>NC_142439.1:137340000-142340000 GCF_059453495.1 Arachis ipaensis | reverse complement strand
TGAAAACGAACTAGAGTATACCGACACCAAAAAAAAAATTAAAATTTGAAACTATATAAAAAAAAGACTTAGTTTCATATGCAAGAATAATTATATTTCATTTTAATTTCTAAAATTTTAAAATTATATATTAACTCATTCCGTGCATTATATACGTAGCTAGTACGTGGTATTAATCAATGACATGACGTGTCATATAGCCATAATTGATAAGTGGTGACTTAGGATGTCACACTGATTAATTGTTAATCGGCTAGAAATTAAAAATGATTTTCGAAATAATTGAAAGATTAAATTAATACTTATAGGTTATAAAAAAAAAATAATTTTGATGAAGCTGTCAATATAAAGTAATTTTATTTGTGTATTTAATTATATAATAATTTATTAATAAAAATAATTTTTTTTATTAGCAACATAAATGATCATTTAAAATATAATGAATATGATTGAATAAATATATAAAATATTTTATACTAACTATTAATGTATTAAAATTAAATTCATAAAAACATATTTTGTAATATTTTTTTTGAGTTATTGTTTATTGATGGTTTGAATTGTCTTACAATTTTAGCTGTCACTACAAATTTTTGCGACAGTTACCAAACTGTAGCCAATTTGAGTATTACTAGTACATTCAGCAACACTTTTAAAAATTAAAATGAAGACAATAATGTGCTAATATTTTTCTTTTGTAAATTTTTTTTCTGTCTTTATAATAATATGTGAAATATTAGAAGATAATACTTTTGTCAATCTTAGCCAATACTTTAATTCAATATCTTATTTTTATACTATTAAAATTTAAAATTTAATTTTTATAATTTAAATTTTAGTTTTTAATATTTAGTGTTGATTAAAAATATTAAATTTTGTCATTTACCTAGCATTATTTTAATAATAATTCAAGTCTTTCATCTTTAGGCATCCACTATTTTGTTGACTTATTATTGGTTAAATTAACATGATTCTTTAACAAAACTATTTAAATACCAAATTGAGTCACATCCCAATTTAGTTTCCTATTCATTTTTACAAAAGACAACATCATTCTTTACCCCAAAAAAAAAAAAAAACTTCGACTTTTAATATATTATTATTTTGAGACAATACGAAATAATTGTTAAAAAATTCGTTAAATAATGACAAAAATTAATTTGAGTCATTATTCTACCAAATTCATCAACTTTAAAAAAGATAAAAGAATAAGAAAAAAAAAACATAGGTATAACGGGATACTATTCCTCATGATCATATAAAATTTATGCCATTTAAAACTTGAAAAGAGTCAAGATCATGTTGGTGCATGGCAATTCAAGAAACTGAATGCATATCCCACTTAAAACTGATGATGAATTCATATATATATGAATTTAATAATGCATGGATGTGTATGTGGACTCTAAACAATTAAGTATAGATCAGGCAATTCGGTGATGGAAACCAAAGCTACCGCAAACTAATTAACACTGCTACTTTAAATTTTTTGGAAAAGAAAAACAAAAAATCATCGTAATAAACTTCATCATAAATGACATTTGAAGTGGCATGCACCCAAACAAAGGCCCACACATACCCTTTGAATTGGTCACACACTTACAAGCTAGAACCTCTATTCATTTAATTTAATTTATACAAATCTAAGGGTACACTCAAAGTCAAGGTACGTCTATGTGTCTAACTCTAGAATTTTTTTTATTGGTGACTGTGTCTAACTCTAGAATAATCCTCTATTTTAATTGATCAAATATAAAATATTTTGAATAAAATTGGATTGGTCTAGTAATTAGTTTACTAATCTGTTTAATAATGTGTTGGAGATTAGAATCTTGCATTATGCATGTAGCAATTTATTGGCTAGCGACAAATTTTTAAATAAATCGGAACTCCGATCTGCGACAGATTAATTTTTGACCTGCCAAACTAAAAAATAGTGTAGAAAAAAAAAAATAAAACATTTTGCAATAATGCTTAAATATTATTTTGTCATTGGTGTTTTATGAAAATTCAAAAGGAGATAAAACATCATGCTACTAGTATCATCTTAATTAGGGTTTACCATATTTGTCTGTTTGTTCAATTTGTTGAGTTTTAGTGAATACATATAAAAACGATGAAGAACCTAATTAATTAAGTAGTAGTCACTGAATTTGTTCCTTTCTTGATCTCTATCACAAATTTTGATTGATATGGTGCTTCATTGTTTCCTTCATTGATTCTAGTTGCATTGTCAGCTAGACAGCTATACATATTTGAAATTTTTTATATTCTGAGATATATAAAACCATTAATGTGATTTTATTTATTATTTTAAATTTTTAAGATAAATAATTTTAACTTTTAAGAAAATATTTTAAATAAAATATCATTTAAAAGATAACATAGTTAATATATTCCATTAAAAATTTTCGTGATTATTTAATTTTATACCAATATATAAGTAAACATATATCATAAAGAAATTTCATCTTGTAATTTTTCAAAAATACCATCTTATGTAAAGTAATTTGTTTTACTCATGATCATAATTATAATATTATAAAAAGAAAAAAAGATGCTTATATATCTGTTATATCTAAATTAAATAACTTAACTACTTTTAGTTCCAATAAAATAGTACGTATTTCTGTAAACATATTCAAGTAAGAAATATTTTTCTACTTCTAATTCTACTTTTAAAATTCATTTTTCTCAATCACACAAACAAACAATCTCTTAAACTTTGGGGAAAAAATGTTTTATGATAGAAAAAAAATACATTAGAACATTCATTGATTAGCAAAACCTTAATTTTAATTTTAATCTTTTATATATATTTATATTAAAGATATAATAATTTATGTATCCTCTTTTATCAATTTAAATTTTTAACAGAAGTGATTTTAAGATATAGTATCAAAATTTTTATGGTAAAAAAAAGTTAGCCATTGTTATTTCCAAAAAAGAGAAAAAAAATGCCTACACAAAAATAAAAAAAAAAAAACACAAAAGAAACTTTTATTTAAAGAGACTTGTTAAGCATTTGAAGAATATTAATAGTAATTATCATTAATTAGTATGAAAATATCAAAGATGCTAAAGACAAGCACATTGTCTCATGGAAATGTCAAGATGATAACATGCATTGAGAGTAGCCATGCTATTAAAGATGGTGTCTAGTCCCAACAACATATGGCGGCAATAATTATACTTAGGAATAATTAAGTTTATGATCCTCATCAACAAGTCAATGGAATAACACTTAGGTAAGAGAAATTTGTTTCGCAAATTCAAGAGAGGATGGAGTCCGTATTACTACTTAATAGTTAATACTTAAGGAAACATTTCAAGTGTATCGAAGAGTACCGGTGCACCAGTTATTTTAATCGTTGAATTTAATTAATATATATTATATATATTTTTTATAATTCAGATCAACAGTTAAAATAATTGGAGTACCGATACTTCCGGTGCACTTAAAATATTTTCAATACTTAATAACTGCTCTATATATAAGGAGCGAAAAAAAAAAGCATGCATCTGTCTCAAAATTTGGCTAGAAAATGACATGACTAAAGTGATTGTCTGCTGTTTGCTTTTAACTGAATGATACGTAATTAATGAATGAATTAATCTCTATATATTCTTGAGAAACCAAGAAAATAAAAGTGATAGCTTATTTGTAACAAGTTTAATAGATTATGAAATAATTTTTTTTTCTATATATGTAACATTGATATTTCTAGGTTTTTCCTGAAAAAAGAAAAGGGAAAAAGGGAAGCCCATCTATATGCAATCTAATAAACTCCAGCTAATTTATATGATTTAATTCAAATACGCTAAGTATGAATAAGAAAAGACTAGGCACGACCATAGCTTTTTGTAAAGAAATTATTAATTTTTAACAAATTTGTTAGAGATATATTCATATATATCTGTGTCTTCTCATTCCTTTAAGTTTTTAAATAAAGTAATTTTATAATATAATATTATTAGGGCTTTTATAACTAAAAATTTAGAGTTTATTTTTTGTTGAATTTAAAAAAAAATTAACATAAATCAAATTAAAAAAGAAACTATAAAAATTTCAAGTAAACTAAAAAAAACTCTTGCATAAAAAAACATGTTTGAAATATGGTTATTTATGTATCTTCTTTTATCAATTTAAATTTTTGGATAAAATAATTTTATTATTTTTTAATTTATATCTAATTATTTTTTATTTAAAATAACTTATTATGTTTACAACATTTCTCTATATAAAAATATTTTAATAGATATTCTTATAAAAATTTCTTCACATGAAAATGATATTGTAAATCAGTAAATAATTTAGTCAAATATATTAAATTAAATACGTTAAATTATTTGGTAGTTTACAATATTATTTTTATGCGAAGATATTTTTATAAAAATGTATCCATTAAATATTTTTTTAAAAAATACTTTAGTCTTGCAAATTGAAAAGTTCATCCATTCCATTCATTAAGAAGTAAATAAGAAACTTAGCCAGGAGAATCTATACTTCTATAGTAATGGTCCTGCTAATACCCTATTTACTGACTCATATATAGGTCACATATCATTTATTATTATTACATACATGTTGTGTATACAATATGAACATAGTGCCCTTTCCATCTTATAGTTGAATTCATATGATTTAAGAAAATAATACACCATTAATTTGACTATTAGTAAACTAGTATCTATCATTATTCATGTATATGGACCCTTTGCATCTTATATTATTTATTAGTATGTTTGAAAATGAGGAAACCACACTCACTCCCATTTCCCAGAAGAGTCAATTCTGGAGACTTCAATCTTTATCATCACTTCATCCATTTCATACTAAATTTAATTTTATCCGATCTAAATCGTATACTATACACATCATCACCATCATGATCATGACATGTATATATGCACCAAAGTCGTTGATTAATTCTCATCGAAAATACATTATATTAATTAGTATATATTATTTTATTAATTATATTATGACAACTTGACAGTATATAGTTACAACTAACTCTCATTCATCATGGAAATTAGAGGCTATATAAACACATATATTTTTGGATCAATTAATTACTAACCAATACGTGTAAGTTCATGGTGCTATTGTTTGACAATTAGGTTCAAATGGCTTTAAATATATATGCCAGAGAACCTGTGGAATATACCTACCTTTAATAAACCTAGAGAACCAATATATATATATAATATGCTCATGAGCTTCACAATGTAGAAGATAATCAGTATACAAATTAAATTAATTTAACCATGAGTGATATAAAGTTGCAGTTAAAACTTATAACCCAATTATTTTCTGCCAATAATAATAATTTAGTTTTTTTTGGGTCAAGAAATAATAGTTCCATTTTGATTGGGCTACTTACAACTAGCCCATATAAGTCGAACATCAATTTTGCGTATTATCTAATTCATCTTTCATTGGTCCATTTCACATTCCAGCCCATGCAAATCTACCCAAACTTTATAGTTTGTTCTCTGATCCGTAATTCAATCCATAATTCCATACAAATTATGTTGAATCCTTGAGCCCCCAAAAATAGTTCCAATTGGATTGAATCTTTTGTACATGTTTATATATATTTTCTATTAGTGATAAGTATATATTGGCTTAAATGGAGCTCAGTACCGCGACGGATTAGTCCTTGACTTGCCGGATTGAGGGATACCGTGGGAAACCAAAAAAAAAAAAAGGTATATATTGAAGGTCTATACCAAAAAAAAAAAAAACAAAAAAGTAAATATTGAAGGTAACCAATTTGGATTCGTCGACGATCAATTCACTCGTCTGTTTAAACAAATGTCGAAAGTTTGACTATTGTCTTATACATGCAGTAATCTATTGGTTAATGATAAGCCTTTAAATGGAGCTTAGATTCACAGCGGATTAGGTATTGATCTATCGGGTTTGAAAATACCATGAACAACAAAAAAAATGTAATATCGAATTAAGAGATACCATAAACAAAAAAATGCAATGAATATCAACTTTTTAATGGAGTTTAGATTCGTGACCAATTAATTCTTTGACCTAACCCACTGACCGTGAAAAAAAATTATATTAGTGATTTTTAATTATATATAATAAATATTAATTATTGTATATGGATACTATCATATTTATTAATTTTCTTTCACATTGAACTACCAATCAAATTGCAAGAATATGTCCAATCAACATTACTCCTTATAATTATTCACCATGGTTATTTTTTACTTTTCTGCGATATGATTTACAGAAAATGTTATTTTCTCTGTTTGTATTGCCAATGTATAGAAATTAACCACCTCTTAAAATTTTATATATATTAATCAAAATATTACAAGCATATAAATCCCCAAATAATCACCAAAAAAAAAAAAAGAAATTCCCAAATAAATCACTTTCACTTGAAGCATGAACAGATAAAAAAAATGGAATATCATTGTCACTTAGAAAGAACAACATTGACTCATATGGCTTAAAATGTCAACAAAGTAGGCGTCCTGTCTCATTAGCCTGTTGGCTTAAATTAATTTCTTGTATAAACAAGTTAAAATAAATAATTATGACAATGACAATGAAATATGCATGGAACATGAAATAAGATAATATGAAAGATGGAATTCTTAAGTCCAATGGTGAAAGCTGACCAATATGAAAGCAAAAAAAATATAACCCCGTAAGAAAGCTTCAAATTTTGCTTATAAAGATTTCTTCAAGGCCAAGTTGTAATATCAGCTTTGAATCAAATCTGACACGTTCTTTTCTGCTATTTATTTGTAGACCCTATAGTCACAAAATGCGGTTCCAATTAGTGACCATGTCACACTCTTAATTTATATTGTTAGGTTAAATTTGTCTAGATGCATTAACTAATTATGAGATGTTTGATTTAGCTTATAACTTCTGTTTGCAGATACACACACACACACAAACTCATAGTTGAAGAAAACAAGTGATCTTATTTGGACTGCAACAAATTAAAAATAAAAAATTTGTAACGTGACCTCTTTGTTTTTTTTTCCCTCTTCTTTTTTTAAAGGTATGTGACAAATCCCCTACAGATAAAGGTGAAAATAGACTGCAAAAATAAGTATTAATCTACATATAATAATACTTAGTAATATATAAACCATTAACAAGAATAATACATTTTTTTAAAATAATCATTACATTTATCAACACGAACTTCATCATCATTTACAAAAAGTCTATGATCAAGTCTATTGAGCTAATAAGTTTTCCGAAAAATTAAATTTGACCTATTTAATAAAACGAGCTAAACCGAATTGACCCTAAAACTCGGTCCAATTCCACCACTACTTATACATTTATCAATAAAAAAGGTAACCATTATAAATTAGGAGTTAAAATTCTATCACTTCATGCATCCCAAAAAGCTCAAAATCCACTAGATTGCTGAATCCTTGTCAAACAGGGATGATGATGCTCGACAATGTTATGGTATTCATTATCTCAATCTCAATGACATGTAACTATCACTTCGGCTCTTGTAAATTAGTATAAGAAACAACCAGAAAGATTAATAAAATTAACCAAGTTTTATCCATAATAATATATGAAATTGGCTACAAAAAGCATAAACTGGGTCAAGTCAACTTGCATTGTTCATTACATTAATCATAATCTAATGCTTTGCTGATAAGAAACGAAATGGTAAACGCAAATATAAAGCACAAATTCAAACAAAATTGGTCCCTTATATTGTACCCGATATTCAAAGGTCTTGCACGCTCAAACCTGCACAAAGCGAATACAATGAGTCAATTACAAAACAGAAAGAAGTAACAGGGAAAAATCAAAGCATGACTAAAAAATGGCAGAAGCATGGAGAAATTCTTGGATACCCAAGAACACCATGTAGATTGTACTCATTCTATCATTCGCCGTGAGCACATCCAGATCATGATTAACCAGAATCTAAACCATTGTTTTCCCTAGACACAACGGAATCTTATACTTCAATAAATTGGTTTCCCATTATAACGAGTTAAACCTCTGAATTTCCAACCGATGACATCAACTATCTATACAATTCATACAACGTACATAAATTTTTTCCACTAGTTTCTTGGAAGACAAGCATAACAACTAATAATTGCATATATCAGCAATAAGATTTCTTAAAACTAACCTGGAGGAAGTGATTGCTTCAACTTATCGGCCTTCTCAAGGTCAAAAACACAGAGGGTATACAGGTACTTGGAGCAACGAACCTTGAACTTGACCACATCTCTGCTCCGCTTGATTTTCACAGAACGCGCATCCTTCCTACGGGCTGTGAGGAGGAAGTCCTTAATCTCATGAATTTGCTTCGGCTACATAAAACCATTTCATGAAAAAAAAGCTTGAGTACCAAACTACCAAAGGTAAAAATTTAGAGCAAGTTCTTAAATCCATTTCATCCATTTTCAAATCAAGTGATGACATTCAGATATTCCCCTTATTTTTGTTGGTAACATATTCTCTTGACCCGAGTTTATATCTTTAATGTCTAGATCCCTCGTTTCAAGAATAAAATACATTCAATCTATTATTCTCAATTGCCAAAATACAACACAGAATAAAAAAAAAAAAAACTTTAAGAGCTCACAAAAACATAAAAACTCCAAAAACCTAAACAAAACATATTGATAAAAGTGACACTAAAGAATTACACACACTTCAGAATTTAAATGAGTTATATACCAAAAAAATGAGTTATAATGACTTCAAAGTCAAATTATTTATATTTGGTACTTTCTTACAAGTTATTTTGACAGAACCAATTCTACAATGGCACAATCCCGTTTGAGAAAGAAGCAAAACTTGAAACTAAAACAAGTTTGCAAAATGAGCACAAGTCACAAATTACACTCAACTAAACTATTACACACCATTCTACAAATTTTGGCTAACAACAATAGCTAATCAGCTACCACCGAGTAAAATCCGAAGCTCATAAAACGAATAAGAACACACTAATTCCGAACCCTCCCTCCAAAAAAAACTGAAGGTTGTAATAGAAAAGTTGCTTCCTTTTTTTGCTATAACAAACTGTGAATAGATCAATCGTAGATACATAAACTAAGAGGATCGATAATTTGCAGAGAGATCAAATTGAAATACCATTTTGCTGACTTCGTGACTATTGGCACCGGCGACAGCTCCTCCTACAGCCCCAATCAGTGACAACAACGATTTTTAGGTTTAGGGTTCATAAAAGTAAAACCCTACACGTTGAATATCCTTCACATATTATTAAATGACGTTATTATCCTTTCTTAAGCCGGCCCATTACTACTTATGGTTTTCGGGCCCACTTTGCTTATACAATTAAAAGAAGCCCGAAAGGCCAAAAAAAGAAGCCCGTAAATCAGAAACAACAAAAAAAAATCAAACACAACTTATGAGACTGAGAGTTATGAATTGAATTATGATTCCCCCAAATTTATTTATTTATTTATTTATATATAATTACCTATATATGACTAAAAAGGCAAATAACTTGTTAATTTATTCCCGTGTTCCTGTAAATGGTTCAAATATGACACCAAATATACATTTTAAAGTAGGAAATATCCACTTTGATAACTCATTCAATTTCATTTTAACGTAACTATTAGAAATTCATTTTTATACACTATTTTGTAAAAAAAAAAAGTTACACAAATAATATATTCTATATTGTTAGATTAGAAAAAATAATTTTTATTATTTAAAAAATTATCTACACCTATAAATTTAATTAAATAACTATGTAAATTTTTTTATATAAAATTAAATTTTGACAATTATATAATTATTTTTTTACATATTGTCGATTTGTAAATAATAATAATAATAATAATAATAATAATAATAATAATAATAATAATAGAATAATTCTACATAATTAACAAATATTATAATACAAAAAATATATAATTTGTATTTATATTTATATTTTTTAAAATTTATATATATAAATTTTATTAAAAATAATTTAATATTTATACAATAAAATAATAGCTAAAATATTAAAAATTATTGTCTCTAAAGATGACATTTATTTCTGAGAACAAGACAAGACACAAAAAAAAAGAAACACAAAATTTTATGCTCTTGTATTCTGTTTGATAATAAATTAGAACAAATAAAAAAAATTTCATTTCATTTCATTTTTTCATCTAAAAAATTTAATAAAAAATATAATTATAAAAAATTAATAAAAATAATAAAAAATAAATTATATTTTTTGTTAATGTCTTTTTTTTTTTTTATCGATACAAAATACACTAATTCAAAATACAATATTTTTATTTATATTTTATTTATCAAATATTATTTTATATTTTTATGTCTTTATATCAATATTCCATATCTATAATAAACAAAGGCAGCCTAAAAGGTTCTGATAATAATAAGAAAGGTTTTATAACTAAATCGTATCTTATTTGATTGAAGAGCCTGATCTATGACGGATGTCGGTTATTTGGTCCGTTCCCAAAGTCACAGCCCACACGCTTGGTTGAATTCTTCATCCTACTAAATACTAATCAATATCCACATTGACTCCAACGTACCACGTTCCAACTCTCAAACATATCAAATCATCAATGTTTTTCGATATTATAAAAATAATAATAATAATAATAATACAAATATCATTTTTCATTACTCAGTGCAAAATTTGGTTATGAATCTAAGTGCCTAAAAATAAATTTGATAACGTAAACTTTCAATTTAACCCAAATTCTCTGTTTATTTTTTTCTATAATTTTAACATTATCTCTTTTATTCACTCACACATCAACCCTTCACATGAATCAATAGAATCGTACACAACAACAATAACAATGGACTATTCACCGAAGAAAAAGGTTGAGAAAATATATAAATCCTCAATTCATAACGGTTAAAAAAAAATTCTCTTTATTCTAAGCAACCCCTAAAGATTAGAACAAAACACAAGTCGCTCACACGTTGTTTTCTCCCTAGTTCTTCTGCATTAACATTTTCAATTTTGATTTAATTGTTTCATTGATTTATATTTTCTGAATCTCACTCATTAGGTAACACTTCCACCTCTCGGCTGAATCGGATTTCACCATGTGAAAACAGTGAAGAGAGTTTGTACGTACATCTTTTTCTAGTTCAGGTGCAAAGTCCCTTTATTTTTATTTTATTTTTCATTTCCGAAATCAAGAGTTTGCATTTGCATGACCCTGCTCTGTTTTTTTGTTTCCTCCCTCCTCTGTTTTTCTTTTGTTGCTTCTTCATGTAATAGTGACCCTCAATGAAATTTTCGTGATATACCCAATTGTTATTCTATGATCATGAGTTATAGCAAGGGTTTTTTGAATCCAAAGGTGGTTCTTTTAACGGAGTATTTTTGTGTTCTGTTTTCTAAGCTTATGCAATCTCTGTTCTGGGTTTTCACCAAAATCTTCATGAGGTATATTGAATTTTCAATGTTCACTGTTGATAAGTTAGTCTCTTTTTCTTATATTTAATTTACTTATTTTTTGTGGTTGCCTTTTGTTTTTGTTTTTGTTTTTCCTTTCTAGGTATTATAGTTCTAAGGGAATGAGTTGTGCTTGTTGTTCTGAATTTCCCTTTGAAATTCATCAAACTAATCCAGAAACTGAAGCTGAGGGGGATAGTTATTATGGATCATGTGAAGAAGATACAGAGTTGAAGTATGAGAATTTTGATTCTGCTTGTGATTCTCTATCACATGAAAGTAATCAAATTGATTCTGAATTCTGCGAGGGCAAAACAGAAGTTGAAGCAGGGCCAATGAATGAATGTTGCTCTGAAACTTTTGTTGATGAAGGTGTAAATTTTGGACTTCAAGAAGAAGAAAAAGAAGAGGAACCATCAAAGTTGGTTTTTAAATTTGAATATCAAAGTTGGGGTTGCAACTTGGTTGAAGAAGAATCCAAGGAAAGTTGTGATTTTGTGGAGAGGGATGATACTATTTCCTCATGTACCAACAAGTATCAGATCTTCACCGGTGCAAGTTTCAGCCAGTTCTTGGATGAACCACAAGTTGAAAATTTCACTGTGAAAGAGTTTTATGTCCATTCAAATGGTGATAATTCTCCATTTGAAAATCAAGTTATCATTGATTCCAAAGAAGGCTTTAATGCAGAAATTCTTGAGAATTCCACTCAAAAGGTGTCACAAAATAAGGTCAAGGATTCGGAACCAGTTGCTGAGGATTTACCACATGAAGATGATGATTTCATATGCTCAAGTATTGATTCAGATTCTATGAATTCAATGGGAGAAGAAGGCTTCTTGTCGGAAGCAGACTTCGGAACCAATATTGATTATTACACATTGGGGAACCATCATGTTGGTGAGGAAAATGCAGACCTAATAACAGATGAAGAAGAAGATTTGGAATTTTTGGATGATAAAGATTTGGAGAATTTAGATATTGGTTATGAGCCTGATGATTTTGCCGAAGAAGACGAAGATATAATGAATGAGCTTAGAAAGATTGAAGAAGATTGTGCAAAGGAAAAGTCTTCAGGTAAAAATTTTGAAGGATCATTGAAGAACAATTCAGATAGTTTAGCTGCTTTTGATGGTGAGGATTCAAGCCGGTTCGACACACTTTGGGAGCATCAAGATTTGATAGAGCAGCTAAAGATGGAGCTGAAGAAAGTTAGAGCAACTGGTTTACCTACAATCCTTGAGGATTCTGAGTCTCCAAGGATCATGGAAGATTTGAAACCATGGAATATTGATGAGAAGTTCCACCATTGTTCCAACACCAATGATCTTCCAAAATTCTATAAGAGTTACAGAGAGAGGATGAGGAAATTTGATATCTTGAATTACCAAAAGATGTATGCTATAGGTCAGTAAAATTTCTTACCCTTTTCTCCTTTATTTTTCTTATTTTATTTTCCTTTTCCTAGCTTAACTCTAAAACTTTGATTTTTTTGGGATGATTAAAGTTTTTTATTAGATAGTATTATGATAGTGTAAAAAGGTTTGTGCCTTTTTTCATAAACAAATTTCATCTATCTTACATGATCATGAAGACCTAACTCATCTATATCATTAAAAGTAGTTTGTTTTTGGACCCACTAAATCTGGTTGGTTGAACACTAGGAAAGCATGAATTTATAGAAATACCCTATAGTGAATTATAATACAACTTTACTCTATCTGGTATACTAGTTTCTTGTTTCAAGGAAGGTAAATAATACTTATCAGTAAATAGTTTTGTCAAATGTTGATGCAGTTCTTTTTATTTTTGTTTATTGTAACAAGGAAGATAGAGGTTGAATTTTGGGGGTTGCCATTAAGGAAGGGATCAAATTTTCCTCCCACATGCATGAGATTTCTGTTGATTACATAAATGCTTGTCTTCTTCCATAGTAGAATTCCCAACAACCATAGCTTCTACTAGTCTTCTTCATTTTCCCATAAGACTAGTAGTAGTAGGTTTCCTCAAAAAATGATTTTATTTATAATAAAAATTAAAGTTCTAGAGAATTATATATTTTGTAATTTTAGAAGGTGTTTTTAGAACAAACAATTTTATATTAAATAAATAAGCAAATATGTGTATCTACTTAAGTAGACCTATCCACCTTCTCCTTTCTACTCATTTAAATGATCATATCAAAAAAATTGGTGTACATTAAATTTGCACTTCCCATTTTCTACCGGCATGAAATTTGGACATTTGCTTATTGTGGCCAACCTAGCTTTTTGCCTAATTTCAAAAAGAAACCTTTTCCCTACAATGAGCTATCAATGATTGTAATGCTTCAACCACTGTTCACATGACTCTTCTTTCTTTTTTTTTTTTTCCCTCTATGAATCAAATCTTGACATGCAAGATAAGTTAGAAAGCTACTCCCATAAATTTGTTTTCATTTATCATTTTTTAGTATATGATTGTGGAAACATTTAAAAAATTGTGTCGAAATATATATTACACAGAAGATATATTAAAAATGGACAGTAAAATGCGAAGAAAATATTTTTATAAATTTCTCTTGTGGAAAATGATAGGTTTTTTATCGTCAAAAGATCCACTCCAGACACTTTCATGGCATAAAAAATCGTCTAATTATGCCATAAAAAACATTCTTCGTCGGCCACAGAGCGGCCGGCGAAAGAACAAGGAGTCCGGGGACGCGACAAACAAGTTCATGAGGGAACTATACAGTGACTTGGAAATGGTTTATGTGGGGCAATTATGCCTTTCTTGGGAGTTTCTTCAATGGGAATATGAGAAGGCATTGGAGCTGTGGGAAAGTGACCAATACGGTTTGAAAAGATTCAATGAGGTTGCTGGGGAATTTCAACAGTTCCAGGTTTTGATTCAGAGATTTATAGAGAATGAACCTTTCCAAGGTCCACGAGTTGAAAACTACACCAAGAATCGTTGTGTCATGAGGAATCTTCTTCAAGTTCCACTCGTTAGAGGTAATTAATACACCACTAACTACTTTTTAGATGATTTTAACATTAAACTATCAAGTTTCTCTCACTAAAAATATGAGGAGAAAAACTTTCAATATTTTTCTTTTTTAATTATTGGAGATAGGATTGAATTTTTTCTCAAATTTTAAGTTACTTTGGATGTGGATTTGATCGCAGAAAACTACTCATTTGACTTTCAACCCTTCTAATTTGACTTTCAACCCTTCTACATGTGTACTAAAAATCAGTCATTAAAGTTAGTTACTAATATTACATATTAAAATACAAATACATATTTAAAAAAAAATAAATTACACATGTATTTATACACAAATACATTAGTGACTGATTTTAGTGAGAGATTTTAGTATACAAATAATATTTTTTTTACAATTACAAATAGAACAAATAATCCTCAATTATAAAGATAAAAAGTCTGAATTACCCTTATCTTTTTAGTTATATACTTTTTTTTTGTTGTCAAATGAGAATGAATCTTTTCAATTTTTTTTAATAATTGAAGGAGTAAAGTGTGATCTCTTATCATTAATTTTATAAGTGGAATAAAAAATAAATATGAGAGAGAAAGCAATGAAAGGTTAGAGATTACACTTTACACTCTCAATTTTTTTTAACAATTGAGAATTTGAGATGATCCATTCTTGTTGAAAAATTAGTATTTTTATTGATTATATCATCATATCTCATCTTAACAAAAGTGAAAAATTGGTAGAGAGAGATATCTATGACTCTTGTAATTTCCACATCAAGATTATCTTCTCATATTCTAAGACACGGATTAGGAAATTAAATAAACCAAAATTTGTAGTATCATCAAACCAAAGTTTTAAAGCTTTTGATATACTGTAATTAATGCATTTGCATCTACTAAACACTGCTAAAATGCTAATGCATTACAACTGGTTGAGTGTTACTGTTTGCATCATTGACCTATAATAATATAATAAATGAACATCTTCTATGTCACTTTAATTGTCCCACTTTCTGAAATGTCCCTTTAAGCTTTTCTTTGATGATGAGGGGACCATAATATATACATAAATAAAAATGAGACAAACAAATTCCTTATGGATATAGAACCTTATTTAATTGGTTATGCATGCAGAAGACAACAGTTCCAAAGATAAAAAGAAACAAAGACAAAAAGGAGGAGATGTAGCAGCAGATGATGAGTCTATAATAATAACAAGTGACATGTTAGTGGAGATTTTGGAAGAATCAATCAGAACAATTTGGCGTTTTATAAGAGCTGATAAGGATGCATCTAGCTTCACACTTAAATCTGCAAGAGAAACTCATCAACTCATGCAGCTACAGGATCTCTCAGATTCACAGCTTTTACTAGAAATTCTAACAGATCTTCAAAAGGTAAAAAATAATAAAACTTTTAATAATTAAAGCCACATATATAGTTTTTAATTACGTGGACATGTAAATTAGTTTTTCTCTTCACCAAGTTCGGTTGATATATGACTTTAATTTCGTCATTTAATTATAATAATAATGTTTTAATTTGCAGCATCAAACCAAAATTGCAAAAATATATATACTTGTATTTTATTACAACTTATGATTGAATGATAATGAGAAGGATATCATCAATATTTATTTAGGTGAAACTTAAGTATAGTTATTTTTCATATAAATTTGATAATTAAAAATTATTAGATTATTTAATATTTATTACTAAATTATTGTTTAATATTTTTCATTATTAACTTCGTATGAATATAATTATATATGAGTGTTTAAAATTTACTTATCATCTGTTTTACTTAGTCAATGTTGAATAATACATGTGATAAATGTTCGAAATGTATTATATAAACTTTTTTAATACTAAAAAATGAGACGTTTGTTCTAAGTTATTTGGGTCAAATAATCTACTTATGAGGTTAGTTTATTAAAAAAAAATATGATTAAAGGTTGTAATTTCAAGTAGTTATACGTAATATAAAGTTTTAGCACTAGAAGAGTGAATATTTGGTGGTTTCGGTATATATATATATTTTATAGGTTTGGTCTTGAGTTGTTGTTGTTTTGGATTGGCAGAAGGAAAAGAGATTGAGAGAGGTATTGAGGAGTGAAAGCTGCATATTGAAGAAACTTAAGAAGCATGATTATGATGAAGATGGGACAGATCAAGTGCTTTATTTTTTCTCTCAAGTGGATATGAAATTAGTTTGGAGAGTGTTGAACATGTCAAGAATAACGACTGATCAACTAGCATGGTGTCGTAGTAAATTGAACAAGATCACTTTTGTAAATAGAAGGATACATGTTGAACCAACTTTCTTGCTTTTTCCTAGTTGATCTTCATCATTCATATTACTTCTCCATTTTTTGTTAGAATATATATGGTATTATTATGTCATAGAAACTTTGATCTCTTATATTTTTCTATTCCATGGTTTAAAGGGTAAATTTGAGTAACCCAAAGGATAGTAATTAATTAGTAGGAGGTTTATGTAACCTAAATTGGATGTGGTAATACCGTTCAACTAATGCCATTTCAAGTTTAAAGATGCATTGTAGCTTCAAGTACAAAAAATAAACATGTTCTTGAGCAAGATCAACCATAAAATGTTACTATAGTTACAAAATTAAGATGTCCTAAAAACTTTATTTAATCTAATAGATTTAAAGTTATGAGATTACAACTTAATATAAGATGAAAGCTCAATTTGGTTTTTAGCAGTTTAGGAATTTAGGGTTCGGTTAGAACACTAGTTATAATGAAAAAATTAAGAATAAAATGACAAAAGATTTACACTTTAAACATATTATTCTCTAAAAAAAATACAAATAAAGTCCTTTAAAATAAATAGTTTTAATTTGAACTAACTTGTCCACGTTTGTTATCTTTAAAGAGTTTATTTGTATTTTTTTTAGAAACTAATTTGTCCGAAATATAAATCTTTAGCATTTATTTGCATTTTACTCAAATTAAATTTTGGATTTTTAATATCCCATTGAATTACAAGTTTAAACATTTTCTCTTCAAAAACCTTAAAGTACCCTAACAAATGTTTGTTATCCAAAATACTTAAATATCAATATGATTTTAATTTGATTTACTATATTTAGTTTATATTTTATATGATTTTGGTTTTAGACAGCGGTTTAATTTATCAAAAATAATTTATTTGGTTCAGACCCAATTGATTATATTGAACCTAAACTTTTTTCGGTAGTAAACAAATTTAGTAGTAACATGCTACTTATTTTATTGAATTGAATTGTTTTTAAAAAATCGATATAGTTTTTTTTTTTTCGGCTGGGGGGTTTACATAGCAGTATTACTTTGTTTTTGTTTAATGTGAATATTTGGGCCTAAATTAATAAAATAAAGCCCACGGCCCAAAACCGTATAATAAAAGGTTATCTAGGGTTTTGGCAGCCATCATCTTCATTCTTCATCGTTCAGAGAGGGAGTGTGTGTGTGAAAAACAGAGTCATCGGTGACAATGGTTCAGAGGCTCACTTATCGTAAGCGCCATAGCTATGCCACCAAATCCAACCAGCACCGTGTTGTCAAAACCCCCGGTACTTTCTTTCTTCCCCTCTTTCAAAACGCCACCCCAAAAAAGTTGTTTTTTTTTTTTTTTCAAAATTTTCTGATCTGTGTTTTTCTGTTTTGTTTTGAATGATGTTTGTTTAGGTGGGAAGCTGGTGTACCAGACCACGAAGAAGCGAGCAAGTGGACCAAAATGCCCTGTCACCGGAAAGAGGATCCAAGGGGTATGTATGTTTGTTAATCGTTTGGTTCTGAATCTTAATATGCTTGAAAATGATGTAGACAGCGAGATCCGATGATGTTTGTTGATGAATTTTGATGATTTTTTATAGTGATTTGTATGTTATTATGGGGTGGATTGTTTTGTTGGAAGCTTAAATTATGTATGCCTTGTGTTTGTTGAAAGTCCCCAATGGATGAAGCTAGCTAATAGGAACTAATATGTTAAGGAGCATTTCATGAACGCTTCATTAACCATTTCAGATTATTATTATTTGTTTGATACATCTGAGTTCCCTATCCGAAGCTTTCATCAAATTGATTCATTAAAATAAAAACAAAAATCCATTGAATTCATTTTTGATGCACCCATTTTTTCTAGAGATGAGTGCTTTACTTCTTGCTTGTTATCTTGTTAACTTAAGTTTCCCTCAAATATTGTCATCTCTTTCATTTTCTCTTGTCTTAAGGCATAACCCTAACTTGGTAGTCGTGGGATGTGCCAACTTGTTTGTGTGTCTTTAATGGCCCTGTTTGTCTTTCTCTCCCTTTCTGGTTGAAGTAGTAGACTTGCATTCTGTGTAGCACTGCACCTGCTCCTGTTATTATTTTCTAACGCAGACTTAATATGTAGATTCCACATCTGAGACCTGCTGAATACAAGAGATCTAGGTTGCCTAGAAACCGCCGCACAGTGAACCGTGCCTATGGAGGTGTCTTGTCTGGAGGAGCAGTTAGAGAAAGGTTTGTCCTGGAAAAAGATTCAATAGATTTTACTTCTTTGCATTGTTTTGTTTTATTAATTAGAGTAAATAACATTCATGGCAATTTAATCTTGGTGTAGGATTATCCGTGCTTTCCTTGTTGAGGAACAAAAAATTGTGAAGAAGGTGTTGAAGATCCAAAAGGCAAAAGAAAAGCAAGCATCAAGGAGTTAAGCTGAGTGGACCATGGATAAAATATTAAACCTCTTGAATTTCTGTTAAAATTTTGACTTTGGATTGTGTTACTGTTAACTATGAATGTGGAACTTTATTTGAAGTTTATTTTATGGATTCTTGTGCGTTTTGTTAGTTAATTTTTCAGTTTCATACATTATCAGCCTAATGCTTTTCAAGTGCATATCTTTTTAAGGATCCCTACATATAGAACAATTACGTATTTGTTATTTTCTTTGAGATTGAGGTATTAATTATTATCCTAATCATCCATTAGCCTGTAGTCAAAACGATCTGAATTGAAAAGGTACACGATAACATTAACAATTGATGTTTATTTAAAGGAGAATATATGCGAGAGTACCAACAAATGATATCATTATACGTTGGTGTAACTTAGAATAAATTGATATTATTATTATCTTGGGTTTTTCTTTTAGTAATTCATTGGTGTCATTTGTTCTAACTACATGTTTATTGTCTTTAAGTACCAATCTAATAGTGGCATAGTTGATTCTCTTTTCTTAAACTTTTAAGGACCTTGAAGGTTTTTTGTTATATATATAGTATTTAGGAATTAGAGTGATGTTTAGAAAAGTTTGTAGAATGGCATATTATTACTATATTTGAAAGAGACCTCCGTGAATTAGACATTATAAATGTATTATTCTGCTCTAGTTTGATAATAAAAAGATCAATATTAAAACTGTAACAAAAATGATTAAGAAAACAGTGAATCACTAATTATCAATGTTTTAAACAAGGGGGAAAATGTTGAAATCCCAATCAGTAAAAGGGCTTTCAAGTTTCAAGGATACCTGGGTAGAAGTTAACAACTAAACATAAGGTTTAAATTTTAATCATCCATTATAGCAACAATGTTAGTGAAAACAATCATGTACTACGCAAGTAGAAGAACTTTTATCTCAGATTGACCTCGAGTTGATATGTATGCTCCAACAAATAATTGTGAAAGTCTGACTGTAATAGCACATAACTAGGACTTAGCGTGTAAGATTTTCATGTCAACTTCATTATATATGTGTGCAAGAATACTGTCTGGGGTATTTAATCACATCTAAACTTTATGTGGACCAACTTGAGAATTGTCGTTAAAAAGAGTCTTAAGTTTCTAACTATTACTCTTTATGAAAAGTTAAACGTTCTCATGTCAAGAATGGGATTCGAACCCATGCCCTTTCGGACCAGTACCTGAAACTGGCGCCTTAGACCAACTCGGCCATCTTGACCTTTGTTCTTACGTATTCACAAAAATTTACTTACTTGAAAAATAATAAACATGCTCATAATTCGAAATAACTCATGACACCTTTATTTTATTAGTTTAGATTTCTTCTGCAGCTGTGCATGTAGTAGAATGTTTCGCACACACCAATGAAATGCAATTTGCACATTAATATACATTGTGCATACGATATTTTAACCGTAAAAATATAATAATGCGTAATTGCTACTTGCTGGACAATATTGAACACAGTGATTTATTTTCAGTGTCTGAGAATATTTTTAATGTAATTGGCTCATTATGCTAAATTTGAAGGCTATTCAGGTAATGTTATGTTATCAAATAAAATTCCGTTTACCTAAAAACAGTTAATTCTAGATAAGATCGTATTATATATTTATAGTGTGTCATTATTACCCTTAATAGCGAATATAGATTACCTTCTTTTTTATTATTATTATTATTATTATTATTATTATTATTATTATTATTAGGATAATTTACCTTAATAAAATAATTAAAGACAAAAATTACACAAATATCTTTAATAGAGTTTGATTACACGTCTATCTTAATTAAATTTGTGTAAATCGAATCAAACATGTTTGATTTATGACAAAAATTCGCAGCCATGTAAATCGAATTAATAGTAGCATAACAGAGAGAAATAAAGGTAAATCAAATTACCCAAACTCAATTTACAGAAAATAATTTTTATTGTAAATCGAATGCATCTAATTCAATTTAACTTTTGGATTGCTTATTTAAGGTTTGAATTGCCTTCATATGATTTACATTCACTCATTCCCTCTTGCACCCACACGAGAGGATTCAGATGGTAGAAAACGACAAACTTCAAAAATAGGGTCATGGAGGACAATTCGGATCGTATCTACTGACTAGATGGAGTTGTCTATGTTGCTAGCAACATTAATGAAGAGGTAAGTCCACACAATTTTTTTCTTCATATTAGATTAATAATGTTAGCAATTCTTTGTAACTTAGAGTCTTAGATATTATTAGATTATAAATGTTAGTTAGAGCAGTGATTTAGAATTGTTGATTAGAATTTTTTTAATTAGAAATGTCAATGACAGTAGTGATTTAAAATTGTTGATCATAGCTAAATTTAAATGGGTAATAATTATAGTTAAATGTAGAATTATTGGAATTTGATTTTTATCTATAAGGCTAGAGTAGCATATATAGTAGAGAAATCAATTAGATTTTACATATATGATATGATTGGGCTTTAACTTTTTAGGATAAGATTGTCATCATTTTTTATAAGGAGTAGTTAATAAATTACATGATTATGAATTAGGCTATTATATAATTTTCAATGGGTTACGAATAATATTAAATTTTTTTAATCGAGTTATTTGTTGATGGTATAAAGTTTATTATGAATTCTTAATAGATATTTTTTTACTATTTTGTAACTGACCTGATGTATTAGCAGCATGGATGCAGTATGGTATAATTCTGGATGACTGGATCATACTATACCTAGAGAGTGGCGGATTATACCACCTTGCTAGGTTCAATGACTACTGGGTTAAGTTGGATGAACTGCTCATTAGCGCTTTTGTTGACAGATGGCATCCTGAGACGCATACATTTCATATATCATTCGAGGAGTGCACCATCACATTACAGGATGTGGCGTACCAGCTAAGCCTTCTAATCAATGGTGACTACATAAGTAAGTCCTAGACAAACTTCGAGAGGTTTATTGAGAACAATATATCTGATTGGACTTGGTTCGAGGAGGTACTCAATGTACTACCTCTTGTGAACTGTATTGACAAGTTCATTGTGAAGTGCATGTGATTTCAGAAGACAATCAGTGGGGGTGGCAAAGGAGATGGTGGTAGGGATAGAGTGGGAATGGTGGTGGGGGTAAGGTGGAGATGGTGGTAGAGGTGGCGGGGGATTCGGTGGTGTCGTTAAGGGCTTTAGTGGTGGTGGTGGTGGAGATAGTGGTGGTGATGCTAAACATGGTGGTGGTGGTGGGAGATCGGGTGTAGATGTCTACTTTATTGCAGGATATAGTAGTTATATATATGGCGGAAGAGGAAAACAATCAGATGTATATTAGCCAGAGTCAGTTGCGCTCGAATTTCGTTAATCTTGCAACTATAAAGGAGTAGTTTGAAGGTTCACAGTTAGGGATGACAATAGGTATTCATGGGGACAGGGACCCTCTCCTCGTTCTCTTTCCCCATTTAGGAAATTGCCCTCATTCTCGCCCCATCTTCGTCACGGATCTCCATTTATTTCTCCCCGCGGGGTTGCAGATACTCGTGGGTATCTGTGGATATTGACCTTTAAAAAATTTTAACCATGATAAAATTGAGTTAAATCTCAATTTGTCCCCTGAAATTTGGTTTGAGGTTCAGAATGACCCCCTACAATTTCATTAGCCTCAATTAGAACTCCCAAATTTGCACTTGTGGCTCCGGCTTGCCCCTGCGATCATCTCCGTCATCGAAAAGCTGATCTGACACAGTGTCATGACACGGTGGACTATACTAAAACGACGGCGTATGGCTTCGCGCCCAAACCCTATTGAAACTACATCGTTTCACTTGTTTTGGTGGTTAAAACTCCCCCTCTTCTCAATACGACGATCATAAGTTGCAAATCTTCTTCTTCTTCTTCCTCATTTTTCCTAATGCATTGCTGTAAAATCTAAAGGAGTTCCTTCTTGCCATTCTGAAAATCTATGCAAACTTCGGGGTTTTGGGCAAGAGTGAAGAAACCACAAGCACAAGTTCATACAGAGGTTAGTTACAAAACCCATTGCTACCAATGCGCTATCGTCTACTTCTTTAACTTTGGTTGCTGATTTTTCCTGTATTTTGTTAATAAACTGTTGTGGTTAATGTGCACATGCAATGTAGGACTTAGGGTTTGATGCTGTTTTTTTTAGTTTGCTACAAAGTTAGTTTTGTTGATGAGTGACATATTGGTTGTTTGTTGGTCTAGGATTAATGTTGTAATAGAAAGATTTGACAGTGGTGCTTTTGGGATGGTTTCCTATGAATGTCGTATGCATAAAAATTAGTCTGAATTAATTGAAATTTCTTTGTAGATGGATGATCATATAACCATAGTATTTCACCATGGAGGTAGGTTTGTTACCAAGGAGGATGGTAATGTAGCATATGTTAGAGACAACACTGATGAGTTGGTTGGATTAGATGAAGACATAATGGGTGTGTTTTCAATTAGGGACTACTACAAAGTGTAGGATATGATAACATTGTGGAATGTTGGTAGCTGGCTCCTGGAAGACCTCTGAAGACTAGGTTAAGATCTCTTTCACATGATTCTGAGTTGTTGGAGATGTGTTTTCATGCGAAGAATAACCAAGGAATTGTACATGTTTACTTTGAACATGGAGTATCCCAACCAGAATTTGATGATGAAGAGGAGTGTCCAAACTTGTGTGAGATTTTTCCCAACCCCATTTCCATTCCCACCCTAAACCCAAATACAAGCACCCCCCACACCACCACCAAACAATCCACTATTAATTCAACACCTACAATCCCCATTTCTAATGCAGCCACAAAATTAAATGTTGAGACTACTTCAATTTTTGAAACCCCCACCCAATGCATCAGCCAATGCCCTAAAAAAGTCAACAACCACCAATGAAGCTAAACCAACTACATCGAAGCCCAACTCATCTAAGCTCACCACTGCCAATAATGATACTGTAGCTTCAGAGGTTGAAATTACACAACCCAGTTATTCACAACCATTGATTAATGAAGTGGTATGACTTCCCAACTCACTTCAAAGCAATAAACAATGATTATTTCTTACACATTTCTGTAGCAGAACTGACTCATTATCTTGCAGGTTGCTCCACTTGTTCTAATTCAACCTACAAGGCCAAACAAGTTGCCCCCAAAGAAAAGATCTCAACACTCAACTGCTGCAAATATGGATCCAATACAGGGAACAAATTCTAGGACAGCAGCAAGATTGGCAGGGGTCATGAGGTTTGTCCCTACGCCAGGCTTCATACCTCCAAGGAAGAAGTGATGAGAAGCTTTCTGTTTTGTTGTATTTAATTATGTTAAACTTGGGTTCATCTTGATGATTGTATATTGGGATTAGTTTATGTACAAGTCAGAAACAGTAAAACTGATATAGAATGTTTAAGTTTGGATTTCAATAGGTGGTTCTATTTTGAATGATTTTAATATTTTGTATAATGATGATACTACATAGACATCAATGCTAGTGATTGTTATAACTGTTAGTGCTAGTATCACCTTATTATCAAATTGGAAATGAAACTTGCCTATTAGTTACTATAACCGTTTATCTTAAATTAGGTGTTGTTTTTAATTGCAACTTGATGTGTGCACGTTGAAGACTGTGATAATATTCAATATCACCATGTTAGCCAAGTTGAAATTGAAACTTGCATATTAGTTATTATAATAATTTATGTTCAATTAGATGTTGTTTTTTACTGCAACTTCATACCACTACATTACAAAAATTGATAATATTCAACATTATCATATTAGCCAACTTGAAAATAACACTGGCAAAAAGTGATGTTTAACATATCCATTGCATTCAAGTCAATTTTAATTGTACAATCAGGAACAATTTCACATGGTTTATTTTCCTACAACTTAAGCCATAACCAATACACAAAACCACAATAAAAAACACAAGCAAACTTAAAACACAATTCTATATTTTTAAAACTCTAACATCAGCTTCCAAATCCCTAATTGTCCAGCTTAAATTCATTTTCCAATGGTCAACATCTCTTGCGGAATCAACTCTCCTAACAATGGCTTCATCCTCTCATCTGCCCATACGAAAAGCCCGCACCATCTCTTTCTTGCGGTTTGCAATGATACCAGAAAAAAATTAACATAAAATACAGTTAATAAGGAGGTTCTAATAAGCTCCCAGGATTCAACAACTCACATTGTAGTTTGGGCAACTAAAAAAAGGTCGCTCAGGATTGGTGTCTGTACCAGACCAACGAAGAACATGGTGCATCCCGCATCCACACCATTGAGGAAGCTTCCCTGCTCTGATGCGATTGGTGGTCCTCGCCCACGTTCCATGTGAACGTGACCTATTTGAGCTCGCTGAACCTTGACTGCTGCTCCCAATCATGCCTACAAAGACGATGATGAATTATCAATTTAGGGGTTTTGAGCCATTGTCTAGGGATTTATTTCAATCGTAAGGGCCAGATTGAGACATAAAATTCTATCTCCAGGTCATGTAACTGTTAGCAATCCCACTCAGCACTTAACAGGTCACGTGTAGTCCACTGTGTCATGACATTGTGCTAGATCAGCTTTCTGGTGACGGTGATGAATGCAGAGGCAAGCCGGAGCCACAATTACAAATTTGGGGGGTTCTAATTGAGGCTAATGAAATTGTGGGGGTCATTTTGAGTCTTGAGCCAAATTTCAGGGGTCAAATTGAGATTTAACTCGATAAAATTTCATACAATTCAGCTAAAATGTATCAAATCAAACCTAATTCAACCACATTCAACATTACTAAACCCAGTTCAACATTTTCAACTAAATTTCCAACATATAAACTAAAATAAAACAAAATAGTAGAAAAGTTTCCAACATAACAACATAATAAATATTGGTCGACCATTATAGCTCGGTGATCGTACTCCCTTCTTGTAATGATACAAATATGAATAATTAGTTGATGCAAATTTAGATATTATGCACATCATTAATTTATTTCTAAATAAAACTGAAAAAAAAAGAATTAAACATATACTTACATCATATTTATAAAGGGTATTTAAATAATTTCACTCTAGTGGGAATTTTGCGGGTTCCCATGGGAGGGTACTTCAATCCCGGTCCCGTCCCCATTTATTCGTGGGGACGGTTTCCATCCCCGTGAAGATTTAATGGATCTCTATTTTTCTCCCCGTTCTCATGGATACCCGCAGTTTCGAGTGTTTTTTGCCATCCCTATTTAGAGTTCCTTGATGAGTTATGAATGATGCTACGAGAGGATAATGGGGAGCGTCCTAGACCACATGCTACCGAGGTTCAACCACATCTTATAGTGGACTTGAATGAGCCTCCAACAGGTCCGTACGATGATCTTTTTGCATTGGGTGCGTACGATGATCTTTTTGCATGAGGCGGGTACTTCAATCCCGGCCCCGTCCCCATTTATTCGTGAGGACGGTTTCCATCCCCGTGAAGATTTAATGGATCTCTATTTTTCTCTCCGTCCTCATGGATACCCGCAGTTTCGAGTGTTTTTTGCCATCCCTATTTAGAGTTTCTTGATGAGTTATGAATGATGCTATGAGAGGATAATGGGGAGCGTCCTAGACCACATGCTACCGAGGTTCAACCACATCTTATAGTGGACTTGAATGAGCCTCCAACAGGTCCGTACGATGATCTTTTTGCATTGGGTGAGATGCTGCCCTCAATATTTGGTTTTAGAACTCCCATCATATTTTAGTTCTGTTTGATCCCCAAAGCACATAGCTTCAGAGACAGAGATAGATGATGATAGAGATGAGGATGAGGTACCTCTGGTCCAGAGAACCGAGAGGATCAAGTGCGTAGGCGTTGCTTCACAAGGTCCTACCTCTTTTAATTATGTATTTTATGCTATGTCTTTTATGACTTTTAGTATATTCTAGTATATTATTTAGTATGTTCTAGTATGTCTTTTAGTATGTTTTAGGCTGTGTTTGAAAGGAAGATTGAGACTAAGAGACTGAAACTGAATTAAGTTTTTATATTGTGTTTAGTGTAAAATGTACTAAATTGAGTTATGTCTCAGTATTATGTTTAATTTAAAATAAATATGGAGATTGAGAGGTAGATTTGGAATTTAAAAAGTTAAATGAAAATATTTTTGATAAAAAATATTAAAATTTTAGTATCCGTCTCAAAATTTCAGTCCTCTATGTCTTCACTTTCTGGAGGTACTGAATGGACTAAAATTTTAATTTCAATCTCTAATCACCAAACATAATAATGAGTCTCAATCCCCCAAATTCAGTCTCAGTCTCCCTAACCAAACGCTATCGTATGTATTACACCATTTTAGTTTATTGTTCATCAACTTCTTAGCTAATGTCGACATCTATGAACATTGTTAGAATATAATTAGGATCAATTAGTATTATTTAGTATATCTGAATATTTATTATAAGAGATTACGTTTTTATTATTACGATTCTCTTAGTACCTATAAATACCCTTTTATATTGTATCATTCCAGACAACTTGAATAGACAACTTGATTACACTTAATAATATACAAATCCTTCCTCCAGTTTAGCCTCTTGTTTCTAACATTGTATCAGAGCCATGGTATCCTCCTTGAAGAGGATAGGTTGTTTTCCTTGAGGTGAAATCACCGTAATTTTTGTATTTTTTCTATGCCATTCTTCTTTTCCTTTTGTCACTCCTTTGATGCTTTTTCACCTCACCGACTAGCCTATTTTCTCTGTCTTGTATTTTTTCGAATCGAATGATTAAACACCATTGTCATCCGCTGCTTACCTATTCTCATGAAGAAATCATATAGTTTTCGCTCTCTTTCGGCAGTTCCGTCTGCGTTTTCTCGTGGCAGTTCTGTTTGCGTTTCGTCTGCGTTTCCTTGTGGTAGTTCCGTCTGTGTTTCTTTCTGGCAGTTCCGTCTGCACTTCCTTCAGACTAGCGGCAGTTCTGTCTGCACTTCCTTCAGATAAGCGGCAGTTCTGTCTGCGCTTCCTTCAGACTAGCGGCAGTTCTGTCTGCGCTTCGTTCCTTCAGACTAGCAGCAATTCCATCTGCGCTTCCTTCAGACAAGCGGCAGTTCCATCTGCGCTTCCTTCCGGCAGTTTCGTTTGCACCCATTTTATCAATTTATGCAGTTTTTTTCTCTTTATTTCGTTGTTTTAAATAAGTTTAAAAAAGTTGTCACTTGAGTTTGAGGGGGATGTTATAATATAATTAAGATCAATTAGGATCAATTAGTATTATTTAGTATATCTGAATATTTATTATAAGAGATTACGTTTTTATTATTACGATTCTCTTAGTACCTATAAATACCCTTTTATATTGTATCATTCCAGACAACTTGAATAGACAACTTGATTACACTCAATAATATACAAATCCTTCCTTCAGTTTAGTCTCTTGTTTCTAACAACATGACTTCGTTGCGTTCTTAATTTATTATTGACAATTATTATGATACTTATTCTAGTTATATGTTGAATTCATCAATTCGAAATACATTTTTATCATTAAAGTAGTAGTTATACACGAGATACATGATTGTTATCATCAACATTAAAGGAAAATACATCATATTCTTGTAATAAAACTAAAAGAAAATACACTGAAAGAAAATTATATGAAATAAAAGAAAAACTAAACACTTGATGACATAATACAAAAAACAAAGTGGTAATGAAAACAGAATAAAGTTATGCATTGCTGCCAGACGTAGAACTCAAAGTAAGTACTCGTTGTGTGTAATTTTTTTGAGTGTGTCCAGATTAATTACAAAGTCTATATCGCTTTGGTCTGTTAAAAATCACCTCATTCATAGTAGTTCGATCCTTGGTGGAAGCAGAGATGACTATGGGACCATCATATGGGAGCCAAAGATCATATGGAATCGGATGATTGAATCCCATTTTATAGACTTTGAACATGATGCTAAGTCGATACACCTCATGGACATAGGTCTCCCAATTCAGACGAGAATATACACAATAAGCCTAGACAGAAGCAAACATCTTAGGTGTATCTATTGGACCTGCCACTTGCTAAATTGAATTACCATATTTCATAATATGTTAATGAGTAAATCGAATTGACCGGATTCAATTCATCAGGTACTTTATTCCTTTGTAAATCGAATTGGTCTGCTTAATTTATCATAGAAAGAAGTTTAGATTTTTAAAAATGACACTCTTTCTTCTACGCTACTAAATCGAATTAGTTTAATTTGATTTATATGGATGCGAATTTTCGCACATAAATCAAATCTGCTTGATCTAATTATGTGTATATGCGTAAATCAAATTTGTCTAATTTAATTTACATAAATTTAATTAGAACAAACATACAACTAAACTCTATTTAGAATATTTGTATAATTTTGGTCTGCAATCATTTTTATTAAGGTAAATTACTCTTATTATTATTAGGGTTAAGTACGATTTTAGTTTCTAAGGTATAGGCCGAAAATTTTTTTCGTCCCTAACCTCTTTTTTTTCATACAAAATCGTCCCTAAGGTTTAACTTCGTTTTAAAATTGTCTTTCGGACTAAAATACCTTTCTCCTTCTTCACCAAAATACCCAGTTTCTATTCTTCTTTTTCTTCTTATCGAGCAGCATCTCTTCTTCCTTTTCTTTTTCTTCATCACAGCACCAGCAACAATAACAATAAAATCAAAAGCAAAACCAATGTAATAAACATAAAAATAGAATCAGAAATACAAAGCTCAGAGAATTGATTTTGTTTCTCAAATATACAAAGCTCAGAAAAATGTGGTATTGTGCATTGCAGCTTGTTTTCTCTACTGATAAAGCACTAGAAGATCAAAGAAATCAGAACACAAATAATTAGAAGAACAAAACACAAAGAGATCAAAGAAATAGAAGAACAGTGAAATAAAAAATGCAACAACAATGAGATCAAAGAAACAGAATCAAAAGTACAAAAACAATGAAATCAGAATCAGAATCAGAAGCACAAGAACAACAAAATCAGAATCAGAAACAAAAAAAATTAGAAGCAGAAGCAGAACGAATCAGAAACAGAATAGGAACCCTAGGGAGGACTAGTGATGTGGAGCAGCGGCGAGGACGTGAAGCGGCGACGAGGACCAGAAACACCGGCGGCAGTGGTAGAGCGCGACGGCAACGAGGCATCCTCTTCCTCTCCTTGGCCGTGCGTTTTCTCTCTCCTTTCACGAGCTCTTCGACAGTGGCAAGGCTCGCGTCTCCTCTCTCCCTTGCGAGCTCTCTCCCCTGATTCTGATTCCCAATGACGACGGTGGCTCCAAGCCTCGCTGGCGCCATCTCCCCTTCCCCCTCTTCCTTTCTTTCCTTCTTCTTCTCTTTCCCTCCTCCTTCTTCTTTCCTCCCCCTTGCGATTCCCTTTTTCCTCCCCGTTCTCTTTCTTTTCTTTTTTTATTTATAATTTTTTTTGTTAGGAACAATTTGGTAACAAAAATTAAAATTTTAGTGAAAAAGATAATATTAAAATTAAATTAAATCTTAGAAATAATTTTGTAAGTAAAAAAAAGTTAAAAATAAAAAAAAATTTCGACTTATGCCTTAAGAAATAAAATCGTACTTAACCTTTATTATTAGTTAGAATTTGATGTATTAGTATACTACTACGGCTAATTTTTTTTTGTTATGGAAGGAGAAGTGGTGATACACCTTAACATTGTAATTTTTGGTATTTTTTAAAACTGTGGAAGTACACAAATCGGAGGGTCCGATTTCTGTACCTAAAATTTTTTAATTTTTTTAAACACAAATCGGACGGTCCGATTTGTGTACCTCTCACAAATCGGACGGTCCGATTTCTATACTTCTACAAATCGGACGGTCCGATTTATGTACCTCTAGAAATCGGACGGTCCGATTTCTGTATTTCTAATAAATCAGACGGTCCGATTTCTGTTTTTCTAGTTAAACAATTCCACATTTGAGTATAACACCCCACCAATCTATATTTTGAAAAAATACCACTACCACTCCAATATTAAAAGAGTAATTACCCAAATCAGTCCCTGAGAATTTTAGAATCGGACATTTTAGTCCCCAAGAAAAACTAATACACAGATTAATCCCCAAGGTTTTACTCCGGCAGACAAATCAGTCCCCAGTTCATTTTTTGGCAGAATAATTACCCAAATCAGTCCCCAAAGATTTTAAAAACGGACATTTTAGTCCCAAAAAAAAATTAATGTACAAATCAATCCCCAACATTTTCTTTGTTAGACATAATAGTCCCCCATCAAAAATAAAATAAAATAAAATAATTATTATTAATTTCACAATAATATTGTACCATATTTTTTGTATTTTTTGGACAAAAATAATGATAAAATTTATTCATTAATAATAATAATAATAATAATAATAATAATAATAATAATTAGAAATTATTTTATAAAAAATTCAAGGTTAAAATCATTTGATATTTTTGTATTTAATATAATCAAAAGATGTCCTATGTAAAAAAAAATATATGTTTGTATTAAAAATTATGTACTAAAAGAAAATATTTTAATTTAGATTTATATTAAATACATATTTTTGTTAAAACAAATATATTTTTTAAAATAGTACATCTCTTGATTATATTAAATATAAAAATATCAAATGATTTTAATCTTGAATTTCTTGTAAAATAATCTCTAATAGTTTTATTGATTATTATTATTATTATTATTATTATTATTATTATTATTATTATTATTATTATTATTATTATTGAGTGACTATATATATATATATATATATATATATATTTATAAATACAAATATAAGAATCTAATGAATAAATTTATCATTATTTTTATCTAAAAAATACAAAAAATCATGGTATAATATTATTATGTAAATAATAATAATAATAATAATAAATAAATAAATAAATAAATAAATAAATAAATAAATAAATAAAATTATCAGAGATTATTTTACAAGAAATTTAAGGTTAAAAGCACTTGATATTTTTGTATTTAATATAATCAAAAGATGTACTATTTTAAAAAATATGTTTGTATTAAAAAAATATGTATTTAATATAAATTTAAATTAAAATATTTTCTTTTAATACATATTTTTTAATACAAACATATATATTTTTTTTACATAGGACATCTTTTGATTATATTAAATACAAAAATATCAAATGAATTTAACTTTAATTTTTTTGTAAAATAATCTCAAATAATTTTATTATTATTATTATTATTATTATTATTATTATTATTATTATTATTATTATTATTATTGAGTGACTATATATATATAAGAATTTAATGAATAAATTTATCATTATTTTTGTCCAAAAAATATAAAAAAATAGTACAATATTATTGTGCAATTAATAATAATAATAATAATTTTATTTTATTTTATTTTTAGACGGGGGACTATTATGTCTAACAGAGAGAAACGTTGGGGATTGATTTGTACATTAGTTTTTCTTGGGGACTAAAATGTCCATTTTTAAAATCTTTGGGGACTGATCTAGGTAATTATTCTGCCGAAAAATGAACTGGGAACTGATTTGTCTGCCGGAGTAAAACCTTGAGGATTAATTTTTGTTGAGGACTAAAATATCCAATTCTAAAATCCTCACTGATTTGGGTAATTACTCATATTAAAAATACAAAATTCTACTACTACAGCTATTTTAAAGCATGGTAATAACGTTTAGAAATTGCTGAATAAAATGTCAAAAATAAGCTTACACAAAACACAAATCAAGTTATCTGCCAACATCTTTTGCAGCTAAAGGGAGGGTAATATCGACCTTTCATATGATAATGTGGTTTCCAGTTTCGCAGAGCGTATTGTGTCAGTCCCAAAATATCTTTATCTCAAACCTTAATCTGATGTTCGACAAGAATGTGGGTCCCACATTTGCCACACAACACTAGACAGCACCAAAGTGTTGCCTTTGCACCCTTCTCTTCATATAAATACTCTTTTATACCAACACCATCATCATCAAGCTTTCACCTTTTTCATTTACACACAACCCTTCAGCCGAATTCCCCTAACCCTTCTTTTCCTTCCCCTTTGAGAGCCAAAAAAAAAATTTTTGCAAATTTGCTTTTAAACGGTTTTGATACCAGAAACCATGGTGGCAGATAAGGCCAAAAAACCCAAAGTGGGTCAAGGGGATGATTCTTCTGAACACATTGATGGAGAGCTTGTTCTTAACATTGAGAAATTGCAGGAATTGCAGGATGAGCTGGAAAAGGTTATACCTTTGACCACCCCATTTTTTGTTTTGTTCATGATTGCCCTTTTTGTTCCTGTTGGCTGTGTTTTGAATCTCTAGTATATTGTGTAATTGTGAACCTCACTCTTGGTTTTGGTGTCAGTTTTGATGGTGCGTTGGGGAATGAGTTTTTTTTTTTTGGCAAGCAAATTAATTTATTTTGCTTGATGAGGTTTTACGTTCATGGTTTTGCTTTGTCATGGAATCAAGGGTGAAAGATTGCAGCTTTGATTTGTTTGGTTTACATTCCTAGAGCCGAGAGCTTTTGTTGTTAGGTTACAACTTATTATCTATGATGGAAAATTGATAGGGTATCATCAAGGGTTTGAGATGTTGAGTCTGATAGCTTTTGTAACTCTTGTTTTTTGTGGATTTTTTTATTATTATTAATATTATTTGTGTTGCTTTTCATATGCGTAGCTTGTTCTGTAGAGGTTCTTATATTTGTGAGTGTTGCTTCCGTGTGTATGCTGATTTGTTATTGTTTTTGTTGGATGATATTTTTGGTTTGTAATGTGAGTCTTTAGTAATGTTGGAACTTTATAGTTATATCATTTTAAGATTGGTTTCATGTTTTGATGAAAAATGATCCAGAATCATGTGTATCTATTTGAACCTATGAATACAAGCCTTTCTAAAAGTCAGTGATTCTGAATCCATGTAGTGCTGTTACATTGAACATTAATCAAAATAAGCCCCTAAACAGAAATGATGTATTTGAGTGATTTGATTTTAAAGTGTCAGAGTATGGTTGTAGTTATACTTTATTTTAAAGTGATTTGATGCAGTTCCATCTAATTTGGAAGCTGCTTCAAAGTTATCATGAGTAGTAGTACATATAAGACGTTTTTTTTGCTTTCTATTTTCCAATGCTGCTTCATTAATCATAGTAGTATTTTATACTCATCAGGTTAATGAGGAGGCGAGTGATAAAGTTTTGGAAGTTGAACAGAAATATAATGAAATACGCAAGCCTGTTTATGATAAGAGGAATGAAATCATCAAATCCATTCCTGACTTCTGGTTAACTGCGGTTAGTGAATATCCATGCTCGATTCATTCTTACTATAGTTTCATTTATTTTTTAACATAGTTGCAATAAGTTATTATTTGATTATTATGATAAATAACTCGTTTTACATTTCACTGTGCAGTTCTTGAGTCATCCTGCACTCTGTGATCTTCTGACCGAGGAAGACCAGAAGGTTTGGCGAATGCTGTGAACCTTATTTAACATTTTAAATAGAAATCCAGTTCCTCGAAAATTATCTTGTTTCCACTAAATTGACTCTTTTCTTTAAAAGTTGTTACAGGTTAGAGTGTATCCCACTGAGATTCTTGAACAATTTCTAATACATTGACCTTTTTGTATGACATAGATCTTCAAGTATTTACATTCACTTGATGTTGAAGATTTCAAAGATATGAAGTTGGGCTACTCGATCACCTTTGTAAGATTCTTCTCTCATTTTTTCCTATTTTTTTAATCTATTTTGTTTTTAATGATAGGATCAGTTTTGCTATTTCCTCTCAATTTTGCTTATTTTATGGCTTGATTCTAATAATGTAAAATTTCTAACCTTTTCAGAATTTTAAAGATAATCCTTATTTCGAAGATACAAAGTTGACTAAAACCTTCACATTCTTTGAGGAGGAGGGAACCACAAAGATTACTGGAACTGCCATCAAGTGGAAGGAGGGCATGGTAGCATGCTTATAACTGTATTCTTTTGACTTCCTTTCGCTTATCCTTTTTCTGCAGTGTGCTGGTTATAACATTTTTTTCTGTTTTGAAGGGTGCTGCTAATGGAGTTAATCACGAGACAAAAGGAAACAAGCGCACACTTGCTGAGGAGAGGTAGTTCTCTAACTAAAATGTGGCATTTTGTGAGTGGAAAGTTGTGAACATGATTGGTTAGACATTAATGCAACTTGCAAGATTTGGAAACTATATCGTGAAATGCTTGTGATCATTTAAACTTTGTTTCACATGTGATAAGGTTTAAAGTTATGTATCATGTATATCACCGTGGCTCGACACTTCATATGAGTAAGGTTAAGGGCTTATAGCACCAAGTCCCAGGGCTTATAACAAATGATTTCCATCGGTGAATACTAATATTAATAACGAATAGTATCCTTGTATTGTTTACTCAGCCATTTAAAACAAAAACAGTACTTGAATGCGTAACTCTTAGTTTATATGAATAATATCCTAAACTCTTTCATTTATTAATTTGTATCTGATTCTCCCCCTCCCATCCTGCTCTTTGTTTATGTAGCTTTTTCAGTTGGTTCGGCGAAACTGAGCAGAAGGACCTAGCTGAGTTTACCGATGAGGTAAATTTAAGGAGATGTGGTGTTATAATGTGTATAAAAACTGTGATCTTTAGCTGCCCTTGTATTTATTATTTATTATTAAAGACCTAAGTGAGAATTGATGGATAGTTAATTCATAGGAATAAAGAAGAATAGCTATCTGTTCAAATATATGGAAATTGCATGAAAGTTAGGCAGAAGTTACATAAAATTCCTTTTGCTGCTTTATTATCATTCACTTTCTGTGTATGTTGTGTTTCAGGTTGCTGAAATAATTAAAGAAGACTTATGGCCTAACCCTCTAAAGTACTTCAATAATGTAATTTTCTATTTCATGCTTACTTGTCCTCTTTTTACCAAAGAAATACATAGTGAAAATATCCGGATAGAAGTTTGTAGTATCTGTACTCATTCGTGGAGTGAATTTATTTTTGCAGGATGCTGACGAAGAGGATTCAGATGGTGAAGAAGACGCTGATGAGGTAGGCTTTGTGGATCCTCTCTCTCTCTCTCAATAATAATAATAATAACTTGAAAATAGGTAGGCTTAGGAGTTTCATTATAGACTTGGTATCAGCTTTTATGATGCATTATCTCATAGAAACTTGTACACGTTTCAAAGTTATTGTTTGGAGGTGCAAGCATTTATATGATTTTTATGTTATTGGCATTGTGTTGCTGCATCTAAGGCTCTAGTTGTCTTTCTTCTTCGGTGATCCTTCCCTATTTTCTTCTTCGACTGTCGAAGGCTATGTGCGACTTTTATCGGGAATGAAAAAGGGAAATTCCTTGGTAAATGACCTAGTCGGACTGAACCTTCTTAAGAAAACATGAATGCACTTTCTTTCATTCTAAGAAAACATACATGTGGGCACGTGGCCTTTACTTCTGTCGTCTATGACCATATAACCAGCCACTTCTGAATTCCAGTTAGTGCTACGCGATACAAAACCTAGTTGTTATATGTGTATGATTATGCAATCATAGAAAACCTAGTTTATTTAACTTGATGATGAAGTAATGCGCCGTGAACCACTCACCATTATGCACGATTACATATTTGATTTAGCATCCTCTCCAAGCAATGAATCAAATAGAGGTAGTTTTTGAGACTAATCATCTTGGATATTATGCTTGCTCAGGAAAATGGAGATGACGATGACGGCGATGATGAAGAAGATGATAACAAGGAAGATAGCTAAGCCTTTTCTCGGTCGGCAGAAAACAAAACGGTTCCGTGTTCTCCGGTTAGTATCGATGAGCCTGGTTGGTTGGAAAGAGTTATATTTGTAGAAGGGTAGCTACTTTGTAGCTTGACACTGATAGAGGTTTTAGTTTTAGGTTTTTTCCTTTGGGGTGTTGAATCCTTAGGTTTGTTACTTAGCTTTTTGGACATTTCCATGCTTCTATTGTAGGTTCTCAATCTTATCCTTACCATATGATTATAACCTATGAAACTCTTATTAGATGACTTTGTTCTTTATAAAATGTGATTATACCTTAATTTCATTTGCATTATTTTGTTACTGATGTTGTTTGTATGATGATGATGATGATGATGCCAAATATGAATGACATTTTGTTCCTTGAAATAATGCATCTCTAAATGGCATGCTCATTAACATGAAATGACTAATTAGGTGATCAATTTTAATTAGTTAAGTTGAACCATGTATGGTGAATGATAACTATTAAATATATAATGTCAAATAACTCGTTTCTTTGGTATATTGTCACGCATGTTGTAGAGCCTAAGTTCTACAAAAGATTGTGTATAATCTAGCAGTCCATAAACTCATGCTGAAAAGTGGAAACTATTTAGAACATTAGTAATTTAGTATTTACCCAAATAAGAAATTTTTTTTTTTATATAAATAGCAAATGAATTTTGTTTGACAAATAATTTATGCATTTGATTTAAATTTTTGTAGAAAAATTTGGATAACTATTTACAAAGGACATGTAAAAATCTGGAATAAAATTTGATTATTAGAAAGGACATGTAAAAAAACCAGAATGAAGTTACTAAATTTTAAGAGTGAAAGTCTTTTTTTCTAATTATGTTTGTTAAAAACGGTATTAAAAATCAATCTTTAAAACCCTTTTGAAAATATATATACAATGTTTGGATGTTTTTATCGTATTTTTAAATCTTTTAAAAATTTATTTATCATTTACATCTTTTAAAATTATTTTTCTCATAAATTTTTGAATATTCTTTTAATAGCTTCAAAAAAAAAAGTTGTTGGAACGGTAATGCTTCATCTTACGTGGTCCGGCCCAGTCCGAGGATCCGGCTCAGTACCGAATCTTTTAGGGGTTAATTTGGTGTGATTTTATTGGGTCTAGGACTGGATAAGGGTCTCAAAAATAGATCCGGTCATTATTTTGGGTTGGGTCTGGGTCAGCTCGGGTCACCCGAACTCAGCCCGGTGACCCGGTCATCATACACAATTAATATTGTGTTATTAGTGATTGATGATGGCTATTCTTATGTGGAATTTAAGTATTGTAAACCTCAATATTTTTTGTTATTAGTCATTATAAGACTATAAGTTAATGTTTTATATTTAAAATGCATAAGATTTTAAACTAATGCATAATACTGTGTTATTTGTATTGATTTAAATATTTAGTGTTATTAGACAATATTAGTATTGATTGTGGTTATGTTTTAATTTTAGGGAAGGGTTAGTTCTTGTTATATTTTTCTAAATGAATTTTACCATGTCAGATAATGGTTGGAGTCTTGAAAATTTAGATATTTTCACATGCTAACTTACAAGAAAGTAATATTAACGGCCCGGTTTTCACCCGGTTTTTACCCATTATAATCGTGGCCTAAAAGTGTATAGGTTTCATTGAATCTAGAACCGGATTCGAGTCTAACAAATAGGTTCAGTATATATTTCGGACCGATTCGAGTCTAACAAATAGGTTCAGTATATATTTCGGACCGAATCTGAATCAGATCAAAGTTAGTTTCACCTGGCTCATGATACTCCTATTTCATCTGATTAACAGGCCAAAATATACTATTACATGGGTGTAATGTAATAAGCACAATTACACAGCATACAAGAAAAGTGGATTTTTCGGCTCCTGATGAACTCTTCACTTATTTTCTATGAAATCAATGGATTACGGAATTTGGGCTTCTATTTTGGATAATATGTGGCCCAAAAATAAAATTCACTTCTAAAATAAAACAAGCTAATGCTTGAGCCCAAAAAAAAAAGCTAATACATGATGCACAATCCGAGCATAACAAAACTACTTGTTAACAATCAAAGTTTATTATAACAATATTGTATAAAATTTTTTCTCTGAACCTTACACACCTGACCCAAAGCTAACTCTTGACCTCCATAAGAGGAGGCTTTGTGAGAGGAGGAGCCTCGAGAGCTCATACACCAAGAGACAGACAGAACGTGGAGGGGGACCCCATGGAAAGATCAAAAAAAGTAAAGAAATCAATTGAGGAAGGAGGAAGGGAGTTCACAGGAGACACTGCCCTTGTACCAAGAATGGAAGATTGGATGGCTGAGGAAGAGATAGAGGAAAATGGCAACAGCAAAGGTACAGAACAGCCTCAGCTGGAGGTTGAGAGGGTAGTTGAGGTTGGAGCCTCAAAGTCCAACTCTTTTGCAGATACTGTCCGAATGGGGAAGAGCACTGGAGGAGGGCACACACAAAGGGAGCAGGAACCAAAGACAAATAGTGCTGAAGACACAGACATGGAAGAGAGTGATGATGAAGACACAGAAATAATAGTAAAAAAATTGCCGAATGGAATATACAATTTAGTCATAGGGGAAGGAGTGAAAAGGGAGCTCAGAAAGGAGTGGTGGGACACCCTCATTGTCAAGCTGCTGGGGCGAAAGATCTCTTTGTTAGCCCTTAAACGGCGTCTGGAAGTATTGTGGGGAAAAAGGGGGAGCATTGATGTGATAGACCTGGGGAACGATTTTTTCTTGGTCAAGTTTTTCAGTTCAGAAGACTTAGATTTTGCACTCACGGAGGGACCTTGGAAAATACTTGATCACTACTTGACTATCAGGTTCTGGAAACCAGATTTCAACCCTTCTGAAGCCTCTATTGACACTATTGCTGCCTGGATTCGACTACCGGGGTTAGCAATAGAATACTATCACAGAGCCATTCTTGAAAAGATTGGAAATATTGTGGGGAGGACCTTAAAAGTAGACAGCAATACTGCAGAAGTCTCAAGAGAAAAGTTTGCTAGGATCTGTGTAGAGGTGGATTTGACAAAGCCGCTGGTTGCTCAATATCAGATAAATGAAAAAAGTTATCAAGTGGAATATGAGGGAATTCACCAAGTTTGTTTTCAATGTGGAAAGATAGGACATGACAAGTCTAGCTGCCCAGAAAGACGAAATACAGAGGCTTTACATAAAGAAGTTCAACAGACACCCCAGGAGGTTGAAGATGGGGGTAAAACAGGAAATAGTTCAAAAGACAAGGGCAAAAGCGTCATGGAGGAGAGCACAGAAAATTTCGGCCCATGGATGTTGGTCCAGAGAATTCCACGTGGAAAGAAAAAAGGAGGAGAAGGTACAAGTAGTGGAGGTATTGCAAAAGGAAAGGAAAAAGTTGCAGAAGTGGAGAGACAAACCTCTCGTTTTGCAGTGTTGGCCAATACAGAGACAGAACAGAGTGAGGACAACGCTCAGGAGAACCAGCATCAGCAGATAGAAAAGGAAATCAAGCCTGCCCAAACTGTTCCAAATAAGAGCAACAAATCAGAAACAAATAATAGACCTAATCAAGCACCAAAAGCCCAACCCGGCCCAAAAATAGTGACACTCCCTGCTACCCAAAATAACCCTTAAAAAAAAAAACAGTTTCTGCAAACCAACCAAAACAAACCAGTAAACATCCTAGCCAAAAATCCTCTTATCTGACCACACAACTAGAAAATAACTCACAAGACAAAAACTTGGCCCAACTCTCACAGAACCCCAATGATCAGCAAGACACCCACTCAAAACCAAATACCCCCTTACACTACCAAGAGAACTGGGCTAGCCAGACCTCTCCTAGCCAAGCTCTCACTTTGGAAATCCCTGAGACTAAACCCCCTGACCCCACATATGAGGAACCCCCTGACCCCATTAATATGGACTTTGGCTCCATAAGCTCCACTGCTTTAGATGAAGCTATGCAGCAGTTTGAAAATGATGAAGGCCAAGAAAGAGAACAGCAAGCGGGAGAATCTCCACATCAAGTGGAGGAAATGCAATGCTCTTGATTATAGTGTGGACTTAAGGTCCTCAGCTAGTAAGATTTCACCTTGTACTTTATTTTTTTTTTATCTAGATTTTATCATGAATATAGTAGCTTGGAACATTAGAGGGGCTGCGAATACTGCAACCATTCGCACCCTAAAAGAAATCAAAAGGCAACACAGACCTACTATTACTCTTCTCTACAAAACTAAGTGCAGTGGGGATAGAGCAAAGGAAGTCATTAGAGATATGCAGTATAATTTCTACCATATCGAAGAGGCCGAGGGTTATGTGGGGGGCATATGGGTTCTTTGGGACCAACCTTCTATTAGGATTGATATCCTAATATCACATCAACAGTTTGTCCATATGAAGATAAGAGACCAGCAAAACAAAGTCTGGTATCTCACAGCTGTGTATGCTAGTCCCCAAGAGGTAGTGAGAAGAACTTTGTGGGAGAGTCTTAAAACAGTTGCTGGAAATGTAGCAGGAGCTTGGCTTGTGGTTGGAGATTTCAATGAGATTGCTGATGAGGGAGAAAAAAAAGGGGGAGCCAGTGTTGATAGAAATGCTTGCAGGAAATTCAAGGATTTGATACAAAGCTGCAACTTGCTAGACCTGGGATATGTGGGCTCAAAATTCACTTGGAGGGGTGGTCAAAGAGAGGGTCTGGATCGGGTCTTCAAGCGGCTGGACAGGGGACTATCAAATGCAGATTGGCGGAGAGAGTTTGCGGATGCCAGGGTAGAGATTCTTCCGAGAATAAATTCGGATCACCACCCCCTCTTGGTTAACATGACTCCCTTGATACAGGTGATGGGAGAGAAACCCTTCCGGTTTGAAGCTATGTGGAAAACCCATCCCACTTTTAATGATTTCATAAGTAATTCTTGGCCGAAAGACTCCTTATTCCCTAGAGCGCTCTCATCTCTCACTACAGCTCTCAAGAAGTGGAATAGGAAGGTTTTTGGTAACGTCTTCAAGAGGAAGAGAAAGCTCTTAGGAAGAATTGCTAGAATTCAAAGAACACAATCATATGGCAGGAACCCTTTTTTGGAAGATTTGGAGAGAGAATTAAATCGGGAGCTAGAACAAATCCTTGAGCAAGAAGAGATCCTATGGATGCAAAAATCCAGACAATTGTGGATAACAGATGGAGACCGTAACACAAAATATTATCACACAAAAACAGCCATAAGAAGAAGAAAGAACAGAATTTTGAAGTTGCGATTGGAGAACGGTAACTGGAGTGAAGATCAGGAGGAACTGAAAAATTCAGCAATAGCTTACTACTCAAAGCTCTATGATGAAGATAATTTATGTAGCCCTTGTCTCAGAACTAGCATTACCTACCCTGTTTTGAGCAACCAAGAAAAAAGATCTATCTCAAAAGGTCCAAATTTTGAAGATATTAAAGCAGCTGTGTTTAGCATCGGTTCGCTAAAGGCCCCGGGAGAGGATGGATATCCAGCTTATTTCTACAAAAATAACTGGAATACAATCCAAGAGTCACTATGTGCTTTTATTAGGCATGTTTGGGAAAATCCGCAAGAGATGGGAGCCATTAACCAGACCCTTATCACCCTTATTCCAAAAATAAAACAACCAGAATTCATCAACCAATATAGGCCGATTGCCTTATGTAATGTGACCTATAAGATTATTACGAAGATTCTGGTGGCTAGAATCAAACCTTTCCTTGCGGATCGCATAGCCCCCAACCAATCCAGTTTCATACCCGGCAGAATCATTCACGACAACATAATCATAGCAAAGGAAATGACACATGATTTAAGAAAGATGAGAGGCAGAAAAAAGTATATGACTATCAAAATAGATTTTGAGAAGGCATATGATCGTTTAAAATGGAATTTCATTATTCAGTGCCTAGATGAGTTCGGGGTGGATGCGAAAGCTAAAAGAATTATTGAGGCATGCATCAGTTCAGTCACTTACAAGCTGCTATGGAATGGAGGAAAAACTGGTAGCATCAATCCTTCTCGGGGACTAAGACAGGGAGACCCCCTATCCCCCTATCTTTTCGTGATAGCCATAGACAAGCTCTCTCATATCATAGAGGAGAAAGTTGAAACAGGAAGCTGGATACCTATGAAAGCTGCGAGAAATGGGCCAAACATCTCTCATCTTCTATTTGCTGACGACCTCCTTTTGTTTACAGAAGCATCTGTAGATCAAATGGCCACCATTATGGAGACCCTCAACTCTTTTGGAAGGGTGTCAGGATTGAAAGTAAACCCAGAAAAAACGTCAATTGTTTTTTCAAAGAATGTGGATAACAGAGATAGAGCTTTAATCATCAACATGTGTGGCTACAAAGAAAATCCCAACTTGGAAAGATACTTAGGGGCTATGATCACAAACAATAAAAGGAAGAAAGAAAATTATAAAAGCACCATAGATAGAGTGAAGGCCAGAATCGGTGGATGGAAAGCAAAATGCCTTTCCTTGGCAGGGAGAGTAACTCTAGCTCAATCCACTATCAGTCCAATTCTAAACTTTGACATGCTACACAGCCAAGTCCCTCAAGGTATTTGTAAAGAAATAGAGAAATTACAAAGAAATTTTATTTGGGGAGAAACTGATCGAAGAAAGATGCATGCTGCTAGTTGGGATTTACTTTGCAAACCAAAAAACTTGGGTGGCTTGGGACTTAGAAAAATGTCAGCAATGAATGAGGCTTTTTTGCTCAAGATCCTCTGGAGAGTATGCACAGAACAAGATAGCCTTTGGGCAAAAGTTTTAAGAAGCAAATATGAAAGAAACCAACACATTGTTCAGAATATTATCTGCACAGCCTCAGATTCTCCATTATGGAAAAGTCTGGCCAGAGTCTGGAGTACCTTTAAAAAAAATATCTCATTTTCCATTGGTGATGGCAGAAGCACAATGTTATGGACAGACAGCTGGGTTAAAGGTGAGGGAAGGCTTATCGATAAAGCCCAAAAAGCAATTGAAGATAATTTCCTAAACCTTGCCGTAGCAGAAGCAACAGACCAAAATGGTGAATGGAACATAGCTTGGCTGGAGCAATACTTCACTAATGACACTATAAGTAAAATTGCAGCTACTCATCCCCCCAGAGAAGATTTAGGGACGGACAGACCTACATGGAATCTAACCCCATCAGGAGAATTTTCTGTCTCTAGTGCATACCACAGCCTAACTAATCATACAGAAATTACAGATCACATATGGGAAATAATATGGAAATGGAAAGGTCCGCAAAGCATTAAGATGTTTATGTGGCTTACCTCACACAAGAAATTGATGACTTCTTCCAGGAGGAACAGTATCTTTGGAGCTTCTCCAGACTGCCACCTTTGTCAAGGAACTCCAGAAACCATAATCCATGTTTTGAGAGACTATCCGGGGGCATCCTGCATATGGGCACAACTCATCAACCCTGCAAAAATTCAAAGCTTTTTTAGAGCTCCCTTCGAAGCCTGGTTGAGATGGAATCTCACAACTGAGCTAGGTCAAAATTTCCAAATCCCGTGGAAATTCATTTTTATGGTGGGATGCTGGTGGATCTGGCGATGGAGAAATAAAGAAATTTTTTCATCCCCTTTTAAAAGGCCTCAAGCAGCAAAGAAAATTATTATTCAATATGTTACAGAAATAGCTAAAGCTTTCAACAAGCAGGATCTTATGAAGCAAATGAGAACAAAAATAGAGATTCAAGTTGCTTGGAAAGCTCCCCCAGAAAATTGGATAAAAGTGAATTCAGATGGGTCATCAAATGGAAATTCAGGTTTGGCAGGGTGTGGAGGTCTGCTGAGAGATAGCCATGGAAGATGGCTGGCGGGATTTATGGCGAATTTGGGATGCTGCACTGCTTTTCAGGCAGAGGTTTGGGAAATTTGCAATGCCTTGAGAACAGCCTGAGAATTGGAAATTAAACACTTAATTTTGGAAACAGACTCCATGAGTATTTATGAAGTTTTGACAAGAAAGAAAAACCAAAAGGAACACCCTAATGCTGGCATAAGGAGAATTGAAAGATGGTTGCAGAAAAAATGGAACATCAAAATTACTCACACTTACAGAGAAGGTAACAAAAGTGCGGACTGATTAGCAACAGAAAGCATGAAGATGGATCCTGGGTATCAGTTTATTGATCTTCCCCCAACAGGGATAAGAACTCTTTTAGTTGATGATGTAAGAGGGGTAAGTAGTCCCCGTTTAGTTGTTGAGTTATAAGCTCCTGTTTTTTTTTCTTTTGGGGGTGTTAGCCCTCCTTTTTTATACCAAAAAAAAAACTACTTATTAACAAATTTAAATTGGTCAAGTGTCGACTCACTCGTCTACTTGTTAATCTTTAGCATGTCGAACTGGAGATACATAAACAAAAAAAAAAAAACTACTTGTTACATTACTTGATTAATACGACATTTCTTCCTTTATTAAGGCCTATCGAACTGGGGATACCGTGGGCAAAATAATAACTGCTTGATTGCATTATTTGATTAATACAATATTTTTTTACTCGAACCCATAATGTCTTAGGTAAGTATAGAGAAACTCATAGTAGTTAAAATCTCGATTTAACTGTTAAAATCTTTTGATATTACGATTTTAAATGAGTTAGTCGATTTTACGAAATTTGTACTAAATCTGACGATTTTACGATTTAAATCTTGTTAAGATTTTACGTTTTACGTACTTAATTTATTTTTTCGATTTCACGTAAAATCTCGATTTTCTCTGCTTTCAGAGACTATACAATTTGAGTTATAGCTCGTTGCAGACATTTTTTTTTTATTAACACGTAACTCAACAATTAAATTAAGGAAATGATAATTAGAAGCTGCTTTATTTTCTAATGTATTAAGCATTTACATCAACAGCATCAATTTGTTTCTAAGGAAATTTAATACTACTCAATTGATATCACCTTTTATGATCATAATAAGCTACAAACACACCTACACACTCTCTATTCATCATTAATTTGAGGTATTATGAGGTTCTTAACTTTTTCTGATTTTGTCTCAAATCATGCTTGTTTCGTGCATTTATATCGGTGGCGGAGGAAGAGTAAGAAATTGAAAAGTATGAATGTATAAATTATGATAATTACTTTTTTTTAGACATGTTTGGACTTCGGATTATATTACTTTTATGAAATATGCACCCCCCCCCTCCCCTTTTCTCCCACGAAAAAAGGTCTTGAAACTTATGATGTCAAACATTTTGAAGTAACAAGTTAATTAAACTAGGAATAATTTATTTATTAGTCTAATTAATTTTTTTAATATTCAAACTAATAAACATATAATATTATTTAATCATGTCAATTTTTTTAGTTATTTTTAAGGGGCGTTGTAAGGTATTTCTAGAACATTAGTTTAGATAAAGTAGTGTACATTTCTCACTTAAAGAAATGTCACTCAAACGTGACGTTTGTTATGGTGCCTAAAAAGTATTGTCTAATTACTAAAATAGGTAAAATAATTAATTTTAAATTTAAAAGTATAAAAGTTAAAAAACTTTAAATATTTTAAAGTTACTATAAAAAGTAATTTAGGCAAAAGTTAGACACCAAACAAAAGGCACCATAGAATTGCCCCTCAAACATATAGCTTAGCTTGAATTTATTTATTTTATGTTTTAAAACTCGATCTGGATTCTAGATTACTCATTAAAAAAATCTAAATTTTACCAAAAAGGTTACTAAACCGCATGCATGGATCTGATCATCAGATTATTTTGTTTTTTTCATTTGGTGATTATTATCCATATATAACTCTCGCTCGTGAGGGTCTTAATTATAACAACTTTAATTAGATTCAATGCTGAAAAATCAGAAGGCAAGGTCAATGAACACTATGATTTTTTTTTTTTTTTAATCCGTTGCACCCTTAAGCTTAGACATACCAACCAAACATATTAATCTCAAGATAGAACAATCATAATGCGGCAACTCTAATACCCAATAAGATTCACTAATTTAACCTTGAAGAAATTGAATAAAGTTAATTAGACTCATGAGTTAAGACAAAATCTATTGGTCTAAGCAAATTGTTGGATATCCTAGACCTAGAGCACTTCTAATTAATAAATCGCATGAAATAGGTTTAACAAATGATTAAGAAAAACAGTAATTAAGTGCGACACATTCATTAGATTACTTTGCAAATTTTTAAAAGCTTGGACTTGAAATAATGTTAGGCAAGTTTCCTTCAAATTAAAGTAACTAAATTACGGAACTAATGCGCGCATGCATTATTAGTATGAGAATGAAGTTGTGGCAACGCTTATGGAAGTGCCTTAGAAAACTAATTAACCCTTTTTTGTTCTCTTTTTGGGCTATTATGATTATTGTTCATCATGCATGCGCCCCAACAGTCTTGGAACTTCCAACTTCTTAACAGATTTTGATTTTTTTTTTAAAATTATTTCTAGAAGGTCATCATTACCATATTTAGGGCCAGTTTGGCTAAATTTTTTAAATAAGTTCTTTTAAAAAAGGAGCTTAAAATATAAGGACTTTTATTAATAAACTTTTAAATAAGTTATTTTGAGTTTTGAGAGTTATTATTGAAGTCTTTGTTTTAAAGTTGTGCATTAAATAAGAGTGATAAAATAGCTTTTGAAAATTGGAGAAATCACATTTTTTAACTTCTTCAAAAGCTCTTAAATAACTTTTTGAAAAGTTAAAAATTTATCTAAAAAATTGTACCAAACACATTAATATAACTTTCTATAAGTCAAAAGTTGAAAAAAGTAATTTTTTGGTGTTTCCCAAACGGATCCTTAGCCACTTTTTAGCGTAGAACAAAAAATTGTCTGTAAATATAATTTAATACCATATTATATATTATAAATTTAGTATAAAACAATTTTATTCGTATATTTAATTATATAATTTTAAGTTAATAAAAATAAATATTTTTTATATTCATTACGATAATAGTTCTCAAAATAAATAGGTACAATTGAATAACTGTCTAAAATATTTTATATTATTAATATATTAAAATTAAATTATTATAATATTTGGCACTTGGAACAAGGATGAAAGAGAATTTGAACCATGGCTACAAAAAAGTTCTTATCTTCTTAAAAGGAATAATATATTATTGTTTTTTATTTTTACATATTTTAAATATAAATAAATAATTTAAAATAAAAAAATACTTAATGTTACTGATTTATCCACAAGTTTTTTTTTTTTTTTTTTGGGTCGGTCAATTTATCCACACAAGTCTTATGGTATCATTATTGCAAGGTCTGTTCTTCTTTCTGCACTAGAACGTGCACTGGTAATAAATAAGCATAGTAGCATCTAATGTTGGTGCGTGTGATTTTACCACGTTAAAAACGAAGACATGATTTTAATATTGGCTGTTTGAATATAATAGAAAAATAATGAGATCAATGATTCATTCTTCTTGTTATTTTTGTTACTTAGATTATTTTTTTAATTAATAATAGATATAAGTTTATTTATTATATTTTTTAATGACAAATATATAAAAAATATATAATATATAAGATATAATAACTCAACAAATAAAAAAGCAGGAGTATTTCATCTTAGATGAGTGGCCATGCCACTATAACGTTGAAAAATCGAAAGGGAATACTAATTCCAACCTTCATTGTTTATGAAGAAAGAACTCACTCAGCAAGGGAAGTGAAAAAAAAAACTTCAAAAAGAATGGTAGTTTACAAACAGAATGAAGCTTTGCAATGGCATTTATATAAAAAAAAAATCTAGGTAACAATTTTTTTAATTTTTAAATCATCATTTGATTTTAAAATTTTTTATTTATCTAATATTAAATTATTTTTTAAATTAATAAAAATAAAATTTTAAAGTTTGTAGTCATAAAATTTTTGATATTATGTTAAAAAACTATTTATTTTAACAATTTAAACAATCAAGTAATTAAGACAAATGAATAATTATGTTATTTTATTTTTTTGTTTCTATGGTAATTTTTAGCCGAACACATTAAGAATTAATATTTGTCATGAATTGAAACTTCATTCAAAAGTTGTTGCATATACAATAAAATTCAATTTTTAATATTTGTTTAATCGAATGAATGAATTAATTATTTGACCAACTTATATGAATTTATGATATTTTTAATTTGACATGTGTAGTCTTTGATATAATAATATATAAACTCTTACCATTTTAACTTTTTTATTATTATTAAACAGCTAAGATTTATCGAACCTCTCACAAAAATTATAATAATTCTCTAATTGTGCTCCATATATATAAGGGATGAAAATTCAATGCATAAATCCATTAATTTATGGACAAACTGAAAAAAAAAAGTGAATAATTAAACAATACAATTTTTTAGATTTTAAATATGTAACTTTGAAGGTTTAATTATATTTATTTATTTTTATTATTTCCTAACAGAACTAAAAGCACAACAGACAATATATATAGCTAATGATTTATAACTCAAATGGCATAGTCTCTCCATACTCAATTAAGAGGTTGCGGGTTCGAATCTCCTATTTTTGATAAAAAAAAAAAACAGACAATATATATGAGAGATGATTTATCATCTTAATATATTTTTAAAGAGGAATGCTAAGGGGCCAGCAACTTTTGTGATTTGTAGCCATCAAATAATCATCAATAATAGTTTTAATAGTGTGAAATTTCATCAAATGACTCACTTTTCTTTGTTGGTTCTGGCTCTCTAGACTTTTCCATTTTTAAAACACACACATCTTCTTGATTGTATAATAATCTCCATCACCTATAAAAACCTGTTTTCCTAATAAACAGCAACTAGTACCCTTAACCTATCATCTCTACTAATAATAGCCGATGGACCAATTAATTATTGTATAATAATAAACTTGATAGAAACATCTTCCAAATAAAATAGACATGTTTATATTGCTATCCTTTTTTTCTTTTGTTATTTCCCTGTGGTACAGGTCTAAATATAAGCTCTTGATATTATCAATAGGATAAGGTGTATGTTAGGAGATAAAATATTGAATTTTTATTACCTAGTTAGTATTAAGTAATTGAGTAGTACAATTTAGTACACAAACATGTTTGTTGAAGAATTAGTGAACATATAATAAAAAAATACAATTGCCGGTTGTTGGCTTTTTTTTTTTAATGCGAAGAATCTAAGATATAAGAAAGCAGAAGAGGCAATGAATGAAGTTGAAATTAAAAGAGACGAAGAAATTAAGCTAAACTCAAAAGGTAAGAGATATTTTATACTTATAAATTATTTTTAAAAGTTTTTTTTTTTGAGATTTGTTATACAAATTTTTATGTCCAAAAATAATCAATGAGACGTGAACATTTATAAATGAACGATAGATCTAATAATATTAATTTGTATTAAAGATATAATTATTTATATTGTTTTTTTCTGTCAAAATAAATTAAAAAAAATTAAAGTTTATGATATAGTATTAAAATTTTGTGTCCGAAAAATATAATTTAATTCTTGATAAATCCTAAAAGAGAAAAAAATATGATAAAACAAATACAAAAAATTAAACTAATCTAAAAAAGTTTTTTTGTTTAATTTTTTTTTCATCAGTTTAAGTTTTTTAAAAAAATAGATATGTATATTATATTAAAATTAAAATTAAATAAATTTAATTTAAATTTTATTAAAAAATAAAAATGTGTTATATTTGTAAATTATATCCTTAAAAAAATGTAAGATTTTTATGATAATGTAGATTAGAATGAGGTCCCAGAAAACAGGACGTTGAGGGGTGGTTGCAAGGGTGCACGTGATTTTGCTTCTTAAAAGCATGGAATTCTCTCAATCTCAATCTATGCTTTTTCCCCTACATTATATGACTAACATGCCACGTGTCATGTCGTGTGCACCAGGAAATTTTGCATGTGATCATAGCTTAGGGCATTGTTGGCCATACCTCACGCACTTCTGTCTCTAATCTCTATTAAGGATCAACTTCAACAATTATTTATATATACATAGAAATATAGAATAATACAAGTCTAAGCTCTTCAGATTTAGAATAATGATAAATACGATTCTTTTTCTTTTAATAAATTTCATAAAACATTAAAACTCAAATCCATATTAATGTTATAGATAAAGTTTGATTATGTTATTAATGATTAATTACTTGTATTGGGTACATATATTATATACAAATATATGGAAATTGATGTAGTAGAAAATGGTATTATCATATAAGAGTAAGGTTAGATAACTATTTTTTTTAAATTAATATTAACTAATTTTTTATACTTTTTTTATTATATAAATAATTTTTTTTATAACCAACTCTAATTAAATTGGTTTAATAATTTATAAGTACAACAAAAATTATCCATACAAACATATGTGTGAGATCACACAGACGTTTTATCTTATTCTTTTGCTAATATTGTTCCTCTATCTTTCTTTTCTTCATATTATTTTGCTAATATTATTTTCTTCATATTATTTTACTATAAAATAATTTATGTATCTTCTTATACTTCTCTTTAAAAATAAAAAATTTTATTAAACAAATCAGCTTTTGAGTTAGATTGTATAAAAATAGAACAAAACAAGCATAGAAGAAAAAAAATAAAAATTTTAGTTAAAAAATACATAAATTATTTTGAACTATGCAAATTTTTTTCTTCTTTTTTTCTTTTTCAATACGTTTCTTTTTCTATTTTCATATTTTATTATTGATACAAAATTATTTATGTATCTTCATATACTTTTTTTAAATAGAGGATTTTATTTAAATAAAATAAATTTTAAGTTGAACTATACAAAAATATGTCAAAAAATATTATAGAAGAAAAACAAAAATTTTATTTAAAAAACACACAAATTATTTTAAAATGTGCATATATTTTCTCTTTTTTTTTTCTCTCAAAACATTTTTCTTTTTCATCAGTTTTGTTTTTTTCTTTTTTTGAAAGAAGAATCAAGCTCAACACATATAGTGGAGCATACATAGATACATTACATGAAATTTAGCAACTTCTATGTCATCTCCGCATAGCCATCAACAACACGAGTTCATTTTTGCACCACTCTCTAGAGCAACAAAACGACCTTGTCACACAGTCTACCACATCTGTTGTCTTATTCTAGAAGATAAGTTCATTTCTACACAACCAGATATTCCATATAATTGAGAAGAACCCAACTAACCATGTTTTTCGCATGTCTTTTCTCAAAGGCATGGTCCTCCAGCTCTCAAAGAGTTCTTTTATGGAATTTGGGATGCTCCAAACACGACCCACATGATTAATCCATGCACACCACACCTGCCAATCATACTCACACGTAACAAATAGATGTCGTACAGATTCAATTTCCTTGCTACACATAGCGCAGACATTATCACTTGGTTCAATGATACCCAATCTGCTTAGCCGATCATTTTTATTGATTCGACCTACAAGGACAAACTAAGTAAATAACTCTATCCGAGGGGAACCAGTCCTTTCCAGATTTCATTTGTGAACTTATAATTAAAGATATCGTCAAAACCTGCACAAATGAGTTAGTACTATAAATGTCTCCCTTATCAAATTTTCACACCACCCTATCTTGTGTGTCAGCTATAAATCTCACAACTTACAAGATATCAAGCATTTGGTCCAAACTGTCAGCCTCCCATCAGTTTTGTTATTATTGCAAAATTGGTGTGTTTCTCTTAAAAATAGAGAGGATTTCATTCAAATAAATTAATTTTTAATTATACAAAAACATAACAAATAAATATAAAACAACAAAAATATTAAAATTTTAGTTGAAAAATATAGAAATTCTTTTGAAAATGTACATGTTTTTTATTTGATTGATATAGAATAATAATACAAAAATTTGAGTCAAAAGATACAAAAATGTTAATTGAATAACACAATTATTTTAAACTATACAAATTTTATAAGAATATTTTAAACGAAACATTTTAAATTTTATAGGAACCTAATAAATTAAAAATGATATTTACATATATAAATGAAAATAAAAATTACAAATTTAATTAACAAGAATAATAAAAATCGAAAAACTTATTTGAAATTTCAATGTTTGCAAGTTTCTATATAAGAATCCAAACATACTATAAATCAGTAAATTGCGTGTGACACCTTTATTAATGCAAGAAATTCTTAAGTGTTTCGAGAATATAGTGTTTGTTTTGGTGGCATTATTTTGATAAAAAAAAGATTTTTTTAATGAATTTTTTTTTTATTTTATAGCGTGTTTAGCAAATTTCTAATAGTAAAAGTAAAAGTATTAGAAAAGTTAAAAAAAAGAACATCTTTTTTGAGAAGCTGTAATTTACATCTTTTTTTAAAAGATTTTTTTTTCTTTAAAAAAAAGATATTTTTTATATAATAAATAAACAAAAAAAAGTACTTTTATATCGTTATACCCAAATATAATTGTTAAATAAAAAGATTTTTTTGAATAAAATATTCAAACATAAAATTACTTTTACTTTTTCATAAAATCTTTTAAAAAAAATAATTAAAAAACAGTGAAGCTCACCCTAACGAAGCGTAAGCCATCAATCAGTGTTGTCTTGATCAATTAATTGTCTTTCTTAACGACATTATAAGTCTATTATTATTATCTTTTAATTTAATTTTTAATAAATTAATAAAATAAAAATTAATCTAAAATTGGCAAAATAAATAGTGATACACAACAAAATTTCCTTTAATGCTGATATGCCTCCGCGACTCAAGTAATCTGCATTTTTTTCCCTCATAAAAAGTAACATATTCATATATGAAATATGATAGCTACTAATAAACTTTCCTGATTTGATTGTTTGAATCAACCCATACATCATGTTCTACCGACCAAACCTTGCTACCTATAAAAAAAACTACTATATATATGGTATAAATCTAGAAGTTTAAATTTATATGTTAACTTCAGTTAGTCGAGTGGTAAGTTCATTCGTCCATTTAAGTGTCGAAAATTTGAATTTTACTTTGTGCACACAATAATATGCATTGGTTAGCGATAAATCTTTAAATGGAACTCAGATCCGCGACAGATTAGTCATTGACACGGTTGGATTAAGAAATATCATGAGAAATCAAACAAAAATAGAACTAAAATTAATAAATTTAATTATATATTAGTAATAATTTGGTTTTCTGAGAGCATTAATTGCAGGCATGATTTTGGAAAAAAAAAAAGAAAAGAAAAGAAAAAAAACTCCGTGACTCTTGTGGGCAAGTGTGTTTTGGAGTAGGATCAGATTCACATGGAATTCTGTGATTTGCGGAGAAAATTTAGATGCAGCCCTGAATTGGAGAGAATCTGTTATTTTATGATCACATGCTGCTGCTTACAGAAACATGCACATGAAGGCCCACTCTGTTATCTTAAAAGCAAACACGCTCTTCCTAATGCACTTAAGATTAAACCCCAAATTCGGAACACAATGCAAGAGCATAAAACCTAGCTCTGCTTTCTCTCTCTCTCCTAACCAAGATTAATCAAGTTTTCTAAATGTATTTGAGCCAATTTTTTCTTTTGAACCAAAGGCGATGTTTTGGTTTTGTATGGTAACAAATTCGTCGCAATACTGAACTTCATTTAAAAATTTGTTGTTGGCCAATAAATTACTACATGCATAAAATTTCGAAACCCTAACACTTAATAATACTAACTAGTGAGCTAACCATTAAACCAACTGTCGAATATCTCCAACTAGACATAAGACACTTAAGTAGCAAGATATCGAATCCGATCATATTTTGCCAAACTAGGTAGGAGTTGGGTACAATAAATCTCTCCCTAATCTTTTGTGGATTCAGTATAAATAATTGGGAAAACAATCTACCTTAGGTGATGTCATTTTTTTTCCTCCTAATCTTTATACTTTTTAGATTTTCACTGATTTGATGGTAGAGTTTTTTTTACGGTTATTATCTCTATCCGGACATGAATTATTTTTTGAATTTGCTTAAGTTTTTAATAGATATTTTTATAATTAGTATTATAATTAGTTTAGAATATAAATATGTTAAAAATAATTGAAAATTTTTTGTAATTCTTTTACCAATAAATATCTTATCTAAATTGAAAAATTTTTTGCCACTTTTTATAAAATAATTTTTTTTCCAAAAAATAGATTGACATATGTTTATATGTGTAAAAATAAATAAATAAATAATATATATCTCTTTTACTCTTGGCTTTTATATATATATATATATATATATAACATGAGATTGTTATTGATTTTAAAATTGAATTTTTTAAATTTTATTAATCATATCACAATTCAATTTGAAATTGAAAAAATTAGGATCTTATCTAAATTTAGAAATATAATAACTAATTATTCTCGATTCTCATTTAATATTCTCAGTTCTCATTTAATATTTTCAATTATTATACTATTATAATATTTTTCGTGCTAACAACAAAAATATTTTATTTAAATTAATATAATTATTTATTTGATTAAATCAAAATAATAATTAAATAATTCTTTAGCAAAGATTAAAACACTCGTTAGTGTGTGACACCGTAGATTCAATACTAAACGAGTAATAAATTAGTCGTACTAAATTTATTAATCAGGGTTGGCGTCTAACAATACTCTTTAATGACTTAATAGTATGAAGAAATATATTTTTACTAAGAACTCGAGAAGAATAAAGTATAATTCATTCCATTTTTTCATCTCTTAGTTAGTCCTTAGGGTATGGTTTAATTGTCAAACTCTAACTTGTTATCATTATTGTAATAAACTGTGAATAATCTAAGAAGCTCATTTCTTCATTCATTCAATCTCTTTGGCCAAAATTTTATTTATCTCAGTCATTATAATCATAGAATTCAAACTTTTTATCGAGAATTGACGAATTTTTTATTAATTAATTATTAATTTTATAAGTATTTAAATTATACTTAATATCTATTTGACTAGATCCTAGGACAATATAAAATAATACCAACAAATTATTTGACATATAATAAATGAAATTATAATCATACTAATTTTTCTACTTTTTATACATTAAACATATAATCAAAATAACCTAGGTGATTTTTTTTTAAATTCAATAATTATGATGGTATTATTTTTTATATATATAAGTATCAAGCTTAAAATAAGAGGAGTAGGATAGCAAGAGTCTTATAACATATATTAAAATTAGGCCAAAGCAATTTAGCCATGATTAAAATATATATATATATATAAAAAAGACATATGCTCTTTTTAATTTTGTAATTAAATTTTTAATAGTATAAAAAATATTAAAGTTAATAGAATATTTTTTATAAATTAAAAATATTTATAATTAAAAATTTAATTAGATTTTTTATTATATACTTTTAAAAAATATTCTATTAACTTTAATATTTTTAATATAAAAATAATTTAATTACAAAATTAAAACTAAAATAATAGAAAGACCAATTAAAAAAATATATATAAAATTCTAATCGTAAACCTTTTAAATATTCCAGACCATCAAAATATTTCTACCAGTCAACAATTTGTTCTCTAACCCTAATTTACATCTTTTCCTACATTAAATATAACTCAGGTGTATCATGCATACATAGATTACAATTCCACCAACTTAACATTTCCATCCACAATTCTCATGATTTTTATGTGAGAAAAATAGATTCTTTATAATTTTAACTTTATAGAGTGGCAAAAAGGGCATAGTACCTCAATGAATTTTAAAATATCCAGTCTATAAAGTTTCTCCTTAATATTCAATCTTTAGATATAGAGAGGCCATGCAATTATCTCTGATCTAGGAGCTAGGGACAGTCTTTTTCATAATTTTGACACTTCTTCGAAAATGGAATTCACCATCTCCAAATTCTCCTTTCCTTGTACCTGTAAGGAAGATTGCTCACCGAATGCCTTTTATTAGGATCAAAGATCCAAAAGAAGCGTTGCATGGTCAATAATGTTCATTAATTCATCAACTTGTACATTTTCCTAATTTAGTAAGAATCTATTCCCCTTTAATAAGGATCACTTGGACTCACTTCCATTATTCCACACCACTCCCTATCTATAATACAAGAATTTTGTTGACTCCACAAATCACCATGGAAAAGTCTATTTAATTAGAGATGAACCAATCCAAGTGAGTCTTACATTCCTTAGTACGCAGGTCTTGCTTCTATACATGAATATCTCTTCATGGCACCTTGAAACACTCTTAGAAATTGGGGCGGGTAGGGGCGGATTTTTTCTCTGTCCGATCCCGTCCCGCCGTACAACAACTCGCATAGAACCCGTCTTACTTCTACCCGCGGGTAGTAAAACGTTGAACCCTAACCCGCCCATACGGGTACCCGTCCCGTCCCTGTAATTATTAAAATTCAATAAATAAAATTAAATTTCAAAATTTATATAACCATCATCACAAACATAATATAAATTAAAGTAAAAATTTAAATATAATACAATATTATTAATTATTTACTAATTATTTTACATATATTATACATATTATATATTAAAATTAAATATATATTATATATATAGCGGGGTGGGTATTACCTAAACCCGACCCGCCCTGCCCCTCCCAAGAACCTGCCCCGCTAAAAACTCGCCCCGAGCAGATAGGGACAGAGTGGGTACACGCAAGTTTAGATGGTATTGCCATCCCTACTTAAAAAATTGATTATTATCTACGGATTTATAAACAGATAAATTTTTAATTAACGACAAATTTTTTCTATTAATAAAAGTCGCGTCGAAAATTATTTATGGACAAATTTTTTCCATTTAAACATGCCTCTATACTTAAGTAATCATGTTATTAAAAAATCTCCACCATTATTTAAAAATCGAACAATGGATTATTCCTTATAGTTATTAGATCTCCTACCCCCAAAACTTTCATGTTCCTTGTCTATTTGGATGCGTTTTCTCATTTTATATAAAGAAATATTCTATTCAAAATTGCACTTTTTTTTAGTGAGAATTGTTTTTATAGTTTTATTATTTTGTCAATGACCCTTTTAGACATTTTGATTTTTGAATATGCTCATATAGTAGATCGGGAGACATGCACTTAAAAACTGATTTATTGAATATCAACTTGTTGGCGTTAGATAAGACACTCATTTTCCATTCCGCTAATCTCTCATTAACTTTTTCTATTATTGGTTTCCAAGTAGCTACACATAAGTGACAAAATTTTCTAATAGAAAGTGTGTTGGGATGTGGAACTAAGGAAAGATATAATGAAAGAAATGGATTTGGATTCTACGTTTCACATTGATTAAGAAAAACTCTTATTCAATTCTGTAAGTACTTTCTTACTTTATCATATATATTTATTGTAAAGAATCTTAACTCAAAGAACGTGTAGTGCATATGTTCTCCAAATTTAGAAGATTTATCAAAAAATAAAATAAAAAGAATGAAGAAAAGAAAGCAAATGTGAAAAAGAATTATAAACTTGATTCAAAACCTTGATCTCGTTATTTTTTATATGTTTGTATGATGATATGTTTTGAAAATAGATGAAGGGAAGAAAAAGTCTTTTGAGCATATTATTTAAAATTAACTGTGAAGATATTTTTATGTGAAAAATAATTAAATATATTTTATATTTAATCAAATTATTTAATATAATATGTGTCTAGTTATATTTAACTGTTATTTTTATAGATTTTTTTATAAATAGTTATTTTATTTAGATATTTAATTTTGGTATATTGTCAATGTAAAATATTATTTTACTTCAACCGTATGAATGGTCATATAGAAGAACTAATGTAACTGTGTAAAATTCTAAAACATTCTTATTGCATCAAAATTATTCTCTTTATTTGGAATGAAAAAGAAACTTTTATTTACTAAAAACTAACTAATTAAGCAGTAAAGTTTCCAAAAATAGTCGGTTTTGAACTCCTACCAAAGAATAAGAGAAATTTCTTAATTTTTGATTCCGATTCACTTCTTAATTCTTCAAAACAAGCTTCATATATATATATATTTTTTTTATTTATACCTAATAAGCTTATCCATGGTAATATTACGTCACATTACTTGGTATATAGATATAATACTATATAACTTGTACCTGATATTATCAACAATGGCGGTGATAATGGGAATAATAATGGTGTATGTGGTGTGGCAGTGTAGCGTTAATGTCATGAAAATATGGCACAATGGGTGAGGCGGTGGTCACAATGTTGGTTGTGGTGGTGGCGCGGCAAAGATGTCATGATGATGGCATTGCAAATGCTAGCAATTGTGACTGTGATTGTGGTTGTGGTTGTGGTTGTAGCTGGTGGTTGTGGGGGACGAGGATGGATAGGGGTGGTGTTGAAGCCACATTTATGGTTTATTTGGTATTAATTAGTATAGTGATGAAGAATCAAGATTAATGTTTTTGTTACAGAAATTAATTTTTAGTTAGTTAATTAGTACATGTATCTGTGTGGGTGAAAATTGAAAATTTAGGTGTAATTAATTAATTTTATGTGAAATTGATAGTTGAAAACTCATTTAATAGTTTTTAGTTATTAATTTCATATAAAGTTAATTGCATTTGAGATTTTATCGTTTTTGTGTTTTTTTTTTTACCAAAGATAGGAGATTTGAAGTCGCAACCTCTTAATTGAGTATGGGGAGACTATGTCATTTGAGCTATTACTCATTGGCTTTATCGTTTGTGTGTTCGTTATACTAACAAAAAAATATTTTTTATATAAAAATTTAATAAATCTACCTATAAAAAGTTAAAATTGATATTATATCTATAAAAAATAAATTGAATTGATAAAATAATCTAAATCTTCAAATATTATACAAAATTCCTAAACTATCTTAACCTAATCTAAATTTTCAATTTATTGCTTTATCCTGTTAGAAAAAAAAAATCCCACTTTAATGGGGAAAAAAATCGTCGGCATTACTCTTTTTTCTTTAGCTTGTCTTCTTTTCCTCCATCACTGATTACCAATCAATCAATGTGAACCTCCAGGTCTAATATTGTTTCACCTCCACAAGCACCATATATTCCTCATTTTCTTCACCGCCTCTTCAACATCCAAGGCTTTGTCGACTCCGGTAGTCGCTACCTCTCTGTCTCCTGGGCGGCAATCAACCAGGAGAAAATGATTTATGTTTGGTTGGTGATGGATGAGGGATGACGAAGGAAAAGGAGACAAGTGAAAGAGAAAGAGATGCTGAGGATTTTTTTTCCCTCTAACAGTGTAAAACAAGAAATTGGAAGTGGGTTAGAATTGGAAATTTAGATTAGGTTAGGGCAACTTGAGAATTTTGAATAATTTTTTAAAAATTGGATAGTTTTATTGATTGGAATTTATTTTTTATGATTATAAGGTTAGTTTTAAATTTTTGGTAGATAAATTTATCAGTGTCTAAATCGTTTTTATAATAAAAAATGGTATTTATTCTGTATAAAAATATATAAAATATTTTTTTTATTTTTTAAATAAAAATATATATAGTAATTTTTGTTATAAAAATTTTATAATGAACTAAATTTAAAATTTAATTATTTTTAATATTAAAAATAATGAAATCAATGAGTAATAATAATTTTACTTATTCTCAAAACATAATAATTACTCATTAATAATAATATATATTTTGTGATTAAATTAAAGTATTTGTTAATTTTATTTTTTTAAATTTTTTTTAAGAATAATATTAGTAGTTGAATTTGTAGACATTTTTACTTTATTTATGAATAAAATTTTTAAACTCTTTTAAATAAGTACAATCTAATATGAGATAAATTTTGTCCTTGGATTACTTTTTTATTATCATAACAAAAAAAATTATTATAAAAAAATATTTTTATTAAAATCTACCTAACTAAAACTATTTTATACTTTAATATCATATTTATTCTTAGAATTAATCAAATAAATATGATTAATGTTGTTATTTATTAAAACTTACTAACATATTTAGAGTTAACAACGATTTATGGTTTAAGATTTAAAATTTAAGATAATTTAAATAATTTTAAAAAAATAATTGATGTTGACTAAAAAAATTAATTATTTAATATTATTCTTGAAAATAACATGATAATTATGATCAAAACAGTTCAACTTTAGAGCTAATTTTTTTAGTTAATATTAATAAAATTTTTTAAAAATATTTTTTATTATAAATTTTAAATCTTAAATATTAAATTTTAAATTTTAACTATAAATCTTTTAAAAAATATTTATAATAAAAAATTAACTAATAGTAATTAACTAAAAAACAATTTGAGTCACCAAAAAAAAACTAAAAAACAATTTTTTATATTTATTATTCTAAATTATCACTAATTTTTGAAAAATTAATTACTCAAAAGCGAGCATAAAGAAAACAGCAAACAAACGAAAAATCTCAAAAAATTATCACAAATTTTTTAAAATGGTTTATATCCAATTATATATTTTAAAAATAAACATATAATTACTAGTTTCTTTATATAACTTTTAATTATTTATAAATAAAAATAAATGGTTATATTTATTTTTTTATACTCTAATAAGAAAATGTAAACATTTCTCATCTCGATTATTCTCTCTCTCTCTTTCTCTCTTACCCCCTTCACCCTCTTGATGTGTTCCTTCCCTCTCTCTATATATATTCCACTTATCATTTTCTCTTCTATTCTTTCATACTTACATAGCTATCTTACTTCTTCTTTCAAAACTGTGGAAACTAATATAAGCTAAGCTGAGCTATTAGAACTTCAATTAAGCAAAGTAGTGAAGTATATAGCTAAGTAGAGCTTTAATTTATATACACATCTTAGAAACAAAACCATTATTACACACACCATAATCAAACATGTCTAGCGGAAGCAGATCATCAAGGCAGCGATCTCACTCTACAAGGATCTCCGACGATCAAATCATCCAGCTTGTTTCCAAGTTGCGCCAACTTGTTCCAGAGATTCGCAATAGGCGCTCCGACAAGGTACATTCTGTTAAAAATATAATTATTCATATATTTTTTTTTTATTAATTTAAATTTTTAAAATAAACCATTTCAAAATTAATAATATTCTTATTATTAGTTCAAACATTTTGAAGTAAATATCACACTTATTATTAAACTAAACATAGACATATAAATTAATGGTGAAGATGCCTGAAAGTTGAAACTAAAAGAATAAAAAAATAAAATAAAGTGAATATATGAAGGAAAATATTGTAGAATAGTGGCATGATAGATGGTTCGTGCAGCACATGTATTATAATAAGGGATAGTCAGATACTGACCCGTATATTATGGACTAAGCTCCAAACAATTCCAAATTCTATGCACATCCATCTCTTCCATACACTTCAATTCAAACCCTTTGCATTGACCGCTATAATAAATTCAATTCTAAATTTATAATATATAGAAAACCATGTTACGTATAATAAATATAGTGACTGATTGAGTAATTATATATATATATATTCAATTTCTTTTTAGGTATCGGCTTCTAAGGTGCTGCAAGAGACTTGCAATTACATAAAAAACTTACACAGAGAGGTTGATGATTTAAGCGAGCGTTTGGGTCAGTTGTTATCCACAATTGATGCTGATAGTGCTGAAGCTGCCATCATTAGGAGCCTACTTAGCAACTAATTAATTAATAATAATTTTCTGCTTATTGAAGGAGATATATATATATATATGAGTGGTGTACTTGAAATTATTTGGTAGAGAGTGAAGTATAGTAGTTTGAGGGGGGGTGTGTACCTTCCATATGGCAGGTAGGGCACTTTGTTAAATAGGGTTCTTGAATGAACATTAAGTACTTTGTACTAAAGAAAGCTATATCATCATCATGCCTCTTTTATTGGTAGCGGTTGTTCAATTTTATTTAAGGTTTCTAGCTTATAGTTCTGATTTGTACTTCCATGACTTCACCTATCTAGATGTTTCATGTCAGAATTGTAAGACACATCATATATATATATTTATATGACTTTGGTCAACAATATTTCTTCATCCTCCTCTTATATTTTATTAGATTTAGAAAATTAATTTTTTATTGTAAAATTATGTTCTTAATTTTTATTTTTTTATAAGATTTAGAATTTATAATTTAAAATAAATGTTATGTTTAGAGAACCGAAGTTTCATATATAGAAGAATTATATGTATATATTCAAGACATGGTATGATGCTAATGCTATAATACAAGTAACGAAAAGTTTTTAATGTGTATGGATATGTATGTAAAGAGATGTTAGAAATTACTAGAAACAATGTAGAATATAAAAAAATAGTGTGTGTGTCGGTAAAGTTGGGTTCAAGTTCCCACACTGAGTGTGTTGACGTGAGTGTGATTTGATGAAATGTTGGACGGTTTGTTAAATAATATGAGAGAGATAGAGATCCACCCTTTTAGACTTTTAGTAACACAAAGTGACAACTACATGAGACAATTTCACACAGAAAAAATAAGTGTCTTTGGTTCTTTAATTTTCATCATCATGAATGAGAGATTGGAATGTTGCGGTTATTCAAGGAAGCGTGATGTCGCTTCTTTTGCCCATTTTCTTTTTCTTCGGAAAGGATTCATCCACATATATACTCATAGGTTTCTTTTTCATTTTTTTTTTTGATAAGTTAGATTAAAGAAGTAGGGGCGTAATTATAGGAATGTAATATTTGAATTTGAATTTAAATTTAAAAAATTTTAAAAATTTCTTACGATATTTTACCGTTCAATAGGTCAATGACTAATTCTTAAATTCTTGACATTATTTAAACGGATAAACAAAAAAAAACCAGAACTTGCCTTATTTAGTATTAATTAATTGTCACAACAATTAATAAATATTAAATAAGGCAAGTTATGGCTGTTTTTGGTTGATTTTCTTTGGTTACCAAACATTTTTGTATTAAACAGATTAGTAAATTAACCATTGGATCAGTTAAAATTAGTTTCTTAATTTAGAACTTCTTCTTTAATTGAAATTTGATTACTACTAGACTTTAATATTCTTTTATGAATAATTTCTGCGTTGCAAAATGAAGTTATATCATCTAAGTCTTGATTATATTGGAGCAAATCTTTTATTTTCTTTTTTCTTTTTTATAATAAAAAGATGTTTGATATGATTGTATAGAAAGAAAAGCAAAATACAACAATGTTTGAAATTATATTCTAAAGCAACAAAAAATTCAAATAAAATTATGGAACTAAAATTTACAACAAACTAATTCTGATACAGAATTTAAGCAATACTACTTGTTATTAATTCATATCATCATCTTAAAATCTTAGGAAATAAGACAACCACTCAATTAACCAATGATATAAATTTGGGTTATGCTACATGTATACTAAAATTAGCCATTAAAGTCAGTCATCAGTATAAAATATACGCTGAAATATAAATACACATTGAAAATAAATTAAACCAAATATATATTTATACATAAATACATTAGTGACGAATTTGGGTGGCTGATTTTGATGTACGAATAACATTTGGGTATAAATTTTATGTATTGATAACTGTTAAAAAATGTTACATTATCACACAATAGAATGAGAGTTGGTCATTTGGTCTAAGTTGATTAATATGCAGTATACATATATATTGTGGATTGTGAAAATATTTTAATTTCTTCTTAACTAGTCATTGATTTGGCTTTAATATATACCGTATCTATATATAGATGTAGTTAATGGATATTCAAATAAGAATAATCTTAAGAAACAATTTTTTTTTTTTTTAACATCAATCAATTTTTTAAAATTATTTTGTTTATCTTAAATTCTAGATCCTAAATCATAAACTCTTAATTTTACGCTCTAAATTATAAATTTTAAACCCTAAAATTAACTAACATTAACTAATTAAAAGTTGTTTTTCTGTAATTTTTTTCAACAAAATGTTGAGCAAAAAGTGTGATATAGTAAAATCATAACTTGGTGTATGTAGATATTATGTTTCTGTGGAAAGTACACGCTTATCGTAATTTATAGTATGCATTCTAATATTAATATTAATTAGGAGTGAATGATAAGCCAAACATATTTTATGGTGTCCTCTTCCATTGCCATTGAACTTTTCAATGAGCCAATTCAATTTCTACCCCTTAAAAACTACTCTCTTTCATTTCTAGTTTTTATATGTTCCAAATAATTGTAAAATATTATTTTGCGACTTACAATTTTTTCTTTTCAAGGGAAAGTTAAAAATTTTTTAACTAACAAAGAATGCAACCTTTTTATTTAGTAAAAAACGTTTACTAATTATTATTTTATATTTTAAACTAAAAAAATATCAAAATAAGAGATTGAAAATCTTTCATCTCCTAAACTAATTTTTAGTGTTAATTAAGTTGACTAATAATTCAATCTTTATATTTGTATTGGATAAGAAGTTTTCTTTTATTTCGACTATATTATATGTACACTATAAAATTAGTTAGTCATTAATATTAAATACATATTATAATACAAATACACATTAAAAATAAATTAAATTATACATATATTTATACACAAATATATTAGTGGCTAATTTTAGTAGTTGATTTTGACGTAAGAATGACATATTTATTATATTTTTCACGTTAATGTTTCTCATATTTTATTAAAAGTTACTGATAAAAATAGGTAATTAGGAAAACAAAAAGCTCACTAGAGCTGAAAAGAAAGGTAATAACCTACAAATTAAAGTTAATCGAGCAAAGTAGCAAACAATAAATTGGTCAAACTAATTAATTAAATCAAAATAAAAAATTTAATTTTTATTACTTGTTCATAATATTCTCCATCTCGACATACCAATAATTAATCTGTTTCGAATTTGAGCTTCATCTAAATGGATGTTGGTGGTCAATAAGTTGCTACATACACAAAATAAACTTCAAACTTTCAATATTTTTTTAAACAAACTAATGAACTGCTCGAACAATTCAAGTTGGTTATAAAAAATCTAATTAGATGTATGGATTCAAAGCATTATTTAAGAAAACAACTTTTCTAAGTTAGTGGCAAGTTGATAGTATGATATTGCGTCCTAAATTTGAAGGAAAGCTGAAACATGTACGGATATATTATATATGTTGAATGATTAATTAGGTAGCCACAATACTGACACTTTTATTTAATTGGCATGGTTTCTGATTCTGATTTGAAAACAAAGCACTGCAAATATTATTAGGCGGAGAATAGAAGAAAATGACTAAACATTTTATGACGGATCTGATTGGATCCAAAGCATCTATGATCTCTGATCTTCGAAAACGATAACTCATGATTGATGACTCTTTAATTCTGCTGAAATCCATGATTAACAATGTCACACTCACTGTCAATAAATAATTAATATTTTGCCAATTTGTTCACGCTAGTTGTATATATAAAAATTAAGGATTTGATGCTTTAAAATATGTGCAACTTCACAATATAAGACAATGTAGTTAGAGAGCCATTGCTGTGAGTTAGGAAACTCCACCATTTAAAGCTCTTAATTAGCTAAAATTTTGATTAAAACAGATTTGTCATCTTAGCATTTTATATCTTTTCTTTCTATCACTGATGGGTATTAATTTTTTTTTTTATTTTTCTTAAGAATTGAGAGTACAAATAATTTTATTTAGCATTCTAAAATATTTAGAAGGCATCGTTCGAATTGACTCAACAACAAACTATCATGTGTCATTAGGCAACAGTGCATTAAGCGACTAATTTCATATTGGGACTCTCTAATAATTCTATACAATTTTGAAATTAAATATTAAACATTAAAATTTTGCTAACAAAAGTATAATTTTTTGCCAATGAGTAATAACTCAAATGGCATAGTCTTCCCATACTCAATTAATAGGTTACGGGTTCGAGTCTCCTATCTTTGGTAAAAAAAAATAAGTATAATTTTTTGTGTATTTAAGTAGAAAAAAATAAAATAATCACAAACCCTAGTTTTTATTTTAACTAATAACATAAAAAATAACTAATTTTTATTTATTCAATAGAACCCTAATATATTCCTATAATTTATATTCTTAATCTATATTTCAAATATACTCCTAAACCGTTAATATTAATTTTCAATTATTGACTAATCTACCAATTATAATATATTTATTAGACAACATACATAATATAAAATTATTAAAAAAATAATTTTAGATTTACTAATTATAATTTAAACTAATCTGATCATTCAAATGTGTTCTTTAATATAATATATCTACTTTTGTTCAATTCATCAATGTGGTTATTATTTGACATTGTTTCCCTTGTACATCTTCATTAAGGATATTAGCTCTACATATAACTTATTTGTCCGAATTATAAACATTGAATAAAGTTAAAAATAACTTCCATTAAATTAATATTACTACCTCTTACTAAATGCTATATATATATATATAACGTTTACTAATATGCTTGTTAATTCACTATTTTATTTATAAGATATATGAAAATAACAAATATATGTGAGATTTATTATTAGCAATTTCGGTTGGAAAAATTGACATTGTCAAAAAGAATAACATTAAAGGTTAAAAAATCATGAAAATATGAAGAACAAAAATCTTTTTTTTTTTTTTTTATAAAAAAGGAGAAAATTAAAAATGAGTTGAGAAATCGAAATATCACATGTCTAAAAAATATATATAATATTAGAATCACGTGGCATGCACAAATTTTAACTTTTATCAACTTTTTCCATATTGTGTTCTAATAATTATTCACAACTGCATATTGAGTTCATGATATAGTACAATTTTGGTTGGGATAAAAAAGGGTATGTTTTTGTGTGAGAGTGTTTGACTATATTGCATGCCGTCCCCATGCATGCATGTGAAGCTATTATCCGAAAGAGATGCACTAACATGCAAGGAAAGGAACCTCAATCAAATAGGGACTCAATTGGAAAACCTATGTCTTTCAATTTCTCAACAAAGTGCCTCACTTATTAGGTAAATTACTTGCATGCACCGGTGTTTCATTAATGTGGTCCAACCATGATTATTGATTTAATTTGTACCTGGCGAATGAGATATATAAGGGCAAATGATTAAACAACTTAAAGAAGTAATTAAGGACATTTTTATTGGGTCTAGTTACTTAGTTAGTTCAAAACACATGCATACTAATAAAAGCATTATTTAAACCAACTTACATTGGTCGAGTCGTCAGTTCACTTGTCCGTTTAAACAAGTGTCGGGTTGGAGATACCACGGGAAACAAAAAAAAATCATTATTTAGGAAGTTTAATTTTAATAAATTAACCGTCAATATAAAATGTAGTTATTTTTGCAAACACAATGTTATGTATGCGATTAAATGTACGTATAAAATTGTTTTACAATACATCAAAATTAAAATTTTTATTTATACATAAAGATTTTTCTCTTTCTCTTATAGTATGTTGGTAGCTAACTAAGACATAAGTCTTTGTTGCCTTAGAATTGATGCCTATATATATATATGGTGCATTTTTTTTTATGATGATTTTATTACTTAATTTTTTTTTACTATAACGAAAAAGTTATAAATTGAAAATTTAACAAAATTATGCATAACAAAATTTTAATAATTAAGACATGTAGAGGTTAGTATCATATTTATTTTGTTGTAGTAAAAGCCAACATGCATTTTGATCTATTATTAAAATGTTCCTGGGTTTGATGAAGAAAACAATTTGACATAAATGAAAACACACCGTACAGTTCTATCAATCAATGTCATGATCAAAGTTTGGCATAATAATAATCAAACGTAGATCTATTGTATTGAATAATATCAATGTATTAGTGTATGTATGTAGGTTTAGAAAATTAAGTTAGATTATATTCAAAATAACGAGTAATTTTCATAACTCAAGCAAAGATTTTTTTTTATCGTTAAATTTTAGTAATTTGGATCAATTTTCAAGAGACTCGTGAATTAAAGTTGACAAACTGTTGGAATATAACGTGGAAAAAAAAATAAAGAGAAGATGGAATGATTTTCTCTCACTAATTAAACAGTTTTATTTCACTTATTATCAGATCAAATTAATTAGTATTTGAAAGCTACCAAACATGGGAACCTTATCTTTCAGTTGTATTGCCATTGAAAGCTAAGCATGATACTAATAACGTCCTAAATATGATAAAAATATGATGTGCTTGGCTAATGACTCAAAAATGGAAATTCTATATATTATAAAAACAAAACAAATGTTATAAAACAAATTAAGTTAGGCTTAATTTGGGGTGATGGGAACAACACTAAACTGAATAGGAAAACAACAACAACAACAACAAAGCCTAGTCCCACTAAGTAGGGTTAACTACATGAATCAAACGACGTCATTGTGCTCTGTCATGTGTCATGTCTACAGAGAGACTATTTACATGTAGATCTCGTTTGACCACCTTATGGATGGTCTTCTTAGGTCTTCCTCTGTCTTTCGCCCCTTGTCCATCTTCCATCTCATCCACCCTCCTGACTGAATGTTCTATCGGTCTTCTTCTCACATGTCTAAACCACCTAAGACGCGATTCAACCATCTTTTCCACAATGGGTGCTACTCCAACTCTCTCCCTTATATCTTCATTCCTTATTTTATCCAATCGCGTATGACCACTCATCCATCTCAACATCTTCATCTCTGCCACACTCAGCTTATATTCGTGCTCCCCTTTAGCCGCCCAACACTCCGTACCATAAAGCATAACCGGTCTTATAGCGGTGCGATAGAATTTATCTTTAAGTTTTAAAGGCACTTTTTTGTCGCATATGAAACTAGATGCACTCTGCCATTTTGACGAAACTAAATAGGAAAACAAACAAAAATATTTGGAAACCATAAATTCTTTTTTTGGTGACTGAAATAAAAATTATAATTTGAAAATTATAGTTAGCCACCATAACTTTTTTTTTATTTGAAAAAAATTATAATTTGAAAATTATAGTTAGCCACCATAATTTTTTTTATTTTTCTTTGTATTTATTAATTTTGGCAACAACAATTCTACATATTAGATATAATATATATGTATGTATAGATGTGAGTTGATTAAATAAAATAATTTTATATTATTGTTCCTATAATATTGTCAATAATTGAAAATTAAATGCAAAATATGTGGGTGCATATCAACGCTAGTTGTAAATAAATTGAAAAGCCAATGAAGAAAAAGACGAATATTAAAAACATATATAGTTGAATAAAAAAACTAAAATGAAGCCGAAAATGATATGGTTTGGTCATTAGTGTCTTATGTTTTGGGTGTTCTTGTGTTAAGCTTCAGGAAGAAAACTATATCATTTTCACCAAGTTATTTTTTTTTTTTTTGCTTAAAACAAAATTGGGTTTGCTTTTTCGGATTTTGTAGGACCTTGTTCTTATATTCCAGGACTCAATAATTGCGACGAAGTGTGGGCCAAGGCCTAGCTACTAGCTAGAGTACTCAATGCGTATAAATTACAGGATTTAGTCTGGCCCAAAAAGGTAAGCCCAAAACATAATGGTGATTACTCAAAATATCCATAAAGAAATGACACACCTAAAGGCCCATTTATTCTGAAATTTAGATTATGACAAAAAATCCTGAAATCTAGATATTTCAGAGAGTACTAAGTACTAACTAGCTCTGGATTCAAAAAAAGAAAACTAGCTCTGGATTCAAATGACATTTCGCACTTAACCACAATTAATCCATATCCATATGTCTAACAAAAAACAAGAGAAAAAGAGAAATAAGTCCTTAACCTTTTGATTCGTAGACATTTAAATCTTTAATATTAATCAATTTGGACCTTCATTTAGTTTCAACTAATTTTTAGCCTAGTTATACCTAGATTTCTAATTGCTAACGTATAACTCATTCCAATAGAAAATTTGTAAATATTTATTAGCAAACAAGCTATACAATGACTAACCTCTACAAAAACAGTTAATAATTATGTAAATTAATTTAAGTTGATATAATAATTAGTTTATTAATTTATTTAAATAAATATTAAATATTCAAATTTTGCTATATATGTGTAACCATTTATTAGACAACGACAAACCCTTAAATTTCGGATGTGAAAATAACTGTAAGGATGCAATAAGAAGTTTCTTGTTGTTATAGTATTAGAGCCGTATTTTACTTTCATTAAGACACCAACTACCACATACTATTTCCCACCAATCAAATGATGAAAAAACGGGACACATGCATTCAAAGAATAATCAACACCGTCATTCAAATATTCAACTATACGCGCGTGTAATCCACTTCCACACTCACTACCTTTTCTTTTTGTCAAAATAATAATAATGTCTCCAAATATGACCAACAAAACATGATCCTACTTTGGATTGGTTCGCCGCTCTCTTTCATTCATCTCTGCAAGTAACACAATTCTGCTTCAGTTAACAGTAACTCTTTCACCAATTTCAATCTTGCTTCACTCTTTCAGGGTACTTTACTTTCACTATCTTTGATTTTCCATAATGTTCTTTTTTTCTTCCAATTTTTAAGGCCTTGTTTGGTTACATGTCCTTGTTCTGTTCAGTGCCTCACTTCTTCATGATCAAATCAATCTGGGAATTTTTTTAAAAGCTTGTTAATTTTGGATTCTTTTGATCCTTGATGATCAAACCCAATTGGGGATTTTGGGAATTGGAACAGTATGCATTGGTTGTTGGTGGTGTTTGTGAGTTTGGACATTGATGTTATGTTCCCTTTGCATGTCAGGACCTGATGTGTGATTAAATAGCAAATAATCAAATTAGTAATTAAAAAGTTAAAAACTTTGTGGTTTGAGAGCATTGTTTTGTGTGCTGAAATTGAGGCTCATATGTGTTTGGGACCACTACATGTTTTTGGAATTCAGCATCTAGTAAGATAGCTAGATAGATAATGTTTTTAACTCTTATGCTTATCTTCATTGTTTGTTACTTTGTTCATTCTTGAACTAAGCTTATGAGTAATGAGTTTCTCAAGTGACATTAATAAATTTCCTTGCAGGGTTATTCACTCTCTATTTTGTTCTAATCACTTGTTAAGGTTTTGACCAACATTGCTTTCTGCAGGTTTGTTGAATTGAATCAAGGTTCATTTTGTTTTCCTTCCAAATTGAGAAATTTTGTTTTCACTTTTCAACTATGTATCCTGGTGGTTACACTGCTGAAGTTACAAGCTTATCCCCAAGAGCTACAGAAAAGGATGTGCACAATTTCTTCACATATTGTGGCATAATTGAGAATGTCGAAATCATCAGGCAATGTTTCTCAACCTTTATTCACTGATAAAAGTATATTATATTGAAATTGAATCATTGTTGCTAGTTTTTGTGATCAAGTGTTGACTTCGATTAGATTGTATAGTTTGGTATTCATGGTTCTATAAAAAATGTTGGAAAGTCTCAATTCTTCTGCATTTTTCTTTATGTAGGTTGCGTATTGAATTTCTACCAAGTCTTGATATTAATATAATTTTTAGACAATATAAATGAAATGAGTAGCTATTTTTATTCTTGGAATACGTATTTTGAATATGTTTTAAGATCATACAAGTATTTCTGGTGTGATGGACGATTATACGAACTTGTGATATTTGTCTACAAGACAATGCGAGTAAGTCGCAAATGTTAATACTGGTAGAATATTATCCCTCAATTTGAGAGAGACATTAGTGTTTCTATATTGGAGGATGTGTTTATGTCCATTACTTTCTTTATATTTGATAGATTCCAGATTATCTCAAATTCTTTTGAGCTTCCTTTGTCTATATATACTTTTGCAATGTATTGAGCTATTTCGCAATATGTCTATTCAAAGGTTTTTCATTACTAATTGCTGCTGTTACAATTAAGGAAGTCATAGATTTCTCTTTCTAATTTACATTGCCATAATGTTTATTCTTTTCTGAATAATAAGATAAATAAAAATCAGCATGCTGAAATAGACTATTTTAAAGATGTTGATATGGGTTTGTTCACTTCACTCCACAGTTCTGTTGAATATAAAGAATGTATACTTGTAAGTTGCAAGGTTCAAATGATATCATGGAAATAATAATAGGAAGAACTTGTTCTTGTCATTGTCAAGATACAGATCCGATGAATGTTCATCCACTGCATATGTGACTTTTAGAGATGCTTATGCCTTGGAAACTGCATTGTTGCTGAATGTAAGTTGTTTTCCCTGTTGCTTCTTTGATCACTTTGTGAATATCGCGGATCAAAATTTGGCGTAATATACCATAGATTTCTTTCTCTTGAATTTCTACTAATGCGCGCTACATAAATATCGTTTTTAGTTGATGCTGATTTGTTTAGCATTGAAGTGCAAGATGAATATGAAACCTCTTCAAATCACTTTCAAGTTCTGTCTGATCAAGCTAATAATTGAGTTTTAGTTCAGCATGTAAATATTAATAACCCTTGTTAAGTATTAATTCGGATTAACATGTAATGAAAATTATTAATCCAATTATCCAAAGGTGGTTGATGCATCACTCTCTCACTTTACAATCCAAATCCTTTGGTATTCTTGAATAATGTTTGCTAACCTGCATATTTTGGTGCAATGCAATTTCAGGGATCCATGATTTTGGACCAATGCATATGCATTTCGCGTGGTGCAGATTACATCGATGACTGCCATAATTGGAACAGTCATGAATCAAAGCCTGAATACAACGTTACTACCTCAGAAGTATGCTTGAAATTCTTCCTTAGGAATAATGTCTTTGTGTTTAGTTTGACCAAGTTGATATTCAACCATTGATTAACACTATTTTCTTCAACAGGACATGCATATGGATAAGTTTGTTTCTTCCCCTGGAGAAGCACTAGTTATGGCACAGGAGGTCGTAAAAACAATGGTAGCTAAGGGATATGTCTTGGGAAAAGATGCATTTGTCATGGCAAAATCATTTGATGAATCTTACAGTGTATCATCTACTGCGGCGACCAAGGTTGCCGAACTCAGCAGTAAAATTGGGTTAACTGACATAATCAATTCTGGTTCCGAAACCTTTAGATCCGTGGATGAGAAGTACCATGTTACAGACATCACTAAATCAGCTGCAACTGTGACCGGAACAACAGCTATAGTAGTGGCAACAGTTACAGGGAAAGCCGCTGTGGCGACCAGTAATGCCATTGTCAACAGCAAATACTTTGCAAAAGGGGCTCTCTGGGTTTCAGACATGTTGAGCCGTGCCTCGAAAGCTGCTGCTGATCTCGGGCAGCATGGGAAGTGAAACTCCAAAGATGTAAATTGATCTCATATATGTTCAACTGTTATATGTACTCAAAATAAACCAATAGAAATGCTTGTGTTATTGATCTGAGCTATAGAGTATGAGGATTGAACTTGTTTGTGTATCATTTTTAGAAATCAGAGAAAAATGTAGAGTTTCTGTGTTACATACATTGTTCCTTGTAAGTGTTGCATAATGTTAAACTAATGTTCATGTCTGAATTTTGGAGCATGTTAAATTGTTAAGAGACATGAAAGGTGATGCAGAGAAAAGATTCAATGCAGGTAAAGAAACTCTGATACCATGTTACGAATCATAACGAGAAGTTGAATATGGTAAGAAAGTTGAATACACAAGCAGATTATAACTTTATACATAGGGTGATAAATATTAAATATTTAACAAACACTATAATATTCCCTAGCTTGCTACATAAAAGATGATTAATTTTAGATTCAAGTAGATTTGTTGAATCAAGACATCAACCATCTTTTTCATGATGCATAACACAACCGGTTGTTACTTTTCAAATCATTAGCATTCAACAATCTTACATAATAACATGTGAACTAATTTCTAATATTTTTATGCTGCAACAGGTTGATTCCTTGCCAACCACACTCTTATACTTTTATGGTCATCTTAGCCAACATTATCTCATGGAATAAAACTAGATATTCATCATGCTCTTTACATCCCAACCACTACTTTTCCCTTTCCAACCTTGCTTTTTGCAATAATTAAATAAATAAAAAGCTTAGTTGCATCCATCTCAATTAATTGACTGTTCCTTTTCCCTTGATTCATTCCAACAGATTAACAAAACCATATTTGTGCTAAGTTTTACCTTGATAACATGCATCCTTGCCTATGTATATGTAGTGGTTGGATTCTTTGTCCTAGAGGACACTACTATTTAAGGAATTATATTAATTTAGTGAAAATTTCAAAATTACATGAAAGTGACAAGTCATTGGATATAACAACTCTACATCATCATCATCATCAAACAACTAAATCTTGTTCAAGCTAATTTGTAAGGGTGAAAGTTGAGAAATTATCATTTGCATTGCATCATCATGGTGCTTTAAGTACAAAAGTTTCAATAACCATTTTCTCCAAATAAAGTAGCATACCAAAAAGGCAAAAAGTCTTATTTGAAAGTAAAGCTACTAATTTATTTAATATATTATTTTTTCATACAAAGTCTTCAAAGTTGTGATGCACTCTTCCTTTTAATGTCAAAACTGTCCATATCAATTGGGGTCACTGACAAATAACAAATTGACAATGTTAGGTGAATTTGTGAACGTATATAAAAGAAAAATGTACCAACCTTGTGTATTCTACATCTAACACTATTATATCATCCACATAAATAAGCAATTGCCACCTTCAACCATTAACTGCATTGTAACTGTCATCTACCCTTAGCCACCTAAATGGATTGTGATTTGATTGGACAGCAAAGGAGACATGTAAACAATGGAATTTTTTCACTTGCCAGTATATGAACACATGTATATGATTAAAAGAAGACATAATTAGTAGGTATAAGGGGAAATAAAGGTTACCCATTTGGCACAAATCATTTGTATCATTCAGGTGTTCCTTAGTGGTGATTTATCTTTTGGATGGCACAACATGGAGTTTCAATTCTAAATTCCATGATCACATTCACATCAATTTGTTAGAAATTTATCATATAAGAATATGAATTTAAATTCTTATCGATGTAAAGTTTGTTTATATACTTACTCAGTCGTGTATATGTATATGTCTTAGTCTTGTACATTATCTTTTTTGGTTTCTCACGATATATTCTAACTCGACAAGTCAATAATTAATTCGCAGCAGATCTGAACTCCACTCAAGAGTTTATCGTTGACCAATAGATTTCTGAATACACAAGACAGGATTCTAACTCCCAACACTTACTTAATCGGAGAAGTAAATTGATCATTCAACCAATCCAAGTTGATTAGTCACAGTTTTGTACATTATCTAATATCGAATTCGTCTAAACTTTTGATATACCTAAAATAAAATACAATTTCTTCTTTCATTTTGATTAATATGGTAACAAATCTTGTGATGATGAATGGAAACTAGTCTAGAGAACCCTCTTTTCAAATTTTAAGCGCCTTTTCTGTAGTATATAGTATATATAGTAGCTATGAACTGTGGTTGATACCTGAAGTCAAATTTGGAGATTCTTCTTGTCTTTGGGAGTTTAGGACCATGTGGCCTATGCTGTGTCGTTTTGTTACTTATTTCCAAAGCAACGGACTAAAAGTTCAACTTATTTTAAACTTGATGTAGAAGAATCATAAACAATACAACATAGACAGACTAACCTTAAAATCAGAATCATAAAGAACTAACTAATCTTATGAAACATCTTTTAACTTCAAAAATATTTTATGTATGCTTTTGAAAGTTGTTAGTGCAGAAATAGTCTATTATCAGTTATTATAATAATTGTTATTTTTTAAGAAGGATAGTGGATATACATTCACATCACATGATTTGACTCAACTACAAACTTCTTTGGCCCGATTTGACCAACTAGTATGCTATTTTATGCCACCACTTAACTTGAGTATATATATATAAAATCCAAGAAAATATGAGTTGGTGAAAGCAGAGAATCAATATATAGCAAAAAGCACACACTTAGTCACTTACCATCTGCAGATAAATTGGGACTTAACAAAATTTTATATGATTAATTCTTCTATAACCAAGAAAGTGAGAAACTGTGATCCAATATAGGAGGCTGCAAAAAATGTGCTACCTACAAATGATACTGTGAATGATAAATTTGGTAGCACAAGGAAAATCATGGAAATTGCATTGAGCTCATAAGTCCAGAAATCATTCATCATTCAAGACCTCTAATGTATTGATGTAGTGACTCAAAACATTACATCTTTGAAATTGTAAAAAGGAGAATTCATCTTGAAGTAAAAGAATGCACATATACTAACTAAATTGGTAATTCACTTTGCACGAAAAGGAAATTTTATACAATACAACCCAGAATTCTTTCTTTCTTTCTTTGTATTTTTATTTTTATTGGATTTTTTTTTTTTTTTTTTGTGTGTGGAATGGAAAATTAAAAAAGTGTACACTATGCAACAAGCTGCAGTGGTTGTGCAAAAAAAAGACAAATTAGAACACATTATTTCACTCTTTCTATTGCACAATTCCATGATCTTCACTAATAGTATCAAGCATGCTAAAAAAAGTTCACTATACAACAAAATCTCACAGAGAAAATAAAAGACTAAAAACTCAAAAAAAGAAAAGGTCTTTATGTAAGTATCACCTGGAAGTATATGAAACTAATAGCAGCAATTGGGGCAACGAATTAGTCCATTTTCATTGCAATCAGGGCAACGTTGGAATCCACCATCATCACAATCACAATCTCGTTGCTCTTCTTCTTCATGATAACCTTCATAGTAGATTTTACAGCTTCCAGAACATGTTTCACAAGGAACAAATCTAACATCACCACATACCTCACAAACTTTCTCTTCAATCCTCTCACAACATTCCAATTTCTTCTCAAGCTTCCCATCTTCATGCAATCTCTGAATCTCTTCAGCTCCACCAATGTAGTTCCTCCCAACAAACACCTTTGGCAACCCTCCACCACTATATGCATCACCAAGAAGTTCTTTCAGCTCCTCCTTGAACCCCGAATGCATCGAAACATCCCTCTCATCCATCCTCAAATGCATCCCTTTGAGGATCATCCTCACCTGGCAACAATCCTCATAAGTCTTCCTCACCCCACGAAGGCTTGTGAAGTACAACACAACTTTTTCCTTCCCACAAGAAGAAGGATGAACAACAAGATCAACATCCTTCGAATTCGAAACTACTCGATCATCGTCACCCCCTCCTCCTCTGCCTTTGCTCTTCTTATTGGATACTTGTTTCTCTTCATCACACAATGTTGATGGCCTAAGGTGAAAAGGGCTTTCAGGTGATAGCTGCATCAATGATTTTCTAAAAGATGCAATGACTTCAGGATCAAACTCTGAGATTGCAGGGTTGAGTCTTGCTTCTTCTTCACTCATTCTAATCCACAATGACCTTGGTGGATCATCAACAAGTGCTTTTGATACTGGAGTTCTAAGTTCTGCTTGGACATCATCATCATCATCATCATCATCATCATCATCATCATCATCATCATCATCACCACCCTTGATATCAAAAGAGAAGCTCTTGAAGTGATTTGGTGACCTGTAAGGGCTTGTGTCCTCAAGCCCTGCCATCAATTCCCATGTGTTGATTGTTTCAGGTTCACCAGGTGGTGTTCTTGTTGGTGTTTTAGGAACAACTTTTGTCAACTTTTGCTCAATCATGTTGGACCAAGTCTTGGCTTCAACCAACTCCATTGAAAACTCTTCCTTCTTCTTAATCCCCTCCTTCTCTTTCTCTGGGATGAAGCTTGTTCCATGATCAAACCTGAAACTCTCACTGTTTGTAAGCATTTCTTTAGATGAAGGCTTTGGAGCAGGGGGATTGAGCTTCATGGTGTCTAGGGTGGTGGATTTGAGTGCCACAACATGGTAGTTATCACCTTCAGCTTGTGGAGGATGATGAACATGCATTGAGTAGCTTCTGGAAACAGGAGAATATGGAGCATTGCAATGGCGGCAACGTTTCTTTTGCTTGGAACTAGCACAACCCATGATCACAAAAAACAAAAATAATAAATTTTGACCATAAAAGAATAATTTTTTAAAACAAAAACTCAAACTTTGAGGTTTCAATTTTGGTGTGCCATTAAAGACTTACAGCAAAATTGAGAACCATGGAATGATCAATGATCAATGATCCACAGAATGGTGATTGCCGATTGTGGAAAGAAAAAGGGTGAAAAAAATTAAATAAAACAAGGCAATTCATCAATCACCATGTGTGCAAAAAACAAACCCACAATTTGTTTGCGTTTGTGATGATCATCATGAACATGTTGATGGAGATGCAAAGAAACAATGGCAACTAACTTTCAAAGATTGTTTTTTTTAATGTTGTTTTGTTCCAACGAGAGAGGAACAGAAAAAAATGGGAAAAAGGAGTCTGAAACTGAAGAAAAATCTGCAGAAAGAGAAATGGGAACGGAAGAATTTGGAAAGTGAATTGCTTAAAGGTCAAAGAAACGAGGCCAAGTGATTGATCAAGATCACCACTTTGATCCCACACGGTTTTTCTTTCTCTCTCTTGAATTTTGGAGAGAGAGAGAGAGAGAGAGAGAGAGAGGAAATGAAATGAACAACAAGAACAGCAGGAATGAATGAGTTGCTAAATTTTAAGGATGCCACTTACATTGATTTATACGATGAAATACTTCCATTTTTCTTGAAAAATATTCACGTAGTTCAAAATAGGGGGAAATTACAAAAGTTTTAGTTTTCTTAATGACTTAATTTTATTTTGGATAAGGTGATTAACCGATTATCCGTTATCCGTTTAAAATTAATTAGTATAATTTTTATATAAAAAAGGTGACATATAAATATACACGAATATTTTCGTATAATATTAATGATTTAGTCAAACTTATTAAGTTATTAACAAAATTTTAATGTATACTTTTTATAAGATCTATGGGTGTGGTACATAGTTTAAAAGAAGTATTTGAGGTTGGGGTTAATTTTTTATTTTTGGCGTTGGTCAATAAACAATACTGGGAATTTTACTTCCATTTTTATATTTTTTTAGTTTTAAATAAACATTATATTTTTTTTAAAATTAGAATTAGATAAAAAAATAGAAAAAATTATTGTAAAGGACCGTTAGGAAGATTTAATTATTAAAAAAGACCTTTAATATTAAAATTATTAAGAAGGACTAAATCTTTTTATAATATTAAAGAAGAACAACCAAATCTTTCTATAAAGAGATAAATATATCTTTAATTATTTTTTATTTATTTTTTATAATTTTTATATTAACAATTTTTTCTAAAATTTTAGTAATTTTTATTATTTATTTATTTATTTTTTTACTTTTCTGATCTTTTAGCTTTATTTTTCTCTTTGGGTAAAAATCACAAAAAAAAAAAATAAATAAAAATAATTAATAAAAATTATTAAAATTTTAAGAGAAATAAAATTTATCAACATAAAGATTATAATTTTTAGAGACCCTGCATTTTATATTTTCTTTGGGGTATAGCATTTATGTTAATTTAGCCATTGAATTATAATAATAAAACATGATATAAATTTAAAGGTAATTTACGTTAATAAATAGAGATTAAAATTATACAGATGTCCTACATAAAATTATTTGATTACACATCTGTTTTAAATATATCTATATAAATTAAATTAGATAAATTTAATTTATTAATAAGATAAAATATCTAAATAAATCGAATTAGGCCATTTCAATTTATTAAAACAAGTGAAAAATTATATCTGCACTAAATTCTTTAATAAATCTAATCAATCCAATTCAATTTATTATTATAGAAAATACATGATAAATTGAATCAATTCATAAACTCAATTTATTATAATACATAACGCGAAATAAGTATTATTGTATAAGTATCTGAAGAATAATTATTAATTTAAAATTTTAGATGACCAATTTTTAAAAATAATATTTAGTAAAACTGTTATTAAAATTTTATTTTTTATTATTATTTTAGTAATTTTTAATATTTAAGAAAAAATTATAAAAAATAAATAAAAAATAATTAAAAATATATTTATCTCTTTATAAAAAAATTTAATTTTTCTTCTTAAATATTATAAAAAGATTTGATCTTTTTTAATAATTTTAATATTAAATATCCTTTTTAATAATTAAATGTTCCTAATAGTCCTTTACAATAATTTTCCCAAAAAAATATTAGTCTGATTCAGAAAACTACGAAGTATGTTACTGATCATACGACTAGAATAACGGCTAATTTATGAAAACTCACAATGTATTATGTCTAATTATGGAGAAGCCGTGTGTTTCTTATGAATATAATAAATAATTTTTTAAAATTAAAATTCATAAATAAAAGGCTCAGTTTTGTCTTAAAAATAAAATTTAGGATTTAATTTGGTGTCATAAAAAATATGTGCCTTAAATTTGTGTAGATTTGTATGGGCTGAAATTTTTTTAAAGTGGTAAGCGAATGGGTAAGTCGATTTTGTAAAAAAAAAATTGTAAACTACAAATTTAACCTTTAAATTTGTATTTTAACAAAAAAAAAATTTAAAAACCTGGTTTTTAGATTTGTGATATATATCCATACAACACCAAATATCTATATTGTTGAAAAATATTACTTGAACTACTACAACACTAAAAATAAAAAAACTCTAGAACAACTACTTTAGAAGTAGTGCAATAGGTGAAATGACTTTACTCTTGAAATGAGTTTCATCATCTTATTAGCTTAGATTAGTCAATTAATTTGTTTTTTTTTTTAATTTTAAAAAGATAAAACTATATTTTTTGTTTTTAAAATTTATCAAAAATATACTTAAATTTTATTTTATTTTAATTTTTTCTTAAATTTTTTTTTGCATCTAATATAATTTTAACAGCTAAATTTTTTAAAAAATAATTTAATAATAATGCTTGACACTTAAGAGCCACTTAATTGTATTGAAAGTTATTCTTATGAAATTGATTCTAAATTTTTTAAAAAAATTAACGGCTAAAAATATATTTAATGAAAATTAAAATTTTTTAGAACAATTAAAACAAAATAAAATTTAAGAATATTTTTAAAATTTTTGATAAATTTTAGAGATAATCAGTATACTTTACACTTAAAAGAAATACTTTGTTTATTCTCTACTTTTTCATATAAGCATTTTAGTTAAATTTTTAATCTAAAATTTATGTCATTTCATAGTTTTGATATGAGAATTTAATTTTAATATACTAATAGCATAAAATGTGTTATACATATAATTATATTTGTCTTTTTTAGATTATTATTTAAATAGTCAATAAAAAATAGTTATTTTTACTTATATGATATTACATAATTGAATACATATGTAAAACTATTTTATGTTCACAGTATATTAAAACTAAATTATTTGATGTGGTATAAAGTATAAACAAACTAATTGTTATTTTTAGTTCTATTTTTATTTTAATAATTTTAACAACTAATAATTATTTTATAATTTTTTAGTACTATATTTATAAAAAAATATTGTAAACTTGTTTAGCTTTATAATTTAATTTAATAATTTTACAATATGTAAGTTACAATTTTAAAAGGAAGTTATTAATTTTGAAGAAGAAAGTGAAAAATTATTTTTGATATTACGTTAATAATGGTATTTTTGATGATTATGGACTCTTAGGTTATTAATCTTAAATATGGCACCATTAATTTAACATATAAAAAATAAAAAATAAATTTTCAATTTTTATTTTTTAAAATTAAAAGCAAAAAAACAATAATCATTGAAATCAGATTCTCCCATTTTAGCTCATCCCACAATTTTAAAAAATAAAAAAATTATAATGTTTAGATATATTACTCATCTCACTTTTATGAAAAAAAAAAAAATAGCCAAAGAAAGTTCTTTTTGGTTAGGATAAAGTATTATTTTAGTTTCAAATGTTTGGATTAAGTTTTAATTTTGTCCCTAATATTTTTAATGTCCTATTTTAATTCCAAAAAATTTGAAATATCTTATTTTAGTCCCAAAAATTTTAAATAAATTTAATAATGTTGACTCACTATTAAATTTTACACGAACAATTAGTATATTTAAAAGCTAATAATATTTTATTTCAATACATAAGTAACATTGATCTATCAATTATCCTAACATAAAAGCTTTTTTTTATTCTAAAGTGTTGATATGATTAATTGATAGAATTTAGAATTTCTTTTACAAAAAAATAAAAAAAGTTATAAAAAAATTTTGGTTATATTTTTTTAATATAAAAAAATATATGACTAAATAATAATGTTATTAATATCCACATCACTCATTTTATTAATTATTTGTATAAATTTAATGATAAAATAATATTAAATTTATTTAAAATTTTTTATCTAATTTTTCTTTGAGTAAACTATCATTTCTACCCATAAATATTGAAAACGTTGACATATCTACTTACAGAAGACGAAAATTATCATTTGTACCTATAAAAAATAACTTTTGCAAGCAAGATTATTCAAACCCTAAAAAATTAAATAAAATTTCTAAACTACCCTTTTTCCACCACTACTACCATAATCTCTTCCCCTCCCCCCCATCTCTCTCTCTTAAGGTTCTCAACTACTCCAATCCCAAATTATGTCACCATTTTTCTCGCCAACTACCACCATCACTGCTGCTATTACCATCACCACCACCGCCATCACCACCCTTCCTCCTCCCTCCACCTCTTCGACTCTGATCTCAACTGTAGGCTCTGCTTCCCCCTCACCTTCCACTTCTTTCGAAACTCCAACCCCGTGCCTCCTCTCCTACCAACTTTGAAAGGAGCTGGGAGAGCTTAAAGAAAACTATTAACCAGCAAAGACTAAGTCACTGCAAACTTCAAGCAATTGGTGCAAAAAGAAGACCTATCACACTTCTTATCCACCTCATCACCATTCACATTCACATTTCCATTACCACTCACTGAGTTCTGTGAGAAAATACCCAAGAAAGCCTTCAAGGGAACGTTCATTGACAACCCTATTTTCTTCTTCACATCGCATATATGAAATTCACCACCTTGTTTCACTTGGACAATCAAACAAACACCTTTAATGCCCTTATTCTTGTGCCCTGACAAAAATTAGTGCTCAAGATCCTTTGCAGCTTTCCGAATACCCACTTTCAAAGGGAACAACGATTCCTTCACAACCTGAATGGAATTGAAGAAATACTCAAGTGGGTCATTCTCAAACACCATTTTTCGATCAACCATTGAAAAAGTCATTCCCAGACAGTTAAGCTTGACGGTGATGGAAGATGGCGAGGACGATGAAGTTAACGGTAGTGATGGTTTACCCATCCCAAACGAATCGCTCACACTGCTCGCAGCGTCCTTAGATCTAGAGGCTGAGTTTGCGTTAGATGATTATGCTGGTGATGGTGGTGCTGGTGCTGTTGAGTCGCGACTGACACCGATGGGGGAGTGTGCGGCGAAGGGGTTAGGGTCACGGTTTAGAAGGAGGGCGACGCGGTGGTACTGAGCGGCGATGTGGTCGATGTTGGAATTGGGTCGCTGAGAACATTGAGAGAGAGGGAGGAGGCGATGGTAGTAGTGATGGAGAGAAGGGTAATTTAAAAATTTTATTTAATTTTTTAGGGTTTGAATAATTTTACTTGCAAAAGTCATTTTTTTATAGGTACAAATGGTAATTTCTATTTTTTATGAGTAAATATGTCAGCATTTTTAACTTTTATGAATAGAAATGGTATTTTACTCTTCTTCTTTATAATACTTTACCTTTCGTTAGTAGTATGTGTACTGTATTTATGTCCGAGCGTACATCGTTACCACGAGTTGAACTACAGTTATGTCACTGACACTCGCACTTTCAGAAGCGTGAGTCAGTGGATTATAGAACTTCGGTACTTTTGTTTTTGTAGTTTTGTTCCTTTCACGTGTGTATACAAATGGCGTGTTGAGGGTGCTTCATCCATTATACAGTATACACTGATGTTATGCTCTAACCTTCGCTCTTAATCCTTAAGATAGAGTACGTTTGAAAATTTTTTTAAATAAAAATCTAATTCTATTAAATAAATAATTTTATTTTATTTTTAATTTAAATTTATAATTTAAAATAATATATAATTTTGATAAAATTAAATTTTCAATAATTTTTATTTATATTAATTTATTTTTAACTAAAAAAATTGAATATTTTTCTAAAGATATTTTAGGTTTTTAATTTTTAAAATCATAACCATGAGAATAGAATTGAAGATCAAACCAAAAATAGTTTGATTTGTAAATAGAGTAAATATGAGAATTACAATTTTTATTAGAATTAAAATATTAATTTTTGTTTGTTTTAAAATAAAAAAAAATCAATTCTTGAATAACTTCTGGATCTTAGTTTTTCAAACAAATTCTAAGTACTACGAATTAGTATTAAGAAAAACACTATATTAAATTTTTATTTTATTGAATTAGATATTATAGAGATATATTTTAATAGTATAACAATAACATTTTTAAATTTTTAATAAAATAATCTTTTGTAATAATTTAAAAATATGTTCTTAAAGTACGTATTAACAATATTTTTATTTTATTTCTATGAGAAAAAGTTTTATTTCATTTGATTTTTTTTATTAAAATCTGCAAAAGAGGTGGTAATATATTAACTGAATGTTTCAATGTAGATGTTGATATTGTTGGGATCGATCATTTAACAAATATTATAATAATACAATATATTATAGGATTTCAACCTTTTTTTCCTTTCGAAAATACTAAAGATTATTGACTTCTTATATGACCCAACTTGATGACGTATATAGCTAGCTAATTTTGATTTATAATTATTTGATTCTAAATAAACTTCCGATACCAGAAAGTTAGACCACAAAAACTAAAAACGTGAATCCATGACAATATTATAAATATAATATATCAATAATATTCAAATAATATAATTTTCTCACAGATATCTTTGTTAGTTAAAAGAGGGTAAAAAATCTAAGGCTAATTAAAATGAAATATTTGTGGGCTACCATATATTGCAACAAAATGTTCATATTATGGATTATGACATACGAGTAATTATCCAATCGGATAGTTACCATTTAGTGTTAAGATTTGCAATTAATTTATCACATATATAAGTTAGATAGTGATAATCATAACTGTTGATAACATTTTTCGACATATAATTCGTTGAGGATGCGTTGTTTGCTGTTTGAAACTTTTTTCGTAGAACATGTAATCAAAAGAGTGGCAGACAGAAAAGGATAGAATTTGGACTCAATACTAATTCTATCCGCAAATTAAAAATATATCAATTCTAATTCTATCTGTTCTTAATATATGGATATTTAATTTTATCTATAGATTAATAAAAAGATACAATATTATTATATAACCCAATAAACATACAAATTAAATTTTTAACATAAATAATATAATCGTCCTACAAACAACATAAACATCAAATACTCAATTCTACATAGCACGTCAAATACGGTGCTGAACGGAGTATGCGAGCATGGCGACCACGTCATTGAACACGAGCACGGACACAGAGCGTCGATAAAGGAATTAGTCCGAGCAGAGAGCACAAATTTTCGGTGAAAAAACGCAGAGAGATTGAGAATAGAAATTAAAGTTGGCTGCTAGGTAGGGATGATCTGAGCGAAGAGATTAGAATTTGTTATAATTGAATATTTATATATCATTAAATACAATTGGCTTTTATATAAACAAAAACATTAAATTACCAAATGATAATTTCGACTTAGTTGTTAAAAGTTTTTTACACTCCAAAGTAAAAATCCTTTGTTCAACATTACTTGAAACATAATTTTATATAGAAAAAGTATAGGTAATTAACAATATTTTTGAACAATGTGTGAACAATGTGAATTAATAGAGTTAAAAGAGTAAATTAATCTTAAATTTAATTAGTAGTATTAAATTAGGATGTAGTATATTTTATTTGATTGGTGGTTATTTATGTTGTTCAAGATAGTCATTATTCAATCTATATTTTATTCGCTTCGCATTCAATCTTATTTGATCGGGTTGAATATCTGTAAATAACTAAATATACACTACAAGAAAACTGGCAAATAGCGGCGGTTATTTAGTAGCGGTTATATTAAACCGATGCTAAATACAATTTGCCAGCAGTTCTTGTGGCGGTTTTAGGAGACGCTACCAAATGATCATATTTTGCAGCGTTTTTCCTGTAACCGCTGCAAAATGATCATAGTTGTATCATGTCCTTTTAATCATTGAGAAGAAGGCTCTTAAATTTAACCAAAGGGTTGAAGTGATTCTGAAACCGTGATTTTTGGTTCTATAATTTCTGCCCAGTGACTTAAGGTGAATAAATTTTCCATCATTGTTCCTTTTTCACTCTTATGTAATTAATTTATATTGTTTATATCTTTCTGCAATTCATGATTAGTTTGATGATGATTTCTCCTATGTAACAGATTTTCGTCTTTTGCATTAGCTCTTTTTCGTAATGTTTTTCTGTTGTTACTGCAACATAGTTCCAAACAACAAAGATAAGCACTGGGTCACGTTGTTATCATTTTTATTCTCCAAATTGTGCCTTCAAAAAATTTTTATCTTCTTTTCACGGAGTTCCAGCACAAGCAGAACAAGCAGTTATAGCACAAGCACTACAAGCAGGAGCCCTTGATTCTCTTCTTTCCACAGAGTTCCGACACAGTTCCAGCACACCGGCGCTTGCCGCCTGTATCAGCGTCCTCCATCCACCGCCGCTGCAGCACCCCTGTCCCTTTTCTTTTTGCCCTGTTCTAGTTCTATTCTTTCAGATTTTGGTCCATTTTCCTGTTTAATTTTACTAAGTTTGATTAATTTGGTTAATTATTTGATTTTGGAGCGAACACACTTGGGCTCAACTTCTCAAAGTTCTTCATTCATCTTCGAATTAACTTGAGGCAAACACTTTTGTGGCCTAATTTCTCCTTCCCCATTTATTTATTTATTTATTTTTATCTATTAATGTCTATTATCTATTTGTCTCTCTCTATTTTTTTGGTCTTACAGAACATACACACTCTCCCTCAGTCTAACCCAGAATTCGAACCCTTTTCAATTTTATATTGTATTGTTCGAACTCTGAATAAATGAGACCCAAAAAAAATCTTATTATAAATGGACCAGTACTTTTCTATCTCTACTGAATAGGTTACATGAGAAGTTCATATTTTGGACCTATATATTGAAAATGGACTTATGGTTGTTGCTGTAATTATTGAGATTGTGTCATCCTATTTATCCACTATATCGTGTCTGATTTTGCTGCCATATGCTTACCGATTCAATTGAATTGTGCGTAAACATTGCTGTTTAGAATTATGTTCATCATACTATCATGCTATTCTTGAGTTTGAATTGTAGTTTGTTCGCTTATCTGATATATTGTTGACATATTGCTGCTGGGATTCTTGAGGTTGAGCTGCATTTTGATTAACTAATTTTGAAACTTAGTTCTTTCTCCAACCATTAATCTGCGTTGATTGTGATTGTGTTTTCACCTTTAGGAACAAGATATGATTTTGTTATTGTTATTCATTCATCCATTGCCTCGAAGATTCTATTGTTCTTTGTGTTTCTTTTCTGCTCATTTTTTTGTTTACGTCCTTTAAAGCTTTTTGTTTACCTCGAGATCTAAAATGTTGCTGTCCATTTTTGTTTATGTTGATCTGGTTTTTTTTTTTAAATTCTGTCCACATGAAAATTATAAGCTAATTAGAAGCTTTGTTGTTCTTTTGTTGGATTTGGTTGTTCCTTTGGTTTGGACAGGAGGGATAAAAAAATCAGACTTTGATTAAAATTAGATTTTTGGTTAAAAAATCTGGTTTTAAAATTGGATGTTAAAAATAAAACCAGATTTTAAATTTGGATATTTTAAAACCAGATTTAAAATCGGATTTTTAATTTGGATATTAAAAAACTGGATTTAACATCAGGTTAATAAATGACACCAGATTTAAATATTAAACCCGCTATGAAATAGGTTTTTGTTTCTTCAAACCCGTTTTAAACCGGTGTCTCTTTTTAATCCGGTTCCAGTTTGGTATCATGAACCATAAAATTGGTTCTAAAGTGGATCTTGTTTGGATTTTTGAAAATCCAAACCATGGTGACCCCTACCCAAATGTTATGATACTGAATTTTTCTCCCTTTGGTTATTGATGATCTGCTTCTTTACATGCAAGATAGACCTGTTACGTACCATTCAAACGTTTGCAACATTTACAAAATTAATTAGAGATACCTGAAAAAATTGTTGCTATAGAAAGGTTGAATAAGTATCAATTTTTAATGAGTCCTACCCCCAATCTTTGGTTTACGGCCTCAACACTGGGCATGACTGGTTTAGGAAAAATTTAATACGATAGATATTTACATCTCAAATGTTTCTATTTAACAACTTCTCTAATGCTCGATTTGCTAAGGTTACATTAATTTCTCATTTTACTTAGACAAATGTTTGTTGGGGATGAAAAGTTGTTGCCATGTCATCTTTAACACCACAGAGTTTGTCTCCTTTATTAGCACCTTTGAAAGTTGATAACAGATTTTTCATGATTATTTAATTTCATTTATTTATTATTATTCAGCAACAAAATTGCTATATAATGTCTTAAATGTTGTTTGAAACTTGATTGATATAATTGGTATAGTCATTGTGCACTATTTGGTTTTCCATTGTCGTTCTATTGCTGGTTCTCTAATGACCTTGTGTTGTGTAAATGAATAATCAAATGCCAAGGAAACCTCGGTACACCGTTAGTAATGCAGCCAAAATTGTAGTTGGCCCTAATAGTCAAACCCACGCTACTCTGGTGAGTTATTTAATGCACTAGTTATTTAAAATGTTCATTTACCTTTTAGTGTATACACTTCTTCAATATAATTTGTGGGAAAATCGAATAAAATAAATTGATGTTCTAACTACTTTGTTTTTAGCAAATGGATGGAACGCATGATACGGGAGCAGATACTTCAAGTGCACAGCGACGTGCAAGAACCCCTCCACCTCCGCGTTCCGGCAACGGTGCTCGACAATCCCGTGTTAACGCTGTACCCTTTCGACCACCTCGCAATAAAACACGGCTGGCTTCGTCAAGTGACATTGGGGACGCTCGAGCTCCGGCAACAAATAGAAAGCATCCACCGGATTCACATGAAGGTGTAGATGACCATTCAGAAGATGAAGACTATGACCCGGAGGCGGATGAGATCGAGTCATTCGATGACCATCTAGACAATATGTTTGCAGCACAGGAAGTTGAACGTCAAGGCAATGCCAACAGCAAAAAAAGGACACTGATTATTGGGTTGTTGATGTCACAGGTATTCTTCTGATGCTTGCTTCTTAGTAAATGTAATGATTCTTCTCCGTGCATTATATTCTATTAGTAAACTAACATTTGAAGTTTGTTCATTGCTGTTAGAAAATGGTGTGATATCTTCTATGGAGCTGACTGTTAAGGAGGCATTAGCACTTCCTCCTGGAAAGAAGATCGTTCTACACCATAACAGATAGTTGCAACAAGTTGGTCAGGCAGCGGACTTATTGAGCGGGTTCTTGGGGACATTGGGGTCTGATTTTCAACAATTACCAATTTGTGCAAAGAGTTGGAAGACAATGAGTAAGGCTTCCAAGGAGCATGCGTATGACCAGGTTAAGGTAATGTTTACCCTTTTGTTTGATAAAGTAAGGCGCTACCAATGCTCGGTGTAAATTGCTATTTTTTTACATATTAAATGAACAATAAAAGGAAAGATTAAGACACACACACATGATATCGACCATACAGATTTTTATAGAATATTCGATAAATTTCTAAGAAATTTTTTGTATAGTTTAAATTGCACTATATAATTATACAGCTTAATCCCCAATTATTCTGATCCTTCGTGTATAGCAATCTAACTAATAATTATAGTAATAATAATAACAATAATAATGATAAAACTTATAAACCTCATGAGAATGTTAAAGCTGCTCCTATTGCTATTAATTAGAGAGTGACTAGCTATTATTTATGATTTTTGGTTAGATGAAACTGTCTGAGGAAAATAAATTTGGAACACATTTGCACAAGTTGATTATGTTACCGTCCTAACTTTGAAATTTTGAATGTTTATGTGGTTTTAATTTTTTCTTGAGAGATTATTTCATTGTTTCCTAGCTATGGGATGCTGTTTTTTTTGTGATGCAACTCTCCGTTAGTAGGTGAATTTCTTTGGTTTTCTATTTTATTTGTTTTAGTCTGGTAAATTAGAGAAGGATAGTGCATGTTGGGTTTCTTGTAGTTGACTTCTGTGAATTTTGTTGTCGAGAATTGTTGATGTCATAAAGTATGTCTTTTGATAATACATTAGTCTGTTTGAGGTGGTTAATTATTATATGTTGTCTTTTGATCTGAACTACTTGTAGCGAGTATTCCACTATGAGGACGATAAAAGAGGGTGGATAAAGCGGGGAATTTTACAAAGAATAAGAAGTTGCTGGAGGAATTTAAGAAATCATTTGTTCCATAAGGTTTATGACGAAGAACTAAATTTTGAGAAAAATATCAAGCGTAAGCCAGTAGGAATAGAGGCAAATCACTGGAAAAAGTTTCTTCAATATCGGTTGGACAAGGACACGAAGGTAACAAATATGTAGTTGAAATTTCATTGTATGTGATTTTAAATGGTAATGAATTACTACTAAATATGCTGAATTTATTGTGATAGTGGAAAAACTACTACCCAAAAGTTCATCACCAAATCATTTTTTTCCTGAAGTTGTACGCTCAAGGCTGATTTATAAAATCATTAACAGTGTAGTAATTTATCCCGATAACATTTATTTTTTTTTCGTTTTGTGTGTAGAGAAGTGTAGAAAAAATGCCGTTAATCGTTTAAAGCAACAATACACACATACCGGAGGTTCTAAAACGTGGCAAGAAAAAGACACGAAGAAGTAATTAATTTAATTTTAGTTTAAAAATATTGACGTGTTTCTGGTAATACAGTGTTGTCTTTAATACAAATGTGTGTTGATGATTGTTATAGGAGCAACGACAGGAAAGACCTATTGGGAGAGCAGATGGATGGACCATGAGTCATAAAAAAAAGAATGGAAAGTATATGAATGAAGAAGCGCATTTGGTTGGGGTAAATCATGTTCATTACTTTTTCAAATTTTCCTTTGCAATTACTATCATTGAATTTAGATTAGTGTAAATCCGGACCTCAGATGTTTGCAGGAAGCAATTGAACTTATTGAGAGCCAAGACTCCTCTAACAAGGAATTTTTACAAAATGATTCCCTTGCACAAGTGCTTGGAAAGGAGCACCTAGGAAGAGTTCGTGGACTTGGTATTGGTACATGTTCGAGTCAGTGTTTTCGTAACATTCCAAAGCAGTCGGACTACGGTGTACAGATTGAGGAGTATCAGATGAAGATTGTGAAACTCAAGGCGGAGGCAGCAGTAGAGGAAAAGGCAAAGAGACAGAGAATGGAGACAAAGGCAGCTGAAGGGAAGGCAAAAATATAGACAATGAAAAATTTGTTGACATACGTAATCCAGCAACAAGGAGGTCATTTGCCACCTGAAATAGTTGCGGATTTGGATTCTTTGAGAAGTACACCAACCTCATCCCATGCAAGATGATGTGTGGGCACTAATGATTTGACTTATCAGTGTTGGAATCGGAATACTCTTTTATTGTTTACTTTCATAATGACTTTTGAGATATTTATTTGTAGTTTTTTATCTTGTTGACTTTATTTTTAGTTTACAGTAATGGATGCACTGAATGCAAATTATCATTATAATGATTCACCTTTGCAAAATTAATTATGTTTCGTTTCATGTGTCGTTTTTGGATTGGCTGTTGGTTATTTTAATAAATTAACGCAATTGAGTGGATGAACATATAAAGAATGAAAGAGTTGTCATATTTTATTATAAATTCTGGTTTTTTTTTTAAAAAAGTGTTACTCGACATTTGGCAGCGGTTTTAAATCCGCTGCTATATTCATAACAGGATTAGTAAACGTATGGCATTTTGCAGCGTTGACAACCGCTACAATCTCCCTTAAATGATATTTTCACGATTTAGTAGCGGATAAAACCGCTGCAAAATAATGCCGCTGCAAAATACCATTTAACAACGGTTGTACCAACGGTTACTAATAACCGCTACTAAGGATTTAGTCGCACACTATCTTTCAGCGGATTTATCAACCGTTGCTATCCGTTTGACAGCGGTTAAAAACCGCTGCTAATCCTGTACATAATCGCTGCTATTTGCCGAATTTGGTGTAGTGATAGTACATGTTGACACCCCTAATAAAAGTGAAGTTGTGACTATATGAGTTATGACTGGGTCAAAAATTTTTTTATTAAAAACTCTTCATCAACTATTGTCATTGAAGTCGAATAAAAAAAAGATAAAAATATATCTACAAAAAATATTATGCTCAAGTCAATAAATATTTAAAAATCATTATCACAGTTCTGCGAATCAATGACAATAATAAAACATTTTATGATGTCACTTTTGCGAATCAATAAATATGAATTAGTTGTTGTTTTAGAAATTAGAATAATGCATGATGAATAGAAAAGTCTAATATACCATCCAAATTATAAATTTAAGCGTACAAGAGCTTCAATTGACAATAGTTCCCAAAAAATAGAAAATTCAAGCATACATTTATTAGTGGGGGACATGTGTTAGAAGCTGAAATTTAATACTTAATAAAATCATTGCCTGCCAAATAAATGAATCATTGTATATGTATTAGGTATTTTCTAAATAAAATTTGTTTACCAAAAAAAAATGAACATCATGTATCGTAAATAATAACACTGGAAATTTAATTTAAGCAAATGAACACAGTACTCACGCGACAGATTTTAATGCAATTTTAATTAGCATAATATGTACACCCAATAATTCAATCAATAAATACTGATGTACAAATTAAAGTGTGTTATAAAGGTGCTACCATATGTAACTTTACATAATAAAGAAAGTGTTACCTTGTTTTTTCATCCGAATGAGTAAAGGTATCGTCAGTTAATTATTAAGGCTTTACAGTTTACATATACATGTATATATATTTACATTTATTATTTGAAATCAAGTCCCTATTTTGTGATGTCATAATAAGCATATTAAAGAGCATTTAGGAACCAGAAATGTACCCTTCAATCCTTCATCCAAAAGCGTAATTCAATATATGTACCAAATATTTCTTAGTTTAATTATTGCAGAGACTAGTATAGTTAGAAGTAACAAATCTGTAAAAGTAGAATCTGTTTTAGTGTTATACATTATATTTTTAATTATATTATTCTTCATGATCATTTTTGAAAATGAAAGAAGTGTATTATAAGTCTTACACTTTTTAAAGATAAAATCTCGTAAGAGATGGTTAATATATATATTTTTATAAATTCTGTTAGTTTTCTAGATTAACACTATATGGTATCTAGAATCATTTTTTTGGACTATTGATCCTTTCCTATTATGGCAATCTCTCTTTTTCATTCTTCATAAAAAAAAGTAAATTTTTCTATCACTGAGAAATTAAAAAATAAATTTGTCACATAGAAGCATCTCGAGCTGCTTATAATTCAAAGTCTATGCATGAAAGATCACCTAAACTCTTCAAAAGTTTTAGAAGAATTCGGTAGGGCCGTCAAAATGGGTTAAAATCCATCGGGCCAGCCTGTTTATCCGTTTAAATGGGCAGATTTTTTCTCTAAAATTAAGCCCGTTTAAATTTCGGACTAAACGGACTGAGCCCGATTAACCCGAAAAAATGACGGGTTAAACGGGCTAGCCCGCGGGTTAAACGAGTGGTCCGTTTATTTTTTTTGACATTTTGTTTAAAAAAAGTAGCACTCTTAGCTAATATTTCTTCCGATCCGACTCGAAAATCTGACTCATAAACTAAAAAATATTCTTTTTTAATGGTTTTTGACCTAAAAGTGGTATTTTTTGTCAAAATATTTTTTAAAAAATAAAATAAAATAATAAACGGGCTAGCCCGTTTAACCCATCGAACTGACCATAAATGGTCTGGACTAGAAAATTCTGGCCCATGAATAAAGCGGGCTTAAACGAACCCGCCCGTTTAACCCGCAGACTTAACGGGTCGAGTCTAAATGAGACGGAATAGCCCGTTTGACAGCCCTAGAATTCGGAGTAAATGATGAAAAAAAAAAAAACAAAAATAGAATCTATACAATGCAAGAAAATTATCTCTAACCAGTAACCACCTCTAATGGCTAAGTTCCATTTAGATATTTTTGGTGTCTAGTTCCATTTAGATATACTGTTAATAGAAGCATCTCTCGTTTTATTAAATTTTGAAGTTGAGTAGTTAAGTTTATTAATATCAATTCTAATAGAAAAATAGTAGTGCTCAAATTTAGACAAATCATATTAAGGTATGCTCTCTTGGATTAAAAAAATTGATGATAATAATATTAGTTCATTTTTTACCTCTTAATTAATAAAAATTTAAGAGTGATTTTTTACCTCTTAAATAATAAAAATTTAAATAAATATAATCTTTTAAAAATACGAAAAAATAAAATTTTAAATTTTACTTTGTTTATTTAAAAATTAAGATGAGTTGTGATTTGTAGTTGTTGTTTTCTAAATAATACCTCTGTAGTAGTAGTTGTTGTTGTTGGATGCCTACTCTATGCTTATAATTTAATTTTCTTACATTAGGCTATAGCTTAATTAAGTATTGAGTAATCAAACCGTTCAACTTGATTGTATGTGATCTATAAAACTTTAAAACAACTCTTGATATCATTGCTTATAATATTATTTGTCGTCTAATTCTAACTTTAACGAAAGAAAAAGCAAACTAATTATACGAAGAAATTTCAAATTCATGTTGAAGGGAGAAAACAGAAAACTTGAAGGATGAACTTTATTATTTGGAGAAGTATAGGTAGATAATGAAAATATTAAACAATGTGAACAATAGATATATTGGATGTTCAATTCACTAGGTATGCAGATGGTTATTCTAATATTAAGATTTAGATAAGTAATTTGGAGTGTAGTGTGTTTTACTTGAATTTGACCAATTTTAAAATTCGTTGTTCATATTGTTCAAAAAAGTCATTAATTACCTAACATAACCCTTATTATTTTACTCTAAATTACTTCACTTTTGTCCATTGTTAATTACTAAGTAAAGAGACAAATAAATTCTTAAAATTTTCGGGTTCGGATATATTAATCCATAAAAAATAGTATCAATAAAATGAATAATGAAATCACCAAACAAAATGAATTAGAAAGCATTACCTCACCCAATAAGAGTAACAATATGATCCCTCATAATTAAGTTCATAATAACTCAAGGTGATATGTCTCCTTTAGAAGTTATTTGAACTTTATTATTATTATAGAGTACGAATGAGCTAAATAATAAGAAATGATGTTTGTATTATTTTGTGCACACTTCTTGTATACATTTTTTTTTTTTGGTTATAAAAGATAAAACTTTTTATTAATCACTTTTAATACTAACATTCCAAAAGTGAAAAATATATAAACAAAAAAACAAAAATAATGGATATAATTGTGTCTTAATTAATAAATATATACCAGTCGAAAATTATTAGCAGGTCATTCAAAAATATCACGAGTAGAATAGTGTTAATCCCTATAATGGCTAATGGTAATATCAAATAACAATGACTAATAAAAATTGATCATATTTGTTATTTATTTATTTATTTCTATTTTTTTTTATTATTCTACCTAATTGTGTTGAGATATCTTGTTTTAGGGGAAAAAGAAGCATACACCAATCTTTGTTAATTAGACTATCTTATATTTATATTAAAATTAGGGCAAAAAACACAATTAAGCCAAAAGAAGAAACAAATTACACGAATCAGCCAAATCAGATTACTATGAAATTCGAAACAACTGGGTTCGAATTACATTAACACATAATTCGAATCAATGTAACTCGAATTATAAAGGAACATGAGCTTAAACTAATTCGAATCTACATGATTCGAATTACAAAGAAGTATAATTCGAACTAGGTTGGTTCGAACCCCAAGTAATTCAAATCTAGGTGATTCGAATTACTCACAATTTGCCTCAAATAGTAATTCGAATGGGCTGATTCGAATTACACTGGATTCGGCTATATAAGGAGTTCGAATCCCCCTCATTCGAATCACTTTTCCATTCTCATACCCCACCAAATCCCAGAGAAAACGACCCATATTCGATCCGACAAAGACTCGAGCAGAATACTCAGCCGATGGGAGACGACCCGGAAAGGCTATATCGGTTGGACGGAGTTGCTCATATAGCTGGGGTCATCAACGACGAGGTTAGTAGATAGAAAACTTTGTGCTAGTGGTTTATCTGAGTTAGTTGTTTTGCATGCGGTTTTAGTGGCGGTTTATGTTGGTGGTTTATCCTAGTGGTATTGCAAGTGGTTTATTTTAGAGGTTTTGCATGTGGTTTTGTTGGCGGTTTATGTTAGTGGTTTTTATTAGTGGTTTTTGTTAGTGGTTTTGTATGCAATTTTGTTGATGGTTTATTTTGGCCGTTTATTTTGGTGGTATTGGAAGTGGTTTATTATGTGGTTTTGTATGCGGTTTATGATAGTGATTTTGCATGTGGTTTTCGTAAGTGGATTTGTATGTGGTTTATGTTAGCGGTTTAAGCATGTGATTTTGTTGGCGATTTATATTAGTGGTTTTTATTAGTGGTTTTTGTTAGTGGTTTTGTATGCGGTTTTGTTGATGATTTATTTTGGCGGTTTATTTTGGTGGTATTGAAAGTGGTTTATTATGTGGTTTTGTATACGGTTTATGATAGTGGTTTTGCATGTGGTTTTCGTAAGTGGATTTGTATGTGGTTTATATTAGCGGTTTAAGCATGTGGTTTTGCTAGTGGTTTATTATATTAGTTTTGCATGTAGATTCTGTTAGTGGTTTCCATAAGTAGTTTCTGGTGTTAGTTGTTTTTGTTAGTGGTTTTCTAAGTGGTTCTAATAATGCGGTCCATAAAATGCGCAGCCCCAGTGATGCATCTCGAGCATGTGGCGGCAGCAGGGCATGCGACTCGATGAACGGTATGTTTCGTACTTGAAGATGGCCGGATTATACCATCTTTCAAGGCTGAACGATAGATGGTTCTGGTTAGATGAGCCCCTTGTCAGTGCCTTCGTCGAGCGGTGGCGTCCGGAGACGCACACCTTTCAATGCCGTTCGGAGAGTGCACGATCACACTTTAGGACGTGGCGTACCAGTTGGGGTTGCTAGTGGATGGGCGTTATGTCAGTGGTTGCCTTACAGATTTCCAGATATACATCCAGGGTGGCCATCCAGCTTGGGTGTGGTTCCAGGAGTTGCTTGGAGTGATTCCTCCTCCGAGCCAGGTTCAGAAGTTCGCAGTAAACTGCACCTGGTTCCAGGAGACTTTTGGAGAGTGCCCCGCGGGAGCCGATAAGGAGACTGTGCGGCGCTTTGCTCGTGCCTATATCATGATGTTGTTGGGCACTCAGCTGTTTGCCGATAAGTCCGGCAACCGTATTCACATTAAATGGCTACCCTACGTGGCTAGGCTTGAGGAGATGGGTGCCTATAGCTGGGGGTCTGCAGCACTAGCATGGCTATACCGGTGCATGTGCCGAGTGGTCAACAGACATGTGATGAAGTTAGTGGGCCCATTACAGTTACTTCAATCTTGGATCTTTTGGCGCTTTCCTAGGTTTAGGCCTGCTGGGTATGATACGTGCAGCTGATCGTTGGCCTCGAGGTACCATTCTCGGACTCTTCTATTTCAAGTTAAATTAATTAATTCCATGTACGCTTGTAATGTAATACAATTCTGTCACACTTTTAATTAGCTATAACACCGATGTGAGATGCAGGTGGTCAGGTTACAACCCTTCCGGTACCGAGAAGGGACCTAGAGTGCAGATGTGGAGACTGAGGATAGACATGTTACAGGCCACGGATGTGAGTATAGTAACCGCTAATGTTTATTTAATTAATTAACCTTTATGACTTTGAAGCATTAAATGGCCTGACAATGTTGAAATATTTTTGCAGTTCATCTAGATGCTGTATAGCTCCCCCGAGGTACTACAGGTTGTGCATCCGGAGGTGTTGGAGCCTCGTCATACGGCGTTATGGTGGTCTGTGACGTCACTGATATATTTTGCCGTGATAGAGTGGCATCAGATAGATAGAGTTTTACCGCAGTTCGGCAGAGTGCAGCCCCGTCCCCAGCCCGCCCTGAACATCGACTTTCTGATGTCGAAGGACGGGAGAGGAGGTGATCGTTGGTTCCCGTCCAGTTTACAGTTTTAGCATCTTCATTGGGAGAGCCGTGCGGACCATGTTCTCCGGTTCGATGTTGTCGCAGACCCTGGACCCTCACATGACTTCCTGGAGTGGTGGAGTCAGCATGGAAAGAGGTTCTTGTCACCAGAGATGTACCTGGGGGATCCAAGAGCCGTTCCTATTTCTGTGGAGGCGACGCAGAGGGGTGCTGGGTGAGTTCCCGATATGGATCGTGTTGACGACGTGCCGGATAGGCGTCGGGTTGAGAGGAGAGCTCGTGTAGGGACACGACGGAGCCAGCGTGAGTGGAGGTGGCTGGACCAGGCTATGGACGAGGATGACGCGGATGGTCGACGTAGAGGTAGACGACGAGGGGGTGGAGGCAGACAGAGAGGGCGTGAGGCGGATCACGATCGCGGTGATAGTGGTGACGACGACGACGACGGCGATCAGCACGGACCTGTCGGTGGAGACGCTGGAGGGCATGCTGGAGTTGGGGGTGTTAGTCCCATCATGGCGGTCATGGTGGAGAGTGGTACGGCTCCGGTATGGGTGATGGGGCTGAGCATGGGGATGGTGGACTTGGTTCAGGGCCCCTAGGCGATTACTTCGTCGGTGTGCCTGTCTATGATCAGACACTTCAGAAGAGTACCCCATGGGTTAGCCCGGGGACGATGTTTTCAGACTTCCTGGCCGGTGATGATCTTGATGCGGACTTCGGCGGATCACATTTCCTTGATGAGATTACTGCTATCATGCAGGAGGATGATGCGGCCCGTCGAAGTGGTCAGACGTCGGGGACACAGCCACCTTTAGATGTCGATCTGAACGAGCCTCCTACCGTGCCTGCTCCTAACCATTTTGTATTGGGTGGTACCCCTCCTTCCGCCTATACTGCTGGGTCACATTCAGTTGCCGGGCCGTCCGGGGCACCCGTCCAGCCTAGGCCAGCTGCGCAGCCTGCCCCGGATGAGGATGAGGACGAGATCGAGGACGAGGAGTCGCTTATTCGGAGAGGCCATAGGACACGGGTACCCCGTCGTTGCTTTACCGGTTCGCATCTATTCAGATGATTTCTCTATGTTGTATAACTTTATTTCATTATCACTGTTGTATCTTAGGGAACTATATTTACTTCTTTTATGTATTTGTATCAACCATGTTGTATTTTGGTTATTGCCTTTGAGTTCTTTCTTGTTTGATCGTGTTTCTGTTAAATTGATAGTGCGAACTCCATTGTCTGTTTAAGTTCTTTTATACTTTGCTTATCATGCATCATTTAATATGTAGATTGCGTTACCGCTTTATCTATTCATCGGACATTTCGTACTTGACAATGGAAACGGAACATATTCATTAATTAATAAAACCATGCAAAGTACATCACAATAAGTCTAACATATTTTATCCCTCAACAACTCCAACTAAGAAAACCTATTACAGTGGATTCCAAACGCAAAAGTGAAATGGACGCAGCAATAAAGATAACAATACACCTACTCAAATGCCCCCAGTATGGGATGGTCCTCCGACCTGTGGGCAACTCCGACGTGTGCGTCCGGGATGCCGACGGAGGCCACATCTCTTCGGCCGGTTCGGATCTGCCTCGTCCATATTGGTCCGTATCCGAGTGGACATGGGACGACCCTCCTTCGCGCGCCTCTTGTTCGGATCCGGGATCACTGTCGGCCCATTATATGGTGGCCAGAAACCCTCCGGGATGGGAGGTGTGATTCCCATCCGATACACACTGAACACCAAACTAAGACGATACACCTGGTGGACGTACGGCTGCCAAGTAATCCGTGAGTAGGCACATCATGCCAGGGCGTGCGGACATGGGAAATGAAGTGCCTGAAAGTATCTGCAGTCACATGTCTGAGATCCAAGTGAGACCCTGTAGCTACCCAGTGAGAACGAACCAGTCGGAGTCGTCTCTGCGACGGTGAACTCCGAGTTATCCCTGTCGTACAACGTCACCGTGAAGCACCTCGCCGTCTTCAGGTTGGCCTCGATACACTTCACCAGGTGTTGACTGAATTGTTGTCCGGTACCCAGCTGGCCCTCAGCCTCTCTCCCCTTGCGGACAAATAGTTCGCCAACCTTCCGTATGTTGCCTTCACCAGCGAGCACATAGGGAGGTTTCTGACACCCTTGAGGATTGAGTTCACACACTCGGAGATATTCGTCGTCATGTGCCCGAATCTTCGCCCCTCATCACAATGCTGTGTCCACAATGAATACTCAATCCGGTTCGCCCAGTCACACATCGCAGGGTCTTCAGACCGCAAAATATCAAACCAGTAATCGAACTCTACCTCGGTCTTAGCATACGCTGCGTTCACAAGAAGCCTCATTGCGTCTTTGCCCTTGAAGGTTAGGGTGAAATTTGTTGCTACATATCGAATGCAGAATGCACGGTATGCAGCTGGAGGTAGCCATCCTCCGTCGAGAGCCTCATGCGCGGCCTTGATGCCGTTACGCCTATCCGATATAACCAGCAGACCCGGCTGCGGTGTCACGTGCTGACGCATGTGGGAGAGAAAGAAGGATCAGGACTCGGCATTCTCACCCTCAACTAGTGCGAATGCAACAGGGAGTATGTTGGAGTTCCTGTCCTGTGCAATCACGACAAGCAACGTTCCCCCATACTTGCCATACAGATGGGTGCCGTCAATACTAACAAATGGCTTGCAATGACGAAATTCCTCAATACACGGTGGAAACATCCAGAACAGTCTGTGAAAATAAGCTTGAGACTCGTCTAGCTATCCCCCAACTCGAACAGGGCTCGTCCTAAGGACGGCAACAGTCCCAGGCATCGTCACCTGGACTCCTAACACCCACCTAGGGAGCTCGTTGTACGACTCATCTTTATCCTGAAATTACTGACCAACCTGAAACTCTGTCAGACATGCAGACCCTTCCGCATCTCTAGCGCCAAATCCAGCAGGCTCCCCAGGAACTCCCTCCTGCCTCATGGCATCCAAGTCCAAAGATGAAAAATGTGGAGGGTACTGTTGTGTGCCAGAGCTAGAATCACCTCCCGCCCCTGTAGGCTCACTTGCTCCAATATCATCGCCACTGTCATCAGCAATCATATCCGGCTCCACATCATCGTCCTTTGGATCATCCAACAATTCATCTCCGGCCCCAGCCGGTGCAACACACTGTAAAGAGGTTGGCAGAAATTCCCCGGTTCCAACCTCGTCGCCTACGCTGCCGTTGAGATCAACATCGAACGAAGGGGAGGCGACAGGCTGGACGGGTGGCTCGTACACAGGGACGGAGGAAGAAGCAACGGCAGGTCTGGAGCTAGAACCGGCTACCGTCCCTAAGGTGGGGGTATTCCAGTTCGAACCCCCCGAGCTGGATACCACATCAACCAACTTTGCCAATAGCTCTGGTGTCCTCACTTCGGGAAACTGCCGGTGACAATGAAACATGACCTGCAAGTCCTCATCACTCCCGATCGTGAAACAATCATACTTCACGGTTTCTTGGAGCACCGTGATTGGAATGCGATAGAAAAACTTCTTAACCCGTTTCACACCTTCCAGACCAAGTTTCACCAGTACAGAGTTAACAAGGTCATCATAGCTCGTCGTAGGCCTCACGAAAATACTGAGAGGATCCTTATCAGTGAACTTCACACCGGAACGAGTTTTTCTCTTAATCGAACCTCTGTGGTAAACCAACGCTACAAAACTCTCCTCACTAGCCATTTTCCCCCTCTAATGAGAGCAACTCACGTTCACACCATATATATACAGGTCTGGTCCTCACTAATTCGAACTAGCCTAATTTGAATTGTACAATGTGTAATTCGAATCAGCCTCTTTAGAATTACATAGGAATTGGAATTTGGGAGTAAATCGAATCAGCCTGGTTCGAATTACTGTTACTGTGTAATTCGAACAAGGTGAATTCGAATTACATGTTTTGGGTGACTCCTCACAATTCGAATCAGCATGATTCGAATTATATAGAAATAGAGTTCGAGCTTAGCTTATTCGAATTACATATTATTGTGTTTTGGTTGATTGATGAAGCTGAATTCGGATTGACTTAATCATGTAAATTTGTTCTCTCCTTGGCTTACTCTTAAAATCAGGTACTTAGTCATTAGTATAAAATATATGTTAAAATATAAATACACATTAAAAATAAATTAAATTATACATGTATATATTTATATATAAATATATTAGTGACTAATTTTAATAATTGATTTTGTTGTACGAATAATATTTTTGTTGTTAATTACAACTATTATCATGATAAGAATTGACTTTGATTTTTTTTTTTTTTTAAACGTCACAAATATATACAAACATTGAAGTAATAAATTTACTTTGTTTGGCAGTAGAGCAATTTCGAACTTTACTCTATATCGAGATTATTGTTGAAACAATGATGATGATAAGATTAACCATCCTGTTTAAAAGTTCAATGATGATAATTTTATATATATATAAGTCATAGCTCAAATTATTAAAGCAATAAGTAAACTAATAACAAGTTGTTGGCAATATACATGAACAATGAACAGTGTTTGAATGGTATTCATCAAATTAAAGAAAAAAAGGGGTTCTCTTGTATCCAAAATGAATGAATGTGGGGAGGGATTGGGGCATGCAAAAGCTATAATATGATGATTACATAAGCAATTAAGCACAGAACACAAACATTTTGGTTTCATATATAAAAATGAATCTTAATTGGGATTATAAGATGCACGTGATGGCACGTGGAAAAGAGGTCTTTACAGTTATTGAATGTTGGTTCTTTGCCTCTCCAATTATGGATGCAGCTGTGGAGGGAGCCATTCACTGTTTTCCTTAATCAACGCCTAAATTAGAATTTTCCATCCTACATCATTTCCACGTGCAATTCTTCAAATCTTATTATTTATGGTGGTTTACACTAATGGAATTTATGATATCTTATTTATCCACTACAAGAAAATAGAGTTATTTTAACATTTTATTTTTTAACACTATAATTAAATGTCAAAATTAATATATATTTTTGACAAATATCACAAATGTCAAATTTTCTATGTTTTCTTGATGAATAATTTGACCGTAGAAAATTACTCCTCAATTTTGATACTCATTTGTTTTCAATTTACTCCACTATTTTTCTTCTTCTTTGGACTTTGTTAATTTTGACATTACATTACTCTCAGTTTAGGATTATACTACTCATTTTTATCTTCAAAATCTCAATTTATTCTTTAGTTTCAAGTTCTCATTTCATTCTTTGTTAAATTTTTTTGTTGAAAATATTTTATAGTCAACAAGTGTCAAAATAAATAGTATTTTTGACAATTAATAAGTATCACAGAAAATATGTTCTCAAAATTTTCTAACAAATTATTTTTGACAGCCAATATTTATTAAAATAAGATTTAAATTTTTTTCACAATCACTTATATGTTAAAAATACTATTTTTGACAAAATTTTTATTAACATATTTTCATAGTTAAAATAGTGTCAAAATTTATTTTTTTGACAAATTTTAAATTTTTTTTACATATTATAACCCTCAAAAATAATCTATATTGTTGTAGTGATCGTTACTTCTTCTGATTTGTTTGTTATAAATTATAATTTAGTTTACACTATTATTCAAAATGAGTTATAACTCAATATTTATCGTATATGATGAGTTAGGTTATATCTTGTTTAGTTTGTGCCAACAAGTTATAACTCAAATAACATAGTCTCCCCATACTCACCTAAAAATTATGAGTTAATAACCAAACAATCATAATATCAATATGAATCCCACTAGGGAGCTAATGGAGTATTTGTACAATGTGTACAATGGGCTATTTATTTGGTCCAATATAAGTTAAAAAATGAACATCTAAGATAAAATACTACTAATTTCTCAAATACAATACACTCATATTATCCAGAATAACCATCCGAATACCAATAATAATAAATATCTGATATCATATTGAATCGAACATCCTTATACTCCATTGTACTCATTGTATAGAGAGGAGTGCTAGAGGGCCAGCAATTTTTGTGATTTGTAGCCATCAAATAGGCATCAATGATGATTTTAATGGTATGAGATTGGTGTGAGATTTCATCCAATAGCTCATTTTTCTTTGCTAGTTACATGTTGAGCAGAATTTAAAAAAATTGCTGACCCTCTAAATTTTTCCTTGTATAGATACTAGCTTCTTATACTTCCTCTATTAATATTATGTATAATCTAATCGTTATATATGGTATTCTTTATATTTTTTTTCAATAGAGAATAATTTTTAAATTATGAATTATTTTACTATATATTCTAATACATTTTTTATATCAACTTGAATATCAAAATATCTTTGGTAAGTATTCACATTCTGTATTTTTGGTAATCTAAACTATATCTCATCTAAAAAAAATTATTTTAGATTTACTCTCTAATCTTTAGAATACATATTAATAACTTTTTTTATAATTAACAAAATATAAAGAAAATATATATTAATTGTTTAAAAAATAATGATACTAAAATAGTACTTTCTAAAAGATAAATGTATGTGTATGGGAATTGTTAATACTAAGACTTTACAGTTATCATAAACTTTGACGCTGACATACATACATAACCTGCAAGTGATGAATGTGAGTAGCACTCTTAGATTGTTGACCGCAATCCATTGAAGACTTTATTTTGGTCATCATCACTAGCTATATAATATAATATAGACTATTCTACTTAACTAACCTAATGTGCGCATTGCTATATATAATTCATGAGTGGCAAGAAATCCGGAATGATAGGGAATAACAAAATACAATGTAATTCATTATTTCATATATCAATATCATGTTTGAAGTTAGTTTAATTTGGTGGATTCTAATCCTTGGATGGTATGTTTGTCTGCCGCTTGTTACATATCCAAGTTCATGAACTCCACTTACTAACTTACATTGGTGTACATGTGGGACACCCATAAAATGAAACTTTTATATAGAGCAATGCTAGGGGGTCAGCAACTTTTGTGATTGGTAGCCATCAAATAACCATCAATGATGATCTAATGGTGTGAGATTGGTGTGAAATTTCATCCAATAACTCACCTTTCTCTGCTGGTTACATGCTGGCCAAAATTCAACAAAACTGCTGGCCCCTAGAGTTTTCCCTTTTATATATACATCTTATTGTATTTATAATATAATTATCTTGTATATAAACTAGCATATATATCCTCTTATTATCATTATATATCTATGATCCACGAATATTAATATGAACATATAAAAGACATGATACAAGACACGTAGATATAAATTTTAAAATATTTTAAGATACAGAGATACGATATATTCATATAATATAAAGTATTTTTTAGTTAAATTATAATAATATTTTGATATTTTATTAATATTAAAATATAAACTAATTTTTTAATTATTTTAAATATTTTTTAATTATATAAAATATTTAAAATATTTTTTTAATAACTAATAATATATATTAAAAGACATATTTTTCTTAGCACCTAAAAATCCTGTTTCAGTGATTATATCAAAAACATATTTTTTTTTGGCACAGAAAGATTCCAATCGAAAATCTGACAACCTCAACTCCCAAGAAGTATTTCAGCCGGCTTAAATCTTTCATGTGAAAACATGTGTGTAAATACTCTTTGAAACGTTGAATTGCAGCACCATCATTCTCTGTAATTACAAGGTCATCAACATATACCAAAATTACCAATTGCACGCTATTGTGGCGAAGGCTAAACAAGGAATGGTCCTTTGGGGATTGCTTGAAACCATATCGAAGGAGAACAAATTAAAGTTTTGCAAACCAGCATTGTGGAGCTTGTCGCAATCTGTAGAGAGATTTCTGAAGTTTACAAACCAGTCCTTATTGAGACACTTGAAAACCAGGTGGAAGCTTCATGTAAACGTCCTCATCAAGTTCTCCATGAAAAAATGCATTGTGGGCATTTATTTGGTGGAGTTCCCAATCCTGGGCTGTTGCCAATGCGAGTGTTGTGCGAATTGTTACCATCTTTACCACTGGAGAAAACATTTCACTTGATTATTTTCCAAAATTACCAGTCTTGCTTTGAATCTCTCTATTATCCCGTTAGAGTTGTATTTAATTTTATAAACTCACTTACACTCATGTGCTTTCTTTTCTGGAGGAAGGGTTGTGAGTTTCCAAGTGTCATTGAGTTGAAGTGTACGAATTTTTTGGGACATCGCTTCGCGCCAACGCTCATTTCTAACTGCTTGGAAGAAAAATAAAGGCTCTTGTTCTGTCTGGAGAGAGGCAAGAAAACTGCAGTGTTGTTTGAAAAAAGGAATTATAATTCACAAAATTTTGTATAGAATAGGACACACTTGAGGATTTTGATGGAGAGGGAGGTTGGTCGGTAGGGCCTATTGGTATCGTAACAACAGAGATAAAATCGCACAACCTGACTAAAGGTGTCTTCATGCAGTGATTCCGACCAAGTGGAACGTCCATCGTGAGTAATGGTAAATCAGAAATCGGCGTTGTTTCTAATACACTTGATTCCGATGCATCGTCAGCGATGTACTCTTCAATCTCTTCATTGAGCTCGTGTCCTCTTTGTTGGTCAGAAATTTTTTTTTTTTACTTTTTATGAAGATATAGTTAAATATAGTAGATATACGTATCGAACAAATATCAATAAATATCGTATGTAAAATATATCTGATATGTGAATATCACAACTCAACAAAATATTAATATTTCATAGTTATATATAAACTGATGAGATATATTATTTAATATTAATTAAGACCAATCAATAAAAAAATATATTAATTAATTCAGTATATAAGATAATTAAAATAAACACGTTATTTCTATTTAAATTATAAATTTTAGATTCTAAAATCTAAATTTTAAATCCTAATAATGGCTAAATGCAATCTAAATTTTGGGATGGGAATGAATGATGCTAGCTGTATCTGTCCTGACTCCTGAGCTGGTCGTCCTCAAGACCTGAAATTGTGGCCATAATTGCTGCAATTGATCCTTTTAGTTATTTTATTTTATGGAAAAGTTACGGAAAATAAAAATAAAAAAAGTCAAAATTTATTATTTAATATTTTTTTTTGTATTAATAGAATAAATTTATATATCCGTTAAGAGTTAATTAAGATTGACAAATTCGTTTTTATTAAGAGTCTCATTATTTTTTAAGAAAAATTATTTTTTTAGGGGTAATTGTTAGTTTTTTTTATTTATTTATTTTTTTAAATATATTGACTAAATTTATTGTATAAAATTAAGTAATATTAATAATTTTTAAATTATTTTTACGTATAAAAATTAAATAAAAGATATACTAATGATTAATAAGTCATATAAACATATTTTGAAGAAAAATTATTAACAGAAGAACTAACCAATCTCACAATATTATATTATCAGGAACCGAAATAGATATTTTTTTGAGACTTCATCAAAAAATAATCAAAAATTGAGATGAGTATTCATCCTTTTTATTTTTTACTTTATTTAATACACTATATAATAAATAAATATTAAATAAAATAAATTTAAATTATTTAACCCTTTTTTTATCTTCTTAACATTAGATTATTTTATATATAACATGCAAGTTGCAAACTTTAAAAGACGAAATTTAAATAACATACATATGATTATACGATGATGGTCATTGCTTAATTAGACGACTTTCATTTTCTTTTTAACATAAATTATATTATATAGCATTATTAGTTCTCTATAATTATATATTCTCCCAAGATTAATTAACACATAACAATGCAGCAACCTAAAGAAGACACATGAAACCACCCATACATTAAAGCATCGTAGAACATTTATCTTTAGGAAGCTGATGAGAACATCATCACTTGTTGTAGTAAGAGGATACAAGATTCTGTCCTCGCTTTCAATCTCTTGTACTAGTGGCTATACTAACTAGCAATTAATAATTCAACTTTCAACAAGCAAGTACCAAAAGATAGATTTTACATCACATGCTATTTTTTTGGTTGCATTTTCCGATCGCTTAAGTTTGAGAAACTAAAAAATTAGTTCTCATATTGGTAATCAAAGCTTTAAACACTCTTCTAAGGACAAGCTAAGCTAAGACTAGAACATTTCTTTTCTTTTCTTCCCAAAATTTGTTATACTTCAATGTCTCTTCAATTAATTAAGGAGGACGTAAATTTTTGTGATAAGTATGAACGTTGTACTTATTATTTTTCTTAATTATTCTAGCTAGCTATTTGTGGCCTAAACATTTTAAATTGGCACAATGTATGTTAGCCTACTGACAATTGTTAATTCCATAAAATATTATAGGTTGAAATTAGCATGGGTTGTCTATGAAGTTGATAGTTAAAGATCGTTAAATAACAATTTAATCATATATATTAAATTAAATTATTGAATAATTTTTAATTATCAACTTCAGAAAAAAAAATTGTATATAGAACTCTACCAAAATTATATATTACTAATGGAAGTAGTGATGTATACAATAAATTTCAGATATGGTAAATCCTAATGATATAAACGGTGTGAATAAATTTTAAAAAGAATAGAAAAAAAAACAATAAAACTAAAATAAGGAAAAATAAACTGTAAAAGATTGAGACATGGTCTTCTTTCACAACGCCTATCATCGTGTTCCTATTTTTATGTAAGTCAAGGTAGTTCTTCTATTAAATTTCAAAAGATATACATTTTTTATTAATATTTTAAATGGAGTTTTAAAAATAATGATAAACTTAAGTTGCTTTTCAAATATTTGAGAAATAATTACATAAACAAGATGAAAGATATGTTAGGAACAATATAATATTCAAACCCAAATGTTTGAGATAAAAATGATATTTTATCTCTTAATTAATCTTTCTATGAAACCCCTTAGCATGAAATATTTCTCTTTTTTTTTTTTTTTTTTTGTCATGGAACATGAAATATTTCGTTTCATACTTTCATCCTTTTTTTTTCTTTTTTTTTTAGTATTGTTTCGTTTCATCGTTATGGTCTAGTATAAATACTCTCTTTTTTATTGTAAAAAAGAAAGTCCGAAGCACAAAAATGTCCTTGAAATGAGGCAAAACAAATTTGGGTCAGTTAAAGGCATCGGCCCAATACCAAATGAATAGGTGATGGATTGGCACACATAGATGATCAACTAGAAGCACGTTTTCTATCCAAAAATTATGGTTTTTGGATACTGATGAAAAACCCAGCCCCACAGAAGTTCGAACAAAGAAATAGTGAACTGCAGCCCATTTAGCTAACTTGATTAATGTTGTGAAAAAAAAACCATCATGACAAAAAAAACTTGATGTGAATGTAGTATACCCATCCATCAATATATATATATATATATATATATATCTGTGTGTGTGTGTGTTTGGTTGGTGTCCTTTAGATACAGAGATACAAACATAAATATACAAATAAATATACACAAAAAAAAAATTTATTATGTTTAGTGATGATATATAGAACACAATTCTCTAATTCAAATATCTATTTTATCCTAAACATAATCATTACTGTCACCATTGTTATTAGTTATTTTTACCACCAATATTAATTTTTCAACTTCATTCCAAATAATATCATCAACAAAATTTAATCACTACTTTAATAATTTAAATTAGAAATTAAAACAGAATGAAAATTTCAACAATTATTTTTAAAAATTAAATACTGGTCCAATATATATATATATATATATATAATATACTGTTGATGATGGTAGTAAACTTTTTATGAATTCAATCAGTGAATTTTTCGGTTAATATTAGTTAATTTTTTAAAATTATTTTTTGCTTTAAATTATAAATTATAAATTTTAAAGTTCAAGTTTTAAATGTTTAATTATAATTTTTTCAAAAAATGATAATTAAAAAAAGAGTTATGCTACGTGTATATTAAAATTAGCCATTACAATCAGTTATCAGTATAAAATACATGTTGAAATATAAATACACATTGAAAATAAATTAAATCACATATATTATTTATACACAAATATATTGATGGCTGATTTTAATGGCTAATTTTAGTATACAAATAGCATTTTTGTTAAATAAATATTACAACTAAAAAAAAATTAACTAGTATAAATTAACTAAAAGTTAGTTTTTTTATAATTATTTATATCTAAAAATATTATTTGTATATTAAAATTAGTTATCAAAATCAGTTACTATGTACTTATGTATAAATATATGTATAATTTAATTTATTTTTAATATATATTTTGTATTTTAATGTGTATTCTACCCAGTGACTAATTTTAGTAGCTGCTTTTGGTGTACACCTAACATGGTTGATTCATATCTTATGAAGTACGGACACTTTCCTAATTTGTCGTGTCCGCATGTTGGACACATTTTAAATATGATACTCATTCGATACGCGTGTCTTCTGTGTCCAACCGTGTCTTAATATAAAATAAAAAATTCTTTTCTGGACACGCTTGGACACACTAAAATACCATCATATATCAGCATGTTCAATCTTATTCTTAACATATATTCTTAAAATGAGTTTGAAAATATTAATTATTAAAACAAAAATATTTTTAATATTTTATATAATTAAAAACATTAAAAATAATTAAAAATTAATTTATGTTTTAATATTAATAAAATACTAAAATATTATTATAATTTATCTAAAAAATACTTTATTTTTTATATATTCCTGTATCTTGTAAAAGTTTTAAGTTCATATATTGACGTATCTCGTATCATGTTGTGTCCGTATACATATTAATGTATGTGCATCATAGTTCATATCTTATTAATCTCTCTTACTAAAAAATTTTAATTTTAAATTTTTTAAATTAAAGAAATTTAAATATAAAAAAAATGTTAATAGAAAAAGAAAATGTAGCAAAATTGTCAGTTTAGCATTATATTTAAATATTTTATTATTTACTAACTGAACAGGCATCTACGAAAAATAAAATCTATATGATTAACGTAATATCGGATATGATGTCAATACACTTCTATCTACACAAAAGCATTTTTCTTCCCAAGATATATAACTTCAACCATTCACGAAGTACACATTGACTGAACAGAATCCATTATATTCTTTGATCACTACCCAAAATCATGATATGTTCCTCTCTAGCCTTGACGATATTATTAACCTTTTTTTTTTTCATTCCAAACTTTACGGTGTTGTTTTTAACGTAGAACGTAACCAAAAATCACTCAATTTATTAAAAAGTTTCCATAAGAGATATATATTCAGGTGGTTATAATAGCATGCTTCGCTCTCCTCTCCGATCAATATAAAACTTCATACATTCAATATTTGTTTGTGCATCATCAAATTAGTAAATTTTTAATAATAAAAATAAAATATTAAAACAAATATTTTTTTTAAAAAATTATAATTTATATCATTTTTAGAATATTTTAAAAAAATATATTTTACATAATAAATAAATAAAAAATATTTTTATATTGTTATACTCAAATATAATTAATAAATAAAATTTTTTTTTACATAATATATTTAAACATAAAATTACTTTTATTTTTCTGTAAGATCTTTTAAAAAAAAACTCAAAAAAATATATTTTCTTAAAATAAAACTCAATCAAACATGCCCTAAACAAAAGATTCGTCCTTACTTATTGATATTTGTCCATAAATTTAGGTGACATGATTTGGGAGTAATAATTATATTAATGTCTGTTAGATATATAATTATTTATGTTGTATTTTTCTATCAATTTAAATTAAAAAAAAAAAAGTGATACCATGACAGTACATATATAATATATCTCTTCATGTCTACCTTATGGATCTGAATTTTTCTTTTCCTTTTTTTAATATAAACAATGTAATCTCAAACAAACAACATAATGAGCTAATTATTTACAGAGTGATATATATAGAACAAGAAATGATCTGTTGTTGCCACTACTCATCATGTTCTAACACATACATCAAAATCTGATCTATGCTTCTTTTTTGTATTTTTCCTTTCATTCTTAGGCATAGAGACAAATAATAATTTGAGGTTTGAAGGAGTTGTAGGTATGTACGTGAGATTCTCTCAAATAATCATGAGTTTAAAAAGTTCATTCCAATGATAAGAATTAGTTAAAGAGAGACATAGTTATCCCTATAACCAACTTGTTATCTCTTCAGTATTCTGTAGCTGTAGGTATTTATTCTCTCTATTATAATGGCAAACGTGTTAATTGTACTCGTTTATACTTTCTATATACATTAAATTAGTATATATTTTTCTCTTATTAAATGACTTTTTATATATAAAATTTATTTAACCAATTTTAATTGTTGGAGTGATTATCTTACTTGTCCGTTTAAGTAAGTGTCGAGGAATATGAATCTCATTTTATGTATATATCAATTTATTTATCAGCAGCAAATCTTTAATTTAATGAAACTCTAATCCACATACAATGGATTAATTAGTGTCCAGTGGGATAATTATTAGGAGATATAATAAAAAAACTAAATATATAATTATTTTTTTTGAATTTTTCCTATAAGAGATATATTAGATTAACTTAGTACAAATAAAAGAAAATAGAGTTAAATATACAAAATTATATAACATTTTTCTGAATACTTCCATATGATATACTTCTTATACTCCTTACATTAATCTTGCCACAAGGCATATCCATAACAGTGCTAAATTCTAGAATTAAACTATGAAGGATTTTGAATTGAAGGGAAAGAATTTAAGATATGTTATCTCCTATAGATAAATTTATAATTAGTAAAAATTTAGATATAGTTATTTTTATATAAAATTTATAATTAAAAATTGTCAATTGATAATTTAGTTAAATATATTAAATAATTTAATAATTTTTAACTATTAATTTCACATAAAAATAATTGTACGTAAGTCTTAATAAGTTACTAACTCGAGACTATTAACTAAACACTTAATCATTATATATAGAGTATGTAGAGTTATTGCTTTATTGGAGTAATTAGAATTAAGAATTCAATACAGCTTCACGTGGAAAAAAGAAAAAAAGAAAAAGAATATATATATATATAGTTTGAGAAATTTATTTAGATCTCTATCTCTAGCTATCTCTCTATCTGTAATAAAAGAGGTGAAGAAGAAACTCTACTCTTTGTCAAGCATGATTGTCAAGTAGTGATGCATGGGTGATTCGTAGAACTTATTGTTCTTGATCATTGCTTCTAGGGAAGCGATATTTTGAATATGAGAGATCATGGCCTTCTCTGAACACTCATTTAAAGACTTGAACAACGTGTTGTATAACCACTCATCCTCACCAAGAATAAAATATTAGACATGTTACACCACACTCTTTTTATTTTCATATAAATCATATGACTTGTGTAGAATAAAAATATAGTGGTAAAACCTAATAATTTACTACCATTTCGTAGTTTATTTAGTAACACATATAAGACCTGAAATCTGATATACTAGTGAATATAATCATATATCAATGGGAATTTTTTATATAACACAATATATATATAATAGTATCTCCCTCTAAAAATTAGGCATCTCGGTGGTATAGCAAGCAAGACATTGTAACACTTTAATTTCTATAATCTCTTCATTATTCTTAGTATATATCTAAGTCTTCAATGTAGAAATATGATGATTGCCCTTTTATTAATAACATGGAAAGTGATCACAATGAGACAAGTAGTGAAACATTTGAAGGAAAAGAAAGAATAAAGAGATGTGAAGAGAAAGGAAACACAAGCACATGGGCACAAGAACACATGTGGAGAAGATTCAGAGCAGGTTTTTTATTTTTTTTTTTCATGAATTAAATTTTTAGAAAGAAAGATGAAGATACAAGGAATAACATGGTCACACCCTACTCCAAAAGGCTTGCCCCCAAATTTTGAATTAAAGTTATTTCATTATTTGATAGATGTAGCAGCACACACACATATATATAACATGATGGGTCCCATCATACACATAATTAGGGTACCCCACCTAATTCACCAGCTACCATCATCACCACTCCTTAATCAAATGTGAAACTTTAATTGAGATGATGGTGGTGTGGGTCTCTCTCTCTCTTCTCAGTTCCCCTAGATATGCTTTGCATGCATTGGAAAAGAGAAAGCATGCAATGATTTCTACTTCAATGGATAAAGGGCACTTCCAATCCCAATACATTTAGGAACATTTTGTATCATAATATAGTTTTAACTCTAAACACATGCATATATCTCTTTTTTTACTATCTTAAAATAATATAGTCTATGTATCAATAATATTATTAATAACAACAATTTCTTGTCTAGTTATTAGCTATGTCATGAAATAAATAGCTTGTTTTAAAACTTATATATATTGTTAGTATAAACATATACAAATTAAATGATGATTATATATCTTGCTTATCTCTCACGAAAAAATCTTTTTTTTTTCTTGGAGTTTGAAATGTGTATTTGATATAATTTTTTTATTTATGTTAATTAAAATGATTTCACTTAAGAGTAATATATAAAGATTTAATTTTAATTTTTTTAGCAATAAAAATTCTAATAGTATATTATAAAATTATTTACTCAAAAAAATTAGATTCTTAATTACATGAATCAAGGAATGTCATATTATTAATTTCTTACCATCATAGATTATATATATATGATTTCTGTAGTTATGTTTAAATTTCTTATAAAACTACAAAGTTATATATCTCTTCATGTGATTAACTCTTTATTTAATTGATAAGTCTTCATAAACACTATACTAAAAAAAGGCAGATAGCAACAGTTTTGAGAGAATTTAACGACAATTTTGAACCGCCGTAAAACAGTTATAGTATCTCTGATCTATAACTACTAATATTAATCACATCCACTTTTCTCACCCAAAAAAAAAAAAAAAATACATCGACTTATTACTTTAAAATTAAAATAAAAGTTATTTCCAGCAGACTCGTTTAATTTGTATGTTCATCGAAAGCATTGACTGCTATAAATTCTTTGTCCTTTGTCTTCTTTTGGCAAACATGAGAATTTAGAATCGAACCTGTCAACCACATGCATGGATCAATAATTACCATGCATATTTCAGGATTAGGTTAAGAGTATATAGTAAAAAATATTCTCCATTCTTCAGTTTCACTTGAATGAACTGACAGCACTATACGTATTATTCATGCCCAATGAATATATTCCAAAATCCCAGTATGAATGTGTGTTTAATTAATACAAATATATCCAAATATATCAAACCGATATGCCAGGCTCGCATAAATTAATTTAATTCCAAATGCAAGTCCCATAACTGATAATAAATGCTTATTATAAAATAAAATTATTTTTTTGTATTATAATTTTCTCCTTGGATTCTGGGTTTTCATGCAGCCGATCTAATGCCAGGTTTCCTTGTTACACATGGCCTAATTGTTATTTGGATCTAATCCTAATCTGTGTATTTCCTAGCATATATAGCAATAATCCTACATAATATAATCCAAACTTGTCAAATTAATTTAACTATTTCTTAATCCAAAAAATAAATAAATAATAAAAAATCCAAATCATTAATTCATTTGCATTTTCCATGTAATTTTAATTGCAACTCTGTTTAAAAATGTGGTTTTTAAAAAAAAAAAAAAACAAAAATCAAGAGTTGTACTATTATTATAATAAGAAATAGGGTTAAATACGATTTTGGTCCTTAAGATATAGGCTAAAAATTTTTTTTGTCTTTAACCTTTTTTTGCATACAAAATTGTCCTTAATGTTTAACTTGGTTTTAAAACTGTCCTTACTTTAGAGATCAAAATCATACGGAGGTGGCAGCAGAAGCAGAGGTAGAGGTAGATCGTGGATAGCTTCTTCTTCTTCTTTATTTTTTTTCTCCTTCTTTTTCTTCTCTTCCCCCCTTTGCAGGAGTAGAAATACTTTTTTTCTCTTATTTTTTTTATTTTATAATTTTTTTGTTATGGATAATTTGGTCCAAAATTTGAAGATTTAAGTAAAAAGAATGACTTTAAAACTTGATTTTAAATTTTAGGGACGATTTTGTATGTAAAAAAGAGTTAGAATAAAAAAAAATTCGACTTGTACTTTTAGAGACCAAAATTGTACGTAACCCTAAAAAATACTTTTACAAGCAATGCTTATTATTAAGAATAAGTATATAGAATTAATTTTTAATTAGTTAATATTAATTAATTATTTATTTTAATATTATTTTTCAAAAGATTTAGGATTTAAAATTTTAGAATTCAAAATTTTAGATTTGTTAGATTGTAAAGTAAAAAAAAAAGTAATTTAACAAAACTAGGTTAATATCGACTATATAAAACATTGATTTTGAAGTTAAACTCTCTATTATTAAATGTATTTTATTTAGCATTTAGCATGAAATTAAATATGCATAATAAAATATTCTGAGCAGTGTGTTAAAAATATATAATACGTTATATATAAAAAGAAAATGTTGTCAAAGATGTTAACAGTTAACTGAAGTGAGAGTATGTATATATGATGATAGGCAATGCTACCTAACCACTTATCTAACAATAATTATGCAACCATACAAGCAAGCAACATGAAAATTTTCTCCACACAAACCAATCAAAGCTAATTATAAGCTTTATTTTTCTTTTGTTGGATTTGCTTGTTCCTTTGGTTTGGACACGGAGGGTTAACAAAATCAGACTTTGATCCTGTATTGAATATGATGTATGCAATAAAAAAGGCCAAAATATATATATGCATATTATTATCCCTTGAAATCAATAACCAAATCATTGCATTTGAACTTCTCTATACAGTAGCTTTTTCCTTTGAGTTTGAAGTTTGAACCTATCTCTAACACAATGTATATATTATCATATGACATTAAAATATAATACACAGTAGTGATCGATTCCTTTGTCTAATCAAACACACATGAATTAATTCTTAATATGTGCAGAAAAGTATATGGTTTATCCCAAGTAAAAAGGTCTTAATAATGTGATAAAATAATTTATCTCAAAATTTGAAGTATTAAAATATCAATTTTTTAAAATGATTAAATAGATGTATATATAAAAGATTATGTATATTATACATCTCATGTAATTTTTTTTAATTTGTATATATTTTGTATACTTCAGTCTACTATGCTTTAAATATAAAATTGTACTTTTATTTGAGAAATTAATAATGATTGATTTTTAAATCTTTCAATTATAAAAATTTTAATTATATCATAAAATCACAAATTTAAAAGGTTAAACTTTAGATAAAATAGATGAATCATTAATTCATTATACATCTAAGGTGTCTTTTAAAACAAACTTTTAGGTTTGCATAAAGGTTGTCATTTTTTTTGTCTTATATACTTATTTTTTTAGAGTAAAATGATAATTAAATCTTTAAAAATGTTTACCTTGGACTAATTTGTCTTTGAAAAAAAAAAAGTATCAATTAAGTCCTCTAAGATAACAAATTGTAATATGTATGTCCTTTTGTCAATAAATAGTACAAAACGAAATTGAATTATTCATGTATTTCGTTGTTTACAGTGGTGCATATCTCATTATTATCACATGAGTAGAAAAACGATATAGTTTTGGACATTAAAGCATTTCTTATCTTGAGTTTTCATATATCCTTTATCAACGATTTTTTATTTATCAGAAATCCTATTAAAATAAGTGAAATTTCGTTCCAAAAATTATTATTTACATTACTATCTTTCATAGATAGATATATTAGAGTAATTAACAATATATATAAGCATCACCATTAGGTTTTAGTTGATGAATTGATATAAGGACATCAAATGTCCACCGTTTGCTATCCTAAAAGACCAAATTAATAACTTTTTTTCTTTGGAAACTAATTTATCCGAAGTCAAAATCTTCAGAGAACTAATTATTACTTTACTTTTTTTTTTAAACTCAACAATAATTGAGTAATCTAGATGTTTTTTAATTATATAAATTTAAATAACATATCATAAAATTATTTATTTTTAATAAAAAAAAAACTGTATCATTAGTGAGTTTATAAAATATAGGATGTAATTTTGTCCTCCAAAATTAATCTTTCGAGTATACTTTTATATTTATGAATTTTAGTATATATGTTTGTCCATTTATTCAAACTTAATTCACAAACTAGAGTTTACATCCTAATAACATTTTGCTGTATTTTCAGTAAAAATATTTACTTGATAGAGTTATTTTTTACAATAAACATATTTGTTTCCTCATTTGAAAATAATTAGCATCTTTCTCGGTGAGACACAAAGAGATATATGTTGTGTTTGTGTGTCCGTATGTGAAGCTAAAAATGGGTGTGTGTCTGTGGCAGCAGTCTGAATCAACCACCACCACCACCACCATCATCATCATCATCATCATCATCATCATTCCTCTTTCCGAAGCTTTTGTCTCCAAACATCACCATGAGAGTGAGAGCCAACAACCTACCCTCTTATCATCATCATCAATAAATTCCTATCACTACTATATAATCAACTCAATACTCCCTCCAATCTTGTTTGCATCAACTACACTTAGCTACTAATCATGGCATTCCCACCACCACCTTCTTCACAAAGTGCTAATAATTTCATCTTCCACAATCATGAACACCAACCAGATCATCATCATCATCATCATCACCAACCCTTCTCTTCTAATTCCCTCAATTCCTTCCCCTCTTTGCCAATTCCTTCCCATCACCACTTCTTAGGTCAACCACACAACACACCCTCTCTCTTTCTCAAGATGGGTTCACACCAATTCTTAGGTAATATTTATATACTCATTCAACAATTTCAAAAAAAAAAAAAAAAGTTATATTCTAATTCATTCTTATTTTCCTATCTTATTATACCAAATAGTTTACTTAGATCCATTCTTATTTTAATCATGAATTTAACCAGATCAAAAACCCTTTTCCTCAAGAATTTCTCTAGACTAGGGATTTTTTATGAGTTGCTTAATTTTTTTTTAGGGTTGCTTAATTTAAAGAAAAAATATGAATTATTTCCCCCTTAATTAATAATTGATGATGTGGGCTTAATTTTAATTATTATGGATGGATCAGAACAAAATTCTTCTTTTCTTTTTTCTTTTTACTCTTAAAACAAACTTTAAGATACTTTCTCTTAATTTGTAGGGGGTGGTGGACCTTTCATGTTGAAAAGATCCATGTCATTTTCAGGGATCGAGAATAAGTGCGGCGGCGACGGCGACGACGACCTATCGGACGACGGATTCGGGTTCCAATTTGGGGAGAAGAAAAAGAGGCTGAACATTGAACAAGTGAAAGCACTTGAGAAGAGTTTTGAGTTAGGGAACAAGCTTGAACCTGAAAGAAAGGTTCAACTTGCTAAGGCCCTTAACTTGCAACCGAGACAAATTGCTATTTGGTTTCAGAATCGGAGGGCAAGGTGGAAAACTAAGCAACTTGAAAGGGAATATGAATCTCTTAAGAAGCAGTTTGAAGCATTGAAGGTTGATAATGATGCACTTAAGGTTCAGAATCAAAAATTACATGCTGAGGTAATCATATAATAATAATTCTCTTATTATATGCTAATAAAGAAATAAAGGGAAAAAAATTAAAGTAGTTCAATAATTCTTTCTTTGTCCTTATTAAATTAGGAGAATATTTAAGAAAATTGATAAATTATTTCCCATAGTTTATGTTATGTTATGGGTGTAACTAAATTCTCTATACTAGTTAGGTAGTTCCTTTTTTGGATCAAGATAATAACCATCCTGCTTAAAAATACAAATATGTTTTGAAAATTTAGTAATATATTTAGAAAAAGAAAAAAAAAACTTGTATAAGATCTTGGGGTTGGTAAAGCATTTATGATAGTAACTGTAAGATCATCATGATGAGTGGATGGCTCATAATAAACTAAAAATAGAATAATTGAGGCTTTTCTTATTATTAAAAATATCTTCTTTATTATTATTATTATTATTATTATTATTATTATTATTATTATTATTATTATTATTATTATTATTATTTGTTCCCATATATTCACTTGAACTCAATTTACTATAATGTATCAAATATTTTCCTGAGTGCTACTCATGTTTTTATAAGTAATTTCATCTTAGTATGTGCTTCCCCCTCTCCCCTCCCTCTTTTTGCTCAATAATGGTGATTTGATGTTTCCATGCTGGACGAAAAAAAGCGTTTCCTTTTTCCATTGACTTTATTCATGCAACACCTTTTCTTGTTTTGGTTTTGTTGCTTTATACTTAGTCCTTTTTAAGATGATTGATTCTCTCATTATTTTGATATTTTCTCTTTGATTGTTAGTTACTCTTTCTTCTGCATAGTCTCCCAATTGGATTTCTTCACAAGTGATGTTTCTCTCTTTATGGAAAAAAAGTTTGATTCTGATGTATTGATAGTATATTTTTTATTTTTTTTAATTAAATTTATGTATTTAGATAATATTTTTTACATATTAATAATGTGATCATATATATAATTAATTGTCTTTATAAAACTCTTTTTTACTAATAAGGCAAAAGTTACATTATTCTATCTAAAAGAAATAATTTATTCACTTTAATATATTTTTCTAAATGTTTCCTAAATATTAAATGAAAATAACTTAAATGTTTTATAAGAATATGTAAGGGATTAAAAATATTTATTTTATTTGATATTTTTTAAAAATGTAAAAAAGAAATCAGAAAACTAAATGTCATCAGTTGGTATGTAATTATAGAAATGTGGTGTTTACATTTTCCTTTATTTTATATATACACTTTAATGCATATTTTGAAACCATGAGTTTTTCACTCATGGATATCTAATAAAATGATGGAGATTGATATAAAAGTATGTGTTAGTTGACTAGATACATAAAATGAAATAAGGTGAAAACTCAGGTGCAGTCGACTTCATGTGAAGTTAATAGTTGAGAGTTGTTAGATGAAAATTTAGTCGAATCTCACCTATCAACTTTACGTGAAGTCGATTGCACCTGAGTTTTCACCATGAAATAAATATAGATAACATTTTTCATAATTATTTATATTTTTGGTATACAATCTCACTTTTTTTTTGGGATTCTTAATTATGTTTGTAGTTACAGGCCCTAATCAAAGGAAAGGAGTATTATTGTGAAGAAGAAGATGGAGCAATAATAAGCAACCTTAATAAGAAAGAAGCGGGAGAGGGTTCATGGAGTAATAATAATAATAATAATGGTTGTAGTGACAATAATAATATCTCATCATCAGACATTAACTTAGATCTCTCAACAACACCAATTATAAACACTAGTCCAGTATCTTCTCAAAATGCCAAAACTACCCTTGAATCCAATAATGATAATTCTCTAAAGCCCAACAACATAATTCAGCTCCTCCAATACTCACCACCATCATCATCAAGACCACAAGGAATTCCTCATCAGGATGAAGGCTTATGCAACATGTTTCATCACCAAATTGATGATCAACAGAATCTGTGGCCCTGGCCTGAACACCAGCCTCATAATAATTTCCACTGATCCAATTCACTCAGGTTCTTAGTAATAAAATTCCAATATCAATAGTTCAATTGAGACAAAAGAAAAAAAAAATGAGACAAGTTTCTTACACTTCTTAATTAATATATAGAACATTTTCTATCAATTTTCCTTATATTATTATTATTATTATTATTATTGTTATTATTTATTGTGTGGATTATTAGTGTATAAAGTGGGAACAAATCTATAATTGAGTCGTAAGGAGCTGGTAGACTTTTGAGTAGTGCGATTTCTTTGAGATATCCTTTATTGAACTGCAAAAATAGAAAGTAATATTTTTGTAAGGCTGAAATAAAGAAATAAATTAAATAAAAAAAAGAAAAGATAATTAATTTAGGTTTAAGGTAGTACTACATGTGACCCTTAGTGGATATCCAGCTCTTGCATTGCATGTATATGATGCCCCACGAATAAAAATAGGATCTTTTGTTTGCATCCTTTAATTTATATTCATAATATATAATATTTTATTTCAAATTGGTACTGCTTTGGAATCATGAGCTCTATGTCGTGGTGATGAATTGCATGCAAATGCGTTAGGAGAAAGTCGTATGACTTCCAATAAGATATAGTACTAAATAAAGAAAATGGCTTTGGATCAGTTTTCTTTTTAATACTATATATGCTAATTAATACTACTTTTTAAAGAAGAAAAAAGACAAGTGCAAGAGAAAAGCATGTTCTCCTTCTTCTATTATATATATTCATATTAAAATAGCCGAAGGACTTGAAATAAAAATAATAATAATATATGTACTTAATTTCCCAAAATTTGATAAGGTCAAATATTCGTCTTCGTCGTCGAAGTAATCTTTTACTTGGCCAAGATAGAAGTAATCTTAAATGCTTGAATATAGTAGACTTCACAAAACAACAGTAGTATTAATTAGGGTTCAACACATTTTATGATTTATACTCATTAATTAATTATCGTTAATATTTTTAATAATGTGAAATTATATCTAGTGAAGTGAGATTACACATTTTTTTATGGTTAAATGCTGATTAAATTTTAATAAAAATGTTAGCCTTTGAAACTCTTTTTACGATCGAATATAATCTCTTAAGAATAAATTACCATTTGTACCCATGAAAGATATAGATGCTGATAAATGTACTCATATAAGAATAAAACGACAATTGTAACCACAGAAGATGATTTATGTGTGCCAAAATTACCCTAACAGACCAATTGCGTAACCAATGTCCGGATACTTTTGGCACACGAAGGCCATCTTCCGTGATTATAATTGTCGTTTTATTCTTATATAGATACATTTGTCAGCGTCTATATCTTTCATAAGTACAAATAGTAATTTATTCAATCTCTTAAATTAATAATATTTTTTTAATAATATTTTTTATTTCGACAGAATAAGAATTAATACGTACTATTGGTTGATTAATAAATTATTGGTGAATGAATTGCTTAATGAACTAGCAGATTCACAAGGATCTTTGAATCCAATTCCACAATAACTTTCCTCATCTCCAAATCTGAGGCAGTATTGAGTCCATGATAAACTCCTCATGTCTCCGCCTGAACTGCTGTGTAATTGCCTAGACCAGCCATAAATCTAGCAATTTACCTTCCTTGATAATTTGATTAATTCCTTAATTAACAAACCCCTCACATCCCGCTTTACATGGGTTATGCATTGCCGCTCCATCAGTATTATATTTTCAGGCCTTCGGAAACGGCGGTGAGAAGAACTCCTGGTTGTGCCATCTTTACATCCACCAACAGGTCACCAAAAATTAAGAGATCCACTTCTCTTCTTTGGTGATTCCAAGAAAGAATGTTAAGTTTCATCCGATCCATGTGCATCAAAGGAAACTCTGAAAAACTATTGAAGATGATTGAGTTGGATATGCCTTGTCCAAACTCTTGAGACCATCAATGGATAATTAGGGGTGTTTAAAATTCGGTCGACTTAAAATTCGATCCCGGAATTAAGATATATTTTGTTGGATTTAAATTTATCATTTATATTCAACGTTATTTTTAGGTTGGGCTAAAGTTATGTTTTGGGTTGTTTTTACTTTTTATTACTTCAATATATAAAATTTACAATTTTTTTATAGTTCATATTATTTTCCAACCCAATAGACTAAAAATTAATTTGATTGCGAATCTGAGCTCCATTTAAAGTTCTAACAGGCTAATAAGTAATCTAGTCACGGATATGAACTCCATTTAAAGGTTTGTCATTGGTTAATGAGTTGCTGCATGCGGTAGGCAAAATTCAAACTCTCGATACTTGCTTAAGCGGGATTTAAACTCTCGACAAATCCAAATTGGTTAATTTTTACAAATCTATATATATTAATTTTACATTGAATCGACCTAATTTAACTCGCTTTATTTTATACAACTTTTAGATTGGGTCAAAATACTTAGTGAACTTTTAAGGCTGGATCCGAATCTAACTAAATCCAGTCCGACTTGGCTCATGAACACCCTCGGAAGAGTCTCTAAGCACATGACAAACTGACTATACACCTCCACAATGATGGCAATTCGGGCTCACCCCAAAGTCGCTGATGGAGAAGAAGCCAGAAAAAACAAGGAATTCTTTGAGGCCACACCCATTTTCATATAATACTCATACATGATCAGATACTTCCCCTTCTAGGTATTGTTCCAGATAATTAAAATTCCAACAGAGAAAGAGACATTCTGGTTGAAAGTTTGTTTGACTCTTACCAAGTCTTTCCACAATGGCGAGTCTGTGGCGCTTACTACCATATCCATATCATGAATGAGATTACATTTTCAATCAATTTTATTTAACTTGATTAGACATAATTATCGTTTGTTTCTTATATTTATGTTTATTATATATGATTTTTTAAATTTTAAATATTATTTTATTGAATAAAATTTTTATTTTTTTGTGCAGGTTGAAAACCATTATTTTTATTTACTTTAATTTATCAAATATAACTGATATAATTTTTAAAAATATATTTTTTAAAAATCAAATTTACTAAATTATTTTTGATAATTAAAAATTTTAATAAATTAGTAACAAAAAAATTCTAATAATATTGGACTAAAATCCTTATACAAGCATGAGAATAATTATTGAATTTGAAAAATAACATAATTATTAAATTATATATTTTATAATTATAAAATAAAAATAGTAAAAATTAACTAATATTAGAGTTATTATTAGGTGTTCTAAGTGTAAAATAAAATTATCTATTTGCTCTAATTAATTTATGCCACATATACTAAAGTGTATTTTTTATATATTGACATTCATTAACAATTTATCATTCAATTAATATATCACTGTGAAAGTTAAATTTGCATCGATAATACTTAATAATTTTTTTTAAGACTATATCATAACAGTTTATATGATGAGTGCAACAACACTACTCATGTTTTATCATTGGAATAAAAAATAAAAAATATTATATAATTGAAATATTATAAAACCCATTTCACTATCTTTTTTAAATTATTAATTAAGAAAAAGATAAGTCTTAATTTTTTGTGTATAGTAAAATAAAATAAAATACATGAATCAAATAAGAATAAATACAATAAAAATTTATCCAATATTTAAGTGTATCATCTTTAAAAATATTTTTTTATTTTACCTGGCCTAATTTTTCAATCTATTTTTTTTATCTTAATCTAAGGCATTAGCTATTGAAATAAGTATATAAATTTATTTATTCTTTAAGTAAGAAAAATTGCACCAGTATTTTAAATGTCTTTTGTTAAAATATTTGAGTCCAATACAAATTTAAGATAATATTCGACTAAAAGAATTAATATATTAGACTAAATGAAATGATCATCGAATAATTATATATAATTTGTTTTAAAAATTTACAGTTATTCACAATGATAATAGACTTATTGTTCTAAAGTAATTTACAATGATTTTTACTATTTCAAGATAAATAATAAAAATTTTACTAAGAAAATAATATAGGATACAATTTATACTTATCCTTTATGCATAAGCATTATTATTGTATATAATTACTTATAATTTCTATATAAGTAAGGTAAACCAAAAAGACGACGAAGAAGACACATAACAATCTTCATCAATTTTATTTATCACTTAATCAATTTTTCAAATTATAAATGAAATTAAACACGTTAGGGATATAATTTAAACATTGAAAAGATTTACCATGTGAAAAGTTATAATAAATTAACTTGTATGAGATAAAAATGTTAAAATTTATAATAAAAAATAATAAAAGCTTAAATAGAAACAAAATAAAAGAAATAGAGGAGATAGGAGAAAAAATTAAAGAGTTGAAATAATGCGTTATAGGAGAAAAAATATTTTTGAATAGAAGAGCAATTGGTAAAAAATGAAATTCTTTTACCATATATGAATTTTTACCTTGAATAAGTAATGAAATATAGAAATAGATAAAATAAAAAAAAAATTACATTTTTTAATAAATTAAAAAAATATTCACGATTATATAATTAATGATACATATATAATTATTAGACAATAAATTATGAAAAAATAGTAATAGAAATATTAAAATAAAAAAAAGAAATATAAACGATAAAAATTCTAACATTTAAAAAATCAAAATATTTAAGATCAATAAAAAAATAAAAAAAAATTTAATAAACAACTACTACAATAAATTGAATAAAATAACATATATATTTAAATTAATTACATTAATTAAATTAAATAATTAGTATAATAAATTAATTATAATCGTTTGACTCAATAACATAAGTTAAATAAATAAAAATTATACTTATAAATATACTGTTTAAAAATTATAATAATTTTAAAAATTAATAATTAAAATAAATAAAATGAAAAATTAATATAAATTAAAATAATTTTTTATTTATTTGAATTAAATTAAATAATTAATATAATTGATGAGTACTTATGTAGTCAAATAAAATATCGAATAATTTGATATTTATTTTAATTAAAATTAAATAATTAATTAATTAATTTTTTTTATTATTTACAATATCTCCCAGTCCATTATATCAAAAATTAATTTATTGTGAATTTAAATCTTATTTAAAAATTTATATTACTATATAATTTATTCTAGTCAAATAAGATAATCAATATAATTAATTAACGTAGTCAAATAAACATAAAATTAAAGTTCTTTACTAAAAATAAGGGTATTCTTAACAATTTAACGGTTGACATATTGACTAAAATTAAAGTGCTTAGGAGTATTCAAAATTTAGAGTAAAGTATCGTTTTTGTCCTCAATATTTGGGGTAGGAGCGTATATGATTCGGTCTGACTCAAAGATTCGGTCCGGTTCCAAACATTTTAGGGGCTAATTTGGTGTGATTTCATTGGGTCTAGAGTCGGATAAGGGTCTAAAAAATAGACCCGATCATTATTTCGGGTCGGGTCCGGACCATAACTTGGGTCACCCGAACTCGATCCGGTCATTATACACAATTAATATTTTGTTATTAGTGATGGATGATGACTATTTTTATGCGGAATTTAAATATTGTAAATTTTAATACTTTGTGTTATTAGTCATTATAAGACTATAAGTTAATGTTTTATGATTAAAATGTATAAGACTTTAGACTAATGGCATAATATTGTGTTATTTGTATTGATTTAAAAATTTGGTGTTATTAGACAATATTAGTATTGATTATGGTTATGCTTTAGTTTTAGAGAATAGTTGGTTCTTGTTATATTTTTCTAAGTGAATTTTACAAAGTCAAATAATGGTTGGAGTCTTAGAAATTTAGATATTTTCACATGCTAGCTTACAAGAAGGTATCAAGATAATATAATGTTAACGACCTGATTTTTACCCGGTATAATCGTGGCCAGAAAGTGTATAGGTTTCATCGGGTCTAGGGTCGGGTTCGGGTCTAACAAATAGACCCAGTGTATATTTTGGGCTGGGTCTGGGTCACATCATACCCGGTTTCACCCGACCCATGAATACCCCTAGTTTGGAGTAAGTCCCAAAGTTGTTCCTAACGTTTCAATCGTCCTATTTAAGTCCCTAACGTTTCAAAACTGGCTCAATGTTGTCCTGCCGTTAGAGATCCGTTAACAGAATTGGCGGCGGGATAAAATTGAGACAATTTTGAAACGTTAGAGACTTAAATAGGACGAAAATGTTGGGGACAAAAATAATACATAGAAATAAATTTTAATTTTATCCTTCAATAATATCAATTTTTTACTATACATAGTATTCAATTATTTTTTAATGACATCTAAGTAAACTACACTTAATCATATTACTTTCATTTTAAATAAATTATTTTTTTTATAATTTTACTCTTAAAGATTTTTAGTTATCATAAAATGTTTGAAGAATGACTAGTATATAAACTTAGAGAAAAGAAAAAAAAATAATATATATACAATAAAATATAAATTATACCTTTTATCTCCAATGTATCAAAATTCTTTAAAATTATAAAAAAATAAATTTATTTAAAATGAAAGTAACGTGATTAAGTTTAATTTATTTAGATGTAATTAAAAAATAATCGAATACTATGTACAGTAAAAAATTATTATTGAAAGATAAAATTAAATTAAAATTTATTTTATGTATCCTTTTTGTCCCTAACGTTTTCGTCCTATTTAAGTTCCTAACGTTTCAAAATCGTCTCAATTTTGTCTCGCTGTCAATTTTGTTAACGGATCCCTAACGGCAGGATAACATTGAATCAATTTTAAAACATTAGGGACAACTTTAAAACTTACTCCAAACGTTGGAGACAAAAACGATAGTTTACTCTATAATTTATATCAATACATTATATTCAAACAACCCCCCTTTCTTCCCCAAAAGTGAAAAAAAAAAAGAGTATCAATTATCAAACATATTAGTAGCTGGTATCTTTAGCAGCTAAATAATGGCAAAATCTTCATTGCTACTATTGATCTTGATTACCCTATTCATAATTTTACAAGCTGTGTTCGCATCACATTCATTTTCTTATCCTCTCTCAGTCAAGAATAGAAGGATTGTTGAAGAAAACACAGGGAAACGTGTGAAGCTAAGATGTGCAAATTGGCCAGCACACTTGAGTGTAATGTTGGCAGAGGGTTTGAACAAACAAACTCTAAGCAACATTGTCACCAACATTTCTTCTTTTGGCCTTAATTGCGTTCGTCTCACTTGGGCAACCTTCATGTTTACTCGTCACTTTAACCAAACCATTTTACAAACCCTTGATGCTTTGAAATTGGAAGAGACTAAATTAGGGATGATGAAGTATAACAATGATTTCCTGAACATGACTCATCCTCAAGCCTATGCTTTTGTTGTTAATCAACTTTTCAGTGCCAACATTATGGTTGTCGCCGACAACCACGTCAGCAAGGCGAAATGGTGTTGCAACTACAACGACAGCAATGGTTTCTTTGGAGACTCACATTTTGATCCTGATGAGTGGGTGCAGGGACACATTTTGGCAGCTCAACTTTTCAAGAATTTACCTAATGTGAGTATCGATATTAATATTTATAACTTAGAAGACAGAAGTAACAAATATTGTCTTATTTATTAAAATATTTTTAGGGTAATTTATATGTTTTTTCTAAAATTTTTGAAAAATCTAAAAATTATTTTTTACGTTTAATATTTTTTAATTTTGTTTTTAACGGTTTAAATATATTTCAATTATAAAAAATATTATTTATAAAATAAAATTAATTACTATGTATTTATATATAAATATATGTATTATTTAACTCATTTTTAAAATATATTTTATATTTTAACATCTATTTTTAAAAATGGTAAAACTCAGCGAAACGTAAAGTTTTTCGCAGAAACGGTCCCAAATAGAAACTCAAAAACGATAATTTTTCTGTAAAAATGAAAATGGAATAAAATTCTCTCGAAACAGGTGTGGGGATCCGAGTAGAGATCTTTGCCTCGTCCTTACTAAACTCCGAATTATTAAATTTATTTCTATATCTTTAATAATTTAGTTTTAATTTAAATTTTTTAGTTATTTCACATAATAATATATATATATATATATATATATATATATTTATTGAAAAACCTAATTCGAATTTAAAAAATATCCTCTCTTTCCTCCATAATACTAATATTGTGTGTTTCACATTTTCAGTCTCTTTTTTCCATAACTATATATATATATGGTGTGTTATTTTATATTTTTAGACTTGTAATATTAAATAATACTTTTCTATTTGTATGTATGTTGTAATAATATTTTGTAATTTTTTATTTTTTATTAAAATTTTCATATAAATTATTAATATAAAGAGATGAGGAATGAGGTCCACACAGAGAATAGATCTTATGAAAAATAGAGATGAAAACAATATTTTTCTACGACAAAATTAGAACAAAAACGAAAAGTAAATCTAGAGACAGGAATAGAAAACAGATAGGTATCTCCCATTCCCGTTCTCCTACTCCATTGCCATCCCTAATGTATTTTATACTATTAATAATTAATAACTTTAATAACTAATTTTAATATATATAATATATATATATAGTTATTCAATTATACACTTGAGTCTTAACACTTGAGTGTTACTACTTTTAATGACATGTAAATACACGTGACAACTTTCAATTAACATGTCAGTGACAATATTGTCACATTATATGTTATCTCACTCAAGTATATAATTGAAATATATTAAATATAAAAAAATTAAACCTAAATATTAAAAGTAAAATTAAAATAAAAGAAGACAAAAATATTATTTATCATTTAATAATGTTTTAAAAAATTATATTGATAACACCTTTAAAATATATTATTTTTATTGAAATTCACTTTAATACAATAACAACGTTTATTAAAAATAGAAATTATAATAAATATCTCATATAAACCTCAAGTTATATAAAAATAATTTGAATACTTTTAAAAAATAATAATAGTTTATATAATTTACTAATAAAATTATATAATACGTAATTATTTATCATAATCACATATATTATACTTATTTACTTAGCCTCAGAAAATGTTGTACACAAATAATTTTTAAGCTTTTTATTTATCTTCTACTAAATTGTTTAGTAATAATAATGATCGAATTCTAAAAAAAATTAAAAAAATAAAAGTGGATATCTAATAGTTCAACTTAACAACTCTTATTAATGAATTGTATTGTTTTCTTTTTAAAATATTTCACAAATATAATTATCCTTTTTTTTTTCTCATTTTGATTGATTTGATCGTTCTACAATTTTTTTTATTCTTTTATATTCTAAATTCTTCCCCTCACAAAACCAATTCTATTTTTCTTAATATATATAGAAATTCTGATAAGATGAAACCAGTAACCACTTGGCACTTGTCTCAGATCAACTGATCAAGGATGGATAACTAATTTGAAATTGACATTATTGAACCCAACAGGTCGTTGCAGTTAGCTTGCGGAATGAAATTCATGGCCCGAATCAAAATGCAGCAGATTGGTATCGTTACATGAGACAAGCAGCATTAGCCATTCACCAAGAAAACCCAAACTTGTTGATGATCTTCTCAGGTTTTGACTTCGCATCCAATCTTAGATTCTTGAAGGAAACTCCACTGAACGTAGAACCAAAGAACAAGGTTGTGTTTGAGACACATCACTACCCTTATTGGAACCCAACCTGGGATCATGAACCAATCAATTCTATGTGTGCTGCAGTGAAGAGTGATCTTGAGAAAAAAGACGGTTTTATCCTTAGTGATGATCATTATGATTCTCCTTTGTACTTTGGTGAGTTTGGGATGGATTTCACTGCAAGAATACCAAGTGACGAGACATGGTTGACTTGCATGTTGACTTTCCTTGCTGAGAGAGACATTGATTGGTGTTGGTGGGGATTGCATGGTAGCTATTATTTCAGACAAGGGATAGTTGATCATGATGAAGGTTGTGGTTTATTCAACTTCTATTGGAATGGATCAAATTACCCTCAATTCCCTCAGAGATTTCAGTTATTGATAAACACACTTCAAGGTATGCCGTACAATATCATAGGATAAATTATGGTTTTAGCTTCTCAACTTTGGGCTAAATTTTAATTTTGTTTTTAATTTTAAAAATATTTTTTATTTCAAATATTTTATTTTATTTTTTAATCAAAATTAATATTTTTAAAATGTATTATAATTTTTTTAATAATAAAGACAAAAATAGTCATTAATTATAATGATTATAGTAGTGGCTAAAGTGATTTAAAAATAAAATTAATTAAAAAAAGATAATAAATCATTTATCAATACCATGTTATTAAATATTATATAGGTAGTCATTATAACAGTCAAACAAGTTTGTCGGATGATAGTGAAAATTTCTTGATTAATTATCAAAAGAATTTTAATGTTATATTATTAATATATCAAAATTAAACAAATTTTTTAACTAATATTGATTTCAATTATATGTGTTTGTTTATTATTATTATTAGAGGTTTAATTAAGTTTAATTTATACAGATCCATCTTCAAAGGCACCATATTCCCACATCTTGTATCACCCACAAAGTGGGCTATGTGTGAAAGCTCATCAAAACTACAACCGAATTGAACTTGGTGATTGTAAAAAAGCAAGTGGGTGGAATCAAGAGGGAGACAAGATCAAACTGAATGGAGATCATTGTTTGAAATCTCTTGGAAAAGAAGGTGATCCTGCTGTTGTCTCATCTGATTGCTTATCAGGTGACTTAAGTAGTTCTTGGAAGTTCATATCAGATTCTGGTTTGCATTTACAAGACAATATTGGATTGTGCTTAGACAAAGATAGAAACTCATCAATATTAGTCACAAATAAATGCATTTGTGTTAGAGATTATGTTGGGTGTTTGGATAATCCCCAGAGACAATGGTTTCAATTGGTTCCAACAAATGTTGAATAATTATGTTATTTTTATCGTAATTATATACAAAAAATTATTGGAGACAGTAATTTTTAGTATTTTTGGCCATCATTTAACTAGTACAAACACTAAATTATCTTTAACGAATAAATTTTATTAATTTAAATATACAAATTCTGAAAAATATGGGCGCAAACTATATTAATTTATGTACAAAATTCTGATAAATATAAGTATAAATTATATTATTCTTATGTGAAAATCGTCTATAAATATAAATACAAATTATTATTAACCAAAAATAATAATATTTACTGTCTATATAACATTGCTCCCTATGATCATAGAGGCCATTATTAACGGAGAATAAGAAAACAGTTACAAAGCTCTGCTGATAACAACAATTAGTTAATTAGTTATATACTGTTAAGTTAGTTTGAGCTGCATTTCATGGTTAATCTTGAAATTTGGTATTAGATGAGATAGTGTATAAATAGAGGTCCAAGCTCATTATATTCGGATGGGAGTAACAACACATCTAGTAGGACCCCCTTGGCAGGTAACACTCGGCTCAATGTCAATATTGCTCTTAGAATTTGCTATTGCTCGTGGGCCATCTCGAACAATATCTTGGGTAGTACCCTTATCAGGGATGTTGCCAACAACAAATGAATTAGGAGAATCCCCATTGACCCTTTCTTGAGAGCTCTCATCGCCTACAATTACCGGATCAGAATGTGCATTTGGAATTGTTTTCATTTTACCCAAAAGACGATGAGACCTACGCTTCACAGCACTTCTAGATGAGCTAACCACAGCCTTACCAGGAGACTGTGAAGACTTAACAAAGCAAGCAGCGGCAGAAGAACCTTTAGCTTTTGCTGTTCAAGAAGGAGAAATTCTTGAACCAGTGGAAATTGGTGAAGGCGTAGCATCAATGGAAGGCCCAGGTGATTTTTTAAGAGACCTCTTTGCAACCTTAACATTTGAACTCTCCACTTTACTGCGGTTGACCACTTCAGCAGTAACAACTGAATCATCAGATTTTTTCTTTGAAGAAGGCGGATGTTTATAACACCTGGCGTCCAAGTCTACAAAACACCAACACAAAAGATACAACAGTCAAACACACAAAACTTAAAAAAAAAAAAAAAGAGGAGAGAAGGATGAAAAGAAGTGAAGAAACAAAAAAGCAAAGAGCAAATATTACTTGTAATGGTTGAAGGAGAAAGGTTGCCAGTTGTAACACCCTCACTACCAGAATGTCACGCTTCCGGCTGCGCCACTCTGATTGCAAGAACTGTTACGACTACTTTATATACTTAATATTAAAATAGGAGCATGTGACTCAACATCGTATCGTTCCTTTCTTAGAAAACCGGAAATAAATACAATATCTTAAAAAAACAAGCAGACATAGATTCATATACAAGACTTCTTACATAATATCTTATAATATAATATACATAAAACATACAACTTCTATCCCTCTTACAAAACTGTAAAAACAAGGACGAGGAAAGAAAATAATCTAACTAATACAACAACATATAAACCAAACACAGTATAACTCTTCTTAATGCTTCTTCATCCGGTTCCTGAAAAGGTAAAGGTGTAGGGGGTGAGAACCTAACCACACGGTCTCACCATGGAGTTTCAAAGTTGTCATAAGAAGATATTTAATAAGAAAACTGTTTTCAAGCTCAGTGATTATCATTGCCTTATTGCCTTATGAATCTTTTAAAAACCAATAGGTAATCATCCAAAACCTTTTCAAAGAAACAATGTTTAATCTTTCAAAAAATCCCAATTAGAAACCAACCACGCAATCAAACAACACAATCATTAATTCAGCACCAAAGTTCATTTTCAAATGTAGCACGCCAGGACAAACATAGGCAAGACAGACAAGGAAAGCACAGGTTTAGGTAGCAGTTACAGCAAATAGTTCAAGTAGCAGTTAAGAACAGTTTAGCAATTAGGCAAACCAAAACAAGTTCAAACCCAAGCAAAGCATACAAATGCATATGATGCATGCCTGTCCTATGGCTGATGAGGCTCATCTGTCGGTTATCCAGCCAACCCGACAAGTCTGAATTGTCCTTAGACTGTCCCCCGACGTGCATCCCCAAGAGTCTATGCATAGCTTTTTCTCAAATAATCAATATTGCTCAATAGGGGTAACATTCCCAGGAATTTATATAGTGCCCGGTCACACTTACGTCATAGGATCAACAGAGTATCGAGTTTTCAACCTGGTACACGTGGTGGCAAGCCATGGTACTTTATCCAGGGAACCTCGTATCTCAGATAATTCAAATTCATAAGCCATATGAATAATTCAAAGTTCATATCTCAACATTCTTAACATTCTCAACATTATAATCATTCATCAATTCAAATCTCATTTTCCAATTCATTCAAAAACCATATTTCAAAGAAAATACTCATCATCCTTCTGTCCATTCTGTCCATTAACAATCCCAATTCAAAACATAATTTTTTCTTTGATAAATAAATCAATCTTAAAACATATAATGTTTTAAAACCAATCTTTTTAATTAATTACTTCAAATAAAACTTCAAATTTTATAAAATATCAGCAGCAACTCCTCTAAAACTCAGATTCTGCCACCATTTTCGGGTCCCAACCAAACCAAACCAAACACCTGTTAATCAGTCAAATCACTTCCAATAACCATTATCACAATATCAACACTCAACCCAAGGAAATTACAAAATCCAGAATTTAATCAACCAATCCTATAAATCGTAATTTTAACCAACTTCAACCAACAGCAATCAATCGATAATTAAGAATTCTCGGTCTTCTCTAAACAGTTTCAAACCAAACCGTTCCTCAAACCCTTTTCGATTCATTTTCCAAAATAGCAAATCATTCTCAATAAACAAACTGTTTTCAAATATTAAGTCTTTTCCAAATTTGTTTTAAAATCAAATTCTGATATTAAATCGGGTTCAAATCAAATTTCAATATTCAATCTTTCCTAAACCAAATCGTTTATAAAATTAAACTAAATGCCAATACTAAATCTCTTCCAATAATTCAAGAAAAACCACTTTAACCACATCAGTCAACTAGTTAGAATATTCAACTTCCTCATTTGATCGATCAATCAATCGAACTAACAATCTCATTTATCCAAAACAACTTAATTCAATTCATAAGACTCACGAAATCACAAAAAATGTATTTTACGCATTAATATCGATTCATAACAACTCTGGTAAGTAAAACAAGTTTAAGAAAAACTCTCCTACCTCAAAAGTCGAAACCTTTAATAGTTAACGCATCAAGGGTCCCTTTTTTAGTCTTAACTCGCGGCAGCAACCACGAGAAACGAAGAAGGATGACACCGTAACAGCCTCTATTTTAATCATACAGTTTCCAGAACTCGACCCTAGCATATTAACATCATGAACTTCTCAAAATTTTATAGCAGAATAATAACGGTAAGAATTCCAGGGCTAGAATAAATTACCACAATTAAAGAAAAATGCCGCAACGGAGGGGCAGAAGCTCCGACAGCTACCTCAAGTGACGACAATAGCCCCAAGCTCCAAAGACAGCAACTGTAAAAGCTCTGTTGTGACAACAATGTTCCAGGAATTCAGAAGAACGGAGATTAAAAATGAAACCCTTACCGACAGTAGATCTCAGTAACGGCAGTGCCGTTTCCCGGCAACCAGGCACGGCGGCGCGGCGAGGCTCGGCAACCCATCATCAACCGCGGTGACAGGGCGTGCGACGGCGGCGGCGGCTTCGCGCTGCACGACAGCGCCTTCCCTCTTTCCACTAGAAGCGCTCTCTCTCGCTCTCTGCTCAGTATTTCTTTCTTTTCTTTTGTTTTCTTTTGAAACAGCTGTTAGTGGCGTTTATGGGAGGGGTTAGGGCGGTGAATATGGCGGTGAGGTTAGGGAAAATTTGGGATTTTGTTTAGTTAGGGTTAGGATTGTGTTTTGGGGATTTAGGGTTTTGATTTGGGAATTAGGGTTTAGGCAAGGTATTAATAAAAAACCAAATTTAATCCAATAATAATATCTATAAAAATACTATTTAATTGCCAACTTAAAATTTATTTTCAAATTAATACTTCAATTCAATAATTAGAGATAATATAAAATCAGTTTCCCTTATAATCATGAAATAAAGTTAATAAACCTAATTATTCAACTTAAAGCATATAAAATTCTTTTTATTATTCAATTACTAAATTTTTAAATCATAAATAAGAAATTGTTTAATTTATATATATATAATCTCTTAAAATATAATCTTAATTAAATATAATAAATCATAAAAAAATTTATTATTTAATTTTGTAAAAATCCGAAGTCTTACATCAGTCATGAAATATGGATCCTTGATCAAAACCGGAATAAATGATCTGACATCTGAAACAGAGGTACCCTCATATTGCCTAATATGCTTCTTCATATGGATAAGGTAATCCACATACTCCATTGTAACTCTCCCATCCCTATCAAGAGGAACAACCAAGCAAGGATTGTACTCCATGAGTTCCTTTTGAAACAAAACCTTTTTCATTAAATTTTCCAGTGGAAAGAAAATATGCTCCACATTCTTTGGATCTTGGTCCCACCCTAGTTGGCAACTTACCCTATCAGGACGGTAGTTCACTGGACAGATCAAAGCTCCACAATGAAAATTCCTATCCATAACAATCAGACCAGGAAAGGGGGTAGGAGAAGTACACAGAAGCCAAAAGTCATAAGCCCCTTCCTTGCCAGTGGAAATATCATTGCGGCCATGTTCAAGATCAGCAGAATATATACGATGAATAACCGATGCACTAGGCAGGTAAGAGGTTACATACGGGCGAAAACAAAAATTTTTTTCCAAATTAATAACATCCTCCAAAGATTTGGAAGGATGAGCTGAACCCCAAATCCAAGCACGAGGACTTGCCTTCTTATCTGGAAGAATTGTAGGGGGCTTACGGATGGGAGCAAACTGATAGAACCGCTCAAAAAGAAAGAGTTGAAGAAATATTTCGTCAATGAAAGCCAATACTGGAAAGCGACCATGAGCAATCTTGAGTTGCTGGAAAAATTGATCAAGTCGCGTATATAAACTGCCGAGATACAGAGAAGCCAATGGCAGACGTTCTCCTCCAGCAATCAAGCAAGCTAAAAGAAACACCCCATGGCTCATACACTCATCCGCCAGTCCCAAAAACACATATTTACTTAACCAATAAGCAACAAAAGCAGCTTCCCTAAGATCTGAAGGAACAGCAGGAGCAGGAACAAACTCACCATTGAGGAAATCACCAAAGAAATAACGAGACCAATTAGAGTAAGAATACTTAACAGTAATCTTCTTCTTCTTGGAATCTTGCTTGTCGCCAACCACCTCTTTTCCTTTCGTGGTCCCACGAGTCTTTGGATGCTCATCCTTGGAGGAAGATTTCTTAGCACGTCTACTCTTGGACAACTCTTTTGCATATCGACCAGCATCACTTAAACTCATTTGAAGACGTCTCGCAAGCTTAAGCAGATCAGAATTTGGGCGAAGAAGAGTGAGATCCACACTACCAAACCCCGGCAGTTGAAGAAGAACCACAACATCTTCCAAAGTGGGTGAAAACTCACCACAAGAAGTTAGAAAAGTATGAGTATGAGAACACCACCTCTGTCAAAGTAAACTCATATCATATCCATTTCGTTGAACACCCAAGCATGCCAAGAAGAAATCAAGTAGTGCTTCTTCAATATATAGCAACAAAGTAAAGAAATGATAAGAATCAATTATGATGATAGATGGTAGAGAACAACCAACTTGCAGATGTGCGGATAGCCTCAACAACACCAGCAAGTTTTATTCTCCTCACAAAATTACCACCCTCCTCAAACAACACTGTGAATACCCACTTTTGCCAAACCTTATTCACGTGAGTAGCTGCCTCAGATTTAAAACGTCCATGGAAATTCTTAGCACTTCAACCGAGAACGAAGTAGAGCAGGACCCACTTGATATGAAGGCTTCTCAACAAATTCACCCAAAACTCTACGATCTGAAGAATCAAAGCTGGGTTTCATAGTTTTATCCATACCTAATAACGAGCCAGAGGAAGGAAGGTCCAAAAAAGGTTTCTTAATCAGAGGAGTATCCACAAAAATAGCCCTCTTATCTGATGGTTTAACCCAAGTTTGGGGGACAGATTCAGAAAACTCGATTGCATACTCTTGAGGAACATCGTCCATATCATCCACAGAAGAGTCAGTACCCAAACTAAACTATTACTAGAGTCCTCTGGGTCACTATCCACTATCTCAGCAAGTTTCACACGAGGCATGACAACAAAAAGAAATAATTCCTAAAAAGGGGGAAAAGAAGGAGAACGGCAACAACAAAATAGAGTGAATATTAATATCACATGAATACTAACGACAAAAATACTCAAAAAATAAAGTAGAATATCGCAGGACACTGAAAAAATTCTAAAAGTCAAAGAGCATCGCATGTCAAGAAAACAAGCAAGGAGTTCTCAAATAAAACAAAAAAGTAAAGGTATGAAAATTATTCATTATATTCTTTACCTGATAAGGCCACTAACTCCTCATATCCTCACAATATCATATTTCATTTGGTGAAGTATATGAAAACATTGCAAGACATTATACGTTTATAACTTTAAAAGAATACGAATATTTGAACACTAGTAATTTGCTCTAATTGAAAAAAAAAAGTTTATAAACAAATTACTTATGAATTATGACTATACTATACAAAAAAAAATTCTCTTATTTTTAAATATCTATTTTATAGTTACAAATGAACATTGCTCATAATTTTTAATTCAATTTCTTTTATTTTGTGATGCCATTGGAAACATACACAAATGAGAACATGTACAAATGAGGATATAACATCTAAAGTTGCAAAGTGAAAGACCTTTATCGGAGAATCCCTATAGCTAATTCTAAAATTAGCAATCCAATAAACATGGGGGCTGAAAGGGATTTCATGAGAACGAAGACAAAGAACATAATAACAAGGATTCAGAGTAACAAGAATACGAATGATGATCAGAGTTCAGAATCACACGAATTTAGAGTACCAAAAGTTTAGACTAATACCAAAAAATGTCAAATATACAATAGCAGAAATTCAAGTGTCAGAATCTCATACAAGAAAATAAGTGTACACATTATATGACCAAAAAAAAAGAAGGAGCAAGGCTGAAGACAAAAGGAAGAAAAGAAGAAAAAGAGTCTTACCGAGTAAGAAGACAAAGGGTTTGGATGGTGGTGGTGATAACAGTGATGGTACTGAAAAATATTGCCATGTAGAAGAATGCCCTAGCAGAGATGATGATGAACACGCTCTCCCTATCCTTCCAGGTGTTCTCTCTCTTTATGCCTCTCTCCAAATCCAGGTACTCAAATTTAAAACGCGTCCAATTAAAAGGGTAAGAGTTTCTCCCCTTCTCATTTCCTTAAAATATATATTTATATATATATATAATAATATTATGTACACATACATATACTACTTTTAAAAATAAATACATACGTACATACAAATAAATTATGAATATATACTAATCTTATTTATTTATTTTATTAATATTTTAAATATTTGCACAATAACATTCTTTTATTCATTTTTTATGAGTACATAATCATATTCAAATTATACAAACATATTTATATTTGAATATCATTTACCAATACATATATTATTATAACAAAAAAAAATGAATAAAAGACAGGAGATTTGATCCTTTAGAGTTATGATATATATATATATATATTATTTTGTTAGTATGTTTTAAAAAAAATATTTAAATTATTATAGCTCTGTTGAGTACAAAAAATTCAATGCAACTTGAGGGAATACTTCGTACCCTCAAAGACTGCAGGGGGCTTATGATTGTGTACTAAAAATATAAACTTTTTTTGTACATAAATATTTTTTTATAATGACCTAAAAAAACATGGTAAAAAAAGAGTCAAGTTCCTCCTAAAGGTATTGGGTAAAAGGATGGAACCCAAAAGAGCACCTTGAGGAGTTGAATTTCTCTTCAATGGGAACTAAATTGGTGGAAGTGGGTTGGTTGGATTTGGAGTGTAAAGAGCGTCATCTAGTTGAAAGAAAACCAAACTAGATGTCCCTTTACTAATGTCACATGTCATGAGCTTTAGTTTAACTTGTGAAAATCAACTTCTTCCATTAAACAGTTGAAAAGACTTAAAGTGACGGGAATACCTAAAAATATTTTGGACAAAAGGAGTAAATCAAATGTCAAACTATAACCATTGGACAATAGATTTCCTCTTCATCATAGTTTTACACTATAAAAAGGACCTCAAACCACCTCTGTAAAGCATCTTCTTTTGAGACCTTTCTTATTTTTGAAGCTGAGAAGCTAGAAAATCCATCGTTTTCTCTCCCCAAAATTCCTCTCATTGTTCTTCATTTCATTCATCAACTTCACGAGCAAAAACTGGTATTCGGGTGTTCCACCAGAATACCCGACACCAATTAATCAACCCTGTCCACTTTAAACAAAGCTCATTCATCCTCTTGTGACATTAGTGGAGGTGTCAACACTTGTTCTCCACCTCTATTTCCCATCATTAGTTCTTGTATTGCTTATTTGTCATTAATAGAAGTGTGCTCGAATCTCTCATCTTAACCATTATTTTTCACTTAATCTATTTTTCACGAAATTCACCCGAATCAGTTAGTTTGAGCTGCATTTCATGGTTAATCTTGAGATTTGGTATTAGATGAGATAGCGTATAAATAGAGGTCTAAGCTCATTATGTTTGTACGTTGAATATTCTAGCTCAATACACAATTACTTCTTCTGCAAGTTTCTGCACTCTATTTACATATTTTTTAATTCTTCCCTGATCACAATCTCATATTTTGATTTGTGATATTTTTTGTTTGTTTTCTCTTTATTTCCTTTATGATAGACCCATCATCACCATTTCTGTATCACTTTTATTATGGAAATTACTCTTTTCGATTCGTCCAAAAAAAGAAAAAATATTTTACCTAATTGCTGATAAATTCAAGGATGATAATTATTCTACATGACGATATCCTGCTATGCTTATCATAGCAAGTCTTGGCCTTGAGAGTCATTTAGATCCAACCAAGACCTCTCAACAATTCACATTTGATGCTGCCAAAAAAACAATAACGGAATTTAAGGAGTAATAAAATTGATGCCAGGGTGATCTTACTTTTACAACTTGGCTTGTTGCCTCAATGAGCACTTGTTTCAAAAACAAGGTCAATCATCTCACTAGATTTCATTAAGTATAAGAAAAGATAGATGAATATTTTCAAACAGCTTCTTCTATGTGTGTTCAAAACCTCAAGATCCCACTACGATCTTACAAGAGAACTAGCCCCGCAGGCCGCATACGAGTATGTGTCCAAGATTCGCAAAATTGTAGATTCCTTATTTGCTTTTGGATACAAAGTACCTGAGGATGATCGTCCTCAGGCTATTAATAAAGAATTGTCAAAAGAATATGATCAAATACATTTCTTCGGTCAAAGATAGGAGATCTTTTAAAGTTGAAGAGGCTGAAGCCTTCTTACTTTCTTATAAAGAAATTCTAGAATGCTTTAAGAAACTAAATTTTGACATGCTTGTAGCTCATTATGTTCAAAATTTAGTACCATCATTTGATTATAATCCTGGGAATACTTTCAAACATGGTTGTAGAGGAAAGAACAGCCATGGAGGAGGTAGATTTTAATACACTAATAACAAGAGTAAATAGTCATTTCTGGCCATGAAAGATTGAGGCGCTGATAATACTGACCATGATCAATTTAAATTAACTTTGTAACCATGAAAAATTAATCCCGTTTGACATTTCTAACTAAACGTCAATTTTTCAAATTTGTCGTTAGTTTGGCTTCTTACGTGGCAAGTACCCTTCCAATTTAGCTTCCCAACGTGGTATTATCTCCTAATTTTACCATAATGACTCTATGTGATTCTTCTTCATAAGTGTGTAGGTTCTTCAAAAATCTGAAACCCTAATTATGAAAGGTTGAGAATGTAGTTATGAAGATAGAAAAGATTAACGAAGAAATTATAGAAATGAATGTAGTTATGAAGATAGGAATGATTAACGAAGAAATTATAGAAATTAGGGTATGAATTTTGTCAATTGTTATAGGACTTGTGTTGTGCTTCCTTTCAATCATGTTCTTAGCATTTAAAATGTAGAATTGAGGTTTGATTTGGTCATCTTCTTTTCCTGGGTTGGTGTTGAATTGGAATGGAAGGGGAACGTGACGTTGAACTAATTCCTGGTTGTTTAAAATATTTTTTGACAAAAATAACCTGATAAATATATATGTGTGGACATATCTAACCATAGAAAATTGAAAATTTGACATAAATAACCACTTAAAAATTCAAAATTCAACATAGTTGGTTATATTTTAGATCATAAACACTGGTCTAACTTTGACATAGCAATATATGAGTTGTGACAATTAACAGCTAATGAAAATTTGTGAACCGAATGAATAAAAATTTGACAAAAGTAACCATTAAATATTCGAAATTCGACATAGGTGCTTATATTTCAAATTACAAACTCTAATCTAACATTGACATAGCAATATATATGAATGGTAACAATTACTAAATGAAAATTCTTAAACCAAATCAATGTGGGACAAAGCCAAATATATAATCATCTCCCATTAACATAGTAGACATATAAGTTAATGCTAATTTATCATAGTTGTTTGATGAGAATTAAGTAACAAAACAAACCATGGTCAATGTTACCCTAAACACCAAAACATTATAACTAAGTTCCCAAAAAAATTGAAGTGCACATGATCTATGTAACAACCATATTTAAACACTACAACAAAAATTTCTTAATCATATCAATCTTAGATCCTAATTAGGTGTGAAATTGCTACTGCCACTAGAAAGTCCAGTTATTGGTGCTCCAAGTCTTCGAGTCGGCATAAATTGCATGAATTTGGTAGTGCACTAGCACCATGCATGGTTTCTTGGCTAACAATATGCATACTTGAGGGGTTGCTTATTGAAGGAGGTCTATCTCATGTTGTTGAACAGAGTTGGAGGAGGCCTCTTGTTATTCTTTCTTTTGGTTGGCCTCTTGCTATTGGAGGGCATATTCTGCATTGAATGTCTGATTGGTGGTGGTCTTATAGATGTCAGTTGAATTGGAGATTGGTTGGCTTGAGGAGGAATAAGTGGAACAGGGTTTTGGTATCACCTGCTTAAAGAGGAAATAATTGCATTAACAATTAAAAACTATGAGAAAATAATTACATTAACAGTTAATAACTATGGAATTGTCGGAATCACCATAGATGGCGCTGCAACAGGTGCGGCTGCTGCTGCCAGTGCTGCATCTAGGACTGCTGCTTGTCATGCTTCTTCGTTTGCACCGATGTCGTCCTTTTTTTTTTTACATGTTCTAATATTATGTTGGGCCTGAAAAAGTAAGAAACAAGTAAGGATACAAATATAACATGGTATCAAAATGACACTAATTGTAAACAATCATATAATAAGACAATATTTGCAAACTATTAGCCCATATTTTTGCTTGACTCTGTAAGGATATAGTTGTGGCTTTGGTGCATCACTCCTTTTGTTTCTCTTCTGTGTTGGTTTTTTGCTCGGCCTCTTGTATGCTGGAGGCAAAATGTTTGCATAGCCATGCTTTTTTCAAAACTCATTGCTAGGAACAAGTTGAACTAATAACTCATATGATCATGTTTTGTTGTATGCTCCAATAGTGAGCTCATTGTTCACGTATTCCTCGGGTCTTCTATTCTAATATACTAGAGCAGCACAAGCTTGTCGACAGAGGAGACCATTTAATTGCCAAAATATGCAGTTACAAGTTTTCTTGCCCAAGTCTACGCTGACCTTAATCGGCAAGTAATAAACCTCAAATATGTTACCAGCTAAATCACCCGTTGGGAAAAGCCTCCAACGATTGCTATCCCTCTTCTCGACTTTCAATCTACTATGCTGAACCAGAGTAATTCTGTCCAACCATATACTCTACTAGTGCCTTCTTGTTCCTGGCCAAGATGCGCATAATGTAACATCTAATCTCTTCTAGTATGCTGATAATTGGTTTTTCCCTCATCTTTTTTTATGCAACCGTTGAACACCTTGGCATTGTTGTTTGTGATGTTATCGCTCTTCGGTCACTCGCTAAAATATGATCGACTCCATTGACAAGGTTTAATTCGCTTAAGATATTCACATGCGAGAAGGTTCATCCTCTTAACTCTGTCCATGACAGCATCAAATTCCTGCGAAGTCATGGCTTTTGCACGGCTGAACAATGCTTCTTTGAAGTCAAGACCATTCCATTTCTAAGCAAAATTTTGCCATATATGCCTAGAACAAAATCTATAATGTGATCCTGACATAATTTCCTATAGAACAGGAATAAGACCCTATAATACCCAGCACAACTCAAATATATTACAGCTATACATTATAATATCAACATACAATACAATCATATAAATATGTTACAACTACACAACACCAAAAAATCGTACAATCTTATAAAGGATATAAATATCTTATAGCTATATATCACCAAATTTCATATCAAGCATATAACGCATATAAATATGTTACAGTATATCAAGTCTTGTACCATTTTAATAAGCTTACTTATTTACACTTTTCTTGAGGTTATCAAATTTTAGTTCTTTTTTTTTGTATTTTTCAAGTTGTGAAATTATCAGTTTTGTCATCAGTGTACTCTCAATTGAATGATGATTGATGCCTGATTACCATCAACAACTGCTCCCCGTAATACCCTTTAAGAAACGTCCCATCCATACAGATAAACAGTCGACATCCACCTAAGAAACCAATCTTGCAAGCATCAAGATAAATATATTCTCTTTGAAATGTTGTCTGAATCAAGCATCGGCGTTGTCTCAATAATAACAATTGAACAAGGATTACACCTTAAAATCTCATCTCTGTAGTCTCGAAGCAATGAATATTGTGCCTTCTTCGAGCCCTCAATTCTCTCCCTAGCTTTGACTATACATCGGTAGATATTTCTCTTATTTACATTTATATCATACTCTTCTATGAAGAATTGCTCAGCCTCTATCACCGTCAACGCTGGATGAGTTCTCATCTTCTTCTCTAATTCATCCACTACCCATTTTTCATCCGCTGATTTGCACTTGTTGTCTTTTGCACAATTATGTTGATCAATAAAGGTCTTCACTTGATAACTTAGGGGATGAGTTCTTCGTACACAATAAATCTACCATGGACAATTCTCGTGGTAACATATGGCTTTTGATCACTTCGGATCAACTCTGGGGAAGAAAATGCTCCGTCCAATGGCGATGTTGTACTTTCTTACTGCTTTCTTGAATAATGCTATGCTTTCAAACTCCCTTCCGACATCCAAACACACTTGTTGAACCTGTAGGAGCAGGCCCTCTAACATTTCTGACTTTTCTCTTGCTCTTACCCACTTCTTCAGTTGGAGTACTCTCTATTTTAGCTTGGGGTTGGGGTTGAGGAACTGAGACTGAACCTGATACAGACCCTGCTTGGTGTTGCTACTCAACTATTGGTTCAGGTACATACTGTGTGAGTAGCTCATTCGTCCAACTGGATGTATTTGTTTCTTGTTGAGTTTTCGGGTCAGGAGTTTTGCTTGATCTTTGTTCACTATTGGTGGGAAGTATCTGGAGCGAGGGAGCTTTGCCTTCTAGTGGGGATGATATTTGGGTGTGTGCTGCAGTGGATTCTTCAGAGCTTGGGTTAGGGTGAGAGAAGGATTTAATAGGTTGGAAGTGATTTTTAGTGGGCTGGAAATGAGATTTAATGGACTGTGAGTGAGATTTTTTGTTCGCTGTAACTTGGGCCACATTCTTAACTTGTCCACTCTCCTCATTTTTTCCTTCCACTTTGCTATTCATCTCTTCTGCAGTGACATTTCTAACCTCCCCAACAACAACATCATCTTCACTTAAATGCTCTTCATCATCTTTGGCTAGCGTAGGAAGACTAATTGGATGTTCAATAAACACATCCATTCACCTATTATGATTTATGGCAGCTTCATACATCTCAACTACATCAATGTTGGTCATCAGTAACTTCAACCTATTTTTAAGCTCCTTACTGGGTCTCAGCCAATAGCACTCATTCACAAGAGTATATCCAATATCCTTTAGGAGACCCTTAATGAAGAAGTTGTTTAGTGTGTCAACGTTAACCCTTCTAACTTTGTTAACATCACCTCTAACATTCCACATTTCCATCGCTGTATCTTACAAACCTTCCACCATGGTGTATGAATAGAGTTATATGAGTTGTTGCTGCCATCTACCTAAATATGACTCAATATTAAAACTCATACTAGAATTAACATGATTAATTGCTAAAAAACTTAAATCAAATATTCAATTAAAAAAATAAAATAAAATAATTAACATGCAAATTTATACCAAGAAAATAACTTCAACAAATATAATCACAATCATAATAAAAATCATTAGGAATCAGACATTTCAAGTTACTACTCCTAGAATATAAAAAGCATGTACATTTAAAATGAACAAAGAGAAAATAAGAAGTTGAAGTGAGAAGTATTATGTTGCTAAGTATTAGCATTAAAGCCAATACAATAAGTCATTATAATTTATATCTAGCTGTTAAAATAATTAATCTCATAGATGTATATAATATCTAGTAGAATATAAATTTGTTGAAAATTTTTGGGTTACTTATGGAACTGTTTTATATATCTAAGATATTCATAGTTACAAGCATATAAATGAAAGATATGATTTTAGAAGGAACTGCAACATTGAGATTGAGATGAGAAAACAGGAAGCAAGGATGATGAATGGGAAGTGGTGAGTGTAGACCAATGATGTCTTAGCTGCATAAGACACTATGGAAAATTGAAATTGAAGAAATTCCTATTCTAAAAATTAACTTACTATTCCTATAGTATATATAATTTTCATGGTGCATAAATCATAACAGTGCTTGAAAATTGTTTCAAGTGAATACAATATAAAATATATATACAAATAATTCAGTTTCATTCAATACTTTAATTATATTCGTGGTTATGCAAACCCATAAAACTATCCTACCTTTAGATTTCACTGGCCACCATTACGTATAGAGAAAAGCAAAATGCAATGAGTCTTTTTAAACTAACAGCAATTAATCAAGAACATTCAAGTTAGGAATTAACAACAAATAAAAATTACTAAATTAACAATGAACAAAATATTGAAATTAACAACTTAATCAGCAATCACCAACAATCAATAACTTAATTAGTAAAATCTTTGTAACATTTTCAAAGGAAATCATAAGTAAATTAAAAATTCTGCAATAGTAGCATTTGCCCTAACTTAAAAAATGAAAACAATGATAGAAAAAAGAAAGAGTAGAAACAGAAACCAACCGGAACACAGGTAGCGAGGATGATGACGAGAAGGCAACGGCGAGTACTTTGAGAACACATTAACGCGATAACGACGACTGATACGGAAACGTACAAGTTCTGAATGCACGACAAAAAGGACCTCTGCAACGGCGACTATACTGGCCACGCTCATAAACGATGAACGTTGGTGAAGAGCGACGACGACCGTTGGGTTAGAGGAGAATCGACATCACCATTGATGAAGAACCTTTACTTTACGCACGAAAGTCTTGATGTTTTAATTTGGTGCCAAGAGACTCTGATGTGTGATTAGTTTAGTAAAATATTATTTTATTATTAAATTAAAATAAAATATTGATACATTAGATAATAAATAGCCATGTAAAAAGTCAAATTAATGTTAAATTTAAAAAATTGACGTTTGATTAAAAATATTAAACGGGACAAATTTTTTATGATTATAAAATTAATTTAAATTAATCATAGTGAATATTATCAGCATCTCAATCTTTTATAGTTAAAAATGATTATTTATTCCTAATAACAATTCTGGAATGCAGAGAGATCTATCGAAAAGCCCAACAAAACCTACCGAATTACCCAGTCCACTACTTAAAACGGATCTCATCTATTATTGCATCCCATCACAAGGATCCCACCTGCTGCTGACATAGGATCACCATAGGTGTGCTTTGCTTTGAATTTGGATCCTCTAAATTTTGAATTTTTATTTTAGAGGAAAAAATATGATCTCTTATTATTGAATAATTTCTCTCTCATATTTTCTCTTGATCCCACCTATAAAATAAATGATAAAGATTACACTTTATCCTCTAAAGTAAAATTTAAAATTTAGAAAATCCAAATCCACTGGCTTTAAAGTTGACCCATAGAATAACATCTTTATCTCTTTCCCAACATTGATTTGTACGTTATAACCGTTTTAAATAGACCGTCTTTGAGATTTCGATTGCACCAATTATGTCTCTGAAATTAGAAAAATTGCACTATATTAGTCCCTGATCCATTTTCTGTTAACGACGCGCTGACGTGGCTTGATGGCGTGGATCTTTGGTGACACGTGTCACCTCTTGGTATGACCACGTGTAACGGTATGATGACGTGTCGGTCAACGACACATGGCATGCTGACATGGATGGTTATGTCACGTGTCACAATGTTATTTGTCCTCGTGTCATCCACTATGTCATCATTACATATGCACTAAATTGATCCCCTTACTTTGTATCAAATGACTCATTTTAATCCTTCAAATTGAATGTATCGCACCAAATTAGTCCCTTTATCAATTTGTTCTTTTTTTTTTATATAAATTCAAAATTTTTAATAGCTTTGAATACACTAATTTTAATTTTATTTTTTCACAAGTTATTTAAATATAAATATTTTTATAAAATGTTTTAAAAATTTTAGTTTTAATTATATAATTTTTCTACAATATTTTATTAAAAAAATTATATGAGATATTGATATTGATTTAGTAAAGAGTATAAGTTAAGAGTATAATAATATTTCTTAATACAAATTTTTTAATATTTAACACCTTAATAAATATTTTAAGAATACTTGATAAGGCATTTGTTAACTAATATAAATTCATTATTCCCATCCGTTTTAAGAATGTTCGATTCCCCATATAATTGACTTTTCACTAAATTAATAAGATAGATTTATACTGTTGATTATAATAATTTATTTTATCTATAACTTATCTAGGCAGGCTTTTCATATACTACACTATTAATTAATATAAGCACTTATTGTAACAATGGTTTGAACAATATTAAAATAGATAAAAATAAACACAAGAAGTAATAATAAAATTTTGGATTTAGCTAACATGTGCCCTAATCATACAAGTTAAAATTATTAATTAAAAAATTATTATAAAAAATTGTATAATAAAAAATATCATTAAATTGAGTGTATCAAAAAATATTAAAAATTTTAACGTCATCGAACCAAAGATCCATGTCATCGAGCCACGTCAGCGCGTCGTTAATGAAAAACAGATCAGAAACTAATATGGTGCAATTTTTCCAATATCAAAGATGTAATTGATACAATTAGAATCTCAAGGACGGTTTTAATGCACGACGTCAATCTCAGGATCTACTTTGAGAATTTAGTCGTCCCAAGTATTACAAAGTGATAATAAATTAATTATGGTTATTTAATTCAATAAAATAAGTTAAATAAATAAAACATATTTTATAAATATATCATAATTAAAGTTAGAATGCGTGCATTAATGTTTTAAATTAATTAATGATAGGGATATATATGATTATATTATTAGAAAAAAATAATATTTTAATTTATTATTAATTACACTAAACATAAATTATATGAATTATATTACAACTATACATAATTCTTTTTTCTCAAATTAGAAAATTAAATTATTATATTATTAATTAATAATTTATTTCTTAATCTTAAAAGCATGATAATTAAATGCATAAATTTTGATTAAAGGATAAATATGTTAATCTCTTAAATAAAATATTTAAATTTAATTTTGATAATAAAAAAAATAATATTCTAATTATTACATTATTAGAAAATAAAGATAATATTCTAATTTATTATTAATTACATACATTAAATGTGATTTATATAAATTCTATTATAACCAAGTTGGATTGGTCTAGTGGTTATCTCATTAGTCCACTTAAACAAGTGTCAGAAATTCTAATTAATAAAGAAGTAATTGTAATTTATATATTAAGAATAAATCAATAATTACTATTCTTAATTAATTCTTTCTTTTGATATTATTTTATAAGAGTATCTTATATAATGCACAATTAAAAATACAAATATTTCTCTATTCGAAAAAAAAAATATCTTAACAAAATTTTATGATATGATTAACTTTAATGTCAGTTAAAATAAAATTAGATTCAAAACAACTAATAATAATAATGAATATAAAATTTACTTTATAAAAGATATCATTTTATAATCACTTAAAGACTTTTTAATTTTGACAAATTTTTTTTGCTTTTGAACCAAATAAAAAAATACTTAAAAAAATAAATTTTTATAAATTTTAAAAAAAAATATATTTTAAATATAAATAAAAAATAAACATTTTCCGTGTATCGCACCTGCTACGTACATTAATTACGTACAAATAGAAGATGTTGATTGATGATAAAAAAAGAAAGTAATCAATGCCATTAAATATCAAAATAAAGTGTGTAGGAGTATTTATAATTGAATCTATACATTATATTTAAAAATCAAAACCCACCCTCTCCCCCCAAACAAAAGCTAAATAATGGCAAAATCTTCACTACTACTATTGATCTTCATAGTGTTACAAGCTGTGTTTGCATCATCACATTCATTTTCTTATCCTCTCTCAATCAACAATAAAAGGATTGTTGAAGAAAAGACAGGGCAACGTGTGAAGCTAAGATGTGCAAATTGGCCATCACACATGAGTGTAATGTTGGCAGAGGGTTTGCACAAACAAACTCTAAGCAACATTGTCACCAACATTTCTTCTTTTGGCCTTAATTGCGTTCGTCTCACTTGGCCAACCTTCATGTTCACTCGTTACTTTAATCAAACCATTTTACAAACCCTTGATGATTTGAAATTGGAAGAGATCAAATTAGGGATCATGAAGCATAACAATGATTTCTTGAACATGACTCATCCTCAAGCCTATGCTTTTGTTGTTAAACAACTTTTCAGTGCCAACATTATGGTTGTCGCCGACAACCACGTCAGCAAGCCGAAATGGTGTTGCGACAGCGACGACGGCAATGGTTTCTTTGGAGACTCAAGTTTTGATCCTGATGAGTGGGTGCAAGGACACACTTTGGCAGCTCAATTTTTCAAGAATTTATCTAATGTGAGTATCGATATTATTATTTATAACTAATTAATTAGAAGGTAACAAATGTTGTATTATTTATTAAAATATTTTTAGGGTAGATTATATTTTTTTTTTCCTAAAATTTTTAAAATTATCTTTTATGTTTAATTTGTTTCAATTTTTTTTCTAATGGTTCGAATATATTTCAATTATATACCTAAATATTGACACTGTTAATAAAAATACTGATGTGTATGTATTAACACATGGCAACCATCGATTAATGTGTATATAAGGTTGGGTTTGTTTATAGAAATAGGATGCTGAGATATGAATACAGAGACACAAAATTGTATTTGATAGAAGAGACATGGAGACATTGAATTAGTGTATTTTGTATCCAGAAAGGACATGAAGACACTAATAAAAGACACAACTTATTTTTTATTTTTTCTTTCATTATTCTTGTTAATTTTTTATAATTATATTTTTTATTATTATATTTTTTGTCTCAAATTTTTTGAATGAAAAAAATGTGAATAAATTAAATTTTCATAATTTGTTCTAATTTATCACCAAATAGAATATAAGAAGATAAAATTTTGTGTCTCTATTCTTTATATCTTATTTTCAGTGTCTTGTCTTATTCTGTTCTAGAAACAAACACAGCCTAAATGAGACGTTACATGTATTTATAAATATTGTAGACAAATAATTTTTAAATATTTTGTTTATCTTAACAATGATCGAATTTTAAGAAAATTAGAAAAAGTAAATGCGAGTCTAACAGCCTAATTAAGTAATTTTTATTAGTGAATTATATCTTTTTTTTGTTTACTTTTTATAAATGGAATATTTTTTCTTTTTCTTTTGATTGATTTGATTCTCATTTAATTTTCTTTTGTTCCCATTCTAAATTCTTCCGAATTCACAAAAACAATTCTATTTTCATAAATAGAATTATCTTTGTTTTTTTTTCTTTTAATTGATTTGATTCTTCTCTAATTCTCTTTTGTTTCTATTTTAAATTCTTTCCCTCACAAAAATAATTTTATTTTATATATATATATAAATTCTGATAGCATGAAACCAGGAATCACTTGTTCGAAATCAAGAATTGATAACTAATTTTAAATTGACATTATTGAACCCAATAGATCGTTGCAATTAGTTTGCGGAATGAACTTCGTGGGCCCAATCAAAATGTGGCAGCTTGGTATAGTAACATGAGACGAGCAGCATTAGCCATTCACCACCAAAACCCAAACGTGTTGATGATCTTCTCAGGTTTTTACTACGCATCCGATCTCAGATTCTTGAAGCAAACTCCATTGAACGTAGAACCAAAGAACAAGGTTGTGTTTGAGGCACATAACTACCCTTATTGGAACCCTAACTGGGGCAATAAATCAGCAAATTCTGTGTGTGCTTCAATGAAGAGTGATCTAGAGGAAAATGTCGGTTTTGTCCTTAGTGATGATGATTACGATTCACCTTTGTTCATAAGTGAGTTTGGGATGGATTTGATTGCAAGAGCACAGAGTGATGAGAGATGGTTGACTTGCATGTTGACTTTCCTTGCTGAGAGAGACATTGATTGGTGTTGGTGGGGATTGCAAGGTAGCTATTATTTGAGACAAGGGAATGTTGATGCTCCTGAAGTTTATGGTTTAAACAACTTCTATTGGAATGGAACAACTTACCCTCAATTCCGTAAGAGATTTCAGTTATTGCTAAACACACTTCAAGGTATGCCATACCATATTAATTATAAAGGATAAACTATTATTTTAACACGTTATAGGTAGACTAAATTTTAAGTTCATTCTTAATTTTTAAAATATTTTAATCAAAGTTAATATTCTTTTTTATTATGGTTATGCTACGTGAATATCAAAATTAGCCACTAAAGTCAGTCACTAGTATAAAGTACATATTTAAATACAAATACACATTGAAAATAAATTAAATTATACATATATTTATACACAAATACATTGATGGCCGATTTTAGCGACTGATTTTGGTGTACAAATAGCATTTCTCTTTTTTAAATTAAAGACAAAAATAGTCATTAATGATTATAGTAGCGATGACACATTACGGTGATTTAAAAATAAAAGTAATTTTAAAATAGATAATAAATCATTAAGATAATATTCAATCTAATCCTTCAACTTGCACACAAATTTGTTTTTAAAATTTTAATGGTTTTTATTTAATCCTCAAATTTTATGAGTGTGACTTTTGTTAGTCGCTGAAATAATTTTTTATACAGAAACATTAACAGAACGCTAACGTAAATAGTTGGATGCCACGTTGAACAGAGTCCAACTTCATTTTTGTTTTGACACTCAAATTTTTTAAAAATAAATTTGTAAGTAGTATTTATTAAAACCGTTTCTTCTAAAGCAAGTAATTTGACGTTGATTATGGGCTATTTGAATGCCAAAATAAAAATGATATTGATTTACAAGTTTCAGTATGACATTTAGTTATTCATGTGAACGCTTTGTTAATATTTTTGTGCTAAAAATTATTTTGGAACTAATTTGAGTCATCACATTTGCAACATTTGGAGACTAAAAAAAAAATTAAAATTTTAGAAACTAAATTAAAGTTTGCATACAAATTTAATGACTAAATTAAGTATTAATCTAAATTATTTAACAATACCATGTTATTAAATATTACAAAGTTAGTCATTATAAAAATCAAACAAGTTTGTGACGAAGTATCAAAAGAATTTTAAAATTATATTATTAGTGTATCAAAAATATTTTTTTTGAACTAATATTGATTTCAATTAATGTTATGCACGCCACAACACAAACTTAATGAACATATGGGTTTATTATTATTATTATTATTATTAGAAGTTTAATTAAGTTTAATTTGTACAGATCCATCTTCAAAGGCACCATATTCCCACATCTTATATCACCCACAAAGTGGGCTATGTGTGAAAGCTGATCAAAACTACAACCAAATTAGACTTGGTGATTGTAAAAAAGCAAGTGGGTGGAATCAAGAGGGAGACAAGATCAAATTGAATGGAGATCATTGTTTGAAATCTCTTGGAACAGAAGGTGATCCTGCTGTTGTCTCATCTGATTGCTCATCAAGTGACTTAAGTAGTTCTTGGAAGTTCATATCTCATTCTGGTTTGCATCTACAACACAACAATACTGGATTGTGCTTAGACAAAGATAGAAACTCATCAATATTAGTCACAAATAAATGCATTTGCGTTGGAGATGATACTGGGTGTTTGGATAATCCCCAGAGTCAATGGTTTCAATTGGTTCCAACAAATGTTGAATAATTATGTTGTTTTTATCATAATTATATGTTGCCATAGAGGCCATTATGTGGAGAACATTATCATCCTCCATTGGACGTTAGTGTTTTATTCATATTTATAAAAAATGAATACATTCATTCTCTTATCATTTATTAAGTGAAAATAGCCTAAAGTTAGGAAGTCATTATTTCATCACTTTAGAGGGAGTCTAATCCACGATGATAAACATTTTGAAAGAAAAACAATATCCAACATTTCAATAAAAGTTAATTTTAAATTTTGTATCCTAACTTTTAGTCTAAACTATCGATCGACTAGGTTTCTGTTCAGTTTGATCAATCGATTTATACCAATTTTACCAATTCTAAAATATTTTTTTTTATATAGATTTTTATACAAATCAAACCGCACTTTTCATTAATTTTTAATTCACCCGATCCGTTTGAATTGATTTTTAGAATCCTTGATTTATTCATAACACACATGTCACACACTTAAATATTGTAATTTTTTTTTCATATACGTTTTGTTAGAGGTATGATTATTTATATTAATTTTTTTTATCAACTTAAGCTTTAAAAATGAATGATTGTATGATATGGTATCAAAATTCTATGTCCAATCTTTGGTGAACCTCAAAAATAAAAAGAAATAACATAAGACAAATAAAAGAAGAAAATAAGACTTATGTAAAAATAATACAAACGCAAAAAAAGCTCTTACTTAAGAAGTATTAAAAATAGAGCCGATGGTTATCGTACAATATGTACAATGGAGGTTTAGGAAGTATTAGAGATATCACCATTAGTGTTACATTGTTTTGTCAGGTTATACTTTTGGGATGAGTGGTTTTGGATATGGTATTAGAGTTATAGATTTGAAAAGTCAAGAGTTCGATCCTTGGTGAACTCCAAAATTAGTTTAAATTTTTGGGATAAGTGACTTTATGATATAAGATGTTTATTATCCCTAATCATTTTATTTACACATTGTATGCTTAAGCCATTGGCTCCCTAACACTACCCTTAAAAATATAATCATTTACAGTATCTTCTCCTCTCAACTTAAACTTTTGGAATAAGAGATTTCATAATACATTTAAATAGTCTTTAAATCCAATTTCTTTTGTTTTTTTGTTTTTGGTTAGATAAATCCATGTCCTTATAACTAGTCATAGGATTATTGGGGCTCATGTTAATTTCCAAAATCTTCCACACAAAAGGAAGTATTTAAACAAACTACTCTAAATAAAAACCACGAGCAGCGCATGCACATATAGCTTCTAACAAAAACATCAATCGTTGTCTACAAAAGTTTTTTTCCTATACAATATCTTGGTAATATCTTTTCTCAACCAAAAGGGTGAAAGAATCATATTGCTCACTTGGCATGTCGACAAAACAAAAAGCTTAAACCACCGCGTCGTTCATGTTATTTTCGCTACCGATATTAACACACTTCCTCATTCTTTCCCGAATCCTTTGTTTAGATCTATCCAATTCACTCTTCACGCTTAATTCTTCTTCTTCCTCTGTCTGTGTTTTCTTCCAATCATGATTTTTTCAAGGATTGGGCGCTCACTCTCGCGCTCTTCACGGGCCAAAGTAAGAAACCTTCTCCCTTTTTTTTTCCCTCTTTCGATCCGAGTTCCGTTTGCACCTCAGAATATAGTGTAGAAGTTCCAACTTTGGATTTGGATTGCAGGAATATTTGCGCGGTGATGCGAAATTGGGAACCCTTCTCGGAGCTACGCGAACGAATGTGCATTCACAAGGAACAGAATTGGGATTAAGGTTTTTCAGGGGATATGTTGCTCATGCTAGAGCTCGTGGAAACGGAATCCTTTCCAGTTTGCCTGATTTTAAGTGTGTTCCGGCGAACCCTAAGATTCATTACCGGTTGTTTTTCAGCGAAAGATCTAAGAAGAATAGTAAGTTAGGGCTTTTGCTGTGCCATCTGTGTACTGTGTATTGTGGGAAGTTGATCATTGCAAATTGTGTGATTGGTGCACTAATATCAACTAATAATAGGTTAACAGTTGTTTAACTTTTTGTGTAGTTCTTATAGACTTGTAGATGCTCTTTTAATTTTTCTTTATTCTTCTTGGGTTTGGCGTATCGTGCTATAACTTTTGTAATGTGTACGTTTGCTCCTTCTAATTTCAGAAGAGTCAGAGACAAACAGAGATGATCATGGAAATGTTTACTTTATTCCCTTTAAGCAACTTTTTATCTCTTCTTTGGTAATGGCGCTAATCACGGTTGCATGCTTTTATCGTCCTGAAGGGCAACAGGTAAGCATAGCTTTAAGCATATTACCAGTGCCTGTTGCTTGGTTTGAATTTGTTGGATCAGTGAAATTGGGTTGAGTTGAGAACTTGAGATATACAAATACCTGCTTTTCATTTGATGAAATCAGTGATTTCAAATGCATGAAAAGTTCACCATGTATTGCCCAGATAAGTGATACTTTTTGCCTCAATTGTCTTCATCTTTCAATGTATTGGGATACATGGAAATAGCAGAGCTCATAAAAACTGGTGCTATTTTATATCATGCATCACATTACGTTGTATGCTGAATTCTTTTGATGCTACATCAGTATCTTTTCTGAGACCTGCATTTTTTATATCATTAGGAGCCCTCCCTGATTCCTTGTCTTCTCCTTAGTCCTTATCCTCATTTGCATGCGTGTACCATTGGAAGTTTTATTTTCAGGGACTCTTATATGAAGCTCATTTAATTGATATACCCCTTACTGATTTTACTTGGTGAATTTCTCTATGGCTAAAGTTATTCATATGGGAAAAATGGTGTATCTGCTAGATGAGCTCTATGCTGCTGTCACCAACAGCTTGCTTGTATTGAAGCTCCATTTCAAGAATTTGGTCGTTGCAAGTCTTGAATTTTGTTTGAGCTGTGCAGTGCTTGCTATAATAAGGATGACTTTGCATGATTTGTAAGAAGAGATTACACCACTGTTCCTCCTGGCTATAAGATGGTTTTTTTGTGTCTGGTTTTGTTAGTTTCTTCTGTTTCGTTATATGATTTCGTGCTGACATCAAGAATAATTTGATTATGTGCAGATTAACTTTCAGGAGTTTAAATATGAGCTTTTGGAGCCACGTTTAGTAGACCATATTGTTGTGTCAATAAATAAGTCAATTGCCAGAATATACGTGAGGAATACTCCACGTAACCAAACAGACAGTGAAGTTGTCGAAGGAACCCTCCCCGCGAAGGGAACTGGTGGGCAGTATAAATTTTATTTCAATATTGGAAGTGTGAAATCTTTTGAGGAGAATTTAAAAGCAGCACAAGAAGAACTAGGCCTTGAACCCCATGATTATGTTCCTGTTACATATTCTTTTGAAGTGGATTGGGAGCAGGAGTTGATGAGGTATTGTCTTGCTTTGTTTTCGGTATCCTTCCTGTTACTCCTGGTCCTGCTGTATATGATAATGTCATTGTAAGGTGGACTTGGTGTTGGTGTAGACTGACTTAGCAATCCATTAGTCCAGATAATAAAATTTAACTTCCACAAGACAGCAATGTTGAGTCGTTTAACTCTTATGGCATTATAAGTTGAGTAGCAGTGTTACTAGTGTTAATCATAAGGGCGAAATCCTAAGAACTCAAGTAACACAAGTAATTGGTGCCTATGCAAGAGAAGTATTTCTCTGGATATATTTCCTATGTACCCTTTTAAAAGGATACTTTTATTGTGGAACTATAAATTAACGTGCACGCTTTTACTGGTACATTGTTAAAAAGATGTTGTGTAGTGCTACAGAAAAAGTTAGAGGAATTTGATCGAAACCGATAAATTCATGAACAAAAGAGAAGGATAAGATCGATACTCTAATACATAATAAGAATAAACTACCAAAACTGACCCTGAAAGATTTAAATGCTTACAAATCTGACCACGAAAGAGAGAAAACTAATTTGTAATCCCGTAAACGCAGTCGAACGGTAGCAGCAGTCTTTTTGGGTCTGCAAGTTCATGGATGAAGGGTGAGAGCAAAGTTGATGGCAAATGCAACTGTGGTATGGACGTGATTCTCCTTGAGTTTGGCACAGCTACTAATTCTGGGAGATGGGTTATTAGTTGTCCTCAATGGAAGGTACGTACAAGGTTAATCTATTTTTTTCATGGTGCTGGGGTTTTGTTGATACCTAGGGTTTATGTTGTTTTCATTTGCAGACAAAGGATTGCCAATACTTTGTATGAGATTGAAGGAGAATGAATAGGGTTGGCCAAAGCACTAATAGGAGCAAAGAAAGATGACATCCGTGGCACTGGAAATGCGAATGTGATTCGAGTAGCACTGTAGCAGAGGAGAAGGATATGAAGATTGTGATGAAGCTAGGTAATGTTACAGGGAGAATTCGTTCTATTAGATTGTGGCTTGCATTTCTATCGGTGGAGTTTTTGTTGTGTTTTACCATGATTTTGCTCTTATTTCAGGATGTAGTTGAGGCTTTCTGGGTTTAGAAATGAATGTTCTTGGGGATGGGTGTGTCTGGGTTTGGAGGCTGAGTATGTGTTGTTGGTAACAGTGTTTCTTTCTTGATATATGTACCCCTATGGCCCTATTCGATTTTAAAATTGACAGATGTAGACTTAGATGGTCATATATTTTCCTATTTATACCCTTATTTTAATTGTACTATGACATCGATGTAGTTTTCATGATATAACCTGGAATACGCAAATACAGATAGGGAAACGATAGTCAGAACCTAAGTAAACTACAGTACGTATAGACCATATGGGAAAGCCAACAACATTATAATCCAAGTAGGTAAATAGTAGTCATAACATAGCAAATGTCTTCAGTCTTCACAAAAGAGCTAGTTTTTGAACCCAAAATAAACATAACTATATAGCTAGTGTCTAGACCAACATAAGCATAACTAGTACTGGAACCCAAAATAAACATAACTATGTAGCCAATGTCTAGTTCAACATAAACATAACTAGTGTTTGAACTCAAGATAAACACATATTTTCATTCAACTCATTAGTTTGGTGTAGATTTGCTGCTTCCGCTTGAGAGTCCATTTCCTGATATATTTGCAGGTGGCCTAAATGCAGGTGATGGCCATCTAGCTGTAGATGAGCTTGCTGCTTGCCCCTATAGATGAAGTTGACATGAATTGTATAAACCTTGTGGTAGTTTCACGGCTAGCATGCTACATGGTTTGACAGCTCACTGTGGGCCTGATATGATTTGTGGATAGAGCAGCGTTCGGTGCGGCAGCCCTAGGAGCAGTGTTGGTAGGGCTAGGAGGTTGGAATCTTGTTTCAAGTGAACCTGGAGGCCTCCTATAGTTAATCTCCTATTGGGTAGCTTCTTATTTCCTCCACCACTTGTAGTGACATTTGTGGTGGGTGGCCTGGATAGAGGCGGTCTAATTGGTGAAGGCCGAACTACGGTCTGATTAGACGGAGCAGGTGGTGGGTTGGTAACAAACACATAACCAAAAACAGTAATTATCACTCCCTAAACTAATTATTCAACAAGAGACAAGTAAATGATATAACATGGACAGTTCAAACCTGTGATGCAGTATTTGAAGCATTATCATTGTAGCCCTCTGCTTCCGCTGCTTCCAACGTCTCCTCCCAGTACATCTCTTGTTGTAGTTCATCATCTTCATCTATATCCACTGGTGCTCCTTGAGGTGGTGACCCTCTGTTACCTGCCATAGCATTTTTCTTAACTTCCAAGTCTTTGCATTATGACCGTCTACAAATGAACATGAGGATGATTATTAATTATGATTATCCCAAAAAATTTGAATACAAATTAAGCAAATTACCTTTAGGCACTATTTGCAAGTGATCTGGCCGTATTTTCTCTTTGTTCTGTATGGATCAGGATTGGTTACAGGTGCATCTGACCTTGGGTCTCTCTTTTGTTTAGGACTATGGGCTGGTCTTTTATACACAGGTGATAAAATTGGAGCAATATTAACCTTTTCCCAAAACTCTAGGCTTAGAACAAGTTGGATCAGATACTCATATGTGGAGTTATATGCAGCAACAGTTAACCAATTATGTCCATAATCCTCTAGTCTACGATTTTAGTAGGCTAGTGCAGCACATGCATACTTGCATGGCAATCCAATCAATTGTCAAAAGCGACATGTACAAGTTCTTCTACCCAGGTGGACACTCACCTTTGATGGCAAGCACTGCACTTCGAAGACATCACCATTGTCATCTCCAGTAGGAATCGGACGCCACTTGTTAGTCTCTCTTTTCTCTCTTTCCAGTCTACTCTGCTGCACTGGTGTTAGCCTTCCAATATAAGCAACTAACTCTTTTTTGTTCCCAGCCAAGATTCTCATCACATAACAGCTTATCTCCTCTAGCATAGTTATTAAATATTACATAGGTAGTTATTATAAAATTGAGATTCACTTACAAGTTCAGAAACTAAATTGAGTATTAACTCTAAATCATTTAATAATACGATGTTATTAAATATTACATAGGTAGTCATTATAAAAATCAAACAAGTTTGTCTCAAAGATAGTAAAATTTTTTTGATTAATTATCAAAAGAATTTTAAAATTATATTATTAGTCTCTCAAAAATATTTTTTTTTTTGAACTAATATTGATTTCAATTAATGTTATGCACGCCATAACACAAACTTAATGAACATATGGGTTTATTATTATTGTTATTATTAGAGGTTTAATTAGCTTTAATGTGTACAAGGCACCATATTCCCACATCTTATATCACCCACAAAGTGGGCTGTGTGAAAGCTGATCAAAACTACAACCAAATTGAACTTGGTGATTGTAAAAAAGCAAGTGGGTGGAATCAAGAGGGAGAAGATCAAATTGAATGGAGATCATTGTTTGAAATCTCTTGGAACAGAAGGTGATCCTGCTGTTGTCTCATCTGATTGCTCATCAAGTGACTTAAGTAGTTCTTGGAAGTTCATATCTCATTCTGGTTTGCATTTACAAGACAACAATACTGGATTGTGCTTAGACAAAGATAGAAACTCATCAATACTAGTCACAAATAAATGCATTTGTGTTGGAGATGATACTGGGTGTTTGGATAATCCCCAGAGTCAATGCTTTCAATTGGTTACAACAAATGTTGAATAATTATGTTATTTCTATCATAATTATATATAGAGGCCATTATGTGGAGAACATCATCATCCTCCATTGGACGTTAGTGTTTTATTCATATTTATAAAAAATGAATACATTCATTCTCTTATTATTTATTAAGTGAAAATAGCCTAAAGTTAGGAAGTCATTATTTCACCACTTTAGAGGTAGTCTAATCCACGATGATAAACATTTTGAAAGAAAAACAATATCCAACATTTCAATAAAGGGAAATTTTATGGTGAGGACGTCGAAAATAAGCATGTGATATTGATGCTCCGTTTTAAATTTAGACGGTAACGCATATAAGTTTTATTGATTGTGGAGCAACTCTGAATTTTCGTTTTTTATTCTTCGCAAGTGAGATTAATGATATTGATTCATGATTAAATGTTCATGTATGAGGCATATTTGGGTCACATAAAAAAATTTAGGTAGTAAACTAAAGTGGAAGAGATGCTTTTTATAGAGTGTGGACTTTAGTAGCCGTCATTATTTGAAATAGAAGAGAGAGGAGACAGTCAAAAAATAAATTTTGGTTAGGTTGGACAACATAGTTTTTTATTCTACAAAATATAATAGACACAAATATAAATGATGACTAAAAGAGGGGGAAAACAAAGATCAAAATTTTAAGTTAAATAATTAAAAAGAATAAATAATAAATTTAACTGTCTTTTTTAACATATTTTTTTTAATATTACGTACATATAAGTTGATTTAAGTAAAATGAGAATATTTTACTTTTTTTTTACTTATTATAAATGTATCTAAGAAAATCTGTAAAACTTGTATCTTATCACATATAAACATGTTATAATATTATATTTATATTGTGTATTATATACTATTGTTGAGGTAAAAATTGTTCACATTTTACTATCAATTAACAATATTTAATATGACTGTGAAAAAAATATTAATATTAATATTCATATACTTTGTGCATGGATTTATGACACAAATAATTTATATGGCAATATAATTTAATTTTATATTTACACCAAATAGATAAATTTAAATTCAAGAAGTTTAAAATTTAGCTTATTAATTAATGAATATTTTGAACCTAATTATATTAAAATGATTATTATTATTTTGTAATATTTTATAACGGTGGTTGGTTTAATCTATTATATATTATTAAAATAATTTTTGTACTTAATAATGAAGCTAGTATGTCATGTTTGTAAGAGTGTTTTTAAATTATTCTTTTCAATATTAAATCAAATCAATTATAATAAATAAATTATAAAACTAATTGATTTAATCAATTCATATGGTTAAATAGTTTTTGGATAATATTCATTTTTATAATTTTAGTTAGAATAACAAAAAAATTTATTTTAATTAAAAGTTAAAGCTAATAATACTAATCGTCTCATAATCATAGTTACTTTATTTATCATACTCAGTTAGATTTTAATAAAATTAATTTTCTAATAACTATAAATAATTAAATAGTGGAAAACAATAATAACTACGTACTTTGAGGTACTCCGAGGTACTCCATTGTTTATTTTTAATTTTAAATTTTGTATGTATTCATATAACAAATTTATTTTCTTTAAGTTTTTTTTTTATCTTAATCTTATTTTTATCACTAAGATAAAATTCAAACCACAATTTCATCAGAAAGCTACAAAATTATTTTATTCAGAACTAATTTCTTTAAGTCTTTTTTTTATCTCAATCTTATTTTTATCACTAAGATAAAATTCAAACCACAATTTCATCAGGAAGCTACAAAATTATTTTATTCAGAACTAGTCGATCAGGATAACAACATCAGGTAGACGAATACTTCAAGATCCACCTAGCTGCTGTTCTTGGAGTCTGAATCTAGATGTAGGGCACCAGATAGACGAGAGTGTAGTTCAAGATCCACGGCCGCTTATGCTTGCTGTATTGTTGGATTCGCATCACAACAACTTTCGGTTCCTGTCACGGGATAATTTTCTCTTGTGAGTCTCCGCTGTGTTGCACCTTAAATTATACTTTTGTCTACCTATTCGGAATCCAGTTGCAGTAGCGAGATATTGTCATCTTTGAATGAAATCGTGGTTTGGATCTTATTTTAGCGAAAAAAATAAGATTAAGATAAAAGAAAAAGACTTAAAGAAAATAAATTTGTCATGTTAACGTATACAAAACCTAAAATTAAAAATTAACAATGGAGTACCTCAGAGTACGTGTTTATTGTTATTATTCACTAGTTATAGCTATTAAAAAATTAAATTTATTAAAACTTAACTTAATATGTTAAATAAATTAATCATAATTATGAGACAATTAATATTGCTAACTTTGATCTCAAATCAAAATAATTTTTTTTGTCATTTTAACTAAAGTTACAAAAATAAATACTATCAAAAAATTATTCAATTATATAAATTGATTAGATCAATTAGTTTTATAATTTATTTATTATAATTGATTTAATTTAATGATTGAAAAGAATAAATTTAAAAACACTTTCACAAGCATGACATACTAGCTTTATTATTAAGCACAAGAAATTAATTTTAATAATATATAATAGATTAAATCAACCACTATTATAAAATATTACAAAATAATAATAATAATCATTTTAATATAATTAAGTTCAAAATATTTATTAATTAAAAAACAAAATTTTTTACTTCTTGAATTCAAATTTATTTATTTGGTGTAAATATAAAATCAAACTATATCGTCATAAAAATTATTTGTGTCATAAATCTATACACAAGGTATATGAATATTAATATTAATATTCTTTTTGTTTTTTCACAGTCATAGTGAATATTGTTTATTGACCATAAAGTGTGAACAATTTTCACCTAGATGATTGCATATAATAGACAACATAAACATAATATTATAATATAGTTATATATGATAAAATACAAGTTTTGTACATTTTTTTAAATACATTCATAATAAGTAAAATAAAAAGCAAAATATTCTCATTTTATTTAACATAAACTACATCAACTTATATGTACGCAATATTAGAAAAAATTAACATGTTAAAAAATATAGTTAAATTTATTATTTATTCTTTTTAATTATTTTTTAAACTTAAAAGTTTGATCTTTATTTTTCTCCTCTTTTAATCATCATCTATATTTTTGTGTCTATTATATCTTGTACAATAAAAAATTATATTGTCCAGCTAAAACAAATATTATTTTTTGACTATCTCTTCTCTCTTTTATTCTAAATAATGACTGTTACTAAAGTTTAAATTCTAGAAAAAGTATCCCTTCCACTTTAGTCTACCACCTAAATTCTTTTAACTAGCTCAAATATATCTCATACATGAACACTTTTTTTTTGTATTATTTTTTTCTGGTGTTACCCATATATAAACACTTCATCACGAATCAATATCATTAATCTCACATTCTCACTTGTCAAAAAAGAAAAACGAAAACTCAGAGTTACTCCACAATCAATGAAACTTACATGTGTTACCGTCTAAACTTGACACTTAATATCAATATCACAAGCTTATTTTTGATGTTCTCATAAAAAAAAATTAATTTTAAATTTTTTAATTATTGTTAAATTTTTTAATTTTAATTTTTTTTATCCTAACTTTTAATCTAAACTATCAACTAGGTTTCGGTTCGGTTTGCTGATTGGTTTCTGCCGATTTTACCAATTCTAAAACATTTTTTATAGTTTCTTATGCAAATCAAACCGCAATTTCATTAATTTCTAATTTGACCGATTCAGTTCGAATTGATTTTTAGAACCTTTTTTTATTCATAACACACATATCACACATTTAAATATTGTAATTTTTCTCAATTTTTTATATACATTTTGTTAGAGATATGCATTTATATTGATTTTTCCTTTTAACTTAAGTTTTTGGAATGAGTGGTTTTACGATATGATATCAAAACTCTATGTTTAATTCTTGATTAATTCTAAAAATAAAAAAAATAGTATAAGACAAATAAAAAAAAATTCGTATAAAAATAATACAAATACAAAAGAAACTCTTGTTTAAGAAGAAATATTAAAAATATAATTATTTATGGTGTCTCATCCTATCATCTTAAATTTTTAGAATAAATAATTTCATGATACGTTTAAATAACTTTTAAATCCAATTTCCTTTTTTTTTTGGTTAGATAAATCCAAGCCCTTATGACTAGTCATAGGATTATTGGCGCTCATGTTAATTTCCAAAAGCTTTCACACAAAAGGAAGGGGCTAATTTTTTTTTATATTGGAGGAGTGTGTGAGTTGTGCTTGGTTATGATTTACACAGGTGTTAGACACAGGTGTGGGACAGGGAGAAATCGGACCGTCCGAGTTCTTTATTAAAAAATTCGATGACCACAAATTGAACCGTCCGATTAGTTTTTGCTTTTGTTTTTATTTAAAATGAATCGGATCCTCCGTTTACATTTTTTGTTTTTTTTTCTTTTTACTGAAAACGGACCTGTGTTTTGAATTTTTGTTTTTTTTTTATTTTTTCTTTAAAAGAAAACGGACCCTCCGTTTTTAGTTTTTTTTTTTTAAATCAAAACGGATTGTCCGAATTTTATTAAAAAAATATTTTTTTGTAGATCTCCTCTAATCGGATCGTCCGAGTTTCTTGTTCTAAATCCCTCGGTCCGATTTAGCCTACTAACACCACATGCAGGAAAAGCACCCCTATTCTCCACAATGCTGTATCACCCAACACATTTCTCCATATTAAAAATAAAAAGTGAAAGGAAGGACTTTTTTACCTATATACACACGAAAAATTTATTTATTCCCACTCATAAATGAAAACTGTCCTCAAAATGCGCAGCTCCATTTCATACATAGTGGCCAAGAAATGAATTTCAACACCATTTCAGACTAAGTGCTCACGAAATGGGAGCACTATGTCAGGTACAGCAGACACGAAATGGAGATCCCATTTTATGGGTGGCAGTAACGAAATGGACAGACCAAATCAAGGACGACAGACGCGAAATGGACAGACAAGTGTGTGTTTAGATTCATGTTGGTCAAACTGGAGTTTGAATAAAAGTGATTTTGTAGAATTGATTTTGGGTAGAAGTGAGTTTGTGCCAACATGATTTATGTTTGGCAATTTTTACCAAAATTAATTTTGATAAAATAAATATTGTTTAGATAATATTAGTTAAAATCAGTCCTAGATAAATAATTAATTAATTACTAAAAAAATATAATATTAAATTATAATATTATTTTTTAAGTATATTTAATCTTTTTTATATTTTTTTTAGGATTTTTTATATAGTATTTTTTTATAGTACTCTATTTTAGTATATTATAATTTTTTATTATTATAATAAAAATTAATATTTATTTATAAAATTAAAAATAACATATAAAATTGATAATTTTTTAATTTTTTATATTAAAATTAATATTTATTTATTAAATTAAAAATAATATATAAAATAACATATTTTAGTACTTTTTTTAAGTACTCTTAATAATCTTATTTTTATTATTATTTTAGGTTCTAATTTTTTATTTGTTATATTTTTATTATTATTTATAATTAATTTTTTATTTAATTTATCATTTTTAATAGGAACAATAATACATATTATAAAAATTAAAATAATAAATAATGCACAAAAATTAGAATAATTGTTTTAATATTCTCAATATTTTTTATTTAAAAAAAATTATGAAAAAAAACAATAATAACTAGCAACAAATCTAAACGTACATTAAGTAAACGCAGAAGCTACAATTTATTGCTTTTAATGAACGAGCTTTTAGGATGCAAAATCACTTTAGCCTTCAGAAAAGAAAAGTTGCCAAACATAAAAAAACAGCGTTCAAAGCACTTAACCGCGTTCAAGAAAAGTTGCCAAACATCAAAGAACACAAAGCACTTAATGCACTTTTATCCTCTCCAATGTGTTTCACAAACATACCCTAAATCAGTTAGAATATGTAAAAAAAAAGTATGAATAAACTGTACACCCACTAAAGTTATGCAAAGATTCACTAAGAATATTTTCTCCTATGTTAGAACTTAGAACTTAGAACTATGTTGGTAATTAACCTTTCTTATTTATCCTTTTTCTATATTTCATAACTTGTCTCATTGAGCACTCTTATTTAATGATGAAAATTTTTTGCCATCTTGTATATAGCAAATTGTGAAGAAGAAAAAGAACGAAGTCAGTCACTTGTTGGGCCATTTCGTGGCTGGCTCCTCGGAGGTCTGCATTTCGCAGGTGTCAGGGACGGATTGGACTACTTCGTGGGTGTCTCATCTGAGGTGCTCTATTTCATGGTTGCCTAGCTTGATATACAGTCTCTGACATGCACAGGTCCGCTTCTCCCCATTTCTCGTGGAGCAGGATGGAAATGGTGGGTTAAACCATTTCGTGGGTGCCTCAATTGAAATGGAGCTGTGCAATTTGAAAACTCTTTCTATGAATGTGTATTTTGGGAATAAATGATTTTTCCCTGCGTATATAGGTAAAAAAGCCCAAAAAGAAGCACTTAAACAAACTACTATAAATAAAAACCATGAGCAGAGCGCATGCACATATAGCTTCTAACAAAAAGAAAAGTATAGGAAACAACTCTCCTACAAACTAACATAAGCCAAATCTATTATAATTTAAATTTTATAAATAAATAAAAATTTAAAAATTAAAATTCAAAATTCAAAAAAAATTATTTTTTCATTTATTCTAATCACATTTATAATACACAATAAAAACTAATCCATTTTCATTCATTTGGAAATAGTCAAATCTCTCCCTCCTCAAACCCGTCGTCTCCACGAATTTTTGACGTCGCCATCCACCGACCACCGTCGCATCTTTTGCACGCTGCGCGGCCTCTTCCACACGTTCCGTCATCACCGTTCTTCTTTTGTCGACGCCGTCGCCCACCGTCCCGTTGTGAGGCAGCCATCGCCGGTCCTCCATTCACAATGCGCGATCAACTACTCCGATCCATGGCGACTCCTCCACTCACCATGTCCGGCCTCCGTGGCTTCCTCTTTGCAATGCGCCACCATGAGTCTCCCACCGTACACACAACACCGTCCAAGGTCACCATACGACTCTTCTTCTTCTTCTCCTCTCCTATTTGGTTTTGAATGATTCTTTTAACTAATTTTTTTGTTTCTTTTTCCTAAATTTTGGATGATTCTTTTTATTAGTTTTGGATGATTATTTTTTCTATATTTTTTTATGTTTTTTTTTTAGAATTTGGATGATTCTTTATCTTATATTTTGGTGTTTTTTTAGTTTCGATATTTTTTTTAAAGAGAAATTAAGATTTGCATAATAAATGATAAAAAATGAATTAGAGTAAAAAGAGATAATTAATAATCATTAATTATATATTTTTAAAAAATATAATTTATATAATTAATAATTAATGACAATTAATTAATATAGAATGTAATTTAAATATATTTATTAGTTTGTTGTTGATTATATCCCTCTTAGTTTTCTAGTAGAATTCCTAACAAAAACATCAATCATTGTCTACAAAAGTATTTTTCCTATACGTACTATATCTTGGCAATATCTTTTCTCAACCAAAAGGGTGAAAGAATCCTATTGCTTACCTAGCATGTCGACAAAACAGAGAGATTCACATCAAGGGCGGATAGTATTGTTAATGTTGTTGTGATATCAAAATGGTCAAGGTGGATGCCCATTAATATGGACGGCTGATTTTATTTTTAATATTTAACTAGTGTATGACCCCGTGCTCAGCACGAAAAAATTTATAAAAGTAAAAAAAATTATATGCTTCGATATTTAAAACAAAAGTACAAAATAATTATTATTTTAAGAAATTTATAAAATTTTTATCAAAATCAAAGTTTAACTTAAAAAAAGTGAGTAATAATTATTTTATATTTTTAAAGTAAAATAATTATACACTGATACAGAATTTAAAATAAAATTAAAATATTTACATTAGAATACTATTTTTTCAAAGACTTCTCTATAAACAACATTGATGGTTGAATTTGCAGACATTCTTACGTGATCCATAAGTAAAACTTTTAAACCTCTCTTACTCTTAACTCTTGAAAGTGCCATATATAGTTGGCCATGTGTAAAAACTGGTTTGGACAAATACAATCCAACATGAGATAAAGTTTGTCCCTGAGACTTATTAATTGTCATGGCAAACGATACTATTATGGGAAACTGTCTTCATTGGAATCTAACTGCGACGGTTTCATTTGTTGGTAACATATTCATTCTTGGAATCAAAGCAATATGACCAACATTGTTACCCGTTAAGACTTCATATTTTATGACATGATTTCCAAGCTTCCTAACTTGTAGCCTTGTACCATTACAAAGACCACTGGATTTGTCAATATTCCTCAGTAACATCACCGGAACACCAACCTTGAGTATTAATTTATGTGGAGGCAAACCAGAGCAATTTATGCTATTCAGTAATTCAGGACTATAGATATCTAGTTGACTCTCCATATTCCCTTCATCCATACAAATGGAATCCGAACTAAGATATAATTTTTCCCCTCCAGGAATGATAGCCATCAGATGGTTGTTGACCTCTTCAACGATGTCTAGTGTGGGAGCCAGTATAGTTCTTGCTTTGAAAAAAATCCTTTGAAGACATGTTTTCCAAAATATTTGGATAAGAAAAATGAACCAACTCATCAAATGCCTAGTCCGAAGAAGGAATAACAATATCTCCTGGAAGACATATCTCAGATTCACCATCCATATTGTCACCTATTAGACCATCACCAACTTTCAATAACCACTCACCAAATTGCTCTGTCTCATCTTGATCTGAAGCAGTCGTCCCTACAGAGAGTCTCATATTTTTTGTTAGTTTGAGAACCTGACAAAAATTTCAAAGGTAACACGAATTCACAGTTGAATGAACGATGTCTTGTCTCGATCCTCGTGGAATGACAGGAAGAATTTGTCTAAAGTCTCCACCTAGTACAATCACTTTTCCTCCAAAGGGAAAATCTTTGCTATATGTTGGAGAACACCTCATGATATGACCCAAGCATTTATCAGCGCTTCATAGCAGTACCTACTAACGATTGGAGCCTCATCCCAAATTATAAGTTTGGCTTTCAACGGCAACATTGCTTGAGGGGAACCAGGTTTGATGTTACATACAGAATCCTCAGTTATATTCAGCAGTATTTTGAACCTTGAGTGTGTCGTTCTTCCATTGGGAAGAAGTAAAGATGCAATACCACTCGAAGTAACATTTAACACTATATCACCCCTTGAGCGAATCTCAGCAGACATAGGGTTCCAGAGAAATATTTTTCCAGTATCCCCATGACCATACACAAAGAAAAACCCTCTTCATCATAATACACAGCTGTAACAATTTTATCGAATGCATATCTCTGCTCAGGTGTTGCGATGGCTAACATGTCTGAGGCATTTTTCTTTAAATCATCCATGTTAAAGTTTAGATCTTCCCTAATAACACTTTCGGTTAACAAAGAACTATCAACTTCAGTTGCTAAAGGCATAGGAGGATAGTCTTTCAAGGTTTTACTATAGGAATGTAAGATATTGTCTATATCCATTAAGCACAACTGCTTAATCTCATCATCTGACATTGTTAACTCTGCATATTATACAATACTAAAAAAATTCAATTAAACTAAAAATGATCAATAAGAAAAAACTTTTATCACTGTAATTAATAAAAACTCACCCCTCATGTTCATCACGGCTCTCTGTCGATACAAAATATCATCTGAGAGTTCATGCCAACATCTATCCCAGACATGTTCTGGTCTTGAGATATTGTTGGATGTTAATAGAATGACAAATAACCTCCTAACATATGATCCTGAGGCCCATGAGATTGCTTCCTTAATTGCATCAATAAATTCTTTGTCATCTTACAAGAGTTCAAGGACGAAGCATGCATCTCTATACATAGTATAAATTGTTCCTCCTACTGTTCTTATATCTCGAAAACTCATACATCCTCTTTGAGTATTCAAGAGAAGTCGTTGGTAATATTCTTCAGTATTTGCTGCAAAAAACTTGGTTAAAATCCCACTTTTAAGTTGTTAAATGGATTAAGCTACGCTATTTTAATTATTATGTAGCTACACATCCGCATAAGAATAAGTTTCCTAAAAAATATAGAAAATAAAAAATTGTATAATCTACAGATTATAACTGTTGAAAGTTATTTAAATATTTATTTTTTAGTGTAGATAAATCGAATAAAATGGACGTGGGGTACAGGCTATTAAGATTTTAAATTTAAATCATTAAATAAGTAAGATCAAAATTGAATATAAACTTGTCATTACCTGCAGGTACATGAGTCAACCTTCCAATTGCAAAGCTTTTCTTTCGAGGAAACCACTTTGAAGAATCGTCCTTCCAAACAAACTTGGTTGGAAACTCAAGATAAGTCAGACTTCGAGCATAGGGATATGACATGTTCGCCGCCATCCATCCCAAAAACATGGACTTATGAGATATTGCTCTTTCGACGATATCATTCACATTAGAAGTTTCACCAGAAACCAAAGGTTGCTCATCCTCCAAATGGAATGGAAGTCTAATCACAAATGGTTCTTTCTCTTGGATTTCGTATCCAAATAGACGCCAGACTGCCTCACATGCCGAAATGTACCTACAATTGTAGTAATTCCTAATTTCGTCAACAACTTGTGTGGCTTCTGACAGATCACCAGCATTGTATAGAGTAACTGTTACGCAGTCATTACCCTTGTGTACATACTTAAACAGATACTTAATAGAACTTGTTTGACATGTATATTCCACCTTTATGTGGCACCCAAACTTGAGCAACAATTCTGGATTATACGGAACAATGAACTTATTGTCTAGTACACATTCCCTTTTCTTCACTGTTTGACCGTTATCAGTATACCTTTATTTGGGAAATCTGGCCTCATCAATGAGTGTTCGCTGTCTAAACTCTTTAGGATAGAACTTTGAACATGATCCATTCTTCATGCAAGGTGAATTCTTGTTGTACGGACCACATGGACCATGTACCATGTAATTTTGAATAGCTCCATGTAGATTTGGCCTTTCATTTTCATCAGGAATCTCAGCTGTTATATGTTTGTCTATGTCATCTGGTGTTTATGGCTTGAACTCGTTACTCATGAATAAAAGGATATGTGCATGCGGAAGCCCTCTCTTTTGAAACCCTACAGTGCAAACGTCTGAAAATTGAAAAAGACAAATGAGCAAAGCATTACAACATAAGATTTTAATAAAGCGTTGCATAAACACAGACTTACATCCCAAAATTTTTCCAAAGATTTTTTCCTCTTTTAGGTCATCAATCAAACCATCAAGCTTGATCTTGAAAACTCGACACAATATATTAGGACGGTCTTCTGCCTTCAATCCAATGGAAGTCACTTCTTTTTTTATCTCATCCCATTCAGGGTTACAGGTCATGGTGATAAAATAGCTAGGATATCCTGCATATCTGCAAATTGCAAATGCATCTTTACAATTATTCATCATATACCTAGGTCCACTGGTAAAAGTACTGGGAAGAATGATTCTTTTGCTAAGCCTTGCAGCATCTACATCCCCGATTATAAGATTTTCATGTAGACATTTGTATTTATCAACCCTCAACTGTGGTTGTTTACACCTAAAGAATTTTAACCTCTCTGATTCCACCATTGTGTAGGCATCTACCAGAAACTGTTGGAATAATCTCTTTGATCTCAAAATTAACGGAGATTCACCCGTCCTTTTTTGTAGTCGAAAAGCAAAGAATTGTCACAAAGTGATTGTTTTGTTTTTCTTTGTAGGCCTAGCAGAGATAGAATCTGATGTTTCAATACCTAAACAAAATCCATCCTCCCCATACGAAAACAACAATGGATATTGCAAGGCTAAATAAGATGGATGAAAAACATCAATCCGCTGGAGCTTTCTAGATTGACTCTCTATAATAATATCTCTATCTTTGCTAAGTTGTTCGACATCGCCAATAATCAATGCAGCCACTTCAGATGCAGATGGCAAGTTGTATGTCTTGCCATCTTTAGTCCTTTTACTAATCAACTTAAACTTTATGTTTGTGCAATTTTTCTGTTGGTACCTATCTCTTGCATAGCGAAAATTTTTTGCCAAACTATTATATTTGTCTAGCATGTTTCTTAATATTGCAACAATTTCTCTATCCCGCTCATTTATAGCTTTATTGGAGCTACGAAAAAAATAATAAAATTTATGTTATTTTCTCTCACAGATAAGAAATAACTAAAAAATTTGACTGTTTGCATGAAAATTACCGAAGTGTGCCTATTCGATTATCAATCTCATTTTCTGTGTTATAGATATATAGCTGGGCAAATGTTGGTCGCAAACTATCAGGAGGAAGTAAGCTACCAATGCTATGGTAGTTTTGACCCCAAGCTTAAAAATTGGAGGAGCAGTCCCATTGTTCACCCCTCGGTCAATTTTTCTGGCCATTGATGTAAAATAAAACATTGAATTAAATGTCCTTATATTTTTTCGTTAGATTATTAGCGGGTCCTTGTACACTGGAGTATGCTAGAATTGTAATAAATCTATGTTATATAAATGATTTTCAATGAAGTATACATTTTGTTAAATATTGGTGTATGAATCATTTGGCAATCATTAATTATACGTACTATTTGTTAACACGGACAGTGGAGTTCTTGTCAATGAGGGATCCGTCCGTAGAGTTAAAGATTTAGATCTTATCTCTGATGTAGAAGGTCTTACATAATTAGGAGTATTTTTCTGTCAAATTCCATGTGAGGCACAGTGTAAACCATACATAGATAGTTGCTTCCCTATGAATGAGTAATGAGAAATATATAGAAAATTTTAATCATTAAACTGATATAAATTAAATTTAGATAAATATGAGTCAATTACAGTGAGAAAAATGTCACCTTTATCTTCACTGGATTGTAAACTGAGAATATTAGATGAGGTACCAGTTTCTCGACACACTGTTCTTTGACTTGTAGTAATCTGATGCACATTTTTATGTACGTCAAAATTTGTATTATTATTGTTCTTCGACACTTTTAAGTCAATGAAACCCTTTTATTTGGTTAATTATGTTTAACTCTTGCTATATGTTATGCTTTGAAAGAGATGGTTAGGCTTATTTAAAATCAATTATCTTTAACTTATTAGGCTAACTGAATCATGAATGATAGAATTCAACAACAAAATTTATCAAGAAATAATACAAATAATTAGTTTATACCATTATTTTCTTAGACAGAGTATGTAGTGTGTCAATGTTAAAAAAGTATCGTGAGTCATACCTTGGTACATAGAACCCGTAGTCTTCAACGCAATTGGGACAGAAATATCTTTTCTCAAGTTCTCTTAAGCCACGACGACACTTCTTACATCCTTTGTACCACCAACCAAACTCGGTCTCAACTTCCTTAATTGTCCCAGCAGTAACAAATACAGCATCCTAAAATCAATGGATGTAAGGGTACAACACAACAATTGAGATTATGATCCAACAAACATTAGACATAATAATTGAAAAAAAAAGGAAGATTAATAAAGAAAGAATTTTACCTGATTATGCTCCTTTATCTCGACAATTGTTTTGTAGATTGACATACGCAAAAAATCTTCCTCAATTGAAACAGGTTGATCACAGACCAGTAGCATTATGCTTTGTCCGTCAACAGGATCCAATTTGTTCACCCTTACATTTTTAAATCAAAATTTATGAAATTTGCTAATAGTTAAATAATCAAAAGCCTTGTATAAATATTCTGCTGGCCACACTACTGATCTATACACTGTACCTTGTAAAGAAATTCCTGGCAGCTGGAAACTCAACATTGATAAATAGTTTCGAATTGTAGATTATGTTGGAAACACCCATGACCCCTACAAAAAGGCATAACAAATTAAAGAAAATACCAGAAGCATATGATGACACAAAACATGCATTCAAATACCAGTAAAATAAATAAACCACTATAAAATTTCATCTTGCCCATTTGGAGAATAACCACATAGGTAAGACATGGGTGTTCCTCCAAATATTTGATCAAGTTAAAAGCCAAAGTCTGCCACAACGTTACCCTTAATTTCTGTCCACCCCTATAAGAAATAGGAATGCTTGTAAAGTAAAGAGAGGCACAAAATTGCAAAATAATATTTTAAAACAAAAGCTACTATAAAAAAGATATTAAGCATTACTCAAGATCATCAAGTTCTATCATGATATAACTTGACGGCTTCCCGTCCCATGTGAACTCGACCAAGTTACCCTTAGAGGCAAGTTGACCTATCACATCTACAAAATAAAGGCACCAATCTTTCCATTAACAAAACTCTATCTGCTCAAATTTTTGTCAAAAAATGACATATCTTTTTCAAAGTTTCATCCATGTTGAAATCAGATTTTTTTAATTTTCTTAAAAATAAAAATATAAAAGACTGTTAATAAATAGTTAGAGCCTAGAAATTGAAGTTCGTGAAGAAACGAAAAATAAATAGGTTAGTACTTGTTACCAACGATTCCTTTAAAGGTACTAATTCTTTAGTTGTTATATATATGAAATCTATGTTTAGATGTGTTAAAATAAAACACAAAATAATAGAAAACAAAGCCAATAATTAATGAATTGAAGAATAATTTTACTAAATAATACAATTTTTTTAGTACTATACCTATAACAAAAAATGACGCATCAGCCAATTCAAATGACATACATTAAATATAGACATATTATGTAATACAAAAATTATGATAAATTATTTTGCGTTAAATATAGACTTCAAAGAATTAAACAACACATGCGTGATAGATTACTCTAACAAAGTACTTACCAACTAAATAACCATTTTCTTTAGACTCTGCATGAATTTTTTTGAACGGAACAAAATTGAATCTGTTCAATGAAACTGAAGAGTCTTGTACCGGACGCACATTCGTGTCCCTGTTGAAGTTTATTCTAAATTCGTGTCTAGTAGGCTTGAACTTGATGGTATTCAAAGAAATTGTGAAATTAGTGACCACGTACACGTTGCCCTCAGCGAGTAGTAGGCCCTCGAAGATAGGAACAAATATGCCTTTAATAGAGCATTGAATTGTATCCCCCTGAATGCATTAGTTTTATAGAGTCATAGATAAATGAGGTTTATTGCTCAGTCATTACGAAAATAAATCTCAAATGCAAAGAGAAGATTTTACCTCTTCATCAAGGACAACCATCTCAATAGGTGCCTTCACCCCAGAATTTGCAAAGTGAGAAACGGTCCAAAGTCTAATGACATGTACTTTGAGCTTTCACACCTTATGCTCTGGACCAGCATTGATAAACTTGATGAGATCATACCTAAAAATCAAAGTCTTCATATTTAGTGAAAGATAAAAAAAATATTGTGAAATTCACCACATGGCACATGAATTCACCTAGCTGCCATTGCTACCTGCCACAACAAAATTACTCAAATATTATGAATTTCAATACAGATAAATAGTAAGTATGGTGATCATCCATGCTATATTATAGAGAGTCACAACACTGTTCAGCCCCAGTATTGGTAAGGATTGCAAAAATCTTGACGTTTCTATCAAAATCCAACTAAGAAAAAAGACGAAAAATTTTTGGACTATTCAGGATTAAAGAATCTGAATCATATCAATAAAATAAAATAATTATCAAAATTAGGATAGAAATTAACGGCCATTGCTACCTGCCACAACAAAATTACTCAAATATTATGAATTTCAGTACAGATAAACAGTAAGTATGGTGATCATCCATGCTATATTTATAGAGAGTCACAGCACTGTTCAGCCCCAATATTGGTAAGGATTGTAAAAATCTTGACGTTTCTATCAAAATTCAACTAAGAAAAAAGACAAAAAGTTTTTGGACTATTCAAGATTAAAGAATCTGAATCATATCAATAAAATAAAATAATTATCAAAATTAGGATAGAAATTAACGGCCATTGCTACCTGCCACAACAAAATTACTCAAATATTATGAATTTCAGTACAGATAAACAGTAAGTATGGTGATCATCCATGCTATATTTATAGAGAGTCACAGCACAGTTCAGCCCCAGTATTGGTAAGGATTGCAAAAATCTTGACGTTTCTATCAAAATCCAACTAAGAAAAAAGACGGAAAGTTTTTGGACTATTCAGGATTAAAGAATCTGAATCATATCAATAAAATAAAATAATTATCAAAATTAGGATAGAAATTAACGGCCAACATTTATTGTGTTTCATTTACATGGTAAAATGCGGTTTAATTTTGAAAAATCAAAATAAGAAGCAATATATGCTAAAGAGGAAATCACCGTATTTACATGCAATAATTAGGTACTGTAAATCACAAAAAATTTTGAAAAGGCATGAAATTATTTTATTTTTGTATGTTGGCAAATCATCATGTATCATAAATACTGGCATTTCAAGACGTACAGAATAAAAAGGGTATGAAAATAAGATTTGATATATAGCACCAATTTTTTGTTTCTTAATCTGATATAATTCCCAAAAGGTTTGTTAACAGTTGCAAACCTTCAATATGACCAAAGGATGTGTTGATCGCAGCAAGCCATTTATCTCTTTCACCCTGCATCTGTTCTATAAGCATTCTCTTTTTATGATCCTCAGTCAATTGCTTCATGCGCTTGACCTTCAGCCTCTGCTATTGCTTTAACTATAATATTTTCTTCTTCTATCTCAGCACGCTCTCTCTAAGTCTGACGCTGCGACGGCTGCGGGCTTACGATTTGTGGAGTTAGGGTTCTTCTTTCAATTTCAAAATTTCACGTCAATTTCAGAGAGGAGGGGAGAGGAGTGTGGGAGTGGGAATGGGTTACGGGCTTAAGCCGTTGGGGATTCAGTTTTTTTTTTAAGTCAAAACGGTACCGTTTGGAGGAGTTATTAACAAACTAGAAACCCTTTAAAAAAAATCGACCAGTTCTAACGGTTCACCGATTAATCACATATATGACCGATTTTATAATCAATTTTTTTGTCAGACGGTTTACTCATAACATCTGTTAAGTCATTTTTAAATTTTATAAAATTATTTATAATAATTACAAAAAGTGCTCATAATAAAAAATTTTAAAATTTTATAAAAATATTTTATTTAAAATTGTTAGTAAAATCTTAGTTGTACTCTGTTTCAAAATAAATAATTATAATGATATTAGTATTTTATACAACAATCTATATAAAAAAAATTCAAATTTTATACAATATTTTTTCGTTCATTTTTAATTGCTCATAAATACAAAAAAAATATTGCACGGAATTTAAATTATTTTTGTATTAATTTTTATATAAAATATCCATAACATTATAATTATTCAGAAGTTGCATATAATTCGAACCTTATAAATTCAATTTACTACGTATTTGCCTAAATCGAATTTATTCAATTCGATTTATATAGAAATGTAAATTCGATTTATTTAATTTAATTTATTTTTGTATGTGGTATGATCGATTTGATTGAAAGAGCAACAATTTATAATTTTATCTAGCATTAATAAATGCAAATTATGATTTGATTCTTCTATAATTTTATCTAGCATCAATAAAATTCTACTATCATTGGTTTTAAAAAAAATAAAATCTAAAACGATGGTTAAAAATAAATAAAAAGGAAAGATATAATTCTTCTATAATTGTATGCGTTTTTTTTATTTGCGTTTTTATCACAATCCACAAGTTCTATGTTTTATAAATTAACGTTAATTCATATATAGTATATAAATAATTTAATTAGAATAAATAACAATTTATTTATTTTATTTTAGACTTTATAAATGAAAAGACTAATTCACTAATATAACGAATTATAATTAATGTAATATAATTAATTAAGTAATATAAATTATAATAAATTATATTAATTATATTAATATTTAAATATCTAATTAAATCAATTAGTTGATATAATTAAGTCAGTGCAATAAATTATATTGAATGAGTTAAAACAATTAAATCGGGAAACACTCTCTGAAGCATGCCACGTCAGTTTCATCATTAAGTGCAGACATCCGATTTTTATATAATAGAATAGATTGTTTTAAGGTAAATCAAATTAATGAAGTTGAAAAATGTAAAATGTTTTTTTATAAATAGAGAAGTAACTGAGGAACAATATACACCATTCTCTCTCTTTCTCTGTGTGTGTTATTACATATAAATATATGAATCATTTTTATTGAGCTAATTATATTAATGCTAGAGTCTTCTATTTATACTTCTTTAGTTTATATATCATCGTTATTTATTCTACAACACGTTATCAACACGAGACTCTAACCAAATTTTAGAAGACTCCAGGTAACAAATTTTTATTATGTCGAAACTCTCTCATCTTGAATTTAATTCTCTTGATATATCTGAAAATAATTATTTATCATGGATATTAGATGCTAAAATCCATCTTGATTCAATGGATCTTGGAGATACCATTAAGACTGAAAATAATACATCCCAGAAAGATAAAGCCAAAACTATGATTTTCCTTCATCGTCATCTTGACGTATGATTGAAAAATAAATATCCCACATTAAAAGATCCTGCAAATCTGCGGAAAGACCTTGAAAAAAGGTACAATCATCAAAAGACGGTGATACTTCCTCAAACTCGATATGTTAGAGAAAATTTTTTCGACCTTCCATGCCTCGAATGTGCTCCTGTAGTAGCAGTATCGAGAAAAAGACTTTAAAAAATATTCTGAGTTAATTTCTTGCCTTCTTGTTGCTGAACGCAACAATGAATTGCTTCTAAGGAATCATGAAGCGCGCACAGCTGGCGCCGCCCCATTTTCTGAAGTAAATGCAGCAAATCATTACCCCAGAAGAGGTAAATGATAAGATTTTGGTAATAAGAAAAATTATGAAAGGAAGAAGAATTATATTCACAAGAAAGGATCTCACCAAAAGTGGGATAAAGAAAGGAACAATGGGCAAAGTAAATCAATTGAGGATAAATACTTCCGTTGTGGTGGAAAGAGCCATTGGTCACGTACCTGTTGTACCCCAAGGCACCTAGTGATGACAAGTCATCATATCATGTTTTTCTATGCTTTTCATACAAGAAATTGATGATTAGTGCTTAAATATTGAATGCTTTTGTGCTTAAATGGTATATTTCTTTGATCTTTTGATTTGATAAACTTTGTAGGAAATATGTAGAAAAAGAAGCAAAGAAGCACAAATTAAGCTCAATTAAGCTCAAAAGGAGCAAAGAGGATTTGCAACCCTGACCTCTTCACACTCCAATAAGAATAACTTGAGCTACAAAACTCCAAATGAGGTTATTTTAGTGGCATTGGAAAGTAGGGATCTAGACCTTTCCAAGCATATATGGCATTGCATGGTGGACACTAAATCTGAGGGAGAAAACTTACCCCGAAAGTGCAAAGATGAACATAGTATCAACCTGCAGTAAGGCCAGCTGACCTCTCCATCTTCCAAGGAGGATAACTTGAGCTGTAGAGCTTTAAATGATGCGCTCTCAAATGCATTTGAAAGTAGACATCCAAAGCTTTCCAACGATATATAATAGTATGGGGTGAACATTAAGTTTGGGCCTCAGAAGCTGGTGCTAACTTTGGCCTCTAATGCAGCGTTCACTAAGTGAACGCCACGTTCACTAAAGTGAACGTTTTCGGCCTCCAAAACAGCGTGACCATGTCTTCTTCAAAGGACCATAACTTGAGCTACAAATATCCAATTGATGCTCTTCTAGTTGCATTGGAAAGCTTACATTTAGAGCTTTCCAACGATATATAGCAATCTATATTTGGCATGAAATTGAAGCATAAATGATAGGCATCTTTAAGGCCCAAAAACCACACTCAGCAACACTTTTAGGCCAGCGTTCACTTTGGAAGTGAACGTAGCGTTCACTCTTTCCACCTTTTTCGTGACTTTTGGCCAAGGAAGCAAAGCGCAATACTCAAACAAGACCCAGCACTCAAAGAAGGCAACGTAGCGCTCAACCAAGGGAGCGCTAGACAGCACTCAACCAAGGGAGGCACGCACCAAGGAAGGGTAGCGTTCAAAGAGTGAACGTGCCGTTCACTAAAGCAACGCTGGAGGAACAAAGGCGCACCAAAGGCATGCCTTAGCAAAGTGAACGTGGAGTTCACTTTTCCACGGAGTGCTCTCCTGGGAGGGAACCAAATGCACCCAGACCCATGCCACTTGAACCAAGCCATCCGGATCCACTCTTCTTCAAATCCAAAGCAAGCAAAGCCCATTAACATGACTCAAAGGCACAAAGAAAAGCTAGATTAGGAATTTCATTTGTAATTTGTTTTTAATTTCAATTTCATTTTCATTTTGTAAAGCCTATATAAAGGCATCAATTTCATTTCATTAAGGAGGCTGGCTCTGCTAGAGAGCAATAGGAGTAAGAGTAGGATAGAATAGAAAGCTCTCTTTGATACACCTTTATTTTTCTGCACTTTTATTTTTCTGCACTTTACAATTCAAGCATCAAATTCAATTTGGCTTATGAAATTTCAGTTTCTGAATCTTCTCTTCTGCAATTTTACTTTCTGCCATTTTTCATTTAAAGCTACTGTGATTTGAATTTAATTTTCCTGCACTTTAAATTTCCTGTCACTTGTTCTCAAGATCTCTTCAATTGCTTGCTTTACTGCTTCATTTAATTTTCCAACACCCAGCCCCTTTTACATTTGATGCAAGTTACTTTTCTTGCTCTTTAAGCTTCTGTCAAATCTACATTCTACTGATTTACATTTACATGCAATTACATTCCTTGTTCTTTAAGGTTTTGTCACTTTACTTCCTGCAAGTTAGATCTTCTGCAATTTATCTTTCTTGTCATTTAAGCTTCTGTAATTTATATTCTGCACTCTAATTAGCTTGACTAAACTAATCACCTCACTAAAGTTTCTTGATCCATCAATCCCTGTGGGATCGACCTCACTCTTGTGAGTTATTACTACTTGATGCGACCCGGTACACTTGCCGGTGAGTTTGTGTGGAAATCTAATTTCCACTCCATCAAGTTTTTGGCGCCATTGCCGGAGATTGATTTAGATCGACAATGATTAAGTGGGTGAGAAGTCTAGATTAAGCATTTTTCTTTGTTTTTGTTCTTTTAATTTTCTGATGCCAAGGTGTTTGAGTTATTGCCTCACTAAGAAATTCTCCTCTGTGATATGAATTTCAATTTTTATTGGTGATGTGTTTTATAAAATTCAAATGGAGTTCAACTCATCTTGTGATCAATCAAATTTTATGGGATATTACCCACCATCACCAATTGATTATTCTAATGGTGGTTGGGAATATCACCAAGAAATCACAGATCTTGAGCACTCCAATCAATGTAGATATGCCTCAGAACCTCAAGATGAGCAAGAGAATCATATGGGATATTTTCCACCACCACAAATTGATTTAAGTCATTATTCTAATGGTGACTGGGAATATCACCAAGAAACTACAGATTTTGAGCAATCCAATCAGTGGGGATATGCTAATCAAGATAATTCCATGGAATACTGCCTAACATCACAAAATAATTCATGTTATTAAGCTAATGGTGGATGTGAGTATCAACAAGGAATAAACGAGTATGAACACCTCCCAGAGCCACAAGATGATTCATACTGCTATAACAACTACTCAGATTGTGACTGGGAGGGTCAAAATCAAGGAGATCTCGATGATCCATACTTTGTTCATCAAGAGACATCATCACTGGAGTGTGCTTTCAATAAGTTCATGCAAGATTGTCCCCCAATGCCACAAGATGATCCATACTGTGATGAATTCCACAATTCTTCAAGTTGTGATTGGGAGGATCAAAATCAGAGAGCATTCAATGTGTCATACTCCATTAATCAAGAGCCATCATCACTTGAGCAAACCTTTAATTCATTCATACAAAATTGTCTAACCTCACCTCCCAACTTCTCATGTGAAAATCCTTCATCACTTGATGATACCTCAACAAAAAATTTCCTCTACGATCCATACCAACTACAAAATTCATTCTACAATCCACAAAATTTATTCCATGCCCCTCAAAACATCACCACAACACATCCATGCCCACAAAAATATTCTCAACCTTCATCCCTTGAGCTAGCATTTGAATAATACTTGCAAATATCCATAGACTCTTGGAAAGAACAAAAAATCCTCTACAATAAGATGGATGGATATTTGGAGCAGACAAGGAAAAACAAAGAAGTGTTAAGCAAGAAAGATGAAGAACAATTGGTGGATGTGAATAAGGAAGTGGAAGAAGCGGCCACTGCATCAAGTGAAATTTCAATGAAGGAGGAGGTGGTGGAGGCATTTGAACCTGCAGCTGCATATCCACAGAAGTCACTTGAGATGACAAAGGAACATGAAAACTCACAACCCTCACAAACATCCCTGAACCAAAAAGTCTCAACAATTGAATCTGTGATTGAAAGATATGAAAAGGAGATGAAGAGATTTTGGGAAGAACAACAAGCCTCCTCTAAGAAAGTGCTATTAAGACAAATGTTGAGTGTAAATGAGGAAGTGAAGGAACAAGAAAGTGAGGAAGACAAACAAGGAAGCTCATACTCAAGTGAAGTAGAGAATTACATAGATGAAGGGCTCATTGAACCACCCATTCAAGAGGCTCTTGATGAAGAAAACACTCCAACCATCACACAACCACCAAGTATTGATATCCAAGAAGTGAAGGCAACTAACAAGAGCACCAATCCTACCCCTGATCCAGCAAGCAAGCTTAATCAAGCCATTAACAAAAGGAAGCTTGCTGAGGAGAGACCAAGACAGGGGACAATAGCTGAATCTTCTCCCCCATTGAGGTCATTCCTCTTAACAAACTAGAAGAAGAAGAAGAAGAAAGTGAAGAACAACATGTCAAGCTAATGACACTAAAAGAGCGCTTGTTGGGAGGCAACCCAACCGTAGGTAACAATTCATTTCTTTGCTTTGTTTACTCTCTCTGTCTGCTTTGTTTATTTTCTTTCTCTGCTTTGTTTAAATTCCAATAAATTGGTGTATGATTATATTCTAAGTTTGGTGTTGCCTTGCAACAATTTATTTTCAATCCTTCTGGATGATTGCATCAAATAAAAAATGAAAGTGTCACACGATTCTAAGTTTGGTGTGCCACTTATTTTCTATGCAATTTATTTAGCAACACCACTTGTCTGCATAATCATAATGCCCTTTGCAGTGTTATTTTTCTTTTTAGTTCGACAATTTTAGTTTTCTCTTTGTTTTAGTCATTTCCTTGTTTTTAATGCTTTCTTTTATTAACTGTTTTTGTTAATATATCACCAAGAGATCCTTATTCATGACAGATTCTTCCCTTGGTAATGGCATTTAACATACAACAGTTTTCTTTGTTTAGTTTTAGTTCAAATAAATTGACATATGGTTGCATTCTAAGTTTGGTGTTGCTATGCAACAAAATTTGTTCCCAATCCATACTGGATACTTGCATCAATTCCAAGTGAAAGTGTCACACTAAGTTTGGTGTGCCACTTATTTTTTTTATACAATGTATCATACACACCCTCTTATTTTTGCAATCACAATGTCTCTGTTTCCTGTGCCTTGATGGTTATTCTTAATTTTGCTTGCTTAAACACATGTACTACTAACATTTTATTGTGTAAGACACTCATGATCCATCTTAGTCCCATCACCATTGTTCTGATTGTTCCTTGAGGATTAGCAAGCATTCTGAGTTTGGTATGGGAAGGGAGAAGAATAGTAGGAAAATGACAACTATAGAGAAGATGAATTACAAGATTGTAAAGTCCCTTTTCCTCTCATTTTTTTCCAGCACTTTAAATTGCATGATTGTCTTTATCTTCTCTATTTACATGTGTGTATGAATAAGCATAGCCTGAATTTTGATCTGTAACATGTTGCTATGCCACTATGACTACCAACTTGAGTTTTGTAAAGTTCAAAGCAGTAAAGTATCATGATCATAAACAAACAAGGTCATTAAAGAAGAATTTAGCATGTGCATACAAGTACTGGAAAGCTAGTATGATTAACTGTTGCTCAATTGCATTGGATTTTATTTAATTGAAGTTTTCATCTAGGACATTTTATGAAATTTTTTTGAAATCATGAAAACCTTGAAGGAAGCAAATGCAAATAAGGCAAGAAAGAAAAAGAGAAAGAATGAGAAAGTTAAAGGCTCTGAGTACCAATGACAATTCATTTGTTAAGTACTTGTGGTGTTTATGTATCAGGCAAAAAGCTTGAAAACAAACCACTTAGAAGTCAAGGCTAGGCTCAAGTACAAAAGCACTCCCTCAAAGCTCAAGGTTCTGAGCATCAATGATTAGAGAGTCAAGAAAAGAAACAAATGAGCTTAATGAAGTCCTCTAATTCAATGCATGTGGTGCTTATGTATCAAGTGGTAATACTTGAAAACAAAGCATTTAGAATCGTAGCTTTGTTATCAACTCATGGGACAAAGCACCCAAAAGGAGAAGCTAATAAGAGAATGTAAAGCTTGTTTCAAGAAAGAAATATAAGGAAAAGATTTCATAAATTGAGCTAGATAGAAGCATCAATCATTTACATTTCTTTTGTGATTGTAGCATGCATGGAAAACTAGCCAACCATGAACATTAACTTGCTTTTCTTCTTACCTTGGTTTGTCAAAATGTGCTGCATGATTCTTTTCTTGCTTGGGGACAAGCAAGGTTTAAGTTTGGTGTTGTGATGACAAGTCATCATGTCATGTTTTTCTATGCTTTTTCATACAAGAAATTGATGATTAGTGCTTAAATATTGAATGCTTTTGTGCTTAAATGGTATATTTTTTTGATCTTTTGATTTGATAAACTTTGTAAGAAATAAGTATAAAAAGAAGCAAAGAAGCACAAATTAAGCTCAATTAAGCTCAAAAGGAGCAAAAAGGATTTGCAACCCTGACCTCTTCACACTCCAACAAGAATAACTTGAGCTACAAAACTCCAAATGAGGTGATTTTAGTGGCATTGGAAAGTAGGGATCTAGAGCTTTCCAAGAATATATGGCATTGCATAGTGGACACTAAATCTGAGGGAGAAAACTTATCCCAAAAGTGCAAAGATGAACATAGTATCAACCTGCAGTAAGGCCAGCTGACCTCTCCACCTTCCAAGGAGGATAACTTGAGTTGTAGAGCTTTAAATAATGCACTCTAAAATTCATTTGAAAGTAGACATCCAGAGCTTTCCAACGATATATAATAGTATGGGGTGAACATTAAGTTTGGGCCTCAGAAGCTGGTGCTAACTTTGGCCTCCAATGCAGCGTTCACTAAGTGAACGCCACGTTCACTAAAGTGAACGTTTTTGGCCTCTAAAATAGCGTGACCATGCCTTCTTCAAAGGACCATAACTTGAGATACAGATGTCCAATTGATGCACTTCCAGTTGCATTAGAAAGCTGACATTCAGAGCTTTTCAACGATATATAGCAATCTATATTTGGCATGAAATTGAAGTACAAGTGATAGGCATCTTTAAGGCCCAAAAATTACACTCAGCAACACTTTTAGGCCAGCGTTCACTTTGGAAGTGAACGTAGCATTCACTCTTTCCACCTTTTTTGTGACTTTTGACTAAGGAAGCAAGGCGCAACACTCAAACAAGACCCAGCACTTAAAGAAGGCAACGTAGCGCTCAACCAAGGGAGCGCTAGACAGCAGTCAACCAAGGGAGGCACACACCAAGGAAGGGTAGCGTTCAAAGAGTGAACGTGCCGTTCACTAAAGCAACGCTGGAGGAACAAAGGCGCACCAAAGGCATTCCTTAGCAAAGTGAACGTGGAGTTCACTTTTCCAAACGGAGCGCTCCCCTGGGAGGGAACCAAATGCACCCAGACCCATGCCACTTGAACCAAGCCATCCGGATCCACTCTTCTTCAAATCCAAAGCAAGCAAAGCCCATTAACATGACTCAAAGGCACAAAGAAAAGCTAGATTAGGAATTTCATTTGTAATTTGTTTTTAATTTCATTTTTATTTTTATTTTGTAAAGCCTATATAAAGGCATCAATTTCATTTCATTAAGGAGGCTGGCTCTGCTAGAGAGCAATAGGAGTAGAAGTAGGATAAAATAGAAAGTTCTCTTTGATACACTTTTATTTTTCTGCACTTTACAATTCAAGCATCAAATTCAATTTGGCTTATGAAATTTCAGTTTCTGAATCTTCTCTTCTGCAATTTTACTTTCTGCCATTTTTCATTTGAGGCTACTGTGATTTGAATTTAATTTTTCTGCACTTTAAATTTTCTATCACTTGTTCTCAAGATCTCTTCAATTACTTGCTTTACTGCTTCATTTAATTTTTCAGCACCCAGCCCCCTTTACATTTGATGCAAGTTACTTTTCTTACTCTTTAAGCTTCTGTCAAATCTATATTTTGCTGATTTACATTTACTACAATTTACATTCCTTGTTCTTTAAGATTTAGTCACTTTACTTTCTGCACTTTAAATTTACTACAATTTCGTTTCTGTTGGTTCCATTTCACTCAATTCAACACTGCTAGCTTAACTAGACTAATCATCTCACTAAAGTTGCTTGATCTATCAATCCCTGTGGGATCGACCTCACTCTAAGTGAGTTTTACTACTTGATGCGACCCGGTACACTTGCCGGTGAGATTGTGTGAAAATCTAATTTTCCACCCATCACCTAATTGATCTTTATCAAGCATCTTTGAAAAAGGATGATAAAGGAAAGGAAACAAATTTTGTTTCAAATGATGCTAAAAATTCCACCACTCATTATGATGTATCTTATTTCTTTGAGGATCCTGAAGGAAATATTGGCCATTTGATCAATGATGAAATAGTTTAATATGTGAAATTGTTAATTATTCATGTAAATAAATAATGTAAAAAAATTCTTGTTAAGTTTTATTTTCTATACATCTGAATAATGTATATAAATAATATTTAATAAAATATTTATTATTGAATGTGCCAAGATAATAATAATAATTTTTTTTATTATATACTATACTTCTTAGAAAAATATTTTCAATCAAGAAAATAATTTTATGCGTATATACTTCTACTTATTTTATTATTATTTGTCTTTGAAGAGAATGGCAAGGACATATAATGAAGATATTTGCCTTGCAGATAGTGCAAGTTTGCATACCATTCTCAAAAGTAATATATATTTTACCCATCTTGTGCCAAAAGAAGAATATGTTAATACTATTATTGGCTCAGGCAATGTGATTGAAGACTCCAGAAGAGCTATAATTTTGTTTTCCGAATGAACAAAATTCATAATAAATAATGCACTATTTTCTACCAAGTCTCTAAGAAACTTGTTGAGCTTTAAAGATATTCGCCGAAATGGATATCACATTGAGACTATGAATGAGGAAAATCATGAGTATTTATGTATCACAACTCATGATTTAAATAAAAAGGTAACATTAGAAAAGTTACCATCACTTTCATCTGAGTTATATTATACCAAAATTAGTGCAATTGAATCACATGCCATTGTAAACCAGAAGTTTACTAGCCTAAATAAATTCATAACTTGGCATGATAGATTGGGTCATCCGGAAACAACCATGATACGGAGAATTATTGAAAACTCTAATGGATATTCACTAAAGAACCAGAAGATTCTTAAATATAGTGAATTTTGTTGTGCTGCATGTTCTCATGGGAAGTTAATTTTAAGGCCATCACCAGTAAAGATTGGATTTGAATCCCCTGAATTCCTAGAAAGGATTCAAGGCGATATATGTGGACCTATTCATCCACCATGTGGATCTTTTAGATATTTTATGGTCCTAATAGACGTATCTTTGAGATGGTCACATGTGTGCTTATTGTCTTCTCGCAACCTGGCGTTTGCGAGATTACTGGCTCAAATTATTCAATTAAAAGTACAGTTTTCAGAAAATCCAATCAAAGCAATTCGTCTTGTAATGCTGGTGAATTTACTTCCCAAGCATTTGATGCTTCTTGTATGGTTAATGGAATAAATGTTGAACATCCAGTAGCTCATGTTCACACACAAAATGGATTAGCAGAATCACTTATTAAATGCCTCCAATTAATTGCTAGACCCTTGCTTATGAGAACAGATCTCCCAACCTCAGTTTGGGGCATACTATTTTACATGCCGCAGCGCTTATTCGTTTGAGGCCAACAAGTTACCATCAGTTCTCTCCTATGCAATTAGCATTTGGCCAGCAGCCAAATATTTCCCATTTAAGAATATTTGGATGTGCGATATATGTTCCCATTGCACTACCTAATCGCACTAAAATGGGACTCCAAAGAAAATTGGAGATATATGTTGGATATGATTCTCCCTCTATAGTGAGGTATCTTGAGATACAAACTGGAGATGTATTTAAATCTCGGTTTACGGATTGTCATTTTGATGAATCAAAATTTCCAACATTAGGGGGAGGGAATAAGTTTCCTGAAAAGGAATTTAATTAGATTTCATTATCGTTGATGTATTTAGATCCTCGATCAGGGCAATGTGAACTAGAAGTTCAAAAGATTATACATTTGCAAAGAATAGAAAATAAATTGCCTGATACATTTTTCGATACAAAAAGGATAACCAAATCTTATACATCAGGGAAAAATGTCCCAATTCGAATTGATGTCCCAATCAGACAAATAGCCGCTGAAGCAAATTCACGCCAGAAGCGTGGCAGGCCTGTTGGTTCCAAAGATAAAAATCTTCGGAAAAAAAAAGAGGTAACTACTATTCCTGTTGAAAAAGACATAGTAAAAACACTTGCAGTTGTCCAAATTTCTGATATAATTTTAATGCTAGAAGACGTTCAGGTTCCCGAAAATTGTGAAAATAACGAGATCTCGATAAATTATGTCTTTACAGGAGAAAAATGAGACCGAAATAAGATAATTGTCAATGAAATATTTGCATATAATGTGGCATTAAATATCATGCATGAAAGTAAGGATCTTGAGCTAAGATCAGTCGAAGAATGTCGACAAAGAAATGATTGGCCAAAATGGGAAGAAGTCATGAAGGCTGAGTTAGACTCACTTGCAAAACGTGAAGTTTTCGGACCTATAGTCCATACACCAGAAGATGTAAAACATGTTGGATACCGATGGGTATTTGTGAGAAAACGAAATGAGAAAATGAATTTGCATGCTACAAAGCTTAACTTGTAGCACAAGGTTTTTCACAGAGGCTCGGTATAGATTATGAAGAAACGTATTTCCCTGTAGTGGATGTAATAACATTGCGTTATTTGGTCAGTTTATCTGCATATCATAAACTACATATGCATTTAATGCATGTGGTAATAGCCTACTTATACGGCTCATTAGATCGTGATATCTATATGAAAGTCCCTGAAGGATTAAAGATATCTAAACCATCCAATGAATATTCACAAGGATTATACTCAGTTAAATTGCAAAGATCTTTATATGGACTGAAGTAATCTGGACGAATGTGATATAATCGTCTGATGATATTTGCCCATGTGTTTTCATAAAGAAATCTGCATCTAGATTCATTATAATTGTTGTGTACATTGATGATTTAAATATTATTGGAACTCTTGAAGAGATTTCAAAAATTATAAAAACTCTAAAAGAAGAGTTTGAGATGAAAGATCTTGGAAAGACTAAATTTTGTTTCGACCTACAGATCGAGCATACAAAAAGTGGGATCTTTATTCATCAAACAACATACACAGAAAAGATCTTGAAGATATTTTATATGGATAAGTCACATCCATTAAGTACCCCAATGATTGTAAGATCTTTGGATGTGGAAAAGGATCAATTCTGTCCTAAGGAAGAGAATGAAGATATTCTTGGTCTTAAAGTACCATATCTTAGTGCCATTGGAGCACTAATGTATCTTGCTAATAATGCATGACCTGATATATCATTTGCTGTGAATTTACTAGCAAGATATAGTTCCTCTCCAACCAGAAGACATTAGAGTGGAATCAAACAAATCTTTCGATATCTTCATGGAACGGTTGATATGGGATTGTTTTATCCATATGGATCCAAGTCACAACTAGTTGGCTATGCAGATGCTGGATACTGGTCTGATCCACACAAAAGGAGATCTCAAATAGGATACTTATTCACATATGGTGGTATATTACAGCTATATCATGGAGGTCCACGAAACAGACGATAGCAGCAACCTCCTCTAATCATGCTGAAATACTAGCGATATATGAAGCTAGTCGTGAGTGTTTTTGGCTCAAGAGTTTGATCCAATATATTATATCATCATGTGGACTGACTGATCATAAGATAGCTCCAACTGTCCTGTTTGAAGATAATACAGCATGTATTACTCAACTTAAAGGTGGATACATTAAAGGTGATAGAACAAAGCATATTTCTCCCAAATTCTTCTTCACTCATGATCTTCAAAATCAAGGGACAATTGATATCCAATAGATCCGCTCAAGTGACAATCTGGTAGATTTATTCACAAAATCACTCCCAAAATCCTCCTTTGAAATATTGGTATATGAGATTGGGATGCGCCGATTTCGAGACATTAAATTATGTCAACAAGAGGGGGAGATTGTACTCTTTTTTCCTTGATCAGATTTTTTTCCATTGGATTTTTCTTGACAAGGTTTTTAATGAGGCAGTCTCCATCAAAAGATATTATACTCTTTTTTCCTTCACTAAAGGTTTTTTTCCATTAGATTTTTTTTAGTAAGGTTTTAACGATGCATAATCCTGAATGGACATCCAAGGGGAGTGTTGTGATAAGATCAAAATGGTCAAGGTGGATGCCCATTAATATGGGCGGCTGGTTTTATTCTCAATACTTAACTTCTCAAGGCAAACTAAATTAATGAAGTTGAAAAATATAAAACTTCTTTGTCTATAAATAGAGAAGCAACCGACGAACAACACACACAAAAACAATAAAATACCATTCTCTCTTTTTATACACTATTAATAGTTTCTCTCTCTCTCTTTATTACTACATATAAATATATAAATAATCTTTATTAAGCTAATTATATTAATGTTAGAATTTTTTATTTATACTTCTTTAATTTATATATCCTCTTTATTTATTCTACAAGAGTTAATTCACTATTATTATTATCATATTTTTTGTGTTTTGGTTACAATAAATAATTAAATACTACCTAGCCGGATATTTTGTCCTCTAGCATTTAATATAATAGGGTATTGCTTTATTTTGGTATTAGAAAAAAGTAGTTTATTAGGTAGCACAGCAACCCAACAAAACTTCGGACAAAACAAATTTGGACGATTGTTGAGTTTTATTACATGAATTAATTAAGATCATTAAGATTTTTAAAATAGTTATATAATATTTAAACAATTTTTAATCCTAAGTAGTTATACTAAGACAATGGACAAAAAAAGAAACATTAATAAAAATATAAAATGTGTATTATTTGAATTTTGTTATATCATTTTTTAAAGTCACATATATATATATATATATAAATTCTGTATATCTTATCATAATCTTATCAAACTTGTAAATATCATAAAAGATTTTTATTCTAATAAAATAATTTTGTATGATGAGTCACTACTTCTAAAAAAAGAGGCGTAAGAAGATGTGAAGATGATTTAATCTTATTGAACTTGATTTTGTTTGAGTTAGGTCAATAAAAATGACCGATCCAATATGTAAAACACTCTGATTGTCACAAAACGAAAAAAGGAAGACGAGCACAAGGTACATTAAAAAACTTCAGCAAATTAAGAATCCATAAGAGCTCGCAGGTGGTGTTAGCAAGAGCGTGATATTTGGCCTCGGTAGAAGAACGAGCAATAGTGGTTTATTTTTTAGTCTTTCATGATACTAAAGAATCCCAAAAAAAAAATAGCCAGTTAAAAACCTACGTGTATCCGGATAATTGACCTAATATGAATCGCTAAAACTGCAATTTTGGATATTAGAACTTCGAGAAAAGAAAAGTCTCCTGTCAAGATTACTGGTCTTAAGATGCCGAAAGACAGAGACATTTGCTTTGTAATGAGTTTGAATTGGTGCAGTCGTGCAGCTAAAAATTGACAAAGTTGATGAGTTGCATAAGTAATATCTGGAAGAGTAAAGGTTAAATAAATCAAGCGACCAGCGACAATAAACAAAAGGATCTAGAAAAAGAGAATTGTCATATTGAAAAAGTTTAATTGCACTACCTATAAAAACACTAATGGGCTTAGCTTCTAAAAGCTCAAAATGAGTCCAAATGTTTAAGTAGTATTTATGCTGTGAAAGTGCAATTATTTTACTAGAATGAGCCATCTCAATACCCAAAAATATTTTAAAATTTCAAGATCTTTAATTCTAAAATAAAAGTCTAAGGTTCGTCTAATGGCCGTCAGAAATAGAATTTTCAATAACCACAATACCATCAATATATATTAACAAAATAGTAAATACATACTTTTCTATCCACAATTTTAATAACTAGACTATAATAAAAAATAATCTGTTGATACCCACAAGAAAGAAGATGAATGAAGAGTTTTTCATACCACATTCGACTAGACTGACACAACTCATACAAAGATTTATAGAGACGACAATATTAAATTGGAAGATTAGAAGAGAGGTCCAATGGCAGCTCCAGTATACCAATTCGGATAAATCATCATGGAAGAAGAATGCATTATTGACATCTAGCTAACTGAATTGACCATTGTTTAATAGAAACAAAAGCTAAAACTATGTGGACAATGGCTGGTTTGACAACCGGTAAAAATGTCTCCAAAAAATTACCTCTTCAGTCTGTGTGAAATCTTTGGCCATCAAACGTGCTTTGTATCTTTTAATTGAGCCATTTAGATGACGTTTGATTTTATACACCCATTGACAGCCTATGGGTTTCACCTTTGAGGGACACTGTAATACCATTATTACTAGAATGTCATGCTTCTGGTTGCACCACTCTGATAGCGAGAATATTACAACAACTTTTAAATATAATTTTACATAGTAGGAACCTTTAATTGAAAATTGGCTAGACTTTTTTTTGAAAAACCAGAATGTGTACAAAGCCATATCGCAAAACCACAACTCCTATCCTTTTTATAAAATTATACTAATAATAGCAAAGGCGAGGAAAAATATCAAAGATAATACAGTTATAAAGCACAACCCAACAAGCACATAATTCTCTTCATAAGCTTTCTCAACTCCTATCCTTTTTATAAAATTATACTAATAATAGCAAAGGCGAGGAAAAATATCAAAGATAATACAGTTATAAAGCACAACCCAACAAGCACATAATTCTCTTCATAAGCTTTCTCATCCGTTTCTTAAAAAAGATAAGGGTATAGAGGGTAAGAACCTAACCACACGGTCTCGTTAGTGGAGTTTTAGGATTGTTATAGAATAATATACATATATAATAAAAAATATGTTTAACAATAGTAATGATCATTGCTCATCTTATAAATCTTTTTCTCCAATTTAAATTTATTTCATTCTTAAATCCATCTAATCCCTTATTCATTAATTGTCTAACCTCAATCTTAATTTTAAAGTTATGTGATTATCCATTTAAAATCAAAATCATCAATCACGCCACCACAAGTCAATGTATATATCAAATTTTTATCAATTTACTAAAGTATATAACTTATCGAATTACAGCCTCCATTTCAAATAGTTACGGCATCCGTCCCTAATATAATCAAACCACGGCCTCCGATCCAAAACATAATCAAATTACGGCCTAATCCCAACTAGTTTTTCATCTTTTTGGATTCATCATATCCAAACTAGTTTTTCGTCTGTTTTTTCTTAAAGCGAATTTATCAGGTAGCAAAATTATTGAACCAACAACACATACTGATACTATCTTAATAATTTTCTTATATCCCTAATTGCCACCCATTCCAAACTCTATTATCAAATAATTACTATTTTTTACTTTTTAGTTAATTAAGGTGTCATTATTTATTTATCTATTGAAATTCTTGTATTTCGTTTGGGCTATTGTAATTCTTGACTATCATGAAAAGCCAAGGTCAAAATCATAAAATTCATGAATATATGTTATCTCGTTTCTTAATTGGGATGGATTTATTGTTACATAATGTTAATTATTTAGTTTGTTGTCTGCACGCTTTGAAAATTAATAATAATTAAACTAGGCCTACTACTTATTTCTTTCTCTTAGATTTGTATGTAATTATATTATATAATTTTTAATTACATTGTTAGTGATATAATTATTTATATTGCCTTTTTTTGTTATTTTAAATTTTTGGGATAAATAATTTTATGACATAGTATCAAAATTCTGTGTTTAAAAGATCAAGAGTTTGATCTTTGATAAATTTTAAAAATAAAAAAAATAGCATAAAAAGAAGACTCTTACTTGAGAGAGAGTATTAGAAATATAATTATTTATGTTATCTTTTTCTATTAACTTAAATTTTGGGATGAGTGGTTTTATTTTATTACATATGCTAGATGTAGTTTCATGATATTTTTTAAATCGATAGGTCAATAATTAATCCGTTATAAATTTAAATTCTATTTAAAAATTTACTCTTGACACAATGAATTGTTATATACACAAAACAAAATTAAACTTAATTGTAGTTATATAATTTGTAACCATGCTACTAACATCCTTGTGGCTCGTAACTCGGTGCGTTAAGTTGGAGTCTTAAATTTGGGTGTAGTATATTAAAAGATTTAGATCCTCTAAATTTTAAATTTTATTTTAGAGAATAAAATATAATCTATTACCATTTATTTTATAGGTAGGATCAAGAAAAAATATGAAAAAATATTTAATCATAAAAGATCTTACTTTATCCTCTAAAGTAAAAATATAAAATTTAGATGATTCAAATTTCATATTAAAAATTTAAAATGCATCGTGATCTTTTGTTTCAACTAAAGCTTCATCTGCAATTAGGATTAACTTTTTTTTTGTACACTGGAACTTTTTTTGTCCGCAACTAGGATTAATCAATTATTAGAACTAAATATCGAAGTAAGCATCAAAGTGGTTCCTGAAGTTATCCTCGAGGATCAAAGTAATTCTTGAACTTAAAAATTTGTCTAGATCGTCCCTGAAGTTGATCTCCGGTACTCATAATGGTCCTTCCGGTGAATTTCGTCCAGCTGGCGCAACCGAAAAGCTGACCTGGCGTTGTTGGTGACACGTTAGCAGCCCAAAACGACGTCGTTTGTGGGGTGGCGCCAAAAAGACATAAAACGTCGTTGTTTTATGCGAAAAAAACCCCCTCCCTCAACGTTACACTAACGTCTCGTCTCCCACACTCAAACACACACACACAACACAAAGCAGAGCTCTCTTCTTCTCCGTTACCCTCTTCACTGGAGCCAGTGCTATTACAGTCACCGGAGCGTATTTTGGTGGAGAACCTAAGCTCCAGAGGATCGCTTTCATCATCTGCATCAGACAGAGAGTTGTGAAGACGGGTTTCTCTGATAAAGGTACGCAAAAAAATATTTAAATGTGTGGTGAAGCTCTGTTTTTTGAATTTTGTTGTTAATCTATTCTTCACAAGGGGAAAAAATATTTTCTTGGAGTGTTTTGTGTCGGAATGCATGCTTGTGTTTTGGGGTATTGGCTAGGGTTTGTTCAGGAGGAGGTTTCTTAGTGGTTAGGCTAACTAAGGGAGTTTTTGTTAAGATGGAAACTTGTTTATTTTGTCCAAGGGTTTACTACAGTTACAGTTTTAGTTATGGAGTTAGTAAGTTGGTAATGTGGTTGAAGTTTAGGGAGGCTAATATAAAATTAAAATTGTTTAAATTGCAGATGGGTGATGATTTGATTACCATCCTATTTCACCATGGAGGATCATTCATCATAGATGTTGATGGAGGTGTGACTTACAATGGTGGAGATGTCTCTGAGTTTCCAGGAGTTGATACAGACAAACTGGATGTCTTCTTTGTCCGAGACTACCACAAGGATCTTGGATATGACAAGGTCACTCAAACATGGTAGCTGGTTCCTAATAGGCCGTTGCAAAATGGTCTAAGGGCTTTAACAAATGACAAGGAGCTGTTGGAGATGTGCTACCTTTGTCAGCAGAACAAGGGGGTTGTTCATGTTTACTATGAACATGGAGTCTCAAACCCTCTGTACATTGAGGAAGCAGAGGTAGTTTCATCTAAAGGGAAGGAGCTCTTGGTGATACAGGATTTGAATCCCACCCCAAACCCCACTACCAATGATAATGCCGAGCCAATTCCCACCACAGCAGCATCTACTCCAACCTCTGCACCAAATGACACCACTATTCCCACCGAAAAACCAGATTCAACTACAAAGCTCCCACCTATTTCAATTACTGTTAGTAAACTAGCAAAAAAAATACACCCCCACTCCACTGCAACTCCTATGTCAAACCCCAATCCACCCCCAAAAACAGTGACTCAACCCAGTAAAACCAAGCTGAAAAACCCACCCAAAAAAATGTCACTACCCACTGAAATGCCTAAACCATAGTCGAAATCAAAAGAGACCAAGAAGTCTGTTGTACCAAGGAGAGGGACTAGGAATGTAAAATCTGCAGCACCAAAACCAAATGAAAGGAAGCCATTAACAAGAGCAGCTGCTAGTGGAACTAGTGTAAGACGTAATGGTAAAGGAAAACAGCCCCAAACAGAACATGTGGCATTGTCTAGCTCAGAGAATTTCTCAGATAGTGAAGCGGGTGATGGTTGTGAGGAGGATGAACCATATCGGCCTGATGGTGATTTATTGTCTAGTGAGGAAGATGTGGGTGTGGGAAAGAGACTCTGTACATGTGGTTTTTGGCAATTGAGTGGTGATATACTTTTACTTGTTTCTTGCTTTGTTATTTTTTTTCTTGACTGTTGGCTTAATATTGGTAATCTTTGGACTTGTGATAATGTTATTTAGGGATGCCGTGTGTGCATGCTTGTGCTGCATTGGCAAGGGTTGGTAGAAGACCAGATGAGTTTTGTCACCAGTGGTTGACAATGGAAGCATATAATAACACATATGCCTTCTATATCAACCCAATTCCAGGTCAAGCCCTATGGAAAAAGTCACCACATAACAGACCACAAGCACCTAAATTTAAAAAGAAACCAGGTCCACTTACGAAAAAAAGAAGAAAGGATGCAGATGAGGAGCCAAGTGGGGGTAAAAGGTAGAGGAAGAAGATGAAAAGAATCTATCAAAAAGGTCACTGTCGTTATTGTGGTGAATCGGGACACACGAAGAGAAACTGCAGAAAGAGAGCTGCTGATGAGGTGGCTGCTGCAGCTGCTAAGGCTGCTGCTGCTAAGGTTGCTGTTGCTGTCCAACCTCCGGCTGCTAATGGTGGTGAAGCCACCGTTGTCCCAGAACCCCCACCAAAATTCAACTTGAAGCCAGTCAACCACCATTGTCACAAACCGATGACTCTCAAGAGGTTCACAAAATTATATTACATTCAATCTTATTATGTGCATGTTCTTCTCCACTTTTAGTAACTATTATACATGTCTTCACTAATAGGTCTTGCCTCCTCCTGTGAGGCCACCAAAACTGTCTCCCAAAAGGAAGTCATCCAAACAAGAAAAGGCAACTCCAGGAAGCAGCTTTCAAGCAGCAACCACCCCACCTGCTGCCACCCACCAGCAACCAGTCAACCCACAACTCTTCCTCCGTCTCATCCTATGCAAGGTGCATCACAGGAGACCGTAACAAGACTTTTTAACTTCATGAAGTTTGTTCCGAATCCTGGATTCAGACCACCAAAAAACAAAAAATGAAGACTAGGTTTATTATGTTTAGGAGAACACTATTTTGTTTAACTATTTTGATGAAGCAGTGTGCTTTCTGCATTTAGAACCCAAGTGTTGGGGATTTTTTTGTACAAAATTTGTGTTCTCAATATGTTGAGAACTTCTGATATACTTGCAGAATATTGCCCTGGCTCTTCCTTGCCTATTTTGAATATGTTTTCTGCATTAATATATGATTATGGATTATGACCTCATTGAACTTGAGCTGTGCCATATTTTCTTTTTGTTGTTCTCTGATATGCCATTACGATTAAAAAAATTAGAGGATTCCATTCGTACTGCAGGAACAATTATTTACATATAACCTCTACTTTATTCAAATTCCAAATTACTCTTGGACAGTCATGTGAAACAGTTTAATCTGCATTCCTTTCAACTAAAATGAGAAGTGCAATTACATGAACAGAAGAACATATGCATATCACATTTCACTTAGTTTTTGGCTAAACACAATTGACTCTGCTGCCTATCCAACCTTAAGACAAGCACAACAACTGTAACCAGCAGCAGCAGCATACATGTAAACAAGAAAATTCCCCCCATTTTCAGAATTCTAACTTCAGACTCTAGTCTTCCAAGTTTCCAAGCAATCTTCATCTTCCATTCTTCGTTGTCGTTTGAAGAGCTTGTTCTACCATCACATGTCACCGCATCTTCTTTCAGAATTTTGTCCACCCAAATAAACAACCCACACCACCTCTTACCTGCAGTCTAAACCCAGAAAAGTGAATCAACCAACCTCTAGATTTACCAAAAGGAACATCATCAAGCACTTACATTGTAGTTTGGGCAACCCGCGAACAGTCTCCTGGATTAGAATCCGTCGCTGACCATCGCAGCACTGGTCTCGACCCGCATGCATACCATTCTGGCAGACGCGCATCTCTGTTTCTATTCATCCTCCTCATGATGCTTCCAAATGATCTTGGGTTGTTGGAGCTCCCAGCTGCGTTGCTTGCGCTAGCCATAACGTCTGGTGTTCGAAGATGAAGACAACACTGAAGAATCACCTCTGGTGCGATGGAGAAGAACGGAGAGAAGACGAAAACAGCATGTGCGATGGAGAAGAAAGGAGAATAGAGTCAATTTGGGGGTTAGGGTTTTTAAACTAAAATTAGGGACCAAATTGACTCTAAAACGTTTACTAGGCCACGTCAGCTAGCCGTTGGGCTGCTAACGTGTCACCAACGACGCCAGGTCAGCTTTTCGGTTGCGCCAGCTGAACGAAATTCACCGGAAGGATCACTATGAGTACCGGAGATCAACTTCAGGGACGATCTAGACAAATTTTTAAGTTCAAGAATTATTTTGATCCTCGAGGATAACTTCAGGGACCACTTTGATACTTACCTCACTAAATATCCCGTTGTTTGTTGGCATGTATTTAGGGCAGTGCGAGTGCACGATTCATGGTTTCTGAATATTTATTTTTTTGGACTGGTAAATATTTTTATTAGAACTACGTTTATGTAGCAAGTATGTTAGTGGGCTAGACATGGGGTTGAAAGAAATTAATCTAAGTTTGTAATATTGATATATCATTCATAAAGTAATTAATCAGCATTAGTCATATATATAAAAAAAAAAGGTGATGTATGAAACGAATAAAAGATTGAATTTATTATTATTTAGCAATATACATGTCGTTCAAGCATTTTGTGGTTGTATATATGGTCAGGTTTTGTTATTTAATTTGGTGGTTAATAGTTGGCTAACAATTAATAGTGTGACTGCCATGGATGGGGATGTAGTGATTGTTGAACCTAATATCAGGTGTATATTATTGTTAATTCCCAATTGTCAATTGTATGTATGTCATCCTTTCAGCCATGAATTGAAAGGAAAAAATAAAGCATCCACAAAATAATTATTATTTAACTATATATATCAGCTCAACGCGCAACCCTAAACTTTTTGAGTTCTTGATTTCCATATATTCCAAACTAGGTAAAGGAATGTGTATGAAAGCGAGTATTTTGACTTTGACAAAGACTGCTACATGTTTTGAACAAATTAAGAACCGGCGATAATGTAAATAATAATAGAATAACAAAATATTATATATATATATATATATATATATATACTTAAAAATCAGTTATTAAATTAATTATTATATATTTATATATAAATATATTATTAATTTTTTTAAATATATATTATATATTTTAATATATATTTATACAAGTAATTAATTTAATAACTTTTTTACACTTAATATAGTTGATAGAATAAATATAAAAAATTATTTTTTAATTAGTTAATACTAAAATTTTATTTTTAAAATTTAAAATTTAAGATTAAAATTAAAATTTAAAAATTAAATTGTATAAAAATTAACAAATATTAACTGAAAAGAGTTGCATATCTTTATAATTACTACTACTACTACTACTACTACTACTAATAATAATAATGATAATAATAATAATAATAATAATAATAATAATAATAATAATAATAATAATAATAGTTTATCTTGTGTTTTAAAAATATATTCTAAGAATATAATAATCAAAATATTTTAAATTTTTTATGTATTTAATATATTAAAAATATAAAATACTATTTCTAATAATTTTAATAAAATATTTGTTATAATTGTTTTAATGTCTATTTTTAGAACATATTTTAATAACTAAAAATATTATGTAGAATGAAGAAGAATAAAACGTAATATTTTTTTAAAATAAAAACACATAATAAAATTATCAATTAAAAAAGTTTTTATAAAAAACAATACAAAAATTAAAATTTTAATATATTTATTATGCATTTATTAAAATAAATTATTTAAAAAATTTAATTATTAATGATCTTTTTATTTATTAAGTAAAAAAAAGTCAAAACTCATAAGAGAGAAAATCATAAAAATGCACAGATCGAGGCTGAAATTGGCCGACAGTTTAATTGCGTACTATTTGCGGTTTGAAAAATGCACGTAACCCAAATTGCATTAAAGGCTTTTCGCACACAAAACTTGATAACGTCTGAACTACTTTTTAAAATTTATAAAATATAAAAACAGGTTCAAACCATATCACATTTATCTCAATATCAAAATGCAATAAATAATAGCACATTCATTTAATTGAGTAAAGGTTGCCAACTTGCCATTATTGAAATGCGCATATGAAAGTGTTTCTTTACCTAAAATAAAGTCTCATACAAATATAATTGTTGTATTGGAAAAAAAAGGAAAGGAAAGCATATATATTTAATAATTTTGAGTATATTATTATTATTATTATTATTAAAAAACTAAGAAATTTATATCAAAGCTTACTATTTTCTACTATTGTTATTGAAACCCTTTAAAAATAAAAATAAAAATCCCCATGATTTTTAGTTTTTTACAGAGGCTTGAGTGTTGAACAGTAAAACCTTTCTTGTAACTAAATTGACACCTAAATTTCTGGTGACTTTAGTTGATCCGTCACGCTTAATTATATAAACGTGTTCATAGCAGAGAAAAAACGACCAGCAATTCAACTTTTACTACTTAAATAATAACCGCCTTGCTGTCACAAAGTAATTGAGCCACGTGTCTTTCTTTTTTGACTTATCCTCACCTTACCTTAATTATTTCCTCATATACATCCCATAACGCTCTATACTATATATAGTAGTTGCATTTCCTCTGACACTCATGTCCCAATTAGCACTTTAGCAGCATATAATAAAGTGGTCTTAATTTGGAAAAGTAAGTATTATTATTGTTATGGAATATCATGAAATAATAGAGGAGGGAGTAGAACCAGTTAGTCCTGTGGGACAATATTTCAACAGCTCTGCACTATGCATATACATTATTGGAGTTATAGAATTTGAAGTTCCAATTCATGGTTTGCTAATGCAGGCTATGTCTCTTCTCAAACATGTTTTTCTTCCCATCAATCCACGCTTCTCCTCCATCATGGTAAGAAAGAAACACATTGCTAGCACTTTAGTTTTTGTTTAAATTTTTAAATTTTAAAAAATATTATTCATATATCATAATATCAAGTCTTTTTCACTACTAGTTCGATTTCTATTGGACTTTTTTTTTTCTAATAAAAATAAATTTTATGAAAAAAGTTGACCAAAATATTCTTATTTTATTTTATTTCCAAAATGTTGATAATTTTTTGTTTACTCTCTATACAATAGTGTATATATGTTTGGAAAATTTTTAAATATTCAAGAAACATTAATATTTTAGTAATTTGAACCGTTAGTTTTAAATAATATTATATATATTTTTTATATTGAGACTAACGGTTCAAACTATTAAAATACCAATGTTTTAGAAATATTTAAAATTATTTTTAATTAATTTGTTTGTTTATGTTGTTCCTAAGAAAACTTGCCAATGAGTAATAGCTCAAATGACATAGACTCCTCATACTCAATTAAGAGGTTGCGGGTTCGAGTCTCCTATCTTTCCAAATTTTAGCCAATGAGTAATAGCTCAAATGGCATAGACTCCCCATACTCAATTGTCTCATATTTTTGGTAAAAAAAAAAAAAAGAAACTTGGTAATTTGCGACGATTTTTTACCTTCATTAAATGTATGTATTTGTGTCCTACTATTTAATTGCGGCAGTTTTTAAGAAATATATTGTGACAGTATTTTTTTTTATATCAAGTTTTAACATTGACACACATCTTATATATGGTTAAGGTGCAAGACAAAAAAGGAGAGAAAAGATGGAAGAAAGTTGATGTAAACTTGAAAGAACATGTGAGAACCCCAATACTGCCAGAAACACTAGAATCAAATGACAAGTGGTTTCAAGATTACTTATCAAGAATATCAATGGAAGAATTACCACAAAGCAAGCCCTTATGGGAAGTTCACATAGTGAATAGCACTACAAGTGATGCACATGGGAGTGTGATATTCAAGCTTCACCATGCACTTGGAGATGGCTACTCTCTAATGGGTGCGCTTCTCTCATGTCTTCAAAGAGCTGATGACCCTTCTCTTCCTTTGTCTTTTCCAACTCTCAAGCCTTCAAAGCAAGAATCCAAGTCCACCAAGGGAATTTGTTCAAGCTTTTCTTGGTTGCTGTCTTCGGCATTTTACACCGTGGCAGATTTTGGATGGAGCATGTTGAAGAGTAGCATCATTAATGATGAAAAGACACCAATTAGATCTGGGAATGTTGGTGTTGAGTTTCAACCGATTTCTATATCAACCATGGCTTTCTCTATCAATCAAGTCTCAGATATCAAGTCTAGGCTTGGAGTGGTAAGACCATTATTACAAGTGTTTATTAACTAGATTAATTTAACTAATTTAATTACTTTAAGAATCACACCTTCAATTAATGATAAAAAAAATAATGATGAATACATTGACAATATATATGACACAAGATAAGAATAACATTTTTTGGATCAGACTTGTTGACATGTACCTTAAGATCACATTTTAAAAGCATTAAAAAAAATATAATTTTTATATATTAAAAATTATTATTAAAAATATAAACACCTCTTTACTCGATTGAGATTGAGTAAGTTTAATTCAATTTTTAGAAGTTAATTTATGAAATAAGAGATGTCTCACACTAATAAACTATCTGAAGATCTTATTCTTAAAAGATACAAGATTTATATTATACATATCTTTATGTTTAGAAATAGTTATGTGATCGAAATTCAACAATATTAATTTGATTCTGATTATGTCATATAATACATTTTTTTAAACATATTTGACTGACAAAAAAAAAATATATTAATAGTTATATCTTTAATAAAATACATAAAAAAATTTATTATTATATTATTATATCATTAATGATCCTTTTTGGTTGTTTAATATATGTTACAAAGTGCAGACAATAAACGATGTAGTAACTGGAATAGTGTTCTATGGGACAAGATTGTATATGGAAGAAATGAACTCCAAATCAAAGACAGCAGAATCCACTGCATTGGTGTTACTGAATACAAGAAACATTGAAGGATACCAATCAATCAATGATATGCTCAACACCAAAGCCAAGGCTCCTTGGGGCAACAAAATTTCCTTCTTGCATGTTCCTATTCCCAAATTAAAACAAAGTAGAACCTCAAATCCTTTAGAGTTTATTTGGGAAGCACATAACATGATCAAGAGAAAGAAACAATCTTTAGCTGTTCCTCTTACCGGCACACTATTGGAAATGGAGGGTAAACTAAGAGGGCAAGAGGTAATTTGCTACATTATTATATATTTGACTAATTAAACTAATTAATTTTGATAATCATGATGATAAGTTTTCTGTTATATCATTACTTCATTAGTTTTATGGTGATTATTTTGTTTATCCTGTTGGAAAAGATTTTGTCACTTTTTACTCCAAATATATATATATATATATATATATATATATATATATATATATATATATATATATATATATATATACATTAAAAAAAAAGGAGTGTTTGGGGCCAATAATTTTTGTATTTTGTAACCATTAATTGACCATCAATAGTCTTTTTAATGGTGTGAGATTACATCTAATGATGAGAGATTACTCACTTTTCTCTTGATGGTTAAGTGCTGGCCACAAAACACAAAAATTGTTGGTCCCCTAGACTTTTCCTAAAAAAATAAAGTCGGTAACTTCAAAAATATTTAGAATGTTAGTACTACTAATTAACCTTTAAAATCTATTAAACACTTAATGTAATTATAGATTAATGAGTGGTTTTGAGAATGAATATGTGTATATATTTACTAATATTGATGATGACAATATTTAAAGTTTTTATTCTTCTAATATATTTAATGCATAGAAATTTATAAACTTTTTATGATAATATTGTTAAAGAACTTTTTTATTAGTAAGACCCTGAAATTTTAAATAAAAAGTAACCTAGCTGTAAAAAATGGAGATATAGATTATCTCATCACAATATCTAATGTGCTTGTCTAATATACCAAATATGGATTCATGGGACAATATCAAATTTAAAGTATAAACCTTAATATTAATAAAGTATTCTCTAATATAATATGGTTTATTGGTTGATCAAAGTTGTTGTATGGAGTAGACTAGTAGAGTAACTAATTAAAAACGTTCAAGGAATCATGGAACATACGTACACAATAAAAGTATAAACCTTATTAATATAATACTACTAATCTTTTATGGATGTTTTAATGGTTTTGGTTGACCAATAATGTTGTTGTAGGCAGTAGCTAAACACATTTATGGGACATTATCAAATTCAAGTGCGGTTATTTCAAACTTAGTTGGACCACTACAACAAATGGCTTTAGCTAATCATCCTGTCAAAGGCTTGTATTTTACTCTCGCTGGTGGCCCCGAGGTATAATGTTTATTAATCAATTAATTAATTAATTAAAGTCCATTCTTAGAGTTAAGTACAATTTTAGTTCTTAAGGTATAAGTCAAAAAAATTTTTCATCCTCAATCTTTTTTTTTCATATAAAATTGTCTTTAAGCTTTAACTTAGTTTTAAAATCGTCTTTACCTTAGAGACCAAAATCGTATGGAGGTGGCGGTAGAAGTGAAGACAGAGGTGGATCATAGACAACTTCTTCTTTTTCTTTCCTTTCCCCTTCTTTTTCTTTCTTTCCCTCTTCGCAGATCATAAACACTCTTTTTCTCTTATTTTTTTTATTTTATTTTATAATTTTTTTGTTATGGGTAATTTGGTCCAAAATTTTAATATTTAAGTAAAAATGACGATTTTAAAACTTGGTTTTAAACCCAAAGAACGATTTTATATGCAAAATAAGGTTAGGAACAAAAAAAAATTTTTAACCTATACTTTAAAGACTAAAATCGTACTTAATCCTCCATTCTTATTATTACCTATTGATCCTATGAGAAATTTAAAGCTGTGTATTAGAATAAATAAATTTAATTAATTTTGTTGAATGTAATGGAATTGGAAGACATCTTAATAAGAAGGCCTTTTCACTCATATTCTTACCTTTTTTATTATCTTATTATTTAAACATTTTTTTTGGACATCAACGTAAGACACAATTTAGGACTTATATATATGTTAATGAAAAATACTTACACTTTTTTGTTTCTAATTTTTTATTTTTAAATGTATGGTGTTCAGAGTCTTGTCATTTCAATTATGAGTTATATGGGAGTGCTAAGAGTTACCTTCAAGACCGAAAAAGATTTTATAGATGAACAAAAATTGAAGTCATGCATGCAAAGTGCATTTGAGAGGATACTCAAAGCAGCAAAGGAAATTCCTGACAAAACCAGATATTGATGAGTTCATCAGAATGAAGGTTATTAAAATTTCTTGTATTTAGTTAGAATTATTGGAATTATTTGTTATGTCGCCTTAATTATTTTATTATTCCGTACATGAATTGAAAATTAGTTGAAAAAAAAAGCCCACTCTTAATATAATGTTCATCCTAATTTGTTTGGGATTTAATTAAATGTATATCATCATTTGTTGTTTTTTTAATCTTACTAAATTCTTTATATTTTTGGGTCAGAATATTTTTGGGGTTAACCAGTTTGATGTGATCTGATTATTTTGTTGGGTTGAAGTTTGATATGAGCTTGACTTCTTTAGAGATTATAAACCCATTAACAAGATTCCCAAGCCCAAATTAATTGATGAGCATTGCTCTCTTTTACTTTACATACACGTTCTCTCAACCACATTATAATGGACTCAGCGTTACGGAGTTGGGCTTTTTCCGGTTTGACTTTTTTCGTAAAGATATTAACAAAATTAATAAATAAACTTATAGAAACCAATTTGAGCTGGTCGAATAATCAGTTTATTCATCTGTTTAAGGAAGTGTTTCGAATTCAAATTCTGTCTTGTGCATGCAATAATTTATTGGCCAGCGGTAGACCCTTAAATGAAGCTAATTTAATGCTTTACCCGAAATTGCTAAATTAGGAAGCAATCATAGTTGTTGACTTCGACCACATCCCTTTTAAATGATCAAATATAAAATAAAATAAAAAACTTGTTTTTAAAAAATTATTTTTTTAAAATTTTTTATCAAATCAGGCCTAGATTCCCACAATATATAAATAAAAGGTTAGGAAGCAAGATAGAAAACTAGGTATTGATGAAAGATTATAAAGTTCCACTAATAAAGTAATAATTATGACAATAATAAAAATCGTTCTTATTTTTTATTGCAACAAACCACGAGAACTATGGATGACACGTGAAATCATGTTACACAAATTTATTAAAATTACGATGTATTAGATTAAACTCAGTGCATCATGCACTAAGGTAATTCAATCGTATAAATTTAAATTATAATAAATGTTTTTTTTTTTCCTTTTTACTATTTATACCGATGAATAAATTACCTTAGCGCATGATGTACTAAATTCAACATAGTACACCTAATATGTGGAAAATTTGAAGAGCATAAGATGCTTGTAAGGCTTTTGAGGGGTGACAATAGTTGAAGGGAAATTTGGGTGATTCACTGAATCAGGAAAAGCTTGACTCTCCAAACACAATCCAGCATGAGATTGATACACATATCCACCTTTACCCTTCAAATTACTAAGGTAGTTCCCAGTATAAAACTGCAAACCAGGGGCATTTGTGTAAAGTTCCAACACCCTGCCTGATTTATGATCCTTAACTATTGCTGCTAGCTTGATTTTCTTCTCACTATCAAGAACATAGTTGATGTCATAGCCTTTTGTTGAAGCTAGCTTGTTAATCCTGCTTCCAACAACTTGTGGCTTCAGAAAATCATAGGGTGTTCCTTTCACTGAAGCAAATTTTCCTGTGGGAATCAGTTTGCTATCAACAACTGTGATCTTTGAACCAAAGATTTGGACAACCTCGTCAAGAATGTTGCCACTGTTTTGACCTCCTAGGTTCCAATAAGCATGGTTGGCTAAGTTCACTGGGGTGGCTTTGTTTAATGCTTTTGCTTTCATCACTATGGCCAAATGGTTTTTCCCACTTAGAATGTAGCTCACAGTAACTATGAGATCACCAGGGAATCCTGAAATAATAAACATAATGCAATCTCATGAATATTAGTATCTAGTAAAGGTTTAATTTAATTTAGTTTCTAAAATTATTAGTAAATGTATTTTGTTTTAGTCTTAGAATAATTTTAAATTTATTAGGGACTTACAGTCCAATTCTCATATTAGATTTAAAGTTATAGTCGGTCAAAAATCCTTTTAGGAGCATGCTAGCTCATAAAAGACATAATCTAAATTATATTCATGTAGAATTCTGTGTATATCTTACATGAATTTATCTAAATTATTTTAAAATTTATTTTTTAAATGCTATAAATAAAGGGCTTAATATGTATCTAAAATATGTTATTTATTTTCAATTATTATTTTGCATAATTAGACTATTACTGAATTGAGTATCAGAGTCTTTTATAAGTATACTCGACCACCATGAAAACACTAATATTATAATTTTATTTCTGGCCAATCAATTATTAGATGATTGTGGTTATTTGTTTACCTTCTTCACCATCAAAACTATGGTAACTGAAGGTAATACTTGGGTTCTTGGCATTTCTTTTGTAGCTTTCCACTTTCCAAAGAACATCATTGAATCCTCTGGTTCCACCTAATTAGTAAAAGGCAAGCAAAGTAGAATGAGCATGCATTTTCTAAGAGAAATATAATAGTTGGTAATATTAGAAAGATAAAAAAAAATTAAATTTATCTTATTTAATATTAGTTAATTTTAGTAATAATTAATAATACTAAATAAAATAAATTTTAACTTTTTTTATTAATTTTTTTTTGTTACCAAAAATTTATATAGCTATCCATAGTATAAATATTTTATTTAATGTTAGAATTTAATTAGGTTAAGCATACCATGAAGTGTATTGTTTCCTTCATTAGCAACTAATTTGTAATGAACTCCGTTTAGAGTAAACTGAGCTCCTCCAATTCTGTTTGCAACTCGCCCAACAGTAGCACCAAAGTAAGTTGTACCATTCTGCAAATTATTAAAATCAAAATATGTGACCACTTTGATTTTGGTATATTTATTTCCAATCCTGTTACATCTATATTTTTTAAAATAGATATTATTTGATAATAATATTTTTCTAAACAATTAATATATGTTTTTTGTTAATTAAAAATAAATTGAAATACATAATTAATTAATAATAATATTTTTATATAAATGTCAAAAGTGATCGATGCAGGAATAGTGTTATTATTGATTTCTTTTAATTAACCTTTTCTATCCTTTTTGTCTAATCATTATCTGCAAAATATAAAATATAAAGAAAAATAATGATACAACGCCCTAGAAACCATCTTAAAATTTAATGAGTTTTTATATAATTTTTAAAATATATAACTAAAATTTTAATTAAATTTTTAATTATAGATATTTTTAATTTACAAAAAAATATTAAATTAATTTTAATATTTTTTACATTAAAAATTTAATTATAAAATTAAAAATAATATAAATATTTAATTAAAAATATAAAAATATAATTATAAATTTAATAAAATTATAAGAATCATAAGAATAGTTACCTTTTTAATATATTCAATGTCTTTATCTTCAAAAAGTGATTAGTTCTTTCTTCGTTTACTAATTATTAATTAATAGAATAAAATCATTTTCCAAGAATAGCATGCTCAACTATTGCCTTTTGGGAGAGAAATGCGTCCCTAGCTACATCGTACTAAATAATATCTTTTTTCAACAAAAATATAGTAAAACAACATTTTAAAATAAAAATATCAGTTTTTTAAATGAAAATAAAAATACTCTTCACTTAGATATTTTCCAAAAATAATTATTTCTTTTTAAAAGATGAAAGAAAGCACGACTGTACCAGTTTCCTTTAATATCACACATGAAGTATTCAATCTACCAAAAAGTTAATAAAATAAAATTTTCATGTTTCTTTTTGGTACAACATCAAGTTTTCATGTGAGAAAAAAAAATCAAGCTAGAATTAATCATTTTATTTCATTTTTCATCTATATTATCATGCGAAACCGATAGTCATTATTCTACTCATCAATTATTGAGCCAAAAACATAATTGGAACCATTATATATGACTCCTGTTCCAATCTACACAATGCAAGTAGGGAGCGACTCAGATAAAGATAAAGACGTTAAAAATGTCTTTTTATAAAGATATTTTTTAATAATTAAAATTTAACACATATAATCAATTAAATCGTGTTATTTTTATCAAAATTAGGCTAGACAAATTAATTTGACCGAAAAATAGTAAATCAAATTTTAAATTGGTCTAAATTAATATTATTTTTTATAAAAAATAATAAAATACTCTATTATAGAAAATAACTAAAATATTTTTATTATATATATTAATTTTGAGAATCCTAAATTTTAGTCCTTTATTTTTCTATCGTAGGATTAGGATTTAAAATTTTTAAAATTTAATATATATATATATATATAATAAGAGTATTTTAATTATTTTCTATAATAAATATATTGTAGTCATTTTTTATAAAAAAAATAATATTAATTTAGACTAATTCAAAATTTAATTCACCATTTTTTTGGTTAAATTAATTTGTCTAACTTAATTTTGACAAAAATAATATGATTTAATCGATTATATATATTAAATTTTAATTATTAAAAAATATTTTTAAAAAAACATTTTAAGCGTCTTTATCTAAATAGCTCTATATAAGTATTATATAGACAAACTCACGTTGTGGACCATTATTTGTATAAAAAAAATTATATTACTCTACATATTGCCACTACTAATTATACTCACGTTGTTGACTGAATATAAATATAAATATATCCGTATTAAATTAGTCATCACTAATATTATGCTCTTTTGTCTTTTTCTACTTGTGAAACAGAATCCCGAGAAGGAAAAAAAATTGGGGGCGTTTTAAATTTTGGTTTAATTATTTTTTTCGTTCTATAATTTTATCAAATTTTTAATTAAATTATTATATATTTTTTAATTAAATTTTTATATTATTTTTAATTTTATAATTAGATTATTTTTATATCAAAATATTAAAATTAATAAAATATTTCTTTTAAAATATATACCGTTAAAAATTTAATTAGATTTTTAATTATGAATACTTTTAATTTATAAAAAGATATTTAATTAATTTTAACATTTTTTAGAATAAAAAAGACCTAATTATAAAATTAAAAACTATGTAAAATCCTGACAATTGAAAGAAAAAAAATAGAAATATCTAATTAAAAATTTGATAAAATTATAGAGACTAACGATATAATTAAAGTTTAGATTTTTAATAAATAAGGAAAAGAATTCATAAAAAAAAATAAGAAAAAACAAAGTTGAAAATTTTCAAAGTTATTAAAATGCCAATGGGGTATTTTCTTTTTTATTCAAAGTTAAATTTAATTGTGGACCCACATTTTCTATGGATTAATTGAGTCCACTAAAGTATTAAACTCCTAACCTATATCATACTCTTGTAAGAAAATACAAATTTAGAACCTTAGCTTGTTGAAAAGTAAAACAAAACGAAATTAATAATTTGAAAATTGGTATATGATTTTCGCATAAATTCACTTCCCAATTTAATATTTCTATTCATTTCATTCAAAAGTTATTTTTTACTTCACATAAAAAAAAAGAGAACCAAACTCTTTTATCATAAGACAATTCGTAAAACATTAGTTGATTATTCTAAAAAATAATTAATTATGGTTGAAAAGACGCAATTGCTGACTATAAGTCACATTGTTTTGAAGGATAATACCAGCACATGATGACAAACTATAATATGAAACTTATGTATATCATATCATATTTGTCTTAATTCTTATCTTATAATTAATTAACTCTCAAATCTTATAGCTGTCACATGTGTGAGTCAACCCAATAATATTGTTGAAAAAATGATGAGGAGAGATTTTCCTTATCTCTAACCTTTATGCACCAAAAAATAGAGCAGAAGAAAGGTGTATAGGAAAATCTGAAACAAATTCAACAACAAAATTTTATTTCTTTTGGTATGAAAAATACAAAATAAACTCACAGTGTAATCCTTGATTGACTTATATCCAAGAATAACATCACCCAACTTTCCTGAAAACAGAACACAAAGTGGAAGAAACAATTAAAATTCAGAATGATTATTACTCACAAAATTAGAAGCATTATCAATAAAACAAAATAATTAAATACCATTCTTATCAGGAAGGATGAGAGACAAAATTGTTGCACCCCAATTGGTAACCTTCAAAGAAAGGTCACCTTTCTTGAGCTCAAAAACCCCAATCTTTTGATGCTTGGAAGAACCATTCACAAGCCCTGAAGCTGAGAAGAAGAAGAGACATAGGAGCAATACAGAGATCTTGGTCATATTGTTTTCACAGGAATATGAATTGTGTTGATAAGAATTTGAAGGTGTACTTTTGAGTTATGTAAAGGGTCTTAGGAATCTTGTGATTGAGTAAAAGGGTTTGTTGGGAATGGACAGTGTGTAGAGAATATTGCAGTTTGTGGTTTGAAGCCAAGGTTTATATGAAAGCGTGAGTAGGCTTAGTTGGGCCTAATGATGGACCCAACACATGATGTTGTGATTCTGAGTTGTCTTCATTGGCACGTGGTCCAACCAAATTAGATTAGTCTAGTAGTTAGTTTATTAGTCTGCTTAAACAAGTGTCAGAGATTTAAATCCTGTCTTGTACATGTAATAGTCTATTGGCCAGCGATAAATCTTTAAATAAAACTCAGTATTACGACAAATTAATCCTTAACCTGTAGAATTGAGGAATGCGGTTTAAAAAAAATGGTATGTGGTCCCCACTTCTCATTTCACGAGTCAACCAATGTGTTTGTATTTTCAAGGTTTTTTTTATGGGGAATGAGATCCTAGGCATCCAAGCAAGGATAAGGTTACATGTTTAAAGATTTAAAAATTTAATTAAAATTTAATTAGAATTGAATTATATATAATAAAATAATATATTTAGTTATTTATGTATAAAAAATATATATTATATATATATTTTAAAAATATATTATTTATATTTTATTATTTTAAACTGATCAACCGTTAAAAAATTAGATTAATTTAACTAATTTACTAGATTTTATATCAATTATTTTGTTTTTGACCAATTCGCTTGTAATTATTTTTTTTGTTATGAATCAGATTGGTTTAAAACTAGTTTTAAATTAATTCGGTTAAATCGATCAGTTCGAACTAGTTTCATGATTTTAGTAAAGCTCTTAGGTCCTTCATTGGAGAAATTAAATATTGAATTTGCTCTCTTTTCTATTATTAAGAGAGATTATTGGTATTATAATTTAGCAAGCTTAATTATACTTTAGAAGTTAATGTAAAGAATGGGAGTTGTTTAAAACTTACAAATGCTATGAAACTTAACCTACAACAACTATAAAATAAATTGTAATATTTTAATTAAATTCTAACAATTAGTTAACATATTGAACCTGTTTAACACCTGTAGCAAATGTTGATATCTTATTTATAGACAGTTTGAGAGTTGAGGCACTGATAATTATTCTTAAATAAAACTATTTAATTAGATTATTAGAAGATAAAGTTAGACTATCATAAATTAACTTGAGTTAATTTTAATGATTAGTTCACTAGTTCATTTAAATAAGTGTCAAGGATTTGAATTCTACTTCATACATATAATAATCTATCAATTAGTAACAAATCCTTAAATAAAACTCTAATCCACGATAAATTAGTCTTTCTTCTATCAAGACAAGAAATTGAAAAAAAAATAAGGTTAGACTATTATTATAAAATATAAATGTGTATTCAAAGAGAGCTTCTTGGGCCAGTCTTCAATTAACGAATAATGCTTAATGGACTTTGAGATGGGCTAAGTCAGACCCAAATTGTGAAAAATAACTTACCCACAAGATTGACCAAAAATATATAATACCAAAAAAATGTTGACCAAAATAATTCATTGATCAATATGATTTAGTCACAAGTACACCACAATAAATGTTGGCTCTAGCTCTATATATATTGCACCCAAAGTTGAGTCCATGTTATTAATTAAGAAACACTACATAGTACATACCAAGTTCCCAATATGAGTTTTTTTTTTTTTTTTTTTGTTTGCACCAGGGTATCCATCAGGCCGGAAGCCCAATGACTAATCCATCGGGTACTGCAGAGGCACACAAAGTGGGCGACCCTCCCAAGCAAGCAAGCTCCATTCCCATCCTCCAGTGAGTATCGAACCCAGAAGAGATAGTTAAGGGACACAGACCCTCATCCATCTGTGCCAACTTGCGTTGGTCCAATATGAGTTATTTTACATTGACACAAAATGCATAAAGAGAAGTTCCAGAAGTGAAGTTGCCAAGATTCAATCCAATACCAACCTTATACCCATTACCAAAGTATATACATCCATCACTAATTGACATTCCACCAAAAACAGTGGCACGAGTCTCATAAGACCAAACAATTTCACCCCTATTTGCATCAATTGCATAAATAGGACCCTTCCTATTTGTGGAACCAGCAAACACAATGCCATTAGCCACACTAACAGGCCCACTAGCAGTGGCATTGCTTGGGTTTTCTACTGACCATAATATTGTGCCACTATTAGCATCCATTGCCACCCAACCACCACTAGTTGTGGTCTTGTTCGAGGGTTTAAGAGTGAAGTTTTTGGCATCAGAGTTTGCAATGTTGGTGTACACTATGTTTGTGTCGGTTGCTGCCCCCCAGTATCCACCTCCTGCAAGCCCACCTGGCCCAGCTTCCTGCTTACATTTTCCAAAACGCACCACACTCTTATTATTGGAATTTATATAGAAGATACATCAAGTTCACATATAACATAATAAATATTTTTTTAACAAAAAAAAAACATAATAAATATTTTTGAGAATGCCTAATACTTATTAAAATCTTGATTTATCTATCCATTTTTTTTTACCTATATATCTAAAATAATGATGGACTTAAAAAAATAATTTTCTTATTAATATTAATTAACTGTTGCAAGACTTAGTTACTTACTAAAGAGTAAAGAAGTGTTGAAGGAGAAAAATAATCAATTAATACCTCTAAAAGAACTAAAACCTTGAAAACAAATTGTTTCATTTAATATTTTTTATCATTATTATTCAAAGGAATATAATATTAGATTTTCCCTTGTTAGCTAATAAGAAGATATAAAATTCTATAAAATTATGATATAAGGTAATTTATTGTACATCGCACGCTAACGCAGGACTTGAAAAAAAAAATCGTACTCACATAGTGTAATATATTGTATAAGTATTATAACTTAATAATTGTATACTTGAACTCGTAATTTTTAAGTCGCAAGAAAATAATTCAGAAATTATTTCAAGAATTTTTTTTTCTATAAAAATGTTAATTTTAAATTTGTTACCGTTGACCAAATGATGGTGCCGTTGTCCCGGTGCAAAGCCCAAGCAAAACCACTCTTTTGCACAGCAACAACAATATCTTCCTTTCTTCCCTTTACATGAATGGTGATCATCAATGGTGCCTCAGAAAAATCAGCATCTGGATTAGGACCTGGTGGACAATTAGGAGATGAAGATAAATTATTGCACGCAAGGAACCATACATCATACCCTCCCAATTGATGATACCACTTGATATCACCATTGTCCAAACCCAAAGCAAGAATCGAATTCGAGTGATTCTCCTCTTCAACACACTCGTCCGGGTGTGTTGGCCGTGTCGTAGTTAGGTTGTTCTGTTTCTCTTGACACTGTTCAACGCGCAAAGGCGCCGAGTACAAGTTTCCGGTGGCAATGTAAACATGGTTCCTTGCCTCGTCAATGGAAGGACTACTTCCCCACACGGCGGCTCCGGCGTACTCTCCTAGTTTTCCATGGTTATCCGGCAGCATGTAGGTTTGCCACAAGATGGCACCGGTGTGAATATCTAATTTTGAAAAGCTTCCCCGGAAAATGCAACATTGTTCAATGCTTGTGAGTTCTTCCAGTGAAGATGTACCTACATAAAAAGCCCTATAGATATGGAGGTATAATAGTGTTAGATATACAAGTAGGCACACATTTACGTTATTTTTAGGGATAAGTATGATTTTGGTCCTTAACGTAAAGGCCGAAAATTGATTTCGTTCTCGGCCTTTGTTTTGTTCCAAAATAGTCTCTAAAATTTCAGTTTGTTTTAAAAACGTCATTCGGACGAAAATACCTTTCTCCCTTCACGCCAAAATCAACCACCACCACCACCAGTATCATCATGGTCATCATCATCATCATAAATCAAACAAAATCAACCAGATAAATCAACCAAAATCAACCAGAAGCCCAAGCTGAACAAGAACCCACCACCACCACCACCATTATTATCATGGTCATCATCAATTCAAGCAACATGCACTTTGAACAATAATCAACAAATTCAGCAACAATATTCCAAACTCAAATTTCAGCAACAACAATATTCCACAAAAAATTTCACAAAAAAGTAAAAAATGTCACAAAAAATCTAGAAGAAGAAGGTGGTGCGGTGGTGCAGGGCGGTAGGGCGGCAGGACGGCAGAGCGGCGGTCAAGAAGGAGGTGGTGCAGTGGTGCGGTGCGGTGCGACAGGACGGCAGGGCGGCAGGGAAGCAGCGCAGTAGGGGGCGGTGAAGAAGAAGAAGAAGAAGAAGGAGGTGATGCGGTGGTGTGGTGCGGTGGGGCAGGACGGTGCGGTGGTGCGGTGCGATGCGGCAGGACGGCAGAGCGGCGGTGTGGTGGTGCAATAGTGCCGCGGTATGGCGGTCCCCTTCTCTCCTCCCCCCCTTTTTCTTGCGCCCCCTTTCTTTCTCTCCTCACCCCCTGCTTCTTTGTATTTCTTTCTTCTTTTTTTTTTATTTATTTTATATTTATTTTATTTTATAATTTTTTAATAAGGGGTAATTTGGTAATAAAAAAATAAAATTGGTAAAAAGGACGATTTTAAAACAAATTGAAACCTTTGGGACCATTTTATAGCGAAAAAAAGGTCGGAGACGAAATAAATTTTCAGCCTCTACGTTGGGGACCAAAGTCATACTTATCCATTATTTTTATGTGAAGTTAATATTTGACAACGATGAAATAATTTAGAGTAATAAATTTGACTAAATTAAAAATACCAAATGATACAAACGAAAAGAGATATAGCCCCCTCTCTCTTAAAGGAAGTCACGATGCCTACTTGAGGGTCGCCGCTGTCCCAGGGCTGCGGTGACCATCCCCTGCTTCCCTCTTTAACCTTCTCATCTTTTCTTTTCCTTCTCTTTTTCTCTTCCCTTATTATTTATCTATTATCATCTTTATTTTTATAATTACATTTTTATTTTCCTTCTTCACCGGTCACATCACACCACTGCCACTTTACTTTCGTCACCATCTCTTCATCTCTTCTCCCGCGCGCCCCTTCTTTCTGGTTTGGGTTTTTATTTTTGTTTCTGTTTTTTCTTTTAGATATCTGGATCTGATCCAGATTTATATTTCAAAAAATTGCGTTATAGTTGTTCTCTCTTCGTTGTGATATATTAGATTCTTTTTATGGTATTTTAAACTCATGAATAAGGAGAAACATCCAGGAAATATATATATATATATATATATATATATATATATATATATATATATATATATAAAGATACTTCCATTAGACACAGTCATTAAAAAAATATTTTTATTAGACACATCTATAAAGACACTTCCGTTAAACACAATCATAAACAAGAGTTGGCAGAAATTGGTAGAAATGATGTTGGTAACTGTTAGAGAATCATTAGAATCAATTTAAATCAATTAGTATCGTTTATACTTATATAGCATATCTGTATATTAATTATAGGATTCTATGTCTTTATTACTTTAATTCATTTAGCACCTATAAATACCCCTTGTATATTGTACTTTTCATCAGACTGAACATACACAAAACACTTTCTTTAGTTTGGTCTCTTGTTTCTAACATGGTATCAAGAGCTTAGGTTATTTTTTTTTTCAAAAATATTTGGTTTATACCTCCGTTATCTTGTTTCACTGGCAGTACTTTGTCCTCCATTTTCGACTTCTTCCCGACGCCTTGGTTCGTCACCGTCGTCACCTTCGTCTTCTACTCGTTGCAAGCTTTCGAACGCCGCCGAAAGTCCGGTCACTGCTTCAAGTTCTCCCTCCCCAGATGCCATCCATAACTGTTGGATCCACGCCCAGGATCAACGGTCCCAGATAGCGCTACGTGTCGTTGCCAGCACCCACGCAGATCCGCCCAGCCCGCATCCAACCTGACCTGCATTCTCTGACCCGCTACCAGCTCAGTGCTCGTGTCAGCGCTGACGCGTCTCCTTCCTCCTATCGCGTGTTGCCACGTGTCTTGCTCTGCTGACGAAGCAGCTGACGTGGCATCTGACGTGGCTGCTAACGTGTTCGACAGTGGGACCCTCCCTAAGGTTTTTGGTGAGCTCTTTCCGATTTTGCCATCTGTTTCCTCATTTTCTGCTCCAAAATTGCAGTTTTCTCTCCTCTCCTTGATCTCTGTGACTACTATTATGGAAAAGTCAGATGTTTTTGCTGTCACAGACTGAAAGGATAAATTCTGTCGAAACTGTAACCGTTCTGAGCACCTCTTCTCCGACTGTCCTTCTGTTGAATGTCGCACATGCCACCAAAAAGGTCATATTAGCTACCATTGTTCACAGCTATTCTGCCGTTACTACAAGCTCTTGGGACATTTAATTACTGCCTGCCCTACTCGCCTACCACGTCCTGATCCACTCAACCCGTCTCCTGTCTCTCTATTTGATATTGCATCTCTTCTTCAGCGTCTTCTCTCCGTTTCTGGTAATACCCCTGCTGCTTTTTCGACCCCTCCAGGTAATTTTAAATGGTACTTTGACTCAGGTTGCTTTAATCACATGTCTCCGTTGCGTAATATTTTCTCGTCCTTGTCTACCACTACAAATGGACCTTCTGTCAATACTGCAAATGGCTCCCTCTTGCACGCAACACACAAGGGTTCTATATCCCAGTCAACTCTTAATCTTCCTGATACTTATTATATTCCAAAATTAAACTTTAATCTTATTTCTGTTGGTCAACTTGTTGATCTGGGTTTTGAAGTCACTTTCTCCGTTTCTGGTTGTCGTGTACAGGATCCTCGGACGAGACAAATCATCGGGACTGGACGTAAGGTCGGAAGGTTGTTTGAACTCGAGAATCTTCATATTTCTCCTGTACCAAATCTCTGTGCTGCTTCTTCTCCCTCTACCCTTCACTTATGGCATCAACGTCTTGCCCACACCTCCTTAGGAAAACTACGTCCTCTTGTGTCTCAGGGTGTTTTAGGTTAGGTTCCAAATGAATCTTTTGATTGCATTTCTTGCCAAACTGCCAAACAACCTGCTCTATCTTTTCACAATAATTCATCTCTTGCTTGCTCTCCTTTTGATCTCATTCACTCTGATGTTTGGGGCCCTGCTCCCACTGCCTCTATGGGCGGAGCTCGATACTTTGTCGTTTCCATTGATGATTATTCTCGTTTTACTTGGGTTTATTTGATGACTAATCGCCATGAGTTACTTCAGATCTATATCAACTTTGCTACTATGATTAAAACTTAGTTTTCCAAGGTCATTAAGGTTTTCCGACGTGATAATGCTATGGAATACTGTGATTCCAAACTCTTAACCTTTCTTGCAGCACAGGGTACTTTGTCTGAGTTTTCTTGTCCTGGTACGTCTCAACAAAATGGTAGAGCTGAACGCAAACACCGTCACATCCTTGACTCTGTCCGTGCAATGCTCCTTTCTTCTTCGTGTCCTAAGCGTACTTGGGGTGAAGTTGTTCTTACTGCTGTTCATGTTATCAATAGACCCCCTTCTTCTGTTCTTGGTAATGTTACTCCCTTTGAGCGTCTTTATCATACCTCCCCAGATTATAGTTCTCTTCGAGTTTTTGGTTGTGTATGTTTTGTTCTTCTTCAGCCTCATAAACATAGTAAACTTGAACCTCGGGCTCGTATGTGTTGTTTTCTTGGTTATGGCACTAAACACAAGGGTTATCGTTGTTGGGATTCTCTCTCTAAACGTATTCGTATATCTCCTCATGTTGTCTTCTGGGAGCATCACATGTTTTTTCGATTCTCATCCTTTGAGTCAATTCCTACTACTCAGTCACCTTTGTTTACTAACCCCAATGTTTATCTTTTTCCTAGTGAGGATTCTACAGATTCTATCTCGAGTGACCCTCCACAGCCTCCTTTTCTTCTCCCTTCTCCATCTCTAGATGATTTCAGACCGGACGATGATCCTACTCCTACCGTCATGCCTCCTCCTCCCACTCGTTTTTCTAGGGTAAGGAATCCTCCTCCTCATCTTCTTGATTATCATTGTTTTTCTACTATCCTTCATCAACATGAACCTAAGTCATTCAGAGAAGCCTCCACAAATCCAAATTGACAACAAGCAATGCAGGAAGAAATACAGGTACTTGAAAAAGTACACACTTGGGATTTGGTTTATCCTTCTTCTGATCAGGAAGTTGTGGACAGTAGATAGGTATACATGATCAAGACCCGCTCTGATGGCTCTATTGATCGTTATAAGGCCCGCTTGGTTGCTCAAGGTTGTACGCAAGAGTATGGTATTGATTATGAAAAGACTTTTGCTCCTGTCGCTCGTCATACGTCTGTTAGAGCTCTTCTTGCCATTGTCGCGGTTAAAAAATGGTCTATCAGTCAGATGAATGTGAAGAATGCATTTCTTAATGGGGATTTGAAAAAGAGAGTCTATATGAAATCACCTCCGGGATATCCTTGTCCTGATAGTAAGGTTTGTCTCCTTCGCAAGGCACTTTATGGACTTAAGCAAGCTCCTCGTGAATGGTTTGACAAGTTCAGCACTACCATATGCAGTCTTGGTTTTACTTCTATCCCTCATGAGAATGTCCTCTTCATTCGTAAAAGTGAATGTGAAGTTGTTCTTCTACTTTTGTATGTTGATGACATGATCTTTACTGGAGATGATGTTGATGGTATCTCTGATCTCAAGACCTCACTTCACCGTACCTTTGAGATGAAAGATCTTGGTTCTCTTAGCTATTTTCTTGGTCTCGAGGTCATCTCCACTGATGATGGCATCTATCTATCTCAAGCTAAGTATGCTTCAGATCTTCTTGCTCGCGCTGGGATTACACATAGTCGCACTGAGTCTACTCCTCTTGAGCCTAATGTTCGATTTACCCCTATGGATGACACTGTTTTGGATAATCCGACTCTCTATCGACAGTTAGTTGGGGGACTCATCTACTTGACTGTCACCCAACCAGACATCGCCTATCCGGTTCATGTACTTAGCCAGTTCTTGTTAGCTCCTCGTACTACTCAATATGCGGCAGTTCTTCGCATTCTTCGCTACATCAAAGGCACTCTATTTCATGGCCTTTATTTTTCTGCCCATTCCTCTTTGGCTGTTCAGGCTTACTCCGATGCTGATTGGGCTGGTGATCCTACTGATCGTCGTTCTACTACTGGTTACTGTTTGTTTCTTGGCGACGCTCTCATTTCTTGGCGTGCTAAGAAGCAAACGTTCACTGCTCGCTCAAGCACAGAAGCTGAATACCGTGCCCTCGCTGACACCACTGCTGAGGTTATCTCGGTTCGTTGGCTTCTCGAAGATCTGGGTGCTCCTCAATCGTCTCCTACTGATGTTTTTTGTGATAATCGCAGTGCTATTCAGATTGCACATAATGATGTGTTTCATGAACGCACCGAACACATTGAAATTGATTGTCACTTTGTTCGGCAACGTATCCTTATTGATGCTGTTCGTCTCATTGCTGTTGGAACACTGGATCAGACTGCTGATATCTTCACGAAATCTCATCACCCGACTCGTTTTCGAACTTTGGTATCCAAACTCAAGCTGGTATCCTTAGCTCCCACTTGAGTTTGAGGGGGATGCTAGAGAATCATTAGAATCAATTTAGATCAATTAATATCGTTTATATTTATATAGTATATCTGTATATTAATTATAGGATTCTATGTCTTTATTACTTTGATTTATTTAGCACCTATAAATACCCCTTATATATTGTACTTTTCATCAGACTGAACATACACAAAACACTTTCTTTAGTTTGGTCTCTTGTTTCTAACAGTAACGTAATGGGATTGTTTTAAAAATGGTATTACAAGTATGGGATGAAAATATAATGAAAGAAACTTTTTTTCCATAAAAATATTTTTAAATTTAAGAAACTTTTGGATCTATTCGAAAAAGAAAAAAAAATATTTGTCTATATAGTAAGTTTGCAACACTTTTTATGTAGTTTTAAAAATAATAGAGATTATAATTTATCTTTTTTTATTTTTAATATTTTTTGTAATCGAATTATGTATTTACTCTCGTATCATAATTTAACATAAAACTTATTCATTTTTGTTTTTGTTTTAGATCTTATGTATTTTTTGCTATTTGTAAGTGCTATTCGACTATTTTTTTGAATGAGAGATTTTTTTTCTGTTAATTTTTTTATTAAATTATCATCTAGCCGTTTTTATTTATCAATAATTTTATACAAAAATAACTGCATATGTATACCAAAAAGAAAATTCAGTAAAATTTGAAAGAAGTTAACTAATGACAACTTTGTCTTAAACTCTTACGTACGTAAAATCTATGACGATAAAGGAGACACAAAAAAAACAGCTCCCAAATACAAAATAGTGCTGGTCTATCTAACCTTGTTATTTCTTAATATGCACATGCATATCAAATTTAAAGTCAACTTTAATAATGAAACGTATAAAATAATTTATGAAAATAAATAAAAAGATTGGTTACGTGAAGTCCACGACGACACATTCAATTGACAAAAAACCCCTAAGCAATTATATAAGATTAATTGGCCATATTGATTGAGTGTGGCATATACAGAGATAATTAAAAATTAATACAAAAAAATCAAAATTTTTTATTTAATATTTATTAATTATTATTAAAATTAATAAATATTAAATAAAATAAATTTGATCTATTTTTTTATCTCTTTAATATTATCGATAATATTATTATAGAATACTCAACAATGAAACAAAAATAAAGAATTTATTTCTTAATTTTGAAAAGTGCAAGAGAGCCTCATTAATTCACTATTCATTAGCTTAAAATGCTACGATTTCTTTAATTTCATCTCATTTTATTAAAAGTCTTATTATGTCTTTTTTATTTTTCTAAAATTAAAAGTGATACTCGAATCCACAATTTCTAAACTGAGTATAAAAAAATTATGCCATTTGAACTATAGTTCATTAATAAAAGTCTTATGTCTCTTCTTTTTATTTTATTTAAAGTTAGGAGTGAGTTTCGAATCGACAACTTCTAAATAAATATGGGAAGGTTATACCATTTGAGATATAGTTCATTGGCAAAATCTTATATCTCTTATAGATATGTTCTTTAGATATATAATTTATAAATATATAAAATATTTCTCACTTCATAAACTAACTTTTAAAATTAAGTTAGACTTATTCTTAATTTTAATATGAAACTAACTCTAATGAACGATTTTTCTTTTCACACGTTACACCTTTTTATTTCAATACATTTGTCAACTTTTAAACAAATTAACATTTTAAAATAAATTTTCATTTCTAATATATTGAAATAAAATAACTATTTTCTTAATAACATTCTTATTTTAATTATGATAATTAATAAGTAAATATATTCTTATTTATTTATTTAGTGATAATTTTGTTTATTGATATAATATAACATTATATATTATTAAATTAAACTATATTTGTTATTTTTCTTAATAAGAATGGAGTAGTTTTAAATTTTACAAGAACCTTATTGATATTAGGAGTCCAATTTTTTTTTTTTAAATTTCCCCAAAAATATATAAATATTCATAGATAAAAAAAAAAAACTTTTCAAACTTCTAATACATCTTATACGAATAAAACTCTTTTAAAGTGATTAAACTTTAATTTCTTTTTACTTTACCCTCATGGTATATTTTGTTATATTTTACTAAATTGTACGTAACACATGTTAACTATTATTTTTATAAGAAGATATATTTAGGTAAGTAATAATTATCTTTTTCTATATGATATAATAATAAAAAGTTAAAATCTTATTTAAAAAAAAAATAAAGATAAGGTAAAAATTCAGGTGCAACTGTATATGAAGTTAATAGTTAAAAATCGTTAGATGACAATTTAATTAAATCTATTAAATCATTTAACGATTCTCAACAATTAACTTTACATGAAGTTAATTGCACTGAGTTTTCACCAAAAAAAAAAAAGTTTATATAAAAAATTTATACAAATTCTAAAAAGACTCTTGAAATTAAGAAGAGATATATATACCAACCCTTTATAGTAAGTTCCGGACATGGTCAAAGTACTTGAATCATGACTATCCAACCTTGTCTGCCAAACTAACTCTCCAGTTAATCTCTTGAGAGCAATAACCACAGCAGGACCATAGATTCCAACAATCACAAATTCATCAGCTATAGTTGGTGTTGCCCTAGCCACTGTCCAATTAACACCACCAACCAACCCTGTTGGTGTTAACCCTGTCAGTTCTTGCAAGTTTTGCTTCCAAACAAGGCTTCCATCACTTGCTCTTACTGCAAAGATTTCACCATTCCATGATGGGAAATAGAGAATTCCATCAAAGATTGATGGGGTTGCAGTTATGTCTTTTCCTGCGTAGAATTTCCATTTTAGGCTTAAGCTTGAAACGGTTTCACGGCTGATTTTGTGTTCTTTGTTGGCATATCTTCTATTGTATATGTCTCCACCATGGTTTATCCAATTTTGTTGCTCCTTTGTGGAATAAAGCTTAAACTGAAATCACTCAACACTTGCAAACTCAGTTTAATAGAGTAGTAAATAGTAAGCATAAATACTCATAAAATTATATTCAATTCATAAAGAAGAATAAGTATAGAAAATTAGTTTTTAATTAGTTAATATTAATTATTTTTTTAAAATTACAAAAATTTTCAAGTATTTAAAACTTAAGAATTATAATTTGAAATTTGATATTTACGACTTAAAATTTGTCATTTAAATTTTTTTAAAAAGGTTAATTAATATTGACATAAAAGTTTGACTTTTTAGTTGAATTTTTATCTAATGGATAAGAACAAAAAAATTTCATAATAAATCGATGAGAATGAAAATTAATTTGAAGCAATTAAGTATATAGTACAGCGAAACAAATTAAAATTGTTACATAGTATATATCCTTACATTAAGAGCTTCGGATAATGAAGTTGCTAATAGGCAGAAAACAAACACCGAGATTACAAAGCTGGCCATTTGCTTCAAATAACGATGCAACTCAAATGTAACCGTGAAAGTATTCAAAGTGTTTTCCACCCTCTAATTTGCTCATATATCGTTGTAGGACCTAGACATTGCTTCAATTGATACATCTAACTCATGCACCAAAGGCCTCCTTTTATAGGCTCCAAAAACAAGCACCATAGTGCAAGCTATCACCACCTATTGGAAGTGCCAAATTTCTTCCAAGTACGGTGTCTAATTTTCTTTGAATTTTCTTTTACGGTGAAAACTTAAGTGCAGTCAATTTCATGTGAAGTTGATAGTTGAGAGCCGTTAAATAATTTAAATAATTTGACTAAATTTTTATCTAACAATTCTCAATTATCAATTTTACGTGAAGTTGACTCCACCTGAATTTCAATTTTCTTTTATTTCGTTAGTGTAATATTATAAAGAGGGTATGATATAAGAGTGTTGCGAGGAATAAATAGTTAAATACTAATTTTAATTAGATAGACCCTTTAGTACTCATTAGTTTTATATAGCTAGAATGGTAAATGCGGTTAAGTTCTAAGAATTTAAAATTTTCAATGTATCGAAGGAATTAAAGTTAATAATTAATGACGTCTTTGTCATAATATATGTAATAAAATCACGTTTTTTTAATTTAAATTAATAAAACAAGACACATAAATAATTATATATTTAACACATCTCTTTCAAATAATTTTTTTTTATATTTTGCTTGAATATTTATATAGATATTTTTTTTCTTTTTTATTTGTTATATACTATTTTTTTTTCTTTAAAAGTTAATAAAAATAAAATTCTAATTTTTTTAATCATATAACTTTTATTATTATATCATAAAATTATTTTTTTTAAATTAAATTAATAAAAAATTATATAAATAATTATATCCCTATCAATATAATGTAAAGAATTTACGCCTTGCTGCCAATGATGAAAAAGACATTACCTTTTTTTTACACGGATGCATGCATAATAATTATTTGATCATCCATATCTCTTTGTATATAAAATCAAAAGTCAACTTTAATAATAAAATGAGCAAAATATTCTGTGATATAAAAATTAAAGAATATGTTTAAAGATTATGAGACTCAATTTATTTTACCAAAATAGTGGGCTATTTTCATTCAGTGACATGTATACATATAGAACACTCAACAGTGACGACTGACGACACAAAAATAAAGAATTCTTTTCCTACTTTTATAAGATACAAGAGTCTCATTAGTTTAAAGTTTAAACTTTAAAGTGCTGCAATTTCTTTCATAGCATTTTATTACTCTTTTTATTTCAATATATTATTTATCATGTTTTACACAAATTTAAATTTTAAAATAAATTTTCGTTTCTAATTACAGATTGATTATTTTCAAAACACTCTTAATTTAGTTATGATAACTAAGTAACTATTAATCATATATTTATTTTTATTTTATTTTACAAGTATGATCGTATATATATATTTGAGAAATCAATTAGATAAGGATAATATTTTTCAACTTTTAGATTGCGAAAAATATAATAATTTTTTCTATTAATTCTGTCTAGAAATGCAACACATTATTAGGTGTCGAAATTTTTATATAGTTTTTACTTCTTTTGCATAAAATAAATCATGATTTTTTTTATTCGGATATTTTTACTTTATTAATTTAAACTTATTATTATTGTTTGATTTTTCATTATTATAAATTTATAAATATTATTTTTTATAGGAATATCATATATAACTTAAAATTTTATAATTCATTTTATTTTTATCAGATAATATTTGATGTGTTAATAAGTATGAAGTTATTTGTACATAAATCGTAATAGAGTATTGGATAATGCTTGCCTCTATTTATAAATCATGTTAGACTAGTGGATTTTATTTACAACTTTAAAAAATTTATTGGCCTAGCATAATTTATATGTATTTATATTTGTTACTGAATCATTCACGATTTATGTGTTTTTTTTGTAAAATACAATATCCTAACACGATTTATATATTGATGATGAAGAAAAATATTATTTATTTTTTAAAATTTAGTTTTTGGTATAGTTGTCAAAATTGAATCGGTGATCTAACCGATCAGACTACTGAATTATTAGTTTAATCGGTGGGTCACTAGTTGAACCGATTGACCTGGCAGTTCAATATAAATAAAAATAAAAAATAATTAAAAATTTAAAATTAAAATTTAATATACATATTTTCACTAACATTTTAAGAATATCTAGCTATTCTAAAATAATATGAAATAGGAACAATAAGTATTTTGTTAATTTTACTCTATCATAAAAAAATTTATTTTATTTTTATATTAAAATAACTATTATTTTTAAATTTTAATAATTTATTAATTAGTTTATATCTTCTATTATACTATTATATACTATAAGTATTTATTAAAAAATAATATTAATAGATATTATATAATTATGAAAAAAAAAATAAGTGGATTTATAATTATTGTTAAATAAAAATATAATTAATTTAAGAATGAGCAAGTTTATAACCTAAATTAAAATCTATTAAATAGAAATAAACTATTTGATGAAAAATATCTATATGTGTTATAATTTTCATATATATTAAGAAGAAACATGATAGTCTGGTGATGATTGTGAAGGACATTTCTCTTATTGAGGATGAGGACAGGGGTTTGAACCCTACCTCAAACATTTTCAAAATATTTTAAATTCTAAACGGTTCGATTGGATCGGTCTTCACCGAATTTGACCGATTTTATTAGTTTACTCACTACAAGAAAAAAGGTCTGTCGGCACACTTTTTTTTGCCACGCTTTTAAAGCGTGCCCAAAAGTGGTCTATGGGTACGCTTTTACGAGAGTGGCCACTGATTTGTGATTTGGCCACACTTTTTTTTGCCACGCTTAAAAAGCGTGGTCATAGAGGAAAATCGGCACACTTTTACGAGGGTGGCCACTTATTTAAAATTTGGCCACGCTTTCTTATTGCCACGCTTGTAAAGCGTACCCATAGAGAGAAATCGACACGCTTTAAAAACGTGACTAATTTTTTTCTAACAGTCACATTTTTTAAGCGTGCCCATATACTGTGTTTATATAGGCACCCTACAAAAACGTACCGATAGAGTGCCACCCTATTTTTTACACACTTCACTTTTTTCTAAGTTAACTTTTAACCTATAGAAGTTGTAACTGCTCATACACTTCACTTTTATTTCCAGATTCATTTTTAACCTAGAAGATAACCTAAAAGCAAGGCGTCGCACCCAGCAAGCCATCGCACTAAGTTCATCACTGCCTATCGCCAAGACCGTCGCACCACACAGCTCGCCGTCATGTTTATCTAACCCTCACACCCAGCCCTTCATCTAGCCCTCACACCCATCCCTCTCTCTGTCGCACCCAATCCCGCACCATCAACGATCTCTCGCGCCCAGCTGTTTCTCGACGGTCTCTCGCACCCAACCGTCGCACCATCGACGCAACCCTCGTTAGATTTGGAACCCTCCATCGGCGCTGCTCCGTCCACGCACCATCAGTGGTCTCTGTCCCGGCGTGCCCTCCTACTCTCTCAGTGGTCTCTGTCTCGCAAACCCTTGTTGGATTCGGAACCTCAATCGTTGCTCACTCTATTTCGCAAACCCTCAATCACCGCTCCTCCCTCCGTGGTTCAGCACCCGTCGCGTTGCCGTCTCCCTCTCTGAAGTCGTCGCGCCGCCGTCTCCATCTCCCTCACTCGTCGCACCTCCGTCAGCCATGTTCAACGTTCACAATGCCGTGGTAAATTATTTTGTCAATTTTTTCCTTGATCTGATTATTTGATTTTTGAATTTGATTTTCTTGGTTCTTCATTTTTTTATTTTTCTAAATTTCTATTTTTTGTTCTAATATGATCCGTGGTTTAGGATTTTTTTTTCTCTAAACTTCTTGACATTTGGTTCTGTTCTGCTGTAGCTGTGGTAGTGCTCAGCTACTGATATGTCAAAGAAGGAAGTGGCGGCAAGAGTAGTAATGATAATGAGGGTGAGGAAAATTCATTTGACATGAATGAAGGAGCGGCTATGAGTGATGATGAGGAATTGGAAGAAGAGAATAATAATGAAGCAAAGGAGGAGGAGGAGGATAACAATGAAGAAGGAAATTCAGCAAACCCAAGTAGCAGCAGCACAGCATCAAGAGAAGGGAAGAGAGGGAGTGGTGTGAGACAATATGTGAGATCAAAGATGCTAAGGCTTCGTTGGACTCCTAATCTTCATCTCTCCTTTGTCCATGCTGTTCAGAGGCTTGGAGGTCAAGAAAGTAATTCCACTCTCAAACAGTTGTAAGACTACACTTCAATTTGACTTGGGAGGAGTTCAATTTGATAAAATGGTCTGTTTCAATCTTTTTTTAAGTGATTCTTCTGTCTTGTGTCTATCCTCTGAGTATGCTACTATTGTAGGTTCCTTATATTACAATTGCTTTGACGGATTCTAAACTTGGTGCGGAAGGGGCGTAAAGAACTTTTTGATTGGTTATCTAGGCAACTTTCTGTGCAAAGCAGTTTTGCTGAAGCTGCACAACTTCTGAAGCCAGCCTCTGCTGCAATGACAGTAAGTTTTGGACATTCATGGACCAATTCTAGCTTTAGTTCTTGAGAAGTTGAAACCATATGGAGGCCTTCAAGGTAGGGTTTTGTATCATAGCTCATTCTTAATCCACTTTGTTGCTCAGGGTTAATGATTAACATGAGTATTCTTATGTTTATTTTCTTTCCCATGCAATATTTGTGCTTAGAATCATTTGAGTCTGCTAAGGCAGTTTCAATGGGCGCATCAAAAGGTGTTCAAAGGCTGGGAAATTAACAAGTTTTGAATTTGGATTAGTTTTGAATTGAGGACCCACGCATTGAGCAGATTCAAGATCTAGAGGTGAGTCCATTTTTAACCAATGACCATGTGTATATTTTCTGTGATTTTTGAATTGTAATAAACTACTCTGCAACATGCTTGTGATGCAGAGTGATATGATTAGGTACTTCAGAGAGTATTTATATAGGAGACTCTTAATTGATAACTTCTTGAGAAATAAAGAAATATGATTTTAATGAGATTATTACAATTTGTGCTCTTAGAGTAGCTGCCCGCTGGTAGTTCTGCCCCCTGCACAGCTTCCACGGTTTTGGAGATTTAAGCGAGACTATCAAGGTATCATAACTTTTTTCTAGGTTTCATTTGTATGTTAACTCAGTGCTGTGAATTTTGATGAGCTTTCAGATAACAGATGATGCATTAATGTATAGTGGTATTGGCTGTAATTGGACACTACCACCATATGGTTTGCCACTATTCTTCTTAGTGTGAAATTCCACTACTTAGTAATAGCTATATGTTTGTTGTATTTGTTGAAACCTCAGCTCAGACATCGAGTATTTTTCTTTTTTTTTTTAATGTAACTGGTGTTTCAAGTTTGAACATGCTCAACTAGTGCCAACTTATATGCATCATTTGATTCATTATGGCTGCTTGCTATCGTTGCAGTCAATGCAATGTTTACATTCCATTTGTCAATGTTTTATGTGATTTTAATGCATACTTTTCACTAATGCTTCCTTGATGCCGGCATGAATTTTTTTACATTAATTCAGTTAATGAAATGATTTAATGAGATGAGATGAAAATTTTCATTTGTTCACTTTGCTATTAGAAAAATGTACCTATATTTTTTATTTGGGAACCCAATGTATGAAATTTAAATCTGCCTTTAGCCTCTAATATTCTGAATTCCGATGCTATACCAAGTAATGAGAGTTAATATTAATATGTTCAGGTCAGAGGTGATGTCTACACATATGACTCGGGTCTTGTTGCAGGTACGTATTATTATAAAAAGGAGGCTACTAGTTTTGATTACTAAGTGATAAATTTGACATGGTTGAAATTAGTACTGAATTTGCAATTTGTTGTATAGTTCTCATGCATACAGGTTACTGTTGCTCAACAGCTTCTCCATCTCCAACAGCTATACAAGAGTTGCGGGCAACCATTCGTGTGCTACAAATTAGTCCGGATGTTGTTTAGGAATTAGATTAGATTTTTTATAACATAGAATTGTAATTTTTTTAAATGTTTATTTTGGAATTTGAATTTATTTTTTTTAAATATTTTATTCATGTTTTATCATGTACATAATTCATATAAATCAATGGAAGATTAATTTTTTAGTATTATATTTTATTTGAAAGATTAACTTATTAGTATTTCTATTTTTCTTATTTTTCCTTTTTTTTTATTTGAAAAAGGATTAGGCCACGCTTTTGAAGTGTAACGACAAGTTTTTAATTTTTGGCACGCTTTAAAAGCGTGGCTGTATATCCATCTTTCGGCACGTTTTAAAAGCGTGGCTGTATATTCATCTTTCGGCACGCTTTAAAAACGTGGCTATAGGGTTATACATACAGTCACGCTTTTAAGCGTACCAATAGATAAAAGCGTGGCAAAAAGTAAAGTGTACCAATAGATCAAGAAAAGCGTGCCGATAGATCAACCGGCACGCTGGCAGATATGACTCTTTCAAAAGCGTGCCGATAGCTCAAAAAACGTGGCGAAAGGCTATCGGTACGCTTTTTTGCACCTTTCGGTACGCTTTAAAAGCGTGGCAAAAAGCTTATTTTCTTGTAGTGACTCCAAATTTGATCGGTTCGTTTCGATTTTTTATCTTACGATCCAAATATCAGATCGGACTAATATAAGATTTGGTTCACCAATTTTTTGGTCGAACCAACCGATCCAATTTGATTTTAATAACTATAATTTTTTATAAACTTTTTTAAAAATTTATTATTATTTAATTAATTTAAATACATTTTGTAATTTTGCTAGAAAATCGTAACAACAAATAGTACGATTCCTGAATAAAGAATAAAACTCATTACTCTTGTGGCGCTTTATATAAATTGTGACAAGACATATATGTAATGAAATTTTTAGTTTGGCACAATCTGATAAATATAAAATTTTTTATTTTATTTAATAAAAATCTTATTACAATTTGTTTATTATTTTTCTTAATATGCTTTTAAGTTCTTAACAATTATTAACAAAAAAAATATTGTGGTAGTTCTTAATTTTTCATAAGAATTCTATTAACAAATGTGCTAAATAAGAACAAATAATAAGTATATAGAATATAAAATATTTGTTTTAATTAACCTTTTCTACAACTCTGCTCACCCTTTTTGTCTACTCATTATCTGCAAAATATAAAATATAAAGAAAAATAATGATACAACGCCCTGCAACCATCTTAAACATATAATTTAATAAGTCACCAAAAAAAAAACATATAATTTAATAGAAATTTAATTATTCTCTTGGTGTTTATATATAATTTTACTAAATTTGTATATAGAATTTTACTTTCTTTTAATTGAATTTTTATATAATTTTTTATTTTATAATTAGATTTTTTTATATCAAAAAATTTAAAATTAATAAAATATTTTTTAAAAAATATATATGCTTAAAAATCTAATTAAATTTTTAATTATAAATATTTTTAATTTATAGAAAAATATTAAATTAATTCTAATATTTTTTAGATTAAAAAAATTTAATTATAAATTTGATAAAATTATAAAAATTATAAAAATAATTATCCTTTTAATATATTCAATGTCTTTTGCCTTTTGGGAGAGAAATGCGTCCCTAGCTACATCGTACTAAATAATATTTTTTTTCAACAAAAATATAGTAAAACAACATTTTAAAATAAAAATATCAGTTTTTTAAAAGAAAATAAAAATACTCTTCACTTAGATATTTTCGAAAAATAATTATTTCTTTTTAAAAGATGAAAGAAAGCACGACTGGACCAGCAGTTTCCTTTAATATCACACATGAAGTATTCAAATCTACCAAAAAGTTAAAATAAAATAGAATTTTCATGTTTCTTTTTGGTACAACATCAAGTTTTCATGTGAGAAAAATAAAATCAAGCTAGAATTAATCATTTTATTTCAATTTTCATCCATATTATCATGCGAAACCGATAGTCATCATTATTCCACTCATCAATTATTGAGCCAAAAACATAATTGAAGAGTATGCAACAGAAAAAGTTATCTATTTTTTATTAGTTTACTTTGTTGAGTATTATTATAACAGTAAGTTATATTTTTATGTTTCATATCATAAACAAATATGCTATAAAATAATATAAATAAATTATTCTAATAATTTTTTTAGTATTTAAAATATATTCTTAAATAAAATATATAAAATATAATTGTTTTAATGAATTTACTTAATATGTTATAATTTTAATATCATAAAAAAAGTAAATAAATTTTAAAATAATTTATTTTCATGCATGTACTTATAAAGATTTTTTTGTTATTATAAATATTAAAGTATTTTTATATGATAATACGTATGAGCATTAAGAGAAAAAATATTTAAAAAGAGGAAAAAAGTTTAAATTTTAAAAATTTAAAAAAATTATTTAATAAAAAAATTAAAAATAATATTTATCTCAATTTAAAAATTATTACTTACTTTTGAATTTAATAATTTAATTATTTATCTAAAATAGTTAGTTACTCTATTTTAAAAATAAAATTATATAATATATAATAACTTTAAATACTTAAAACCATCAACTTTGTTAAAAAAAGTTATGTTTGCTCTCTTTTAAATTTGTCCCTGCTTCAAAGAAATCATTTATTCAAAATGAATGACTAATGTTATTTTTATTCTGTTTCTTTTTGTTTTTGGGTTTATATTTTTTTATGAAATTAGATAAAAATCTATTGAATAATTAAAATTTTTGCTGGAACATTTTGGTTTTGTTAAATATAATTTTTTTTAAATGTGTTTCATTTAATTTAACAAAACCAAAATTTTTCAGCACAAATTTTAATTATCCAATAAGCTTTTATCTACTAATTTCATGAAAAAATATAAATTCAAAAATAAAAAATATAATAAAAATAATACTAGTGATTAGTTTTAAATAATTTTTTTTAAAAATAAAAAATCTTTATTTTTATTATTATACAAGTTAAATATGAGAATATATATATATATATATATATATATATATAAATAAAAATTTCAGAAACAAAAAAAAAAAAAAGATTTGGGTGGTAATACCCTAACTCTTTATTATTATTATTATTATTATTATTATTATTATTATTATTATTATTATTATTATTATTATTATTATTATTATTATTATTATTATTATTATGAAAAGATATTATTGTTGTTATTATTATTTTAATTTATTATTTTATGGACCAATTTTTACCAGCTAGATAATATTCACAAAAAATCTAAAGCTAAACGCTTAAGGTTGGCCATGGGTAGGTAGGGTAGGGTTTTGACCTTACCCTAACCCTACCCGCGGGTTGAAAATTCTATTAAAACTCTACCCTACCCTACCTGCGGGTTGAGAATCTCTCAACCCTAACCCTACCCGCACCTTAAAGTTCTAAACCCTACCCTATCCTACCCTACCCGCAGAAATATCAAATTTTTTCAAAGTAAATATAAAATTCAATCATTTCAAATTTTATACATATTAATAACATAAAAAAGTAACAAACTAATGCTCTAAATTACTAAATTAACTAACTAGTTTAGTGGTTGTTCACTTATTGTAAGTCATTACATAAGAGAGGTTGTGGGTTTAACTCTCACTTCCTTTATTATATACCTAATTTTTATAAAATATGTGTTATATTTGAGGTGCGGATAGGGTAGGATAGGGTACACCCTAAACCCGTACCCTACCCTACCCGCAGGTATACCCGGACCATACCCTACCCTACCCGCAGCGGGTAGGGTATCCTACCCTACCCGCAGCGGGTAGGGTATCCTACCCTATTCGAACGGGTTGGACCGAGTTGGATACCCGTAGGTAGGGTATGAATTGCCAGCCCTATAAACGCTTGACAAAACCAATAAAACCCAACAAATAAATTATTATCATTAAAAATAAATTAATCTAATGTAATTAACATTCATGATGTTAACATTTTTTACTCACTCTATTTTAACAAAGAACTTGTCTACAAATATAAAAACAATGCTAACTCGTGTCATCTTTGTTTTAGTGCCACGCCTCTTCAGCAGATGAGGAAAAATTTTATCATCAGCACAGTAGCATTACCCATTTTTTAAATGCAATATACAAGAAGGATAGAATATATTTAGCTCTATATATACTGTTACATTTTTGCGCTCTAGTTATACCCGCTTCATTCTGTAGCGTTAGTGGTTTAATTAATTTTCTATTCGCAGGGTTAAGAAAGTTATCAAATGCTATAGATTTCAATAATGTTTTGTAAACAACTCAAATCAAACAATTATGTAGACAACTATATACATATATAAGAGAGAGAGAAACATGTATGTATAAATATAGTAGAACAGTAGAGATGTGTATCGAGTCAGAGAGATATCTCTCTCCTTTTTTATTAGTTGTCGATAAGAAATGTTATTATAGTATTTCCCTATAATTTTTCTAAAAAATAAACAAATAATGCATACGAGTAAAAATAATTGCATTTCACTTTAGATTGGCTTTTCACTTGATTTTATTCGTCGTTTTTGATAAATTAATACATATATGTCAATGTACCAACTACCAAGTGCTCCATAATTTGAAATTAATTAATTTCAACTAATGAAAATGAAAATAAATCATATTATTGTACTGCGCGTATCATTACAAACATAGACACATATCCAAGCGTTATATAGCTAGAGAATTTGGTTTTTATACCTAGATGGTAACAGTACTAAACAGAAGAGTAAGAGGAACCGTGAAAGTAATGTTTATTAATTACAGTAAAGTATTGTTTTTGTCTCGTTTAAATCGTCATATTGTATCTTCAATGTTATCCTGCCATTAATTACACATCATGAACGCTTTAGTTTGAGTTTTAAAAATTTCTTCTTGAAGTTAGAATACAAATATCTGGGATAGAATCAATGATCTACTCCGAAAAATAGCTCATCAAATGTTGAAACTAATTCCTACAACATTTACATAATTCACTTTTCTAGGGACATAATTGAATCTAAACACAAATAGTGGGTATAATATTAAAATCGAACACATCCAAATAAGACCTAATTGAGAATAAATACATCCAAGTGAGAATAATTGAAAAATATAATCTGATTTGTTAATATAATTGATAGTAGGATAACATTGAATCACTTTTATAAACGTTAAGGATACAAATAGAACGATTTAAACGTTAGGGACACAAATAGAATTTACCCCAAACGTTGGGACAAAAACGATACTTTACTCAATTAATTATTAGAGATGACAAGCTAAGGGGTATTAATTTGTGTGTGTAGTAAACTAGTAGTAATTATTTAGTACATGCTTGTGTTGATCCAATCCTCTCTACTTTATTATAAGAAAGTAAAAAGTAGAAATATGTATTATTGATGTAATTTTTTTCTGAATTATTTTATTATTGTGGATTAAAAATTATATTAAAGTTATGGTAAATTATTGTTGAAATATTCATATAAGTGCGGTTGTTTGGAACATTTGGTTAGAGCGGAATAGCAGAATATTCCAGAGAATAGAGACAAGTGTTGAAGGAGTAAAAATTCTGTCCTTCTTGAGTTACAAGGAATGGTGTAGAGTTGATCCGTTTGGTTGTTGATGGCAATGTCAGAGATGACAACGGATTACAGCTTTTATTTATGTTTATATTTTGTTTTGATTGTCCTTAGTTCTTGGTGCTCCACTTTATTGTGTTGAGCTACCTATGTTCAAAAAAAATATTCATATAAGTAAAAAACATCCTAAGCCAATTAATAGTGAGATTTAAACATACAAATTGGGCAGAGTTGAGAAAGTGGAGGGAACACTAAAGAGAGAGATCCTGAATGTGATGGTGCTATGCCTTCTGAGTTCACTGATGGAGTATTGCAAGATCCAAGAACAAGTTTTACATCAAATGGGGGCCAAAATAAAATAAAATATTATATTATATATTAAAGTAGCTTTTTTTTTTTGGTGACTATATTAAAGTAGCTTAAAATACCTGTTACCCTAGGTTACCGTATTATTTTGTTGAAATTTAAAAAAAAAAAAATTATACACAATACGACAACTATGGTTATAATTCATCACGGTCAGTAGCAGAAAAACTCTCTGATCGCGTGCAAGTGTTAGAATCACCGCAAAGTTCATGTACCTCTTCCCATAGACTGCTCATTTTGTTGTAGACTTGAACCATTGTTGGTCTTTGTTCTGGAAAAGGCTGAACACACTCGCAAGCAATCTTGATGAGCATAAACGCTTCACTTTCAAACCCTTCACCAATAATAAACTTATCAATTGCACTATAAAAACTTGAAGGATTAGGAGATAGATTAGCATTGTTACATGAACTCTCCACCAATTCCTCATATAATTTTCCCGTGACCAACTCAAAAATTACATTACCAAAATCATAAACATCCTTCTTCCCATCCTTGATATAAAACGACATGCCTAGACTCTCATGGTTGTTGGGGTTCAAAAACTTGGCATCTCCAAAATTGGATAACTTGGGTTCAAAATTCTTATCTAGCAAGATACTCCGTGAACAAATATTCAAGTGCACCACATGCAGATTGCATAAATGATGGAGCCAAGATAAGGCTCTAGCCACACCTAGTGCAATGTTAATCCTCTGTGGCCATGTCAATATCATAGCCTCAGTTTCCAAAGGGTGCAACCATTTCGAGAGTCTTCCATTTGAGAAATACGGGTACACCAGAATCCTTTCATCGTTTTCAATGCAGAACCCAAGCAGGGGAACTATGTTTCTGTGTCGGAGCTTACCTAGAATCCTTATTTCTATAAGAACTTGTCTCCCAAATTGTTGAGAATCAGTTAGTTTCTTAATGGCTAGGTGCCAACCGTTAGCCAATGTTCCCTTGTACATTATTCCCATCTTTCCAAACCCAATTGCATTGTTTATAGAAAATCCGTCCGTTGCATCATTTAGTTCTTCAAACTTCATAGTGGATGTTAATCTTTCCAGTAGTAGAGCTATCTGTGAATTCAACTCACAACTATCAATGAAATTATCTAGATAATAAAGCTATAGAAATTCACTTAATTTTTGCATTCATGAAATGTAATGAAAATATAGTAGTCTAGTATATCTCTAAATTCAACCGATAGACCTCAAGTCATTTGGTTTGAGTTGATTCAGTTTATTACTAATCTTAATGTTTGGGTCAGTCAAGCAGCATCAATAATGGGTGTGATCAAATCAATATAAAAGTAAATTAAGACCAAAAGGCAAAATAAAAAAAGCAACATTAACAATCTCCGCCTCAAGTGTGAACTAACACATCGAGCACATCAACTCCCCATCTTCTTGAATACTCCTTTAAAAGAGAACATAAGATGATAAGACACCACATCCAACTCAAAACCTTAAAATAGTAAACTAATAAGTCTCTCATCTTATAAACTTCTCAATCTTCCTTGCTTTCTTCAATGTGAAACTAATTTCATACACTTATCACACTTATAACATTAATAGGGCTGCACTCATGTAGGAAACTAACATGATAAATGTATAAGTAACTAATTTCATTAAGATAAAGAACATAAGTAGAGTTACATAGCTTCCTTGTTTAATTATTGTAAATAATTAAGATTGTCCAATTTCCAAACAAAGTTGAAAGGAAAAAAAGGGAAAGAAGACTACAATATAAAATATACAGATTACAGAGAGAGTAAATAAAGTGTTGAGGAAAAGAAATGGAAGAGAAGGAATACCTTTTGGCTTCCTTTCTCCTGCAATTGAGGCATCTGATCAGCTTCTATTCCGAGCTTTCTCCCTGTGATGATGGAACACACATATTTGACTAGTTCTACACCTTTATTGTGTTTGATCCACTTCAATAATTTTGCCCAGTAACTATTTGAAAGGAAAAAGATGCACGCAAGAAGAAAACTAAACGATGATGCAAAACCAACAAAAAGGCCATCCTTGAAGGATTGGTCCATGATAATAAGCCCTCCTCCTCCGTCGAAGGAGCATGGTTCCAAGGGCCCTCCACAAAGCCCCCTATTCTTAGCATAGCTAACACTTACCGAACCATATGCCAAGTTAGGCACTTCCCCTGACAACCTATTGTTGTCAAAAGACAGTGTTCGAATCCTGGGAAGCGCCGCAAGTTGACCCGGGATTCCACCAGTGAGCATGTTGCCATCAAGCTTGAGAACATTCAGGTAAGTGCAGCTAGCGAGAGATGGTGGAATCTGTCCGCTGAAGTTGTTATTGGAGAGATCAATGGAGACAGCGAAAGGGAGTAATGTATGAATATCAGAGGGGAGAGGTGCCCATAAGCTGTTTGATGAAAGGTCTAAGGCAGTTAATGAAGTGCAATTATGAAGTCCCCGCGGAAACTGGCCCTTCAGCCTCATGTTTGACAGGTCGATTCCTAGCACTCTGTTTTCATTGGGATTCCAGCAACTAACACCCACAAAATTACAAATAACACCTTCGGTTTTGTTGTTGAAGTCCCAGCTAGCTAAGAAATTATATGGATCTTCCAAGGAATCCTTGATGGATTTTAAACAGAATATATCTGTTTCAGTAGCATGAATGCAGAGCAAGATTTGGGTGAAGATGAGAATAGTAATAGTAATTCCCATTCTTGTTTTAGGACTCATACTTCCTTGCTTCATTTTGAAGATTTCAAATGGTCATATTTAGTAGTAACGTAACAAGAAGTTAATTAGTGAAGATTTCATCTTGGTACTCTTTCTTCCTCACAACTACTATATTTTATTATTTTATGAGTTTCCGCATTCTGACTCTTGACTCTTCTTGGTATACTTTATCCCATTCATTTTTTAGTAAATTAAGGAAATATCAATGTTATATGGTTTTTTTTCTAATTTAGATTATGGTTATTTCATTATAAATATCAGTTTCCTTTTTTTGGATGATATGTTCGTAATTTCACGGAATTGTAATTGTGTTTAGTCCGTGTTATTTTTAAGAGTAAAATAATAAATAAATCTTGAAAATTTATATTTTAGATAAATTAATTTTTAAAAATATATTAATAAAATCTTTTATAATAATAAATGTGAATAAATTAGTTTAAATTAAAATTTTTGTCCTAATTATAAGAATTAATTTAAAAATAATATATCTACACTTATTATCTTAAAAAATATTTTTAATTAATTTATTTAAAATATAAATCTTTAAAATTTTATTTGTGAATTTACTCTTTATATTATTTGGTACCTAAACCTTTCGTCAAACTAGTTGATTTGTCTCCAGTAGACTTGAAGTACAGAAGTAGCATGCATCAATTCAATTGATAATTTATGACAGGAGGCAGAATAAGTCCACACATGTAAAACTCACATTCATTGTACATGCAATGTACCATCTCTTGCGTAATTTCATATTTAATTTAACTAACATAACAGAAAATGACGTGACAGTGTGCGAAAAATTCAGTGCTCTTGTCTCATAAAATAGAACATTAAAGAAAGACGAGAGAGATTTTAGAATGCATTTAATTTGTGTCTTTTTTGTATTTTTACTTTTAATTTATAAAATAAAAAATAAAAACACAAATCAAAATATCAAATACACAATTAAAAAAGACAATACATTTGGGCCGGACATTCTAGCTAAACGATTTCCTCTTTTGTGGTCTAAGGCGAAATTTGACCTTTTAGTTTTTGGTCAACAAACCAAATTCGTCTATATACAAGAAACATCCAAATGGATTGGATTGGAGATCAAATTATGATGAAGCTTTACAAAGCAAATCTCGACCTCCTCCTTTTCTCAATCAAAGCCCAATATTGGTTAACTACCAAAAAAGCCCAATATTGGTTGTCCAAAAAAGAATAATTGATCCAATCCATCTAACCTAAAAAAACACAGAAATAAAAATATCAGAAGGAAGGTGAGCAACATATGGAATTTTATCTTTACTTATTTCATATAAATTATTTTTAATTTAAAAAATTTAATTTTAATGTACTATCACTTGTTTTATACAATCGTTCAATTATATTAGTTCTTTCGAATAACTATTCATGTGATTAACATAAAAAATAATTACGTAATTAAATACACATGTAAAATTGTTTTATATTAACGGTGTATTAAAATCAAATTCTTAATTTTTAAAATTTAGATCCTCTAAAATAAAAAAGATAGTAAAATAATAAAGTAAAAAATTAGTCATCATTAATTTTGTAACTTCAATCATATCTAAGTTCCATTATATTAATTTAAAATTGATTAACTCTATACTTTCTCATTTTACCAATTCTCTCGCTTTAAAAAATTTTGAACCTTAATTAATTTTAACACTAAAAATAAAAGGTGTATTAGAATATAAGAAACAAAATCAAAGCTAAGTGATACATATAGTATTTTTCCGGTACAATATAATTGTTATTTTATTAAATTAACTCAGTTTTACAGTTTCGTTTATATTAAAATCAACCTTCAATATTAGTTATTATATATTTATATATGTATAAATATATATATTATTTAATTTATTTTTAATATATATTTTATATTCTAATATATATTTTAGAGAAAGTCTAGAGAATCAGCAGATTTTGTGATTTTTTAACCATTAATTAGCCATCAATGATGTTTTTAATAGTATGAGATTACATCTAATGGTGTAGAATCATTCAATTTCTTTTTGATGGTTAAGTGCTGATCATAATTTAACAAAAATACTGCCCCTAACACTCCTCATATATATTTTAGGTTTATACTGTTAGTAATTAATATTAATAATTATTAATTTTAATAGACACATGCTATAGTTGCAATAATTGATATATATATATATATATAAGGTTGACAAAACACAACGCGTCTTGACTCTGGATATGTAGAGACAGACTGATGGTACTATATATAATCTGTTAATTAAAATTGTAGCATTGACGACTAGGAAAAATGTTAGATGATTAATAATTTTATTTCTTTTCTATATATATTTTTGTTATATTTGAATTAATGCTAACAAAATTTCTATTTAATATTACTAAAAGTGTTGACCCATGTCATTTCCTTTAAACAGTGACATGAATAAAATGCATCTGTTGTGCTAAGCTTTAGAAATAAAGTGGTTATTGAAATGAAGAGAATGGTAGAAACGAAGCGGCAGCGCAAGTATATAAAAAGAAATCCATTATTAATAATAGATGGAGCAAAGCAGCGCAAGTATATAAAAAGAAATCCATTATTAATAATAGATGGAGCAAAGCAAGATAGGTAGGAAGAGAAGAAAGACGAAGCAGGAAGATAGAGATGGAAGTAAAGTATTAGAAGAAAACGATGATTACATGAGTATAATTAAGCAGCAAAGAGTAGCGGCAACCACTATCCTAAGCCGCATTTTATTTAACATTTGAAATCACCGTAACCATCACCATGCTAACAAGCATACATGATACATGCATTTAGTTGGCAGTTGGAGGCCAGTGGCCGTGATGAGGTGGGTGTGGATGTGGTTTGTAGTAACCGTCAGTCTGCTCATTCTCCGCTGGAGGGTGGTGACCGCCGTGTCCACCACCTCCATACGGTGGCTTGTAAGGACGAGGCTGATGGTGTTGTGGTGGCTTGTAGTACCCATTAACCTCAACCTTCTCTACTTGCTCCTCCTGATGGGGTGGCTTCTCGTGTGGTGGTTTTTCATATGGTGGCTTCTCATGTGGTGGCTTCTCAAAGGGTGGCTTGTCGTGTGGTGGTTTCTCGAATGGTGGCTTATGGTATGGAGGCTTCTCATAGGGTGGCTTTTGGAATGGAGGCTTGTCGTGAATAGGTTTAGGGTATTCATCAGCAATGGAGACTGCTGCAAAGAACAATGCAAGTAGCAACACTGCAAGTGTGTATTTGAGAGCCATGTTTGTTTTGGATGCTGAAACCAGGGAGGAGGGAGTGGGGTTTTATAGTGGTTCCATGGACCATGGCATGCATGATGACGTCATGGCACTTGTCATCTCTTCATTCTTTAGTCTCTTAAGTCCAATTGCTAAGATTTTTAGTGGAATTTATTCAGACTTTGACAGAGACGGATGTCTGTTGGGTCATATTTTATCTTATGTAATAACTAAACCTTTGGACTGTTAGGAATAAGCTGCACCAGTCCAAATCTTTGACTATTTTGCTCAAATCATATGTACCAACTTTATTAGAATCATAGGTAAAATTCGTCAAAAGTAATGCATATGCTTTTGTTTTCCGTCGTCCACGAATAATTATTTGTCGCCTCGGCTACGCATCATACCGTTAGTGCCTTCTATTTTTATCTCACAGAATGAATAACATTAGAAAAAGTTCGGAAAAAAATATTTTATTTAAATAATTTTGATAATATTTTGGCAATCACTGTTACTAGACATTTAACATATTAAATATATATGTAAGATAATCCTCCCATGCGAACAAAGTCAATATTTGTTAATTCCTAGTCTTTAAATAAATCCATATATAATCACATCAAAGGATGGCACGTCTTAAAAAAGAAAAAATTAATTGGATGTCATATAATATAATCCTATTTGAAGATGTCTTATTAAGCTAATTAGTATTATTTAGCATTTTTTATGATTTAAAATCTTAATGATATTTTTACTTTTAATTAATATATTCGTTTTTTATTATTAACTTATTACTATTAATTCGACTTCACCTGGTTTTCATAAAAAAGGTAGAAACTCAGGTGAAGTTGATATCTGAGAGCCGTTAAATGATTTGACTGACTTGACTAAATTTTCATCTAATGGCTCTCAGGTATCAACTTCACGTAAAGTCGACTTCATCTGAGTTTTCACCAAATAAAAATTATATTATACTTAATGCATATAGTATAAGGCCAATTCTATAATGCCTATGAGTTGGTGTCTAAATTTTGCCTAACTTACTTTTTGTAGTAAATTTTAATTTTTTTAAAAATTATTTATTGTTATATTTTTTAAATTAAATATTATTTTTTAACTTTTTTTAATAAATAGGCACCACTTTTAAGCACCATAATATTCAGCATAGTATAATATTACAAAATTTTATCACTTTTAATTCTATCAACTTTATTTTGCACAAATAAAAAAAACTTTTACGTTATTGAGAAAAACTTCTTTGTGCCTCTCTGTTTGTAAACCAAAGCAAGAAACAATCTTTGTAGGGCCGCTACCGCCACACTACTTCACAGGATAGCGGTGGCTCTCTCTTTCTTCTTCCACCTTCTTTTCAATGCTTTTTTTTTTGTGACTAAATAGAAAAGAAAAAAAAAAAAAGACAAAACCAAATTAATTGGCTAGGGTCATATCTAAATCTATTAGATGTTGAAACTCACTCCATGGTTGGCTCCAATTCGAGTGAATGTCCGCGACAGAAGCAGCTGCTTTAGCCATACAATCTGCAACACTATTTGCAGTCCTCTGAATTAAAAGAATAGAGACTCTCCAATTCCAATTCATAACCTCCTGTATATGCTTTGCCAAATCTCATTCCGGAATATCCTTACCAAGCATTCTTTGGTTTACCAAGAAAAGAGCTTCTAAACAGTCTGTTTCACAAATAACCTCACGAAATCCACTCTCCCAAACAAGAAGTAAACCTCTCCAAATTGCATACAATTCAGCAAAAAGAACACTGCACACTTCGACTTTCCCAGTGCAACCTTTCAACCAACATCCATCAGGATTGCGAATGATACAACCAAAACCAGCATAGCCAGAAGGAGCAAACCAACTAGCATCACAATTCAATTTAACAGAATAAACTGGAGGTGGAACCCAATGCAAACAAAGTGAAGGAGGAGACAGAGATTGATGCATAGCAAAAATAGTGTGAAACTCCCTTACTGAACTACGAATCAAACTCACCACTTTACTAGCACTCCATGAATCATCTATATTAAATAAGTCATGATTTCTGCTTCTCCAAATCCACCAGATGGTCGAAAAGAAAAGAAAAACATTTTCACTCATTGCACCTCTGTAGAGCCAATCATGTAAATTCGAGTTATCTGAATACAGGCTTAAAAGGTTCCAGACCTCCTTGGCACTAGGGCACTCCCGAAGACAATGAAAAATTGATTCAGAAATATTCTGACGCCGATGACAGGTGCTAGATAAAGCTAAACCACGACCCAAACGAAACTCTGCCGTAGGAACAGCATTATGATGACTGAGCCAAATCAAGAACTTGTACTTCTCAGGAATATGCAGTCGCCATACCCACAACCAATTATCATGCTCATTCCAGTCAAATTTTCTTTTGGCTAGCCAACTGTACCCACTCCTAGCTGAGTAAAGTCTAGAAGATGCCACACCCCACGACCAACCCGAACTCTCTCCAGCATTCAAATCTGGATTATAAGCATTCAAACGCTATTTGACATCTTCTGGAATGATAGAGAAAATATCATGGAGATTCCATTGACCATCTTTTCAAACGTCTCTAATAGTTAAATCAGAGTCAAATATATGTACAAAAGGGACATCTTGAGCAATTGGGCCCTCAATACTCCAATTGTCAAACCAAAAAGATTGATCAAGTGACCCAACGCACCAAGAGAAGGCATCCTTAAGAGCACCAAAAGCCTTTGAGACACTCTTCCAAACATGAGAAGCATTGCAAGGGACAGTGCCATCTAAAACTCCCTCATTCCTCAGATACTTCGCCCTCAATAGAGCAACCCAAGACTTGTCCTGACAATGAAAAAGTTGCCACACCAATTTACCAAGTAAAGATATATTAACACACGCAGGATCTCTAACACCCAGGCCACCAAATTTTTTTTGGAGTGATCACGGTCCTCCAATTAACAAGAGAAAGACCTTTACCATCAACTTGATCCTTCCAAAGGAACTGTTTCATCATAGAAGATAATTTATCGCAAACCTAATTTGGAAAAAAAAGATACCTGCATATGATAGACGGAAATGGATGCTGCAACAGAATTGATCAGGCAAAGTCTCCCTACTTTATTTAGAAGCCGTCCTTTCCAATTAGCTAATCTTCCCCTCACCTTTTCAATCACCGAATGAAAAGAAGCCCTACTGGTACGGGAATGATTAAGGTTAACTCCAAGATATCTTCCTAAGTCCAAAGCAAAACGTATTGAAGAAACACTAGTAAAAATATCCCTTCTACGAGCAGTCACATTTTTAGAACAAAAAGCTTTAGACTTTTCAAGATTCACTTTCATGCCAGATGCCTTGCAAAAAATGTTAAGAGAATGCATGACCATTTGGACCTGACTCTTTGTAGCCTGACAGAAGAGTAAGAGATCATCTGCAAGCATCAAATGAGAAAATTTTGGGCCACCCCTAGTGACAGAAACTGGTTTCCACACACCCTCGACCACCTTATGAGATATATAGCAAGCAAGTCTTTCCATACAAAGCACAAATAAGTAAGGAGACATTGGATCGCCCTGTCTAAGCCCCCTTCTAGGAGCAAAACTATCTAATCTATTCCCATTCCACATAATAGAAAGAGATGATGCACGGACACAAGTCATAATCAAATTAACAGTGATGATAGGAAAACCAAAAGCAATGAGAGTACTCTCCAAAAACCTCCAATCCACCCTATCATAAGCTTTTTCAAGATCAATTTTAAAAGCAAGAGTACCTTTCTTGGATTTTGTGTGCTTCATGAAATTCAGAATTTCTTGGGCCACAATAATATTATCAGGAGCACCACGACCCGGAATAAAACCTCCTTGTAAAGGACTAACAATATCTGGAAGAAAATGCTGATGTCGGTTAGTCAATACTTTGGTGATAATTTTATAAACAACATTACACAAGCTAATAGGCCTGAAATCCTTCATAAAGGTAGGGTTATCAATTTTAGGAATAAGCACAATCAGAGTTTCCATGATGCTAGGATTTAAGAACTCTCCCAAAAAAACACTCCGGACAATATTCCAAATCTCAGTGCCTGCTATCTCCCAATATTCTTTAAAAAAATAAGCTTGAAAGCCATTTGGACCAGGAGCCTTAAAAGGGCTCATACTGAATACTGCTGACTTGACTTCCGCAAAAGAGACAGGGTCAATTAACCTAGCACAAGCCTCAGTGCTTAGAGTGGGCATCGGAACATCCCCTAAACAATCAACCTCAACCTTTTCCGTTGTACCAAAGAGATTCTTGTAAAAAGAGAGGGCTTCTTCCTGGAGAATATCTGGATCAGTAGACCAAGATCCATCTCTAACATATAATCCATGTACTCTATTATGGTTTCTACGCACCAAAGTCTGAAGATGAAAGAATTTAGTGTTTCTATCCCCATACTTGACCTACTGCTCTCTAGATTTCTGGTACCAAAAAAATTCCTCTTGCAACAAAAGCCTATTATAATCTTCCCTCAGTTCAGCTTCTTTAATTCTCAGAGATAACACATCGGTAACCTCTAAACGCCGTTGAATCTGATCAATCTGATATTCCAGCTTATTTTTTCGCACAAAAACATTTCCAAAAATCTTTGAGTTGAAGTCCAAAGAAGCCTGTTGAACCATCTTAAGCATTTCGGTAACGCCTCCAAACTCTTGATTTCAAGCTTTACTAATAACATATTTATAAGAAGGATGTGTTGCTCACGTAGCTTGGAACCTAAAAGGACGTGAACCTTTCACTCTGGGGCTACCATGTCAACGAACTAAAATAGGACAATGATCAGAATGAAGCCTGCTAAGAATTTCAGAATAACCCTCAGGAAACATTGTCATCCACGCCTCATTAACTATAGCTCTATCCAACCTTTTAGCCAAGTCCCTGCCAGCCTGAACTGCTCTATACCAAGTATATCTCCTACCAGTCACTTTAAGATCAAAGAGCTCACAGTCATCTAGAGTAGTAGCTAATAGACTAGCTCTGTGAGAAGAAAAATAAGCACCTGTACTCTCATCTGGTGCCACAATCTCATTAAAATCACCAACGGCCATCCATGGTCTATTATGGCCTGAATTAATAGAACACAAATGATCCCAAAGCATACATCTTTTTTCGAATTGAGGACTCCCATATACTGCACTACAAAGCCAAACTAAGTTACACACACTCACTTTCACTGTGATACATTGGTCAATTTGATCAATAACCACACAAGAAGCATTAGCAATAGAAGATAGAAACTAAATGCCACCCCTGTGTCCTACTGCTTCCTCAATACTAACACAATGAAAACCCAACTTATCCCAAAAATTCTTCAAATTATTAAACATGGTATGAGTCTCAAAGAGAAAGAAGAAAGATGGTTTATATATTCTCACCAAATTTTTGCAATGCACACGGGCCATCTTGTTAGACGCACCCCTCACATTCCAGGCTATGATATTGAAACTATCCATAAAAACAGCAAAAAGGGAGCTCCAATAACAAACCCGAGACTCAACATGATGTCCCTGTCTTCGACGATCCTGCCTTTAATGGACTCTCAAGTTGCAGCCCAATTTTCTCCGTCGAAACTTGCACCATACCCGCCGTCGATGCTCCATCCTTATCTACTGATGAATTCTGCAAAGAGTTTGGGCGAGGACGCTTTGGAACAGTGTCATTTGTTGTCTCACCTTACTGCTGATGATGAACATTATGCCGGGTTCCCGAAGAAGCCACACTAACCGGTTTTCCAATATTGATGCCCCTGCTTAATTTTACTTTGGATCCAGTAGCATGTGTTGTACGTTGGTGATTAGGCCTAGTCCAAGTATTGGTAGCCTTGTTAGGAGTCTTCTTTACTTTTGGTTGGACCTGATGGGTGCTAAGAGAAGGCTTTTGACCCATTTTATACTTTCCTTTCCTAATCACTTGAGTCCAACCTTCCAAATCCTCTTGTTGTGCATGGTCTACATGAACAGCATACAAATCACTCTCCACCAAATTCGAGACAGTAACATTTACAGTCTCATCTCCAAGATTCTTGCCAAAATAAAAACTTGTCTTTTCCACATGTACTGAATTTTTTGAATTTGAGCTTTCTGGCTGCTTTGCTACATCGCTGATCACCTTGGCATTAGTTCCTCCTACTGCATTGCTGTCAGTCTTGCACACCTTCATATCATGACCAAACTTGAGACAGGAGCCACAAATAAGGTGAAGACTTTCATATTCAACCTCATATTCAACACCTTCAACAAGAATCTTCTTAGTCACTGGCAATCCTAAATCTATCTGAACACAGGCTCAAGCATATCGTCCTCTTTCAGCTAATTTTGTTGCCAAATCAACCTTAACGGGAATGCCAACTGCAGCCGCAACACGGAGTATTGCATCTTCTTGGTAGCACCAAATTGGTAATCCGAAAATTCTAATCCACACTAAAGTTGCTCCAAAACAGTTTTCACTTGATCTAAACTCTTGATCCCAAGGCTTCACAGCCACATAATTTTCCTCGATCATCCATGGACCTCCTAAGAGAACCTTTTCTCGCTCCTCAGCTATATTAAACTTCACAAGAAAGTAGTCAAATCCCACGTCCAATAAATCAAAACCTCCCTTAATCCTCCATATCGTTTGGAGTTTATGAAACAATGCAGTGTAGCTATAATGTTTACCTAGCACCTTAATCATTATAGCATCCTTATAAGGTTCTGCCAAGCAATTCTTAGCTTCTTGGGTAAACGTGACACTCGGTGGCAAGAGATCTCCTTGCTTCCCAGAAACTACCGCAATGTTATCTCCCGATAAAGTTTCAACAAGTGAAAAAGTTTTAGCAATCTTGGAACCCACAACTTTGTCCCTGAAAGAAACCTTCAAAGACTTAGAAACCCCTCCCAAAATATGATCATCCTTTTCCCCTGATGCAATCCCTCCCCCGCTCTCCTCCTTATCTCTTCCGCCGACATTATCGGCTGCCTCACCGTGTTTCACCCTTAAAGTCTCTTCCCCGCTCACTCCACCGCTCATCTTCGATTTTCAATGCTCTTTGTAAAGAAAATTAAAATTTTGGAAATAAAAAATATGTAAAATGTAAAATTTTAATAAAATTTAAATTGTAAAATCATAAAATTTTAAGTATACATTTTATAAAATCGATTGATTCATTTAAAATTGTAGTATCAACAAATTTTAAGAATTAAATAAAAAATTTTTAACTATTATGCTCTCACCCCCTCCTCCATTTGTTCTACCTCTATTTCTCTCCTTTACTATTTCTTCCCCTTTTTTCACCCCTCCTCCATCTACTCCAACCTTCTCCATCTCCTTTTATTCCCTTTCTTTTCTCGTCTTGTTCCTCCATTTTCTCCTGTTTTTCAGTCTAGTTTTAATACTTTGTTTGTTTTATGGTTTGGTTATGTATTTTTTATCTTTGTTTAATTTTAATAACCCTTTATAATAAATTTTTCTCCTCTTTATTTTGTGTTGTTTTATTTTCTGTTTCTTTTTTATGAATAGTTATGGTTACGGTTCATCTCTAAATAAATATACCAAAGATAATATTTTGTTTATTGAATATTTTCATATAAAAAAAGATTTTAGATTTATTTAGAAAAGAAATGAATAATATTATGTATTTAATTTTTTTATTAAATTAAATTTAACTAAGTTAAATAATAAAATTTAAAATAATATTAGTTATAACTGATTTTTATCATGTTAGATTAAATTTAATTGAATTTGGTTAATAAAAAAAGTTAGATCTATAGCATTATTTAAAAATAATATCTTATAATATTATTGCACTAGCTACTTTTAATTTTGTGTAGTTTTAGAAATAAACTAGATTATATTTTATCTATGTTTATATATATTAAAATTATATGGAATTGAATATATATTGGATTATATATGATCACTTTCCATCTTAGTTTAATATGGAGAATATATATGTAATTTTCTTCTTTAGATATAAATGTAAATTTCTTTTTGTTATTTGTAAGTGTTGTATGATTATTTTATGAATGAAATATTTGTTCCATAGTAAAAAAAAAAAAAAAAAAAATACTCTGATATGGTTGGAAATATATATATATAAACATTTTCTATCTGAAACCTTTCTATCATGGAAAAGTTTTATTTGCATCTATGATTTGGTTAACAGTTGCTGGAAACTATGGGACTTGTTAATGTACTAATAAAAAAAAGGATTTTATAGGGTTTTTATAAATAAATATCTATCTGTAGACAATATTATTCTCTAATACAAGCTTGTTGTAATGATAATCTTGATAAGTATTATTGAACCTTCTTTGTTTAATTTCAAAGAGAGAATACAAAAATATATTTATATTTGAAAAATTAATACGGAATCAATATATGCTCTAAAACATAAATTAAATATTTTCTAAATAAATCTAAGAGGACATGCATAACTGTACGTTTCGTTTCTCTATTTTTATATTTGTCTCCAATTTCTAAAATAAAAAAATTCAAGCACAAATATTTAAAAGTTAAAACAATAATTTGTTGGTAAGATTTTATATATTCGTTTTGTACTATATATATACAAGTCTTATGTCTCACCTAATGGGTAAAATGTCTATACTAGTAGTTGGGTACGAGACAAGATGTAATTAACAAGATCTATATTGAGCAAGAATTTTTTGTCCACGTGCGTTGCTGGTTTGCTCCGCATCCACCTACTAATTATTCTACATTATTCATTCAAATCATTCATTAACTAAAATCTCATCCATCTCTCATATAGTAGAAAACTCCCACACGGAACTCCCAAATAAATTAAGGTAACTCAATAATAGTTTGTTCTCACTTTTTCTTTCTAGAAGTAAAATAGGGAGTCAAACTTTTTCTATTTGTCTAAATTTAAAAAATAAAATAAAAGAATTTTATAATAAAAAAAATTAACTAATGTTAACTGTTTAAAAATTATTTTTTTAACTTTTTTCTTTCGAAAATAGTTAAACAACCAGAAACCCAGTGTCAATTTGCCAAATTCATCAAAAAGGTTGATAGGATGAAAATTTTGAACTCGTCGACTTCGTAAATTTTGGTGTGTTGGGTTATTTTTTTAGGATTATAAGAATATATACAAAAGTAAAAAATTAGAATTTTTAAATACATCTTTTTTTTATTTTGTTATTTATCTTTTATTTAGTTTTTTCTTTTTGTGATTTCTTAAAATAAAGATATTTTTTGTTTTTTTATCACAAAATTTTATTCCTAATTTTATGTTATATTGTGTTGTAATTTTTTGTTTCAAAATTATTTGTTAACTGAAAATTAAGTTTAAAAGGTCTTTTTTTTTTATTCTTTGTAATAATTTGAAAACAACAATGCTAGGAAATCAAGAAGGTACCAGCAAAAAATCAGCCAAATACCTTTAGATGAATCTAAAACCTCTACGTGACTACGTGGATGGTGCTTATGTTAGGTATTAGGATATTTTTTCTACTAAATATCAGAATGTTTCTTTTTCATACTAAATGGATGTTCTTTTATATATTTTATAAATTTTTTTATATACTAAGAATCGGAATTGTTGGAAGTTCCGTGATTCTCGCCCCTATTTCTCCAACGTATCATTCAGAATTTTAATTTAGGGGGAGAAGCAATTAATATCAAATATTATAAATTAAAAATAAATAAAATTAATTAAATATTATAATGGAAAACTCTTTTGACGTTGAAAATTTGTGTTATAATTTATTTTTTTTATATCTAAAATATAATTAGATTTTTATTTATTATATTTCTTAAATTAATCTTTATTAGTTTTATTATTTAAAAAAAATAGGTGGACTACCCACTAGCCCTCCAATCTTTCAACAAGCCAGATGAACTAATATTTCAGGCAAAGTATCAAAAATCAAATTGGTGATCGAATTGATAGAATTAAAAATTTAAAATTTTAATAGTTTAATTGATATTCAATTAAAATTGGTCGATTTTTATCATAAATCAAATGAGTTTAATAATCGATTTTCAATTAATTCGATTAAACTAGTCGGTTCGATCTAAGTTTTCTCAAAACGATTATTTTAGATTTATTTATTTTGATGGGTCGGAGCGACATCAATTTTAGATAGGTCTCCTCGTGATAAAATTCAGAGTAAAACATGAAAATTTTGATTAAGAATAGAGGAAATAATTATTTTTTGAAACTTAATTGACATAATAATTATAGATATCTGAAGCTTTTCAACTTAATTAATTTTCTTTTCCATGGACAAGTGCTCATTATATTTGCTTAATACCTGACTAATACTAACTTACACCAAGGCAGTAATTTGTTGAGGGATTTAAAATCCGAATAAAATATAATGTATTTGGACGTATAATAATAAGAGGTACATGCATGATGCATGAGTCATTTTCCACTATATGCAGACACTGTAGAGTGATTGAATCGTTTTTCTAATAATGCGGCAAAATGCTTTTCACAACACGCGCTGTGTTGTTGGAATAGCTGCTTTATGTCTCTCATCTATCTTCATCTTCCTTAATGCCAAATGCTTTGCAATATCTTATTTCATTTATAGAGGCAAATTCGTTACTACTTTAAACAAGGATTTAACTTTGATATGTTGAAGGTATAAAATATATTTTACACAATCATCTAATTATAATATTTTTTAAATAATTATATATATGATTAATATAAAAAGTATATATTTTTATTGGTATAATATTGCATAATTAAATATATTTACGTACTAATTTTTTTTTCTTTTTTTTACCAAAAATAGGAGACTCGAATCCACAGCGTCTTAACTGAGTATGAAAAGACTATACTATTTGAGCTATAACCCATTGGCATTTACGTACCAATCTCTAACTTTATAATATGATAAGTTTAAACTTAATTGTTCTGAAAATTGAGATAGATACAAACTAAGCTACCAAAGAGTACTATTTCTCATCATAATATTTAATATTCCCATGGAGTGTAGCTTAATAAACTTTTGTTATGGGAAAGTAATGTTATGAATTGGACAAATGTAGAAAGACCGAAGGAGTAACGTTAATTGCATATTTTTAAGTCAATGCATGTCTATTCAAATTACTGGTTAATGTGTAGAATAATTAGAACAAAATAAGTGAGAATTATGACCTAATTAAACGATTATAAGTATCTAAGAATGATACAGGAAGAAGTATTAACTATTACTCCTCATTGACTTGATCTATGATGTTTATATTACGTAAAACAAAATGCGTCTTGGAGTCCGAAGACTAATTTCCTTTCTACCATCAGTAATGCTATAAGAATTGGTACAGTACAATTAATCAATAATATTTAAAAATATTAGCTAAAAATATATAATAATGAACTGCTAAACTAAAAGTATTGAATTACTAGTTAAAAGTACATACTAGTCATTATAAATTAAAGTGGCTGGTCCTATATCCACTGTAATAAGTTACTCCAAATTTAAGTGGCATAGTAGTGCATGAGGTTTAAAATTAATAAATTATGATTATGATGACACATTATCATATATATAAATATCTGTCTCGTTACGCATATATCTCAAAATAATAATAATGATAATAGGACCCAACCCATGTTATAAAAGCTAGCTACGATGTTCCATCACTTCATGCATTCTAATTAGAAAACATAATGATGGACATATAGGACTAGATGAGTTACAACGGACAATCAATGGCAGAATAGTCTTCAATGGCGTCTGATGTTCACACTTGGCCTCTCATGCAGAAACGTGTAAAAGATATAAGAGAAAAGGATAAATAAGTCCCTAACTTTTTATCCTGCAGACATTTTTGTCCCTAACTATTGAAAAATACTTTTAAGTCCTTGACTTTCACAAAATTTGGACGGATCAGTCCCTCCGTCCAAATGCCTCCGTCAGGGACTGATCCGTCTAAGTTTTGTGAAGGTCGGGGATTTAAAAGTATTTTTCAATGGTCAATGACAAAAACGTCTGCGAGACAAAAGGTTAGGGACTTATTTATCCTTTTCTCAAGATATAATGGCAAGAAAGGAAGAAAGGAAATATCTAGCATGTAAAAGATATAATTACAACTATATCCCTTTATCTGGCAGCATGTAGGTTTGCCACAAGATGGCGCCAGTGCAAATATCTAGCTTTGAAAAGCTTTCCCGGAATGTGCAACATTCTTCAACGCTTTTGAGTTCTTCTAGTGAAGATGTACCTACATAATAACCCCTTCATATGAAGGTATATTAGTGTTAGATATATAAATAGACCAAAAGTATTGGAAGATGGAGAAAATATTAAACAAGATGAACAATAGATATATCGAATGTTCAATTTATTAGGTGTGCGGATAATTATTTCAATATTAAGATTTAGGTGAGTAATTTAGAATGTAGTGTATTTTACTTGAACTTAACCAATTTTAAGATTCGTTGTTCATGTTGTTCAAAAATTCATTAAATATTTAGCATAACCCTTTAATAATTGTTAGATGAGGTATGAGTCTTTACTATATACCTAACTTATTAAGATTATATCAACGAGAAAATTCGGTAAATTTTGAAAGAAGTTAAAGTTCAGAGACAGTTTTAGATCTAGTTTTTATTTTCTTAGGTTTTTCTCTCTAGGTTTTAGAATTTTTAATTTTCAATTGATCTTAGCATTGGAACATTGATGAGAAGAGTTATTTCATCATCAAGACTTCGTCATTCTAGTTCGTTTTCTTAACTTGGTTTCATTCTTCCATGTTCTTTGTTTTGTTCAATTTTGTTATTTGAATACTTTTATGATTAATTAATGCAAGGATTATTTCTTTTTAATTCAATTTCAATTCCAATAATTATGTCTTCTTTTAATTCCCTTTCATGTGCTATGGATTTATTATTTACAATGCGTGAGTAGTTTCTTTACTTGATGGGGAGTTGATTAAAAGGAACTCTTGAGTTGGAAGGATTGAAGGAAAAATTTGTAATTGGGTTAAATGTTAGATTTGTCTTCTTTTAAGTGGGTTTTTTTCATAAAAGCAAACATAACGTATCAATGCACATAGATTCTTCATTATTTTCTAATTTGGTTTTTCTTTTCATGAGTAGGTTCCCAAATTCCCAATATTCAATTAAATTAAATACATTCCCTTATTACCCAATGTTCCCATACTTTAGTTGATACACAATTTCTATCTTAAGCTAACCAAAGATTCACTTGTTGGGATTTTTAATTTATTTTTTCTGCTTAAGGCTAGTAATGTGTTATAGAACAAGAGGGGATTAAAAGCTCAAGGGGCTAACAAAGGTGATGTAAAAGGTAGGTTTATTTGGGATAAGTGAGTTAATAACAAATAATGGCCTCAATCATGTGCAAGCATGTGAATATAATAAATATTGGACATATAAGATAAAACAAAATATAGATTACAGTCATAGAGAAGTAAACACACAAGAATGAAATAATTATGGTTAAATAATGTAACCATACATAAAGGCTCAAATCTTTCACAGGTTGTGTATTTTTTAACTCAAATATCATGTTCCAAATACAACTCAAGCAAATTTATCATAAAATTTTTTGAAAAATTAGTGAAATTTTGTTCCAAAGATAGATTTTTAAAAGAAACTTATTGTCTTTTTAATCAAGTAGAACATGCATGCAACTATCCTAACCTACGCAATTTATTCTATTCTATAAAGGAAAAGAAAATCTAACTAAAATATCCTAATTATTGGTGCTAGCGAAGAGAAATTACCTCCGGAAATCAGGTACTGACCGACCTCCCCACACTTAAGGCTTTGCACCGTCCTCGGTGCCATCTGTCAGGAACAGGGGTGGGCTGGTAGCAGTATCTCCATCATCGGGACCGTCATGGCTCCCTGTGCTAGTAAAGGAAGTGGAATCCGGGGTATCTGAGTCTCTGAAGTGTCCCTTGAGTAGCTCCTTGAGGTGTTTGAATCGGTGCTCGTGACATCTTTGCTTTCTGTTCTTGCCGATCCAACCGTTCGATTATCTGCTAGAGCAATTTCTCAGTTGTAGATGCTTGTGGTGTTGAAGAAGGATTATCTTCAACTGGAGCAGTAGGAAGGCTTGTAGTGGCTGCTGAGAGTCTGAGGTATTTTCCGTTAGGGACATACTGATCATCTCGTGGAAGCACGGCTTTGGTGTCCCCAGCTCTGTAGGAGACTCCGGCTGCTGAGACAAGATCTGAGACCAAGGCGGGGAAAGGTAAGTTGCCTGCAATTTGTACGTGTTCCATAGCATTCCGGATATGTCTTGAGAGATTCAGAGGTTGGTCTGTAAGGATGCACCATAGTAGAACAGCCATGTCCGCAGTGAAGGAGGACTCATGAGTGCTCGGAAAGACGTAATGGGACATGATTTGTGCCCATACGTGAGCCTCCAAGGTAAGTGCTGAAGCCAAGATTCCCTTAGGGCGGGTACGGTGGTATCCGTAGATCCAACGGCTGCCAGGTGCTGCGATGATTCCGAGAACGGAGTCCCAGTCAAATTGGTATCTCTGGCGCTGAAGGGCGGCTTCTTGAAAAGCGTCCATTCCTGCTGGAATAGGGGGAAGACTCAGAGCTTGCTGAATGGTCTCTTCTGTGATGGAGACTTGCTTCTGCCGGACATAAACAGACTGCAGGGTCGGCATGTAGAAGTTGGAGTGGAACTCAACTACCCAAGAAAGATTGACCTGCCTTGCCTGTCTCCGTAGGAAACCCCATTGTCTTCGCTCAATTTGCGGCTCAACAAAGGTGGCAATATTGGACGGGAGGATAAGAAGGTATTCATTGTTATAGTTCCTTTCTGCCAAGATAGGGAACATCTGCTCACAGTAGTGATTGAAAAATCGCGCAGCGTCCTTTGCTGGAAATGCTTTCTCCTTTTCATCAACCTTTATTATCATCTTAACTCGTTTTGTTGAGGGCTCAACTGCAGTTGAAGAAGGCTCTGCCACTAATGCTCTTTTAGTTCCTCTTCTTGCTGGTGGTTTGGAAGTTGCTTTCTCCTTTCCTTTCTTGGTGGCCATCCTGAAAGAAGGGAAGAGAAAGAAAATTAAATTTAAAGAGATATACAGCAAGGAAGGAAACGGAAAAGAGGGTGAATGATGCACATCAAAATGTAGATGACATTAACAGATGCTCTCGAGTGCATATGAAAAGCCAACAGTGGAAAATAACTGGTGCATACAAAGACAGGTGGATGCAAGGCGTTTATTGGCATGTCGGAAAAGGGCATGAGTAGCATAGACCAAGCAATACTTTGTAACAAGCCAAAATATTTGTATTGACAATAAAATTCAATTAATATAATAGTAAGGGAAAGTTGTGAAAAGCAAGCATTGAATAGTATAGCATAGAGAAGTGCATAATGCCATATGAGCTTTTTCACAAACACATAGCATGCATGGTGAATAGGGTATAGAAGATATGAAGATGAATATGCAAGCAATCCCTTAAATAGGAGAAAAAAATAAATGTCACACAATTTGCAATAATCCACAAGCATATAATGAGGGATGATGACTCCAAAAAGTTTCTAGCACCCTATAAAAAGGAAAAGAAGAAGAAGAAAATTAAATTAAAAAAATGAAAAGAAAAAGAAAAGAAAAGGAAATAATAATATATATACATAAAATAATAAGAATGATAGAAAAGAGAAGAAGGAAGAAGAAGGTAAAACCTTGTTAATGGTGGTGAGAGAGATAGAGGGTGAAAGATGAGATAGAAAGGGGAAGGGGGAAGGAAGAAATAAGGAGGGAAAAGAAAAATTAGGATTGGGAGGAGGGGAAGATAAGGTATGTGGCAATTTTAGGTTGAGCTGTGCGGCGCATGCGACGCGGCCGCGTGGGGCACGCGTTTGCGTGGGTGCGCTTCCAGGTAAGGGGGCGCGATCGCGTTGGTCACGCGGTCGCGTGACCCATGTTACGCTGTTGGCGCGAGTGCAGCCTCGCTCCAGCACAACTCTCTGTTCAATTTATTTTAATTGCCAAAATTGGGTGACGCGATCGCGTGGGTCACGCGATCGCGTCAGTGTGCGTTATAAAATGGGTGACGCGGCCGCGTCGGCGACGCAGTCGCGTGACAAAGATTGTGCTTCCAGCACCAATCCAGCATCACTCTCGCACAGAATGTTACTGTGCACCCTTTTATGTCGAAAACTCAGGGCACGCGGCCGCGTGGGGCACGCGGTCGCGTGGGAGGCCATGATTCCCATGCGACGCGAACGCGTCAGGGACGCGGTCGCGTGGGTCGATTTGTGCCATTGGCACGCCTCCAGCCACACTCCAGCGTAACTCTCTGTTCATTTATTTTTTTTCTCCACCGCCCTTGCGACGCGGACGCGTCGCTGATGAGATCGCGTCGCGTGGCGAAAAACCCCTTCTTTTTTTTTCTTCTTTTTTTTTTAAAGGAAATATAAAGACATGTAAATGAAAGAGCACAAAAGCACTAATAAAGAGAAGAGTTATTAAAGAAGAAAAACTAAAAGTGAAGAAAAGAACGATCATACCGCGGTGGGTTGTCTCCCACCAAGCACTTTGCTTTAACGTCCGTAAGTTGGACGCTCCACTAGCTCAATCTGCTGCGATGTGGGGATCTTCCAAGCGGAAGATCTCAAGCTCCTTATTTTTCTGCACCTTCTCACCATGGTATAGCTTCAGGCGTTGTCCATTAACCTTAATAAGTTCAGAGCTTGAAGGATGGCTTAGGTGATAAACTCCGTACGGTTCAGCCTTCTCTACTCTGTATGGACCTTCCCATTTTGATCTCAACTTACCGGGCATGAGCCTTAGTCGAGATTTGTAAAGGAGAACAAAATCTCTAGGTTGGAACTCTTTCTTCTTGATGTTTTGATCATGCACAGCTTTCATCTTTTCCTTGTAAATTCTGGAATTCTCATAAGCTTCTAGGCGAAGGTTCTCCAGTTCCTGCAGTTGCAACTTTCTTTCAGCTCCAGCATTCTCAATTCCCATGTTGCACTCCTTAACTGCCCAGAAGGCTCTGTGTTCTATTTCAACTGGGAGATGACAAGCTTTTCCGTAAACCAAGCGGAAGGGGCTCATCCCAATGGGTGTCTTGTATGCTGTTCTGTATGCCCACAGTGCATCTTGTAGCCTGGTGCTCCAGTCTTTTCTATGAGGCTTTACTATCTTTTGCAAGATACGCTTAATTTCTCTGTTTGACACCTCGGCTTGCCCATTAGTTTGGGGATGGTAAGCTGTTGCAACTTTATGGATTATCCCATGCTTCTTCATCAATCATGTTAGTCTCCTGTTACAAAAATGGGTGCCTTGATCGCTCACGATCGCTCGTGGTGATCCAAAGCGACATATAATATGGTTTCTCACAAAGGAAACAACAGTGTTAGCATCATCAGTGCGGGTAGGAATTGCTTCCACCCATTTGGAAACATAATCCACAGCTAACAATATATAAAAATATCCATTAGAATTTGGAAATGGACCCATGAAGTCAATGCCCCAAACATCAAAATTTTCACAGAAGAGCATATATTGTTGAGGCATCTCATCCCTCCTGGATATATTACCAAATTTCTGGCATGAGGGGCAAGATTTACAAAACTCAGCAGCGTCTCTAAAAAGAGTAGGCCACCAGAATCCGCAGTCTAATATCTTTCTAGCTGTTCTTTGAGGGCCAAAATGTCCTCCACTCTCAGATGAGTGACAGGCCTCTAAAATGGACTGGAATTCTGATTGAGGCACACAACGTCTAATTATCTGGTCAGCGCCACATCTCCATAAATATGGGTCATCCTATATATAATATTTAGACTCGCTTTTCAGCTTGTCTCTTTGATGTTTAGAAAAATATGGAGGAAATGTACGGCTAACTAAATAATTAGCGACAGGTGCATACCAAGGGACTACCTCGGATACTACTTGCAGGTTGTCAAAAGGAAAATTATCATTTATAGGAGTAGAATCATCCTTAATATGTTCAAGGCGACTCAAGTGGTCTGCTACTAAATTCTGATTACCACTCCTATCCTTTATTTCTAAATCAAATTCTTGTAACAGCAGTATCCAACGTATAAGTCTTGGTTTGGATTCCTTTTTAGCTAATAGATACTTTAGAGCTGCATGGTCCGAATACACTACTACTCTAGTACCAAGTAAATAAGCTTGAAATTTATCCAGAGCAAAAACAATAGCAAGAAGCTCTTTTTCAGTAGTAGTATAATTGGACTGGGCAGTGTCTAAAGTCTTAGACGCATAGGCAATAACAAAAGGATCCTTACCTTCACGCTGAGCCAGCGCTGCTCCTACTGCATGGTTGGAAGCATCGCACATGATTTCAAACGGCTGGCTCCAGTCTGGTCCTCTCACAATTGGGGCTTGAGTTAGAGCAGTTTTCAGCTTATCAAACGCTTGTTTGCAATCCTCACTGAACTCGAACTCAATATCCTTCTGCAGTAATCTGGATAAGGGAAGTGCCACCTTACTAAAGTCCTTAATAAATCTCCTGTAGAAACCTGCATGGCCAAGAAACGAACGGACTTCCCTCACAGAAGAGGGGTAAGGTAAACTAGAAATAACATTCACCTTTGCTGGGTCTACAGAAATGCCATTATTAGATACCACATGTCCTAATACAATCCCTTGTTTTACCATAAAGTGGCATTTTTCGAAATTCAATACAAGGTTTGTATTAACACATCTATCTAATACTCTAGATAATCCCTCTAAGCAAAGGCTAAAAGAATCACCATAAACGCTAAAATCGTCCATAAAGACTTCCATACAGTCCTCAATAAGATCAGAGAAAAGACTCATCATGCACCTTTGGAAGGTAGCTGGTGCATTGCACAAGCCAAAGGGCATTCTCTTATAAGCATAAGTCCCAAAAGGACATGTAAAAGTAGTCTTTTCCTGATCCTCAGGAGCTATATGAATATGGAAATAACCTGTGTAACCATCTAAAAAGCAATAATGTGATTTACCTGACAGGCGATCCAGCATTTGATCAATGAATGGAAGTGGGTAGTGATCCTTACGGGTAGCTTGGTTGAGACGCCTGTAATCAATGCAGACTCTCCAAGCATTCTGAACTCTAGTTGCTATGAGCTCTCCATGCTCACTCTTCACTAGAGTGACTCCAGATTTCTTGGGCACCACTTGTACTGGGCTTACCCATTCACTGTCTGAAATGGGATATATGATACCTGCTTCCAATAGTCTGGTCACTTCCTTTTTGACAACTTCCAAGATGGTGGGATTCAATCTTCTTTGTGGTTGACGGACAGGTCTTGCTCCCTCTTCTAAAAATATTCTGTGCTCGCATACTTGAGGGTTGATTCCCACTATGTCTGCCAAACTCCACCCAATTACCTTCTTGTGCTTCCTCAATACATCAAGTAACTGCTCTTCTTGTTGAGAAGTCAGTTCCCTTGCAATAATAACCGGAAGCTTCTGCTCATCCTCAAGATAAGCATATTTGAGATGTGGAGGGAGAGGTTTCAATTCTAACTTTTGATCATGGGCGGGCTCTGGATTATCTGGGGCTTGTGAAAATGGCGAAGTGCCCCCATTGTCAGTTAAGAGGGTCTCCACACTTGGACCTTCTTCAGTGTGCCTCTCTTCAAACTCTTCCTTTTGAACTTCAGCCACACTTTCGTCTATGACATCACACTGGAAGATAGAACGATCTTCTGGGGGGTTGTCAATGACTCCATTCCGATTGAAGATTACTATGCGGCCATCTATTTCAAAGGAGTATGTTCCTGAAAAAGCATCCAATTTGAATTTTGATGTCTTCAGGAATGGTCTTCCAAGTAGGATTGATGATGGCTTATCTGAATCATTGTGGGGCATCTCCAAGATATAAAAATCAGTGGGAAATGTGAGCCCTTTAATATTCACCAAAACATCTTTAGCAACTCCAGCCACTGTAATAATGCTTTTATCTGCTAACACAAAATGAGCTGCCGACCTTTTTAAGGGAGGGAGCCTCAAAACATCATATATAGACAAAGGCATTATACTGACACATGCTCATAAATCACACATGCAATCATAAATTACTACACCACCAATAGTACAACTAACTATGCAAGGACCTGGATCACTACATTTTTCAGGTAATCCTCCCATTAAAGCAGATATAGAACTACCTAAAGGAATAGTTTCTAATTCATTAATTTTGTCTTTATGGATACATAAGTCTTTTAGAAACTTTGCATATTTAGGTACCTGCTGAATAACATCAAAAAGGGGAACAGTTACCTCAACCTTTTTAAACATCTCTACCATTTTAGGATCGGGTTCCAGCTGCTTCCTGGGCTTCCTTGCAAGTTGTGGAAATGGAATAGGAGTAGTGTTTTCTGTGGTGCCTGCGCCTTTTGGTGCTTCCTCCTGTGGTTGAGCTGTTTCTTCTTCAGCTATGTTCTATATATCCTCTTCCTCCTCAACATCTTCGATTTCTACCACCTCTTCAGCTGAGGCGTATTCTGGTGAGCGTGGTTCCTCCTGATTCCTCTCCTGCAGTGTGGTTCCGGACCTCAGGGTGATGGCATTAATGCCTCCCTTTGGATTGGGTAATGGTTGAGAGGGGATTCCAGTGGTGCTTGAAGGTTGGTTACTGGAATTTTGTGCTAATCCAAACTGTGTCATAAAATCTTGCAGAGTAGAGGTGAGACCATTCAGACTGGCATTAATACTATTCATGATGTTATTTTCCATGGTCTGTTGTCTTTTCTCAAAAGATTGTAGTAGATCTTCATTAGAAGATAACGAAGAATGAGTAAATTGAGAGGTCTGCTGCTGATTGTTTTGTGGTCCCTGGTTCTGCCTCAAGTGAGGTGCTCTGTAAGGTTGATTTTGCTTCCTGTTGTTGTTATTGTTCCACCTCTGATTTTCCTGATTATCTCTGCCTCCTCTGTTATTGCTGTCCCTCCAATTCTGGTTTGAATTGTCCTGCCATCCATGGTTATTACTTCCACTTTGATTGTACCCTTGGTTGGGGCGGTCATAGAAGTTGTGAGTGGATGCCACCATGTTGTCTTCTTGTTGGAGCTACGGGCATTCATCAGTGTAATGCCTATAATCAGCACAGATTCCGCAAATTCTTTGTGGGATAGTAGTTGGTTTTGCTGTGGTGGAGGAGGTTGAGCTTGTTGAGCTTGTTGATTCAACTGCATTTGCTTCAGCAAGTTAGTCATTTCACAGATGCTTTGAGTTAGAGCAGCAGTCTCTCTACTAGAAGATACTTCTGCAACAGCTTTTGAACGGCCTTGCTTCTGTCTGTGGTTCCTAGTGGATTGAGCTAAATCACTGATCAATTGCCAAGCTTCATCAGTGGTCTTGTACTTCTTCATAGACCCATTGCTGGCACTTTCCAGTGTGGTGAATTAGGATGTAGTTTTTAGAAGATCAAACACCGGACATCCTAAAGGGAATGTACTTACTAGGACTATTGGTAAAAAAACCCTAGCAGAGAAAGAGTACGTACTCAAGGAGAATAAGAGAAGGAGAGAGCGGGGGTGAGCGGTTGAGGATGAAACACGGTGAGGAAGATGGCCATGCCATCGGAAGAGATAAGGGGGAGAGCGTGGGTGGGTGTGTATCCGGTGTTAAGGAGGGTTCTTCTCGAGAGGGGTTAGAAAAGCCATCCAAGGTCTCTTTTAGAGATAAAGTCATTGGTGCAGAAAAGTCTAAGGCCTTTGCATTAGTAGGGTCTTTATCTGGGGATGGTATCGCGACGGTGACAGGTAAGCAGGGTGATTCTCGTCCACCAAGTGTCAGTTTTACCAAGGAGGCAAAGAGCTGTCTAGCTGAACCTTATAAGGAAGCCATCGTGATCAAGGTGCTGGATAAGCATTATGGCTACACGGCTCTCATGCATAAGCTTCGGATATTATGGCGCATCAAATGAGGGTTTGATTTGTTGGATGTGGGGTTTGGATTTTTTTGGTTAAATTTGATATTGCTGCGGATCGTGAGAAAGTCATTCTTGGTGGCCCGTGGTTGATAGACGGTCACTATGTTGCAGTAAAGCCATGGGATGTGGATTTTAGGCCATGCGAAAAATCCTTTGGATCAACGCTGGTATGGATTCGAGTCTCGGGACTTCCAATTTGGTGCTACCAGGAACAAGCAATGTTGCGAATTGCTTCTGCAATAGGGATTCCGGTGAAAGTAGATTTGGCTACTAAGCTTGCAGAAAGAGGAAAATATGCCCGAGCTTGTGTTCAAATTAATCTTGAGTTGCCTGTAATCAAACATATTATAGTGGAGGGTGTGACTTATGAAGTGGAGTACGAGAGTTTACAGTTGATTTGTACTACTTGTGCACAGTATGGGCATGATAAATCGTTGTGCATGGAGAAGGAGTCCTTGGAAGGAAACGGAAATTCCTTTGGTGATGAAAAAAATAATGAAGCTCCGACATTAGTGCCACACAACAATCATGAGATTCAACAAGAGGCTGAATCAGAAGCTCGTGATTTGGGTGAGAATCCTCGTAATTTGGGTGAGAAATTAGGAGTTGTTAAAGGGAAGGATGTAGTTACGGAATCATTGGCTCCTCACGTGCCTGATGGTCATGTTAATGAGGTATGCATGGATGATGGAGAGGGCTGGCAACAAGTGCTGCGTAAGGAAAAATTTACAATGGGCCAGTCATCAGATTTGAAGGACCAAGATGGAAAGCAGCACAAGTTTGGTTCGAGAAGGGTTCCAAGGCCCAATTTGCATGGTGATGGAGGCAAATCAATTGGCATTAGGATGGGGAAGCGAGAAAAACATGAAATTGCGCTATCTCCATCGCGCAGAACTCCTGCACTTCGTGGAATCTCTCTACGGAAGCGTCCTCGGCCTTCCTCCTTGCAGAACTCGCCAGTTGATAAAAATGGTGGCGCAACGGAGGAAACCTTAGTAGATGGAAGCATGGCAGGTGCAGTGTCAGGAGGTCCAAAGGTGGCAATTATTGAGGATCAGAGTGTGCCAATACCGCAGGACAAACCACCTATTGAGGTTGGTGATTCTGTTTAGAGTTTATGTTCTTATTTATTCTGTCCCTATTATTTATGGATAGTTTAAATATGATTGTTTGGAATATTAGGGGTGCTTCTAATAAGTTAGCCCGGGTGCATTGTAAGGAACTTGTTAGGAAATTTAGACCTGTTTTCTTTATTGTGGTTGAAACTCACTCCCCTTTTCAGCAATTAAAATTATTTTGGGAAAGGTTGGGGTATCACTCTGTTGGTATAGTAGAAGCAGAGGGGCATAAGGGAGGTATTTGGTTTCTATCCTCTATGAAGGGTGTTTGCTGTAAGTTCATTGATGCTTTTGATCAGGGTGTTACTGTTGAGGTTCACTTTGATAATTTAATTTGGAGGTGTAGTGGTATTTATGGCAGTCCTCAATTTAATAAAAGGATTCTCCTTTGGGATTATCTTGTTGCACAATCCATGGTTTTTCAAGGACCTTGGATTGTTCTTGGTGATTTTAATGAAGTCAAATTTTCTCATGAATCTAAGGGCTGTCAATTTTCTCATCAAAGAGCCGACATGTTTGCTACTTCATTAGAGGATAGTGGTTTGTTTGATCTGAAGACTATTGGGAGGCGGTTTTCTTGGTACAGGAGAGTGAAAAATTATGTTGACGTGGCAAAAAAGCTTGATCGAGTCTGTATAAATAGTAGTTGGTTATCTATCTTTCCAGAGGCTTATGCAGAAGTTTTAAATAGGCTTCAGTCTGATCATTGCCCTATTCTGGTGCGTTGTAAAGGTCGTCCTCATCCTAAAGGGAATCGACCTTTCCGATTTGTTGCTGCTTGGGCTACTCATCCTGGGTATAGGGATATTGTGAACCAGTCATGGTGGTCTGGTAATAGAGGAATTCATGGCAAGCTTTCGGAAGTACAGAAGAATTCACTAGAGTTTAACTCGAAGATATTTGGTAACATTTTTGTTAAGAAATGTGAATTAGAGCAGCAGATTAATTATTTACAAAAGCGTTTGGAAGTGGTGGATAGTATTTATTTGCGTCAGAAAGAGCAACAGTTGCTTGATGATTATAATAATACTCTAGTGCAAGAAGAGCTCCTATGGTTCCAAAAGTCCAGAGAGCAGTGGGTAAGGTTCGGGGATAGGAATACAAGATTCTTTCATATTCAAACTCTTGTGCGAAGGAAGCATAATAAGATTCATGGCCTTTTTCTCAAGGATGGAGTGTGGGAAACTGATCCAGAAGTTCTGAGTCAAGAAGCAGAGTCTTTCTATAAAAGCTTATTCTGTCATTTGGATGATGTTGATTTGGGTTGTCTTGGTGATGTGCCTCTTCCTTCTCTGAATGAGGAAGCTTTCAATAACCTTACGGCACCAGTTACTATGGAGGAAGTCAAAGCAGCTGTTTTTCACATGAACTCTTTTAAAGCTCCGGGTCCTGATGGGTTTCAAGCTTTCTTCTTCAAAGAATATTGGGAGATCATTGGTCTTGATGTTTGGAAGATGGTTAAGCAGGCATTCTCTGGTGTTCCTCTTGATCCAAGAATTTTGGAGACTTTACTGGTTCTCATTCCAAAGGTTGTATCACCGGTATCTATGAAAGATTTCAGGCCGATTAGTCTCTGCAATGTAGTTTACAAGATCATCACGAAGGTCCTTGTTAATAGGCTTCGTCCTCATCTTGCGGAGATTGTTGGCCCGCTTCAAGGAGGATTTATTCCGGGACGAGGAACTCCTGACAACATCATTATTGCTCAAGAAGTCCTCCACTTTATGAAGAAGACTAAATCAAAGAAAGGCACACTGACCTTTAAGATTGATCTGGAGAAAGCTTATGACAGAGTTGACTGGAGGTTTTTAGCTCATACCCTTAAAAGCTTTGGTTTTCCTATTCCTACACTTAATTTGATTATGAATTGTGTCACTGCTTCTTCCTTATCTATTCTTTGGAATGGGAGTCATCTGAATGGCTTTACTCCTAGCCGAGGTCTTAGACAAGGAGACCCTATGTCACCCTATCTTTTTGTGTTGTGTATGGAGCGATTGGCATGCTTTATTAGTCATCAGGTTGATTTGGGCTTGTGGGAGCCGGTTGCTATTTCTAGAGGGGGACCAAGAATATCCCACTTAATGTTTGCGGATGACTTGCTTCTGTTCTGTAAAGCTACAAAGAGATAAGTGCAAAATGTGATGTTGGTTTTAGAGACTTTTTGCAAAGCATCTGGGATGAAGATTAATGTTGAGAAGTCTAAAGCACTTTGCTCCAAGAATGTCTCTGCAACAAGGAAAGAGGGTTTTACTGGGGTATCCTCTATCAGATTTGTCCAGGACTTGGGCAAGTATCTTGGAGTTACCCTTAGCCATTCTAGGGTGACTCGTTCAGCTTTCAATGGTGTCCTGGATAAGATTCGGAGTAGGCTAGCAAGCTGGAAAGGAAGTTTACTCAATCGGGCTGGTAGGCTCTGCTTGGTTAATTCTGTTGCTGCTGCTATTCCCACGTACCAGATGCAGGTCTCTATTTTTCCCAAAGGAATCATTAGTAAATTGGAGTCTATGATGAGGAATTTTCTTTGGAAAGGACAAGTTGATGGAAGAGGATTGAATCTTGTTAGTTGGAAGGTACTGGTTACTCCAAAAAAATATGGAGGTTTGGGGATTAGAGATCCTTATTGTGTAAATATTGCTCTTCTTGGGAAGCTAGTTTGGACTTTTTTTCCAGCAGCCAAACAAGCTATGGGTCCAACTGTTGGATGCCAAATACCGATCATCTCTATATGACTGTTTTAGTTATCCTAAGAACAAGGACTCTCCTATTTGGAGGTGTCTTTGCAAGGCTTGGGAAGTGTTGAAGGATGGATTTGCTTGGTGTATTGGAGATTTGAACCAGAATTTTTAGTTTTCTAGCTAGAGGAGAGAAGGACGGTTATCTAATGAGATGGATTATATTCACATTTCTAATTCGAATCTCCGGATACAGGATATTTGGTCGGTTGGTAGGTGGCATTTGGATACTCTTTATTCTCCTTTATCTCAAAATTTGAAAGATAATATTCTCTCTTACAATCCAGATGAACAAGCAGGTCCGGAAGTGGGTTGGTATTGGAGTGGGTCTGCTGCCAAAGTCTATAACTCACGCAATGGTTACTTGTGGTTGTGTAAGCAGCTGTTTGGTTGGGAGGAGCGGGAGAATTGGCTTTGGCTTTGGCGTCAGCTTGTTCCGGAAAAGTATAAGTTTTTGGCTTGGTTGTGTCTTAAGGAGGCTCTTCTTACTGCAAGTTTTCGCTTTAGAAGAGGGATGTCGTCATCGGATAGGTGTCCAAGATGTCTTTCTAGCCAGGAATCGGTTTTACATTGTATTCGGGATTGTCCAAAAGCTCAGCTTGTCTGGCATAGGTTGGATATTTCTTGTCATCCTTTGGATTTGAAGAACTGGTTCTTGTATCATAGCAGAGAGCATCCGTTCAAGTTCTTTTCGGGACTTTGGTAGATATGGCGAGCAAGGAATAATGACATCTTTAATCCCCATGAAACTTGGCCTCCGAAAAAAGTGATGATTTGTCTGGCATTAACTTCAGAAAAGGAGCTTAGGAATATTTTTGAATTACAACGTATGTCCCTTCCCTCTACTCTAAATGGTTTTTGGAATCCCCCATCTATTGGTACTTTTAAGATTAATTGTGATGCTAGTTATTTTGGTTCGGGTGATAGTGTTGGTTTTGCTTGTGTTATTAGAGATTGTAATGGGAGCTGGCAAAGGGGGTGTTTGGGAATGATTGAGAGTAATAGTATTCTTCAAGGAGAATTGTTTGCTATTTGGAGAGGATATCTCTTAGCTTGGGATGTGGGTCAACGAGATGTTATTTATGAAACGGATTGTGTGGAAGCATTTAATCTTATTACTCAAGATGGTTTTGGATTTATTGATCCACTGGTGCTCAAAATAAGAGATATCATGCATTGGAATTGGCGGGTTGACTTTCGTTTGATTATGAGAGATGCAAACACGGTGGCAGATACTATAGCAAAGATGGCGATGAAGTTACAACTTTCGCATGTGGAGCTTCTTTCACCTTAGGAGAAGTTTAAGAGTAGTCTTGAATGAGACTGTCCCTCTGTTTAGGCAATTTCTTATTTTGTTTGTTTTGTTTTTCTTTGTTTAATTTATTTCAGTCACAAAAAAAAAAAGTTAACTAATGGCAACTTTTGTCTAATGTATAGAACTTGCGCCTAACCTCCTAATAATAAGATGAAAAATGGGTAATAATATTATAATGTATTGTATTTTTAATGAAAAATAGAGATTCTTCTTTTTCTATAAATTTTAAAACTCTTCACTAATTAATTCTATTTTACTAAAGAAATTCTAATAAAAAATATTATAACCTTACCTTTATAAGTTTATATAGTCTTAAATAAATTACTTTATAATGATTTGATATCATTTTTCTTAACGGGAAAACTAAAAACTATGAGATTAGCGATTTTTATCTATTCTAATTTCTAGCCAACATGTTATGCCAATGTTTATAAATTAAAAAAGTGTAATTTTTAGCTTCTCCAACTTTTAAAATGTGCAATTTTTTTTCTCATTCTTTACTCACACTATATAACATATAAAAATGTTTCGAATGTATTATTATCCCAAATTGATACAAAAAGTGTTGGTCTCTAACCCTGTTGTTTCTTAATATGCACATGTATATCAAATTTAAAGTCAACTTTAATAATAAAACGTATAAAATAATTTATGAAAATAAATAAAAAGATTGGTTATTACGTAAAGTCTACGACCACACATTCAGTTGACAAAAAACCCCTAAACAATTATATAATTGGCCATATTGATTGAGTGTAGCATATATTAGTATTATATAGAATACTCAACATGACGCAAAAGTAAAGAATTCATTTCTTAATTTTGAAAAATGCTTGATAAAGTCTCACTATTCATTAGGTTAAAATGCTACAATTTCTTTAATTTCATCTCATTTTATTAAAAGTCTTATATCTGGTTTCTTTTGTTCTTTAGATGATTTATAAGTATAAAATATTTTTTATTTTATAAACTAACTTTTAAAATTAAATTAACTTATTTAATCTCAATTTTAATATGAAACTAACTCTAATTTTAACGATTTTTCTTTTCACATATACACTTTTATTTTAATATATTTGTCAAGTTTTAAACAAATTAACATTTTAAAATAACTTTCCATTTCTAATATATCGAAATAAAGTAACTATTTTCTTAATATATAACATTCTTATTTTAATTAATGATGATAATTAAGTAAATATATTCTTATTTATTTAGTGATAATTTTGTTTATTGATATAATATAACGTTATATATTTTTAAACTATATCTGTTCTTTTTCTTAACAAGAATGGAGTATTTTTAAATTTTATAAGAATCTTATTAATAGGAGTCCAAATTTTTTTAAAAAAATTACCCCAAAAATATATAAATATTCATAGATCAAAAACAACTTTTCAAACTTCTAATGCATCTTATACGAATAAAACTCTTTTAAAGTGATTAAACTTCTAATACGTTTTTAATTAATTTACCCTTTTAAAGTGATAAAACTCTTTAGGTAAGTAATAATTATCTTTTTCTATATGATACAATAAAAAGTTAAAACCTTGTTATTCAATATATATATATATATATGGCGGTTTACGATTTTAAACCACAACAAAATGATATACTACCCCGTTATTCTGCCAATTCGCGGCGATTCGAATAGCCGCTGGTAAGAGCCGCAATTTTCCTTGTATCTTTTAGGTAGTGTTTAGTAGAGAGATAGAGATTGAAAGAATGAGATTGAGAGACAGAGATTAAGACACCGAGACCAAAATAAATTTTACTATTTTATTTGGTGTAAAGTGATAGATAGAAATTGAAATAAGAATAAAACTCTAATTTAATTTGCACAAAGGATAAAATTATAATTAATTAATTGAAATGAGGGTATTTTAGATATAAAATGTTATTAAAATTTCAGTCTCCGTTTCTAAAAATTTCAGTCTCCTGTGTCCTTACTTTTTAGAGGTATTGAAAAACTGAAATTTTAGGGACAGAGACAAAAATTTTAGTACCAGTCTCTGAGTCAACAAACATAATACTGTGTCTCAGTTGTCAAAACACGAGTCATGGCTATCCAACCTTGTTTGCCAAACTAACTCTCCTGTTAATCTCTTAAGAGCAATAACCACAGCAGGACCATAGATTCCAACAATCACAAATTCATCAGCTATGGTTGGTGTTGCCCTAGACACTGTCCAATTAACACCACCAACCAATCCTGTTGGTTTTAATCCTATTAGTTCTTGCAAGTTTTGCTTCCAAACAAGGCTTCCATCACTTGCTCTTACTGCAAACATTTCACCATTCCATGATGGGAAATAGAGAATTCCATCAACGATTGATGGGGTTGCAGTTATGTCTTTCCCTGCATAGAATTTCCATTTTAGGCTTAAGTTTGAAACGGTTTCACGGCTGATTTTGTGTTCGTTGTTGGCATATCTTCTATTATATATGTCTCCACCATGGTTTATCCAATTTTGTTGCTCCTTTGTGGGAAGCTTAAACTGAAATTACTCAACACTTGTAAACTCAGTTTAATGGAGTAGTAAATAGTAGTATATACTCAAAATTATATTAAGAGAAGAATAAATATATAGAAAATTAATTTTTAATTAGTTAATATTAATTAATTTTCTTAAAATTATCAAAATTTTCAAGTATTTAAAATAGGGGTATTCATGGGTTGGGTGAAACCGGGTTTGATATGATTCAGACTCGACCCGAAATATATACCGGGCCCATTTGTTAGACTTGAACTCGATCCTAAACCCGATGAAACCTACACACTTTCGGGTCACGATTATACTGGGTAAAAATCGGGTGAAAACCAGGCCGTTAACATTACCTTCTTGAAAGCTAATATGTGAAAATATCTAAATTTTCAAGACTCCAACCATTATTTAACATGGTAAAATTCATTTAGAAAAATATAACAAGAACCAACCCTTCCCTAAAATTAAAACACAACTAGGGGTGTAAATTACCGAACCGGACCGAAAATTACCGCAGAACCGAACCGAATTCTACAACAACCGATTGGAAAACCGAAAAAACCGGTTTTTTTGGTTTTTTTCAAACTAAACCGATCGGTTCGGTTCAGTTTTCGGTTGCCTTTGCTAAAACCGAACCGAACCGGACCGAACCGAAGAAGGAGGGTTCAGTGGAGTGTGATTTTACCAAGTTACCCCTTAACCTAGGTATAAAAAGGAAAATCAGAAAAAAAACCTAGCTTTCTTCTTCCTCTTTCTTCTTCAGCCGCGAACCCTGCCTACCCTATACCCACATACCCAGTCTGCCAGTCACCCACACCTCTCTCCCCCATTCTTCGAAGGTTCCATGGTTCCACCTCCGAGCTCCATATTTGAGAGAAGGAGAGGCTGAGGGAGACAGAGAACTCGCCAATCGTCGCTCGAAGCCTCGAGGTCGTTCATCATCGCCGTCGAAGGGTTGCCGTCGCAGGGTCGCCGAGCAACATAGCCAAAGCCGAGCACTCGAGCAGCACTCCAACGTCCAACCAGTCCAGCCGCCGAGCAAGATTCCAGTGGCCGAGCCGCCGAACAACCAGTCCCTCTCCTGCAAAAACCCAAAACGAAACAGAACTATGTCTTCGTCAGAGGTTAGATTTTGTGTTTGGTTATTTGTATTGTTAATTTGTTATGTGAGTTTCTGATTGTATGTTTAGTGATTTGGAAGACTTATTTAAAAATATACAGAGTTAATGAACAGAAAAAATGAAATTCTGGAGTTGTTAGATCTGAGAAAATGTTGCTGTGTTGAATATATACAAATGTTTAGTGATTTGTTTTTTAGTTAATGTTGCTGTGTTGTTTTTGTTAACTACTAGTGAGTCTCTTTGATTGCTCTTTCTTGTTCTTGTGATACTGAATTACTGATCATTGGCTTATTTGTATTGTTATGTGAGTTTCTGATTGTATGTTTAGTGATTTGGAAGACTTATCTAAAAATATACAGAGTTAATGAACATAAAAAATGAAGTTATGGAGTTGTTAGATCTGAGAAAATGTTGCTGTGTTGAATGTGTCTTCTTTTTGGGGGTGAATTAGCAACCTCTTATTCTTGGTGATAATCATAAGTTGCAGGTGATTCCTTCATTTATCATTTGTTTGATTAAGCTGCTAACCATGTGGTGAACTGCCTTTTCATGTTGCCTTTTACATGATAAAGTAAATATTGAGTTTTAGTATATTAGTTAAATGTTACTTAAAGATGCTGAAAAGAGACCATGATATCTAATGCAAATATTGGTCAACTATTTATGACTTTGCTAGTACTATTAAGTGATATGACAGTGATGTATGATGAATAACTAAAATAGTTCGATTGTGTTACCAGCAGTGCTTAAAACTTGTTTTAGGTTTGTACTTGTAGGCATATGATGTGCATAAGCCTTTCTATTATCTAATAATACTTTTTTAACCATTTCTTGGTATTACATAGTTATGCTTATTAAATTCTAAAACTCAAGCAACTTATTATATGAGAAGTGTGGTTAACGGAAACAGAGAAAAAGATTAAAAAAAGAAGGTAGTTTCTTGTTGGAATGGTTATCAGATATCAGTTATCACACATAAAATGTTGGCAGTTTAGATATCACTTAAAAGAGAATGAATTTATTTTAAAAATCTTATGACATTTATTTATCACTTTTTATTTGTGATGGATATCTTTGCATCTCTGTTCTGTCTTACCAAAGGTCTACTTTTTGTTCACTTTTCTGCTTCATCTAGCAGTACTAGTTGCTGATGTTGTATGCATATTTTCTTTAACTCTGCACTTTTGTCAAGTGGATTCATTGGTGGAAGGTATTGGTTTATTTTATATAGAGGTTGTTTATTTTATTGGTGGAAGATATTGATATCAACCAAATTTATTTTCTTTGTTAATATATAACTAATTGAGGAGCTTATTGAAGAGTTTGAGAAACTTGAATTAGGTATGCAAAAAAGAAATTTGTAGTTCCCTTTATGGTTTATGTTTATAATTTATAATCTATATTATGTTTATAATCTATATTGATTTTCTTGTTTTATTTTTGTAGAAATTGCACCAACCGGAGAAGATGAGGATGAGTCTGGTGTGGATTCTGATTAAACATGGTGGCTGTTTGGCTTTTATTTGTTTTAAAGTGAATGTTTCGGTTTAAACTGTGTTTATTGTTGTTGTTTTGCTAGACATTTTTAATTGTCTTTGTTTTATGTTTAATTAAGTTGAATTTGTATTGGATTTGGATGTGATAAACTCTTGTTATTCTAGTTTATTGAAGGTTTTAAATTTAATTTTATGGCATTTTAAATTCAGATAACCAGGTGTAAAAAAACCGAAAAAACTGACCGAACCAAACCGCTGTTGGTTCGGTTCGGTTCGGTTCGGTTGCTCAAGCAGCAGCCAACCGAACGGTTGGCCTCTTTGAACAACCGATCAGGTCGGTTCGGTTGGTTTTCGGTCCAAAACCGAACCGAACCGAGTCGATTACACCCCTAAACACAACCACAATCAATACTAATATTGTCTAATAACACCAAATATTTAAATCAATACAAATAACACAATATTATGCATTAGTCTAAAGTCTTATGTACTTTAAACATAAAACGTTAACTTATAGTCTTATAATTACTAATAACACAAAATATTAAGGTTTACAATACTTAAATTCTACATAAGAATAGTCATCATCCATCACTAATAACACAAAATATTAATTGTGTATGATGACCGGGCCACCGAGCCGAGTTCGGGTGACTCGAGCTATGACACAGACCTGACCCGAAATAATGATCGGGTCTATTTTTGATACCCTTACCCGGCCCTAAATCCGGTGAAATCACACCAAATTAGCCCCTACAAGATTCAGGACCGGACTGGACCATGAACACCCCTAATTTAAAATTTAAGAATTATAATTTAAAATTTAATATTTATGACTTAAAATTTAATTAATATTGACATGAAAATTTGACTTTTTAGTTGAATTTTTATCTAATGGATAAGAACAAAAAATTTTCATAAATCGATGAGAATGAAAATTAATTTAAAGTAATTAAGTATATAGTACAGGAAAATAAATTAAAATTGTAGTATATATCCTTACGTTAAGAGCTTGGGATAATGAAATTGCTAATAGGCAGAAAACAAACAGAGAGATTACAAAGCTGGCCATTTGCTTCAAATAATGATGCAACTCAAATGTAACCGTGAAAGTATTCAAAGTGTTTTCCACCTTTAATGTGCACATATATCGTTATAGGACCTAGACATTGCTTCAATTGATGCATCTAACTCATGCACCAAAGGCCTCCTTTTATAGGCTCCAAAAACAAGCACTATAGTGGCAGCTATCACCACCTATTGGAATTGCCAAATTTCTTCCAAGTACGGTGACTAACTTTCTTTGAATTTTCTTTTATTTGGTTAGTGTAATATTATAAGGTGATTGCTCCCATACCCCCACAAACTTAGCGTATCGTTTCTCTTTTTTTAATTTGACTTTTGTTTTGGATAATATTATGAGAAATTTGTTCTACTCGATCTCAAGATCAGATTGCAGGAATATAATAAAATTAGAAGTGTACCTATATATATAATTAAAAAACTTCAAGAGGCTATAATATAATATATAGTCACATGTCTTTTCTTTTTATAATATCACTAAGTTTCCTTTCTTTCCATCATCAGAAATGAAGGAAGATTATTACTTTGGTGGTGGTGTATTTTGCTTAGACACAAAATGCATAAAGCGAGGTTCCAGAAGTGTGGTTCCCAAAAAACAATCCAAGACTAACATTATACCCATTTCCAAGGTATATACATCCATCACTAATTGACATTCCACCATAAACAGTAGCACCAGTCTCAAAGGACCAAACAATTTCACCACTCTTTACATTAATTGCATAAATAGAACCCTTCCAATCTGGGGAGCCTGCAAAGACAATGTCATTAGCCACACTAACAGGTCCACTGGCACTGGCATTGCTAGGGTTTCCAACCGACCATAGTATTGTGCCACTACTAGCATCCATTGCCACCCAACCACCACTGGTTGTGGTCTTGTCCGAGGGTTTAAGAGTGAAATTTTTGGCATCAGAGTTTGCAATGTTGGTGTATACCATCTTTGTGTCGGTTGCTGCCCCCCAGTATCCGCCTCCTGCAATCCCACCTGGCCCAGCTTCCTACACAAATATACATACAAAATCAAATTAAAGGACGAATTTATTTATCACTCCACCTATATTATCTTAATTAGTATAATCTCTCAAATATATTAGTACTAACAAAGGTGTTTTCTTTATATTTTATTATGTTCAATATATTTTTTTAAAATATTATTTATAAAAAAAATCTTTTTACATTTTTTCTCATAAAATCCTAAAAAAAATATTCAAAATAAAAATACAAACCAAATATTTCTCCTTGTCTTCGACTTCAAAGCCACCACCTGAAAACGGCAGAAGCATGTCCCATCATATGGCTTCCTCACGTGTTCTTCGACCTCTTCGGAGCTACAATTTTTCATGGACTGTGTCCTTCGATTACAATTTGACATGACTCTGCTTCCACCATGCATGGCTCTGGTTAGGGTTTTGCTTGCTGATCAATTTGAGAAAAACGTTCTCACCTACTACTATATAAGGGAGAGAAGGGATTGAGAGTCTAATACGAATGCCACGTTGAACTTCCGTTTGACACATCAACAAACTCCGTTTAACGGAGAAGGGTTCTCCTCACAGTTGGACAGATCTGATCCGTTTTTAAATTTTTCAAGGGTATGATTGTCGTTATCGAATTCTAGGGGTATTTATGTCAGCGTTTTACAAATTCGGGGGCATAATTGGTAATTTACTCTTCTTTTTTATTCAAAGTTAAATTTAATTGTGGACCCACATTTTTTATGGATTAATTGAGTCTACTAAAGTATTAAACTCCTAATCTATATCATACTCTTGTAAGAAAATACAAATTTAGAACCTTAGCTCGTTGAAAAGTAAAACAAAACGAAATTAATAATTTGAAAATTGGTATATGATTTTCGCATAACAAAATAGTTTGATAAATTCACTTTTTCCCAATTTAATATTTCTATTCATTTCATTCAAAAGTTATTTTTTACTTCACATAAAGAAAAAGAGAACCAAACTCTTTTATCATTAGACAATTCGTAAAACGTTAGTTGATTATTCTAAAAAATAATTAATTATGGTTGAAAAGACGCAATTGCTGACTATAAGTCACATTGTTTTGAAGGATAATACCAGCACATGATGACAAACTATAATATGAAACTTATGTATATCATATCATATTTGTCTTAATTCTTATCTTATAATTAATTAACTCTCAAATCTTATAGCTGTCACATGTGTGAGTCAACCCAATAATATTGTTGAAAAGATGATGAGGAGAGATTTTCCTTATCTCTAACCTTTATGCACCAAAAAATAAAGCAGAAGAAAGGTTGTTTAAAACCTACAAATGCTATGAAAACTTAACAAGTTAATGCAACCAAAATCGTACTTAACCCTTAATTCGATTTTAGAAGTTAATGCAAAGAATGAAAGTTGTTTAAAACTTACAAATGCTATGAAAACTTAACAAGTTAATAGTCAAAAATCGTCCTTAAAAGATATTTCAATCTTTATTTTCATCTCCGAAAGATAAATTTAATCAAAATCGTCTTTGAAAGATTTAAAATTAATCACGTTAATCCCTCCGTTCATTCTATCACTAACGGCGTTAAATTAGAGCCCCAACCCAACGATCCAACAACTTTCCTTCTCCTCTACGCGTCTTAGCCTCCATGCCAGTTTCAACAGCTGCTGCCTATTCGTCGATGCCGTTCTTCCAGTAATGGTCTTTATTCCAACTTGGCGGTGTCCATGGAAGAGCACAAAGGAAGACCAACACAAGCAGAGCAGATCGGTACAAGTTGCAGTGGAGGAAGAGACCACGTTCCACCAGAAGCCAGCAGTGATGATTGAGGAAGAACAGAGAGGAGTTAGAGGGCGCAGCGACGGCGATCTCTGCATCATTGGGTGGAGGGTGTTCGGCAAAGCAGGAGCTACCTATTCCCAAAATGACAACCTCTCAATCGGAATCAAATGCTTAACATTAAACTAACCAATATTTTGATTACCAACAATACCAGTCCCTGCAGCATTCTCAGCACGACGTTTCTACTTGTTAATGTCCTCCTTTGTGTGAGGCGCAGGTGCCAAATCAGAAGGCACGGTGGTCTTGTAGCTTTTATGGTTTTCTTTGGTTCCATCTATGGTGGCAACCACCCTGTCACCACCCTTGGGAGACTTGGAACAAAGACCCCCATATATTATATCAAAGTTTCAATCTATGAGCAACTGGAGTTCTGGGATTGAAATCCCGAAAAATAAAAAATGGGTATAGAGTAGCAAGTGTGTATGTTCATCTAAATCAGGAATCAATAGAGAAGAAGGGTTTCAGTGTTGGTGGCGAAAAGAATAATAGAAAGAGAGGGAAGAGGAGGAGAAAAGGAATTATGAGATTGAAACAAAGAGAAGAACTGCAGGTAAGAACCGGCAACATTGTAGTAGAGGAACGTATAGCGACTGACAGCAATGTGGAATACCTTGCAGGGTGGTGGCGTGGTGGAGCTTCAGGTAGAAGATGAAGAAGCTGTTGAATGTGGGAAGAATGAATGTTGTTTCTTGCTAGGTTTGGGTTTGGGTTGGATTGGAAGCGGGTATGATCCTGATCTGGTTTGAGTTGGGTTGTCAAGCTAACTGCCACGTCAGCAAACTTAACGTCGTTAGTGACAGAATGGACGGATGGACTAACGTGATTAATTTTAAAATTTTCGAGAACGATTTTGATTAAATTTATCTTTCGAGGACGAAAATGAAAATCGAAGTATCTTTCAGGGACAATTTTGACTATTAACTCAAAACTTAACCTACAACAACTATAAAATAAATTGTAATATTTTAACTAAATTCTAACAATTAGTTAACATAGTGAACTTGTTTACCACCTATAGCAATTGTTGATATCTTATTTATAGACAACTTTAGAGTTGAGACACTGATAATTAGTCTTAAATAAAACTATTTAGTTAGATTATTAGAAGATAAAGTTAGACAATCATTAATTAACTTGAGTTAGTTTTAGTGGTAAGCTTACTAGTTTGCTTAAGTAAGGTTGAGGATTTGAATTTCACTTTATACATATAATAATCCATTAGTCAATGACAAATCCTTAAATAAAATTCTAACCCTGATGGATTAGTCTTTGTTTTATCGAGACAAGAGAGATCGTAAAAAAAAATAAGATTAGACTATTCTTGCAAATGTGTATTCAAAGTTGAGATCTTATCAGAATTTCTTGAGCCAATCTTCAATTAATAAATAATGTTTAATGGACTTTGAGATAGACTAATTCGGACCCAAACTATGAGAAATAACTTACTCACAAGATTGACCAAAAATATTTAATACCAAAAAGAGGTTGACCAAAATAATTCATTGATCAATATGATTTAGTGACAAGTACACCACAATAATATTGGCTCTAGCTCTATATATATTGCACCTAAAGTTGAGTCCATGTTATTAATTAAGAAACACTACATAGTACATACCAAGTTCCCGTTATGATTTATTTTATTTTGACACAAAATGCATAAAGAGAGGTTCCAGAAGTGAAGTTGCCAAGATACAATCCAATACCAACCTTATACCCATTACCAACGTATATACATCCATCACTAATTGACATTCCACCAAAAACAGTGGCACCAGTCTCATAAGACCAAACAATTTCACCCCTCTTTGCATCAATTGCATAAATAGGACCCTTCCTATTTGTGGAACCAGCAAACACAATGCCATTAGCCACACTAACAGGCCCACTAGCAGTGGCATTGCTTGGGTTTTCTACTGACCATAATATTGTGCCACTATTAGCATCCATTGCCACCCAACCACCACTAGTTGTGGTCTTGTTCGAGGGTTTAAGAGTGAAATTTTTGGCATCAGAGTTTGCAATGTTGGTGTACACTATCTTTGTGTCTGTTGCTGCCCCCCAGTATCCACCTCCTGAAAGCCCACCTGGCCCAGCTTCCTGCTCACATTTTCCAAAACGCACCACACTCTTTTATTATTGGACTTAGAAGATACATCAAGTTCACATATAACATAATAAATATTTTTGAGAATGCCTGATACTTATTAAAATCTTGATTTATCTATCTATTTTTTTACCTATATATCTAAGATAATTATGGACTTAAAAATTAATTTTCTTATTAATATTAGTTAATCGTTGCAAGACTTAGTTACTTACTAAAGAAGTGTTGAAGGAGAAAAATAATCAATTAATACCTCTAAAAGAACTAAAACCTTGAAAACAAATTGTTTCATTTAATATTTTTTTATCATTATTTTTCAAAGGAATATAATATTAGACTTTCCCTTGTTAGTTAATAAGAAGATATAAAATTCTACAAAATATAAGGATTATAGTTTAATAATTGTATAGTAGAAACTCAGGTGCAGACGTGCAGTCGATTTTACGTGAAGTTGATAACTCAGAGTCGTTAGATGATTTGACTGATTTGACTAAATTTTTGATTTTTAACTATCAACTTCACGTGAGTTTTCACCTAATTGTATATTTGAACTCGTAACTTTTATTAAGTCACAGAGAATAATTCAAAAATTATTTCAAGAATTTTTTTTCTATAAAAGTTCAATTTTAAATTTGTTACCGTTGACCAAATGATGGTGCCATTGTCCCGGTGCAAAGCCCAAGCAAAACCACTCTTTTGCACAGCAACAACAATATCTTCCTTTCTTCCCTTCACATGAATGGTGATCATCAATGGTGCCTCAGAAAAATCAGCATCTGGATTAGGACCTGGTGGACAATTAGGAGATGAAGATAAATTATTGCACGCAAAGAACCAAACATCATACCCTCCCAATTGATGATACCACTTGATATCACCATTGTCCAAATCCAAAGCAAGAATCGAATTCGAGTGATTCTCCTCTTCAACACACTCGTCCGGGTGTGTTGGCCGTGTCGTTTGGTTGTTCTGTTTCTCTTGACACTGTTCAACACGCAAAGGCGCCGAGTACAAGTTTCCGGTGGCAATGTAAACATGGTTCCTTGCCTCGTCAATAGAAGGACTACTTCCCCACACGGCGGCTCCGGCGTACTCTCCTAGTTTTCCATGGTTATCCGGCAGCATGTAGGTTTGCCACAAGATGGCACCAGTGTAAATATCTAGCTTTGAAAAGCTTCCCCGGAATGTGCAACATTCTTCAACGCTTTTCAGTTCTTCTAGTGAGGATGTACCTACATAAAAACCCCTGGATATAGAGGTAGAATAGTTTTAGATATACAAGTAGTCAGAAATTTACAGTAATTGTCTTCATTTTAATATTTTGATAATTGGTAAAGTCCTTAAATAATAATTTAATTAAATTTATCAAATTATTTAACGATTTTCAATAATTAACTTTGCATGAAGTTAACTATAAGTATGTACCTTAGTTTTCACCTAAAGAAAGAAAAAAGTTTATATAAAAAATTTTAAAAATATTATTTATACATTAAAATTAACTACTAAAATCAGTTATTAATGTATTTGTGTATAAATACATGTGTGATTTAATTTATTTTCAATATATATTTATATTTCAGCATATATTTTATACTGATAACTGAGTTTAGTAACTAATTTTAGTATACATGTAGCATAACTAAAAAAATTATACAAATTCACTCTTGAAATTAAGAAGAGATATATATACCAAGTTATATTACCAACCCTTTATAATAAGTTCCGGACATGGTCAAAGTACTTGAATCATGACTATCCAACCTTGTCTGCCAAACTAACTCTCCAGTTAATCTCTTGAGAGCAATAACCACAGCAGGACCATAGATTCCAACAATCACAAATTCATCAGCTATAGTTGGTGTTGCCCTAGCCACTGTCCAATTAACACCACCAACCAACCCTGTTGGTGTTAACCCTGTCAGTTCTTGCAAGTTTTGCTTCCAAATAAGGCTTCCATCACATGCTCTTACTGCAAACATTTCACCATTCCATGATGGAAAATATAGAATTCCATCAAAGATAGATGGGGTTGCAGTTATGTCTTTCCCTGCATAGAATTTCCATTTTAGGCTTAAGCTTGAAACGGTTTCACGGCTGATTTTGTGTTCTTTGTTGGCATATCTTCTATTGTATATGTCTCCACCATGGTTTATCCAATTTTGCTGCTCTTTTGTGGAAAGCTTAAACAGAAATCATTCAATACTTAGCAAACTCAGTTTAATGGAGTAGTAACTAATAGTATATACTCATCAAATTATATTCATAGAGAAGAATAAGAATAAAAAACTAATTTTTTAAAATTATAAAAATTTTCAAGTATTTAAAACTTAAGAATTATAATTTAAAATTTAATATTTAGGACTTAATTTTTTTTATTTAAATTTTTTAAAAAGTTAATTAATATTGACATAAAAATTTGACTTTTTAGTTGTATTTTTATCTAATGGATAAGAACAAAAAAGTTTCATAAATCGATGAGAATGAAAATTAATTTAAAGTAATTAAGTATATAGTACAGGGAAACAAATTAAAATTGTTACATAGTATATATCCTTACATTAAGAGCTTCGGATAATGAAGTTGCTAATAGGCAGAAAACAAACACAGAGATTACAAAGTTGGCCATTTGCTTCGATGATACCATTCACTATGCAAATAATTATGCAACTCAGATGTAACCGTGAAAGTATTATTCAAAGTGTTTTCCTTTTCCACCTCTAATTTGCTCATATATCGTTATAGGACCTAGACATTGCTTCAATTGATGCATCTAACTCATGCACCAAAGGCCTCCTTTTATAGGCTCCAAAAACAAGCACTTTAGTGCCAGCTATCAGCCTATCACCACCTATTGGAAGTGCCAAATTTCTTCCAAGTACGGTGCCTAACTTTCTTTGAATTCTCTTTTATTTGGTTAGTGTAATATATATTATAAAGAGGGTATAATATGAGAGTGTTGTGAGGAATAAATACTGAATTTTAGGTCTATTCTTTAGTATCCGTTAGTTATTACAAATTATAGTAGAAGAGTATTTCATTGTGATTATACTATATTAAAATTACGATTAAATATAGTAGATATTTTCAAAATTTGGTCCGTACTCTTTTTTCAATAATTTTAAATTTTTTTACATTAAATTGAGAATGTTATCCTATTAACTCTGTCTATGTTACACTTGCGGTATATAGTCGGTCCCAAGTCCGAATAAAGAAGGAGGATTGTGTTAGGTCTTCGACAACTAATATAAAAATTGAGTCAAATCTTCATGACATGAATCAAAGATGTTATTACGCTAAAGTTAGGTCGTTGACCGGAAGCAACGCGCTGTATGGCTCGAGGGTCAAAGGAGCAAGAGCCGCTGCATCGGTGCCTGAATGTAGTGTTAAATGAGTAAGGGTTCCCGCGTTTTCGTGAACGGACGAGGGTAAATAAGCTAGTTCACAAAGTAAAAGGTAAATGTTGGAGCGACAGAAGTTTGAGATTTGGGACATGGAACATAGGCACTCTAACAGGAAAATCTATGGAGGTGGTGGACACTATGATAAGGAGGAAGATTAACATTATGTGCCTATAAGAAACAAAATGGGTTGGTGCGAAGACTATGGAGTTGGATACTTCCAGTTTCAAACTTTGGTATACAGGAAAGGTGAAGAATAGGAATGAGGTTGGTATTATTGTGGATAAATAGTGGAAGAAGGACGTAGTGGATGTCAAGAGGGTGGGAGATCGGATCATCTCTATCAAATTTGTGGTGAAGGAAGGTGCTTTTCATGTGATTAGTGCCTATGCATCGCAAGTGGGTTCGGACAAACAACACAAGATAAGGTTTTGGGAGGATCTAGAGAGTTTGGTCCAAGATATACCTTCGGGAGATAAGATTTTCTTAGGAGGAGATTTAAATGGCCATGATGGAAGAGAATTGGCTGGGTATGGAAGTATTCACGGAGGCCAAGGTTTCAGAGTGATCAATGCCGAGGGTAAAACTATTTTAGATTTTCCTCAACATTTGACCTTCTCATCGCAAATACATGTTTTAAAAAGAAAGACGAACATCTTATAACTTATACGAGTGGCATGACAAGCTCTCAAATCGACTTCTTCTTGTTGAGGAGAGTCAACTGGAAATTTTGCATTAATTGTAAAATTATCCCAAAAGAGAGTTTAACAACACAACATAGGATACTCGTCATGGATTTTCGTATAAGACCAAAAACTTTTGAAAAGTCCTATTTTGAACTAATCTCAAATCATATATTTATTTATAGTTTTAATTTCAGAAATTATTTTTATTAAAAATAATCAAAGGCAATTAATTGGATTTGAAATAAATTAAGGTTTTTATCCAAACTCTATACTTATGGATTATTTTCCTATTTATGATTTAAAGTTTTAGAAATTCGAAAATAATGAGGTTTTGCTATTTGAATTAGAATTTTGTCTAATTTTATAATTATTGAATTATTTTCTATATTTAAATTATAAAGTTGGTAGTTATAAAATAATAAGAATTTTATATGATTTGATTTTAGATAATTTATATTTATATCATTTAATACTTTAAGTTTAAAGATAAAGAAAATTAATTATATTACCATGTATTTTCAATTAGAGTTATTTATTAAAAATCAATTAGTATTTTTATGCCACAATAATATTTTAAAGTAACTTTAGAGATTAAATTAGTTTTTCAAATTAATACTCTATACTCCAATTTTATTAAAATTATCTTACTCAAATTAAACCTAAAATCCCCAATTTCATACACAAACCCTAACCCTAATTAAACCACAATTTTTCCTTTACCGCTAATTAAACCCTAAGCCGCCCCCTTCATTAGCAAACAAAAACAACACACACACCAACACAAGCAGCTTCAGCTGAAACAGAAAGGGAAGAGAGGAGAGGGACTCGCGGGAAAAAAGGGAGGGGAGAGTGAGGGCAGCGCCGGCGGGCGTCATTGCCGTCGCGCCATCATGTCGCACAGAGAAGAAAGAGGGAGAGCCGAGGAAGGAGAAGAGAGAGAAGACCGCGTTGCTGCCGCCGTCGTGTCGCCACCAAGAGGAGGAGAAGAGGCTGTTGCTGTCATCGAGCTCGCTGTCGTCCATAGCCGCCGCCGTTTGTGCTCCAACTCGTCGCCACCATTGCGGACCGCCGCTGCCACCGCGCCACTCATCGCCGTCGCGAGGAAGACCAGGACCGAGGGAGAGCCGCGCGAGGAGAAGGAGTCGCCGTCACCGCCGTTCGTGAGAGAGAGACGTGATGTGCGGGAGTTGCCGCTGTGGAGTGTGTTTCCGTTGAGAAGCCATCGTCGCTAGATCCGCCGCTGCCGGAGCTTCTAGCCGAGCCTCTGTCACCGGAGAACGTCACTGCCGCCGAAGAACGTCACTGCCGCTGAAGAACGTCACTGCCGCCGCTGAGATCCCTTGCCGGTAAGGTTTTAAGTTGGTTTTCGTTTCCTTTGAGTTTTCGGGAGCTTTATCATCGCTGCATTTTTGTTACAGCCGTCGTCGCCATAGTTCTGGTCGCTGCTACTGCTCGAGGTGGTTGCTGGGGCTGCCACCAAATCGATTCAGCGACTGCCGCTATTTCGTTTTCTTAGTTCGGTAAGTTTTTATGTTTCGAAAAATCCCTGTGTTAGTATTTTGTTATATTTGGTTATAAACACTACAACAATATAGACTATTTTTTAGGATTATTATGTGTCAAAAAAAATTAAAAATCTTCAAAAAAATAAATTTTGACACTATTTTAACTATAAAAATATGTTAATAAAAGTTTTGTCAAAAATAGTATATTTAACATATAAGTAATTGTAAAAAAAGTTTAAATCTTATTTTGATAAATATTGGCCGTCAAAAATAATTTGTTAGAAAAATTTGAGAATATATTTTTTGTGATACTTATTAACCGTAAAAAATACTATTTATTTTGACACTTATTAACCATAAAAAATTCTCAACAAAAATTTTTAACAAAGAATAAGATGAGATCTTGAAACTAAAGAATAAACTGAGATTTTGAAGATGAAGAATGAGTAATATGATCCAAAACTGAGAGCAGTGTGATGCCAAAATTGACGGAGCTTAACGAAAAAAAGGAATAATGAAGTTGAAAACAAATGAGTGTCAAAATTGAAGAGTAATTTTCTACAATCAAATTATTCATAAAAAAATAGAGAATTTGACATTTGTGATATTTGTCAAAAATATATATTAATTTTTACACTTAACTATGACTATTAAAAAAAATCATGTTAAAATAGCTCTCTTTTCTTGTAGTGAAACTCTGAGGTTTTGGTAACGTAGGGTTGTGTTCTGAACGTTGCATGTCACTTTTAAGTTGTTGTGAGTGCTGTGAAAGTGATTAGGGACTGAGTTTGCGGTTGCTGTTGGTTTCGGGTTGAGCTAAAATGTTTCATTAACGCGTTTTGGGTTATGGTTTCGACGAGTCGAGGTAGGGACTTTTTATACAAACTAATTTATTTTAAATTAGAATTGTTATAAATAGATATGACTTGCTAAATGTATTTCTAGTGATTATGTAAGTCTTATGCATTGTCTGATTTGTCTTGGATGAATATGGTTGTCTATTGAATTAAAATAATAACTGATTTTGTTAAACGGAGGTTTCTGATTATTTTGATTTGAAATGATCTTTAATGTTTGAAAGTTTGAATTTGGTTTTATTAGAAACTGATTTAGTCTTGAACCCATTGAAAGGGGTTGAGGATTGGTTTGGTTAGGACCCGAAAAAGTGACAAAGTCCAAGTTTTAGGGGAGATACTACCGAATTTTCATGAAAATTTAGATTCTATTTTAAAATGTGATTTAGAAAAAGAATGAAATTGAGAGGTTCCACTGCTTGGTTTTTGATATATTCAGAAATAGATGTTTCAAGTTTAATCTGTTTACGAAAAGTTTATGTTAAGATTGATTTAAATATGAAAGAACCTATGTTTTGAAGTTTGATTAAAGAAGTACTTTTGGAAGAGTTTTTAGTAGATTTTAAAAGAAATTGAACTTTGATTAATTAAGTTCGTTTTGCTTTTAAAATACCCTTTAAATTTTGATTTAGTAAGATTAAACAATTCCGGGCCTTTGAGAAGGTCAGCGATTTAAGAATGAAACAGAATTGATTTGGAACTTAGTATTTTAAACATGCTTTGGTTTTTGTTTTAAGTTTCTATCTCTATTGACTTCAAATTAAGTAACTATGATTTTTGGGGATTTATAAAGAATTTAAGAAATGATGTAGGCTATTCTTCTCTAGAGTCTTGAGTCTTTGCCAAGGTTATTAATTGACAACTCTGTTTTAAAATAGTTTAACGGATGATTTAAAAAGCGAAAGATTTGTGTCTTTTCAAAGAGGATCAATTTTAAAGAAAAGTGGATTATGAACTTGGAACAATTGAGATACGAGGATTCTGAATTTTGAAACAAAGATGAGTTTGTTTTCTGGTTTTAAAGAAAAAAAGTGACTTATGCCTTGAAGGATGATTGATTTGATATGAATTGTTAATGAAGTGCGAAAATGATGATGAATAAATGAATATGTGGCTTTTGCACTTCTTTTATCTGAGATACGAATTTTCCTGGGTAAAGTACCGTGGTTTGCCACCATGTGTTCCAGGTTGAGAATCGATACTCTGTTGACCCTACGTCGCAAGGGTGACTGGACACGTATAAATTCCCGGGAATGGTACCCCATTGAGCGATTGATTGATATATATATATATATATATATATATATATATATATATATATATATATATATATATATATATATATATATATATATATATATATATATATATATATATATATCAGCCATAGGACAGGCATTCATCATATGCATCTATGTGACATTGTTTGTGTATGCATATTGTACTTGGTTTGCCTATGTGAATAATTATGTTTAATTGCTAATTACTCTACTTGATGTAACTGCTTGATTGTGCTTGAACATTCCTATTTGTGTTTGTGACTGAAAATTGGTTGGTTTATGGTGGATTGATTGTTGATTGAGTTGTCTGAGAAATTAGCAGCTTTCCCTTTTAGAAAGGATTTCGGATTTTGAATATTAAATCTTTGGTTTTGAAAAGAAACATAAGGCGGTTATTAATCACTGTACTTTAAAAACGGTTTTATTTTCGCAAATTATTCTAGCAATTATGTAACCCTATAGTGAGAATCCTTTCGAAGACGATGTTCTCACTCCTTTACAGGTTTTTCCCTTTTCAGGATATGGGCGACGAAGCTTCAGAAGAGTTATATTCATTTTCTGTTTATTTAACATTATTTTGTATTATCTTAGTTTTTTTTCCCTCGCCTTTATTTCTAGCAATTTTTGCAAGAGGGATAGGAGTTTTGATATGTGAAGTTTGTATATTGGTATGATGTATATATATATATATATATATATATATATATATATATATATATATATATATATATATATATATATATATATATATATATTATTTGTAAGTATTGTAATCTGTATTGTAACGTATGGATGTATGTTTTGAATATTCGGTTTCAATTTTAAACAGCTTATATTTTAGCGCTAAATATTTTAAGAGTCGTCATAATACCCGAGCTATGAGAGTGGCGCAGCCAGAAGTGTGACTTTTGATAGTTAGGGTGTTACATTTCGCATTGAGCAAAAGTTGAAGAAAAGTCATCATACGAAAAACCCAAGGACGAGGTGGTGGCAGATGAAAGGTAGGAACAAAGAAGCTTCCTAATAAGACGGGTAGGAGAAGAGGCAAAGTGGGATGAGAATTGAAGCGCGGAAGAAATGTGGAGGGAGATAAAGAAGCAAAGTGGGATGAGAATGGAAGCACTGAAGAAATGTGGAGGGAGATGGCAGAAGTTATTAGAAGAATAGCAAAAAGAAAGTTTTGGTGAATCTAAAGGGATAGGACCAAGAGATAAGGAGTCCTGGTGGTTGAATGCGAGTGTACAAGAAAAAGATAAAGATAACAAGGAAGTGCTTTAAAGAGTGGTCTTTATGCCGCAATGCAGATAATTGGAAAAAATATAAGACGGCTAAGAAAGAGACAAAAGTGGCTGTAAGTGAAGTAAGAACAAGAGCATATGAGGGTCTCTATTAGTTTTTGGGAACGAAAGAAGGAGAAAAAGGTATATATAGAATTGCAAAGAGTCGTGAAAGAAGAACGAAAGATTTGGATCAGGTTAAGTGCATAAAGGATAAGGATGGAGAGGTGATGGCTCAAGAGGAGAAGATTAATGACAGGTGGAAGAGCTACTTCCATGAGTTATTTAATGAAGGACATAAGACTCTTCCGAGTCTTGGTCGGTTATGCATAAGGAAAGAAGATCAAAACTCTGACTACTATCGACGGATTCGAGACTTTGAGGTAAAAAAGGCTCTAAAGCAGATGAAAAATGGCTGTGCAGTAAGATCTGATAATATCTCAATTGAGGTTTGGAAGGGCCTTGGAGAAAAAGGCATCAATTGGTTAACCAAGCTTTTTAATGAGATTTAAGGTCAAAGAAGATGCCTAATGAGTGGAGAAAGAGCACTTTGGTACATATCTACAAGAATAAGGGGGATATACAAAGTTGTGAAAACTATAGAGGGATCAAGCTCATGAGTCATACCATGAAGTTATGGGAAAGGGTGATAGAATGGAGGTTGAGAAAAGAGACACAAGTAACAGAGAACTAATTTAGATTTATGTCAGGTAGATCCACCACCGAAGTAATATACCTATTAAGAAGGATGATGGAGAGGTATCGTAATAATAAAAGGGATCTACATATGGTGTTTATTGATTTGAAAAAAGCTCACGATAGTGTGCCAAGGGAGGTCTTATGGAAGATCTTAGAAAAGAAGAGAGTAAGGATCGCATATATTCGTGCAATTTAAGACATGTATGATGGGCCACAACTAGTGTGAAGACTCAAGGTGGTGTAACAGAGAAATTTTCTATTGGTATAAGATTACACCAGGGATCATCCTTAAGCCTATACCTTTTCACATTAGTTTTGGAAGTACTCACAGAGTACATCCAAGAGCCTATGCCATGGTGCATGCTTTTTGTCGATGATATCGTCCTTATAGGAGAGTCAAGGGAAGACCTAAATAAGAAGTTTGATGTATGGAGAGAAGCTCTAGAAGTGTATGGTCTGCGCATAAGCCGTAGCAAAACGAAATATATAGAATGTAAGTTCGGTCTCAGAAGGGAAAACCCTAATATAGAGGTGAAAATTGGAGAAAACATCCTACGAAAAGTTAAAAGTTTTAAGTATCTTGAGTACATCATATAGGATAATAGAGAGATTGAACATGATGTAAATCATAGAATCCAAGCAGGTTGGTCAAAATGGCAGAGTGCATCTGATTTTAAATGTGACAAAAAAGTGCCTTTAAAACTTAAAGGTAAATTCTATCGCACTGCTATAAGACCGGCTATGTTTTATAGTATGGAGTGGTAGGCGGCCAAGGGGAGCACAAACATAAACTAAGTGTGACAGAGATGAAGATGTTGAGATGAATAAGTGGTCATACGCGATTGGATAAAATAAGGAAAAAAGATATAAGGGAGAGAGTTGGAGTAGCACCCATTGTGGAAAAGATGGTAGAATCGTGTCTCAGGTGGTTTGGACATGTGAGAAGAAAATCGACAGAACACCCAGTCAGGAGATAGAGTGGATGAGATGGAAGATGGATAAGGGTGAAAGGCAGAGGAAGACTTAAGAAGACCATCTATGAGATGGTCAAACGAAATCTACATGTGAACAGTCTCTCTGTAGACATGATACATGATAGAACTCAATGACATCGTTTGATTCATGTAGCCGACCCCATCTAGTGGATAAGACTTTGTTGTTGTTACCGTTGTTTTGTTGAGAATGTTATTCTATTATAAACATAATACGTATTTTACTATTTACTGTAAGCATATTATTCATTGTATGGTATTATTTACTTATATAATTACTATGCACTTGTACAAAATTACATGTTCGTATTTACTGATATTCTACATCAATTTTAGTGTGCGAAACGCTTCGACACACGCTCATTATCCAAAACAGATATATATGGATAGAGAAGCTATATAAGCAAACTTAGAGTATCGTTTTCTCTTTTTTTAATTTGACTTTTGTATTGGATAATACTCTGAGAAAATTGTTCTACTCGATCTCAAGATCAAATTGCAGGAATATAATAAAATTAGAAGTGTACCTCTATATATATAATTAAAAAACTTCAAGAGGCTATAATATATAATATATAGTCACACGTCTTTTCTTTTTATAATATATATAATATATAATATATAGATTCAAATCCAACATTGAGTCCATCACTAAGTTTCTTTTTTTTCCATCAAATGATGGAAGATTATTACTTTGGTGGTGATGTATTTTGCTTAGACACAAAATGCATAAAGCGAGGTTCCAGAAGTGTGGTTCCCAAAAAACAATCCAAGACTAACATTATACCCATTTCCAAGGTATATACATCCATCACTAATTGACATTCCACCATAAACAGTAGCACCAGTCTCAAAGGACCAAACAATTTCACCACTCTTTACATTAATTGCATAAATAGAACCCTTCCAATCTGGGGAGCCTGCAAAGACAATGTCATTAGCCACACTAACAGGTCCACTGGCACTGGCATTGCTAGGGTTTCCAACCGACCATAGTATTGTGCCACTACTAGCATCCATTGCCACCCAACCACCACTGGTTGTGGTCTTGTCCGAGGGTTTAAGAGTGAAATTTTTGGCATCAGAGTTTGCAATGTTGGTGTATACCATCTTTGTGTCGGTTGCTGCCCCCCAGTATCCGCCTCCTGCAATCCCACCTGGCCCAGCTTCCTACACAAATATACATACAAAATCAAATTAAAGGACGAATTTATTTATCACTCCACCTATATTATCATAATTAGTATAACTCTCAAATATATTAGTACTAACAAAGGTGTTTTCTTTATATTTTATTATGTTCAATATTTTTTTAAAAATATTATTGATAAAAAAAATCTTTTGACATTTTTTATCATAAAATCCTAAAAAAAATATTCAAAATAAAAGTACAAACCAAATAAGCCTATAATGTGGTTACTTGCTATTTAGCTGATGATTTGGTGATGGATGAAGTTAATCGTTGGTTGATCTCTCTCACTTAAAAATTGATCGTAGTTAAATTGATTATTAAATCAATCGCTAAGAAATAAATCTGTTTAAATAATTTTAGTTACTAACTCTATCATTGTTACAATAACTTCTTGTATTGACTTTTGAGTAAAAAGTGTTTCAGGAAGCCAATAAATTACAGCTCAAATGGCATAGTTTTTCCATATTAATTTAAAAAGTTGCGGGTTTAAGTCTCCTATCTTTGGTAAAAAAAAATGTGTTTCATGAATTATTATTATTATTATTATTCAAAAGAATATAAGAATATGTTTTTATCATTACTAAGAGGAGATATATAAAGAGTAATGTTACGTTACATGGTCAATAAATATTATTATTTTTGGTTAATGTTTAATCAGTAATTTTTTGCACTTATATTTATTAAAATTTTGTACACAAAAAATATATAATTTGTACTTATATTTATTAGAATTTTGTAAACATAAATTATTATTGTTTGTACTTAAATTTTTTAAAATTTGCATACATAAATTGATAAATTTTATTTATTAAAAATAATTTAATATTTATAATGGTTAAATAATGACTAACATACTACAAATGATTGATTTTCAAGAATTTATCCAATATAAATCCTTCAAAAAATAATTGCTCACATAGAATGCCTTCTTACAACAAAGATAATAGTTAAAAATTATTGGATTGTTTGATCCATTTGACTAAATATTTTTCAATAGTTATCATATATTCATTTAAGTAGCCGCCACTCCTTAATTAATAATACGACAATCTTAAAATTTGTTACCGTTGACCAAACGATGTTGCCGTTGTCCCGGTGCAAAGCCCAAGCAAAACCACTCTTTTGCACAGCAACAACAATATCTTCCTTTCTTCCCTTCACATCAATTGTTATCATCATCGGTGCCTCAGAAAAATCAGCATCTGGATTAGGACCTGGAGGACAATTAGGAGATGAAGATACATTGTTACACGCCAAGAACCATACATCATACCCTCCCAATTGATGATACCACTTGATTTCACCATTGTCCAAACCCAAAGCAAGAATCGAATTCGAGTGATTCTCCTCCTCAACGCAATCGTCCGGGTGCGTTGGCCGCGCTGTTAGGTTGTTCTGTTTCTCTTGACACCGGCGAACGCGCAAAGGCGCCGAGTACAAGTTCCCGGTGGCAATGTAGACATGGTTCCTTGCCTCATCAATGGAAGGGCTGCTTCCCCACACGGCGGCTCCAGCGTACTCTCCTAGTTTTCCATGGTTATCCGGCAGCATGTAGGTTTGCCACAAGATGGCACCGGTGTGAATATCTAATTTTGAAAAGCTTCCCCGGAAAGTGCAACATTTTTCAGGACTTAAGCCTTCTTCTAATGATGATGTACCTACATAAAAAGCCCTGCATGGAGAGGAAGGGTAAAAACTCAAGTGAAGCTGATAATCGAAAATTTTTAGATAAAAATTTAGTAAAATTAATTAAATTAATTAAAAATATAAAAATAATTTATATATTAAGGTTATATATATAATGGTAATTTTAGTTAAGTTATAAGAATTTAAAATTTTTAATGTATTGAAGGAATTAAAGTTAATAATTAATGACGTCTTTGTTATAATATATGTAATAAAATTATTTTTTTAAGTTTAAACTGATTAAAAAAATACATAAATAATTATATAAATATTTATTTATTTATTATATATATTTTTTTAAAAAATAATAAAATAACATTTTAATTTTTTTAATCATAAAAATTTTGTTATTATATCATAAAATTATTTTTAAAAAAAAGTTAAATTAATAAAAAAATATGTAGATAATTATATCCTTATCAATATCATGTAAAGAACTTACGCTATCGAATTGTTTTTTTGTTTTTCTAATATTATCGTTTTTTTTTATATAAAATAAGTCAACTTTATTAATAAAATGAACAAAATATTCTGTGATGTAAAAATTTAAAAATATTTAAAGATTATGAGACTCAATTCAATTGACCAAATAAAACCCTAAATAATTATATAGTGGGCCATTTTCATTAAGTGACATATACATATAGAACACTCAACACTCCACACTGACGACTGACGACTGACGACACAAAAATAAAGAATTCTTTTCGTACTTTTATAAGATACAAGAGTGAAGAGTCTCGTTAGTTTAAACTTTAAAGTGCTGCAATTTCTTTCATCTCATTTTATTACTCTTTTTATTTCAATATATTTATCATGTTTTAAACAAATTTAAATTTTAAAATAAATTTTCGTTTCTATTTACAGATTGATTATTTTCAAAACACTCTTAATTTAATTAGTTATGATAACTAAGTAACTATTAGTCTATTAATCATATATTTATTTTTATTTTATTTTACAAGTATGATCGTATATTTATATTTGAGAAATCAATTAGATAAGGAATAATATGTTTCAAATTTTAGATTGCGAAAAATATAATAATTTTTTCTATTAATTCTGTCTAGAAATGCAACATATTATTAGGTATCGTAATTTTTATACAGTTTTTACTTTTTTTGCATAAAATAAATTATGATTTTTTTTATTCGGATATTTTTACTTTATTAATTTATTCTTATTTTTATTGTTTGATTTTTCATTATTATAAATTTATAAATGTTATTTTTTATACGAATATTATATATAGCTTAAATTTTTATGATTCATTTTTTTTATCGGATAATATTTGATGTGTTAAGTATGTAGTTATTTGTACATAAATGAAAATAGAGTATTGGATGCTTGCCTCTTTATTTATAAGTCATGTTAGACTAGTTGATTTTATTTACAACTTTAAAAAGAATTTATTGGCCTAGCACAATTCATATGTATTTATATTTGTTACTAAATCATTCACGATTTATATATTAATGAGTAATTTTGCTAGAAAATCGTAACAACAAATAGTACGGTTCATGAATAAAGAATAAAACTCATTACTCACAAAAAAAAATATTATTTATTACAATTATTCACAAAAAATTGTGGTAGTTTTTAATTTATTATTATTTTTCTTAAATTTTTAATAAAAGAATAAAATCTTATTACAATTTATTTACTATTTTTCATAATAATACGCTTTTAAGTTCTTAACAGTTATTCACACACAAAAAATTGTGGTAGTTTTTATTTTTTCACAAGAATTTTATTAACAGATGTGCTAAATAAGAACAAATAATAAGTATACTAAGAAATAATAAATATATTCACAGGAAAAAGTAAATTTGTTAAATTTTTAAAGGTGGAAATTCAAGTACAGAGATGTAAATATTTTTGAATAAATTTGTATCAATTTTTAACTATATATCAACTTCATATGTAAAATAATAAAAAAGTTGAAAACTTGTTTTGTTATATGAAATCTTACTTTTTCAATCAAACCATCAAAATTGTTAATTATGGTCTAAGAAGGGATATATACAAACCTTTTATAGTAAGTTCCAGACATTGTCAAAACACTTGAGTTATGGCTATCCAACCTTGTTTGCCAAACTAACTCTCCTGTTAATCTCTTAAGAGCAATAACCACAGCAGGACCATAGATTCCAACAATCACAAATTCATCAGCTATGGTTGGTGTTGCCCTAGACACTGTCCAATTAACACCACCAACCAACCCTGTTGGTTTTAATCCTGTTAGTTCTTGCAAGTTTTGCTTCCAAACAAGGCTTCCATCACATGCCCTTACTGCAAAGATTTCACCATTCCATGATGGAAAGTAGAGAGTTCCATCAAAGATTGATGGGGTTGCAGTTATGTCTTTTCCTGCATAGAATTTCCATTTTAGTGTCAAGTTTGAAACGGTTTCAAGGTTGATTTTGTGTTCTTTGTTAGCATATCTTCTGTTGTATATGTCTCCACCATGGTTTATCCAATTTTGTTGCTCCTTTGTGGAAAGCTTAAACTGAAATCATTCAACATGGTAAACTCACTTTAATGGGGTAGTAGCTAGTACTATATGCATAAAAACTTAATTTTAAGTAAGTATATAGTATAATTAAGGATAACAAATTAAATTTGTTACATAGTATATATCCTTACATTAAGAGCTTTGGATGAAAATGAACTTGCTACCAGGCAGAAAACAAACACAGAGATTACAAAGCTGACCATTTGCTTCGACGATACCATTCAATATGCAAATATTATAATAATGCAACTGAGATGTAATCGTGAAACTATTCAAGTGTTTCCACCTTTGCACATATATCCTTATAGGAGGACCTAGAGATATAGTAGCTATATAAACAAACTTAGTATCGTATGCTCTATTTTTCTAGTTTGACTTTGGTTTTCGATAAAATTCTGAGAAAATTGTACTACTCTCATTCTCTCAAGATCAGATTAGCAGGAATATAATAAAACTAGAAGTGGACCTAGAATTAAAAAACAAAAGAAGCTATAATATATAGTCACACGTCTTTGCTTTCTAATATATATATATTTGCTTTCATATATTGTTGTTGGAGCATTTGAAGAGTCATATCATATCATTATCATATATATAAGTATCATTATCACTATTTAAAATTAAAGATTGCATCGCCATCGTGTTATAACTTAAATGGTATAGTCTCCTCATACTCACCCAAGAGGTTGCGGGTTTGTGTTTTCCCATAAATTGCTAACTAAATAATTAAGTTTGATGAGGCAATTAAGTAATAAGTGGTGGCCAATTTGTGCAATAATTAAAGGCAGAGTACCATAAGATGGTTGCATTTATGTAGGTCAGGGTCTTACTTTGCTTCTTGTGAGAACTTCTCTGCATCTTTTTCACTCTGCCCTTTTTTGTGTGTAGTGTTTTTGACACTAACTCATTTTCATATCACTCAGAGAAATGGCAGCTGGATAATTTAGCAAACTTGCTGATTCTTCAAAAAGTTTGACAAAAAGTGTCTAAATAAATAATAAGCTATTTAATTTTTGCAATAAATATCAAAACCTTTGTTTAGGGTGATAACAAAATTCACCCCTGAACATCACATAACAGCATAGGCCAAAAAAAAGAGTAAAGTATCGATTTTGTTCCCAACGTTTAGAGTAAATTCTATTTGTGTTCCTAACGTTTAAATCGTTCTATTTGTATCTCTAACGTTTGTAAAAGTGATTCAATGTTATCCTACCGTCAATTACACATCATGAGCGCTTTAGTTTGAGTTTTAAAAATCTTTTCTTGAAGTTAGAATACAAATGATTGGGATAGAATCAATGATTCCAAAAAATAGCTCATCAAATGTTGAAACTAATTCCTACAACATTTACATAATTCACTTTTCTAGGGACATAATTGAATCTAAACACAAATAGTAGGTATAATATTAAGATCAAACACATCTAAGTGAGACCTAATTGATAATGAATACATCCAAGTGAGAATAATTGAAAAATATAATCTGATTTGTTAGTATAATTGATAGTAGGATAACATTGAATCACTTTTATAAACGTTAAGCATACAAATAAGACGATTTAAACGTTAGGGAAACAAATAGGACTTACCCCAAACGTTGGGGACAAAAACAATAATTTACTCGCAAAAAAAAATCATAAGAGAGAGAGAGAGAGAGTTAACTAAGAAAGAACTTTGTTTCACTCTTCCATAAGAAAATCCCCATCTTCCTCCTCACTCAGATCAAGAGCAGCCATCACCTCATCAAGCGGAACAGAAGGTGCCTCTTCGCCTTCTGTTACTGATAGGTTGAACCACAGTTCAGGATTTTCTTTATAACCCCTTAAGAACTCTTCATAATCCTTGTTCTTCTTGTCTTTTTCAATTTCACCCTTATCATCAACCTCCATGGGAAGTGACTTGAGCTTCCACAACCCAGGCTTCAAGCCCTTCTTCCCACGCTTCTCTTCATAACTCTTATTCACTAAAATTGCTTCAGGAAGAACAAGTCCTTTCGACTTGTACTTGTCCAATTCAATGTCATTAGTGTTAGCAGCATACAGATCATAACCAAGAGCATAATCACCAGGCTTTAAAAGATTTCCCAAATGAGTCTTGATGGAAAATATGGTATCATTCTTACCAAAATCCGATATGCGAGCAACTTGAGCCTCGGCCAGAACATACTTTCTGCCATCAATAGTCGCTTCGGCCGAATTGATAACATCCAAATCCAGCACAATGTACTTAACCAACTGCCGGCTAGTGAGTAAAGACTTGAAGGATGCTCTCCAGTACTGATCAGCATCCAAGAAACAATGCCTCAATGTAAATGGATCAAGCAAAACAATGTTGTTGGTAACCTTGGTGCAAATCACAAGGGGACCAAAATTTCCCATACCAGCAGCAACTTTCTGAGGAAGACATATCAAATCCTCACGACAAATTGGAGCGATTTCAACAGAGAAAGTGTATTTGTAATTGTAGTTGTTACTCTTAGGATCATGAGACACAAGTTGCTTATCGCCGCGGCTGCCCAATCTCACCGGAGAAACTTTCCCCAAAAAATCAACAAACTTAGCACCATGGCTCCAACTAGAGAAAAAGAAATCAATTCCATTATCCACCTCTTTGATCTTTTTAGCCCTACCAGCAGCGTCATGCTTCAGAATCACCTGCTCCAAGTAAAAGAATGTTCGCCTATGTGAAACATGTTGCCTGAGTTGCACAGCTGCAACCCACTGATCAGGGTTACCCTGCACCCTGGAGCAAGATTCACACATTTGCTCCCTTTGAACATATTCAACAACATAAGATTGCTCAAGTATTACTCCATTGATAATCTCCTTCTGAACCTTTAGCTTGACTTTAATCCTTTTCGAATGAGGCTCGGTCCAGATAAACTCAGCATGCACCATCCTCACCTTATTCGAATTCAGATCCTTCTGCAGCTTCTTCAAGCAGAAGGCTAGGAGCTCCTTGGATTCTAATTGGATTTTGATCCAATTTCTTGGTGGCTGTAGGTAGCTATCACATTCAGGGCAATGCTTGAGCTCGAAATGCTTCCGAAGGCCTTCGGTAATGTTGTTTTCGGAGCTCAAGCAATTCACACACATGTTTGCAGCATTTAGCTGCATTCGGATTCCACATTTGCAGCACAAAACAATCATAATGAAACAAATAGAAATTGATTCCCTTCTGTTAACAAAAACAAAAGAAAGAAAACGCATCAGCATGCAATGCAATAGGTACACATAGAATTGCAGTTGTGAAGATTTCGAAGAAGGAAGTTTCAAAATTTTGTATGCGATGAATGCATTGGAAACACAGAATTTTTAGTTTACCAATCAAAACTTGAATCGGAGATTGGAGAATACTTCTAATGTGATGATCATAGTTTTTTTTTTTTATTAAAAGTAAACAAAAACGAGTATTAGTGTATTCCATTCGTAACATGATGCATGTGTGAAAACTAACTAAGAAGCTAATAAAACGAAGAGAAAGACGAATCCTTATTTATTCAATTATGGATTTATTAAAGAAAAGAGCGAACTTGGAAGAGGAACGTACTGTGTAGAAGAAGACGAAGGTGAAGGATGTGGTAACAAGAGCAAAACTCTCGGACTGTATAACATGTTGTAGGGTGGTTCAATGTGAATAGACTATGGGCTTTGATCCCAAAAACATATATGGGCTTCAGGCCCAAAATGGTGCATAAGGTCTTTTGGTAAAAAAAAAATAGGTCAATTTGAAAGTTGAAAATCATAGATTCAACCCGGTTATACAATTAAGTCTTTCGATTATTGGTTCAACTAATGAAATACAAGTTAAATTGAATAACTGATTAACTCAGTCACAATTAAATATAAATATAAAATTATTAAAAATAAATTTAAAATTAGAAATTTAAGAGCATTACTTCACATACACATTAATAATAATAATAATTAAGTATCAATTTGTGGACACAAGTCACATAATTAATAATATAAACATAGATAATAAATTAGTCTCTAATATAAAATATTTTTTCAATTTAAATAAATAAAAAAAATATAACATAATCAGTAAATTAATGATTAATAAACTAATAAAAAATATAAATTCAACTAATTTATAAATTAATCAATCAAATACCATTGTACAGATAGTCCAATATTTATCAATACTTAATATTAAATTAACTCTTATTATTATAATAAATTAGTGTATGTTCTCGTACCTTGTACGGGATAATACATAAAATTATATTAAAAATTTTATTAAAAAATTAAATAATATATATAATAATTATTATTATAAATATTTTATAAAGTTATAATTAAAATCAAACTCTTAAAATTTTTAATATTAAAATATTAAAAATAATTAGTATTTATCTTAATCAATTTGAATTTGTTAAGTGATCATCTCACTCGTCCGCTTAAACAACTATTAGGAGTTAGAATCTCGCCTTGTGTATATAGCAATCCATTGGCTAGCGATAAACCCTTAATAAAAGGAGTATCAATACGTGGTTAGACTTGGCAGGAGTTTTCGAATACGCAGGTACCCGACCCGTCTATACCCGGATGAAAAGGGTAATAACTTGACTCGAGTCGGGACAGATTTTGCTTAAGACAGGTATCGTCGGATTTAGGGTGTACCCGCCCCGAATATATACATATAAACACTTTTTAGTAATTAGGATTTGCCTCACATCACACATGATTCATAGTTTCAGTCTATACTCTATAGCCATGCAAGATAAACTCAATCATCCTCACCTAAAATCTTCTTCTTCTCGACTTCTTCACAAAAAAACAGCATAGCTCCTGTTATGTTGTTGCTGAGTCCATCGCCGCTTACCTATTCACAACTCCCATCTTTTTTCACAGCCAGAGACGAACCCACGTTTAATATAGAGGGGGCATTTGCCCCCACAAATTTTTTTGAAAAAAATTAATACTTATATACATATATACCACTTATTATATTATATTTGTCTCAAAATAAAATATAAATAGTTCTTTTGTATTTTATGTTAAAAAATATTTTGTTAAACTTAACACATAATAATAATTATATTGTTAAATTTAATTTAGTATGAAAAATAAATAAATACACTCAAAAATTAGTGATAATTAATTATATTATATTAGTTAATTAATTAATAATTAAATTAAAACTTAGTTTTCTAATTAAATACAACTTAAATTATTAGTGATTTTTTAAAAATTGTTTAAGATAAAAAAATATATTATCTATGTATTAATATACTGTAATTATTTTGGTTAAAAAATTTATTTATACTATAAAAATTATAATAAGTAGATTTGACAATTATAATGTACTGTAATTATTTTGGTTAAAAATTAGTTATACTATGTGTATGAAATTATATTTTTATTATTTTAAATATTATAATAATGATTGTGTGTATATTTCTAGTTCTTATTAATATGTATTAGATAGTTCTAATTTTAAATTTTGAATATATCTAAACCAATTTAGATTGATTAAGTGATCAACTTAGTCGTCCACTTAAATAAGTATTGAGGGTTCGAATTCTGTCTCGTATGTATAGCAACTCGTTGCCGGCCAATTGTAGATTCTTAAATGGAATTCAAATTCATGACGGATTAGTCCTTAACTTGTTGAATATCGTGGGAAGCAAAAAAAATATCTATATCTAAATTTTATTATATTTTTGTCTCCATTACTAAATTTTTCTGGGTCCGTCACTGTTCACAGCTTATGTCATCATCGCTGCTCATCCCATTACCGTCGTTGTTGAGCCCATCGCCACCATTCTCATGCCGAGTTTCTTTTCTCTAGATAAATTTTCCCCTCTCTCTCTCATTGTGAGTCTGTTTTTTTTTTTTTTTTGGCTAAGATAGGTTATTTTATTAAAATGAGAAAAGGTCCAAATTTGGACAACAGACAAAAAGAGATTGGAATAGTTCCACCAGCGTTTAACTGAGAATAAGGCTATTACAATTTTGGGGGAAAAGGCAATTGGCAAATTAGGTCATCCTCTTTCTCTCAGTTATCATTGTCTGTGCAAGCTCCACACTGAGAGATGGTGATCTTCGAATTCCTTCAAATACCAATTCATTTCTTGCTTTCCAAAGTTGCCAGAGTAGATTGGCCACCAGTTCGAGCTTCTCGTTTGGCTCTGCGTTGCTCTTCACCTTCTCCATGGTGTTGACCCACCATCGCCAGCTCTCATTCAACTCTTCTGGAACTTGAACTTGAGCTTTCTGCCAGGCTTCCAGGGAATCGGGACAAGTCAGTAGACAGTGGGTAACTGATTCCTCTTCTTCCTCACACCTTGGGCATTTTGGATTTATGTTCGGAATCCTGGAGTGAAGCTTGCTCCGAACAGGTAGCCCTTCATGCATGAATTTCCATATGAAGTTTTTAACCTTTGGCTGATTTTTAAGCTTCCATATACTTGACCAAACAGATTTATTTCTGCAGATTTCAGGAAGAAAGTCAATTGGAGGATGAAAAAATTGGAAGGCCAACCGGTATCCAGAAGCCACTGAATAACCACCATTTTTCTCCTTCATCCAAGTAACTGAGTCATCTCCTTCATGGATTGTAGTATTAAGAATTGATTCTGCGATGTCTGAGCTGAAAAACTGTCTAATTTTTGTTTGGTTCCACTGTCGAGTTGGTAGGATTAATTCTGAGACTCGAACTGGTGTATAACTTGAATCTGTATTAGTAATTGGAGAAATTGCTAGGAAGTCCTTAACCCATGAATCTTCTTTTATCCGGATCAGATGACCCCTTCCTACTTTCCAGAGAATACCTTTCTCCAGTACTTTCCTGCCATCCAACACACTTCTCCAACCCCAAGATGGGTTATTTCCTGCCTGCGCTTCTAGGAATGTTGAGAATCTGTAATATTTAGCCTTATAAACTTTGGCAATCAGAGAGTTTGGACGTGTTAAGAGTCGCCAACCTTGCTTGGCTAGCATTGCAAGGTTGAAGGCTTTGAGGTCCTTGAAATTTAGCCCTCCCTGACTCCTTGGCCTACATGAAATCTGCCAACCAACCCAGTGCATCCGCTTTTCACAGGCTTTTTGACCCCACCAGAACTGTATCATAGCCTTTTGTAGTTCTTCCAAGAGTGATTCTGGGAGTTTAAAACAGCTTAGAGTGTAGATAGGAACCGCCGATGCCACTGCTTTAATGAGGGTCTCTCTACCACTAGTGGATAGTAAACCCCTTTTCCAATGTTGAAGCTTTTTGTTAACCTTATCTTTTATGTAGTTGAAAGTCGTCCTTTTAGATCTCTGAATCACCGATGGCAAGCCTAAGTACTTATTCTGATTGCCCACATGAGGAACTTGAAGGATGTTCGCTAAGTGATCTCGTAGTGGAATAGGTGTGTTCTTGCTGAAAAACACTGACGATTTGTTTAGATTAACTATTTGGCCACTAACTTCTTCATATGTGTGTAAAATATGGATTAAACTCTGGCAATCTTCTTCTGAAGCTTTGCTGAATAGAATCGAATCATCTGCAAAAAATAGGTGACTCACTCTAGGACATATGTGATTGAGTCTCAGCCCAGTAATTTCCTGCCTCTGTTCTCCTCTGTGGAGCAGATGGGATAAACCCTCTGCGCAAAATAAGAAAAGGTAGGGGGAAAGAGGGTCGCCTTGACGTAGCCCTCTACATGGTTTAAAAAATCCATGAGGTTGTCCATCCACAGTAACAGAATAAGAGACCGTCATCACACATTCTTTGATCCAAGTCAACCATTTGTCGCAAAACCCCAATTTCTGCATCACAGCCCACACAAAAGACCACTCCACTCTGTCGTAGGCCTTACTCATATCTAGTTTCAGGGCAAAATCACATTCGCCGTACGTCTTATTTTTCAGGAAATGCATAAATTCATGCGCTGTTAAAACATTATCACTGATTAGTCTGCCTTTAACAAAAGCACTCTGAGAATCGCTTATCACTCTATTCATGACCAGTTGCAATCTATGCACTAGTATCTTAGATATAATTTTGTAGAAAACGCTACTAAGACTTATAGGACGAATTTGATTCATAGACCTAGCATTATCAACCTTTGGAATAAGACAAATATGAGTATGATTGAACGCCTTTAGAATTTTACCTCCCGAAAAGAAACTTCTTACTGCTAGCATCACATCCTTTTGTATAATCTCCCAGAAAAATTGAAAAAATTTTGCTGTGAATCCATCATCCCCCGGGGCAGAGAACGGGTTGATAGAGAACGTAGCATTCTTGATTTCAGCATCTGAGATAGGCCTGACAAGTGTTCTATTAGTGGCAGCAGTAATTTTTCCTGGAATACCCGCAATTTTCCCTGCTGGATCTCGCGGATTACTTGAGGTAAAGAGTTTAGTAAAATAGTGTTGAGCCATATTTGCAATTCCCTCTGCATCTTCTGCTATGTTGCCCTCTTCATCTTCCAGGTGGTGAATCTTATTTCTTCTATTCCTTGCTTTATACTTGGAATGAAAAAATTTTGTATTTTTATCTCCCCACTTGAGCCACTGTACCCTCGATTTTTCTCTCCAGAACCGTTCTTCTCTTACCAACTCATCCTCCAGCTCTGCTTCCAATATTCGAACATCAATCGGGTCAGCCAGAATTCCTTTACTAGATTCTGCAGCAAGTCTGGTTTTTATGCTTTGGATTCTGATTAGTGAATTCGACGAGGAATTTTTCTGCCATTCTACTAACTTGTGTCTGCAGTGCTTCAATTTTCCAGCAAGCCTGAACATAGGGGAACCCTCCATTTCATGCTTCCAAGCTTGCTTTATGAGGTTAACTACGTCCTCATTCTCGCACCACCTTTCTTGAAATCTGAACCTCCTCTTATTTTTCCTCATTTGTCGTTCCTCACACAATAACAAAGGCCTGTGGTCTGAACCAAAATCTTCCAAATGAGTGACATATGCACTTGGAAATTCTTCTCTCCAGCTCCTACTAACCAACACCCGGTCCAACCTCTCTCTAATTAGATTCCCTCCGAACTGCCTATTGCACCATGTAAATTTTTCTCCTTCATATCCCAAATCCATTAGATTTCCAGAATTAATGAAATCATTAAAGTCCTGGATAGAAGTATTTGATTTGGATCTGCCGCCTTCCTTTTCATGGTGAGTTGTGATTGCATTGAAGTCCCCCATGATTGTCATTTTGTTGCTGCTTATGCCAATTAAATGGATTATTTGATTGAACTGATCTCTTCTTTTTGCTTCATCAGTGTCCAAATACACACCAAAAACCTCCCTTATCGGTTCTTGTTGCTGGCCTCTGCACCTAAAATGGATATAGAAGTTGTCCCAGTTTAGGATTTGCACCTCCACTTCTTCCTTCCATGCCACCACTAATCCACCTGACAATCCTATTGGTTCCACTGTGTAGAAAGAGGGAAACCCAATCTTCCTCAGAACTCCTTCGACTTTCGACATACTATTTTTTGTTTCACATAGAAATAGTATATCGGGGGAATGAGACCTAACGATCCCTTGTATGTTGTGAACTGTCAGGGGTTTCCCCAAACCCCGACAGTTCCACATCATCAGTTTCATCCCTTCTGGGGTGCCATATGTTGGGTGGCACCCTCTCCCAATTCAGCTGGTGTACTGACTTCTTGGCACAACTTTTTACTACTTGCATTATTTTCCTCCTCCTCTGATCTTCTTTTAGACCCCAACACTGAACTGCCTATACCCTTTCTTGCCAGGAGTTTCAAGTTCTGTCTTCTTATTGTCTTCTTACCATTTGTATTATTAGTTTTACTGCTCAAAACCCTGCATTCCTCTGTATTGAGCTGGATTGAATTTTCTGCATCAATAGTACCTTCTTTACCTCTTTTTTCGAATCTTTCCATACTGTCTGCTCCATCCTCCTTTTCTCCTCTTTCCCCCTCCTGAGTTTCTCCCCTCCTTGGAACACTCTCTATTCCTCTAATTTGAGAGTTGCCGTCTTGAACCGATAGACTAGCAAGCCCTCTTATTAGGCTAATAGGAGTTGGTTTTTTGGTCTTGTACCGTTCCTCCTCTGGATTTGCAGCAGCGTTTGGGTTTTGGTTCTCTTTTTTCTTATCCACTCTCCACCCAATCAGCTCAGCCCGAAGCCATGCCCCCCACATCTCCTCTCTAGTTTCACCAGCTACTGAGTCTTTCAGGTAATTGCTGCATGTTCTAACTTCGTGACCGATATATCCACAGTAATGACAAAAATTTCCGATCCTCTCATACCGGAGCTTTAATTCAGTCACTTTATTGTTGTTGCCCGCAATTTTGAGCCATCTTCTTAAGGGTTTTGTGATATCCAGCAAAACCTGAATCTTGAGAATTCTCTCGTCTTTCCCTCGAATCGTGAATAGCTCAACATCTAAGACCCTTCCCAACGCCTCCCCCACCTTCTTTCTCAGATTTTTTGTTTTGCAATGCTCTGGGACTCCCCACAATTGTACCCAGATAGGGACGTGAATGAACTCTTCTTCCTTTATCTGCAGGTCTTCCTCCCATCTTTTCAGGTTCAAAATATAATTCTTAAAGAGCCAAGGTGCTCCCTTTTCGACTCTAATCAGATCTATCTCTTTATCAAAGAAGAATTGAAAAACATTGCCTCCATGATTCAGAACTTTAAAACCATCTGGTTGTCTCCAGATGGCTGTAAGAGCTGCTTCTAGAGTTCCAGAACTAAACCCTCTGTCCGCCAACAATCTTCCAACCAGACTTTTCGAACATTTTTCCACTCCTTCTTGTATATCGTCGTTATCAAATCTCACTACCGTCTCTTCTTCACTCCCTGCTGAAACAGGGTTAGGCAGACCTGAAGGTAACGAGGCAGTAGGCGCTGCCATTGTTGTCCAGATGGACCTAGTGAATAACTCACAAAAATAGGATTTCTCCTAAATCCTAGCAGAGCACTCAACAAACCCTAGACTCAGGGCACAATATCTTCATTGTGAGTCTGTTAAGTTATTCTATTTAAACATTGATATTTAAATTATAAAAAAATTGATTTTCATATTTTATAAAATATAATACTGGCGGTCATTGTAAATATGACGCTACTTAAAATTAAATAAAGTAACATAGATAAAACAAATAAAAAAAATAAAAAATTACTTAATCTTGTATAAAATTTACCTATAAAATTCTGTACCAAAAAATGAATTAATTTTAGTATATTAATAATATAAAATATTTTATATAATCATTCAATTCAATTAGATTTATCTATTTAGGTCATTATTAAAAATAAATTTAAAATACTAACATACAATTACTTTAAATTAAGCAACAATTATCAATACTATATAAAAGACATACTATTTTACTAAGAATGATTGCCATAAGGAATAATTTTTCAATTTTCTATACTAATATTAGAAAGTTTATATAATACTATATAATAATATTATCATTATTAATACTATATGATATCAAAACAAAAAAAAATCACCGTGCTAATATAATATTATTAATATTATATAAATCATCTTTGTATTTATTTTTCTGTGCGTATATAATATTTAATTAACACATTAAGACATATATAATATTTTGTTAATACATATATAATATAAATTGATTTACAAATTATTATTAATTCGTATATAATGTATAATTAAATTTAATGAATTCAATTAGAATAAACAATAAATTATTTATTTTATTTCAAACTTTATAAATGAATAAATTAATTAACTAATATAATAAATTATAATTAATGTAGTAAAATTAATTAAGTAATATATATTATAATAAATTATATTAATATTTAAATATCTAATCAAATCGATTAGTTGATATAATTAAGTCATAGTAATAAATTGTATTGAATGAGTTAAAATAATTAAATCGGAAAACACTCTCCAGAATATGCCACGTCAGCTCCATCATTAAATGCAGACATCCAATTTTTATATAATAGAATAGATAGATAGATAAATTATTATTTATACTTATAAAAAATATAAATACTGACAAATAGAATAATTTACACTAATAAATTAAATAAAATTTAAAATTATGCAAATGTCTTAAATTAATTTTGGTTACAGGTGTGTCTTAAATAGGATGCACACGACCCAGTCTAATCTGCATTCGAAGCATTTTAAACGATAAAGATCCAGACCCGAAATGACCCCAAAAGAAAAATTTGAAATCTGGGAATGGAGTGAAGGCGAAATCGGACACGGTCATCATATACATTATCCAATTAGGACTAGGGCGAGGGTGTACACGCAACAACGCAGCCCTGAAGCTCCCTGTCTCCCTCAGCCATTCAACCTCACTCCCCCAGTCCCCACTCCCCAGTCCGGCAGACCCCACTCCCCACGCTGACCCCTGACCTCGTCTTCTCTCTCACTCCCAGTCTCCCAGCACGCACGACGCACTCCCAGCACGCACCACGCACTCGCACCGTCCTCCCCTCCCCGTCTTCTCAGCCCTCCGTGTCTCACATCAGTCACCGGCGAAGCTTGTCGTTCGACTGACGACGGTGACGACCGACGATTGACGTCCGACGACTGACGACCTACGGTGCTGCCCTGTTTCTCGGTGACCATTGACGCTTCTCTGCTTGGCCCGGTCGTCTTCTTCTTCTCTATTACTGCTCCGTCACTGCTCTGTTCTGCTAGTCCCGCTCCTTCTGCTCCGCTCTCTTCTCCGGTCTTCTTCTCAGGTAAATAATTAATTTTATTGTTTAATTAATATTCTGATTACGAAATAGGGATTTTGATTATCAGAATTTGTGAATTTAGGGATGTGGGTGTTGATTTTGGTTATTAAAATTCTGATTAAGGGTGTGGGTGTTGATTTTTGATTATTAGAACTCTGATTAGGTGTGGGTGTTGATGCTTCCAAACCCAAACGGAGCATATTTCTTAGCTTTTGCTACTGTTTTGAACTGAAGCAGATATTGTTACATAATTTAATTTCTGTTATAATTTCTCCTCTTGATTGCTTTGTCTTTAAATGAAGACTCAAGCTGCAATCTTATTAAAATAAAATTATGCATTTTGCTCAGCTGAAGTCACTCAATTCACGAGCACGAAATAAACTTGTTCTTGACCTTCATTTCAATTCCATTTAAACTTTTTGAGTGTCTCAGTTCAAACTTGTTCATGTTAAACGCCACATATGTAGTTATAATGAAATCTAACTCCCAAAACTATGCTTTTTAATATAGTGAAGGCATGGTTTAAAGATTGGATTCCTGCACTTTTGTTTTGTCTTTTCATATTTTTGGCACAATACATATGCTGGCTGATTTCTCCCACTGTGTTAATATATGGCCGATATGTCATATTATCAGCCACCTCCAAACCCGATCATGCCGATAGACAACCAGCTAAGTTTGGCAGATATAGACACAATCAAAGTAGTTTGAAAAGGAACGGGAGGGGTTGTGCAGTTGGTGCAACATAAATGGACTAATCAGTTTTTTTTCTGATTTGTTCAGTTGATGTGTTATGATTTGTTCTAAATTATTACTTGTTTTTTTTTACTAATTTGTTTAGGTGATTATTGTTCTGTTTAGTTGATTATTGTTTTGTTCTTCATGTTTTATTATAAGGTTTCTGTCTTTCTGATTTGCTGCTGATTATTGTTGAATTTGTTCTTCATGTTTGCTGATTATGTTTTATTTATTGTTAACGGTCCGATTTTCACCTGATATAATTGTGGCCCGAAAGTGTGTAGGTTTCATCAGGTCTAGGGTCGGGTTCGGGTCTAACAAATAGACCCGATATATTTTGGGTCAGGTCTGGGTCACATCAAACCAGGCTTCACCCGGCCCATAAACACCCCTAGTCTTAGAATATCTCTATGTAAATCGAATCAAATCAATTGGATTCGATTTAGTTATAATAGTAGTAAATCGAATCTACTGTATATATGCTGCAGAAATAGTAAATCGAATATCCTTTTATAGAATTGCTTATCATTATGAAAATATTTTTTTCGATCCCATAGAACAAAAGTTCTATATGTTATCCAATAAAACTGGATCATTTCTTTTTGCGAGTATAATTGAAATGGATAAATTAATATACTTCTAACTGGTATAATTTATTCTAAATTTTTTTATTGCAGGTTTTTAATTGTTGTTTTGGAAACATTAAGTTTTTATTATTATCTTTTAAACAAATAATTGTTCGCAGTTGTTCCTAATTATGTAACTGGTAAAATTATGGAGGTGTTTTTTAATTTCCTTATCAAATACACAATATAAATTTATAAGCCCTACCCTTTTGTAAAATTAACTAATATAATTAACCTATCATGAAAAAATTAATTATTCATTCATACTTTAGTTGAATTTTTTTTTGAAAATCGATGGTTAAATCTAAACTCACATATTGTATTTTTCTTATATATAAACATTTTTACAAAACTTATCCATTGATGCTTCCCATTTTTTTTAGTCTTTTTCCACTAATTTCTACTTGGTCCATTCTTTTTAAAATAGTTAAAATATTTTTTCTCATCGTACTAAAAAAAAACGAAAGATGTCTTCATTGTATATGAAAGCTCATTTATAGGAAAAAATGAAGCTAATTTATGTAACTTTTCAAAAATCTTAAAATAATTTAAATTTATAAATTAATTTAACCAAAAAAAAAAGAAGAAAAATTCAAGTGATCCAAAAAAGCATATTAGCTACAATTCTATTAAGCCCAATTATAATAATAAAAAAATGGTGAAAACTCAGGTGAAGTCGACTTTACGTAAAATTGATATCTGAGAGCCGTTAGATGAAAATTTAGTCAAATCAGTCAAATTATCTAACGGCTCTCAGGTATCAACTTCACGTGAAGTTGACTGTACCTGAATTTCCATCTAAAAAAATACATATTAAAAAGCCATGCATGGTTGCCTCTTCCTTTTTTTTTGCTATCGATCCCACCCAGATCCAAGACCCAGCAAAACCACGTTATTAACTGTACTCCCAACCAAAACCCCAACTCTTCTGACTCACCGGGGAACGTCTCTCTCTCACTCCCATTTCTGACTCAAACTCTCTCTTCTCTCTCACTACCACTAGCCCACTAGCGTCTCTCTCAGTCTCACTCGAGTTGTCTTAGTCACTCTCGTCGGCGTCTCGTCGTTCGTCTCGTCTCGTCGCCGGCTACAGAAGCAACTCGTGGGGTCGTCGCCTTCCGTCGCTCGTCGTCTTGTGGTTTCGGGTCCTCGCCGTCGCCGAGTCACCGTGGACCGTGGACGTTTGGTGAATCCCTGCATCATCGCTTCCCCTGTTCTGTCTTTTCCAGGTTTTCATTCTCCCTGTATTTTGAGATGTTGTTGAATTGCTAATCAATTAATTTGCCTTGTTGCTGCTGAATTTGTTGCTGTAAGTTGAATTTGTTGCTGGAAATATCAATGAGCTAATTTTTTGGTTGATGAAAATCATCACTGAGTTGAATTTGTTGCTGATTATTATCACTAAATCTTAATTTGTTGCTGTCTTACTGAAATAATAACTTAGCTAAAATTTTTGTTGCTGTAAATCATCTTTGGATCTAAATTTTTTGTTGCCGAAAATTATCATGGTTGAATTTGTTGTTAAAAATTATCAATGAGTTGAATTTGTTGCTGTAAGAATAGATTTGATTCTTAGTATTGATTGATTTGATTCTTACCTAGGCAGTATTCTTACATAGACAGTTATTGGTCAAGCTCCGAATTTGTATGATGAAGATATAGATGTTGACTTTGAGATCATTCCTTGGACTAATTTTATTTATTGTGTAATGTCTGACAGTGGGTTTTCTAATTACATATCTCTTTTGTCTTTTACATCATAAAACCTTTTTTGCTGTTGCTTCAATAGGGCTGACGTGGGACACAAGAACCATCTAGATAAATATGTTATAAGCAGTCATTGCGCTGAATGAGTTAGAGATAGCTCATTCTATATCCTCTACTTCACTCTCTTTATTCTGCTTCATATACCCCCTTTCTTTGCTGAGAATACAGTGATTTCTTCTTCTACGCAAAGTCTAAGGTTGTTTTTTCCCAGATTATGTGATATTATGTAGCTTTTTCTTTATCATATCACACTATACAAGATACTAAATCTAATTTGTTTGATGACATTTATGTGTTAACACCAGTTTCTTTGATCAACAACTGTTTTGATACCACTGTTATCCAGTTTTATATATATCTTTTTTGATCAGGTCAAAATTATCACTGATTTGGCCTATGAGCTTTTGATTGTGCAGAATATATATATTTTCATCATGTATATTGTTTTTATCTATATTGGTATATGCTTTATGCAGTGTATCTCAGGTTAAATCTATTAGGACCAAAGCAAAACTTGGTTTGTATTATATTATCTCTAAAATTTTCACCTTGCACGCACTCTTATGGGTCAATCGTTTTTTTCGATACATGAAACTTTCAGGGGTGATGTTCCTTTTTTCTTTCCTATCTTATGCTAAATATTTTCTACTGTGTACTGAAAAAGAAATCAATTTGCCTGTAATGCTTTTCTCAAAACATCTTTCAAATTCTACTTATCATCTTTCCCTATAAATCCTAAATGATTTCCTTGCATTCATACCATTCAACCTGAATTCATTGTGTAGTATGTTATAATTTGTGGGAGATGATATGGGTCTTTAGTGTTTCTTCTATCCAGTTTCGGTTTGTGTTTCTCCACTTTAAATTCTTGTTCTTTCCTCTTCTTATGATGGTTTTGGTATCTATTATTTCTATCTCCCTCCAACCCATTTTTGCCTTGATTTCTACATGCAAAAGGTTTCTTCTCTATCAAAAATATCATTGAGTTCTTTATTTAATGTTTGCTCCAGCTCCTCAGAAAAGGGGTTGTTTCCAAAAGAATCCACCTATAATTAAGTTAATTAAATAGAAATAAAATTTTATCTTCAAAATGAACTAAGGGTTCGACATAAAAAAAAAAATTGAACTAAGGGTTTTTAAGATGTTTTTTTAGGCCTTTAATTCTTTATCAATGAATAGACAAAAAATAAAAAAAGACAGCGCTATACATGATTTTCTGCTAGGCGCTCAGAGCACACCAGGTGTTTGATGAAATGCTTTATAGAAGATTCCTCCACGGTCTTTCAAAATTTCAATTAATCACTACTTCTATGAAACTACATGTGCTGTTGCATGCATTGCCCGCTAGTCGGGGATGGGGTTCTTCTGTTTCGTACTCATGTTTGTTTAATTCTGTTTTACTTGGTGAAAAGTTCTTGGAATTTTGTGATTTTAATATGTTCTGTTCTCTTTACGTAGTCGTGCATTAAATGCAGCCAAAGCCTTTGTTTTATGAATTATGATAGTGATACACTTCTCCTTTTCTTCTTTGACACCAGGCTAAGCAGAAACAGGCAGACAGAAGCTTAAAATGTGTTTTCAATGACAACCTTGTGTCCTGCTTGATTGGTTGCTTTACAGTAAAGTAATCAAAATGCTGTATCTCCAAACTAATGTCCTTCTTAGATGCCCTTCTCCTTTTTGTACCACAAAAATGGATGCTTGTTTGCGTCCATTATCATCAGTTAATGTTCAGAATTCTAGTTTAGAATCTAGTCATGCCATTACTCGTTTGGGATTCTTGTTTCATTCACCTGTATCTACCCATTGCACATGGAAGCAGTTATCTTGCTATGCTTCAGGAGAATCTCCTTCAAATACTGAATATGATTGTGAACCTAAACCTGGCTCTAACAAAAGAGCTAGGCCTAAGGCAAGAACACAGTCCTCAAAAGATGTGGCATCTGGCAATGGTAAAATAGGTTCTGCTGATGCCTTCCCTTCAACAATTCCAAGGAAGCCAAGGCGTGGTCGTAGAAGTGAAGCAATGGCAGTGGAAGATTACATACGTGGTTCGCTTGAACGCACATTTGAAACAATTCGGCAGCAAAAATCAGATGTTTTGGAGGATCCAGAAAACATAACGAAGGATAGAGTCCGTGGCAATTCTGAATCCAAAAGCAGTGATGATGATGACGATGATGGTGAAGAGGAGGTGAAGAAGGACAATGAAGAAGAGGAAGATGACGAAGATGATGACGACAGGGTAAAGAATATGGTGATTGAGGAAGAAAGTGAAAACTGGCCAGTGGATGCAGATGTTGGGTGGGGAATCAGAGCTTCTGAGTATTTTGAGCAGCATCCAATCAAGAATGTTGTCGGAGAAGATGGTTATGAAATCGATTGGGAAGGAGAGACTGAAGATTACTGGGTTCAAGAGATCAACTGTTTGGAGTGGGAGAATTTTGCTTTCCATCCCAGCCCATTAATTGTCCTTGTATTTGAACGCTATAACAGGTAAACTCCCCTATTCTAAATGATATAGTGTATTTTCATTCACTAATAAAAAAAAGCATGAAAACCAGCCATTGGTGTTTGAAATTGTTATTCCAGAGCAAGTGATAACTGGAAACTTTTGAAGGAGCTGGAGGAAGCAATCAAAGTATATTGGAACGCCAAAAATCGGTTACCTCCTCGGGTATAGTCAATCTTTTCTCTTATATAGCTAAGCCACAAACTTGCTAGAAGCCTTAAACAGCAGTTCATATAACGCCCTGAATTTTCTGTTTATAGGCTGTTAAGATTGACATTAACATCGAGAGAGACATGGCTTATGCCCTAAAAGTTAAAGAATGTCCTCAAATTTTATTTCTGCGGGGACACAAAGTAGTGTACAGGGAGAAAGGTGAGATCGCTGCTCTTTCTATTCACCTTTTAAACAGAGAAATATTTGTACATTCATTTTACCTTGTACATTGAAGAGATTTATACCTCATTCCATGTATGATGCACGAACGGATACAAATAACATATCTCTCCGAATATACTAGGTCACATACTCACATAGTATTTGTTTGGTTGGCTTCCAAGACAGCATTCTCGTTGTTTTAGGTTTTTCTTTTCATAATGAAACACTGCTCCTGATGCCATTGCAGAACTGAGAAGTGCCGATGAGCTGGTTCAGATGATTGCATTTTTCTATTACAATGCAAAGAAGCCTGCCTGGATTGACGACAAGGCCTTGCCACGCTTTCGTTTTTAATCAAATTTCGGGAATGCCATGTAGTCCTTGTCAACTTGATGGTTGTATTGTCGTTGTTGTGATACAACCAAATCTGCAGCAATATTTTGTTTCACTGTGATCTTGTATTAAGGAGAAGTAATTAACTAAGGTGAGTTTGTGTCTATATTTTCCAATCGATCAAAATTAGAACTGTTTTTTCGTAAGGTGTAATCAAATTTGGGTTATGTTATATAGTTATATAGATGTTTTCAAAATATTAAACATACTAGTTTGCATTGACTATTTCACTTAAAACAGAGAGTGTTTCTCACTGCATTGTTTTCTTTCTGTATAGGGTTTACGTTACTCTCACAATACACTAGTACCCCTTTTTTCATGCCATATGGATACCTTGGGAAATTATATGAAATATTTAGGGTAATTTACACTAATAAACTGAATGCGGTTTAAAATTATGCAGATGTCTTAAATCAATTTTCGTTACACGTATGTCCTAAAATATCTCTATGTAAATCGAATCAATTGTATTCAATTTAGCTATAATAGTAGTAATTCGAATCAATTAGATTCGATTTAGTAAATCGAATTACTCTATTGATATATAGGTTAATATGACCAAAGATGAAAGAAATCTTCTAATGAAATTGAAGAATATCTTCAAGGATTCAACGAGGAGGTTTATGTAGATATTGGACGCATTTGTTCTTCTTAGGTTTATGCATTTGTTTCATCTATTCTGAATATGCTTGTCAACTTCAAAAGTTTAAAATTTCACATTCATATACAATTATGAATTAATCATATCGTTCCAAAATATACAAGCCGTGCATCACTCGGTACTTTACTAGTTTTGTTATAAAAGTCAACACCATTATTTTAGATAGGTTTATGCAAATCTCATATTATTATTAATAAATTAAGCTGGATTCGTATTGTTAAATTTCACGCCACTTCTCAAATTTTGGTGTCCATTTGATATCTTAAAATACATCCTTTTTGTTAGAAATAACTATTGATTTAATAAAATGATATATTAGAAATTAATATGTTCAGACAACTTCTTGTCATTGTTTATATTTATTAACTTTCTGATATGTCACTTTACAATTAATTTTTTCAAAAAAAAAAAAAAAAAAGAGTATGAATTAAATAATTAAGGTTTAGTATATATCACTTAATCTTGCATATGCATGTATACACAGCAAGCAGCTTGGAAAAGGAGAGGGAACATGTGGTGATATATACATATTAATTTTATTAAATAATTATGACGATTTGCGCAACTTGTTGGATAGCATACCAAGCTACAATGATATTAAAATAAAAGCATATATACTTTAGTCAGAAATTGGATCTCGAATTTAGATCTAAAAGTCTTGCTTAAGATACTTATATATATATATATATATATATATATATATATATATATATATATATATATATATATATATACTTGGTTCTTGCAAAGAGCAAGGGTGACACTTTGGAGTTTCACATTCATGGCAGCACCTATACACACCTTCCCCTGCATTCTTTGTTAGACATTCTTTTGTCTTATAATAATATCACCATCTACACCCTCATATGTAAGATTTATTCTTATTCTTCTCATATGATATCACTTTCAATAATTTATTTTCATTTTGAATTTAATTTTTCCTAAATATGCTATACGAATATGAAAAATCAGCTACGAATCAAGTACCATATAAAAATACATATTTAGTATTTATAAAAAAATTAATTATATTATTGTAAAAAAATATTATTATTCGAAATATTCGTTGATTATTCTTGATTTTAGTTGTTAGAAGAAGAGTCAGAGACAGAGTTAGAAGAATGGTTGAACCATGGTGGAGACTTGTCCAATAGAAGAAGGTATGGCTACAAGGAAAACAAGATCAACCCAAAAACAGTTCCAAACTTAAGATTAAAGTGGAAGTTCAATGCAGGAAAAGAAATAACTTCAACACCAGCAATATACAAAGGAACCATTTACATAACTTCTTGGAATGGTTATGTGTATGCAGTGAAAGCTTCAGATGGAATTTAACACTTATTTTAAAACAAGTGAATTATATACACCAATGAGCTATAATTTAAATAATTATAAAAAATATATATAACATATATTAATTAAAATCAATAGTTAAAATTATTGGAATATCAGTATTTTAGGTATATTTAAAAATTTTTCTATAATTTATTCTAATGGATTTATCTATTGAAAGGCATAGGTTAAACTTACAAATTAAAATTTTTTTTATTGAAAATACAAAAAAATTAAGTTTTTAATATATTTATTTTGTATCTATTAAATAAAAAAATTTAAATTTTTTTATTAATGGTAAATTTATCATATACTCTAAAAACACGTATTAGCTAAATCCTGTTCAAATTAAGTGATATCAGTATCAACGAAAATTGATAATACTAGAGTAGAGGCGATCTCATATAATCGTATAAAGACTAATTAGATTTGAAAATATATTTTTTTATTTTTCTTTTTAATATTTTATACTTTTAAAATTTTTATAAAAACATAAAATTAATATATAAAATTCTATTTTTTTAAAAAATTAAAAATAAAAAAACATTGAAAATTCAAATGAAACAGACTTTAAAATTAAATTGCTTTTGGATATCACGAATATTTAATGAATAACTTTTGCCCAACTACTATGGATAAACATATGTTAGACTATTTTTAGATACATGTTAAGGTAAATTATACCAAAATATACTTATTTATAGTAGCTCTACTAGAGTTATACACAAATTAATTGTTCATATAGTATTTGTGTTTGAACATTTTGTCTCTGATATCTTCTATCTTTTATTATATAAAGGAGATATGAAGGGAATTTGGTAAAAATATATATTTTTCTAAAATACCGTTATTATATATAACCTATAAAATAATATATTTTTGTTATTTCAAATACTTGAACCAAAAACTTTTTTATTAGAGTAGACTATTAAATATTTACCATTTAAACCAATATCATATTTATTATTATATATAATTAATTTATAAAAAAAAAAGTAAATTAATAGATATCATTGCCTAATAATAATACACCGGTAGAAATATAAAGACTGTTAATATAAGATTTCACTTGGTCATAAAAAAAATATAAAATTCACAAATTTGTTATATTTTTTAAACAAAAACATAATATATATATTTTTTTCTCAATCCCTTTTGTCACGGAAAATTTTAGAAGGTTAGATTTAACAGTGTTTGAATAGTTTTCTGGAGTGTTTGAGAATACTCTAGATGGTTCCGGAACGTTCTAGAATGTCCTAGAAGGTCCCGGAATACCCTAGAAGGTTCTAGAAGACTCTGGAAGGTCATAGAGTATTCTAGAAGAGTGTAGATGTATATAGAAGTATAAAGAGTGGTATGGAATAATCTAGAAACATTTAGAAAGTTGTGGTAGGATAGATATTTTTAAAGAAGGTTCTAGATGATTAATCTAGGCCATTGATTAGATTTAATCCTAACCATCCATTGAGGAGGTGGATGGCTATAAATAGGAGATGAGAGTTAGTGTGAGTGTGTGAATCATTTGTAACCACACTTGAGCAATAAAGTATTCTTTCACCAAAGCTTCCTTTCTCTTGTGTTCTCTTATATTCTTAGCTTTCTTGCTAAGTATTGAGGGTTAAGCTGACTTGGTCTTAGCTTAAGAGGTTGAGTAAGTCCGAGTGCCGGCACGGTAGCGTTGGAGTGTGTCCAAGGCCGTGACAATTTGGTATCCGAGCAAGGTTCGAGAGGGAGCACAAGTCGCTTGTGGGAATAGCTTCTAGTATCACCATGGAGCATGTTGAGTCTCAAAGGGGAAGGGATACTATTCTTTCTCAATGGGGAGGCAAGAAGGTCCGTTCTTCAAGTGAGCCTAGAGGTAAGGACTCTAACTTCTTAGAAGAAAGAGTTTCTATGTTGGAAAATGTTCTATCCTCTATGGATGAGCGCTTCCAAAGGATAGAACATGACAAGGAGACCCTCGAGGCTCACGTATTAGGAGAACTAGATGCTTTCAAAGAAAGCATGCTCCAAATTGAAGAGAAGCTTGAGAATTCCCTAAAGCTATTTGAGGAAGTTCGAGTTTGGTTCGAGGAGGCGAAATCTCGACCAACCATTATAAGGGAGACGACAAAGATTGATCTCCCCAAGCCAAAGGAGTTCAAGGGCGTAAGGGACGCTCGCGAGGTGGAGAACTTCCTATGGCAAATGGAGAGGTACTTCGAAGGCCAAGGGGTGGTCGAAGAAGCAATAAAGGTACGCACTGCAGCTCTCTACCTTTCTGATAATGCTACTTTGTGGTGGAGGAGAAAGTGCGTAGATATGGAAAAGGGCACTTGCAACATAGCCACATGGGAAGATTTCAAAAGGGAATTGAAAAGACAATTCTTCCCTGAGAATGTGGTTTATGAAGCAAGGAAGAAGTTGAGGGAGTTGAAGCACAAGAGTACGATTAGCGACTACGTAAAGGACTTTACTACTCTCACGCTTCAAATCCCCAACTTAGCATCAGAGGATGGATTGTTCTTCTTCATTGATGGACTCCAACCTTGGGCAAAGCAAGAACTACAAAGAAGGAATGTTAAGGATGTCGATGAAGCCATCGTGGTGGCCGAATCACTCACTGAGTATCATAGGGGAGACTCTAAACCCAAGTCTTCCTCCAAGCCTAGTTCTGCTAAAGGTGGGGGAGACAAGGGGAAGAGCTTCTCAACCAAGAAGGAAGGAAAATACTCTTCAAAGAAAGAGTACGAAGAAAAGAAGAAGGCTTTCGTGCCCAAAGGAGGATGCTTCATGTGCAAGGGACCGCACCAAATGAAGGATTGTCCCAAGCTAGAGACTTTGGCATCTATCGCTGAGGAACGAGAAGCTCAAACTCAAGTAACTGAGTGTGTTGGATCTATCCAACACATAAATGCTGTGAAGACCAAAGAGGCAAGTACTGCAGAAAAGAAAGGCTTGATGTATGTCAAAGCCTTTATCAATGAAAAACCTGTCATGGCTATGATCGACACTGGTGCTACACACAACTTCATCACGCCTGATGAAGCAAGGAGGCTTGGGTTGAAGATTACCGAAAAGAATGGTTAGTTCAAACCCGTGAATACCAAGGGTGAACCCCTTAAGGGAGTAGCAAAAGGGGTTGAGATGACTCTTGGTTCTTGGAAGGGCCTTGTGGATTTCTCAGTAGCACCCATGGACGATTTTAAAATAGTCATCGGACTCGATTTGCAAAGGAAGGCAAATATAATACCTATGCCATACTACGATGTAGTATGCGTCATGGAGAAAGGGTCTCCATGCATGGTCCCTATAGTCTCTAAAGTTGGAGGACCACCGATACTCTCTGCTATGCAACTCAAGAAAGGGTTCAAGAAGGGAGAGATTACATATTTGGCTCTATTACAAGAGGAGTCAACATCTGAAAGAGAAGACGTCCCTCCCAAAATCAAGGAAGTCCTTGAAGAAAATAAGGATGTGATGCCTCCCGAGTTGCCAAAACAACTACCCCCTAGGAGGAAGGTGGACCACAAGATTGAATTGGAGTCAGGAGCAAAGCCGCCCGCCTCAACACCTTATAGGATGGCACCGCCAGAACTTGAGGAGTTGAAGAAGCAACTCAAGGATTTGCTAGATGCTGGGTTCATCCGTCCATCGAAGGCACCTTATGGCGCACCAGTCTTATTCCAAAAGAAGCATGATGGTTCATTGAGGCTATGCATCGACTATCGAGCACTTAACAAGGTAACCATCAAGAACAAATACCCCATTCCTTTGATAGCCGATTTGTTTGATCAACTTGGTAGAGCCAAGTGGTTCTCAAAGCTAGATTTGAGGTCAGGATATCACCAAGTGAGAATTGCCGATGGTGATGAGCCTAAGACCACGTGTGTCACGAGGTATGGAACGTATGAGTGGTTGGTGATGCCTTTTGGCTTGACCAACGCTCCTGCGACCTTCTATACCTTGATGAACGAGATCTTTCGACCTTACCTTGATCGGTTTGTAGTGGTCTACTTGGATGACATTGTTGTCTATAGCAATACTTTGGAGGAACATGTAGAACACTTACGAACCGTGTTCAAGATCTTGCGAGAGAATAACCTATATGTGAAGAAGGAAAAGTGTTCCTTTGCAAGGGACGAAGTCCACTTCTTGGGACACATCATTAAGGGTGGAACTCTCTGCATGGATCAAGGAAAGGTGAAGGCTATCAAAGAGTGGGAGCCGCCAAACAAGGTATCTGAATTGAGGTCATTCCTTGGGTTGGCTAATTACTATCGGAGGTTTATCAAGGGATACTCCGCTAAAGCTGCACCATTAACTGATCTTCTCAAGAAGAATCACTCTTGGGAATGGTCAAAGGAGTGTCAAAAGGCCTTTGATGAGTTGAAGGCTGCTATCACAGAAGGACCAGTACTAGCACTACCCGACTACTCAAAGGTATTTGAAGTCCACACTGATGCTTCTGACTACGCTATTGGAGGAGTTTTGATGCAAGAAGGACATCCTATTGCCTTTGAGAGTCACAAGTTGAATGATACAGAGAGGCGATACACTGTCCAAGAGAAGGAGATGACTGCGGTGGTGCATTGTCTGAGAACTTGGCGTCACTACTTGCTGGGTTCACACTTCATCGTCAAGACAGACAATGTGGCTACAAGCTACTTCCAAACTCAAAAGAAGTTAAGCCCCAAACAAGCTAGGTGGCAAGACTTCTTGGCTGAGTTTGATTTCGAATCTGAATACAAGTCAGGCAAGACTAATGTGGTAGCAGATGCGTTGAGTCGCAAGGCTGAGTTGGCGGCCATTTCTATGGTGGAAGGAGATATTGTGCATACCATCAAGGAAGGGTTGCATCACGACCCATTAGCCAAGAAGTTGGTGGAGTTGGCTAGAGAAGGTAAGACCAAAAGATTTTGGTTAGAAAACGACCTTCTCTACACAAAAGGGAGAAGACTATACGTTCCTAAATGGGAAAATCTGAGAAGGAAGTTAGTAAGAGAATACCACGACACCAAGTGGGCTGGTCACCAAGGTCAGCGAAGGACCTTGGCACTCATTGAATCTTCTTATTATTGGCCCCAAATGAGAGATGAAGTGGAGAGCTATGTGAAGACTTGTCTTGTGTGCCAACAAGATAAGATTGAAAATAAGACACCAAGTGGGTTGTTGGAACCTCTGCCTCTATCAGAGCGACCGTGGAAAAGTGTCTCTCTAGATTTTATCTCTGCCTTACCGAAATCCGAGGGGTTTGGATCTATTCTCGTGGTAGTGGATCGATTTTCGAAGTATGCTACCTTTATACCCGCCCCTACTGATTGCACTGCAGAAGAGGCAGCACGACTATTCTTCAAGAATGTGGTGAAATATTGGGGATTGCCTAAGAGCATCATTAGTGATCGAGATCCACGCTTCACAGGACGACTATGGACAGAGTTGTTCAAACTCCTTGGGTCAGAGCTTCATTTTTCAACAAGCTTCCATCCTCAAACCGATGGGCAGACTGAGAGAGTGAATGCCTTACTCGAGTGTTACTTGAGGCATTTCGTAAGCGCTAATCAGAAAGATTGGACAAAACTCCTCGACATTGCTCAGTTTTCATACAATTTGCAAAGGAGTGAGTCTACAGGGAAGAGTCCATTCGAGATCGTGACTGGACAACAACCGCTTACACCTCACTCTCTTCCTTCCCCTTACTCAGGGAAGAGCCCTGGAGCTTATCATATGATTAAGTCTTGGGAAGAACAAGCAGATGTCACTCGTTCTTACCTCGACAAAGCTGCCAAGAGGATGAAGAAATGGGCAGATAAGAAGAGGAGGCATGCAAGCTATCAAGTGGGAGACAAGGTAATGATCAAACTTCTTCCACAACAATTCAAAGCCTTTCGCAAGGTTCATAAGGGCTTAATCCGCAAATACGAAGGGCCATTTGAGATCATTGGACGTGTTGGGGAGGTTGCTTACAAAGTACAACTCCCTCCCTCTATGAAGATTCACCCGGTCTTCCATGTGAGTATGCTTAAACCATATCATGAAGACCAAGATGAACCGAGTAGAGGTAACTCGAGTCGTGCTCCACCCGTGGTAATTAGATCCTTTGATAAAGAAATTGAAGAGATCCTAGCTAATCGCATCGTGCGACGAAGAGGGGTGCCACCAAGTATCCAATACTTGATCAAGTGGAAAGGGCTCCCGATAACCGAAGCTAGCTGGGAAACTCGCGAAGATCTGTGGCAATTCCAAGAACACCTAGAGCGCTATCATGAACAGAACGCGACGAGGACGTCTGCGCATTAGGTGGGGGAGAATGTCACGGAAAATTTTAGAAGGTTAGATTTAACAGTGTTTGAATAGTTTTCTGGAGTGTTTGAGAATACTCTAGATGGTTCCGGAACGTTCTAGAATGTCCTAGAAGGTCCCGGAATACCCTAGAAGGTTATAGAAGACTCTGGAAGGTCATAGAGTATTCTAGAAGAGTGTAGATGTATATAGAAGTATAAAGAGTGGTATGGAATAATCTAGAAACATTTAGAAAGTTGTGGTAGGATAGATATTTTTAAAGAAGGTTCTAGATGATTAATCTAGGCCATTGATTAGATTTAATCCTAACCATCCATTGAGGAGGTGGATGGCTATAAATAGGAGATGAGAGTTAGTGTGAGTGTGTGAATCATTTGTAACCACACTTGAGCAATAAAGTGTTCTTTCACCAAAGCTTCCTTTCTCTTGTGTTCTCTTATATTCTTAGCTTTCTTGCTAAGTATTGAGGGTTAGGCTGACTTGGTCTTAGCTCAAGAGGTTGAGTAAGTCCGAGTGCCGGCACGGTAGCGTTGGAGTGTGTCCAAGGCCGTGACACTTTGCTCTTATAGGTTGCATTTAATTAGTGTATTTGAGACATATAAACACATATATAAATACACAAAGATATATAGATATATAGATACACAAATTTTATAACGTATTTGATAATAATATACAAAACACATATGTATAAATTAAATGTCAATTTTATGCTCTTTAATATATTTTATCACTATCACAATTAATTAGGGATAAAAATTAGTAATTTTAAAAATAATTATGAATAAACATATTAAATTTTATGTCTTATACATTGTGTTTTCGTGTTTCAACTTTAAGAAACAATACTAAATATATGTATTCTGTGTACCACTATATTTATCTAAATTTGTGTTTTAATAAATAAATAATAATTAGTGTCCATATCTCAGCAAACAAATACAACCATATTTATGTTTCAAATTCAAACAATAATAGATTGTATGCAGCAAGCAGGACCAGGTGGATCAGGAGGACGAGGAACATGGGAGCAGCCACAGATAGAGGTGGTAATATGTACCCTATTCGTAGATATCCAACCCGACTCCACCCGATCGGGTAGGGTATGGTACGAGTCGGGTTTTTGTGCGGGTCGGGTAAGTGCGGGTTGAGTCTCAACCCTATCCGACCAACCCGCACCCTATATATGTATATGTTATATATTTATATAAAAATATATTTTAAGTGGATATTGAACTAAAAACTTCTCACTAAATATAAAAAATCCTTAGTCATTAAAAAAAAAATCATTAATTGATAATTTAATAAACTTTTTTTACATAAAAGTCAGTTCTATTCTAAATTATCATCAAGTTATATAATAACGTTGCATTTTTTTTGTAACACGCGGATAGGATCGGGTACCTGCGAGTTAAGAGCGGGTAGGGTTAGGGTTGAGATATTCTCAACCCGCGGATATGGTAGGGTTGAGTTTATATAAAAATCTCAACCCACAGATAGAGTTAGGATTGACTCCAAACCCTACCCTACCCTACCCATTGCCACCCCTGGCCACAGATGAATTAAGGGTTTACACCAACAACCCCAACACAGATCGCAAAAACTTCACTCTTGTCCCATCCAATGAAATTACGAAAAGTGGCGGATGGTTGGCACTTAATGCTAGTGATGGCAAAGTCCTATGGGCCGTGGCTGATCCAAGTAACATAAATAATCCCATAAGTGGGCCTGTAAGTGTTGCCAACGGTGTCATGTTTGCAGCATCAACAAGCCCAAAAGGCCCAATATATGCCATTGATGCAAAGAGTGGAGAAATCCTATGGTCTTATGAGAATGGTTATGTTGGTGTGGTTGATGGTGTCTCAATTAGTGATGGTTGCATCTATGTTGGTCAGGGACTTAGCTTATTTACTTTCTATAAAGGTTATAACAAAACAGCTGCAACTTCACTCTTTGCTTTCTGTGTTTAAAGGTGTTGGAGACATGGCTATGTTTAAAAAATAATAGTGAAATTGAAAATAAAAATTTTAGTAGTTTTCCTTGAAATGCATATTTAGATAATATATTTCAATTATACAGTCTCATCATGTCTCTATTTATTTATGTTCTGCATTTGCATGTGTTATCAAATATTTATAGGTATTTTTGTATGTACGTATTTGTTCTCTAAGACATAACTTAAATTAAATGTAGCATATATGGTAAAATTGCATATGGATATATTCATCAATGTTCAAAACAATTTACTAGCTACTATATATGCTATTGAATATATCAATAATTTATCTCTTCACAAATAATTTTTGTTTAAAAAAAGATATTTTAATGGAAGGGAAATATTTGCAGAAGAACTAATTTTTGTAGGATTTTTTTTTATTCTAAAATAAAAAAAAAACTTTATATCTCAAAAAAATTATTCAAACTTTAATTTTTCGTATTCCATAAATTAAAGTCTGATTAATTTTTTTGGGGAAATAAAGTTTTTTTTTTTTATTTTAGAATAGGAAAAAAAATTCATTTTGTATGAATATAATATTAGAGGATAATCGTATGCACAATTACAAAAAACTTTTTCAATAAGTAAGAAGTATTGAAATAGAGTTGATGAAATGAAATTTTATTAGAAATTTGTTTAAAGATATTCTATTATTTTTTTTAAGAATGGTGGCTTGCCTATCGCTTAATTACCTCACCTTATTTCAAAATGGTTATACTACGTGTACACCAAAATCAGCTATTAAAATCAGCAACTAGTTTAAAATACATGTTGAAATACAAATGCACATTGAAAATAAATTAAACTACACATGTATTTATATACAAATATATTGGTGGCTAATTTTAATGGCTGATTTTAGTATACAAATAGCATTTTCCATTTCAAAATGCATACTTTCCAGCTCTACTTATCTAAGATTCATGATTACTTGTGGTTAATAAATGCATAACAAGTATACTATAACTCATTGTGGAAAAAGTAGCATTGATCATTACTCTCTTTCAATAAATAATCAATAAGTATACTAGAAAATCATCAAATTTTTGTAAGCTAAGGATGAGCGAGTGTGCTTCTAAGTTCTAAGAACTACTACTTGGTTGGTCTTCTTTATCAAAATATTGACTTTGGACATTTTCCCCTTATTTCTTTAGCTATATGCTTATGCATTTAGCTAAAAGTTTTTTCTCCATTTTTTTATTACTTTTTAAATAGAGGTAAGAGAATACGAAAAACAATAGTAGGGAAGTGTTAACTAAAAGAATGGAGGAGGAATTTTTTGTAATTATTAATTTGAAAAGTAATTAATTAGTTGAAATTAAAGTAAGTCGGGAACTAAACAGATATTAAGTAGAATTTTTACAAACTTCAAAAGTTGCAAATATATTTATCTGTCCTCATTCTTATGTTATCATTATTATATATTTTTTCTATAGCCAGAGATGAGCCTGCCAACCCTTAAACAAAGTTAGCTTGTAATTAAGTGAAGAAAATGTATAATAACCAAACTTTATATTGTCATTATAGCTAAAGAAAGAAAAGATAGAGGGGAAACTCGAAGTCAATATTAGATTAATTTTTTAAAAATACTATTTGTATACTAAAATCAGCCACTAATATATTTGTGTATAAATACATATATAATTTAATTTATTTTTAATATGTATTTATATTTTAACATATATTTTATACTAGTGACTGACTTTAATAGCTAATTTTAGTATATACATAGCATAGTCTTTAATTTTTTTTGAGGTCTTTTTTGCACGTTTTCATTTAATTTTGTCAGTATTATATAAAGAGTTATGCAACCAATAAATTGTTGGACAAGAAATAAGTAATTTAGCCTATAGGGTAAAATACTTGGCGAGAACACAGCTAATAGTTTTGAAAAGTACATTTGCTGAGAGAAGAATAATTTTTTAAATTTTAATCTCTTCATAATTGTGAAAGGAATGTCTAATAATTTTGGATCATCAAATAATTAAAAAAAAAAAAGAAATATAATAGGATGATTCATGTGATTATGAATCGTCTAACGAACATAGATAGGATAGGATGAGATTAGGTAAATGGTGAGTTTAAGTATAGTAATGAATATGAATGACATATCCAGAAAATTTAACTAGCGGAGAGCAAAAATATACTTAAAAAAAAAAGATATAATATAAAATGAAAAGCCAAATAAACAATAATATTTACAATGAATTCAACTAAATTGTATATATTATTAGTAATACATCAATCTAAGCAAATAATGTTTATCTTAATTTAAAATAAAATTAATATATATGGGATAAAATAAAAAAATTATGGAGTCAAACATATTTCTTTTTGCATATTTGTGTTATATTTTAAAATGGAAAAGTCTAGGGGACCAACAACTTTGTTAAATTCTGGCCAACATGTAACTAGCAAAGAAAAGTGAGCCATTGGATGAAATCTCACACCATTAAAACCATCATTGATGGCTAGTTGATGGCTACAAATTACAAAAATTGTTAGCCTCCTAGCATTGCTCTTTTAAAATATCAATGGGCATATGTCCCCATTCCCCACACTTAGGCATGTAATAAATGTATAAGTATATATATTTTTTTCTCTCCTTAAAACAAGTCAAAATTATCTTCAATTGCTTATAGGCATTTAGAAAAGTTGGAAATAGGGGTGGCAACAGGGCGGGCAGGGCGGGTTTTTGCTCTACCCGACCCCACCCCGCCGCATAACAACCCGCATAGAATCCGTCCCACTTCTATCCGCGGGTAGTAAAACGTTGAACCCTAACCCGCCCATGTGGGTACCCGCCCCGCCCCTATCCGCCCCTATAATTATTAAAATCCAATAAATAAAATTAAATTTCAAAATTTATATAACTATCATCACATACATAACATAAATTAAAGTAAAATTTTAAATATGATACAATATTATTAATCATTTACTAATTATTTTACATATATTATACATATTATATATTAAAATTATATATATTATATATACAGCGGGGCGGGTATTACCTAAACCCGACACGGTCTCGCCCCCCTCAAGAACCCGCTCCGCTGAAAATCTGCTCCGGTGCGGGGCGGATAATTACCCGCTCCGAGCGGGTAGGAGCGGAGTGGGTACCCGCGAGGTAGGTACCCGCGGGTTCGGGTGGTATTGCCATCCCTAGTTGAAAAGGAGGGTGGAAAGCAGATGAGTGTATATAAAAACGGAGTCAATAATGTTAATATAAGTTTTAGATTATTTTTTAAAAGTTTAGACTCTTTAAATATAATAAAGATAATAAAGCTTCTCATTAATAATAATAAAGTAAATGGACTACTAAATATAATATATAATATAGGGACTAGGGTCTATATATGATCTGAAGAAGCATAGAAACTAGAAGAAACATATTCCAATAGAAGAATTGAATAAACATTGAAACTGGATTATATATTTTTGGCACAAGAGAATCCCAATGGTATAAGAGTTATTATTTAAAATATTGATGTGAGGATATATAGTGCGATCATTATACCAATACAGAAAAACACATTATTTTTCACACAAAAAAAAAAAGTTAAATCTAAAGTCAAAATATTGGCACCGAAATAAATAGTAAAAAAATTATTTAAGGTCCTCCGATCCATTGTCTTCTTGATCAAGGCAAACATGATCCATTTTATTTACATGCATGAGCCTCTTGAAAATTAGTTTCCTTAATATATTCATTTCATCTTGGTAAGGATCAGTTGCATGCATGGCGGTATCTAAGTTAAGCACATACTTGGTTTTGTGTTTATTCTTGCTTTGTGTTCATGCAGCATTAGTCTCTTCAAACTCAGATGTATGATACTTCCTCCTATCTCTCTCATGCTCTTTATACAATTTACTATTTCAAATGAAAAAATAAAATTTAAGATTCACCAATATAGCTTGTCACACGATTATTTTCTATTTGCATAAATCGTGTGACGACCAAAATTTTAATTTAGTTTAGTTTTTATTTTATATGATTTTTCTATAAAATAACACGGAAAGACACATGATAAGCTATCAAATAGCTGATGGATGAGTTGGTTTTTGAATTGCTTAAAAATAATTTCTATTTTATAAATTGTGAAAAATGTAATTTTCATATTCATTTCTTGATCTTAGTGTCTACATTCACAAACAGGACTGGTTGAACCATGGCGGAGATTTGTTCAACAGAAGATATGCCAACAAAGAAGATAAGATAAGTCCCAAAACAGCATCAAAACTAAGTTTGAAGTGGAAATTCTATGCAGGAAAAGATATATCAGCAACACCAGCAATATATGAAGATACAATTTATTTTCCATGTTGGAATGGTAACATATATGCAGTGAAAAAAGATGATGGAAAACTTGTTTGGAAGCAAAACTTGAATGAATTGACAGGTTTGAAAGCAACTGGCTTTGTCATGAATGTGAATACCACAGTGTCAAGATCAACTCCTACAATAGCTGGTAATGGTTTATTGATAGTTGGAATGTATGGCCCTGCTATTGTTCTTGGTCTAAACAGAAAAAATGGTAAGCTTGTGTGGTTAACCTATTTGGATCATCATCCTGCGGCACTTATCACCATGTCTGGAACATATTACAAAGGGTTAGTATATGTATGAATTAAAATTCTGTCCATTAAAATTCATATGTACTCTACTTTTTTTCTTTTGAAAGCAATTGTAGTGTCACTTAACTTTTAAATTAAAAATCTTAAGGTTTTATCATATAATATTATAGAAAAAATTTCAAGTGAAGTCTTTACCATAATTATGTGAAATAGAGGTTACTATGTGGCAACATCTTCACTGGAAGAATTTACAACCATTCAGAAATGCTGCATATTTCGAGGAAGCATGGTGAAACTGAATGCCTTCTCCGGTAAAATCATATGGCAAACCTACATGTTGCCGGATAACAATGGCGAGTTAGGAGAGTATGCTGGAGCAGCCATATGGGGGAGCAGCCCCTCCATTGATGCTCAAAGAAACAATGTCTACATTGCCACCGGGAACCTCTACTCTGCGCCGGCACGAATACTTGAGTGCCAAGAAAGGCAGGGCAACATAACAGAGCCTACTGATCCTGATGAGTGCACTGAACCTGAGAACCACTCTAATTCAATCTTGGCCCTTGATTTGGACAATGGGAAGATCAAATGGTACCGGCAGCTAGGAGGGTATGATGTATGGTTTTTTGAATGCCGTAATCCTGCAACTCCTGGCTGCCCTCCTTCTGGTCCTAACCCTGATGCTGATTTTGGTGAGGCACCAATGATGTTGACTGCATATGTCAATGGAAGAAAGAAAGATCTTGTTGTTGCTGTTCAAAAAAGTGGCTTTGCATGGGCTTTGGATCGCAACAATGGCAACCTCATTTGGTTTACGGTAATTTATGATAGTTTTATCTTTATCATACAGGGATTCATGTCAATATTTTGTGGTAAAACCTAGTCTTAGAATTGATGAGTTTAACCATCTAGTGAAACTCTTAAAATCTCCCAAAAGGGTATCTAAGAAAGACAGGATGGGAGATAGGAAAAAAGAAAATTGAGATTGAGATTATCATGTTACTATAGAGCTAGTTACATGAATGATTTTGGTTATTACTCATGTGAAATTATTTTCATGTGAAGATAATAGTTAAGAATCGTTAGATGACAATTTAGTCAGACATGTCAAATTATTTAACATTTTTCATTTATCATCTTCACATAAAGACATTTTCATGTGAGTGGTCATCAATGATTTTTGCACATAATTTCTACAGACAATTCCGGACAACTATATGAATCAACTGAAAATGTATATAGATGTTATGTTTAAGATTGTCTTATAACTGAAGATGTTTTGAATATAAGATTGGTTAAACTGTATGAGCCACACCAGAATATTGAATAACTTACTGAACATTTATGCATATTTTCAATACTTTTACATATAGTGTAGAGTATTAACTAATCAATACAAATATAACATCTTGATGCTTTTGCCCCTTTTGCAGGAAGCTGGCCCAGGTGGAACAATAGGAGGTGGAATATGGGGTGCGGCGACTGACGAAAAGAGAGTTTACACCAACATTGCGAACTTTGACGACAAAAATTTCACTCTTGCACCATCAAACATAACTACAACTAGTGGTGGTTGGGTGGCAATGGATGCAAGTAATGGGAAAATTCTGTGGTCTACTGCTAATCCTAGTAACAGCTCTTCCATTGGACCTGTTAGTGTTGCAAATGGTGTGGTCTTTGCTGGATCAGTAGACAAACAGGGATCAATATATGCAATGAATGCAAATAATGGGAAGATTTTGTGGTCCTATAAAACTGGAGCAAGTGTCTATGGAGGCATGTCCATTAGCAAAGGTTGCATATATGTAGGTCATGGTTTTAATGTTAATCTAGCGTTTGGCCGCTTGTCGGGCGGAACCTTTCTGTTTGCATTTTGTATGAAGCATTATGATACTAAATGATCAATAGTTAAAAGGAAGATAAAAATTATATTATGTACTGTACTATGACTAATGGACACTAAATAAGTTACTAATAAAATGAGCAACAGAAGCAAGTTATATGATAGAATGGCAAGTTGTATTTTGTAGCATTTCTTTTTATGTCTTGCATATGAATTGTTTACTAATATAAGACTCAATAAGTATGTGAATCCCTTCATTTTAAAGTGTATATCGCTTTGACTAAATTTGTACACAAATAGCAAATCAGTACTCGAAAGATGGAGAAGGAAACTCACCACTGTGGCATACTTACACCTTTTACTTGTGGCGCTGGCGACGGAAGAACACTTGGGAACTTTGAATCTTTTGACTGCAGCAAGACATGAAGGTGTGGATGAAACACAGGGTCAGGGAAGGATTGTGGACCTCAGAAAGCACCTCTGTCCCGTTTTCGCTAAAATGAATGTTGATGGCTGTTCATACTAGTATGCTTTTAATGTTGTCAGCACAGCTTATGACAAATTGATAGATGAAGACATAAGGAATGAGAAGCTAATGCAGACGAACATTTTGTAATGTAAGTATGTAACTATCAGTGGGGAAATACTACAAACACCTATAAGGCAAGGTGAAAACAAGGTTGAAAATGAATCAAGAAGAGAACTGGCAATTACTCAGTTATTTTTACCATACTTCTATTGGCGTCTTTTGACAACTATTAATATAATACTCTGAAGCTTCAACGGAGAAAAAACCCAAACCTATTGCAATGTGGATGCTTGTACTGAATTTGTATTATTTTGAATAAGATTGTGATCCATTGAGAATATTATTAACCTCTCAAGTAACATACACGGATACACCTTTATTATTTCTTGATTAGTCTCGGTTTTAATCCTTTTTTTGTTCTCCACGTTATTCTCTAACCCGACGAGCCAACGATTAATTTAACGTAAATCTAAATTTTATTTAAAAATATGTTATTGGCCAATAAATTAATTATTGCATGTATAATTAGAGGTGTTTGTGGTACAGTTTGATTCGGTTTTAAAAAAAAAAGTCATCCGATCTTAACGTTTAATTTATGTGCGGTGCGGTTTGGATTGGATGAACTTTTTTTTAGAAATCCGATCCGATCCGATTACAAGCGGTTTGGATCGGTTTGGATGTGCAATTTTTAAATAAAAAATTAAATACATATAACAAGTCTTAACATCAAATTTTAAATAATCAACAATGACATAACAAGTCTTAACAATATCTTAAAAAGCCAACGATAACATAACAATAGAAATAAAATTATAAGTTAGTTAAAATAAATAAATAATATTTTGAACATAAAATATTTATTAAATAATAATAATATATGAATAATAGAAAAATGTATAACAAATTAAACATGTTATAAGTATATAATCGTAAATATAATAATAAAATAATAATATTATAGTACATTGTGCGGTTTGGATTGGATTGGATCGGTTATGAAAAGTAGATCCGAAATCCGATCCAATCCAGTAGATTGCAAAAAAGGAATCCAATCAAATCCGAATTAGTGCGGTTTTAATCGGTTTTCGGTTTGGATTGAATTGGATGAACGGTTTAATTTAGATCGGTTTGGATTTGAACACCCTATATATAAGTCGAGATTCGAACTCCACACTTATTTAAACGGATAAATGAGCTGACCACTCGACCAAATTGGTTTCAATTTTAATTTTATGTAGGTGAAGTCATATGAACATGACATTTTTTATGTTCAATTTTCAAAATGGGTTTTATATTTGCTTCAATTAAAAAAAGAGAGAATAAAGCATATTTTTTGTCTTTAAAGTTTGATAAAAATTTTAAAAATATTCATAAGTTTTATTTTATTTTAATGTTGTCCCAAAAATTTTTGATTTGTATCAAATATATTTTGGCGGATAATTTTTCAAAAAATTTAAGACCAGTTCAATAATAATTTCATAAGAACAATCCTCATACAAACAAATTAAGCATAATTTTCATACATTATTGTTAGATTGTCTTAAAATTTTTGAAAATTTAACTATTAAAGATATATTTAATACAAATAAAAAAATTTTAAAACAAAATTAAAATAAAATAAAATTTAAAAATATTTTTAAAATTTTAGACAAATTTAGAAACAAAGAAATTTACTTTTTTTTTTTGGTCAAAAGAAATTTACTTTAACAAGAAAAAAATGTCGGCCTACACAACACTTTCAAGTTTCAACCCGTCAGTCTCCTCCCCCCCCCCCCCCCCTTCTCCAGAAAAAAACGTGATGAAAAACCGTTTTTATATTAAAAGGATTTTGTTTTTGGGCATCAAATGCACACACCCAAGAGTATATTTGTTAAAAGAGCCCAGCCCAATGAGCCCATATAGCAAAACGGCGTCGTAATGAAGTAAACCACAAACACACCAGAATTCAGCTGCGTTCTGCTGCTATGGTTTTTCTCTTTCACCTCTCTTGCTTCTGATTCAGTGACTGAAACCCCGAAATGGGTTACCTGAGCAAAACTTCAAGGACTCTAAGGCAATCAAATTACCTCTCTCTATTACGAAATTCAACCTTTTTCCCATTCAACCCATTAAGCAGCACCACCTTTCATCACCAACAGCGTGCACTCTTGTGTTCTCAGTCGCGGCAACAAAACATTAAGGATAAGAGCGCCATAGATTTGAGCCAGTACCCTCCTGAACTCATTCGAAATTTTTCAATCATTGCGCATGTTGATCATGGCAAGTCTACCCTCGCTGATCGACTCCTTGAACTCACTGCTACCATTAAAAAGGGTCATGGCCAGCCCCAATATCTTGATAAGTTGCAGGTACTAGAAAAAAGAAAAAAAAAAAAAAAAACTTTTTTAGATTTAGCTTTGCTTTTTATGCTGTTAGTATGTTATATGAAGCCAGTGTTGCCCAGTAGTGTGACTATTTTCAATTTGATAAGTGTAATGGGGGATTTTCTGTTGTTTAAATTTGTGATTTTTTTAAATAATGTGTATTTGGTTTTTTGCAGTGTTACGTGAAATGGGTGTTATTCAAAGTTGTGATTTTTTTTTTAAATTTATTTTTTAGTGGAGTATCAATGTAAGCTAAGTAGTCATTGATTAAAAGTGCTATTATTTGAAGAATGTGTAGGGCTGAACTAGGAAGTGGAATGAGTTTATTGAAAAAAAAAATGGAAGTTTTGTAATTTTGGTGGAAGATGTTGTAGGTCTTGATTATTTTTTCGGTATAATCATTCATTGGAGTTTGAAATGTCTTAGGTGGAGAGAGAAAGGGGAATCACAGTTAAAGCACAGACAGCAACAATGTTCTATAAGCACAGGACAAATGGTGATGATCATAGTGAGGGAAAGGATTCACCTAGTTTTTTGCTGAATCTTATTGACACTCCCGGTCATGTGGATTTTAGCTATGAGGTGTCAAGGTCACTAGCAGCTTGTCAAGGCGTACTTTTGGTTGTTGATGCCGCGCAAGGAGTCCAAGCGCAAACTGTTGCTAATTTCTACCTTGCTTTTGAGGCCAACCTGACAATTGTACCTGTAATAAACAAGATTGACCAGCCAACTGCTGATCCTGATCGCGTTAAAGCCCAATTGAAATCAATGTTTGATCTTGACCCTAGTGATGCATTGCTAACATCTGCTAAAACTGGAAAGGGTCTTGAGCAAGTCCTTCCAGCTGTTATAGAGCGCATCCCTCCTCCTCCTGGAAAGAGTGATAGTTCTCTGCGTATGCTTTTACTTGATTCATACTATGATGAATACAAGGGGGTAATATGCCATGTTGCTGTTGTTGATGGTATCCTGCGCAAGGGGGATAAGATTTCATCTGCTGCTACTGGTCAGTCATATGAAGCTTTGGATATTGGTATCATGCATCCTGAGCTTACACCTACTGGAATCTTGCTTACTGGTCAAGTTGGTTATGTTGTAAGTGGCATGCGTTCAACAAAAGAAGCCCGTGTTGGAGATACAATTTACCATACTCGAAACACTGTAGAGCCTCTCCCAGGTATGATTGCTATCCTTTGTCTCTCCACCCATTAATTTGTTATCTCTTTGCAGGGTGGAAACCAGAAAATTACTTGTTCTCTATTGTTCATTCAAGATATTTCGTTGTGAGAGCCATGCATGTATGATATTCTTATAGTCCTTTACTGCATCGCATTTCGATTATCCTGAGCCTTGTAGACTTCATTCTCATTTGTTACTTTCATAGTTAATGAACTTACGGAGAGTAGCCTGATTTCACTTCTTTGCTTGACCATTATTAATTTTCTATGTAGCCAAATAATCAAGCTGATGTGATATTCTATTTATTGTAGTTTCTTCGTAGTTCTCAGTATAATAATATTATTAAATAATATATCCATGGGATCATATCTTTGTCTTAAATGTCTTGTTTGAATTGACATTTGATCATTTTAAACTGTAGGATTTAAACCAGCAAAGCATATGGTTTTCTCTGGTCTTTATCCAGCAGATGGATCTGATTTTGAAGCACTCAACCATGCAATAGAGAGGCTGACATGTAATGATGCCAGTGTCTCTATTACTAAAGAAACTAGCACAGCTCTAGGTTTGGGTTTCAGGTCTGACATCTACTACTAAAAGAGTGGGGGTGGGAGTTCAATTAAGTTGAATTTTGAAACATAGCTAGCTAGCAACATGAAGAATACTTTCTAATGTATCTTTTTGTATTTCATTAGGTGTGGATTTCTGGGCTTACTTCACATGGATGTTTTTCATCAACGGCTTGAACAGGTGACATGCTCCTATGTGGAAAGCAAATGATAAGTTTAAGCTGAATGCTTATGTTTTGCAAAATTTCATTCCTTCGAAGTTTTTAAAATCTATTTATGATTCATATACTTTTTTAATATTATTTGTGTTAGAAGTTGGAATCATCAAGAGTTTTGTGTGCATAAATTTTATAAACTTGATAAATTAATCTAAATGTTATATTTGTGTAAGCAGGAGTATGGAGCTCATGTTATCTCAACTGTTCCTACTGTGCCTTATATATTTGAATATTCTGATGGAAGGTAGATAACAAGGTTGTGTGTCTCTGATTATGTTTCACTATGATATACTAATATTTAAGATGTGCTTTCCAGCAAATTAGAAGTTCAGAATCCTGCTACGTTACCCTCTAATCCCAAGCAACGAGTGACAGCATGTTGGGAACCTACAGTATTAGCTACTATAATCATTCCTAGTGAGTAAGCTCTTTTACAACCCTAAGTATAATTTTTGGTGCTTTTGGAGATAATATTATTTATTTTAATTCGTTGGTGATTTAAGGTATGTGGGACCAGTTATCACCCTTTGCTCTGAGCGTAGGGGTCAGCAGTTGGAGTACTCATTCATTGACAGGTACAGTTTTTTGCCATGGTTGCGTTTCATTGTTATATCAATCCATGAATACATAATGTGAAGTGATTTGCCAAGGATATTAGCTCAAGTCACAAGCTTTTCCTGCGACAAAAGTTGGTACTAGTTTCTAGGGGGTGTCCGAGAGCTGGGTTGGGGTGGGTTAAAGAAGATTTTTCTAAGTTTATTTAGTTAGTAGGTTGTGATGGGTGTTGCAATTTCTTTTCTTTCATCCTAACCAACCGAACCCCTTTATTAGGGAGTTGATTTGGGTGGAATCTATGGCTTTGATATCTTTAATATATATATACACACAAAAACCTTTCATAATTTCATAAAAATGTTAAACCCACCAACCAATCAACATTATTTTACGAACCCAAACCAACCCATGATTTGCTGGTTGGATTATTGAGCCAAAACCCCATGGGTTTGTAAATTAGCCCAAACCGTTGGACACTCCTAGTCCCGTACTAATTTCAACGTTTTGGTGTGTATTTCTTTCAATGAAACACACTTATGAGTTATGAACTTATAATTGATAATGATCGCTTGAGTTTCACTTCCACAGTCAACGGGCATTCATGAAGTATCGCATGCCTTTGAGAGAAATTGTTGTTGACTTCTATAATGAATTGAAGAGCATAACATCAGGCTATGCATCATTCGATTATGAGGATGCAGAGTAAGTACCCTTAACCCTATTCGTTCCCTATAACCGTGTTCATGATCGATGTGATATGCCTACTCCTACTTGCTTGAGACATTAAGGCATCCCTGTACACGGGTCAAATTGTATAAGAAAATAAATTTGTATATTTCAAGTGCATATTTTATAATACGTTTAACTTGCACAATTACAGTTATCAGCAATCTGATCTGGTGAAACTCGATATCCTCTTAAATGGACAACCTGTAGATGCGATGTCAACTATTGTTCATAACATGAAAGCATATCGCGTTGGGCGTGAACTAGTAGAGAAATTGAAGAAAGTCATAGACAGGTCTTTTAATATAAAAATAAGTTTATTTGTATCACACTTTGTTAGTTCAACTTAATCACAAATTTCTCTAAATTTTGAGCAGGCAAATGTTTGAGATAACGATACAAGCTGCCATTGGTTCAAAGATTGTAGCAAGAGAAACGTAAGATTCTGTTTGAAGTATTATTATGATAATGTGTACTTTTGGATTGCCATAAACCATGTAGCTTTTGATATGAAATTGTTAATCTTGATCAAAGTCTTAATTTAATTATCTTCGCCATTTTATTTCCTATAGCATTTATGTTGATGGCTCAAGTCATTTGTTCTGTGTTGCTAAAATACTATACCTTTGTTGTAGGATTTCTGCGATGAGGAAGAATGTTCTTGCAAAGTGTTACGGTGGCGATGTTACTCGAAAGCGAAAGCTGTTGGAAAAGCAAAAGGAAGGAAAGAAGCGAATGAAACGCATTGGCTCCGTTGATATACCGCAGGAAGCGTTCCATGAACTATTGAAGGTTTCATAGTAGACATGTTGGAAGATGGTTGCTTATTCAATAGTGGTAATGACCTCTTCTTTACCTATGTTTTCTATGATTATTTTTCTTTTCAAGACTGGATGAACCTTGCAACGTGAGGCTACATCATAACCATTGTGTCAACAAAATAAGAAAATTGGTTATTAAACACCTTAATTATGGATGAAGTTAATTTAAGTTTCATGATGGTCATTCCCATAGTAATCTTACTAACCGAATTTTTGTTAGGTAGGATTTATAACATGGTGGCTTCACAAATTCGATGCTAAGGATAGTGCTAGGGACAGAGATGATAAAGGCAATTTACGTGGAATGGCTCCTTTGTAGCTTCTAGCTTTTCTAATTGGAGGTTTCTTCAAGGTTTTGTAACACTTTTTAGCTATTATTTTGTTGTTGATATACATGTTACGTGCTCAACAAGCATCAATTTCTTGTTAACATTGTCCATTACTCAAGTCCAAGGATAAAAGGATAGAAATTTACAAGTTAACAATAAATAATGAGTTTCGTGTATATTTTAATGATAATCTTATCATTGATTTTTTCATTGTAATCTTAAATCCTAAACTCTTAATTCTTAATTACTACAATAATGCATGTTAAAATAGGAATATTCGTAACTTAACATATATGGAAGACTTATACCTTTACAGTTACAGTTTACTGCGAATACAGTGATAAAGTAAAAGTAGTTACAAAAAGGGCATGGAATAACCATGTGCATGATGGTTACAACATTATATTTGGTTCCTTCTTTTTGTTCTAAGTCTACTCTTGTGAGTCATATTGTTTGCGACTTTAACTATTAGGAGTTTAGTTATATTGTTCGCGACTCTAGTCATATTGAACCTTGTCTAGTCGTCAGACCATGGTTAAGAGGACAAGAGAGTTAATGATTTGTGTTGGACTTAATTGTTGATGTGATCAACTATGGAAGCATGTCTCCAGCACCAGAACTTGAGGACAACAATCTTTTGAAGTACCCTTCTATTTCTATGTATCCTTTGTTACTTTGATTGAAGGGAATGGAAGATCCCAATTGAGTTGAAGGTATAAGAATCTCTGACCCTTCTTGATTGTTGCAACTTGCTGAATATCCTTGTTGCCCCACAATAGATGAAACTGCAGCAGCTATCACAGAATGAAGACTTGGATCTGTTTTCATTGCTTTTGTTATTGTTTCTGCTAAAAAAGCATCCTTTGGAGGATGAAGAGTTCGGTTCCTCATGCACTCTTCATAAAAATGCTTACCCCAACTTGAAGAGTTTCTCAACATAACTGGCCTTATTATGTGTGTTTTCTCCACAAAAGGAATAGGCATTGTGAAAAGGTTAGCAGAAGAAGTGTTTGAAGGTAATAAAGTGTTTGAAGCAGAAGAAGTGAGGTCTAAAGTTACATTATTGTTTGGTAGGAAGACATTTTTTGTTGCTCTTGATTGATCAAACTGCTGACCGAGACATACACCAGTGTGTAGTGTTGACACATTTTTAAAAAATGAAGAATTGTGACTCTCTGAAGAACCTGAAATAAGCATGGAAGCTGCAGCAGAAGTTGTGGAAGCTATGGCTGATGCTGAAAATGGAAGTGGATGGTTATGTGTTCCTTCGTATGTTGTGATCAAGATGGACAAGTCTTCAGCACATCTTTGCACCTGAAAAAATCATTTCCATGAAATTTGGTTAATCCTAGTCCATATATGTGCCTCCAGAACAACTTCAATTGGACACAAATTCAATGGTGAAATTCAAGAGTTTGAATACTAAAGTAGAAGCGACACCAAAATCCAAGGGTGCGCCTAGTTTGCATTTTCATTTTCAGAAATTTTATTTCTGGTGTTTTCTGATTTTAGGATTTTATGAAAGAAAAAAAACAGTAAAAATAATAAAATCTTGTTTTCTGTTTTCTTCTTCAGTTTTTTTTTTTTTTTTCATAAAATTCTAAAAACAGAAAATACTGAAAATGAAAACGCATAACTAAACGCATCCTTGGAGTGATAAAGTATATATCAACAAGGTAAAATTATTTCGATATCAAAATTAGTTTTTGCGGCGGACGTACCTGTTTCCTAACCGGACATGCCGGTGCGACCGTGCAACGATAGTATGCTCGTGGACATGGATTTCCTTTTGCTATTTTCTGTCCATATTTTCTCCATTGGCATCCATCATTCATCTGCTTGAAAAGCATACCACTTTCTAAATTAGAACAAGAAAAAAGAATGGAAAAAGAATATATATCAATTGATACTAACCGTAGGAGAATCACATCTAGCTCTAACAGAAACTCTGGCTCTCTTAGCAGGCATTTGATCTGAACTTCCATCATTTGAACTATTTTTCACTTTCACTTGATGTTTCTGTGTTATTGATGACAAAGTTTCCTCTGCCGATTCCTTTGGCAGCACACATTTAGAGTCTAATCCAAGAGTTAAACATGGTTTTTCAAACTCTTCATTTTCTTTATTAACCTTGTTTTTGGAGTTGTTTCCAATTCTTGCAACATCTTTGTTATGCTTACTTGGATTCCTTCCAAGGCAAAGTGAAACAAGTTCATGCTCCTCTTCAGTTTCATCACCAATTGTGTTAGTAGCTGAATCACTCACAACTTCTTTGAATGCTTTTTTTGTAAGGATATCAAAGAATTGGAGTTGAAGAGAGTGATAATTCTCTTCTACTCTTTCTGTGATCATCTTCAACCTACCATTTTCTTCTTTCACCTCACCCTAGATTTCATAAGATCATATAATTTTTCTTAAAAAATGAATTCAATATACAAAGAAACTCAATTTCTAATTTTCATTGTCAATTAAGTTGAAAAGCCATTTTTCTCAAGGTATATATAGTAGTTTAATTAGCACAAAATTTAAGGAAAGTTTGTTCTTGCTAATATTTCATTTAAAGCTAAGATGATTCAATATAATCTCTTGCACTCAATTTAATGAATCTTGATCATAAATACAAATTATTTGAAAGAAGCTAGTGTTGGAATCAACATACCTTTGTAACAGAATCTTCAAAACTAATGGAACTTACTCTCTTCTCTTCCATTATTGTTATGTCTCTAGTAGTAGACCTCTCTTCCAATTTCACATAATAACCTTATTATATATATAATTATAATGCCATTGATACAACATACATACACTACCCTCTTTTATGGCATAAACAAATAATTTTCTAGCTCATCTATCTACCTCCCATTACTCAGCCATACCGTTATTGTCAACACCTATTGCTAAATTAATTTTTGGGATATTTTTTAATGTTATTATTATATAGTTTAATTAATGATATAATGTCAGGAATCTAAAGTCATTAATGAGGTTGACAGGGAGAAGAAAATTCATGAATTTTGGCAAACAAGTTGTACATTCCTTAGTACTATAGTCTATATAGACTGTAGTGTTGTTATTTGATTCTTTGTAACATACATCACATGGCTATATGTACGTAGTCAACAATCTTAATCCATTGAGATATATATATATATATATATTGTTTTGCCTATTAATTATTTTTTAAGAAAGTAAAAGGAAGAAGTTGCATAATACATGTATGTGAAAAAATTGAAAATAAAAATAATTTTTTTTAAAAAAAATAAATATAAAAAATATTTTTACAAATTAATCAGTCTCACAGATTTTTTTTTTTATGAAAACTTATCTCCAAAGTAGAAAAAGAAAAAAAGAAGAAGTATATTTTCTGTGAATATATTCAGATTCAATATATTAATATAATATCTAGATATATCACGTATTGATTTTATATTTATTTAGTTTAATATTAGATTAATTTTATTATAATTAGATTATATCATTGACTTATACGTAGATACTAATTGTTCAATCTCGCATAATATTTGAATATTTATCAAATTTACTTTTGAATTATTATCACAAATTCTAGGTGAATTCTACCCAACTCCCTCTAAAATAACATGTAAGTTACCCTTTATGATGTGTCACATTTTAATTGGTCATTACTTAACTATAGTTGGGTTATTTTGTAATTTATTATTTGAGATGGGTAATTGTATAATTTCTTAAAATATTAAAATTCTTCCCCGTTAATTGAAGCACGTTCTCACGCAATCTCTTTCTACATTGCATCATTTCTTAACGGGTCGTTGAATTCCCATGGCTCGTAACTTCCCTGTTCTTCCTTTTTTTTTTTTTTTTTTTTTGCCATGAATCACTCCTTACCAACATCAACATTATTAATGGTTAGTTCAGTTATTAAATTTTTTCATTAAAAAAATATATCTTTATTTAATTACAAGATAGAATATATATTCATATTTAAAATATAATATAATAAAATAAATCTATTTAAAATACTTAAAAATATAATTAAAATCATGAATGTATAAATATAATAATAAAATTTGTACTCTAAACAAGTAAACATATTTTTTATCATACATAAATTATTTAAAAAATAAATATATTATTAAAATTAATAATACAAATTTAAAATAATAAAATCTAACTTTTTTACCGTATTTTTTATAATATTTTTATTCTTTTAATTTACAATTTATTAGTACTTTATTATTTAATTAATGATTAAATAAATTATTTTTATAAAAAATTATTTTTTGTATTATCTTATAGAAGAGACCAATATAGTAGTTTAAAAAATAAAGTAAAAATAAAATTTTAAATAAAAAATATTTAATATTAAAATTTTTAAATACAAAAATAATATGTATAAATATTTAAAAGATAAATATAAAATATATGCTTAAAATAAATAAAACAGATAAAATGGGAGTACTCATGAAAAATAAATAATTATTTTTGTCTCCTTTATTTATTTTAAACATGTATTTCATATTTATATCCTGAATATCTATATAATTTGTTTTTGTATTTAAAAATTTTAATATTAACTATTTTTTATTTAAAATATCATTTTTACATTAATTTTTAAATTGGTATATTAGTCTCTTCTTTAAGATTATACAAAAAATATTTTTCATGAAAATAATTTGTTTAATCATTAATTAAATAATAAAATATTAATAAATTAAAAATTAAAAGAATAAAAATACTATAAAAATTACTTGTAAGAAAGTTGAATTTTATCATTTTAAATTTGTGTTATTAATTTTAACAATTTATATTTTTTTAAATAATTTATGTATGATAAAAGATATGTTTACTTGTTTAGAGTACAAATTTTATTATTATATTTGTATATTTCTGATTTTAATTATACTTTTAAGTACTCTGAATAAATTTATTATATTATATTATATTATATTATATTATATTTTACATATGAATATATATTCCATATATTATTTTTAATGAAAAAAATTTAATAACCAAACTAATCATTAATTATATTGGTAAGGAGTGATCCATGGCAAAAAAAAAAAAAAAAAAAGAGAGATTGAGTGAGAGGACATGAGATAGCAATGAAGTCGGTATTGGGGAAGAACGAAGAAGTTACAAGCCATGAGAATTCAACGACTCGTTAAGGAATGATGCACTGTAGAAAGAGATTGCGTGAAAGGCGGGTAGAATTTTAATATTTTAAGAAATTATACAATTACCCATCTCAAATAATAAATTACAAAATAACCCAACTATAGTTAAGTAATAACCAATTAAAATGTGACACATCATAAACGGTAACTTACATGTTATTTTAGAGGGGGTAAGGTAGAATTCACCTAAATTCTAACATTACCATGATATATCAACTATGGTGAATGTCTTTTACACTTAGATAATTTTTTTTTTTTTTACATAGACAAGTTTATCATATAGGAGTACTCTGTAGTCTAATATGTTCTATCTCAATTTTATCCATTACATATATCTATTATTATTATTATTATTATTATTATTATTATTATTATTATTATTATTATTAAATTCAACTATATTTTTTTCTACTTTTTATGCATTTTTTTTCTTCAACTAATTTTTTTGTGCCAATAAACCGTTCAATTAATTTAGTTAAATTTAGTTACTAAAATATCTTCACCACGCAGCATCACTTATTATTAAATAAGCTAGAATGACTCTCAATGGGATCAGCATCTTATTTATAAATAAATAAATCAACATGAATATCATTTTAAAAATAACCACATTATTCGGGAATAAAAATATACACTTCTAATGTGACCTTAAACTTTCGTTGTGTGCTGTGCTGTCCACTGCCATTGACCCGCTTTCCATGTGAATAATGCAACATCTAGTAGACAACTAAAATAAGAAAATGAAAAAAGATTAATATAAGTTTAAATTTAAAATAAAAATAAGAAAAAAATAATCAGTCACTTAATGTTTCTTATTATTAAAATATGCCATAAGTGTTTGCATTTACATGTACAAGTTTATTATAAAATTGGTATTAGTTATTATGTTATGTTGTGTTGTTGCATGTAACATATACATGCGTGCAGTCTGATACTTTAATATTATAATGTTATTAATAAAATAAACCACAACTCCAAGATATGGTTATACTATCCATATATAGTTAGTTAAAAGCGCAAATAAAAATGTCCATATGAGAGTCTGAATGACAAATTGAGAGTCTAAATGATAAATCAACTTTTCACAACTTGAAAATTAGTAATAATGTTTTTTAACATATAATGTATTGAATTTATTATCAATATCATCTTCCAAATGATTGTTGCTGGATTAATTAATATAGCATATGATGATATGATATGATGAAGTCAATATGTTAATAAAAATTTATATATCCATGGACCAGGCATGATAATGTAATAAGATATATTTATTCGTGTCATTTATTTAGTCATTCGGTAATTCGAGTTAGTAAGGTTTGGTTACAACTTAGAATAAAATAAATTAAGATTCCACTCCTCTATTTCACTACCATAATTATTGGAAGCTCGCGGTCACATAAAAAGCTATGATTGAGAATCACATTAGCCCCTAAATAACTATATATATAGGTGCCTCTTCTTGGAGCCTTTTAGATTTTTGTATTACTCTAATATGTTAATAACTTTATTTTTTGATGAATCGACAAACTTTTTCATTTTGCGATTATTAACTAATAAAATTATTTCTAAAAATTTAAATTAATAAAAAGAGGTACATAATTGATATCTCTAATACCTCTAATACGATTTTTTTTACAAGAACTTCTTTTAAATTCGTAAAATTTTTTACATAAACTTTTTATTTTTATTTTTATTTGTTTTATATTAAAAAAGATTTTTTAAAATTAATATAGACCGAACTTTAGATTTTTAATCATAAAAATTTTAATATAATATTATAATTTTTTTAATTTAAATTAATAAAAAATATATAATAGTTATATATCTCTTATCATCATCAAACAAAAAAAACTTGAATATCATGCTTGCAAAATAGGAAAACTTTAGTAATTAAATTACAAAGTCTGAGAGTTATATATTCAAACACAACAGAAACATGCATAGTTATAATAAAAGGTTAGCGTATATTTTATGTTTAGCTAATCCCTATGATTAAAGATAGACTTTAGTAATCTCGATGGTACTGCAATAATTAAGTTCATTACAAAATCAATAAAGATTCAACTTATAACTACACAAGAATACTCTTTATTAATTAAGCTAATAATTTATAGTATATCTGAAGAGACCTTGAAGGGATCTATGAATATATATAATAATATACATATAATTTGAATGGTTGTTAAATTGCGTCACCTTAGAGTCATAGATAATTGGCTGGCCAAGCGACTTTTACATGCAAGTTGAGCTTATTTTAGGGAATTAGGTCAACGTTTAGATATTCCTAGCTTATAATTTAATTTCATTTTGAATAATCGAATGGACATGTGATTTGAGGTGTAACCGTGTCCTCATTTATGTTTTCATAATACAAAGTTTGAACTTTGGTGAAATAAATAGTCATGAATACATATATATAGGGTTAATGCTAGGTAGATAAACAATTAGGCGATAATTAATTAATATTAAATAAGGCAAGTTATGATTGTTTTTGTTTGATTTTCTTTGGTTATCAAACATTTTCGATAGGGTAATGCTAGGTAGAAAAAAAAAACAGTCAGAACTTGCCTTATTTAGTATTAATTAATTATCGCAACAATTAATGAATGCTAAATAAAGTAAGTTATGACTGTTTTTGGCTGATTTTTTTTTGTTACCAAATATTTCCGTTTTCGATATATATATATATGGGGTTCTGCTAGAGATGAATGTTAAGGAAATCTTATTTTCTTTATAAAATTTCATGATTTCTTAAAAAATATACGGGTCAACTCTTAAGTAGTCAATCAATTTTTTTAATTATAAAATTACTTTTTTTAACCTTCATTATTTTTGGAGAATTTAGGGTTAATTAGAGTTGGAATTTAATGAAGATATAGAATTTAAGATTTATAGTTTAAATTTAGGATTTAAAAAATAAAATAAAAAATAGCTGATTTTATCTGAAAATTTTTTAGTTTTTAGTTGAACTATTTTTAATGTATTGAAAAGGTTTTTATGTTTTTTATTGAATTTTATTTTTCTTTAACCAGAAGATAAATTAAACATTATTTAGTATAACTATATTCAGTTTCCTTATTCTCCCTTGGCGTGGCTTTTAAAATATAAATTTTCTCGGTGCACTATTTTACAAAATTATTGTTGAATAATCTATTAGGGAGGAAATTATTACACTAAAAAACCAAAATTTATCTATCACACTTGTCCATATAACAAATAGCTTTATCTAAATCAACATATAAAAAATATTCAAGCTAAGAAGAATGAATACGATGAAAAATCAAGCAACGAAAGTTTTCGAGAGAAATAGAAAATCAGAAACAGAGAGAAAAAGAGAGTGATATTGATTGAGAATAATGTACTACTATTTTATAGTTAAAATTTGGTGACAAAAAACTAAAATAAAAAAAATTATTAAATAATAGTTTAATTTGAATGAGCCAATTTTTATTTTTTGGATGTTGAGCTGTTATTATTTTTTACATTTTTCCTCAAATTGAGAGAGGGCTTTAAAGTTATTAGAATATAATTAGGATCAATTAATAAATATTTAGAATGTTAGAAACAAGAAACTAAATTGAAAGAAGGATTTGTGTATTATTGAGTATATTCAAGTTGTCTACTCGAGTTGTCTAGAATAATACAATATAAAAGGGTATTTATAGATACTAAGAGAATCGTAATAATAAAGACGTAATCTCCTATAATAAATATTTAGATATGCTAAATAATACTAATTGATCCTAATTGATCCTAATTATATTCTAACATCCCCCCTCAAACTCAAGTGACAACTTGAGTTTGAAATTATTTAAAACAACGAATTAAAGAGAAAAAAATGCATAAACTCTCTAAAACTGGTGCAGACGGAACTGCCAGAAGGAAGCGCAGACGGAACTGCCGCTTGTCTGAAGGAAGTGCAGACGAAACTACCGCTTGTCTGAAGGAAGCGCAGACGGAACTGCCGGAAAGAAACGCAGACGGAACTGCCACAAAGAAACACAGACAAAACGCAGACAGAACTGCCACGAGAAAATGCAGACGGAACTGCCACGAGAGAACACAAACGGAACTGCTATGAGAGAACGCAGATGGAATTGCCACGAGAGAATGCAGACGGAACTGCCGAAAGAGAGCGAAAACTATATGATTTCTTCATGAGAATAGGTAAGCAGCGGATGACAATGGTATTTGATCATTCAACTCGAAAAAAAACACAAGACAGAGAAAATAGACTAATCGGTGAAGTGAAAAAAACATTAAAGGAGTGACAAAAGGGAAAGAAGAATGACATAGAAAAAAAATGCAAAAGCTACGGTGATTTCACCGCAAGGAAAATAATCTATTCTCTTCAAGGAGGATGTCATGGCTCTGATACCATGTTAGAAACAAGAGACTAAATTGAAAGAAGGATTTGTGTATTATTGAGTATATTCAAGTTGTCTACTCAAGTTGTCTGGAATGATACAATATAAAAGGATATTTATAGATACTAAGAAAATCGTAATAATAAAGACGTAATCTCCTATAATAAATATTTAGATATGCTAAATAATACTAATTGATCCTAATTGATCCTAATTATATTCTAACAAAAGCCACGCTCGATTTGTCACAAAACTTGGAAAACAAAATGATTGAGAGAGCTTTAGTGAAGATATTAACTACTTGGTCTACTGGAAGATTGGAGATAACTAGCTTTCCAACAGTCACTTAGTCTCTTACAAAATAAAGGTCTAGCTCAAAATGCGTGTTTGAATTTGCTACGCAAGATAGGATTGGTTGCAAGCATACAAGCACTTTGATTATTACAATAAATGGTAGGAGAAATTGCTATTGCTATGAATAACTCTTTTAACAGGTTTTGAAGCCAAGCAAGTTCATATTGTGCTACAACTAATGCTCAAAATTCTGTCTCTATGCTAGATCGACTGACTACGTGTTGTTTGTTGCTTTTTTATGCTATCAAATTATTGTCTAAATAAACACAATAGCCAGTGATTGATTTTCGATCTTCACAATCTGCTCCCCAATCAGCATCAGCAAAGGAGAGAAGTCTAAAGTTAGTACAACTGTTAAACACTAAATCTTGATCAACTGTACCTTTTATGTATCTGAGGATTCGTTTGATAGCTCTCTAATGATTGATAGTTGGGTTATGCATATAATGGCAGACCTTACTCGCTGAATATGTGAGATTTGATCTTATAAGAGTCAAGTATTCTAATGCTCCATCTATGGACCTATGCAACTTGGAATCATCAAATGAGTCAGAATCATGTAAATTTAGTTTTGAAGAGGATACCATTAGGGTTGGCATTGCATTAACCATTAACATGTTAGTACGAGTTAAAAGATTAATAATATACTTTCTGTGTGTTAAAATAAGTTGCTGGTTATTAATAAATGTAACTTCTAAGCCAAGAAAATAACTAAATTAACCAAGATTCTTGAGAGAGAAAATAGAGTTTAGTTTGTCAATGAGAAACTGTAACTCTTAAGGATTATTCTCTATTAATGAAATGTCATCAACATAAACACATAGTAGAGTAATAGAATTTGATGTATGTCTTACAAATAATGAGAAATCTGTTTTAGTATTGTGAAAATCAAACTGTTGCAAGGTGGCTGATAAAGTTAGAAACCAAGATCTTGGTGCTTGTTTGAGGCCATATATGACTTTCTTAAGGATACAAATTAGTTGAGTGTTAGATGCTGAGAAACCTTGAGGTTATTCCATCAAGACTGTTTCATGCAATTCTCCATTAAAAAATGCATTGTCAAAATAAAATTAGCGCATTTGCCAACCCTCAGACAGTGCTAAAGAAATCACAACTCTAATAGTTTGTGGTTTAATCACAGGAGAAAAGGTTTGATCAAAATCTATTCTTTCTCTTTGAAGAAAGCCTTTTGTCACTAACATGGCTTTATATTCAACTAGAATGAGACCCGCGCGATGCGCGGGTAGTAAATTAATGATAGTATATAATAAATATTAAAAATGACTATATTTTGTATAATTAAATTAAATATGTGTAAACTAAAGTTAAATTTAAAAGGTGTTTTGTTTAAAATAATTTGTAGTACAAAAGATTTGGATGTTAGAGTTATACAAAGTGACATTTTTATTTGGTGGTTTGATTTTATATTTATTTTTATTGATGGACTTAGTCTTCTTATGTGGCGCTCGTCCTCCTTTTTCTTTATTGGTTATTGTTAGAGTTGTTGGTTTCTTCTTTATGTCGTAGATTCTTGTGAAAGCATGTTCTTTATAAATTGTTGAGTTGTATGCAATTTTTATTGTGTTGTTTGTTCCATCTTTGAATGTATGTTCTTCTTCCGAAGATGTGTCTTGAATTTGTATGGTTTTCTTTCTCCTTAATCTCTTGATGTGCATGCAGTTTTCCAATGACATCTACAATAAAAAGAACAACAACATGTAGAATTTTTTTTAAATAAGTTATTTTTAATAAGAATAATTGAAATAGTATAGAGTGAAATTACCTGTTAATATTTTTCTTTGACCCACTCTATCAGACAATGTGTTAGGTGATGCAAATTCAAAATAGTGTTGGAAAATGTTTAATTTAAAAATACAATTCAAAAATACAATAAATATGTTTGTTTTATACCTTTTCATCTAATATAATCATTTCTAAGCAAAGAAACCCTTCTTCATTTGTGGGTGTTAATTAGGGGTGCACATGGGTCGGGTGAAGCCGGGTTCGCCGTGACCCGAACCCGACCCTAAATAATGACCGGGTCTATTTATGAGACCCTTACCCGGCCCTAGACCCGATAAAATCGTGTTACTTTCGGGCCACACTTAAGCCGGGTCTAGACCGGGTGAAGCCCGGGTCTTGATCAACTTTATCACGATATCACCAAAAATTAGATTCTACATCTTTTGAACCTCTAAATTTTAGAAAATAATTATTCCATAACATTGCAATATTCACATAATAATAATTTAGAATTTAATAATAATAATTTAAAGTTTCATAATAATAATTATGTCAATTACACACTAAACATTCAAAGTTCAAAAGACAATTAAAACAAAGTTAACAACCAACACAAGATTAACATAATAATAATAATTTATAGTGTCATACCAACCAATAACAACAAAATATTAAGTAGCAAACAATTACAGAATAAAATTCATTTGATTCGTAGCTTGATCTCAAGGTTAGTTGTGAACTTGATTCTTGTTGTGTGGATGTGTTAGTAACATCTGCAAAACATAAAAATTAGTCTCTCAAGATTATCATATGAATTAAATTAAATAATAAAAAAAGAATAAAGACATCATAAAGTAATTACCATTAACAATTTTGTCACTACTGTCAAATTGATCAAACTCAAGTTCTTCAAATATCTGCTTAGAAAGATACAACCAACTTTGAGTGCAAATTAAAGCTTCTGCCATTTTTGGTGACAAAGAGATACGATAAAGATCAACCACACGCCAACCAGTACTAAAGCATGATTTAGATGCAACAGTTGAAACTGGAATACCAAAGACATCACGGACTATGGGAGAAAGAATTCTATATTTTGATCCATTTAATTTCCACCAAGCCAATATATCAAAATTCTCATCTTCGACGTCCACAGGATCTTCGGCCAGATATTTCTCAACATCAGATTTGCTATCTGCATTAGCTTTTTCTTTCTTTTGTTTTTTTCACAAATTCACTCTATTTGCAGCAACATACTTAGCACTAGATTGACTACTATCTTTATCATCCAAAACAGCTTTAGAGGAACTGCCACCATCATCAAGAACTTTATCATCTACAATTTCTTTTGAATAAAATTTGTACAATGTCTCCAATGTAAATTTCACAAAATTAGTCATACTAGTAGCCACTTCCTTATCATATACATCCTCCAAACACCAAGAAAGATAATCAAGTTTGTATCGAGGATCTAAAACAACGGCAACAAGTATCAAAGGATTAAACTTGTCAAGTGGTCCCTCATATTTATCGTATTTAGCCTTCATAGAGCATGCCATAGTTCCCAATAATTCAGAATTGTTGTGGCTCCAAGATGTTAGTTGAGAATTTATAGATGCAATTTCATGAAAGCATTTGTTTAAAGTAACATGTAAAGAAGATGAGAAACACAAAGTAATCTCATAGAAGATTCTCAAAAAATCAATGAATAGCCTAGCATGTTGCCAATCAAGTGCCGTGAGTGGACCAACTTTCTTTTTACCCCCACTATCCTCTCCAAACCATCTAAAAAAATCAGTTTCTTGATAATAAAGTCTATCAAAAGTTTTTTCAATTTTTTTAGCATGTTCCAACATTAGATAGGTGAAATTCCATCTAGTTGGAACATCTAAACAAGCAAGACTTTTAGACTATCAACTCAGCCTCAATGCATTTTTTAAATTTTTTAATTCTTTGGGGAGAAGATCTAACATACCTAACAGCATTCCGAATGCTTTCAATGGAGGCATGTTGCTCTTTAATTCCTTCATTCACTATCAAGTTGAGAACATGAGCACAACACCTCATTTGCAAATATTTTTCTCCGCACACCAATCCACCCCTTGCAGCTAATTTTCTTTGAAGGTAAGTGATAACCCCATCATTTGAAGATGCATTGTCTAATGTGATTGTGAAGACCTTTTCAATTCCCCACTCTCTCAAACATGTCTCAATTTCTCTCCCTATTGTTTCTCCCTTGTGGTTCTCAATGAGAATTCTCTTTTGTAGCTTCCATTCGTCATCAACGAAATGTGCAGTTAGGCTCATGTAGCTAAGATTTTGATTTGATGTCCAACAATCTAATGTCAAACAAACTCGAGCACATGACTTTGCCAACCAAGCTTTAAGTTTTTTTTTTTTCATCTAAAGAAAGTTGAAAGCAATCTATTGACATTGTCATCCTGGATGGTACAGTGAATCTTGGTTCAAATCGATTAATCATTTTGCGAAACCCAATCCCTTCGACCACTTTAAAAGGGTGTTCATCAAGGATAATAAACTCAGCCATTGACTTTGAAAGTTTTGCTGGCTTCACCTTCTTTACCAACCTTAGGCATATAGCCATAAAGTATCTCATTTTTACTTGCTTTTGTAAATATCCACTTGTGAGAAATTCTCAAGTGTTTACTCAAAGAATTTGTGCCATGTCTAGTTGGATGACATAGATATACTTTTTGACAGTGATTACATTTGGCCTTGTGCTCTTCATTGGTCTCGCTAAATGGAAGCTGTTTAAAATGCGTCCACATATAAGACTTTTTTCCCTTGCGAGTAGCCTGCTGTCCCTCGTTAGCTTGCTGTCCCTCGATAGCAGCAACCTCATGCTCTATGTCCATGGCTTTGTTGTCCTCATTACTTTGGACTGCAATACAACTAGGATCTCCTCCTCCCATTTGTGTTTATCTAAACATAAAAAAGATTCATATAACAATATAATGATATATCTAAAAAAAACTAAACATACTTAAACAACTGATCATAAATTTAATATATCTAAATAAAACTGAGTATACTTAAACAAGTGTTCAGTCTCATCATTTAACAATAACAAATGCAAAGAGAATTAAATGTTTAATTTACTAATCCAAAAAAGAAAAATAAAACAAATAAGAAAGATTCATAAGTATGCCAGTCTCATTCTTATTATTGTAAGACTTAAGTGAAGTAAGGCATAGAGCCATAGATAATAATTGAAGGTAGGTTGAAATGCACGTGAGGATAGAGGCAGAGCAGCTAGCATTACTCAATACTCACCAAAACATTACTCACAATAACATAAAGTGTACAAACCAGAAAATTCAATTTTTAAATAACAATCAAATTTAAAGTGGAAGAGATCAATTATAATTATTAGTAGTGCAAATTATAAAACTAAAATTATTGTTCTTACTTCCAATAATTTGCTAAGACAGCCAATAATTATAATTGCAAATTATTATTCCTACTCCCAATTCTTCTCAATTGTTAAATTCCTATCTCTAATCAATAACTTCTTCCTACTTTCGTCTAGCTTGTAACTCTCATATTGAAGTACTCAAAATACAAACCAAAAAATTAAACACAAAAAAATCAATTATGTTAGTTTTTCTCAAAATTAAACCAATTATGGCAAGAAAAATATCAACAATTTCATTAGTTCTTCCAAAAAATTAACAAAACAAACAAAATAGGTGAAATATTAGCACCCAATAGGCTAGTAGTTGCAAGAAAAAAAATGAAAATCAATGGTTTTTAGCAAAAACAAATTACCTGCTCTGCGTCTTGCGATGAACACTGCATTGGTGAGAACTCTAAGTCTCTGAGAGGTGTTTGACGATCAGCAGTTGTGGTGGTTGATCGGACTTGGTGGAGAAAGAGGAAGAAGGTGAAAAAAGGGACAGTGAAAAAATTAAAGAAGATTGGTATTGAAGGAGAGAGTGAGGTAAGATTAAGAAGCACAAATGGCATGGAGGTGTGAAGGAGGAGCTCTCCGCTGGCCGTTGGGGCTACGGCGCTGTGCCTTAGGGAAAGTGGGAAACGAGTTTGAGTGAGAGAGAGTATGTTGTGTGCTGTGCCCTAGCCCCTGAATATTGTGGGCTGTGAAATGTGAAGCCTGAAGAGTGAAATTGTGGGTGTGGACATTAAACACAAAGGCAAGAAACAATAAAACATAATGCATATTCTTTTATTTTTTTTTACTGCACGCCTACACGGGTCCAATGGGCCGGGACCGGGTGATCCGAGACTTGGCCCGAACCCGATTTAATAAATAACTGGAGCCATCTATTGAAATCTTGGGTCTGACCGGGCCATAACAAACCAGACCAAATTAGCCCTGAAGTCACCGGGCCTGGTCCTGGTCTTCGGGTCGGATCGGGTCTTGTGCACCCCTAGTGTTAATGTCTTCCATAGACGAACTACACAAACTTTGATAAATCAATTGTCTGTTTGTTTGGTAATATTACATTTCTTATACTAAATTTAATATTATTTGAAGAAATGGTGATAAGAGACTTATATAAGTAGTTCAAATAGTATAGAATTTGAATATTTGTAACGTAAAATTTATTATGATTAATAGATTATTATGACATTTGTAATATAGATGTTTATTACATTTAATGAGTTATTTATAAAAATTAATAAATTAATTATTGGAGTTATAAATTTATGTATTGTTTATAACGATAAAATATAATAATATAGAGATATGAATTCTTGTACGTTATAAATTTGGTTAGATACTATTAATTTTTAATTATTGTCATTGGTAATTTTACAGCCTAATTTACATATATTTCTATTACTTGTATATTTTTTGTATATTTTATTTTTTTGCTGATTTGAAAATAATAGTTGATTTGGCAAAAAATAAGTGGTTGATTCTAAAGTTTTGCCAAGTAAGAGATGTTGCTTACATGACATTAGTAGGAGGAGAAAGATATCTTAAAAGTAATGTGGGTAAACTTATCCATCTATTTTTATATATTAAAAGTTATATCTAATTGGGTGGCCATGTGGATTCTTTTTTACAGCAAACACCCATTTACTACCGATGTAGTAGCATTTGAGATAGGGATCTATCTAGAAGGTAAGGTGTAAGATTGTTGTGAGGCTGATGGTGTATTTGCAGCTAGTGTAATAGGAGGAATGAGAGAAGTAGGTGCTGGTATAGAAGATGTAGAAGGTGAAGATGAGATAAGTGATTCTAATTGAAAGCTTGGAACAAAAATAAATTAGTGATTAAAGTAAATATCTCTAAAAGATTCAGAAGTAGAATTAGTAATAGTTTTAGTAAAATGAGTTGAGTATCGAAACTTGCCTTCGTAAAAAATAACATTACGAGATAAATAGAATTTACCATCAGAAAAAAGATATTTGTAGCCTTTATGTTGAGGATTATATCCTAAAAATAAATATAGATGTGATCTATAATCAAACTTGTGTTTGTTGTAAGGTCGTAAAAAAGGATAGCAAGTTAAGGCCGTCAAAATGGGCCAAACCCATCGGACCACCGTTTACCTATTTAAATAGGCGGCCTTTACCTCTAAAATTAAGCCCGTTTTAATTTTGGGCTAAACGGGCTGAGCCCGATTAACCCGAAAAAATGACGGGTTAAACGGGCTAGCCCGCGGACTAAATGAGTGGCTCGTTTATTTCTTTTTTACATTTTTTTCAAAAAAAAATAATACTTTTAGCTAATATTTCTCCCGATCCGACTTGAAAACCCGACCCATTAACTAAAAAAAATTATTTGTTAAAGATTTTTTACTTAAAAGTGATCATTTTTACCAAAATATTTTTCAAAAAAAAAAAATAAAAGTATAAACGGGCTGGCCCATTTAACCCATGGGACTGATCATAAACAGTCCGGACTGAAAAATTATGGCCTGCGAATGAAACGGGTTTAAACGGTCCAACCCATTTAATCCACGGGATTAACGGGTCGGACCTAAATGGGCCGGACTAGCCCGTTTGACAACCCTATAGCAAGTACACCCAAATACACTCATAGCATGGTATTTAGTTGTAAAAGCATTAGATAGAATCATAGCTATGGTTGTAACTTAAGGGCTCTGATACTATATCAAAAATATTTAAAAAGAATGAATATGATGAAGAACCAAGCAATGAAGGTTTTCGAGAGAAGCAAGAAATTAGGAATAGAGAGAAAAAGAAAGTGATATTGACTGATTATATAATTTGTAAAAAAAATGAAAAATTGTGAAGAAAGAAAGAGAGAAAAATGAATGAAGAATATAGAAGAGAAAAAGAAAAAGAAGAATGAGATAAATAAAATTCAAAAGAAAGAAAAGAAGCCGGCGGGGAATAAAAAATACAAGTATTTATTATGTATATAATTTACAACAATAGTGTTTAATAAAAATGTTGCATCCACACATCTACTATTTTCCTTACAAGCGATGGTATCTCTGCTCCGAGATTCTTCACATGTCTTGTTTCCAACACTCCAATCGAACACCGCAAGGAGCCTCTTAAATGGTAGATTCTCGAAGTGGTCCTTCGAAAACGTGTAGTTGTCATTCTTGACGACAACGGAATAGTCACAGTAAAAATAGGTCACTACTTGAATTGTGACCGTTTCAGTAGGAATATCCAGCTCACAGCACCTGTTGTCGGGACAATGTCTGTCATCGATTTTCATACTCATGTTATGACATTTTGTTACGCACCCCATTATATAACCGCTGGTGTTGCTGTAGATAGTAAAATAGCCGTAAGTACTGCAGCTAACACCTATGAATTGGTTGTCTTTGCTTGAAATGATGAAAGAAAGACTAGTTGTGATTGTGCTGGAAGAGCTAAAACTAATGGAATTACCATAGCTACTATCATAACGAATTTTGATGGCAGAAGTCAATATATCTACTTGTCCTTGGGAGACGTTTATGGTTATAGCTGGCTTATTGTCCCATATTAAACTGGAAATAGTACTGTTGCAAGTAAGTTTAAAGGATTCTTCTAAGAAACAGGTAGCACTGGTATATGAATTTTCTATGCCAAATGGATATGAAATTTGAATACCATAACACTCATTTTGGTATCCATCAAAAGATATATGATTATTATAAGTATCATTTATAGCTACTACTTCTACTAGTACATGGACTAATATAACAACAACAAATAACATGCCTATCCCTCTCATCATAAGTAGTGAAGGTGTGAGAGAAAGTGAGATCACAAGCAGAACAAGAAGAGAGAATGAAAAAGCAAAAAAATAGTGTGAGCAAAAAAGAGTTGTGAGCAAGAGAGAGAATTTGAGAGAGTTTCAGGATGATTTGGTATAGCTCACAGAGTTGTGAGTGTGATTTTGGTGTAGCTCAGAGAGTTGTGAACAAGAGAGAGAGTTTGAGTTGAAACACTCTTGATAAGAGTATATATATATATGCATTTGTTCTCTTCGGTGAAACAAAAAATTTCAATAAGAGGGGGCCACCAAAAGAAGTAAAGAACCATAAGTCTTTAGCTGAACTATGATCATCAAATTTATCCAAATAGTATTGACAAGAGAGAGTTGTGTGTACATTTCTAGTGCATGATCCGTGCAATGCACAAAAAAAGTTATATTAACCTACTTTTATGATTTAATATAATACAGGGCATATATACATTACAATAACATACACTATCCTCCATATTTTTTTTACAAATGTGTCACACTCAATTGCATACTTTACATTAAATTATAAAATTAAATAAACGAATACCTCCACTTATAAATGAGAACAACGAATTTTTTTATAGTTAACTTGAGATAAAACAATCACCTCGTTTATGAATTGCTCAACTTGGTTAGCATTAACTATTTTGGACTTCTTGATAGCAACAACTGTGTCATTTTCTAAAATTTCTTTGTAAACTGTGTCATAACCTCCCCTGCCAATGATTAAGTTCTCGTCATAGTTGTGGTGGCCTTCTTCAAATTTTCAGCAGCAAAAATTTTAGTAGTATGGGAGGATTCTTCTATTGCAGAGAGTTGTAACAAAAGAAGACCACCAATTTGCTTAAAAAAAAAATTTTGTAGTTTACTGAGTTTTCTGTTTTAGTATGTTAAGTATAACAAAATAGTCCCCCACAAAAATAGCTATGAATCCTGCATTTGCACCTGCGCATAATATGTTGGACACAATTCTTCAATGATTTTTCTTTTCAAAATGTAATTATTAACCATCTTATATCATCCTATCTTATCTTTAAGTGATGTTACATGTACACTAAAATTAGTGAATGACCCGTATAATGCACGAAAAATGCTCAGCACAAGAATTAAAAAATATGTTATGAATAAATAACATAATTCTATAATCAAATTTCATATTATTTTAAATACTATAACAAATGATTGTGTGTATATTTTTAGTGCATGACCCGTGCAATGCAAGAAAAATGCTAAATCAATCCACTTCTGAGTTAATATAATACAGGCCACACGTACATCACAATAACACACGCTATTCTCCATATTTTTATTACAAATGTGTCATACTCAATTGCACACTTCACATTAAATCACCAAATTAAATAAACGAATACCTCCACTTATAAATGAGAATAACGAATTTCTTTATGGTTAACTTGAGACAAAACAATCACCTCGTTTATGAATTGCTCAACTAGGCCAGCATTAACTATTTGGACTTCTTGATAACAACAACTGTGTTATTCTCTAAAACTCCTTTGTAAACTGTGTCATAACCTCCCCTACCAATGATTAACTTCTCGTCATAATTGTGGTGGCCTTCTTCAATTTTAAGGCAGCAAAAATTTTAGTAGTATGGGAGGATTCTTCTGTTGCAGAGAGTTATTGTAACAAAAGAAGACCACCGTTTTGCTTAAAAAAATTTTCTTGTAGTTTCATGAGTTTTCTGTTTTAGTATGTTAAGTATAACAAAATAATCCTCACAAAAATAGCTATGTATCCTGCATTTGCACCTGCGCGTAATGTGTTGGACACAATTCTTCAATGATTTTTCTTTTCAAAATGTAATTACTAACCATCTTATATCATCATATCTTATCTTTAAGTGATGTTACATGTACACTAAAATTAGTGAATGACCCGTATAATGCACGAAAAATGCTCAGCACGAGAATTAAAAAATGTGTTATGAATAAATAACATAATTTTATAATCAAATTTCATATTATTTTAAATACTATAACAAGTGATTGTGTGTACATTTTTAGTGCATGACCCGTGCAATGCAAGAAAAATGCTAAATCAACCCACTTCGGAGTTAATATAATACAGGCCACATGTACATCACAATAACACACGCTATTCTCCATATTTTTATTACAAATGTGTCACACTCAATTGCACACTTCATATTAAATCACCAAATTAAATAAACGAATACCTCCACTTATAAATGAGAACAACGAATTTCTTTATAGTTAACTTGAGATAAAACAATCACCTCGTTTATGAATTGCTCAACTTGATTAGCATTAACTATTTTGGACTTCTTGATAGCAACAACTGTGTCATTCTCTAAAACTCCTTTATAAACTGTGTCATAACCTCCCCTGCCAATGATTAAGTTCTCGTCATAGTTGTGGTGGCCTTCTTCAATTTTAAGGTAGCAAAAATTTGAGTAATATGGAAGAATTCTTCTCTTGCAGAAAGTTGTTGTAGCAAAAGAAGACCACCGTTTTGCTTAAAAAACTTTTCTTGTAGTTTGATGACTTTTCTGTTTTAGTATGTTAAGTATAACAAAATAATCCCCACAAAAATAACTATGAATCCTGCATTTGCACCTGTGCGTAATGTGTTGTACACAATTCTTCAATGATTTTTCTTTTTAAAATGTAATTATTAATCATCTTATATTATTATATCTTATCTTTAAGTGATGTTACATGTACACAAAAATTAGTGAATGACTTGTATAATGCACAAAAATGTTCAGCACGAGAATTAAAAAATGTATTATGAATAAATAACATAATTTTATAATCAAATTTAATATTATTATTTTAAATATTATAACAAGTGATTGTCTTTACATTTTTAGTGCATGACCCGTGCAATGCAAGGAAAATGCTAAATCAACCCACTTCTGAGTTAATATAATAAAGGCCACACGTACATCACAATACCACACACTATTCTCCATATTTTTATTACAAATGTATCGCACATAATTGCAGGCTTCACATTAAATCACTAAATTAAATAAACGGAGACCTCTACTTATAAATGAGAACAACGAATTTTTTTATGGTTAACTTGAGACAAAACCATCACTTCGTTTATGAATTGCTCAATTTGGTCAGCATTAACTATTTTGGACTTCTTAATAGCAACAATGGTGTCATTCTCTAAAACTCCTTTGTAAACTATGTCATAACCTCCCCTGCTAATGATTAAGTTCTCGTCATAGTTGTGGTGGCCTTCTTCAATTTTTCGGCAGCAAAAATTTGAGTAGTATGGGAGGATTTTTCTCTTGCAGAGAGTTGTTGTAGAAAAATAAGACCACTGTTTTGCTTAAAAAACTTTTCTTATAGTATGATGAGTTTTCTGTTTTAGTATATTAAGTATAACAAAATAGTCCCCAAAAAAATAACTATGAATCCTGCATTTGCACCTGCACGTAATGTGTTGTACACAATTCTTCAATAATCTTTCTTTTTAAAATGTAATTATTAACCATCTTATATTATCATATCAGCATGAGAATTAAAAAATGTATTATGAATAAATAACATAATACTATAATCAAATTAAATTTTATTTTAAATACTATAACAAATGATTGTGTGTATATTTTTAATGCATGATCCGTGTAACGCAAGGAAAATGGTAGACTGCATAATGACCTATGAAAGTTGAATTTGCCTCACAAAATCAAACTATTTATCTGAAAAATTTTTTATGGCCGGCTATTTAAAAAATTATCACCTTTTATTATACTATCCTGCTTTTGGATATTTTTATATTTTATTTTTTAATAATTAATAAAATATAACCTCTATCTTTAAAAAAAATATTGTAAACTAAGAATTTTCATAAAACTATGACAGGATTGACCCTACATTGTGTATTTTCTTGTGATATATTGAAGTGAGAAATTATTTAGCTTAATATATTTTCCTGAATACTCTTTTAACTATTTAACACAGATATAATTATATTCTTTAAGGTTTTAAGACATTTCAAAATTTATGTTTTGCTCCATTTAGTATTTAGATGCTATATCATTAGTCTTTTTTTTTTTTTTTTTGGGTGACTAGATGCTATATCATTAGCCTAATTGTTTTAAACACATACCACAAAATTCTAAATTTATAAATAGTTAAAATAACAAAAAATAAAATAAAAGGTAATAACAAGCTAACTGTGGTGCACTGCTTTATATATTGGGCCTAAACTAGGTAGTTGTTAAGTCTTGGATTTCGCCTTAAAACAGCCACAAGTAATGTTCTAACCCAAAAATCAAAATTAATTGAGAAAATATGGGAGAAAAATTATTTAAGGGTGAGCTAAAGTGAGATTTAAATTTTTATTGGATCCAAATCCGTTTTGGTAAGACTAAAAAAACTATCGAACGATTTTGTTTTTCTGTTTTGGCGGGTAGTGTTGCTGCAAGTGGTTGTACGGTACAAGGCATGCAAATGTAAATTGACTAAACTTTGGTTCAGGTGAGTGAAAATGCCAATTTTATACAATGAAAACATTATAGCACAAATTTTTCTTTTATGATTTATACAACTGAAATTATCAGTAATATTAAAAAATAATTAAGGGTATTTTTTAAAAAAATTACATACATAAAAAATTAATCATTAAATTAACCAATATATATATTAATTTATACATTTTCTTTAACAAAATAATTTATCACTAAACTAATCAAACTTGCTATAATAGAATAACTAAACTTACAATACTCAGAAAAATCAAATATGTTTACAAAAAATATTAAAAATAAATTATAAAATACTAAATATATATTTCTATACACTATAACTATTTTTTGGTATACGTATCTCCTAAGCTATCTAAATATTAGACTTTAAAAAATAAAGACATTTTGAATAATTGATTAAAATAAAAGTAATTTCAAAGAATATGATTAGTTGTCCGTTTAGACAGCTTCAAAAGTTATTTTTTAAAAAAATTTTGACTTATGAAAATTTAAAAAATTTTGACTTATGAAAAATAGTAATATTAATGTCTGATGTAATTTTTAAAATAAAATTATAATTTTTTAAAAAGTTATTTAAGTGCTTTTAAAATAAAATTATAATTTTTTAAAAAGTTATTTAAGTACTCATAGAGAAGTTAAAAAAAATGACTTCTCTTATAATAAAAAAATTTTTATCATAATTTTTTTTAAAAATAAAAATTAAACACAAAATAACTTATTTGTAAACTACTTTTAATATAAGTGTTTATTGTTTAAACTATTTTTTGAAAATAAGCTTAATTAAGATATTTATCTACACTGGACCAAATTATTATACTATCGTACCTTATCAAATATAAAAAATAAAATTATCAATTTCTCATTACTTTTTTTTCATTAATTGCTCAAATACTACAATATTTTATTCTCTCAAATGTAACTAAAAAACCAGAAATACATAACTAAAATATAAGTAAATATTAACCACTAATTTGACAACTAAAAAAGAACAAACAACTAACAACGACAAAGATTTTTTCTGATATAGTTGTTGGATTTTGTTCTTTTCTATTCGTCAAATCCAAATACCAAGAAAATAGTGCTATGAACCATAAAGAACAACAGTTTGCTAAATAATAATTTAAAAAAAAAAACACCAAAGCACTGACATTGCACTAAACACAACACCATCCATTGCCATTAACAGTAGAAGAAGAAGAAGAAGCATATACTAATTAAAATAAGTAAAAACAACTGACCCTTTTTAGCACTAGACACTACTACCCTTTTAAGCTCTAAACCATATTCAAAAAAGTAAAAATAAAATGAAATGACTAAAGCGAAAAACTAGCTCAATTTGCATCTGCACTTTCATTCTTGCCTTCATTTTCCAGTGCAGCATCATGTTTTATCCTTTTCCTGTCTTTGGTATATGTACACACTAAATTGTAGAAGATTGAAGACACCACCCTTCATTCATTCACCTAGAAAAACCTTAAAAAAGGGACTAATTAGTCTAGAAAAGGATTTTTTTCACTAGAGGATATGATAAAGGGTGGCATCAAATGATGAAACATTGAAGCAGATTCTACTTTCTTCAGCTCTCTACAATCATAGGGCCACTGTACATTTGTCCAACAACTTTGACATTATCAGGTTTGTCCTTCTCTTGAAGCCATTCATAGTTATTGCTTTCATCTTCTGGTATGGATAATCCATCAACTGAAATTTCAAAAATGTTCAATAAAAAGATGTTAGGTTAAGAGATATCAACTACAAAAGCATGCACATGCAAATAACACTGAAATATATGTCAACACAGAATAGGAAGACGCCTAAAAGGACAATCTGGTGCAATCTTGAGGTCACACGGAGACAATTCAACCGATGCTCCAAGACTCGGTGCAATAATATCTCTTCTCTTTCGAGTAATGCGACACTTTGTGCAAATTATTGATGTTGTGTGATGACCAATGAGTACTACGACTTTAGTGGGAACATAATCAACATATTAACATACCTGAAAAGTTGGAAAAAGGGAAGTCTAGATAGTATGTGCAGTGCCTGCCTTGAGGATCATTGTATGGAGGACCAAGAACATCAAGAACCGCGCAAGCCGTCACAGCCGTGAAGCAATGCATGTTGCCGCCGTCGGCAGGATAAAGGATGGCAGGGTTACAAGGAGCAGTAAAATCAGCATCAATCTTGACTTTGGCTAATCTCATCTCAGGAGTCTGGGCTGCCATAATTGGAACATGAAAATTATTGATCAGTATTCACTAGTAGCATCAATGTCTTGGTTCATTGTTACCAACATCAAACAGGAAAACAGTATACCCTTCAAATATGGATAAATGTTTTTTTTTTTAAATCTGATTAAAGGGTGTCTTTGTGCCAAAAAGAAAATTGATATAAATAAATAATTTGTGAAAAGACTAAGTAGAAGATTAAGAAAAGACATAAATAGGAAAAGACTCACTACCTGAAGGCTTGAAAATGGTTGGCATATGAGGAGGCATGTCAACGACCCAATCATAAGATTTGATGTGCATTGTACCAAAAAGAAGCTTACTGAAAACCGTCATTCCAGGATGATTATGAAGAGGAATCACCCCAGAGGCTGGCAAGCAAAATATTCCCATCTGCAATACAAATCCATTCTTCTTTTTCAATAATAATAATAATAATAATAATAATAATAATAATAATAATAATAATAATGATGATGATAAAGTTACACCAACACATCAACGTAACAGTAATAAAAGAAGTTATATGCACCATTTTTGTGTATATTTTTTTTCTTTTTACATTTTCTACTTTTGATATTAAAAGCGATTGATAAGAAAGAGAGAGAAAAAAAGATAAAAAGGTGGTGCAAAATATTCATTACCTAGGTCTTGGTATACATCTAAATAGTGTTCTAAAAATATTCATAGCCACACACCTAATATTTTATATAAATTTTATTATTGAAAATTAAAATAAAAGGATATAAATATTCCTGAAAGTCTGAAACATGGGATAAATTTACTCAGAAATAAGGCTAATTTTTTTACATTCGGGTGATTTTAAGGTAAAATACAAGAATATTTGATCTTTCTGATGTTTTACACTGTTCATTGACATTTGGTAATAAAAATATTTTTTAATTATAAAAAGACAAATTCATTGATATTTGTAAAAAAAAAAATTTATTATGAAAAGACAAATTGTGATTGACATTTTGTAAAGGCCCAGAACAGTGTATAACACATGATTTGGATCAGTTTTGGAAAATTCAATCCTAATAATCCAGTATTAGAAAAAAAAAAATCTTCCAGAAATAATGCAAGTATTTTTCGTATTTCTCTTAGCATGAAAAGAGTTCAAGGCTATAGCTTACTAACCGAGAATTTTTCACACTCATAAATGTGCAGGTATGTAATTGTTGGTGTTCCTTGAACACTGTTGACAGTGAAATATGGCATGTCAGGCTTCAATCCAACATCTTCTGGTGTTATTGCATCTGCCAAAAAGAAAATAAAATTATAACCAAATTTAACTGGTTTGAATGAGAGATAATAATATAAAAGAAAAAACATATGAAAACTTAGAACAATTCTAGCCATTGCTGTACATGTAACCAATGTGGTCCAAGTTACTGTGTCTGATTGTGTACCTGTGAATTTGATTGCAGATAACTACAGAGTAGTGAAATAACCAATAGCTATATCTAGGTTCAGATAAACATAAACATATATATATATATATATATATATGGTGAATACTACAATAAAATTTTTATAATTATCTTCATGTAAAAATATTTCTTTTTGACCTTTGAATAATGGATTATATTGTTAAATTTTGATATTTATAAAAGTATTATTTTTATTTAAAATATGACTAAATAAATAAGTTACACTAAACATTTTTATAAAAAAATTTTTTTGCCATCTTCATTTGAGTAGTTGCCTCTATATATATATATCCAACAGTTATTATATTTTTATTTTGACATCCAAAATGTGCATGATTCATATACTTAAATGAAGTGTTTTTAAGGCCTTGGACTTCAAGTCAACGACCAATTTATTCCTTCACCTATTTAACAGTCACCATAAAAAATTTAAATTATATTATTATAAAAAGCATTCAACTTGCTATCATATTCATATCATGCCTATAATAGCGATTTTCAATTGTTACAAAAACAGCTAACATGACCCATTTTTACCACTAAAGGACAACCCTAATTTAGGGATATAATACATCCAAATTAGACAACAATTATTTACCAAAGATGTCCAATGAAAATGAGACACCCGGTTGGTGGGAAATAAAAAAAGCACAGATATTTTACTTGATTACCCAAAATACATGATTGAAAAGAATTTAATGGATTAGATTTATGCTATAGCCTATATGCTTATATGCTAATGCTAATGCTAATGCTAATGGTCCCCTTCATAAACATACATGAGACTCAAGATTTCAACATCATATAGTAAGCTGGAAACAGCAATGTGTGAGTATATTTATAATATTGGGGAACATCAAGCTTTTTTAATTTATATTTATTTGATAACTCCAAAATCAAAAACCTTATAATAATAATAATAATAATAATAATAATAATAATAATAATAATAATAATAATAATAAATACCATGTATGCATGCAAATGGCACGTAAGACAGAAACAAAGGCACCATCATTAGCATGGAAAAGATCACAAAACCCCACCACCCAAAAACATTAATGAAGTCCCATGAGGAAAAAAACAAAAGAGATTTAAGATATCAAAGTTTGAATTATATCACACTAGAACTAGAAGCATGCGTCTGCATGCCCAAGTTGGGGAAAACGACTCAGAAAAACAACACACAACCCAATAAATTAAAAAACAGAAAGAAAAAACACACACACAAATTCACAAACACCTACAAGGCATAAATAAATAAAAAATCACACGTGCAATACGTTCAATACAACAAATTCCTTTCTTCGGCAGATACCTAAAACGGAACGAAGGTTCTCAATTTGGGATGGTGGAGGAACGATGCCAGGTCCGCCATTGGCGAAAACTTGGTAGCAAGTATCGAAGAGCTTCTCCCCCGGCGACAACGACATCATCATCTTCCTCGAACGTTGTCGTCGATTCTTCCTTGATTTGCTGTTCGTGATTGTCTCTCTCTGCACCTCACTCCCTTTAGATAAGTTCTTCCCAATCCCCATTCGCAATTCCAAGTTCCAACCCAACCCAAACAAGGTGTTTCAGAAATGCAAAACAGAAACAGAACAGAGCAAGATTAAAAAAGTGAACTTTGGAACGGAAACGGACGTAATCCGAGGTGAATTGAATTGAACAATGTGGAGAATGTGATTATCGGAAATGGGTATGGAAGAAAATTGGGAAATGAAAAATGCAAAAAACAGAGACCCCTATGAAGGAAGGTAAACAATAATAACAAAAAAAAAACAGAGTAAAACAGGGGAAGTGAGTGAGATAAAATAAAATAAAAAATAAAAAGGGGGTAGATAGATACTAGATATTAAGTAAGAATCATCTTAGGACTTAGGAGGGTTTAGTAGAAGGGTGAAAAAAAGGATTAGGAAAAGTTTAACATTGGAGAGTGAGAAGAGAAGAGAGGAATAATGGGATAAGGGTAAATTGTTTGTTTGTGAAATGATGTTGTGTTGATATAAAAGAGAAGAGAAGAGAGAGAGAAATGGTAGTTTGGTGAATGTGGGAAGTGTTAAAGAGAAGAAAACCAGGGGCCATGGGGATTGTGGTATTCAGTGGGCTATTCATATTCAAACAGCGGATTACTATTATCATAATCAATTTATCATCTTCTAAATCTTCTATTCTATATACACTTTCATATTTGCATTTGGTACCTTTTCCTCTTTTCTCGTTTGAACCTTTTTTTCCCCATACTTCTTTTGCTTTTTCCCCTATTTGGGCATTTTTTTTTAACAAGGGTATCAAATAAAAAATAATTTAATTTTAATACGCTTTTAACATAAAATAATTTTATACATGCATATAATTACATAACGTGATATTAACAAAAATAATTATTTTTTATATTAAATAAAAAAACGAATATATTTGTATAATTATGTAAAATATTTTACATTATCAATATATCAAAATTAAACATATGACAAAAAATTGATAATTGAGAATTTTATAGTTTTATACACCTCACTTTTAAATATTATTTATTAAATAAAAAGTATTGTATTTTTTATTAACTAAATGAGTCTTAATTTTTTTAATAATTTAAATTTAAAATTTAAGATTTATAATTTAGTATTTAAAATTTAAGATTTAGAATTTTTTTTAACTTTAACATATGAAATTATTATATTATTAATTATTCAACTAATACTTGAAGTTAAACAAGGAAAAGTGTATTTCAGAATATACAAGTATTTATTAAATTTTATATTTTTATAAGGGTATAAATGGTATTATAAGTTTATAAATAAATTGTTTAGAATTCAATTTAAACACAATATTCTAAATTCAAATAAAATACATAAAAAAATCATTTCATATATTAGATGAACATATAATTAGATCCGTCATGCAATTATATACGATAAAATGTAATTTATCTTCTAATTATCGAGAAAGATCGGAATTATTACTTTTTAATTATATACCACTTGAATTTTGTCATTATTAAGAAAGACAAAATCATGTACTATAATTTAGAGAAAACATCACCCAAAAAAAAAAAAAATTTAAACAAGCACAACGAATTTTTAACTTTTCATATTAAATAATAAATTAACGGCCTACATGCACTAGTCGTATTTTTAATATAATTAAATTTTAAAAGCTTGGTTTATATAATTTAAATACAATTTTTTTAGTGACCAATTTAAATACAATTGATCATTGTTGTTAATTAACTATTTAACTCTATGAAAAAAGATCTTTTAAAATGACAATATTAATAAAGTAATAAAGTAATACTTTAATTACTTTTAAATTTATAATATTTATTATTTATAAATTTCACTATTTTAATTTAATAATAATTAATAGTATATTTTTTTAAAAAAAAAACAACTTTAAAAAATCCGAATCCTAACTCTATATTCATGGTCCTTAATACTGCTCTTTTATATTTTCAAATTCTATTGAAAGGAAAACTTGACTTAAATGGACTCCAATGTTTTATTCAAATCCAATGCTTTATAATTTTTGTAGTTATCTCTTTCTTCGTATAACGTGATTGTAAATTGGTACATGCATGTGTTACTTGTTCTTTTAATTTATTTTGTGACATTATTGGTTTGAGAAATATTATTAGTAGTCAATTCAATTGTGTAACCCAAAAAATATGTCTATTCACCTGAGGGAAAAAATGACCATTAGCCATCTCGAGACAACACTAGATTTTTATATATAATCCCAAATTATCGTCTTCTAATTTTTAGCATATTTGTCATTTCTTTTGTATATTATTCAAATTTTTAAATTTATTAGAATATTCATTCAGATATCATCAGTTTTATCCTTGAAGTTCTTGCACCAATGTATGATAACCCTCGTTTACACAAACATAGACATGCAGGTGGATGGAATTTTTTTTTTTCCTAAAAAAAATCATTTGATAACTACTGGGGGGATTCTTCATTGAAGATAATAAGATAACCGGGAACTTAAATTAAAAGGATATATATTTTTCCTAAAATATATTTTAAAAGCATTTGTTAATAATATGATGATAAAAATTAAGATTTTGGATATAATCAAAATTCTTTTTAAAGAAATTTCATTTTTATGGTTTAAATCAAGAACTTAAAAGAAAATCTCGTGGTTTTTTTTTTCTCTTTTTTATTCGAAGTTAATAGAGGGAAATTAAAAAGAAAAAAAAAAGTCATTTTCAGTCAACTCAACATCGAAAAATATTGAAAGTGATTTGCTAATTAGCAAAAAAAGCCATGACCAATTAATGGCCGCTGGCTGTGTAAAAGGCAACACTAGACTTTTAAGATGGAGTAGAATTCTAACGGTTTTTTTTTTCAGAAATTAAAAAAAAATTATATTTAAACTTTAATTCCACAAATACGATATTTTTTTTGGTATAAAGCAACTTCGCCGCACTCTCGGGCGAATTCTCTTTAACTTTTTTGAAATCCGTATTTTTAATCTATTTTAATTCATTATCATCATCTCCAAATAACATATAAATCTACAAACAGTATATAGAATACACAAAAATATATACAGACAACAATCATGGTTTTTTTTAAGAATTTTTTTAATTATAAATTAAAAAAATAAGCCATATTTAATAATGGCAACCATTATCATCGTCTCAAAAAATACACAGGTATATCGGAATAAGCCATATTTAACAAAGATTTTTTTAATTATAAATCGTATTTTATATAAATAAATTTTTTCAAAATAAAATATAAATATGACTTATTCCGATGTACCTGTGTATTTTTTGAGACGATGATAATGGTTGTCATTGTTAAATATGGCTTATTTTTTTTTTATTTATAATTAAAAAAATCTTTGAAGAAGCTATGGTTATTGTTTATGTATTTTTGTATACTCCTATATACTATTTGTAGATTTATATGCTATTTGGAGATGATGATAATAGATAAAAAATACGGATTTCAAAAAAAAGTTGAAAGGAGTTCGCAGGGTTAGGCGAACTCTATAATTTTTATAGAGTTCGCCGAAAGTGGGGCGAACTTTCTTTATACAAAAAAAATCGTATTTGTGGAATTAAAGTTTAAAAATGGTTTCTAGAAAAATATAAAAAAAAAATTTATTTCTAAAAAATATCCGAATTCTAACACATTATATATATCTTATTTTGGCTCTTCAAAATAAAGTTAAGGTACTAACACATTAATATTTTTTTAATAATGATATATATGACAGAAAATAACAGGCTTATTTTAAGTTTATAGAAATATATAATTCTTCTAATACTAATTATAATTGATTACTCTATATTTAAGACTTAAACTCAAGCCAAGGCTACGAATGTGTCATTTAAATTTGAATACTCTAGCTAGCTTCAATTATCAAATTTTGGAATGCCATTTTGATGCAATAAATAATGTTAGCATCTCTCTCTCTCTCTCTCTCTCTCTCTCTGATTTTTGGATTTTTATAACTAATTGATAAGTCCTTTAATTTTATGGATGAGAAACTTTTTATTTGTCACACCAGAAGCACTATGTACATGGGGGTACCCCATAGGCCATAATGAGATGTCATCTCTATGCTTTCCACTCCAAGACTTTCATAATTCACAAGAACGCTTATAACCATTTCTAGACGACTTTGGAACATACAAGAAGTTTCATGCACAGTGAAATCAAAATTTAATTAATCTGTTAGCCATTATAATTTTATTAAATTTACAACTAAATTCTTATATATATATATATATATATATATATATATATATATATTATGAAATTAACAATAATATAAAAATTTAACTGAAAAAATATATAAATTTAATTATAAATTTAATAAAATTATAAAAATTAATAAATTAATTAAATATTAAATAAATAATAAAATGAATAACTTAGTAACAAAATAAATAATAAACAGATGGGTCCATCACCAATATATAACATCAATTATTGATCTCAAGAAGATGGTTGTCGTTATGAGTGTGGAACTAAAATTTTGAAAATAAAATAGGATAACATACTAAAAATAAGACATAAAAAATAAAATATAAAATTAATATTTTATATTTTATTTAATAATAAATTAAATATAAAAAATAAATTTATTTTTATACAAAAAAAATTAAAAAATATATAATAATAAAAATTATAATTAAAAATAATAAAAATAATAAAAAATAAATTATATTTGTATTAATAATTTATATTTTTTATTAAAAATAATATAATATATTAATTTAATATTTTAAAATATAATATTTATATTTATATTTTATCTGTTAAATATAATTTTATATTTTTATTTTATATTTCACCATCAAACTTAACATTTTACTCTCTATGGAGCACGAGTATTTTTTCAATTTCGCTACGTTTATACTCTTTATAATAAAATATTATTTTTACATAGTAATTGTTTTAATAATTAAACATGTATTTTTATTAATAAAAATAAATATATAATTAATTAATAATAGTTATATTTTTATACAGATATCAAAAATATCTATTATATGAATAATATTTTTTAATAAATGATGTTAATTAATCTTTTAATAAATAAATATTTTATCTTAATTTTTTAAATTTTAAAACTAAAATAAAAAAATTGACTTAAATTGACTTATATTATAATATGAATTTTTTTTTAATAACACAACTCTTAACTTGATTATTTTGATACAATACGATGACTTCATTATAAAAATCGATCAAATATTAGTGCAACTAATTTAGTAACAGTTTTTATTTATAATTTATAAAAAATTTAAGGATAAATCACATAAACAATATAAATGTCTCTCAATATTATACTAAAATTTCAAAATTCAAAACATTACATGTTCCTTTTTTAAAATCAGATCTATATAAATTGAAGTTAGAAAATTCAATTTATAAGTTAAGTGTACAATGTAAATTGAATTAGATGAAATCGATTTACCTAATAAATAATTAAATCAAATGAGTTAGATTCGATCGATTTGCTAAGATTATCAATAAATCGAAATAACTTGAGTCGATTTTTAAGGAGGAAGAATTAATAAGTAAAAATGTAAAAAAAAAAAAATTATGCATGCTATTTTAATTTACTGTTTGAAATAATAAAAAAAAAATCGAGTCTACTTAATTTGAATTACTATAATATCCAACATACAGGTGATATAAATCAAATTGATATAAAGAATTGGTTCCTATATAAAAATGATCAAAGCGTTATGGATTCATTAGAGTAGAAGTCACAATAATTAGTAATGATAATCTTTTACTTCTGGTACACTATAGAGGGTCGATTAAGAAAAAATACGTTTTGGAATTAAATTTACTGACAAGCCTCGCGAGATGGACCAGGCCAGCAATATGCAAGTTTGACATGATCCTATCTTCTAAAAGCATATCATGATATACCTTCTCATGCTCGTGATATATCAGTGGACATGACAATGAAATAATTCTCTTAGAATCATAACATTTTATAAGACAAAAATCACCTAAAACGGATAATTTTAATAAAAAATAATTTAACCTACCAAAATTAAATTCAATTATATCGGAACATAATTAATTTAGTATTTACGACGGAAAGCTAAACTCTTTAATTTATAACTAAAGTTGTAGTATCTTTATTAATCTAACATTTGATCATTTAGTTTCTTAGATAAATTCAATCATTCTAAATTCTTACTAATATTCTACTACCTAATTAATCCAATACTTAAAATTCAAATTAATTTAAATTAAATTCTAACAAAATTTTTAACCTCGTTAAACTTCTAACAATAAAAACTCATAAACCCTAACCGTTGTTAAATCTACTCGTCAACATACTTAGAAATTCCTTATCCAGCATTTATTTGTGATTTCAATCTTCTAACATATTAATACCTATAAATTAATACTCTAACTACTATTTGAAGTTTAAAGATTTTAATAATTTTAACAATCAAGTTTTAAGCGAATTAATATCATAACAATTCTTTATTTTTTAAAGAAAATAAAAAAAATTCAAATTTTATTTACTAACCTCTTCATGTTCGCTACAGCAATATAGACGACTCCATCCAACCAATAGATTCGATTTGGGTCGTCTTTCATTTTCGTAGTATTACTCTGAAAGAGCCTAACAGCGGAAACAACACAAATATCCAACACAAGAACAATATGGAAGCACTCACAACACAATATGGCAGCAACTATAACAAGCAAATATAGCAAGTAACGCAATAACAAGAATACACCGAAATTTTAACGTGGAAAACTCCCTCAATGTGAGAGGTAAAAATCACCGGTCGTCCAGACCAATGAAATAGCTCCACTATAATCAAATGAGGTACAAGAGAGTCTCAAACAAAGCACAAAAACGTGCATATAACCAGCCAAAACATCAAATCACCAAAGCTTATAAATGAGAAGCAAGAAGATGAAATATACCCAAAAAAATAGAGCTGCTGTCAAAGCCAATTTCTTCCTCTGCAGACATTCAATTAAAATCTTCACCGTTTAGAATGAAGAACAAGATATGAAGAATCTACAGTCCAAATTTCACGTCGATCCAACGGTGAAAAATTGAGAAATTGCTGTTCTGTGTAAAAATGGAAAACTTAATTTCTCTCAGTGCAGACTTCCAATCAACATCTCCACCATCCAGAATGAAGAACAAGATGAGAGAAACACACAGTTCAAATTTCAAGTCGATCCAATGGTGAACTAATGAGAAACTGTCATTTGAAGTTTACTACTTTGGATAAAAACGAAAATTATGTTTTCCCTCTTCTTTCTCTCTTTGGTGGCTACTCTCTTTCTCTTAAATTGATTCCAAAAATCTGATTAGTGATTATGGTTGTGGTACAATAGATGGAAAGAAACACCCTCAAAATGTTAGACGTAAGCCTCACAAAGAAGAGAAAAAAAAAACTCAACACACTCTTATACTATGAATTGCCTCAGTTCTTCTGGATTTTTTGTTTTAGTGGGATATGGGGTGATATAATGTAATTCAAACCAAGTAAATTCGAATTCTATATACAGAAGTTTGCATATAAATTAAATTAAAGTTGTAGATTTATATTAAAAGCACGTGTATAATCGAATCAGTGTGTCGATTTATTATATGCCAAAATTATGGACTAAATCGATATAGATTATATCAATTTACTATGAATGATCTCAAACAAAATGCATTTTTTAATAAATCAAAACTACTTATTTCAGTTTACCTTAAACTCTACTAATTCAATACATGTATGTTAATTCGATTTATATAATAATATACATAAAAACAACCGCATAACATTTTTTATTTTGAATGATTCATATAATATTAAATTGCCTTTAATTTATATAAGTGTTTTACCCAAAATTTAAATCACACAATATTATACTATATACGTAACAAAAAAGTTAACCACCACCCCCATTACCCCACCTCGCTCATCCTTATTATCATAAATTCTAACTTTGATATTTCTATTGACTGATGCGCCATATTCCGCATCACCATCACCACTACGATCTTTTTTCCATTCTTTTTTCTTCTCTCATATTCTTTGAAAAGAAAGTGCTACCATTCGTTTATCTCATTTTTCCTCTAACATTCTTTCTTCCTTTTTAAAAAGTCTTCGTCATGCATTTATTTCTTTTTTTTTTTTTGCGACATTTATTTTCGGCAATTTTCCTTCTCTTCTAGCAGATTTTTTTCCGAAAACAAACTGATTAATATAGTTTGTAAATATTTAAAATTTCCACAAAGTTGAAAGAAAAATTGAATTAATTTTTGTTAGTCTTTAACAATTTTTTAGTAAAAAAATTATATTATCTCCAAATAATAAGGTCATAAACCGTGTTTAGTATTAAAGTTAAGATCACATTGTCCTCCACATGAACAGCAGAAAACCGAATTGAATGTTTAGTCATCCTTTGTAATTGGTGTTAATAACTCATTATTCATGATTTATACATCATTGTGATTTGTGAAACCAAAAGTTATCACAAAAAATAATTGAGTAAAATCAGTCTCTAAATAAACATATATTAGAGTAAATGGTAAATAAATCATTAACTAATTAAAAATATAAAAACGCCTCTCACTTTTTAAAATACGAGATATCTAAGTCCTTTTAAAAGACTGATTTGTCTTTATATATTTTAAACAGAAAAACTTAAATATCTCATACTTTAAAAATTTAAAAATATTTTTATATTTTTAATTAGTTAAAGAATTACATGTTTTCAAATTAAAAAGTTAAAAGTTTAATTATCTTTTTTCTCTATAAGCTATAAACTTTGTTAGCCAAATTCTTTTAGGATATTATTTCCACGTTAGGCTAGCTAATTAATCTTGTGGATACACATAAGAATTCTGGATCTTCATGCAAAAGATAGGAGATATTTTATGAATGTGTCAAGATTTAATATATCAGAAAAGCTCATTAACGAATAAACTCAAAAAATGCGATGCAAGGTCTACATTCTTCTTCTTCTTCCTCTTCCTCTTCTTCTTCTTCTTCTTTTCTTTCGTTTCTTGCCTTCTCTTTCTCCTTCTTCTTCTTGCTGCACGATTCTTCTTCCTCTTCCTCTTCCTCCTCTTCTTCTTCTTCTTCTTCTTTTCTTCGTTTCTTGCTTTCTCTTTCTCGTTCTTCTTCTTCTTGCACGTTCTTCTTCCTCTTCTTCTTCTTCTTCTTCTTCTTTTCTTTCGTTTCTTGCCTTCTCTTTCTCCTTCTTCTTCTTCTTCCTCTTTCTGTTCTTCTTCTTCATTTACGTGCTTTTCTCTCTGTTTTCTTTTTTCGTTATTCTCGATTTTCATTGTTTTTTGACATCAAGCTCTGAAATCGTTTTTGAAGAAGAAGAAGCAGCAGAAGACGGGGAGGAGAAAGAGAAAGAGTTCTGAAATATGCATAAAATGTACTTCAATGAATTTTTGGTGTATTTCTTAAATCCTTTGGGTGTATTTCTGTAATCCTTTGGGTGTATTTCTATAATCGTTTGGGTGAATTCCTGTAACAGTTTGGGTGTATTTCTGTAATCTTTGGGGTGTATTTCTGTAATCGTTTGGATGTATTTATAAAGTTCCATTATCTTCAAATTTGGCAAGAAAATTATTTTCATGGAGGAAGAAGAAGAAGAGTCATTCATAATGCATGGTGAGTAGCGCGCTTTGAAAACAAGAAGTTGTTGAATAACGTGCGTTTTATTTACTCTTGAATGTGGAAGTGTGTAATGCGTTAATTAAGTATAATGCATATGTTTTATTGGACTTGTAAGACTTGTAAGCCACACAAACTTGTATGTGTAGCAGGCCTCTTAATATATAAACCTTCTACAACACTTCCATCGTAATAAACCAAATTAAGGCTAGGAAAATAATGTTGAGGTTCGTTGTTTATAATTTATTCAATAAATATATTATAAAAGTAGAAATTAATTTCTAGTTGTTAATTTTTCAGTAAAACTTTTTTATGTTAAACATCTTCAACAGACACCCTTAGAACTGGCAAATCTCTTCTTTCATCAATCCTCAATAAAAAATCCTCACTGCAAATAATATTTGGATATACTTTTCTTAAACTTATATTATCCGGATTTTATTTAACCCAAAAATTAGTTCATGAGAAAGAAAAGTTGGCCAAACACTTTATGAAACTATTATTTTTTTTTTGAATTAGAACTATATAGTGATCTACTATATAAAAATATTAAAATGTTAATTTGTGTATTAATCTCATTTCTGCAAAACCAGTATATATTTAGCTTTTTCTTTTCGTTATCTTTTCAACAGAATAACATGCAATCTGCGTGAAATTGAAGAAATAAGGGAAGGTTTTTTTCTCATCCTATTTTTATTTATTCATTTTATTTTCATTGGTTTCAATAAAACTTTAAAATATCAGGTATAAACATATTATATATTTAAAAGAAATCCACAGTTTGATTCAGAATCCATAGTTTCAAACAAAATATCTGGTGTGCTTGATTTTAATAATTGCAAGGGGCATGGATCAAACTTCTTGTACAAAATTTTCTTTTCTTATTTGTTATTTTCGCTGATGATGGTAAGTTTGAGTGGGAGGTGAGAGTGATCATCATGAAAGTGAATAAAATAAATAAAGGAGTGACTAACAAGTCTTGTGGAAAAAAATATATAGTTAAATTAATTTTGTAGGAAAAATATTTGCATGGTATAGGAACACATATATTTTTAGGATTAATTCTTAATTTTATTATTTTTTTTTAAATAAGTGTTCTCTTTCTCATTTATTTAAAGTATGTTTTTATTATAAAGGTATGTTTGGTCTGTAAATGTTGGATTAAGTTTATAGTATAGTTTTACTTTTATATATCAAATTCATCATAAAAGTTTTTTACTCTACATTTTCTCTTGAACCAAATATATATACCCTAAATGAATATATTAGTGTATTAGTAGACTCTAACACAAGTATTAATCTATTATTTTATTAATTAAACAAATTTGAAATTAGTTAAAATAATAAGCATGTTCACTAAAATCAAAAGATCATGGATTTAATTATTGGAGTTAACAAAATAACTTTTTATAGATTATATATGATGAATGACAATTTAAAAAAAAAATTGTACACAAACTCTCTCCCATATTATCATTATGTTATGTAGTATAGATATAGAATTTAAAAACATAAGAATTCATTGCATATAAGCCTAGAATCTTGTATAGCAAGTAACCTGATAATTCATGTTACCTCACTCTTAGTGATCTCTCTCAATTGAGTGGCTTGTTTCTTTTAAATCTGATACAGTTTCTACAAAATCTTGTTCTAAGTTTCTATGAAAATGAACTAAAGTATATGTAGTAGCATACTTAAAGAACTATTATGTAGAAACATGAGATTACCCACCAAAAAATATTTATGAAGGTATCAAATTAATAGTGTCACCTATTTACAGCTTTATTACCCAGCAAGGCTGCAGAATGTGCAAGTTTTTGTATCTTTTCGTAATTTCTTTGCGCGATCGCCTCTTTGTCGAATATGGCGTCCGACAGAACAACGGCCGATGCTCCCCGCGAAATATATTCCTCAATAGAGTCTGCAAGCAATTAGAGATTATGACATTCATTTTCAATTTTTGTGAGAATGATCAACAACACTAAACTATAAAAACTACCTATATTTATCCCCTGAGAAGCAACCATAGAGACATGAGGAAAAGGCTTCTTGATTGCTGATATGTACTGAAATCCTCCAAGTGCAGAAACCGGATAAATCTATAACGCAGGGTAAATTATCGATTTTAGGAAAATTTTTAAAAGTATAATAAACTTGATTCTTTATATTAATTGTATTAGTAGAAGAACAAGAATGTAAAATGAAATTATCAGCACAGATCTAGAAAAAATTGGAGCCGGGATCAGGAGATTAGTGCATCCCTCCTATGAGCCCAAAAGCAGATGAGAAAATGCAAACTCCTCCATGCAACTAGTTTGCATGCACACTCTATCTATATTTGAATGTTCTTCAACATGGTAAACTAAACAGAACATTAGAAGGCCAACCTTGACAATTTTAGCTCCTGCTTCACATGCAGACAATATCTGCATTATCAAACGAATGCTAAAAAAAATGAACAAGGTATGCACATTAAGGAGGCAAGACGTCATGTTAATAGGATCTCCAAAGTAAGCCTTACTTCAGTTGGAGTCATTGTGCCAGGAATGTATAAAACTTCACCATTCTGAATGTAATACATAACGTCCTGGTAACCGATCGGAGCCCCCAAAAAAAAAATAAAAAAATAAAAAAATAAAAATTAAAAAGAAAATGAAAGAAATAACAAAACACTGTGACCAAGAACTAGTAGTTGTTATGTGACATCTTAATATAGTAATAAGGTCTGCAAATTCAAACCTTAACAATTGCTGGACTCATCAGAAATTTTGCTCCGGCATTGACTGCAGCTTTTGCATCCTCAATCCTGAGAACAGTCCCAACCTAATAGCAGATATCTGTTTGATTCAGACAAATTTTGAGAAGAAATGTAATATCATGTAATGATTATCCTAAATGGTGAGCTTTTTTTTTCAAATTGATTTTAGAGTTAACTGAGAGTTTTGATGATCTATATGTTGAAACAAATCATAAGAATCTGAGATAAGATTGTTTTACAAGCTAGTAATATCTTTTTTGCTTCTCTTTTTGTTCTTGATGTATTCTAGAAAACATTGAATCGAAAGAAATTTAGAACTTCGGGTAAATTTTGGTGAGATTTGATAAACAAGGTAATACCCTAACAATTACTATCCACATGCATAAAATACCCAACTATTTCAAATGTCTCAACTTTGAATTTTTTCCAAAAAAAATTGCACAAGTAGGCTAATACAGTTATCATGTTAGTAATAATCCAAAGGAAAACATTTTGGCTATGAAGAATTTCATGAGCAGCACGAGGAGACGACAACAGCATATTGACTATTTGATGCTTCAACCAGCATAGTGACTCAGTGGTACAAAAAACAATCTCAAATTTCAATGAAACGTGACAATGCAATGATGTTTTTTCCATATCATAAAACTTATTCTAGGTTCATGTGAAGATATACACTCAAACAAAGAATATTGATGCAGAAAGAGAAACCAGAAACTTGAAGGGTGCGAGCATACTCCGAGTGCCATAGTCGGGTGCTCCTTGACCAGCTGGTTTAGAACCTAAAAAGAACAGGATTAGAACAAATGAATTCTATAACACAGTGCTACAAGTAAAGTAAGCAAGCAGAAAAGATTAAGTGAACAACCTCAAACACACCTGGGGTTGACACCACAATCTCCAACTACATCAAAAGAGAAAACGAAACAAAAGCGATGAGAAACACACTATAAAGACAGAGAGCTGAGGACATTTTGCTCAAGTAAAAGTATGTCCTAGTTCTTTTTACCACAAAATGAACACCAAGAAGAACTATTTTAATCTGCTTATGAAGAATTTAGGGAGATTTAAAGTTATAGTTTGAAGTTTGAATACAAAGATACAAAGTAATTCATATCTTTTGAAATGCCATAAGGCTGATTTAAATTGATTGAGTTGAACCATTAGAAACAATGTGAAAACTTAGGTTAAATATATCCATGCAAATCTGCCCAAAGTTCTTTACTTTCATTCAAAATAAATTGATAAACAAAATAAAAAAAGAATATATAGAGCAAACTCACAACTGAGATGCCACCTGCTATTGCAGCATTTGCAACTTCATAGGCCACTTCTGCACTGTATGAAAGTGAAAAAGAAAAATTAAGGTCAAGGGTAACCGTGATTGAATACATTTATCTATAGGGTTAGTGTTTCTTAGCACACTTTTGATTGAAGTCCAATCACTATATATTGGTATGGAAAGTATGAATTCACTGAATTGTAAAACTCTCACATTCAATATGCTTATCAATATTACCAAAAACAAGCTAGAATTAACATCAACCACCAACTGAAGCAAACAAGAAGCATGAATGAAATCTGACAACCCACAAATACATTATTTTTTTAAAAAAAGTAGTCTTGGCAAAGTGCCCTGTCAAGAAAAATCAAAATTGACTATATGGAAAAATAATCAAATAAAAAAGAAGAGCAGAAGAAAAAAGAGAAACCTTTTAGCTCTGAGGCAAGCTATGACACCAGAATTCTCAATCTGGAATATTGTTTTGTCAGGTGAAGATGCTGAAACTGAAAGATGAACCTGAGGCTGAGGTGCTCTGCATGAAACTCTACCACATACTGAAGCAGCAGCAGCAGCAGAAGAAGAAGAAGAAGAAGAAGAAGAAGAAGATACATGGCATAGGGAAGAAGAAGATGAAGAGTGCAATTGGCAGAGTGCTGCAGTGGCCATTGTAATTGTAATTGTGCACTTCTTTACTTGTGTTTATGTGCCTAGCTAAAAAGAATTAACAGCTTATCCATTTGCAAGTTCCCAGTGTGGGATAGGATCCAAAATATCAAAATCTAACATTGGAATTTGGAATCAGTGTTTGGTTTGGTTTTATTTATATCTCTGAGACTTTATGTATTTCGTTTTCGGAGGATTACATATTGACATGTGTGTTTCATTAGATAAGGTAAGCATTCTACCAACTTTGGCTTCAATAGAATCGTGCACAAGCTCGCCTTCATCTTTGTAATCTTGAGTTAAAAGCTTATTGAAATTAAAAAGGAAAATTATATGTTTATTGGACTAAATAAAACTTATTATTATTATTATTATTATTAATGATACACAGTAATTTCTTAACTTTGTTCTATTTTTTAGTTTCAGTTTCTAATCACCAAATATAATATTCGGTCTCAAAAAATATTTTTCTTTAATTTTGAATTCCTTTGACTTACTAAAATCTATTTTCAAAGCTTTCTCTTGAAAAATAAAAGAAAGACCAATTTTATTGAAAATATTTAAACATTACTAACTGCATAATTTAACCTTTACATCAATATTTCTTTTTAAAATATAATTTGAATGCCATCTAAATTCTAATGGCAAGATTGAAACATGAGATGAAAGCATTGTACTAACTCAAATTCCAAACGAAGTTAGCCTCTGAACTTGGTCCTTTGTAGAATGTACTTTATTACATGATTCTAATCAAGATAAAGTCTTGGAAGAATTGTTTATTAAACTTCTGTCATGTCAGCATATTCAAATAATGGTACAATTGCAATACAAAAAATATACATACATAATAACACATTGAAAAACTCCACCAAAATCAGGTTACATAAGTTATATCAAATTTAAAAAAAAAAAAAATGCTATTCAATAATCCTGGAGGTAGAAATACCAGTAGCATGTCCTCTTGATGGTGGTAAGATACTTTGCAATTTTTTAATCATTTGATCTAGATCCTTCAACTTTTCTTTGTGACCAGCCTTCAGTAAAAAATTTTCCATCATTGAAAATGAAGCAGTGCTCATATGTCTTCCTCGTTCTAACAATTGTTTGGAGCACTCAAAAGCTTCTTGCAATAAATTCCGGGAGCATAATCCAGTGACTAGAATATCCAAAGCATGAGAATGAGGACAATGCCCTCTCTCAACCATGTATTTCCATAAACTCAAACCCAAATCAACACGAGAATTTTGGCAGAAATATTTCATTAGTGTCACAACTGTTCTTGTTTTCGGAACAAAATTCCTTTTAGTCATTGTCTGGTAAAATTCACTCACACCTTCAATCCCCTTTGTCCTCTTCAACCCTAAGAACATTGTGTGGTAAGTTACCCCATCAAGCTCAATGTGTTTATCAACCATCTCGTCCATCAAGGAAAGCGCAGATTCAATATGTTTGACTCTAACCAATGTACTAATCAGAGCATTATAGGCACCAGTATCCACAACCAAGTTTCTAGACGGAATCTCGTTGAACAATTGCCATGCCTTTCCTTTGTTCCGTGCCAACCCTGCTCCATGGATTAATGTGGTTATGGTTTCGATTGTAGGGACAAAACCCCTCTGCTCCATTTCATCCAAAACCCTCAAAGCATCACCTAAACAAGCTTTTTTGCAGTAAGCATCAATCCTAATATTATAAGTCACACCATCAGGACTAAAACCCCTCTTAACCATTTCATGATAGAAGAGCTCAACAGAGGTAACATCACCTGATTCCTTGAACCCCAACAGCAAAATGTTCATGGTCTTAGTATTCGCAGGAAACCTCGGCGCCATCTTAACAAATACAGACCTAGTCTCCTTCATCCGCCTCTGAGTGCAAAATGCTTTCAGAAGCACATTGAACTCATCAGTTCCAAACACCTTCCCAACAAACACATCATGCTCCATCCTCCTAAAAGCTTCAAGAGTGTTGTCAGTGGATTGAAATTTGGCAATTTTGGTCAACATAATGCTCATGGACTTGAGTGTGAGGAGTGAAGGATGGGTTCTCCCAATTTCCTTTAACAAGCTCCAAGCTCTCTCAAAATACCTCATCCTAGTAAGAATATGAAGCGTCTTCTCCAAGGAATCGGGACTGAGGGGAGAGTGGGAATGGTGGAGGGTGAAGTTAAAGAACTCAAGAGCCTTGAGGCCGTTGCAATGTGAAGCAAAGAGGCGACCAAGGACATTTTCAATAAGCCGGGTGGTGATGGTGGAAGGAGGGAGGTGATGTAGCAGTATGGGGTGAAGGGGTTGGTCAGGGAAAGGGTGGTCATTGATGATTCTGGTGATGGTGTCCACATCAATTGGTTTTGTCTCCAAAGATGTTTTAGGTTGAGTGCACAATTTGAATGTGGAACATGGGTATGAGCTTGTCTTATTGAGGAGTATGAGGTTGTCAACTTCTGTTGTTTGCAAAGATGATTGAGATTGAGGTTGAGTGCAAAATTTGAGGGTGGAACATAGATACCAAGTTGTGTTGTGTGGAATTCTAGTGACAAATTTCTTTTGGTTCAGCCTAAGTATTGTGAGCATGATGTTGTGGTGAGACGCCCACCATGTGTTTGATATTTGAACCACCTATGGATGATTATTGGTTTGGGTTTAGGAGGATTAACATATCTCAAACAATAAACTTTAATCGATTTTGGTTTGGTTTAGAGTTTAGGAAGTTCTTTTCCGAACAAAATCCGAAAGAATCAAAATGGGGTTGGTGTAGTTTTTGGTTCCCTGCCATGACATATTTCAAACAAAAATCTCTCTTGATAACAAAGTTACATATAAAGAAGAGAACTAAATTTACATGAAGTGAAACAATTGTGTTATTTGATGTAGAAAGAAAAGAGAGAGAGAAGCAAATTGAGTTACCTTGCGGTGGCTGATGGAGAGCGATTTCAGTGGACTACGGCGAAGGGATTCTCATACTTTCAAGCTGAGCTTTTTATTCAAGTTAAAAAACTTTTAAAAATAATTTACAAAGTTATTTTCTTTATATCAATAATATTTTTTATTTATCACATTATTAAATTTTTACACTTATTTAAATAAATAAATAAATAAATTAATTATTCAATTAAATTATATTAATAATTATTTTTTTAGGTGCTAAAAATAAGAATAAGTGCTTTTTTTTATTCTTGATCATTTACTCAAAAAACAAAGTGTCTCTCAAATTTTAAAATTTTTTAAATATATCACTTAGATCAATAATAGAGATTATTTAAATCAATTACTTAAATAGTTAGCAATTATTTAAAAAATTTTTATCTGTGAATGAATGCTTTCTCCATGCATCAAGTAAACAGTGAGACATAGAAAATGATATATAAATTTTTCTTTAATAAAAACTTCATTGTTAAACCTTTTTTTTGCAAATATACAATAAATTAGAAAATGATACACTTTTTTTTTTATTTCTTTATAAAAAATAAATTAACGGTATATAATATTTTTCTTTTTAATATCTTTTAATAAAAAATAAATTTTATTTTATTCCTCCTTAATCATTATACACTTCTCTCTCCCTCCACTCGCAAGAAGCCATCGCAACCTGCTTCTTGATTTCTGAAGGAGCTTCTGTTTCTCCTTCTTCTCCTTCTCTCTCTTTCTCTCGCATCGTCTTCAATTCAATTCAGATCCAGCAGATCTTCCACAAACCACAAAATGTACGGATTCGAAGCTATGACCTTCAACATCCACGGCGGTTACCTGGAGGCCATAGTTCGCGGCCACCGCGCCGGACTCCTCACTACCGCAGACTACAACAACCTCTGCCAATGCGAATCCCTTGACGACATCAAGATGCACCTCTCCGCCACCGAGTACGGCCCTTACCTCCAAAACGGTGCGTTTCGTTTCGCCCAATCAAACCTCAATTACTATTATCATCTTAGTTATTGTTATTTCCTTCGATGTTTATTTTCTAATCTAACCAAATCTTGTTCTTTGGTGTCACAAAAACATGTAATTTGCTTCCTTTCGGCTGTGATGAGAGAAATTTGGGAATATTGGTATTTTTTGTATGAATGATGGATTGATAGATTTCAAGTTGCGTTTGTATGATGCGGTACTTCGAGGAAAATTTTAAACTTTTTCATTTATGTGACCAAGTTTTCCCTCTGATATTTTAGGTGTTGGATGTAAATCTAATTTGATAACTTTGTGCTTGTTGCTTGTTTTATCCCTTGTGCAAGAATCAATTGTCTTCTGAATTTCTGATCTGATTCTAGTTTGTTAATGCATCTTGTAATTCATATTGTGGGTTTGGAATTATTGGCTTATGCTGACCATTGATGAATTGCTCTGTTGCAGAGCCTTCTCCATTGCATACAACTACCATCGTGGAGAAATGCACTCTTAAGCTGGTTGATGATTACAAGCACATGCTGTGCCAAGCCACCGAACCCTTGTCAACCTTTTTAGAATACATCACGTATGCGAACTTGATTTTTTCTGTTTGATACCTATTGTAGCTTTATAGTGATGATATATGCTTTAATTATGGCTTCAAGGGATGAAAATTTTAAGAGCATCTTATTAATAATAAGTTGATTGCTACTGAATGCAATTACTATAATCAACACTAATCCCTTTCGAAAAGTTGGACTCAGATCATAACTCCAGAATAGGTTATTATGGATGAGTTTTGAGCCCTTTTATTTTGAAGGGAGCTTTGTTGTTAGTTTAGGTATACCAGAGAAATGGCTGAGCTTATGCTCTGTTTATCCTGCAGATATGGTCACATGATTGATAATGTTGTTTTGATTGTTACTGGCACCTTGCATGAGAGAGATGTTCAAGAACTACTAGAAAAGTGCCATCCGCTTGGCATGTTTGATAGGTAAGTAGTTTCTACTTTATGTCCAATTTCCAATATATTGAATTTCAGCAAATTGTAATTTTGATTTCTTTTTCTTCTTTTCGTTTTTATTTTTGTATATTGTTTCTCTCTGGGGGTTCTCCTCAGCATTGCTACTCTGGCAGTTGCTCAGAATATGCGGGAGCTTTACAGGCTGGTTCTTGTTGATACTCCACTTGCTCCATACTTCTCTGAGTGCATTACATCTGAGGTAAATCATATTATCTGACATTTTCTTCTACCTCGATAAATAATCTTATTTGATAAATGATTATAGAGTTGTAGTACTATTGCAATAGGTTGTGGTAAGAAAAAGTTCTATGAAATTGTTATTTGAAAACATCATGGTATTAATGAGAACAAACCCCCCTCCGCCCCCCCCCCCCCTTCCTTAAAAAAAAAAAATTACCTGTGGAAAGAAAATATACTGTTACTAATACTATTGCCATCCATGGTTATTGCTTCATATGGTTTCATTGATGCAAAGCTCTGTGGTACTTGTTAATTTCTTAAATTTGTGCTTTTGATATGTGTTTCATTGCCCTTGTGCTGATTACTCTTGTTGCTGTTATATTCGTCCTTTTTTTCTAGGACTTGGATGATATGAACATTGAAATAATGAGGAACACGCTTTACAAGGCCTACCTTGAAGACTTTTACAGATTTTGTGAGGTGACGGATGTGACTTTCTTTTCTTCCCACTACTATGGTTCTTTTCTTGTAATCTTGTCACATTTTTCTCCTTCTTACTTTCATCAATTCCAATTTAAACAGAAATTGGGTGGTGCTACTGCTGAGATCATGTCTGACCTTCTAGCTTTTGAGGCTGATAGAAGAGCTGTGAATATTACCATAAATAGGTATGTTGAAACTGAGAAGGCTTTGTATAACTGTTTCGTTTATCTGGATACTTAAATTACATAACTGGCACTGATGACTTCCACCTTGTGCAGCATTGGTACTGAGCTCACCAGAGATGATCGCAGAAAATTGTACTCTAATTTTGGTTTACTGTAAGCTCCTCACTTATTTGTATTTCTTTCCCAAATTAAAAATAATGTTTATGGTTTTATGCTACTATGGAATGCTTATTCTGGTAATGACTGATTTATCTCAAACAGTTACCCATATGGTCATGAGGAACTTGCTGTTTGTGAGGACATTGATCAGGTATTATTTGCATCTCAGTCTTGTGATGTTTTGAGTTACTTGAAATTTGATTGCTGCTTTTTGAGGTTCTGTGGTATATATAATTTTCACTTTCCTAAATGGTTTTGGCTAACCAAATTTCCCCAGGATCTTTTTGTAGTTGAGTAGTTGACTTTCCTGCTAAGTTGGTATCTTTCCTAAAATATATAGCAGTCACTTGTATTTCTGGTTGTTTTCTGGGCCATAATTCTCTTGTTTGGTTGCTCGCCTAGGTTCGAGCTGTTATGGAGAAGTATCCCCCCTATCAGTCTATTTTTGCCAAGTTATCCTATGGAGAGAGCCAGATGCTTGACAAGGCATTTTATGAGGAAGAGGTGAAGAGGCTTTGCTTAGCATTTGAGCAACAGGTATTTAACTGAACCACATATCAATTTTTGTTCATGTAGTGAATTAGTTAATATTTTGAAGTTTACTTTATCCCTGAAACTTAATTATTACATCTTCAAGACGAACCTTCCTCTTTTAATTCCTTAATGAATAACTTAGATAAACCCATACTTTAAGGACCACTTCCTATAGACACCCATGGAACAAATGATTAGAAGTCTTGCCATTTTTTTAAACTCTCTGTCGCTGGCATGCCATATTCATTACTAAGATGCACTATTTTGTCTGGGTTGCAGTTTCATTATGCTGTATTCTTCGCATACATGAGGTTAAGGGAACAAGAGATCAGGAACCTAATGTGGATTTCTGAGTGTGTGGCTCAGAATCAGAAGTCCAGAGTTCATGACAGTGTTGTCTTTATATTTTAGTTGAATTGCTTAGTACAAATTGTATGTTTATTTGAACAATTGTTTGTACACTTTCTGCATTTTATATCTAAGTTGCCATTGGTAGTAAGTCGCTGTTTAGAAGATTGTGATAAAAATAAAAGATTATAATCTTATGCCGATGAAATCTATTGTATTATGGAGGGAAGATTTTTGTAGTTAAATTTGTTTTAAATATGTTTAGTTTAAAATATGCTATATTCAACTTGTTTGTTGTAATTGCTACAATAAATAGTTTTATGAAATAAACTTGCATTGAATACATATCTTTTACTTCAGCAATTATCCAAAACATGGTTACTAACACTTGGCTGATCTAATAAGTGGGGGTATGTTCATGTTTTCTTAGGTAAATTTTATGTTTGTAAATTGACCTAAACAATTCCATGTAGGACTTAACTAAGTTGATTAGTCATCGACTAACGTCAAGTTAGTTGGAATCCAATAAACTTTGATTATTAGTGGATTAAGCAAGGCAAGCCATAACCAACGCAGTCCTTAATTCACTATAAAAACCGATTGGTCAGTCTTAAATATTCTCATCTCAGATACAAGATGGATATGTTGTGCTCTCTACTCATTAGTACTACAGTATATTCTCCTTAACCCTTTCCTCATCCATTGTCACAACAAATTCTTTACCTTTCTTTCAACCAAGTCTGGAATGTCATGAAGATGAAAGCCTTGTTGCGCTTTAAACAAATGTTCATCATCAGTAAGTATGCTTCCTATAACCCTCAGTTATCCTAAACTTAACTGCTGCTTGGAATCGAACCACATATTGCTGCTCTTCATGGCATGGCATATACAAATTAGTCACAGGTCATGTAATTGGCATTGATCTTAATAGCAGCCAGCTGACCAGCTATATGGTTCCATGGATGCTAATAGCACCTTTTTCTCACTTGTGCATCTTCTAAGTCTTTATCTTTCCGACAATACGAAAATACATTTTCTCTTGAAGTCCCACCTCAAGTTTCTCATTTGGCCAACTTGCTATCCTTGGATCTGTTCAGCAGTATGTTGTATGATGGTCCAATAATCAACAATTTGCAACTCGAGGCATCCACTCTCAAAAGCTTAACTCAAAACTCAACTAGACTCTAACACTTTCATCTTAATTTTGCTAGGGTTTGTCATCTTTACTTGATATCTCATAAAGCTTACATCTCTGCAAGTACTCTCTCTTCACCAAGGTGAACTACTATGGTGAATTCCCAATTGGAATATTCCATCTTCCAAACTTACAGTTTTAAATTTGGGAGAAAACCAAAATCTCAGAGGTGCACTACCTGCATCGTCGATTGGAAACCTATCTTGGCTCTTGAGATAGCTGTCATGATGAAATTCCTCACTATTTTTAGACTTGAGAATCTTGCATTTTTATCTCTAGGGAACTATTTCTTCGAAGAGCAGTTTGAGCTCGACTTGTTTTCGAAATATAAGATGCTTCTTAATTTGTCTTCCAACGAATTGTCTTTGTTCTCACAAAAAAAAAAAAAAAAGGTGCTGGCAATGTAACAACCCTTCCTCCATTCCAATTTGATAGCATTGGCTTCTGGCAATTTAACCTAGAAATCCCAACTTGGATAATGAATTTAACCGCATTAATCACTTGGATCTTCATGGTAGCAACCTTCAAGGTGAAATTCCATACTTCCTCTTCACATTAGAGAATCTTACTAGTCTTGATCTATCTAGTAATTGGTTGGAGGGACAAATCGAGCTTGACATGCTTTCAAAGCTCGAAAAGCTTACTTCTCTTGGTTTAGGCAGACAATAATTGCATTTTCTTGAATCTTACCTATATGATATTCTCTCAAATAGTCTTGGAATTACATTCATGCAATTTGATTTTCCCAATTTTATTCGACACCTAGAAAAATTGATAGCTTTTTAAATACAAGGCAATGGGATAAAGACAATACTGATTTACCGAATTGGATGTGGAAAGAAACGAGTCTTCAAAAATTGGTTGTTTCTCTTGTGCAATATGCAATCTAGAATCACTTGTGCAACTTGATTTATCATACAACAATTTAGCTGACATGATTCTGCCTTGTGTGGGAAGTTTTAGCCGATCTCTTCAAATTGAGGCTAGGGCAAAATAAATTGGCTAGTCGTATTCCTCAAAATTGTGTGAAAGGAAATGTACTTTAGGGGATTGATTTTAGTTCTAACTTCTAAGAAGTTCCATGGTCAATTACCAAGAGCATTGGCTAATTGTAGAATGCCCATCAAAATGTACGTTTCCAAAGCTTCACGTCATGGATCTTTCTCAAAATGGCTTCCCAAAAAATTTATTATCAGAAATAATCATGACTTTTAAATCCATGACAAATTCTAACACAAGTCATCAAGTAAACTTCAACGACCACATTTATTATTTTGGGGAAAATTATAATTCAGATCTTAAATTGTTTTCCTTTGCAATGTCTGACAAAGGAGTTGTCATGGATTACATGGGGCTTCAACACCTTCTTTACTTGGTAGCCATTGATCTTTCAACAATTTGTTTTTCTTTTTATTTGTCAGAGCCTTTTTTATTTATCACACAAGTCACATACCCACAATATGAGGTTTTTAAACCTCATTCAACCAAATAATACCTTTCATACACATAATATTAAGGGTTTTCAGTCACAATTAGCTTTAACTAAGTCTCAAATTCGGATGTATCTATTACAAACGCAAAGAATTTCACCACTAAAGTAAACCTTGAGTGCGAGAACAATTTAATTTGCCATCGGATCTAGGCTTCAGCTGAATTTTTTAGAGCCTTATAACATTCTCTTGAAAAAAATATTATCATGTGTTTTTTTTATTTTTTTTATTTTGGACTTAAAAAGATAATTAGTTATATTATGGAAAGCTTTTCATTGGGTATGTCATCTGTGGACACTGAAGAGTTTGGAGTGGCATACTAAGTCACATATTCCAAGCCCAAAAGAAAAAGTCACATATTTAATGGGTCATGTCAACTGTAATAAATCTAACCCAGCTTCTTATCAAACTTTCATATAGTTTTTGGACGTGAACTTCCCTATATTATTTCTTTTTGGACGGGCTTCCCTGTATTGTTTTACCAAAGAGAATGGTTTTTATTAGGTTTACAAGTTTGGGCTTTCATTCTGTCCAACTGTTTTAAATTATGGCCCAAATAGAGAGACTTGTAAAGAGGATACAAAGTCATGGACTAAATGTCTCATAGAGAATAATAGAATTGATTGTGTCAGACTAAATGACAAAAAAAAAAAAATCCGAACATATTCGAAATAAAATGAATTCATTTAATGTACAATCTAAATATTAAAATTAATGGGTCCATAGCTCAGTGGTAGAGCATTTGACTGCAGATCAAGAGGTCACCGGTTCGAACCCGGTTGGGCCCTTAAAAAGATGTTATTATGAATTTTTATGGTTACTCTTCCAGTACTTATAAGTTATAACTATATTGTATAGTTGAAAGTTGGAACCCATCCTGAAGATAATATTTAATATTGGAACGAAACCAAAAAAGTGAGGGGCATTGGAAGTAGAAGGATAAACACGTTTTTAATCACAATCACCATTTTCCTTTTCATTCAACATCAAACTAATTTCACTTCTCCCTTCTTTCTGGATTCAAGTCCAGATTTTTCCTTCTCTTTTTGGACTCAGATTTTGTTGCTAACTCAATGATTACAATCAAGGGTATGCAAAGGGGGCGATTCTTGAATCCTATACCCCAAGTTGTTACTGGATTCTCAAGCTCTGCTGCTGCAATCCCAACATGTTCCTCTTGTGATGCCATGGATACAGCTAATCAACTGCAATCTCTTCATTCTCGGTAAATCAGAAACCTTTTAGTTAATTATTCAATTTCAATTGATTTCTTATTGAGCTGGAATTTTCTATTTACATTGTGTTTGGATCGAACCTAATTAGTTATGACTAAGAAGTTGGATTAATGGTTTATTTAGATAGATATGTCTTGGGGATGCTGAACAGTACTTGTAAAAGTTGTTGCTGCAAGCATAAAATTTAATGAGTTTGTTGCTCGTTTATATTCTCATATAAAGAATTAAAGATAATCCATGGTAGAATCAGCATTGTTTGAGCATAATGGAAGTTGCTCTGTATTGTGAGATATTTTGGTGATTACTTAACATAATATTTGGAGTCTATCTAAAGGTAGATGAGGCAGGGTAATTGGTTTTTGGAACTTTATCCATGCATGTTCTTTGGTTGTTGACATGATGACATTAGAGCTCTGTCCATTAAGCTCTAATGGATTTTCATTTTTAATGGTTTATTTTTTGGTACATAATTAATTTTAACATTATATCAACATTTTCAAGAAATCAATTGCCTTGATCTTAAATAATGTGTTCTGCTTTAGTTATCCTGAATACACAAGGGACAGTACAAAGGCCACAGAACATAGGAGTGCATTCAACAAATACAATATAAGGGGCCTATCTCAATGCCTGAATTGGCCTAAAAGGTTTAATCATAATTCTCATGCTGCCAGCTACTTGGTAAACCATCATTTTACATCTGATCGAAATACAGATGCAAAGGATTTCTCAAGTAAGGTGCAGTGGATCTTATGTTATGATACTCCCTATCCACCTTCTATTGTTATGTATTTAACCTCCGATATAAAATATTAAGCAAGCAGCCATGTTGAATCTGTAAATTTCTTTCAATGAAAAACTCAAACTTCTCTGTTGTACATTTAATGCTGATGCGATATGATTTCTCCATAATTATGTCTAATTAAGTATTTCTTTGCTTTATTAACATTTTTCATTCTATTTGTTGCATCATATTGGATCATTTGTGACTCATAATTTATACAATGCTTCAGCTTCTTAAAGGTATTCCAGACTTTGTAAAGATAGTGGAGGTTGGTCCAAGGGATGGATTGCAGAATGAGAAGTCTATCGTTCCAACTGATGTAAAAGTTGAGTTGATAAAGCTGCTGGTTTCTTCTGGGTTGTCTGTCATCGAGGCAACAAGTTTTGTATCACCAAAATGGGTTCCACAGGTAACTGTTATTCCTAGATAAAATTGATCTATTCACAATTTTCTAGTCAACACTATGATGAACTCCTGCAATGTTCTTCATCATAATTATGTGTTTTCGGTATGTTTTCTACCATGTTTACATAATTTATTTTTATTAGAACTTAAAGAAGCTGCTATTTGTCAAGTTATTGTATGCAGAGATTCTCTTCTTGATTATTGTTCCCATAATTCTTTTATATTTTGCTGGGTCCCCTTCCCCCCTCCTCTCTTCAGTTGGCAGATGCAAAGGATGTATTGGAAGGCATTCAAGATGTGGAAGGTGTTAGCTTTCCTGTATTAACTCCAAACCTCAAAGTAAGATATATATGTTTTAAAAATTATTATCATTAAGTATTTGCATATGCATTTAATTATCTAAACCTGTTTCTTTCAGGGCTTTGAGGCAGCTGTTGCTGCTGGGGCTAAGGAAGTGGCTGTTTTTCCTGCAGCTTCTGAATCATTCTCTAAAGCAAATCTCAACTCTGGCATTGAGGATAATCTTGCTCGTTGCCGAGACATTGCTTCAGCTTCTCGAAGCTACTCAATCCCCGTTCGTGGGTATAGTTTTCATTTTTCAATTGTTACTTGTCAATCTCTACAGAAAAGTTACAACACTTTCTGAGGTTTTTTGTTTCTACTAGTTTATTCAAAATGAGTTTATTTACGTCTTTGAATTGTTGTTGTAATTGACACATCCTAATTCCTTTTTCATGATATATAGATGCTGATTTGTTTTTTCAATGGCAACATTTGATGGTATGCCCACTATTAAAGTACTTTCAACCATAGTCTCTTCCTATTATATTTGCATTTCGATGGTTGGAAGAGGGAATTAATGAAAAGATGATTTAGATTATAGAAATGGTTTTGTTGATCATAGAATGTATCTTAGACTCATCTTTCGTCCTAACTAGAATATAGGTACTTTTCCTTCAAATTATTTGAACAATCACAAAAGGACCATGCTGTTACTCTTCACTTTAAATTTCAAAACCATCATAGTAAATTATATAATCAGCCATGTGACTGGTTTTATACTTCAGATATATATCATGTGTTGTGGGATGTCCTTTTGAAGGACATGTTGCTCCAGCCAAAGTAGCATATGTGGCAAAGGCACTTAATGAGATGGGTTGCTCAGAGATTTCACTAGGTGATACGATTGGTGTTGGTACACCTGGTAATGTTTCTTCTGTTTGTTGTCATGCATGTTTTTTAGCTATATTGGATTTGATTGCAGTTGCAGTGGTGCTGTATGTATAGATATGTTAAAAGTTTTTAGCTCTTATTTGTGTTGATCTGGTTCCCTTCTTTAGTTATATTATAATGTTGTCTCGTCAGTGATGAATTGTATTGAGTCCTTGCATATTTTACAATAATCTTACTTAAAATTCCCCTTCCATTTTCTACCCTGCTGTTTTAGTTTTAATTTTCAAAGTTTTTGATTGGACTCAATCTGCTTCATCTTCGCAGGCACTGTCGTTCCAATGCTGGAAGCTGTTCTTGATGTTGTTCCAGTTGACAAGCTTGCTGTCCACTTTCATGATACTTATGGTCAGGCGCTTTCAAATACTCTAATTTCACTTCAGGTAAATGATTTCGTTTACTTTCTTTTTCGCTTATACTTGTCATTTTGTAGCCAGTTTGCGTTGGGATTTTTCTGGTGTTGAGTTGTGTCCCCATTCTCTCAAAGTAAACAATGAAAGAAACACTTGGAATTTCTCTAATCATAATGGATAACCTTGGTTCTGAACCTATCCTTTGTTATAACTATATGTGTAACGTTATGCAGATGGGGATCAGTGTAGTGGATTCATCTGTTTCCGGCCTTGGGGGTTGTCCGTATGCAAAGGGTGCAACTGGAAATGTTGCCACTGAGGATGTTGTTTACATGCTGGATGGAATTGGAGTGAAAACCAACGTGGACCTCGGAAAGCTCATGCAGGCCGGAGATTTCATCTGCAAGCATTTAGGACGCGCATCGAATTCAAGAGCCGCAACTGCGTTGAGTAAAGTTAAAGCTCATGCTTCCAAACTTTGAATATGTTAAAGCTACACAATGCAATCCACATGATACATAGGTTAATGAATTTATCCACTGCATAACTTCTGTTCATGTGCTTTTATGACCATAGAGAAAGAGAGAGAGGAGAGTTGCATCGCTTTGATTATTGAAGCATCACATGTTCAGCATTTTGAATTTGTATGCTTTTCTTTTTTCTATTATTTTCAGTGCTACCCTAGTTATCATAGTTAAGACTTGTTCATTACACCTTAGACTAGTCAAAGCTGCAAACAATGTTCAAACAAGAGCCATTATCGTATTTGCCAAGGCACCATAGTCACCATAGTCTTCTGCAACCATAATAGTCTTCTGCATAAGATAAGGCGTGAAAATTGATACATATATGATCATGAGATGAGATAGCATATAAATTACAGATGGCCATATATTTTGGAAAAATCTTAGTTAAAATCACATGAATGGCTACATATGCCAAAAGTTTTTGGTGCTTAAGTTCTAATTGAAATTTCATCATCAAATTTTAATCTTGCTAAGGCTGCTAATCAACGGTTTGTGGTTGTAAATTAAGTGTAGAAATATAATTTTTCTTTTCTGCAATAATATCATAATATGCTGCTGATTTTTGCTATTACTTATCCACTTATGTGTACTTTATGGAGTCAAGCTTATCAGCAAAAATAGATCTTTGCTCGTCTTGGGTACGGAATTGAAAGGGTTCAATTAATTTACATAAATTGATCAATAATCTTGCCCAAAATGCACGCCAATATTTCTGTCTCTTTCTCATGTAACCTGAGAACTGTTGCACTTTGTGAGCATCACTATCCAATTCCAATCCATGTTCCAAAATGTAAACGGATTAAAACTAAAACACATCAGTTAATTTAGATAATTGATCAATAATTCTTCCCCAAAATGCACGTATAAGAAAGGAGGGAGGGATTAGACTTTAGAGACCGAAAAATGGGCGAAATTTGTGGAGGTAAAAGACTCATGAAAGAGACCTATGAACAAGAATCTTGTATGCATTATATGAAAGAAAATAAAGAGAGAAAATAATTAAGCATAAGGATAGAATGCAAGTCACTGAAGTCAAATATTAGAGAAAAAGATGCAGAAACTGTCAAAAAATTGAGTGTGACAGAGAGAGTGAAAGTTACCTGAATGTCTAAGCCAGCCTGCGTGTGCTTTGAAATGTTTGGACAACACAGTCATGAGTCTTGACTATGATTCATCATCACTATTCTCTATTGGAATTTAGCATCATCATCACTGATTGACTATAAAAACCGATTGTTGTGTCCCAAACATTTTATCCATTGAAATCTGTTGCAATATAATGACAATGATGAGGTTCTTGTGTTCTCTTACTTTGTCCATGCAGTTTCTTCTCCTTTTCTCATCACTCTTTCCAACCACCCTGCTCACAAACTGTTCACCTTTGAATCATTCAACTCATCATCATGAGTGCCATGAGCATGAAAGCTATGCCCTGTTGCAGTTTAAGGAATCCTTTCTAACAAGTAAGTCTGCTTCTTACAATCCTATCAGTTATCCTAAAACTGCATCTTGGGTTCCTGCCACAGATTGCTGCTCCTGGGATGGCATTGAATGCAATGAGCTCACAGGTCATGTGATTGGCATTGATCTCAGTAGCGGCCAGCTCTATGGTTCCATGGATCCCAATAGCACCCTTTTCTCACTTGTGCACCTTCGAAGTCTCAATCTTTCTGACAATGACTTCAATCACTCTCAAATTCCTGCTAAGATAGGTGAGCTTTCACAGCTAAGATATCTCAATCTTTCTCACGGCAATGAAAACACATTCTCTGGTGAGGTTCCATCTCAAGTTTCACAATTGTCCAACTTGTTGTCCCTTGATCTTCGCAGCTATACCTTTGGGTCACTTCCATATGATCTAATCAACCATTTGCAACTCAAGGCATCCACTCTCACAAGCTTAACTCAAAACTCAACTAGACTTGAACACCTTCGTCTTAGTTTTGTGACCATTTCATCATCTTTACCTCATACTCTCACAAACCTTACATCCTTGCAAAAACTCACTCTTCGCCAATGTGAACTATATGGTGAATTCCCAATTGGAATATTCCATCTCCCAAACTTAAGAGTCTTGAATTTGGGACAAAACCAAAACCTTAGGGGTATGCTGCCTAATTTTCACTCAAGCTCATTCATCAACATAATCCTTGATGGCACAAGTTTTTATGGCACAATTCCAACATCCATTGAAAACCTCACTTCTTTGAATTGTTTTGTGATTCCAAGATGCAGTTTTTATGGGGCCATTCCTTCTTCGCTTGGCAACCTCACCCAACTTGCTCAGTTAGATCTTGCCTATAATGGCTTTGTTGGTGAAATCCCTCACTCTCTTTTTAGACTAGAGAATCTTGAAATTTTGTCTCTGGGCTATAATTTCTTTGAAGGGCAACTAGCACTTGACATGTTTTTGAAACTAAAGATGCTTAATGTTCTAGACTTGCCTTACAACAAACTGTCTTTGTTCTCACAAAATAGGGCTGTCAATATGACAATCATTCCTCCAATTCAGTGGTTAGGGTTGGGTTCATGCAATTTGACTGGAAAAGTTCCAACTTGGATAATGAATCTAACCTCTTTATATCACTTGAATCTTTATAAAAATAATCTTCAAGGTGAAATTCCATATTTCCTCTTCATGTTGGAGAATCTTACAGGCCTTAATCTGGCTGATAATTGGTTGGAAGGACATGTCGAGCTTGACATGGTTTCAAAGCTCAAAAAGCTTACTGCACTTGGTTTAGGTGGAGGCAATAAATTGTCATTTTCTGAAGGGAAGAACACTTCGAATGTAACCATTCCTTCTCAAATTCAATATTTAGAATTAAGATCATGCAATTTAGTTCATTTTCCCAATTTTATACAACACTTACAAGAGCTGACAGATCTTCATCTACCATGCAATGGCATAAAGACTATACCAGATTGGATATGGAATAAAACAAGTCTTCAGTGTTTGATGATTTTCAACAATCCATTGATAGGAGAAATATCCCCCTTGATATGCAATCTGCAATCCCTTGTGTATCTTGATTTATCTTCCAACAACTTAGTTGGTATGATACCATCATGTTTGGGAAGCTTTAGCCGATCTCTTCAAATTTTGAGTCTTGCAGGAAACAAATTGACTGGCAATATTCCTCAAACTTATGTGAAAGGAAATTCCCTTCAGTTGATTGATTTCAGTTCTAACAAGTTGCATGGTCAATTACCAAGAGCATTGGTCAATTGTAGAATGCTAGAGCTTCTTGACTTGAGCCATAACCATTTCAATGATTCATTTCCTTTCTGGTTAGGATCTCTTCCCAAATTGAAGGTGATTTCTTTACGTGATAATGAATTTCATGGAGCTATAAAGTGCCCATCAAAATGCACATTCGTGAAACTTCACATCATTGATCTTTCCGAGAATAATTTTTCTGGAAATTTGTCATCGGAAATAATCAAGAGTTTCAAATCGATGACTCTTTCCAACACAAGTCATCAAGTACATCTCAAAAACGACATTTATCATTTGCTACATTCTTTGGTTGATATTGATTTGTTTTCATTTCCAATGTCCAACAAAGGAGTTGTCATGAATTATCATGGGGATCAATACTTTCATTATATGGTAGCCATTGATCTTTCATGCAACAAAATTTCTGGTGAGATTCCGGATATCATGGGAAGTTTGAATGGCCTTGTTGTGCTCAATTTGTCCAACAACATGTTTATTGGCAGCATCCCGTCTTCTCTGGGAAAGCTTTCAAATCTTGAAGTGCTCGACCTTTCTCTCAATAGCTTGTCAGGGAATATTCCTCAACAACTCACAGCACTAACCTTCTTGGATTTCTTCAATGTGTCGTTCAACAATCTCTCAGGTCCAATACCAGAAAATAGACAATTTTCCACATTTGAAAATAGTTCTTTCAAGGGAAACAAAGGTTTATGTGGGATTCAACTAGTGAAGAAATGTGAAGATCACTCTAAACCTCCACTACCAACTCTTGATGGTGATCAAGACTCTGAATCAAAATCTTTCTTTGAATTTAATTGGATGGTAATTCTAATCGGATACGGGGGTGGCCTTATTGCTGGATTAGCACTGGGAAATGCTTTTGCTGGAGATGTTTTTAGGTTGTTGAAAGGGATCTTTTAAGTCACAAGTCTTGATGTTGGTTTTTTCTTTTGTGTAATCTTAGATTATTTTCATTTTTGTGTTGCATTTAAAGTTATTGTGTTTCTCTTATTTAAGAGTCAACTATGTGTGAACCCAAATAAAAGTAGGCAAGGTAAAAAGATAATATAGTGTGTTGTATATTTATTTTGCTTTTGCTATTTTTAAAAAAAGAAAAGCCGTACATTGTGTTCTTTGCTTAAATAATTCATTTCCCTTTGCATACTCTCTTTTGTGCTTATGCCACGACAGGATAACTTGTAAAAGATTATAAGCAGGATCAATTGGGCCAACAGTAATAACAAAATTGAGAGTTCCTAACAAAACTGAATTAGATCCAACATCCAAATCCTGTATATCTCTGTATTCACAAGCAAAGGAACTTAATTTCTATATTTTTGTATTGAGAAAGTCTAGAGAGAAACACTGTTATTAAAATTTGGCCAGTACTTAACCAGCAAAAGAAAAGTGATTAATTCCACACCATTAGATAAAATCTCACACCATTAAAAACACCAATGATGACTAATTGATGGCTACAAATCACAAAACTTGCTGGCCCTCTAGCACTCCTCAAAGAAAACAACCTGGCAATATGCTTTAAGTTGTAAATTTAATTTAATTTCTCTCAATCACTTGATAAAGCTAAGGCTTTAACAATTTATTGTTGTAATTGAAGTGAAAAATATCATAATTTGTTTCTGATTTAGTAGTTACTTTTTCAATCATGTGTACATGAAAAAAATTATTTCTATTAAAAAAATTGAAATTACAGCACCAAGAAATGTGAGCTATCTTCCTATGTCAAAGACTCAAAGTAAGTTTAGTTTACCGAATCAATGTTGAAAAACTGACAAGCTCAAAATAAAGCTAGGCTCGTGTTGGGTACGGAAGTGAGATAGATTCAATTAGTTTATATAAATTGATCAATAATTCAACCCAAACTGCATGTACAAGAAGGGAGAGATTAGACTTTACAAACCAAAAAGGGCGAAATTTCTGGAGGTAAAGACTCATGAAATAGACCTGTGAACAAGAATCTTCTATACATGATTTAAAAAAGTTAGAGAGGGAAAATTAATTAAGCAAAACAACAGAATGCAAGTAACCAAAGTCAAATATGAGCGTGACAGAGAGAGAGGTAAATTACATGAATGTCTAAGCCATCCTGCATGTGCTTTGAACTTTGAAATGTTTGCATTAACACACTATTAATTATTGGAATTTAGTATCACCAGTTGTCCAGTACTGCTTCACTATAAAAACCGATTGTAGTGTCCCAAACCTTTCATCCATTGAAATCTGTTGCGATATATAGACAATGATGAGGTCCTTGTGTTTTATTGCTTTGTCCATACAATTTCTTCTCCTTGCCACAAACTGTTTAAGTTTGAATGATTCAACTACTACTCATCATCATTATGAGTGCCATCAACATGAAAGCAATGCCTTGCTGAACTTTAAACAAAGCTTCATCATAAGTAAGTATGCTTCTTACAGTCCTTTCAGTTATCCTAAAACTGTTTCCTGGATTCCAACCACAGATTGCTGCTCCTGGGATGGAATTGAATGCGATGAGCTCACAGGTCATGTCATTTCCATTGATCTTAGTAGCAGCCTGCTCTATGGTTCCATGGATCCCAATAGCACCCTTTTCTCACTTGTGCATCTTCAAAGCCTTGATCTTTCAGATAATGACTTCAATCACTCACAAATTCCAGCTAGGATAGGTGACTTGTCACAACTGAGGCATTTGAATCTTTCTCATGGCAATGAAAACACATTCTCTGGTGAAGTTCCACCTCAAGTTTCACAGTTGTCCAACTTGTTATCCCTTGATCTTCGCAGCTATACTCTTGAGTCACGTCCATATGAACTAATCAACAATTTGCAACTCAAGGCATCCACTCTCACAAGCTTAACCCAAAACACAACTAGACTTGAACACCTTCGTCTTAATTTTGTTACCATTTCATCATCTTTACCTTATACACTCACAAACCTTACATCTTTGCAAATGCTTTCTCTTTTCAATTGTGAACTGCATGGTGAATTTCCACTAGGTATATTCCATCTTCCAAACTTAACAGACTTGGATTTGGGAGAAAACCAAAATCTTAGGGGTTTGCTGCCTAATTTTCTCTCAAAGACATTAGTCACCATATACCTCCCAAGCACAAGTTTTTATGGCACACTTCCAACATCCATTGAAAACCTCACTTCTTTAAATTGGTTCGAGATATCAAGTTGCAATTTTTATGGGGTCATTCCTTCTTCGATTGGCAACCTCACCCAACTTGCTCTGTTAGATCTTACCAATAACAGCTTTGATGGTGAAATCCCTGGCTCTCTTTTTGAACTTGAGAATCTTGTAAATTTATTCTTGGATTATAATTTTTTCGAAGGCCATCTAGCACTTGACATGTTTTTGAAGCTAAAGATGCTTAATGGTCTTGACTTGTCTCACAGCAAATTTTCTTTATTCTCTCAAAATAGAGCTGTCAATGCAACAATCCTTCCTCCAATTCAGTGGCTAGCATTGGCTTCATGCAATCTGGCTGGGAAAGTTCCAACTTGGATAATGAATCTAACCACTTTAAATCACTTGGATCTTCAAGAAAATAATCTTCAAGGTGAAATTCCCTATTTCCTCTTCACGTTAGAGAACCTTACAGTTCTTTCTCTAGTCGATAATATGTTGGAAGGACAAATCGAACTTGACATGCTTTCAAAGCTCAAGAAGCTTACTTCACTTGGTTTAGGCGGAGGCAACAAATTGTCTTTTCATGAAGGGAACAACACTTCCAACGTAACATTTCCTTCTCAAATTCAATTATTGCAATTAAGTTCATGCAACTTAGTTCATTTTCCCAATTTTATACAACACTTGCAAGAGTTGACTGATCTTTACCTATCAAACAACAGCATAAAGACAATACCGAGTTGGTTATGGAACAAAACAACTCTTCAGAGTTTGGTTATTTCCAACAACCTATTGATAGGAGAAATATCCCCCTCCATATGCAACCTGCAGTCACTTGTGGAACTTGGTTTATCTTACAACAACTTAGTTGGCATGATTCCATCATGTTTGGGAAGTTTTAGCCGATCTCTGCGAATTTTGAGGCTCGGAGGAAACAAATTGGTTGGAATTATTCCTCAAACTTATGTGAAAAGAAATGCACTTCAGGTGATTGATTTTAGTTATAACAAGTTGTACGGTCAGTTACCAAGAGCATTGGTCAATTGTAGAATGCTAGAGTTTCTTGATGTGAGACATAACCATTTCAATGACTCATTTCCTTTCTGGTTAGGATCTCTTCCCAAATTGAAGGTTATTTCTTTACGTAATAATGAATTTCATGGAGCTATAAAGTGCCCATCAAAATGCACATTCTTGAATCTTCACATCATTGATCTTTCTCAGAATAATTTTTCTGGAAATATATCATCAGTGTAAAATCCCTATAATACCCTTCTCTTTTTTTTTTTTCCAAACCAAAATTCTAACCCTAACTTTGACATAACACACACCCTCACACACTCACCAAAACCCTAGCCACCCTTACCCCTTCCAACAGCAGAACAAAAGAACAGAAAGGGAAAAGAGAAGAGGGGGAGAACCGGAGAGGGAAGAGAAGAGGAAGGAAGGGAGGTGGCGCCGGTGGGCATCACTGCCACCGTCGCCGCCGTGGTGTCATCGCGAGGAAGGCCAGAACCGAGGGAGAGAGAGCCGTGCAAGGAGAAGGAGGCGTCACCGTCTCGTGTCGCCGTCATCACCGTCGAGGTCTTCATCGTTGTCGTCCATGGAGGTTTGCAAACAGAGGGAAGACGCGCCGTTCTACCCAGAGCCGCCACGGGAAGGTTCGTCGCCGTCAAGCCCAGCCACCATCGCGGCCGTTCGTGCCTCCGTTTCGCGCCGCCAGATCTGTCGCTGGGAGAGAAACAGAACGCGCGTGGAGAGAGAAGTGGTCGCAGGGAGGTTCTGCCGCCGTTGGAACTCCGCTGCTGCTGCTGCTATGGCCGCCGCGCCTCTGCCACCAAGAAACTCCAAGGAGGGACATCCGCTGCTGCGTTGTTCCTGTCGCCGTTTGGATGTACCTGAACCAAGTCGTCGTTGCCACTGGAGTTGAACTGTTCCTGTCATTATCCTGGTCCAGCCTTTTTCCTTGATTCTGCTCTAGCTTTCATGTCCTATTATGCCACCAATTAATCTGTCTTGTCCTTGTTTTAATTCGATTTTAGTTTTGCCTGTTTTAGATTTTTGGGACTATCGTCAGCTCCATTTTGTCGCTACTCCGGTCCAAATTCTGCGCTCATTCGTTTTATTCTACTTCAATCCTCCTTATCTTGAATTCGACACTCTGGGTTTGGTCTCTTCGGTCCGTTAGGACCATGCTGTGAGTAGGCTTTACATTTATAACCGTTAAGCTTTTGGTTTATGCTATTTAGAGTTTTTAATTATATTTATAAAACTGTTATTGAAGAACTTTGATTTGATTAGAATAATTGATTTATTATAGCTGAATAATTATTTTTATAAAATTCATACTTTAGAAATTTACATGAGACTATATATATATGTTTGATAAAGCCTTATCTTATTTTAAAATATTAATTTTATTCGAATATATACTTTTGAAACATTAAAGTATTTGTTGGCACTCACTTTAAAATTATGAAATATGTTTTTATGATTGAGAAAGTATGATTTGAAAAGATTTCTGATAAAAAAATATTATCTGATTGATTTGATTCGATACCTTATATGTTTGAGAGATTGAAGATTCATTGTATTTGAAACTATATGTTTTGAATTGGTTTGGGAGGCTCGTATTAGAAAACCGTAGTTAACGGCGGTTATGACGTTAACTTAGATGCATCTGACTCAGACTCCAGCTAGCAGGGGTGTTGCTAGCCTAACGTGTAGGCCACACGTTAGATCTGTTATTCTGTTAGGACACACAAGAGGAAAGGGCTACCCATAGAGGTGGAGCCGCCCATGTGTGGACTTTTGATTTGATTTCTGTATGAGAACTCCCTTATTGATTCACTTATTATTATCAACTGCTATTTTCTAATTTAAATTACTTTGATAATAATGTTTATATGGTCTCATGTGGATTATAGATGTATTGTCTAGTCACTGAGTTGCAAAACTCACCCCTTTTTTTCTGAAAATATTTTTCAGGAACAAATACTTGACTATGTGAGATTTTCTAATCAAGAGTCACGATCTGCAATGAGTATCTATTTTTGTCGAGTTCCTAGATGTATATGCTCCATATGTCACAGGCAGGATCCATCCATATTTATTTATTTTATCTTTTATTAAGAATATGTAATTATTCATTTTAGAAACTGTAATTTTCTATTTCAAATATTTGTTATTTTTTTATTCAATTTATCGTTGAGTCGGTTAGGCTTGCTAGGGATTATTTTCCTGAGCGCTGGTCATGGCTCGTTTTGGGCCATGACAAAGTGGTATCAGAGCTTAGGTTTAATCTGTGTAATATGGAGCAAGTGTCCTATGGTAGGATCACAATTGTATAAATAGAAGCGCGCCTATTTGTACAAATTGTGGCACTATCAAAGGCCTATAGGAATGTCCTCTTTGTCCTCTATGTCATTGTTGTCTTCTGATTACTGTGATCATCTGGCCTCTGCCACTTCTTACTACTCTTGTCCTTTTGTACCCAATCTTGCCCTATCCTTTGCTAGATTTTCTCGAACGTGTTTTTTGCAATAGTTTCAGTTTCGGTTCCAGTTCGCGATTCCTGCCTTGTAGCTAGTTCTAATCTTTCCCCTTTTTGTGAATGCATGCTTTAATCTTTTTCGTCTTTGTGTTGTTCTCTATGATTCCTGATGTTAATATTTCATGAAATACTTAGAAGATCCGATTGGTGTTTGTTTTGAATTACTATCTAATTCCTTTACAGAGCTGTATTTGAAATTTTGTATTGCATGAATTCACTGAGTTACTAAATGAGATGCTTTGTTTTGGACTTGATAAGCGATATCTGAATTTTTATTTTTATGTTGATAATCTTTGGAGTTATGACTAAATTTTGAGTTGCTTGTGATCCTTTCTTTTAAATTAAGAATTTTGAAAACTGTTATTCAGTTTTTCAAGGAGAAGAACTCTGTGATGAACATATAATGGAGTGTTATTGTTGTTTGGCGAACTGGTGATTTTATCTGTTTAGGTATAGAGAATTATTTGGGTGACTAGTTAGATGGATCGAAGATCTTTTCGATTTAGAAATTTGTTTGAATTTTTCTAATTTGATGATCTGGTTTTATTATAGTATTATGTTGTTGGACATGGTTTTTCTGTCACGGAATTATTGTGATTATGTTCTATGATTTTTCTATTGTTGCTGAATTATGATGATTTTTGTGAAATGTGATGTTTGTGAAAGAAGTTAGTTATTTCAAGAGATTTCTATAAAATATATGATACTTGAATGGAGAGGTTAAGGCTTTTGAAATGATGACAACAAATTAAGGAGTATATTCAGCAGCTACTGGTTTTCAGGAACAATTTGTGTGGCTAGATGGCATAAGGGGTTATTTGAATTTTAGATGATTGCTTCTAATTGTATGCTTCTGTCCTGATTGAGCATTGTTTTGTTTTCTCCTTGCTAGTTTGATGTTTATGGAGTTATATATCTGAAATGTGTTCAAGAAAAATGGTTTCGTACACAAACAAAGAAAAATAGATTGATAGAAATATGGTCAGTTCCAAAAAAGCGTGTTTCAAGTTCTCATTGGGTGTAGGTGCCAAAAAAAAAAAGACATTGTTCCTAAATTTATATACGTTCCTACCTTTTGATTATATATAAGTATGAACTGTTATTTGTTAATGTGCTTGAAAAAAAAAAGAGGTGAGAGCTAACTTGGCAGAGACTTAAATTGAGGAACAAAGAGAGAAATTATTTAATTTTTGGATGCTTACATATATTGTTTTATTGGTTCACACAATTTTTCATCTATTCAATGGGATCCTTTCCATATTATTTAGATGGAAGTAAATATCAAAAGGCTTTCTATTATACTACCTTTATACTTTTTCAAGTTTATCATTAGTTAGATTAAGAAACTTTTTTTCGTGATCATGTCGAAATGACTTCATACTTTCAAGTGAGTTTTATGATCATGTTCATTATTTTGAAATTGAAAGTCGAAATAATTTTATTGGTCTGATTTTAGAAGTGCACACCACATCTGATGTGTCTGTGTCTGTGTCTTTTAATAATTATGTGCTATGCTTTGATTTCATTGTTGCAACAGTGGATTATATTTAGACGCGAATGCCTTACTAAAGGGTAGCTCAAACAACCTATTTTATGTGTATTATCATGACAAAAATTTTGTTTATGTATGGATGAGAGTGTGTTAGAATCAGCTCTCATAATTTTATTTGTTTTGGTGATATTTGTCTTTTATTCTTTTGGTGATGAACTTTGCTTTTTGGCTAAGATTTGAAACTCGAACATTTTCTTAACCCTTGCTTTTTTTTGAAAATTCCTCTGTTCTCAACTATTGTCATTATTCTCAAAGATTTGAAGAAATTGGTTTTTTGGGTTCGTGAGATTGAGATTGTAGGTCTTAGATCTTGGAAAGAATTTCTGGCGATTTCAGATGGAAAAGATTGGATATCTAATTCCTTAAAGTTGAACAAATTCTTTCTATGAGTTTTTCTCCTTATTGATTTTTTAATTTTAGGACAACTTTGGTGCTTGTTTGCAATGTATGAAGATTGTGGATGTCTAAACTCTAAAGAAACCGATTGGTTCACTTTGAGTCAATGGGTTTGATCTTGAGTTACGTCATTATAACTTGTTGACCTGAAAAATTATGGGTATGGATTGATCATAGCTTGAGTGTGGAGGCATAAAATTGTCAATATTTTCTTTTCTTTTCATGTGTTTTCTATTTTTAGTTGGTTCATTTATTTTAGATTTTTTTTTATATTACCTTTGCTTGTTCTAAATACCTTCTTTATTACTATACTTTGATTGATTGTGTTTGAATATTTTGTTTTGTTATTGTTGTTGATGTTTAAAAGTAGAAAGTTTCAGGTGATACCATTTTTTTATATACTAGTTTCTAATTTTGGGTGTAACATCTATGTCCTTTTTTCTAATCTGCTCTTTCAATTATTTGTAATACTCATTATTTTGGTATTTTTAGAGTCTTGATGATGTTGATAAAGAATATTGTGAAGCTTTTTCGGTGATTTCAACATTTACTTATGCCCTAAAACCTTTTATGCTATGATGATATTGTTATGCTTGACTTTATTTTGTTTTGCTTGCTTTCTAGTTTTGTTGGGGAAAAAAAATCTATATTCTATCTAGCGTTGTCACATCGTGTGGTATGATTATTGAGTATGGTGCATACAAAGGGGTAGAATTTATAACCTGCAAGGAATAGTTCTTCTAAACTCCTTCGTTTCTTTATCCAAGTAATGGTAATTGTTATGTTTGGGAACATTAGGTGTTCTTCTTGGGATAGTTTGTGTTGAAGTATGCGCTATAATCGTGCCACGTGATTTGACGTATCGTTCCTTCTATATTTCATATCGGGAGTTCCTTGTTTCAATTCTTGTTGAAATGAAATTTGATTATTTTATTTCATGTCCTACATCTTATGCATATCTCAATCTGATCGTGCTTTTGGCTATACCATATATTCTCGACAACACAGGTGCTGACATTGCATTCCTTTACGTGAACTATGTAACTCCTTGATGTAATTTGAAATTGTTTTACTATGTTACATCATATCTTCTAGTATTCTCTTGGAATTCTTGTTTCAGATCTTCTTTGGAAAAGTTATTGATTTGATTCTTTTCTTGCCTTATTGTGTCCCTAATCATCCACTTAAATCTTTTTGAAAAAAAAAAAAAAAAAAAACACTGCCATTGACTTTGGTTACCTTCTTTTAGTGAACTTTGTACTTCTTTGATCCAACTTAAACTTGTTTTGACCTAATGCACTATCTTTTCTTTTATTGTTTCTATCAAAATTTTTTTGATTCAGATTTTCTCGTTAAGATTCATTTGACTCTCTTTCTGGGACACTTCATTGTTTCTGTACATCATTGTTTAATTACAATCTTAAACATCCTTCCACGTTCGTGCAAACACCATCTGTGATGTTTGCTCTTCTCTTTCTAGGTTTCGAATCCCTTTGAGTAAACCCGTGCTTGTTTCGGTGTTACGTGCGATTCCCAGATAGCAAACGATACGTTAATTCATTAGGACACAGCTTATTGATGCTGAAGTTCGAAAAGTTGTAATTCTAAGACATGACGTAAGACCGGTTGCTTCCATAGATATATACTACAGAACCAAGGAGAGTATGAAGTAGGAAGGTATTTTGAGGAGATTGACGAACGAAGTGAAGATTGCTATGTACATCTGAGCTGTCAAGAAAATGTGAGTCGGTGAATGTCAACCGCATATTTTTAACAAAAACCTATCTTGTAACTTTTGCATCTCTTTATACTTCTTTCACATATTTGGTAAAGTGCTAAAACCAAATAAAGTCTTGCAGATTATATCAATTTTCGAGGGCGAAAATTTTTTTTAAGGAGGGTAGAATGTAAAATCCCTATAATACCCTTCTCTTTTTTTTTTTTCCAAACCAAAATTCTAACCCTAACTTTGACATAACACACACCCTCACACACTCACCAAAACCCTAGCCACCCTTACCCCTTCCAACAGCAGAACAAAAGAACAGAAAGGGAAAAGAGAAGAGGGGGAGAACCGGAGAGGGAAGAGAAGAGGAAGGAAGGGAGGTGGCGCCGGTGGGCATCACTGCCACCGTCGCCGCCGTGGTGTCATCGCGAGGAAGGCCAGAACCGAGGGAGAGAGAGCCGTGCAAGGAGAAGGAGGCGTCACCGTCTCGTGTCGCCGTCATCACCGTCGAGGTCTTCATCGTTGTCGTCCATGGAGGTTTGCAAACAGAGGGAAGACGCGCCGTTCTACCCAGAGCCGCCACGGGAAGGGTCGTCGCCGTCAAGCCCAGCCACCATCGCGGCCGTTCGTCGCCGTCAAGCCCAGCCACCATCGCGGCCGTTCGTGCCTCCGTTTCGCGCCGCCAGATCTGTCGCTGGGAGAGAAACAGAACGCGCGTGGAGAGAGAAGTGGTCGCAGGGAGGTTCTGCCGCCGTTGGAACTCCGCTGCTGCTGCTGCTATGGCCGCCGCGCCTCTGCCACCAAGAAACTCCAAGGAGGGACATCCGCTGCTGCGTTGTTCCTGTCGCCGTTTGGATGTACCTGAACCAAGTCGTCGTTGCCACTGGAGTTGAACTGTTCCTGTCATTATCCCGGTCCAGCCTTTTTCCTTGATTCTGCTCTAGCTTTCATGTCCTATTATGCCACCAATTAATCTGTCTTGTCCTTGTTTTAATTCGATTTTAGTTTTGCCTGTTTTAGATTTTTGGGACTATCGTCAGCTCCATTTTGTCGCTACTCCGGTCCAAATTCTGCGCTCATTCGTTTTATTCTACTTCAATCCTCCTTATCTTGAATTCGACACTCTGGGTTTGGTCTCTTCGGTCCGTTAGGACCATGCTGTGAGTAGGCTTTACATTTATAACCGTTAAGCTTTTGGTTTATGCTATTTAGAGTTTTTAATTATATTTATAAAACTGTTATTGAAGAACTTTGATTTGATTAGAATAATTGATTTATTATAGTTGAATAATTATTTTTATAAAATTCATACTTTAGAAATTTACATGAGACTATATATATATGTTTGATAAAGCCTTATCTTATTTTAAAATATTAATTTTATTCGAATATATACTTTTGAAACATTAAAGTATTTGTTGGCACTCACTTTAAAATTATGAAATATGTTTTTATGATTGAGAAAGTATGATTTGAAAAGATTTCTGATAAAAAAATATTATCTGATTGATTTGATTCGATACCTTATATGTTTGAGAGATTGAAGATTCATTGTATTTGAAACTATATGTTTTGAATTGGTTTGGGAGGCTCGTATTAGAAAACCGTAGTTAACGGCGGTTATGACGTTAACTTAGATGCATCTGACTCAGACTCCAGCTAGCAGGGGTGTTGCTAGCCTAACGTGTAGGCCACACGTTAGATCTGTTATTCTGTTAGGACACACAAGAGGAAAGGGCTACCCATAGAGGTGGAGCCGCCCATGTGTGGACTTTTGATTTGATTTCTGTATGAGAACTCCCTTATTGATTCACTTATTATTATCAACTGCTATTTTCTAATTTAAATTACTTTGATAATAATGTTTATATGGTCTCATGTGGATTATAGATGTATTGTCTAGTCACTGAGTTGCAAAACTCACCCCTTTTTTTCTGAAAATATTTTTCAGGAACAAATACTTGACTATGTGAGATTTTCTAATCAAGAGTCACGATCTGCAATGAGTATCTATTTTTGTCGAGTTCCTAGATGTATATGCTCCATATGTCACAGGCAGGATCCATCCATATTTATTTATTTTATCTTTTATTAAGAATATGTAATTATTCATTTTAGAAACTGTAATTTTCTATTTCAAATATTTGTTATTTTTTTATTCAATTTATCGTTGAGTCGGTTAGGCTTGCTAGGGATTATTTTCCTGAGCGCTGGTCATGGCTCGTTTTGGGCCATGACAATCAGAAATATTCAAGAACTTCAAATCGATGACACTTTCCAACACAAGTAATCAAGTACATCTCAAAAACGACATTTATCGATTGCAACATTCTTTGATTGATATTGATTCATATTCATTTTCAATATCCAACAAAGGAGTTGTCATGAATTATCATGGGGATCAATACTTTCATTATATGATAGCCATTGATCTTTCATGCAACAAAATTTCTGGTGAGATTCCGGATATCATGGGAAGTTTGAATAGGCTTGTTGTGCTCAATTTGTCCAATAACATGTTTACTGGCAGCATCCCATCTTCCTTCGGAAAGCTTTCAAATCTTGAAGTACTGGACCTTTCTCTCAATAGCTTGTCAGGGAATATTCCTCAACAACTCACAGGGCTAACCTTCTTGGATTTCTTCAATGTGTCCTTCAACAATCTCTCAGGTCCAATACCAGAAAATAGACAATTTTCCACATTTGAAAATAGTTCTTTCAAGGGAAACAAAGGTTTATGTGGGGTTCAACTAGTGAAGAAATGTGAAGATCACTCTAAACCTCCACTACCAACTCTTGATGGTGATCAAGACTCTGAATCAAAATCTTTCTTTGAATTTAATTGGATGGTAATTCTAATCGGATATGGGGGTGGCCTTATTGCTGGATTAGCACTGGGAAATGCTTTTGCTGGAGATGTTTTTAGGTTGTTGAAAAGGATCTTTTAAGTCACAAGTCTTGATGTTGGTCTTTTCATGTGTATAATCTTAGATTATTTTCATTTTTGTGTTGTATTTAAAGTTATTGTGTTTCTCTTATTTAAGAGTCAACTATGTGTGAACCCAAATAAAAGTAGGCAAGGTAAAAAGATAATATAGTGTGTTGTATGTCTATTTTGCTTTTGCTATTTTTGAAAAAGAAAAGCCGTACATTGTGTTCTTTGCTTAAATAATTCATTTCCCTTTGCCTACTCTCTCTTGTGCTTATGCCACGACAGGATAACTTGTAAAATATTATAAGCAGGATCAATTGGGCCAACAGTAATAACAACATTGAGATTTCCTAACAAAACTGAATTACATCCAACATCCAAATCCTGTATATCTCTGTATTCACAAGCAAAGGAACTTAATTTCTATATATCTGTATTTGTCTTAAAGATAATGCTCCACTTTTTTAAGTGTTGAGACTTGAGGCTTCTGCTCATTAAAGAAAAAGAAAACAACCTGGCAATATGCTTTAAGTTGTAAATTTAATTTAATTTCTTTCTAATCACTTGCTAAAGCTAAGGCTGCTAAATTAACAATTTATCGTTGTAACTGAAGTGAAAAATATCATAATTTGCTGCTGATTTAGTAGTTACTTTTTCAATCATGTGTACTTGGAAAAAATTATTTCTATTCAAAAAATTGAAACTACAGCACCAAGAAATTTGAGCTCTCTTCCTATGTCAAAGACTCCAAGTAAGTTTAGTTTACCGAGTCAATGTTGAAAAACTGACGAGCTCAAAATAAAGCTAGGCTCGTGTTGGGTACGGAACTGAGATAGATTCAATTAGTTTATATAAATTGATCAATAATTCAACCCAAACTGCATGTACAAGAAGGGAGAGATTAGACTTTAGAAACCAAAAAGGGCGATGTTTCTGGAGGTAGACTCATGAAATAGACCTGTGAACAAGAATCTTCTATACATGATTTAAAAAATTAAAGAGGGAAAATTAATTAAGCAAAACAACAGAATGCAAGTAACCAAAGTCAAATATGAGTGTGACAAAGAGAGAGTAAATTACATGAATGTCTAAGCCATCCTGCATGTGCTTTGAACTTTGAAATGTTTGCAGTAACACACTATTAATTATTGGAATTTAGTATCACCAGTACTGCTTCACTATAAAAACCAATTGTAGTGTCCCAAACCTTTCATCCATTGAAATCTGTTGCGATATATCGACAATGATGAGGTTCTTGTGTTTTACTGCTTTGTCCATACAGTTTCTTCTCCTTGTCACAAACTGTTTAACTTTGAATGATTCAACTACTACTCATCATCGTCATGAGTGCAATCAACATGAAAGCAATGCCTTGCTGAACTTTAAACAAAGCTTCATCAGAAGTAAGTACGCTTCTTACAGTCCTTTCAGTTATCCTAAAACTGTTTCCGGGATTCCAACCACAGATTGCTGCTCCTGGGATGGCATTGAATGCGACGAGCTCACAGGTCATGTCATTTCCATTGATCTTAGTAGCAGCCTGCTCTATGGTTTCATGGATCCCAATAGCACCCTTTTCTCACTTGTGCATCTTCAAAGCCTTGATCTTTCAGATAATGACTTCAATCACTCACAAATTCCAGCCAGGATAGGTGACTTGTCACAACTGAGGCATTTGAATCTTTCTCATGGCAATGAAAACACATTCTCTGGTGAAGTTCCACCTCAAGTTTCACAATTGTCCAACTTGTTGTCCCTTGATCTTCGCAGCTATACTCTTGAGTCACGTCCATACTATCTAATCAACAACTTGCAACTCAAGGCATCCACTCTCACAAGCTTAACCCAAAACACAACTAGACTTGAACACCTTCGTCTTAATTTTGTGACCATTTCATCATCTTTACCTCATACACTCACAAACCTTACATCTTTGCAAATGCTTTCTCTTTTCAATTGTGAACTGCATGGTGAATTTCCGCTAGGTATATTCCATCTTCCAAACTTAACAGTCTTGGATTTGGGAGAAAACCAAAATCTTAGGGGTTTGCTGCCTAATTTTTTCTCAAAGACATTAGTCACCATATACCTCCCACGCACAAGTTTTTATGGCACACTTCCAACATCCATTGAAAACCTCACTTCTTTAAATTGGTTCGAGATTTCAAGTTGCAATTTTTATGGGGTCATTCCTTCTTCGATTGGCAACCTCACCCAACTTGCTCTGTTAGATCTTACCAATAACAGCTTTGATGGTGAAATCCCTCACTCTCTTTTTGGATTTGAGAATCTTGTAAATTTATTCTTGGATTATAATTTTTTCGAAGGCCATCTAGCACTTGACATGTTTTTGAAGCTAAAGATGCTTAATGGTCTTGGCTTGTCTCACAACAAATTGTCTTTATTCTCTCAAAATAGAGCTGTCAATGTAACAACCCTTCCTCCAATTCAGTGACTTGCATTGACTTCATGCAATCTGGCTGGTGGCTGGGGAAGTTCCAACTTGGATAATGAATCTAACCACTCTAAATCGCTTGGATCTTAAAGAGAATAATCTTCAAGGTGAAATTCCCTATTTCCTCTTCATGTTAGAGAATCTTACATATCTTGATCTAGTTGATAATATGTTGGAAGGACAAATCGAGCTTGACATGCTTTCAAAGCTCAAGAAGCTTACTGCACTTGGTTTAGGCGGAGGTAACAAATTGTCTTTTCATGAAGGGAACAACACTTCCAACGTAACATTTCCTGCTCAAATTCAAGTGTTGCATTTAAGCTCATGTAACATTGTTCATTTTCCCAATTTTTATACAACACTTGCAAGAGTTGACTGATCTTTACATATCAGACAACAGCATAAAGACAATACCGAGTTGGTTATGGAACAAAACAACCCTTCAGAGTTTGGAAATTTCCAACAACCTATTGATGGGAGAAATATCCCCCTCCATATGCAACCTGCAGTCACTTGGGGATCTTGATTTATCTTCTAACAATTTAGTTGGCATGATTCCATCATGTTTGGGAAGCTTTAGCCAATCCCTTCAACTTTTGAATATCTCAGGAAACAAATTGACAGGCAATATTCCTCAAATTTATGTGAAAAGAAATGTCCTTCGGTTTATCGATTTTAGTTCTAACAAGTTGTACGGTCAATTACCAAGAGCACTTGTCAATTGCAGAAGGCTAGAGTTTCTTGATGTGAGACATAACCATTTCAATGACTCATTTCCTTTCTGGTTAGGATCTCTTCCTAAGTTAAAGGTTGTTTCTTTAAGTAATAATGAATTTCACGGAGCTATAATGTGTCCATTGAAATACACATTTCCCCAGCTTCGAATCATGGATCTTTCTCAAAATGGTTTCTCAATGAATTTAACATCAGAAATAATCATGTGCTTCAAATCGATGATCATATCCAACAAAAGACATCTGGATTTCAAGGACGAGATTTTCATTGGGAATGAGGTTGCAGATCTTGATTCGAATTTATTTTCAATGTCCAACAAAGGAGTTGTCATGGATTATCTTGGCGGGCAATACCTTCGTCACATGGTAGCCATTGATCTTTCATGTAACAAAATTTATGGTGAGATTCCAGATATCATGGGAAGTTTGAATGGTCTTGTTGTGCTCAATTTGTCCAATAACATGTTTACTGGCAGCATCCCATCTTCCTTGGGGAAGCTTTCAAATCTTGAAGTGCTGGACCTTTCTCTTAATAGCCTGTCAGGAAATATTCCTCAACAACTCGCAGGGCTAACCTTCTTGGATTTCTTCAATGTGTCTTTCAACAATCTCTCAGGTCCAATCCCAGAAAATGGCCAACTTTCAACATTTGATGATAATTCATTTAAGGGAAACAAAGATTTGTGCGGGATTCCGATTGGTGAAGAAATGTGAAGATCATTCTAAGCTTCCACTACCAACAACTGATGGTGATCATCAAGACACTGAATCTGGAATCTTTCTTTGAATCTAATTGGGTGGTAATTCTAATTGGATATGTCGGTGGCCTTATTGCTGGGTTAGCACTGGGAAATGCTTTTGCCGTAGATGTTTATAGGTTGCTGAAAAAGATATTTTAAGTCACAAGTCTATATGTTGGTCTTTTCATGTGTGTAATGGTTTTGAATGTTATATTGGATTTGGAGTATAGTTGGATGGAGAAGTAAGTGTTTGGAGTTTAGTAGTACTTGAGTCTCAAGTTTAGGGTGTTGGGAGTATTGGTGTGAAGGCTTCAACCATGTGATGTAATTACTTAAATCAAAGTTGGTCACAGGCTCACAGCATTAATTTCTCTGTACTTAATTGCTGCTATGTCATAGGCTCGTGTTGCTTGCTCTTGTGTGCCTACATTAGTTAACAAAATGTTACTTCCATTTTTCCTTTTAGAGGTTGGTTGAACTTGGTTTTTTGAAATTGCAAATGTGTTTCTTCTGTAATCCTCAAGAAATTATTTCGTAAATAATTTATTTTATAGTCAGTCAACTGTTAGTCAACTTGGTGTTGGCCAATGATCTGAGATGCTACATTGTATGCTAACATGTTAGTTGATATGGCACATCAAACTGTTGTTGTTAACCGATCAAAGACTAAAATGACTAAGGGAGTATAAGTTTAGGGATTAAGTTGTAAATTTTGAAATTTAAGAGACTTAAGCACGCTTGAAACTTGGAGCGACCGAATTGAGCCTTTGTTGGTTTGTGTTTATTTTAACTTAATGTAGGTTTTTGATGCATGAGCATCTTTTGATAGTTTTCCTCGTCTTTTTTCTTAATAAAGTTAGTGATTTTTTTTTTAAATTTTGTGTTTTAGTTGATGTTACTTTGAGTAATTTATGTTTTTGTAGGAGATTGGTAAAAGAGTTTTAACAAGAATAAAGAGAAAGAAAGACAAGCAAAGGAGGATGGTGCGCAACGCTGGGCCAAATTCCAAGAGCCAGCAAGCAGTCCTTCATGCATGGCGTGCCACGCCACTTCTCAAGTGCCACACCTTTGATAAGGCAAGAAGGAGCATGGAAGGTAGCGTGCCACGCCACCATAGGCGTGCAATACTGGGCCGACTTCCAGGAGAGCCACCAGTAAGGGCGTGCCATGCCACTCAATCAAGAAGACACCTCCAGAGACCCAATGAAGCAAGGGCGTGCCACGCCACCATAGGCGTGCAACGCCTTCAACCCCTCCAAGCAAGGGCATTCCACGCCACTCCCCAAAGTGGCATGCTGGACCAAAACCAGGAAGCCTCCAAGAAGCAAACCATTGGTGTGCCACGCCACTTCACCCAAGTGCCATGCCAAGTCCACTCCAAACCTCCAAGTGCCACGCCAATTCTTCAAGTCCAGGACTAATTACAAGGTCATGATTTCAATGAATACGAGACACTCTAAGTAACGGCCAGGCTTTGGAATTTCAATTACAAGGAGAAGATTACTTTTAGTTAAAATTGATTAGGAGAGATTTGACTTGATTTAATTTGGTTTTGAATTTAAAAGTTAGGTTTAGGTTAAAATATAAATAAGTCTAAGGAATTTTTCCGTGGAGAGCTTAGCTGATCTCTGAGCACTTTATACTTGTTCGTTGTTTTGTTTTCGTATTATGAGCAATTAATTATTTTCTGTTAAAGTTAAAAATTCTGTTTATTTTGATGGATTAATATTATTGTTTTTCTATTATTGATTAATGCGTTGATGTTTTATTCAAGAAGTAAGTTTCATTCTTCATCTTAAGAATTATAATGTATTGGAAAATAATTTTAATTCGTCTTGATTTCTTCTATTACCTTGGAAAAGTTAATCACTAAAATTAGCTTGAGATTTCTTTTCATAGTTCTTTAAGGATCTAAAACTAATTTTGTTAAGTGATATAAAATCAATTAGGATTAATCTTTAAGAATTGTGTGGTTTTAAATAAAAAATTGTGCTTAACCTCTTGTCATAGTTAATTGATCAAGGAATTGACAGTTGGTTAGATTAAGAAAAATTAAATCACCAAGAGATTAGGGTTTGATTATTTATGGTTTGCCACGAATACATCTCTACATAGTCAAAGTAGATAGCAAGAAGTGTTTGTCTTAAAACTTAAATATTTCCAATGCCTTAACATCTTCATCCATACTAGAATGAGACTTGCGCCATGCGCGGGACAAGACGGTAAATTAATAATAGTATATAATAAATATTAAAAATTGTTATATTTTATAGAATTAAATTAAATGTGTAAACTAAAGTTAAATTTAAAAGATGTTTTATTTAAAATAATTTATAGTACAAAAGATTTGGATGTTGTAATTGTACAAAGTGATATTTTTATTTGGTGGTTTGATTTTTGCTTTTGTTTTAGTTGATAAACTTAGTCGTTTTATGTAGCGCTCGTCCTCTTTTTTTTATTGGTTGTTGTTAGAGTTGTTGCTTTCTTTTTTTATTAGTCGTAGATTCTTGGAAAGACATGTTCTTTATGAATTGTTAAGTTGTATGCACTTTCTATTATGTTGTTTGTTCCATCTTTGCATGTATGTTCTTTTTCGAAAGATGTGTCTTGAATTTGTATGATTTTCTTTCTCCTTAATCTCTTTGTGGGTATTTGATTTTCGTCTGATGATATTAGTGTTGGCGAAGTTTGTTCCTATAATCAATGAATAATTTAAATTAAAAATAAAAATGATGTCTTGAATAAGTGATTTTTTTTAGTATTATCTGTTTTATTTGTTGCAATGGGTGTTGAGATTCAATATTTTTTGTTGGAACAAATGTTTTAGAAACAGTGTATTATTAACAACATTTTTTGAGATTAAAATCATTTACTTTAACTTCAAATATAAGTATAATGTTACACAAATTTTTCAATTGGGGTGGTGCTTCAATGTCATTATTTTTTTGAAGTGTCATTAGGTTTGAAGCAGCTTTGTCCAACAATTTTTTTTTCTTCGCCATCAAATAGTACAAAAAGTGTTGTATCACTTTGATTTGAAATAAGTATTGGGTTAGTAACTAATAATTTGATAGATGAGATTATGAAAAGTATATACAGTTACCTTATGTGCCACAAATGTAGTTGTCTCTTTTTCATCTAATATAATCATTTCTAAGCAAAGAGGTTCCTCTTCATTGTGGTTGTTAATGTTTTTCATAGACGAACTACGCAAGCTTTGATAAACTAATTGTCTGTTTGTTTGGTAATATTGTCCAAAGAATGATGTTCCATTGAGTAAGTTTGAGATTTTGTGTAGTTCCGAAATAAATTTCTTATGCTAAATTTGATGTTATTTGAAGGAATAGTGATAAGAGACTTCTATAAGTAGGACAAATAGTATGAAATTTGAATATTTGTAACATAAAATTTATTGTGATTAATAATATTATTATGACATTTGTAATATGGATGTTTATTACATTTAATGAGTTATTTATAGAAATTGATTATTGGGAATTATAAATTTATTGTATTATTTATAACGGTAAGATATAATAAATATAGATATTTTTTTTGTATATATATATATATATATTTTTTTTTTTTTTTGCTGATTTGAAAATAATAGGTGATTTGACAAAAATTGAGTGATTGATTCTAAAATTTTGTCAAGTAAACGACGTTGCTAACATGACATTAGTAGAAAAAAAAACATATTTTAAAAATAATATAGATAAACTTATACATCTACTTTTACATGTTAAGAATATATTATTTCCATCTTAATTATTCAAGACATACTCTCTTTTAGTTCTCTATTTCAACGTTTAATTCCTCTCAGACAAGTTTTCAAATTGTCTAATTAGAATAATCATTGTAGGGCCCAAAAAAATGAAAAAAAAAAACACAGATGGGCCAAGCCCATAACCTTTTTCCTTCTTTTCTTCTACTCTAACGGCACAAAGAACCCTTGAATCCAGCAATACACACACGTTATTACATTGCTTCAGAAATCCTCATCGCCAATACTCTGCTGATCTCTCCTTCTATTGTCACTTCTTCAACAATAATTCCATATATTTTTATTTCAATTAATTTTACTATTCTTTTTCTACACTAACTTTATTATACCCTATCAAGTATGCTCTCTTATGTTGGTATTATTCCAAAACTCCATTAAAGTAGCCTAAACTTAAAGAAGAGGGAGATAATTTTTAATTCAAGTATTACCAATTATCAAGTCATTAAGGTGATTCTTTAACTTAATAATTATCTATATCTTTAATTTTTGTCATGTTTATAATTATGGGTATTAATAAATCCGAAAATTTAGGGTTAGGGTAAGATAGAATTTGGGATTATTTGATATATAGATTCTATTATATCAATTGATGTTAAGATTAACTTATTAGAGTTATTATTGTTATGTTTGCGGTATTAGATACTCAAGGGAACCACTCTCCTTGCTTGTTGGAACATATGGAGTAGAAATTCTTCTCTTGGATTTTAGTATGTGAGTAAACTTTGTATTTATAGTTAAATTTTAGCATTCACATCATTTTTATAACTATTGAAAATAATTTTATAATTTATTATTTAATTATTTACTAACTTATTTGTTAATATGATGTTTATGTTAAATATTTTGCAAAGAAAATTTCACTTGAAACATGATATTTTACGTTGAAATGAATGAAGTGGTTATTTAAAAAATTAAACTAAAATATAAATATTATCTTGCATATAAACTTTGAAAGTAAATTTAGTATTGAATTTAGATAAAGTTATTACATGAATTATTACTATTGAATTGATGATGTATTTATTGATTTGTTGACAACCTTTAACTTGATCATAATTTGTATGTCAAAATATTTTGGAAGGTTCTATGACAGAAACTGCAGCTAGCGGCAGTAAGCGCTAGACTTGGTGCACCTTGTCAGTATATAATTGCATTTTTCAGGACCATATGAGATGAAATGGTTCCTGTCTGTTTCATGTCCACAAAACTAGTGGAACATGTCTGTTTCAGAACCCATACGAAAGAAAATAACCTAAGTGTGATTTCTGTCTGTTATTTTGACTTTCTGGATTAGATAACCTTTCGCGTATATTGTTATAAATAAAGAAGTTTGAATGTTTGATATTTATAATTAATTATCATTGTGTTTGAGTATAATTTTTTCACTATTATTAAGGTGAATTTATTTTAGCTGAGAGTTTACTAATTATACAACTGTCTCTTGTGGGGCTATAGATGCTCTGCTTACTCACTGAGTTGCAAAACTCACTATGTTGTTCTTCATTTTTTTTCAGATATGGGCATCGATCCTAATCCAACTTCATCAATTTCGCTCTAGTTTTGTTTGTGTTGGTGAGCCCTTTACTGTTTAAGGGCTTGATGTTTTGTATAAATAGCTTTAAAGCTCTTTAGACTTGTTAAACTGCTCCATGTGACACAGGTAGGATCCAACTTTAGTGACTTGAGTATATTGCTTTGTAAATATTCTAGTAGATGAAGCTAATAGGCTATGCTTTGCTGTAAATATTTAAGTCGAATTTTATATAAATATGCTGAGTATGTTTAAAATATGAGGTTGAGAATGTGTTGCCTTTTAGTATAATTGGAAATTCTATTTGTTCCGTTTTCTATAATATCGATTTCTGAGGCTTGCTTGGGAAGATTTTTCTAAGCGTCAGTCACGGTCAGATTGGGTCGTGACAAATCAGTATCAGAGCTCAGGTTTTCCTATGTAATATGGAGCAGTTGTCCTATAGTAATGTGTAAATGGAAGCTGGCCCATTTTCACAAGTTGTGATGTTACTAAGGACTTGTAGGAATGTTCGTAAAATAAGGTCTTTAAAGTGTGTTTTCATTGTCTTCTGTGTTTGAGCTTATCTGTATTTGATATAATCATTCATTCTTAGGTGGAAGATGCCACCTAAACGTCGTATTGTACTCCACAAGTAGGAGCGCGTAATGCTCCTAATGTTGAAGCTAATAGAGCACCTTCTCCCCTACTCAGTCAATGGGGTGGTGGTCGTAGAAGACCAATAGGGCAAGGCAGAGGTGCGTCTATCACAGAAGAACTATGAATGTTGTTGCTGAGATACGAGGACTTCATCAAGTTGTCAATAATCTAGTAGAGTCCTTGACTGATCGAAGAGAAGTTAGAGCCCTACATTCTCCGGGGCCAAATGTCCTTAATAAAGAAAACCAACAATCCCTTGGAGAACGAGCTGTCACTCTCCAATCTTTCCTTAAGCTGAATCCGCCTACTTTCTCTGGAAATCTTCTGGAAGACAATCCTCAGTTCTTCATTCACAGCTTGAACAAAGCTTTTCGAGCCCTCAGATGTCCAGATGACACAGCGATGGATCTAGCTACATACAATTTAACAGGACATGTTTATCATTGGTATGAAACACTTCTTCAAAGTAGAAGGGCACGTCGAATGCCACCTATTTTGTGGGATGAATTTGTTAAGATCTTTTTGGAAAGATTCCTTCTTACTAGCATAAAGGAGAAAAATGCCGCTGATTTTGAGAAGTTGAGGCAAACTCCTGGTATGTCTGTGATGCAATATGAGAATAGTTTCACCGAGCTTTCTAGATATGTTGAGCACTTAGTGACTCCGGATATCATGAGAGTCAAGAGATTTGTTCGAGGACTAGAAAATCCTTATTTCACTGCTCTTTCACCCATGGTTGGGAGCATGACCTATTCAGAAATTGTAAATGCTGCTTACGGTATTGAAGCTGGATTGGAGGAAAGGAGAGTGAACAAAGAAGAAATTGATAAAAAGAAAAGGATACAAGGAGCATTTTCTAAAGGATCAAGCTATGGGGGGCATATCAGGTCATCAGAATAGCCCACAAACACAATCAGGTAGGGTTAACCATTCTGAAGCTGGCTCAAAGGGTACCTCAGCTTTGGGGAGTCGAGCTAGGAGTGCATCTAAACCAAACATGCAGAGATCTAAGCCTTCAAAAATTCTTAGGTCACCGTGTCAGCATTGTGGGAAATATCATTCTGGAACGTGCTTCAAGACTACGAGTGCATGTTATGGTTGTGGACAGACTGGTCTCTTTCGTAGAAATTGTCCTCGTCCTCAGGAAAGTTCCATTCAGAGTTCAGCACTACCTGCCACATCCACACCATCTTTTTCAGCTATGTCGCCTGGAAATTCTTTAGCTTCATTAGTTAAGGGCGCAGGTAGAGGATCTGGGGGTCGAGGTTCTAACAACAAAGGTGCAGCACAAGGTGAAAAATGTCAGTCACAGATTCATGCTTTAACCCGTCAGGATGCTTAGGCTTCAAATGCAGTGATAGCAGGTACCTTACAAGTTTTCTCCTTAGATGCTCAAGTATTGTTTGATCCGGATTCTCATCACTCTTATATATCCCCATATTTTGCATCTTGTTTAGATAAGCAAGTTTAAGTATTAGACTGTCCATTTTATGTTGGTACTCCATTTGGAGTTTCTGCAATAATTCAATATGTTTATCGATCTTGCATTGCTAGAGTGAACACTGTTGATACCTTAGTTGATTTGATCCTTCTTGAAATGATGAATGAATTTGATGTCATCTTGGGTATGGATTAGTTATCCTCTTATCTTGTCGATGTAAGTTGCTACTCCAAAATAGTGAAATTTTATATTCCGGGCATTTCACCCTTTGTTTTCTTTGGTTAGGGTTGTTCTACCTTGGCTAATCTTATCTCTTCTATGAGTGCTTTACACTTGATGGATAAAGGAAATCAAGGATTTCTTGCAGTAGTTAGGGATGTTGAAGCCAAAGTACCTAGCATAGATCAAGTTCCCGTGGTTAGGAAATTTTTAGATGTGTTTCTAGAGGAACTACCAAGCATACCACCAGATCAGGAGGTAGAGTTTTCCATAGACTTAGCCCCAGGGGTTTCTCCTGTGTCAATCCCTCCTTATCGCATGGATCCTGCGGAATTGAAAATTCAGTTGCAAGAGCTATTAGACAAGGAATTTATCCATCCTCGTACTTTTCTTTGGGGAGCTCCGGTCCTCTTTGTAAAGAAAAAGAATGATTCAATGCGATTGTGTGTCGATTGTCGACAACTTAACAAAGTAACTATTTGTAATAAGTATCCCTTACCAAGGATTGATGATTTGTTTGACCAACTCCAGGGAGCTTCTTGTTTTTCCAAGATAGATCTTCATTCTGGATACCATCAGTTAAAGATTAAGGGAGAAGACATTCCAAAAATGGCTTTTCAAACTCGATATGGGCACTATGAATTTTTGGTGATGCCCTTTGGTTTAACCAATGGCCAAGTTGCTTTTATGGACTTGATGAACTGTGTATTCAAGCCTTTTTTAGATCACTTTATGATTGTATTTATTGATGACATTCTAGTGTATTCCAAGAGTGAAGAAGAACATGAACATCATCTAAGAGTTGTTTTGCAAACTCTAAGAAATCACAAACTGTTTGCAAAATTTTCTAAGTGTGAGTTTTGGTTGGACCAAGTAGCATTCTTAGGTGATGTTGTATCAAAAGATGGAATCAAAGTGGATCCAAAGAAAGTGGAAGCCATCCAACAGTGGCCAAGACCTACATCAGTAAAAGAGATCCGTAACTTTTTAGGGCTGGCAGGCTACTACAGATGTTTTGTCAAAGATTTCTCAAAGATATCAGCTCCTTTGACCAAGCTGACTCAGAAGAATGTAAAATTTCAATGGACTGATGAATGTGAACAAAGCTTTCAAAAGCTTAAGAAGTGTTTGAATACTGCCTCCCGTTCTAGTTTTACCTTCAGGATCCGGAGGATATTCGGTATATTATGATGCATCTCGGGTCGGACTTGGATGTGTTCTTATGCAGCATGGTAGAGTCATCGCCTATGCATCTAGACAACTTAAGAAGCACGAGCAGAATTACCTAACTCATAATTTAGAAATGGCCGCAGTGATTTTTGCCTTAAAGATATGGAGACACTATCTTTATGGTGAAACATGTGAGGTTTATACAGATCACAAGAGTTTAAAGTACATCTTTCAACAAAAAGATCTTAACCTCAGACAACGTAGATGGATAGAGCTGCTTAAGGATTATTATTGTACCATCTTATACCATCAAGGTAAGGCTAATGTAGTTGCTGATGCATTGAGTAGAAAATCTATGTGTAGTTTGAGTCACATTGCTCTATCAAGGAGAACTTTAGTGCAAGAGATTCACAAGTTGGAATCTGAGGGTGTATACTTTAAGCTCGAAGGGTCAGGACCACTCTTAGCTTATGTACGATCTCAGTCCTCTCTAATAGAACATATCAAGTCTGTGCAAGGTGATGATCCAAAGTTAAGAAAGCTAATGGAAGACGTTCACAATGGGAAGAACTCAGATTTTTCTCTTGATCAAGGTGTTTTACGTTGTGGTAATTGTTTATGTGTGCTAAATAACAATGACTTAAAGAAAGCTATTATGGAGGAGGCTCACAATTCTAAATACACCGTTCATCCGGGCACTAATAAGATGTACCAAGATTTGAAGCAATTGTTTTGGTGGGAAAGCATGAAAAAAGATGTAAGTACTTTTGTTTCTCATTGTTTGTCTTGCCAACAAGTTAAAGCTGAACATCAAAGGCCTGCAGGGTTGCTACAACATATTGAGATACCTGAATGAAAATGGGAGAGAATTACCATAGACTTTGTGATAGGTTTACCTCGTAGTTTTAAGGGCTACGATTCAGTCTGGGTGATAGTAGATAGAATGACGAAGTTAGCTCACTTCCTTCCTGTGAAAACTACTTATACCGCTGCCCGATATGCTAAACTTTATGTTGATGAGATATTCAAGCTTCATGGAGCCCCAGTGTCCATTATCTCAGATCGTGGGCCACAATTTAACTCTCATTTCTGGAAATCCTTTCAAAATGCACTTGGAACAAGAGTAGATCTTAGTATAGCCTTCCATCCACAGACGGACGGACAATCTGAGAGAACAATTCAAATTTTAGAAGATATGTTGAGATGTTGTGTTTTGGATTTTGGTAGAAATTGGGATAGCTATCTACCTTTGATTGAGTTTTCTTATAATAATAGTTATTAAGCCAGTATCCAAATGGCACCATTTGAAGCTCTTTATGGAAAGCGATGTTGATCATCAGTCGGATGGTTTGAAGTTGGTGACACCAAACTGTTGGGACCCGGCTTGGTACAAGATGCGATTGAAAAAGTTTGCGTGATCAAGGAACGTTTATTAGCATATCAAAGTAGATAGAAGACCTACACTGATCATAAGAGACGTAACTTAGAATTCTCGGTGGGTGATCAAGTTTTTTTTCGAGTGTCACCTATGAAGGGTGTGATGAGGTTTGGCAAAAAGGATAAGCTTAGTCCTCGTTATATTGGTCCCTTTGAGATTTTGGAACGAATAGGCGCAGTAGCGTATTGCTTGGCACTACCACCTGATTTGTCTATGATTCATCCGGTATTTCATGTATCCAGATTACGTAAATATCTTCATGATCCATCTCATGTACTTACACTCCAATCAGTGGAACTGAAAGAGGATTTATCATTTGAAGAAGAACCTATTGCTATAATTGATCGACAAGTAAGGAAGTTACGTTCTAAAGAAATAGTCTCGGTAAAGGTAGTCTGAAAGAACCATTCGGAGAAAGAACCGACCTGAAAACCTGAGAATATAATGCGCGACAAATATCCGTAATTGTTCAAAACTTAAGGTATTTTTTTTATGTTCGAAATTTGGAGACCGAATTTTTTTTAGGCAAAAAAAAAGAAAAAAAAAACTACATATGGGCCAAGCCCATAACTTTTTTCCTTCTTTTCTTCTACTCCAACGGCACAAAGAACCCTTGAATTCAGCATTACACACACGTTATTACATTGCTTCAGAAATCCTCATCGTCACTGTACTACTCTGCTGATCTCCCCTTCCATTGTCACTTTTTCAACAATAATTTCATATACTTTTATTTCAATTAATTTCACTACTCTTCTTCTACTTCAACTCTATTACACCCTTTTAAATGTGCTCTCTTATGTTGGTATTATTCCAAAACTCTAATAAAGTAGTCTAAGCTTGAAGAAGAGGGAGATAATTTTTAATTCAAGTATTACCAACTATCAAGCCATTAAGATGATTCTTTAACTTGATAATTATCTATATCTAACATTATTTCTAGCTAGCACTATAATATACACTCCATTTATTACCCAATTTAAGATATAACACAACCAAGATAAAAAGTAGTGTTTGTGGTTTAATAATGTATAGGCTTAATTCCACTAGTGATATGAACAAAAATGTGATGATGAATTATTGAAACTAAAGTGTGATTAAATAGTTTATGCTAAGCAATTTCATATATATAGGAGGAATGAAAATTTAATACAAGTTTTCAAATTTGACATATATTTGACCTTTTTTCTCCATTTGCATTGTGTTTTGGAATTAGAAGTTGGTAAGAGGAGGGGAATCATATCTCTACGTTGATTATGCTACTACTATGCATGGTGCTGATGACTTCATAATCCATATTGGACCTCATAATATTTCTTAAAAATTTAATTTTTATATATATGTATTATAATTATCTATGTAATGAATATAAAATTTAATTTTTTATTGTTGTAAAATTATATATCCAACGCTGTTGTGTATTTATATTGAGGGTAGGAGGAGATTCAGTTATAAATGTAGATGTTGAAGTCTAAATAAACGTAATATCTAAATTGGAAGACTTGGTCAGTGACATGGTGACTGCCCAATAATGACATGCACTTTAATATGTACCGTTAAATGAAACTTTAATCCCAATTTATTAGATAAAATCATTAATTGAGGATAGTGTAGGCTTAAACTATATTAATTATTTGAATAATTTTCCTCTTTTTTGGTCATTTTTCTACTTGTAGAATTTGAGCACCTTAATACAAACAAGTCATCAATCTCTAAATAAATATAGAGACATTACTATTGGCTGACAAAACTGAAATTACTAGCTATTTGGGTAATTTAGTTTTCGTAATACTAATAACTAAGTCACACTACTCACACAGAATTTTATTATGTTAAAGGTGCGACAGAGTAATACAACACGACACTATAAATAGAAATTCAATGAAAGATTTTTTTAATCGTATATTATTTTATATTTAGGGAGCCACTCACATAAAGACGTCTAAAACGTCTTTTTTTAAAGATGTTTTTTAGTAACTAAAATTTAATATATATAATCGATTAAATCATGTTATTTTTGTCAAAATTATGTCAGACAAATTAATTTGATCGAAAAAATAGTAAATCAAATCTTGAATTAGTCTAAATTAATATTATTTTTTATAGAAAATGATTACAATATCCTTATTAAAAAAATGACTAAAATACTCTTAACATATATATTAATTTTAAAAATCCTAAATTCTAGTCCTTTACTTTTCTGCCATTATAAGGTTAGGATTTAGAGTTTTCAATATATATATATATATAATAGAAGTATTTTAGTCATTTTTTATAATAAGGGTATTATAGTCATTTTTTATAAAAAATAATATTAATTTTGACCGATTCAAAATTTGATTCACTATTTTTTTTTGTTAAATTAATTTATCTAACCTAATTTTTAAAAAATAACACAGCTTAATCAATTTTATGTGTTAAATTTTAATTAATAAAAAATATCTTTAAAAAAAAACGTTTTAGGTGTCTTTATCTAGTCTCCCTCTATATTTATGCCTTGTGGAATTTGAAGGTATGAAAGAAATATGTTACGACAAAGTGGTCAAATTTGATGGGATAATATAGCAGGACCACTATCAAAACATAGACTCGTATGTATATAGAAGACTTGACAAGGTACAGCGACATTTATATTAAAAAGTATATCAACAAATAACAATGAATATATGCTATTTTTAGTGATTCATATATAAAAAGAGAGAAGAATTATTCATATATATAAAATGCCAAAGGCGAAGACTTGCAAAGAAGACCACTACTTATTATTTACTTTAGCTATATTATATTATGAATTCTTTTTAATTTAAATGAAGTTGATGTTTCAGCTCTTGTGCTAAGAAATAAAATCCAAAAGGATAATAATGCTTTATTATATTTCCAAATCCTTTTACAAGATTTATCGTTGTTTGTTGAAATTTAGTTGTATAAATATAATTAACATATATAGAGCAATGAATAGTTTACTGTGTTATCTCTTTTGCCATCACTTGACTGAACTTAATTAAGATTGTGTGCATATATGTGTAGAGATTTGTTAGATATTTTTATCAGGTCCCTACTAATTTAAAGCGTCCTAGTTTGTTAGATAACATAAAATCATTAATCAAGAATATCCATCACTATATGTATGCTTTGGGATTCATTGACTTATTGTTTGAAGAATTTTCTTCTTCTTATGTCATTTTTTACTAGATTTTGAAATCTGACATACACTGACAGCAAAATACATTAGCCAATAAGACACAGATAAACTCTGTAAAACTTGCACATTTAATTAAACTCATCATCAAGAGAGTTTTATTATTTACATATTATTATATAGACTAATAATGAAAGCTACTTCATCACTCCGATCCATGAGTGATAAAATCCAATTTATTTGTCTTCATACATATATGTATACAGTAGAAACTTACCTACAATTATTTTTATATAAAATTGATAATTAATAATTTTTAGATAATAATTTAATCCAATCTATCAAATTATGTAATAGTTTTCAACTATCAATTTCACGTTAAAACAATTTTGAGTTATACAGATCGATAATTTTCATTGATGGTCATCATTTGCAGCCACGATTGTACACTTTGTTACTTTGGAGCTGGCGGCTTGAGGCACCTTATAGGGAATTTTGGTGGACATGTCCTAGGAGGCCCCTTTGGGTTATTAGGGTCAACTACGTATACTGCTGCTTTCTCTCCTGCATTCATTAGTACACTCTCCATAATTTATACTAGAATAATCATTTTATATCAAATGACAACCATATCTTCAAATTAAATGTCACAGCACAATTATGTTAACTAATTCAACAAAAAGATATATACCAATTAAGCAATAGTGAGGGAAAAACGGTTAGACAAAAATAATAGAACGAAATTTTGGTGCTGATACATGTATTAGACAAGAAATTCTTAAGTACTTCGAGATCAAAATAAATCATAACACCTTACTGTTGGGTCAATCGTGGGGGGCTCTCGACCACTGAGGAGACTTTTGGGGAGGAATCAAGCGAGATAATATAAGATGAGATGACACCATATCCAACTCAAAACCTTAAAATAGTAAGTTAATGTGACTTTCACCTTATAAACTCCTCACTTTTCCTTGTTTTCTTTGATGTGAGACTAACTTCAACACTCCTCACACTTGCAACACTAACACTTACATCATGTATAGGACTCGTATCTTTTAAAAATGTATGATATTATTTTTTAAAAAAACTTAAATCGATAAGAAAAAACATATAAATATTTATATTCAAACAACTAAAAAGTACTTAAAGAGTGTGTTTTTACCTTTGACCGCTACCAGTTCACGGGCTGCTAGAGTTGAAGAGGGTAGGAAGGCCATGGAAGCCAAAAGTAAAAATGCAATAAAAATGCCCTTCATGGTGATTAATAGAAGCTACTATTGTAGTGTATATGTTGTCACTTATATTCTCTTTTTGCATGGTTATACATGCTATGCTGCTGTGTATTTATATTGCCCAAAACCCGGGTATGGAGGGGAGGAAAGAGATCCACTAATGCATGTAGATGTTAAGTCTAATTAAATAAACATAATAAATAAATTAGAACTTAGAAGACTTGGTCAGTGACAGTGACATACATGACTGGTCAATGATGACATTTTAAATATGTCCCGTTATATGAAACTTTAATCCCAATTTGTTACATAAAATCATTTATTAATAAGGATAGTGTAGGCTTGGGATTGGATGAAATTTAAACAATATTAATTATTTGAATAATTTTCCTCTTTTGTGTCATTTTCTACTTGTGGAATTTCAGTACCTTATTAAGAACAAGTCAATTTCTAAATAAACTTAGATAGAGACATTACTATATTGCTCGACAAGACTGAAACTTTTATACTAATAATCAAACTTTTTCTTTCCACTCAATGATTGAATGGTTATAATTCTTCTCCACGGTTATATTGTAAAATAGATATATACTCATGTACAGTCATTTTTATATAAAGTTAATAACTGAAAATTATTAAAAGATTAGTAAGTGATTAAATTATTCTCTAAAAATTTTTAACTATTAATTTCATATAAAAAAATAACTGCACGAATTCGAATGATACAACACAACACTATAAATTAAAATTCAATGAAAGTTTTTTTTTTTAATTTAAATTATTTTAGAAAAAAATCATAAACGGCCTTTGATAATTATCTCGAAAGATAACGAGACCCTTAATAAAAAAAATCCAATCAGGCTCCTGAGCTTTACTTTTATGGGACTAATTAGTTCCTGTGTCAGTATTTTTTTTGACACAAAAACTAATCAGTCCCATAAAAATAAAATTCAGAAATCGGGTTAAATATTTTTATTTGTTAAGAACCTCGCAGTTCTTTCAAGATAATTTCAATCACATTTTTATTTGCCATTTGTTGTAGTGGTCCAACTAAGTTTGAAATAACCGCACTTGAATTTGATAATGTCCCATAAATGTGTTTAGCTACTGCCTACAACAACATTATTGGTCAACCAAAACCATTAAAACATCCATAAAAGATTAATAATATTATTAATTGTTGTAAAATAACTAAATAAATAAGGAAGAAGTAACAAATATAAAATATAAAAATATAATTAGATAACTCAAGTAGAAATATTCATTGGAATTACTATATCAATATAGTAGATATAATTAATATATTTAATAATATTAAAGTATATAATAGAATAGTACGAAAGATAAAGAATATTATATGTTGTAATGTGTATATATATATAAAGATAAAAAGAAGTATTAAAAGTAAAGAGAGAGAGAATTGCATTTGCTTTTGTTTTATTATTTGCTTACTTTTCTCGGAGGCAAATGCCTCTATTTATACATGTATGAGGGGGATCAATTTCAACATTCATTAATTATTTTCCTTCTTTGAGAATGTGAGTACTGCATGGGAATGGGCATCCACGTCCCATTCTTATCACAACACTCCCCCTTGGATGCCCATTTAGGATTATTGCCTCATTAAAACCTTACTAAAAGAAAACCCTGTGGAAAAAACCTTAGTGAAGGAAAAAAGAGTACAATATCTTTTGTGATGGGGACTGCCTCATTAAAAACCTTGTCAAGAAAAACCCAATGGGAAAAAAAACTTGACCAAGGAAAAAAGAGTACAGTCTCCCCCTCTTACCGACATCATTTAATGTCTTGAAATCGGCGCATCCCAATCTCATGTACCAATCTTTCAAAGGAGGATTTTGGGAGTGACTTTGTAAATAAATCTGCCAGATTGTCACTTGAGCGGATCTGTTGGACATCAATTGTCCCTTGATTTTGAAGATCATGAGTGAAGAAGAATTTGGAAGAAATATGCTTTGTTCTATCACCTTTGATGTATCCACCCTTAAGTTGAGCAATGCATGCTATATTATCCTCAAACAGGACAGTTGGAGCTATCTTATGATCAATCAGTCCACATGATGATAGAATATATTGAATCAGACTCCTCAGCCAAAAGCACTCGTGACTAGCTTCATGAATCGCCAGTATTTTAGCATGATTAGAGGATGTTGCAGCAATCGTCTGTTTCGTGGACCTCCAAGATATAGCTGTTCCACCATATGTGAACAGGTATCCTGTTTGAGATCTCCCTTTATGTGGATCAGACAAGTATCCGGCATCTGCATAGCCAACTAGTTGTGGCTTGGATCCACATGGATAAAACAATCCCATATCAACCGTTCCATGAAGATATCGAAAGATTTGTTTGATTCCACTCCAATGTCTTCTGTTTGGAGAGGAACTATACCTTGCTAGTAAATTCACAGCAAATGATATATCAGGTCTTGTATTATTAGCAAGATACATTAGCGCTCCAATGGCACTAAGATATAGTACTTCAGGATCAAGGATATCTTCATTTTCTTCTTTAGGACGGAATTGATCCTTCTCCACATCCAAAGATCTTACGATCATTGGGGTACTCAAGGGATGTGACTTATCCATATAAAATCTCTTCAAGATCTTTTCTGTGTATGTTGTTTAATGAATAAAGATCCCATTTTTTATATGCTCGATCTGCAGGCCGAGACAAAATTTAGTCCTTCCAAGATCTTTCATCTCAAACTCTTCTTTTAGAGTTTTTATTATTGTTGGAATCTCTTCAGGAGTCCCAATGATATTTAAATCATCAACGTACACAGCAATAATAATGAATCCAGATGTAGTTTTCTTTATGAAAACACATGGATAGATATCATCATTCTTGAATCCATTTTTGGCCAGATACTCAATAAGACGATTATACCACATTCGTCCAGATTGCTTCAGACCATATAAAGATCTTTGCAATTTGACTGAGTATAACCCTTGCGAATATTCATTGGATGGTTTAGATATCTTTAGTCCTTCAGAGACTTTCATATAGATATCCCGATCTAATGAGCCGTATAAGTAGGCTGTTACCACATCCATTAAATGCATATGCAGTTTATGATATGCAGATAAACTGACCAAATAACGCAATGTTATCGCATCCACTACAGGGAAATACGTTTCTTCATAATCTATACCGGACCTTTGTGAAAAACCTTGTGCCACAAGTCGGGCTTTATAGCGCACAACTTCATTTTTCTCATTTCATTTTCTCACAAATACCCATCGGTATCCAACAGGTTTTACATCTTCAGATGTACGGACTACAGGTCCAAAAACTTCACGTTTTTCAAGTGAGTCTAATTCAGCCTTCATGGCTGCTTCCCATTTTGGCCAATCATTTCTTTGTCGACATTCTTCGACTGATCTTGGCTCAAGATCCTTATTTTCATGCATGATATTCAATGCCACATTATATGAAAATATTTCATTGACAATTGTCTTATTTCGGTCCCATTTCTCTCCTGTAAAGACATAATTTATTGAGATCTCATCATTTTCACAATTTTCAGGTACCTGAACGTCTTCTGGCATTAACACTATATCAGAATTTTGGACAACTGCAGGTGTCTTTACTATGTCTTTTTCAACAGGAATCGTATTTACCTCTTTTCTCTTTCGAGGATTTTTATCTTTGGAACCGACAGGCCTGCCACGCTTCTGGCGTGTATTTGCTTCAGTGGCTACTTGTCCTACTGGGACATCAATTCGAATTGGGGCATTTTCTGCTGGTATATAAGATTTGGTTATCCTCTTTGTATCGGAAAATGCATCAGGCAATTCATTTGCTATTCTTTGCAAATGTATAATCTTTTGAACTTCTAGTTCACATTGCCCTAATCGAGGATCTAAATGCATCAATGATGATGCATTCCAATTAAGTTCCTTTTCAGGAAGCTTATTCTCTCCCCCTAATATTGAAAATTTTGATTCATCAAAATGACAATCCGCAAACCGGGCTTTAAATCATCTCCAGTTTGTATCTCAAGATACCTCACTATAAAGGGAGAATCATATCCAACATATATCCCCAATTTTCTTTGGGGTCCCATTTTGGTGCGATTAGGTGGTGCAATGGGAACATATATCGCACACCCAAATATTCTTAAATGGGAAACATTTGGCTGCTGGCCAAAAGCTAATTGCATAGGAGAGAAGTGATGGTAACTTGTTGGCCTCAAACGAATAAGTGATGCGGCATGTAAAATAGCATGCCCCCAAACCGAGGTTGGGAGATTTGTTCTCATAAGCAAGGGTCTAGCAATTAATTGGAGGCGTTTAATAAGCGATTCTGCTAACCCATTCTGTGTGTGAACATAAGCTACTGGATGTTCAACACTTATTCCATTAGCCATACAATAAGCATCAAAAGCTTGGGAAGTAAATTCACCAGCATTATCAAGACGAATTGCTTTGATTGGATTTTCTGGAAATTGTGCTTTTAATCGAATAATTTGAGCCAGTAATCTTGCAAACGTCAGGTTGCGAGAAGATAATAAGCACACATGTGACTATCTCGAAGATGCGTCTATCAGGACCATAAAATATCTAAAAGATCCACATGGTGGATGAATAGGTCCACATATATCACCTTGAATCCTTTCTAGGAATTCAGGGGACTCAAATCCAATCTTTACTGGTGATGACCTTAAAATTAACTTCCCTTGAAAACATGCAGCACAACAAAATTCACTAGATTTAAGAATCTTCTGGTTCTTTAGTGAATGTCCATGAGAGTTTTCAATAATTCTCCTCATCATGGTTGTTCCCGGATGACCCAATCTATCATGCCAAGTTATGAATTTATTTGGGCTAGTAAACTTCTGGTTTACAATGGCATGTGATTCAATTGCACTAATCTTAGTATAATACAACCCAGATGAAAGTGAGGGTAATTTTTCTAATATAACTTTCTTATCTGAATCATGAGTTGTGATATATAAATATTCATGATTTCCCTCATTTATTGTCTCAATATGATATCCATTTCGGCGAATATCTTTGAAACTCAACAAGTTTCTTAGAGACTTGGTAGACAATAGTGCATTATTTATTATGAATTTTGTTCCTCCGGAAAACAAAATTATAGCTCTTCCAGAGCCTTCGATCACATTACCTGAGCCAATAATAGTATTAACATACTCTTCTTTTGGTACAAGATGGGTAAAATATATAATACTTTTAAGAATAGTGTGCGAACTTGCACTATCCGCAAGGCAAATATCTTCAAAATATGTCCTTGCCATTTTTCTTAAAAAAAAAATAGATAATAATAATAATAAAATGAGCAAAAGTACATGCACAGTAAAAATTATTCACATGAATACTTAACAAACACATACATATATCAAACTATTCCATCATTGATCAAATAGCCAACATTTCCTTCAGAATCCTTAAAGAAATTAGATACATATTAATGAGTGGTGGAATTTTCATCATTTGAAACAAAATTTGTTTTCTTTCCTTTGTCATCCTTTTTCAAGTATGCTTGATAAAGATCAACTAGGTGCCTTGGGGTACGACAGGTACGTGACCAATGGCCCTTTCCACCATAACGAAAACATTTATCCTCAATTGATTTACTTTGCCCATTGTTTCTTTCTTTATCCCACTTCTGGTGAGATCTTCTGTTTTGAACATAATTCCTTTTCTTTCCATGATTTTTCTTGTTATTAAAACCTTGCCATTTACCTCTTCTGGAGTTATAATTTGCCGCATTTGCTTCAGGAAATGGGGCGACGCCAGCTGGACGCGCTTCATGATTTCTTAAGAGCAACTCATTGTTGGCGTTCAGCAACAAGAAAGCAAGAAATTAACTCAGAACATTTTTAAATTCTTTTTCTCGATACTACTGCTACAGGAGCACAATCGAGGTATGGAAGGTCGAGAAAATTTTCTCTAACATATCGGGCTTGAGGAAGTATCACCGTCTTTTGATAATTGTATCTTTCTTCAAGACCTTTCCACAGATCTGCAAGATCTTTTAATGTGGGAAATTCATTTTTCAATCATACGTCAACATGACGACGAAGAAAAATCATGGCTTTGGCTTTATCCTTCTGGGATGCATTATTTTCAGTCTTAATGGTATCTTCAAGATTCATTAAATCAAGATGGATTTTAACATCTAGTATCCATGATAAATAATTATTTCCAGATATATCAAGAGCATTAAATTCAAGATGAGAGAGCTTCAACATAATAAAAATTTGTTACCTGAGTCTTCCTAAAAATTTGATCAGAGTCTCGTGCTGATAACGTGTTGTAAAATAACTAAATAAATAAGGAAGAAGTAACAAATATAAAATATGAAAATATAATTAGATAACTCAAGTAGAAATATTCACTGGAATTACTATATCAATATAGTAGATATAATTAATATATTTAATAATATTAAAGTATATAATAGAATAGTACGAAAGATAAAGAATATTATATGTTGTAATGTGTATATATATATATAAAGATAAAAAGAAGTATTAAAAGTAAAGAGAGAGAGAGAATTGCATTTGCTTTTGTTTTATTATTTGCTTACTTTTCTCGGAGACAAAGGCCTCTATTTATACATGTATGAAGGGAATCAATTTCAACATTCATTAATTATTTTCCTTCTTTGAGAATGTGAGTACTGCATGGGAATGGGCATCCACGTCCCATTCTTATCACAACATTAATAAGGTTTATACTTTTTTTGTGTACGTATGTCCCATGATTCCTTGAACGTTTTTAATTAGTTACTCTACTCCATACAACAACTTTGACCAACCAATAAATCATATTATATTAGAGAATACTTTAATATTAAGATTTAAAAAAAGTATAAGTAGACAATAAAAATACTAAATAATGTGAACAATAGATATATCAGATGTTCAATTTATTAAATGTGCAGATAATTATCCTAATATTAAGATTTAGGTAACTTATACTTTAAATTTGATATTGTCCATGAATCCATATTTGGTATATTAGACAAGCTCATTATTAGATATTGTGATGAGATAAACTATATCTCCATTTTTAAAGCTAGGTTACTTTTTATTTAAAATTTCAGGGTCTTACTAATAAAAATGTTCTTTTAACAATATTATCATAAAAAGTTTAATAAAGGGTTTATAAATATCTATGCATTAAATATATTAGAAGAATAAAAACTTTTAAATATTTGATGGTTTATCAGTGGCTAAGAGAATGGAGGGTTTGAATCTTAGTCCCTTTTTCACTTAATAACACTTGCTGTCCTTCAGAATACTTGAGGGATATTTCTTGTTTTTGTTTCGTGCCTAGTCAGGAGATTTTTTATTTTGTCTCGTGACCAGTCAGGAGATATTTTTCAGTTTTGTCTCCTATGTAGCAGAATTAGAAATGGAGTAGAAGAGAGAGAGAAGTACACCAAGATATATCCTGGTTCAGCTGCTAAGTACAATACAGCCTACATCCAGTCTCCATCACAACAATGATGAAATTTCACTATAATCATCTTTGATTACATACACCAATTCTCCTTAGGAACTACCCTTCCTATTTGGGACAAGTCCAGAATCTAACTCAAAACTGAACTTGACTTGGTAACCCACCAAGCTTTTAACTGCTAAGTGCTAACGCAACTTGTAAGGGGATTCCCACAGAATCATGAAACACAACACAGATGTACAAAGGACCTCTAGGACATCTATGACTTTTTCTTTTAATTTTGTGCACTTTGCCTTTTTCCGCTCTATGGCTTTATCTTACAAACTTCACTGTTTGTCTTTTTCCACGAGATTCAAGACAGACAAAATTAAACAGAAAATTACAAAATTAAGAACATTGAAGGAGAAGAACTTCTGTTAGCTTAGGTAGCTATGAGAACTCTGTGCCTTGCACTCTCACTTCTTGCTCCTTACTTCAAGCCCTGGCTATTCTCTCCTATTTATAGAGGGAGAAGCCTCCACGGTTGAAACCAATGAACCAAGCTAAACTTCTTCTTCTTCATGCAAAACTGGTTCGGCCAGAGAGAGAGGAGAGATAATCGAATGCTATAACCAACATGCAATTACCTCTGTATCTTCCCTTTACACCAAACTTCATCAATCCAAACAATCCCTCTTGACTTGCACTCCAAGAAGGACTCATAGCCCTTGATGCTTCTTGATGCATGACAGCTCCTCCTGCTCCACTTTTGCTTCCTCCTTCACGTAGCCTCTCTAGCTATCTTCTGTGATGAGTGAACACAAAAGCAGAGACGAGCCATGTCTCTGAGATCTTCTTCCTCTGACCGAAATCTTCTTCTTTCATTTTTGGTATGGAGAGCATGAGCTTACTTCACCAAATCTTACCTTATTTTGGTGAAGATCTCAGGCACAACATACTTTTTGTTTTCTTTTTCTTGCCATCATTACAATGGTCTTGTTACTTGCTTCTTCTTTTCTACGGTAGCTTGTCATAGCTTTCATGCTTTCTCTGTGAAGTGACCGAAAGAGAAGAGAGAGTAGAGAGAGAAGAAAGAGAAGAAAGAAAAGCATTCAATGGATTTGAATAATTGAATTAAACTAAATTAATTTTCTTCCCTTTTTGCTTTAGGTAACGTGTAGCATTGATGATCACAATCAAATCAGATGCTAATTTTTCTCTCATGGTTTTCAATGCAAGTTAATGATAATTGAATTAAATTTGGAATCCATCACATGAGAGAGATCCGTTGGAAGCAAGAAACCTTTGCTTTCTCTCTTTTCTTCATTTCGGACCAACTTTAATGGTTTTTGAGCAAGAATTTCAATTGGGCTTGTATCACAAATTCTGGCCCAAATAACATAACAACAATTCAGCCACAAGGATCAAAATAATTTTGTAACAATGCTGAATGTATTTTTAATACAATTGGACTTGCAACCATTTTTCTTTTCTGTTCGGCCCAACATCAAAACCTGCACAGCAAAATTATTTTAATTAACACATGTGAACCAAAATCAAATTAATAATTTTGCAACTAATCAAATTAATAATACTTAGTCATCACTAATATTAATTTAGAGTTTTCCAAACTCATCAATATTGTTATCATCAATATTAGTAAATATATACACATATTCATTCTCAAAACAACTTATTAATATATAATAACATTAAGTGTTTAATAATTTTTAAAGGTTAATTAGTAGTACTAACATTCTAAATATTTTTGAAGTTACTGAATAATTTTTTTTTAATAGTGTATATATATTTGGAGTAAAAAGTGACAAAATCTTTTCCAACAGGATAAACAAAAATAATCACCATAAAACTAATGAAGTAATGATATAACAGAAAACTTATCGTCATGATCAAAATTAATTAGTTTAATTAGCCAAATATATAATAATGTAGCAAATTACCTCTTGGCCTCTGAATTTACCCTCCATTTCCAATAGTGTGCCGGTAAGAGGAACAGCTAAAGATTGTTTCTTTCTCTTGATTATGTTATGTGCTTCCCAAATAAACTCTAAAGGATTAGAGGTTCTACTTTGTTTTAATTTGGGAATAGGAACATGCAAGAAGGAAATTTTGTTGCCCCAAGGACCCTTGGCTTTGGTGTTGAGCATATCATTGATTGATTGGTATCCTTCAATGTTTCTTGTATTCAGTAACACCAATGCAGTGGATTCTGCTGTCTTTGATTTGGAGTTCATTTCTTCCATATACAATCTTGTCCCATAGAACACTATTCCAGTTACTACATCGTTTATTGTCTGCACTTTGTATACAAACATATATTAAACAACCAAAATGGATCACTAATGATATAATAATATAATAATAAATTTTTTTATGTATTTTATTAAAAATATAATTATTAATTTACTTTCTCTTGTTAGTCAAATATTTAAGAAAAAATGTATTATGACAAAATCAGAATCAAACAAATATTATTGAGTTATACGTTCATGTTTCTGATGACTATTTTTAGACATGAAGAATATGTAATATAAATTTGTATCTTTTAAAAATAAGATCTTCACATAGTTTATAAGTGTGAGACATCTCTTATTTTATAAATTAACTTTTAAAAATTGAATTAAACTTATTCAATCTCAATCGAGTAAAAAGTGTTTATTTTTTAATAATTTTTAATAAAATATTTATTTTTTTTAATAATGCTTTTAAAATCTGATCTTAAGTTATTCTTATCTTGTGTCATATATAGTGCCAATGTATTCATCATTATTTTTTTTATCATTAATTGAAGGCGTGATTTTTAAAGTAATTAATTAAATTAGTTAAATTAATCTAGTTAATAAACAATTGTAATAATGGTCTTACCACTCCAAGCCTAGACTTGATATCCGAGACTTGATTGATAGAGAAAGCCATGGTTGATATAGAAATCGGTTGAAACTCAACCCCAACATTCCCAGATCTAATTGGTGTCTTTTCATCATTAATGATGCTACTCTTCAACATGCTCCATCCAAAATCTGCCACGGTGTAAAATGCCGAAGACACCAACCAAGAAAAGCTTGAACAAATTCCCTTGGTGGACTTAGATTCTTGCTTTGAAGGCTTGAGAGTTGGAAAAGACAAAGGAAGAGAAGGGTCATCAGCTCTTTGAAGACATGATAGAAGTGCACCCATTAGAGAGTAGCCATCTCCAAGTGCATGGTGAAGCTTGAATATCACACTCCCATGTGCATCACTTGTAGGGCTATTTACTATGTGAACTTCCCATAAGGGCTTGCTTTGTGCTAATTCCTCCATTGATATTCTTGATAAGTAATCTTGAAACCACGTGTCGTTTGATTCTAGTGTTTCTGGGAATATTGGGGTTCTCACATGTTCTTTCAAGTTTACATCAACTTTCTTCCATCTTTTCTCTCCTTTTTTGTCTTGCACCTTAACCATATATAAGATATGTGTCAATGTTAAAACTTGATAAAAAAAAAAAAAAAAGATACTGTCACAATTTACGCTAGTAAATCGTTTGGCCTCCAATATTACGCAAATACATTGTTTCCAAATTCAATACGCAAATGCATTGTTTCACTATTTTATGTAAACTGCTACTGGCAGTAGCGGTTTACAGGTGTGCATAAACCGCTACAACCAGCCGCGGTTTATGTGTGTGAGTGTGTGAGTGTAAACCGCTGCTGTGTGTGTGAGTGTAAACCGCTACTGGCAGTAGCGGTTTACGTGTGATGGGCTGAGCGGGGCTGCCTATATAAACCATAGAGGGGCCAAATGTGTAGAGGTAGAGTGTTATTCACAAATGGAGGGGGAGGATAGTTTTGTGACTCTGGTTCACTGCTCTGGAAAAATTCAAAAGAGTAAAAGGCATGGTGTAAAATTCACAGATAGAGAACCACTTAGTGTTTTTATCCGATCGTCGAATACGTTGGCAGAGATTAAGCAAAGCATATTACGGAAGCTCGGTACGTGTGGGACGAAGTGGGTAAAAAAATTATTTTACAAGATTTCCATTGACGTTGTCTCAACTGGTGTGAGATATGAGACCTTCGTCATCGGGTCGGATGAAGACTTGCAGGTCTTGTTTCACTGCAAGCGTAGTTTTCCGGAGGTGAGGGTAACTGAACTGCTTGCGAAGTTGGAAGATGGTATGGATAGCTCTGGGGTATCGGCACCTAATCCTCAGTCGACCCCAGCTGGTGGTGCATCAATATCGCTGCCTGTGGTAGCAGTGGCAGTCCCGAATGCGGAGCCCGAACATGCTGGGGCTGTTCATGCATATATTAGTCCTGTTGTTCCTGAGTTTGAATGCGATGCCGGACCGGATCGAGTTGAGAATGCACTGTTTGATGATGATTCGGATGAGGAGCCTGTCGATATTGGTGGGGATAGTGATGATGATATTCCAAGAGGTGGACGTTCAGCCCATGGAGGTTCCGGTTCTGCAACACAAGAGTACCCTCCCCACCTCTCCTCTTTGAACTTGGAAGCCGTCAGCCAACAGCAGAATGTAGATGCAACATTCGATGGGCAGGGGATGCATGATGGGACACCTATGACTGAATTTCAGATTGGCCAATCTTTCCAGAGTAAAGAGGAAGCCGTGTTGAGTGTAAAAGATTACAGTATTCGGCGTGGAGTTGAGTATAAGGTGATGGAGTCCGATAATCTGAAATACCAAGGGAGATGCAAGGAGTTTGGTAACAGGTGCACGTGGTTGATTTGGATAGTCATGCGGAAAAGGAAGAGCACATGGGAAGTTAGGAGGTACAACGGTCCGCACACGTGTATGGCCACATCGATATCAAGCTACCACAAGCAACTTGATTACCATGTCATCTGTGCGAGAATCTATCCGTTGGTTCGAGCTGATGCGTCGGTGTCGATCAAGGTGTTGCAAGAGGCAACGGAGGCGACTTATGGATTCCGGCCTAGTTATCGGAAGGTGTGGTTGGCGAAGCAGAAGGCAGTATCGCAAATATATGGCGATTGGAAGGAGTCATATGCTGATCTGCCTCGGTGGATCCTTGGGGTCACATGCACGATGGAAGGTTCCGTTGCTCTACTAAAGACGTCCCCGGTTAGGGTGGGTGACCAAGTTGATGAAGATAGAGTCTACTTTCATCGGATGTTTTGGACATTTCCCCCGTGTATTGAGGCATTCCGCCACTGTAAGCCGCTCGTAAGCATCGATGGAACACACCTCTATGGCAAGTATGGCGGGACGTTGTTGTTGGCGATCGCTCAGGATGGTAACTCGAATATTTTGCCTGTTGCCTTTGCACTCGTGGAGGGGGAGAATGCAGAGTCTTGGTCTTACTTTCTTTCCAATCTTAGAAGGCATGTCACTCCACAGGAAGGTATTCTCGTGATATCCGATAGACACAACGGCATCAAGGCTGCACTAGAGTCTGCCGATAGTGGTTGGCAACCTCCACATGCTTATCGAGTATTTTGTATTCGGCATGTTGCTGCAAATTTTGCCCTCACTTTCAAGGGACAGGATGCGAGGAGGTGGCTGGTACCGAACGCACTAACCAGTGGCTCATCCAACCAGAATCATTAGCTGTTTAGCCTGGCCAAATGGTACAATCCAGCCCTCTCTAAATACGGGATGATCCTTTCATGTAAGGGCATATTCTGTTGCCGTCTCACACTGTATATACACCTAGTGGGCTGCACATAACAACAAAGATATACAGAGTTCAATTAAATTCCCCTATCCTTAAAAAATTTCCCATAACTAACCGGATACAAATATATTAAACCATCAACAAATTCTCCTATATAAAAAAAAAAAAAGAAAAACCCTACTCACGATAGGAAAAATAACAACACAGATACTTTAATAAATAACAGCCAGAGATGTTAAAATATTATAAAGCATTAAAATTTAAAACTTCATTTCATACAAATACCCTAACCAAACTAAAATAATTCACTAACGTCAACTATCCCTTTTCCTAAACTAAACCAACACCATGTAGCATAACATTCATTGAAGGGATCTGAAATTCAACTAACTAGTCATTTTTATAACTTAACAAGAAAAACTCAAAATACTAAACCAAAACCAGTGAACTAACATCCTAGCATGCGAAGCCTAATTTCAAACTAGAGGGAATATTCTATAAATTCTAATTCGTCTACCTAACCTACCATTTTCTGACTAACATATGCAAAGCCTAGAAAAAAATAAATGTTAACTAACCTCGTTCCCAATAGAACCGGCAATATGTGCAACACCGTTTAGTTGGTACAGGGTCCTGCCTGCCATGATAACTCGCTAGAAGTTGCCGCTGAGATACCTCGGACCCGCTCACAACTTGCTCTGACCTCTCTCTAAAAAACTCTACAAACCATCTAAATGCATAATCCGCGGCTACAACCACGGTTTATATAGGCAAAACAGCACACGTAAACCGCTACTGCCAGTAGCGATTTACACTCACACACACACACACGTAAACCGCTACTGCCAGTAGCGGTTTACACTCACACACACACGTAAACCGCTGCTGGCAGCAGCGGTTTACACTCACACACATAAACCGCGGCTGGTTGTAGCGGTTTATGCACATCTGTAAACCGCTACTGTCAGTAGCGATTTACATAAAATAGTGAAACAATGCATTTGCGTATTGAATTTGGAAACAATGTATTTGCGTAATATTGGAGGCCAAACGATTTACTAGCGTAAATTGCCCTACATGTAATGAAGGTCAAAAATCGTCGCAAATTAGCAAGTTTTCTCAATGATAACAATATAAACAAACAAATTAATTAAGAAGAATTTTAAAATTAAAATAACAATAGCTAAATTGTTAGTCTCAGTTATAAAATATATATAATATTAATTGAAACAAACTCATTACTGAAATATTAATGTTTTATAAATATTTTGAAAAATTTCCTAATATATATACACTACTATATAGAGAGTCAACAAAAAATTATCAACATTTTGGAAATAAAATAAAATAAGAATATTTTGGTCAACCTTTTTCATAAATTTATTTTTATTAGAAAAAAAAAGTCCAATAGAAATCGAACTAGTGAAAAAGACTTGATATTATGATATATGAATAATATTTTTTAAAATTTAAAAATTCAAACAAAAACTAAAGTGCTAGCAATAATGTGTTTCTTTCTTACCATGATGGAGGAGAAGCGTGGATTGATGGGAAGAAAAACATGTTTGAGAAGAGACATAGCCTGCATTAGCAAACCATGAATTGGAACTTCAAATTCTATAACACCAATAATGTATATGCATAGTGCTGAGCTGTTGAAATATTGTCCCACAGGACTAACTGGCTCTACTCCCTCCTCTATTATTTCATGATATTCCATAACAATAATTATATTTGCTATTCCAAATTAAAACCACTTAATTGGGACATGATGAGTTTCAGAGGAAATGCAACTACTATATATAGGATAAGGTGAGGATGTATATGAGGAAACAATTAAAGTAAGGTGAGGATAAGTCAAAAAAAGAAAGACACGTGGCTCAATTACTTTGTGACAGCAAGGCGGTTATTATTTAAGTATTAAAAATTGAATTGCTGGTCGTTTTTCTAAGCGTCACATATCAACTAAAGTCACCATAAATTTAGGTGCCAACTAGCGTAATTGTCCGTGCCAAGCACGAAAATGTTAAATCATAATAACTATAGCTATATAACATTATTTATTAAGGATATTATATACAATATAAAAATATTGTTTTACATATTAAGGGTATTACAGATTTCATGATTTTTCAAGCAAATATGACAAAATTTTAATCAAATTTATAATAATACATATTAAGTATATACTTAGTCAAATAATGACAACAAAATTTGACTTTTTATTATAATAAATTTTATATCATTCTATTTGTGAGCAATTATTTATTTTTTACTTATATCTTCACTTTATACACATAGTCAGCATTGACCTGTAAAATATTAGTCTAAAACTCAAATAATTACTCCATAAAACTCATTATTCCATAAAAATTGACATCTACAACTTAAATTTATATTCAAAAAAATTATTCAGTTTCAGCTGGCATTTTAACTCATATGACGCATAAAAATAAGAGAAAAATGAATTAGAATTTTATTAATAATAAAGAATTAAAGATGATCATGACAACAGGAAGAGAATAAATCAACCAATTAAAGATAAAAAACAACCACAAAAAAACATAATTGAGCTCAAAAGATTATAAAGTTAATACCATTTCTTGTCTTGCCAGACATATGGATATAACTGGTAAGCTTTAAAAATGTTGAGACATGAAAATATGGAATTCAGAATTCTAAAATACAATAGATGATGACTACAAATTAATTTAATATAAAAGATGGATGCCTATGTCCTATAAATCTTCCTAAATATCAAGGCCCTTGAGTTTTGATTCCAGTTCATTGGGGTTAGCATTTTCTTAAGAATCCTCATGAATGTCTTCTCCTTCAAGATCTCATCTAAAGTACATATCCAACATATCAGGTGAATTTTTAAATATATCCTTCAAGTTTTCTATCCCTTCGTCAAATATGAAGTTAGCATTAATGTTTAGCAACTTAAATCTAGGTTTTTGCACAACAACTTCAGCCAAAGCTCGAATTCTGGACCTAGTAATTGAATTTGTGCTGAAATCAACTTCAAGTGCCATGACTCTCTTCCAGTGCCTTGCTGATCAAAATTGCAGCTTCATCTTTCAGTGCATTCTCAAATCCTTAAATTTCACAAACTTAGAGTTTACTTTGAAAGTATTGAAACTTATTTTGGTGCAATGATACTCGTTTTGTATATAAATATAGATCAAAAGCACGAAGAACATGGTTTACTCCAATAATCAATGTCACCAAATTGTTTTCCTATGGCCACAGAGAAAAGGTTTAAATTAAAACAAATAAAAAAAATTTATCCATCTCATGACAAAGATTATGAGAGAGGCAAAACAGTACATTTATTGTTTGTATCAAAAAAATAAAAATATATAAAAGAGTAATATTTTAGCAATCATGTTACAATACCAACAAAAGAAAAAAATAGTCAATCACTTGTATAAGAATCAAGTGACAGAATATACCACACCAACTTAAAAAGCTTAACGCACTAAATAGATAAATTTCTCATTTCATAAACTCTCACACATTATTTCATTTAGAGGAAGTATAGGGAGCCAATGGAGTATATGCACAATGTGTACAATGGGGTTTAGAGACGTTTGATTCAATAGGATATCAGATGTTTAGTACAGACACTCCATTGGCTCCCTAGCGGGATTCTTTCATTTAATATAAGACTAACTATCCTTCACACTTATTACTTAACAATACTTACCCAACAGAAAAGCAACCTGTTTTATTGTCTCCTATCAAATGATCAATTCTTTCAACTTGTTATTTCAAACAGAAAACCAGAACTGATTGTTGAAATATATTTTGAAACAAAATGGAAGAATACTACAAACTAAATCAAGAAAGTCATAATTATTTGTTGAAAAGATAGTTGAAGAGTACCTTTTTCCGATAAAGGTTTGATGCAAATGTTTTGTGAGTCGACTTAGAAAATATATTGCAAGCAAACAATTATTGAAGGATATAATGCATGACACGGATATGTAAATCTGGCACCTTGTAAGCTCTAAATAAAATGGCTATTTCTTGCCATTGCAACTATGAAACTCCAGAACAATAAACAATGTAAATAATAATTAATTAACCTATAGAGAAAGTGAATGAAGAAAGTTCTTCATACCAAGCTTCATCAGTCACCAAACCCAACAGCAACATAGGTTAAAAATTAACCGAGCCAGTTAATACCCCCTTTCTTCAATTTCAAAACAGCGACCTCATGGTGCAACCTTTGGGACAACACCCTGACCTTCTTGCACGACACAAAGAAAAGCATTAGACATCACATGTAATCACCAATAACAACAACATAATACTGTGATAACAACATATAAAACTAAAGTAGCAGAGCTTCAAATAGCAAAAACACCTAATGAAAAGAACCCAAAGCATATGAAAGCAAGGCAGCAAAACAAATCCCCTTGCATAATTTAATGTATCATTCAATTTGGTTGACTGAAATAAAAAAGCAATATAAGAAAATTAAAATGTTAATCAGTTGAGCAGTATTTAGATATCGATAGCTAAAATTGAAATATCAGAGAAACTAACAAACGATTCTACATTGATGTATAAATTGAGCAAGATATTTACCTTTGTCAGTTCAAAATCAGCAAGGTTGACAAATCCATGTGCATCCACCAATACATTTGAACATTTAATATCCCTTTAGATTAGGAAAATTCAAAGTATGAATGTAAAACTCAAAGTGAGATCAACCTTGCTTCTATATTAAAAGGAAAAATGGACAATTTCGAGTGTAACCCCTGCAATAATGAAGAAACTTAAAATAATAAAAATAAGTAACTTGCTCCTACATACAAAGAAAAATGATGCGGAGAAGAAGTGACCAGCGCCTAATGATTAGACATATTGGTAATAAAGAAGATGAGTTTCCTGCTTCTAAATACAAAAAAAAAAAAATTATGGCCAGTTTCTATTGTAGCCCTGCAAAATTACCAAGAAGTGACCAGCATCAGTGATAGAAAATATAAATGAGAAAAGTAGTACGAAGGAAAATGTATATAATATTTTATTTAAGAAAAATATTATCTACAAAATTATAAGAAAAAGTCAAGTTTCTTATGTATATTTGATAGGGGCTGAAACATGTCTGTCTATATACTTCAATCACAATTTCAAAACGAGAGGGCATACCTTAAACTTCGCAGCTCTAAAGGAACCTTCACATGAATAGAAAAAAAAACCCAAAAAAATTGGATCCTTTTTCTAAAACACAAAATAGAGAAAACCCATCATAGAAGAAAGGGAAAAATCAGAATCACTTGTAACAATCCAAGCGCAAATGAAGACAGAAAGTTTTCACATTTCAATCGAAAAAGATAAAAAACAAAACCATAAACTTTTGGTTTTCGAAGAATCAAAGAGCAATTAAAGTTACCATTTTGAATGGAATGGAGGAATGAGAAAAGCTGGGAGAATGCTTGTGTTGTTTTTGTTGTATCCGAAAAAGAATAAATTTTTGGAGAAGGAGGTATTGTTCTGTGTTACCAAGAAATCAGAATAGATAGAAAGAGACATGGCATGGACCTCAGAGATGGCAGAAGAGAGGGAACGATGCGGAGAAGCAGCAAAAAACAAAGAGATTTACGTCCGTGGAGCAGAGAGAGGTGAAGGCGAAGACAAAAGGGAGTACGCCAAAGTCAACAAAGAGAGGCACCGTGCAAAGGCGGAAGAGGACTTTGAGGATGAATTGGTTGGATGAATTAATGAACATGGGCGTTGAAAAGGAGAATGCATTCATTCAACATGAGCGGGAGTTATGACACATGGAGTGCTGAGACCGGATTTTAGGATATTAACTTAGGATTTAGTTACAAGAAAGGTTTTACTGTTCAACACTACTCAAGCCTCTGTGAAAAAATAAAAACCATGGGGATTTTTATTTTTATTTTTATTTTTAAAGAGTTTCAATAACAATAGTAGAAAATAGCAAGCTTTGATATAAATTTTTTAGTTTATTAATAATAATATACTCAAAATTGTTAAATATATATGCTTTCCTTTCCTTTTTTTTTCCAATACAACAATTATATTTGTATGAAACTTTATTTTAGGTATAGAAACACTATTGCATTTCAATAATGGCTATTTTTTCCAATACAACAATTATATTTGTATGGTATAGAAACACTATTTCATATGCGCATTTCAATAATAGCTATTTTTTTCAATACAACAATTATATTTGTACAAGACTTTATTTTAGGTATAGAAACTATTTCATATGCGCATTTCAATAATGACAACCTTTCCTCAATTAAATCAATGTCCTATTATTTATGAGGAGTGCCAGTAACAATCAATTTTATGATTTGTAGTTATTATTAGTATTTTTAATAGCGTAAAATTATATTTAATAATATAAAATTACTTATTTTTTTATTAGTTAAGTACTGATTAAATTTTAATAAAAATCTTAGATTTTTTTATTATTTATTACATTTTGATATTGAGATAAATGTGATATGGTTAAACCTGTTTTTATATTATAAATTTTAAAAAGTAGTTCAGACGTTATCAAGTTGTTGTGCAAAAAGCCTTTAATGCAATTTGGGTTACGTGCATTTTTCAAACCGGCAAATAGTACGCAATTAAACTGTCGGCGAATTTCAGCCTCGATCTGTGCATTTTTATGATTTTCTCTCTTATGAGTTTTGACTTTTTTTTTTACTTAATAAATAAAAAGATCATTAATAATAAAAAATTTTAAATAATTTATTTTAATAAATACATAATAAATATATTAAAATTTTAATTTTTGTATTGTTTTTTATAAAAACTTTTTTATTATGTATTTTTATTTTAAAAAAATATTACGTTTTATTCTTCTTCATTCCATATAATATTTTTTCAGTTATTAAAATATGTTCTAAAAATAGACATTAAAACTATTATAACAAATATTTTATTAAAATTATTAGAAATAGTATTTTATATTTTTAATATATTAAATACATAAAAAATTTAAAATATTTTGATTATTATATTTTTAAAATATATTTTTAAAACACAGGATAAACTATTATTATTATTATTATTATTATTATTATTATTATTATTATTATTATTATTATTATTATTAGTAGTAGTAGTAGTAGTAGTAGTTTAGTTATAAAGATATGCAACTCTTTTCAGTTAATATTTGTTAATTTTTATAAAATTTAAAATTTTAATTTTAATTTTAATTTTAAATTTTAAATTTTAAAAAATTTAAAAATAAAATTTTAGTATTAACTAATTAAAAATTAATTCTTTATACTTATTCTATCAATTATATTAAGTGTAAAAAAATTATTAAATTAATTACTTGTATAAATATATATTAAAATATAAAATATATATTTAAAAAATTAATAATATATATTTATATATAAATATATAATAATTAATTTAATAACTGATTTTTAGGTATATATATATATAATATTTTTTCTTCTATTATTATTTACATTATCGCCAGTTCTTAATTTGTTCAAAACATGTAGCAGTCTTTGTCAAAATCAAAATACTCGCTTTCATACACATTCCTTTACCAACGTTTGGAATATATGGAAATCAATGTTGTGAAATAAATAAATAAATAAGATAAATAAGGAAGAGGTAATAAAATAAAGTATAAATAATAAAATACTATTATTAATATTTATCAATATTATTATACTTCTATAAAGATAATATATTAATATTATATTAATAGTATATGAAGAGAAAATTAAAGAAGTGCTTTATAGTAAGAAATAGAGAGAGGGAATATTTTGTTTTTATTATTGCTGTGTCCGTAACATTCTTAGGATTGCTTCTTTATATATAGGCATATGAAGTTTATTTTTCAACTTCATTCAGTATTGAAAATAAAAATTAACTGCCCACATTAATGGGCATTCAATTTAATCTTATCACAACATTCCCCCTTGAATGCCCATTTAGGATTATTGCCTTATTAAAACTTTACTAAAGGAAAACTCAGTGAGAAAAATCTTAGTGAAGGAAAAAGAGTACAATATCCTTTGTGATAGGGACTGCCTCATTAAGAACCTTGTCAAGAAAAATCCAATGGGAAAAAACCTGACTAAGGAAAAAAGAGTACAGTCTCCCCCTCTTGTCGACATCATTTAATATCTCGAAATCGGCGCATCCCAATCTGATTTACCAATTTTTCAAAGGAGGATTTTGGGAGTGACTTTGTAAATAAATCTGCCAGATTGTCACTTGAGTGGATCTGTTGGATATCAATTGTCCCTTGATTTTGAAGATCATGAGTGAAGAAGAATTTGGGAGAAATATGCTTTGTTCTATCACCTTTGATGTATCTGCCTTTAAGTTGAGCAATGCATGCTGTATTATCTTTAAATAGGACAGTTGCAGCTATCTTATGATCAATCAGTCCACATGATGAAAGAATATATTGGATCAAACTCCTCAGCCAAAAACACTCGCGACTAGCTTCATGTATCGCTAGTATTTCAATATGATTAGAGGATGTTGCTGCAATCGTCTATTTCGTGGACCTCCATGATATATCTGTACCACCATATGTGAATAGGTATCCTGTTTGAGATCTCCCTTTATGTGGATCAGACAAATATCCAACATCTGCATAGCCAACTAATTGTGACTTGGATCCATAGGGATAAAACAATCTCATATCAACCGTTCCATGAAGATATCAAAAGATCTGTTTGATTCCACTCCAATGTTTTCTGGTTGGAGAGGAACTATATCTTGCTAGTAAATTTACAGCAAATGATATATCAAGTCGTGTATTATTAGCAAGATACATTAGTGCGCCAATAGCACTAAGATATGGTACTTCAGGACCAAGGATATCTTCATTCTCTTCCTTAGGACGGAATTGATCATTTTCCACATCCAAAGACATTGGGGTACTCAAGGGATGTGACTTATCCATATAAAATCTTTTCAAGATCTTTTATGTGTATGTTGTTTGATGAATAAAGATCCTATTTTTATATGCTCGATCTGCAGGCCGAGACAAAATTTTATCTTTCAAAGATCTTTCATCTCAAACTCTTCTTTTAGAGTTTTTATAATTGTTGGAATCTCTTCAGGAGTTCCAATGATATTTAAATCATCAACGTACACAGTAATTATAATGAATCCAGATGCAGATTTCTTTATGAAAACACACGGACAGATATCATCATTCTTAAATCCGTTTTTGGCCAGATACTCAGTAAGACGATTATGCCACATTCGTCCAGATTGCTTTAGACCGTATAAAGATTTTTGCAATTTAACTGAGTATAACCCTTGCGAATATTCATTGGATGGTTTAGATATCTTTATTCCTTCAGGGACTTTCATATAGATATCCCGATCTAATGAGCCGTATAAATAGGCTGTTACCACATCCATTAAATGCATATGCAGTTTATGATATGCAGATAAACTGACCAAATAACGCAATGTTATCGCATCCACTACAGGGGAATACATTTCTTCATAATCTATACTGGGCCTTTGTGAAAAACTATGTGCCACAAGTCGGGCTTTGTAGCGCACAACCTCATTTTTCTCATTTCGTTTTCTCACAAATACCCATCGGTATCCAACAGGTTTTACATCTTCAGGTATATGGACTACAGGTCCAAAGACTTCACGTTTTGCAAGTGAGTCTAATTCAGCCTTCATGGCTGCTTCCCATTTTGGCCAATCATTCCTTTGTCGACATTTTTTGACTGATCTTGGCCCAAGATCCTTACTTTCATGGATGATATTCAATGCCACATTATATGCAAATATTTCATTGATAATTGTCTTATTTTGGTCCCATTTCTCTCCTGTAATGACATAATTTATCGAGATCTCGTCATTTTCACAATTTTCAGGTACCTGAATTTCTTCTAGCATTAAAACTATATCAGAATTTTGGACAACTGCAGGTGTCTCTACTATGTCTTTTTCAACAGGAATAGTATTTACCTCTTTTCGCTTTCGAGGATTTTTGTCTTTGGAACTGACAGGCCTGCCACGCTTTTGGCGTGTATTTGCTTCGGTGGCAATTTGTCCAACTAGGACATCAATTCGAATTGGGGCATTTTCCACTGGTATATACGACTTGGTTATCCTCTTTGTATCGGAAAATATATCAGGCAATTCATTTGCTATTCTTTGCAAATGTATAATCTTTTGAACTTCTAGTTCACATTGCCCTGATCGAGGATCTAAATACATCAACGATGATGCATTCCAATTAAGTTCCTTTTCAGGAAACTTATTCTCTCCCCCTAATGTTGAAAATTTTGATTCATCAAAATGACAATCCGCAAACCAGGCTTTAAATATATCTCCAGTTTGTATCTCAAGATACCTCACTATAGAGGGAGAATCATATCCAACATATATCCCTAATTTTTTTTGGGGTCTCATTTTGGTGAGATTAGGTGGTGCAATGGGAACATATATCACACACCTAGATATTCTTAAATGTGAGACATTTGGCTGCTGGCCAAAAGCTAATTGCATAGGAGAGAACTGATGGTAACTCGCTGGCCTCAAACGAATAAGTGTTGCGGCATGTAAAACAGCATGCCCTCAAACTGAGGTTGGGAGATTTGTTCTCATAAGTAAGGGTCTAGCAATTAATTGGAGGCGTTTAATAAGCGATTCTGCTAATCCATTTTGTGTGTGAACATAAGCTACTGGATGTTCAACACTTATTCCATTAGCCATACAATAAGCATAAAAAACTTGGAAAGTAAATTCACCAGCATTATCAAGACGAATTGCTTTGATTGGATTTTCTGGAAAATGTGCTTTTAATCGAATAATTTGAGCCAGTAATCTCGCAAACGCCAAGTTGCGAGAAGATAATAAGCACACATGTGACCATCTCGAAGATGCATCTATTAGGACCATAAAATATCTAAATGATCCACATGGTGGATGAATGGGTCCACATATATCACCTTGAATCCTTTCTAGGAAATCAGGAGACTCAAATCCAACCTTTACTGGTGATGGCCTTAAAATTAACTTTCCTTGAGAACATGCAGCACAACAAAATTCACTAGTTTTAAGAATCTTCTAGTTCTTTAGTGAATGTCCATGAGAGTTTTCAATAATTCTCCTCATCATGGTTGTTCCCGGATGACCCAATCGGTCGTGCCAAGTTATGAATTCATTTGGGCTAGTAAACCTCTACAGTGGCATGTGATTCAATTGCACTAATCTTGGTATAATATAACCCAGATGAAAGTGAGGACAACTTTTCTAATATAACCTTTTTATTTGAATCATGAGTTGTGATACATAAGTACTCATGACTTCCCTCATTCATAGTCTCAATATGATATCCATTTCGGCGAATATCTTTAAAGCTCAACAAGTTCCTCAGAGACTTAGTAGATAATAGTGCATAAAATTATAGTTCTTACGGAGCCTTCTATCACATTGTCTGAGCCAATAATAGTATTAACATACTCTTCTTTTGGCACAAGATGAATAAAATATATATCACTTTTAAGAATAGTGTGCGAACTTGCAGTATCCGCAAGGCAAATATCTTCAGAATATGTCCTTACCATTCTCTTCAAAAATAAATAATAATAATAATAAAATGAGTAAAAGTACATGCACAGTAAAAATTATTCACATGAATACTTAATAAACACACATATTAAACTATTCCATCATTGATCAAATGGCCAATATTTCCTTCAAGATCCTCAAAGAAATTAGATACATCATAATGAGTGGTGAAATTTTCATCATTTGAAACAAAATTTGTTTCCTTTCCTTTGTCATTCTTTTTCAAGGATGCTTGATAAAGATCAATTAAGTGTCTTGGGGTACGACAGGTACGTGACCAATGGCCCTTTCCACCACAACGGAAGCATTTATCCTCAATTGATTTACTTTGTCCATTATTTCTTTTTTTATCTCATTTCTGGTGAGATCCTTTCTTGTGAACATAATTTCTTTTCCTTCCATAATTTTTCTTATTATCAAAACCTTGCCATTTACCTCTTCTGGGGTTATGATTTGCTGCATTTACTTCAGAAAATGGGGCGGCGCCAACTGGGCGTGCTTCATAATTTTTTAAGAGTAACTCATTGTTGCGTTCAGCAACAAAAAAGGTAAGAAATTAACTCAAAATATTTTTTTAAATCATTTTTCTCGATACTACTGCTGCAGGAGCATATTCGAGGCATGGAAGGTCGAGAAAGTTTTCTCTAACATATCGGGCTTAAGGAAGTATTTGATGATTGTACCTTTCTTCAAGGTCTTTCCACAGATCTGCAGGATCTATTAACGTGGGATATTCATTTTTCAATCATACGTCAAAATGACGACGAAGGAAAATTATGGCTTTGGCTATATCCTTCTGGGATGTATTATTTTCAGCCTTAATGGTATCTCCAAGATCCATTGAATCAAGATGGATTTTAGCATCTAGTATCCATGATAAATAATTATTTCCAGATATATTAAGAGCATTGAATTCAAGTTGAGAGAGTTTCGACATAATGAAAATTTATTACCTGAGCCTTCCTAAAAATTTGATCAGAGTCTCGTGCTGATAACGTGTTGTGAAATAAATAAATAAATAAGATAAATAAGGAAGAGGTAATAAAATAAAGTATAAATAGAAAAATACTATTATCAGTATTTATTAATATTATTATACTTCTATAAAGATAATATATTAATATTATATTAATAGTATACGAAGAGAAAAGTAAAGAAGTGCTTTATAGTAAGAAATAGAGAGAGGAAATATTTTGTTTTTATTATTACTCTGTCCGTAACATTCTTAGAATTGCTTTTCTATATATAGGCATATGAAGTTTGCTTTTCAACTTCATTCAATATTAAAAATAAAAATCAACCGTCCACATTAATGGGCATTCAATTTAATCTTATCACAACAATCAAGAACTCAAAAAGTTTAGGGTTGCGCGTTGAGCTGATATATATAGTTAAATAATAAAATAAAATAATTATTTTGTGGATGCTTTATTTTTTCCTTTCAATTCATGGCTGAAAGGATGACATACATACAATTGACAATTGGGAATTAACCATAGCATTCACCTTAACAATAATATACACATGGTATTAGGTTCAAAAATCACTACAGCCCCATCCATGGCAGTCACACTATTAATTGTTAGCCAACTATTAACCACCAAAATTAAATAACAAAACCTGACCATATATACAACCACAAAATGCTTGAATGACATGTATATTGCTCAATAATAAATTCAATCGTTTCATACATCACCTTTTTTTTTATATATGATTAATGCTGATTAATTATTTTATGAATGATTATTAAAAAAAATTGAAAGGATCCATTCTCTATTAGTATTACAAACTTAGATTAATTTATTTTCAAGCCCATGTCCAGCCCACTAACATACTTGTTACATAAACGTAGTTCTAATAAAAATATTCACCAGTCCAAAAAACAAAATTATTCAGAAACCATGAATCGTGCTCGCCCACTGCCCTAAATACCTAATTAATTGAGTTGTTTAATTTTTGGCTAATTAGGGACTTGGTTCCTTATATTTTTTCAATAAAAATTAATTCAAAAGATAAGATTAACAAACTAATAGAATATATATACACAACTAATTAATCTTATCATCATTTAGTATATTATTTAGATTTATTCTAATTCTTGAATATCTAAAAAACAGATTATTAACATATAAATAATATTTGTTGAATTATCTAAATCTTTTAATAAAAATGATTTAATATTATTTGGACCAAAAAAATTAAGCAATAAGATTAATATTTCTTCTAAAAATAATTTTCATCAAAATTATAAATACATAATAAAAATTTAGAGTACGTTAAAATAGTACCATAATAAAAAAAAATTCAAATATTAAATTAATAGTATAAATTTTGTAAGTGAATAATTATCAATCATAATACACTGTATTATAGATATATGTAACATATTATTATTAGAAATAATTAAAAATTTACTAATTATGAATGAAAGCTCTTGAAAAATAATAATTTATACCCACTAATGTTATTATTGTTTTATCTATTACTTACATTTGGACCAATTCTATTGTTATTTTGAGTATATGACTATTTAAAAAGCGAATATATTATTGACATGAAATTAATGTATTTTTAAATTTTACCAAAAATAAAATAATTTTTTATATAAATCATAGCTACTAAGAGTAAAAAAAAAAACATAATAATAATAATCACAATATAGATCTAAACGAAAAAATTATTATTTATAATTTATAATAATTAATTTAAATAGAGTACCTCAAGTAAAATATTGAAGGTTAATAATTCTGATCATGCGTCTATTTCTACTTGTGATATCTTGAACAAAAAATACAATAAATTGGATTAAAAGATAAATTGGATTAAAAGTAAATTAAATAAAAAAATTCGAGAAACGGAGTAAAAGTTATGTGGTGGCCAAATAGTGAAGAAGTTAATAAAAAGATAATATTAAAAAGAAATCTTGGACACCAAACCCATGTATTGCTATTATAAATTGTTATAGATATTAGTATATTTTTTTCAAGAACTTACAAGTCTATCACAAAATTTTTTAAAGACCTATTTTTTTTATTATTCTAAAGAAGTTATTTTGCTTTGATAATATCGAAATTAGAACACCAAAAAAATCTGAAGTCTCTTCCTATATAAGCCAAAGTACGTTTACTTTAAAGAGAAAAAATTAAAGATAAGAACAGAATGAACTTGAGTGAGAGAGAGAGAGTTAAGTTTGTGGAGGATAATAAGCAAGCTGAGAGGTTTTGTATGTGACATGAATGTGTCAGACTTCCTGCATGTGCTTTGAACTTTGAAAGGGTCTGCAGAAGCCGCCACAATCAATAGTTTTCTTGTCTTCCCCTAAATGAACGGCAATGCCATATCACACTCTCATGAGTATGATTTATCATCACTATTGGCATTAGGAATAATACATACATGTCACTTATGCAACTGCGTTACTTAGAACACCTACAACAATGAAATTTATGGTGGTAAAGAAAGATAAAGATAACGAGGAAATGAAGCGTAAAGGACGTCAATGCAAGTAATTAACAAAGTGAAATAGTAGTGACAAAAATATACTATCAAGGACCTTCACTATGAAGTTGTAACAAGGGACAAGATAGTTCAGTTTGTGGAAGGTATGGAATGAAGCAGACAAGTTACTCTGCATAAAAAAGTTAGGGGAAAAAAAAAGTACACAGAAATTAATATATGCTCGGTTGAAGTTGCAAATACTTATTTTGCTTAACCTGTGGTGTCGAGTTTTAGACTATGGAAAAAGCGGGTGCTAGAAGAACCATGCCCCTATGTATGGGATCCCAAATACTCGAATAAAATTGCCTCTAAAAAAAGGATACTCAAAGTTAGTATGAAAAAAATCTTAGGATAGTTAAAATCACATGATTGGCCACATTATGCAAATTATTTTAAACCAGTATGTGGTTTCAAAGGTCCGCAGAACCAGCCATGATATGGATCACTATCTTTCTTTTCTTCCACGAAATGAGCAGCAATATCACACTCGGAATAATACAAATGCATGTGACGTTACTTGCTGCATGTTCTCTTACTTTCTCCATACAGTTTCTTCTTACGTTTAGCATTATTTTAGAGAAATTGATCAATAATCCAACTAGAAATGGACGTATAAGGAGGGATGAGTATGATTGATCATTACTATTGTCAATTTGAATTTAGCATCACCAATTTAGAAAATTCTTAAGAGTCGTAAAGTGAAATGAATGATCACATTATTTCAATTAATCAAAACCAGAAAGCACGATCAATATTTTTCTTCTCTTGCCCAAAATGCACGCAAAAATTATCAAAACACCATCCTAAGCAAATTTCATAAGCAAATTTCATTTAATTTAATTTCAATTAAGCTAAGTATTATATTGCTAGAAATACACTTTCGAATAAAATAGGAGTTGAAGTTAAGCATTAGACTATAGTCTACAGAAAAACATCAAAGTAAAAAACATTTGCTAAGAGAGTTTCTGTTCAAAATGATGCAGTATATTGGTTGATTCTTTTCTGCTTTGTTCCTTCATTTGGTCTTTGGTGCAAGCTAGAAAAAATGGTATTCATAGTAAAAGCATCTCTTAAGTTGTATGCTTCAAGCACACCTCCCTTTCCCTCTCTCTTTACACTGATTTATTGTGCTGTTTTCATAGTCATGTACTGTGTTGTTAAGATACATGATTATTGGTCTTTGCTGAGCTTTATTCAGTTCTTTATGACTCAATAACTGCTTAATTCATTTTGATTTTCTATATTTTACATAATAATTTTGAAAATGACATGAATGGCCACATTTTTTCTTGCTCAAAATGTACGCCAATATTTCTAGCTACTTCTCATAATTCAGAACTGTTGCAAGTGGCGTAAGAAGCACTGCACAAGTATCAAATAATTTTTGAGAAAATTATGTAATGGACTTGTATCAAAACCCTACAGAATGGTAATGGTGGACTTTATATGTCCCTCACAAAATGATAAATCGTGTTAAAGACAAATGTTTTCTATTATTCTAAGAAAAAGTTATTTTATTTCCCTTAGATAATATTAAAATTAAAGCACCAATGCAAAGATATCTGAACTCTCTTCCTATATAAGCCACAGTAAGTTTACTTAGAGTCAATGATATGAAACAAATTAAAGAGAAAAAATTAAGTCTATCGATAGAATTTCTCTGCATATGCTTTGAACTTTGAAAGGGTCTGTGGAAACGCACTTATGAGTATGACTTATCATCACTATTGTCTATTGGAATTTTAGCATCACCGTCACTAATTCACTATAAAAACCGATTAGTGTCCAAAACATTTCATCCATTGAAACCAACTACGATACAAACGACATCAATGGGGTTGTTGTGTTCTCTTGCTTTCTCCATACAGTTTCTTCTTCTTTTCACAAACTGTTTATCTTTCAATCATTCAACTCGTACTCATCATCATGAGTGCCATCAACATGAAAGCAATGCCTTGCTGATGAGCTTTAAACAAAGCTTCATCATAAGTAAGTATGCTTCCTACAATCCTTTCAGTTATCCTAAAACTCTTTCTTGGAATCCAACCAAGATGACTCAAAACAAGAAAAATATGCAAGAACACTTTGAATGTCAAGATGAACACTAAGAACACTTTGAATGTCAAGATGAACATCAAGAACATGTTTTTGAAAATTTTTAAGAAAAGAAAAGCATGCAAGATACCAAACTTAGAAATTTTCAATGTTTAGACACTAACGAATTGAAAATGCATATGAAAAACAAGAAAAGACACAAAACATAAAATTGCAAAGATTAAACAAAGAAGATCATCAAGAACAACTTGAAGATCATGAAGAACACATGCATGAGTTTTCGAAATTTTAAAGAAAAATTAAAAGCATGCAATTGACACCAAACTTACAATTTGACACTAGACTCAAACAAGAAATACAAAATTATTTTTCGTTTTATGATTTTATTAATTTTTTTTTATTTTTCGAAAATTAATTGAAAAAAGAAAAAGAAGAAATATTTTTTTGTATTTTTTGAAAATAAGAAATAAAAAGCTTAAAATTAAAGTAAAATTACCTAATCTGAGCAACAAGATGAACCGTCAGTTCTCCAAACTCGAACAATTCCTAGCAACAGCGCCAAAAACTTGGTGCACGAAATCGTGATCATTCATTCCTTGGTAACAGCGCCAAAAACTTCATGCGCACGTTCATAATTTTAGTTCTTTGTCACAACTTCGCACAACTAACCAGCAAGTGCACTGGGTCGTCCAAGTAATAAACCTTACGTGAGTAAGGGTCGATCCCACGGAGATTGTCGGCTTGAAGCAAGCTATGGTCATCTTGTAAATCTCAGTCAGACAGATTCAAATGGTTATGGATATTTGATAATTAAAAGATAAATAAAATATAAAATAAAGATAGAGATACTTATGTAATTCATTAGTGAAAATTTCAGATAAGCGTATGGAGATGCTTAGTGCCTTCTGAATCTCTGCTTTCCTACTGCTTTCATCCAATCCTTCATACTCCTTTCCATGGCAAGTTGTATGTTGGGCATCACCGTTGTCAATGGCTACATCCCGTCCTCTCAGTGAAAATGGTCCAAATGCGCTGTCACTGCATGGCTAATCATCTGTCGGTTCTCGATCATGCAGGAATAGGATCCAGTGATCCTTTTGCGTCTGTCACTACGCCCAACACTCGCGAGTTTGAAGCTCGTCACAGCCATCCCTTCCTAGATCCTACTCGGAATACCACAGACAAGGTTTAGACTTTCTGGATCTCAAGAATGGCCGCCAATAATTCTAGCCTATACCACGGAGACTCTAATATCTCGGACTCGGTCCCCTGTATTAGATATCTAAGAGATACTCATTCTAGCTTGTCTTCATATAGAACGGAAGTGGTTGTCAGGCACGCGTTCATAAATGAGAATGGTGATGAGCGTCACATAATCATCACATTCATCATGTTCTTGGGTGCGAATGAATATCTTAGAATAAGAATAAGCATGAATTGAATAGAAAAACAATAGTACTTTGCATTAATTCATGAGGAACAGCAGAGCTCCACACCTTAATCTATGGTGTGTAGAAACTCTACCGTTGAAAATACATAAGTGAAAATAGGGTAGACATGGCCGAGTGGCCAGCCTCCCGTGGAGGTCTCAGAACGTCAAAAGTTACATAATATGTTCCAGAGATGTGAAATAAATCACTAAAAGTAGTTTTTATACTAAACTAGTAACTAGGGTTTATAGAAATGAGTAAATGATGCAGAAATTCACTTCCGGGCCCACTTGGTGTGTGCTTGGGCTGAGCATTGAAGTTTTCACGTGTAGAGGTCTTCCTTAGAGTTAAACGCTAGTTTGTAACCTATTTCTGGCGTTTAACTCTGCTTTGCAACCTGTTTCTGGCGTTTAACTCCAGAATAGGGCAGAAAGCTGGCGTTGAACGCAAGTTTGCGTTATCTAAACTCGGGCAAAGTATGGACTATTATATATTGCTGGAAATTCCTGGATGTCTACTTTCCAACGTAATTGAGAGCGCGCCATTTGGACTCTTGTAGCTCCAGAAAATTAACTTTGAGTGCAGGGAGGTCAGAATCCAACAGCATCTGTAGTCCTTCTTCAGCCTCTGAATCTGATTTTTGCTCAAGTCCCTCAATTTCAGCCAGAAATTACCTGAAATCACAGAAAAATACACAAACTCATAGTAAAGTCTAGAATTGTGATTTTATTTAAAAACTAATAAAAATATACTAAAAAATAACTAAATCATACTAAAAACTATGTAAAAACAATGCCAAAAAGCGTATAAATTATCCGCTCATCAGCTGCTAAGTCCGGTTGAGCCTCTCTTTTATTGCGGGGTTCTCTTGAACTCTCTCGCGGTGTATCTCTCCTTCGCGCCTATCAGCTATCCTTTGGCTCCTTGGCCTTTGTCGATGCGCTCCAGGTGGCGGAGAAACTGTCCTATTGGATTCAGCAGTATCAGGAGCACCAACAGCTCCACCACGTCTTTTCTTAGGTGGAATCTTCCACCTATCGAGTAAGTAAAGCGATTGAATCACCAACGACATATGTATATGGAGTTCAAAGAGAATAGGACAGACAGAAGAATCATGAGAACAAAGGATTGACGACAACTTCCTATGGGCCTCTAGTAACATCACACTTTGTGAAAATAGGCTGGCTTCTATTTGCACAATTGTGATCTTACTAAAGAAAACTTGCTCCATATTGCACAGAAAAACCTAAGGCTCTGATACCACTTTGTCATGACCCGAACCAAGCCATGACTGGCGCTCAAGGGACAAGTCCCTCATCAAGCCAAACGACCAAATTTTCAGAAAAACGGACAGAATTTCCTCTGGTTTTAGGACCTTACCCATATAAAATTTATCTTCCTGTATCAATAATAAACATCCATTTCCAGAGACAACAATCACAACATATACCAATCATATCCACAACCAAACATGTCCAAAAATACGCATTATATATATTAAGTTGATAACTAGAGTATATAGTTAAATCCATAAGTTTTACATAACCAAATTATAATTACTATCTAAACAGTTCGAGATTCAAAATAACATAACCCACACGAGGATCCTGCCTGTGGCATATGGAGCATCGACATAATCTAAATTTTGATCAAAGGTTCCATCACATAATTACTTTGCCCTTAGAAAGAAGAAGGGCTCACCGAAATGACTAAGATTTAGAATGGAACTTGGAATGACTCCTGTATCTGAAAAATATGGAAATATAATAGGGTGAGTTTTGCAATTCAGTGAGCAAACATTACATCTATAACCCACACGAGACAATACAAATTTTACCATGAAAATTTTATTTCTTTCCAAAGATGAGGAATTCATATTAATTAATTATGCAAATAAATAGATAAATAATTAAGCGGAATGAACTGAAATGGGAGTTCTCATTCCAGAACTCAAATCAAATCGAATATTACACACTTAGGGTAGCTCCACCTCTAAGGGTAGCCATTTCCTCTAGTGTGCCCGTACGGTATAACAGATCCAACGTGTGGCCTACACGTTAGGCTAGCAACGCCCCTGCTAGCTGAGGTCTGAGCCAGATGCATCTAGGTTAACGTCATAATCGCCGTTAACTATGGTTTTCTAGTCAGAGTCTCCCAAACCAATCCAAACCAAATCACTTATAAAAATCTCTAATGCTTATAACATACTACTAAATTCCATAGCAAATCAATATATATAAGATTGCATACTAAAATTTAATTAAAATTTAATAAAGTCAAATAAAAAAACATGTATGCTTTACAAAATATATAAATATCGTCTCGTGTGTATTTTTTTTTATAAAATTATAAGTTTCACAAATCAATATTTATTTCAAAAATTCAAAAATCACACTAATCAAATATTTTCAAACTACAAAAATAATGATTCAACATAAGTATTGATAATAATATATTTAAAAATAATTATAGACATAATATCCACTCACAACTTGGTTCTAAAGAACTAGAAGCAACTCTGAGTGCGCCACTGAGCTACCAATTGATGTCCAATAATCTTACAACTTTAGAAATATGACAATAATAATATTTGTAAGCTAACAAGATTGTCGATTAACAAAATCTTACTCAATTTGACAGAAGCCCCAATTTTCTAACCCTAATTCAGATTTATACATACCCATAAATATAGAGATGATAAAAAATTAGGGATACGGCTAATTATTGAGTCGAAGAGTTACCTCAAAGTCTCAATAATAACTGGAACTCAAAGTTGAATGCTTCCTTCACTCATTAAGTTGAAATTCCATTATTTGGAGGTTTTGAGAAATGAGATTTTGAACAAATAGAGATGAAATAGAAAAAGAAAAGGAAGCAAGATGATGAACATGAGTTTGATAATGGTATGTAATTTCAAGAAGAAGAGATGGGAAGATAGAAGAGATTAGGAAGATAGGAGGGATGAGAAAGGAGAGAGATGAGATTGAGAAAGGAAGGAGAAAGGGTGGGGTTCGGGAGCCTTCCTCCAGGAAATAAAGGGGATTAATAAGGTCACGTGCTTTTCATGTTCCCCTCCTTCTTTCTTTTTTGTTTTTTTTTTTCAGCTGTAAGTTTGAGATGTTGTGTAATTCGGAAATAAATTTTTTGTGCTAAATTTGATGTTATTTGAAGGAATAGTGATAAAAACTTATATAAGTAGTTCAAATAATATGGAATTTGAATATTTATAATGTAAAATTTATTACGATTAATAATATTATTATGACATTTGTAATATGGATGTTTATTACATTTAATGAGGTATTTATAAAAATTAATAAATTAATTATTGTAGTTATAAATTTAATGTATTGTTTATAATGGTGAAATATAATAAATATAGGGATATGGATTCAATGTCTTTGTAGGTTACAAATTTGATTATAAATTTTTGTATTTTTTTTTGCTAATTTAGAAATAATAGTTAATTTGGTAAAAATTGAGTGGTTGATTCTAATATTTTGCCAAGTAAGCGATATTGCTAACATGATATTAATAAAAAAAAAGAGATGTTTTAAAAGTGGGTAATGTGAATAAACTTATATAATACACTACAAGAAAACACGTCTATTGCCACGCTTTTAAAGCGTGGCGAAAAGCTGAAAAAAGCGTGGCGATAGCTTTTCGCCACGCTTTTTGAGCTACCGCCACGCTTTTGAAAGGGTGACCTATCAAAGGGTGGCGGTTGCTCTATCGCCACGCTTTTGGTGACCTATCGCCACGCTTTTTCTTTTGCCACGCTTTTTACAACTGGCCACCCATTAAAGCGTGGCCATATGGGAGAGATACGTCCACGCTTTAGAAGCGTGGCGATAGGGAGAGATACGGCCACGCTTTGGAAGCATGGCGATAGCAAAGATATACAGCCACGCTTTAGAAGCGTGGCGATAGGGAGAGATACGGCCACGCTTTGGAAGCGTGGCGAAAGCCTTGTTAAATTAAAAAAAATAATATTTATTTTCCTTACTTGATCTTCATTACTACACAATATAAATTTTCAATCCTTTTTTATTACCAAACCTATAAATATAGTATGCAATTTTTATTACAAGACAAATCAAACAATAGTTAGTGACATATAATTTACTATAATTGTTTTATACATTAAAAAACTAATACTCAGATACAAAATAAATCTCGAGTTCAAATTCTAAAACTAAAAACCGAAGAAAAATACAAACAAATACAAATTAGAACTGCTCCACTTTGTGCACGTTCAAGTAATCCATTCTAATACTAGCCTGCAGCAAAATATCAAGAACAAATTAAACCAACAAAAACGAAGAGAGTTTTGAGCCAGGAGAGAGTTTTGAGCCAACTGCCGGGTTTATACCAGATGAAGAAATCGCCATGGCAACCCTCTGCACAGAAGGAAGAAAAAGGAAGGCAATTGAAGAACAGAATGAAAGAATGGTAGCATCTCTTGTTTGTTTCTAGATTATATGGTTCAGTAAAAAATTATAACCAACTCACATCATCCATATAAGAAGACAGAACCTAAGGTATAAAATATAAGCATTTCATTTCCTAGTACTGTTTTACCATTTTGTCCTAAATCTTTGAATCTATCTATTCTGCCATTCCAGAAGCCATCTTGTAGAAAAAGCAACAAAAATAAGGGAATCCATACCTGATATTCAATAATGGTTTGACACACTTTGGTTTGCAAGAGTCTTCGAGATATCTCTTTTGACCAACGGGTTCGTCGTCAGCCCTAAGTGCAGGTCAATAAATAAGAAAACAACAAATTAACATAGGATCAGATCCATGGGAGAAATCAAGTACAAAGAGAACAGATCTGACTGAGGAGACTTACATTGCAGTTAGCGTTGGGAGCAGAGAGAGAGACGACACTGACGATGCAGAGGAGATCGGCGAGGAGGGCGACCCTAGTGACGAGGGGGAGACGAGGCAGAGGGGAGGCTAATGGCGCAGCGAGGATGGTGCTGGTGACGGCGGGGATCTGAGCTCTTCCAGGGTTGAGAGATGGGAGTTGAGAGTGACAGCGTAAGATCGAGTTGAGAGTGAGAGAGTAGTCCCGAAGCTTTCTTTGGGATTATTAGGGTTTGGTGAAGAGATCATACCTTTGGAATCGGAGGGCTTGGAGGAGAAGAGAGCGTCGTGGATACCTTGCCGTCGCCCATGTTTGGTGGAGCTTGAAGGTGAACAGAGAGATGAAGAGTATGAAGAAGAAGATGAAGATTAAGAAGATGAAGAAGATGAAGAGTATGAAGAGTATGAACAGTGACGAGGGCGAAGGGCGAAGGAGCTCTTCCAGGCGAGTGTGATTTCGAAGGGAAAAGAAGATTAGGGTTAGTGTCTAACGGGTTGGGGACCGGGTTGCGGGCCGGGTTGGTGTCAATGGGTTGGGGACCCTCTTGCCACGCTTTTACAACGTAACTGTTTCTCTCTACGGCCACGCTTTAGAAGCCTGGCAGAAAAAAACCTTTTGGCCACGCTTTTAAAGCGTGCCAAAAGAGGACCAGGATATGGCCACGTTTTCCAAGCGTGGCCTTAATGAAACCCTTTTGCCACGCTTTTAAAACGTCCTTGTTGCTCTCTATGGCCACGCTTTTGAAGCGTGGCAGTTTTAAAACGTGGCCGTTTCTCTAATCAATTGCCACCCTTATAAAAGCGTGGCCGTTGATCCTTTTTGCCACGCTTTTGAAGCGTGGCAAAAAAAAAGGTGGCCAAATCTCTAATCTATCGCCACCCTCATAAAAGCGTGGCCATAGGCCTTTCTTCTTGTAGTGATAAATATAGGGATATGGATTCAATGTCTTTGTAGATTACAAATTTGATTATAAATTTTTGTATTTTTTTTTTTTTGCTGATTTAGAAATAATAGTTAATTTGATAAAAATTGAGTGGTTGATTCTAATATTTAGCCAAATAAGCGATATTGCTGACATGCTATTAGTAAAAAGAAAGAAATATTTTAAAAGTGGATAATGTGAATAAACTTATGTACCTACTTTTATATATTAAGAATAGATAGATACATATACACCTTTACAAGTGCGCTACTTAGAACACCAATAGCAAGGAAGTTTGTTGAGGTAAAGAAAGATGAAGATAAGGTTTGAAAGGTACCTTGTCCCCTCTGACTTGTGAGCGATGACTATATATGAGTAGAGAAGTCATGATTCATGAAGTTGCATGTACAGTTAAGTATGAACGACGACGTCAAATGCGAAGTTGTTAGCTAAGCGAAATAGTAGGGGACAAAAGATGGTTGTTAGAGTCTCCACCTACCGTAGACTCCATTTTAGAGTCAAATGTAAAGTTCCATGTTCAATTAAGGCTTAGTTTGGTAAAATTTTTTGAAGAAGTGTTTGTGCTTTTAAGTTTTTTATTTTGTGTTTGGTAAATAAAAAAGATCATGTGCTTATGCTTGCAGCTTTTAAAAGATCGGGATACTTTTGAAAGCATTTAAGATAGAGCTTTTCAAAGTTGGTTTGTGTTTTTCAAAATTTAAAAGTCTAATATAATCTCATATGTTAGCTAATTTTCAAATTTAATACTTGTATTTATGTCTATTATAGTATTTTTAAATTTTAAAAACTATTTTACCAAATATAATTGTTGTTGCTTGTGATTATTAGAAGCAATTTTTAATTTGATTTACCAAACATAAATGCTACAATTTTTAAAAAACCATCTTTAAAAAGTTAGCTTTTATAAAATACTTTTAAAAAGTAAAAATTTTACCAAACTAAATTTAAGTATGATACAATAATTTGTTGGTGGTCCCCAACTAAGTGAGACCCATAAGTTAAAAACTAAAAAAAATAAAAAGAAGTGCTTGGACCACGTTAAAAGAAAAGAGAGAGAGACAGAGTTAAGCTTCTTTCAATTGTTTTGAAAGAAAGAAAGAAAAACGAAGCAACGCTATGTCGAAGAGAAGAAAAAATTTGGAGAAAAAGGTTATGGCATCTTAATCTGATTAAATCGGTAAATTTATTATATTTTTTATAAAATTTTAGTATGTTATTTTTAATGTATAGATGAATATTAGGATATATTTGCTAGTTGTATTATTTTTTTTATTTGATATGAGATATTTATTTGATGGAGGATTTATGTTGATTTTATCAGTTTTAATGATATATTTTATTAATTGTTGAGAACTTGAGATATCCTAATATTACTAAAAAAATTAAAATGAGACCCGCAGGATGCGGGGGCAGTAAATTAATGATAGTATATAATAAATATTAAAAATGACCATATTTTTTAGAATTAAATTAAATATGTGTAAACTAAAGTTAAATTTAAAAGGTGTTTTGTTTAAAATAATTTGTAGTACAAAAGATTTGAATATTAGAGTTGTACAAAGTGACATTTTTATTTGGTGGTTTGATTTTTGTATTTATTTTAATCGATGAATTTAGCCTCCTTATGTGGCGCTAGTCGTCCTTTTTCTGTCGTAGATTCTTGTGAAGGCATATTTTTTATGAATTGTTGAGTTGTATGCACTTTCTATTGTGTTGTTTGTTCCATCTTTGCAGGTATGTTCTTCTTCTGAAGATGTGTATTGAATTTGTATAGTTTTATTTCTCTTTAATCTCTTGATGTGCATGCAGTTTACCACCAATGGTATCTACAATAAAAAAAATAAAAATGTGTAGAATTTTTTTATTAAATAAGTTATTTTTAATAAGAATAATTGAAATAGTATAAAGTAAAATTACCTATCAATATTTTTCTTTGACCCACTCTATCAGACAATGTCTCAAGTATTACAAATTTAAAATAGTGTTGGGAAATATTCAATTTAAAAATACAATAAATATGTTTGTTTTGTACCTTTTCATCTAATATAATCATTTCTAAGCAAAGAAATTCTTCTTCATTTGTGGGTGTTAATGTTTTTCATAGACGAACCACGCGAACTTTGATAAACCAATTGTCTGTTTGTTTGGTGATATTATCCAAATAATGATGCTCCATTAAGTAAGTTTGAGATGTTGTGTAGTGTAAAAATAAATTTCTTGTGCTAAATTTAATGTTATTTGAAGAAATAGTGATAAGAGACTTGTATAAATAGTATGAAATTTGAATATTTGTAACGTTAAATTTATTATGATTAATAGATTATTATGACATTTGTAACATTATTTATTACATTTAATGAGTTATTTATAAAAATTAATAAATTAATTATTGGGGTTATAAATTTATTGTAATGTTTATAACGGTAAAATATAATAAACATAGGGATATTGATTCTTGTAGGTTACAAATTTAGTTAGATACTATTAATTTTCGATGAGTTTGGAAAACTCTAATTTAAATTGATGATGATCAAACATTATTAACAGCAAAATTATTAAATTATTTTTGATTAAAGTATGTTAATTGTAATAATTTTTGCTGTGTAGAATTCTTTATGGGCCGAACAGAATAATATTAAAGCAAGCCCATTGGAATAATTCTCATTCAGCCTTGATGCCAAATTATTGTGATCATAGTGGCTGAAACCATGTTTTGTTTAATTGGGCCGAAAATAAAAAGAATTCTGGTACAAGCCCAAATAAAAAGTCTTGGTACAAGACCAAATCATACTTGGTCCGAAATCACTTGGGCCAGAATGAGTTTCAATGCTCCAAGCCCAAAATTGTTTCTCATGCATGATCCGAGTAATATTTCTTCAGGAAAGCAAATGTTGATATTTGCCTATGCCTTCCAACGGATCTCAACTTTAACCATGGGATGGATTTCAAATTCATTCAATTATCATTTATTGCATGGGAACTATGAGAGAGAAATTGACAAATTGATTTGATGGTGATTATCAATGCTACACGCTACTCCACCTGAGGGAAGTAAAAGCAACTCACTTTAATTAATTTACTCAAACACACTTGATTGCTTTTATTCATATTTTCTTCTCTCTCATCTCTTTCCTTCTCTTCTTCGGTCCTTACACAGCAAACTATGGAGACTTTGAGCTATCAAAAAGAAGGGAAGGCAAGCTACAAGACCATCTCAATGATGGCAAGAAAACATAAAAAATGTAGTGGTTGAGACTCTTATCACAGATGATAAGATATGGTGATAAGATCTTAGCTTCTCCATACCAAAAATGGATAATGAAGAAGATTCGGCCAGCAAGGAGGAAGATCTTGGAGAGATGGCTTATCTCTGATTCTGCCAACCACCACAGAGAGTAGCTAGAGTGGCGAAGTGATGGAGGAGGCAGAGATTGGAGCAGAAGAAGTCATCATCATCATGAAGCATCAAGGGCCAGAAATCCATCTTGGAGAGCAAGCCAAGGATGGAGCGCTCGGATTGATGAAGAGTGATGACCAAGGAAGGACTAGAGGTAATTGCATGTTGGGTTTTGCATGGATTATCTCTTCTCTCTCTCTGGCCGAACCGGTTTTGTACTTGGAGAAGAAGAAGTTGGCTTGGTTTTTGGTTTCAAAAGTGGAGGCTTCCCTCTTCTATAAAAAGGGAGAACAACCACTGTTTGGAGTAAGGAGAAAGTGTGAGAGTGCAAGGCACAGGGTTCTCAGAGCTACCTGAGCTAACAGATTTCTCTTCTCCTTCAATGTATTCTGTTTTGTATTTTTCTGTTTAATTTTGTCATGTCTTGAGTCTCATGGAAAAAGGCAAACAGTGAGGTTTGTATGAAAAAGCCATAGAGCGGAAAAAGGTAGAGAGTGCAAAATTAAAAGAAAAAGCCATAGATGTCCTTAGAGTTCCTTTGTTCATCTATGTTGTGTTTCATGATTCTGTGGGAATCCCCTTGTAAGTTGGGTTAGCACTTTACAGTCTGTAATCAAGAAGATTATAGTGAAATTCCATCATGGTTGTGATGGAGACTGGATGTAGGCTGCACTGTACTTAGCAGCTGAACCAGGATATATCTGGGTGTAATTTTCTCTCTTCTCTACTCTATTTCTGTTTCTACTGCATAGGAGATAAAGCTGAAAAAATATCTCGTGCCAAGTGACGAGAAAAAAAATAAAAGTCTCGTGCCAAGTGATGAGACAAAAATAAAAGTCTCGTGGCTAGGGATGAGACAAAAATCAAAAAGTCTCTTGAAGCTATTTCAAAGATCAGCAAGTATTTTAAAGCAAAAAAGGGGCTAAGATTCAACCCCCCTTCTCTTAGCCACTGAAAACCATCAATTTCTAATTATTGTCATTGGTAATTTTGCAGCCTAATTTGCATATATTTCTATTACTTGTATATTTTTTGCATATTTTATTTTTTGCTGATTTGGAAATAATAGTTGATTTGGTAAAACTTGAGTGGTTGATTCTAAAATTTTGCCAAGTAAGCGATATTACTGACATGACATTAGTAGGAGAAGAAAGATGTCTTAAAAGTAATGTAGGTAAACTTATGCATCTACTTTTATATATTAAGAATAGATTGATTGTGTATCCATTATTTTGATAGTGAAAGATTTTACTAGACTAGGTCCTACGGATTTTTTGTACCTTTTTTGGGAGTTTTTCCACGATAAAATTCTGGTGTTTAATTATTTAATTTCTGCCATTATATTTGCTGCTTGGAATATCTTTGATATTGCCTATTTAATCGCACAGATTGTGAAAAAATTATTTTTAATGCTTCCACTGTTAGACAGGTTCTTATTGAACCTCAGCTTATATAAAATGTCCAAAGTAATGGCAAAGAAGTTAATTTTCTTGCGGAAAAAGTTCTTGTGGAGTAAGGAAGATGATAATTATGAGTTATTATTGGTGAGGTGGGATATTGTCCAAGTCCCAAAAAAGCTAGGAGGTCTAGGAGTGGGTGATGCAGTCATTCGGAATACGACTCTCTTGTTCAAATGATGGTGGAGATTTTTGAAAAAAGATTGTCTATTATGGAAAAAAAAATTGTGTGCTCTTGTGATAATTTGAATCCAAACATTGTTCTCTCTTGTCAGCCCGTGCCAAAGAAAGGAGGCCCGTAAAAGGATATATGCTAGTTACAGATAAAGGAGCAACAGATGAGAGACAATATTATCAAAGGATTATCTTTAGAGGTAGCAGATGGTAGAAGAATTCGCTTTTGAAAAGATAATTGGCTACCATGTAGTATGCTGAAGTTAGTCTTTCCAAGGTTTTTCTCGGTTTCAAACCAAAATGGATCGGTAATAGGAGATTGTGGGTTTTGAGATGGATTAGAGTGGATATGAAATGTTTAATTGACAAAACTCTGTTCAAACCTGCAGAGTTGAATGGTAAAAGTGTAGCAAGTACCATATGAGAGGGAGGCTCTGAAAAGAGAGAAAAATGGCAACTGAGGGATGAAAAGCTTTCTTACCTTTCTCATTACTATTATCCATATATATACAAAAATATTAGACACTCTAACCCTAATAGACATACTCTATCTAACCATCTATATACACCAGAGTACCTCAGGAGTACCTAAGAAGTACCTAATTAATAAAATAAAATACTATTTAATATATAACCTCAATTACATCTCCCCTCAAGTTGGGGCACATGAAAATTGATGAGACCCAGTTTGTCATTACAAGAGAAGAACTTTTAGGTGACGTGACTTGGTTAGGATATCAGCAACTTGGTTTGTTGAAGAAACTGGAAGAAACTTAATCAGTCCTTCCTGAACTCTATCACGAATAGTATGACAATCAATCTCTATATGCTTAGTCTTTTCGTGAAAGACTGAATTAGCAGCGATTTGGAGAGTGGATTGATTGTCACAGTACATAACAATAGGACGAGAGAGAGGTATTCTAAAGTCTTTCAACAAGTAAGAGAGCCACACTCCCTCACAAGTGGCAAGAGCCATGGCTCTATATTCAGCTTCAGCCGAAGAGCGAGCTACGGTGTGTTGCTTCTTACTTCGCCAAGAAATCAATGACTTTCCAAGAAAGAAACAAAATCCAGATACTGAAAGTCTAGTGTCTGGACAAGCTCCCCAATCTGAGTCAGAGAAGGCAGTGAGTGTGAGATTGTTGGAGGTGGAAAATAATACTCCCTTAGCCGGAGCACCTTTAAGATATCGAAGTACATGTAGAACGGCTTGAAAATGTTTTGTTATGGCACAATCTAAAAACTGATTGAGCTTACCACTGCGAAGCATATATCCGGCCGTGTATTGGTGAGGTAAATTAAACGTCCAATTAGCCGTCTATAAGGTGCATCATCAAGAGAAGTTTCTGAAGATTTAGATAGATGACTTGTATAATCTATTGGCGTGGAGGCTGGTTTTGCATTCATCAACCCAAACTCATCAAGCAAGTCAAGTGTATATTTGCGTTGATACATGGCAATGCCCTGCTGACTTCTAGCAATTTTCAAACCAAGAAAAAATTTTAATTCGCCAAGATCCTTAATTTTAAATTTGTTATCCAAGAGCTGTTTAATCCTTGCAATTTCTCTCCAATCATCTCCTGCTAAAACTAGGTCATCCACATAAACAAGGATACATGTGAAGCCTGAATCAGATAGTTTAGTAAATAAACAACTGTCTGATTTTGATTGAGTATATCCATCTTCAACGAGAACACAACATAACTTCTGATGCCACTGTCTACTAGCCTGTTTCAAGTCATATAACGATTTTTTCAACTTACAAACTGAACCAGCTGGCATTGCCAATCCTAATGGAGGTTTCATATACACCTCTTCTGGTAAATCTCCATGGAGAAAAGCAGAATTGACGTCCAACTGGTGGACATACCATCCTTTAGTAGCAGCAATAGCCAAAAGCATTCTTAAAGTAGTGAGTTTGATAACTGGACTAAAGGTATCAAAGTAGTCAAAACCTGCCGTTTGAGTGAAGCCTCTTGCTAGGGGTGTGCACGGCCCGGCCCGGCCCGAAGACCCGGCCCGGTCCCGAGCACTTTAGGGGCTAATTTGATGTGATTTCATCGGGTCTAGGGCCGGGTATGGGTCTCAAAAGTAGACCCGGTCATTATTTCGGGTCGGGTCCGGGCCATAGCTCGGGTCACCCGAAATCGGCCCGATGGCCCGGTCATCATACACAATTAATATTTTGTGTTATTAGTGATGGATGATGGCTATTATTATGTGAAATTTAAGTATTGTAAACCTTAATATTTTGTGTTATTAGTCATTATATATAAGACTATAAGTTAATGTTTTATGTTTAAAATGCATAAGACTTTAGACTAATGCATAATTTTGTGTTATTTGTATTGATTTAAATATTTGGTGTTATTAGGCAATATTAGTATTGATTATGGTTATACTTTAATTTTAGAGAAGAGCTACTTCTTATTATATTTTTCTAAGTGAATTTTACCATGTCAAATAATGGTTGGAGTCTTGGAAATTTGGATATTTTTACATGCTAACTTACAAGAAGGTATCAAGGTAATATAATGTTAACGGCCCGGTTTTCACCCGGTTTTTACCCGGTATAATCGTGGCCCGAAAGTGTATAGGTTTCATCGGGTCTAGGGTCGGGTTCGGGTCTAACAAATAGGCCCGGTATATATTTTGGATCGGGTCTGGGTCACATCAAACCCGGTTTCACCCGGCCCATGCACACCCCTACCTCTTGCAACGAGCCTTGCCTTGTAGCGTTCTACCTCACCATTGGGTTTGAACTTGATTTTGAAAATCCATTTGCAACTGATTGCCTTCTTTCCAAAAGGAAGAGAATTCAGTTTCCATGTTTTATTCTCCTCAAGAGCATTCAATTCAGCACTTATTGCCTTATGCCAGCAATCATAGAGGATGGCCTCTTCATAACTTCTTGGTTTTGTGGTGGAGGATATAGTAGCTGAAAAAGTTTTATGCCTTATTGAAAATGTGTTGTAAGATACATAGTCAAAGATTGGATACTTCATTTCAAAGGAAGTTGGAGATTGCTGAGCCAAAACATTGACCTGCATGCAATGATACTCTTGCAAATAGGATGGCTGTTTTCTTTGCCTGCATGATCTTCTAAGTTCATTAGCATCAGATGTGCTGTTTGGATTAGTTAATGATGCAACATGATTCAAATTATTTGCTTCAAAAATGGAAGGTTGGCCAGAAGAAAAATCATGAGATGCAAGTTCAAGTGAATGAGAATTAGGAGAGGATGATGCATGAGAATTAGATGCAGGTGCATGAGGTTCAGAAACGAGAATTTCTTCATTTGAATGCAAGTCTCTTGATCTTGTGAGTGAATTATTTTTGAAATTAGAAAGAGTGTCCAAATTAAGCAATTTATTTGATGTTTCACTACTGCAAAAAGGATCTGAATGAAAATTCATTTCAAGATGAGAAGCATTAGAATTTTGTGAGTACATATTTTGAGAGTACGAATTTTTAGTGCCTAAAGATTGATCATTTGAAAAAAAATCTCTTTGAAAGGAAAATAGGATTCATAGAAAACAACATTTTGAGAAATAACAACTTCTTTGGTTTTAATATCAAGTAAAATATAGCCTTTTGTCCCTGATTTATATCTAAGAAAGACACACTTTCGTGCTCTATTATCCAATTTGTTTCGATGAGCATATAAAGTAGAAGCAAATGCTAAACAACCAAAAACCTTTAGAGATGTTAATTCTGGAATATTGCCATTAAGAATCTGATATGGGCTATGTTTAAATGTAACTTGGGGTACTCTATTAATTATGTAAATAGCATGAGCCACTGCATAATGCCAAAAATAATTTAGAAGATTAGAAGCAAATATGAGAGCCCTAGCTACATTTAGAATATCTTGATACTTTCTTTCAACAATTCCATTTTGTTGTGGTGTTTCCACACAATTTCTTTGATGTAAAATTCCTTTCTTTTGATAGAAAGAAGTCATCAAAAAATTTCTGGCCATTATCAGTTCTAATAGCTTTTACCATGATTCACTTTTGTGTATAAATCATTTCAACAAAATTCTCTAAAAGAGATTGAGTTTCAGATTTATTTTTCATAAAGAAAATCCAAGTAAACCTACTCCTATCCTCAACAATGGTTAAAAAATATCTATGGCCAGAAGTAGATGGTGTGGCAATAGACCCCCAAATGTCAGCATGAATCAAATCAAAAGGAAATTCATATTTACTCAAACTATTCGAAAAAGGTAGCCTCTTTTGTTTTGCAAAATGACATGGATCACATGGTACATCATTGTTTGGACATGAGATGAATGGATGCATTTTTTGTAATTGTTGTAATCTACTAAAAGATATATGGCCTAACCTATAATGCCAAAAAACACTCTGTGAAGTGTGTGAAGTGTCCTGTTCTTCTGTCATAATATTCAAAATCTTTTCTTCTAATTTGCTAAAGTTAACAGCCATCTTTGCTTGAGTATTCATTGTATACAGCCCTCACTTTTGATCAGTAATTTCAATCATCCTCAAGGTAGGCCGCTCCTGAATCTCACAATTATGAGCATTGAACATAAAACAACAAGATAAGGCATTAGTAACTTTTGAAATAGAAATGAGATTACATTTAAAACTTGGTACATATAGAACCTCAGTCAAATAAAAATCAGCTGAGAAGAAAATTGTTCCACATAAGGTTGTAAAAGTTTGTGAACCATTTGGCATGATAATTTTAACTGGATTAATATATTTAATAGAATAAAAATGTTTAAGACTAAAACAAATGTGAGATGTTGCTCCCGTATCTAAAATCCAATCTTGAGAATTCAATTCAAAACTGGAAAGAGAAATGAGATGAAATATACCGGCTGAAGGAGCATGAATGGTTGCCAAATTTTCATCATGAAGAGGTTCTTTATGTTGCTGGAATAGTGCAATAAGTGCTTCTTTCTGTCTATCCGAGAATATCCCATCCAAACTGATCTTGCCTTCATTTTGGATAACTGTGGGGTTGCATTATGCATTACTCGCAACTACCACTGAGTTCACTGAATTAGCTGAAAGAGGTACTCCATTAGAGTGATTTGGTTGCAGATGTGGTTGAAAGTCATGCTTCTGGTAACATGTATCCACCAAGTGACCTTGTTTTCCACAATAAGAGCAAAGTTTGGGAGCTCCTCTAGTAGTACCTCTGCCACCTTTGCCACGCCCTCTTCCTCTTTCTCTGACATTATTGGCCCCGAATTGGCCTTTTTCACCTCCAGTATTGACAAATTTGACACTGCCTTGGTTAATCTGGTATAGCTCTCTTTCACCTATAGATTTAGTGTAAACATCATTCACTAACATTCTAGAATCTGGTTCAATGAGATGCATCATTTGTCTCTCTTGTTGAAGAAGTAGAGAAAAAATAATATTCACATCTGGAAGGGGCTTAAGCAACATAATATGGGAGTGCACACTTGCATATTGGTCATTTAAACCTCTAAGAAAACGAATCATATAAGACTGCAACCTATATTGCCTCATTATGTCTAATCCACAGCTACAATTACTCAAGCAAGCACAAGTTGGTATGGGCCTGAATTCGTCTATTTCCTCCCAGATCCCTTTCAGTTTTGTATAGTAAGAGGTGATGGATAACTTACCTTGCTTTGTGCTGAACAGATCTTCCTCAAGCTTAGCAATCCAAAATAGATCACCCTCATAAAATCGATGTTTGAGGTCCTTCCACAGTTCGTGTGCATTGTCACACCACAGTACACTCTGCAAAATTTCTGGACTCAATGATCCATGTAGCCATGATAGCACAAACGTGTTGCAACGGTCCCAAGCATCATACGAATCATCTGTTGGAGCTGGTTTGAGTAATGTGCCATCAATGAATCTAATTTTATTCTTCGATTTTAAACAGATCCACAAAGATCTGGACCAGGTGTGGTAGTTCAATGTGGTCAGTGGAGTGGTTGTGAGAGTGATTCCAGGTGTCTCACTTGGGTGAAGGTAGTAACAACTTGAAGGATCTTGAAGAAGGTTGGTGTTAGATCTAGAAGTGGCTTGGAAAGCTTAAAACTGAGCCATCATCTTTGCAAAGTTCTGAAAATCTGCTGCAGTGAAATTTTGCGTATTTGGATTCATCACCTCTGCCTCATTCGTTGCCATTGATGAATAAATCGGACAGATCTACCTTTTACGAGCTACTCTAACTACAAGTTCTCATATGTGGTGAAAGATTCACACTTTGTTGCAGGCTCCACGCTCACTGCACCATGACAAAATTCTGTTCAAACCTGCAGAGTTGAATGATAAAATAGTGTAGCAAGTACCATATGAGAGGGAGGCTCTGAAAAGAGAGAAAAATGGCAACTGAGGGATGAAAAGCTTTCTTACCTTTCTCATTACTATTATCCATATATATACAAGAATATTAGACACTCTAACCTTAATAGACATACTCTATCTAACCATCTATATACACCAGAGTACCTCAAGAGTATCTAAGAAGTACCTAATTAATAAAATAAAATACTATTTACTATATAACCTCAATTACATTAATGGAGAAGACAATTATTCTAATGGGAGTTGGAGTTAGTTAATCAACTCCATGGAGTCCTTCAATCAGTCATATTAACACATGGAAAAGAGGATCGACTAGTGTGAAAATTTGATAAATTAGGGGTCTATTCTACTACCTCCTTTGTGCAGATTTTGCAGGCTGAACTATTACCAGAGGATATTACAAGTTACGATTTTACTAGTTCTATTTGGAAGGCTTGGTCTCACCACGAATTAAGTTTTTTTTACTTAGTTTGTGTTAGTAGGCAGAGTCGATACTAAGGAGATTAAGTAAATTTGGTGTCATTGATCAAAATGATAGTATTTGTGTTTTATGTAAACAAGATATTAAAAATGATTACCACTTGTTTATTGGTTATGAGTTTATTTGGCAGATATGGTGTGCTTGGTTGTGTGCCTATAATAAACTATGGTGTATTCTAAGTTCAATTAAGCAACATTTTAAGAGTTGGACAGGTGCACCTGTAAGAAAGAAAGAACACAGGTGGTTGATTTTTTTATTTTTTTTTTGCTATCATTTGGAACATTTGGTTGGAAAGGAATGACAGAATCTTCAAGAATAAAAAAATAGGTGTTGCGGAAGTAGTCAACAGGTTGATCAGGAGTTATAAAGAATGGAGTAATATTTGATTCTTTGAGTTGTTGATGATATTGTCGGAGATAATTAGGGATTAGTTTATTTTATCTAATACTTTTATATTAATGCTCCACTTTGATGTGTTGAATTTTTTGTTTCAAAAAAAAAAAAATCTTGTAGTCAATTAGTATTGTTTAGTGGTCCATTAGCATGACAAATGGCGTTGAGTAATAATGTGACTCCATTATATGCACAATTTTTTTTAATGGAACTGAAAGTGAGCAGCACTTCAATTAGTTTAGAGAAATTGATCAATAATTCAACTAGAAATGGACGCATAAGGAGGGATGAGGGATGAGTATGATTGATCATTACTATTGTCAATTGGAATTTAGCATCACCAATTTAAAAAAATCTTAGAGTCGTAAAGTGAAATGAGTGATCACACTATTCCAATTAATCAAAACCAAAAAGCACGATCAATATTTTTCTTCTCTTGCCCAAAATGCACGCAAAAATGATCAAAACACCATCCTAGTTGGTGCTTAAGTTCTAATTTAAATTTCATAAGCAAATTTCATTTAATTTAATTTCAATTAAGCTAAGTATTATATTGCTACAAACACACTTTCGAATAAAATAGAGTTGAAGCTAAGCATTAGACTATAATCTACAGAAAAACATTAAAAGTGAAAAAAATTGCTAAGAGAGTTTCGTTTCAAAAAGATGCAGTATATTGGTTGATTCTTTTCTGCTTTGTTCCTTCATTTGGTGCAAGCTAGAAAAAATGGTATTCATAGTAAAAGCATCTCTTGAGTTGTATGCTTCAAGCACACCTCCCTTTCCCTCTCTCTTTACACTGATTTATTGTGCTGTTTTCATAGTCATGTACTGTGTTGTTAAGATACATGATTATTGGTCTTTGCTGAGCTTTATTCAGTTCTTTATGACTCAATAACTGCTTAATTCATTTTGATTTTCTATATTTTACATAATAATTTTGAAAATGACATGAATGGCCACATTTTTTCTTGCTCAAAATGTACGCCAATATTTCTAGCTACTTCTCATAATTCAGAACTGTTGCAAGTGGCGTAAGAAGCACTGCACAAGTATCAAATAATTTTTGAGAAAATTATGTAATGGACTTGTATCAAAACCCTACAGAATGGTAATGGTGGACTTTATATGTCCCTCACAAAATGATAAATCGTGTTAAAGACAAATGTTTTCTATTATTCTAAGAAAAAGTTATTTTATTTCCCTTAGATAATATTAAAATTAAAGCACCAATGCAAAGATATCTGAACTCTCTTCCTATATAAGCCACAGTAAGTTTACTTAGAGTCAATGATATGAAACAAATTAAAGAGAAAAAATTAAGTCTATCGATAGAATTTCTCTGCATATGCTTTGAACTTTGAAAGGGTCTGTGGAAACGCACTTATGAGTATGACTTATCATCACTATTGTCTATTGGAATTTTAGCATCACCGTCACTAATTCACTATAAAAACCGATTAGTGTCCAAAACATTTCATCCATTGAAACCAACTACGATACAAACGACATCAATGGGGTTGTTGTGTTCTCTTGCTTTCTCCATACAGTTTCTTCTTCTCTTCTCATCCTTCCTCTTCACAAACAGTTTATCTTTGAATCATTCAACTGCTACTCATCATCATGAGTGCCATCAACATGAAAGCAATGCCTTGCTGAGCTTTAAACAAAACTTCATCATAAGTAAGTCTGCTTCCTATAATCCTTTGAGTTATCCTAAAACTCTTTCTTGGATTCCAACCACAGATTGCTGCTCCTGGGATGGCATTGAATGCGACGAGCTCACATGTCATGTGATCGGCATTGATCTTAGTAGCAGCCAACTCTATGGTTCCATGGATCCCAATAGCACCCTTTTCTCACTTGTGCATCTTCAAAGCCTTGATCTTTCGGATAATGACTTCAATCACTCTCAAATTCCTGCCAAGATAGGTGATCTTTCACAGCTAAGACATCTAAGTCTTTCTCATGGCAATGAAAACACATTCTCTGGTGAAGTTCCACCTCAAGTTTCACAATTGTCCAACTTGTTGTCCCTTGATCTTCACAGCTATCCTCTTGAGCCGCTTCCATATGATCTAATCAACAATTTGCAACTCAAGGCATCCACTCTCACAAGCTTAACCCAAAACACAACTAGACTTGAACACCTTCGTCTTGATTTTGTGACCATTTCATCATCTTTACCTCATACTCTCACAAACCTTACGTCTTTGCAAATGCTTTCTCTTTTCAGTTGTGACCTGCATGGTGAATTTCCAGTTGGTATATTCCATCTTCCAAACTTAGCAGTCTTGAATTTGGGACAAAACCAAAATCTTAGGGGTAGGTTGCCTAATTTTTTCTCAAGCTCATTTGTCAACATCCGAGACACAAGCTTTTACGGTACACTTCCAACATCTATTGAAAACCTCACTTCTTTGAATTGGTTTTCGATTTCAAGTTGCAGTTTTTATGGGGCCATTCCTTCTTCGCTTGGCAACCTCACCCAACTTGCCCTCTTAGATCTTAGCAATAATGGCTTTGAAGGTGAAATCCCTCACTCTCTTTTTAGACTTGAAAATCTTGAATATTTGTCTCTCTCGTATAATTTCTTAGAAGGACAACTAGCACTTGACATGTTTTTGAAGCTAACAAGGCTTAATGATCTTGAGTTATCTCACAACAAATTGTCTTTGTTCTCACAAAATAGGGCTGTCAATGAGACAATCCTTCCTCCAATTCAGTGGTTAGGATTGAGTCGGTGCAATTTAAATGGAGAAATTCCAACTTGGATAATGAATCTAACCACTTTAAATCACCTGGATCTTCATGAAAATAATCTTCAAGGTGAAATTCCATATTTCCTCTTCATATTAGAGAATCTTACAGGTCTTGATCTAAATGGTAATGTGTTGGAAGGACAGATCGAGCTTGAAATGCTTTCAAAGCTCAAAAAGCTTACTTTACTTGGTTTAGGCGGAGGCAACAAGTTGTATTTTCTTGAGGGGAAGAACACTTCCAATGTAACATTTCCTTCTCAAATTCAATTTTTGGATTTAAGTTCATGCAACTTAGTTCATTTTCCCAATTTCATTCAACACTTGCAAGAGTTGACTGATCTTTCCATATCACACAATAGGATAAAGACAATACCGAGTTGGATGTGGAATAAAACAACTCTTCAGAGTTTGGTTATTTCCAACAACCTATTGATGGGAGAAATACCCCCCTCCATATGCAACCTGCAATCACTTGGGTGTCTTGATTTATCTTCCAACAATTTAGTTGGCATGATTCCATCATGTATAGGAAGCTTTAGCCGATCTCTTCACATTTTGAGTCTCGCAAGAAACAAATTGATAGGTAATATTCCTCAAAATTATGCTAAAGAAAATGCACTTCAGTTGATTGATTTTAGCTCAAACAAGTTGTGTGGTCAATTACCAAGATCATTTGTCAATTGCAGAATGCTAGAGCTTCTTGACGTAAGTCATAACCATTTCAATGATTCATTTCCTTTTTGGTTAGGATCTCTCCCTAATTTAAAGCTTATTTTTTTACGTGATAATAAATTTCACGGAGCTATAAAGTGTCCATTAAAATGCACATTTCCTCAGCTTCGTATCATTGATGTTTCTCAAAATGATTTTTCTGGAGAATTGTCATCAGAAATAATCAAGACTTTCAAATCGATGACACTTTCCAACACAAGCCACCAAGTACAGTTCAAGGACGACGTTTATCTGTTGCAACATTCTTCGGTTGATATTAGTTTGTTTGTATTTCCAATGCATAACAAAGGGGTTGTCATGGAGTATCTTGGGCGTCAATACTTTCATTACATGATTGCCATTGATCTTTCATGTAACAAAATTTTCGGTGAGATTCCAGATATCATGGGAAGTTTGAATGGTCTTGTTGTGCTCAACTTGTCCAATAACATGTTTACTGGCAGCATCCCATCTTCCTTCGGAAAGCTTTCAAATCTTGAAGCGTTGGACCTTTCTTCCAATAGCCTGTCAGGGGAAATCCCCCAACAACTCACAGAGTTAACATTTTTGGAATTCTTCAATGTGTCTTTCAACAATCTCTCAGGTCCAATACCAGAAAATGGGCAACTTTCCACTTTTCAAGATAATTCATTTGAGGGAAACAAAGGTTTATGCGGGTTTCAATTGCTGAACAAATGTGAAGATCGTTCTAAGCTTCCACTACCACCAACACCTGATGGTGATCAAGACTCTGAGTCAGGATCTTTCTTTGAATTTAATTGGATGGTTATTCTAATTGGATATGGGGGTGGCCTTGTTGCTGGGTTAGCACTGGGAAATGCTTTTGCTGGAGATGTTTTTAGGTTGATGAAGAGGATCTTTTAATTCATAAGTCTAGATATTGGTTTTTTCATGTGTGTAATCTTAGACTATTTTCATTTTTGTGTTTGCGTTTGAAGTTATTGTGTTCCTTTTATGTAAGAGTCTGCTATGTGTATACCCAAATAAAAGTAGGCAAGTGAAAAAGATAAAATATAGTCTGTTATATATCTATTTTGTTTTGCTATTTTTGATATAAGAAAAGTCGTACATTGTGTTCTTTGCTTACATAATCCATTTTCCTTTGCATTCTCTCTCTCATGCTTATGCCAAAACAGGAAAACTTGTAAAAGGTAAAGACTAAAGAGAAGCAATTTTTTTTTTTCAAAAAAAGTATTCGCGATATGAATAAAAGCTTAAGTAGGATCAATTTAAATGCTAAATGTGAGAGAAGAAAAAAAAATATTATTATAGAAATATAGATGGATGGAGAATAGTTGGATGGAGAAGTGTTTGAGAGTTTAGTAGTACTTGAGTCTCAGGTTTAAGGTGTTGGGAGTATTGGTGTGAAGGCTTCAACCATTTTATGTAATTACTTACATCAAAGTTGGTGACAATATTAATTCCTCTGTACTCAATTGCTTTTATGTCATAGGTTCGTGCTGCTTCCTCTTGTGTGCCTGGTGCCTACATTAGTTAACAAAATGTTACTTCCAATTTTCCTTTTAGAGGTTGGTTGAACTTGGTTTTCAAAATTGCAAATGTGTTTCTTCTGTAATCCTCAGAATTTTAAATGAACCTTTAAGACCTGAAATTATTTCATAAATAATTTTATTTTATAGTCAGTCAACTGTTAGTCAACTTGGTGTTGGCCAGTGATGTGAGATGCTACATTGTATGCTAACATGTTAGCTGATATGGCACATCAACAAAACTGTTGTTGTTAACCGATCAAAGACTAAAATGACTAAGGAAATATAATTTTAGGGATTAAGTAGTAAATTTGAAAATTAAGAGACTTAAGCACGCTTGAAACTTTGAGTGAGCAAATTGAGCCTTTGTTGAGTTGTGTTGATTTTAACATGCTGTATGTATGTTCCAAGGTAAGGATATTTGTTTCCAAGAACTCTTCCATTCTGATGACGCCTGCAGAACATTGACAAAGCATTAGTGATTCATATACAACCCCAAAATGCACATTTGTGCTGTGTTCATAAAGACTACCACTACTCTTTGTGCAATAACTTTATTAAAAGAAATTCATATAATGTGTTCTTTGCTTTTGTGCATTCCTTCTATTTATGTTTTATATTGAGAATTATTTCATATAGGTTGCTTTTGGATACTCAAACATAAGTACAAGATAGCTATATATAATTAATCTCCACTATTAATAAATACAAAACGTATGAGTTTTTTTTTTTTGGGAAATAAAAATTTTGTGTATATCTCTATATTCACAACAAAAGGAATTTAATTTCTATATTTCTGTATTTGTCTTAAAGATAATATTCAGGTGCAACAATAGTGTTCCTTTTTTCACATTCGAATAAAAAATTGCTGAGAGTTTCTTTTCAAAACGATGCAGTATTTTGGTTGATTCTTTCCTGCTTTGTTCTTTCATTCGGTCTTTGGTGCAAGCTAGGAAAAACGGTGTTCATAGTAGAATCATCCCTTGAGTTGTAAGCTTCAAGTACACCTCCCTTTCCCTCTCTCTCTCTTATATATTCTTGGATTTCTTCAATGTGTCTTTCAATAATTTCTCAAGTCCAATATCAGAAAATAGACAATTTTCCACATCTGGAAATAATCCATTTGAGAGAAACTATTTGTGCGGAATTCAACTGGTGAAGAAATGTGAAGATCGTTCAAAGCTTCCGCTACCAACACCTGATGATAATCAAGACTTTGAATTTAACTGGTGAGTATTCTAATTGCAGGGATAGCGTCGGGAAATACTTTTACTCCAGATGTTGTTAGGTTGCTAAAACAGATCATTTAATATATAAAGTTAACGGTTTATCCTTGTAAATTAAGTGTACAGAAAAATATATAAAGTTTTTGCAATAATATATGATGAGTTTGGAAAACTCTAATTTAACAAGGTTTTCCATGTCTCTTATTTCGGAACACATCGCAGTATACTGTTTCTGATATTTATCAGCAGAAGCCTTCGTATTCAGGAGCTGAGATTCATATTCTTCTAGCTGCTTTTCAAGTAAAGACACCTGATCTGAATTGCCGCTCTCAAGCCTAGCTCTGAGCTCAGATTCTCTCTGATTTAAACCATTCAAATTGAATTGAGAAATCTGGAGCTTGCCTAACAGGTCTACGGAAATTCCCATCAAGATCTCACGTGCATTGTCTGCCTCAAACCATCTTTCACAAACATCAGCAGCTTCTTCCTCCGCATGAATTAGCTCTTGCTCTAAAGAAGCTATCCTAAGCTTTAGCGTTTCTTCGATTTGTCTTGACTTATTGATATTCTTCTCAAGATCCATTTCATTTGCTAAAGATTTCTCCAACATCCTCAGAATATGTCTTTGTTGCTCAATTGTTTGCATATTTATTCCTGTTTTGACATCCGAAGAGTGATCATCCTCTGGGATTTTCACACCCTCTTCAGCATTACCTGTTCCATGGAAATCAATACAAAAAATATACATCAGAAACGGATATATTATATAAAAAAAAAAATTATTCTTATTGGTCACTGACACATTCATGAAGAAGTAGCAAGTTTGAGCCAATCAGTTCGATGGTTTTAATGCTTCTTCTTAATTCTTTATTTTGACAAAATAATAATCAACCAAATTAATTCATGAGGAATTCCCTCTGAAATTGTACAAACAACTTCATATGGAAATTGAAGTGGATCCCTTATAAGGAAGGAGACAAAAATATGAAGGAAAAAATCCTAACCACTTCAAAACAACCACAATTTCTATAAATACATAAGTCAATTAATAAATGTGTAAACAACCAATAAGGAAGAATAGAAACAAAATCAATCAATAAGATTCTCTATCATTACCACTTTCTTCTCTCTTATAAGAAGACAAAGTCCTCTGGAAATTAGTAGATTGCTTCTTAATCTAAATGCTGTTGGTAGAAGACACAAACTCCTCAGCTTCAGCAATCTCAGCATAAAGGGTCCCCAAGAACACACCCAATTCCCTCACCTCAGAATCCAACACTCCACACAATAGATCAAACTCAAGCCCCTTCTCAGCACATTCCATGTCCATTACCATTCCATCAATGCCATTTTTTTCCAAAATCATTGTCTCCAATTCACACTCAAGGGTCTCCAAGTTCATCACAAAGATGCCCAAGTTTGTAACTTTCTCTGAGAAACATGCAAGATTCAGCTCCAGCCTCGTCAGCATTGTGGAAACAATAAAATCTATATCATAATCATCTTCTCCACTATGAATATCCATGGTTCTAAAAAAGGAACACTCCAAAAACTTGTTGTTCTTCTCCCGGAACCTGAGTTCCAACTCAAAAACCCAATAAAAATGTCAGATTTTGAAGCCACATAGTGAAAATTTGTTGAATTCGGGAAGGGACGAAAATAGAATAAATAAACAAATTGGGAGAAAAATTTGAATGACAAATTTTTAGAACTGAGTCTATTGAATGGAGTAGAACTATACCGATTGAAAAGTGCAAGAAACGGGGGGATTCGGAGATAGAAAGTTAGTGGATTTCGATGGAAAACATGAATTTTGGAAGATTCACAGTACGGTTAATCCCTAACTGCAAAATCAAAGACAGAAGCACGAATACAGTGCACTTCTAAAACGCAGCGTTTTGCTTTTGAAAATGTTTTTTTTTCCCTCTTTAATTTAGTATACTATACATTTTCAAAAAAAAAAAAAATGGTTCAACAAAAACGTCAATCTATAATTATTAATTACAAGGTTTTTTTTTGCCAATGAGTTATAATTTAAATGGTATATGATACCGTATATATATACATATTGGTTTAAAAAAATCATATTTTTACGATGAAGTAATGTCATTTTTATTTATTATTTCAACAACCATATCATATAAATACTATGTCTTATCATCAATTATATTTTATTTTATATAATCAATTTGTTTATAAAAAAATATTCTTTTATTTTTTTATTTATTTTCATTCTATTTATATGTTTGCATATATTAATATTATTTTCATTAACCTTGGAATTCTAATTTCCTAACTCTTGCGTTTTTTTGTAAATAATTAAAAAAAATGAATAAATGAAAATTAAAAAAACATATAAAAATGTTACATTAAATTTAAAAAATTTTTGACAATTAATATAAGAGATTAAGAAATAAAGAATAGTAAGAGTCTTAATATGTATAAATGGTAGAATTTAAATATTTGTAACTGAAATTTTTTATAATTATCATTATTATGACACTTTTAATGTATATTTATTATATTTAATTAGTACTTGATGTTTCAATTGAATAATAATAGATAAAAAAATTTTGTTTTAATTTTTTAAAAATATTTTACTAAATAGTGATCGGTTGATTTTAATCTTTTGCCAAATCATTAGAATTGTTGATGTGGCATCATTAACAAAGAAAAGATGGCTTAAATTCATTGTGGAAAAAGTTGGTATCAGTTTTTACATATTACTAGAATGAGACCCGCGCATTGCGCGGAACGGTAAATTAATGATAGTATATAATAAATATTAAAAATTATTATATTTTGTAGAAATAAATTAAATATGTATAAATTAAAGTTAAATTTAAAAGGTGTTTTATTTAAAATAATTTATAGTACCAAAGATTTGAATGTTAGGAGTTTTACAAAGTGACATTTTTATTTGGTGGTTTGATTTTTACATTTATTTTAGTTGATGGACTTAGTCTTCTTATGTAGCGCTCATCTTCCTTTTTCTTTATTGGTTGTTGTTAGAGTTGTTACTTTCTTCTTTCTGTCGTATATTCTTGTGAAGGCATGTTCTTTATGAATTGTTGAGTTGGATGACTTTTCTATTGTGTTGTTTGTTCCATCTTTACATATATGTTCTTCTTCCGAAGATATGTCTTGAATTTGTATGGTTTTCTTTCTTCTTAATCTCTTGATGGAGTGGTACTTCAATGTCATTACTTTTCTAGAGTGTCATTAGATTTGAAGCAATTGTGTCCAATAATTTTTTTGCTTCGCCATCAAATAGTACAAAAGTTATTGTAGCACTTTAATCTGAAACATTTAATTGAATTCTGAATCTAAAATAAGTATTGGATTAGTAACTAATAATTTGATAGATAAAATTATGAAAAGTATATAGAGTTACTTTATTGTTGGATATTGTCAGGAACAGTTCCAAGTATATTGGTGTGGGGGCAAGCGCCCCCACTAAAATTTGGAATTCTTTTGAGTAGTATATGATAATAATATTTATTTGCCCCCATTAGATTATAAATTTGACTCCACAATAATTTTTTACTCAACTTTTGGTACTTAATCGTCAATTTAAAAATTTTATATTAGATATTCGTTAGAATGATCAATTCTCAGATTTAAATGAAATTAGTGTTCTTTTTTAAAAATCAACTCAAAAGAATATTATTTATCTTTTTTTCAAATTAGTTTTAATTTTTGCGTAGCAATTATATTAATTGAAAGAACTTTTTTAACTATGAATATCAATAAGAATCGGCTTCTAATTGTGTTGGAAAGTGAATTTTTAAATAATTATTTAGTAATATATATGGAAAGAGAGAAAGTTTGATAGTAGTGTTATGAAAAAAATTACTTAATTTTTTAAAAATATAAAACCTAAAATAATAGAATTTTAAATTATATATTATTATTTAAATTACTATTTTAGTGTTTTAATTTGTATATTAGATATTTTGAAGATTAATCATATTTTACAATAACAAAATATAATCATAACAATAATCATACTATATGTACATAAAAAATAATTATCTGTATATAATAAATATTAAAATATAAAATACACATTGAAAATAAGTTAAACAATATATGTATTTATACATAGATAGTGGTTAATAGATAATTTAATATTTAATTTTTTATATACACATATTATTTTAATTATAGAAATTATTTTCATGTTATATCAATTTTGCCCCACTATCAAAATTTTCTGGATTCGTCACTGGATATTGTGGTGTTTGATTACATGTGCCACAAATGTAGTTGTTTTTTTTATATGCTTTTTTCGGACACTTTTCACATTCAACATAGTTTCATACAAATTTGTCATCGATTTCGTTTATAGTTGCTAAAATTGTGAAGATCTTTTCCTATTCCAATATTCAATTTATGTATTCATTAGGTATACGGTATTTGAGTAAGCATGAATGTATGATGCATGTTGTGAGTTTTTTTTTTTCATACCTGATCATCAGATTCTCGTTGCATGGCTATTAGATCTTGGATAGTTATTCGATTTTTATCATTTTGCCTTGAAAGAATGATAATCCATTGAATAAGTTTGAGATGTCTAATTCAGAAATAAATTTTTTTGTGTTAAATTTGATGTTATTTGAAAGAATAGTGGTAAGAGACTTATATAAGTAGTTCAAATAGTATAGAATTTGAATACTTGTAACATAAAATTTATTATAATTAATAATATTATTATGACATTTGTAATATGGATATTTATTACCTTTAGTAACTTATTTATAAAAATTAATAAATTAATTGTTGGGATTATAATTGTTTATAACGGTAAGATATAATAAATATAGGAATATGGATTCAATGTATTTGTACGTTACAAATTTATTGTATTGTATTTTTTAGTTTTTTTTTTTTGTATATTTTATTTTTTGTTGATTTGGAAATAATAGTTGATTTGGCAAGATTTGAGTGGTTGATTCAAACATTTTGCCAAGTAAGCAATATTGCTGTGGCGTTAGTAGAAGAAGAGAAATAGCTTCAAAGGAATGTGGGTAAACCTTATGTACCTACTTTTATATATTAAGAATAGATAAATAGATTAGAGTGAGACCCACGCAATGTGCGGAGAGGTAGATTACTTATATTATAAATAGATTTTAATAAATGTTATATTAAAAATATTTTAGAGAATATATTATAAATAGATTTTGAATTTATTTTTTTTAAAAAGACATAGATTATTTATATTAGAGTTATATAAAATTGTATTTTCATTTTTTTTTATTTTTCGATTTGCATTAATTGCTACACTTTGTCTTTTTTTGTGTTTTTTTTGTAAATAATTAAAAAATGAATGAATGAGAATGAAAAACATATAAAAATGTTAAATTAAATTTAAGAAATTTTTGACAATTAGTATGAGAGATTAAGAAATAAAGAGTAGTAAGAGTCTTAATATGTATAAGTTGTCGAATTTGAATATTTGTAACTGAAATTTTTTATAATAATTATTATTATGACACTTTTAATGTATGTTTATTGCATTTAATTAGTACTTGATGTTTCAATTGAATAATAATAGATAAGAGTTTTTTGTTTTAATTTTTTAAAAATATTTTACTAAATAGTGATTGGTTGATTTTCATCTTTTACCAAATAATTAGAATTGCTGATGTGGCATCATTAGCAAAGAAAAGATGGCTTAAACTCGTTGTGGAGAAAGTTAGTATCAACTTTTATATATTATAAAAATGTTAAATTAAATTTAAGAAATTGTTGACAATTAGTATGAGAGATTAAGAAATGAAGAATAATAAGAGTCTTAACATGTATAAGTTGTAGAATTTGAATATTTGTAACTAAAATTTTTTATAATAATTATTATTATGACACTTTTAATGTATGTTTATTGTATTTAATTAGTACTTGAATAATAATAGATAAGAGTTTTTTGTTTTAATTTTTTTAAAATATTTTACTAAATAGTGATTGGTTGATTTTCATCTTTTGTCAAGTCATTAGAATTGTTGATGTCTCATTAGCAAAGAAAAGATGGCTTAAACTCATTGTGGATAAAGTTAGTATCAGCTTTTATATATTATAAATAGATAGATAGGTTTGGCAAGATTTGAGTGGTGGATTCTAAAATTTTGCCAAGTAAGCGATGATGCTGACATGGCGTTAGTAGAAGAAGAGAAATAACTTAGAAGTAATGTGGGTAAACCTAATTTTGGTTGTGACTATTAGACAGCACCGTTTAAAAAATAGGAATACATAAACCTGTGCTACTTGCAATGAGTTCACAATTAAAATGTTATTATTTATAACAAATAAATAGGGCTATTGAAAGCCAATGAGTAATAGCTCAAATGGCATAGTCTCCTCATACTCAATTAAGAGGTTGCGGGTTCGAGTCTCCTATCTTTGAAAAAAAAAAAATAGGGCTATTGAAAATGATATTGAACAACAGAATCGAGCTCTGACAGAAAAATCGCAACAGGAGGAATGGAGTTTGCCTTAGTTTCTGCAATTTATGCAATGCGGCTCCGTCGGAGATGGACATCGTGATGGACAATTTGTTTTGAGGAAAAAACAATGGCTCATGGGACCGGAAGAGGATGGAGGAAATAGGATCTTGGTACGGAGAGGTGTCAAGAGGAAGAGGGTTTCGATAAGTATGAGAAAGGTAATAAGCTCTTTGGTTTTCAGAGCTTTTTTTTTGGGTAAATGTTAATTTGTGTTTTTGTTGTTTTAGAAATAAGGATTGATTTGGAAAAAGTTAAGTTGTTGGTTTTTATTGTATTTTTTTAGTTGTTTTTGTGTTTTTTTATTTGAAAATAAAAGTTGATTTGACAAGATTTGAGTGGTGGATTCTAAAATTTTGCCAAATAAGCGATGGTGCTGACATGGCGTTAATAGAAGAAGAGAAATAACTTAGAAGTAATGTGAGTAAACCTATGTACCTACTTTTATATATTAAGAATAGATTTGATGATGATCAAACATTATTAATATGATTAATTATATGATTTCAATTCATATATGTTGATTAAATTAATTTTGCTATGCAGATTTTGATTGGGCCGAAAAGAAAAGATAAATTGTTGCAAGCCCATATATGCATTTTACCTTCAGCCTTGATGTTAAATTGATATGATTATGTTGGCTGAAATAAAGTTTTGCTAATTGGGCCAATATCTTGGTAAACAAGCCCAGTAAAGTCAGCCTTATGCACAATTATAATATGAATGTTGGCTGAATTGTTTAGTTGGGCCAGAATTTAATCTTTACTATGAGCCCAACTTATTTTGCTTACTAGCTTGCTTGATCCAAAACCAATCTTGAGAGAAAAGCAAAATGTTTTGCTTCATGCTTCTAACGGATCTCATTTCTTTATCATGTGATGGAATTCAAATTTTATTAAGTTGAATTAATGCAGTCCTTGGAACCATGAGAGAGAAATTATGATTGATTAGATGGTTGGCCTTAATGAAGGCACGCTACTCAGCAAAGAGGGAAGCAAAAGCAACTCACTTTTAATTACTTTTGTTCAAACTCATTTAATTGCTTTTCTTTCTACTCTCTCTTCTCTCTCATCTCTCTTCTCTATTCGGTCATATCACAGAGGAAACCATGGAAGCTATGGCAAGCTACCATAGAGAAGAAGAAGCAAGCAACAAGACCATTGTAATGATGGCAAGAAAAAGAAAACAAAAAGTATGTTGTGGCTAAGATCTTCAACTAAGAAAGGTAAGATTTGGTGAAGAGATCTCAGCCTCTCCATACCAAAAATGGAAGAGAAGATCTCGGTCAGAGGAAGAAGATCCTTGGAGGGATGGCTTGTCTCTGATTCTGCTCAACCACCACTGGAGGTAGCTACAGTGGCTACGTGATGGAAGAGGCAGAGGATGGAGCAGATGAAGCTGTCATCATCATGAAGCATCAAGGGCTAGGAGTCCATCTTGGAGTGCAAGGCAAGATAGAAGGCTCGGATTGATGATTATTGGTGACTAAGGAAGAACCAGAGGTAATTTCATGTTGGTTATTGCATTCGGTTACTTCTCCTCTCTCTCTCTGGCCGAACCGGTTTGCATGAAGAAGAAGAAGATTAGCTTGGTTCTTTTGGTTTCAACGGTGGAGCCTTCTCTCTCTATAAATAGGGAGAATAGCCAAGGCTTGAAGCAAGGAGTGAGAGTGCAAGGCACAGAGTTATCAGAGCTATCTAAGCTAACATATGTTCTTCTCCTTCAATGTATTCTGTTTTGTATTTTTCTGTTTAATTTTGTCTGTCTTGAGTCTCATAGAAAAAGGCAAACAGTGAGATTTGTAAGAAAAAGCCATAGAGCGAAAAAAGGCAGAGAGTGCAAAATTAAAAAAAAAAGCCATAGATGTCCTTAGAGGTCCTTTGTACATCTGTATTGTGTTTCATGATTCTGTGGGAATCCCCTTGCAAGTTGAGTTAGCACTTAGCAGTTGAAAGCTTGGTAGTGACCAAGTCAAGTTCAGTCTTTGGGTTTAGATTTTGGACTTGTCCCAGATAGGAATGGTAGTTCCTAAGGAGAATTGGTGTTTGTAATCAAAGATGATTATAGTGAAATTCTATCATTATTGTGATGGAGATTGGATGTAGGCTGCATTGCACTTAGCAGCTGAACCAGGATATATCTGGGTGTAATTTTCTCTCTTTTCTACTCCATTTCTGTTTCTGCTGCACAGGAGATAAAACTGAAAAATATCTCGTTCCGGGTCATGAGATAAAAAGAAAAAGTCTCGTGGCTGGGTACGAGACAAAAATCAAAAAGTCTCCAGAAGTTGTTTCAAAGACCTGCAAGTGTTGTTAAGTGAAAAAGGGGCTAAGATTCAACCCCCTGGTGCGGCATTTTTATACCCACAGATTAACCGGCAAGTGCACCGGGTCGTACCAAGTAATATCTTACGTAAGTAAGGATCGATCCCACGAGGATTGATGGATCAAGCAACAATGGTTGATTAAATTACTTAGTTAGATAAACAGAATAGTATGTTGAGTGTTCAAAGAGCATTAAACAGCAACTCAGAATATCAAAAGAATAGACAAATAATTAAGTTGGGAATAAAATATAGAGAAGATAGTTAAGGCTTTAGAGTTATCTATTTTTCCGGATTAACTTCTCTTACTAACTATTTTAATCATGTAGAATTTAATTTATGGCAAACTATATGTGACTAGACCCTAATTCCTTAGACCTTTCTAGTCTCCTCTAAAATTCATTAACTGCCAATTCCTTGGTCAATTAATTCCAATTAGAGGGTGAAGTTCAAATTCCAGTTTATATGCCACAAAAATTCTAATTACCCAAAAATAAGGGGATTATATGTCACGTATCCCATTAAATCCAAATAATTAAAATTTAGGAGAAATTATTTTCAAGCTGTTGTTCAAGTAAAGAGCTTTTCCAAGTTTTACAAGAACTCAAATAGAAAGAGGGTCATACTTCCGTTCCACCTAAATTCATAAAATAAAGTGCGAAAACAATTCTTAATTATAAATCCATGCATAAATTAAAATAGAAAAGCAATAAAATCAATCCATACAAATAGACAGAGCTCCTAACCTTAACAATGAAGGATTAGTTGCTTATGTTTCAAAGAAGAAAACTAGGATTGTAAATTGGAATGGAATAATGTTCAGAGTTCCCATCTGATGGCATCTAAATTCCTATTTATAACTAATTCTCATTAATTTAAAATCTAATTATCTAAAATTAAAAATAATATCTTTTCCTATTTTAAAAATCAAATTTGAATTTAAATCAAAATTAATTATAATAATCATCAAGTCTTCAATTGATGGATGGGGACCACTTGATTCCTTCACTCTGCAGCATCTGATCTGTGCTTTCTGGGCTGAAAATTGGGTCAAAAGCAACCCAGAAATCGCCCCCAGTATTTTCTGCACGTGGCGCATGTCACGCGTACGCGTCGCTGGTCTTTTTCGCAAGTCACGAGGACGCGTCGGTCACGCGCACGCGTCGCTGGTCTTCTTCGCAAGTCACGCGGACGCGTCGGTCACGCGGACGCGTCGGTCACGCGCACGCGTCGCTGAGCAAATCTTCAAATCACGCGTACGCGTCAGTCACGCGCACGCGTCGCCATGGAAAGCTCCAAATCACGCGCATGCATCAGTCACGCGTACACGTCGCTCCTCGCTGCCATCTCCTTTTGTTCTTGTGCTGCAGAAACTCCATCAAATCCAGCCGAATGCTACCTAAAATAAACAAAATTGCAAAAGACTCAAAGTAGCATCCATATTGGCTAAAAGATAATTAATTCTTTATTAAACTCAACAAATTAGATGCAAATTCACTAGAAAAAGATAGGAAAGATGCACATGCATTACAACACCAAACTTGAATTGTTGCTTGTTCTCAAGCAACCAAAACTAATATAAGCTTAGGATGTGAATTTGCATGAGAATGAGAATTCGATTAAGCTCATGTCTCTTCTTATAGTGGAGTTTACAACTGTAATCCTGAATAGTTTTGGCATCTCACTCTCCTTTGAATCAGAAGAATGTTACTGTCATCTGGAATTAGAATCCGGATAATATTATGAATTCTCTGATCTTTTGTAATTCAATTTAATCCTTGAACACATCAATTTTTCTTTGGTGCGTTGCACCTTGAGCCTAGCTGCGACTTTAGATGTTTTGTCTCAAGCTTTACTTGACACAAAAACACCACAAGCACTTAACTGGGGAACTCTCTTTAAGTTCTAATTATTTTTATTTTATTTTTTTTATTTTTTTATTTTTATTTTATTTTTATCCCCAGACAGTGGTGCTCAAAGCCTTTGGCGTACTCTGCAATTGATCTTGACTCTAAATATTTTGTCTCAAGGATTACTTGACACAAGAACACCACAAGCATGTGGCTAGGGAAACAACTCTTTGAGCTTTTAATCATGTCTGACCTCCTTAGTCATTGATGCTCAGAGCCTTGGACCTTGCTTTTTATTTTTCTTTTGCTTCAAGGATTAAACTTTTATTAATTTCAGAGAAATCATAATAATTCTCTAAATTCCTGTTCCTTGTACATTAACATTCTTTGATTCAAATTTAAATATGCACTGTTCATGTCATGCATTCAGAATTACAATTAATACCACCACATTTAAGTAAATAAGACTACTCTTAAAATTTACTCAATTTCTCATGCAATACATCACTTCTGTATTTTTTATTTGAATTCAAGCTCAGTGGGTAATACATGAGACATCTTTTCAGAATTAAAGCAATTAAGAGAAAACTAAACTAGACCTAGGATTCTAACTAATAAAGGATCATGCAACAAACAAAGCAAAACAGCAGAAAACCAGAACATAACATAGAAAAAGGGGGGAGGAATAAAAAATATGAAAGGAACCCAACCACCTTAGTTATCCTAGCAGTCGCTTTATTCTTCAAGTTGTGCTCCTCCGTGAAGATGATTCGCCTCCCTTTTGGTGCCATAGGAACAAACAGAAAACCCTTAAGCGAAGCGTCAACACCAAACTTAAAGGTTTGCTTGTCCTCAAGCAAAGAAGAACTGAAAATAGAAAGAGACAAATATTATAATAAAAGAAAACGAAAAGGATAAAAGAACAAGAGAGAATTAGGATTGGGAGAGGGGGAAAGAAAATTAAAACTGGGCGGCAAACTAGTGTAGTAGTGCGGCGCTGGCGATGTGTACGCGTACGGCACGCATACACGTGGGTCGCAAAACTTCTTAATGACGCGTCAGCATCAGGCACGCGTCCGCGTGCCCTGGGTTTTGTGCGATTCGCGCGAAGGCAGCCGTGCGCACGCATGACTCACTGTTTGCGTGGCTTGAGAACTAATATTGGCATACGACACGTTCGCGTCATGCACGCGCACACGTCAGGGACGCGTCCGCGTGACCAAATTTGTGCGTCTATCATACTTCCTACCCCAAGCCAGCATAACTCTCTGCCCAAACACTCTTTTGCGTCGATTTTTCAGGTCACGCGTACGAGTCGCTGACGCGCCCACGTGAATGGTGAAAATCACAAACGACACGCACGCGTGGGGTACGGGTACGCGTGAGTTTGTTTGTGCTAGAGGCATCATTCTTGCGCCACTCCCGCGCAACCCTCTGTTCAAATTTATTTTTCACGCACACCCATCTGACGCGTACGCGTCAGCGACGCTTGCGCGTCGTGTGCCCTCTTCTCTTTTTTTTTTCGGTTCTTGTTCTAAAATAGCTGCATGATCAGAAAATTAGTAAGAACTCAATAAAAATCAAATAAGTAAGAAAACTACTACTATAAAAAATAACTAAGGATACGAAATTATCGGGTTGCCTCCCGACAAGCGCTTCTTTTACGTCACTAGCTTGACGGTCAGTTCTGCTAGTTCAGCAGATGAGTGGACCTCTGGCGATCAATCTCACCTCCATGATAGTGTTTCAACCTCTGGCCATTCACTGTAAATTTTCTGTCAGAATTCTCTTCTTGTATTTCCACATGACCATATGGTGAAGCTCTGGTAACCACAAACGGTCCTGACCATCGAGATTTCAGCTTCCCGGGAAAGAATTTGAGCCTTGAATTATATAGAAGCACTCTTTGTCTTGGCTCAAAGACGCTGATGGCAATCTTCTTGTCATGCAGTAGCTTGATTCTCTCCTTATAAAGCTTGGCATTCTCATAGGCTGAATATCTGAATTCATCAAGCTCATTCAGCTGAAGCATTCGCCTAATTCCTGCAGCTTCTGAATCAAGGTTCAGATACCTGATTGCCCAGTAAGCTTTATGCTCCAGCTCAACTGGCAAGTGACAGGCTTTGCAATAGACCAACTGGTAAGGGGACATGCCAATGGGAGTCTTGTACGCTGTCCGGTATGCCCAGAGAGCATCATCAAGCTTCCTAGACCAATCCTTTCTTGAAACACAGACGGTCTTCTCTAGAATCCTCTTAAGTTCCCTATTAGAAACTTCAACCTGTCCACTTGTCTGAGGGTGATAGGGGGTTGCCACTTTATGACGGACTCCATATCTCTGCAGAAGAGAGTCCAGTTGTCTGTTGCAGAAATGGCTTCCTCCATCACTAATGAGTGTCCTTGGGACACCAAACCATCTAAAGATATATCTCTGAAGAAAGCTCATTACCACTTTGGCATCATTGGTGGGCAAAGCCACAGCTTCCACCCACTTGGACACATAGTCAACTGCCACTAGAATATAGTTGTTTGAATGTAAGGGTGGGAAGGGTCCCATGAAATTAATACCCCACACATCAAACAACTCAACCTCAAGAATCTCCTATGGCATTTCACGGTTGGCAGGGAGATTTGTGGCTTTTTCACATCTATCACAGTGCTTTACAAATGCTCTTGAGTCCCTGAAGAGAGTCGGCCAGTAAAACCCACTCTGAAGGACCTTTGTAGCTGTCTTTTCACCACCAAAGTGGCCTCCGTACTCAGAACCATGACAGTGCCAAAGAATCTGCTGTTTTTCTTCATCTGGGACATATCTCCGGATGATTCCATCTGAACACCTTTTAAAAAGGTATGGTTCCTCCCAAATGTAGTACTTTGCATCAGTCAATAGCTTCTTCACTTGTTGCCTACTGTACTCCCTTGGGATAAAATTCATGGCCTTATAATTTTCAATGTCTGCAAACCATGGTGCCTGCTGAATGAGAAACAATTGCTCATTCGGAAACGTCTCAGTTACAGCTGTGGGTGGTTGTGCTCTTGCTTTAGGCTCAATTCTGGAAAGATGGTCAGCTACTTGATTTTCTGACCCTTTCCTGTCTTTTATCTCAATATCAAACTCCTGAAGGAGCAACACCCATCTGATTAATCTTGGTTTAGAATCCTGTTTGGTTAGAAGGTACTTCAAAGCAGCATGATCAGTATAAATAATAACCTTAGAACCAAGTAAATAGGACCTAAACTTATCAACAGCATACACAACAGCTAATAATTCCTTTTCTGTAGTTGTGTAATTCTTCTGGGCATCATTTAACACATGACTGGCATAGTAAATGACATGTACAAGCTTACCATGCCTCTGTCCTAAAACAGCTCCTATAGCAAAGTCACTAGCATCACACATTAATTCAAATGGTAGATCCCAGTCAGGGGAGCTATAATGGGAGCAGAGGTAAGGTTTGCTTTCAGAGTTTCAAAAGCATGCAAACAATCAGAATCAAAGACAAAAGGAACATCAGCAACCAACAGGTTGCTTAGAGGTTTAGCAATTTTAGAAAAATCCTTTATAAATCTTCTATAAAATCCTGCATGACCCAAGAAACTCCTGACTGCCTTAACATTAGTTGGTGGTGGTAATTTTTTAATTACCTCCACCTTTGCTCTATCAACCTCAATTTCCTTACTTGAAATCCGGTGTCCAAGAACAATACCTTCTGTAACCATAAAATGACATTTTTTCCAATTTAAAACAAGGTTTGATTCTTGACACCGTTTCAAGACAAGAGATAAATACTTAAGGCAGGATTCAAAAGAATTATCAAAAATAGAAAAGTCATCCATAAATACCTCAATAAACTTTTCAACCATATCAGAAAAAATTGAAAGCATACACCTCTAAAAAGTTGCTGGAGCATTGCAAAGTCCAAAAGGCATTCTTCTATAGGCAAATACTCCAAAGGGGCATGTAAATGCTGTCTTCTCTTGATTATATCCAGAATATCCATCTAGAAAAGAATGAAATGCATGACCAGCTAACCTCTCAAGCATCTGATCAATGAAAGGCAGGGGAAATGATCCTTCCTTATAGCAATGTTGAGCCTCCTGTAGTCTATACACATTCTCCATCCTGTGACTGTTCTTGTGGGGATAAGCTCATTCTTTTCATTCTTGATCACTGTCATCCCTCCTTTCTTGGGAACTACCTGCACAGGACTTACCCAAGGACTGTTAGAAATAGGATAAATAATTCCTACTTCCCATAGTTTCATTACCTCTTTTTAGACCACCTCTTTCATAGTTGGATTGAGTCTCCTTTGTGGTTGCACAATTGGTTTAGCATCATCTTCAAGGAGGATCTTGTGCATACACTTGGTTGGACTAATCCCCTTCAAGTCACTAATGGTCCACCCAAGAGCTGTTTTATGGCTCTTGAGTACTAAAATAAGCGCCTCTTCGTCTTCAGGCTTCAGGGAAGAGCTAATAATCACTGGATATGAGTCATTCTCACCCAAGAACACATATTTCAGAGAAGGAGGTAAGGATTTGAGCTCAAGCTTGGGGGCTTCCTCCTCTGCTTTAGGCGTGTGAACCATAGCCTTCTGGGGTGGTGAATTATCAACTTCAACTAATTCATACTCAGAGATAGGATCCAGAATGTCATCAAGCACCTTAGCTTTCAGTACCTCTTGAACAAGTGGTTCAATAACATCTATTTTCATACACCCTTCAGAATCATTAGGGTGCTTGAGAGCTTCAAAAACATGAAGGACCACCTGTTCTTCATTGACCCTCAGGGTCAATTCACCGTTTTGTACATCAATCAGAGCTCTAACTGTAGCTAAAAAGGGTCTACCAAGTATAATATAAGATTTTACCTCCTCTTCCATGTCTAATATAACAAAATCAATAGGAAAGATGAATGGTCCTACTTTAACAAGTAAATCCTCAACAACACCCACAGGTAATTTAATAGAAAGATCAGCAAGTTGAAGAGAAATACGAGTGGGTTTTACCTCCTCAATTTGAAACTTTTTCATCACTGAAAGTGGCATGAGATTGATGCTAGCTCCAAGGTCACATAAAGCTCTCTGAATGGTGACATCTCCAATGGTGCAAGGAATTACAAAGCTCCCTGGATCTGGCATCTTCTCAGGAAGGTTGTGTTGAATAATGGCACTGCATTCATTGGTTAACACCACTGTTTCTTGTTCCTTCCAATTCCTCTTGTGGGTCAACAGTTCTTTCATAAATTTAGCATAGAGAGGCATTTGCTCAAGAGCCTCTGCAAAGGGAATGTTGATCTGTAGCTTCTTGAAGAGAGAACTGCTTTTCTTTGGAAGCCTTCTGAAGTCTCTGAGGATATGGCATTTTTGGCTTGTATTCAGGAGCCTTTGGCAATGTAGGATACGTGTCTAGAGAGTTAGGGAATGGGTTGTCTGCACGCTTTGGAGGGGCGTGCTCCACTTCTTCCTTTTTCTCCTCTGGAGCTTTCTTTTCAACTAGCTCTTCATTGGCCCTTGTCTCAGAGCCAGCTGTTTTACCACTTCTCAATTGAATAACCTTGCAGTCTTCTCTTGAGTTCACCACTGTATCACCTGGAAATGTGCTTGCAGACCTCTCAGGTATTTGCTTGCTCAGTTGGCCCATTTGCACTTCCAAGTTTCTAATGGAGGCTCTGGTTTCCTCCATAAAACTCCTTATCATCTTCCAATTAGAATCTTCCTTGGATTTAGAGTTAGCCTGCTGAGGCTGAGATTGGCGATTATTGTAATTGTTCTGTTGGAAGCCGCCCTGATAATTATTATTGAAATTCTGAGGTCTCTGAGGTTGGTCTCTCCACCCAAAATTTGGGTGATTTCTCCATCCTTAATTGTATGTATGAGAATAGGGGTCATTATTGGGATTTCTTGAACCACTCTCCATGTAGTTGACCTATTCAGAAGAGGATTGAGCATAATCATAATTATCATTTTGCACTAAATTTCCTCCCATGTCATAGGAGATCTCTTGAGGTGGATTTTGGGTGTTGATAGCTGAAACTTGCATGCCACCCATGTGTTGAGTAAGTAGACTTATTTGCTGAGAGCCTGAGACATAAGCTTGTTCTGAGCAAGAATAGCATTAAGAGCTTCTACTTCCTTGACACCCTTCTTCTGAGGAGCCTCAGAGTTCACAGGATTTCTGTTAGATGAGTATAAATATTGGTTGCTAGCAACCAATTCAATAAGCTCAATAGTCTCCTCCGGTGTCTTCTTCTTGTGCAATGAACCTCCTGCAGAATTGTCTAAGCACATCTTGGACATTTCGCCCAAACCTTCATAAAAGATATCTAGTTGGGTCCATTTGGAGAACATGTCCAGAGGGCATTGCCTAGTCAGTAGCTTGTATCTTTCCCAAACTTCATACAGAGTTTCACCATCCTTCTGTCTGAAGGTCTGAACCTCCACCCTAAGCTTAGTCAGCTTCTTTGGTGGGAAATTTTTATGAAAAACTCAGTAACCACCTTATTCTAAGTATCCAAACTCTCCTTGGGTTGAGAATCTAGCCATAGCTTTGCTCCATCCCTCAGAGCAAACGGGAAGAGCATGAGTTTGTACACCTCTGGGTTTACTTCATTTGTCTTCACAGTATCACAGATTTGCAGGAAACTAGAAATAAACTGATTTGGGTCTTCGTGGAGAAGACCATGATACTGGCAGTTCTGTTGTACCAGGGTGACTAGTTGTGGCTTCAACTCAAAGTTGTTCGTAGCTATAGGAGGCACCACGATGCTTTTTCCATAAAGATCTGCAGTAGGAGCAGAGAAAGAGCCAAGTACTCTCCTTTGTTGTTCATTCCCATTCGGATTTGCCACATTGGCATTATTAGCATCATTAGGATCCATAATGAATTCTGCAGCCTTGTAAAGTCTTGCTTGTTGCAAACGTCGCCTGAAAGTTCTTTCAGGTTCAGGATCAAAGTCTAAGAGATGTTCTTTGTCTCTGTTCCTGCGCATAAACAAACAGAAAACAAAAAAATGGGAATCTCTATGTTAGAGTGCAGAGAATTTTCAGTGAGGTAACCTGTGTAAAGAGATAAAAATATTTTTATTTATTTATTTATTTATTAATTAATAAAATTAAAATAAAAAAAAGGGTACGGTATAAAGGGGAAGGGGGAAAGTAAACAAAAAAGAAAAGAAAAAAAATAACGTAAAGGAAAAAAAAAGAAAAAATTAGCGTAAAGAAAAAAAAAGAAAAAATATAACGTAAAAAAATGCAAAATAAAAATTAATAATAATAAAAAAATATATAATAAAAAAATTATCTAATCTAAGCAATCAAACAACGAATAGTTGTTAATCACAGTCAATCCCCAGCAACGGCGCTAAAAACTTGGTGCGGTATTTTTATACCCACAGATTAACCGACAAGTGCACCGAATCGTACCAAGTAATACCTTACGTGAGTAAGGGTCGATCCCACGAGGATTGATGGATCAAGCAACAATGGTTGATTAAATTACTTAGTTAGATAAACAGAATAGTATGTTGAGTGTTCAAAGAGCATTAAACAGCAACTCAGAATATCAAAAGAATAGACAAATAATTAAGTTGGGAATAAAATATGGAGAAGATAGTTAAGGCTTTAGAGTTATCTATTTTTTCGGATTAACTTCTCTTACTAACTATTTTAATCATGTAGAATTTAATTTATGGCAAACTATATGTGACTAGACCCTAATTCCTTAGACCTTTTTAATCTCCTCTAAAATTCATTAACTACCAATTCCTTGGTCAATTAATTCCAATCAGAAAGTGAAGTTCAAATTCCAGTTTATATGCCACAAAAATTCTAATTACCCAAAAATAAGGGGATTATATGTCACGTATCCCGTTAAATCCAAATAATTAAAATTTAGGAGAAATTATTTTCAAGCTGTTGTTCAAGTAAAGAGCTTTTCCAAGTTTTACAAGAACTCAAATAGAAAGAGGGTCATACTTCCGTTCCACCCAAATTCATAAAATAAAGAGCGAAAACGATTCTTAAATTATAAATCTATACATAAATTAAAATAGAAAAAGTAATAAAATAAATCCATACAAATAGACAGAGCTCCTAACCTTAACAATGAAGGATTAGTTGCTCATGGTTCAAAAAAAAAAAACTAGGATTGTAAATTGGAATGGAATAATGTTCAGAGTTCCCATCTGATGGCATCTAAATTCCTATTTATAACTAATCCTCATAAATTTAAAATCTAAATATCTAAAATTAAAAATAATATCTTTTCCTATTTTAAAAATTAAATTTGAATTTAAATCAAAATTAATTATAACAATCACCAAGCCTTAAATTGATGGATGGGGACCACTTGATTCCTTCACTCTGCAGCCTCTGATCTGTGCTTTCTGGGCTGAAAATTGGGTCAAAAGCAGCCCAAAAATTGCCCCCAGCGTTTTCTGCACGTGGCGTATGTCACGCGTACGCGTCGCTGGTCTTCTTCGCAAGTCACGCGGACGCGTTGGTCACGCGCACGCGTCGCTGAGCAAATCTTCAAATCACGCGTACGCGTCGCCATGAAAAGCTCCAAATCACGTGCACGTGTCAGGCACGCGTATGCGTTGCTCCTCGCTGCCATCTCCTTTTGTTCTTGTGCTGCAGAAACTCCATCAAATCCAGCCGAATGCTACCTAAAATAAACAAAATTGCAAAAGACTCAAAGTAGCATCCATATTGGCTAAAAGATAATTAATTCTTTATTAAACTCAACAAATTAGATGCAAATTCATTAGGAAAAGATAGAAAAGATGCACACGCATCACCCCCTTCTCTTAGCCACTGAAAACCATCAATTGGTATCAGAGCTTGGTCTCAAAGAGATCAAGCTTTGCAGCTTGGAGAAAAGATCCAGATGGCAGAAAATAGTGGCTCAAATATGGTTTTCTACAACCTGACAGAGGGACAGTCAAGCAACAGACCTCTTCTTTTCAATGGAAAAAGCTACACCTATTGGAAGGAGAGAATGAAGATTTTTGTGCAAGCAGTAGACTACAGACTTTGGAAGATCATCCTGGAGGGTCCCTAATTCCCAACCACCACAAGTGCTGAAGGAGTAGTCTCTCTTAAACCCGAAGCAAGCTGGACCGAGGAAGACAGAAAGAAGGTGCAGCTCAATGCCAAGGCTATCAATCTGCTCAACTGTGCTATCAGCTTCGAGGAATACCGACGGGTATCACGAAGCACAACGGCAAAGGAAATCTGGGACAAACTTTAAATCACCCATGAAGGAACCACCATAGTGAAGAAGATCCGGATAGATATGTTGAACAGAGAGTATGAAATATTTGCAATGAAGGAAGGAGAATCTATTGATGAGCTGTTCGAAAGATTTAACATCATCATTGTTGGCTTGGATGCTTTGGGAATTACGTATCCTAATTTTGTGTTTGTGAGAAGAGTTTTGAGATGTCTCACTAAAGAGTGGGAAACTAAAGCATTAATCATTTCTGAGAGCAGTAGTTTAGATTCCATGACATATGATGACTTGAGAGGAAACCTACTTGCTTTTGAAAACACTTATTTGAAAAAAGATTCAAAAAAGAAAGGAATTGCTTTTACATCTGTTACTAACCCCATGGATGATGAACCCAGTGATAATTCCTCTGAAAATGAATTTGTGTTGTTTGCCAAAAAATTCAGGAAAATGGTGAAGTTTAAGGAAAGAGGCAAGGGAAGCAGCTCAAGAAAACAAAAGAAAGATTTTAGCAAGGTGACATGCTACAACTGCAAAGAGACTGGGCATTTTAAATCTGATTGCCCTAAATTGAAGAAGGAGGAGAAGCCAAAGAGAGGAAAGAAAAAAGGACTAATGGCTTTATGGGAGGACTTGGAAAATGACTTAGAGGATGATGAAGAATCCGAGACCAAGTCACAACCATGTCTCATGGCAGATCATATTGATCAGGTAATCTTTCACAACCCTGACACTGAAGATCTCCATCTTATGATAGACCACCTTTCTGAAAAAATTAGATGTTTCCTACTTGATGCAAGATCTTGAACAACAAATCACCATTCTTAAGGCAGAAAATGGTTTTCTCAAAGATAAGCTAAGGGAGGCCGAAACTGCTTGTGATCTTGTTTAAGAAAATAAGCAGTTAAAAGCCCAACTTAAAAGAAAATGAAGAGTTGCTGAAAAAGATTAAAAATCTTGAAAATGACTTAGCCAAGTTTACTCAAAGTTCTGAAAATTTAAATCAAATCTTGGCTAGTCAAAAAACCATTGTATGATAAAGCTGGCTTGGGGTTTCGCAAGAATTTCAAATCTGTTGAAAAACCTTATTTTGAAAACATAGCCTCATCTTCAAATGATACAAGGTTTCAAAACCCAACAAGCTTGAACAAAACAGCAATTCCAAGGTTTTGTAGACTATGCAACCGAAATGGCCACTTTTCCATTCAATGCTTTTTTGGTGAAAGAATGATTGCTGACAAAATTTACAAAGTTATTTTTGACTACAATGGCTTGGGATATAGGAGATGGTTTAACGTGAAAGGATCCAAGAAGATTTGGATACCTAAGGTCACTTGAGCTCATCTTGTAGGTTTGCCCAGCATCCAAGCGGAAAAACAATATGTGGTATATGGACAGCGGATGTTCTAGGCATATGACCGAAAAGGCAACCTTCTTTATAAAGCTTGATGAATATGATGGAGGATTTGTCACTTTTGGTGATGATGGTAAAGGAAAAATAGTGGCCATTGGAAAAGTTGGTAAAAGTTTTTCTTCTTGTATAAATGATGTTCTTTTTGTTGATGGTTTGAAACATAATTTACTTAGTGTTAGCCAATTGTGTGATCTTGGCTTTGAAGTTGTTTTTAGAAAGTTTGTGTGTTTGGTTGTATGTGAAAAATCTGGGGATATTTTGTTTGAGGCTAAAAGGTGTAATAACGTGTATGGATTAACTCTTGAGGACTTGAAGGATAAAAAGGTAACATGTTTTACCTCTCTTGAATCAGAAAAATGGATATGGCATAAGAAATTGGGTCATGCTAGCATGTACCAAATTTCTAAGCTAGTTAAGAAAAACTTGGTAAGAGGAATTCTAAATATTAAATTTGATAATGATCTTACTTGTGATGCTTGTCAATTAGGCAAACAAGTAAAATCCTCTTTTAAAGTAAAAGATGGAATTTCAACCAAGAGGCCATTAGAGATGTTACACATTGACCTATTTGGACCAACAAGAACTCAAAGTTTAGGAGGGAAACACTATGACTTAGTGGTGGTGGATGATTACTCTAGATTCGGTTTGGTACTTTTTCTTGCTCATAAAAATGATGCTTTTCATGCCTTTTCAACCCTTTGCAAAAGAATTCAAAATGAAAAAGATTTAAAAGTTGCCCATTTGAGAAGTGATCACGGAAAGAAATTTGAAAACCAAGACTTTGAAAAATTCTGTGATGATTTTGGAATTGCTCATAATTTTTCATGCCCTAGGACACCTCAACAAAATGGGGTTGTTGAAAGAATGACTAGAAGCCTTCAAGAGATGACTAGGACTATGTTGTGTGAAAATGAGGTTCCAAAATTTCTATAGGCTGAAGTTGTGAATACAGCTTGTTATATTTTGAATAGGACCATAATTAGAAAAGGGTTGAAGAAAACTCCTTATGAGCTATGGAAAGGAACCCCTCCTAATCTTAAGTATTTCATGTTTTTGGATGCAAATGTTTTGTGCTTAATAACAAAGAAAATCTTGGTAAATTTGATCCAAAATCGTATGAAGGAATGTTTGTTGGATACTCCACCACTAGCAAAGCTTATAGAATTTACCTCAAAGAGCATAGAACCATAGAGGAATCCATACATGTATCATTTTGTGATTCTAATTCAATTCCCAGTGCTATGATAGATAATGATTCAGATTATGAAGATGTTGTCAATAAAGAAACCAATGAAGAAAATTCCAAGTCTGTTCAAAATGAAGAATCTGTCCGTCCAGTTTTGTCTCGTCAGAATGGAGGAGATATTTTGATTTTGTCTCCTAAGCCAGTAAGAGAATCTGGAACAAAGCAACCCACAGAAGCTCATCAAAGCTCAACACCACTCTGAAAGCCAAGAGAATGGAAGTCCATGAGGGGTTATCCTCATTACTTTATCATCGGTGATCCCTCTCAAGGTGTAACAACAAGATCCTCAACAAAAAGGCAATCCGAACCTAGCAATTTTGCCCTCTTGTCACAGATGGAGCCCAACAATGTAAAACAAGCTCTTGAAGATCCATCATGGGTCAAAGCTATGCAAGAGGAGTTGGCTCAATTTGACAAAAATGAGGTTTGGACACTAGTACCTCATCCGGATGGTAAGAAAGTAACGGGTACTAAGTGGGTCTTTAAAAATAAACTTGGTGAGGATGGAAAAGTTGTTCGTAACAAGGCTAGATTAGTGGCCCAAGGTTACGATCAAGAAGAGAGTATAGATTTTGATGAGTCTTTTGCTCCGGTAGCTAGAATGGAAGCAATTAGGTTACTTCTTGCCTATGCTGCCCATAAGGGTTTCAAAATATTTCAAATGGATGTTAAATGTGCTTTCCTTAATGGCTTTATTGATAGAGAAGTGTATGTGGCTCAACCCCCCAGTTTTGAAGATAAAAAATTTTCAAACCATGTTTTCAAACTCTCTAAGGCTCTTTATGGCCTTAGACAAGCTCCAAGAGTTTGGTATGAAAGGCTTAGTGCCTTCTTGTTGGAAAATCAATTTCAAAGGGGTACTACGGATACTACTTTATTTATTAAAGCATCTAATGATGATATTCTCTTAGTTCAAGTTTATGTGGATGACATTGTGTTTGGATCGGCCAATGAGTCCTTGTGTGAAGAGTTTGGAAAACTTATGACTAGTGAGTTTGAAATGAGTTTAATGGGAGAGCTAACTTTCTTTCTTGGTCTCCAAATTAAACAAACTCCTAGTGGCACCTTTATTCACCAAGGAAAGTATGCACTAGAACTAATCAAGAAATTTGGCCTAGAAAATTCTAAACCAATGGGAACACCAATGCATCCTAACTCTAAACTTGAAAAGGATGATAATGGGAAAGATGTGGATGAAACAAGGTATAGAGGAATGATAGGTTCACTCATGTACCTTACCTCCTCTAGACCTGATATTGTTCAAAGTGTGGGTGTATGTTCAAGATTTCAATCTCACCCAAAAGAATCCCATCTTTCAGCCGTTAAGCCCATCATTGGATACATTAAGGGAACTAGTGATTATGGCTTATGGTATCCAAAATCTGATAATTTTTGTGCAGTAGGATTTTGTGATGCAGATTATGCGGGAGATAGGATGGATAGAAGGAGCACATCCGGCATGTGTTGCTTCCTTGGAAGCTCACTCAACATATGGTCAAGCAAAAAGCAACCCACAGTGGCTCTATCCACAGCTGAAGCTGAATATATTTCTACATCTGCATGTTGTTCACAACTAATTTAGTTAAAAATGCAGTTGGAAGATTACAAATTAAAGATCAATAGTATACCCTTATTTTGTGATAATATGAGTGCCATAAACATCTCTAAAAATCTTGTTCTGTACTCAAGAACCAAGAACATAGAAATTAAATATCATTTTATTAGAGAACATGTGCAAAAGAGTACAATTGATATTCAATTTGTAAAATCTGAAGACCAACTTGCTGACATTTTTACAAAACCCCTTTGTGAAGACAGATTCTGCACTTTGAGAAAAAGTTTGGGAATGATAGATCTAAGCTCTATTGATAACTTGTGAAATTTTTTATTCTGTTCAATTTTGTCTCGTAGAAAAATAGGAGATAAAATTCAGGATGTGTTGAAAGGGCCATGATACAGGGGGAGACTACGCATGCATCAATTATTTTGGACCCCACCAAATTTCCTTGACCCCACTTTGACCAGTTTTGAGTTTCTCTTTGTGTTAATCACAATTCCTTTTTGTTGTCTTATCAAATCCTGTTGGAAGAAGTTATTGTCAAATCAAATCTTTCTACTCTTCTCGTCCCTTGATTCTAGGAACCAACCCTTCAGTTTTGATTTCAAATAAAAGAAAACTCCCCTTAGTTAATAACCGCTCATTAATAGTCATTAACTCCCTCCAATTCTCTCACCACTCAACATTTAATGCGCCCCTAACCTCCCACATCTCTCCACTCAATTCGGTTCTCTCTTCGTCTTCCCCCTTCCACTTCTCAATTTTCATTATCATGAAAAAGAAAACTGCTCCAAGGAAAAGTGAACGAATCCTCCTCTCCCAAAAACCTTCCACGCCTCAAACCCACACTCATATACACATTCATTCTACTTCTTCATCTTCTCTCTCACTACCATCTAAGCACACAGACACCATGAGGAGAAAAGTAATAGCAACGAAGACTTCTTCAAGGAAAAAGAAGGAGAAGGAGCCCGTGGCTGAAGAGGAAGAAGAATCCCACACCTCACCTCTTCCATCACCGCTGCCATCACCACCGAAGAAGACAACCCTTGGACACAGTTCACAAAAGACCAAGAGCTTTGTGTTACACAACACGAGGGAGCCAGCAAACTTAGAATTATTGGAATTCAAAACTAAGTTCAACAAACCTCATTCACACTATGACCCAGCCAGATTCAATTCATGTACCTCCTATGAATTCCACAAGGAAGTGTTGGAGAAATGCCACCTCTTTCCCACCTACCTAGTGAATCTGAACTCACTCACTCCTCTATTTAAACTTCTGCAATGGACTCCTCTACTCCATATTCAGAAACATGTTTACCCTGGATTGGTACGAGAATTCTATGCTAATATGAGACTGATCGATGGTACCATTCACTCTTATGTGAAGCGGGTATACATGACTCTGAATTTGGAGACCATTAGTGCTGTCCTAGGCTATACAGATAAGGGACCAAGAGCGTACATGACTGAGAAATGGGACTCCAGGTTGGAGTCACACACAAGATTGCCCTGCAACACATTTGTGCAAACTTATCTGGCTTGGATGGCTCTATTCCCACTCACAAGGCACTCGGTCCTACAAACTCATTACTACACAGGATCATCACTCATATTCTAACTCCTCAAAGTGGTTCACATAACAGAGTAACTGTTTCTGACTCTCTTGTACTTTTTGCTCTTGTTACTTCTACTCCTATTTCATTTGGATACCTTATGATAAGGCACATGTGGGAATCTGTCAAAAGTATCAAAAAGGCAAATTTACCTTATCGCATGTTTCTCACCAGTATTTTTGAATATTTTAAAATTGATTTAACAAATGAAGCTGTAGAGAATAAGGTCTCAATGATTAAAGGAGGAGGAGCTGTGAAGGGTACCAAAGGGAAGAAACCTTTACCCTCGGACAGTGAGTTTGAGAGTCGGCCACCTGAGTCCTCTAAAACGGCAGAATCGATCAAAGAAATTCTTACTGAATTCTCCAACATGTCCAAGCTCATGGTGCAATCATACAAGGAAGCCCGCAAGCTAGCCTATGAAAATGAAAAGGCTTGGGTAAAGTGCAAAGATAGGGTGGGTCTAATGCTGCAGAGTTTTGAGGAGGAGATGGGTGCAGCCAGTGATGATGAGGCAGATGGCTCTGACTACAATTTATCTGATGATTGATCACTGTTTTTTTCTTATATTGATATTGGCCTGTTATGGCTCAATTTGATACTGTAAGTAGTCTGCTTGGATACTTTAGACCTATGACACTGTGATAAACTCTTGATATTTTGGTTATATTTTGGATATTTTGCTTCCAATATCATTTTTTGCAGGTGCCCCTTTGATGACAAAAAGGGGGAGAAATGGCTGAAAATTTGAAATTAAGAAAACAGGAGATGAAATCCTTTGTGGATTTATGATCACCATTGTTTCAATTACTTGTTATGGTGATCTGCTTGATGCTTGTGATGCATTTGTTTTATCTTTGTAAATATGCCTACTGTGTTCTGGATTAGAAATATGCATTTGATTTATCTTGTGGAGGCATTTGATTTACCTTGGTAAATATGTTTGCTGTGTTTTGGATTAAGAATATTTTATTTTTGGCAGTTCTTTTAAGCTGTGATATGTAAATAAATTCTGATAATTGCCATATTTTGAGATGATCATGCTTGATTAAAAATATTTTCCATGCTCTGATTATTTTGCTCTGATATGTTGATTGAAAAATATTTTCGAATAGATTGAATAGCAACTTCTTGAAGCATCAAAAATATTTTTGGTTGATATGTACTCAATTGCTTTGTATGTTTGAGCAAAAAATCAATTTTATGATAACAAATGAGTTTTGTTTATCACTCCAACTCTGTTCATAAATCAAGCCATTCAACATTATAAAATTTTATATGTTGAATAACATAGTTGCCTTAAGCTTGATTTCAAAAAGTTACAGGTAAAGCTCCCTTGGTAAAATAGCATACATTGAGGGGGAGCCATGTAACAATTGGAAAGGAAGGAATCCAAGTATTCAAAAGGGACTACTCTATACTCAAATCTTTAATTTCTTTCCATTTCAATTTTTTTAATAATGTTTGTCATCAAGGGAGAGATTGATGAGTTTGGAAAACTCTAATTTAATTTGATGATGATCAAACATTATTAATATGATTAATTATATGATTTCAATTCATATATGTTGATTAAATTAATTTTGCTATGCAGGTTTTGATTTGGCCGAAAAGAAAAGAAAAATTGTTGCGAGCCCATATATGCATTTTACCTTCAGCCTTGATGTTAAATTGATATGATTATGTTAGCTGAAATAAAGTTTTGCTAATTGGGCCAATATCTTGGTAAACAAGCCCAGTAAAGTCAGCCTTATGCACAATTATAATATGAATGTTGGCTGAATTGTTTAGTTGGGCCAGAATTTAATCTTTACTATGAGCCCAACTTATTTTTCTTACTAGCTTGCTTGATCCAAAACCAATCTTGAGAGAAAAGCAAAATGTTTTGCTTCATGCTTCCAACGGATCTCATCTCTTTATCATGTGATGGAATTCAAATTTTATTAAGTTGAATTAATGCAGTCCTTGGAACCATGAGAGATAAATTATGATTGATTAGATGGTTGGCCTTAATGAAGGCACGCTACTCAGCAAAGAGGGAAGCAAAAGCAACTCACTTTTAATTACTTTGTTCAAACTCATTTAATTGCTTTTCTTTCTACTCTCTCTTCTCTCTCATCTCTCTTCTCTATTCGGTCATATTACAGAGGAAACCATGGAAGCTATGGAAAGCTATCATAGAGAAGAAGAAGCAAGCAACAAGACCATTGTAATGATGTGTAGTAACCGACAAGAAAAAAAAAAAAAAAGAAAAGGGGGGAGAGCACGTGGGGGGCACATGCCCCCACTTAAACATTTATTTTCTCTTCTCCGTGCCCCCCTCCTTCGACACTCCCCTTCTTTCTTTCATTTCTTCTTTTTATTTCTTCCTAACAACAACACTAAAAATCCTCTCTTCTCTTTCCTTCTCAACTACAATTCCTCATCTCTTCTCCTTGCATCAACCACCCTATATCATCAAACTCACCTTTATCATCTTGCTTTCTTTTCTTCTCTACTCTACCTCTTTTATTCAAAATCTTATTTTCTCAAAACCTCCAAATCATGTGATTTCAACTTAATGAGTGAAGGAACCATTCAATCCTTGAGTTCCAATTATTATTGAGGCTTTAAGGTAACTCTTTGACTCAATAATTAGCCATATTCCCAATTCTTGTCATCTCTATATTTATGGGTATGTATAAATCCGAATTAGGGTTATTAGGGTTAGAAAATTTGGGGCTTTTGTTAAGGTGAGCAAGATTATATTAATTGACAATATTAGTAGCTCACAAATATTATTATTGTCCTATTTCTAGAGTTGTAGAATTATTGGACATCAATTGGTAGCTCGTTGACGCGCTCAGAGTTGCTTCCGGTTCTTTGGAATCAAGTTGTGAGTGGATATTATATCTATAATTGTTTTTTAAATATATTATTATCAATATTTTGTTGAATCATTAATTTTAGAGTTTGAAAATATTTTACTATTGTGATTTTTGAATTTTTGAAATAAATAATGATTCGTGAAACTCACAATTTTATAAAAATACACACGAGACGATATTTATATATTTTGTAAAGCATACATGTCTTTTTTTATTTGACTTTATTAAATTTTAATTAAATTTTAGTATGCATTCTTATATATATTTTTGACTTAATATGAAAATTTAGTAATATGTTATAATTATTAGAGATTTGTTATAAATGACTTGGTTTGGATTGGTTTGGGAGACTCTGACTAGAAAACCGTAGTTAACGGCGGTTATGACGTTAACTTAGATGCATCTAACTCAGACCTCAGCTAGCAGGGGCGTTGCTAGCCCAACGTGTAGGCCACACGTTGGATCTGTTATACCGTACGGGCACACTAGAGGAAAGGGCTACCCTTAGAGGTGGAGCCGCCCTAGATGTGTAATATTCGATTTGATTTGACTTCTGGAATGAGAACTCCCATTTCAGTTTATTCTGCTTACTTATTTATCTATTTATTTGCATAGTTACTTAATATGGATTCCTCATCTCTGAAAAGAAGTATAAATCTTCATGGTAAAACTTGTATTGTCTCGTGTGGGTTATAGATATAATGTTTGCTCACTGAGTTGCAAAACTCACCCTATTATATTCTCATGTTTTTCAGATACAGGAGTCATTCCAGGTTCCATTCCACCTGCCCCTCAGTAGATCATAGTCATTTTGGTGAGCCCTTCTTCTTTCCAAGGGCTAAGTATTATGTAATGGAACCTTTGCTCAAAATTTAGATTATGTCAATGCTCCATATGTCACAGGCAGGATCCTCGTGTGGGTTATGCTATTTTGAATCTCGAACTGTTTATATAGTAATTATAAGTTAGTTATGTAAGACTTATGGATTTAACTATATACTCTAGTTATCAACTTGATATATATATATGATGCGTATTTTGGATATATGTGGTTATGGATGTAGTTGGAATGTGCTGTTGTTGTTGTCTATGGAAATAGATGTTTATTATTGATACAGGGAATTAATATTCATGTTGGTAAGGTCCTAGAAACAGAAGAGATTCTGTCCGTTTTTCTGAAATTTTGGTCGTTTGGCTTGCTGAGGGACTTGTCCCTTGAGCGCCAGTCATGGCCAGGTTCGGGCCATGACAAAGTGGTATCAGAGCCTTAGGTTTTCCTGTGTAATATGGAGCAAGTGTCCTTTAGTAAGATCGCAATTGTGCAAATGGAAGCCGGCCCATTTTCACAAAGTGTGATGTTACTAGAGGCCTATAGGAAGTCATCCTCAATCTTTTGATCTCATAATTCTTTCTGTCTGTCCTATTGTCTTTGAACTGCATATACATATGTCGTTGGTGATCCAATCGCTTTACTTACTCAATAGGTGGAAGATGCCACCTAAGAAAAGACGTGGTGGAGCTGTTAATGCTCCTGATACTGCTGAATCTAATAGGGCAGCTTCTCCGCCACTTGGAGCACTTCGACAAAGGCCAAGGAGCCAAAGGATAGCTGATAGGCGCGAAGGAGAGAACCCCGCAGTAAGAGAGGCTCAACCGGACTTAGCGACTGAATTAAGGGGAATGAATCAAACCCTTAATGCGGTATTACAGGCCCTAACAAATCAAAATAGGGGCGGAGCAGGTATTCCTAGTATGCCAAATCCTCAGCCTCATAGAGTTCATCAATTGTTTGGGGATCAAGAGCCACCAATTGAGAAGTATTTAAAGTTGAATTCGTCCACTTTCAATGGAGATTCATTGGATGAAGATCCACAACAATACCTAGAGGACGCAAAGAAAGCTATTCGAGCTCTCAAGTGCACCAAGGAATGGGCTGTTGAGTTAGTATCCTACAACTTGCGTGGTTCGGCAAGATATTGGTATGAGTCTCTTCTTGAGAGCAAAGAAGCAACCGGACTTCCTCCTCCTTCTTGGGAAGAGTTCACTGAAGAGTTTCTCGCTCGATTTTATCCAGCTAACAAGCAAGCAGAAGATGCAATTGCCTTTGAAAGATTAAGGCAAGAAAACATGACAGTGACTGAGTATGCTAAGGAGTTTACTAGACTTTCTAAGAGTGCTCCGTACTTGGTGAATTCAGAAGAGATGAAAGTTCGTCGTTTCGTTCGTGGATTGGCAGAACCTATGTTCACTACTCTTATGCCTGAAGTCGGACGCATGTCTTTTAAGGATGTCCTAAACTCTGCTTATGGAATTGAAGCTGGGATAGCAGAGAGAAATGCTTTTAAGGATGTTGGTAAGAAGCCTAAGATGAAGGGACAATTTTCTGGTGGAGCTAGTTCAGGAGGATTTCAGTCTCATCATGGTCAGACTAATCAGCAAGGTTATTCGGGGTATCGAGCTCGTCCTCAAACATCTTTCGGTGGGGTTGCTTCTTCTGGATCTGTTCCTATGAGTGTTTCAAGTCCAAGACCTTTTGTTGGGGGCACCCCTCAATCTAGCGGACATGGTTCTAATCAGACAAGACCAACTAAATCTTACTGCCAGCAGTGTGGGATCTACCATTCCGGTATATGTTTCAAGGCTACTGGTGCATGTTTTGGTTGTGGTCAATCTGGTCATCTTAGGAGGGATTGTCCAAATCCTAGAGGAGGCTTTGCTCCAAGTATTGCACGTCCTACAACACCAATGCCATCATCTTCAGCTATGTCTATTGGAAATTCTTCTGGTCCTAGTGGCAGAGGAGCAGGTGGCAGGGGTCAGACTTATAACAGAGGAGGGAGCCAAAGAGGAAGAGGTCAGGCACGTGTGTATGCTTTAACACGTCAAGATGCTCAAGCTTCTAATGCTGTGGTGGCAGGTACTTTACAAGTTTGTTCTTTAGATGCGCGAGTGTTATTTGATACGGGTTCTCATTATTCATATGTATCTCCACATCTTGCATCTCATTTCGATAAACAACCTGAACTGTTATCCCACCCATTTCATGTTGGCACTCCACTTGGAGTCTCCATGGTGGTCCGAGTCGTGTTTCGATTTTGTATTGTTAGAATTAATACGGTTGAAACCTTAGCTGATTTGATCCTTTTAGAACCAATGGAAGATATTGATGTCATCTTAGGCATGGATTGGTTAGCAGCTTGTCATGCTGATGTGGGCTGTTACTCCAAAACTGTGAAGTTTGACATACCGGGTATCTCACCTTTTGTTTTTAAGGGTGATGACTGTCCCACTTTAGCTAGCATCATCTCATCTATGAGTGCTATGCAATTGATGGATAAGGGGAACCAAGGATTTCTGGCAGTTGTTAGAGATGTTGATGCCGAAGTGCCTAGTCTTGATCAGGTTCCAATAGTTAGAGAATTTCCTGACGTGTTCCCTAATGAGCTACCAGGGATGCCACCTGACCGCGAAGTTGAGTTTTCCATAGAATTAGCTCCGAGAGTCCAACCTGTGTCCATTCCTCCCTATCGTATGGCTCCAACTGAGTTACGAGAATTGAAAGTTCAATTGGAAGATATGCTAGAGAAAGGATTCATTCGTCCTAGCACTTCTCCGTGGGGAGCTCCTGTTCTATTCGTAAAGAAGAAGGATGGAACGATGCGACTATGTGTAGATTATCGTCAGCTCAATAAGATAACTGTTCGCAACAAGTATCCATTGCCAAGGATTGATGATTTGTTTGATCAACTTCAAGGAGCTACCTGTTTCTCAAAGATCGACTTACGTTCAGGGTACCATCAATTGAAGATAAAAGAGGAAGACATTCCGAAAACTGCTTTTCGTACTCGCTATGGCCACTATGAGTTCTTAGTAATGTCCTTTGGTCTGACGAATGCGCCTGCAGCTTTCATGGACTTAATGAATCGAGTCTTCAAACCTTTCTTAGATCGCTTTGTTATCGTCTTCATCGATGATATCTTAGTGTATTCGAAAAATGATACAGAGCATGAGTATCATTTGAGGATTGTGTTACAAACCTTAAGGGATCACAAGCTTTATGCTAAGTTTTCTAAATGTGAGTTTTGGCTTGATCAAGTGACATTTTTGGGGCATGTGGTATCAAAAGATGGAATCATGGTGGATTCAAAGAAAGTAGAAGCCGTTCAGAAGTGGCCAAGGCCTACTACAGTGACGGAAATTCGTAGCTTTCTAGGATTGGCCGGTTACTATCGGCGATTCATCAATGACTTCTCCAGAATTTCGGCACCATTAACCAAGTTAACTCAGAAAAATGTGAAGTTTCAATGGTCAGAAGCTTGTGAGGAAAGTTTCCAGACACTTAAGGCTTGTCTAACCTCAGCACCAGTTCTTGTTTTACCTTCTGGGTCTGGGGGATTCTCAGTCTTTTGTGACGCATCTCGGATAGGACTGGGTTGTGTATTGATGCAGCATGGCCGCGTTATTGCCTATGCCTCACGACAACTCAAGAAGCATGAGCAGAATTATCCAACTCATGACTTGGAAATGGCAGCAGTCATTTTTGCTTTGAAGATTTGGAGACACTACCTTTATGGTGAGACCTGTGAGATCTATACGGATCACAAGAGTTTGAAGTATATATTTCAACAGAAGGATTTAAATTTGAGACAACGGAGGTGGATGGAGTTGCTAAAAGATTACGATTGTACTATTTTGTATCATCCTGGAAAGGCAAATGTTGTAGCAGATGCCCTCAGTAGAAAATCTATGGGTAGCTTGGCCCATATCACTCTTGCAAGGAGACCAATTGTTGAAGAAGTCCATCAATTGGAGGCCGGTGGAATTCAATTTGACATTGGAGAATCAGGAGTTTTCTTAGCACATGTTCGAGCCCAATCTTCCCTAATAGAACAGATCAATGCTGCACAACGTGATGACCCGAAACTAAGAAAGCTTATAGAAGATGTTCGCAATGGGAGGAACTCAAACTTTTCTCTTGATCAAGATGTCTTGCGTTGTGGTCAACGCTTATGTGTGCCAGATAACCACGACTTGAAGAAAGCTATTTTGGAGGAGGCTCACAATTCTAAGTATACCGTTCATCCGGGCTCCAATAAGATGTATCAAGATTTGAAACAATTGTTTTGGTGGGAAGGCATGAAAAAAGACATAGGGGTTTTTGTTTCTCATTGCTTAACTTGCCAACAGGTTAAAGCTGAACATCAAAGACCTGCTGGGTTGTTGCAACAAATTGAGATACCTGAATGGAAGTGGGAAAGGATTACGATGGATTTTGTAACAGGTTTACCTCGTAGCTTTAAAGGTTTTGATTCAATTTGGGTAATTGTGGATAGAATGACAAAGTCAGCTCACTTTCTTCCGGTAAAAACAACTTTTAGTGCAGCTCGATATGCTCAACTTTATGTTGATGAGATAGTTAAGCTACATGGAATTCCAGTGTCCATTATTTCAGATCGCGGGCCCCAGTTTACCTCTCATTTTTGGAAATCTTTTCAAAAAGCGTTAGGAACTCGTCTGGATCTTAGCACAGCTTTTCACCCTCAAACCGATAGACAATCAGAGAGGACGATCCAGATATTGGAAGACATGTTAAGGTGTTGTGTTCTAGATTTTGGTGGAAATTGGAACAGCTATCTACCTTTGATCGAGTTCTCTTATAATAATAGTTATCAAGCCAGCATTCAAATGGCACCTTTTGAGGCTCTTTATGGGAGAAGATGCAGGTCACCTGTTGGGTGGTTTGAGGTTGGTGAGGTTAAGCTTTTGGGGCCAAATTTGGTACAAGATGCAGTTGAGAAGGTTCGCATAATAAGAGAACGTTTATTAGCAGCTCAGAGTAGGCAGAAGGCCTATGTTGATAACAGAAGGCGTAACTTAGAGTTTTCAGTGGGTGATCAGGTATTTCTTAGAGTGTCGCCTATGAAGGGAGTGATGAGGTTTGGGAAAAGAGGCAAGCTTAGTCCTCGATACATTGGTCCATTTGAGATACTGGACAGAATAGGTGCAGTTGCTTACCGCTTGGCATTGCCGCCTGAGTTGTCTATGATTCATCCAGTCTTTCACGTATCAATGTTGCGCAAATACCTTCCTGACTCATCTCATGTGCTTGCACCACAAGCCATAGAGCTGAAGGAAGATTTATCATTTGAAGAGGAACCGGTGGCTATAGTTGATCGCCAAGTAAAGAAACTACGTTCTAAAGAGATAGCGTCTGTGAAGGTTGTTTGGAAGAATCATTCGGTAGAAGAAGCAACTTGGGAAGTAGAGGACGCTATGCGCGACAAATATCCGTATTTGTTTGAGTCCGAAGGTAACTATCACACTTATCACCGTATATAAATTCGAAATTCGGGGACCGAATTTTCTAAGGAGGAGAGAATGTAGTAACTGACAAGAAAAAAAAAAAAGAAAAGGGGGGAGAGCACGTGGGGGGCACATGCCCCCACTTAAACATTTATTTTCTCTTCTCCGTGCCCCCCCTCCTTCGACACTCCCCTTCTTTCTTTCATTTCTTCTTTTTATTTCTTCCTAACAACAACACTAAAAATCCTCTCTTCTCTTTCCTTCTCAACTACAATTCCTCATCTCTTCTCCTTGCATCAACCACCCTATATCATCAAACTCACCTTTATCATCTTGCTTTCTTTTCTTCTCTACTCTACCTCTTTTATTCAAAATCTTATTTTCTCAAAACCTCCAAATCATGTGATTTCAACTTAATGAGTGAAGGAACCATTCAATCCTTGAGTTCCAATTATTATTGAGGCTTTAAGGTAACTCTTTGACTCAATAATTAGCCATATTCCCAATTCTTGTCATCTCTATATTTATGGGTATGTATAAATCCGAATTAGGGTTATTAGGGTTAGAAAATTTGGGGCTTTTGTTAAGGTGAGCAAGATTATATTAATTGACAATATTAGTAGCTCACAAATATTATTATTGTCCTATTTCTAGAGTTGTAGAATTATTGGACATCAATTGGTAGCTCGTTGACGCGCTCAGAGTTGCTTCCGGTTCTTTGGAATCAAGTTGTGAGTGGATATTATATCTATAATTGTTTTTTAAATATATTATTATCAATATTTTGTTGAATCATTAATTTTAGAGTTTGAAAATATTTTACTATTGTGATTTTTGAATTTTTGAAATAAATAATGATTCGTGAAACTCACAATTTTATAAAAATACACACGAGACGATATTTATATATTTTGTAAAGCATACATGTCTTTTTTTATTTGACTTTATTAAATTTTAATTAAATTTTAGTATGCATTCTTATATATATTTTTGACTTAATATGAAAATTTAGTAATATGTTATAATTATTAGAGATTTGTTATAAATGACTTGGTTTGGATTGGTTTGGGAGACTCTGACTAGAAAACCGTAGTTAACGGCGGTTATGACGTTAACTTAGATGCATCTAACTCAAACCTCAGCTAGCAGGGGCGTTGCTAGCCCAACGTGTAGGCCACACGTTGGATCTGTTATATCGTACGGGCACACTAGAGGAAAGGGCTACCCTTAGAGGTGGAGCCGCCCTAGATGTGTAATATTCGATTTGATTTGACTTCTGGAATGAGAACTCCCATTTCAGTTTATTCTGCTTACTTATTTATCTATTTATTTGCATAGTTACTTAATATGGATTCCTCATCTCTGAAAAGAAGTATAAATTTTCATGGTAAAACTTGTATTGTCTCGTGTGGGTTATAGATATAATGTTTGCTCACTGAGTTGCAAAACTCACCCTATTATATTCTCATGTTTTTCAGATACAGGAGTCATTCCAGGTTCCATTCCACCTGCCCCTCAGTAGATCATAGTCATTTTGGTGAGCCCTTCTTCTTTCCAAGGGCTAAGTATTATGTAATGGAACCTTTGCTCAAAATTTAGATTATGTCAATGCTCCATATGTCACAGGCAGGATCCTCGTGTGGGTTATGCTATTTTGAATCTCGAACTGTTTATATAGTAATTATAAGTTAGTTATGTAAGACTTATGGATTTAACTATATACTCTAGTTATCAACTTGATATATATATATGATGCGTATTTTGGATATATGTGGTTATGGATGTAGTTGGAATGTGCTGTTGTTGTTGTCTATGGAAATAGATGTTTATTATTGATACAGGGAATTAATATTCATGTTGGTAAGGTCCTAGAAACAGAAGAGATTCTGTCCGTTTTTCTGAAATTTTGGTCGTTTGGCTTGCTGAGGGACTTGTCCCTTGAGCGCCAGTCATGGCCAGGTTCGGGCCATGACATGATGGCAAGAAAAAGAAAACAAAAAGTATGCTGTGGCTAAGATCTTCAACCAAGAAAGGTAAGATTTGGTGAAGAGATCTTAGCCTCTCCATACCAAAAATAGAAGAGAAGATCTCGGTCAGAGGAAGAAGATCCTTGGAGGGATGGCTTGTCTCTGATTCTGCTCAACCACCACAGGAGGTAGCTACAGTGGCTACGTGATGAAAAAGGCAGAGGATGGAGCAGATGAAGCTGTCATCATCATGAAGCATCAAGGGCTAGGAGTCCATCTTGGAGTGCAAGGCAAGATGGAAGGCTCGGATTGATGATTATTGGTTACAAGGAAGAACCAGAGGTAATTGCATGTTGGTTATTGCATTCGGTTACTTCACCTCTCTCTTTGGCCGAACCGGTTTGCATGAAGAAGAAGAAGATTAGCTTGGTTCTTTTGGTTTCAACCGTGGAGACTTCTCCCTCTATAAATAGGGAGAATAGACATGGCTTGAAGCAAGGAGTGAGAGTGCAAGGCACAGAGTTCTCAGAGCTACCTAAGCTAACATATATTCTTCTCCTTCAATGTATTCTGTTTTGTATTTTTCTGTTTAATTTTTTCTTTCTTGAGTCTCATGGAAAAAGGCAAACAGTGAGGTTTGTAAGAAAAAGCCATAGAGCGGAAAAAGGCAGAGAGTGCAAAATTAAAAGAAAAAGCCACAGATGTCCTTAGAGGTCCTTTGTACATCTGTGTTGTGTTTCATGATTCTGTGGGAATCCCCTTGCAAGTTGGGTTAGCACTTAGCAATTGAAAGCTTGGCAGTGACCAAGTCAAGTTCAGTTTTTGGGTTTAGATTCTGGACTTATCCCAAATAGGAATGGTAGTTCCTAGGGAGAATTGGTGTTTGTAATGAAAGATGATTATAGTGAAATTCCATCATTGTTGTGATGGAGACTAGATGTAGGCTGCACTGCACTTACCAGCTGAACCAGGATATATCTGGGTGTAATTTTCTCTCTCTTCTACTCCATTTCTGTTTCTGCACAGGAGATAAAACTGAAAAATATCTCGTGCCGGGTCACGAGATAAAAAGAAAAAGTCTCGTGGTTGGGTACGAGTCAAAAATAAAAAAGTCTCCAGAAATTGTTTCAAAGACCTGCAAGTGTTGTTAAGTGAAAAAGGGGCTAAGATTCAACCCCCCTTTTCTTAGCCACTAAAAACCATCAATATATATCATAATATGTTGATTTTAGAAGTAACTTTCAACTCATGTGTACTTGATAAAAAGTGATAAAATAAATCAAATGGTTTTGAAAAATTTTGCAATTGAATTGAAGGTCTTTAAGAAATAAAGAGTATCAAATAATTAAAGATAGAAGATTAAGTATAACGATAGAATGCAAGTTAGCAAACTCAAATACTAGAGACAAATATCCAAAACCTCGAGTGTGAGAAAGAGAGTTAAGTTTGTGGAGGATAACCAATGCAAGCACAGAGGTTTGATGCGGCAATTACATTGAAATAACACCATTTTAGAAGGAATCCAACGTAAGCTAAGTATGGCAAAATGACATGAATGTGTCAGGCTCTCAGCCTTCATGCATGTTCTTTGAACTTTGAAAGGGTCTGCAGATGCCGTGTCCCCAAAATGAACGGCAACCAACATCACAATCTCGTGAGGTGAGTATGATTTATCATCACTTAGAACACCGAAAACAAGCTAAGGAAGTTTGTGGAGGTAATTAAATGAAGTGAAAGATAATTAAGGTTAGAAAGGTACCTGCGGGTGATGACTATATATGAGTAGAGAAGTCTTGAAGATTCATGTAACAAAGTCAAATAGTAGTGACAAAAATAGTATCACCATAACTGCTTCACTATAAAAACCGATTAGAGTGTCCAAATATTTCATCCATTGAAACCTATTTCGATAAAAATGACAATGATGGGGTTGTTGCATTCTGTTGCTTTGTCCATACAGTTTCTTCTCCTCTTCTCATCCTCCCTGTTTACAAACTGTTTAACTTTGAATGATTCAACTACTACTCATCATCATGAATGCCATCAACATGAAAGCAATGCCTTGCTCAGCTTTAAACAAAGCTTCTTCATAAGTAAGTCTGCATCTTACAATACTTTCAGTTATCCTAAAACTGTTTCCTGGATTCCAACCACAGATTGCTGCTCCTGGGATGGCATTGAATGCGATGAGCTCACAGGTCATGTCATTTCCATTGATCTTAGTAGCAGCCTGCTCTATGGTTCCATGGATGCTAATAGCACCCTTTTCTCACTTGTGCATCTTCAATGCCTTGATCTTTCTGACAATGACTTCAATCACTCGCAAATTCCAGCAAGGATAGGTCACTTGTCACAACTGAGGCATTTGAATCTTTCTCAATTTGGTGAAACCACATTGTCAGGTGAAGTCCCAACTCAAATTTCCCATTTGTCCAACTTGTTGTCCCTTGATCTAAGCAGCTATATTGACTAGCTTGATTTTCCAGTTATCAAGCGTTTACATCTCAAGGAATCCACTCTGCGAAGCTTAATTCAAAACTCAACAAGACTTGAACAACTTCGCCTTAATTTTGTGACCATTTCATCATCTTTACCTCACACGCTCACAAACCTTACATCTCTGCAAATACTCTCTTTTTGGCAATGTGAACTACATGGTGAGTTTCCTATCGGAATATTCTCTCTTGCAAACTTAACATATTTGAATTTTGCGGAAAACCAAAATCTGCAGGGCACATTACCTGCATCCATTGGAAACCTGACCAATTTAGCTCACTTGATTCTTGAAGATAATGTCTTTCATGGTGAAATCCCTCGCTCTCTTTTTGGACTAGAGAATCTTGTAACTTTAGATCTATTTTCTAATTTTTTCGAAGGCCGCCTAGCACTTGACATGTTTTTGAAGCTAAAGATGCTTAATGTTCTTGATTTGTCTTTCAACAAATTGTCCTTGTTCTCACAAAATAGGGATGTCAATGTGACAATCCTTCCTCCAATTCAATGGTTAGGATTGAGTGGGTGCAATTTAAATGGAGAAATCCCAACTTGGATAATGAATCTAACCGCTTTAAATTGCTTGGGCCTTTCTCGAAATAATCTTCAAGGTGAAATTCCATATTTCTTCTTCAAGTTAGAAAACCTTACAATTCTCGATCTAATTCATAATATATTGGAAGGACAGATCGAGCTTGACATGCTTTCAAAGCTCCAAAAGCTTACTATTCTTTCTTTAGGCGGAGGCAACAAATTGTATTTTCTTGAAGGGAAGAACACTTCCAACGTAACAATTCCTTCTCAAATTCAAATGTTGGATTTAAGTTCATGCAATTTAGTTCGTTTTCCCAATTTTATACAACACTTGCAAGAGTTGACTCATCTTTACATATCAGACAACAGCATAAAGACAATACCGAGTTGGTTATGGAACAAAACAACTCTTGAGAGTTTGGAAATTTCCAACAACCTATTGATGGGAGAAATATCGCCCTCCATATGCAACCTGCAGTCCCTTATATATCTTGATTTATCTTCCAACTACTTAGTTGGCATGATTCCATCATGTTTGGGAAGCTTTAGTCAATCTCTTCAATATTTGTCGCTCGCAGGAAACAAACTGACTGGCAATATTCCTCAAACTTATGTGAAAGGAAATGCCCTTCAGTGGATTGATTTTAGTTCTAACAAGTTGTATGGTCAATTACCAAGAGCACTTGTCAACTGCAGAATGCTAGAGTTTCTTGATGTGAGACATAACCATTTCAATGACTCATTTACTTTCTGGTTAGGATCTCTTCCTAAGTTAAAGGTTGTTTCTTTACGTGATAATCAATTTCACGGAGCTATAATGTGTCCATTGAAATACACATTTCCCCAGCTTCAAATCATTGATCTCTCTCAAAATGGTTTCTCAACAAAATTAACATCAGAAATAATCATGTGCTTCAAATCGATGATCATATCCAACAAAAGACAACTGGATTTCAAGGACGAGATTTATTTAAGTTGGAATGTGTTTATAAATATTGATTTGCTTTCATTTTCAATGTTCAACAAAGGAGTTGTCATGGATTATCTTGGGGGTCAATACCTTCATCACATGGTAGCCATTGATCTTTCATGTAACGAAATTTCTGGAGAGATTCCAGATACCATGGGAAGTTTGAATGGTCTTGTTGTGCTCAACTTGTCTAATAACATGTTTAGTGGCACCATCCCATCTTCCTTCGGAAAGCTTTCAAATCTTGAAGTTCTCGACCTTTCTCTCAATGACTTGTCAGGGAATATTCCTCAACAACTCACAGGGCTAACCTTCTTGGATTTCTTCAATGTGTCTTTCAACAATCTCTCAGGTCCAATCCCAGAAAATGGGCAACTTTCAACATTTGATGAAAATTCATTTAAGGGAAACAAAGATTTGTGCGGGATTCGGTTGTTGAAGAAATGTGAAGATCATCCTAAGCTTCCATTGCAAAAACCTGATGGCGATCAAGATTCTGAGTCGGGATCTTTCTTTGAATTGTATTGGATGGTAATTGTAATTGGATATGGGGGTGGCCTTGTTGCTGGGTTAGCACTGGGAAATGCTTTCGCCGTAGATGTTTTTAGGTTGCTGAAAAAGATCTTTTAAGTCACAAGTCTATATGTTGGTCTTTGCATGTGTGTAAGATTATTTCTATTTTTGTGTTTGTATTTAAAGTTATTGTGTTTCTCTTATGTAAGAGTCAGCCATATGTAAACCCACATAAAAATAGACATGATAGAAAGATAAATATAGTGTGTTATATATCTATTTTAATTTTTCTATTTTTGAAATCAGAAAAACCATACTTTGTGTTCTTTGCGTACAATAATCCATTTCCCTTTGCATACTTTCTCTTATGCTTATGCTTATTCAAGACACGATGTCTTGTAAAAAGATTATAAGTATTCATTGATATGAAAAAGATTATAAGTAGATCAATTGGGCCAACAGTAATAATAAAATAAGATTTCCGAACAAAACTAAAATTACAACCATCCATAGTCTAAATATTTTCATTTGAAAAAGTTACTAACAAAAACAGAAAATTTCTTCTGCTTTTCTTTCTCTTCCATTTCAAGATGAAAAGTCAGCAACACCATAGAAAGAAGGAGAAGCAATGATGATCAATCTCTCTCTTTTCATAGTAAGAGCACTAATTTTTCTCATAGGAATTGAAGGAGAATAAGAAATAAAATTACAACAACACCCCATAGGGACAATATCCTCCTCTATCAAAGGGAGCACAGAACAACCCATTAAGGGAACAAAACCATAGTCCAGAAAAAAAGAGAGCAATTACCAATGAGTATGAAAGGTTAACATATCCATCTATACAGTATTCAGAAACATGATTTTAAGAATGCCAAATTAACCACAGTTAAGATGTGTTGAAGTAATTAGTATATTGATTTCCTACAGTTAACCCGTTCTATATATGTTGATGGCTTACATATATAACAACAAATAGGATCTTGTTAACTCTGAATTATTGCATGTTCATAAACTCTTGTCAATAATGCTTTTTAATTTCTTTTGGCAGTTATCAATAACATCTGTTGTAAAATTTAAAGCTATTGAGATATGGAAACATGCATAGAACAAAATTGATATGCCCCATCATATTTTACATTATTGTCAATATAACTACACATCTCTGTTCAAAGAATTGAGTAGAGGTTTCTTTCTTGCAGTTCTAAGCCGTTTGTGTTTGGATCATAGAAAAATGAAATGCTGTCACTGCCATCACAGAAGATCCCACCCAGTTCATCATCACTGGCTATGTTTTGTTGTTGATCCTTTGTGACTTCCTCGTCAAGTTCATCTCCACATGCATTGTTCGAGTTCTTTTCAACCAATTCCCTAAACAGCGAAGAGCGAAAGGGAAGGCCAAGAGCCGTGGGAGAACGACTTGGTGCTCGAGAATCAATACATTTTGTTATCAAGACTGATGCCTACAAAACATTGACAAAGCATTAGTAATTCATCTTCATGATCAGCAACCCCAAAAAGCACATATGTGCTGTGTTGATAATTAAAGACTGTATATATAAGGAGTATTTCACCTTGCAACACCCCTATATTCTTCAGAAGTCACTACTCTTCCTGCAATAATTATTAAAAGAAAACCGTATAATGTGTTCTTCGTTTTTCTGCATTCCTCTCAATTATGTTTTATTTTGAGAATTTAATTCATATAGGTCGCATTTGGATACTCAAACATAAATACAAGATAGCTATATGTATATATTTTTTCCCTTTTGAATAAAATAGAGTTGAAGTTAAGAGTTAGACTTTAGTCTACATTAAGAAAAACCTTAAGCCTTGTTTTCAGGATGGTGCATCTTATTGATTGATTCATAAATAAATGATCCTTCAACAAAATGGTAAAAATGATTGCTAAGAGAGTTTAGTTTTCAGTAATTATTATCAATGATCTTTTTTTGCTTTATAGGTCATCGCAAGCAAGAAAATGGTATTCATAGTAAAAGCATCTCTTGAGTTGTATGTTTTTTATTGGAACGTTGATATATGACTCAAAAACTGCTCAATTCTTGTGATCTTGAGCAAGTATTAATGTTATTTTTATTGCTAAAATTGAAGTAATACTTTTTTAATATTAAAAAAATTTAATTTAAAAATTAAAGGTAAAAAGTGTCGCAAAAATATAAAGAAGTGTGGTATTAAGTTATTAACTTTAGCAATAGGTTTTAATTACTGGTAAAGTTTATAACTACCGCAGCTACTATAATAAGTCACCGTAGACTTTACTTAATATATATACCATTAAATAATAAGATATACAAATATTATTTTCCTTGTTAGCAATAATATTTATGCTTTCGATTCTGGCAGCAGTTACTTTTTCTCTTACGTATAGTTGAGAAAGTTATTTTTATAAGAACTAAAAATTGCACCTTAAAGTATACTGTTAAAGAACTACACTACATATAAAATAGGAAGCAGAGACAAGAGAGAGTGATGCTTGGGGTGGATAACTAAGCAGAAAGGCTATTCTTCTGCATAAGATAAGGTTTGAAATAAAGTTGAACAAATATACCTATACTGCTATACATGATATGATGACTATGAGATACCATATATATACGGATGGCCAAGTTATGGAAAAACTTGAAAATGACATGAATTGCCACAGTATCTCAATTATTCTAAACCAGTATGTGGTTTCAAAAGTCCGCAGAACCAGCCATAACAACGATCACTATCTTTCTTTTCTTCCACGAAATGAGCAGCAATATCACACTCGGAATAATACAGATGCATGTGATGTTACTTGCTGCATGTCTGCTACACAGTATCACCATCACTGCTTCACTATAAAAACCGATTAGAGTGTCCCAAACATTCCATCCATTGAAACCTACTGCTATACGATCACAATAATGGGGTTCTTATGTTCTCTTACTTTCTCCATTCAGTTTCTTTTCTCTTCTCATCTTCCCTCTTCACAAACTGTTTTACTTTGAATCTGTTGGTTTATGGTATAACCAGAAATATTTAGGACAGAGATATAAGAAAAATACGTAGGTGAAAGGAATGGGAATCAAAACTTTTTTACTTTGCAGTACATTTATAGGATTTTAATCCATGACACTACCACATCACCACTAAACTAGGAAGTGGGATGAACAGAAACTGCCACATACCCACTAGATAAGGAAGTGGAATAACAAAAACTACTTTTCTCCTAAAGTGCAGGAACCACTAATTGACTAAAACAACAAACTGAAACAATAATAAAAAAAAAAAAACTTAATGCAGTCCAAAAGCAAATAATTAACACTCCTCCTTGCTTTAGGATCTGCAAACTCCAATTTTCTGCCTCAATAGCTCAAACTTGCTGACAGGAAGTGGCTTTGTAAACAAATCTGCCAATTGATCTTCTGACCTGCAATAAACCAAAGTTATTTCTCCATTTTGCTGCATCTCTCTTAAGGAGTAGAGCTTGATGTTAAAATGTTTAGTCTTGCCATGACACACTGGATCCTTTGAAATCGCAATTGCTGCCTGGTTGTCGATAAACACTTCTGTCTTGTGATTCTGTTGGAGATGTAAATCACATAAGATCTTTTTCAGCCACAAAACTTGATTTACAGCTGCTGTTGCTGCTATGAATTCAGATTCTGCAGTGGATTGTGCTACTGTCTCCTGCTTCTTTGTGCACCATGAAAAAACTCCTGAGCCTAAACTGAAACAATATCCGGAAGTGCTCTTCATGTCATCAATGGATCCAGCCCAGTCACTATCAGAGAATCCACACAACTTGAAATTTTGACAGCTCTCAAACTTCACACCATAATCAACAGTACCTTTAATATATCTCAATACCCTTCTTGCTGCCTTTAAATGCATTTCACTAGCACAATGCATAAATCGAGAGAGAAGACTTACAGCAAACAAAATGTCCGGCCTTGTTGCAGTGAGATACATTAAACATCCAATCAAGCTCCTGTAATAGCCTTCATCAACTTTATCAGCACCATCTTCTTTGCTCAGCTTCTCCTTTTGGTTCATTGGTGTGCTAACCGCTTTGCACTCCTCCATCTGGAATTTTTTTAAGATTTCCTTAGCATATTTTTTTTGACATATGAACACATCATCCTCATTTTGTTTGATCTCAATTCCAAAAAAATAAGACATAAGACCAAGATCAGTCATTTCAAAAACTTGCATCATTTCTTGCTTGAATTCTTCAACCAAACTTGTATCATCTCCAGTTACTAATCTATTTCTCCTTTCACTAACTCCATTTTGCTCTGGAGTGTATGGGGTTGTGAGTTGATGTACAATACCAGCTTCTTCACAAAATTGATCAAATTGTGTTGAGGTGTACTCCTTCCCATTATCTGATCTTAGAAATTGTATCTTGCACCCACTTTGAGTTTCCACCATATTCTTGAACTTTACAAAGACTCCAGCCACTTCATGCTTGAATTTCAAGAAAAAAATCCAGCACATTCTTGTAAAATCATCTATGAAAAGAATAAAGTATAGACTACCTTGTAACGATGGAGTTCTTTGAGGTCCTGCCACATCAGTGTGGATGAGTTGCAGCTTTTGAGAGGCTCTCCAAACTGTTTTGGGAAATGACACTCTGTTTTGTTTACCAAATTGACAGGCATTACAATTTGGCAAATGATCAGAGAGTATTGGTAGACCTTCAATCATATCTTTCCTCTTCATGTTCAGCATCCTTTGAATATGACAGTGACCAAGTCGCTTATGCCAGAGTTCAGTGGGACTGACTTGGGTGATGTAAGCTGTCTGCTCCTCCACAATTGGATCAAATGAGAAGCTTTTTTCTCTCATTTTAACTCTTAAAATCTCCCGACCAGTAGTGTCAAAGATAAGACAATGTAGATTTTCGAAAAAAACTTTAAATCCCTTTTCTAACAATTGACCCACACTAAGCAGATTTTGGTCAATGTCAGGCACATACAGAACATCTGAAATGGTTTTCATACCTGAGCTAGTTGAAATTACAATTGTTCCTTTTCCTTTTGCAGAAATATAGTCACCATTCCCAATTCTGACTTTTGAGAATTTAGCAGGCTTCAAATCCTTGAAAAGAGTTTTATCATATGTCATGTGGTTTGTACAACCACTATCAATCAGCCAGCATTCAGAACTACTCCTTGCTGAGAAGCATGTTGCCACAAAGATTTGATCTTCTTCATTTTGCTCTACAACATTGGCATTAGCTTCATGTTGTTGAAATTTGCCTTTGCAAATTACAGCTTCATGTCCAAGCTGATTGCACTTGTTGCACTTTGCGTCTGGTCTTCTCCAACATCTGAAGGGTGGGTGACCCATTTTGCCACAATGCTCACAAGGTGGGTAATTTTTCTTTTTACCTTTGTCTTTGCTTTGGCTGCTTTGACTACTTCCAACTTCATGATGCTTGGCTGGTAAAGCACCTTCAACCACGTGATCTTGTCTCATAAGCCTTCGCTGCTCTTGGGCCTGCAAGGCATGTAACACTCCTGCTAAGGTGATTTTGGACAGATCCTTCGTATTCTCCAAAGTAGTTATTGATGCTTCATATCTCTCTGGCACTGTAACTAGAATTTTTTCCACAATTCTAGAATCAGTGAATTCAGTGCCGAGTAATCTAACTTTGTTTGCAATAGAAAGCAACCTGTCAGAGTATTCTTTGATTGTCTCAGAATCTTTCATTCTCTGCATCTCGAATTCCCTCATCAAGTTGAGCACTTGCATGCCTCGAATCCTCTCATCCCCTGCGTATTCTTCCTTTAAATAGTCCCAAATTGCTTTTGGTGTTTTGAGAGTCATGATTCTGGTGAAGATTATTGATGAAACACCAGTAAAGAGACATGATCTTGCCTTTGCCTTCCTTGTTTTTTTCTCCTTGTGCAATTTTATTTGAGCCATGGTAGGATTGTTTGGCAGCGGAGGAATTTCGTAATCCTCTTCCACGGCTTCCCAAAGGTCCAATGCCTCCAAATAAGACTCCATTTTAACTGCCCAAAGGTCATAGTTTTCTCCATCAAAGGTGGGCGGAGCAATTTGTGAGAGACTTGCTTCACCTTCCATTTTCACAGGCCCCGTAAGAAGAATGCTGTGATACCAGTTTGTTGGTTTATGGTATAACCAGAAATATTTAGGATAGAGATATAAGAAAAATACGTAGGTGAAAGGAATGGGAATCAAAACTTTTTTACTTTACTGAAGCAGTACATTTATAGGATTTTAATCCATGACACTACCACATCACCACTAAACTAGGAAGTGGGATGAACAGAAACTGCCACATACCCACTAGATAAGGAAGTGGAATAACAAAAACTACTTTTCTCCTAAAGTGCAGGAACCACTAATTGACTAAAACAACAAACTGAAACAATAATAAAAAAAAAAAAAACTTAATGCAGTCCAAAAGCAAATAATTAACAGAATCATTCAACTACTACTCATCATCATGAGTGCCATCAACATGAAAGCAATGCCTTGCTGAACTTTAAGCATAGCTTCTTCATAAGTAAGTCTGCTTCTCACAATCCTTCCAGTTATCCTAAAACTCTTTCTTGGAGTCCTTCCACAGATTGCTGCTCCTGGGATGGCATTCAATGCGATGAGCTCACAGGTCATGTCATTTCCATTGATCTTAGTAGCAGCCTGCTCTATGGTTCCATGGATCCCAATAGCACCCTTTTCTCACTTGTGCATCTTCAAAGCCTTGATCTTTCAGACAATGACTTCAATCACTCGCAAATTCCAGCCAGGATAGGTGACTTGTCACAACTGAGGCATTTGAATCTTTCTCAATTTCATGAAACCACATTGTCAGGTGAAGTCCCAACTCAAATTTCCCATTTGTCCAACTTGTTGTCCCTTGATCTTCGCATCTATATTGACCAGCTTGATTATCCATTAATCAACCGTTTACAACTCGAGGAATCCACTCTGCGAAGCTTAATTCAAAACTCAACAAGACTTGAACAACTTCGCCTTAATTTTGTCACCATTTCATCATCTTTACCTCACACGCTCACAAACCTTACATCTCTGCAAAAGCTCTCTTTTCGAGACTGTGAACTATATGGTGTGTTTCCAGTTGGAATATTCTATCTCCCAAACTTAACTTCTTTGAATTTTGCGGAAAACCAAAATCTGCAGGGCACATTACCTGCATCCATTGGAAACCTGACCAATTTAGCTTACTTGGCTCTTCAAGATAATAGCTTTCATGGTGAAATCCCGCAGTCTCTCTTTAGACTCGAAAATCTTGAACATTTGTATCTGGGGTATAATTTCTTTGAAGGCCGCCTAGCACTTGACATGTTTTTGAAGCTAAAGATGCTTAATGCTCTTGACTTGTCTTTGAACAAGTTGTCCTTGTTCTCACAAAACAGGGATGTCAATGTGACAATCCTTCCTCCAATTCAATTGTTAGGATTGGGTTGGTGCAATTTAGCTGGGGAAGTTCCAACTTGGATAATGAATCTAACCACTTTAAGTTTCTTGGATCTTTCTCGAAATAATCTTCAAGGTGAAATTCCATATTTCTTCTTCAGGTTAGAAAATCTTTCAGTTCTCGATCTATCTCATAATATATTGGAAGGACAGATCGAGCTTAACATGCTTTCAAAGCTCCAAAAGCTTACTTTTCTTGGTTTAGGCGGAGGCAACAAATTGTCTTTTGTTGAAGGGAAGAACACTTCCAACGTAACATTTCCTCCTCAAATTCAATCATTGGATTTAGAGTCATGCAACTTAGTTCATTTTCCCAATTTTATACAGCACTTGCAAGAGTTGACTGATCTTTTCATACCACTGAATAGCATAAAGACTATACCGAGTTGGATATGGAATAAAACAACTCTTCAGAGTTTGGATATTTCCAACAACCTGTTAATAGGAGAAATATCCCCCTTGATATGCAATCTACAATCCCTTAGATATCTTCGTTTATCTTCCAACTACCTAGTTGGCATGATTCCATCATGTTTGGGAAGCTTTAGTCAATCTCTTCAATATTTGTCGCTCGCAGGAAACAAACTGACTGGGGATATTCCTCAAACTTATGTGAAAGGAAATGCCCTTCAGTGGATTGATTTTAGTTCTAACAAGTTGTATGGTCAATTACCAAGAGCACTTGTCAATTGCAGAATGCTAGAGTTTCTTGATGTGAGACATAACCATTTCAATGACTCATTTCCTTTCTGGTTAGGATCTCTTCCTCAGTTAAAGGTTGTTTCTTTACGTGATAATCAATTTCACGGAGCTATAATGTGTCCATTGGAATACACATTTCCCCAACTTCGAATCATTGATCTCTCTCAAAATGGTTTCTCAACAAAATTAACATCGGAAATAATCATGTGCTTCAAATCAATGATCATATCCAACAAAAGACAACTGGATTTCAAGAACGTGATTTTTAGTAAGAATATGTTGATAGATATTGATTTGTCTTCATTTTCATTGTCCAACAAAGGAGTTATAATGGATTATCTTGGGGGTCAATACCTTCATCACATGGTAGCCATTGATCTTTCAAGTAACAAAATTTATGGTGAGATTCCGGATTTCATGGGAAGTTTGAATAGCCTTGTCGTACTCAATTTGTCCAATAACATGTTTACTGGCAGCATCCCATCTTCCTTCGGAAAGCTTTCAAGTCTTGAAGTGTTGGACCTTTCTCTCAATAGCCTGTCAGGAAATATTCCTCAACAACTCACAGAACTAACCTTCTTGGATTTTTTCAATGTGTTTTTCAACAATCTCTCAGGTCCAATCCCAGAAAATGGACAACTTTCCACATTTGATAATAATTCATTTGAGGGAAACAAGGATTTGTGCGGGATTCAATTGATGAAGAAATGTGAAGATCATCCTAAGCCTCCATTGCAAAAACCTGATGGTGATCAAGATTCTGAGTCAGGATCTTTCTTTGAATTGTATTGGATGGTAATTCTAATTGGATATGGGGGTGGCCTTGTTGCTGGGTTAGCACTGGGAAATGCTTTCGCTGTAGATGTTTTTAGGTTGCTGCAAAAGATCTTTTAAGTCACAAGTCTAGGTGTTGGTCTTTTCATGTGTGTAATTATTGTGCTTGCATTTAAAATTATTGTGTTTCTCTTATGTAAGAGTCAGCTATATGTAAACCCAAATAAAATTAGGCAAGGTAAAAAGATAAATATAATATGTTATATATCTATTTTGTTTCCTTTTTTTTTTAATAAGAAAAGTCATACTTTGTATTCTATGATATAAAAAAGATTATAAGGTGATCAATTGAGCCAACAATAATAACAAAAATCAGGTTTTTCAATAAACTAAAATTACATTCGACATCGAAATCCTAAATGTGTGAGAAGGAAAAAAAATATTTAGAAATATAGAAAACAAAAATCTTTTTATAAAAAATGTTGCTAACGAAAACAGGAAATTTCTTATGCTTTTCTTTTTTTTTTTTTTCAAGATTAAAAGTCAACAACACCATAGAAGAAAGAAGAAGCAATAATGATCAATCTCTCTTTTTTATAGTAAGAGAACTAATTTTTTTCATAGAAATTGAAGGATAATAGAAAATAAAATTACAACACCCCCTGTAAATAGGGACAATAACCTTGTAGAGAACATAGAAGTTTCGGGTATTATTTAGTGTATAAATACTAAATAGAATTAAAGATATGTGTATGGACCAATAAGGCATATCTCAATAATAATAGAATAACTAAGTGTTTACTTTTACTGCACAATTTTTTTTTCTCTCTGTACCTTATACATTATGGTTCTGTTGTTTATCTTCTCCTCAAAAGAGCGTTGTTCGATCATGGCCTTAGCAATTAATTCCGGGAATTCAAAGAATCCTCTCTTCTCAATTCTAGACAATTAATTACAATTTTAGCTCTTGGATTCTTGCTTCGGTGGATTCATCATGCAAGAATTGAGTTGCACATTGTGCATCAGCATTAGAAATCTGGTAGACTCTTCAATTGCAATTTGCTGAAATAACAAAATCCAAGATCAAGCAATTAAAGAATCAACTTAAAGCGGTAAAGAAAAAGAATCTTGGAATTATAGAATACCTTTCTCAGATCAAAAAATTGGTAGACTCTTTAATTGCTATTGGATATCAGATTACTAATGAGGATTAAATTGAAGCTATTTGCAAAGGGATTCCTGAAGATTATTCAAGCTGCATCACCTTTGTTCAAGCAAAACCTGAACTATTTAGCATAGGAGAAGTAAAAAATCTGCTACTCTCTCATGAGGATACTCTTGAGAATTTTCGATCAATATCTCTCTCTTTGGTTCAAGCCAATTTTGCTCAGAATTTTTCATCCACACAAAGAAGTTATGCTAGAGGATTTGGTGGAAGAAGAGGAGGCAATCATGGAGGTAGGTTCTTTAGAGGTGGAAGAAGTTCTTGGCAACTCAACAATAGGCAAATCTGTCAAGTCTGTAATAGACCAGGTCACATTGCTATAAATTGCTATTTTTGATTTGATCATAGCTATCAAGGCTCTCTTCAATCATGCCAACCACCTCCACCCTCTACATCTTTTCATCAACCACAAACCTTTCTTGCTACACCATCAATGAATTCAGACTCAGGTGCAAGCTATCATCTCACAAATGACAGCTTTAACCTGGTATTGAGAATTTCCTTATTGATTCACTTATTTGTATAAATTACTATCTTTTAAATAAAATATATTTTGGATAATATGATTTATATGGTCTCATGTGAATTATAGAAATATTGTCTAGTCACTGAGTTACAAATTCATTCCGTTTTTTTAAAAATATTTTTCAAGAATGAATATTTGAACATGAGACTTTCTATTCAAGAATAATGATCTGCAATGGATATCTAGTTCTTGTCGAGTTCCTAGATGTTATATCCAACCATATTGATCTATTTTATGCTTTTGCTAAAAATAATATGTAACTATTCATTTTACTAATTGTAAATTTATTAAAAATATTTCTTACTTTTTTATTCAACTTATATTTAAACTTGTTAGGCTTGTTAGGAGACAATTTTCCTGAGTGTCAGTCATGACTCATTTTGGGCCGTGACACTCCTTTTTAAAAGCTGTTTTATCACTTCCATTTATTAAAAAAAGTTTAATTAAGTTGTTTATCCAAACACAAAATAACCTATTTATGAGCTATTTTAAATACAAGTCCTTATATTTTAAGTTCTTTTTTTAAAATAGTTTAATTAAGTTGTTTATTCAAATTGTGCCTAAATCATTTTCATGATGTTAAAAATATTAAAATTAACAGAATATTTCTTTTAAAATATATGCAGCCAAATATCTAATTAGGTTTTTAACTATCAATTTCTTTAATTTGCGAAAAAATATTCAATTAATTCTGATATTTTTATATTAAAAATTATTAAATTATAAAATTAAAAATAATATAAAATTTTAATTAAAAAAATAAAAATATAAAAATCTAATTATAAATTTAATAAAAAAATAAGAACTAACATAATTAAACCTTTATTCTAAAATACTGTTCTTACGATGTATCTTGTGTCACTTTTCCCATAAAGTTGGTGATCATGGCCTATATGTTGCCGGATACGTGATTATTCACCTTTGATTTCTTCATTCTATTCTTTTGATTATTAACAAGTAGTCAAGTATCATTAATAAAACCGAGCAAATCTTTTATTTAGCTCCAATAGCATCAAGAATTCCTTGTTCATTATTACATGCCATGCTTACTTGTATAGTTTATGTTATTAGTATTTATGACATTTGTAAAATTCCTAAAATACCCTTACTTCTTTTTTTCCCCCCAAACCAGAAACCCTAGTTCTCAAATTGGGAAACCCTTTACCCAGCCACCAGCCACACCCACGGGAGAGAGACGAGAGATCCAAAGAGTGGGGAGCCGCGAGGGAAGAAGAGGAAGTAGGGAGAGACTGGACCGCGCCCAGTCATCACCGTCGTGCTGCGTCCTGATGTCGCTGCCATCGCGCCTGGTGCTGCACGCTGAGCTCGTTCCTTCATCGTCAACGCTGCCAGAGAGGAGAGAAGAGGGCGACGTGATGCAAGCCAAGGCCGAGAGGAAGGGGACGCCGCCGTGCCTCCATCGTGATTGATCCGCCGCCACTACTGTTGGGTCTGCCGTGGGAAGAAACGCGATGGTGGGGAAAGAATCTGTCACTGCTGCTGCCATGGTCGCCGCGCCTCTACCACCAAGAAACGCCTAGCCGCCGCCGTCGAAGCCAGCCTCACCACCATTGTCGTAGTTGTAGATTTGGAGCTTCGAAGAGAGAGGAGTTCCCGGAGAGAGAGAAACGCCAAGGAGGAGGGACCATCCGCTGCTGCGCTGTTCCTGTCGCCGTTCGGATGTATTTGAGCTAAGCCATCGTCCTTGCCGTCGGAGTTGTTGGTGCTGGTAGTGTTGAACTGCTCCTGTCATTATCTCGGTCCAGCCTTTTTCCTTGATTCTGCTCTAGCTTTCATGTCCTATTATGCCACCATTTAATCTATCTTATCCTTGTTTTAATTCGATTTTAGTTTTGCCTGTTTTAGATTCCCAAAACTATCGCCAGCTCCATCTTTTGTCGCTACTCCGGTCCAAATTTTTGCTCTCATTCGTTTTATTCTACTTCAATCTGAATTTGGCACTCCGGGTTTGATATCTTCGGTCCCTTGAGACCACATTGTGAGTAGGCTTTACATTTATAATTGTTCGATTATGCATCTATAACTATTTTGACATATATCTATTATGATCATTGAATTATACTCACTATATTTGTCTAGAACGGTTTTAAATTGATTAGAATAATTGATTTATTAAAATTGAATAATTTATTTTTATGAAGTTTATACTTTCGGAACTATACATGAGACCATATATATTTTTATATGAAGTTTTGCATTATTTTAAATTATTTGATCTTACTTGAATATCTGTTTCCGAGACCATATATATTTTTGATGAAGTTTTGCATTATTCTAAAATATTTGAATTTACTTGAATATCTGTTTTTGAAGCATTGAAGTATTTGTTGGTATTCACTTAGTTTAAAGATTGTGAAATATATTTGAAATGTGTTATGATCGAAAAAGTATGATTGGAAATGATTCTGATGAGAAAGTATAATATGATTTGATTTTATTCTATTCGATACCTTATATATTTGAAAGGTCAAAGATTTTGTTGTATTTAAAATTATATGTTTTGAATTGGTTTGGGAGGCTCGTATTAGAAAACCGTAGTTAACGGCGGTTATGACGTTAACTTAGATGCATCTAACTCAGACTCCAGCTAGCAGGGGTGTTGCTAGCCTAACGTGTAGGCCACACGTTAGATCTGTTATTTTGTTAGGACACACAAGAGGAAAGGGTTACCCATAGAGGTGGAACCGCCCAGGTGTGGACTTTTGATTTGATTTCTGTATGAGGACTCCCTTATTGATTCACTTATTATTATCAATTATTATTTTCTAATTAAAATTACCTTGATAATAATATTTATATGGTCTCATGCCGATTATAGATGTATTGTCTAGTCACTGAGTTGCAAAACTCACCCCGTTTTTCAAAAATTAATTTTCAGGAACAAATACTTGACTATGTGAGACTTTCTATTCAAGAGTAATAATCTGCAACGAGTATATATTCTTTATCGAGTTCCTAGGTGTATATGCTCCATATGTCACAGGCAGGATCTAACTATTCTTAATTATTTTAATTTTTATTAAAAATGTATAATTATTTATTTCAGAACTTGTAAAATATTTGTAAATTTTTTATTCAACTTATATTTGCGTATGTTAGACTTGCTTGGGAATTATTTTCCTGAGTGTCGGTCATGGCTTTTTTTCGGCCGTGACAACATTATTACAAGTTTTACATCTATTAAAAATAAAGTCTCTATAGAATTTATAGTCTCTATAGAATTTATAATTGTGAAGCATCTCTTGCACCACGAATTTAGTTTTGGAGTTGAAAAAACTAAAAAGTAAAAGGATGAAAATCAAAACACTACTGTTAGCAAAAAGAAGGATACAAATTAAATGAATTATTTAAAAAAAAAGGAATAAATAAATAGACCTCAAAGCAATTTGTCAATTATATCTATCTAATCAAACAGAATAACATAAGTTTTTTGTTGCTTAATTATAATTGAAATAAATTTCATAGAAAGATTATTTAATTTAATTTAATTTAATTTCTTTCTAATCACATGTCAACCCTGCTATTTAATGATTTTTGGTTGTAAATTAAGTGTAAAAAAATTATAATTTTGTTGGCAATAATATTAAACATGCTACTACTATAACAACAAAGTCTTGTCCCACTAGATGAAGTCGACTATATGGATCAAATGACGTCATTGAGCTCTATCATATATCATGTCTACAGAAAGACCGTTTACATGTAGATCTCGTTTGACCACCTCATAAAAAAGATAAGGTCATCCTCTACCTTTCACCCCTTATCCATCTTCTATCTCACTCACTTTCCTGACTGGGTGCTTTGTCAGTCTTCTTCTCATATGTCCAAACCACCTGAGACGCAATTCTACCATCTTTTCCAGAATAGGTGTTACTCCAATTCTCTCTCTTATATCTTCGTTCTTTATTCTATCCAATGTGTATGACCATTTATCCATCTCAACATCTTCGTCTCTGCCACACTTAATTTATGTTAATGCTCTCCTTTGACCGCCCAATACTCTGTACTATAAAGCATAACCAGTCTGATAGCAGTACGATAGAATTTACCTTTAAATTTTAAAGTCACTTTTTTGTCATATATTAAACCAGACGCACTCCGCTTTTTGACCAACCTGCTTGGATCCTATGATTTACATCTTGTTCAATCTCTCTATTATACTGTATGATAGATCCAAGATACTTAAAACTTTTAACTTTTCGTAAGATGTTTTCTCCAATCTTCACATCTATATTAGGATTTTCCCTTCGGCGGCCAAATTTACATTCTATATATTCCGTCTTGTTACGGCTTATACGCAGACAATACACTTTTAGAGCCTCTCTCTATAAATCCAACTTCTTATTTAGATCTTCCATTGACTCTCTCATAAGGACGATATCATCGGCAAAAAAGTATGCACCATAGTACAGGCTCTTCAATATACTCTGTGAGTACTTCCAAGACTAATGTAAAAAGGTATGGACTTAAAGATGATCCCTGGTGTAATCCTATACCGATAGAAAATTCCTCTGTCACACCACCTTGAGTCTTCACTCTAATTGTAACCCCATCATACATGTTTTTAATTGCACGAATATATGCGATTCTTACTCTTTTCCTTTCCAAAACCTTCCATATAGATCCCTTTTATTACTAGGATACCGCTCCATCATGTGCATCTTAACAGTATGTAGTTTTAGTGGTGGATCTGCTTGGTATAAAGTAAAATTGATTTTCTGTTACTTGTATTTCTTGTCTCAACCTTCGTTCTATCATCTTTTTCCATAACTTCATGGTATGACTCATGAGTTTGATCCTCTATAATTTTCGCAACTTTGTATATCCCCTTTATTCTTGTAAATAGGTACCAATGTGCTCTTTTTTCACTCATCCGACTTTTTCATTAAACATGCTACTGATTTTAGATATTACTAGATTTTAACCCGCGCGATACGCGGAGAATTTAAATTATAAATTTTACATAATATTTTTTTTATTAGCTTTTATAAATTTGTGTAAATAAAATAGTATATATTTATATGAAGAATTTAATCAAATAATTGTAATAAATAATATAGTTGTGTATTTTTTTTATGTAATCATGCATTAATACATTTGAAATTGTCAAAGATTAAAATGTATTAAGTAGTAAATTTAAAAAATTTTCTCAATATAGTTTTCTACTTTTTTTTTTTTTTTTTTTTGCTTTTGGTATCTTCCTTTTTGTTGTGTTGCTACTTGTTGGTGAAGCTTGTTTTGTTTTCCGCCGGTTGAATGTTTGGACTAAAATATTTGTTTTTTTGGGTGACTACTAAAATATTTGTTTGATAATGTTAGAAGTTATCTAATACGTTAACTATTTATTGTGTTATTATTCAATTTTTTTTATATATTATAAATAAATTGATAGATAGATATAGATTAGATAAATAAAAAAATTATCATAAAATAAAATCTTTCTCCAAATAAAATATGCAATATTAGAATTAAATCATTAATATAAATATTTTTTATACTATAACTTTTTTTGTAGAATTAGATCATTTAATGTGTGAAATTATAACTTATAAGATTAATGCTAAATTGATTATATAGATGTTATTTTTTATGGTAGTATAAACATTCTATGTTGTTGCAATGGATGACATAGAGTAACTTTTTTATTGCATAATAAATATAAGAATAGTAACAGATCTTTTTATTTTATAAAAAAATTTAAAAATATTTTAAATAGAAAATAGAAGGACTACAAGGTAATTTAATTAGATAATATGTATTAATTAGTCACTTAAATTGACGTAGCATAACAGTAGAAAGTTAAAAGACTAATAATATATGTAGAGACTATTTTAGATTCTGTTTTAATATATTACTAATAGATAAATAAATTTACATTTCACTACCTTATTCTTGAGTTGGTATTCATGAAAGTTAGAAACCAAATTATGAGTGATTTATTTTAAAATTTTTATTTTTTATAAGACAGCTTTCTTGCACCATCAATTCTATTGATTGAATACTATTAAAATGCTATTATTAATATTATTAATAATATTATTAAATACTATAATACAACAATAAACTATTAGATAAAATACAAGTATAAATATTATTAATATTTTAATAATTAAAAAGATATTCAATTTTTTAATTTTAATTTTCATGAATCATAACATGTATTTTTAATAATATTATTATAACTAAAAGATATTTAAAAAAATATAAATTGTTGAAAAAAAGAAAAGTAATATATAGGCGACAAATACACTATATAACTTTTTATGAATACAATTATACAAAGAAGTAGAAAAATTAATGAATACAATCATACAATTATCTAATACACATGTTTAGCAAATTTTTTAAAAAAAAAACTATGCTCATCAATCAAATTTTAGTTGTACAAAAAATTAGTAAGAATTGAGAGAGAGGAGGAGGAAGAGAAAGAGGTATGAATTTATGTGAGAAATTAAAAAAATTGTGTGAAGTGAATATTGATTTATATAGTAAATATAATAATGAGGGATAAATATGAAAGGAGAAGAGAAGAAATTAGATTTTAATCAAATTTATACCTATTAAAAAGAATTAGCATTAACATTAAAAATAATATGTAACCTACATAAAAATAAAGTAAAAGAGCATATAAAAAGGCTATAATAAGAATCCTAGGATATAATATAAAGATAGAAGATAGAAGATAAAAACTTAGTAAGATAAAAATAAATTTGGAGCCACTTAAATTGACATGACATTATGTTAGAAACCTAAATTTCTAATTTTTGTGAAATCTTAAAAGAATTTGTACATTTAATTTTGGTTTTGTGTAACATTTGATAATTTTAGTAGCATCTTAAAAATTATTTTTTTTTCTTATAATCTGACCTTAGGATCAATGTAAGATATAGTAATTGTACATTGAATTTTTAAAATAGTGTAACATTTCAAAAATTTAATTAAAGTGAAATTATTACATTGATTTACATTGAATTTTATTTCTCGTTACGTTTCATAATTTTAATAAGAGGTTTTATAATGATTTTCGTAATTTTTTTTTGTTTTTTATTGTAATTGAAGAAAAAAGAGTAAAAATCTAAGAATAAATTTAGAGCCACCAAATCCTATGTGGCATCATGATAAAAACTAAGGAGGTTAAGAATGAATATGCAGAATATTTTGTATTCTGTTTCTGTTTTAATATATTATTAATAGATGTTTTTACTCATATGTTCATAAAAAAATAATAAAATAAGTAGGTTTTGAAAAGTTTTACGGTAACCTTATAGATTCTAAAAAATAAAAAGAACTAAATAAACTCTTGAGAAAAAATTGAATAATATTCTAAATCAGTCCAAAAAAATTTTAGTCGAACAATTTAATTTTTAAAATATTTTAAGCACTAAATTAGTCCGTAACCCCATTTTTAGACATATTAATTTCTACGCCAAATTTAAGTAAAAAGTTAGACAAATCAATTTCTAATATTATTTATTAAAAGACATAATAATTCTTAAAATTTTTTATAAGTTTCAGATAAGTCCTTCATATAGATAGACAATCTCACATGGGATTGATTTGCCGGCAAAATAAAAATTAAGACACTAATTTGATGATTAAAATTTATTAATGATTAAACTATTCCATTAAAAATTTCTTAAGAACTAATTTAAAATATTATTCAAAAAAATTTGTGATAAATTTGTACCATGTTGCTAAAGAATTAGGGTTTAGGATTTTTAAGTTTAAAAGGTGATAGATTTATTGGTCCATAAATCATGTCTTACATTGTAAAATTTTTATCAGGTCTACTACATATACAAGTCTTTTTGGTATATAAGTTGGCCCAAATCTAACAAAAATAACCTTTAGTTTAGATTGCGTATAAACACGCACTTCTTCCCAACTCTTGAATAGGGCAAATGGTTCTTTTTCCTCAATCAAAACCGCAACGCTCAAAATCCAAACAACGATAAAAATCTCTCAAAATCGTCACGAAAAGTGAAGGAAGTTTCAAAGTTGAATTCGAAAAGAATTATGCGAAAATGAAATAAGAAGATGAAGAAGAAGAAGAAGCAGCAGAAGATGAGGAGGAGGAAGATGAAGAGTTATGAATTATGCAGAATTTATTAGTGCAAATCCACCAAAAATTCTTAAACAATACACATAAATGTCTTATTTTTACACCGAAATTTGCTACAACTACACAGAAATATTTTATTTAATGTTGCATTTTTCTTCTTCTTTTTTTTTCTTATTTCTTTCTTTCTTTTAGTTGAATGAATGTAAGTTCATCATCTTCCAAGTAATTTTACAACATTATGTGTTTCTTCTTCTTCTTCTTTATTTGATCTTTTTATTTTTATTCTTGTTAAGAGAGTAAAACAAAAAGAAATTTGAGAAGGTAAAATAAGAAAGAAAAGATGAATAAGAAAAAGAAGATGGTGATGATGATAATGAAAAAAAAAAGAAGAAGAAACAGCAGAAGATGAGGAAGGAGGAAGAGGAAGAGTTTTAAATTATACAGAATTTATCAGTACAATTCCACCAAAAATTCTTAAACAATACACATAAATATCTTAGTTTTACACTAAAATTTGTTGTAAATACACAAAAATATTTTCTCTAATGCTGTATTTTTTTTTCTTATTTGTTTCTTTCTTTTAGTTGAATGAATGTAAGGTCATCATCTTCTAAGTAATTTTTCAATATTATGTGTTTCTTCTTCTTCTATGTTTGATTTTTGTTTTGTTTTTATTCTTGTTAAGAGAGTAAAACAAGAAGAGAGTTGAGAAGGTAAAACAAGAAAGGAAAGATGATGAATAAGAAAAAAAAAAGAAGAAGATGATGATGATGGTGATGATGAAAAAGAAGAAGAAGAAGAAGCAGCAGAAGATAGGAGGAGGAAGATGAAGAGTTTTGAATTATGCAGAATTTATCAGTACAAATTCACAAAAAATTCTTAAACAATACACATAAATGTCTTAGTTTTATACCAAAATTTGCTGCAACTACACGAAAAAATTTTCTCTAATGCTGCATTTTTTTTCTTTTAGTTGAATGAATGTAAGTTCATCATCTTCCAAGTAATTTTGCAATATTATATATTTCTTCTTCTTTGTTTGATTTTTTTGTTTTTATTCTTGTTAAGAGAGTAAAACAAAAAGAAACTTGAGAAGGTAAAACAAGAAAGGAAAGATGAATAAGAAAAAAATAGAAGAAGATGGTGATAATGATGGAAAAAAAAGAAACAGCAGCAGAAGATGAGGGAGGAGGAAGAGGAAGAGTTTTGAATTATTTAGAACTTATCAGTACAAATTCACCGAAAATTCTTAAACAATACACATCAATGTCTTAGTTTTACACTGAAATTTGCTGCAAATACACAAAAATATTTTTTTTGATCCAAAACTCCTACATTACATTCAATTCAAATTATCAACGATTAACAACAACTTTCACAAACAAAAATAACATTATTCACCTACCGAATCATAAACTATTAACAAAAACATTAACTATAATCGAACCACACCTCAGCCACTTAATTGGATTCATAATAATAATCCACTCCGCTCTAATCCAATTGACAATTTAAACTTGAATCATTCATTATCTTCAACAATAAGATAACTATTCAAATCTGATTTCAAAACTTGATTTCAAAAATGTAGAAAACGAAAGAAATTGCGAAAAACAAAGAAAGAGAATTGTAACGTCCTGAAATATTTTTAAATATTTTACATTTGATTTTTTTTATTATTATCAAACCCTCTAATTTTATCAAAATTCCTACACTACCCTTATTTCTTTTACCAAATCCTAACCCTAATTCTCAAATTAAACCCACTAACACTCACTCTATCACATACACTCCCTCCCCACGGACAGAAGACAACAAAAAAAGAGAAAGAGAAAGGAGAGGGGAAGTGATGGAGGAAGGAAGAAGAGAAGAGGGGAAGAGAGAGGTGGCGCCAGTGGGAGTCACTACCATTGCCGTCACCATGCTTGAGAGGAGCCATAGGAGTGGGAGAGAGAGGACGTGATGGCCAGAGAGAGAGAGAGCAGTGTCGTTGCCGTCGCTGTTGGGGCTGTTGCAGTGGTTGCTGTTGTCACTGAAGGAGCTAGTCGCTGAGCTACTGTGTCGTTGTCGGAGGAGAGCTCGTCAGAAAGCTGCTGTCTTGTCCAGCCATGCTCTATCCTTCATTCTTCCTCCACTGGAGCCTTCCGCCACTATCCTTGCCCTTTGAAAATGTCGTAGGAAGCGTTTCACACCTTTGTCAATTTTGTTTTACCACCGTTCGAACCTGGTTAGTGGTTGCTTGTTCTGTTTTGTTTTTGCTACTGTTTTACCACAGTTGTTGATGTTGTCATCGTTGCTCTACCTTTAGCCGTCGTCGCTTCTGTTCTGTTGTGCCCCTGTTTGCTGTTCTGCTTGCCTATCAGAGCTGCCGCTGCCTCCGTCCAAATTTTGCGCTTTTTTGTACCTTTTAGTTTGGTACTCTGGGTTTGGTCTCTTCGGTCCCTTGGGATAAAATTGTGAGTAGACTTTACATTTATAATTATAATGTTTTGGCTTTACGTCTATAATTATTTCAATATACGTGCTTTGAACTTAGTTATACTTACAAAGATCTAAATTAAAGGATTTTAAATTGGTTTTAAAATCCTTTAAACTTGTTAAGCTCATTTTAATATGCACATGAGATTATATGTTTTTATGAGACTATATATATGTTTTGAAAAGTTTTATATTATTCTAAAGCATTTAATTTTCTCGAATATGTGTTTTTGAAACATTAATGTATTTGTTAGTACTCACTTATTTTAAAATTGTGAAATACGTTTGAAATGCCTTAAAATTGAGAAAATATGATTGAATATGATTTGGATGAGAAAGTATTATTTGATTTGAATTGATACCTCATGTTTGAAAGACCGAAGAATTTGTTATATTCGAAATTATATGTTTGAATTGGTTTGGGAGGCCCGTATAAGAAAACCGTAGTTAACAGCGGTTATGACGTTAATTTAGATGCATCTGCCTCAGATCTCAGCTAGCAGAAGCGTTGCTAGCCTAACGTGTAGGCCACACGTTGGATCTGTTATTCCGTACAGATACACGAGAAGAAAGGGTTACCGTTAGAGGTGGAGCCGCCCAAGTGTGGACTTTTGATTTGATTTCTGTATGAGAACTCCCTTATTGATTCACTTATTACTATCAACTACTATTTTCTAATTAAAAATTACTTTGATAATAATGTTTATATGATCTCATATGGATTATAGATGTATTGTCTAGTCACTGAGTTGCAAAATTCACCCTATTTTTTTAAAAATATTTTTCAAAATCAAATACTTGACTATGTAAGATTTTCTATTCAAGAGAAACGATCCGCAATGAATACCTATTTTTTGTCGAGTTCCTAGAAGTATATACTCCATATGTTACAGGCAGGATCCATCCATATTTATTTATTTTATCTTTTGTTAAAAATAGGTAATTATACATTTTAGACACTGTAAATTTATTTAAAATATTTGTAACTTTCTTATTCAACTTATATTTGAGTCAGTTAGGCTTGCTTGGAGATTATTTTCCTGAGCGCCGGTCATGGCTCATTTTCGGCCATGACAAGAATGCAGAGAACAAACGAAAAGAAACGCAGAGATGGAAGAGAACGTAAATCGAAAATACTAAAGAAATACGAAAAAAAACGAATTCTTTTCGAAAAAGACAATTATATATTTGCGCATTAATTGAAAAGTTGGTTAGATAGTGACGCGTAAGGTGAATTAGGTTAAAGAGACTTGTATGGACTTATAGGTGTAAATGATATGGAAAATATTTGAATTTTTATGGACCTATAACTCCATTATTTCAATTAAAAAATTTGTATGACCATTTTTTCTTGTTTTCACCAAAACAAACGGAAATGCAATTTCACACTCTATTGAGTATGAATGTATGATCTATCGTCACTACAGCGGAATTAAGAAAAATACATATACATATCACTTTTTACAAGTGCATAACTTAGAACGCCAAAAGCAAGGAAGTTTGTGGCGGTAAAGAAAGATATAGATAAGGCTTGAAAGATACATTGTCCCCTGTGACTTGTGAGAGATGACTATATATGAGTAGAGAAGTCATGAAGTTGCATGTACAGTTAAGTATGAACGACGACGTCAAATGCAAAGTTGTTAGCAAAGTGAAATAGTAGTGGAAAAAAGATGGTTGTTAGAGTCTCCACCCAGTATACACTCCATTTTAGAGAACGCGGACACTTTATACTTGCCTATAAAAACCGATTCAAGTGTCCCAAACATTTCATCCATTGAAACCTATTCAATTCAACTGACAATAATGGAATTCTTGTGTTCTCTTGCTTTCTCCTTACAGTTTCTTCTCCTCTTCTCATCCTCCCTGTTCACAAACTGTTTAACTTTGAATGATTCAACTAGTACTCATCATCATGAATGCCATCAACATGAAAGCAATGCCTTGCTCAGCTTTAAACAAAGCTTCTTCATAAGTAAGTATGCTTCCTACAATCCTTTCAGTTATCCTAAAACTCTTTCTTGGAATCCGTCCACAGATTGCTGCTTGTGGGATGGCATTGAATGTGATGAGCTCACAGGTCATGTCATTTCCATTGATCTCAGTAGCAGCCAACTCTATGGTTCCATGGATCCCAATAGCACCCTTTTCTCACTTGTGCATCTTCAAAGCCTTGATCTTTCTGACAATGACTTCAATCACTCGCAAATTCCAGCCAGGATAGGTCATTTGTCACAACTGAGGCATTTGCATATTTCTCAATTTAGAGAAAGTACATTGTCAGGTGAAGTCCCAACTCAAATTTCCCATTTGTCCAACTTGTTGTCCCTTGATCTAAACAGCTATGTTGACCAGCTTGATTTTCCATTTATCAACCGTTTACAACTCAAGGAATCCACTCTGCGAAGCTTAATTCAAAACTCAACAAGACTTGAACAACTTGGCCTTAATTTTGTCACCATTTCACACGCTCACAAACCTTACATCTCTGCAAAAACTCTCTTTTCGCCAATGTGAACTACATGGTGAGTTTCCTATCGGAATATTCTCTCTTGCAAACTTAACATATTTGAATTTTGCGGAAAACCAAAATCTGCAGGGCACATTACCTGCATCCATTGGAAACCTGACCAATTTAGCTCACTTGATTCTTGAAGATAATGTCTTTCATGGTGAAATCCCTCGCTCTCTTTTTGGACTAGAGAATCTTGTAACTTTAGATCTATTTTCTAATTTTTTCGAAGGCCGCCTAGCACTTGACATGTTTTTGAAGCTAAAGATACTTAATATTCTTGACTTGTCTTTCAACAAGTTGTCCTTGTTCTCACAAAACAGGGATGTCAATGTGACAATCCTTCCTCCAATTCGGTGGTTAGGATTGAGTGGGTGCAATTTAAATGGAGAAATCCCAACTTGGATAATGAATCTAACGGCTTTAAATTGCTTGGGCCTTTCCCATAATGATCTTCAAGGTAAAATTCCATATTTCCTCTTCAAGTTAGAGAATCTTACAATTCTTGATCTAGCTGGTAATATGTTCGAAGGACAGATTGAGCTTGACATGCTTTCAAAGCTCCAAAAGCTTACTGTTCTTGGTATAGGCGGAGGCAACAAATTGTCTTTTCTTGAAGGGAAGAACACTTCCAAAGTAACATTTCTTTCTCAAGTTCGAGCTTTGGATTTAACTTCATGCAATTTTGTTCATTTTCCCAATTTTATACAACACTTGCAAGAGTTGACTAGTCTTTCCATATCAAACAACAACATAAAGACAATACCGAGTTGGTTATGGAACAAAACGACTCTTGAGAGTTTGGAAGTTTCCAACAACCTATTGATGGGAGAAATATCCTCCTCCATATGCAACCTGCAGTCACTTGTGGAACTTGATTTATCTTCCAACAATTTAGTTGGCATGATTCCATCATGTTTGGGAAGCTTTAGCCAATCCCTTCAAATTTTGAATGTCTCAGGAAACAAATTGACAGGAAATATTCCTCAAATTTATGTGAAAGGAAATGTCCTTCAGTTGATCGATTTTAGTTCTAACAAGTTGTACGGTCAATTACCAAGAGCACTTGTCAATTGCAGAATGCTAGAGTTTCTTGATGTGAGACATAACCATTTCAATGACTCATTTCCTTTCTGGTTGGGATCTCTTCCTAAGTTAAAGGTTGTTTCTTTACGTGATAATGAATTTCATGGAGCTATAATGTGTCCATTGAAATACACATTTCCCCACCTTCGAATCATTGATCTTTCTCAAAATGGTTTCTCAACGAAATTAACATCAGAAATAATCATGTGCTTCAAATCGATGATCATATCCAACAAAAGACAACTGGATTTCAAGGACGTGATTCACAGTGACAATGCGGAAATAGATATTGATTCGCATCCATTTTCAATGTCCAACAAAGGAGTTGCCATGGATTATCCTGGGAGTCAATACCTTCATCACATGGTAGCCATTGATCTTTCATGTAACAAAATTTCGGGAGAGATTCCAGATATCATGGGAAGTTTGAATGGTCTTGTTGTGCTCAATTTGTCCAATAACATGTTTACTGGCAGCATTCCATCTTCCTTGGGAAAGCTTTCAAATCTTGAAGTGCTGGACCTTTCTCTCAATGGCTTGTCAGGGAATATTCCTCAACAACTCACAGGGCTAACCTTCTTGGATTTCTTCAATGTGTCTTTCAACAATCTCTCAGGTCCAGTACCAGAAAATGGCCAACTTTCTACCTTTGATAATAATTCATTTGAGGGAAATAAAGATTTGTGCGGGATTCAATTGTTGAAGAAATGTGAAGATCATCCTAAGCGTCCATTGCAAAAACCTGATGGTGATCAAGATTCTGAGTCAGGATCTTTCTTTGAATTTTGTTGGATGGTTATTCTAATTGGATATGTGGGTGGCCTTGTTGCTGGGTTAGCACTGGGAAATGCTTTTTCGGTAGATGTTTATAGGTTGCTGAAAAAGATCTTTTAAGTCAAAAGCCTAGATGTTGCTCTTTTCATGTGTGTAATCTTAGATTATTTTTATTTTTCTGTTTGCATTTAAAGTTATTGTGTTTCTCTTACCTAAACCCAAATAAAAGTAGACATGATAAAAACAAAAATATAGTGTGTTATATATTTATTTTGCTTTTTCTATATTTGGAATAACAAAAGCCATACTGCATACAATAATCAATTTCCTTTTGCATACTCTCTCTTATGCTTATGCAGTAGTTATGCTTATGCTTATTCAAGACAGGATGTTAAAATGTAAAAAGAAGCAATTGTTTTTTCAGAAAAACAAGTATTCATTGATATGAAAAAGATTATAAGTACATCAATTGGGCCAACACTAACAGTACTAAATAAATGAGATTTTTTAACAAAACTAAAATTACAACCAATATCCATATTCTAAATAAGAGAAGGGAAAAAAAACTAATATAAACTAAAATCTTTTCATTAAAGAAGTTACTAATAAAAACAGGAATTTTCTTCTGCTTTTCTTTCTCTTCTTTTTCAATATTTAAAGTCAACAACACCATAGAAGGAAGGAGAAGCAATGATGATCAATCTCTCTCTTTTTCACAGTAAGAGCACTAATTTTTCTCATAGGAATCGAATGGAGAGTAAAAAATAAAATTACAACAGCACCTGTAAATAGGGACAATAACCTCTATCAAAGGGAGCACTGCGAGCACAGAACAACCCATTAAGGGAACAAAACCATAGCCTTGAAAAAAAGAGAGCAATTACCAATGAGTATGAAAGGTTAACATATCCATCTATACAGTATTCATAAACATGTTTTTTGGGTGAAGTATGTGAAGTTTAGCATAGTATGGAAAGGAATCTGTAGAATTCTGGTTCTTTTGATTGTAAAAGAAGTTTGCATCAGTTGATTTTAAGAATGCACAATTAACTACAGTTAGATATGTTGAAGTAATTGGTATATTGATTTCCTGCAATTAATCCGTTCTTTATATGTTGATGGTTCACAAATAAGATCTTATTAACTATAAATTATTGCATAGTCATATACTCTTGTCAACAATGCTATTAAATTTCTTTTAGCAATTATGATTAACATCTGTTGTAAAATTTGAAGCTATTGAGATATGGAAACATGCATAGAACAAAATTGATATGTCCCATCATATTTTACATTATTGTCGATACAACTACACATCTCTGTTCAAAGAAATGAGTAGAGGTCGCTTTCTTCCAGTTCTAAGGCGTATTTGTTTGGATCATTGAAGAACAAAATGCTGTCACTGCCATCACAGAAGATCCCACCCAGTTCATCATCACTGGCTATGTTTTGTTGTTGATCCTTTGTGACTTCTTCATCAAGTTCATCTCCACAGGCATTGTTTGAGTTCTTTTCAACCAACTCCCTAAACAACACAGAAGGCACTAGTCTTCCTGCAATAATTATTAAAAGAAAACCGTATAATGTGTTCTTCGTTTTTCTGCATTCCTCTCAATTATGTTTTATATTGAGAATTTAATTCATATAGGTCGCGTTTGGATACTAAAACACAAATACAAGATTGCTATATGTATATATTTTTTCCCTTTTTAATAAAATAGAGTTGAAGTTAAGAGTTAGACTTTAGTCTACACTAGAATGAGATCCGCGTGATGCGCAGGACGGTAAATTAATGATAGTATATAATAAATATTAAAAATTGTTATGTTTTTGTAGAAATAAATTAAATATGTGTAAATTGAAGTTAAATTTAAAAAGTGTTTTATTTTAAATAATTTGTAGTACAAAAGATTTGGATGTTAGAGTTATATAAAGTGACATTTTTATTTGGTGGTTTGATTTTTGCATTTGTTTTAGTAGATGGACTTAGTCATCTTATGTGGCACTCGTTCTCCTTTTTTTTGTTAGTTGTTAGAGTTGGTGCTTTCTTCTTTTTGTCGTAGGTTCTTGCGAAGACATGTTCTTTATGAATTGTTGAGTTTGATGCACTTTCTATTGTGTTATTTGGTTCCATCTTTGTATGTATGTTCTTCTTTCGAAGATGTGTTTTGAATTTGTATGTTTTTTTTTCTCCTTAATCTCTTGATGGGGTGATGCTTCAATGTCATTATTTTTCTGAAATGTCATTAGATTTGAAGCAGTTGTACCCAATAAGTTTTTTGCGTCGCTATCAAATAGTACAAAAGTTGTTGTAACACTTTGATCTAAAATCTTTAATTGAATTCTGAACCTAAAATAAGTATTGGGCTAGCAACTAATAATTTGATAGATGAGATTATGAAAAGTATATAGAGTTACCTTATTGTTGGATATTGTGGTGTTTGGTTACATGTGCCGCAAATGTAGTTGTTTCTTTTTTTTATATGCTTTCTTCTGATACTTTTTACATTTAACATAGTTCCATCATAATTTGTCATCAATTTCGTTTATAGTTGCTAAAATTGTAAAGATCTTTTTCTATTCCAATATTCAATTTATGTTATCATCAGGTATATGGTATTTGAGTAAGTATGAATATATGATGTATGTTGTGATTTTTTTTTGTCATATCTGATCATCAGATTCTCATTGCATGACCATTAGATTTTGGATAGTTATTCGATTTCTAATCGTGCTGCTCTGAAAGAATGATACTCTATTGAGTAAGTTTGAGATGTGCAGTTCAGAAATAAATTTTTTGTGCTAAATTTGATGTTATGTGAAGGAATAGTGATAAGAGACTTATATATGTAGTTTAAATGGTATGGAATTTAAAAACTTATAACGTAAAATGTAGTTGTTTCTTTTTTTTTTTATATGCTTTCTTCTAATACTTTTTACATCAAACATAGTTCCATCCTAATTTGTCATCAATTTCGTTTATAGTTGCTAAAATTGTGAAGATCTTTTCCTATTCCAATATTCAATTTATGTTATCATTAGGTATATAGTATTTGAGTAAGTATGAATGTATGATGTATGTTGTGATTTTTTTTGTCATACCTGATCATCAGATTCTCATTGTATGGCCATTAGATCTTGGATAGTTATTTGATTTCTAATCGTTCTGCTCTGAAAGAATGATGCTCTATTGAGTAAGTTTGAGATGTGCAGTTCGAAAATAATTTTTTTGTGCTAAATTTGATGTTATGTGAAGGAATAGTGATAAGAGACTTATATATATAGTTTAAATGGTATGGAATTTAAATACTTATAACGTAAAATTTATTATGATTAATAATATTATTATGATATTTGTAATATGGATGTTTATTACTTTAGTGAGTTATTTATAAAAATTAATAAATTAATTGTTGCGGTTATAAATTTATTGTATTGTTTATAATGGTAGATATAATAAATATAGGAATATGAATTCAATGTATTTGGAGGTTACAAATTTATTGGATTCTATTTTTTAGTTTTTTATTTGTATATATATATATATATATATATATATATATATATATATATATATATATATATATATATTTTGCTGATTTAAAAATAATAATTGATTTGGCAAGAATTGAATGGTTGATTCTAACCAAATAATAATTATTCTAAAGTTGGCAATGCAATTGACGTAGTTAATGGCCTAAACTTATGGAGTTGCGGTCAACATAATTATTGTAATAATTATATATTTAGATTTGTATCCATGTATGATGCATCTTATATGTACAAATATACGCAACAAAAGTTAAAAGTTAAACATTTTTAGTAAAAAAAAGAAAATAGTTAATTAGTATTTTGAGGTAAACATGCATGCATGATGCATCTTATATACTACGAATGTATCTAATATGAAAATGTATGTCTAATATCATATATTTTTGAGTATATACCCATTTTGGTCCTCAAAGAATTTTAAACTGGACACTTTAGTCCCTAACTAAAATTAATTATTCGATTGGTCCTTAACAATTAATTCCGTCAGTCACTTAGGTCCTTTACTCCGTTAACTCTAACGGAGGACAAAATAGTCCCTGACAACTCTAACAAGGGACAAAATGGTCCCTGATCTCCTCTGTTCGGAAACGACACTGTTCTCTCCCAATTTCCATCATATCTCGCATAACACTAGCAGTCTTGTCACGACCCAAAATGAGCCATGACTGGCGCTCAGGGAAATAGTCCCCTAGCAAGCCTAGCCGACTCAACTATAAGTTGAATAAGAAAGTTACAAATATTATACAAGTTCTAAAATAAATAATTATACACTTATAACAAAACTAAGATAATTAAAATAGTTGGATCCTATCTGTGTCATATGGAGCATATATACATCTAAGAACTCGTCAACAAATAAGTACTCATTGCAGATCGTACATCTTGAATCGAAAGCCTCACATAGACAAGTAATTGTTCCTGAAAAATGTTTTTAGAAAAACGGGGTGAGTTTGAAAACTCAGTGACTAGACAATACATCTATAATCGACATGAGACCATATAAACATTATATCAAAGTAATTTTAATTAGAAAATAATAGTTGATAATAATAAGTGAATCAATAAGGGAGTTCTCATACAGAAATCAAATCAAAAGTCCACACTTGGGCGGCTTCACCTCTATGGATAGCCCTTTCCTCTTGTGTGTCCTAACAGAATAACAGATCTAACGTGTGGCCTACACGTTAGGCTAGCAACACCCCTGCTAGCTGGAGTCTGAGTTAGATACATCTAAGTTAACGTCATAACCGCCGTTAACTACGGTTTTCTAATACGAGCCTCCCAAACCAATTCAAAACATATAATTTCAAATACAACAAATCTTTGATCTTTCAAATATATAAGGTATCGAATCAAATCAAATCATATTATATTTTCTCATCAGAATCCTTTCCAATCATACTTTTTTTTAATCAAAACACATTTCAAATATATTTCACAATCTTTAAACTAAGTGAATACCAACAAATACTTCAATGCTTCAAAAACAGATATTCAAGTAAACTCAAACATTTTAGAATAATGCAAAACTTTATCAAAAATATATATGGTCTCAAAAACAGATATTCAGATAAGATCAATCAATTTAAAATAATACAAAACTTTATCAAAAATATATATGATCTCATGTATAGTTCCGAAAGTATAAACTTCATAAAAATGAATTATTCAATTTTAATAAATCAATTATTCTAATTAATTTAAAACCGTTCTAGACAAATATAGTGAGTATAATTCAAATATCATAATAGATATATGTCAAAATAATTATAGATGCACAATCAAACAATTATAAATGTAAAGCCTATTCACAACTTGGTCCCAAGGGACCGAAGATACCGAACCCGGAGTGCCAAAATCCAAGGTGAGGAGGATTGAAGTAAAATGGAACGAATGAGCGTAGGGTTTAGATTTGGGTAGCGACAAGGTGGAGCTGCGATAGTTTGGGTTATTGGGTTATTGACAGTAACGGTTCCATTAGCAACCAAGGTTCACTCGAACGGCGACCGGTGACGGAACAGCCCTCTATTCCCAGCGGCTCCTCTCGCACATTCTGTTTCTCTCTCTTCGAGCTCTCTCTTCTGTCTCAACAATGGCGACGCGACTTGGCATGGCGGCGGCTGTCCTTCCTCGTCTCCTCTCTCGCGCTCGTCCCCTCTCTCGGACGCATCTCTCGGTTCTGGCCTCTGATGGCGACGCGACGGCAGCGAGCTGAACGCGGCAGGCGGCGGCGCGACGGGTCACGAATGGTGAGCTCCAGGCCGGCGGTGACGAGGCGTGGCTCTCTCTCTCCTCGCGTGGTAGCTCGGCGTGGACAGCTCCCTCCTCCCTCCTTCCTCCTCCCTTCTCTTCTCACGACCTCCCCTCTTCTCTCTTTCCCTTTTCTTTCTTTTTCTGTTGAATCTGGGTGTGTGTTGTGAGAAAGAGGGTATGAGGTGAGTGAAGGTGTGTGCGGCAGTGAGAGGTGAGTGAGTGTGGGGCTAGGGTTAGAGAAGGAAAAAATATACTTAGGAGTGGGTCCCACGTCTTATCTATTTTTTTTTTCTGGTTATTACATTCTTCCCTCCTTTAGAAATTCGGTCCCCGAATTTCAACCAATATACTATGTAATATCGCGTGAGCAGTACAAGTTACACATATTTCATAGAATTATACATTGTTGCAATGAATAACAAATTTAGGAATAAGAGAAAAAGCAACATTGTGACAATCATGGAATTAAAGGGGGACACAGTGAATACACTAGCGACAAAGGAAAATCATTTTAATGATCATCTTTCTCAGACCTAAAACATTGTTGTGATAACTTGCTTATCAATTACTATAGAAGTTCAACTAATTACAACATAACCACACAATGCAACATATTCCTTCCGGTTAAAGAGATAAATACATTTAAATAGCTAATCTAAAACTCAAATCATATATCCAAGCTTCGTGAAAATCATATGATAAAGATAAATTTGCAAATTTTGGTATAAATTTTCTACTAAGATCAAAACACTTGTCATTCATCATGAAAGTTTTCCCATCAAAGAAGTACTTTGGAATTTTTATTTATTTATTTATTTGAAAATACATTTCTAATATCAAAACTTATTAATTAGTTAGGAGACATGGCCTAGATAAACAAATACATACAAAGATCGCTTCTAATTTATTTCTAATTTGAAAGGACACAATTTTTCAGTATCAAAAAAGAGAAAGAAGATACAAGACCTAAAGTCTATATTATGTATAGATCAAAATTGGAACATTAGGATCAAGAAAGTCACAAAAAAAAAAAAAGAAAGAGTGGCATCACAAGCAAGAAAACGAAGAGCAACACTCTTATAACCTAAATGAAATATCCACAACATTCATAAATCAAAACCACAAACAATAAGATAGAGATAGTAATAGAGAAGCAAAGTAAGACAATAAATTCAAGGCTTGACACCACATTTTAGAATATATAATTAATTAGTCAAAAAATGAAAACATTAACTGTCACAAAAATTAACCTGCTCTCTTTTCCTAATTTAGAAATCTCTAACTAAGTCTCTCGGAAATTGTTATTATTATTATTATCATGACTTTAGTTATTAAGCATACTAATATAAAAATGGAAATTACTTGACTATAAATGAGATAGACAGTGTAAAACATGACAAGATGTTATTTAAGTACATTCAACTCATTTAAGTACAAAATCTTAGTTAAACCATCCAAGAAGAGGTCCTTCAATACTTCACATGCAAGAACAATTTAAGGCCCGCACAACAATTCATAACAATTGTAACATAATTCAGACCCCTCACAGCGTTTAAGCAAAATTCTCCAATTATGGTTAGTGTGACCAATTATGGCAAACACGTATAGAGAAAGGTGAAGATAAGTGAAAGAAACAGCTTGTCAAACTGACGTAAGACTAGATCAAACAAAAACACAAGGTGAGAACAAAGGCAAAGTTGAGTTGGAATATATATATATATATATGTGTGTGTGTGTGTGTGTGTAGACAAAATCTTGCTCCTAAACCCCCAAAGTTAAATCTCCAATACACTCGATCGTTTAACTGCACAAAAACATGTTCGCAATTTAATTCCAATATCTCATCCAAAGAGAACACCACCAAAAAGTTAAAACTAAAATCAAATCCTCTTATCCTTGATAACCCCCGACAACCGATGCACCGCGTGATTTTGGTCAAAGATAGCTGGAAGCATAAACAACTATACCATTCATGTGATCAATTCCAATAACTTCTATGTGCTCGGTCAAAAATAAAAAAACAATAAAAAGCAAAATTGAGTATATATAATACAGTCAGCATATATGGTAAACGACGACCAATAAGTGTTCATTAAACACTTAACTCTCCTATCTTAAAAGTGTGTCAACAACTAGGATGGGGGAACAACAGGTTGGGCCTATCACCATTCTCAAAGCTACCAGTCAAAATCATTAAGAACAAAACACAAACTGCTGTACCAAGTTAGAAGTCACCATATATGAGTATGGTAGTCAAAAGTATCGATTGGAAGACAACACTGCAAAGGAACAAGAATTGACATGTTCATATTAAATACATGGAAAGAAAATAGAAGAGACAAAAGAAAAGATCTAGGGCATTCAAACTCCAGGTAAAAGTCACCAATTCCACATCTAAGTATCTAACTCGATTACATGGACAATGTTACTCAACCAACTCAACGAACATAGCGCTACAAGAAAACAACTTTAAATTGAACTTTGCATCAACTATTAATGCTAGAAAATGAATATGGCAGAAAAATTCAATAGAGAAGACAAATTTAATTTAGATCATGAGCCTGTATTATTTTTTGTAGAGCTTCTCTCTTTTTCTTTTTTTTTTTTGAAATCATATCTTCTGATAAAAAAAAATTTAAATTGTTGCAACCAATGAAAAGCATTGGAGGTCATAACAAAAGTAAAATGACTACATAATCAAGTTATTTTTTTATAATATCTAAGGGGTAGAAAGTGAAAGAATAATATAACAAGGACATATCAACCTCGGAATCTTGAAAACAGTCTTGGTGCAATCCCATACCCTTCAATTGGTTCCCAAGGAAAAGAGAAACAAAAACCGATTTCCAACCACGAGAGAATAACGAAGGAAACAACACAAGTAGCAAATTTAAAATTGAAAAAAAGCAAAAATTAAACAAATGAACCAGGCAAGTACAAAAGCATATCACTAGGAAGCACTCAACACCCACAATCAGACAACACTACACGGGAAACCAACGACATTTTAATTCAAATGCTGCTAGCACAGTAGGTTGGAATGATCAAAAAGGAAAGAAGAGTTTGGAAAAACTGTTTTAGGAAACTAGATTCAATCCATTGTATTCATCGTGTTCAACAACCAGGCTACAATGCTGCATAGAATATAACTACATTTTGATTCACATGCATTGCGAACCAAGCAAAACTTAAGCTAAATCCCTCTACATAATAATGATAAGAACAGTTGAAGAATAGAAGTTTCAGGGGAAAAGCAAGGGTAAGGAGTTCTCGGTTTCTTTGGATCTAGGCAAAAGCAGAATTCATCATCCAATCCCCAACAAAAAGCAAGCATTCCGTGGAAATAAAAAGGTCATGTTCAACAACACAGTACCGTAATAGAACAGATCATCAAATTAAAAGAATTCAACCAAACTTTCAGATCGAAAAAGATTCAATTCAGCTAACAGATTATCCAAAAAAAATCGCCACACCAAAGCAAAGAAAATCACAATTCCAATAAAAAAAAGAAACAAGAATAACACTCCGTTCAAATGTTTATTGCGTAGTTCTTCTCCTTGAGCAACTGAATAACAGTTCAATTATTGTTTTGAAAGAAAGAATCACGAGTGGTTCAAAATTATGTAAGCTTTAAAGATCATTCACAAAAGAAGAAAAAACTCCTCGTTTATCGAAATCCAAAAGAAGCACCTCAATTCAACAACTAAGCAAATCCACAATTCACAAATCCGAATACAGTTTTACAACAGGAATCAGATAGTAATTCATAGCAAGAACATATCGAATCTTCTATATCATGAATGAAATCTTGAAATCGAGAACCATAGAGAAGATTAAAGCAAATATTCACAAAAGCGAGAAAGGGCAGAACCTGCTAAAAAAATAAGAGTCGCAAACCGGAACCAAAACTAAAATCATTGGAAAAGCAAGTTCAAGAAAAACTACCAAAAGATAACTCAAGGTTGGGTACAAAGAAGAGGAAAAGAGTGGCAAGAAGCGGCAGAAGTCGCATGATAACAACCAAAAGACAACAACGACATAACGGACAAAGATGACATCGCTATAGGCCTTTGATAGTGCCACAATTTGTACAAATAGGCGCGCTTCTATTTATACAATCGTGATCCTACCATAGGACACTTGCTCCACATTACACAGATTAAACCTAAGCTCTGATACCACTTTGTCACGACCCAAAATGAGCCATGACTGGCGCTCAGGGAAATAGTCCCCTAGCAAGCCTAGCCGACTCAACTATAAGTTGAATAAGAAAGTTACAAATATTATACAAGTTCTAAAATAAATAATTATACACTTATAACAAAACTAAGATAATTAAAATAGTTGGATCCTATCTGTGTCATATGGAGCATATATACATCTAAGAACTCGTCAACAAATAAGTACTCATTGCAGATCGTACATCTTGAATCGAAAGCCTCACATAGACAAGTAATTGTTCCTGAAAAATGTTTTTAGAAAAACGGGGTGAGTTTGAAAACTCAGTGACTAGACAATACATCTATAATCGACATGAGACCATATAAACATTATATCAAAGTAATTTTAATTAGAAAATAATAGTTGATAATAATAAGTGAATCAATAAGGGAGTTCTCATACAGAAATCAAATCAAAAGTCCACACTTGGGCGGCTTCACCTCTATGGATAGCCCTTTCCTCTTGTGTGTCCTAACAGAATAACAGATCTAACGTGTGGCCTACACGTTAGGCTAGCAACACCCCTGCTAGCTGGAGTCTGAGTTAGATACATCTAAGTTAACGTCATAACCGCCGTTAACTACGGTTTTCTAATACGAGCCTCCCAAACCAATTCAAAACATATAATTTCAAATACAACAAATCTTTGATCTTTCAAATATATAAGGTATCGAATCAAATCAAATCATATTATATTTTCTCATCAGAATCCTTTCCAATCATACTTTTTTTTAATCAAAACACATTTCAAATATATTTCACAATCTTTAAACTAAGTGAATACCAACAAATACTTCAATACTTCAAAAACAGATATTCAAGTAAACTCAAACATTTTAGAATAATGCAAAACTTTATCAAAAATATATATGGTCTCAAAAACAGATATTCAGATAAGATCAATCAATTTAAAATAATACAAAACTTTATCAAAAATATATATGATCTCATGTATAGTTCCGAAAGTATAAACTTCATAAAAATGAATTATTCAATTTTAATAAATCAATTATTCTAATTAATTTAAAACCGTTCTAGACAAATATAGTGAGTATAATTCAAATATCATAATAGATATATGTCAAAATAATTATAGATGCACAATCAAACAATTATAAATGTAAAGCCTACTCACAACTTGGTCCCAAGGGACCGAAGATACCGAACCCGGAGTGCCAAAATCCAAGGTGAGGAGGATTGAAGTAAAATGGAACGAATGAGCGTAGGGTTTAGATTTGGGTAGCGACAAGGTGGAGCTGCGATAGTTTGGGTTATTGGGTTATTGACAGTAACGGTTCCATTAGCAACCAAGGTTCACTCGAACGGCGACCGGTGACGGAACAGCCCTCTATTCCCAGCGGCTCCTCTCGCACATTCTGTTTCTCTCTCTTCGAGCTCTCTCTTCTGTCTCAACAATGGCGACGCGACTTGGCATGGCGGCGGTTGAAGCTCAGCAGCAACGGAAGCAAGACGCGGCGGCTGTCCTTCCTCGTCTCCTCTCTCGCGCTCGTCCCCTCTCTCAGACGCATCTCTCGGTTCTGGCCTCTGATGGTGACGCGACGGCAGCGAGCTGAACGCGGCAGGCGGCGGCGCGACGGGTCACGAATGGTGAGCTCCAGGCCGGTGGTGACGAGGCGTGGCTCTCTCTCTCCTCGCGTGGTAGCTCGGCGTGGACAGCTCCCTCCTCCCTCCTTCCTCCTCCCTTCTCTTCTCGCGACCTCCCCTCTTCTCTCTTTCCTTTTTCTTTCTTTTCTGTTGAATCTGGGTGTGTGTTGTGAGAAAGAGGGTATGAGGTGAGTGAAGGTGTGTGCGGCAGTGAGAGGTGAGTGAGTGTGGGGCTAGGGTTAGAGAAGGAAAAAATATACTTAGGAGTGGGTCCCACGTCTTATCTATTTTTTTTTCTGGTTATTACAAGTCTAACGCTGTAACTTCAAACTACACAATGCACACTCTATAAATTTAATGTTCATAAGAAAAATATTCTCAACTTGTTCTCAACCAATTCATACTCAGGAAACTAATGCCTATGTCTCTCAACTAGTTATCGTCTTCGATGGATCCCATGAATCTAGACAGCAAGTCTGATTTGTTAAGATCCGTCGTCGTCGTTGCCATCTCCCTCCTCCTCTGCCCTATTATCTCCATGACCGCATTGTCCACCACTCCGATCCCTTCCTTTAGCTTCTTCTCCGAACCAATGTTCAGTAATCGCTTCAGTTTCCATATGAGCGGCAACAGCGATATTGCTCGTTGTACTGATATCTTGGATGCGAGGTCGAAGCTATCTGCCAACTTGGACTCTGAAAAAGAAGGAATGAAGCACTCGGTGTCTATTTCAAATGAGAATTTGCATATGATGTCAAAGGAGAATCTTCTCATGGTGTCCTAATGTCCAACAATCTATATTGCTTGCCGGAGAGTGGAGAAAGGCGTGCCCTTGGAGTAGTTGTGGAACTTGGTTTTGAGGATGTCGTGGACGTGTCGGGGTTGGAGGTGATGTTATCGAAGACATGGAAGTGAATGCTTTTGGTGGGTGAAGTGCAGATGAGGTGGATGTACCAGTCACAAAGATTTAGAAAGTGTGTGGTCCATAACATGTTGAGGTAGGTGCGACACGTGTGACAATTACACCATGCTTAATCTTGGAGTTAAAGAGGAGGAAGGAAAAGATGGAAAAGAAGACTGTGAAGAAGGAGAGTATGAATGTTAGAGTTATGCGAGATATGATAAAAATTGGGGAAGAATAGTGTCGTTTTCGAATAAAGGGATCAGGGATCATTTTGTCCCTTGTTAGAGTTGTCAGGGACCATTTTGTCCCATGTTAGAGTTGTCAGGGACTATTTTGTCCTCCGTTAGAGTTAACGGAGTAAAGGACCTAATTGACTAACGGAATTAATTATTAGGGACCAATCAAGTAATTAATTTTAGTTGAGGACTAAAGTGTCCAGTCTGAAATTCTTTGAGGACCAAAATAGGTATATACTCTATATTTTTTGTTTCGTTTTGATACTCTTTTAATAAATTTGTTTTTTTTAGTTTTCAAATATTCTTTTCAAAATTTATATTGGTAAAATAAAATAGAATTTGTTTTTAATAATAAGTGAAAACTACAATAATAGTTCTTTGTACCTAGTGTTACTTCTAAAAATTAAAATAATTATTTTTTTTACCAAAGATACAAAGACTCGAACTCGCGACCAATATGGGAGACTATGCCATTTGAGGTATAACTCATTGGCAAAAATTAAAATGATTATAATAAACATAATTATAATAATAAAATATAATTTTCATTTTTCAAACTTTTAATTTATAAATTTATTGTATTGTTTATAACGGTAAGATATAATAAATATAGGAATATGAATTCAATATATTTGGAGGTTACAAATTTATTGGATTCTATTTTTTAATTTTTTTTATTTGTATATTTTATTTTTTTGCTGATTTGAAAATAATAGTTGATTTGGCAAGAATTGAGTGGTTGATCCTAAAGTTGTGCCAAGTAAGCAATATTGCTGACATGGCATTAGTAGGAGAAAAGAAATGTCTCAAAAGTAATGTGGTGCATACTTATGTATCTACTTTTATATATTAAGAATAGATTATTTTTCTTTTACGAAAGATACAGAGACTCGAACTCGCGACCAATATGGGAGACTATGCCATTTGAGGTATGATGAGTTTGGAAAACTCTTAATTAATTTTGATGATGAACAAACATTATTAAAGTATTTAATTACAAAATTATTAATTTGATCTTAATTCATATTTGCTTAATTAATAATTTTGTTGTGCAGATTTCACCTTGGGCCGGAAAATAAAATTGTTGCTAGCCCAAATTAAAAATCAGCCCTGCTACATGTGTTATATTTAGTGGCTGAATTTTTATGGGCCAAGCTCAATGTTATTATAGCCAAGCCCATATTTAATTTTGATGAATGCTTTCTATACTTGATCCGAAATCAATTTCATCAGGAAAGCAAATGTTAACCAAATGGGCCAGTTTTTAATTTCAATGTTACAAGCCCAAATTTTATTTGTGATGTATGGTTCCAAACTTGGTGCGAAACCAAGGAAAAATGAAAGCAAAGTGCTTCCAACGGAACCAAGCCTTTAACCATGTGATGGATTTCAAAATCTATTACATTGTTAATTAATGCATGGGGAACATGAGAGAGAAAAATCAGCTGAATTGATTGATGGCTATTATGACAAACACGCCACTCTAAGCAAGGGAAGTAAAAGCAAGCTATTCTCAATTAATTTGTTTAACCACTTTATATTGCTTTTCTTCAGATTCTTTTTATTCTCTCTCATCTCTTTCTTTTTCTTTCTTCGGTCCTTGTCCAGGAAATAATGGAAGAAATGTTCTTCAACCAAGAGAAGGAAGAAGCTGCATGCATCAAGACCATCAAGCTAATGATGGCAAGAAAACATACTAAAATAAAAATGAGCTGTGGCTAAGATACTTACCAAATGTGGTTAGATTTGGTGAGGTTATCTTGAGCCTTTCATGCTCAAAAATGGACGTTGAAGATTCGGCCAGCAGGGGAGATTCTTGAAGCATGGCTTGTCTTTGATTCTGCTCAACCACCACAGGGAGTAGCTAGAGTGGCGAAGTGATGGTTGAAGGCAGAGATTGAAGCAGATGAAGTCATCATCATCATGAAGCATCAAGGGCCAGAATTCCATCTTGGAGAGCAAGCCAAGGATGGAGAGCTCGGATTGATGAAGGGTGATGATCAAGAAAGGACTAGAGGTAACTGCATGTTGGTTAATGCATGGTTATCTCTTCTCTCTCTATGTGGCCGAACCGGTTTGTTGAAGGAGGAAGAAGTTGGTTCGATTTTGGCTTCAATAAGTGGAGGCTCCCCTCTTCTATAATAAGGGTGGACAGCCACTGTTTGAAGCAAGGAGAAAATTTGAGAGTGCAAGGCACAGAGTTCTCAGAGCTACCTGAGCTAACAGATTTCTCTTCTCCTTCAATGTATTCTGTTTTGTAATTTTTCTGTTTAATTTTGTCATGTCTTGAGTCTCATGGAAAAAGGCAAACAGTGAGGTTTGTAATGAAAAAGCCATAGAGCGGAAAAAGGCAGAGAGTGCAAAATTAAAAGAAAAAGCCATAGATGTCTTAGAGTTCCTTTGTTCATCTATGTTGTGTTTCATGATTCTGTAGGAATCCCCTTGTAAGTTGGGTTAGCACTTTATAGTTTGTAATCAGGTTGATTATAGTGAAATTCCATCATTGTTGTGATGGAGACTAGATGTAGGCTGCACTGCACTTAGTAGCTGAACCAGGATATATCTGGGTGTAATCTTTCTTCTCTCCTACTCCATTTCTGTTTTCTACAGGAGCAAAAACTAAATTGTCTCGTGCCGAGTGACGAGACAAAACAAAAAGTCTCGTGGCAAGTGACGAGCAAAAACAAAAAGTCTCGTGTCCAGAGACGAGCTAAAACAGAAAAGTCTCCTCTGAGTTCAGCAAGTCTAATCAAGAAAAAAGGGGGCTAAGATTCAACCCCCCCTTCTCTTAGCCACTGAAACCATCAATTGGTATCAGAGCTTGGTCTCAAAGAGATCAAGCTTTGCAGCTTGGAGTAAAGATCCTTATGGCAGAAAACAGTGGCGCAAATGTGGTGTCCTACAATCTGACTGAAGGTCAATCAAGCAACAGACCTCCTCTTTTCAATGGGAAAAATTATACCTATTGGAAGGAGAGGATGAAGATATTTGTACAAGCAGTGGACTACAGACTTTGGAAGATTATCCTACAAGGGCCTCAATATCCAACTACCACAAGTGCTGAAGGAGTAGTCTCTCTCAAACCAGAAGCAACATGGACCGAGGAAGATAGGAAGAAGGTGGAGTTAAATGCCAAGGCAGTGAATCTGCTCAACTGTGCTATCAGCTTCGAGGAGTACCGATGGGTATCACGATGCACAACAGCAAAGGAAATCTGGGACAAATTGCAAATCACTCATGAAGGAACCACCATTGTGAAGAAGACTCGGACAGATATGTTAAACAGAGAGTATGAAATGTTTGCAATGAAGGGAGGAGAGTCCATTGATGAACTGTTCGAACGGTTCAATGCCATCATTGTTGTCTTAGATGCTCTGAGAATTACACATTCTGAATCTGTGCTAGTGAGAAGAGTGTTGAGATGTCTCACAAAAGAGTGGGAAACAAAATCTTTAATTATTTCTGAGAGTAGTAGCTTAGATTCCATGACACTTAATGATTTGAGAGGAAATCTTCTAGCTTTTGAAAACACATATTTGAAAAAGGACTCAAAAAAGAAAGGAATTGCCTTTTCTTCTATGACTAACCCTCTGGATGATGAATCAAGTGATAACTCTTCTGAAAATGAGTTTGTTTTGTTTGCAAAAAAATTCAGGAAAATGGTGAAGCTCAAAGGCAAAGGCAGCAGCTTAAGGAAGATGAAGAAAGACCTTAACAAAGTAACCTGTTACAATTGCAAGGAAACGGGCCATTTCAAATCTGACTGTCCCAAGTTGAAGAAGGAGGAAAAGCCGAAAAAAGGAAAGAAAAAGGGACTGATGGCCTCATGGGAAGACTTAGAGAATGACTCCGATGATGATGAAGAAACCGAGACCAAGTCACAAACATGTCTCATGGCAGACCACATAGATCAGGTAGTCTTTCATAACCCTAACACTGAAGATCTTCATCTTATGATAGACCACCTTTCTGAAAAAATAAGATGTTTTCTGCTGGAAAATCAAGAACTTGAACAACAAATCACCATTCTTAAGGCTGAAAACAGTTTTCTAAAAGAAAAAGTGAGAGAGGCCGAAACTGCTTGTGATCTTATTGAAGAGAATAAGCAGTTAAGAGCCCAAGTCAGAAGCTGTGAAAGTAACCATTGTGTTCTTGCATATGTAGACTGTTTTAAGCAAAATGAAGGGTTGCTTAAAAAGGTTAAAAGACTTAAGGAAGACTTAGCCAAGTTTACACAAAGTTCTGAAAATCTTAATCAAATTTTGGCTAGTCAAAAACCTCTTTATGATAAAGCTGGTTTGGGATTTCATAAATCTGAAAAATCACATTTTGAAAATATTGCTTCATCATCTAGTGATACAAGATTTCAAGATCCCACCTACTTTGACAAAAAGGCAACTCCAAGATTTTGTAGGCTATGCAATCGAAATGGACACTTTTCTATTCAATGTTTTTTTGGTGAAAGAATGGTGGGTGATAAAGTTTATAAAATTGTTTTTGATTACAATGGCTTAGGACATAGAAGATGGTTTAACGTAAAAGGATCCAAAAGGATTTGGATACCTAAGGTTACTTAAGCTTGCTTTGTAGGTGTGCCTAGCATCCAAAAGGAAGGAAAACATGTGGTATATGGACAGCGGATGCTCTAGGCATATGACCGGAAAGACAACCTTCTTCATAAAGCTTGATGAATATGATGGAGGGCTTGTCACTTTCGGTGATGATGCAAAAGGAAAAATTGTGGCTGTTGGGAAAGTGGGTAAAAATTTCTCATCTTGTATAAATGATGTTCTCCTTGTACATGGCTTGAAACATAATTTACTTAGTGTTAGTCAACTTTGTGATTTGGGTTTTGAAGTTATTTTTAAGAAATTTGTTTGTTTAGTTGTGTGTGAGAAAACTGGGAATGTTCTTCTTGAAGCTAAAAGATGCAACAATGTGTATGGATTAACTCTTGAGGATTTAAAGGAACAAAATGTAACATGCTTTACATCTTTCGAATCTGAAAAATGGCTTTGGCATAGAAAGTTGGGACATGCTAACATGTATCAAATTTCTAAGCTAGTCAAAAGAAATTTGGTTAGAGGAATTCCAAACATCAAGTTTGACAAAGATCTTACTTGTGACGCTTATCAATTAGGCAAACAAGTAAAATCCTCTTTTAAATCTAAAGATGGAATCTCAACCAAAAGGCCATTGGAAATGTTACATATTGATCTTTTTGGTCCTACTAGAACTCAAAGTTTAGGAGGTAAACACTATGGTCTTGTGGTGGTAGATGATTACTCTAGATTTGGTTGGGTACTTTTCCTTGCTCATAAGAATGATGCCTTTCATGCTTTTTCCACCCTTTGTAAGAAAATTCAAAATGAAAAGGATTTGAAAATTGCCCATTTAAGAAGTGATCATGGAAGAGAATTTGAAAATCAAGATTTTGAAAAATTTTGTGATGACTTAGGGATTTTTCATAACTTTTCATGTCCTAGAACCCCCCAACAAAACGGGGTGGTTGAAAGAAGGAATAGAAGCCTTCAAGAAATGACTAGGGCTATGTTATGTGAGAATGAAATTCCTAAATTTTTATGGGCTGAAGCTGTGAACACAGCATGTTACATTTTGAATAGAACAATCATTAGAAAAGGGTTAAAGAAAACACCTTATGAGCTATGGAAAGGAACCCCTCCAAATCTTAAGTATTTTCATGTTTTTGGATGCAAATGTTTTGTGCTTAATAATAAAGAAAATCTTGGAAAGTTTGATCCAAAATCTTATGAAGGAATGTTTGTTGGATATTCCACCACAAGCAAGGCCTATAGAGTTTATCTCAAGGAGCATAGGACAATAGAGGAATCCATACATGTTACTTTTTGTGATTCTAACTTAATTCCCAGTATTGTGAAGGATAATGATTCAGATTGTGAAGAGGCAGCAACAAGTAAAGAAAAGCCCAAATCTGTGCAAAATGAAGAATCTGTCAGCCCGGTTTTATCTCGTCAGATTGAAGGAGAAACTTCCATTTTATCTCCTGAGCAGACACGAGAAACTGAAACAGTGAGACCACCAGAAGTTCATCAAAGTTCAACACCTGGCCGAAAACCTAGAGAATGGAAGTCTATGAGGGGTTATCCTCATGACTTCATCATTGGTGATCCCTCTCAAGGAGTAACTACAAGATCCTCTACCAAAAGGCAAACCGAACCTAGCAATCTTGCTCTCTTGTCACAAATTGAGCCCAATAATGTCAAACAAGCTCTTGAGGACCCATCTTGGGTTAAGGCAATGCAAGAGGAGCTTGCTCAATTTGACAAGAATAAGGTTTGGACACTAGTACCTCATCCGGATGGTAAGAAAGTTACCGGTACTAAGTGGGTTTTTAAAAACAAACTTGGTGAGGATGGACAAGTTGTTCGTAACAAGGCTAGATTAGTGGCCCAAGGTTACGATCAAGAAGAGGGTATAGATTTTGATGAGTCTTTTGCTCCGGTAGCTAGAATGGAAGCAATTCGGTTGCTTCTTGCCTATGCTGCCCATAAAGGTTTCAAAATATTTCAAATGGATGTTAAATGTGCTTTTCTTAATGGCTTTATTGATAGAGAAGTGTTTGTGGCACAACCCCGCGGTTTTGAACATGAAGAGTTTCCAAATCATGTTTTCAAATTAACTAAGGCTCTTTATGGTCTTAGACAAGCTCCAAGGGCTTGGTATGAAAGGCTTAGTGCCTTCTTGTTGGAAAATCAATTTCAAAGGGGAACCACCGACACTACTTTATTTATTAAAGCATCTAATGATGATATACTCCTTGTTCAAGTTTATGTTGATGACATTGTATTTGGATCGGCCAACATTTCCTTGTGTGAAGAGTTTGGAAAACTCATGACTAGTGAGTTTGAAATGAGTTTAATGGGAGAGCTTACTTTCTTTCTTGGCCTCCAAATTAAACAAACTCCTAGTGGTACTTTTATTTACCAAGGAAAGTATGCAAAAGAACTTATCAAAAAGTTTGGCCTAGAAAATTCCAAATCAATGGGTACTCCTATGCATCCCAATGCTAAACTTGAAAAGGATGATGATGGCCAAGATGTGGATGAAACAAGGTATAGAGGAATGATAGGATCACTCATGTATCTTACATCCTCTAGACCAGACATAGTCCAAAGTGTGGGTGTATGTTCAAGGTTTCAATCTCACCCAAAAGAATCCCATCTTACGGCCGTTAAACGCATCATTAGGTACATTAAGGGAACTTGTAATTATGGGCTATGGTATCCTAAATCTGATGACTTTTGTGCAGTAGGGTTTTGTGATGCAGATTATGCGGGAGATAGAGTGGATAGAAGAAGCACCTCCGGCATGTGTTGCTTCCTTAGAAGCTCACTCAATATGTGGTCAAGCAAGAAACAAGCCACAGTGGCTCTATCCACAGCTGAAGCTGAATATGTTTCCGCATCTGCTTGTTGCTCACAATTAATTTGGTTAAAAACTCAATTGGAAGATTACAACTTAAAAATCAATAGTATTCCTTTATTTTGTGACAATATGAGTGCTATAAACATTTCAAAAAAATCCTGTTCTGCACTCAAGAACCAAGCACATTGAGATAAAATATCATTTCATTAGGGAACATGTGCAAAAAGGTACTATTGATATTCAATTTGTGAAATCTGAAGACCAAATTGCTGATATTTTTACAAAACCCCTCTGTGAAGACAGATTCTGTACCTTGAGAAAAAGTTTGGGAATGTTTGATTTAAGCTTTATTGAAAATTTGTGAATATGTAATTCTGTTCAGTTTTTGCTCGTAGGTTTGGACGAGAAACAATTAATGGCATGAAGGAAGAGCTGTGGTCAAGGGGGAGGCAACGCAGAATTCAAATTTTATGGGCCCCACCAAAATTCCTTGACCCCACCATGACAGTTTTGTTAGTTTCCTTTCTTTTGAAAAATTAAATCAACAAAACCTCTTGGTTGTCTCATCAAATCTTGGTGGAAGAAGTATGTTGTCAAATCAAATCTTTCTCTCCAACTAATCCCTTGATTTAGGGAAACCTCTTTTCAGTTTTTTGAAACCCTCCTTTGGATAATAACCGCTCTCTTAATGGGTAATAACTTCTCTCATTCTCTTTCCAATTAAGCATTTAATGCTTCTCTAACCTCCCATCACTCACCTCACTATTCGGCCACCTCTTCCTCTCCAAATTCCATCTTCATTGATCTTCATCATTATGAAAAAGAAAACAGCACCAAGGAAGAGTGAGAGAATTCGCCAATCTCAAAAACCTTCTACACCCCAAACACATACACACATTCACATTCATTCCACCTCTTCCTCTTCTCTTTCACCACCCTCCAAGAGAACCGAGACTATGAGGCGCAAAGTTATTGCTCAAAAATCATCTGGAAGAAGGAAAAGCGAGAAGGCGAAGGAGCCTAGCATAGAAGAAGAAGTAGAGGAGTCTCATACTTCACCTCCTTCATCATCGCCGAAAAGAACAACCCCACATGCATCCGGGAAGAGTTCAAAGAAGACGAAGGGTTTTGCGCTCCATGAGACCAGAGAACCTATGAACCTTGGGTCTATGGAGTTCAAGAACAAGTTTCACAAACCACACTCATATTTTGATCCTTCAAGGTTCTCTACGTGTGCTTCCTTCGAATTTCACAATGATGTCCTGGAGAAAAGGCATCTGTGCCCTTCTTACCTTGTGAATCTTAAGTCTCTGGCTTCCAAAGGAATCGACCTACAACCTATGTTTGATGGTCTCAAATGATCACCCCTGCTTCATATTCATAAAATGGTGTACCCAGGGTTGGTCAGGCAGTTCTATGCAAATCTGAGGTTTATTGATGGTAGCCTTCATTCTTATGTAAAACGGGTTCATATCATCCTGAATTCTGAAACCATCTCTTCTGCCCTCGGATACATTGATGAAGGGCCAAAGGCTTACATGAGTGATAAATGGGACTCACATGTAGGAGTTACATACAAGCAGGTGCTTCATCAAATCTGTGAAAATTTGTCTAGCCTAGATGGAACTGTTCCGACTCATAAGGCTTTGGGTCTAACTAATTCTCTGCTTCACCGCATCATAACACACATTCTCACTCCTCAAAGTGGTTCTCACAACAGGGTAACCATATCTGATTGTCTTATAATATTTGCTCTTGTTACATCATCTTCCATTTCATTTAGCTATATTATGATTCGTCACATATGGGAGTCTGTGAAAAGTACAAAAAAGGCCAATCTACCTTATGCAATGTTTCTTACATGCATTTTTGAGTACTTCAAGGTAGATTTAACCAATGAGGATGTAGAGAACAAGGTCTCCATGATCAGAGGAGGCGTGGCTGCAAAAAGAGGAAAGAAATCAATGGCTTCTGATGAGGACTTTGAAGGCCACCCAGAATCCTCAAAGACAACTGGTTCCCGCAGAGATATTCTCACAGAATTCAACCATATGTCCGACCTCATGATTCAATTTCACAAATCTGCTCGTAAACTTGCTTCTGAAAATGAGTCGGCATGGAAGAAATTCCAAGAGAGGGTAAGTCTAATGTTGGAAAGCCTTGAAGAAGAAGCTGGCAGTGATGACGGAGCAGAGGAACCTGACTTCAATCTTTCTGATGATTAACTTTCCGGTTACTATTTGATATTGGCACACTTTGGCTCAATTAGTTCTTTTGTTTTTTGTTAAGGTTGCAACTAACAATAGCTACCTAGGTGATACTTTGATGACACCATTTGGTTATGTTTTGGACTGTTATATTGCATATTCTGTTTTCTATAACAATGCTTTGTGCAGGTGCCCCCGTGATGACAGAAGGGGGAGGAAATTAAGGTTCCAAAATTGAAATTGGAACGAAACAGAACGAAACAGAGGCTGAAAAATAGGGGAACAGGGGTTGAAATTTTCAAATTTGAAAATTCATGATCACCCTTGTTCAAAGAATGCATGTTGCTATTGCATTCACTATGATTGATGTTTAAACTGTTCTTAGTCTATCATGATTAGTTAATTGTCATTTGGCATTTGGTTTATAATTATGTTAGATTTATTGAGATGCCCGGCTGTTGATTCATCATTGATAAACTTGTTATATTGAGAACTTATTTTTGGCAGTTCCTTTAAACTGTGGAATGTATTAAAACTACCTTGTTTTGATCATGTGTGCTTCAAATATTTTTCCATCATTTTGCTTTGCTCTGATATACTAACAGGAAACGTTTGGAAAATATTTGGATAAATGTTTGTTTGTATGAAAAAGTTTGAGCAGTAAATCAGTTTATGATATCAAATAAGTTTTTGATTATCAATAAAAACTGCTCATAAATCAAGCATTTAGCATCATAAAATATGCTAAAAAACATTATTACTTGAAGCTTGATTCAAATGTTACAGGTTAGTGCTTCCCTTGGTAAAAATGGTATATATTAAGGGGGAGCCTTATGACATTTAGAAAGGGGGAGAAATCCAAAATCAAAGGGAGTATTCTTTACTCTATCTCTAAATTTCTTTCCATTTCAATTTTAATAATGTTTGTCATCAAGGGGGAGATTGATGAGTTTGGAAAACTCTTAATTAATTTTGATGATGAACAAACATTATTAAAGTATTTAATTACAAAATTATTAATTTGATCTTAATTCATATTTGCTTAATTAATAATTTTGTTGTGCAGATTTCACCTTGGGCCGGAAAATAAAATTGTTGCTAGCCCAAATTAAAAATCAGCCCTGCTACATGTGTTATATTTAGTGGCTGAATTTTTATGGGCCAAGCTCAATGTTATTATAGCCAAGCCCATATTTAATTTTGATGAATGCTTTCTATACTTGATCCGAAATCAATTTCATCAGGAAAGCAAATGTTAACCAAATGGGCCAGTTTTAATTTCAATGTTACAAGCCCAAATTTTATTTGTGATGTATGGTTCCAAACTTGGTGCGAAACCAAGGAAAAATGAAAGCAAAGTGCTTCCAACGGAACCAAGCCTTTAACCATGTGATGGATTTCAAAATCTATTACATTGTTAATTAATGCATGGGGAACATGAGAGAGAAAAATCAGCTGAATTGATTGATGGCTATTATGACAAACACGCCACTCTAAGCAAGGGAAGTAAAAGCAAGCTATTCTCAATTAATTTGTTTAACCACTTTATATTGCTTTTCTTCAGATTCTTTTTATTCTCTCTCATCTCTTTCTTTTTCTTTCTTCGGTCCTTGTCCAGGAAACAATGGAAGAAATGTTCTTCAACCAAGAGAAGGAAGAAGCTGCATGCATCAAGACCATCAAGCTAATGATGGCAAGAAAACATACTAAAATAAAAATGAGCTATGGCTAAGATACTTACCAAATGTGGTTAGATTTGGTGAGGTTATCTTGAGCCTTTCATGCTCAAAAATGGACGTTGAAGATTCGGCCAGCAGGGGAGATTCTTGAAGCATGGCTTGTCTTTGATTCTGCTCAACCACCACAGGGAGTAGCTAGAGTGGTGAAGTGATGGTTGAAGGCAGAGATTGAAGTAGATGAAGTCATCATCATCATGAAGCATCAAGGGCCAGAATTCCATCTTGGAGGGCAAGCCAAGGATGGAGAGCTCGGATTGATGAAGGGTGATGATCAAGAAAGGACTAGAGGTAACTGCATGTTAGTTAATGCATCGTTATCTCTTCTCTCTCTATGTGGCCGAACCGGTTTGTTGAAGGAGGAAGAAGTTGGTTCGATTTTGGCTTCAATAAGTGGAGGCTCCCCTCTTCTATAATAAGGGTGGACAGCCACTGTTTGAAGCAAGGAGAAAATTTGAGAGTGCAAGGCACAGAGTTCTCAGAGCTACCTGAGCTAACAGATTTCTCTTCTCCTTCAATGTATTCTGTTTTGTAATTTTTCTGTTTAATTTTGTCATGTCTTGAGTCTCATGGAAAAAAGGCAAACAGTGAGGTTTGTAATGAAAAAGCCATCGAGCGGAAAAAGGCAGAGAGTGCAAAATTAAAAGAAAAAGCCATAGATGTCTTAGAGTTCCTTTGTTCATCTATGTTGTGTTTCATGATTCTGTAGGAATCCCCTTGTAAGTTGGGTTAGCACTTTACAGTTTGTAATCAGGTTGATTATAGTGAAATTCCATCATTGTTGTGATGGAGACTGGATGTAGGCTGCACTGCACTTAGCAGCTGAACCAGGATATATCTGGGTGTAATCTTTCTTCTCTCCTACTCCATTTCTGATTTCTACTGCATAGGAGCAAAAACTAAATTGTCTCGTGCCGAGTGACGAGACAAAACAAAAAGTCTCGTGGCAAGTGACGAGCAAAAACAAAAAGTCTCGTGTCCAGAGACGAGCTAAAACAGAAAAGTCTCCTCTGAGTTCAGCAAGTCTAATCAAGAAAAAAGGGGGCTAAGATTCAACCCCCCTTCTCTTAGCCACTGAAACCATCAATTGGTATCAGAGCTTGGTCTCAAAGAGATCAAGCTTTGCAGCTTGGAGTAAAGATCCTTATGGCAGAAAACAGTGGCGCAAATGTGGTGTCCTACAATCTGACTGAAGGTCAATCAAGCAACAGACCTCCTCTTTTCAATGGGAAAAATTATACCTATTGGAAGGAGAGGATGAAGATATTTGTACAAGCAGTGGACTACAGACTTTGGAAGATTATCCTACAAGGGCCTCAATATCCAACTACCACAAGTGCTGAAGGAGTAGTCTCTCTCAAACCAGAAGCAACATGGACCGAGGAAGATAGGAAGAAGGTGGAGTTAAATGCCAAGGCAGTGAATCTGCTCAACTGTGCTATCAGCTTCGAGGAGTACCGACGGGTATCACGATGCACAACAGCAAAGGAAATCTGGGACAAATTGCAAATCACTCATGAAGGAACCACCATTGTGAAGAAGACTCGGACAGATATGTTAAACAGAGAGTATGAAATGTTTGCAATGAAGGGAGGAGAGTCCATTGATGAACTGTTCGAACGGTTCAACGCCATCATTGTTGTCTTAGATGCTTTGGGAATTACACATTCTGAATCTGTGCTAGTGAGAAGAGTGTTGAGATGTCTCACAAAAGAGTGGGAAACAAAATCTTTAATTATTTCTGAGAGCAGTAGCTTAGATTCCATGACACTTGATGATTTGAGAGGAAATCTTCTAGCTTTTGAAAACACATATTTGAAAAAGGACTCAAAAAAGAAAGGAATTGCCTTTTCTTCTATGACTAACCCTCTGGATGATGAATCCAGTGATAACTCTTCTGAAAATGAGTTTGTTTTGTTTGCAAAAAAATTCAGGAAAATGGTGAAGCTCAAAGGCAAAGGCAGCAGCTCAAGGAAGATGAAGAAAGACCTTAACAAAGTAACCTGTTACAATTGCAAGGAAACGGGGCATTTCAAATCTGACTGTCCCAAGTTGAAGAAGGAGGAAAAGCCGAAAAAAGGAAAGAAAAAGGGACTGATGGCCTCATGGGAAGACTTAGAGAATGACTCCGATGATGATGAAGAAACCGAGACCAAGTCACAAACATGTCTCATGGCAGACCACATAGATCAGGTAGTCTTTCATAACCCTAACACTGAAGATCTTCATCTTATGATAGACCACCTTTCTGAAAAAATAAGATGTTTTCTGCTGGAAAATCAAGAACTTGAACAACAAATCACCATTCTTAAGGCTGAAAACAGTTTTCTAAAAGAAAAAGTGAGAGAGGCCGAAACTGCTTGTGATCTTATTGAAGAGAATAAGCAGTTAAGAGCCCAAGTCAGAAGCTGTGAAAGTAACCATTGTGTTCTTGCATATGTAGACTGTTTTAAGCAAAATGAAGGGTTGCTTAAAAAGGTTAAAAGACTTAAGGAAGACTTAGCCAAGTTTACACAAAGTTCTGAAAATCTTAATCAAATTTTGGCTAGTCAAAAACCTCTTTATGATAAAGCTGGTTTGGGATTTCATAAATCTGAAAAATCACATTTTGAAAATATTGCTTCATCATCTAGTGATACAAGATTTCAAGATCCCACCTACTTTGACAAAAAGGCAACTCCAAGATTTTGTAGGCTATGCAATCGAAATGGACACTTTTCTATTCAATGTTTTTTTGGTGAAAGAATGGTGGGTGATAAAGTTTATAAAATTGTTTTTGATTACAATGGCTTAGGACATAGAAGATGGTTTAACGTAAAAGGATCCAAAAGGATTTGGATACCTAAGGTTACTTAAGCTTGCTTTGTAGGTGTGCCTAGCATCCAAAAGGAAGGAAAACATGTGGTATATGGACAGCGGATGCTCTAGGCATATGACCGGAAAGACAACCTTCTTCATAAAGCTTGATGAATATGATGGAGGGCTTGTCACTTTCGGTGATGATGCAAAAGGAAAAATTGTGGCTGTTGGGAAAGTGGGTAAAAATTTCTCATCTTGTATAAATGATGTTCTCCTTGTACATGGCTTGAAACATAATTTACTTAGTGTTAGTCAACTTTGTGATTTGGGTTTTGAAGTTATTTTTAAGAAATTTGTTTGTTTAGTTGTGTGTGAGAAAACTGGGAATGTTCTTCTTGAAGCTAAAAGATGCAACAATGTGTATGGATTAACTCTTGAGGATTTAAAGGAACAAAATGTAACATGCTTTACATCTTTCGAATCTGAAAAATGGCTTTGGCATAGAAAGTTGGGACATGCTAACATGTATCAAATTTCTAAGCTAGTCAAAAGAAATTTGGTTAGAGGAATTCCAAACATCAAGTTTGACAAAGATCTTACTTGTGACGCTTGTCAATTAGGCAAACAAGTAAAATCCTCTTTTAAATCTAAAGATGGAATCTCAACCAAAAGGCCATTGGAAATGTTACATATTGATCTTTTTGGTCCTACTAGAACTCAAAGTTTAGGAGGTAAACACTATGGTCTTGTGGTGGTAGATGATTACTCTAGATTTGGTTGGGTACTTTTCCTTGCTCATAAGAATGATGCCTTTCATGCTTTTTCCACCCTTTGTAAGAAAATTCAAAATGAAAAGGATTTGAAAATTGCCCATTTAAGAAGTGATCATGGAAGAGAATTTGAAAATCAAGATTTTGAAAAATTTTGTGATGACTTAGGGATTTCTCATAACTTTTCATGTCCTAGAACCCCCCAACAAAACGGGGTGGTTGAAAGAAGGAATAGAAGCCTTCAAGAAATGACTAGGGCTATGTTATGTGAGAATGAAATTCCTAAATTTTTATGGGCTGAAGCTGTGAACACAGCATGTTACATTTTGAATAGAACAATCATTAGAAAAGGGTTAAAGAAAACACCTTATGAGCTATGGAAAGGAACCCCTCCAAATCTTAAGTATTTTCATGTTTTTGGATGCAAATGTTTTGTGCTTAATAATAAAGAAAATCTTGGAAAGTTTGATCCAAAATCTTATGAAGGAATGTTTGTTGGATATTCCACCACAAGCAAGGCCTATAGAGTTTATCTCAAGGAGCATAGGACAATAGAGGAATCCATACATGTTACTTTTTGTGATTCTAACTTAATTCCCAGTATTGTGAAGGATAATGATTCAGATTGTGAAGAGGCAGCAACAAGTAAAGAAAAGCCCAAATCTGTGCAAAATGAAGAATCTGTCAGCCCGGTTTTATCTCGTCAGATTGAAGGAGAAACTTCCATTTTATCTCCTGAGCAGACACGAGAAACTGAAACAGTGAGACCACCAGAAGTTCATCAAAGTTCAACACCTGGCCGAAAACCTAGAGAATGGAAGTCTATGAGGGGTTATCCTCATGACTTCATCATTGGTGATCCCTCTCAAGGAGTAACTACAAGATCCTCTACCAAAAGGCAAACCGAACCTAGCAATCTTGCTCTCTTGTCACAAATTGAGCCCAATAATGTCAAACAAGCTCTTGAGGACCCATCTTGGGTTAAGGCAATGCAAGAGGAGCTTGCTCAATTTGACAAGAATAAGGTTTGGACACTAGTACCTCATCCGGATGGTAAGAAAGTTACCGGTACTAAGTGGGATTTTAAAAACAAACTTGGTGAGGATGGACAAGTTGTTCGTAACAAGGCTAGATTAGTGGCCCAAGGTTACGATCAAGAAGAGGGTATAGATTTTGATGAGTCTTTTGCTCCGGTAGCTAGAATGGAAGCAATTCGGTTGCTTCTTGCCTATGCTGCCCATAAAGGTTTCAAAATGTTTCAAATGGATGTTAAATGTGCTTTTCTTAATGGCTTTATTGATAGAGAAGTGTTTGTGGCACAACCCCCCGGTTTTGAACATGAAGAGTTTCCAAATCATGTTTTCAAATTAACTAAGGCTCTTTATGGTCTTAGACAAGCTCCAAGGGCTTGGTATGAAAGGCTTAGTGCCTTCTTGTTGGAAAATCAATTTCAAAGGGGAACCACCGACACTACTTTATTTATTAAAGCATCTAATGATGATATACTCCTTGTTCAAGTTTATGTTGATGACATTGTATTTGGATCGGCCAACATTTCCTTGTGTGAAGAGTTTGGAAAACTCATGACTAGTGAGTTTGAAATGAGTCTAATGGGAGAGCTTACTTTCTTTCTTGGCCTCCAAATTAAACAAACTCCTAGTGGTACTTTTATTTACCAAGGAAAGTATGCAAAAGAACTTATCAAAAAGTTTGGCCTAGAAAATTCCAAATCAATGGGTACTCCTATGCATCCCAATGCTAAACTTGAAAAGGATGATGATGGCCAAGATGTGGATGAAACAAGGTATAGAGGAATGATAGGATCACTCATGTATCTTACATCCTCTAGACCAGACATAGTCCAAAGTGTGGGTGTATGTTCAAGGTTTCAATCTCACCCAAAAGAATCCCATCTTACGGCCGTTAAACGCATCATTAGGTACATTAAGGGAACTTGTAATTATGGGCTATGGTATCCTAAATCTGATGACTTTTGTGCAGTAGGGTTTTGTGATGCAGATTATGCGGGAGATAGAGTGGATAGAAGAAGCACCTCCGGCATGTGTTGCTTCCTTAGAAGCTCACTCAATATGTGGTCAAGCAAGAAACAAGCCACAGTGGCTCTATACACAGCTGAAGCTGAATATGTTTCCGCATCTACTTGTTGCTCACAATTAATTTGGTTAAAAACTCAATTGGAAGATTACAAATTAAAAATCAATAGTATTCCTTTATTTTGTGACAATATGAGTGCTATAAACATTTCAAAAAAATCCTGTTCTGCACTCAAGAACCAAGCACATTGAGATAAAATATCATTTCATAAGGGAACATGTGCAAAAGGGTACTATTGATATTCAATTTGTGAAATCTGAAGACCAAATTGCTGATATTTTTACAAAACCCCTCTGTGAAGACAGATTCTGTACCTTGAGAAAAATTTTGGGAATGTTTGATTTAAGCTTTATTGAAAATTTGTGAATATGTAATTCTGTTCAGTTTTTGCTCGTAGGTTTGGACGAGAAACAATTAATGGCATGAAGGAAGAGCTGTGGTCAAGGGGGAGGCAACGCAGAATTCAAATTTTATGGGCCCCACCAAAATTCCTTGACCCCACCATGACAGTTTTGTTAGTTTCCTTTCTTTTGAAAAATTAAATCAACAAAACCTCTTGGTTGTCTCATCAAATCTTGGTGGAAGAAGTATGTTGTCAAATCAAATCTTTCTCTCCAACTAATCCCTTGATTTAGGGAAACCTCTTTTCAGTTTTTTGAAACCCCCCTTTGGATAATAACCGCTCTCTTAATGGGTAATAACTTCTCTCATTCTCTTTCCAATTAAGCATTTAATGCTTCTCTAACCTCCCATCACTCACCTCACTATTCGGCCACCTCTTCCTCTCCAAATTCCATCTTCATTGATCTTCATCATTATGAAAAAGAAAACAGCACCAAGGAAGAGTGAGAAAATTCGCCAATCTCAAAAACCTTCTACACCCCAAACACATACACACATTCACATTCATTCCACCTCTTCCTCTTCTCTTTCACCACCCTCCAAGAGAACCGAGACTATGAGGCGCAAAGTTATTGCTCAAAAATCATCTGGAAGAAGGAAAAGCGAGAAAGCGAAGGAGCCTAGCATAGAAGAAGAAGTAGAGGAGTCTCATACTTCACCTCCTTCATCATCGCCGAAAAGAACAACCCCACATGCATCCGGGAAGAGTTCAAAGAAGACGAAGGGTTTTGCGCTCCATGAGACCAGAGAACCTATGAACCTTGGGTCTATGGAGTTCAAGAACAAGTTTCACAAACCACACTCATATTTTAATCCTTCAAGGTTCTCTACGTGTGCTTCCTTCGAATTTCACAATGATGTCCTGGAGAAAAGGCATCTGTGCCCTTCTTACCTTGTGAATCTTAAGTCTCTGGCTTCCAAAGGAATCGACCTACAACCTATGTTTGATGGTCTCAAATGGTCACCCCTGCTTCATATTCATAAAATGGTGTACCCAGGGTTGGTCAGGCAGTTCTATGCAAATCTGAGGTTTATTGATGGTAGCTTTCATTCTTATGTAAAACGGGTTCATATCACCCTGAATTCTGAAACCATCTCTTCTGCCCTCGGATACATTGATGAAGGGCCAAAGGCTTACATGAGTGATAAATGGGACTCACATGTAGGAGTTACATACAAGCAGGTGCTTCATCAAATCTGTGAAAATTTGTCTGGCCTAGATGGAACTGTTCCGACTCATAAGGCTTTGTGTCTAACTAATTCTCTGCTTCACCGCATCATAACACACATTCTCACTCCTCAAAGTGGTTCTCACAACAGGGTAACCGTATCTGATTGTCTTATAATATTTGCTCTTGTTACATCATCTTCCATTTTATTTAGCTATATTATGATTTGTCACATATGGGAGTCTGTGAAAAGTACAAAAAAGGCCAATCTACCTTATGCAATGTTTCTTACATGCATTTTTGAGTACTTCAAGGTAGATTTAACCAATGAGGATGTAGAGAACAAGGTCTCCATGATCAGAGGAGGCGTGGCTGCAAAAAGAGGAAAGAAATCAATGGCTTCTGATGACGACTTTGAAGGCCACCCAGAATCCTCAAAGACAACTGGTTCCCGCAGAGATATTCTCACAGAATTCAACCATATGTCCAATCTCATGATTCAATTTCACAAATCTGCTCGTAAACTTGCTTCTGAAAATGAGTCGGCATGGAAGAAATTCCAAGAGAGGGCAAGTCTAATGTTGGAAAGCCTTGAAGAAGAAGCTGGCAGTGATGACGGAGCAGAGGAACCTGACTTCAATCTTTCTGATGATTAACTTTCTAGTTACTATTTGATATTGGCACACTTTGGCTCAATTAGTTCTTTTGTTTTTTGTTAAGGTTGCAACTAACAATAGCTACCTAGGTGATACTTTGATGACACCATTTGGTTATGTTTTGGACTGTTATATTGCGTATTCTGTTTTCTATAACAATGCTTTGTGCAGGTGCCCCCGTGATGACAAAAGGGGGAGGAAATTAAGGTTCCAAAATTGAAATTGGAACAAAACAGAACGAAACAGAGGCTGAAAAATAGGGGAACAGGGGTTGAAATTTTCAAATTTGAAAATTCATGATCACCCTTGTTCAAAGAATGCATGTTGCTATTGCATTCACTATGATTGATGTTTAAACTGTTCTTAGTCTATCATGATTAGTTAATTGTCATTTGGCATTTGGTTTATAATTATGTTAGATTTATTGAGATGCCCGGTTGTTGATTCATCATTGATAAACTTGTTATATTGAGAACTTATTTTTGGCAGTTCCTTTAAACTGTGGAATGTATTAAAACTACCTTGTTTTGATCATGTGTGCTTCAAATATTTTTCCATCATTTTGCTTTGCTCTGATATACTAACAGGAAACGTTTGGAAAATATTTGGATAAATGTTTGTTTGTATGAAAAAAGTTTGAGCAGTAAATCAGTTTATGATATCAAATAAGTTTTTGATTATCAATAAAAAATGCTCATAAATCAAGCATTTAGCATCATAAAATATGCTAAATAACATTATTACTTGAAGCTTGATTCAAATGTTACAGGTTAGTGCTTCCCTTGGTAAAAATGGAATATATTAAGGGGGAGCCATATGACATTTAGAAAGGGGGAGAAATCCAAAATCAAAGGGAGTATTCTTTACTCTATCTCTAAATTTTTTTCCATTTCAATTTTAATAATGTTTGTCATCAAGGGGGAGATTGATGAGTTTGGAAAACTCTTAATTAATTTTGATGATGAACAAACATTATTAAAGTATTTAATTACAAAATTATTAATTTGATCTTAATTCATATTTGCTTAATTAATAATTTTGTTGTGCAGATTTCACCTTGGACCGGAAAATAAAATTATTGCTAGCCCAAATTAAAAATCAGCCCTGCTACATGTGTTATATTTAGTGGCTGAATTTTTATGGGCCAAGCTCAATGTTATTATAGCCAAGCCCATATTTAATTTTGATGAATGCTTTCTATACTTGATCCGAAATCAATTTCATCAGGAAAGCAAATGTTAACCAAATGGGCCAGTTTTAATTTCAATGTTACAAGCCCAAATTTTATTTGTGATGTATGGTTCCAAACTTGGTGCGAAACCAAGGAAAAATGAAAGCAAAGTGCTTCCAACGGAACCAAGCCTTTAACCATGTGATGGATTTCAAAATCTATTACATTGTTAATTAATGCATGGGGAACATGAGAGAGAAAAATCAGCTGAATTGATTGATGGCTATTATGACAAACACGACACTCTAAGCAAGGGAAGTAAAAGCAAGCTATTCTCAATTAATTTGTTTAACCACTTTATATTGCTTTTCTTCAGATTCTTTTTATTCTCTCTCATCTCTTTCTTCTTCTTTCTTCGGTCCTTGTCCAGGAAACAATGGAAGAAATTTTCTTCAACCAAGAGAAGGAAGAAGCTGCATGCATCAAGACCATCAAGCTAATGATGGCAAGAAAATATACTAAAATAAAAATGAGCTGTGGCTAAGATACTTACCAAATGTGGTTAGATTTGGTGAGGTTATCTTGAGCCTTTCATGCTCAAAAATGGACGTTGAAGATTCGGCCAGCAGGGGAGATTCTTGAAGCATGGCTTGTCTTTGATTCTGCTCAACCACCACACGGAGTAGCTAGAGTGGCGAAGTGATGGTTGAAGGCAGAGATTGAAGCAGATGAAGTCATCATCATCATGAAGCATCAAGGGCCAGAATTCCATCTTGGAGAGCAAGCCAAGGATGGAGAGCTCGGATTGATGAAGGGTGATGATCAAGAAAGGACTAAAGGTAACTGCATGTTGGTTAATGCATGGTTATCTCTTCTCTCTCTATGTGGCCGAACCGGTTTGTTGAAGGAGGATGAAGTTGGTTCGGTTTTGGCTTCAATAAGTGGAGGCTCCCCTCTTCTATAATAAGGGTGGACAGCCACTATTTGAAGCAAGGAGAAAATTTGAGAGTGCAAGGCACAGAGTTCTCAGAGCTACCTGAGCTAACAGATTTCTCTTCTCCTTCAATGTATTCTGTTTTGTAATTTTTCTGTTTAATTTTGTCATGTCTTGAGTCTCATGGAAAAAGGCAAACAGTGAGGTTTGTAATGAAAAAGCCATAGAGCGGAAAAAGGCAGAGAGTGCAAAATTAAAAGAAAAAGCCATAGATGTCTTAGAGTTCCTTTGTTCATCTATGTTGTGTTTCATGATTCTGTAGGAATCCCCTTGTAAGTTGGGTTAGCACTTTACAGTTTGTAATCAGGTTGATTATAGTGAAATTCCATCATTGTTGTGATGGAGACTGGATGTAGGCTGCACTGCACTTAGCAGCTGAACCAGGATATATCTGGGTGTAATCTTTCTTCTCTCCTACTCCATTTCTGTTTTCTACTGCACAGGAGCAAAAACTAAATTGTCTCGTGCCGAGTGACGAGACAAAACAAAAAGTCTCGTGGCAAATGACGAGCAAAAACAAAAAGTCTCATGTCCAGAGACGAGCTAAAACAGAAAAGTCTCCTCTGAGTTCAGCAAGTCTAATCAAGAAAAAAGGGGGCTAAGATTCAACTCCCCCCCCCCTTCTCTTAGCCACTGAAACCATCAAGGTATAACTCATTAGCAAAAATTAAAATGATTATAATAAACATAATTATAATAATAAAATATAATTTTCATTTTTTAAACTTTTAATTTATAAATTAATTGTTGCAGTTATAAATTTATTGTATTGTTTATAACGGTAAGATATAATAAATATAGTAATATGAATTCAATATATTTGGAGGTTACAAATTTATTGGATTCTATTTTTTAATTTTTTATTTGTATATTTTATTTTTTTACTGATTTGGAAATAATAGTTGATTTGGCAAGAATTGAGTGGTTGATTCTAAAGTTGTGTCAAGTAAGTAATATTGCTGACATAGCATTAGTAGAAAAAAAATGTCTCAAAAGTAATGTGGTGCATGCTTATGTATCTACTTTTATATATTAAGAATAGATTAAGAAAAACCTTAGCCTTGTTTTCAGAATGGTGCATCATATTGATTGATTCATAAATAAATGATCGTTCAACAAAATGGTAAAAATGATCGCTAAGAGAGTTTAGTTTTCAGTAATTATTATCAATGATCTTTTTTCGCTTTATAGGTCATTGCAAGCTAGAAAAATGGTATTCATAATAAAAGCATCTCTTGAGTTGTATGTTTTTTTTATTGGAACGTTGATATGTGACTCAAAAACTTCTCAATTCTTGTGATCTTGAACAAGTATTAATGTTATTTTTATTGCTAAAATTAAAGTAATACTTTTTTAATATTAAAAAAATTAATTTTAAAATTAAAGGTAAAAGTTGTCACAAAAAATATAAAGAAGTGTGATATTAAGTTATTAACTTTAGCAACAGGTTTTATTTATAAAGTTTATAACAACTGCAGCTACCATAATAAGTCACCTTAGACTTCACTTAATATCTATACCATTAAATAATAAGATATACAAATATTATTTTCCTTGTTAGCAATAGTATTTATGCTTTCGGTTCTGGTAGCAGTTACTTTTCCTCTTATGTATACTTGAAAAAGTTACTTTTATAAGAACAAAAAATTGCACCAAGAAGTAGTGACAAAAATATAGTGAAAGAACTACACTACATATATATGAAATAGAAAGCAGAGAAAGGAGAGAGTGATGCTTGTGAAGGATAACTAAAGAAAGGTTATTCTTCTGCATAAGAGGAGGAGTCCTTCCATTAGTTAGATGATGACGTGTCACGTTAAGTACTATCTGGCATAATGACGTAGTAGGTTAATGCTACATGTCATAAGATGATTAGTTGACGTATTAGATCAGTGACATTTGGCATGCCACGTGTCATTTGATATGTCATAAATTTATTTATAATTAAATTAGTCCCAAAAAAGTACAAATGTAAATTATTTTCATCCTTTACATTTTTAAAATTAATTAAATTAGTTCTTATATAAATTTTACTTTTTTTATAATATTAAATTTTTAATATTTCTTAATCCTACTAATTTTAATCTTATTTTTTACACCTTAATAAAAAAATTCAAATAAAATGATAAAAATAATTAAATTATTACAAAATTATTTTCTCCTATGTATTTTTAGATTTTTTATTTTCAAATTCTAATTTTTTTTTTAGTGAAATTGTTTTATATAAATAATTTTATCAAACTATTATTAATTATATACTAAAAGTTTTAATATTTTAGATTTCACTAAATAAATATAGAAGTTATTTTAAATGTTTTAATCTTTTAGATCTCACTAAAAAAATATAGTAGTGAAGGTTGTGGTAGACTTAGAGAATGAGGGGTTGAATCTATACCTTTCTTTTAAGTTACCGAAATGACCCTTTAATGCAAACTATGAATTCTGATTCTGTTTGAACTCAACAGCGGAAAATTTATGAGACGATTTATTTTTGTCTCATGGATATCAGAAAATAGAACATTGCAGAAAAGAGAGAAGCTAACACCAACATGTATCCTGATTCGGTTGCCTTGTGCTATGCAACCTACATCCAGTCTCCTCCACAACAATGGAGGAATTTCTACTAGAGTTAAAAGTATTACATACACCAATTCCACATGATTGACCCAATCCTTTCACACTCAAGTTCTAACCTAACTTGACATTGGCTATGCTAATACCTAACTCTTCACTCTTAGTGCTAACCCAACTAAGAAAGGGATACCTCACAGGTACAAGATACAAGACACAGACTTACCTAAAGAAATCTGAAATAACTCTAGGCTTTTCTCTCAAGTGTATCATTTAGCCTTTTTCACTCATTGGCTTTTACTTGAGATCTCTCATTATGCCTTTTCACTCAAAAAATTACAGAAAGATAAATATTGAAAAATAAATTACAATAAAATATGAAAGAGATTGACTCTTCAACAGCCTCTTTGCTATGTGATAAACCAGATTTGCATGTGTCTGATTCAGTTCTTCATTTTTTGCGAAATGCTTCTTTGAAAGAAAGCACTGTCCAAGTAGAGGAACTTCTTCAGGGAACTCTTCTCAAAACATAACTCACGAAACTCTGGTTCTCTCTCCTTGCCTTCAAACTGAAGTGATTTTCCTATTTGTATGATTTCAATTTTTCACACTATAGGCTTGTTTCACACAGTTGACTTCTTCTTCTCACAAAAAACAGAGCAACATCTACACAGAAGAGAGATGGGACTGTAGTAGAGATTTCAGATTTCATGCATTCATACTTTCCATCTTCTCTTTCATCCTTTTTTCAATATCTTTAAATATCTGAACCATTTATTTTTGCTTTGACTCCAAGTTCCTTTCTTGACTGTTGATCCACAGCAGAACTCCATAACATTCATTTTTTTTATTTTACCAAAAATGGGTATGAAGGGAAAGGAAGCTTCAGCAAGTTACTTTGGGGTACCAATAAAGGAAAGATCTTTCTGATTTGCCTAAGATATGATTTTGTCCTAGCTTCTGATTTCTTCTTCTTTCTTCTTTATAACTAACCCCTTTTTCCTTCTAGGATGTAAACCATGGCATGGTCATCTCTGACTTAGCTTAGCTTGCTTTGATTAGGGTGATTAGACATTAGCTTTTTGTGATTTACTTTTTTCTCTCTTTCTTTTCTGATGAAAGAACAAGGAGAACGAAGCTCTCTCTTTCTCTTTCTTTTTGATTCTTCTTGAAGCAAACATGTGAAGTGCTTTGGGTGGCTTTGGGAGGCTTCAACTTGAGTGATGTGCCTTGGGCTTGGATTATCTTCACTTACCTCTTAGCCCATGTGGCTTCTTTGTTATTTTCATTTGGGTTTTATTTATTAGGCAACCCACCAGCAGTATTTTGGTTTACTTGCATTTGGGCTGCTGTTCCTTTTGATTTGGCCTGCAACACTTAATGAAATATAATCAAATCTAATTGGATATTTAACCCAATAAAATAATGTTTGTCATCATCAATTAAGTTAGTTAATTTTTTAACTTCAACAAGTAGCTATTTTAAAAAAATTATTTTAAAATATTAAAATTCAACAAGTGATCTCACAAATCAATTTTTCAATTATTGAGCATAAATTATACAATAACAAAAATTATAATTTTTAAAAATCTAAAAGATTTAAATTTTAAAATAATTACTATATTATTTAGTGAGATTCAAAAGATTAAATTTTAAATATATAATCAACAATAATTTGATAAACTCATTTAAATAAAAAATTTTCACTATAAAAAAATTACAATTTGAAAATATAAAATTTTAAAATACAAATAATAAAATAATTTTATAATTTAATTATTTTTATTATTTTATTTAAAGAGAATTTTATTTATTAAGGTCTACAAAATAATATTAAAATTAATAGTATCAAAAAATATTTTAAATTTAATATTAGAAAAAATTTAAAAAAAAATTATATAAGAAATAATTTGATTAATTTTTAAAATTTTAAGGATGAAAATAACTCACCTACAAATTTTTAAAAACTATTTTAATTATAAATAATTTTTTTACATATCCAATAATACGCACCATGCTATGTGACATGTAGTAACCAAAAAAGAAAAAAAGAGAGTAGCACGTGGGGGGCACATGCCCCCACTTAATCTCATTTTTTCTCTTCCTGAGCTCTTTCGAGCTCCCTATTCCTCTCTATCTCTTGTTTCTTTTTTCATTCTTTCATATAAGAAACAACAAACCTTCTTCTTCCTTTCATCTTCTATCCTATCTTCTTCATTTCAAAATTTTTTATTTCAACCATAATACACTAAATTTCATTTTATCCTTCTATTTTATCTTTATTTTAATACATCATTTATAACCAAAGAGAAATTTTAGTTTTCACAATCTCAAATCAAAAAGTTCATCTTAACGAGTAAAGGAAGCATTCAACTTTTGAGTTTCATTTATTATTGAGACTTCAAGGTAACTCTTTGACTCAATAATTAGCTATATTTCCAATTTTTGTCATCTCTATACATGTGGATATAGCAAAATTCGAATTAGGGTTATTAGGATTAGGAAATTTGGGGCTTTTATCAAAGTGAGTAAGATTATGTTAATTGATAACATTAGTAGCTCGCAAATATCATTATTGTCATATTTCTAGAGTTGTAGAGTTATTGGACATCATTCAGGCACACTAGAGGAAATGGCTACCCTTAGAGGTGTAGCGGCCCTAGGTGTGTAATATTTAATTTGATTTGACTTCTGGAATGAGAACTCCCATTTCAGTTCATCCGCTTAACTACTTATCTATTTCTTTGCATAATTAATTTATATGAATTTCTCATCTCTGAAAAGAAATATAATTTTAAGGTAAACTCTGTATTGTCTCGTGTGGGTTATAAATGTAATGTTTGCTCACTGAGTTGCAAAACTCACCCTATTATATTCCCATGTTTTTCAGATACAAAAGTTATTCCAGGTTCCATTCCACCTGCCCCTCAGTAGATCTTAGTCATTTTGGTAAGCCCTTATTCTTTCCAAGGGCTAAGTAATTATGTAATTGAACATTTGCTCAAAATTTAGATTATGTCAATGCTTCCATATGTCACAGGCAGGATTCTTGTGTGGGTTATGTTATTTTGAATCTTGAACTATTTAGATAGTAATTATAATTTGGTTATGTAAGACTTATGGATTTAACTATATACTCTAGTTATCAACTTGATATATATATATGATGCGTATTTTGGATATATTTGGTTGTGGATATGATCGGAATATATTGTTGTCTTTAAAATGGATGTTTATTATTGATACATGGAGATAATATTTATGTTGGTAAGGTCTTAGAAACAGAGAAGATTCTGTCAGTTTTTCTGAAAATTTGGTCGTTTGGCTTGCTGAGGGACTTGTCCCTTGAGCGCCAGTCATAACTTGGTTCGGGCCATGACATGACACGTCAACCAATCGTTTTGTGACACGTGGTATTAACCTACCACATTATTATGTCATATGACACTTAACGTGATACGTCATTATCTAACCGATAGAAAAATCAATTTGATTTACGTTTTATTTTTCAAGAACTAATATAAATAAAAAAATCATTTAAAGATTAATTTAAAAAATAAATGATCTTTTAGAAACGAATTTGACTATTAAACCTTTTAAAGACTAATATACAATACATAAAACTCTAGCACCAATGTCCAATTGCAATGCATGTTCCAAAAAGTAAGAGAATGAAACTCAAAACACATCAGTTAGCAAAAAGAACCGTACAAATAAAGAAATTAAAAAAAAAGAAAAATATATAAATAAACCTCAAACCAACCCATCCATCTATGTATGTCTGTTAAATTAGCAGATCAAACTGAACAACATAAGTTTTGGTGCTTGAGTTCTAATTATTGAAATTTCATAAACGAATTTTAATTTAATTTCCTTCTAGTCACTTGCTAACTCCCCTAATTAATTGTCTATGTACACTAAGTATTTCAATAATATATTTTTAGTCCACACTTTTAAACATTAATAATTAACTTATAATAAAATATAATAAATGTTGCTCATCCTCTAACATTCAACCATAAACGTACACAATTCTTTTTTTTTCAATAGTATATATCATAATATGACTAATTTTAGCATTAACTTTTCCAATCACGTGTATTTGATAAAAAAAAAGGTAATAGAACAATTAGTTCTGAAAAATTTTGCGATACTTAGAAGTCCTAAAGGAATAAAAAGTATCAAGTGATTTTTTAGACATATATTCAAATACTTAACGACAGCAAAAAATAACTCATTTTTATATTGATTGCGTGAATGATCATTTAAACTAACGAATGTAATTAAACTATTACATAAAAATTAAACTTATTTTGTAATGGACTTGTATCAAATCTCCAAAAAGTTGTAACAGTAGACTTTATCTGCTTGATTGAAAACTTTTAATAGTATGGAATTGATAAATCGTGTTTAGCATTGTAATTTTTCTTGGACCTACAAATTTATTATTTCAATTCTTAAAGTATTTATTTGGTATTTTTTTTTTCAAAATAATGTATATCTGTATAAGTCTACTTCAAATATTTATTAAAGACCTATTTTTTCTATTATTTAAAAAAGTTACTTTTTTCTGATAATATTGAAATTAAAGCACCAAAAAAATCTGAACTCTCTTCCTATATAAGCCAAAGTAAGTTTACTTGATGGAGTCAATGATATGAAACAAATTAAAGAGAGAAGATTAAGTATAACTCTAGAATGCAAGTTAGCAAACTCAAATATTAGAGACAAAGATGTCAAAACCTTGAGACTGTTAAGTTTGTGGAGGATAACCAAGCACAGAGATGTGTAGATGCAGCAGTTACATTCAATAGCACCATTTTAGAAGCTAAGTGTGGAAAAATGGCATGAATATCTCAGCCTTCCTGCATGTGCTTTGAACTTTGAAAGGGTCTGCAGAAGCCGCCACAATCAATAGCTTTCTTGTCTTCCCCTAAATGAACGGCAATTCAATATCACACTCTCATGAGTATGATTTATCATCACTATTAGAATTAGGAATAATACATACATGTCGCTTATGCAAGTGCCTTACTTAGAACACCTCAAACAAGGAAGTTTGTGGTGGAAATGAAAGATAGAAGATAACGAGAAAATTAAGCATGAAGGACGTCAATGAAAGTTGTTAACAAAGTCAAATAGTAGTGACAAAAATATACTATCAAGGAACTTCACTATGAAGCAGAGAGTCTACTCTGCATATAACAAAGTACACAGAAATCAGTATTGCTCGGTTGAAGTTGCAAATACTTATTTTGCTTGACCAGTGTTGTCGACTTTTACACAATACAAAATGAGAGTGCTTGAAGAACCATGTTACTCAAAGTAAGCATAAAAAAATCTTAGGATATCTAAAACGACATGACTGGCGATATTATGCATATTATTCCAAACCAGTTTGTGGTTTCAAAAGTCCGCAGAACCATCCATAATAAGGATCACTATCTTTCTTTTCTTCCGCGAGACGAGAGGCAATATCGCACTTGGAATAATACAAATGCAGGTAACGTTACTTGTTGCATGTCTCTTAGATAGCATTACCATCACTGCTTCACTATAAAAACCCATTAGAGTGTCCCAAACATTCCATCCATTGAAACCTACTGCTATACGATCACAATAATGGGGTTCTTATGTTCTCTTACTTTCTCCATAGTTTCTTCTTCTCTTCTCATCTTCCCTCTTCACAAACTGTTTTACTTTGAATCATTCAACTACTACTCGTCATCATGAGTGCCATCAACATGAAAGCAATGCCTTGCTCAGCTTTAAACAAAGCTTCTTCCTAAGTAAGTCTGCTTCTTACAATCCTTCCAGTTATCCTAAAACTCTTTCTTGGAGTCCTTCCACAGATTGCTGCTCCTGGTATGGCATTCAATGCGATGAGCTCATGGGTCATGTCATTTCCATTGATCTTAGTAGCAGCCAGCTCTATGGTTCCATGGATCCCAATAGCACCCTTTTCTCACTTGTGCATCTTCAAAGCCTTGATCTTTCAGACAATGACTTCAATCACTCGCAAATTCCAGCAAGGATAGGCGCCTTGTCACAACTGAGGCATTTGAATCTTTCTCAAGTGGGTGAAACCACATTGTCAGGTGAAGTCCCAACTCAAATTTCCCATTTGTCCAACTTGTTGTCCCTTGATCTTCGCAGCTATATTGGTCCACAGTTTGATTTTCCATCAATCAAGCGTTTACAACTCAAGGAATCCACTCTGCGAAGCTTAATTCAAAACTCAACAAGACTAGAACAACTTCGCCTTAGTTTTGTCACCATTTCATCATCATTACCTCACATGCTCACGAACCTTACATCTCTGAAAAAGCTCTCTTTTTGCCAATGTGAACTATATGGTGAGTTTCCTATCGGAATATTCTCTCTTGCAAACTTAATAACTTTGAATTTTGCGCAAAACCAAAATCTGCAAGGTACATTACCTGCATCCATTGGAAACCTGACCAATTTAGCTCACTTGATTCTTCAAGATAATAGCTTTGATGGTGAAATCCCTCGCTCTCTTTTTGGACTTGAGAATCTTGTAACTTTAAATTTAGCTTCTAATTTTTTCAAAGGCCGCCTAGCACTTGACATGTTTTTAAATCTAAAGATGCTTAGTTGTCTTGACTTGTCTTTCAACAAATTGTGCTTGTTCTCACAAAATAGGGATGTCAATGTGACAACACTTCCTCCAATTCAATGGTTAGGATTGAGTTCATGCAATTTGATTGGGGAAGTTCCAACTTGGATGATGAATCTAACCTCTCCATATTACTTGGATCTTTCTGAAAATAATCTTGAAGGTGAAATTCCATATTTCCTCTTCACGTTAGAGAGTCTTACAGTTCTTAATCTAGCATGTAATATGTTGGAAGGACAGATCGAGCTTGACTTGCTTTCAAAGCTCAAAAAGCTTACTACACTTGGTTTAGGTGGAGGCAACAAATTGTATTTTCTTGAAGGAAAGAACACTTCCAACGTAACATTTCCTTCTCAAATTCAATGGTTGGATTTAAGTTCATGCAACTTAGTTCAGATTCCCAATTTTATACGAAACTCGCAAGAGTTGACTGTTCTTTTCGTATCAGACAACAGCATAAAGACGATTCCGAGTTGGATATGGAATAAAACAAGTCTTCATATTTTGGATATTTCCAACAACCTATTGATAGGAGAAATATCCCCCTCCATATGCAATCTGGAATCCCTTATGTACCTTGATTTATCTTCCAACAACTTAGTTGGCATGATTCCATCATGTTTGGGAAGCTTTAGCCGATTCCTACAAGTTTTGAATTTCGCAGAAAACAAATTGACCGGCATTATTCCTCAAACTTATGTGAAAGGAAATGCCCTTCGGTTCATTGATTTTAGTTATAACAAGTTACATGGAAAATTACCAAGAGCACTGGTCAATTGTAGAAAGCTAGTGTTTCTTGCTGTGAGCCATAACCATTTTAATGACTCATTTCCTTTCTGGTTGGGATCTCTTCCTATGTTAAAGGTTGTTTCTTTACGTGATAATCAATTTCACGGAGCTATAATATGTCCACTGAAATACACATTTCCCAAACTTCGAATCATTGATCTTTCTCAAAATGGTTTCTCAACAAAATTAACATCAGAAATAATCATGTGCTTCAAATCGATGATCATATCCAACAAAAGACAACTGGATTTCAAGGACGTGATTTATAGTGAGAATATGTCTATAGATCTTGATTGGTATTTATTTTCAATGTCCAACAAAGGAGTTGTCATGGATTATCTCGGGGGTCAATACCTTCATCACATGGTAGCCATTGATCTTTCATGTAACAAAATTTCTGGTGAGATTCCAGATACCATGGGAAGTTTGAATGGTCTTGTTGTGCTCAATTTGTCCAATAACATGTTTACTGGCAGCATCCCTTCTTCCTTCGGAAAGCTTTCAAATCTTGAAGTGTTGGACCTTTCTCTCAATAATCTGTCTGGAAACATTCCTCAACAACTCACAGAGCTAACCTTCTTGGGTTTCTTCAATGTGTCTTTCAACAATCTCTCAGGTCCAATCCCAGAAAATGGACAACTTTCAACATTTGATAATAATTCATTTGAGGGAAACAAGGATTTGTGCGGGATTCAATTGTTGAAGAAATGTGAAGATCATCCTAAGCCTCCATTGCAAGAACCTGATGGTGATCAAGATTCTGAGTCAGGATCTTTCTTTGAACTGTATTGGATGGTAATTCTAATTGGATATGGGGGTGGCCTTGTTGCTGGGTTAGCACTGGGAAATGCTTTTTCTGTAGATGTTTATAGGTTGCTGAAAAAGATCTTTTAAGTCACAAGTCTAGATGTTGGTCTTTTCATGTGTGTAATCTTTATACTATTTTTATTTTTGTGTTTGCATTTAAAGTTATTGTGTTTCTCTGGCGTAAGAGTTAGCTATATGTAAACCCAAATAAAAGTAGACAAGACAAAACAAAAATACAGTGTGTTATATATTTATTTTGCTTTTTCTATTTTTGGAATATGAAAAGCCATACTTCGTGTTCTTTGCATACAGTAATCAATTTCCTTTTGCATACTCTCTCTTATGCTTATGCAGTAGTTATGCTTATGCTTATTCAAGACAGGATGTTAAAATGTAAAAAGAAGCAATTGTTTTTTTCAAAATAAAAACAAGTATTCATTGATATGAAAAAGATTATAAGTAGATCAATTGGGCCAACACTAACAGTACTAAATAAATGAGATTTTTTAACAAAACTAATATTACAACCAATATCCATATTCTAAATAAGAGAAGGAAAAAAAAACTAATATAGAAATACAAAAAACTAAAATCTTTTCATTAAAGAAGTTACTAATAAAAACAGGAATTTTCTTCTGCTTTTCTTTCTCTTCTTTTTCAATATTTAAAGTCAACAACACCAGAGAAGGAAGGAGAAGCAATGATGATCAATCTCTCTCTTTTTCACAGTAAGAGCACTAATTTTTCTCATAGGAATCGAATGGAGAATAAAAAATAAAATTACAACAGCACCTGTAAATAGGGACAATAACCTCTATCAAAGGGAGCACTGCGAGCACAGAACAACCCATTAAGGGAACAAAACCATAGCCTTGAAAAAAAGAGAGCAATTACCAATGAGTATGAAAGGTTTACATAACCATCTATACAGTATTCATAAACATGTTTTTTGGGTGAAGCATGTGAAGTTTAGCATAGTATGGAAAGGAATCTGTAGAATTCTGGTTCTTTTGATTGTAAAAGAAGTTTGCATAAGATGATTTTAAGAATGCACAATTAACTACAGTTAGATATGTTGAAGTAATTGGTATATTGATTTCCTGCAGTTAATCAGTTCTATATATGTTGATGGTTCACATATGACTACAAATAGGATCTTATTAACTGTAAATTATTGCATAGTCATATAGTCTTGTCAACAATGCTATTAAATTTGTTTTAGCAATTATGATTAACATCTGTTGTAAAATTTGAAGCTATTGAGATATGGAAACATGCATAGAACAAAATTGATATGTCCCATCATATTTTACATTATTGTCAATACAACTACACATCTCTGTTCAAAGAAATGAGTAGAGGTCGCTTTCTTGCAGTTCTGAGGCGTATTTGTTTGGATCATAGAAGAACAAAATGCTGTCACTGCCATCACATAAGATCCCACCCAGTTCATAATCACTGACTATGTTTTGTTGTTGATCCTTTGTGACTTCCTCATCAAGTTCATTTCCACATGCATTGTTTGAGTTCTTTTCAACCAATTCCCTAAACACCACAGAAGCCACTAGTCTTCCTGCAATAATTATTAAAAGAAAACCGTATAATGTGTTCTTCGTTGTTCTGCATTCCTCTCAATTATGTTTTATATTGAGAATTTAATTCATATAGGTCGCGTTTGGATACTCAAACATAAATACAAGATAGCTTATATGTATATGTTCTTTCCCTTTTGAATAAAATAGTGTTGAAGTTAAGAGTTAGACTTTAGTCTACATTAAGAAAAACCTTAAGCCTTGTTTTCAGGATGGTGCATCATATTGATTGATTCATAAATAAATGATCCTTCAACAAAATGGTAAAAATGATTGTTAAGAGAGTTTAGTTTTCAGTAATTATTATCAATGATCTTTTTTTGCTTTATAGGTCATTGCAAGCTAGAAAAAATGGTATTCATAGTAAAAGCATCTCTTGAGTTGTATGTTTTTTATTGGAATGTTGATATATGACTCAAAAACTGCTCAATTCTTGTGATCTTGAACAAGTATTAATGTTATTTTTATTGCTAAAATTAAAGTAATACTTTTTTAATATTAAAAAAATAAATTTAAAAATTAAAGGTAAAAGGTGTCACAAAAATCTAAAGAAGTGTGATATTATGTTATTAACTTTAGCAACAGGTTTTAATCTATCTATTCTTAATATATAAAAGTAGATACCTAAGTTTACTTGCGTTAGTTTTAAAATATCTTTTTCTTTTTACTAATGTCATATCAGCAACATCGCTTTCTTGACAAAATATTAGAATTAACCACTCAATTTTTGCCAAATCAACTATTATTTTCAATTTCCAAAAAGAATAAAATATACAAAAATTTGTAATTAAATTTGTAACCTACAAAGATATTTAATCCATATTCCTATATTTATTATATCTCACCGTTATAAACAATACTGATGGTTTCAGTGGCTAAGAGAAGGGGGGTTGAATCTTAGCCCCCTTTTGCTTGCTAACGCTTGCTGGACTTAGAGGAGACTTTTCTGTTTTTAGCTCGTCCCTAGCCACGAGACTTTTTCATTTTGTCTCGTCACTTGGCACGAGACATTTTTGGTTTTTGCTCCTGTGCAGTAGAAAACAGAAATGGAGTAGGAGAGAAGAAAGATTACACCCAGATATATCCTGGTTCAGCTGCTAAGTGCAGTGCAGCCTACATCCAGTCTCCATCACAACAATGATGGAATTTCACTATAATCAACATGATTACAAACTGTAAAGTGCTAACCCAACTTACAAGGGGATTCCCACAGAATCATGAAACACAACATAGATGAACAAAGGAACTCTAAGACATCTATGGCTTTTTCTTTTAATTTTGCACTCTCTGCCTTTTTCCGCTCTATGGCTTTTTCATACAAACCTCACTGTTTGCCTTTTTCCATGAGACTCAAGACATGACAAAATTAAACAGAAAAATACAAAATAGAATACATTGAAGGAGAAGAAAATCTGTAAGCTTAGGTAGCTCTGAGAATCCTGTGCCTTGCACTCTCAATGCTTACTTCTAACTCCTTGCTCCAAACAGTGGCTATTCTCCCTTTTTATAGAAGAGAGAAGCCTCCACACTTGAAGCCAAAAACCCAAGCCAACTTCTTCTTCCTTCAAGAAACCGGTTCGGCCACACAGAGAGAGAAGAGATAACCATGCAATAACCAACATGCAATTACCTCTAGTCCTTCCTTGGTCATCACTCTTCATCAATCCGAGCTCTCCATCCTTGGCTTGCTCTCCAAGATGGATTTCTGGCCTTTGATGCTTCATGATGATGATGACTTCATCTGCTTCAATCTCTGCCTCTACCATCACTTCGCCACTCTAGCTACTTCCTGTGGTGGTTGAGTAGAATCAAAGACAAGCCATCTCCTCCAAGAATCTCCCCTTGCTGGCCGAGATCTTCTTCTTCCTTTTTGAGCATAAAGAACCCAAGATTACCTTACCAAATCTATCCATGTTTGGTGACAATCTTAGCCACAGCTCATTTTTATTTTAGTATGTTTTCTTGCAATCATTAGCTTGATGGTCTTGATGCATGCAGCTCCTTCTTTCTTTTGATAGTTGAACATAGCTTCCATTGTTTTCTGGACAATGACCGAAGAAGAAGAAAGAATGAGAGAGAAAAGAGAATCTGAAGAAAAGCAATTCAAAGTGGTTAAACTAATTAATTGAAAATAGCTTGCTTTTGCTTCCCTTAGTGTGGCGTGTAGCAATGATGCCTTTAGTCAAATCAATCTTCTCTCACTTGCTTATGTTCCCAATGCTTAAATTAACTTTGAAATCCTTTCAAGAAGTGTAATGGAATCCGTTGGAAGCATTGAGGCTTTTTCTTTGCTTCATGGATTCGGACAAAGTATGAGGAACTCTCATCTTAAATGGAATTGGGCTTGGTTGCAATAATCATTAAATTTTTGGCCCAATTATAACATTTGCTTTCCTGATGAAATTTGGATCAAGCAATGAGCAAATGGGAAAGCATTTTCAATTTGGACTTGTGACCATAATAGATTAAATTGGCCCAAGTAACATAAAGAATTAAATCAGCCATATTCATCATATATTATCAAAACCAAGGGCTGAATGTAATTTGGGCTTGCACCATAAATTTGTTTTTCGGCCCAATATTAAAACCTGTAACAAAATTATTTTAATCAATATATGTTAGATGAAAATCAGATTAATAATTTTGTAATTAATTAATTTAATAATGTTTAGTCATCACATATTAATTTAGAGTTTTCCAAACTCATCAAATACAATAAATTTATAACTCCAATAATCAATTTATTAATTTCTATAAATAACTCATTAAATGTAATAAACATTCATATTACAAATGTTATAATAATATTATTAATCGTAATAAATTTTATATTACAAATATTCAAATTCTATATTATTTGAACTACTTATATAAGTTTCTTATCACTATTCCTTCAAATAACATTAAATTTAGCACAAGAAATTTATTCTCGAACTAGACATCTCAAACTTACTCAAAATAACATCATTCTTTAGACAATATCACCAAACAAACAGACAATTGATTTATCAAAGTTCACATGGTTCGTCTGTGGAAAACATTAATATCCACAAACGAAGATGAGCCTCTTTATTTAGAAATGATTATATTAGATGAAAAGGTACAAAACAAACATATTTATTGTATTTTTAAATTGAATTTACAAAAAAATACTTTAATTATTTTTGTTTTTTATACTTTTATATTATTTTATAATTCTTTATATATAATTGTATTTTAATATCGTTAAAATTATACTTCTTTCAATATGTTATTCATTGTTCCTTTTTTAATAAATTTAAAAAATAAGTGTAATCAATTTTTTTAACTAATTATTAACTATGATTTACTAACACCGCAGGAAACACTTCTTCATGTAATTGTAAAGAAAAATATGATGAACAAATTCAAATATTTTTTACAAGAAGAAAAAGTCTATACTATAAAAAATTTGAAAATAGAAGATACAAATGATTTGTATAGACTAATTAAAGATTCAATGAAAGTAAATTTTTTATTTACAATTGTTGTGAAAGAAATTAAAGATCCAGTTTTGAATATTTCCTAACACTATTTTAAATTTGCATTGTTTGAGACATTGTCTGACAGAGTGAGCCAAAGAAAAATATTAACAGGTAATTTCACTTTATACTATTTTAATTATTCTTATTAAAAATAACTTATTCAAAAATTTTTTTACATATTTTTGTTTTTTTTCATTGTAGATATCGTTGAAAACTACATGCATTAGGAGAAGAAGAACAAGTAGATATTAAAGAAAAACCTAAAAAAATACAAAGAATGAAATTGATACTAAAAGAGTAAAAAAATATACAAACAAATCATTTTTCATTTACGTATATAGTTATTAACAAAATATTAATAATTTTAAAAACATCGTATTGAAAGTCACGTTGTAAAAAAATCTATCAAGTCAGATAAACAAAAAAATTACAACACAAATAAAAGGCCAAAATATTGTTGCACTCACATCATAGGTTAGTAAATACAAAGATACGATCTTTTTTAAAAATTTTAAATCTATTATTTTTCTTTGCTCAAAGAATTATATTTTATATAATATATTAAATGAGACAAATACAACACAATTTTATTTTATATAACCTATTATATTATAATATTTTAGGTGATTATTTGGTTAGCACAACTTCAAGTACAAAAATCTACATTGATGAGTTTAGAAAACTCTAAATTAAAAATGTGATGACCAAACATTACTAATATGATTAAATGCAAAATTATTAAGTTGATTAATTGCAAAAATATTAATATGTTGATTAAATTAATTTTTTGCTATGCAGGTCTGTTTGGGCCAAAAATAAAAGAAACCAATTAGGCTTGGTTAATGTTTCCAATATTATATGGCTGAAGCAAGTTGTAAATTAATTGGGCCGAAAAAGAATTTTTGTAAGCCCAAATTAAAGTTACATTCAGCCTTGGTTGAATGCTTTTACCTTATATGGCTGAAATGAGTGTTATGTTACTTGGGCCAGCTTTACTCATTATTGATACAAGCCCAAAATTGTCTCCAATGCATGATCCGAAAATAAATCCATCAGGAAAGCAAATGTTGCAATTTGCCTGATGCCTTCAACGGATCTCTTCTTCTAGCATGTGATGGAACTCAAAGTTTTATTTAGAAGAGTTAATATATGCATTGGAAACATAAATGAGAGAGAGAGTGTGAGTGACATGATTGATTTGTTGATACAGCACGCCACTCAAGCAAGGGAAGTAAAAGCAACTTTCTCCACTCAATTTAACTAATACATTTAATTGCTTCTCTTTTATTTGTTTCTCTCTCTCATCACTTTCCTTCTCTTCTTCGGTCCTTACACAGCAAACCATGGAGACTTTGAGCTATCAAAAAGAAGGGAAGGCAAGCTACAAGACCATCTCAATGATGGCAAGAAAACATAAAAAATGTAGTGGCTGAGATTCTTATCACTTGTAGTATGATTTTGTGATGAGATCTTGGCTTCTCCATACCAAAAATGGAGAAGGAGATTCGGCCAGAAAGAAGATCTTGGAGGAGATGGCTTGTCACCACTTTTGAGTTCATTCATCATAGAAGGTAGCTAGGGTGGCTGCGTGAGGAAGGAAGCAAAAGTGGAGCAGAAGAAGTCATCATCATCATAAAGCATCAAGGGCCAGAAATCCATCTTGGAGAGCAAGCCAAGGATGGAGAGCTCGGATTGATGAAGAGTGATGACCAAGAAAGGACTAGAGGTAATTGCATGTTGGTTATTGCATGGATTATCTCTTCTCATTCTCTGGCCGAACCGGTTCTATTTCTTGGAGAAGAAGAAGTTGGCTTGGTTTTTGGCTTCAAAAGTGGAGGCTTCCCTCTTCTATAAAAAGAGAGAACAGCCACTGTTTGGAGCAAGGAGAAAGTGTGAGAGTGCAAGGCACAGAGTTCTCAGTGCTACCTGAGCTAACAGATTTCTCTTCTCCTTCAATGTATTATGTTTTGTAATTTTTCTGTTTAATTTTGTCATGTCTTGAGTCTCATGAAAAAGACAAACAGTGAGGTTTGTATGAAAAAGCCATAGAGCGGAAAAAGGCAGAGAGTGCAAAATTAAAAGAAAAAGCCATAGATGTCCATAGAGTTTCTTTGTTCATCTATGTTGTGTCTCATGATTCTGTGGAAATCCCCTTGTAAGTTGGGTTAGCACTTTACAGATTGTAATCAGGAAGATTATAGTGAAATTCCATCATGTTTGTGATGGAGACTGGATGTAGGCTGCACTGCACTTAGCAGCTGAACCAGGATATATCTGGGTGTACTTTTCTCTCTTCTCTACTCCATTTCTATATCTACTGCACAGGAGCAAAAACCAAAAATATCTCGTGTCAAGTGACAAGACAAAAAGAAAAGTCTCGTGGCTGGGGACGAGACAAAAGAAAAAGTCTCGTGGCTAGTGACGAGATAAAAGGACAAGAAGTTTTCAAAATTGGTTTCAAAGGTCAGGAAGTACTATCAAGCAAAAAGGGGGCTAAGATTCAACCCCCCTTCTCTTAGCCACTGATAACCATCAATTGGTATCAGAGTTTGGTCTCAAAGAGATCAAGCTTTGCAGCTTGGAGTAAAGATCCTCATGGCAGAAAACAGTGGCTCAAATGTGGTGTCCTACAATCTGACCGAAGGAAAATCAAGCAACAGACATCCTCTTTTCAATGGGAAAATTTATACCTATTGGAAGGAGAGGATGAAGATATTTGTACAAGCAGTGGATTACAGACTTTGGAAGATCATCCTAGAAGGCCCTCAATATCCAACTGTTACAAGTGCCGAAGGAGTTGTCTCTTTTAAACCAGAAGCAAGTTGGACGGATGAAGATAGAAAAAAGGTGGAGCTCAACGCCAAGGCTATCAATCTGCTCAACTGTGCTATCAGCTTTGAGGAGTACCGACGGGTATCACATTGCACAACAGCAAAGGAAATCTGGGATAAACTCCTAGTTACTCATGAAGGAACAACCATTGTGAAAAAGACCAGGATTGATATGTTAAACAGAGAATACGAAATGTTTGCAGTGAAGGAAGGAGAATCCATTGATGAGATGTTTGAACGCTTCAACACCATTATTGTTGGCTTGGATGCTATGGGAATCAAGTATCCTGAATCTGTGCTAGTGAGAAGAGTGTTGAGATGTCTCACAAAAGAGTGGGAAACAAAAGCTTTAATTATCTCTGAGAGTAGTGGTCTTGACTCTATGACTTATGATGATTTGAGAGGAAATTTACTTGCTTTTGAAAACACCTACTTGAAAAAAGATTCAAAAAAGAAAGGAATAGATTTTTCTTCTATCACTAACCCTCTGGATGATGAATCCAGTGATAACTCATCTGAAAATGAATTTGTGTTGTTTGCAAAAAAATTCAGGAAAATGATGAAGCTTAAAGGCAAAGGCAGCAGCTCAAGGAAAATGAAGAAAGACCTTAGCAAAGTAACTTGTTACAACTGCAAGGAAATGGGGCATTTCAAATTTGATTGTCCCAAGTTAAAGAAGGAAGTGAAGCCAAAAAGAGGAAAGAAGAAGGGACCGATGGCTTCATGGAAAGATTTGGAAAATGACTCGGATGATGATGATGAGGAATCCGAGACTAAGTCACAACCTTGTCTCATGGCAGATCACATAGATCAGGTAGTCTTTCACAACCCTAACACTGAAGATCTTCATCTTATGATAGACCACCTTTCTGAAAAAATAAGATGCTTCCTGCTGGAAAATCAAGAACTTGAACAACAAATCACCATTCTTAAAGCTGAAAACAATTTTCTTAAAGAAAAAGTTAGGGAGACCCAAACTGCTTGTGATCTTGTTAAAGAAAATAAGCAGTTAAAAGCCCAAATTAAGAGCTGTGAAAGTGATCATTCTGTTCTTGCATATGTAGATTGTTTTAAAAGGAATGAAGAGTTGCTTAAAGAGGTTAAGAGGCTTAAGGAAGACTTAGCCAAGTTCACTCAAAGTTCTGAAAATCTGAATCAAATCTTGGCTAGTCAAAAACCTCTTTATGATAAGGCTGGGCTGGGGTTTTATAAATTTGCTGAAAAATCTCATTTTGAAAACCTTGCTTCATCCTCTAATGATACAAGATTTCAAGACCCCACCTACTTTAACAAAACAGCAACTCCAAGATTTTGTAGACTATGCAATCGGAATGGACACTTTCCTATTCAATGTTTTTTTGGTGAAAGAATGATTGGTGATAAAGTTTGTAAAGTTGTCTTTGATTATAATGGCTTAGGACATAAGAGATGGTTTAACGTGAAAGGATCCAAGAAAATTTGGATACCTAAGGTCACTTAAGCTTGTTTTGTAGGTGTGCCTAGCATCCAAACAGAAAGAAAATATGTGGTATATGGATAGCGAATGCTCTAGGCATATGACCGAAAAGACAACCTTCTTCATAAAGCTTAATGAATATGATGGAGGACTTGTAACTTTCGGTGATGATGCAAAAGGAAAAATAGTGGCTGTTGGGAAAGTTGGTAAAAATTTTTCATCTTGTATAAATGATGTTCTTCTTGTATATGGTTTGAAACATAATTTACTTAGTGTTAGTCAATTGTGTGATTTAGGCTTTGAGGTTATTTTTAGGAAGTTTGTTTGTTTAGTTGTTTGTGAGAAAACTGGGGATATTTTATTTGAAGCTAAAAGATGCAATAATGTGTATGGATTAACTCTTGAGGACCTAAAAGAACAAAATGTGACATGCTTTACATCTCTTGAATCTGAAAAATGGCTATGGCATAGAAAGTTGGGTCATGCAAGCATGTACCAAATTTCTAAGCTAATTAAGAAAAATCTGGTTAGAGGAATTCCAAATATCAAATTTGATAAGGATCTTACTTGTGATGCTTGCCAATTGGGCAAACAAGTAAAATCCTCTTTTAAACCTAAAGATGGAATCTCAACCAAAAGGCCATTGGAGATGTTACATATTGATCTTTTTGGACCAACAAGAACTCAAAGCTTAGGAGGTAAACACTATGGTCTTGTGGTGGTAGATGATTACTCTAGATTTGGTTGGGTACTTTTCCTTGCTCATAAAAATGATGCTTTCCATGCCTTCTCCACTCTTTGCAAGAAAATTCAAAATGAAAAGGATTTAAAAATTGCCCATTTAAGAAGTGATCACGGAAGAGAATTTGAAAACCAAGATTTTGAAAAATTCTGTGATGACTTAGGAATTTCTCATAACTTTTCATGCCCTAGAACACCTCAACAAAATGGGGTGGTTGAGAGAAGGAATAGAAGCCTTCAAGAGATGACTAGGGCCATGCTTTGTGAGAATGAGATTCCTAAATTCTTATGGGCTGAAGCTGTGAATACAGCTTGTTACATTTTGAATAGGACAATCATTAGAAAAGGGTTGAAGAAAACCCCTTATGAGCTATGGAAAGGAACCCCTCCAAATCTTAAGTACTTTCATGTTTTTGGATGCAAATGCTTTGTTCTTAACAATAAAGAAAACCTTGGAAAATTTGATCCAAAATTCTATGAAGGAATGTTTGTTGGATATTCCACCATAAGCAAGGCCTATAGAGTTTATCTCAAAGAGCCTAGAACCATAGAGGAATCCATACACGTTACTTTTTGTGATTCTAACTTAATTCCCAGTGCTGTGATAGATAATGATTCAGATGGTGAAGAGGCTAGAACAAGAGAAGAAAATCCCAAATCTGCTCAAAACGAAGAATCTGCCAGTCCAGTTTTGTCTTGTCAGATTGGAGGAGATATTTCCATTTTATCTCCTGAACAGACACGAGAAACTGAGACAGTGAGACCACCAGAAGCTCATCAAAGCTCAAGACCACTTAGAAAGCCCAGAGAATGGAAGTCTATAAGGGGTTATGCTCATGACTTTATCATCGGTGATCCCTCTCAAGGAGTTACAACAAGAACCTCCACCAAAAGGCAATCCAAACCAAGCAATTTTGCTTTCTTGTCACAAATGGAACCCAACAATGTCAAACAAGCTCTTGAAGATCCATCATGGGTTAAAGCAATGCAAGAAGAGCTTGCTCAATTTGACAAGAATGAGGTTTGGACTCTAGTACCCCATCCGGATGGTAAGAAAGTTACGGGTACTAAGTGGGTATTTAAAAATAAACTTGGTGAGGATGGACAAGTTGTTCGTAACAAGGCTAGATTAGTGGCCCAAGGTTACGATCAAGAAGAGGGTATTGATTTTGATGAGTCTTTTGCTCCGGTAGCTAGAATGGAAGCCATTAGGTTGCTTCTTGCCTATGCTGCCCATAAAGGTTTCAAAATATTTCAAATGGATGTTAAATGTGCTTTCCTTAATGACTTTATTGATAGATAAGTGTATGTGGCTCAACCCCCTAGTTTTGAACATAAAGATTTCCCAAATCATGTTTTTAAACTATCTAAGGCTCTTTATGGTCTTAGACAAGCTCCAAGAGCTTGGTATGAAAGGCTTAGTGCCTTCTTGTTGGAAAATCAATTTCAAAGGGGTACCACCGACACTACTTTATTTATTAAAGCATCTAATGATGATATACTCCTTGTTCAAGTTTATGTTGATGACATTGTATTTGAATCGGCCAATGTATCCTTGTGTGAAGAGTTTGGAAAACTTATGACTAGTGAGTTTGAAATGAGTTTGATGTGAGAGCTAACTTTCTTTCTTGGCCTCCAAATCAAACAAACTCCTAGTGGTACTTTTATTCACCAAGGAAAGTATGCAAAAGAACTTATCAAAAAGTTTGGCCTAGAAAATTCCAAACCAATGGGTACACCAATGCATCCTAACACAAAACTTGAAAAGGATGATGATGGCCAAGATGTGGATGAAACAAGGTATAGAGGAATGATAGGTTCACTAATGTACCTTACCTCCTCTAGACTGGATATTGTCCAAAGTGTGGGTGTATGCTCAAGGTTTCAATCTCACCCAAAAGAATCTCACCTTACGGCTGTTAAACGCATCATTAGATACATTAAGGGGACTCGTAATTTGGGATTATGGTATCCTAAATCTGATGACTTTTGTGCAGTAGGGTTTTGTGATGCAGATTATGCGGGAGATAGAGTGGATAGACGGAGCACATCTGGCATGTATTGCTTCCTTGGAAGCTCACTCAACATGTGGTCAAGCAAGAAGCAAGCCACAGTGGCTTTATCCATGGCTGAAGCAGAATACATTTCCGCATCTGCATGTTGCTCACAATTAACTTGGTTAAAAACACAATTGGAAGATTACAAATTAAAGATCAATAGTATACCCTTATTTTGTGATAATATGAGTGCTATAAACATTTCAAAAAATCCTGTTCTGCATTCAAGAACCAAACACATTGAGATAAAATATCATTTTATTAGGGAGCATGTGCAAAAGGGTACTATTGATATTCAATTTGTAAAATTTGAAGACCAAATTGTTGATATTTTTGCAAAACCCCTCTGTGAAGACAGATTATGCACCTTGAGAAAAAGTTTGGGAATGTTTGATTTAAGTTTTATTAATAACTTGTGAATGTTTGACTCTGTTCAGTTTTGTCTCGGAGGTTTGGACGAGATAAAAATGAGGACATGATGGAAGGGCTATAATCAAGGGGGAGGCAACGCAGAATTCAATTTTCATGGGCTCTACCAAATATCTTTGACCCCACCATGACAGTTTTGTTAGTTCCTCATTTTTTTTGAAAAACAAAATCACAAAAATCTCTTGGTTGTCTTATCAAATCTTGTTGGAAGAAGCATGTTGTCAAATCAAATCTTTCCTTCCAACTAATCCCTTGATTCAAGGAAACTCCTTTTCAGTTTTTTTGAAACTTCCCTGGTTGATAACCGCGCCCTTAATGGTTAATAACTCCCTCCACTATCTCTTTCCAATCAGCATTTAATGTCCCTCTAACCTCCCTCCACTCACCTCACCATTCGGCCACCTCTCTCTCTCCAACTTCCATCACCATTCATCTTCCTTATAATGAAAAAGAAAACAGCACCAAGGAAGAGTGAAAGAATTCGTCTCTCTCAAAAGCCTTCGACTCCCCAAACACATACACACATACACATTCACTCCACTTCTTCATCTTCTCCTTCACCTCCCACCAAGAAAACCGAATCAATGAGGCGCAAAGTTATAGCCCAAAAATCTTCTAGAAGGAGAAAAAGTGACAAGAACAAGGAACCAAGCATGGAGGAAGAGGAAAAGGAATCTCATACATCACCTCCTCCATCACCACCGAAGAAGTCCACCCCTCATGCGTCTGGAAAAAGCTCTCAGAAAACCAAAGGTTTTGTGCTTCATGAGACCCGGGAACCCGCAAACCTTGGATCAATGGATTTCAAGAACAAATTTCATAAGCCACATTCGCATTTTGATCCTTCAAGGTTTTCTACATGTGCATTCTATGAATTCCACAAAGAAGTTTTGGAAAAACGGCATCTGTGTCCCTCATACTTGGTGAATCTTGATTCTCTGGCCTCCAAAGGGATTGATTTACATCCTCTGTTTGACAATCTCAAATGGTCTCCATTGCTCCTCATTCACAAAATGGTTTACCCAGGGTTGGTAAGACAATTTTATGCGAATCTGAGATTGATTGATGGTAGTCTTCACTCCTACGTGAAGCGTGTGCATATTACTCTGAATGCTGAGACCATTGGCTCTGCCCTTGGTTACACTGATGAAGGGCCGAGGGTTTATATGACTGACAAATGGGATGCGCACATTGGAGTCGCATACAAGCAAGTTCTTCATCAAATTTGTGAGAATCTGTCTGGACTAGACGGCACTGTTCCTACTCACAAGGCTCTTGGACCAACAAACTCACTACTGCACCGCATCATAACTCACATTCTCACCCCCACAGAGTGGCTCTCATAACAGGGTAACCGTATCTGATTGTCTCATAATATTTGCTCTGGTTACTTCATCTTCTATTTCATTTAGTTATCTCATGATTAGACATATGTGGGAGTCTGTAAAGAGTACAAAAAAGGCTAATTTACCTTATGGAATGTTTCTCACGTGCATTTTTGAGTACTTTAAGGTAGATTTAACAAATGAGGATGTAGAGAACAAAGTCTCTATGATCAAAGGAGGCGGGGCTGTTAAAAAGGGAAAGAAATCTATGGCTTCTGATGATGACTTTGAGAGCCGGCCAGAATCCTCAAAGGCGACCGATTCCCTAAGAGACATTCTCACAGAATTCTCAAACATTTCCGATCTCATGGTTCAATTTCATAAGTCTGCACGCAAACTTGCATATGAAAATGAGTCGGCCTGGAAGAAATGCCAAGAAAGGGTCGGTCTAATGCTAGAAAGCCTGGATGATGAAGTGGGTAGTGAAGCAGGGGCCGAAGGATCTGACTTTAATCTCTCTGATGATTAAACTTATGTTTACTGTTTGATATTGGCACACTTAGGCTCAATTTGGTACTTTGTTTTGGCTTGTTTCTGTTGGAACAATAACTCTGTGATACTTTGTAGATACTTTTGGGTTATATTTTGCATATTATGCTTCCATGTTATATCTTCTTGCAGGTGCCCCTTTGATGACAAAATGGAGAGAAATGGCTGAAAATTGAAATGAAAAACAGGGGATGAACAGGGATGAAATTTTCCTTTGAAAATTCATGATCACCCTTGTTAAAAGAATACATGTTGTTGACAATATTTGATGCATGTTTGATTTGTTTCGCTGTGATTACTGCTGCTGGAAATACATTTGGTTTATGATGTTTAGGAAAGCATTTGTTTATATGAATGTCTAGTTGTTGAGTTATCTAGATGAATATGCATGCCTCTATTGAAATAGGAATATTCTGATTCATGTTGGTAAACATGCTGACTTGATAACTTATTTTTGGCAGTTCCTTTAAACTGTGTAAAATATAACAGCTGCCATGTTTGATGTGATCATGTGTGTTTCAAAAATATTTTCCTCACCATAATAATATTGCTCTGATATCTTGACTGGAAAATATTTGAAAATCTTTTGAACAACATTTTTTATTGATGTATGTAAATTTTGAGCAGAAAATCAATTTATGATAACAAATAAGTTTTGTATATCATTCAAATCTGCTCATAAATTAAGCATTTAGCATCATGTAATGAATATGCTAAATAACATTGTTACTTGAAGCTTGATTAAATTGTTACAGGTTAGTGCTTCCCTTGGTAAAAATGGCATATATTAAGGGGGAGCCTTGTGACAATTGGAAAGGGAGAGAAATTCAAATATTCAAAGGGAGTACTCTATACTCAAATTTTTAATCTCTTTCCATTTCAATTTTAATAATGTTTGTCATCAAGGGGGAGATTGATGAGTTTGGAAAACTCTAAATTAAAAATGTGATGACAAAACATTACTAATATGATTAAATGCAAAATTATTAAGTTGATTAATTGCAAAAATATTAATATGTTGATTAAATTAACTTTTTGCTATGCAGGTCTGTTTGGGCCGAAAATAAAAGAAACCAATCAGCCTTGGTTAATGTTTCCAATATTATATGGCTGAAGCAAGTTGTAAATTAATTGGGCCGAAAAAGAATTTTTGTAAGCCCAAATTAAAGTTACATTCAGCCTTGATTGAATGCTTTTACCTTATATGGCTGAAATGAGTGTTATGTTACTTGGGCCAACTTTACTCATTATTGATACAAGCCCAAAATTGTCTCTAATGCATGATCCGAAAATAAATCCATCAGGAAAGCAAATGTTGCATTTTGCCTGATGCCTTCAACGGATCTCTTCTTCTAGCATGTGATGGAACTCAAAGTTTTATTTAGAAGAGTTAATATATGCATTGGAAACATAAATGAGAGAGAGAGTGTGAGTGACATGATTGATTTGTTGATGCAGCACGCCACTCAAGCAAGGGAAGTAAAAGCAACTTTTTCCACTCAATTTAACTAATACATTTAATTGCTTCTCTTTTATTTGTTTCTCTCTCTCATCACTTTCCTTCTCTTCTTCGGTCCTTACACAGCAAACCATGGAGACTTTGAGCTATCAAAAAAAAGGGAAGGCAAGCTACAAGACCATCTCAATGATGGCAAGAAAACATAAAAAATGTAGTGGCTGAGATTCTTATCACTTGTAGTATGATTTTGTGATGAGATCTTGGCTTCTCCATACCAAAAATGGAGAAGGAGATTCGGCCAGAAAGAAGATCTTGGAGGAGATGGCTTGTCACCACTTTTGAGTTCACTCATCATAGAAGGTAGCTAGGGTGGCTGCGTGAGGAAGGAAGCAAAAGTGGAGCAGAAGAAGTCATCATCATCATAAAGCATCAAGGGCCAGAAATCCATCTTGGAGAGCAAGCCAAGGATGGAGAGCTCGGATTGATGAAGAGTGATGACCAAGAAAGGACTAGAGGTAATTGCATGTTGGTTATTGCATGGATTATCTCTTCTCATTCTCTGGCCGAACCGGTTCTATTTCTTGGAGAAGAAGAAGTTGGCTTGGTTTTTGGCTTCAAAAGTGGAGGCTTCCCTCTTCTATAAAAAGAGAGAACAGCCACTGTTTGGAGCAAGGAGAAAGTGTGAGAGTGCAAGGCACAGAGTTCTCAGTGCTACCTGAGCTAACAGATTTCTCTTCTCCTTCAATGTATTATGTTTTGTAATTTTTCTGTTTAATTTTGTCATGTCTTGAGTCTCATGAAAAAGACAAACAGTGAGGTTTGTATGAAAAAGCCATAGAGCGGAAAAAGGCAGAGAGTGCAAAATTAAAAGAAAAAGCCATAGATGTCCATAGAGTTTCTTTGTTCATCTATGTTGTGTCTCATGATTCTGTGGAAATCCCCTTGTAAGTTGGGTTAGCACTTTACAGATTGTAATCAGGAAGATTATAGTGAAATTTCATCATGTTTCTGATGGAGACTGGATGTAGGCTGCACTGCACTTAGCAGCTGAACCAGGATATATCTGGGTGTACTTTTCTCTCTTTTCTACTCCATTTCTGTATCTATTGCACAGGAGCAAAAACCAAAAATATCTCGTGTCAAGTGATGAGACAAAAAGAAAAGTCTCGTGGCTGGGGACGAGACAAAAGAAAAAGTCTCGTGGCTAGTGACGAGATAAAAGGACAAGAAGTTTTCAAAATTGGTTTCAAAGGTCAGGAAGTACTATCAAGCAAAAAGGGGGCTAAGATTCAACCCCCCTTCTCTTAGCCACTGATAACCATCATACATCAATTCACAAACTGAAGAATTCACAGACTTTTGGGTATTTCATAATTAATAAGTCTCTAAAAAATCAATTCATTTATTTAATTATTTAATTTAACAAATATAAAAAAATTTTAAATAGGACTGATCAACATGAAGAAGTAATGGAGATACCAAGCCAAGACAATGTCAACACAAATCTGAATGATTAGAAATTAATAACTATCAAAGATCTAATGGCCATACAATGGGAATCTGATGATCAGTTATGACAAAAAAAACTCACAACTAATGTAACACCCTACTACACAGAGTTTTACGCTTAAGTCGTAGAACAGAGGTAGTGTGGTGTTACGGACCTCTGAACAGTAAATTAAATACATAATATAGAGAAAAGATAATATACTAGGAGCGTTGAAACAAAACGGGTAAATAAAATCGCAAAATGAAAAGTGCAACGCTCAAAAGAAAGGATTACTTTCGTGCTAAGAAACCTAATAGAAAGAGATAAAGGTAAATCAGAGAGTAAAGGAAAGCCAAGGAAACAGCATGACTAGCCTCTGACTCAGCCTGCGAAGCTAAGGCTGGCTGGAGGATATATATATATAAACATACATAAGTATCCCCAAAATACACCAAAATACCAAAATAAACTCCTATCTCTCCCTCAACCTCTAAGAGGAGCAACATACACAAGTTACTTGGAGAGTAAGCTAAATACATATATACATATATACAAATAGAAATCAAAATACACCCAAGAACTACTTCGCTTCAGGGATCCATACGCCTAGCGAGGAGCCTCTCGACTTGCATCTGAAAACAACAACACAGTATGGAATGAGAACCGTAGGTTTTCAGCATGGTAAAAGTGCCACGTGTATAATAAATAAGGTCCTGAGAATGTCATAGGCAATCATAGAACTCCGTTATTCAGTTATCCAACTTAATTACTAAACAGAAGCCATAAACAGGGAGTAGGTATTCTAAATCTGCCTAACTTACTCAATTTCAAACTTAAGATAACATCAAACCATTTCTCCTTTTCCTCCATCCCTCCATCATCCATAATGCAACAGAAACAAGCAACCAAACAAGTTCACGTACAAGTAATGAGCAGATAGTGCAAGTAGCAAGTATAACAGGTAGCAGGTGGTATATATCAATTAGGCAAACCAAGGAAATGCATAGCAATCAAAACAAATAAATGCATACGATGCATGCCTGTCCTATGGCTGATGGGGCCCATCTGTCAGTTATCCAGCCAACCCGACAAATCCGAAAACCTTAGACTGTCCCCCGTCGCGCATCCCCAAGAGTCTATGCATAGAGTTCACATTCATTCATCATATAATTACTCAATGGGATTATCCATACCCTGGAATTTATACGTGCCTGGTCACCCTTATGATGCAGGGTCAACAGAGTATCGAGATTCAACCTGGAACACGTGGTGGCGAGCCACGGTTCTGTTACCCAGGAAAATTCGTATCTCAGATATCATTCATAAGCCATTCCATATTTATAATCAATATATCATCATTTGTCAAGCCTTGGCATTAAACTTCTTTAATATTCTTATCTTCTTCATATAAGCCATCATTTACCTCTTACTTCACCCTCAAGTTACCATATTTTCCTACCTTCTTTTATCCACTGGACCTAGAACCATACTTTAAGCCTTAAAGAGGAGGAAATGGAGGTTTAGAAGTGGAAAAATTGGTTTAAAACAGTCAAAACCGATTTTTTCAACAGGCAGCAGCCACGCGTACGCGTAGGCCACGCGCACGCGTGGAGCGTACAACAAGTCACGCGTACGCATGCTTCTCGCGCATGCATTGCCAAAATTCCACGCCACGCGTACACGTGGATGGGCGTTTTTTCAAAAAATGGGCAGAATGCCCAGAAAGCTTGCTACAACTAGTTTTAGCCATCCTGAACACAGATTTATACACCAAACTTTTAACGTCCATAACTTCCTCTACAAAGTTCCGTTTTTCACAAAATTGATATCAATCAAAAGCTCATAAAACCATCTTTTATTTGCAACAAATCACAACTCAATCCAAAATTGGAGGAGAAAGTTATGGACCTTCAAAGTTCACCAAAATCACTTTTTACCAAAACACTTCCAAACCTCATTTCACCACATTCATAAATCCTTACCTATAAAACCTGCATATTTCTAACATATCCAATCCCAACTCATCAACAACCACTTCAAGCTACCTTTAACTAATCCAATGAGCCATAACCACAACTTTGCATTAACATATATCATATATACATATATGAGTAACCCTTCACATATACCATTCCATTAATACAATCATCAACCCTTCACACACATTATTCCATTAACACATTTATCAACCCTTCATATATTAATCCATCAACTCATATAACAACTCTTCATTAACAAACACCAATCATAATCCATCAACACATATACCAACATCAACACAACCCATCATAAATAAATCCAAGAGTATACAATTAATAACTTCAACACCTCATAATTTCAATACATATTCACCAACAATTTATTCCAATAATATTACAAGACTAATCATTAAATGCAATTAACCAATTCAACTTATCCTATGGTTCCTCTAACCTAAGTTTTCACAACACCGTAAATATTAAACGTGCGAAACTTAAACCATACCTTGGCCGATCACTATGTTTCACCCAAGACAGCCTCACAACGCAAAATACAACCCCTCTAAGCTCAAATAAAACAGCCACATACCAAGTCTTGTTCACCAATAAGCCTCCAAATACTCCCAATTCCAATCCAATGCATATATACCCACTTAATTTACACCTAATTCATATACATGTTCCAAATTCAGTTTTTCCTCTACAAATGCAAGATTGGGCTAGGGTTAGGGTGTCCTTACCGTACCCATATGCTCAATAGCTCGAACCCATTAAGCCCCAGAAGCTAACTTGAACCTAAAACACAAAATTGGACAAGATTTTACTATAGGATTTCAATTTCACCAAAAAAAGAGAATAGAGATTCTGAATAAAAAATGAGGCTTACTAGTGAAATTGATCCGATAGAAAGGTAGAGCTCGACGCGCTGGACGCGTGACTGCAAACGGTGCAGCAATTGGAGCTTAAACGAGGAAGATACGGTGGTTTGAAAGTTTGATGAGGGTTAGGGATCTCCTCCTCTCCCCAATCTGTTTTCAGAGCTATTGTTGCTGAAATGGGGACGAAGAGCTTCTGTCCTTCTTTTAAGTCATGGTCCGGTTGGACCTACGGGCCCGGTTTGGGCTCTTGTTCAACTGGTTCGGCTCTTTCGGTCCGATTTTGGGACAAATTCTCGAAATTAGTATCAAAATTCTCGTTTTGACGAGCTCTACCCTATTTTGATATTAGTTTTACATTTTTAGCTTTCCTAATTAAAATTCAATTTATTAACTAATTATGTATCGATTTTAGCGGGGTTTACAACATACATCATACATTCATACTTACTCAAATACCATATACCTAATAATAACATAAATTGAATATTGGAATAGAAAAAGATCTTCACAATTTTAGCAACTATAAATAAAATTGATGACAAATTTGGATAGAAGTATGTTGAATGTGAAAAGTGTTAGAAGAAAACATATAAAAAGGAGACAACTACATTTGTGGCACATGTAATCAAACACTACAATATCCAATAATAAGGTAATTCTATATACTTTTCATAATCTCATCTATCAAATTATTCTTTACTAACCAATGAGTTATAGCTCAAATGACATAATCTTCCCATACTCACTTAGAGATTGCGGGTTCGAGTCTCCTTATCTTTAGTAAAAAAAAATTTATTAGTTACTAACCCAATACTTATTTTAGGTTCAAAATTCAATTAAAAGTTTCAAATCAAAGTGTTACAACAACTTTTGTATTACTATTTGATGGCGAAGCAAAAAATTATTGGTCACAACTGCTTCAAATCTAATGACACTCCAGAAAAGTAATGATATTGAAGCACCACCCTAATTTAAAAATTTGTATAACCTCACACTTATATTTGAAGTCAAAGTATATGATTTTAATCTCAAACAAGGTTCTTAACAATACACTGTTACCAAAACATTTGTTCCAACAAAAAATACTGAACTTCAACACTCATTACAACAAATAAAATAGGTAATACTCTAAAAAAAATCACTTATTCAAGACATCATTTTTATTTCTAATTTAAACTATTCGTTGATTGTAGGAACAAATTTCGCCAATATTAATATCATCAGACGAAAATCACATAATCATCAAGAGATTAAGGAGAAAGAAAATCATACAAATTCAAAACACATCTTTGGAAGAAGAATATACATGTAAAGATGGAACAAACAACACAATAGAAAGTGCATACAACTCAATAATTCATAAAGAACATGCCTTCACAAGAACCTACGACAGAAAAAAGAAAGCAACAACTCTAACAACAACCAATAAAAAAAAAGGAGGACGAGCACCGCATAAGAAAACTATGTCCATCAACTAAAACAAATGCAAAAATCAAACCACCAAATAAAACTATTATTTTATACAACTCCAACATTCAAATCTTTTTTACTACAAATTATTTTAAATAAAACACCTTTTAAATATAACTTTAGTTTATGCATATTTAATTTTATTCTACAAAACATAACAATTTTTAATATTTATTATATATTATTATTAATTTACCACCTGCGCATTGCGCGGATCTCATTCTAGTCACTAATAAAGTTTATAACTACCGCAACTACTATAATAAGTCACCGTAGACTTCACTTAATATCTATACCATTAAATAATAAGATATACAAATATTATTTTCCTTGTTAGCAATAGTATGTATGCTTTCGGTTATGGCAGCAGTTACTTTTCCTCTTATGTATACTTGAAAAAGTTACTTTTAAAAGAACTAAAAATTGCACCAAAAAGGAGTGACAAAAATACAGTGAAAGAACTACACTACATATGTATGAAATAGAAAGCAGAGAAAAGAGAGAGTGATTGTGGAGGATAACTAAAGAAAGGCTATTCTTCTGCATAAGGTAAGGTTTGAAATGAAGTTGAACAAATATACCTATACTGCTACACATGATGACTATGAGATAGGGCCGTCAAAATGAGCTAAATTCATCAGGTCAGCCCGTTTACCTATTTAAATGGGCGGACTTTATCTCCAAAATTAAGTCCGTTTAAATTTCGGACTAAACGGGTTAAACCCGATTAACCCGAAAAAAAATGACAGGTTAAACGTGCTAGCCCACGGGCTAAACGGGTGGCCCGTTTAAAATTTTTTTACATTTTTTTTAAAAATAGCACTTTCAGTCTATATTTTCTTCGATTCGACCCATCAACTAAAAAAAATATTAATTTTTAAAGGTTTTTGACCTAAAAATAATATTTTTTGTCAAAATATTTTTTAAAAAATAAAATAAAAAATAAACGGGCTGTCCCGTTTAACCCACGGGCTGACCATAAACGGTCCGGGCTAAAAAATTATGGCTCGCGAATAAAACGGGCTTAAACGGTCTAGCCCATTTAACCCACGAGTTTAATGGGTCGCGCCTAAATGGGCCGGACTAGCCCATTTGACAGCCCTACTATGAGATACCATATATATACGGATGGCCATGTTATGGAAAAATCTTTAAAATGACATGAATTGCCACACTATGCCAATTATTCTAAACCAAAAAGCACGACCGATATTTTTTTTTCTTACCCAAAAAGCACGTCCAATATGATAAGTGACACGTGACGTACTAAGTATCACTGACCTGACACGTCAATCAATTATCATGTGACACGTGGTATTAATCTATCACGTTATCATGTCACATGGCACTTAATGTGACACGTCATCATCTAACTGACAAAAATACCAATTTAACTTACGTTTTATCTTTTAAGGACTAATATGTAACACCCTACCACACAGAACTTTATGCTTAAGTCGTAAAACAGAGATGGTGTGGTATTACGACCTCTAAAATAATATATATATATAGTAGTTGAAAGGATATAATATACGAGGAGCCTTTAAAAATAGGTAAAACAAAATTACAAAATTTAAAAGCGCAACACTCAAAAAATTAAATAATGTAACTTGTGTAAGAAAAAACTACGGTTCTTAAACATATATATATGGCAATAAGAGTAGAGGATCAATATACAAAATATCAAACTCCGAACTCAGCTTGCGAAGCTAAGGCTGACCAGAAAATAGTTACATATATATATATATATATAACCCAAAATACATAAAAGCAACCCTAATTCTCCATAAACCTCTGTGAGGTGCAAAAGTAAAACATATATATATATATATATATATATATATATATATATATATATATATATATAAAAGGTCCTGGGAATGTCAGAGGCAATCCTAGAATGCCGACACTCAGATTATAAAACTTAAAGAGCTAAAACAAAAACCATAAATCAGGGTGGTTCTCTAAGGCTTTCTAAACTTAACAAATTCCTTAAATCTAACTAAAACTTAACTAGAATCCTAATTCTCTCTGCTTTTTCTCTGTTCTTCCATCTCCGGTAAAATTACAAAGACAAACAAATAGACAATGGCAAACACAGGTAGAAACAAGTAATATAAATAGCAAATAAAACACATAGCATATTATAATCACTTAGGTAAATTCCAATTAATGCACAAGCAAGAAATTCAAACAATATGCATACGATGCATACCTGTCCTACGACTGATAAGTCTCATCTGTCAGTTATCAAGCCAACCCGACAAGTTCGGCTGCTAAATCCTGGACTGTCCCTCCGTCGCACATCCCATGTGTCTATGCATAACTTTTTCTCTTCTCATTAATAATTCATATATATATATAAAACTTTACTCAATGGGGGTTAACCTTCCTGGAAATTTATAAGTGTCCAGTCACCCTTACGACGTAGGGTCAACAGAGTATCGAGTCTCAACCTGGAACACGTGGTGGCTAGCCACGGTATTTTATCCAGAGAAACTCGTATCTCAGATAATCATTTCATATTCATTCATAAACATTTCGTAATCATTCATTATGGTCATATCATCACTTATACATCATATAATTGCACTTTTATACATAACTCATCATAACCCGGAGCAAGTGGGGAAAAATCGCAACCCTTGCGTCTACCCAGGAGGTACATTATCATATGCCCAGGAGGAACAAAGGAGGGGATCCTAACCTCCCACCATCTCGCTGGGGGCAATTTTACAATACCAGGTGGAACAAGGAAAGGGATCCTCACCTTCCACCATCTCCTGGGGTCGCACTTTCAAGAAAGAGTACTCAGATGTAACATTTAGCCAGTTTCATAATTTAAGTAGTGTATATATATATATATATATATATATATATATATATATATATATATATATATACATACATACATACATACATACATACATACATACATACATACATACATACATACATACATACATATTCACCGTATCTCCTCATACCTAAATCATCATTTCTCAAACTTTCTTCATCCCAAGTTACCATTGTTTCCTAACTTCATCTCATTGCTAGGCCTATTACTAAGATCTAGGGTTAAAAGGATGAAAATAGAAGTTTAGAGGTTTTGAAATTAAGCTTTAAAACACAAAATACAAGTTTGCTGAAAGAGGGGCCACGTGTACGCGTGGGCGTGCATTTTGCAATGCTCGCGTACGCAAGCACTCTGCTCGCGTACGCAACCCGTCAAAATCATTGCTCGCGTATGCAAGTACCCTGCCCGCGTATGCAAGATGCCAAACCCGAAGAGTTTGGTCATGTCGCGTGTTACGCAAGCTATGCAGAACAGCTAAAATGTTAAATGCTGTAGAATTTTTAGTTTTGCCCTCCGAACTTCCGACGCGTATAACTTTTTTGTTTTAAAATATTTTTCATCTGTTCTTCAAACGGAGTAAACATCACGGATCCAATTTTCATATGAAGTAGGTTTGAAACAATTTGGGAGTCCGGAAGCCATGTTATGGCTCACCGAAGTTCAGCCAAAAATCAGTTTTACACAAAAACTCTCAACCTCTATTTTCATTAAAATTCAAACTCAATATTAACATTCTATACCTATGAACAGCACCGCAACTTACCATTTATAGCACCAAAATCTCCACATCCTACCACACTCAACCATTCCTCAATTTTACATCATCTCATATATAATTCCTCAATTAACTAACAAAATCATCAATAACTCATCACAAATATATATTCACCCTCAATACTTTGTCAAACCTTATCAAATCATTATTTAGTATTCTATTACCAATATCAACAACAAGCTAAAACTCAACCTTGTTGAACAATTAACATCAAAGAACTAAGCAATTAACATACTCATGCATTCATTCCTATCCTATGGTCGTCTAGCCTAAGTTTTCACAAGACATTATATATTAAATACGAGAAACCTAAACCATATCTTATCCTATTTCCTCGTATAACTCATGACAATCCACAAGGCAAGATTACAAGCTTCCAACACCAAAATTCGGCAACCAAGATCCTAATCAAGCTTCCAACTTCACAAATATGCTCAAATTCATATACATATACGATACCACCTAATTCACATTATCACATATATATATACCAAATCTCAATACCCAAACTCACATAATCTAAGAATTTGCAAGGTTTTGAGAGCCCTTACCTTATACGTAACTTGGTTGAACCAAAAACCCACAAATCCCTCAAGCTAATTTGAGGCTAAACATTAAGACATCAAATTTTAACAATCAAACACCCAAAATTTCAAAAACTAAGGGAATTGAGAGGCTGAGATGAGAAATGTGATTTCTTATCAAAATTGGTTACCAGACTTTATAGAGCTCGTCACTGCGGACGCGTGGTTGCAAACGATGCAGCGATCGGAGCTCCGAATCAAAAGTTACGTGAATTTAAATATGGAAGTGAGGGTTGGAGTCTCACCTTCATTCTTCTCCCTTTGGCTAGCTTCCAAGCGTGTTTGCATGCAAGATGGGAAGGGAATGAGCTGAGCTCATTAAGTAGAAGGGGTTGGTTGGGCTCATGGACTCGTTTTGGGTCCGATTCGATCGGTTTGGCCTGTTTGGCTCAATTTTAGGTCAAATTCTTTAAAATTAGTGTCAATTTATATTTTAATTAGCTCTATCTTATTTTGCTATAAAATTTATATTTCTAATTTTTTTATTAAAAATTAATTTATTAGTTAATTATTCGTTAATTTTGCGGAGTTTACATAATATGACTTAAAAATTTATTTAAGGACTAATTTAAAAAATAGGTGATCTTTTAGGAACGAATTTGACTAAGACTCATATGCAGCATAAAACTCTAGCACCACCGTCCAATTGCAATGCATGTTCCAAAAAGTAAGAGAATGAAACTCAAAACACTTCAGTTAGCAAAAAGAACCGTAAAAATAAAAGGAATATATATATATATATATATATATATATATATATATATATATATATATATATATATATATATATATACCTTAAACCAACCCATCCATCTATGTCTGTCTGTTAAATTAGCAGATCAAGCTGAACAACATAAGTTTTGGTGCTTGAGTTCTAATTGGAATTTCATAAACGAATTTTAATTTAATTTCTTTCTAGTCACTTGCTAACTCCACTAATTAATTGTTTATAGTTGTACACTAAGTATTTTAATAATATATTTTTAGTCCATATTTTTAAACATTAATGATTAATTGATGATAAAAAATAATAAATGTTGCTCACCCTCTAACATTCAACCATAAAAATACACGATTTTTTTTCAATAATATATATCATAATATGACTAATTTTAGCATTAACTTTTTCAGTCACATGTATTTGATAAAAAAAAGTAATAAAACAAGTAGTTCTGAAAAATTTTGCGATACTTAAAAGTCCTAAAGGAATAAAAAGTATCAAATAATTTTTTAGACATATATTCAAATAAGTAATGACAGCAAAAAATAACTCATTTTTATATTAATTGCGCGAATGGTCATTTTTTAGTGACTGAAATAAATTAAACAAAGAAAAACAAAACAAACAAAACAAGGAACTGCCTAAATAGAGGGACAGTCCCGTTTAAGACTATTCTTAAACTCCTCCCAAGGTGAAAGAAGCTCCACATGCGAAAGTTGTAACTTCATCACCATCTTTGCCATAGTATCTGCCACCGTGTTTGCATCTCTCATAATCAAACGAAAGTCAACCCGCCAATTCCAATGCATGATATCTCTTATTTTGAGCACCAGTGGATCAATAAACCCAAAACCATCTTGAGTAACAAGATTAAATGCTTCCACATAATCCGTCTCACAAATAACATCTCGTTGACCCACATCCCAAGCTAAGAGATATCCTCTCCAAATAGCAAACAATTCTCCTTGAAGAATACTATTACTCTCAATCATTCCCAAACAACCCCTTTGCCAGCTCCCATTACAATCTCTAATAACACAAGCAAAACCAACACTATCACCCGAACCAAAATAACTAGCATCACAATTAATCTTAAAAGTACCAATGGATGGGGGATTCCAAAAACCATTTAGAGTTTGGGACATACGTTGTAATTCAAAGATATTCCTAAGCTCCTTTTTTGAAGTTAATGCCAGACAAATCACTTTTTCCGGAGGCCAAGTTTCATGGGGATTAAAGATGTCATTATTCCTTGCTCGCCATATCCACCAAAGTCCCGAAAAGAACTTGAACGGATGCTCTCTGCTATGATACAAGAACCAGTTCTTCAAATCCAAAGGATGACAAGAAATATCCAACCTATGCCAGACAAGCTGAGCTTTTGGACAATCCCGAATACAATGTAAAACCGATTCCTGGCTAGAAAGACATCTTGGACACTTATCCGATGACAACATCCCTCTTCTAAAACGAAAACTTGCAGTAGGAAGAGCCTCCTTAAGACACAACCAAGCCAAAAACTTATGCTTTTCCGGAACAAGCTGACGCCAAAGCCAAAGCTAATTCTCCCGCTCCTCCCAACCAAACAGCTGCTTACACAACCACAAGTAACCATTGCGAGAGTCATAGACTTTGGCAGCAGACCCACTCCAATACCAACCCACTTCCGGACCTGCTTGTTCATCTGGATTGTAAGAAAGAATATTATCTTTCAGATTTTGAGATAAAGGAGAATAAAGAGTATCCAAATGCCACCTACCAACCGACCAAATATCCTGTATCCGGAGATTCGAATCAGAAATGTGAACATAATCGATCTCATTAGATAACCGTCCTTCTTTCCTCCAGCTAGAAAACCAAAAATTATGGTTCAAATCTCCAATACACCAAGCAAACTCATCCTTCAACACTTCCCAAGCCTTGCAAAGACACCTCCAAATGGGAGAGTCCTTGTTCTTAGGATAACTAAAACAGTCATATAGAGATGATCGGTATTTGGCATCCAACAATTGGACCCATAGCTTGTTTGGCTGCTGGAAAAAAGTCCAAACTAGCTTCCCAAGAAGAGCAATATTTACACAATAAGGATCTCTAATCCCCAAACCTCCATATTTTTTTGGAGTAACCAGTACCTTCCAACTAACAAGATTCAATCCTCTTCCATCAACTTGTCCTTTCCAAAGAAAATTCCTCATCATTGACTCCAATTTACTAATGATTCCTTTGGGAAAAATAGAGACCTGCATCTGGTACGTGGGAATAGCAGCGACAACAGAATTAACCAAGCAAAGTCTACCAGCCCGATTGAGTAAACTTCCTTTCCAGCTTGCTAGCCTACTCCGAATCTTATCCAGGACACCATTGAAAGCTGAACGAGTCACCCTAGAATGGCTAAGGGTAACTCCAATATACTTGCCCAAGTCCTGGACAAATCTGATAGAGGATACCCCAGTGAAAACCTCTTTCCTTGTTGCAGAGACATTCTTGGAGCAAAGCGCTTTAGACTTCTCCACATTAATCTTCATCCCAGATGCTTTGCAAAAAGTCTCTAAAACCAACATCACATTTTGCACTTGTCTCTTTGTAGCTTTACAGAATAGAAGCAAGTCATCCGCAAACATTAAGTGGGATATTCTTGGTCCCCCTCTAGAAATAGCAACCGATTTCCACAAGCCCAAATCAACCTGATGACTAATAAAGCATGCCAATCGCTCCATACACAACACAAAAAGATAGGGTGACATAGGGTCTCCTTGTCTAAGACCTCGGCTAGGAGTAAAGCTATTCAGACGACTCCCATTCCAAAGAATAGATAAGGAAGAAGCAGTGACACAATTCATAATCAAATTAAGTGTAGGAATAGGAAAACCAAAGCTTTTAAGGGTATGAGCTAAAAACCTCCAATCAACTCTGTCATAAGCTTTCTCCAGATCAATCTTAAATGCCAGTGTGCCTTTCTTTGATTTAGTCTTCTTCATAAAGTGGAGGACTTCTTGGGCAATAATGATGTTGTCAGGAGTTCCTCGTCCCGGAATAAATCCTCCTTGAAGCGGGCCAACAATCTCCGCAAGATGAGGACGAAGCCTATTAACAAGGACCTTCGTGATGATCTTGTAAACTACATTGCAGAGACTAATCGGCCTGAAATCTTTCATAGATACCGGTGATTCAACCTTTGGAATGAGAACTAGTAAAGTCTCCAACATTCTCGGATCAAGAGGAACACCGGAGAATGCCTGCTTAACCATCTTCCAAACATCAAGACCAATGATCTCCCAATATTCTTTGAAGAAGAAAGCTTGAAACCCATTAGGACCCGGAGCTTTAAAAGAGTTCATGTGAAAAACCGCTGCTTTGACTTCCTCCATAGTAACTGGTGCCGTAAGGTTATTGCAAGCTTCCTCATTCAGAGAAGGAAGAGGCACATTACCAAGGCAACCCAAATTAACATCATCCAAATGACAGAATAAGCTTTTATAGAAAGACTCTGCTTCTTGACTCAGAACCTCTGGATCAGTTTCCCACACTCCATCCTTGAGAAAAAGGCCATGAATCTTATTATGCTTCCTTCGCGCAAGAGTTTGAATATGAAAGAATCTTGTATTCCTATCCCCGAACCTTACCCACTGCTCTCTGGACTTTTGGAACCATAGGAGCTCTTCTTGCACTAGAGTATTATTATAATCATCAAGCAACTGTTGCTCTTTCTGACGCAAATAAATACTATCCACCACTTCCAAACGCTTTTGTAAATAATTAATCTGCTGCTCTAATTAAACTATATTACATAAAGATTAAAACTCATTTTGTAATGGACTTGTATCAAATCCCCAAAAAATTGTAACAGTAGACTTTACCTGCTTGATTGAAAACTTTTAATAGTATAGAATTGATAAATTGTGTTTAGCATTGTAATTTTTCTGGGACCTATAAATTTTTTATTTCAATTCTTAAAGAATTTATTTGGTATTTTTTTTTTCAAAATAACGTATATCTGTATAAGTCTACTTCAAAATTTATTAAAGACCTATTTTTCCTATTATTTAAAAAAATTATTTTTTTCTGATAATATGAAATTAAAACACCAAAAAAATCTGAACTCTCTTCTTATATAAGCCAAAGTAAGTTTACTTGATGGAGTCAATGATATGAAACAAATTAAAGAGAGAAGATTAAGTATAACTCTAGAATGCAAGTTTGCAAACTAAAATATTATTAGAGACAAAGATGTCAAAACCTTGAGTGTGACAAAGAGAGAGTTAAGTTTGTGGAGGATAACCAAGCAGAGAGGTTTGTAGATGCAGCAGTTACATTCAATAGCACCATTTTAGAAGCTAAGTATGGAAAAATTACTTGAATATCTCAGACTTCCTGCATGTGCTTTGAACTTTGAAAGGGTCTGCAGAAGCCGCCACAATCAATAGTTTTCTTGTCTTCCCCTAAATGAACGGCAATTCAATATCACACTCGCATGAGTATGATTTATTATCACTATTAGAATTAGGAATAATACATACATGTCGCTTATGCAAGTGCCTTACTTAGAACACCTCAAACAAGGAAGTTTGTGGTGGTAATGAAAGATAAAAGATAACGAGAAAATTAAGCATGAAAGACATCAATGCAAGTTGTTAACAAAGTCAAATAGTAATGACAAAAATATACTATCAAGGAACTTCACTGTGAAGTAGTAACAAGAGACCAAGATAGTTCAGTTTGTGGAATTTATGTAATGAAGCAGAGAGGCTACTCTGCATAACAAAATGCACACAAATCAATATATGCTCGGTTGAAGTTGCAATTTGCAAATACTTATTTTGCATAGTCAGTGTTCTCGAGTTTTAGACTATAGAAACAGCTGGTGCTAGAAGAACCATGCCCCTATGGGATCTCAAATGCTCGAACAGAATTGCCTCTAATAAAAGGATACTCAAAGTAAGTATGAAAAAATGTTAGGATAGTTAAAATGACATGATTTTAGCCATATTATGAAAGTTATTCTAAACCAGTATGTGGTTCGAAAAGGTCCGCAGAACCAGCCATAATAAGGATCACTATCTTTCTTTTTTCTTCCGTGAAATGAGAGGCAATATCACACTCGGAATAATACAAATGCATGTAACGTTACTTGCTGCATGTCTATTAGATAGTATCACCATCACTGCTTCACTATAAAAGCCGATTGAAGTGTTCCAAATATTTCATCCATTGAACCTACTGTGATGCAAATGAGAATAATGGAGTTGTTGTGTTCTCTTGCTTTGTCCATACAGTTTCTTCTCCTTTTGGCATCCTCCCTGTTCACAAACTGTTTAACCATGAATCATTCAACTGCTACTCATCATCATGAGTGCCATCAACATGAAAGCAATGCCTTGCTGAGCTTTAAAAAAACCTTCATCATAAGTAAGTCTGCTTCTTACAATCCTTTGAGTTATCCTAAAACTCTTTCTTGGGTTCCTGCCACAGATTGCTGCTCCTGGGATGGCATTGAATGCAATGAGCTCACAGGTCATGTGATCGGCATTGATCTTGGTAGCAGCCAACTCTATGGTTCCATGGATGCCAATAGCACCCTTTTCTCACTTGTGCATCTTCAAAGCCTTGATCTTTCAGACAATGACTTCAATCACTCTCAAATTCCTGCCAAGATAGGTGAGCTTTCACAGCTAAGACATCTAAATCTTTCTCATGGCAATGAAAACACATTCTCTGGTGAAGTTCCACCTCAAGTTTCACAGTTGTCCAACTTGTTGTCCCTTGATCTTCACAGCTATCCTCTTGAGCCGCTTCCATATGATCTAATCAACAATTTGCAACTCAAGGCATCCACTCTCACAAGCTTAACCCAAAACTCAACTAGACTTGAACACCTTCGTCTTAGTTTTGTGACCATTTCATCATCTTTACCTCATACTCTCACAAACCTTACATCCTTGCAAATACTCACTCTTTGCCAATGTGAACTATATGGTAAATTCCCAATTGGAATATTCCATCTCCCAAACTTAACAGTCTTGAATTTGGGAGGAAACCAAAATCTTAGGGGTATGTTGCCTAATTTTTTCTCAAGCTCATTTGTCAACATAAACCTCGGAGGCACAAGCTTTTATGATACACTTCCAACATCTATTGAAAACCTCACTTCTTTGAATTGTTTTTCGATTTCAAGTTGCAGTTTTTATGGGGCCATTCCTTCTTCGCTTGGCAACCTCACCCAACTTGCCCTCTTAGATCTTAGCAATAATGGCCTTGAAGGTGAGATCCCTCACTCTCTTTTTAGACTCGAGAATCTTGAATACTTGTATCTGCCGTATAATTTCTTTGAAGGGCATCTAGCACTTGACATGTTTTTGAAGCTAACAAGGCTTAATGATCTTGACTTATCTCTCAACAAATTGTCTTTGTTGTCACAAAATAGGGCTGTCAATGTGACAATTCTTCCTCCAATTCAGTGGTTAGGATTGAGTCGGTGCAATTTAAATGGAGAAATTCCAACTTGGCTAATGAATCTAACCACTTTAAATCACTTGGATCTTCATGACAATAATCTTCAAGGTGAAATTCCATATTTCCTCTTCAAGTTAGAGAATCTTACAGTTCTTGATCTATCTGGTAATGTGTTGGAAGGACAGATCGAGCTTGAAATGCTTTCAAAGCTCAAAAAGCTTACTGTACTTGGTTTAGGCGGAGGCAACAAATTGTCTTTTCTTGAAGGGAACAACACTTCCATTGTAACATTTCCTTCTCAAATTCAATTTTTGGATTTAAGGTCATGCAACTTAGTTCATTTTCCCAATTTTATACAGCACTTGCAAGAGTTGACTGATCTTTACCTATCAAACAACAGCATAAAGACAATACCGAGTTGGTTATGGAACAAAACAACTCTTCAGAGTTTGGATATTTCCAACAACCTATTGATGGGAGAAATACCTGTTGGGTTTTTCTCTCCTTTGTGAGGCCCAAGCCCAACATTTTGAGGGTGTCTCTTGCACCCATTGTGCCACAACCCTAGTTCAGATTTTTGGGGTCATTGAGAGTGAGTGAGAGTAGCCACCAAGTGAGAGAGAAGGGGAAAAACAAAATTCCCGTTTTTGCCCAAAGCAGTAAATTTCAAATATCAGTTTCTCAGTTGTTCACCGTTGGATCGGCTTGAAATTTAAACTGCATGTTCTTATCATCTTGTTCTTTATTCTGGTCGGTGGAGATGTTGATTGGAGATTTGCAGTGAGAGAAATTGGCTTCGCAAGAGAGAAATTAGGTTTCCCGTTTTTACACAGAGCAGCAATTTTGGAACGGCAGTTTCTCATTCTTTCACCGTTGGATCGACGTGAAATTTGAACTGTAGATTCTTCACATCTTGTTCTTCATTCTGGACGGTGGAGATTTTAATTGGAGGTCTACAGAGGGAGAAATTGGCTTCGACAGCAGCTCTGTTTTTTGGGTATATTTCATCTTCTTGCTTTTCATTTGTGAGCTTTGGTGCTTTGATGTTTTGGCTGGTTATATGCACATTTTTGTGCTTTGTTTGAGACTCTCTTGTACCTCATTTGATTATAGTGGAGCTATTTCATTGGTCTGGACGACTCGTGGTTTTTACCTCTTACCTTGAGGGGGTTTTCCACGTTAAAATCTCGGTGTGTTCTTATTATTGCTTTACTTGCTATATTTGCTTGTTATAGTTGCTGCCATATTGTGTTGTGAGTGCTTCCATATTGTTTTTGTGTTGGACATTTGTGTCGTTTCCGCTGCTAGGCTCTTTCATACTGGTATCAGAGCTTGTTGGTATTTTTCTGGGCTTGTGAGTTTGTGAACAATGGAAGCTAATACTAATACTAGTAGGATGATCACTCTTAATGGTCCTAATTATGATTTGTGGAAGTCAAAAATGGAAGATTTGCTTTATGTCAAGAATTTTTATCAACCAGTTTTTGGTACAGAGAAGCCTAATGATAAATCTGATGATGATTGGACTTTGTTGCATAGACAAGTCTGTGGATATATTAGGCAGTGGGTTGACGATAATGTGTTGAACCATATTATTGGAGAGACACATGCTCGGACTCTTTGGATTAAGCTTGAACAGTTGTATGCTCGAAAAACTGGGAATAACAAGATGTTTTTGATTAAGCAGTTGTTGGCTTTGAAGTATACAGATGGGACATCAATGACAGATCACTTGAATAATTTCCAAGGAATTATGAATCAGTTATCTTCCATGGGTATCAAGTTTGATGAAGAGGTTCAAGGATTGTTACTTCTTGGCTCCTTACCAGACTCGTGGGAAATTCTCAGAATGTCATTGTCCAATTCTGCTCCTGATGGTGTAATCTCTATGGATCTTGCCAAGAGCAGTGTTTTGAATGAAGAGATGAGAAGAAAGTCACAAGGTACATCGACTACACATTCAGATGTTCTTGTTTCTGAGTCTAGGGGGAGAAGCAAAAGTCGAGGTCCTAAAGGTAGAGATCAAAGTAGAAGCAAGTCTCGAGGAAAGTATAAGAATATTGAGTGTCATCATTGTGGTCAAAAGGGACATGTGAAGAAATTTTGTTGGCAGCTAAAGAAGGAGAAAGCCAAGGCAAGTAAAGACAAGAGCACAAATAAAGATGATGGTAGCAAGGAAGACAAGGTTAATGTAACTCATGATGATTTTCTTGTTGTTGAGGAGTTTGAATCTGTTAACCTTGTTGATAATAGCACTAGTTGGGTGATTGATAGCGGTGCTTCTATTCATGTTACATCTAGGAGGGATTTGTTTACGTCCTATACTCCTGGTGATTTTGGTGATGTAAAAATGGCTCATCAAGGTGTTGCAAAATGTGCCGGTGTTGGACAGGTTTGCTTGGAAACCTCCAACGGTACCAAGTTGACTTTGAAGCGTGTGAAGCATGTTCCAGATATTCGGTTGAACTTACTTTCTGTTGGTAAGTTGTGTGATGAAGACTTGGATAGCTCATTCTCTCGTGATAGTTGGAAGCTCACCAAGGGTTCCATGGTTGTTGCTAGAGGTACTCGACACTCTACTCTTTATTTAACTCAAGCAAAGATTGTGAAAGATGTTGTTAATGCTGCTGAGTTTGTTGATGAAACTGATTTATGGCATAAGAGATTATGTCATATGAGTGAGAAGGGCATGAATATGTTATCCAAGAGGAATCTTTTATCTGGTTGTAAGGTTGCTTTGCAAAAGTGCAACCATTGCTTTGCTGGGAAACAGAACAGGGTTTTTTTTAAGAGCCATCCACCTTCAAGGAAGCCGGAGATACTTGACTTGGTACATTCTGATGTATGTGGGCCGATGAAGACAAGAACACTTGGAGGGTCTATCTATTTTGTAACCTTTATTGATGATCATTCTAGAAAATTATGGGTTTACACTTTGAAGACCAAAGATCAAGTTTTGAATGTGTTCAAGCAATTTCAAGCTTCTGTTGAAAGAGAAACTGGGAAGAAGTTGAAATGCATTCGTACTGACAATGGTGGTGAGTACTCAGGTCCATTTGATGCTTATTGTAAAGAGCATGGTATAAGACATCAGAAGACTCCTCCGAAGACTCCTCAGTTGAATGGCTTGGCTGAAAGAATGAACAGAACACTGGTTGAAAGAGTTAGGTGCTTATTGTCGCAGTCTGGATTGGCAAAATCCTTTTGGGGTGAAGCTTTGAGCACTGTTGTTCATGTCTTGAACCGGACACCATGTGTTCCTTTGCAATTTGAAGTGCCAGAGAAGGTATGGTCAGGTAAAGATGTTTCTTATGATCATTTAAGAGTCTTTGGATGTAAAGCTTTTGTTCATATTCCTAAAGATGAGAGATCTAAGCTTGATGTAAAGACTAGGCAATGTATTTTTATTGGCTATGGCATGGATGAGTTTGGTTACAGGTTTTATGATCCTGTTAACAAGAAGGTGATTCAGAGTAGAGATGTTGTCTTTGTTGAAGACCAAACATTGAAGGATGTTGATAATGCGGAAAAGCCAATGGTTCAGCCTAGTGATGATTTTTCTGACTTGGATATTACTCCCTCTATGCCTATGGTAGAAGATGGTAGAGTTGAAGCTCAAAATAATGAGCATGATACAAGTGCAGGTGAAGATGGAACAGTTGATCCAATACTTGATGAAGTTGGTGATGATGATCAAGATGAAGAACCAGCTTTAGAAATTCCTGCAAATGCACTTAGAAGGTCTACAAGAGAGAGAAAGCCTTCGTCAAGGTATTCTCCACATGAGTTTGTTTTGTTGACTGATGGGGGAGAACCTGAATGCTTTGGAGAGGCTGTTGAAGATGAAAGCAAAGCTCAATGGCTTGAAGCTATGCAAGAAGAAATGAAGTCCTTGCTTGAGAATGATACCTATGAGTTGGTGAAGCTACCGAAGGGTATGCGAGTTTTGAAGAACAAATGGGTATTCAGAATCAAGAATGAAGAACACAATTCTAAGCCTCGGTATAAGGCTAGATTGGTTGTTAGAGGCTTTAGCCAGAGAAAAGGTGTTGATTATGAGGAGATCTTTTCTCCTGTTGTGAGGATGTCATCCATTCGTGCTGTGCTTGGATTAGCAGCGTCTCTTGATTTGGAGATTGAGCAAATAGATGTGAAGACAGCTTTTCTTCATGGTGATTTAGACAAGGAGATCTACATGGAGCAACCGGAGGGCTTTGTTGTTAAAGGAAAGGAAGATTTTGTGTGCAAGCTTAAGAAGAGTCTTTATGGGTTGAAGCAAGCTCCAAGACAGTGGTACAAGAAGTTTGAATCTGTTATGGGGAAGCATGGTTACCGTAAGACAACTTCAGATCATTGTGTATTTGTGCAAAAATTTTCTGATGATGATTTTATCATTCTTTTGCTTTATGTGGATGATATTTTGATTGTGGGCAAGAATGCTTTGAGGATTAATGAGTTGAAGAAACAGTTGAGTAAGTTCTTTGCTATGAAGGACTTGGGTCCTGCCAAACAAATTTTGGGCATGACTATTACTCGTTATAGAGATTCCAAGAAGCTTTATTTGTCACAGGAGAAGTACATAAAGAAGGTGCTTCAAAGGTTTGGCATGAATGATGCCAAATGTGTTGCTAGTTCTTTTGCTCCTCATTTTAAGTTAAGTACCAAGCAGTGTCCAACCACTGATGAGGAGAAACAAGCAATGGATGAAATTCCTTATGCCTCAGCTGTTGGAAGCTTGATGTATGCTATGGTGTGTACTAGACCAGACATTGCTCATGCAGTTGGTACTGTGAGTCGTTTTCTCTCTAATCCAGGTAAAGAACATTGGAATGCTGTTAAATGGATTATGAGATATCTCAAAGGTACAACTAACTTGAGTTTGAGTTTTGGTGGTGAGAAACCTTTGCTAGTTGGCTTTACTGATGCAGACATGGCAGGAGATATTGATTCTCGAAAGTCTACTTCAGGTTATTTGGTCAAGTTTGCAGGGGGAGCTATTTCATGGCAGTCAAGGCTACAAAAGTGTGTTGCACTTTCTACCACAGAGGCAGAGTTTATTGCAGCAACTGAAGCATGTAAAGAGTTGTTGTGGATGAAGAAGTTTCTTGCAGCACTTGGTTTCAAGCAAGACCGTTATGTGTTGTTGTGTGATAGCCAAAGTGCTATTCATCTTGCCAAGAATTCTACTTTTCATCCAAGATCTAAACACATTGATGTTAGGTATCACTGGATACGGGATGTGTTAGATTCAAAGTTGTTGGAACTTGAGAAAGTTCACACTGATGACAATGGTGCTGATATGATGACAAAAGCATTGTCAAGAGAAAAGTTTGAAACATGTTGTTTGATCGCCGGAATGGCGAGAGCCTCCACCTAGTCGAGAAGGGGGAGATTTGTTGGGTTTTTCTCTCCTTTGTGAGGCCCAAGCCCAACATTTTGAGGGTGTCTCTTGCACCCATTGTGCCACAACCCTAGTTCAGATTTTTGGGGTCATTGAGAGTGAGTGAGAGTAGCCACCAAGTGAGAGAGAAGGGGAAAAACAAAATTCCCGTTTTTGCCCAAAGCAGTAAATTTCAAATATCAGTTTCTCAGTTGTTCACCGTTGGATCGGCTTGAAATTTAAACTGCATGTTCTTATCATCTTGTTCTTTATTCTGGTCGGTGGAGATGTTGATTGGAGATTTGCAGTGAGAGAAATTGGCTTCGCAAGAGAGAAATTAGGTTTCCCGTTTTTACACAGAGCAGCAATTTTGGAACGGCAGTTTCTCATTCTTTCACCGTTGGATCGACGTGAAATTTGAACTGTAGATTCTTCACATCTTGTTCTTCATTCTGGACGGTGGAGATTTTAATTGGAGGTCTACAGAGGGAGAAATTGGCTTCGACAGCAGCTCTGTTTTTTGGGTATATTTCATCTTCTTGCTTTTCATTTGTGAGCTTTGGTGCTTTGATGTTTTGGCTGGTTATATGCACATTTTTGTGCTTTGTTTGAGACTCTCTTGTACCTCATTTGATTATAGTGGAGCTATTTCATTGGTCTGGACGACTCGTGGTTTTTACCTCTTACCTTGAGGGGGTTTTCCACGTTAAAATCTCGGTGTGTTCTTATTATTGCTTTACTTGCTATATTTGCTTGTTATAGTTGCTGCCATATTGTGTTGTGAGTGCTTCCATATTGTTTTTGTGTTGGACATTTGTGTCGTTTCCGCTGCTAGGCTCTTTCAATACCCCCCTCCATATGCAACCTGCAGTCACTTGTGGTACTTGATTTATCTTCCAACAATTTAGTTGGCATGATTCCATCATGTTTAGGAAGCTTTAGCCGATCTCTTCACATTTTGAGGCTCGCAGGAAACAAATTGATAGGTAATATTCCTCAAAATTATGCGAAAGAAAATGCACTTCAGTTGATTGATTTTAGCTCAAACAAGTTATATGGTCAATTACCAAGATCATTTATCAATTGCAGAATGCTAGAGCTTCTTGACGTAAGTCATAACCATTTCAATGATTCATTTCCTTCTTGGTTAGGATCTCTCCCTAATTTAAAGGTTATTTTTTTACGTGATAATAAATTTCACGGAGCTATAAAGTGTCCATTAAGATGCACATTTCCTCAGCTTCGTATCATTGATCTTTCTCAAAATGAGTTTTCTGGAGAATTGTCATCAGAAATAATCAAGAATTTCAAATCGATGACACTTTCCAACACAAGCCACCAAGTACAGTTCAAGGACGACGTTTATCAATTGCAACATTCTTGGGTTGACCTTAGTTTGTTTGTATTTCCAATGCATAACAAAGGGGTTGTCATGGAGTATGTTGGGCGTCAATACTTTCATTACATGGTAGCCATTGATCTTTCATGTAACAAAATTTCTGGTGAGATTCCAGATATCATGGGAAGTCTGAATAGGCTTGTCTTGCTTAATTTGTCCAATAACATGTTTACCGGCAGCATCCCATCTTCCTTCGGAAAGCTTTCAAATCTTGAAGTGTTGGACCTTTCTGCCAATAGCCTGTCAGGGGAAATCCCCCAACAACTCACAGAGTTAACATTTTTGGATTTCTTCAATGTGTCTTTCAACAATCTCTCAGGTCCAATCCCAGAAAATAGACAATTTTCCACTTTTCAAGATAATTCATTTGAGGGAAACAAAGGTTTATGCGGGTTTCAATTGTTGAAGAAATGTGAAGATCATCCTAAGCTTCCATTGCAAGAACCTGATGGCGATCAAGATTCTGAGTCGGGATCTTTCTTTGAATTGTATTGGATGGTAATTCTGATTGGATATGGGGGTGGCCTTGTTGCCGGGTTAGCACTGGGAAATGCTTTTGTTGGAGATGTTTTTAGGTTGCTGAAGAGGATCTTTTAAGTCACAATTCTAGATGTTGGTTTTTTCATGTGTGTAATCTTAGACTATTTTCATTTTTGTGTTTGCGTTTGAAGTTATTGTGTTCCTTTTATGTAAGAGTCTGCTATGTGTATACCCAAATAAAAGTAGGCAAGTGAAAAAGATAAAATATAGTCTGTTATATATCTATTTTGTTTTGCTATTTTTTATATAAGAAAAGTCGTACATTGTGTTCTTTGCTTAAATAATCCATTTTCCTTTGCATACTCTCTCTCATGCTTATGCCAAAACAGGAAAACTTGTAAAAGGTAAAGAGAAGCAATTTTTTTTTCTAAAAAAAACAAGTATTCGCTGATATGAATAAAAGTTTAAGTAGGATCAATTTAAATGCTAAATGTGAGAGAAGAAAAAAAAATATTATTATAGAAATACAGATGGATGGAGAATAGTTGGATGGAGAAGTGTTTGAGAATTTAGTAGTACTTGAGTCTCAAGTTTAGGGTGTTGGGAGTATTGGTGTGAAGGCTTCAACCATTTTATGTAATTACTTACATCAAAGTTGGTGACAATATTAATTCCTCTGTACTCAATTGCTGTTATGTCATAGGCTCGTGCTGCTTCCTCTTGTGTGCCTGGTGCCTGCATTAGTTAACAAAATGTTACTTCCATTTTTCCTTTTAGAGGTTGGTTAAACTTGGTTTTCGAAATTGCAAATGTGTTTCTTCTGTAATCCTCAGAATTTTAAATTAACCTTTAAGACCTGAAATTATTTCATAAATAATTTTATTTTATAGTCAGTCAACTTGGTGTTGGCCAGTGATGTGAAATGCTACATTGTATGCTAACATGTTAGCTGATATGGCACATCAACAAAACTGTTGTTGTTAACCGATCAAAGACTAAAATGACTAAGGAAATATAATTTTAGGGATTTAAGTAGTAAATTTGAAAATTAAGAAACTTAAACACGCTTCAAACTTTGAGTGACCAAATTGAGCCTTTGTTGAGTTGTGTTGATTTTAACATACTGTATGTATGTTCCAAGGTAAGGATATTTGTTTCCAAGAACTCTTCCATTCTGACGATGCCTGCAGAACATTGACAAAGCATTAGTGATTCATATCCAACCCCAAAACGCACATTTGTGCTGTGTTCATAAAGACTACCACTACTCTTTGTGCAATAAAACTTTATTGAAAGAAAATCATATAATGTGTTCTTTGCTTTTGTGCATTCCTGCTATTTATGTTTTGTATTGAGAATTATTTCATATAGGTTGCTTTTGGATACTCAATCAGAAATACAAGATAGCTATATATAATTAATTTCCACTATTAATAAATACAAAACGTATGAGTTTTTTCGCCAATGAATAATAGCTCAAATGGCATAGTCTCCCCATACTCAATTAAGAGGTTGCGGGTTTGAGTCTCCTATCTTTGGTAAAAAAAAAAAACACGTATTAATAGGACTGAAAGTGAGTCAAGCCAGCTCATGAGCCAGCTCGAACTCGACTAATTAATAGCTCGATAAGCTGAACTCGTGACTCGTGAGTGGATAAGCTCAGCTCATTAGCTAGTGAGCTGACTCGATTATATATATAATATTAAAAATATAAATTAAATGCATATAGGATATGCGTATTAATAATTTAATATATATATATATATATATAATAGTAATATATAATTTTACATATTTATTAATGTTCTTAATTTTTAAAATTTTATATTCATTTTTTATATATGATTTTAATGTTGGACAAAAATAAAAAATTTATAATTGATAGATGGACAATATATTAAATTTAATTTTTTTAAATATTTTTAATATATATAAATTATAATTTATTAGTATAAAATTATAAATTATGTTCTTATTATTTGAGTCAGCTCGTGAGCTTTCGTTGAGCCAAGCTTAAGCTACGAAATAGGCTCGATTATTAATGAACCAAATCATGAGCCAAGCTTAATCTTCGTGAGCAGCTCGGCTCACTTCTAGCCCTATGTGTATATCTCTGTATTCACAACAAAAGGAATTTAATTTCTGTATTTCTGTATTTGTCTTAAAGATAATATTCAGGTGCAACAATAGTGTTCCTTTTTTCACTTTCGAACAAAATAGAGTTGAAGTTAAGTTTTAGACTTTAGTCTACAGAAAAAAGTAAAAAAAAAAGTTGCTAAGAGAGTTTCTTTTCAAAATGATACAGTATGTTGGTTGATTCTTTTCTGCTTTGTTCCTTCATTCGGTGTTTGGTGCAAGCTAGAAAAAATGGTGGTCATAGTAGAAGCATCCCTTGAGTTGTATGCTTCAAGTACACCTCACTTTCCCTCTCTCTTATATATTCATGGATTTCTTCAATATGTCTTTCAATAATTTCTTATTATATTTGCCTTTTGTAAGTATGTTGTATGTAAAATTAAAGATAAATATAGTATGTTGCTTTCTCTATTCTTGAAATAAGAAAATAATATAGTGTTCTCTGTATTATTATTGTATACTGTTTCTCTTTAAATTTTGTTTTATTATATGCATTAGTTAGTGTTGCTGTCGTCCGAGTTTCTCGTGAAGAGGTGGGGTGGTACTTGCAAGAGACTTCGATACATAAGTTAAGAAGAGTTCTAAGCAAGTTTTTTAGTAGATTAGGTTCTGAATAGATAACTATCTTTTATCGTAGTTCCACTTTTAATGGTGGGCAGTCGTTTCCATTTTTTTGGGAAAGTTGTTGAGATTTCTTTTTTAGATAAATGTAAAATACTTAGAAGTTAGTTATTTATTTGAATAAGTAGAGCTGAACTACCATCGTTAAAATCGAATAAGTTGAATCTCTTGAGTAGACTTCTATTTTAAATCTGGCTATATTTTTGGGCCACAGTATGAACAGGTAGTAAACAGGTGATGATATTTGACTGCTCCACGTTAATTCTTGTGATTTGAGAGTTTTGCTCATTCACAGGTTTATTTAGAATAAAATAAAATAAAAAATGAAAAACGAAAAAAGGTTTGGCAATTTGTTTCAATTTGTATGGTATTGGATTGGTCATGTTAATATGCTTTATTCATTTAGTCGCTCTTAAGTGCAAGCAAGGTCGACAAAACAGTGTTCATAAACGAAGCATCCCTTGAGCTGTATTAGGGATATCCGCCAAGTTAGAGAAAGTTAGTTAGACTAGTTAACGGTTTATCGATGTAAATTAAGTGTACAGAAAAATATATAAAGTTTTTGCAATAATATATATCATAACATGTTGATTTAGAAGTAACTTTCCACTCATGTGTACTTGATAAAAAGTGATAAAACAAATAGTTTTGAAAAATTTTGCAATTGAATTGAAGGTCTTTAAGAAATAAAAAGTATCAAATAAGTTTGAGGAAATTTTATAATTAGAGTTGTACCAAATCTCTTAAGAATTGTAACGGTGGACTTTATTTGTCTCTGACAAATGATAAGCGTGTTTAGTATAATATTTTCACTGACTTAAAAATCCGGTGTTTCAATTCTTGCAGAATTTATTTGATATTTTTTTTTCAAAAGAATGTGTAAGTCTACTACAGAATTTGTTAAAGACCTATTTTATCTGTTATTCTAAAAATAGTTATTTTCTTTTGATAATATTGAAATTAAAGCAACAAAAAAAATGTAAACTCTCTCCCTATATTATAAGCCAAAGTAATTTTACTTTATGGAGTCAATGATACTAAACAAATTAAAGAGAGAAGATTAAGTATAACGATAGAATGCAAGTTAGCAAACTCAAATATTAGAGACTTAAGTTTGAGATCCAAAACCTGGAGTGTGAGAAAGAGAGTTATGTTTGTGGAGGATAACGAATGCAAGCACAGAGGTTTGATGCAGCAATTACATTGAAATAGCACCATTATTTTAGAAGGAATCCAACGTAAGCTAAGTATGGGAAAATAACATGAATGTCTCAGGCTCTCAGCCTTCATGCATGTACTTTGAACTTTGAAAGGGTCTGCAGATGCCGTGTCCCCAAAATGAACGACAACGCAACATCACAATCCCGTGAGGTGAGTATGAGTTATCATCACTTAGAACACCGAAAACAAGCTAAGGAAGTTTGTGGAGGTAATTAAATGAAGTGAAAGACAATTAAGGTTGGAAAGGTACCTGCGGGTGATGACTATACATGAGTAGAGAAGTCATGAAGGTTCACGTATAATTATTACGAGAAATTTAAGCATGAAGGGCGTCAATGCAAGTTATTAACAAAGTCAAATAGTAGTGACAAAAATATACTATCAAGGAACTTCAATATGAAGTTGTAACAAGAGACAAGTTAGTTCAGTTTGTCGAAGGCATTTAATGAAGAGGGGCTACTCTGAATAGTATCACCATAACTGCTTCACTATAAAAACCGATTAGAGTGTCCAAATATTTCATCCATTGAAACTTATTTCGATAAAAATGACAATGATGGGGTTGTTACACTCTGTTGCTTTGTCTACACAGTTTCTTCTCCTCTTCTCATCCTCCCTGTTTACAAACTGTTTAACTTTGAATGATTCAACTAGTACTCATCATCATGGGTGCCATCCACATGAAAACAATGCCTTGCTGAGCTTTAAACAAAGCTTCATCATAAGTAAGTCTGCATCTTACAATACTTTCAGTTATCCTAAAACTGTTTCCTGGATTTCAACCACAGATTGCTGCTCCTGGGATGGCATTGAATGCGATGAGCTCACAGGTCATGTCATTTCCATTGATCTTAGTAGCAGCTTGCTGTATGGTTCCATGGATGCCAATAGCACCCTTTTCTCACTTGTGCATCTTCAATGCCTTGATCTTTCGGACAATGACTTCAATCACTCGCAAATTCCAGCCAGGATAGGTCACTTGTCACAACTGAGGCATTTGAATCTTTCTCAAGTGGGTGAAACCACATTGTCAGGTGAAGTCCCAACTCAAATTTCCCATTTGTCCAACTTGTTGTCCCTTGATCTTCGCAGCTATATTGAACAACTTGATTTTCCATTAATCAACCGTTTACAGCTCAAGGAATCCACTCTGCGAAGCTTAATTCATAACTCAACAAGACTTGAACATCTTCGCCTTAATTTTGTCACCATTTCATCATCTTTACCTCACACGCTCACAAACCTTACATCTCTGCAAAAGCTCTCTTTTTGCCAATGTGAACTTCATGGTGAGTTTCCTATTGGAATATTCTCTCTTGCAAACTTAACATCTTTGAATTTTGCACGAAACCAATATTTGCAGGGCACATTACCTGCATCCATTGGAAACCTGACCAATTTAGCTTACTTGGCTCTTGGATATAATAGCTTTCATGGTGAAATCCCGCAGTCTCTTTTTAGACTTGAAAATCTTGAATTTTTGTCTCTGTCGTATAATTTCTTTGAAGGACAACTAGCACTTGACATGTTTTTGAAGCTAAAGATGCTTAATGTTCTTGGCTTGTCTCTCAACAAATTGTCTTTGTTCTCACAAAATAGGACTGTCAATGTGACAATCCTTCCTCCAATTCAGCTGTTAGAATTGAGTAGGTGCAATTTAAATGGAGAAATTCCAACTTGGATAATGAACTTAACCACTTTAAATCTCTTGAATCTTCATCACAATAATCTTCAAGGTGAAATTCCATATTTCTTCTTCAAGTTAGAAAATCTTACACTTCTTAATCTAGCTGGTAATATGTTGGAAGGACAGATTGAGCTTGACATGCTTTCAAAGCTCCAAAAGCTTACTTATCTTGGTTTAGGCGGAGGCAACAAATTCTATTTTCTTGAAGGGAAGAACACTTCCAATGTAACATTTCCTTCTCAAATTCAATATTTGGATTTATCGTCAAGCAACTTAGTTCATTTTCCCAATTTTATACAACACTTGCAAGAGTTGACTGATCTTTTCGTGTCACACAATAGGATAAAGACAATACCGAGTTGGATATGGAATAAAACAACTCTTCAGACTTTGGATATTTCCAACAACCTATTGATGGGAGAAATATCCCCCTTGATATGCAACCTGCAGTCACTTGGGGGGCTTGATTTATCATCCAACAATTTAGTTGGCATGATTCCATCATGTTTGGGAAGGTTTGGCCGATTCCTTCGAATTTTGAATCTCGCGGGAAACAAATTGACGGGCAATATTCCTCAAATTTATGTGAAAGAAAATGTCCTTCGGTTTATCGATTTTAGTCCTAACAAGTTGTACGGTCAATTACCAAGAGCACTTGTCAATTGCAGAATGCTAGAGTTTCTTGATGTGAGCCATAACCATTTCAATGACTCATTTCCTTTTTGGTTAGGGTCTCTTCCTAAGTTAAAGGTTGTTTCTTTATGTGATAATCAATTTCACGGAGCTATAATGTGTCCATTGAAATACACATTCCCCCAGCTTCGAAACATTGATCTTTCTCAAAATGGTTTCGAAACCAAATTGACATCAGAAATAATCATGTGCTTCAAATCGATGATTGTATCCAACAAAAGACAACTGGATTTCAAGGACATGATTTATACTGGCAATACCTTTATAGATATTAATTTTTTTCCATTTTCAATGTCTAACAAAGGAGTTGTCATGGATTATCTTGGGGGTCAATACCTTCGTCACATGGTAGCCATTGATCTTTCATGTAACAAAATCTATGGTGAGATTCCAGATATCATGGGAAGTTTGAATAGCCTTGTTGTGCTCAATTTGTCCAATAACATGTTGACTGGCAGCATCCCATCTTCTTTGGGAAAGCTTTCAAATCTTGAGGTGCTGGACCTTTCTCTCAATAGTCTGTCAGGGAATATTCCTCAACAACTCACAGAGCTAACATTCTTGAGTTTCTTCAATGTGTCGTTCAACAATCTCTCAGGTCCAATCCCAGAAAATGGCCAACTTTCCACATTTGATAACAATTCATTTGAGGGAAATAAAGATTTGTGTGGGATTCAATTGTTGAAGAAATGTGAAAATCATCCTAAGCTTCCGTTGCAAAAATCTGATGGTGATCAAGATTCTGGGTCAGAATCTTTCTTTGAATTGTATTGGATGGTAATTCTAATTGGATATGGGGGTGGCCTTGTTGCTGGGTTAGCACTGGGAAATGCTTTTTCTGTGGATGTTTATAGGTTGCTGAAAAAGATCTTTTAAATCACAAGTCTAGATGTTGGTCTTTTCATGTGTGTAATCTTACATTATTTTTATTTTTGTGTTGGCATTTGAAGTTATTGTGTTTCTCTTATGTAAGAGTGTGTTATGTATAAATCCAAATAAAGTTTGTAAGGTAAAAAGATAAATATAGTATGTTATATATCTATTTTGCTTTTGCTATTTTTGAAATAAGAAAAACCATACTTTGTGTTCTTTGCATACAATAATCAATTTCCCTTTGTGTTCTTATGCTTAAGCTTATTCAAGACAAGATGTTTTGTAAAATGTTAAAAAGAAGCAATTCTTTTTCAAAAGAACAAGTAGTCATTGATATAAAAAAGATTATAAGTAGATCAACTGAATTGGAGGGGAAAAACAGAAAATGTAATTATATCTTTCTTTCTTTCCTTCAATGTTTGTGCATGTGTTAGTCCATTTTTTTAGAGGAATGGTTTAACATGGTCTTGAAATTGCAAATGTGCTTCTTTTGTAGTTCTTAGAATTTTAATGTTAATTGTTTAGACTTGAAATTTCATTCCGCAAGTATTTTTATTTTGTTGTTGATTAACTGTTAGTCAATTTACACTATTTGTTGATGTGATATTTATCTTAGGTGACACATGCCATTAGCTAATAATGTGAAATTTTTGCACTGACAAAATTGTTGTTGTGAATGCTGGGCGAATCAAAAATTCAAATGACTTAAGAAACATAACTTTACAAATTAAGTAGTAAATTTTAAAATTCAGGAGATTGAAGCAAGGTTGTAATTTTGATTGACATTTGTTGATTTTAACTTGCTGTAGTTCCAATATAGAGATATTTGTTTCCAAAAACTCTTCCTATCCTTTCTTCTCATCTTCCATTCTGGTGATGCCTGCAGAACATTCACCAAGCAAATAGTGATTCATCTTCATCACCAACAACCCTAAAAGCAGTTATATTTTTGTGTTGTGTTCAAAAATGTAAAAGGGTGAGAAAATCAAATCAAAACACATCCATTAGCAAAAAGAACCATATAAAATGAAAGGATTTTTTTAAAAAATAAAAAAGGAAAAGTAAATCATACGGAACCGTCCATCTGTGTTTCTCTGTTGGATTAGCAAATTACACAGAACAACAAAAGTTTTTGGTACTTAAGTAAGTTCTAATGGAAATTTCATAATCAATTTAATTTCTTTTTAATCATCTTCCAAGGCTGCTAATTAATGGTTTATGGTTCTAAATTAAGTATAGGAATATCATTTTTTCTCTTTTGCAATAATATCATAATATGCTGCTGATTTTAACTGTTATATGTCCACTTGTATTTATAAAGAGAGTTATTTATGTTTAAAAGTATTCAAATGTAAGACCCAAAGTCGTGCTATATAAGCCAAAGTAAGTATACTTTATGTAGTCAAGCCTATCAGCTAAAAGTGGAGCTATGCTTGTGTTGGTTACGGAATTGGAGAGAGATTAATTAGTTTAGAAAAATTGATCAATAATTCAATCCGAAATGCACGTATAAGGAGGGAAAGATTATTGGACTTTAGAGACCAAGAAGAATGAAATTTGTGGAGGTAAAGACTCATGAAACAGACCTATGAAAGGTGACAGACTTATAGGTCACTTACATAAATTGTGTCTAACATTGTAAATATTTTAAGGACCTGTAACTCCATTATTTCAATTAACAAGTGTAATAGCCCGTGCCATGCACGTAATAAGATTGAAATTATAATTTTAAATTCTTTTGTTAAGATTAATTTGAATTATAATAATTTGATTAATAAAAATGTAACATATTATGTATTGTTTATTTTTTCTTAATCTAGTATTAAATGTATTAACTCTAAAATAGTTATTAATTAGTTTTAGTAATTTATTTTTTTCAATAAATCAAACATATATACTCAATGTGACCATAAATAACCTAATAATAGTTAGACCCACCAACAATTTTTATATGTTATTTTACTGTCAAGTAAGAACATATCAAAATCAACTCAAAATAAATAATAAATTATTAGAGAATTCTAATGCACAAAATTCTCTAGTAAACAATAAATAATTTAAACCCACTAAAAAATAACTCAACACTTTTTTTTGATACCTGCAAAACATATACCTGAAATAATATTATATCAATGTTAGTATACAGTTTTACAATCATCGACCGTATTTACTATACGTGACTCCTTCTTAAAAGTTATTCTACATACGTGTGCAGTCGAAAGATAAATTACAGGACTTTATTTTATTTTTCTAAATTACTATAATTATGCATTATTTATTAAATGCTACTTGTAATATAATTGTAATATTATAATATAATTATAATAAAGATATTTTTCTAAAATAAATTTAGAAGAGAGAATAGTGCTTTCATTTTGGAGGGAAAATGAATTCATGAGGAATTGACACTTCACTTTTATTAGTTGATAATGTATTAAATATTAATTTTATATAATTATAATAAAGATATTTTTCTAAATTAGTATAATCATGCATTATTCGTTAAATGTTAATTGTAATATAATTATAATAAAGATATTTTTCTAAAATAAATTTAGAAGAGAAAATAGTGATTTCATTTTAGAGGAAAAATGAATTTATGAGAAATTGACACCTCACTTTTATTAGTTGGAGGAAAAATCCAGTTTTAGTATATTTCTCGTTATTATATATTTTTCTCTAATTGTATATCCACTGACACTGTTTTCTTTCCTTCGTTTCAGCATTTTGAATCTGGGTTTAACTTGTCATAGTTCTCACTTCTCAGTCATTCTATTAGACATAGTTAATAACTATCGAAATTCTTTGATTAACATAGGAGAAAAATATATTATTATATGATAGAATTAATATGAGTATATTGTGTTATTAAATACACAAAGTTAATGTAAAATAAAATTACACATAAAAAAAGCAAAGAAAATAAATTTAAAATAGCAAAAACGATAAAAAGATTATTTTTACAATTTTTTTGTCATTTTTATGTATAGAAGATTAGAAAATAATAAACTTTTGACTAAATTAATTTTGTATTTGTTGTATTCAAATTAAATAAGTAATAAGTTATATTATTTTAATTTATTCCTTAAATTTATATATCATAAAAATCAAATCAATATACATAATTTTAAATTGTGTGATACTTAAATATCTAATCAAATCAATTAATTGATATAATTAATGCATCATAATGAATTGTATTTAATGAGTTAAACAAAATAAATTAAGAAACACTATCAGAAACATGCTACATTGACTCTATCATTAAATGTAAAAAAATCAATTTTTATATAATAGAATCGATAATATAATAGACGGCGAGAAAAAGAAAGATAAACATTTTAGATCTTAGGTTGTTTCATTTGGATGTTGTAATGTGGGTATCACATTATTTTACTTATTCTACCCTATGGACCTTTTTGCAACTTTATTTCAGTATCAATAGAATTTCACTACCTTTTAGTAATAAATTAAAATTCAAAATAAAATTGAAAAAAAAATTAAAGAATATAAAATTATTGATTGAAATTTTATTTTATTTTTTGTTATTATAACAGGTATTTTTATTTAATATACCAACACCGTACAAAATTAATCGTAAAAAAAGTATAAAATATAAATAAATATACTGAATTAAGAGATAAAATTATATTTGTTATCTCATTTTTACTTTTAGCAGCACAATAGAATATCATGTACTCAACATAATTTAAGATGCAAATTATAATTAATTATACTTTTTATTTTAAAATATTTAAAATTAATCTTAATATAAATAAAAATAATTTAATATATTAAATAAATTCATAGAATAATATAAGTTAACTATTTTTTTATTAATTTTGTTGTTTTTTTCTGACTACCTTTAAAATTACGACTTTTTTTTTAATTTGACCTGTGAAATAAAATTAGAGTTGTTGGTCTACGCCACTAAAAAAAATAATACTATGCAATTACATTTGTACATATAACATGTTCCTAAATTTTTATATGCTAAACTTAAGATTCTGTATTTCTTTGTTTATGCCATAAATAAGTATTATTTACAATGATTTGTATTGATTTAAAAGTAAAAAAATTTTGTACGTATTAATTTTATATTTAATATTAAAACATGAAAATTTACTATGTTATTTTACTATTAATGTATGTAGTATTACATTATAAAATATAAAAATTAAAATAATTATTATATAGTTTAGGTGGATTGAACTAAATATAAAAATATAAAACAGAATTGTATTATTAAATTTTAGTAATTTTAATTAGTTAATAATATAAAATGAGATAAAAGTGACTATTTATAATTGAATAGTTTTGGTTGATTAGACTAAAAATATCGAAAAATACTTTAAATAAAAAGCCAAATTAATTTTAATATTAAATTCATTAATACGATTTTAATTTTATATAATAGTTAGATAATAAATTAGTAAAAGCAAATGGAAGGATGACTTTAATTAGTATTTGATAAAATATTCATTTAGAATAATTAAAAAAAGTAAAAGTATGATATTATTAAAAATAATACATTTTTATGTTTAAAATGCATTTAAATAAAATATTTGTAAAATATAAAATTTATAATAACATAGCTTAATGAATATTAATCATTAATCAATTATGAACTAATATAAAATTATAATACAATTTATTGACGAAAAATAATCAACAATTAATATTAATAAATATAAAAATCATCCAAACATTTTGATTAAAAGTATGAGTGGTTAATTATCATTTATTATTAATAATATTTTGTTCATAACTAAAACTAAAAATATAATTATTCAGATTTAGATTTTAGAAGAATAAACGTATAAGTAACAAATAATCTATTTTATCATGCATATTATAAATTAATGAATTAAACTAACTAATATAATAAATTATAATTAATTAATTGGTATAAATTATAATAAATTATATGATATTTAAAAAAAATAAAATGAATAAGAAGAAAATAAAAAGAAATAGAAGAGATAAAAGACTACAATAAAATAAATTAAGTGTGAGAGTTTTATTTTTTTTTTACAAATTTTATATCACATCCGTTTCAATAATAATAAATAAAAATACATCAACTTGATATCTAAGAGAAAATGATGAGATAAAATCATAACACAGTTACAAAACAAAAGCTTAAATTAAACCATAATATCATTGCACAACACAAATTGAAAGTAATTTCACACTATAATATACCACACAAACAGGTAAATGACTTAAGCTTAATTACGGAATTTTTTTTATTTATGCATACATGATAACACTATGGTCTATAAATGCTTCATGGATAACATATCATATATTGCTCTGAATGATGAGTACGGGAGTTGAAGAGTGTGTGGTGGTTTGTGTCCACGATAGTTGACTTCTTGCGACGACGCCTCATAGGAAGAAAAAGAATTGTTGTAAAAGCTACCTAACGAAAGAGTAATTGGTAAATGAATGATATTTTCTTCTAGCATATATGGTCTTTTATAGTGGTAAAATAAAAATAGAAGGAATAAATTTTATATTTTTATATTCGGAATAGAATTTGATATTTATCGTAATAAAATTAAATAACTAATCAGTTATAATTTATGTATTTAAATAAATAAAATAAATTAAATAAAAATATTTTTAAGAATTAATCAAATCAGTTAGTTGATACAAATAATTAGTATAATTAATTTTATTTGATTTATTGAATTCAAAAAAATAAATTAAAAAATAATTGATTAAATTAATTAGTTGATATAATTAATTTATTATAATTGATTGGATTTAATAAATTAAAAAAATAAATAGGAAAACATATGAGACAATAATTTTTTTAATTAAATTAATCTGTATTTATTGTATTTAATCATTATAAGTAACAAATCATCTATGCTATTATGTACCTTATAAATTAATAAATTAAAATAATTGATATAATAAATTATAATTATTTGTTTGATATGAATTATAATAAATCGTGTGATATTTAAATATCTAATCAAATTAATTAGTTGATTTAATTAATTTACTATAATAAATTATTTCAATGAATTATAAAAAATAAACTAAGAAACACGCTCAAAAGTAGTGACGGATTCAGAAATTTTAAATAGTAGAGGTAAACATATAGCATATAAAAATAATAAAAAATATTTATAAATATATCAAAATATAAAAAAAATAAATAATATAAAAATATTAAATATTAAATAATTTTTATGTAATCATTATCAATATATTTATACTGATAAATAATAATATGGTTATTAATTTATCTTTCTATAAATTAAATATAATAATAATAATAAATGAAATTAATTAAAATATAAATAAGTTATCTTCTAATCAATAATAAAAGTGAAATATATTTTCTTATGAATTCTTTACAATAAATGATATTTTAAATAAATGATATTTTTTATATTATATTTTTTTCAATAAATGATATCACGATCATATATTATTATTATTATTAAAATAATTAAAAGTATTTTTAATTGATAATTAATAAGTAGTTTAATAATACATTAAATATTGATTTGATATAATTATAATAAAGATATGTTTCTAAATTAGTATAATTATGTATTATTTATTAAATATTAATTATAATATAATTATAATAAAGATATTTTTTATAAAATAATTTAGAATAGAGAATAGGAAAGTTCATTTTGGAGGGAAAACGGAGTCACGAGAGATCGACACCTCACCTTCATTAGTTGGGGAAAAACCTAGTTTTAGTATATTAAGTATATAGATAAGTAGATATTTTGTTCATAACTAAAACTAAAAATATAATTATTCAGATTTAGATTTTAGAAGAATAAACGTATAAGTAACAAATAATATATTTTATCATGCATATTATAAATTAATGAATTAAACTAACTGATATAATGAATTATAATTAATTAATTGGTATAAATTATAATAAATTATATGATATTTAAAAAAATAAAATGAATAAGAAGAAAATAAAAAGAGATAGAAGAGATAAAAGACTACAATAAAATAAATTGAGTATGAGAATTTTGTTTTTTTTTTACAAATTTTATATCACATCCGTTTCAATAATAATAAATAAAAATATATCAACTTGATATTTAAGAGAAAATGATGAGATAAAATCATAACACAATTCTAAAACAAAAGCTTAAATTAAACCATAATATCATTGCACAACACAAATTGAAAGTAATTTCACACTATAAGATACCACACAAACAAGTAAATGACTTAAGTTTAATTACGAAATTTTTTTTATTTATGCATTCATGATAACACCATGGTCTATAAATGCTTCATGAATAACATATCATATATTGCTCTGAATGATGAGCACGGAAGTTGAAGAGTGTGTGGTGGTTTGTGTCAACGATAGTTGACTTCTTGCGACGACACCTCATAGGAAGAAAAATAATTGTTGTAAAAGCTGCCTAATGAAAGAGTAATTGGTAAATTAATGATATTTTCTTCTAGCATATATGGTCTTTTATAGTGGTAAAATAAAAATAGAAGGAATAAAATTTTATATTTTATATTCAGTATAGAATTTGATATTTATCGTAATAAAATTAAATAACTAATCAGTTATAATTCATATATTTAAATAAATAAAATAAATTAAATAAAATATTTTTAAGAATTAATCAAATCAGTTAGTTGATACAAATAATTAGTATAATTGATTTTATTTGATTTATTGAATTCAAAAAATAAATTAGAAAATATTTGATTGAATTAATTAGTTGATATATAATTAATTTATTATAATTGATTGGATTTAATAAATTAAAAAATAATAGAAAAACATATGAGACAATGATTTTTTTAACTAAATTAATCTGTATTTATTGTATTTAATCATTATAAGTAACAAATCATTTATGTTATTATGTACCTTATAAATTAATGAATTAAAATAATTGTATAATAAATTATAATTATTTGATTGATATGAATGATAATAAATCATGTGATATTTAAATATCTAATCAAATTAATTAGTTGATATTATTAATTTACTGTAATAAATTGTATTCAATGAATTATAAAAAATAAATTAAGAAACACGCTCAAAAGTAGTGACGGATCCAGAAATTTTAAATAATGGAGGTAAATATATAGCATATAAAAATAATAAAAAATATTTATAAATATATCAAAATATATAAAAAATAAATAATATAAAATTATTAAATATTAAATAATTTGTATGTAATCATTATCAATATTAATATATTGATAAATAATAATATGGTTATTAATTTATCTTTCTGTAAATTAAATATAATAATAATAATAAATAAAATTAATCAAAATATAAATAGGTTATCTTCTAATCAATAATAAAAGTGAAATATATTTTTTTATGAATTATAGGCAATAAATGTTATTTTAAATAAATGATTTTTTTTATGTTATATTTTTTTCAATAAATGATATCATGGGTAATTATCATTATTATTATTATTATTATTATTATTATTATTATTATTATTATTATTATTATTAAAATGATTAAAAGTATTTTTAATTAATAATTGATAAGTAGTTTAATAATGCATTAAATATTGATTTGATATAATTATAATAAAGATATGTTTCTAAATTAGTATAATTATGTATTATTCATTAAATATTAATTATAATATAATTACAATAAAGATATTTTTTATAAAATAATTTAGAATAGAGAATAGGAAAGTTCATTTTGGAGGGAAAACGGAGTCACGAGAGATCGACACCTCACCTTCATTAGTTGGGGAAAAACCTAGTTTTAGTATATTAAGTATATAGATAAGTAGATATTTTGTTCATAACTAAAACTAAAAATATAATTATTCAGATTTAGATTTTAGAAGAATAAACGTATAAGTAACAAATAATATATTTTATCATGCATATTATAAATTAATGAATTAAACTAACTGATATAATGAATTATAATTAATTAATTGGTATAAATTATAATAAATTATATGATATTTAAAAAAATAAAATGAATAAGAAGAAAATAAAAAGAGATAGAAGAGATAAAAGACTACAATAAAATAAATTGAGTATGAGAATTTTGTTTTTTTTTTACAAATTTTATATCACATCCGTTTCAATAATAATAAATAAAAATATATCAACTTGATATTTAAGAGAAAATGATGAGATAAAATCATAACACAATTCTAAAACAAAAGCTTAAATTAAACCATAATATCATTGCACAACACAAATTGAAAGTAATTTCACACTATAAGATACCACACAAACAAGTAAATGACTTAAGTTTAATTACGAAATTTTTTTTATTTATGCATTCATGATAACACCATGGTCTATAAATGCTTCATGAATAACATATCATATATTGCTCTGAATGATGAGCACGGAAGTTGAAGAGTGTGTGGTGGTTTGTGTCAACGATAGTTGACTTCTTGCGACGACACCTCATAGGAAGAAAAATAATTGTTGTAAAAGCTGCCTAATGAAAGAGTAATTGGTAAATTAATGATATTTTCTTCTAGCATATATGGTCTTTTATAGTGGTAAAATAAAAATAGAAGGAATAAAATTTTATATTTTATATTCAGTATAGAATTTGATATTTATCGTAATAAAATTAAATAACTAATCAGTTATAATTCATATATTTAAATAAATAAAATAAATTAAATAAAATATTTTTAAGAATTAATCAAATCAGTTAGTTGATACAAATAATTAGTATAATTGATTTTATTTGATTTATTGAATTCAAAAAATAAATTAGAAAATATTTGATTGAATTAATTAGTTGATATATAATTAATTTATTATAATTGATTGGATTTAATAAATTAAAAAATAATAGAAAAACATATGAGACAATGATTTTTTTAACTAAATTAATCTGTATTTATTGTATTTAATCATTATAAGTAACAAATCATTTATGTTATTATGTACCTTATAAATTAATGAATTAAAATAATTGTATAATAAATTATAATTATTTGATTGATATGAATGATAATAAATCATGTGATATTTAAATATCTAATCAAATTAATTAGTTGATATTATTAATTTACTGTAATAAATTGTATTCAATGAATTATAAAAAATAAATTAAGAAACACGCTCAAAAGTAGTGACGGATCCAGAAATTTTAAATAGTGGAGGTAAATATATAGCATATAAAAATAATAAAAAATATTTATAAATATATCAAAATATATAAAAAATAAATAATATAAAATTATTAAATATTAAATAATTTGTATGTAATCATTATCAATATTAATATATTGATAAATAATAATATGGTTATTAATTTATCTTTCTGTAAATTAAATATAATAATAATAATAAATAAAATTAATCAAAATATAAATAGGTTATCTTCTAATCAATAATAAAAGTGAAATATATTTTTTTATGAATTATAGGCAATAAATGTTATTTTAAATAAATGATTTTTTTTATGTTATATTTTTTTCAATAAATGATATCATGGGTAATTATCATTATTATTATTATTATTATTATTATTATTATTATTATTAAAATGATTAAAAGTATTTTTAATTAATAATTGATAAGTAGTTTAATAATGCATTAAATATTGATTTGATATAATTATAATAAAGATATGTTTCTAAATTAGTATAATTATGTATTATTCATTAAATATTAATTATAATATAATTACAATAAAGATATTTTTTATAAAATAATTTAGAATAGAGAATAGGAAAGTTCATTTTGGAGGGAAAACGGAGTCACGAGAGATCGACACCTCACCTTCATTAGCTGGGGGAAAACACAGTTTTAGTATATTAAATAGATAATGGTCCCTTTCGGTATTCTTTGACAGCTTTAGCATTGAGTTCTATCTTCTTTTTATCTTTATCATTCCATTCGGTTTCAGTCTTGGGAATAACTACACCATCTGCTCCTGTTTTGGTTGGGACTTAAAGACCATTCATGATGATCTTCTATATGTTGTAATACATTGACTGAACAAAGATTTTCATTCTTTCCTTTCAGTAATTGTAGTTCTTTCCATTGAAAAATGGAAGCTGATGTTGGATTGCCCTTCAGTAAGAGTATAGGCCACCACGTTGGAACAATTATTGCTTGTCATTAAGATCTTTCCTCCAAGCTGTAAAATTTGATCTCTTTGAGACTAAGCTCTGATACTAAATGATGGTTATCAGTGGTAAAGAGAATGGGATTTTGAATCTTGGCCACCCATTTTCAAACTTGTGACTTAGCTTTTCTTTGAAAGAAACTTAGAAGATATTTTGTTTTTGTCTCCTATCACTTTATGAGATAAAGCTGGAAAACTTGTGATGGTTCAAGAGATGAATTATTTTTGTCTTTCATGTTAAGTAGAGCCAGAAACAGAGAAGAGAAGAGAGATTTGCACCACGATGTATCTTGGTTCGACTACTCAATAGTCAATGTAACCTACATCCAGTTTCCATCACAACTATGATGGAATTTCATTATAATTTTCACAAAATTACAGACACCATTTTTTTTTTCTAGGATCTACTCAATCCTATTTGAGACAAATCCAAATTCTAACCTAATCTGAATTTGACTAGGACTCAACCTAGCTAGCTTTCAACAGTCAAGTGCTAACCTAATTTATAAGGAAATTCCCACAGGATTATGACACAAAACAAAAAAATGTTGAAAGTTGTAGAAGGCTTAGAAAAGGGGGTTTGAATCTATGACCTTCTTTTGCTTTAATAAAATAACCATTTAAATACAAACTTTCAGTCTTATTCTATTTGAACTTAGCAGCGAAAAATTTATGAGACAATTTCTTTTTGTCTCAAGAATGTCAGAAAACAGAATAGAGAAGAGAAGAGAGAAGCTGACACCATTATGTATCCTAGTTCAGTTGCCTTGTGCAATGCAACCTACATCCAGTCTCCACTACAACAGTGATAAAATTTTCACTATAGTTAAAGTATTACATACACCAATTCTATAGGATTGACACAATTCTTTCTCTCTCAAGTTCTAACCTAACTTGACTTGGCTATACTAATACCTAACTATTCACTCTTAGTGCTTACCCAACTAAGAATGGGGTACCTCACTGGTACAAGATACAAGACATAATAAACAACCTAAAGAAATCTGAAATCACTCTAGACTTTTCACTCAAGTGTATCACTCAGCCTTTTAACACTTAATGGCTTTTACTTGAGCTCTCTTTTTTTGTCTTTTATCACTCAAGAAATTAAAGAAAGATATACATTAAAAATGAAATTACTATCTGTAAAACATGAAGGAGATTGATGCTTCAATAGCCTCTGTTGCTATGTGTTGAACCGGGTTGAACAAATATTAATCAAGTTCTTCATCTTGGCGAAATACTTCTTTCTCTAGATAGCACTGTCCAAAATGTTGAACCCTCTCAATAAGTTCTCTTTGAAACTCAAACTCTGGTTCTCTCTCCTTGTCTTCCGAAAGAAGAAGAAAATTTCTTTTTGTACCTCTTTCAATATTGCTAATTTACTTTCTTCCAAGTCAACTTTTCGAGCTTTGTGCTTTCCAGAGGTGACAATTCACTTTCTTCCATTAACCCCCAAGTTAGGGATTTCAAATTTGATTCTCTTGCTTGACTGAAGTCAACTGAGCAGCAAGAATAGTTGTTCAGTAATAGGCCCCAAATCCATACCTTTAATATTGTGCTTTGACTCCAAGTAACTTTGTGAACCATTGATTTACAGCAACATAGATTAGAAATACCTTTTGCCATTTATCCAAAAATAGTGTCGCAGAGAGTTGGAGATGGAGTGAAGAAAATAAAGTGCATGCAAATGAAAATAAATCACCTTTATCTTTTGACTTAACTTAACACGGTTTGATTTTAGCGATTAGACATTTGCTTTTTGCTTAACCCTTCTCTTTCTTTCTTTTTTGATGAAATGAGCAAGAAGAAGCTCTCTCTCTCTCTCTCACTAGTTCTGACCGAAGCTGTAAAATCTCTACAATACCTTTATTCCTCTTTTTTTCAAACCAAATCCTAACCCTTTTTCTAACACACTCACACACACGGCTGAGAATGGAAGAAGAAAAAAGAGAGAGGGAAAATGGAGAGGAAGAAGAAAGGAAGAAGAGGGAGGAAGGAGGACGACGCCAGTTAGGGACAGGCTGTCGTCGTGGTGGCTGCACATGGAAGACCATCACCGTCGCTGAGGGAAGCCCGAGGAGAGAGAACCGTACGTGCGGCAAAAAGAGGCATGATGAACGTCGGAGGGAGGCTCTGTCACGCGCCGTCACTGCTGGAGCCCTAGCTGCCGGCGTTGAAGCCAGCCTCGCCGTCATCGAACTACTGTGCCGCCAAAGAGGTCGAAGAGAAAGAGAGAGGCTTCATGAAAGGAAAAGGAGAACGCGACAGAGCTCGTCGCCGAGAAGAGGGGTACCGGTGGCGTGCTGTTGCTGCTGCTGCCATTGCTGGGGAAGGAGGTCACTGTTGAGCTGCGCGCCACCGTCAGAGCCGTTCGTTGCTAGCGCCGCTGCTGGTAGTTGCCTCTGCTTCCAGTTTAAGTATCCTACCAGAGCTTTTGTCACCGTCACTATTGCGGTTTCTGAAAAAATGCCGGTGAAGTGCCTCTATTCTGGTCTAGGTCATTCCCTTTAACTTGCCTCGTTTCCACTTTTGCTCTGCTGCTATTCCATTTATGCTACATCGTTTCTGTTCTGTTATGTTTCAGCCACCATAACTGCGATTATCACAATGTTGTTGCTGCGGGATTAGTCAAAGCTGTTGCCACTGCCTAATTCTGTGTTCTTTTGATCCACTCTATTTCAACCATCCTCACCCTTTAATTTGGCACTATGGGTTTAGTCTTTTTAGTCTTTGAGGACCAATTTGTGAGTGGACTTTACATTTATAATTGTTTGACTTTACATCTATAATTATTTTGATATGCGGCTCTTTAAACTTATAATTATACTTACAAAGATTATTATCAAAGGATTTTAAATTAGATTGAATAATTGATTTATTAGAACTAAATATTTATCCTCGTTAAGCTAATTTTAATATGCACATGAGACTATATGTTTTTATGAGATTATAAGCATGTTTGATGAAGCTTTATATTATTGTAAAACATTATTCAATTTTACTCAAATATGTATTTTGTGAAGTATTGAAGTATTTGTTAGTACTTACTTATTTTAAAATTGTGAAATGTTTGAAATGCCTTAAAATTAAGAAAATATGATCGAGAAGGATTTGAATGAAAAAGTATTATTTGATTTGATTGGATACTTGATATGTTTGAAACACTGAAGAATTTGTTATATTTAAAAATTATATGTTTTGAATTGGTTTGGGAGGCTCGTATTAGAAAACCGTAGTTAACGGCGGTTATGACGTTAACCTAGATGCATCTGGCTCAGACCTCAGTTAGCAGGGGCGTTGCTAGCCTAATGTGTAGGCCACACGTTGGATCTGTTATTCTGTACGGACACACTAGAGGAAAGGGCTACCCATCGGTGGAGTCGCCCAAGTGTGGACTTTTGATTTGATTTCTGAATGAGAACTCCCTTATTGATTCATTTATTCATATGAATTATTATTTTCTAACTAAAATTATTTTTATAATAATGTTTATATGGTCTCATGTGAATTGTAGATGTATTGTTCTAGTTACTGGGTTGCAAAACTCATTCTGTTATTTTAAAAATATTTTTTAAGAATAAATATTTGATTATGAGAGCATTTCTGATCAAGAGTAATGATATGCAATCGATACATATTCTTTATTGGGTTCTTAGATGTCATCTACTCTATATGTCACAGACATGATCCATCTATATTTATTTATTTTATCTCTTATTAAAAATATATAATTATTCATTCTAGCAACTGCAAATTTATTCAAAATATTTGTAACCTTTTTCTTTAGCTTATATTCGAATATGTTAGACTTACTAGGGGACTATTTCATTGAGCATCAGTCGTGACTCATTTTGGGCTATGACAGAAGCAAAGGTGAACGTTGGCTTTGGCGGATCAACTGGGTGAGAGGCTTCGACTTGAGTTTGTTTTATTCTATTCGGCCTAAGTGATTTCTTTGCATGATGACTTTGGGTTGTGTCACCAATATTCATGTATTTGTTCCTTCCAATTGGGCTTCGGAATCTTTTATTTTTTGGCATGCAACACTTGACCAAACATAATCAAAACTAATCGGGTGTTTAACCCAATAAAAAATAATGTTTGTTGGCTTTTTCTCAAAGTTTATCTCACTGCCTTTTACTTCTCATTAGCTTTTTCTTACAAACCTCACTATGTTTGTCTTTTTCATTTAGACTCAGACAGACTAATTGAAAAAAAAATATACAACATAAAAAATCACAAAGAAAAAGAACTTAGAACAGTTTAGATAGCTATGATAACTGAATTCTGTGTTTTGTTTTTCTCTCTTAAGATTATTTTTTCTTTATATGTTTGCTTTTGAAATTATTATATTTGCCTTTTGTAAGTATGTTGTATGTAAAATTAAAGATAAATATAGTATGCTGCTTTCTCTATTATTGAAATATGAAAATAATATATCAAATTTGTCTATGAAAGATTATTCGCTCTTAAAATTGGTTCTCAAAAGATTTTTTTTAATCAAATTTATTTTTTAAAGATTTTAAATTAGTTATATTAATTCTTTATAACTTCTATTGCTAACTTAAAATATTTGAAAGACGAATTTGATAATTTACTCATATTATTATTACCATTTACTCGTATTATTATTGTATACTTATCTTTCTTTAAGTTTTGTTTCATTATAGGCATTAGTCAGTAGACAGGTGATGATATTTGAGTGCTCCACTTTAATTGTTGTGACTTGAGACTTTTGCTCATTCACATGTTTATTTAGAAAAAAATTAAAAAATGAAAAAAGAAAAAGGATTGGCAATATGTTTCAAGTTGTATGGTATTACACTATTACTCATGTTAATTCCATGGAATGATTTGGTAATTTAGTATCAATCATGATTTTCTGCTTTATTCATTTATCATTGTTAAGGGCAAGGTCGACAAAATGGCGTTCATAAAAGAAGCATCCCTTGATGAGTTATTGAGTTGTGTTAGAGAAAGTTAGTTAGAAAATATGACAGCTGTTATTATAATGTTAGGATGTAGTTATGCTATTCTTAAGTTAGTTATCAGCTGTAAGTGAGGAACATCCTTCACCTCTTCAACTAACTTTTAGAGTGAATGAGTCACTCAATTTTAATTGTATCTTTGAAGTACACCTCCGTTTCCTTCTGCTTTTCTCACTCTCTTATACGTGCTTATGCAAAACAGGACAAGTACTTTTCATGAAAGAAGCAATTTGATGCTTTTTGGAAAGCAAGTTTGCATGATTTATTCTAAGATACTGTTCCTATGATCTATCTTGTGTCACATTTCCCATAACGTTGGTGGTCATAGCCTGTATGTTGCTGGATACGTGATTATTCACCTTTGATTTCTTCATTCTACTCTTTGATTATTAACAAGTATCATTAATAAAACAGAGCAAATCTTTTATTTAGCTCCAATAGCATCTAAGAATTTCTCCTTCATTATTACAAGCTTACTTGTATAGTTTATGTTATTAGTATCTATGTCATTATTACAAATTCTACATCTATCAAGAATAAAGTCTATAAAATTTATAAGTGTGAAGCATCTCTTGGAGTTGAAAAAAGTAAAAGGATGAATTATTTCAAAAAAAAAAAAAAAAAAGAATAAATAATAGACCTCAAAGCATCTTGTACCATCTTCCTAAAGAATTAGGATGAGGGTTTTTAGGTTTCAAACGTGGCAGACTTGTTGATCCCATAAATCGTGTCTCACATTGTAAAATTTTTATGGACCTATAACACCATTATTTCAATTGAAAAATTTGTTTGACCATTTTTTCTTGTCTTCACTAAAATAAACGGCAATGCAATTTAACACTCTCATGAGTATGATTTATCATCACTATCGGAATTAGAAAAAATCGACTATGCTACATGTACACTAAAATCAGCCACTAAAGTTAGCTACCAATATAAAATACATGTTAAAATATAAATACATATTAAAAATAAATTAAACTACACATGTATTTATACACAAATATATTGGTAGTTAATTTTAGTGGCTGATTTTAGTGTACAAATAGCATTTTTGAGGAAAAATACATATCCATATCACTTTTGCAAGTGCGTTACTTAGAACACCAATAGCAAGGAAGTTTGTTGAGGTAAAGAAAGATGAAGATAAGGTTTGAAAGGTACCTTGTCCCCTGTGACTTGTGAGCGATGACTATATATAAGTAGAGAAGTCATGAAGTTGCATGTACAGTTAAGTATGAACGACGACGTCAAATGCAAAGTTGTTAGCAAAGTGAAATAGTAGTGGAAAAAAGATGGTTGTTAGAGTCTCCACCCAGTATACACTCCATTTTAGAGAACGCGGACACTTTATACTTGCCTATGAAACCTATTTAACTTTGAAACCTATTTCAATTCAACTGATAATAATGGGGTTCTTGTGTTCTCTTGCTTTCTCCATACAGTTTCTTCTCCTCTTCTCATCCTCCATGTTCACAAACTGTTTAACTTTGAATGATTCAACTACTACTCATCATCATGAATGCCATCAACATGAAAGCAATGCCTTGCTCAGCTTTAAACAAAGCTTCTTCATAAGTAAGTATGCTTCCTACAATCCTTTCAGTTATCCTAAAACTCTTTCTTGGAATCCGTCCACAGATATGGTTCCATGGATCCCAATATTACCCTTTTCTCACTTGTGCATCTTCAAAGCCTTGATCTTTCAGACAATCACTTCAATCACTCGCAAATTCCAGCCAGGATAGGTGACTTGTCACAACTGAGGCATTTGAATGTTTCTCACTTTGGTGAAACCACATTTTCGGGTGAAGTCCCAACTCAAATTTCCCATTTGTCCAACTTGTTATCCCTTGATTTTCGCAGCTATATTGTGGCACCCCTTGATAATTTATTGATCAACCATTTACAACTCAAGGTATCCACTCTAAAAAGCTTAATTCAAAACTCAACAAGACTGGAACAACTTCGTCTTAATTTTGTCACCATTTCATCATCATTACCTCACACACTCACAAACCTTACATCTCTGCAAACACTCTCTTTTCGCCAATGTGAACTATATGGTGAGTTTCCTATTGGAATATTCTCTCTTGTAAACTTAACATCTTTGAATTTTGCAAGAAACCAAAATTTGCAGGGCACATTACCTGCATCCATTGGAAACCTGACCAATTTAGCTTACTTGGCTCTTGGAGGTAATAGCTTTCATGGTGAAATCCCGCAGTCTCTTTTTAGACTCGAAAATCTTGTAGCTTTAGATCTAACTTCTAATTTTTTCAAAGGCCGCCTAGCACTTGACATGTTTTTGAAGCTAAGGATGCTTAAGGATCTTGACTTGTCTCTCAACAAATTGACTTTGTTCTCACAAAATAGGACTGTCAATGTGACAAACCTTCCTCCAATTCAGTGGTTAGAATTGAGTAGGTGCAATTTAAATGGAGAAATTCCAACTTGGATAATGAACTTGACCACTTTAAATCTCTTGAATCTTCATAACAATAATCTTCAAGGTGAAATTCCATATTTCCTCTTCAAGTTAGAGAATCTTACAGGTCTTGATCTAGGTGCTAATATGTTGGAAGGACAGATTGAGCTTGGCATGCTTTCCCAGCTCCAAAAGCTTACTTATCTTGGTTTAGGCGGAGGCAACAAATTGTCTTTTGTTGAAGGGAAGAACACTACCAACGTAACATTTCCTCCTCAAATTCAATCATTGGAATTAGGGTCATGCAACTTAGTTCATTTTCCCAATTTTATACCGCACTTGCAAGAGTTGACTGATCTTTTCATACCACTGAATAGCATAAAGACTATACCGAGTTGGATATGGAATAAAACAAACTCTTCAGAGTTTGGAAATTTCCAACAACCTGTTAATAGGAGAAATATCCCCCTTGATATGCAATCTACAATCCCTTATATATCTTGATTTATTTTCCAACTACTTAGTTGGCATGATTCCATCATGTTTGGGAAGCTTTAGTCAATCTCTTCAATATTTGTCGCTTGCAGGAAACAAACTGACCGGCAATATTCCTCAAACTTATGTGAAACGAAATGCCCTTCACTGGATTGATTTTAGTTCTAACAAGTTGTATGGTCAATTACCAAGAGCACTTGTCAATTGCAGAATGCTAGAGTTTCTTGATGTGAGACATAACCATTTCAATGACTCATTTCCTTTCTGGTTAGGATCTCTTCCCCAGTTAAAGGTTGTTTCTTTACGTGATAATCAATTTCACGGAGCTATAATGTGTCCATTGAAATACACATTTCCCCAACTTCGAATCATTGATCTCTCTCAAAATGGTTTCTCAACAAAATTAACATCGGAAATAATCATGTGCTTCAAATCGATGATCATATCCAACAAAAGACAACTGGATTTCAAGAACGTGATTTTTAGTAAGAATATGTTGATAGATATTGATTTGTCTTCATTTTCATTGTCCAACAAAGGAGTTATAATGGATTATCTTGGGGGTCAATACCTTCATCACATGGTAGCCATTGATCTTTCAAGTAACAAAATTTATGGTGAGATTCCGGATTTCATGGGAAGTTTGAATAGCCTTGTCGTACTCAATTTGTCCAATAACATGTTTACTGGCAGCATCCCATCTTCCTTCGGAAAGCTTTCAAGTCTTGAAGTGTTGGACCTTTCTCTCAATAGCCTGTCAGGAAATATTCCTCAACAACTCACAGAACTAACCTTCTTGGATTTTTTCAATGTGTTTTTCAACAATCTCTCAGGTCCAATCCCAGAAAATGGACAACTTTCCACATTTGATAATAATTCATTTGAGGGAAACAAGGATTTGTGCGGGATTCAATTGATGAAGAAATGTGAAGATCATCCTAAGCCTCCATTGCAAAAACCTGATGGTGATCAAGATTCTGAGTCAGGATCTTTCTTTGAATTGTATTGGATGGTAATTCTAATTGGATATGGGGGTGGCCTTGTTGCTGGGTTAGCACTGGGAAATGCTTTCGCTGTAGATGTTTTTAGGTTGCTGCAAAAGATCTTTTAAGTCACAAGTCTAGGTGTTGGTCTTTTCATGTGTGTAATTATTGTGCTTGCATTTAAAATTATTGTGTTTCTCTTATGTAAGAGTCAGCTATATGTAAACCCAAATAAAATTAGGCAAGGTAAAAAGATAAATATAATATGTTATATATCTATTTTGTTTCCTTTTTTTTTTAATAAGAAAAGTCATACTTTGTATTCTATGATATAAAAAAGATTATAAGGTGATCAATTGAGCCAACAATAATAACAAAAATCAGGTTTTTCAATAAACTAAAATTACATTCGACATCGAAATCCTAAATGTGTGAGAAGGAAAAAAAATATTTAGAAATATAGAAAACAAAAATCTTTTTATAAAAAATGTTGCTAACGAAAACAGGAAATTTCTTATGCTTTTCTTTTTTTTTTTTTTCAAGATTAAAAGTCAACAACACCATAGAAGAAAGAAGAAGCAATAATGATCAATCTCTCTTTTTTATAGTAAGAGAACTAATTTTTTTCATAGAAATTGAAGGATAATAGAAAATAAAATTACAACACCCCCTGTAAATAGGGACAATAACCTTGTAGAGAACATAGAAGTTTCGGGTATTATTTAGTGTATAAATACTAAATAGAATTAAAGATATGTGTATGGACCAATAAGGCATATCTCAATAATAATAGAATAACTAAGTGTTTACTTTTACTGCACAATTTTTTTTTCTCTCTGTACCTTATACATTATGGTTCTGTTGTTTATCTTCTCCTCAAAAGAGCGTTGTTCGATCATGGCCTTAGCAATTAATTCCGGGAATTCAAAGAATCCTCTCTTCTCAATTCTAGACAATTAATTACAATTTTAGCTCTTGGATTCTTGCTTCGGTGGATTCATCATGCAAGAATTGAGTTGCACATTGTGCATCAGCATTAGAAATCTGGTAGACTCTTCAATTGCAATTTGCTGAAATAACAAAATCCAAGATCAAGCAATTAAAGAATCAACTTAAAGCGGTAAAGAAAAAGAATCTTGGAATTATAGAATACCTTTCTCAGATCAAAAAATTGGTAGACTCTTTAATTGCTATTGGATATCAGATTACTAATGAGGATTAAATTGAAGCTATTTGCAAAGGGATTCCTGAAGATTATTCAAGCTGCATCACCTTTGTTCAAGCAAAACCTGAACTATTTAGCATAGGAGAAGTAAAAAATCTGCTACTCTCTCATGAGGATACTCTTGAGAATTTTCGATCAATATCTCTCTCTTTGGTTCAAGCCAATTTTGCTCAGAATTTTTCATCCACACAAAGAAGTTATGCTAGAGGATTTGGTGGAAGAAGAGGAGGCAATCATGGAGGTAGGTTCTTTAGAGGTGGAAGAAGTTCTTGGCAACTCAACAATAGGCAAATCTGTCAAGTCTGTAATAGACCAGGTCACATTGCTATAAATTGCTATTTTTGATTTGATCATAGCTATCAAGGCTCTCTTCAATCATGCCAACCACCTCCACCCTCTACATCTTTTCATCAACCACAAACCTTTCTTGCTACACCATCAATGAATTCAGACTCAGGTGCAAGCTATCATCTCACAAATGACAGCTTTAACCTGGTATTGAGAATTTCCTTATTGATTCACTTATTTGTATAAATTACTATCTTTTAAATAAAATATATTTTGGATAATATGATTTATATGGTCTCATGTGAATTATAGAAATATTGTCTAGTCACTGAGTTACAAATTCATTCCGTTTTTTTAAAAATATTTTTCAAGAATGAATATTTGAACATGAGACTTTCTATTCAAGAATAATGATCTGCAATGGATATCTAGTTCTTGTCGAGTTCCTAGATGTTATATCCAACCATATTGATCTATTTTATGCTTTTGCTAAAAATAATATGTAACTATTCATTTTACTAATTGTAAATTTATTAAAAATATTTCTTACTTTTTTATTCAACTTATATTTAAACTTGTTAGGCTTGTTAGGAGACAATTTTCCTGAGTGTCAGTCATGACTCATTTTGGGCCGTGACACTCCTTTTTAAAAGCTGTTTTATCACTTCCATTTATTAAAAAAAGTTTAATTAAGTTGTTTATCCAAATACAAAATAACTTATTTATGAGCTGTTTTAAATACAAGTCCTTATATTTTAAGTTCTTTTTTTAAAATAGTTTAATTAAGTTGTTTATTCAAATTGTGCCTAAATCATTTTCATGATGTTAAAAATATTAAAATTAACAGAATATTTCTTTTAAAATATATGCAGCCAAAAATCTAATTAGGTTTTTAACTATCAATTTCTTTAATTTGCGAAAAAATATTCAATTAATTCTGATATTTTTATATTAAAAATTATTAAATTATAAAATTAAAAATAGTATAAAATTTTAATTAAAAAAATAAAAATATAAAAATCTAATTATAAATTTAATAAAAAAAATAAGAACTAATATAATTAAACCTTTATTCTAAAATACTGTTCTTACGATGTATCTTGTGTCACTTTTCCCATAAAGTTGGTGATCATGGCCTATATGTTGCCGGATACGTGATTATTCACCTTTGATTTCTTCATTCTATTCTTTTGATTATTAACAAGTAGTCAAGTATCATTAATAAAACCGAGCAAATCTTTTATTTAGCTCCAATAGCATCAAGAATTCCTTGTTCATTATTACATGCCATGCTTACTTGTATAGTTTATGTTATTAGTATTTATGACATTATTACAAGTTTTACATCTATTAAAAATAAAGTCTCTATAGAATTTATAGTCTCTATAGAATTTATAATTGTGAAGCATCTCTTGCACCACGAATTTAGTTTTGGAGTTGAAAAAACTAAAAAGTAAAAGGATGAAAATCAAAACACTACTGTTAGCAAAAAGAAGGATACAAATTAAATGAATTATTTAAAAAAAAAGGAATAAATAAATAGACCTCAAAGCAATTTGTCAATTATATCTATCTAATCAAACAGAATAACACAAGTTTTTTGTTGCTTAAGTTATAATTGAAATAAATTTCATAGAAAGATTATTTAATTTAATTTAATTTAATTTCTTTCTAATCACATGTCAACCCTGCTATTTAATGATTTTTGGTTGTAAATTAAGTGTAAAAAAATTATAATTTTGTTGGCAATAATATTAAACATGCTACTACTATAACAACAAAGTCTTGTCCCACTAGATGAAGTCGACTATATGGATCAAATGATGTCATTGAGCTCTATCATATATCATTGAGCTCTATCATATATCATGTCTACAGAAAGACCGTTTACATGTAGATCTCGTTTGACCACCTCATAGATAATCTTTCTAGGTCATCCTCTACCTTTCACCCCTTGTCCATCTTCTATCTCACTCACTTTCCTGACTGGGTGCTTTGTCAGTCTTCTTCTCACATGTCCAAACCACCTGAGACGCAATTCTACCATCTTTTCCAGAATAAGTGTTACTCCAATTCTCTCTCTTATATCTTCGTTCCTTATTCTATCCAATGTGTATGACCATTTATCCATCTCAACATCTTCGTCTCTGCCACACTTAATTTATGTTAATGCTCTCCTTTGACCGCCCAATACTCTGTACTATAAAGCATAACCAGTCTGATAGCAGTACGATAGAATTTACCTTTAAATTTTAAAGTCACTTTTTTGTCATATATTAAACCAGACGCACTCCGCTTTTTGACCAACCTGCTTAGATCCTATGATTTACATCTTGTTCAATCTCTCTATTATACTGTATGATAGATCCAAGATACTTAAAACTTTTAACTTTTCGTAAGATGTTTTCTCCAATCTTCACATCTATATTAGGATTTTCCCTTCGGCGGCCAAATTTACATTCTATATATTCCGTCTTGTTACGGCTTATACGCAGACAATACACTTTTAGAGCCTCTCTCCATAAATCCAACTTCTTATTCAGATCTTCCATTGACTCTCTCATAAGGACGATATCATCGGCAAAAAAGTATGCACCATAGTACAGGCTCTTCGATATACTCTGTGAGTACTTCCAAGACTAATGTAAAAAGGTATGGACTTAAAGATGATCCCTGGTGTAATCCTATACCGATAGAAAATTCCTCTGTCACACCACCTTGAGTCTTCACTCTAATTGTAACCCCATCATACATGTTTTTAATTGCACGAATATATGCGATTCTTACTCTTTTCCTTTCCAAAACCTTCCATATATAGATCCCTTTTATTACTAGGATACCGCTCCATCATGTGCATCTTAACAGTATGTAGTTTCAGTGGTGGATCTGCTTGGTATAAAGTAAAATTGATTTTCTGTTACTTGTGTCTCTTGTCTCAACCTTCGTTCTATCATCTTTTTCCATAACTTCATGGTATAACTCATGAGTTTGATCCTCTATAATTTTCGCAACTTTGTATATCCCCTTTATTCTTGTAAATAGGTACCAATGTGCTATTTTTTCACTCATCTGACTTTTTCATTAAACATGCTACTGATTTTAGATATTACTAGATTTTAACCCGCGCGATACGCGGAGAATTTAAATTATAAATTTTACATAATATTTTTTTTATTAGCTTTTATAAATTTGTGTAAATAAAATAGTATATATTTATATGAAGAATTTAATCAAATAATTGTAATAAATAATATAGTTGTGTATTTTTTTTATGTAATCATGCATTAATACATTTGAAATTGTCAAAGATTAAAATGTATTAAGTAGTAAATTTAAAAAAGTTTCTCAATATAGTTTTCTACTTCATTTTTTTTTTTTTTTTGCTTTTGGTATCTTCCTTTTTGTTGTGTTGCTACTTGTTGGTGAAGCTTGTTTTGTTTTCCGCCGGTTGACTGTTTGGACTAAAATATTTGTTTGATAATGTTAGAAGTTATCTAATACGTTAACTATTTATTGTGTTATTATTCAATTTTTTTTTATATATTATAAATAAATTGATAGATAGATATAGATTAGATAAATAAAAAAATTATCATAAAATAAAATCTTTCTCCAAATAAAATATGCAATATTAGAATTAAATCATTAATATAAATATTTTTTATACTATAACTTTTTTTGTAGAATTAGATCATTTAATGTGTGAAATTATAACTTATAAGATTAATGCTAAATTGATTATATAGATGTTATTTTTTATGGTAGTATAAACATTCTATGTTGTTGCAATGGATGACATAGAGTAACTTTTTTATTGCATAATAAATATAAGAATAGTAACGGATCTTTTTATTTTATAAAAAAATTTAAAAATATTTTAAATAGAAAATAGAAGGACTACAAGGTAATTTAATTAGATAATATGTATTAATTAATCACTTAAATTGACGTAGCATAACAGTAGAAAGTTAAAAGACTAATAATATATGTAGAGACTATTTTAGATTCTGTTTTAATATATTACTAATAGATAAATAAATTTACATTTCACTACCTTATTCTTGAGTTGGTATTCATGAGAGTTAGAAACCAAATTATGAGTGATTTATTTTAAAATTTTTATTTTTTATAAGACAGCTTTCTTGCACCATCAATTCTATTGATTGAATACTATTAAAATGCTATTATTAATATTATTAATAATATTATTAAATACTATAATACAACAATAAACTATTAGATAAAATACAAATATAAATATTATTAATATTTTAATAATTAAAAAGATATTCAATTTTTTAATTTTAATTTTCATGAATCATAACATGTATTTTTAATAATATTATTATAACTAAAAGATATTTAAAAAAATATAAATTGTTGAAAAAAAGAAAAGTAATATATAGACGACAAATACACTATATAACTTTTTATGAATACAATTATACAAAGAAGTAGAAAAATTAATGAATACAATCATACAATTATCTAATACACATGTTTAGCAATTTTTTTTTAAAAAAAACTATGCTCATCAACCAAATTTTAGTTGTACAAAAAATTAGTAAGAATGGAGAGAGAGGAGGAGGAAGAGAAAGAGGTATGAATTTATGTGAGAAATTAAAAAAAATGTGTGAAGTGAATATTGATTTATATAGTAAATATAATAATGAGGGATAAATATGAAAGGAGAAGAGAAGAAATTAGATTTTAATCAAATTTATACCTATTAAAAAGAATTAGCATTAACATTAAAAATAATATGTAACCTACATAAAAATAAGAGAAAATGACACTCCCCTCCCCTGCGAGATGCTAAATTGACACTCCCCTCCCCTCTATTTATAAAATGTACACTCTCCTCCCTTATAACTTTTAGAAAACCTCCTCTTTAATCCATTTTAATTTTTTTGTGTTAACTAATGTTAACTTTATCTATTTTTCAAAAAAAATAAATTATTTTTAACAAAATACTCTTTAGCAAAAAATTTATTTTTTGTCATTAAATTTTACTTACCAAAATACCTTTTAATAAATTATTTTTTATTGATTAAATTATATTTTTACCAAAATATTTTTTAAAAAATTTAATAATTAAATTATTTTTTTCTAAGATATCCTTTCATAATTTTTTAATTATTAAATTATAATTTTACCAAATTTTTTGTTAATATTTTTTTATATTTTACTATTAATTTTTTAATATCAATATATATTATTTTAACATTAAATAAAAAATCATACCATTGTTAATATGTATAACAATTAATATATATTGATATTAATATTGAAAAATAATCTTACTAAGATTTTTTAATATTAAAATAATATATATTGATATTGAAAAATTAATAGTAAAATATTAAAAAAATATTAACAAAAATTTTGATAAAATCATAATTTAATAATTAAAAAATTATTAAAAGGTATCTTAGAAAAAAATTATTTAATTATTAATTTTTTTAAAAATATTTTGAGAAAAATACAATTTAATCAATAAAAAAAATTTATTAAAGGGTATTTTGGTAAACAAAATTTAATGACAAAAAAATAAAATTTTTGTTAAAAGGTATTTTTGTAAAAAATAATTTATTTTTTTTTGAAAAATAGATAAAATTAACATTAGTTAACACAAAAAAATTTTTGTGTTAAAAAAATGTTTTAATATTAAAAAAATCTTAGTAAGATTATTTTTCAATATTAATATCAATATCTATTAATTGTTATACATATTAACAATGGTATGATTTTTTATTTAATGTTAAAATAATATATATTGATATTAAAAATTAATAGTAAAATATAAAAAAATATTAACAAAAAGTTTGGTAAAATTATAATTTAATAATTAAAAAAATTATGAAAGGATATCTTAAAAAAAAATAATTTAATTATTAATTTTTTTAAAAAATATTTTGGTAAAAATATAATTTAATCAATAAAAAATAATTTATTAAAGGGTATTTTGGTAAGTAAAATTTAATGACAAAAAAATAAATTTTTTGCTAAAGAGTATTTTGTTAAAAATAATTTATTTTTCTTGAAAAATAGATAAAGTTAACATTAGTTAACACAAAAAAATTAAAATGGATTAAAGATGAGGTTTTCTAAAAGTTATAAGGGAGAAGAGTGTACATTTTATAAATAGAGGGGAGGGGAATGTCATTTTAGTATCTCGCAGGGGAGGGGAGTGTTATTTTCTCTAAAAATAAAGTAAAAGAGCATATAAAAAGGCTATAATAAGAATCCTAGGATATAATATAAAGATAGAAGATAGAAGATAAAAACTTAGTAAGATAAAAATGAATTTGGAGCCACTTAAATTGACATGACATTATGTTAGAAACCTAAATTTCTAATTTTTGTGAAATCTTAAAAGAATTTGTACATTTAATTTTGGTTTTGTGTAACATTTGATAATTTTAGTAGCATCTTAAAAATTATTTTTTTTTCTTATAATCTGACCTTAGGATCAATGTAAGATATAGTAATTGTACATTGAATTTTTAAAATAGTGTAACATTTCAAAAATTTAATTAAAGTGAAATTATTACATTGATTTACATTGAATTTTATTTCTCGTTACGTTTCATAATTTTAATAAGAGGTTTTATAATGATTTTCGTAATTTTTTTTTGTTTTTTATTGTAATTGAAGAAAAAAGAGTAAAAATCTAAGAATAAATTTAGAGCCACCAAATCCTATGTGGCATCATGATAAAAACTAAGGAGGTTAAGAATGAATATGCAGAATATTTTGTATTCTGTTTCTGTTTTAATATATTATTAATAGATGTTTTTACTCATATGTTCATAAAAAAATAATAAAATAAGTAGGTTTTGAAAAGTTTTACGGTAACCTTATAGATTCTAAAAAATAAAAAGAACTAAATAAACTCTTGAGAAAAAATTGAATAATATTCTAAATCAGTCCAAAAAAATTTTAGTCGAACAATTTAATTTTTAAAATATTTTAAGCACTAAATTAGTCCGTAACCCCATTTTTAGACATATTAATTTCTACGCCAAATTTAAGTAAAAAGTTAGACAAATCAATTTCTAATATTATTTATTAAAAGACATAATAATTCTTAAAATTTTTTATAAGTTTCAGATAAGTCCTTCATATAGATAGACAATCTCACATGGGATTGATTTGCCGGCAAAATAAAAATTAAGACACTAATTTGATGATTAAAATTTATTAATGATTAAACTATTCCATTAAAAATTTCTTAAGAACTAATTTAAAATATTATTCAAAAAAATTTGTGATAAATTTGTACCATGTTGCTAAAGAATTAGGGTTTAGGATTTTTAAGTTTAAAAGGTGATAGATTTATTGGTCCATAAATCATGTCTTACATTGTAAAATTTTTATCAGGTCTACTACATATACAAGTCTTTTTGGTATATAAGTTGGCTCAAATCTAACAAAAATAACCTTTAGTTTAGATTGCGTATAAACACGCACTTCTTCCCAACTCTTGAATAGGGCAAATGGTTCTTTTTCTTCAATCAAAACCGCAACGCTCAAAATCCAAACAACGATAAAAATCTCTCAAAATCGTCACGAAAAGTGAAGGAAGTTTCAAAGTTGAATTCGAAAAGAATTATGCGAAAATGAAATAAGAAGATGAAGAAGAAGAAGAAGCAGCAGAAGATGAGGAGGAGGAAGATGAAGAGTTATGAATTATGCAGAATTTATTAGTGCAAATCCACCAAAAATTCTTAAACAATACACATAAATGTCTTAGTTTTACACCGAAATTTGCTACAACTACATAGAAATATTTTATTTAATGCTGCATTTTTCTTCTTCTTTTTTTTTTCTTATTTCTTTCTTTCTTTTAGTTGAATGAATGTAAGTTCATCATCTTCCAAGTAATTTTACAACATTATGTGTTTCTTCTTCTTCTTCTTTATTTGATCTTTTTATTTTTATTCTTGTTAAGAGAGTAAAACAAAAAGAAATTTGAGAAGATAAAATAAGAAAGAAAAGATGAATAAGAAAAAGAAGATGGTGATGATGATAATGAAAAAAAAAAAGAAGAAGAAACAGCAGAAGATGAGGAAGGAGGAAGAGGAAGAGTTTTAAATTATACAGAATTTATCAGTACAATTCCACCAAAAATTCTTAAACAATACACATAAATATCTTAGTTTTACACTAAAATTTGTTGTAAATACACAAAAATATTTTCTCTAATGCTGTATTTTTTTTTTCTTATTTGTTTCTTTCTTTTAGTTGAATGAATGTAAGGTCATCATCTTCTAAGTAATTTTCCAATATTATGTGTTTCTTCTTCTTCTATGTTTGATTTTTTTTTTGTTTTTATTCTTGTTAAGAGAGTAAAACAAGAAGAGAGTTGAGAAGGTAAAACAAGAAAGGAAAGACGATGAATAAGAAAAAAAAAAAAGAAGATGATGATGATGATGATGATGATGATGATGAAAAAGAAGAAGAAGAAGAAGCAGCAGAAGATAGGAGGAGGAAGATGAAGAGTTTTGAATTATGCAGAATTTATCAGTACAAATCCACAAAAAATTCTTAAACAATACACATAAATGTCTTAGTTTTATACCGAAATTTGTTGCAACTACACGAAAAAATTTTCTCTAATGCTGCATTTTTTTTTCTTTTTTTTCTTTTAGTTGAATGAATGTAAGTTCATCATCTTCCAAGTAATTTTGCAATATTATATGTTTCTTCTTCTTTGTTTGATTTTTTTGTTTTTATTCTTGTTAAGAGAGTAAAACAAAAAGAAACTTGAGAAGGTAAAACAAAAAAAGGAAAGATGAATAAGAAAAAAATAGAAGAAGATGGTGATAATGATGGAAAAAAAAAAGAAACAGCAGCAGAAGATGAGGGAGGAGGAAGAGGAAGAGTTTTGAATTATTTAGAACTTATAAGTACAAATCCACCAAAAATTCTTAAACAATACACATCAATGTCTTAGTTTTACACTGAAATTTGCTGTAAATACACAAAAATATTTTTTTTGATCCAAAACTCCTACATTACATTCAATTCAAATTATCAACGATTAACAACAACTTTCACAAACAAAAACAACATTATTCACCTACCGAATCATAAACTATTAACAAAAACATTAACTATAATCGAACCACACCTCAGCCACTTAATTGGATTCATAATAATAATCCACTCTGCTCTGATCCAATTGACAATTTAAACTTGAATCATTCATTATCTTCAACAATAAGATAACTATTCAAATCTGATTTCAAAACTTGATTTCAAAAATGTAGAAAACGAAAGAAATTGCGAAAAACAAAGAAAGAGAATTGTAACGTCCTGAAATATTTTGTTTTACCACCGTTCGAACCTGGTTAGTGGTTGCTTGTTCTGTTTTGTTTTTGCTACTGTTTTACCACAGTTGTTGATGTTGTCATCGTTGCTCTACCTTTAGCCGTCGTCGCTTCTGTTCTGTTGTGCCCCTGTTTGCTGTTCTGCTTGCCTATCAGAGCTGCCGCTGCCTCCGTCCAAATTTTGCGTTTTTTTGTACCTTTTAGTTTGGTACTCTGGGTTTGGTCTCTTCGGTCCCTTGGGATAAAATTGTGAGTAGACTTTACATTTATAATTATAATGTTTTGGCTTTATGTCTATAATTATTTCAATATACGTGCTTTGAACTTAGTTATACTTACAAAGATCTAAATTAAAGGATTTTAAATTGGTTTTAAAATCCTTTGAACTTGTTAAGCTCATTTTAATATGCACATGAGATTATATGTTTTTATGAGACTATATATATGTTTTGAAAAGTTTTATATTATTCTAAAGCATTTGATTTTCTCGAATATGTATTTTTGAAACATTAATGTATTTGTTAGTACTCACTAATTTTAAAATTGTGAAATACGTTTGAAATGTCTTAAAATTGAGAAAATATGATTGAATATGATTTGGATGAGAAAGTATTATTTGATTTGAATTGATACCTCATGTTTGAAAAACCGAAGAATTTGTTATATTCGAAATTATATGTTTGAATTGGTTTGGGAGGTCCGTATAAGAAAATCGTAGTTAACAGCGGTTATGACGTTAATTTAGATGCATCTGCCTCAGACCTCAGCTAGCAGAGGCGTTGCTAGCCTAACGTGTAGGCCACACGTTGGATCTGTTATTCCGTACATATACACGAGAAGAAAGGGTTACCGTTAGAGGTGGAGCCGCCCAAGTGTGGACTTTTGATTTGATTTCTGTATGAGAACTCCCTTATTGATTCACTTATTACTATCAACTACTATTTTCTAATTAAAAATTACTTTGATAATAATGTTTATATGATCTCATATGGATTATAGATGTATTGTCTAGTCACTGAGTTGCAAAATTCACCCTATTTTTTTAAAAATATTTTTCAAAATCAAATACTTGACTATGTAAGATTTTCTATTCAAGAGAAACGATCCACAATGAGTACCTATTTTTTGTCGAGTTCCTAGAAGTATATACTCCATATGTTACAGGTAGGATCCATCCATATTTATTTATTTTACCTTTTGTTAAAAATAGGTAATTATATATTTTAGACACTGTAAATTTATTTAAAATATTTGTAACTTTCTTATTCAACTTATATTTGAGTCAGTTAGGCTTGCTTGGAGATTATTTTCCTGAGCGCCGGTCATGGCTCATTTTCGGCCATGACAAGAATGCAGAGAACAAACGAAAAGAAACGCAGAGATGGAAGAGAACGTAAATCGAAAATACTAAAGAAATACGAAAAAAAACGAATTCTTTTCGAAAAAGACAATTATATATTTGCGCATTAATTGAAAAGTTGGTTAGATAGTGACGCGTAAGGTGAATTAGGTTAAAGAGACTTGTATGGACTTATAGGTGTAAATGATATGGAAAATATTTGAATTTTTATGGACCTATAACTCCATTATTTCAATTAAAAAATTTGTATGACCATTTTTTCTTGTTTTCACCAAAACAAACGGAAATGCAATTTCACACTCTATTGAGTATGAATGTATGATCTATCGTCACTACAGCGGAATTAAGAAAAATACATATACATATCACTTTTTACAAGTGCATAACTTAGAACGCCAAAAGCAAGGAAGTTTGTGGCGGTAAAGAAAGATATAGATAAGGCTTGAAAGATACATTGTCCCCTGTGACTTGTGAGAGATGACTATATATGAGTAGAGAAGTCATGAAGTTGCATGTACAGTTAAGTATGAACGACGACGTCAAATGCAAAGTTGTTAGCAAAGTGAAATAGTAGTGGAAAAAAGATGGTTGTTAGAGTCTCCACCCAGTATACACTCCATTTTAGAGAACGCGGACACTTTATACTTGCCTATAAAAACCGATTCAAGTGTCCCAAACATTTCATCCATTGAAACCTATTCAATTCAACTGACAATAATGGAATTCTTGTGTTCTCTTGCTTTCTCCTTACAGTTTCTTCTCCTCTTCTCATCCTCCCTGTTCACAAACTGTTTAACTTTGAATGATTCAACTAGTACTCATCATCATGAATGCCATCAACATGAAAGCAATGCCTTGCTCAGCTTTAAACAAAGCTTCTTCATAAGTAAGTATGCTTCCTACAATCCTTTCAGTTATCCTAAAACTCTTTCTTGGAATCCGTCCACAGATTGCTGCTTGTGGGATGGCATTGAATGTGATGAGCTCACAGGTCATGTCATTTCCATTGATCTCAGTAGCAGCCAACTCTATGGTTCCATGGATCCCAATAGCACCCTTTTCTCACTTGTGCATCTTCAAAGCCTTGATCTTTCTGACAATGACTTCAATCACTCGCAAATTCCAGCCAGGATAGGTCATTTGTCACAACTGAGGCATTTGCATATTTCTCAATTTAGAGAAAGTACATTGTCAGGTGAAGTCCCAACTCAAATTTCCCATTTGTCCAACTTGTTGTCCCTTGATCTAAACAGCTATGTTGACCAGCTTGATTTTCCATTTATCAACCGTTTACAACTCAAGGAATCCACTCTGCGAAGCTTAATTCAAAACTCAACAAGACTTGAACAACTTGGCCTTAATTTTGTCACCATTTCACACGCTCACAAACCTTACATCTCTGCAAAAACTCTCTTTTCGCCAATGTGAACTACATGGTGAGTTTCCTATCGGAATATTCTCTCTTGCAAACTTAACATATTTGAATTTTGCGGAAAACCAAAATCTGCAGGGCACATTACCTGCATCCATTGGAAACCTGACCAATTTAGCTCACTTGATTCTTGAAGATAATAGCTTTCATGGTGAAATCCCTCGCTCTCTTTTTGGATTAGAGAATCTTGTAAATTTAGATCTATTTTCTAATTTTTTCGAAGGCCGCCTAGTACTTGACATGTTTTTGAAGCTAAAGATACTTAATATTCTTGACTTGTCTGCCAACAAATTGTCCTTGATCTCACAAAATAGGGATGCCAATGTGACAATCCTTCCTCCAATTCGATGGTTAGGATTGAGTGGGTGCAATTTAAATGGAGAAATTCCAACTTGGATAATGAATCTAACAACTTTAAATTACCTGGTCCTTTCCCGTAATGATCTTCAAGGTGAAATTCCATATTTCCTCTTCAAGTGACATGCTTTCAAAGCTCCAAAAGCTTACTGTTCTTGGTTTAGGCGGAGGCAACAAATTGTCTTTTCTTGAAGGGAAGAACACTTCCAAAGTAACATTTCTTTCTCAAGTTCGAGCTTTGGATTTAACTTCATGCAATTTTGTTCATTTTCCCAATTTTATACAACACTTGCAAGAGTTGACTACTCTTTCCATATCAAACAACAACATAAAGACAATACCGAGTTGGTTATGGAACAAAACAACTCTTGAGAGTTTGGAAGTTTCCAACAACCTATTGATGGGAGATATATCCCCCTCCATATGCAACCTGCAGTCACTTGTGGAACTTGATTTATCTTCCAACAATTTAGTTGGCATGATTCCATCATGTTTGGGAAGCTTTAGCCAATCCCTTCAACTTTTGAATGTCTCAGGAAACAAATTGACAGGCAATATTCCTCAAATTTATGTGAAAGGAAATCTCCTTCAGTTGATCGATTTTAGTTCTAACAAGTTGTACGGTCAATTACCAAGAGCACTTGTCAATTGCAGAATGCTTGAGTTTCTTGATGTGAGCCGTAACCATTTCAATGACTCATTTCCTTTCTGGTTGGGATCTCTTCCTAAGTTAAAGGTTCTTTCTTTACGTGATAATCAATTTCACGGAGCTATAATGTGTCCATTGAAATACACATTTCCCCAACTTCGAATCATTGATCTTTCTCAAAATCGTTTCTCAACGAAATTAACATCAGAAATAATCATGTGCTTCAAATCGATGATCATATCCAACAAAAGGCAACTGGATTTCAAGGACGTGATTCATAGTGACAATGCGGAAATAGATATTGATTCGCATCCATTTTCAATGTCCAACAAAGGAGTTGTCATGGATTATCTTGGGAGTCAATACCTTCATCACATGGTGGCCATTGATCTTTCATGTAACAAAATTTCGGGAGAGATTCCAGATATCATGGGAAGTTTGAATGGTCTTGTTGTGCTCAATTTGTCCAATAACATGTTTACTGGCAGCATCCCATCTTCTTTCGGAAAGCTTTCAAGTCTTGAAGTGCTGGACCTTTCTCTCAATAGCCTGTCAGGAAATATTCCTCAACAACTCACAGAACTAACCTTCTTGGATTTTTTCAATGTGTCTTTCAACAATCTCTCAGGTCCAGTACCAGAAAATGGCCAACTTTCTACCTTTGATAATAATTCATTTGAGGGAAATAAAGATTTGTGCGGGATTCAATTGTTGAAGAAATGTGAAGATCATCCTAAGCCTCCATTGCAAAAACCTGATGGTGATCAAGATTCTGAGTCAGGATATTTCTTTGAATTTTATTGGATGGTAATTCTAATTGGATATGGGGGTGGCCTTGTTGTTGGGTTAGCAGTGGGAGATGCTTTTTCTGTGGATGTTTATAGGTTGCTGAAAAAGATCTTTTAAGTCACAAGTCTAGATGTTGGTCTTTTCATGTGTGTAATCTTAGATTATTTTTATTTTTCTGTTTGCATTTAAAGTTATTGTGTTTCTCTTACGTAAGAGTTAGCTATCTGTAAACTCAAATAAAAGTAGACATGATAAAAACAAAAATATAGTGTGTAATATATTTATTTTACTTTTTCTATTTTTGGAATAAGAAAAGCCATACTTTGTGTTCTTTGCATACAATAATCAATTTCCTTTTGCAGTAGTTATGCTTATGCTTATTCAAGACAGGATGTTAAAATGTAAAAAGAAGCAATTGTTTTTTTCAAAAAAACAAGTATTCATTGATATGAAAAAGATTATAAGCAGATCAATTGGGCCAACACTAACAGTACTAAATAAATGAGATTTTTTAACAAAACTAATATTACAACCAATATCCATATTCTAAATAAGAGAAGGGAAAAAAAACTAAAATCTTTTCATTAAAAAAGTTACTAACAAAAACAGGAATTTTCTTCTGCTTTTCTTTCTCTTCTTTTTCAATATTTAAAGTCAACAACACCATAGAAGGAAGGAGAAGCAATGATGATCAATCTCTCTCTTTTTCACAGTAAGAGCACTAATTTTTCTCATAGGAATCGAATGGAGAGTAAAAAATAAAATTACAACAGCACCTGTAAATAGGGACAATAACCTCTATCAAAGGGAGCACAGAACAACCCATTAAGGGAACAAAACCATAGCCTTGAAAAAAAGAGAGCAATTACCAATGAGTATGAAAGGTTAACATATCCATCTATACAGTATTCATAAACATGTTTTTCGGTAGAAGTATGTGAAGTTTAGCATAGTATGGAAAGGAATCTGTAGAATTCTGGTTCTTTTGATTGTAAAAGAAGTTTGCATCAGATGATTTTAAGAATGCACAATTAACTACAGTTAGATATGTTGAAGTAATTGGTATATTGATTTCCTCCGTTCTATATATGTTGATGGTTCACATATGACTACAAATAGGATCTTATTAACTGTAAATTATTGCATAGTCATATACTCTTGTCAACAATGCTATTAAATTTCTTTTAGCAATTATGATTAACATCTGTTGTAAAATTTGAAGCTATTGAGATATGGAAACATGCATAGAACAAAATTGATATGTCCCATCATATTTTACATTATTGTCGATACAACTACACATCTCTGTTCAAAGAAATGAGTAGAGGTCGCTTTCTTGCAGTTCTGAGGCGTATTTGTTTGGATCATAGAAGAACAAAATGCTGTCACTGCCATCACAGAAGATCCCACCCAATTCATCATCACTGGCTATGTTTTGTTGTTGATCCTTTGTGACTTCCTCATCAAGTTCATATCCACATGCATTGTTTGAGTTCTTTTCAACCAATTCCCTAAACAGCACAGAAGCCACTAGTCTTCCTGCAATAATTATTAAAAGAAAACCGTATAATGTGTTCTTCGTTTTTCTGCATTCCTCTCAATTATGTTTTATGTTGAGAATTTAATTCATATAAGTTGCGTTTGGATACTCAAACATAAATACAAGATAGCTTATATGTATATATTTTTTCCCTTTTGAATAAAATAGAGTTGAAGTTAAGAGTTAGACTTTAGTCTACATTAAGAAAAACCTTAGCCTTGTTTTCGGAATGGTGCATCATATTGATTGATTCATAATTAAATGATCGTTCAACAAAATGGTAAAAATGATTGCTAAGAGAGTTTAGTTTTCAGTAATTATTATCAATGATTTTTTTTGCTTTATAGGTCATTGCAAGCTAGAAAAAGTGGTATTCACAGTAAAAGCATCTCTTGAGTTGTATGTTTTTTATTGAAACATTGATATATGACTCAAAAACTGCTCAATTCTTGTGATCTTGAACAAGTATTAATGTTATTTTTATTGCTAAAATTAAAGTAATATTTTTTAATATTAAAAAAAATTAAAGGTAAAAGGTGTCACAAAAAACATAAAGAAGTGTGATATTAAGTTATTAACTTTAGCAACAGGTTTTAGTTACTGGTAAAATTTATAACTACCGCAGCTACTATAATAAGTCACCTTAGACTTCACTTAATATCTATACCATTAAATAATAAGATATACAAATATTATTTTCCTTGTTAGCAATAGTATTTAACTATTTATGCTTTGGGTTCTGGCAGCAGTTACTTTTCCTCTTATGTATACTTGAAAAAGTTACTTTTATAAGAACAAAAAATTGCACCAAAAAGTAGTGACAAAAATATAGTGAAAGAACTACACTACATATATATTAAATAGAAAGCAGAGAAAAGAGAGTGATGCTTGTGGAGGATAACTAAAGAATGGCTATTCTTCGGCATAAGATAAAGTTTGAAACAAGGGTTAATAGTCAAATTCGTCCTTAAAAGATTACTCATTTTTTAAATTGATTCTCAAAGAATTTTTTTAGTCATATTAGTCTCTAAAAGATAAAACATAAGTTAAATTGATACTTCCGTTAGTTAGATGATGACGTGTCATGTTAAGTACCGCGTGGCATGATAACGTGGTAGGTTAATGCCACATGTCACAAGATAATTGGTTGACGTATCAAGTTAGTAATATCTGACATGCCACGTGTCATTTAATATGTCATAAATTTATTTATAATCAAATTAGTCCTTAAAAATACAAATGTAAGTCATTTTGATAGTTAAAATTTTAAAATTGATCAAATTAATGCTTATATAATTTTTTAATAATATTAAATTTTTAATATTTTTAATCCTACCCATTTTAATCTTATTTTTGACACCTTAATAAAAAAAATTTTCAAATAAAATAATAAAAATAATTAAATTGTTACAAAATTATTTTCTCATATGTATTTTTAGATTTTTTATTTTCAAATTCTAGTTTTTTTAGTGAAATTGTTTTATATAAATAATTTTATCAAACTATTATTAATTATATATTAAAATTTTTAATATTTTAGATCTCACTAAATAAATATAAAAGTTATTTTAAAGGTTAAGTACGATTTTGATCCTTAAGGTAGAGGGTTTAAAATTTTTTTCGTCCCCAACTTTTTTTTGCTTACAAAATCATCCTTAAAGTTTAATTTAGTTTTAAAATCATTTTTTTTACCAAAATTTTAATTTTTATTACCAAATTAATCCTAATTAAAAAAATATAAAATAAAAAAAAAGAAAAAAATGGGTTAAAATGCTGGGGAACAGGGGAAGGGAACCATGCTGGGGTGTTTTCAGGGAAGAAGTGTAAAATTTGTAAAATTAATAAATAATTAGTTAATAAATTAATTATTATTTAAAGAAATTAAAAACTTAAATTTTATAATTTAATAAAGTAGAAAAAATTAAAATATGAATTTCGACACTAATTTTAAAAAAATTGAGCCAAAATTAAGCCGAACAGACCGAACCAAACCCATAATGAACCCAAGACCCAACCCAACATTGATTTAATGAAGGGCACATCTCCTCTTCCTCCTATTTAACACACACACACACGCTGGGCAAGGGCAGAAGACACCACCCTCACTCCTAAATTTCAATTCCTTATAACTTTTGATTCGGAGCTCCAATTGACGAATCATTTGCGGCCACGCAATCACAGCGTCGAGCTCTACAAAGTCCAATACTCAATTAGGTAAGAGAGTCACTTTTCAGTTTCAATTTCTTCCTTCCCTAATTTCGAAAATCCTATAAATTGAGTGTTGAGATTTTGTTGGTTTTGATGTTTAGGATCAAACTAACTTAGTGGGTGTGCTGGATTTTGGCTCAATTCTTCTGTTGGTAAGGTGAGGAACGTCTAATCCTTGTTAAGTTATCTAATTAGTGAACTCTATGATAATTTTAGTGTTATTTTGTGAAATTAGTTTGGATTGTGTATTTTGGAAACAAATTGGTGGGGTTGGAGACTTGGTATGGTGTGACTGTGGAAGCTTGGGTATTGTGGAACGGTGACAAATTATGACGTTCCGGGTTTTACGAGAAATCGGTCAAGGTATGATTTTGGTGTCTTGTATATAATATATAATGTCTTGTAAAAACATAGGCTAGACAACCTAGGATAAGTTGAATTATGAGATTAAATGAATATGATAAACGAGGCATGATTGTGGTTAATTGATGATGAGTATGTCTATGTTTTCTCTCTGGTTATAAGGATGACAGGACACCTATTCCCTCTAATGGTGACAGGCCACAGATTCTCTCTAATGGTGACAGGGCACGTACTCTCTCTAATGATATTAATGCGCAACAGAGAGACTGTGCCCGGATTAGCTATCGGACATATCGGATTGGCTGTATAGCTGACAAATGAGCTTATTCGCTATATGGTAGATATACATCATATGCATATGCTTGTTTTGTGTGATTGTACATTATTTGGGCTTGCTTATGTGATTATTATGCTTAATTGCTAAATTTGCTACCTGCTGTATCTGTATTCTAGTTGTGTTTGCTTTGTCTATACTGCTTGTTTGTGCAACTGAGAGGCCCCTTGTCTGGCGAAGGAGTGACGAGGGCAGTTCCACCAGGATTTCAGAGGGTTGGAGGAAGTAGGAATTGAAGGGTTAAGTTAGAATTAGAGTTATCATTCGAGATACAAAAAGGATAAGTTAGGACTTTAAGATCCTTAGACAACCTACGATACTTATGGATTAAAACTATAATTTTAAGATTTAAATCTGAGTGTTGGAGTTATAGGATTGCCTTTGCCTTTTCCAGGACCTTATATCTTATGTATGCGGCACCATTACCATGCTGAGAACCTCCGGTTCTCATTCCATACAAATATTGTGGTTTTCATATGCAGGATATGAGACACCTCGCTGAGGCATTCTGGGAGCTTCTGAAAGAGAAGATCTTTTGTGTTTTGGGACTCTATTTTAATTTTGATGTATATATAGATACTTTTATATCTCCACTATATATATATATATATCCTTCTTAGAGGTTGATTTGAAGAAACAGGTTCTGTAAACGGTCTTTTGGGCCTTTGGGGTTTTTCTTGTATATATGTATATGCTCTTGCCAGTTTTTATTTCGCGAGCCCAGTCAGAAGCTTTGTTATTTGTATCTTTGAAACTCTTTTCCTGTGTGTGTGTGTTGCTTTGCTCTTATGTCGTCTGGTTTACGTTTAACGCTTTCGAGAGTGATGCGCTTTTCTGTTCAGAGGGTTTAGAGGTCGTAATACCTCGCTACTTTTATTTTATGACTTAAGCATAAGACTATGTGTGGTAGGGTGTTACAAAAAGAGGGGGAAGTGAAGGTGGGGAAGGGAATCCGCCACCGCTACTCATTGTTCGGTCTTTGGATTTCGCCGATGTTCCTCGTCATTCGGTCCTTGCCACTGTTCCTTGACGTCGACGCCAGCAGATTCGCGAGGGTGGACGTTGCGCGCCACTCGCTGTTTCTGCTTCTCCTTCTCGCTCAGTCGCTGCTCCTCGCCGATCACTCGCTGCTGTAGTTGTTCTTCTGCTTCTGTTTCTATTATGTTGTTGATTTCTGATTATGATTCTTTTATATTTTTTTCTTCTAGTTGTTTTTGCTTCTGGTTGATTACATTGTTTCATTGTTGTTGTTGTTGTTCTGCTTCTGCTTCTGGTTGATTACATCGTTTCATTGTTTCATTATACAGATTTGTTGATCCATTATCCATTTTTTTAATGTTTATTACATTGTTTCATTGTTGTTGCTTCTGATTCTGCTTCTACTTCTGGTTCTGGTTCTGCTTGATTTTGGGAAAGAAGGAGAAGGGATACTTTGGTCTGAAGGATGATTTTAAAATTACCTTAGGAACGATTTTGTAAGCAAAAAAGGTTGGGAACGAAAAAAATTTTCAGCCCCTACCTTAGAGACCAAAATCGTAGTTAACCATTGTTTTAATCTTTTAGATCTCACTAAATAAATATAGTAGCTATTTAAAAAAAAATTATATTAAAATATTAAAATTCAACAAGTGATCTTACAAATCAGTTTTTCAATTATTGAGTTCTATCATATAAATTATACAATAATAAAAAATATATTTTTTAAAAATCTAAAAGATTTAAATTTTAAAATAACTACTATATTATTTATTGAGATTCAAAATATTAAATTTTTAAATATATAATCAACAATAATTTGATAAACTCATTTAAATAAAAAATTTTCACTATAAAAAAATTACAATTTGGAAATATAAAATTTTAAAATACAAATGACAAAATAACTTTATAATTTAATTATTTTTATTATTTTATGTAAAGAGAATTTTGTTTATTAAGAATTTAAGGTCTACAAAATAATATTAAAATTAGCAGTATAAAAAATATTTCAAATTTAATATTATAAAAAATAAAAAAAATTTATATAAAGACTAATTTGATTAATTTTTAAATTTTAAGGATGAAAATGATTTATGTGTGATCTTTTATGGACTATTTTGATTATAAATAATTTTTTTACATGTCAAGTGATACGTGGCATACTAGGTGTCACTGATTTGACACGTCAACCAATCATCTTGTGACACGTGGTATTAACCTATCACGTCATCATGTCACATGACACTAACGTGATATGTCATCATACAAAAAGACCAATTTAACTTATGTTTTATCTTTTAAGGATTAATATAACTAAAAAAATTATTTAAAGACTAATTTAAAAAATAAATGATCTTTTATGAACGAATTTGACTATTAACCCTTTGAAAAACTACTATGCACAACATAAAACTCTAGCACCACTATCCAATTGCAATGCATGTTCCAAAAAGTAAGAGAATGAAACTCAAAACACATAGTTAGCAAAAAGAACCGTACAATAAAAGGAATTTAAAAGAAAAAGAAAAATATATAAATAAACCTCAAACCAACCCATCCATCTATGTATGTCTCTTAAATTAGTAGATCATACTGAACAACATAAGTTTTGGTGCTTGAGTTCTAATTGAAACTTCATAAACGAATTTTAATTTAATTTATTTCTAGTCACTTGTTAACTCTACCAATTAATTGTTTATAGTTGTACACTAAATATTTTAATAATATATTTTAAGTTCACACTTTTAAACATTAATAACTAACTGATGATAAATAATAATAAATGTTGTTCACTCTCTAACATTTAACCATAAAAATACACAATTCTTTTTTTACAATAGTATATATCAAAATATGACTAATTTTAGCATTAACTTTTCCAGTCACATGTATTTGATACCAAAAAAATAAATAAATAAATAAATAAAATAATAATAAAACAAGTAGTTCTGAAAAATTTTGCTATACTTAAAAGTCCTAAAGGAATAAAAAGTATCAAATGATTTTTTAGACATATATTCAAATGCGTAACGATAGCAAAAAATAACTCATGATGGTTTTCAGTGGCTAAGAGAATGAGGGTTGAATCTTAGCCCCTTTTTTGCTCAGTAACACTTGCTGGTCTTTGAAATAACTTCAGGAGACTTTTTTATTTTTGTCTCGTCCTTAGCCACGAGACTTTTATTTTTGTCTCGTCACTTGGCACGAGATAGTTTTCAGTTTTAGCTCCTGTGCAGTAGAAACATAAATGGAGTAGAGAAGAGAGAAAATTACACCCAGATATATCCTGGTTCAGCTGCTAAGTGCAGTGCAGCCTACATCCAGTCTCCATCAAAACAATGATAGAATTTCACTATAATCTTCTTGATTACAGGCTGTAAAGTGCTAACCCAACTTACAAGGGGATTCCCACAGAATCATGAAACACAACATAGATGAACAAAGGAACTCTAAGGACATCTATGGCTTTTTCTTTTAATTTTGCACTCTCTGCCTTTTTCCGCTCTATGGCTTTTTCATATAAACCTCACTGTTTGCCTTTTTCCATGAGATTCAAGACATGACAAAATTAAATAGAAAAATTATAAAACAGAATACATTGAAGGAGAAGAGAAATCTGTTAGCTCAGGTAGCTCTGAGAACTCTGTGCCTTGCACTCTCATACTTTCTCCTTGTCTCAAGCTGTGGCTGTTCTCCCTTTTTATAAAAGGGGAAAGTCTCCACAGTTGAAACCAAAAACCAAGCCAACTTCTTCTTCTCCAAGAAACAGAACCGGTTCGGCCAGAGAGAGAGAAGAGATAACCTATGAAAAATCCAACATGCAATTACCTCTAGTCCTTCCTTGTTCATCAATCTTCATCAATCTGAGCGCTTCGTCCTTGGCTTGCTCTCCAAGGTGAATTTCTGGCTCTTGATGCTTTATGATGATGATAGCTTCATCTGCTCCACTTTTGCTTCCTCCCTCACGTAGCCACCCTAGCTACCTTCTGTGATGAGTGAACTCAAAAGCAGAGACAAGCCATCCCAAAGATCTTCTCCTTGCTGGCCGAGATCTTCTTCTTCTTTTTGGGTATGAGGAGCCCGGGATTACCTCACCGAATCTTACCATTCTTGGTGAGAATCTCAGCCACTACATACTTTTAGTTTGCTTTTTCTTGCCATCATTGTGATGTCTTGTTGCTTGCTCCATCTTCTTTTCGGTGGCTAGGTGTAGCTTCCATGGTTGCTGGGTAATGACTGAAAGAGAAGAAAGAAAGATGAGAGCGAATATAGAATTAGAGAAAAAGCAATTAATTGAAATGGAACAAATTAATTGAAATGAGATTGCTTTTACTTCCCTTGCTTGAGTGGCGTGCAACATTAAACAAATCAATCATGTCACTCATACTCTCTCTCTCATTTATGTTTCCAATGCTAGCAAATTAAAATTTGAAATCCATCCCTCAATAAGAAATGGAATCCGTTGGAAGCGTGGAGCCAATGTGCTTTCTTTCATTATGTTTCGGACCAAGCATTGGATCTTTGGTTTGATATGGGCTTAATGTTGAAGTTTAATAAAAACTGGCCCAATTAAACACAAATTTCATCAGCCATATAACATGCCATACTTTGAGCAAGACTTGATTTTTAAAGGCACATTTGGACTTGCAGTGATAAATCAAACTGGCCCAAGAATAATAATTCAGCCATAATAATCAAAGCACTTTTTGTATCAATGCTAAATATTTTTTATCAAGTTGGGCTAGCCAATATTTTTCGACCCAAGCAGAACCTGCATTGCAAAAATTAATTTAATCAACATATATGAATTAATATTTTTGCAATTAATCATATTAATAATGTTTAGTCATCACAAATATTAGTTTAGAGTTTTCCAAACTCATCAATCTCCCTCTTGATGACAAACATTATTAAAATTGAAATGGAAAGAAATTAAAGATTGAAGTATAGAATACTCCCTTTTGAAAATTAGTATTTCTCCCCCTTTTTAATTGTCACATAGCTCCCCCTCAATGTATGCTATTTTACCAAGGGAAGCTTTTATACCTGTAACAATTTTATCAAGCCTAAGGCAACAATGTAATTCAACATATTCATTATGTAGTGTTGAATGGCTTGATCTATGAGTAGAACTGAATGATAATCAAAACTCATTTGTTATCAAAATTTTGATTTTTTGATCAATCATACAGAAGCAAACAGCATGATGTTTCCTGAATATTTTCTAATCAAAGCAAGGCAAATTGATTATAGCAAAAAAAAATTTCTAAACACTCATGATCAACTCAAACCATAGTAAACTTCATATTTCTCAGCTTAAAAGAAACTGCAAAAAATAAATCAAAATAGCAGACATTATATCAAGGTTAAACAAATGCATCATACTTATAATCAACCAAGCATTTTACTAAGATAAATCTCAATCAATAGCAGCAATCACAGGATAAAGCAAATACATTATCAACATTATCAACATGCTTTATCAAGCATCAGCTGTATCATTTCAACAAGGGTGATCATGAATTCTTTTAAAAGAATTTCATCCCCTGTTTTTCAGTTTCAATTTTCAGAATTATTCCTCCCCCTTTTGGCATCAAGGGGTACCTGGAAAAAGAATATGACATAGCAAGCATAATATCCAAAATATTTCCAAAAGTGTCCACAGAGTATCACAGAGTTATAGTACTAACAGTAACAAGCCAAAACAGAGTATCAAATTGAGCCTAAGTGAGCCAATATCAAACACTAAACAGAAGTTTAATCATCAGAAAGATGAAAATCAGACTCCTCAGCCCCTGCCTCACTACCCAACTCCTCCTCAAGGCTTTCCAGCATTAGACTGACCCTATCTTTGTATTTCTTCCAAGCCGACTTATTTTCATAGGCTAGTTTGCGTGCTGACTTATGAAATTGTACCATGAGTTCTGACATGTTTGAAAATTCTGTGAGAATGTCTCTGATATATTCGGTTGCTTTGAAGGATTCTGGCCGACTTTCAAAATCATCATCAGAAGCCACATATTTCTTTCCCTTTGTTCCCTTAACAGCTCCACCTCCCTTGATCATCGACACTTTGTTCTCTACAGCCTCATTCAGAAGATCAACTTTAAAATATTCAAAGATGCTGGTTAAGAACATACCATAGGGCAGATTTGCCTTTTTGGTGCTCTTTACCGATTCTCACATATGCCGAATCATAAGATAACCAAAAGATATAGGAGTAGATGTAACAAGTGCAAATATGATGAGAGAGTCAGAAAGTGTTACTCTATTATGGGAGCCGCTTTGAGGAGTCAAAATGTGGGTGATGATCCGATGAAGCAGTGAGTTGGTGGGACCAAGGGCTTTGTGGGTAGGAGTAGTGCCATCCAAGTCGGAGAGATTCTCACAGATTCGTTGAAGAACAACCTTATAGGTGATGCCGACTTGTGTGTCCCACTTGTCGGCCATGTAAGTTCTCGGTCCTTCCTCTTTGTACCCCAAGGCCGTCCCAATGGTGGCAGTGTCAAGAGTGATGTGAACTCTCTTCACATATGAATGTATGGTACCATCAATAAGTCTCATGTTGGCATAGAATTCTCGGACTAAGCCTGGGTAAACTGGCTTCTGGATGTGAAGTAGAGGAGTCCATTGAAGCAATTCAAAAAGAGGAGACACATTTATCCCCTTGCTGGTGAGAGAGTCCAGGTTGACAAGGTAGGTTGCACAGAGATGACGCTTTTCCAGGACTTCTTTATGGAACTCATATGATGCACAGGAGTTGAATCGGGCAGGGTCATAGTGAGAGTGTGTTTGGCTGAATTTGTTCTTGAAGTCCAGAGATTCTAGGTTAGCAGGTTCTTTGGTGTTGTGCAGAGCAAATCCTTTTGATTTCTGGCCACTCTTCCCGGGTGTGGCTTTCTTCTGTGGAGATGGTGGTGGAGACGGAATGGGTGATGTGTGAGACTCTTCCTCTTCTTCCACGGGAACTCTCTCTTTCTTCTTTCTTGAAGAGGTTTTCGTGGCAATGACCTTCCTTCTCATGGTGTCGGTTTGCTTTGAGGGAGGTGAAGGAGAGGATGATGATGTAGAGTGAATATGGATATGAGTGTGAGATTATGGAGTGGACGGTTTTTGAGAGAAGAGAATGCGTTTGCTTTTTCTGGGAGCAGTTTTCTTTTTCATGGTAGTGAAAATGGATGGAGATGGAGGTTGAAGAGAAGGCCGAAGGGTTAGGTGAGTGGAGGGAGGTTAGAGAGTCATTAAATGCTGATTGGAAAGAGATAGTGGAGGGAGTTAATGACCATCAAGAGGGTGCGGTTATTAACCAAGGGGGTTTCCATTATTTGAAATAAACTGAAAAAGGTGGTTTCCTTGAATCAAGGGATTAGTTGAAAGGAAAGATTTGATTTGACATCATCCTCTTCCAATAAGATTTGATGAGACAACAAAAAGATTGTGATTTTCAAAAATGAGGAACTAACAAAACCGTCATGGTGGGGTTAAAGAGATTTGGTAGACCCCATGAAAATTAAATTCTGCGCAGCCTCCCCCTTGTTCAAAGCCCATTCAACACACTCTGATTTTTATCTCCTCCATTCCTACGAGATAAAACTGGTCAGAATCAATATTTCATAAGTTATCAATGGAACTTAAATCAAACATTCCCAAACTTTTTCTCAAGGTGCAGAATCTGTCTTCACAGAGGGGTTTTGTAAAAATATCAGCAAGTTGGTCTTCAGATTTTACAAATTGAATATCAATAGTACCCTTTTGCACATGTTCTCTAATGAAATGATATTTTATCTCAATGTGCTTGGTAGAGAGTGCAGAACAGGATTTTTTGAAATGTTTATAACACTCATATTATCACAAAATAAGGGTATACTATTGATCTTTAATTTGTAATCTTCCAACTGTGTTTTTAACCAAATTAATTGAGAGCAACATGCAGATGCGGAAATGTATTCAGCTTCAGCTGTGGATAAAGCCACTGTGGCTTGCTTTTTGCTTGACCACATGTTGAGTGAGCTTCCAAGGAAGCAACACATGCCGAATGTGTTTCGTCTATCCACTCTATCTCCCGCATAATCTGCATCACAAAACCCTACTGCACAAAAGTCATCAGATTTAGGATACCACAATCCATAATCACAAGTCTCCTTAATGTATCTAATGATGCGCTTAACAGCTGAAAGATGGGATTCTTTTGGGTGAGATTGAAACCTTGAGCATACACCCACACTTTGGACAATATCCGGTCTAGATGAGGTAAGGTACATAAGTGAACCTATCATTCCTCTATACCTTATTTCATCCACATCTTGGCCATCATCATCCTTTTCAAGTTTTGTGTTAGGATGCATTGATGTACCCATTGGTTTGGAATTTTCTAGGCCAAACTTTTTGATAAGTTCTTTTGCATACTTTCCTTGGTGAATAAAGGTACCACTAGGAGTTTGTTTAATTTGGAGGCCAAGAAAGAAAGTTAGCTCTCCCATTAAACTCATCTCAAACTCACTAGTCATGAGTTTTCCAAACTCTTCACATAAGGATACATTGGCCGATCCAAATACAATGTCATCAACATAAACTTGAACAAGGAGTATATCATCATTAGATGCTTTAATAAATAAATTAGTATCGGTGGTACCCCTTTGAAATTGATTTTCCAACAAGAAGGCACTAAGCCTTTCATACCAAGCTCTTAGAGCTTGTCTAAGACCATAAAGAGCCTTAGATAGTTTGAAAACATGATTTGGAAACTCTTTATCTTCAAAACCGGGGGATTGTGCCACATACACTTCTCTATCAATAAAGCCATTAAGGAAAGCACATTTAACATCCATTTGAAACATTTTGAAACCTTTATGGGCGGCATAGGCAAGAAGCAATCTAATTGCTTCCATTCTAGCTACCGGAGCAAAAGACTCATCAAAATCTATACCCTCTTCTTGATCGTAACCTTGGGCCACTAATCTAGCCTTGTTACGAACAACTTGTCCATCCTCACCAAGTTTGTTTTTAAATACCCACTTAGTACCCGTAACTTTCTTACCATCCGGATGGGATACTAGTATCCAAACCTCATTCTTGTCGAATTGAGCAAGCTCTTCTTGCATTGCTTTGACCCATGATGGATCTTCAAGAGCTTGTTTGACATTGTTGGGCTCCATTTGTGACAAGAGGGCAAAATTTCTTGGTTCGGATTGCCTTTTGGTGGAGGATCTTGTTGTTACACCTTGAGAAGGATCACCAATAATGATGTCATGAGGATAACCCCTCATGGACTTCCATTCTCTAGGCTTTCGGATAGGTGTTGAACTTTGAAGTGCTTCTGGTGGTTTCACTGTTTCAGTTTCTCGTGCCTGCTCAGGAGACAAAATGGAAATTTCTCCTCCAATCTGACAAGACAAAACTGGGCTGGCAGATTCTTCATTTTGAGCAGATTTGGGATTTTCTTTACTTGTTCCAGCTTCTTCACAATCTGAATCATTATCTATCATAGTACTGGGAAATAAATTAGAATCACAAAAAGTAACATGTATGGATTCCTCTATGGTCCTATGTTCTTTGAGATAAATCCTATAGGCCTTGCTAGTGGTAGAATATCCAACAAACATCCCTTCATAGGATTTTGGATCAAATTTGCCAAGGTTTTCTTTGTTGTTAAGTACAAAGCATTTGCATCCAAAAACATGAAAGTACTTAAGATTTGGAGGGGTTCCTTTCCATAGCTCATATGGTGTTTTCTTCAACCCTTTTCTTATAATTGTCCTATTCAAAATGTAGCATGCTGTATTTACAGCTTCAGCCCATAGGAATTTAGGAATCTCATTATCACATAGCATGGCCCTAGTCATCTCTTGAAGGCTTCTATTCCTTCTCTCAACCACCCCATTTTGTTGAGGGGTTCTAGGGCATGAAAATTTATGAGCAATTCCAAAGTCATCACAGAATTTTTCAAAGTCTTGATTTTCAAATTCTCTTCCGTGATCACTTCTCAAATGGGCAATTTTTAAATCTTTTTCATTTTGAATTTTCTTGCAAAGGGTTGAAAAAGCATGGAAAGCATAATTCTTATGAGCAAGAAAAAGTACCCAACCAAATCTAGAGTAATCATCTACCACCACAAGACCATAGTGTTTACCTCCTAAACTTTGAGTTCTAGTAGGACCAAAAAGATCAATATGTAACATCTCTAATAGCCTTTTGGTTGAGATTCCATCTTTTGATTTAAAAGAGGATTTTACTTGTTTGCCCAATTGTCAAGCATCACAAGTAAGATCCTTATCAAACTTGATGTTTGGAATTCCTCTAACCAAAATTTTCTTGACTAGCTTAGAAATTTGGTACATGCTAGCATGACCCAACTTTCTATGCCATAGCCATTTTTCAGATTCAAGAGAGGTAAAAATGTTACATTTTATTCTTTCAAGTCTTCAAGAGTCAATCCATACACATTATTGCACCTTTTAGCTTCAAATAAGATATCCCCAGTTTTCTCACAAACAACCAAACACACAAATTTTCTAAAAATAACTTCAAAACCTAAATCACACACTTGGCTAACACTAAGTAAGTTATGCTTCAAACCATCAACAAGAAGGGCATCATTTATACAAGATGAGAGGTTTTTACCAACTTTCCTCATAGCCACTATTTTTCCTTTAGCATCATCACCAAAAGTGACAAATCCTCCATCATATTCATCAAGCTTTATGAAGAAGGTTGTCCTTCCGGTCATATGCCTAGAGCATCCGCTGTTCATATACCACATATTCTCCTTCAGTTTGGATGCTAGGCACACCTACAAAATAAGCTCAAGTGACCTTAGGTATCCAAATTTTCTTGGATCCTTTCACGTTAAACCATCTCTTATGTCCTAAGTCATTATAATCAAAAACAACTTTGTAAACTTTATCACCAATCATTCTTTCACCAAAAAAGTATTGTATAGGAAAGTGTCCATTTCGGTTGCATAATCTACAAAACCTTGGAGTTGCTGTTTTGTTAAAGTAGGTGGGGTCTTGAAATCTTGTATCATTAGAGGATGAAGCAAAGTTTTCAAAATGAGATTTTTCAGCAGATTTATAAAATCCCAACCCAGCCTTATCATAAAGAGGTTTTTGACTAGCCAAGATTTGATTCAGATTTTCAGAACTTTGAGTGAACTTGGCTAAGTCCTCCTTAAGCCTTTTGACCTCTTTAAGCAACTCTTCATTTCTTTTAAAACAGTCCACATATGCAACAACAGAATGATCACTTTCACAGCTCCTAATTTGGGCTTTTAACTGCTTATTTTCTTCAACAAGATCACAAGCAGTTTTGACCTCCCTTACTTTCTCTTTAAGAAAACTGTTTTCAGCTTTAAGAATGGTGATTTGTTGTTCAAGTTCTTGATTTTCCAGTAAGAAGCATCTTATTTTTTCAGAAAGGTGGTCTATCATAAGATGAATATCTTCAGTGTTAGGGTTGTGAAAGAATACCTGATCTATATGATCTGCCATGAGACACGGTTGTGACTTGGTCTCGGATTCCTCATCATCATCATCTGAGTCATTTTCCAAATCTTCCCATGAAGCCACCAGTCCCTTCTTTTTTCCTCTTTTTGGCTTCTCCTCCTTCTTTAACTTGGGACAATCAGATTTGAAATGCCCCATTTCCTTGCAGTTGTAACAAGTTACTTTGCTAAGGTCTTTCTTCATTTTCCTTGAGCTGCTGCCTTTGCCTTTGAGCTTTACCATTTTCATGAATTTTTTTGCAAACAATACAAACTCATTTTCAGAAGAGTTATCACTGGATTCACCATCCAGAGGGTTAGTTACAGAAGAAAAAGCAATTCCTTTCTTTTTTGAATCTTTTTTCAAATAAGTGTTTTCAAAAGCAAGAAGGTTTCCTCTCAAATCATCACATGTCATGGATTCTAAGCTACCGCTCTCAGAAATAATTAAAGCTTTTGTTTCCCACTCTTTTGTGAGACATCTCAACACTTTCCTCACAAGCACAGAATCAGGATACGTAATTTTCAGAGCATCTAAGCCAACAATGATGATGTTGAATCGTTTAAACAGTTCATCTATGGACTCTCCTTTCTTCATTGCAAACATTTCATATTCTTTGTTCAACATATCTGTCCGAGTCTTCTTTACAATAGTGGTTCCTTCATGAGTGATTTGCAGTTTGTCCCAGATTTCCTTTGCCATTGTGCATCGTGATACCCGTCGGTATTCCTCGAAGCTGATAGCACAGTTGAGCAAGTTGACAGCCTTGGCATTTAGCTCCACCTTCTTCCTATCTTCCTCGGTCCAGCTTGCTTCTGGTTTAAGAGTGACTACTCCTTCAGCACTTATGTTAGTTGGAAATTGAGGACCTTCCAGGATGATCTTCCAGAGTCTGTAGTCTACTGCTTGCACAAAGATCTTCATTCTCTCTTTTCTTAGGTATAGTTTTTCCCATTAAAAAGAGGCGGTCTGTTGCTTGACTGTCCTTCTGTAAGGTTGTAGGACACCAGATTAGAGCCACTGCTTTCTGTCATCTGGATCTTTTCTCCAAGCTGCAAAGCTTGATCTCTTTGAGACCAAGATCTGATACCAATTGATGGTTTTCAGTGGCTAAGAGAAGGGGATTGAATCTTAGCCCCCTTTTTTGCTCAGTAACACTTGCTGGTCTTTGAAATAAATTCAGGAGACTTTTTGATTTTTGTCTCATCCCTAGCCACGAGACTTTTATTTTTGTCTCGTCACTTGGCACGAGATATTTTTCAGTTTTAGCTCCTATGTAGTAGAAACAGAAATGGAGTAGAGAAGAGAGAAAATTACACCCAGATATATCCTGGTTTAGCTGCTAAGTGCAGTGCAACCTACATCCAGTCTCCATCACAACAATGATAGAATTTCACTATAATCTTCTTGATTACAGACTGTAAAGTGCTAACCCAACTTTCAAGGAGATTCCCACAGAATCATGAAACACAACATAGATGAACAAAGGAACTCTAAGGACATCTATGGCTTTTTCTTTTAATTTTGCACTCTCTGCCTTTTTTCGCTCTATGGATTTTTCATACAAACCTCACTGTTTGCCTTTTTCCATGAGACTCAAGACATGACAAAATTAAATAGAAAAATTACAAAACAGAATACATTGAAGGAGAAGAGAAATCTGTTAGCTCAGGTAGCTCTGAGAACTCTGTGCCTTGCACTCTCACACTTTCTCCTTGTCTCAAGCCGTGGCTGTTCTCCCTTTTTATAAAAGGGGAAAGCCTCCATAGTTGAAACCAAAAACCAAGCCAACTTCTTCTTCTCCAAGAAACAGAACCAGTTCGGCCAGAGAGAGAAGAGATAACCCATGCAAAACCCAACATGCAATTACCTCTAGTCCTTCCTTGGTCATCAATCTTCATCAATCCGAGCGCTTCGTCCTTGGCTTGCTCTCCAAGGTGAATTTTTGGCCCTTGATGCTTCATGAGGATGATAGCTTCATCTGCTCCACTTTTGCTTCCTCCCTCACGTAGCCACCCTAGCTACCTTCTGTGATGAGTGAACTCAAAAGCAGAGACAAGCCATCCCAAAGATCTTCTCCTTGCTGGCCGAGATCTTCTTCTTCTTTTTGGGTATGAGGAGCCCGAGATTACCTCACCGAATCTTACCATTCTTGGTGAGAATCTCAGCCACTACATACTTTTAGTTTGCTTTTTCTTGCCATCATTGTGATGGTCTTGTTGCTTGCTCTATCTTCTTTTCGGTGGCTAGGTGTAGCTTCCATGGTTGCTGGTAATGACCGAAAGAGAAGAAAGAAAGATGAGAGAGAAGATAGAATTAGAGAAAAAGCAATTAATTGAAATGGAACAAATTAATTGAAATGGGATTGCTTTTACTTCCCTTGCTTGAGTGGCGTGCAACATTAAACAAATCAATCATGTCACTCATACTCTCTCTCTCATTTATGTTTCCAATGCTAGTAAATTAAAATTTGAAATCCATCCCTCAATAAGAAATGGAATCCGTTGGAAGCATGGAGCCAATGTGCTTTCTTTCATTATGTTTCGGACCAAGCATTGGATCTTTGGTTTGATATGGGCTTAATGTTGAAGTTTAATAAAAACTGGCCAATTAAACACAAATTTCATCAGCCATATAACATGCCATACTTTGAGCAAGACTTGATTTTTAAAGGCACATTTGGACTTGCAGTGATAAATCAAACTGGCCCAAGAATAATAATTCAGCCATAATAATCAAAGCACTTTTTGTATCAATGCTGAATATTTTTCATCAAGTTGGGCTAGCCAATATTTTTCGGCCCAAGCAGAATCTGCATTGCAAAAATTAATTTAATCAACATATATAAATTAATATTTTTGCAATTAATCATATTAATAATGTTTAGTCATCACAAATATTAATTTAGAGTTTTCCACACTCATCAAGTCATTTTTACATTGATTGCGTGAATGATCATTTAAAATAACGAATGTAATTAAAGTATTAAACTATTACATAAAAATTAAACTCATTTTGTAATGGACTTGTATCAAATCCCCAAAAAATTGTAACAGTGGACTTTTTCTGCCTGATTGAAAACTTTTAATAGTATGGAATTGATAAATCGTGTTTAGCATTGTAATTTTTCTTGAACCTATAAATTTATTATTTCAATTCTTAAAGAAATTATTTGGTATTTTTTTTTAAATAACGTATAACTGTATAAATCTACTTCAAAATTTGTTAAAGACCTATTTTTCTATTATTTAAAAAAAGTTATTTTCTTCTGATGATATTGAAATTAAAGCACCAAAAAAATCTGAACTCTGTTCTTATATAAGCCAAAGTAAGTTTACTTGATGGAGTCAATGATATGAAACAAATTAAAGAGAGAAGATTAAGTATAACTCTAGAATGCAAGTTAGCAAACTAAAATATTAGAGACAAAGATGTCAAAACCTTGAGTGTGACAAAGAGAGAGTTAAGTTTGTGGAGGATAACCAAGCACAGAGGTTTTTAGATGCAGCAGTTACATTCAATAGCACCATTTTAGAAGCTAAGTATGGAAAAATTACTTGAATATCTCAGACTTCCTGCATGTGCTTTGAACTTTGAAAGGGTCTGCAGAAGCCGCCACAATCAATAGTTTTCTTGTCTTCCCCTAAATGAACGGCAATTCAATATCACACTCTCATGAGTATGATTTATCATCACTATTAGAATTAGGAATAATACATCCATGTCACTTATGCAAGTGCCTTACTTAGAACACCTCAAACAAGGAAGTTTGTGGTGGTAATGAAAGATAAAAGATAACGAGAAAATTAAGCATGAAAGACATCAATGCAAGTTGTTAACAAAGTCAAATAGTAATGACAAAAATATACTATCAAGGAACTTCCGCGAAATGAGAGGCAATATCACACTCGCAATAATACAAATGCATGTAACGTTACATGGTGCATGTCTGTTACATACTATCACCATCACTGCTTCACTATAAAAACCGATTAGAGTGTCCCAAACATTTCATCCACTGAAACCTACTGCTATACGATCACAATAATGGGGTTCTTCTGTTCTCTTACTTTCTCCATACAGTTTCTTCTTCTCTTCTCATCCTCCCTGTTCACAAACTGTTTTACTTTGAATGATTTAACTACTACTCATCAGCATGAATGCCATCAACATGAAAGCAATGCCTTGCTCAGCTTTAAACAAAGCTTCTTCATAAGTAAGTCTGCTTCCTATAATCCTTTCAGTTATCCTAAAACTCTCACCTGGATTCCAACCACAGATTGCTGCTCCTGGGATGGCATCGAATGCGATGAACTCACAGGTCATGTCATTTCCATTGATCTTAGTAGCAGCCTGCTCTATGGTTCCATGGATCCCAATAGCACCCTTTTCTCGCTTGTGCATCTTCAAAGCCTTGATCTTTCAGACAATGACTTCAATCACTCGCAAATTCCAGCCTGGATAGGTGACTTGTCACAACTGAGGCATTTGAATCTTTCTCAATTTGGTGAAACCACATTGTCAGGTGAAGTCCCAACTCAAATTTCCCATTTGTCCAACTTGTTGTCCCTTGATCTTCGCAGCTATATTAATCCACAATTTGATTTTCCATTAATAAACTGTTTACAACTCAAAGAATCCACTCTGCAAAGCTTAATTCAAAACTCAACAAGACTAGAACAACTTCGCCTTAATTTTGTCACCATTTCATCATCATTACCTCACACGCTCACAAACCTTACATCTCTGCAAAAACTCTCTTTTCGCCATTGTGAACTGCATGGTGAGTTTCCTATCGGAATATTCTCTCTTGCAAACTTAACATCTTTGAATTTTGGGGAAAACCAAAATCTGCAGGGCACATTACCTGCATCCATTGGAAACCTGACCAATTTAGCTCTCTTGGCTCTTGAAGATAATAGCTTTCATGGTGAAATCCCTCGCTCTCTTTTTGGACTAGAGAAGCTTGTAGATTTATTTCTATATTCTAATTTTTTCGAAGGCCGCCTAGCACTTGACATGTTTTTCAAACTAAAGATGCTTAATACTCTTGACTTATCTGTCAACAAATTGTCTTTGTTCTCACAAAATAGGGCTGTCAATGTGACAATCCTTCCTCCAATTCAGTGGTTAGGATTGAGTCAGTGCAATTTAAATGGAGAAATTCCAACTTGGATAATGAATCTAACCACTTTAAATCACTTGGATCTTCGTGGAAATAATCTTCAAGGTGAAATTCCATATTTCCTCTTCAAGTTAGAGAATCTTACAGGCCTTGATCTAGGTAGAAATTTATTCGAAGGACAGATCGAGCTTGAAATGCTTTCAAAGCTCAAAAAGCTTACTGTACTTGGTTTAGGCGGAGGCAACAAATTATCTTTTCTTGAAGGGAACAACACTTCCATTGTAACATTTCCTTCTCAAATTCAATTTTTGGATTTAAGGTCATGCAACTTAGTTCATTTTCCCAATTTTATACAGCACTTGCAAGAGTTGACTGATCTTTACCTATCAAACAACAGCATAAAGACAATACCGAGTTGGTTATGGAACAAAACAACTCTTCAGAGTTTGGATATTTCCAACAACCTATTGATAGGAAAAATACCCGCCTTGATATGTAATCTACAATCACTTGGGTTTCTTGATTTATCTTCCAACAATTTAATTGGCAGGATTCCATCATGTTTAGGAAGCTTTAGCCGATCTCTTCACATTTTGAGGCTCGCGGGAAACAAATTGATAGGTAATATTCCTCAAAACTATGCGAAAGAAAATGCACTTCAGTTGATTGATTTTAGCTCAAACAAGTTGTGTGGTCAATTACCAAGATCATTTGTCAATTGCAGAATGCTAGAGCTTCTTGACGTAAGTCATAACCATTTCAATGATTCATTTCCTTTTTGGTTAGGATCTCTCCCTAATTTAAAGCTCATTTTTTTACGTGATAATAAATTTCACGGAGCTATAAAGTGTCCATTCAAATGCACATTTCCTCAGCTTCGTATCATTGATCTTTCTCAAAATGATTTTTCTGGAGAATTGTCATCAGAAACAATCAAGAATTTCAAATCGATGACACTTTCCAACACAAGCCACCAAGTACAGTTCAAGGACGACGTTTATCAATTGCAACATACTTGGGTTGATCTTAGTTTGTTTGTAATTCGAATGCATAACAAAGGAGTAGTCATGAAGTATCTTGGGCGTCAATACTTTCATTACATGATTGCCATTGATCTTTCATGTAACAAAATTTTCGGTGAGATTCCAGATATCATGGGAAGTTTGAATGGTCTTGTTGTGCTCAACTTGTCCAATAACATGTTTACTGGCAGCATCCCATCTTCCTTCGGAAAGCTTTCAAATCTCGAAGCCTTGGACCTTTCTGCCAATAGCCTGTCAGGGGAAATCCCCCAACAACTCACAGAGTTAACATTTTTGGAATTCTTCAATGTGTCTTTCAACAATCTCTCGGGTCCAATCCCAGAAAATAGACAATTTTCCACTTTTCAAGATAATTCATTTGAGGGAAACAATGGTTTATGCGGGTTTCAATTGCTGAACAAATGTGAAGATCGTTCTAAGCTTCCACTACCAACAATACCTGATGGTGATCAAGACTCTGAGTCAGGATCTTTCTTTGAATTGTATTGGATGGTAATTCTAATTGGATATGGGGGTGGCCTTGTTGCTGGGTTAGCACTGGGAAATGCTTTTGCTGGAGATGTTTATAGGTTGCTGAAGAGGATCTTTTAAGTCACAAGTCTAGATGTTGGTTTTTTCATGTGTGTAATCTTAGACTATTTTTATTTTTGTGTGTTGCATTTGAAGTTGTTGTGTTCCTTTTATGTAAGAGTCTGCTATGTGTATACCCAAATAAAAGTAGGCAAGGAAAAAAGATAAATATAGTCTGTTATATATCTATTTTGTTTTGCTATTTTTGATGTAAGAAAAGTCATACATTGTGTTCTTTGCTTAAATAATCCATTTCCCTTTGCATACTCTCTCTCATGCTTATGCCAAAACAGGAAAACTTGTAAAAGGTAAAGACTAAAGAGAAGCAATTTTTTTTTCCAAAAAAAGTATTCGCTGATATGAATAAAAGCTTAAGTAGGATCAATTTAAATGCTAAATGTGAGAGAAGAAAAAAAAATATTTATTATAGAAATACAGATGGATGGAGAATAGTTGGATGGAGAAGTGTTTGAGAGTTTAGTAGTACTTGAGTCTCAAGTTTAAGGTGTTGGGAGTATTGGTGTGAAGGCTTCAAGCATGTTATGTAATTACTTAAATCAAAGTTGGTGACAACATTAATTCCTCTGTACTCAATTGCTGTTATGTCATAGGTTCGTGCTGCTTCCTCTTGTGTGCCTGGTGCCTGCATTAGTTAAAAAAATGTTACTTCCATTTTTCCTTTTAGAGGTTGGTTAAACTTGGTTTTCGAAATTGCAAATGTGTTTCTTCTATAATCCTCAGAATTTTAAAATTAACCTTTAAGACCTGAAATTATTTCATAAATAATTATATTTTATAGTCAGTCAACTGTTAGTCAACTTGGTGTTGGCCAGTGATGTGAGATGCTACATTGTATGCTAACATGTTAGCTGATATGGCACATCAACAAAACTGTTGTTGTTAACCGATCAAAGACTAAAATGACTAAGGGAATATAATTTTAGGGATTAAGTAGTAAATTTGAAAATTAAGAGACTTAAGCACGCTTGAAACTTTGAGTGAGCAAATTGAGCCTTTGTTGAGTTGTGTTGATTTTAACATACTGTATGTATGTTCCAAGGTAAGGATATTTGTTTCCAAGAACTATTCCATTCTGATGATGCCTGCAGAACATTGACAAAGCATTAGTGATTCATATCCAACCCCAAAATGCACATTTGTGCCGTGTTCATAAAGACTACCACTACTCTTTGTGCAATAAAACTTTATTGAAAGAAAATCATATAATGTGTTCTTTGCTTTTGTGCATTCCTGCTATTTATGTTTTGTATTGAGAATTATTTCATATAGGTTGCTTTTGGATACCCAATCAGAAATACAAGATAGCTATATATAATTAATTTCCACTATTAATAAATACAAAACGTATGAGTCTTTTCTTTTTTTGGAAAATAAAAATTATGTGTATTAATAGGGCTGGAAGTGAGTCAAGCCAGCTCATGAGCCAGCTCGAACTCGACTCATTAATAGCTCAATAAGTTGAACTCGTGAGTGGATAAGCTCAACTCATTAATTAGTGAGCTGACTCGATTATATATATTATATTAAAAATATAAATTAAATACATATAAGATATGTGTATTAATAATTTAATAAGAACAGTTAGTATACAGGTGATGATATTTGACTGCTCTACGTTAATTGTTGTGACTTGAGAGTTTTGCTCATTCACAGGTTTATTTAGAAAAAAATAAAATAAAAAATGAAAAACGAAAAAAGGTTTGGCAATATGTTTCAATTTGTATGGTATTGCTCATGTAGTCGCTCTTAAGTGCAAGCAAGGTCGAAAAAACGGTGTTCATAAACGAAGCATCCCTTGAGCTGTGTTAGGGATATCAGCCAAGTTAGAGAAAGTTAGTTAGACTAATGAACGGTTTATGGTTGTAAATTAAGTGTACAGAAAAATATATAAAGTTTTTGCAATAATATATAGTATATACCATAACATGCTGATTTTAGAAGTAACATTCCACTCATGTGTACTTGATAAAAAGTGATAAAACAAATAGTTTTAAAAATTTTTACAATTGAATTGAATTATTGAAGGTCTTTAAGAAATAAAAAGTATCAAATAAGTTCGAAGAAATTTTATAATTAGACTTGTACCAAATTTTTTAAGAATTGTAAGCGTGGACTTTATTTGTCCCTGACAAATGATAAGCATGTTTAGTATAATATTTTCACTGACTTATAAATCAGGAGTTTCAATTCTTGAAGAATTTATTTGATATTTTTTTTTTCAAAAAACGTGTAAGTTTACTAGAAAATTTGTTAAAGACCTATTTTTTCTGTTATTCTAAAAATAGTTATTTCCTTTTGATAATATTGAAATTAAAGCAACAAAAAAATGTACACTCTCTCCCTATATTATAAGCCAAAGTAATTTTACTCTATGGAGTCAATGATACTAAAGAAATTAAAGAGAGAAGATTAATAATAACGATAGAATGCAAGTTAGCAAACTCAAATATCAGAGACAAAGATCCAAAACCTCGAGTATGAGGAAGAGAGTTATGTTTGTGGAGGATAACCAATGCAAGTACAGAGGTTTGATGCAGCAATTACATTGAAATAGTACCATTATTTTAGAAGGAATCCAACGTAAGCTAAGTATGGGAAAATGACATGAATGTCTCAGGCTCTCAGCCTTCATGCATGTACTTTGAACTTTGGAAGGGTCTGCAGATACCGTGTCCCCAAAATGAACGATAATTAAGGTTTGAAAGGTACCTGCGGGTGATGACTATATATGAGTAGAGAAGTCATGAAGGTGCATGTACAATTATTATGAGAAATTTAAGCATGAAGGGCGTAAATGCAAGTTGTTAACAAAGTCAAATAGTAGTGACAAAAATATACTATCAAGGAACTTCACTATGAAGTTGTAACAAGGGACAAGATAGTTCAGTTTGCCGAAGGCATTTAATGAAGCCGGGGGCTACTCTGCATAGTATCACCATAACTGCTTCACTATAAAAACCGATTAGAGTGTCCAAACATTTCTTCCATTGAAACCTATTTCGATACAAATGACCATGATGGGGTTGTTGCATTCTGTTGCTCTGGCCATACATTTTCTTCTCCTCTTCTCATCCTCCCTGTTTACAAACTGTTTAACTTTGAATGATTCAACTACTACTCATCATCATGAATGCCATCAACATGAAAGCAATGCCTTGCTCAGCTTTAAACAAAGCTTCATCATAAGTAAGTCTGCATCTTACAATACTTTCAGTTATCCTAAAACTGTTTCCTGGATTCCAACCACAGATTGCTGCTCCTGGAATGGCATTGAATGCGATGAGCTCACAGGTCATGTCATTTCCATTGATCTTAGTAGCAGCCTGCTCTATGGTTCCATGGATCCCAATAGCACCCTTTTCTCGCTTGTGCATCTTCAAAGCCTTGATCTTTCGGACAATGACTTCAGTCACTCGCAAATTCCAGCCAGGATAGGTCACTTGTCACAACTGAGGCATTTGAATCTTTCTCAATATGGTGAAACCACATTGTCAGGTGAAGTCCCAACTCAAATTTCCCATTTGTCCAACTTGTTGTCCCTTGATCTTCGCAGCTATATTGACCAACCGTTTGAAAATCTAGTGATCAACCAATTACAACTTAAGGTATCCACTCTGCGAAGCTTAATTCAAAACTCAACAAGACTTGAACAACTTCGCCTTAATTATGTCAGCGTTTCATCATCTATACCTTACACTCTCACAAACCTTACATCTCTGCAAAATCTCTCTTTTCGAAACTGTGAACTATGTGGTGAGTTTCCAGTTGGAATATTCTATCTCCCAAACTTAAGTTCTTTGAATTTTGCGGAAAACCAAAATCTGCATGGTGCATTACCTGCATCCATTGGGAACCTGACCAATTTAGCTTGCTTGGCTCTTGGAAAAAATAGCTTTCAAGGTGAAATCCCGCAGTCTCTTTTTAGACTCGAAAATCTTGAACATTTGTCTCTGGGGTATAATTTCTTTGAAGGCCGCCTAGCACTTGACATGTTTTTGAAGCTAGAGATGCTTAATGTTCTTGACTTGTCTGGCAACAAATTGTCTTTGTTCTCACAAGTTAGGGATGTCAATGTCACAATCCTTCCTCTAATTCAATGGTTAGGATTGAGTTCATGCAATTTAGCTGGGGAAGTTCCAACTTGGATAATGAATCTAACCACTTTAAGTTACTTGGATCTTTCTCGAAATAATCTTCAAGGTGAAATTCCATATTTCTTCTTCAGGTTAGAAAATCTTACAGTTCTCGATCTATCTAATAATATATTGGAAGGACAGATCGACCTTGACATGCTTTCAAAGCTCCAAAAGCTTATTTTTCTTTCTTTAGGCGGAGGCAACAAATTGTATTTTCTTGAAGGGAAGAACACTTCCAGCGTAACATTTCCTTCTCAAATTCAATCTTTGCATTTAAGTTCATGCAACTTAGTTCATTTTCCCAATTTTATACAACAGTTGCAAAAGTTGACAGATCTTTTCATATCAGACAATAGCATAAAGACAATGTTAGATTTTGTTATTTTCATGTGTGTAATGTTAGATCATTATTCATTTTCATTTATGTGTTTTCATTTGAAGTTATTGTGTTTATCTCGTGTAAGAGTGGGTCATGTGTAATTCCAAATAAAGTAGATAAAGTAAAAATATAAATATAGTGTGTTATATATCTATTTTTCTTTTTCTATTTTAAAATAAGAAAAGTCATACATTGTGTTTTTCTGCATACAATAGTCTATTTCCATACAAATAATTCATTTCTGTTTGTATACTCAATCTTTTGATTATGCCCATGCAAGATAGGATAACTGTAAAAAGTAAAGCAAAGCAATTTTTTCAAAAAAAAAAATCATTAATTTGAATCTAATTATAAGTAGGATAGATTGAGCAAACAATAATAACAAAAATGATATTTTCTTAAAAAAACTAAATTACAGCCAGCATTATATTATAGAGAAAGAAAAAGAAACAAGCTAATATAGAAATACAGAAAACTAAGAAATTTTTTTATGGAAAAATATTGAAAGAAGAAGAACTGAAGAAGCAATGATGATCAATCTCTCTCTTCTTCATAGTAAGAGCACTGATTTTTATTTTTCTCATAGGAATCAAAAGGAAAGCAAGAAATGAAATTACAACCCCCCCCCCCCCCCCATTAATAAGGACAATAATCTCTTTCAAAGCAAGCACAGAACAACCTGTCAAGTGTACAGAACCATAGTCTCAGACTCATGAAAAATAGAGAGCTGAGTTTTTTGGTGCTTCTGATTGTAAAGGAAGTTTGGATCAGATGATTCTTAACTTTTAAGAAAAGCATAATTAACAATGGTTAATCCCTTTTATATATGTTAATGGTTCAGATATAACAACAAAATAAGATCTTTTTAACTGTGAATTATTGCATATTCATATATTCTTGCCAACCATGATTTTTCTTTAATTTTAGCAATTATTATTGACATCCGTTGTAAAATTTAAAGCTATTGAGATATGAAAACATAACAAATCGATATGTCCATCATCTTTTACATTATTGTCAGTATAACTTAAGTAATTACTTAATCAAAGTTGGTTACAACATTAATTCTTCTGCACTCAATTGCTGCTATGTCATAGGCTCGAGCAGCTTCCACTTGTGTGCATACATTAGAGGAAGTAATTTCTTTTTAGAGGTTGGTTGAATTTGGTTTTAACAAAATTGCAGATGCGTTTCTTCTTTACTTCTCAGAATTTTAAAATTTTAGTTTTAGACCTGAAATTATTTCGGAAGTAATTTTATTTTGTAGTCAACTAGCATTGTTTAGTGCTCCATTAGCATGACAAATGGCATTGACTGATAATGTGACATGCTCCATTATATGCACAAAATGTTTTAATGGAACCGAAAGTGAGCAGCACTTCAATTAGTTTAGAGAAATTGATCAATAATCCAACTAGAGATGGACGTATAAGGAGGGATGAGTATGACTGATCATTACTATTGTCAATTGGAATTTAGCATCACCAATTTAGAAAAATCTTAGAGTCGTAAGATGAAATGAATGATCACATTATTCCAATTAATCAAAACCAGAAAGCACTATCAGTATTTTTCTTCTCTTGCCCAAAATGCACGCAAAAATTATCAAAACACCATCCTAGTTGGCGCTTAAGTTCTAATTTAAATTTCATAAGCAAATTTCATTTAATTTAATTTCAATTAAGCTAAGTATTATATTGCTAGAAATACACTTTCGAATAAAATAGGAGTTGAAGTTAAGCATTAGACTATAGTCTACAGAAAAACATCAAAGTAAAAAACATTTGCTAAGAGAGTTTCTTTTTAAAATGATGCAGTATATTAGTTGATTCTTTTCTGCTTTGTTCCTTCATTTGGTGTTTGGTGCAAGCTAGAAAAAATGGTATTCATAGTAAAAGCATCTCTTGGTTTGTATGCTTCAAGCACACCTCCCTTTCCCTCTCTCTTTACACTGATTTATTGTGCTGTTTTCAGAGTCATGTACTGTGTTCTTAATAAGATACATGATTATTGGTCTTTGCTAAGCTTTATTCAATTCTTTATGACTCAATAACTGCTTAATTCATTTTGATTTTCTATATTTTACATCATAATTGTTGAGCCTAGTTTGATTTTTGTTAAGTTATGATGACAAACATTGTTTTGGGTGGAAAGCCCAATATAGTTTAATGAGAGTGTTAGTGATGCAGGCCCAAAGTATCCAAGTTCAAAATTGCTTTAGTCCAAGTCCAACAAGTGCTTCAGCAATGAGCCAAAGCTCATCCTCACAGCAACGTCCATTATGTTATATGGCTTACTAAAAGCTAAAGGAAGACAGCTGGAAAAAAGAAAAAGGACAAGTGTTGGTATAATAAAGCAACAAGGACAGCTAGTACACTATCATCACTCCAAGGACACAAGGGAACAACCACTAACTCAAGGACATCAGCTGAGCACTGCTAAGGATCGTGGTTGAGCAAAACACCATCGAGCAAGAACACACAGAAGCAGTTAGGAAATGGAGCAGAATGGAAAAGAGGAACATGCCAAGGATGAAAGAAACACCAAGGACAGCAGAGGTAGTGGTGAAGCTCCTCGGACAGCAGAGGAAGTGGAGCAGGATGAAGAAAGGACTGCATGCCATCAAGGACCACTCCAACGGGCAGCAAGGAAAAGAAGAAAGGAAGAAGCTACAATGAAGCCTAGCTGAAGATATAAAAGAAGCTTCATTCCCATTTCTGAAGACAAGAAAGAGAGCACACACATTCAGAGCATCATCTCTAACACAGAGCTGGAATCTCTTTCTTCTACTCAAGCTTAATTCTGATTTATTGTTATGGCTGTCTTGCGTTTTTCTTTGTTTAAAAAAAAAGGCAATCATGTGAGGATCAAAAGCCAAGAGAGAAAAGGCAAGAGTGATGCAGAAATAGCCACTGTTTATTTTTTGATGTAATCTGGGTTTATGAACTAGGATTAGTTCCCCTTTCCAAGTTGGGTTAGCACTTGGTGAGAATTGAATCTGTGTAGATTCCCCTTCCAAGTTGGGATAGCACTTTGGGGTTGCTAAGCTTTGGTGAAGAAAGCTTAGGGGTAGATACTAGTTGAATTAGGGAGTAATTCAATAGTATTGGTGTATGTAACCTGAGAATTATAGTGAAAATTCCACCATGGTTTGTGGTGGAGACTGGATGTAGGATTCATGGCACAAAGAATCCGAACCAGGATACATGCTGGCCTCTTTCTCCTCTTTTCTGCACTTTTAATTTTCTGCGTATGAGACTATTTCAAATAATCTCCTGCAACTCGAGCAACAGCAAAAACAGAGTTTGAAACTTAAAGTTTTAAGCTAACTTGATTCAACCCCCCCTTCTCAAGTTCAACTAGAATCATCAATTGGTATCAGAGCCTGGTTTCAAGAAGACAAGCTTCACAGCTTGGAGTAAAGATCCATGGCCAACAACATGAATCCCAACATCGTGGCTTTCACTCTCACTGAAGGGCAGTCCAACAACAGACCTCCCTACTTCAATGGCAGCAACTACTCTTACTGGAAAGAGAGAATGAGAATCTTCGTGCAGTCGATCGACTACAACATCTGGAAGATCATTCTCAATGGTCCAGACGTTCCCACCAAACAGAATGCTGATGGAGAAGTTGTGGCAAAGGAGGACAGCGAATGGACAGAAGAAGAAAAGAAGAAGGTTGAACTCAATGCCAAGGCAATCAACCTGATGCACTGTGCAATTAGTTTTGAAGAGTTCAGAAAAGTGTCAAGGTGCAAAACGGCTAAAGAAATCTGGGATAAGCTCAGACTCACTCATGAAGGCACTAAGCAAGTGAGGGAGACCAGAATTGACATGCTGATGAAGGAGTATGAAATGTTCAGTATGAAGGAAGATGAGAGCATCGATCAAATATTCGAAAGGTTCTCAATAATCATCAACAATCTGGACGCCATGGGAAGAAACTACTCTGAAGAAACCTTGGTAAGGAAGATTCTGAGGAGTCTTACCAAGAAATGGGAAGTGAAAAGCACAGCCATCTCTGAAAGGAATGATTTGATCAAAATCACCTATGATGAGCTGAGAGGCAAGCTGCTGGCTTATGAAACCACTCACATGTCTCAAGACAAAGATGACAAAAAGAAAAGTATAGCACTAAAATCAAGAATGACAGCCCAAGGAGAAGAATCTGATGACAGTTTCTCAGATGAAGAAATGGTGCTCTTTGCAAGGAAAATGAGAAGACTACTAAGATACAAAAACAAAGGCAAAGGAAGCTCTTCATCCAAAGAGGTCAAGAAAGATCAAGTCAAGTTCACATGCCATCACTGCAAGGAACCTGGTCACTTCAAATCAGATTGCCCTCAACTTAAGAAAGGCGAAAATTTCAAGAAAAACAAAAAGAAGGTGATGATGGCAACATGGGAGGACTTGGAGAACGACACCAGCTCAGAAAGCTCAGATCAGGAAGCTCAACTATGCCTGATGGCAGATCATGATGATGAAGATGAGGTAGATCTCTCTGACTTATCTATTGATGAACTGCACTACATTATCAAAGACATTTCTGTGAGCTCTAAGAAACTCTTGGATAAGTATGCTAAATGTAAGAAAGAAAATGAGACTTTGAGGACAGAAAATGATCTTCTTTTGAAAAAGGTTAAGGCAAATGAAACTGACAATGAAAAGTTTTTAAAAGAAGAAAACATTGTCTTGCGAACTGAATTAGAAAAATTCAAACTCAAGCATGAAGTTTCTGCCTCCACTGATTTGATTTCTGAAAACAAAAGGCTGAATGAACAAATAAAAAGTTTGAATGAAGACTTAGCAAAGTTTGTTCAAGGTTCTCAAAATCTGAACAAACTACTTGCTTGTCAAAGGTTTGGATCTGAAAAATCTGGACTTGGATTCATAGAGGAAAACAAGGTTGTTTTCAAACAAAACTTTAAAAAATCTGAAGCCTCCTCTTCCAAGCTTTTCAAACCTAAAGGATTCAGCAAACCTAAAAAATCAGTAAGCAAGAATCATTGCTACAAGTGCAACAGAAATGATCATGATCCTCCTCAATGTTTCATCTTTCTTAAGTCTTTTGGTAATGATAGTAAGCTATATAAAGTTGTTCATGATTTTAATGCTCTTGGGCAACCAAGAAGATTTCACATCAAAGGATCCAAATGGATTTGGATACCTAAGGTTAGTTGAAGAACATGCAGGTTTGCCTTGCATCCAAGAAGAAAATGGACATGTGGTATCTTGATAGTGGATGTTCAAGGCATATGACCGGAAGGGATACTTTCTTCATTAAACTCAACAAGTATAATGGAGGATTTGTCACCTTTGGAGATAATAGTAAAGGTAAAATAATTGCCATTGGTAAGGTTGGCAAAGATTTTTCAACTTGCATTGATAGTGTCTTTTTAGTTGATGGGTTAAAGCATAATCTATTGAGCATAAGTCAACTGTGTGATCTTGGATATGCTGTAACCTTTAGAAAATCTGATTGTAGAGTCATAAATGAGAAAACAGGGGCTGTTTTATTTGTTGCCAAAAGAAGTGACAATGTTTATGGTATCACTCTAGATGATCTAAAAGTTCAAAATGTAACTTGTTTCTCTTCAATGGAATCTGAAAAATGGATGTGGCATAAGAGGTTAGGACATGCTAGCATGTTCCAAATCTCTAAGCTTGTAAAGAGAGGCTTAGTTAGAGATCTTCCTAATATAAAATTTGATAAGGACATCATTTGTGATGCTTGTCAAATGGGTAAACAAATTAAAACCTCTTTCAAACCCAAGGAAGATGTCTCTACTAAGAAACCATTGGAGTTGTTGCATCTTGATCTGTTTGGACCTACTAGAACTCAAAGTCTTGGAGGAAAGAGTTATGGCATGGTAATTGTGGATGACTATACTAGATTTGGCTGGGTGTTCTTTCTTGCTCATAAACATGAGGCCTTTTCTGTTTTTGAAAAATTCAGCAGAAAGATTCAAAATGAAAAAGGTTCAAAAATTATTTCAATAAGAAGTGATCATGGTAAAGAATTTGAAAATCAATACTTTGAATCTTTTTGTGATGAACAAGGCATATCACATAACTTTTCTTGTCCAAGAACACCTCAACAAAATGGTGTTGTTGAGAGAAGAAATAGAAGTTTACAAGAAATGGCTAGAGCTATGTTATGTGAATATGAAATCCCTAAGTTCTTATGGGCTGAAGCTGTGAACACAGCTTGCTATGTTTTAAATAGAACCATCATTAGGAAGTTTTTGAAGAAAACACCATATGAACTTTGGAAAGGGCATCCTCCTAATCTTAGTTATTTTCATGTGTTTGGCTGCAAGTGTTTCATTTTGAACATCAAAGAAAATTTAGGAAAATTTGATCCCAAAACACATGAAGGAATTTTTCTTGGTTATTCCACTAATAGCAAGGCCTATAGAGTTTATAACAAGAACTCCAAAACCGTTGAGGAAACCATGCATGTCACATTCTGTGAATCTAACTCTGTTCCTAGTGTTTTCATTGATGATAGTCCAGGTTTTGAAGTTCAAGTACCTAAGAACAGTGAAACAGTTCCACAAAATCCATGTTCTCATGAAGCTGCACCTGCTAGCAACGAAAATCCCAATTCTGCAGGAGACAATTTGGAATTATCTCCTGTTTCTGCAGAAAATACTGATGCAGAGGCCATTGTTGACCAAGAGGAATCTGAATCCTCAAACCAGTCAAGAAGACCAAGAGAATGGAGGTTTCTGAAAAACTACCTTGACGAGTTCATAATTGGAAATCCCTCAACTGGTAGGACCACTCGTTCATCTTTGAAAAGAGCCGAATCCAACAACATTGCTCTTCTATCAAAGATTGAACCTCAAAACATCCAAGAAGCTCTTGCTGATCCATCTTGGGTGTTAGCCATGAAGGAGGAATTGCAGCAATTTGAGAAGAATCAGGTCTGGTCATTAGTGCCTTATCCAAATGGAAAGAAAGTCACTGGCACTAAATGGATTTTCAGAAACAAGCTGGGTGAAGACGGATCCATAGTCCGAAACAAAGCCAGATTGGTTGCTCAAGGATATGATCAAGAGGAAGGGATTGCTTTTGATGAATCATTTGCACCTGTAGCTCGAATGGAAGCCATCAGATTGCTCCTTGCATATGCAGCTCATTGTGGTTTCAAATTGTTCCAAATGGACGTAAAGTGTGCTTTCCTCAATGGCATAATAGATAGAGAGGTTTATGTGGCTCAACCACCTGGGTTTGAAAACAAAACTTTTCCTAACCATGTTTTCAAACTAGCTAAAGCCTTATATGGTTTAAGACAAGCTCCTAGAGCTTGGTATGAGAGGCTTAGCTCATTTTTATTGAAAAATAACTTTCAAAGAGGAGCCACTGACACCACTTTATTTATTAGAAATTATCATGATCATTTTATTCTTGTGCAAGTTTATGTTGATGATATTATATTTGGTTCGGCTAATGAGGATTTGTGTGCAGATTTTGCTAAGCTTATGACCAATGAATTTGATATGAGCATGATGGGAGAACTCAATTTCTTCCTAGGCCTGCAAATCAAGCAAACTGCAGAAGGCATATTCATCCATCAAGAAAAATATGCAAAGGAACTTGTCAAGAAGTTTGGGCTGGAATGTGCTAAGCCTATGGGAACCCCCATGCATCCTAACATCAAGCTTGATAAGGATGAACATGGTAGAGATGTTGATGAGACTCGTTACAGAGGGATGATTGGATCCCTAATGTATCTAACCTCCTCAAGGCCTGATATCATCCAAAGTGTTGGAGTTTGCTCAAGGTTTCAATCAAAGCCTAAGGAGTCACATCTCTCTGCTGTCAAGAGGATCATCCGATATGTACTTGGTACCACTAATTATGGGTTATGGTTTCCTAAGACTGATTCTTTTCAATTAGTGGGTTTCTGTGATGCAGATTTTGCTGGGGATAGGGTCGATAGAAGAAGCACAAGTGGCATGTGCTGTTTTCTTGGGAAATCCCTCATTGTTTGGTCTAGCAAAAAGCAAGCTACGGTAGCACTTTCAACAGCCGAAGCTGAGTACATTGCAGCCTCCTCTTGTTGTTCTCAATTATTATGGCTGAAAACTCAACTAGCTGACTATAAATTGAATGTCTCAAACATTCCATTATTTTGTGACAACATGAGTGCTATCAATATTTCCAAAAACCCTGTTTTGCACTCAAGAACAAAGCACATTGAAGTTTGTTTTCATTCTATAAGAGAACATGTGCAAAATGGAAATTTAGATATTCAGTTTGTTAATTCTGAGGGTCAGCTAGCTGATATATTCACCAAACCATTGATAGATGAGAGGTTCTGCAAGTTGAGAACTGAACTGGGCATTCTAACTTCATCTCTGTTTTCTTAATGTTTCTGATAATGAGATCTTTTGTATTTTGTCTCATAAATCGCGGTGAGATTTTTTGGCAGATGATGAGTAACCTTCATTGAGTCACTATGAAGCCTACTGGATTCAGGCCTGAATGATGAACATCTCGTGCTGGAGCAGTCTCGACATATGAGCTTTCTTTACTGAATCCAATTAAGCCCATTTCATAGTTGTTTTTTTCATTTTTTGAAAATAAGTTTTTGGGCCTCATTTAACATTTGTTTTCAAATCCAAATTTTATTTTGCTTTTGTTCCCATCTGCAACGTACAACAATTACAGCTGTTACTTCCTATGCGTTTTCAAAGTTGGGATTTTTATTTTTTCAAGGTGCAACCTTTACACTTCTCTAAGTTTATAATAACTTCCCACTGCATGCATCCATTCACACCACACTCTCCACTCTCCACTCTTTCATCTTCTCCGAACCAGTGCTTCTATAAATATGGCTCGAAAGAAGAGAGTTGCTCACAGAGGCTCCCACAGCGGCACCCACCGTTCTGATCACACACACTCTTCTCCCTCTCATTCCCCCACTCATTCCTCTCCATCTCCACCACCAAACCCTTCTCCTGACATGGCCCGCACGAAGACCACTGCTCGCCGCCCTGGCGTTGCCCCTCGCCCTACACCTCCTCCTCCTCCACCAAACATGTCTCAGCCTAGTTCTTCCAAACCTAGCTCTTCCAGAGGAAAGAGGCCTCTTCACGAAGACGAAGAGACTCGCCCCACTCAGAATCGCCATACTCGCGGTACAGTCATTGGCTTTGACCTCCGTCCTGTTGCTGAACCTAGACTCTCAAATCCTATTGCTTACAAGTCATTTTATGCTGATTTTCCTGATGAGTCCTTTGATCGTCGTCGTTTTCAATCTCTCATGAACTATCTGTTTTTCTGCAAAGATGTTTACAAGCGTAAACTCTGTCCCTCGAAGCTTGTCAATCTTGACAAACTCCATAGGAAAGGCCTGAACTTTACCCCATTGTTTGCATATCAAGGTTGGACATCCATACTGTCCATCAAAGAGAAAATTTACCCTGATTTGGTAAAACAGTTCTATAGCAACATGTCCTACAAAGAAGGGAGAATCGCCTCTTTTGTTAAAGGCAAAGTGATTATTCTTGACAAATATCACCTAGGCAAAGCCCTAGATTACCAGGATCGAGGCCCTGATGTCTACACCTCTGGTAAGTGGGACGAAACACTCAATGTTTCATACTTTGATGCCCTAAGTACTGTCTGCATTAATATCCCTCTCTTAGAAGGTAACACTCCAACTCATAAGTCTCTTGGTCCAGTCCGTGCCCAGCTGCATAGGATTGTGAACCATGTCATCTTGCCTCAGAGCGGCTCTTTTCAACGCGTCTCATTCTGTGACACACTGGTTTTGTATGCACTGCTTTCAAAAATTCCCATCTCTTTTGCTTACTTACTTGTAAGGCATATGTATGCTTGTGTTAGTACTAAAAATGCGTTACCATATGGCATGCTTCTTACAAAAATTTTTCAATACTACAATGTTGATTTTGGGGCTGAAATTGCCATAGATTGTAACTCATATATTAAAGGGGGTGGTGCAGTAAAGAAAACAGCTCCCAAGCGTCGCCAAACTGATGACAGCACTGATGTTCCCTCTGTTGATGAGGATCCTCTGATCCCCCCTTCCACATCCACTACAATCAAGGTCATGACCCGCATTCTGAAGAATGTGCTTGAAGAATTTATCAATCTGACTGACCTTCTTCTCCATCATGGTGCTGAGCGCAAAAGGAATCAAGTTTTGGAGGAGAATGCTCTTAAGAAGACCAAAGGAAGGATTCGCATTCTGAGGGACTTTGTGGAGGATGTTGAGGTTGGCCTCACCACATCTGACAATGAGGGGGAGGACGATGGAACCTCTGATGAATCCAACTCTGATGCCTAGCTCTTGTTATCTCATATGCGAATATGACTTGTTTTCATTTTGAACTTGTTTATTTTACTTTCTTTTGGATGACTGTAACTAAATCACTCTGCTACTTGGACTAATTGCACCAGCCACTAACAAATTTTGTGCAGGTTTTTCCTTTCCTCCCTTGATGACAAAAGGGGGAGAAAAGAAAAGGAATGTTAGTTTTGGCTTAATAGTTAAGAACAATGTTTTGTGGTGCTATGATTTATCATGTTTTGCTATGATTTATCCTGTGTTGTGCTTAGTGTTAATTGCTCTGTGCTTACATTACTGTGATATAGCGTTTGGAAATATTGGTCTTGGCTGTTTTTAAGTTTTGTTCAGGAAAAGATGTAAGCCATGGTCAAGGGGGAGTAATGCTAGCATTCAGGGGGAGCAACTCACAATCCGGATGTCATCAAAGGGAAGTGTTCTTAACTCATTTAATTTTTTAATTTCCCTACTTTATCATGTTTGTCATCAAGGGGGAGATTGTTGAGCCTAGTTTGATTTTTGTTAAGTTATGATGACAAACATTGTTTTGGGTGGAAAGCCCAATATAGTTTAATGAGAGTGTTAGTGATGCAGGCCCAAAGTATCCAAGTTCAAAATTGCTTTAGTCCAAGTCCAACAAGTGCTTCAGCAATGAGCCAAAGCTCATCCTCACAGCAACGTCCATTATGTTATATGGCTTACTAAAAGCTAAAGGAAGACAGCTGGAAAAAAGAAAAAGGACAAGTGTTGGTATAATAAAGCAACAAGGATAGCTGGTACACTATCATCACTCCAAGGACACAAGGGAACAACCACTAACTCAAGGACATCAGCTGAGCACTGCTAAGGATCGTGGTTGAGCAAAACACCATCGAGCAAGAACACACAGAAGCAGCTAGGAAATGGAGCAGAATGGAAAAGAGGAACATGCCAAGGATGAAAGAAACACCAAGGACAGCAGAGGTAGTGGTGAAGCTCCTCGGACAGCAGAGGAAGTGGAGCAGGATGAAGAAAGGACTGCATGCCATCAAGGACCACTCCAACGGGCAGCAAGGAAAAGAAGAAAGGAAGAAGCTACAATGAAGCCTAGCTGAAGATATAAAAGAAGCTTCATTCCCATTTCTGAAGACAAGAAAGAAAGCACACACATTCAGAGCATCATCTCTAACACAGAGCTGGAATCTCTTTCTTCTACTCAAGCTTAATTCTGATTTATTGTTATGGCTGTCTTGCGTTTTTCTTTGTTTAAAAAAAAAGGCAATCATGTGAGGATCAAAAGCCAAGAGAGAAAAGGCAAGAGTGATGCAGAAATAGCCACTGTTTATTTTTTGATGTAATCTGGGTTTATGAACTAGGATTAGTTCCCCTTTCCAAGTTGGGTTAGCACTTGGTGAGAATTGAATCTGTGTAGATTCCCCTTCCAAGTTGGGATAGCACTTTGGGGTTGCTAAGCTTTGGTGAAGAAAGCTTAGGGGTAGATACTAGTTGAATTAGGGAGTAATTCAATAGTATTGGTGTATGTAACCTGAGAATTATAGTGAAAATTCCACCATGGTTTGTGGTGGAGACTGGATGTAGGATTCATGGCACAAAGAATCCGAACCAGGATACATGCTGACCTCTTTCTCCTCTTCTCTGCACTTTTAATTTTCTGCGTATGAGACTATTTCAAATAATCTCCTGCAACTCGAGCAACAGCAAAAACAAAGTTTGAAACTTAAAGTTTTAAGCTAACTTGATTCAACCCCCCCTTCTCAAGTTCAACTAGAATCATCAATAATTTTGAAAATGAGATGAATGGCAACATTTTTTCTTGCTCAAAATGCACGCCAATATTTCTAGCTACTTCTCATAATCCAGAACTGTTGCAAGTAGCGTAAGAAGCACTACACAAGTATCAAATAATTTTTGAGAAAATTGTGTAATGGACTTGTATGAAAACCCCACAGAATGGTAATGGTGGAATTTATATGTCCCTCACAAAATGATAAATCGTGTTAAAGACCAATGCATATTATTCTAAAGAATAAATTGCCATTTGTATCCATGAAAGATACGAAGCTGACAAATGTATCCATATAAGAATAAAATGACAATTGTACCCACGGAAGATAGCTTCCATGTGCCAAGAATACCCTAACGGACCAACGTCCGGGTACTCTTGGCACACGGAATCCATCTTCCTTGATTATAATTGTCGCTTTATTCTTATATGGGTACATTTGTCAGCATCTGTATCTTTTATGGGTATAAATAGTAATTTATTCTTATTCTAAAAAAAAGTTATTTTATTTCCTTAAATAATATAAAATTAAAGCACCAATGCAAAGATATCTGAACTCTCTTCCTGTATAAGCCACAGTGAGTTTACTTAGAGTCAATGATATGAAACAAATTGAAGAGAAAAAATTAAGTCTAACGATAGAGTTTACTTATCATCACTATTGTCTATTGGAATTTAGCATCACCATCACTGCTTCACTATAAAAACCCATTAGAGTTTCCCAAACATTCCATCCACTGAAACCTACTGCTATACGATCACAATAATGGGGTTCTTATGTTCTCTTACTTTCTCCATACAGTTTCTTCTTCTCTTCTCATCTTCCCTCTTCACAAACTGTTTTACTTTGAATCATTCAACTACAACTCATCATCATGAGTGCCATCAACATGAAAGCAATGCCTTGCTCAGCTTTAAAAAAAGCTTCATCATAAGTAAGTCTGCTTCTTACAATCCTTCCAGTTATCCTAAAACTCTTTCTTGGAGTCCTTCCACAGATTGCTGCTCCTGGGATGGCATTCAATGCGATGAGCTCACGGGTCATGTCATTTCCATTGATCTTAGTAGCAGTCTGCTCTATGGTTCCATGGATCCCAATAGCACCCTTTTCTCACTTGTGCATCTTCAAAGCCTTGATCTTTCAGACAATGATTTCAATCACTCGCAAATTCCAGCAAGGATAGGCGCCTTGTCACAACTGAGGCATTTGAATCTTTCTCAATTTGGTGAAACCACATTGTCAGGTGAAGTCCCAACTCAAATTTCCCATTTGTCCAACTTGTTGTCCCTTGATCTTCGCAGCTATATTGAACAGTTTGATTATCCATTAATCAACCGTTTACAACTCAAGGAATCCACTCTGCGAAACTTAATTCAAAACTCAACAAGACTAGAACAACTTCGTCTTAATTTTGTCACCATTTCATCACCATTACCTCACACACTCACGAACCTTACATCTCTGCAAAAACTCTCTTTTCGCCAATGTGAACTATATGGTGAGTTTCCTATTGGAATATTCTCTCTTGCAAACTTAACATCTTTGAATTTTGAAAGAAACCAAAATTTGCAGGGCACATTACCTGCATCCATTGGAAACCTGACCAATTTAGCTTCCTTGGCTCTTGGAGATAATAGCTTTCATGGTGAAATCCCGCAGTCTTTTTTTAGACTCGAAAATCTTGTAACTTTAGATCTAAGTTCTAATTTTTTCGAAGGCCGCCTAGCACTTGACATGTTTTTGAAGCTAAGGATGCTTGAGGATCTTCACTTGTCTCTCAACAAATTGTCCTTGTTCTCACAAAACAGGGATGTCAATGTCACAATCCTTCCTCCAATTCAAGAGTTAGGATTGAGTAGGTGCAATTTAGCTGGGGAAGTTCCAACTTGGATAATGAATCTAACCACTTTAAGTTACTTGGATCTTTCTCAAAATAATCTTCAAGGTGAAATTCCATATTTCTTCTTCAAGTTAGAGAATCTTACAGGTCTTGATCTAGGTGCTAATATGTTGGAAGGACAGATTGAGCTTGGCATGCTTTCACAGCTCCAAAAGCTTACTTATCTTGGTTTAGGCAGAGGCAACAAATTGTCTTTTGTTGAAGGGAAGAACACTACCAACGTAACATTTCCTCCTCAAATTCAATCATTGGATTTAGGGTCATGTAACTTAGTTCATTTTCCCAATTTTATACAGCACTTGCAAGAGTTGACTAATCTTCACATAACACAGAATAGCATAAAGACTATACCGAGTTGGATATGGAATAAAACAACTCTTCAGGGTTTGGAGATTTTCAACAATCTATTGATAGGAGAAATATCCCCCTTGATATGCAATCTACAATCCCTTATATATCTTGATTTATCTTTCAACTACTTAATTGGGATGATTCCATCATGTTTGGGAAGCTTTAGTCAATCTCTTCAATATTTGTCGCTCGCAGGAAACAAACTGATTGGCAATATTCCTCAAACTTATGAGAAAGGAAATGCCCTTCAGTGGATTGATTTTAGTTCTAACAAGTTGTATGGTCAATTACCAAGAGCACTTGTCAATTGCAGAATGCTAGAGTCTCTTGATGTGAGACATAACCATTTCAATGACTCATTTCCTTTCTGGTTAGGATCTCTTCCTAAGTTAAAGGCTGTTTCTTTACGTGATAATCAATTTCACGGAGCTATAATGTGTCCATTGAAATACAGATTTCCTCAGCTTCGAATCATTGATCTTTCTCACAATGGTTTTTCAACAAAATTAACATCAGAAATAATCATGTGCTTCAAATCGATGATCATATCCGACAAAAGACAACTGGATTTCAAGGACTTGATTCCTAGTAAGAATATGTTCATAGATATTGATTTGTCTACATTTTCAATGTCCAACAAAGGAGTTGTCATGGATTATCTTGGGAGTCAATACCTTCATCATATGGTAGCCATTGATCTTTCAAGTAACAAAATTTATGGTGAGATTCCGGATATCATGGGAAGTTTGAATAGGCTTGTTGTGCTCAATTTGTCCAATAACATGTTTACTGGCAGCATCCCATCTTCCTTCGGAAAGCTTTCAAATCTTGAAGTGTTGGACCTTTCTCTCAATAGCCTGTCAGGAAATATTCCTCAACAACTCACAGGGCTAACCTTCTTGGATTTCTTCAATGTGTCTTTCAACAATCTCTCAGGTCCAATCCCAGAAAATGGACAACTTTCCACATTTGATAATAATTCATTTGAAGGAAACAAGGATTTGTGCGGGATTCAATTGTTGAAGAAATGTGAAGATCCTCCTAAGCATCCATTGCAAAAACCTGATGGTGATCAAGATTCTGAGTCAGGATCTTTCCTTGAATTGTATTGGATGGTAATTGTAATTGGATATGGGGGTGGCCTTGTTGCTGGGTTAGCACTGGGAAATGCTTTCGCTGTAGATGTTTTTAGGTTGCTGCAAAAGATCTTTTAAGTCACAAGTCTAGGTGTTGGTCTTTTCATGTGTGTAATCTTATATTATTTTTATTTTTGTGCTTGCATTTAAAATTATTGTGTTTCTCTTATGTAAGAGTCAGCTATATGTAAACCCAAATAAAATTAGGCAAGATAAAAAGATAAATATAGTATGTGATATATCTATTTTGTTTTTTGTTTTTTGTTTTTTTTTTTGAAATAAGAAAAGTCATACTTTGTATTCTATGATATAAAAAAGATTATAAGTTGATCAATTGAGCCAACAATAATAACAAAAATCAGGTTTTTCAATAAAACTAAAATTACATTCGACATCGAAATCGTAAATGTGTGAGAAGGAAAAAAAATATTAATATAGAAATATAGTAAACAAAAATCTTTTTATAAAAAATGTTGCTAACAAAAACAGGAAATTTCTTATGCTTTTCTTTCTTTTTTTTTTCCAAGATGAAAAGTCAACAACACCATAGAAGAAAGAAAAAGCAATAATGATCAATCTCTCTTTTTTATAGTAAGAGAACTAATTTTTTTCATAGGAATTGAAGGATAATAGAAAATAAAATTACAACACCCCCTGTAAATAGGGACAATAACCTTGTAGAGAACATAGAAGTTTCGGGTATTATTTAGTGTATAAATACTAAATAGAATTATAGATATGTGTATGGACCAATAAGGCATATCTCAATAATAATAGAATAACTAAGTGTTTACTTTATGGTTCTGTTGTTTATCTTCTCCTCAAAAGAGCGTTGAACTCTTCTTATATGATATCAAGAGCAAGGTTCAATCATGGCCTTAGCAATTAATTTCGGGAATTCAAAGAATTCTCTCTTCTCAATTCTAGACAAGTTAGATGAATCTAACTTTGTTATTTGGAAGCAACATGCTTTGTTCGTAATCAGTGGACAAAATCTCTTAGGTAGCATTTGGTGGAAAGATAGAGACGGAAAGACTGAGACTGAGAGACAGAGACTAAGAGACAGGGATTAAAATAAATCTCAGTATTCTGTTTGGTGCAAAATAGGAGATAGAAATTGAAACAAGAATGAAACTCTAATTTAATTTACACAAAGGGTAAAATTGGAATTAATTAATTAATTGAAATGAAAGTATTTTAGGTATAAAATGTTATTAAAGTTTCAGTTTCCATTTCTAAAAATTTCAGTCCCCTGTGTCCCTACTTTTTGGAAGTACTGAAATACTGAAATTTTAGAGACAGAGACAGAAATTTTAGTACCAGTCTCTGAACTAACAAACACGATACTGAGTCTCAGTCTCTCAGTCTCTAGTCTCTGTGTCAGTACCTCAAAACAAACGCTACCTTAAAGATTATATCATTAAAGGTAAAACTCCATCTCAGTTTGATTCTGAAATTTTGAAAGCTGCTGGTACTGTCTCTTCAAAATACACAAAATAGATGTTACAAGATTACAATTTTAGCTCTTGGATTCTTGCTTCGGTGGATTCATCATTCAAGAATTGAGTTGCACATTGTGCATCAGCATTAGAAATCTGGTAGACTCTTCAATTGCATTTTGCTGAAATCACAAAATCCAAGATCAAGCAATTAAAGAATCAACTTAAGCGGTGAAGAAAAAGAATCTTGAAATTACAGAATACCTTTTTCAGATAAAAAAATTGGTAGACTCTTCAATTGCTATTGGATATCAGATTACTAATGAGGATTACATTGAAGCTATTTGCAAAGGGATTCCTGAAGATTATTCAAGCTGCATCACCTTTGTTCAAGCAAAACCTGAACTATTTAGCATAGGAGAAGTCAAAAATCGGCTATTCTCTCATGAGGATACTCTTGAGAATTTTCGATCAATATCTCTCTCTTTGGTTCAAGCCAATTTTGCTCAGAATTTTTCATCCACACAAAGAAGTTATGCTAGAGGATTTGGTGGAAGAAGAGGAGGCAATCATGGAGAGGTGGAAGAAGTTCTTGGCAACTCAACAAAAGGCAAATCTGTCAAGTCTGTAATAGACCAGGTCACATTGCTATAAATTGCTATTTTTGATTTGATCATAGCTATCAAGGCTCTCTTCAATCATGCCAACCACCTCCACCCTCTACATCTTTTCATCAACCACAAACCTTTCTTGCTACACCATCAATGAATTCAGACTCAGGTGCAAGCTATTTATCATCTCACAAATGACAGCTTTAATCTGGTATTGAGAACTCTCTTATTGATTCACTTATTTGTATAAATTACTATTTTTTAAATAAAATATATTTTGGATAATATGGTTCATATGGTCTCATGTGGATTATAAAAATATTGTCTAGTCACTGAGTTGCAAATTCATTCCGTTTTTCTAAAAATATTTTTCAAGAATGAATATTCGAACATGAGACTTTCTATTCAAGAATAATGATCTGCAATGGATACCTAGTTCTTCTCGAGTTCCTAGATGTTATATCCAACCATATTGATCTATTTTATGCTTTTGTTAAAAATAATATGTAACTATTCATTTTAGTAATTGTAAATTTATTAAAAATATTTGTAACTTTTTTATTCAATTTATATTTAAACTTGTTAGATTTGTTAGGAGACAATTTTTCTGAATGCCAGTCATGACTCATTTTGGGTTGTGACACTCCTTTTCAAAAGCTGTTTTATCACTCCCATTTATTAAAAAAAGTTTAATTAAGTTGTTTATCCAAACACAAAATAACCTATTTATGAGCTGTTTTAAATATAAGTCCTTATATTTTAAGTTCTTTTTTCAAAATAGTTTAACTAAGTTGTTTATTCAAATTGTGCCTAAATCCTTTTCATGATGTTAAAAATATTAAAATCAAAAGAATATTTTTTTTAAAATATATGCGGCCAAAGATCTAATTCTGTTTTTAACTATGAATTTTTTCAATTGGCGAAAAAATATTCAATTAATTCTGATATTTTTATATTAAAAATTATTAAATTATAAAATTAAAAATAGTATAAAAATTTAATTAAAAAAATAAAAATATAAAAATCTAATTATAAATTTAATAAAAAAAAATAAGAACTAACATAATTAAACCTTTATTCTAAAATACTGTTCTTACGATGTATCTTGTGTCACTTCTATTCTTAATATATAAGAGTAGATACACAAGTTTACCCTCATTACTTTGAAGCTATTTCTCTTAAAGCCATGTCAGCCACATTGCTTACTTGGCAAAATGTTAGAATCAACCAATTAAATCTTGCCAAATCAACTCTTATTTAAAAAAAAAAAAATACAAAACAAAACTAAAAAACACAATAAAAACCAACAACTTAACTTTTTTCAAATCAATCCTTATTTCTAAAACAACAAAAACACAAATTAACATTTACCCAAAAAAACCCCTTACCTTTCTCATACTTCTAGAAACCCTCTTCCTCTTCGCACCTCTCTGTACCATCCTATGAGCCATTGTTTTTTCCTACCTACATCCTCTTCCGGTCCCATGAGCCATTGTTTTTTCCTCTAAACAAATTGTCCATCGCGATATCCATCTTCGGTGGAGCCGCATTGCATAAATTGCAGAAACCAGGCTAAACTCCACTCCTCCTGTTGCGGTTTCCTGCCGGAGCTCGATTTTGGATCTCAGGCCAACGTCACCATTCTTCCCAGGTATTTTCCTAAAGATTTTTAAATGTCTTTTACTCTTCTCATTCTATTGTTATAAATAATATTTTAATTGTGAAATCATTGCAAGTAGTACAGGTTTATGTATTCCTCTTTTTTTAACAGTTCTGTCCAACAGTCACAACTAAAATTAATGTGCATTTAAAATTATTCCACAATCTACATTTATGTGTTCCTCTTTTCAAATTGTTATTCCACATGTGCAATATTGCTTCCACAATTTACTTGGAATGGATTATCATTCTTTGACCATGTCTTATTCTCTTTGTTGTAGAAGAATTTGCACTGGTAATGACAGACTGGAAGAGTTTATACCCAAAATTGCTAGATTAAGGAGGCGGAGAGCAATCCTTTCAAAAAAAAAAAAAAAGACAAGATATGTGCCTCCAACATATAATTCTGCAACTTGGTTTGTTTAACATAATTTTTATTGCACTTTTCTTATTTTATTGTAAGTTGATTCATAAGGCGTTTTTGATGCCTATTTTAAAAATGTAGAAACACAATTATTTGAAACACTATCTATCTAATTCAGACAAGCAAGAATGAGGAAAAAGTAATAACTCCGGTCAAAGATAAGTGCCAATTTAGCTTCCAGTTCAGGTTAGTACAAAAGAGTCTTATAACATATTTTGTAACACCTAACTATTAAAATGTCACGCTTCCGGCTGCGCCACTCTAATAGCTCGAGTATTACGACGACTTTTTAAATATTTAATAGTAAAACATGAGCCTGTTTAAAACTTAAAAACCGAATATTCAAAACTTCTATCCATCCATTATAGTACTGTTTACACTACTTACAAATAATACATAAATATATATACATCATACCAATATGCAAACTTCACATATCAAAACTCCTATCCCTCTTGCAAAAACTGCTAGAAATAAAGGCGAGGGAGAGACAAAAACTAAGATAATACAAAATAATGACGAATAAACAGAAAATGAATATAACTCTTCTAAAGCTCCGTCGCCCATATCCTGAAAAGGGAAAAACCTGTAGGGGAGTGAGAACATCGTCCTCGAAAAGGTTCTCACTATAGGGTTACAGAATTGTTATAGTAAGACATGAGAATAAAACCGTTTATTAAGGTACAGTGATTAATAACCGCCTTATGCTTCTTTTCAAAACCAAAGATTTAATATTCAAAATCCGAAATTCTTTCTAAAAGGGAAAGCTGTTAATTTCTCATAAATCTAAAAGCCTTTTTTTTTTTAAAGTTTTTCCTAGACAGAATGAATGACCAAACTGTTCCAAGCATAGGCTCATTAAGTCTATGCTGAACCAGTTTAGTTTTTCATACTTTTCTAACCCAAAGCACAAACCAAACACAGCTTTCAGCCCATCTCATAATCAATCACGGCTCTAGGCCCAAGCAACTCAATCAACAACCAATTCATCATAATCCAACTAATTTTCAGTCACAAACACAAATAAGAAGATTCAAACACAATCAAGCAGCTATGTCAAGTAGAGCAATTAGCAATTAAATATAACTATTCACATAGGCAAACCAATTACAATATGCACACCCAAACAATGTCATATAAGTGCATATGATGCATGCCTGTCCTACTGGCCATGAGCTCACGCGTCGGTTATATTGCCAGACCCGACTCGGATAAGCGGGATTAAACCACCATCCTTATCCGTAGGTTCCACAAGCAAGCGGGATTAAACCACCATCCTTGCCCGAAACACGCAAGCGGGATTTAACCACCGTCCTTGCCAAATAATTTATCAGTATGTGAGCGGGACAAAACCACCATCCTCACTGCAGGCGGGACAAAACCACCATCCCTGCACAACGGTTTACGCACTGAGCAAGCGGGACTATACCACCATCCTTGCCAGGCCAGAAATCCTCATCATATTTTCAATAATATCCATAATCAATCAGGCTTAAAATCTTATTTCAAAATAAATCATTCTTGCCCCCATTTACTTTCAATAATCAACATATTCAAGGGCCACCTTTCCTCAATTCAATTTCCTTTCAAAACAAAGTCGCCTTTAAATTCTCTTCTGAAAACTCAAAATCATTCATTCTAAGTCAGAATTTGGTCATCAAACTCCTCAACAGTCTCAAGACTTTAGGGGAAAAACAACCGACCTCATTTCCATAAATTCAGTAAAGATTCTTAAAAAAATCATTGTTTCCTTAAATTGAGTTATTCAAAGAAAGTTTCTAAACCAAATCAAGAAATTCCAAACTAAGTTTAAAATCCAAAACATGTTTAAAATACTAGGTTCCAGATCAATTCCATTTCGTTCTTAAATCAGTAACCTTCCCAAAAGTACTTCTTAAGTCAAACTTCAAAACACAGGTTCTTTCATATTTAAGTCGATCTTAAATATAAACTTCCTGTAAACAGATTAAATTCGAAATATCTATTTCTTAATAAATCAAGAACAAAGTAATGGAACTTCTCAAATTCATTCTTTTTCTAAATCATATTTTAAAACAAAATCTTAATTTTATAAAATTTCGGCAGCATTTCCCCTAAAACTTGGATCTAGCCACCCTTTTCGGGTCCCAACCAAACAAATCCTCAACTCTTTCCAACAGGTTCAAGACCAAATCAGTTTTCCAAATAAACCAAATCCAGACTTTTAAATATCAAGAATCATTTCAGGCCAAACCAATCAGAAATCTCAATTTTAACAAAATTAAACATTATCTCAGTTAAAAGACAACCATACTCATCCAAACAAATCAAACAATGCATAAGACTTACATAATCACCAGAAAAGCATTTCGCTCGTCATATCAATTTATAACAATTCTACTTTAAAATAAATTAGTTTTATAAAATCCCCTACCTCGAGGAATCAAGCCCGCAGTGATTTTAACGCGATAAGCCCCTTTTTCCCCTTGGCTGCAACAGTAACGGCTGCATCCACAGCTTCGCTTACTTCCGCAATAACAGCAGTAGCTTTAATTGTAACATGCAACCTTGATAACCCAATCCTAAATCATTAATATAGCGAAATCTTTAATAATATATAATGGAATACTAACGACAAGGGTTCGAAATAAAATATACTTACGATAATAGCAGAACGGAGCAGCTGCAATCCCGAATTGACCTGGCAGAAGCTCCGATAGCGGCCAGAAGCTTCGGTGGCTCAACAGCAACCTTAATGTCGTTGCACAAACACAGGAACACAACCCTACGTAACCAACATCTCAAAATCTCTAATAGGCTATAGCTGAATATTGATTTCAAAGGTTCCAGAACGAAATGCTTACTGAGAAGACAGGGGTTCCACCGACGGTGACTGAGAAACGGCTCGGCAGCGGCAGATAAGGCACGGCGGTGACTAGCGGTGACGAACGGCGGGTCTGACAGTGATGAGAAGGCCGCGCGAGATTCCTCTTTTTTTTTTTTTCGCGAGTCTGACTCCCGGTGGTGGCTTAATGACGGACCGGTGGTTCTGTGGTGACAGTGTAGCAGGATGCAACGGCGGCCTCCCTCCACCGGTGGCTACGGGACGCGAACGGCGACTGCGACGAGGCTGGCTCCATAGCGCTGCAGCTTAGGTACGGTGACTGCCCTTGGTGGCGGTGGGCTCGCAACAGTGACGCGACGACTTCCTTCTCTCACCCGTGAGCTCTCTCTTCCCTCTTCGCGAACGGCGGCGGCAACAACGTCTGGAGGTGGCGGCGTGCTTCTCTGCTCCCTCAACTCCACACTCTCTCTCTCCCTCGGATCTCCCTCCTGACAGCACAGCAGCGGCGACGGTGGCAGTGATGCCCACCGACGCCGTCTCCCTCTCTTTCCCCTTCTGCTCTCCCTCTTTTTCTTTCCCGTTTTCTCCTTTTTCTTTCTGCCGTTTCTTTCTTTCTCTCTGCCTGCTGCATATGTGTTTGGGGAAAGGGGGGGGGGAATAGGGTGAGTGCTGAGTGGCGGTGAGTGTGGGTAAGGATTAGGGTAAAATTAAGGTTAGGGTTTGTGTATGAAATTGGGGATTTTGGGATTAATTTGGATTTGGTTAATTTTAATCAAATTAGGGTATAGAATGTTAATTTAAAATCTAATTTAATCCTTAAAATTATTTTAAAATATTATTTGTTGTATTAAAATACCAATTGATTTGAAATCAAATTCTTTAATTGAATTTATAAGATAATAAGATTTATTTTCTTTATTCCTAAAACTTAAAGTATTAAATCATAGAAATATCAATTATTTGAATTAAATCACATAAAAATTCTTGTCATTCCATAATTACTAATTTTGTAATTTAAATATAAAAAATAATTCAATAATTATAAAATTTGGTAAAATTCTAATTAATTATCAAAACTTGATTTAATTTTTTATTTAATTAGCTTTAATAAAATAATTTTTGAAAATAGAATTTCTAATGAATAAATGAATTGAAATTAATTCATAATAAGATTTATTTAAAAATTCTGGGTCTTACATCCTATCCACCTTATAAAAATTTTCATCCTCGAAAATTGATACAAAATAAAAGAGATTTTCATATTACTTCACTCTTGAACTTATTTAAAGAAATGGCAACAAGTCCTCAATATATATATATATAATTTCAAATACCAGGATTTTCATATGGCATAAAAATATAAAGGATATAAGTATGAGGTGAAACAGAAGTTACAAGACAGGTTTGATGTACAAGATGATATGTTTCAAACATGTAATGGTAAAGCAATGCGGGAAAAGGTTATAACACAAGCTGGGGTTAAAATGATGTGCTTAACGTCCACATACTGATCTTATATCAACTTTAGATATTCAATTATTCAAACTTCAACATAATTTATCTCCATCATTCTTAACCGTACTTCATTGAGCAACTCATCCGAAGGTTCTCAACTTTGTTAAACACTTTGCAATCCTTACTATTGGTTATAAGTCCCACATCAACAAAACTCTTTCACGTAAAACAAGGTTTCACAACTCCCTGTGATGTCGTACACTTATGAGTTTCACCTTTTGCATTCACCAAACGTGTCCTAAAGGACTAATGTGTCGTTTACTAAGTCTAATGGTCGCACAAAATGCCAAAACTAATCTCGAGTATACTTAGAAGGATAGTGACCATAGAAAAGGAAGAAAAATGACAAGGACCGTGTTCGCGAGAATTTGAAAGAATTGTTGAAATCACAAGTAGACAAGGATGAACAAGTAATAAAGAGTGCTGGAAAGAGAGTCAACTAATATCTTTAAGGGTAACTCTTGAATCGAAGAAATTTGATAAGACCAATAAAATGAAAAACAATGCAGTATTTTGAAACGAATTCAAGCTGAATTACAGAAGTGTAAAATTATAAAAGGTTAACCAGAGTCAATGATGACGCTCACAAGGTTTAAAATTTTATGATTAAGAACACCTAATACATTTAAATATAAAGACTGAAAAACTTAAGGAAAATCACCTCAAGTTCTAAAAGAAAAGATATGTAACTCGCATTTTGCAAAAGGATGTCAAACATATATTAAATCTGCAATATGGTCAAAAGAAAATTTAATTGCATTTCGTCCAAACAGTTTCCAAGTAAAAGACAGAATATGAGGTTTTTTTTTTTTTAATGGGAATCAATTGTGTTAAAGCCAAAATATTGTCTCACCATTCTCGAAGGACATATAGGTACTAAATCAAATAATGTCGTGCAATGAAATCGCGGCAAAGTCGGAAGGAGTCAAATTTTGTTAGAAAAGGAGAATCTGGGGCAACGTTTTAAATTACACAAACTTTCAAAGTTCATATTCAAACTCCATTTAGAAAAGAAATTCCGAGGTAAAATTTGCTTATAAGTCACTAAAGGAAATAAGTGATGCGTTGTAAACAAACAGGTCTCCGCTAAATAAGGAAACTTTTCAAAACTTCATTTAAAATAGCACATGCCAATTTTAAAAATAATTTTGTCAAATTTAAAGAATAGCTATGGATGCATTTAAGCGAAAAAAACTTGATTTAAAATTTCTTAAGGGAATCCAAAATTTTCTTTTATTTTATTTTTTTTTTTAAAATTCACACCAAAACTTCAAGAATACACTTGAAATCGTCATCATCTAGGGACATTCAAGAATATTAAGATGTACTGAAAAAGAAATCAAGTTATACGAGGAAGAATCCTAAATCAAGGGAGTTCAAATAAGATTCACGAGGCATGAGACATCAAACAAGCTTTCAATCGATTCAAAAGAATACAAAACTTGTAAGGAAAGATAACTCAATCAATAGTGAATTTTTGAGAAAGAACCTCTGACTAAACAAAGAAAAATAAGAGGACAAACGATGCACTTGATGGAAACGAATTTGAGTTGACTCGATGAGTAAGAGATTCACAAGAAAAGGAAAACTAAGACTATTGGTGATGTTCACAAAAGTAAGACAGTAGTTAAAAACATAATCAAATTTGACATTCACAAAAATGAAAAGCTTAAGGGAATTGGTCCGTTTATAAGAAGAAAGACATGAGTCCGACATTTTCAAAAGAACAACAATTACATAGACAATGTGTTATACTAAACCAAATTCAAATTAAAAATAAATTAGATGAAGTTTATTAAACGAAATTCAATTGAAAAAAAAGCAAAAATCTTTCTTTGAAAAAAAACATCTAAATACATAATCAAATAATGATATTTGTAGAAATTGTAATATAGTTGTTAGAAAATCAAGTTGTATTTCTAAAGTAAGTACATTTTCATAAACCAGTAAAAGAACTGATGAGGTATTGGGAGTAAATAGTTTTTAAATTGTATAAAGAATTTCAAAGTTTCATATAGAGAAAGCTATATTGAATCAAAAACAATTTTATAAAGGCTTCAAGAATAATGGTTGTAAATATAGTCAAGTAAGAAAAAAAATTAAATCACAACTTTAAAAAAATTCGGAATAGGAACTTAAAAAGGTACACTGCATCAAAACAAGTTTAAAGTTGTATCAAAGAATACATGAACCAAGAAGAAGAGTTTAAACAAAGGAGGTAGATAAACCCAGGATTTCAAACAGACATATGTAGATAAGAATCAAACGAGAAAGCATATGAACAGAAGAATGGGGTTGCGAAAACATCAATTCACTTTTCCGAAAGAAATAGCAGTTGAGGATTCCAAGGTAAATTTATGAGAGAACAAGTCACATGACATTCACAAAGTTCAGAACACCTAACCGAGTAACTTCGAAAATTAGTTTCTAACGTCCCCAAAACCCGCGACTCGCGTTATCTGACTCGCATATCGTCTATGATAACCCATTAGTGCTTCCATATAAATAATTTACTAGTGTTAAGCCGGCGAAACTTAACACCAGGAATTATTCAATGCAAGACTAATAGCATTAATCAATAGACCGTCATGTGCATAAGCTCTAATTCTCGTTATCTGAACGAGACCTATTACATGACAGACGCTCAGAGTATGTAATTGAAGCATAGTCGGTCCATTCTTCAGGCTCTACAGGAAGGACCACTCTGATACCATATTGTAACACCTAACTATTAAAATGTCACGCTTCCGGCTGCGCCACTCTAATAGCTCGAGTATTACGACGACTTTTTAAATATTTAATAGTAAAACATGAGCCTGTTTAAAACTTAAAAACCGAATATTCAAAACTTCTATCCATCCATTATAGTACTGTTTACACTACTTACAAATAATACATAAATATATATACATCATACCAATATGCAAACTTCACATATCAAAACTCCTATCCCTCTTGCAAAAACTGCTAGAAATAAAGGCGAGGAAAAGACAAAAACTAAGATAATACAAAATAATGACGAATAAACAGAAAATGAATATAACTCTTCTAAAGCTCCGTCGCCCATATCCTGAAAAGGGAAAAATCTGTAGGGGAGTGAGAACATCGTCCTCGAAAGGGTTCTCACTATAGGGTTACAGAATTGTTATAGTAAGACATGAGAATAAAACCGTTTATTAAGGTACAGTGATTAATAACCGCCTTATGCTTCTTTTCAAAACCAAAGATTTAATATTCAAAATCCGAAATTCTTTCTAAAAGGGAAAGTTGTTAATTTCTCATAAATCTAAAAGCCTTTTTTTTTTTTAAAGTTTTTCCTAGACAGAATGAATGACCAAACTGTTCCAAGCATAGGCTCATTAAGTCTATGCTGAACCAGTTTAGTTTTTCATACTTTTCTAACCCAAAGCACAAACCAAACACAGCTTTCAGCCCATCTCATAATCAATCACGGCTCTAGGCCCAAGCAACTCAATCAACAACCAATTCATCATAATCCAACTAATTTTCAGTCACAAACACAAATAAGAAGATTCAAACACAATCAAGCAGCTATGTCAAGTAGAGCAATTAGCAATTAAATATAACTATTCACATAGGCAAACCAATTACAATATGCACACCCAAACAATGTCATATAAGTGCATATGATGCATGCCTGTCCTACTGGCCATGAGCTCACGCGTCGGTTATATTGCCAGACCCGACTCGGATAAGCGGGATTAAACCACCATCCTTATCCGTAGGTTCCACAAGCAAGCGGGATTAAACCACCATCCTTGCCCGGAACACGCAAGCGGGATTTAACCACCGTCCTTGCCAAATAATTTATCAGTATGTGAGCGGGACAAAACCACCATCCTCACTGCAGGCGGGACAAAACCACCATCCCTGCACAACGGTTTACGCACTGAGCAAGCGGGACTATACCACCATCCTTGCCAGGCCAGAAATCCTCATCATATTTTCAATAATATCCATAATCAATCAGGCTTAAAATCTTATTTCAAAATAAATCATTCTTGCCCCCATTTACTTTCAATAATCAACATATTCAAGGGCCACCTTTCCTCAATTCAATTTCCTTTCAAAACAAAGTCGCCTTTAAATTCTCTTCTGAAAACTCAAAATCATTCATTCTAAGTCAGAATTTGGTCATCAAACTCCTCAACAGTCTCAAGACTTTAGGGGAAAAACAACCGACCTCATTTCCATAAATTCAGTAAAGATTCTTAAAAAAATCATTGTTTCCTTAAATTGAGTTATTCAAAGAAAGTTTCTAAACCAAATCAAGAAATTCCAAACTAAGTTTAAAATCCAAAACATGTTTAAAATACTAGGTTCCAGATCAATTCCATTTCGTTCTTAAATCAGTAACCTTCCCAAAAGTACTTCTTAAGTCAAACTTCAAAACACAGGTTCTTTCATATTTAAGTCGATCTTAAATATAAACTTCCTGTAAACAGATTAAATTCGAAATATCTATTTCTTAATAAATCAAGAACAAAGTAATGGAACTTCTCAAATTCATTCTTTTTCTAAATCATATTTTAAAACAAAATCTTAATTTTATAAAATTTCGGCAGCATTTCCCCTAAAACTTGGATCTAGCCACCCTTTTCGGGTCCCAACCAAACAAATCCTCAACTCTTTCCAACAGGTTCAAGACCAAATCAGTTTTCCAAATAAACCAAATCCAGACTTTTAAATATCAAGAATCATTTCAGGCCAAACCAATCAGAAATCTCAATTTTAACAAAATTAAACATTATCTCAGTTAAAAGACAACCATACTCATCCAAACAAATCAAACAATGCATAAGACTTACATAATCACCAGAAAAGCATTTCGCTCGTCATATCAATTTATAACAATTCTACTTTAAAATAAATTAGTTTTATAAAATCCCCTACCTCGAGGAATCAAGCCCGCAGTGATTTTAACGCGATAAGCCCCTTTTTCCCCTTGGCTGCAACAGCAGCGGCTGCATCCACAGCTTCGCTTACTTCCGCAATAACAGCAGTAGCTTTAATTGTAACATGCAACCTTGATAACCCAATCCTAAATCATTAATATAGCGAAATCTTTAATAATATATAATGGAATACTAACGACAAGGGTTCGAAATAAAATATACTTACGATAATAGCAGAACGGAGCAGCTGCAATCCCGAATTGACCTGGCAGAAGCTCCGATAGCGGCCAGAAGCTCCGGTGGCTCAACAGCAACCTTAATGTCGACGCACAAATACCGGAACACAACCCTACGTAACCAACATCTCAAAATCTCTAATAGGCTATAGCTGAGTATTGATTTCAAAGGTTCCAGAACGAAATGCTTACTGAGAAGACAGGGGTTCCACCGACGGTGACTGAGAAACGGCTCGGCAGCGGCAGATAAGGCACGGCGGTGACTAGCGGCGACGAACGGCGGGTCTGACAGTGATGAGAAGGCCGCGCGAGATTCCTCTTTCTTTTTTTTTCGCGAGTCTGACTCCCAGTGGTGGCTTAATGACGGACCGGTGGTTCTGTGGTGACAGTGTAGCAGGATGCAACGGCGGCCTCCCTCCACCGGTGGCTACGGGACGCGAACGGCGACTGCGACGAGGCTGGCTCCATAGCGCTGCAGCTTAGGTACGGTGACTGCCCTTGGTGGCGGTGGGCTCGCAACAGTGACGCGACGACTTCCTTCTCTCACCCGTGAGCTCTCTCTTCCCTCTTCGCGAACGGCGGCGGCAACAACGTCTGGAGGTGGCGGCGTGCTTCTCTGCTCCCTCAACTCCACACTCTCTCTCTCCCTCGGATCTCCCTCCTGACAGCACAGCGGCGGCGACGGTGGCAGTGATGCCCACCGACGCCGTCTCTCTCTCTTCCCCCTTCTGCTCTCCCTCTTTTTCTTTCCCGTTTTCTCCTTTTTCTTTCTGCTGTTTCTTTCTTTCTCTCTGCCTGCTGCATATGTGTTTGGGGAAAGGGGGGGAATAGGGTGAGTGCTGAGTGGCGGTGAGTGTGGGTAAGGATTAGGGTAAAATTAAGGTTAGGGTTTGTGTATGAAATTGGGGATTTTGGGATTAATTTGGATTTGGTTAATTTTAATCAAATTAGGGTATAGAATGTTAATTTAAAATCTAATTTAATCCTCAAAATTATTTTAAAATATTATTTGTTGTATTAAAATACCAATTGATTTGAAATCAAATTCTTTAATTGAATTTATAAGATAATAAGATTTATTTTCTTTATTCCTAAAACTTAAAGTATTAAATCATAGAAATATCAATTATTTGAATTAAATCACATAAAAATTCTTGTCATTCCATAGTTACTAATTTTGTAATTTAAATATAGAAAATAATTCAATAATTATAAAATTAGGTAAAATTCTAATTAATTATCAAAACCTGATTTAATTAACTTTAATAAAATAATTTCTGAAAATAAAATTTCTAATGAATAAATGAATTGAAATTAATTCATAATAAGATTTATTTAAAAATTCTGGATCTTACATATTCTGTTTTGTTTTTTGTATTGATTTTTGGTACGAATAGAAAAAAATTCTTTTGTAATTGTTTACGAATCATTACGTAGAATTTAAATAAAATATTTTGTATTATATTTAAAATCATAAAAATCGGTGAAAAAAGGATAATTTTTGGGTAAAAAAATCACATGAATATTAATTTTGCAATCTGTAGGAAAATATGGATATCTTTCCAATTTTATTGTGTAATAAGATTGTCCAATCCATTAGTTAAATCAAATTGTTGAGAAAGAAATTGAGAAGCCTATTTGTATCTTTAATACTTCATGGGATAATTTAAAAAAAAAATTACTTCAATAATAATTTTACAACCTTTGAAGAGAAAGTTATGTCTTAGATTAAGAAGTATTGTCAATTCAGCTTTCACTTTAGGTGAGTACAAATTATTTTATAACATGTTTTATTCTAATTGTTGCTACTCATAGTTAATTAATAGAAAAAAATCCGTATAATTTGTTGTAATTATTTGCTATGTAGGATGAAAATGAAAATTTTTGCATCTATCTATCTATCTATCTATCTATCTATCTATCTATCTATCTATCTATCTAAAAGCTGATACCAACTCTCTCCACAAATTTGAGCCATCTTTTCTTTGCTAATGATGTCACATCAGCAATTCTAATGACTTGCCAAAAGATAAAAATCAACCAATTACTATTTAGTAAAATATTTTAAAAAAATTAAAACAAAAAACTCTTATTTATTATTATTCAATTGAAACATCAAGTACTAATTAAATGCAATAAACATACATTAAAAGTGTCATAATAATAATAGTTATAAAAAATTTCAGTTACAAATATTCAAATTTTACAACTTATACATATTAAGACTCTTACTACTCTTCATTTCTTAATCTCTCATACTAATTGTCAAAAATTCCTTAAATTTAATATAATACCCACAATGAGTTTAAGCTGTCTTTTCTTTGCTAATGATGCCACATCAGCAATTCTAATGACTTGGCAAAAGATGAAAATCAACCAATCACTATTTAGTAAAATGTTTTAAAAAAATTAAAACGAAAAACTCTTATATATTATTATTCAATTGAAACATCAAGTATTAATTAAATGCAATAAACATGCATACATTAAAAGTGTCATAATAATAATAATTATAAAAAATTTCAGTTACAAATATTCAAATTCTACAACTTATACATATTGACACTCTTACTACTCTTCATTTCTTAATCTCTCATACTAATTGTCAAAAATTCTTTAAATTTAATATAATATTTTTATATATTTTTCATTCTCATTTATTTATTTTTTAATTATTTACAAACAAAAAAACTACAAGAAAAGATAAAGTGTAGCCATTAATGTAAATCGAAAAAATGAAAAAAAAATAAAAATGCAGTTTTGTATAATTCTAATATAAATAACCTATGTCTTTTTTAAAAATAAATAAATTCAAAATCTATTTATAATATGTTCTCTAAAATATTTTTAATATAACATTTATTAAAATATACTATATAGTATAAATAATCTAACTCTCCGCGCATTGCGCGGTTCTCATTCTAGTTTCCCATAAAGTTGGTGGTCATGGCCTATATGTTGCCGGATACGTGATTATTCACCTTTGATTTCTTCATGAGAAAAGGACAATTTAGTCCCTGACCTTTTAAGCCTCAGACATTTTCGTCCTTGAGCATTGGAAAATACATTTAAATCCCTAACGTTCCTGAAAATAAGACCGATCAGTCCCTCCGTCCATGAGCCACCCTCAAAGCGGACGGAAAATACTGAGCTGGCTCCCCCTATGCTTACCTGGCTCAACGGTGTTCTCCCGTGGCATGTTAGTGGGATGGATGTTTTGAAAACGGGACACATAAGTCCCTCTCACTCAAGTAAAATGACTACATTGCCCTTAAACCATAATTCTATCCTCACCGCCTCTCTCCTCTTCACCTGCGTAGCCCCCAACCCTCCTCTCCTCACCCTTTCTGCCTTCTCAACTATACACACACAAAACAAATGTATTCACACACATGGAAGAGAGATCCGAGAAGGGAGATGCGTCGCCGGTAGGGTGTGGGCCGCCGTCACGCCATCGTCAAGCTGGAGGGAGGAGCCGTCGCCGCCATGCCTCACCGTCGATCTCCTCTTCACCTGCGCAGCCCCCAACCCTCCTCTCCTCACTCTTTCTGCCTTCTCAACCATAATAAAAGAAGAAGGGATTTTGGCTTTATAAATGAAACCAAACAAAAGAAGCCAATAATCTCAAGGGGAAAAAATTTTCTGGCCACAATGATCTTATTCCCGGTTAAATAAAAATTAAGCTTTTTTATTGCCGTGTTTTCTTAGCCTTCCAACCATGCATCAAACAATTTAGTCTTCAAAAAGAACCGAAGAAACAAGAAGAATTTTTAATACATAAATATGTCGAGAAAAGCAAGAAATTCGGTGGAGCAATTGAATTAAATTGTGAGAAGATGAAGGGAAGGGGTAACCGGCACAAGTCTTCTCTTTCATGAGCTTGTAGATGAGAACGGAGATTCCAAGGGAGTGGAAAGCTTTAGCGGCAACAAAAAGGTTGTCATGATCGTTAACGATGAAGCGGAGAAACACGAGCGCCGCCATGCCCGAAACGACGGTGAGAAAAGCCTTTACCTTCGGAGGCTGCCGCCGCACCCATGTGGTGACGACGTGGATCGACTTTTTCGGAGGCCTCATTCCTCTTCTGAGTCTCAGAGAGATGCAAAGAGTTTTCAACTTTTTTCCTTCTAAAATCTGAATTAGGGCGTAATTTGAGATTTATGCACTTCAACGGTTCAACTCTTCCTGCGCAGGTGAAGAGGAGATCGACGGTGAGGCGTGGCGGCGACGGCTCCTCCCTCCAGCTTGACGATGGCGTGACGGCGGCCCACACCCTACCAGCGATGCATCTCCCTTCTCGGATCTCTCTTCCATGTGTGTGAATGCATTTGTTTTGTGTGTGTATGGTTGAGAAGGCAGAAAGAGTGAGGAGAGGAGGGTTGGGGGCTGCGCAGGTGAAGAGGAGAGAGGCGGTGAGGATAGAATTATGGTTAAGGGCAATGTAGTCATTTTACTTGAGTGAGAGGGACTTATGTGTCCCGTTTTCAAAACCTCCATCCCACTAACGTGCTACGTGGGAACGCCGTTGAGCCAGGTAAGCATAGGGGGAGCCAGCTCAGCATTTTCCGTCCGCTCTGAGGGTGGCTCATGGACGGAGGGACTGATCGGTCTTATTTTTAGGAACGTCAGGGATTTAAATGTATTTTCCAATGCTCAGAAACGAAAATGTCTGAGGTTTAAAAGGTCAGGGACTAAATTATCCTTTTCTCTTTCTTCATTCTATTCTTTTGATTATTAACAAGTAGTCAAGTATCATTAATAAAACCGAGCAAATCTTTTATTTAGCTCCAATAGCATCAAGAATTCCTTGTTCATTATTACATGCCATGCTTACTTGTATAGTTTATGTTATTAGTATTTATGACATTATTACAAGTTTTACATCTATTAAAAATAAAGTCTCTATAGAATTTATAGTCTCTATAGAATTTATAATTGTGAAGCATCTCTTGCACCACGAATTTAGTTTTGGAGTTGAAAAAACTAAAAAGTAAAAGGATGAAAATCAAAACACTACTGTTAGCAAAAAGAAGGATACAAATTAAATGAATTATTTAAAAAAAAAGGAATAAATAAATAGACCTCAAAGCAATTTGTCAATTATATCTATCTAATCAAACAGAATAACATAAGTTTTTTGTTGCTTAAGTTATAATTGAAATAAATTTCATAGAAAGATTATTTAATTTAATTTAATTTAATTTCTTTCTAATCACATGTCAACCCTGCTATTTAATGATTTTTGGTTGTAAATTAAGTGTAAAAAAATTATAATTTTGTTGGCAATAATATTAAACATGCTACTACTATAACAACAAAGTCTTGTCCACTAGATGGAGTCGGCTATATGGATCAAATGACGTTATTGAGCTCTATCATGTATCATGTTTACAGAGAGACTGTTTACATATAGATCTCATTTGACCACCTCATAAATAATCTTTCTAGGTCATCCTCTACCTTTCACCCCTTATCCATCTTCCATCTCACTCACCTTCCTGATTGGGTGCTTTGTCAGTCTTCTTCTCACATGTCCAAACCACCTGAGATGCAATTCTACTATCTTTTCCACAATAGGTGTTACTCCAACTATCTCTCTTATATCTTTGTTCCTTATTCTATCCAATGTATCTGTATGACCACTTATCCATCTCAACATCTTTGTCTCTGCCACACTTAATTTATGTTCATGCTCTCCTTTGGCCGCCCAATATTCTGTACTATAAAGCATAACCAGTCTGATAGTAGTACGATAGAATTTACCTTTAAATTTTAAAGTCACTTTTTTGTCATATATGAAACCATACGCACTCCACCTTTTGACCAACCTGCTTGGATCCTATGATTTACATCTTGTTCAATCTCTCTATTATACTGTATAATGGATCCAAAATACTTAAAACTTTTAACTTTTCGTAGGATGTTTTCTCCAATCTTCACATCTATATTAGGGTTTTCCCTTCAGCGGCCAAATTTACATTCTATATATTCCGTCTTGTTACGGCTTATACGCAGACCATACACTTCTAGAGCCTCTCTCTATAAATCCAACTTCTTATTTAGATCTTCCATTGACTCTCTCATAAGGACGATATCATCGGCAAAAAGCATGCAGCATGGTACATGCTCTTCGATATACTCTGTGAGTACTTCCAAGACTAATGTAAAAAGGTATAGACTTAAAGACGATCCTTTGTGTAATCCTATACCGATAGAAAATTCCTCTGTCACACCACCTTGAGTCTTCACACTAGTTGTAACCCCATCATACATGTTTTTAATTGCACGAATATATGTGATCCTTACTCTTTTCCTTTCCAAAACCTTCCATAAGACTTCTCTTGACACCCTATCGTACGCTTTTTCTAAATTAATAAACACCATATATATATAGATCCCTTTTATTACTAGGATACCGCTCCATCATGTGCATCTTAACAGTATGTAGTTTCAGTGGTGGATCTGCCTGGTATAAAGTAAAATTGATTCTCTGTTACTTGTATCTCTTGTCTCAACCTCCGTTCTATCATCTTTTTCCATAACTTCATGGTATGACTCATGAGTTTAATTTTTCTATAATTTTTGCAACTTTGTATATCCCCTTTATTCTTGTAAATAGGTACCAATGTGCTCTTTCTTCACTAATTCGACATTTTCATTAAATATGCTACTGATTTTGGATATTACTAGATTTTAACCCACGCAATACGTGGAGAATTTGAATTATAAATTTTACATAATGTTTTTTATTAGATTTTATAAATTTGTGTAAATGAAATAGTATATATTTTTATGAAGAATTTAATCGAATAATTGTAATAAATAATATAGTTGTGTATTTTTTTATGTAATCATGCATTAATACATTTGAAATTGTCAAAGATTAAAATGTATTAAGTAGTAAATTTAAAAAAGTTTCTCAATATGCCAATGAGTAATAGCTCAAATGGCATAGTCTCTCCATACTCAATCAAGAGGTTGCGATTTTGAGTCTCCTATCTTTGGTAAAAAAAAAAAAGTTTCTCAATATAGTTTTCTACTTCATTTTTTTTTTTGCTTTTGGTATCTTCCTTTTTGTTGTGTTGTTACTTGTTGGTGAAGCTTGTTTTGTTTTCCTCCGGTTGAATGTTTGGACTAAAATATTTGTTTGATAATATTAGAAGTTATTTAATATGTTAAGTGTTATTATTCAATTTTTTTATACATTATAAATAAATTGATAGATAGATAGATAGATTAGATAAATAAAAAAATTATCATAAAATAAAATCTTTCTCCAAATAAAATATGCAATATTAGAATTAAATCATTAATATAAATATTTTTTATATTATAACTTTTTTTTTAGAATTAGATCATTTAGTGTGTGAAATTATAAGATCAATATTAGATTGATTATATAAATGTTATTCTTTATGGTAGTATAAACATTCTATGTTGTTGCAATGGATGACATAGAGTTACGGATTTTTTATTGCATAATAAATATAAGAATAGTAACAGATCTTTTTATTTTATAGAAAAATTTAAAAATATTTTAAATAGAAAATAGAAGGATTACAAGGTAATTTAATTAGATAATATGTATTAATTAGTCACTTAAACCGACATAGCATAACAGTAAAAAGTTAAAAGACTAACAATGTATGTAAAGACTATTTTAGACTCTGTTTTAATATATTACTAATAGATAAATAGATTTACATTTCACTACCTTATTCTTGAGTTGGTATTCAAGAAAGTGAGAAACCAAATTATAAGTGATTTATTTTAAAATTTTTATTTTTTATAAGACAGCTTTCTTGCACCATTAGTTCTATTGATTGAATACTATTAAAATGCTATTATTAATATTATTAATATTTTGATAATTAAAAAGATATTCAATTTTTTAATTTTAATTTTCATGAATCATAACATGTATTTTTAATAATATTATTATAACTAAAAGATATTTAAAGAAAATATAAATTGTTGAAAAAAAGAAAAGTGATATATAAGTGACAAATACACTATATAACATTTTATGAATACAATTACACAAAGAAATAAAAAAATTAATGAATACAATCACACAATGACTTAATACACATGTTTAGCAAATTTAAAAAAATAAAAATAAAAATTATGTTCATCAACCAAATTTTAGTTGTGCAAAAAATTAGTAAGAATGGAGAGAAAGAGAGGAGGAAGAAGAGAAAGAGGTATGAGTTTATGTGAGGAGATAAAGAAAATGTGTGAAGTGAATATTGATTTATATAGTAAATATAAGAATGAGAGATAAATATAAAAGAAGAAGAGAAGAAATTAGATTTTAATCAAATTTATACCTATTAAAAAGAATTAACATTAACATTAAAAACAATATATAACCTACATAAAAATAAAGTAAAAGAGCATATAAAAAGTTAAGGTTAAAAAAAATCCTAGCTATAATAAGAATCCTAGGATATAATATAAAGATAGAAGATAGAAGATAGAAACTTAGTAAGATAAGAATAATGAATTTGGAGCCACTTAAATTGACATTACATCATGTTAAAAATCTAAATTTTTAATTTTTGTGAAATCTTAAAAGAATTTGTACATTTAATTTTGGTTTTGTGTAACATTTGATAATTTTAGTAGCATCTTAAAAATTTTTTTTTTTCTTATAATGTGACCTTAGGATCAATGTAAGATATATAATAATTGTACATTAAATTTTTAAAGTAGTATAACATTTCAAAAATTTAATTAAAGTGAAATTATTACATTGATTTACATTGAATTTTATTTCTCGTTACGTTTCATAATTTTAATAAGAGGTTTTATAATGATTTTCGTAATTTTTTTTTTGTTTTTTATTGTACTTAAAGAAAAAAGAGTAAAAATCTAAGAATAAATTTAGAGCCACCAAATCCTATGTGGCATCATGAATTCATGATAGAAACTAAGGAGGCTAAAAATGAATATGCAGATTATCTTGTATTTTGTTTTAATATATTATTAATTATTAATAGATGTTTTTACTATATGTTCATAAAAAAAATAATAAAATTAGTAGGTTTTGAAAAGTTTTACGATAATCTTATATATTCTAAAAAATAAAAAGAACTAAATAAACTATTGAGAAAAAAATTGAATAATATTTCAAATCAGTCCAAAAAATCTTTAGTCAGACAATTTAATTCTTAAAAAATTTTAAGTACTAAATTAGTCCGTCACCTTTTTTCTTAGACATATTAATTTCTACGCCAAATTTAAGTAAAAAGTTAGACAAATCAATTTCTGATATTATTTATTAAAAGACATAATAATTCTTAAAATTTTTTATAAGTTTCAGATAAGTCCCTTCGTATAGATAGACAATCTCACATGGGATTGATTTGCCGGCAAAATAAAAGTTAAGAGACTAATTTGATGATTAAAATTTATTAATGATTAAACTATTCGATTAAAAATTTCTTAAGAATTAATTTAGAATATTATTCAAAAAAATTTGTGATAAATTTGTACCATGCTAAAGAATTAAGGGTTAGGATTTTTAAGTTTAAAAGGTGGTAGACTTATTGGTCCATAAATCATGTCTCACATTGTAAAATTTTTATCAAGTCTTTTTGGCATACAAGTTGATCAAATCTAACAAAAACAACCTTTAGTTTAGATTGCGTGTAAACACGCACTTGTCCCCAACTTTTGAATAGCGCAAATGGTTCTTTTCCCTCAATCAAAACCGCAACGCTCAAAATTCAAACAACGATCAAAATCTCTCAAAATCGTCGCGAAAAGTGAAGGAAGTTGCAAAGCTGATCAATTCGAAAAGAATTATGAGAAAATGAAATAAGAAGAAGAAGAAGCAGAAGATGAGGAGGAGGAAGATGAAGAGTTTTGAATTATGCAGAATTTATTAGTGCAAATCCACCTAAAATTCTTAAACAATATACATAAATGTCTTAGTTTTACACCGAAATTTGCTGCAACTATACGAAAATATTTCATTTAATGCTGCATTTTTTCTTCTTTTTTTTTTCTTATTTCTTTCTTTCTTTTAGTTGAATGAATGTAAGTTCATCATTTTTCAAGTAATTTTACAGTATTATGTGTTTCTTCTTCTTCTTTGTTTGATTTTTTTAATTTTTATTCTTGTTAAGAGAGTAAAACAAGAAGAAACTTGAGAAGGTAAAATAAGAAAGAAAAGATGAATAAGAAAAAGAAGATGGTGATGATGATAATGAAAAAAAGAAGAAGAAACAGTAGAAGATGAGGAAGGAAGAAAAGAAAGAGTTTTAAATTATACAGAATTTATCAGTACAATTCCACCAAAAATTCTTAAACAATACACATAAATGTCTTAGTTTTACACTAAAATTTGCTGTAAATACACAAAAATATTTTTTCTAATGTTGTATTTTTTTCTTCTTTTTTTTTTCTTATTTGTTTCTTTTTTTTAGTTGAATGAATGTAAGTTCATCATCTTCTAAGTAATTTTCCAATATTATGTGTTTCTTCTTCTTTTGTGTTTGATTTTTTTTTTTTTATTCTTGTTAAGAAAGTAAAACAAGAAGAAAGTTGAGAAGGTAAAACAAGAAAGAAAAGATGAATAAGAAAAAAAAAGAAGATGGTGATGATGATGATGATGAAAAAGAAGAAGAAGAAGAAGTAGCAGAAGATAGGAGGAGGAAGATGAAGAGTTTTGAATTATGCAGAATTTATCAGTACAAATCCACAAAAAATTCTTAAATAATACACATAAATGTCTTAGTTTTATACCGAAATTTGCTGCAACTACACGAAAATATTTTCTCTAATGCTATATTTTTTTTCTTTTTCTTTTTTTTATTTGTTTCTTTCTTTTAGTTGAATGAATGTAAGTTCATCATCTTCTAAGTAATTTTCTAATATTATGTGTTTCTTCTTCTTCGATGTTTGATTTTTTTTGTTTTTATTCTTGTTAAGAGAGTAAAACAAGAAGAAAGTTGAGAAGGTAAAACAAGAAAGGAAAGATGAATAAGAAAAAAAGAAGAAGAAGATGGTGATGATGATGATGATGAAAAAGGAGAAGAAGAAGAAGAAGTAGCAGAAGATAGGAGGAGAAAGATGAAGAGTTTTGAATTATGTAGAATTTATCAGTACAAATCCACAAAAAATTCTTAAACAATACACATAAATGTCTTAGTTTTATACCGAAATTTGCTGCAACTACACGAAAATATTTTCTCTAATGCTGCATTTTTTTCTTTTTCTTTTTTTCTTATTTGTTTCTTTCTTTTAGTTGAATGAATGTAAGTTCATCATCTTCCAAGTAATTTTGCAGTATTATGTGTTTCTTCTTCTTTGTTTGATTTTTTTTGTTTTTATTCTTGTTAAGAGAGTAAAACAAAAAGAAGCTTGAGAAGGTAACGAGATATAGGAAAGATGAATAAGGAAAAAAGAAGAAGAAGATGGTGATAATGATGAAAAAAAAGCAGCAGCAGAAGATGAAGGAGGAGGAAAAGGAAGAGTTTTGAATTATATAGAACTTATCAGTACAAATCCACCGAAAATTCTTAAACAATACACATCAATGTCTTAGTTTTACACTGAAATTTGCTGCAAATACACAAAAATATTTTTTTTGATGCAAAACTCCTACATACATTCAATTCAAATTATCAACGATGAACAATAACTTTCACAAACAAAACAACATTATTCGCCTACCGAATCATAAACTATTAACAAAAACATTAAATATAATCGAACCACACTTCAGCCACTTAATTGGATTCATAATAATAATCCACTCCACTCTGATTCAATTGACAATTTAAACTTGAATCATTTATTATTTTCAACAATGAGATAACTATTCAAATCTGATTTCAAAACTTGATTTTAAAAATGTAGAAAACGAAAGAAATTGCGAAAAACAAAGGAAGAGAATTGTAACGTCCTGAATTTTTTTTAAACATTTTGCATTTGATTTTTTTTATTATTATCAAACCTTCCAATTTTATAAAAATTCCTACACTACCCTTATTTCTTTTACCAAATCCTAACGCTAATTCCCAAATTAAACCTACTAACACTCACTCTATCACATACACCCCCACCCTACAGACAGATGACAACAAAAAAGAGAAAGAGGAAGGAGAGGGGGAGTGATGGAGGAAGGAAGAAGAGAAGAGGGGAAGAGAGAGGCGGCGCCAGTGGGAGTCACTGCCACTGCCATCACCATACTTGAGAGGGGCCATAGGAGTGGGAGAGAGAGGACGTGATGGCCAGAGAGAGAGAGAGAGAGCAGTGCTGCTGCCATCGCTGTTGGGGCTATTGCAGTGGTTGCTGTCGTCACTGAAGGAGCTAGTCGCTGAGCTGCTGTGTCGTTGCTGCAGGAGAGCTCGTCGGAAAGCTGCTGTCTTGTCCGGTCATGCTCTATCCTCCATTCCTCCTCCACTGGAGCCTTCCGCCACTATCCTGGCCCTTCGAAAATGTCGTAGGAAGCGTTTCACACCTTTGTTAATTCGGTTTTACCATTGTTCGAACCTGGTTAGTGGTTGCTTGTTCTGTTTTGTTTTTGCTACTGTTTTACCACAGTTGTTGATGTTGTCGTCGTTGCTCTACCTTTAGCCGTCGTCGCTTCTGTTCTGTTGTGCCCCTGTTCGCTGTTTTGCTTACCTATCAGAGCTGTCGCTGCCTCCGTCCAAATTTTGCACTCTTTCATACCCATTAGTTTGGTACTCTGGGTTTGGTCTTTTCGGTCCCTTGGGATCAAATACTGAGTAGACTTTACATTTATAATTATAATGTTTTGGCTTTACATCTATAATTATTTCAATATACGTGCTTTGAACTTAGTTATACTTACAAAGATCTAAATTAAAGGATTTTAAATTGGTTTTAAAATCCTTTGAACTTGTTAAGCTCATTTTAATATGCACTTGAGATTATATGCTTTTATGAGACTATATGTATGTTTTGAAAAGTTTTATATTATTCTAAAGTATTTGATTTTATTCGAATATGTATTTTTGAAACATTGATGTATTTGTTAGTACTCACTTATTTTAAAATTGTGAAATATGTTTGAAATGCCTTAAAATTGAGAAAATATGATTGAATATGATTTAGATAAGAAAGTATTATTTGATTTGAATTGATACCTCATGTTTGAAAGACCGAAGAATTTTTTATATTCGAAATTATATGTTTGAATTGGTTTGGGAGGCCCGTATTAGAAAATCGTAGTTAACGACGGTTATGACGTTAATTTAGATGCATTTGGCTCAGACCTCAGCTAGCAGAGGCGTTGCTAGCCTAACATGTAGGCCACACGTTGGATCTGTTATTCCGTACAGATACACAAGAAGAAAGGGCAACCGTTAGAGGTGGAGTCGCCCAAGTGTAGACTTTTGATTTGATTTCTGTATGAAAACTCCCTTATTGATTCACTTATTACTATCAACTACTATTTTCTAATTAAAAATTACTTTGATAATAACGTTTATATGATCTCATATGGATTATAGATGTATTGTCTAGTCACTGAGTTGCAAAATTCACCCTATTTTTTTAAAAATATTTTTCAGAAACAAATACTTGACTATGTAAGATTTTCTATTCAAGAGAAACGATCTGCAATGAGTACCTATTCTTTGTCGAGTTCCTAGAAGTATATGCTCTATATGCCACAGGCAGAATCCATCCATATTTATTTATTTTACCTTTTGTTAAAAATAGGTAATTATACATTTTAGCAATGTTGTGAGAACCTGACAGGTCAATAACCGGTGAGGTCATTGGTTCAATAGTTCACTAGTTCGATCGAGGTTCAACCGGTTTAATAAAATATTAAATAAAATTATTAAAAAACCTAAAAATAATTTTAAATATATAAATTCAATAATTTCTAACTTAATAAAATTTAAAATTTCACATAATAAATTATCCATAACTTAATATTAGAGGTTCACAAACAACTTCAAACATCAAAGTTTATTATTAGAGGTTCACAAACAACTTCATAATTTTCTGCCTTATTTTTTTTGTTTTCCTCCAAAAGCCTTTTGAATTGAAGTTCAACATCTTCAGTTACTTTGTTACAAACTTTAATTTGTCCAGGGATTTTTGCAAGATGATATTTCATTCTATATATCCCCCCTCCATTGTAAGTATTCAAGCAGAAAATACATGTATATTGAGCCTTATTATTTTTGTCATACTTCACTGTAAAATATTGCCAAGCTGGATCAGATTTACCTCTGGATGAACCAGTTTGAGAATCTTGAACAGCATTATCTTGTGGCTATGGGTTACTTTGTGATTGTTCCATCTGTAACAATCAGAAAATCAAAGACCAGAAAATAACTTCAGAAAACCATGTAATCCAGATAAACATGAAGCAGCAACCAAAATCATGTAATTCAGCATGAACAAATAAATAATTCAGCAACCAAAATCATGAAGCAGTAACTCATTTCATCATGAACAGATACCAAATCATGAACAGCAACTCAAACAGAATTTTTCTGATGACCTCATCATGAATCCAGATAACAAATCATGAACAGATACCAAATCATGAATACAGATAACAAAACATGAACACAGATAACAAATCATGAACAGAAAAATTATAAAATCAAGCACATATAACAAATCATGAACAAATCGCAAGCTAATAAATCATAAAATCAAGCACAGAAAATCAGAAGGCAGTGAGGTGGAAGGAGGAGGCGACGATTAAACAGGAGGCGAGGTGGAAGGCGCAAACGAATAAGAATAGAGTATTACCGGTGGCGAGTAACAGCGACAAAGGAGGAGGCGAGCTCGGCGACGACGATGGAGGAGGCTAGCTCGGTGACGACCAACGAGGAGGGGAGCTCGGCGACAACGAAGAGGGGCTGTGGGACGGCGAAGAGGGGCTGTGGGATGTTGGATGCGGTGGCGATGGCGGTGGGATGCGGTGGCGATGGTGGTGGCTATGCGACGGCGAAGAGGGGCTGCTCGATCGTGGCCCATGGGTGCTTTCTCTTCTGCCCGTGGCGGCTATGCTGTGCTTTCTCTTGTGAGAGTGTGAGACTGAGATTAGGATTAGGGTTCGTTGCGTTTAGCTTCTCTTTTTTTTTATACCTTCAAAACGACGCCGTTTAGTAGTTTAATATCCAAACCAAAAATTGCTAAAAAACCGGACGGTTTTCCTAGTTCACCGGTTAACCTCCGGTTCGACTGATTTTCTCATCGATTTTTTGCTAGACGGTTTACTAGGTGATCGGTTCCCGGTTTTTTCAGTTGAACCGGCTGGTCCAGTTTGGTTTTCAGAACCATGCATTTTAGACACTGTAAATTTATTTAAAATATTTGTAACTTTCTTATTCAACTTATATTTGAGTTAGTTAGAGTTGCTTGGGGATTATTTTCCTCAGCGCCGGTCATGGCTCATTTTCGACCATGACAAGAATGCAGAGAACGAACGAAAAGAAACGCAGAGATGGAAAAGAACGTAAATCGAAAACACTAAAGAAATTCGAAAAAGAAAACAAATTCTTTTCGAAAAAAACAATTATATATTTGCGCGTTGATTGAAAAGTTGGTTAGATAGTGACGCGTGAGGTGAATTAGATTAAAGAGACGTGGAAATGATACGGAGAATATTTGAATTTTTATGGACCTATAACTCCATTATTTCAATTCAAAAATTTGTATGACCATTTTTTCTTGTTTTCACCAAAACAAACGGAAATGCAATTTCACACTCTATTGAGTATGAATGTATGATCTATCGTCACTACAACGGAATTAAGAAAAATACATATACATATCACTTTTTGCAAGTGCGTAACTTTAGAACGCCAAAAGCAAGGAAGTTTGTGGCGGTAAAGAAAGATATAGATAAGGTTTGAAAGATACCTTGTCCCCTGTGACTTGTGAGAGATGACTATATGAGTAGAGAAGTCATGACGTTGCATGTACAGTTAAGTATGAACGACAACATCAAATGCAAAGTTGTTAGCAAAGTGAAATAGTAGGGGAAAAAAGATGGTTGTTAGAGTCTCCACCCAGTGTACACTCCATTTTAGAGAACGCGGACACTTTATACTTGCCTATAAAAATGATTCAAGTGTCCCAAACATTTCATCCATTGAAACCTATTGCAATTCAACTGACAATAATAGGGTTCTTGTGTTCTCTTGCTTTCTCCATACAGTTCATTCTCCTCTTCTCATCCTCCCTGTTCACAAACTGTTTAACTTTGAATGATTCAACTACTACTCATCATCATGAATGCCATCAACATGAAAGCAATGCCTTGCTCAGCTTTAAACAAAGCTTCTTCATAAGTAAGTATGCTTCCTACAATCCTTTCAGTTATCCTAAAACTCTTTCTTGGAATCCGTCCACAGATTGCTGCTTGTGGGATGGCATCGAATGCGATGAACTCACAGGTCATGTCATTTCCATTGATCTTAGTAGCAGCCTGCTCTATGGTTCCATGGATCCCAATAGCACCCTTTTCTCGCTTGTGCATCTTCAAAGCCTTGATCTTTCAGACAATGACTTCAATCACTCGCAAATTCCAGCCAGGATAGGTGACTTGTCACAACTGAGGCATTTGAATCTTTCTCAATTTGGTGAAACCACATTGTCAGGTGAAGTCCCAACTCAAATTTCCCGTTTGTTCAACTTGTTGTCCCTTGATCTTCGCAGCTATATTAAACAGCTTGATTATCCATTAATCAACCGTTTGCAACTGAAGGAATCCACTCTGCGAAGCTTAATTCAAAACTCAACAAGACTTGAACAACTTCGGCTTAATTTTGTCACCATTTCATCATCATTACCTCACACGCTCACAAACCTTACATCTCTGCAAATACTCTCTTTTCGCCAATGTGAACTGCATGGTGAGTTTCCTATCGGAATATTCTCTCTTGCAAACTTAACATCTTTGAATTTTGCGGAAAACCAAAATCTGCAGGGCACATTACCTGCATCCATTGGAAACCTGACCAATTTAGCTCACTTGGCTCTTGAAGATAATAGCTTTCATGGTGAAATCCCTCGCCCTCTTTTTGGACTAGAGAATCTTGTATATCTAGTTCTAAGTTATAATTTTTTCGAAGGCCGCCTAACACTTGACATGTTTTTGAAGCTAAAGATGCTTAATATTCTTGACTTGTCTAACAACAAATTGTCCTTGTTCTCACAAAACAGGGATGTCAATGTGACAATCCTTCCTCCAATTCGATGGTTAGGATTGAGTGGGTGCAATTTAAATGGAGAAATTCCAACTTGATCTTCAAGGTGAAATTCCATATTTCCTCTTCAAGTTAGAGAATCTTACAGGTCTTAAACTACATAGTAATATGTTGGAAGGACAGATTGAGCTTCACATGCTTTCAAAGCTCCAAAAGCTTACTATTCTTGGTTTAGGCGGAGGCAACAAATTGTCTTTTCTTGAAGGGAAGAACTCTTCCAACGTAACATTTCCTTCTCAAATTCAAGCTTTGATTTTAGGTTCATGCAACTTAGTTCATTTTCCCAATTTTATACAACATAAAGACAATACCGAGTTGGTTATGGAACAAAACGACTCTTGAGAGTTTGGAAGTTTCCAACAACCTATTGTTGGGAGAAATATCCCCCTCGATATGCAACCTGCAGTCACTTGTGAATCTTGATTTATCTTCCAACAATTTAGTTGGCATGATTCCATCATGTTTGGGAAGCTTTAGCCAATCCCTTCAACTTTTGAATGTCTCGGGAAACAAATTGACAGGCAATATTCCTCAAATTTATGTGAAAGGAAATGTCCTTCAGTTGATCGATTTTAGTTCTAACAAGTTGTACGGTCAATTACCAAGAGCACTTGTCAATTGCAGAAGGCTAGAGTTTCTTGATGTGAGACATAACCATTTCAATGACTCATTTCCTTTCTGGTTGGCATCTCTTCCTAAGTTAAAGGTTGTTTCTTTACGTGATAATCAATTTCACGGAGCTATAATGTGTCCATTGAAATACACATTTCCCCACCTTCGAATCATTGATCTTTCTCAAAATGGTTTCTCAACGAAATTTACATCACAAATAATCATGTGCTTCAGATCGATGATCATATCCAACAAAAGGCAACTGGATTTCAAGGACGTGATTCATAGTGACAATGCGGAAATAGATATTGATTGGCATCCATTTTCAATGTCCAACAAAGGAGTTGTCATGGATTATCTTGGGAGTCAATACCTTCATCACATGGTAGCCATTGATCTTTCATGTAACAAAATTTCGGGAGAGATTCCAGATATCATGGGAAGTTTGAATCGTCTTGTTGTGCTCAATTTATCCAATAACATGTTTACTGGCAGCATTTTCCATCTTCCTTGGGAAAGCTTTCAAATCTTGAAGTGCTGGACCTTTCTCTCAGTAACTTGTCAGGGAATATTCCTCAACAACTCACAGGGCTAACCTTCTTGGATTTCTTCAATGTGTCTTTCAATAATCTCTCAGGTCCAGTACCAGAAAATGGCCAACTTTCTACCTTTGATAATAATTCATTTGAGGGAAATAAAGATTTGTGCGGGATTCAATTGTTGAAGAAATGTGAAGATCATCCTAAGCCCCCATTGCAAAAACCTTATGGTGATCAAGATTCTGAGTCAGGATCTTTCTTTGAATTGTATTGGATGGTAATTCTAATTGGATATGGTGGTGGCCTTGTTGCTGGGTTAGCACAGGGAAATGCTTTTTCTGTAGATGTTTATAGGTTGCTGAAAAAGATCTTTTAAGTCACAAGTCTAGATGTTGCTCTTTTCATGTGTGTAATCTTAGATTATTTTTATTTTTGGAATAACAAAAATATAGTGTGTTATATATTTATTTTGCTTTTTCTATTTTTGGAATAACAAAAGCCATACTGCATACAATAATCAATTTCCTTTTGCATACTCTCTCTTATGCTTATGCAGTAGTTATGCTTATGCTTATTCAAGACAGGATGTTAAAATGTAAAAAGAAGCAATTGTTTTTTTCAAAAAAACAAGTATTCATTTATATGAAAAATATTATAAGTAGATCAATTGGGCCAACACTAACATTACTAAATAAATGAGATTTTTGAACAAAACTAAAATTACAACCAATATCCATATTCTAAATAAGAGAAGGGAAAAAAACTAATATAGAAATACAAAAAGCTAAAATCTTTTCATTAAAAAAGTTACTAACAAAAACATGAATTTTCTTCTGCTTTTATTTCTCTTCTTTTTCAATATTTAAAGTCAACAACACCATAGGAGGAAGGAGAAGCAATGATGATCAATCTCTCTCTTTTTCACAGTAAGAGCACTAATTTTTCTCATAGGAATCGAATGGAGAGTAAAAAATAAAATTACAACAGCACCTGTAAATAGGGACAATAACCTCTATCAAAGGGAGCACTGCAAGCACAGAACAACCCATTAAGGGAACAAAACCATAGCCTTGAAAAAAAGAGAGCAATTACCAATGAGTATGAAAGGTTAACATATCCATCTATACAGTATTCATAAATGTTAGAATATAATTAGGATCAATTATGATCAATTAGCATTATTTAGCATATCTGAATATTTATTATAGGATATCACATCTTTAGTATTTCGATTCTCTTAGTACTTATATAAATACCATTCTATATTGTATTATTTCAGACAACTTGAATAGACAACTTAATTATACTCAATAATACACAAATCCTTCCTCCAGTTTAGTCTCTTGTTTCTAACATGGTATCAGAGCCATGGTATCCTCCTTGAAGAGGATAGGTTGTTTTCCTTGCGGTGAAATCACCGTAGTTTTTGCACTTTTTTTTTATGCCATTTTTCTTAACCTTTTGTCACTCCTTTGATGCTTTTTTCACCTCACCGACTAGCCTATTTTCTCTATTTTGTGTTTTTTTTCGAGTCGAATGATCAAACACCATTGTCATCCGCTGCTTACCTATTCTCATGAAGAAATCATATAGTTTTCGCTCTCTTTCGCCAGTTTCGTCCGCATTTTCTCGTGGCAGTTCCGTCTGCGTTTCGTCTGTGTTTCCTTGTGGCAGTTCAGTTTATGTTTCTTTCTGGCAGTTCCGTTTGCGTTTCTTTCCAGAAGTTTCGTCTGCCCTTGTTTCTAACAATAAACATGTTTTTTGGGTGAAGCATGTGAAGTTTAGCATAGTATGGAAAGGAATCTGTAGAATTCTGGTTCTTTTGATTGCAAAAGAAGTTTGCATCAGATGATTTTAAGAATGCACAATTAACTACAATTAGATATGTTGAAGTAATTGGTATATTGATTCCTGCAATTAATCCGTTATATATATGTTGATGGTTCACATATGACTACAAATAGGATCTTATTAACTGTGAATTATTGCATAGTCATATACTCTTGTCAACAATGCTTTTAAATTTCTTTTAGCAATTATGATTAACATCCCTTGTAAAATTTGAAGCTATTGAGATATGGAAACATGCATAGAACAAAATTGATATGTCCCATCATATTTTACATTATTGTCAATAAAACTACACATCTCTGTTCAAAGAAATGAGTAGAGGTCGCTTTCTTGCAGTTCTAAGGCGTATTTGTTTGGATCATAGAAGAACAAAATGCTGTCACTGCCATCACAGAAGATCCCACGCAGTTCATCATCACTGGCTATGTTTTGTTGTTGATCCTTTGTGACTTCCTCATCAAGTTCATCTCCACATGCATTGTTTGAGTTCTTTTCAACCAATTCCCTAAACAGCACAGAAGCCACTAGTCTTCTTGCAATAATTATTAAAAGAACCGTATAATGTGGAGATAAGCCTCAATGTAGTTTCTGAAGTTGCACTCGAGCCTCATAGTAGTCCCTAAACTTAAAAGTTTCTCAAAGTCATCCACAAACTTGCACTCCGGGACTCAAAGTTGTCCTTCCGGCAATTTTTGGACACCTGGCGCAACCGGAAAGCTGAGCTGGCAGCCTTCGTGACGCGTGGGCCTTACTGAAACGACACTGTTTTGGCTGTGGCGCCAAAATGAGATGAAACGACGTCGTTTCATGCTGAAAGCCTCCTTCCTCCTTCCTCCTTCCTCCCTCCTCTCAAAACACAAAACAAACACAACAGAGAGTGAGGTTTCTTCTTCTCCAAGACAGTCACCAATGGCGCATGTGCGATTGCATTAACCGCACTGATTTCAGTCGAAAACTCAGGCCCTGGAGCATCACTGTTGTCATCTCCTTCATACCCAGAGTTGGGAAGGCTAGTTTCGCTGACACAGGTAAGCCGAAAATAAAAAAAATATGTGCTTTCTCTGTGTTTTGATGTTGTTGTTAATTTAACATTCACCAAAGTTCAGGCCGTTTCTTTCGAATGTAATCTATGGCTATGAACGCCTCTGTTTTGGGCTCTGTGCTAAGGTTTGATCAGTTACTAGGTTTGTTACGGTGGGGAAAAAAAAGGAAAAATTCAAATCAGAAATGATACCTGATGTTATTTCTCAGTCTTCTGCAGTGCAGCTCATTGAAACTTTCATCAATTTTCCTTTTCCTCGTTTTTATTCTGATTACTGTTGATTTGTGCTGGTTTTGTTTCTTAATTGTAGAAGTTTACTTGATTCTTTAATCAAATTGATGGTCGTACTTGTTGCTATGTTTTGAAGATTTGTTTAATGGAAAAAATTATTGGTGAGAAACTGTCTGAATTTTACTGATGTTCTCATGCCCGTACTTCGAAAGAGCAATTTGATGGGTTGTCCTGATCAAGCCATTTGTGTATTATTAAGTTCTGTTTAAATCATACAAACGGTTAAATCAGATCCTTAAAGGTCACCAGATGGATGAAATCTTTAGCTTGTATTTACTTACAATGGATATCATTTTTGTTTCTTACTTATCCTCACATTTTTCGTCATCCGCATTGCATTCAAGACATTTTTTAAGTTAGGATTAGCTAGTGATCTCCAATGTGATGTTGATGTATAAGAGTCCTTGATGAACAAGAAAAACAAAGTCATGTTACCTTTTGTGTGTTAATATGTAAACTATCCCTGTGGCATATTTGGGATTGTTTTCTGGTTCTGTTGAGTGTAAATGTTTATTTATCTAAGGTGGTGCAAAGAAGGTATAAATTTGCTGTGACCATTTCCCAGCGAGATCGGAGTTGATCTGAAACTGAGTAACTATCATAGGGCAGTTACTGTTGAATAGTGCACAAATATTGAGTAACTGTGTGTAAGTGAATATCTAAGGTGATGCGTTGTATTTCCATACTTCTAGTGCTTCTGATGCTCTTTGTTTTGGTCATCATAAGATTATACTATTCTCCCTTTGAGCTACTGTTTGTTCTAAAGCAGAGGGTTTCATTCATGTAGCTGATATTCACTTCCACAGACATTCATCAGTTTCTAATACCAGTTAGAAGCAACTGAGTACATTAGCATTGGGTCTTGTTGGACGGCTCTGACTAGGTATGATTACATATAGTTGTAAATGGCACTTCTTCATTCTGGAAATGAAGATATGTAGGCAGATAGATATTGAAGATACAAAAGCTAACTTTGCTCCGTTGAAAGGCTTTACATTCTATATTCTGTGAAAAGCATGGTTTCCACAAGATCTATGTTTAACGCAATGCCATATACTAACATCATTAGGCACCCTTTTAAGAGTTACAGTGGAAAAATAAATAAATTGCCCGAGTGGTTTTCAGCTTTGTTCATCGAAATTCCTCTGCTACATGATTACATAATTTTTGTATCGTGGCACTATTTCTATCCAATATACACTGCCTAGTTTCATAACAATTGGGTAAATCCTATGCCACAATTGTGTGATATCTATGTACTTATGCCATAGCTCGAGGCTGCCATAATCGTCGTGTAACACCCTAATATTCAAATCCTTATGCTCGAGTCATAAGTCAATGATATTACGGTGGTACGACTCTCAGGTGGATTTTTAATAAATAAATATAGGTAATTTCGAAAGGAGTATTAATCGAGAAGCCTGAAAAGAGTAGAAATAAAATCGCGAAGACGTATCTCTCACGTTTCGACAACAAAAGATAAACCGTGAAGCCGAAAACGATATACGGACAAGGCGTAGAGGAGATTAAGAGATAGATAACAGATAGATATATATAACATAAGTAAATAGCTACTAGTCGCGACCCGCGAAGTTTAGGTCGGCTAGAGTACATTATGAAATTAGTTGACAACAGTAAATCCTAATCTCTCCCGAAGGAAACATGAGAGCCTCTATAGGCAAATTCAAAGAGTTCAATACATAATATAAACTTTCCAAAACAAAGGTGGAGAGATTCTAATCAAAACACAAAGTAGAGGAAATAAAGATCTTCGCCGTCTCTCAGACGACCCACAACTCACTTCTGAGCATCTGGACCTGTATCTGAAAAACAAGAGATATATACGGAATGAGAACCCCGGGCCCATGGGTTCCCAGTACGGTAAAAGTGCCAAATAAATTCAATGTACTGCAACAAAAACTCACTAAGCATCCTAAACTTCTTCACCAATTATTCATCCTAGGTTCTCGCTAATCCATGAATAGGCAACTATCATAAGGGAGTGCTAAATTCAATTCATGTTTCACATGTTTCCCAACTCGCTGACTCTTCCACGAATCAGACTCAGAATCATAAGCAAAACCATCACCAGTTGTTCTGCCTCAGCAGTTCTATATCAATACATTATCATGCAATCACATCATCAATTCATCCCATCAAGAACAGCCCTCACACCCACCGACACCAGCATGAGGGGCCTCTCAGTTGTACAAACACAAGCAATACAGGCAGGTAATACACAAACATGATACAAGTAGAACAAGTAGCATATAGTCAGGTAACATGGCATATATGATGTAGAAATCCAAGACAAATGGCAAACCCAAACAATTCAAACATATGCAAATGATGAATGCCTGCCCTATGGCTGATGATATCATCTGTCGGTTATATAGCCAACCCGACATGTCCTGGTAGCTAACCATTAGACAGAAACACCCCTTGCGGAGCAAGTAGGTTTGAGCTACAACCCCCTTGCTACTGCCCGCTCAGCCCAGAGTCAGTGAAATAATCACTACTGCGGCTACTACCCAGGCGGGTGTCTAAAAGCTCAACCTGGAGCGAGTGGATTCACCACTACTGTCGCTACTACCCAGGCATCGCAATCTCTGACCTGGAGCAAGTGGGACGAACCACAACCCTTGCTACTACCCAGGTATCTCAAGCATTGGCCCGGAGCAAGTGGGACGAACCACAACCCTTGCTACTGCCCAGGCATCTCAAACATATATTCATTCAATCTCAATTCATATTATCAACATTCATTGTTACCAAATCTCAAATATTAACTTGGAGCAAGTGGGACGAACCACAACCCTTGCTACTACCCAAGTATCACAAATAAACATTTATTCATAATCACCCTTCATTATTATCAGTCCTCAGACAATGACCCGGAGCAAGCGGGACGAACCACGACCCTTGCTACTACCCAGGTATCACAAATACACATTTATTCAAAACCCCACGATTAAACTCGTTTATCATAATCCTCCTTTCCCGTCTCATACCCGGAGCAAGTGGACAACGCCACTGCCTACTACCCGGGGTCGCACATCACATTTCAATATTTTTTCATTATTATCCATTTAACATATTCATTCATTAATCATATATGCATTTATACTCAGCCATAAACAATAATGGCTTTGCCGTAACCCGGCAATAACTCAGCCATCCGGATCATGGCCCAATCAAGAACGGGCCATTTAGCCCTCCGGTTCATGGCATACACGGTACTTCCACCGTCATCCTCCATATCTCATATAATCATCTTTGATCATCATTGATCATAACTTTTCCCCTTGCTTCACTCGCAAGTTACCACATCCCCTAGCTCATTGCTAGGCATATCAGAATGATTTAATACATAAGAGGTGAGATCGGAGGCTTAGAAGTATGAGATTTGGCTTTTAAAACTCAAAAATCAACTTTGGCATGAAAACAGGGCCACGCGTACGCGCACTCCACGCGCACGCGTGGATGGCCACAAAACTCATCAACGCGCAAGCGTCATACGCGAGGATGCGCGGGTTGAAAAATAGCCAAACGACGCGCAAGCGTCAGCCACGCGTACGCGTGGGTGGTCTTGCGCCCCAGGCACAAAACTGGCACAACTCTGTTACAACTTTCGGAAAAATAGCTGGGCATTTGGTGCAGCGCATCGACGCGCCCGCGCACACCACGCGCACGCGTGGATAGTGCCTTCTTGAAGAACGACGCGTACGCGCCAAGTGCGCCTATGCGTGGAGGGTCATTCTGCTAAAAATTTTCTAAGTTAAAAGCTGCAGAATTTACAGATTCAACCCCCAATCTTCCGACGGACATAACTTTCTCATTTTAAATCATTTTTCACCCGTTCTTCAAACGGCATGGACATCCCGGATCCAATTTCATTTCTAAACAGATTTGGTACAAAACAGAGATCCGTAGTCCAAGTTATGTCCCATCAAAGTATGCCCAAAAACCATGTTTTCATACAAAACCACTAGGTGCCATTTTCAAAACAAGCCATTTTCAACTCTTTTCAAAATCAACCAAAACATGCCAATTTCAACCCTTTTTGAAATCAATCAAAATGTACCAAAATCCACATCAAGCCATCCTCAACTCACACATTGACACTTTACCAAAAATTCCCAAAACCACATCTAACCATTTTAACACTTCTCAATCAAATGGCTAAAGGACAAACACAATATCATGTCATACATCCTTCCTCATCCCAATTTCCAATAATACCATTTCCAATCAACCATCATTATACGTAATCAATATCATACTCACTATCACGTGATTTCACCCACAAATCAACCTTAATCATTCCCCAAGCATATATCACAACATACATATCTCTAATGCATCATCATACCATCAAGGCATCAATAATCATAATCACATATATGATCACATAATATATCTCAACCGAACCAAACATACCTCATCTACATAATTTCACCCAAAATTACCAAATTCCACACTTCAACTTCTCAAACCTTATTATTCAATAACCAACCTAATCATTCATATATTCATTATCTGAAATTCATCCAATCACTTGTGTCATCATACAATGCACACATCGACTTACCTTTCTTACCTCTTTCCGGCCTCCGGCCCAATTTTCACAATTTAAATGCATAAACCACAAATCAATACTCATTACCCAGTACATCAAATTCTCAATACACCAAGCATACAAGGTCACACAATTCTCAACCCAATCATTAATTCACATTACATATCAACTATGCATATTAGCACCAACCATTTACACAATCCAAACTTAATCCTAGGGGCATCTAGCCTAGGAATTCTCATCACAACACACGGTATTTAAATGAAACTTAAACCGTACCTCTTGTAGCCAAACCAATTGAGCCTCTTCTTTGGAATTCTTCACCAACCTTAGCTCCAAGCCTTACCAAAGCTCCTCAAGCAATACCAATCTCCCAATTGTGCACCAACATCACCAAATACACTAATATAACCAATGTCACATACATACATCAACCTGGGGCTCATAAAAATGACAAATCACAAGGGTTTGAGCACTTCTTACCTCAGCCCATATGAAGTAGGGATAGAACCTACTTAGAATCCATGTTGGAGTATCCCTAAACACCCAAAATCACAAGATTTCAACACTAACTACCCAAAAACGTGTAACAGTGGGGAATTTCGAAAACTGGGCAGAGATGAATGAAATACTCACCACCAAACTTAGACAGAATTGTAGAGGATGAGAAGAGCAACGCGTGGCCGCAAACGGCTCGCAAATCGGAGCTCCGTAGCTCAAGTTATGGTGGTTTGAAGATCAAAGAGAGTTAGGTTTTCTCTCTTCTCTTCTCTCTTCTCAAATCAGCGCCCCAACCCTTCTTTTTAGGGTAAAATGAGCTGAAATGCTCACAACTAATGTTTATATATGTTGGGTCTTGGGCCCACTTAGGCCCGGTTCACTTATTTTTGCCCATTGGCCCAATTTTGGGCCAAAACCTTTAAGATTAGCGCTCTAAATCGCACTTTAAATATTTCTACCTTCCCTAATTATAATTCCTCATTTCTTAATCTTATTTACCCGTAATCAATTTCCTCAGTTGTAGTACCAGACAGATCTCAGCCGGTACTGCCGGTCAAAATTCCACTGCGCACTTTTACGCAGAAAACTATATTTTCCGACTCGGAAAAATTCACTGAATCCAAATATCATATTTAAATTATCAAATTCCAATTGCCAAATCTTCCAACCATATTCGCTCCTATTTAACTTATTATTTACTAAATTTTGGTTAGACCGGGTATTACATTCTACCCCCCTAACAGAAATTTTCGCCCTCGAAAATTCCATCCATCACTATCCTCTCCCTTTGCCAAGCCAATTACCACTAATCACAGCTCAACTCCAAGCATAACCTCCAAACTTACTTTCTTATTCTCAAACCTTCGAATTTCTACATGACTTGCTGTTATAAAGTCTCTGACTCATCAATCAAAAACCCCTTTCATTTCTAGAAAGCAAATGAGTTTGAAATAACAATTTAACAAAAATCATGAGAATCCGCTTTCCTTTAATAATCTATAAAAGCATTCGAGACACATCTCTTTCGTTAAAGTTACTCATATAAAAAAATTATCCTCAAAACCATAACCAGCACTCTTTCAAATTTTTTGGAGAAAAATTTTCAACAGTACCTCCCCAAAAATTGGAGTTTACCACCCGTCACGGGCTCCCTCAAACCAATCTCAGTACTGCATCTGTATTTCAATTTAGTGGCTTTCACATTCGTCTTTCAAAACCAATCATTATAAATCTCAATCTAATTCCAAGGTCACTATGACCAAACATCATGGTACTCATCTCTCAAACACGACAACTCGCACTCTCTCATCATCTAAATCCAATTATGCATCAATGATAATTTCCTCATCCGTTTCAGAACCATCAAGGCTCACAGCCACAATTAATTCCAATTACCTAGAATCATTATCTGCATAAGCTCACTAAAATTTTAAGTACTCAAAGCATAAAGCATTTCCAATCATGCTCTACTTTTCCTTATTATTACCATATTATGCTAACGCTTTAGCAAGCTTCCGCTATGCCACCTTGATTTCTCGTCAAGTATTAGTTCCATCACTTATTTCCTCAAGTACTAAACCACCACTTAACTTGACCGACAATTCGAATTAACGTTTCCAAATCCATCATTTAGGACCATCCCTTATCTATTTAAATCAAAGGAACTAAAATTCATGAGTTCAATCCATTTCACCAAAAATCCAGAAATCAACCAACTACATAACAAACACAACACATCATTCTCAACAGAAAGTCATTTACATCACAGGCATTTATCCATTTGTATTAAGGTAATTACCTCAATCTTACTGTCGTAATCGGCCCGCATCCTGACTCTCTCCTTGTTGGCAATTTCTTGATACATGCCCTGGTAACCCGCACTTGTAACATACACCTAACCCCAATCGGCACGGCCTATTTGGGTGATGAGTTCCACATCTCTGACAGCTTGAAACATCAGAAGCAGCCGCTGCCCGTTTTCCCTTACCATTCCTTTGGGACTCCTTACTCGTCGCAAAGTTATTCTGTCCTTGGGGAAAGTATTGTACGTATCCTCTCTCCTTAAACTCTCGACCCCTTGGTGCGAATCCTTGGTTGTGCTCTCTATTACTTCCCTTCTCTGCAACCCTCCTTTTCACACACTCTTCAGCAATTCTGCTCTTATTCACTAACTCTGAAAAAGTTCGGATCTCCATTGGTCCCACTGAACTTAAGATGTCGCTCCGGAGCCCTCCTTCATACTTAATGCATTTCCATTCCTCGAAGTCTCCCGGAGCTCCTTGACACATGCGGGAAAACCTGAATAGCTCCTCAAATTTGTCTGTATACTCAGATATGGACATAGCACCTTGCTTTAGCTACAGTAACTCCAATTCCTTGGCTGTCCTGGTAGAATTCGGAAAGTACTTCTTATAGAATTCCACTTGGAAGGCATCCCAAATGATATGATCATTCCCCTGTTGCAGGAGATGTCGAGCCCCTTGCCACCAATGCGATGCTTCCCCCGTGAGTAGATAGGTAGCGAATTCAACACGCTGCTCTTCAGGCACCAACTGCGCTTGCAGTGCTCGCTCCATGGCCTGAAACCAACTATCAGCTTCAGTCGGATTGGTGGTTCCCTTGAACTTAGGTGGATTAACCTTTAAGAAGGTTGCCAGTGTCATAGGACCCTGAGCTTCCCTTCCGCCATTGCCATTATTGTTCATCTGTTGCCCAAGAGCCTCCGTAGTGGCCTGCATAGCAGCAGCCATATTCTCCAATGCCGCCATAAGATTTACCGGGTTATTCGGGTTGATTTCCGGTTCCTGCGTGTTAGTACGATCTCTTTCACATCCCCGACCGGGTCTACGAGGTGCCATCTGGTTCCTATACACACCAAACAATCGATATCAAGTTGATCAGTCTCAATATCAGAAGTATAGTGCTTCAAAGTACCAAAGGTACACTCATGGACTTCATGCTAGATGTATCGATTAGATACCCTAACTAGCACAGGCACAGACTCAGAGTATGCATTGAAGCATAAGCAATTCCATCCCTCAGGCTCACGAGGATGAACTGCTCTGATACCATAATGTAACACCCTAATATTCAAATCCTTATGCTCGAGTCATAAGTCAATGATATTACGGTGGTACGACTCTCAGGTGGATTTTTAATAAATAAATATAGGTAATTTCGAAAGGAGTATTAATCGAGAAGCCTGAAAAGAGTAGAAATAAAATCGCGAAGACGTATCTCTCACGTTTTGACAACAAAAGATAAACCGTGAATCCGAAAACGATATACGGACAAGGCGTAGAGGAGATTAAGAGATAGATAACAGATAGATATATATAACATAAGTAAATAGCTACTAGTCGCGACCCGCGAAATTTAGGTCGGCTAGAGTACATTATGAAATTAGTTGACAACAGTATATCCTAATCTCTCCCGAAGGAAACATGAGAGCCTCTATAGGCAAATTCAAAGAGTTCAATACATAATATAAACTTTCCAAAACAAAGGTGGAGAGATTCTAATCAAAACACAAAGTAGAGGAAATAAAGATCTTCGCCGTCTCTCAGACGACCCACAACTCACTTCTGAGCATCTGGACCTGTATCTGAAAAACAAGAGATATATACGGAATGAGAACCCCGGGCCCATGGGTTCCCAGTACGGTAAAAGTGCCAAATAAATTCAATGTACTGCAACAAAAACTCACTAAGCATCCTAAACTTCTTCACCAATTATTCATCCTAGGTTCTCGCTAATCCATGAATAGGCAACTATCATAAGGGAGTGCTAAATTCAATTCATGTTTCACATGTTTCCCAACTCGCTGACTCTTCCACGAATCAGACTCAGAATCATAAGCAAAACCATCACCAGTTGTTCTGCCTCAGCAGTTCTATATCAATACATTATCATGCAATCACATCATCAATTCATCCCATCAAGAACAGCCCTCACACCCACCGACACCAGCATGAGGGGCCTCTCAGTTGTACAAACACCCCTTGCTACTGCCCGCTCAGCCCAGAGCCAGTGAAATAATCACTACTGCGGCTACTACCCAGGCGGGTGTCTAAAAGCTCAACCTGGAGCGAGTGGATTCACCACTACTGTCGCTACTACCCAGGCATCGCAATCTCTGACCTGGAGCAAGTGGGACGAACCACAACCCTTGCTACTACCCAGGTATCTCAAGCATTGGCCCGGAGCAAGTGGGACGAACCACAACCCTTGCTACTGCCCAGGCATCTCAAACATATATTCATTCAATCTCAATTCATATTATCAACATTCATTGTTACCAAATCTCAAATATTAACTTGGAGCAAGTGGGACGAACCACAACCCTTGCTACTACCCAAGTATCACAAATAAACATTTATTCATAATCACCCTTCATTATTATCAGTCCTCAGACAATGACCCGGAGCAAGCGGGACGAACCACGACCCTTGCTACTACCCAGGTATCACAAATACACATTTATTCAAAACCCCACGATTAAACTCGTTTATCATAATCCTCCTTTCCCGTCTCATACCCGGAGCAAGTGGACAACGCCACTGCCTACTACCCGGGGTCGCACATCACATTTCAATATTTTTTCATTATTATCCATTTAACATATTCATTCATTAATCATATATGCATTTATACTCAGCCATAAACAATAATGGCTTTGCCGTAACCCGGCAATAACTCAGCCATCCGGATCATGGCCCAATCAAGAACGGGCCATTTAGCCCTCCGGTTCATGGCATACACGGTACTTCCACCGTCATCCTCCATATCTCATATAATCATCTTTGATCATCATTGATCATAACTTTTCCCCTTGCTTCACTCGCAAGTTACCACATCCCCTAGCTCATTGCTAGGCATATCAGAATGATTTAATACATAAGAGGTGAGATCGGAGGCTTAGAAGTATGAGATTTGGCTTTTAAAACTTAAAAATCAACTTTGGCATGAAAACAGGGCCACGCGTACGCGCACTCCACGCGCACGCGTGGATGGCCACAAAACTCATCAACGCGCAAGCGTCATACGCGCGGACGCGCGGGTTGAAAAATAGCCAAACGACGCGCAAGCGTCAGCCACGCGTACGCGTGGGTGGTCTTGCGTCCCAGGCACAAAACTGGCACAACTCTGTTACAACTTTCAGAAAAATAGCTGGGCATTTGGTGCAGCGCATCGACGCGCCCGCGCACACCACGCGCACGCGTGGATAGTGCCTTCTTGAAGAACGACGCGTACGCGCAAAGTACGCCTATGCGTGGAGGGTCATTCTGCTAAAAATTTTCTAAGTTAAAAGCTGCAGAATTTACAGATTCAACCCCCAATCTTCCGACGGACATAACTTTCTCATTTTAAATCATTTTTCACCCGTTCTTCAAACGGCATGGACATCCCGGATCCAATTTCATTTCTAAACAGATTTGGTACAAAACAGAGATCCGTAGTCCAAGTTATGTCCCGTCAAAGTATGCCCAAAAACCATGTTTTCATACAAAACCACTAGGTGCCATTTTCAAAACAAGCCATTTTCAACTCTTTTCAAAATCAACCAAAACATGCCAATTTCAACTCTTTTTGAAATCAATCAAAATGTACCAAAATCCACATCAAGCCATCCTCAACTCACACATTGACACTTTACCAAAAATCCCCAAAACCACATCTAACCATTTTAACACTTCTCAATCAAATGGCTAAAGGACAAACACAATATCATGTCATACATCCTTCCTCATCCCAATTTCCAATAATACCATTTCCAATCAACCATCATTATACGTAATCAATATCATACTCACTATCACGTGATTTCACCCACAAATCAACCTTAATCATTCCCCAAGCATATATCACAACATACATATCTCTAATGCATCATCATACCATCAAGGCATCAATAATCATAATCACATATATGATCACATAATATATCTCAACCGAACCAAACATACCTCGTCTACATAATTTCACCCAAAATTACCAAATTCCACACTTCAACTTCTCAAACCTTATTATTCAATAACCAACCTAATCATTCATATATTCATTATCTGAAATTCATCCAATCACTTGTGTCATCATACAATGCACACATCGACTTACCTTTCTTACCTCTTTCCGGCCTCCGGCCCAAAATTCACGGCCTCCGGCCCAATTTTCACAATTTAAATGCATAAACCACAAATCAATACTCATTACCCAGTACATCAAATTCTCAATACACCAAGCATACAAGGTCACACAATTCTCAACCCAATCATTAATTCACATTACATATCAACTATGCATATTAGCACCAACCATTTACACAATCCAAACTTAATCCTAGGGGCATCTAGCCTAGGAATTCTCATCACAACACACGGTATTTAAATGAAACTTAAACCGTACCTCTTGTAGCCAAACCAATTGAGCCTCTTCTTTGGAATTCTTCACCAACCTTAGCTCCAAGCCTTACCAAAGCTCCTCAAGCAATACCAATCTCCCAATTGTGCACCAACATCACCAAATACACTAATATAACCAATGTCACATACATACATCAACCTGGGGCTCATAAAAATGATAAATCACAAGGGTTTGAGCACTTCTTACCTCAGCCCATATGAAGTAGGGATAGAACTTACTTAGAATCCATGTTGGAGTATCCCTAAACACCCAAAATCACAAGATTTCAACACTAACTACCCAAAAACGTGTAACAGTGGGGAATTTCGAAAACTGGGCAGAGATGAATGAAATACTCACCACCAAACTTAGATAGAATTGTAGAGGATGAGAAGAGCAACGCGTGGCCGCAAACGGCTCGTCAATCGGAGCTCCGTAGCTCAAGTTATGGTGGTTTGAAGATCAAAGAGAGTTAGGTTTTCTCTCTTCTCTTCTCTCTTCTCAAATCAGCGCCCCAACCCTTCTTTTTAGGGTAAAATGAGCTGAAATGCTCACAACTAATGTTTATATATGTTGGGTCTTGGGCCCACTTAGGCCCGGTTCACTTATTTTTGCCCATTGGCCCAATTTTGGGCCAAAACCTTTAAGATTAGCGCTCTAAATCGCACTTTAAATATTTCTACCTTCCCTAATTATAATTCCTCATTTCTTAATCTTATTTACCCGTAATCAATTTCCTCAGTTGTAGTACCAGACAGATCTCAGCCGGTACTGCCGGTCAAAATTCCACTGCGCACTTTTACGCAGAAAACTATATTTTCCGACTCGGAAAAATTCACTGAATCCAAATATCATATTTAAATTATCAAATTCCAATTGCCAAATCTTCCAACCATATTCGCTCCTATTTAACTTATTATTTACTAAATTTTGGTTAGACCGGGTATTACACGTCGGGCTTCAAAGATGGAGAAGATAAGAACACAGAACCGAGGAGAAGAGAATAGAGTGAGCATTGTGGCCTTCAAATTTGGGGATTAGGGTTTTAACTTCAACTGAGGGACCAAATTGATACGGGAGACTTTACTCTGCCACATCAGCTAGCCGTTGTAAAGCCCACGTGTCACGAAGGCTGCCAGCTCAGCTTTCCGGTTGCGCCAGGTGTCCAGAAATTGCCGGAAGGACAACTTTGAGTCCCGGAGTGCAAGTTCGGGGATGACTTTGAGGAACTTTTAAGTTCAGGGACTACTATGAGGCTCGAGTGCAACTTCAGAGACTACATTGAGACTTATCTCGTATAATGTGTTCTTCGTTTTTCTGCATTCCTCTCAATTATGTTTTATATTGAGAATTTAATTCATATAGGTCGCGTTTGGATACTCAAACACAAATACAAGATAGCTATATGTATATATTTTTTCCCTTTTGAATAAAATAGAGTTGAAGTTAAGAGTTAGACTTTAGTCTACATTAAGAAAAACCTTAGTGCATCATATTGATTGATTCATAATTAAATGATCGTTCAACGAAATGGTAAAAATGATTGCAAAGAGAGTTTAGTTTTCACTAATTATTATCAATGATTTTTTTCGCTTTATAGGTCATTGCAAGCTAGAAAAAATGGTATTCATAGTAAAAGCATCTCGAGTTGTATGTTTTTTATTGGAACGTTGATATATGACTCAAAAACGGCCTAATTCTTGTAATTTTGAACAAGTATTAATGTTATTTTTATTGCTAAAATTAAAGTAATACATTTTTAATATTAAAAAAATTAATTTAAAAATTAAAGGTAAAAGGTGGAGTTAAACCCTATTTTGGTCCCGAAATTGGCGAGTTGCACTGATTTGGTCCCTGACTTTTCAATTGCTACACTTTGGTCCTCCAAATTCAAAAAATTGCACCAATGTAGTCCCTCTTCAACGTCGTTAGAGAGATAGCTCAAGTCTTACCATATTAGACATATTAAAACGACATTGTACCCGTTTTTACGCTAAAAGAGCACTAAATGATGTCATTTAAGGGTTTGAACAATATCAAAAGGGAGGGATATAACATTTTAGTATTGTTCAAACCCTCAAACGACGTCATTTAGTGCCTTCTTTAGCGCCAAAACGCATACCACGTCATTTTAATATGTCTAGCGTGACAAGACTTGAGCTACGCCACTAACAGTGTTGAATTCCAGCGACGGAAGATACACGAGGGCAGTGACGGATCTAGAAAATTTTGGTAGTGGGGGCAAAATTTATATAACATGATAATAATTTTTATAATAAAAATAATATGTGTATATAAAAAATTAAATATTAAATTATCTATTAACTACTATATATCTGTATATAAATATATGTATTGTTTAACTTATTTTTAATGTATATTTTATATTTTAATATATATTTTATACAGATAATTATTTTTTATGTACATATAACATAATTATTGTTATGATTATATTTTGTTATTGTAAAATATGATTAGCCTTCAAAATATCTAATATACAAATTAAAACACTAAAATAGTCATTTAAATAATAATATATAATTTAAAATTCTATTCTTTTAGGTTTTATATTTTTAAAAAATTAAGTAATTTTTTTCTTAATACTACCATCAAAATTTTTCTCTTTCCAAATATATTACTAAACAATTATTTAAAAATTCACTTCCCAACACAATTAGAAGCCGACTCTTATTGATATTCATAGTTAAAAAAGTTCTTTCAATTAATATAGTTGCTACGCAAAAATTAAAACTAATTTGAAAAGAAGATAAATAATATTCTTTTGAGTTGATTTTTAAAAAAAACACTAATTTCGTTTAAATATGAGAATTGATCATTCTAACAAATATCTAATATAAAATTTTTAAATTGACGATTAAGTACCAAAAGTTGAGTAAAAAATTATTATAGGATCAAATTTAATAATTTAATAGGGACAAATAAATATTATTATGATATACTACTAAAAAAAATTTCAAATTGTAGTGGGAGCACTTGCCCCCACACCAATGCACTTGGAACCGTTTCTGCACGAGAGATTATATTAGTGTACTTTTTTAAATCTCGAGAATTAAATTGTAACAATTAAAAAATCAGGAACTAAATTAGTACAACCTTCCAATCTCAAGAACCAAAATGGGTTTAAACTCGTAAAAGGTACCACAAAAAATATAAAGAAGTGTGATATTAAGTTTTTAACTTTAGCAATAGGTTTTAGTTACTGGTAAAGTTTATAACTACCGCAGCTGCTATAATAAGTCACTTTAGACTTCACTTAATATCTATACCATTAAATAATAAGATATACAAATATTATTTTCCTTGTTAGCAATAGTATTTATGCTTTCGGTTCAGCAGCTACTTTTCCTCTTACGCAGGAACAACAGGAACAGACCTAGAGAATGGTGAGTAGTGGTTTTGATAACCCCAAAATTTAAGAAATTATATTTATATATAAGATATGTGTTTAAAAAATAAAAAATATATATTATATAATTTAGTAATTTTATATATATTATTTTTTATTATGTAATAAATTTATATTTAATTATTTAATTCATTAATATCTTTTACTTAATTAATTTAATATTATACTCTCAGATTTTTGTACATTTTAAATTAGTTTTTATATAATAATTTTTATATTTATTTAAAAAAAATTATTTTTTTATATTAACATATTTAACATTTATATTATTATATTAATAATGACTTACATAGTTATATTTTGGTAATCACATTATGTACTTTAGATATTCTTTTTTTATAAAAAATATTCATTTTTCTTCTAAATTTACGTGTTAAAAAATTTATAAAGATATCTTATATCTTATATTCTAAATAATAATTATTGCGTCTCTCAAATAATAATTTATAATTAATTTTTAAATTTTTTAAAATTTTTAAAGAATTAATTTTAATTAATAAGATATGTGATAATTTTTAACTAAACACACTATAAATTATTGGTATTTTTTAATTTTATAATATATTATTGATATTGTTATATTTCTTTTATGTAACTATTATATTAAAAATAAAATTGTGAAAAAAATTTATAATTATATATATTTTGATAAATCTGATTCCCTCTTCCCCTTTTCTCACCCTCTCCGTTCTTCCCTTTCCTGTTTCCTTCTTTCTTTCATTCATTATTTTTCTTTCTTTCTTTCTTTCTTTTTTGCCTCCTACTACTGCTGCCGTATATGTTGTTAGAAAGGGGAAACAAGGGTGGTTAGGGTAGGTTAGAAAGAATTAGGGATTGTTGCCTCAATTAGGATTTTATTTGGGAATTTAGAATTAGAGTAAAATTTATATGAGTAATATAACAATTTTATAAAATTAAGAGTAATAGAATAATTAAAAACCTATTTTAATCCAACATTAATATTTATTAAAAATACTAATTAACTATCAATTTACAAATTATTTTCAAATAAATAATTCTAATTCGATCACTATAGATAATATAATTAATTTTCATTACTCATAAAAATTAAAGTATTAATTTCTAAAATCACAATTATTTAAATCAAACCATGTAAATTCTTATTATTTTACGAATCCTAAACTTTATAATTTAAATATGAAAATTACCTAATAATTATATAGATAAAATTTCTAATTTAATTATCAAAACTTGATTTAGTTAGCTTTAATAAAATAATTTTCGAAATTAAAACCTTTAATGAATAAATAAATTGAAATTGGCTCATAATAAGATTTTTAGAAAATTCTGAGCCTTACATCCTATCCACCTTATAAAAATTTTCGTCCTCGAAAATTTAAAGTAATACATAGTCTTTGCACTCTACTTTTTAAACACTTAATAGAGAAGTATAAAATCTTAGTATGCATATATAAATGTTCAAAACTTTACAAAAACTTGCGGAAACAAAATAGGGTGCAAATCAAGATAGGTGTTTACAAAACAAAACGGTAGCTTGTGTGGCAAAAAGGACTATAGAATAGGCTGGTACAAAACAACAGATATAACGCTCGCTCATAGATCTCTTACCCATTTTAGAACTTCAGCCCCCCAATTCCATCAATCATTTCACAACTCCAAAACCCGCCACAATCCTAACATCCGTAAACTTTTACGACGAACAAACTGCTATACTCCTCATAACGTTGCACGCTTACCAATTCATCTTTCATGTCTATGAATAGCATTTTTAAAGTTTCATTTGCTACCCTTAAAAGTCATACGTGATTCTAAGGCAATCATTGAGTTTATTCAAAAGAATACAAGACCTTGGAAAAAAAATAAGCGACAAAATCCGCCAGGGTTTGAAAGGATTGTTAAAATCACAAGTAATCAGGAATACATAAGAATGATTCCCGAATCAACAAAATCCGATAGAATATCAAAAGGAAAAGTAGTGTAGTAGTTTAAAGCAAAATTAAGTCGAGTCAAGGAATATGAGGTTTACAGAAAAAAGAATATCTAAGACCAAAGACAAGGCTCATAAGTCTCGAGTAGAATTAAGAATACTTTCGAATGAATTGCTCATAGAGAATGAAAAACATTTCAAAAATTATTTCACATTTTCAAAGGAAAAGTATGCATCAAACACTTTGTAAAAGAAATAATAAAAGTATAAATATGGCATTATTTTTATACAATTTCATGTTAAAACAGATTATGTAGAATTTATAAAACGAAGTAGACACCGGTTGGATTAAAAGCAAAAATATTTTCTTAAATATTTTAGAAAGATAGTTAGGTACACAACTCAACCAAAGGTAATAAAAAAAATTGGGAGAAAGTCAAATGCTTGTTCAAAAATTCTCGAGGTTCATATTCAAACAAACGTGTATAAAAAGTTATACCACAGATAGAAGTCAAACTCTATTTAGAAAAGAGAAATCCGAGGTAAAAATTTTCGTACACACACTTTATCTTACATGAAAATTTCTTAACTTCCATTCCTTTTAAATTCTCATCTGTATCCACGTTCAACCGTTATCTTTGACTTCCAACAAACTCAATCAAGGTTTTAAACTCATTCATTATTAAGCGGCGACCTAAACAATCGATCTTAGTTCGAAAACTTAGCAACCTGACACGTGCTCAAACACATCAGTGCAAAATCAAACGCCATAACCTGCAACATTTTCTAATTCACCTCCTACGTTAACAAGCTGTGTACTAGCAAACTAACCTATTGTTACCCATGTCTAGGAGTCACCGAAGAACTCGAGTTTACTTAGAGGGATATAACACCTAGGAAGAGCAAATCAAATGACAAGGACAGCGTTCGCATGAAGTCGAAAGGATAAATAGAATCGTAAATTAACAGGAATGCACAATAACAATGAAATGTTCCAGAAGGAGAGTCAATTTACATCTTTCTTAGGAGGTCTAAACCAAAGAACTTCAATAGGAACCATAAGAAAAGCTAACATATCCAGCCGAAACAAGTTTAGGCCAAATAAAGGACATACAAAGTTCGCAAAAGAGAAGATAACATGATTCAAGACAATGTTTACAAGATGTTAAGAGGATGACATGAAACACACTTAATTAGGACATCCATTCACAATGGATAGAACTAAGAAAATCATTTCACCTTTTTAAAAGAAGATATGAAACAAACGTTTTTCAAAAGAAATTTTAGAAACATAAGTGTTGCATTATGTCAAGACAAGTTTAAGTCAAAATAAGGTATAAAAAACTTCTTAATTTTAACTAGGGAAAATGCAAAATCTTAGAAGATACTCAAGTATACAATCAAGTAGAATTTGCATTAAAGACTGTAGTATGGTTGGAAGAATTTAAGTTATATTCAAATCACATAAAAGCTTTCAACATCCACATAAGAAAGTACATGCAAAAGTAAGGACAATCTTGTTGAGATTTTCAAAGAATAGTTGTGGGCATAATCGAATAGAGAAAAACAAAAGTGAAATTCTTTTAAAAGATCCTAAGTAAAAATTAAAAAAGAATGCTATAAGACACAAAGTATCACAACAGGACAAGATACAAATGAAATGCAAAACATAGAGCGGAAGGATTAAACCGCATAATTAGTTTACTATGACAGTAACTCTCAGAGTTCAAAACCGCTTAAAATTAAAGGGCTGTGCATGTACTTCTTAAGAGAGATATTTCAAAAGATTCAAGCAAACTTACAGGAATATATTAAAACAGAAAACAAATCAAATTAAAACTTCTTTAGAAAGGTCTGAAACAAAATTTTCGAGAGGATTAAATAAACGATGCAGGTTCGAGTCAATTCAAGGGTTTTTCTAGCTCATGTAAAAGAATTCAAAATCGATGACCACATTATAAGAACCAAAAGAGAAAACTAAAAACCGATCAACTAGATTATGCGTAAGAAAATTCAAATTGCTTTTCAAGATGTAGTCAAGCAAGTGATTCCAAAATGAAGAAAAGAGAAATAAATGATACGTCAGATACAATAGTACGATTCACAGCACATAAATTGACACCATCCAGTTAGAAAGAAATACAAGGCTCACAAGTGAGGGTAGCTAAAATCAATCACTAATGTTTCCAGAGATCTGCGAATCATTTGTGGCACCAGAATAAATCCAAGATCAATTCAAGGAGTACAGAATTTATAAAGATGGCTATTAACAGTAATAAGAATAAATACCTCAAGTTTCAAGCAACAACCGAATACAAACCAAGCAAAGGCAATGTATGAATGGTAAGATAAGGTTGGCAGTTAAATCAATCACATTTCACGAAGGAAATAATGAATAAGGAATTCCAATGCAATTGATAGAGAAGGAGATAACACCAAGCACGATTAAAGGATTATACACCAAAACGGAATTAACTTCAAAATTAATTTCTAACGCTCCCAAAGCCCATGAATTGCATCACTTATCAATCCTACTTTATCTATGATAACCCATTAACTTCTTCGTAGACATAACCATTAACATTAAGTTGGCCAGACTTAACATCAGCAGTTATGCAACGATAAGCTAACAGCATTAATCAATAGACAGTCATGTTCATAAAACTTTAATTCTTGTTAACTGAACAAGACCTACAATATGACAAACTCTCAGCATATGCAATGAAGCATAGTCAGTCCATTCCCAAGGCTCTAATTAGGATGAACTGCTCTGATACCAAAATGTAACACCCTCACTACCAGAATATCACGCTTCCGGCTGCGCCACTCTGATAGCAAAAAGTATTACGACTACTTTATATACTAAATATTACAATAGGAGCCTCTGACTCGACATCGTATCACTGATTTCTTTGAAAACCGAAAATAAATACTTTATCTAAAAAAAACTACAAGTAGGCATAGATTTATATACAATACTCCTTACATAATATCTCATAATATAGTATACATATAAAACATACAACTCCTATCCCTCTTACAAACTTGTAATAATAGAGACGAGGAAGAAAATAATCTAATTAATACAACATATAAACAAAGCGCAGTATAACTCTTCATAATGCTTCAACCGGTTCCTGAAAAGGTAAAGCTGTAGGGGGGTGAGAACCTAACCACATGGTCTCACCACGGAGTTTCAAAGTTGTCATAAGAAGATATTCAATAAAAAAACTGTTTTCAAGCTCAGTGATTATCATTGCCTTATGAATCTTTTAAAAACCAATAGGTAATCGTCCAAAACCTTTTCAAAGAAACAATGTTTAATCTTTCAGAAATTCGGAACCTTTTCTTTCTTATAAGAAAATCTCAATCAAAAGCCAACCAGGCAATCAAACAACACAATCATTAATTCAGCACCAAAATTCATTCTCAAATGTAGCACGCCAGAACAAACACAGGCAAGACAGACAAGGAAAGCACAAGTAGGTAGCAGTTACAGCAAATAGTTAAAGTAGCAGTTAAGAACAGTTTAGCAATTAGGCAAACCAAAACAAGTTCAAACCCAAGTAAAGCATACAAATGCATATGATGCATGCCTGTCCTATGGCTGATGAGGCTCATCTGTCGGTTATCCAACCAACCCGACAAGTCTGAATTGTCCTTAGACTGTCCCCCGACGTGCATCTCCAAGAGTCTATGCATAGCTTTTTCTCAAATAATCAATATTGCTCAATGGGGGTAACATTCCCGGGAATTTATATAGTGCCCGGTCACACTTACGTCGTAGGATCAACAGAGTATCGAGTTTTCAACCTGGTACACGTGGTGGCAAGCCACGGCACTTAATCCAGGGAACCTCGTATCTCAGATATTTCAAATTCATAAGCCATATAAATAATTCATTCATCATTCATCAATATCTAAGCCATTCTCAATATCATCATCATTCGTCAATCCATATCCCATTTCCAAATTCATTCAAAAATCATATTTCAAATCAATCCTCATCATCCTTCTTTCCGTTAATCAACAATCTCAATCCAAAACATAATTCTTTCTTTGATAAATAAAGTAATCTTAAACCACATAATGCTTAAAACTAAACCTTTTTAAAATAATTACTTCAAATGAAACTTCTAATTTTATAAAATTTCGGCAGCATCTCCTCTAAAATTCGGATTCTGCCACCCTTTTCGGGTCCCAACAAAACCATTTCTCAAACTCCTTTCAATTCAATTTTAAAATCAGACCAATTTCAATATCTCAGCCCATTTTCAATTTAAACTCATTTTTCAACAAATCAAGCTTATTTCTAATATTATAATCCTTTCCAGATCTCAATTCATTTCCAACAAAGCCAACCAACATTTACTCAAATCCTTTTCAACAGTTTCAAATCCGAGTCATTCACAAATCTCAAGCCATTTTTCAAACCCAAATTAACTCTAACATCAAATCATTTTCTCATTCTCAAATTATACTTGATAAACAAGCAATCACATTCATTCAAGGCAATTCAGTTCAATTCATAAGACTCCATAATGGCTAAAAATATTTATTTGCTTAAATATCAATTTATAACAACTCTTAAGAATAAAAATGAGTTTAATGAAAACGCCCCTACCTCGATTAGCCAAACTCGTGGAATTTAAACGCGACAATCCCCTTTTCTTCCTAATTTGCAGCAGCGTCAATTTTCCTACGGTAATGACAATGGTTGCAGCAGGATTCGAATTTGATGAAATCAAATGCAGGAACAACACTGAAAGTTCAAGACAACACCGAAACTGAAATGGAATTAAAACCAGAACAAACAGATAAATGAAACCAAGGCAGGTTAGCGTGTAAAAGTGAAACAGAACCAGGGAAAAAGGTTAAACCAGGATAGAGACACTGGACTTGAATTGGGGCAAGAAAATAGAAATTCCAGGGCATTCGGGCGGTGACTGTGACGGCAGCTATAACCACCACGGCGTAGCCATACAAGCAGCAGCGGTGACTGTATAACCAGTAACAACTCACAGTAGAACCAACTTAACAGAAAAGAAGATCTGAGGCAAGATTAGAGTTTACCAAACAGACTTAGGCCTCAGTGGCGGTTTCTGGTGGCAGTGGCGGCGGTGTGGAGCTCCGGCGAGGGCAACGGCAGAGTCTTCCCGGCGACGGCAGTGGATCTGAACAGAGATAGAAGAAGCAGCAGCAATCTCCAAGCAGTTCTGATGGCCACAACACCGTTTCTGGCAACCACAGTCGCGGCGGCAAGGGTTCGGGCCGAGGACGACGACGGCGAGGCTCGAGGCGACGGCGAGGCTCGAGGCGACGGCGAGGCTCGAGGCGACGGCGGTGACTTCGCACAGCACGGCGGCGTGGCAGTGGTGCGACGTCAACAACAGAACACAGATCCTCTCCCTTCTCGTGTTCTGTTCGACGGCGCTCTCTCTCCCTCTCCCCTTCGGCGGCGACGACGAGAAGCATGGCAGCTGGGCGAGGCGGCGGCGGCGCCAGTCACAGTCTCCCTCTCCCTCTTCCCCTTTTCTCACCCTCTCCGTTCTTCCCTTTCCTGTTTCCTTCTTTCTTTCATTCATTCATTCATTCATTTTCTTTCTTTCTTTCTTTCTTTTTTGCCTCCTACTGCTGCTGCCGTATATGTTGTTAGAAAGGGGAAACAAGGGTGGTTAGGGTAGGTTAGAAAGAATTAGGGATTGTTGCCTCAATTAGGGTTTTATTTGGGAATTTAGAATTAGGATAAAATTTATATGAGTAATATAACAATTTTATAAAATTAAGAGTAATAGGATAATTAAAAACCTATTTTAATTCAACACTAATATTTATTAAAAATACTAATTAACTATCAATTTACAAATTATTTTTAAATAAATAATTCTAATTCGATCACTATAGATAATATAATTAATTTTCATTACTCATAAAAATTAAAGTATTAATTTCTAAAATCACAATTATTTAAATCAAATCATGTAAATTCTTATTATTTTACGAATTTTAAATTTTATAATTTAAATATGAAAATTACCCAATAATTGTATAGATAAAATTTTTAATTTAATTATTAAAATTTGATTTAATTAGCTTTAATAAAATAATTTTTAAAATTAAAATCTTTAATAAATAAATAAATTGAAATTGGCTCATAATAAGATTTTTAGAAAATTCTGAGTCTTACACCTGCTCTTATGTATACTTAAAAAAGTTACTTTTATAAGAACAAAAAATTGCACCCAAAAATAGTGACAAAAATATAGTGAAAGAACTATACTACATATATATATGAAATAGAAAGCAGAGAAAAGAGAGAGATGCTTGTGGAGGATAACTAAAGAAAGGCTATTCTTCTCGATAAGATAAGGTTTGAAATAAGGGGTTAACCGTTCTTGAAAGATTATTTATTTTTTAAATTAATCTTCAAATAATTTTTTAGTTAAATTAGCCCCTGAAAGATAAAACATAAATTAAATTAATCCTTCTGTTAGTTAGATTATGACGTGTTATGTTAAATATCACGTGGCATGATGACATGGTAAGTTAATGTTATATGTCATAAGATGATTAGTTGACGTGTTAGATCAGTCACATCTGGCATGCCACGTGTCATTTGATATGTCATAAATTTATTTATAATCAAATTAATCCCTAAAAATACATATGTAAGTCATTTTCATCCCTAAAATTTTTAAAATTGATTAAATTAGTTCTTATATAAATTTTTTTTATAATATTAAATTTTTAATATTTCTTAATCCTACTCATTTTAATCTTATTTTTTACACCTTAATAAAAAAATTTCAAATAAAATAATAAAAATAATTAAATTGTTACAAAATTATTTTCACATATGTATTTTTAGATTTTTTATTTTCAAATTCAATTTTTTTGGTGAAATTGTTTTATATAAATAATTTTATCAAAATATTATTAATTATATACTAAAAGTTTTAATATTTTAGATCTCACTAAATAAATATCGAAGTTATTTTAAATATTGGAAAAGAATATGGAACCAAAAGCTTACCAGCCAAAAATTAAACAAAACCACAATAATTTATATTAATAATTAATTAATTTTAAATTTTTAAATTCAAAATTTAAAAAATTTAAAATTGATTAGATAAACCTAATTAAAACCTATGAAAACCTTTCTCTCCTCTCTCACATTAACCTACCTACCTCCAACAATCACACAGACCCCTCTCTCTCTCTCTCTCTCTCTCTCTCAACCCTCTCCGCCTTGCGTCATGGCTTCCACCGCTGAAGCCGCCAGAGAGTTCCTCAAAATCCACGAAACCTCCTTCTCCGACACCCCCCCAACACACAAACCGTACGGATCCTATTGGAAGTTCATGAAGAAGGTGTGCATGTTAGAGTTCCTGGGCGGCAAAATGCTCCACCAGCTCCTCCACGTGAGGCAGTAAGAGAGGAAGAGGTTCCTTAGCGATTTGGCGAAGAAAGGGTTGGCCGGTGAGGCCGTGGATATTGGGGCAGAACTCATGATGCTGACCAACAACGTGATATCGATGATGACGATGAGGCAGAGGCGGAGGCGCTGAGAAAGGTGGGGGAGGACACGGTGGAGCTGAGCGGGAAGTTCAACGTGTCGGATTTCTTGTGGTTCATGAAGGGTGTTGATATTCCTCAGATCTTCTTGATGATGAGTAGGGGGAATGCGCATTTCGTTCTCCTATAGTTTGGTGGATATTTAGGTGCCGTTTTGATGATTAAAGAGACTGTAAACTACACACTTGATCTTAGCTAAAATTGAATAATTACAGAAATATAAAAAAAAAACATTCATTTAGTATAAAAAAAACATCCTAATACTTAACAAAAGAAACATCTAATTATATTTTAGCAAAAATAATTAAATATCTATAAAATTTAAAAAAATATGAAATTCTTAAAGAAATAAAGACATTCACATTTGCAATATAAAAAAATTCGAAAAATATATAAAAGAACATCCATTTAGTATGGAAAAGAAACATTCCGATACTTAGCAGAAGAAACATCCATATATATTAACTCGTAGAAATTTTGGATTCAGCCAAAGGTATTTGGCTGATTTTTGGCTAATACCCTTTTGGTTCCCTAGCATTGGTCTTAAATATTTTAATCTTTTAGATCTCACTAAATAAATATAGTAGCTATTTAAAAAACTATTTAAAATATTAAAATTCAACAATTGATCTTACAAATCGATTTTTTAATTATTGAGTTCTACCATATAAATTATACAATAATAAAAATTATAATTTAAAAAAATCTAAAAGATTTAAATTTTAAAATAACTACTATATTATTTAGTGAGATTCAAAATATTAAATTTTTAAATATATAATTAATAATAATTTGATAAACTCATGTAAATAAAAAAATTTCACTATAAAAAAATTATAATTTAAAAATATAAAATTTTAAAATACAAATGACAAAATAATTTTATAATTTAATTATTGTTATTATTTTATGTAAAGAGAATTTTGTTTATTAAGGTCTATAAAATAATATTAAAATTAGTAGTATAAAAAAATTAAATATATATATATATATATATATATATATAAGGACTAATTTGATTAATTTTTAAAATTTTAAAGATGAAAATGACTTATGTGAGAACTTTCAAGTACTATTTTGATTATAAATAATTTTTTTACATGTCACTTGACATGTGGCATGGTAAATGTCACTGACCTGACATGTCAACCAATCATCTTGTGACACGTGATATTAACCTACCACGTCATTATGTCATATGACACTTAACGTGACACGTCATCGTCTAACTGATAGAAAGACCAATTTGACTTGCGTTTTATCTTTCAAATACTAATATGACTAAAAAAATTATTTAAAAATTAATTTAAAAATAAGTGATTTTTTAAAAATAAATTTGACTATTGTTCCGAGGGTTACCTGAAACTGGAGGTCGATCTCGGACGAGATCTTTTGTACTGGTCGGAGATGACGTGTCCGGCTGGCTGGTGGCGGCCGAAGCTGTTGTGTCCGACTTGTTGGACTGGCTGTACTGCTGATCCTTGGTCACCGGAGGGTGGGGGTACCTGCAAGAGACTCCGATGCTTAAGTTAGCATGGGTATTAAACAGGTTTTATGTAGAATCAGAGTATGAGTTATACCTGGGTGCTCCAGTGTATTTATAATAGATGGGGCTGACCTTTCTGATAAGATAAGTTAGTTATCTTATCTTATCTTATCTTTATTTTGGGTGAAGTCAGCTTATCTTCAAGGGAACCGCCTTTATCTCTATAGCTTGGATTGCCTTTGGATTTGGGTCGTGTTCCTCTATTTGGGCCCTTTATTGGGCTCTCCTGTTGATTTGGCCGACCTCTTTGAGAAGAGGTCGGGTAGCCTGACTTGAAGAGGTCGGTCGCTTTGTCGCCAATCATCCCAGGTCGGGTAGCTCGACCCAGGGTATGAACAGTGCCCCTGCTTGAGCTCGGTCTTCTTTGTCGAGGTCGAGTCCTTGACTTCGGTCCTTCTCGTAGCGAAGCCGAACTCAAGCATTTTGTCGACTCCTTTTTGTAGCAGCTTTTGAATGTAGAACGTTTTTCTCTAAAAGCGCGCACTTTTTAGGGAACGCAAGCGGTTTTAATATCCGCATTTAATTGGCATTTAATTGCCCCCATTCTCTCTTGGCTTTTATTTTGAATTTCTCGATCAAAAAACAGTTTCTCTTCTTCGCTTCTTTTTCGTAACTTCTCCCTTTACTTTCTCACTTTCAACTTTTTCCTTTGATTTTTCTGAAGCCTCCGCCTGTAGTTTTCGCGTTTCAATCCCAGCGACGTTGCTTTGTGACTTTTCCTTTTTCGTGGGGGAAGGGGTGATTCTGGATTTTGCCTTCCGCTTTTCTGCTTTTCTTTGCAGCTTTCTCTCATTTTCCAGGTTTGGTTCATCTTCCTTCCCTCCTTTACGCCATTTATTTTGAGAAAGTTTTTATTTTGGCTGGAGAAAGTTTGGATCTTTCTGTCTTTTTCGCTGTGCCTGATCACTGTGTGTCTCGTAATTTCTTCGTCTTTTGCATGGTCTTTTTCGCTTTTCCTATTGCTTGATACCTTTAGGGCTTTTGCATGTTGTGAAGTGCTTTTGATTTTGAAGCTTTGGAATGATAATTTTGTTTGATTCTAAAAAAAGGTTGCATCTTTGACGATTTTTGCCTGGTATGTTTGATGTTTGTTTCTTGCTGATAGACTATAGGAAGATGACTTTCTATATTGTTTGTGTTTTGTCTCTCTCTTATGAAAAAATGCTTGCTGTTTGAGATCTTCTATTTTGTTTGCGAGGTGCCGGAACGTAAGTAGATTTTCCTTGATATCTTGCTTTGTTATTGCCTCCAAAGGATGCCCCAAGACTTTCAGTTTGAGTCTTGGGGTTTTTCCTTTTCTGTGTATTTGCCCGTCGAGATGTTATGCCCCTTTGTCCGAGATGTTTTTGAGTAATTCATTCTCCTTTTCTTTTTGTAGGATTTAGTTGGCCTCATGTCTTCCCGAAATAACGTTGTAGAGATGCCTTCCCAGGTTCCTGAGGGTATAGCCGATTGGGTGGACTCGATGGTTCTTATGTGTGTCTCTCTAGTTGATTCTGAGTTTTGTGCGTAGCTTAGGCAGTTTCATAGTGTTTGTAGTAATCCCAGCGATGAGAAGAACTATGAGCTTGTCCCTCCCTCTTCTGACGAGAGAGTCTGCTTTTCTACTCGGGTTGTTGATGATCGCCCTTTCTTTTATGTTTATGATTTTTTCTTCGGTCAGCTGGGTATCACCCTTCCTTTTACTCAATTTGAAACCGACCTGTTATGGTCCTGTAATGTTGCCCCCTCTCAACTTCACCCCAATTCCTGGGGCTTCATAAAAATTTTCCAATTGTTGTGCAATGGTTTTGGTATTCCTGCTTCCCAATCTCTCTTTTTCTATCTGTTTGTCTTGACTAAGTCCGGTGTGGTAAAAAAGAAGTCGGCTTAGGTCTCCTTTCGTTTCACCCAGGGAAAGAAGGTCTTTTCCATGTTTGACGAGTCATTCCGTGATTTTAAAAATTACTTTTTCAAGGTCCGAGCTATTGAAGGAGCTCGGCCCTTTTTTCTGGATGAAAATGACGAACCTGCTTTTCCCTTGGAATGGCAAAAAGATGTGAGGGTCTCCAGATATACGTGGGAAATGTTGGATGAGGCTGAGCGAGCTTTTGTGATTGTCTTGGAAGAATGCTGGGGTCATCCTCCCCATCTCAAGCTTTGACGACCTAGCCAAAAAATTTCTGGCCAGATTCTCCATCCAAAAAAACAAGGCCAAGCACGCCCCCAATCTACTAGGAATCAGGCAAGGAGATCGGAAAAGTCTTCACAACTACATGGAAAGATTCAACAAAGCATGCCTGGACATGCAAAGTCTGCCAACAGAAGCAGCTATCATGGGTCTCATTAATGGCCTGCGAGAAGGACCTTTCAACTACTCAATATCCAAGAAGCACCCAACATCTCTAAACGAAGTTCAAGAAAGGGCGAAAAAATATATCAATATGGAGGAGAACTCCCGATGGGGAGACAGCTCAAAAACCAGATTCTCCTAACCCACTACGGGACAAGGATAAAGAGTCCAGGAAGAAAGAAGACCAACCCACTGAGAAACCTATCTCTTGTGAATGTTTACCGAGAAATATGCAACACTGAGAAGATCTCACCACCTCGCCCAATCAAAAACAAAGAGGTCGGACGAGTTGAAGGTTCACCTCATAACAAAGAGGTCGGACGAGTTGAAGGTCCACCTCACACCAAAGAGGTCGGACGAGTTCAAAGTCCACCTCACAACAAAGAGGTCAGACGAGTTGAAGGTTCACCTCACAACAAAGAGGTCGGACGAGTTGAAGATCCACCTCACACCAAAGAGGTCGGGCGAGTTGAAGGTCCACCTCACAACAAGGAGGTCAGACGAGTTGAAGATCCACCTCACAACAAAGAGGTCGGACGAGTTGAAGGTTCACCTCACAACAAAGAGGTCGGACGAGTTGAAGGTCCACCTCACACCAAAGAGGTCGGGCGAGTTGAAGGTCCACCTCACACCAAAGAGGTCGGACGAGTTGAAGATCCACCTCACAACAAAGAGATCGGACGGGTTGAAGGTCCACCTCACAACAAATAGGTCAAACGGGTTGAAGGTTCACCTCACAACAAAGAGGTCGAACGAGTTGAAGATCCACCTCACACCAAAGAGGTCGGACGAGTTGAAGGTCCACCTCACACCAAAGAGGTCGGGCGAGTTGAAGGTCCACCTCACAACAAAGAGGTCGGACGAGTTAAACATCTACCTCACACCAAAGAGGTCGGACGAGTTGAACGTCCACCTCACACCAAAGAGGTCGGACGAGTTGAAAAGGACAACGGAGTGCGAACAAGCCTTCTGAGATTTCAAAATTCTTGGGGCAACCACATATTCTTTCCAGACCACGGGAAAGTGAAGAACTCATATTATACCTCGCAGTGGGAAGCCGGACAATTGCCTCAACTCTAGTCAGAGAAGACGAAAGTGGGCAACAACCTGTCTACTTCATCAGTAAAGCTCTACAAGAGGCCGAACTAAACTATCAAAAGATAGAAAAAGTTTGCCTGAGCCCACATACTCACCTCTCAACGACTCCACCCATACTTTCAAGCTCACACTATCAGAGTTCGGACCAACCAGCCCATAAAAGGCATCCTACAGAAAATAAACTTAGCTGGAAGAATCCTACAGATGACAGCTCGGATAATTCGGGGGACCTTGGACAAAACCAGAGAACATCTCGGACAATTCGGGGGACCCTGGACAAAAATAGAAAACAACTTGGACAACTCGGGGAATATGAGGTCCACCACATACCCCGAGTACAGAATGCCCGAGCTGATACACTTTCAAAACCAGCTAGCACCAACAACTCAGATAATTCGGGGAACATGAAGTCTGACACATACCTCAGGAGCAGAATGCCTGAGCTAATGCACTTTCAAAACCAGCCAGCACCAACAGCTCGGACAAATCGGGGAAAATGAAGTCCGACACATAGAAAGCCCGAGCTTATGTATTTTCAAAACCAGCCAGCACCAACAGCTCGGTCAATTCGGGGATATGAGGTCCGACACATACCTCGGGAGCAGAATGCCCGAGCTGATGCATTTTGAAAACTAGCCAACACCAAACCAGGGGGCAATAACAGAAGCCTCATCCAGGCTACATTACAAGACCACAACAAGTCGATCTCGAAGGCGGTATAAGGAATGTACTCAGGGTCAGCCACAGTAACACGCATTAAAACTATGGAATCCAGCCAACCAGACATGCCGTCTGGGATCTTAGTAGACATCTCAAAGACATAGGTCAACTATGGGGTTACTACCAAACAACTCGGGCAAATAAGGAAACAACTCGGACAATAACAACAAAACATCAGGTGTCAGATACAGCAGTAAAAGGGAAACCCCAGGACCCACACAAAGGTCCAGGGGCACCCTTTGGAGGCAACAATAGGGCAAGAACACAGAAAAAAGAAGTCGACAACCTATACCCAAACAGTCCGAACACCTCTCACACAAAAAGTCAAAACAAAAGCTAGAACTTTTGTACAAAAGGAGTCAGGCAACGATGAAAAGAAACAGGAACAACAACCAAACCCTAAGCAAAGCACACATTCTTTTCAAAGGAGAATGACAAAGAGAAGTGACAACAAACGATCAAAGATGCAAACTCTTTGCAGAAAGAACCAAAGTTCTTCAGAGCAAAAATCCAAATACAAAGTTAAAGCTTTATATCAAAAGCATGCCAACTTCCCTATAGCCCCACCTGAAGAGCTCCCACAAGTCCTATAGGCATATCGGACAAACCTACACTCCACTACAAAGGAATCACCTTCCGATTAGCTTACGAAATGAAGGCAATGATCCCAGTGGAGGTCAAAGAATGATCGCCCAGAATGATCCACTACAGTGAAGAGGACAACTCCCAACTTCAAAAGGAAGAACTTGACCTACCTCCAAAAACCCGAGAAAAAACTCGGATCAAGGAAGAGGCGTTAAAACATCAAATGGCCTCAAGATACAATCGGAAGGTAATCTAGCAACAACGATCTCATCCTAATCCAAAATGACATCAGAATAGGTCGGTCAGGAGAAGAGAAGCTAGCAGCCAACTGGAAATGACCATACCAAATTGTTCAGAAGAATTGGGAAAGGTTGCTACAAAGTGTCCAACCTCGAGGGGCAAGAGCTACCAAGGTCATGGCATGCCTGCAATCCAAAAAGGGCGCCAGACTGAGATCCAAAAAGATTGTCCGACCTAGAAAGGTAAGTACTAACATGTACACACTCTTATCTTCATTTTATTGTTTAAAAGATTGCAGATTCCCTAAAAAGTTTCCTACCAAGACGCCCGACTACGGCAGGTCGGCAAGGTGAACACCAAATTCACCGCCCGACCACGACAAAGTCGGCAAGATGAGAACCAAATTCATCGTCCAATTACAAAGCGACAAGTCGGCAAGGTGAAAACCAACTTCACCGCCCGACCACGATGAAAACCGAATTCATCGTTTGATTTCGACAAAGGTCGACAAAGTGAAAACAAAATTCACTGCTATACCAAGACGCATTAATCTGAAACGCAAATTTCACTGCCGGATCACGACAAGGTCGACGGGGTGAAAACCAAATTCACCGCCCGATCACGATAAAAATCGGCAAAGATGAAACCAGAATTCATCGCCCGATTTCGACAAGGTCGGCAAAAAAGTGAAAGCAGAGTTCATCGCCCGATTATAAAGCAACAGATCGGCGGAAAGTGAAAAACAATTTCACCGCGCAATCACGATAAAGATAAACCATCTGATAAAGGTGAAAATGCGATTCACCCGAAAGACGATCTAGAGATGACAACCACTTTCTACAAATCGGCAAAGATGAACACAGAATAATGTAAGAAGTTATCGAAAGTGATCCAAAAAGAACCTAACGAGGTCTTACGGATCGCTAAAATAATAACTTAAAGACTGGCCGACGTTAAGAAGTCAGACCAAGTCAACCCAAGTTATAAGTAAACCCTGGAAAGAGGTCTGGCCAACCCTATTAAAGAGGATTACTTTAACTTAGAAGGGTCCAACATGACAAAGTCAGCCCAAAATGAAAAAGTTATAAAAGTAGTCCCTGAAAGAGACCTGACAAAGGTCCAAAAAAGAGGACTACAAAAATAACTTAGAAAGAGGACGATGCAAAGAAGTCGACCTCCTACAAACAAGTTATAAAAGTAATCCCTGAAAGAGACCTGACAAAGGTCCAAGAAAGAGGATTACAAAAATAACTTAGAAAGAAGACGACGACCTCCTACAAACAAGTTATAAAAGTAATCCCTGAAAGAGACCTGACAAGGTCCAAGAAGGAGGATTACAAAAGTAACTTAGAAGAGGCCGACATGAAGAAGTCAGCCCGAGCCAACGAAAGCTACAGCTTGGACCGACATGAAGAAGTCGGACCAACGAAAGCTACAGCTTGGACCGATAAGAAGAAGTCGGACCAACGAAAGCTACAGCTTGGACCGACAGGAAGAAGTCGGACCAACCAAAGCTACAGCTTGGACCGACAGGAAGAAGTTGGACCAACGAAAGCTACAGCTCGGATTAACACGAGAAGTCGGACCAACGAAAAGCGTGCACTAAAAGGGACATAGCTTTGCCCAAAAAGCCACGGCTCCACGACAAAGCTATCAAAATTGTTCAGACTGAGTAAAAAGTGTTCTACAAGAACACTAAAAAGTCGTCGTACAAGTTAGCCCCAAGGACCACCTCGACCAAGCCGAAAGTGGATAAAACCAGAAGTGATCAAAAGAGGTCGGACAACAAAGTACCAACACTCTACAAAGATCCACAAAAAGGGACAAAGACATCTCACAAAGGCAGGTCAAAAGACCAAAGCCAGAAGTGCTTCGCTGAAAAGTACGAAGTCTTGAAAAAAGACACTACTTAAAAAGCGAAAAGCACAGCCTCAAAGACAGAGCTAAAAAGTCATCCAAACAAACTATAAAAAGGTTCCCCATCGGAACACTACCTAAAAATTTGTTGGATTATGACCAAAAAGCTCGAGCAGTGAAGACAAACAAGTCGGAAGAAGGCTGAAAAGACCTCTCAACAAACCAAAAAGGGGCAATGCCAAACTCGCACAAGGAGAAACTACTCAAGATCGACCAAAGTCAGGATGCTTGAGCACGACTTCCTCAAAGAGATCAAAGCTCCGAAAGCACGGTCTCATGGAAAGATCGAACTCAAGCAGGGGCACTGTTCATACCCTGGGTCAAGCTATCCGACCCAGGATGTTTAGCGACAAGCCGACCGACCTCTTCAGGTCAGACTACCCGACCTCTTCTCAAAGAGCTCGGCCAATATCGGACCTCTTCACAAAGAGGTCGGACAAAATGCTACAGAGGCCCAAGTAGGCCCAAACGAAGGAACACAGCCCAATCTAAAGGCAGCTAAAGCCTAGAAAGATAAAGGCGGTTCCCCAGAAGATAAGATGACCTCATTCAAAGATAAGATAAGATAAGATAAGATAAGATAAGATAACTATCTTATTTCCAGAACGGTCACTCTACAACTACTATAAATACACTGGAGCACCCAGGTATAACTCATACTCTGATTCTACTAAAAACCTGTTTAATACCCATGCTAACTTAAGTATCGGAGTCTCTTGCAGGTACCCCCACCCTCCGGTGACGAAGGATCAGCAGTGCAGCCAGTCCAACAAGTCAGACGCGGCGGCTCTGGCCACCATCAACAAGTCGGACACAACAGCTCCGACCAGTACAGAAGATCTCGTCCGAGATCGACCTACAGTTTCAGGTAACCCTCGGAACAATAACTTTTCGTTGTAGGAGACCGACTTCTTTATGTTGATCTCTTCTAAGTTATTTTGTAATCCTCTTTCTTGGACCTTTGTCAGGTCTCTTTCAGGGATTACTTTTATAACTTTTCATATTTTGTAGGAGATCGACGTCGTTAGGTCGATCTCTTTCTAGGTTATTTTTGTAATCCTCTTTCTTGGACCTTTGTCAGGTCTCTTTCAGGGATTACTTTTATAACCTTTTTATTTTGGGCTGACTTTGTTAGGTCGAGCCCTTCTAAGTTAAAGTAGTCCTCTTTAAAAGGGTCGGCCAGACCTCTTTCCAGGGTTTACTTATAACTTGAGTTGACTTGGTCCGACTTCTGGACGTCGGCCAGTCTTTTAAGTTATTATTTTAGCTATCCGTATGACCTCGTCAGGTTCTTTTTGGATTGCTTTCGATAACTTCTTACATTATTCTGTGTTCATCTTTGCCGATTTGTAGAAAGTGGTTGGCATCTTTAGATCGTCCTTTGGGTGAATCGTGCTTTCACCTTTATCGGACGGATTATCTTTATCGTGGTCATGCAGTGAAATTGTTTTTCACTTTCTGCCGACCTGTCGCTTTATAATCGGACGATGAATTCTTCAGATTAATGCGTCTTGAATTCTTTGTAGAATATCTAAATAAACTTTATTCGAAGTAAAGGTGCAAATATATACATGTGGGAATTTTTTCATCCCTTTAAGTCGGATAGAGTCTGGATCTCAACTTGGTGCCTCATTAAAAAACCTTTTCAGGAAAAAGAGTGCATCCAATAATGAGATCTGTTACCTTCCTAACTGTAGTACCTTCTTAGGTTGCAAGCGTTCCATGATCTGGGAAGCTCTCGTCCATCGAGATCGGACAGTCTGTAGTAGCCCTTCCCAAGTACTTCTACAACTCGGTAGAGTCCCTTCCAGTTTGCTGCCAGCTTTCCTTCTCCTGGTCGAGTTGTTCCAATATCATTTCGGATTAGGATGAGATCATTCTCTGCAAAACTTCTCGGCACTACCCTTTGATTATATCTGGAAGCCATTCGGCGCTTTAGAGCTTCTTCCCTGATCCGAGCTCTTTCTTGGATTTCAGGTAGTAGGTCGAGCTCTTCCCTCTGAAGTTGGGAGTTTGCTCCCTCATTGTAATGAACTACTCTAGGCGATTCTTCCTCAATTTCTACTGGAATTGTTGCCTCTATTCCGTATGCTAACCGGAAGGGGGATTCCTTCGTGGTGGAGTGTGGCGTCGTTCGATATGCCCATAGGACCTGTGGAAGCTCTTCTGCCCAAGCTCTCTTTGCATCTTGTAATCTTCGTTTTAATCCGACCAATATGACTTTGTTGGCAGCTTCGGCCTGTCCATTGGCTTGTGGATGTTCAACGAAGGTGTACTGATGCTTTATATTTAAGTCGGCTACTAGTTTTCTGAAGCCTGCATCTGTGAATTGAGTGCCATTGTCTGTGGTTATTGAATATGAAACCCCGAACCTTGTGACGATGTTTCTATATAGGAATTTCCGGCTTCTTTGAGCGGTGGCATTGGCTAGGGGCTCTGCCTCGATCCACTTTGTGAAATAGTCTACCCCTATTATGAGAAATTTAACTTGTCCTGACCCCTGGGGGAAGGGGCCAAGAAGGTCGAGCCCCCACCTTGCAAACGGCCAAGGCGAAGTTACGCTGATGAGCTCTTCTGGAGGGGCGATGTGAAAGTTGGCATGTTTCTGACATGGTGGGAATGTCTTTACAAATTCTGTAGCTTCTTTCTGTAGAGTTGGCCAATAAAACCCCGCCCGGAGTACTTTTTTGGCGAGAGCTCGTGCTCCGAGATGGTTGCCACAAATGCCGTCGTGTACTTCTTCTAATACTTCCTTTGTGTGGGAGGTCGGTACGCATTTCAGTAATAGTACTGAGATCCCTCTTTTGTACAGGATGTTGTTTATAATGGTGTAATACTGTGCCTCCCTTTTTAGCCTCTTCGCCTCCTTTTCTTCCGTGGGGAGTGTTCTTGTTTTGAGGTAGTTGATTATGGGGGTCATCCATCCTTGGTCCTGGTCTGTTATGGTTAGGACTTTTTGTTCCTCCGAGATCGACGGGGTCTGTAGTATTTCCTGGATGAGACTTCTATTGTTGCCCCCCGGTTTGGTGCTGGCTAATTTCGAGAGTGCATCAGCTCGGGCATTTTGTTCTCGGGGTATGTGGTAGATCTTATATTCCCCGATTTATCTGAGCTGTTCCTTGGTCTTATCCAAATACCTTTTCATGGTGGGATCTTTGGCTTGGTAGCTCCCTGTTATTTGTGATGTGACGACTTGCGAATCGCTGTAAATGTTGAGTTTCCGAGCTCCAACCTCTTCAGCCAGCTTCAAACCAGCTAGCAGTGCTTCGTATTCCGCCTGGTTATTTGAAGCCGGGAACCCGAACTTGAGGGAGAGCTCAACTTGGGTTCACTGGTTGCTTTCTATTATCACTCCTGCGCCGCTTCCAGTTTTATTTGAAGAACCGTCCACATAGAGATTCCACTCTGTGAGGGTTTCCAGGGCATCTGTGAATTCTGCGATAAAATCGGCCAGATATTGTGACTTAATGGCCGTCTGAGCTTCATATTGGAGGTCAAACTCTGACAGCTCGACTGCCCATTGTAGAATTCTACCTGCTAAATCTGTTTTCTGCAATATTCCTTTCAAGGGCTGGTTAGTGCGAACTTTGATGGTGTGGGCCTGGAAGTAAGGGCGGAGTCGTCGAGATGTTAGAATGAGAGTATAGGCAAACTTTTCTATTTTTTGATAGTTCAACTCGGATCCCTGCAGTGCTTTACTAATGAAGTAGATGGGTTGTTGTCCGTTTTCGTCTTCTCTGACTAGTGCTGACGCTACTGCCCGGCTTCCTACTGCGAGATATAATATGAGTGGTTCTCCTTCTCGTAGTCGAGAGAGGATAGGTGGCTGTCCTAAGAATTTCTTAAAGTCTTAGAAGGCTTGCTCACATTCTGTCGTCCATTCGAACTGCTTTCCCTTTCTTAAAGTAGCATAGAAGGGGAGAGATCTTATCGCAGCTCCTGCTAAGAATCGGGATAGGGCGGCCAATCTTCCGTTGAGTTGCTGTACTTCTTTGACACAGGTTGGGCTCTTCATGTTGAGTATGGCCTGATATTTGTCTGGATTTGCTTCAATTCCTCTTTGTGTGATCATGAAACCTAAGAATTTACCTGCTTCTACTGCAAAGGTGCACTTTGCGGGATTGAGTCGCATGTCATGCTTCCTTATGGTGTCGAATACTTGGGCCAGGTCGGACAATAATGTCTCTTCACTTTGTGTTTTTATTAGCATGTCGTCCACGTAGACTTCCATGATCTTTCCGATGTGATCCGAGAAGACTTTATTCATTAGCCTTTAATAAGTAGCTCCTGCGTTCTTGAGACCGAAAGGCATCACAATGTAGCAGTAGTTTGCTTTCGGTGTTAGGAACGAAGTCTTTTCTTGATCTGGTGGATACATGGGGATCTGGTTGTATCCCGAGTATGCGTCCATAAATGAGAGATATTTATATCCGGAGGAAGCGTCTACCAGAGCGTCGATATTTGGGAGTGGGTAAGGATCTTTTGGACAAGCCTTGTTGAGATCGGTGTAATCGGTGCACATTCGCCACTTCCCATTTGATTTTTTCACCAAGACAACGTTGGCTAGCCATAGTGGATATTTGACTTCTCTTATGAATCCTGCTTCCAGTAGTGCCTGTACTTGTTCTTCCACAGCCCAGGATCGCTCTGGCCCAAGTTTTCTTTGTCTCTGCTGTACCGGTCGAGATCCTGGATGGACCGCCAACTTATGACACATCAGCTTAGGGTCTATGCCTGGTATATCTGCGGCTTTCCACGCGAAGAGATCGACGTTATCTTGCAAGAATTGTATTAGTAATTCCTTTGAATCTCCTTTTAGGATTGTGCCGATATTAGTTATTTTTTTCGAGGTGTCCCCGATCTGAATCTTTTCTATCTCACCCTCTGGCTGGGGACGAAGTTCTTCTCGTCGTTGAACTCCGCCTAGCTCGATTGTGTGGAACTCTTCTCCTTTGCCTCTGAGGTTTAGGCTTTCGTTGTAACAGCGACATGCCATTTTTTGATATGCTTTTATCGTGGCTATCCCTTTTGGTGTTGGGAATTTCATACATAGGTGTGGGGTCGAGACTATCGCGCCGAGTTGGTTGAGTGTTGTCCGACCTATGAAAGCATTGTAAGCTGAACTTACATCGACCACGATGTAGTCTATTTTGAGGGTCCTGGATTGGTTTCCTCTTCCGAAGGTTATGTGTAGTGGTATGTATCCTAGTGGTCGAACCGGGGTGTCTCCTAGTCCAAACAGACTGTTTGGATATGCTTGAAGTTCTTTTTCTTCTAAGCCGAGTTTATCAAATGCTGTTTTGAATAAGATGTCGGCAGAACTCCCTTGGTCTATTAAGGTGCGGTGTAGGTTGGCGTTTGCTAATATGATGGTGATGACCATGGGATCGTCGTGTCCTGCGATGATGCCGGATGCGTCCTCTTTAGTGAATGTTATTACCGGGATGTTGAGTGCTTCCTCCTCTCCTTCGACATGATATACTTCTTTGAGATATCTTTTGTGAGAGGATTTGGAGATCCCGCCTGCTGTAAATCCGCCATGTATCATGTGGACATGTCTTTCTGGTGTCCGAGGTGATCGTTCTGTTCGTTCGGTATCTTCATCCCTTCGTCTCTTTCTTTGATCATCATCTCGGGTGGCCAAGAATCGATCTAACTTTCCTTCTCTCACCAATTTTTCTATATATTTTTTAAGTCAAAACATTCGTTTGTGGAGTGTCCTCAGACTCGATGGTATTCACAATATTCCTTCCGGTTTCCTCCTCCCTTTTTGCCTTTGAGTGGCCGTGCTGGGGGGATTTTTTCCGTATGGCAGACTTCTTTGTAAATCTCGACCAAGGATGCCCTGAGAGGAGTGTAATTATGGTATTTTTTTATTTTCTCCCCTTATCGATCTTCTTTCCTCTTGGATTCCTTGTCTCTATCTCGGTAAGAGGCCCCCGATTTTGAGGTCTCTCTTAACCGAGCGTTTTCTTCCATGTTAATGTATTTTTCTGCTCGTTCCTGCACTTCATCCAAGGAGGTTGGGTACTTTTTTGATATAGATTAGCTGAAAGGTCCTTCTCGTAGGCCGTTGATGAGTCCCATGATGGCGGCCTCTGTGGGTAGACTTTGTATGTCCATGCATGTTTTGTTGAATCTCTCCATATAGTTGCGGAGGCTCTCCCGATCTCCTTGTTTGATTCCTAGTAAACTGGGGGCGTGCTTGGCTTTATCTTTCTGAATGGAGAATCTGGCTAGGAATTTTTTAGCTAGGTCATCAAAGCTTGAGATGGACTTTGGGGGTAGGTTGTCGAACCATTGAATGGCTGTCTTTGTGAGAGTTGTTGGAAAGGCTTTGCAGCGAACAGCATCTGGGGCGTCGGTGAGGTACATTCTGCTTCTGAAGTTACTGAGGTGGTGGTTGGGATCCGTGGTGCCATCATACAGGGTCATATCCGGGAGTTTGAAGTCTTTTGGAATTTTGGTTTTCATGATTTCCCTGGTGAACGGGTCTTGCTCTTTGCGTTAATTTTCTTCGAGATTGGCCCGAGGTGCTTTTGATTTGAGATCGGCTTCTAATTGCTGTAGTTTTTCTTCCAACTCCCGACGTCGCCGCACCTCTCTTTGTAGATCCTTTCCGATTTCCCGTTGTTGTTGAGTTTCTTTTTCCAGTTGTTTTAGGCGATCTAGGAGCGCCTCTATTGCCCCTGAATTTGGCGAGTCTTTGTCTTTGTGGGTTTCCGGAGTATCTTGTAGCGTGACATCTGCGTTTTTGTGCGGTGTTCTCTCTTCCAGACCTGAATCGTGGTCGTTGTTATGGTTGTCCGCCATGGTGATGGGATGACTTCCAGGTCCCCAGCGACGGCGCCAATGTTCCGAGGGTTACCTGAAACTGGAGGTCGATCTCGGACGAGATCTTTTGTACTGGTCGGAGATGACGTGTCCGGCTGGCTGGTGGCGGCCGGAGCTGTTGTGTCCGACTTGTTGGACTGGCTGTACTGCTGATCCTTGGTCACCGGAGGGTGGGGGTACCTGCAAGAGACTCCGATGCTTAAGTTAGCATGGGTATTAAACAGGTTTTATGTAGAATCAGAGTATGAGTTATACTTGGGTGCTCCAGTGTATTTATAATAGATGGGGATGACCTTTCTGATAAGATAAGTTAGTTATCTTATCTTATCTTATCTTTATTTTGGGTGAAGTCAGCTTATCTTCAAGGGAACCGCCTTTATCTCTATAGGCTTGGATTGCCTTTGGATTTGGGTCGTGTTCCTCTATTTGGGCCCTTTATTGGGCTCTCCTGTTGATTTGGCCGACCTCTTTGAGAAGAGGTCGGGTAGTCTGACCTGAAGAGGTCGGTCGCTTTGTCGCCAATCATCCCAGGTTGGGTAGCTCGACCCAGGGTATGAACAACTATTAACCCTTTCAAGTACTAATATGCAATACATAAAACTCTAACACCAATGTCCAATTGCAATGCATGTTCCAAAAAATAAGAGATAGAATGAAACTCAAAACACATCAGTTAGCAAAAAAAACCGTACAACTAAAAGAAATAAAAAAAAAGAAAAATATATAAATAAACGTCAAACCAACCCATCCATCTATATATGTCTGTTAAATTAGCAGATCATACTGAACAACATAAGTTTTGGTGCTTGAGTTCTAATTATTGAAATTTTATAAACGAATTTTTAAATTGAGAAAAGGACAAATAGGTCCCTGACCTTTTGTCCCGCGGACATTTTCGTCTCTGACCATTGAAAAATACTTTTAAGTCTCTGACCTTCACAAAACTTGGACGGATCAGTCCCTGACGGAGGCATTTGGACGGAGGGACCGATCCGTCCAAATTTTGTGAAAGTCAGGGACTTAAAAGTATTTTTTAATGGTCAGGGACGAAAATGTCCGCGCGACAAAAGGTTAAGGATCTATTTGTCCTTTTCTCTTAATTTAATTTCCTTCTAGTCACTTGCTAACTCCACTAATTAATTGTTTATAGTCGTACACTAAGTATTTTAATAATATATTTTTAGTCCACATTTTTAAATATTGATAGTTAACTAATGATAAAAAATAATAAATGTTGCTCGTCCTCAAATATTCAACCATAAAAATACACAATTCTTTTTTTCAATAGTATATATCATAATATGGCAAATTTTAGCATTAACTTTTCCAGTCACATACTCACATGTATTTGATAAGAATAAACTACCATTTCTATCCATAAAAGTTGAAAACGCTGACATATCTATCCATAGAAAATAGAAATTACCATTTGTACCCATGAAAAATGATTTTTACAAGAAAAATATTCAAACCCTAAAAAATTAAATAAAATTCCTAAACTACCATTCTCTCCACCACTACCACTATCATCTCCTCCCCTCCCCCCTCTCTTCTTTCTCTCTCTCAATGTTCTGCTAGGGCAAGTCTTGCAGGCTTCGATAGTGCAACCAGTTGTCCCCACCTGTGGAGCATCGGGCCTTCACCCTCGAAGAGGATGACACCATAATCAGAGCTCACACTCGGTTCGGCAACAAGTGGGCCACCATAGCCCGACTCCTTTCCGGCAGAACCGACAATGCTATTAAGAACCACTGGAACTCCACCCTCAAACGCAAGTGCGCCTCCACGGGCCCCATCGACGATCCTCACTTCGCGCAGCCACTCAAACGCTCCGTCAGCACCAGTGCCGCCGTACTCGTGTCAACGGTGGTGGTGAGGTACTTGTTGCCGACGGTGATGGCGACGACGGAGGTGGCGGGCCGTGGTCCAACTCATCCATGCCCTTCACCACTTTGAGTTTCCTGTTTTTTATTTTCTTCTCGCTCCTTTCCATAACTCAATCTTCAACCTCCTTAGGCAAAGACCCGAACTTTAGCTTCAGCTCCTGCTGCATAACAAAAGCATCAACTATAGTGTTGTTGTTATTGCTTATATTAGAAGTAGTAGTAGTAGTAACGGCAGTTTCGACTGGAAATCCTAATCTCCTGAGATCGTCGATTCCAATATTGGAGTTGGGAATTGGGGTTAGGATTTGCGGTACACCAGGAGGAGGGGCAAACGGATTATGAGTCTACCCGAAGAGATTTTGCAGGTAAGAGAGAGTGTGCGGGCAAGGAATTTGAAGATGGTTCTGTTATTGTTGATGATGGTGAAGCCCTTTTTCTGGGTTGAGAATTCAAAGAAGCAGAAGCGAGAGAGAAAAGCAAAATACAGAAGGAAAGCGAGAGAAAGAGAAAGAAAAAGGAGTTGGCAGAGTTGACGGATTATGGCGGCGGTGACGAGCTCAGAAAATGGAAGGAGAGAGAGAGAAAGAGAAAGAGGATGAGTTAGTGGTGGTGGTGGCAGTGGTGGGAAAAAGATGAGAACATTGAGAGAAAAAGAGGAGAGGGGAGGGAGAGGAGGAGATGATAGTGGTAGTAGTGGAGAGAAGGGTAGTTTAGGAGTTTTATTTAATTTTTTAGGGTTTGGATAATTTTGCTTGTAAAAACCATTTTTTATGGGTACAAATGATAATTTCTGTTTTCTATGGGTAGATATGTCAGCATTTTCAACTTTTATGGGTAGAAATGGTAGTTTACTCATTTGATAAAAAAAAGTAATAAAACAAGTAGTTCTAAAAAATTTTGCAATACTTAGAAGTCCTAAAGGAATAGAAAGTATCAAATGATTTTTTAGACATATATTTAAATACGTAACGACATAAAAAAAAATATCATTTTTACATTAATTGCGTAAATGGTCATTTAAACTCATTTTGTAATGGACTTGTATCATATTCCCAAAAAATTGTAACAGTGGACCTTATATGCCCGATTGAAAACTTTTAGTAGAATGAAATTGATAAATCGTGTTTAGCATTGTAATTTTTCTTGGACCTATAAATTTATTATTTCAATTCTTAAAGAATTTATTTGGTATTTTTTTTCAAAATAAGGTATAACTGTATAAGTCTACTTCAAAATTTGTTAAAGACCTATTTTTTCTATTATTTAAAAAAAAATTATTTTCTTCTGATAATATTAAAATTAAAGCACCAAAAAAATCTGAACTCTCTTCTTATATAAGCCAAAGTAAGTTTACTTGATGGACTCAATGATATGAAACAAATTAAAGAGAGAAGATTAAGTAGTATAACTATAGAATGCAAGTTAGCAAACTAAAATATTAGAGACAAAGATGTCAAAACCTTGAGTGTGACAAAGAGAGAGTTAAGTTTGCGGAGGATAACCAAGCTCAGAGGTTTGTAGATGCAGCAGTTACATTCAATAGCACCATTTTAGAAGCTAAGTGTGGAAAAATGGCATGAATGTGTCAGACTTCCTGCATGTGCTTTGAACTTTGAAAGGGTCTGCAGAAGCCGCCACAATCAATAGTTTTCTTGTCTTCCCCTAAACGAACGGCAATGCAACATCACACTCTCGTGAGTATGATTTATCATCACTGTTGAAATTAGGAATAATACATACATGTCACTTATGCAACTGCGTTACTTAAAGAAAGATAAAGATAACGAGAAAATGAAGCATAAAGGGCGTCAATGCAAGTTATTAACAAAGTCAAATAGTAGTGACAAAAATATACTATCAAGGAACTTCACTATCAAGTAGTAACAAGAGACAAGATAGTTCAGTTTGTGGAAGGTATGTAATGAAGCAGAGAAGTTACTCTGTATAAAAAAGTTAGAAAAAAAAAAAAAAAAAAAAAACAAAGTACACAGAAATCAATATATATTCGGTTGAAGTTGCAAATACTTATTTTGCTTAACCAGTGGTGTCGAGTTTTAGACTATAAAAAAAGCCAGTGCTAGAAAAACCATGCCCCTATGTATGGTATCTCAAATGCTCGAATAAAATTGCCTCTAAAAAAAGGATACTCAAAGTTAGTATGAAAAAAATCTTAGGATAGTTAAAATCACATGATTGGCCATATTATGCAAATTATGCTAAACCAGTATGTGGTTTCAAAAGTCCGCAGAACCAGCCATGACAAGGATCACTATCTTTCTTTTCTTCCACGAAATGAGCAGCAATATCACACTCGGAATAATACAAATGCATGTGATGTTACTTGCTGCATGTCTGCTACACAGTATCACCATCACTGCTTCACTATAAAAACCGATTAGAGTGTCCCAAACATTCCATCCATTGAAACCTACTGCTATACGATCACAATAATGGGGTTCTTATGTTCTCTTACTTTCTCCATACAGTTTCTTCTTCTCTTCTCATCTTCCCTCTTCACAAACTGTTTTACTTTGAATGATTTAACTAGTACTCATCATCATGAGTGCCATCAACATGAAAGCAATGCCTTGCTCAGCTTTAAACAAAGCTTCATCATAAGTAAGTCTGCTTCTTACAATCCTTCCAGTTATCCTAAAACTCTTTCTTGGAGTCCTTCCACAGATTGCTGCTCCTGGGATGGCATTGAATGTGATGAGCTCACAGGTCATGTCATTTCCATTGATCTTAGTAGCAGCCTGCTCTATGGTTCCATGGATCCCAATAGCACCCTTTTCTCACTTGTGCATCTTCAAAGTCTTGATCTTTCGGACAATGACTTCAATCACTCGCAAATTCCAGCCAAGATAGGTGACTTGTCACAACTGAGCTATTTGAATCTTTCTCAAGTGGGTGAAACCACATTGTCAGGTGAAGTCCCAACTCAAATTTCCCATTTGTCCAACTTGTTGTCCCTTGATCTTCGCAGCTATATTTTGCCACCGCTTGATAATCTAATGATCAACCATTTACAACTCAAGGTATCCACTCTGCGAAGCTTAATTCAGAACTCAACAAGACTTGAACAACTTCGCCTTAATTATGTCAGCATTTCATCATCTTTACCTAACACTCTCACAAACCTTACATCTCTGCAAAAACTCTCTTTTCGAAACTGTGAACTATATGGTGAGTTTCCGGTTGGAATATTCTATTTCCCAAACTTAACTTCTTTGAATTTAGTGCAAAACCAAAATCTGCAGGGTACATTACCTGCATCCATTGGAAACCTGACCAATTTGGCTTACTTGGCTCTTGAAGATAATAGCTTTCATGGTGAAATCCCGCAGTCTCTTTTTAGACTCGAAAATCTTGAACATTTGTCTCTGTCGTATAATTTCTTTGAAGGCAGCTTAGCACTTGACATGTTTTTGAAGCTAAAGATGCTTAATGGTCTTCACTTGTCTGGCAACAAATTGTCTTTGTTCTCACAAAATAGGTATGTCAATCTGACAATCCTTCCTCCAATTCAGCGGTTAGAATTGAGTGGGTGCAATTTAGCTGGGGAAGTTCCAACTTGGATAATGAATCTAACCACTCTAAGTCACTTGGATCTTTCTCGAAATAATCTTCAAGGTGAAATTCCATATTTCTTCTTCAGGTTAGAAAATCTTACAGTTCTCGAACTAGCTAATAATATATTGGAAGGACAGATCGAGCTTGATATGCTTTCAAAACTCAAAAAGCTGACTGTACTTGGTTTTGGGGGAGGTAATAAATTGTTTTTTCTTGAAGGGAAGAACACTTCGAATGTAACCATTCCTTCTCAAATTCAATATTTAGAATTAAGTTCATGCAATTTGGTTCATTTTCCCAATTTTATACAACACTTGCAAGAGTTGACTGATCTTTCCATATCATACAATAGCATAAAGACAATACCCAGTTGGATATGGAATAAAACAACTCTTCAGAGGTTGGAGATTTTCAACAATCTATTGATAGCAGAAATATCCCCCTTGATATGCAATCTGCAATCCTTGGTGCATCTTGATTTATCTTCCAACAATTTAGTTGGCATGATTCCATCATGTTTGGGAAGTTTTAGCCAATCTCTTCGCTTTTTGAGGCTTGCAGGAAACAAATTGATTGGCAATATTCCTCAAACTTATTCTAAAAGAAATGCCCTTCAGTTCATTGATTTCAGCTCTAACAATTTGTATGGTCAATTACCAAGATCATTAGTCAACTGTAGAATGCTAGAGCTTCTTGATGTGAGCCATAACCATTTGAATGATTCATTTCCTTTCTGGTTACAATCTCTTCCTAAACTGAAGGTTATTTCTTTACGTAACAATAAATTTCATGGAGCTATTAAGTGCCCATCAAATTGTACATTTTTGAAACTTCAAATCATTGATCTTTCTCAGAATGATTTTTCTGGAAATTTGTCATCAGAAATAATCAAGAATTTCAGATCGATGACACTTTCCAACACAAGTGATCCAGCACATTTCAAAGACGACGTTTATTATTTGCAACATTCTTTGATTGATATTGAGTTGCTTTCATTTTCAATGTCCAACAAAGGAGTTGTCATGGATTATCTTGGGGTTCAATACCTTCATCACATGGTAGCCGTTGATCTTTCATGTAACAAAATTTATGGTGAGATTCCAGATACCATGGGAAGTTTGAATGGTCTTGTTGTGCTCAACTTGTCCAATAACATGTTTACTGGCAGCATCCCATCTTCCTTCGGAAAGCTTTCAAATCTTGAAGTGCTGGACCTTTCTCTCAATAACTTGTCAGGGAATATTCCTCAACAACTCACAGGGCTAACCTTCTTGGATTTCTTCAATGTGTCTTTCAACAATCTCTCAGGTCCAATACCAGAAAGTGGGCAACTTTCCACATTTGATGATAATTCATTTAAGGGAAACAATGATTTGTGCGGGATTCAATTGGTGAAGAAATGCAAAGATCATTCGATGCCTCCACTACCAACACCTGAGGGTAATCAAGACTTTGAATCAGGATCTTTCTTTAAATCTAATTGGATGGTAATTCTAATTGGATATGGGGGTGGCCTTCTTGCTGGGTTAGCACTGGGAAATGCTTTTGCTGTAGATGTTTATAGGTTGCTGAAAAGGATCTTTTAAATCACAAGTCTAGATTTTGTTATTTTCATCTGTGTAATGTTAGATCATTTTTATTTGTGTGTTTTCATTTGAAGTTATTGTGTTCATCTCATGTAAGAGTGGGCCATGTGTAATTCCAAATAAAGTAGATAAAGTAAAAGTATATAGTGTGTTATATATTTATATGTCTATTTTTCTTTTTCTTTTTCTGTTTGTACTTTGTATACTCAATCTTTTGATTATGCCCATGCAAGATAGGATAACTGTAAAAAGTAAAGCAAAGCAATTTTTTCAAAAAAAAAAAAATCATTAATTTGAATCTAATTATAAGTAGGATCAATTGAGCAAACAATAATAACAAAAATGATATTTTCTTAGAAAAACTAAATTACAGCCAGCATTATATTATAGAGAAAGAAAAAAAAAAGCTAATATAGAAATACAGAAAACTAACCAATTTTTTTATGGAAAAATATACTAACAAAAATATAGAAAGAAGAAGAACTGAAGAAGCAATGATGATCAATGATGATCAATCACTCTCTTCTTCATAGTAAGAGCACTGATCTTTATTTTTCTCATGAGAATCGAATGGAGAGCAAGAAATGAAATTACAAAAACCCCCCATAAATAAGGACAATAATCTCTATCAAAGCAAGCACAGAACAACCTGTCAAGTTTACAGAACCATAGTCTCAGACACATGAAAAATAGAGAGCGGTTACTAATAAGTATGGGAAGTTACCATATTGTGTAGAGAAGTAACTGCAACGAAGCAAAGGTCTACATAGTATACATAACATGTTTTTTGGGTTATTTAACTGAAGTTATGTAACATGGAAAAGGAACTTGCTGAGTTTTTTTGTGCTTCTGATTGTAAAGGAAGTTTGGATCAGATGATTCTTAACTTTTAAGAAAGCACAATTAACAATGTTTAATCTGTTTTATATATGTTAATGGTTCAAATATAACAACAAAATAGGATCTTGTTAACGGTGAATTACTGTATATTCATATACTTTTGTGAACGATGATTTTTCTTTAATTTTAGCAATTATCTTTAATATCTGTTGTAGATTTTAAAGCTATTGAGATATGGAAACATAGAACAAAATCCATATGTCCATCATATTTTACATTATTGTCAATATAACTTAAGTAATCACTTAATCACAGTTGGTTACAGCATTAATTCTTCTGCTCTCAATTGCTGCTATGTCATAGGCTCGAGCAGCTTCCACTTGTGTGCATGCATTAGTTAACAAAATATTTAGAGGTTGGTTGAATTTGGTTTTAACAAAATTGCAGATGTGTTTCTTCTGTACTTCTCAGAATTTTAAAATTTTAGTTTCAGACCTGAAATTATTTAGGAAGTAATTTTATTTTGTAGTCAACTAGCATTGTTTAGTGGTCCATTAGCATGACAAATGGCGTTGACTAATAATGTGACATGCTCCATTATATGCACAAAATTTTTTAATGGTACCGAAGGCAGCACTTCAATTAGTTTAGAGAAATTGATCAATAATTCAACTAGAAGTGGACCTATAAGGAGGGATGTGTATGATTGATCATTACTATTGTCAATTGGAATTTAGCATCACCAATTTAGAAAAATCTTAGAGTCGTAAAGTGAAATGAATGATCACATTATTCCAATTAATCAAAACCAGAAAGCACTATCAGTATTTTTCTTCTCTTGCCCAAGATGCACGCAAAAATTATCAAAACACCATCCTAGTTGGTGCTTAAGTTCTAATTTAAATTTCATAAGCAAATTTCATTTAATTTAATTTCAATTAAGCTAAGTATTACATTGCTAGAGATACACTTTCGAATAAAATAGGAGTTGAAGTTAAGCATTAGACTATAATGATGCAGTAAAAAACATCAAAGTAAAAGCATTTTTTCCTAAGAGAAACATCAAAGTAAAAAACATTTGCTAAGAGAGTTTCTTTTTAAAATGATGCAGTATATTGGTTGATTCTTTTCTGCTTTTTTCCTTCATTTGTTCTTTGGTGCAAGCTAGAAAAAATGGTATTCATAGTAAAAGCATCTCTTGGTTTGTATGCTTCAAGCACACCTCCCTTTCCCTCTCTCTTTACACTGATTTATTGTGCTGTTTTCATGGTCATGTACTGTGTTCTTAAGATACATGATAATTGGTCTTTGCTAAGCTTTATTCAGTTCTTTACGACTCAATAACTGCTTAATTCATTTTTATTTTCTATATTTTACATAATAATTTTGAAAATGACATGAAGGGCCATATTTTTTCTTGCTCAAAATGCACGCCAATATTTCTAGCTGCTTTTCATAATCCAGAACTGTTGCAAGTAGCGTAAGAAGCACTACACAAGTGTCAAATAATTTTTGAGAAAATTGTGTAATGGACTTGTATCAAAACCCTACAGAATGGTAATGGTGGACTTTATATGTCCCTCACAAAATGATAAATCGTGTTAAAGACAAATGTTTTCTATTATTCTAAGAAAAAGTTATTTTATTTCCCTTAGATAATATTAAAATTAAAGCATCAATGCAAAGATATCTGAACTCTCTTCCTATATAAGCCACAGTAAGTTTACTTAGAGTCAATGATATGAAACAAATTAAAGAGAAAAAATTAAGTCTATCGATAGAATTTCTCTGCATATGCTTTGAACTTTGAAAGGGTCTGCGGAAAGGCACTTATGAGTATGCCTTATCATCACTATTGTCTATTGGAATTTAGCATCACCATCACTGCTTCACTATAAAAACCCATTAGAGTGTCCCAAACATTCCATCCATTGAAACCTACTGCTATACGATCACAATAATGGGGTTCTTATGTTCTCTTACTTTCTCCATACAGTTTCTTCTTCTCTTCTCATCTTCCCTCTTCACAAACTGTTTTACTTTGAATGATTCAACTACAACTCATCATCATGAGTGCCATCAACATGAAAACAATGCCTTGCTCAGCTTTAAAAAAACCTTCATCATAAGTAAGTCTGCTTCTTACAATCCTTTCAGTTATCCTAAAACTCTTTCTTGGATTCCAACCACAGATTGCTGCTCCTGGGATGGCATTGAATGCAATGAGCTCACAGGTCATGTGATCGGCATTGATCTTGGAAGCAGCCAACTCTATGGTTTCATGGATCCCAATAGCACCCTTTTCTCACTTGTGCACCTTCAAAGCCTTGATCTTTCTGACAATGACTTTAATCACTCTCAAATTCCTGCCAAGATAGGTGAGCTTTCACAACTAAGATATCTGAATCTTTCTCATGGCAATGAAAACACATTCTCTGGTGAAGTTCCACCTCAAGTTTCACAATTATCCAACTTGTTGTCCCTTGATCTTCGCAGCTATACTCTTCAGCCGCTTCCATATAATCTAATCAACCATTTGCAACTCAAGGCATCCACTCTTACAAGCTTAACCCAAAACTCGACTAGACTTGAACACCTTCGTCTGAATTTTGTGACCATTTCATCATCTTTACCTCATACTCTCACAAACCTTACGTCTTTGCAAATGCTTTCTTTTCGCCGATGTGAACTATATGGTGAGTTTCCAGTCGGAATATTCCATCTCCCAAACATAACAATCTTGAATTTTGGGGAAAACCAAAATCTGCAGGGTACATTACCTGCATCCATTGGAAACCTGACCAATTTAGCTCAATTGGTTCTTGGAGATAATAGCTTTCATGGTGAAATCCCTCGGTCTCTTTTTCGACTTAAGAATCTTAAATTTTTGTCGCTGTCGTTTAATTTTTTTGAAGGCGAACTAGCACTTGACATGATTTTGAAGTTAAAGATGCTTAATAATCTTGACTTGTCTGTCAACAAATTGTCCTTGTTCTCACAAAACAGGGATGTCAATGTGACAACCCTTCCTCCAATTCAATGGTTAGGATTGAGTGAGTGCAATTTAGCTGGGGAAGTTCCAACTTGGATGATGAATCTAACCTCTTTATATCACTTGGATCTTTCTCAAAATAAACTTCAAGGTGAAATTCCATATTTCCTCTTCATGTTGGAGAATCTTACAGGTCTTGATCTAGCTGGTAATGTGTTGGAAGGACAGATCGAGCTTGAAATGCTTTCAAAGCTCAAAAAGCTTACTACACTTAGTTTAGGCGGAGGCAACAAGTTGTCTTTTCTTGAGGGGAAGAACACTTTCAACGTAACATTTCCTTCTCAAATTCAAACTTTGACTTTAGGTTCATGCAACTTAGTTCATTTTCCCAATTTTATACAACACTTGCAAGAGTTGACTTATCTTTTCATATCAGACAACAGCATAAAGACAATACCGAGTTGGTTATGGAACAAAACAACTCTTCAGAGTTTGGATATTTCCAACAACCTATTGATGGGAGAAATATTCCCCTCCATATGCAACCTGCAGTCACTTGTGGTACTTGATTTATCTTCCAACAATTTAGTTGGCATGATTCCATCATGTTTGGGAAGCTTTAGCCAATCCCTTCAACTTTTGAATGTCTCAGGAAACAAATTGACAGGCAATATTCCTCAAATTTATGTGAAAAGAAATGTCCTTCGGTTTATCGATTTTAGTTCTAACAAGTTGTACGGTCAATTACCAAGAGCACTTGTCAATTGCAGAATGCTAGAGTTTCTTGATGTGAGACATAACCATTTCAATGACTCATTTCCTTTCTGGTTGGGATCTCTTCCTAAGTTAAAGGTTGTTTCTTTACGTGATAATCAATTTCACGGAGCTATCATGTGTCCATTGAAATACACATTTCCCCATCTTCGAATCATTGATCTTTCTCAAAATGGTTTCTCAATGAAATTAACATCAGAAATAATCATGTGCTTCAAATCGATGATCATATCCAACAAAAGACTTATGGATTTCAAGGACGAGATTTTCATTGGGGATGAGGTTGTAGATCTTGATTCGTTTTTATTTTCAATGTCCAACAAAGGAGTTGTCATGGATTATCTTGGGGGTCAATACCTTCGTCACATGGTAGCCATTGATCTTTCATGTAACAAAATTTATGGTGAGATTCCAGATACCATGGGAAGTTTGAATGGTCTTGTGGTGCTCAACTTGTCCAATAACATGTTTACTGGCAGCATCCCATCTTCCTTCGGAAAGCTTTCAAGTCTTGAAGTGTTGGACCTTTCTCTCAATAGCCTGTCAGGAAATATTCCTCAACAACTCACAGGGCTAAACTTCTTGGATTTCTTCAATGTGTCTTTCAACAATCTCTCAGGTCCAATCCCAGAAAATGGGCAACTTTCAACATTTGATGATAATTCATTTAAGGGAAACAAAGATTTGTGCGGGATTCGGTTGTTGAAGAAATGTGAAGATCATCCTAAGCTTCCATTGCAAAAACCTGATGGCGATCAAGATTCTGAGTCAGGATCTTTCTTTGAATTGTATTGGATGGTAATTCTAATTGGATATGGGGGTGGCCTTGTTGCTGGGTTAGCACTGGGAAATGCTTTCGCCATAGATGTTTTTAGGTTGCTGAAAAAGATCTTTTAAGTCAAAAGTCTATATGTTGGTCTTTTCATGTGTGTAATCTTAGATTATTTCTATTTTTGTGTTTGTATTTGAAGTTATTGTGTTTCTCTTATGTAAGAGTCAGCTATGTGTAAATCCAAATAAATGTAGACATGATAAAAATATAAATAAAGTGTGTTATATATTTATTTTGATTTTTCTATTTTTGAAATAAGAAAAGCCATACTTTGTGTTCTTTGCATACAATAATCCATTCCCCTTACATACTTTCTCTTATGCTTATGCTTATTCATGACAGCATGTTTTGTAAAATGTAAAAAGAAGCAAGTCTTTCTTTCAAAAAAACAAGTATTCATTGATATGAAAAATATTATAAGTAGATCAATTGGACCAACAGTAATAACAAAAATGAGATTTCCAAACAAAACTAAAATTACAACCATCCATAGTCTAAATCTTTTCATTTGAAAAAGTTACTAACAAAAACAGGAAATTTCTTTTTTCTCTTCTATTTCAAGATGAAAAGTCAACAACACCATAGAAGGAAGGAGAAGTAATGATGATCAATCTCTCTCTTTTTCATAGTAAGAGCACTAATTTTTGTCATAGGAATTGAAGCAGAATAAGAAATGAAATTACAAGAACACCCCATAGGGACAATAATCTCTATTATCATAGGGAGCACAGAACAACCCATTAAGAGAACAAAACCATAGTCTTGAAAAAAAGAGAGCAATTACCATTGAGTATGAAAGGTTAACATATCCATCTATACATTATTCATAAACATGATTTTAAGAATGCCCAATTAACCACAGTTAAGGTGTGTTGAAGTAATTAATTAGTATATTGATTTCCTACAGTTAACCCGTTCTATATTAATTTCCTACAGTTAACCAGTTCTATATATTAGAATTGTTCCTAGTCCTAGTCCTTTGATGGATTCTTGCTTGTATTGCTTGCTGGTGGTCCATCCCGTGCTTCTTCCCGGAAGGACTCTTAGATCATCGAGGATGATTTCAAATTTCTTAAGGAACTATTTTGGGCAAATGGGGATGGCTTGCCTTCTGAATTAATAGATAAGTTTTCAATTACTGTGAGATCTATCCTTCCCCTTTTCAGAACTGACACAGAGACCATTATAGAGCGGTTTAGACGAGTAACCCTGGAGACATATAAATCCTCTGCAAGGTCTAGGCTTCCATTACCTCCAACTTCTGGCCAGTGGTATCCATCTGAACCAAACACGTTATTACGTGTTCTATGCTATAGAAACGATGAAATAGCCTCTAAGTTTCTTAAAAAGACATATGATCTACCTAAGAAACTCTAAACAACAGTGAGAAACAGTAAATGGGATGGAAAATTGGGATGTCGGTGGGGACTATGCATTCTGCTTAACAACCCGGTTATTCTTGTATTTATTACAACATTGCCCAGCTAATATACGTGCATTATTCTTCAGGATGCGACTCTCTTGTAGCCAAAAGCTTATTGCTACTAGCATATTCTTAGAGTATGAAGTGAGGCAGCTCAAATGGTAGCTAAAATGGCTGGCTTACATCAGAAGGTAGTTGAATATATTCTTTCTGATTCATTTATTATTTTAAGATATATTTTACGGTGCTTCTTTGTTCTTTCTACGTTTATTTTTTTTTGGTCTGTCTCTCTCGCTCTTCACTCTTTCTCTCTATATAATATTATATGAAAGTGATGTTCTTGTTCTCTCCTTATTCTTTTGTTAAATTTCTCTAAAGTGGGTTGCCCCATTTCTACTGATGCATTGTATAGCTTATTGGCTGATTAAAAATAGCTTAATTGTTCTTAGTTGGGATCTATGGAAATCATTACTCCTTGCATTGTATATTAGAATTGTTCCTAGTCCTAGTCCTAGAAATTGATTTTACAACTTCTAAAAATTTTTGTTGGAAGTCCATGAATTAAAATATATAGAAGGCCAGATTTTTGTATTTTCAACTTTTGAATTGAGAACTGATTTACTAGTTTCATTTCATGGCAAATTAGTTAATTCATATGGTCCCTTTAAGCTGCTGGAAGCACCCCACAACTGGTGGCAAGAAGCACGAGCACCTAAAATTGCTTCTGTGCAGATTGAATGGAGTGTCAGGGGTGGCTCGTTAAGGAATGTTGATTCTGCTCGTGTTTCAATCCCCAGCACCTTAAAGTATGATGATTCAAAGAAATGGTTGGTACTCTTAGCCTTCTGTAATATTGGGTGCTTGGGTAGAACAATCCAAGATATAGTTTTCTTCAATTATCAATCTAAACAACCTGGTTTTGAATACTTTGGTTCCTGGTTTTTTACTAGATTGGCTTGTTCTTTATATTAATGCTGCAGTTATGTTTACGGCACAGAGCTAAACAAGTGTGCTCATTGGCCTTTTCTTTCCACAAAACTTGTTTGTTTGGTTTTTTATTTCTGAGAGTTAATAAATTATATATTGAAATATTTTCATATTGTACTGATCATGGTTAGTTCTTATGCATTCAATTGACATAATTTTCATTATAATGTTGAGTAATGAGTTTTTTGTGCCATAACAAAGTGAATAACTTTTACTATTGACATTTTTTCAAGTACTTTTTCTGACATGCAGTACTTTGAAATATTAGACAAGAAGTGTAGCCCTTTTCCAATTGCATTAAGAGATATAAAGCAACACGACATTACTCAAAGCATATGCGGGATACTGGTTGATTGGCTTGTAGAGATTTGCATAATGTAATTTTTCTCATATAATACAATGTTATGAATTATAGCTGATAAATTTAGTACGGTTAGACAATACACTGAGGATTATAGTTGATTTATCAATACACTTTGTTTATATTTTGAATTATATTGACTTGCTTGTTTATAGTACTTTTCTTTTAGTTTGATAATACGATGAATTTGTTTATTTTTTTAAAATACTATAAATATTCGAATACAAATTAGATAAAAATTTATATTTATTAAATGTATATTTATTTTGTATGAAAACAGGTTTATTTTGTAATGAAAAAATCTAAAAAAAATCTATTTTACCTTACTGACAGATTTACAGACGGATTTTCTGTCTGTATTCAGAGTTTGGAGTGGTTTTCCAAGGCTCCAATTACCGACAGAAAATCTGTCGAAAAATCTGTTGCTAATTACCGACGGATTCTGACGGAAAATCCATCGAAAAATCTGTCTGTAATTACAGACAAAAATTCGTCAGAAAATCCGTTGAAAAGTTCGATGTTTCAGGGAATGGATGAGAGAATTTACTATCGGTAACTGGTAAAAATTCGTCGGTAATTTTCCGACGAAAAAATCCGTTGGTAAATAATTTTCGATGAGGCTTTTACAGAGGGACAAAATCCGTCGGTAACCAAAAATTCGTCTGTAATAAAGACTAAATCTGTCTGTAAATCGTTCTGTATTAAACAATTTTCTAGTTGTGGTTAAAGTGACTGTTATAGTTACCGTTGTAATATCTGATTACATATAAAAATTAAAAATATGTATTTAGATGTACATATATTTATATTGTTCTTTATTATTTGTGACCGTTAAAGTGGACGTTGTAATTACCGTTGTAATATCTGATTATATAATATATAATTATGTTATTTTTAATTATATTTAAAAACCCATCTAATTACATTTAAAACTAATATTACAATTGATTACATTTAAAATAGATTAGTTATTCTAATTTTAGTGGAAGCTTAAAAGAATTTATATGTTTATTTTTTATTTCTTATAACATTTGATTATTTTAGTGGCATCTTAAGAATAAATTAATTTTTTTTGTACATTGAATTTTGTTAGCCGTAACGTTTTATAATTTTAATGAGAACTTAAGATAAAATTTATATTAATTTTAGTGGGGCCTTTATTAGGTATAATGTTTCATAATTTGAATGGGACCTTAAGGTGGAATTGACATTGGTTTTATTCTTTGTAACGTTTGATAAATTTAATTGGACGTTAAGGTGTAAAAAATAAATAATGAGAGTATGAGACATATGAGAAAAAAAGAGTAAAAAGTTAATAATGGATCTAAAACCATTTAAGCTGAAGTGCCATCATGTTAAAAACTTAGGAGGCAAGAATGAATTTGAAAGCTATTTTTAATTTTTCTTTAATATATTACTAATATATGGATAGATAGATTGAATGGTCATTTTAATTGGATATGGGTGGCCTTGTTTCTGGATTAGCACTGGAAAATGCTTTTCCAGGAGATGTTTTTAGGTTTTGAAAAAGATCTTTTAACTCACAAGTTTAGATTTTGGTCTTTTCATTTATGTGCTTACATTTGAAGTGATTGCATTTGTCTTATGCAAGTTGGTAACATGCAAATAAAAGATAAATATGGTATGCTGCTTTCTCTATCATTAAAATAAGAAAATCATATATTGAGTTCTTTGTATTATTATTGTATACTTGTTTTTCTTTAATTTTTGTTTGATTATACGCATTAGTATACAAGTCATATTCGAGTGCTCCACTTTAAGTCTTGAGACCTGAGACTTTTGCTCAGGTTTCAAGTTTTATGGTATTGGTCATGTTAATTTCATAGAATAATTTAGTAGTTAAGTATCATTGATGATTTTCTGCTTTGTTCATTCATAGTAGAAGCATCCCTTGATGAGTTTCTACGTTTGAAGCACACTTTTCTTTTCTCAGTACTCTATGTGCTTATACAAAACAGGACAAGTACTTTTAATCAAAGAAGCAATTTTTATTCGTTTGATTGGAAAGCATGTTTGGGTGATTTATCCTAAGAAAACACAACTCATGCATATTTGTGTTACGAGCTACTTTTATAGTTGATAGTCTTTTATATTATGCATTAGGTATGGTAGTTACTTTTCCTCTCATAAATACTTGAAAAAACTTTCCGATTTTAAAACACATCAGTTGGCAAAAAGGACCATATAAATGAAAGGAATTTTTTTTAAAAAAAAAGAAGAAAAATAAGTAAATAAACCTCAAACCAACCCATATCTAAAATAATTTTTTTACAATAATATATATCATAATATGTTGCTGATAAAAAAGAAGAGAATTGAAAGTAATAAAACAAATAGTTTAAAAAATTTTTGGAATAGAGTTGAAGGTCTTTAAGAAATAAAAAGTATCAAATAAGTTCCTGAGGAAATTTGTAAAAGACTTGCACCAAATCCCTTGAGAATTGTAAAGGTGGATTTTATATGTCTCTCACAAATAATTATCGTGTTTAGCATAGTAATTTTTTTCCAAATCTATAAATCCGATATTTCAATTCTTTAAGAACTTATTTGATATTTTTTTCAAAAATTTATAAATCTACCGTAAAATTTCTCAGACATATTTCTCATATTATTCTAAAAAGATGTTATTTCCCTTTGATAATATTAAAATTAAAGCACCAAAAAAATCTGAACTCTCTTCTTATATAAGCCAAAGTAAGTTTACTTGATGGAGTAAATGATATGAAACAAATTAAAGAGAGAAGATTAAGTATAACTATAGAATGCAAGTTAGCAAACTAAAATATTAGAGACAAAGATGTCAAAACCTTGAGTGTGACAAAGAGAGAGTTAAGTTTGTGGAGGATAACCAAGCACAGAGGTTTGTAGATGCAGCAGTTACATTCAATAGCACCATTTTAGAAGCTAAGTATGGAAAAATTACATGAATATCTCAGACTTCCTGCATGTGCTTTGAACTTTGAAAGGGTCTGCAGAAGCCGCCACAATCAATAGCTTTCTTAGAACACTCTCATGAGTATGATTTATCATCACTATTGGAATTAGGAATAATACATCCATGTCACTTATGCAACTGTTATTACTTAGAACACCTAAAACAAGGAAGTTTGTGGTGATAATGAAAGATAAAAGATAACGAGAAAATTAAGCATGAAAGACGTCAATGCAAGTTGTTAACAAAGTCAAATAGTAATGACAAAAATATACTATCAAAGAACTTCACTATGAAGTAGCAACAAGAGACCAAGATAGTTCAGTTTGTGGAAGGTATGTAATGAAGCAGAGAGGCTACTCTGCATAACAAAGTCAGAAACAAAACTAAGTACACAGAAATCAATATATGTACATGGTTGAAGTTAATAATACATATTTTCCTTAACCAGTGTTATATACAAAGAGCTGGGGCTAGAAGAACCATGCCCCTATGTATGGGATCTCAAATGCCCGAATAAAATTGCCTCTAATAAAGGGATACTCAAAGTAAGTATGAAAAAATCTTGGGAAAATTAAAATGACATGATTGGCCATATTATGCAAATTATTCTAAACCAAGAAGCACGGATGTGTAGGCCAGTATGTGATTTGAAAAGTCTGCTGAAGCAGCCATAATAACACTCGGAATAATACAAATGCATGTAACGTTACTTGCTTCATGTCTATTAGATAGTATCACCATCACTGCTTCACTATAAAAACCGATTAGAGTGTTCCAAACATTTCATCCATTGAAATCTACTTCTATACAAATGACACTAATGGGGTTGTTGTGTTCTCTTGCTTTGTCCACACAGTTTCTTCTTCTCTTCTCATCCTCCCTATTCACAAACTGTTTATCTTTGAATGATTCAACTACTACTCATCATCATGAGTGCCATCAGCATGAAAGCAATGCCTTGCTGAGCTTTAAACAAAGCTTCATCATAAGTAAGTATGCTTCCTATAATCCTTTCAGTTATCCTAAAACTCTTTCTTGGATTCCAACCACAGATTGCTGCTTGTGGGATGGCATTGAATGCGATGAGCTCACAGGTCATGTCATTTCCATTGATCTTAGTAGCAGCCAGCTCTATGGTTCCATGGATGCCAATAGCACCCTTTTCTCACTTGTGCATCTTCAAAGCCTTGATCTTTCTGACAATGACTTCAATCACTCGCAAATTCCAGCAAGGATAGGTCACTTGTCACAACTGAGGCATTTGAATCTTTCTCAAGTGGGTGAAACCACATTGTCAGGTGAAGTCCCAACTCAAATTTCCCATTTGTCCAACTTGTTGTCCCTTGATCTTCGCATCTATATTGAACAGCTTGATAATCCATTTATCAACCGTTTACAACTCAAGGAATCCACTCTGCGAAGCTTAATTCAAAACTCAACAAGACTTGAACAACTTTGCCTTGATTTTGTCACCATTTCATCATCTTTACCACACACGCTCACAAACCTTACATCTCTGCAAAAACTCTCTTTTAGCCAATGTGAACTATATGGTGAGTTTCCTATCGGAATATTCTCTCTTGCAAACTTAACATCTTTGAATTTTGCGGAAAACCAAAATCTGCAGGGCACATTACCTGCATCCATTGGAAACCTGACAAATTTGGCTTACTTGAATCTTGAAGATAATAGCTTTCATGGTGAAATCCCTCGCTCTCTTTTTGGACTAGAGAATCTTGTAACTTTACATCTAGCTTCTAATTTGTTCGACGGCCGCCTAACACTTGACATGTTTTTGAAGCTAAAGATGCTTAATGTTCTTGAATTGTCTTTCAACAAATTGTCCTTGTTCTCACAAAATAGGGATGTCAATGTGACGATCCTTCCTCCAATTCAAACGTTAGGATTGGGTTGGTGCAATTTAGCTGGGGAAGTTCCAACTTGGATAATGAATCTAACCACTTTAAGTTTCTTGGATCTTTCTCGAAATAATCTTCAAGGTGAAATTCCATATTTCTTCTTCAGGTTAGAACATCTTACAGTTCTCGATCTATCTGGTAATTTGTTGGAAGGCCAGATCGAGCTTGACATGCTTTCAAAGCTCCAAAAGCTTACTATTCTTGGTTTAGGCGGAGGCAACAAATTGTATTTTCTTGAAGGGAAGAACACTTCCAACATAACATTTCCTTCTCAAATTCAATCTTTGATTTTAAGTTCATGCAACTTTGTTCATTTTCCCAATTTTATACAACACTTGCAAGAGTTGACTGATCTTTTCATATCAGACAACAGCATAAAGACAATACCGAGTTGGTTATGGAACAAAACAACTCTTCAGACTTTGGAACTTTCCAACAACCTATTGATGGGAGAAATATCCCCCTTTATTTGCAACCTGCAGTCACTTGTGTATCTTGATTTATCTTCCAACAATTTAGTTGGCATGATTCCATCATGTTTAGGAAGCTTTAGTCAATCTCTTCAATATTTGTCGCTCGCAGGAAACAAACTGACTGGCAATATTCCTCAAACTTATGTGAAAGGAAATGCCCTTCAGTTGATTGATTTTAGTTCTAACAAGTTGTATGGTCAATTACCAAGAGCACTTGTCAATTGCAGAATGCTAGAGGTTCTTGCTGTGAGCCATAACCATTTCAATGACTCATTTCCTTTCTGGTTAGGATCTCTTCCTAAGTTGAAGGTTGTTTCTTTACGTGATAATGAATTTCACGGAGCTATAATGTGTCCATTGAAATACACATTTCCCCAGCTTCGAATCATGGATCTTTCTCAAAATGGTTTCTCAATGAAATTAACATCAGAAATAATCATGTGTTTCAAATCCATGATCATATCCAACAAAAGACAACTGGAGTTCAAGGACGAGATTAATTACAGTGGGAATCTGTTTCTAGATATTGATTTGTCTTCATTTTCAATGTCCAATAAAGGAGTTGTCATGGATTATCTTGGGGGTCAATACCTTCATCATATGGTAGCCATTGATCTTTCAAGTAACAAAATTTATGGTGAGATTCCGGATATCATGGGAAGTTTGAATAGGCTTGTTGTGCTCAATTTGTCCAATAACATGTTTACTGGCAGTATCCCATCTTCCTTCGGAAAGCTTTCAAATCTTGAAGTGTTGGACCTTTCTCTCAATAGCCTGTCAGGAAATATTCCTCAACAACTCACAGGGCTAACCTTCTTGGATTTCTTCAATGTGTCTTTCAACAATCTCTCAGGTCCAATCCCAGAAAATGGGCAATTTTTAACATTTGATGATAATTCATTTGAGGGAAACAAGGATTTGTGCGGGATTCGTTTGTTGAAGAAATGTGAAGACCATCCTAAGCTTCCATTGCAAAAACCTGATGGCGATCAAGATTCTGAGTCGGGATCTTTCTTTGAATTGTATTGGATGGTAATTCTAATTGGATATGGGGGTGGCCTTGTTGCTGGGTTAGCACTCGGAAATGCTTTCGCCATAGATGTTTTTAGGTTGCTGGAAAAGATCTTTTAAGTCACAAATGTTGGTTTTTTTATGTGTGTAATCTTAGATTATTTTCATTTGTGTTTGTATTTAAAGTTACTGTGTTTCTCTTATGTAAGAGTCAGCTATATGTAAAGCCAAATAAAAGTAGACAAGATAAAAATATAAATATAGAGTGTTATATATTTATTTTGATTTTTCTATTTTTGAAATAAGAAAAGCCATACTTTGTGTTCTTTGCATACAATAATCCGTTCCCTTTGCATACTTTCTCTCATGCTTATGCTTATTCAAGACAGTTAAGGTGTGTTGAAGTAATTAGTATATTGATTTGTAGAATTCTGGTGCTTTGATTGTAAAAGAAGTTTGGATCAGATGATTTTAAGAATGCCCAATTAACCACAGTTAAGGTGTGTTGAAGTAATTAGTATATTGATTTCCTACAGTTAACCCGTTCTATATATGTTGATGGCTCACATATATAACAACAAATAGGATCTTGTTAACTCTGAATTATTGCATCTTCATATACCTTGTCAATAATGCTTTTTAATTTCTTTTAGTAGTTATCATTAACATCTGTTGTAAAATTTAAAGCTATTGAGATATGGAAACATGCATAGAACAAAATTGATATGCCCCATCAAATTTTACATTATTGTCAATATAACTACACATCTCTGTTCAAAGAATTGAGTAGAGATCGCTTTCTTGCAGTTCTAAGCCGCTTGTGTTTGGATCATAGAAAAATGAAATGCTGTCACTGCCATCACAGAAGATCCCACCCAGTTCATCATCACTGGCTACGTTTTGTTGTTGATCTTTTGTGACTTCCTCATCAAGTTCATCTCCACATGCATTGTTTGAGTTCTTTTCAACCAATTCCCTAAACAGCGAAGAGCGAAAGAGAAGGCCAAGAGCCGTGGGAGAAGACGACTTGCTGCTCGAAAATCGATACATTTTGTTATCAAAGACTTCTTGATTTTCAGGGTAATTCAGGTGATCAAGACTGATGAAAGAGGTATTGTCAAAGGGCAATGGTTTTGAATGTTGTATTGGATTTGGAGCATAGTTGGATGGAGAAGTGAGTGCTTGAGAGTTTAGTACTACTTCTGTTTCAGGTTTAGGGTCTTGGGAGTTTTGGTGTGAAGGCTTCAACCATGTAATGTAATTACTTAAATCAAAGTTGGTGACAGCATTAATTCCTCTGTACTCAATTGCTGCTATGTCATAGGCTCGTGCTGCTTCCTCTTGTGTGCCTGCATTAGTTAACAATAACAAAATGTCATTCACAGGAACTAAATTGAAGGAGTAGAAACAAAAAGCATAACTATATCTTTTCTTTCTTTTTAGAGGGATGGTTTAATATGGTCTTGAAATTGCAAATGTGCTTCTTTTGTAGTTCTTAGAATTTTAATTTTAACTATTTAGACTTGAAATTAAAATGGTTTACAGAACATAACTTTACAAATTAAGTAGTAAATTTTAAAAATTTAAGAGACTAAAGCACAATTTTGATTGACCAGATTGAACATTTATTTATTGACTTTTGTTGATTTTAACTTACTGTAGGTTCCAAGGTAAAGATATTTGTTTCCAAAAACTCTTCCTATCCTTGCTTCCCATCTTCCATTCTGATGATGCCTGCAGAACATTGACAAAGCATTAGTGATTCATCTTCATCACCAACAACCTTAAAAGCAGATACAATTTTGTGTTGTGTTCAAAAAGACTTAGTAGTATCTCACCTTGCAACACCCCTATACTTTGATACACCTCTTGAGAAGCCACTACTCTTCCTGCAATAATTATTAAAAGGGAAAAGAAAAAGCTTAGGATAATGTAATGAAGATCTAATAATCCAAATGTCCCATATTATAGGATCACAATTTCTTATACCTCCTTAAAGTTGCCAAGTACTCTTCTTTGGTCATAGTCTGCATTATTTCTAGCTCTTTCTCATAATCTGATAACTGTTAGAATTATAATACAAGAAAGCATTAGATAAATTATTGAATCTAAGCAAAGATGCAAACCATTATATTACTATCATATCATACCGGAAAATTAGTAAAAGTTGATGTTCCCCAATACTTAAGTGCTGCTAAATCATATGCTCTGGCAGCAGATTCTTCTTCATCATAAGCACCTATGATATTTGAGAAATATTATAAAATTGTTATCTTACAATTAATTAACAACAGTGATTGAACTAAAATCTTGGCTAATTAACAACAGTGATTGAACTAAAATCTTGGCTTTCATTACTATATGACAACACTCACCAAGATAAACTGCTAGCACCATTGTCCAGTTCCATTCCATGTTCCAAAATGTAACAAGATGAAAATCAAAACACATGAATCAGTTAGCATCAAACAAATAAATCAATGAATAAAAGGAAAAAATAAATAAATAAGAAGTGTGTTGTGTACCTTGCTTCCCTTTCTTTTTTTGAGTTACATTCCAAGAAAGCTTGTCCCATAAATGAGCCTCAAACCTACCCGTCCATCTATGTCTGTTTGATTACAATTTTAACTAATTGGATTAGAAAATCAAACAGAACAAACAAATTTTTTTTTTAATTTCATAATCAAACTCAGTTTAATTTATTTCTAATCACCTGCTAACCCCACGAAATTTTGAACTTCTCTTAGTAGTGATCACATTAGAATGTTCGTGCTGCTGCGGCTGCGGCTGCTTCTTCTTCTTCTTGATATACCTTGCTTCTTGGAGCTCACCTTCTTCTTCACACACTCTTCTTCTTCTTTTTCTCAATCTCACTTCATCATTCTCCATTGCCATTGCTATTTCTTGCACTATAAGTGTTCTTCCTCTAACAATGTTCTTGACTTTATGCAATATGTGAGGAATGTGTGTTCTTTATAGGACACAACTAACACATATATTTGGTTTTGTCCTTATTATGTTTTTGTGTTTATTGCTACATACAAGGTTGGAGTTAAACACAAGGAAACGTTCATCACAAGGAAAATTAAAGGACAGACTTAAGTTGTGTTAATGCATTCAATGATTATTTAATTCCAAAGTTTTATAAGTTTTGAATGTGGTTCTTGTTAAGGTTCATCAAGTACGGATGAACTTTAAATGTACGCTAGATTCTCAACAATCACATAATAAACCTTTGTCCTTTGAACCAAATAAATCAACCTATTATAACAAAAATAGCCATAACTTGCCTTATTTAGCATCCATTAATTGTTGCAACAATTAATAAATGTTAAACAAGACCAACAATTAATGAATGCTAAATAAGGCAAATTATGACTGTTTTTGACTGATTTTCTTTAGCTACCAAATATTTTCGTTATAATAATATGATTGTAGCATGTTTATTACTAATCAAAAGTGAATATGTAGGCATATTATTAGTACATCCTATAATTAAAAGGAATTCAATATTTTTTTCGTTCTTGACTAGGATTGATGGTAGCATTATGTTGATAAATATGTTGGTAATCCATTTCATTTTTAATTTAGTGCTTTTCTTAAAAAGACAAATAATAATAATTTTGCAATGTAGTAATTACACTAATATTCTCAAAAAATTAGAGGTAGAATTAGAGATATTAGTTAACTGACTAGTCTGTTCTAACAAGTGTCAAGAATTCGAATCTTTTTTTATGTGTGCATCAATTTATTAGCTAGAGATAAACCCATAAATAAAATACAGATTTGTGATAAATTAATCTTTAACTTGAGAATTTTATGAGATCTAATTCATCGTTAAAGTTTGCACAAAAATAATTTTCTAGGGTACGCATTAAATGGACTATACTACTATAGGATCACGCAATAATTTCTCAAAGTAGAATAATGCAATAAGTTAATTGTGTAAAGTTCAATTCATCTACAATAAAACTATATTCAAATAAAGTATAAAAAATATTTCCTACACTAAATATGTATATATAATTAGATTTATTATATAATAATCCATAATAAAAGATAAATTATCCTTAAAAATTAAAATCTATGAATAGCATTTTGTAAATGTATTTCATTTCCATCCTTACAAAGAGAAAATTAGAAGTTCTGAAATTGATATTGAAGGTTGACTCAAACCAAACAAATTTTGTTATATTAAAAAATTGGCCGGTCGTAACAGTAGGAATGATCTAGAATTCTTTTTCTGCATTTTAATGCTCTGAATTATTGTTAAGAAAGGCTGGTTTATGTTTATTAAATTGGTTTTGTTTTTTTCATGGATTCATCAATGCCCACAGAATAGATAAATAATAATAGTAATAATGCTTTTGGGGCAAGATATATAGAATTTCTTACCATATGGTATGGACAATTACGGTGTTTCCTATGTTAGAGAAGTATAAGATATAATATCCACTTTACTTGCTTTTGTATGCATATGTTTAGGTTTCTTACGGTATCTTCTAGTTCGACAAGTTAATGATTAATTAGTATCTTCGCAACTCGAAATTCTATTTAAGAGTTTATCACTAACCAATAAGCTGCTGTATGTATAAAGCAAGATTCGAACCTACAATATTTATTTAAATATACTAATAAATTAATCACTAGACTAATTTAATTTTTTTTTTTTTTGGTATGGATGTATTGGTTAATAACAGCTGGAACATTGTAATCTTCTACATGACTTCTTTTCCCTTTTGGGTTGATCCTATGGACTAATCTATTGAAGTAAGCAAAAGCCAGGTAACTTTATATATCATTAGTAGTAATTTAAGAAACTTTAGATTATTTTTTAAATTTTTATTTGAGGTTATAAAATGAATGAAAGTGACTGTAAAAAATATAATAATACAATAGTGTAAAAAATAATGTTATATATGGTCATTGTCCATTATAAAAGTATGGAGAGCTTATCATCTTGTGTATGTGATTCTATTTTTTGTACATTATTGCTTGAAGAAAGCCAAGCTATCAAAATCAATATGAATTATTAATTATTAGTATGTCATTGTATGAAATTATTAGGCCAATAGCTATTGTCTTCCTCATATATTGAGATGGAGTGAAGTTATATACACCGACCATGGTTTTAGTTTTAAGATAACGGGAAATCTCATATTTTCTTGCAGTATTATGATTAATAGGTTTTACTCTATCTTTTATTAATTAAGTAGTATATGGGAAATTAAACATAGAATTAGGAAGATTCTAGAGAGTTAAAAATTTCAAAGGAACAATACAAATGCTGCTTGGGATGGTTAGTGTTTCCCATACTCTCAAACAATAATATAAGATGAATTCATTGGTACCCTCTCTTAATATTAGGGAAATACTAGTTGTACAATATTAATCAGCCTTTAATCAGTTTTTAATCAGATTTAAATAATATTTAATTATTTTTTTAGTATAACATGTTCCTATTTTGTAGATACATATCTATAATTAGATTTTAATTTAAATTTAAATTTTAAAACCCACCCACTTCGTTACGGTGACTTTGCTTTACTTTCGTAACTTCACGTAACAGATACCGTTTTTTAAATTCCTTATTCTACGGGATATTCACACGCATTAGTGAATCTCAAACCAAAAAGGACGCTGCCAGCTGAATTCTCCATCTCGTCTTCATTGGTGAAGACCATCACCACCTTCCAGCTGAAGCACTCTCTCATTTTGCATTGGTGAAAGATATCATTATTTTTCACACATATATTTATGTAATTTGTTAAGAAATATCATGTTCAACATTTTTAATTATATTTTAATTTAAACATAAAAATACTCTGCTGATTTAATTGGAACAAGGTTGATCTTATTTAATTTTATTAATAAAGTTGTTGCAAATAAAGTATATAATCAACAATTAATTTAAAATTGTGTTGTTATTTTTCGATTATAATACGGCTTGGTTTGATAAAGCTTTTCAAAGAGGTGCTTGTGCTTTTTAAAAGCTCAAGCTCCTCATTTTGTGTTTGGTAAATAAAAAAGATCATGTGCTTGTGCTTGCAGCTTTTAAAAGATCGGGGTACTTTTGAAAGCACCTAAGATAGAGCTTTTCAAAGTTGGCTTGTACTTTTCAAAATTTAAAAGTCTAATATAACCTTATATGTTAACTAATTTTCAAATTTAATGCTTGTATTTATATCTATTATAGTATTTTTAAATTTTAAAAGCTATTTTACCAAATGCAATTGTTGTTGCTTGTGATTATTAAAAGTAATTTTTAATTTGATTTACCAAACATAAATGCTACCACTTTTAAAAAGCTATCTTTTAAAAGTTAACTTTTATAAGCTACTTTTAAAAAGTAAAAGCTTTACCAAACTAAGCCTACATCTGAAAGTATGATATTTTATACAAAATATTTTTAAAACACATCTAAAATCAGTCAACTTTAATAATACAATATAAATGTTAATAATACAATTATAAATGGTCGAATATAATTATATACATAAACTAAAATATTTTCAATTGTAGTTTCTTTTTCAATTGTAACACATCTAAAATATTAAGTTATACAAAAAATATTTTTAAAACACATCCAAAATCATAAATCTAAAATTTAAATTTAAACATTAAAAAATAATTGTAACACATCTAAAATTATGAAGTTATACAGAAAATATAAAATCATAAATCTAAAATCTAAATTTAAACATTAAAAAATAATTGTAACACATCTAAAATTATAAAGTTATACAGAAAATATTTTTGAAACACATCCAAAATCATAAATCTAAAATCTAAATTTAAACATTAAAAAATAATTGTAACACATCTAAAATTATGATGTTATACAGAAAATATTTTTAAAACACATCCAAAATCATAAATCTAAAATTTAAATTTAAACATTAAAAAGACAGCGTTGTAAATGAGCGCCGAAAAGGAGGAAGGCAGCGTTAAGGATGAGCGCGGAAGAGGATGAACGACAGCAGAGGATGACTTCTCGTGCACCTCTGAGTTTTCCATGTGCGCCTCTGAATTTTCGACATGGCGCAAACGTGATTTCTCTACTTCTTTGAGTGTTTTGTACGAGTTTAATTAATAATTTGATAGTTTAAGGTTTATTTTATATTTTTAAAATCAAAATTTTGAATTTTGAATAATTTGATTTTTAGATATGTATTTAAATTATAATATATTAATAATTAAATATATTAAATCTGAAACAAAAATTTAAATTTTAAATTTTAAATTTCAGTTTTTTTAGATTGTATTTTGAATGTGTATTTAATTTTAAAAAGACAATAAATCTATTCATAATTTTTAATTGTGTTTGTTTTAATTTTTTTTAATTATTGTAATAAAAGGTTGAATGTTGTACGATTTTTAAAGGATACCTAGTTGAACCGTTAATATTAATGAGTAAACCATATTTATTAGAAATATAATTATTTATGTATTTTTATATTAATTTAAATTTTTTACAAAAATAATTTTTTGACTAAAAAACTAAAATTCGATCTTTGTTAAATTAAAAAAAAAATCAACGTAAAACAAATAAATTTAAATTTAAAAAAAAATACTTTCATAACAATATTAAAAAAGATGCTAATAATATTCTTAGTTAATTATCACTTCCAATCTCTATGCTAATTAATTAAGTTTTTAATTATGTGCATGTAAAATTATATATTTTTTCACTATATAATTTTTTCTTTTTTAAGATTTATGTATTTTAATTTGTTAATGTATCTAATAAGGAATAATAACCTATATCTGCTAACTATTATAAATTCCAAAATGTACTGTCAGCTGAATAAAGCAGAAGTTTCTAGTGATACTTTTCTATATTATCTATCATGCTAAAGACATTATATGATTTTTCTGACCTTATTTATTAAATGTGATACTATTTTCCATAATAATAATAATAATAATAATAATAATAATAATAATAATAATAATAATAATAATAATAATAATAAACGAACCAATCTCAATCATCAGTCAATCAGTACAATTTACATGAGAAGTGATGTACACATGACGAATAACACAAGCAAAAAAAAATAAAAAAATAAAAAAATAAGAGATAAAATTAAAAAAGCACATATTTGAAGTGATTTATATATAACTCTCCCATCTTATTCCTTATCATCTTATAACCCCAAACAGAAAATAATAATAATAAATATTTTTTTCTCTCCAGTGCCATACCATCCAACAAAACATTATCCCTATAATCCTGGCCTCCATTCTTTTCTTCACTTTACATATTGTGTTGAAATGCATGCCATCTAGCTTTTCCCCTCTAAAGAAGAAAAGAAATTTACACCAACATGGTTCCCACACTAAAACACATACATAGAAAGTGCCAAAAATCCTAGAGGGGGTAATAAACCCTAGAGCCAATATATTTTAATATTTTAATATTTCTTTCTTCCAAATAATAATAATAACATTTTCTTTATGACCAAGATAAAGAAAACATTATCCACAATCAATAAATGAATGGAATTGATGAACTGAATTTTAATTTTCTCTAGCAAGGCTTGCCTACAATACAACCAAGGGCACCAGCATACTTTGTTAGCCTATTGGCATGGCTACCAGGTCTTGGCTTCATCATCATCCCTTTGTTGACATTTTGCAGCTTAGTGATTGGTTGACCAGATTGAAGAAACGTAGCACCATTCATGAAGAGGTCTTGATCTGAGGTCCATTGCCACTTTGACCACACCTCTTTTGGTGCATAGTCTCTGTGTGTGATTTCCTTTGCAGCATTGTTGTTTGGTGCAATGAAACGGTTTCCTTGGCTTAGAATTGTTGGCCCTGAGCTTCCTCCAATGGCATACATCAACCAATGAGTGTAGTCATTGTTCAACACATGGAAGAATCCATATCTGCACCTTGGCATCCTCTGAATCAATCCTTGTCCGAAGTGGTTGAATGCTACCGTGATTTGCATGATCTTGTCGCCGGTGTACGAGTCACTAGCTCCGAACAACATCACCTGTCACACAGAGTTTTACACAGACATTCAATCAAAAACAAAATTAATTATCGTAATTTTATTCTATTAGACCAATTTGATTGAACTTGATTACCAAAATGACTTACGTCGTTATGCTTGGTCATGTGGCAATTGGAGATGGTGATAGCGGTAGAACCCTGGATAACATCAACAAGGCCATCATCACACTCAGACATGGAAATGTGATCAACCCAAATGTTGGAGGATCCGAAAATGGAGATGGCATCACCATCACTCCTTGTTCTTTGACCAACATGGTTGTAAGAATCCCTAATCATGCCACCAGCCATGGACTTGATCTTCTTGATGTGGAGGTTATGGACAATGATATTGTTGACGAATTGCATAGTGAGGCCGGCGCCGTCCCTGATCATAACATGAGCACCGCGGCCGTCGATGGTCTTGTCGGAGGAAATCAACAACTCTTGTTGCAATCTAATGACCATGCTGCGTGCAAAGATGATCCACAAGGGTCCTTTCTGAGTAACCGCATGTCTTAGGGTTCCGGGAGCAGGGTTGACCAAATCGTTATCGGATTCGTCGGTGACGACGTAGATGGGGCCACCGAGGCCTCCGACGGCCCTACGTCCGAAACCCTTGCCACATTTGGCCAACAATTGGCGGTTTTTAGCCCAATCGGCACGGCACCTCCAGCAACGGTCAATAGGGTTAGTGGCCTCGCATGGTGCATGTGGATCAAATGCATGTCCTTGCCTTAGATTCCTCCTTGTCATGTTTGCTGCTTCCTCCATTGCCCTACATCCAATTAAATCATATATAAACCAATCTTTTTTTTCAAAGTTAGGATTTGATCCCGTAGCTTCTTAACTATAGAAAGAATATGTCATTTAAATTATAATTGATTGACATATATAAAGTAATTTAATACCTATTATGTGAAGCAATTTAATTAATATAAAAATTTAGGTGCAATTGTTTTTATGTAGATTTAAATTATTTAATATTTATAAGTTATCAGATAAAAATTTAATTAAATATATTAAACTATTTAATAATTTTTAATTATCAATTTTACATATATAAATTTTCACTTTTCATTAAATATATTAAATTATTTATAAAAATATCTTTGTGTGAACATATATATATATATAGTCAGAATATTACAAAAATTGGTGTTTAGATTTTATTTTTAAAATATTTTTTATTACATATAATTTATTAAAAACTATTCATCCATCTCAATTAATTTAATTTTTATTATTTTTATATATATTTAATAAAAAGAGTGATAAACACGTTTATTGATATACTAGTATATATAATGTTAATTAAGTAAAATAAAATAAGTAGAGAGTACATACAGATGAACGTGGAGATTGAGCTCAGATGTAACATTCAAGGGATTAGGAACGAAGGACTCAAGAGCAATTTCATGGGCCATCTCAGCTTGTGCCTTGAGAAAATCATCATATTCAGCAATGCCAGCCTTAATGCATGGAATAACAATGGCAAAAGTAACCAAGAAAATAAGGGCAAGTTTCCTTGTACTTTCTGCCATTATTTTTTTTTATGTTTTTCTCAATGCCGATATGTGTAATTATTTGGTTTTTTTTGGCTTGTTAATATTTTTTTGTGGTTTTGCTTGGGATTTTGTTTTTTTTTTTTGTTTTTTGTATGGCCAAGGTCTTTGGGGATTTTTATTTCACAAAAAGGTGCAGACCTTGGCAAGCCAAAACACCAATTAAAACCAAGCAATACAAGAGAGCATAGTGCTTGGTGTGAGTTCTTATTGGAGAAGCAAAATGTGCTTCTTTATATAATGATTTCATCCCTTCAAGATTGAAAGCTATGATCCTAAATTTAGGACTTAAGGAGCGGGGAGAGTGCGCCACCATTGTGTTTTGCTTGGCTTATAATTAGTTTCAATGTTCAAACTTGAATAAGAAAAACACGGTCACAATTTTCTAAATTAAGTAGCTATTATTTAGAAATTGAAATTGGCTAGAAAAAGAAGGAATGAGAGCCCAAGACCATGCCATGCCATCACTATTTTTATTAATTCGTCACTATTATTGGATCGCATGAATTGAATTATTTTTCCTTAGCTTTTTTGTTTGTAGTTAAAGTTTGGTTTGGTAAAATTTTTTAAAAAAAAATATTTATAATTTTCAAAAATAAAAATTTTTTATTCTATGTTTGATAAATTAAAAAGATTATATATTTATATTTATAAATTTTAAAAAATAAAAATATTTTTAAAAACATTTAAAGTTAAATTTTTTAAAAATTATTTGTACTTATTAAAATAAAAAAATTAATATAATATTATATATTAATTAATATCTAAATTTAATTTTTATATTAATATCTATTATAATATTTTAAATTTTAAAAATTATTTTACTAAACACATTTATTATTATTTATATCTATTAACAATTATTTTTAATTTAATTTATTAAAAATAAATGTCATAATTTTAAAAAAAATACCTTTTAAAAATAAAAATTTTACCAAACCATAACCTAACAATACTTTAATTTATAGTGAGTCTCAAAAAAAATGAGAATAAAGTTTAAGCCACTCATTTCTCCCAAATACACTAACAATCACTCACATACTTTACGTTACGGATTCTACTACGTACTTACGTGGACTAGTTAATTACATTTCTCTCTTGGTTAACTAAAGACAATTACTAGAATGCCAAAAAAAAAGTGGAGAAGATTACTATGATATATTTAGTATTTAAAAATATATGAAAATTTTAATTTAACAAATTACTATAAATATATATTAGAAAATAACAATTTGAGACAATTTGTTTGATTAATTTATTAAATAAAATTTAAATCAAAATTGAAAATCATTTTAGTGATTTTTTTATGCAAATCAATAAATTTTGACAAAAAATATAAAACAATACATCATACAAACATACACTTTAATAGATCTTATGTTATAATTTAACGTTATTTTGATCATATGAGAATAAAGTTTAAAAAGACTATACTCTAATGGTTTGAATTATTACACAAATAAACAATTTGAATTGTAAACAATAAATATAAATATATTTCATTGAGATTTTGAATAAAAATTTAGTTGAGTCATAATTTAGGGAACTCGAATTATAAACAATTATAAGCAATATAGCCTTACGCCCTCACCATTTAAGCACATTTTGGTCTGATAATACTTTATATTTGTTTAGATATTTTAAATAATTAATTATAAACTTTAAATTAAACAACATTGTTAAATTAGAATTTGGATGGACAGACTAGTTCTCATCAGGGAAAAGAGAAAGGGGGGGAGGGGGGAGGAGGATGGGGCATGCATATATATACATGTGTATCACAAGCCACAAATTAATCAATCCTACTAGAAAATCATTAAAAATAATCAAATAACAATACATACATACATCAACTGTCCTTCACCATTTTTTTTTTAAATTATCCTTTTTTTTTTCATTTTTGCTTATTTCTCTTAATACTATAACTAATATTAATGCTACTATAACTAATATTTCATCCTTTGCCACCAATCACTCACCATCATTGCCACTCATAGCTGACAGCGGACCATTCCTATCGTCGCTTCTGCCTATTATAAATCTTAAATTTTAAAATCCTTGATTTTGAATTTTAAATCTTACTTAGATCTTAAGTTCTAAATTTTAAATTATAAATTTTAAATCATATACTCTAAATTCTAGCTAATTCTAAATCTTAAAAAAATTGAGAATTAAAAAGGTAATTTCACCTACAATATAAAAAAAAAAGATTTGGTTAATATTAACTAATTAGAAATTAATTTCATTTGATTTCAATTTAAATTTTTTTACTTGAATTTTGAATATTTTATTACTTTTAGTTTCAGATTTTTTAAATATATTTTTCCTCCTAGTTTTTTAATAATTAATTGACTGAATTAATATTTACTTCATAAATTCTTTTCAAATTAATATATGCTTTTAATATGGATGCATGTAATACGAGATATATACTATGGTTTAGTTTTCTCTGGTTTCTATATACTATAACCAGTTAATGCACTACTAATCTAAAGATGATTGTAATGAGATTATTGATGTAATAAATATAAATATTAAATATTAAATAATGGTAGGGCTGGTCAAAAGCTTTGCTATACGCTTCAGCATGGAATTTATATTGATATTAAATAAATATTAATTTAACCTAGCTACTAGCTAGCCTTGATTGCTTTCACTTTAGCAGAAAGAAAAACTGCTGTTTGACCCATAAGGAGTCTATATAATAACAATTCTTTTCTTAAAACAATAGAAAATAGAAAAGGATTAAGACTAAAGTTACGCACCTGCGAAAATGACAATGTAACTATTCCTATTCCACGCTTAAGAATTTCTCTATATATGGCAATGCTGCCATTGCACGCATGCATGCATGCATGTGCATGTTCATGTATATATGTTGTATGCATAAATATATACATATCCCCTTGATAATGTCAATAATTGAAACAAGTTAAATCAATGAAGAGCTTAATTTTAACATATTGGATATGAATTCAAATTGCATAACACATTCTATCATGTGATTCAAATATATGGACGTAATATTGTGATTATGGTTATTGTTTTTGCAATCGTATCGCTAAGGATATAATTATTTATGTTGTTTTTTTTATTAGTTTATATTTTTAGAAGAAATATAGTATATTAATATGATATTAGAATTTTATGTCTAAAATATTTAGAATTTAATTATTATTAAATTATTTTTTTATTTTAGTTCATGATAATAATAAAAAAATTTTGTGGTTCACAAATTTAGCCTAATAAAATTACAATTTTAGTTTTCATTATCTTATCTTATCTCTATGTTATCTCCTTATTTTATTTTATCTTTTATTTTTTATAAGCAATGCTCTATATATATTTAATTTTACTTTTATAATTCACACTACAATTCAATACAATTCAATCAATTAACAATCAATAAAATTTTTTCATATTTCTTTTTTTTATTCTTTCGCAATTTGATAGTTTTCTAAAACGCTCTTTTGGTTCTCTCTTCAATTAGAAGAAAAAAGAAAGGGAAAAAAGAACAACGAAATTAGAGTTAGGATTTTAGCCCTCTTTCTTCTTCGTGTATATCTAATTCAGCAAAGAATCTCTCTTTTCTTCTTCAATCGATAATAAATGGCGTCAACGAAGAAGATCACTTTGAAAAGTTCCAATGGCGAGGCGTTTGAGGTTGACGAGGCAGTGGCTCTCGAATCGCAGACGATCAAGCACATGATCGAAGACGATTGCGCTGACAGTGGAATTCCTCTTCCAAACGTCACCAGCAAGATCCTTGCGAAGGTGATTGAGTATTGCAAGAAGCACGTCAATGCTGCTGCTTCCGAGGAGGATCTCAAGATGTGGGATGCTGAATTCGTTAAGGTCGATCAGGCCACTCTCTTCGATCTCATTCTGGCTGCAAACTACTTGAACATCAAGAGCCTCTTGGACCTTACTTGCCAGACAGTGGCAGACATGATCAAAGGCAAGACTCCGGAGGAGATTCGCAAGACATTCAATATCAAAAATGACTTCACGCCGGAGGAGGAGGAGGAGATCCGCCGCGAAAACCAGTGGGCGTTTGAATGATGATGATCTGCTGCTTCTCCTGCTGCATGCATAGCTTCTGAGATGGGTGCCCTGTGGTTCCATTTATGCTATAGTTGCTAGTTTTACTTTGATGGTTTATCTTGTTTTCCCTATTTTTGTTATGTCAATGTTGTTGACTTGGTGACAAGACTTTCTCTTATTTGGATCTTAAAATTGTAATTTTGTTGGAGTAAATGTGTGGGTATCGAAAATTTTTTTATTCTTGTCATGGATTAAGGTGGAAGAGTAGTTTAATAATTATTGATGAATCTCAAAAAAAAAATAACATAATACAATTGACTGAAAAAGACTTATGTCAAAAATTAAGTAAACTCATTAAAAGACTCTTATTTGAAGACTTGTATTAAAAATATAATTATTTATATTATTTTTTTTATCAACTTAAACTTTTAGAAAAAATAATATCATAACATATATTCTTAAATAGAAAAAATATATATAAAAAATTAACTTTTAATTAATTATTATTAATTAATTTTATTTAGAATTTAGAGTTTATAATTTAGAATGTAAAATTAAAAATTTAAGATTTAGGATTCATTAGCATTTAAAATAAGTAAAATAATTTTTAAAAATTAATTAATATTAACTGAAAAAATTAATTCCTTATATTACTCTTTCAAATAACTAAAAAAATGTCAAGAGTTAACTCTTTTGGTAAATAAAAGTGAGAGTTAGCTAGTATTAATTTAAATATAGGGTGAATATATATACGAAAAATGTTTATCATATAACATTTTTGTTTCGAATATATAGAGTAGAACTTAACAACTTTATCATATCACATAACTTCGATAAAACACATCGAATTTCAACGGATCACATATATTAGACTACAATAATAGGCTAATTGTATTAAACTTCAAGTTGTCCAAAAAAAAAACGAAAATAAAACATCACAACGGTTGCATTGTCGGCTCAATTTTATGGTTATGGAAGTTTTTATGTGTAATCTGCCCATATATGGATTCATGGAGTACAAAATAAATTTATGGGATAAGTTTTTGTGAGTGAACTCGGATCATGCGAATTATTTGATTTAAAAATTTTGCATGTCAAATCGGATGGTCCGATTTGGAGCTAGAGAAATTTACATTTCGGAAGGTGGAAATCGGACCTTCCATATTTTTTGTAGGTGGTAATTTTTTTATGAAATGGAAAATCAAATCGCACGGTACGATTTGATTATTTTATATTTTTTTGAATCAAGTTAACCTAATCGAAAGGTCCGATTTGCTTGTAAAGGCATATATAAAAGAGTGTAACTGGTGGAAGAGATCAATTCGCGTCTTCTTCTTCTTCTTCAACGGCTTCTTCTGGTTTATGCTTTCTGTGTTTCTCTCTTGCTTGGTATGAAACCAAAAAATTTAGTAGTCAAGTTTATTTTCTTGTTTAAGTGATTGAGAGAAATGAGTGACAGAATTCCTTTAAAAGTATATTATTTTGGTCAGATTTTGTTACAAACATCTGAAGAGTAAAATTTGTTTGTGAAAATTCGTTAGATGTTGTTATTCCTTTCACAATCTCATTTGAAGAGCTCAAATGTGTAATGTGTGAGAAGATTGATTCTGAGAGGTCAAGAAAATATCATGTATTCTATACAGATATCCCATACCGGTGTTTGATGGATTCGTCCAGTTTCAAACCAAATATGTAACGGACGAAGCGAGCATGCAAGAGATATTTTCAATGTATATTGAAAACCGGGCTCAAATCTCATTCATCGAGTTGTACATTGAGTTCGAACAATCTGAGGCCGACCGGAATATTGTACGGGAAGATTACAATAGTGACAGTGAAGAAGAGTTCAAAAGCAACTACGAAGTTGTTGGTCCAGACGGAGATGAAGATCAATGTGACGGAACTATGGCTCCAGATGTGACAGACGTGGCAAATGCACTCGCAAACGAAGTGCCGTTTGAGGAGCCATCATTCATGCAAGTTTTGGATTTGGAAGCCATGCATGATCCGAAGTTTCCAGAATTAGGAGTGCAGGTACGTAATTCCCCGTATTTATAAAAAGGATTAGAATTTTGCAATAATTTATCTTGATCGATGGATCAAATAGTTAAGTGAAGTTGAAAAATATACTCAATTAGTATTTGTTTTTGTGTATCTGTTTATTTATTTAAGTTTAAGATAGTAATTTTTTAGTTAGTTATTGATTTAGTTAAATATAAATTAGTATTTATTAATCATTATTTAATCATGCGTTGATGTTCTTATTTTGTTTAGAATGATATAGTTACATGATGTAAAGTTTGGATTTATATCATAATTGATGTAGTAAATATTGATTTACCTTTATTTTCGGTATTTAAATATTTGTGTAGTAAGTATTTTTTGTCTGGCTGTCGTCGCGGCAGAAATTCCTATTGTCGCAGATGGTGAATTTGCCGTTGGGATGGAATTCAGTTTCAGGGAAGCTGTTATTAAGGTGATAAAAGAGTATACTATACGAAGAAGCGTAGATTACCGGGTGTATGAGTCTGAGCCATTGACATTTTATGCCAAGTGTACACAGTATGGGTCAGGGTGTGATTGGCTTATCAGGGTTAGCATGATCAGCAGGAAGTACTGTTGGGTTATAAGGAGGTATAACGGTCGTAACACCTATACCAGAGCCACCATTTCTCAGGATCATTCGAAGTTGGATTTGACCACAATTGCAGAAGCAATAAAGCCGTTGGTTGAGGTTGACCCCTCCTTAAAGGTAAAATCGGTTATTGCAAAAGTGCAATCGAAGTTCAACTACATCGTTAGTTATCGGAAAGCATGGTTGACTAAGCAAAAGGCAGTAGAAAAAATATTTGGAGGCTAGGAAGCATCGTACGAAACGTTGCCTATATGGTTTGAGGCCATGTGTCATAAGGAGCCATCAGCTGTTGTCCATTTTGAGACTATGCCTGCATATCAAGGCGATGACTTGGTGAGTGATATTCGGGTATTGCATCGAGTCTTTTAGAGTTATTACCCCTGCATTAGAGCATTCAAATATTGTAAGCCAGTTGTCCAGGTGGATGGGACTCACTTGTACGAAAAGTATAAGGGTTGTCTACTAGTGGCAGTTTCACAGGATGACAACAACAATATCGTCCCAATTGCGTTTGCTATTGTGGAGGGAGAGACTTCTGATGCGTGGCACTTTTTTTTTAGTAACCTACGACAACATGTTGTCACTCGGGATGGTGTGGGACTAATATCCGACCGACACCAATCCATCAATGCAGCTGTGGCACGCAGTAACGGAGCTTGGTCACCTCCTAGAGCTTTCCATATGTTTTACGTCATGCATATAGAGTCGAATTTTTTGATAAAATTCAAGGCACCGTACTTGCAAAAACTGGTCGTCAATATAGGTAACGTTGAGCAATTCTAAGTAAGTTATTAATAGAGTTACCTTCAACAAGTGTTTTGACCTCCTTTTTTCGTTTGTTTCTTGTTATCGTGCAAGATATTTGAGGACGATGCGGGAGTACGAAGTGCGTTACCAGTGTTTACGAGAACGGGGCAAGGCGTACACTAACTGGTTAAATCGAATCCCCCGCAAACAGTACGTGTTAGCATTTGATGATGGCTACCGATGGGGTCACATGACGACGAATTTAATAGAATGCATCAACTCAGTCTTGAAAGGTGCACGCAATCTCCCCATTACTGCACTTGTGAAGGCAACATTCTACATGTTTAACGAGTTGTTCACCCGAAAAAGAGCCGAGGCGGAAGCACAGATTAATGCTGGCCATGTATTTTCTGAGCTCGTAACCTCAAAGTTGAATGCAAACCAACTTGCATTAGGAAACATCCAGGTTAGTTGTTTCGACCGGCAGAATGAGGTCTTCGAAGTGCGCGAGATGCCAAGTGGACTGGAGTATGTTGTCGATCTCCGTCGCCAATGATGTGATTGTGGTGAGTTCCAGGTGGACCAGATTCCTTGTCAACATGTGTTTGCATGTTGTGCCAACCAACGACTGAATTGGCAAGTGTATGTGCATGATGTGTATAAGATGGACCAAGTTCGGCGGGTGTACCGAGCTAGGTTTAGGCCATTGGTTAATACTACTACATGGCCTGCTTACAACGGGCCTCGATTCGTACCGAATCCGTACCTGAGACGTGTTACCAAAGGTCGCCCCAAGAGGACGCGCTTCTTAAATGAGATGGACACGCGAATGTTACGTCGTCCCAAGCAATATAGGCTATGTGGGGCTGAGAAACACAGTCGTAGCAGATGTCGTCAGTCAGCTGGTGCAAATGCCACAGAGATAATCAGTAGATTCATAATATATTATGATATGATATTTGTAGCATTATATGATATGATATGAATTGTCCAAACATGTTAATTTAATATGATATTTGTAGCATTATATTATGATATATGAAACATTATAACATGTTCAAGTTGTCCGTGACATAGAAAGTAATCGAAACATAGAATAGATAATTAATACATAAAGAAGTTAACTACACAACTATTTTTTCGTTGTCCACTTTACATCCTTCACAAGATTCTTGTATTTCTTGGCAGCCTTTTTGAACACAGATAGAGTGTACCGACTAGCGCTATGACGTTGCGGATCAACCCTCAAATTGTAACTTTTGCCTGTGTCATTCAGAGTGCGTGCCTGACCTGTATATAATTTAATTAAACAATTAGATAAAGTATATAAAGTAATCAAACCAACAGAGATACCACATATCATTTAGTCAAACCAACCAGAGATACCATTTATGAATACAAGATAATCAACAGATTAAACATGTAAAGCAAAATATACAATATAATACTATCATTACGGGATTCTTCATCCTCATCGGACTCCTTTATTTTATCCTTCTCATCCTCGTCCTCGTCATCTGGGTCATTTACTAGGTACCCATCGGTCTCTTGCTCAAGTGTGTTAGCATTTTCTTCAATGAGTCACATGGAAACATGGTTAGGGTTTTGACTATTAAAAATTCTGCGTCCACCGTCACTCCTACTAGAGTCAACAGATACGAACCCTTCAGAAGCACTCGACGAGGTCCTGCATGGATGCCTCGCGTCCAATGAATACCTACCCACCATGAACTCAGGCTGATTACCATCTTGTGATTGTCCTGCATCTGCAGCCATGAACCCAAGTAACTGGCTAAAAGAAGCTCCTTCTCCTGAGTCAAACTGTGACATACCCCAATACTGTTGATGTATTGGGTATGACGGGGTCAACTGTGTTTGAGGTACATACTGGCTTGAGTACTGAGGTTGTTCTTGTGGAAGCGTATTTGGAGGTGATGGTGGCAGTGACTGTGGCTCCTGCTCTTCATTGTCATCATCCATATCCTGATTACCCTTATCATTCTCTTGAACCACAAGATTCGACAAGTTCAAACGGTTCCTAAATTTTGTCCGGTACCAGTACATGTAAGTATCCAATGGATGCTGCGAAGGTATGGGAAGCTCAGTAAGAACGTGGTTATACCTATTTGTCCACTGCATCACTTAAAATGAATGACTCGAAGCCGTGGACCAGTTAAGATTATTAGGACCAGTCAAGACTTCTCCATGAGCCTTGTTCAGATTCCGTTCCTGATGAGGTACTCCCTGAATAAAACCGAACTGTCGCCTATACCTATCGGTTGCATGCCACTCGATGCATTCAAAAGACACCAACAAATACTTCTTTAATGAAAACACACCTAGTCTTCATGAAGTTCATCAAAGGCCTTCCTAAAGTGAGCTAGCGTAAGATATCTATATCGTCGGTCACCACGCTCCCAGTTACGCCACCTAATATGATATATTTCATTAACACAATTGAATTCTAAATATCAAGATACGGGATAAACGTAACATAATATTACCTGTTTGCAAGAGGAAAACTGCGGAATTTCCTAGGAAGCGACGCCAGATATGTACAGTCAAAACGAGATGCCCTACATAACGCCCGGTAGAGGTGTGCTGGGCATGCCGATTCCCAACTATACTGTTCAATACTGCCAAAATCACGAAGCAAAGGTAAAAACTTCCAGTGCACATCTGTCCCATATTTATCCCCAAAAAAGATCGTCCCGATCAGCAACATAATGTGACACTTCACGTACCTCTGTATACTGTCTTCATCAGTCAACTGTAAATTTTCTTTTAGATCCTGTAGCCATGTCAGTTTTATGCAGCTTCCTCTACAGTCCGACTTATGCGGTGCAACTCTAAATTGGTGTAAACACTCCACCTCCAAGGCTTCAAAACTACTTATTGTCATACTTGTGACTGGAAGACCGTCCGTCGGAAGACCAAGAATTATAGCCACATCTTCAAGCGTCATAGCACATTCACCAATCGGAAGGTGAAACGTATGTGTGTCTGGGTGTCACCTTTCGATTAGAGCATTCACCAGTGCTTTGTGACATTGGACTACCCCAATCTGAGATGCATGATAAAAACCAGTAAGTCGTAAATGCTCCTCCACTCTATCATTGTACCGATCTAGAGGGACTAGGTGATCACATGTCAACATTCTTAATTTCTACAAAAACATAACAAATTATTAGTCAACTCATTAACAATTACTAACTTACTACTAAAAGATAATAATTTTTTAACTAGAGCAACTAAAATATTAAACTCATGCTAAACTTTTTGTTAATTACAAAATTTAGTAATTACCATGTACTAACCTACCAATTAATTAACTCTCATTGTTACAAAATTTGCACAACTAACTCAACAACACACATATTACTAGAAATCACACAACTATCATAAATTATTTTACTAAATCCAACTAAAACAAATAATTTTAACTTCTAAAATTAATTATTAATCCTTAAAATTATTCATAACTAACTATTAATAATAATAACTAATACATATATTCCTAATCAAAATTTTTAACAATATCACAACATCTACATTAATTGTTTATTTATTTACGGTTTATAATTTTTTTATAATATCTAAAATTATAATTTCTAATATTAATTATTTATTTACTATTATTTAAACATATATTCCTAAATTTTAAAAAATAATAATAATCATTCTGTTTATATTCTTAAATTCATTTTCTAACAATAATAATAATTAACTTCCTAACAATGATAATTATAATTAAAAATGTTAAAAAATCTCAAAATAAACTTACGTACTTTTAAAAAATAATAATAATCATTTTGTTTTAATTCCTAAATTCAATTTCTAACAACAACAACAATATTTATCTTCCTAACAATGATAATTATAATTAAAAATTTTAAAAAAATTTAAAAAAAACGTTGTTTTAAAAAAATAATAATAATCATTCTGTTTACATTTTAAAATTTATTTTCTATAAACAATAATAATAATTAACTTTATAACAATAATAATTATAATAAAAAATATTAAAAAATTTCAAAAAAATTACATTTGTTATACAAAATAATAGTCATCATTCTGTTTATATTTTGAAATTCATTATGTAACAACAATAATAATAATTATCTTTTTAATAATAATTATTATTATTAAAAAATAGTAAAAAAATTTCCGAAAAAGCTTACAAATGTTGAAAAATAATAATAATCATTCCGTTTATATTCCTAATTTCAATTTCTAACAACAACAATAACAATCGAATTTCTAACAATAATAATTATAATTGTAAATTATTAAAAAAATTAAAAAAAAAAACTTACATAATCATGATGACTTAGATAATGTATAATATGAAACTCGGGGCGATCAACATCTCTAACTTTGTGTTTCTTTAGTATTTTAATTTTCCTTCCACCATGCACAGCAAAGAACAATGGAAAAATGAAGAAGAAGAAGGGTGGTATGAAGTTGAAAGTGATATTTTGGATGGTGAGTGTGGGTCTTGCATGGGTCTATGTTAGGATTCAGGGCACCGTTCGGAGAGTAGCCTGTGCGCGACACGTGTCCGGGGCTTCACAACTCGGACCGTGCGTTTTGCCAAACGCAACTCGAACCGTCCGTTTACTAAGAGAGAACTCGGACCATGCGAGTTCTATTACACTGACACCACACGGATGTGAAGCACCTGTATTTTCTATATTCGAGTCCAACCTTATTGTTGCTTTCATATTCAAATTAAAAAGCGTTACATTGTCCATGAAATGACAATTATTGTATTATATGTTAGAAACAAGAGACTAGACTGGAGAAAAGATTTGTATGTCTATTCAAGTTGTGTGGAATGATACAATATAGAATGGTATTTATAAGTAATAAGAGAATCGAAATAATAAAGACGTAATATCTTATAATAAATATTCAGATATGCTAAATAATGCTAATCGATCCTAATTATATTCTAACATCCCCCCTCAAATTCAAGTGACAACTTGAGTTTGAAACATATTTAAAACAACGAAATAAAGAGAAAAAAACTGCATAAACTGAAAAAACAGGTGCAGACAGAACTGCCACTAGTCTGAAGGAAGCGCAGACGGAACTACCGCTTGTCTGAAGGAAGCACAGACGGAACTGCCGCTATCTGAAGGAAGTGCAGACGGAACTGCCAAAAAGAAACGCAGACGGAACTGCCACAAAGAAACGTAGACAAAACGCAGACAGAACTGCCACGAGAAAATGCAGACGAAACTGCTGCAAGAAAACGCAGATGGAACTGCCACGAGAAAACGCAGAAGAAACTGCCAAAAGAGAGCGAAAACTATATGATTTCTTCATAAGAATAGGTAAGCAGCAGATGACAATGGTGTTTGATCATTCAACTCAAAATAGGCTAGTCGGTGAGGTGAAAAAGCATCACATGAGTGACAAAAGGGAAAGAAAAATGGCATAGAAAAACAAGTGCAAAAACTACGGTGATTTCACTGTAAGGAAAACAACCTATTCTCTTCAAGGAGAATACCATGGCTCTGATACCATGTTAGAAACAAGAGATTAGACTGGAGAAAGGATTTGTATGTCTATTCAAGTTGTGTGGAATGATACAATATAGAACGGTATTTATAAGTACTAATAGAATCGAAATAATAAAGATGTAATATCCTATAATAAATATTCAGATATGCTAAATAATGCTAATTGATCCTAATGGATCCTAATTATATTCTAACATTATATATGATAATTAAATTTTTTATTAAATAAATAATTTTATAATATATGATACCAATTTAGTCTAAAATTTGGCCGTTGTTATTCAAAAGAAAAAAAAATTAGTGTATAAGACAAACAAAATAATAAAAGAAAAAATATTAAACTACTCTTCCACCTTAACCCAGAACAACAATAAAAAAGTTTTGTGACCCACAAATTTAGTCCAACAGAATTACAATTTTAGTTTTCATTATCTTATCTTATCTTTATGTTATATTCTTATTAAAGGATTTGTAAAATTTTAGTTTTCATTATCTTATCTTATCTTTATGTTATATTCTTATTAAAGGATTTGTAAAGTTAAATGATATAAGAAAAAAACAAGTATGAAACTGTTGAAAACAACCGTTAATCTCAGCTATTTGGATAACAAAAAAATAAGCACATAATCGTCTTGGTATCAAGGAGAAAAACACCAAGCAAATATTCTCCAACGCCACTAACTAGTTTAAGTTGAGTAACTTAAAGATTCAACAATGTAGATGCAAATTTCATGGTGACCTCTACTAATGGTTGTAGCGTCAATGTTGTGACCCTCCAAATAACGCCTTGCTAATTATGCCGGTGGCCTCGATATATCGGTCAACACACCTAGAGATGCAACTGCTTTCGCTCCCGCTGAGACTTGAGCCTGGTTTTGTGATAAAATTTCTTCATATTATAAAAGATTTATATATATATATATATATATATATATATATATATATATTATAATATTAAGTAGTTTTAAAAATAAAAGAACTCTTATGAAAAAATATATTAGAGATATATAACTAAGAAAAGTGTAGGGGACCAGCAATTTTTGTGTTTTGTGGTCAATATTTAACCATAAAAAAAGGAAAAAGTTTGGTAACCAAAATTTTTCAGTCATAGTCAACCAAAATTTTTCATATTTTACTTCATTTATATCACTTAATAACAGTTTTATTTTTTACTTCACTCTCTTATCATTCTACTTATCACTGTTCATTTTACTTATCACCGTTCTTATCAAATCTGCTAATTAATGATATTAATTAGAAAATCATATCCCTTTTTATTAGGCACTATTGTAATCAATACTTAATATTCCTTTTTATAATTTGATTTTTATATATAAAAATACAATAAAGATTAATAATAATTATATTTAAGAACGGTAATTATAATATCAATTACATTAAATAATTGCAATTGATTCTTTGTCCGTTATGGTATTTATCATCAATTATTTAAACTATATTTTATTATGTAGTTCAAATTATTTTACATATATACTAATAAATCATGATTCAAAATAATTTTTGAAGACATTATACATTTAAATCAATGTATAATTTTTTAAATCACTGTCTTTGATAATTTAAAAATTTATTTCATGTTTTTCAAAGTGAAAATGATTTATTTTAATTCACGTATATTTTTAAATTTTACTATAATTAGATTTGGAAAAAAATGTTAAATACCTAAATTAATTTATTCAATTGACAAATTTATTCATAACATCCACAAGTTCATACACATAACATCCATAATTAAGTAAGATACACATAACATCCAAAATTTTATATTAATAACATCCATAATTTCATACTCATAACATTCATAATTTCATACGTATAATATTTATAATTAACAAATTTTTACAATTAATATTACCAAATTTTAAACTATGTGTCTTGTTATATATTTCAAATTATCTTACATGTACACCAAAGGGTCATAATTTTAATATTTTTTATTTACTATTCATATGTATACTTATTTTTTTATTTTAATACGACGAGTTTATAATTATTTTTAAAATTTTATTTTTTAATTTTAATTTTAATTTTTTTATTTTATAATAGCCTATATGTAAAATATGAGTTGTATATCAAAAGTTGTTAACATAATGAAGGAGAAATTTTCGCAATTTGATTCACATTAAATTTGGAATTAACTTTTAGTATAATTAAATAAGGAAAGATAATTAATGATTTTCCTATGCCCAAACCCATGAAAATAAGATAAAAATCAAAACTTTCTCTTGTAAGATTAAAAAAAAACGTAATCTTTTTGTAGCTATTCCCTTTTCCATTTTCCCAAACTCATGAAAACAAGATAAAAATCAAAATCTTTCATCCTTATCATCAACTCCAACCACATGCAACAGCATATAATGTACTCTCCATATGCCAATAAACAAAAAAATGAAACTAAATAACATACCAACATGAATTAGATACAATGCTATGGCATGCTCCAATGACCAAGGTGGGTTTTTTCTTTCTGCATTTTTTGTCTTCCTGGTTTCTGGGATAGTGGATAGAATGAGATGGGGGAGAAAAATCTTGATATCTCACTCTATGTAATTTCTTCTTTTTTTCGGATGTTAACTCACTGGATTGAAATTGCATTTTATTTGAATTAAATGTTGATAGATATTTTTAGGGATTTGATTGAGATGAAGCAGAAATTAATTTTGAAAATGAAATTAATTACTCTAAGAATGAAGAAGGAGGAAGGGTGATATGTATAATATTGATAAGCAAGTGGAGTACACTCTCTTATCATAAGACTGGCATTTAGTTTCTACTATATCTATACTATACTCTTTTTTTTGGCTACGTAGCACTTCCCTAAAAAAAAAGTGAGTGATCTTTTATTATTGAATATAATCTCATACCATTAAAAACACTATTAATGACAAATTAATAGTTACAAAACACAAGAATTACTAGGCCATAGCACTCCTCATATAACAATTTATGTGATTTAATTTCTCCTATTTGCTTTAACTTTTAGAATAAATAATTTATTATGGATGGTGTCAAAATGTTAATAAATTCAGTCATTTAAATCATTATTCAAGTAGTAATATAAAAATAGATATATACTCTTATAACAATCCATCACATTTACACGTGTGTACGTAAACACATATTTTTATTTTATTATAATTAAGTTTGTTCTTTGTGACACTTCTTTTATATATGTGTATATCTATATGTATATGTGTGTGGTGATAGTTTTTTAATTAAGATAACTTTATTTACCACCAACACAACAACAATGAATCTCTGCATTTTGTGGCTGGTGTAGTTCTTAAGCTTAGAAGCATTTTCTGTTGGAGACTTTATGTAGACAATAAGTTTTCTTTTCTTTGGCATTGTCCTTTGGTCCTTGTTATGCCCAACATTAATGAGTTAATTTAATTACTAACTGGAGAAAAAAAAAGAAACATTATTAGTTGTTATTAAGAGGGATCTAACCATTCAAGGGAATACAATATTTTTTCTTTCAATTAAAAAAATTTAAATATAATTTTTTTATAAATTATTTTTTTCAAAATTTTTTAAAAATAAAAAAAACTCCTTGAGACGTAACGGAGTTGATATTAAAAAATATAGTTAAAATATATTTAAAAATAAAAAATAAAATTAAAATAAATTAATTAAAAATATTTTTAATTTTTTTTTCAAAACTTAAGAAACAAAAGAATACTTTAACTAATAAGAAAAGAGGTCAGGAAAAGAAAGAGAGAGAGAATAAAAAGTTAAAATTAGTTGAATAGAATAATAGTAATTAAAAAAAGGTTAGTCTCCAATATTTTTTTTTTTTGAAGTGCTAGGTAAATAATAACTTTTTTGAATAACATGAACAACCACTAATCAAATAAAAACACACTACACTTTTAAATTATCAACCTAAATCTTAATATTAAAATAACCATCCGTACACGTGAAATGAACATCCGATATATCTATTTTTCACATTATTTAGTATTTTCATTGTCTACCTATACTTTTCCTTTCTCTATTTAAGAGATAATACATAAAATAAAATTTCAAGCAGTCCCACAAGAAAATTTCTTTATATATATTTCAATTTCGTTACTTGTGAGATCCTCTACAAGAAAATTGCAAAAGCTGTTACCAAAAACAATATCTATTACTGCATGGAACTTGTTATGTCTAAAGAAAAGTTAACCAGTACCTTGCATTGTGCACTTTAATTTGAAAAAGATTTATCTACAATAAGTTTTCCTATTAACCATACGCGACGATTTGATTATCAATTGAAACAGGAAAAGAATATCTCTGATGAACCATGCATTATTTTATTCTTTCATGATGATGGGTCTTTTATGGCAAAAATAATCACATTTTGGAAAGCAAATTCCTCTTGGAACACTTGTACTTACACTTTTGACCAAAACTAGAAAGTATTCTACTTCACACAGTTCTAAAATCAGTCTTCGTTACTTCATTCACAATTAACTTCTTTATTCTTCTTCCTTCCAAGCACTGAAACTTAATTAATTTGTTTTCTTTATCATCATAGAATAAAAATGAAAAGAATGAAATTTTTTATTTTTTTGGACAAATTTTAAGCTGAAAATAATATATATGTTTAATTTTAATTAACACATATTATTTATTTTATTTTTTTGTATATATATCTTCCTGATTAACAAAGATTGTCCAGCAGAGAGAATAGATGCAAAAGATGCCAAGTTGAATGGAAAATTGTATATGGCACTTAATTGTAATATATGAATGGAACTATATAAATATATATATCATGTCCAATGTATATATAGTATTATGAAAGTTTGGGGTCAGCATGCAATCTTAAATAGGTTTGCTTTGTTAAAGAACCTACATACCGAAAGACAATAATGTCATGAAGAAAATTGGAATCTATCTTTTCAGTTCATGTAGACTTAAATGCCCACACTTTATTTTTTCATTCATTCATTGTCTCTTTTGATCGAATAATCATCAAACTAGATCAAACCAAAGTATCATCATATATTATTATAAAAAATATATATACACAAAAAGTAAATCACCAATTCAAACTATGTATTTATATTCAATATATGTATTATTTAAGTTTTTTTAATGTATATTTTTAATATAATTATATTATTATAAAACAAAATATACTTTAAATATATAATATGTAGAATAAATTTTATAATATCTACAACTTAGTGTTTAACTTTTATTTAACTTATTTTTTATGACAAATTTTAATATTTAATAATTATTTATTTTTATATTTTAAAATTAAATATTAATTTTATTTTAACTTTTTTTAATAAATTAAATAAATACTTTTAAACACCATAATTAAAAGGCAAGATAACATTTAACAGTGAATTAAGAAACTAAAGCTTATTTAATATTTTAGTGCACAATGAAAAAGCTAAGATAGCGAATTCCAAACATATCACACAGATTAAGGAGGAAAAGTAGAAATAAAGGAGGATTAAAGCTCTAATTAGTATTCTAATTAGGGAAACATCAACAGCCTTTTAGTATTTTTTTTTTATTCATAAATTGCTATAGATTATAGTGGTTTATAGTCAATTTATGCTAAAACATAATTCAAGATGATATATAGCGATTTATATATAAATATTTAAATAATTTTTCGCTTTAGTGATTTACCTAAAATATTTGTAGGATCCAAGTATAATTAACTTTCATTTGTTGTATTTAGATATTTTTAAATACTATTTATTTAAATATGTGATTTATCCTAAATTATATCATGTCATATACAAACAAGACAAAAAAAATCTTTAAATTAATTATAAAAAATTTAAAGAAAACTCTTAAAAAAAAAACTTTTTAAACTAACCAAATTTCTATATATGTTACCTTATGCATGAGGCAGCATGTATAAAAGTATAAAACAATAAACTATATTCTCTATATATCTATAGCCTCTAGCTAGTTGATTATTTATCCAAAAATCTTTCAACAAACTTTAATCATCATCAATATGATTTCCTTATCGGATGCATATCATGTAGTATCAGCAACTGTGCCACTGTATGTAACAATGATTCTAGCATACATATCAGTGAAATGGTGGAAACTATTCACACCAGATCAATGTTCAGGGATAAACAAATTTGTTGCGAAATTTTCAATCCCACTCTTATCATTCCAAGTGATTTCTTCGAACAACGTCTACAAGATGAGCTTGAAGCTCATCTATGCAGATGTTGTTCAGAAATCGCTTGCATTTCTAGCCCTAGCCGCGATTACTCGCATCGGCCGAGGCGGAGGGGGCTTGAAGTGGATTGTAACGGGAATATCATTGTCAACACTACCAAACACTTTGATTCTTGGGATTCCATTGATGAAGGCTATGTATAAAGATGAATCTGTTGCACCACTTGCACAGATTATTTTCTTGCAGAGTATGGTGTGGTACAATTTTTTGTTGTTTCTTTATGAGCTTGATGCTGTTGCTAACAAGTCCTCCATGCCTCCTCCTTCTCAAGAAGCTCCACCTCCTCCACCGTCTCAAGGCACAGGTGGGTGGTGATTCATTCATATATATAATATTAACATAGTAGTGTTAGAGGATCAACATATTTTGTGATTTATAGTCCTTAATTAATCATTATTAATATTTTTAATAGTGTGAGATTATATTTAATAGTGTAAAATTACACACTCTTTTTGTATAGTTAAATACTGACTAGATTTTATGAAAATGTTGGCTCCGATACCCGAGACTTTCTTTAACATTAATTGGCTAATTTGCATTATTATCTTAGTGTATTTGTGATTGCGAGTTAGAATTTTAAAAGAAAAAATAATAGGATCGAGAAGGAAAATATAATGTATTTAAAAAGTAAAAAGATCTTTCATTTTGAAGCGATTTAAATTTTTTTATTAATGCATTTGAAATGTTTTGATATGTCATTTTCAGATTTTATGTTAGGATATGCATATTTGACAGATTAGTCTTGGTCAAACACCAATAATGAAGAAGCATAGTTATTTGTTTTTTTTTTTGGTGACTAGTTATTTGTTTAATTAAATTGATCAAGATTGGATTTCAGAAATATTTCTTAACAAAAGTCTCTCATCTCTCTCTCTCTCTCAAGTTAGAGGCTCTATTTATTATATCCGAAATATTTATTTTAACTTTGTAATTTGTTAATAATGTAATAAACTGATATTTCCTACAATATACTCGATTTCTTTTTAGTTTTTATAAATATATATCCTAATATAATAATAATAAGGAATTTTTTTAGAGATAGATATATTGGGGGGCTCCATATATAATTAGAGAAAAATTAGAGTTTAAATTTAATTTCTTGTTATTAGTGTTATAAACACATTTTGAATACAATACTACTCCCTAATAATTGCATAACTGTAAAAAACTTTAGTCCCTGTTAGCTTCAGAAGAAAGAATTATATATATATAATGCATCATTCCAAGTAAAATTCATGAATTTCTTGAATTTTATTTATTTATAGAGGAAACGGAGACTTCTCATGAAGTAGTAGTGCAATCAAAGGAGGAAGAGGAAGAAGAAGAAAAAAGGGAGCCTATAAGGACCAAAAGGAAAATGAAGATCCTTCTCATTCTTATCACAGTGTGGAAGAAGTTAATTAGAAATCCTAATACATTTGCAACTTTAATAGGCCTTATTTGGTCAACCATACAATTCAGGTGCGAATAAAACATACACTTACAAAAAAAGTCAGAAAAGTCTTGCTTATATATATCAATATATGTATATTTATTAACATGCATGTTCTTATTATATATAACTAAATTCAATAATCCAGGATATGAAATATATATGTATTACAGGTGGGGAGTACATATGCCCAAAGTTGTTAATCAATCAATAGAAATATTGTCCAATGGAGGTCTTGGTATGGCAATGTTCAGCTTAGGTGACAAAACAAAACAATTAAAAGTTATTATTATTTTTTTCCTTCATTATTATTTATTGTTCAACATTATTATTTTACATTTTGTGTAGGTCTATTTATGGCTTCACAATCCAGCATCATAGCATGTGGCCCAAGGATGACAATGGTGGCAATAGGACTAAAATTTCTTGTTGGCCCTGCCCTAATGGCTGTAGCTTCCATTGCCATTGGATTAAGAGGAACATTACTCAAAGTGGCAATTGTTCAGGTCATCAGTATTTTTTTTTTTTTGTCAATTTAATTTTATTCATTATTAGCATAAACTTTATATATTGATATATAGTTATTGTCACATATTTAAAAAAAATATTTTTTTTAAATCATATATATGTAATTTTTTTTCAAAAAGACAGGGAGACTCGAACTTGCTACCATTAAATGAGTATGAGAAGATTATGTCATTTGAGTTATAACTCGTTAGTCATATATGTAAATTTATGTGATAGAATAATCATGCATAAAAACACCTAATTAAATGTTGGTATAAACTATATAAAAATTAAATCTTATTTATTTTTGTAACAGATATATAATTATTTATATATTTTTTTATTAGTTTAAATTTAAAAAAATTATAATTTATAATAATTTTATTTTTTTAATAAATATTAAATAATAATGAATAATAGATAGTATGATTTTCGATGTGGCAGGCAGCACTACCCCAAGGGATTGTGCCTTTTGTTTTTGCAAAGGAGTATAATGTTCATCCTGCTATATTAAGCACTGCGTGAGTGATGCTAAATCAAAGCATCTCTATATCTTCCATAAATGAAAACATTTGCATTGTGTTTTCTTGCTCAATATTTGATGCCATATGGTAATTTTTTATTTTTTATTTTGTTTTTATTTCATTCATTATTACAGGGTCATATTAGGGATGCTGATTGCGTTGCCAGTGGCATTGGCTTACTACTTTCTCTTAGCATTATGAAGGCCTGGCTACTATACCAATGTACATTACTATTGATTCATATAGAAATTTAAAGAAATTAAAACATACATTTAATTTATACGTTCACCCTAACATCACCTTGTATGTTGTAAGTAAATATGTTATGAGGTTCGTTTAATTAAGAAAAATAAACTCTTGGTCATAATTTGGAATGGTTTTGTTTTGTGAGGTAGATTTGAATAATATATATAATTCATTATATATTTGGTTTATGGGAGATAAATAAAAAGATAAACTGGTCACAATGTGGTGGTTTAATTTGGTGTGCTGCACTATCGGATATTCAGATGCAAAAAATCTAGACATTTATCCAGGTGTTTGGAAATTCATTATGCGAAATTTATTTACTAATTAGTTTAATTGTTTATTCTAATTCGTAATTGTCCATTAAGCTTAAATTACATTTTAGCTAAATTTTCTAAATTAAATATAATTCATTAAAAAAATATAGAAAGACAATATAAATGTTGAACAACGTAAACAACAATTAAAAAAAACTAACATCCTCTGTTATATCACATTTTCATTCCATTTCAATTCTCTCCTCCTCTAACTTACCTTTTTCCTTTTACCAGACTGCGACAAAAATACCACCGTGTAGTTTCAAATTTCAACCACCGTAAGGCGCAGCACCGCCGAATGTCATCTACAATCGCGACTTCCTCCTCACGCGCCACGGCCACTGCCGTACTGAACATACACCGCAGCCCCACCCCACTATCATAGTAAACCAAGCAATGATTTCAGAAGCATTTTTCATCATATCGCATGCCCTGAGTCTAGGTTGTTTCCTACATGTTAAGGATGTGCATACTTCTACTAAGCACGAGGATCAAGTGTATATTTCAGAGATTAACTACATGTTCATGTATGATTGCCTGCATTATTGTTTGTGCTACGATTGGCGCAGCACCTTTCTTCTTTTTTGTTTTCACTTTGTTGTGGTTAATCTATAATATGCAGATAGTTAATTTAGTAGGTATGCAGATAGTTATTTAAATTTTTATGTGAATAGTTATTTGATTAGAATGAGTTTAGTTATATACAACTAAAATATATTAGATGTTCAATTCACTAGATATACAAATAATTATTTTTATCTTTAAATAGATAATTATCCTTAAGCGCCAATAAAAATTCTTGTTGACGAACCGCGGCAGTAAAAAGAAAAGAGAAACTAATACTTTAATAAATTAGAATATAATAAATAGTTAAAATTTTTGAATTAAGGATAACAATGAAATAATACATTGTTTGCTTATCCCAATCACTCTTTGTAACCATAAAAACGAGTGAGATCAAAGGGTCCGAGCAAAACTTAGCATTAAAACAATGAATCCCTTTTCCACTATGAGAAATTCCCGTGGATCTGATCCATGCCATTTTCTGATGAGCAGGATCCTCTTAGAGAGGCAAGCTCAGAGCATACTTTATGGCACTGGATTGAGAAAGAAGGAAATAACACTAGCTAAGCTTTCAGAGAGAGAAAGAGAATTCAGAATATTTTGAGAGATAGGAAAAGTGGATATATTACAATGTTTCTTGAGATCTGATTACAACTGAAGTAAGTACCTCCTTATATAGAGGTCTCTAGATAGAAGTGATATCTTTCGAAATCTAAACAAACCTATCATAAAATGCCAACTGGAGGATAAGGATAAGCCTTATCTTTTTTGGCGTTTTCTAAGCATGTGACTGAGGTCACTTTATTTTAGCACACTCATAATTATACATAGTGGGAACAACAGTGTCCTAATAAAGAGATGGTTTGAAATAGTCTTCTGGAAGGGTCCCATCACCATCTGAGAAGGATGAGTCAGAAGCTAAATTGACAGCTCTGAAATCTGTATCCGGGTCTTGTAGGTAGAGAAACGGATCTTCAGTGTTTCCTTCATTTGGATCTTGGGCATCTTGCAGATATGGGTCATATGGGTCTGATTTTGGGCTTTCAGCATCATCGGGTATCTTCTTCAGCATTTCTGTTTGGAATATGTATAGACGTGCTGGGCTGGTTTCTTGGAGCACAAAAAGAGTATTGTCCAAATTGATTGATTATTCCCGAAGCTATGAATCTGGACTGGAACTCTTGGAGAGTCACTGGTGGAACATCTGATTGAAATGGGAGTCCTTCAACTGCATCTCCTTCTCCATATAATCCAGGTTGCCAAAGTTGACAAAGGTATTTGGCCAAGGCATTCAGGACTGTCTTTTCATCTGTGGACCATATGGTAGAATATCCAACAACATCGACCTTGTTCATGGTATGTGCATTCATGGTATGTGCTTTACATCCAGTAAAATAATCTCTCTGTAAGGTGACAAAACAACAAAATTTCCGCTTTGTCTTGGAGGATTTATTCCACAGTTGGTGCTGGTCAAGCATATTATATAACATTCCTCTCCATGCCTCAAGTGGGGCATACATAGAGAATAACCAGACTAGATGAGATTGGGCTTCAGTGCGGTTACACAGGATGTGATATACAGGAAAGAGTGGTATTATGATAGCACATGGATATAGAGAAGACAGAGCCCAGATATACCACATCATTTCCTCTGGTATAGGACCTTGGATTATTGGTATAGTGCAAAAAGGGGTATCCATGTCAAAGTACTTCGGATTTGGATGTATTTGGGTTATGGTAAGGAGTTGGTGTAGCCAGTAAAACAAGGTTTGTCTGGCTAGACAGACTATTTGAAACTCTGTCTGGGGTCTTGCTTTGAAGGGAAAAGGACCAATTTTCCTTCTGTATGGGTTATTGTGAAGTGGACAATCAGAAAATGGAAGGGTGTATGAAGGGTTGTAGGTGCTCATGGTGCAAATGTAATGGATTGGTTTGGGGAGTGATTCTATTAGTTTGGGGGATGGTTCTTTGGTTGGCCTGGATAAGAAATCTGCAAGTGTGTCTTGGTGTCCTTTGATGTGTCTTACCTCGAATTTATAGCGAGAGAACCAGTCCTTCCATCTTAGCAATTGAGAGTCTGGCAGGATTTTTTTCTTGATTTCTAACATTGATGGGAAAGAGGTGTTATCCATTTCCACAGTAAAATGATAAGCACTGAGATGGAAATTGAATTTTTCTATTCCCCTTTTGACAGCAAGAATCTCTTTGTAAGTGGCATGGTAATGTTTTTCAGATTCTTTGAACTGTCCACTAGCATGCGCACAATAGTGTCTTGTCCCATCAATTTCTTCAAGTAGCACGGCTCCCCAGAATTCATCACTAGCATCTGTCTGCAATATTCTTTTTCCTGTGCTGGGAATCTTTAAAGGTGGGGGGTCTTGTGATATTCTCTTCAAGGTTTTGACAGCTGTGGTTTGCTCAGGTCTCCATGGTGGGGCTTCTTTTTTAGGAGTTTTGACAGCTGACTGGTGTGTCTGGTCACATCTGGGATAAAGTCTCTGATGTAGTTTACAATTCCCAGAAATTGTTGGACTTGTTTGACCGTCATGTTTTCATCAGGAAAATGGATTAACTCTTTGGCGAGATGTTCTCCTGGTTGAAAGAATCCATCTTCGAAGATCATCCCAAGGAATTCAATTTTTTTCTTAGCAATAGAGCTCTTTTTTGAAGATAGCATGATTCCTTGATCTTTGATGATTTGAGTGAATTGGGCCAGGAGTGCCTTGTGGGCTTCACTGTCTTTTGAGAACAGTAAGATGTCATCAATGTAGATGAGCGTGGAGTGTAATATGGGCTCAAAGATTTTGGTCATTGCCTTTTGGAAAAGAGATGGGGGCTACTTTGAGTCCAAATGGCATTACCGTCCACTGGTATTGGGCTTCAGGTATACAGAATGCTGTTTTGTACCTATCCTCAGGATGAAGCCCAATTTGCCAAAATCCAGCTTTTAAGTCAAACTTGCTGAATATCTTTGCTCCACTTAATCTTTGTGTAATGACTGAGATTCTTGGTAGAGGAAACTTGTCATCTTGTAAGAAGACATTAAGTGGCTTATAATCAATGACAAGCCTCTTTTTTCCTCTATTTTGCTCGGCTCTTTTTTCAACATAGAATGCTTGACATGCCCAGTTAGAGTTGGTTGGTTCAATGAGTCCTTGAACAAGAAGGGCCGCACATTCAGCTCTTGCCAACTTAAGATCTTCAGGGTTCATTCCTGAATGCGTGGCCTTTGTAGGGTTGATGTCCTCATTCTTCTTGAAGGGGAGTCGAACATAAAATTCTGGATTTTTCCACAAAGGAGCAGGATGGTTGAATTGGTCATGACTGTCACAACAGGCACTAAGGAGTAGCTGTTGGACCTCCTTATACTCTTCTGGAGCTTCTTGGATTTCAAGGATACTTTGTATCCCTGTAAAAGGCAAAAACTGCCCTTTGTAACTTAGACCAATGGGTTTGATATGTAGCCCATGAGTTCGAAAGAAGGCATTGAATCCGAACAAAACATCTTTGTCTGGGAAATAACTTCCCAGTACTCTGAGCCAAGTGGTCTGACCTGCAAATATCTCCAATCCGACTGGTTTTTTGGAGATGAGATTAATGGTGAAGACCTCACTGTTAGCTACTGCGAATTTCTTGGAAAAAGGTGCCCACATTTCCTTTGGTAAGACATGTGGTTTTATGACAGTGGCACAAGATCCGGTGTCCATTAATGCAACAGCCTTTATTGGTTTATCATAGACAGACGTCTTGACTTTTAAGTCGAAATGGGGTCGAGGTGTACCATCAATCTGTTTTACTCCTAAAGATCCAAGATATCCAAGTTCTTCTTCTGGCATACTCGATCCTTTAGGAATTCTTGTGGTGATGGAAGCAATGGATGATATGGTAAAGATAGACCTTTTTGGTGGGAGGTCTTCTTCTGAACTATTTTCTTCTGAGTCAGATTCTTGGAAAATATATTCAGTTTCATCATTTTTGCTTCTTTTTTCTTCAAGTACTGACTCTAGATCTTCCTCATCACCAATGGAAGCAGCATCCATTAAAGATTGGAGCATTTTTATCTCCTTCTTTGTCTTGTGAGGACATGACTTAGCAAAGTGTCCTTGTTTTCCACAAATGAAGCATTTGTTCGACTTGGTATTGGGTTTTCTCCTTTTAAAGTAACGATACTTTTGCTTGCTTCTTCTCCTTCTGAATGCTTTCTGATGAAATGTTTTGGCTGGTGGTTGCCAATGCGTCTTTTTCTTTGGCTTGCATTCACACATACTTGACTCTTTGCACTTAATTTTCAGATGGGATTTGCTGCATGCTCCTTTGAGTTTGCCTGAGTTTTTTTTAAGCTGTTTGAACATTTGTTGTTGTTCGCACAACTTGTCCAAGGCGGCTAGGGCCAACTGGTATATTTCTCCAATGGTTGTGGTGGCCACTTCTTTGCGAAGAGTCATCATCATTCGCTGTATTTCTGGCTGAAGCTCATCTGGCAAGGATGCTATAAAGACTTGTTTAAGTGGCGGATTATTATTTCCTCCAAGAGGATAATATTTAGCAGCCATCTTCTTGTAGTGTTTCTCCAAGTCCTTTCTGTTGAGTGAATAGCACTTCATCTCAAAATATTCTTGAGAATTTCTTTTTTGGATAATTGCAATGTCTCCTAGAAATTCTTGATGTATTATCCCCAGAAACTGTGAAGAGGTACCATTGATGAGCTGGAGTCTTTCATATTCAGAAAGGTTAGTTGCCCATTCTCGGAGATTGCCAGTCATCCGATTTATGAAATTTGCAAGGACTTGTCTGCTTGTGAGATTTGGGTTGGCCATGTTGGTCTGAATCCAAGCACTAAATTCATTTAACCTTTCTCTGTATCTTGCTGGTGGGATATCATCAAAGGTGAACCATTTGTTAGAAGTTTTAACTTCAATGGAGCTTATATGGTCGTGATTAGCTGAAGTTTCTGGTTCATCCCTTTCAGAAGTTATCTCTTCCTCTTCTTCTTCTACAGGGTTGACCATGGCTAGTGCTGAAAGATCTGCTTCATAGTTTCCTTCGGACTCTTCATCTTCTTGTTCACTGGTCTCAGTAGTCTCAACTTCTGATTCTTCAGTAATCTCTTCACTGTGTGATTGAGTATCTAGAGTAAGGGTATAAATTGATCGTCCTGGAGCAGGCGACCCTTCTTTGATGCCCTTATCTCTCATAGGAACATTAGAAGATGTTTCATCTCTAAAAAATTTCCTGGTTTCCAAGGAGGATGAGGTCTGGATTGGAGGGATGGCTGAGGTTGTTGTGACTTAGGTAGGGACGAATGACGCCGTCCTTAGGGAGAAATAGATCTTTTAGTGTTTGCTTGCCTGGCTAAATGGTAGGTGGATTTGAAGATGGAGTCATAATCTGGGGTTTCTGGTGGTGAATATGTGGATGGAAATAAGGCAGGTGAATATGAGGGATATGGTTTGGCATACATGGATAATGGGTCTATGGACAGTGTTTGGGGTACAGTTGTTTTGCTTTTGTCCATCTCAATTTGTCGAAGTTGAGCCTTGACTTGATCCAGTTCTCTGTTCTTCTTTTGGAATTCTGGGCCAAAGTAGCGATTGTCAATGTAGGCTTTGAGTTCTTGATCGAGTTGAAAAGCTTGTGCAAAGAGTCGATCTCTGAGTTCAGCCACTTGTTTTGCCACAGAACTTAATTGTACCGAGAGACCCTCAGTCTTCTCTACAAGAGTATCAAGAGTGTGATCTATCCGAAGTAGTACTTTATTTTGGCTGACTGCATTATCTGTATGCCAATTAAGCACTTCCTCTTGAGGAGTTGTTGCTTGGTGTCCATGTGGAGTGATTCCTTGAGGTATCACATAAGGTCTCCTAGTGATTTTCTTTTCATCAGTTTGGGTCACTAAAGGTGGGAATTCTTCCTCATAAGATCTGAGAGTGGCGATACACGGGATTGTATCGATTGGCTAATAAGGATAATCTACGGAGCTTTTTCGAGATAGTTTTGTCCTCTTGAGCATTGGTTTCTTTCTGAGCATTGGAGCTGATTCAGCATCATCAGGAGGCTCAGGTCTTTTAAAGGAGCATGGGGCTTGTAACAACTTCTTCTTCTTTTTCTTGTTCCTCCGTCTTCTAGCATAATCTTCATCATCAGTGTCACTCCATTGATTAGCACAGTCACAGTCAGAATCGCACATAGAGGGATCAACATCCCAAATGAAGTGGCCATTTATGTGGGAGACGTAAACAGGTTTTCCGTTCTCATAGAAGTGCACAGGTGGATCATTTTGATCATGAGTTGTCTGCACCTGAACAGGAGAGATCATATTGATTCTTCTGAAGGATGGTCTTCGCAGTGAAATTTGTTTGGTCATTCCAGGTTTCTGAAAAATAGTTGTCACCGTTCCATCACTATTATGAGTAATAGTTGGAGGTGCTGTAGTATGAACATCGACCTGTTCTTTTGGGAAGGCTTTCTCATAATCAGTAATCCATTCCAATGGAATGATAGAAGAAAGTTCTTCAATAGTGATCATCCTTGGAATGTTTACGATTGCAGGTCCTCCAGCACTATCTGTAAACATGAATAATGCCTCTCCAGTTGTGTTTGGGAGATTAAGATCAAGAGCATGATCTTGGACTCTGTAGAGAACTTGGTGATGTAAGGTGGCCTGTTCAGCATTAGAGTCTTGAATTACTCCTACCAATTGTATTTGGATTTTCAGCCTTTGACTTATCGTTGGATCTGATAATCTCATGGTGAAATTGGGAGCTATAGTAAGAATGACACTTCCATTTGAGAGTGTTGTTACTAATGCTCCGATCAAGGCATGTTGGTATTCTTTGAAAGTAGTATCTAAAAGAGCAACTTTGGCTGTTACCGGAAGAGATCTCCTTCCATGAAGGGTAAGAATAAGCCTAACTGCTCCTAGATGCATATGAGTGTAGCCTTGGTTTTGGTAGTTTTGGATGAGTTCTTGTGGTATTTCTAAGGTTATGTATTGTTTAGCAGTAGTGGCTTTTAAACCACACTGTTAAAGATGAGAGGACTGGATGACTTCTTTGGGAGAAGGAGAAGGGTTTCTGTGGATGAGATGGCGAATGGAAGTGAGGGTTGATTTCTTTTGTCTTTGGTAGAAAGAGTAAGGACTTATGAGAGGGTATTCAGTGGCCGGGGTTCGAGAGTCTTCTGGAACATGAGTGAATTCTACCAACTGATCAATCTTATTTTCAAGAGTTTTCTTTAAACTGGAGGGTAATCGGTCTATACTTAGAGAGGTAGAGTGATGTATGGGTTGTGAAGAACTTGATGAGTCTGTGGGATTCATGTTTATGTTTAGTGATTCTCTCTTACTTGCTTTTACTAGTAATACCTTCTTCTTCCTCTTATCAACCTGAGGCTCTGATACCACAGGAGTGAATCTCCAGTACTTCAGGATAACAATGAAATAATTAGATAGAAAGAAACTAAACAACACATTTAATAAGAAAACATTTAAACAACACATGTCCTAATGTGACTTAATAATAAAAAGAAAACTAATTTATATTCTTTGTCGAAACGGTTCATTTTTTCTTTCGTAATGCATGAATTAAATCGCTCCATAAAAAAAAAAATTGTTTCTGAATTACAACATAATATGGGCTAATTTTTTTAGAAATGAAAAAAGATGATGTGTAATTTAATATCATGATTAATTAATAAATTTTTTATTTTAAATAATAAATTAGAGTTTTAGATTTAAAAAATTTGAGAGCCATATTTCATAATACATAAATTTAAAGATTTAATTTGTAGTGAAATAATTTTTTTATTATAAAATAAATTAAAAGATATAATTAATACGATTAAAAAAATTTATTATTAAAATATAAATTTAAAAGTCAGATTTATATATTTAAAAATTTAAAATAGAAATAAAACATATCTAATCTTTAGATTTGTATATTTAAAAAAAATTAAAGATCACAAATCTGATTTTAAATTTGTATATCCATATAAAATAAAAACACATAAAATTTTTACTTTATTAAAATATATCAGTAAAAAATTAATATCAAAATTAAAAGATGACATAATATGTATTAATTATTGAGTTTGTATAAACAATTTTATTTCATCGCTTCCTTTAATTCAACATGATAAAGACTAATTTATATTTATATATATATATAAAATAAAATTTGAATTTTAAATAATTGACTAAACATATGATTAAGCTAATTATTCTACTCAAACATCTTGAATTTGATGAGATGGTTATCGGAATCAATGACATAATTAGGAGTGGCAAACGGGTCGAAATTTGTTGGGTCGACCCACTAATCCATCAAAAAAAATGGATTGAGCTGGAAATTTAAAATAGTCAAACTTAAAAAGTCCGTCTAACTCGCACCGTCTAATCCGTGGACTTTGACGGAACGGGACGAAATTTTTCAGATCAGACATTTTTTGTGAAAGGCTGTTTTTTTACATTTCTACGATGTTATTGATCTATAAGATGATGAAAATGATAATTAAAAATGTTCTAAATTATATTTTAAATTAGATTTTATTTTTAATTGATATAAATTTTCAAATGTTTAATTATATATTTTGGACAATATTTATTTTATTTTAGAATTTGAATAATGTTGATTTTATTATTTTATTTTAAAAAATTTAATTTATAATTATATTTATTACATATTTATAATTATAAAAATTTAATATATGTGAATTTAAAAATTATAATTTTTTATATTTTAAAAATGATAAATTTATCAAAATAATTATAAAATTATATATATTATTTAATATCTAATTATTTATATAAAAAAAATTAACCCACCAACCTAACATTAAACGGAACTAAGAAAGAATTTAAAACTGTACGAGACAAAACGGAGTAACCTACTGGATACCAAATTTTTGGCGGGCCGGTTTTCTCATTTATCACCCCTAGACACAACGTTATCTAAGAATTCCACTTGCCAAATGAAAAGGCTATAAATATAAAGGGTCCTTCTAGTGTACAGATATGGGTGTACAGATTTTTTGTTTTTTATGGTTGTTAAAAGCGTATCACTAAAAGTGTTGCTTAAAGAGAAAGTGTTACCCTTAATCGTTGACTTGGCTCTGATACCAATTTTTAAAAGTCGACTTTTCTTTCTTTTTCGAAGTTTCTATTAACTCTTTATATTTTACTTCGAATAAGTTTATAATTTGTATAGATTCGAAATAATTTGCAAATTCATAAAAAATGTTGACCATTTCTACTATTACTAGTATTTATAATTCTGATTTTATTTTTATAGTCTAATCTTGTTTTAGTTTATAATATTCTTTTTTGCATGGATTATTGTATATAAAATCTTTTATCTGTTTGTCTTTTTCTTTAATATAATTTCTCAAATCTTCAAAAACTTCTTTTATTTCTACACTTTCTGTTGTTTCTAAATATCTTTTTAATTTTTCAACTTCATTCTCCATTTTTTCTTTTAACAGCTTCAATTCTTTTAAGTCATAATATGGTTTTCCAGGCATTTATAAATTTTTTAAGTTTAACTCCAACTTGTTTATATTTATTCTTATTTCTATCCTTTTTATTATAAGGTCATCAATTTCGATCTGAAGATTATTTAATTCCCTTTTATACTCCTTTATTTTACTTTTTAATTTTTTCGCCATTTTTCTTTTTATTTTATTTTCTGGTCTTTCAATCTTTGTATGCTTCATTATTTATTTTAGAATTTTTGCAAATTCTATCATCACTTCATCACTATTTTCTAGAGATTCTATTAATTTTTCTAGCTCTTCAACTTCTCTTTTTAACTTGTCATAGATTATTTTTAGAGCTTCAAATGCTCTTTGATTTATTTCAGAAAACTGCAAATAATTCAAACGATTTTCTCTTTCAAAGAGCTCTTGTTTCTTATCTTGATAAGTTACATATATTTCTTCTTTATTTATTGTCATAGTTTAGTATTTAGGGTTTCATTTAGTTTTTCAACCTTTTTTGTTAATTCTTTTATTTCAGAATTTTCTTCTTTAATCTTTAACTTAGATAAACTTAAAGGGCTATTAATTTTAGATTCTCTTATTTGAAAATTTGATGAAACCAATTTTCCTGATGGTTTTTTTAATAATAGAACTGAGTTTTCAATAGCTTTATATTTTGGTATTTATGTTTTTACAATTTTCTGAAATAATTCATCGACATAAATTCTTTCTCTGTTTTTAAATATTATACTATGATGGCTATTTGTTAAAGCATGATTTATTGCATATGTAATTGAAAATGGTTCATCATCTTGTTCCATTAGATTCTTTCTATGAAATTTATAAGCCAAACTTATAGATCTTCCAAGATTTTCAGTTGATAAAGGTATAGCATATCCAAGATGGGCATTAAATTTAACATTTATGTTTGCCAAATTTCCATGAACAATTCCAATTATTTGATCTATTGGGTCATCAGTAATTCTTTTGTCACAGATTGTTAAATTTATTGGTGAATTAATTCCTTTCATATATGTAGATTTGATTAAGACTTGTATAGTACTAATATGAATCCATCCAATTTTAGATCTTTTTTGTTGATCCTTAATTTTCTCAATCTGTTTACTCAATTCTTCATTATTTATCAAAGCTATTTCAAGTTCTCCATTGGCAGATTTTATCTTTATAGGAGCTTCAAGTTGAATTTTTCCATAGTATATTATATTTTTTCTATTAAAAACTTCTTTTAAAAGATTTTGTTTATTAAAATTTTCATTTGATTTGAGATTTAATTCTATTTTTAGAATAGCCTGTTTTTCATTATCTAATAAAGCAGTTAATCTATAATAATCAGATTCTTCTGTTAATTCTAAACTTTCTAAATAATTCATAATTGAAAGACTAGAATGAAGATGTACCTTTCTGGAGAAAAACTTCCTTTATTTAGTCTATTTTACATAAGGGATTTTTATCTCCAGAGGGGAGATTGTAGATACTAACTCCAGAGGGGAGTTTAGAACTATTTTTCCCTAAGGGAATTCTTCCTCAGATTATAGAATCGCCTCGACCGCTTCCTCCTTGCTCTCCTAGCATATGAGTACTCTTAGCCTCCTGCTTTCTATTATCTGATGCTTCTACAATTGCCTAAGCAACCTATTTATAATAGTTGGGTTTGATGGACAATTCCCATCCTTACCCTTCTTATGACATCATTGCTTACGTCATTGTTTGTTCTCTTGCACCAGCTACATTGTTGGTGCTCTATGACCTAAGTGCTTACGTCACTATGCAATAATGTTGAGAGATGCTTCAGATGCACTGTCCTCCTCTTTTATCATGTGACCCTCAGATGCATTGTCTCCTTCCTTCATCATGTGAGTTGATTCCGTTTCATTATTGCTTTCTTCAGATATTTCTGAGGCACATAGCTGGCACTTGTGGTCTTCTCTGTCTTTTATCAAATAGCAGAGATTCCTCTTTATCCCTTCAGGGAGCTTTTCTAAAAGTCCAGATAAGTTATAGAATGCTGATTCAAATTCCACCAAGAGTCTCATCTCTCTTTCTTCAATTTCATTTCTTTTACTGGACACAAGCAGAGTATTTCTACTTTTATAATTAATCCTTGTGTGAGATTTCTTCGTTATTTTTTGAGTTCATTCAAAGACCCTTGCTAATGTGCTGGCTAGCCTTCCTTCATGACTGTAAATCGTTAAATCTTGAATCTGATCAATTGGTTGAAAATTTTATGGGAAGACGGACATGAATATTACTTGGTATGCTGGAACCAAGCATTCTTCTTCTTCATTAAAAATAGGTTGACTGTTTGTAAATTTTAGGGATATATCCCTTGGATTTACATTGTCAATCATATTTTTAAATCTCTTTACTGCATCAACGAATCCTGCAGGAAACTCACTAATAATTTTTAGATCATTAAAAATTAAAATTGTATCAATTAATCCATACTGAAAAAACTGATAGGTGTCAGATGGAGAAGCATCTAGAAATATAACCAGCTTTGTTAGCTGTTCTTTGGCAATAGGATAATATCCCAAAATTGTCCTTTTTTCTTCAGTCCAATTCAGAACTATGTTAAGAGTTTCTCTGAGATTTGATCTACAGACCTTTTTCTTTTCCTTGATTTCAACCCTTGTAGGGATGTTTCTTATTATCCCTGTTCTCTGGGTTTGAATTGGAGCTTTATCTGCTCTTTTTAGAGTTTACTCTGGATGGAGAGCTTCATATTCCCTGAAGGATTCTTTTGCCTCTTCCAGTGTTAGAAACCCTCCTTTATGAATTATCTTTGATTGATGTGTGAATGGTGCTGCTTTTTCCCAAGCATCATATACTCCTTTCATGGGGCCATTATAAATTACATAATATTTTTTATCTTGGGTGGATTTTTTAATGATTTCAGCAATTATTTTATTTTCTGAAATTTTTTCTTCACCTGATTTGTCCACCATGCTTAGCTGGCTGAACTCTGATGGTTTTGCTTGTTGTGTTGATTTCATTGCTTCAATAGCCTTCTTGAGAGATTGGATCTGTGTCCTTATTTGTTGACAATGCTTGCATTTTTCGAGTTCTTGCTCATATTTTTGAATTTCTTGATCTAATGCGTTGTAGACGAACTCCATTCTCTTGTTAATGTATCTGCAATAACATTTTTGTCACCCTTAATATATTCAATTTTTATTGGATATTGTAACAAAAATAATTGCCATCTTACCAATCGTCTATGATTATAATCAACTTTTAAATTATATCGTATGAAACCTGTTAGGTAACTTGAATCTGTCCTTAATGTAAATTCTCTGGGTAGTAAATCAATTTTCCATTTCTTAAGAGATTTAATTGCTGCTAGAGTTTCCTTTTCATGAGTAGTATATCTCTGTTCTGTTGGAGTAAAAGTCCCTGAAATATACCTGCAAAGTAATTCCTTTGGGGAATATTTAGAATCTAGTGATTCTTTTTCCAAACTTTTTATAGCTTTCTTAGCTTTTAGACATCCTGACCAGGTTATGTCTGAAGCATCTGTTTCTACTATTAAGTAGTCATTTTCTTCTGGAATATAAAGTTCTGAAAGTTTTTCACATAATTTTTTAATTCTTTGAATTTGCATGCTATCTTTTTCATCCCATTTCCATTCTTTTTTAGTACTTATTTTTGGAAATAAGCTTTTAGTGTATTCTGTTATATTCTTTAAAAATCCTTGATCAGAGATATAATTTATACACCCTAAAAATCTTTGTAATTGTTTTCTATCTTCTATTTTATTAGGAAATAAATTTACTTTTTCTAGAACATTTGGTTGAAGTTTTAGCTTTCCTTGAGCGGATAGAATTAATCCAAGAAACTCTATTTCTTGTTTTGCTATTCTTGCTTTCTTTTTGCTAAGAACTAATCCTTTTTCTTTACATCTTTCTAAAACTATTAATAATTTTTGAAGATGATCTTCTTTATCCTGTTTTGTAAAAATTAGTATATCATCAATGTATACTAAAACAAATTCATTTAACTCTTTTAGATTTTCTTCCATAAATCTTTGATAAATACCTGGGGCTTGTTTTAATCCGAATGGTAATACATTCCATTCATAGAGCAACACACTTGTTGATTCTTTTATTGGGCAAGTAAAAGCAGTTAATTTTTTTGTTTCTTCGTCTAAACGAAGTTGCCAATATCCTGATTTTGCATCAAGAGATGAAAACCAAATTGCTCCTTTGATTTTTTCTAAAATAGAATCTTTTCTTGGAAGTTTATGAGCATCACCAATAGTTGCTTCATTCATCTTCTTATAGTTAATAACCATTCTTCGTTTTCCCCTTTTAATTTCATTATTGTTTTCGACATAAAAGGCTGGAGCCGCATGAGGACTTTTACTTAATTTTATAATTCCTTTTTCCAAAAGATCTCTACATTCTAATGAGAACTCTTCTCTATCTCTTGCGGAATAAGAAATTTTATTTGGAACATTTATCTCTTTTGTAGGATCTTTTAATTTAATGCTTACTAATTCGTTATTTATATTTTTAACATCTAAAGGATTTTCAGCACAAATTTCATCCAAAAGTTCTTCTATCTTTATTTCAAGATTATTTTTTGGAATGTTTATCTGAAAGTATAAATTTAAATAACATGTCTCTAATATAGAAAATATTTTAAATTTTAAGATCTTATCTATAGTAGTAGTTGGTATTTTTATACGTTTTGATTTTTGATTTATTGAAAAATCTGTGGAGCTTTTAAAACTATATATGTTAATTCTTGAATGAATGGATGATATAGCTTTAAAAAGTTATTTCCTATGATAAAATCCATTCCAGAATCTAACATATATATAGATGGAACAATAAACCTATAATTTTGAATAAAAATTTCAGTCATCTCTGCTTTTTGGTCAATTTTATGTATTGATTTGTCAGCTATTCTAACTCTTAATGGTTTCTTTAATTTTTTCCAATCAAGTTTTATATTTGAACTAGCAAAGCATTGTGTTGCTCCAGAATCTATAAAAGCATTTATAAACCTTTCTGTTATTTTTATAGTAATAAATGTGGCATTATTACTCAGTCTCCAAGTCTGTTTCTGAGACATATTCAAAAATATAGTCTAAGTTATCATCAGATTTCTCTAAAGGTTCCATGAAACAAGACTTAGCAATTTCTATTTGTTTAGTAAGATCCTTTTTATCCTTCTTTTTCGGACATTCATTTGCATAGTGTCCTTCTTCTTTGCAATACCAACACTTACAATTTTCTTTTTTATTCGGACAATAGTCACTTTTTTGTCTTTTGTTTTTATTGTTATTTCTTTTTCTAAAATATCTCTTTTTTCTCCAGTTTGGATAGTATTTTCTTTTTCTTTGAAAGTTTTTATTAAGCCCATATTTTTGGGGTATCTCTTCATTATCCTGACAGCAAATTCTAATTATATTTGCAAATCTTTTTTGAGTTGCTTCTTGCATACAACGTTCTTTTATTTCCTCTCTTATTGCAGAGGTCGCTCCACCAAAATTATTTTCAATTGTCCCTCTATTTATTTCTCTTATAAATCTTCCCATAATAAATTCATTAGCAGGATATGGAAGTTTTGTTATATACATACTAAGATAATGATTTTTATCTTCTTCTTTTAATTTGTAATAATGTATTCTATATTCACATATATAAGACTCCACATTACATAGATCATATATCTGAATATTAGCTAAATGGTTTTTTGCTTCTTGATATTCTTTGTTATAGACTTATTGTCTATGATCTATAATATTTTTTTCAAAAAATTCTTTATATAGAATCATCATTATATATAATATCTTATCATAAACTGTTGTTTTTGTTGCTAATTCTTCTATTATTTGGTTTTCTATTAATGTCATATAATCTCTTATAGTTCCTTTAGTATGAAACCCTATGTAATTCCAAATATCTCTTCCAGACAATTCACTAAGTTTTGGATTAGTAAAGGCTTCTAATAAAAAAGAATTCAACCAATTTTCGAAAATTTCTTTTTCATTCTTTTTACAGTCTAAGTCAAGCATTCTTTCTCCTTCCATTTCCTGGATTTTAGGAACGTATTTTGATGGTATTTTTGTATATTTTGAATCTTTATTTATAAATCCTTTTTTAAAAGCATAATTATCAAAACCTGTTTCCATTTAAATTGAGATTGATTATCCTTAGATGTTCCAACTTCATTTTTTACTTGTATTGGAATTGCTGGTTCTTCGTCACTTGAATAGTTTAGGATGTGTTCGTCATTTTCTATATTTTCAGAATTTACTAATTCTTCTTCTATTTGAAATCCATGTTCCATAATATTATTTTCTTGAGCCATTTTTAATTGTTTAAAAAGCATTGTAACTTCTTCTAATTTTTCTTCAATATTCATAATTTCAATGGTGGTTTTACTTTTAAATCTGTTATGTTGATTATATTTTGACATTTTTCTTCTTTGAGATTCTCTTTTTCCTTATTTCTTTGAAATTTTATGGATACTAATATTTCTTCAAGCATATCTACTATAAAATTTAATTGTGGGTTAAAAGTATGATAAAGGTGTGGAGAATCATTTCCATGATAATATTTTTTAGAAATTCCGTGTGAAAAATAGGTTTTTTCAGGTTTTTGAAATCCTTCAATAAAACTTATAGTAAAATAAAGATTTTGACAAAAATCATTTTGTATTGATTTTAAGAATTCGGTGTCATTACAGTTAACATTAGTTAGAATCATTAATTTTTGATCTATTAATTTTGATAACTTAATTATTTCTTCTCTTAAATCTTCTAATTTACTTTTTTTTCATTAGGTGACGCTTTTTTTTGTGAAGAGTTACGGTTTTAAATGAAAAGTGTGGCTTTAGAATGTGTAGTTTAAGTAAGCAAATCTGTAAATCTGTATGACTTTTGTTCTATACCCTATAATTCACTAAATATAAAACTGTTTGGAGCCTGTTTAAATCAACTGCCAAACAGCAACATCGGCTGACAGCTATCATATCTCTTGTCGTCCTTATTTTAAAGCTGTCATTATTTTGTTAAATAAAAAATTTAATTAAAAATGTCCGAATTTTTCATTCTGAATTATTTATTAAAATTATATGATATATTAGCTGTGAAATAATTAAGCAAAGATTTAACTACCAAAAATGTCCCTGAATTATTTAAACGCTGACAAAAATGCATCCGAATTTTACTATCTATAAAAATACATTTAAATAATTTAAAAATACAACAAAAATATCCAACAGTAAGTATGTATTTTCAAAAATTATCTTAGAGATTGAATTTTGATGCAAATTTTTGTAAGCATGATTATAAAAATGAGATATTATTATTCTTAAAATTTGGTAATTTTTTGCTAAGTATGTATTTTTTTGTTATTTTTTAAAAGTATTATTGGTTGTTAACAAAAAAATTACAAAAAAAATATATACTTAACAAAAAATTACCAAATTTTAAGGATAATAATATTTCATTTTTTTAATCACGCTTGCTAAAAATTGCATCAAAATTCAATGTCTAATATATTTTTTGAGAAATACATATTTAATGTTAGATAATCTTACAAAAAAACTAACATTAAATATGTATTTCTCAAAAATTACATTAGAGATTGAATTTTGATGCAATTTTTTGCATGCATGATTAAACAAATGAGATATTTTTTTTCTTAAAATTTGGTGATTTTTTGTTAAGTATATATTTTTTTGTAATTTTTTAAAAGTATTATTGGTTGTTAACAAAAAAATTATAAGAAAAATATATACTTAACAAAAAATCACCAAATTTTAAGGATAATAATAACTCAATTTTATAATCATTCTTGTAAAAAAATTGTATCAAAATTCAATCTCTAAGGTATTTTTTGAAAATATATATTTACTGTTGTGTATTTTTGTTGTGTTTTTAAATTATTTGAAAATATTTTTGTCGATAGTAAAATTTAGGTGTATTTTTGTCGGCGTTTGAATAATTCAGAGACGTTTTTGGTGATTAACCTTAAGCAAATATAGTAGATAACTCACCATTTTTGCGTGATCTATAAATGAATGTTCAACCAGGCTCTCCCTCATCAAATTTGCTCTACCCTCTCTCTACATTGTTCATTAACGGGGAGTAGAGAGCCATTGAAAGTGAGCTTCTTCATAACGTACGTGGTCTAATCATCTAATTATTGATTATTAAATATATTAACTAGTGACTTTCAATTAGTGATTAGTAATTATTAGCAAGTGACTATCACTTAGTGATTTAATTACTATATGTTAGAGGATATATAGTGATGACTATTAATAAACTATTCTTAAATGCTATTATTGTTGATTAGTTAGTGATAGGTACTCTTGTTAATTGGTGATTATTTTACTTAGTTAAAAGTATGATGTTGTTGATTATAATAATTCGTTATAGAGTAGTATTAGAGATCAGCAAGTTTTGAAATTTGTAGCTATTAATTTGTTATTATTGGTATTTTTAATTGTGTAAAATTTCATTTAATAGTGTGAAATTACTCATTTTTTTGCTGGTTAAATACTAATCAAATTTTAATAAAAGTACTTGTCTCCTAAACTTTCTTATTCGTTATATTAATAAATTTTAAATAAAATAAATTTAAATTTTTTTTTAGTATTACTATTTATTATACAATAGGCTCTATTTGGTTCATGTTTGTACCTATTAGAGACATGGACATGGTGGTGTATGTACATTACTAAGACACAAAATTTGAATAGACATCATTATATACGGATATACATAAAATATATGTATTTAGTGTATTTCTTTTAAATTTTGATTTACATTAAGTACTTGTTTGGATGTTATTATTTTGATAAAAAAATATTTTTTATGAAAAAATATCTTTTTTATTTTTTAATATATTTGACAATTTTTTAGTTGTAAAAGTAAAAGCACTAAAAAAATAAAAAATATATTTTTTTTGAGAAGTTACAATTTACATCTTTTTTTAAAGATCTTTTTTCTTAAAAAAAAAAGATATTTTTCACATAATAAATGAACAAAAAATTACTTTTATTTTATTTTACCCAAACATAATTGATAGATAAAAAGAATTTTTTACATGAGATATCCAAATATAAAATTACTTTTGCTTTTATGAAAGATCTTTTAAAAAATTTCATTTAAAAAGTTTTTTTCAAAAATGGCGCCGAAACAAACCTTAAGACACAATTCATGAGACACAATTTTTTTTCAATTTATATCCCTAATTATTTTTAAAATTCTAATTTTATCCTTTACCCTAACCGGCTAACTCTCGTAACTCTCTCTCTTTTTTTCCAATTCATTCCACCTTCCTACCTCCTTTTCACCTCTGCCTTCTTCTTCTATCATTGTCGCTGTCACCACTACTGCGTGTCGCCATTGCTTTCTTCTTTTGTCCACCTCTCTCTCTCTCTCTCTCTCTCTCTCTCTCTCTCTCTCTCTCTCTCTGCCGCCATCTCCCTCTCAATGTTGTTGTCGTCACCACGTCATCGTGTCTTAGCCCGCCTTTCTTCTCTGTAGTTCGTGCCGACGCCTTCATTGTCGGCTTGCCGCATCGCCTCACTTCCAGATCTACCTTTATCTGTCTCTCTTTTTCCTTGGTTTGCGATGGCACTGACGCGTCCGTCGCCTCTTTTTGCTTATAGATCTGTCTTTCTTCGTGTTCATATCTATTTTTTAGATTGATCCTGTTTTTTGTAATTTTTTTTTTGCACATTATTCTTTTTCATTGGATAATTTTGTTCAAGTTTTCTTTTTTTTTTCTTGTTTGAATCTTTGTTTCAATTTTTTTATACATAAAAAATTATTGATTTGATTATTGGATTAGAGATTTTGATGATAGTTCATAGTTATTTGGATTGAAATTGAAAAATTAATGACAGTGATGGTGGAAAGCAATACTCTTAATGGTGTTGCAGTGAATATAATACAAAGGTAAATATGACATTTAATTTAGTTCAATGTGTCTTGTACATAATAACCAACTATAATAAAAAAATTTGTATATTTGTGTCTATATCTTACTATATATTTGTGTCTGAAAGACCCTATTTAAATACTGCCATAAAAAATTGACCAAACATAGCAATACAATAAACCGTATTTCGTTATAATGGTCTATACCACACTATTTTTTCCGTCTTAAAATAGTGTCATTTATTAAGTTAATATTTTATTTAATTTTTAAAATTTAAAATTAGACTCAAATTAACCCCTAAAATACTACACATACAAGTATTTTTTCATCCAAGTTTTATTTAAGTAGGTTCAACACCAACAAAAACCCCTCTCATTAAAAGAGCGTCATTACACGCGCTTTATTTTCTTCCCCCGCGCTTCTTCTTCTCCCTTGCGCTGCTTCTTCTTCTTCTTTCAAATACACGCATATGTCATCTTCTTCTTCTTTCAAATTCACGTATACCTTCTCCTCATCCTCCTTCGCGCACGCAGATTCTCCTCCTCCTCCTCCTCCTCCTCCTCCTCCTCCTCCTCCTCCTCCTTCTTCTTTCGTTATCGTCATCACCAACAACACCAACATTTTGCTAATAGATTATTTTTTCAATCGAATTGAATGGAATGCAATTGCTAAATTGAATTGAATTGAATTGACGCAAGTGTTCTGAATTTGAATTTAATTGATAATCTGAGGTGTTTCGAATTTGATTTTATATAATGTACTATGTTTCGTTCACTCAGTATTATATAATTGTTTCACCATGAGTACGTGTTCGGTTCATTCTGCAGAAAGCTGTTTGAATTTGATTTTATATAATGGATTATGTTTCGTTCATTCGGTACTATACAATTGTTTCACCATGAGTACGTGTTCGGTTCATTCTGCAGAAAGCTATTTGAATTTGATTTTATATAATGTATTATGTTTCGTACACTCAGTACTATAGAATTGTTTCACCATAATGACGTGTTTGATTCATTATGCAGAAAGCTGTTTGAATTTGAATTTATATAATGGATTATGTTTCGTTCATTCAGTACTATACAACTGTTTCACAATGAGTATGTGTTCGATTCATTATGCAGAAAGCTGTTTGAATTTGATTTTATATAATGGATTATGTTTCGTTCATTCAGTACTATACAATTATTGCACCATGAGTACGTGTTCGGCTCATTATGCAGAAAGCTGTTCGAATTTGAATTTATATAATGGATAATGTTCCATTCATATAGTACTATACAATTGTTTCACCATAATAACATGTTCGGTTCATTTTTGTTATACACAATTCAAAACTCTTCCTCCTCACCTTCTACTGCTTCTTCACCAGAGAGAGAAGGAGGAAAAGACAAAAAATACAGCAGCAACAACAACAAAAGAATGACGATAAGGAGAAAATACGTGAAGAAGAAAGAACGCAAAAAAGAAGGAGGAGAATGAGGAGGAGGAGGAAGGCGAAGAAGAAGAATACGCTTCGTGCGTAAACGAGCGTGAGAAGAAAAAGAAGAAGAAGCGCGGGAGAAGAAGAAGAAGAAGATGCGTGGGGGAGAAGAGAAGAAGCGTGAGGAAAGAAGAAAGCCGAAAAAGCGTGTGACCTAAAATTGCTTGGATGCCTCTTGGTGGGACGATTTCAAGACTTTGTTTATTAGCTTATTTGGAATTCCGTTTTGTTGGCTTCGCGATGATCGATCCCCGGGCCATCATTTTTTGTTGTTTGGATACCCGTTTTGTTATTTGGATATCCGTTTTGTTGGCCTTCGGGTGATTGATTCCCGGGTAGCCGTTTACTTATTTGGATATCCGTTTTATTGGTTTCGAGGTGATCGATTCCTGGGTAGCCGTTTACTTATTTGGATATCCGTTTTATTATTTGAATATCTGTTTTATTGGCCTCGGGGTAATCGATTCCCAGGTAGCCATCTACGTATTTGGATATCTATTTTATTATTTGAATATCCGTTTTGTTAGCCTCGGGGTAATCGATTCCCGTGTAGCCGTTTACTTATTTGGATATCCGTTTTATTGGCCTCGGGGTAATCGATTCCTGTGTAGCCGTTTACTTATTTGGATATCCGTTTTATTATTTGGATATCCGTTTTATTGGGTTCGGGGTGATCGATTTCCGGGTAACCGTTTACTTATTTGGATATCCATTTTATTGGCCTTGGGGTGATCGATTCTCGGGTAACCGTTTACCTATTTGGATATCTGTTTTATTATTTGGATATCTGTTTTGTTAGCCTCAGGGGAATCGATTCCCGTGTAGCCGTTTACTTATTTGGATATCCGTTTTATTGGCTTCGGGGTGATCGATTCCCGGGTAGCCGTTTACTTATTTGGATATCCGTTTTCTTGGCCTCGGGGTGATCGATCCCTGGGTAGCCGCGTTTAGTTTGTGCCGTCGGACGGGGCAATGCTTTTGAAAAAATTAATTTCATTTGTGGTTTGAGTCTCGTTAAAACCTCCTCGATCTTATTGCTTTGGAAGGATGTTTCTACGTATAGTAGCGCCGTAAGTTGGTGAAATTTCAAGATCTTGGGAGCTTGGTCCCGTCTAGTCTTTCAAGCCTGTAGGCTCCTTTCTGGATTACCATCTTGATTTGGTAGGGACCCTCCCAGTTGGGCGTGAGCATCCCTTCTTCGGGAGTGGGTGGACCGATATCGTTTTGTCATAAGACAAGGTCTCCTGATCCGAACTCTCGTCGTACCGTGCTGCCATTGTACCTTAGGCTTATTCTTTGATTTAGGGCTAGCTCCCGTAGGTGTGCTATGCTCCTGACCTTGTCTGTAAGGTCCCACTCCACTTCTTTGTCGTTTCCTCGCATGGTTCTGCGCGGACTTTGGTCGTGCATCGAGGTCGGCGAGGAAGATGCCTACCGTGTCTCGGGATCTCTTACCGAGGGTCGAGTTGGTGTTCTCACACTCTACCGCGACTTCCCGGTCTCCGCGTATTGTGCCGATAATGCCGTCGTCGGCTTGGAACTTCATGAGTAAGAATTTGGTGAAGATGACCGCCGAGAGGTTGTTAATGGTCTTTCTCCCAATGATGATTTTGTAGGCGGTGGAGTCCTTGAGGATGAAAAATTCGGAGAGGATGGTCTTTCTTTGGTTCCCGGCTCTGATGGTGAGGGGAAGTGTGATGGTGCCGTCCAGTTGAAGGAGGTTATCCCTAAGCCCGATTACCCCATTACGGTGGGTTTGTAGGTTTTCGTTTCGGAGCCCGCGTTTATCGAAGGCTCCCCTGAAGAAGATGTTGGAATCTTCTCCTGTATCGACCAGTATTCTTCTAACCAACCCGGTTCCTATCTTTGCGAAGATAACGAAGGGGACATCTTTTGCCGAGGTGCTGTATTGGTAGTCCTCGGGGGAGAATGTTATCGCATTATTGGTGATGATGGCCGGGGGTTTGGTTTCTGACTGCCAGGACCTTGAGGTCCTTTTTTAGTGCCGATTTCGACTTTTCTGACGTATCGTTGCCCATTATGATGTTGACGACTATGGTCGGGTCTGTTTCCGGACTTTCCCGGGAGGCTTGTCTTTGTGTGCTTGGGTTGTGTCCTTCCCTCTCTATTGATCTGTCTCTTTCTGTGCGCTTTGACTCCCTGATGATTTTGACGAACTCGGGGAGCTTGCCGTCTCGTATGGCTTGCTCCAGAGCGTCTTTTAAGTCGATGCAGTCCTGTGTTCTGTGCCCGTATCCTCGGTGGTAGTTGCAATATAAGCTCTTGTTGCCGCCCGTTCTTTCCTCAAGTGGTCGGGCCTTCGGAAGGACACCTCGGTCTGCTCTTTGGTGGTAGATCTCGGTGATGGGAGCTGACAAGGGGGTGTAATTTAAAAATTTCCCGATTCTGGGGGTTGGTTTGCATTTGTCGGTTTGGGATGTTCCTTTTGGTTTTCTCTTGGTGGAGGGTTTGGGATGTTCCTTTCTGGGGGGTTTTCCCGCCTAGCCCCGCCAGAAGCCCGCCCCGCCCCGCCTAGTGAGGCGGTCCCAGAATCACAGCCCGCCCTTCCTAACGGCGGGCTGGCGGGCCGGCGGGCTAAACTTGTCAAATATCTTTTTTTTATACTTTTAACTATTAAATAATATATATAAAGGTATAAAAAAATCTCTTTTTGTTTTTTACTTTTAACTATTACAATTTCTAAAAGTATAAACAAATTATAATTTTTATATTCACAAACATTAAAGTCTTTATAATTATAAATATTGTTCCCAAAGCAAAATAAACATAATCCAAAACATAATTATAAATATTGTCTCTAAAACAAAATAAACATAATCCAAAACACTCAATTTTCATCTTCATTTTCTTGTAAGTTGGGTTGGGAGAAGTTGGGTTTTGGCAAAAAAATTGTAAAAATACGCCTTGCAAAAAAAATACTAAGCCCGACGGGAAAACCCGCCCCGCCCCGCCAAAGCCCGCGGTTTAAGCGGTGCGGGTTAGGCGGACTTTTGCTATTTGGCGGTTCCAATTTTCCAGCCCAACCCACCTTTTTGGCGGGTTACGCAGGCCGGCCCAGCGAGTTTAGGCCCGTTTTCCACCCCTAGTACTGTCGTTCTGCCGTTTGTTGGTCGCCACGACTTGACTCACCTCCTCATTAGGGATGTCAATGGGGCGGGGCGGGGGCGGGGGATGCCTCCCTACTCCCCGTCCCCGCCCCCAGAATTAATCCCCATCCCTGCCGTGGGGGGATAATTGTCCCCATCCCCATTCTCCGCGTTCCCCATATTCCCCGCGGGGTCCCATTCCCCATCCCCTTATATTTAACATTCATATGAAAATTATAGTAAAAAAATTAAAAAATAAAAAAAGCTATAAAATACTATTACAAACACACAAACATATCTTATCCAAGATTATAAGTCCAGAAATACAACATAGCAAATTATAATCCATAAAATAAAATCTTAAAATACAACTTCCATTCTTAAAAAAAGCAATAATATATAGTCTTTAACATCAAGTATTTTTTGATGGTCAGCATATTCAGCAAGAGAAATCATAATTGCTTTAGATACATAGAAGGAGAGAAAATCAAGCAAATATTTCAAAATCAAACCCTAACTATTTCAAAATTATAAACCCTATATGTCTAATTGCTTTAGATACATAGAAGGAGAGAAAATCAAAATAATACAACACAGTGAGTAGTGAGTAGAGAAGACTGAATAATAGGGTTAGGATTTTTTAATTGGTGAAATTACTAAAAAATCCACCTATGTTAGAAATAAAGTAAGATTATTTAAGAAATTTTAATCATTCGGAGAATTATCGGGGATGGGGCGGGGATCCCCGCTCGGGTCCCCGCGCCTGTCTCGGGGAAATTTTGCTCCCCATCCCCATCCCCACGGAGAAAATTTCCCACCAACGGGCCCCATTCAGGCGGTCCCCGCGGGGATCCCCACCTCCTGGGGATTTTTGACACCCCTACTCCTCATCGTTTATGTAATCCTTAGCGACGCTTTGAATCTCGTGCATAGTCCAGACTGGCTTCGGGGTGAGATACTTTTGGAAGTCCTCATTCATAAGCCCATTGGTCAGGTAGAGGCTCGCGACAGAGTCCATGAATCCATTGACCGTCAGACATTCGTGTTGAATCTGTCCAGGTATTTTCTCATAGATTCGTCTTGTCTTTGTGTGATTCCGAGAAAGCTAATGGAGTGTTTAGCTTTGGTGATTCTGGTGATGAAATAGGCCATGAACTTTCTGGTGAGATCGTGGAAGCTGGTTATGGACCCGTTTGGGAGGGCGTTGAACCATTTGATCGCAAGTCCAGCCAGGGTTACCGGAAAGGCTCTGCATCGGACCTCGTCGGCGGCCCCTTCCAATTTCATCCTGGCCTCGAAGGTCGTCTGGTGTTCCTGGTGATCTTTGGTTCCGTCATATTTCATGTCTGTGGCCTTGTCAAAGCCCCTAGGGAGTTTTACTCTTAGCATCTTCTCCGTGAAAGGGGTGGTCCCCATTATCACGTGCTTGCTTCTTGTGTGCTTGGCTTCCCGATGTCGTCGGTCATCCTTCGTGTCGCGTCGGTGTCCTGGGTCGCGGGAGACGCTGCGATCGTGTCTTTTGTCGTGTCGCCGCTCAGGCGACCTGTGGCGAGATCTTGACCTGGAGGTAGTGTGGCTTTCCGCTTTTCGTGTGGTGCCGTTCTTTGGTAGTAACTCGGCCTTCGAGTTCCTGCACCCAGAGGCAGAGGTCCTTGATTATCTGCGCCGCCTTTTCTCTTAGGTTGTCGGGAGCTCGTGTTTCGATGGCTGTTCGACTGTTCGGCACGGGGTTGGTTGGTAAACGGCGCTTGCGACCTTTCCCTGGGTGGGGGGTGTGACCTCCGGGTGCTCGGGAGTTGGGCTTCTGGTTGGTGAGTTATGGTGATGCCTTGGGGATTGCTCCTCAAGTTCATCCGCCATGCCGTCACGACGTTGCAGTCCCCACAGACGGTGCCAATGTACTGGATGCCTCCGGTACGGGTTGAGAGATGGATCGGAAACTTGCGGGTCGAGGTGGATGCCGGATTATTTGACTGGAGCAATGGGGGTGGTACCTGTAAAGACACTCCGACACTCAAGTAAGAATGAATTTGAGAGGTATAAGGTGTGTAGAGTGAATGACATACTTGAGGGGGTCTGGGGCTCCCCTTTATATAGGTGATGATAATTATCTTATTTTATCTTATTTGATTAAAATAAGAAAGGTATTTGAATTTGATTGTTTGTTAGAAGCTCTAGTGGGCCGGTTCCGAACCTTCTAGAAGGGTGAATCGGTTCGGATCCGAATAACCGAATTTGGAGACTGTTTCGAGTGTGGAAGTCGTGGGCCGGATCCGTAACAAATTCAATAATGAACGTTTTCGTCCTTTTTGTTTAATCTTCACTTAGAATAAAATACAAATTTTATTTTTCCAATATGATCATTATTAATTTCACATAATTGTTTTCAATAGCACCAAAAAAAAATTATATTTCTAAATACATCGACAAATATGAATAGCAAATATATTCAGAAAAAATGATTTTAAAACACAATAAAAATAACTAAATATTAAATATATATTTTTTAAAATAACTTTAAAAATCAGATATTAATACAATTTCTTTGCTATTATAACTAGAAAATAAATTTATTTTTAAAATTTAATAATTTTATATCAAGTGAATATTTTGTAAATGACCATAAAATTTTTAAAACATAAAAAGAAATTAGAAATCTAGTGATTGAATTTTAATCCATTTCGGTATTTGTTTTCTAAATATCTTTTCAAGTGTTTATAATAAAATATCGAATAAAATGCACAAGTTATTTATCAAATACAAAATTTATTTGTTATTAATAAAAAATATATTTTAACTATTTTGTGACTTTTTCAATTTTTCAAAAATGATTTATTATTCATATCTCTCGATATTATTTTTGTTATAGTTTTGGATATTATTTTAATAATTTTATTAATCCTATGATTCAACATTTAATCCATTCACTACGGTTTTACATCTTTAACATATTTTTATAAGATAATATAATTTTAACCCAAAGTTTATTTTTCATAATGAATTAATTAGTATCTACATTAAAGTAAAATGATAAAATCCAAATTAGACAAAAACCTCCAAAATTGGGAAATGACAAGACTTTAGATTTTAGAGCACCCATCAACCAACGGTGGAGATGACATCATCAGAATTTCTTTTCTTGAGAACAAAGCTGGAGAAAATTAGAAAAAAAAAAAAAACCCCTTCCCGAAAAGAAATCTTTTAATATTTATTTAGGGTTTTCACCTATAAATTTATTTCAGATTCGCTCGAACACAAAACACCAACCTTTCATTCACTATTCCTCCGATTTTCTTCCCCACAAAAATTAAAATTTTCCGATCCCCATTTTCTCTTTCTCTCTCCAATGGCAAAGGGTCCTGGTCTCTACACTGAAATCGGCAAAAAAGCCAGGGGTACCTTACTCTCTCTTTCTCTCTCTTTCACCGTTTTCTCTATCTAGTTTCTTCGTCTGCTGGATTTTGAATTTGCAATTCGTGGGTGTTTTTTTTTTTAATATGGAATTTGTGATTTCTTTTATAAACCCTGAAAGTTTCGGTTTTTATTCTTCATTTTTGTAGATCTGTTGTTCAAGGACTACCACAGTGACCAGAAGTTCACCATCAGTACCTACTCACCCACTGGAGTTGTGAGTGATTTTTTTTAATAAAAAAAATTTAATTTTCAGTTTCTGTTCATTGCTTTTTTTTTTAAAGTTGAATTAGTGGTATGAATATTTGCTTTTATAGTGTTGGATTATGTTTTACTGGATGTAAATGTGTTGCTTGTGTGAATAATGTTGATGAAATGAATGAGCTGGTTTGAACTAAATGGAGGGATTCTATTTGGAGGTTTTGTACTTTGATAATCTCTCTTTGTTTTGACTGAAAAATGCTGTGTTGTTCATTTGGATTTTTAAAATTTTCAATTATTGATAACTATACATATAGGGGTCTTCATTCTTCAATGCTTAATTATTGAACAAAACATATTTTGTTTTGCTACTAGCTTTATTATAAACCGTTTTGAATGAAACCTATAGCTATATATAATGAGAATTGGGGTACTTGGTTTGGTTGCTTTGGTATCTCTTATTTGGTCTTTTTCTTGAAAAAAGAAACAATTTTTTCTTCTTCTAGGATTTGAACTCAGGACCACTGGTTTTGGGATTAAAGAAATAATCTCACATTTATGTTGTCTTTTCATGCTCTATTCCAATTCCATGTTTATATCTTTTTGAAAAGGAAAAGACTCCACTCCTCTTTTTTCTTTGGTTATTTGAATTATTGTCTTTTTGTTCTTGGTGATTGACATTACTTTCTCTCATTTCGTGGTTTGTAACTTGCTTCACTGCTCTTTTTCTTCTTCAGTTGAAAATTAAAGTGAGAACCGTATTTCTATAGTAGTTGTGCATATGTTAGGACTCAATAATGTGTAATTTAACCCTTTTCGTTATAACATCGATTTAAACGATTGATGAATGCCTCATAAGAGGTGTGATGTTCTAGAAGCCCCAAAATAGTTAGGGTTTTTAAGTTTTAATTATGAGTGTTCAACATATCCGCATAGTGTTTTGGGGGTTGTCCAATCTGCCCTACTTGCTGCCATGATCTACTTGAATTAAAGGTGTTAAGTGTGTAAATTTTAATATTTGGTAAAGATCTAGGATGTATCTGCTACAAAAATGTATTAGTGACTTGTATCCTATGCTTTGCGGAACCCTAGAAATTAATTGAATTTGTTTTAAAGTAGCAAATCAGTTTGCACTTATGTGCTTTAAATGCATTCTTTAAATTGATACTGTGGAGCCCATTTCATAAAAAAATGTCATCCATGATTTTAGTATCATTTAAACCTCTGTTTCGCTACATGTCTAATGTTTATGTTTGCTGATGCAGGCCATCACGTCATCAGGAACCAGGAAAGGTGAATTGTTTGTGGGTGATGTTAACACCCAGTTGAAGAACAGAAATGTCACCACCGATATCAAAGTTGATACAGATTCTAATGTAAGTTTGGCGTTTGTGTTTGGATTGTTTATATTTCTTACTATCTGATTTATCACCCATTATACTGTGTTTTATACTGCCTTGGTTCTGATTTATCACCCATTAACATAATTATTAATCCCGTTTTCGCATTGAACTGTTGGTTAGATTAATGAATTTGTTGGCATATTAGATTTAGATTATATGTAGCAGTAGCATGTGAAATAGTAATCTCTTTGAAATTGAAATTTTTCAAGGGAACAGCTTTTCAATGTCTAATTGTTAATGCAACTTATTTATTTTTTCGTATGATAGTTTTGTTAAACTTGATTCACGATGGTTCCTTTCAGCTCTTCACAACCATCACTGTTGATGAGCCTACCCCTGGTTTGAAGGCTATCTTTAGCTTCAAAGTTCCTGATCAAAGGTCTGGCAAGGTAAGAACATAATAAATTTATACATATTCATGCCTCTAGAATAATTATGCAGTTAGAGAAACCAACCTCGATAAATCTGGGTACATTTATTACATTCTAATACTTAATTCGTATTAAGTTGTTGGATATTCTTTTAAACAGGTGGAACTTCAGTACTTGCACGACTATGCTGGAGTGAACACCAGTGTTGGGTTGACGGCAAACCCAATCGTGAACCTTTCTGCTGTTTTTGGAACTAGCATTCTTGCTCTCGGAGTGGATCTTTCATATGATACCAAAAGTGGGGATTTGACAAAATCGAACGCAGGAGTCAGCTTCACCAAAGATGACTTGATTGCCGCATTGACTGTGTGAGTAATATATGCCCCCCTTTCAAGCCATTATTTTAGTTGAATTGTCTGCATTTATTTCACTTCAACTTTAATGTTAATCACTTGTGGAGATACCGAATTTTATGATGATCTGTTTAGAATTTGTAGCTTGTATGCTTACAGAATTTAACATGAAAAAATGAATTAATGTGTACTCTTTTTAGTTTAATTCTATTCTGATACGAATTCTTGCGTGCAGGAATGACAAGGGCGATGCTTTGAATGCTTCATATTATCATGTGGTCAACCCCTTGACCAACACTGCTGTTGGTGCCGAGGTGACTCACAGGTTCTCGTCCAACGAGAATACCCTCACCCTTGGCGCCCAGCACGCATTGGACCCCTTGACCACAGCGAAGGCTCGCGTCAACAACTACGGCAGGGCAAGTGCTCTCATCCAGCATGAGTGGCGCCCCAAATCGTTCTTCACTATTTCCGGGGAAGTCGACACCAAGGCGATCGAGAAGAGTGCGAAGATTGGATTGGGTTTGGTTCTCAAGCCCTAGGAGTTTTTATCCATCTTATAGGGGGGAAGGGGGATAGGAAGCATGCAGTATTTATTTTCTTAAAGTTGGTGGTTCTTCTTGGGCAAGAAGTGTTTATGTTTTCTTTACATTTGAGCAATTCAACTTTGTAAAAATAAGTAGGTTTTTTTATAAACCAAATGGTTCGACTCATTGTTGAGGCTTTAACTTGCGCGAAATTTTTATATTGTTTTTGTTCCTACAATGGTTCCCTGCAATATTCCTTTATATCCCAGTTTGTTTATTATGCCTCTTGGATGGGATACATGTTTGGTTCTGTTTCTGAAGAAATAATTGTAGGTATAATTGATTTTGATATAAAATGATTGATGTATTTGTTTAATTTCTTTTAAGAATAACGTTTTTGAACTACATATACAAATTTTAGTTGTAAATTTTCTTTTTGGCAAAAAAGGGAGAGAAAAAGCAACAGCAAATGTATGCTTACGTTTGGGATTTGTTTTAGAAGTGATTTTTTTTATAGGAAGTAAAAGATTTCGTTTTTCTCAATGAATTATAGAAGCAAGAATTGATACCTTAGTTTGGATTCTGTAATATGATGTGAGTTTCCATCTCTCTATTCTTCTATCCATTAAGCTCCTTAGGAAGCATGATTAAAGCCAAGGCAATTTTAATTGTTAGCAAGAATATACAAAATGTAAATTTAAACACACAAATAAGACATAATTAAAGAAAATCTAAGAAGTAATCCTTGCAGGCTTCCACTAATCTTTAATATTGAAAGCTTTAACAATTAGTCTTTAACACTCAAAACCAAGCACAAAAGCATCAATTATCCAGAAAGCACACACACACACACACACAATATACATTAGTATTGTCATTCACAATTCCAGAAAAAGGCTTAATTTAAGAGATTTGGTGAGGCATTGGCGTGAAGTAAACCATCTCTGATTTGCTCAGCAACATCCCTAACAGCACCAGGACCATGTGGTATGAACACTGCTGAGGACTTTGAAGAAGCACCAATTTCCTTCATTGTGTCGAAGTATTGCGTCACCAGAACCATGTCCATGATATCTTTTGCTGTCGTCCCGGGCACGTTCTCGGAGAATGCAAGCACACTGTCCCTCAGTCCATCCACAATGGCCTGGCGCTGTCGAGCTATTCCGAGTCCCGACAGGTATTTGGACTCAGCTTCTCCCTCGGCTTTCTTGATCTGAAGTATTTTCTCTGCTTCAGCTTTTTCATTAGCAGCTAGCCTCAATCTAGCAGCTGTTGAGAAAATAGTGAAATGGTTATTATGAGATATAACCTTCATTACAATGATAAACCAAATGAGAAAAGGGTTTTAAGAACACTCTTTCTGTCCACTTATGCAGGTCATGTCTTTAACACATGCGCACACACGCACACACATGCACGTGCGCACTCACACTCACAAATTTGGGGTTTGAGACAAGAATAGCTCATGTCTTTAAAATTTAAGACAAGAAAAGAGTTCCAAGTTTACCAAATGAGCGATTATTATTATATTTACTTAATTAGTTTGAACTTTGAAAGAGAAAGTTGAAATGCAAGCAAATATATGAAAAGCTGCATGTATATATGAATATTTATGCATGTTAAAAGTAATTTTTGATCAACTAAGAACAGATTACCTGCATTAATCTCATTCATAGCTCTCTTGACATGAACATCAGGCTCTATATCAACAATAAGGGTCTGAACAATCTCATATCCATAAGCAGACATGGCCTAAAACAAGAGTTTAAGATAATTTGTTAATCACAAAGTAATTGACAAGGATTATGGTAACAAAAATTGAAATTGCAGGCCGAAATAACACCTTTTCAAGCTCATCTTCGACGGCCCTTGCTATGTCGTTCTTCTGCTCAAACACAGCATCCAGCTCCAACTTTGGCACACTTGCCCTGATAACTGAAGAAATACAAAAAAAAAAAGCATAAGCAGCATTCTATAGAAGCAGTAGATACTAGATAGTTCCATTAGTGGAGTGATCTTGCATTAATTTCAGGTATGTAACATTTCTAGAACAGAATCAAGCACAATAATCGATCATTCCACATACCGTCGAAAACATAGGACTGTATCTGTTCCTTTGTGTTGGTGAGCCTATAGAAGGCGTCAGATGCTTTATCGGCCAAGGCGCGGTATTGCACAGAAGCAACCACATTCACAAACACATTATCCTAACAAGTATATCAGAGTTAACCTTTAACAATTGTTCACAATAAATCAAATTGAAAACACACATCTACCTTCTAAACCTTAAAAGGTAAAAGGTATATTGGAGAACAAGGAAATTTCCTGAAGCATAGATCAACAGAAATAACATAGGGAGCAATATGCAACTGTACTACTTTGCACAATTCATCACAGTTGAAAAATTAAAAGTCTTAAAATTCACAGAATCTCTCATAGGCAAATTGTTGTTCTTAACCAATTATAACTTTGAACAGTGTTCTGAACACAAAGCAAAGTGATCACAAATCATATCATCTAAAGAAGAGCTAATATTACAGGAGGAGGTAAAGGAAGCAAAAGAAACCTTGGTTTTTGTCTCGCATTTGACATCGAGTTGCTGCACACGGAGCGAAAGGCCGCCGGCTATCTGGTATCCGAGGCACCAAGGCAAGCAGTGACATCCAGGTTGCAGAATATCATCAAATTTCCCAAAATGTTCCTTAATAGCCACGTTTGATTGCCCAACTATAATACAACCTAAAGCTTGACCCATATCTTTCAATTCTGCACTTGGATAGCATTTACTCAGTAAACTAGGTTACAATTAATGAAATAATCTTTGTCAAAACACAAGAATCTAGCAAAAATTTCAACACAAAACATATATCCAAGGAGAAATTTTAAACAATTAAGAAAAATAAAGGTAATACCAAGTTTTCGTTTTCAGCTATTTATGACTATGACTATGAGTATGGAACTATGACCAGAAAAAGAAAAAAATTAACATACAAACATTACCAGTTTATTATCTCAGACACAAATCAATCCAAAATGAAAAATGATGATTACTCTTAAGAGAGCAAAGTATGCTAAAACCTATAATTGAAATTTGTACCCTAAACATTCAACTATCATTGAGACAGAAAAGAGAAAAACCATGAAATCATTCATGACATGTCATGAGATAATAATAATCAAGAAGTCAGTAAATAACATAGCAACTCTGATCCTTATCAATTAAACTGCATTAAATCTTCATTCTCTTTTGAATTTTGCAGTAGAAAGCAAGCATAAAAGGTAAAACAAAAATTACAATTTATGAAAAGAGCAACACCAACACTCAAACGAAGCAAAGCAACAATACAAAACTAACAATTCCTGCAGAGAAGAGAAATTATTCACCTTTCTATTGAATGGAATATCCTCCTATAAACTTAGCCTTGTGACTCTTATTACTTGTATTGCTTTGTATATATAGAAACAAATAGTCATGCACTTGGAGCTTCACAAAGAGATGGTGACGTTATCTGCACGGTAAAAACTGTAACTAATTTAAGAAAAATGCGAAGATTTTTCGGGATAAATTAGAACTTAAAAAATTAAATGAATATATATTTTTTTTAAGAAAATGTTATTAGAGCTTGTTTAAAAATCTCTGAATTAGAATTTATTCAGGAATTGGAATTTTTTCTTTTATTTTGGAACAAATAAAAATGACCGATTAAATTTTCATTTTTTTTTTATTTACAAATCAGATGAAGGGTTCGTTTGAAAAGTTTTAAAAGTAATTTTTTTAAATTTTTGACTTATAAAAAGTAGTAGTATTAATATTTAGTGCAATTTTTAAAACTAAATTACAGCTTTTTAAGATGTTATTTAGGAGTTTATAGAAAAATTAAAAAAAATAACTTCTCGCATACTACTATTTTTTTTCACATTTCTATAAAATAAGCACTTTTAGAATTAAAAATTCAAACACAAAATAACTTATTTATAAACTACTTTTAATATAGTCATTTATTATTTAAGATATTTTTTTAAAAAAAAAATTAATTAAGGTGTTTATTTAAACTAAGCCAGGAGTCTTTAAAAGCAGTTCACATTCACACACACATAATTTTCAAACAATATGTATGTTTAAATGTTAAATGTCAAAAATATTTCTATTATAATTTATTATTCTAATTTTGCCTAACACCTATTTAGTTTTCTTTCTTCTCTTTATTAAAGACAAAATTAAAAAAAAATTTAACTCATATAAAAGTTATTCAAAATTAAAGAATTGAATTTTTTTATTAATATATTAAAATTATTTTAAATCATAGAATTGAATCTCAAATAAAAATAATTTTATTCTTAAAAAAAATATAATTCTTTTTATATTTAAATAATTTTCGAACAAACTATTAAAGTTTTTGTTTTTCAAAAATTTCAACCCCTCTATTATCACTATTTTTTAAATTTGATTATTAAATTAAATACAATACTAAATTTCAGTCGACCAGTCAAAAAAAAAAAAAGTCGACTAATCAGCTAATATATTTTCACTGTTCTCTGAATTTGTCTCAGTTGCCATCCATGGAACGAACCACAGAGGCTCCTTCGGTAGTAAGGAACCAAAATCCTAAGCAAATAAGGAAGGAAAAAAAATCGGGGAGGCCTAACTGACATAATGCAAAGGGTCAGTTTCAGCTTCATGAAACAAACATTGCCTTACTTTTCATCTTTTTTTTTTGTTGTCTTTTCAATATGGACAAGACGCCAAAACCAAAACCAAACAGTATTTAATCATAGGGACCACGCGTTTTTATAATCATATGTGGAATATTTTCCTTTCAAATTACAAATATCTTCTTTCTTCTTTCCTCGTTATTTCTCAACATTCTTTAATAGTTGTTTTTTAACTTATTTTATTAAAGTCAATGTGGAAACTGCGATTAGTGGGTATATAAGAATAATGTATGTTATTATATGAGTTGAGACTAAGATATAGATAACACTTTTGTGTATTTATAAGTTTAATATTTGTGACTTGGTTGATTTTGTAAATACAATTTTATTTTATTCAGCAAGGATATTTTTATGACAAATGTGTTCCGAAAAAAAAAAAGAAATGTCTTAAATTTTTATTTATTACTAGAAAAGAAAAATAAAAAATAAAACATTCTAAATATAACTTATTAATATAAAATATAATAAATAAAGAGTTAAAATGTATTTAATTAATAAAAAATGTAAAAGTATAACAATTTTTACTTAATAAGAAGTATTTAAAAATAGATAATATTTTCATGTCATACTTTTGAAAGCAATTATATAAAAAAGAAAAAAAAAGAAAAAAAATATAAAATTAGATGAGTATTATTGTTTTTATTTTTTCTTATGTGGTATTATTTCTACTATAGCATATTATTAAACAATGTATATAAAATAACAAGTTGTCAGGTTCATAGTTCATACATTTAATACGCTATGAGGCTGGTTATCCAAAATATGAATTAGAAAATGCAAAAAAGGAATCGTAATCCATAGAATTGACAATCACATAATTAGTAATTTACATAAGTCTATGAGCCTTGTATATAGTATGCCTAGTAAATTCAATTCTAAACTTTTGTTTGCTTAGTTGCACCAAAATTTCATTCAGGGCGTGTGTGGTTGAATAAAAAGATTCATCTATGCTTAACTAAATATTGGAAATTTGATATTTACTTTGAGTATGAATAAAAAAATAATTTTAAAACTCTAGATAACAATCTTGAAATACTTAAAACTGTAAAAAAATAATTTTAAAATTCTAGATAATAATCTTAAAATACTTAAAACTGAAAATAACTTATTGGGATTAAATACGATTTTAGTTTAGTATAGGCTGAAAATTTTTTTGCTCTCAACTTTTTTTTTTGCATACAAAATCTCCTCTAAGATTTATCCTGATTTTTAAATTATCCTTATCTCATAGACCAAAATCGTATGAAAGTGGCAGCGAACGGAGACAAAGTGAATTGTGGACAGCTTTTTTTTTTTTCTTTTTCTCTTATCCCTTTGGAGAAGAAGAAACACTCTCTTTCTCTTGTTTTTTTTTATTTTATAATTTTTTTGTTATGGATAATTTGATTTAAAATTTTAATATTTAAATAAAAAATACAATTTTAAAATTTAGTTTTAAATTTTATAGACAATTTTATATGCAAAAAAAAAAAATTGGAAGTAAAATTTTTTTTCAACTTATACATTAGAGAATAAAATCGTACTTAACTCTAATAGATTTATTAGATTGTATTCGACTGTAAGTATTTTAAATTTCTAATGATAGAAAAAAGAACAGCAAAATTAATACCTAAACGAGGAGGGAATCAATTAATACCTGAGAATAACTTATAGGGTTCATTAAATAACCTCGTGACAAAGGATATATAAATACATATATAAATCCAACTCCAACTTTGGTAGCGTGTTTGAATGATCAATCACGAAGGATATGATCAGTGAGGTGTTCATGTCCTCCGCTATCTAATTCGTGCATCCCAAAATTTAATAATACTTGAAAAATCTATCTATATTATCTAAAATAGAAGTTGATATTAAGATAAAATGAAGAGTAAAGTTTTGAGGGACTAACTTATAATAGAAACGGTAACAATAATTATTGAAGTAGAAAGAATAGCAGTAAATAGAGTAGAAATAGTTCGGGTCGCATTCACAACACTATCTCCAAATTCAGATTCTTTATCTACATATATTAATCTTTCTAAACTTTAAAATTAAACAGATTAGTCTTTCAAAATATTAAAATTAAACAAATTAGTACCTGTCACTGTCAATTAACGATATTAGGTGATTTTCAATGGAGGGACTTGAGTCCAGAGACGGATCTATTTGGTAGGGTACGGGAGCAAGTGTCACTAACAATTTAAAAAAATGCAAAAAAATATATGTATAAATATATATGTATCTCATTAAAAAATTATATTTATATTCGTATTTAATGGTTTCAGAAGCTAAGAGAAAGGGGGTTGAATCTTAGCCCCCTTTTTGCTTTGTAATACTTGCTGGCCTTTAAAAAAAAACTCTTAGGAGACTTCTGGATTTTTGTCTCGTCCCAAGCCACGAGACTTTTATTTTTATCTCGTCAGTTGGCACGAGACTTTTCTTTTTGTCTCGTCACTTGGCACGAGATATTTTGGTTTTTGCTCCTGTGCAGTAGAAACAGAAATGGAGTAGGAAAGAGAGAAAGTTACACCCAGATATATCCTGGTTCAGCTGCTAAGTGCAGTGCAGCCTACATTCAGTCTCCATCACAAACATGATGGAATTTCACTATAATCTTCCTGATTACAATCTGTAAAGTGCTAACCCAACTTACAAGGGGATTCCCACAGAATCATGAAACACAACATAGATGAACAAAGGAACTCTAAGACATCTATGGCTTTTTCTTTCAATTTTGCACTCTCTGCCTTTTTCCGCTCTATGGCTTTTTCATACAAATCTCACTGTTTGCCTTTTCCATGAGACTTAAGACATGACAAAATTAAACAGAAAAAATACAAAACAGAATACATTGAAGGAGAAGAAAATCTGTAAGCTTAGGTAGCTCTGAGAATCCTGTGCCTTGCACTCTCACTGCTTACTTCTAACTCCTTGCTCCAACCAGTGGCTGTTCCCCCTTTTTATAGAAGAGAGAAGCCTCCACACTTGAAGCCAAAACCCAAGCCAATTTCTTCTTCCTTCAAGAAACCGGTTCGGCCACACAGAGAGAGAAGAGATAACCATGCAATAACCAACATGCAATTACCTCTAGTCCTTCCTTGGTCATCACTCTTCATCAATCCGAGCTCTCCATCCTTGGCTTGCTCTCCAAGATGGATTTCTAGCCCTTGATGCTTCATGATGATGATGACTTCATCTGCTTCAATCTCTACCTCTACCATCACTTCGCCACTCTAGCTACTTCCTGTGGTGGTTGAACAGAATCAAAGACAAGCCATGCCTCCAAGAATCTCCTCCTTGCTGGCCGAATCTTCTTCTTCCTTTTTGAGCATGAAGAGCTCGAGATTATCACACCAAATCTAACCATATTTGGTGACAATCTCAGCCATAGCTCATTTTTATTTTAGTATGTTTTCTTGCCATCATTGTGATGGTCTTGTAGCTTGCTCTTTCTTCACTTCGGTAGCTCAATGTAGCTTCCATGGCATCCATTGTTTCCTGTGTAATAACCGAAGAAGAGAAGCAAATAGAGAGAGAAGAGAGAAATGTGAAAAGCATTGATTTAGGAAAGAGAATGAGATTAAATGAATTAATTCTTTCCTTGCTGAGTAGCGTGTAGCCATAAGTACTACAATCAAATCAAAAGTCTTGTTTTCTCTCTCATAGTTTCCATGCAGTAAATGACAATGTAATAAATTTTGGAATCCATCACATGGTGAAATGCTTGGATCCGTTGGAAGCAATTTTGCTTTCTTTTTCCATTTGGTTTCGGATCTTGCATGAGGAACTCTCATCAAATGTGAAATTGGGCTTAGTTGCAACAACATTTAATTTCTGGCCCAATATTAACATTTGCTTTCCTGATGAAATTTGGATCAAGCATTGAGCAAATAGGAAAGCATTCATTTTGGGCTTTGTAGCAATAATAACTCAATTCTGGCCCATGTAGCACAATAAACAATTCAGCCATATTAAACCGAAGCTGAATATAATTGGGCTTGCATCAGAATTTTGTTTTTTGGCCCAATCAAAATCTGCATCACAAAAATTATTAGTTAACATATGTGTAATAAAAATCAAATTAATAATTTTGTAAGTAATTATTTCAATAATGTTTGTTCATCATCAAAATTAAATTAGAGTTTTCCAAACTCATCAATCTCCCCCTTGATGACAAACATTATTAAAATTGAAATGGAAAGAAATTTAAAGATTGAGTATAAAGTACTCCCTTTGAAGATTTGAATTTCTCCCCCTTTCAAATTGTCACATGGCTCCCCCTCAATATATGCCATTTTTACCAAGGGAAGCACTCACCTGTAACAATTTTTAATCAAGCTTCAAGTAACAATGTTATTCAACATATTAATTTTGAAAATGTTGAATGCTTGATTTATGAGCAGAATTGGATGATAATCAAAACTCATTTGTTATCAATAAATTGATTTTCTGCTCAAACATTTACACACATCAATCAACAAGAAAGTTTATTCAAATATTTTTTTAGACAAGATATCAGAGCAAAATTATTATGGTAAGAAAAATATTTGAAGTACATATGGTCAAAACATGGCAGTTTTTATACTTTTCATAGTTTAAAGGAACTGCCAAAAATATCAAGCATGTTAACCAGGATGAAACTGAGTATTTAATCATGCCTATACATTCATCAAGGTTAATTAACAACCAGTCATCCATAAAACAGATGCATTGCCAAATCATTATAAAACAATATCAACAAACACAATGTATTTTCAATATTATCAACATGCTACCATCAAGCATCAAAATATAACAAGGGTGATCATGAATTTTCAACAGAAAATTTCATCCCTTGTTTTTCATCCCCTGTTTTTCATCCCCTGTTTTTCCAGATTTCAATTTTTTCAATTTTCAGCTTTTCTCCCCCTTTTGTCATCAAAGGGGCACCTGCAAAGAATGATTATTATAGAAAACAGATTATGCAAAATATATCCCAAAACATAATCAAAGAGTGTCATCAGAGTATCACATAGGTATGCTACTGACAGTTTCCAACCTAACAAAATAGAGTAACTAATTGAGCCAAATTGTGCCAATATCAAACAGTAAACAGAAACTTAATCATCAGAGAGATTAAAGTCAGATCCCTTAGCTCTTACATCACTACCAACTTCATCATCAAGGCTTTCAAGCATTAGACCGACCCTTTCTTGGCATTTCTTCCAAGCCGACTCATTTTTATATGCAAGTTTGCGAGCAGACTTGTGAAATTGAACCATGAGTTCGGACATGTTGGAGAATTCTGTGAGAATTTCTCTGAGAGAACCGGTTGTCTTTGAGGATTCTGGGCGGCTCTCAAAGTCGTCATCAGAAGCCATTGATTTCTTTCCCTTTTTGACAGCCCCGCCTCCTTTAATCATAGAGACCTTGTTCTCTACATCCTCATTGGTTAAATCTACCTTAAAGTACTCAAAAATGCACGTGAGAAATATTTCATAAGGTAGATTAGCCTTTTTTGTACTCTTCACAGACTCCCACATGTGTCTAATCATAATATAACTAAATGAAATAGAAGATGAAGTAACAAGAGCAAATATTATGAGACAGTCAGATACGGTTACCCTATTGTGAGAACCACTTTGAGGAGTGAGAATGTGAGTTATGATGCGGTGCAACAGGGAGTTAGTTGGACCCAAAGCCTTGTGAGTAGGAACAGTTCCATCTAGGCCAGACAAATTTTCACAAATTTGATGAAGAACCTGCTTGTATGTAACCCCTACTTGTGAATCCCATTTATCACTCATGTAAGCCTTTGGCCCTTCATCAATGTATCCAAGGGCAGAAGAAATGGTTTCAGAGTTCAGGGTGATATGAACCCGTTTCACATAAGAATGAAGGCTGCCATCAATAAACCTCAGATTTGCATAAAACTGCCTCACCAAACCTGGGTACACCAGTTTATGAATGATGAGCAATGGTGCCCATTTGAGATTATCAAACAGGGGTTGGAGATTGATTCCTTTGGAGGCCATCAGGGACTCGAGATTCACTAGGTAAGAGGGGCACAGATGCCGTTTCTCCAAAACTTCTTTGTGAAATTCAAAGAAAGCGCACGAGGAGAACCTTGAAGGATCAAAATGTGAGTGAGGTTTGTGAAACTTGTTCTTGAAATCCATTGAACCAAGGTTAGTGGGTTCTCTGGTTTCATGAAGCACGAAACCCTTGGCCTTGTTAGAACTCTTTCCGGATGCATGTGGTGTTGATCTCTTCGGTGGTGATGGTGGAGGGGAAGGAATAGGTGATGTATGATACTCTTCTTCTTCTTCCACGGGAGCCGTTCCTTTCTTCTTTCTTGAGGAGGTTTTTGTGGCAATGACTTTTCTTCTCATTGTGTTTGTATGTTTTGAGGGAGGTGAGGGTGACGAAGATGATGTAGAGTGAATGTGAATGTGAGTGTGTAATTGTGGAGTGGACTGTTTTTGAGAGAATAAGAGCCTTTCACTTTTCCTGGGAGCAATTTTCTTTTTCATGGTTAGGAGAGAAGAGAAGTTGAATATGAAAGGGTGAGGAAGGCCGAAACGGAGTGAGGGAGGAGGGAGGTTAGTGGTGCAATAAATGTGGAGTGGTGAGAGATAATGGAGGGAGTTATTAACCTATTAATGGTGCGGTTATTAACCAAAGGGGGTTTCAAAAACTGAAAAGAGGTTTCCTTGAATCAAGGGATTAGTTGAAGGAAAGATTTGATTTGACAACATGCTTCTTCCAACAAGATTTGATAGGACAACTAAGAGATTTTATGAATTTATTTTCCAAACAAAATGGAAAACTAACAAAACTGTCATGGTAGGGTCAAAAAAAAATTTGGTGGGGCCCATAAAATTTGAATTCTGCATTGCCTCCCCCTTGATCATAGCTCCTTCATCATCCCTGCATTTTTATCTCGTCCAAACCTACGAGACAAAACTGAACAGAATCAACTTTTCACAAATTATCAATGAAACTTAAATCAAACATTCCCAGACTTTTTCTCAGGGTATAGAATCTGTCTTCACAGAGGGGTTTTGTAAAAATATCAGCAATTTGGTGTTCAGATTTTACAAATTGAATATCAATAGTACCCTTTTGCACATGTTCCCTAATAAAATGATATTTTATCTCAATGTGCTTGGTTCTTGAGTGCAAAACAGGATTTTTTGAAATGTTTATAGCACTCATATTATCACAAAATAACGGTATACTATTGATCTTTAATTTGTAATCTTCCAATTGTGTTTTTAACCAAATTAATTGAGAGCAACATGCAGATGCGGATATGTATTCTGCTTCAGCTGTGGATAAAGCCACTGTGGCTTGCTTTTTGCTTGACCACATGTTGAGTGAGCTTCCAAGGAAGCAACACATGCCGGATGTGCTTCGTCTATCCACTCTATCTCCCGCATAGTCTGCATCACAAAATCCTACTGCACAAAATTTATAAGATTTAGGATACCACAGGCCATAATCACAAGTTCCCTTAATGTATCTAATGATGCGTTTAACAGCCGTAAGATGGGATTCTTTTGGGTGAGATTGAAATCTTGAGCATACACCCACACTTTGAACAATATCCGGTCTAGAGGAAGTAAGGTACATGAGTGAACCTATCATTCCTCTATACCTTGTTTCGTCCACATCTTGGCCATCATCATCCTTTTCAAGTTTTGTGTTAGGATGTATTGGTGTACCCATTGATTTGGAATTTTCTAGACCAAACTTTTTAATAAGTTCTTTTGCATATTTTCCTTGGTGAATAAAGGTACCACTAGGAGTTTGTTTAATTTGGAGGCCAAGAAAGAAAGTAAGCTCTCCCATTAAACTCATCTCAAACTCACTAGTCATGAGTTTTCCAAACTCTTCACACAAGGATACATTGGCCGATCCAAATACAATATCATCAACATAAACTTGAACAAGGAGTATATCATCATTAGATGCTTTGATAAATAAAGTAGTGTCAGTGGTACCCTTTGAAAATGATTTTCCAATAAGAAGGCATTAAGCCTTTCATACCAAGCTCTTGGAGCTTGTCTAAGACCATAAAGAGCCTTAGATAGTTTAAAAACATGATTTGGAAACTCTTTATCCTCAAAACTGGGGGGTTGAGCCACATACACTTCTCTATCAATAAAGCCATTAAGGAAAGCACATTTAACATCCATTTGAAACATTTTGAAACCCTTATGGGCAGCATAGGCAAGAAGCAATCTAATTGCTTCCGTTCTAGCTACCGGAGCAAAAGACTCATCAAAATCTATACCCTCTTCTTGATCGTAACCTTGGGCCACTAATCTAGCCTTGTTACGAACAACTTGTCCATCCTCACCAAGTTTATTTTTAAAAACCCACTTAGTACCCGTTACCTTCTTACCATCCGGATGAGGTACTAGTGTCCAAACCTCATTTTTGTCAAATTGAGCAAGTTCCTCTTGCATGGCCTTGACCCAAGATGGGTCTTCAAGAGCTTGTTTGACATTGTTGGGCTCCATTTATGACAAAACAGCAAAGTTGCTAGGTTCGGTTTGCCTTTTGGTGGAGGATCTTGTTGTTACACCTTGAGAGAGATCACCAATGATGAAGTCATGAGGATAACCCCTCATAGATTTCCATTCTCTGGGCTTTCGGACAGGTGTTGAGCTTTGATGAACTTCTGGTTGTCTCACTGTTTCAGTTTCTCGTGCCTGCTCAGGAGACAAAATGAAAATGTCTCCTCCAATCTGACGAGACAAAACTGGGCTGACAGATTCCTCATGTTGAACAGATTTGGGATTTTCTTTACTTGTTCCAGCTTCTTCACCATCTGAATCATTATCTATCACAGTACTGGGAATTAAGTTAGAATCACAAAAAGTAACATGTATGGATTCCTCTATGGTTCTATGCTCTTTGAGATAAACTCTATAGGCCTTGCTTGTGTTGGAATATCCAACAAACATTCCTTCATAGGATTTTGAATCAAACTTTCCAAGGTTTTCCTTATTGTTAAGCACAAAGCATTTGCATCCAAAAACATGAAAGTACTTAAGATTTGGAGGGGTTCCTTTCCATAGCTCATAAGGTGTTTTCTTCAACCCTTTTCTAATGATTGTTCTATTCAAAATATAACATGCTGTGTTAACAGCCTCAGCCCATAAAAATTTAGGAATCTCACTCTCACATAGCATAGCCCTAGTCATTTCTTGAAGGCTTCTATTCTTTCTTTCAACCACCCCATTTTGTTGGGGGGTTCTAGGGCATGAAAAATTATGAGAGATCCCTAAGTCATCACAGAATTTTTCAAAGTCTTGATTTTCAAATTCTCTTCCGTGATCACTTCTTAAATGGGCAATTTTCAAATCCTTTTCATTTTGAATTTTCTTGCAAAGGGTGGAGAAGGCATGAAAGGCATCATTCTTATGAGCAAGGAAAAGTACCCAACCAAATCTAGAGTAATCATCTACCACCACAAGACCATAGTGTTTTCCTCCTAAACGTTGAGTTCTAGTAGGACCAAAAAGATTAATATGTAACATTTCTAATGGCCTTTTGGTTGAGATTCCATCTTTTGATTTAAAAGAGGATTTTACTTGTTTTCCCAATTGGCAAGCATCACAAGTAAGATCCTTATCAAACTTGATGTTTGGAATTCCTCTAACCAAATTCTTTTTAACTAGCTTAGAAATTTGGTACATGCTAGCATGACCCAACTTTCTATGCCAAAGCCATTTTTCAGATTCAAGAGATGTAAAGCATGTTACATTTTGTTCCTTTAAATCCTCAAGAGTTAATCCATACACATTGTTACACCTTTTAGCTTCAAATAAAATATCCCCAGTTTTCTCACAAACAACCAAACAAGCAAACTTCTTAAAAACAACTTCAAAACCCAAATCACACAATTGACTAACACTAAGCAAATTATGTTTCAAACCATGTACAAGGAGAACATCATTTATACAAGAAGAAAATTTTTTACCAACTTTCCCAACAGCCACTATTTTTCCTTTTGCATCATCACCAAAAGTGACAAGACCTCCATCATATTCATCAAGCTTTATGAAGAAGGTTGTCTTTCCGGTCATATGCCTAGAACATCCGCTGTCCATATACCACATATTTTCTTTCTGTTTGAATGCTAGGCACACCTACAAAACAAGCTTAAGTGACCTTAGGTATCCAAATTTTCTTGGATCCTTTCACGTTAAACCATCTCCTATGTCCTAAGCCATTGTAATCAAAAACAACTTTACAAACTTTATCACCAATCATTCTTTCACCAAAGAAACATTGAATAGGAAAGTGTCCATTTCGTTTGCATAGCCTACAAAATCTTGGAGTTGCTGTTTTGTTAAAGTAGGTTGGGTCTTGATACCTTGTATCATTTGAAGATGAAGCAATATTTTCAAAATGAGATTTTTCAGATTTATAAAACCCCAACCCAGCCTTGTCATAAAGAGGTTTTTGACTAGCCAAGATTTGATTCAGATTTTCAGAACTTTGGGTGAACTTGGCTAAGTCTTCCTTAAGCCTTTTAACCTCTTTAAGCAACTCTTCATTTTGCTAAAAACAATCTACATATGCAAGAACGGAATGATTACTTTCACAGCTCTTAACTTGGGCTCTTAACTGCTTATTTTCTTCAACAAGATCACAAGCAGTTTCGGCCTCTCTCACTTTCTCTTTAAGAAAACTATTTTCAGCTTTAAGAATGGTGATTTTTTGTTCAAGTTCTTGATTTTCCAGAAGAAAACATCTTATTTTTTCAGAAAGGTGGTCTATCATAAGATGAAGATCTTCAGTGTTAGGGTTATGAAAGACTACCTGATCTATGTGATCTACCATGAGACAAGGTTGTGACTTGGTCTCGGAATCCTCATCATCATCATCTGAGTCATTTTCCAAATCTTCCCATGAGGCCATCAGTCCCTTCTTCTTTCTTCTTTTTGGCTTTTCCTCCTTCTTTAACTTGGGACAATCAGATTTAAAATGCTCCATTTCCTTGCAGTTGTAATAAGTTACTTTGCTAAGGTCTTTCTTCACTTTCCTTGAGCTGCTGCCTTTGCCTTTGAACTTCATCATTTTCCTGAATTTTTTGGCAAATAACACAAATTCATGTTTAGAAGAGTTATCACTGGATTCATCATCTAGAGGGTTAGTCACAGAAGAAAAAGCAATTTCTTTATTTTTTGAATCTTTTTTCAAATAGGTGTTTTCAAAAGCAAGAAGATTTCCTCTCAAATCATCAACTGTCATGGAATCTAAGTTACTGCTCTCAGAAATAATTAAGGCTTTTGTTTCTCACTTTTTTGTGAGACATCTCAGCACTCTCCTCACAAGCACAGAATCAGGATATGTAATTCCCAGAGCATCTAAGCCAACAATGATGATGTTGAATCGCTCAAACAGCTCATCAATAGACTCTCCTTCCTTCATTGCAAACATTTCATACTCTCTATTCAACATGTCTGTTCGAGTCTTCTTTACAATGGTGGTTCCTTCATGGGTGATTTGCAATTTGTCCCAGATTTCCTTTGCCGTTGTGCATCTTGATACCCGTCGGTACTCCTCGAAGCTGATAGCACAGTTGAGTAGGTTTACTGCCTTGGCATTTAACTCCACCTTCTTCCTATCTTCCTCGGTCCAGCTTGCTTCTGGTTTGAGAGTGACTATTCCTTCAGCACTTGTGTTAGATGGAAATTGGGGTCCTTCCAGGATGATCTTCCAAAGTCTGTAATCCACTGCTTGTACAAATATCTTCATCCTCTCCTTCCAATAGGTATAATTTTTCCCATTGAAAAGAGGAGGTCTGTTGCTTGATTGTCCTTCGATCAGATTATAGGACACCACATTTGAGCCACTATTTTCTGCCATGAGGATCTTTGCTCCAAGCTACAAAGCTTGATCTCTTTGAGACCAAGCTCTGATACCAATTGATGGTTTTAGTGGCTAAGAGAAGGGGGTTGAATCTTAGCCCCCTTTTTGCTTTGTAATACTTGCTGGCCTTTAAAAAAAAAACTCTTAGGAGACTTCTGGATTTTTGTCTCGTCCCAAGCCACGAGACTTTTATTTTTATCTCGTCAGTTGGCACGAGACTTTTCTTTTTGTCTCGTCACTTGGCACGAGATATTTTGGTTTTTGCTCCTGTGCAGTAGAAACAGAAATGGAGTAGGAAAGAGAGAAAGTTACACCCAGATATATCCTGGTTCAGCTGCTAAGTGCAGTGCAGCCTACATCCAGTCTCCATCACAAACATGATGGAATTTCACTATAATCTTTCTTATTACAATCTGTAAAGTGCTAACCCAACTTACAAGGGGATTCCCACAGAATCATGAAACACAACATAGATGAACAAAGGAACTCTAAGACATCTATGGCTTTTTCTTTCAATTTTGCACTCTCTGCCTTTTTCCGCTCTATGGCTTTTTCATACAAATCTCACTGTTTGCCTTTTCCATGAGACTCAAGACATGACAAAATTAAACAGAAAAAATACAAAATAGAATACATTGAAGGAGAAGAAAATCTGTAAGCTTAGGTAGCTCTGAGAATCCTGTGCCTTGCACTCTCACTGCTTACTTCTAACTCCTTGCTCCAACCAGTGGCTGTTCTCCCTTTTTATAGAAGAGAGAAGCCTCCACACTTGAAGCCAAAACCCAAGCCAACTTCTTCTTCCTTCAAGAAACCGGTTCGGCCACACAGAGAGAGAAGAGATAATCATGAAATAACCAACATGCAATTACCTCTAGTCCTTCCTTGGTCATCACTCTTCATCAATCCGAGCTCTCCATCCTTGGCTTACTCTCCAAGATGATTTCTGGCCCTTGATGCTTCATGATGAAGATGACTTCATCTGCTTCAATCTCTGCCTCTACCATCACTTCGCCACTCTAGCTACTTCCTGCGGTGGTTGAGCAGAATCAAAGACAAGCCATGCCTCCAAGAATCTCATTCTTGCTGGCCGAATCTTCTTCTTCCTTTTTGAGCATGAAGAGCTCGAGATTATCACACCAAATCTAACCATATTTGGTGACAATCTCCGCCACGGCTCATTTTTATTTTAGTATGTTTTCTTGCCATCATTGTGATGGTCTTGTAGCTTGCTCTTTCTTCACTTCGGTATCTCAATGTAGCTTCAATGGCATCCATTGTTTCCTGTGTAATAACCGAAGAAGAGAAGCAAATAGAGAGAGCAGAGAGAAATGTGAAAAGCATTGATTTAGAAAAGAGAATGAGATTAAATGAATTGATTCTTTCCTTGCTGAGTAGCGTGTAGCCATAAGTGCTACAATAAAATCAAAAGTCTTGTTTTCTCTCTTATAGTTCCCATGCAGTAAATGACAATGTAATAAATTTTGGAATCCATCACATGGTAAAATGCTTGGATCCGTTGGAAGCAATTTTGCTTTCTTTTTCCATTTGGTTTCGGATCTTGCATGAGGAACTCTCATCAAATGTGAAATTGGGCTTAGTTGCAACAACATTTAATTTCTGGCCCAATATTAACATTTGCTTTCCTGATGAAATTTGGATCAAGTATTGAGCAAATAGGAAAGCATTCATTTTGGGCTTTGTAGCAATAATAACTCAATTCTGGCCCATGTAGCACAATAAACAATTCAGCCATATTAAACCAAAGCTGAATATAATTGGGCTTGCATCAGAATTTTGTTTTTTGGCCCAATCAAAATCTGCATCACAAAAATTATTAGTTAACATATGTGTAATGAAAATCAAATTAATAATTTTGTAAATAATTATTTCAATAATGTTTGTTCATCATCAAAATTAAATTAGAGTTTTCCAAACTCATCAGTATTAAAAAAAATATCTATTAAATTTTATATCAAAATATTTTAAAGATTTTACTAATCTATGTCATAAGGGCGCATTTTAAAAGCATCATAAAAATAAAAATTTGACCTAAAATTATTGAAAAATTATTTTTTTTTATATTTTAAATATATTAAATATATTTAAATATTAATTTTTTTATTATTATACTCTTGACATAATTTTTTATGATACAAATTATTTAACTCTTTTATTATATATATTTTTTTAACTTTTAGAATTAAATTTTAATATATTATCAATATAAATAAATTTACACGTACATCTAATTATGTAATGTCATGTCATAAAAAATAATTATCTTTTACATCGATCATGTAAATGATAATCCAAAAGAACATAGTAACTGAACAATTGTTTAAAATATTTTATACAATCAGTACATCAAAATTAAACTCTAATTTATATCTAAAAATATAAAATAAAAATATATATTAAATCAATTTAATAAAAAATAAAACATTACTGTAAGTCTGTAACATTATAAATTAATAAATTTATTTAGTTAAAGTTTATATCTTTGAGTTTTTTATTCAACTTTTTATTATTATTATTATATGTATTTAATTTATAAAAAGTTAAATTAATAACTACGTTATTATTTATTTATATATCAATATTAATAATAAATAAATAACAAATTATTTAATATTTAATATTTTTACATTATTTATTTTTATATACTTTGATATGTTTGTGTAATTTTTTATTTTTATGTATTATATATTTATTTCCACAATTTAAAATTTTTGAATCTGTCATTAAACTTGACGTATCCGACGAAACGTCAAAAACCTATTCGATAATTTTTATTTTTTAAGGATAAATTTGTTCGCACAAAAATTTTTAAAGACTAAATAATCACCCTAAAATGAAATGAGTTTTTGTTTATTATTCTTTCTAGCTAATTGTGTTCTGCCAGTAAATTTTATTAGATTTAAATTCTTTATTTGTTTTCTTCCCTAATTCGTGCTACCAAAAAATACCATAACACAACAAAAATTATATAGAATCTTATCCTACTAAATTGCATCAAATACATAATCTAAGTATCTAACTCCATCATTATGTTTTATCATAGCAATGCCTGCACTTAGTTTATTTAGACTTAGATATTTTTTGATAAATTTGCAAGAGTTTAATTTTAATATATCGGGAGTATAAAACGTTACAGTATAATTATATTTGTTTAATTTTTTATAATTTAATTCATAACAATTTTCATATTCAATCTATAAATATTTGTATTTTTAAATTTTATCAAGATCTTTAAAATTTTTTCTTTTAATTAGATTTTTTTGTATATTCATTCATGTAGTTAATATAAAAAGTAGTAATTTTTATTAATGTGTTATTATATGATAAACTCTTCTAAACTTGATTTTATTTCAAATACACACGAAAATAATAGGCTCATCTAAACTTGTATCTTACCTACAAAATTATTATTTCAGTAAAATTACGAGGAAGATTTTGCTTATATATATATATATATATAGTTAATAATTAAATTCGTCTCTAAAAGATTATCTATTTTTTAAATTAGTCTTTAAAAGATTTTTTTAGTCATATTAGTTCTTAAAAAATAAAACGTAAATCAAATTGGTCCTTCTGTTAGTTAGATGATAACGGCTGATGACGTGTTACGTTAAGTACCATGTGGCATGATGACATGGCAGGTTAATGCTGCGTGTCACTTGAAAATTAATCCCTGAAAGTTTAGACGTAAGTCATTTTTATCTTTAAAATTTTAAAAATTAATCAAATTAGTCCTTATATAAATTTCTTTTATTTTTTTTCATAATATTAAATTTGAAGTATTTTTAATAGTACTAATTTTAATATTATTTTTAGACCTTAAAAAATAAAATTTCTTTAAATAAAATAATAAAAATAATTAAATTATTATAAAATTATTTTGTCATTTATATTTTAACTTTTATATTTTCAAATTGTAATTTTTTTATAGCAAAATTTTTTATTTAAACGAATTTATCAAATTATTGTTGATTATATATTTAAAAATTTAGACGTTTTAAATCTTACTATATAATATAATATTTATTTTAAAATTCAAATCTTTTAGATTTTTAAAATTATAATTTTTATTATTATTTAATATATATGGTAGCACTCAATAATTGAAAAATTGATTTGTGGGATCACTTGTTGAATCTTAATATTTTAATATATATATTTTTTAAAATAACTACTATATTTATAGAGTGAGATATAAAAGATTAAAATATTTAAAATAACTACTATATTTATTTAGTGAAATTCAAAATATAATTTTAATATTTTGGATTTCACTAAATAAATATAGTAATTATTTTAAATGTTCTAATTTTTTATATCTCACTAAATAAATATAATAGTTATTTTAAAATATAAAAAAATTAGAGTTTAATATTTTGAATGTCACTAAATAAATATAGTAGTTATTTTAAATGTTTTAATCTTTTATATCTCACTAAATAAATAAAGTAGTTGTTTAAAAAAATTATAAACTTAATATATTAAATTTTTAAATATATAATCAACAATAATTTGATAAACTCGTTTAAATAAAAAAATGTCACTATAAAAAATTACAATTTGAAAATATAAAATTTAAAATACAAATGACAAAATATTTTTATAATAATTTAATTATTTTATGTAAAAAAAATTATTTATTAAGGTCTAAAAATAATATTAAAATTAGTACTATTAAAAAATACTTTAAATTTAATATTATCAAAAAAAAATAAAAAAAATTATATAAGGGCTAATTTAATTAATTTTTATAATTTTAAGGATTAAAATGACTTATGTGTAAATTTTTAGAGACTAATTTGATTATAAATATTTTTTTTACACGTCAAGTGACACGTGACATGCTAGAAGTCATTAACCTGACACGTCAACTAATCATATTGTGACACGTGGCATTAACATGCTACATCATCATGCCACGTGACACTTAATGTGATATGTCATCATGCCGTTATCATCTAACTAACGGAAAGATCAATTTAACTTATATTTTATCTTTTAAAGACTAATATGACTAAAAAAATCTTTTGAGAACTAATTTGAAGAATGAGTGATCTTTCAAGGATGAATTTGACTATTAATTCTATATATATACCTATTGAATTTTAGACACAGGAAAAACAAAAATCATCGCATTTAGATTATTCAAGGGAACAGCTTTTCAATGTCTAATTGTTAATGCAACTCATTTATTTTTTCGTATGATAGTTTTGCTAAACTTGATTCACGATGGTTCTTTCAGCTCTTCACAACCATCACTGTTGATGAGCCTACCCCTGGTTTGAAGGCTATCTTTAGCTTCAAAGTTCCTGATCAAAGGTCTGGCAAGGTAAGAACATCATAAATTTATGCATATTCATGCCTCTAGAATAATTATGCAGTTAGAGAAATCAACCTCGATAAATCTGGGTAAATTTATTATATTCTAATACTTAATTGGTATTAAGTTGTTGGATATTCTTTTAAACAGGTGGAACTTCAGTACTTGCACGACTATGCTGGAGACTGGAGTGAACACCAGTGTTGGGTTGACGGCAAACCCAATTGGGAACCTTTCTGCTGTTTTTGGAACTAGCATTCTTGCTCTCGGAGTGGGTCTTTCATATGATACCAAAAGTGGGGATTTGACAAAATCGAACGCTGGAGTCAGCTTCACCAAAAGTGGCATGAGCTTTGTTATAGGGGGGAAGGGGGATAGGAAGCATGCAGTTTTTATTTTCTTAAAGTTGGTGGTTCTTCCTGGGCAAGAAGTGTTTATGTTTTCTTTACGTTTGAGCAATTCAACTTTGTAAAAATAAGTAGGTTTTTTTATAAACCAAATGGTTTGACTCATTATTGAGGCTTTAACTGGCGCGAAATTTTTATATTGTTTTTGTTCCTACAATGGTTCCCTGCAATATTCCTTTATATCCCAGTTTGTTTATTATGCCTCTTGGATGGGATACATGTTTGGTTCTGTTTCTGAAGAAATAATTGTAGGTATAATTGATTTTGATATAAAGTGATTGATGTATTTGTTTAATTTCTTTTAAGAATAACGTTTTCGAACTACATAAGCAAATATTAGTTGTAAATTTTTTTTTTTTGGCAAAAAAGGGGCGAGAAAGAGAGAAAAAGAAGAAGCAAATGTATGCTTACCTTTGGGATTTGTTTTAGAAGTGGTTTTTTTTATAGGAAGTAAGATTTCATTTTTCTCAATGAATTATAGAAGCAAGAATCGATACCTTAGTTTGGATTCTGTAATATGATGTGAGTTTCCATCTCTCTATTCTTCTATCCATTAAGCTCCTTAGGAAGAATGATTAATAAGCTAAGGCAATTTTAATTGTTAGCAAGAATATACAAAATGTAAATTTAAACACACACAAATAAGACATAATTAAAGAAAATCTAAGAAGTAATCCTTGCAGCTTCCACCAATCTTTAATATTGAAAGCTTTAACAGCTAGTCTTTAACACTCAAAACCAAGCACAAAAACATCAATTATCCAGAAAGCACACACACACACATACAATATACATTAGTATTGTTATTCACAACTCCAGAAAAAGGCTTAATTTAAGAGATTTGGTGAGGCATTGGCCTGAAGTAAACCATCTCTGATTTGCTCAGCAACATCCCTAACAGCACCAGGACCATGTGGTATGAACACTGATGAGGACTTTGAAGAAGCACCAATTTCCTTCATTGTGTCGAAGTATTGTGTCACCAGAACCATGTCCATGATATCTTTTGCTGTCGTCCCGGGCACGTTCTCGGAGAATTCAAGCACACTGTCCCTCAGTCCATCCACAATGGCCTGGCGCTGTCGAGCTATTCCGAGTCCCGACAGGTATTTGGACTCGGCTTCTCCTTCGGCTTTCTTGATCTGAAGTATTTTCTCTGCTTCAGCTTTTTCATTAGCAGCTAGCCTCAATCTAGCAGCTGTTGAGAAAATAGTGAAATGGTTATTAGGAGATATAACCTTCATTACAATGATAAACCAAATGAGAAAAGGGTTTTAAGAACACTCTTTCTGTCCACTTATGCAGGTCATGTCTTTAACACATGCGCGCGCACGCACACACCTGCACGTGCGCGCGCACACTCACAAACTTGGGGTTTGAGACAAGAATAGCTCATGTCTTTAAATTTAAGACAAGAAAAGAGTTCCAAGTCTACCAAATGAGTGATTATTATTATATTTACTTAATTAGTTTGAACTTTGAAAGAGAAAGTTGAAATGCAAGCAAATATATGAAAAGCTGCATGTATATATGAATATTTATGCATGTTAAAAGTAATTTTTGATCAACTAAGAACAGATTACCTGCATTAATCTCATTCATAGCTCTCTTGACATGAACATCAGGCTCTATATCAACAATAAGGGTCTGAACAATCTCATATCCATAAGCAGACATGGCCTAAAACAAGAGTTTAAGATAATTTGTTAATCACAAAGTAATTGACAAGGATTATGATAACAAAAGCTGAAATTGCAGGCCGAAATAACACCTTTTCAAGCTCATCTTCGACGGCCCTTGCTATGTCGTTCTTCTGCTCAAAGGCAGCATCCAGCTCCAACTTTGGCACACTTGCCCTGATAACTGAAGAAATACAAAAAAAAGCATAAGCAGCATTTTATAGAAGCAGTAGATACTAGATAGTTCCATTAATGGAGTGATCTTGCATTAATTTCAGGTAAGTAACATTTCTAAAACAGAATCAAGCACAATAATCGATCATTCCACATACCGTCGAAAACATATGACTGTATCTGTTCCTTTGTGTTGGTGAGCCTATAGAAGGCGTCAGATGCTTTATCGGCCAAGGCGCGGTATTGCACAGAAGCAACCACATTCACAAACACATTATCCTAACAAGTATATCAGAGTTAACCTTTAACAATTGTTCAAAATAGATCAAATTGAAAATACACACCTACCTTATAAATCTTAAAAGGTAAAAGGTATATTGGAGAACAAGGAAATTTCTTGAAGCATAGATCAAAAGAAATAACATAGGGAACAATATGCAACTGTACTACTTCTTTGCAAAATTCATCACAGTTGAAAAATTAGAAGTTTTAAAATTCACAGAATCTCTCATAGGCAAATTGTTGTTCTTAACCAATTATAACTTTCAGTAGTGTTCTGAACACAAAGCAAAGTGATCACAGATCATATCATCTAAAGAAGAGCTAATATTACAGAAGGAGGAGGAAAAGGAAGCAAAAGAAACCTTGGTTTTTGTCTCGCATTTGACATCGAGTTGCTGCACACGGAGCGAAAGGCCGCCGGCTATCTGGTATCCGAGGCACCAAGGCAAGCAGTGACACCCAGGTTGCAGAACATCATCAAATTTCCCAAAGTGTTCCTTAATTGCCACATTTGATTGTCCAACTATAATACAACCTAAAGCTTGACCCATATCTTTCAATTCTGCACTTGGATAGCATTTACCCAGTAAACTAGGTTACAATTAATGAAATAATCTTTGTCAAAACACAAGAATCTAGCAAAAATTTCAACACAAAACAGATATCCAAGGAGAAATTTTAAACAATAAGAAAAATAAAGGTAATACCAAGTTTTCGTTTTCACCTATTTATGGCTATGATCTTGGTGTTTCAGGTCTTTTTTTACAGTTGACAATTCAAATATGCATAACTTCATTGAGGCTCTTAAACAGCAGCTATCGTCCCATATATAGTGTTGGTCCCTTTGTCCTACACTGTTCTTCGAACCAGTAATTTTCAAAGAGGAGATTAATTTTCTCAATTGAAACTTGTTTTGTTTCCGGCAAGAGAAGGAAGATAAACATACTCATAAAGATAATTAAGCCAGCAAACAGCGAGAAGATCCCATATTTGAGCTGGTAGAGTGATATGAGGAACAATTATATCAACATGATCTTCACTGCACTTGTGACACAGTTATTCCTCATGTCACTTTGTCACCTTAAATATGAGATCTTTTTGCTATTTGCTGGCTTAATATGTTTATCTTCTTTATTTTGCCGGAAACAAAGCATGTTGCAATTGAGGAAATTAATCTCCTCCTTAAAAACCACTAGTTTTGGAATAACATTGTAAGACAAAGAGACCAACACCATGGGAAGACAGCTGCTGTGATGCTGAAAGCGCTCCACCTGACTTTGAGGGAGGACTTAATCGAATCTCTAATGAATACACTAAGTGGGTGAGGAGAAGCGGGAGGCAATTACCTCCCGAATGGACGATGTTGGAGACGACCTTGTTGATCAGTCAATCTCCACTCTTTTCAGCATTTTTTCTTTTGTTTAAAATAATCAAGGAATTTTTCCTCCACTGCAGTACTTAGTTCTGAACACGGTTGACTATTTAAAAGAATATAATGCATAAGCAAGAAAATGCCAATTTTTTGTTTTTAATAAAATAAATTAAAATAGGACAAGCAACCTTTAATTTGCTTATAACTAACAAAATATTTTTACACACTACTATTACCTACTAAAATAATCTTCACGTTAATTAAGCATTATAATACAATTATCTTTGTTAAACATTTGCTGTCAGAAACGCGTTATTTGAACTTGAGCATTTGTGAAAGGAACAAAGAAAGAGAAACTGGATAATTTATGATGCAATTGTCCTTAACTGAAAATTATATACATGTTTGTCTTGCTTTGAATTTGTCTAATTTTTTAGATCCTAAACCGTATTTTAAGTTTTCACGTGATTTATTTTATGTTACAACGATTTAAGAAGAAACTGCCTAACAAAATAGATTATTGTGTGCTAAATTGGATTGAAAAAATTTAGAAAGTCAACATTTTTATTAAAATTTAGTTAATATTTAAATAATTATAACCTAAATAATTTACATGAAAATCTCTAAATGATTTAGAGTGCTACAAAGTACAAATTATACAGATTTAAAACAAAAGAAAAATATAAAAAATATATATAATTTTCAATCAGGATAATTTTACGTAATATCTCAACTCAAACAATTTATACACGTAAATTACTGGAAGGAAAAAACCAAAGAGAACAAAATTTATGGGAACAGCTTCATAGGCACACAATAAATGTTGCAGATACAATAGTTATTATCAATTATGATGATGATGACGATGGGTAGTGTGGTAGTAAATGCAATTAATAGCTTCCATTGTTGCGTGTTGAGAGCACCCTGTTTAATTTTCTGACAGTGCACATGTAGAACATATGTCTAATAATGTATATATCATCATTTCTCGATGCTACTCTTGTTTTGTATAACTTATAAATAAAAAAAATATTCCGCATACAATTATTTGTCCTCGAGTGAATAATTCGCGTATGGTTAAAGAATTAGTCGGATTCATTCGGTTTATAAAAAAGAATAAATAAATGAAAAATCTCAAATGGAAACCATATAGGTCCACACAATCTTAATTAATTCAATAATATTGCAATTGATAATAAACGAAAGCAATCATGATTGTTATTATTATTATGGTGGTAAGTGGTACCAATATTACTGTACACACTTTTGCTTTCTTCTCTATATCTAAATTATTATACATAAATCACTTTGATTCTAGCCACCATAACTTTTTTTATTTGGTCCAATATTTATCAAGCAATATCATAATGCAACGAAATCTAGTTTCTCTTCTAAGTTTTTCACGACTAACTACAGTTTCTTTTTTTTTTTTTTTTTTCGGGTAGTAGTTGCTTTGTATAGTTTGTACTAATATAGTGATTTTAATTTATTTATTTGAATCATTTACTTTCAAAAAGAAAAAGAAAAAAAAAAAAAAGAAGAAATTCTGAGTTAAACCCCAAAGTGGTCCCTGAGATTTACGGTTTGTACCAATTTAGTCTCTGACTTACCAATTGCACCATTTATGTCCCCGACTTTGTAAAAATTGCACCAAGGTCGTCCCTAGCCACATCTCTGGGCAAATTAATGAACGCCGGCAGTGACCTGGCGCCCGCCCAACCTTCTTTCTTTCTTCTCTTCTTCTCTGAAACCCAGCCCAACCTGCAGACCTCGACACCAACCTTCTGTCCGTCCGTCCGCTCTACCGCCGGCGACCACCATCGCTAACCCTCCCTCCTCCCTTCTTCCTTTTCTTTCTTCCTTTTATTTCGCTAACACCAAACAAGGAATGAATTCTAAAATTTCAGTTCAATTTGGTGTTACGCAAGAACATTCACCAAGTGCATAACCAAAATTCAATCTCAATCATCATAAAAACTTATAGAAAACTGCACAATATGAGTTACAATGCCTAATGAAAACAAAATTTGAAGCCTATGATGATCAGACATAAGATTTAACTTTCAGGCAATTTATCGAACAGGTTGTATGCAGGATTCATAAACAGCAATTTCAGTTTAATGTAAGCATCAATCAATCCAAAAATTTCAACCAGCCAATACACATTCAGTCCAGAAACATAAATAATCAACTATCCTAAGTCTAACAAGATCAATAAAAGCAGAATCAAAAGGCACTGAAATAAAAAAATAATTAGAAAAAAAAGAAACAGACACAGAGGATGGAATGGAACCTGCGTTGAGGAGTGAAAAAAGAAGATAGCGTAAGGAGCGGAGGTAGTGTCGTAGCGGCACAGAGTTTCGCCGCCGCTGGTGGTTTTCACCGGAACTGGAAGGTGCAGACAGAGGTGGCGCCACGAACAGGGGTGTTGCGTACAGGAGGAAAGAAATGGAGAAATAGGGAAGAAAGAAAAGGAAGAAGGGAGGAGGGAGGGTTAGCGACGGTGGTCGCCGGCGGTAGGGACGGACGGACGGACGGAAGGTTGGTGTGGAAGTCTGCGGGTTGGGCTGGGTTTCAGAGAAGAGAAGAAAGAAAGAAGGTTGGGCGGGCATGGCTTCTCACTTGGCCGGCGTTCATTAATTTGTCCGGAGATGTGGTTAGGGACGACCTTGGTGCAATTTTTACAAAGTCGGGGACATAAATGGTGCAATTGGTAAGTTAGGGACTAAATTGGTGCAAACCGTGAATCTCAGGGACCACTTTGGGGTTTAACTCAAGAAATTCTACTATCACTATTTATATATAGAGAGACAAAATAAAATATGATTGAAGGAAAAATTATTTATAACAGACAAATAGTATTTAAATACAAACAAATTAGCTAGGGTATGCTATTTTTACAGAATATGACACACATCCTTTATTGTAAAACCGTGTTCTTTGAAAAAGAATTTCAAACTGCTTACTGTTTTATCAAAGAAACAGAAACCACTTTATATGGCAAAAAAAAAATTCTTACTATATATACTCTTTTTAAAATTTAAAAGAAATTAAAATTCATATAAAATAAAAATTATTAAAAATATAAATATTGTTGTGTCTTCTTTATTACTTTAAATTTAAAAAAAAAATATTGTATTAAAATTGTTTTATCAAAAAATACAAAAAAGGAGAGATAATAAAAAGAATCAAATAGAAATTTCAAAAATTAGAATTAAAAAGAGAAATTAAACTTTCCAATTATATCATACATATTTACACTACTACATTATATTTCTATTTATAAGTTCAATACTAATTCTAATATTACTCTCTTTTTCAAAATAACCTTATCCTTAAAATTGTGATAAAATATATAAACAAGTTTAATATGTTAAATGTCAAAAATATTTCTATTATAATTTATTATTGTAATTTTGCTTAACACCTATTGAATTTTCTTTCTTCTCTTTATTAAAGAGAAAATTATAAAAAAAGAAAATTTAACTCATATAAGAGTTATTCAAAATTAAAGAATGATTTTATTTTTAAAAGAAATATAATTCTTTTTTCATATTCAAATAATTTTTAAACAAACTCTTAAAAGTTTTTGTTTTTCAAAAATTTCTACCCCTCTATTATCACTATTTTTTAAATCTGATCATTAAATACAGGAATTTTTTATTTTTATAAATTAAATAAATATAATAATTACCAAAATAAATAATTTTAAAAATATTTTTTTTATTTTTAAAATTATTTATTTTAATAATTATTCTATTTATTTAATTTAAAAAAATAAAAAATCTTTAAATACAGTACTAATAAACAACAGGGGAGGCCTCACTGAAATAATGCAAAGGGTCAGTTTCAATTTCTGAAACAAACATTGCCTTACTTTCATCATATTTTTTGTTGTCTTTTCAATACGGGCAACACGCCAATACCAAAACCAAACAGCATTTAATCGTAGGGACCATGTGTTTCTATAATTACATGTGGAATAATTTCAAATTACAAATATCTTCTTTCTTCCTTCCTCATTATTTCTCAACATTCTTTAATAGTTGTTTCCATTTTTAACTTACTATATTAAAATCAATGTGAAAACTGCGATTAGTGGGTATATAAGAATAATGTATGTTATTATATGAGTTGAGACTAAGATATAGATAACATTTTTGTGTATTTATAAGTTTAATATTTGTGACTTGCTTGATTTTGTAAATACAATTATAAAATTCAGCAAGGATATTTTTATGACAAATGTGTTCTGAAAAAAAAGACATGTTTAAAATTTTATTTATTACTAAAAAATAAAAAATAAAACATTCTAACTATAATTTATTAACATAAAATACAATAAATAAAGAGTTAAAATATATTTAATTAATAAAAATTTTAAATATAACAATTTTTACTTAATAAGAAGTATATAAAAATAGATAATATTTTCATATCATATTTTTTTTTTGGTGATCTACGGGGGTTAAAAACCCCAACAAGGAAAGGAAAGAGAACAACAGAGAACTAACAAAGCCAAAAAAGGGAAAAAAACAAAACTCTAAGATCCCCTAATTCTGAGGGTCCCTAAACTATCACCAAGAAGTGCGTAGCTAATGTCTGGTGGAGCTTTGTCGAAGAGGTGTAACCCAAGGGCCAAGTCCTGACCCTTCTTGGCAAGGAGATCCGCCACCGAGTTTGCTTCGCGCAGGGCATGGTTCCAGGTAATATGCTGAAATCGTAAAGCTAAGGTCCGGATGTCTTGTATCAAGGGAGCACATGGGTGTGCTGGGGGGCAGCCATGGTTAATGAATTTGATGGCAGCAGCTGAATCGGATTCCACAACCATGTTTAGATACCCATTCATAGTGGCAGTGTTCAGTCCGTGGATAATTGCCCACAGTTCTGCGTGCATGATTGAACAATTGCCCAAGTTGCAAGAAAACCCCTTCAAAAACCTTCCTGCCGAGTCTCGAAAAACACCTCCACAAGCAGCATTACTCCTCTGAGAGAACCAGGATCCATCGACATTTAGTTTAACATAATCTTCATCCGGGCGAGACCAACCTACAAGGCACTCACTAGCAGCTTGTGTGCTTCTTGGATTCAGGTCCTTCTTGGCTGCCTTGAGAAATTCCTCGGACCGAGCCCGGATTTGGTGAGACGCAGTGGTAGTAGGAACAAGGTCTCCCTGAAACACAAGTTTATTTCGGAAGTACCATAGAGAGGATACAGCAACACCAAAGGTACAAGCCCAGTTATTATCTGAGGTGAGGTTTTGAAGCAGCCACGCTTCGAGGCCAGTGCTATAGAAGGATCTACTGCTGTCAGGGGGGTTAAGCAGGCGCCATATACTCTTCGCATAGAAGCAGTCTCTTAGGACATGAATGGTTGATTCATCCTGGTTTCGGCACCGAGGGCAAGTATCATCAGTGGTCAAGTGTCTTCGTTTTCTTTCCAAATTTGTGAGGATGACGTTGTGCACAACTAGCCAGAGAAAGGTTCTAATACGCTCCGGTCCTTGCCAGCACCACACTAGCTTGAACATCTTATTAGGGCTGTCCTGGTTCGACATAAGAGACTGGTAGGCTGTTTTAACACTGAAGGATCCATCCGGGGAGTGGCACCAGGCCATACAATCAGGTCCCTTCCACGGTGATGGGGGAGAAATAGCCACAATCTTGTTGACAATGTCCTCTGGCAGTACACTCTGAAGCTTAACAACATCCCACTGCCCTGCAACATTTAGGAAATCCATTACCATTTCGGAATCATTAAAATTGCTACTTACCTGGCTTGAGCTCTCGCTTAGTCGTCCCACTCCTGGAACCCAACAATGTTCCCAGAAGCGAATTTGGGAGCCATCACCAATTCTCCAAATGGAACTTCGGTTAACATTTTCCCACACAGAACAGATGCCCTTCCATAGGTTTGAGTTGCTACGCTTCCTCTCCACTCTAGGCATGAGATCAGTTCCACTTCCATATTTAGACCTGAGGACTCTAACCCAGAGAGCATCTCTCCTTTCTATAAGCCCCCACCCGACCTTCATCATAAAGGCTTGGTTCAACTGGCAAGCATGTCTGAGGCCTAGACCTCCAAAATTTTTTGGCGCACAGACTTTTCCCCAATTGAGCAAATGTATCTTTTTTGTTTGTTCAGTATCTCCCCAGAGGAAATTCCTGCAAACACGGTCAATAGTATTACAAGTAGCAGTAGGCAAAACAGCAGATTGCATATGATATAAAGGAATAGATGACAGGACAGATTTCACCAGAGTTAGTCTCCCAGCAAGAGATAGAGAGGAGGCTTTCCAAGAGTTTAGCCTGGTATGGAGTTTGTTGATAACATCCTCAAAGGTATGTTTGGACACTTTGGAGTGCAGAATAGGGACGCCCAGATATTTCCCCAGGTCTTCAGTTCTGGCAAACTGCAAGGCATTACTCACTTCCGTTCGGACATTATGACCCACATTCTTTGAGAAGAAAATCCTGGTTTTGTCTTTGCTAACCCTCTGCCCTGAGCTCTCGCAGAAAGCCTCAAGACATTTGTTGATGGTGTTGGCTTGATCCAGGTTGGCCTCAGCGAACAGAATGATATCATCCGCGAAGCACAGGTGAGAGATCGGCGGCCCATCCTTCTTGAGGCGGATTGGCTTCCAAAAACCATGGTCCACTGCTTTACTGATGAGTTGGGATAATCTCTCAATGCAAAGCACGAAAATGTAAGGGGAGATGGGGTCTCCTTGCCTAATACCTCTGGAGGGCGAGAATTCATCAAGCTCTTCGCCATTCCAAAGAATCCTCATCCTTGCCGTCGAGATACACGAGAGGGTGAGATTAATAAAGGACTGGGGAAACCCAATGTCGACGAGGGTCTCCTTGATAAAAACCCACTTTAACCTGTCATACGCCTTCTCCAAATCAATCTTTATGGCCATCCACCCCTTTTTTCCTTTTTTCCTTCTCATAGAATGGATGATCTCTTGCGTGATTACGATGTTGTCTGAACTATGTCTTCCGGGAACAAAACTGCATTGATTAGGCATAACCAGCTTGTCCATAACTCTTCGCAAACGATTGGCGAGAATTTTCGTAACCACCTTGTAAGACACATTGCAGAGACTGATTGGTCTTAGCTGTTTTAGGTGGGAGACCGGTTCGGACTTGGGAATGAGAGTGATAAGAGTCTCGTTGACCTCTGAGATTTGCTTTGGGTCTTGGAAAATATTCCTGATTAGATCACAAACGTCCATACCTACTTTAGACCACTGACTCTGGTAGAAGATGGCTTGAAGCCCATCTCTGCCGGGCGCCTTCCAGCTACCGATACCAAAAATCGCATCCTTCACTTCCTCGTTGGTCACCATCTGCCCCATTATGTTGTTATCAAGGCTACTCAGGGGAGGGAAGCACTTCTCAAGGATGAAAGGAGTATGATTTGGGCTGTCCGTATAGAGGTCCATAAAGAACGTAGTGGCCATGCTTTCCAGTATTGCTTTGTCAGTTACCCAGTCCCCATTATCGTTTTGAAGAGAGGAAATTTTATTTCTGCGCCTTCTAATCATAGTTGAACCATGGAAGAATTTTGTATTTTTGTCCCCAAACTCGATCCATTTGCATCTAGCTTTTTGGAACCAAAGGATTTCTTCTTGGATGAGGATTTGTTCGTATTCCAGCCACAGATCCTTTTGCAGCTTATCCAGGAAAGGGTTATGTGCGTATCCCAATCTGTTTGCGATCCCTTGAAGCCTTTTGAGGATTCTGCTTTTTCGTTTAAAAATGTTGCCAAACACCGAGTTGTTCCAATCCTTGAGCTTGCTTTTCAGGTTAGAAATACCCTCACTCCAGGACTCATGGACATTCCAAGATGCATCAACGACATTCCTAAATTCCGGATGAGTTAACCAGGCAGCGAGGAAACGGAAAGGCCTTCTTCCTCTGTTCTGCGCCATAGTATTGGAGAGTTGCAGGCAGATTGGGGAATGGTCGGACTTGAGCATGGGCAGGTGCTTGACACAAGCCTCAGGAAAGGCAATTTGCCAATCCACATTGCTGAACCCCCTGTCCAAACGTTCTGCAAGAGTGCCTCTTTTCCAAGTAAACGGCCAGCCGGAGTAGCCCAGGTCAATTAGGCCACTCGTAGAAACACATTCCTGAAACTCCTTGCAAGCACTTTGGTGGTTATACCTCGCCCCTCCACGCTTCTCATGGTCGTGTAGCATGGCATTGAAATCACCCAAAAGGCACCAAGGGAGATTAACACTGCTTGCATAGGCTTTAATTGTGGCCCATAGGGTTCTTCTAGTGATCCTTTGAGGACTACCATAAACTGCTGTTATAAGCCAAGGGGTTGAATTACTGCTCGCATCAGAAATTTTGAGGTGAATGAACTGTCTGTCATGATTCAGGATATCCACCCTCCAAACAGCGGAATCCCATAGGCACCAAATTCCTCCAGCATGCCCCACAGCGTCAACAACAAAGGCTTTATCGAAACCCATCTTATCCCTGACTTGCTTCCCGCGTGCACCACTGATGTGGGTTTCTAAGAGGAAGAACAGATTTGCTCCATACTCCTGGCGAAGATCCCGAATAATCGATGGGAACGCTTTACTACCGGCACCCCTGCAGTTCCAACTAATATAATTACATATAAAAGAAAAAAAAGAAAAAATTTTTGGGTGAGTATTATTGTTTTTATTTTTTCCTTATGTGGTATTATTTGTACTATAGCATATTATTAAATTTGAATAATGTATAAATGTATATAAAATAACAAATTGCCAGGTTCATAGTTCATACATTTAATACGCTATGAGACTGGTTACCCAAAATATTAATTAGAAAATACGAAAAAGGAATCGGAATCCATGGAATTGACAATCACATAATTAGTAATTTACACAAGTCTATGGGCCTTGTATATAGTATGCCTAGTAAATTCAATTCTAAACTTTTGTTTGCTTAGTTGCACCGAAATTTCATTCAGGACGTGTGTGGTTGAATAAAAAGATTCATCCATGCTTAACTAAATATTGGAAATTTAATATTTACTTTGAGTATAAATAAAAAATAATTTTAAAAACTCTAGATAACAATCTTAAAATACTTAAAATTGAAAATAATCGATTGGAATTTAGTACGATTTTTGTTTTTAAGGTATAAGCAAAAAAAAATTTTGTTTTTAACTTTTTTTATATACAAAATCGTCTCTAAAATTTAACTTAATTTTAAAATTACCCTTACTTTAGCTTTTAGGGACCAAAATAAAAGTGGGACTGAAGCGGAGACAAAGGTAGATCGTTGACAGTTTCTTCTTTCCTTTTTTTTTCGTAGGAGAAGACACGCTCTTTTTTTCTTATTTTTTTATTTTATAATTTTTTTATAAATAATTTAGTTCAAAATTTTAATATTTAAATAAAAAAATAATTTTAAATTTTAGAAATAATTTTGTATGTAAAAAAAATTAAAAACAAAAAAAATTATTGATCTATTACAAAAATCGTACTTATTACTAATTATATTCCACGGTAAGTATTTTAAATTTCTAATGGTTATAAAGGGAAAAAAAAAAGAGGAATGCTAGGAGGCCAGCAATTTTTGTGATTTGTAGCCATTAAATAGCCATCAATGATGGTTTTAATGGTGTGAAATTGGTGTGAACTTTCATCTAATGACTCACTTTTCTTTGCTGATTACATGCTGGACAGAATTTAACAAAGTTGCTGTCCCCTAAACTTTTTCAAAAAAAAAAAGCAAATACCAAAACGAGGAGCGAATCAATTAATACCTGAGAATAACTTATAGGGTTCATTAAAGAACCTCGTGAGTCGTGACAAAGTCTAAGAACGCGATACCTAAGCAATAAATACATATATAAATCCGGAAACGTTTCAAGTGCTCCAGTAGCAAGGTTTGAATTTGTCATGATAGTGAAGTTCGCAATGGCACTCATAGCCCTGACATGACAAAGAAAAAAACTGTAAGGTAGCCTTTGGTGGAGAGACAGAAATGGAAAGACTGAGACTGAGAGACAGAGACTAAGAAATAGGGATTGAAATAAATTTTAGTATTCTGTTTGGTACAAAATGGGAGACAGGAATTGAAACAAGAATGAAACTCTAATTTAATTTGTACAAAGGGTAAAATTGGAATTAATTAATTGAAATGAAAGTATTTTAGGTATAAAATGTTATTAAAGTTTCAGTTTTTATCTCTAAAAATTTTAGTCTCCTGTGTCCCTATTTTTTGGAGGTACTGAAATACTGAAATTTTAGAGACAAAGACAGAAATTTTAATACCAATCTCTGAACTAACAAACATGATACTGAATCTCAATCTCTCAGTCTCTGTCTCAATACCTCAAAACAAACGCTACCTAATAGGTAGCTAAAAAAAGGGAGAATGCACAGCTGTGACCTAGCGGCTATTGTTGGGAGGTGGGACGGACATGATAAATAGAAGAATTTAGAATTGATTAAGCCAAGAAATGGTTTAAAAAATTAAATAAAAAATTAAATAAAATTTCTTTACACATAAAAAATTTGAGTCAAATAAATTTTTTTTAATAATAATAATTTCTAAATTTAATTAAAAATCAATGTCAACCTAATTTTTTCTTTTATTTAAAAATAATTTTTATTTTATTTAAATATTAAAATAAAATTTTTTCTTACAGAAATATATAATTATCAAGTAAAATAATTAAATTTGTATAAAATTTAAGAAATTGACATAAAATTTTTTTATAATTTTAGTTTACTCGCTATTAGTTTAAATTGCATAAAAACAATAAAATAATATTAAATAAAAATTTAGAATATATATATTGTGTCTTATAATTCATCTGTTAATTTTTTTTATTATCATGTACTATATACTATGCCATGTCTTATAGATACACATGACTATTATTACATTATTAAAAAATAACATTAATTTAATTTTATAGTATTAGCGATAATAAGTTTGGGTAATATTAAATTTTTACTTAATAAATTATTAATTTAGCTATAAAATTGAAAAAAAGATCATTTAAGATGATTAACTAAAATTTTATTAATTGAGGTGTGATAATAATCTTTTTTTTTCTATATAATAATAGATAAATAATCAAATAAAAATTACACTTATAGAAACATAAAAAAAATATACTTATAAAAAAGATAATTAATCCTTTTATTTAAATATATTTCATCAAGATTAGTTTTATAAATTATAAAAGCTGAATTTTAATACAATCATATCATTTAATCCTATTAATAAATAAATATTATTGTTTAGATAAAATACTTATTAAAGTTATTTTATTGAAAACTTATATATTTGACTACCAATAAAACATAGTAAATACGATATATCTAGAAATTTTTATTTTAAAAAAAAAATAAAACAAAAGAATACCTACATGTTTTATTTTTTAAGAAGAAAAAATAAATATACAAATATAAGAAACAACAGCAGTATTATATATATGTTATTTTAGTAATTATTGAAAAAACTTTTAATTCTAATTGTTTATAGTTTTAAAAATACTAATATAAATTTATTTAACTTCCTAACTTTTATAACATTTTAGAGAGGAGCAATGCTAGAGAACCAAAAGGGTATTAGCCAAAAATCAGTCAAAATATTTTTGGTGAATCCAAAATTTCTACGAGTTAATATATATAGATGTTTCTTTTGCTAAGTATCAAAATGTTTCTTTTTTATACTAAATGGATGTTCTTTTATATATTTTTCGAATTTTTTTTGTATTGCAAATGTGAATGTCTCTATTTTTTTAAGAATTTCATAATTTTTTTAAATTTTATAGATATTTAATTATTTTTGCTAAAATATAACTGAATGTTTCTTTTATTAAGTATTAGGATGTTTTTTTTTTCATATTAAATGAATGTCTTTTTATATTTCTGTAATTGTTGAAGGACTCCTTTAATAATTGCCTCTGACTTCCATACTACCCTCACCGAGTTACTCCAAACTTCTTTCCTGGCATAAAGCAAACTTGGGCCAACAAGAATTGTACCCGTTCTGGGCCAAGAAATGCTGCTGGGCCAAGACCTTTTTGGGAGACAGCAACAAGGAGCGATGGGGCTGCCAGCAAAGGTGAACCGGGTCAGGAGAACTCGGGTCGCTGCAAGCCAGAGGCGGAGCTAGGCTAACTATTTAGGGGGGGGCGGTGTTATATTTTATATTACTATTTCTATTGATAAAATTAAATATATATATATATATATATATATATATATATATAATCTCAATCAAAATAAGACAATAATATATAAAAATTACTACTTACAGTTTTGTATCATGAAAAGGCTATTCGACGTTTCTTTCTATTTTCAAAATCATCTATAATTGAATTTGTGTCAAAAATAGCTGCTAATTCTTTTTCTATATAGATGACCAAATTGTCTGCAAGAAATTCATCAGCCATCTTACTTCGGAGTCTTGTCTTAACAATTTTCATTGCTGAAAAAGCTCTTTCTGTTGTTGCTGTAGACACTGGTAGAGTCAAAACAAGACGTATTAATCTATCAACCATGTGATAAGTTCTTGATTTTCCCGTTTCTTGCAACTTGTTGCACAATTCAGAAAGTGTACCAATGCCTTTCAAATGATTTGGTATATCATGCTGATAATGTTGCAACTGAGATTTCAAAATATTTAGCTCATTAGAAGGAAAGTCAAGGGGATAAAACTTCTCTGCTAACTTGCTGATTTCTTCAATATTGAATGATTTGAAATTGTCCTTAGGATCCAAAGCACAACTCAACGTCAAAAGCTCTATTGTTTGCTCATTAAATCTACTATTCAACTCTTGTATTTGAGAGTCAATTGTTGCCAAGAATACATCTATTCGATAATGATGCTCAACTGTCACACTTGGTTGACGAGATCGACCTCTTCCAAAAACATATTGTGCACTCATATTAGGGACTTCAATTTCATGTTTTTCACAAAAATCTTTAACATTTGCAAGAAAATTGCACCATCCACCATCTCTTAATTGTTGAAGAAGTAACTTTGATGTAGAAACAATATGCATTGCATTAAGAATATCTTGAGATTGTTGTTGCAGTGCTTGGCAAAGAACATTAGTGATTCCCATAATCTCTTTCATCAAGTGCAAAGTGAAAACAAATTCAAATGACAATAATATTTTACTAACACCATAAGCCTCACCTCTTTGTGCATAAGTTGTCCCGTCTTCAATGATATTATTGAGAACAATATTGGTAGCAGTAAACATTTTTACCAAACTGCAAATAGAATTAAAGTGAGAGCTCCATCGAGTATCCCCAACTCTTTGTAAAGTGCTTATTTGATTCGCACCTTTGCCTGTTTCTAATTCATTTTGAGCAACCAAGTTTGCATTTTCAATTGCTTGAGCTTCTTGTAATTGATCATGTCTTTTTGAAGAAGCACTAACAATAGTGACAATAGAGTTTAATTGAGTAAAAAATTCATGAATTTGAAGTACCTCTCTTGAAGCTGCCACCAATGCTAATTGTAACCTATGAGCGAAACAATGCACATAGTATGCTTGTGGAGAATCTTTAAGAAATAAAGCTTGCAAACCATTCCACTCACCCCGCATGTTGCTAGCACCATCATACCCTTGATCCCTAATATTTTCAACTTGGAGATTATAATAAGAAAGGACAGAAATCAATTCTTTCTTTAAAGTTGTTGCACAAGTATCAGTGACATGCACAAGATCAAAAAATCTCTCTTTAACAAAACCATCTAGAGTAACAAATCTCAAAACAATGGCCATTTGCTCCTTTTTAGATTCATCTCTAGCTTCATCAACAATAATACAAAATTTGGCATCTCCAATCTCTTCTCTAATTGAATTTCTCACCTTAGTAGCAAGAATATGTAGAATTTCTTTTTGGACATCATTTGAAGTATACTTAGCATTTTTTGGAGCATTTTCCAAAACATTCTGTTTCACTCTTTCATTGTAAGATCCCAAAAATTTTAACATTTCCAAAAAGTTACCTCTGTTGCTTGAACTTTGGCTTTCATCATGTCCTCTGTATGCACAACCTTGAAATGTCAACCATCTAATGCAATCTATAGATGCTCCTAGTCGAATTCGATTCTTTTCAATCTCTTCTGATGTTTGCTTATGAAGAAGTCTGTCAATATGTTGTGATTGTTTCATCAAATCATCACATGATTTCAGCGCCTTATGATGGAATGAGTTAGGACCTTTGCCAATGTGATTCAAAAGAGCACATTCTTTTCCACTATTTACTTTCTTCCAATTCCTGAAACCATTCTCAATAAAAGCATTTGAACCCGTATTGATTGAAGGTTCCTTAGCAAAAAGAAAGCACGGAAAACAATATATAGCATCATCTTCTATAGAATATTCTAACCAAGATGGGAACAATTTAAACCATGAAGCTTGAAAGCGACGATGACTTTTATCACCAGAAAATGGATAATTATCAAGAATTGGCTGATTTGGCCCAACTTTAATATAAGCCCGACGGATTTCATCTCTTTTATTTGGAGGAAACTTCCAAATCATTGGTCGCATTCCAGGATCTCTTTCCAAACGAAAAACATCCAGTTGATTTGGAAGAAGTCGTGGACGCTTTGAGCTATTCAATGAAGAACTTGAAGTAATGAAATTTGATGACCCCTCAAGTATTGGAGTAGTAATAGTAGAAGCATCTTCATTCTCTTGATCTTTTCTTTTAAAAAATGTATCAATGGTTTTGAACTTACTCATAATTCAAATGGCCAAATAAGTTCCTATAATTTAAAATATATTTAGCAAAAAGTATAAATTACAGTCTAAATCTTTATAAAATATAAAAATTATATTTCAATTTAAAATAAAATATTAAAATTCAGAACAATAATACTAACATCCTAGTATAAATAATATAAAATTATAATTAAATAGTTAACTAATAAAAAAACTAAATATACAATCTAACATATAATAACATAAACTTAATTAACAAATAATAATAAATTAACTAATTAAGTAAATAACTAAATATATAAAAAAAAATAAAAATAGAACCTTTTTTGAGAAAGAGGAGTGAAAAATCACTTGTTAAACTACTCTCTTTTTTTTAATCTGCAAAAAACAAAAAAAAAATAAGAGTTAAAAAGGTAAAATTGTAAAAGATAAGAAGATTAAAGAGATAAAGAAGAAGAAGAATAGGAAAAGTTGTTACCTAATTTTTTTGAAAGCCAAGGTGGGAAAAGAGGGAGAGGAAGAGACCGGTTGTTGTTGAAAAATAAAAAAAGGGGATTGGGAACTGATTAGTGACGTTGGGAAATAAAAAAGGAATAAGGATTGGGAAATAGAAAAGGGGATAGGGAATGGACTATTGGGCTGGGTTTTGTAGAAATTAAAAGTGAGAGGGGGAGGGAGGTTGGAAAAGATAGAACAAAAATAGAAGGGGGGGCTGAGAAATAAAAAAAAGGAGATCAGACTTTTTTTTTTTTTTGAATAAAAGCTAAAATTTTGGGGGGGGGCCATTGCCCCCCTTTCTCTATACCTACCTGCGCCCCTGCTGCAAGCGGAGCACCCTAAGGGTCTGCAGCCCGGTTCTTCGCGCAACGCCAACAACAGGGATCCATGGAGCTCGCGGCGCTGCTTCTTCCCTGGTCACACGAGAACGACGAGCTGGAGATATACGATCAGCCTGTGCGAGCCATGGACTTGAGGACCGAATTGTGATAGGGATGGTTGACGGGTCCGAGGGTGAGAGTTCGAACATAAGGTTCACGAGCTCCCGATCTGATAAAGACAGTTCCGACTGGAAGCAGAAGCGATCAGAGAAGTGAGTCGCGGTGGGGAGGCAGAGAGGGACTGACGGTGAGAGAAAGAGAGGTTTATATGTGTGATTGTTGGGATGGTTGACGGGTCCGAGGGTGAGAGTCTGAACATAAGGTTCACGAGCTCTCGATCTGATAAAGACAGTTCCGACTGGAAGCAGAAGCGATCGGAGGAGTGGGTCGCGGTGGGAAAGCGGAGAGGAACAGACGGTGAAAGAGAGAGAGGTCTGTGTGTGTGATTGTTAGAGGTGGGTAGGTTAATGTGAGAGAGAAGAAGAATGTTTTTATAGGTTTTAATTAGGTTTAGTTAATCAATTTTAAATTTTTTAAATTTTGAATTTAAAAAATTTAAAATTAATTATTAATATAAATTAATGTAGTTTTATTTAGTTTTTGGCTGATAACCTTTTGGTTCTATATACTTTTCCTTTAGAGTAAGAATAAGGAGAAAATGCATGAGTAGCTTTGATTTTAGTTAATTCTCAAAATTTTGAACCATTTATTATTATTAATGTTCATATATTTTTTTCTCTTAGTAAATTGGAGTTGCTAAAACCGATTTATATATATTTTCCTCTCCTAATAAATCAATTTCAACTGAATTATATATATAATTGTATTATCTACTAAATTGTACTTAATTAAAATAATTTATCTACACTTCTATCTTCTATTATGGCCTAGAACAATTTATTAATAATTACTACTAAAGTATTCTAATTTAAAATAATTTGTATAAGACATATTAGTAACACAAATTAATTAAGAGTAAACGAATAATATTAAACAAGATTCATTTTAGATAAACGATTTACTCTTAAATTTATAAAGACTTAAAACCTAATATTAAAAACCTGACAATAGTATATTACTACAATTCACTTTACCTACGATTCACACCTGAAACGCTTCCTATAAATCCAACTCCAACTTTAGTAGCGTGTCTGAATGATCAATCACAAAGGATGTGATCAGTGAGGTGTTCATATCCTCCGCTATCTAATTCGTGCATCACAAAATTTAATAATACTTGTAAAAGCTATCTATATTATATAAAATAGAAGTTGATATTAAGATAAAGTGAAGAGTAAAGTGACTACTTCATTCTTAAAAAAAATTGGGTCCGATAAATTCTTCCATTAAGAATAAAAATTATCATCATTAGATACGTTATCACCTAACACTACTAGTTGGATATGGACCAACTTATAATAGAAACGGTAACAATAGTTATTGAAGTAAAAAGAACAGCAGTAAATAGAGTAGAAATAGTTTGGGTCACATTCACAACTACAGTGATAAGTGCTTTAAATGTTCATGATATAAAGAGTTTAAGTATTATTTAGAAGATATTATTTTATATTTTTAAAATATTTTAATTTAATTTGATATATTTTGATTCTATTTATTTAATTACTAGATTGAGTGTATGTTCATGGGTTTGAGGGTTTTCATTGTTTTAATCTAATAAAAGGTTATAAATATCTCCTTAGCTATTGTAGTCGTAGCGTAAAATGATTTAGAGGTTTAAAACCTTTTTTGATTTCGTGATAAAACTATGGTGTGGACAATTAAGGTTGAGGAGTCCCTCTCTTGTTGCATCGGGGAATTGGATAGAAGGTCGAGGAGTTCCTTCTATTCAATTTTCAAATTATGGCGTTGACAAGTTAGGTTGAGGAATCCCTTTCTTGTTGCGTCAAGAAATTGGGTAGAAAGTAAAGTGATTCTTTTTGTATTCAATTTCAATCTATCCTTCTTATTTTTATTTCAATTTCAATATATCTTTTTATTCAGTTTGAATTCTTGTCTTTATGTTTATCTTTTATTTTTTTATTATACACTATCTCCAAATTCAGATTCTTTATGTACATATTAATCTTTCTAAACTTTAATTAGATTAGTCTTTCAAAATATTAAAATTAAACAAATTAATACCTGTAAATTAAGGATTAGGTGATTTTTAATGGAAAAACTTGACCTATCCCACGAAATAAACAAGAAAAATTCTATTGAGTCAAATTGTAAATTGATTCCTGAAGTTACACTCGAACTTTAAAGTAGTCATTGAAATTAATAGTCATCTAATATTATTTTTGAACTTCATTCCAGAACTCATACTAGTTCCTAAGACATTTTTTATTCATCAGAATACTGAAACAACATCGTTTTGTATCTATAAAAAAAAAAGCCTCCTTTTTCCCTTCCCTAACCTAAGCCCCTTCCCCTTCTCTTTCTTCTCTGTCTCCACTTTTCGCCGGCCTCTGTCACAACACTGCGCCGCGCGCCCCACTTTCTCCAACTTAGTCTCTTACACTCATATCTCCTAATTGTCTCTCTCTATCTCTCTCTTTTCTCTTGTCTCTTCTCTATCTCGATCTGCTACCACGATTTCAAATTTAATTCCCTCATTAATTTATTTTGTTTTTCTTCATACACAATTAACCATTAATTTCCACAAACACATTAACTAAACATTCTCATTATTCATTAATACACATTATTTTAACAGACTCAATTCAAATTCATCTTTCACCTAAACCACAAAATCTATTTATCAAGTTCAAAATTTTATACAACCAGTAACAGAACAAACTCCATTGCAGTTAAAAAAATTTGAAAAAAAATAAATGAACCCCGAAGCAAAGCAAAGTGACCCTGGTGCCAACTTTGAAATCAAAATCATTAATCAACGATGAAGGAAACACTTTCGATGGGAGCAGTGCGGCATCTCCCATAAGCTTGCTCGAAAAGCTCTTTCAACTTCAGTAAGGGAGTGCAGTGACAAATTAATTTTGAAATTAGCGAATATAAAAGGGATCAGGAAGGCAGAAGGAGACAGAGAGGAGATAAGAGTGTGAGAGACTAGAATGAAGAGGGAGGCGAACAGCGTGGCGCCGTGATCGAAGTTGGCGAGAGGCGGCAACAAAGGTTTCGGGTTGGGGAAGGGGAAGGGGAAAGGAAAGGGAAAGGAGGGAGAAGGGGAGACTCATGTTTTTTTTTATAAATACAAAACGACGTCATTTCAGTGTTCCGATGGATGGAAAGTGTTTTAGGGACTAGTATGAATTTCGGAATGCTAAGTTCGAAGATAAAATTGAGTAATTATTAACTTCAAAAACCATTTTAAAACTTTGAATATAACTTCAAGAATCATTTTAAGACTTAACTCAACACCTATTTGATAATTTTTATTTTTTTTGAGATAAATTTGTTCGTACGAAAATTTTCGAATACTAAATAATCATCCTAAAATGAAATGAGATTTTGTTATATTATTCTTTCTAGCTAAATGTGTTATGCCAGTAAATTTTTATTAGAGGTAAATTCTTTCTATTTGTTTTGTTCCTTAATTCGTGCTACCAAAAATATTCCATAACACAACAAAAATTATATAGAATCTTATCCTACTAAATTGCATCAAATACATAAATCTAAGTATCTAACTCCGTCATTATGTTTTATCATAGCAATGCATGCATGCACTTAGTTTATTTAGACTTAAATATCTTTTGATAAATTTGTAAAAGTTTAATTTTAAATTTGTAAAAATTTAATTTTAATGTATTGATAGTATAAAACGTTTTATAGAATTATGCAATTACATTTGCTCAATTTCTTATAATTTAATTCATAACAATTTTTGCATTCAATCTATAAATGCTTGTATTTTTTAGTTTTATCAAGATCTTTAGAATCTTTTTTTAGTTAAATTTGTAGAATAACCATTCACCTAGCTAATATAAAAAAATAGCTAAACTTGATTTTATCTCAAATACACACAAAAATCGGCCATCTAAACTTGTATCTTACCTACAAAATTATTATTTCAGTGAAAATTACGAGGAAGATTTTGCTCATCAATAGATATATACCTATTGAATTTTAGACAAAGGAAAAACAAAAATCATCGCCTTAGATTATTCACCAGAATCATATTTAAAAAAAAAATCTTTTTTTTTTTCATAGTTAATGGAATAATGAAGCATCATTTACATGGAAACAATAGGTCTATGAATTCTATATATGTAACTTACTAATCAATAATCATGCTTGAGGTAGTTCGAGATAATTAACAATTTAACAGCAATGCTAATTGAAATCTTGTTTCTATATTTGTATGTCTAAACTCAACGATTAATTTTCCTATGAATAAGGGTACAAAATTAAAGTACACATGATAACAAAAGATAAAACAAGCAATCTTCATTTGTTTCAAAATTAGGAAGAAGCTAATTAAGATCCCTTGAATACATCAGAAGGGTTCAATGGTTGAGAATCTAGCTGATAAAGATTGAGTGCAGGACCAACAAACCTGAACAAAATCCAAGCACCAATCATTATGAATATTGATGCATATGCAAACTTGTTGAGCCAAAACAGTGCACCCTTTTCTCCCATGTATAGTTCCACTGCCTTCTCATTCAATGTCATCTCCTCCCATTTCTTCTTAGGGGCACTTTTGACATTTCCCATTCTTGTAGCAACACCTCCATCATTGTTATTGTTTTCTTGCTTTCTTGATTGTCTTCTTGATGACCTTCTCCTGAACCTTACTCCTACAGCAGCTGAATCATTAGCTGAATCAGTTGGTGCTTGAACTGATGATGAGTTTAAACCACTACTGTTGTCATTGTTGCTGCTGCTGCATTTGAATCTGAGAGAAAGTTGGTGTTGATTTTGTTGGGGTTGTAAGAATTGTTTGTGTTTGTGGCTTCTTGATGATGGAACGAGATGTCTAGTGAGAATGAAGTGTGAAGAGAGAGAGGTTGTTTCCATGGCTAACTTGACAGAAAGAAAGAAAGAAAGAAAGGATAATGAATAATGATAATTTGTGGTTAGATTTTCTTGCTTATCTTGTTGGATTTTATTGGATAATAGTATATGATATATTGCTTATTGGACCACAAAGTTAATAAATTTCAAAATAGGCCTACAAGTACTTGCTAGTTTACTTTGGTTTGGACTTTGGGGGCAGTCCTCCATATATGAAAGTTGTACTTGCTAGTTTACTTATAGAGAGTTTAGTAAATGAAATATTTTACCTGAAAAATTATTAAATTTTTCTCAAATAAAATTCGGAGTTAAGCATAACCATGTAATAATACTAACAAGTTTATTACTTTATATAGACAGGTAAATAATAGATTCTGAACCCAAAAATAAATTGAAACAAAGAAGGAATCTTCAGCACCTCTAATTCAGTGAAACTCTACCATGTTTCTGGTACAAGTATGGAACATAAGTTACATTAATAAGTTATTTACTAAAAAGTATAATGACCAATGAGTATGTAAACATCTATGAATAACATGAGTTATCACCACCACCATTTTTTTTTACAAAGTTACATTATGAAAGGAAGGAATCCTAATAATAAAACTATAATAAGGTGGAAAAAGGTAAAACAAATTCCACACATAAAAGCTGTAGTATATTCTGTTCTTTTTCCTCAGATTGTGAAACCAAGTCCCCACCATAATGGAATAAACTATCTTAGGATTCGGCTCCTCTAAAGTGAGAAAGTTGGTATACACAGAAAGCGAGGGACTAATTTAGTTACTCTTGGATCCATAAGCTTTTGTGAATGAACAGAGAAGCAAACTAAGGATAGTGTGAGATTTGTGATTCTCATCCATTAGGTTTGGGAGACTTGCTATAATGGTGAAATGGAGAACCAGGAGGACCTCTTGGACTTGACAAGGTCCTTACAGGTTGACCCTTCCTTGAGAAAGATCCTACTTGTGTTTGCATGCCGTTTTTAGGATTCGGCATAGACATGGTTCGATCAACTCGAATGAACTGGAAGTGGCGAGACGCAATGGCCATGTCCTTGAGGTTCTGTACAGGCTTTAGAGCTTGAACAACTTCACTCATCATAGGTCTGGATTTCGGATCGCGGGCAAGGCACTGAGCTGCTACCTGGACTGCTTTTTGTGCACCTTTAATGGAGAAGTGGCCTTCAAGGCGATGGTCGATTATCCGATAGAACATTCTTCGGTCTAAGATAAAAGGTCTTGCCCATTCCACAAGGTTGTGCTCCCCATTTGGTCTATTCTTATCAATAGATCGCCGGCCGGTGAGCATTTCCAGTAGCACTACTCCGAAACTATAGACATCACTTTTCGTCGTCAAATGTCCTGATCAAAATAGGTAGTTTCATGTCAGAATTAAAACTTAAAGTGAAAAAGATAAAAACTATGTAGTACAAAGCTTAGAACTCAAAGGATATTAGGGTAATATAAACAATCTAAGTATAGAAATAGAATCCATATTCAAGCCCCTTCAAAATTTTGTTTGAGATGCAGAGTATTTTAAAGTAACAGAATCCATTTGGTAAATTAAGTTTGAATATCTACAGAAGTGTCAATAACCCATCATCTTCACTAACAGATTCATAGCACATAATACTATATCCTTTAACAGGATTCATTCTAAGTTTTACTTTGGATATATCTGACAACAGTTCTTTTAATTGCTACATTATAACTTGGCTCGCCGAGTAATCAATGAAACATGATGTTAATAAATGAAACAGAAAAATTAGGCTGGCATAAACCAAGCTGGGATATTTAACATTAATGAAAAGCTTAGATTTATGACAGTTCCAATTGCTATTGATAAGGTTCGAACTCACCCGTCATCACATACTCAGGAGCTGCATAGCCATATGTTCCCATAACTCTTGTAGATATGTGTGTCTTCTCCCCTTCGGGACCATCTTTGGCGAGTCCAAAATCAGAGAGCTTTGCATTGTATTCCTAAAACCAATTTTGATTTTGTGATTTTACATTAAGAGTATGAATACTGAATAGCAAACTAAATAAAAAGAAAATGCTTTGTTTGTTAATAACTCGCATACCGCATCTAATAGTATGTTAGATGTCTTGAAATCACGATAGATTACGGGCCTCTGAGCTTCTTCATGGAGAAAAGCAAGACCTTTTGCAGCACCAAGTGCAATTTTCATTCTGATAGACCAAGGAAGAGGCATAGACCCTTCTGCATAATTCATGGTTGTTACCAGAAAACGATTAAACTTCCTCATGCATACATATTTATAAGAACATAGTGCAAGAAAAAAAACTGTTTTCAACCAACATTTACATTAAGTGTGTGTTAAATTGTGATATAATATTTGTGACTTGAGATTGCAGATATAAATAAGCAGTGGTGAACACATCTACAGAGATGAAAATAAGTTCGTATCGTACTTCTAAAGAGGTGGTTCTCTAAGCTCCCTCGGGGCATAAACTCATAAACCAATAATCTTTGGTCATCTTCAATGCAGAAACCAATCAATTTTACAAGATTAGGATGGACAAGATCACCAAGAATGTTTAATTCAGCCTGGAAAGAAGAAGAAAGACACCGAGAATGTTAACAAAAAGCAATCACAGAATTAAAAGGAAAATCCTTGAATAAGTTTCTTACAAGCCACTCTTTGTGACCCTGAAGTCCATCATGGTTAAGGGTCTTGACTGCAACAGTAAGACCGGTCCCCGGTCTCACAGGTGCAGTTCCATTCTCCTCAATCCAACCCTTGAAGACACAACCGAACCCTCCCTCGCCGAGAAGACTCTCCGGTTTGAAGTTCCTAGTTGCCAACTTAAGCTCATTGAAGGTGAATTTTCGCAACCGAGGAGAAACCTTCAACTCCTCGCTGAACTTCGGAGTCGACGGGACACTTCCAGCATTACTAGTTGTTGTTGAGGACTCTGGTGCCGCACTTGCTTCCCTCTTGCTTCTCTCATATGCAGATGCTTTATCTACTTATTGAAAATAAATTAGAAAAACCTTCAATTCATTCATTGTTTCATGGTATTACCACCTAAACACTTGGGATTTTAAAGGATTAATAAAAACTAGTACATGATATGAATCTGATATGTATCTATTTAAGCAATCTAATCATGGAATTAGAACACGTTTAAGTCAGTTCTAAAATTCTCATACCAAAATTGACATCCATGGTTTAACTTTCTTTAATCTATATGATTCAATAATGATCTCTCAATGTCACAACTCAGAAATAAAAACCTATGATCCTTAAATTAACACAAAAAGTTAGCAGCTCAAAGATACAAAAGGATGAATAGAACCAAAAAGTAAACACAACCAGAATTTATTTTTCCTTCACTTAAATTTTGATATCAAATAGAAAAATATCATGAAGCCAAAGAAGTGAGACATACGTAAAAAATAAAAAACAATAAAAATATACTAACAAAAAGAAAAAACTTACAACTATGAGCACTAGTAGTGGTGCCACTTATGGAGTTATCAACCTTTGATCTTGAAGGTATGCAACTTCCAATGAAACTCAATCTAAGGCAACATCCACTCTCATCACCATCTCTATTCTTCTTCTTCTTCTTCTTCCCTCCCTTTGACTTTTCAACATCTAAACTCCCTGCTTTAATTGCATTATTCTCAAACCCCATCTTCCCTCAAATTCCTACCAATTTTTTTGATTACTCAAAAGTCCTTAAAGCTTCAAAATTCAATAAGAAAAAAAATATATTTAAATTAAAAAAGAAAAGAGTCACCTTAAGCAACCTTAGCTACAATAATTTAAGTCTTTTCTTAAAAATACAGCTTCTTCATCAATCATCATCATCAACAACATATGAAACATAAAAAAACAAGGAACAAGAACCTAGTATTCAATGATAACAAGGATCAACAACATAAGTACAGTGCTAAATAACTAAAAAGAAAAGGAAAACAGATAACAAAAAAGACATCAAACCAACCCAGTTGTGAAATTGAGTCTAGAGGGGCTGTAGGTGGAAGAGAGAGGGAGTGGAAAACTGAAAACTTGCATGTGAAAGGGAGAAAGTTTTTTTTTTTTTTTTCAACAACGGGCCGGCCGGGCAGGCTTGGAATGTGAGAGTGTGCATCCGGGCAGGGCGGGCAGGAAAGAGAAAGTGACAGCCATTTGCTTTCTTTCTTTTATTAATTATTATGAGATGAGCACTTGCAAGTTACAACATCTCCTTTTTCTCTCAATTGTTTGACCTCATCATTTTTGCACCATGAATGATGAATCATTATTTCATAGATAATGTTCTTTTTTATTTCTTGTTCCCACCCAAAATTTATTTAATATAGAATTTAATTTGTATTAATTATATTGTAAAATATACTATCACATTAGGAAGAATATCTTTGACCTATTTATTTGTTAGTTTAAAAATTATATAAATATGGATATTTGATTCAATAACAACTTTTTTAAATATATAATTTAATCAGAACTCAACCTTTAAAATTAATTACAAAATCACCGTTTCAAAATAAAAGAATTCTATAAACAAGACCTATAAGTATTTGGTTGAATAATATTGTAAAACTCTATTTGTGATCTTCAAACAGAAAACTCAATTTTTCTATTAAAAATAACTCCAATCATTAAAAGAAATTAATAAATAATTAATAAACTATGCTGTATGCTATTTAATACGGCTAATTTTTTTTTTTTTATATATGAAGTTGACATGTACTGAGTTATGGAGTATTGGAGAGATATATACGGTTGTGACGGTGTTCAATATTTTGTTTTAGTAGAAAGAAATTGGACCGTCTGATTTCATTGCAGAGGGAGAGGGACACAAATCGGACGGTTCGATTTGTGTGGAGCAGAATTTCGTGAATATTGAAATTGGACCCAAGATTTTCTGTCAGTACACAAATCGAACTCAGGATTCTTCTGCCAATACACAAATCGGACCCAAAATTTTTAGTACCTCCAATCAGATAGTCCAATTTGTCTTGTGCAGTCTTCATATCCTAGTGAAACACCATATATCTTCATAATTCTGTTATACACCAACCCTCTTTCCATATTAAAATTAAAAAATTCATTTAATACATGAGTGTGCATACTTGGTTTTTTTTTTTTTCATGCAAAATCTTCTTATCTCTCCTCTTTTAGATTTTTTTAAATATTTATGTTTTTGGTGTGTGCTAATGTAGGACTTAGCAACACTACCACTATCATTAATTGATAACATGCCACGTTATTCTCAATGATTTATTCCACACTTTTTTATTTAATCTAAAATGACTAGTTACTCTTCTTTTTTTCATATAATGGGATTGGACTAATGAGTCATTAGCCATTAGCAAAATGGGGTAGTGCCTAACTTTTGGAATCTTTTATGAGCCAATTCCACGAGAAAAAAAGAAAATGGAATCAATTATTTTCAGGGTGCCTAATAGACCTTCAATAAGTTATGTATACCTGTTTTATTTTAACACATTTTCTCGTTATCTATCACTATATATATAATATGGGCATGTAAAGATTGAGACACCTCATAATAAATAAAATATTTATCGTCACAATATATTATATAGTATAAACTATATACACACACAATACAGTTTATATTAAATTAATGTTAATGAAAAAAGACATGATCAAATCAAGTTGGAAGCTTATGTATGTATGTAATAAAACAGAGAAAGGGTTAAAGGGCATGTGGGAGCAAGTGTAAACAAAATTATATAAGCTAGTTGACAAAAATAGTAATAATAAAAGGTAAACCTGACAAAAATGGTAGCACAGAGGATCAGAGGAGGAATAAAACAAAAGAGATTATATAATTTTGTTTGTATTAGCTTGATCTAAATTACTTTTAATCCCATTGATTTATTTGGATTTCTAGCAGTGGATATTATTTAAATTTTTTTTTATCTTATTCACTAATGCGCAGACGGCCACTTGTTGCCTAGAATATATAGTTAATTTTCTGCCTTTGTATAATTCCTGATGAATTTTTTTACAGGAACAAATTTAAATTAAGGATAAAACACGTTGATAAACCAAATTTATTATAATATTACATGAAATTAAAAGTCTCAAATCAAATAAAGTTACATATATATTTTTGTATATAATTCTATATAAATTAAATTCATTGAATTTGAATTATGCATTATAATACTAAATCGAATCAATCTGATTTGAATTAGTAAAAAATAATATAAATCAAAATAACTAGCTTTGATTTATATCGGAATGAAATTCAAAATTTCTATGATATTAGCCAATTCAGTAATTCAATACAACTAATTTCGAATTAGTACATGGTATTGTGGCACATAGTAATTCGAATGAACTAAATTTGATTTATACAGAGACATGTTATGGTAGTAATTCGATACAAATTAATTCGATTTAGCTACGATATCACTATATATAGAATTTAAATTCACTTGTTTCGAATTACATTTCACCAAACTAAAAATCCACCTAACACAAAAAATTCTAAAAAACTAAGAAAATCTAAACTACAAAATTCAAACTGCGAAAATGATAGACGACCCGAATCGAATCTATTGGTTGGACGGAGTTGTCCATATTGCTGTAGTGTCCATGAAAAAATTAATGAATGAAATTTAATTTCATTTATTTTCTTTAAGAAATAAAGAATTATTAGTTATGTTAAATTGCTTAGAAGTTGATTAGACGCGTTATTAGAATTTTTAAACTTCAAATACTAGTTAGACTATTGATTTAGGGGTAGTAGTTTGTTCGAATATTGAAACTACAAATGCATGTTGAATGAGGTATAACTAAGTATTAGGACGAATAGTGATAACATGTTTGGTTAGAATTTATAAGTAAATATTTAAATGTTAGAAGTTTAACGCGGTTAGAAATTTTGTTGGAATTTAATTGAATTTAATTTAATTTAGGTTTCAAGTGTTGGATTAACTAAGAAGCAGAGGATTAGCAAGGATTTAACATGATTTAATTTATTTAAAAAATTTAATTCTTAAATATTATATTAACGAGGCACTACAAGTTTAGTTATAGTATAGGTTTAGCTTTACGTCCAGAATATTAGACTAACTATGTGCTGTTAATATTTAATTTAAATTGAGTTAATTTGATTTATTTTATTTTAATTTAATTCGTAAATATTAGATTAACTATGTTCAGGTTATATTTTATTATAATTATCCATTTAACGTTATTTTTGTTTTCTAAATATTCATGGTTCTAAGAGAATTTTTTTAATCGTCATGCAGTTCACCGATGTATCACCAGCATGAGGAGGCAGCACGGTATGTCCCTAAGCGAGAGGAACATATCGTACACGCAGACGGCCGGTTTAGCACATATCGCGAGGCTCAACGACCACTGATTTAGGTTGGATGAATCACTGGTCAGTGCATTTGTTGAGCAATGGTGTCTGAAGACGCATATCTTCCACATGTCATTTGGGGAGTGCACGATTACGCTACAGGATGTGGCATACCAGTTAAGCCTTTCCAACGACGCACAATACGTCAATGGATGTCTGACAGACTTCGAGTGATACCTTGATGGCAGCCGACCTGCATGGGATTGGTTCGACGAGTTATTGGGTGTGTTGCCTCCGGCAGACTGCATTGACAAGTTCACTGTGAAGTGCACTTAGATGCTGGAGACATTCAGTGACGACCTTCCACAGGACACAAATGAGGAGACAGTCAGGAGGTACGCGAGGGCGTACATCATGATGCTATTATTGATACAGCTGTTCGATGACAAATTCGTTATACACATGCATATTCGGTGGTTACCGTACGTTGCAAGATTAGAGGACATGAGCGGATACAACTAGGGATCAGCCGCTCTCTCGTGGTTATACATATGCCCGTGCCGTGTGGCCAACAGGAATATGGTTAGGTTGGCCAGTCCGTTGCAGCTCCTTCAGTCATAGATCTTTTAGCAGTTCCTGGATTTCAGACCTAATGGGTTTGACATCTTTCATTGACTGTTGGCAATGAAGTTCTTACCGTTTGTGGTTGTCATGTCTAGTAATATATATTAAAGATTGTTGTCATTGTTCATTACTTGTTTTGGGTGTCAGGTGGTCTAGTTACCAGCCAATGTTAAGCGAGAAGGGACCGAGATTGGTGGTTTTCTAGTACCTTACAGAGATGGCACGTTCATTGGACGGACAGGGTGCAACACCTGTTATGGTTTGACGTTTTGCCAAACCCTGGACCTTCACATTTGTACTTGGAGTGGTGGCATGAGCATGGCAGGAGATTCTTGTTGCTTGAGCTCCTCTTCGATAACCCCAGGGCAGTTGCAATTCTGGTCGAGGTGATGCAGAGAGGTCTAGGACAGGTTCCTGATATGGATCAGGTGGCTGATGTCCCAGACAGACGTCGTATTGAGCGAAAGCGTCATGTTGGGAAACTTTTGAGTCAGCGTGAATGGAGGTGGCTCCACGATGCGATTGACACATTGGAGGGTAGGAGTCGAGGCCGTAGAGGAGCTACGGGTCGTGGCCGACAGGGAGGGAGGGGTATTGGTCGACGTAGAGCTCGATGTGGAGGGAGAGGCAGAGATGATGATGAGAATGGTGGGGACAACAATGGTGATGGTGACGATGATGGTGAAGATGATGATGGAGGTGATGGCAACGATGACAGTGGAGATGGAGGTGGTAGAAGAGGGCACGACGGTGAAGATGCTCGTGGGATGGGTAGTGGGTATGAAGGAGGTGAGGACATGATGGTGGAGATGCTGATGGACTGGGTGGTGGGTATGGAAGAGGTGGCGGGGGCCCTGATGGCAAACATGATGGAGGGATGGGTGGGGTTTATGAAGGAGGTGAGGGCGGTTCAGGTGGTGTCAGAAATGTTGGTGTAGATTGTTATGATGATGGTATAGAGGCTGGTTATAGAGGTGGCGGGGATGGTGGCAGAAGGTTTGGTGATTATTTTGTCGGAATTTTCAACAGCGATGAGGCTGTACACGAGAGCCAGACATACATTAGCCCAGGTGAGATGCTATCATACTTACTTGGTAGTGAGAAGTTCCTAGTAAGAGGGAGAAGTTCTGTAAGAGCCAAGTGAGAAACTTCCAGTCGGAGTTGTCTCGGCCACAGTAAGCTCAGAATTATCCTTGTTGTACAAAATCACCGTGAAACATCTGGATGCCTTCAGATTAGCCTCTATTGCCTTCATCAGATGCTGACTATACTGTTGTCCGGTTCTTAACTTTGCCTTTGCCTCTCTTCTCTTGTGAACAAATAGCTCGATCAATCTCCCATAGGTGGACTTCACTAACAAACAAACTGGAAGGTTTCTTTCACCTTTTAGTACCGAGTTTACATACTCGAAGATATTAGTAGTCAAACTCGATCTCAGTCTTGGCGTAAGCAACATTCACTAGAAATCTCCGTCCATCCTTGCCCTTAAAACTTAGGACAAAATTTACCGCCATGTGTCGGATACAAAATGTCTGGTATGCACTAGGTAGAACCGTGAAAGCCAACCACCATCAAGAGCCTCCAAAGCAGCTTTGATCCCGTTATATCTATCCGATATGACTAGATTACCCGGCTGATGCGTCACATGCGTCTGAAGGTGAGATAGAAAGAATGACCACGACTTTGCATTCTCATCCTCCACAAGTGCAAATGCAACATGAATGATTTTGGAATTGCCGACCTGAGCAATCGCAACGAGTAGTGTACTCTCATATTTTCCGTACAAGTGGGTCCAATCAACACTAACCAATGGCCTACAATGCCGAAATACCTCGATACATGGTGGAAATGTCCAAAAAAACTAATGAAAATAAGATGATGACTCATCGACTTGCCCACTAACTCGCACAGGACTCGTCCTCAACATTGCAAAACTACTTAGCATCGTGATCTGCACACCCAATATCCATCGCGGCAACTCATTATATGACTATTTTCAATCTCCGTAAATCTGTGCAACGGCCTTCTACTTAGCCAACCAAACCATCCAGTTAGTCAGTCTAAAACCGAAATGTACCTCTGTTGCATTCTGTAGTACCTTGATCGACATGACAGCATCATCTCTAAGCATGGGTAGTATGAAAGCCGATATCACATGATAATCAAGCATCCTGTGATCACTAGATATGGATGTGGCCAGACAAGTATGAGGTCCATTGTACCGTTTTACTTCCCAAATACCTCTGCGCTGGTGAAGACTAATCCGAATCAATCAAGTGCACCCGTTGCCAAACTCTTTACACTTCCCATAGTACTTGCGATGATCGAATTCCAACACTTTGTACTCAACCCCACGGGGTATGCTATAAGTCTTCACGCTTAAGACGACATCCTCTTTATCCTGAAACTGCTTACCAACTTGGAACTTAGCTAGAGCTCCTGTATCATGTGTATCTCTGGCCCCAAATCCAAAAGGTACCCCCGGTAACCCCTGCTGTGTCATGGCATCAACGTCCAAAGTTGAAAAGTGCGGGGGTACTACTGAGTTCCTGAACTAGATGCTCCACCACTGCCACCTGGAATACTCCTGCTATGTCATCATCACTATCATCAGCAATCGTGGTGAGTTCCACATCATCATCATCATCATCATCATCATCATTATCATCATCTCGCAGTACATCCTCGACACCATCCGATGCTCCACCTGCTTCGAAAATCGGGACCATAATAGGAGTACCGGCCATCATAATCACAAGCTCACCGAAGGGTCGATTATCACCTATTTTTCTGTCACAATTGCAGTTTAGATCAGCTGCGAAGAATGGAGATGTATCCAAAACTGTCTCAAGTGCAATCACATGCACAAATGATGAGGCACCAAGAGGCATTGAACCAGAAGCGGCTGGTATTGTTGAAGATTGAGGATTCTGGTTCGAATCTTCTGAACTACAGACCACATATACAAGCTTGGCCAGTAGCTCAGGGGTCCTCACCTCGGAAAACTAACGGTGACAATGGAACAAAACTTGCAAATCTTCGTCACTGTCTATGACGAAGGAATCATACGTACTTCACACCATCACGCAACACAAAAATCGGAATCCTATAGAATAATTTCTCCACCTGTTTCACGCAATACAACCCCAGTTTTTGGATTATAGTATTCTGAAACTCGGTGAAACTCATAAAAGATTTGAGAAAAATAATCAACAAATCCTTATCAGTAAATTTTGTTCCAAATCACGTTTCTTCTTAATCAACCCTCTATAGTACACCAGAACTAAAAAACTATCATCGCTAGCCATTGTGAGTCTCACTATGATGAGGAATTCACGTTCAGCTTGTATTTATATACGTTAGTATCAGGATAAATCAAATTTGGTACATTTGATGTACTAAGTAAGTGTAAATCGAATTGAATTCATTCGATTTAGTAGTGCATCATATAATTCGAATCATGTTGATTCGATTTAGTACTATCAGGACTAATTTGAATATAATTAATTCGATTTATATAAAATTCTAGTGCACCATGTCATTCGAATCAGATTAATTCGATTTATTACTATAATACATCATTCGAATTCAATGAATTCGATTTATATAATTATGCACAAAGACATACTCGTAACCGTATTTAATTTGAGACTTTCATATAATATTGTAATGCTTTTGATTTATCAACATGTTTTATCCTTTAAATTACCACTTAAATAATATTAAATTTCATTATATTGTTTTGCAAAAAAGAAATATATTCATAAAAAAGATGATATTTTATTATTTGTTTAAAGTTTAAACTGCTCTCTCAAATTTGATTCTACTCTATAATTTAACAATCTAAAATATAGCCCTAGTGTTTCTAAATTCTAATGGAAGCAGATATGTTAACCCACCAAAAAGCCATATCTACCTACCTAAATCTTACTCAATCTTTTCCCCTAAGTTTACGGAGTTGAAATCTCAAAACTTGGATGGAACAATAGTATATACTAAAATAATCACTAAAATTAATTATTAATATAAAATATATATTAAAATATAAAATATATATTAAGTATATATTTATATAAAAATATATACTAATTTATTTTAATAAATAATTTTAATATACAAATAATATTTTTATTGACCTACTCTATATGGTTGACAGTTATGTTTGCAGTTTGCACGATATCCTTATCACTATACCATTTATCCCTTCCAATAAGCAACTAGGAAAAGGAAATTTTTGAAAGAAGCTCTGCCATTCCACACACCACACACCACACACCACCCTCCCAGACACACCATAAAGTGCTCGGAAGCTTCTATGAAAATAATCTCCTTCGTGCATCATGCAATGCCAACACCTACGATGACATCATTATATACTTCAAAAATATTGGTTCTTTTTCCACTTTATTTTCAGGAATACTGAAAAATTCTCTTGCATCTGTAATTTCCCACTAGTTTTGGTCTTTTGGACCGATTGATTACGTGTTTAGATAAGATCATATATAATTTAAAAATATTATTTATATACTAAAATTAATCATCAAAATTAATTATTATATATTTATATATAAAAATATATATTATTTAATTTATTTATAATATATATTTTATATTTTAATAACTAATGTTAATATACACTTAATATAATATTATAATGACATAAAAAAAAGATCAAATAACCAATGATAAAAAGAGAACACAAAAAAGTTTAGCTATTGTTCTATCCTTAAAAATACTACAATAATCCGAAAGTGATACTTTTATTGTGATGGTCAATTTTTGTCCGTATTTAAAAAATTAAATAAAATTAATATTATGTTTTTTATTCAGTAAAAATTTTTATATACAATTATTTTTATGTAAAATTAATAGTTAAAAATAATTAAATAATAATTTAGTCAAATTAAAAAATTTATCTAATGATTTTTAATATCAAATTCATATAAAAATAATTGTATATAAATTTTTAAGTGAATATTCTATTCGATCCTGACAATTATTTCGAAAGGACAACGAGGTCTTCAAAAGATAAAACACCCAATCCGGTTTCTCATCTTTTTTTTTGGGACAGATTAACTCCTGTGCAAAAAAAAATAATATTAACTTTTTTTTTAGCATAAGAACCTCGTTGTCTTTTTGAAGTAATTGTCAGGGGTCGGATTAATTTTTTTTTGTCAAAAGACTTTGTTGTCTTTTAAGATAATTGTCCGGACTGTTTTTGAGTTTATTTTTTAATTTTTCACCTTTTATTATTTAATGTTATTTTCTCGGATCTTCTTATCTGATCCCAACACCCTCCGCAACTCTTCCAGCCCTCATTTCTTCTCATTTTTCTCCAATACGGTCTTCTTCAGCTATTCTAATTCCGGTAGATGCTTCTATAAGATGCATTCTGATGTTTTTGATAAGATTCACACTAATGAGATTTATTTCATAAAAAAGTTAGGGTTACATGTTGATTTCGTTAGACAAGTTCCTGTTATAGGTAATTTGGATAGTCCTTACGAATAGGTTATTGCGTTTTATGGGTATTGATTTTTTCATAAAAAGATTTTTTTCTGTCAAATTATGAATTCTAAATATATATTTGAGGAGATTAAAAAGAGAAAGAAGAAATTGGTGGATGATGATGAAAAAGAAGAAGAGATAAGAGTTTTAAAAAGAGAGATTAAAATTTTTTATTTTTAAATTGAAATCGAGTGTTTTTAAAATTATAAAAATTTAAAGTATGATGAGTAACTTAAGTAATTATAATCATTATTAACTGGTACATACATCAGTGTTTAATCTTAACTCTAAGTAATTTAATTGGTGGTTATTTTTGTTAAAATTAATCTTTTTTTAGAAATTTTTTATCGATATCTTTCAAAATCTTTTTTGTCTAGCGTCTAAATCTTTTGAATACCAAATTAATAGTTAATTCTTAGAATTTAATTTTGATACATTATTACTGTAAAATAATTTTATATGTGTATTTAATTACTTAATATCACATAAATAAAAATAACTATCTTTTTTCTTGATCATTATGATCATCCAAAAAAATAAATATAATTATATAATAATATAAAACGTTCTATATTGTCAATACATCAAAATTAAACTCTAACTCTTATAATAACAAGGAGTAAAGTTGAGAAGGCAATGGCTTTTAGCTGATTAAGATGCCTTTATGGCTTTGTCTTTGTGTGTGTTTCATGATCTAGTGATGAAGACTTTGAGGTGCATTGATCCACCAATCACCGATAGTACACTGTAATCTTTTTCAATTAACTATTAAGATTTAATTAAAATTTTTAAAAGTATTAACAAATTTATAATCCTAAAATTAAACAAATTTTATTGGTAATAATGTTCTAACTAATTTATATATAATAAAATATTTTTATTTTCATTTGTGTGATCTTAAAAATAAACAAAATTATTTTAGCATTACACATAGTTTTCCTAAAAAATTTTCTCCCTAATTTTAAATAAATAATTAATATATATATATATATATATATATATATATATTAAAATATATATATATATAATCGCTATTTCCAAATAAATATAGTTATATAGTTATTTGGGAGTTGGGACTAGAAAGTGTTATTGTAATGCACACAACCTATTATTGATTGATATAGCAATCCATCACATAATATCTACACTAGTGCACCTTCATATTGTAGGGTGTACCATGCACATGGATGAGAAAGGAGCATGTTAAAAACAATCCCTATCAATTCTCAACTTCTAAGATGCTTACCAAAAGGACCCAACACGGAAACATCATTGCCAATTGCCAAGAAGCCACACTCCCACTTTCTAAGAAGCCAATAATGTAAATGTTTTCATATTTAAATTGGACAACCTCCCTTCATAGTGTTCCATCTCCAATTCACTTCACTCTTTACATTAAACACACACCAAAATGATCACAAAAACAAAGGGGAAAAAGGGTTCTTCTTCTACTACTCATATTCCTCTCTTCAATTCCAATAATGTTAGGTCCAATTTTCTTGACACTGATAATAGTGTTCTCTCCTTATTGCAATTCTTAAGCATGGCCTTTTGTTGTGGTTCCACAATCTATAGTTCATGGATCAAACGTGACTTTCAAATGCTAACCTTTGTTACCTTTGTCTACTTTGTTCTCTTCATGTCATATTTTTGGTCTTGGGTGTACCAGAGATTGCCACCATCAAGTGAGGAACATCCTAAGAATCATCGAAGGCTAAATTTTGTTATGTGGGTTTTGGAGAGTGTCATCATGTTTGGATTTTCCTATGCTTTCTCTAAATTCATGGGCATGGCTGCTTCTATTTGCATCTTTGTGATTTTCATTGTTGCTAGAACATTAATTTTGTATGCTTCTTTGTATAATTAGTACAATGGTTAGTAAGATATATAGGTGCTTTGTGCACTTATAATTCTTCCCTTAATCTTTTGTAAATTAAAAATTGGTTATTATTCCCTTAATCTTTTGTAAATTAAAAATTGGTTATTAGTAAAATGGTTTGCAGTTTATGTTTGAATTTGCAGAGGAAGATACTCAAGTGAGTGATTATGAGAATGAGAATGAGAATGAAAAAAGTGTATTACACTCCAATTATAACCATTTATTGTTACTGTTCTTGTGTGAATAATCTGGACGTAGCCTCGACTACAGGAGTTGACGCCGAGCTTTAACTTTTAATGCCGAGCTATAGGCTGAGATAATCCAAGCTCTTCGTTCAGAGATATCACATCACGGAGAGTATGAAAGGAGGAGTGTACCTGCAAAAGGCACTCCAATACTTAAGTTAGTACTGAGAATTCAGTGTCCCGTTTGAGGATAAAATATCATACCTTTATAGGTTATGTGAAGATGGTCGGTTACATTCTATTGATCATCTGAATTGAAGAGAAGTTTTTAGGTTTTAATGAGTGATAATGTTTGGTCGGACGTTTTTATTCTAGGATATAGTCCGTTGAGTCTGATTGTAACATATAACGTCGAGTTATAACGTAAAGTGTCGAGTTATTGTATATAATGCCGAGTTATGACATCGGATTTGTAACAGCCGTATCATAGCCCCTAGGTTTAGCCTGGGAATACGTTTTAATGAAGTAGGTTGAGTTTTTAATGAATCATAAGTCGGCCATTGAGTAAGTTTATAACTCGGCCATTGGATTAGCCTTGGAGCTAGGGCTGGAAGTGAGTCAAGCCAGCTCATGAGCCAACTCGAGCTCGACTCGTTAACAGCTCGATAAGCTAAGCTCGTGAGCTGGTGAGCCAAGTTTGAGCCTGAAATTGAGCTCATAAATTAAATGAGTCGAGTTTGAGCTTGGATAAGCTCAGCTCATTAGCTCGTGAGCTGGTTCGATTATATATATATATATATAACAATCTTAATTATTTAATATTTACATTTATTTTTTACATATAATTTTAATATAGGACATAAATAAAAAATTTATAATTTATTGATAGATAAACAATATATAAAATTGATATTTTCAAATATTTTTTAAAATATATAAGTTATAATTTATTGATATAGAATTATAGATTATGTATTTATGTTTCTCTTATTTGAGCCAGCTCGTGAGTTTTTGGTGAGCCGAGCTTGAGCTTAAGAAATAAGCTCGATTGTTAATGAGTCGAGCCATGAGCCAAGCTCAATTTTCGTGAGCCGAGCTTGAGCTTGGTCTAGCTCGACTCACTTCCAGCCCTACTTGGAGCCCCCAGTTCAAGATACTTTATTAAAACAAGGAATAAAATATTTTGAATTTCAGACGTTATTTGAAGTTAACGTGTATTGGAAAGTGTAGTAGTATTTGTCATTGATTGTGTCTTTGGTTTTTTTCAATGTAATTTTGAACCATTGATTTAATAGATACAACGGTTAGGATTTTTCGTGGAACTGAATAGATAATTTGAATAGTTGCTGAGACGATTTTGATAAAATGAATTGGTTGGGAGAGAATATTGCGTTAGTTCACCTTTGTTTGGTGATTTGATTGAAGATTGAGTTTGATTGCGCATGTATAAACGATGCGACTTTGAATTGAAGAATTATCGCGAATGAGCGTTAGTTCACCTTTGTTTGGTGATTTGATTGAAGATTGAGTTTGATTGCGCATGTGTAAATGATGCGACTTTGAATTGAAGAATTATCGCGAATGAGCGTTAGTTCACCTTTGTTTGGTGAATTGATTGAAGATTGAGTTTGATTGCGCATGTGTAGATTGAGTTTGATTGCGCATGTGTAAACGATGTGACTTTGAATTGAAGAATTATCGCGATTGAGCGTTAGTTCACCTTTGTTTGGTGAATTGATTGAAGATTGAGTTTGATTGCGCATGTGTAAACGATGTGACTTTGAATTGAAGAATTATCGCGAATGAGCGTTAGTTCACCTTTGTTTGGTGAATTGATTGAAGATTGAGTTTGATTGCGCATGTGTAAACGATGCGACTTTGAATTGAAGAATTATCGCGAATGCGCGTTAGTTCACCTATGTTTGGTGATTTGATTGAAGATTGAGTTTGATTGTGCATGTGTAAACGATGCGACTTTGAATTGAAGAATTATGGCAAATGAATGTTAGTTCACCTTTGTTTGGTGAATTGATTGAAGATTGAGTTTGATTGCGCGTGTGTAAACGATGCGACTTTGAATTGAAGAATTATGGCGAATGAGCGTTAGTTCACCTTTGTTTGGTGAATTGATTGAAGATTGAGTTTGATTGCGCATGTGTAAACGATGCTTCTTTGAATTGAAGAATTATCGCGAATGGATAAGTGTTTGTGCTTGTATGATATGTGATTGAATTTTTTGACTGTTGATAGTCATAGTCATAGTTTGGAAGATAGATGATATGGATCTGATGATAGTTGATATAGATTTGACTATGACTGATAATGATTGATATAGAACCGATAATGATTGATATAGCTCGGATAATGATTGATATAAATATGAAAATAGAGATAATATATATAAATTTTAAAATAGAAAAATAGATATAGATTAGCAAATAGAGATAACAGATATAAATTGGCAAATAGAGATGATAGATATGGATCGGAAAATAGAGATGACGGATATGGATCAGAAAAACAGATATAGATCGGCAAATAGATATAACAGATATATATTTGCAAATAGAGATAACAGATATAGATTGGCAAATAGAGATGATAGATATAGATCGGTCTTTTTTGGGCCTTAATGATTTATTATATGACCTTTGTTTATAAAGGTGCAGGTAAATTTGAAGCCATTGAAAGGAAATGGGGCCTATAAAAAGAAGGGCGTTTATTTTGAGGCCCACGGTGGGCGCCAATTGTTCTTGTGTGAATAACCTGGACGTAACCTCAGCTATAGGCTGAGATGATCCAAACTCTTCGTCCAGAGAGATATCACGTCAGATAGAGTATGAATAAAGGAGGAGTGTACCTACAAAAGGCACTCCGATACTTAAATTAGTACTGAGAATTCAGTATCTCGTTTGAGGATAAAATATCATACCTTTATAGGTGAGATGAAGATGGTCGGTTACATTCTATTGTTCATCTGAATTGAAGAGTAGTTATTAAATTTTAATGAGTGATAATACTTGGTCGGACGTTTTTATTCTAGGATATAGTCCATTGAGTCTAATTATAACATATAACGCCGAATTATAACGTAAAATATTGAATTATTGTATATAATATCGAATTATTTGTAAGGACAGTATCAGTTACATAAATAATACTTAAAATCAAAAGATAAAGTTATATAACTTTAATTAAGTGATTATATAAGTAATATTTAAATAACTTTAAATCTTATGGACTACTTGAAATTCCCCACCTTTTGAACTTGATCACACTTTCAGCCAACAGAATTGGAAATACTTTTTATAGTATTATACTCCAATTAAAACCATAAAGTTATATAACTTTAATTAAGTGATTAAATAAATAATATCTGAATAAGTTTTAATCTTGTGGACTAGTTGAAACTCTCCACCTTATGAACTTGATCACACTTCTAGCCAAATGGATCTGGAATGCTTTTTGGAAGAATATTATATGCATGATTTTTGTATATATTTATTTTGTATTTTTTATTTTTGATATTAAAAATAACTGACAAAAAAGAAAAAGGTAAACATTTTATTTTTTATATTGCTAATGAATCTTTTTCCTGTTCCTTCTGTCTTTTTTCCTTCTCTTTCTGGTCACACATAAGTACGTAAAATTCTTAAATACACTTTTTTTCCATATACTTAGAGTCACAAGAAATACTGTTTTCTGTTTTTTTTTTCTTTTAGTTTTTAAAACCAGCATAGCAGTTTCCATTAATGATAAAAGAGTATAGAAAGGACTCGTAGCATAAAAAAGGATGGAATTCTCAACAAAACAATAAAAATAATTAATACTAATACTAAACAATACTCTGAGTAAAAAGAAAGAAAACTAAACATACAAAAAAGCATAATCCAAACAACTATAAAATAGAAAAAAAAAAATCCAGTCAAAAGAAATGCCAGAACTAATTTCCCGCCTATCCTAAATTTCTCGCAGCCGTACGCTTACTTGCAATTTTTTTTGGCAATAAATGCCCAATCAGCAAACATAAAAATTATATTAAAATGATAAAATCTAATTTCTAAAATTTTTTATAATGTATATTTAACAATTCAATATTTTTATCATATTTTAAAGACGATAAAAACTCACATATAATTATTTTTTTGTGAAATTAATATTTAAAAATTGTTAAATAATTTAAGAAATATCAAAGACATATTTGTTATTTAATAATTCAAGAAATATTTTTTACTATATCTAAATTTTTGGAGAACATTGTTAGTGATTTTTTAAAACAAAATTGTCTCTGGTTGTATATTTCCATAAGTTTAAATTTTAGTATGTAGTTTTTTTCAAAAAATATTTAGTATGTAATTTCTGATTACAGGTATGTCTAAAATGAGCATAATAATTATGTTTTTATTGGATGTGCCACATTTATATAGATCATTAAATTTTATTAGATGAAAATCAAAGGCTGATATAAAAGAAGAACATTAATAGACTCTAATAAATACAAAATATCTTATTAGTACATAAATAAATACTTTAAATGATAATACTTTAATACATAATACTTTAAATAGTAACATAATCTTTTATTTTTAAATAATTAAATATAAAATATATAAATACAATATATATGAGTATTTTTTACTCATTAAAATTAATTGTTATGCAAAATTTTTTATAATATTAAAAAATTATATTAAAATAATATTTTAACTGTAACATAAAAATATAAAATAATTAAAATTTTATTTTATATTACTTGACAAATAATTAAATTATTATATTCAAAATTTATTAACTAACTAGTTTTGTTAAAGATATTATTATATAATATAATTTTACATCAAAATATTTTAAAAATATAATTTATTTAAAATATTATATATAATATATAAAAATATTAACCCTTTCATTTTTTTTCAATTTTTTTAGAAAACAGAATAAATAATAATTTTAAATACATGTCTATGACATTATATATTTATTTATATTAGTAAGACCTAAACTAATCAAAGTTATGTAATTAAAAATATAAAATATATAAATATAAAAAATATAAATATTTTTTATTCATTAAAATTAATTATTATGCAAAAAAATTAAAAAAATTATATTAAAATAATATTTTAAACTACAACATAAAAATATAAAATAATTATATTTTATTTTATATTACTTGATAAATAATTAGGTTATTATATTCGATACTTATTAACTAACTATTTTTGTTAAAAATATTATTGTATAATATAATTTTTATCAAATATTTGTCAAAATATAGTTTATTTAAAATATTATATATAATACATAAAAATATTATTATTTTTATTTTTTTAGAAAATTTGAATAAATAATATATATCAATTACGTATATCAGTATATGTATTATATGTGTATTAATAGTGACTGATATAAAATAGGTATATATTTTTTTATTCTTTAGACTCTTTAATATATATGTCACCTCATGGCTCTCTTTTCTAGTATTTTTTATTCATATTTATTTTGTTGTAATATTAAATAGATAATAATTTAAAATTATTTTTTAAATTTAACATTTATAGTTTCATATATATAATATTCATAATTATATATTTATAATAAAATTATTTTTATTTTTATTATTTTCAAATTTTTTTCTAGTTAAATTTTTTATTCTCTAACTCGACCATACTTTTATATTTATATATGAGAAATTAGTGTACAAATGTCTTTTTTAAAATATTTTTATCATATATAATTTAATAAAAATATATTTTGTTAAATCCAAAAATAAAATATATAATTTTTAGTTTTAATGTAACAAATTTAATATGTTATCTTATTTTAATGTTATTATATTATTATAATTATTTAATATATAAAAAATTAATAAATAGTATATATATATATATATATATATATATATATATATTAAAAAGATTATCACATATTTTATTATATAAAAGTAAAAGTTTTTTGTTCTAAAAAAATATAAAATAGATAAATATAAAAAATATAAGTATTTTTTATTCATTAGGATTAATTATTATACAAACTTTTTTATAATATTAAAAAATTATATTAAAATAATATTTTAAACTACAATATAAAAATATAAAATAATTAAAGTTTATTTTATATTACTTCACAAATAATTAGATTATTATACTTAAATTTTATTAACTAATTATTTTGTTAAATATATTATTATATAATATAATTTTTTATCAAAATATTTATAAAAATAAAATTTATTTAAAAATTATATATAATACATAAAAATATTAACTCTTTTTTTGTTTTTTCACATTTTTTTGAAAAAAATAAATAAATAATATAATTTATTTTTTTTCAATTTCTTTAGACAAATTCATATAGGTGTAATTACATATAATAACTGATTTGTATTTTAATTCAGATAGTATATAATATATATTATTTTAAAAAATGTATAAAAAAAAATAGTGTATTTATGTGATTATATTTTTATAATAGCCTGATTTTGTATATAATTTTAATTTTTTTGCATAATTTTAATTTGTTTAAGTCTTACTAATATTAGTAAATATATAATATGATAATCATGTATTTATAATTATATTATTTATTTTATTTTTCTTAAAAAAATAAAAAAATGAAAACGTTTATATTTTTAAAATATTTTGATAAAAAATTATATTATATAATAATATTTTTAACAAAAATAATTAGTTAATAAATTTTAAATATAATAATATAATTATTTATCAAATAATATAAAATAAAATTTTAATTATTTTATGTTGTAGTTTAAAAGATTATTTTAATATAATTTTTTAATATTATAAAAATTTTTACATAATAATTAATTTTAATGAATAAAAAATATTCATCTTTTTTGTATTTATATGTTTTATATTTAATTATTTAAAAATAAAATATTTTATTATTATTTAAAGTATTGTATTAAAATATCACTATTTAAAACATTTATTTATATAATAGAATATTCTGTATTTAATAGAGTCCATTAATATTTTTATTTTATATTAACCTTTAATTTTCACTAATCAAATCTAATAGTATATATAAATGTGATACTTCCAATAAATACATAATTAATTATTCTGCTCATTTTGATCGTACTTTTTTAAAAAAAGATATTCAAAATATCTTGCATATAAAACGGCCTAATAACAATAACTGTAGAATAACTTTGTGAACGCAAAAGAAAAAGAGGAGAACAAAAAATGGGGGGTGTGCTGTCTGCGGTGCTCGGCGGCGATGCTGCAGCGGCCACGACGGAGGGAGGCTCGGCGGAGGACTCTCATGTGAAATCGTTCCATTCCTCCCCTCGATTTCAGCTCCATTTCAACGAACTCAAAGATTCCTCCAAGCTCGTAACTTCCTCAATCTCTCTCTAGATCTCCGATTCTCTTAACTATTTTTTTTTGGATCTGTCTTTTTTTGTTTCTGATTATTGTTGCTGTTGTTTATGTGCTTTTAATTGAACAGGTTGTGATAGATTTCTCAGCTTCGTGGTGCGGACCATGCAAGTTCATTGAACCGCATATTCACGCCATGGCCGAAAACTTCTCTGACGTCGAGTTCATCAAGCTCGATGTCGATCAATTACCTGTGATTCTCTCTTTCTCTCTCTCTCTCTCTCTCTCTCTCTCTCTCTCACACACACACACACACACACACACACACACACAGAGACAGACACACGTAATTAATCTATATGCTAGTTTTCGGTTGATTAGATGATACAAAATTGTAGTTAGTTTGCGTTTTACACTTTAGAGACTAGTTTTATGACTTGTTGATTAGATTAGGGCTTAGAGAGTAAATTGACTGTGATTCCATTCTTTTTAGAAATAAATTGATGCTAAATAATCAGAAATTGTGGAGTTCCGCATATTGATGAACGAAATAGTTGTTACAAGTTTGTTGAAGATGGATCAATGATAACAATTCTAATGGTTTCAGGATGAAAATAAGGGGTTTCTCTTTCTGTAACTGAAGAATACCAGTCTTTTTTCTTTCTTTCTTCTCATGATGGTGTCTTTATGTGTGTGTGTTTTTTTTTTTTGGAAAAAAAAAAGGATGTAGCAAAGGATTTTCAGGTTCAGGCGATGCCGACATTTGTGCTGGTGAAGCAAGGAAAGGAGATTGATAGGATTGTTGGTGCAAAGAAGGACGAGCTTGAGAAGAAGGTTAAGCAGTACCGAGCCTAATTTGGTCCTGCTTGAATTCCTCATTCTTCAGCTATGTATCGTACTATGGTTCCCCTTTTCCATGACTAAACTAAAATCATGATGATTATGATTATTGATTTGCCTCCAAAAAACATAAATGATTGGGCCCTTGCTTGACAAATATACATAGTTTAATATTGGTGTATGCCTACATATCTTCTATTTTCTTTTTTGGTTTTCCTTTCACTGCAAGTGTTTGATGAATTGAGTTGTGTGGCATCCTTCAACTTAATAAATATCGTAGTTTTATGCCTTGTATGTGATAATAGGATTAGATCTAGATATATGAGATGGAACCTTTGACCATGAGTTTTGTTGGGCGTGGTAGCATGCTGTGATGGATATAAGTGGTTTTTTTGTGGTTTGGACTAGGATATATGTACATATTTTTCAGTTTAACCCAACTGAACCTATCTAGGTTAAGAAATGGATGTATATGGCTGTGCCTAATGTTCAACCTCGGGAGTTGTGACTCGAAACCAGAAAACAAAAAGTGAAGAGGAGACAGAGAGAGTTGAGAGAACAGAGAGTTTTTAGGGAGAAGAGAAAGGTGAGATTTAGCATCAGCTTTACAATGGTGAATCACACATTTCAAAAGGGAGAAGTGTTGCTTCTATAGTACCTTCAGCTATCTAACTTCACTTACTAATAATCTCTTGTAACTAACTCAGGGTTTTCACCTTGCTATATCTTGTAACCAAATTAACTGTCATAACTAACGTGGCTGATCCTAGTTTACTTGCACAGTAAGAGAAGCCTACCCATACCTAATAAGATTTGAAGATTAAAATTATCTTTTGGTTGCGGACAACCTTTGAATGGTTCACTTTATCAAAGTACAATTTTGGCGATCGAAAATGCTTGTAATAAATTAACAAACAGAGCTCATTTGAACTATAGAAGTACCTATTTAGGGGTAGATCATAGATATGCAGTAAGTTAAGTATATATACATTAAGTACCCAAGTATGAAGTATATCCATGAAATTGTTGAAATGGCTTATATGCAGGTTTAGGATTTAGGGTAAGGATAGTATTTAGCACCCAAACATAGTGGAATAAGTAGCTTCCCATCTTGGCCTCCATCACCCAGTTTACTCTGCATCTGCATCCTTGATTATTGCTCCAGTCTGTTTATAGTTTTTCCTCTATTCTCCTTCTAAGTTCCTACAAGATTTTGAGACAAGTGGGAATATTAGTGGAAAACATATTCCTCACTCTGAATTTAACACCAGGAGATTCGGTATCACAATTTAATGTACGATTGTTATTAATTAATTGTGTATTTAAATTATTTTTAATTAATAAAACAAAGAAAATACGTATTGGTTGCTAAAAAATATTAGCGTCAAAATGATATCTACTAAACTATAATGGGTATACCCATAACAGGGTTGTTAAAAATATAGGTCTTTTTTATTTTCATTTATTCAAAATTTATATTATCTAATGTATTCATTATTTTAGATGAGTATTTAAATATAAAGGGTATATTTTTGTTTTCTTTTTTCTTTTTACTGATGTGAAAAATTATCATTTCATATGTATGGGACCTTTTTTTTTTAATTAAAAATAGCTGCACTAAAAGGTGCATGTAAATTTACTATAATATATGAGAGATCAAATTAGCGTTATAACAAGTTAATAATATCTACGTTTTTTAATTTTATATGAATTTATTATGTTAACATTAAACATAGTTTGTAGCAACATAGATAAAAGAATTTATTTATGTAACCATATTTATAATATTATAGTAAACAGGATTTATACGATCGAACCAGTATCAATTTCATAAGTTCACAAATTAATTCATCTATTATATTAAAATTTAATATTTTAGAAGATGTTAGTTTATGTCAAAAGTCTAAATTTTAATATTATATATTTTATTTGTTATGTAAATTTTATTTTATAAAATTATGAAACTAAAGTAGGTGCTAGAGAAAGCTAATGGCATAAATTTGTTAAGTTCCCTATAAAATTTATGTCACGCTAAATTTAGTTTTTAACAGCGTAGAAAAAATATCATATTTAAAAGTGTATATCAATTATACTTATGAGTGTGAAGATTGAAACTATCATGTGAAATCTAAGAATTTTTTGTATATTCATAAATAAATAAAATTGAAAAAAATTTGAAATATATATAATTTTTCTCCTGTACAAAAAGTATCAGACGCTAAGTAAATTCATATTTGTGTGAATTAACTTTGAATCAATACGTATATATTAAATGAAAGTCAAACATGTTATAAGTTTATACAAATATACAAGAATATTTGCAAATAATATGTATTTGTTGTAAAATAAAGAAGTATAAATAGAATACTCTAGTATTAATATTTACTAATATAATAATCTTAATATAATAGAGATAGTTTATATATATCTATAATGTAAAAGAGAGAGAAGTATTGACAGTATATAAGAAAAGTATAATATTAAAAGAAAGAGAGAAGAATGTTTTATTGCTGTGTGTAATTGTTTCTCAGTTGTTTCTCTATTTATAGACAAAGGAAGATTTACATTTTTAAATTTCTTTAATACATTCATCTTTGAGAACATGAGCCTCCCATAATAAATGGCATCTACATACTCATTCTTATCATAACACTCCATGTCTCCCTCTTAGATGGCCATTTAGGATTATGTCTCGTTAAAACCTTACTAAAAAAATCCAATGGAAAAAATTTTAGTGAAGGAAAAAGAGTACAATATCCTTTGTGATGGGGACAGCCTCATTAAAAACCTTGTCAAGAAAAATCTAATGAAAAAAACCTTACCAAGGAAAAAAGAGTACAGTCTCCTCCTCTTGTCGACATCATTTAATGTCTCGAAAACGGCGCATTCCAATCTGATGTACCAATCTTTCAAAAGACGATTTTGGGAGTGACTTTGTAAATAAATCTGCCAGAGTATCACTTGAGCGGATCTGTTGGATATCAATTGTTTCTTGATTTTGAAGATCATGAGTGAAGAAGAATTTGGGAGAAATATGCTTTGTTTTATCACCTTTAATGTATCAACCTTTAAGTTGAGCAATGCATGCTGCATTATCTTCAAACAGGACACTTGGAGCTATTTTCTGATCAATTAGTCCACATGATGACAAAATATATTGGATCAAACTCCTGAGCCAAAAACACTCGCGACTTGCTTCATGTATCGCTAGTATTTCAGCATGATTAGAGGATGTTGCCGCAATCGTCTGTTTTGTGGACCTCCATGATATAGTTGTACCATCATATGTGAACAGGTATCCTGTTTGAGATCTCCATTTGTGAGGATCAGACAAGTATCCTACATCTGCATAGCCAACTAATTATGACTTGGATCCATAGGGATAAAACAATCCCATATCAACCGTTCCATGAAGATATCGAAAAATTTGTTTGATTCCATTCCAATATCTTCTGGTTGGAGAGGTATTATATCTTGCTAGTAAATTCACAGCAAATGATATATCGGGTCTTGTATTATTAGCAAGATATATTAGCGCTCCAATGACACTAAAATATGGTACTTAAGGACTAAGGATATCTCCATTTTCTTCCTTAGGACGGAATTGATCCTTTTCCACATCCAAAGATCTTACGATCATTGGGGTACTTAACAGATGTGACTTATCTATATAAAATCTCTTCAAGATCTTTTTCATGTATGTTGTTTGATGAATAAAGATCCCAATCTTTTTATGCTCGATCTGCAGGCCGAGACAAAATTTAGTCTTTCCAAGATCTTTCATCTCAAACTCTTCTTTTAGAGTTTTTATAATTGTTGGAATCTCTTCAAGAGTTCCAATGATATTTAAATCATCAACATACACAGCAATTATAATGAATCCAGATGCAGATTTTATGAAAACACATGGACAAATATCATCATTCTTGAATCCGTTCTTGGCCAGATACTTAATAAGACGATTATACCACATTCGTCCAGATTGCTTTAAACCATATAAAGATCTTTGCAATTTAACTGAGTATAACACCTTGTGAATATTCATTGGATGGTTTAGATATCTTTAGTCCTTCAGGGACTTTCATATAGATATCACGATCTAATGAGCCGTATAAGTAGGTTGTTACCATATCCATTAAATGCATATATAGTTTATGATATACGGATAAACTGACCAAATAACGCAATGTTTATTGCATCCACTACAGGGAATATGTTTCTTCATAATCTATACCGGACCTTTGTGAAAAACCTTGTGCTACAAGTCGAACTTTGTAGCGTACAACTTTATTTTTCTCATTTCGTTTTCTCACAAATACCCATCGGTATCCAACAGGTTTTACATCTTCTGGTGTACGGACTACAGGTCCAAAAACTTCACGTTTTGCAAGTGAGTCTAACTCAGCCTTCATGGATTCTTCCCATTTTGGCCCATCATTTCTTTGTCGACATTCTTTGATTGATCTTGGCTCAAGATCCTTACTTTCATGCATGATATTTAATGCCACATTATATGCAAATATTTTATTGATAATTGTCTTATTTCGGTCCCATTTCTCTCCTGTAAAGACATAATTTATCGAGATCTCGTCATTTTCACAATTTTCAGGTACCTGAATGTCTTCTAGCGTTAAAACTATATCAGAATTTTGGACAACTGCAGGTGTCTTTACTATGTCTTTTTCAACAGGAATAGTATTTACCTTTTTTCTTTTTCGAGGATTTTTGTCTTTGAAACTGACAGGTCTGCCATGCTTCTGGCGTGAATTTACTTCAGTGGCAATTTGTCCGACTGGGACATCAACTCGAATCGAAGTATTTTCAGCCGGTATATATGATTTAGTAATCCTTTTCGTATCAAAAAATGCATTAGGCAATTCATTTGCTATTCTTTACAATTGTATAATCTTTTGAACTTCTAGTTCACATTGCCCTGATCGAGGATCTAAATAAATCAAGAATGATGCATTCCAATTAAGTTCCTTTTCAGGAAACTTATTCTCTCCCCCTAATGTTGGAAATTTTGATTCATCAAAATGACAATCCGCAAGTCGGTTTTAAATACATCTCTAGTTTGTATCTCAAGATACCTCACTATAGAGGGAGAATCATATCCAACATATATCCCTAATTTTTTTTGGGGTCCCATTTTAGTGCAAGAAGGTGGTGCAATGGGAACATATATCGCACACCCAAATATTTTTAAATGGTAAACATTTGGCTGCTGGCCAAAAGCTAATTACATAGAAGAGAACTTATGGTAACTTGTTAGTCTCAAACGAATAAGTGCTGCGGCATGTAAAATAGCATGCCCCAAACCGAAGTTGGGAGTTTTGTTCTCATAAGTAAGGGTCTAGCAATCAATTGGAGGCGTTTAATAAGTGATTCTGCTAACCCATTGTGTGTGTGAACATAAGCTACTGGATGTTTAACACTTATTCCATTAGCCATACAATAAGCATCAAAAGTTTGAGAAGTAAATTCACCAGCATTATCAAGACGAATTGCTTTGATTGAATTTTCTGGAAATTGTGCTTTTAATCGAATAATTTGAGCCAATAATCTCGCAAATGCCAGGTTGCGAGAAGACAATAAGAACACATGTGACCATCTCGAAGATGCATCTATTAGAACCATAAAATATCTAAAAGATTCACATGAGGGATGAATAGGTCCACATATATTGCCTTGAATCTTTTTTAGGAATTCAGATGACTCAAATCCAATCTTTACTGGTGATGGCCTTAAAATTAATTTCCATTGAGAACATGCAGCACAACAAAATTCACTAATTTTAAGAATCTTCTGGTTCTTTAGTGAATGTCCATGGGAGTTTTTAATAATTCTCCGCATCATGGTTGTTCCCGGATGGCCCAATCAGTGGTGTCAAATTATAAATTTATTTGGGTTAGTAAACTTCTGGTTTACAATGCCATGTGATTCAATTGCACTAATTTTAGTATAATACAACCCAGATGAAAGTGAGGGTAACTTTTCTAATATAACCTTTTTATTTGAATCATGGGTTGTGATATACAAGTACTCATGATTTCCCTCATTCATTGTCTCAATATAATATCCATTTCTGCGAATATCTTTGAAACTCAATAAGTTTCTTAGAGACTTAGTAGACAATAGTGTATTATTTATTATGAATTTTGTTCCTCCAGGAAATAAAATTATAGTTCTTCCGGAGCCTTCTATCACATTGCCTGAACCAATAATAGTATTAACATATTCTTCTTTTGGCACAAGATATGTAAAATATATATTACTTTTAAGAATAGTGTGCGAACTTGCACTATCCGCAAGGCAAAAATCTTCACTATATGCCCTTGCCATTTTCTTCAAAAACAAATAATAATAAAATGAGTAGAAATATTTATGTAGTAAAATTATTTTCCTTATTAAAAATATTTTTCTAAAATGTATAGTATATACTAAAAATTTTATTATTATTAGCACATTCAGTAATTTTGAAATTCAAATGCATAAAACTTAATAAGAAATTTCTTACATTATTTATTCACATAAATACTTAACAAACACACATATTAAACTATTCCATCATTGATCAAATGGCCAATATTTCCTTTAGGATTCTCTAAGAAATCAGATAGATCCTAATGAGTGGTGGAATTCTCAACATCATCATTTGAAACGAAATTTGTTTCCTTTTCTTTGTCGTCATTTTTCAAAGATGCTTGATAAAGATCGACTAGGTGCCTTGGTGTACGACAGGTACGCGACCAATGACCCTTTCCACTACAACGGAACATTTATCCTCAATTGATTTATTTTGCCCATTGTTTCTTTCTTTATCCCACTTCTGGTGAAATCCTTTCTTGTGAATATAATTCTTCTTCCTTTCATTTTTTTGTTACCAAAATCTTACCATTTACCTCTTCTGGGATAATGATTTGCTGCATTTACTTCAGGAAATGGGGCGGCGCCAGCTGGTCGTGTTTCATGATTCCTTAAAAGTAATTCATTGTTGCATTCAGCAACAAGAAGGCAAGAAATTAACTCAGAATACTTTTTAAATCTTTTTTCTCGATACTGCTGCTGCAAGAGCACATTCGAGGCACAGCAGGTCGAGAAAGTTTTCTCTAACATATCATTATCAAATATTTTTTTCCCACATAATTTCATTCGTGAGGTGATTCAAAATATTGCTGAATTATATTCATTTATGGATTTAAAATCCTTTAGACGCAAGTGCGTCTATTCATATCGGGCTTGAGGAAGTATCACCGTCTTTTGATGATTATACCTTTTTTCAAGGTCTTTCCAAATGTGAGATATTCATTTTTTAATCTTTCGTCAAGATGATGACGAAGGAAAATCATGGCCTTGGCTTTATCCTTCTGGAATACATTATTTTCAGCTTTAATGGTATCTCCAAAATCCATTGAATCAAGATTGATTTTAGCATTTAGTATCCATGATAAATAGTTGTTTCCAGAAATATCAAGAGCATTAAATTCAAGATGAGAGAGTTTCGACATAATGAAAATTTGTTACTTGGAGTCTTCCTAAAATTGCTGATAACATGTTGTAAAATAAAGAAGTATAAATAGAATACTCTAGTATTAGTATTCACCAATATAATAATCTCAATATAATAGAAATAGTTTATATATATCTATAACGTAAAAGAGAGAGAAGTATTGGCAGTATATAAGAAAAGTATTATATTAAAAGAAAGAAAGAAGAATGTTTTGTTGCTGTGTGTAATTGTTCCTCAATTGCTTCTCTATTTATAGGCGAAGGAAAATTTACATTTTTAAATTTCTTTAATGCATTCATCCTTAAGAATATGAGTCGATCATAATAAATGGCATCCACATACTCATTCTTATCACAATAGTATTCACTAATATTTTTATAATTAAACTAAAGAATTTTATCAAAAAAGTCTTATGAAATAATTTTAATAATTTAATTTTGATATACTGTCAGTGTAAAGTAGTTTTACACGTGTATCCAATTGCATAACACCATATCAGTAAAAATAACTACCTTTCATATTAATCGTGTAAATAGTTATCTAAAAGAATGAATGTGATTGTATGATTGTGTAAAACGTTTTATATTAGTGCATCAAAATTAAACTCTAATTTTAAATCACTTCTTTAATATAAAAATATTCTCATTTATATTTGTGATTTTTTGCGTATCATACGGATTTAAATCTAGTTAGTATATTAAATGCAACCATAAAAAAAAAATATTAAAGTTTGATGAAAGTGTTCATGGCTGAATTATCGGTTACTCCTCGATTCGCATGTTCGTTCTGTGTGAAGCTACAACAAGTTTTTCGTAATAGAACCTTGGCACGATGCGTGCTTTCTACCAACATTCGTTAAAGGGATGTGATATGCTCCAAAATTTTTTTCCAGGCAAGGCAAAGCTTGCTTCGTTTTTTCCAGAAGTTTTATATTTACAAGAAACACAAGTCAGGAAGACCCTAACTTGTAGGAACGGAAGTCTGGATTAACCATTTCCCATTAGTATTGGCATGCTTATGGAAAGGCCAAAGATTTACCAGACGCTCGAGCACACCTTTCGAGAAATAGCCAGAGAATCTGGCAGGTGTTGTCGGCGGAGGAAAGTCTTCTGCAGGCGGCATAGCAGCCTTTCAGGACCCATAATAGGCAGTGTGTGCTCCTGGTGCAACGAAGCAGCCTCACTATCGTTCTTCTGCTGACCATGCATGTAGCATGACACAAATTAGCAAGAGGAAAAGAAATTCAACGTTCAAAATCAGCAGCATATTCAATGGTATTCCTCATGAAAAGTTGTTAATAGACCTTATAATATGAATAAATCTAATCCAACAAGTGAATTAATTGCAAATTCCTACATGTTACTGGCAGCAAGTCAAAAAGCAAAATTATATTTGGTATTTTACTTGATTGAAGAAAATATTAAACAGCAGACTTCGTAGAAGGTTCAAGCTAATGTAACACTACAATATTCTGAAGCCTAATGGATATTGAGCTGAATTTCAATTTCATACCAAGAAATGCAAAGTGAATAGAACTAGAACCCCACTTTGGATTTCTAATGGAAAACTATATAAACTGAATATCATTACCTCCAACGGCGATAAATCAGCACCTCGGCTGAAGGTCAGCTCTATGCGGAACCTTTTTGGATCTTCTAGATCGACCTGCATATAAAAGTCAAAAGTGGATCAACTACTTTCTTATTTAGGCAGACAGGGTTTTCTCCAAGACCAACTTTTTGAACAAATAGAAAAAAGAATAAAGAAACCCATATGATGTAGAACACTTGGGAACCCTATAACACGCTAAAGATGTTGATTGGGAAATGGCAAAAATAACTGACCTGTGTGTTCTCAAACATTCTCAGCACAATGTAACTCATGTAGTCCAGCTCCTTTGTTTTATATAGGCGGTCGAGAGCATTATGACAAACAAGGCTCTCTTCTTCTTGAAGAGATTCATCCAAATTACAATATCGAAGAACATTCATGAGAGAATGGATGTGATTCCTGTCAAAAAAAGGGGGAGGTGGAAATCATTAAGAGAAACAAATCTCAACAACCTTTTTTTTTTAAGTTTCTGTTTAATGCATCTTATTTATACTTTAGTGTTCAATACAAGTTGACTAGTTAAATTTGTTTTCACGTATGAGGTCTGTGTAGATACAATACAATTAACCACTCCAAAGGACTTTTTTGGTTATATCAACCAGATTGGAAAATGAGATTTGATACTCACAGATGTGAAGTATAGGCGTGTTTGCACATGGCATTCAGGAGTCTTCACATTTTCATACCTAATGGAAAATAAAAGATTATTAGAATACAACTTAAAAATTTACCAAATCAAATGAAGACCAGATACTTACTTTGGATCTAAACGATATTTGGTCTCCTTATCATCATCATCGTCTTGATCCATTGATATCACTGAAAGAGCTTGATTTTCTGGCCATTTCACCATTCTTATGATGTTTTGACTTAGCCTCTCGATCTTCCTTCCCAGTTTTCATCGCCGATGTATCATTGTCTCCGTTACTGCATGTTTATATATGTCGGTCATGAACTATCAACAGACGATGAATTATTCTTGGCATCTGTAAATCTCATGTTTTATTATAGTCGGTCAAATCATCTATCACTGTTTAAGAATAGAATGTTAAATAACTGAATGCAAAACTTTGGTATAGGCACGGCAGGGAAAATGTTCACATATATTTAACATGAAAAGAAATTTGCAAGATTCCTTAAAGCAGGAATTTACCTCTGAACCGATCTTCAGCTTCTGCTTTGGATTAATTCCATATTCATTGGGAATTACACCATCAGCAAGTGCCTGCAAATAAGATGTCAGAGCGATCAGGAAAGTTAACAGACCGAGTTCAAAGTTGATTAACATATGAACAACGGAGCAATATAAAATGTAAGGGCTTTATTTCTGCAGGGGAATACTTGACTCTTAAGTTTTTCAACATATAAAGTTTCTCCCAAGATTAAAGAAGGCAAACACTGTTCTCTGTTCTATGAAAAATTTTTGCTGAGTGAAAGTCATGCACTATGCTGCCTTTTACATGTAAGACTATCAGCGACGCTACCAGCATGCAATTTATACAAAAACCAGTGATACGTAAACATGAGCAGAGGTTACCCAAACATTATACTGCATACCTGAGCAACTCTAAATAGCTCGTCCAGTCCCTCTAGATTAAGATGCGCATTGTGCAATATATCATATCTGCAATGTGGAAGTCAGCATTAACTTGGAGAATAAATGAAGCTACATAATTTATGATATTGCCAATTTTTTATTTTAAATTCATATTTGACTCCTATGCATATTTGATGTGCACACTTATGAAATAGGGTTGGAATTGCTTGTCCAATGATAAATTAACAGTCAACAATTAAATCAGCCTCAACAAACTGTAGGAGGGTCTTCTAAAGGTTGCAGTCTAATCACAACTCAGAGATCAAAATATACACACACAAACTTGAGACACAAACATAAAACTGGATGGACGATCACTAGAACAGATCAGACATGAAAAAGAGAACAGTTGGGATTGGAAGAAGGAAAGTGACAGAGAGGAACAAAGAGAACAGGAAAAAAAAAATTAAGGAAGCCTACGGTTTATGGTAACCATCACATTGAAAATAATATTATGGCCAATGAGAACCCTTTATATTATAGAAAATAGTTAAGGTGAAGGGGTGAATGAAAACAGAAAATTAAATTACAGATATAACATTTTTAGAGCCATCAGGAGAGGAAAGACTCTGCATTTCATGATCTTTAACAAGATCTCCATAATTGTTACCATAAAAAGAAAAGAAACAAAACAAAACAAAAACTCCATAATTATTTTCTGCATAAAAGATATGTAGCGATTGAAAAGATCAATCGAGTTATAATACAAACATAAGATAAGATAACTTACTTGCATGAATCATAGACATCAGGAATTTGGGTGATGTCAAAGTGCCTGTGCAATTAACAGGCCATTAGTATACAACATTCAACATAAGGCAAAACAGTTCAACTAGGGAGACAACACTTTTTAGCCAATAAACTACAAGTACATAGAAGAGACCAATACACCGTACACGTAATGCATACAAAATTCATGATAGTTTTTAGGATGAAATCATCACTGGAAAATGCTAAATCGAAACGAATAATAGCATTTAAAAGCGTTTTAATTAGACTAAAGGAATTTATATATTCTTAAAACCTGAAGCATGTTTTTGTCTGTTTAACATATAAAGCAAACAATATTACTATCATATTAAGAGACAAAAATTGGATTGGATGAGATGGGTTAACAGGAACAATTCCACCTATAGATTAAGGAAAGATAAAAACAGCATCCATATCACATTACAGAGGTAGGAAATGATTTTCACTCCACAAGTAACTTTATCTTTTGAAGCATCTGGCTGCCTTTAGTCATTATCATTGAATGCATGTAATTAAACCAGTCAAATGTACTATTAACGGTACTTGCAAAAAGATTTTGCATTTCTAAATATATAGAAAAAAAAAGTACAGAAAACATTAAACCAAAAAAATTCTAAGTACTTCCTCCTTCCGTTCATTGTACAAGTCTCTTTCAAGTTTTTTCCACCGAGCATACATTAATAGAAACCCTTCACTACCACATGGTAATCCAGCTGCTATACGATCAACATCAATACTTGTCTTCCCAAATATATTTGTACTGTGATAGCCATAATTAAACATCCTGTCAGGTAATCTTATATTCTCACATTTATCAATAGTTGAGCAATCTTACCTCTGCAACATAGAGGAAAACCAGCCCTTCTTCTTAGCATCAGGCTTGCTGTTCTTCCCAATATCATCACCATCCTCCTCCTCTTCAGCCTCACTATCACTGTTAACAACTTCATCCTTATTCATAGCTCCTTAGCCAGAAAATCAACGTTCCTATCCCTGCCATCATCAACCCCATGATCTGTAAAATCCTGTTTGGTCTTGGGACGAATCATACCAAACCCTATTCTTCTTAAGTGTTTGATTCACAATAATTTATCTCTTTCCAATTGAAATGAATACCACTCAATTTGACAAGTATTCAATATATTTTAAAAGAAAAGTTTTCATGTTAAGAAATAAGAATACAAAATAATGATAAAAAAAAATTTTAAAAAGTACAATAGGAAAAAGATAAACCATTAATACGAAAGAAAATTAATTCTATGAAAAAAAAGGATGGACTTATGATGGAATAGGAAAAAGAAGGTGCAGCATGGTCACACAGCAAAGAAGATAAAGTGAAGAGAGCAGAATCCTTATCCCCTTTGTGTCTCAGACAAGAATGTGGCTTCTCCAACTGCCGTCAATCCCCAAGTTCTCCACCCCATTCCTCCATGGCGGCAGAACCCTCTGCTCTGCCCCAACCGCCACTACATTCCCAGCACCATCAGCACCGTGTTCCATGCCTACCATAAGAGCGATGAAGTCGATGCAGGGGAAGGTGGTGTGCGCCACTAACGACAAGACGGTGGCGGTGGAGGTTGTTCGTCTGGCCCCTCACCCGAAGTATAAGAGGCGCGTGAGGAAGAAGAAGAAGTACCAGGCCCACGACCCTGATAACCAGTTCAAGGTTGGTGACATGGTTCAGCTTCTCAAGAGCAGGCCCATCAGTAAGACCAAGGCTTTCGTTGCCGTTTCTGTTCCCAAGAAGGACTCCGCCAATAACTCCGACATTGGAATCCCCTTGGAGTCTCAGCAACAGGCTTAGTTACACTCTCTCCCCCCTCAATTTTATTTCCTATTGTTATGTTTATGAAATCATGTTCACTGTTTAATTCACTTATGAATTGGGGTTTATTTCTCTGCTTCTCCTATTATTCATGTTTCTCATCTATCAACCTAAGTTTTTGGAGAAAGGAAGAGGGGTTTAATGAAATAGAATCAGCTTCAATGTTTAGGATCTGAGGAAAAAAAACAATGGGAGAAAAAGCTGAATCTTAAAGTAGTAAATTTCGTCATCTTCTTCGTTCATCATCTCCAGAAATCAGAACACCCAGCTTTCATCTTCTTCCTTGCACCTAACCGCCGCTGTCTCGCCTTTCTTTCGCCAGTACAGCGCCTTCCGTCATCGTCTTTTAATTGTACAATTATGTAATAATATTTAACTAATTTTTTACCCAAATCACCAAATTCAATTTTTAGCTCATACGATCTCTTATAAATTACAACTTTAATTTTTAGTTATTTCTGAATACTTAGTTAGCTTTTGCGGCTCAATTTTATGGAAATGGAGCCAATGTGTGAGCTATGCCTGGATATGGATCTGTGGGGAACTAGACAAAAATGTGGGACAGTTCTTTTGTCAGTGCCATGTTGAGGAACTCGGACCGTGCGTGTTTCATGTGTTTTAAATTTGGGTCACTAATCGCACGGTCCGATTAATGTTGAAAGGGAAAAATATTGTAAGGTTGAAATCGGACCCTACGCTTTCCTTAGGAGGTAATTTCATTGCTTTCGTATGGTCCGAGTTCATAGTAGAAGAGTTGCATCGAGCAACAACCGTAATCGAACCCTACGTTTTCTGGAATAGTTTTAGGAACACGGAGGGTCCGAGTTCGCTTCCCATTTTTTTTTTTTAAAACATGCGTTCAGTTTAACCTAGTCGAAGGGTGCGAGTTCATGAAGGTTGCTTATATAAAAGAGTGAAGTGAACTTGTGGGAGCTTAGTGCCGTCTGCCTCCTTGTTGAACCGCTTCTTCTTCTCTTCTTGTCTCTGGTTTTTTTCAGTTTTGCTCGCGAAGATTTAGTTGTCAAGACTAAGCTTATGCTTATTTTTTGTTGAGTGAAAAAAATGAGTGATAGAGTATTACTAAAAATACATTATTTTGGTCAGATTTTGTTACAAACGAGTGAAGGAGTGAAATTTATTTGTGAAAATCCATTAGATGTTGTTATTCCATTTATTATCTCATTTGAAGAACTCAAAGGTGTAATCTGTGAAAAGATTAATTCTGAGAGGGCAAGAAAGATATCCTGTATTCTATACAGATATCCCGTACCGGTGTTTGGTGGGTTCATCCAGTATCAAACCAAATATGTGACGGACGAAGCGAGTATGCAGGATATGTTTTCAATGTATATTGGAAACCGGTCTCAGATATCGTTCCTCGAGTTGTATGTTGAGTTTGAACAATCTGAGGCTGACCGGAATATTCTGCGGGAAGAGTATAATAGTGACAGTGAAGAAGAGTTCGAAAGCAACTACGAATTTGTTGGTCCAGATGGAGATGAAGATCAAGGCGCCGGAACCATAGCCCCAGATGTGACAGAAGTGGCAAATGCACTCGCAAACGAAGTGCCGTTTGAGGAGCCATCATTCATGCGAGCGTTGGACTTGGAAGCCATGCATGCTCTGGAATTTCCGGAATATGTGACTGCAGGTAATGTAATCGTGGTATTAGTGTTTTTAGGTTGTCATGGATTGAGTTAGTAATAATATACCTTATTTTTACCATTAATAATTATTCATGCGTTAATTTAGTTATGAGTAATTTAAATAATAATTAAATTCTCTATGATGTGGTTACATGCCTTAAAATGCGTGACATTGTGGACATTATTATTTGAGCAGCTTTGAAACATTCTACGGTTTAAAGTTTGTGAACCGGACCGGACCGGTCCGGTTTGTGTGGTTTACCGGTCCGGTTTGTTTGGTTTAGTGGTCAAACCGGGCCCGGTCTAATTTTTACCTTTGCTGCCGATGTTCATATTTTGTTTAGAGTGACATAATAACATGTAGTAATATGTGGACTTATAGCGTACTAGTTGTAGTGAAATTTGATTTACCTTTAGAATCGGTTTTCAAATACCTGTGGATTAATGAAATTTTTTCCAATCGTGGTTGTCGCAGCAGAAGTTCCTATTGTCGCAGATGGTGAATTTGCCATCGGTATGGAGTTCAGTTCCAGAGAAGCTGTTATTAAGGCGGCAAAAGAGTATACGATACGACGAAGCGTAGACTACCGGGTGTATGAGTCTGAGCCGTTGACATTTTATGCAAAGTGTACACAGTATGGGTCAGGGTGTGATTGGGTTATCAGGGTTAGCTTGATCAGCAGGAAGTACTGTTGGGTTATAAGGAGGTATAATGGTAGCCACACCTGTACCAGAGCCACCATTTCACAAAACCATTCAAAGCTGGATTCTATCACAATTGCAGAAGCAATAAAGCCACTGGTTGAGGCTGACCCCTCCATAAAGGTAAAATCAGTTATAGCAGAAGTGCAATCGAAGTTCAACTACACGGTGAGTTACCGGAAAGCATGGTTGGCTAAGCAAAGGGCAATAGAAAAAATATTTGGTGGTTGGGAAGCCTCCTATGAAGCGTTGCCTATATGGATGGAGGCCATGTGTCACAAGGAGCCATCGGCTGTCGTTCATTTTGAGACTATGCCTGCATATCAAGGCGATGAGTTGGTGGGTGATATTCGGGTTCTGCATCGTGTATTTTGGAGTTATTACCCTTGTATTAGGGCATTCAGACATTGTAAGCCGATTGTCCAGGTGGATGGGACTCACTTGTACGGAAAGTATAAGGGTTGTTTGTTTGTGGCAGTTTCACAGGATGGCAACAACAATATCGTCCCGATTGCGTTTGCTATTGTTGAGGGAGAGACTTCTGATGCTTGGCATTTTTTCCTTAGTAATCTGCGTCAACATGTTGTAACTCGGGATGGTGTCGGTCTAATATCGGACCGGCACGAGTCCATCAATGCAGCTGTGGAACGCAGTAACGGAGCTTGGTCACCTCCTAGAGCTTTTCATATGTTTTGCATCAGGCATATAGAGTCGAATTTTTTGAGAAAGTTCAAGGCCCCGTACCTCCAAAAGTTGGTCGTCAACATCGGTAATAATTTATTCAATTTAAGCAAATAATTAACAAATTCTTCCTTACATATATCTATTGACCTCCATTACTTTTATCTCTATATGTTGTGATATACCAGGATATTCAAGGACGGTCCGGGAGTACGAAGTGCGTTATCAGCGGTTACGGGAACGTGGCGAAGCGTACACAAACTGGTTAAACCGAATTCCTCGCGAACAGTACGCATTGGCCTTCGATGGTGGGTACAGATGGGGTCACATGACGACGAATCTAGTGGAGTGCATCAATTCAGTTTTGAAGGGTGCACGGAATCTCCCGATTACTGCTCTTGTGAAGGCAACATTCTACAGACTAAACGAGTTGTTCTCCCGTAAAAGAGCGGAGGCAGAAGGCCGTATCAATGCTGGCCATATGTTTTCTGAAGTCGTGACCTCGAAGTTGCATGCAAACCAACAAGCATCAGGTAACATCCAGGTTAGTTGCTTTGACCGCCAAAATGAGGTGTTTGAGGTACGTGAGATGCCGAGTGGGCTGGAGTTTGCAGTTGATCTACGTGGCATGCGATGTGACTGTGGTGAGTTCCAGGTGGACAGGATCCCCTGCAGACATGTGTTCGCATGCTGTGCCAACCAGCGACTCGATTGGCAACTATATGTGCATGATGTGTACAAGATGGACCAAGTGCGGCGGGTGTACCGAGCAAAGTTTCGTCCTCTAGGCAATCCTACCACATGGCCAGCTTATAATGGACCTCGGTTCATACCAAACCCGTACCTGAGACGGGTCACCAAAGGTCGCCCCAGGATGACGCGCTTTCTGAATGAGATGGACACGAGGATGTTACGTCGTCCAAGACGATGTACGCTATGTGGAGCTGAGGGACATAGTCGTAGCAGATGCCGTCAGGCAGCTGGTTCAAATACCAACAGAGATGCCCCCTAGGTTCATAGGGTTTAAGATGGTATTGTATAATATAACCTGAATGATCCATCTGAGTAAAGGCAAATTCATGACCTGCTATATGTAACCTCATACATTATAACATGATATGCTATATGTAACCTCATAAATTATGACAATCTAGTATTATCAAATATCTGTAGCATTATATAAGTTGATGCTTGATACATTGATACATCAATATCTGTCTGAACATATTAAGATGTTATGAGACATTATTACACACCACAGATGCTTAATACATCAAAAAGTTCCTTACAACATCATGATTATAAACATACAATATAAACTTGCCATAGTCCAACTAAATAACAATCCAACACATACAAATTACTTAATACAAAGTCCAACACATACAAATCACCCTAAACATAACTCCACAACTACTTTCTCATCGCCCACTTTACATCCTTCACAAAGTTCTTGCACTTCTTGGCCGCTTTTTTGAAGACAGAAGGAGTGAAGCGATTGGCACTCCGACGTGGCGGATCAATCCTCAGATTGTAACCTTTGACGTTCTCCTCTGGAGTGTCTGCCTGACCTGTATATAATTTTGAGTAAACAAGTATAAACAGCACATTTCATATTCATTATCGACATAGATACCACAATTCAAGAAGCATAACACACTCACAAAGATGCGATGTATGAATATGAAAAAAAAAACTTGTCGAACATGTAAAGCAAAATAGTTAAAATAGTACCATCATTGCGAGATTCTTCGTCCTCATCGAAATCTTCAATTTCGTCCTCCTCACCATCGCCCTCGTCATTCGGGTCGTCTGCTAGATAAGCATCGGTTTCTTGTTCGAGTGTGTTAGTGTCTTCCTCAATGAGTCCCATGTTAAGACGGTTAGGATTCTGAGTATTGAGAACACCGCGTCCACCATCACTTCTACTAGAGTCACCAACAGATACGAACCCTCCGGAAGCAACGGATGAGGTATGGCCTGGATACCTTGCATCCAACGAGTACCTGCCTGGCATGAACTCAGGCTGATGGCCATATTGTGATTGTGCGGCATCCGCAGCCATGAACCCAAGCAACTGTGTAAAAGAACCTCCTTCGCCTGTCTCAAACTGTGACATACCCCAATATTGTTGCTGCATTGGAAATGAGGGGGTGAACTGTGTCTGAGGTACAAACGGATTTGAGGAGTGAGGTTGTTCAGGTGGAAGCGGATTTGGAGGTGAAATATGTGGCTCCTGTTCATCATTGTCCTCATCCATATCCTGACTACCTTCATCGGTATCCTGATTACCCTCATCCATATCATCATTACCCGCACCCATATCCTCATTACCCACATCATCTTCCCCCACAACATTCGACAAGGATAAGCGGTTCCCGAATTTTGATCGGTACCAGGTCATGTAACTATCCAATATCTGATGTGAAGGGATGGGAACCTCAGAAAGAATGTAGTGATACCTGTTTGTCCAATGCATCACCCAAACTGAATGAGTCGGTGCTGTGGCCCAATTAAGATTCTTCGGACCAGTTAGAATCTCCCCATGCGCCTTATCCAGATTCTTCTCCTGAGCAGGTACTCCCTGAACTAAACCAAACTGGCGCCTGATCCTATCGGTGGCGTGCCACTCGATACATTCAAATGACACCAACGGAACAGTAGCGCTCCATACAACTGATTGCATGTAGATTTCAGGAGGAATTATGTTCGGATCCACACGATCCACAGCATACGCAACCCAGACAAACTGGAAAATAAAGGAAACTCATGATTAGCACCCACAATTTAAAGAACAATAAGTAAGCATGATATAGTTTTATCGAAGACCCTAAACCCGAAACTAAAACTTCTATAATCAAAACGCACCTGACCTTCCTGAAGTTCATCAAAGGCCTTCCTAAAGTGATCCAGCTTCATATATCTATATCGTCGGTCAGTACGCTCCCAGTTATGCCACCTAATATGATATTTTCAATTAGCTCAACTGAATCTTAATTATTAACAAACGGGTACATTGTAACATAATATTACCTATTTGCTAGTGGAAAGCTGCGGGGTTCTCTAGGAAGCGGTGATAGATATGGCAGTCGGATCCAAGCCCAACCGAGCAGAAGTGTTAGTGGTCCATCTATTTCCTTACAGTTATAGCGAGATGCCCTACATAGGGCCCTGTAAAGGTGTGCTAGGCATGCCGATCCCCAGCTATACTGACCAATACTGACAAAATCACGAAGTAAGGGTAGAAACTTCCAGTGCACCCCTGCCCCAGACTTATCCCCAAACAATATCGTCCCAATCAGCAACATAATGTGGCACCTCACATACCTTTGTATACTGATTTCATCGGTCAAATCTAAATTCTCTTTTAAATTCCGCAGCCATGTTAGTTTTATGCAGCTAGATCTACAATCCTCCTTACGCGGTGCAACGCCAAATTGAAGCAAACACTCCGCCTCCATGGCTTCAAAGCTACTCAATGTCATTCCAGTAACCGGAAGACCATCCGTGGGGAGACCAAGAATTAGGGCCACATCTTCAAGAGTCACGGAACATTCACCAATGGGAAGGTGGAACGTATGTGTGTCCGGGTGCCAACGTTCGACTAGAGCATTTACCAATGCTTTCTGACATTGCACAATCCCAATCTGAGAGACATGATAGAAATCGGTAACTCGTAGATGATCCTCTACCCTATCGTTGTACCGATCCGGAGGAAGTGGGTGGTTACATGTCAACATTCTTGATTTCTACAAAAAAAAAAATAAAAATAAAAATTACTAGTCAGATAAACAACAACAATTACTAACCTACCATCATTAATCACTTTACGGAATCCTTATATAACTAATCATTCTAACTTCTAAAATTATTTCATTAATCATTAAAATTATTCACAACTGCAAATAAAAATCTTTAATAATACATATATTTCTAATCAAAATTCTCAACCATATTACAACAACATCTAGAATTTTATTTAATATCAACGACTCATTTGTTAAACATTTTTCCCTCAACAATAAAAAATAATAACAATCAGTATATGCCATCACTCATATTCTAACAACGATGATAATTAACTTGCTAATAATAATTACGACAATTAAATAAATTTATACCTTCTCATAATAAAAAATCTAACATGCCTTAATTAGAATAATCATACTATTCATTTAACATTAACACTATCTCACAATAACAATAACATTAACATCAACTTTTCCATCAGTAATAATTATAGTTAATTGTTTAAAAAAATATTTAAACAGTAACGTTCCTTCCCACCCACCTCATAATAATAATTATACTAAAAATTAATTATAAATTAAAATAAAAACTACATTCTACACTTAATTAATATAATAAGTAACAATTCCTGTGAACTTATCTTTTTTTATTACATTCGAAAGAACATCAGACCACAATACTATTAACAAATTTCACTATAATAATATTTATAATTAAAAAAAATTTTTTCTCAAAAATCTAACAACCTTCGAAAAACTAGTAATAATCATTCTACTAATATTCTTTAATTGCATTTTTCATAACAACCATAATAATTAAATTATTAGCATTAATAAGTATAAATATAAACATAAAAAATTAATAAAATTTTTAAAAAATTTTAAAAAAACTTACATAATCAGGATTACTGAGATAATGAATAATGTGAAGCTCAGCTCGATCAACATCTTTCACTTTATATTTTTTGGGCATGGTTTTTAATCCTCCACCATGCAAAGCAAGCAGAGAAAGAGGGAAGAAGGTGACCTGAGAGCGAAATGTGAGAGAGACTGAATTGAATTCGGATGGAGAGAGAGAGGGTTGAGGGGTTTTGTTGCTTTCAGGGGGCACCGTTCGGGGTAAAGCGAGAGCGCGACGCGTGTCACCCTTACCATCAACTCGGACCGTGCGATAGGATGAAGACAAATCGGACGGTCCGTGATCAACTGCGTTCTCGGAGGGTCCGAATTGCAGCTTCCACTTCGCCAACTTCACGCTACTCGGACCGTGCGTTTTGGGTTTGAAACTCTGAGGGTCCGAGTACTTCGTCCCTGACACCACATTTTGGTGAAGCTCTTCCCACCTCCATATCAGAGTTCTACACCATCCTAGACTCCATATGTAAATTACAAAGCGAGCTTTTGCGGTAGTCTTCACAATGAAAATTCAATGATTCACCATTCACCGTTTACAAGGTTTGTATCATTTTTTATTACTCTCTATATAATTTAAGATATAATTATAAATAATTAATTTTTTATTTATTAGGATATATAATTTAGCAGCATCGAAAAATATTTATTATTATATAATTGTACAATTTTAATTTTATTTTTTCTATTTAAAAAGTTATTGATGATTTTTATTAATTTATAATATTTTTAGTATATTAATAAATTTATAGATAAATTATTTGTGTTGTCAATATAATTTAATTATTTTTCAACTAAATTACTAAATTCAATTTTCATAGTATAAATATTATTTACTTAATATTTTTTGATAAATCATTTGTTTCATTAATATTATTTAATTAATTTTTTAACTAAGTTATCGAATTCAGTTTTCATAGTACACTTAATATTTATATTTTTTTTACAAACATTATATATATATATATATATATATATATATATATATATATATATATATATATATATTAGTGTTTACAGTATATTAATTTAATATATAAATATATAATGTTACTTTTTTACGAATAGAATATATAAATTAATAGCTAAATATGCTATGAAATAAGTCTTATTACTGTTATGGTAGTTAGTTTAACGATATAAATTTTAGATTTCGCCAGTTAAGAATAAGAATTTATATAATTATTTAATTATTTTATATATTTTTGGTCTTTTCAACTCGTATAATCTTATAATATATTTTTCATAAATTATGACTTTAGTTTTTAGTTAATCCAAAATTTTTGGTTAACGTTTATGATGATTAGCTTAGTGATAAAACTTAAGAGTTTGTATCATTTTTTTTTATTACTTTTTATATAATTTAGGATTTTTTTTTTGTGACTGAAATAAATTAAACAAAGAAAAAACAAAACAAACAAAACAAGGAACTGCTTAAATAGAGGGACAGTCTCGTTTAAGACTATTCTTAAATTCCTCCCAAGGTGAAAGAAGTTCCACATGCGAAAGTTGTAACTTCATCGCCATCTTTGTCATAGTATCTGCCACCATGTTTGCATCTCTCATAATCAAACGAAAGTCAACACGCTAATTCCAATGCATGATATCTCTTATTTTGAGCACCAGTGGATCAATAAACCCAAAACCATCTTGAGTAACAAGATTAAATGCTTCCACATAATCCGTCTCACAAATAACATCTCGTTGACCCACATCCCAAGCTAAGAGATATCCTCTCCAAATAACAAACAATTCTCCTTGAAGAATACTATTACTCTCAATCATTCCCAAACACCCCCTTTGCCAGCTCCCATTACAATCTCTAATAACACAAGCAAAACCAACACTATCACCCGAATCAAAATAACTAGCATCACAATTAATCTTAAAAGTACCAATGGATGGGGGATTCCAAAAACCATTTAGAGTAGAGGGAAGGGACATACGTTGTAATTCAAAAATATTCCTAAGCTCCTTTTCTGAAGTTAATGCCAGACAAATCACTTTTTCTGGAGGCCAAGTTTCATGGGGATTAAAGATGTCATTATTCCTTGCTCGCCATATCCACCAAAGTCCCGAAAAGAACTTGAACGGATGCTCTCTGCTATGATACAAGAACCAGTTCTTCAAATCCAAAGGATGACAAGAAATATCCAACCTATGCCAGACAAGCTGAGCTTTTGGACAATCCCGAATACAATGTAAAACCGATTCCTAGCTAGAAAGACATCTTGGATACCTATCCGATGACGACATCCCTCTTCTAAAGCGAAAACTTGTAGTAGGAAGAGCCTCCTTAAGACACAACCAAGCCAAAAACTTATGCTTTTCTGGAACAAGCTGACGCCAAAGCCAAAGCCAATTCTCCCGCTCCTCCCAACCAAACAGCTGCTTACACAACCACAAGTAACCATTGCGTGAGTCATAGACTTTGGCAGCAGACCCACTCCAATACCAACCCACTTCCGGACCTGCTTGTTCATCTGGATTGTAAGAGAGAATATTATCTTTCAGATTTTGAGATAAAGGAGAATAAAGAGTATCCAAATGTCACCTACCAACCGACCAAATATCCTGTATCCGGAGATTCGAATCAGAAATGTGAACATAATCTATCTCATTAGATAACCGTCCTTCTCTCCTCCAGCTAGAAAACTAAAAATTCTGTTTCAAATCTCCAATACACCAAGCAAACCCATCCTTTAACACTTCCCAAGCCTTGCAAAGACACCTCCAAATGGGAGAGTCCTTGTTCTTAGGATAACTAAAATAGTCATATAGAGATGATCGGTATTTGGCATCCAACAATTGGACCTATAGCTTGTTTGGCTGCTGGAAAAAAGTCCAAACTAGCTTCCCAAGAAGAGCAATATTTACATAATAAGGATCTCTAATCCCCAAACCTCCATATTTTTTTGGAGTAACCAGTACCTTCCAACTAACAAGATTCAATCCTCTTCCATCAACTTGTCCTTTCCAAAGAAAATTCCTCATCATAGACTCCAATTTACTAATGATTCCTTTGGAAAAAATAGAGACCTGCATCTGGTACGTGGGAATAGCAGCGGCAACAGAATTAACCAAGAAGAGTCTACCAGCCCGATTGAGTAAACTCCCTTTCCAGCTTGCTAGCCTACTCCGAATCTTATCCAGGACACCATTGAAAGCTGAACGAGTCACCCTAGAATGGCTAAGGGTAACTCCAAGATACTTGTCCAAGTCCTGGACAAATCTGATAGAGGATACCCCAGTGAAAACCTCTTTCCTTATTGCAGAGACATTCTTGGAGCAAAGCGCTTTAGACTTCTCCACATTAATCTTCATCCCAGATGCTTTGCAAAAAGTCTCTAAAACCAACATCACATTTTGCACTTGCCTCTTTGTAGCTTTACAAAATAGAAGCAAGTCATCCGCAAACATTAAGTGGGATATTCTTGGTCCCCCTCTAGAAATAGCAACCGGCTCCCACAAGCCCAAATCAACCTGATGACTAATAAAGCATGCCAATCGCTCCATACACAACACAAAAAGATAGGGTGACATAGTGTCTCCTTGTCTAAGACCTCGGCTAGGAGTAAAGCCATTCAGACGACTCCCATTCCAAAGAATAGATAAGGAAGAAGCAGTGACACAATTCATAATCAAATTAACTGTAGGAATAGGAAAACCAAAGCTCCTAAGGGTATGAGCTAAAAACCTCCAGTCAACTCTGTCATAAGCTTTCCTCCAGATCAATCTTAAAGGCCAGTGTGCCTTTCTTTGATTTAGTCTTCTTCATAAAGTGGAGGACTTCTTGAGCAATAATGATGTTGTCAAGAGTTCCTCGTCCCAGAATAAATCCTCCTTGAAGCGGGCCAACAATCTCCGCAAGATGAGGACGAAACCTATTAACAAGGACCTTCGTGATGATCTTGTAAACTACATTGCAGAGACTAATCGGCCTGAAATCTTTCATAGATACCAGTGATTCAACCTTTGGAATGAGAACCAGTAAAGTCTCCAACATTCTCGGATCAAAAGTAACACCGGAGAATGTCTGCTTAACCATCTTCCAAACATCAAGACCAATGATCTCCCAATATTCTTTGAAGAAGAAAGCTTGAAACCCATCAGGACCCGGAGCTTTAAAAGAGTTCATGTGAAAAACAGCTGTTTTGACTTCCTCCATAGTAACTGGTGCCGTAAGATTATTGCTTGCTTCCTCATTTAGAGAAGGAAGAGGCACATCACCAAGGCAACCCAAATCAACATCATCCAAATGACAGAATAAACTTTTATAGAAAGACTCTGCTTCTTGACTCAGAACCTCTGGATCAGTTTCCCACACTCCATCCTTGAGAAAAAAGCCATGAATCTTATTATGCTTCCTTCGCGCAAGAGTTTGAATATGAAAGAATCTTGTATTCCTATCCCCGAACCTTACCCACTGCTCTCTGGACTTTTGGAACCATAGCAGCTCTTCTTGCACTAGAGTATTATTATAATCATCAAGCAACTGTTGCTCTTTCTGATGCAAATAAATACTATCCACCACCTCCAAACGCTTTTGTAAATAATTAATCTGCTGCTCTAATTCACATTTCTTAACAAAAATGTTACCAAATACCTTCGAGTTAAACTCTAGTGAATTCTTCTGTACTTCCGAAAGCTTGCCATGAATTTCTCTATTACCAGACCACCATGACTGGTTCACAATATCCCTATACCTAGGATGAGTAGCCCAAGCAGCAACAAATCGGAAAGGTCGATTCCCTTTAGGCTGAGGACGACCTTTACAACGCACCAGAATAGGGCAATGATCAGACTGAAGCCTATTTAAAACTTCTGCATAAGCCTCTGGAAAGATAGATAACCAACTACTATTTATACAGACTCGATCAAGCTTTTTTGCCACGTCAACATAATTTTTCACCCTCCTGTACCAAGAAAACCACCTCCCAATAGTCTTCAGATCAAACAAACCACTATCCCCTAATGAAGTAGCAAACATGTCTGCTCTTTGATGAGAAAATTGTCAGCCCTTAGATTCATGAGAAAATTTGACTTCATTAAAATCACCAAGAACAATCAAAGGTCCTTGAAAAATCATGGATTGTGCAACAAGATAATCCCAAAGGAGAACCCTTTTATTAAATTGAGGACTGCCATAAATACCACTACACCTCCAAATTAAATTATCAAAGTGAACCTCAACAGTAACACCCTGATCAAAAGCATCAATGAACTTACAACAAACACCCTTTATAGAGGATAGAAACCAAATACCTCCCTTATGCCCCTCTGCTTCTACTATACCAACAGAGTGGTACCCCAACCTTTCCCAAAATAATTTTAAATGCTGAAAAGGGGAGTGAGTTTCAACCACAATAAAGAAAACAGGTCTAAATTTCCTAACAAGTTCCTTACAATGCACCTGGGCTAACTTATTAGAAGTACCCCTAATATTCCAAACAATCATATTTAAACTATCCATAAATAATAGGGACAGAATAAATAAGAACATAAACTCTAAACAGAATCACCAACCTCAATAGGTGGTTTGTCCTGCGGTACTGGCACACTCTAATCCTCAATAATTGCCACCTTCAGACCCCCTGACACTGCACCTGCCATGCTTCCATCTACTAAGGTTTCCTCCGTTGTGCCACCATTTTTATCAACTGGCGAGTTCTGCAAGGAGGAAGGCCGAGGACGCTTCCGTAGAGAAATTCCACGACGTGCAGGAGTTCTGCGCGATGGAGATGGCGCAATTTCATGTTTTTCTCGCTTCCCCATCCTAATGCCAATTGATTTGCCTCTATCACCATGCAAATTGGGCCTTGGAACCCTTCTCGAACCAAACTTGTGCTGCTTTCCATCTTGGTCCTTCAAACCTGATGACTGGCCCATTGTGAATTTTTCCTTACGCAGCACTTGTTGCCAGCCCTCTCCATCATCCATGCATGCCTCATTAACATGACCATCAGGCACGTGAAGAGCTAATGATTCCGTAACCACATCCTTCCCTTTAACAACTCCTAATTTCTCACCCAAATTACGAGGATTCTCACCCAAATCACGAGCTTCTGATTCAGCCTTGTTGAGTCTAGTTTGATTTTGGGTTACATTATGATGACAAACATTTATTTGGGTTGAAAGCCCAATAGTATTTAATGTGTGCTTCATTGTGGCAGGCCCAAGTATACTAGCTTATGTTGCAGCAGCCCATCAAAGCAAATAGAAATGCAGCTCACATTGTTCCTTAATGCAGTAACCGAGTCCAACAATTCCTCATAGCACATTCAGCAACATTAAATGATTATGTAAATATTTGCTAAAAGCAATATGAGGACAGCTGTATCATGCAAGGACAAGTGTGGCTCTGAGAAAGCAAGCAAGGACATCACCAAAAGCACTGCTACGGATCGTGGTTATGCAAAACACAAACTTGCATAAAGCAGCAGCAAGGAAATGGAGCAGAATGGAAAAGAGGAACATGCCAAGGATGAAAGAAACACCAAGGACAGCAGAGGTAGTGGGAGAGCTCCTCGGACAGCAGGGGAGGTGGAGCAAAATGAAGAAAGGACTGCATGCCATCAAGGACCACTCCAACGGGCAGCAAGAAAAAGCAAAGAGGATGAAGCTACAATAAAGCCTAGCTGAAGATATATAAGAAGACTCATTCCATCATTTCAAGGGAAGAAAGAGAGCACACACATTCAGAGCACCTTCTCTAACATAGAGCTGAAATCTCTTTCTTCTACTCAAGCTTAATTCTGATTTATTGTTATGGCTGTCTTGCGTTATTCTTTGTTTTGAAAAAGGCAATCATGTGAGGATCAAAAGCCAAGAGAAAAAAGGCAAGAGTGATGCAGAAATAGCCACTGTTTATTTTTCTGATGTAATCTGGGTTTATGAACTAGGATTAGTTCCCCTTGCCAAGTTGGGATAGCACTTGGTGAGAACTGAATCTGTATAGATTCCCCTTCCAAGTTGGGATAGCACTTTGGGGTTGCTAAGCTTTGGTGAAGAAAGCTTAGGGGTAGATACTAGTTGAATTAGGGAGTAATTCAATAGTATTGGTGTATGTAACCTGAGAATTATAGTGAAAATTCCACCATGATTTGTGGTGGAGACTGGATGTAGGATTCATGGCGCAAAGAATCCGAACCAGGATACATACTGGCCTCTTTCTCCTCTTCTCTGCACTTTTAATTTTCTGCGTATGAGACTATTTCAAATAATCTCCTGCAACTCGAGCAACAGCAAAAACAGAGTTTGAAACTTAAAGTTTTAAGCTAACTTGATTCAACCCCCCTTCTCAAGTTCAACTAGAACCATCAATTGGTATCAAGAGCAAGGTCTCAAGAAGGCAAGCTTCACAGCTTGGAGTAAAGATCCATGGCCAACAACATGAATCCCAACATCGTGGCTTTCACTCTCACTGAAGGGCAGTCCAATAATAGACCTCCCTACTTCAATGGCAGCAACTACTCTTACTGGAAAGAGAGAATGAGAATCTTCGTGCAGTCAATCGAATACAACATCTGGAAGATCATCCTCAATGGTCCAGACGTTCCTACAAAACAGAATGCTGATGGAGAAGTCGTGGCAAAGGAGGACAGCGAATGGACAGATGAAGAAAAGAAGAAGGTTGAACTCAATGCTAAGGCAATCAACCTGATGCATTGTGCAATCAGTTTTGAAGAATTCAGAAAAGTGTCAAGGTGTAAAACGGCGAAAGAAATCTGGGATAAGCTCAGACTCACTCATGAAGGCACCAAGCAAGTGAGGGAGACCAGAATCGACATGTTAATGAAGGAGTACGAAATGTTCAGTATGAAGGAAGATGAGAGCATTGATCAAATGTTTGAAAGGTTCTCGATAATCATCAACAACCTGGACGCTATGGGAAGAAGCTACTCTGAAGAAACGTTAGTAAGAAAGATTCTGAGGAGTCTTACTAAGAAATGGGAAGTGAAAAGCACAGCCATCTCTGAAAGGAATGATTTGATCAAAATCACCTATGATGAGCTGAGAGGCAAGCTGCTGGCTTATGAAACCACTCACATGTCTCAAGACAAAGATGACAAAAAGAAAAGTATAGCACTAAAATCAAGAATGACAGCCCAAGGAGAAGAATCTGATGACAGCTTCTCAGATGAAGAAATGGTGCTCTTTGCAAGGAAAATGAGAAGACTACTAAGATACAAAAACAAAGGCAAAGGAAGCTCTTCATCCAAAGAGGTCAAGAAAGATCAAGTCAAGTTCACATGCCATCACTGCAAGGAACCTGGTCACTTCAAATCAGATTGCCCTCAACTTAAGAAAGGCGAAAATTTCAAGAAAAACAAAAAGAAAGTGATGATGGCAACATGGGAGGACTTGGAGAACGACACCAGCTCAGAAAGCTCAGATCAGGAAGCTCAACTATGCCTGATGGCAGATCATGATGATGAAGATGAGGTAGATCTCTCTGACTTATCTATTGATGAACTGCACTACATTATCAAAGACATCTCTGTGAGCTCTAAGAAACTCCTGGATAAGTATGCTAAATGTAAGAAAGAAAATGAGACTTTGAGGACAGAAAATGATCTTCTTTTGAAAAAGGTTAAGGCAAATGAAACTAACAATGAAAAGTTTTTAAAAGAAGAAAACATTGTCTTGCGAACTGAATTAGAAAAATTCAAACTCAAGCATGAAGTTTCTGCCTCCACTGATTTGATTTCTGAAAACAAAAGGCTGAATGAACAAATAAAAAGTTTGAATGAAGACTTAGCAAAGTTTGTTCAAGGTTCTCAAAATCTGAGCAAACTACTTGCTTGTCAAAGGTTTGGATCTGAAAAATCTGGACTTGGATTCATAGAGGAAAACAAGGCTGTTTTCAAACAAAACTTTAAAAAATCTGAAGCCTCCTCTTCCAAGCTTTTCAAACCAAAAGGATTCAGCAAACCTAAAAAATCAGTAAGCAAGAATCATTGCTACAAGTGCAACAGAAATGGTCATGATCCTCCTCAATGTTTCATCTTTCTTAAGTCTTTTGGTAATGATAGTAAATTATATAAAGTTGTTCATGATTATAATGCTCTTGGGCAGCCAAGAAGATTTCACATCAAAGGATCCAAATGGATTTGGATACCTAAGGTTAGTTGAAGAACATGCAGGTTTGCCTTGCATCCAAGAAGAAAATGGACATGTGGTATCTTGATAGTGGATGTTCAAGGCATATGACCGGAAGGGATACTTTCTTCATTAAACTCAACAAGTATAATGGAGGATTTGTCACTTTTGGAGATAATGGTAAAGGTAAAATAATTGCCATTGGTAAGGTTGGCAAAGATTTTTCAACTTGCATTGATAGTGTCTTCTTAGTTGATGGGTTAAAGCATAATCTATTGAGCATAAGTCAATTGTGTGACCTTGGGTATGCTGTAACCTTTGGGAAATCTGATTGTAAAGTCATAAATGAGAAAACAGGGGCTGTTTTGTTTGTTGCCAAAAGAAGTGACAATGTTTATGGTATCACTCTAGATGATCTAAAAGTTCAAAATGTAACTTGCTTCTCTTCAATGGAGTCTGAAAAATGGATGTGGCATAAGAGGTTAGGACATGCTAGCATGTTCCAAATCTCTAAGCTTGTAAAGAGAAGCTTAGTTAGAGGTCTTCCTAATATAAAATTTGACAAGAATATCACTTGTGATGCTTGTCAAATGGGTAAACAAATTAAAACCTCTTTCAAACCCAAGGAAGATGTCTCTACTAAGAAACCATTGGAGTTGTTACATCTTGATCTGTTTGGACCAACTAGGACTCAAAGTCTTGGAGGAAAGAGTTATGGCATGGTAATTGTGGATGACTATACTAGATTTGGCTGGGTGTTCTTTCTTGCTCATAAACATGAGGCTTTTTCAGTTTTTGAGAAATTCAGCAAAAAGGTTCAAAATGAAAAAGGTTTAAAAATTGTTTCAATTAGAAGTGACCATGGTAAAGAATTTGAAAATCAATCTTTTGAATCTTTTTGTGATGAACAAGGCATATCACATAACTTCTCTTGTCCAAGAACTCCTCAACAAAATGGTGTTGTTGAGAGAAGAAATAGAAGTTTACAAGAAATGGCTAGAGCTATGTTATGTGAATATGAAATCCCTAAGTTCTTATGGGCTGAAGCTGTGAACACAGCTTGCTATGTTTTAAATAGAACCATCATTAGGAAGTTTTTGAAGAAAACACCATATGAACTTTGGAAAGGGCATCCTCCTAATCTTAGTTATTTTCATGTGTTTGGCTACAAGTGTTTCATTTTGAACATCAAAGAAAATTTAGGAAAATTTGATCCCAAAACACATGAAGGAATTTTTCTTGGTTATTCCACTAATAGCAAGGCCTATAGAGTTTATAACAAGAACTCCAAAACCGTTGAGGAAACCATGCATGTCACATTCTGTGAATCTAACTCTGTTCCTAGTGTTTTCATTGATGATAGTCCAGGCTTTGAAGTTGAAGTACCTAAGAACAGTGAACCAGTTCCACAAAATCCAAGTTCTCATGAAGCTGCACCTGCTAGCAACGAAAATCCCAATTCTGCAGGAGACAATTTGGAATTATCTCCTGTTTCTGCAGAAAATACTGATGCAGAGGCCATTGTTGACCAATAGGAATATGAATCCTCAAACCAGTCAAGAAGACCAAGAGAATGGAGGTTTCTGAAAAACTACCCTGAAGAGTTCATAATTGGAAATCCCTCCACTGGTAGGACCACTCGTTCATCTTTGAAAAGAGCCGAATCCAACAACATTGCTCTTCTATCAAAGATTGAACCTCAAAACATCCAAGAAGCTCTTGCTGATCCATCTTGGGTGTTAGCCATGAAGGAGGAATTGCAGCAATTTGAGAAGAATCAGGTCTGGTCATTAGTGCCTTATCCAAATGGAAAGAAAGTCACTGGCACTAAATGGATTTTCAGAAACAAGCTAGGTGAAGATGGATCCATAGTCCGAAACAAAGCCAGATTGGTTGCTCAAGGATATGATCAAGAGGAAGGGATTGATTTTGATGAATCATTTGCACCTGTAGCTCGAATGGAAGCCATCAGATTGCTCCTTGCATATGCAGCTCATTGTGGTTTCAAATTGTTCCAAATGGACGTAAAGTGTGCTTTCCTCAATGGAATAATAGATAGAGAGGTTTATGTGGCTCAACCACCTGGGTTTGAAAACAAAACTTTTCCTAACCATGTTTTCAAACTAGCTAAAGCTTTATATGGTTTAAGACAAGCTCCTAGAGCTTGGTATGAGAGGCTTAGCTCATTTTTATTGAAAAATAATTTTCAAAGAGGAGCCACTGACACCACTTTATTTATTAGAAATTATCATGATCATTTTATTCTTGTGCAAGTTTATGTTGATGATATTATATTTGGTTCGGCTAATGAGGATTTGTGTGCAGATTTTGCTAAGCTTATGACCAATGAATTTGATATGAGCATGATGGGAGAACTCAATTTCTTCCTAGGCCTGCAATTCAAGCAAACTGCAGAAGGCATATTCATCCATCAAGAAAAATATGCAAAGGAACTTGTCAAGAAGTTTGGGCTGGAATGTGCTAAGCCTATGGGAACCCCCATGCATCCTAACATCAAGCTTGATAAGGATGAACATGGTAGAGATGTTGATGAGACTCGTTACAGAGGGATGATTGGATCCCTAATGTATCTAACCTCCTCAAGGCCTGATATCATCCAAAGTGTTGGAGTTTGCTCAAGGTTTCAATCAAAACCTAAGGAGTCACATCTCTCTGCTGTCAAGAGGATCATCCGATATGTACTTGGTACCACTAATTATGGGTTATGGTTTCCTAAGACTGATTCTTTTCAATTAGTGGGTTTCTGTGATGCAGATTTTGCTGGGGATAGGATCGATAGAAGAAGCACAAGTGGCATGTGCTGTTTTCTTGGGAAATCCCTCATTGTTTGGTCTAGCAAAAAGCAAGCTACGGTAGCACTTTCAACAGCCGAAGCTGAGTACATTGCAGCCTCCTCTTGTTGTTCTCAATTATTATGGTTGAAAACTCAACTAGCTGACTATAAATTGAATGTCTCAAATATTCCATTATTTTGTGACAACATGAGTGCTATCAATATTTCCAAAAACCCTGTTTTGCACTCAAGAACAAAGCACATTGAAGTTCGTTTTCATTCTATAAGAGAACATGTGCAAAATGGAAATTTAGATATTCAGTTTGTTAATTCTGAGGGTCAGCTGGCTGATATATTCACCAAACCACTGATAGAGGAGAGGTTCTGCAAGTTAAGAACTGAACTGGGCATTCTACCTTCATCTCTGTTTTCTTAATGTTTCTGATAATGAGATCTTTTGTATTTTGTCTCATAAATCGCGGTGAGATTTTCTTTGGCAGATGATGAGTAACCTTCATTGGGTCACTATGAAGCCTACTGGATTCAAGCCTGAATGATGAACATCACGTGCTGGAGTAGTCTCGACATATGGGCTTTCTTTACTAAATCCAATTGAGCCCATTTCATAGTTGCTTTTTCATTTTTTGAAAATAAGTTTTTGGGCCTCATTTAACATTTGTTTTCAAATCCAAATTTTATTTTGCTTTTTGTTCCCATCTGCAACGTACAACAATTACAGCTGTTACTTCCTATACGTTTTCAAAGTTGGGATTTCTATTTTTTCAAGGTGCAACCTTTACACTTCTCTAAGTTTATAATAACTTCCCACTGCATGCATTCATTCACACCACACTCTCCACTCTCCACTCTTTCATCTTCTCCGAACCAGTGCTTCTATAAATATGGCTCGAAAGAAGAGAGTTGCTCACAGAGGCTCCCACAGCGGCACCCACCGTTCTGATCACACACACTCTTCTCCCTCTCATTCCCCCACTCATTCCTCTCCATCTCCACCACCAAACCCTTCTCCTGACATGGCCCGCACGAAGACCACTGCTCGCCGCCCTGGCGTTGCCCCTCGCCCTACACCTCCTCCTCCTCCACTAAACATGTCTCAGCCTAGTTCTTCCAAACCCAGCTCTTCCAGAGGAAAGAGGCCTCTTCACGAAGACGAAGAGACTCGCCCCACTCAGAATCGCCATACTCGCGGTACAGTCATTGGCTTTGACCTCCGTCCTGTTGCTGAACCTAGACTCTCAAATCCTATTGCTTACAAGTCATTTTATGCTGATTTTCCTGATGAGTCCTTTGATCGTCGTCGTTTTCAATCTCTCATGAACTATCTGTTTTTCTGCAAAGATGTTTACAAGCGTAAACTCTGTCCCTCGAAGCTTGTCAATCTTGACAAACTCCGTAGGAAAGGCCTGAACTTTACCCCATTGTTTGCATATCAAGGTTGGACATCCATACTGTCCATCAAAGAGAAAATTTACCCTGATTTGGTAAAACAGTTCTATAGCAACATGTCCTACAAAGAAGGGAGAATCGCCTCTTTTGTTAAAGGCAAAGTGATTATTCTTGACAAATATCACCTAGGCAAAGCCCTAGATTACCAGGATCGAGGCCCTGATGTCTACACCTCTGGTAAGTGGGACGAAACACTCAATGTTTCATACTTTGATGCCCTAAGTACTGTCTGCATCAATATCCCTCTCTTAGAAGGTAACACTCCAACTCATAAGTCTCTTGGTCCAGTCCGTGCCCAGCTGCATAGGATTGTGAACCATGTCATCCTGCCTCAGAGCGGCTCTTTTCAACGCGTCTCATTCTGTGACACACTGGTTTTGTATGCACTGCTTTCAAAAATTCCCATCTCTTTTGCTTACTTACTTGTAAGGCATATGTATGCTTGTGTCAGTACCAAAAATGCATTACCATATGGCATGCTTCTTACAAAAATTTTTCAATATTACAATGTTGATTTTGGGGCTGAAATTGCCATAGATTGTAACTCATATATTAAAGGGGGTGGTGCAGTAAAGAAAACAGCTCCCAAGCGTCGCCAAACTGATGACAGCACTGATGTTCCTTCTGTTGATGAGGATCCTCTGATTCCCCCTTCCACATCCACTACAATCAAAGTCATGACCCGCATTCTGAAGAATGTTCTTGAAGAATTCATCAATCTGACTGACCTTCTTCTCCATCATGGTGCTGAGCGCAAAAGGAATCAAGTTTTGGAGGAGAATGGTCTTAAGAAGACCAAAGGAAGGATTCGCATTCTGAGGGACTTTGTGGAGGATGTTGAGGTTGGCCTCACCACATCTGACAATGAGGGGGAGGACGATGGAACCTCTGATGAATCCAACTCTGATGCCTAGCTCATTTTATCTCATCTGTGATTATGACTTAGTTTTCTTTTGAACTTGTTAAATATTTTGGATGACTGTAAAGACTTTAACTACTCTGCTACTTAAACTATATGCACCAGCCACTAACAAATTTTGTGCAGGTTGTTTTTTTTTTCCTCCCTTGATGACAAAAGGGGGAGAAAAGAAAAGGAATGTTAGTTTTGGCTTAGGGATTAACAGTAATAGTTAAGAACAATGTTTTGTGGTGCTATGATATATCTTGTGTTGTGCTTAGTGCTAATTGCTCTGTGCTTGCTCTGTGCTTCCATTACTGTGATATATTGTTTGGATATATTGGTCTTGGCTGTTTTTAAATTTTGTTCAGGAAAAGATGTAAGCCATGATCAAGGGGGAGCAATGCTAGCATTCAGGGGGAGCAACTCACAATCAGAATATCATCAAAGGGAAGTGTTCTTAACTCATTTAAATTTCTCTTTAAATTCCCTATTTTATCATGTTTGTCATCAAGGGGGAGATTGTTGAGTCTAGTTTGATTTTGGGTTACATTATGATGACAAACATTTATTTGGGTTGAAAGCCCAATAGTATTTAATGTGTGCTTCATTGTGGCAGGCCCAAGTATACTAGCTTATGTTGCAGCAGCCCATCAAAGCAAATAGAAATGCAGCTCACATTGTTCCTTAATGCAGTAACCGAGTCCAACAATTCCTCATAGCACATTCAGCAACATTAAATGATTATGTAAATATTTGCTAAAAGCAATATGAGGACAGCTGTATCATGCAAGGACAAGTGTGGCTCTGAGAAAGCAAGCAAGGACATCACCAAAAGCACTGCTACGGATCGTGGTTATGCAAAACACAAACTTGCATAAAGCAGCAGCAAGGAAATGGAGCAGAATGGAAAAGAGGAACATGCCAAGGATGAAAGAAACACCAAGGACAGCAGAGGTAGTGGGAGAGCTCCTCGGACAGCAGGGGAGGTGGAGCAAAATGAAGAAAGGACTGCATGCCATCAAGGACCACTCCAACGGGCAGCAAGAAAAATCAAAGAGGATGAAGCTACAATAAAGCCTAGCTGAAGATATATAAGAAGACTCATTCCATCATTTCAAGGGAAGAAAGAGAGCACACACATTCAGAGCACCTTCTCTAACATAGAGCTGAAATCTCTTTCTTCTACTCAAGCTTAATTCTGATTTATTGTTATGGCTGTCTTGCGTTATTCTTTGTTTTGAAAAAGGCAATCATGTGAGGATCAAAAGCCAAGAGAGAAAAGGCAAGAGTGATGCAGAAATAGCCACTGTTTATTTTTCTGATGTAATCTGGGTTTATGAACTAGGATTAGTTCCCCTTGCCAAGTTGGGATAGCACTTGGTGAGAACTGAATCTGTATAGATTCCCCTTCCAAGTTGGGATAGCACTTTGGGGTTGCTAAGCTTTGGTGAAGAAAGCTTAGGGGTAGATACTAGTTGAATTAGGGAGTAATTCAATAGTATTGGTGTATGTAACCTGAGAATTATAGTGAAAATTCCACCATGGTTTGTGGTGGAGACTGGATGTAGGATTCATGGCGCAAAGAATCCGAACCAGGATACATGCTGGCCTCTTTCTCCTCTTCTCTGCACTTTTAATTTTCTGCGTATGAGACTATTTCAAATAATCTCCTGCAACTCGAGCAACAGCAAAAACAGAGTTTGAAACTTAAAGTTTTAAGCTAACTTGATTCAACCCCCCCTTCTCAAGTTCAACTAGAACCATCAAGCCTCTTTTTGAATCTCATGATTGTTATGTGGCACTAGTGTCGGGGCTTCATTATTTTTTCCATCACCAAAGGAATTTCTGTTTCCTTCCAAGGACTCTTTCTCCATGCACAACGATTTATCATGCCCATACCGTGCACAAGTAGCACAAATCAACTGTAAACTCTCGTACTCCACTTCATAAGTCACACCCTCCACTATAATATGTTTGATTACAGGCAACTCAAGATTAATTTGAACACATTTTCCTCTTTCTGCAAGCTTAGTAGCCAAATCTACTTTCACCGGAATCCCTATTGCAGAAGCAATTCGCAGCATTGCTTGTTTCTAGTAGCACCAAATTGGAAGTCCCGAGACTCGAATCCATACCAGCGTTGATCCAAAGAATTTTTCGCATGGCCTAAAATCCACATCCCATGGCTTTACTGCAACATAGTGACCGTCTATCAACCACGGGCCACCAAGAATGATTTTCTCACGATCCGCAGCAATATCAAATTTAACCAAAAAATATCCAAACCCCACATCCAACAAATCAAACCTCCTTTGATGCGCCATATTATCCGAAACTTATGCATGAGAGCCGTGTAGCCATAATGCTTATCCAGCACCTTGATCACGATGGCTTCCTTATAAGGTTCAGCTAGACAGCTCTTTGCCTCTTTGGTAAAACTGACACTTGGTGGACGAGAATCACCCTGCTTACCTGTCACCGTTGCGATACCATCCCCAGATAAAGACCCTACTAATGCAAAGGCCTTAGACTTTTCTGCACCAATGACTTTATCTCTAAAAGAGACCTTGGATGACTTTCCTAACCCCTCTCGAGAAGAACCCTCCTTAACACCGGATACACACCCACCCACGCTCTCCTCCTTATCTCTTCCAATGGCATGGCCATCTTCCTCACCGTGTTTCACCCTCAACCGCTCACCCCGCTCAATCCTTCTCTCATTCTCCTTGAGTATGGAGTACGTACTCTTTCTTTGTTAGGGTTTTTTCAAAGGAAAGTGATTTTGTTCTGGTTTTATATAATTTAGGATACAGTTATAAATAATTAATCTCTTTATTTAATAGGGTATATAATTTAATATACTAAGAAGTATCGCTCAAAAATATTTATTATTACATAATTGTACAATTTCAATTTTAAATTTTCGATTTTGAAAAGTTATAGATGATTTTTATTAATTCATAACATTTTTATTATATTAATAATTTTGTAGATTAATAATTTGTGTTGATAATATGATTTAATTAATTATTTTAACTAAATCACAAAGTTCAATTTTTATAGTGTAAATACTCTTTTTATTTTTTTTCAAACATTTTAATAAATTAGTGTTTACGTATATTAACTTAAAATATAAATATAGTGTTAATTTTTTACCAATAGGGTGTATAATTAAAAATTAAATATAATAACAAACATGTCTCATTAGTATTTACGTTGGTTAGCTTAGTGATAAAAAATTTTGTTTTTACGAATTAAGAACGAGGATTTGTGTAATTCTTTTATTGCTCTATATATTTGTAATTTTTTAGTTTTATTATTTCTCAAAAGTTACGACTTTAATTTTTAGTTATTTATAAATTTTTTATTACCGTTTATGATGATTAACTTAACCATGAAAATTTAAAGGTTCACCACTTGAGAATAAGGATTTGCATTCTTTTATTGCTTCTTATTATAACTTAAGATATAACTATAAATTATGCAAGGAAATTTGTTTTGCTGCCTTGTTTTCATATGTTTTGGGTTCTTTTCATTAGGTGTTTTTGCTATTTAAAGTTTTGCTACTTTAGTTTTATATGTTGTTATCATAGTATTATATTGTTATTGGTGATTACATGTGATGCCTAGTGCTTTTCTTTGTATCCTGCAAAAAGATTAGGGTGTTGTCCCAAAAATTGCACCATGAGGTTGTTGTTTTGAAATTAAAAAAAAGGGGTATTAACTGGCTTGGTTAAATTGTAACCTATGCTCCTGTTAGATTTGGTGACTGATGATGTTTGGTGTGAAAAAGTTTCTTCATTCACTTTCTCTCTTGAGTCAATATGTTGTAAAATAAATATAAGGATAAAGTACTAAATTGGTCCCCTAAGTTTGGGCGTAATTCTGTTTTGGTTCTTAAGGTTTAAAGTGTTCTATTTGAATCTAAAAAAGTTTCATTTAACATCAATTTAGTCTCACAGTGAGGTCAAAATTAAATAATTAACAAAATATCCTACATAACAACAGTATAAGAACAAAATCGATAATCTAAAGAACAAGTACAAGCTCCAGAGACATAAAATCAACCATTGATACATCAATACATTTATTTATTATTTTTTTATAATATAAATAAAATATTTTCTATAAAACTAAAGAAAATGATAAATAAATGTATTGATGCATCAATGGTTGATTTTGTGCCTCTGGAGCTTGTACTTGTTCTCCACATTATCGATTTTATTCTTGAACTGTTGTTATGTAGGATATTTTGTTAATTATTTAATTTTGACCTCACTGTGGAACTAAATTGATGCTAAATGAAACTTTTTTGGATTCAAATAGAACACTTTAAACCTTAAGGACCAAATCAGAATTACGCCCAAACCTAGGGGACCAATTTAGTACTTTACCCTAAATATAAAATAAAAGTATAAATAGAAGATTTTAGTATCACAATTACTAACTCAATATAATAAAGATAATTAATATATTTATTAATATTATATAAAGAGTGAGAGAAAAGAGTATTCAAAATACTTGTAAAATAAAGTAAGAAAGAGAATTAGTAATATAAAAGGAGAGAAGATTTTTTTGTTGTGTATCTCTCCTGAAGCTTTAGCTTCCTATTTATATACGGATACCATGTTTACATTTTCAACTTTCTTTAATGCTCCTTTAATATTCTTCATTCTTGAGAATATGAACCCCACATAGGAAATGCGCATCCACGTCTCATTCTTATCACAACACTCCCCCTTGGATGACCATTTAGGAATATGTCTCATTAAAACTTTACTAAAGAAAAATCCGATGGAAAAAAAAATTTTAGTGAAGGAAAAAGAGTACAATATCCTTGTGACGGGGACTACTTCATTAAAAATCTTGTCAAGAAAAACTCAATGGAAAAAAACCTGATCAAGGAAAAAAAAGTACAGTCTCCCCCTCTTATCGACATCATTTAATGTCTCGAAATCGCCGCATCCCAATCTCATGTACCAATCTTTCAAAGAAGGATTTTAGGAGTGACTTTGTGAATAAATCTGCAAGATTGTCACTTGAGCGGATCTGTTGGATATCAATTGTCCCTTGATTTTGAAGATCATAAGTAAAGAATTTGGAAGAAATATGCTTTGTTCTATCACCTTTGATGTATCCGCCTTTAAGTTGAGCAATGCATGCTGTATTATCTTCAAAAAGGACAGTTGGAGCTATCTTATGATCAATCAGTCCACATGATGACAGAATATATTGGATCAAACTCCGGAGCCAAAAACACTCGCGACTTGCTTCATGAATCGCTAGTATTTCGGCATGATTAGAGGATGTTGCAGCAATCGTCTATTTTGTGGACCTCCATGATATAGCTGTTCCACCATATGTAAACAGGTATCCTGTTTGAGATCTCCCTTTATGTGGATCAGACAAGTAGCCAGCATCTGCATAGCCAACTAGTTGTGACTTGGATTCATAGGGATAAAATAATCTCATATCAATCGTTCCATGAAGATATCGAAAGATTTGTTTAATCCCACTCCAATGTCTTCTGGTTGGAGAGGAACTATATCTTGCTAGTAAATTCACAGCAAATGATATATCGGGTCGTGTATTATTGGCAAGATACATTAGCGCTCCAATGGCACTAAGATATGGTACTTCAGAACTAAGGATATCTTTATTTTCTTCCTTAGGACAGAATTGATCCTTCTCCACATCCAAAGATGTTACGATCATTGGGGTACTCAAGGGATGTGACTTATCCATATAAAATCTTTTCAAGATATTCTCTGTGTATGTTATTTGATGAATAAAGATCCCATTTTTTATATACTCGATCTGCAGGTCGAGACAAAATTTAGTCCTTCCAAGATCTTTCATCTCAAACTCTTCTTTTAGAGTTTTTATAATTGTTAGAATTTCTTCAGGAGTCCCAATGATATTTAAATCATCAACGTACACAGCAATTATAATGAATCCAGATGCAGATTTCTTTATGAAAACACATGGACAGATATCATCATTCTTGAATCCGTTTTTGGCCAAATACTTAGTAAGACGATTATACCACATTCGTCCAGATTGTTTTAGACCATATAAAGATCTTTGCAATTTGACTGAGTATAACCCTTGCGAATATTTATTGGATGGTTTAGATATCTTTAGTCCTTCAGGGACTTTCATATAGATATCCCGATCTAATGAGCCGTATAAATAGGCTGTTACCACATCCATTAAATGCATATGCAGTTTATGATATGCAGATAAACTGACCAAATAACGTAATGTTATCGCATCCACTACAGGGGAATACGTTTCTTCATAATCTATACCAAGCCTTTGTGAAAAACCTTGTGCCACAGGTCGGGCTTTGTAGCGCACAACTTCATTTTTTTCATTTCATTTTCTCACAAATACCCATCGGTATCCAACAGGTTTTACATCTTCTGGTGTACGGACTACAGGTCCAAAGACTTCACGTTTTGCAAGTGAGTCTAATTCAGCTCTCATGGCTTCTTCCCATTTTGGCCAATCATTTCTTTGTCGACATTCTTCAACTGATCTTGGCTCAAGATCCTTACTTTCATGCATGATATTTAATGCTACATTATATGCAAATATTTCATTGACAATTGTCTTTTTTTTTATCTCATTTCTCTCTTGTAAAGACAGAATTTATCGAGATCTCGTCATTTTTCACAATTTTCAGGTACCTGAACGTCTTCTGGCGTTAAAATTATATCAGAATTTTGGACAAATGCAGGTGTCTTTACAATGCCTTTTTCAACAGGAATCGTATTTACTTCTTTTTTTTTTCAAGGATTTTTGTCATTGGAACCGACAGGCCTGCCACGCTTCTGGCGTGAATTTGCTTCAGTGGCTACTTGTCCTACTGAGACATCAATTCGAATTGGAGCATTTTTCGCTGATATATAAGATTTGGTTATCTTCTTTGTATCGGAAAATGCATCAGGCAATTCATTTGCTATTCTTTGCAAATGTATAATCTTTTGAACTTCTAGTTCACATTGCCCAGATCAAGGATCTAAATGCATCAAGTGTGATGCATTCCAATTAAGTTCCTTTTCAGGAAGCTTATTCTCTCCTCCTAATGTTGAAAATTTTGATTCATCAAAATGACAATTTGTAAACCGGGATTTAAATACGTCTCCAGTTTGTATCTCAAGATACCTCACTATAGAGGGAGAATCATATCCAACATATATCCCCAATTTTCTTTGGGGTCCCATTTTGGTGTGATTGGGTGGTACAATGGGAACATATTTCGCACACCCAAATATCCTTAAATGGGAAACATTTGGCTGCTAGCCAAAAGCTAATTGCATAGGAGAGAACTGATAGTAACTCGTTGGCCTCAAATGAATAAGTGCTGCGGCATGTAAAATAGCATGCCCCCGAATCGAGGTTGGGAGATTTGTTCTCATAAGTAAGGGTCTAGCAATTAATTGGAGGTGTTTAATAAGTGATTCTGCTAACCCATTTTGTGTGTGAACATAAGCTACTGGATGTTCAACACTTATTCCATTAGCCATACAATAAGCATCAAAAGCTTGGGAAGTAAATTCACCAGCATTATCAAGATGAATTGCTTTGATTGAATTTTCTGAAAATTGTGCTTTTAATCGAATAATTTGAGCCAGTAATCTCGCAAACGCCTGGTTGCGAGAAGACAATAAGCACACATGTGACCATCTCGAAGATGCGTCTATTAGGATCATAAAATATTTAAAAGATCCACATGGTGGATGAATAGGTCCACATATATCACCTTGAATCCTTTCTAGGAATTCAGGGAACTCAAATCCAATCTTTACTGGTGATGGCCTTAAAATTAACTTTCCCAAAAAACATGCAGCACAACAAAATTCACTAGTTTTAAGAATCTTCTTGTTCTTTAGTGAATGTCCATGGGAGTTTTCAATAATTCTCCTCATCATGGTTGTTCCCGGATGACCCAATCTATCATGCCAAGTTATGAATTTATTTGGGTTAGTAAACTTTTGGTTTACAATGGCATGTGATTCAATTGCACTAATCTTGGTATAATACAACCCAGATGAAAGTGAGGGTAACTTTTCTAATATAACCTTTTTATTTAAATCATGAGTTGTGATACATAAATACTCATGATTTTCCTCATTCATTGTTTCAATATGATATCCATTTCGGCGAATATCTTTGAAACTCAACAAGTTCCTCAGGGACTTGGTAGATAATAGTGCATTATTTATTATAAATTTTGTTCCTCCAGGAAACAAAATTATAACTCTTTTAGAGCCTTCTATCACATTGCCTGAGCCAATAATAGTATTAACACATTTTTCTTTTGGCACCAGATGGGTAAAATATATATCACTTTTGAGAATAGTGTGTGAACTTGCACTATCCGCAAGGCATACATTTTCATTATATATCCTTACCATTTTCTTCAAAGACAAATAATAATAAAATGAGTAGTATACACAGTTAAATTAAATACTTGATCGGAATTATTTTTCTAAGAAATACTGTACATAAAAATAATGTCATATACTAAAATTTTATTTTAAAATATGACACATTTAATGATTTCAAAATTCATAAACATTAATATTTCATTATTAATATACATCATATTTGAAACTTAAATACATAGAAAATAAATCTTAACAATAAGTTCTTTACATTATTTATTCACATGGATACTTAACAATCCCACATATTAAACTATTCCATCATTAATCAAATGACCAATATTTCCTTTAGGGTCCTCAAAGAAATCAGATACATCATAATGAGTGGTGGAGTTTTCAGCAACATCATTTGAAACGAAATTCATATCCTTTCCTTTGTCGTCTTTTTTCAAAGATGCTTGATAAAGATCGACTAGGTTGGGGTACGACAGGTACGCGACCAATGGCCCTTTCCACCACAACGGAAACACTTATCTTCTATTGATTTATTTTGCCCAATGTTTTTTTTATTCCACTTCTGGTGAGATCCTCTCTTTTGAATATAATTCCTTTTCCTTCCATAATTTTTGTTGTTATTAAAACCTTACCATTTACCTCTTCTGGGGGTAATTTGCCGCATTTACTTCAGGAAATGGGGCGGCGCCGGCTGGGCGCGCTTCATAATTTTTCAAGAGCAACTCATTGTTGCGTTCAGCAACAAGAAGGCAAGAAATTAACTCAAAATATTTTTTAAATCCTTTTTCTCGATACTACTGCTACAGGAGCACATTTGAGGCATGGAAGGTTGAAAAAGTTTTCTCTAACATATCATGATCAGTTATCTTTTTCCCACATAATTTCATTCGTGAGGTGATTCAAAACATTGCAGAATTATATTCATTTATGGATTTAAAATCCTGTAGACGCAAGTGCGTCTATTCATATCGGCCTTGAGGAAGTATCACCGTTTTTTTATGATTGTACCTTTCTTCAAGGTCTTTCTAAAGATCTGCAGGATCTTTTAATATGAGATATTCATTTTTCAATCCCTCGTCAAGATGACGACGAAGAAAAATCATGGCTTTGACTTTATCCTTCTAGGATGCATTATTTTCAGCCTTAATAGTATCTCCAAGATCCATTGAATCAAGATGAATTTTAACATCTAATATCCATGACAAATAATTGTTTCCAAATATATCAAGAGCATTGAATTCAAGATGAGAGAGCTTCGACATAATGAAAATTTGTTACCAGAGTCTTCTTAAAAATTTGATCAGAGTCTCGTACTGATAACGTGTTGCAAAATAAATATAAAATAAAAGTATAAGTAGAAGACTTTAGTACCACAATTACTATCTCAATATAATAAAAATAATTAATATATTTATTAATATTATATAAAGAGTGAGAGAGAAGAGTATTCAAAATACTTGTAAAATAAAATAAGAGAGAGAATTAGTAATATAAAAGAAGGAGAGAAGATTTTATTGATGTGTATCTCTCCTGAGACTTTAACCTCCTATTTATATACATATACTATGTTTATATTTTTAACTTTCTTTAATGCTCCTTTAATATTCTTCATTCTTGAGAATATGAACCCCACATAGAAAATGGGCATCCACGTCCCATTCTTATCAGAACAAATTATTTATTATTTACGTTGTTTATTGTTCTGAAGTTTCATGGTTGTAATAGCAAGAAATAGCCATTTTATTTAAAACTTACAAGGTGCTAGATTTACATATCTGTATTATGAATGTTATCCTTCAATAATTGTTTGCTTGCAATACGTTTCCTAAGTCGGGTACTCTTCAACAATAATTATTTGGTTTTCTGATTGTAAGTATTGTTGATCATTTGATAAGAGACAACAAAAAAAGTTGTTTTTTTATTGGGTAAGTATTGTTAAGTAGTAAGTATGAAAAATAGTGTTATAAAATAACTAAATAAATAAATAAATAAATAAGAGGTAACAAATAAAAAAATATAATTAGAGAAAGAGAGAGAAGGGTGTTTTATTGTTTTTGTGTGTTTCATATGCTTCATATTACGTTGCTATTTATAAGCACAAATAAGCTTTACTTTTCAAACATAATTAAATACAATCACCCTTGGTAAACTAGGTCTTATGGAAAATGGTCATTCACATCATTCATCCTTATCACAACATTCCCTCTTGAATGACCATTTAGGATTATTGCCTCGTTAAAACCTTACTAAAGAAAAACCCAGTGGAAAAAAAACCTTAGTGAAGGAAAAAGAGTACAATATCCTTTAGTGATGGGACTGCCTCATTAAAAACCTTGTCAAGAAAAATCCAATGGGAAAAAAAATCTTACCAAGGAAAAAAGAGTATAGTCTCCCCCTCTTGTCGATATCATTTAATATCTGGAAATCGACACATCCCAATATGATGTACCAATCTTTCAAAGGAGGATTTTGGGAGTGATTTTGTGAATAAATCTGCCAGATTGTCACTTGAGTGGATCTGTTGGACATCAATTGTCCCTTGATTTTGAATATCATGAGTGAAGAAAAATTTAGGAGAAATATGCTTTGTTCTATCACCTTTGATATATCCGCCTTTAAGTTGAGCAATACATGCTGTATTATCTTCAAACAGGACAGTTGGAGCTATCTTCTGATCATTCAGTCCACATGATGACAGAATTTATTGCATCACACTCCTCAGCTAAAAACACTCGCGACTAGCTTCGTATATCGCTAGTATTTTAGCATGATTAGAGGATGTTGCTGCAATTATCTATTTTGTGGACCTCCATGATATAGCTGTACCACCATATGTGAATAGATATCCTATTTGAGATCTCCCTTTATGTGGATCAGACAAATATCCAGCATCTGCATAGCCAACTAATGATGACTTGGATCCATAGGGATAAAACAATCCCATATCAACCGTTCCATGAAAATATCGAAAGATCTGTTTGATTCCACTCCAATGTCTTCTGGTTGGAGAGGAACTATATCTTGCTAGTAAATTCACAGCAAATGATATATCAGGTCGTGTATTATTAGCAAGATACATTAGTGCTCCAATGGCACTAAGATATGGTACTTCAGGACCAAGAATATCTTCATTTTCTTCCTTAGGATGGAATTGATCCTTTTCCACATCCAAAGATCTAACGATCATTGGGGTACTCAAGGGATGTGACTTATCCATATAAAATCTTTTCAAGATCTTCTCTGTGTATGTTGTTTGATGAATAAAGATCCCATTTTTTATATGCTCGATCTGCAGGCCGAGACAAAATTTAGTTGTTCCAAGATCTTTCGTCTCAAACTCTTCTTTTAGAGTTTTTATAATTGTTGGAATCTCTTCAGGAGTACCAATGATATTTAAATCATCAACGTACACATCAATTATAATGAATGCAGATGCAGATTTCTTTATGAAAACACATAGACAGATATCATCATTCTTGAATCCATTTTTGGCCAGATACTCAGTAAGACAATTATACCACATTCGTCCAGATTGCTTTAGACCATATAAAGATTTTTACAATTTAACTGGGTATAACCCCGGCGAATATTCATTAGATGGTTTAGATATCTTTAGTCCTTCAGGGACTTTCATATAGATATCCCGATCTAATGAGCCGTATAAATAGGCTGTTACCACATCCATTAAATGCATATGAAGTTTATGATATGCAGATAAACTGACCAAATAACGCAATGTTATCGCATCCACTACAGGAGAATGCGTTTCTTCATAATCTATATCGGGCCTTTGTGAAAAACATTGTGCCACAAGTCGGGCTTTGTAGCGCACAACTTCATTTTTCTCGTTTCGTTTCCTCACAAATACCCATCGGTATCCAACAGGTTTTACATCTTCTGGTGTACGGACTATAGGTCTAAAGACTTCACATTTTGCAAGTAAGTCTAATTCAGCCTTCATGGCTTCTTCTCATTTTGGCTAATCATTTCTTTGTCGACATTCTTCAACTGATCTTGGCTCAAGATCCTTACTTTCATGCATGATTTTTAATGCCACATTATATGCAAATATTTCATTGACAATTGTCTTATTTCGGTCCCATTTCTCTCCTGTAAAGACATAATTTATCGAGATCTCGTCATTTTCACAATTTTCAGGTACCTGAACGTCTTCTGGCGTTAAAGCTATATCAGAATTTTGGACAACTGCAGGTGTCTTTACTATGTCTTTTTCAACAGGAATAGTATTCACCTCTTTTCGCTTTCGAAAATTTTTGTCTTTGGAACCGACAGGCCTGCCACGCTTCTGGTGTGAATTTGCTTCAGTGGCTACTTGTCCTACTGGGACATCAATTCGAATTGGGGCATTTTTTGCTGGTATATAAGATTTGGTTATCCTCTTTGTATCGGAAAATGCATCAGGCAATTCATTTGCTATTCTCTGCAAATGTATAATCTTTTGAACTTCTAGTTCACATTGCCCTGATCGAGGATCTAAATGCATCAAGGGTGATGCGTTCCAATTAAGTTCCTTTTCAGGAAGCTTATTCTCTCCCCCTAATGTTGGAAATTTTGATTCCTCAAAATGACAATTCGCAAATCGGGCTTTAAATACATCTCCAGTTTGTATCTCAAGATACCTTACTATAGAGGGAGAGTCATATCCAACATATATCCCCAATTTTCTTTGGGGTCCCATTTTGGTGCGATTAGGTGGTGCAATGGGAACATATATTGCACACCCAAATATTCTTAAATGGGAAATATTTGGCTGCTGGCCAAAAGCTAATTGCATAGGAGAGAACTGATAGTAACTCGTTGGCCTCAAAGAATAAGTGTTGCGGCATGTAAAATAACATGCCCCCAAACCGAGGTTGGGAGATTTGTTCTCATAAGTAAGGGTCTAGCAATTAATTGGAGGAGTTTAATAAGTGATTCTGCTAACCCATTTTGTGTGTGAACATAAGCTACTGGATGTTCAACACTTATTCCATTATCCATACAATAAGCATCAAAAGCTTGGGAAGTAAATTCACCAGCATTATCAAGACGAATTGCTTTGATTGGATTTTCTGGAAATTGTGCTTTTAATTGAATAATTTGAGCCAGTAATCTCGCAAACGCCAGGTTGCGAGAAGATAATAAGCACACATGTGACCATCTCGAAGATGCGTCTATTAGGACCATAAAATATCTAAAAGATCCATGTAACAGCCCAGACCACCCACTAGCACAATATTGTCCGCTTTGGCACACAAGGCCTCACGGTTTTGCCTTTGACGATAGGGATGATAGCCTAAGCCCCCCACACTCACTCGTCAAAACGCGTCATGCTAGGGAGAGGTATCCAGACCCTTATAAGGCATGTTTCGTTCCCCTCTCCAACCGATGTGGGCCTTACAATCCACCCCCCTAAGGGAGTCCAGTGCCCTCGCTGGCACATCGATCCGGGTTCTGGCTCTGATACCATCTGTAACAGCCCAGACCACCCACTAGCACAGTATTGTCTGCTTTGGCACACAAGGCCTCACGGTTTTGCCTTTGACGATAGGGATGATAGCCTAAGTCCCCCACACTCAATCGTCAAAACGCGTCATGTTAGGGAGAGGTATCCACACCCTTATAAGGCATGCTTCGTTCCCCTCTCCAACCGATGTGGGCCTTACAATCCACCCCCCTAAGGGAGTCCAGCGCCCTCGCTGGCACATCGATCCGGGTTCTGGCTCTGATACCATCTGTAACAGCCCAGACCACCCGCTAGCACGATATTGTCCGCTTTGGCACACAAGGCCTCACGGTTTTGCCTTTGACGATAGGGATGATAGCCTAAGCCCCCCCACACTCACTCGTCAAAACGCGTCATGCTAGGGAGAGGTATCCACACCCTTATAAGGCATGCTTCGTTCCCCTCTCCAACCGATGTGGACCTTACAATCCACCCCCTAAGGGAGCCCAGTGCCCTCGCTGGCACATCGATCCGGGTTCCGGCTCTGATACCATCTGTAACAGCCCAGACCACCCGCTAGCACGATATTGTCCGCTTTGGCACACAAGGCCTCACGGTTTTGCCTTTGACGATAGGGATGATAGCCTAAGCCCCATCGGTTGGAGAGGGGAACGAAGCATGCCTTGAGTAGGGTGTGGATACCTCTCCCTAACATGACGCGTTTTGACGAGTGAGTGTGGGGGGCTTAGGCTATCATCCCTATCATCAAAGGCAAAACCGTGAGGCCTTGTGTGCCAAAGTGGACAATATTGTGCTAGTGGGTGGTCTGGGCTGTTACAGATGGTATCAGAGCCAGAACCCGGATCGATGTGCTAGCGAGGGCGCTGGACTCCCTTAGGGGGGTGGATTGTAAGGCCCACATCGGTTGGAGAGGGGAACGAAACATGCCTTATAAGGGTGTGGATACCTCTCCCTAGCATGACGCGTTTTGACGAGTGAGTGTGGGGGGCTTCGGCTATCATCCCTATCGTCAAAGGCAAAACCGTGAGGCCTTGTGTGCCAAAGCGGACAATATTGTGCTAGTGGGTGGTCTGGGCTGTTACAGATGGTATCAGAGCCAGAACCCGGATCGATGTGCCAGCGAGGGCGCTGGACTCCCTTAGGGGGGTGGATTGTAAGGCCCACATCGGTTGGAGAGGGGAACGAAGCATGCCTTATAAGGGTGTGGATACCTCTCCCTAGCATGACGCGTTTTGACGAGTGAGTGTGGGGGCTTCGGCTATCATCCCTATCGTCAAAGACAAAACCGTGAGGCCTTGTGTGCCAAAGCGGACAATATCGTGCTAGCGGGTGATCTGGGCTGTTACAATCCACATGGTGGATGAATAGGTTCACATATATCCCCTTGAATCCTTTCTAGGAATTCAGAGGACTCAAATCCAATCTTTACTGGTGATGGCCTTATAATTAACTTTCCCTGAGAACATGCAGCACAACAAAATTTACTAGTTTTAAGAATCTTCTGGTTCTTTAGTGAATGTCAATGGGAGTTTTCAATAATTCTCCGCATCATGGTTGTTCCCGGATGACCCAATCGGTCGTGCCAAGTTGTGAATTCATTTGGGCTAGTAAACTTCTGATTTATAGTGGCATGTGATTCAATTGCACTAATTTTGGTATACTACAACCCAGATGAAAGTGAGGGTAACTTTTCAAATATAACATTTTTATTTAAATCATGAGTTGTGATACATAAATACTCATGATTTCCCTCATTGATTGTTTCAATATGATATCCATTTCGGCGAATATCTTTGAAACTCAACAAGTTGCTCAGAGACTTGGTAGATAATAGTACATTATTTATTATAAATTTTGTTCCTCCAGGAAACAAAATTATAGCTCTTCCGGAGCCTTCTATCGCATTGCCTGAGCCAATAATAGTATTAACATATTCTTCTTTTGGCACAAGATTGGTAAAATATATATCACTTTTAAGAATAGTGCGCAAACTTGCACTATCCGCAAGGCAAATATCTTCAGAATATGTCCTTGCCATTTTTCTTCAAAGACAAATGATAATAATAATAATAATAAAATGAGTAGAAGTATATGCACAGTAAAATTATTCACATGAATACTTAACAAACACATACACATATCAAACTATTCCATCATTGATCAAATAGCCAATATTTTCTTCAGAATCCTTAAAGAAATTAGATACATCATAATGAGTGGTAAAATTTTTATTATTTGAAACAAAATTTGTTTCCTTTCCTTTGTCATCCCTTTTTAAGGATGCTTGATAAAGATCAACTAGGTGCCTTGGGGTATGACAGGTACGTGACCAATGGCCCTTTTCACCACAACAAAAGCATTTATCCTCAATTGATTTACTTTGCCCATTGTTTCTTTCTTTATCCCACTTCTGGTGAGATCCTTTCTTGTGAACATAATTTATTTTCCTTCCATAATTTTTCTTGTTATCAAAATCTTGCCATTTACCTATTCTGGGGTTATAAGTTGTTGCATTTGCTTTAGGAAATGGGGCGGCGCCAGCTGGGCGCGCTTCATGATTTCTTAAGAGCGACTCATTGTTGCGTTCAGCAATAAAAAAGCAAGAAATTAGCTCAGAATATTTTTAAATCTTTTTTCTCGATTGCTACTGCAGGAGCACATTCGAGGCATGGAAGGTCGAAAAAGTTTTCTCTAACATATCGGGCTTGAGGAGGTATCACCGTCTTTTGATGATTGTACCTTTCTTCAAGGTCTTTCCACAGATCTGTAGGATCTTTTAATGTGGGATATTCATTTTTCAATCATACGTCAAAATGACGATGAAGGAAAATCATAGCTTTGGCTTTATCCTTCTGGGATGTATTATTTTCAGCCTTAATGGTATCTCCAAGATCCATTGAATCAAGATGGATTTTAGCATATAGTATCCATGATAAATAATTATTTTCAGATATATCAAAAGCATTATATTCAAGATGAAAGAGTTTCAACATAATAAAAATTTGTTACTTGAAGTCTTCCTAAAATATCGTTAGAGCTTCGTGCTGATAATGTGTTATAAAATAACTAAATAAATAAATAAGGAAGAGGTAACAAATAAAGAAATATAATTAGAGAAAGAGAGAGAAGGGTGTTTTATTGCTTTTGTGTGTTCCATCTGCTTCATATTACGTTACTATTTATAAGCACAAAGAAGTTTTACTTTTTAAATATAATTAAATACAATCACCCTTGGTAAACTAAGTCTTATAAAAAATGATAATTCACATCATTCATCCTGATCACAACAGATAGTTAGTTTTTATTGAATGAAATAATGTGTGAGAGTTTATGAGATGAGAAATTCATCTATTTAGTGTCTTAAATTTTTTAAATTGATGTGATATATTCTCTCGTTTGATTCCTATACAAGTAATTGATTATTTTTTTTGTATTATAATATGATTGCTAAAATATTGCTCTTTTATATATTTTTATTTTTTGATACAAACAATAAATGTATTGTTTTGCTCCTCTCATATAGTCTCTGTCATATATATATATATATATATATATATATATATATATATATATATATATTGCTTTAATTTAAACTTTTTTTCTGTGGTCATAGGAAAACAACTTGGTGACATTGATTATTGGAGTAAAGCATGTTCTTCATACTTTTGATCTATATTTATTTATATACAAGACGAGTATTATTGCACCAAAATAAGTTTCAATACTTTTAAAGTAAACTCCGAAAAAATTGTGAAATTTAAGGATTTGGAGAAAGTGTTTGGAATAAGTAGTATGACCACAATCTAATTAATTATGTGTTAAATAAATTGTTATTGTTATTATATTAAAATATTAATATAATAAGATCTTTGATTAAATTTAGAGATTTATCATTGTAATAGTGATCATAATATTGAGAAATAAACTTTTTATAATTTAATCTAAATTGTTCTTGTTCATAGAATTATTAAAAAGGACATTATAATCCGGAAAGATCAATATATATATATATATATATATATATATATATATATATATATATATATATATATATATATATATATATATATAATGGTCTTCATTGGATGAAGATTAATAGATCTCATTTATTAAATTATATATATAGATGGTACATATAGAGATATGACCATTGAACTGACTCACTTTGAGAATTTCTAATGGTTATAATTGCCATATATTTGTCAATAGGATATTCTCAAGATGAACATAGTAATAGAGTTTCCTTTGACCTGCGACTATCATAGTAATTAACAATGTATTTATTATACTTTGATTCCGGACACCTAATACCTTAGGATGCTAGTTGAATGGATATTGGGTATGATTTAAATACTTGTAGAATTAATGATTAGTCAATAAGGAATCCGTCAACTCTCGGTAAAGAGTTTGAGCTCTATGATTATAATGACTGAGATGAATAAAACCTTGGTCAAGGGGATTGAATAAAGAAATGAGTTTCTTAAATCATTCACAGTTCATTATAATAATGGTAACAAGTTAGAGTTTGACAATTAAACCATACTCTAAGGGTTAACCAAGAGTTGGAAAGATGGAAGGAATTATACTTTGTTCTTCTGAGGTTCTTAGTAAAAATATATTACTTCATACTATCGGATCGTTGAGAAGTGTTGCTAGAAACCAACCTTGATTAGTAAATTTAGTATGACTAATTTACTACCCGCTTAGTATTGAACTTATGGGGTCGCACACTAACGAGTTTTTAATCTTTGTTATAGAATTATTTAATTATTATTTTAATTTGATCAAATAAATAATTATATTAGTTTAAATGGAATATTATTGTATTTTTTACTAGCACCAAAAATATAATAATAATATGATAAATGAGAATATTAAATGAGATTTGAAAATAATTAGTTATTCTATTTCTGAATTTGAATTATAATTTTGGATGAGATCCAAATCGACTATGTTTTAAATTGTTATGATATGATTCATAAAATTTGAAGGATTCAAATTTGGAATTTCAAAAATATGATTTAAATTTGAATTGAGAATCAAATTTAAAATCAGTAACAAATCTCATACTATATATATGTATGCCAAGAGTAGAGGAAAGGTGAGAGAGAATAACAAAGGTTTTTATTCCTTTACCTCTACACATATAAATGTATGTGAGCCTAATTTTTAGAGAAGAATTTTATGGTGTGCAAAAAGTTGTAAAGAGATTCTCAATTTAGATCAGATATCCATTGGTCAAAGAGTTGACACCAAAGATTAGTTTTGGTGTAGAAACGCATAGCGCTTTCGTACCATCGAAGGAGAAAAGATTTTTATTAGCGTACTCAGGTATTTAGATCTGATTTACTATATATTTATTATTGGAATAAAGCTTAAACACAAAATAGATTTTTAGGATTACTTTTTTTTCTTTTGCTGCGTATTATGAATACATGATAATCCTTCAAAAAGATGAAGGTGCAATTTTGATCAGTAAAACACTGGAAGAAAGTCATGGCACTTGAAGTTGATTTCAGCACAAATTCAATTACTAAGGACCCGTTTGGGAAACTCTAGAAGTAGCTTTTTTTAACTTTTGACTTATGAAAAGTAGTAGTATTAATGTCTGGTGTAATTTTCAAAACTAAATTGCAACTTTCTAAGAAGCTATTTTGGAGCTTATAGAGAAGTTAAAAAAAATGACTTCTCTCATAATACTTCTACTTTTCATTACATTTCTATAAAATAAGCACTTTTAGAGTTAAAAATCCAAACACAAAATAACTTATTTATAAATTACTTTTAACAGAGTCATTTATTGTTTAAGTTATTTTATCAAAAGGAACTTAATTAAGTTAGTTATCCAAACTGGGCCTAAGTCCAAAACTCGAGCTTTGGCTGAAGTTATTGTGCAAAAACTTAGATTTAAGTTACTAAATATTAATGCTAACTTCATATCTGATGAAGGGATAGAAAACTTGAAGGATATATTTAAAAATTCACCTGATATGTTGGATATGTACTTTGGATGAGATCTTAAAAGAGAAGATATTGATGAGGATTTTTAAGAAGATGCTGATCCCAATGAACTGAAGTCAAAACTCAAGGGCTTTGATATTTAGGAAGATTTATAGGATATAGGCATCCATCTTTTATATTAAATTGAATTGTAGTCATTATTTATTGTATTTTAGAATTTTGAATTCTATATTTTTATGTCTCAAAATTTTTAAAGCTTACTAGTTATATGCATATGTCTGGTAAGACAAAAAATGATATTAGCTTTAGAATCTTTTGGGCTCAATTATATTTTTTTGTGGTTGTTCTTTATTTTTTATTAGTTGATCTATTCTCTTTCTTTTATATTAATGTAATTGATGCATATGCAAATAATCTTGGAGCTATAAACTAGATGATTGCTACTTTGTTGGTGGACTTGTTTAATAATCAAGTTAAATTTGAAATACCTAATATCTACTCTTTTGTTACCTATTTTTTTATTTAAATATTCTTCCCTCTCCTTTACATAACGATGGATTTGAACTTTTAAGGTCATGTAGTAGAAATAATTTTTTAAAGTATGCGAGACATTCTATTTATGACGACTAATATGTTTGAGATTGTTTTAGTGTTATCCATTTTCATAGTAAAAAAAAAATTGGTTTTTGTTGGAGGTGTAGATCATATATTCATAGATTTTTATGTGTATATTTTTGGGATGGAAAAACGTAACTTTTTTCTTTTTTGCAATCTATTTTCTCCGATAAATATTATACATTTTTTATCATTAAAAAGAAGAATAAAATATATATAAATTATATAGATACTACAAGTTTGTAACTTTCAAGATCTCTAATATCTTTCCATTAATAAAAATAATAATTTATTTTACTCTTAAAATATATTATAATAAATTTTATAGTATCTATAATTTGGTACTTAGTTTTTATCTAATTTACTTTTTATAACAAATTTTGAATATTTAATAATTATTTATTTTTATAATTTCAAAATTAAATATTAATTTTAACTATTTTTAATAAGTTAGACAAATATTTTTAAAATTATATATTAATTTTAAATATATTATATCAACTTGCTATTTCATGTTTTATATTTTATTCACAAATATCTAAAATAATAATTTATAAGAATAATTTTTTTTTACTATTTTTTTAGAATATTGTATAATATCATTTTAAAAATTTTGAGATAAATATAAATTACACATAAATTAAAACATAATTTATGAACACTGAGATATAAACAAGAATAAGAAGAAAGAGCATATATAATTATATATAGTCATGACATGAAACCTGCGATGATAGAAATTAAAAGGTGAAGTGAAATTATATTTATAGAAGAAAACATAATTATTTAAATGAAAAGTAATTATGATAATTAAGAGACTTGAAATGGAGAGCGATTTTTTAACTTAGGACACTCATAGATCTTCAATTTCGTGGGAGTATTCATTAAAAAATATTTTGTGGGAGTATCATTAATCCATCTAAAAATATTTACAAATTGAACCCCATTTTTTTATTTTAAAAAATATTCATAATTAAATATTGACCCCTCAATTAATGAGCAATGCTAGGGGGCCAGCAACTTTTGTTATTGGTAGCCATCAAATAGCCATCAATGATGATCTAATGGTGTGAGATTGGTGTGAGATTTCATCCAATGACTCACATTTCTCTGCTGGTTACATGCTGGCCAAAATTCAATCAAATTGCTGGCCCCCTAGACTTTTCCTTAATTTGTATTAGACATTTCTTCTCCTTTTCCTTTTGATTCCAAATTCAAAGAAGGGAGAGAAAAATCTAACAATCCTCTTTCAATCACCGTCGTCATTCTCTCTTTCTCCCCCTCCTCGGTTACTCGTTCTCTCCTCCACCGTGCTTGCTCTACTTGGGTTTTTGCCCCTCTTTCACTCACTATTGCTTGCTCTATGATCCTCTCCATCCGCAGTCTCGCTCTTTCTCTGATCCTCGCCGCCGCAACACGCCTCCGTCGCAACAGGGTTCGGCCGCCGCACCGCAACACTCGGGTCCACCATTTCACTGGTTTTTGTCGCCTTTCTGTCTCTATTCTTCACCAGCGACTCTGATCTTTGTCCTTCTTCCTCAACCTCTGTCTTTGCGACCTACTCCTCTAAGGTTCCATTTTATGTTTATTTGACTTATTTCCTTTTCTATGAAAATTTTAAGGAAAAACATAAAATCACTCTGTTCTTAAATGTGCCATTTATCTTAAATGCATGAAATTTTCAGTAAAATAAAACTTCAGAAGATAAATAAGTTACCCCTAGATTAAGAAGATAGATGACTGTAAGACATTTACTAAGTTCTGTTAAATAGTTGGAGCTTAAGAAAATAAAATAACTACTTTACTTCAATGGCAGATTAAGGGTGGACAAGAAGTAGAAAACAGAACATGATCTTCACATACATGCATTTAAGAGGTAAAAGGGAGAGGACAATGAATCCAAGTTTGAGTAGCAGTGACTATACTATATTTTTTTCAATATTTATCATTTCTGAAGTGAATTTTAATATTTTATTTTTTTAATCTCTTTGTTTTAGAATAGAAAGGCTTGCCTTTTCATGAAAAAAGGGTCCTTCACTAAAACACCAGGAACACTAAAGGAAATGTGTTTGGTAATACATTTAGTATAATATGATGAAACAGGGATGGTTGAATAATCATCATTATGGTTAACATTGGTTTTAGAAGTTTCTTGTTGCTTCTAGCAATGTAGTTGCCTTTGCATGCCTTCTTGATGTGAACTATTTTTTCTTAAAGGTATATTTGAATAGAGGAACATAATTGATTAAAAAGCTCCTTCATGAGATCCTACTTAGTGATAGAGGCTCTAAAATTATGTTTCAAAAATTTAAACTGTTAGATAGAGATACATTCTTTAACTCCAATGATGGTAGTAATCTTTAAATGTTTATCATTGATTTTATGCAACCTTGCCATGGGTTAGGGTAACGCTTCTGGTTGTCTTTTATTCTGGATATGTGAAGACATTGGACAATCTTTGTTCTTCATTCTTGGCTTTTTCCTGCAATGCTTTATAGATAGATAATGTTATGTTTATGTTTTTGTTGAGGTTTATTAATATTTATTAAAAATAATTGCTGCGTACGCATTTGGTTGATTTTATCCTTTTTAGGCAGATTAGAACTCCTTTCTCAAGACAAACTAATGCTTAGCCAGTGGCTATTAACTTATTATGACTAATGGCACAGTTTAGAAGATAACATTTCACCCTTTTATTGATTTGGATGCTTGTCTCAAAACGAATTTGATGTTATTTATCACTTATTTCTATAAATGTTGATGTTACTGTTCTTCCAGGCTGCCAACCATCCTTAAGTTACTTATCTTTTATTTCAATATCGATAACTTCCATTCTCATAACTTGATGTTTTAATTTATGCATAATTATGCAGGTGGAAAGTTTTCAAACAACAAATAAAAGACATGCTTCATCATAGTGATCAAAGGGCATCGAGTTGAAAAAGCCTAGTGCTTCTCTTTATACGTTTCCATGCCAGATTGCATATGTAAACAGGAAGAAGCAAGTAGAAACTGTAGCTCTAGGAAATGTATGATGTTTTGAGTGTAAATATATGGCCTTTAAGAACACGTTCAATACCTGTAATTTATTTTTGTATCATTTAGTTCGATTTTCTTTTTTCTTTTTAAATGTGGTAGAGTTATTTTAAGTAGAGTATATAAAAAGGCCATGAATTAAGTGTTAATTGTTATTTTCATTTAAACTCAACAAATGACACTTAAGTGTACATTAAATAATTGTATACCTACACAGACACGTTCCTGATTCCTGAATGTTGATTGCATCATGAATCATTCTTGGATCCCCGCTGACTGCTAAGCTTAGCATGGCAATTTGATTGCGTGAAGATTATATTGAAGGTTTATAATTTTGGTTCTTGATTTACCAATTAGAGGTAATCGATATTTGCATGAGTTGTCTACATGACTACTTCCAATAATGGCATTCTGAGTTTTGATCTTATACATTACATTGGATTTCGTGGTAAGAATTTGTGGAGTGGCAGCATGATAATATTTTCAGATTGCACTGTATATTGTTACAGCTACAATTACAACTATATATATAATGCTCTGTTTCATTGAGCCAATTCTAGGCTCTACTTATTTGTTTGGACTAATTAGAAGCAATAAATTCCTGTTTTGTTTCCAATTTCATTAAATACAAAACTCCAATTATTTGCATATACTTGTGCAGTTATGGTATTAATGTGCTTAGTAATGTGGCTAGCTAGTTATATTTTTCATTGATTTGGTTTGATTGTCTGAATGATAGTAGTTTAGTAGTACGAAATTGTGCAAGTAAATGGTTTAGTGGTATACAATATTAAATGGTATATTAAATGGTTTAGTGGTTTACAACCGGGCAAGTGCTACTGTATAGAAAGTAAAATATTTGTATAGTTGTAAAATATGTAAGATACATGTTATTTTTTATTTTAATAAAGAAGAGCTCATCATTAAAAAAAAAAGAAAAATAAGATAAATAACACTAATGATTTTGAGGTTTAATTATAATTATGAGTAAGTTCTTTCTAGGATAATGAAAAAGTGATTCACAATGAGAGAAATGAAAAATACATAATAAAAAAATTTGTCTATCCTATTAAATCTAAAAAAAAGATATGATTAATTGTTTCCAATCTCAGTAAAATTACTTGGGTGATCCAAATTTGTTTAATTTTATTGTTATGCTTCTTGTGCTAGTTGCTGAAGTCTGTTATACTTTATTTTTGACAACATTGCTGAATGTGGGATTTTGATGCAATGCATTAAAGAATTGGCCACAAGATATCTTGCAACAAAATTTATCAATATAATATCAGCTGACTACATTTCCAACTATCTGGATCAAAATCTGCCCACCATATTGGTATACAACAATGGAGCAGTCAAGGAAAATTATCTTGGCTTGTGTAGTTTTGGACGAATTGAAAGGATTTAATTGATTTTATCTTATGATGCCTTTTGTGAAATTTGTTAGTTTAAACTCTAGAAATATTTAAATTTCAGAAACGTAATATTGAATGCATATTTATTTTCTTTCTCCTCTCTTTTCTAATTGAAACTCATATGTATTATTGTATTTTTGTTGTAATTCTTTATTTTTCATAGCATTTTAGTTCTAGCACATAACTGTCTATGCTATTGTAATTTGTTGTTTGTGTTGCATTTAAAAATTAACAAGATTAATTACTTGCCAAAACAAGATTAAGACCAATTCCTTTAGTGAAGTACAACTTGCCAAATTATTTTTGCAATTGTATATATAAGCAATCATGGGGTTAATTTTTCTATATTCTATCATGTCAGCAACTTATTAGTCAAACCAACAAAAATTCTCTTGAACTATGATGATGTACAATATCTCTTCATACTTCACGGAGATCTAAAGATAGTTTATTTTGAAACATCCAAATGTTAACATACGAATTTGAAGCATCTAGGCAAAATATTATCTTTCATTCAATCAATATAACAATTTATGAAGTTACAATGTCAAATACATTATGACACCACAATAATAATTTGGTGTAAAGGCTATGAAGTGCTACAGCTTTTTTCTTTTTCATTTGTGTGGTGTGTGAGTGCGTGTGTGTATGTGTATGTGAGGGTGAATGGGTCAATGAAAGAAGGAAAGAAACTATGATGCGGATGATACTCTGAAATCAGTTCAAGCACACAGGGCAAATAAAGAAAAATGGGAAAAATCCTAACAAGCATACACACACATAGGCAGCAAGCCGATCATCAAGCTTCCTCTGACTGTTAACATACATGAGCCATAGTACATAACATCCTTCACAGTAGGGGTGGCAAAACGGGTTGAGCCCGTCGGGCCGATTCGCTAAACCCGCTAAAAAAGGCGGGTCGGGCTAGGATTTGGAGCCCGCCAAATTTAAAAAACCCGCCAAACCCGCACCGCCAAATTGGCGGGTTTTGGCGGGGCGGGGCGGGCCGGTCCGCCGGGCCGAAGATTTTTATTTTTTTATTAAATAAAAGAGTGATTACTATTATAAAATTAATAATTATAGAATTTTTAAACACTTTTTTTTATTTTTTGTTTTTATTCTTCTTTTAGTTATTAACTTTATTTATTTTATTTTACAATTTCGTATATATGCTCAAATTATATGACTTATTTTTTAAAATAAAGATGATTCTATTGACAAATATTATTTTGAACAATTTTATTGAAGTTAAAAATTTTAAAAAAAATAGTAAAAGAATTATATTATAATTTGATTATTTTTTATTTGTATTTGATTTTTTAATTATTATTTTTGGTTAATTTTAATGAATTTTATTTAAAAAAAAAAAAGAAGCGGGCTAGCCCGCCAACCCGCCAATCCGCCATAAAGCGGGGCGGACTAGCATTTTGAACCCATTTTAGTTGGCGGGGGCGGGCCGGTCCGCCCCGTTTATGGGGCGGGCCTAGGCGGGGCAGGGCGGGTTGGGGCGGGCCAGCCCGCTTTGCCACCCCTACTTCACAGCGTTTGACCTGAAAAAATCATTTAGTGTTTTCCTGGAAAGCACATATCAGTTCTCAAAAGGAAGATTTATAATAATACAATAACTAAAGTCTAAATCTTAAAAAAGAAATACAGAGAATGATTAACAAAGAACAAAAAGGCTCCATCTTTACATATAAAATAAAGGAACTAGCTGTGTTTTAAATTCTATCTTATCTACATGGACAAAGGCATAAAGAAATTTAAATATTTCTAAAGTTTAAACTGATAAGTTTTACAAAAGACATCATGAGATAAAATCAATCCCTGAGTCATCCTTATTTTATTTTACTTTACCTAGAAAATCAGCATAATTGAAAACATCATTGACTTCCTAATGATACAATCTCTGAAATTTACTCATAATCCAATGGAAACATGCATGTCCTTACGGAGTCTTCCCTGTTATATACAAGCAGCAATCATTTAACTAAAATCATTTATATTCAAATGCTACAATAGATTGATATTTCACTATTCAGAACTCTATTTGAGTTCTTATAAATTTAAGTCTGTCTCAATATTCCAAAGATTTTCTTGTAGTCTTAAACAATGACAATATTCACTTCAGATTCTTTGATATTAATGTGAGGATTTATCCCAGCCATATTTATATTTATGACTTAGAAGGCTATGCTCATGCTTCTAGCAAAAATAATGGAATCAAAATATCAAATGGTGATTTTTCTTTCAAGGAGAAAACAACACTTAGGCAAGCACAATTATATAGTGAAGAACAAGTTAAGACTTAAGACGTTGAAGGTTGTGCTTGATGTCTTAGGAAACAACACTTGAAGCTATTAATTAATAAAAAAAACATATATCATAAGCACTTGAAAAATTTTGCTGCCAAATATATCAATCCATAACTGAGAAATGCACAGCTCTATATTTGTAACCAATCCTACATCATTGTCTAATACACACTTTCCCTGCTAACCCCCCAAACTCTCTCAAAGAAACAACCATGCAAATCATGCATACAGAGGATAATCATGGGACCAATGCAAAATCTATTCTAACTGACATTTGCACACTTCTCAGAAGGCATACTCTGGCAACGAAGAGCATTCAAATTCACATAAAATTTTCATAGAAAAGGAAATAAAGTAAAATAAAATTAAAAATAAAATAAAATAGAACCTTAAAGAAGTAGGTCGCAGAGGCAGAGGTGGAGGAAAAATGACAGAGATTAGAGTCGTAGAGGAACAGAGAGGTGACAGAAAACAATGAAGTGGTGGACCGAGTGTAGCGGCAGCGGTGGCGGTGGCGGTGTATTACGGCGTCGAGAATCAGAAAACAAGCATTGTGCAAGACAGAACGATCAACTGCGTGGATGAGAGGATCAGAGAAGAGCACGACGCAGAGAGAAGATCAGAGAGCGAGCTACTGCGGAGAGGGAGAAACAAGGAACGGCGTTGATAGGTAGGGGGTAAAAACCCTAGCAGAGCTCTGGTCTTTTTTTTTTTTTAATTCAGATTAAAAGAAATAGGATGAATGTGGAAAACAACAAAATTAAAGAGGCAAATATTTAATTATTTATTCTTTCAAAAATAAAAAATGGGGTTCTATTTGTAAATATTTTTTCTATAGTTAATGATACTCCCATATAAAAGTGGGAGTAAGAAATCCGTTGCAGTTTTATTTTTATAGTTTATGATTTCAATTCATCAATAATCCATAAAATTTTTTCATCTTTTCTTTTCTTTCATTATTCTTTCACAATTTTGTTATCTTTATGTACTCTTTCCATTTTATCATGGTATCAGAGCTCTTTCTGAGCACGAGCACTGACATTCATGGATAAACGCATCATTGGCTTAATTTTCTTTATTATGCGCTAAGATTTTACAAAAATATAAGCTAATGCTTAATAAACACAACCCATACTCAGAATATTGTTGCAAAAAAAATTGTAAAACAAATAAGCCTTTTCTCTATAAAAAGAAATTATATGACATGAAACGCAACTTACACGGCTCATATGGCTCATCAAAATTAGATATGGAAGGCTTATCTCTGAATCATAAGTTTGCTGCAAGAAAAGAATCAACAGAAGATAATTAGTTTACAGAAAATTAAAGCGAAGGAAAGGTTAAAGAGAAGACGATAATTAGTTTATCTTTGGATAATGTGTACATTTTTTTTTGTCAATAGATGTTATTTGTTGTAATTTTTTTATACTGTGAATTAAATATGAAGAGCTTATCTCTGAATCATAAACTTGCTGCAAAAAAAATAAACAAAAGATAATTAGTTTAATTTTTTTATACTGGAAATACATAAGGAGTACATAGTATATAAGATGTAATTATATATTCAACAAGTATTTTTTAAGCGACTTTTTATTCTTTTCAAAATGAGAAGAATTATTTTTCTCTCTCTTTCAATCTCTTTTGGTTTATTAAACCATCAACTTCATAGTTTGAATAGCTTAGGACATGAGTTTTTCTTCATGGTGTGGTAAATCAAATTGAAAAAGAATGAAAAATCCCTTAAAATGTATTTGTTGAGCTTTTTCACCCTATATACTATGTACTTTTTATGTACTCTCATTATTAAAAAAATTACAACAAATAAACCTACATCTATAATTGATAAAAAAAAATAATCTAGAAAATAGTTGTTGTTCCTTCACAGTTCACATGTCTTCAACATATCGATATCGTTGTATATGATAGTAAGAAACTACACATCATTGGCTCAATTCCCTTTATGATGCACTAAGATTTCACAAAAATACAAGCTCATGCTTGATAAACACTAGATTAAAAAAAATAAACAATGTATAACATGTTATTTTTTTATTAATCAAATTATTATAATTTAAATTAATTTTAAAAAATAATTTAAAATTATAATTTCAATCTTATCACATACATAATAAAAATGAGTTTAGATTTAACCATTAAAATCCTGTAGTCAATAAAGATTTCAATTGTGTCAGTATTAAAAATAAAATAAAACCTACCTATAACAAAGAAATCACAGCATGATATCAGATATGAAATAGATTTTATTTATCACATCAAAATTACAGTGTATATAATGAACTAAAATTTTTAACTGAACTTAAGCTTTTGTCAGAGTAAAATTTATCCTTACCACTTAAGAATTATGTTGTTGTTGCAGGTGGGGTGACATCAATGAAAGATTTTCTGAGAAAATTCTTCCCAGACGTGTACAAAAGAAAGCACATGCACCAGGAAGCGACCGACTATGTAAATATGACAACCAAGTGCTGATAATTTTTACATCATCGCTCTATTTCTCAGCACTAGTAATGACATTCTTTGCTTGCTACTTGACAAGAAAGAAAGGCAAAAAGGCAAGTATCATTGTGGGAGCAGAAATTTTTTGGCTGAAGCAATACTCAATGCAGCTGCACAGAACATTGCAATGCTCATCATTGGCAGGGTCCTTTTTAGAGGAGGCATTGGCTTTGGCAACCAAACTGTACTCTTGTATCTTTTTGAAATGGCAATCAAGACGCTTAGAGGGAAGAGGATAATTAGTTTATCTTTGGATCATGTGTATGTTTTTTTTTATTTCTTTTATAACGGGAGTACATGAAGAGTACATAGTATATAAGGTGTACTCAATAAATAAACTTATGTTTACTATTGATAAAAAAATAATCTAGGAAATAATTGTTGTTCCTTCATAGTTCACACGTCTTCAGCAAATCGGTATCATCATATATAATAGTAAGAAACCACGCATCATTAGCTCAATTCCCTTTATGATGCACCAAGATTTCACAAGTATACAAGCTAATGCTTGATAAACACTACCCATATTGCTGAAAAAAAATTATAAAACAAATAAGTTTTTTTCTGTAAAAAGAAATTGTATGAAATAATTATGAAACCCAACTTACACGGTTCATGTGACTCATCGGAGTTAGATATAGAGGGCTTGTTTCTATAGAAGATAATTAGTTTACCAAAAAAAATAAAGGCTCAGTGAAGGTTAAAGGGAAGAGGATAATTAGTTTATCTTTGAATAAAGTGTATGTTTTTTTTCAATAGTAGATGTTACTTATAATTTTTTTTATAGTCGAAATATATAAGGTGTACATAATATATAAGGTGTAATAACTCAACAAATATTTTTTAAAGGACTTTTGATATGAGAAAAATTTATTTTTCTGCCACTCATTCTCTTTTGAATGTAGAAAGCAAGCATAAAAGGTAAAACAAAAATTATAATTTATGAAAAGAGCAACACCAACACTCAAACGAAGCAAAGCAACAATACAAAACTAACAATTTATGCAGAGAAGAGAAATTATTCACCTTTCTATTGAATGGAATATCCTCCTTTTAAAAAATATTTGTTAATTATTATACCTTATATACTACATACTCCCATTATTAAAAATGTTACAATTAGAAAGCCTACATTTACTATTGATAAAACAATGCATAACATATTACTTTTTTATTAATCAAATTATTATAATTTAAATTAATTTAAAAAAATTAAAATTATAATTTCAATCTTATCACATGCAAAACACGTGCATGGCACGGATAATTACACTTGTTATAAGATGCAATTCGGCTACGATGATTCAATAAAAATAGAAATATTAAACAGTGAAAGAAGAAAAAAAAAGACTAGAAACACGAAGGGTTCCAACAACACAAGTAAAGGCGAAATAATGAGTGAATCTATGCTCATAAAGATAAGCCGTCCCTCCTTCTACCATTCCTCCTGCCATTTTTTGTTAGGTACCAGACAAATGACACAGCAAAATATAGAGATGAAAAATTAGAAATTTGTATAAAATATGGAAACAATTGAATAACTTTCTTTGAGAATTACAACTTCTCTCTATCACAAGGAGACTACAAAACACTCTCTCTTGACAAAAGGAGAACACACTTCTCTCTATATATATAGAAGAAAACTACTCAAAGAAATATTATGTTATTCTATCTGGATGACTTGATTAAAATGAATTAAAGAAAAACTCAATTTATAGGTGAGTCTCTTCAATATGAACCATCCGTCAATTAGAGGTATATAATTCTTCTCTTTTTCAACCACTAAAATTCTAAGGTTATAAACTAAGATTGTTTATTACCTCTCATTTTATTTAGTTATTATTTATTTATATATTTTCTAAAATTAGCTTTACTAATTTTCACAATCTCCCACTTAAAGCTAATTTTGATAAATTTTCAAAATTCATGTTGCTCATGTATTCCATAGGCTGTATGAGGATATACACCATTCAAACTTTTCTGTGTTGATTGGTTTTGTCATGGCATCTGCTAGGTTATCTTTAGTGTGAATCTTCTGCATATCAACACTTCCTTCTTCTACTACTTCCCGAACAAAGTGATATTGTACTCCAATGTGTTTTGTTCTTGAATGAAAGGCAGGATTCCTTGGAATGTGCAAGGCACTCTGACTGTCACAATACACAGAAATCTTCTGTTGTTTGTGCCCGAGTTCTTCTATCAACCTTTGGATCCAAATAGCTTCCTTGCATGCTTGTGTAGCTGCCATATATTCAGCTTCTGTAGTAGATAAAGCTACAACAGTCTGTAATTTAGATAGCCAGCTCACAGCTCCTCCTGCAAGTGTAAATACATATCCTGTAGTAGATTTTCGTTTATCAAGATCACCTGCAAAATCTGAGTCGACATATCCATTGACAATGAATTCCGATCCTCCAAAACATAATGCAATATTCGAGGTCCCTTTGATGTATCTCAAGATCCTCTTAACAACATTCCAATGCTCTTTACCCGGATCTGCCATGAATCGACTTACCACCGCAACTGTTTGAGCGATATCTGGTCTTGTACAGATCATGGCATACATAAGGCTTCCCACTGCTGATGCATATGGTACTCGAGACATTTCCATCCTCTCTGCTTCACTACTAGGGCACATACTTGAGGATAATTTGAAATTCATAGGAAGTGGGGTTGAAATTGGCTTACATTCTTGCATATTGAAGCGTTGCAAGATTTTCTTCAAATAATTCTTTTGCGATAGCCAAATCTTCCTATCTTTTTTGTCTCGGTGAATTTGCATCCCTAAAATCTTGTTTGCTGGTCCCAAGTCTTTCATATCAAACTTCATAGCCAACTGTGCCTTCAATTCTTGGATTTGATCTTTGTTGGGACCTACCACCAACATGTCATCCACATACAACAGTAGAATGATGAAATCATTATCACCAGACCTCTTGTAATAAGTACAATGATCTGAACTAAGTCTGTTGTATCCAAGGCTAATAATGAAAGAATCAAATCTCTTGTACCAACATCTTGGCGCCTGCTTTAGACCGTACAGAGATTTAGTTAACCTGCAAACCAAGTTTTCTTTTCCTTGTTCTTCAAAACCTTCTGGTTGGAGCATATATATCTCTTCTTCAAGTTCTCCATGAAGAAAAGCAGTCTTTACATCTAATTACTCTAGATGTAAATCAAATGCAGCACACATAGCCAAAACTACTCTAATAGTAGTTAGTCTCACCACCAGAGAAAATATTTCATTGAAGTCAATACCTTCTTTCTGAGCATATCCCTTGACAACCAATCTTGCACGATATCGTTCCACCTGATCATTACTATCTCGTTTGATCTTGTAAACCCATTTGTTACCAATGGCTTTCCGACCTGCTGGAAGTTCAACAAGTTTCCAGGTATGGTTCCTATGTAATACCTCAATTTCTTCTTGCATTGCTATCATCCACATAGAAGCGTCTGGATTGTGCATAGCCTCCATAAAAGTTGTTGGCTCTCCATCTTCTGTCAAAAGACAATATGCATCATGGTTTGTCAAAACATAATTTGAGTGCCATGATGGTGTTCTTCTTTGTCGAGTAGATCGACGAACTTCTATGTCATTAGCCTCTGCTTCTTGTTCTTCGTGCTGTGGTTCTGCTTCAGAAAGATCACCTTCTCTGCATTTTTCATCTATTTGAACAGTGGTTATCTCTTTAATAATGCTGTCATTTTCTTGTTCTTTTTGCAATTCATCTTCTGCAAATATCACATCTCTACAGACAACTACCTTGCGGGCAGTGGGATCCCACAGGCGATACCCCTTAACACCGTCAGCATAACCCAAGAATATACATTTTCTAGACTTTGGGTCTAGCTTTGTTCTTTCTTGGAAATTGTACATCACGTACACAGGACAACCAAATATATGTAAAGAAGAATAATTAGGTGGCTTACCTTGCCACATCTCCATTAGTGTCTTTAACCCAATTGCAGTTGATGGTGACCGATTTATCACATAACAGGCGGTTTTAACAGCTTCTGCCCAAAAAGACTTGGCTAAACCTGCAGTTTGCAACATAGCTCGTGCTCTTTCTAGGAGAGTCCTATTCATTCGCTCTGCTACACCATTTTGCTGAGGCGTATATGCAACTGTGAATTACCGTTGAATACCTGCTTGCTTGCAAAATGTTAGGAAATCACCATCGACATATTTTCCTCCATTATCTGTCCTTAAACACTTGATCTTCTTTCCAGATTCAAGTTCTAACTTTGCTTTGAACTCTTTGAACATCGCAAACACGTCTGACTTCTTCTTGATCGGGTACACCCATAGCCTCCTAGAGTAATCATCAATAAATGATACAAGATATTTCGCTCCTCCTAGGGACATCTCTGGCGATTCCCACACATCAGAATGAATCAACTCCAATATGTGCTTGCTCCGAGCAGTTGATCTACCAAACATCAATCTATGTTGTTTGCTTGTAACGCAGTGCTTACAAAATGGTAAGTTTACCGATTTGAGCCCGGGAATGAGATTACGTTCTACAAGAATCTTCAAGTCTCGTTCTGACATGTGGCCCAGTTTGCAATGCCATATCATCGTCATTTCTTCTTGGCTTGTTGAAGCAACTGATGCCTCTGCCTCTTGCAAAGTATCTCCCATAAGCATGTATAGATTTGCTGCAATCTTTTCTGCTTTTATTACCACAAGAGCTCCTTTAACAACTTTTAAGATCCCACCTTCAATATGGGTCTTACAACCAAGTTCATCCAATTGCCCAATCGACAACAAATTCTTCTTCAAGCCTTTCACGTGTCTTACCCCTTGAAGTGAACGAATAGAACCATCAAACATTTTTATTTTGACAGTACCCATTCCAACAATTTCTAAGGCATGATCGTTTCCCATAAACACAGATCCTTCCAAGACAGGTTCATATGTACAAAACCAATCACGATGAGGAGTCATGTGCCATGTTGCTCCTGAATCAACAATCCAAACATCAGTGAGCTGTTTACTGCCTTTAGAACCAATTGTTGCTTCACCATACAGGATTTCTCCATCATCAGAGGTACTTGCAACACATCCTTGAGAACTTGATCCTTCTGGAACCTTCTCTATACTCTTCTTATTCCAACAATCTTTCTTGAAGTGCCCTCTCTTACCACAATTGTAGCATTTGACCTGCTTCTTACTTTGTGACTTTGGTCTACTTTGACTCCCACTGAAACCACGCTCCATTGATCTCCCTCTTGTCATCAACAAAGCCTCTGCTTGTTTTGAGCTTTCTAATCTATCTTCCTTATTCTTGTGCCTAGATTCTTCTTCAAGAACCGCAGCAGCCATGTCATCAAAAGAAAGATAATCAGTCAAAACATTATTAGTTAAGTTAATGATAAGCTGATCATATGAATCTGGTAGACTTTGAAGTAAGAGATCTGCACGTTCGTTTTCCGCTATGGTATATTCCAACGATGAGAGTTGGGAAAATAGCGTATTTAGATTGTTGATGTGATCCGTTGCCGATGTGGATTCACTCATTCGAAGAGTATAAAGTCTTCTCTTCAAGAATATCTTGTTGTGAAGTGACTTGACTTCATATAATTTGGTGAGAGCATCCCAAATTTCCTTTGCTGTCTTTTTCTCTGCTACACTTGATAAAACTGAATCAGCTAGTGCCAAGTGTAAGTTTGCAACAGCATTGTTGTCCATCTCCTTCCATTTTTCATCTGTAATTCCAGTGGGTCTACCTTCAGTTGCTGTCACGCAATTGTCTTTTCTCATAATAGCTTTTATCTTCAATTTTCATATGGAAAAATTACTCCCACTGAATTTTGGAATTTCATACTTTGCTGCCATTTTTTTTAGACGGTAACTCGCAGCGGAAAAAAAAATATTAATCAGCAACCTTTGGCTCTGATACCACTGTTAGGTACCAGACAAATGACACAGCAAAATATAGAGATAAAAAATTAGAAATTTGTATAAAATATGGAAATAATTGAATAACTTTCTTTGAGAATTACAACTTCTCTCTATCACAAGGAGACTACAAAACACTCTCTCTTGACAAAAGGAGAACACACTTCTCTATATATATATAGAAGAAAACTACTCAAAGAAATATTATGTTATTCTATCTGGATGACTTGATTGAAATGAATTAAAGAAAAACTCAATTTATAGGTGAGTCTCTTCAATATGAACCATCCGTCAATTAGAGGTATATAATTCTTCTCTTTTTCAACCACTAAAATTCTAAGGTTATAAACTAAGATTGTTTATTACCTCTCATTTTATTTACTTATTATTTATTTATATATTTTCTAAAATTAGCTTTACTAATTTTCACAAATTTCTCTGTGAAGAAGTGGTTGTGAGACACTCTTTTGTTCTCAAACACCAACGAGTAGAGTAGAATGAGAGTGAGTGTAAGTAAGGAAGGTTAGAGGAAAAAGGATAATTAGTTTATATTTGGATTGTGTACGTTTTTTCCTCAATTTTAGATGTTACTTATAATTTTTTTTATAATAAGAGTACATAAGGAGTACATATAAGGTGTAATAACTTAACAAATATTTTATAAAGAATATTTGATATATTTGCGATTCAATTCCTTTCAAAAAATATTTGTTAATTATTATACCTTATATACTATATACTCCCATTATTAAAAATGTTACAACAAGAAAGCCTATATTAACTATTGATAAAACAATGCATAACATGTTATTTTTTTATTAATCAAATTATTATAATTTAAATTAATTTTAAAAAAATTAAAATTATAATTTCAATCTTATCACGTGCAAGGCACGTGCATGACACGTGCATACACGGATAATTATATTTTTTATAAGATGCAATTCAGCCATGATGATTCAATAAAAACAGAAATATTAAACAGTGAAAGAAAAAAAAAAAAAGACTAGAAACACCGAGATCAAGCGAGCCACGAAGGGCTCCAACAACACAAGTGAAGGCAAAATAATGAGTGAATCTGTGCTCATAAAGATGAGCCCTTTTCGTAGGTCTTCCTTCTACCATTCCTCCTGCCATTTTTCTCTGTAAAAAAGTGGTTGTGACGGACACTCTTTTGTTCTCGAGCACCAACAAGCAGAGTAGAATGAGAGTGAGTGTAAGTAAGGAAGGTAAAAAGGATAATTAGTTTATATTTGGATCATGTGTACGTTTTTTCGTCAATAGTAGATGTTACTTATAATTTTTTGTATAATAAGAATACATAAGGAGTACATAGTATATAAGGTGTAATAACTCAACAAATATTTTTTAAAGGATATATGATATGAGAAAAACTTATTTTTCTGCGATTTAATTCCTTTTAAAAAATATTTGTTAATTATTATACCTTATATACTATATACTCCCATTATTAAAAATGTTACAACAAGAAAGCCTACATTTACTATTGATAAAACAATGCATAATATGTTGCTTTTTTATTAATCAAATTATTATAATTTAAATTAATTTTAAAAAAATTAAAATTATAATTTCAATCTTATCACGTATAAGGCACGTGCATGACCCGTGCTTGGCACGGGTAATTACACTTGTTATAAGATGCAATTCAGCTACGATGATTCAATAAAAACAGAAATATTAAACAGTGAAAGAAGAAAAAAAAAGACCAGAAACACCAAGATCAAGCGAGCCACGAAGGGCTCCAACAACACAAGTGAAGGCGAAATAATGAGTGAATCTGTGCTCATAAAGATGAGCCCTTTTCGTAGGCCCTCCTTCTACCATTTCTCCTACCATTTTTTCTCTGTCAAAAAGTGGTTGTGACGGACACTCTTTTGTTCTCAAACACCAATAAGCAGAGTAGAATGAGAGTGAGCGTAAGTAAGGAAGGTTAGAGGGAAAAGGATAATTAGTTTATATTTGGATCGTGTACGTTTTTTTCGTCAATAGTATATGTTACTTATAATTTGTTTGATAATAAGAGTACATAAGGAGTACATAATATATAAGGTGTAATAACTCAACAAATATTTTTTAAAGGATATTTGATATAAGAAAAACTTATTTTTTTTGCGATTCAATTCCTTTTAAAAAATATTTGTTAATTATTATACCTTATATACTATATACTCCCATTATTAAAAATGTTACAACAAGAAAGCCTACATTTTCTATTGATAAAACAATGCATAACATGTTACTTTTTTATTAATCAAATTATTATAATTTAAATTAATTTTTAGAAAAACTAAAATTATAGTTTCAATCTTATCACGTGCAAGGCACGTGCATTAGGGGTGTTCAAAACCGATCCGGACCGAACTAAACCGATGGACCGAACCGAAAAACCGAAAACCGAAAAAATCGAAAAAGTGATGTTTTGCGATTTTTCTGCGGTTCGGTTCGGTTTTTGGTTCTTGCCACCAAAACCCTAACCGAACCGGTTCTTCCCAAAACCCTAAAATTAAAACTACCCCTAACCCCAACCCCACCCCCCCAAACCCCCAAACGCGTTACGCTGTTCCCTTGCTGCGCGAGTCCCTCCTCCCCCTATGGAAACCTAACCCCGCCCAAACCCCAGATCGGAGCCACCACATCTCGCCGACTCACCCAGACGGCCAGACCCCCCACGGAGCCAGCCTGAGCCACCCACCTCCTTGATACTCGAAGGCCGAAGCCTTCCTCTTCCTCCAAATCTCACCTCCTTCACTCCTTGATACTGGAAGTCGAAGCCAGCCTGAGCCACCCACTCACCACCTCCAACCTCGCCGCCTCCACCCAGAAAGCCTCCACCCAGCAGCGTTTCTGAGTTCTGTAGGGTCACCTCACCACCTCCGACCTCGCCTCCTCCACCCAGAAAGTCTCCCACCCAGCCACCGATTCGAGTGCATATGGAGCCCGAGCCATCTATTCAGGTAAACTTTACTGATGCATTGTTGCCTACTTGCCTTGTTGGTATTGCTGCTTGCTGGTTATTGTTCAATTTATTCATGTTAGGATTATTGTTGCCTCGGATCAAAGTTTGTAGGATCAAAGTTTTGAATTTGGCTTCTAAAATAGAGGCTTTCAGTTTCTGATAGGGATGTCCAACTCCAACGTGTTATCTTAGGTCACAAATTATGTAATATTAATGGGACCCTTTCAGTAACAAGTTCTTCAAAATTACCAACAAACCAAAACAAAAATCTCAAATTAATAAAATTATGTTTCACTGCAATACGCAATTTTAGTTTTCAATTGCCAAGTCAGAGTGTTCAATTTGTTGGTATAATGGTATTGTTGTTTAGTGTTTAATTTGCCAAGTTCAATTTGTTCATTGCTTGTTCAGATTATCAAGTTTTGTTCTGTTTGGTTTATTGCTAGTTCATTGCTTGTTTATTGCTGGTTTTGTTCATGTTGCACCCACTCGTGATCCCAATGAAGAAGATTCTGGTGTTGAGTCTGATTAAAGTACATCTTGTTAAGTTTTATGGTATGAATTGTTCTCCTTATATTATTATTATTATTATTATTATTATAATTATTATTGTTGTTGTTGTTCTTGTTGTTCTTATTATGTAACTGTTTTTTTTATTTCAGGTTGGTTTGCATTATGAAGTTTTAGCTATTTTGTTGGAGAAGACACCATAACTTTGCTATCAGTTTAATGACAATTTATTTTTATTTTCAGTTGTGTTGAATGTTGAGCTATTAAACTTCTTTAATTGTCGTATTTGAATTCTATTGTCGTTATATTTCATTAGATCAAGACTTTGTTAGCTATTGTGTATTTTGGCTTGTTGATTTCAATCTTATGACATTGCATAATAGTATGGTAGAATTTTTTTTTATTTGATTCAAAAAACCGAACAAACCGAACCAAACCAAACCGATTTTAATTGGTTTGGTTTGGTTCGGATGACCTTGGAAAAAAAACCGAACTAAACCGAACCGCACCTTAATTAAACGATCGGATCGGATGGCTTTTCCTTAAAAAATCGAACCAAACCACACCGCGAACACCCCTAACGTGCATGACACGTGCATGGTACGGATAATTACACTTGTTATAAGATGCAATTCAGCTACGATGATTCAATAAAAACAGAAATATTAAACAGTGAAAGAAAAAAAAAGACCAGAAACACCAAGATCAAGCGAGCTACGGAGGGCTCCAACAACACAAGTGAAGGCGAAATAATGAGTGAATCTGTGCTCATAAAGATGAGCCCTTTTCGTAGGCCCTTCTTCTATCATTCCTCCTGCCATTTTTCTCTGTCAAGAAGTGGTTGTGACGGACACTCTTTTGTTCTCAAACACCAACGAGCAGAGTAGAATGAGAGTGAGTGTAAGTAAGGAAGGTTAGAGGAAAAAGGATAATTAGTTTATATTTGGATCATGTGTACGTTTTTTTCGTTAATAGTAGATGTTACTTATAATTTTTTTTATAATAAGAGTACATAAGGAGTACATATTATATAAGGTGTAATAACTCAACAAATATTTTTTAAAGGATATTTGATATGAGAAAAATTTATTTTTCTGCGATTCAATTTCTTTTAAAAAATATTTGTTAATTATTATACCTTATATACTATATACTCCCATTATTAAAAATGTTACACCTATAATGCCTAAACACCACAAATCACCACTCATCATTAATATCTTTGTTTTGCTCTTCATGCATCACCGAACATGCATTTGGAGAGAAAGAAAAGAAAGAACCGAGAGAGAAGAGAGAAACCGTGAACTTCCTTGAGCTTCCGAGTTTGATTTCTTATAATTCATAACTCCAGTCAAAAATCTAATCCGATAAAAGTGTTCGTATCCTCCTCCTCTACACGTTGGTGTTACTTTGATCCGGTAGAAGTTGATGGTAACGTAGCTCCTCTTCCCCTTGAGTTCGGCCAATTGGAGTTTTAAGAGGCACAAATGATTTCAGACGTTTTCCTTTTCAGCAACTCGGTCAAAAAACTTCTCCAAAATTTTCTTTGATTCTGATTTCATACGAAGGTAGGGAATTTATTTTTAAATTAATCGTTTAAATCTGTTAATGCCATTAAAGTCTAGTGAGTAATTGCAAATAATTTATAAATGTCTTGCGTGATTAATGGATGAATTGGTTGAGTTGTGGTTGGAAAAAGTGATTAAATTAGTGTTCTTGTTAAATTAAAAGATTAGTTATTGAAGAAATTGTTGTGTTGATAATGGTTGAATGGAGTTGGATTTGAGATTAGTTTGGGAAGTTAGGAATCTGAGGGAACCCATATGGGTGGTAAAGTCCAATTTTAAGGGAAGATGATGTCCAAGTTTTTGTAAAAAGTATACGAAAAAGTGTTTTCGTTTTAAAAATTATTTAAATATGTATTTACATTAAGAAGCGAACTTTATATTAAAAAATCTGATTTACAGGCTTATTGTGGGAAATGATTTTGAAATTGAACCTGGTTAGCTTTCAAATTTATAAAATGATTTGGCATTGAATTTGGATTGTCGGATTTATCAGGAATGATCTTTGAGGATCGAAAATGATTTGGTTGGGACCCTTGAAGGGTGGCAAAGCCCGAATTTTAGAAGAAATGCTGCAGTAATTTTTATAAAACTTCGAGGCTTTGCTTAAAGCGTTAATCATAAGAGAATTTGATTTAAAACTCATTCTATTTGGCTTTCAATTTATCAGGAAAAGTTATGTTTTAAGTTTATTCTATTGAGAAAAGTTTCTTGTTTAAGTAATAACTTGAATCCAATTTATTAAGGAAAGGAATTTTTATTAAACGTTAAAGAAGTTTGGCTGCCTAGGAACTAATGTTTTGAGGTATGATAAGTGAAGGAATATGTGGTGATGTGGAGGTGTGAATAATAATAAGGTGATGCGGAGGTATGTATAGTTAAGCGGTGATGCGGATGTATGAGTATGTAATTGGTGATGTGGAGGAATAATGAAAATTCATGAGTGGAATAAATAACTGAAGTAGATTATGATTTATGAAAATGAAATGTGAATGGGTCTTTGTGCCAAAGCGCTAATGCGGAAGTGCCCGCCTAACTGATAGCCTAAGGTTGCTAATGCGGGAATGTCCGCCTAATTGATAGCCTATGGTTGCTAATGCGAAAGTGTCCGCCTAACTGATAGCCTAAGGTTGCTAATGCAGGAAGGTTCGCCTAATTGATAGCCTGTTCTTACCGTGATGCCAAGATATCCTGACTGACACGGTAAAGGAACCATATTCGGGGTTCTCCCCGAGTAACGTCGGGTTGCGGGTAGACATCCGACGCGTGAGCTCATGGCCTGCTTAGGACAGACATGCATCATATTGATTGCGCATTTACATTTGGTCTTGTTTTGCTTGTTATATTTTCTCTGTGATTGTGCTGCTTGACTTGTTTGTCTTATTGCAATTTGTTTGTGTGTTGATCTGTTTCTTGTGTTATTATTTCTCTGTGATTGGGAACTAAAGTTGTGATTGAGATTAGCTTATGTTCGGAAATTTAAAGAAGGTAATAAGGTAAAAATAAAAAGTATTTCCAAAGGTTTAACAAAATGGTTTTATTGAGTAAAGTTAGTTATTTGTATTTTATTTCATTACTTTTACGACATTCCTATTCCCTACTGAGAACTAGTGGTTTGTTCTCACCCCAAAATCTTCCACCCTTTCAGTGACACAGATTCGAAGACTCATTTTGAAGCCGCAGGCGACTAAGAGTTTTATTTAAGTTAAATTTATGTGTTGAGTTGCTTTTATAGAATTCCCTCGCCCTTGTTATTTAAGATTTTATTTTATGCAGAGGGATAGGAGTTATAACTGAATTTTATTTGAACTCTTCTATATGATATTTATTATTATTAATAACTATGTGACTAGTATTTCTTGGAAATCTTTGATATATGATTTTAATTAATAGAAACAAAAGTTTTCGGCTTTTTCCTAAAAACTGAAACGCGATATCGACGTAAAGGCTCGATATTAAATAGATAATAAAAGAAAACAGGTTAGTAACTCCTTACTTTTGGTACGATCACGACGTGCTATAAGTTAGGGTGACTATGTGAATAAATATGCTAGATTGTCACTTGAGCGGATCTATTGGACATCAATTGTCCCTTGATTTTGAAGATCATGAGTGAAGAAGAATTTGGGAGGAATATGCTTTGTTCTATCACCTTTGATATATCCGCCTTTAAGTTGAGCAATACATGTTGTATTATCTTCAAACAGGACAGTTGGAGCTTTCTTATGATCAATCAGTCCACATGATGACAGAATATATTGGATCAAACTCCTGAGCCAAAAACATTCGCGACTAGCTTCATGAATCGCTAGTATTTCGGCATGATTAGAGGATGTTGCAACAATCGTCTGTTTCATGGACCTCCATGATATAGCTGTTCCACCATATGTAAACAGGTATCCTGTTTGAGATCTCCCTTTATGTGGATCAGACAAGTAGCCAGCATCTGCATAGCCAACTAGTTGTGACTTGGATCCATAGGGATAAAACAATCCCATATCAACCGTCCCATGAAGATATCGAAAGATTTGTTTGATTCTGTTCCAATGTCTTCTGGTTGGAGAGGAACTATATCTTGCTAATAAATTCACAGCAAATGATATATCGGGTCGTGTATTGTTAGCAAGATACATTAGCGCATATGGTACTTCAGGACCAAGGATATCTTCATTCTCTTCTTTAGGACGGAATTGATCCTTTTCCACATCCAAAGACCTTACGATCATTGGGGTACTCAATGGGTGTGACTTATCCATATAAAATCTCTTCAAGATCTTTTCTGTGTATGTCGTTTGATGAATAAAGATCCCATTTTTTGTATGCTCGATCTACAGGCCGAGAAAAAATTTAGTCTTTCCAAGATCTTTCATCTCAAACTCTTCTTTTAGAGTTTTTATAATTGTTGGAATCTCTTCAGGAGTTCCAATGATATTTAAATCATCAACGTACACAGCAATTATAATGAATTCAGATGCAGATTTCTTTATGAAAATACACGGACAGATATCATCATTCTTGAATCCATTTTTTGCCAGATAATCAATAAGACGATTATACCACATTCGTCCAGATTGCTTTAGACCATATAAAGATCTTTGCAATTTGACTGAGTATAACCCTTGCGAATATTCATTGGATGGTTTAGATATCTTTAGTCCTTCAGGGACTTTCATATAGATATCCCGATCTAATGAGCCATATAAATAGGTTGTTACCACATCCATTTAATGCATATGCAGTTTATGATATGCAGATAAACTGACCAAATAACGCAATGTTATTGCATCTACTACAGGGGAATACGTTTCTTCATAATCTATACCGGGCCTTTGTGAAAAACCTTGTGCCACAAGTCGGGCTTTGTAGCGCACAACTTTATTTTTCTCATTTCGTTTTCTCACAAATACCCATCGGTATCCAACAGGTTTTACATCTTCTGGTGTACGGACTATAGGTCCAAAGACTTCACGTTTTTCAAGTGAGTCTAACTCAACCTTCATGGCTTCTTTCCATTTTGGCCAATCATTCCTTTGTCGACATTCTTCGACTTATCTTGACTCAAGATCCTTACTTTCATGCATGATATTTAATGCCACATTATATGCAAATATTTCATTGACAATTGTCTTATTTCGGTCCCATTTCTCTCCTGTAAAGATATAATTTATCGAGATCTTGTCATTTTCACAATTTTCAGGTACCTGAACGTCTTCTGGCGTTAAAATTATATCAGAATTTTGGACAACTGCAGGTGTCTTTACTATGTCTTTTTCAACAGGAATAGTATTTACCTCTTTTCTCTTTCGAGGATTTTTGTCTTTGGAACCGACAGGCCTGCCACGCTTCTGGTGTGTATTTGCTTCGGTTGCAATTTGTCCAACTAGGACATCAATTCGAATTAGGGCATTTTTCGCTGGTATATACGACTTGGTTATCCTCTTTGTATCGGAAAATGTATCAGGCAATTCATTTTCTATTCTTTGCAAATGTATAATCTTTTGAACTTCTAGTTCACATTACCCTGATCGAGGATCTAAATACATCAAGGATGATGCATTCCAATTAAGTTCCTTTTCAGGAAGCTTATTCTCTCCCCCTAATGTTGGAAATTTTGATTTATCAAAATGACAATCCGCAAACCGGGCTTTAAATACATCTCCAGTTTGTATCTCAAGATACCTCACTATAGAGGGAGAATCATATCCAACATATATTCCCAATTTTCTTTGGGGTCCCATTTTAGTGCTATTAGGTGGTACAATGGGAACATATATCGCACACCCAAATATTCTTATATGGGAAACATTTGGCTGCTAGCCAAAAGCTAATTGCATAGGAGAGAACTGATGGTAACTCGTTGGCCTCAATCGAATAAGTGCTGCTGCATATAAAATAGCATGCCCCCAAATCGAAGTTAGGAGATTTATTCTCATAAGTAAGGGTCTGGCAATTAATTGGAGGCACTTAATAAGTGATTCTTGACGAATGGGCTTTTGCTATTAAAGAAATTAACAAATAAATCCTCGTTGCAAGTATAGTTTCTAAACCAACAAAAATCTTTTCGTACAAAAGTTTTGTTTGTCACTTAAGCAAACCCAATAAAAATAATAACCGAAGTATTTAAACCTCGGGTTGTCTCTCAAGGAATTGCAGGGAGGTGTAGTTATTATTGGTTATGGAAAAAGTATATTTTGGGTTTTTTTTTAAGATAAGAAGCAAGAATAGTAAATGGCAATGGAAACAACTAACTATAAAACTCTTGGCAAGGTATGAGAACTGAAAATCCCATCCTAGTTATCCTTATCAATTGTGATGAGAATTGTTTATTGCTCCTACTTAGTTAACCCTTACTAAATAAAGGAAAGTCAAGTGGACTAATCAATTTAATTCCTGAAGTCCTAGTTAACTCCTATGGAAAGACTAGCTTTAGAGGAATCCAAATCAACCAGCAAATTCCAATTTTCAATCAACAAAGGAGTTTGATAACTCAAGTGTCACCAATTACTCAACCCAAGTCAAGAGGGAAAAAATCCAAATTATTTATATCATAAATAGAAGAAAGCAATCATAAATCTGAAATACCTCAAATTGCATTAAATAAAGAAATCAAATCTAACATGGAGAGTTCATAAACTAAATTGGAAAAATAAACAATTAAAGTAATAGGATAAATAAAAGTAGAAAAGAAACCACATGGTGGATGAATAGGTCCACATATATCACCTTGAATCCTTTCTAGGAATTCAGGTGACTCAAATCCAATCTTTACTGGTGATGGCCTTAAAATTAACTTCCCTTGAGAACATGCAGCACAACAAAATTCACTAGTTTTAAGAATCTTCTGGTTCTTTAGTGAATGTCCATGAGAGTTTTCAATAATTCTCCTCATCATGGTTGTTCCTGGATGACCCAATCTATCATGCCAAGTTATGAATTCATTTGGGCTAGTAAACTTCTGGTTTACAATGGCATGTGATTCAATTGCACTAATTTTGGTATAATACAACCCAGATGAAAGTGAGGGTAATTTTTCTAATATAACTTTCTTATTTAAATCATGAGTTGTGATACATAAATACTCATGATTTCCCTCATTCATTGTCTCAACATGATATCTATTTCAGCGAATATCTTTGAAACTCAACAAGTTCCTCAGGGACTTGGTAGATAATAGTGCATTATTTATTATAAATTTTGTTCCTCCAGGAAACAAAATTATAGCTCTTCCGGAGCCTTCTATCACATTGCCTGAGCCAATAATAGTATTAACATATTCTTCTTTTGGCACAAGATGGGTAAAATATATATCACTTTTAAGAATAGTGTGCGAACTTGTACTATCCGCAAGGCAAATATCTTCAGAATATGTCCTTGCCATTTTTCTTCAAAGACAGATGATAATAATAATAAAATGAGTAGAAGTACATGCACAGTAAAATTATTCACATGAATACTTAACAAACACATACACATATCAAACTATTCCATCATTGATCAAATAGCCAATATTTCCTTCATAATCCTCAAAGAAATTAGATACTTCATAATGAGTGGTGGAATTTTCATAATTTGAAACAAAATTTGTTTTCTTTCCTTTGTCATCCTTTTTCAAGGATGCTTGATAAAGATCAACTCGGTGCCTTGGGGGTACGACAGGTACGTGACTAATGGCCCTTTCCACCACAACGGAAGTATTTATCCTCAATTGATTTACTTTGCCCATTGTTTCTTTCTTTATCCCACTTTTGGTGAGATCCTTTCTTGTGAACATAATTTATTTTCCTTCCATAATTTTTTTTATCAAAATCTTGCCATTTACCTCTTCCGAGGTTATAAGTTGCCGCATTTGCTTCAGGAAATGGGGCAGCGCCAGCTGGACGCGCTTCATGATTTCTCAAAAGTAACTCATTGTTGCGTTCAGCAACAAAAAGGCAAGAAATTAACTCAGAATATTTTTAAATTCTTTTTCTCGATACTGCTGCTGCAGGAGCACATTCGAGGCATGAAAGGTCGATAAAATTTTCTCTAACATATCGGGCTTGAGGAAGTATCACCGTCTTTTTATGATTATACATTTTTCAAGGTCTTTCCACAGATCTGCAGGATCTTTTAATGTGAGATATTCATTTTTCAATTATACGTCAAGATGACGACGAAGGAAAATTATGGCTTTGGCTATATCCTTTTGGGATGTATTATTTTCAGCCTTAATGGTATCTCCAAGATCCATTGAATCAAGATGGATTTTAGCATATAGTATCCATGATAAATAATTATTTCCAGATATATCAAAAGCATTATATTCAAGATGAAAGAGTTTCGACATAATAAAAATTTGTTACCTGAAGTCTTCCTAAAATATCGTTAGAGCTTCGTGCTGATAACGTGTTGTAAAATAAATAACTAATGAAGATATTAATAAATATAAAGTAAATAAGTATAAATAGAAGACTCTAATTTTGATATTCACCAATATAATTATCTCACTATAATAATAGAAACTTATATATTTACTACTCTTATATATTAACAGTGTATGAAAGAGGAAGGAGAAAAGCTTAATATAAAGAGAGGGAGAAGATTTTATTACTGTGTGTATGTTACGTGAGGATTCATCCTCTATTTATACATACAAATATTCAACCATTCAACATTTCATTAACTTTCAATTTGGCTTGAAAAGCTATTCCTTCAGTATAGAAAAAGTTAGCCGTCCAATCTTATAAATGGGCATTCAATTTATTTTTATCACAATACTATTATCCATTCTTTGAGTTAGTTTAGTGTTTAACTTTTCTATTTGATATGCAAGCAACTTCTCAAACGCCTTAAACGCCAACCTTATGTCATCCCTATAGCCTTCACTTTGGCTTAATTAATTTACTCAAGGTTCACTCTAATTCAATACAAACAAGTTCATAATTATCAACCAATCAAGGTCATAAGAATTATTTAAAAGTAGTTAGAATTTTTTTCATTTAATTGTAATTTAAATTTCAATTCAGCATAATTTAAAAATAGGGTCATAGAGTACTTCACATACACCACCTAGGAGGGAGTCTTCGGACTCTCCTTCCACTCTCATCCTCTCTTTCTCTCTTTCATTTCCTTTCTTACACACTTTTGTAAATATTTAGTTATAAATCTCTACTTTTCAACATTAGAAAAAAGAGATCTATTGCAATTTAATGGATTAATTTGTTTTTATTTTTCATCTTCAATTCTTCTATTATTGTTTCTCTAGAAAGATCTTCGTTCTTAATTCCAAAAATTCAAATGTCTTAAAAAGGAATTTGAATCTCACATGAATTCCATGAGAAATTGAAAGAGGATCATGGAATTAGAGATTGAAGATCTTTCTCCCAATTTTTATGAATTTGGGTTTGAAATTGACATGTGACATATAATCAACTCATAACTTTATTCATGAAATTATGTGGTTCTAAATCAGAGACCAATCTTCATCTCTTCTTATGAGCAATTAGATCAAGACATTATCAAGTGATCAAGCTAAGAGAAATTGAATTGCCAAATATTGGAATTCAATTACTTATGATTTGCCAAGAGATCAATGACTACATGATTGAAGAGGAGATGAAAATTATTGATCCTGAAAATGCAACATCTCTTGATCCTAATGTTCTTTTCATTCTTAATTCTAGTTATTTACTTTCTTACACTTTATTTTCTTATACTTTACTTTCTTTCACTTTACTTTCTTATACTTTACTTTTCTTGCAATTTAAATTCCAAATTATTTACATTTCCGTCAATTTACTTTCTTGTCATTTTATTGCTTCATTTACTTCTTGTTCTTTAATTGCTCATCATTTAAAATTGAACCGTCTAACTAGAATAATTAATTAACCATTGTTTGCTTAATGCATTAATTCTCGTGGGATCGACACTCACTCATCATAAATTTTATTACTTGATACGACGCGGTGCACTTATCGGAGTTCTACGGAATATTGTTTTGTAAATTCTGTATCAATGGAGGAATGAGAAAAGCTGAAAAAATACTTGTGTTGTTTTTGTTGTATCCGAAAAGAAGGAATTTTTGGAGAAGGAGGTATTGTTCTTTGTTATGAAGAAATCAAAATAGATAGAAAGAGACATGGCATGGACCTCAGAGATGGCAGAAGAGAGGGAACGATGCGGAGAAAAAGCAAAAAATAAAGAAATCACGTCGGTGGAGCAGAGGAGCAACAGAGAGAGGTGAAAGCAAAGACAAAGAGGAGAACGCCAAAGTCACGCCAAAGTCAGAAAAGAGAGGTATCGTGCAAAGGTGAAAGAAGACTTTGAGGAGTAATGATACACTCTCTCAAAGATGGGAGAGGTTTGATATTTTACCATTGAATAATGTAGTTAAAAATAGTCATATATCATTAATGTTGCAAATTTTCAGTTGAATTAAATAACATATGTAATGGTAGAACTTTTCAAGAAATGAAAACTTGAATGGGAGGAAGACATGTAGCAGAAAAGAGTGGTCATAGAACCGGAAGTTAAGATATTAAATAAGGATATTTGGAGTTTAGTTTTTAGTCTTAGTGTTTAGAGTTTGAGGTTTAGGTTAGTTTTTAGTGGTGAAAATCTAGGGTTCAATTTTTTTAGATTATGATTTAGAATTTAAGATTTAGGACTTAATATTTATATAGTTTATTTATGAATAATGGTCTAAGATTTATATAATAAAATATATAATTATCTTTTAATAATTTTTTAAATAAATTAGTTAAAATTTAACATTGATAATATTGTTGTGATAAGGATAAAAGATGAGGTGGATGACCATCATTAATATGAGCATTTGATTTTAATACTGAATGGCTTAACTTCTCAAGGCAAACCAAATTAATGAGGTTGAAAAATGTAAAGCTTCCTTGCCTATAAATAGAGAAGCAACTAAAGAACACTACTCACAACAATAAACAATTATCTCTCTTTTCGTTGCAATACTTCTTTCTCTTTATATTTTTTTATTTTATATTTGTTACCTCTTCTTTATTTATTTAGTTATTTTATAACAAATATAAACCTTTTTGTTATTATTATCTCATACTATATATAGTTATTTTTAAATTCGTTATCTATATTTAATTTTAAATTATATTCTATATTTTTAATGTCAGTGTTTTTAATATAAAAATGTTTTTATTATCCATATAAATCAATTTTTCATTACCTTGATTTTTATGCTAATTAGTTTTAAATTTTTATATCATCTATGTTTAAAGACAAAATTAAAACCATAATCAAATATCAAATATTTAAAACTTAAACAAATAAAATTCAATAGCTATATTGAAATAGATTAAAATAGATCGAATTTTTTATGTTAATTTCTCTAATAAATATGGCAAGTTAAATATGTGTAGTTTTTGTGTTATATAATTTTTAAAGTACGCAATAATCTTTAGCAAAGAACACTTTAGGGTTCGCCAGTTAAAAACAAAAATTTTGTATAATTATTCTTTTATTGTCTTGTATATTTGTAATTTTTTTAGTTTTATTATACGACTTTTTATGATGATATGTTTGTCATAAGTTATGACTTTAACTTTTAATTATTTCTATGTTTTTGGTTAGCATTTATAGTGATTAGTTTAGTGATAAAAATTTAAGGGTTCATCAGTTGATAACAATGGTTTGTATAATTCTTTTACTACTTTGTACATTTGTAGTATTTTCAACTTCATTTTACGATTTTTTTGTATGTATATGTGATATATTTCTCATAAGTTACAGTTTAATTAACATTTAGGTATTTCTGAATTCTCAGTTATCATTTACAGTGGTTAGCTTAGTATAATAAAAACTTAAAGGATTATCAGTTGAGATAAAAAAAAATTGTTCCATTTCATATAGTAACTTAGGATATAACCATTAATAACTATTCTCTCTATTTATTAATGTATATAATTTAATATATATTTTACTACAAATTGTATACTTCTAGTTTTAGTTCTTTTGTTAAAAAATTATAGATTCTTTGTTAATTTGTAATACTTTTTAATATTATTATTTGGGTAAAGTACTAAATTAGTCCCCTACGTTTGGGCGTAATCTTGTTTTGGTCCTTAAGCTTTAAAATGTCCTATTTGAATCCAAAAATTTTTTATTTAGTTTCAATTTAGTCCCACCGTGAGGTCAAAGATAAATAATTAACTAAATGTCATACATGACAGCAGTATAAGATTAAGGTCGATAATTTAGAGAATAGGTACAAATTCCAGAGACACAAAATCAACCGTAGATGCATCAATACATGTATTTAACATTTATTTTAGTTTTATAGAAAATATTTTATTTTAATTATAAGAAAAATGATAAATAAATATATTGATGCATCTACGGTTGATTTTGTGCCTCTGGAGCTTGTACTTATTCTCTAGATTATCGACCTTGTTCTTATACTACTGTCATGTAGGATATTTTGTTAATTATTTATCTTTGACCTCCGATAGGACTAAATTGAAGCTAAATGAAACTTTTTTTTATTCAAATAGGACACTTTAAACCTTAAGGACCAAAACAGAATTACGTCCAAATGTAAAGGACCAATTTAGTACTTTACCCTTATTATTTTGTAAATTTCTTAAGTTATACCATTTTTAAAAAATTATTCAATAATTTTTTAGATAAATTATTTATTTTGTTAATATGATTTAGCTAATTTTTTAACTATGTCACTAAATCCAACTTTTATAGTGCAACTAATAATTGTATTTTTTTTACAAATATTATATAAAATATTGTTTACGGTATATTAACTTAAGATATAAGTATAAAGCATTTTTTACAAGTAGGATATACAATCAATAATTAAATATACTAAAAGAAGCAAGTTACATTAGTATTTACGGTGGTTAGCTTAGCAATTAAAATTTTAGGGTTCACCCATTAAAAATAGGTTGTATATTTGTAAGTCTTTCGACTTCATTGAATGACTTCTCGCTGTGATATATTTCTCATACCTTATGACTTTAATTTTTAGTTATTTCTGAATTCTTGGTTAGTGTTTACGATAGTTATCTTAGCAATGAAAATTTAAGAATTCATCAATTGAGAGCAAAAATTTATTTTATTCTTTCATTGATTCGTATAGTAACTTAAAATGTAGCCATAAATATGGTAAATTAAATATGTACAAGTAATAAGTCATGATGTAAATCCTTTTAAATTAGTAAATAATTAGTCAATAAATTAAATTTTAATAAAAAAAATTAGAAATGTGAATTTTACATTAAATTAAGATAGAACTCATTAAAACGAAAATTTTGACACTAATTTTAAAGAATTTGGCACAAGATTGAGCCGAACAGACCGAACTAATCGAACCGGCCCAAAATAGGCCCAAGGACCCAAACCAACCCAATCCTTATATGAAGAACCCTGCTTTCCTTTCCCCTTTTCTTCAATTCACGCTGCAACATTGAAGGGGAGGAAGGGAAGGATCCCAAACCCTTATACCAAATTCAAACCACCACAACTTTTCACTCTGAGCGAGCTCCGATCGCCACACTGTTTATGGTCACGCGACTACCGCAATGAGCTCTACGATTCTATCGGAACAATTTCATAGGTAAGCCACTCTATCACCCCAATTGCTCTATCCCTTCCTATTTTTAAAATTCATTAAGGTGGTGTTGAGATTTCTTTGGCTTTGGTACTTTAGATTCAATCTAGCTTGCGGAACTCATTGAGTTTGGTCCGTTTGATCCGTGGGTACGGTAAGGATCCTCAACCCTAGTTAGTTTTTTGAATTTGGATATTGGGTATTGAATTTGTGTATGGATATGTGAAAAATGTGAACTTAGGTGTTTATGCATATATTAGAACTTGATTTTGGACATTTGAGACTTGGTGGAGGATTAGTGTCAATGCTTTGGTAATTTTTGGACTTGTGGAGCTGTGTTGGCTTTGGTGATTTGCCTTGGACAATACGTGAAAATCGGTCAAGGTATGATTTAGGTTTCTCGTATTTAATATATAATGTTCTGTGAAAACTTAGACTAGAAGACCTTGGATTAGGTTTGATGGTTTCAGTGGCTAAGAGAAGGGGGGTTGAATCTTAGCCCCCCTTTTTTGCTTAGTAACACTTGCTGGCCTTTGAGATAACTTTAGGAGACTTTTTGATTTTTGTCTCGTCCCTATCCATGAGACTTTTATTTTTATCTCGTCACTTGGCACGAGACTTTTCTTTTTGTCTCGTCACTTGGCACGAGATATTTTTCAGTTTGAGCTCCTGTGCAATAGAAACAGAATTGGAGTAGAGAAGAGAGAAAATTACACCCAGATATATCCTGGTTCAGCTGCTAAGTGCAGTGCAGCCTACATCCAGTCTCCATCACAACCATGATGGAATTTCACTATAATCTTCTTGATTACAGACTGTAAAGTGCTAACCCAACTTACAAGGGGATTCCCATAGAATCATGAAACACAACATAGATGAACAAAGGAACTCTAAGGACATCTATGGCTTTTTCTTTTAATTTTGCACTCTCTGCCTTTTTCCGCTCTATGGCTTTTTCATAAAAACCTCACAGTTTGCCTTTTCCATGAGACTCAAGACATGACAAAATTAAACAGAAAAATACTAAACAGAATACATTGAAGGAGAAGAAAATCTGTAAGCTTAGGTAGCTCTGAGAATCCTGTGCCTTGCACTCTCACTGCTTACTTCTAACTCCTTGCTCCAAACAGTGGCTATTCTCTCTTTTTATAGAAGAGGGAAGCCTCCACTTTTGAAGCCAAAACCCAAGCCAACTTCTTCTTCTTCAAGAAACAGAATCGGTTCGGCCACATAGAGAGAGAAGAGATAACCATGCAAAACCCAACATGCAATTACCTCTAGTCCTTCCTTGGTCACCATTCTTCATCAATCCGGGATCTCCATCCTTGGCTTGCTCTCCAAGATGGATTTTTGGCCCTTGATGCTTTATAATGATGATGACTTCATCTGCTTCAATCTCTGCCTCTTCCATCACTTCGCCACTCTAGCTACTTCCTGTGGTGGTTGAGCAGAATCAAAGACAAGTCATGCCTCCAAGAATCTCTTCCTTGCTGGCCGAGATCTTCTTCTTCTTTTTGGGTATGAAGAGCTCGAGATTACCTCACCAAATCTACCCATATTTGGTGAAAATCTCAGCCACAACATACTTTTATTTTGTTATGTTTTCTTGCCATCATTGTGATGGTCTTGTAGCTTGCTCTTTCTTCAATTTGGTAGCTAAGTTTTGCTTTCATGGTTTCCTGTGTAATAACCGAAGAAGAGAAGCAAAGATGAAAAAGAGGAGAGAGAAATTTGAACACTAGCTAATAGGTAATGATAAAGTGAAATTAAAGTCTAACTTCCCTTGCATAAGGTAGCGTGTAGAGTTACTGAACCCATCAAATCAATTTCTCTCTCTCACATTTATGTTTCCAATGCTAGCAAATTAAATTTGAAATCCATCCAAAGTAAAGAAATAGGATCCGTGGGAAAGCATGAGGCAAATGATAACATTTGCTTTCCTGATGGATATTGGATCAAGCATTGGTTCTTGTAGCATCAAAATTAATTTGGGCTTGTAGCAATAATAGCTTCAATTTGGCCCAAATAAAACACAACATTGTTTCAGCCACTATGATCACAATTAGATTAATATCAAGGCTGAGTGTTCATAGGCATATTGGGCTTGCACCAGAATTTTATTTTCGGCCCAATATTAAAAACCTGCAACAAAATTATTAATCAATATATATTAAATGAAAATCAAATTAATAATTTTGTAATTAATTATTTTAATAATATTTAGTCATCACAAATATTAATTTAGAGTTTTCCAAACTCATCAATCTCCCCCTTGATGACAAACATTATTAAAATTGAAATGGAAAGAAATTTAAAGATTGAGTAAAGAACACTCCCTTTGAATTTGAATTTCTCCCCCTTTCAAATTGTCACATGGCTCCCCTTAATATATGCCATTTTTACTAAGGGAAGCACTAACCTGTAACAATTTAATCAAGCTTCAAGTAACAATGTTATTTAGCATTTTTTTTATTACATGATGCTAAATGCTTGATTTATGAGCAGATTTGAATGATATACAAAACTCATTTGTTATCAATAATTTGATTGTCTGCTCAAACTTTTTACACATCAATTGAGTACAAAACAATGTTGTTCAAAAATTTTCAGTCAAGATATCAGAGCAAAATTATTATGGTAAGGAAAATATTTTGAAGCACACATGATCTTGAAGCACACATGATCAAAACATGGCAGTTTTTATACTTTACATAGTTTAAAGGAACTGCCAAAAATATCAAGCATATTAACCAGGATGAAACAGAGTATTCAATATAAGCATGCATATTCATCAATTCATCAAGGTTAATTAACAACCTGTCATCCATGTAATCAAAACAAATGCAGTTTCAATATTATATCAAGCATCAAAATATAACAAGGGTGATCATGAATTTTCAACCGAAAATTTCATCCCCTGTTTTTCTTCAACCAAAAATTGCATCCCCTGTTTTTCTTAATTTCAATTTTCAGCTTTTCTCCCCCTTTTGTCATCAAAGGGGCACCTGCAAAAAATATTTAACATAGAAACATAATATGCAAAATATAATCCAGAACATAATCCAAAAGTGTTAACAGAGTATCACATAGGTATACTATTATCAGTCTGCAACCTAACAAAGCAAAGTAACAAATTGAGCCAAAGTGTGCCAATATCAAACAGTAAACAGAAACTTAATCATCAGAGAGATTAAAGTCAGATCCCTCAGCCCCTGCTTCACTACCAGCTTCATCATCAAGGCTCTCTAGCATTAAACCGACCCTTTCTTGGCATTTCTTCCAGGCCGAAACTCATTTTCATATGCAAGTTTGCGAGCAGACTTATGAAATTGAACCATGAGATCAGACATGTTAGAGAATTCTGTGAGAATGTCTCTTAGGGAATCGGTCGCCTTTGAGGATTCTGGCCGGCTCTCAAAGTCATCATCAGAAGCCATTGATTTCTTTCCCTTTTTAGTAGCGTCACCTCCTTTAATCATAGAAACCTTGTTCTCTACATCCTCATTTGTTAAATCTACCTTAAAGTACTCAAAAATGCATATGAGGAACATTCCATAAGGTAAATTAGCCTTTTTTGTACTCTTTACAGACTCCCACATATGTCTAAGCATGAGGTAACTAAATGAAATGGAAGATGATGTAACAAGAGCAAATATTATGAGACAGTCAGATACAGTTACCCTGTTATGAGAACCACTTTGTGGGGTGAGGATGTGGGTTATGATGCGGTGCAGCAGGGAGTTGGTTGGACCCAAAGCCTTGTGAGTAGGAACGGTTCCATCTAGTCAAGACAGATTTTCACAGATTTGATGAAGAACTTGCTTGTATGTAAACCCAACATGTGAGTCCCATTTATCGCTCATGTAAACCTTCGGCCTTTCATCAATGTAACCAAGGGCAGAAGCAATGGTTTCAGTATTCAGAGTGATGTGCACCCTTTTCACGTAGGAGTGAAGGCTACCATCAATATATCTCAGATTAGCATAAAACTGTCTCACCAACCATGGGTAAACCATTTTATGGATAAGGAGCAAGGGTGACCATTTGAGACCATCAAACAGGGGTTGTAGGTTGATTCCTTTGGAGGCCAGAGACTCGAGATTAACCAGATAGGAGGGGCACAGATGCCGCTTTTCCAAAACCTCTTTGTGGAATTCATAGAAAGCACATGTTGAAAATCTTGAAGGATCAAAATGGGAGTGTGGTTTGTGAAATTTATTCTTGAACTCCATTGAACCAAGGTTCGTGGGTTCTCTGGTTTCATGAAGCACGAATCCTTTTTTCTTCTGTGAACTCTTTCCGGATGCATGTGGAGTGGTTCTTTTCGACGAAGATGGAGGGGGTGATGTATGAGATTCCTCTTCTTCTTCTTCCATGCTTGGCTCCTTGGTCTTCTCGCTTTTTCTTCTTCTAGAGGATTTTTGAGCAATAACTTTGCGCCTCATAGTTTCGGATTTCTTGGTGGGGGGTGAAGGGGAAGACGAAGAAGTAGAGTGAATGTGAATGTGTGTATGTGTTTGAGGCGTAGAGGGCTTTTGAGATAGGCGAATTCTCTCACTCTTCCTTGGTGCTGTTTTCTTTTTCATAATGAGGAAGATCAATGGAAATGGAAGTTGGAGAGGGAGAGGTGGCCGAAAGGTGAGGTGAGTGGAGGGAGGTTAGAGGAGCATTAAATGCTTGATTGGAAAGAGAGAGTGGAGGGAGTTATTAGCCATTAAGAGAGCGGTGATTATCCAAAGGGGTTTCAAAAACTGAAAAGGGGTTTCCTTGAATCAAGGGATTAGTTGGAAGGAAAGATTTGATTTGACAACATGCTTCTTCCAACAAGATTTGATAAGACAACAAAGAGATTTTGTGAGTTTATTTTTCAAACAAAAACGGTAAACTAACAAAACTGTCATGGTGGGGTCAAGAAATTTTGATGGGGCCCATGAAAATTGATTGTGGCGTTGCCTCCCCCTTGATTATAGCTCTTCTAACATGCTCATATTTTTATCTCGTCCAAACCTATGAGATAAAACTGAACAGAGTCAAATATTCATAAGTTATCAATAGTGCTTAAATCAAACATTCCCAAATTTTTTCTTAAGTTGCAGAATCTGTCTTCACAGAGGGGTTTTGTAAAAATATCAGCAATTTGGTCTTCAGATTTTACAAATTGAATATCAATAGTACCCTTTTGTACATGCTCTCTAATAAAATGATATTTTATCTCAATGTGCTTGGTTCTTGAGTGCAGAACAGGATTTTTTGAAATGTTTATAGCACTCATATTATCACAAAATAAGGGTATACTATTGATTTTTAATTTGTAATCTTCCAATTGTGTTTTTAACCAAATTAATTGAGAGCAACAAGCAGATGCGGAATGTATTCTGCTTCAGCTGTGGATAAAGCCACTGTGACTTGCTTCTTGCTTGACCACATGTTGAGTGAGCTTCCAAGGAAGCAACACATGCCGGAAGTGCTTCATCTATCCACTCTATTTCCCGCATAATCTGCATCACAAAACCCTACTGCACAAAAATCATCAGATTTAGGATACCATAACCCATAATTACAAGTTCCCTTAATGTATCTAATGATGCGTTTAACAACCGTAAGATGGGATTCTTTCGGGTGAGATTGAAATCTTGAGCATACACCCACACTTTGAACAATATCCGGTCTAGAGGAGGTAAGGTACATGAGTGAACCTATCATTCCTCTATACCTTGTTTCATCCACATCTTGGCCATCATCATCTTTTTCAAGTTTTGTATTAGGATGCATTGGTGTACCCATTGATTTGGAATTTTCTAGGCTAAACTTTTTGATAAGTTCTTTTGCATACTTTCCTTGGTGAATAAAAGTACCACTAGGAGTTTGTTTGATTTGGAGGCCAAGAAAGAAAGTAAGCTCTCCCATTAAACTCATTTCAAACTCACTAGTCATAAGTTTTCCAAACTCTTCACACAATGATACATTGGCCGATCCAAATACAATGTTATCAACATAAACTTGAACAAGGAGTATATCATCATTAGATGCTTTAATAAATAAAGTAGTGTCCGTGGTACCCCTTTGAAATTGGTTTTCCAACAAGAAGGCATTAAGCCTTTCATACCAAGCTCTTGGAGCTTGTCTAAGACCATAAAGAGCTTTCGATAGTTTGAAAACATGATTTGGAAACTCTTTATGTTCAAAACTGGGGGGTTGTGCCACATACGCTTCTCTATCAATAAAGCCATTAAGGAAAGCACATTTAACATCCATTTGAAATATTTTGAAACCCTTATGGGCAGCATAGGCAAGAAGCAACCTAATTGCTTCCATTCTAGCTACCAGAGCAAAAGACTCATCAAAATCTATACCCTCTTCTTGATCATAACCTTGGGCCACTAATCTAGCCTTGTTACGAACAACTTGTCCATCCTCACCAAGTTTATTTTTAAATACCCATTTAGTACCCGTAACTTTCTTACCATCCGGATGGGGTACTAGTGTCCAAACCTCATTCTTGTCGAATTGAGCAAGCTCTTCTTGCATGGCTTTGACCCATGATGGATCTTCAAGGGCTTGTTTGATATTGTTGGGCTCCATTTGTGACAAGAGAGCGAAATTGCTAGGTTCGGTTTGCCTTTTGGTGGAGGAGCTTGTAGTTACACCTTGAGAGGGATCACCAATGATGAAGTCATGAGGTTAACCCCTCATGGACTTCCATTCTCTAGGCTTTCGGACAGGTGTTGAGCTTTGATAAATTTCTGGTGGTCTCACTGTTTCAGTTTCTCGTGCTTGCTCAGGAGACAAAATGGAAATGTCTCCTTCAATCTGACGAGACAAAACCGGGCTGACAGATTCTTCAGTTTGCACAGATTTGGGATTTTTTTTACTTGTTCCAGCCTCTTCACAATCTAAATCATTATCCTTTACAATACTGGGAAATAAGTTAGAATCACAAAAAGTAACATGTATGGATTCCTCTATGGTTCTATGCTCTTTGAGATAAACTCTATAGGCCTTGCTTGTGGTGGAATATCCAACAAACATTCCTTCATAAGATTTTGGATCAAACTTTCCAAGGTTTTCTTTATTATTAAGTACAAAGCATTTGCATCCAAAAACATGAAAGTACTTAAGATTTGGAGGGGTTCATTTCCATAACTCATAAGGGGTTTTCTTTAACCCTTTTCTAATGATTGTCCTATTCAAAATATAACAAGTTGTATTCACAGCTTCAGCCCATAAAAATTTAGGAATCTCATTCTCACAAAGCATAGCCCTAGTCATTTCTTGAAGGCTTCTATTCCTTCTTTCAACCACCCCATTTTGTTGGGGGGTTCTAGGGCATGAAAAGTTATGAGAAATTCCTAAGTCATCACAGAATTTTTCAAAATCTTGGTTTTCAAATTCTCTTCCGTGATCACTTCTTAAATGAGCAATTTTTAAATCCTTTTCATTTTGAATTTTCTTGCAAAGAGTGGAAAAGGCATGGAAAGCATCATTTTTATGAGCAAGGAAAAGTATCCAACCAAATCTAGAGTAATCATCTACCACCACAAGACCATAGTGTTTACCTCCTAAGCTTTGAGTTCTTGTTGGTCCAAAAGATCAATATGTAACATCTCTAATGGCCTTTTGGTTGAGATTCCATCTTTAGGTTTAAAAGAGGATTTTACTTGTTTGCCCAATTGACAAGCATCACAAGTAAGATCCTTATCAAATTTTATATTTGGAATTCCTCTAACCATATTTTTCTTAACTAGCTTAGAAATTTGGTACATGCTTGCATGACCCAACTTTCTATGCCATAGCCATTTTTCAGAATCAAGAGATGTAAAGCATGTCACATTTTGTTCTTTTAGGTCCTCAAGAGTCAATCCATACACATTATTGCATCTTTTAGCTTCAAATAAAATATTCCCAATTTTTTCACAAACAACCAAACATACAAACTTCCTAAAAATAACTTCAAAACCCAAATCACACAGTTGACTAACACTAAGCAAATTATGTTTCAAACCATTTACAAGAAGGACATCATTTATACAAGATGAGAAGTTTTTACCAACTTTTCCAACAGCAACTATTTTTCCTTTTGCATCATCACCAAAAGTGACAAGTCCTCCATCATATTCATCAAGCTTTATGAAGAAGGTTGTCTTTCCGGTCATATGCCTAGAGCATCTGCTATCCATATACCACATATTTTCCTTCCTTTTGGATGCTAGGCACACCTACAAAACAAGCTCAAGTGACCTTAGGTATCCAAATTTTCTTGGATATTTTCACGTTAAACCATCTCTTATGTCCTAAGCCATTATAATCGAAGACAACTTTACAAACTTTATCACCAATCATTCTTTCACCAAAAAAATATTGAATCGGAAAGTGTCCATTTCGATTGCATAGTCTACAAAATCTTGGAGTTGCTGTTTTGTTAAAGTAGGTGGGATCTTGAAATCTTGTATCATTAAAAGATGAAGCAATGTTTTCAAAATGAGCTTTTTCTGCAGATTTATAAAACTCCAACCCAGCTTTATCGTATAGAGGTTTTTGACTAGCCAAGATTTGATTCAGATTTTCAGAACTTTGGGTGAACTTGGCTAAGTCTTCCTTAAGCCTCTTAACCTCTTTAAGCAACTCTTCATTTCTTTTAAAACAGTTTACATATGCAAGAACGGAATGATCACTTTCACAGCTCTTAATTTGGGCTTTTAACTGCTTATTTTCTTCAACAAGATCACAAGCAGTTTCGGCCTCCCTTACTTTTTCTTTAAGAAAACTATTTTCAGCTTTAAGAATGGTGATTTGTTGTTCAAGTTCTTGATTTTCCAGCAGGAAGCATCTTATTTTTTCAGAAAGGTGGTCTATCATAAGATGAAGATCTTCAGTGTTAGGGTTATGAAAGACTACCTGATCAATGTGATCTGCCATGAGGCATGGTTGTGACTTGGTCTCGGTTTCTTCATCATCATCATCAGAGTCATTTTCTAAGTCTTTCCACGAAGCCATCAGTCCCTTCTTCTTTGCTCTTTTTGGCTTCTCCTCCTTCTTTAACTTGGGACAATCAGATTTGAAATGCCCCATTTTCTTGCAGTTGTAACAAGTTACTTTGCTAAGGTCTTTCTTCATTCTCCTTGAGCTGCTGTCTTTGCCTTTGAGCTTCATCATTTTCCTGAATTTTTTGGCAAATAACACAAATTCATGTTCAGAGGAGTTATCACTGGATTCTTCATCCAGAGGGTTAGTCATAGAAGAAAAAGCAATTCCTTTCCTTTTTGAATCTTTTTTCAAATAGGTGTTTTCAAAAGCAAGAAGATTTCCTCTCAAATCATCACAAGTCATGGAGTCTAAGCTACTGCTCTCAGAAATAATTAAAGCTTTTGTTTCCCACTCTTTTATGAGACATCTCAGCACTCTCCTCACAAGCACAGAATCAGGATATGTAATTCCCAGAGCATCTAAGCCAACAATGATGATGTTGAATCGTTCAAACAACTCATCAATAGACTCTCCTTCCTTCATTGCAAACATTTTATACTCTCTGTTCAACATATCTGTCCGAGTCTTTTTTATAATGGTGGTTCCTTCATGAGTGATTTGCAATTTATCCCAGATTTCCTTTGCCGTTGTGTAACGTGATACCCGTCGGTACTCCTCGAAGCTGATAGCACAGTTGAGCAGGTTTACTACCTTGGCATTTAACTCCACCTTCTTCCTATCTTCCTCGGTCCAGCTTGCTTCTGGTTTGAGAGTGACTATTCCTTCAGCACTTGTGTTAGTTGAAAATTGAGGGCCTTCCAAGATGATCTTCCAAAGTCTGTAGTCTACTGCTTGCACAAAGATCTTCATTCTCTCTTTCCAATAGGTATAGTTTTTCCCATTGAAAAGAGGCGGTCTGTTGCTTGACTGTCCTTCTGTAAGATTGTAGGACACCAGATTAGAGCCACTGCTTTCTGCCATTTGGATCTTTTCTCCAAGCTGCAAAGCTTGATCTCTTTGAGACCAAGCTCTGATACCAATTGATGGTTTCAGTGGCTAAGAGAAGGGGGGTTGAATCTTAGCCCCCCTTTTTTGCTTAGTAACACTTGCTGGCCTTTGAGATAACTTCAAGAGACTTTTTGATTTTTGTCTCGTCCCTAGCCACGAGACTTTTATTTTATCTCGTCACTTGGCACGAGACTTTTCTTTTTGTCTCGTCACTTGGCACGAGATATTTTTCAGTTTGAACTCCTGTGCAATAGAAATAGAATTGGAGTAGAGAAGAGAGAAAATTACACCCAGATATATCCTGGTTCAGCTGCTAAGTGCAGTGCAGCCTACATCCAGTCTCCATCACAACCATGATAGAATTTCACTATAATCTTCTTGATTACAGACTGTAAAGTGCTAACCCAACTTACAAGGGGATTCTCACAGAATCATGAAACACAACATAGATGAACAAAGGAACTCTAAGGACATCTATGGCTTTTTCTTTTAATTTTGCACTCTCTGCCTTTTTCCGCTCTATGGCTTTTTTATACAAACCTCACAGTTTGCCTTTTCCATGAGACTCAAGACATGAAAAAATTAAACAGAAAAATACTAAATAGAATACATTGAAGGAGAAGAAAATCTGTAAGCTTAGGTAGCTCTGAGAATCATGTGCCTTGCACTCTCACTGCTTTCTTCTAACTCCTTGCTCCAAACAGTGGTTGTTCTCTCTTTTTATAGAAGAGGGAAGCCTCCACTTTTGAAGCCAAAACCCAAGCCAACTTCTTCTTCTTCAAGAAACAGAATCGGTTCGGCCACATAGAGAGAGAAGAGATAACCATGCAAAACCCAACATGCAATTACCTCTAGTCCTTCCTTTGTAACACCTTAATACTTTTAAACCGAGTTAAGCTTTATTTGGATTATATTTAGTAGCTGATATTCAAAACCTTGCGAAATTTTTCTTTTAAAACAAATATGAAATATTTATATAAAATAATTTATAGATAAAAATATTGAATAATTAGTTTTTATTCGAATAGTTACTAGTTGAAAAATATAAGTGGATTTGAAAATACTAACATGAAAAACCGGTGTGCTAAACTATGAAGGCACAACAATGACAAGCTTTACTCATACCAAATAAAAAGAAAACATAATAGTTACAATTGCAATCAGTCAATAAGGATAAAACAAGACACATAGGAAATCCTAATTCTCTTAATTTGTTTAACTATGGCTAAAACAATCGCATATTCTTTCTTCTTAAGGTAAACGTTTAATGTTTTGTATCTACGTCCTCGATAGCTTGCTCCCACTAGTGCACCTGTCTTTTTCCCTCAACTGTATTGCTTCGTACTGCATCGTTCCTGAAGATGGTACAGAGAGAGGGGTGAGAAACAAAAATTTCTCAGTAGTTTATCTATATGGTGTCATCGTATCCATCCTCAGCCACTCCGAGTTTTAAAATAAAAGCAGTGATAATGCAATGTTGTTCAATTATTATTTCAAAAGTCTTTGTTAGTCGGAGTGGTATGACTTTTAGATGCTTCTCATTTACTTATGTTATGACATGTGTGATGCATACAAAATGCTTATAGCATTAAAACATATAAAGGTAAACTCATAAACCTTGGTATGATGTTCTCATAGGCCATAAAGCCAGACAAAATAAATAATAAATAAGAGAAGAATAGTAACATTGCCATAAATAAGTCAAACAGAGTAAATCTGAATAAAATAAAAATCTTAAACAATATCATGCATCATACAAAAAGGAACTTTGGATAAAAGAAAGATGTTTGAATGCAATAATAAACATAATCATAAATCAAAAAAAGATAAAAGAAGAACAATCATGATCACACTTTTCATTGCACTTTTCATTACTTTTTCTCGTAGCTTTTATGGAAGGTATTGAGCTCAAACCGGTATAAAAGGTGGGAGTCCCCTTCCCTTACCGAAGGTTATCATCCCAAATGTTTTGGCGATCACCTTCCCTTAGCGAAGGATCATCTCGATCGATCACCTTCCCTTACCAAAGGATCATATCGATATCTTGTCTTTGGGGGTCACCTTCCCTTACCGAAGGATCATTCCCTCAGTTCAATTTACAATCAAGGTTATTTAGACATACACAAGAAAAGAGTTATATCAACAAAGATATCTTATTATATAAAATTGATGGGAGTCTCCTTCCCTTACTGAAGGTTCCCAAAATTTTCCCAATCACCTTCCCTTACCGAAGGATCATCTCGATTATCTTGTCTTTAGGGGTCACATTCCTTTACCGAAGGATCATTCCATCGGTTCTTTAATGCACATAAGATTGCTATTATAATGCATAATGCGTATGACGAAAAGAGACATTATATCATGACATATGCAATGCTAACATCCATATAAAAAAATATTTAAGATATGACATATAAAAATTAGCATAAAATCCCCTACCTCGGGTGAAGTTCCGCTAGGTATTCCGATGTAAATAGATATGGTTTGTTAGTGAAGAGAGACTTGTTTTATGGCTAGACTTTGTGTATACTAGAATGTTTTGTATAGAAAAAGGGAATAAAATGAGAAAGGAAGGATCAAATAGCTCTCAGGTATGTGTAGATTATGTTATGAGGCATTTAGGTGAAATCTTCAATCTGGATCGTCATTTTGTGAGCCTATAACTTTTTTTACGTTTTGAATTTGGAATTAGCTATTAGAGAAAAATTTATAGAGAATTGAATTATCTTTAAAACGAATCTTAAACGAAGTCAATCAGATAACAACAGCTTGAGATATTCCCGAAATACTGTTAGTATATTAGGTTGGCTGATAAGAGCGCGATTTTCTACTCTGAACTTGTAACTGATTTATCTACCTAATTTAATTTGAATTTGATTTTATACTAAACTTAAGGAATAGAGCTAGTATTCTTATCTTTTCATATAACTAAATATCATTCAAATCTAATAAATGTAGAATTAATTATGACTATATTTTTAACAAGGTTGTTTATTGTCGGTTAGAGATTTACTACCACTAGTACTCTCATATGTTTAAATTTAAAATTCAAATCTTAAATCATTACCATTTTAATTAATTAATTAGTTATTAAATAATAATTTGATTCAAAAAGTTGGTATGTTACATCCTTGGTCACCATTCTTCATCAATCCGGGCTCTCCATCCTTGGCTTGCTCTCCAAGATGGATTTCTAGCCCTTGATGCTTCATAATGATGATGACTTCATCTGCTTCAATCTCTGCCTCTTCCATCACTTCGCCACTCTAGCTACTTCCTGTGGTGGTTGAGCAGAATCAAAGACAAGTCATACCTCCAAGAATCTCTTCCTTGCTGGCCGAGATCTTCTTCTTTTTTTTGGGTATGAAGAGCTCGAGATTACCTCACCAAATCTACCCATATTTGGTGAAAATCTCAGCCACAGCATACTTTTATTTTGTTATGTTTTCTTGCTATCATTGTGATGGTCTTGTAGCTTGCTCTTTCTTCAATTTGGTAGCTAAGTTTTGCTTTCATGGTTTTCTGTGTAATAACCGAAGAAGAAAAGCAAAGATGAGAAAGAGGAGAGAGAAATTTGAACACTAGCTAATGGATAATGATAAAGTGAAATTAAAGTCCAACTTCCCTTGCATAAGGTAGCGTGTAGAGTTACTGAACCAATCAAATCAATTTCTCTCTCTCACATTTATGTTTCCAATGCTAGCAAATTAAATTTGAAATCCATCCAAAGTAAAGAAATGGGATCCGTGGGAAAGCATGAGGCAAATGATAACATTTGCTTTCCTGATGGATATTGAATCAAGCATTGGTTCTTGTAGCATCAAAATTAATTTGGGCTTGTAGCAATAATAGCTTCAATTTGGCCCAAATAAAACACAACATTGTTTCAGCCACTATGATCACAATTAGATTAATATCAAGGCTGAGTGTTCATAGGCATATTGGGCTTGCACCAGAATTTCATTTTCGGTCCAATATTAAAAACCTGAAACAAAATTATTAATCAATATATATTAAATGAAAATCAAATTAATAATTTTGTAATTAATTATTTTAATAATGTTTAGTCATCACAAATATTAATTTAGAGTTTTTCCAAACTCATCAAGGCTGGAATGATTAAGCATGTTGAATGTATAGTGCTTGTGATAATGATTGTTGATATGAGTTGAATATATGCTGATGACCATAGTTATAGTAGAAATATAATGCTATACGGTGTACTGATAAGTGGTTGACAAGTTGGTGATATTGACCATGTATATATGAATGTTAATAACATTGTTGGTTAAGATGAGACATTTAAGTGTGAATGTGCGTAACATTAAAGTATGATTGATGTGTAGAGATTTTAGTGTTATTTTGGTATGGTATGGTATGTTGTTGTGTTGATGGATATAGATATGGTAAGTTGAATTGAGTTTAGGTTTTAATGAAAATTGAGGTTTTGAGGTTTTATGAAAAAATTAGTTTTTGGCCGAATTTCGACGAGTCATAACTTGGCTTCCGGACCCCCAAATGATTTCAAACTTATTTTATATGAAAATTGGATCCGTGAAGTTTATGTCGTTCAAAGAATGGATGAAAAATATTTTAAAACGAAAAAGTTATGCGCGTCGAAAGTTTGAGGTTTTAAATTGAAATTCTGCAGATTTCAGACTTAGCCAAATTTTTGCCTAAAAAGCCTTGCATGTATATGCATACACCCTTATACCCATTAATTACATTCTGTTTGGTACCTATGTGTACGCGTAGCACCAAAAAAAAAGAGTGTTTCGCGTACGCATACAGGAGCCATACGCATGCGTTCAATTCTGTCTAGCGTACATGCGTACACGGACAAGTGCATGCGTACGTGTCTTGGCCAAAAAGAGGTCAATGCGTACGTATACATGTGTATGCGTACACATACCCCTGTTTTCAGCAAATCATTATTTTGTGTTTTCGAAACCAATTTGACCTCCTAAACCCCTATTTTCATATTGTTAATTCTAAACTTGGTTAGAAAGCTTAGTAACGAGATGGAGTTAGGAAATTAAGGTAACTTGGAGAAGAAGTAAAGGTTAAAAATGGTGAATCATATAAGAATGAGGTGTATGCTTAAATGATTTATGATGTCAAGGCTTGAATGATTAATTTCTACAATTACTCTAAAATGTATGAGGCTTACACATTTAATTTATCTGAGATACGAATTTTTCTGGGTAAAGTGTCGTGGCTTACCACCACATGTTTCAGATTGAGACTCAATACTCTATTGATCCTGCGACGTAAGATATGACCGGACACTTTAAATTTTCGGAAAGGTTGACCCCCATTGAGCAATTTATAATATGAGAAAAAGCTATGCATAGACTCTTGAGGATGCGCGTCGGGGGACAGTCCAAAGGTTTAGCAGCCGGACTTGTCGGGTTGACTTGATAACTGAAAGATGAGACTCATCAGCCGTAGGACAGGCATGCATCATGTACATATTGCTTGAATTACTTGTTTGTGCATTAACTGGGTGTGCCTAAATGTACTTGCTATGTTAGTTGTATAATTGTTATCTGCAGTACTTGCACTCTACTTGTGTTTGTCTTTATCTGCTTGAGTGTCTATGATATGTTATTGGAGATGGAGGAACGGAGGAAAGGCGAAAAGATTTAGAGTTAAGGTTAAGTTTAAGTTAGACTTAGATTTCCTTAGAATACCACCTTTTATGGTTTCTGTTTTATACTTTTAAGCATTTTAATCTGAGTGTCGGCATTTTAGGATTGCCTTTGGCATTTCCAAGACCTTATATATTATGTGCGTGGCATCTTTACCATGCTAAGAACCTCTGGTTCTCACCTCATACTGTGTTCTTGTTTTCCAGATGTAGGTTGAGAGGCACCTCGCTAGGCGTCTAGACTTCTGAAGCGGAGTGGTTTCTAAGTTCCTTTTTGCTGTATAGTTCATAAGTATATATACTTAGCTTTCTCTTCGAATGACTTGTTTATTTTGATTTTCTTAGAGGTTTATGGAGAGTTAGGGTTTTATCTATATATTTTGGGTTTTTGGGATATGTATATATATATGTATATATTCTCTAGCCAGCCTTGGCTTCGCAGGCTGAGTTAGGAGCTAGTTATTCTGTATCCTTGACTCTCTATTCTCACTTTTGTTTATTTATACCTATGATCCTTAGGTTTCTTTGCACGCAAGTAATCCCGTTTTCTGAGCATTGCGCTTTTATTTTCGCGATTTTTGTTTCACCTGTTTTTCAAGGCTCCTATATATATATATATATATATATATAATTGTTTTAGAGACCGTAATACCACATCACCTCTATTTTATGGCTTAAGTGTAAAATTCTGTGTGATAGGGTGTTACACGTGAACTCAATCATTGTCATTTTTTTTTATTCTATACAAATTGAATTGTCAAAATTTTCTATTGAAGCAATTTTCTGTTATTTTTGGATCCTCTTTTTATTTTAATTTAGTGTGAAATTTCTAATGATATAAATTTTTGTTCATTGTGATACGGGAATATGCTGAGTTTCTAGATGATCTGCTATTCATCTTTTATTGTTGAAATAAATTTTTATTTTGTTAAAATGATCCATTGTTCACTTCAAGATTTTCTAGTTCTTTAAAAGTTTTGTTTCATTCATTCATTTTTTTAAAGGAACTCAACTACAAATAGAATGAAAAACATAACCCCAAAAAAAAAAAAAAGAGCAGATTTGAGTGTTTAACTAATCACTATATATAATTTAGAGTTTAAGATTTAGAATTTAGTGTTTAATTTTTTTTTTTTTTGTTTAGGTCTTAGGATTTACAGGTTAGGGTTTATATTTTATGTTTACGGCTTCATGTTTAGATTTTATAGTTTGGAATTTAGAATTAATTTTTATCTACGAGAATTTGAAGTTTTGTTTTCTCGAAGTTAGGATTTAGGATTTAGGATTTAGGACTTATTGTTTATTGTTTATAATTTAGGATTTACGATCTACGAATTTATATAATAAAATATATAATTATCTTTCTATAAGTGTCTAATTTAGCAATTATATTTTTGTGTTTAAATTTAAGATTTAGGGTTAAGTGATTTTTTTATTGTTTATGATTTATAATTTAGGGCGTAAGAATTTTGGTTTATGTTTGATAGTTTCATTGTTATAGTTGAGTTAATTTTTTAGGGTATATGGTTTTGGATTTATTGTGTATTTTATGTGTTTATCTTTTATTACTATAACTTTGTTTTCTCTAATTTTGTTCTTATTAATAAAACTCAACTGGTTTATATTGTTAAAAGTGACATATGTTATCCTTTAATTATTCTTTAATTAATATTTTCAAATTATGTAATAATATTTAGCTTATTTTGAAATATGTAGTTATTTTTTTATTGTATAAAATAATTATTTTTTACATTAAAATTATGATTATATGAAAAATATTATTATTCATCCAAAATATAATTTTTAGCGACTCAGTATTATTTTATAATGTTATTAATATTTGTATTTTATAATTTTTTTAGGCTTATTTAAATTTGGTGTACAAATGTTTAATTCTTCCAATTTTTTTGAGTTAAGGTTTACGGTTTATTGTTTGTATTTTAAGTGTTATATTATTATGCTGTTATTTATAATTTATTAATAATGAATTACTCAATTGATATTTATTTTATATATATATATATATATAAAACAGTTTTTTATATAGTTTAAAACAATTTTTTATATGTATATTCTATTTTGATTTTGTTATTGAATTGATTTACATTGAACTTTTTTAATTTCTTATGAAACACGTGTTTGTCAATTATTTAAAAGCTTAGCTTTTCAGTTATGTTTTTGTTAAGAATATTTTTTTAAACTGATTATCCAAATTAGTTTTCAAAGGTTTTAAAAACGAATATTTTAGTTTTTAGAAAATATTTATACACAAGAATATCTCAATATTTTACTTTGACAGATAAATTAATCTTCAGTTTATTTTTTGACACAGTTACTCAAATCAGTTCCAAAAATTTTAAAAGTAAACATTTTAGTTATTCCTAAATCCTTGATTAGCGTTTACTTTGATTAGCTTAGCGATTGAAATTCAAAGATTTATCATTTGAAAATAAGAATTTGTATCTTTTTTTATTACTTTTTATATAATTTAGGATATAACTTTAAATAATTAGTCTTTTTATTTATTAAGATATATGATTTAATATGCTAATAAGCATTGCTCAAAAATATTTATTATTATATAATTGTACACTTCCAATTTTAATTTTTACGTTTGAAAAGTTATACATAATTTTTATTAATTTATAATATTTTTATTATTTTAATAATTTTGTAGATAAATCATTTGTGTTGTCAATATGATTTAGTTAATTCACTAAATCTAATTTTCATAGTGTAAATATTATTCATTCAATATTCTTTAGAAAAATTATTTATATCACCGAATTCAGTTTTTATGGTACACTTAATATTTATATTTTTTTTACAAACATTATATAAATTAGTGTTTATGGTATATTAATTTAATATATAAGTATATAATGTTAATTTTTTACTATTAGAATATATAAATAATAATTAAATATACTAAGAAATAAGTCTTATTATTATTTATGGTGGTTAGCTTAGCCATATAAATTTTAAAATTCACTCGTTAAGAGCAAGGATTTGTATAATTATTTATTATTTCATATATTTTTAGTTTTTTTAAGCTCATACGATTTCTAATTGTAATATATTTTTCACAAGTAGTTATTACGACTTAGTTTTTAGTTATTCTTAAATTCTTGGTTAGGGTTTATAGTGGTTAGCTCGCTTAGCAATAAAAACTCAAGGATTCACCATTTGAAACCAATAATTTGTATCATTTTTTATTACTTTCTATATAATTTAGGATATAACTATAAATAATTAGTCTTTTATTTATTAGTATATATATTTTTATATACTAGGAAGCATCACTCAAAAATATTTAGTATTACATAGTTGTACAATTTAAATTTTAATTGTTCAGTTTAAAAAGTTATAGATAATTTTATTAATTTATAATATTTTTATTATATTAATAATTTTGTAGATAAATCATTTGTGTTGTTAATATGATTTACTTAATTTTTTTAACTAAATCACTAAATTCAATTTTCATAGTATAAATGTTATTTGTATTTTTTTCAAACATTATATACATTAGTATTTACGGTATATTAACTTAAAATATAAATATAAAATGTTAATTTTTTTTTATCAATAGGGTATCTGGGTATGTAATTAAAAATTAAATATAATAAGAAGCATGTCTTACTAGCAATAGCATTACGTAGCTTAACGATAAAAGTTTTGTATTCATCAATTAAGAATAAAGGTTTGTATAATTCTTTTATTGCTTTGTATACGTATGTTTTTTCAACTTTATTATTTCTCACAAATTACGTCTTTAATTTTTAGTTATTTTGTGATAATTGTTTTTATTTTTTAATTAGCATTGTACTTTTAAATTATTATTATTAGTTGTCAAGCATGAATTTTTTCCCTTATTTATTTAGTTTTATGTTAAAGGATTAAAAATATATTTTCCTATTATTTTATATATTTTTAACTAATCTAACTCTTAGAATATTTAATAGTATTTGAACTTTTTAACTCTTATCATCTGTTTTATATTTTGTTATCATTGAATATAATTGTTCTGGTGGTCAAAATCAATCTTTATTTTGATTTTCTATTAAAGTATTTGTCCCTTAAACTTTATTCTTTTTTTTATGTCATTTCTTAATTTATTCTAAATATCTTAACCAAGTATATATATATATATATATATATAAAATCTTTGTGACGAAATTTTTTTCTTAATAATTAAAATGCATTATTTTCTGTTTATTTTTTGTTTTTTTCATTTTGGATTATGATATCTATAATATTTTAGTTTTCGTTTAAATAAAAACTTGAAAATATTAGCTTTCCAGTTATGCTTTTAAATTTTTTTTTTTAATATTCTGATGGATGGCTTTGTCTAAATACATTTTTTATTACTTAATTTATTAATGTCATTTTTTTTTATTTAAGAATTTTGACTTAATTTCAACCCATTATTTTTTCCATTTTTCTTTAGTTTTGCATTCTTCAGTTTATCATATTAGTCTTTACCTTCCGTCAATAGTTGATAAAAAGTGTGACTATCTCCAACTATTTTACTTTATTTTTTGCAAATGATCAAAATGGTCTTAGCTTTATTTTTTTAAACATTAAATAATATTCATTAAAATAAATTATAGCTTTGAATTAGTATGTGATTTGAATTACAGGATTAAACTAGTATTTCTTAGTCACCAAAAAAAACTAGTATTTCTTAGGCTCTGTTTGGTTAATGAGTGAAAGTAAATAAGATATAAATATAGATACACAAATAGAAGTAGACATAACTATAGACAATTTTTTTTATTTATTTGATAAATAATATACAATACAATACACAAATCACAATTATATTAAAATGTTAATATTATTCTTCTCTTTCACTTCAATTTGTTATTTTTTTTAAGATTAGCGCAGTTCAAGTAACAAAACCTAGATATAGATTATTATTAAAAAAAATTAAAAATAAAAATAAAAGAAAAGAGAAAAATTATGGAAGCAACTTCTACAAAGAAATGATGGTGGTGATGTCTTCTTTTTTAGAGAAAGACTAGATTTGTAAGAAGATGACATGAAAAACACCGTAAATAGCTTAAATACTGGAGGGGGGAGAAGGAGGGAGGAAGAGAGAGTTGTCATGGGAGAGAAGCAAAAGACACCAGTGAAGGAGAAGGGAACAGTTGGAGGAAGAAAGATAGATTTGGAAAATTCACAAAATATTAAATATAAAAATGAATAAAAAATTTGTGTCTAATATAAAAAATTTTTGTCTCAACTTTTCAAAGGAATTTTTTAATAATAAAATAAAAAAAATTATATTTCTCCAAATATAATTTTTGGATTTTAATTTTTAAAATATGATTTTTTTTTTGGCATTTAAGCAACTTTGCCGGACTCGGCGAACTCTATAAAAATTGGTAAGTTCGTCTAACATCTGGCGAACCCTCGGCGAATTTCCTTTATAGAGTTCGCCTAACTCCCGGCAAACTCCCTTTTAAGTTTTTTGAATTCCACATTTTTAATCCATTATCATCATCTCCAAATAGTATATAGATCTACAAACAATATATAGGAGTACACAAAAATACACGGAGAACAAGCATGACTTCTTCAAGAATTTTTTAACAACGACAAACATTGTTATCGTCTCTAAAAATTACACCGGAATAAACCATATTTGACAAAAAAAAAATTTTAATTATAAATTAAAAAAAATAATTATTTTCCAAAAATAATCTATAGTTAACAATTTAACAATCCTTGTTATTTTTGGAAAATAGTTTTTTTTTTAAATTTATAATTAAAAAAATTCTTGTTAAATATGGCTTATTTCGGTGTACCTATGTATTTTTAGAGACAATAACAATGATTGCCATTGTTAAATATGACTTATTTTTTTAATTTATAATTAAAAAAAATTCTTGAAAAAACTGTGCTTATTATCCGTGTATTTTTGTATATTCCTATGTACTGTTTATAGATCTATATACTGTTTGGAGATGATGATAATAGATTAAAAATACAAAATTCAAAAAACTTAAAAAGAGTTTGCCGGAATTAGACGAACTCTATAAAATTTAAAAAGTTCGTCGGGAGGTTAAGTGAACTTGTCAATTTTTATAGTGAACTTGTTTAAATTAAAAAAAAAATCGTATTTTAGAAGTTAAAGTCCAAAAATAATTTTTAAAGAAAGGATTTTTTTAATTTTATTATTGAAAAAAATATCTACTTTCTAAAGAGACACAAAATATACGTCTATTATGTGCAACCGTATATCACCGTGTCCTTTAAAAAATGGCGTGTTTTCAACGTAGATGTGTGCCACCATATTTATATATTAAATAGACAAACTCACTAACCAAACACGATATTATACTGAGGCTTCAAATTGGTGATAATTAAAATAACACTTCATAAAGAAAACAGTAATCGATTTGACATAATCACACATCGTACAATTTTGAAAGACGGTCGTATTCTAGTTTTCCCTCTATACTTGCTTCAGAAGAATTGGGTAAATTATTAGTTAGTGCTTGGATAAATTTGTTCTCCTTACGCTAGTTGCTTCCTATTTTGTCGAGAAGAAAGTAATAGAACCTTGGGTGGAAAAAAGAAAAGGACACCATGCGTGCTTTCTACCAACATTCGTTAAAGGGATGTGATATGCTCCAAAATTTTTTCCAGGCAAGGCAAAGCTTGCTTCGTTTTTTCCAGAAGTTTTATATTTACAAGAAACACAAGGCAGGAAGACCCTAACTTGTAGAAATGGAAGTCTGAATTAACTATTTCCCATTAGTATTGGCATGCTTATGGAAAGGCCAAAGATTTACCAGACGCTCGAGCACACTTTTCGAGAAATAGCCAGAGAATCCGGCAGGTGTTGTTGGCGGAGGAAAGTCTTCTGCAGGCATAGCAAATGGATGAATCATCATTTCCATCTTTTCAAATGTGAGGTATGATCCTATTTCTTGAAGCCTTTCAGGACCCATAATAGGCAGTGTGTGCTCCTGGTGCAACGAAGCAGCCTCACTATCGTTCTTCTGCTGACCATGCATGTAGCATGACACAAATTAGCAAAAGAGGAAAAGAAATTCAACGTTCAAAATCAGCAGCATATTCAATGGTATTCCTCATGAAAAGTTGTTAATAGACCTTATAATATGAACAAATCTAACTACTTCCAACAAGTGAATTAATTGCAAATTCCTACATGTTACTGGCAGCAAGTCAAAAAACAATTATATTTGGTATTTTACTTGATTAAGGAAAATAATTAAACAGTTGACTTCGTCGAAGGTTCAAGCTAATGTAACACTACAATATTCTGAAGCCTAATGGATATTGAGCTGAATTTCAATTTCATACCAAGAAATGCAAAGTGAGTAGAACTAGAACCCCAGTTTGGATTTCTTACGGAAAACTATATAAATTGGATATCATTACCTCCAACGGCGATAAATCAGCACCCCGGCTGAAGGTCAGCTCTATGCGGAACCTTTTTGGATCTTCTAGATCGACCTGCATTTAAAAGTCAAAAGTGGATCAACTACTTTCTTAATTAGACAGACAGGGTTTTCTCCAAGACCACCTTTTTGAACAAATGGAAAAAAGAATAAAGAAACCCGTATGATGTAGAACACTTGGGAACCCTATAACATGCTAAAGATGTTGATTGGGAAATGGCAAAAATAACTGACCTCTGTGTTCTCAAACATTCTCAGCACAATGTAACTCATGTAGTCCAGCTCCTTTGTTTTATATAGGCGGTCTAGAGCATTATGACAAACAAGGCTCTCTTCTTCTTGAAGAGATTCATCCAAATTACAATATCGAAGAACATTCATGAGAGAATGGATATGTGATTCCTGTCAAAAAAGGGGGAGGTGGAAATTATTAAGGATGTGTGTGGTTCAAGCATTACTTTGTTACAAAGATTCCATTCCCATGGGAATTAAATATACCCAAGGGGAAGGTGGGAATTGAAATGATGGTATTTTGATTCTCTGGAATCAAATTTGCTTGGGAATAGCTTTTCAAACTTTGAACCAAACATGAGCATATGATATTCCCATCTTAAAATTCCTAAGAATTATTTATAATTCCCCCAACCACACACACCCTAAGAGAAACAAATGTCAACAATTTTTTTTTAAACTTTCTGTTTAATGCATCTTATTTATACTTTAGTGTTCAATACAAGTTGACTAGTTAAATTTAAAATTTGTTTTCACGTATGAGGTCTGTGTAGATACAATACAATTAACCACTCCAAAGGACTTTTTGGTTATATTAACAGATTGGAAAATGAGATGTGATACTCACAGAAGTGAAGTATAGGCGTGTTCGCACATGGCGTTCAGGAGTCTTCACATTTGCATACCTAATGGAAAATAAAAGATTATTAGAATACAACTTAAAAATTTACCAAATCAAATGAAGACCAGATACTTACTTTGGATCTAAACGATATTTGGTCTCCTTATCATCATCGTCGTCTTGATCCATTGATATATCACTGAAAGTGCTTGATTTTCTGGCCATTTCACCATTCTTATGATGTTTTGACTTGGCCTCTGTATCTTCCTTCTCAGTTTTCATCGCCGATGTATCATTGTCTTGGTTACTCTTTAATTCAGCAACACTGATAGCTTCCTCCCGAGTATTCCTCATATCAATTAAAATTTTACCCAATAATCGACGAGCAATCTGAGTTAAGACAGCGTAAACAATTGAAACAAGGTAATCAGGAGGCTACAGTTACAAGAACATAGGGGTAATGCATTGGATTACAGTACTGCATGTTCAATATGAAACTCCAATATAAAGATGTATAAATAGTTTTAATCTGTCGTACAGTTTATTATGTTTGGTTATTGCCTTATATGTAATATAGCTATTGCCCAAAAGGCCAAAATGATACTTTATTTTTCCTAAAAGTGAGCATGTTTTATGACTGTTCTTATCAAATGTAGAGTGTTATATAACTGAGCATCTAATGTCACATTGAAAACTGAGTTGCTGTATCCACAAGGCTTGTTTTGGTTGTTGCATGTTTATATATGTCTGTCATGAACTATCAACAGACGATGAATTATTCATGACATCTGTAAATCTCATGTTTATTATAGTCGGTCAAATCTTCTATCACTGTTTAAGAATAGAATGTTAAATAACTGAATCAAAACTTTGGTATAGGCACGGCAGGGAAAATGTTCACATATATTTAACATGAGAAGAAATTTGCAAGATTCCTTAAAGCAGGAATTTACCTCTGAACCGATCTTCAGCTTCTGCTTTGGATTAATTCCATATTCATTTGGAATTACACCATCAGCAAGTGCCTGCAAATAAGATGTCAGAGCGATCAGGAAAGTTAACAGACCGAGTTCAAAGTTGATTAATATATGAACAACGGAGCAATATAAAATGTAAGGGCTTTATTTCTGCAGAGGAATACTTGACTCTTAAGTTTTTTAACATATAGAGTTTCTCCCAACGTTAAAAAGGAAAACACTGTACTCTGTTCTATGAAAAATTTTTGCTGAGTGAAAGTCACGCACTATGCTGCCTTTTACATGTAAGACTATCAGCGACGCTACCAGCATGCAATTTATACAAAAACCAGTGATATGTAAACATGAGCAGAGGTTACCCAAACATTATACTGCATACCTGAGCAACTCTAAATAGCTCGTCCAGTCCCTCTAGATTAAGATGCGCATTGTGCAATAGATCATATCTGCAATGTGGAAGCCAGCATTAACTTCTTAGAGAATAAATGAAGCTATATAATTTATGATATTGCCAATTTTTCATTTTAAATTCATATTTGACTCCTATGCATATTTGATGTGCACACTTATGAAATAGGGTTGGAATTGCTTGTCCAATGATAAATTAATAGTCAACAATTAAATCAGCCTCAACAAACTGTAGGAGGGTCTTCTAAAGGTTGCAGTCTAATCACAACTCAGAGATCAAAATATACACACAAAAACTTGAAACACAAACATAAAACTGGATGGACGATCACTAGAACAGATCAGACATGAAAAACAGAACAGTTGGGATTGGAAGAAGGAAAGTGACAGAGAGGAACAAAGAGAACAGGAAAAAAAATAAGGAAGCCTATGGTTTATGGTAACCATCACATTGAAAATAATATTATGGCCAATGAGAACCCTTTACATTATAGAAAATAGTTCAGGTGAAGGGGTGAATGAAACAGAAAATTAAACTACAGATATAACATTTTTACAGCCATCAGGAGAGGAAAGACTCTGCATTTCATGATCTTTAACAAGATCTCCATAATTGTTACCATAAAAAGAAAAGAAACAAAACAAAACAAAAACTCCATAATTGTTTTCTGCATAAAGATATGTAGCGATTGAAAAGATCAATCGAGTTATAATACAAACATAAGATAAGATAACTTACTTGCATGAATCATAGACATCAGGAATTTGGGTGATGTCAAAGCGCCTGTGCAATTAACAGGCCATTAGTGTACAACATTCAACATAAGGCAAAACAGTTCAACTAGGGAGACAACATTTTTTAGCCAATAAACTACAAGTACACAGAAGAGACCAATACACCGTACACGTAATGCATACAAAATTCATGATAGTTTTGAGAGTGAAATCATCACTGGAAAATGCTAAATCGAAACAAATAATAGCATTTAAAATCATTTTAATTAGAATAAAGGAATTTACATATTCTTAAAACCTGAAGCATGTTTTTGCTTGTTTAACATATAAAGCAAACCATATTACTATCATTAAGAGACAAAAATTGGATTGGATGAGATGGGTTAACGGGAACAATTCCACCTATAGATTAAGGAAAGATAAAAACAGCATCCATATCACATTACAGAGGTAGGAAATGATTTTCACTCCACAAATAACTTTATCGTTTGAAGCATCTGATTGCCTTTACTCATTATCATTGAATGCATGTAATTAAACCAGTCAAATGTACTATTAACGGTACTTGCAAAAAAAATTTGCATTTCTAAATATATAGAAAAAAAAAAGTACAGAAAACATTAAACCAAAAAAATTCTAAGCACTTACTCCTTCCGTTCATTGTACAAGTCTCTTTCAAGTTTTTTCCACCGAGCATACATTAATAGAAACCCTTCACTACCACATGGTAATCCAGCTGCTATACGATCAACATCAATATTTGTCTTCCCAAGTGCTTTTGCTTGGTCATAAGGAGGAATTACATCGTACGAGCCTGCTTCTGTAAGTTTCTCATCTTCATCCTTAGCAAGTAGTCGTACTTGCTCGGTAACCTTCTTAGTCAATTCTACCTATTGAAGACAGATGCCGGGGAAATCAAGAAACTAAAAATGGCTGCATTTCGTAAGAAAAGTTTCACGTTCTATAAACAGCGAACAAAAAAGGAAGGAAAAAAAAAAAAGAAAGACGTTAAGGACAATGAAAGATAACAAATATTACCAACTTGGGAAGTAATTCTGAAGCATTGGGTGGCAATCCAGCTCCATCAGCCATCCAGGGAAATTCAGGTGATCCGTTGCTATGAATGGCCTTCGAACTAGAAGTAATGATTTCATTCAGACGGGCCTACCAAATATCCAATCATGATAATACGTGAAATAAAATGTATTAGTATAATAGAGTTCCTGATATTCTGTCATACCCAAATCTTAACTCGAATTTGTTAGTTATGGAGTATAGAAGCAAATGTATGAATTATGAACTGTACAGTTACCCTAATCCTCAACCTATAAAAAATTTAAAAGGATAAATCAATGATCCATCTGTCATTAACATCATATGCATACCACACAATATAGGAAACAAAACACTGCAGTCTGCTCCAAATGTCATTCCACTACATCTAAAAACGTATCATCTCCTTCAACAAATTCTACTGGCTATTGAAGAAAAAGGACTAGGCCAGTCTCAGTATTGGTTGCTAATGGTTAGAGCCCAGTGCTACTACTTTTCTCTTCCTCGCACATCATACAGGAAATAAGTTATAATGACCCTCTCTCCAAAAAAAAAAAAAATAACTTCCTGGATTTATCCGTACTCATTTGGCCTAATTATTATCATTTTTACTATTCCTTTACAAGTTGTCTATAGCTTTTGTTTTTTCAAAGCTCGATTGTTCTTGATTGAGGGTTATGCCAGTAAGATATATATATATATATATATAAAACAAAAAAAACAAAAAAAAAAAAAAACAAACATCGCAATGCCTGTAAGCGTCATAAAAGATAGAACAACAAAATAAATCACTGTATTACAAACCTTGGCTTCTTTCATTTCAATACTAGCATTGTCAAGCCCATCCAGCATGGAAGAGTCCTTGCTAACAAGGGAAACCTTTAAGATAACCATTTCAGTTAAATATATCTGACACAGAAAACTGTTCAACTGTTCTCTTTAAGGCTTTTTAAAAGAAAAAATGAAATAAGAAACAAACCAGGATTGGTGTTAGCTGTCCTTCTAGATCAAGAAGACCTTTTGCAAAAGCGGCTGCAGACATCTGTTAACACAGATCCAGTACATAATAACTCAAATTGTAGTATTTTAAGACGAATTATGCAAGTTAGCAACCACATAGAGACATCAAACATGAATAACAAGTGAAGAAGCTGCTCTTAAACGACTTAAGCATACTTTGGACTGGGGAAAGATGACTGCATCATTACCCATACCTGTACACGACCTTCATCAGAGCTATAAATCTTAAGATCATGGCGATATGTACTATGGAGGCGAAGCAGCCCTGTACCTTCTCCTGCCAATTTGAATTAAAAAATAAAATAAATAAATGAAAAACTTGATTTGCCTATTATACATGGTCCTGTCTATTGTGATAGACTCATAATGTCACAAGAAGAATGAAAGACCATGTTTGAAACATATTAACCTAAGTAAACCTAAGAAGCACCGATAGACCATTTGTTCCAATATAACAATTTTATTTGTGTGTGATATGCACATTTACAATCAATAGCTACAATTATTAGAGTATAAATTCCAGTATAATTGCCGAGTGGCAATATAATTTACCTGGATACATATTATTTCGAAAATATCTTCCTAGTTCTTCAGCCTGCAAAGAGGGCAAAAGTAAGAATAGATAATCAAGAAAACTTCATGGAAGATTAAACATGTCACATTGTTTGTAAATAATAGTGCTCCATTCAAACTTGAATGAGATTCTTTTTGTTTTATTAATCTGAACCTGCTTTCTTCCAGCATGTGTAAGAACACCGCCATATTTAAGAACCATTAGAGCTTCAACTGGTCGTTCTTCTTCACCTTCACCATTTCCTTTTGTGACTTTGACCCACTTTAGTGGCTTTAACTGAACTTTCCTATATATCCCAGAGAAATGTCCTCCCTGATATTGAGGAGCAAAACAAGAGGTGGGCAAATTTAGTATATGAAATAAGACATTTTGGTTAACAAGAAGAAGAAACCAAGATCACAACTGCAGTTATTCATGCTCTCAGAGTAGATTCAAGAGCATTATCTTTTTCCTGTGTTAGCAGTATGTTTGACACATCATAGCCAACAGAAGAGATCCCATATCATAAGCAACAAACTAAAATCATTCCATTTTCTCTGGGTCAACACACAGCGATATAATTTTGCAGATCATTAGCTCATGCAGGCAGGTTTTTATAGATCTCCATACCATATTCCTTGTGTACATCAATCATTAGCACAGCTAGGAAATTTACCCATGGTTCCCCATACTTATATGTGCGACTTAAATCAACAGCGCACAGGGATGGCTAGGGATTAGAAAGGATTACAAGGAAGTAGAGCAATGTATAAAAATTCATGCCGAACTAACTTCAATAAAAATCTCCCAAACTCAATCAATAGGAGGTACAAGTCAATGCAGCGTAGAATGAAAAGCTAAATTTAGGCTCAACAAAATTTGAAATTTAATTTTCAAGAATATAAATTTCAAATATTAGTCACTAGCAAAACTCAAGTTAGTTAACAACCTCCTCAAGAACTGCTTTAACTTGACGGAGCTTTTCAGCATGCTCAACTTCAGCCTCACTATCACTTTCCCGATCAGGCCTGAATGATAGTAACAGCCATAGTTATTTAAAAGTTAAAACCCTTGGTTATCTAAAATAATAAGCATATACTGATTATAAACCTAGAGTCTACAACTAACAAATTCCAAATAGAAATGACAAAGCACACATTCAACGAAAAAGAATTGGCCTGACAACTTTACTACTTTAGCAAGGTAAACTTTAGGAATCTGGGAATTTTTTCCTTGGGATGCAAAATGAAAAAGGAAATGCAGCTATCATCCCTTGTGAAGGAAACAAGAAAATCAATAAAAGCAAGTGAGTTTTATTTAAAACAAGCTATTCCAGTCCTTTTTTCATATTGAGGCCAATGGCACTTCCTATACAACATAAGGCAAATAACTACTTCCCCTAGCTGTCATGCATGTGTGCGAGAATGGTTTATACTGATATTTGATTAATTTTTGGTGTGAATGTGATATGGAGGTGCATGTCAATCAATGCTTAGGCCTATGCATGTGAGTACCTAACGCGAGGCACAAGAATGCGTGTGGCATCTAATAGATCTTGCAGCTGAACGGCACTTTTAAGTTTGGTCTGCAAACAAATACCATTAGATTGAAACAAAATTGATAACTTTCCCTCAATTAGAAAAACATTACAAAAGTATCAGAAAATAGTATTACTTCAGCTCTAGGTCGGCCTCCATTGTATTTCAACATCAAGTTCAGCAGCCTTTCCTCGGTAACTTTTAGCTTCACCTTCTGTTTAGGGGTTCTATCACCACTGCCAAGGGGCCAAAAGAGTACATAACAATACATGTGGTGCTTAACTAATTTAATAAAGGAGGGCGGAGGGTGTTAGAACATACTGGCGAATAACAGCAATTACACAACGTAATTCTTCAGATTGTCCAAAAGTCCCAATAATACCACTTCCCTGACGAGTAAGTCCCTCCGTCGGTTGGACCGGTTCATTTACTTTCCATGGCAAGGTTGGTGGAATTGCTGAAGAAAGATGAGGTGCTTTTGCATCTAAGAACATCTTTCGCAGAACACAGGCAGCATCATCATAATACCTTAATAAGCATCAAATGGAAACCGTATGACTGAAACAAGCAGTGCATGCTATTTTGAATATTGAAAGAAAAAATAGTTCGGCACGAAATTGACATAGCTTTCATAATTGGTAATGTTTTCCTTATTTATAAGCATCTCATTGAAGCAATGATTTCCATCAAACCCAAATTGACGAGAATTTTGCTTCACTGAAGCAATTCTACCATGTAGCAACTAAAGCATGAACAAGGCAAGTAATGCTATATCTAGTTAGAAAGAGTATTTATTTCATCTATGTAAGTTATTGCATGCCATCCATAGGGAAACTTCATTTTTCAAATAGCATCACAACCAGTCTATATCTTCAATAAAATTCCCAGCTCGGATATATAGTTCTTAGAGGAAAAGAGCTGGGCTACGATTTTCTGATTACTAGAAGCAAGTGTAAAGCTATTGGGAAAATTGAACCATGCTCCCATATTACAAGAATAATTGCGAAAAATCTAATTAGGGACCCATACTTGTATGAGTTTTTAACGAAGCTCCATCCATTGACATCACAAACATAGGAGCGTCCCTCACATCTCAAGAGGTCAAACCCGCAAACCTACAAGCAACAAGAATAATTTACAGCAGCAAACAAGGAGAAACAGACAAAAAAATATTTTCTTTTAAGCACAAAGACAGTCATTTCTTAAAACATTTGGATCTAGAACTTTTTTAGCTCATCAATAGTCGCCAAAAGAATTTAGAGGATATTTTTCAAGCTATTGATCAAACTTTCAACCAGAAAACAAATTAACTGCAAAATTGAAGAATTATAAAACACATATAACCATACAAACATATGCAACATTTACTAGCAGCTCTAGGATACAAAACATCAAAGCTTGAATACAATCAACACTTGCTAGGACCAACAATTCTACGAACTTTACCATCTAGAAACCAGAAATCCAATTCCAGTGAAAATTTCAGAAAAGAACCATACATGACAAGAACCACTTCCTCATTTTTAATAGTATGTTGCCACATTAAAAGAACATACCGCTTGCCTGAATGCAATGCAAACCTCTCTTGCCATTTGTTTCTCAGTAGGGGTTAATAACACTGGATACCTGACCTGCCAAGTGTAATAATAGACATAATTTAACAGCCTCTCATTGCATTGTATATGTTTGTTTCTTTTATTGATCAACCCAAATCCTATAACTAAGAAATCTTAATGTTCAGAAAATAAAAAAAAAAATATTATACATAACCTACAAAAAACAAGCAATTTAGGTAACCTTAAAATACGCATTAAGACTAAACAAGAGGTTGTCACACTTTGAAAGAGATGTGATAAAAGGATGTAGTAGAATACATAACATGCAGGAAGACAAGTTAAAAGAACAGAGCAATGAGAGAATAAACAAGAGAAAACAATAAAATGCATTCAATGTATCTACTCTAGAACATGATATAAGGGCTGCAATGCTGCAGAGAGGAGTTACAAACCTAATATGAAAGTAACATCCAAGAAATAACAAATGAGAATGGCTTTGCATTTTCAAAGGAACCTAAAAGTTAACCAAAAACATGAAATATGTAGGAATTACTAACCTTCTAACCTATTTATCTTAATTAGGGTTTACTCCTGTCTCAACTATATGTGTCATAGGGTTATAACATCAAGAAAGTATAGGATTCAATATCATATGTATCATCTTCTTGGCACTGGGTTTACACGTTGGGACCAATTGTGTTATTCCATAACATTACCACAAGGTACCCAACATGGACAGATCCACACTGCTTCGAAAGGAAAGATTAAACTATCTGGATTAACAAGCAACAAACCAGCGAAGACTCCAAGTTATAGCAAAATCATAAAAACAAAACAAATAGCTGGAAGAGGAGAGTAAGATGTTTAGCATGCTACTTACTTCCTTCCCATCAGGATTTCTCATAACGACACCATCAACAACTGGAGACTTCCTGGCTTCAGCATGAGCATACTCAGGGCCTACTGTATACACCTACAATCAATCATCAAAATTCTTGAAAGCCATAAGAATATAGACAAACACATGTCATAAACATCAAAATATGTTAATTTTCTTAAGAAAAAGGAAAACTAAAGCACTTCAAACCTTAACATCTGTCCCTCCAGTTGGCATGAATTCCTCATAAATATAGGAGCCTTCACGCCTCACTCTTCTCACCTCCGGCTGGAACTCACTAGAACGGTTGCCAACCTTAGATCATAGTATACCAGAAAAACAGAAACTAAGATGAGTAATATATTCAATCAAAAGGACATAAAAGTGGGTCGGATAAAGGTAGACATAGGTATAAGAAGACCCAAGTAAACTTCAGAAAATTATTATCAGAGATATAAATATAAAACACAGATATGATTTATTATACAAATGGCAGAGGTGGCAGTTTCAACATGTCCCTTGGAAAAAGAATGTCTTATACAATTATTTAATGTTTCTTAACTGGGAAGAGTAGCATCTCAGCGTAAAGCTTACCTTCCGAAATAATTTCTTCATGCCTCCACCAGCTGAACTGGGATAGTATATCATTATACTATGATTATCACCTTAACAAAAAAAAAGAGCGTTATAAAATTCAAGAAAAATTGTTTGCAACTTGTATATCAAGGAAAACAAACAGTAAGAGAGGACATTATGAGAACTGGGAAGCTTCATTACTTATCAGGAAGATTAATACTAATTAATTTTTCTTTTTTGATAAAAGAAAAAGATTAATACAATACCATTAGAAAGAACAGTCACAGGAATAACAATAGCATTGTAAAAGCATTATTGAGAATATAACTTCCACGATTTCCAAATATACGGCACAAAAAGAATAGTGGATTAGATAAATAGGCAATACATCATTAAATTTCAACTTCTGTGATCAGGTAACAGATTTTTATCCAGCCGCAACCAATTGAAAATATGGTACAACTAATGATGGTTTTATTTTATTTTATTTTTAAACAAAAAGGTTAAACCATAGAACACATTTATGTAAAGTCTGCGATTTTGGAAAAACATGAATAGTGAAGAATGAACAGTTTCAATTAATGGCTCACCATCAATAGGCTTCTCCACAAATGGCTTCCAAAATCGCATGCCATGAACTTCAACAAAATCCTCTTCCTCAACAAAGTAATCCAACTCTTGGTATGGCACTTCCCTATTAACAAGGGCATATCTTGGAACAGGGATTCCAAACATTTCAAGACGCTTGAACCAAAAGTTGAACATATTAATATCATCATAAAAAAAAAGAAACATAAATGATAAAGTTCTTTACTGTTGCACTGTAAATAACACAGTAACCAGACTCAAATTCCTTTTTTTTCCTTCTTTTTTTGTTTCCCTTTTCTTTATATACATCTTCAATGATAGATTTTGGAACAAACAACTTCTGTGGTATAAAATAAAGTACGTACTAACATCTTTTTTTTCCCAAAGGGAATTTCCCTCTCATAAGTTCAGAGACTACAATTCCCTGCGATAGTGTTTTCTATTGTTTGTTTTCATGCTCACAAAAAGGATCTCTTATCTTCTCATTTTCTTATGACTATCATCTTCATAAAAAAAAAAAGGCCAATGTCCACTCAGGCTCTTGGTGAACAAGTCAAAGAGTACAGCTTGTATATTTCAGAACCAATTTTCCTAAAAAAGCAATTCATAGGCCAATTTCACTTGTGCCAAGATTCAAATATTGCAAGTTTAATAGAAACATTATAAACAACAATCCCTGCCCAGTGCATGATTCGAAGAGGGGGGGAAAAAATAAATCAAACATATAGCTAAGTGATGTATATCTCTGGATTTTGATTGAACCAGCAAGAGCTATCAGTTCAAATCCAGTCATCCAGATAGCACATACCAAGATGTTCAAAGCTTACAGGAAATGAAGCTTCTTATATTTATTTTTTTTAATGTATATCCAAGAAGGCTCAATATACATGGAAATCTCATGGAACTTGAAAATAAAGCAAAAAGTACATAACTAGAAGAAATTAAGTAACTAATCCCTCCTACCTCGTATACTTTTCTTCGATCATGAAGAAGGTGTTGGGGCTCCAGTTCATTTACTAGAAAAGGTCTGGATCACAATGCACAAGTAGTTTTAAATCTGTAAACATTCTCCACCAACATTTGAAAAGAATAAAGAAAAAGGAGAATAACAAGAGAAGAAAAAAAATAGATTGATATGAAAAAGATTATTATACTGTGTGTGTACATCTTCAAGTTAGTAACCAATGTCTGAGAAGAAAACGATACAGCAATCTTATAACTATAACCAAACATGCAACAGAGAATAAGAAGACAAGAAATTGATAAAGAATTTCATAATCTACTGTGCTTATGCCCATGAAAAAAAAAAGTGAAAAAAAAATAATATGCGAAGCAACATGGACTAATTACTCAAGACTAAAAAATATATTTGGTAAATAAACAAGCTTACTTTCTTAAAGCAGCATACGCCTCAGCCTTTTCGAGGGGATATCCAGAGGAATGGAAAGCAATCAAACAATCACATATTGGCCAACTGAAATAAGTCAAACAACGCAATATTTAAACTTAGTATGCAATCAGTGCAATTCAAAAAACAACAAATATTTCAGCAATAACTCACATGTCCCAAGTACAAATATGATTCACACATCGAAAAACATTTTTTTAGGTAGGGTGTCGATGACTATGCATTCTTTTCTTGATCTTTATTCCCTCCAACAGTATATACACAGCAAAAATGAAATGTAAAGGTATTTAATGAAAGTGCATTCACTTCCAAATTGGCCACTGCCAATGGAAAGGAATCTCATAAAAATAATAGTTTAAATGATAACTCCATATACTTTTCTTGATAGCCTTCCCTTTACTTTCTACTGTATTCCCTGATATACATATCTTCTAATATTCTTTCTTTTCTTCTTTTTTGTCCCCCTATTTTCCATCCTTAGGATGATCATCATTCAACATGGTTAGCATTTTCTTGTGCTCCATCCATGCATACAACTATTAAATCTTGTTAAAATCAGCCATAAATGCAGCATTAGGAAACATCAAGTACAAAATCCCTTCAATTAATTTTTTTCCTCCTCGGCATGACAGTTAGACATTTCCTGTACTTGAAAGATATTTCATGCCAGTGCCTATGTATATGTGTCCTGAAATAAGTTAAAATAACCAAGTGTCTACTGACAGATCACGAGCATCACAAAAAGAAATTGATTCCATATATTCATTGATTATTCAATGTACCGAAAAGATAAAAAAAAGTGACTTATACTCTGTGCAAAGGACGGCAAATCGTCCAATCACTATTTAGTTCTTCATACTGTAGATTCCAAAAACAAATCTAATTCGCGGTGTCAGTTATACCTCTCTATTGGATCTTCGAGGATGACCTTGTCTCCAAAATATATGACCTACGAATAATAAAAATAACAAAGTGAAAATAATAATAATTATAATAAAACAGAGACAGCAAAACAAATATAAGAGAAAATACAAAAAAAAGGGAGAAAACACAAAAATGACGGCGAAAAATGAAGGAAAAGGAAAACACGGGGCACATTATAATTTGAATAAGTAACAGAAGAAAGAACATGAACTCAGCTACTACCAGTAGATTCATGAACATTTCAAATCGAAATCAATGAGGATAACGCGACGTGAAGAAACGAAACATTTCAGTGATTCAACTACCTCAAATTCACCAAAGGCTCGTAATCTCTGAAGAATCTGCTCCATAGGCGCAGAGAAAACCTGCAATAGAAGAACAAAGCGGGAATCATTACATAGACTAGAGTCTCGTAGCTACTGAAGAAGAGTGGATCCAGCGTGAAAAAGAGAGAGTGAACCTCTGAGTCACATTTCACCTTCTTTTCCATCACGCAGACTCCAATCGTAATCTTCTTCTGCGGAACAACTACTTCATCGTCCTTCTCATCTGCCAACGCCATCGTCACCACTGCAAAACTCCGAAGAATAAGTAGACGCAGCAGCAGCTACTACTCGCAGCGGTTCAGTGACGGTTACAACCTTGACTCTACGGCGAAACCGTTAGAACTAACGAGATCGACGTCGTTACCGTTGAAGCTGCTGAGAGAGAGAGAGAGAGAGAGAGAGAGAGAGAGAGAAATGCGTAACAGATATTAGAGAACGTGAGAAACGGGTAGAAGCTCACGAGAACGATGTGAGAGAGAAGCAAAAGAAGAAGAAAAAATTGCGAAAAGTATTTAGCCGACTCGGATTGTGTTATTTATAGGTGAGTGAATTATGGAGAGAAGAAGATAAGCAGGTAACCGAAGCTAGCAGTCACAGCTCACAGGAAATGAAAATTATATTCATAATTAATGTGATAATTATTGCAACAATTATGTATACCAAAATAGTCAACAAAAATTAGTTATTAACTTATTATTAAAAAATATATATTAAAATATTAAATATATATTAAAAATAAATTAATAATACATATATTTATATATAATTACATAATAATTGATTTTAATATATAAATAATATTTTTGTTATTATAAGTTATATAATAATTTAATTATATTTATTTATAAATAAATATATGTGTAAAATTATTCATACCGTAATGCATTAAAATTAAATTTATTATAGAGTAAAGTATCGTTTTTTTCCCTAATGTTTGGGTAAGTCTTATTTGTGTCCCTAACATTTAAATCGTCCTATTTGTATCCTTAACGTTTATAAAAGTGATTCAATGTTATCCTACTATCAATTATACTAACAAATCAGATTATATTTTTTAATTATTCTTACGTGGATGTATTCATTCTCAATTAGGTCTTACTTGAATGTGTTCGATTTTAATATTATACCCACTATTTGTGTTTAAATTCAATTATGTCCTTAGAAAAATGAATTATGTAAATGTTGTAGGAATTAATTTCAACAGTTGATGAGCTATTTTTCGGAGTAGATCATCGATTCTATCTCAGACACTTATATTCTAACTTCAAAAAGAGATTTTAGATTTTTAAAACTCAAACTAAAGCACTCATGATGTGTAATTGACGGCGGATAACATTGAATCACTTTTACAAACGTTAGGGATACAAATAGAACGATTTAAACGTTAGGGATACAAATAAGATTTATCCTAAACGTTAGAGACAAAAATGATACTTTACTCTTTATTATATTATTGTAATTAGTGATATATTAATTGCATTGTATAATTACTTTAATTTGATTCGTTTACCATATATTGTATCTTTTATAAATGATAAATATATTTGACTATTTTTGTTCATATTGAATTAAAGTTATAATTTTTAAAATTATTCGATATTTCATTAATGATATAGGCAAGGTGTTATATTTTTACAGTTAAAGTGATGATACTTTCTGTCTTCTTGGATATTTACCCCTAACCGCAACATTCCTGATTATTAATATTAACGTTTTCAAAAAAGTAACATGTACAATAATCCTTAAATAATAATCAATATAATGTTTATTTAAAATTTTATAGTAGTATCTTAATTATAATTCACTAAATAATAATATTATTCTTATTTTGATAATATCCATTTTTTAAAAAAAAGGATAAGACTAATGTGAACCAAACATTATCTTTTTCCCAAACATATACATGACGTTTGGTAATAAAAATGAAATTAAAATAACATTGAGTGTGTATGCGGCTTGATGTGAAAAATGGACATTTTGGAGGGATTCTGGAATATACAACGGAAATTAAAAAGTGGGGTTCAAACTTTTATCTTGGGAGAAGAGAGGTGGGAAAAAAGGTTCCAAGTTGAACTTGGATTTGGTGTTTTTCGTAAGAAATTCTCTCTGAGGAAGAATCCAAGTGGTACCAACTTTAGGGTATTTGTGTTGTTACTTTCCGAGTCACTATCATGCTAACGTGACACTGTTGATAATATATTATGAGGTTATGGTCCTGTGCATCATCACCCCTTTGAGCCTTATAAGATTAGTTATATTGCTGTAATTGGACAAGTGGAATGTGGTATGTTGGCTACAAAATTGTTGATAACATGAGGACCCCACCTGTAAGATCATTTGACTAAGGTCTATGTGTTTTTTCCTCTTATTTTTTCTCTCAATCTTAGATCTACATAATATGTTTATTAGCACATTGGAATCGTGAGGATTGTATTATTCTATTGTAAATTGTGATAGAAGTTTAATATGTTATTACTGATATTCTTTTCTCTTTCTTTGTCTTTTCCTGATTAGTGGATCTTTGTATGAGTTTTAACTTTTAAAAAATGTTTAATTATTCTGCAAATTCCTATAATTTTATTAAATTTTTAATTAGGTCTTTATATTTTTTTAATTAAATTTTAAATATTAAATTTTTTTTAATTTAGTCTCTATCATAACAAAACTGTTTGAGATAACAGAATATTTCATTCAAAAATAGAATATTCTCTTAATTAGATTAGAATTGCTAATTAAATCCACCCCCATTTTTTTAAAATACTACCAAAACTAGCTCTTAACATTTTGTCCCAAAAGTGAAGAACTCAGCACTACTTCTCTGAAGTCAGTGGCATTTCTCCTCCGTTCGTTGGTGCCGTCGTCGTCCGTTGTCCTTGGTTTGTGCTGCACTGCTCTGCTCCACGCTGGTGGTGTGTCGCTTCCCTCGTCATAGATTGCCACGCCGCACCACACCTCGTCTGACCGCACCTCGCCTTGCTGCTCTGCTCTTCGGATATCGATGCTAATGGTAGAATCTTCAAGAAATGCCTTATTCAAATCTCAGGTTCAGTGGGGAGCTATGGAGCTTATTTGGCTTATGGTTTAGAGAACAGGTGAGATCTTCAAATGACTAATATCAAGTATTTAGGAATTAGTTATAATTGCTGTTTACTTGTGGTGTTTGTTATATTTTCTTGTCTTTTGTGTAGCCAGTTAATTGATCAACATAGTTAATGATATTCTAGATATGATGATATTCCAACTTTGCTTCTTCATCTTGGCGTCCCATTTTAATCTCTTGGTTTTTGAAAGGGGACAGTGGTGCGGAATTTATAACCACAAACTAACCGGCAAGTGCACCGGGTCGTACCAAATAATATCTCAGGTGAGTGAGGGTCGATCCCATGAGGATTGATGGATTAAGCAACAATGGTTGATTAATTTACTTAGTTAGACAAACAGAAAAGAGTTTTTTGGTATTCAAAAGCATTAAACAATAATTCAGAAATTTAATAAAGCAAGCAGTAAACAGGTTGTGAAATATGTATGGAGAAACAGTTAAGGTTTCAGAGTTATCTATTTTTTGGATTAACTTTTCTTATTAATTTATTTTAATCATGCAAGATTTAATTCATGACAAACTATATGTGACTAAACCCTAATTTCTTAGACATTTCTAGTCTCCTCTAACTTTCATCAATTGCCAATTCCTTGGTCAATTAATTTCAATTAGGGGGTGAAGTTTAATTCTAGTTATTATGCCACAAAAATTCTAATTATCCAAATATAAGAAGATTATATGTCACGTATCCTGTTAAGTCCAGATAATTAGAATTTAGGAGAAATTGTTTTCAAACTGTTGTTCAAGTAAAGAGCTTTTCCAAGTTATACAAGAACTCAATTAGAAAGAGAGTCATACTTCCGTTCCACCCAAATTCATAAGATAAAGAACGAAAACAATTCTTAAATTATAAATCAGTGCATGAATTAAAATAGAAAAACAATAGAATCAATCCATACAATAGACAGAGCTCCTAACCTTTAACAGTGGAGGTTTAGTTGCTCATAGTTCAGAGAGAAAATAAGGATTCTGGTAAAGTGTAAATTGGGCTGAGGTGGAATAAAAAGTGGAATAATGTTCGAATCGAATTCCCCCAGAAGAGAAGTTTCTTTTCTCTTTTATATCTAATCCTAATTAATTTAAAATATATTTTCTAAAACTAAAATAATATCTTTTCATATTTTAAAATAAAAAATAAAGTTTAAATTAGAATTAATTAAATAATCAGCGTTTTCTGCACTTGGCGCGTGTCACGCGTACGCGTCGATGGTCTTCTTGGCATGTCACGCGTACGCGTCAGGTACGCGCACGCGTCGCTTCTCGCTGATCATCTCCCTTAATTCTTGTGCTGATTCCATTTGTGCAAGCTTCCTCTCCATCCTCTAAATCATTCCTGCTCTATATAACCTTCTTCTCTTTTTCTGCAGAAGCTTCATCAAATCCAACCGAATGCTACCTAAAATAAACAGAATTGCACAAGACTCAAAGTAGCATTCATAGTGGCTACAAGATAATTAATTCTTGATTAAACTCAACAAATTAAATGCAAATTCACTAAAAAAAGATAAAAAAGATACTCACGTATCAGACAGTTGTGAGGTTGTGCAAAATGAATTTATATTTCAATTTTGCTTACATATATTATATATAGTTTTGAGCTTTTTCTGCATATTACAAATATTGAAGTTTGTTATATTTTCATGGTAATTAATCTCAGCAATATTTTCATATTTTGTTCCTAACAGTGGGGATTATGATGACGCTATAACCTTGAAATGTCTCAAAGATTTTCATCGGAGAAGAGTTCAAATTTTAGCAGATTCGGGTGCTGATCTCCTCGCATTTGTAACAGTGCCAAATAAGCTTGAAGCTAAGGCATTTAAATGGTTTAGTCATTCTTATTGCTAAAATCTTATTATTATTCATGATAAGTGAAAGAGTTTCTCTGTTACGTTAGTTTAACTCAACTTTGCTGATTTGTTTTTATTTAATGTTACCTTGAGTTACCAATACCATTGATATATGAACAAAAGAATTGAAATTGTTTGTATAGAATTTTTGCTATATGTTCAAATGTTTAGATCAGCACTCTAAATCCTGTAGAGATTTGTTGCAGCTTCCTCATAATCAAGGCTTTTGTTCTTTCATTTCTCTCTTCTCAGTTGATATGATCTTTCTGTTCCTTAACTACCTTTCCCAACTTAATTTGGCCTTCAAACATACATTCTTAAAGAAGGAAGCATTACATTTCTATCCTACTGTTTCTATTCCCATTTTGAATGAGTAAATTGCTGGTCAATTAACTTCATATGATGAAGAAAATACTACGACATAATGAATACTTGAACAATGAAAATTGAATTTTATATATACTTATTATTATTATTTTTGTTTTATTTTATCCGTTATTTTTTTTATATGTTCTTAAAATAAGATATTTTAAAAGTAAAAAAAAAATATATTTTTGGTACAATTTGTATATAAATAAATAAAAAAATGATAGTGACAAAATAAAAGGGATTATAGGAATATCTTTCATGTTGTAGAATCATTGAATAAGGATTATAGGAATATCTTTTATTGAATATTTATAGTTTCACCGAATTTTTAATTAGGCCTCTATATTTTTTTTTCTTTTCAATTGGGTCCCTAAGGGTATACAAGTAATTTCACAATTCACTAATAATTTTTTGACATTTAACGTTAACAGGGACTAAATTGAAAAAAAAAATGTATAAGGACCCAATTGAAAAGAAAAAAAGTATAGAAACCTAATTGAAAATTCGATAAAACTATAGGGACCTACAAAATAATTAAACCTTTAGAAAATTAGCACTTAATTTAATCTTTCGGTGTTTATTTTGTTGAATTTAATTTTGATGCATTTGAAAAATATTTTATATAGTTATGCAATTATATTTATTTTTTATATGATTATTTATGTGATTATTTACATAATTAAATATATATGTAAAACTATTTTATATTGATTAGACATCAAAACTAAATTCTATTTTCTTAAAAAAAATACTAAAGAATCATCAAAATTTATTATTTTTAGTCATTAATATTTAAAATTATGAAATAAAATATATTGTTAAATTATTAAACTAAAAAAAATTAAATTTCAATAATCTTTTAACATTTCTCTTTCTTACAAATAAAAACTTGCCATAAAACTTATTGCATATAAGTTTTAAGAATAGGATTTGGAACATGAAGTTAATAATAAATAAGAGTGAACACCCAACCCGGTCCCTGTCCTTTTTCTTGATGGACATCACGGACCTTGTCCAAAAAAAAGGGACATATCGGTCCCTGTCCCATACTTTTATGAGACTTCCCGATCCTTCCGTCATCTCCCCTGACCAAAACAGACGAAATTTGCCTACGTGTCAGTTAACGTTGCTGAGTTGGAGGTTAATAGTCTGTTAAGTTCCACGTGGCTATTAGGAAATGAACAGGGGTCGATTTGTCCCCTTTTGGTGACCTAAAACTACGTCGTTTTAGTGGTCTGAGACGTTGCTATTAGAAAATGGACAGGGATCAATTTGTCCCCCTTTGTTAAATTTATGTCATGACATATATGCCATTATCTATCAATATAGGGATGAGATTTAACATATTTATCACAGGCCATGGTTCAAATTTTACAAATTCAACACAATAATTCCTGCTTCATTCATCATCAAAAGTGATGTTCACAACTCAACTCAGTGAAATAACAAAATTCAGCTATCAAATTCCTACACACTTGTTCTAAACAAGCTTGCAATTACAACCCCACCCAGAAATGCTAACAAATTAAACCCATACCTAATACATCTACTTTCACCCATTTTCAGTTTGCAGTAATCTAACTGATCCTCCAAACCAATTAATCTTTCCTCCAACTCATTAACTTTGTTATCCACCACATAACCATGGCCTTCCAATCGATTCTGTTTCTGCTTTGATGCCCCAAATGAGACAGCCTTGTTAGCATCCTCACCACATGAAGATACATAATCATCTAGCCATGCAAAGAAGTTGCAATGCCATTTTCCAGTCTACAAAAAAGTTTAACATTTGTTATCATCTGTGGAATAGAAATTGAAAACAAAAAATTAGCTAAACCCTCAAAAACTACCTTGAATTTTGGGCAGCAAAAGAATAATCTGTCTGGATTCTTCACCGTCCCTGACATGAACAATATTGCATGAGAACCACAATAACAAATTGGGGCAACCTATTTCTTCTTCCTTGGAGCTCCAGCACTCCCACCAGAATTTAGGCCCCAGCCTGAATCGTCTCTGCTTCGTGGGTTTGATGATGAACAACGCTCTCCATTACCAATCATGGTCTCCTAGGGTTTGTATTTGGGTTGGGAGAAGAGTGAGAGATTAGCAGCGTCGAATCACTTTCAAACCATTGTGTTTCAGTGAAGACTAAAAATGAAGTCGTTTTTGGTTTCTAGAATGGGACAGAATGACCCCTTACCATTTCCTAATAGCAACGTCTCAGACCACTAAAACGACGTAGTTTTAGGTCACCAAAGGGGGACAAATCGAACCTTGTCCATTTTCTAATAGCCACGTGGAACTTAACAGACTATTAACCTCCAACTCAGCAACGTTAACTGACACGTAGGCAAGTTTCGTCTGTTTTGGTCAGGAAAGATGACGGAAGGACCGGAAAGTCTCACAAAAGTATGGGACAGGGACCGATATGTCCCTTTTTTTTGGACAAGGTCCGTGATGTCCATCGAGAAAAAGGACAGGGACCGGGTTGGGTGTTCACTCTAATAAATAACCCAAAATTCTAAACTAGTGGTCCTTAGTTTCGCTCCGTCAAAGCTCGCCAAAATTATATGGACCGAACTTGCTACTTCGCCTTATCAAAAGACGAAGTGGCGGGTTGGCAGGCTGGCCTACCTTCTCTCTCTCTTTTTTTTTTTAAATAATTTATATTAAATATAACACAATCCAGTATCCAATATCAAAAAAATTTAGAGGATAAACAAAATAAAAAACAATGAATTATAATGGAATCAAAAGAATTAGGGATAAGCAAAAAATTAGAGACAAATTAGCACCTATAATGAAATCAAACGTTTCACAACAGAACTAGTTTAGTAACATTTTAACAATAAAAGATAAAAAAAAGCTTCAACCGGATAAATCTAAAAAAATTGCTTGAGTGAGGGGTTGGCCAGCTGGGGGAGCGTTGTCGCGGCTGGGTCATGATTGATGGCTGAGCTGAGACACAGAGGTTGCTGGTACATGTTGACGACGAAGGAGAGAGACAATTGGACGGAGGGGGAGGTTGGCTGCTGAGCGTCCTGGACGGAGGGGAATCGTCGTCATTGATGCTTGCTAGACTGAGAGAGAGAGCCTTTGGCTTCGCGGTTGTCACTTGGGGAGAGAGAGAGAGAGAGAGAGAGAGAGAGAGAGAGACAGAGAGAGAGAGAGAGGCAATGACGTTGGTGGCCTACGAGACAGAGAACCGAGTCATCATTGCCACAGTGATTCCGGTGCATTCTGGGCTCCGGGCGACTTCAATCCGAGAGGGAGAGAGAGATATGTGAAGGGGAGAGAGGGAATGTCGCTGAGTATGTCGCCGGTGCTTTATATGCTACTGTGGCTCTGCAGCGCTGCGTTGCTACCTATGACTGCAAGAAAGAGAGGGAAGGTAGCCGACTCGCAGGCTAGAAGATTGAAGAGAGCAAGAGGAGGGAAGCTCTAGCTTTACGTGTGTTGTTCGTGTGAAAATGGTGTAAAGAGAAACCCTAATCCTATAATGTGATATTTATGAATGAATAAAAGTTCAAAATATCCTTAAGAAAAGATTATCAGCCGCGGCCCAATCTGCCCCTCTCTACGAAAGTCCGCCAGTTTGGGGGTGCGGGTTTGGCGAATTTTCAAAAATTAGCGGATTCAAAATTTCGTCCTAGTCTACCTTTTTTGGCAGTTTGATATGGCGGGTTTGGCCCGTTTTGTCACCGCTACTATTAACAGAATCTTAAAGATTTAATTTTGGAAAGTCGTACTTTATACTTTATCCATCTTGTTTATGTTTTCCAAGTTACAGTGCAATAGATGTTATAATATTATGGTGATACTATATGTACAAATATTTTTGTAATTAAGTTTAACTAAATTGATATAAGTCTAATAAAAAATACACATATATATATATATATATATATATATTTTTTTTTTCTTTACATCTTTTTAGCATAGAAATTTTAGATAGTATAAAAATTTATTGATATAACATTGAAATTTTTATATATAACATAAAATATTTTGCTGTGAATATATTTTGTTGATTGAATAAATCAATGTTTTGGATATGTGGTCATTTAAAAATTTATGTGCTGTGCATAAAAAATTTTGTGTTGTGTATAAACATTTTTTTATATTGTGCACTAAAATTTTTGTATTATATGTATTTTATTAATTGGATGCTAATATTTTGAACATGTAATCTTTTAAAAATTTATGTGTCGTGCACTAAAATTTTTGTTGAGTTGCGTATCAAAATTGTTGTACTATAAATCAACATTTTTGTATTATAATTTTCTGAACATATATATAAAAGAAGAAAATAATGAAAAAAAAAATGACGACAACAACAATAATAACAAAGAAAAAGAAAGAAGAAGAAAAAGAAAAATCGACTTAATTGCACTATAATTATTTTAATATTATAAAAAAATTGTGCCAAAAAAAAATGCGGACTTGGTTGCACTATAGTTACTTTTAATATTAGAGTAAAGTATCATTTTTATTCCCAATGTTTGGGTAAGTTTTAAAGTTGTCCCTAACGTTTCATTCGTCCTATTTAAGTCCCTAACGTTTTAAAATTAACTCAATGTTGTCCTACCGTTAGAGATCCATTAACAGGATTGACGGTAGGACAAAATTGAGACGATTTTCAAACGTTAGGGACTTAAATAGGACGAAAACGTTGGGGACAAAAACGATACATAGAAATAAATGTTAATTTTATCCTTCAATAATATCAATTTTTTACTATACACAGTATTCAATTATTTTTTAATCACATCTAAGTAAATTACACTTAATCATATTACTTTCATTCTAAATAAATTAATTTTTTTATAATTTTACTCTTAAAAATTTTTAGTTATCATGAAATATTTGTAGAATGATTAGTATATAAACTTGCGAAAAAGAAAAAAATAATATATATACAATAAAATATAAATTATATCTTTTGTCTCTAATGTATCAAAATTCTTTAAAATTATAAAAAAGTAATTTTATTTAAAATAAAAATAATGTGATTAAGTGTAATTTACTTAGATGTAATTTAAAAATAATTGAATACTATATACAGTAAAAAATTGATATTATTGAAAGACAAAATTGAATTAAAAATTATTTTTATGTATCATTTTTGTCTCCAACGTTTTCGTCATATTTAAGTCCCTAACATTTTAAAATTGTTTCAATTTTGTCCTACCGTCAATTCTGTTAACGGATCTCTAACGGCAGGACAACATTAAATCAATTTTGAAACGTTAAAGACTTAAATAGGACGATTGAAACGTTTGGGACAAAAATAATACTTTACTCTTAATATTGTAAAGAGATTGTGCACAAGAATGCTGTACAAAAAGACAGTATATATAACATTAAAAAAATTTGTCAAGTAGTGATAAATTTATTCTTGATCATATTTCATTTTGTAGTTGTTAATTTAACATGATGACTATGAGATATAACTATATTCTTGGATATTGGGCAATGGGAACACCCAAAATTAAATTGGACATTCCCCTGAATTTGATTTACAGATTCAAGTATAATACTGTATTTAATTTAATTTTAGTATAAAAATGGTATAAAATTTCTATGAATTAATTTTATAAAAAGACTTTATAAGAAATTGGTCCATGATATTTCTTTTTTTTTTTTTTTAAATCTCCATTATACTCCAAACCAAACTGATGCAGAATCTTTGGTCAAGTTTGTTTTCCCTCGTGTTGCATACAATACCTCGAAGGAAAAAAAAAGGACTTATCCCTTTTATTGACCTGGAATTTTTTAATAAAAAAAAATAACTTGTAAATTATTCAACGAATATTCGTAATTTAATTCAATTCAGTGACTACTTCAGGATTATGAATTGTCCACTAGGCTATTTATAGTTGGATTCAAATAAGATTGTACAATTCAAACAATACGATTGGCTGATGAGCAAACATTGAATTAAGAACATCGAGAACACAAGACTTTGATCCAAGTTATGTGTCCATCTTCCACACCTAATATATTTGAAAATGTCTATATACACTATATAATGAAATAAATTAGCTAAAAATAATACAAGTGGATTAGTTTTAAAATTAAGTTCTGGCTCTTGATTTCTATTTGTTGCACCTAGTGTGTTGAGTTTTTTAATTCCAAAAAAAAAAAAGTTCTGGCTAAATGAAAAGTGGGGACAATAATTTCCCACAATGATTAAAAACTAAAGTGGTTAGTACTATTAGTTACTGCAATAGTAAATTTTTTCAAAAGCAAAGCAATTCAAAGTTCAAAACGGTGATGGAGGAGCTCGAAAATGTCATTCGTACATTAAAATTAGTTGCTAAAATTAATAAATAATGTATTTATGTATAAATACATATATAATTTAATTTATTTTTAATATATATTTATATTTCAATATATATATTTTATATTAATAATTAATTTTGGTAACTAATTTTAATGTACACGTAATATAATTAAAAAGAGGTAGCTGACAAAATTATTATTCAAGAAGAAGGTCTTAGTTTATTTTCAGTTTTTCATGCCAGATTATTTTTCAAGAGGACTCAACATCAACAAGAAAAAGTTTAATTAAAACTTTTTTATTTGATTGATTTTCCAGAAAAATATTTTTGAGGGAATTTGACACATTATGCTATTGATAATCTAAATTCCTTTATTAAACCTAAAATAAGAAACACTTCCCTTGCTTCTTTTTAACTTTTGTTAATACATTGATTAAGAAACTTTTTGTTAGTTGTCTAGTAGGAATGACGTTTGGGTATATTTTAATGCAAAAGAGTGTTGAAGAGAATAATGCATTGAATTTATTAATAATTTAAATATTTTGTGTATATGTTTAATTATATCATTTTCAAAAATTATTATAACACATATTCTAAAGAATAAATATATCAATTCATAAACGTATAAAAAGATCAAAACAACAGTTAAGTATTAACAGACCATACAAATAGAAGAAGACTTCCATTCTCTTCCAAAATTAGGTGGTGTGTTTCAGAGACATAACATTAAATTAAGCATGTGTATGTGGCTCAGTTAAATTTTGTCAGATCAAAACATTAGTAGGTACATATGTAAACCATTAGTGGTCTAACTACTATAATTAAGGTAGACGAACATAGATTCTTTGTTAACAATTTAAATTAGTATATGTTCGTTCATCTTCACTTTATAGAAAATTAAAGTGGTAGTGTTATCTGACAAGGATTTTATTATGATTGCTACTTGATAAGGATTAACCTTTTTTTAAGAGTTAATTAATGATACATCATTACATCTTGATGATGATATTAATGAATGCTACCCTCTCAATGTTGGATTGACGCAATTGGTTGGATTATATTGTCTTTCAGAGAAATTTCTTATGAATTTTCTAATTAACGTTGTGGTGTGTAAGTTTTACATAAGTGAAGTCCACGCTTGCCATTCATAAATTTCCTTACATTAAAATATTGAAGTAGTTCTTCATCAAAAGATCGTAATATTAACAAATCAACAAGCAAGATCACCTCAAAAATGAAATAAAATGACCAAGGAAGACAATATACACTAATTTTCCTATTAATTACATTATTTTTTTCTGAATCATGTACATTACAATTTAGTGAATTTACATTAGTTTTTGGTCGTTAACTTATATTTTACATTACTCAACAAAAGAGCATATATAACGAAGCCCATGTATATACCAAGATGGAAAACTAAGCCCAAAATACAAGCCTCATGGTTGTGTCTTCTTATGTGGTCAAAACATCCAAATCCAATTAAAAAAATAATTATTTTATTAATTTTTATAATTTTATTAAATTTATAATTAAATTTTTATATATTTTTTTAATTGAATCTCTAAATAATTTTAAAATTTATAATTATATTCCTACCTTAACAAAAATATTTGAGTTAGTAGAATATTTTATTTCCAAATGAAGATACCATTACTACTTCCACATTTAGAGGATCACAATAGGCTCCTCCATTGTGTTTTTATATTAAGTTCTTTCAAGCTAGGCGATAATTATCACCATAGAAATCTAATTATAAAATTTAAATGATTTAGAGACCCAATTAAAAAATATATATAAATTAATAATACTATAAAAATTAAGAGAGTAATTTAAAACCTAAAAGAAACCCAAAACTATGTTCCTGCGTTCCTTTTCTTTTCTTTAGCATCTCCTCAAATTCTAACACTTTTTCCTGAATATTTCTTTGTCCGATGAATTTTTCAGAGTGTATATGATTGTTACCTTGTTTTTTCTGGTCATAAAATATAATTCTTCCATCTTTTTTCTGGTGATCTATTTTTATCTAATTCTCTGTGCTGCATAGAAAAAAAAATAATATTGTTAAAATATATACACACACTAACAAGTAATAACTCAATTTTATTATGCACTCAATAAGTTCTTGCCTCTTAATTTTCATTGACTACTTATATTTTGATTATTTTCTCTTGTCTTTAAATTATAAACCCCAGTGAATTATGCCATGCATATTAGGGTTTTCATAATTTTAGTAAGGAATTTGGAAGTTTATTAACGAATGTTAATACTCAATAAAGATATAAAAGAAAAAGCATTTGTAACATTTTTTTGCATTTGATGATGTTATTAAAATCTTGAAACTTTTGTGTTTCTTTTTTCAAGAAAGAGCTTCCAACTTTATATCTTTGATAAACCTATGTTCTAAAACACTCTTTAACAAGATTGTAATAATAATTATAGGTAATTATTCGTACAAAGTTGACTTCGTATAAAGAGAATAATAAAAATTATTAAATAATTTAATATATTTGATTAAATCGTTATTTAATAATTTTTAATAAAAAAAAATCTTTACACGCGCGAAAATAACTTCATGAGAATAACCACCTGAGTTTCCACCATTATATATTATGTAAGTAGGAAGCGAACCTCAATTGGTTTATCATCGGATTCTTGTTCTCTTGACTCCACAATTTCCACGTCCCAAAGAATCCAATTTGCTGTTGCAGTTCTATGAGGGTTGTCGTGTGTGACCGAGTTCTTCCACGGCCGTAGCCGGAAATCGTTGGCTCGCAAGAATCCGCCGCCGTCACGTGTCTTGAGTTTCACCTACAAAAGAATACAACATACATTATTGTTTAATTTCTCCATACTTGTTTGACATTAATTAATAATCATAAGATACAATAAAAAATGTTGTCCAAAATATCATATATCATATATACCAGCATCCCATCTCTTATGGGTTCCCATTCAAATGATGAAGAATTCAACAAATTTGAAGGAAGTGGTTGTTGCATGACTTTCTTGCCGGCAGATCCTAATAGGAATGGGATATTGGTGGCTGTTAAATAATTCCCAAAAAAACTCTTCAATCGGATCAAGTTGTTATCATCATGATTCAAAATCTCGACCGTCCATTTGGCATTGTCATAACATCCTTGGAGGTCTTGATAAATGGTCTCTCCATCACCGTTTGCCATTAAGTACTTGTCATGGTAGCTCTTTAGGCGCACAACTTTGGCATTTTGGAAGAATTCCATTGATTACACAACACTCAAAACTATAAAAAAAAAAAAAAAGTTTTGAGATTGGTGATTGATTGATGATTGTTTAATTTGGGTTTATCATCATCAAGAAATTGTGGATTCATGGATTATATATTTATTGCAATTGAATATAATGGGGGAGTTGTTAATTAATTACAATAATAATGAGTTGTTATTATTGGTATATTTAGTATGAAAAGAAACAAATTAAGAATAATTAGGATGGAAATTTTTATTATTTGACTTGTTAATTACAATAATGAGTTGTTATAGCTTAACAAAGGTATCAGCTAGTTGATGATGCATGCATGCATGTTGTTTTTTCCAAATAAGTTAGTTTGTTTTTTCATTTATAAATCTTGTATTTGGAAACAAGTATGTGATTTCTTTTATCGTCATAAAATTGTTCTGGAAGTTAAAAACGATGATGAATTTGAACAATATTATGAATGCGATATTGCATTGGAAAGGCTAAAAAATTTGGATATAGAAATAGAATGACTGTCCTTAGCGTGGTAATTTTTGGTATTTTTTAAAACCATAGAAGATATACAAATAGTAACTTTCTATTTGTGTTTAAAAAATTTTAAAAGTTTAGAGTACACAAATCAGTGGTCCGATTTGTGTACCTAAAAATCGAACGGTCTGATTTCTGTACTTTTTAAAAATTGGACGGTCCGATTTATACTCCGTACATTAAATCATCCCACATTTTAAAAAAATACCACATTAGATTACAATTTAAAAAAACACTATTATTAATCCAATATTAAAAATAAAAAAGTGCATTGAAAATATATAGGAAAGTCTATTATATATTGTGAAACATATATTATTGTCGTCTACTATATAACCACATAAATATTTAATTAAATAGGAAATTAAAGAGAACCATTAGAAATTAAAGGATACACAAATAACTTAAGAGAAATGTTTAGGACTACCAATAAAATTTATTTTTTTTGTTATTATTTTTAATTAGTTATTACTTTATTTTTTTAATTTAGTAATTCAATAATATATTTTTAATCCATATTTTTAACATTGATAGTTAATTGCTAACAAAAAAAATAAATTCTGCTATTTCTCTAATGTTTTTCATAACTTAAATATGAAAAAAGAAACCCATTCATATATATTGAAACAATAAAAAATTTGATAACACTAACTAAAGATCCAATACATATCAAAATGAATAAACACTTAAAATTGATTTTTAAAAAAATTCAGATTCAACAATTTAGTCTTTATAAATTTTTGTTTTTTAAAAGCCTTCAAAAATTATTCTCATCAGACTAGTTGGTCATTTTGTCATTTAAAAAAAAAACTAATTTATTTTATAATAATACTTTATAAAATTTAATTGTCTTATAATAAATTTTTTAATAATTTATTTGTCTCATACGTTTAATACAAATTTAATTAAAAACAACAGAAAAATCGATTTATTTGACGAAAGAAATTATCAAAAATAATTTTTTTTAAAAGTAAATTTGTTAAAACTAAAATATTTATTTTAAAATTCTTTATACTAATTTAAATTTACTCTATATTAAACATGAACACATGAAATCTCTCCCTTTGGAGCATGATTGATACTTCAAAAAAGAAATATTATCTGCATGGACAGCTTGATATTTTTTTTCCTAAAAATAGTAGATTATATTTTATTAATTATTGAAAAAAAAAATAAAGATGTTTAAAAGTAGGATAGCATAATAAAAGATGGAGATTTCTTAAAATAATACATTAAAAGCATTCATCTAACGATGATCGAAAAATGAAAAAAAAATTAAAAAAAAAAAAATAATAAGTCAAATTGAATAAAACACTAAGAGTTTGCCTCACGGAGATGATGATCTAAATTGAAAGTTCTTTGAATTTTACAGAACAACTTGACAGAATTTGCTAGAATGACAGATAACATTGAAGTAATACCTTCAAAAATTAACTGATTGCGAACTTTCCAGCAATTCCAGCAAATAATGGCAAGCAAGTGAGGATTACGCCAGTCAGCATTCTTCAACTAACAGATTAAGTATCTATGTTGATGCAGTCCACCATATCCAAAAATCGTTAGAACTCTGAGGGGGAAGACAGTCATGAAGGTAACTCTGAGATTATACTTCTTTAATTTCAGAGCAATAGATCAAACAATGAGTGATTGTTTCTGTTGCTTCATGACAGTAGGAGCATAGTGGCGATATATATAAATAGAATGCGATGGTAAATCTGAACAAATACTGGAAGTCGACCATATAAAAAACTTTTTAGATAAATAACTTAATTTTGTGAGGTAAATTCAATTTCTATAGATTAATTTACAACTTTTTTTTGCTGCATTTAATTAGTGTAAAATTTCAGAAACAAATAATAAAATAAATAGTCAATTTTATAACCTAAAATTATATTATTTTATTTAGAATTGTTCAAATTTTATTATAATTTATTTTTATTCTGCTAAATTTTAACGGATAAAATTTTGTCTATAATATTTTAAGAAAATAATTCTTAAATAAAATTTTTATTTTTATTTTTAGTAATTAAATCTTTAACTCTTACAACCAATTTAAAAATAACCTGCCTGTTTGGTATGTTAGGAAATTACACACAAGCTATTAATTATACTATATATGATATCTGTTCCGAAATCTGAATGGTGTGAATATATTTGCATTATTAATGATGCCATATTTCAGATTCAAGCAACCTCCGGCAAACCATAATTAAATCTAAAAGGGTATTAGGTGCGTTGCAAGTAATAAACAAAGGGAAACAAAATTTTATTAGGTGTATAGATCGAAATTTAGGAGGAATAGATATTAATCAATTTGAGTTGAATTAATAATTAGTTTATTAAATAAATATCAAAAATTTAAATTTTATTTATTATATAAAATAATTTATTGACTAACAGTAATAATATATTTTTAAATAGAATTTAAATCTATAACAAATTATTTTAGTATATTAAATTTAAAAATATCTTTTAAAAAAAAGAGAGAAATAGATATAATGATGTGCTGAATTAATATTTTATTTTCTAATTACTTGTGTTTTACATATATTAAAAGTGATTTAATGTGTTATCTTACCTTTGATTATCTAAAAAAATATTATCAAAAGATTAAATATCTTTTTAAATCCTAAATTTTTCTTTAATTTAGTAAAAAAGGGAATGCCATTTTACATAGATACAAGAACATGATTGAAATATATAGAAAGTGGGAAAAATATCATAATAACCTCAGAGCTTTTATTGTTTTTCTATATATATATATATATAATATATTTTCTTACTTTTGGAAATTTTTCTTATATTTCATAGTTTTCTACTTACATTTTAAATTCACTATATATGTACCGCCATTGTTAATAAGTTTTTGACGGAATTAAATTGATTCACTTTTAAAATATTTGAATATAATTTTAAAAAAGTGGTTAAGAACAATGTTAAATCTTATAAAAAAACATTTGAGTACACTTTACTCATAAATTAAGAAAGTGAAAAAAACAAGAAGGAAATAAAGCATGGTTGGTGGATTTATAAATAAAATTCTGAAATGTTCTTAGCTTAAAAAATATTTAAATAATCATTTTATTATTATTATTATTATTATTATTATTATTATTATTAAATTTTTCTAAATATATAACATGTTATTTTATAGGAAACGTTTTAGGTGAGGCAAGCATGAAAATGGTATTTCAGTGCTTCAGGTACGAATACTAGGGCTGGAAGTGAGTCGAGTTGAGCCGAGCTAGACCAAATTCAAGTTCGGCTCATGAAAATTGAGCTTGGCTCACGGCTCGACTCATTAACAATCGAGCTTATTTCTTAAGCTCAAACTCGGCTCACCAAAAGCTCACGAGTTGGCTCGAGCTCACGAGCTGACTCAAATAAGAGAAACATAAATACATAATCTATAATTTTATATCAATAAATTATAACTTATATATTTTTAAAAATATTTCAAAAGATCAATTTTATATATTGTTTATCTATCAATAAATTATAAATTTTTTATTTATGTCCTATATTAAAATTATATGTAAAAAATAAATATAAATATTAAATAATTAAGATTGTTATAATATATATATATAATCGAGCCAGCTCACGAGCTAATGAACTGAGCTTATCCAAGCTCAAGTTTGGCTCATTTAATTTATGAGCTCAATTTCAGTCTCAAACTTGGCTCACCAGTTCACGAGCTTAGCTTATCGAGCTGTTAACGAGTCGAACTCGAGCTGGCTCATGAGCTAGCTTGACTCACTTTCAGCCCTAAGTACGACTAAGTGCCAGGTATTAGTTTGTCATGTAGCTCGGGTTAGAATGATCATTATACCCCATTTGCAACGTGTAAAGACTGAAATGGATAGCTTCAAAATGAGAGAAAGAAGTGGACAGCAACTTACTGAAAGATGGACTAAAAAAAGAGCTCGACTCTGATGGTGAGATATATGTATTACTTAAAAAAAATTATGCTTAAAATAATATTTATGGTATGATTTAGATCGATTTATAAAATAAAAAACGATACAGTTTATTATTATTTAAATCAAATTAAATAAATTTACAAGTAAAATATAAATATAATATAAATTTAATTAAAAAAATTAATTATAAATTGATATTGTTGCAATTTATCAGACCTAGTTTAAGTCATTAATAACTACTCCTCTTATTTTATTTTTATATATTTTCTATTTTCCAATATTGTAAAATTACATGATCCTAAATAGTTAATCACTTTTAAAAACTTATAAATTTTTTATTTTTTTGACATTCTCAATATGATAAATGACCATGCAATAAACGAAATTTAAAATATATATAATTTAAATTTAAAAATTAATACTCAAGAGAATGCATAAAAAATTAAAAAATTTAGAAATATTAGATAAAAAATTAATACTCCTTTTAAAAGAATACATAAAAATTAAAAAAAGTAATATTTAAAAGAATACATAAAAAATTAAAAAATTTTGACCAAAGTATAAGGTTTGTATATATAAAAATTTAAAAATTTTGACCAAAATTTTTTATGTACTCGTATGAATACTAATTTTTAAATTTAAATTAAAAATGTTAGAAAAAATAAAAGGTTTATAGATTTGTGGGAGAGATTAATCGTTTATTTAATTTTGTTAAAAAAGTTAACTATTTAAATATAAAAAATATGTTATAACGGTATCGAATTGCTTACTTCTACTTTTGTGCAGGAGTATCATTAACCATAGTAAAAATATTTACGAATAGAACCCATTTTTTTTTGAAAGAACTAAAACTAAAACATTTACCCCTTCATATTTTTAGTTTTTCAAAATTCTTCCTTTCTTTTTAACCATTCTTTTGAAGAAGAAAGTCTCTGCTAGAGTTTTCTCCTACACTCAGCATCATCACAATTGGCTCTGCTAGAAATCTTTTCTTTGATGTCCTCATGTCAGCTACTACCCTTATTACGTCGCACTACACTTTCAGTTCGGTCTGTGTTTTTGTTCTTCGCTATCGCTAATCTACTAGGTTTTTCGAGTACCGTCGTCGATACTGTAGTGAAAATACTGTAGGAATAGAGTCCCTCCCCGCCGTTGAATTCAACGCGCCGCAGTTTCGCGTTGTCTTCTGACACCGTAAGCTCAAAAAAAGATTGAGAATTTATGTGATTTTTAGTGTTAGAGGTTCTACTTCAAACGAAATCTACCTCCTTTCGATGTTGAATTTCAGTATTCCTAATTGTTGTTCTTTTTAACTGTGACTGTGAATGAACTATATACTTTGCATTATTCACTATCACTCTGTAGATTCTGAATCTGAGACAATTTTTGACTTTGTACAGTATATCTTAGATTCTTAGTTGACTTGGGCCTGCTATATGTTAATCTTTTCCTAATTAATGTGTAATGCAATGGTTATGTGATATGGTTGTGTGCAAAGAACAAATTATTGTGCTTTTTTAAATGGGGAATACAATTGATGTGAATCTTTATCTCAATAATTAGAATTGTTTATCCATTTAGAGGCTCTAATATGTGGTGGTTTGAGTTGTGGATGTCTTACTCTTTTCATCCTGCATTTTCTGAATGCTACTTAAAAATGTTTTGCAGAATGTGAAATAGAGAAAAAAATGAGAAAAAAATACTACAGAATTAAGCATATATTCTGAATTGTTTGCTCATGCTTATATTTTTTTAAGGTGATTGCTGTGGTCAGAAAATTCTATTTTTGTTAATGATTTTCTTAGTCTACAGACTTAAGAGAGATTTGCTGTCATAGGCAAATGAATTTCTTGATTATACTAACATTTATATGATCGGTCCTCTTGAACCTTTTGATGGCTATTGCGAATGCGGCTTAGATTCAGAATTTGCACTTAATTAGAGTATGTTTGAAAATTTTAATGAGATGGAATTGAATTAAATTTTAGAAAGAATTGATTTGTAATTCAATTTTCACCCCACTTCTTAAATTTGGATTAAAAAGAATTAAATAAAAAAGAAATGATTAAAATATATATAATATTATTATATTATCCTCGTATTCGTATTGAGAGAAGGAAAAAAGAAAAAGAGAAATGAGAAAAAAAAAGCAAGAAGGAAATAAAGCATGCTTGGTTGATTTATAAATAAGATTCTGAAATGTTGTTAGCTTAAAAAATATTTAAATAATCATTTTATTATTTATATATATATATATAATCATATTAATAAATTTTTTTAAATATATAACATGTTTTTTATAGGTATATAAAATTTTTAATAGAATATTTTTAGCTAGATATTATTTAATTATTTCCTTAACATTAAATAATAAATTATCCGTCACAGCTAATGTACTTATACATATATAGATATGTAGGTAATTGAATGACTGTCTAAAGGTATTTGTCTTCATAATTAACATTTAGTACATTATTCTATGTAAAATAATTTACAGAAAATATTATTGGATTTAATTTTATCCAAAGGGAGAAATTTTATATAGTTATACAACCATACATTGTTATAATATTGTGAAATCTTATATATATAATTATGTGATAATATTAACAACTTAATATTCTCTCAGTTTCACATCACAGTATCAAAATTAATCACTTAATAATTACAGAAATAAAGGCTAAAAAAGCTTTAAAACTAGTCAATTATTATTCTAGATATGTTTATCAAAATGAATTTAATATTTATAATTTTTAAAAGTATGCCTTTCTATAAATATAAATATCCTTTCTTATTTTTAAGATTTGAATCCAAAACTTTTTAATTCAAGTATAAGAAGATCTTTCTTGTATTAATTAAATAACTAAACCCTTACACAAATAACGCAATCTTCCAAACTCAAAAGTCAAAACATTCCCATCACGTCCATTGCTCTTAAAACAAGCATCAAACTATTATTACCAATTATTATTATTATTACAGTGTCAGATTCTGAAAACGCAAAACAGAAGAACAGAGAAAATGAAGAAACCAAAGCACCACCTGGCACAGCCACCGTCACCACGGCAACAACGAAGACGCATCGTCGTTTTCAGACTCGGCATTGCCACGCTTCTCTTCCTTCTCACCCTCGTCCTCTTCGCCGCAACAACACTAACCTCTCCCATTCTCTCTTCCTACCTTCTTCCGACATCAATAACCGTCTCCATCACGCGCTCCCTCTTCGTCGAATCCAAGCTCCACGCTCTCCCCATTCCACCGCTCTCCGATTCCGTTCCTCCGCGTCTCGCATACCTCATCTCTGGCTCCAAAGGCGACGCACACGCGCTCACGCGCACTCTCCTCGCGCTCTACCACCCGCGCAACCGCTACATTCTCCACCTTGACCGCGAGGCTTCCGAAACGGAGCGCGGGGAGTTAAAGAGGTACGTGTTTGGACACGCGCTGTTCATGAGGTTTGGGAATGTGAGGTTGATTTCAAAGGCCAACCTCATCACGTACCGTGGGCCAACGATGGTGGCGAACACGCTCCACGCGGCGGCAATTGCGCTTAGAGAGTGGAGCGATTGGGATTGGTTCATCAACCTCAGCGCGTCGGATTATCCACTCGTTACTCAAGATGGTTCGTTACTTTCCCGCCACTTTTCTGATTCATTTATTCGTTCAATAATGTACTGGATGCAAATGCAAGTGTAGGAGTATATATCAAAGCACTTAGGAATGTTTTAGTGATTCCTTTAATGAGTTCAACATATTTGTCCTTATAAGTTTTGATGGTTTGGGAGTGCAGACTAAAATGTCATCTTTGCAAGTTTAAGGATTGATGTGTCATTTGAAAGTTTAGGGACTAACATCTAATAAACAAATACCATGGACTAAAATGGTCATTTAGAATAAGTTTGGGGGCCAATTTGGGATTTAGTATTCAGTAATTTGTATAATTTGTGGTGAAAGTGATAATAATTGGAAATTATAACATGGAATTGATCGAGTTGGGTTGTTTGTATTCACATTTTCTTTGACATTGAGCTGTTTCACTAGTCTGGCTCATGAATTCGATAGGTGGCAAAGAAGAAAAAAAGAGTACAAGGAATCATTTCTTGATATTGATGTTGGTATTCGAGTGGTTTCATACTTGTTTTAGTTGGTGACGGATGATTTGTTTGTGGGTTTTGGTTGGCTAGATATCCTTCACGTGTTCTCAACCTTGTCTCGCAATGTTAGTTTCGTCGATCATACTGGTGACCTGGGGTGGAAAGAGTAAGTGAACTATACCATGTCGTTTGCTGTTGTTCTTTTGTTTGTTTTCCTTATCAACTGGATTTTGTGGCGTGTGTTATTATGTTGTGTAGTCAGTATCGTGCAAGGCCACTAATGGTCGATCCAGGATTGTACCTGGCACAGAAAAAAGATCTTTTCTGGATTACTCAGAAGAGGAGTAGGCCAACACAATTCAAGCTTTTCACAGGTGCCAATCGATTCCTTCTTTTTGTACTGCTTTTGGGTTTCTTTCTTTTGAGTTCTTCATTCTAGCTTATCTTAGGATGTTTATGGTTAGCTAATCCTGTGCCACTTTGAGGATTTTGTTAACTCAATAAAAATGACAGCTCTTTGAAAGTTATTTTGACAAGGAATAGGTTTTAGCTTGGTCTGGAATCTGGACTCTCTTTGTGCCAACAATGCAATCTTTTTTAACATCACGATGAAATTCAGTTATGGAAAAGTCTAGGAGGCCAGCAATTTTATCAAATTCTGGCCAGCATGTAACCATCAAAGAAGAGTGAGCCATTGGATGAAATCTCACATTAATCTCACACCATTAAAAGCCTCATTGATGGCTATTTGATGGCTATAAATCCCAAATGTTGCTGGCCCCCTAGCATTCCTCTTCAGTTATTATGCTTAATTAAGAATCAATTCAAATATTTGTTTTGATAGCATTGTCATTCAGTTTGGGTTCTATAATGTTACCTGCATTCTGAATACCGCTAATCATATCAGCTTTTGAATTTCTTATGAGTAGAGTGGGACTTTTGTTTGTGAAGTTGTAATTTTTAAAACTGCTATGTCTTTTATAGATGCTATACCTCCTCAGCTGAATTGTTTCTGAAATAAATTTGCTTTTCAATGGAAATGAAAAATTAAGAAAGTAACCCAAAGCTATTATTTTATGAAGACTTTACACTTCTAATGACTAGTTTGGAAAGATTTGTAGTCACAGGGCATTGTATATTCTGATTTTTAGCATGAGCTTTTCCCAGTTTACTTTCTATCTTAAGGAATTTGAAAAACTGCTTCAAATACAGTATCTGACTATCTGGTAATACTGCTTGTGGAACCTTAATATCTTTTGAATGAAGGTTATCGTGACCTGTTAGCTACTTTGATTTGCACTGAAAGTTAAAACAAATTAATCAGTTAGTTGAATTATTTGATCTAAGTGAGAGTGATTAGAACATCAAATCATGCCTTGACATCTTACCTTATTGCAATTAAAGATTGCACCTTCCTGAAAGCTACTGGTTATTTCACCATGAAGGGGATTTAGAAAGATGGACCAATTCGTAAGCTGCTAGGGTCAAGCTCCATGATTAGAGTCTCAAATTTGAATTTATCTATCTAGTTTGGAGTGATATGATAGAAATTAGTCATCTTAAATTCTGTGATCATTTAAGTGTTTATTTTTTAGGCATCTTGATGAATGATGACCTAAAAAAAATTTTCCAGGCTTCCTCATTTGGACTGGATCAACTACTCTGGTCTTCTATTTTTGGATATACACAAGGCACAAAGCTGCTTTAGATTTTGCCGTCACTTAGTTTATTTTGCAACATGTTTTACTTGCCAGCATAATGCAGGAAAGAACTTAGCATGTGGATTGCATGCTGCTTGATTATATATACCTTTGATATTGTAATATATTTATTAGGTCTTCTACTCGGAAATAATTGCACTTTGTTTCAAAAACACATAGCATTTAGCCTTGATAAACTTTTTTTTTTCCAACTACACAACCCTCAAATTTGAAACAATGTTTTAGGCTTTGTGTCTGACCTTGACAGCATATTCATATTTTGATTACCTCCCTGTCTCTTTCTTTCAGGTTCCGCGTGGATGGTGCTGTCAAGATCGTTTGTCGATTACATGATATGGGGATGGGACACCCTACCTCGGACCCTCCTCATGTACTACACGAATTTCGTATCTTCCCCTGAAGGATACTTCCACACTCTCATATGCAATGCCAAAGAGTTCAGGAACTCAACTGTTAACAGTGACCTACATTTCATTTCTTGGGACAATCCTCCTAAGCAACACCCTCTCTACCTCATGCCAGCTGATTACGAAAAGATAGTTGGCAGCAATGCCCCTTTTGCCAGGAAGTTCCCCAGAAACGATTCGGTTTTGTTGGACAAAATCGATAAGGAACTATTGTCCAAAGTTGGTGCTGAAAGGGCTGTTCCTGGAGGGTGGTGCATAGGAAGCAGGGAGAATGGGACTGATCCCTGTTCTGTAGTTGGTAATACTACTACTCTTAGACCTGGCCCCGGTTCAGAAAGGCTTCAAACTTTAATTAATTCATTGTTATCACCAGAAAATTTTAAGCCAAAACAATGTGTATAACAAGAATCAACCAGTACTACAATTCTAATTGAGATTTTTTTATTTGTTGCCTGCCACTTGCTTTTGTCTCTATAACACACACGAACTAGTTGAAACTAAAACGAATAGACGTTTATTCTCAATGAACCCAAAAAGTGAAGGCGACAGTTATTTTGAAACGAAAAGAGTATTGATGTGTTAAAAACTCATTCTACTTGAGACTAATGTCGGCCTCTCAAGAGGTTCACTGGTTTAGGAATTCTTCTGTAACAGATGGATTCTTGGTTTAAGTTAATAAGAATGTACCAAAATGATTCTCAAGTGACACATTGGTTTAAGAATTCCTCGGTTATTGATGGATTCTTATTCAAAATAGGTGGGAATTTAAATGCATCCAATTGTCTCTATATGAAACTAATAATTAAAAACTGTTCTCTGACGATTTATATGAATTGATGATTTAATAAGTTAGTTATGTACATTTGTTTTCAGTCAATATATAACAAAGACCTATAAGTAGGAAAAGTCGCTTATTATTATACTTGGTCACTTCATCTAGGAATTAGGATACACGCTAGGAATTTTTTATTTTATCTTGCAACCTTTTTTTTTGGCATGATGCTGATGCAAAAAAGAACTTGTTATCATATTGATTGGATAATGCTGCTTATTGATCGATTAATATACTTTTTAGTAGTTACATGAACATTTTTTCTTATGAGATTTGGTTATTAAAAATCATTGTGACTCTCTCTATTTATATATTCATGTGAAATTGACTTTTCCTTAGGAGAGGTTTGTAATCTGTTTGCATAAGAATATTGAGCGAATGAGTGTAATAAAACAGAGTCTGTAAAATTTTAGAAATAGAGAGAGGAAAATGAGTTTAATACTTTAATTATTGCATGCACTTTATTTCAAAGAATACGTAATATAACGTTTAACCTTAACGCAATCCTCAAATTTTATACGGAATGCATGCTATCTCATGCAAAACCTTTAATAAGGTGAAAAATAAATATATTTAAATAGTTGACAAATATACTTAGCTCTCAGCTTCTAACCATGTACGCTTTTGATGAATAATGATCTGTAAGACACAATTTTGATACTTGTGGCACCTCCAAAAATTAAAATACATATATTGTTATGAAGTGGTTGTAAGATACCTTGTCGCAGAAGAATGACATTAGTTATACGACGAAAACTCAAGTACAGTTAATTTCATGTGAAATTAATATAGTTGAGCGTTATTAAATAATTTAACAAGTTTGACTAAATTATCATATAACGATTCTTAACTATCAACTTTATATAAAATTAACTGCATTTGAATTTCTACCTAGTTATATATGTCATATATACTATCCAATGTCATCTCTCCTGCGACAAGGATTCTTTAACCACTTTGAGCTCTTTCGCTCATATTTTTTCTGCCTTTCATGCACTTATATCATTGAAATATATATAGGCAATACCACAATACGCATGGTTCCAATAACCCTTCTCAATGCTAGCTACATTATTAATTAATTATCTACCAAAGTTGACATTTATTTTGTGGGGCTGTGTGGTCCTAAGAAATAAGTAGACGTACTAAATCAAGTTCTCAGCATTGTAAATAGGGGTGGAACTTGATAAAATATTAGATCAAAGTTAAAAATATTTTTACAATAAAATAAAATTAAAATAAAAATTTTAAAAAAATTAAACTAAAATTTATATATAAAAAATATTAAAATTTAGGGAGATCATTGTCCTCCTTTCTCTCTGAGGCTCCGTCCCTAATTGTAAAATGCATGTATAATAATTTAATGAAATCACCTTTAAACATTAGTACCAATTATGATGCTAGTACAATGCAATGACCGTTGTTACTAGTAAGTCAATGAAAGGTGAAACTGAAAGACACAAAATATCCCTCTAAAATATGACAAAAAATACTAGGTCGTCGTCCATGTAATTTCAGTCAATAATGTAAGACCTACAAACTGAAAGTCGCTTAGTCACTCATTATTTTCAAATATTATTATTATTATTATTATTATTATTATTATTATTATTATTATTATTATTATTATTATTTCACGTTCTCATGCAACAATAGATACAATTATTTTAACGATCATACTATACATGTACACAAATTAAAAAAAATCAATTATTAATTTGCTATTATACATAATGTACGTGTATAGAAATACATATTTTGTGTTTATAAGAAAATTAAATATTTTATTATAATAGATTTGATATTATATTATTATTGATTTGATTATTTTAATCGTTGATTACGTTGTTAAAAAAATATAAAATAATATGTAAAATATAAATATACACAAATTATAGTAGTTTATTTTTAGTGTTTATAGAATATTTTTTTAATTTTAAATAAAGCCCATATCCTCTCTCACTTTCTATATATATAGAATTATTCTAGTATAATTATGTTACAATGATTATAGTATTTTAAAAAGTGTTGTTAAAATTAAAATAATATTTTTTATTGTTAAATAACATTTTTTAAAAAGAAAATATAACTTTAATTTTAATAATATTTATATAATCACTGTAACCACTTCAACATAGTCATCCTATATATATATATATATATATATATATATATATATATATATGTCACATGCATTCCTGATTCCTACTAAAGCCGCAGATAATGAAAGTGGTCAAAATAGACAGGGAACGGAATGTGTTGGGTCAATAGTAGTTATCGGTTCTATCCATCGTTGTGGACATTGAAACATTCAAAATCATTAGAAGTAGTAGACATTTCTCTTCCAACCCCAACCACATATACATCAAATTAACAAGTGACATAACAAGAGAACGAGTCAAATAAAACCGCCACAATAATGATAATAAGACAAGGGGGGCGTCATGGATGTAACATTATTGCCATTTGCCACCTTTCATTGTATAATAACAACTTGTAATATTACAAACAAATAAATAAAAATAACTGAATGTAAATAAATAAATAATATATATCTTCAATTGGTTGCTCATCACGTGGTAGAATCTAATTCCAAAATGGTGCTGAGGTTCATTGGGTTCATGTATATTGTAGAACCTGACATGATTCTTTCGACAATAATTCTATTAGCCCTTTCAGTTGGATGAAATGGATCCCAAAATACAAACGTACTTCGGTCAGGGCACAAGTTGGAGCTTGGTGAACACACACCAAGTCCATTGTAAGGTCCTTGCCCACAACAAGCTACTTTTGATGTTGTGAATCCTGATCAATTCATTGGAATAGCTTCTCATCAAACTTTAATTTCAATGAATAAATGATAAGAGAAGATACAATCAAAGGTTGAAAAGTCTGAGGAGCGAATATTAATTCAGGCAATTAATTTTAAAAAACAGCTAACAATTAAAAAGAAATGGACAATAAAAATAAATATCCCAAATTTAAAACAACGAAACATTCAAAACTTTAGTAGAAAAGATATTTAAAAGTCAAACAAATTAAAATCAATTTACAATATAAAATTTAGGAATTATAATTTAAATAAAAATATAGAATAATTTAAAATTTATATTAGTTATGATTCGGAATTTAAAATTTAATATTTAAATTTTAGGGTGATTGAAAGTGGCGGAGATGGTCGACAACAACAGAAAATAAAGGTGAAACAGTAATCGTGAATAAAATTATGGTGTGAGAGAAAAAATCAAATGAGTAAAAGAATTGGATTATTGTAAAAAATTATTGAATTAAATAATATATTTTGATTCAAAATCCTAAATTAATAATAAATTCTATGAATTATACCATTTTTTTAAATTTAAATCAACTTAATAATGCTTTTTATGTTTGAAATTCCCATTTTTTTACACTAATGAAAGAAAAATAAGTCCTTGTAAAAGTAAGAAAAAAGTTAACATTATGAAATATTTAAAACTTTCATATTATTTAGTAATTGTATTAAAAATAATGTAATAATTAATCATACAAGAAAGTATATAATAAGAACAAGTCAAGTTAATTTCTAGAATAGTTTAGATAATGGAGACCACTTTAATAAAGATACTAAAAATGTTTTTTTTAAGATGTTTATATGTGTCATGTTATTATTGGACATCTTTATTAAATCGGTTAATAATTTATTTTTTAATAAATCAGAACAAAATTGATTTATTATACCAACAATAATAAACCTAATTGTCTGCGTTATAATTATTAGACCTGATTTGATGCGATCGAATTACACAATCTAAATCGAATATCGTTAATTTTTTTGATAAAAAGACAAATATATCTCTAACTTTTTTTTTTTGCACCCTAAAAATTTAAAAATACAATGAGATCCCTAAAAAAAAGTGGATTTATTATTATAGTTATAAAAAAATCAATTTTATTTTAATTTGTTAAGAAATTTAAAAATAACCGGTTCATTAATACGTCCAATAATAATACGACAAGTAAACGTCTCTACAAAAGACTTTTATGGAACATCTCCTTAGATAATTACCAAATGAAGTTGGATTACTGATGAAGTCATTGTGCATTAGTGCAGTGTTAGCAGCGATGAAAACGTGTTTGCGAAGTCTGTTATTGAGGTTTGTAAGCATGCGTTGAAGTTGAGGGTTGTAGAGTGAAGCAGCTCTTTGGAGCTCACGTGAGCATTCACCATCTCTGCTTCTCATTGCCATTTCAGCCGGAGCACAACCCAGTGGACCCGTCCCTGTCACAATTACTCTCCTTCCTCCCATATCATATACTTTCTGCAATAATATAATTCATCAAATTTGTTCATTTTTTCATCAACAAATTTTCATTGCTCTAGACAGGTAAGGGGAACTAATAATAATAATAATAGGAAAAGGAATTTTAAAATTCTCTAGACGAATTAAATTTGTTGCTCTAAATATAAGACTATAGTACTCGTACAATTAAGTTGTATTTTTTTTTTCTTTAATCATAGTAGGCCTACATGAAAATTAGTTACTAGTATAAATATAAAATACACATTAAAAATATATATTTATATATAAATATATAATATATAACTATTTTTAGTGGCTGATTTTTTATTTGTAATATTTTTTATTTTTAGAATTTTATTAAGAAGAAAAAGAAAACCCTAACAACAATAAAATTTTGTATCTATTTTTATATATAATATTTTTTCTATTTCACAAAATTTTAAAAACAAAAAATACTTAAAAAATATATTAAAAAAATACAAATTAAACACCTTTAAATTTTTTGGCCTAATATGAATATAAAATATAAATTAGAGAATGAATCAAGTTTTCTTTTTAAACAAGAGAGTGCAACGATGAAAGATATAAATACGAACAGGAGTTTAATTTTAATGTATTGATAATACAAAACATTTTATATATTCGTACAATCACAATCATTTTCTTAGATGATCATTCACATGATTAATGTAAAAAATAATTATTTTTACTAATATAGCATTGTTGATTAAATACACGTATAAAATAATTTTACCCTAACAATACGTCAAAATTAAATTCATAAATACATACACAAAGAAAATGACAAAAGCCCATTGCATTTTATCCCAAAAAAATGGTTTATTTCAAACTTTTTCCATAAAGAATTATAGCATTTAATCCTTTGTTTGGCTTTTGAGAGATATCAAACTTAATTTTGATATAGAATAAATAACTTACAACTTCACATAAACAGAAGTAATGTGAACCAATAATCAAGCAATTCATATATACAATTCAATAATATTTCAGTAGTTTTGTACTTTCAATATATCTAATATATGTTAAGTAGTAAATGAAAACCATAACATTATTAGCAACAACACCTTGATGCGAGAATCGAATAATTACCTTCAAAATTTTTCGGTACTCAAAGATGAGAAGCTTGACATACTGTGGTAATCTATATTGACGAGACCTTGCTGAAGGAGAAACTAGATAGTAGTTGTTGACAAAATCATTGCCACCCACAGTTATGAGTATCAATGCACGTTTCACCAATCTTTTTGTCTTTGAAATTCCGATTAGTGCACTTAATCGCCTTTGATACTCTTCGAAATACTCTAGCTGTCTGTACATTCTTGTTATGTTCAACTGCAAATGTTAAATTAAGCTTATTGAAAAACTATTTTTTTTTACCATAATTTTTATGATAAAAAGAATTATATTTTAATTCTTGTTAAATATAAAATAATAAGGTAAACTGTATATTTTTTTCGTAGCTCAAGAAAAATAATTTTTTAATAATTTAAGTTGAATTAGTTTTTCAACCAAATCTACTAAAAAATTATATATTAAAGAAATAAAATTCTTAGTTTATTTTTTTATGGTATAGCATTATTACTCAATTAGATTACTTCAATGCCAAGTCAACAATTCAACATATATTGTTGGTTGTGTGTCAATGTCACATTCAATAGAATATCTGCACTTTAATTTTAATCGTAAGCAATGAGTAATCATTAATTAATTAATTAATTAATTAATTAATTAATTAACTTACAAACTGAACTCCAGTATCATTAAGGATTCCAACTCCAGCTGAAGCAAAATTGGCACCAACTAGGAGCTTCTCTCCTTTAAATTCCGGACTCAAATATGGCAATGTAGATTCGGCACCAAGTCTCATACCTGAACCAAGCTTGTTATAGATACATCACGAGTACTAAGATGATGAAAATAATAATAATGATAATAATTAACATGAATTTAATTTTTACGTCTTGTTAGTATAAAATAGTTTTACACAAATAATTAATTATATATATAATATTACATCAATAATTAAAAACTGTTAGATAATAATTTTTTTTAGTTGCCTATGATATCCTCAACTCGAAGGATAAAAAACGTCGTGAATTTGAGTTCCATTTAAGACTGATCAATGAGTTGCTGCAATTCGAACTTTTGACATTTATTTAAGTAGACGAATGAACTGACCGCTCGACCAATCCAAATTACTTCGTTAGATAATAATTTAATTAATCAAATATATCAAATCACTTCTTCAAAATAAGATAACCATGTGTAAGTCTAAATAAATAAATTTAATTAAATAAACATGTAAAATTCTTTACATTATCAAAAATGAAACTCTAATTAACATGTATATTATTACTTAACTGATGAAATCAGGAATGTTGTAGCCATTAGAGAAACGACCAGTTGGTGTGCGAGTTGGAAAATCAATACCATAAGGAGGTGAATCAGCACGAGCAGTTGTAAACAAATAGTTGTTGTTTCCATTATCAACAAGTGAATCTCCAAACACAAAGAATGCCCTTGGCCTAGCTTCAACACTAATAATAACATTTATAAGTACCAAAAATACCATACCAAAATCAACCAATAATAACATTTTTGTTGACATTGCAATGAAAGGATATGTAGTTTTGTCTTGGATGATTCAAGTATTCCTATATCAATATATATACCCTAATTTCTCCCATATTTAGACACATACGTTTTTTTGTTAGCATTGGACCCCACTTTTTGGTGCACTTCAATTTTATTTAACGTTTCTAAAGTTCTACTTCTAAAAATTGTGGCAATTTAACTAGCATAAATGAGATAATTGATTGGTATTAACATGGATACGTAGTTATTAGGAGTATGTGACAACAATGTGTGTATGTATTAATATATGCATACTACTTTGACTTCGTACCGACCAATAATTTGGATGAATTAAAGATTAAAAAGCTAAAAATGATGAGTTTTTATATTTGGGCCTTGTTTTGAATTTTGATGCTAAAAGAACTTTAAATACAGGAGCTAAGACTGCGGTGCAATTTGTTTTCATAATCAATTGTGAATTGTCCATTATACCTCCCTCTTTTCCCACTTCTGAGGCGATTAAAATTCTTCTATTAATGGCATAAAGTTTAAACTCTTAGAGTAGTGAACTATGTTTTGAAAAAGAGAAAGTATAGAAAATTAATTTTTAGTTAGTTATATTAATTCATTATTTTTAATTTTAAAAATTTTTTATTTTTAAAAAATTTAAAATTTATAATTTAAAGTTTAGAGTTAAAAATTTATTAGTTAGAATTTAATATTTAATTAAATAAAATATTTTTTTTTAAAAAATAGATAATGCTAGCCGAAAAAAATTGGCTTCTTAACATTATTCTTTGAAAAATCACTAATTAATAATTTTTTTTTCACCGAAGATATGGAGACTCAAACCCGCAACCTCTTAATTGAGTATGGGAAGATTATGTCATTTGAGCTATTACTTCTTGGCTCACTAATTAATAAATTTACAAAGGAATAAATGAAAGTTAAAATTGTTCATTCTCTTTTAGAAAATATTAAAAATTAAGCAGGTTTAATTTATTCTAAAGTTAATTTAAAATATCATAATTATTTTTTTTAGATTACGTGAGACTTTATAGAAAAAATTCTTTAATTGAAGACTCTTAACCTTCTCATGCAAATTCAAATTAAGGTATATTAAAATTGCAATAGTAAAACTTAAATATCGATACTTTTATAGAAATAAAAGAAAAAATAATGCATGAAATTGATATATACAAATCGATCTGAAAGGTACCATGCCTGAGTGAAAAAGAAAAAAGAAAGAAGAGTAGAGAGAGAATTTTGTGATTAAATCTGATATGAATATTATTGCTCAAGATTAATTACAATGTTGCAGTGCTCTGCTATATATATAAACACAGAATAGAAATGGAAATAGAAGGTTGTAACTAACTGAAGAGCCAGCCTGGCACTCTTAGCAGACTTCTCTAACTGTCTAACAGACTTCTAGTTGTTTTAACTGAATTCCAACTCCTTTGAGTAGCTAGATTCAATCACTATTCTATCATGCTCCATGCTTTCAAGTTCCTTTGATTCTTCCACCTGGTTTGAGTGTTTGTTGCTGCAACTTAAGTTCTTTGCATACCTCCCACTTTCTAACTATTTTGTCTTCTGTCTTCCTCCTTCACTACTCGGCCCATTCTCTTCTACATTCAGCAATGATCGAAATTGCAGAAAGGCAGCACTAGGTAGTGCTTTTGTGAGCACATTTGCTATTTGCATTGAACCAGGAATATGACTAACAGCTACTACTTTCTTTGTTACATAATCTCGGACAAAGTGGAGGTCAGTCTCAAAATACTTTGATTTTGAGTGCAGGATGGAATTTGCAGCTAGCAGGACTGCACTGAGATTGTCACAATACATCAGGGGAGGAGCTCGGGGATCTACTTTTAGTTCAACCATCAAGTTTTTGAGCCATATTAATTCAGCTACCAAGTCTGCTAAAACTCTATATTCAACCTCAGTATTGGATCTTGCCACAACTGTCTGCTTCTTTGCACTCCAAGAGATGAGATTTTTGACTAAGAAAACATAAAAATTCCCTGTAGATTTTCAATCATCTGGATCACCACCCCAGTCTGAGTCATTGTATGCAGTGATTTGCATGGACTTGCTCCTATGCAGATGCAACCCATAGTTACAAGTCCCACTAATATACCTCAAGATTCTTTTCACCAGCTTTCAATGTTCAAGCAGAGGGTCATGGAGGAACTGTGAAACTTTGTTACAGCATAGGCTAGTTCAGGTCTTGTAATAGTCAGATATTGAAGACTTCCAACTACTAACCGGTACAGTTTGAAATCTTGAAAGTTTTCTCCTCCAAATTTAGAGATCCTGACGATGAGGGAAAGGGGTTTTGGCAAGGCTTGCATCCATCCATTCCAGCCTTAAGAAGTAGGTCCTTTGCATACTTTTCTTGAGTAAGTAGCAGCCCACCATTGCTCGTTTTAGAGACTTGTATTCCTAAAAAATAATGCAGGTCACACAAATCTTTGAGTGCAAACTTGCTGTTTAATTGCTGAATCACCTGATTGATATCAGTTTTTGAGTTTTCAGTGATGATGATGTCATCGACATACACCAAAACAAAGAGGCTAGTTCCTTTGGTGAATCTTGAGAAAACTAAAACATCTGATTTGGTAGCATTGAATCCTAAGTGGTTAAGTTCTATGCAAAGCTTGTGGTACCAAACCCTGGGTGCTTGTTTAAGACCGTATAGTTCTTTTTGTAAGCTTACAAACCAGGCTACTGTCTCCAACTGCATACCCTTGAGGCTGCCTCATGTAAACATCTTCACTCAAGTCACCATGGAGAAAGGCATTGTTGACATCAAACTACTTAATGCTCCAGTCATTTGCCAATGCCACTGTTAGGATTACTCTTATCGAAGTTGGCTTCACTACTGGACTAAAGGTTTCAATAAAGTCAAAACCAGGTTTTTGGGAGAACCCCTGTGCAACTAATCTGGCCTTATGTTTCTGCAACGAGCCATCAGCATTGTACTTAGCTCTAAATATCCACTTACTTCCAATAGCTTCTCCCCCTTGTGGCAGTGGTACCAGCTTCCATGTTGAATTCCTCATTAGTTCTTCATATTCATTATCTATGGCTCTCTTCCATTCAGGGTGAGATAATGCCTCTTTGACACTTCTAGGTTCAACTGTGGCTTGTAGTGCTTTGGGCTTGAAAATTCCATGTTTACTCCTTGTGATCATAGGATGTATATTGCTGGTGCTTGGTTGAGCAGTATCATCTGTAAGTGGTGGTAGGACAACCTCCAAGTCAGAGATAGGAATTGAAATTGGAAACTAGATAGAGCTACAGGTTGTGACATAGGTTGATGTATTTGGTTTTCAGGTTGTGGTATATGAGGTATTGGTGATGTTGACTGGCTGAGTGAGTTTTGGATGAATTAGGTGGGTTGCAGGGTTGTGTTGTTAGGTGATATAATTGGGCTGGTATCTGATGTGGTTATGTGGGGAGGAGTTTGTTGCTGCAAATGTGTTGAGAGATAGGGTCCTTGAGACATGAATTTTGGTAAAAGAGGTATTCTTGGTAAGGCATGAATTGTGAATTCTGAGCTGTCCTTATCTGAGTTGCTGCTAAAGAAGTTTCCTTCTTTAAAGGGAACTTTGCTTTCATAAAAAACTACATCTCTTGTCACTATTATCTTGCCACTTTGTGTGAGGCATTTATAGCCCTTGTGAATCAAACTGTATCCTATGAAAACTGATGGAGCAGAACGAAAGTCCAGTTTATGTTTGTTGTAAGGTCTTAGATGAGAAAAACAAAGACAGCCAAAGACTCTTAAAGTGTCATAATTTGGCTTCTTTCCAAAAAGCTTCTCCATAGGCGAGTAGTTGTCAAGAGTTGGTGTAGGGAGTTGGTTGATTAAGTTTACTACTGTTGAGAAGGCTTCCCCCTAATATGTTGTGGACATGCCAGCTCCAGCAAGCATTGCAAGTCCTTTCTCCACTACATGTCTATTCTTTCTCTCAACATTGCCGTTTTGTTGATGTACATAGGGGCATGAAAACCTGTGCATAATTCCCTGTGCCTACAGTTCTTTAGATAAACTAGTGTATTCAGTAGCATTATCAGTTTGTAACATTTTTAGCTTAGTATTTAATTTCAACTCAACCATACGTTGGAAAGAAATAAACACTAATTTGAGCTGAGACCTTGCTTTAATGAGGTACAACCAAGAGAATTTGGAAAATTCATCAGTGAACAAAATAACATAGAAGTTTCCATTAGTATCAGGAGTGGGGGCAGGACCCCAAATGTCAAAATATACTAGTTCAAGAGGTGCTGTGTATACAGATTTAGAAACAGAAAAAGGCAATTGGTGAGACTTGTGACAACCTAAACAATTTTAAACAAATCTAGCTATCCATTCTTCACTTTTTCATACACTCATGTATTCTCTTTTTGATCACCACACATATGCATTGAATTTATTGAACTTTAAACCTTGGGACATTTTGTTTCCTTTTTATTGCATTTTTTTACTATAATATATACAAGAATATCAATGCATATGGTTTACACATGATTAATATATATGAGTGTGTACCCAATTCCTAAAATTTTTAATAAAAACACACACATATTTTTATCTCTTCCCAATATTCCCAACTTTTTCAAAATCAAATGATAAACACTCTCACTAGCCTAAGCTAATCAAAGATCCAAACAAGGGACATTTATTATTTTTCACTTAGGCTTGTAATGTGCTACAATTAAGAACAAATGGGTTAAGCATAGACTCAAGATTGGTTAACAATGGAAGATAAAAGGTTAGCTATTTGGGTAAGTGAGCTATTTGAATAATGGCCTCAATCATACAATTGCATGTATACACAAAATAATGGACATAAAGAATCAAACAAATTAAAGATTACACTTATAGAAAGAGAATAATGCACACAAGAATGAAAGTAAGTGGTCATATGATGTAACCACACAATTAGGCTCAAAACTCTCATGCTTGTGTTCTTAAACTCAAAACATGATCCACAAAGTGTATAATTCAAGCAAGTTCTAAAAAAAAAATTCAACCAATTGGGGTGGTACCCGAGAAATAGATTTCTTGAAAATTTTCATCACATTGACTAAGCTTATTCTAATGCAATGTTGTGATTTAGAAAATTTTAAAATTTTTCCTAGTTTACCCCCTTTTCAATCAAAACACAATTCTTATACAAAAAGGGTCAACTAAGTTTTAACAATCCAAAATATTTTCTAATCACAATCAAAAGCCAAAATGCAACAATATATATATATATATATATATATATATATATATATATATATATATATATATATATATATATATATATATATATATATATAAAAGTGTGCATCAACCAAAATAAGGGTATCCACAATAACAAATATGTACAGTAATCCCAAAATGATCTCAAAGATAAAGTACAAAATAAAATAAAGTAGCAGAAACTAAAGATAGATGTCTGAAAGTTCACCACATAAATGTAATACACCGGTCACGAACGGTGACCTCCCCACACTTTAGGATGAAGCATCGTCCTCGATGCTACTGCTGAAGCTCGGGATGGGGGTCAACAGTCGCGCCGGGTTATGGCTCAGGCTTAGGCTGTGGCTCAGGCTATGGATCCTCAGGAGGCTGCTGGACCTCATTGGTGGCCTGTGTCTCTGGTGGTTCCTCCTGCTGAATTGGCTCCTCAACATGCTCCTGCTCGTCGGAGGCGGGAGAGTCTTCGAGCAGAGGTAGCTCGATGCCCTGTGATACGAACACCTGGTCTATGCGGTCGAGACGTCGCATGAGACGACGCTCGCTGTGATCCATGAAGTGAAACAGGCGTTGCACCAATAGGTATGTCGGCTCAAGTGTAGGTGGTGGTGGTAAGGATGCTGTGGCTGCTGAAGTAGAGGGGGTCCTGCTGCTGCTACTGCTGATGATGAGGGCTGAGCTACCTCCACCACTACTCTGGCTCGAGAACGGTGCTTGAGTGGAGGCTTCTCGTGCACCCACCCACCCTATGGAATGGTAACCTCCTTGTCGTCGTCATCTAGGGGTGGTGGTGTCACATCATCGTCCTCCCACGGGACATCAGCTATCTCAATCATACTGGTGACCAAGGTAGGAAATGGCAGGAGGCCACGGATATGTGCACGCCACATACTCTGCCTAATCAGCCGGGGGAAGTCTACCTCCTTCCCCTCCATCACACACCCAATCAGAACCAGCATATCCATCGAAATCTCTGAGAAGTGAGTGGTGGGCAAGACATAATGGGCGAATATATGCTGCCAAGTTCTAGCCTCTCTCGATAGATAAGCGAATAGCATCCCCTTGGGCTTCTTGTTACTAGAATTCATCACCTAAGGGGCATCAGGTGTGGCAATCATGCGCTTCAGCACCTCATAATCGAATGTCATGCAGTGGATGGCTACCTCTGCCTGCTGATAAGCGCATGTGCCATCAGTGCGAGGTCGGCAAAGCAATGCCTCCCCAATGGCAGCCTCAGTGATCAGAATCTCTCTACCCCTCAGCTGGACTGAATCAAGAGTGGCACGGAAGAAGTTGCAGTAGAATTTTCTCACCCATGAAATGTTTATCCTTCCCAAATCTCTATCAACAAAGTCCAATCCCAACTCCAGAATATGGCTATTGATGGCGCGTCTCACATCATTAGGAAGGACTAGCTTCTTCTCAATGTTCAGGTTCGTCTTCCGGAATTTAGGGAAGCAAAGCTCACAGTAGAGGTTGGGGAATTTGATTGGATCAGTGGATGGGAGTAGCTGATTTTCTTTGTCCACTTCATTTAGGGGATTTTTAGCATAATTTGCATAGGGTGAAGGGGTAGAGGTTTTAGAGCGCTTTCTCTTCTTTGAAGTAGTGGCTATAGCTTTTCCTTTGTCTGACATCCTAAAAAACATTTATGATATGATATAAGCAACTAGCCAAGTAGATATAAAGTACTCAAAGTAAAACATATTCATGAATTGAGTGAAGAGAAGAGAATTCTTGAAATGCAAGTAACAGAATTCAGAATTCAAACTAAGTCACAAACCAAGAATTCAAACCATAATTGCAAAAAAAACTTGTTCATTGAGCCTAAGAAATTCCATACTAAAAAAGAATGATTAAGGAGTCATGTTCAAAACAAAAAGAAGAAATCAGTTGGTTAATCAAGTTAGAATTAGAAATTAGTTAAAAAATCAGTGATATGACAATTATCGGTTCAATTAAAAGTAGTGTACAAAGTATGGATGCAAGCATACTCACAATCATGAAATGCATCAAGTCATTGATGATGAAATATGATATTGCCAAAAAGCAACCAATATGGGAACAAGTTATCAATCAATGTGAAGATCACTAGTGGTGTTAGTGAAATCAAAACCTTGAGAAACAAGTAAATCAAGCAACATTTAACACCAATTCCAACAATGCATAAAAGTCATAAGTTCAAATAAGAATGGAAAACCTCATGATCCATGTGACTTAATGAAATTAGGTATGAATATAATGAATCAATTAGTCACATAGATTGAAAACTTTCAAACTTGTGTGTTTATACAAAAGAGGCACAAAATTTCAAGAGAGTCTGAAGTTATGGTCAATCTGAAAACTTAATCGAACTATTCAATGCATATAAGCAAATTAGTATTGCAAATAGGCAAAAAGTACTATAAGCATGACCAAAACCTGCAAACATGTCCTTGAGGAGTTTCCCAAAACCATTTAGCAAACAAAACCTTATTGACACAGAAATCGTCAAATAGAAGCTTGTTGCATCAATTAAACAGTGTTATTTCATGAAACATGGTTAGGAAAAATCCGGCAGCATTTCAGTAGCAAATTGGCCATTTCCCAAATTCAAATAAGCAATTTTAATCCATATGAATTCATTAACAATTAAAAGCACGAAAATCATATATGAGTTCATATGAATTGAACAATTAAGCCAATCTTTCAGCAGCAAAACATTAAAAAGCAAATTAAACTAAACTAGCCAGCAACAATTAACATTCTTTCTTTTAACGATGAACAAAAATACTGGCTTAAAATACAGCACCAAATCTACCCAATTGAATAAAGATAATGAATTCAGGTAGCATGCTATTCACTGAAGTTCATACCCAACCACAAGTGTTCAACACGAACTTAAACAAATACGCATGTTGGGTTAAGAGATTGAGTTTAAATTGGAACAAGACAGCAGCAAAAACAACTTGAATTCATTAAGAAAAATAACCACTGCACAAGCAATTATTAAAAATATTTAGCAGCTGGTTCACTTCACACAGCCATAATAAAAAACACAGCATCATCAATTCAAACAAGCCTAAATTGGCATAGGAGCAAACCATACAGCACAAACAAAGCAAGAGAATCAATAAAACAGCAACACTTTCAGTCATCATCATTATTCAGAACAAACCTAAATCCACTACTCAGCCCAGATTCTCTAACCACCTAATTAACTAACATGCATTTCTAACTAACTAAGCTAATTAACAGAATTAACACAAAGCAGTAAAGGAAACAGAACAGGGGAAGGCAGAGACCTGGAAGACAGAAAAGAAGCAGAAATGGGGAAGGAGACAGAAAGGGCAGCAAGGTGGTGCTGCTAGCGGCGGTGCACTGGAGCTCGTGGTAGCTCTCGGGTGGCGTCGAAACAGAGAAGGGAGATAGAGCAGGGGCGAGGTCAGAGAGGAAGGGTTAGGAAGGAAGAGGAAAAGAGAGAAAGGGAAGAAGAGAGAGAGAGTTGGTGGTCACGGTGGAGGCTTACCGGCGACAATGGAGTCGCGGCTGTCGATGGCGATGGAGCAGGGAGTGAGAATGGTTGAGAGAGAGAGGGGAAAGAGAAGTGAGAATGGTGAGAGGGAAGAAAGAGAGGTGAGACAGAGAGGAAGGGAGAGGGATGAGGGCGCTGGTTAGGGAGAAAAGAAGAAGGAGAGATGTTAGAGAAGGGGAGTGGAGGGCTGCGTGAATGCGCTAGGGCTTTGCGTCCCTGGGGTAAGTGGAAATTTGAATCCACGCAGGCGCGCACCATGCGCGTCCGCGTGGGTGAGAGGATAAAGGAGTGGCGCGGAAGCGTTACATGCGCTTGTGCGTAGATGAGGGAATCGAGAATGAGCGCAGACGCGTACGGTGCGCGTCCGCGTGGGTGAGCTGGGCCAGAGGCACAAAAGGGGCCCAAAGTTGGCATAACTCTCGGGTCTTTTGGCTTGGGTGATGCAAAAATGCATCGACGCGTGCGCGCGCTGTGCGCTTGCACGTGGATGGGTTGATTGATGATAGGGTGCGGAGGCGCCAGGTGTGCCAACGCGTAGGTAAGGAAACACAAAGGGATGCGGATGCGTACAGCGTGCGTCCGCGTGGTTAAAGCACAGAGTTGGCCCATAGGTGGCACAACTCTCTGGTCCTTGGCCCAGAAAGCTTAGATGCGCAGCCGACGTGCGCGCACTATGCACTTGCGCGTGGCTGGTGCTTTTTTTTTTTTTCAAAATCCTCCCAATCTCTTTTAAGACTCTAAAACTAGCTAAGATGCAAGATTAAACATATTTTTGAATTTTTGGGAATTTTTCAAACAAATTGAGGAAACTTGCAATTCAAGCAAAAACTCAAATTCAAGGAATCATCCCTAATTAAGACCTAGAATCTATAAACTCCTTAGCAAGCAAAGCAAAATATATTGAGACGTAAAGAAACTATATACAATGGAACCCGTTTCATTCATTCATTATATATACAAGAGAATGGAAAGAGTTTACCATGGTGGGGTGTCTCTCACTAAGCACTTTTGGTTTAAGTCCTTAAGTTGGACATTTGGAAGGTTCCTTGTCAAGGTGGTTTATGCTTGTATCCATCCTTGAACCTCCAAGAGTGCTTGTCCTTCAATTGGTTGTCAGAAGTTCCAACCATTTTCACCAAGCTTTGGTGAGGTTCTCTCCAAGATATGAGGTCCCAAAATTGGTTTTCATGGTGTGATCCAGGATCCCATATCTTATCTTTGTACCCATCTTCTAATTAATCGCCTTGATTCTGTCCGGGTGACAAGAAAGTTGAATTCTCATGAAAGCACCAAACTATCCTCCTAGACCCACTTAATTGAGCATTACACCAATCCATGCTCTTCAATTTTGAGCTTCCAACCATAATGAGTCTAGATTTACAACGCCAACCACTAAACATCCTCCTTTTTCGCTTAATTCCACAAAGCGCCCTAAGTTGGCCATCCGTCTCAAGCAAACTATACTCAAGTGAAATAATAAAGCTAAGAGTTAGAAGTTTTACCCACTCAAATGAAAGATTGGATGACAACCTAGATGGAAGAGTTCCCAATGATCTTGATAAAGCACGCTCTACTCCCGTCCACCATCTTCTAGAGGCTTCCACCACTTGGCAAGGTTCTTCGAGCTTTACCTCTTGCCAAGCTTCTTCAAGTTCACACTCTTCTTCACCAATTTCTTCTAGCTCTTCTCCATCACTCTCATCATAGATAGGAAGTTTAGTGAAGTCTACCTCGTCATCAATTTCAAGCACAGTGGGGAGGGATTCTTCAAACTCGAAAGGATCATATGTTGATGCGGAATCATCGTAGATAGGAGGGCTTGTTGCTTGGGACACTTCTTCCAATTCGTCATTCACCAATTGCCTTGGAAAGTTGCACGTCCTCCTCAACATTGCTTTCTAATTCACTGGAAGTAGGCTCAACAAGATCATCGAGAGGGTTGATCAATGTGGACAAAAAATCACTAATGATGGAATCCACTTCTTGATCAAATTCCTTCGACTCTCCATCCACTTCCTCAACATCACTCTCCTCTTTAACATCCCTTCCAAACTTCGTGGGAGAGGGCTCTGCGACTGGAGATTCCTTTACGTGCTCAACATATCCTAAACATCCAACTACTACTTCCTTTTGTTCACTAATTTCTACCTCCTCCTCTTGTTGCATTTCTTGTCTTGACTCATCCTCCTCTTCATGGAGCTTTAAGTTCACTCCTTCACTAAGCTCTTTGGTTGCTTCTCCACATTCAACAATGGGAGCGCCTTAATCACATAGGCTTAGGCGGGATGAGACCATGTCACTAATGGCTTCTACCATGATAGCCATTTTTGTTCTTAACTCTGCAAACTTCCTTTCATCCTCCTCTTGTCGCCTTAAGACATGAGATTCAAGATCTCTCAATTTCAACATGGGGCTTCATCGGGAGATGATAGTGGAAGAGAAGGTTCATTGTTTGAGGAAAGGTTGTTGTAATTGGAAGGTGGTTCATATTGGTGGAATCCTTGAGGTGGTGTGTATGAATTTTGTGGTTCATGGGAGTATTGGTATTGGAAAGGTGGTAGTTCTAAATATGGTTCATATGGTGGTTGGTATGGTGGGTATGAGTTGGGGTCATATGGAGGTAAATGGTGGTAGAAAGCTTGTGAGTGAGGTAGTTTAAAATTATGTCGCGGAGGGGGTTCATATGCATGTGGTGGTTGTGGTTGACAATCACAGTAAGGGTCATCACACACATTGGGTTGGTATGCATTAGGATTAGGATTATACCCATAAGAGTTCGGAGGAGGTTGTCCATAAGCTTGGGGTTCTTCCCATCTTTGATTTCCAAATCCTTGATGCACATCCTCATTAAAGCTTCCATTTCCTACAACATAGTTTGAACTACACTCATAGCTAAAAGGATGAGAATTCATAGTGATGAAAGAAGACAAAAATAAAACTAACAAGAAACAAAGAAAACAAAGTCCTACAACTAGCAAAAGCCAACAAACAAACCAAAAATCAAGCTATTCACAATATGTACAATAGCCAATAAAATAGCACAATTGATATCCCTGGCAACGGCGCCATTAATTTGATCGAACGAGGTCTTTGCTCGATGGTTTAGAATTTCTCTAGTAGAAATAAGAACTTCGTTGTGAGCATAGCTCCAAACCAACAGACAACTCTCGCATCAAATTAAATTTTTTGTTGTCACAAAGAATAAACCCCAATAAATTTATAACCGAAGTATTCAGACTCTGGGTCATCTCACGAGGATAGCAATGAAGTGATCAATTATTGGCTATGAGAAAACAAGGGGGGTTTGATTAACAAGAGGGCAATAAAATAAATGGCAAGAAAAGTAAATCAAACAAGCAATTAAAAGAAGCTAGATAAGAGACTCTTGGCTAAGATTTAGGTAATTGAGATCACCATCCTTGTCATAATTCAAGCATTGATAATCATGCGGAACCGAGCTCATTAGGTCTACTCACCAAAGCCTTAAGTACGTAATGTCTACTCCTAGGCTTGGAGTACTTCAAATTGCTTGATCAACATCAATCCATAAGTCCCAACCTAGCTACTAATTGACTTAGTAGTAGGCTAGAGTCAATGGTTATCAAATTGATCCACAAGGGTTCTAAAATTACCAATTCAACAAAGTCCAAGGACTCAAGATCACTCAATCCCCTTAGCCTAGGCCAAGGGTCAAGAGAACTACTCAAAAACTATAGGAAGCATTATATCAAACACCTAATGTGCAATAAAAGTAAACATCACAAAATTCTAAAATTAAGGAAACCCATAACTTCATAAGCAAGAAATCAATAATAGCAAGTAAGATCAACATGAAAGAGACATTAACACCAAATTACATTAATTGTAAACCAAATCCAACATGAGTTCATCATCACAAACAAGATAGCAAAATGAGAAATTAACATTACAACTAAGAAAATCAAGATGTAGACATGAGAGATTATAAAAGAAACAAGATGAAAGCAAGGAATTAAACATGGATCCATGACAATTTGACCTAATCCTAACCTAATTCTAGAGAGAAGAGGGAGATTCTCTCTCTAGAAAACTAACTAAAGGCTCATGTTGACTAACTAATTGCTCCCCCTTTGCTTGGACTTTAATTCTGCATGAAATACACTCAGAAACAAGTTGGATTTGGGCCTGGGCAGCTCAGAAACCGCCCCAGCGTTTTGCCTTTAAGTGGGCCATATGTTGGTATCGGCGCGTACGCACCATGTGCGCGTGCGCGTCGATTGGCTGTTTTCTTCATCCGCGCGGATGCGGTAAATACGCGTGCGCGTCCTTATATGAAATCACTTCTGCGCGTGCGCCCCTTGTACGCGTGCGTGCCCATCGATGAATTCTCAATTCTTGTTTCTTCATGCATTCTCCACTTTGTATACTTTTCTCCTCATTTCTTCCATCCAATACTTGCCTTATGAAGCTGAAATCACTCAACAAACACATCAAGGCATCGAATAGAATTAAAGTGAATCAAAATCACCAAGTTAAGGGCCTAAAAAATATGTTTTTACACTTAAGCACAATTCAAGAGAGAATTACAAAACCATGCTATTTCATTGAATAAATGTGGGAAAAGGTGGTAAAATCCTCTAAAATAAGCACAAGATAAATCACGAAATCGGAGTTTATCAACTTGCCTACACAACAAGCTTCACATATGGAATTAAAATTTACATTACAAGACTTAAGGACAGTGGACAGTACACTATTAGAGGCATGCCCCAACCTATTATGCCAGAGCAAGAAGCTGTCCTTGCTGCACAATGTTGAGACACAAGCAGACTTGGTTGATGGTTTGAAGTGAAGAAATTTGTACATTCCATTTTCGACTACTCCCTGGATAACTACTTCGCTGGTTCCCTGAGATTTTACACAGCATTTGTCAGAATGAAACTCAAAATAGACAGAATTGTCACAGCAAAATTGGTATACACTCAACAGATTTTTGGTAATCTCAGGAACATGCAGTAATTTTTGTAAAATGAATTCTCTATTGCTCAAATCAGATTTAAAGAGATATTTTCCAACAAGATTGATTCGCAAACTGAACCATTCCCTACGATCACTTGGTATGATCCTTCATAGGCTTGTCCTTCCATCAGATTTTGTTGATCTGAGGTCATATGGTGGGTTGCTCCAGAGTCCAAATACCAGTTTGAACCATGAATAGTTGCTGGAGTTGCAAGTAGTGCATGAGGTGGTTGAGAAGAAGATTGGCTAGCTTGTGAATCTTGTGAGTTGTGCATTTCAGGCCTCAAGTCAGCTCCATAGTTGTTGTCCCTTTCTTATCTATAATAACAATTCTTGGTAGTGTGGCCAATCTTATCACAGACTTAGCACACATGTCGCTCACCATTCTGCATGAATCTTGGATTTTCATTGTGGCCTCTTTGAGTGAATCTTGAATTGTCATTGTACTGTGAAGTAGATCTTGAGTTATTCTGAAAAATTTGAAAATTGCCACCATTCTGGAAATTATTGTTTTGGAAATTACTGTTCTGGAAGTTGTTCTTCTGGAAATAGCTGTTCTGAAATTGTCTTCCTTGCTCAAATCTGTTGTTGTCATTGTATGAAGGTCTTCCTCCTCTGCCTAATCTTCCTCCTCAAAATCCACCTCTTGTGTGAGCAAGATTAGCCTGGACTAATGCTTCTGGTCTTCTGAACCTTTCAAGCATGCTTTCGTGTGTTAGTAGAAGTGCTTCAAGTTCACCAACTGTGATGCTAACCGGTCTTGCAACTACTGATGTGATTACGGATCCATACTCTTCTGTTAGGCCATTTAGAATTGCATTCACATGATCGCTTTCTCTCATCGGTTCTCCAACGGACGCCAATGCATCTATGGTGCTTTTCAATGCAAGTACGTATTTATTGACAGAACTTCTAATCTTGACGGTGCTCAATTTGTGCTTTAATTGTATAATTTTTGCTCTGATTTGAGAAGTAAAGTGATCATCAAGACGTCTCCATACCTCGTACGCATATACTATTCTGGTGGTGAAGGGCTTTGTCATTGAGGCTAGGAGCCATGACTTTAACAGAGCATCATGTCTCTTCTACGCTGAGAATTCTGGATTCACTTCACTATTTTCTTTGAATCTTATTGGTATTCCTTCTCTTCTTATGTGATTCAGCAGGTTATGTCCTTCAATTGTGAACTCAGCCTGATCTTTCCATTGTAGGAAATTGTCCTCGTCAAGCTTCATCGAGATTGGAGAGGATGTGAAGCTTGCTTTCAGCGCAACTTGTTCTTCAGCCATGATTACGGGTTCAAGCTCTGATACTATGAAAGGTACCAGGCCTGAGTAGAGAAGAAGAAAGAAAGAAGAGTAGAAAGAGAGTTTTGTGATTGAATCTGATATGAATATTATTGCTCAAAATTAATCACAATATTGCAGTGCTCTGCTATATATACAAACACAGAACATAAATAAAAATGGAGGGTTGTAACTAACTGAAGAGCCAGCCTGACACTTAACAGACTTTTCTAACTAACTCTAACTGACAGCTAAGCATTACTGACTTCTAACTGTTTTAACTGAATTCCAACTTCTTTGAGTAGATAGATTCAATCACTACTCTATCATACTCCCTGCTTTCAAGTTCCTTTGATTCTTTCACTTGGTTTGAGTGTTTGTTGCTGCAACTTAAATTCTCTACACGATCAAGAGTGCAATTTGTTCTGTGTGCTATAATAGTAGCGCTCCTTTTATAAGTATCAATATATATTGAGTTAATTATTTATTTAGGTGCATACGAAAGGAAAAATATAAAGAAAATGATTTTTTTTATAAATAGTTAGATATTTATCTAAAAAAATATTTCATTCTATTTTTATATTTTTTTAAGATAGATTATACTTTTTTTTTTCACTATCTCCGTACAAAAGTCTTTTCATGGTTGAATTGGCAATTTATTTATGCTTGTTGAAAAACAAAAAGGCAGCTATAACAACTAACAACTAGCAAATAAAATCATTATTAATATATAAGATACAATACAATACATACATATACATGCCCATTGAACGCCTATATGCAATATTTACAAACCATATATATCCTATATTATAATTTATAAAATAAATAATTAAATTAATCTCCAAAAAATTACTTATTTTTTAAATTAATTTTTAAATTTTTTTCAATTAAATTGTCCTTCAAAAATTTTAAATTAGTGATTTTAATCTTTTTGTCATTTTTGTTACTAACAACGTCAAAATTTGTTGATGTGACACGTTAAGTGACACTACAACACATACCTAGTAGTCCTAATTGGTGACTAACATGATAAATTTATGAAACTAGATCAAATCAATCCTAAATTAAGGGATTCCAATGCCTTAAGTTCTTCCCTTAATTAAGTTTTGATTTGATTTAATTTCGTAAACTTATCATGCTAATAGTCAATTAAAGTTCCTATGTGTATGTTGTAATATCACTTAATGTATTACATTAACAAATTTTGGCGCAGTTAACAAAAAAAATATAATAAAGACTAATGTAATTAATTTAAAATTTTTAAAGAATAAATTTAATTAAAAAAACCTTTTAAAGACTAATTTAAAAAATGAATAATTTTTGAAGACGAATGTGACCATTTACCCATAATTTATACTACTATTCCAGTAACTCAAAGCATGCATACACCATTTCATGTATCATTGGAATAATGATATCATGTACAAAACAAAACTACATTTGGATCTCTATTTGTTTTATTTAACTTATTCCAAAATCAGTGGATGAAACCATTCTCTTTCACTCCATTATTCTTCAACTCTCCATGTTCCCTCTCTTTCTCCTCCTTCAACCTTGATTCTTCTTCATCCTCCTCCTCCTCCTTCTTCTTGGCACTCTCAAGAAACTCAATCAAGTTCTTCAAACATATCTCGGAATCATCAGAGTTCGATTTCGGCATGATCTTCTCAGCAACATCAGCAGGTGTAACATTCACTTCACCCAACAACCTCTCAACAATGGAAAACAAGTGATGGTGATGATGATCATCAATGTCCAAGTAGTTTGTTGCAAGAACCTTAAAAGCCTCAAAGCAACAATAAGACAACTCAATGTGTTTGTCCATTCTTCCACTCCTAATGAGTGCTGGATCAAGCTTGTCCACAAAATTTGTGGTGAAAACTATGATCCTCTCTCCAGCACAAGCTGACCAAATACCATCAATGCAATTCAATAGCCCTATATATAATAATAGTGACACAGATCAAGAAAATTTCACCACCTCAAAATTAAATTATAGATTAAATTATTCTGTTAATTTTTATAATTTTCTCAAATTTGTAATTAAATTTTTATATTTTAAAAATTTTTAGTTAAATTCTTACACAAGTTTTTAATTTGTAATTAGATCTTTTTCATTCATCTCATACCACTAGCGAATATGTGTCAGTATATTCTGTTAAGTTGAATGTTTTTAAATCACAAAGATATAATTATAAATTGTCAACGAATTATAACTCAAATGGCATAGTATTCTCATATTCACTTAAAAGATTGCGGGTTCGAATCTTACTTCTAAATTATTTCTATATAAATATATAATTGAAGCAAAGAAAAATATATAGTGGGGGCATAAGTTCCTACCTGATAATGTTACCTTACTATCCTTATTGTCTTCTTCTTCAGCATTTTTAACAGGATCTTTATTAGATTCATCATTATCTTGATTCCCTTTCCCATTTCTCTTGTTTCTCCTTTTTCCGGTGAGATCAAGGGAACAATCAATGTCCTCAATCACCAAGATAGACTTGCTTGATGTCTCAATCAATAGGGTCCTCAATTGTGTGTTGTCCTTCACTGATGTTAACTCAAGATCATAGACATCATAGTATAGGAAATTCGCCATTGCGGCTATCATGGTAGATTTTCCAGTACCTGGAGGACCATATAGCAAATACCCTCTTTTCCATGCCTTGCCAATTTTGGCATAGTACTCTTTTCCCTTCTTGAACTTAGTAAGATCATTTATTATCTCTTCCTTCTTATTTGGCTCCATGGCTAATGTCTCAAACCTTGCAGGGTGCTCAAATGTCACATTGCTCCACTTTGCTCTGTTCCATCCATACCAACCTTTGTTGCACAGATATAGGTAAAAGTATTCAACAAGATTCAATACATAAATATAACAATTCCATAGCTAGTGATTTGATTGGATAATGCATTGAAGAGTTTAAGGGTGTCTATTGAGATGTTAATATGTTATATCTTAAACATAGTTTAGTTACTACCTACTACAACAGAAAATTTACTAATACTTTGTTTTCCTTGGTTGTTTATTTTTATTATTTCTTATAGAATAAATATAGGAACTAACTTTTAATTAGTTAATTTTTTTATAATAAAATTATTTTTTAAAATTTTTATTTTTTTTTGAAGATTTAGAATTAAGAATTTAAGATATAAGATTTAAAATTTAAAATAAAAGATAATTTTAAAAAAATTAACTGATATTGGTACAAAAAAAATTACTTTTCAAAATTGAATTCTTTTTAATAATATCTAGTTCTGAGACTAATAAGTATATAAAAATGAGAATATAATGATAAAAAATATTATTCTTTATATACAAAGTTTAATTTTTTTTTAACATATAATTTAATTTTAATGCACTGACAGTATAAAAGAACTTTACACATGTATCAAATTAAGTATTACTAGGTGGATAAAATAATTACTTTCAACAATCAACGCGTGAATGATCATGTAAACAAATGAACGTGATCAAATGATTGTGTAAAATAGTTATGGTACATCAAAATTAACCTTTATAACATAAACATAACTTTAGAAATAGTATATAGTAAAGCCTTAAAGTATGTGCAGAAGTTCTATGAAAATTTTGAAGTATTCATGCATGGAAGGTAGATAATACCAACCAGTGCTGCAATTGTTGGTGTAGAGCTTCAATTGTCTGTTCTTGATCTTGATTGCTTTCCCTTCTTCCAAGACATGAGGGATGTAAGAGTGAGCAATGAGGTCCCTATAACGCTTGTGAAAGCTTAAAATGTAGTATCTCTTCTCATCAGAAGCTGGATAGAACGAAAACGACTGCGTTTTAAGTGTGGTTTTGTTTGAGAGCCACCAAACCTTAACACCTTTGAACTCATCACTCACTTCTTCACTGTCATCCATGCTCAGTACTACCTGGGTTTGGCTGTCCTTGACCACTTCCGCCTTCAGCCTTTTCGCGCTGAGGGAAGAGGTGGCGCTCAGGTATGTTTGGATGGCCGTGAAGGCCTCGCTTCGCTTGAGGCGCTCGCCGGCGAACTCAGGGAAAGTTATTTGGATGTATGGAGACAAGAAGGATGCTAGTTTGTGTGTGTACTTTTGGACATGCATACGGAGGTGAGGAGGGAAGAATTTCTCAAACATGGCATACATGAACATTATGGTAGCCATTATTGATCCTATTTTTGACCACATTTCCTCAAACCCCATTTTTTCCCTTCCTAAGTGTTAATTACACTAAGATTTGTTTGTCATGCAGCATATATAATAAAGGATTTAGCAAGTAAGAATCTCTAGTTTTCTGTGGGCGATCAATTTCTTAGGTCTTAACTTGGTACTTGGCCATCAGATTAAATGGCCTAATATTCATAGTGCCTCACTTCCAAATATATAATACTTGATGAATACAAATAGCACATTACTTGGTTATAATGGGCCAATAAAAAATGAGATTAAACAGATATATCACTAGTATAAGTGATGATTGCACAAACAACGTATAGAACCACTCATGGTTATTCACATTTAATGGGCAGTAACGGGTTTTATTTTGAGCAGTTGCTGGTTCCAAATAGTGGAAATCATGCATGCATATGAATGGGTATGTGTGTGTCATTCTTTCATACTAAATGAATAAATTGTCAAATTTGTCTCTCAAAAATTACTAATTCTCTAAATTGGTTTTCAATTCGTGTTAGTAACTAATTATGATGTTGTGGTCAATATGATGTCACTTAACGTACTACATCAATAAATTTTGATGTCGTTAATAACAAAAAAACAAAAAGAATAATATGACTAATTTAAAATTTTTAAAAGACAAATTTAATTTTAAAAAAAAGACTTTCAAAAACCAATTTAAAAAACAAATAATTTTTCATGAACGAACTTGACTACACTGATTATCACTTTTGTCTGTTCTTCCAACTAGTTGTATCATTTTTAAAAGAAAAATGTCAATTAGCTTGTGTCACACAAAAAAAAATTGTCAACCATTATTTGTTCACATTTACATTGAATAATATATTTCATTGTAGATAGCATTCTCTCCACTAGTGAAAATCGTTGCATACTTTTGACCTTTCTATGGTTGAAGAGATAATGCCAAAAGCCCAAAAGTGATTTGGCTTCTCCTAAAAGTGAAAATCCTTGCATACTTTAATCTTTCTTTGGCTGAAGAGATAATATAAAGAAGATGTGGCAACATATTCTAGTTAGATTTCTATGGCTGTGTAATGTTGTTCCTTCTTAAATGTGTGGACACCGAAAACAACATAAGCTAGCTTAAATTAATCAAAATCTCTTAGGCACATCTATCCTGAATAGATATGGAGTACACAGAGCAAAATTTTGGCTTGCACGGGCAAGAAATTAAATTTCCTTTGGTAGTGTTAGAAAATTGATACAACATATGTCTGTCTACCAACCATGATTATGAGGCTGCAGCAGATGATCTTTGAGTCTTCAATCCGAACAGATTCTCAAATAACTTTGGAGCCATAGGAGGAAGATTCATCGGTTGAGGGGCCATAAAGTTTACTATCTTTTCATGAACATTATACCTTCAACATCAAATCATTCAAAAGCTTGTTCAGTTAATATGATGAAAGAAACACACCGTACAAACACACCCACGGAAAGAAACTCAAAAGTATTGGCAGTCTCTTGATACCTTATCTTGCGGCTTTTTGAGGCACGGCGATCAACAATTTTTCGTTTCTTTTTTTGCATTCTCTTCAACGCATAAAATGCTGTCTCTATAAAAGAGAAATAACAGAAAATGAGGTATTTGACTTACACTATTAAAGAACAGAGTTTAAGGGCATAATATTCAGCCAGGAAATTAAAAACACTGGCAAAAAAAGAGCTATATGTGAAGATTTTCAGCCACAAAGTGTTTTACCAGATGAATTAGGATCAACTGTCTCAAAAAATTCTTTCAGTAATTGCTGATAAAATTCAGAATCATCCAGAAGTTCAGGATCACCATCAGTTTGCGCTTCCTGAGCAGAGTGAATTATAAAACAATGTCATGTAAGAAACTACAATGACGAGAGAGAACATTACTTGCTAATCATCACTTACTAGGCACACAATTGCTGACAAATCAATACTAAAATTAACCAGTAATGTATAATTCTTACCTCGTCTTTCATGTTATCCTTAACCTCGTGAACCTGGACAGTGGAGATATATGCCAGTGAGTAGACATGATGGTTAAAAAGTAAAGCCTAGCATACTCTGAAATCCACAGAACGCTTCTATAACAACTAAGATTAAGCGACCAACTTACAGATCCAAATACACTAACAGCAGATTTTCTCAACCGCATCTGTTTGATCATTCTACTGGGGTCCCTCATATAAGAAGCGACTTGATTAGTTATATCCTGTTATGAAACAACATATTATGAGTAAAATAACATGCCTCTCACATTGCAAAATCCTCAGCCCACTTTCAGAACCTGACCTGATTAAACGCATGCAATTTGCCTTTAATGGCAGCAGCACCAGTTGTCACTTGTGTCATCCTCTGCCATTTGTTGATTGACTTGTCTCTGAAAGATGCTATTCTACAAGATACAATACAATAATGAACAGAATCAGCCAGATAAACATGCATGAAGATTGTATCACAATGTTGTAAGAAAAATTCAAAATACTAAAATTTGTCAATTATACATGAAAAGAAGAGCTAAGAATCTTAATGATGCACCGAATTGAAAAAATTCATGCTGCACACAATTAGTACGCACTTAAAAATTACAATAATACCTCTTATGTGTCTGAGAAATCTGTGACCATTCTTGATCAAAATTGTCATCCAAATTCTTAGAGACTTCCAAATCTTTTGATGACCTCTCTAGACCTTCAAGAGAAAGGAAAAACTCTCTTTATAAAGGACAAGAAAAAAAATGAAAAAGCGCCTAAAAATTGAAATATTAAGGACCGAAAAAAAATTGAATTATCTTTAAAATGGAAAGGAGTAACCAGCCACCAAGAACTCTTCTTGTTAAGCTATATTTTTTTGTTTGATTCAATCATAGCAGAACAAATTATTTTGGCTAAAAGAGAGGAATCACCCAAAAATATTTGTACATGACCCGTGCCACCCATTCCTATGACTGTATATTAAGCACAAAATAGATTCACCAGATAGTTAGGTAATTCTTCCATGCATACACTTTTTCTTCCCTCTCAAAACTTATGATTTTCAACTTCAAACAGTGTCATTTTCCCAACTTTTGTTCTCTCCATTCATGCAACTATTTTGCATAAATGTTTTATGCCTTGATTGACTAATGTGATTAGAACCTCACTTCAATGATCAAGTAGATGAATGATAATGATAGGTCAGTCATACTCTGGACAGAAACCCTTGTAACATTCAACTTCAAACAATGTCATTTTCCCAACTTTTGTTCTCTCCATAACTCCATTCATGCAACTATTTTGCATAAATGTTTTATTCCTTGATTGACTAATGTGATTAGAACCTCACTTCAATGATCAAGTAGATGAATGATTATGATAGGTCAGTCATACTCTGTGGACAGAAACCCTTGCAACAAAATCCATACACCTAAAGCAGTTATAATGCTTGTATTATCTCCAATTCTTACAAGCATCAAATAAACAAGACCTTAACATAGCATGAAATGATAGCAAGCGAATGAGGATAAAATCATATAAGAAACTAGAAAGGAAAAAAAGTATTATTAAAGAAATCAATTACCGCTTGTGGCTTGGGTAATAGATGGGTTCTTTTCAAATAGAGCCTGCAATGAGGAAAGTAGTGTCAGTATTATTGAAACTAGGGAAGCTTAAACATAATGTTGTACATATGATAATCTAATATCTTCATAATCTTCAAATAAGACAACTAACATATTATGTATTAGATATGAAACAATAAAGTTACTAAAACACATACATGAAACAAGCATAAAAAACTTGTATTTTTTTTATCTTTCATATATAAGTTCCAAGTCAAGAAACACACCTCTTGGAGTTCCAATATAGAATCTAAAGTCTCCTTGGAAGAAGTAATCAAATCTGAGTATGCTACTCTAACATTTTCATCTGCTTCACAAAATGAAGACTTGACTGGATCCTGCAGACAATATGTTATCATCAGTCATGAAACTCAAATATGGTGAATAGCAAATTGCATTAAATCTTAAAATTGGGATAGGAAAAGACCTGAGGTAACCTATTTGAACTTGAAAATGGCTTCTGAAGCAAGAACCTAAGCTCAAGAATTTTGTACCAGAGGGCCTTGAAGACAGAAGTCAGTGATGTTAATATAAAACCAAAACAGAAAGAAAAAATGTTCGTTAACTATATCTAAATAAAATTATCACCTTTTGGCTTTTTACAGCTTGTCCTTTAAGGAGATCTTCATCCTTATGATGCTTCAAATTCTTAAAATTAAATCTAGAGAATGGAGACAGAATGTTATTTTTCCATAATTCATAATCCACACAATCATATGGATTGAAAAGGGAACATAATAGGTTCATCATAACTTAAGTGCTACAGAATAACACTATAAGGTTAAGAATTCTTACAGCTCCTGGTGATGAAGATCCCTATACTCTTTCTCAAGTTGTTCCATCTCATCATTGTTCCATCCACTTTGGTCTTCCTCGTCTGTTCCCTCCTCTCCATCTCCTTCCTCTTCTCCTTGTTCCTCCTCATCCTCCTCACCATAATCATCGTCGTCAAAATCATCTTTTTCCTGCTCCATCTGCATCACAAAAATAACCCCTCCATCAAAAAATAAAAAATAATGAACCTCTCTCTATACTTGCACAACATTCTAGAAACCTTGCATCACCAACACTTGACTTACCTCTTCAAACTCCATATCATTGTAGTCATCCGAATCGCTGTCACTTTTTCGCATCTTCTTAGATTTCTTTGCGGATAATCCCATTATCAAGCCTAACTTTCAAAAAAAGAGAGAAAAATAAAGTTTTCCATCAAACTCAAAATACAATAAAACCCTGGTTAGGAAACTACAATTACAGGGAGAGTAAATGAGTATGCAAACAGGTAAAGTATCCCTTAATCCATGTGAACCTTAGCACTAAAAGTAACACCAAAAAGCAAATGACAGAAGCTCTATCTCTATTCACTTAGTAACTACGAATAGTTCAATGTTCCAAATGGTGCTCATAAAAGATACTGTTCTCTACGCTCTAAATTGTTTCAGATTTCAAATTCATTAACATACCAATCGAAAAAAAGTAAAAGGAAACATCTTATTAGAAAGAATAAAAAAGGAAGCTTCAAAATACAGTGAAAATTTATTAATAAAAACAAATAAGAAAATAAGAGAAAAGGAATTACAGGAAGGAGCAGATGAAACGATGATAGAGGACGGTTGTGGTGGGCTGGTGGAAGTGACGGCGGAGGTGGCGGTGGCGGGACTTCGTGTCAGCTCTGTTATTTTATATCGAAGTGTTCCGATCTGTGTGCTTCGTGGTTTTAGAATGATATAGGTTACGGACTCGGGTATCATAACTAAGGCCCAATGTGAACCTTGATGCAGTTAATTGGGCCGTCATCAGCCGAATACAAAAGTCAATTGGGCTGGGCTGGGCTAGGCTGGGCTAGGGAAGTCAATATTATACTTTGCTAATTCTGTCCAAAAAAAAATACATTGCTAATTTATACTTTAATTTATTTGTAACTTTTATTTTAGTAAATCTTATATTCCAAACATTAGTTATTACGTTAAAGTATATTTAATATTAAATCATTTTTGTATAGTTCATCTCATGCATCGGGTAGGTGTATGCAAGATAGTAAATTCGTAATTTTTACTTTAACTTAGTCTATTATAATAAATTATAATTCGTAAAATTGTAAAACGAAACGTAAATATAATTCGTAAATTATAAAAAAATATAAAAGAATGTAAAAAATATTAACAAATAAAATAAATTTTATAATTAATTCTCAAATTAATTTTAACAAAAAAAAAAAACAATTTAGTAGTTCATAATTATATCATATGTATATGCCATAAGTCCAAGGCACCACTTGAACAAAAACAATGGACTAAACTCAATTTAACTAAAAGCAATAAAACAAATAATAAATAAAGGATATAAATTTTACCAACAAAAATATATAAAAAAACAATCAATAAGAGATATTCATAAAAAAGCAACCGAGTTCAAAAAGAAAAGAACAAAAAAAAGTTTAAAGTTTTCAAAAGAAAAGTAAAATAAAATAAAATAAGTCAATTTTATTAATCATTTCAATTTCATCCCACTCTCTTTTTGCATATCCTCTTTTATCTTTATTTTTCCTCAAAATTTTCATTTTTCACAGCATTATTTTAACTCTGTACTTTTTCTTATTATTTTTGTTTAAAATAATAATTTTTTTCGGACATATCCTTATCCCTCTTCTAATAGAATAATACCTATCCAAGTGATGAAATAGAAAAAAAGACATGATGGGTTACACATATCAGAAGCATAGAGAATGAGAGGGAAAAATGGAGAAAAATCGAAAATTCTAACACCTTTACTGCAGATTATGCTTGGGATTCAAGTTGGGGTTCTGCATTGCACAGCAAAACTAAGCTTAAGCTTTGGGCCAATTTTTTCTCAAAACGTAGGTTACTTGCAGAATCGCGATTCCGACGATTCTATGACTTTTTTCGGTGTTTCTGTGTATAAACAATTTCAGTGACTCGAGTAGTAGACGCATGACGAAGAGAGAGAATAGAAACGTAAATTCATATGTTTTCGTGAGCCAACTCGTGATTTTGTCTACCTTAGATATATGTACAAACCACTATTAATTAATATAATCTAGATTACTTGATAGACTAATTTAGTCTTTAGGATATAACAAATACTTTTTAATACCAATATTAAAAGTTTGGGGTAAATAATACTAAGTATTCTTAGGTTATGTTTAAAAGGGAGTTTGAGACGGAGAAACAGAAACGGAAAAATAAAGATTGGGAGAGAGACTAAATTAAGTTTTTGGATTGTGTTTGGGATAAAATATACTAGACTGAGTTATGTTTCAGTATTATGTTTGATTTAAGATAAATATAGAGATTAAGAAATAAATTTAAAATTTAAAATAATGAGAGTATTTTAAAAAAAATGTTATTAAAGTTTTAGTTTCTATTCCTAAAAATTTTAGTCCATTATGTTTCCACCTTTTTAAAGCGTTTATTTTGAGATACTGAGACAGAGACTGAGAGACTGAGACTCAGTATCATGTTTGTTGGTTCAGAGACTGGTACTAAAATTTCTGTCTCTGTCCCTAAAATTTCAGTATTTTAGTACCTCCAAAAAGTAGAGACACAGGGGACTAAAATTTTTAGAGATGGAGATTGAAACTTTAATAACATTTGATACCTAAAATATTCTCATTTCAATTAATTAATTCCAATTTTACTCTTTGTACAAATTAAATTAGAGTTTCATTCTTGTTTCAATTTCTGTCTCCCACTTTACACCAAACAGAATACTGAGATTTATTTCAATCTCTGTCTCTTAGTTTCTGTCTCTCAATCTCAGTCTTTTCGTCTCTATCTCTCCACCAAACACTACCTAAGGTATTAAAGAGACTGAAATTTTGTGTTCCAAAATTAAAATTTTAATTATAATCTCTAATCATCAGGTACAATCCTCAATCTCAATATTTTGGCCTCAATCTCAATTCCATTCCTAAGAAACAAACAAAGCTAAAAATTTTAATATATCACAATTTATCATGTTCTCATGAAAAATAAACATTCCATCAAATACTGTAAAATACATTCAACATGGAAAGAGAACACATGACCTCTTACTTTTACTATTAGTCATAAGTGAAAGTTCGTCCGAGATGTTCATTTAAGAGTAAAATATCGTTTTGTCTTTAATGTTTAGATTAAGTATTAAAGTTGTCGCTAATATTTAAATCGTCTCATTTAAGTTTTTAACGTTTCAAAATCGTTTCAATATTATCTTGCCGTTGGTGATCTGTTAACATAATTGACGGTAGGACAAAATCGAAACGATTTTAAAATGTTAAAAACTTTAATAAAGCAAAAACGTTGGAGACAAAAATGATATATTACTCTTAAAAAAATTACCAAATTAAGTAAAATAAAAATAAAATTTTAACGAAATAAATTGCATTATAAATTTAAAATTTATACTCATATTTATAGAATGGCTAGTATATAAACTTTTGAAAAAAAAATATGGTACATATATAATAAAATATAAATTATACTTTTTATTCCGTAGTATATAATATATTGAATTTTTTAATATTTAATTTAATTTAATTTAATTTAATTTTTATTTTTTAAATAAATTTTAATGTTTTAATAATTTCTAATAAAAATTTCAAAAATATTTGGATAGGTTTATAAGTGATTTTTTTTAACTTTTAACTTATGAAAATGTGTAGTATTAATGTCTGGTACAATTTTCAAAACAAAATTGCAGCTTTCTAAAAAGCTATTTTGGTGCTTAAGGAGAAGTTAAAAAAAATGACTTCTTTCATAATAAAAAGTTTTTTATCAACTTTCTCTTAAAATAAGTACTTTTATAACTAAAAAATAAAACACAAAATAACTTATTTATAAGCTACTTTTAATATAAGCATTTATTGTTTAAGCTATTTCTTCAAAAGTAACTTAATTAAGTTGTTTACCCAAATTAGAGCTTATGTCATGGCTTGTTAACTATAGACAAATATATTTATTAAAGTATTGGATAAAATAAATTTTTTATCTTTATCATTGATTAGTCCATTTTTTTCAATTTAATAAACAATTAGTCATTTTTTTAATCCAATTATTCTATCTTTTAAAATAATAAAAGTCAATGTCTTGAATATTTTAAAATGAGCTTCATTCTATGCAAATTCCAAGTTGGTGAAAAATTCTCATTCTTGAAAACACACACTTGAACCATACTGCTAGTTGGCTAGGAGGTGGGAAGTGGAAGTGACGCGCGGATGGGGCGCGCGTGAAATGATATAGTGAGGGTAGAGAGTATCCAATGATTGTGGAGAGGAGGTGTCTGGTTACAAAGGGACAAAGTGGAGACGCACGAGTGCAAAGTGGGACCACGTGCCACAACACATGCACGTGAACTCCAACGTGTTCCCCACGTGACTCCCTCCCCCTCTTTGTCCCCAACAACGAACAACCTCAAATCCTTTCAACGCTTTCCCTTCTCACACACCACCCACTTATAACATTCTCTCTCTTTTATTTTTTCATGTATATATTCCTTACAAAATCTATTAAATTAAATCCCTCTGTTTAATTTTTTTCCTTCGAAGTATTTTGTATATATTCTATTTCTCCTTCTAATAATTTTGAGTTATTATATTCTTCTTCTTAACTTTTAGTTAGTAGTACTGAAATAATTGTCTTCTGACTAATAGAGTATAATTAGAGTACCATTATTATTTTATATTATAAATGCTTTACTTGTACTTTTCCAAAAATTATTGGACAAACTTTTGATTGTTACGTTGGGACGGTCAGTTGCAACTTGCAAACCCTATGGCTTTTCTTTTTCAAAGATAAATTAATTTGTGACGTTAATTATTGGTGACTATGTATGATTAAATTATTTTGGTAATTAAATTTAATTAAATTAATATAAAAAAAAGAAAAATAACATAGTTAAATATAATAATTATAAAAAAAATTTGTTTACCTAACATATTTTTTAAGTTAATTGGATTGGGTCGCGTCGATCGGTAATATATTTTCTTCGGCATATTCAAAGCGAATTAAATTGATTTAATTAATCAACATAAGCTTTGTTTAATTTTCTTTTATATCCTTTTCAAGTTCATTTAATTTTTTTCCTATATATAATGTTTGGCGAAAATTTAATATAATTTCTCCATTATATATAAATAAAAAAACTTTGCAACCTTGTACCAATACCAACTAAACCATCGCATGCACATCCTTAATTATTAGAGGAACAAAAGCTACATTTGAGTGGATGAAAAGCAATGGAATATTTTGTAAGAACTAAATCATTCACCACCTTGAAGGAACGGCAACTATTATGTCTAAGTGGATAGAAAGTTGTAGAATATTATTGCACGTGGAATAATAAGATAAAAAATACTTAAAAAGTTATTATTGAGATATTTTGGAATGATGTGATTGGGTATAGAACTTATTCCAATATTCTACTCTTTCTTTTAATCTAATTTAGGTGGAAATAAAATGAGTTAGAATTACCTAGTGTAAGTATTTATGCGATAGATACATGAAAAAATGTCTATTTCTTTATCTTTATGTTTTAAATTTTTTAAATAATTTTTTAAATAATTTTTTTATTGATATATTTAACTTATGTAAAGTAATCTTATATATTTCTGTTCCCATTTAAAGAATACTGAAAAATAACATTAAAAAAAATAAAAAAATAGATTAAAAAAGCAAATATCCAGTATATATAATAAATAAATATCTCAATATTTTGAAAAAAAAATGTATGTGTACAATTTTCTATAAGTAACTAACACTTGAATTTATACAAATCTTTAATTACATACAGCACATTTCATATATATATATATATATATATATATATATATATATATATATATATATATATATATATATATTGTATTTTTTGGTCTCGTATCTAAATAGATTTTAATGTTATTTATATTAATATTTTTATTCAACCAAAAACAAAAATAAAAAATAATAAAATTATTAACAAAACACTAAAGAATTAAATAAATACCTAATTATCTCAACTTATCCAAAACTTTTCTGTGTATATATTGAATTCTCATATGTACTACCTTATCCTAAATTCCTAAACTTCCAAGCTCTCAATTAATTAAAAATGTGTTCCATTCATTCACATTTAAAACCCTTATTATTCCTAAAAAAATCATTAGTAAAACATAAATGTTTGGTGATCAAATAATTTTTTAACTAAATTTAATCAAGTTATCACGCTTTTTTTTTTATACATGTAGTGTCCTTATTTTTTTTTTGCTGCAACCACCCTTTATTTTAGATTTTTTTGTTATAGTCGTTAAGAAAGGGAATATAATATTGTGTGTAAAGACAACGTTGTCATCGTGTATTTTTTGTTTAAATGATTTTTGAGTTGAAGAGATAACGATGAAGGTGAAAAAAAAAAGTTAAAAGACTTTTGTCTTTGCTAGTGAATCATGTCAAAAAATAAACTGAAAATTGTTATGATTAAAGAAAAAAATACTAGAAATTAATTTTTGTATTAATTTTCTTAAAAAACTAAATATCTGTTTTTAAAATTTTTAAAACATAATTTAGATAATTACTCAAATTTTAAAAATAAAAAAATATATTGTACCCTAAAAAAGTTTTAAGGTCAACAATATATAGGTGAGTTTTTTTATTTTTAATATTAGGATAGATTGTGGATAATATCCATAAATGAGGTTCCGAATGTGTTATGCACCGATATGAATTTGATAATTGGCATATTTAGAAATCGTTAATAACGATTTTAAACAAATTGTGAATAGCGTTTTCTATTAGGAGAGAGAATGTGAAAAGAAAAGCTGGAGATGTTGGATCAAGTGAGAATGACTAGGATCAATAAATAAAATGAGGGTACCGATTCATGGGGGGTAAGCAGAGAGATAGCGGATAGCAACCGCAAGATGGGCGATCTACGTTCGGGAAGCATGAATCAAATCGGTACTTCCAATTTGATGCTGTGTCCACGTGGCTCGCATGTGGTGAGCCCCTGTGTGGTCCGTGACTCCTCTCTCCCCAGAAGCTCTCACTTATCATTGAGAAGACCAAAACATCAAAACACAAAGTGTGTGTTAACTCTCTGCTCTCTGTTTCGGTTCCTTTCTTTTTAAGTGCCATTGTTTTTATATGAAGGTTGCATGTTTTGTGGAACTTCAGATTTATCTTTTTTAAGATGGGGAAGAAAAAAATCTCAATGGATAAACATATTGTGAAATATCTTGATCATCTTTTATATGTAAGTAATTTTTTTGTCTATAAAATTATTTATAATGTTAACATCAATTATAAGTTGGTTAAATGAACTTAGTACTGTTATAGAATAAAAGTTAGCTATAATAATAAATTTGAGTATAATAAGTTAATGTGAACATGATAGTTAATCTAAATAAACCCATAAGTACTCTGTTTTTAAGAGTTTAGTGGCTTTTTTATTTTTTTAATCGTTATTATCAATATCGATATAGTTATTATATGTTTACATGATAGTGTTATTATGGAGTAAAAGTTAGTTATAATTATAAATTTGACTGTAATAAGTTAATGTTAATATGAACATGATAGTTAATCCAAATAAACACGTTAGTATCCTATTTTTAAGAGTTTAATGGCTATTTTATTTTTTTAGTTATTATTATTATTATTATTATTATTATTATTATTATTATTATAGACTAAAAATGAAGTTAGTTATCATAATTGATTTGAGTGTACAAAATTAATATATATAAACATGGTAGTTAGTCCAAATAAATATGTGAGTATCCTGATTTTAAGAGTTTAGTGGCTATTTTATTTTTTAATTATTATTATTATTATTATTATTATTATTATTATTATTATTATTATTATTATTATTATTATTATTGAGATAATTATAGGTTTATTGATAGTGTTATTAAGTTTTAATAGTTATTGTGATTACAGTTGTTATAATTCATTTTTAATAGTTTCATTTCCTAGTGCATTTCCATACTTATTAACATTGATATTGTTATTGTTGTTATTATCATTATTATTTTAACAGTTATAATTATGTGTTGATTATTTTTGTTAGGGTTCTAAAGTAATTGGACTGAGACACTTATATGCTCCAGAACCATATGATCGGAGAATAGAACCCTATCTAAGAGCCGCTGGCTTTTACAATGGGTCTCAGATTCGAAAAATTTCAGGACAAATAGTCCTGATAAATGCCTTGGTAGAACGGTGGAATCCAGTGACTCATACGTTCCATCTTCCTATAGGTGAATGTACTATCACTTTAGAAGATGTAGCTTTGATACTTGGGCTTCAAGGAACTGGGCTACCAGTTACAGGGCCAACCAACAGTAATCACGGATCCATGGTGCAAGAATGTCTGATGAACTTTGGAGTTGCCCCAACAGCGAGTGAATGCAGAAGTAGCTTTATCAAGCTAACATGGTTGCGTAATGTTAAGCATGGAATAATTTTGACTACTCATGAGGCTATGGAGCGTTATACCAGGTACCACATTATTATGTCGCTGTTTGGTACCACGTTATTTGCTGACAAATCCGGTGTAGGGGTGCATTGAAAATTTCTACCCTTGCTCCGTGATATTCCTAGAATCAGGACATATAGTTGGGGATTAGCTTGTCTTGCCCACTTGTATAGGTCTCTGTGTAGGGCCACGCAATATGATTGCAAAGATTTGGATGGGCCTTTAGCACTGTTGCATGTATGGACAGGTGGAATGAGTGGGATGCCTCTTCGAGTGAGTTTACACGGTGGACACCTGCACATTTTAGGCAAATGCTTGATAACATTACAAATGCTAATGTATGTCATTATTATTGCTTATGTTTCATTCATCCTCTAATTTTATACCATGCGTTATTTTCATTGTTAAGAGGTTTGCCTAATCTAGTGTTTTTCTGTTGACATGGTTTTTGTGGGACCCATATAGTGCGCGACATCTCGGACCCGATTTCATGCTGCATGACATGTATGAGGATGCACGCATGTGGCTTGCACCGTCTCCACTCATTTCCTTCGAGTGCATTGAGTGGTGCCCAACCGATAGGGTTAAGAGACAATTCGGGAGACGACAAGACCCACCGGAGAGTCCAAAGGTTCTTGGAGATGCACACAACATGTTGTTGACGGGTCCAAAAAATTATAACTGGTCCAGCAGTGGAGTGAATGGATCACTTTGTGGCAAGGCAGACAATGGGATGTGCTTGGTTCAGAGATAGTTGATAATTTTGACCCGTCAGATGTTTACACAGATTGGCACCATAGAGAATTTGCTGAACAGATACAGTTGTCTGCTCGTGTAGACCAACCACAGCCGCATCCATCACCCTAGGCACGTCCACGGTCACCATCGCCACAGCGACAACCATGTCCACCACCGCCGACACACCCACCACAGTCACAGCCACCATCGCATCCTAGTGAAGCTGGATGGATTCCAACTCAGGGTGAAATGGCTATACAAAACATGGAAATAGAACATCTATATGTCCCATAATTTGATGCACCACATACTCATTACAGCCCACAATTGACAGAGGCAATGGTAGAAACTACCTGGGATCAGATCATCGGGTTCATGCAAGATCCAAGTACGCCCCAAATGTCTAATGTGCTGGATCCGACCCAACATCCCATATACCAGCAGGAGTTATATCCGGAAGAGGTGCCACAACCACCTCAAGTGGTGCCTGATAGATTGTCTTTCGATTCACAAGTACATTGACCTACCAGTTCCTCTTATTCAGCCGCTAGAGTGTCACTTGACTCCAGCAGAAGCGATTGGGGTCGAGGTATTGGTCACGAATACAACTCTAGAACTAGTGCATATATTCCAAGAATTGATCATAATCTCATTGATTCATCAATCCAGGAGACACATGAAGAAGACCAGTTTGCACAATGCAGATACAGTCCATACCGTGATAAGATGGACTCAAGTGACGACGATAATGAGGAAGAAGATTCGGATGAAAGTGAGGATGATGATGACGACGAAGATAACAATGGGCAGCCTAGGCCGACCAGAGGTAATTCATTTTTAATTATTACAATGTGATGGTATTGTAGCGTCTGTCTGTATTATTATCACTCTGAAATAAATGTGATTTATGTTATAATTATTACATACATGTACATTGAGATATGATGTTAATGTTGGCAGGTGTGACTGGAACAGCAACAAAATAAGAACGGGATAAAGGCTACAATTTAAGGGTAGATCCACCCTGTCGTAGCCAAAAGAGATATACCCCATCAGCGATAAAGAAAGCAATGTCGAACAAGTACAAAAAAGTGGTGAACACAGTAAAAAAAAAATTTACAAAATATGTGTAGCAAATTGGTTTGTCATTCCACGATGTATTTTGTGAATTCAAAATTCTAGTTTGATGTGCTAGTTAAATTTATTTATGTACATGCTATGACAAACTACTAGATTCTACTTTGATGTGCTAGTTAATGGCAAAGTCCGTGATGTTAATTTTATTTATGTACTACTAGAATCTATAACCATGCTATGAGAAACTACTATATTCACTAAAAATATAAATGCTTAACCTGGATACATACTTTTTCTTCATTACTAGTAGATTGTAATTGGCAATAATATACTCAACGTCGTTTTAAAATATGTAATGTACGCCCTTAGCCTTTCCTATATTATACACTTACGGTGGGTCTGCCTCGCGTGCACTAAATCCGGCGTGCTGGGGGCACCTACTACGACTATGTCCTTCTACACAGCATAGCCTACAACGTCTTGGACCTCGCATTGATCGTGTGTCCATCTCATTCAAGAAGCGAGTTTGTTTGGAAAGACCTTTGGTAACTCTCTTAAATGAAGGATTAGGTATCATCCGTGGCCCTCCATACACGGGCCATGTTGTTGGGTTGCCCAATGGCTTAAATCTAGCTCTGTACACCTTTCGGATCTCATCCATCCGATACACCTCATGAACGTAAACTTGCCAATCAAGACATTGGTTTGCATAACATGCAAAAACGTGACGACATGGAAAGCGATCTACCTGAAAATAACCACAGTCACAGTGCCTACGTCGCAAGTCTACCGCATATTCAACACCGCTGGGCATCTCCCTCACCTCGAAAACCTCATTCTGCCTATCGAAGCAACTAACCATGATGTTTCCAGCCGCAATTAAATTTTGCTGAATTTTTTCGGTCATTATTTCGGAGAATAAGTGTCCGGCTCGAAGATGAGTCTCAGCGTCATCCCTTTTCCTTGTGAACAACTCATTCAGTCTGTAAAAAGTCGCCTTTACAAGTGCTGTGATGGGAAGATTGCGTGCACCCTTCAACACCCCATTGATGCACTTCACTAGATTTTTCGTCATATGACCCCATCGATGACCACCATCATATGCCAAAGAGTGTTGCTCATGGGGAATCTAGCCAGCAAGTGTATGCCTCACCCCAACTGCGCAACCTCTGGTAACGGATTTCGTATTCATCCACCGTCTTAGAATAGCCTGGACAAAAAGATACAACGATAACCACCATTGGAAACATAACCACAAGATGCATAAAATATTATATAGAACACATTGTTAATTACCTATGTTCACCACAAGCTTTTGCATGAACGGTGCCTTGAACTTCCTCAAGAAGTTGGATGCTATGTGCCTCATGCAAAACATGTGTCTGGCCCTTGGCGGCTCCCATGCTCCATCACAACGTGAAACTGCTGACCTAATAGACTTGTGTCGATCAGAGATAAGTCCCATCACATCCTTTGTCACCACATGGGTTCGCAAATGACGAAGAAAAAAGAACCATGCATCTGATGTCTCCCCCTCTACAAGCGCAAACGCAATTAGCACAATATTGTTGTTGCCATCTTGAGAAACTGCGACCAACAACGCTCCTTTATATTTTCCATACAAGTGTGTGCCATCTACCTGTACAACCGGCTTGCAATTCCTAAATGCTCTTATACATGGGTAGAAACTCCAGAAAATTCGGTTTAGAACCCTGACATCCTGAACCAATTCATCCCCATGGTAGCAAGGTAACGTTTCATATTCGACGGCTACTGATGGCTCTTTCTTCACCATTGCCTCAAACCATATGGGCAATGCTTCATAAGAGGCTTCCCACCCTCCAAAAATTTTTTCAACTACCTTCTGCTTAGCCAACCATGCTTTGCGATAACTAATCATGTAGTTAAACTTCGATTGGACATCTGCAATCACTGATCGCACCTTTATGGATGGATCGGCCTCTATCAATGGCTTAATTGCTTCTGCAATAGTGTTTGAGTCCAACTTCGAATGATCCTGAGAAATAGTGGCTCTAGTACAAGTATGGTTGCCATTGTATCGTCTAATCTCCCAATAATACTTTCTTCGCATCATGCTAACCCTGATAAGCCAATCACAGCTTTGCCCATATTGCACACATTTCGCGTAAAATGTCGTCGGCTCAGACTTAAAAACCCGATAATCAACACCTCTGTGAATGGTATAATCTTTAACTGCCTTGATCACAGCCTCTCTAGAATTAAATTTCATCCCTATGACAAATTCACCATCTTTGACCATAGGTGGATCTGCAATAACGCCGCCAACCCATATTTACACAGTGCATAATATTAATACACAAACATAATATTTAAAGTACTAATCCAAATACAGTGTGATGCAACTACAAACCTGCATTGGCATACTCCGAAAATTCTGGAGTATTCATGGCATCGAGATCCAAAGCGCGCATGAAAGACGGTTCTTCGAATGGATGCTCACTCGCTAGTGCATTTGCGACGTCTTCGACGTCCGACTCAATGGTGCAGTCCTCTTGTTCCTCGTCTGCATTCGGATCAACGAAATAGTAATTTCCTTCATATTCCTCTTCGCTGTCACCGTTATAACTTTCCCAATCAAAATCATGATCATATTGTTCCATCGTATTTGGTAATTGGTCAAACTCCACATACAGCTCAATAATAGACACTTGTGATTGGGCTTGATAGTAGATTGAGAACATCTCTTGCAGACTTGTGTCATCATTGATGCACGTCGCATGAAATTGAACGAATCTACCGAATACTAATATAGGTCGTCTGTATAAAATATTTGTCACCCTCTTTGGCATATGAGGATCTATATTTTGACAACTATAACTCTTAAATTCTTCGAACGACACCATAAAAAAAAAGAACAAATATACAAGGATTATTACACATAAATATCACACCTTCAGCTGTTTCAAATAAAGTTTGACTATTATAATAAATTTTAAAACTAATATTATTATTCATTTTTGTTATCACAAAAATTATATTTCTATTATAATTTCTAACACGAATTAACGAAATATCATAGTATCAAAATGAAATATTTATATAACTAAAATAAACAAAAAAAATTTACCTAATAACAAACAACAAAAAAATTACTTGCACACAGGAAAGAAGAGAAACAATAAAAAGAATAAGAAGTATAAGAAGAGTATTAGAAAGAGAAAAGGAAATCGAGAATTGCAAGACATTACATTCACGCACGCACTCTATATATAGAGAAGTTAATAAACAAATCGTTACTCACGTTTACGAATTAAATAATTTCAAAATTAATAAAAAAGGAAATCGACACTAACGATTTCATGTTCCTATAGATTCAGAACTTATTTTTGTCCTACTTGAAATCGTAAGTCCCATTTTCTATATTTTTTGTCCTATTCAAAAATCGTTAGTCTCATTTTTATAGTTTTTTTATCTTTTCTGAAATCGTCAATAACGATTTCTTGTTATATTTTCTCAATCTCTATATCAATGTATTACACTAAACTAACATAATATCTCCCTGTTACACCTATGTTTTGATAATATCTAAAAAAATTAGCCACAATAGGTGTAGTATTATTATTTTATGTACGGATAGTAATTTTTCTCTGTAAAAAAAAAAAAGAGTGACGCGATCGTGATGATTGAGGGTTCAAGGCGGTGATAAATTATGACATGAGTGAATATGGTAAGTGACAAGCTAAGGACAAATGTGTTAGCAAGTAGGGGTGGAAAAAGGCCAGGCGGCCTGTCAGGGGCCTGCAGCCTGACCTGTGTTTGGCCTGGCCCTGGCCTGGCCTGTTATAAAATAGGTACAGGCCCAAGCTCTTTTAAAAGCCTTAATACATTAATAAGCCAGGCTTAGGCTCACTAATTAGCCTTATAGGCCTGTCAGGCCTACCTGGACCTGTTAAAATATAATTAAATATATAAATAATTATTTATTATTAATAAAATTATGAGATATTTTAAATTTATTATATTTTATTATAAATATTTTTGTATATTTTAAATATGTTAAAAGTTTAAAATTTTTTACAAATATTAAATATATGACATATTACATATAACTATTTTTATTAAAAAATAATTTTTTAAATAATATTTTTATTTTTGTAAAAAAAAATTAGCAGGCCTTTTAACAGGCTTCAGGCCAGGTCAGGCTGAATAACAGGCCAGGCCTAGTACTTTATAAAGAGCCTATAACAGGCTGCAGGCCAGGCTCAGGCCAATCAACTGTATGACAGGCCAGGCCTGTTAAGAACAAAGCCTGGCCTGGCCTGACCTGTTTCCACCCCTATTAGCAAGTAGCAACTGTTTCTCTCTTCCTAAATCGTAGTAGCACTGCTTGATTTATGAGTTTCTTAAATATTCTAAAAGAAAGAGAAAATAGATATAAAATAAAAAATATAAATAGATAATTTTAATATTAATATTTATTAATATAATTATGTTAATATAATAAAGATGTTTTATATATATCTATTAATATATATAATAATTTATTTGTAAAAGAGAGATAAAAAAGAACAGTATATGAAAAAGGAGAGAAGTGATTTTATTGTTTTAATTGTATGTAGCTTTGGCATGAATTTATGCCTATTTATATACCTACAATAGTATTGTCTTTTTGTTTCATTAATTTCAATCTGTATTGATAAAATGAATTCTCATTCTGAAAAGAGTGAACTACCCATTAAATGGACATCCACATGCTTATCACAACACTCCCCCTTGGATAACCATTTAAGATTATGCCTCATTAAAATTTTACTAAAGAAAAATTCAATGAAAAAAAACTTTAATAAATGAAAAAGAGTACAAAATCCTTTTGTGATGGGGACTGTCTCATTAAAAATCTTGTCAAGAAAAATCCAATGGAAAAAAACCTGACCAAAGAAAAAAGAGTACAGTCTCTCCCTCTCGTCGACATTATTTAATATCTCAAAATCGGTGTATCCCAATCTGATGTACCAATTTTTCAAAGGAGGATTTTGGGAGTGACTTTGTAAACAAATCTGCCAGATTATCGCTTGAGAGGATCTGTTGGACATCAAGTGTTCCTTGATTTTAAAGATCATGAGTGAAGAAAAATTTGGGAGAAATATGCCTTGTTCTATTGCCTTTGATGTATCCACCCTTGAGTTGAGCAATGCATGCTATATGCCTGTATTATCTTAAAACAAGACAGTTGGAGCTATCTTATGACCAATCAGTCCACATGATGACATAATATATTGGATCAAACTCTTGAGCCAAAACATTTGTGACTAGTTTCATATATCGCTAGTATTTCAGCATGATTAGAAGATGTTGCTGTAATCGTCTGTTTCGTGGATCTCCATGATATAGCTGTTCCACCATATGTGAACAGGTATCCTATTTGAGATCTCCCTTTGTGTGGACCAGACAAGTATCTTGCATCTGCATAGCCTACTAGTTATGACTTGGATCCATATGGATAAAACAATCCCAAGTCAACCGTTCTATGAAAATATCGAAAGATTTGTTTGATTCCACTCTAATGCTTTCTGGATGGAGAGGAACTATACCTTGCTAGTAACTTCAAAACAAATGATATATCGGGTCGTGTGTTATTAGCAAGATATATTAGCGCTCCAATAGCACTAAGATATGGTACTTCAGGACCAAGGATATCTTCATTTTCTTCTTTAGGACGAATTTGATCATTTTTCACATCCAAAGACCTTACGATCATTGGGGTACTTAATGGATGTGAATTATCCATATAAAATCTCTTCAAAATTTTTTCTGTGTATGTTGTCTGATGAATAAAGATCCCATTTTTTTATGCTTGATCTGCAGGCCGAGAAGAAATTTAGTCTTTTCAAGATCTTTCATCTCAAACTCTTCTTTTAGAACTTTTATAATTGTTGGAATCCCTTCATGAGTTCCAATGATATTTAAATTATCAACGTACACATCAATTATAATGAATCAAGATGCAGATTTCTTTATGAAAACACATGGACAGATATCATCATTATTGAATCCGTTTTTGGCCAGATACTCAGTAAGACGATTATACCACATTCGTCCAGATTGCTTTAGACCATATAAAGATCTTTGCAACTTAACTGAGTATAACCCCTGCGAATATTCATTGGATGGTTTAGACATCTTTAGTCCCTCAGGGACATTCATATAAATATCACAATCTAATGATTCGTATAAATAGGTTGTTACCACATCCATGAAATGTATATGTAGTTTATGGTATGCAGATAAACTGACCAAATAATGCAATGTTATTGTATCCACTACAGGAGAATATGTTTCTTCATAATCTATATCGGGCCTTTGTGAAAAACCTTGTGCTACAAGTTGAGCTTTGTAGCGCACAACTTCATTTTCTCATTTCGTTTTCTCACAAATACTCATCTGTATCCAACAGGTTTTACATCTCCTGATGTACGGACTACAGGTCAAAAGACTTCACGTTTTGCAAGTGAGTCTAACTCAGCCTTCATAGCTTCTTCTCATTTTGGCCAATCATTCCTTTATCGACATTCTTCGACTGTTCTTGGCTCAAGATCCTTACTTTCATGCATGATATTTAATGCCACATTATATGTAAATATTTCATTGGCAATTGTCTTATTTCGGTCCCATTTTTCTACTGTAAAGACATAATTTATCGAGATCTCGTCATTTTTCCAATTTTTAGGTACCTGAACGTCTTTTGGCGTCAAAATTATATCAAAATTTTGGACAATTGCAAGTATCTTTACTATGTATTTTTCAACAGGAATAGTATTTATCTCTTTTCTTTTTCGAGGACTTTTGTCTTTGAAACCAACCGGTCTACCACGCTTCTGGCGTGAATTTGTTTCAGTTGCCACTTATCCTATTGAGACATCAATTCAAATTGGGGCATTTTTCACTGGTATATAAGATTTGGTTATCCTCTTTGAATAAGAAAATGCATCAGGTAATTCATTTGCTATTCTTTGCAGATGTATAATATTTTGAACTTCTAGTTCATATTGCCTTGATCGAGGATCTAAATGCATCAATGATGATGCATTCCAATTAAGTTCCTTTTTCAAGAAGCTTATTCAATCACCTTAATATTGAAAATTTTGATTCATGAAAATGACAATTTGCAAATCGGGCTTTAAATACATCTCCAGTTTGTATCTCACTATACCTCACTATAGAGGGAGAATCATTTCCAACATATATCCCCAATTTTCTTTGGGGTCCTATTTTGGTGCGAAAAGGTGGTACAATGGGAACATATATCGCACACCCGAATATTCTTAAATGAAAAATATTTAACTGTTGGCCAAAAGCTAATTACATAGGAGAGAACTGATGATAATTTGTTGGCCTCAAATGAATAAGTGTTGCGACATGTAAAATAGCATGCCCCCAAGTTGAGGTTGGGAGATTTGTTCTCATAAGTAAGGGTCTAGCAATTAATTGAGGTGTTTAATAAGTGATTCTGCTAACCCAATTTGTGTGTGAACATGAGCTACTGGATGTTCAACCATTATTCCGTTAGCCATACAATAAGCATAAAAAGCTTGGGAAGTAAATTCACTAGCATTATCAAGATGATTTATTTTGATTGGATTTCTGGAAACTGTGATTTTAATCGAATAATTTGAGCAAGCAATCTCCAAATGCCAAGTTGCGAGAAGACAATAAGTACACATGTGACCATCTCGAAGATACGTCTATTAGGACCATAAAATATCTAAATGATCCACTTGGTGGATGAATAGGTTCACATATATCGCCTTGAATCCTTTCTAAGAATTCAGGGGACTCAAATCCAATCTTTACTGGTGATGACCTTAAAATTAGCTTTCCTTGAGAACATGTAGCATAACAAAATTCACTAGATTTAAGAATCTTCTAGTTTTTTAGTGAATATCCATGGGAGTTTTCAATAATTCTCCGCATCATGGTTGTTCCCGGATGACCCAATCGATAATGCCAAGTTATGAATTCATTTGGGTTAGTAAACTTCTGGTTTACAACGGCATGTGATTCAATTGCACTAATTTTGATATAATATAACCCAAATGAAATGGAGAGTAACTTTTCTAATATAATCTTTTTATTTGAATCATGAGTTGTGATATACAAGTACTCATGATTTTCCTCATTCATTGCTTCAATATGACATCCATTTCGGTGAATATATTTAAAACTCAATAAGTTTTGTAGAGACTTAGCAGACAATAATGTATTATTTATTATGAATTTTGTTCTTTCGAAAAATAAAATTATAGCTCTTCCGGAGCCTTCTATCATATTGTCTAAGCCAATAATATTATTAACATATTCTTCTCTTGGCACAAGATGAGTAAAATATATATTAGTTTTGAGAATAGTATGCGAACTTGTACTATTCGCAAGGCAAACATCTTCACTATATGTCTTTGACATTTTTTTTAAAGACAAATAATAATAATATTAAAATGAGTAGAAATATATGTGCAGTAAAATTATTTTCTTGATTGTTTTTCTAAAAAATACTGTACATGGTATCATATACTGCAAATTTTATTATTATTTTAGAACTTGGCACATTTAGTAATCTTAAAATTCATAAACATAAATATTTTATCAAACATTATTTATATACATCACACTTGAAATTCAAATGCATAGAAAATAAAACTTAACAAGAAGTTTCTTATATTATTTATTTACATGAATACTTAACAATCCCACATATTAAACTATTCCATCATTGATCAAATGACCAATATTTCCTTCAAGATCCTCAAAAAAATCAAATGCTTCATAATGAGTGGTGTAATTTTCAACATCATTTGAAACAAAATTCGTCTAATTTCCTTTGTCGTCCTTTTTCAAAGATGCTTGACAAAGATCGACTAGATGCCTTGGGGTACGACAGGTACGCGACCAATGGCCCTTTCCACTACAACAGAGATATTTATCCTCTGTTGATTAATTTTCCATTGTTTCTTTCTTTATCCCACTTCTAGTGAGATCCTTTCTTGTGAATATAATTTTTTTTCCTTCCATATTTTTTCTTGTTATTAAAACCTTGCCATTTACCTCTTATGGGGTAATGATTTGCCACATTTGCTTTAGAAAATGGGGCGGCGCCAGCTGGGTGCGCTTCATAATTTTTTAAAAGTAACTCATTATTGCGTTCAGCAACAAGAAGACAATACAAGCAATTAACTCAGAATATTTTTTAAATCTTTTTTCTCGATACTGCTGCTGCAGGAGCACATTTGAGGCATGGAAGGTCGAGAAAGTTTTCTCTAACATTCATTGTCAGTTATCTTTTTTCCACATAATTTCATTCGTGAGGTGATTCGAAACATTGCTGAATTATATTCATTTATGGATTTAAAATCCTGTAGACGCAAGTGCGTCCATTCATATCGGGCTTGAGGAAGTATCACTGTCTTTTGATGATTATACCTTTCTTCAAGATTTTTCCACAAATCTGTAGGATCTTTTAATTTGAGATATTCATTTTTTAATCCTTCGTCAAGATGACGACGAAGGAAGATCATGACTTTGGTTTTATCCTTCCGAGATGCATTATTTTCAGGCTTAGTGGTATCTCCAAGATCCATTGAATCAAGATGAATTTCAGCATCTAGTATCCATGATAAATAGTTGTTTCTAGATATATCAAGAGCATTAAATTCAAGATGAGAGAGTTTTGACATAATAAAAATTTGTTACTTGAGTCTTCCTAAAATTTGATCAGAGTCTCGTATTGATAATGTGTTATAGAATAAATAAATAAGGAAGAAAAAATAGATATAAAATAAAGAAGCATAAATAAATAACTTTAATATTAATATTGACCAATATAATTATCTCAATATAATAGAGATGATTTATATATATCTACTAATATATGTAGCTAGCAACTTATTTATAAAAGAGAAAAAGAGAAGAACGGTATATGAAGAATGAGAGAAGTGGTTTTATTGTTTCGATTGTACGTAGTTTTGGTATCAATTTATGCCTATTTATATACGTACAATAGTATTACTTTTTTGTTTCATTAATTTCAATCTGTATTAAGAAAATGAATTCTCATTCTAAAAAGAGTGAACCGTCCATTAAATAAACATCCACATACTTATCTCAACAGCAGAGGATTTATATTTAGCATGGATTTAGAGTTAAGCGTTCAAAAGTGATTATTGAATTTTCACTTTAGTCTTGAATTAGTTTTTAAAAGTAGTGGTTAGGAATATAATTGTTTTGAAATTATATCAATTTTGTCGTTCTGAAATTGTAGATTATGATAAAAGAATTATAGAGTTAAAAAATTATAAAGAGGATAAAAATTTCTACCGGTTAAAGAACTAATATCTATAAAAAAAATTAAATAAAAAAAATAAAGTGGGTGAAAAAAATATCATGTTGTATATTTTAGTTGTCACTAATTAGTTATTAAATTATATAAAAGAGATTGAATAGATAAAGAAAAAAGAAAAATAAAAAAAGAAAAAATATCCTTTAAATACAATGAGAAAATAATATTACTATTTTAGTAATAAAATTAATAAATAATAAATTTTAATTATCTTAATTTAAATGTGAATAATTTTTTGTTTTCTAACCCATATAACTAACATGCTATCTTATGCTAATATTATATCATAAAATTATTCCTCCAAAAAATTATAACGTATGTCAATAAAATTGGACACAATTTAATATATATGCTAAAGTTTGTCAATTCTTTTCCAATTTTCCATAGATGTGCTATCAAACGCAAACAAATTCAAAGGATTTTTTTTTTTTTTTACCGCATTTGGATTTTGAATCCTTTTAAGTTTTAATATGTACGTAGTTTGTGTTTTTATGCTCAAAAATTAAAAGAATTGAAACCAAGCTGAACACAGCCATCAACCTCATATATACGCCTTTTTCTTTTTCCTTTTTGGGTGTACAAGCAAGCAGTAGATGAGACTCATAAGTCATAACTATGTGATTAATAATGTTTTTTTCTTAAAATGTATATATACATATACAGGGTTGTTCTTATCCATATCCATATCCAAATCCAAATATCCAGATATAAACCTGAAGTGGAATACTTTCTACTTAGTAACCATGGACCTCGTTCATGGGTACAATCTCTATAGACTTGCATCACTTTCACTCTTATATAAATTAGTTTAGTAGTCACTAATTTATTAAATAAATATCAAACATTTAAATTCTGTATTTTATATAAATAATAATTTATTGACTAATAATAAATTTTATCGTACCCAAAAATATCGTGTGGAATCACAAGATATATACATCACTTTCTCTCCTATAATTTTTCACCTTTATTTTATTGACTTAATGCAAAATAGGAAAAAATTGCTACGGATTATTCGGGTCCAATAATTATTTAATGGAGTTGAATTAGGAGTAGTTCACATCATGCATGATGAAGAGGCAATGATTGGGACTTTGCATATTAACTTTTTATTATATACAAGAGAGAGTTATTTTATTTTTCTCTTTTGCCATAAGGTCCTCTCACTCTCATGTCTCTTACCCACCAAATCTTTCACAGATCTTTTGAAAGTGTTTATTCACGTGCTTCTGGCCACGCCCATCTTTTCAATCTACATGCTTTTTTTTTTTTTTTATTTATAATAATATTATAATTATCGAAATCCTGAGATTTCTTTTGCCTGTCCCTTTCCTTATCTCCAACTTCTGGCAATCTTTTTCTTGTTTTTCAACATTTTTTTAAATTAAATTTCAAGCAAATTCTAAAACGGGTTGAAACTTGAAAGTGCACAGTGCTATCCCTGTTATATATTAATAAAAAAAAAAAAAACAGGTATTTTTATATTCCTACGCGTACAGTTATGATGTCGTGTATGGAATTAGTCAAAATAAAATTTATTTTAAAATAAAAAATTTAGTTAATATCTATTGACATATTAAAATTACAATTAATAAAAATTGTTGTTTCTGTCGACTTGAATAATTATAGTCTAAAAAAATAATCATTAAAATAGAGCAAAACATTTAATTTTTTATATTATTAATATAATATAGTTTTATACATATATTTAATTATATATATTTTTATATTAATTGTATAAATAATAATTATTTAATAATTGAATGAATATATACAATATTTTATATTATCAATATATAATAATTATTTTTTTAAGAAAAAAAGACAAAATACATTTAACAAGCATGTTTGAGAGATTATATAAGTGACTACCGTAAGAATAAGCCATGTTAGAGGAATGAATCTTTTGCTTAAGATAAAGGAGAAAAAAGTTGCTAAAATCAACATATGCATCTTTTTAAAAGGTCAAAATAATCCTTTTTAATTTGTACTACTAAAAGATAAGATGCTATCTAATATACTTCATTCCCATCTCAAATCTCTAGTAACCAAACATGCATGTTCCAAGTATGCATTTAATACTTTCAGACAATTGTTATTTTGCATGTTATGCATTCTTAAATTGTAATAAAATCAGACCGTTATCACTGACTCTATTTATGAAATTAGATTTCTATTGACTTCAATCACAAAGTTAAAACAGTAGTAACGTTTACCTATCATCCACCTAAACCACATCGTAAGATTATTATTAGTAAAAATTTTTAAATATTTTTTAATAAATATATTAAAAATTTAATTTATTTGTATTTTTAATTAAAAATTTTAATTTATAATTTTATCATATGTATTTTAACTGCACAGGTTAATTAAATCATAATAAAAGTAGAAATAATTATTAAAATAATATTCAAAAAATTTATATTACTGACAAAAATAATTTCAAAATATATTAATAATAAATAAATTCTCAAAAAAATAAAAAATGCGATAAAATAAATCACATAAAAAATAGATATTCTAAAAAAATTTGAAAATCTGATTTTAATGTAATTTTTAACAAATATTATTAGAAAATATAATATTTTTATTATTAAAATTTAGTAATTTATGACAAATAAATTTTATTTTTTTTTGTGAATGACTAATTTTTTTTAAAATAAAAAATTAGAGATTAAATTTTATTATGAATTTTTGTGTACTTTTTAAATATTTATTCAAATATTACCACAAAAATTCGAATCAAATAAATAAATTGTTTGTTAGATATTTTTTATTTATAAAAAATATAATATTTATTAATTATTTTTATTATATTTTTAAATAATTTAAAAATTATTTTGTTGATAATATCTTTTAAGAATCTCTTAATTTAGTAACTAAATTTTTTTATTGTCGAATTATTAGTGTGTAAAAAATGTTAAACATTTACCGCTTAACCAATCAACCTCATTGAGAGTTGGTTTTGAAATTTTGACCCTCATCATTTAATTTCGAAGAATTTAGATTCATTGAGGATAATGATAACAGAAAACTTTAACATCTCGAAAATTTCAAAATATTAATAAGTCATGGTGGCACAAAACCAGCATTGAATTGTGGACAATTGACATCAATTAATCGTCGTTAGCTACTTGTAACTTGATAAACATGTTTTCATTTTCAATAACAGTAGAAAAAGAGTTAAGGTAATCAAATCATTTTATCTCGATCACTAATATGTATGCAAAATGCGAGACATTTATTAATTTTTGTGTGCATAAGGTATAAGACCAATAAACAGCGTTGAATAATTAAGTTACTCAATAAAAATGGTGAATTTTAAATAAAAATTATTAGAATCAATTATTTGAAGAATTGAAAGACGACAATGCAACCAAGGGAGAATAATTTTAATTTTAATAAACACATAATAAATATATTAAAATATCAATTTTATATCTTTTTTATAACTTTTAAATTAATAATTTTATTTTATATTCTTAGAACACATATTAGTTAAATCCAAAAAAAAAAAAAAAAGATTGTCATATAAAGGATTGATATTTTATGAGAAACATTTCAACTTTATGTGATGTGTATTTATCAAAATTAAATTACAACTATTTTTATAATTAATTATGAATATAATCATATTTTTCCAATTGATTGACTAATCAATTTTTATGTTTGAGTGAATTACTCGAGTTATTTAAAAGTACTACACAAAAAAATTTAAATAATAAAGTACAAACATCTAATTTTTCATAGAAAAATTTGTACAATAATAATAGCATATTTAACAAGTCATATTTATAAATATTTTTCTATATATAGAAAATGCCTTAAATCTAAAGAAGGTAAGCAAAGTTAAATATATGTATGTGTTTATCTATATAATTTGAGCTATTTTTATCACGAAAAGTCTTACCTTCTAATAAATATTTAAAGTTTTGAGCGAAAATTAGTGTGTGATTTATAAATATAATAACAAGTATATTTTATTGTTATGATGATCTAAGTTTATATTGTTGAACATGATAATTAATTTTTTTGACGAAGTAAATATAAATATAAATATATTGCATAAAACAAATAAAGCTAACTTGTAACTTATTAGACTATCTAAAAATAAAATGTAAAATTGTTTATATAAAACTAATATGAGAATAGTTGATGGTCCATGAGAGAGTGAAGCACACGCGCTGCCTAACACCATTGATATGGAGTTCTTAAGGGTCTGGTTGAATCCATACAAAAGAGAGCCCCACAGCTTCGCAAAATCAGGTATCTTACAACTTTTCCATAATAATAATATGCCACCCCATTGTCTATCTTTCAACTCAATTGTCTCCTTCCAATTCTATTGCATATAATTCTTAAATTTGGAGTGCTACAAGACTATGCTAAAGGAATAAGGATATATACAATTATTCTAGTCATCGTTTATATAAACTACAAAATTAACCATTATCAACAATAATAAGATATATTCAATAATTATAAAAATGAGACATATTGTTGTATTTTGATTCTTGATGGGAATACTGAAGATTAGGTATATATGATGTTGAGTAATTAAACCATGAAAGTATGCTGATTTCGCCTATTATTTTGTGGATTGAGCAATGAACAAAAATTTTTGAAAAAAAAAAAAAAAAACCTCAATTATTGTCTCCTGTAAATCCCTTCTCATACATTTTATAAATTTTATTATTTTCTTTTATATAATCAAACATTAATTTATAGAAATTGATATTAATAGTTGAAGTAATGGTATTCATGTAATATTATTTTTGAATGTAAGATATAAATCAAATGTATTTTTAATCTTAAAAATATAAAAATATATCTGTTTTATTTTTAGAGAAAAAGACAAATAAATTATTGACCTTTTGGGCACGGACATTTAAGTCGTCGACTTTCTGAAAATCTGGACATATCCCTAAATCTAATTTCTCTCATTTTAAAATTCTCCCACTTGTGTATCCGTATATCGGCCACGTCAGTACAATGGAAGTTATGTTTAATTTTTTCGTTGGGTCTGACAGATCTAAGTGAACAAAAGAATCGATGTGTCAAGATTTTAAAAATATCAAAAACTTAAATGTATTTTCAAATCCATAAACTAAAAAGTCAAAGACCTATTTATCCGTTCTTCTTATTTTTAATTAAAAGGTTAAGAATATTCTTTCGAGGGTGAATTTTCTATTTTATAAACAAATTATTGAAATAAAACAAGAAATATCCTACACTTATGTCATCCATGACATCCAAATTCCTACACTTCGTCTTTAGCAATCCAGTTACTTATAAAACCTAAGTTATGAGAAACTTATAAATATGAATTAGCTAGGATCACTTACAAAAAAAAAAAATTAATGGTATTTGCTTTTTTTATTATCTTTTTTTATTTAAATTGTTATTCTGATGATGAGTTAATGTTTACTCGTACATGGTATTATTATTATTAAAAATAATAATACAAGAGAGACAATAACTCAAAATAATTTTATTTAATTTAATATATATAATTTTATGTATGTAATATATAATTACATATTTCTTATATCTCATAATTTTATTTGATTATTTTAGTGATAATTAAAAAATATAAAATAAGATAACTTTTATTATTCTGGCCAATTTTTATTATATTCAAATATGTTTGCATTGAAAAGGTGTTAATATGATAGTAATACTCAATTTATTTTTATCCCCAAAAAATAATCTTAAAATTTAAATAAATTACCAAATCATCTTTGATATAAATCCTTATTTAGCTATAAACAATAAAACAAGTATATATAAAAAACTATTAGTCATAAACACTGATAATTTATCTTTCAAAAAGAATTGATAATTTATAATTAAGTGTAAGAGGAAATATATATTTATCTAAATTTTAATAACAGACATGTCATATTTATTTCATGATTGAGAAATTAAAGTCATTTTCTAAATGATGATTTTATTATTATTGTGGGAGTAAACTAGAATCCAAAAAATGTTGTCCCTCGTCATAACCATGATAAGGTGATGATGATGATTCCAAGCATGTCGTGTCATATCTCGTGACACAAACGTGACTATATAAACATATATTTTTCCTTTTTCCTTAATTTTCTGGTCAAAATTCCACTACCGAAAATGCAGCTGCTTTATATGCAACAAGTCCAACAGAACTAGTTAGTAAAAGCCAATTAAGCTCCGTTACAATCTATCAATTTTCACATCATATAATATAACTATAACTATTTCTATTAACTTAACCATGGTTAAAATTGGACTAGAGTGGTAGTGAAAAGAAAGAATCCAAAAGCATATATAGAGCTCAAAAGCCTAGGATAACCATTTAAGTCATCATTGAACCAATTTGTCACTCTGACCAAAGTCATACATAACTCTTATACCCCTCTTAATTATTTTTTCATTTTCTTCTTCTCTTTTCTCATGTATATATACATATAGTACAACCCATCATCTATCCTTCAATTCACTGCAAAAAAAATTGGAAAAAAGAAAAAGAAAAAAATCACAACCACCACCCATTTTGTTCCATTTTGCTCTTTCCCCAAACAAAGAATCCAGTAACCAAAACTCTTTCAAGCAGAAAACCACACATTGGTTAATTAATTTTCTTTGTTTCTTTTTTCTTTCTCATATAAAAAATGGGTGAGAAAGATATTGGTAATGAAGATGTGGGGTTGAGTTTGAGTTTGAGTTTGGGAAGAGGATGTTCTTCATCTCCGCCACCTTTGAAGCCACAAAGATCGGTTCCTATGAATAACATCAACGAGAAGAGTTCATGGAATGAGTTGTTTCAGTTATTACCACAAGGTACGAGGTTCTTGTGTTGTTTCTCATCTTTTCTAAATTTTTTTATTATTATTTTTTGGTTTCTAGATTCCTCCGGAACTCTCTTTTCTATTTTTAAAAAGAATTTAAAGCTCTTTTTTTTAGAAGAAATTTAACTTGATTTTTCTTCCTTTAAGTCCAATTTTTTTTAAAACACTATTATATATGTTTCTTCTTTTCATGAGTAAAGATACCACTTTTATTTGGTGAGTATGCAAATCATGCAGTCCAGAACTAAAGATATTCTATTTAATTTTCTCTGTGCTTTTATTTCTTAATTTTTTGCTTCACAAAATAACAAATAATCCATGCATTAGAAATAATATTATTTTATTTAGTTGAATTTATTTAATTATTTTTCTCTATAGATTTATTCATGTATTCAATTTCCACACAAAACAATATATAATATATAAATGCCATCTGTTATTCATTTTAATTACACCAATGCCACTGACTGAAAAACTAAACATGCAAAACGCAGTAGATAGGAGCACAGATATGAGGCCGTTATTTGGTGGAGGAATCAACATGAATTCGATGCCGTCAATGGCGGAGACTCCGCCGGATTGCAACCAGGACAACCATGATTCATCGCCAAACAACAGTAGTTTATCAAGTGGCAGTGGCTGCAAGCGAAGCGAGAGAGAAGAGGACAATGGCACGGCGGTTGCCGGCATCGAATTGGTGTCGTGCTCGCGGGGAAGTGATGACGAGGATGGCGGCGGCGGAGAGGCGGCGAGGAAGAAGCTGAGGCTGACGAAGGAGCAGTCAATGTTATTGGAAGAAACGTTCAAGCAGCATAACACGCTGAACCCGGTTAGTGTCCAGTGGCATATATTTGAGGGTAGTTTTGGGATTTCCTGAAATTAATTAATTACTTTTTTTTGTTTCAATTTTCAGAAACAAAAGCAGACATTGGCAAAGGAATTGAATCTGAGAGCCAGACAGGTGGAGGTGTGGTTCCAGAATAGGAGAGCAAGGTAAGGTTATCACTTAATGCTTTTTGGGGGCATTCTTGGTATTTCATATATGATGAATTGATGATCATAATTTCTATTTTAAAAATGCAACTTGACTTTTAAAATTCAGTTTTTGGTCCACTTTTTAAAATTTTATTATTATTTAATTAATTTAAATATTATTTTTACGTATGAGTTGTTTAAAAAATAAAAAAAATTGTTTGCTTTTTATTTTCTCTCTTCTCTGTAAGCCATCTAGTTGGATTGTTTTCATTTCATACACTAAGTTGAAATAAAAAATACAAAATATAATTAGTGTTCAAATAAGGTGTGGTGTTATATTATTTTTATTGACATAATATTATCTATAATTAAATATTTTTATTTTTAACTAATAAATGGTACCGTTTGAATTGGCAAATGTGTTTTAATATGCTGAAATCAAATTGATGTGTATATATATATGGTATAATGATAAATATGATGAGTAATGTCAACCAATCTATACTATATAGTATACACGATGATTTTTAATGAAATTTTTTTGTGAACTAAATACTTTTAGATTTACATACCAATATAGTGATATAGAATTCGATCACATAAAAAAGATTACACTAATAACACATTTAAGTCCTAATAACATATATATTATTTCATTATTAGTACTAAGAACATGACAATATATCATCTGAAAATAAAAGAAAAAAGCACTGATAACGCATTTAAATTAAGTCCTAACATATATTTCATTATGTGTACTAAAGGAACTGTTATCTTTTTTTTTCCCCACTAATTCCGCGTGTGAAGTTTTAATGAGATACACATAGACTCGGAGAAATGTTTTGTTCTTCCTCTTTAATTTGTAATTACACTTTTAACTGTCGATTGTAATCAAAGCAACTTTGAGTATATATAACTTAAAAATTAATAATGGGTTTTGACTTTTGACTCGCATCTTTGGTGAGAGTGATCAATGACGCAATTATTATTGACATAAAGCTAAACTTATAGTTGATTATGTGACATTTAAAAAAAAAAAACAGCATTGTCAAATATGGAACACATGTAATGAAAATATGATTAATGAGGCGAATTGTACAATGATTGACATGTTAGTATTGTGGATTTGTGTTTTTTTTTTATATTCAATTTATTTGGGTATAATTTGTATCTATATTAGAAAAAAGAGTAACAAACAAACTCAAATTATTTTGATCCAATAAATACAGGACCAAGTTGAAGCAAACCGAAGTGGATTGTGAATACTTGAAGAGATATTGTGAGAATCTAAGTGAAGAGAATAGGAGGTTGCAAAAAGAAGTGCAAGAGCTTAGGACATTGAAGCTATCTCCACAGCTCTACATGCATATGAACCCTCCAACAACTCTTACAATGTGTCCTTCTTGCGAGCGTGTCGCCGTCTCATCCGCCTCGTCCTCTAACTCTGCCGCCGCCTCCACCACTCACGTGCCGGCACTACAAAGTAATTGCAACAACTCGTTGGGTCCACACATCCAGCGGCCGGTGCGCGTCAACACTTGGCCATTTGACAGCCCAATTTCGCGGCCGTAGTGATCAATCTTCATCACTTCTCTTAAGATTCAGCATTGTGTCAAGGAAAATTTTAGTTGCTAGACAGAAATGCATCAAATGTGAAGTAAGAGAAAGATAGCACACTTAATTATTGTGGTTATTAGGATCAAGAATGGTTCTATTTTGGCATTGACATAAGTTTTAGTTAACTTTTCAGGATCACACTAGTGGTTTCATATGCTGATGAATAGTGATTTTTAGCTTTTATTAGTTTGAACCTGTTTTGTTGAAAAAAATATTGAGGAAAACAATTACAATATACGGTGCTTTTCTCATCATAGTATTTTGTTGTTCCTAGCACTTGCTAAAGAAAAAAAAAGGTGGGGATTATGTGAATATTGGAGAGGGTGGAATGGTTGGTAAAGTATTTTAACATGATAATCAATAATTTTAATATCTCAATTAGAAATCATTATTTTCTAGTTTTGCTTAGCTAGCACTGCAATTATATTGTAGTTTAAGATTTTTATTCTTTTAAATTTTTGTGTTATGTTTCCCTTTCTTATTGTATGGAGGCAGGGTGAGACATACTGTGATATTTTTATTGGCTACTTTTGGTGATTGATTCTGTTATTAGAGTTGGAATTATGATTAAACAAGAATTGATGATGAAGGGTATGTGGTTACCCACTAATAACAATGGTTACATGACATGTGAATCTGAAAATTCCAAGTTTCCGTTGGAAGCTAAACAAAGCAGAGTAGAAAGGTACCATGTGCTAAGGTTGCAGATTTTGGATCAATTGTTACTTTTTATAATTGATTGATTTCTTAACGGTGAAAATTCAGGTGCAGTTGACTTCACGTGAAGTTGATAGTTGAGAGCCGTTAGAAGAAAATTTAGTCAAATTAGTCAAATAATCTAACGGCTCTCAGTTATCAACTTCACGTGAAGTCGACTGCACCCGAGTTTTCACCTTTCTTAACACTAAGGATAAAAGAGTGCAGAATCTAATGGAGAACTAGTAATAATAAGCTAAAAAAAGAAAAATAAAAGAGAGTACCATTTCTAACCTTAAGTTAATAAATTAATGGATCTCTCATTTTATACTCTTCACTCTTTTTTGTTTTCTTTGATGTGGTACTAATTTCATACACTCTTCACACTTACAAGTTACAACATTATCATAATACACAGAAAATTTTAGATTGTATCCATAACAAGCATATTGATGAATGATTTCCAAGTTGACACCTCAAAATTTTAGATTGTATCCCCCATAACAAGTAACAAAAATGTTTCAATTTCGACATTAAAAAAAAAAGGGTTTCAATTTATTGCCATACTTCTCTTAGATCTCAATAATGAATCGAAAACCATACATATTATTGCTGAAGCATCCACATATTTCAACTATTTCTATGATCACTAAGAGAGGGACAAGTCTTTTGATGAGACTGTGACAGTGGTTGCTTTTCTGTAAATACTTGGACTTGGCCAGTTGGACATGATCAATTGTTGCCAGTACATTATTTTTGTTTGGTAAGACATCATTATTTTCCTCTCCACATGTTTGTATCTGTTGTTGTTAGATGATGCATCAAACCCTTTTACTTAGTCATTATCGGTAGTGACTATGTCTCCAGTGGTTGGTAACTTTCATGTGGTTTTTGTCTTCTTAGTGTATAGCCACTTTGTGGTACTAAAATTCATAGAATAAATAGACAAAAATATATATGAAAAAATTTGCAGTGGAGAAAAGTATACATAAAATATCATAAATATTAAATTATATTCAAAAGATTATTTTTGATAGACAAAAGTGTCATGCCATTAACATGTTTATAAGATTTGAGGTGTATTTTTGTCTGTCGAAATGAAGCTTTCGACTGTACTTTTATCCACCACAAATATTTTTATGTGTATTTTTGTTTATTTATTCAAATTCATATGTATACTATAACACTCATTATTTTGAGACAACATCTATTCTCAAAAATTAATTTGGGTTGAAATTTAGAATTTGAGTGAAATTTATGTAATTTCCTTCATTTATCCAATTTATACTCTGTATATTTTTATTTTCAATCATGTTATAGGTTCATGTATAGAAAATTAGTTGTTAAATTAGTTATTTATATAAAATATATGTTAAGTATAAAATACAGATTAAAAATAAGTTAAACAATATATATATTTATAGACAATAATATAGTAGCTGATTTTTAAAGTACATATAGTATTTTTGTATTTTTTGCATATATTATTAATAAAGAACAGATAATTATCATGGTTATTTATGACAATAGAACATGATAGTTTACGGGAAATTACTAATCTAATTAATTATTAATAACATATTTTGTTTGGTTAATTAATTAACAAATAAAAATTCCATACATAGTTATTATTGCATTATTTGAGAGCTACATGTCATGCCAACTGTGATCTATAGGATACCCTGCTGGATCATCAATTCAATTTGTCTTAGTTCTCTTTTGCTTTGGTGATATTCGATATGCAAAGTTCCTATACCAAAATTATTGTACCTTTGGGGAGATTAATGATATGAGATGTGCTTCTATGTTCCTAGATATGTCTCCATCCTAAAATTCACAGCATTACTTCTATGATAAGTGCAGCCATAATGTTATGCCTCTTATGGTCTGGGCTTACAATGGCCCAAGTTCTATAAACTTCTTAAAGTTTCAAAGAATAATGCAAAGTACCAAAACCTATAGTATAATAAAGCCCAAACCCAAATAAAGGAAAGCAGAGCTAATGTTGGTCCAAAAAATACTTTGAGGCTTTGAGGCTTTGAGCCTTGAGGTGAAGGACATAAAAACCTTTATAAAGTGTGCTTCTAATCCATGATGTTACATTAAGAAAAATCATACTATTTCAGCTTTTTCCATAAAATAGAAATTAACTAAAAATAACACAAACTTTTTTAAAAAAAAGCGAAGGTAATTACTAAAGAATGCAGCAAGAAGCTATGTAGCAAGTGTTGGTTTCTTGACAGAGAAAATTGAAAGTAGAAATAAAGGGTAATGGAAAGATATTTGTTATTACTTTTTCCCACACCAAAATCAAATACACGCATCACATATATATACATACTAACTCTACACTAGAAATGCTAACTAACTAAATTATGTTATCCCTTGAATATTTACATATTTATCCTGACTCCAACTCACTCTTCTCACTCTTATCCCTTATACCCCTCCTCAAACTGAGGTATGGACATAAGAATACCCTCAGTTTGTGTCTGAATCTGTCAAATAAGTGCTGGGATAATGGCTTAGTCAGGCAATCGGCAACTTGATCAGGGGATGGAATATGTGCCACAAAAAGAGATTTCTGATTGACTAGATCTCTAAGAAAATGAAGATCCAACTCTAGGTGCTTGCATCTACTATGCAGTATGGGATTAGCAGCTAGAAGATAAGCACTTTGATTATCACAGTAGATGGTAGGCGGTGTAGGCTGTGGTATATGTAATTCACTCAAGAGTTGCTGGACTGAGATGATTTCAGTTTGGGCTGCACACATAGCTCAGTATTCGGCTTCTGTACTACTTCTACTGACCTTTGTCTGCTTGCTACTCTTCCATGATATCAGGTTATTGTCCAAGTAAACACAAAATCCAGTGATGGACTTTCGATCCTCCAAGTCACCTCCCCAATCAGAATCTGCAAATGCAAGAATCCTGAAATTAGTGGATTTGGTAAAAACAATTCCATGTTCTACTGTACCTTGCACATAACGAAGTATCCTCTTCACACTTTTCCAATGTTTAAGGGTTGGTTCATGAGCAAACTGAGATACCCGGTTCACTGCAAAAGTAATATCTGGTCTGGTCATTGTTAAGTACTGTAAGGCTCCAACTATAGATCTGTACTTTGTTGGATTTTCAAATGGTTCTGAATCAGAGGAGTAGAGTTTCAAATCTGTCGACATTGGCGTTGGCAAAGGCTTTGAATTATTCATTCCAGCCTTGAGTAATAGTTCCTTGGCATACTTCATTTGAGATATCAAAAGATCTCCATGGGGAAGATAGGTAGCTTCAAGACCTAAAAAATAGTTGAATCTGCCAAGATCTTTTAAAGAAAATTTTTCATGTAATTGAGATATTAAAGTTTCAATTTCCTGTGAATTGTTCCCTGTGACTATAATGTCATCCACATACACTAACAAATAAGTCACATTAGAAGAATTGTGTCTAACAAATAATGACACATCTGATTTAGTACTTTTAAACCCAAACTTGTAGAGAGTATCTGCTAAGGTCTTGAACCAAGCTCTAGGTGCTTGTTTCAAGCCATATATAGCTTTATTTAGCTTACAAACTAATGAACTATTATGATGAACATACCCTTGAGGCTGAACCATGTAGACATTCTCTTCTAGTGTGCCATTTAAGAAGGCATTGTCAAAATCAAATTGCCTTAATGGCCACCCCAGAGAAACTGCAATGGTTAACACAACTCTTACTGTGGTTGGTCGAATTACTGGTGAGTAGATCTATTCATAGTCCACACCTTCCTTTTGATGAAAACCCTTGCCTACCAGCCTAGCTTTATACCTAAGAATCTCTCCATTTTGATTTTTCTTGATTGCAAAAACCCATTTGCTTCCTATTACTGTTGCATTAGCTGGTGGTTCTGTAAGAGTCCAGGTATTACACCTCTCTAAAGCCTGAATTTCTGCGTCCATTGCTCTCTTCCAATGACGGCAGTTAAGGGCCTGTTTAACTGTAAGTGGTATACTGTAAACAAGATCAACCACTTGTGTGTTGAAGGTTTTTGGCTTGTGTATTCCAGATTTGGCCCTTGTCATCATGGAATGGGTGTTTGTAGGTGTAATGGAGGGTAAACCTCTCTTTAAGCCACTAACAGGGATAGGTGAATGGGGTTGAGGCAGAGGTAGGGGGTCTGATATTTGTGAAATTGGAGGTCTGATGTGAATAGGAGAATCATTAGAGGTGGTGTTTGGTGGTTCTGGCAGAACAAAGGATGCTGGGAGAGAGGGATTTTCTGTAGAAGAGGGTGAGGATGACGGTATGTGTATTTCAAACTTAGTGGATTCAGGAATATAATCTTGTGTATCTACAGTAGACTTGATTGCAGAATTAGAAAACATAGAATGATAGGGGAATAAAGTTTCAATAAACCTAACATGCCTTGCAAGGTAAACCTTACCATTCTTTGTCATGCACTTATAACCTTTATGATTAGGATCATAGCCAAGAAAAAGACAAATCTCAAATTTATAGTCAAATTTAACATTCTTATATGGTCTTAAGAAAGGAAAGCATGCACATCCAAATACTTTAAAGAAAGTGAAATCTGGTGTATGGTGAAATAGAGTTTCATAAGGACTTTTATTTTGCAACACACTAGTGGGTAATCGATTAATGATGTAAATAGATGTAATAAACGCATCTTCCCAAAATTCCATAGGAAGAGATGCTGTAGCTAATAGGGAAAGCCCCATTTCTGTAATATGTCTATGCTTCCTTTCGACACTACCTTGTTGGTGATGTGTGTAAGGGCATGACATTCTATGTTGAATACCCTCAGTAACAAGAAAGCTAGTAAAGGGTTTAGAAAGAAACTCACCTCCCTTGTCAGTTTGTAGGGATTTAATGTTGTGACCAGTTTGTTTTTCCATCAGTTTCTTGTAATTTTGAAAGGCTAATAAAGTTTGAGATTTATTCTGTAAAAGAAAAATAACAGTAAATTTTGAAAAACCATCTACAAAGCAAGCATAATATTTATAACCATTTCGGGAAGTCACAGGAGATGGTCCCCATAGATCAGCAAAAATACACTGCAATGGTGCACTATACACAGTTTCAGTTTGATCAAAATGCAATCTATGCATCTTTGCCAGAGGACAAATTTCACACTTATATTGTAAAGAAGATGCAGAATTTGTAATAGGAATGGAGCATTTATTCATGATGGTAAGCACAGTTTTCATGGCACAATGGCCAAGTCTTTTGTGCCATAGAACAATATTACTATTCACATTACATTGAGTATTGAAAGCAGTGAAATTAGAATTGTTGATGACATTAGAATTACAAAGAGCTGAATTGAAGTTGTCTAAACCAGGAACAACATCATGATGAAAATTAGAATTACAGCTTAAAGCAGTGTCCTGAGTATTAGGCTTAGGAACTCTGAGAGTGTCAAAGGAGTAAACTCCATTTCTAACTATGCCCTGTAAGAGAAAGTCCCTGGTAGCCTGATCACGGATAACACAAAAATCAGGCCAAAATTCAAAGAAAACCCCATTTTCAGCTGCAAACTTGGACACACTTAGCAAATTCTGGGTAATTTGAGGGACATGAAGCAAATTCTTTAAACAGAAAGAGATATTAGCATATTTATCATAAAGGATAGAGGAGCCAAAATTCTTGATGGCAATACCTGTACCATTACCTACAAAGACTTGATTTGCGTCTGTGTTGCTCACAGAAGAAGAAAGAAGATTTGAAGGGTCTGGTGTGAGATGGTGGCTGGCACCAGAATCTACAAGCCAGGATGCATCACTCAATGATGAGGATGGGGCAGTAAGAAAGGCTGTTGGTTGGTGAAAATTCGCGGGGGGAGGTGGTGGGTGTGCATTGATGTATGGAATTTGAGGTGTCGTAGAGGGATTTCCAGAATTGGGATTGAACGAATGGTCGAATCTGTGGTAGCAGTTCCACACCACATGCCCTAATCTTCCACATAGTTGACACTGCACTCTTGAATTATTGTTATTGAAGCCAAAACGTCCACCACCACGGCCATTTCTGCCTCCACGGCCGCGTCGATTGGCGGTGGCACGGTTGTAATCAAAGCCTGATGGAGAATTTTGAACATAATGAGCAGTTGGCATACCAATGTCAGGTTTTTTGAAGCGCTCGAGCATCTCTTCATGCGAAAGGAGAAATGCTTCAGCCTCAACAACTCGGAAAGATCCTCTCTTTGCTGTGACGGAAGAGATGTATACGGCATAATCTTCAGAAAGCCTATCAATGATAGCTTGAAGGTGATCATCCTCTGGTACTTCATATCTCACAGCAAACAAGGAATCCACAATTTTGCGAATTTTGGCAAGGTACTCAGTTGCTGGACCAGTCTTCTTGCAGGATCGTAGTTGACTCTTGAGGCTTTGTACACGCGCAGAGGAGGCAGCTTGGAAGTATTCATCTATTTGATTCCAAACATCAGAAAATTTGAATAGATGAATGATTTTATTCTTGAAGGGGTTTGTCATCGAAGCTACCAGCCAGGTTGTGAGGGTTCTATCACGCTTTCGCCAATTCTTGAACTCTTCTGATTCAGTGAGTGTTTTCTTGGTGGCATCTGATGTGAATTGTTCTGGAGCCTTTGATGGATCAAGGTGGGTTTCGAGACCCAAACTTTCAATGGTAAGAAGTGCAAGATATCTCCAAGTTGAGTAATTGTCTTCATTGAGTTTTTCAGCAATGGGTGAGAAGGTCTTTTTTGTTGAATCTGATAGCGTGATTTCCATTGTGGATCTAATGATGAAATGGTGGCTCTTGATACCATAAAGAATGCAGCAAGAAGCTATGTAGCAAGTGTTGGTTTCTTGACAGAGAAAATTGAAAGTAGAAATAAAGGGTAATGGAAAGATATTTGTTATTACTTTTTCCCACACCAAAATCAAATACACGCATCACATATATATACATACTAACTCTACACTAGAAATGCTAACTAACTAAATTATGTTATTCCTTGAATATTTACATATTTATCCTGACTCCAACTCACTCTTCTCACTCTTATCCCTTATAATTACATCAATAAAAGTTAAATCTAAGATAACAGCTGAATAGAAAAATTTAAAAATTTACATGAAATTGGAATAATAAATCAAATCCTTAAACCATGAAATTTAGCATAATTTAAATATTGAAATCTTATAATTTAGTAGAATTTTGAGTTGTTAGGAAGGTTTTAGAAAATAAGTTAAATAAGCTACGTAATAATTTATGATTATGTTCGGTGTACGTCAAAATCAGTTATTAAAATCAGTTATTAGTATAAAATATATATTAAAATAAATTAAATAAATATATAATGACTGATTTTAGTTATTAATTTTGATATAAAAATAGTATTTTTAAATAATTTATGTGGACTTTATAATGTCCTTCTAGAATGCGTCTTTTGTAGAATTTTTTTCAGAAATAAAATAAAAAAAATTCATATTTCTCTAAATATTATTTTTGAATTTTAGTTTCTCAAATACAATTTTTTTTTTGTTTAGAGAGTTTGAAAATTATAGAGTTTGCCTTATCCGACGAACTCTTTTCAAATATTTTAAATCCCACGTTTTTTAATTCATTTTAATCCATTATCATCATCTTCAAATAGTATATAGATCTACAAACAGTATATAGGAGTACACAAAAATATTGGAGACAATGATAATGGTTGCCATTGTTAAATATGGCTTATTTTTTTAATTTATAATTAAAAAAGAGTAAGCTAGGAAGACAATGGACTATTGAGTTACAAAATGAACATCCCTTGTACTATCTAAAATAACCATCCGAGTACTAGGGATAATAAACATCTTCCGAAAAAATTAAACTAATTTTTGGATTCACCAAAATTATACTTGTTGTCCGTGTATTTTTGTGTATTTCTATGGACTGTTTGTAGATCTATATACTATTTGGAGATGATGATAATGAATTAAAAATGAATTAAAAAACTTAGGATTTAAAATATTTGAAAAGACTTCGCCAGATAAGGCAAACTCTATAATTTTTATAGAGTTTGCTGGGTGCGGCAAACTTGCTCTAAAAAAAAATTGTATTTAAAGAATTAAAATTCAAAAATGGCGTTTGAAGAAATATAAATTTTTTTATTTTATTTTTGAAAAAAATCGGTCTTTTGTATTTCGGTTCCGTTACGTTACCAACAGCATATCTGCTAACTTCTGCCAACTCTTATTTATAATTGTGTTTCATGGAAGTGTGTTCGTGGATGTGTCTAATAAAAATATCTTTTTTATAGCTATATTTAATAGAAGTGTCTTTATAGATATATTTTCTGAATGTGTCTCTTTATATATGTATTTAAAATATATTAATTATTAGACACATTCACGAACACACTTCCATGAAATACAATTATAAATAAGAGTTGGCAGAAGTTGGCAAATAATATATAGAAAATTATATGGTACAGATCTAAATCTGTACAGATTTAAAGATTTGCTTACTTAAACCACACTTTTTAAAGCCACACTTTTCACTTAAAACCGTAGCTCTTCACAAAGAAAAGCGTCACCTAATGGAAAAAAGTAAATTAGAAGATTTAAGAGAAGAAATAATTAAGTTATCAAAATTAATAGATCAAAAATTAATGATTTTAACTAATGTTAACTGTAATGACACCGAATTCTTAAAATCAATACAAAATGATTTTTCTCAAAATCTTTATTTTACTATAAGCTTTATTGAAGGACTTCAAAAACCTGAAAAAACTTATTTTTCACACGGAATTTCCAAGAAATGTTATCATGGAAATGATTCCCCACATCTTTATCATACTTTTAACCCACAATTAAATTCTATAGTAGATATGCTTGAAGAAATACTAGTATCCATAAAATTTCAAAGAAATAAGGAAAAAGAAAATCCAAAAGAAGAAAAATTTCAAAATATAATCAACATAACAGATTTAAAAGTAAAACCACCACTAAAATTATGAATATTGAAGAAAAATTAGAAGAAGTTACAATGCTTTTTAAACAATTAAAAATGGCTCAAGAAAATAATATTATGGAACAGGGATTTCAGATAGAAGAAGAAATAGTAAATTCTGAAAATATAGAAAATGAAGAACACATCCTAGATTATTCAAGTGACGAAGAACCAGCAATTCCAATACAAGTAAAAAATGAAGCTGGAACATCTAGGGATAATCAATCTCAATTTAAATGGGAAACATGTTTTGATAATTATGCTTTTAAAAAGGGGTTTATAAATAAAGATTCAAAATATACAAAAATACCATCAAAATACGTTCCTAAAATCCAGGAAATGGAAGGAGAAAGAATGCTCGATTTAGACTGTAAAACGAATGAAAAAGAAATTTTCGAAAACTGGTTGAATTCCTTCTTATTAGAAGCCTTTACTAATCCAAAACTTAATGAATTATCTGGAAGAGACATTTGGAATTACATAGGGTTTCATACTAAAGGAGCTATAAGAGATTATATGACATCAATAGAAAACCAAATAATAGAAGAATTAGCAATAAAAATAACAGCTTATGATAAGATATTATATATAATGATGATTCTATATAAAGAATTTTTTGGAAAAAATATTATAGATCATAAACAAGAAGTCTATAATAAAGAATATCAAGAAGCAAAAAATCATTTAGCTAACATTCACATATATGATCTATGTAATGTGGAGTCTTATATATGTGAATATAGAATACATTATTACAAATTAAAAGAAGAAGATAAAAATCATTATCTTAATATGTATATAACAAAACTTCCATATCCTGCTAACGAATTTATTATGGGAAGATTTATAAGAGAAATAAATAGAGGAACAATTGAAAATAATTTTGGTGGAGCAACCTCTGCAATAAGAGAGGAAATAAAAGAACGTTGTATGCAAGAAGCAACTCAAAAAAGATTTGCAAATATAATTAGAATTTGCTGTCAGGATAATGAAGAGATACCTCAAAAATATGGTCTTAATAAAAATTTTCAAAGAAAAAGAAAATATCAATTTAGAAAAAGAAAATACTATCCAAACTGGAGAAAAAAAAGGTATTTTAGAAAAAGAAATAACAATAAATATAAGAGACAAAAAAGTGATTATTGCCCAAATAAAAAAGAAAATTGTAAGTGTTGGTATTGCCAAGAAGAAGGACACTATGCAAATGAATGTCCGAAAAAGAAGGATAAAAAGGATCTTACTAAACAAATAGAAATCGCTAAGTCTTGTTTCATGGAACCTTTAGAAGAATCTGATGATAACTTAGACTATATTTTTGAATATGTCTCGGAAACAGACTCAGAGACTGAGTAATAATGCTACATTTATTACTATAAAAATAACAGAAAAATTTATAAATGCTTTCATAGATTCTGGAGCAACACAATGCTTTGCTAGTTCAAATACAAAACTTGATTGGAAAAAATTAAAGAAACCATTAAGAGTTAGAATAGCTGACAAATCAATACATAAAATTGACCAAAAAGCAGAGATGGTTGAAATTTTTATTCAAAATTATAGGTTCATTGTTCCATCTATATACATGTTAGATTCTGGAATGGATTTTATCATAGGAAATAACTTTTTAAAGTTATATCATCCATTCATTCAAGAACTAACATATATAGTTTTAAAAGCTCCACACGATTCTTCAATAAATCAAAAATCAAAACGTATAAAAATACCGACTACTACTATAGATAAGATCTTAAAATTTAAAATATTTTCTATATTGGAGACATGTTATTTAAATTTATACTTTCAAATAAATATCCCAAAAAATAATCTTGAAATAAAGATAGAAGAACTTTTGAACGAAATTTGTGCTGAAAATCCTTTAGATATTAAAAATACAAACAACGAATTAGTAAGCATTAAATTAAAAGATCCGACAAAAGAGATAAATGTTCCAAATAAAATCCCTTATTCCGCAAGAGATAGAGAAGAGTTTTCATTAGAATGTAGAGATCTTTTGGAAAAAGGAATTATAAGATTAAGTAAAAGTCCTCATGCGGCTCCAGCCTTTTATGTCGAAAACAATAATGAAATTAAAAGGGGAAAACGAAGAATGGTTATTAACTATAAGAAGATGAATGAAGCAACTATTGGTGATGCTCATAAACTTCCAAGAAAAGATTCAATTTTAGAAAAAATCAAAGGAGCAACTTGGTTTTCATCTCTTGATGCAAAATCAGGATATTGGCAACTTCGTTTAGACGAAGAAACAAAGAAATTAACTGCTTTTACTTGTCCAACAAAAGAATCAACAAGTGTGTTGCTCTATGAATGGAATGTATTGCCATTCGGATTAAAACAAGCTCTAGGTATTTATCAAAGATTTATGGAAGAAAATCTAAAAGAGTTAAATGAATTTGTTTTAGTATACATTGATGATATACTAATTTTTACAAAACAGGATAGAGAAGATCATCTTCAAAAATTATTAATAGTTTTAGAAAGATGTAAAGAAAAAGGATTAGTTCTTAGCAAAAAGAAAGCAAGAATAGCAAAACAAGAAATAGAGTTTCTTGGATTAATTCTATCCACTCAAGGAAAACTAAAACTTCAGCCAAATGTCCTAGAAAAGGTAAATTTATTTCCTAATAAAATAGAAGATAGAAAACAATTACAAAGATTTTTAGGGTGTATAAATTATATTTCTGATCAAGGATTCTTAAAGAATATAACAGAATACACTAAAAGCTTATTTCCAAAAATAAGTACTAAAAAAGAATGGAAATGGGATGAAAAAGATAGTATGCAAATTCAAAAGATTAAAAAATTATGTGAAAAACTTCCAGAACTTTATATTCCAGAAGAAAATGACTACTTAATAGTAGAAACAGATGCTTCAGACATAACCTGGTCAGGATGTCTAAAAGCTAAGAAAGCTATAAAAAGTTTGGAGCAAGGAAAAGAATCACTAGATTCTAAAAATTCCCCAAAGGAATTACTTTGCAGGTATATTTCAGGGACTTTTACTCCAACAGAACAGAGATATACCACTCATGAAAAGGAAACTCTAGCAGCAATTAAATCTCTTAAGAAATGGAAAATTGATTTACTACCTAGAGAATTTACATTAAGGACAGATTCAAGCTACCTAACAGGTTTCATACGATATAATTTAAAAGTTGATTATAATCATGGACGATTGGTAAGATGGCAATTATTTTTGTTACAATATCCAATAAAAATTGAATATATTAAGGGTGACAAAAATGTTATTGCAGATACATTAACAAGAGAATGGAGTTCGTCTACAATGCATTAGATCAAGAAATTCAGAAATACGAACAAGAACTCGAAAAACGCAAGCATTGTCAGCAAATAAGGACACAGATCCAATCCCTCAAGAAGGCCGTCGAAGCAATGAAATCAACACAACAACCAAAACCATCAGAGCTCAGCCAGCTAAGCGTGGTGGACAAATCAGGATTTGTTGATGCAGTGAAGAGATTTAAAAATATGATTGACAACGTAAATCCAAGGGATATATCCCTAAAATTTACGAACAGTCAACCTATTTTTAATGAAGAAGAAGAATGCTTGGTTCCAGCACACCAAGTAATATTCATGTCCGTCTTCTCAGGAAATTTTCAACCAATTGATCAAGTTCAAAATTTAACAATCTACAGTCATGAAAGAAGGCTAGCCAGCACACTAGCAAGGGTCTTCGAAAGAACTCAAAAGATAACAAGGGAATCTCACACAAGAATTAATTATAAAAGCAGAAATACTTTGCTTGTGTCTAGTAAAAGGAATGAAATTGAAGAAAGAGAGATGAGACTCTTAGTGGAATTTGAATCAGCATTCTACAACTTGTCTGGACTCTTAGAAAAGCTCCCTGAAGGGATAAAGAGGAATCTCTGCTATCTGATAAAAGAGAGAGAAGACCACAAGTGCCAGCTATGCGTCTCAGAGTTATCTGAAGAAAGCAATAATAAAACGGAATCAACCCACATGATAAAGGAGGAAGACAGCACATCTGAAGCATCTCTCAACATTATTGCATAGTGACGTAAGCGCTTAGGTCATAGAGCACCAACAATGTAGCTGGTGCAAAATAATAAACAATGACGTAAGCAATGACGTCATAAGAAGGGTAAGGATGGGAATTGTCCATCAGACCCAACCATTATAAATAGGTTGCTTAGGCAATTGTACAAGGCATCAGAAAATAGAAAGCAGGAGGCAAAAAGTACTCAAATGCTAGGAGAGCAAGGAGGAAGCTGCCGAGGCGATTCTATGATCTGAAGAAGAATTCCCATTAGGGAAAAATAGTTCTAAACTCCCCTCTGGAGTTAGTATTTACAATCTCCCCTCTGGAGATAAAAACACCTTATGTAAAATATATTAAATAAAGGAAGTTTTTCTCCAGAAAGGTATGTATTCATTCTAGTCTTTCAATTATGAATTATTTAGAAAGTTTAGAATTAACAGAAGAATCTGATTATTATAGATTAACTGCTTTATTAGATAATGAAAAACAGGCTGTTTTAAAAACAGAATTAAATCTCAAATCAAACGAAAATTTTAATAAACAAAACCTTTTAAAAGAAGTTTTTAATAGAAAAAATATAATATACTATGGAAAAATTCAACTTGAAGCCCCTATAAAGATAAAATCCGCCAATGGAGAACTTGAAATAGCTTTGATAAATGATGAAGAATTAAGTAAACAGATTGAGAAAATTAAGGATCAACAAAAAAGATCTAAAATTGGATGGATTCATATTAGTACTATACAAGTCTTAGTCAAATCTACATATATGAAAGGAATTAATTCACCAATAAGCTTAGCAATTTGTGACAAAAGAATTACTGATGACCCAATAGATCAAATAATTTGAATTGTTCATGGAAACTTGGCAAATGTAAATGTTAAATTTAATGCCCATCTGGGATATGCTATACCTTTATCAACTGAAAATCTTGGAAGATCTATAAGTCTGGCTTATAAATTTCACAGAAAGAATCTAATGGAACAAGATGATGAACCATTTTCAATTACATATGCAATAAATTATGCTTTAACAAATAGCCATCATAGTATAATATTTAAAAACAGAGAAAGAATTTATGTCGATGAATTATTTCAGAAAATTGTAAAAACAGAAATACCAAAATATAAAGCTATTGAAAACCCAGTTCTATTAATAAAAGAACCGTCAGGAAAATTAGTTTCATCGAATTTTCAAATTAGAGAATCTAAAATTAATAGCCCTTTAAGTCTATCTAAGTTGAAGATTAAAGAAGAAAATTCTGAAATAAAAGAATTAACAAAAAAGGTCGAAAAATTAAATGAAACCCTAAACACTAAATTATGACCTATCAAGACAAGAAACAAGAGCTTTTTGAAAGAGAAAATCGTTTAAATTATTTACAGTTTTCTGAAATAAATCAAAGAGCATTTGAAGCTCTAAAAATAATCTATGACAAGTTAAAAAGAGAAGTTGAATAGCTAGAAAAATTAATAGAATATCTAGAAAATAGTGATGAATCAATGATAGAGTTTGCAGAAATTTTAAAATAAATAATGAAGCATAAAAAGATTGAAAAACCAGAAAATAAAATAAAAAGAAAAAGGGCAGAAAAATTAAAAAGTAAAATAAAAGAGTATAAAAGGGAATTAAATAACCTTCAGATCGAAATTGATAACCTTATAATAAAAAGGATAGAAATAAGAATAAATATAAACAAGTTGGAATTAAACTTAAAAAATTTATAAATGCCTGAAAAACCATATTATGACTTAAAAGAATTAAAGCTGTTGAAAGAAAAAATGGAAAATGAAGTTGAAAAATTAAGAAGGTATTTAGAAACAACAGAAAGTGTAGAAATAAAAGAAGTTTTTGAGGATTTAAGAAATTATATTAAAGAAAAAGACAAACAGATAAAAGATTTTATATACAATAATCCATGCAAAAAAGAATATTATAAACTAAAACAAGATTGAAAACTATAAAAATGAAATTACAAGGACTAGTAGACCAAACTATAAAAATGAAATTACAAGGACTAGTAAAAGATTGCAAAATTGGTATCAGAGCCAAGTTAACGATTAAGAGTAACACTTTCTCCTTAAGCAACACTTTTAGTGATACACTTTTAAACCAAATAAAAACAAAAATCTGTAAATCTGTACCAAAGTACATCTGTACACTAGATGGACCCATAATATATTGGTACCCTATACTTTTCCTTTGTATTTTGAGTACCTTTGTAGTTTGTACCAATAAATAAATAAAAATATAAATAAAAAGCAACCTTGATAATGGCACCCCAAGACCCAAATCTACGGCACTATGTTAATATTGTTTTCGTTTTTTTTTTTGTTTTTTTTTTTAAAGATATGTTTAATGTTGTTTAATATTTAACAAAAACAAAAATAATCTGAATCTTTTTCTTTTCAAAATTCCAACCTTGTCCCTTTGTGTTTCTCTCTGGTTTCACCCTTTGTTTCTTTTCTTCAAAGTCTTCCTTGCTTCACTCACTCATTCCCAATTTCTTTCACACAAACACCACCGAGCTTCCATTCCTTCATCAATGGCGGATTCCACCGCCACCCCTTACACAACCACTAAGCCTCATTCCCCATTCACCTCAAGGATCCACCATCCAAAGCCTTCTACCACCATCACCAGAAAAGGTAAGTCTTGCTCTGGTTTCATCCTCAAATGTATCTTCTTGTCACTGTTTCTCGTTGCTCTCCCACTCTTCCCTTCACAAGCCCCTGACTTTGTGAGCCAAACCATACTCACAAAGTTTTGGGAGCTTCTCCACCTTCTCTTTGTTGGAATTGCTGTTGCTTATGGTTTGTTCAGTAGAAGACACAATGTAGATTTAGAATTTGAGCCGTCACAAATTGATACAACTCAATCTGTTAGTAATAGTTTTGATAGTGTACCTAGTTCTTATTATGTGCCTAAGATGTTCCCTGATTCAGAAATTTCTGGTGGTGATGAGACTGAAAATCCTGATCCATGTGTTGTTGGGTATGATGATGACAAGAGAGTTGTCATGAATTCTTGGGATGCTAATCAGTATTTTGAAAATGGTGGTGCTGTTGGTGTTTTAGATGAACAGTACAATAAGCCCCAATTGCAAGATTCTAGTGCTGATGGTGGTTTTGGTTATTCTGTTGGATATGATGGGAACAATGTGGTTCAATCTTGGAATTCTGAGTACTATCATAGCGGGTCGGTGGTCATGGTTGCTCAACCATACAAAAGCATAGGTGAGTTTGGCGGTCAGGTTGATGGTTATAGGCCTCTTGGGCTACCGGTTCGAAGTTTGAGATCGGTTCCTAAAGAGGTTGATGGTAATGGTACTAGATATGCCAATGAAAGTGATTCTAGTAGGGTTTCATCAAAGGGTTCGGATAAGGGTAGAGATAGGGAGTTTGGGGATCTGGGAGCTTCCAATTTGGATAATAGATTCAATGCTGGTAGTGGTGGAGCCTCTGCTTCTCCGATCCCTTGGAATTTGAGGCCTAGAAAGGTGGAAAGGGAAAAGAGGCATGGCAATGTAAGCCATCCTTCGCATTTTAGGCCCCTTTCAGTTGATGAAACTAAGTTTGAAGCGTTTGGTTCGAGGTCCTTACAGTCTTCAATGTCATTTTCTTCCCTTCCCGGTGTGTATTCTTCCTTTGATTCAATTCCACCGGACAATATGAACTTTCAGGAGGAAGAAATGAACAAAAGAGAGACTTCTTTATATGTGCCTGCTTCAGAGAAAATGAATTTTCAAGAGGAAGATACAATGCCAAAGACTTCTTATGTGCCGCCTGCTGTAGAAAATATGAGTTTCCCAGAGGAAGATAAGAGACAAAGGAAGACTTCGTTTGTGCCAGCCTCTCAAATTGCAAATTTCCATGAAGAGGATACAGGGCAAAGGAAGAAATACTATGTGCCTGCTTCTGAAAATTCGAATTTCAAAGAGGTAAATTCGGGAAAGAAGATCTCCCAAGCATCTTCTTCGAGAAACAGAAGGGTGAAAACTAAAGGAAAATATGCTGCCGTATCTTATCCTTTGAATTTCAGGCCAATTCCAGTTGACGAAACTCCGAATGAATCACATGGTTCACAGCCTTTCCAGTCCATGGAACCATTCACTTCCCACACAAGTATGCATTCTTCCTTGGGTTTGAGTTCATCAGATAACATGAACGTCCAACGGGAAGATATGGAACAACAGAAAACGTCTCCTGTTCATGTATCAGAGAATATGAATTTCAAAGAGGAAGAAATGGCGCAAATGAAGATTCCATATGTGCATGACTCTGAAGATGTGAATTTCCAAGAGGAAGATATGGAACAGCAAAAGACTTCTTGTGTGTCTGCTTCAGAAAATACAAATTTCCAAGAGGTAGAATCAGGAAAGGTTACCGAGGCGTCGTCTTCAAGAACTGCGAGGATGGGAGCTAAAGGAAAACGTCCAGCTGTTTCTCATTTAATGCCAACATCTGAAACACAATTTGAATCACTCAGTTCGAGGTCTTTCCAGTCTATGGGATCTTTCTCATCTAGAGCTTCCTTAGATTCTGTTTCTTCGGAAAACATGAACTTGCAGAGGGAAGATTTAGCAGAAAAGAGAAGTCCTCATGGTTCTTATTCAAATTCATCATCACCTCAAGCTAGAAGTGACGGTGAAACTTCACTGCGACCATCTCATGCTCATGCTCGTGGGTATAGTATTGGTTCTTTGCTAGAAGATGACATGAAGAGTGATATGAATGATGACTTGAGGAATCTAATGGGGAATCCAGGCGATCGGCCGGAGAACAAAAAATTAGGGATGCATGCTTTGCAGTTAGACTCGGGAGAGCCTACAAGCCTTGCAAAATCTTCATCGAGGGGAAAATCGGTTAGAACTAGAAGAGCAGGTGGATTGACTTCATGGGCAATGAGAGTGGGAGAAACACCTAGCAAGCAAACCGATGAAAAGGTCGAAAAGAAGCCGAGTATTGTTGAGTCAGTACCAATGAGAAAAGATAAAGTGAAAGTTGATGAAGTTGATCTTTCATTGAAAGAAATCAGTAAGAAAAGTTTAGAGTCTTATCCTCCTAAGCCAGAGTTTGTATTTTCTAGTCATCTTAAGAGAGATAAACCGGAACCATCCAAGAAAGTGTCCAATGAAGATTTGGATATTGATCTTGATCTTGAGGATATTCAGATGAGCTCAGATGATGAAAGGATGTCTGAATGCATTAACGACTCGGGACTGGATTCTGAAGTGGACAAGAAAGCAAGCGAATTTATAGCTAAGTTCAAAGAGCAGATTAGACTTCAGAAATCAGGGTCAGTTGAAAGATCAAAAGGACAAAAGATCATGGGAAACTATATCAGGTGATTTGTAAAACTATTGTACTCCAATTGTTTCATTGAGCTTTTTTCATTTTGGATTTTTCTTTTCTTGATTTTGTGTAATCAACGAAGTTCCAATTCTGTTATTTTGTGGAAGCAGGTATTCCACTTAATTTATTCACATACAACTAATATATTTCTTTCTTATTTTGATTTTGGTGCCATGGTTTCTTTCTCAAGTTAAAATTCATCATTTGCATTGTGTTTCTGCAACATAATTAAGTAGTGCATATTGCTTCTGGAAACCTTAAAATAGTGTATAAACAAATCTTTATGTGATTGTTGAAATCTTGTCTTGTGCTGTCACCTAACATAGTTAAACATTTTAGGGGATTTGATCCTTTATAAATTTGTGTGAGGCTGTTAATTTCTTGTATTTTATTTATGATTTATAGAAAAAAAAATCCATTTAAATTAAATTTGCATTGCTTTCAATAATAATAATAATAATAATAATAATAAAAAAAGGTGCCAGTTGACATAATATCCTTCACCATACACATAATAGAATTTTAAAATATTTGATTGCTTAAAAATGCAAGACTTAATGGGCAAGAGACTAAGACTAACCATGTGGCTTAAGCAAGGTTTATGTTTAATTAGGATCTTACAATAAAGGAGAAAGGAAAAGGGAAAGTGTGGCATAGGATGTGAGTAGAAGACCCTCTTTGCCACTTATTCCAAATGAACACTTGGAAGATAGCATATTTTGTATTTGATTGGAAGGGAAAAGCAGAGATTCCATCTCTCCGGGGAAATCAAAATAAATATTATTTTAAACATAAAGGAGATTATTTCAGATGATAAAGAATTCAGAATTTAAAGGGTAGCACATGTTGTATTTACTTATGATTTCTAAAATTAATAATTATGCTATCATAATATATAATATAAGGCACAATATTTCAAAGGATAATGTTATCCTTTAAACATGTCTTCATGTGGTAACCTTTATGATTAAGCATTTTGTGTTAAAGGTTTATGCAATGTTATTAGCTTGAAGAGCAATGCTGTGTTGTGTGGCTCTTCTCATGTTAAGCTGACGTTTCAACTTTCAATTGGTACTATAAAGTTAATTTATCTGAAACATTATTTGCTGAAAGTGCTAGAGACATAATTAGATTTGTTGTCTTCTGCTAAGTGCTAAACCATGTTCAATAATTGAACCTCGGATTGGATGATTTGTAGAAAACTGTTATAAATAGTAGAAGTTAGGACCTATTATTATATTCAAATATAAAAATATATACTGTATTTTCCTGAAGTATATAGAATTTAAACAACCGCTGGTACTTCAATTTTTCTCATTTTATAATATATTATTGTACTATATTATTTCACATATAAATAAAAGGGAACTTTGAAGCAACGTTTAAGTTGTTATGTGATCTCAAGATCAGAGATTCAAGCTGGGAAATAGCCACTGATGTAATTATTTTACATCTTTTGGGTGCGGTCTTTTTTCCAAATCCTGCATTAACTTGTGTCCCAAATTGCTTTATATATATAATGAGCAGATTACAAATACTATTGTTAAACATCACCAACAAATTTAAATGAACTTACATATAGATCTCTCAATAGTACATCAAAGAGCAAAATCAAAACCAAATTATAAATGGATGATATTACAATCTCACAATATAAACTTTAGAGTAGAAACTCACATGCAATTGTTTTTATGTAAAGTTAATATGAAAAGCTGTTAAAAAGTAATTTAGTCAAACATATCAAATTAACTAACTATTTCCAATTGTTAACTTCATATTAAGACGTTTGCATGTGAATCTCTATCTCACTTTATTCCACTAATTTCAGATACTAAAGCTTAGCAAGCAGAGGAACCTTCTCTTGACATAATTATTGTAGGAACCAAAAGCTTAAGACATAAATATGATCAAGCTGGTCTATGAATTTCCATATAATGAACAAACTCATCTATGTACCTTTGATGCAACTCTTTGTCCCCAATTATCTTGCTCATTTTTTCAGCATGATTCCTATAAATAATCTTTCCTTTATCATCTTCCAACATCATCACTGATCTCAATGCCTTAGCCAATGAATCTCTAGTGAATTTCCCATCATGTTCATTTCTAGGCACTCTTACTCCCACCATTTTTTCTTCCATAACTCTAGCAACTAACCCTTGTTCATTTTGGAATGGCAACAAAATAAGTGGACATCCAAATTGAAGAGACTCAATCACAGAGCTCCAACCAGAATGACTCAAGAATCCTCCAACAGACTTATGTGCTAAAATTTTTAACTGTGGTGCCCATGTGTTCCATATGATTCCTCGTTTATATTTCGATTCGATTGAACTACCGGTATTAGGACCATTTTTCCTCTTCAAAATCCAGAAAAAGGAAAAACCAGATAATTCTAGTCCCATAGTTATCTCAGTGAATTCTTCATCAGTTATTGTTACCTCACTTCCAAATGCTACATATATTACTGACCCTTTCTCATGTTCATCTAACCACTTACGAATTGTGTTCCAATTTTCATCCTCAGTACTATTTTCATTATCATCTACTGAGGGTGGCAACAATCCAACTGGAAAAACTGGTTTCTTTAACAAATTTCTAATGGAATTTATAGACTCACCTTCAATCTCCATGCAACTTCTTATAGCAGTAAAGGCCGAGCCACGGTTAGTTTCTTGGATTCGAAATGCATCTGAAACGCTGAAATCTTTCTCTTTAGCTAGGAGACGTTGGAATGTAACCCTGTAGGGTTCATTAGTGGTGTCACTAGTCTCATTTTGAATGATATTTAAACAGAAAGATGCACCTGATGCACTGAAAATACAGAAACTGATGCATAAGATGCCAAGCTTAGAAGAAATTGGGGGTAACCAAAAGGGTGCAAAGTCATATATGAGCCAATCTGGTGTAGATCTCTCAAGAAACTTAGTCAACGGTTCTTCAAGACCGTCAAAAGCTTTCTTGAGATATGGTTCTATGTGTTGTGGAATGTCCATAGTTGATTCTGCATTTTGAGGGAGATTTTCTACTTGGGGCAATGGAAGTTCTATGAATTCTACAAAAGGTTGTAAATTTGAAGGTAGTTTAGGGAGGCGTTTGATGTTTCTAGGTGTGGAAATGAATGAAATTTTGTGACCCTTTTGAGCTATGACTTTTGCAAGCTCATAGAATGGAAGGATGTGACCGAAAGCAAGCCATGGAAACACAGCAATGTGAAGCTTCTTAGGTTGATCGGCCATGGTAGGAATAGTGATTTGTTAATATGCGTATCTTTGACTAAAACTATATATATATAAAGTCACCGAACAAAAAATAAAAACTATATATATAGAGAGAGAAAAATATTAGGGATATCAGAATTTTTTAGTTTTGACAATTCATTAGCCATCAACTCAATTTTTTTTTATCGTAGCTTTTTTAATTTAATAATTCAACAATATATTTTTTAAACATTAATGATTAACTAATTAACTGATGATTAAAAATAATAAATTCTAATATTTTTTTAGTATTTCTCTAATACATAATTAACATTAATTACATAACATTTTAAAAGGGTATTAATGATATTATTAGTTTTGAATATATAACATAATTAATTGACATTAATGATTACTTATTAACAAATCTCATAATATATTTTACCCAAAATGAAAATTCTTGTAATTATTGACAAATCATTAAATCTCATCGTTAATTTTTACTAGTTTCTTTAAATCATAGTAAAGACAGACATATGAAAATAGTAGCGGTGAAGATGGATCGGATCAGATTGAATATTGTCAAAATTTCGATCCAGTCCGTACTAAAATAATCGGATTGGATCAGATCCAATATCCGTAATTTTTGAGCTTAGATCCGATCTGCATATTTGCATCGGATCGGATCGAAAATTGGATATATCCGCAAAAACAAAAAAAATATTTTTAAAAGTTTATTTTTATTAAAAAATATCAATAAAATTTATTTTTTCTATTCTTTTAAATATATTTACTTTTAAATAATATAATATATATGATAATTATTAGTTGAAATAAAACATAATATTTCTTTATTTTTGCGGATACGCGGATATGGAGATTGGATATGTAAATATCTAGACAAAATTCGCAATCCAATTCTATTAGTATGCAGATCAGATATGATCCGATTCGATAGCCTTACAGATCGAATTCATGTTCGCAATTTTTAGATTGGATTCGGATAAATATGGCAGATATAGGATCAGATTTGATTCATGAACATCCTAAAAAATAGATGCTAGAATTCGTCACATTAGCATACTTGGCACTAAAATAGTATTCATAATACAACTAGTACATGAATCTGTGTAAGATATAAAAAATGTCTATTTATTTATGTTTTTATTAATATTTTTTAAATTTATTCTTTATTAAATTATTTAATTTACATAAAAATATTAAGAATTTTAACTCATCTTTTTTTAATTATTTCTCTAATTTATAATAAACAAATAAAGTTTTATATTTTCTATCTTTTTAAGAATTTTGTGTTTTTAATATATATTTAAATTTTTACTCATTTAAGTATTAGAAAGACGAATTAAGCCTCCTAATCATTTTCATATTTTATTATTCTATATTATATTTTTGTCTAAACATTTTTCAATAATTACTAAAAATTACAAATTTAGGTTACATATTCATATATGATAAGTAAAAATTAGCATATTACAATACAATGATATAATTACAAATGGCTAAAATAGAGATTTTTTAAATAAATAAAAAATATTTTATTTATCACAATATATAATTTGCAGAATTTTTACGAAAATACATGTTATATCTTATTTTGTTTACACACGTATTTCATTTACATTGTAAAACGAGATAAGATAAGAAATGAAGTGGTCGTATCACATTTGTACACGTGGTGTGTAACGGCCTTATCTGTAAATCTCGTAAAATTAGTGAATAATTAATTAATAAATTAATTTTTAATAAAAAAATTAAAAATGCAAACTTTATAGTTTAATTGGATAGAGTTAATTAAAATAAGAATTTTGACACTAATTTTAAAAAATTTAACCCAAGATTGAGTCGAACGGATCGAATTGATTGAACGAGACTCGAACTAGACCCAAAGCCCAACACATAAAAGCAAGAGATTCAGTTTCCTTTCCTTAAACATTTCATTTTCGCGTTGGGGGGCTGAAGGAAAGGGAGAAGAACGAGGGTGAGGTTCCAGACCCTTGGTTCCACTTCAATCTTACATAATTTTTCATTCCGAGCTCCGATCGTCGCATTGTTTGTGATCACGCGACCGCAGCGTCGAGTTCTGCAAAGTCCAGTCAATAATTAGGTAAGAAATCCATTTATGTGTTCCAATTTCTTCCTTCTTAATTTCGAAAATTATGAGCAATTATATTGAAAATTGTTTAATTACGGTGATTAGGCTTGGATTAGCTTGAGGAGAATATTCAATCTTGCTTCTTTGGTGCTTGTGTAAGGTGAGAATTTTAGAACCCTAACTAATTCATTGATTAAGTATTTTGGATATTGAATTTTGGGTATGTATTGTGATAAATGTGTTAGGTGTTTGTATATATGAGATATGAGGCAATTGGATATGTTGAAAGTTTAATTGGAAGCTTGGAGTGAGATCTAGTTGTTGAATTTTGGTGATTGAGGATTGCAATTTTGCCTTGTGGGTTGCTGATAAGAGAATTATCGTTGGTCTAGAATTTCATCAATAGAAAATCATGTCATAGTATAGTCCTAAACCAACAAATAGTTTCCTTGGTCAAATTTTGATTTGGTTTGTGACAAAGTCAACCCCAATATAAAGTAACTGAGAGTATTGGTCTCAAGTCGTCCTCAAGAGAATGGACAAACATGTGCATCAATATTGGTTAGAATTTCAGGGTTGGGAGTCATAAACAAGAATTTAAACTACTAAAGTTAACATGCAAGAAATCTTAAAGGGTAAGAAACTAAATCAAAGCAATTAAAGCAAGATGTAAGTAAATGTAATCTAGTAAGAGAACATGTAAAGCTATTTCTATTCTAAGACTAAGTAAACATCTAAACTAACTATAACAAGAATCAAGCAATTGGAATTTTTGGGTTTCAAATATGAATAATAAAAGGGACTCTTGGCGAGGCATGGGAATTGGGGTCACCATCCTTATCTAATAACCATATCTTTACAATTATGAGGAATCAAGCTCATTAAGTATACTTCTATGCCTAAAGTACGTACAAAGTCGACTTCAACACTTGAAGTACGTCAAATGGCTTGATCAATCTCAACTCATAAGTCCCAATCCAACTACTAATTGGCTTAGTAGTAGATTGGTGTTAATGGGTATCAATTTAATCACTAGGGTTCTCAAATCACTAAATCAATTAGACCCAATGACTCAAGTTCACCCAATCCTCTTAGCCTAGGCCAAGAGTATAGAAAACTACTCTATAATCAAAGGAAACATTTCATCAAACACATGGTATGCATTAATAAAAGACATATTCAAATTACAAATTAATTGGAAATCACAAATACCCCACTAACAATTATCAATAGAAAACAACTTAAATAACACTATCAATCATAGAAAACATCAATGCACTAATAGAAATCCAAGATCCACAAAGTTCATAAAATGAGAAGAAAAAGGGAAATAACAAGAGAACACCAATTCAACACAAGATCTAAACAAAATTATAACTAGAGAACTCAGATTAGGTAATTGAAACTAAAATTAACAAGACCCAATTCAGAATTTCAACAAAGGAAGATAAAAAATAAACTAAATCTAGAGAGAAGTAAGAGTTTCTCTCTCTAGAAAACAAGAACAAAAAACTAGCTAAAATTATGTGTATTGTGTGAATGAATGAGTCCCCCCTTTCTCCATCAATTCCTGGGTCTTTTCCATGCAGAATCAAGTTGGATTTGGGCCTGGAGCCTCCCAGAAATCGCCAGCCACGATTTCATTAATGATGTCACGTGCTGGGCGTCACGCGTGTGCGTCATCTGAGTTCTAGAGTCACGTGTATGCGTCGAACATGCGTACACGTCGGTCACTGCTGCGCCAATCCACGCGTGCACGTCGCCTTTAGTTCTCCAAAACTTCATTCTTCATGTCCCTTCCACTTGTGCATGCTTCCTTTCCATCTTCTAGACCATTCTTGCCCTATAGATCCTGAATCCACTTAACAAAAATATCACAGCATCAAATGGTAATGGAAGAGGATTAAAATATAGCATTTTTAAGGTTAAAAAAGCATGTTTTAAACCATGAAGAAAAATTAGGAAGGAAACACAAAATCATGCAATTTATATGAATAAGTGCGGAAAATATTGATAAAACCCCCTAAATTCTACACAAGATAAACCACAAAATTGGGGTTTATCAGTTGCCTTTGGGTTATACGAGGAAATCGGCCAAAGTATAGTTTAGGTTTCTTGTATTTAATGTGTGATGTCTTATGAAAACTTAGGTTAGAGGACCATAGGATAGGTTGGAATGATTAAGTATGTTGTATGCTGAGTATTTGTGATAATGATTGATGATATGATTTGAGTATATGTTGGAGATCATTGTTATGGTAGAAATAGGATGCTAAATGGTGATTGGCTAATGATTTACTAGTTGATGATATTGAATTATGCAAGTTAGATAGATATTATTGATAATCTTGTTGATTAAAATGAGGAATTTAGGTGTGAAATGGTGTGATATTGAAATATGATTGAAAGTGGTATGAGGTGTGGATTTTAGTGTTGTATTAGTATGCTATGATATGTTTCTGAGCTGAATATACGTAAGAGGTTGTATTTGAGTTTGGTTTTAAAGAAAATTGAGGTTTGAAATTTTTTTGTAAAAATGAATTTTTAGTCGAACTTCGATGAGCCATAACTTGACTTCCGGACCCCCAAATTGTTTCAAATTTATTTCATAAAAAAAAGTGGGTCCGTGAAATTTACACCGTTCGAAGAACGGATGAAAAATAATTTAAAACAAAATAGTTATGCGCGTCGAAAATTTGGAGTTCAAAACTAAAATTCTGCAGACTTTCAGACTTAGTCAAATTTTTTACAAAACCTCCTTGCATGCGTACGCATACCCTTTCTACGTGAAGGGTCGTTTCTGTTTGATATGTATGCATACGCGAACATGTGTATGCGTACGCATACTGCCCAAAACGGGACCTATGCGTACGCGAGCATAGGGCATACGCGAACGTGCGATTCTGTCCAGTGTACATGCGTACGCGGATAGGTGTATACGTACGCATCTTGGGCCAAAAGAGACCTATGCGTACGCATACCATGACATGTGTACGCACAGCCCTGTTTTTCAGCAAATGAATATTTTGTGTTTTAAACACAATTCTGAACCTTTAAACCTCTATTTTCATTCCTTTGGTCCTAAATCTTGTTAGTAAGCCTAGTAATGAGATGAAGTTAGGAATAGGTGATAACTTGGAGATGTAAAAAGTTTGAGAAGTGATGATTTAGGTATGAGGAGGTAGGGTGCATATGTATATGTGTATATATATATATATATACTACTTTAATTATGAAACTAGCTAAAGAAAGGAATAAATGTTACATCTGAGTACTCTTTTTTGAAAGTGCGACCCCAGGTGATGGTGAAAGGTAGAGGATCTCCTTCCTTGTTCCTCCTGGTATTGTAAAATCGCCCCCAACAAGATGGTGGGAGGTTAGGATCCCCTCCTTTGTTCCTCCTGGGCATATGAGAACGTACCTCCTGGGTAGACGCAAGGGTTGTGATTTCGCTCCACTTGCTCCAGGTTGGTTAGTATAGAGGCTCCCCAGGTAGACGCAAGGGTTGTGGTTTCGTCACACTTGCTCCCGGTTATGATGAGTTATGTATAAAAGTGCAATTATATGATGTATAAGTGATGATATGACCATAATGAATGATTACGAAATGTATACGAATGAATATGAAATGATTATCTGAGATATGAGTTTCCCTAAGTAAAGTACCGTGGCTTGCCACCACGTGTTCCAAGTTGAGACTCGATACTCTGTTGACCCTACGTCGTAAGGGTGACCGAAAACTTATAAATTTCCGGGAAGGTTAACCCTCATTGAGTAAAGTTATATATATATATATATATATATATATATATATATATATATATATATATATGAATTATGGATAAGAAAAGAAAAGCTATGCATAGACTCATGGGGATGCGCGACGGGGGACAGTCTGGGGTTTAGCAGCCGGACTTGTCGGGTTGGCTTGATAATCGACAGATGAGACTCATCAGCCATAGGATAGGCATGCATCATATGCATATTGTTTGAATTGCTTTCTTGTGCATTAATTGGGATTATCTAAGTGATTATAATATGCTATGTGTTATATTTGCTATCTGTATTACTTGTATTCTACCTGTGTTTGCCATTGTTTGCTTGTTTGTCTCTGTAATTTCACCGAAGATGGAGGAACGGAGGAAAGGCGGAGAAATTTAGGGTTCTAGTTAAGTCTTAGTTAGATTTAAGAAATTTGTTAAGTTTAGAAAGCTTTAGAGAACCACCCTGATTCATGGTTTCTGTTTTAGCTCTTTAAGTTTTATAATCTGAGTGTCGACATTCTAGGATTGCCTCTGGCATTTGCAGGACCTTATATCTTATGTACGTGGCACATTTACCATACTGAGAACCCCCGGTTCTCATTCCATACGGATATTTGTAGTTTCCAGATGCAGGTCAGGCGGCACCTCGCTGAGACATGCTAGAAGCTTCTGATAGCGGAGATCCTTGTCTTTGTAGATATTTTTATCTCCACTGCTTATATATTTGATGTATTAACTTCTTTTTAGAGGCTATTTTGGAGAAATAGATTTTGTAAATCTGTATTTTGGGCTTATTTTGGGCTCTCTTATATATATATATATATATGTATATATACTTATGTGCTCAGGCCGATTTATCTTCGCAAGTCGAGTCTTGAGCTTTGATATTTGTACCTTGGAACTCTTTTCAGTTATATCTATGTTAGCTTCTCTTATCTTTTTCATTTACCATTTACGTGTCGTAAGTGTTGCGCTTTTCGTTTTAGCGTTTTTGATTTTTAACTTTTCTTTAAAGGCTCCTAGAATAAATCTTCTTCAACTATATTATATGCATAAGTTTTTATTTTGAGAAGTCGTAGCGCCTCGCCACCTCTGTTTTACATCTTAGGTGTAAAGTTCTGTGTGGTAGAATGTTACATTATCTCGTTTATAGTATAAATAAAATATGTGTATTCTTATTTCGTTTATACGGTAAACGAAATAAGAGATAAAATAAATTTTTATAAAAATATTATAAATTATATATTTTAGTAAATAAAATATTTTTTATTTATTAAAAAAAAACCTACTAAAATAGAGGTATTATAAATTAAATAAGATAAACACCTAGAGCTAAAATAAAGGTATTATAAATTAAATAGGATAAACACCTATATTATTTTTTTAAATAGATAAATATAAAAAAATTAATTTGAAATCACCGTTACATTTTTCTTCCAACCCTATTTATTATTCAAAATCTCAATTCTCATGATTCAATTTTCATTATATCTCACCAACGCAAGTTGGCACGGATGGATGAGGGTCTGTGTCCCTTAACCATCTCTCCCGGGTTCGATACTTACTGGAGGATGGGAATGGAGCTTGCTTGCTTGGGAGGGTCGCCCACTTTGCCTCTGCAGTACCCGAGGGATTAGTCATTGGGCTTCCGGCCTGATGGATACCCTAGTGCAAACCAAAAAATTTTCATTATATCTCGATTAGATTATATATATATATATATATATATATAGCTTTTGTTTTAAATGCGATGTAAATAGAAAAAACCTAATTCAAAGGGATATATATATATATAGAGAAGGGAACCAATTTAAAAATATAAATTAAAATGCGTCATATTACTAAGTTTTAAATTTGTTTCTTTCTATTTAAACATTTATATCGATAATTTTATTTTTACTATGTATTGACTATATCCTTTAATTGATTATTTTTATTATAATTAAAATCTCTAATTGATTACATTCTTATTTTTCTAATTTTATTTCATGACTAATTCTTCCTTTAAATAAATGTACCAGAAAAAAAATTGGAGGCTTCTATTTCATGACTAATTGGAGGCTTCTATTTTGTTTGAAAAGAAACTTGGAGACTTCTATCTGATGATATTTTGTATAATGAAAGAAAATTGTCTAAAAATTCAGGTTCTCCTTTGATTCTAATAAAAATTTATTTTTTAATGATTCATATTGTGTTTCTTATTATAACTATTTTATTTGTTCTTATATTGTTTTTTCTTTTTATTTGCAGATTTATCTTTGACTGATGAAGAGCTGAAAACAAGATGCTTATATGAAATTGAGATGATATTGCAAGATAATAGGAAGAGTTTAAAGGAATATCCTCATATGCCTTTTCCAAAATGTTTTGTGAGGCTGAAATTTTAAAATGGTTTAATTTATAAGGAGCTAAACTATGACAAGAACAATTTGAAAAATGAATTTCAAACATTATTCTCATCCTTAACACAAGAACAACAAGGTGTTTTTGAGAAAATTGTGGAAGCAGTTTCTAAAGAAGATGGTGGAGTATTCTTTGTATATGGCCATGGAGGAACAGGTAAGACTTATCTCTGGACAGTTTTGACTTCTTTTTTAAGGTCACAAGGAATGATTGTTCTTACTGTTGCATTGAGTGGAATTGCTGCTTTGCTACTACCTGGAGGTAGAACAGCTCATTCTAGGTTTGCTATACCATTAACGGTGCATGAGGATTCTGTATGTAATATTAAACAAAATAGTGAACTAGCTGAGTTGTTAAAGCAAACAAAGCTTATCATATGGGATGAAGCATCTATGGTTCACAGATATAGTGTTGAGGCAGTTGATAAAAGTTTAAGAGACATTATGTCATCTACAAATAATAATAATGCTAATTTGCCTTTTGGTGGGAAGGTAGTGGTTTTTGGTGGAGATTTTAGACAAATTCTTTCTGTCATTCCTGGAGGTGGCAGGACAGAAATTGTTAATGCAAGCATATGTTCCTCTTACATATGGGACTATTGTAGTGTTTTGAGACTTACAAAAAATATGAGATTAGAGGAATCTTCACATGCTGATAATGATAAATTGGCTTTGTTTTCACAATGGATCTTAAATGTTGGAGATGGCAATATAGGTGGGCCTAATGATGGCATCTCTGAGATTATGATTCCTACTGAGTTGCTCATATCAAATTTTGAAGATCCTCTTAGTTCTATTGTGGATTGTATATATCCAAATCTTCTTGAAAATCACTTGGATTCTAATTGGTTGCAATCACGAGCAATTCTTTGTTCTACGCTTGATGTCGTTGAGAAGGTAAATCAATATATTATCATGAAAATTTCAGGAGATGAAAAAATTTACTTGAGTTCAGATAGTGTTGACAAATCTTATGGAAGCGGACAGTATGCTACTGAAACACTTACTCCAGAGTTTTTAAATAGCCTCCAATGTTCAGGATTACCTCATCATGCTTTGAAGTTGAAGGTTGGAATTCCTATAATGCTTTTAAGAAATCTAGACCAATGTGCAGGTTTATGTAATGGCACCAGGCTAATTATAACAAGGTTATCTAATCATGTTATAGAAGCAGAAGTATTAGTTGGAAGCTATCTTGGCAAAAAGGTCTTAATCCCACGCATGTGCATGTCTCCTTCTCAATCACCATGGCCTTTCAAATTGAATAGGAGACAATTTTCTATTGTTGTCTCATATGCCATGACCATCAATAAAAGTCAAGGACAATCTCTTAGCAATGTTGGAGTGTATCTTCCTAAACCCGTGTTTAGTCATGGACAACTTTATGTTGTTATATCTCGTGTTCGAAGTAAGAAGGGGTTAAAAATTCTTATTCACAACAAAGAAGGACATGTTTTAAGTAGCACAACAAATATTGTATTCAAAGAAATTTTCTCAAATTTAAAATAGTATATTATTTTTTATTATTACTATTTTTATTCTACATTACAATTAAACATTTTAGATATTTTTATTATATTTTATCATAGTTAATTTTAGTCTAAATATACCCGTGATTTTTCACGGGTAAAAATACTAGTGTATATATATATAACTTTTGTTTTAAATGCGATGTAAATAGAAAAAACCTAATTCAAAGGGATATATATATATAGAGAAGGGAACCAATTTAAAAATATAAATTAAAATGCGTCATATTACTAAGTTTTAAATTTGTTTCTTTCTATTTAAACATTTATATCGATAATTTTATTTTTACTATGTATTGACTATATCCTTTAATTGATTATTTTTATTATAATTAAAATCTCTAATTGATTACATTCTTATTTTTCTAATTTTATTTCATGACTAATTCTTCCTTTAAATAAATGTACGAGAAAAAAATGGTTTAAATACTTGCACAAAAATGCGCCTCATCATCAAAATTTTCACTTAATTATACATATTCAAATATTTCCAACTATATTTAGAGTATATTTTCTGATTGATTCTTTTTATAAATAAAATTGCTAATTTATTAGATTCTAATTTTTAAATGATATCAGACAATTGATTTTTCTTTTAAATTGATTATTATGAAAGAATCGATTAAAAAATTTGTATAAGAATATTATATATCCTCAAATTTCGCCAAACTCTACCTCATCAAATGTATATACTTATTATTGATTTTTATTGTATATTATTTACATCTTTAGTTTTTTTCTTTTAAAAATTAAAAGGCAAATGGATTACGTTGCAATTTTTCAACCATATGCTATAATATTGATTCTTCCTTAAAATAGATCTATAGAAATAATTAATTTAAATATTTGCACTAAAACGTATTACATGATATTAAATTTTTTTCTTAATTTACTTATTAAATTCTCTATAGCCAATATTAATACCCCATCATCATATCTTAGTTATTTCTATAATTGATTATTTTTTATAAATAAAATCTTTAATTCATTATATTTTTAATTTATCTCGTATGATTAATTTTTTTAATAGAATAATATATTATTAAATCTCATTATGAATAATCGACTCTTTTTCAATTAATGTTATTATATCTAAATTACATCACATAATTATTCTTTTTTTATAAATGTTAACAAATCTAATTGTTTAATATATAATTTTTTCTAAAAATAAAATCTATATTAGAATTATTACAATTATTAACTCACAAAAATATAAAAAAATTATGATAATTACTAAAATATCATGATTTAATCATTCATGAAAATAGACATTTAATTATTAAATATGTGTTAATATAAGAAATATTTAAATTAGGATGATTAGAAGAATTATTGATAATTAGTAGTATTTTAATCATTAATTAAATATTAATTTGCATATAATTAAATAGAAGATATTTTTTTAAAACTAATTAGTGTAAGGTCCCATATCGATTGAAGAGGGAAACGAAGCATGTCTTATAAGGGTGTGGATACTTCTCCCTAACATGACGCATTTTGACGAGTGAGTGTGGGGGGTTTCGGCTATCATCTCTATCGTCAAAGGCAAAACCGTGAGGTCTTGTGTGCCAAAACGGACAATATCATGCTAGCGGGTGGTCTGGGCTGTTACAGATGGTATCAGAGTCGGAGCCCAGATCGATGTGCCAGCAAGAACGCTGGACTCCCTTAGGGAGGTGGATTGTAAAGTCCCATATCGGTTGGAGCTGTTACCATTAGAAAGAAAGAGGCATGTATATATATTGGCACCAAAATATACTATATCAACATATTTAGGGCTAAAATACTATTCATTATAAAATAATATAATAATGGTGATAATCTAGTGGGAATCACTTCTCTAATATAATTATAAATAGGGATAAGTATGATTTTGGTCCCCAACGTAGGGGCTGAAAATTTATTTCATCCTTTGCCTTTTTTTCGCTCCAAAATGGTCCCCAAAGTTTCAATTTGTTTTAAAATCGTCCTTTTTACCAATTTTATTTTTTTATTACCAAATTACCCTTCATTAAAAAAATTATAAAATAAAATAAATATAAAATAAATTAAAAAATAAAAAAAAGAAAGAAAGGGATACGAAGGGGGTGGGGAGAAAAAGAAACTGGGGGGGGGGGAGGCGAGAACAAGGAGGGGGAAGGAGGGGGACCACCGTACCACCGCCCCGCCGCCCCGCCGCTCTGCCGCACCACCGCACCGCACCCCCGTCGCACCACCGCACAGCACCGCGCTACCACCACCTTCTTCTTCTTCTTCTTCTTCTTCTTCTTCTTCTTCTTCTTCTTCCACTGCACCATCGCCCCTGCCGCACCACCGCACCGCACCCTCGCCGCACCACCGCACTGCACCACCACCTTCTTCTTCTTCTTCTTCTTCTTCTTCTTCTTCTGCCGCCGCACCACCACACCACCAATTCCTCTTCTTCTTCTGTGAACTTGATTTGCTTGTGAAATTTCTGAATTTTTTTAAAATTTGTTGTGAAATATTGTTGTTGCTTAAATTTGTTGTGGAATATTGTTATGGATTTCTGATGATGATGATGATGATGACGACGATGATGATAATGTGGTGGTGGTGGGTTCTGGTGGTGGTGGTGGTTCTGTTATGGTGGTTTAGGTGCTGTTCTGATGATGATGATGATGATGATGATGATGACGATGATGATGATGATGATAATGTGGTGGTGGTGGTGGGTTCTGGTGGTGGTGGTGGGAGAAAAGACAGCGCCGCCGAGACGGGGGAGGGGGGAGAAAGAGAAGCGGGAGGGGCGTGTTGTTTCGGGAAGAGGGGGAAGAGGAAAGGGGGAAGGGGGAAGGGGGAAGGTCGCCGCCGCAGCAGCTCCACACCGCCACAGCCGCTCCACGCCGCTGCTCCTCCTCTGCCTGCATTTGCGCTTCTGCTTCTGTTTCTGGTTGAGGAAGAAGAGGGGAGGGAGGGAGGGGTATTTTTGTCCGAAGAACCATTTTACAATAAGCTGAAACCTTGGGGACCATTTTAGAGCGAAAAAAAGGCGAGGGACGAAATAAATTTTCAGCCCCTACGTTGGGGACCAAAATCATACTTATCCCTTATAAATATCTTAACATGCACCTTAAAGAATCATATTTTATTCCTAAATCTATATATATTTTTAAAAATGGTATTCGCACTCAACTCTATCTTAAAATAAAACAAATATATTAATTATTATAGTATACAAAGATATTGTTTTGAGAATTATCTAAATTGGATCGTATTTGGATCTAAATATAAGGTCCAAGTACTAAATGGAGTAGTTTTTTATTTAGCCTGTGTCGAGCAACCGTCGTCCGAGTTGTTTGTGAGAAGGTGGAGGTGGTATCTGCAAAATACTCTGATACCTAAGTCTGCAAGGGTTTTAGCAGGTTTAAGTGTATTGAAACTTAAGTATACCTGAGTGGTGTCAGTGTATTTATAGGTGATAAGCCAATAACCATTGTTAGAGTAGTTCCACTATTGGTGGTGGATAACCGTCCCTTTATTTTAGGGTTGTTGAGATTTTTCTTCTAGAAGTAGGCGAAAGATATTAGAAATAAGTTATAACTCCTTCATGAGTGAAGGGGTTGTCATACAGTGCTTCGGTCCGACCTATAAAAAAGTCGATTATAAACAGCTACATTTTGAGCTTTCTTTATTTTTAGGCCTGGTTTATATTTAGGGCCAGTATGAACACATATAAAATTTGATTAAACTTTATTGTGCCTTAAATTCAAATATTTTTAAACATAAAGTGACTCTAGCAAAAGCAACAAAAAAAGTGCTTCAACGACAAATAAAAAAGAATATTAAATTTGATATTAGGAACAATTATTATATAATTAAAAGAATAAAAGTATGAGAAGATTAATAATAAAAAAAGGAGAAAATTTTGATTTATATCTCAAAAAGACTAGCTTCGATAAAAAATAGCAAATAATACATTACTATTGTATAAAATAGTTATAAAAAAGACTAAACAAAAGTTTTTTATTCTAGAATAATATACATTCATGAACTATAAAAACACACTCTATATATAATATCTATAAAAATATATAAAAAATCAATATAATTATCAAAAAGATATAATGTACAATCTTAAAATTATTGACAATTTCACCATAATGAATAATTAATTATTAATAAAATTTCATCATTATGTATAATACTTTTGTTCATACCCTGACCCAATAAATAGGGCCCAGGACCCAAGCAAAGACGCCCAACCCAAAGGGTTGACCCTCTCCCTAGTACCAGCCTTCATCCCAGAAGTCGGTACTGAACACGACCTGTTCCAGGGAAGTCGGATACGAGGGTCAGCTGGCAGATAACACTCATTCGAATGAGTAACTGCCCCTAGAAACCCTCTAACCACTTCATAGAGCCATATCTTAACCTCCCTAAGATATGGGAACGGTTATCCACCTAAAAAGGTGGCACTACTTCAGCGGTGGTTATTGGTTCACCACTATAAATACACTGACACCATTCAGGTATAAAAAGGCCCAATACTCTCTAACCTGCTCCCACTCTTGCTAACTTAGGCATCGGAGTGTCTTTGCAGGTACCACCCCCATTCTTTCTCACGCACAAGTCGGACGGAGGAACACCGAATACCAGGTCCACTCGATAGTCACCTCCTTCACACGTTCGGGCCAACCAACGCCATCCGAATCGTTAATCTCCGGTTACCCACTGTAACATTGGCGCCGTTGCCGGGGACCCGAGAGATCAACCAGTGATGGCGGATAGATCCCCTGAAGAGGGTCATGTGGAGACAGATTCTGAACAAGAGAATTTGAACATTGGAAATAATGAGGCAGATCAGACCCTCCACCAGGAAGCCAATGATCAACATAGGGAAGGCACCTCTGGAATCAAAAATCCGAAGGTGAACTCCTCGGAGGGGCGCGAATCAGAAAAAGAAGGACCCTCCCACACTAGTGAGCTTATGGGATTAATCCACAGCCGCCTCGAGCAGCTAGAACAGGAGCGGGAACGACAAAAGGAAGCCGAAAAGAACCTAAAAGAGGAGATGGAGCGACGAAAAGAGTTAGAAAGAAAACTCTTAAAATTAGAATCCTCCCTCAAGGGTCGGAATTCCCACGGCGATAGAGAAGATTCTCCCTTAGGAGAGAAAGATCCTTTTAGCGAGGACATAATGAGGGCAAAAGTTCCAAGAAACTTTAGAAGCCCCGATATGGACCTCTACGACGGAACCACTGATCCAAAGCATCACCTGAGCAACTTTAAAAGTCGGATGTATCTGACTAACGCTTCTGACGCTACGCGATGCAAAGCTTTTCCGACAACCCTGTCAAAAGCAGCGATGAAGTGGTTCAACAGCCTCCCTCCGAGGTCAATTACCAGTTTTGAAGACCTCTCAAGAAAGTTCTTAATGAGGTTCTCCATCCAGAAAGACAAAGTAAAGCATGCACCAAGTCTCCTGGGAATAAAACAGGAGGTCGAGGAGTCCTTACGGGCCTATATGGAAAGATTCAACAAAGCGTGTTTGGAGATTCAAGACCTGCCCACCGAAGCAGTCATCATGGGGCTAGTCAATGGTCTTAGAGAAGGCCCCTTCTCACAGTCCATATCAAAAAGACACCCCGCCTCTTTAAATGATGTACAGGAAAGAGCTGAAAAGTACATCAATATGGAAGAAAACGCTAGGCTAAGAGACCCGAGTTTGCGACCCGGGCACCCTCCCTCAACAAAAGAAAAGGAGAGGGAAGCTAAGAAGAAGGAAGAACTCGGCCTCGATAGGCCAAGAAAATATCACTCTTATACCCCACTGAAAGTTCCTGTAGTGGATGTGTACAGAGAAATTTGCAATACCGAGAGGCTGCCTCCTCCCAGGCCCATTAAAAATAAAAGAGGAGGGAGCCGCGGTGATTACTGTGAGTACCATAAAATATATGGGCACTCCACAAACGACTGTTACGACCTTAAAAATGTGATAGAAAAACTGGCCAGAGAAGGTCGGCTTGACAAATATCTCGTAGAAAGGTCGGACAGTCATGGAAAAAGAAAGCGAGACGATATGGATAAAAGAGACCCACCACCACAAACTCCGGAAAGACATATCCATATGATCTCAGGAGGGTTTGCGGGAGGGGGACTCACAAAATCCTCTCGTAAAAGACATCTCAAGAGAATTTACCAGGTCGAAGAGGGATCCTCCGACCTCCCAACCATTTCATTCACAAAGGAAGATGGGCGAGGAATAATCCCTGGGCACGACGACCCAGTGGTAATCACCATGATCCTGGCAAATGCCCACCTACACAGAACACTAGTAGACCAAGGAAGCTCGGCGGACATCCTCTTCAAGCCCGCTTTCGACAAACTAGGATTAGATGAGAAGGAGTTAAGAGCCTACCCCGACACCTTGTACGGGTTAGGCGACACGCCAATAAAGCCACTAGGATTTTTGCCCCTCCACACCACCTTTGGAAAAGGGGAGAAGACAAAGACTCTGAGTATAGACTTTATAGTCATCGACGTGGGGTCGGCCTATAATGCTTTAATCGGCAGAGCTACCCTTAATCGACTCGGAGCAGTGGTATCGATGCCCCACCTTTGCATGAAATTTTCGACCTCAGCAGGGATAGCAACGGTGAGGGGAGATCAGAAGCTAGCAAGGAAATGCTACAATGAAAGCCTAAACCTAAGAGGAAAAGGCAAAGAAGTTCACACAATAGAGCTCGGGGGAGCAAGGATTAAAGAAGAGCTGCGACCCCAGCCTGGGGGAAAAACCGAGGAGATTCAGGTCGGCGGAGAGGAAGGAAAAAACACTCACATAGGGGCCAACCTAAGGGAAACCCTAAGACAAGGGTTGACCAAGCTTCTAAGAGATAACTCCGATCTCTTCGCCTGGAAGGCCTCCGACATGCCTGGGATAGACCCCGAGCTCATGTCCCACAGGCTTTCGGTCTACTCGGGATCTCGACCTGTACAACAACGAAGACGCAAGCTCGGCCCAGAGCGAGCTCTAATAGTAGAGGAGCAAGTACAAGCGCTCCTAGAAGCCGGTTTTATCAGAGAAGTCAAGTATCCAACATGGCTAGCCAATGTAGTGCTAGTCAAAAAACAAAATGGTAAATGGAGAATGTGCGTCGACTACACCGACTTAAATAAGGCATGTCCCAAGGACCCTTATCCACTACCAAGCATTGACGCCCTAGTAGACTCTAGCTCGGGGTATCAATACTTGTCGTTCATGGACGCCTACTCAGGATATAACCAAATCCCGATGTATGAACCAGACCAGGAAAAAGCATCATTCATCACGCCCAGAGCTAACTTTTGCTACGTGGTCATGCCATTTGGATTGAAAAATGCAGGGGCCACATATCAGAGGCTGATGAATAAGGTGTTCGCCCCTCACTTAGGGAGCTTAATGGAAGCATACGTCGACGATATGCTGGTAAAGACCAAGAAGGAAGTCGACCTCCTAGCTGACCTCTCACAAGTCTTTGACACCATAAGGTTGCACGGGATGAGACTAAATCCTGCAAAGTGCGCCTTCGCAGTGGAGGCAGGAAAATTTCTAGGATTCATGCTAACACAAAGAGGGATCGAAGCCAATCCCGACAAGTGTAGAGCTATCCTAGAAATGAAAAGCCCGACTTGTTTGAGAGAGGTCCAACAGCTGAATGGCCGACTAGCAGCTCTCTCCAGATTTTTGGCAGGATCAGCACTAAGATCCCTTCCACTGTTCTCCCTATTGAGAAAGGGACACCAGTTTGAGTGGACTCCCGAATGCGAGGAGGCGTTCCAGGAGTTCAAAAAGTTTTTGAGCCAACCTCCTATTTTGACCCGACCTATAGCCGGAAAAGACCTCGTCCTATACCTATCCGTGGCAGACAAGGCTGTCTCAGCAGCCTTGATAAGAGAAGACGAGGTCGGTCAACACCCAATCTATTTCATCAGTAAAGTTCTACAGGGCCCTGAGCTAAGGTATCACAAATTAGAAAAGTTTGCCTACTCCTTAGTAATAGCCTCTCGAAGGCTACGGCCTTACTTCCAAGCTCACACAATAAGAGTCCGCACGAACCAACCCATGAAGCAAATCCTCCAAAAGACGGATGTTGCAGGAAGAATGGTTCAATGGGCAATAGAGCTCTCCGAGTTCGACTTGAAGTACGAAACTCGGACGGCGATTAAAGCCCAGTGCCTCGCCGACTTCATTGCAGAATATGCAGGGGATCAAGAGGATAAACCAACTACTTGGGAACTCTACGTGGATGGATCCTCCAATAAAACAGGAAGCGGTGCAGGCATAATATTGGTAAATGAAAGGGGAACCCAAATAGAGGTCTCCCTCAAGTTTGAGTTCCCAGCTTCAAATAATCAGGCAGAATATGAAGCCTTGATCGCAGGATTAAAGCTGGCAGAAGAAGTCGGTGCTACCAAGGTAATGGTATACAGCGACTCTCAAGTGGTGACCTCCCAAATAAGTGGAGAATATCAGGCAAAAGACCCAAATATGAAGAAATACTTGGAAAAAACTCTGGAGTACCTCGGGCGTTTTGCAGAAACCGAGGTCACGCACATAACTCGGGACCTAAATAGCAAAGCAGACGCCCTATCCAGGCTAGCAAGTACCAAGCCAGGGGGAAATAACAGAAGCCTGATCCAAGAAACTCTCCAGGAACCTTCAGTGGTAAAAATGGAAGACAAACAAGAAGTCTTTGAAGTGGTCGGATTAAACCTCGGATGGATGAACCCCTTGGTCGAATACCTGAAATTCGACATCCTCCCCAAGGAGGAAAAAGAGGCCAAGAAAATCCGAAGGGAAGCACAACACTATACCTTGGTGAAAAATATTCTCTATAGAAGAGGGATATCAACACCATTGTTAAAGTGTGTGCCGACCTCAAGAGCCACTGAGGTATTAGAGGAGGTACACAGTGGAATCTGCGGGAACCATCTCGGAGCGAGGTCATTAGCCAGAAAGGTGATCCGAGCAGGATTCTACTGGCCAACCTTGCAGAAAGATGCCACAGACTTTGTGAAAAAATGCCAACCGTGTCAAATGCATGCCAATTTCCACGTGCCCCCCCCAGAGGAGCTCATCAGTGTCACCTCCCCATGGCCCTTTGCAAAATGGGGAATGGATTTGTTAGGCCCTTTTCCCCAGGCGCCAGGACAAGTCAAATACCTAATAGTGGGAATAGATTATTTCACAAAGTGGATAGAAGCAGAACCACTGGCCACCATCACTGCACAAAGAAGTCGGAGGTTCCTCTACAAAAATATAATCACAAGGTATGGGATACCTTATTCCATTACCACAGATAACGGAACCCAGTTCACCGACTCCACCTTTAGAAGCCTAGTAGCCAGTATGAACATCAAACACCAGTTCACCTCAGTGGAACACCCACAAGCCAATGGGCAAGCCGAAGCAGCCAACAAGTCATACTGGCAGGGCTGAAGAAAAGATTACAAGATGCGAAAGGAGCCTGGGCTGAAGAACTCCAACAAGTACTATGGGCTTACAGAACAACCCCCCAATCCGCCACTGGAGAAACACCCTTCCGACTAGTCTATGGCGTAGAAGCCATGATCCCAATAGAGGTCAATGAGCAAAGCCCAAGAGTGATTTTCCACGACGAGATCAGGAATATACAGGGGCACAAAGAGGAGCTCGACTTGCTCCCCGAAATCCGAGAAGAAGCCCAGATAAGAGAAGCAGCGTTGAAGCAAAGGATGACCGTGAGATACAACAAAAAAGTCATTCGAAGGAGTTTCACCCCAGATGACTTGGTCCTAATCAGAAACGATATTGGAGTCAACAAATCAGGAGAAGGAAAGCTCGCTGCCAATTGGAAAGGACCATACAAGATCAACGAGGTCTTAGGAAAGGGTTATTATAGGGTAACCGACTTCGACGGCAACGAGTTACCCAGGTCATGGCATGCTTGTAATATGAAAAGGTACTACAGCTAAAAGCGAACCCTACTCCCTGATGTACTCTTTTCCCGATTTCATGATTTTTTCCCAAAATCAAAGGGTTTTTTCTGAAAAGGGTTTTTAACGAGGCATCATAGTAGGGGCTAAGGGAAAACAAATAATCAAAAGCCCTTAGTAGCAATAAGGTACCTCCTCAATTAATAAAGATCTCTTTCATTCTAAATATCTTTTTTAAATTCCCTTTTTATTCCCTTTCTACGAAACGCACCGATTTAAGCTCGACAAAACGTGAAAATCCCATGAACCGACCTATATGGTCGTCAGGATAAAACGACGAGGTACAAGTCGGCGTAAAGAGGCTATAGAAGTCGATCATGATAAACTCGGGAGTAGTCCGACTCATAAGTCGGAATGCGAAACCGAGTAAAATTAAAATGAATCGCAAGAGTAGCCTAAGTCACGAAAAACTCAATAAAACAAAATTGAGTACTAGGAATAACAAAAAGAGATAGGAAAAAACTAAGAAAAAATTGTAAGGCTGCCTCGAGGATCAAGGAAATTCAGAAAAACAGGCAAGCCCCAAAGAAGAGGTTTTTTCCAGAAAGGATCAAAGAGTCAAAAGAACCACAAACAGAAAAGCATGCGCGCATAAGGTAACTCAAAACCCTTATCCAAAAAGGGCATTTATTTAAAACGCTAAATTAAACCCTTATTAAAAAAGGGCATCATAAATTGTTTTGTTTACGGCCTTAAAAGGCCAAAAATTGTTCAAACACCTACAAATAAATATAAAGAGTTTAAAAAGGGGGGGTCCACAGGCCGGACCCCCAATAGCCAAATCACTTCTTTGCAAGAGGAGTAGGAGGATCGCCACCACCAGGATTAGGGGTTGGAGAGAAAGTCGGAGGAGCAGCAGAAGAACTCGGAGCGTCCTTAGAGCGAGGAGGGGACTCTATGATCCTCTGCCCCCGAGTCTTCAAATCAGACTCAGACTCCACTACGGGGACAGGAGGATCCACGATGGCACCATCAATGACAACCTTATCAGGGTCCAAAGGAGAAAGGTCCAAGTCAGGAGCAATGACTCTGACCTGCTCCTTGAAAACCCTCCAGGCCTCATCAGCACCATCCGCAATAGAGTCCTCCAACTCGGTATAGGCCTTCCGAGCATTCAGCAAGTCATTCTTCACAGACACAAGATCAGCAAATAAACTGTTGTAGCTGGCTTGCGCTGCTTTCCTCAAATCCACCTCCATGTTGCATTGGGCTTGCAACTTCTGCTCCTTCTCCCGGAGGCTGTCCCTCTCCTCCTTCAGCTTGGCGACTTTCCCCTCCAACTCCCTCTCATGCTCCTGATATATGCGAAGCCTACCCTCCAGCTCCTCGACCCTCGAGGTCGTCCCTAAAGAGCTGATAGGAGTCTTCTCAAATATATCCAAGAGTTTGCCACAAACCCCCGCCGTCTTGAGACTCTCCTCAACCACAGTGGTGAGGTAGTGCCGAACAGAAACATCATCCATACTCATACGAGCATGAGGATAGATGTTCTTTCGAATGAACGCAAGAGCGTCCGCCTCACCAGAAGCGCTAGACTCTAAGGTCTTGCGCTTCTTCGGCTCTGGTTGAGGAGTAGGTCGGACAGAAGGGGGTGGCAGAGAGGAAGCAGAGGAAGAAATCACAATAGGTTGGGAGGGAGTCCCAACATTCCGAGGAGGAGGAGAAGGAGAGACAACCACCCTAGCACCACCAGATCTGGCACGAGACTTCGCCTTGGCTTCCTGAACCCTCTGGAAAGACTCTTGAGCATTTTTCTTTGCCATCTCTGCGAAAACAAATTGGTAGCTAAAAGTCAGACAAGTCAGTAAAAGAAATTGCAAGTCGGAAATAAGTGAGGAACACAAAAAGCTACCTAGTTGTGACTGGACAAAGGCCGGCGACCCCTGGAGAATTTTTTTAGTATCCAAGTATGGGGCCCTCCCCCACACTTCTCGGAGGAACCCCACAATGGCCGCCTCCACCTCATCCAGTTCGTCCAGACCATATTTCTCGCAGGGGGAGGCCTCCAGCCAATATAAAGGAAATCGGGGAGAAGAATCATCATCCAGGAAAAAGGGGTGGTGACCCTCTACTGCTTGAACTTTGAAAAAATAGTTTCTGAAATCGTGAAAGGATTCGTCAAAAAGGGTAAAAAGCCTCCGACCTTGAATGGCCCGGAAGGACACCCACTGTTGCTTATTATTTAACCCACTGAAGGGCTTGGTCATATGGAAGAGATAGAAGAAAATCCTCAGAGAAGTCGGGAACTCCAAGGCCCGGCTGATAAATTGGTAAATTTTCAAAAAACCCCAAGAGTTGGGGTGAAGCTGGGTGGGAGCAACCTGGCAATGACGCAACACAGACATTTCAAACTCTGAAAAGGGGAGAAAAACGCCCAAACGAGTGACCATACTCTCATACATAAAAAAGAAATGAGGGGCCGCCTCGTCGGCCCTCCCGAAGCAAACCCGGTCTTCTGGACCCGGGACTACCAACTCGTACTTCGGCTCATCTTCTTCAGAAGCACAAATTCTATAGTGAGTACGAAGGTGGGTGATAAATTCAGTATCAACTGAAGGCTCCTCCCCTAGGACCGTAACATCAACCCACTGGGAGAGAGCATCTACGGAAGCCATTTTCTTTTCTTAAAAAAGGGGTGACAAGAAACCTACAAAAGAAAAAGAAAATCAACACACGGTCTCTAAGGGAAGGGGTACGGAACTAAAGCCTACAAACCAATCTACCTACAAGATAAAAGCACGCAAATAGAAAGCATGTTACAGAAGGGGAAAAAGCTAACCTTTAAGTCTGAAATCAAGACTGGAGGAAGTAAAAACCTTCGAAACACAAGAAATACAACACGAACGAATGCAGGGAAAATTTGAAAGATTGCAGAAACGAAACAACGAAAGAGAGGGAAAAGTATTTATAAGAACGTTAGGGGCATAATGGTAAAATTGGGGCAATCCTTAATAAAGGTGCACCGTTACCAAGGCCATTAAATCCCTACGCACACCCAACGGACACGACGCTTGATTAGACGTAACCGTCAGAACCGAAAGGTCAAGAAAAATCACGTCGGTTCTTAAACCATCACGTCGGTCCTCTCACAAATCGGCCAAGACCCCGAATTGAATACTCGAACCCAACTCTTAAAAAGAAATTGGGCTCGAGTAGGGGAACTGTTCATACCCTGGCCCAATAAATAGGGCCCAGGACCCAAGCAAAGACGCCCAACCCAAAGGGTTGACCCTCTCCCTAGTACCAGCCTTCATCCCAGAAGTCGGTACTGAACACGACCTGTTCCAGGGAAGTCGGATACGAGGGTCAGCTGGCAGATAACACTCATTCGAATGAGTAACTGCCCCTAGAAACCCTCTAACCACTTCATAGAGCCATATCTTAACCTCCCTAAGATATGGGAACGGTTATCCACCTAAAAAGGTGGCACTACTTCAGCGGTGGTTATTGGTTCACCACTATAAATACACTGACACCATTCAGGTATAAAAAGGCCCAATACTCTCTAACCTGCTCCCACTCTTGCTAACTTAGGCATCGGAGTGTCTTTGCAGGTACCACCCCCCATTCTTTCTCACGCACAAGTCGGACGGAGGAACACCAAATACCAGGTCCACTCGATAGTCACCTCCTTCACACGTTCGGGCCAACCAACGCCATCCGGCCCGTTAATCTCCGGTTACCCACCGTAACAACTTTATATAAATGATGGTGAGAAGAGAGACATAAAAATTGACGTTAGAATGCATCACATCGACATATTTAGCACAAGAATACTATACATTTTAAAATAATATAAAAAAGAATTAATATAATTATTGAAAAGATATAATGTAAAATTTTGAATTATCGACAAATTTTACCACAATTAATCAACTATTAACGAATCTTAATATGCATTTATAATACTTTCCATAAATCACGCTGAGAAAAGAGATATACGAAAATTGAAGCTAGACTGTTGAAAAATGTCATGTTAACATGCTTGGCACCAAAATACTTTGCGTATTAGAATAATATAATTAATGATAAGAAAGAATCAACATAATTATTAAAAGAATATAATGTAAAATTTAAAAATTTTGACAAATTTTATCATAATAATTAATTATTAACAAATCTCAATATTAATATATAATATTTTTCTTAAATAATGTTTAAAGAAAGACCCATGAAACTTGATTTTATAATGCTCCATATTAATTAGGTTGATATACTAGTTAGTTTATTAGTCCACTTAAATAAGTGTTGAGAGTTTGAATATTGTTTTATATATGCAGCAACCCATTGATTAATTACAAACTCTTAAATAGAGTTCTAATTCGCGATGAATTAATTCTTGATTTATTAGACTAAAAAATATCATGAATATTATATATATATATATATATATATATATATATATATATATATGCCGCCAAAATGTTATACGTTTTAGAATAATATGATAATAATGATGTGCCTAAATCATAAATTTGTGCACTTTACCTTTTAAAAAATTTTAACTTCCAAATTAATTAAGAATACTACTAATCATAACTTAATTTAAAACTTCCCAACTACAGTATATTAATGAAAACTTTTGAAAACTTAAAATGCCATTGACAATGCAAAAATCTCACTTATTTGTATAACTATTTTAGATGTACCATAAATAATTCTTAATTATAATAAGAAAAATCAGCAATTTTTAATAAAAAAGAAAATAAGAGAATAAATTAAAAGCTCAAAACTTATTTCAAAAGACGAGGAGAAAAGACATTTTCGGTCCGCGATTTATAAAGATGCAATTGATTTGTATTTTTATTTAAAGAATTGTGAAAGAAAAAGATTAAAATAATACAAAGTTTTTTTTTTGTATAATTCTAAAAACAAAACTATTAAAAAAAATAAAAAATAAAAATACAAACAAAACAAATACGCCACAAGTAATCATATGCCAAATATAAAACTATGCAATTATTTAATAAAATAAGAATTTATTTATTTACTAGAAATTTAAAAAAATTTTCTTTAAATAAACAGATGACAAACATATTAAGAATATAAATTTTATATATTTTGTTAATTATTAATCTTAACACATACTATCAACTAGTTAAACCCACATAAAATAAAATAACGAGGACCAGACCATCATGGGGTTTTTATTTATATAAATTAAATAAATATTTTATTTATTAAAATAAATAATTTTAAAAATTATTACAAAAATATGTCGTTTATTTTTATGTCGTTTATAATATAAACGAGATAATTTTTAATGTGTTTCGTATACTTAACAATTGGACCAAATTCTTAAAAATAGAACATTTTAAATAATAGAAAAGATAGACCGTTTTATATAACAGGAAGATGGACGGTTTTAAAAATAGAACACTATTAACATGTTTAGTTCTCTCAATCGTTGAAATGAGTAAAAGCACATGAGTAGCATTGTTAAACTGCCCACTATTAATACGATTATCTTTCTTCTAACTACCACTATTAACACTATTACTCCTTCCACTATTTCTATCCACAGTTTTTTATTATGGTTTACATTAAATCAATTCAAATAATATTTTAACTTTTTAATTAAGATATAATTTGTTGATTAAATTTTAGTTTAACGATGTTACTTACGTGCTTTCACTCATTTCAATGGTTGGGAGAAGTAAACGTATTAATAATGTTCTATTTTTAAAACCGTCTATCTTCCTGTTATATAAAATCGTCCATCTTTTCTGTTATTTGAAATGTTCTATGTTTAAGAGTTTGGTCTAATTTAAATTATTAATATTTTTTATTATTTTCAAAAAATATATTTTTATATTTATAAATATATATATCTCGTAAACGAGATGATTTTTAATGTATTTCGTTTACACTATAAATAAGATATATGAAAATTAAAAAAATTTACATATCTCGAAATACATTAAAAATTATCTTGTTTATACCATAAAGGAGATAATAATAGATAACGTATTTTCGTAATAATTTTCAAAATTATTTATTTCAACAAATAAAATATTTATTTAATTTATATAAATAAAAAATCTGACCACATCATGGCGGATGTTTTATTTTTATAGATAAAATAAATACTAGATTTACCAAAATAAATATTTTTATGAGTATTTACCATTTTGAATAACCCTATCATATCTCGTTTACACTGTGAACAAGATTATTTTGCACGTATCTCGTTTACAGTGTAAACGAGATATATATATAAGACTTTACTCAGCATCTATAAAAGGATGTGTAACCCTTTGTATTCTTCATACACATTTCATATCCTTTCTCTATCTCGTTTCTCTAAAAAACAAAGCTGAATGACCAGTAACAATCCATTCATAGTTGTGGAGCTTTATCCGAATTGTCATTTGAGAAACGGCGACAACGGGGTGACATTCGAGTGTCAGGATCCGATATTGTTTCGCACTCAGCGTGTGGAGACGTTGTCGAATTTGAAGATTTAGATATTGAGCAAGCTTGGGGGACACAAACGAGGGAAATTGGAAGGGTGGCGTATAGGTTGCTGGTACCATGGAAAATGGAGTCTTCCGTTTTCGGCTATTTTGACTTCACGGGGACGAGCATGTGCGACTGATGTTCGACATTCACGGGAGGATCATGTGTGAACAGGTAATAATGGAGCTGGCCGCCGAGGTGGGTCACGGTGGTAGTGGAAGTTCTGCACAGGACACGTATGTGCAGGATGACCGACCTCTCGCACCACCGCCCATTCATGTCGCGATTCCAGAGAATGAGGCAGAGGAGAGTGAAGAGGAGTCGGACGAGGACTACGTGGCAGACAGTGGAGACAGTGAGTCTTCCAATGGCGGGAATGAGGATGAGTTTGTGCCGGAGACACTTGCAGGGGCTGTGCCCCGCCATGTGCTGCCTCCACCTCACCCGATTCCGGCACTATCGGCTGTGTCAAGTCACTTTCACAGTCTATATCTGGACGCCATGCATGAGAGGATCCCTATTTCTGACACCTGTGGAGTGGATTACAACCTAGACAACGGTGTGGAGTTTCAGATTGAACACAGGTTCAGAAGCCGAGAGGCGGTGCTTCAAGGTGTGAAGAATTACAGTATTCGCAGGAGTGCTAAGTACCGAGTGATTGAGTCTGACCGGTGAAAGTACCATGTGCAGTGTCGTCAAGCCGACAGTGGGTGTCAATGGAGCCTCCGTGTGGCCCTTCGTCAGAATCTCGAATATTGGTAAGTTCAAGTTTAATTGTGAATTTGAGTATTTTCGTATGATACGTTATTTTGGTTAGACATGTTGTGTAAGAATATATTTTGTTGTTGTGATTAGGGAGGTTCGGAGATTTGGTGGACCACACAGCTGGCTGGCACCCACCATGTCTCAAGACCATCGTAAGTTAGATAGTAGTCTCATCTGCAGAGTGATATTGCCCATGATTCAGTCCAACCCGTCTGTTAGTGTCCCGGTCTTGCAAGGCGCGGTCCATGCAAGCTATCACTTCAAATCCTCATACAGAAAGGTGTGGATGGCGAAGCAAAAGGCCATTGCACGGATCTACGGTGATTGGGAGGAGTCATACAACAAGGTGTCGAAACTACTTCAGGCACTACAGAGCTGTTTTCCGGCACCATATGTGACCTACGCGTCAAACCGTACTATGAAGGTCACCTCATGTTGCACGACTGCTGCATGTTCGACAAAGTATTTTGGACTTTTCCGTCATGTGTCGAGGCCTTCAAGCATTGCATGTCATTTGTCTCTGTAGATGGCACGCATCTGTATGGCAAGTACGGTGGAGTATTGCTTATCGCGGTGGCGCAAGACAGGAACAGCAACATACTGCCAATTGCTTTTGCCATTGTTGAGTCTGAGAGCACGGAGTCATGGTCATTCTTTCTTGCTAATTTGAGGCGCCACATCAACCCATAAGATGGCTTGCTGGTAATCTCAGACAGATCTCAGGCCATCAAGGCCGCCCTCGGAGTTGATGATAGTGGGTGGCATCCCCCAGGGCCTTCCATGCTTACTGTATCAGACATATGGTGGCAAATTTCATGAGCCGATTCAAGTCAGCCGAGGGCAAGCGACACCTCATAAACGCTGCTTACAGTCCAAGTCAGGCAGGGTTTGAGTGGTACTTGGATGCATTGATGGGCGTCTCCATGCGAACTGAAGAATGAAAGTATTAGACGAAAAGTTTTGAATTAACCATATAATAATAATACTAAAGCATACGATTTCTACGTAATTATCCAAAATAAACAACGTGCGTATTTTACAACTAACCTCATCGAAATGTAACCGGTCAAGGAAAACCCTCCAACGCAGGACCCTAGCCTCATGCTAATCCCTGCTCTATTGTGGTAATCCAATCAACCTAACACATCGAAGCCGAGCATATACGGTTCGTTAAGTAACATACCAAAAGTTCTGACAAAATTATTTAACTCAAATAGATACAAAGATATTTCTCACCTCGCAGCTAGCAGGTACTGGTAGACGCCTCTATCTGGTGGACACCACTGGGGGAATCTCTGATAGATCTAGAACATCAACAACGGAGTGCAGCCAGTGATGCCCGTGATGACCCACTGAGCCGTCAAAGATAGGGACTGATACGTCCAGGCCAGCACAGCCGAGCCCCACGAAAATGCTCTACACTTCGTAAAGTCTCGGAGCAGTGGTAGCCAACGAAGGTGCACCAGATTGTTGAACTTGTCGGTCATCAGATACCCTTCGATCAGTAACATGATATAACACCTGGCGTACTGTCGGAGGGTCTCGGGATCGTCTGTCTGGGGCATCTGGCGAACACGATCCCGTAGCCACACAAGCTTTAGCGTGAATGACTCCTTCCTCTGAGCCGCCTGTTGTGCTGCCACGGGAGGCCTGGTGCCGAGCAGCTGCTCCACCAACGCCCACGTCTCCGTACCGTACCACCTACCAATGTCATGGAGGCACCCCACGGGGTTACCGTGGGCGTGTAGGCCCAGGTGGTATGCCACGTCCTGCAGGATGATACTAACCTCACCCCACGGGAGATGAAACGTGTGCGTCTCTGGACGCCATCGCTCCACCAGTGCCGAAATCAAGGAGTTGTCAAAAGTAAAATCCTTGAGTGGCACGGTGTCACCGAATCCGGCCTCGACAAAATACGGGACGATGGCGTCCGGTGGAGGTAAAGTATGGCTCATTCGCTGGGGCAGTAGGAGGCGAGGCCTCTGATTAATGACAAACAAAAATAATATTTAAATAATATACAATCAATTATAACTTATAAATTTTTTTTAACAATTAAAAAATTTAATTTTACCTTCTATAATATTTATCTCCCAAAAGTCTTAAGATCAATTATTTTTATTATTAATTTTACTACAAATTAAATAACATAATACAACAAAATAAAGTCCTAAATTTCTTTTAAAACAAAAATAGAAAACCTTAATAACATAAACAGTGTTATACTATAACGACATTATATTTATAAACACTAACAACATAGCACGGGAATAACAGAGTTCCAAACTGATAACATTTATGTCATACGAACCTAGCACAAGCAGATAGAGTTCTAAATTAAGTATACAGACCTAACTCCTAACTCATATACCAATGTTCCAGATCTACATGACTACCCTAACAATGCCAAAATCATTAAATTTAACAACCATAACGAAACTAACCTCGAAGTCGGCCGCCTCGGCGTAATGTGTCGTCTCATTCAGCCTGTTTATGTCCCAGTCATTTTCCACTTGGCGTGCCATCACCGCTCGGGTCAAAGGTATAGTTAGAGGGGGTTAAAAGAGAGGATAAAGATGTCGAGAAAGTGAAACTGGGGCCCGGAAGTCAGCTGTAAACGACTTTTATATATAGGAGTGTACTGGCCATATCTCGTTTACAGTGTAAACGAAATACGTGCAATGCCACCTCGTTTACACTATAAACGAGATATGGTAGGGAAATTTATTTCGGTAATTTCTCTAAAAACTATTTATTTTCGTAAATATTACATTTATTTTATTTATAAAAAAAAATCCCCGTCATGGCCGCAGCAGCAGCCACCCTCTAAGCTGTGTTTCTCAATAATAAAGTCGTCGTCAAATTTAACCAAAATAAATAAATAAATAATCGTTGTCAATGTAAATATGACAGAAATTAATTTGGTTATGGATAAAAGATTGGTGAAAAACCTGTATATGGATGTATGGTGTGTTGTCCACAAATGTGGACCTGCGTTGATCAGAAACCTGCAAAACGCAGGTAACATTTTGCAGGCATTGGAATCAGAAAAATGCAGGCCCTGCAAAACGCAGGCTGCGATTGGTGAGGGAAGGGAACCAGCAAGCAAAACATGCCCTGCATGCCGACAGGAGTAGGTGTTGACCAACTTGGAACAGCGCAAAACGCAGGATGCGTTTGCCAGCGTAGCAGAGCCAAATGCAGGTTGCGTTTTGCAGGTTCCCTAGATGCATGCGTACCACGTGTACTCGAAGGGTGTTCAGCTTGGTCCTTATAAGTGAAAAACGCAGATTGGAAGGGAAGCAAAGTTAAAAACTAGTTACTGCAAAGTGAGAAGTGAGAAATAGTTGAAGGAGAGTGAGGAAGCAAGAGTTGAGTGTGAAAGAGCTTGCTAAAGAAGAACAATTGCACGGGATAGGGAAAAAAAATGGTGCGTGACTATACCAAACCAGAAGATCATATTATTGAGTATTTGGATCATCCTCAATTTGTAAGTAATTTTTTTTAATATTTAATAATAAATATATATATTTATTCAAATTTTATTTATTTCTGTTGTAATTAGTAGTATTGGGATTATTAATATTATTATTACCAATATTATGTTGTTATTTATTTCTCATTACGGTTTAATTTTTTTAATACTGTTATTATATTATTATTGTTATTAATAGGCAAATTAAACTCTGTATTGTTAGTGACGTTGTTGTTGTTGTTGTTATTATTATTATTATTATTATTATTATTATTATAATAGTAGGTATGTTAATGAGAATAATTTATTAATAATTTTTAGGGCAATTTACATAAATAAAATTATTGATGGAAACCTTTACGCAAATACAACATTGGCAAATTTCAGACGCAAATGCAACAAACGCAATTATATATAATCCGCTACACCCTCTAGCGGAACCCAAATGCACGTAATTCGCTACATCTTGTCGCAGATTACGTTGAGGACTTTAATACTCATAAACCGCTATACCCTGTAGCGGTTTATGATCATATGGTGATGAATCCTATTCCGCTACACCCTCTAGCGGATTATGAAGAGTGTGAAAACTTGGAGACATGCCTATCAATGCCAGTCTAATAGTAACAACTCATGATGTTTATGTACGAGGTTATACAAATACAGTCTTCATAAACAATAAGCCGTAGAAATATAATAGGCATCAGGCATTAACACTAACACATATTAAATTACTACATAAGTCATACAAATATAATAGTCATACAACGATTAATAGTTAAAGGAAATAAAAATGTCATAAGTCATACAAATAGGTCGAAACCAACACTAACACTAACACACCAAAGGCACTATCACTAACATCCAAAAACGTAAATTTCTACATGAGAAAATAAAATTAAAAAAACTAGAAGCACAAAGACTAGAAGTCCTACGAACTACCAGCAACGGTGGAGCCTCTCTGGGGGCAAGATCTACGCGTGTGCCCAGGCTGTCTGCAGAGCCCGCATCGCTTTGGTCGGTTAGGGTCGGCCTCATCCATATTTTTCTGGATTCTGGTAGACCTCGATCGCTCATCACGACAACGCCTCAAGCTAGGGTCCGGAATAACGGTCGAAACGTCATAAGGTGGCCAAAGTCCCTCTGGTATTGGCGGCACAAAATCCATCTGGTACACCCTGAACACCTTTTGCATGGTGTAGACCTCGTCGACATAGATAGACCAGTCAAGCCGTGACTGGGAACAACATGCAATCGCATGGCAACATGGATAATGGAGAGCCTGAAAGTATCCACAGTCGCATGTACGATCCTGAAGGGAAACTCGGTACGTCCCAAGTGAAAAGCTCCCAGTCGGTGTCGTCTCGACAATGGTGTACTCAGACTGGTGTCTATCGAATAGGGTGACAGTGAAGCACCTGGAGTCTTTCAAGTTGCGCCCCATCTCCTTCATAAAAGACTGGCAGAACTTGGCACCCTGGCCAATTGAGCCTCTGCCGTCTGACCACGAATCACAAACAACTCTGCTAGCCGACCGTATGTGGACTTCACAAGGGCGGTAACCGGAAGATTCCATGTACCCTTCAGGACAAAATTAACACACTCAGATATATTGGTCGTCATGTGACCGAATCGTCTGCCACCATCCTGGTGCTGAGTCCACTTATCATATTCTATTTTGTTCGTCCAATCACACATTGCTGGATTCTCAGTCCGCATTATATCAAACCAATAGTGAAACTCTACCTCAGTCTTCACATAAGCCGCGTTCACAAGCAAACTCTTTGCATCCGTGCCCTTGAAACTGAGTGCGAAGTTAGCTGCAACATGCCGAATACAAAATGCTCGGTATGTATGCGGGGGTAACCACCCACTGTTAGGGTTCTCTAGTGCAGCCTTGATGCCGTTGTACCTATCTGAGATGACCAGTATCCCCTGTTGCGGAGTCACATGTTGGCGCAGGTTGGTCAGGAAGAAAGACCACGACTCGGCATTTTCTCCCTCCACGAGACTGAAAGCAATAGGCAAGATGTTGGAGTTTTCATCTTGAGCGATGGCCAGAAGCAAAGTCCCTCTATACTTGCCATACAGATGAGTATCGTCTATGCTGACCAATGGCTTGCAGTGTTAGAAAGCTTCAACACAAGGAGGAAACATCCAGAAAAGACGATGAAAATAGCCCCGGTTGAGTCATCGACATCATCACCGACTCGAACCAGAGACGTCTTCAACAAGAAAACCATCCCCTCCATGGTAGACTGCACACCAAGGATCCAACGAGGTAGCTTGGCGTAGGACTCTTCCCAGTCCCCGTATATCTGTGCTACCGCCTTCTGTTTCGCCAATCACGTCTTCCTGTAAGTTGGCTTGAACCCGTACGTTCCTTCGGTAGCTTCTTGCAACACCTTTATCGATACTGCCGCATTGGCTCAAACCAGAGGAAAGATCTTCGCATAGATCACGTGATAATCAAGTTGTCCGTGGTTGCTTGATATCAATGTAGCCAAGCATGTATGTGGTCCGTTGTACCGTCGAACCTCCCAGGTTCCCTTCCGTGCTCGAAGGCTGACGCGAGTCATCCACGTGCAACCCTTCTCAAACTCCTTGCATCTCTCATGGTACTTAAGATGATTCGACTCCATCACTCTGTACTCAACACCGCGCCGAATGCTGTAATCCTTTACAGTAAGCATAGCTTCCTCCTTACTGTGGAAAGATTGGCCAACTTAAAATTCAGCTACAGAATTTCCCTTGTACAACCCTTGACCCCCAAAGGTTGGTGCTGACTCCATCGGTTGGCCGATGGCTTCCAGGTCCAGGGTAGAATAATGTACAGGTTGCCTATGTGTGCCGGCACTTGATGGTGGTTGACATGGTGCTGGGTTTGTCAGAATTTCATCATCGCTATCCCCTCTAATGTCAGCAGGCTCTTCGTCGGAATCATCCTCTAGCATCACATTTTCCACCCGATTCGGTTCCCCATCACGTCCTACATCTGGAGATGGATGAGTTGAGGTGAATACTCCAACTAGACCAGCTAGCCGATACTCCAACAAACACTCAAGTGCAACGACTGGCATCGAGGTGGAGGCACCCGCGATCGTGGTGGACTGAGGGTTTGGCGTGGATTCCCCAGAACTATCGATCCCATGTTCCAACTTCACAAACAACTCGTATATCCTTACTTCCGGAAAATTCCGACGACAATGAAACAACACCTGCATATATTCATCTGATCGTAACACGAATGTTTCATATTGCACGCCGGTTGACACAACCGCAATAGAAATCTTATAGAACAGCTTCTTCACCCACTTTGTGCCACCTGCGCCCAACTTTTGCAATATACTGCTCTTCAGATCCAACAGTGTATCAGATGACCTGATGAAAACACTCAGTGGTTTTCTATCCGTAAACTTCACACCGTGCCTCTTACTCTTTTTTATTTTTCCAGAAGAGTGCACTAACACCAAAAAGTTCTCTTCACTCTCCATTCCTCAAGTTATGAATGAGTGAAAAAATGACACTCTACACAACTTGCTAGGTATATATAGGCATGTTCCCAAGCTTCCACACTCTTCATAATCTGCTAGAGGGTGTAGCGGTTTATGAGTATTCAAGTCCTCAACGTAATCCGCGACAGGGTGTAGCGAATTACGTGCATTTGGGTTCCGCTAGAGGGTGTAGCGGATTATATATAATTGCGTTTGTTGCATTTGTGTCTGAAATTTGCCAATATATTTACGTAAAGGTTTCCTTCAATCATTTTATTTATGTAAATTGCCTTAATTTTTAATAACAATAATGTGTAATAATTTATTATTATTTTTTAGGGATTTATTATTATTTTTTATGATAATAATAATAATAATCATACTGTTACCAGTAAACGATTTTTTTAATAATGTTTAATTAAAAAAATTATTATGTTTAATACTTTAGTAATATTTTGTAATAATAATTAATACTGTATGTTAATAACAAATCGTTTAGGTTATAGATAATATAATAAATGGTTATTATTATTATTGTTATTATTGTTATATTTGAGTAATTATTATTATAATTAGAGTATTATTATGATTATTTTATAATACTGGTTATGATAGTGAGAATAAGTTATTATTAGTTTTTAATAATTAATAATATTGTTTAATAAATAATAGACAAATATTTATTAATTTTTAATAATTTATTATTATGTTTTAAGATAATAATAATAATAATGTTTAGTTGTTGTTGTTAATTTTTTTTGAACAAATTATTAACCGATATTATTTAGAATTTAATAATTATTTTTTTTTGCAGGCTATCAGAAATTTGTTGCCCAGAAAATTGGATCTGCCAGATACCTTTAACGAGGTAGCTGCAGCGACATTGGCATTGACTGGGTTTCAACACATTTCGCGAATAGTCGAAATGAGAGGTCATTCTGCACTACTGAGTGCTTTGGTGGAACGCTGGAGGCCGAAAACTCATACATTTCATCTTCCGGTCGGTGAAGTGATGGTGAAGCTGGAAGATGTGAGCTATATTCTTGGTCTCCCGATTAATGGAGAGGCCGTTACAGGTAGATCAGATAGCAGCCACCAGTTTTTGGTGGAGAACTGCATTGCGTGTTTTGGTCGGGAGCCCGGTCCGGACGATCACGTGTTCAGGAAGGTTAATATTGCTTGGGTCCGACGGTGCAGAGACATCGAGCCGTGTGATACTCAGGAGTCTCTCGAGCGGTACGTCCGGGTGCACATTTTCTGCGTGCTCGGAACAATTGTGTTTCCGAATAAGTCGACTGTTTCACTGAACTCGAAGTTTCTACCGCTACTTCGGAATTTCCACCGGATTTCAGGGTATAGTTGGGGGGCAGCCAGTCTGGCACACCTATACAGATCGTTGTGTCGTGTCTCACGATACAACTGCAAGGAAATGGATGGCCCACTGATACTGCTTTTTGTTTGGGCGTGGGAGCGTATGCCGTTCCTGGCACCTATACCCCGCGATCAACTCGGCGATATTGGTATTCCACTAGTGCAACGGTATTGGCTTTTATCGTTATTGTTATTGTTATTGTTATTATTATTATTATTTTGTTCTTCTTATTAATATTGTTATTCTATTTTCGTTAGGTGGAGTCATTGGCACCAACATATGAGATATATACGGCGGCCTACTACGCATTTTAAGTGAGGACTCGACGACATGGGAGTTGACGACGTAAGTTGTACCATTAATGTCCAATATTTTTATTCAGAATAATAGTTTTTCTAATCGGCCTCTTGGTAACTATTGTACAGTTTATATGGCGGCCATATATGGGAGTGGAAATTCTGGATGTCCTCGCTCCCCATATGGTTATGTGATCTATCCAGTCGCCTCTAGTGTCATTCGAGTGCATAGAATGGCACCCGACAGACCGGGTCAGACGACAGTTCGGGATGCAGCAGCTACCACCAGGCCCCGCAGCGTTGCCTTCACCTACGACATGCGCATCACCATCAGTCAGACAAGGCAAATAAAATAAACAATGTAGGAAACTTGAGTTAATAATCATAACATATACGTATTCGCATACTCAGGAAATTTCGGGTCATGCATGGCTTCGAGATCTAGAGTCCGCATAAAAGACGGAACACCAAACGGGTGCTGGCTTACAATCGCATTCGCTTCATTTTGTACCTCCGGATTGCCTGCCAAGTCTCCATTATCGTTTTCATTATCGACTTCATAGTTAGCTTCGAACTCCTCTTCACTGTCATTATTATCTTCTTCCCAATCTATATCCACAAGCTCATCAACATTGACCTCCTCGCCGACTGCACCGACCCTGACTGCTATTCAAACTCAACGTACAACTCTATCATCGGCACGTGAAATCGGGTTTGTTGATAAATACAGAACATCTGCTGCATACTGACGATGTCAGTGATGGGCATTAACTGAAACTGTATTAGCCCACCAAATACTTGCACAGGACTTCTGTATAAAAGGTTGCTTACCCTTTTCAAAATGTGGCTTTGAATGTTATTACAAAGCCCATTTTGTAACTCGACAAACCTCATGGTACATGGAATAGGAAATGACAACGGACATTCACAAACAAAAGTCACTCCTTCATGTGTGTTTGGTATAACTTCACCGTTATAATATACTCGCAAATTTGCAATATTTTCCATAACTTCAACCTCACCTACTCCAATTTTTTTGACACACCTAACTGCCAAAAAAACTAAGAACTACAACATATGTATTCGAAAGAAGAGTATGATGAGTAAAATAGGAGTGAGGCCGTTTAATTTGGGTGAGGAGTGCTTCGTATTTATAGGCAGGTCTCTTCATTAAAATATTTTTTCTCAACAAACGCAACCTGCGTTTTTCATTTTTCAAAAAAATAATCTGACAACGCGAAAAACGCAGCCTACGTTTTGCGTTTCCCCCAAAAAAAGCTAACACTCAGCACAAAACGTAATCTGCGTTTTGTTATTACGAAAAAAAAATTTTAACCCATCACAAAACGCAGGCCGCGTTTGGGTTGAAACAAATAAAAAAAGAATTTGAAAAGCCTTCAGAAAGCAAAACGCAGCCCACGTTTGTTCCCTTTCCTGAACAAAAAAACAAAAAACAAAAACAGGCCAAAAGTAAAACGCAGGTAACCTTTTACACCTGACACCATAGCAGGAAAAAATTTGTTCATGCATCCATTACATTGAACAACACCAAGCTTTGTTCCATATAAAAAAAATGAGCCTAAATATGAATGGGACCAGGTCAATAATTTGTCAAAGAATAAAATATTATTTTTGTTTTTAATGTTTGGAGTAAATTTTAAAGTTATTTTTTTATAAATAGAGATTTTTACTCATTATGAAATATTAGTAAAATGACTAATACATGAACTTGTGAAAAAAAAAAAAATACATATACAATAAAGTATAGATTATATCTTTTGTCTCTAATGTATTGAAATTCTTTAATATTTAGTTTAGTTAAACTTTATTTTTAATTTCATTCTACAATAATATCAAATTTTTACGGCAGATAATTATTCAATTATGTATTTAAATTTATTTTTAATCACATTATTTATTTCTAAGTGAATTTATTTTTAATTAAGAACAAAATTAAAAAATAAATTAAGTAATTATTTATCGTAAAAAAATTGAAATTATTGAAAAAAAGATTAATAAAAAAGTAAAATTTTTTTCTTTTTCGCAAGTCTATGTATCGTTTTTGTCCTCAATGTTTTCGTCCTATTTAAGTTCTTAATGTTTTAAAATCGTCTTAATTTTATCCGGCCGTTAATTTCTAAAATGGTTGAGACTTAAATAAGACGATTTAAACGTTAAAAAAAAAAAGACAACTTTAAAACTTACCCCAAAAATTAAAAAAAAAATACTTTATTCATTTGCCAAAACAACAAACATCACATGTATATTTACGAAGATAAACATACAACATACGCATCCTGTACCTATACAGGCAAACTTTTTGGATAACTTTATTCTTACCCATCATTTAAGCGCAAAAAGGTAATTAATTAAGTACCCTATACACTTCAATTATTACAGCACTCTCAAAGTCTAAAAAGCTCAATCCATTTTATCAATACAATTTTACAAACGGAAGACTTTCACATATACCAGTGTATTTGACTGGTACATTGGTATACAATAAATAATAACCATTTAGATACTAATTAAAAAATAGAAACTGTTGAAATGTTAGAAAAAATAACTGAAGTATATTTTAGAAAATTCAGAATATGGTGTGTAATGAACTTGTCTTATAGGTTGTAGATGAATATTGTAAAAAAATTGTGTGTCCTCTCTTGATGGGTTATACTATTATAGCATTGATGATTTATAAATGACTCTTGGTTCAGCTAGGTTAACTATGTTTGAATTTAGGACCAATGCTTTATTATAGGTCTCTTTTTCTGAAAAAAATGGGCCTCTGTAACTGAAAATGCAATTTTGTCATTAGACTAGTATAGTGATTTAATTTAGATTTTGTGATGAAATATATATTAGTGTTTAAATTAAGAAAATAGTTAGAATATATATGTCTAATTAAGAAAATAGTTGTCATTAGACTAGTCTAATGTTATTAACCATTAAAATTATTATTTTTTGTCCTATTATTTCAAGTATTACACAAGTATTATAATACATTATAATATAAAATTTTTGGTTCTGAGATTAAGAAAAAGTAATCCTTTATCATATCGGTATAATTAAAAAAGTGAGATTCAAGCAAATAATATTTTTAACAATATAAAAATTATTAACTAATATAATAAAAGAAATTATTAGAGAAAGATAGATTTAATGTATTTTTTTATAAAAAATACTAGAGGAGTATCAAAGTTTATTATTTTTGTCCATCAATTAGTTATCAATATTTAAAAGTATGAGATAAAGAATATTATTGCGCTATTAGACTAAAAAAAATTAAATTAATGATTAAATAATAACTAAAAATAATAAATTATTATACACCCCTAACATTTATTTTATTTTATTTCTAAAATAGTCTTTATCATATGTATATGGATAAAAAAATATTATTTTTTTTCATTTACAAAACTTAAACCCAAAATTTTTTAATTAAAGAATAAGATATTCATATACTCATCACTTTTACTAATATTGTATTGTAATAATTATATATATTTAATAAATAAAAAGAAATTAAAAAAAATACTTTTATACCTATTAATTCATTAGTTCATATATCTATCTATTAATAATATATTAAAATAAAACTTAAAATAGTCTTTAAATACATTATTATTTTTGTCCTAAACCAAACCAACCAGTACATTTATGTCCACCAATTCAAACACAACAAATTCCAATCTATTTTTCCAATGTGGTTATCTGTTCCCATTATATCTGGGCTTGTATTCACAGAGTCCATCAGCATCTATCCAGAGTTGTCTCTATTATATAATTTCTAAGTTTTTATGTAAAAAAAAGTTTGAATTTCAATATCTATATCTTTTTTTATTTTTTTTATTTGCGCACCCAGTCCTTTATAATTTAAAGCCCTCTCTTGTGGCAAAAATGGTTGTTGTTCGTTCACCTTCCAGTATCCGTTCTGTGCTTGAGGACAGGCTTTGACACCAATTTCTAACTAAGGTCAAGGACGTCCTCTCAATGCTCTAACGCCCACACCGGATATGGACCGAACTGTCTCATGACGTTCTGAACCCAGCTCACGTACCGCTTTAATGGACGAATAGCCCAACCCTTGAAACATACTACAGTCCCAGGTGACGAAGAGCCGACATCGAGGACTCTATTATGGCTGGCTTATTAATACAAGTCATTATTTAGTTTTACACTTTTATTCACTGATTTATTATTCTTAGGTGTCTTTTTTCTATTTTTTTATGGACTTTTTCATTAATATACACCATAGAAAAAGACAAAAACTTTACTGGCCACCGATTCGTACATAGTATACCGCTCTATCAATAAAATGACTGGCAAAAATTTTCCTTTACAATAATGATCAATGATATCTTTTAGTACAGTACGGATGGATATATAATTTTTAAAAAAGTGTTAGAGGATTAGTAAATTTTGTGATTTATAATTATTAATTAGTCATTATTAATATTTTTAATAATGTAAAATTTTATCTAATAATATAAAATTATTCATTTTTATTTTACAAATTAAATACTGACTAAATTTTAATAAAAATACTGTACTCTAGACTTTTTTTATATTTTATCCTCCCATGCGTTCCACGCGAAATGCTCGAAGGTCAAGATTAATATTTCTTAAGATACCTTTTCATTCTTTTTAAGAAAAAGAAAGATTATTTAACTATCAACCAACAATCAGTATTAAGTATATATTAAAAATAAATTAATATATATATATAATAACTTATTTTAATAATTAATTTTAATATATAAATAATATTTTTAATCAAATAAATATGTACATAAGCACCTTTATTCCTATTTCAGTAGTGGCGGAGCCTTTTAGAAAAATAGAGCAATAGTCCCCAATGAATTCGTAGACTTTATTTTAAGAGATCTGCTATATATACAAATTTTTTTGGCTTACAAATTATATAAGTTGCTCCAAGTCTAAAAAAAAAAAAAAAAAATACGCGTTCCTTCAACATTCACTCTTCATCTTCTTTCTCAATCAAAACGTAAACCATCAAGAAAAAAATACGCGCCCCTTTCACAATATGTTCACTCTTCCTCTTCTTCCTCAATCAAAACGCAAACCATCAAGATTCAAGGGACATTCAAAACAAATTACTACGATTCTGTAGAAACGTTTCAACTCCTCGCAAAGAGTAGAAGAAATTAAGAAAAAAAGATACAAATCTCCATAAAAAATCACCAGAAAAAAGGAAGAAACATTATTCAAGGTACTGTTTACTGTTCTTCTAGGTTTTTCTTCTAGATTGTCTCTGTCATGTGCCTCATCCTTAACCAGCAAAACATTAAAAGATTTCAAGAAGAAATATACTGTCTTCTCATGTTTTGAGTGTATTTCTTAAATCTTTTGGGTGTATTTCTTAAATCCTTTGGGTGTATTTCTGTAATCTTTTGGGTGTATTTTTATAATCCTTTCTGTAATCATTTGGGTGTATTTCTGTAACCGTTTGGGTGTATTTCTGTAATCGTTTGGGTGTATTTCTGAAGTTCCATTATCTTCAAAACGATTTTAAAGTTTGATTTCAAAAACCATGAAAATCGAAAAAAACGAAGTAAAGAGAGAACGCATGAAGGAAATCTAATAAATTTGGCAAGAAACTCGAAAAAAGAAACGAAATCTTTTAAAAAATGGAAGTTATATATTTGTGCGTTGATTGATTTGAATTGATTTAAAATTCTGTTAGAAAGGCACGTAACAAGCAGCGCGTTTAATGGGTGAGTTTCGTTCAGACTTGTAAAACTTGTAAATACAAAACACTTGTATGTAGAGATTAATCTTTATTTTAAAAGCAAAATTCAACCGTTTAAATGCATAAACGAAAAAAAATTTAATTAACTCATCTTGACGACTCTAATTTTATGTTCTAAAAAACACAATAAGCTTATGGAACAACGCTGAATCATAAAAACTACAACAAAAGTAATATTGCTATTTCTATTATAATTTTTGATGATGTCATTTTACATATTACTGCTCATAATTTTTTATACTGTATTTTTACATAAATTTATAAAAGAACAAATTATTAAAATAAGAATGAGAATATATTTATTATCAAATATCTGCTACAAAAATTACAAGACCTTAAATAATTTAATTTGTGGGCCACATACTCACAATAAATAGAATTAAGAAAAAAAATTAAATATCAATATGTTAACTATATATTATTAAAAGTCACTCATCAAAATCAATTATTAATATAAAATACACATTAAATATAAATTAAATAATATATATATATTTATATATAAATATATAATAACTATATTTTAATCATTAATTTTAACGTCCAAACAATATTTTTTAACCAATAATGGAGATGGCACATATACAATTATTGAATCTTTGATGTGGTGATGTGTAACTATGTGGTCTATAAATAATTAACTATATTTGTTACAAAAAGTAAGACAACTACCATTATTGCACCATGCCTGAACAAGCTATCAATAACAAGAAGCTTCACATTGCTGTGTTTCCATGGCTTGCTTTTGGTCACATAATTCCATTCTATGAGCTTGCAAAACTCATAGCTCAAAAGGGTCACAAAGTTTCATTCATTTCCACACCTAGAAATATCAAACGCCTCCCTAAACTACCTTCAAATTTGCAACCTTTGGTGGAGTTCATAGAACTTCCTTTGCCCCACGTAGAAAATCTCCCTCAAAATGCAGAGTCAACTTTGGATGTTCCACACCATATAGTACCATACCTTAAGAAAGCTTTTGATGGTCTTCAAGGACCTTTGACTAAGTTTCTAGAGAGTTCCACTCCTCATTGGCTCTTATATGACTTTGCACCTTTTTGGTTACTACCAATATGTTCTAACCTTGGTATCTCATGCATTTACTTTTGTATCTTTTGTGCATTTGTTGAATATTTCTGTTTGGATTCCATTCTAATAAGGGCACATAGCAACTCCATTGAAGAAATAGCTAAGCCTGTGTATGACTTCCTAAGTCAACAAAATGAATCTGGGGTCACAGATGCATTCAGACTCCAAGAAATCGTCGTCGGAGCCGCTGCCGTCGCTATAAGAAGTTGCACGGAGGTTGAAGGTGAGTCTCTAAAGAATCTTGAACGTGTATGCAAGAAACCAATTATTCCGGTTGGGTTATTGCCACCTTTACCACAAAGCAATGATGAAGACAACAACAATGATGACAAGGATGAAAATTGGCCCAAAATTCTTAAGTGGTTAGATAAAAAAGAAAAAGGGTCAGTGATTTATGTAGCATTTGGAAGTGAGGTTAAACTAAGTGATGAGGAATTCAATGAGATAGCTATGGGATTAGAATTATCTAATTGTCCATTTTTTTGGGCTTTAAAACGGAAAAATAGTCCTAATAACGATGTCAGTAGTCCAATGGAGACAAATAATAAAAGTGGAATTATATGGAATAATTGGGTACCACAATTAAAAATATTAACACATAAATCTATTGGAGGGTTTTTGAGTCATTGTGGTTGGAGTTCCATAATAGAGTCTCTTGAATTTGGTTGTCCACTTATTTTGTTGCCCTTCTCAAGGGAGCAAGAGTTGAATGCTATGGTTATGGAAGGAATAAAAGTAGGGGTGAAAGTGGAAAGAAATGAAAATGACGGAAAATTCACAAGATATTCCATAGCCAAGGCATTGAGAGCTTTGATGTTGGAAGAGGAAGGAAAGAGTTGTAGAAGCCATGCAGAGGAGAAGATCAAGATATTTGGGAACAAAGAGCTGCATCAAAAGTACATAGATGAATTTGTTGATTTTATGGAAATCCATGGGCCTAACATTAGTTAATAATATTTCTATTATGTCTTAATGTATTTAAGAGTTCATTTATGATTCTCTTCTTTTTTTTTCTTCGGCTATATTATGTGTTATTATTAAAAAAAAAAACATTGTATGGTTTTTTTTAAATGTGTTTTTTCTTTAAAAAATTAGAATTTAACTAACATATTCTCTAAGGGTACATGATAAAGTTATCATTAGTAAAAAATTTTAAATATTTTTAATGGCCATGTTGGGAGAGAAGTGAATGGATATGAGAGTATTTACGGAGGCCATGGTTTCGGGGTAATCAATACCGAGGGTAAAACTATTTTGGACTTTTCCTCAACCTTTGATCTTCTCATCGCAAATACATGTTTTAAAAAGAGAGACGAACATCTTATAACCTATAAGAGTGGCATGACAAGCTCTCAAATCGACTTCTTCTTGTTGAGGAGAGTCGACCGGAAATTTTGCATTAACTGTAAAATTATCCCGGGAAAGAGTTTGACAACACAACATAAGGTGCTCGTCATGGATTTTCGCGTTGAGCAAAAGTTGAGGAAAAGATATCATACGAAGAACCCAAGGACGAGGTGGTGGCGGATGAAAGGCGAGGAACAAAGAAGCTTCCTAAGACGGGTAGAAGAAGAGACAAAGTGGGATGGGAATGGAAGCGCGGAAGAGATGTGGAGGGAGATGGCATAAGTTATTAGAAGAACAGCAAAAGAAAGTTTTGGTGAATCTAAAGGAATAGGACCAAGAGACAAGGAGTCCTGGTGGTGGAATGCGAGTATACAAGAAAAGATAAAGATAAAAAGGGAATGCTTTAAAGAGTGATCTTTATGCCGCAATGCAGATAATTGGAAAAAATATAAGGCGGCTAAGAAAGAGACAAAAGTGGCTGTAAGTGAAGCAAGAACAAGAGCATATGAGGGTCTCTACCAGTCTTTGGGCACGAAAGAAGGAGAAAAAGGTATATATAGAATCGCAAAGAGTCGGGAAAGAAGAACGAGAGATTTGGATCAGGTTAAGTGCATAAAGGATAAGGATGGAGAGGTATTGGCTCAAGAGGAGAAGATTAATAAAATGTGGAAGAGCTACTTCTACGAGTTATTTAATGAGGGACAGAAGACTCTTCCGAGCCTTGGTCGATTATGCACAAGGGAAGAAGATCAAAACTTTGACTACTATCGAAGGATTCGAGACTTCGAGGTAAAAGAGGCTCTAAAGCAGATGAAAAATGGCAGGGCAGTAGTACCTGATAATATCCCGATTGAGGTTTGGAAGGGTCTTGGAAAAAAAGGCATCAACTGGTTAACCATGCTTTTTAATGAGATTTTAAGGTCAAAGAAAATGCCTGATGAGTGGAGAAAGAGCACCTTGGTACCTATCTACAAGAACAAGGGGATATACAAAGTTGCGGAAACTATAGAGGGATTAAGCTTATGAGTCATACTATGAAGTTATGGGAAAGGGTGATAGAACGGAGGTTGAGAAAAGAGACACAAGTAACAGAGAACCAATTTGGATTTATGCCAGGCAGATCTACCACTGAAGCGATATACCTATTAATATAAGAAGGATGATGGAGAGGTATTGTAGTAATAAAAGGGATCTACATATGGTGTTTATTGATTTGGAAAAAGCGTATGATAGGGTACCAAGGGAGGTCTTATGGAAGGTTTTAGAAAAGAGGAGAGTAAGGATCGCATATATTCGGGCAATTAAAGACATGTATGATGGGGCCACAACTAGTGTGAAGACTCAAGGTGGTGTGACAGAGAAATTCTCTATTGGTATAGGATTACACCAGGGATCATCCTTAAGTCCATACCTTTTCACATTAGTCTTGGAAGTACTCACAGAGCACATCCAAGAGTCTGTGCCATGGTGCATGCTTTTTGCCGATGATATTGTCCTTATGGGAGAGTCAAGGAAAGACCTAAATAAGAAGTTGGAGTTATGGAGAGAAGCTCTAGAAGTGTATGGTCTGCGCATAAGCCGTAGCAAGACGGAATATATGGAATGTAAGTTCAATCTGAGAAGGGAAAACCCCAATATAGAGGTGAAGATTGGAGAAAACATCCTACGAAAAGTTAAAAGTTTTAAGTATCTTGGGTGCATCATACAGGATAATGGAGAGATTGAACATGATGTAAATCATAGGATCCAAGCAGGTTGGTCAAAATGGCGGAGTGCATCTGGTTTTATATGCGACAAAAAAGTGCCTTTAAAACTTAAAGGTAAATTCTATCGCACCGCTATAAGACCGGCTATGCTGTATGGTACGGAGTGTTGGGCGGCTAAAGGGGAGCACGAACATAAGCTGAGTGTGGCAGAGATGAAGATGTTGAGATGGATGAGAGTGGTCATACGCGATTGGATAAAATAAGGAATGAAGATATAAGGGAGAGAGTTGGAGTAGCACCCATTATGGAGAAGATGGTTGAATCGCGTCTCAGGTGGTTTGGACATGTGAGAAGAAGACCGATAGAACATCCAGTCAGGAGGGTGGATGAGATAGTAGATGGACAAAGGGCGAAAGGCAGAGGAAGACCTAAGAAGACCATCCATGAAGTGGTCAAACGAGATCTACATGTAAACAGTCTCTCTGTAGACATGATACATGACAGAGCACAATAGCGTCGTTTGATTCATGTAGTCGACCCCACTTAGTGGGACAAGGCTTTGTTGTTGTTGTTGTAAAATAAATATATTGAAAAATTAATTTTTTTATATTTTCAACTAAAACTTTCTTAATTTGTAAAATTTAGCTAAATCCAAAACATTATATGTTAATTATAAAATATTTTTATATTAGATTCATAAATTTCTGTGTTAATTTTAAAATTTTTTTCTGTTATTTAAAAAATTATCTCTTTAGAGTTTTGATTGTAAAAATATATGTCTGTCTTTCATTCCATCATTTATTTATTTATTTATATAAAAGTTAAATATAATATATCTAATATATGTTACTCCATTATTTAGTGACAATTCTAATAATTGCCAGTAAAATCTTTTCATGGCTGCAAACAATGTATAAGTTTGAGCGACTATTTTTTTGATAATTTATATAATCACTAAAAATAATTTTAAAATTATAAAATTATTTATTTTTAGTTATTATTATTATTATTTTTACTAATTATGAGGTTTATATGCATGGGTACCAATAATAATAAATAAAGCTCACTAACAAATGTGTTTCTTTCAGAATTTTTAATTTTTCCCACAAATATTTTCTTCCTACAAATATAAAATTTTTATTCTCACCCTGAAAAGTAGCTATTTAATATTTTTAAAAAATCAACATTTGAAATTATTTATTATACCCATAAAAAATGCATATAATAAAACAAATATATCCGTTTTAAAAATAATTTTCAACAATTTATAGTACTAACAAACAAGATTTTATTAGTACCGAGTATAGTATTTTTCAAATGTAATATTTCTAAAAATTAATTTTTAACCTTAAATTAAACAATCGTTAAAATCTCGCGTTCATAAGTATGCAAAATAAACAGATAATAACTATATGAGAGTCACTTAGATAAAGATGTTAAAAACGTCTTTTTATAAAGATGTTTTTAATAATTAAAATTTAACACATATAATCGATTAAATCGTGTTATTTTTGTCAAAATTAGGCTAGACAAATTGATCTAACCGAAAAATGATGAATCAAATCTTGAACTGGTCTAAATTAATATTATTTTTTATTGAAAATAACTACAATATCCTATTATAGAAAATGACTAAAATACTTCTATTATATATATTAATTTTGAGAATTCTAAATTTTAGTTCTTTATTTTTCTATCGTAGGATTAGGATTTAGAATTTTTTAAATTAATATATATATATATATATATAATAAGAGTATTTTAATTATTTTCTATAATAAAGGTATTGTAGTCATTTTTTATAAAAAATAATATTAATTTAGATCAGTTCAAAATTTGATTCACCATTTTTTCGGTTAAATCAATTTATCTAACCTAATTTTGACAAAAATAACATAATTTAATCGATTATATATATTAAATTTTAATTATTAAAAAATATTTTTAAAAAAAGATGTTTTAAACGCCTTTATCTGAGTAGTTCCCTAACTATATATATATATATATATATATATATATATATATATATATATATCGTGGTTTACAGTCACACATCTCACATCTGCGGCTTATTGCTCAAATGAATAGTTTATTTTTAATTTAATTAATTAGTTAATTAATATTTTGAACACTAATAAAGTTACACTAAAAAATTGATATTTAATTTAGGAGTAAATGCCCAAATTGGTCCCTGAAATTTAAATCGGTATTCAATTCAGTCCTTTATTTTTCTAAATGACCAAATAAATCCCTAAAATTGAGAAACGTGCGTCCCCGTTAGTCCCTCCCAGAATTGCCGTCTTAACGTTGCTGATGTGGAACGTTAACTGCCATGTGGGCATTCCAGCTGGATGCTGATGTGTGCCAAGGTTGAATTTGTTTCAAATTGGTATCTGGAATTGCCTAATATTACCCAAATTAGTCCGTTGCAATTATAAAACCCTAATTTTCTTGTCTTCTTCGATTCTCCTTCTCTTCTCCGACTCTCCTTCTCTTCTGTTCGACCTCTCTTCTTCGCCGTAAAACCCAAATTGATTTCTTGTCTGTGTGAGTGATGATGGGTGGTGGCGAGAAAAGCCAAAGTAGCTTAAGTAGGAACAACGCTGCAGGCAGACCTTATGGCAACAAAGGAATGCGAAATAGAGGGGAGGTAAGAACGGTGTTTTCTGTTATTGCGGGCTTCGAACGGTGATGAAGCACTCAACAACTGCAGAAAATCCTGGTAGACCATTTTATGGTTGTCCGAACTATGAGGTAAGGTTATGGCTGTGAAGAAAATGTTAAGATGGTTTGAGTTTGAGTTTGGATTCACCTGCATTTTTTACTTTGCAGTATGGAATTCACTGTAATTTTTTTCGCTGGGCTGATGGATGTGAAGATCAAGTTTCTGCAGCACCCATTCCACTAGAAGTTTTGCATGAGTTAAGTTGGAGGATGACAAGCTTGGAGAGTGATGTTAAGACCGTGAAGATGATGACAATGATGCTGCTGGCTTTTGTTGTTACTTTTGGTGTGTGTTTAGGTTTTAGTTTGTTGGGGTTTATATTCAACAAATGATGATAATGTTATGAAATTTTAAATTTCTTAAGTGGTATGTAATGTCTTGATGAAGATGGAATGAAATGAAATGAAACACTAATTTGACATGAGTTCAACTCTTGATGCTGCACTTATTCTGCTAAAAATTGTGTTCAACTAAACCAGAAAGAGATAAATCACAACATGAACTAAACCAAAAGCTTCATTAATTTAAGATAACTAATACCGGAACATGGAACAAGTGTTGTTTGTGCTAAAGCACATTGTGCATAATATAGTATCACAACCCAAAGCATCATACGCCATAACAACATTCAAAGGCCATACATACAAGTTTGATAGGTTACATTAAAAAAAGGCAGAATTCTTTAAGCATAACATTCAGCTACAACAACATGAACTCAAAAAGCCACCACACTTTGTGCTGGTTAGACAGTTTTCCTTGGTGGGTTGAATCCTGGATTTGGAACAAATTTCAAGAAGGAGGCAAGTTTTTCAGAGGTTGCTGCACTAGCTCCCTGAATAGTCTCTCTTGAAATCTCAGTCGGATTTGGAGCAGCCGCAGCAGTAGCAGCAGTGGATGAAGTTGTCCTCTTGACAGGGAGTTTGTCTATGCGTCTCTCACATTTAGTTCTCAGATGGCCTTTCTTTGCAGTCTTTGTAGTCTTTACAGCCTATGATATCAACAACAACAATACAAGTGTCATTATATGGATTTGTTTGTTTCCAGATTTATCAATAGCAACAATATCAATAACAACAATACCTTAGTTGCAGGTTCTTGTTCAGCTCCTAGACCCCCTTCAGCAGCAACTTCTGTTTGAGTATCAATTTGTCCTCCTTCAGCCCCAACCTCACATTCTTCAGTAACAACCTCACCTTTGTTACCTTTAGAACCAGTGTCACCCTTATCTGCAGCATCTTCAGCAGCCTTTGCAGCAGCTGCTAGCTCATCAACCTTTTGTTTCTTTGATATTCTACAACTCCTTGTTGTGTGACCAACATCCCCACATGTCCCGCATGTGAATTTGCCATATTTTCTCTTCAATTTTGTTGCTGTGCGCTCTTGGCTCCCCCGAACAGGTGCCTCATGTTGATCTTTTTTTCTTGCATAATGTGATGGCCTGCCACGGGGTTTGCTCCTTACAGGAGGTAAGCAATGGAGGTATTCTGATGTTTCCCACAACTGTTGGCTTCTTACCGGGTTGATATGGTACTCATAAATCTTGTTGTATGAGCCCATTGTTAGCCATGCATGGACATAATTCTCAGGTCTACCATTCATGACTGAAATCGCAGCTATTGCATGACGACAAGGTAACCCTACCACATAAAAAATTTGAGTAACTAAGTGTCTTGATAGGTATACTACGGTGCAATTACACAAAAAAATAAAAACAATCAAACAAAATAGTATTTACCCGATAACTGCCAAGACCTGCAGCTACATGTTTGGTTTCCCAAATCAACCACCACATTATGTGGTTCACCATGCACTTCAAACATCACTTCAGCCGCATCTCCAGACCACATTGGTGTATAGTACCTGCTGTAATGCCTTTCCTTTGCAAGTCTACTTTGTTGAATCGGAGGTAAGTATCCCATATGGCTAGAGAGTTTCAGTTTGTTCCTTGCCATACTAGTCATGGCATACCTCCTAACCTCCTCCAGTAAAGTCAAGACGGGCTTACATCTGTATGGTTTGGTGGCAGCGTTGAACACCTCACACATGTTGTTGCAGACATTGTCAACCTTTGGAAAGTCCTTGTAGTGAGCCCTGGTCCATGCCTGCCTAGAAAACTTGTCTAAATATGCCCACGCCTTCTCATTCACCCTCTTTATAGACTGCATATGTCCGTTGAATTCCTGGACAGTCATGGCTCTAACACACTTCCAAAGCAAACTCTTCAAGTGTGAGTCCTTCCATTGTTTCTGAAAGTTTTGCCAAAGGTGCCACGCACAGAAGCGGTGATGCGCACCTGGCATAACTTCACGCAATGCTGGGATTAAACCCTACAAGATAACAAAGTAGTCACCTAAAAACCTGAGCAAATAACAGATTCTTGATTTTTACCAGATATATAATAATAAATTGAAAAACAGGTTCTATTTTGAACTTATGCGCTTAAGGATTCTTAAATTCTGCAATTGCCATAACAATAGTATATAGGTTACTATATACTGAAATTCTTAAATTCTTAAATTCTGCAATTCTCCAAAATAGTCCTTCAAATTTGGTTCATTAATCCAAAATGGTCCTTAAAATAATTTATCGTGCATCTAATTAAAGCATATAGGTTAGGTTACCTTCTGCATATCAGAGATGAAGCACCAACCATGCTCTGTCTGATCTCCAATGTCTTCCTGCAAGAGCTCCAAGAACCACTTCCAGTTGTCTTTGTTCTCAATATGAACAATTGCCCATGCAATTGGATACACATGATTGTTCGCATCCTGACCCATGGCGCACAGCAGCCATCCTCCATAATAGGTCTTCAAAAAAGCCCCATCAAGTCCTACCAAGGGTCTGCAGCCACCCACAAAACCTTTCTTGCATCCATGCAAACACACATAAAACCTTTCGAAGACACCTTCTCCGTTAGGCATTGGACTAACACCTAACTTGACAGTTGAGCCCGGATTAGACCTCAACAGCTCCTCCGCATAATCTCTGAGTTTAGCATACTCAGCAGCTTCATCACCCCTCACTATCTTCTTCCATGCCTTCCATTCCGACCTTCTGGCCTATATCACCATCCTCCTCAGACAAATTCATTACATCAATTATCTCAGGAATCGAAGTTCCGTGCTCAAAATAGATGTGGATGACGTTGTTATTCTCATGGCAGTGCTTGATCATATCAACAAGGTCCTGGTCCACTTTCAATCTCCTAAGACCAAATTCCAACACATGTTTAGGCTCCAGATACCAACATGCTTCAGCCTTATCATACCCCAACTCTTTATAATAACCTGTTACCGCAAACACGTCAAGATAGTCTTCATCAACTCCAACCCATTCATCATACAAGTCAGAAGTGTAGATAAAATTTCCCCTAGGATCTGTCTCAAACGCTCCACCATGGTGGAAAACAAGTCTCAATCGATCAGGCATCTGAAGTTTACAGCACAATGCACAAAACAGACAGGATTATTCATTTTGTTGCAAAACAGCCATATTGCAAAGAACTAGAAATCAAACTATATTTGTAATAAGGATGCATATATTTACTTCCTACTGACTATAACTTAAACAAGATTATGATTTATGTGGTTACAAGTTTCATATTAGAAACCCTAAACCCTAACATTTGCGCCATCAACAACCACAACATTCTAAACCACTCCCTTACATATACAACAACGCATTCACACATAAGTATCAACAACCCTCAATGAAAACCAAAAAAATGGAAGAGAATGATCAAGTCGAACTGTTACCTCTCACCGTCGGCAGTGTACGAAGGTGATGCTTCGTCGATGACTTCTTCACTGACCGGAGAGAACAGATTCTAAGGATGATCCTCGCCGATGAAATGTTGAGTGGGAAGTATGGGAGAATGAAGGGACGTAGGAGAAGAGAAAGCTTTTCTGAAATTTTAGTGGGAAACGTTGAAGTGGAAGGGGGGACCAACAACAATTGTTTATTCAAAGGGGGAGAATACGTTATTTCAAACGACGTCGTTTTACAGGCTTAGGGCACCCACAACTCAAATGACGTCGTTTAATAGAATGCCCACATGGCAGTTAACGTTCCACATCAGCAACGTTAAGACGGCAATTCTGGCAGGGACTAACGGGGACGCACGTTTCTCAATTTTAGGGATTTATTTGGTCATTTAAAAAAATAAAGGACTGAATTGAATACCGATTTGAATTTCAGGGACCATTTTGGGCATTTACTCTTTAATTTAGTGTTGTATCTTACATGCCTTTCATGCATATTTAGAACGCTTTTTTTTGTTAATTAAATTGTTCTTACCCCCGCTAGTATTATTGTTACGAATAATATTAAAAAGACAATAACACAATATTATTTTATTTAATTTAACATTTGTAATTATAAATATATAACATCATACATCTATAATTATATATGTTTATTACATTTAAAACTGGTTATCTATTTTAATAATAATAATTAAAAAATAAAACTTTTTTATTATGTATTAAACCACTCTTCCACCTTAACCCATGACAACAATAAAGACGTTTCACGGCCCACAAATTCAGTCCAACAGAATACACAAATTAAATTATAATTAGTCTTTATCTTATCTTATAGTTATCTTTATCTTTATCTCTATCTTATCTTTATCTACTTTTATCTTTCATAGGCCAATACTCTATATATACTTAGTTTTACCTTTATAGTTTACAATTCATTCAATCAACAATCAATAAAATTTCTTCATCTTTTTCTTTCACAATTCTTTTATTTTCCTATTTTTTTACAATTTTATTATGGTATCAGAGCTCCTCTTGAGCTCTGCTGACATCCATGGATCAAGGAGAAAGGGCACACCAGCAACTTCATCCGGAGTCTCTTTCGGACCTTTCGTCAGCCCAACACTTTTCTTTCATGGCACTTCCTTTCAATGAAGAAGCTCATCCTTCAAACCAACTTGAGTTTCTGCCAAGTCCAACTACTCATTATCTTTGTTCTTTCAATACCTTTTCTACTGTTAACAATTCTTCAAATCAAGATTCATTCTTGAATACTTGGATCATTGATTCTGGTGCCACAGATCACATTACATCAAATTTGTCTTGGTTTATTTCTTACACACAAATTTCTCCTATTATTGTTCATTTACCAAATGGTTCTCGAACTACTATTTCTTATAAAGGCATCGTTCAATTTTCACCAACCTTAGTTCTTCATGATGTTCTTTATTTACCTCATTTCAACTTTAATATTATCTCTATTTCAAAAATTACTTCAGCACTCATATGTGAACTCACTTTTTCATCTTCTTCTTGCACTCTACAGAGCAACAATTTGGGGACAATTGATTTGGCCAGAATGAGAGAGGGATTATATGTCTTTGAACCCAATTTCGGTAAAAATTCATCCACTACACACTCCATAAATTTCATCCAATATCCACCCATTACACCTTCCAATATATGGCATTTTCGTTTAGGACACCTTTCTGGGCAAAGACTTAATCATTTACATAAACAATTTCCTTTTATCTCTATGCATCATGACGAGGCTTGTGACATTTGTCATCTTTCTAAACAAAAGAAACTTTCATTTTCTCAAAGTTTTAACAAAGCCAATGCAAGTTTTGATTTATTACACTTTGATATTTGGGGTCCGTTTCGACAAAATTCTATTCATAATCATAAATATTTTTTTACTATTGTTGATGATTTTAGCCGCTTTACATGGGTTACTTTATTAAAATCAAAAGGAGAAGTACAAAATCAAATAAAAAATTTTATTACTTTAATTGAAACACAATTCAACTCCAAAGTCAAAACTATTCGTTCCGATAATGGACCAGAATTTATTTTGCCTGATTTTTATGTTTCAAAGGGCATTATTCATCAACGTAGTTGTGTTGAAACTCCTCAACAAAATGGAAGGGTAGAACGCAAGCATCAACATATTTTGAATATAGCTCGTGCTCTTATGTTTCAATCTAATTTACCATCATCTTTTTGGTCTTATGCTGTTAGACATGCTGTTTATTTACTTAATAGAGTTCCATCATCCGCAATTAATTTTAAAACACCATTTGAGATTTTATTCAATCATCCACCAAATTATCATGACATTAAAGTTTTTGGATGCTTATGTTTTGTTTCTACCCAAATGGCAAATAGATCAAAATTTGATCCAAGAGCCAAAAAGCTGTATTTATTGGCTTTCAATCTAGTTTTAAAGGGTATATTGTTTATGTTTTAGAAGATAAAAGAATTGAGATTTCTAGAAACGTGATTTTTTATGAAAAGATCTTGCCCTTAGTCACAAAAAATGTCCAATTCCAGACACTCAGCCCAACATTGCCAAACACACCTCAAAAACAAGATTCAGTTAGTCTTCCAGTTGAACCCTCACCTATACCCATTGACCCAACTCCACCTAGTTCTTTATTTTCTCCAACAACCTCTCCTTCTTCCTCACTATCGTTTCCTAACCAAGTTGAACCCATGACCACCGAATCACTTTCAACACTAGACACCAGTCCACCATCACCTTCTCATCCCTCGTCACCTTCTTCACCACCTGAGCAACCCCATCCTTGTCATTCCGACCGGCCTCACCGACCTCCAGCATATCTCTCTGATTACTTGTGTAATTCCTCTCTCATCTCTACAAATCAATCTCCCTCAAAGTGCAAGTATCCTTTATCTTCAGTCATACCTTTTTCTTCTCTTTCATCTTCACATAAAAAGTTTCTTTTATCTCTACATTCTGACGTTGAGTCAAAGTCTTTTAAGGACGCCAATCAACACTCTAATTAGCGTAGTGCTATGAAAGATGAGTTGGATGCTCTTGAGCTGAACAAAACTTGGCGTCTTGTTGATTGCCCTGCAGGGGTTAAGCCGGTTGGCTGTAAATGGGTCTATCGCATCAAACGCAAGCCTGATGGTTCAGTTGATCGATATAAAGCACGCCTTGTGGCTAAAGGGTTCACTCAAATTGAAGGTATTGATTTCTTGGAAACTTTCTCCCCTGTTGTCAAGCCTGCCACTATCAGATTAGTTTTGGCATTGGCCTCTATGAAGCATTGGCCTATACATCAGTTGGATGTCAATAATGCTTTCTTACATGGGGATCTTTCTGAGGATGTTTATATGACTTTGCCACCCGAATTTATATTTCCTCAACCGAATCAATGCTGTAAGCTACTAAAGTCATTGTATGGTTTACGACAATCTAGTCGTATGTGGTATGACAAACTTTCTCATCTTTTGCTATCTCATGGATATCAGCAGACCTCATCTGATTATAGTTTATTTGTCAAATTCATTGGTGATCAAATTTCTATCCTTTTAGTCTATGTTGACGACATTGTTCTCACTGGTAATTCCATTTCTGAACTTGCTGCCATTAAGTCTATTTTACACCAACACTTCCGAATTAAAGACTTGGGCCCATTAAAATATTTTTTGGGTATTGAAGTTGCTCAATCAGAGATGGGAATTTGCTTATCTCAGAGAAAATATTGTCTTGATCTTTTGGAGGATTCTGGTTTATTAGGTGCTAAACCTGCCTTTGTTCCAATGGATAGTACCACAAGACTATATCAAGACAAAAGTCCCCTGTTATCCGACCCTTTTGTATATCGTCGTTTGGTTGGCCGTCTTATCTATCTCACCACTACTCGACCGGACATCATGTATGCCACTCAACAATTAAGTCAATTCATGGCATCTCCTACTGAATCTCATCTTCAAGCTGCCAAGCATGTGTTACGATATCTGAAAACTAGTCCCGGCAAAGGACTTTTCTTTCCAAGGGAATCAGAAATTCAGCTTCTCGGCTTCAGTGACTCTGATCGGGCCGGATGTCTTGACACTCGGCGATCTTTAACAGGTTATTGTTTCTTCTTAGGCAGTTCTTTAGTCTCTTGGAAGACCAAGAAACAAACCACCGTTGCCCGCTCTTCCACGGAAGCAGAATATCGTGCACTTGCCAACACAACTTGTGAACTTCAATGGATACTAAATGTGTTACAATTTTTACGCATCTCTCCTATCCGCCCACCAGTTTTATATTGTGATAATCAGAGTGCTCTTCATATTGCTGCTAACCCGATTTTTCATGAACGGACCAAACATTTAGAGGTTGATTGTCACTTGGTTCGACAAAAAGCTCAAGCTGGAGTAATGAAACTTCTCCCAATTCCCTCTTCTGGGCAACTAGCTGACATCTTCACCAAGCCTTTGTCTCCTCAACCCTTCCATCTTAATCTGAATAAGCTTAGTGTTCTTGACATCTTTCATCCTCCAGCTTGCGGGGGCGTATTAAACCACTCTTCCACCTTAGCCCATGACAACAATAAAGACGTCTCACGGCCCACAAATTCAGCCCAACAGAATACACAAATTAAATTATAATTAGTCTTTATCTTATCTTATAGTTATCTTTATCTTTATCTCTATCTTATCTTTATCTACTTTTATCTTTCATAGGCCAATACTCTATATATACTTAGTTTTACCTTCATAGTTTACAATTCATTCAATCAACAATCAATAAAATTTCTTCATTTTTTTCTTTCACAATTCTTTTATTTTTCTATTTTTTTACAATTTTATTATTATGAATGACTACATTTTTATAAAAAAAAAATTTAGAGATTATATTTTTGTTCTGAATTTTTTTTATCATCTAAATATTTATTCAAATATTATTTAAAAAAATTTAGATATAATTGACAAACCATTTGCTAAAAATGAAAATTTGTTTATTACTTATAAAAAAATATAATGTTTATTGATTTTTTTGTTGTACCGTCAAACTGTTCGATGATTGTTTTGTAGATAATATCTTTTAAAAAATTTTTTGTTAATGACTAAATCTTTTAGGTACCAAATTAGTGATTAACCCCACTAAAAGATTGATATTTGATTTAGAATTGTATCTTACATGACTTTCAATTTATGCATATTTAGAACACGGTTTTTTTTCGTTAATTAAATTATTTTTACCCCACTACTATTATTGTTACAAATAATATTTAGAAGAAGTCACCAAAAAAAAAAATTATATAACACAAAATTATCTTATTTAATTTAATATTTGTAATTATAAATATATAACATCATATATCTATAATTATATATGTTTATTACATTTAAAATTGGCAATTTATTTTAATAATAATTAAGAATACAAAATAAGAAAATACATACATTAAATAAAACCAGAAAAAAAGTTTTGCATGACTTTTTATGACTGTCAAACATTTTTCATTGTTATTAACATTTAACTAACATATATTCTAAAGAAATATAAAGTTATCAATTAAAAAAATTATAAGAAAAATAAAACTTAAAAATATATTTGGTTTATTTTTATTTTTTATTTTATTTTTACTATTTTTATTTTTATAATTATGACTTTGTGAAAAAAACAAAAAGCAATAGGTAAAAACACATGCAATTGTTGAGGTCTTGAGGAACAATCACTACTATTTTAGCCACATGCTCTTCATAGTTCAGTGTTCCTATTTTAATCAAGTTGCACATCAATTTATTTCATTCCCTCTATATATATAGTTATATACAAATGAAAGTAATAACACTAAACAAGTAAACCTACACCCTACTATATATTATCACCATGGCTGACCAACCCAAGAAGCTTCACATTGCTGTGTTTCCATGGCTTGCTTTTGGTCACATAATTCCATTCTTTGAGCTTGCAAAACTCATAGCTCAAAAGGGTCACAAAGTTTCATTCATTTCTACAACTAGAAACATCAAACGCCTCCCTAAGCTACCACCAAATTTACAACCTTTTGTGGAACTCATAGAACTTCCATTGCCTCATGTAGAAAACCTCCCTCAAAATGCTGAGGCTACTATGGACATTCCACGTCACATAATTCCATACCTTAAGAAAGCCTTTGATGGCCTTCAAGAACCTTTGGCTAAGTTTCTAGAGAGTTCCACTCCTCATTGGCTCATATATGACTTTGCACCTTTTTGGTTGCCCCCAATAACTTCCAAGCTTGGTATCTCATCCATCTTCTTTTCTATCTTTTCGGCCCTTGGTTTTTCTTTCATAAACAGCTTTGGGCTAAAGTCAAATGATAAACCTTCCTTTGATGATGATCCTTCTAACAAAGTAGTTCTTCAACATTATGAGAACAAAACAATGTCCGAAGACCACAATGAGGAGAATGAATCTGGTGTTTCAGATATGTTCAGACACTATCAAGTACTTGGTGCTGTTGATGTTTTAGCTGTAAGAACTTGCATGGAGATTGAAGCTGAATCCATAAAAGTTCTTCAAAATCAATGCAGGAAACCGGTTATTCCAGTTGGGTTATTGCCACCTTCATTATACTTATTCAGTAGTGAAGTTAGTAAAGATGATGAAGATTGGAACACAATCCTTAAGTGGTTGGATGAACAAGAAGAAAGGTCAGTGATTTATGTAGCATTTGGAAGTGAAGTGGCACTAAATGATGAAGAATTCACTGAGATAGCTATGGGATTAGAGCTATCTGGCTTTCCCTTTTTCTGGGTTCTGAAGAAGCAAAATAGTAGTCTAGATGTAAGTAGTTCAATGGAGACAAAACGTGGGATTATATGGACTAATTGGGTTCCACAGTTAAAGATATTAGCACACAAATCTGTTGGAGGATTTTTGAGTCATTCTGGTTGGAGTTCTGTGATTGAGTCTCTTCAATTTGGGTGTCCACTTATTATGTTACCCTTTCAAAATGAACAAGGGTTAGTTGCAAGGCTTATGGAAGAGAATATGGTGGGAATAAAAGTGCCAAGAAATGAAGATGATGGGAAGTTCACTAGAGATTCATTGGCTAAGACATTGAGATCAGTGATGTCAGAAGATGATGAAGGAAAGATTTATAGAAATCATGCTGAAAAAATGAGCAAGATCTTTGGGGACAAGGAGTTACACCAAAAATATATAGATGAGTTTGTTAATTACATGGAAATTCATAGTCCCTCGTCAAAGATTATTGCAAAGTTGTATTGATAAAAAAAATCTTATTAATTAAGCCTTTTAGAGTTTCAGAGTGTTATAACAGTTGAAATGTGGGGTATTTAATTACCTCTTGCACTAGCATGATATGTGTAAGAATAAAGTTGTTATAAAAAAATTTAGCCTTTCTTCTCATTTCAAAACTAAATTATTTTAATTAACCTAAATTATTTAAATTAATCCAATTAAACTATATCACCTAATTAACCTAATTACTAAATAATTTAAATTACGTCAGATTTTTGGTAAAATAATTTGACCATAACATTTGTGGAGTTGAATGAAAAGCATGCAACATTTTATTTTTGGAGGAAAACTCTCTAAGAACTTATTTGGATGAGCTTTTTAAAAAAAGATTTTTTTGAATTATTTTAAAAAAATAAAAATAATTATATATATATATTTGGATATTTTATATAATTTTTTTTATTTATTATTATGTTTGAGTATAATAATATAAAAATATTTTTTTATTTATTTATTATGTAAAAAATATTTTTTAAAGAAAAAGATCTTTTTAAAAAATGTAAATTGTAGTTTCTCAAAAAATATTTTTTTTTTTATTTTTCTAGTACTTTAGAAATTTGTCAAATACGCTAAATAGATATATTTTTTATTGGATTTTTTTTTATCAATTTAATAACACCCAAACAAATACTAATTTAATTTAATGGTAATTAATATTAGAATTTCATATTTTTTCATGTCGTAATATATAGGTTTTAGAAAAATTTGACAAAAATTTTGACCATAACGAACATATTTTTAGTACTGTGAAAAATGTTTATATATATATAGATCCTTAAAACACAAATTAAAATTATTAAATAGAAAAGGTTTTATAAAAAGCATAAAATTTAATTTTTAATATATTTATCATGTATTTATTAAATTAAAAAATTTTGTAAATTTATTAGTAATAATTTTAACATATATTTTTAGAATACATACCAACTAAATTTTAGATATAAATATACATAAATATATAATAATTAATTTAATAATCTAATTTTTTTAATTATATAAACACTTCACACACTAACTTTTTTTTTTTTTTCTGTTGATGGATTGAACAACTCTCAATTCTAAAAATTACACACACTCACACGCACTACACCAACACACAAGATATTCTCTTTTTTTGGTCAAGTTTGTATTAGATGAACTTTGAACCTGAAATCTCTTAATAAAAAAGGGAACATGTACTATTTAAGATAAGGCTCATGGACAATCTGCTGTGACTTAATTTGAGACAAACACCTTTAGTCCTTTACCCCTACATCACACATGCCTCAGCCACATTTGTGGCCCATTTTGAAAGATGGTAAATTGAAGGAGATGCATATAGAGGAAGTGAGGAACATAATAATTCACTCCACTTATGACAATTGACTCATACGCAGATACGCTTGTAGTTTTGCAATGATTGAGGAACAATCACTGTATCAGCCACATGAGCTTTATAGTTTAGTGTCCCTACTTTTATCACATTATTGTACCTCAAACGATTTATTTGTTGGCACCTAATCTCATAAAAATGCTAAAAATAGCTTCTCACAACAAAATATTTGTGTTAAACACAACATTTGAATTTTCAGTTTGTGAAAATCAATAAATATAAGTGATAGGGATACCTCATACCATGATAAAGCTTTCACATTGATGAGGATATTGTTGTAGCCTTGTAGCCGGCGATGTTCCCAAGTTCTTTACAATTTTTGTACTTAGTTGATCATGTTCTAATAAAAATGGTATATTATCTATAGTTGGATTTTGCATATAACTTTTGTTCTATTTTTAGATTTCTACTTCCGTTCTTGATTGTAAGGATACTAAATGTTTGCTAAACTGGAGTGCATATTTGAATCTTGTGTGTGTTAAATACAGTAAATTATGTTATAACTTTTGCCACTAGAAGCTGAAACAACAGCTTTAATTTTGGATGGATTTAACCAAAAATGAAATGAGATTTAGTTCCAATCTTGTTTTGAAGCATCTGCTTGTTTTTTATTCATCAAAAAAATATTTTTTTTTTACGAGAGTGTGCTTATGATATGAAAAATTATTTAGGAATTCGAGTAGGTATTTTCTGTGGTGTTAAACCTTTCTATTAAGTTAATTTAATTATTTTAATTATTTTTCAAAATTTTCATATTTAGTAATTAATTTAATTATTAGGCATTTTAGTTTAATTAAGTTAACTTAGGTAATTTAGATTAATTCGGTTAATTTAGTTTCAAAATTAGAAGAAAAAGCTGAATTTTTCGATAAGGAAAAGTATAGGTAAACAATGAAAATATTAAACAATGTAAACAATAGATATATCAAATATTTATTTTACTAGTGTACGGATGATTATTTTAATATTAAAATTTAGAGAATTAATTTAAAAGTGTAGTGTGTTTTTATTTGATTGGTGGTTGTTCATATTGTTCAACAAAGTCATTGTCCCTAACATTCTCCTTTGGATAACAACTTTATCCTTTTCTTACACATCATGCAAGTGCAAAAGGTAATTAAATACCCTACACTTCAATTATTATAACACTCTGAAACTCTAGAAAGCTTAAGACATTTTATCAATACAATTTTGCAATAATCTTTGATGAGGGACTATGAATTACCATATAATCAACAAACTCGTCTATGTACTTTTGGTGTAACTGTCTGTCCCCAAAGATCTTGCTCATTTTCTCAGCATGATTTCTATAAATCTTACCTTTATCATCTTCCAACATCACTGATCTCAATGCCTTAGCCAATGAATCTCTAGTGAACTTCCCATCATGTTCGTTTCTTGGAACTTTTATTTCCACCATTTTCTCTTCCATAAGCCTAGCAACTAATCCTTGTTCATTTTGAAAGGGTAACATAATAAGTGGACATCCAAATTGAAGAGACTCAATCACAGAACTCCAACCAGAATGACTCAAGAATCCTCCAACAGATTTGTGTACTAATATCTTTAATTGTGGAACCCAATTAGTCCATATAATCCCGCGTTTTGTCTCCATTGAACTACTTACATCTGGACTACTATTTTGCTTCTTCAGTACCCAGAAAAAGGGAAAGCCAGATAGCTCTAATCCCATAGTTATCTCTGTGAATTCTTCATCATTTAGTGCCACTTCACTTCCAAATGCTACATAAATCACTGACCTTTCTTCTTGTTCATCCAACCACTTAAGGATTGTGTTCCAATTTTCATCATATTTACTGTCTTCATTATTGAATAAGTGTAATGAAGGTGGCAATAACCCAGCTGGAATAACCGGTTTCCTGCATTGATTTTGAAGAGATTTTATGGATTTAGCTTCAATCTCCATACAAGTTCTTACAGCTACAACATCAACACCACCAAGTACTTGATGGAGTCTGAACATATCTGAAACACCAGATTCATTCTCTTCATTGTGGTCTTCGGACATTGTTTTGTCCTCATATTGTTGAAGAATTACTTTGTTAAAAGGAGCATCATCAAACGGTCAGTGAGGTCCGAGATCTCTGATAAGTGGGCTAGTCCAATATATTGGCGTGCGAACTGGTTCCGAGATTTTGGTGCGTGAGCTGTTAGAATGTAACCGTTGCGTCGAGGTATAGCTCGGATTGGGCCGAGATCTTTGGGTACAATACACAGCCCCCAAGCTTGACTTGGTGTGAATGCAGCAAGTTGAGCTTTTTGTTTAGGACTATACCTCGGCGCATTGAGGTTAGGTACTTAAGCCCCCAAGCTCCACGTGCGATCAAGCTTGGGTTAAAACTCAAAACGGGTTTTTTCGGAGACGAAAATTATGAACACATTTCAAAAAAGGAATTTATCGCTTTGTTAACTGGGCTGCAATTAATTTGCACGTTTAGCAAAAATAGAGTCCGACCGTTTCTTCTTTGGGCGCGTAATTTATTGGTTTTCTCAACTTCCCACTAAAGTAGTGGGTTGTAATTGAATATATGTGCTTTTCAAAAAACAAGACAGTTCAGTTTTGCAAAAAAAAAAAAGTTTGATAAGTGAGGAATCATGTCTTCTAGAGATTAGTCTTCTTGTTTTCTATCTGTCTGTACATTTCCTTTCGGGTTTCGTCTTCCTTTGTTTTTGATTGCTGAAAATGGTTAGAGAGAAAGAAAAGTTGAAAGTTGTTGAGGATGATAAGGAGAACCCTTATCATTGGGTTCATGATGACGTAAAAACTCGGGCTTCGTCCTACTGTAATTGGGAATCGATTTAGGTTTTAGAGCCCGCAAGGTTTGTTAGGCCTGGTTCTGATATTAGCTTCGAGTTTCTCCATTGTTCTAGTGAAGATAGGGTTTGCGAGAGGAGAGGGGACTGGGGTTACTTCTACATGTACATTCCATGTTTAACTCAGCTGCATGTGAGGCTTCCTTTTTCAGATTTTGAATGTAAGGTTTTGATTCAGCTAAACTGCGCTCCGTCCCAGTTACATCCAAATTCGTGGGCGTTTCTGCGCGCGTTTGAGGTTTTGATGGATTTTTTGAGTTTTCCTCCTTCACTAAATGTTTTCTTTTCTCTGTTTCAATCTAAAGGGGTTCGAAAAGGACTTTGGGTTTTTCTGAGTAGTTTTCCCGGTCGTTCCCTCTTTCTGCTATACAAGTCTTCGTTTAAAAATTTTAAGTCTATGTTTGTAAAAATCCGTGCTTTAGAGACCGTGTACCCTTTTTTCCTTGATGAAGAAATGATAGAGAAGTTTCCTTTGTACTGGTGTTCGGAGCCGTTACAAATCCTTGAGGCTGATGAAATGAGCGAGGAAGAGGACTGTTTGTTGGAGTTTCTGATTGAAAATTTCGCTGCTGGGGAGTATTTGCCTATTCCTGATTTATTGAAATATGATGCAGAAAATGATTTTGAAGGACTAAAATTGTATATAGGTACTCTTGTTTTTTGTAAGTGTTCATGTCGTTCTGTTATATGTTTGCTGATTTTTTTTTTGGTTGCAGGTAGCAAGGTGCCCAATTTGAATCCTGCCAAATTTCAGGCGTATTTGAAGAAAAAAGGGGAGAAAGATGGTAGTGTATCTGGGGTTGTGAAGGAGACGGATGGGGATGCCGCATTCTTTGCTGCTCAGGCTCCTCCTTCTCCAAAAAGGAGAAAGACTGCATCGGAGAATTCATTAGAGGTGATTTCCGAGGGTGATCAGAGCGCTGCTGTGAAGTTTGTTTTTGATCGGCAGCGTCGGCTGCATGGTTTCTTGCCTGGTGCCAATCCGCATTCACTGTGGAGCGACCAGTTCCCCCTAGCTGAGCTTACAGATCGTGTTTCCTAGTATCCTGGGGATATGGCACTTACTCGTCTGGTAGGACTTGAGGGAATGGGCAAGTTTATCCAGGTATATTTTCTGCCGACGTTCTTTTTATCCTTGTTAATTTGCAGTTATGCTAAAAGTTGCATTTTATGCAGATTGTTGCTTCTCGGTTACTGTGCGTTGGCCGCACGACCGAGCTGTTGAGTTCGGAGCGGCAGGTTGTAATTGAAAAAGCTGCATCTTTTGAACGTTTATTGAAAGAAAAGGAAAAGGTTGTTGTTGATGTTACCTCTAAGATGAAAGAGAGAGAAGATGAAGTGGTGGATCTGAAGGAACAGATCAGATTACTGAAGGAAGAGAAAGAAGGCGAAATGGGACGTCTTCAGGAACGAATTAGGCTGCTCCAGGCTGATTTCAAGGAAAATGATAAAGTTAAAGGTGAAATGACTGCTCGTTTAAATGAGCTTGAGGAAGAAAAGATGGACATGTTTGTGGCCGGATTTGATCGTGCTGTCAGTCAAGTTTCATTGTTCTCCCCGAACTTCGATGTTGGGAAGCTCAATGTTGCAAAGATTATTATTAACGGCCACCTTGCTGATGATGAAGGTGTTGAGGACCAGGCTGAGAGTGTTCCTCCTCCTTGATGAAGGTTTTTATGTTGTGTTGTTGTTTTTCTGTTTAAATCAGAATATTTTGAATTTTGTTCCCGACTTTGTTGTCCGCATTTTTTGTTTGTGGATATTTGGTCTAGCTCGTGTGCTAGCTGCCTTTGTGAATATTTGATATTACTTTTTGTTTAAGTTTCATTTGACGTATCCGACTTTATGAGGTCGGTTTGCAAAAATTGTGGTTGATGTGCTTTCAATATTGTTTGAAGATGTGTATAGGCTGACAATTTTATTGAACTGCTTGATATATGAGATGGTTGGCCTTGTTAAAACCTGTCCGAGTAAACCCTCCTTAGGGAAAAACCTCGTGATCAGGAAAAAGAGTACTTGGCCAGCTCATATTTACATCAAAGAAAGGATTCAACTGTAGTAAAGTTTTAGGGACGAAATATTCCAAGTATTAGGAATATGTGTCCCTTCTAATGTTTCCAAACTGTACGCTCCCTTTCCTATGACTTTGGAGATTCGGAAAGGGCCTTCTCAATTGGCGGCTAGTTTTCTCTGCCCTGGTAGTTTTTGGACTTCCTCCATTTATCGTAGGACCAAGTCTCCTTCTTGTAATATTCTCGGTCTGACTCTTTTATTATAATGCTTGCTTATTTTTGCTTGCATTGCTCGTTGTCTTAGTTCGGCGAGGTTTCGCTCCTCGTCTATTAAGTCAAGCTTGGTCGCTCGATCATCTGAATTGTTTTGTTCGTTGAAGTATTCGGTTCGACTTGATCCTCGGCTGATCTCGACAGGTATCATGCATTCTGCACCGTACACTAGTCTGAATGGGCTCTCATTTGTTGTTGTGTGAGGTGTTGTGTTATAACTCCACAATACTTCTGGTATAAGTTCGGCCCATCGTCCTTTAGTATCTGTTAGTTTCTTTTTTAATGCCTGCAAGATAACTTTGTTAGCCGCTTCTGCGAGCCCATTGGTTTGTGGGTGCTCGACAGAAGAAAAATGATGTTTAATATGTAAGTCTGTAAGATATGATGCAATTTTCCTATCTGTGAATTGCCTACCATTATCGGATACAATTTCCCTAGGCAAACCAAATCTGCATATTATCGACTTCCATATGAAATTTTGTACCTTTTCGGCTGTGATTTTTGCGAGAGGCTATGCTTCGACCCACTTTGTGAAGTAATCGATAGCTACGAGTAAGAATTTTACCTGTTCTGTTGAGATAGAGAATGGGCCCAGTATATCCATCCCCCACTTATGAAACGGCCAGCTGACGTTTGATGTGTGCAGGAGTTCGGCTGGGTTGTGGATAAGTGGTGCGCATCTTTGGCATGCGTCACAGTGTTGTACCTTATCTCTGCAATCTTTTCTTATCGTCGGCCAGTAATAGCCGGCTCGGAGAATTCTTGTGACTAGGCTCCTACTTCCAGTGTGGTTTCCGCAGATTCCGTCATGTAACTCGTTCACTGCGGTTTCTGCTTTTGTTGGTCCAAGACATTTCAGAAGGGGTCGGGAGATTCCCCGTTTGTATAGTTCAGTCCCCAATAGGGTGTATTGGCTTGCTTTGTATCTGAATGTTCTTGAGTTTTTGTCTTCTGATATTTCTCCATTCTTTAAGTATGCAATGAACGTTCTTCGCCAGTCTTCCCTTTCCTGTGAAATACTCAAAACAGATCTCGTGGCTAAACTCGGCTCCGTTAGTGTAATATGGCGGAGCTTATCTGTTTGATCAGTTATTCTATGTGTGGCTAATTTTGATAAAATGTCGGCCCGATAATTTTGGTCTCTAGATATGTGCAATATTTTGAAATGTTGAAAAGATTTCATTAGGGCTTTAACCGAATTTAAATATTTTTCTAAGAGTGTATCTCGTACCTGAAATTGGCCGTTTACCTATTGCACTACGAGTAATGAGTCGCAGTGTACCGTTAGGTTGAAGATTCCCACTTCTATGGCCAGTCTTAAACCTGCTACTAAGGCCTCGTACTCGGCTTAGTTGTTTGTTGCCTGAAAGAGGAATTTGACTGATAGTTTGGCCTGGACACCCTCGTCGTCTTTTAGGAGGATTCCTGCTCCGCATCCATTTTCGTTCGATGCACCGTCCACGTATAAGTCCCATTTTCTTGGGTGTTCTCCTTTGTCTGTGAACTCTATTACGAAGTCGGCTAATATTTGGGCTTTGGGCGATCCTCGTGACTGATATGAGATGTCGAATTCAGAAAGTTTAATTGCCCATTTTGTCATTCGTCCTGCTAATTCTGGTTTCGATAATATTTGACGTAGGGGGTGACTAGTACGAACTATAATCGGATGCGTTTGGAAATAATGCCTCAGGCGCCGAGCTGTGATTATTAAACCGAACGCCAATTTTTCTATTGTTGGATATCTTAATTCGGCATCTTGCAGGACTTTGCTTACAAAGTATACTGGGTGTTGCTCTTTCCTTGCTTCTGTTACAAGTACAGAACTAACGGTGTTAGCCGAAATTGAAAGGAACAGTAATAGTGGCTTACCTTGCTCTGGTTTCCACAATATGGGCGGTGACCCCAGGATCTGCTTAAATTCAGAAAGTGCTTTTTCGCAATCGTCCGTCCAGATAAATTTTTCTGACTTTTTCATGGTTTTGAAGAAATGATAGGATCTTGTTGCTGCACCTGGTAAGAATCTTGACAAGGCGGCTAGGCATCCTGTTAATCGTTGTACCTCTTTAATCGTCTTTGGTGATTGCATATTTAGGATTGCTCGGCACTTATCCAGATTGGCCTCTATGCCTCGGTTTGTTAACAAGAAACCAAGGAATTTTCCTTTCTTCACACCAAATGCACACTTTTCCGGATTTAATCTCATGTTGTGTGTTCGGAGTTGTTGAAAAACTTCCTTTAAGTCGGCTTCATGCTGTTCTTCTGAGCTTGACTTGACGACCATGTCATCAACATATATCTCGATGTTTCTTCCGATTTGTTTCTTGAATATTTTGTCCATTAGTCTCTGATAGGTGGCACCTGCATTTTTTAGTTCGAAAGGCATCATTTTATAACAAAAATTACCTTGGTCGGTTATGAATGTGGTCTTATCCTCATTGTTTGGGTGCATCTGGATTTGATTATATCCAGAGTAAGCGTCCATGAAGCTTAGCACTTGGTAACCTGAGGTATCGTCCACAAGTCTGTCAATGTTCGACAATGGGTATGAGTCTTTTGGGTAAGCTTTGTTCAAATCTGTGAAATCCACACACATTCGCCATTTTCCTGAGTTTTTCCTGACCATAACCACATTTGCTAGCCACGAGGAAAATCGGACTTCTCTAATGAAGCCTGCATCGAGTAGTTTCTGTATTTCTGTTGCTGCTGCGTTTCTTCTTTCAGTTCCCAAATTGCATTTTTTCTGTCGTACAGGTCGGGCATTTGGGTTGACTACCAGTTTGTGGCAGATAAAGTTCGGGTCGATCCCTGGCATGTCAGCCGGGGTCCAAGCAAATAGGTCGGCATTAGCTTTCAAGATGCTCTTCAAATGTTGCTTTGTTTCTGTAGAAAAAGCTGATCCAATGTTAGTATACTGATTATCTGTGTGTAATTCTACCTTTTCAAGATCATCCGATGGATAAGGGCGACTGTGGTCGTCTCTAGGATCCATCTCGGTCAGGCGTGGGATATGCTCCGAGTTGTACACCGAATTGATCCTCGGGATGGCTTCTTTTGCAACCTTCTGTAAGCTCGCATTGTAGCATTGTCTGGCTTCCTTGTGGTCGGCGTGGACTGTTGCTATTCTGTTGTCCTGCAAAGGAAACTTGACACACAAGTGAATGGTGGAAACAATGGCTCCAAAAGAGTTAAGGGATGGACGTCCCAAAATGATATTGTAAGAGCTAGCACAATCAACTACTAGGAATTGAATGTCCAGTGTTTTGGAGTTTGGGGGTTCTCCTAATGTCGTTCTCAACCAGATGTAACCTGATATGGGGACTCTTTTGCCTGAAAAACCTGCCAGTTCTCCCCCTGAGGGTTGTAGCGACTTGTCGCTTAACTGCATCTTCCTGAATGTGGAGTCTAACAAGACATCGGCGCTACTTCTTGGATCGAGCAGCACTTTTCTCACAGTCAGTCCTCCCATGCTTACTGAAATTACCACTAGGTCGTCTAGATTCGGTATTCTTGATTTGAAATTGGAAGCGCCGAAATTGACAATGGCCGAGGAGATTGGCGTTGGAGAGTTCTATTGAGTTCCTTCCATTGTCATCATGGCTCTGTAGCTTCGTCTCCTTGATGTGTTTGTTATTCCTCCTCCCGCGAGACCTCCTGAGATGTAGTTTATGACTCCTTTAGAGGTAGGGGTTTCCACTGGATCTCGCCATGTTCCTTTGTCTCTGCGTTCCGAGGTATACTTCGGCTTGCTCGCTTCAGCTGTTTCCTTCTGGTTCCTGGAGCCGATGTACTTGTCTAGTATCCCCTGTCTCGCCAATCTCTCCAATAGGTCCTTAGCTGCCACACACTCGTCTGTGGTGTGACCGAATTTCTGGTGGAAGGCGCAATGCTTCCCTTTGTCTACGTACTTTTGATCTTGGTATGTTCCCGCTTTGACTGGTGGCTTTATGAGCCTGTTGTGTAATATATCCTTTATTATGTCTTCTCTTCTCGTGTTGAACCTGGTATACGAATCAAATCTTGGAGTTAGTTTAAAAGATTTTCTATGATCTTTAATAATAGACCTATTCGGCTTGTCATCGTCTTTTTGTGATGGTGGTCTTTCATTCCTTCGCGTTTTGCGTAGCTCTTCTATTTCAATTTGTCCAGTGGCTTTGTCTCGGAATTCCTCCAGTGTCTTCGGTTTGGCCACAGCTATGGCTTCCTAGGACTTCCCTGGCCGGAGGCCACTTTTGATAGCATGCAATTGTACTTCTGAGTTTAAGTCAGGGATATCCATGGCCGCCATGGTGAAGCGCATCATGTAATCCTTGAGACTTTCATGCGGGCCTTGCTTGATCGTGCTGAGATAATCGGAGTCTCTCACATAGATTTTTGATGCTACGAAGTGATTGATGAACATCTTGGCGAATTCGTCAAAGCTGGTTATGGACCCTGCAGACAAATTAGAAAACCACAGTAAGGCAGCTCCATCTAGGAAAGTAGGAAAATATCGGCATATAATGGGGTCGCAGTCACTGTTGAGAAACATCATGGACTCGAACTTAGTGACATGGACTTTTGGGTCCCCGATCCCCTTGTATGGTGTCAGGGTCATTGGGAGTGTAAAGTTCTGGGGCATTTTGTAGCTCATTATTTCTTCGGAGAATGGGTTAGCTCGTCGCCTCCCAGGCTTGGGGGGAGTTTCTCCTGTCTTAACATTGGACTCTGACTGATGCTCTTCGTGCTGTTCAGCGTTTGTCCTTTTACTATCGACCTTCCGATCCCCGTTGTTTTGCATTGTTGCCAACAGTTCAGCCATCCGCTGATTTTCTGCCAGGAGTGCGGCATTTGCGGCCGTGAGATCGGCACTAGTTCGGGGAGGTTGAGTTTCCGAATGATCCGTCATGGTTCTTTTCCTGCAAAGAAAGAGAAATGTGCGGCAGATATGGGTGAGCTGAAAGTAGTTGTATCTTCGAGAGGGGGGATTTACGCCGGCCCCACGGTGGGCGCCAAATGTTCTTGCAAGGATACTGTGTCTGAGCTATACATCGGTCTTATTGTTCAGCAAACCTGCCTGAGCTGACGATATCATTGTGAACTCGAACCCGAGCGTGGTACCTGCAAAAGGGACTCCGACGCTCAAGTTAATAAGAGAATAAACCAGATAAGAAACGAGTATATAAGATCAGAGATAGATAATTTCGGAATGAACTTTGGGGCGAGATATTCTTCTTGGGCAGAAGTGTTTTTTGTATTCTGTGTTTTCCAACTCTCTTCCTCGCATTTATAGATTCAGCGCGTAGCTTAACTGTCAGTGAGGTCCGAGATCTTTGGTAAGTGGGCTAGTCCGATATATTGGCGTGCGAGCTGGTTCTGAGATTTTGGTGCGTGAGCTGTTAGAATGTAACCGTTGCGTCGAGATATAGCTCGGATTGGCCGAGATCTTTGGGTACAATACAGGAACTATAATGGTGAAATCGAAATTTCGAAGACTACGTTGGGTAATCGCATAAATTTTAGGGACCATTATAGGAATTTACTTGTCTAATTAGAGTTTTTCTTTTATCTTTTTTCTTTAAAAGAAATAAAAAAGACATCGTATTTCAGGATGTTTTTGACAAAAAAAAAATAATAATAATGAACCGGTCCAAGTTTTTGAAACTCGATGGTTCACCAATTTGATGAAAATTGCCTAGGTCAAATTGATAGTCCCCAGTTTTGCACTTGTCCGATTTTTGTACCAACTCGAACCGGTTTAAAAGTCGGATAACCAATTTTTTGATTCGCCCATATAAGTCGGTTCAATTTTTACTGCAATGATTTTCATGGTACTATTTTATTTACTAGCTTAATTTAGATAAATAAAAAACAATTTTGGTTATTTGTGAAAATTTTATCATTTTTTATCTTGAAAAGTTATATCCCGATTTTTAAATTTTCAAATTTTTAGAGAATTTTATTATTATTATTATTATTATTATTATTGTTATTATTATTATTATTAGGATAATAGGATTAACTACTAAGTATGATTTTGATTCTGAATGTTTAACCTAAAAATCAAATTTGTCCCCAAAATTTGAGTTTAAATTCATTCTAAAGTTCAATTTGATTTTAAAATCTTTTTTTTTTTCTTTTTTTTTCCTAGTCACCAAAAAAAAAAAAAAAACTTCTTTTTCGGTCACAGTTTTTTTTAAAGACAATATTGCCCCTCTGGTGTTGTTTCCTATATCTCATTCCCACAAAAGCATTTCATCTCCCTTCATCACTTTTAACGTTAAAGAAGAACACATTCACTCTCCAAAATGTTTTCATGAATCAGTAACGCAGTGTTCTTCCTATTGAACTTGCGCTGGTGGAGAGCAGATCTTGCGATTGCTATATCTATTGAGGGTGTGTCTCACCTTCATCATGATTCAGAGTCTTGCTCGAGGATACTCGCTATTTGTTGTCTCCCCACCTCAACTATTTGATAGATTCGGGTTTGTTATTGCATGTCAATGATTTTAGTTTTAATGTAGGTTACACTAACTGTTCATAAAGATAGGGTTCAGTGATGTGTTATATTGGATGTTCTGTTCTTTTTCTCTCCTTTAGTTTAGTGATGTGCTGTGTTGAATGATAGAATTGTTGGAGTAGAAGATGGGATATTTAAAGATAAGTATGCATCATGGAGGTACATTTGATTATGAGAAATAAAATAAAATAAAATAACAAAGACCAGACCGTGATTATTGCACCAGCATCAACACGTCATGTAAGTGCAAATAAAAGGTAATTAAATTACCTACCCTTCAATTATTACAACACTCTGAAACTCTAAAAAGCTTTAGACATTTTATCAATACAAGTTTGCAATAATGTTCAATCTAACATACTAATCTTTGATGAGGGACTATGAATTTCCATATAATCAACAAACTCGTCTGTGTACTTTTGGTGTAACTCTTTGTCCCCAAAGATCTTGCTCATTTTTTCAGCATGATTCCTATAAATAATCTTTCCTTTATCTTCTTCCAACATCATCACTGATCTCAATGCCTTAGCCAATGAATCTCTAGTGAACTTTCCATCATGTTCGTTTCTTGGAACCTTTATTCCCACCATTTTCTCTTCCATAAGCCTTGCAACTAACCCTTGTTCATTTTGAAAAGGTAACATGATAAGTGGACATCCAAATTGAAGAGACTCAATCACAGAACCCCAACCAGAATGACTCAAGAATCCTCCAACAGATTTGTGTGCTAATATCTTTAACTGTGGAACCCAATTAGTCCATATAATCCCACGTTTTGTCTCCATTGAACTACTTACATCTGGACTACTCTTTTGCTTCTTCAGAACCCAGAAAAAGGGAAAGCCAGATAGCTCTAATCCCATAGCTATCTCAGTGAATTCTTCATCATTTAGTGCCACTTCACTTCCAAATGCTACATAAATCACTGACCTTTCTTCTTGTTCATCCAACCACTTAAGTATTGTGTTCCAATCTTCATCATCTTTACTAACTTCACTACTGAATAAGTATAATGAAGGTGGCAATAACCCAACTGGAATAACCGGTTTCCTGCATTGGTTTTGAAGAGATCTTATGGATTCAGCTTCAATCTCCATACAAGTTCTTACAGCTACAACATCAACACCACCAAGTACTTGATGGAGTCTGAATATATCTGAAACACCAGATTCATTCTCTTCATTGTGGTCTTCGGACATTGTTTTGTCCTCATAGTGTTGAAGAACTACTTTGTTAAAAGGATCATCATCAAAGGAAGGTTTATCATTTGACTTTAGACCAAAGCTGTTTATGAAAGAAATACCAAATGCAGAGCAGATAGAAAAGAAGATGGATGAGATACCAAGCTTGGAAGTTATTGGGGGCAACCAAAAAGGTGCAAAGTCATATATGAGCCAATGAGGAGTGGAACTCTCTAGAAACTTAGCCAAAGGTTCTTGAAGGCCATCAAAGGCTTTCTTGAGGTATGGAACTATGTGTTGTGGAATGTCCATAGTGGCCTCAGCATTTTGAGGGAGGTTTTCTACATGAGGCAGTGGAAGTTCTATGAGTTCCACAAAAGGTTGTAAATTTGAAGGTAGTTTAGGGAGGCGTTTGATGTTTGTAGGTGTGGAAATGAATGAAACTTTGTGACCCTTTTGCGCTATGAGTTTTGCTAACTCAAAGTATGGAATTATGTGACCAAAAGCAAGCCATGGAAACATAGCAATGTGAAGCTTTTTGGGTTGGTCAGCCATGGTGATAATAATGATCTTTTATTTGGTAAGAGTTAATCACAGTAGGGTTTATGTTTAGTATTATTGTGGTCATTTGTATATATAGAGGGGGGAATTGAGGTGCAACTTCATTTCTTATCAAAAATAATATTTATATATTAAAATTAATCATAATATATTTATATATAAATATATATAATTTAATTTATTTTTAATATATATTTTATATTGATAAATAATTGTAATCATTAATTGTGAAAATAATTTAAATTATTAATTTTGATTTGCATCTAATATAATTGACTTTATAATATTTCTCACGTATAATTTTTTGTAAAAAATATTATTTATATATTAAAATTATTTTTAAATTTAATTATTTTATATTTATATATAAATATATATTATTTAATTTATTTTTAATATATTTTATATTTTAATATATATTTATTATAATTAATTTTTTGTATTATATATTTAAATAAATTTATAAAAAGGATAAAATTATCAAAATAGAAAAATAGAAGTAGCAACATTATATTTCTATTATTAAACTAGGCACACTAAACTATGAAGTGCATGCGGTTGATTTAATAATGATTGTTCCTTAATAATTGTAACAACTACAAACGTCTGTACCATAAATAAATCAATATAAGTCCTAGATAGCTAGAATCTAGAAGGCTGAAAAAAAAAAGAGTTAGGTGCCATTACTTTATATAAAAATATTATTTATATATTAAAATTAATTATTATATATTTATATATAAATATATATTTATTTAATTATTTTTAATATATATTTTATATTAGTAATTAATTTTGATAATTAATTTTAATATATATATAATATAATTATATTATATTATATATATATAATAAAATTATCCAAAATAAAAAAATTAATAAATTAGTAATAAAAAAAATAATTATTTTTAAATTAAGATAATAAAATTTACATAAAATAAAAATTAGAAATTAAATTTAATAATAATTGATATTTTATTTTATTATTTTATTAATTTTTTCACTTTTCAAATATCTAAGTTCAGTTACGTTCTATTTGAACTGATATTTTTCAATTGTCGGGTTTTTTCATTAAAAATGTTGCCCCTAAATTTCCCATATAATAAAATGATGTCCTAATAAATCATGGATAATATTGTCTAATAATATAACAAAATACTCTAAAGTATAGACAATTCATAAAGAAATAGCGAAAATATATTCTTTAAAAGTGCGGATCCTAATCATTCCCTCATGGAATCCAATCCCTTATTTAAAACGGCCAAATGTACAACATAATTATTTTTAACAAAAATATTATTTATACACTAAAATTAGCTACTAAAATTAATTACTAATATATTTATATATAAATATATATATAATTTAATTTATTTTTAATATTTATTTATATTTCAATATGTATTTTATACTAATAATTAACTTTGATGATTGATTTTAATTTACATGCAATATAATTTTATTTCTAATGTGAATTATTGTCACTCTTTTGAGGTTAGGTGATATAAAGTATACTAGTATTTTTTTTCATAATGATAAACATATTATGCAATTGAAATTTTTTTAAAATAAATTACATCTCAATATTTAATTTTTATTTTAAAATTTTAAAAATTAAAAATATTTGATATTTTTATAATAAATATTAAATATTTTATCAAATAAAAAAAAATGAGATTTATGTTCTGTTACGGTGTTACCTCTGAACAAACTCTGTTCAGCTTGCAGAGTTTTGATGTTTGAGCATGGTGCTCATTGTGTGAAGGGAGAGAATCGAAAATGAGAATTGGAGAATGGTGAAAACTCAGAGAGGCCCATTTCCTTTTTATCATATTTATATATACAAGCAAACTAACCTGTAAATATCTATTCACACACTAGCTAATTACAACTAAGTTCTTATGTGCACATGCCCTGCATATGTTAGCTGCACTATCGATAACTAATTTAATTTAACACAACATGGTGATATAATTCTAACTACTATTAATTGTTAAGTCTGGATTCCGGATCACAACCTCCAATAGAGGGAACGGTTTATGAGTAAGTATTCTTTTTGTTAGAAATTCTCTTTGATAGATACTTTTAGGATACAGAAAAAAAAAAGTGCCAATGTAACAAAATGATTAAACGTCAACGGTAAAGCGATTCTTAAAAAATAAAAAAATCTTAAATCAATTTCTGTTTTTGTAAATTTTGGAACAACACCGTCTTCTCGTCGAGTTCAATATTAAAGATTATCAGAGAAGGTCAATTTAAAGAGAAAGTATACGGAGCTAATGGAGTATCTACAATGTGTATAATAGAGTTTAGGGATATTCGATTCAGTAGGATATCAGATGTTTATTATCCTTAGTATCCGGATGATTATTCTAGATAATATGGATGTATTATGTTTGAGAAATTAGTAGTATTTTATCTTAAATGTTTATTTTTTTAACTTATATTGGGCCAAATAAATAACTTATTATACTTATTGTACAAATATTTCATTAGCTCCCTAGCGGGATTTCAACTTAAATCATTAAGTGAATGAGCTTTTCGTTATGTGTTGCGTTGGCAACTTGAATTGAATGAAAAGTGACACGTATAGTAAAATTGGATAAAAATTTGTCTAAAATTATTTAAAAAATTCGCCAAACACGTATCACATAATCCGCAGATTTTGGTCCAACAGGACGAGACCGTCTGTTGAGCCAAAAGTTATTTTATTTTATTTTATTTTTTATTAAATAAAAGAGTGGTTAGTATGTTACAAAAATTAACAATTGTATAATTTTTAAATACATGTTCTTTATTTTTTTATTTTTTTAATTATTTTTATTTATTTTAGAGTTAAATATCAAATTAGTATCCAAAAATTTATGTTGACACTCCAAAAAAAATACAAAAGACAAATTAACTCCAAAAGATTTAAAAGTTTGACAAAAAAATCCAAACATTAATTAATTACGTCTCTGTTAATGAAAAACACTTACTTTATTAACAAAGTTAATGACTTAGCTAACTTTATAGTTACATGGCATTGTTGACTATTTTAAAATAATAATTACATAAGTCAAGTCATAAATAATTATTATTTAAAATAATCAATAATGTCATGTAACTATGAAATTAGTCAAGTCATTAACTCTATTAGTCACGTAAGTATTTTTCGTTTACGAAAACTTGTTCAATTAACGTTTGGACATTTTTGTCAAACTTTTAAATCTTTAGAAGATTAATTTGTTTTTCGTGTCTTTTAAGAATGTTTTTGTTAGCGACTTTTAGGTACCAATCCAGTTATTAACTCTAAAATAAATAAAGTTAATAACAAAAAAAATAAAAAAATAAAAAATGCATTTAAAAATTATATATAATTGTTAATTTTTGTAGCATTAATCACTCTTTTATTAAATAAAAAATAAAATAAATAATTTTTGGCTTGGAGTATCTTTAGAGTTGTCTATTTAACTGCACAGGTTGTGAAAATATTATTTTTGGTACTTTCGCTATTAGATAGGTTCTTATCTGAACCTTAGTTTTTCCGAACAAAGTGGTATTTAGAGTTTTAGTTGTTTATTTCTATGCTGATTAAATGGAGAAAAATACTCATAGACCAAATATGATCAAATTGAATTCAAAAAATTACTCAATTTAAAAGACCTCATGAAAGATATGTTGTACAGCAAGGAGTTGTACAATCCTGTGGAGGGAGATAAACCAAAGGTACCAAATTCGATGCTGAATGGAAGAAGTTGAATCAGAAGGCAGTTGCTTTGATTAGGCAATAGTTTGATCTCAGTGTGTATCCACATGTTGACACTGAAACTAATGCCGAGAAGATGTGGAAGAAATTGAAGGAGTTATATGAGAGGAAGAATATGCAAAACAAAGCATTTTTGATTAGGAAGTTTGTCAATATGAAGTATATTGAAGGGAAATCAATACCGGAGCACTTGAACATTTTTTAGGAGATAGTGAACCAACTAACAAATAATAAAATCACTTTAAATGATGAGTTACAAGCCTTGTTGCTGAGTTCTTTGCCTGATAGTTGAAAAGTTCTAGTTGTGACATTGACTAACTTAGTTCCAAAAAGAAAGTTGGTGTTAGCAATGGTTAAAGAGAGCATGTTGAATGAAAAAAGCAGAAGAAGAGAGTGAAGTTTGATTAATGCCTCCTCCCAGTCAGAAACACTTGTTTCAGAGTCATAGGAAAGAAGTCAAAGTAGAAAACCTCACAGTTCTGACAGGTCAGAGAGTCGAAGCAAGTCAAGAGGAAAGTACAAGTCAAGAAAGGAGTTCATTTGTCACCATTGTGACAAATCGGGACATATCAAGAGGTATTGTAGGTTCTTGAAAAGAGAATAATCAAGGGGAAGAAACAAAGATAAAGGTAAAGATAGTGATAAAGAAACTGATGCTATTGTTTATGAAAATGTTCTTATCACATATGATGAAAATTATGTTAATCTTGTCTGTAATTATTTCACTTGGATTATAGACTCTGGTGCCTCATGTCATATTACCCCGATGAGTAATTTTTCACTTATATTACTGGAAATTTTGGCAAGATCAAATTGAGAGATAAAGGGGTGTGTGAGGATTAGTATGGGTGATGTGTGGCTTGAAATCAATATGGGATGCAAGTTGCAATTAAAGAATGTTAGGCATGCGCCAGATATGCAATTCAATCTGATTTCAGTGAAGGCATTAGATCAAGAGGGTTATTGCACTTCTTTTAGTAGTGAAAAATGTAAGATTACCAAAGGAGCTCTTATTATTGCTAAAGAAGACAATAGTCTCACTACTCTCTACCGATTGCAAGTAAAGTTATGTAAAGAAGGGGTGAATGTAGTTGATGATTCCTCTTTTGATTTGTGGCATATGCGTCTTGGTTACTTGAGCGAGAAATGACTTGGTGTTTTAGCCAAGAAGCATTCGCTTCTAATAAAAGGTACAACTTTAAATACTTGTACTCATTATTTTGTTGGAAAGCATGTTAGAGTATCATTTTATAGTTCTGGATCTCATAGGAGATCACATATTCTAGATTTAGTTCACACTGATGTTTGCACTATAGATGCTAAGACACTAGGAGGTGCATCATATTTTGTTATTTTTATTAATGATTATTCTCGTAAAGTGTGGACTTTTGTTTTGAAATCTAAAGACCAGGTGCTCAGTATCTTCAAATATTTTTATGCAAGTGTTAAAAGAAAAGTAGGAAAAAAATTGAAATGTTTTCAGCAAATAATGGTGGTGAATACAGAGTCTGTTTGAAGAGTATTGCAAAGGACATGGAATCAAGTTTAAAAAGACAGTTCTTAAGACTCCTCAATATAATAGAGTTGCAGAGAGAATGAATCGTACTATCAATGATAGAAAGTCAGGTGTATGCTTTCTCATGCGAAGTTGCCTGAATCCTTTTGGGATGAAGCGATAAGGACTGTAGTAGATCTGATCAACATTTCTCCTTCAATTCCACTAAATAGTGATGTTTCAGAGAAAGTTTGGAGAGAGAAAGATGTCTCCTATATATAGTCACTTGTGAGTGTTCGGTGCATGACTTTTGTTCACATTCCAAGAGATGAAAGGTCCAAACTTGATGAAAAGTCAAAGCAGAGTATCTTCATGAGTTATGGCCACGAAGAATTTGGTTATAGATTATGGGATTTGGTGAGTAAGAAAATAATTAGAAGTCGCTAATTTTTTTCGAAGACCGAACTATTGAAAACCTTGAGAAGACAGATAAGCCAACAATAAGTGTAGACATTCTATTGATGATGAACCTGGTCCTTCTACTAGACCTCCTGTTGATGGGAGAGATGTACAAGTTGATAATGATGGTGATGATTTGCATGATGAATCTACACCTCAACCTGAGGTGTCAGATGTAGTGTTACCAGATATTGAAATTTCACCTGAACCACCAGTTGAGCCTGAATTGAGAAGATCTACTAGAGAGCGTCATTCTTGTCAGAGATACTCTCCTCATGAGTATGTGATGAACACTGAGACTGGAAAGCCTGAGGGCTACCAGGAAACTATGTGTAATGAGCATAAAGAAGATTGATTGAAGGCCATGCAAGAAAAAATAAAATCCTTACATCAGAATCATACGTTTAAATTGGTGATGCTATCGAAGGGTAAGAGAGCATTTAAAAATAAATGGGTGTTCAAAATGAAAGCGAATGAAAATGTCTCACGGCTAAAGTACAAAGTTTGGTTGGTTGTGAAAGGCTTTGAGCAAAATAAAAGTATTGATTTTGAAGAGATTTTTTCTCTAATTGTGAAGATGTCATCTATTCAAGTTGTACTTAGATTAGCAGCTAGCTTGAATTTAGAGGTTGAGCAGCTTAATGTGAAGACTGCATTCCTGCATGGTGACATAGATAAAAAAATTTATATGGAGCAATCAGAGAGTTTTGAGGTTAAAGAAAAGGAGCATCTTGTATGCAAGTTGAAGAAGAGCTTATATGGGCTAAAGCAAACGTTAAGACAATGGTACACGAAGTTTGATTCCTTCATGGAAGGTCATGGGTATAGTAAGACTTCTTCTGATCATTATGTGTATGTTAAGAAATTCTCTGATGGTGACTTTATAACTCTCTTGCTTTATGTTGATGACATGTTGATTGTTGGTCATGACACTAAGAAGATTGAAAGTTTTAAGAAAAATTTGATAAATCCTTTGCTATATGAAGGATTTGGGTCCTGCAAAGAAAATTCTTAGCATGAGTATCACTCGTGACAGGAAGAATGAAAAATTGTGGTTGTCTCAGCAAAAGTATATTGAGAAAGTTTTAGAGAGGTTGAGTATGAGTAATTCCAAACCTGTTAGTACTCGACTTGCTAGTCATTTCAAGATAAGTTCGCGATAATTTCTTACAAGTGAGAAAAAAAATAAATGAAGAAGATTTCATATGGATCTGCAGTTGGCAGTTTGATATATGCTATGGTTTGTATCAGGCTAGATATTGCTCATGTCGTTAGAGTTGTTAGTCGATTTCTCTCTAATCCTGCTGAGTAACACTGGCAAGCAGTGAAGTGGATTCTCACATACCTTAATGGTACTTCCAGAGTTTGTTTATGCTTTAGAAGTGACCAACCTGTGTTGTATGGTTACACAGATGTAGATATGGCTGGGATCTTGATTTAAAAAAGTCTACTTCTGGTTATATGATGACTTTTGCAAGAGGAGTTGTGTCGTGGTAATCTCGACTTTAGAAATGTGTTGCTTATCTACAATAGAGGTAGAATAATTACTGTTGTTAAAGTTTCTAAGGAACTCTTGTAGATGAAGAAATTTTTACAAGAGTTAAGCATTAATCAAGAGAAGTTTGTGTTATTTTGTGACAGTCAAAGTGCTATCCATCTCAGCAAGAATCTGACATTTCATTCTTGATTGAAGCACATAGAAGTGAAGTATCATTGGATACGTCAAACGCTTAAGATGAAGTCATATGCACTTAAGAAGATCTATACTAATGATAATAGTTCAAATATGATGACAAAGAGTTTACTTACAGTAAAAGTTGAATTCTTACAAAGAGAAGATGGGCTTGATAGAACAACTTATCCCCACTTAAGTCAGTGAAAAAAATTTTATTGGTGGATCCCCAACTCAAGTGGGACCCACACTTTAAAACAAAAATAAAATAAAATAAAAGAAAGTAGTGACTTATAACCCCGTGTAATAAAAAGAAAAAGTGGAAAGAGTGTTAGTGTCTCTCATTTGAAAGAAAGAAAAAGAATTTGTGAGGAAGAGGAGAGGCTTTCGGCATCGAAGAGATGAAGAAATCGGGGGGAAAAGAGCAACGCCATTTTGATTCTATTGAACTGGTAAATTTGCTTCATTTTTTATGAAATTTTAGTATATTATTTCTGGTGTAAAAATGAACATTAAGATATAACTTGCTAGTTGTATTGCCTTTTTTTTGTCTAATTCGAGATACCCAGTTTTATAGAGGGTTTATGTTAATTCATCAGTTTTGATGATGTATTTTAGTTGATTGTTGAGAAGTCCTAGTGCTACTAAGAAGATTCATTGTGTACTCATTATTTTGATAGTAAAAGATTTTACTAGGTTAAGTTCAATAATTTTTTTGTCCCTCTTTTAAGAATATTCCACAATAAAAATTCTAGTATTTGATTATTTAATTTCTGTCATTATATTTATCATTTGAAATATTTTTAAAATTGTCTATTTAACTGTATACATTATAAAAAAATTACTTTTTGTGCTTTCATAAGTAGACAAATTCTTATCTAAAATTTAGTGTTTTCCAACAAACTTTAGAGACGAAATTTGGACGTCAAATTTTTAGTGAAAATTTTGACAAATTTCTGTAGAAAAGAACAAAATAAATTTTTGCCAATTTCTTTTATACAGGTACAATTATCAGTCAGTAATTCCATTGATAAATGTGTATGTTTTCTTGTGCTAAATTATTATCCACAGATTAGTATTTCAAGGAGTAAAACACAACATTTTATTTTTTCTTTTTTAAATAACTTAATCGAATAAATAATTATTTTTTACCGTAAAAAATATAGACACGGACAAAATTAATAACTAAAAAATTAAATATTAATATTATATTTATAAAAAATGAAATCTGTTTGACAAAAATATTTTATTATTAAATTTTTATTGATTCTGTTAAAAACATATTAAATTTTTATTATCTATGTACCTATCATGTTTAATCTCTTGAAACATTTAACCCAACTACTTATAATATAAAAAAAAATCAACCCAACTGCATTAATAGTAAAAAACAAAAAAAGCATTTGTTTGAGGATAAAAATAAAGATATCAGAGTCAGAATAATAAATGTTGAAGAATCGAAGTAGAGCAAGGGAAAAAGTTTTAAAAACAAAAAAATTGAAACATCGTGGATGAACACAAAATATAATTATCTAATTTATCTTCGAAAAAGAAAGAAAAAAGAAAAGCAATAAAAATAAAATAAAACCCTACATTTAGTGAGCATATTAATTTGTCAATACTCAATATTGGTACCTATATACTATTCATTAATGTCTAATTAATTAATTTAGATTGGCTGAATATTTAATTTACTTATCTATTTAAATAAATATCAGAAATATATAATAATTTATTCATCAACAATAAATCTTTAAATGAAGTCCAAATTAAATTTATAACGAATTAGTTATTGACCAATTAAATTAGTAGGCAACCAAAAAAAATTCATCAACACCTAATAAGGTTTTATATTTATAGGTAATTAATTAAAGGAGGGAAAGTTGAGATGTTTTGATTTGTTATAAAAAAAAACAAAACCAAAAACTAAAATATAAGAGTTGGTACATATAAAGCTTTATAATTTGTGTGTGCTTCAACAGTAAATGGCGGATGTGATCCATGATTTGCGTAGATTTTGTGAAAACATAACTCGTGGAAGAGAATGCCAATTTTTTATCCATTATCGTGGTATTCACAAATCAACCTATCCTTTTCATTAAAGTTGTGGTTATATTCCACAAAAAAAAAAAAAAAAAAACGCCAAAATAAACTTTGGTAATAAGTTTTTATGTAAATCGTAATTTTAAGTCACGTATTATATATATATATATATATATATAACAAAACATAAACAAAAAATTATCCCCAGTGATATACCATCAATAAAAAAAAAATCTATATTACTCCACTTTTTATGACTAGTTAGATTTATAAAAAAAATTTTCTACACCTACTTTCTTGTTATTAAAGATTCACTCGTTTTTCTCTAGCTAAACATTTTAAATAACTGCAAAGAAATATATAAACTACTTGTTATGCTCTTCTTTTCTATTAACGATATATGTTCAACTCTCAAAATGTTCTTTCGGCAAACTCGAAATAGACCACAACCTCCCAAAGTCAGATAGTCATTCAACCATACCTATCAAGAAAACTCACAAACTAAAAAATAAGTGCTAAATATGTTCAATGTCTTTTTTACACAATACACACATATTATCACGGTGACTAATAATTTTCAACCTATGCAATCTTTTTTTAGTATTCACTTTTCATATCAAAGCAAACCAAAAAATAACTCCACTTATGGCAGAACCAAACATTTTCATATGGTTCTGGTGAAACTATAGCTAGTGATATTTTTCGGGAGTGTTTCTCATTGCACCAACTGCATAAAAGAGTTAGTTGAAAAAATGTCTTCCTTGTCAAACTTTCACATAACTCTCTCTTGCGTATCATATTCTAGTTTTATAGGCCTTAAAGTCTCATGCAACTGGTCCACTAATTCCAACTTCCATTGGTATCAATTTTGCCTCCACTGAAAGTTTCAAATCCACTCTAATCCATCTCAAAATCCACAATCTCCTATGACAGATCCTCTTTGCTTTGAAACAGAGAAGAATCTCAAAAAATTCATCTTTAGCGAACCACTTTGTAACCAAACATCTTCCCAGAAGCGAGTCATCCTTCCATCACCCACCTCCATAGACAACACAGCAATCCTCTTATCTCTCATATTACGATCCTTGAACTACAACTGACAGATAACCTTCCATGAACCCTTCTAATAGACAATGTCTGAGATGATAACATCACATTGGGGTTCAAGTCATAACAAGAGAATATAACCTTCTTTCATAATTGACACTCCTCTTTTCAAAAATGCCACCACTACTTGAAGAAGAGTGTTGTATTCTTAACCACGGCATTATCCATCTCCAACCCATCCATCATTTTAGGAGCCTGGAACCACTATCCACTTAATCAACGTCAAACTATTCTTACCTTTTTTCTTATTCTATAGGAATTTTTTTCTGTAACGAAATCAACTTTTCTGCCACTATTTTTGACATTTTATATAAGCTCAAATAGTACACCAGTAGATTATTCAACACATATTTAATAAAGACTAACTTATTCGCTTTATTAATCGAGTATTTTTGGCTTTCACAAACTAAATTTTTAAAGTATATTTTAAATTTGTAGTTTGAAATCACAATTTATATATAATTAAAAAGGATGCGAATATAATTTTTTATTTTAGAATTATATGTAATATAGTATTTATTTTAATTTACTCATGTAAAAAAATCCCAATAAATATATTTAAATCTATTTTTTATATAATTGATTTTTGTGTATCTTTTCAATTTGTTTAAGCGTTATTAGTCTTATCTATGGATATTCTATGTTATCAGTAAAAATTAAAAAAAAATTAAGTATTATATACATATTTAAAATTAAATACTATATATTATATATAAATATATATATTATTTAATTTATTTTTATTGTATATTTTTTATTTTTATATATTATATATGAATATAATTTATTTTTTATATGATTGTATTTTTTTACTAGTAATATGGTTGAAAAATAAATAAATAAATAAATAAAAGTAGGAAAAAGTTTGTAAATGCGGGTCCTATCATTCCCTTATGGAATCCAATTCCATATTTGAAATGGTCAAATATATAACATAATATTTCTAATGTGAATTATTGTCACTCTTTTGGAGTTAGGTGATGTAAAGTATATTAGTATTGTTTTTTCATAATAATAATAATAATATTATATAATTGTAAATTTTTTAAAATAAATACATCTCAATATTTAATTTTTATTATAAAAATTTAAAAATTAATAATATTTGACATTCTTATAATAAATTACATCTCAATATTAAATATTTTATCAAATGAAATAAAAAAGATGGGATTTATATTCTGTTTTTTCCAATATAGTGAATGGTTTATGAGTTAGTATTATTTTTGTTAGAAATGCTCTTTGGATGGGTGCCTTCTTAGTTAGGAACGGATATCAAAAAAAACAAGTGTCAATTATCACGGTAAATTTTAGAAGGTTAGATTTAATGATATTTGTATAGTTTTTTAGAGTATTTGAGAATGTTCTAGATGGTTCCGAAACATTCTAGAATGTTCTAGAAGGTCCCGGAATACCCTAGAAGGTTCTAGAAGACTCTGGAAGGACATAGAGTAATCTAGAAGAGTCTTGATGTATATAGAAGTATGAAGAGTAGTATGGAATAATCTAAAAGTATTTAGAAAGTTATGATATGATAGATATTTGTAATAAAGGTTCTGGATGATTATTCTGGACTGTTGATTGGATTTAATCCTAACTATCCATTAAGGAGGTGGATGGCTATAAATAGGAGGTGAGAGTTAGAGTTTGAGGGTGTGAGTCATGTGTGAGTCATTTGTAACAAACACTTGAGTAATAAAGTGTTCTTTCCACTAAAGCTTTCTTTCTCTTGTGTTCTTAGCTTTCTTGCTAAGTATTGAGGGTTAGATTGACTTGGTCTTAGCTCAAGAGGTTGAGTAAGTCCGAGTTCCGGCACGGTAGCGTTGGAGTGTGTTCAAGCTCGTGACAAATTGGCATCAAAGCAAGGTTCGAGAGGGAGCACAAGTGGTTTGTGGGTATGACTTCTAGTGTAACCATAGAGTATGTTGAGTCTCAAAGAGGAAGGGACACTATTCCTTCTCAATAAGGAGGCAAGAATGCCTGTTTTTCAAGTGAGCCTAGAGGTAAGGATTCTAACTTCTTAGAAGAGAGAGTTTCTATGTTGAAAAATGTTTTATCCTCTATGGATGAACGCTTCCAAAGGATAGAACATGACAAGAAGACCCTCGAGGGTCACGTGTTAGGAGAACTAGATGCTTTCAAAGAAAGCATGCTCCAAATCGAAGAGAAGCTTGGGAATTCCTTGAAGCTATTTGTGGAAGTTCGAATTTGGTTCGAGGAGGCAAAATCTCGACCAACCATTATAAGAGAGATGACAAAATTTGATCTCCCAAAGCCAAAGGAGTTCAAGGGCGTGAGGGACGCTTGAGAGGTGGAGAACTTCCTATGGCAAATGGAGAGGTACTTTGAAGGCCAAGGGGTGGTCGAAGAAGCAATAAAGGTATACACTGCAGCTCTCTACCTTTCTGATAATGCTACTTTATGGTGGAGGAGAAAGTGTGCCGATATGAAAAAGGGTACTTGCAACATAACCACATGGAAAGATTTTAAAAGGGAGTTGAAAAGACAAATCTTTCCTAAGAATGTGGTTTATGAAGTAAGGAAGAAGTTGAGGGAGTTGAAGCATAAGAGTACGATTAACGATTATGTAAGAGAGTTCACTACTCTTACACTTCAAATCCCCAACTTAGCATCAGAGGATGTATTGTTCTTCTTCATTGATGAACTCCAACCTTGGACAAAGCAAGAACTACAAAGAAGGAATGTTAAGGATGTCGATGAAGCCAATGTGGTGGCCGAATCACTCACTGAGTATCATAGGGGAGACTCTAAACCCAAGTCTTCCTCCAAGCCTAGTTCTACTAAAGGTGGGGGAGACAAGGAGAAGAGTTTCTCAACCAAAAAGGAAAGAAAATACTCTTCGAAGAAAGAGTACGAGGAAAAGAAGAAGACTTATGTGCCCAAAGGAGGATGCTTCGTGTGCAAGGGACCACACCAAATGAAGGACTGTCCCAAGCTAGGGACTCTTGCATCTATCGCTGAGAAACAAGAGGCTCAATCTCAAGTAACAGAGTATGTTGGATCTATCCAACTCATGAATGCTGTGAAGGGCAATGAGGCAAGCACTGTAGAAAAGAAAGGCTTGATGTATGTAAAAGCCTTTATCAATGAAAAACCCGTCATGGCTATGATCGACACTGGTGTTACACATAATTTCATCACGCCTGATGAAGCAAAGAGGCTTGAGTTGAAGATCACCAAAAAGAATGGTTGGTTCAAACCCATAAATACCAAGGGTGAATCCCTTAAGGGAGTAGCAAAAGGGGTTGAGATAACTCTTGGTTCTTGGAAAGGCCTTGTGAATTTCTCAGTAGCACCCATGGACGATTTCAAAATAGTCATCGAGCTTGATTTGCAAAGGAAGACAAATATAATACCTATGTTATACTACGACATAGTATGCGTCATGGAGAAAGTGTCTCCATGCATAGTCCCTACAATCCCTAAAGCTGGAGGACTACCAATGCTTTATGCTATGCAACTCAAGAAAGGGTTTAAGAAGAGAGATTACATATTTGGCTTTATTACAAGAGGAGTCAATATCTGAAAAAGAAGACTTTCCTTCCAAAATCAAGGAAGTCCTTGAAGAAAATAAGGATGTGATGCCTCCCGAGTTGCCAAAATAACTACCACCTAGGAGGAAGGTGGACCACAAGATTGAATTGGAGTCAGGAGCAAAGCCGCCTTCCTTAACACCTTATAGGATGGCACCGCTAGAACTTGAGGAGTTAAAGAAGCAACTCAAGGATTTGCTAGATGCTGGGTTCATCCGTCCATCGAAGGCACCTTATGGTGCACCAGTCTTGTTCCAAAAGAAGCGTGATGGTTCGTTGAGACTATGCATCGACTATCGAGCACTTAACAAGGTAACCATCAAGAACAAATACCCTATACCTTTGATAGCCGATTTGTTTGATCAACTTGGTAGAGCCAAATGGTTCTCAAAGCTGGATTTGAGGTCAGAAACCAAGTGAGGATTGCCGATGGTGATGAGCCTAAGATCACGTGTGTCACAAGGTATGGATCGTATGAGTGGTTGGTGAGGCCTTTTTGGCTTGACCAATGCTCCTACAACCTTCTGTACCTTGATGAACGAGATCTTTCGACCTTATCTTGATCGGTTTGTAGTGGTCTACTTGGATAACATTGTTGTCTATAGCAATACCTTGGAGGAACATGTAGAACACTTACGAACCGTGTTCAAGATCTTGCGAGAGAATAACCTATATGTGAATAAGGAAAAGTGTTCCTTTGTAAGGGACGAAGTCTACTTCTTGGGACACATCATTAAAGATGGAACTCTCTGTATGGATCAAGGAAAGGTGAAGGCTATCAAAGAGTGGGAGCCACCAAACAAGGTATCTGAATTGAGGTCATTCCTTGGGTTGGCTAATTACTATCAGAGGTTTATCAAGGGATACTCTGCTAAGACTACACTATTAACTGATCTTCTCAAGAAGAATCACTCTTAGAAATGGTCAAAGGAGTGTCAAAAGGTCTTTGATGAGTTGAAGACTGCTATCACAGAAGGACTGATACTAGCACTACCCGACTACTCAAAGGTATTTGAAGTCCACACTGATGCTTCTGACTATGCTATTGGAGGGGTTCTGATGCAAGAAGGACATCCGATTGCCTTTGAGAGTCACAAGTTGAATGATACAAAGAGGCGATACACCATCCAAGAGAAGGAGATAACCACGGTAGTGCATTGTCTAAGAACTTGGCATCACTACTTGCTTGGTTCACACTTCATCGTCAAGACAGACAATATAGCTACAAGATACTTCTAAACTCAGAAGAAGTTAAGCCCTAAATAAGCTAGGTGACAAGATTTCTTAGCTGAGTTTGATTTCAAATTTGAATACAAGTCAGGCAAAACTAATGTGGTAGCAAATGCGCTGAGCCACAAGGCTGAGTTGGCAGCCATTTCTATGGTCGAAGGAGATATGGTGCATACCATCAAAGAAGGGTTGCATCATGATCCATTAGCCAAGAAGTTGGTAGAGTTGGCTAGAGAAGGGAAGACCAAAAGATTTTGGCTAGAAGATGACCTTCTCTACACTAAAGGGAGAAGACTATACGTCCCTAAATGGGAAAATCTAAGAAAAAAATTAGTGAGAGAATGCCATGACATCAAGTGGGCTGGTCACCAAGGTCAGTGAAGGACTTTGGCACTCATTAAATCATCTTATTATTGGCATCAAATGAGAGACAAAGTGGAGAGTTATGTGAAGACTTGTCTTGTGTGCCAACAAGATAAGATTGAAAACAAGACACCAAGTAGGTTGTTAGAACCTCTGCCTCCATCAGAGTGACTGTGGAAAAGTGTCTCTATAGATTTCATCTCTGTCTTACCGAAGTCTGAGGGGTTTGGATCTATTCTCGTAATAGTAGGTCGATTTTCAAAGTATGCTACTTTTATACCTGCCCGTACTGACTACACTATAGAGGAAGCAGCAAAACTATTCTTCAAGAATGTGGGAAAGTACTGGGGATTGTCTAAGAGCATTATTAGTGATCAAGATCAATGCTTCACAGGACGACTATGGACAGAGTTGTTCAAACTGCTTGGGTCGGAGCTTCCTTTCTCAACAAGTTTCCATCCTCAAACTGATGGGCAGACTGAGAGAGTGAATACCTTACTCGAGTGTTACTTAAGGCATTTCATAAGAGCTAATCAGAAGGATTGGATAAGACTCCTAGACATTGCTCAGTTCTCATACAATCTGCAAAAGAGTGAGTCTACAAGGAAGAGTCTGTTCGAGACTGTGATCGGACAACAGCCGCTTACACCACACTCTCTTTCTTCCTCTTACTCAGGGAAGAGCCCAGGAGCTTATCATATGATTAAGTCATGGGAAGAACAAGCAAATATCACTTGTTCTTACCTCAACAAAGCTGCAAAGAGTATGAAAAAATGGGCAGATAAGAAGACGAGGCATGCAAGCTATCAAGTGGGAGACAAGGTAATGATTAATCTTCTTTCACAATAATTCAAAGCCTTTCGCAAGGTTCATAAGGGCTTAATCCGCAAATACGAATGGTTATTTGAGATCATTGGACGTGTTGGGGAGATTGCTTACAAAGTACAACTCCCTCCCTCTATGAAGATCCACCCGATCTTCCATGTGAGTATGCTTAAACCATATCGACCAAGATGAACCGAGTAGAGGTGACTCGAGTCGTGCTCTGCTTGTGGTGATTAGATCCTTTGATAAAGAAATCAAAGAGATCTTAGCTAATCGCGTCGTGTGACGAAGAGGAGTATCACCAAGTATCCAATACTTGATCAAGTGGAAAGGACTCCCGATAACCAGGGGCGGAGCTTAGTTAAGACAAGGGGGCCATGGCCCCCCCAAACTTTTGGTAAAAAAATTAGTAATACTTCTTCAAAAAATAAAAAATTAGTTCAATTGGCTCAAATACTTTGCTATGACTTAAAATACCAAAGTTCAATCTTCATCTTTTGTTTTTATTGCACAATAATTTTTAGTTTTAAATATTTAAAACATGTTAGATTTGGATTTAACTAAGTGTATTCGTATTTCGTAGCTCTTCTCTATTCAATAAGCAACACTTTCTCTACCTTTGAGTTCAAATATAAAAAATTAGGTATTTTTTATTTATGTAATTTAGTATTATTTTACATTTTATATTTTACATTTTACATTTTACATTTTACTGTTTATCTAATTTAATTTTTTATATCATAAAAAATATTAGAATATTCAATAAGTATTGATATTATTGTATTTGTATAAATTGATAAAAAAATTCAATAAATATTATAAATTTTAATATTTATCATTCTAACTTCTTTTTTACATATTTTACAGGATATATATTCAAATTTTTATATAAAATAATCATGAAAATAAAAGAATTGATACATTTTTTAAGAAGAAGGCTAATATTTAAGAAGGAGAACATATAACTTTTACAATATCAACACCTGTAGATAGTTTTTCTACTTTAATGAATCACGAAAAAGTGAGATACAACCTCCAAAAGTTCAAAGAGTTGCATCTGATGAGTTTGACCTTAATTTTTTGGAACAAGACCCTGAAAAACGGCTTTAAATTTGGCAATATCACCCAAATCAGATAGATGAGGTGAGATGAACTTATCTTAAACGGAGTTCATATCAAAAGCATCTTAACAATTATCTTCTATCTGCCCCCCCCCCCAAATTTTGTTTCAAGCTCCGCCACTGCCGATAACTAAAGCTAGCTAGGAAGCTCGTGAAGATCTGTGGCAATTTCAAGAACACCTAGAGCGCTATCATGAACAAAACGCGACGAGGACGTCTGTGCAATAGGTGGGGGAGAATGTCACGGTAAATTTTAGAAGGTTAGATTTAACGGTGTTTGTATAGTTTTTTGGAGTGTTTGAGAATGCTCTAGATGGTTCCGACACATTCTAGAACGTTCTAGAAGGTCCCAGAATATCCTAGAAGGTTCTAGAAGACTCTGGAAGGACATAGATTAATCTAGAAGAGTCTTGATGTATATAGAAGTATGAAGAGTAGTATGGAATAATCTAAAAGTATTTAGAAAGTTATGGTAGGATAGATATTTGTAATGAAGGTTCTGGATGATTAATCTGGACTGTTGATTGGATTTAATTCTAACAATCCATTATGGAGGTGAGGGTTAGAGTTTGAGGGTGTGAGTCATGTGTGAGTCATTTGTAACAAACACTTAAATAATAAAGTGTTCTTTCCACCAAAACTTCTTTCTCTTGTGTTTTTTTGTGTTCTTAGCTTTTTTGCTAAGTATTGAGGGTTAGGATGACTTGGTCTTAGTTCAAGAAGCTGAATAAATTCGAGTGTCAGCATGGTAGCGCTGAAGTGTGTTCAAAGTCGTGACACAATATAACAAAATTAAATAAATAATTGAATAAATACTCATTTTAATCTCTGGTATTTATTTTAACGGATAAAAGAATTTTAAAAAAATTAAATATCTCAAATAAATCAATCACTGTTTTTATAAGTTTTGGGACAACGCAATCCTTCCATCGAATCCAATATTAAAGGCGAACAAAAGATGCCTACGTAGGTGATGAGCTATCCATTATGTATTGTGCTGACCGAATTGGATGGGTATTGATGACAAGAACCACAATAAAATTGGATAAGGACTTATATGTTCAAAATTATTAAAAAGATTAGTCAAACTGCGCTACGTAATTTGCGAATTTTGGTGAAGTGGGATAATCTTTTGGGCTAAAAGTTATTTTATTTATTTATTTTTATTAAATAAAAGAGTGATTAATATTAAAAATATATTTTTTATTTTCTTTTAAATACATTAATATTTACTTATATTTATAAATTTATTCTTAAATAGTATTTTTTATTAAATAAGGAATGATATGTTCTTTATTAATTAAATAAATTTAATTTTAATTTTTTATTTATTATATTTTATATTAATGATTCAAATTTAAAATTAAGATTTAAGATTTAGAGTGTTTTATTTCATTTTTTTTGTTTATTTTTAATAAGAAGTTAATTTTCAAAGAATAATATATTATTTTTTTTAGAGTGCATTAATACGTACCAGATGTATGGATATTATGAATAAAAGTCTTGTTAAGGAGCCAATGGCTTATTTGTACAATGTGTAGCTATATGAGTTATAAAATGAACATCCGAGTACTAGGGATAATAAACATTTCATGTCATAAAACCACTAACGTTGAAGTTAACGTGGCTTTTATTTGGGGTAAGGAACGTTAGTAAAAAAGTTGAATGTCACTAACGTTCTCGAACCCATATTTTCACTAAACGACCTTTTGGATCTAGAGCTCTAATACCATATTATGATACCACTCATCCCAGAAGCTTAAGCTAATAGGAAAAAGTAACACTAATGGTTATATCTCTAATACTCCCTAGACTTTTATTGTGCACATTGTACAAATATTCCATTGGCTTCCCATACTTTCTCTTCTACTCTTATACAATGTAATTCTTATCATACAACAATCTATCTAGAATAAAAGAATGTACAAATATATTAAATTTTGATTTAGAAACAATCTAATAATTAAGTATTTATTTTATTTTATATAAGTAAAAAAACTTAATTTATATATTAGATATACTGAATTTTTTTTTACATAAATAACAGATAAACAAGTATTTTTACAAACAAATTTCTAAAGAGTTATTGTTTCTTTTTAAATAACGGAAATCTCTCTTAAAATTAATGCAGAAATTTTGTGAAACTAACATAAAAATTTCTTATAACGAACCAATATAAAAACTTTTGAAATAAAATACACAGAAATTAAATAAAAAATTGATAGAACACAAATAACAGAAGAAAAAATATATTAATTAAGACATATTAGAAATGGAGTGCTAGCCCCTAATTAATGTTAGGCCTATGGATTTCCATAAAATCAATAAAGTCATCTATGTACTTTTGATGCAGCTCCTTCTTCCCAAATATCTTGACCTTCTTCTCCTCTGCATGGCTTCTACAACTCTTTCCTTCCTCTTCCAACATCATAGTTCTCAATGCCTTGGCTATAGAATATCTTGTGAATTTTCCATCATCTTCATTTCTTTCCACTTTTATCCCTACTTTTATTCCTTCCGCAACCATAGCATTCAACTCTTGCTCCCTTGAGAAGGGCAATAAAATAAGTGGACAACCAAATTCAAGAGACTCTATTATGGAACTCCAACCACAATGACTCAAAAACCCTCCAATAGACTTATGTGCTAATATTTTTAATTGTGGTACCCAATTATTCCATATAATTCCACGTTTATTATTTGTCTTCATTGGTTCGTTATTAGGACTATTTTTCCGTTTTAGAGCCCAAAAAAATGGACAATTAGATAATTCTAATCCCATAGCTATCTCATTGAATTCTTCATCACTTAGTTTAACCTCACTTCCAAATGCTACATAAATCACTGACCCTTTTTCTTGTTTATCTAACCACTTAAGAATTTTGGGCCAATTTTCATCCTTGTCTTCATCATTACTTTGTGGTGAAGGTGGCAATAATCCAACCGGTATAATTGGTTTCTTGCATACACGTTCAAGATTCTTTAGAGACTCACCTTCAACCTCCGTGCAACTTCTTATAGCGACGGCGGCGGCTCCGACGACAATTTCTTGGAGTCTGAATGCATCTGTGACCCCAGATTCATTTTGTTGACTTATGAAGTCATACACAGGCTTAGCTATTTCTTCAATGGAGTTGCTATGTGCCCTTATTAGAACGGAATCCAAAATGTAATATTTAACAAATGCACAAAAGATAGAAAAGAAAATGCATGAGATACCAAGGTTAGAACATATTGGTGGTAACCAAAAAGGTGCAAAGTCATATAAGAGCCAATGAGGAGTGGAACTCTCTAGAAACTTAGTCAAAGGTCCTTGAAGACCATCAAAAGCTTTCTTAAGGTATGGTACTATGTGGTGTGGAACATCCAAAGTTGATTCTGCATTTTGAGGGAGATTTTCTACCTGGGGCAATGGAAGTTCTATGAACTCCAAAAAAGGTTGCAAATTTGAAGGTAGTTTAGGGAGGCGTTTGATGTTTGTAGGTGTGGAAATGAATGAAACTTTGTGACCCTTTTGAGCTATGAGTTTTGCAAGCTCATAGAATGGAATTATGTGACCAAAAGCAAGCCATGGAAACATAGCAATGTGAAGCTTCTTGGGTTGGTCAAGCATGGTGATAATAATGATCTTTTGTTTGGTAAGAGTTAATCACACTAGAGTTTATGTTTAGTATTATTGTGGTCATTTGTATATATAGAGGATATAATAAGTATTGTATCAAATTAGTCTCACATAAAAAAAATAAAAAATAGAAAAAGTGAAAAATTTATAAAATAAAAATTTTTTAAATTTACTATTTTAAAAATTTTTTAAATTAAATATGGTGTCTTCTAATTTTATATTCTCGCACTTGAACTTGAATTGTGATCATGTGCCTAATACAATGATTGTTCCTCAATAATTGCAAAACTACAAGCGTACCTACGTGTCTCCGTATGAGCCAATTGTCATAAATGGAGTTGAATTATTATGTTCCTCTATGTGTATCTCCTTCAATTTACCATCTTTCAAAATGGGTCACAAATCTGACTGAGGCATGTGATGTAGTACTACAATAAATTTGGGTTGAGACTACCTTTAAAATCGGATTTAAATCCTAACAATGGTGATTGGGTCACTTTTTAATTTAAATATGAAAGGAGGAATGGTGTAGAACACAGTTATAGAGTATATGGGTGCTTTACATAGTTGTGGTGTCAAGAGCAAATCGGACCGTCCGATTTGTGTTTAAAAAATTTAAAAAAAATTGCATTACACAAATCGGACCATCCGATTTGTATTTTAAACAATTAAAAAAATTTAATATTGAAATCGGACCATCCGATTTTAGTTTTCAAAATAAAAAAAAATTAAAAGTACAAATTTGGCCATCCGATTTTTCCTCCCACACAAATCGAACTATCCGATTTGTGTTCAAAATTTTTTTAACAAAGAAATCGCACAGTCCGATTTTTTCACTTTATAGTTCAAAAAGAATTATCCCATATTCATGTCTAGCACCACCCACCTTCACACCCATGCACAACACACATAGAATCTGCATATCCAAAAAAATTAGTGGGTTAGTGGGTGAAGGTGTTTTATATGAAAAAAAAAATGGATTTTTAAATTAATTATTATATATTTATGTATATTTATATCTAGAATTTAGTTTGTATGTATTCTAAAATTATCACATATTAAAAAAATAATATATAATATATTTTAATTATAAAATTAATAATATATAATATAATTTAATAGTATAATGAATATATGGATATTATACCTGATAATGCACTAATCAAGTATTTAATAACTTTAAATGCAAAATTAAAGTAGTCTACTTGTCATCCCGTGTTCATTAATTATAACATACTTGATGTTATGAATTATGTGTTTATTAACTTTTAAAATAAGAATAAAGTATATTTTTTGTCTTTAATGTTTGTGATATTTTTTTAAAATATTACTAACATTTAATTTTATTCAATTTCGTTCCTAATATTTTCAATTCATTTAATTTTATCTCTAAGTTTTTAATTTTTGTCAAAATTATCTTTAAAAATTTTTAATATTATCCCTAAAATTGTATATGAAATTAACATTCAGAAGTAATTTTAACATAATTTGACAATTTTAAAGATAAAATTAAAATAAAACTAAACTTAAGGATATTTTCGATGAAACAAAAATCTTTTGACGAACAAAATCGTCAATATCTATCTTAAATGAGTTTTATTTTATACTAGATATAACAACTTTATTTTTACGCATCATGTAAGTGCAAATAAAAGGTAATTAAATACCTTACAGTTCAATTATTACAACATTTTGAATTCTGAAACTAAAATTAAATATGAAGAGAGGAGACCCAGGAATGGAGAGGAGGAGCTGGCACTATGGTTTTTGAGTTCAGCGGAGGTGAGAAGAGGGGTAGAAGAAGAGAAAGGGACGTGGCGGTGTGGGTTGTCGCAGGAGGTTGTGATGAAGGGAGGTGGTTGTGGCGGTGCTGAGGTGATGGTGATGGAGGTTATGGTAGTTGGGAAGAGACAGTAATGAATGAGGATGATGGTGAAAAAGATGAAGATGATGATGGTGAATGGTTGGCTCATATATGACTTTGAGGGGTGGGAGTGCCACGTAGATTCGAAAACCCACGAACCAAGCTCAGATCCAAGTCAGAATACTTTTGTCACATGAACAGCATCTATCATAGGTATAAGATTAGTTTCAAACTTTCATGAATACAAATGTCAACGTTTTCATCTCTCATGGATACAAATAGTCATTTATTCTAATTACTGATGTCAGCAAATCAATTGATTCTGTATTTCTGAATTTGATTGAACTTTTTGAGTTTGACCGGTTCGGTAAATTTTTGGAAAGGGCAAAAATCAATTTACAATAATAGCGATTAAAATAAAAATTTTAAAATATTAAATTAAAATGTATATATACATAATTATAAAAAATTGAAATTTAGAGACTATTGCCCTATCCTTCCAAGAGGCTCCGCCACTGCTAAAATAGAGACAAAAGTACTTATATCCATATTTATTTGATAAAAATATTATTTATATATTAAAATTAATTATTATATATATAATTTAATTGATTTTTAATTTATATTTATATATCAATATATATTTTATAATTAATTTTAATAAATAATTTTAGTGCATACTTAATATAATTATTGTTGGATGGATAAATTAAATAATCTTTCTTTTTCTTAAAAAGAATGAAAAAGTATCTTAAGAAATATTAATGCATCATAGCCTTTGAGCATTTTGCGTGGAATGCATGGGAAGATTAAAAAAGTATATCCGTCCGTACTGTACATCCACTTTTCTAGAAGATATCATGTGTAGTGTATTGCCCCGATTAAATTCTGATTAATTGATAAAAATAGATAAGATTAAATTATACACTTAGTTCTTATATTTTTGGTGAAATTGTAAATTGGTCTTTACACTTTAAAAGTTTGTAATTGAATTTCTAAAGATAATTAAAATTTATAATTTAATCTCCACCCTTCAAAAAGTATTTTATTTAACAGAATATTCTCAGAATATTTTATATTTTGAACATGTGACTTGCACATGTTTGCAATAGGGACCAATTTGCAATTTTAGTGAAAGTATGAGGATCAACCGTGTAATTTAACCATTTGAAAATGACCAAAAACTTCCTATACTATCTGAATCTACCCTACCCCTCCCCAACTCTCTCACTCTCACTTTCTCACTTTTCAAAATGGCACCTCAGCCACAACGCTCTCTGTCTCTCACCTCAGCTCACCATCGTCGTGCTTCTCGCCTCCGTCACCACGCCGAATTCACTAATAAATTGAGTTGCTATTTTTGTGTTGATTTGTTGCTATTTTTTTTTAGACATTAAATTGTTCGCTTTGAGCATGCTTGGGATTGGAATTGTTCTCTTTCATTTATCGTCGGTGTTCAGTATTGGAATTGGAAGAGAAGAAAAAGTTGTCGGATGAGAGAGGCGAGATGGAGAAAAAAGGCAAGATCCGACTAGTGAGCACAAATGCGGTGGATCCGGCGTAGCGACGGTGAACCGAGGTGAGAGATAGAAAGCGGTGGGGTTCGGGTGTCGTTTTAGAAAGTGAGAGAGTTGGGGAGGGACGGGATAGGTTCAGATAGCCTATGGAGTTTTTGGTCACTCCAAATGATTAAATTACACAGTTGGTCCCCATACTTTCACTAAAATTGTAAATTGGTCCCTGTTGTCAAATATGTGCAGGTCACATGTTCAAAATAAAGAATATTCTGAGAATATTCTGTTAAATCAAACACTTTTTGAACGGCGGGGACTAAATTGCAAATTTTAATTCTCTTTAGGGACCTAATTACAAACTTTTAAAGTGTAAGGACCAATTTGCAATTTCACCAAAAGTGTAAGGATGAACTGTGTAATTTAACCAATAGATAACTAGTTTAACTATTGTTATCTTATTTTATTTATTCTAGAATCTAATCTAACCAACCTAAACTATCTATTTTTTAACGTGAATTTTATGGTGTAGAAGAAAAAAAATTTCTACACATGTAAATTTGTATTGTTACAAAAAATAATTGACATGTGTCCTTGAAAAAAGAAGACAAAGTTAGTTGTTTTGCAGGTGAGATGCAGCTTTAAAAGTGAAGTATAAAGACCTTCTCTCTCTTTCACGTAAAAATTTTAATACTTAGCTTAAATAATTATATTTATCATGATTAATTATAATGTGTTAGAATTTTTTTGTCTTTACACAAAAGAAAGCATTTTGGGTTAAAGTCAAGTTTTTTTTTTTTTTGTTATTGCTCCATAAATCTTAAAGCACATTTTTTCATTTTATCACACCATTTTAATTTATTGAAACATATATCCATTAGTATATATTTATACAAGTTAATTTTAATTTCATTCTTAACTAAAAAATATATAAAAATAAAACAATATCTTAAAATTTAAAAATTAATTTTTTTATTTATCGGTTAAATTTTAGTATAACATTCTCATTCTTATATATATATATATATATATATATATATATATATATAAGTATTTTATAAAATAATAATTTTATTTTTTTAATAATAAAGATAAATTTTATGTTTTTGAATAATAATAGTAATACAATCATTTTTTTTCTATAATTTGTTTCAAATAAAGGGAAATTGATTCTTTAACTTTATTTTATAATAAAGTTAAACGAATGGTAGCTAATCAAAATTAGTTTTCAGCTTTTTTTTTCCAAATTTATAAAATCCAAGATAATAAAAATTACTCTTTTTTAAGAGAATAATTAATAAAATCAATTCATCATAAACAAATTTTTATAAAAATTAAAAATATATGGGAGTTAATGATCATAGGAGGATCACTAGTAAGAATAGTAATTATACTTGGGGAATAAATTTTTTATTTTTTTACATAAATATGATAAAGTGTAATTTTTTATTATGTAATTTTAAATAAAACTAAAAAAATATAAAAAAAATATTAATTAACAATTAATGATATCAATAGAAAAAAATAGAAAAGATTCATTTTTATTTTTCACTGCAATAATAATAAATGTTACGTATTAAATGAGTGAATAATATACATAGTATTATAAGTTCATAAACTTATAAACTCAAACTTTCATTTTGTATTTCTTCTTGTAATATCCAAATACGAAAACAAATCAGTATACAATACTATCATGTTAAAATAATTAATCATTTTAAATTTTAAATATAATTAATCAGCCTAACTATTAAAATTTTCACATGCAACAGAAAGGTCTTGTAAAATTACATCTCACTTTTAAAATGATAGACCTTGTTTTCTTGTTTGAATGACACTTGTCAATTATTTACTAAGACAACACAAATCTATAGATGTAGAAAATTTTTTTTCTACACCATAGAATTCACCACTTTTTAATTAGAAATATAGTTTTTCAGCCAAGTATCGCAAAATTTTTTTTACACATTTCTAGTAGGGATGGCCACGGGTTCCATGGGGGCGGGGACATGTTCCCCGCCCCCTGCCCCCCGCCTCCAAAATCTGTTCCCGTTCTCGCCCCATTCTCGCGACGGGTAATGGGGACTCCGTATTTGTCGGGGATCGGGGTCTCCACGGATATTCGCAGATTTTTATAAAAAATAATAAACATAAAAAAAAAGAAAAAAACAGAAAAATAGAAAAAAATTAAAGATCATTCCTAATTGTTATTACAAACATATTTTTTGTTGTCTCCAAATACTTAAATGAACAATAAGCAACAAACATCTCTACTAAATATATTTGTAAAACATTAAAACAACCAAACATATTCAAAAACTAAAAAATATAATTCTCAAGTCTTCTTTCATCCTGTGATGATAGTGATGATAAATTCTGATTTATTTAAATCCTACATGGAACATAAAAACACAAATCATAGGACTCATAAAAATTCAAAGAAATCACAAAAATCAAATCACAGAAATATAGATTGTAATGAACAAAATCAAAATGAGGAATAATCAGAGTCAGAAATAATACTATAATAATAAACAAGTATTCTTCAAAGTAAATTAAAATTAACAAGTTGTTCAAAGTATATTAAAATAAATCAGAACAAGTTCTTTAAAGCAAATTAACAAATTCTTCAAAATAAATTAACATTAACAAGTTTTTCAAAGCAAATTAAGATAAATCAGGATAAGTTCTTCAATAATGAATGCTAGTGGATTTACCTGAGCAACCATTTCAGTGTCTTTATAAATGCCACATGATTGCATACAAGGAGAACCCCTCATTATCAAATCACAGGCTTCGCCATTGTTACCGCCATAAAACACTTGTAACTCAATTATATTCAACTTCTTAATTATCCTCTGCACCCTCAACACCATATCCGTTTCCACGTTGCTTTTTCCCTTATAACATTTTTAACTCCCCTTCTATCAAAAACCAGAAATTCAAACATATCAGCTAAAAGTCTAAAATCAAAATCATGTCATCAAAATCTAGACCGAAATTCAATCATTAATCGCCACACCAGCAAAATAACTAACTTTTGAATAATTATTTGAAAAAGTAAATCTAATTTCTGTGAATAAAAAATAAATTAGGAAATCATAATAATCAAACTATGACTAAGCAAAATCAAATTAACAAATTCTTGAAAATAAATTAAGATAAATCACAACAAGTTCTTCAAAGCAAATTAACAAGTACTTCAAAGTAAATTAAGATAAATCAGAACAACTTTTTTAAAGCAAATTAACAAGTTCTTCAAAGCAAAATAAAATTAACAAATTCTTCATAGAAAATTAAAATAAATCAGTACTAATTTTGCAAAGCAAATTAAAATTACAGGGATAATATGATAGATGAACCCTAAAACCACAACTGAATAAATTTAAATGGTAGATGGTAGTTCACAAAACTTACTGAAAGGAAGAGTAGCTGAGCTGACGGTGAAAATCGGCGACAAGGCGAAGAAGCGAAGACGTGAAGGCGAGATGAGATGACGCGGAGAGGCGAAGACGCGAAGGTTGGCGAAGGGGCTCTGTAGTAACGCTGGCGCTACTGCCTCGGCTGGGTCAGGTGGCGACGAACATGCTCTCCTCGACTGGGTCAGGTGGAGATGGCGATGTTCTCCTCAGCTGGCCAGATGCGACGACAATGTTGCGACTGAGAACGTGATGAATAGTGAGACTCAGACGCGCGAGAAGAGGGTAGGAGCTTCGTGTTGGCGGCAGTGAGGGGGTAGGAGATGGTGGACGGCAGTGGTGACCGGTAGTGGTGAGAGGAGAGGAGAGGAGTGAAAAGGAGAGGGAGAACGAGCTTCAGAGTGAGTGTGAGTGACGGCTAGGGTTGAATTTTCAACCTCTTCACTTTGAAATATATATATATATATATATATATATGGCAGGGGTATTATTGTCTTTTTATATATATGGGGATTATACAGGTCCCCACGGGGCGGGACCTCTATCCCTGCCCCCGCCCCGTATAATAAATGGGTCCCCGTCCCCTGTACCCGCGGGTACAAAATCTTCTCCATATCCGCCCCCCGACGGATAAATCCCACGGGTATCCACCCCGCTGGGAATTTTTGCCATTCCTAATTTCTAGTGTGTGAGCAACAGTGGTTGCATATACTGACTAACCTTATTTATAAAAAAGGAGATCTCAGACTTGATAAGAGTTGTATATTGCAATGATCCTATTACAGACCTATATAAATATGGATTATTAAATTCATCATTTCTTTGACCAGAGAATTTTAAATTTGTAATCATAGGGATAAGAACTCCTTTAAAATTTAGCATGTTTGCCTTTTTAGATAATTTAGTAGCTTCTATTCCTAAGAAGTAGCTAAATTCTCCAAGATCCTTTAAAGAGAAAGCATTGTTCAATTGAGTAATGGTGGTTTGAATGATACTATTATCATTGCTCGTAATAAGAAAATCATCAACATAAACTAAATGTAAAAAATAATGTTACCTGAAGATTTAACAAATAAGGAAGGATCTGATCTTGTTCTGTAGAAACTAAAAGCAACAAGAGTTGAAGCCAATTTCAAAAACCAAGTTTGAGGAGCTTGTTTAAAGCTATAAATGGACTTATTTAACTTACATACATATGATGAATCACCCTGCTAGAAGCCTGGTGGCTGAGACATGTAGACAAGTTCTTTAAGATTCCCATTCAGAAAAACATTGTTGAAGTCTAACTGCCTGACTATCCAATAAAAACTCAGGACCAAAGAGAGCACCACCCGAATTGTAGAGGGTTTGATCACAGGAGCAAATGTCTGATCATAATCAATTTTCTCAATTTGGCGATTGTCTTTGGCCACCAAACGAGCCTTATACTTATTGATTTGGCCATTGGGATGTCTTTTGATGGCAAAAATCCAACGGCAGCCAATAACCTTATCTGTGGGTGTTGAATTGACTAGTGTCCATGTGTTGGTCTTGTATAAGGCTAGTAATTCTTCCAATATAGCATTCTTTCAGTGTTCTATTTTAGGGCAGTAGCAACGGATGAGGGTATATTATTAATAAGATCACATGAGGTGGAGAGTGAGGCAGTAAGAGCTTTTGGTTTAAATATGCCATACTTAGATCTAGTTTGCATAGGGTAGGTATTAGAAGAAATTCTGGTAAGAGGAAAGTTTTCAAATTGAATAATAGTGTCAGTAATGGAGTTGTTGTGAGGATGTAGAGATTGGTGTGGCTGACCAGATTTGACTTGTGATGTTGGAATGGGAGTGGTAGGTTCGGAGTTATGAATGAAAGCAGTAGTAATCTCAAGGACAGAATTAGCAGAAGAAGATGACAAGGATTCTGTCATACTTAAAGAGGATGGAGAAAATGAAATAAGAGGCAAAGGGAGAGTAGTATGAGGAAACTGACCAAATGGTGAAGAGGGCTTTTAAAGTGGAAAAAGTTCAGCATAAGAAAATTTGTTTTCATCAAATAAGACATGTCTTGTAATAATAACCTTACTTTCTCTAGTTAGACATTTGTAACCTTTATGATGAGGAGCATAACCAAAAAATACAGAGAGTTGTGATTTAAAATTCAATTTATGAGTATTATAAGGTTTCATACAAGGGAAAGCAGCACAGCAAAAAATCTTAAAAAAGGAGTAATCAGGTGGATGATGATGTAAAAGTTCAAATGGGGATAGATTATTAGTGTTAGGAGAAGGGAGTCTATTAATAATATATGTTGCAGAAATAAAAGCATCATCCCAGTGAATTAAAGGGATTGAGGTAGTGGCTAAAAGTGCCAAGTCTACTTCAGTCACATGTCTATGCTTCCTCTCTACCCTCCCATTTGTTGATGAGTATAAAGGCATGAGAAGCAATGAGATATACCTTCTTAAGCTAGATATTGTGTGAAGGCATTTGAGAGATACTCCCTGCCATGATCAGTCTGTAGTTGTTTCAATTTTAAACCAGTGAAAATTTTCATTTCAGCTTTGTACTGAAGGGAGGCCTGAAAAGCTTGTGATTTGGTATGAAGTAAAAAAATGCAAGTATAACGAGTGTAAACATCCATAAAAAAAATATAATGTGTGAAACCATGATAAGATGTATATGGTGCAGGCTCCAAATGTCATTGTAAACCATTTCTAAAGGAGCATGAAAATTGAATTCATCTAATTAAAAATGCAACAAGTGCATTTTAGCCTGACAACAATGTTCACAAGCACTAGATTTTATTGAAGCAGAGGAAATAGGTAGATTACACTTGTTCATTACAAAAATAACAGTCTTGGATGAACAATGACCTAAATATTTGTGCCATAACTTATAAGTATCTAATTGGAAAGCATAAGCAGTAGGTACTGAAATACAAGAGATAGAATTTGGTGAAGATATATGACTATTCTTAGGTGTAGATTTTGTAACAGCAATGTTATCAAACTTGTACACCCCATTATATAGAGCTTCTTGTAGAAGAATCTCCTGGGTGTCTTGAGATTTCACATAACAAACATTAGGATGAAACTAAAAAAACATGCATTATCAGTGGCAAACTTGTGTATACTCACTAAATTTTGTGTAATTTCAGGAACAAGTAAAAGTTGATTCAAAATAAAACGTTTCTTTGAAGCTAAATTCACCAAATATGAGTGTCCAACATGAGAGATACTACTACCTGATCCATTACCTAAAAGGATTTGGTCTATACCAAGAAATTCAGAGAGAGTCAAAATAAAGTGTGCATCATTTGTGACATGATTGCTTTCCCCCGTGTCAGAAAGCCAGCTTGCATCTGAGAAAATGGATGGAGCAGCCATGTAAGCCCTTGGATTGTGATAGGTAGTAGGGGTGGCAAGATTTCAGATTGGGTTGGTGTTCTTGCATTAGAATATGGAGCTTGATATTAGTTATCAAAGCGGTAAAAACATGAGAGTGCAGTATGACCTGTCCTTCCACAGACTTGACAAATCGGTCTAGAAATAGAATTTGCAAACCTGCCTCTGTTAGAATTTCTTTCTCCTCGACCTCTTATTGGAGCATAATTTGTGGTATTCAGTGGTCTGGGAAGGAAAGATAGTGATTGAGTATAGTGTGCTTGTATCATTCCCAAAGCAGTCTTTTTAAACCTTTCAATTATTTCTTCATGTCCAAGAAGAAGTGCTTCAGCTTCAATAAGAGTAATGGATTCAGATTTTTCCATTACTGTCGAGAGATACAAAGCATAGTCTTCATTAAGACCATCTAAAATGGCTGATATGTGATCTTCTAGGAAAAGAGTGTAGCCTATTGATGCCATGGAATCGGCAATTGTTCGAATCTTCTTGAGATACTTATTTGCTGTCATACCTTGTTTTTTTACCGACTTCAATTCATTCTTCAATTGCTGAATCTTGATCTTGGAGGTCTTTGCAAAATATTCAATGATAGTTGTCCAAGCTTGATGCACATACTTGCAATCCAGCATTCGATTCTTGAATGTGAGGTCCAGAGAAAAAAGGAGCCATGTCATAAGGTAATCATATTTTTGCTTCCAAGCCGTATAAGCCTTTGATTCTGTACCCGCTTCTCTGGCAGATTCAGATTCAAATTGTGATGGAATCTTGTCAGCAGAAAGATGATCAGCAAGACTATTAGCATTGATAACGTGAAGGGCAAGCTTCTGCCAAGTTCAAAAGGTGTTTTCAGTCAATTTGTCAAGAACAGGTGTAGTAAAGGGTTGAATAAAAGGGGAAGAAGAAGAAGAAGAAGAAGAAGAAGAAGAAGAAGAAGAAGAAGAAGAAGAAGAAGAAGTGGGTGGGTTCTGATGAGGGATGATTGAAACCATGAATCTGTCACATATGCTCTTGATACCATGAAAGAGTGTTCAATAAAACAGAGAGATGAACTAAATTGTTGATCTATCATTAAGTAATTGGATGTTATACAATATATGAGGCAACTCTGCTATATATATAGAGCAAGCTACCACAATTCTATTGAAACAAAAATAACATAATTGAAACCAAAATAGGCTAGACTTAATTGTCACTTAACAAGTGTGACTTGATCTTCTTGATCTTGACCTATTATATTACATACTTTATCTCTATTATTCTTTCACCTATTTTTAATAGTAAGAAAAATGTGGTTTATGTCATTATTAGAATAAAATTTAAGAAAGTGAAAATAATTATTTGGTATGAATATGGTTAAGTATAATTTAGTTCTTAAGATTTAAATCAAAAATTTTATTTATTCTCAGTCTTTTTTTGCATTCAAATTCATCTAAAGATTTAACTTAGTTTTAAATCGTTCTTTTTATTTAAATTTTAAAATTATAGACTAAATTATCCCTAACAAAAGACTATAAAATAAAAAAGAAAAAGATAAGAGAAAGCGAGTGTTTGAAGTTGAGAGAGAGAACCACGAGAAAGGAGAAGAAGGAGGAAGGGAAGAAGAGAAAGGGGAAGAGGAAGGTGGCAACGACGCCGGCGAGAGAAGACGTCGTGCACTGTCGTCGCCGTTTCTGCTCCTGTACCAGTGTTTCCATGTGCGAACGAAGATGCTAGAAGATTGACAAGGGAGGACATCGCACGCTGCGTCACTGTTTCTGCTCCTGCGCTAATGTTCGACATTGACGCCAACAGATCAGCGAGGGAGGACGTCGCGCGCTGCCGTCGTCGTTTCTGCTCCTCCTCGGCTCCTTTCTTTTTGTTGTTTCCTTGTTCGCCATTATGTTACTGATGATGTTTTATTTTCTTAATGAAAAATTTATTTAAATTTATTTCCGTGTTTGTAAAAGCAAAAACAAAAATTTTGGATGAAAAAAAAAAAAAGAAGAGAAACTGGATATTTTGGTGGAAAAGATTATTGGAGAAGGACTGTTAGAAAAAAATATTTTGGTCTGAAAAATAATTTTAAAATTAAGTTAAATCTTAGAGACGAATTTGAATGCAAAAAAAAGTTAGAGACAAATAAAATTTTTAAACTAAATCTTAGAAATTAAAATTATACTTAATCCTCATAAATATTTAAAAAAAAAATTTACTTTTTTATATTATTTTATAAAATGTTTTGAAAATCAATATTATACAATTGATAATAACTCTAGAAAATCTATTGCTTAATAGTCACTGGTCAATTTAAGTATAGCAGATTGTCAACCAAGTCTAACTTACGGAGTAGTCGACCACTAAAGAAAAAGCAAAAAATAGTTTATTAGTTTCTCTCTCCCTCACATTCCAAACTACATTCCTCGTGGTTCAGCAATATCTAAACACTGTTGGATGAAGATCTACGGTGTTCAATGAGCTGTTGTGAGAGATGTTGTTCACTTGTTCTTAGTTTGACTGCTGTTGTACATCTCAACAATTAGATTGTTTGACCTTTCTATTGAATGATTTTTTTTTGTTAAATTTAAATTTTGAATATTCTTTCTAATTAAATTTCAGATCCTGTTTATAATAGTTTTGGATGTTGGAGACTGCAATTTAGTTGTATAATGTTTTTTGGTGGAAACTCGCAGTCGACTTCACGTGAAATTGATACTTGAAAACCGTTAGATGATTTGAATGATTTGACTAAATTTTTATCAAACGGCTCTCAAATATCAACTTCACGTGAAGTCGGCTTCACTTGAGTTTTTACCATGTTTTTTTTGTTTTTTATGGTACTTCTTGATTCAGCAAGTCAAAAATTAATTCATTGCGGTATTCAACTCCATTTAAAAATTTGTCGGTGGCTAATAATTATATGCACAAAATGAGATTCGAATCACTGACACTTACTTAAATGGAAGCTAATTACTAGATCAATCCAACTTAATTTAATATCAATCAACTCATCATCACTTAATACTACTTTACTTTCGCAATTTCCGCAATAACGCTTAAATTTATGACATTTTTTATAACGATGTCTTTTGTTATACGAGGGTCCAAATCGTCATCATTATTACAATTAAAATTGGCGTTATAAACTTCATTTTTTGTAATGTTTAGTTTTAGTATTTAAAATTAGTTAAATATTAATTAAAAATAATAAATTTTATTAATCATGTAACCTTACTTATATTTATTGTCTAATTAAATTTTGAACAATTGATAAAAAGAGATAACTAGTTTAACTCTTTTTATTATTTATTCTAGAATCTTAACATAATCTAAGCTAACCAACTCTATCTATCTACTTTTTATTAGAAAATTGTTTCTTTCCTCACCAATTTTTACTACTAATAAGAGACATGTGGTTTATATCATATTATTAAAAGAAAATTTAAGAAAGTGAAAATATTTTTTTTAATATTAAAAAAATTATTTTGTTTATATTATTTATATCCCTGCTACTTAACTTGACATATTATTTTAATAGTTATATTTTAATAATAAATAAAATACTAACTAAATCACATTGGATTCCACTTATACTGCTTGCTAGGAAAGATTAAAATGGTTAAAAATAGAAGAAATTAGAAAAAAGGGGTTGTGTATTTACTGTGTATCTACTATGTATCTTATATGATAAAAGAGTATTATTTATTTATCGATGTTAAGCAAATATTTTAAGTATTAAATTCTAATCTAATATTCAAGTATTATTTCAATAAAATCAACTATATTCGCAATATTTTATTTGAGTAGAATATGAAATTGGCATACATTGTTAAAAAAAAGAATACATACACTTTGCTTATTTTAGAACTCCACATAAACCTTATATCTTAAAAATAAAGCATGACATAATTCACACCTTAATAGCTAATGCTTTATGACACAAACAGAAGGATAACATGCATAGAAAAATCTCTTAATGAGAGCTGATCTTTATTTAATTAATTATTCTTAATAGGTCTATGAATTTGCATATAATCAACAAAGTCATCAATGTATTTTTGCTGAATCTCCATGCTCCCAAATATCTTGTTCTTCTTCTCCTCTGCATGCCTTTTACAACTCTTTCCTTCCTCTTGGAACATCATAGTTCTCAATGCCTTGGCTATGGAATATCTTGTGAATTTTCCATCACCTTCATTTCTTTCCACTTTTACCCCTACTTTCATTCCTTCCACAACCATAGAATTCAACTCTTGCTCACCTTGGAAGGGCAATAAAATAAGTGGACAACCAAATTCAAGAGACTCTATTATGGAACTCCAACCACAATGACTCAAAAACCCTCCAATAGACTTATGTGCTAATATTTTTAACTGTGGTGCCCAACCATTCCATATAATTCCAAGTTTGTTATTATTTGACTCATTAGGGATATTTTTTTTATTCTTGAGAACCCAAAAAAATGGACAACCAGATAGATGCAATCCCATATTTATCTCAATGAACTCTTCATCACTTAGTGTTACTTCACTTCCAAATGCTACATAAATCACTGACTCTTTTTCTTGTTCATCTAACCACTTAAGAATTGTGTTCCAATTTTCATCTTTGTTATTGTCTTGATTACTATTTTGTGGTAAAGGTGGTGGCAACAACCCAATTGGAATAACTGGTTTCTTGCAAAGATTTTCAAGATATCTTATAGACTCACCTTCAACCTCCATGCAACTTCTTATAAAAATCGCAGCAGCACCTCGAATGGATTCTTGAATTCGAAATGCATCTGTAACCCCTGACTCATTCTGCAGGGTAAGAAACTCATATACACCTTTGGCTACTTCTTTTTCAGCAGAATTCGGATTTAGAAGGGCATTTAAAGTGGTAATCTGAACAAATGCAGTAAAAATACATAGATTTATGCATGAGATGCCAAGCTTAGAGGAAATTGGTGGTAGCCAATAAGGTGCAAAGTCATATATGATCCAATGAGGTGTGCAACTCTCTAGAAACTTACTCAAAGGTTCTTCAAGACCATCAAAAGCCTTCTTGAGATATGGTACCATGTGGTGTGGAATATCCATAGTTGATTCTGCATTTTGAGGGAGATTTTCTACTTGGGGCAAAGGAAGTTCTATAAGTTCTAAAAAAGGTTGTAAATTTAGTGGCGGTTTAGGGAGGCGTTTGATGTTTCTAGGTGTGGAAATGAATGAAATTTTGTGACCCTTTTGAGCTATGAGTTTTGCAAGCTCGTAGAATGGAAGAATGTGACCAAATGCAAGGAATGGAAACATAACTATGTGAAGGTTCTTAGATTCATCAGCCATGGTAGTAATGATGATGAGTAATGTATATGATTTGTTATGTTGTTATGAACTTATGATCACCCTTATATATATTTTTCTTACAGTGGAAAGAAGTTCACAAAGGAATAATGGAGAAAGACCGGATAAGAAATGGAGAAGGAAAAGTCTTTTTGGTAACTAAATCTAACATTACTCATAATGTACAATTTTTTTTTTAGGAATTCTTTTCTTTTCTTGTAAGTTTTCCCCTCTTCCTCTTTTTTCTCTAAAAAAAATGAGATTGCCCTCCTATTTTGTATTTTTTAACTTTTCATTAAAAAAAAACAATTCAGCTCCGGTGAATCTATTATCCCAAAAAATTGAAATAAAAAAGTTACGAAATTTGTCTTTGAAAAATTTGTTTTTAAAATAAGAAAAATTAAAATCTTAGATAGCAAATTTATATTTCTGAAGATTAAAAAATAAATAAATTATTTTTACATTATTTTTTATATTTTCAATTCACTCCTCATATTTTAGAAATTTACCAAAAACTACCATTTTTTTGTAAATCACAAATTTGTTCTATATATATATATATTGGCCTGCGCTTAAATAAATAAAAATATATTTTTAGATTTTTTTTGCCCATATCTTATATGAACCAAGATGTGATATATCTTTTTTGAATTAAATGGTTATTTTTACTTATAAAAGTTTTTAATGTTAACAAATTTATCCACAAAAAAATGAAATTGATATTATACCTATGAAAGATAGGTTACATACGACAAAATTATCCAAATCTTAAAAAAACTACTTAAAAATTATAAATTACTCTTTTTCTAATTTTAATTCTCCTCACTCCTTATCCTCCTCTCTATCCCTACTACAAATATTACAAATAGTGCAATTAATTCCATAAAATTATCAAAGACTAACACACTTAAAGACCTAAATGTTAAAAAGCTTATTTTGATTTGATAATTTTCATCATTGATTGCAAGAGAATCTAACAATCCTTATAATCTTGATTGAGAGGATCAAAAGAGACGATAATAGTGGCAGTGTAGAGAGAGTGGTAGTGACAGGGTTGTAAGAGAATGAATAGGGACGGAGAGAAGGATTGCAGATGATGAGGGACTGACAATGGTGGCCGGCAGTGATGTAAACAAGGCCATAGCTGACTCCAACGACAAGAAATTGTAGTAGAGAGCTATACGAGGGAGGAGGAGGGTAGAGTTGGAGAGGAAAGGATTGTCATAACGGAAGGAGTAGAGGACGACGGTGAAAGAGAGATTGGGGTGGGAGCCCTCATCAACGCCAGTTCCTCCTTATCCACCTCCCATCCCGCATCGACCAATTTCTCAATGGCATCAACTATACCACTGTCGGACCTGTCCAAAGCATCTCAATAGCCTCTGAAAGCTCTCCTTTAATCTCAAACTATCTCTTCTTCTTATAGTTAGGGCTCAAGTATCTTGAACACTTTAATATTTTTAAGAGTTTTTAGAGGTACTTCTTCACTTTTGTTGATGAAGGATTACCATGTGTTCATAACACGCAGCGGAAGAAAATAAAGTAATCCTTAAAGATCTATTTTGTGCTTAAACTTTATTCCAATAATATACAGTATATAGTAGATCAGATCTAAATACCTGAGTACGCTAGTAAAAATATTTTTTCTCCTTCGATGGTACGAAGGCGCTATACGTATCCACACCGAGACCAACCTTTGCTGTCAACTCCTTGACCAATGGACATCTGATCTAAATTGAGAAACCTCTTGCAACTCTTTGCACGCCATTAAATTCTTCTCCAAGAATCAGGCTCACATACATTTATGTGTGTAGAGGTAAAGGAATAAAACCCTTGTGTTTTATTCTCGTCTCTTTTTACATTCCTCTACTCTTGGCATACATATATATAGTATGAGATTTGTTACTGATTTTAAATTTGATTCTCAATTCAAATTTAAATCATATCTTGTTATTTTAAACTTGAATCTTTCAAATTTATGAATCATATCATAACTCAATTTGAAACAGAATCAGTTAGGATCTCATCCAAATTTAGAATTCAAGTTTAGAAATAGAATAACTAATTATTCTCAAATCTCATATAATATTCTCAATTATTATACTATTATTATATTCTTGGTGCTAGCAAAAAATATAATAATATTCCATTTGAATTAATATAATTATTTATTTGATCAAATCAAATTAATAATTAAATAATTCTACAGCAAAGATTAGAACACTCGTTAGTGTGTGACCCCATAGGTTCAATACTAAGCGGGTAGTAAATTAGTCATACTAAATTTACTAATCAAGGTTGGCGTCTAACAACACTCCTCAACGACCCGATAGTATGAAGTAATATATTTTTACTAAGAACCTCAGAAGAACAAAGTATAATTCCTTCCATCTTTCCAGCTCTTGGTTAACCCTTAGAGTATGGTTTAATTGTCAAACTCTAACTTGTTACCATTATTATAATGAACTGTGAATGACCTAAGAAACTCATTTCTTCATTCATTCAATCCCCTTGGCCAAGGTTTTATTCATCTCAGTCATTATAATCATAGAGCTCAAACTCTTTACCGAGAGTTGACGGATTCCTTATTGACTAATCATTAATTCTACAAGTATTTAAATCATACCCAATATCCATTCAACTAGCACCCTAGGGTATTAGGTGTCCGGAATCAAAGTATAATAAATACATTGTTAATTACTATGACAGTCGCAGGTCAAAGGAAACTCTATTACTGTGTTCATCTTGAGAATATCCTATTGACAAATATACGGTAATTATAACCATTAGGAATTCTCAAAGTGAGTCAGTTCAATGGTTATATCTCTATATGCACCATCTATATATATAATTTAATAAATGAGATCTATTAATCTTCATCCAATGAAGACCATTATATATATATATATATATATATTGATCTTTCCGGATTATTAATGTCCTTTTTAATAATCCTATGACCAAGAACAATTTAGATTAAATTATAAAATATTTATCTCTCAATATTGTGATCACTATCACAATGATAAATCTCTAAATTTAATCAAGGACGTTATTATATTAACATTTTAATATAATAACAATAACAAATTATTTGACACGTGATTGATTGAATTGTGGTCATACTACTTATTCCCAACAGTTGATGAAGTTCTTCCGAGCAAAATCAGCTATAGCAGTGAGGATTTTATGCCATGGTATACCCAACCACATTAGATCTAATTTCATCGGCGAGCTTTTGTCTTCTAGACGAAGAAAAGGAGAGGATGGTGATGGTGATAAAGAGAAGGAAGCGACAATAGTGATGGTTATAGTAATGGTGGCATTGGCGGTTGCGATAGATGTAGATAAGAGTTGAAGAGAAAGAATTTTAGTGGTGGTAAAGGATTAGGGATTAAGGCGGTTAGGTTAGGTTAAAAAGGATAATTTGGAGTTTTAGATAGTTTTTTAGGGTTTAGATAATTTTATTGTACAGAATTCATCTTTCATAAATACAACTTCAATTTTATTGTTTTGTAAATTAATTTTGTTAACATTTTAAATTTTTGTGAATAAAAATAATAATTTATTCTTTTTATGTGAATGTATCTTTTTTTTTTCCTTTCTCTAATTCACGTGTCTAATTAACAATACGCATGTTTATAGATAATTTCGTTTTTTTTATATTTTTTAAAATTAAAACCGCCCACAGAAAATTCATAATTTTTAAAATAAAAAATTTAAATCATTCTAATGTTTCTAATTCACTCTTCGTATTTTAGAAATTTACCAAAAGCTACCATTTTTTTTTTTTTTTGCAAATAACAAATTTACTCACCGTGTCTAACTCTGTTGCCGCTTACGCTTAAATAGATACACACTAATTTTTAGATGTTTTCTGTCCCATTTTTTGTATGAACCAAAATGGAACACATCTATTTTTGTGAATTTCTACTTTTCTTTTTCCTTTCTCTAGTCCACTTGTCTAAACAACAATATTTCTACCAAGTCTTCATTATTTTTTCACATACAACTCGTGGTTGACGGCAATATACATTAATTATTTGCTTTATAGGTATATAGTATATACTATATAGTGTGATTTCTAGTGTTCCCTTCATTAATGAGAGGCTTAATACCCTTCCATAACTGGTTGTTGAAAATTGAAATATTAAATTTCGGCTCCACATGAAAGGTCTGCTTGCTTGAGAAAAAAATGACAAAAAAAGAAAAAAAAGTATTTTTTCGTTTTTTTTTTTTTTACCAAAGATATAAGACTCGAATCCACAATCTTTTAATTGAGTATGAGGAGACTATGCCATTTGAGTTATAACTCATTGGCGAAGGTATTTTTTCGTTATAAATTTGTAGTTATTAAATATAATGAATTATATTTTGTTAATACAATAATTGAATTAAGAGATATATTTTTTTTAAAATAGATTTAATCTAACTCTAAAATCCAAAAATAAAATTCAGTTAAAAGTAAAAGATAATGTAAAAAATAATTCGATTGAAAATACAATAGAAAGTTTGGAATCTAAAAAAAGTAAGAGTAGGAAAATAAGATGTATGGACCAAATTTTTTTATGTTCTTTGTAAAAAGGATAAGAGAGTCAATACTCAATAGATAGTATTGCATCCAATGCCTTCCAATGGAAGGCAATTTTGAGAGCTATGAAGAAGTAATAAAGTCTCGAGATTCAGCTTTTTAGAAGAAAGCAATACATGATAAAATGGACTCAACTAATAAAGAACAATGCATGGAAATGAGTGAGTTTCAAAGGCTATCGGTTTTAAATGAATTTTTTAAAAAAAAAAAATTGAAAGTTAAAGGAACTATTGATAAGTTCAAAGCATGGTTAGTTCCTAACAGATTTGTAGAAAAGAAAAAAATTGACTATTTTAATATAGAGATAAGAATTGCTATAATTAGTGTATTTATAACACTCACCTCAATTTTTAATTTTGTCATTTCTCAAATGGATGTGAAAATAATATTTTTGAATTTGAGTCAAATTCTAGTTTAATTTTTAACATTTTAAACATCATATTTTAGTCTAAAAAATATTTAAAAGATTTAATATTATCTCACGCTTTGATACAAATAATTAACATATTGAAGAGTCAATAACATTTTATTTTAATATATAAGTAAAATCGATCTACCAACGATCACCATGTAAAAGCTTTCCCTTTGATTATAGAACATTGATGATTAATTGCTAAGATTTGAGTATTTTTAAGAGAAGAGGAATTGTTATATTATAAGAAAGTTTTGGTTATATTTCTCTAATATATAAAAATAAGAAGATATAACTTAATTAATAACATTGTTAACGTCTACGTCACTCATTCTAATAATTATCCGTATCAAATTTACCAGCAAAACAACACTGGATTTCTTTAAAAAATTTTAAGAAAAAATAATACGTGTGAAACATTAAGAACTAAATTAGAATTTGATCCAAATATTAAAAACTAAAATAATATTTTATGCATTAAAAAATAAGATGTACAAATTAATTAAGTTGAAGATAAACCCCCTAGCCAATAGCATAAAAAATTGATCAAATTGTTCTTTGTTCAAATTAGGAGAGACCACGATTTATGTGGTAATAAAAAATCATGGTCGAGAGCGACAATCCGTGGATGCGCAAGAGCATAGATTGTGGTTTTAAGTGAAACATGTAAAATATGGGCTATTCCCATTATTTACATTGAACTTGGCTAAAACACAAGAAATGCCAACGATTTATTCATGGATGCGGGTAAGATATAAAACCAGGAGGATGACAGCGTTTCTACTGGGTCATTTCAACGAAGAAAACTCAAACCATAGACAACGAGTTATATTTCTGAGACAACTGGAGAGTTTAGTGGGGTGCATCGCACATTAAAAAATTGCAATGAATTACTCGGATCAACAATACCAACTAAATGAGATTGTTTATGTGGCAGACAATATAAATAAAGAGGTTAGTAATTTTAAAATTTTTTTTAGTGCTTTGACTATGATAAATGTGATGATATTGTGAACTTTTAATGCTAGGTAGAATTTTGTACAGTTGTGTTTGATTGTAATTAGGAGGAAAAGGTATCAACTAGTTAACCAAACTTTTTAATGAGATTTTAAGGTCAAAGAAGATGTCTGATGAAATGGAGAAAGAGCACATTGGTACCTATCTACAAGAATAAGGGAGATATACAAAGTTGCGCAAACTATAGAGGGATCAAGCTTATGAGTCACACCATGAAGTTATGGGAAAGGGTGATAGAACGGAAGTTGAGAAAAGAGACACAAGTAACAGAGAACCAATTTGGATTTATGCCAGACAGATCTACCACTGAAGCGATATACTTATTAAGAAGGATGATGGAGAGGTATCGTAGTAATAAAAGGGATCTACATATGGTGTTTATTGATTTGGAAAAAGCGTATGATAGAGTACCAAGGGAGGTCTTATGGAAGGTTTTAAAAAAGAAGAGAGTAAGGATCGTATATATTCATGCAATTAAAGACATGTATGATGGGGCCACAACTAGTGTGAAGACTCAAGGTGGTGTGACAGAGGAATTTCCTATTGGTATAGGATTACACCAGGGATCATCCTTAAGTCCATACATTTTCACGTTAGTCTTGAAAGTACTCACAGAGCACATCCAAGAGCCTGTGCCATGGTGCATGCTTTTTACCGATGATATCGTCCTTATGGGAGAGTCAAGGGAAGAGAAGTTGGAGTTATGGAGAGAAGCTCTAGAAATGTATGGTCTACGCATAAACCGTAGCAAGACGGAATATATGGAATGTAAGTTCGGTCTGAGAAGGGAAAACCCTAATATAGAGGTGAAGATTGGAGAAAACATCTTACGAAAAGTTAAAAGTTCTAAGTATATTGGGTGCATCATACAGGATAATGGAGAGATTGAACATGATGTAAATCATAGGATCCAAACAGGTTGGTCAAAATGGCGGAGTGCATCTGGTTTTATATGCGACAAAAAAATGCTTTTAAAATTAAAGGTAAATTCTATCGCACCGCTATAAGATCGGCTATACTTTATGGTACGGAGTGTTGGGCGGCTAAAGGGGAGCACGAGCATAAGCTGAGTGTGGCAGAGATGAAGATGTTGAGATGGATGAATGATCATACGCGATTGGATAAAATAAGGAACAAAGATATAAGGGAGAGAGTTGGAGTAGCACCTATTATGGAAAAGATAGTTGAATCGCGTCTCAGGTAGTTTGAACATGTGAGAAGAAGACCGATAGAACATCCAATCAGGAAGGTGGATGAGATGGAAGATATGGACAAGAGGCGAAAGGCAGAGGAAGACCTAAGAAAACCATCCATGAGGTGGTCAAACGAGATCTACATGTAAACGGTCTATCTGTTAACATGATACATGACAGAACACAATAATGTTATTTAATTCATGTAGCTGACTCCATTTAGTGGAACAAAGCTTTGTTGTTGTTGTTGTTTGTTGTTGTTGTTGTGTTCGATTGTAACACGTATAGTTAGTGCATGTTAAATAAATAGAAAGATGAAATAAATCACTAGTCTAAAATCATGTACATGGTTGGATATTGATTTTATAGATGAGTCAATATGTTGTTACTATAAGGAGGTAGTAGAAGATGTCATTACACAAACACATCATCCCTTACTTTTAGGCTGTTAGGTGTACTATGTCGCTAGACTTCACGAATACTAATTTAAGCTTGATAAGGCTCTTGTTAATTGTTAGTGCATTTATAGAATGATAATATCTAGAGACCCATACTTTCTATATGACTTTTAGAGAGTACACAATCATATTGTAGGATATTGTGTACCAATTTGAACTTCCAATAAATGATGATTCTGTGAGTGGGTATCTGTCAGAATTTGAGCAGTATATGCTTGAAGGAAGACCAGCACGAATATGGTTTTGGGAGTTATTTGGTAAGCTTCTTTCTGACCAATATATTCATAATCACACTGTGTATCACATTGTCCATCACATTGTCTATTTAAGCATATATCGATGTCTCTCTTAAGGTTTTATATATAGGGTAAAGTACTAAATTAGTCTCCTACATTTTGGGCGTAATCCTGTTTTGGTCCTTAAAGTTTAAAGTGTCTTATTTGAATCCAAAAAAGTTTTATTTAGCTTCAATGTAGTCCTACATAACAATAGTACAAGAACAAGGTCGATAATCTTAAGAACAAGTACTCCATGCATCAAACATTTATTTATCATTCTCTTTAGTTCTATAGAAAATATTTCATTTAAATTGTAAGAAAAATGATAAATAAATGTATTAATGCATCCACTGTTGATTTTGTGCCCCTGTAACTTGTACTTGTTCTCCATATTATCGACCTTATTCTTGTACTGCTGCCACGTAGGATATTCCGTTAATTATTTAATTTTGATCTCATGGTGAGACTATATTGAAGCTAAATAAAACTTTTTTGAATTCAAATAAGACATTTTAAACCTTAAAGACCAAAACAGAATTACGCCCTAACGTAAAAAACTAATTTAATACTTTTTTTTTTATTAAAACTAATATTAAAAAAATGGTTTACATAAAATTTGGAAAGACAAAAATATTGTCCTTTCTGATATAGAACAATCTGATCATTTTAAACTCTATTTGATTTTTTAAGTAAATTACCCATATAATAAATTTAATAATGATAAAGGTATTGTGTATTATTTTGGAAGAATAGAAAAATTAAATATTTTTTGTTCAGTAATCTTGATACGAGAGATATGGAAGTTGTGATAAAATTTTAGGAATTAAAAAATTATTAGAAATAGTCATAATGTAAGATTATCTCAAATTCATTCTATAAAAAAAATATAAAACAAATTTGATGAATTTAAAGGATATTCAATAAATATGTATTACTTTTTATTAAGTCATGTGTGCACATTTTGAACTAAAATCCCAAAAAACTTGTATGCTATCCGTAACCCACTAACGTTGGCCCTGTATCTTAGTCAACCATCTTCACTTAATACTACCTCACTCCCAAATGGTGCATAAACATTGATCATTTTCTCATCTTTGTCTAACCAATCAAGAAGTGTTATCCAATTCTCACTCTTGCTATATATTCTTTTAAGTCTAGTGAGGGTGGACAATAACCCAACTGGAATAACTGGTTTCCTGCAGAGATCTTGAAAAAGTTTTGTCAAAGAATGCATCAACAAAAGCAAGAGCATCTGAAAACCCAGACTTAGTTGAATGTTTTATTTGTACTCATTCTTGTGATCATCCAAGAGCATCATTACCATTAATCAAAAGGCATATTAGTGGCTCTCTTCAAATAAATCACAAGAGCGCAAACAAATAAAATTCTTGTTAATAAAATAAACAACTCTTCTGCTAATTCAATTATTTCTCTAACTCCTCAATCATCATATGTTCATGACTATATATTTGACCACCAAAATAGTAATGTTTCAATTGCAGATTAAGAGAGACAAGCTTATGAGTAATCTTTCTAACTGTTACATTGACTGAATTATAACACTAGTAGAAGACTAGAAATGCACCTTATACATTGAAGATTCTTATTACAAACTTTACCCACATATTCATCATTTATATAAAGTGGGCATTCCTTTCATGATTTGCTACATTCATTGGTTACGTCCCCAGTCAAAAGAAAGAAATAGTTGGTGCTCCACTCTGTTACATGTTCGACACTTCACCAATTGCAAAAAAAAATCTACTTATGATTGCAGACAATAATGACCTATAAAACTAAGTGTCGAACACTAAATGGATCGGACCATAAATTTTTTTGTTTTTTTGGGAGCACCCAAGAATCTATCCCAAGAGGGAAAAAGTCAAAGAAAGTGATAGATACAACATTAGCCCCAACCCAAAGTTCTCCTAAGACTCATTGAGCTTCATCCTCTGGTGCCCGGTGATACATGATGGTATCTGCTGCATTGGGATCAGCATGATACTGGCCATAGATGGCATAAACACCAACCATGACAAGACTTAGAACCACAAATCTCACCCACGCTTCATGATGTAACTGTAAATGGAAGAAATGCATCAATTATATGCCACTTTTACTACATAAAATAATCAACTATAACCTTTTCACAGAGGTAATATTTTAATTTTACTGACTTTTCAGAAACATCATGGTTTCATGAGGCATACCTGAGCAAATAAGAATATATTAAAAAAGATGCAAAGGCATGGCAGAAGGGGAACTCCAGGGCAAGAAAATCCTGGCGCATCTGAATAAGCCTGGGATAGAAAACAATGGAGCAAAACAGAATTAATGGGAGGAAAAACAGAACATCTAAATACAACAAACACATTAGTGAATTTCACAATTTCTAATGTTATGAAGACCAAGAAGTATAACTCATGACTGTTACATTGCTTTTTCTTTTTGGTGAGTTTGACTCATTCCACTGAAATTATGTTGTAACTTCGTTGTATTTGCAGGAAACAACACAACACATAATTCCAGGTTCCTTTCCCCCAACAACTAAAATAAAATTTTATCGAAACACTGTCTCTGACTATTAATAAAATATAATATTCCAAAAGAACAAGCACCTGGCGGATAAGAAGAGCAGCAGAAGCACCTACTGCAACAAGTATAGCTAGAATCATAAAAATAGGTGAGGCATCATAACGGAATAAGAGCCCAGTAGCAAATCCACAAGCGGCAATAGCAACGAGGCAAATTACACCCTCCTGCTTAGCTGAAGTTGATAATTGACTATTTGTCCTATCTTTCCAGCGAAGTACTACAACACATGCCGAGACAACTGAATAGCCAGTCTGAAATAAGAGAAAATATGGGATGAACTGTATTAACTAGCATAGACCACTGAGCAAAATTCCACTTTTCCTTAGTTATAGACATAAGTAACAATTTAACAAAGTGTTGCTATGGTGCAAAGCAACTTTCAATGAAGAGTGCAAATTGTTTTTTTAACGATGGAGGAGAAAAAAATAAAAAAAATAGCACTCTTCTCACAAATTCAATTACAATATTCCCTCTTTACCCAACTTCACTTTGTACCAAAGAAATTTCCTTTAACAAAACATTCATACACTGATTTGGTTCACACTCTCAGGACCAACAAATTAGAAACACTTACCAGTGTACCAACAGAGAGAATGTGTGAAAGCATTGTTACGTTCAATAGTCCAGCCAAAACACTGGCAACACATCCAACCCAGACCTGTGAATGAATAGGAGTGTGCCGTTTGGAGTTAACTCTGGCAAATATCGAGGGTAGTAAACCATCCCTGCCAAGCCCGAGATACAACCGAGACTGCTCATCAAAAACATCCAATCACTTACATTAGCACTTGCCTCAAAGCACTTCAATCAGCTACATCATAATTCAAAAGTGATTCACCTGAACGTAGAGACCAACAAGGAGTGTTGTTGTAAGTCCAGCAATGGCACCAACACTAATCAGAACAGAGACAAATTTTAATCCTTTAGATGTAAAAGCTTCAGCCAAAGGAGCATCTTCTCCAAGATACATGTATGGGACCATCCCCGTAATAACTAAGCATACTCCAATATACAATGCAATACAAACTAAGAGGCTTCCAATTATGCCTATTGGCAAATCCCGCTGAAATATCACAAAGATAAAAAGATAGTTGGTGAATTGATTTATGAGAATAGAAGAGGAGAAAAACTTTGAATGGAATACAAGACTTTCAATTAGTTGCAACAGATGCATATATTATTCTGTGATAGTAGCTTTGTTACACAGATATACAGCAGTACAAGCACATTTACAAAATGACCTGTTCTTATTGGCAATGATGATATCAATGATTATTCGTATTAGTCATAGTAGTAATAAAGCATTAAAGCAACAGTGGCAGTAACTATTTAAAACAAAATCAAATACATACTATCTAATGCCTCTACATCCGGTAAAAGATATGACATCTAGCAAATTCACAACTCACTGGAGCAATTTTCAAGTCGCAAGATAAAATACCTGCGGTCTCTTAGATTCTTCGGCAGAATTGGCAACTGCATCAAATCCAACATAAGCAAAGAAGACTACAGTAGCTCCAGTAAATATGCTTTTTATGCCATTCGGAGCAAAGGGAGACCAGTTGGAAACATCAACCTCAAAAGCTCCAACAAGAACGACAACTATAACAATGACTATCTGCAACAAACAGTAAATAATTTCTGATTCTCTTCTCATTCTAACCCAAAGATTAACACGGCTTAATATATAATGTGGTAACTGGTAAGATGGAAAGGAACCTTGGTCACTGTCATGAATGCATTCACAGCCGATGATTCTCCAACACCCCAGCAAAGAATCAGAGTGAGAAGAATTAGGAGAATTGGAGCCAAGACATTGATGGACAGAACTTCCCCAATGTCCTGACCATGTCCAATCCAGTCTGGAATGTTATCTTTCAACACAGGGAAGAGCTCTAGAATTGACACCACATAGCTTGCCAGGCTTCTTGCTATGCTAGCTGCTCCAATATGATAGTCAAGCATTAATTGTGCAAAAACAAGGAAAGCAGTGATCTCATTAAAAGCCGTGTATGTGTATAGATACGCTCCTCCGACAACAGCAGGGAAACGAGAAGCTAGCTCGGCATAACAGAGTGCATTTACAACACATGATGCTCCGGCAAGTATAAAACTGATTGTTACTCCTGCATTACAAAAGCAAACATTGAATAAGGCCACTACAAGATAAACCTTACATCCAAGACCAGGCCTCACTTCCAAATATTATGATATTCAAAGACCAATGCTAAGCTACACCGCCAATCCTCCTCCCCCTACCCTAGAACTTGAACCTCCAATATACCCTCCCAATCCCCAAAAAGAAGTGCTACTCCTCCTAATTCGCAATATCTGTCAGCTTTGGAATTTTAGAACATTCATAACTAAATGTATCTAGATACAAACAGTATCCGGATACAGTTGATGAATGCACCAAGCCTCTAAAATGATAATTGATAAACATTGTATTATGGAACTTTGTCTTGCATGTTTGCAACAATAAACACAAATAAAAAACTTAGGATGAATCTATCACAGCTCAAATCAAATTATTGTCAAGTGAACTTCATAAATAGGTGTGTGCCATAGTAATAGTAATCACTAAAAGCTAGATGAAATTTCAAACAGCTATTGTTTCAATTTTTTAGCGTTTCATAAGAAAGCAACAAGCTCAGCTACATCAAATAAATAATAAAAATTAAAATTGGAAGGCATACCGGGTCCAGCGTCACGGGCGACGGTGCCGGTGACGACGAAGATACCGGCGCCGATGGAAGCACCGATCCCGAGGAGGACTAGGTCGAGGACTCCAAGGCGGCGGGAGAGACCCCGGCCGTTGCTTTCAGCGGCCGCCTTCTCCGCCGGAGAGACGAGGCGCTTTGATCGGAGCGCCGACGACCAGAAACCGGACCAGCCGGAAGAGGCGGAGGAGGAGGAAGGTGCGCCACCACCAGTTCCCATAGTGAATGGAGAAGAGGAGAGAGAACGTTTCTGGATTTAGAGTGACAAACACCGAAATGATTAATGAACGCATTGTTGAAGAAAAGAAAAGTACGGCACGGTAACAACAAACAAAAAAAACGTCAACGAGTCTGAAACCCAGTTTTTTTATTGGAAATAAATTGTTTTTGGGTAAACAAATATAACAAAATTAAAAGGAAAATAAAACTCTAAATTTCTAGTATTCAATTAAAAAATTCATAAAAACTGAACAAGTTATAGTTAATTAACAATAACATTACTGTTATAATAAATAACAATTTTATATTGAATTTAAATCAGTGACTTCTTCTATATAATACCTTTAATTAATTAATTAATTATGATATGTATGGTATTTAAGATAATTTCTCTTACTATTTTAAACCTACAATAATACATATTAATTTTGTTAAACAAATTTTAACATGGAAATAATTTTAAAACATTTGTTCGCGTAGTTTAAATTTTAATTACTACAGAAATGAATACTTTGTAGCTGCGTTGTTTGAAAAGAAAAAATGGTGTGACATGGGACCAGGTTGAATCCAAGTTAACTAGTTAGCATGGAGTCCAAAAGCGTGACATGTGAGATAATCTTCCTGTGGTTGTGGTTGTGGATCTCCATACGTAGATATTAGATACATACATACACATATCTAAGTTTGACTTGCCTCAAAACCCATTATATACTAAAATAATTTAATAATATGAAATAATTTACAATGAGTTAAGTACTTCTTTCGTTTACAAGGTTGTAAAAATTAAATTTGTCTTTGATTTTTTTTGTTATTAAAATTATTTTGAAAATTACAAAATTTTATAAAATCATCCTTTATTATTTTTTTGACTAAAATATTCTTAGTCTTAAATTCTTCTTCATCTTCAGAAACCCTTCAATTTCACCAAACCTTTCCTCTATTTCTCTTTTCACCAAGGTTCAGAAAACCGGACCGGTCATCAAACCGTTCTAGTCACTGGTTTACTGGTTTACTGGTCTAACCGGTTCAACCGATAGTTCAACCGGAAAAACCGTTTTAGAGTAGAATAATAAATAAATTATAAATACACATCCTAAAATATAATTATAGTCTGATACAAATTTTAAAATATCTTCAAAATTAAAAACACTACATAAAATATCATCAACCAAATACATATGATCTTATCAAAATCCAAACTCAAAAGTTAAATAGTAATAAAAGCATATGTAAATATTAAATCCCAACATCATGGTTTATCAATTATCAAAATCCGCAAGAACTTGTTGCAAATCTGCTTCGGTGGGATGATCTTCACCATCATTCCCACCCTGATCAGCAGAAGAAAGAGATGCAGCATAAAGACCACTACTACCACCGCCACTTTGATATAAATCAGCATCAATTTCACCTAATAAAATAGAAATGTTATCATTATATTATAAACTAGCAACATTCTAATAAATCATTAGAAACTAAATATACTATACTCACGCAATAAGTCATCCACATTACTAGGAAGATCAGGCTCTTTCTCTACAACCTCTTCAGTCACCCAGAAGTCAACTTGACTGATACTTTCATAATCAATTGGATCATGTTGTGTCTTTTGCTTTCTTTTTTCTTTTTCCTTCCTAACAAGTTAAATACAATATATGGAGATTTAATAATTTACAAATTTATTATGATAAAGATTACAAATGAAACAATATAGTATTTCATGAAACATATATTACCTGGATTTAAGACGCAAATTATAGGTAACATAAACAATGTCATTCAGTCTATCATGCTCCAATCTATTTCTTCTTTTTGTATGAATCTGGTCAAAAAGGCTCCAATTTCTCTCACACCCAGAAGAAGCAGATGCTTGGCTAAGAATGCGAACAGCTATCTTTTGTAGACATGGAGCAGAGCCTCCGAATAACCTCCACCATTCATCTACCAATTATAAAACCATAACATATTATAAGATATTAATTAAGAACATAGGAGCATAAAACAAGTTAAAACAAATATTCAACCATATTCTTACCAGGCTTAAGTTCAGATGCAGCTGGAATAACTTCTTGTCTATCAAAACTTTCCTTCCGATCTCTATATAAATGTATTTCTTTCATTGCATGAACTGAATCCAAATTGTTACACTTGCAATACAAGGTAACAAGATCAAGCAAACCTCGCATAACATCAGGTGCTTCTTTATAATTTTCATTAAAAAAGAATTTAGGATTCAGGAAGTAAGCTGCCGCATGAAGATCTTTCTTCAAATGCTTGTCCCATCTTGAGTTGATAATATCTGTGTACGGCTGATATGCAGTCTTGGATTGCCTAAACATCTCCTTAATTGCATCTTTTGCCCTTAGCATTCCTTCATAAACATACCCCAAAGATGGGGGGTCATCAGCATCAACAACCCTCAGCAAGTAAATCAGAGGGCTCACAAGTTTACATACAGTAAAGCAATCGTCCCAAAATTTGGCATCCAGAATAATAGCATTCACAGCTCTACCAGTAGCACTCCTTCCTAATTTGTGATCAGTGAAAATTGAATCTACAACCAATTGTTGCAACTCCTTTTTACGGTCAAAGATGCTCTTCAATGTAATAAACACAGTTGCAAACCGGGTTGCACCAGGACGTACAATTTCTCTCCACTTAGGTCTTTCTCTTAGCCAAGATAAGAAAACCATATGATTGTACACAAATACTGTGATCTTTGAAGCACGAATTGCAAGGTTAGAAATATGCGCCATGCTGCTTATATCTTTTAAAATAAGATTAAGGCAATAAGCAGCACATGGTGACCAATAGATATTATCATATTTTCTATTGATAAGCCTACCAACAGCAACATAATTGGCCGCATTGTCAGTCACAACATGCACAATATTATTTGGGCCAATCCATTCAATCACCTCAGAAAATAAAGTACACAAGTGTGAAGCATTTTTTACCATACTGGAAGCATCTACTGATTTCAGAAAGCACAAACCTTTAGAACAATACACCAAGAAATTGATTAACGTTCTTTGTCTTTGATCTGTCCAACCATCAGCCATGAGGGTACATCCAGTTTCCTTCCATACACTCCTATAACTATCAACTAGCATTTGACTTTCTCTTTTAAGATCAGCCAACAAATGAACCCTTAACTTATCATAAGAAGGCCCCTTATAACCAGGTCCAATACCAGCAACACCATCCAACATATCTTGGAAATATGGCGACATCACAGCATTAAATGGAATTTTACAATCCAAAAGCCACCGAGCAAATCGTTTATCAACCTCGTGTATCGCCTCTTTGTTTTGCATAACACTTTTAATACTTGGTTGAGCTCCTGGAGTTGTTCTTGGTGCAAACATAGGAGGAATGACTTTGGCTTTTTTCTTTGGATCGCCTCCAACTCCTTGCTGACTCGAGGTACGCTGCTGTTCCTGTTCTTCTTGAGCTATTGCCTCATCACCACCCTCTTCACCAAAACTTTCTTTTCTTTTCTTTTTGCTGGCCTGAATATCTTTCAACAAACTTTCCATCTGTTTTTCCACATCATATGGAACTTTAGGACATTTTTTCACGTCTCCAGTCATCTTTGCTAGATGTTTCTTCATCCTGTGAATTCCACCTCCATTGAAACCTTGTAGACAAAATAAACATTGATATTGTGGTTTTCCATTCACGTGTTGTAGAGCAACATATTTCCAAGCTAAATCTGTTTTTCCCCTAAGGTTAGAAGAACCTTGTGAATGACTATCGTTAGCAGCATCATTCGGAATAGGAGTATCGGCAGGCATGTTATTATTCACAGAAGCATTGTTATCAGCAGTTGCTTCTTGGTTAATACTATCTTCCATAACTGAAATTAATAAAACATGTATAAAATAGAAATTGACCAAACACAAATTGACCAAACACAGCCACTTACTTTTCAGATTATTAATTTCTTATGCTAATTGCTAACCAACAAACAGTCAAATAGAAATTGAGCAGAGGAACGAAGTTCACAGAAAATGCACAGTTCACAAAGAACAAGTTCACAGGAATTGAAATCAGAAATTGAAATCAGAAAATGCACAGAGCAAGTTCACAGAAATTGAAAAGTTCACAAATGAAGTTGAGCTGAAAATAGAAGACCAGCCAGCTTAACATTCATATTTTTTATTTTTTATGCTCAGCAGCAAACAGAAATTGAGCCGAGGACCAAACACAAATTGACCAACAAATAGAAATTGTGCAACAGAGAGGAATTAAGCTACAAAATAGAGCAGAAATTGAGCAGAGGACCAAATACAAATTGACCAAACACAGCCACTTACTTTTCAGATTATTAATTTCTTATGCTAATTGCTAACCAACAAACAGTCAAATAGATATTGAGCAGAGGAACGAAGTTCACAGAAAATGCACAGTTCACAAAGAGCAAGTTCACAGGAATTGAAATCAGAAATTGAAATCAGAAAATTAAGCCGAGGTCTAACTGTCTAAGTTCAGTTCACATTGAGGACAAAGAGAAAGAGAACATGAGCAGAGGTCTAAGTTCAGTTCAGTTCACAGAAAATTAAACCGAGGTCTAAGTGCACAGAAATTGAACAGTTCACATCGATGGAAGAACATGAGCAGAGGCGAAGGACAAAGAGAAATGAGCAGAGGACGAGTCACTCACCTGGGGTCAATGGAGGGCTACCGGTGTTGATTGTTAAGGACCGCCGATGAGAGGCTACTGCTGCTGGTCTTGAGACTTGAGAAGATGAAGACAATCGAGTTTGAGGGCTACTGGGCAGGAACCAGGCGACGATGGAGATTGGAGGGTTGCTAGAGCTGAGGATGGCAACACCACGGGGGCGAAGGATGGCGACAGGGGGCTATGGTTCAGGCAGCGCCGCTAGGGTTCTTCTTCTCCATTGGAGATGATTCAGATGATGATTGATGAATGAATGGGGTCGGGGCTCGGGGGAAGAAAGGGGGTGGGGTGCTCCACGGGCGGGTCGGGTCGGGTTTGTTTTTTTTTTTTTTAAACGTAAAACGGCGTCGTTTAGCGTAAGCTGCGTAACCGGCCGGTCACCGGTTCGGTCCAACCGGCTGGTTTTTGACCAGTTTGCCGGTTCCTAAACGGTTCTTCTCTTCGCGGTTTTCAGATAAGGACCGGACCGCTTGCAGCGCCGGTTCGCGGTTAAACCGGTCGAACCGGCCGGTCCGGTCCGGTTTTCAGAACATTGCTTTTCACAACAACCACAACTCACTCTCCCACCATCCCATTCACTTCCACCCCCTAGCCGTCGTCGCCGTACCGGAGAACATTGAGGAGCTCAGCATCAAGATCTCTGGTCTCACCTACCCCTCTCTCTCTCTTTCTCTCTCGTTTTCTAAGCTCATCGCCGCCGCCGCCAAGGCCCGTCAATTTCGTCGCGCTTATTGTCGTCATTGAAGACTTTGGCCTCTGATGGTACGGTTTTAATAACATCTCAAAGAAAGCCGAAACTCAGATCCAAACTTCCCCTTCAAACTTGGCCTCTCTCTCTCGTTGTTCCCTTCTCCTCAGTTCGACAACGACAACGATGGTCTTGCTCAACCTCTTCTCCTTCTTCGATTCCTCTCTCTCTCTCTCTCTCCCTTTTTGTGTTTTGATTCTCTCTGTTCTACTTCTTCAAAGGCAAACGTATTAAGCATCAGATCTGGTTGCTTCTAAAAGGTCTTTGACAAGAGTAAAGTCATCAGCTTTATTGCTCCATGCGTGAGGGAAAGTGCGTGTTGGATATTTTGGGGTTTGTTTCGAAGAAAAGTGCTCCATCGACTTCTACTGTCTTCTGTCTTTTGTTGTTACAAAGAAAAATATTGTGTTTTTGGTTTGAATGGTACAAAATACAAAAAAAAAACATTGTGTTTTATGGTTTGTTGTTATTGCAATACCTCTGTGTTTTATTTCTTGGATTTTAGCCAAATGTTTCCTCCATTTTTTCTTCCTTTTACTTGATTTCCTAGATTTCAATTTGTTCTTCATTCTTTTATTTTTTCTAATTTTCTTTCTTCTATATCATTTTGGTTAGACTCAGGAACGGATCCAGAAATATTATTCTGGAGGGGCGAATAATATATATAATATTAAAAAATTATACAAAAAATTATATAATGTAAAATGTATTACAAAAATATATCGATAGAGAATATATTTTAAAGTACAAAAAATATGTATGTACTTTTTATTAACGAAGTGGTTGATTCTTCGTATCATAAAATTTATCGATAACTGAATCTGTGTCAAAATTTTCAGCAATTTTCTTTTCAATATAATTAAAAACAATTAACAAGAAATTAACCTTTCATTTTGTTTATGAGTTATTCTTTACAATATTCATGGCTAAAGAAAATCTCTCTGTTGTAATAGTTGAAACTGAGAGAATTAATACCAAATGAATCAAGAAGGACGCTCACAAGAAGAAAAAAAATCCACTTTATAAGATTTGAAAAATTTTATTTAATTAAAAAATATTAGTAATAATATATTTTCAGATTTTTTTAATATTGTTACTTTTTTTAGATATTATAAATCATTAATATTTAGGTTAGGCTAGATTTTTATTTATATTAGACTAAATACTAAATAAATTTTAAAAAAACTTAAATCATACTTAATAACTTATTACTATTAATTTTTTTAAAAGTTGGGGGTGAGGCCTCCACTCGCCCCCGTATGTCCGTCCCTGTCACCACTAATCCCCAACCCCTTCTTCATTATCACTGAGCCTCTTACTCTCTCTTTTTCTCCCAGACTCCTGCTCTCCCTCATCACTAACACCTAACCACATCAACAAGCCAGCAACAATCACAAAATAAATAAAAAATCCAACAACAGCAACAATCACAAGTCTAAAAGAACGGACATACGGGGGCGAGTGGAGGCCTCGACCCCCCAATTTTTTTATAAAAAATTAATAGTAATAAGTTATTAAGTATGATTTAATTTTTTAAATTTATTTAATATTTACTCTAATATAAATAAAAGTCCAGCCTAACCTAAATATTAATGATTTCTAATATCTAAAAAAAGTAACAATATTAAAAAATCTAAAAATATATTATTACTAATATTTTTTAATTAAATAAAAATTTTCAAATCTTATAAAGTGAATTTTTTTCTTGTGAGCGTCCTTCTTGATTCATTTGGTATTAATTCTCTCAGTTTCAACTATTACAATTGAGAGATCTTTTTTAGCCATGAATATTGTGAAGAATAACTCATAAACAAAATAAAAGGTTAATTTTTTGCTAATTGTCTTTTAATTATATTGAAAAGAAAATTACTGAAAAATTTGACACAGATTCTATTATCGATAAATTTTATGATTCGAAGAATCGACCATTTCGTTAATAAAAAGTACATACATATTTTTTATACTTTAAAATATATTCTCTATCAATATATTTTTGTAATACATTTTACATTATATAATTTTTTGTATAATTTTTTAATATTACATATATTATTGGCCCCTCCAGAATAATATTTCTAGATTCGTCCCTGGTAGTGAGGGCAAAATAGTCTAAAAAATATTGTTTAAGACAAAAAGATTATTTTATAACGTTTTGTAACTTTGAAGATGATTTTAATAACAAAAAAAGATCAGGGACGAATTTGATTTTCACCCCAAACTTTAGGGATGAAAAAAGTACTTAACCCTTATTATTATTATTTGAAGACACTTTTTCTTCTGTCAGATATTTTAAATTTGATTATCTTATTATTTGTTTATAATATATATTTGTTATTTTCTTATAAAACTAAAAACATATAATTTAGTTTATTTTATTAAAAATGTTTTTTTTATAATCATTATAAGTATACATAAATTAGTATTGGTTGTTTGATTGATTCAAATAATGGCTAATTTTTTTTTTTTTTTGCATATAAGACCAAATTTGGTGTAACGTAGGGTTATGGAATTTAGGGGAGTTTTACACAGTTGTGACGGCAATTATGTGATGAAAAAAATTGGACTGTCCGATTTTTTGCAGTTGAGAGGGTACAAATCGGACCGTTCGATTTGTAGTTGAAGGATGTCTGTTTGCAAAGAAATCGGACCAACCGATTTCAAAGCTTGAAGACAAAAATTTGGCTGGACAATGAAATCGGACCCATTGATTTCTGTGTTTCTAATTTTTTTTGCGGGCCTTTCCACTAATCGGACTGTCCGATTTGAGTGGTCAAAAAAATTTGAATCATGAAGAAAGTGGTTGGACGGTCCGATTTAGGTTTATATATATACCCAACCCAAAACTGAGGAAGTGATATCTGAGGTTTGGCAGTTTTTTCTTAGTAACTTGCGACAACATGTTGTGACACGTGATGGTGTGAGCCTTATCTCCGATCGGCACAATTCCATCAAGTTAGCTATTACTCATAGTAACGGAGCTTGGTCTCCTCCCAGAGCATTCTACATGTTTTGTATCAGACACATAGAATCCAACTTCTTGAGGAAGTTCAAGGCTCCGTATCTACAGAAGCTTATCTTCAATATCGGTATGATAGTTACTATTACAGTTATTCTTTAACCCAGTTATTATACTGAACGTTGTTTTTACTGTCCTTCTTGCAGATCATTCAATGCTCTCCTAAAGTGAGCAAGACTACGATATCTTTAGGGCCGATCAGCACGCTCCCAGTTACGCCACTTGACATCAGACAATTTGTTAATTAACTTTTATCAATCAAATTTAAAAAACAGCGTGCTACACTTTTTCAAAGCATATAGTAATTAAATTTACCTATTTGTAATCGGAAAGAGTCGAGAATTGCCAGGAATCGGCGCAAGAAATGGTAGACGGTTCCAAGCCCAGGTAAGTAAAAGTGTCAGTGCACCATCAATCTCCTTACAGTCGACACGAGTTGCCCTATACAACGCTCTATACAGGTGTGATAGGCATGCCGATCCCCAACTAAACTGTATGATCTTAGTAAAATTACAGAATAACGGTAGAAACTTCCAGTGCACCGTTGCCCCAGACTTATCTCTAAACATAACGGTCCCAAACAATAACATTATGTGACACTTCACGTACCTCTGAATGTGAATATCATCAGCCAACACTAAACGATCCTTCAATCCTCGAAACCATGTCAACTTGATGAAACTTCCTCTAAAGTCCGCCTTCCTAGGTGCAACACCAAACTGATTTAAGCATTCAGCCTCTAACGCCTCATAACTACTGAGTGTCGGTCCTGTAACTGGCAGATCATTCATCGGAAGACCAAGAATTATCGCCGCGTCCTCCAGCGTCACAGCACACTCACCAATTGAAAAATGGAATATGTGAGTCTCAAGGCGCCATCTCTCGATCAAAGCATTAACCAATGCCGACTGATATTGGACAACTCCAATATGTGAAACGTGATAAAAGCCGATGTCCCGTAAATGCCCCTCCACTATTGGATTGTACGGATCCGACGGCATGTAGTGGTCACATTGCAACATCCGTGAACCCTACAAAACATAGCCATATACCACATTAAACAAATGTAACCTTCTTTAATTAACAAATTAAATTTGTATAGAAATAATAATAATAATAATAATAATAATAATAATAATAATAATAATAATAATAATAATAATAATAATAATAATAATAATAATAATAATAATAATAATAATACATTAATTATGTCATTTTCAACCATTATTATATTAAAACAATTTTAAAATTTATACTTCTAACATAACAAACCATCTCAAGTAACTATTCTATTCTACTCTAACAACACACAATAATAAATCATTAATCATTTATTAAATATCTATATTACACTCATAATAAAAATAAGAGAACAACTAGGAAACCAAAAGTATATCAACCAAAAATCAGCCAAAATGTGTTTGAGTTCCATGAAAAATCGAGTTTTAATTTGTGCTCCGTGATCTCAGGAGCGGTTTTCAAACATATTAATCAAAAAGTGATTTTAATTAAACGGTTTTGTTTACTTTTTGGCTGGTCACATTTTGGTTCCATATACTTTTCCTAAAAATAATTAGTTCAATAATTTTGCTATATCTCCTATATTATACTCATAATAATTATTTATTGTCATACCTTAATACAAATTATTACTACAATAAATTTATTACTAACAATTAATACTACTAAATTTATTTATTATCAAACCTATAATCTTAATAAAAATTATTACTATATTAATAACAACTTATAGTATTTAATTTATTATTACACGTATAATCATAAAAACTTTATTACTGCAATTAATAACAATTAATATTAATTATTTTATTATCATTCATACCTACACATTTTAATAAAAAAATTTACCACAAAATAATTGATAACAATTAATTTATTATCATACGTCTAATTATTATTACTACACTAATCTCTAACATTATCACTATAATTTATTATATTATTACTAATCTCTAACATTATTGTAAATCCTGCAAAATTAGCGAATAATTAGTCAATAAATTAAATTTTAATAAAAAAATTAGAAATATAAATATTATATTAAATTAAGATAGAACTCATCAAAACAAGAATTTTGACACAAATTTCAAAAAATTTGGCCCAAAATTGAGCCGAACAAACCGAACTGAACCCGAACCCGAACCCGAACCCGAACGGGCCCGTGGACCTAACCAACTCACTTACTTAAGTTAGCCTCAGCTCACTTCTCTCTCTTCTGCATGCAAGAACTCTGGAATCCAGCAAGAGACGAGGAAGAACATTTCCAAGGTTCCAAACCCTTGACATTGACTTAAATCCACGTAACTTTTCGCTCCGAGCTCCGTTCGCTGCACCATTTGTGGCCATGCGTCCGTGGCGTTGAGCTCTACAAAGTCTGGTACATTGTAAGGTAAGAAAGTCATATTTTCTTTCTCGATTTCCTTAGTTTTAGTTTCAAAAATTCATGTGCAAAGATATTGAAAATTTTTAAATTTCGGTGTTTAGGATCAAATTAACTTGGTGGACTTGCCGAGTCTTGTCCTAATTTTTCGTTGGTAAGGTGAGAATCCTAGAATCCTAGTTAATTCATTGATTAGGTATTTTGGATATTAAATTTTGGGTATAAATGTGTTATATTTGTGTTAGGTGTGTATGTATGTATGATATGAAGTCTTTGGAGCTATTGGAAGCTTAGTTAGAAAATTGGTTAGTGCTAGAATTGGACTTCGGTATGGAAGGCTTGCGAGGTTGTCTTGGGTAATACGTGAAAATCGGCCAAGGTATGGTTTAGGTTTCACGTATATAATATATAATGTTTTGTGAAGACTTAGCCTAGTTGACTTGAAGATATGAATGAATGTATGAGCATGTAAATTAATTAGTACTTAATGATAAATGATGAGTTTTTACTTGACTATTGATGTTGGAATTGGGCTGTTAAATGATGACTTATTTGTGCTTGTAAAGTAGGAAAAGGAATGAACATGAGTTTGTGGTGGTATGTTGGTGTATGTTGTGACTAAAGTCATGAGAATTAGGCATGAAACTATGTACATATTAATGTACAATTAATTGAAGCAGGTTGTGAATGACTTTGGTAAAATAAATGGTACGTGGCTATGCCAATTATATGTAATGGAAGTGTGACTTGAGTTTGGGTTAATAAAAATTAAGGTTTGGAGCTTTTATGTAAAATTGATTTTTGGCCGAACTTCGGCGAAGCATAACTTGGCTTCCGGACCCCCAAATGATTTTAAATTTATTTTATATGAAAATTGGGTCCGTGAAGTTTATGGAAGAAAAAGGATTGGAAACGAAATAGGGTCCCAAAATTAAATTATGTAGTTTTTTATTCAACAAAACTTTTGGAAAAACGTACTTCCACGCGTATAGGGGGCCCACGCGTACGCGTGACCTGGGGTTTGCGTACGCGTCTAGCTTCTCGTGACGTGACCAACTCTTTTAGGTTGGGATTCACGCATACGCGAGCAAAGATTTTTCACGCTCACGCGTACGCGTGGCCCTTGTTTTAGCAAATCTAGTTTTTGAATTTTAAACCTATTTTTAAACTTCTAAACCTCTATTTTCACTTCTTTGGTTCTAGATTTTGCTAGTAAGCCTAGTGATGAGATGGAACTAGGAAAGAGTGGTAACTTGGGGGTGAAACAAGGTTGAAAAATGATGAATTATGTATGAAAAATGTAGAGAACTGAAGTATATGTGATGCCATGGTTGTAAAGGATGATTATGCATTGGTTATAGATGATTATAAATAAATTATAATGATAATGAAATTGAAATTGATTGTGATGTGCCTCCGGATAAGACGCAGTAGTGTTAACCACTTGCTCCAGGTAAGAGGCGAGATTGCTGAGTAAGATGCAGTGGTGTATCCACTTGCTCCGGTTAAGAGTTCGAAACTTCGGGTAAGATGAAAGGGTGGAATTCTGTCGCCGCTTGCTTCAGGTTGAGAGCTATACGCCACCTGGGTAAGAGGCAGGGTGAAGCTATCCCCTGCTTCGGATACGCAGGTAAGATGCAAGGGTTGCGGCGTTATCCCACTTGCTCCGTATTTGGTGTACTGTCCACGGTTAGCTACCAGGACATGTCAGGCTGGCTAAGTAACTGACAATTGATATCAACAGCCATAGAACAGACATGTATCATAAGCATATTGCTTGAATTTCTTGTTGATGCTCTAATTGGGAATGCCTGTGTGACTTTCATATGCTTACTTGTACACGTGCTACTTGCATTACTTGTATCCTAATTGTATTTGTTATTGTCTGCTTGCTTGTCTATGTGATTATACTGGTGATGGAGGTTTTGGAGGAAAGAGGACGATGGAGGGTTAGGTTAAAGTATTTGGTTAAGTTTAGGAATCCTTAGAAAACCACCCTTATTTATGGTTTCAGTTTTAATTCTTAAGTTTATAATCTGAATGTCGGCGTTCTAGGATTGCCTCTGGCATTCCCAGGACCTTATATCTTATGTGCGTGGCACCTTTACCATGCTGAGAACCTCTGGTTCTCATTCCATACTGTGTTGTCGTTTTTCAAATGTAGATCGAGAGGCACCTCGGTAGGCATCTGGAGTTTCTGCGGCGAAGTTGTTTACTGTGAGGTTTCCTTTTGTTATTTTGATATTATTATGTATAAATTTATAGTTTTTCCTCTTGTGTATAAGAATGCTTTGTTTATGTACCTCTTAGAGGTTTTATGGAGAACTAGGGTTTATGTATGTACATTTTGGGACTTGGGGCTATGTGTATATATACATAAATATTCTCCGGCCAGCCTTAGCTTCGCAGGCTGAGTTAAGAGCTTGTTATTTTGTACCCTTGATCTTCTACTCTTATCTTTTGTATAATTATGTTAGTGGACTTTAGATTTCTTCGCATGCAAGTAACCACGTTTTCTTAACGTTGCGCCTTTATATTTTGTGATTTTTGCTTTACATTTTCATCAAGACTCCTTGTATATTAAATCCTTTCAATTATTATACTATATATATTTTATTTTAGAGGTCGTAGCACCTCGCAACCTCTATTTTACATCCTAGGTGTAAAGCTTTGTGTGATAGGTGTTACAATTATCACTATTATCTTAATTAAATCAAAATATTTAAAAATTAGTACTATACTAATCTCTAACATTATCACTATTATCTTAACTAAATCAAAATATTTAAACATTAGCACTACACTAATCTCTAACACTGTCACTATATTTTATCACTACTAACTTCTAATATTATCACTATATTTTATCACTACTAACTTCTAATATTACCACTATTATTTTAATTAAATCAAAATATTCAAAAATAAAAACTTACATAATTAAGATGATCAAGATAATTGGTAATGTGGAGTTTCGGACGATTGACGTCTTTTACTCTCCTTCTCCTTGGCATTGTTGAAGGCTGGTGATCCAATTTTTTTTTTCAAACCTTGGATTTCATCATCAATGGAGGTTGAAGATGGTGGGGTTGGAGAATGTTAGAACGAAAGTGAGAGGGGTGAAAGGGATGAGAGGATTTCGGGCTATACAAGCAGGAGGGAATGGGATGGTTGCATGGCTGATGCGTGGCTTGCTGGTGCACAAATCGGACGGTCCGATTTGTGTACCTGCCAAGCTTTAAATCGGACCGTTCGATTACCATTCTTAAATCGGACCGTCCGATTGCTTGATCAAAGTCATCACACGCCGGTGAATCCCCATGCACTCCCATAAGCTGGTTATACTCCATACTTCTCCCAATATTAAAATTAAAAAAGTGTCAAATAATAGTAATAATATTAAATATATTTATTGCTAATGTAAAAATTTTATTTATCTTTACTATTTTAAAATTAATCATTAAATATATAAAATCTTAAATTAAATATTTTTAAAACAAGTTAAAATATTTTGTATTATTAAATAAAATATTAAAATAAAAAATTATTACAGAAATAAATATTATTTTATATTATTATTGTTTAAATCAATCACAATTTTTATTAATTATACACATAATTATACTTATCATTAAATGGTATTTTTGGTCAAATAATAAATTAAAGTACATATCATTTTAGTTTTGTAATATACATTTTATAAATAAAGAAGAAGAGAATATTATTTAAATATCTTGAAAGAAAAGGAGTATCATTTTATCAATTATCTCTTATTATCATTATTATTATTATTATTATTATTATTAGGAATTAGGAATGAAGTGGCGAGATGTATATAATTAAATAAAAATGACCGTACAGAATTGACCTAAAATTTAAATACAAGAATAAAAATGGAAAAAATAAAAGCGAGCTAAATTATATTCCAACTAACCCGCCAAAAACCGTTAGATTTAAAAGCCTTCACAACGTTGCTTTTCTTCCTCGCCCTCTTTATTATATTTGTCACAACCAAACCTTCATTCATTCTCACAGAGAGAGAGAGAGAAAGAAAGAAAGAAAAAACAGAAAAAAAAAAATAAAAAGAAGAAGAAGAAGAAAGAGATCGAAAAAGCTCAAGAAACTGATTCAAGAAAAAAAAAATGGAAGGAGAGCATAACCTTCATCATCAAGAACAAGAACAACAAATATCCACCGAGTTGCTCCGACTCAGAGACTCACTTCAACCCATTGACCTCTCCTTGCTCCAACACAACAACCCCGCCGCCGTTCGTGTCCCAACTCCGGCCACCGCAAGTGGTGTATGCCAGTTCCACCACCACCACCCCAACCAGCAATGCGGCGCCACTACTCCTTCCGGCTCCAATTCAATGAAACGGCCCTCGCCGGACACCTCCTCCGCCGAACGGAGGTCTAAGAGGCACTTCTGGGATCAAGATAGCCCCGACCTTCAAGGATTCTCCTCCGTTTCGCTTCCGATGAGCATTGCCGCCCTCACCGGAAACAGCTCCGACGGCCACCCGGTTCTCCGCCGCTGTGTTTCCGACCCTACTAAGCCTCCAACTTCGGCGAAGGGTTTTTCCGGATCATCGCCTGCGGCAGGCACTGGTTCCGGGCTGCCACCACTGCCGCCGAGTCTGAGGAGGACTGTGTCTGATGTCACTCCTTCGCCGCCGAAGATCTTGTCTCGCTCATTGAGCTCTGAAGAAACCACCACTCCAGATTTTTCAATGGTAAATTTCAAGAACATGTTTTTTCTTGAAAAAAGTTTCTGTTTTTACTCTAATTTTTGGGTATGGAATCATGGGGATTTCTTCGTTCTTTCTAAAAAGATTGTTTTTTCTTTCCTTGCTTTCGGTGTGCATGTAGAAGGTACAAAAGATGAAGGAACGCTTTAAAGAGGTTCTGCAATTGTGCCATAAAGCATTGGAATCCGAGGAGGAGGAAGAAGAAGAAGGAGGAGGAGAAAAAGAAGAAGTTGAAGGAAAAGAAAATGAAGAAAAAGAAGAAGAGGGAAAAGTTAGAGGAGGAGGAGAAGAAGAAGAATTCGGAGAGTGTGTGGTTGCTGAAGTCCCACCTCAGGTTTGAATTTGATTTTGATGTGAAGAAACTATGCATAAAGTGTTGTGTTATCTTTTGTGAATTCACCAATATGATTTATATTAAGGCCAGTGAAATGATGCTTTTTGTTGATTTGTTCTTCTAATTGAAGAGCATGGTTAGTAGTGTTTTTAAGGTCAATGCTTCCTTCATTGTCATTTTCAATTATAGCAAGTGTATATTGTTGTTGCAGGACAATGATAATTGGAAAGGAGAAGAAGAAGCTGTGAGTGTAGAGTGGGCTGATAGGTGTGTAAGAATTATTTTTAGGTGCCCTTGTGGAAGGGGTTATGAGGTTCTTCTCTCTGAAAACACATGCTACTACAAGTTGGTCTAGAATGAACCATATGTTGCATTTCATTGTATTTTAGACTAGAACCAATATTGTATATGACTTGAATTTCAACAATCTAGTGAAATTGTTGGGTGCTACTATCTTTGGATTCTTCCAAGGAAATTAATACATTGTACAAATTTTACCCTTATTATTACTCTTGTTAATATGGTTTTGGCCTTGGTGGAATTTGATAATTTTTTGTGCAAAGAAGAACCTCTAAATTGTTATTTATATAGTTGGATCACATGTATAGGTAAATTCTTAGGTATTTTTAAATTGTTATATTTTCACCACTAATAAAAAAATTTCTTTTATATCAATTAAATTAGTGGTGAATCATATATTATTATTTATGACTATGTCTAAGTAATAGTTCACAAATATATAAAAAAAATTTCAATTTATATATATAATTCGGTTGATATTTATTTAAGAAACGAGTAAAATATAACTTGAATTTTGATAATTGATACATGTTAGAACAAAATTTAATGTTTTTCTTTTTTCTACCGTGTGTGAGATAACTTATCACTTTATCAGTCTTGAATCTTGACCACACGTACCTTTTTGGCAGAATGAAAGAACTAATTGACATGAATATTTTCATTTTCATTTGCAAATTGCAAAGAAGCTATGAAAATTGCTAGCATGCAGAAAACGAAAAACTCATAGTTGGTCACCAAAGGTAGAAGACGATTTTTGGTTCTTGTAGAGTTTTCTTTTTTCGTTTTTTTTTCCTTTGGGTTTTTGGGTATGGGCTTTTTTATTCTTTCTCAATGAGTCAATCGTAACAATTCAAGGCTTGTAAACCCAAAAAAAATAACAATTTGTGTCTGAGTTGTTTGTGTTAAAAAAATATGTTTAAATTAAAAAAAAAAATAGATTAAAATTGAATGGAAGAGAATCATTCTACTTTTTGACTAATTTCTTTATACAATAAGAGCACTCACTCAATTTTATTTTTTTACACTATTTTTGGGATAAATTAAAAATTGAATAGAATAAATCATTTTACCTTCTATTCAATTTTCTAATGCAACAACAGAAAGACTCATTCAGTCTTATTTATTTATACGAAACTAAATAGAGTCTTTTTTCATTTCTCTAATCTTTGTCTAACTACTACAATAATTTAAGAGGTATTTATATACATCATATTAGATTAAAGATAAAACCTAAATCCACTAATATAAAGCCTAATTTACTGACTAAATAAATAAAATAAAAATACATGAAATTAAAGTAAACATTCTAATAGTACTTGACAATATTAATCAATAAAAACAAAATAATATTTGTGATCTTCATGTCACATTCTGAAGTATGTATCAATTATCCTTGTGAAATTATTGTTAAATTGATCATAAATTTCTTAAAATATTAGTTGTTAGAAGTATATATTTGATATGAATCGAAAATTTTAAAGACAAATTAAAATAAAATAAAATTTAGGAGTATTTTTTAAATTTTTGACAAATTAAAAAAAGTTATACTTTATCCAAAAAAATATAATCACGTTTTTTTTAATTAAATTAGTTGGATTCTTGAACAACATGGTCCAAATAAGTGCAAGATTTTTTGAAAAGTAAAAAATTGGCAAATATTTGGAATAATTTTCTTCTAGTAGTTTGCTCAGTTCTAGACGTTAGGAGAAAAAAAATATCAATTAATAATTATGATTTACAATGTTATATATTGTGTATATGTGTTTAATTAGATAATTCCAATTCACATTGAACATGTTAAAATACAGAATTTCAATCCATGTGCTTCTCCATCTCTTTGGATAATGAACTTTGGTTGGTGGAAGTGAACATCACCAATTTATGCCGATATAACCTAATTTGACTCAAATCAAAACACATGATCATGATAGGCAGATTAATAATTTAAAGTTTTTGGAAAGACCAAGTTGGTTGAATTATTAATTAATCAAAGTTAACTACGTTTATAGTGAAATTTGTGGGCCAGTGGTAGTGTGAAGTGTGAACCATCACATACAAATTAAATAATTTAACAAAAATATTATTTATATACTAAGATTAATCATTAAAATTAATTATTATGTATTTATATATAAATATATATTATTTAAATTATTTTTAATATATATTTTATATTTTAATATATATTTTATAGTAATAATTAATTTTAATAACTGATTAAATATATACCTAACATAATTGATAATTTAAATATAAAAAAACAGTGTCAAAAGTCAAAACCAATTTAATTAGGAGTTTAGGACTATTTTAATACTACTAGAACTTCTGTCGATTTTAGCCGTCTGTTTTAGTCATACTAGTCAATATTAGTATTAAAATAATTTTAGTTAATTTTTTGTGTCTAGTTTATTTATTTATTTTAATCTCACAGATTTCTCGATCAATGATGCGTTTTATATAAAAGATAAAGTATATATTTAATGATAAGTTCTTCATTAACTTATGAGAATCAATAAAATATAATAGCCATATAGCTAGTGTGAAACAATGAGTATATAACTATTACCATAAGAAAAAATTACTACTATTCAAACTAAGTGCTTGTATGATGTATGTCATTAAATTAATAAAAAAAATTTAATAAAAAAGAAACTTTTTTAAATTTTTAATGTATTTAACAAATTTTTAATAATAAAAATAAAAATATTAAAAAAAATTAAAAAGTATCTTTCTTAAAAAACTGTAATTTATATTTTTTTAAGTTTTTTTTAAAAAAAAAAAGATATTTTTTACATAATAAATGAACAAAAAAATACTTTTATCTTATTTTACCTAAACATAATTGATAAATAAAAAATTTTTTAAATATTTAAAAAAATCTTTTTTAAAAATGGTACACAAACAAACCCTAAACCCCTGTTAAAAAATGTCCATTCCTTCTTAACCTTCTTATGACTCATGCTAATAAAACTTCTATTGTGAAGTTGTAAACATATAACTTCATTGAGATTTTAATTATTATGTATTTGTATTGTCATTTTTTTCTGGGTAGCTTAAATAAATTAAACAAAAGAAAGAAAAAAAAAACAAAAGCCAAAAACGGTCTAAACAGAGGAGCACTCTTGTTTAAGATAACTCTCAAACTTCTCTTAAGAAAAAAGAAGCTCCACTTGATTGAATTATAATTTTATTGTCATTTTTGTCATGGTGTCCGCCATTGTATTTGCATCTTTGATAATCAAACAAAAGTCAATTCGTCAATTTCAATGCATGATATCCCTTATTTTGAGCACCAGATCAATAAACCCAAAATAATTTTGATAATTAGTAATAAGATTAAATGCTTTCACACAATCTGTTTCACAAATAATATTTTGTTGATCCACATTCTAAACTAAGAGATAACCTCACCAAATAGCAAACAATTTCCCTTAAAAAATACTATTACTCTCAATCATTCTCAAACATCTCCTTTGCCAACACCCGTTACAATCTTTGATAACGCAAGCAAACCAACACTATCATCAGAATCAGGATAATTAGCATTACAATTAATCTTGAAAGTACCTATATATGGAGGATTTCAAGAATTACTTAAAATAGAGGGGTGGAACATATGTTATAATTCAAAAACACTCCTAAACTCTTTTTTTGAAGTTAAAACTAGACAAATTACTTTTTTCAGAGACCAAGTCTCATTGGGATTAAAGATGTCATTATTCCTTACTCACCATATCTACCAAAGTCCCAAAAAAAACCTAAATAAATGCTCTCTGCTATGATACAAGAATTAATTACTCAAATTCAAAAGATGACAAGAAATATCCAATCTGTGCCGTACAAGTTGAGCTTTCGGACAATCCCAAATACAATGTAAAACCAATTCCTGACTAGAAAGACATCTTAGGCACATATCCGATGATGACATCCCTCTTCTGAAATGAAAACTTGCAGTAGGAAGAGCCTCTCTAAGACATACCCAAGCCAAAAAATTTGTGCTTTAAGTCAAAGCCAATTCTCCCGCTCCTTCCAACTAAAAAACTGCTTACACAACCACAAGTAACCATTGCATGAGTCATAGACTTTGAATGCGGTCTCAAACCAATACTAGCCCACTTCTGGACCCGTTTGCACATCTGGATTGTAAGAAAAAATGTTACATTTCAAATTCTGAGATAGAGGAAAATAAAGAATTTTCAAATGCCACCTACCAACTAATCAGATATCTTGTATCCAAGGGTTTGAATCAGAAATGAGAATATAATCTATCCTATTAGATAACTGCCCTTCTCTCCTCCAACTAGAAAACTAAAAATTCCGGTTCAAATCTCCAATACACCAAGCAAACTCATCATTTAACACTTCCTAAGTCTTGCAAAGACTTTTCCAAATGTGAGAGTCTTTATTTTTAGGACAACCAAAATAGTTATCTTGAGATGATCGATATTTGACATCCAACAATTGGATCCATAACTTAGTTGGCTGATGGAAAAAAGTTCAAACTAGTTTCGCAAAAAGAGCAATATTCGCACAATAAAGATCTCTAATTCCCAAACTTTCATATTTTTTTAGAGTAATCAGCACCTTCCAACTAACAAGATTCAATCATCTTCTATCAGTTTGTCCTTTTCAAAGAAAATTTTTCATCGTAGACTTTAGTTTACTGATGATCCCTTTGAAAAAAATAGAAACCTGCATCTGGTACGTGGGAATAGCGACTACAGCGAAATTGACCAAGCAGAGTCTACTTGTCCGGTTGAGCAAACTCCTTTTTCAGCTTGCTAGCCTACCTCGAATCTTATCTAAAACACCATTGAAGGTTGAACGGGTCACCCTAGAATGGCTAAGATAACCCCAAGATGCTTGCCCAAGTCTTGGATAAATTTGATGGAGGCCACCCCAGTGAAGATCTCTTTTCTTGTCGCAGAGACATTCTTGGAGCAAATTTCTTTAGATTTCTCCATATTAATCTTTATCCTAGATACTTTGCAAAAATTCTCCAAAACCACTATCACATTTTGCACTTGTCTCTTTGTAGTTTTACAGAATAAAAGCAAATCATCCGTAAACATTAAGTGGGATATTCTTGGTCTCTCTCTAGAAATAGCAACCTGTTCCCACAAGCCTAGATCAACCTAATGACTAATATAGAATGCCAATCTCTCCATACACAATACAAAAAGATAGGGTAACATAGGGTCTCCTTGCCTAAGATCTTGACTTGGAGTAAAGTCTTTTAGACGATTTCCATTCCAAAGAATAGACAATGAGGAAGCAGTGACAATTCATAATCAAATTGATTGTAGGACTGGAAAAACCAAAGTTCTGAAGGGTATAGGCCAAAAACCTCCAGTCAATTCTATCATAAGCTTTCTCCGAATCAGTCTTGAAGGCCAAGGTGCCTTTCTTGAATTTAGTCTTCTTCATAAAGTGGAGAACCTCTTGTGCAATAATAATGTTGTCAAGAGTTTCTCGTCTCGAAATAAACCTGCCTTGAAGCAGGTCAACAATCTCCGCAAGATGAGGACGTAGCCTATTAACAAGAATCTTCGTGATGATCTTATAAACCACGTTACAGAGACTAATCGTCCTGAAGTCCTTCATAGATACCAGCATTTCAACCTTGAAAATAAGAACCAGTAAAGTCTTCACCATCCTTGGATCAAGAGCAACACTAGAAATGCCTGCTTAACCATATCCCAAGCATCAGGACCAATGATATGTCAATATTTCTTGAAGAAGAAAGCTTGGAACTTATCAGGACCCGGAGCTTTAAAAGAATTCATGTGAAAAATAGTTGTCCTTACTTCCTTTATTATAACTGGTGCTATAAGATCATCGCAAGCTTCCTCATGCAAAGAATGAAGAGGCACATCACCAAGACAACCTAAATCAACATCATCCAAATGACAGAATAAGCTTTTGTAGAAAGATTTTGCTTTCCGATTCAGAACTTTTAGATCAGTCTCCCACACCCCATCCTTGAGGAAAAGGCCATGAATATTATTATGCTTCCTTTGCACAAGAGTTTGAACATGAAAGAATCTTATACTCCTATCTCTAAACCTTATCTACTGTTCTCTGGACTTTTGGAACCATAGAAGCTCTTCTTACACTAGAGTATTATTATAATCATCAATCAACTGTTGCTCTTTCTGATGCAAATAAATATTATCCACCACTTCCAAACGCTTCTACAAATAATTAATTTGGTGCTCTAATTCACATTTTCTAACAAAAATGTTACCAAACACTTTCGAATTAAACTCTAAGGAATTCTTCTGCACTTTCGAAAGCTTGCCATGAATCCTTTTATTACCAGACCACCATGACTAGTTCATAATATCCCTGTACCCGGGATGAGTAGCCCAAGCAGCAACAAATTGAAAAGGTCAATTCCCTTTAGGATGAGGACGACCTTTACAATGTACCAAGATAGGACAATGATCATACTGATGCCTATTTAAAACTTTTGCATAGGCCTCTGGAAAGATAGATAACCAACCATTATTTATACAAACCTAGTCAAGCTTGTTTGCCATATCAACATAATTTTTTTTCCTCTTTTACCAAGAGAACTGTCTTCCAATAGTCTTCAGATCAAATAAACCACTATCCCCTAATGAAGCAGCAAACATGTCTTCTCTTTGATGTGAAAATTTGCAACTCTTAGATTCATGAGAAAATATGACTTCATTAAAATCACCAAGAATAATCCAAGGTCCTTGGAAAATCATGGACTGTGCAACAAGATAATCCCAAAGAAGAACCCTTTTATTAAATTGGGGACTACCATAAATACCACTACACCTCCAAACCAAATTATCAAATTGAACCTCAACTGTAATACCCTGATCCAAAGCATCAATGAACTTACAACAAGCACCCTGCATAGAAGATAGAAACCAAATACCCCCTTATGCTCTCCGCTTCCACTATACCAACAGAGTGATACCCAAGCCTTTTCCAAAATAATTTCAAATATTGAAAAAGGGAGTGAGTTTCAACCATAATAAAAAAAATAGGTCTAAATTTTCTAATAAGTTCCTTACAATGCACTCGAGCTAACTTATTAGAAGCACCCCTAATATTCCAAACAATCATATTTAAACTATCCTTAAAAAATAAGAACAAAATAAATAAGAACATAATACTCTAAATAGAATCACCATTCTCAACAGGTGGTTTGTCCTGCGGTGCTGGCGCTCCCTGATCCTCAATAATTGCCACCCTCGGACCGCCCAACGCTGCACCCGCTGCCATGCTTCCATCTACTGGGACGCCCTTTGTCGCGTTGCCATTTCTATCAACCGGGGAGTTCTGCAGGGAGGAAGGTCGCGCGCTTCTGGAGAGAAATTCCACAATGTGCAGGAGTTTTGTGCGATGGAGATGGCACGCTTTCATGCTTTCCTTGCTGCCCCATCCTAATTCCAATTGATTTGCATCTATCACCATGCAAATTAGGCCTTGGGACCTTTTTCGAACCAGACTTGTGCTACCTTTCATCTTGGGTCTTTAAACCTGACCCATTGTGATTTTTTTTCTTACGCAGAACTTGTTGCCAGCCCTCCATCATCCATGCATACCTCATTAATGTGAACATCATGCTCGTGAGGAGCTGATGATCCCGCTTCCGTCTCCTTCCCTTTAACAACTTCTAATTCTTCACCCAGATCACGAGAATCCTCATCCAAATCACGAGCTTTTGATTCAACCTCTTTTTGAATTTCTTGATCGTTGTGTGGCACTGGTGCCGGGGCTTCATGATTCTTTCCATCACCGAAAGCATCACCCTTCTCTTTTGAGTACTCCTTCTCCATGCACAATGATTCATCATGCCCATACCATGCACAAGTAGAAAAAATCAACTGTAAACTCTTGTATTCCACTTCATGAGTGATGTCCTCCATGATAATATATTTAATTACTGACAACCCTAGATTAATCTGAACACAAACTCGGGCATATCTCCCTTTCTTTGCAAGCTTTGTGGCCAAATCCACTTTTAACGGAACCCCTATTACAGATGCAATTTGCAGCATTGTTTATTCCTAGTAGCACTAAATCAAAAGTCTCGAGACACGATCTATACTAGCGTTGATTCAAAGGATTGTTCTCGTGGCCTAAAGTCCACATCCCTTGGCATTATTGCGACATAGTGACCGTCGATCAACCAAGGGCCACCAAGCATGACCTTCTCACAATTCGCAGCAATATCAAACTTAACCAAAAAATACCTAAATTCCACGTCCAACAAATCAAACCTTCCTTTGATACGCCATACTGTCCTGAAGTTTATGCATAAGAGCCATGTAACTATAGTGCTTATCTAACACCTTAATCACGATGGCTTCTTTATATGGTTCAGCCAAGCAACTCTTTGCCTCTTTTGTAAAACTGGCATTGGATGGACGAGAATCACCATGCTTACCTATCATCGTTGCGATACCATCCCAAAAAATACTGTATATGTTTGTATAAAATTTGATTATATTATTAACAATGGATATTTTATCAAATATATTCTAAATTTAAAAAGGCAAAAGAGTAAAAAGAACAAAAGTTAGAGATTATCCAATATTGGAGTCAATTATTATTAGAGGTAAATACTAAATAAGTACCCGAAAAATTTTAGTGTTGACAAAATAGTACTTGAAAGATGTTACTTAAAAGAAATTAAAATTTGACAAGCGTGCCCCTAAGTTCGCTGGAGTACATCTCCGGTAAGAACGATGCTGAGGTGGAATTTTTAATTAATTAAATTTAAAACAAACCTGGAAAAGTTGTTGTCATCTCCGAGTCCCCTCCTTTCTCTGTTGTCACTGCCCTTTTCTTCCTCAGCGCCACCAACCTTATGTTCTTCTTCTATGGTTATGGTTTCTCTCCAAAGAAACAATAACATTGAAGATCTGCTTTAGCCACCGCATCCAACATCAATGGCTTTTTCTTCTTTTTCCTTCATTGCGGCATCATCCACATCTATTTTTCACTCAATTTTCTCTATTGCAAATTGTAAGATGGTTATGGTGGTGGACATGGTGCTGGTGGAGACTATGATGCAGTTGATTATTATAGAGGTGGTGAAGGAGGAGGACTAAGAGGAAGTTATGGTAGTGGTGTTAGTGGAGAGCATAGCATTGGTTATGGAGGAGGTTCCGATGGAAGATATGATGGTGCTCGTGGAGAACATGGCATTAGTTATAGAGGAGGTGGCGAAAGTGGCGGTTGGGGTGGTGTAAGATATGGTGGTGTTGGAGAAGCATATAGAGGTGGCTATGGAAGTGATGGCAGAATTGGTGGAGGTGGTAGAGTATACAGCAGTAGTGGAGGTTGAGGTGTCATTTCAGAGAGAGAGAGCAAGAGAGTGCGTTGGAAAAAGAGAGGAAAAAATTAGGGTTGGAGAGATTTTTCAGGGTGGATTGGGTTAATTAATTAAAAATTCCACCTAGGTATTATACATTAATAAGACTGTTATTTCAGTAAAATACGGTGGCTAGTTCAATAGCATTTTCATCGGAGATATGTTATGGCAAGCTCAAGAGCACGCTTCTCAAATTTTAAAATTATTTAAAGACTATTTTGTCAATAACAAAAATCAGATACTATTTTATTAGTGGCAAAATTTTTTAGGTACCGATTTAGTATTTATCTATTATTATTATTATTATTATTATTATTATTATTATTATTATTATTATTATTATTATTATTATTATTATTATTATTATAGGGAAGCATTTTTTTATTAACAATTTTGTTTATTCATTCATTCATTATTGCATCAACCATAATATTTTTCATGACCTCAAAATAAGCCTTCATGACTTGTTATTTTCTTACCTCCAATTTAGTAAAATCAACTAGTGGTTTAGATGAGCAAATCAATTTCAAATCATAGTGATATCATTAAATAGAACAAGTCATCACAAACATTTCAGAACATAATGATATAAAAGACCATTGCATAAAACCCAAAAGAAACACACCCATTGCATAAAAGGTTAACAAGGAAATAAAACAAGTTTTGTTTTTTTGTACTTTTCTTTTTTGAAGTCTAAAAAACAGATAACAATCCATGGAAAATTTTAGAAACTGGTAAGTACTACTACATCATCAAAGACTACCTCCCTGTAACCAAAACCACTAAAGTGAAAAAGCAGAGCTGGTGGAGGACCAACTTGACATTACTCTATGATTTTCACTACTATGTCATCATGATTCACCTTGTTAGCTATGGAGATTTTGTGGATTGTGGTTAATTATTTTTGAAGAACTCAAGATTCAATATATGGTGAAGTATATAGAAAAGAAATCCAAGAAAGATAAAAAGACTTGCACAGACCTTAGATAATGCAATTATATAAAATATTCCTTAGATAATGCAGCCAAACAACAGGCACAGAGCTTTATAATAATAATTAAACCACAAATAATAATAAAATTCTAGCAAGTAACCTCCAATGCCAGAATAAATTTTCTGCATAAAATTTATTGAAAGAAATTATAATTAAAAATAGAGATAAAGCATATATCAAGTTTCAATCCAATTCATCACTGATATTTTATCTATCAACAATTCATCACTGGTATTTTATATGAAATGTGTAACAAAAGAATTAAGGATACTATAATCAATGAAGTCAGAACTGAAACTTAAATCACATTCCAATTCTAAATAAATTAAAAACTGAAATCACATTCCAATTCCAAGTACATACATAAGGTTGAAAAGACCTAGAACAAACCTAGAACAATTGTTTAGACGAATTGAAATGGATCTAGAAAATTGTTTCAATTCCAATTTCATTGAAACAATAAAACACATTCCAAGTACATTCCAATTCCAATATTTCAAACCTAGAACAAACTTGTGCTTGAAAAAGATCAACAAGAACAGAAAAATGCGAGGAGGGAGAAGGGCCAGGGAGACGACACGAACAGGAAGCATAACTCGAGCAGAGACGGAGGCGAGAGATGCGCGAGCAACCGAGCTCAGACGAAGGAGGGAGGCCAGACGCGAGCACGACCATGAACGCGAACGCGAACACAAACGGAGGTGAGATGTGATGATGAACACGAATGCGAACAGTTGATAGTGAATCTTCCTTCTAGAATAAGGAGCTCGATGGTCGTGCGAATCCAGATCAGCGGCGAGGCAGCGCCGACGTCGGTGGAGCCTCCATGAATCTGGGGAAAAAATTGGCTAGGGTTTGGTTTTCATGGAGGAGGTGCTCTGCTAGGGTTTGGTTTTTTGTGAAATAAGGAGTGAAAAATCTGAAGGAAGAGGGTTAGAGTTGAAGGGTATTTTAGTCTTTTTACTTTGTTATACACATTCCATTCCCATTGGAATTAAAGATAACCATGGAGAAGATGGAATTAAATTGGTGGTAATTGAATTTCTTGGAATAAAACATACCCAGGAATAATTTTTTAAACCTTGAACCAAACATGGGAATAAGATATTCCCACCTCAAAATTTCTGGGAATATACTTGTATTCCCTCCAACCACACACACCCTGAGGTGCAAGCACAATCCCAGGAATCCCCACCACCACTGCCTCCTTCGCCAACAATGCGAGATTTGATGGATGAATTGCGAAGTATAAGATTATACATTGAGGGACAATTTGCTGAGATGAGATAGTGTCAAGACAGGCAAATTTGGGTAATGAAGTGGATAGATATGACTTTTGAGTTTAAACCAAAGGGTAATAATAATGTGAGCAGCCAAAATAAATCTCTAATATTTATACTCCATTTTGTGGTACTAATTTGTATTAATTAAATTGCAGCTTGAGGATCATGATATTCGCATGATAACCGCTATGCATTTACTCAAGAGTCGGATCAACTAGAAGAAGTCATGAATTATAGCGTCGGCCAATGAATTTTGGAATATACACACAAACCATGAGATGTAAAGATAATATTAGTAATCTAGGTAAATTATAATACTTTAGTTATTGAGTATTTATTTGTTAGGTTTGATGGATGTACTTCTTTAGTTATTTTTCAATGACTTCTTAAATAGATATTTTCTGCTTTGTAGCTTTACAATTTTTCTCTAATTCTATGCACTATATAAATATCTTAGTTTAAAAGAACTCATATTTTTATGATGAAGTAATGTCATTTTCATTTATTATTTCAACAACAATATCATACAAATATTATGTCTTGTGAATTATATTTTATTTTATACAATTAATGTTTTAAAAAAAGATTTTTCTATTTTTTTTGTTTGTTTGCATTCTATTTATATATTTCCATATATTCAAGATTTGAACTAGTTTGATAAAGGATCTTTAGAGCAATAAAAGTTTTTTTTCTTAAATCCTCTTATTTATATTTGTAAGGCGTATTTTAATTTTATTGAGGTCTAAAATCAGAAGAGATTTTAACTAATAGGAATTAAACAAAATCTATTTACCGTAGCTATAATATTCTTACTACAAATGTGATTGAAATTGTCAAATATAAACTAGCAAATTAAAATCTGGTATTTATTACCGTGGTTTATGTTAAATGTTCAAACATCAAAGGTAGTTGCAGATTACAGGTTTACTAAGACAACTGGATTTAATAATCATCTTCAAACAATTTTTCTCCTCAAATCCTAACATTATTAGTACGTATTCCTTGATATTTTGATTACCCGTTATAATAAAACTTAGAAGTGAAAATAGGAGAAGAATCAGAAAATTGAATGAGAGAAAAATAAGAAATATTTTAATTAACATAACAAACTTTGTATTTCTTTCATTTCCATCTAAGAACTTCACCGATTTCCTCTTCTGCATTTTTGTAGTTTCATCTTCAGCTTCTTCAAGTTGAGCAATCATCTTTCACCAATAAATAATAAAAAAAAATTAAAATAAATATTATAAATTAAATGATTAGACATACAAAATTATTATTCTTAATGAACTCGTAAAACCACTTTCAAATATTAAATAAAACTTTGTATAATTAATGTTTTTTTCTTTGTTCTCATTATTGACACTAATCTACACTACATAATCATCTTGCTGCATTTGGTGACACTAATTAAGATTTAACTATTAAATTTCACAATCTACAAAAGTTGAGAGAGAGCACAAAACAATCATTTAATAACAATTTACATGCTAGTACATTTTTTTATTCTAAAAGAAAATAAAAGAAATAAAAAACGTTGAAAAGCTACTGCTGTTTTTAAATTTTTTTTTCTAAGAAGCACAAATAAATGTATCCAATAAAAGTGTTTGAATTGCTAGACTTGGTAGTTAAATATTTAATATTTAAAATATTATTATTTTGAGTAATATTTAATAATTTTTTTCAAAGGTGAGTACCCGTGATATAATTCGTAGCTAGTTGCTTCGATTTAGATATTTGATAAAATGCTAATTGATTCGATTTGTTATGATGCTCAACCTATTCCATAAATCGAATTCATCTAATTCGATTTATCATGAGCTTCATTATAGTGGGACTCACAATGACAAAACAAAAATATAAGTTATATAAATTCTTTTAGTATAATAATCTAATAATACATTTTAAGTCCATACTTTTAAATATTACTAGTTAATTAATAATAAAAAATAATAAAATTTATTTACTTTTTAGTATTCTTCAATGTCTGTGAATTACTAAAAAATAAAAAAATATTTTTTCATTACACAATCAATTTCATGAATAAAGAATCAGAACGAGGAATTGCAAAATTAGAGATTCTATTCACTGACCTCGATTTTGTAATAAAAACAGTGGATTATTTTCTAAACACTACAATAAAGAAATTGATTGGATATTTGCTGATTACTGCAACTGTGATTATCAATTAATGATGAACAAATATTGGATATTAAAGAGATGGATAAAAAATGAAGAAAAATTGGATATTAAGTAGATGGATAACTGGAACAAAAATAATGAGCATTTTGATAATCAAGGAGACTGATAAACGATTCCAATTATAGGATTGAGTAATTGATGATAGATTATTCACCAATTTATAATCTTAATATTAAAGAAAAGATAAGATTAGAGTATTTGAATCAAAATAAAAACTTAAAAATTGAAGGTATAATTTTAAAGATAAGATAGATGAATAATAAAATAATAATTTATAAACACGAGCAGAAAAATTGAGAACGTCGTAACATATAACGTAGTGCACAATTCAATCGATTGGATAACACAACCAATCGATTGAATTGTGAGACCTCATATTGCTTTGAAGCCTTCAATCGAATTGGGTAACATGAACAATCGATTGAATTAGAAAAAACCCACATTCTAAGCATCATTTAATCGATTGTGTAAAAGTTACAATCTATTGATATTTGGGAAAACCATACTATTGTCCAACATTCAATCGATTGTTTTGTGAAAACCTGAATTCTAATCGATTGAATTATGGGAAACCTAAAATTCAATCGATTGTTTTGTGAATTCAATAGATTGATTTTCTAAGAAACACGATTTCACAACCCTATATGGATGTAACGGATCAAAGATAAAATTTTAATCGATTAAGATCGCCAAAAAGATTATTATGATTAATGGAAGATCTAATTCGTTATTATTTTGTTTTTGATTATTAATAAACATGATAGATGAATGATAAAATAATAATTTCTAAAATAAAAAATAGATTTTATAATTAAATAATATATGAAGGATTAATTTGTAATTAAAATTAGATAAAGATTATTTACCAGTTATTAAAAAACTTAAAAAACATGTTTTATAATAAAACCATTTAATAGTCTAAACGTTATGGAACCATCAAATCCGGTGATATGAAAGTTGTTTGCATAAACTCTTTTCCCACTTGCCCCCAACCAAAAAATAGAAATAAAAAATGTGTCTTCACTTCCCGCTAATATCTTATGCTTTTGTTGCCATATTTCTAAACCACTCTTACTCTCCTTTATGCGCTAATGATGGTTTGCATGAACTTGTTCTGAATTCTTCAATGCAATTTTGGAATTGTGGCTCTTTCAGAATTCTTTTCCTCCTACAATTGTAAATGGGCATGATTAGAGCCATTTATTTGACACAGTTGTATAAGGTTAGAAATTAGTAGTTTTTTGTTTACTAAATTCCAAATCCTTATGGCATCTGCAACCAATTTTAGTACTTTCATTTGATATTTTGGTCCTGAATTTCTTGGTGCTGAAATCATATACCTTTTAAATCATATTGCTTGATAAGTCCCCCGCACTTCTCGAGTGAATTTTAATTGTGATAGCTTGGTTTATAACAAACAATAACAAAGTATTATTCTATTAAGTGAAGTAGATTATATAACTCAAATGACGTCATTAAATTTTATAATATATTATATCTATAATAAAATTATTTACATATAAATCTCTTTTCATCATTTTGTATATAATCTTTTTAAATTTTCATTTATTTTTTACTATTTATCTATCTTTTATTTGATCTACTCTTCTCACTAAATATTATGATAATCTTTTTTCATAATTTTATTTACAAAAATAAGTTATATTTTTGCAAAATGCAATATTAGTAGTAAAAATGAAAATTTTCATTCAAGTTTTGTTGCTGATTTGGGTTGTTGAATTAAATGGTGGTAAAAGTGGCAAAGCTTGGTCTAATGAGTCTTTCATGAACTCAATCTTATTTGGACTTTGAAAACATGTTTTGTAGAACTTTATTTTGTGTTAACTCATGGTACTAAAATCCGGTCTATTAATAGTGGAAGTACATTCTCTTGTTAGCATTTAAAAAAAATACGAAATCAAAGGCATAGTAGTGATTTTTTTTACCAAAAAAGTTTTTTTTTCTCTCTCTCTGTTGTTAGGGGTGTCAGGCGGGGAAGCCCGCTCCGCCCCGCCGGAAGCCCGCTCTCTGGCGGGCTGGCCCGTCCCGCCCCGCCTATTCTGGCGGTCCCAAAATCCTAGCCCGCCCCACCTAATGGCGGGCTGACAAGCTAAGCCCGCCTAATTATTTTTTTTTTTTATATAAGAACATATCTAATATCTTTTATTTAAATCAATATAAATCGGGCTAAGCCCGCCTAATTAATTTTTTTTATATAAGAACATATCTAATATCTTCAATTTAAATCAATATAAATACAAATATTAAATATAAATAGTCTTCAAAGTATATAAATAGTCTTCAAAGTAAATAAACATAATCCAATTATCCAAAATACTCAAGTCATAGTTATAAATAGTCCCATAGACAAAATAAATATATAATCCAAAGTCCAAAAACATAATTATAAATAGTCTTCAAAGCAAATTAAACTTAATTCAATACACTTAATTTTCATCTTCATCTTCATATAAGTCAATAACATCATTGGAACCAACTCCTGAAGAATAGCCTTCTCCTTTTGCAATATCTTCCTGATCTTTATCTTCCTCTAGAAAAAAGTAAATAAATATATTAGCAAAATAGTACATAATAATGTTCAAAATCACTCAAGTATGTATGTCATAAATATAATATACCAAAATCATCATATCCACGTATCCAATTTCTGGTGCAAATCACCGCTTCAACATTATCTGACAACAAACGACTTCTATACTTATTCAAAACATGAGAACCCATGCTAAATGCAGATTCTGAAGCCACGGTAGTAATAGGAATGCTCAACAAATCTCGTGCCATTAGTGATAGTGTTGGAAAACAATGATGATTGTCTTTCCACCATTGCAAAACATCAATGATTGCATCATTGCAAAATAATGTTGCCTCACTCAAATAAATATCCAGTTGGTTCTTTCCACTTTTCACTTCAGCTTCTTGATTACGGGACATCAAATCCTTTGCATTACAAACAATATATGAATCAAAAAGCATGAAAAATAAAAAATACATATAATCAAGTAGATAAAAATACTTACACCAACAATTTTAATAAGCTGAGTTCCAATTGCAGAAGATGTTGCTTGAGAAAAATTACTTGAAAGTTGGGAAGAACTCTCTACAGTTGTAGAGGAATTTTGGTCATAAACCTCAAAAAGCTTTATAACTTACTCTTCACATGCTCCACTTTGTCTTTAGCACTAATAGGATCAATCTCATTATAGCAATGAACCCAAAGTGTTGAGTTTAAATCTAGGATCAAGAACTGCCCCAAATGCAAGAACAACACTGTATTCTTCCCAATATTTCTTGAACTTAATCATCATTTTTTCTCCCATGTTCCTTATAAGCACTTCATCATTCTTCAAACTATTCATTAAAATCAGCTGGATTTGCCAAACTTGTAAAAAATACAAGTTGGATGTTGGGTAAGAAGTTCCAGACATCAACTTGGTAGTTTCGTAAAATGGTAACAAGAAATCACATATCTTTTCAGTTCTTCTCCACTCATCTAATGAAGGACAATACTCCCTAAACCCAGCTTCTTTTACTTTATACAATTCAAAAGCTTTCTTATAAGGAATAGCACTTGCAAGCATTGCATAAAGTGAATTCCACCTAGTAGGAACATCTAAACATAATGCAGTCGTATACTCAAGTCCCTCAATATCTTCAAAACATTCTTTAAACTTAACCATTCTACTTTCAGATTTTCTCAGAAACTTAATACCCTCTCTAATCTTACACACTGCATCACCACATATTTTCATTCCATCTTGGACAATAAGATTTAAAATATGAGCAGAGCAACGAACATGAAAGAATTCACCACCACACAACAATGAACCATGCACATCCAAAGTACTTTTCAAGTGTTCAACACAAGTATCATTAGAAGAAGCATTATCCAAAGTAATGGAAAAAATCTTTTTATCAAGTTTCCACTCAGTCAAAAGCGTAAAGATTTTAGAAGACAATTCATATCCTGTGTGAGGAGGAGGCATATGACAAAAATTGAGAATTTTACTCTGTAATTTCCAATTCTCATCAACAAAATGTGCAGTCAAACATATAAACCCCTCATTGGTACTTGAAGTCCAAAGATCAGATGTTAAGCAAATTCTATTTGGAATGGAAACTAAAATTTTTTTAAGTTTCGCAGCTTCTCTCTTATGGACTTTCACTATGTCAGCCTTAACCGTATTCCTAGAAGGAAGTTTCAAAGTTGGACTAATATATTTCACCCAATTTCTAAATCTCCTATCATCAACCATATTAAAAGGCTTATCCCCAGCAACTACATACCCAGCAAACATATCTCTAGCCACTCCTGAATCAATCTTAAGTGAACCCATTTTAAGTTGCAATTCTGCTATAGTCTGACCAATATCTTCATGCTTAATTTGAGTACAACTATCAAGATGACGTTTTATAGTAGAAGTGCCATATCGCTTACCTCCAACTTTAAACACTTTCTTGCATCCTTTACACTCAGCACGTTCTACTCCATCCTTATCTGGACCGAGCTTTTTGAAAAAATTCCAAACATTGGAGGTTGCTTGTCTCAGCCTTTTTGAACTAGGTTCATCAATCTCGACCGGAGCAGCCTCAGAACCAACTCCAGTAGTAACAAGGTTACTTACAGTTTCAGAATTCATATTTCCTGAAATAAAAGTAAATTCTGTTTAAAGATCAACAGTTTCAGAATTCATATTTCAGAATTCAAGTATTTAACCAACATTCATTAAAAATACCTACTAATAATATTATAACAAGTTTAATAAATTTTAATTATACCCCTAAAAATAATTATATTAGAACATCTCTTTATACAGTTGAATATATAATCAACTTTCAAATAACAAGAGTTGCACTCTTAAAATATTTTAATTTTTTTTTATACAAAGTCATGCATGTCTCATACAATATATGAGGGACATCCTAACTTATTAAGACTAAATATCTTGTAATACAAAGTAATTGCGACAACAATTTGACAAATATAATTTTCTATTTCACAATATATGAACTATTTATGGCAAATATCTTGTAATACACTCTGTTGCATTTGCTTCTAAGTTTTGATGGTTGATTAAAAGTAAAGGAGAAAATAGTAAGATAGAAGAGGCAAAGCTAAAAGAAAGAAAAGGAACATGATGCAAATTAAACGAAATCAAATCAAAGGTGAAACAACAAACGAGCACTACTTAATTATACAACATATATATGGCAAATATCCAAATAATTTACATATCAAGTATACTTTTAATTTACTGCTAATAGTTCACACTTGACAAGCTACTTAATTATTAATATTAATTACCACTGGCATACATGCAAGTATACATACAAGTAGAAACGAACACTGTCTTAGAAAGCATCTGATACATCTATCATAATCATATCATGATGGAGTTGAACTCAAAACCACTCATAAACACCCTTTTATGTACATAATAAATAACAACACCATGCACTTTCACTTAGCAACGCCAACACACACTATAAATTACAATCATCAAGTATATCATATATCAACTTATGTTTGAAAACAAAGAATTAGTTACAAATATGTGTTCAGGTAATAGCATTAGCAAAGGTTAGAGTTGTGGAGAGTGGAGACCTTGAAGGATCAGAGCACAAAACAGCCCAAAACACAAGACCCAGAGCGTGGAGCAGCCGTGACCGAGAACGAGACCAGCAGAGTCAGAGGACAAGTCACGACTCACAAGACCCAGGAGCCAGGACCGAGACCAGTAGGCAGCAGCGACGACGGCCAGACGGAGCAGCAGCGGTGACTATAACTCAGTAGGCCACGACGACCGAAGATCGACAGTGAGGAACTGACTCCGACTCAGCGACCGTCATGGGTGAGGATGGAACTCTGAAGTTCGAGCTGAGGTCGATGGACGATGAAAGTGAGAGACTGAGAGTGACGGTGAGGAGCTGAGGATAACCGAGTGAGGAACTGAGGAACTGACGGTGAGGAACTGAGGAACTGAGACTGAGGAACCGAGTGAGAGGCTGAGAGCCGTCGAGGAGACTGGAGACGAGACGACTGAGTGTTTGAGTACTGCCGAGGAACTGAGAGGAGTGAGACGTGAGAGTGAGGCAGCTGCAAATCTGGAATTAGGGATTAGGGAGTGGGGATTCAATTTAGGGTTTCAGGCTTTCAGCCGTTTCGCTGGGTGGGGAATGGGGATTGGGTCGGGTCGGGTCGGGTGGGTCTAGGTTCATGGGTAATGGCCTAATGGGTTCAGCAAAAAAAAAAAAACTTCAGCCCGCTGGGGAAGCCCGCCTCGCCCCGCAAAAGCCCACGGTTTAAACGGTTTGGGTTAGGCGGGCTTTTGTCTTTCGGCGGTCCCAAATTTCCAGCCCAGCCTGCTTTTTTTGGCGGGTTACGCGGGCCGGCTCGGCGGATTAAGGCCCGTTTGCCACCCCTAGTTGTTGTGTACGTAAGATATTAGTATGGCGTCGTCGTCATCTGGTGATGGTGGAGAAGGAGGGGAGGTTCAACCCTCTGCGAAAAAAGTAGACATCCTGCTCAAGAGGAATGTTTTTATGCACACCCAGCAACAAAGAGAACAATAGAGGGGAATGAACATAGTCAAGAAGCTCTGATAGTGAAAAAATCATATGTGAGTATCATGAAAGGACCTGACTTTATCTGAGTCAGACTCTGAGGATGAGGAGGAGCTGATGGAGAACGGTGAGAGCTCAGATGAAGAGTCTAAATATGAATATTCAAATAGAAGAGAAACCACTAGGAAGTGAGGTGTGGAAGGACAGACGTCTACTACCGAGGAGAAAGATCATCTGAGATGAGGATAGATGCCCTAATTTCATTTTGAATAAGGCAGAGCAGAATAAACTGAATAAGTTCTGGAATCTTACCCTAATCGTTAAGTTGTTGGGAAGAAGGATTAGGTACGGGATTTTGAAGAAGAAGTTAGACTCCAGAAAAATATAATGGATGACAGTGTAGAAATTTAGAAGGGGTAGAAAGGTAAATTCGAGAAAGGAGAACGTAGAGAAAAATAGCCATGAGAAAATGGATCAAGATTCAACGTGCTTCAGGGAAGTAAGGGAAACGCTCCCCAAAAGAACCATACGATGAATGATCAAATAAATAGTAGCGAGGACATGATGGAAAAAAGAAGCTTCCTTACTAGTAGTCAAATGAGGAGAAAACATGGTAAGATGATAGTGGAGAGTGCAGACACATGCAATTCACAAATTACTGTAACCCATGTGCTAGAGACACATGTAGATAATTATGGAGGTATCAAGATGAATTATTTTGCATGTAGTAAGGGAGAGACAATAAAGAAAAAAAGTTGAAAGTTCCAATAATTGAAAGGGGGATTAGTGAGGATACACAGGTGATGGAGGAAAGTGGGGATTATGAGAAAGAAATGGAGGGAATGATTGTGAGTGGGGGTAATGCGGACCCGAAGCCTCCAGACATAGTTCCACAAAACTTGGGCCCTTGGAAGCAAATAGACCTAATAGGATAGAGGACAAGCGATGAGAATTTGGGCTCAGGATCAAAGAAAGTTGGTGATATATGTCTAGATCTTCATGAGGGAGGTAATGTAATCCAAGTTTAGGATTTTTATCATTAGATTTTAATGATTATTTTCTCATAGAATGTTAGAAAGGTTGCTAGACTTTCTTTCAGTAGATTCTGTAAAACATATTTGAAAATTCATGAACCTGATATTGTTGCTTTGCAAGAGACTAAATATAGTGGTAATAATGCACAGAGAGTTATAAATAATTTGAAGTTTAAAAATTCTATTTTGGTGGAAATAAGGGAGATTAGTAGCGAAATTTGGGTCATGTGGAATAGAGAAGATATTGGTCTAAGGCCCATTTAAATCTATGATCAATTTATTTATCTTAAAGTTAAAGAGCATAGAAGAGAGGCCTGTGTATTGACGATTGTGTATGGAAGTTCTAGGGAGCATGAGAGAAAAGCGGCAATGGAGAAGATGCTAAATTTTCAAACTCCATGAGTGGTTTTTGGACGATGGTGGGAGATTTTAACGTTATAGCTCACCCGAGAGAGAAGAAAGGTGGAACACCTGCAAGTGCTCAGAACTGTTCTGATTTTGCAAACTAGATTTATCAATGCCTATTTGAGAGCGATCATTCAGGAAAAAAGGTTTAGGAATGAGAATTTCAACTATATTGTGAAACGCACTAACTCTAAATTGCAAGATGGAAATCCAAATGCTTGTCCATGGCGAGGATCACTTTAGCTCAATGGGTCATTGGATCGATGGCTTTATATCCTATGCAATATCTCAAGATGCCTAAAAGAATTTGCATGTTGATTGAAAAATTCCAAAAAAAATTATATTCGGGGATATTCGAATTTGGAAAGGAAAATTCATCTCATTGGTTGGAAGAAGTTTGTCGTTCCTAAGAAATGAGGGAGGGATAAGGCTTAAGAGAGTTAAAAAAATTCAATGAGGCTTTTATTATCAAGAGAGGAAGGAGCCTAATTTGCCACAATGATGCTCTTTGGGCTTAGATTTTATTGGAGATATACAGAAGAAATCACAACATTCTTTGGAATCTTGTATGAAAATCGAAAAATTCACCTCTTTGAAAGAGACAATTATCTATTTGGAGTATCATTGTTGAGAATGTGGGGTATATAATGGGAGATGAAAAAAGCATTAATTTTTGGACTGATAAATAGTTGGATCAGGACTTATGTTTGAAGAATCTAATGATTGAGCTAGAATATTTGATGAAAACGATGGGAGACTATGTCACAGAGAATGAGAGATGGAATATCTGTTGGGTCGCCGTTGGGAGCTCTCGACCACCGGAGAGATTTCGGAGATGAATCAAGTGAGATAACATAAGATGAGAAGACACCACATCCAACTCAAAACCTTATGGTAGTAAATTAATGGGTCTCCGCCCCTCAAGTGTGAGCCTCCACATCAAGCATCAACTCCCCCTCTTTCTAACTCCTCCACCACGAGTATTCATCCATCACACCGCTGTAAAACACCGCGGGACACACCGCCCTGGACCACCTTTTGCCGGGAAGACTTTCGATACTTCACCTTGAATACTCCTGAAACTAGGCTGATTAAATCATCGGCTCTGATACCACTTGTTGGGCCCCCGTGGGGAGCTCTCGACCACCGAGGAGATTTCGGGGAGGAATCAAATGAGATAACATAAGATGAGAAGACACCACATCCAACTCAAAACCTTAAGGTAGTAAATTAATAGGTGTCTCATCTTATAAACTCTTCAATCTTCCTTGCTTTCTTTGATGTGAGACTAACTTCATACACTCCTTACACTTGCAACATTAACAATATTATGGCCTTTAACTATTTATTGCTTGATCATGCGATGGAGAAGATTGATAAATTTATGGCCTCTTTGCCTGAGGAGGGAAACAATCATCTCTATCAGAAGTTGAATTCCAAAGAAGAATTTTTGGTGAAGAATGCTTATCATCTCTTAGTCAATCATATTTTTCAGGAAGATAAAGTGTGGAGTTTAATATCAAGGTCTTTATTTGGTAGCTAAATCATAATAGTATCATAACAGCCTTGAGAAAAGTTAGTTAGGGTTAAGGTGCTAATACTGATTGCCTTGACTGTAATGGAGGCTTGGAAACCCCTTTCATGTTATTTGGAATTGCCCACGAGCCTCTCAAGTGTGGATGAATTTTATTAATTTACGGATAATGAATACTTTTTTTTAGCTTAGACATTAAAAATTAGATCAATCTAAATCTCTAGAAAAGCTTGGTAGTGGACAAAGACAGAATTAGAGAGATGTATTCATGGTTACTGCTCGGCACATTTGGAAATTCAGAAACAGTTATGTGCATTCTAATAGCAATCCTTCGTTAAGAGCCCAACTACACCAGAGTAACAATCTAGTAGCTGAGATAAGGACCTTCGGGGAGGAGGGAGTGTTAGCCAACAATCATTAAGTGCAGGAGATTATTTGGAAACCACCCCTAGTGGGTTGATTAAAATTAAATACGGATAGAGCTTCTTGAAAAAATTCAGCTCCAGCGAGTAAAGTAAAAGCCACCTAAAGATGAGAAAGGGCGTTGGGTGTATAGTTTTGCCTTAAAGTTTTTACGTCGTCTCCTTGTCTAATATAGTTTATTAATATCTATTTTAGTTGAGATTTAGTTGTAGAACTTCTCATGTATATTTTTTTTTGAATCAAAGGGAGCTCAACACAGCAGAGTGGAGCAGATAGCAAAGTTATAGTAAGAATAAAACAAGATAACATACAACTCCTAGACACTGTGACCCGGCCATCAACACCCAAAGGGCTCAGCACCACTCCATTCTTCGTAGAACGTAAACGATCTGTTAATAATGTCCCCTACTCTTGAACTCTTATTTCGGAAGAGCCTGTCATTCCTTTCTAGCCAAATTGTCCAGATAACAGCAAAGAATCCAGTGAACCATCTCTTTCTATCTACCTTCCTTCCTAGAAAGCTCGTCCAACTCTCAAAATGTTCCTTCAAAGTACCCGGAAAGCTCCACCTTTGTTGAAAGGCCATTAGCCAAGCACACCACACCTGCCATGTAATCTCACAACTAAGAAACAGATGATACGCGGTTTTCACAGGCTTACCACAGAGAAGACACCTATTGTCCTGCTGGTCAATAATCCGTAATCTGCACAGTCGATCCTTTGTGTTGACCCTTCCGACTAACGCAAACCAAGAAATGAGTTCAACCCTCGGGGGGACAAATCCTTTCCAAACAGCACTAGTGAAGCTATAGCTGGTAACCTCCTCCGGTAGGACTTCCTCCTGCATCACTCGCACAAAGGATTTTGTTGAGTAGTCACTTGTTTTATCAAATTTCCATACCACACTATCTTCCCTCCCATTTGTAAGCTTGAATGACTGTAAGATCTCATGAAGCTGGTGTACTAAGTCCAACTCCCACTGGAACAACTCTCTCCTCCACTGGAAACTCCAAATCCACACTAGCCCATCCCAAAAGCCACAGTCTGCTATCACAGATTCATGAAGAGTTGAGACCGAGAAAAGCCTAGGAAACATATCTTTCAATACTCCAGCCGGTAGCCATCTATCCTCCCAGAATCGGATTGTTCTGCCATTCCCTAACTCCATCGACAACCCACTAATCATCTGATCTCTCAGCCCCGGCTTACTAACTTGTAGCTGGCATATATCCTTCCAAGGACCCTCTCGCGTGGGAGTAGGCTGTCCTCCCACCATTCTTGCAGGATGCATATTATTACAAGAGCACACCACTTTCTTCCATAAGGGACAGTCTTCTTTCGAGAACCTCCACCACCACTTAAACAGCAATGCAGTATTTCGAATCACCGCATCCCCAACTCCCAACCCACCTGCCTTCTTTGGAGCCATAACCACTTCCCACTTCACGAGCGGTACCCCGTATCTCCCATCCTCAGTACTCCACAGGAACCGTCGTTGCAGGGAAATCAGCTTCTCTGCCACTGTCTTTGGCATCTTATATAAACTGAGGTAGTAAATCGGCAAGCTACTAAGAACCGCCTTAATTAGGACCAGCTTACCTGCTTTGTTAAGAGTTTTTGCTTTCCACAAACTCAGTTTGTCTTCCACCTTATCAATCACCGGTTTCCATGTCTTAACCAGTCTCGGATTTGCTCCTAGGGGAATGCCCAGATATCTGACTGGTAATGAAGCCTCTTTACAACCCAGTAATCGACACATCCTCCGGACCCACATCCTCTCACAGCTGACCGGTATAAGGCTGGACTTTTCAAAATTAATGGCCAATCCCGACATGAGCTCGAAGCATCTGAGTAGCCGATGATAATTCCTGATGGTCCCCTCATCAGGCGGACAGAAAAGAATAGTATCATCTGCAAACTACAAGTGAGACAACTCAATATTATCTCTACCAAGCAGTAACGGAGTTATACGGCCATTCCTCACCGCCTCTCCAATCATTCGATGCAAAACATCCACAACTAACACGAACAGAAATGGGGACAACGGGTCACCTTGCCGTAGACCCCGTTCCATTTTGAAAGGCTTTGAAGGTGATCCATTGACAAGCAATGACATAGATGCAGTGGTGACACACTCCTTTATCCAACCTCTCCACCTCTGGCCAAACCCCATCTTCTGCAAGACAATATCCACAAAGCCCCACTTGACTCTATCATAAGCCTTTTGGAAGTCCAGCTTTATTATTGCGGCGCTCTTTTTTCGTGTTTTTAGCCAGTGCACTGTTTCACAGGCGATCAAGGCCCCATCATGGATTTTCCTGCCCTTAACGAAGGCGCTCTGAGTCTCTCCTACCAACCCCGGCATTACCTTTCGCATCCTCCTAACCAACACCTTGGATATGACCTTATAAACACACCCCACCATACTAATCGGCCTGAGGTCCTTTATTTCTCTGGCTCCAGTAAACTTTGGCACCAGCGTAACCCACGTAACATTCGAGTCTCTAGGAAGTGTAGCCGAAAGGAAGAAGCCTAGCACCGCATCAGTGAACTCCCTTCCTAAGTCATCCCAGCATTTTTTTATGAAGTTCATGTTGTACCATCACTACCTGGCGCCTTTGTTGACTCACAATCCCACACTGCCTCCTTTATTTCTTCAACAGTTGGCAGCATCTCTAGCTCCAGTGCCTCTTCCTCGTTGATCTGCTTTACAAGCCCGTCCCTGAATCCAATCACTGGCGATGTCTCCTGGTGGTACAACTCCTTATAGAAGCCCCGAATAGCCGTCTTGATCCTCGCCTGGTTCCTTATCTACCTCCCATTAACCATTAAGGAATCAATCATATTCGACCTTCTTCGTGCTGAGGCTAGATTGTGGAAGTAGCGGGTATTTTTATCCATTTCCTTCACGTGCCGCGATCTGGACATTTGCTTCCAATGAAGCTCCTTCCTGATATACCATTTTCTACAGAAGCTTACCAACGCTCTCCTTCTTGCTTCAATAGTCCCATCAGCCGTGCCAGTACTTACCATGTCATCTACTTTCTTAATTTCATCCTCCAGATGTGTAATCCTTTGGTCCATATTCCCAAAATTGGCTCTATGCCATCTGCTCAGCGGAGTCGTCAGAGCCTTTAGTTTATCAATGAACTGTCCCTCCCCCAAGTTCCTCCACTCCTCCTTCACCATTCTCAAGAACCCATCATGGGTAAACCACGAATCCAAGCTCCGAAACGGTCTTGGTCCCCCGCTAATCCGGGTAACCTCCAAGATCATTGGGCAATGGTCTGATAACCCTCTAGGTCCCCCTCTCAGTCTTGTATCAGGAAACTCTTCTAGCCACTCTAAACTAACCAGTCCCCTATCAATGCGGCTACATGATTGCCCTCTGAACCAGGTGAATAAGCGATCAGTTATTGCCAAGTCCACTAACTCCATATCCTGTATCCACGATTTAAACTCTTCTGCGGACACTGTTAAAGAGGTAGCACCCTTTCTCTCTTCTACATGAGTTACCTCGTTAAAATCCCCCATATAACAGAACGGTACTTGGCATAACCCAGATAGGAAGCTCAACTCTTCCCACATAATGAGTTTTTCCGCCCTTTCATGTGGCCCATAAACTAGACAGAAAGCACAGGGAAAGTTAGTTTTTAGCAGCACACCTTCCAAGCATATCCAGCGAGCCCCTTTATAACAGTTGTTCATCCGAAACACCATGTCGTCCCACATTAATACCAGTCCCCCCGCAGCACCAACCGAACCAACTAACTCCCATTTAACTGCGCCATTTCCCCACAGTTGCGCTATATCAAAATTTGTCACCATCTCTGTCTTAGTCTCTATCAACCCTAGCATATGCACATTAAACTTTCTCCGAAAGTTCTTAATCATACTTAGTTTACCAACCCCCTTCAACCCCCTAATATTCCAAGAACTAAAAATCATTGTATAGCACTTATACACACCTTTTTCCGATTCTTCGGTCGACTCCTCCGTGCTTTCTCCTTTCGCTTAGCCTGTTTTTTCTTCTGCGCAATTAACTCATTCTGTGCCTGTAGAATGGCCATGATGTCATCTTCCTCATCATACTGCACCGCTCCAGATTCTACTGCAAGCTTCCAGACTTCTTGGTTTTCTTGCATATCAGCTGTCCATTTATTCTCTGATGTTTCTGTCTCAGCTTCGCTCACTGCATCAGAAGGGGCCCCTTGCACACCCGCTGAAACTCTCCCCTGAACACCAGTATCTAACTCTCCCTGACAGCCACTGTCCCTGCCCTCTGCCAACTCATCTCCCAAGCTAGCCCCATCCCCTTCCAACGGAGAGCACGACACTCCCTTGCCGCTGACCTCAAAAGAACCAGTGCCATCCCCTGCACGACCTGGATTCCCCCCAACGACATCACTGCCCCTCCTCCCTCCACCAGCCGCGGCATCATCAGCACCATCCCTCCCGCGAGAGCACTGCCTACCTCCCTCACCGGTGCCCCGCTCAACCCCCGTTCCCCCAGACTCGCCTCAGCAACCTCACCCGCGACGTCAACAGCCTTGCACACGCCACCCATCCCCATTATCATGTGCGGTGACCCAGGGTGATCATCCGCCTCCACAGTCAACGTCGTACTCACCAAGGCGAAGCCCCGATCTGCGTCTCTTCTCCTCCCCGCATCACACCTGACCACGCCGCCATGGTATCCTTCCCCAGCCTCATCGCCCAATGTAAACGGATCACCACTCACATACCTACCCGATTGAGATCCTCCCTCCGCATTACCCACAACCCGCTTCACAACAGGCCCAATCCGCATCCCCTTTACGGAACCAGCATGAGGAGTAGATGGGCCTCGGGAAGTCAAGCCCAACACTGCCCCCTTTGGCTTAGAGTAAACAAGCTGGGCCTTAGAGCTATTAGAGCCCAAACAAATCTGGCTTGTGATTTCTCCCACAGCAACCACCCGGTCCGCATCAAAGTCCCACGACTGAGTCCTCTCTGACGCATCTTCTTCAATCTCAGCACTTCCTCCCCTGAGCTCAGCAACCGTATTCTTGGCCGTTATAGAATTTGAATTCAAAGAACCGTTGCTCCATTCATCCAAAATATCGGCCGTAATTACGCTTCTGCCCTCCGGATCCCCTTCCATCCTATGCGGCAAGGCTACCTCCTCAGCCGCCGGACCCGGCCACCCCCTCTTCATCGGATTTCGAGTACCGCTAATGCCCTCCATGCTCCCAGCAACCCCTGGCATCACATCAGTCACCACCACCCCCTCCAAAGAGCCATGTTCATCACTGCCAAGTTCCTCAGCAATTACCTCAAACTCCGTCGACCCTACAGTTAAATAAAACTTTTCCGAGATAGATGCCACCCTCCAGGTATCGATCAGCATGCGACCAGCCCGGAGCGACAAACTTGGGGCTGTAACGTTAGCACAAGCCACAACCTCACCCCACTGGCTACCAATCGCACGAAAAGTATCCTCGGACCAGGCATGTAGTGGAACGCCAGAACACTCAATCCACACTCTTCTCCTCACACTCCATTCCTGATCATTCCAACGGCACATACTATGGAAAAACTGCCAGCAGCCATCCCCACAACCCTCCAACGCCTCCTCCGCACTCTTTGTACTCTCAAATATCAGCAAGGCCTTATACCTCCCCAGCTCACAGATTTTAACAACGTGAGGCCAAGCTTTACTGCTGAGTTCATTCAATAGTCTGAAGTCAATTGGTCTCACAGTACTCCCAATCACACTCCTTTGCAGCCATTCGAGACTGGTCTTGGCAACAGAGGCTTTCAGCAACATTGCCCCCATTTTCTTGGAATCCTCCTCTATGGCATGTGTTGCAATATCTAGAGCACTCGGCCGTGCCCCCTGCACCATGTTTGGAGATGGCTGGATCCCAACTGTGTGCTCCCTTATCGCGTTATTGACCTCAGCCTGGCGGTGGTGTGGCCTTCCCTCCGCCACCACCTCTGCCACTCTTCGTCCCTTAGAAGCATCCCTCCTATACTTAGCCTCCCCTACATAAAGCTCTTTCCCCCTTAACAGCATGTGATTCATTTCAGCAATAGCCTTCAGCGCTCCTCCCTTCGTAGTATATCGTATGAAGGCAAATAGGTAGATCTTCCCATTTCTCGTCTTTCTTGAGAGGTATATGTCGTTGATCCGTCCCGTCCAAGAGAATAACCCAAACAACTCGCGTTTCGAGATATCCGCTGGTAAACTGTCCACGAAAACACTGAATGAATCTCGTTCAAGCCGAACGTACTCCTCCCCGATTCCAGACTCTGGGGTCTTTCGCTATGCTTGATCGCTCCCTCATGCTTTCTTGTTAATTAGGTACTCCTTACGTACTCCCTCATGCTCTTCAGTGTTCTGTGTGTGTTTTATATGTTTCCAATGCTGGACCACACATAATAATAATAATACATACATATAAAACGGAATGAATTAAAGGAGGAATGAATTGGGAGAGAAAATAAAATTAGGGAGCTAAGTGGAAAGAAAATAAGAATAATGATTAGAAGGTGTAATAATAAAGAAAATAAATAAGATGATAAATATCATGAAGCTTTGGTTTACAGATATTTTATTAATTTTATTCATCATGGAGTAGTGATTTTAATTTTTTTTTTATTTTTTTTCAAAAAATATTAGTTAATTTTTGAATTTTAATTGAATATTTAAGCAATGAATAAGGTTGCCAATACAATCCACACAAGTACCCAATTCAGTCAAACCCTCAATATATGATATGAATATGCATAAATAAACACTTAATATTTGAATTCATTTTTTTGTTTTTTTATATAAATACTTAGTATTATTAAGATATATAGTAATTCAATTTGCTAATCATTATTGAATAATATTTGATGTTATCAAATATAAAAAGACTAAATATTGTGTTTGAGTGAAGTTAAATTAGTTTTTACGGGTTGAATATGATAGAGTTGGGTTGAAAGATTTTAAATGCAAATAAGGTTCAAATTAATAAGTTTAAATTTTTGAATAAAATTAGGGTGGAATTTAAACCTATTTTATCTTATTCATGATCGTGTCTAGCAATAAGTAGATTAAACACTGTGTTATAAGTAGCCAATATACTAAAAATTGAATGGAGTGATAAATTCTTTGATCAAAGTAAGTCATGATTTGAAATTAGGTCTTTGTACCTTTTTTCTTCGAACTAGTTGAATGATAATTCATAGAAGGTTGCCTTTATTTAAAATTATGTAACTTTTTTTTTTAGTAAACACTTAAATTGGTACTTAATAAATTTTAGATTGAACATTTTAATTTTTAATAAATTTTTATTTTTTAAAAATTTTTAAGAATTATTTTTGTCCGATAGGTTAGTCCATTTATCATTTTCAATCAAGTTTTTAATATGCATATTGGACAAATAAATTTTTAACAAATTTTATTATAAAATAACTAGCTTATAAAACGACAAATTAGTCCCTTTTATAACGGCACAGAGATCAATGTGTTCAACGGAAGTAATTTTTGAGAACTTTTAAGCTGTGTTTGTTTATAGGCGCGGGACATTGAAACAAGACTCAAAGATACAAAATCATATTTGACAGATAAGATATAAATAGAAACATTATATTAAGAGATACAGAATTAATATATTTTGTGTCCTTCTTAATAATAATAATAATAATAAAACACAAAAATACTAATAAGCGACACAACTTATTTTTTATTTTTTCTTTCATTATTTTTATCAAATTTTCATAATTATATTTTTTTATCATCATATATCTTCCTCCTAAATTTTTTGTATAGAAAAAGTAAAAATAAATTGAACTTTCATAATTTGTTTAAATTTATCACTATATAAAATATAAAAATACTAATTTTTGTATCTTTATTTTTTGTGTATTATTCTCAATATCTTATTTTATCTTATTATCAGAACCAAACACAGAGGATAAATATTTGTGAAAATTTAAAATGTTCAATTTAAAATTTCTTAGAGATCAATTTAGGTATTTATTTTTTTATTTGAACTTCTACGATTTATTATATTTATATCAAAATGAAATATTTGTTGTGCTAATAATGAATTGGAGGATGTTTTACACTTTTTTTTTTTAATTTTGATATTGGGAGAAACATGGAGTATATATAATTGGGCTATGGGAGTGTAGGGGCTTCACGAGGGTGTGACAACTGTGATCAAGAAATCGGACGGTCTGATTTGGAGCACAGTAATCAGACGATCCGATTAGAGGCTTGGCAGATACACAAATCGGACCGTTCGATTTGCGCACCCCCATCCACGCGTCAAACATATATGCATTCCAGCCCCTCCTGCTTGTATACACTCCCATTTGTATACCCTAGCCCCTCCTTTCACTTTCGTTCTAACTCTCCTTCATTCTCCAACTCCACCTTCACTTTTACTCTCCATTGATGAAATCGGACATTTGAAGGAAAAAATTGACCACTAACCTTCAACAATGCCAAGAAGAAGGAGAATAAAAGACGTCAATCATCTGGAACTCCACTTTACTAATTATCTTGATTATCCTAATTATGTAAATTTTTATTTTTAAATATTTTAATTTAATTAAAATAATAGTGATAATGTTAGAGATTAGTAGTTTATTATAGTGATAATGTTAGAAATTAGTGTAGTAATAATTTTTAAATATTTTGATTTAATTAAAATAATAGTGATAATGTTAGAGATTAATAGTTTATTATGGTGATAATATTAGAGATTAATATAGTAATAATTTTTAAATATTTTGATTTAATTAAAATAATAGTGATAATGTTAGAAATTAGTAGCAATAAATTATAGTAATAATGTTAGATATTAGTGTAGGTATGATAATAAAATTAGTAATAATTAGTTATAGTAATAAATTAGTTATTGTTATTAATAGATTGTAGTAATAATTTTTATTAGTAGGTATGATAATAAAATAATTAACATTAATTGTTATTAATAAATTTATTATAGTAATAATTTTTTTTAAAATTATACGTGTGATAATAAATTAATTATTATAAGTTGTTATTAATATAATTAATTAGTATTAATTGTTAATAATAAATTTATTGTAGTAATATGTTTTATAAAGATCTAGGTACGTATGATAATAAAATAATTATTATGAGTATAATATAGAAGATATATAAAAATTATTGAATTAATTTTTTTTATTATGAGTATAGTATAGATATTTAATAAAGGATGATTTATTATTGTGTGTTGTTAGAATAGAATAGAATAATTATTTGAGATTATTTGTTATGTTGGAAGTGTAAATATTAGAATAGAATATAATAGTTACTTAATTAATGTATTATTATTATTATTATTATTATTATTAGTGCTATATAAATAGAAAATAAGGAATAGGAGTTATTATTATAAAATAATTTGGTTTTAGACATTAGAATATGTAATTTTAATGTATCTAAAAATAATTAGATTTATATTTAAGATTCGTTTAAGACTTATTGATAACTATTAGATTGTAAAAAATATAGATGTAAATTTTTTGTAAAATAGAGTTAGTGTATTTTGAGTAGTTAATAATATAGTTGTTAACATAATTATGTTTTATTAGTTATGTGATAGTAAAAATTTGATTCTGTTAAATTTAATTTGTTAATTAAATAAGGTTATATTTGTTTAATATGGTCTATGGCTATGTTTTGTAGGGTTTACGGGTGTTGCAATGTGACCACTACATGCCATCGAATTCGTATAATCAAATTGTGGAGGGACATTTACGGAAGACTGACTTTTATCACGTTTCCCATATTGGAGTTGTCTAATATCAGTTGGTATTGGTTAATCCTCTGATTGAGAGATGGCGCCCTGAGATTCACATATTCCATTTTCCGGTTAGTGAGTGTGTTGTAACCTTGGAGGACGTGGTGATAATTCTTTGTCTTCCGACGAATGGTCTGCCAGTTACAGGACCGACACTCACTAGTTATGAGGCGTTAGAGGCTGAATGCTTGGATCAGTTTGGTGTTGGACATAGGAAGATAGACTGTAGAGGAAGCTTCATCAAGTTGACATGGTTTCGAGGACTGAAATATCGTTTAGTATTGGCTGACGATATTCACATTCAGAGGTACGTGAAGTGCCATATAATGTTATTATTTGGGACCATTATGTTTGGAGATAAGTCTGGGGCAGCGGTGCACTGAAAGTTTCTGCCGTTTTTCTATAACTTTGCTGGGATCATACAATTTAGTTTGGAATCGGTATGCCTGGCACACCTGTATAGAGCGTTGTGTAGGGTAACTTGTATCGACTGTAAGGAGATTGATGGTCTACTGACACTTTTTCTTACCTGGGCATGGATCTGCCTACCATTTTTTGTGCCGATTCTTGGCAATCCTCGACTCTTTCCGATTGCAAACAGGTAAATATAATTACTATCTACTTTGAAAAATTGTAGCACGCTGCATTTTAAATTTGATTGATAAAAGTTAATTAACAAATTGTCTGATGTCAGGTGGCGTAACCAGGAGCGTGCTGATTGGCCTTATAGATTTCGTAGTCTTGTTCACTTGAGGAGAGCATTGGATGATTTGCAAGAAGGACATGTATGTTGTAATAAATGAGTATCTATTTTTGTTTAGCCATATTATTATTTGGTGTGTAATCCTCCTTTACTTGCATAACGTGTACAATTTGTTTGGGAGGTTTATGCAATTGGTCGCATTGATCCAGACGTGATTCTTTTTGACATCCGTCAGCATTCGATTATATGGAGTGTCACAATTCCGCTTATATCTTTTGAATGTATTGAGTGGCATGCATCTGATAGACTGAGGAGACAATTTGGTTTTACCCAGGGCGTTCCTCATCAAGAGCGTGATCTAGGTGAAGCATACGGTGAAGTTCAGACAGGAGCCCAGAATCATGATTGGTTTGGAACCCACTCATTTTTGGTTATGCATTGGACGAATCGGTATAGTCGTGTTCTTGTCGAGCACCTGGTGCCCTCACAACATCCTCTAGATATTTACATGCATTGGTACCGAGGTACATATGGTGCCCACTTGCATCTGTCAGATCTCATATTGCAAGAGAATCAGGAGGGTAATTCTATTTATAATCAAAAGAATCAACAAGATCAACCACCGCCACCACCATTGCCACCACAACTGCCACCGCCACCGCCACAGACACAAGCACAGCAAGAGCCTGAGCAATTCACACCATATATTCTTGACATGCATTATGCGGATTATTTTACACCATCGTCCTATTACATCAACAGTATTGGAATGTCTCGCATCAAGAATCAGGGGAACATGATTCGTTTAGCCAACTGCTTGGATTCATGGCTCCTGTGCCAGGTTACTCATTACCATGTAATTACGGAGACATTTCCACCGACCAGAGGGCGCACCCGAGTGGTATTGCTCCAAGTAGGTTGACATTGGATACGAGATTTCGACCTCGCACTTCCTATGGCAATTCCGGAGGTAGACTTTCTGTTGACTCGAGTAGGAGTGATGATGCCACAAGGGGGATCATACAGAGCGGGAACTCACGTCGTATTCCGATGGGTCTAATTCATGAGAGCAACTAGGAAGTTGATGATGAGGCTAATGATTATCTGGTTGACTATTCGGACGAGGATGAGGATGAGGACAAGGATGAGGATGCAAATGATGCTAATGATGACGACGATGATGATCCAGATGATGGTCCAGCGCCTAGTGGAGGTAAAGTAATTTATTGGTTAGACTGGTAAAATAATTTCCTTGTTAGTTGGTAAAGTAGTTTATTGGTTGGTTGGTGAAGTAATTTTCTAGTTAGTTGGTAAAGTAATTTTCTTGTTAGTTTGATTTGATTAGTTGGTTATTGAATGTGTGAATATTTTCATAGGTACAACCACAAGCGAAAAAGGAAAATGATACAACCTTAGAGCTGATGCCCCACGTCGGAGAGCTAATCGATATACCCCTATCCGCTTTTAATAGGGTTGCAAAGAAATGCAAAAAATTATACAAAAATGTCAAATGGGCGATGAGAAAATGATGTGTGTATTGGACTTCCTTACTTAGAATGTGTTTGTTGTTTATTGTATCCGGTTTGTTGAACTATGACGATGACTATGTTAATTCCTCTTATGTCATTAACTATGCTACTTCACTGTACGTCAGCGTTCACTTTATGTCAATATATAAAAATGTCAAAGTCATACAATAACGTCACAAACGAAATGCAATAACATGACGACATCTGCTACGGCTGTAGCCCTCGACCCCGCATTGCTTACATCGCTTAGGATCACGCAACATCCGAGTGTCCATCTCATTTAAGAAATGGGTCATCCTTGGCTGATATTTGGATACTTGTCTGAGGAATAGATTACCTACGAATCGAAGTCCATGATAAACAGACCATGTTGTGGGATTTCCTAGTGGCCTAAACCTAGCTCTGTACACTCTTCGAACTTGGTCCATTTTGTAAACATCATGAACATACAGTTGCCAATCCAATCATTGATTTGCATAACAAGCAAACACATGTCAACACGGAAGCCGGTCTACCTGAATTCACCACAGTCACACCGTTGTCGACATAGGTCCATTGCATACTCCACACCATTAGGACACTCATGCACTTTGAATACCTCATTCTGTATGTCAAAGCAACTAACTTGGATGTTACCCGCTGTCCGCTGATTTGCATGCAATTTGGAGGTCACAAGCTCAGAGAACACATGTCCTGCATTAATACGAGCCTCAACCTCGGCTCTTTTTCGGGTGAACAATTCATTAAGCTTTGTAAAATCTTGCCTTAACAAGTGCAGTGCCTGGAAGATTGCGCGCCCCTTTCAGTACCGAGTTAATGCATTCCACTAGATTAGTGGTCATATGACCCCACCTGTATCCCCCATCAAATGCCAAAGCATACTGCTCACGTAGAATCCGATCCAACCAGTTGGTATAAGCCTCACCCCGCTCGTGTCAACGCTGATAATGCGTCTCGTACTCGCGAAATGTCCTCGAATATCCTGTCAATAAAAAAGGACTAACTATAAAAAACATTCATAATTAATATCTGGGTTTAAGAATAACTATAATAGTAACTATGATACCAATATTGACGATAAGCTTCTGCAGATACGGAGCCTTGAACTTCCTCAAGAAGTTTGACTCTATGTGTCTGTTATAAAACATGTGGAATACTCTGGGAGGAGACCAAGATCCGTTACTACGAGCAATAGCTGACCTGATGGATTCGTCCTGATCGGAAATAAGGCCCACATCATCACGTGTCATGACATGTTGTCACAAGTTATTAAGAAAAAAGTGCCAAGCCTTACATGTCTCTCCCTCCACTATCGCAATGCAATAGGCACGATGTTGTTATTGCCATCCTGTGAAACTGCAACCAACAATCAGCCCTTATATTTTTCATACAAATGAGTTCTGTCTACCTGCATTATTGACTTGCAATGTCTGAATACTCTAACACAAGGGTAATAACTCCAAAAGACTCGATGTGGTACACGAAAATTAGGAACCAAGTTATCTCCCTAGTATGCAGGCATTGTTTCAAAATGAACGACTGCTGATGGCTCCTTGTGACACATGGAATCAAACCATATGGGCAAAGCTTCGTACGAAACTTTCCAACCTCCAAAAATTGACTCCACTACCTTCTGTTTTGCCAACCATGTTTCGCGATAACTTATGGTGTAGTTAACCTTCGACTGTACTTCTGCAATCACTAATTTCACCTTTATAGATGAGTCAACTTCTACCAATGGCTTTATTGCTTCTACAATTGTGATGGAATCCAGCTTCAAATGATCTTGAGAAATGGTGGCCCTAGTACAGGTGTGAACACCATTGTACCTCCTTATCTCCCAATAGTACTTTCTAGACATTTTGCTAACCCTGATCAGCTAATCACAATCTGCGCCGTACTGGGTACATTTAGCATAGAATGTCGTCGGTTCTGACTCATGCACCCAATAATCTACACCTCTACAGATGGTATAATCTTTCATCACTTTAATTATTGCCTCCCTAGAACTAATTTTATTCCAACGGTAAATTCACCATCCGTCATAATAGGAAGCTCTGCTGCAATCACGCATCAAAATTTATATTTTCATAAATAATTCTTAAATACATGTCTCATTAATAAAATCTATCTATGATCCATATATCAAGAATAAATCATGCAAAAGTTAATAAATTAATTAATTGGGTCATTAAATACTATTTAATAAATTAATAATCACACAAAAATGCGAAATACTAAATTCCTCAACATACATGTTTACTTGATAATTAAAAACTAAACAATTACTAATCATATGCTATATTTTACCTATTTACCGTTGCCTTAAATATTTGTCTCAAACTCAAAACCTATGTATAAATCATAGTTTAAAATGATTACATACCTGCATTTATATATTGAGGAAACTCCGGTGCATGCATGACCTCCAAATTCAATGACGGCATGAAAGTCGGCTCCTCAAACGGCTACTGGTTTGCTAGTGCATTTGCCACATCTGCCACATCTGCCGCCATAGCATCGTCAGCTTTGATCTTCATCTACATCCGGATCAACGACCTCATAGTTACTTTCAAACTCTTTCTCGCTATCACTGTTGTAATCTTCTAATTCAATATCTCGGTCCGCTGCAGATTGCTCGAACTCAATATACAGTTTGATGAACGATATTCGGGACCGACTTTCAAGATACACTGAAAACATTTCTTGCATGCTCGCTTCATTGATCACGTATTTCGTTTGAAATTGAACGAACCCGCCAAATACAGATATAGGATATCTGTACTGAATACACGACATTCTCCTATATATTTGAGAATCCATCTTCTCACAAATCACACCTTTTAATTCTTCAAATAACAATGTGAATGGAATTATAATATTTAATGAATTTTCACATACAATTTCAATCCTTCATATGTTTGTAATAAAATTTGACCATGATAATACACTTTTAACATCACTCTATCATCCATGATAATAGAGAAAAAGAGAAAGAGCAGAGACAAGCTTCAGAGACTTGAAGAGAAGAGTGTGAGAAGAAGAAGATGAAGTGGATAGCTCGGTTATGGAGTTGGTATATATAAAACTGAAATCGAACCATCCGACCGCTTTCCTAATGGTTCAATTTTTTTTTGAAAACTTAAATTGGACAGTCAGATTAGTGGCACGACCCTGCCAATTTTTTTTTGCGAGAAATCGGTGGATCCGATTTCATTGTCCAACAAAAATTTATTCCTGCAGCCTAGAAATTGGTGGGTTCAATTTCTTTGCAAACAAAATGTCTACCCAACACAAATCAGACGGTTCGATTTGTATCCCCTCTCACCTTCAAAAAATCGGACCGTCCGATTTCTTTCCATCAACTAACTGCCGTCACAACAATGTAAAACATCCCTAACTCAGCGTTACACCAAACTAGGTGTCATATCCAAAAAATTAGCCAATGTTTTACATAAATATGCAATTAAATATCACCACAATAGCACAAAATACAAACAATTAATCAACTATATATCAATTTACAAGTCTTACCAATTAAAAAAAGAATTCACATGACAAAAAAATAATTTCATATCAAAAATAAAAATAAATTTGTTTAATGGATATTTTATAAATATTTTTTTAATCCTACTTAAATCTTATATAAAAATCAAATACAAATTATGATGATATATATATGTAACACAAGATGCCGATTATATGAGCTGGAGTTTCACAGCGTTGTTGGTTCTCTTCTCCCAAACCATCAATCTTTCTCCTCTCTCTTTCTTTCTCTCTCTCTTTCCCTTCAATGCTGTAATTCTCTTCTCGTCTCTGCTACGTCTCTCTTTCTCTCTCTCTTTCTCAAAATCCCTATTCTTCTCTCACAACTCTCCAACATACATAACCCCACAATCCTTTTCTTCAGGGTCTTTGCGTTTTCCCTTTCTCAATTCTCTTTCTGACACCCTATTTAAGCTTAGTTTCATTTTCTCTCACTGCTCTTTCCCCCTTTCTGGGGTTCATCGTAAATCCCTTCAAATGCATCTGATTTCTGTTTCCAAGCTCCAACGATGACCGCATAGCCTGAGCCTCAGCTCACAGGTTTGGTACAACAATAAAAAAGAGCATTTTTTTGGTGTTGTTTCTATGATATAGATTCTGGATTTTCTTTGTTTTAATCTGGAGTTGTGTTGTTTTTGCTGCTGTGGGGTTTTTACTTGATGGTTTGTGTTATGTGTTGCAATTTGGTCACTTTGATGGAGGTTACTAGGGTTTTCTAGGTGGTAAGGTTGATTTGTGTTTTGTTCAATGGTTGTTGGATTTGGCTTTTAGTGTTTGATGCTGATGATGTGTTTGTGAATTGTTCTCTCTACTGGTTTTTGAGATTTGTTTTTTGGATTTGAAGGTGTTGTTGGTGTCTATGTTGCTGTGATTTTCTTGGTTTGAGATGAGTCGAAGAGTGAGGAGGAAGGTGGCAAGGAAAAGCAAAGGGAATGATGTTGTAGCTTCAAGTTGTCCTGAGATTCGAGATGAGGTTTTGGATTTGGAACTGCCAGGGACGGTTGATTGGAGGAGCTTACCTGATGATACAGTGATTCAGCTGTTGTCATGTCTGAGTTATAGGGACCGTGCTAGCTTATCGTCGACTTGTAGGACATGGAGGACTCTTGGCAGCTCGCAGTGTTTGTGGAACACGTTGGATCTTCGTTCCCACAGGTTTGATGCTAATATGGCATCTTCACTTGCTCCGAGGTGTGTGCATCTTCAGAAGCTAAGGTTTCGTGGGGCAGAGTCTGCTGATGCCATAATCCATCTTCGAGCTAGGAACTTGTGTGAGTTAAGTGGTGACTATTGCAGGAAAATTACTGATGCAACTCTTTCGGTGATTGCTGCCCGGCATGAGTTACTTGAGAGTCTTCAGCTTGGACCTGATTTCTGCGAGAGAATAAGTAGTGATGCTATTAAGGCAATAGCTCATTGCTGTCCTAGACTTAGTAAACTTAGGCTTTCAGGTATCAGAGATGTAAATGCAGATGCTATTAATGCATTGGCTAAGCATTGTCCAAAGTTGACTGATATTGGGTTCATTGATTGTTTGAATGTTGATGAGCTTGCATTGGGGAATGTGATGTCGGTTCATTTCCTTTCTGTTGCGGGCACATCAAGTATGAAGTGGGGTGTTGTTTCCCATCTTTGGCATAAGCTTCCTAACCTGATTGGATTAGATGTTTCGAGAACTGATATTAGTCCATCTGCTGTTGCAAGGTTGTTATCCTTATCGCATAGCTTGAGGGTTTTGTGTGCTTTGAATTGTCCAATCCTCGAAGAAGACACTAGCTTCTCCGCTAGTAAATATAAAAACAAGTTATTAATTTCCCTTTTTACCAATATTTTTGAAGGACTAGCTTCTTTATTTTTTGATAGTACAAAGAAAGGAAAGAATGTCTTTTTGGACTGGAGGAGTTCGAAGAATAATGATAAGGACCTTAATGAAATTATACCTTGGCTTGAATGGATGCTGTCCCATACACTACTGAGATCTGCTGAGAGCCCTCAACAGGGTCTTGATAATTTCTGGGTTGAACAAGGCGGAGCACTCTTACTTAGTCTAATGCAGAGTTCTCAAGAGGATGTTCAAGAGAGGGCAGCTACGGGCCTTGCAACTTTTGTCGTGATTGATGATGAAAATGCTAGCATAGATTGTGGAAGGGCTGAAGCAGTTATGCGAGATGGTGGCATAAGGCTCCTTCTTGGCTTAGCAAAATCTTGGAGGGAAGGGCTTCAATCTGAGGCAGCTAAGGTAGTCACTGGTCCCTTTTGTGTACAGATGATCCTTTTGAACAGTTCTAGTAGTTTTTACTTGCATCTGATGCAAGATTAATTGATACATGCATAACCGATGTGTTTGTACTTATATCTCCAAACGGTCTACATTTGTAGGCAATTGCAAATTTGTCTGTCAATGCCAATGTGGCCAAAGCTGTTGCTGAAGAGGGTGGGATTGAGATTCTCGCTGGTTTGGCTAGGTCAATGAACAAGCTGGTGGCTGAAGAGGCTGCTGGAGGGTTGTGGAATCTCTCTGTAGGAGAAGAGCACAAGGTTGGATTCTGAATATGATTTGCTTTCTCATTTTTTTAATTTAATGCTTAAAGCTTAATGTGAAAACTGAATGAGGCTTCCATCACAGGGTGCCATTGCGGAAGCAGGTGGAATAAAAGCTTTAGTGGATCTTATATTCAAATGGTCCTCTAGTGGAGATGGAGTTTTGGTATGTTTATTTAATTTTATGATTATGAGCATGTTAACTGCTTTTCATATTATCTTCTAATTTATAGCAATAGAGGTTGCTATTTTATGATTGCATATAGCAGTTGGTTGATAACTTAATTTTGCCTTTCCAGGAACGTGCAGCCGGTGCATTGGCTAATTTAGCGGCTGATGACAAGTGTAGTACAGAGGTTGCATTGGCAGGTGGTGTGCATGCTTTAGTGATGCTTGCTCGTAACTGCAAATTTGAGGGCGTGCAAGAGCAGGTACTACTTAGTACTTTCTATTTTTTGGGCATCGCCTATCAATTGCCAAAATTGTTGAAACTACTTTATTAGGTATATTATGCCTACCAAATAAAGCTTGGAACTTATGGTATTTTTTTTTAATTAGTAATCTAATTGTGTTTTAAATGGTGCTTATTCTGGTCAATGGTCACGAGCAAATTGCAAAACAAGGATAGGATGTCTTAGTAAGGATCTGACAAACAGTAATGATGATCAATCTAGTTAAGGGGTGCTTTATGCCATTCTCTATGCCATTTGTCTTGGTAATATAAGCCAAGATGAACACTAAATAAATATTGATTCTTCGGTTGTATGTTTTGTCAATTCTTATCCTTTCCATATAGGGGAATATGATAAAATTGGGGTTCAATAATTAATGTTGCTTCTTATACATGTTAGGCTGCTCGTGCATTGGCTAATTTAGCTGCTCATGGAGATAGCAATAGTAACAATGCTGCTGTTGGACAAGAAGCAGGTGCTCTTGAGGCACTTGTTCAACTTACACGATCTCCACATGAGGGCGTCAGGTAATCTTCTAATAGTTCCTGAAATCTGTGTTATTGTACATTGTTTGGTGAAAACGGGATTAAATGGAAAAAGGAAGGAGTGGTAGAGATAGAATGCAAGAAAAGCATTTCGTTTGTAAATCAATCTAAATGGAAATTTTGCTTAACTTAATAGAAAATGTTGTCGAGGGTTAATTTTAATGCCACTGCAAACTTGAAATTTGCATCTTTGCCTTATAGAACTAAGAGCTGCAGTCTCTCCCTTAATAGAAGAAAAGGTTATTTAATAGCTTTATAATTACTACTTTTAAATATTTTGCCATGAATTAATTGGCCAATCAGCTTGAGTGCCCCACATTGTGGGGAAGCCTCTCTCTCTCTCTCTCTCTCTCTCTCTCTCTCTCTCTCTCTCTCTCTCTCTCTCTCATGTAATTATCAGGTTAGGCTGCGTATATTGCACCCTGGGTGCGCTCCTTCCCCCGGACCCTGCGTTATCACAGGATGCATGTGCACCAGGGTGCTCTTTTTTTTTTTAAATGTGTAAAGAGTTTGCGGAGAAAAAGCTAAATCCATTCCTCTCTTAATAAGAAGTTTTTTCCGTGTCTATATTATTACAGGCAAGAAGCTGCTGGTGCCCTTTGGAATTTGTCATTTGATGATAGAAACAGGGAAGCCATCGCAGCAGCTGGTGGAGTTCAGGCTTTGGTATGTGTTGTTCCTTGTTTAGCTTAATATTTTCTGTTAAGATTGTGGGACTAGATTGGAGAGGAGGAAAAGAGAGAATAATGACTATAAATATATTGATATGTTTATAATCTGATGTTTTCCAATATACAATATCCTAATCCCTATTTATAGCAGTACCACTCTTAATCCATATGGTAGAGATATTATATGATATCTTCTTTATTCCAACACTCCCCCTGAAGCTAAAGCTTACTAAGCTTTAAAGCTTGTTACAATTAAACCCTTAATAATACAAACTAATCTCCATTGAAGATTAGCGAGGAACTTAAGGTGTGTCTGAATATTAATCGAGGAAGCTAGAACGGTTGTCAGCCTGAACAAGCCTTTGGAGAATTGCATTACTAGGAAGGAGAAAAGACATGCAACTATCAATGGAGTTTCCAAATATCAATGATGGCTGTAATGACAGAATTAATCTAGCAATCTGAGATTCCAGATTGAGACGCATCAACTCAGAGGGGTGGCCACATCATGTTGGGTTATTTGCTGGGTTTAAATCTTGGATTGAATAGGCAATCTATAGAAGGCTTTAGACACCTCTGCAGCTATAGAGAATGCTCTTGTTGTCAAGTGTATATCTCTAATTTTTAATAGAAAATGAAATTTTGTTAAAATAGTGAAGAATGTATAGAAGAGGATGAGACACCCTCTCATAATGCACAAATACATAATATATAGCTCAAACCTAACCGACATGAGTCATGACCATGTATTAACTAATAATGCATACCAATCCCTTGAATAGACCATGTTCTGAGGCCAAAAAGGTAGTCCTATTTTAAATGAAATCAATAGTTGAGAAGGAATCATTGAAAATCCCAAAATTCCTTTTCAACCAAATACACCAAAGAGCGACACAAATTTATTTTATTACTGCCTTTCGCTGCTAATAGCTTTAATTGCAATGTAATTTAATACAGTATACTCTTGAGATCTATGTGTAATGTGTAACTCCACCTTAGAACTTAGGCCAGAGGGAGGGTTGTCCAAGACTGAAGACACTTGTGGATCACAAAACCTGTAGGATTGGATATTTGTGAATGGCCTAATTTTGATTGTAGGATAGAATGATAGACTTATACCCACCTAATTTCACCCACAAAGCTAGCTCAAAGGTGTAGGGCTGCTCAAATGATTATAAATGCCATTTTGGTATACACTTACATAATGTCAGACTTACTAAGTAAATTGCAGGATCTTATCACATTTTCATGTTATAGATGATAATTCAAAGCATTTTGATGGTCTCGGAACATACGGAAATACTGAAATTAATAGAATAATTAAGCATCAATCTGTTTTTTGTTTTCTTGTTTCAAGTACTTAGGTAGAAGGCAACACGGAATGCCTTATAGTGGTAGTTATTAATATGCATTGTAAGATAGAGTTTTCCTGTTGCAACAAAATGAAATTTGAAATTTATTTTGAGGAAGACTACGCATGGGACATCGATACATTGCTTATGTATGCTTCAACTGAAGTGTCATGATTTACCTACAAATATATATTGAACTTTTTAGGCAAAGCTAACAGAACCAAATTACTGTATTGTTGCTGGGACACTGCGATTTGACCTACTTATCAAACAATAGAGAAATTTTCTTTTTTCAGATAAAGTTCTGAAACCTGCTGAATGCTTCAAAGAAAGAAGATTCAATGCCCTTTTTTTGTTACCCCGAAGTTGAAAAAATAACTATTTCAACATTGTTTCTTTTTAAATTTTACTCATTGTTGCTTAATCACTGGGGTCTGGAATTCTATTTCCATTTTTAATGAGAACATGGGCTTCCACGTAGGTTAGTATTGTATTTCTTTTCAAATAGTAATCTTTTAATGGTATTACCTTTTGTTTCCCCACAATTTACCAAATCATTTGAAAAGGTGGTTTCCATCATCCATAATTGATGAAAATTTATGTCAAGAAATTTTATTGGATGAAGATTGTCTTTTGTGACTCAAATTTTGAATTTATCTGAATTAATTATGATACTTTATATAATATCAGTGAATTTTCAATTGATTTTGACAACTTAATGGAAAATTGAAGCTAATCGAATATTTGGGGACGTTGTGAGTATGCATTGTTTATTAATATTTGTCTAGATTGTTGATCAAGTTTGTCAACCAGTTTTCAAGTTAATTATCGGTGGCTTTTGAGATGAATAAAATCATGTTTTTGAAAATAAAAAATGAAAATTTATGGGTCCCTTTTGACTTATTTTTGCCATATCATTACTTTTTCGGTGGCTAAAATGTTGTGTTGTTTTGAAATATTTGGTTGGAGTGCAATTCATGCAACCTTCGATGATAAATTTTCGGACATGCAAGTTTTTTTTCGGACATGCAAGTTTTATGTGATATGATTTGACATTTGGCATCTATTTGTAGAGCTCACCTTTTCACTCATGATCTTTTTAGAGGACTTTCCTCAGACATGTTGAGGGATTAGAAAGTTTCACTTCTTTTGATCGTATTTTTTCACTTGTATAGAGGATTTCTTATCTGCTGTTTCCTTGTATTACTCTCCTCTCTGTTGCAGTGATACTCTTCTTCTATCCCTAAAAAAATAAAAGTTCTAATATTTTGATGCTTCAACGTTGTGGTTTATGTAGGTTGCTCTTGCGCAATCTTGTTCTAATGCCTCTCCTGGACTTCAAGAAAGGGCTGCTGGTGCTCTCTGGGGATTATCAGTCTCCGAGGCCAATAGGTAATGAAAGAGTTCTATTTATAATTTTATCCTGATAGTATTGATATCTTGAATCTTGATTCTTAAGACATTCTTTAAGAAAGTTATAACCTATTTTTATCCTTCATGCTCTGTTGTTCCAGAGAAATTTTTTGTGGTCCTTTCTAAATTATTCTCCATTATCCCTCAGTTTCTTTTTTTTTTTTTTAATAGAAAATATTGAGGGTATTGGAATCATCTACCTGCTTTCGTAAGCTCGAATTTATAATCCTGTCTCATTCATAGTTGAAATCAAAATCCTCACAATGAGATACATAATAAATTCATGCATCTTGGAATATGATGTTTGCCACTTTTAATATACTTTGTTGACTTATTGCCTTATATTTCATAACTATCTGATTCTAAATCTACCATGCAAGCTTTATTACATTTGTTTCACTCTTAAAAACTGTAACTGTTACATCTTTCTTTGTCCTCCATCACTGATTTTGAATAACATCTACGGGATTGGAACAAATTGAAATTCATTTAGATGTAGCATCTATAAAAGTGCTCATGTGGTTATTCCATTGTTTCATTATCTCCACGCTACATTATGCTTACCTTAATTACTGGTCGTCTTTGCTTTTAGCATTGCCATTGGACGTGAAGGTGGTGTTGCACCTTTGATTGCTCTTGCAAGGTCTGAAGCAGAGGTAATTTATTTCCTTGATTATCAATGTCAAACATTTTATATGCTTTTACGACTTTTTTTTTATATATGTAAAATCATGATCAAATCCATGCCACTTCTGCTTTCAGGATGTTCATGAAACTGCCGCAGGAGCACTGTGGAATCTTGCTTTCAACCCTGGTAATGCTTTACGAATAGTAGAGGAAGGAGGAGTTTCTGCACTTGTGGATCTGTGTTCTTCATCAGTTTCGAAGATGGCACGGTTCATGGCTGCCTTGGCATTGGCTTACATGTTCGATGGAAGGTAATTTGATTATTCCCCCTTTCCCGTCTCCTTTGTTTGATAGGAGTGGAATGCTCCCATTCTTTCCTTTCCATGTGAATGTCGTTTTCTGTTCACGTTTCAAGTGGTTGATTGCAGAAATATATTGTTTATTTGACTAGTCAAACGAGATACAGAATCAATGTTGGAATATTGGTATTTGTTGTCTATCTATTTGTTTATGTTAATTGAATTTTGCCCATGTTAACAAAGTGTTCATCCAATTATGGAGGAAATGCCAGTATATGAATAATCAGGTCAGTAGATGATTGTTTAGTACTCTTCCATCAATCGGTATCTACATCTAGTTGTAGTTTCGTTTTAAGTTACAATTACAAAGATGCCGAACTAATATGTTACCGGTAGCCATGGCTTTTCTCCTCCTACCTTTGTTAGTTGAACAAATATGTGAAGTGAATGTAACGTATTCTTTACTGTTACAACCAATTATTTAACCTATTAACTTGGATACAAGAAACCCCTTTGTGTATCTTATCTGAGATGATGGTGCATTTTGCAGAATGGATGAGTTTGCTTTAGTAGGCACGGGTTCGGAAGGTATTTCTAAGAGCGTGAGCTTGGATGGGGCAAGAAGGATGGCCTTAAAAAACATTGAAACCTTTGTCCTTATGTTTTCGGATCCACAAGCATTCACAGCTGCTGCAGCATCATCGGCTCCCGCAGCATTATCCCAGGTTACTGAAGGCGCTCGAATACAGGAAGCAGGACATCTGAGATGCAGGTTTTTCTCTCTTTCCTACCAGCATTCTCTTTTCAAGGATAAATTACAATAACATCCCTTGAGAGTAGGTCATATTACATAGACACCCTTCTATTTGTAAAATCTTCCCTAAAATTTATGTGAACTAAAATTGATAGCATTTATATCTTGAAAAACATGACATCTTGACATATCAAGGGTTTGTTTTGTAGTATTGACAAACCTTGGGAGGTTAGTGTAATTTACCCTTTTATAATGCAAAACTGCATGCAAATTTAACTTCTTTCATGCTTGGGATATCTAACTTATTAATTTTTATTTTTATTTTTTGGTTATTTAGTGGTGCTGAAATCGGAAGATTTGTCACCATGCTGCGGAATCCATCATCTATACTCAAGACTTGTGCAGCATTTGCTCTTCTCCAGGTAACTGAAACACCCTCATAAGTCCCATACTCAGCGCAAATCGACAGTCAACACTTTGATATTATCTGTATTTCAAGTTATTTTGATTTCTGATTTTTGACGAAATTGTACTTTTTTTCGATTGCAGTTTACAATTCCTGGGGGAAGACACGCCATTCACCATGCCAGCCTCATGCAGAATGCAGGAGCAGCAAGAGTTCTTCGTGGCGCGGCTGCTGCTGCCACAGCTCCACTCGAAGCGAAAATCTTTGCCAGAATAGTTCTTCGCAACCTTGAGTATCACCAAATTGAGCATACAGCGTAGATCAAATTCATCTATTCTGTTACAAAATCCTCCTCAAAGTAAAATTGGACTTCTCTGGTGTTTCTCACATGTATACGAACTGCTCAACAATGCCATGAGAACACTGCTAGCTGGCTGAATCTGAATTTGATGTAAGTGAAGCAAAAAAAAGACCTAAATTGCAGGTTCATCTATCTTTTAAGTCCCTTGGAACTGCTTAGTCAAAAACAGTTCTTTATTTGAGATGTATTTCTTCCCCTTTTGTATCAATCTTTTTTACACCATGGTTGCATGACTGCATCAGATAGGAAAAATGATATAAATTTTAGCGGTTATGTTTTTTCCTTTTTTTTTCCTGGGCCCTTTTGTATTATTATTATCCTGACATGTTCTGTATAATTATAAATTTAGAACTTTTTTGAAGTATTTTATGAAAGGTTAGGTTCAATTTATTTTAATGGAATGCATTAATGATATCACCTTTTGGGTTTGGCACCTTCAATCTAGTTTCTCCATCTCAAAATGCATATTGTTTTCAATAAATTGATGCATTGAAAATTCCATGTATTTGGAAATTATTCAAATGGTTTGAATAATTTTGCCCAACCTCTTCTTGAATAACATTTAGTGGTTTGTCTTAAGTTATAACAACTTGATATTGTTTCACCTTTAGAAAAAATCATAATCAGTTTGGAATATGTGCATTAAAAACATAAATAAATTTCATTTTTTGTCTGGTGTTATGTTTTGCATTGATATAGAGATTGTGTCAAATCTTAGACTCTTAAAGATTACTATTAGGACTTGATGCAATACACTTGTAAGATATTAAAATTGATTTGAATTCATGGTTAAAATATTCAGGTATTAAATAATGAAATTAATATTTGATTCGATAATTAATGAACTAGTATTTGTTGCCCCTAAAGGTGGTTATGAAGGATAATAATGGAGATTGAATGAAGAATTTTTTTCTGGCACTGTAATGAAGAACTTTTATTTGATGCTGTCGGCTCCTCTCAATTGTTTAAAGTTGAACAACAATAATAACAGTATTTTAATTGGTGCTATATATAAGAACGAAATAAGATCATTGTGTTTTCATTATAAATTGTTTATAAAGAGTAATGATAGAGTGTGAAAATATTATACTAAGCATGGAATGTATTAAATATGATTGAAAATAAAAATGCCTTTTTTTTTTTTTTTTTCCACTTTGCAAGTGTTAAAGTGTTCAAGGCAGGAGCTTCATGGCAAAGGCTTTACATAATGGCAACCAGGGTGAAAAATAGCAAATGATCATTCCAGACTTTGCCTCTTTTATTGTTGGTGATGACTCCTTATGTTATCTTTCTTCAGCAGTTTTTCTGAAATTACAACACAACACAACACAATAGTTGAAAAAGAGATATCTGAGAGGAGTTCAACTAAGAAATCAATTTTTTTTAGCCAACATAAGTCAATTTTTTAAATTCTAAATCCTCTGAAAAATGAGTATTACAAAAATAATTTTATAATAAAAAAATTGACTATTTTAACTACTTAAAGTTGATTTTCTTTTTTTTTTTTATCTCAAAACTAAACAGTATGATCATCATGCTATTGTTGTGACTATTTATTCTAAATATGACAGTTATTATTAACTTGTATTATGTAATTTTGGGAAAAGATAAAGTGATGTGATGAAAACAAAATATAGAAGTTAAAACTTAAAACCACATTGTGTTCGAATTTATTAACAAGAGAAAATGCTTTCTAAAACTAAACATGATTCATTTTATTTTCCCATATTCACTATGAGCTCTTAATCAAATGGTTGAAAGAGTAGTTAGTGACTAACCTTGGGAAATTACACTTTAACATTTGAAATATACTTGAGCATCATATCAACAATTTCTGAAGAGACCTTTGAAGCTGATCTTTTTATATTTCTTATCTTTGCATCTGTCTCTTCCTCAAGCTTTCTTACATTGGATCCAGAGCTCCCAGTTGTCTAAATACAAGTAAAGAAATTCTGTTATGTAATCACAAATGCAACACTTTTTACTTTTATTTTTTAAATTAAAAAATATTTTCAAATATTAAAAAAATATTTTAATTTCCAAAATTGTATAGCCATCCTAGTTAGCATAATGATAGTTATCATAACATATCATAACATATCTCTAAAATTGCTATGTCCACGTAAGAAATCAGTCGCTATATATTTCTATATAAATATATATATTATTTAGCTCATCTTAATATGTATTTTATATTCTAATATTATTCTATACGAATGATTAATTTTTTGTACAATGATTGTAAAATGAAACATATCACTGTAATCTTGGTATTGTGGTAATATCTTCAAAATATCATAATGGTAATTAAGACCACAATAGTCATATTTTGAGTACCTCTGAGATTGACTTTTGGTATTCTTCTTCCATTTGAGCTCTATATTGTGCTGCCTCCCTCTCAGCCTCTTCTTTTGCCTGCTTCAATCTTTTATTCCTCACTAAGAAGTTAAAAACAACATTCATTCATTTCATATTGTTAAAAATTATAATAAGATATAAAAAATGCCCTTTTTACTTTTTATTATTTATTTTTTTTATCTTACAGTTTCTTGCATTGGAAACAATATGTTGTGCTTCTTGTTCAGCAGTTAGCAGCATCTGAATGCCGCCTTGTCCTTTATAGGGTTCCATGATAACTGCATCTCAACAAAATCAATATTTCAATTAAAAGAATCTATGAAACTTGGTTATGTTGTGAGCTTTCTACATTGAATTTTCTTTAGCATTTAACATTTATCAAGTAAGAACATAGTTTAGCATAAAAAGAAAAACTGTGAACATAATTGAAGAAACAAAGTAATCAATTATTTTCTTACCTAAGTGATGGAAAATATATGTTCCAGAATCACCTAAATGGAGAAATATTTTTCCTGATTCAAGTGTAGTGGGAGGAAGAACTTTGATGCCATGTGATAGAGATTAATGTATTTTCTCATAACTCTCCGAAAGTAATGCTGGGAATAGTTTTGTTATATACCAAGTCAACATAAGAAGTTTCTAATTTTGGATAGTAACATATAATTTACTTTATAACAAAAATCAAATATTAAACTAAACCTTTATTACAACAAAGTATAAAAAGATACATCTTTTGCTTACCAAAAATCCAACCATACCAATATTTTGGCTTAAAACTAGGAGTGCGTTTGGTTTGCGTTTTAAAATAAACATACTAAAAATAAAAACATAAAATAAAAACGCAAAACTAAACACATTCTAAGATTTTTATAATCTTCTTTTAATTTTTATGAAGATTTGATGACATTTAATGCATTGACAAAGTAACTACAAACTCCAAATTTTATCTTTTGCACATCTATCTATTTATCTATCTATTTATAATATATAAAAGCTGATACCAACTCTTTTCACAATGAGTTTAAGCAGTCTTTTCTTTGTTAATGATGCCACAACAGCAATTCTAATGACTTGGCAAAAATGAAAATCAACTAATCACTATTTAGTATTAGTAAAATGTTTTAAAAAAATTAAAACAAAAAACTCTTATCTATTATTATTTAATTGAAACATTAAAACATCAAGTACTAATTAAATGCAATAAACATACATTAAAAGTGTCAATAATAATAATTATAAAAAATTTCAGTTACAAATATTCAAATTCTACAACTTATACATATTAAGACTCTTACTACTCTTCATTTTTTAATCTCTCATACTAATTGTCAAAAATTTCTTAAATTTAATATATATAATATATAAAAGCTGATACTAACTCTCTTCACAATGAGTTTAAGTCATCATTTCTTTACTAATGATGCCACATCAGCAATTCTAATGACTTGGTAAAAGATGAAAATCAACCAATCAACCAATCACTATTTAGTAAAACGTTTTTAAAAAATTAAAACAAAAAACTCTTATCTATTATTATTCAATTGAAACATCAAGTACTAATAATAATAATTATAAAAAATTTCAGTTACAAATATTCAAATATTCTACAACTTATGCATATTAAGACTCTTACTACTATTCATTTCTTAATCTCTCATACTAATTGTCAAAATTTTCTTAAATTTAATATAATATTTTTATATATTTTTCATTCTCATTCATTTATTTTTTTTAATAATTTACAAACAAAAAAACTACAAGAAAAGACAAAGTGTAGCCATTAATGCAAATCGAAAAATGAAAAAAATGAAAATGCAGTTTTATATAATTCTAATATAAATAACCTATGTCTTTTTTAAAAATAAATAAATTCAAAATCTATTTATAATATGTTCTCTAAAATATTTTTAATATAACATTTATTAAAATATACTATATAGTATAAATAATCTACCTCTCCGTGTATTGTGCGGGTCTCACTCTAGTTTTATTTGTAGTAGTTAGTATTTAATTAATTATATTAAATGATACTTTAGTTTCCATTCTATGATATATTGAAGGTTTCAAAGTATAAAAGTTTACAAATTAAAGCACAAATAATTCATAGTTATGAAGTTGTTACAAGTCTGGGTTTTAAAATTAGGGAATGCTGGCCTAAAATCTATTTCACTTGAATTTATATTAGAAAAATATGTTTAGTTAGATTTAAAATTAGAATTATTTCTCTTTATAATTTATAAACGGTAATAAAGTAATTTTGCATTCTTATAAAAAAATATAACGTGTTAGTAATCTTAATGCATGCTTCTGAAAGATTTTTGTACTTTTAGTTAAATATCATTCTATTGTTTTTTATTTCATTATAATTTCAGACTCGTGTGTATTGTTTTTCCATTAAACTATAGGTAAATAAACTATTTAAATTGGATTAATGACAAATGGCTATGTTAAGCTGCAAAAGAGTCTAAGTAAATTCGTGGAGCTGACCTAGACTTGACTCGCGAGTTAATTCGTAGACTTGTATGGGTTCACCTGTTATATATATATACTCAATTCTAACTCTTCAAAATTAATAATATCAATCTTAAAGCACATAATAAATTAAAATAATAGCATACATTATAACAAATACTTTAAAATACACATTCAAATCCTCTATAATTATTCTTATACAAATACAACATAGAACACACAAAATTAAAAATTCTAAATCTGTAATACTAAATCTTTAATTGAACATTGAACAATATCAAATAATCAAATTAACTCTAATAAAAATAATTAATTACTAATCAGCCATGAATGGATGAACCATCTGGCCATCTAATATAAACGATAAGCAATAGGCTAAAATTAGAAGCAATAAAATTAAAAAAGCAAAAAAAAAAAAAAAACTAAATCAAGAAGCAAAGGATCAAAGAAAGGGCAAAAGACATACAAAAAATAGAGGATACAGAAGAAAAGAAGGGGCAAAGTTCCAGCAATAGCAAATCGAAGACAAGGGTACAGCAGGCAGCGGTGGTGAGGGTGCAGCAGCAGCACGAAACGATGGCGGCGACAAATAGTCATGGATTTCACAACGATGCAAACCAGAGCAGCGATAAGACTGTAGGAGAAGTAGTCGAAATCGTGAACGGTGATAGCACGATGGAGTTGCGGATAGTGGAGATGTGAAGAAATGCAAAGCAGAGGGCAACACAGGAAAAATTCACAAAGACAATGGCGCAAATCAGAGTAGAGATAGCAGACGCAGCCACGCAGATGAACAACGGCAGCTCGACGAGGAACGGCGACTGCGGCAGAACATGGAGAAAGTGAGACTTGAGAGAAACGACGCAGATGAGTGAGTTGTGAGTAAGTTTTCTTTCATTATTTGGGAGTGTTATCGTAACCCTAATAAAAAAAGTGTTTTTTTAGTTTCAAAATGACACTTTTTTGAGTAAAAATGAAAAAAAAAAAACACAAATTCGCTAACTCGGTCTAGACTCACGAGTTTGTCCGAATTTGACTAAGTCTAGCCGAATTTACTCAGGATAGAGTCTATGCCCGAGTCAACTCGATTCCATATCTAAACTCGTAAATTCGTAGTTTGCGAATTACCTCGAGAGTTTGACAACAATGAAAAGGTTTTGAAAATACGATGCAAGTTTTTTTTTCCATCGTTTTATGACCATACGCATATATATAAAATCCTTGATTTATCACTTATATATAAAGCAAATCAATTAATCAAGCACATATATTAGTGTTCATAAATACATATTTTAATATGATACTTGATAGTATTTTCGTGTCATTATATTTTTTCTCATTTGAATATAAGTTTTTACGTACAAATTGCCAAAATAATTTATCAATCTTGATATTAGATAAAAAAAAAATGAAATAAAACTCATGAATTCTTCTATATTTATTAAATGCGGGCAGGACTTAATCGAATTAATCTTTTAATCAAAGTTCATACGCCATTTAAATACTGAACATTGGCATAGTGGGAAAGTTGGTTGCCATAAAATATATTAAGAAAAAAGGGCGGGGGGGAGATATACCAGTTTGAACTCTGAATACTAAAATAATGATAAAACTGAAATAAATAATAAAACAAATAAGAGATAACAGTGTAAATTACTTCATTATACAACAAAGAAATATTCACTTGAGATCAAATTTGCATTCAAGGCCAGAAAAATAGAGTTCTGGAATAATAATCAATACTGACAATACAATAGGAAAAATTACAAAATATCATGTAATAAGGATAGAAATATAGTATTGTTTTGCACTGCAATCCACTGATTAATAGCTATTTCATTTTTTTACTTACCCCTTTTTGTTTTCTGTTAATTCAAGAATAATTTCAAGTCTTGATTCAGCCCAACCATCTTCAATAGAGAAATCCGGATGGAAGAAATCCAAACATGAAATAAAGATTCTTCAATTTTTGGCCTTGAAACTGTTGATTTATGGTCTTCCAAATATGGCACTATGTAAGTTTTCATGTCATTGCTTGAGATTCCAAGATGATCCCCTGACACACTAATGAATTTAACTTTCCCAGCTTCATCTAGAGTTCTTAAGCCAATCCAGTCTTCAATATAGAGCTTAGTCTGTATAAAGAAAATCACATGTCTGAATATGAAAACTGATATCACCAATATTTGTGAAATGATAAAATTGGGTTGGTAGCATGCATCAAAAAGGAAGTGAAGTGGTGAAAATTATACCATGATAAATAGATAACAATTTTATGCAATCAAATAACCATGTCATTAGAAACCCTTTTTGATAGAAAAAGAAATTTTATCAGGATAGAGAAGACAAAACAGGATGAGACACCCTTCACAGATACCGACAACAAAAAATGGTGCAAAGACCAAGCAGATTAACCAATATAATATAACATGCCATCCCTTTGAATGTTGGCAATTCCCTTAAACAAAACCATTTCATTAGAAACTACTTATGTAAAATATAAACAACATTGCTGCATCATCTTTTTTTCTCAAATGCCTCTGATAATTCTAATGGGAAAAAAGCTTTATTGAATGCATTAAAAACTTAAAATTTCTAGTTTTTCAATAAAGTTTCTACCTTAGTAGCAAAATCCTATACTATCCATACAATTCAACTGAACTTGCAGGCAGATTTAAATGTTTCCTTATATTACATACTACTAAGGTTCATCCTTTTAGGTGGGGTCAGCCATCAAATTGTTCCCAAGTTCTAAACCCTAAACCTTTCTTAAGATACACATGCAAAATGCCTATATCCAAGAAGCTGTTTCTTCAACATTTTAATTACTTTGTTTTACATGTTAAAACACACGAAGTACATTTCCCCATCAATGTGATCTCCATACTAATGCTGCATATGTACCAGAACATTCACAGTGGTGGAAGCAGAGATTTACACATAAAGCCATCGAAGGAAGTAAAGCATCTACAAATTTGGCTATGGAACACTTGCAATAACAATCTACAGATATGGAATGCTTAAATTACCTGCTGTGGTGCCAAAACAGGATGAAATGCCCCATCTGGATAGTAACCAAACCAGGCTGTTTCTTTTGGTATTAAAATTGTATCCTGCTCAAACTGGTTTCCATTCAGATAAGACAGCAAAACTGATCAGTCAAATTGACACAGTTGCAAATTGGATAACCCCTATGTTAATGATAGCTCAGAGGAAGAATACATAGTTTGGATAACACACCATGATGAGTACTAAATTTTGTAAGCTAGCAAATCGTTGCTTGTATGTGGAATTCCTTTCAGTACTTATTTCATTATTAAGCTTTGGAAGAAAATTGCAGCCTTCAATATAGTCAGAAATATCCTGATAAAAGAAACAAGAACAGAATATGTTTTCAATCATTCTATTTGTAAGTCATTGACCATTGAAGTGTACCAAATTAAACATGATGTGTCAGAAAGGAAACATATTAGATGATACTATGGTAAAATGAATGCAATCAACACAATTCAGGATAAGACTGCATAATATATAACGTGATGCAGTGCAAAGAATTGTATCCGAAGATCTGCAGCATATAAATGGTTGTAATACTTTAAGATTGAAAAAGCAGAAAAATAACATGCAAAAAGAAGCATTTAAGAAAAAGGAGATGTTAATACTCACTGTTGGTATTTTAACATAGCCACTTGGAGCAAGATGTTGCTACATCGACTCATCAGATAAACAAACAAGAGAAGTAAGCTATTTGTTTTCAGGAACCAATTTCAGAAGGGAACTATTTTGATTTTTGAAGCAGAAGTGGTAGTTAGATAACCAAACTTTTCATCTCCAAAAAGTAACAAGAATGAAAAGTAATCTTCAAAACCTGCACAAATTTGCTGTAGACCTCAAGTTTGATGATACTATCCACAAGAGTGCATACAAACTCAGACTGGCCAAAAAAAAAAAAAAGGGAAACACACACACACACACCATAATGTTAGCCCAACACTGTCATTTACAAGATTAAGATAATTGAGCTTAATTGTTTGAAAGCCTTTTTCTCAATAGAACTCAAGTTCCAATTGTTAGACTAGAACTATTCACAGCATTAGGCCAAACTTCCTCCGCAAGTTGGTAGAGCTGCATGCATGGAAGCATGCATAATCCTTGAGTGTGCATATCTAGACTTGCAATTTCTTGATTTGTTACAATATTGATGCCGTAAAAAAAATAATTTTGCAACTGTTTTTATGTGTCTAGTCAGTAAATTTGTTTATTACACTTTTTAATGAAAAAGCACATTACATTAGTGTCTTCATTTCTATATAGAAAGTAAATAATTTATGTAAAGTAGTGGAACAGGCTCTCTACAAAGTGTATGCACCCTTGAAAAAAGATAAATAAAGGAATAGCAAAGAATTTCTAAGCACAAGAACAAGCACATACTCCACACAATGGAACAGAAGCAGTGCCAGCATGTGGACCTCCAAGGGATACAAAGTTCTTTACCTGTATCACATGAAAAAAAGAGTGTATAATACATTGAAATGTTGATACAAATCGCCCATTGAAATGAATATCAAAATGTCTTCTTAAGTTAGTTCTTACAGGAGGTCCTCCCTCACAAAATTCAATAAGCCCTCTACCGATCAAGTTTCCCTGAGAACCAAAAGAACCAGTATGTATTCAATATAGGAAAACCACGGAAAAACACAAAGGAAGAAATATCAGGTTCAGAAGTATTTATGTAACAACTTCATGTCACACTAAGATTATTAGGTCAACATCAGGCAGTAGATTTAATTATGGGGACTAAGGTTTAGTTGCCACCAATGTTGTTGTTACCAATTCTAAGGCCGCATATATTGATGACTATGTCCATGACAATCTTGGCCAGCTAGCCCCATATTGCATGTAGAATTGGAAAACGAAAAAAAATATCCGGAACTAGAGCCCTGTGTGTGTGTGTGTGCGCGCGTGCGTGCGTGTGTGAATATTTATATTCTTGCAAGATTTAAATGTTACGCAAATACAATTAAAATATGGCATCTTCCAAGACATGGGTCTTTTCAAAGTTTTCACGACAAAACAACAAAGTTACAACATTGATATCAAAGTAAATATCAACACAAGAAACCATTGCATAGTCAATGGTAAGATGGTTTCATAGCACTAGTCATTCACCTGAGAAAGTCCAACAATGTTGTAACCCTGTCTAAGCTCTTTCATCTTCTTTACCTATAGACAAAAAAAATGTTTATTTGAAAACCAATCATGATAAAATTACTGAGACAGATAATTACCAAACAACTTCACCACCTTCTCACAGGCAACAGATGTCTGCAAGAAAAGAGAGAAAATATAAGGTCATTAAATTGCCAGATTACAAATGTTTGTAAAATGGAAGAATTCTATCAAGAGTCACCTGTTTTAATAGGGGCATGGTCCAAGAATCCCATGATCCATTTCCAATTTCTCTACAGATAGATGAAGTACATATAGCTAATTAAGAATCCATTACATCTCTAGTTTAATGTTTGTGTTTGAGCATGCAAAATATCCATTTCTTAGGTGGAAAAAAAAGTTGATAAACATCTGCAGAAACCTCTATCTCAATTATTTTTAGGCATACTGAAAAAGATTTTTCATAATGGCAGACCCGTGGGCCGTGGCACATAAGGACCATGATTACTTGGCCCTTAGAGAAGTACTTATGAGTTACGACCAAACAGAAAATATAATGCTTAAATATGACCATAATAAAGATCAAGAAATTTAGCATTAACATACAAGCAGTATCCTTGTGCTCCAGACCATTCACTTAGTTCTTTAACAAAGTTTCCGATTCCATGATTCTTGCATCTATCTCCAATGCCTGACACACAGTTCAAACACAACATCAATGTCTTACATGTGTAACAACACCAATTTAAATACTTATCCAATAGGTCCAAGCCCTAAACTGAAAAACGCCTTGTGCAACCAAGCACCTACATGCCATGACTGCAGGACAGTTGGTCCATGACAATTACCCAATGAAACCGTAGAGTTAAAAGATAAAAATCAGTCAACTCGCCAAGGAAACTGACCTAGTACTAAATCAACTATGTAACATCACACTTATTGGTTTATTTGTTCCTGCTATCCTTGGAAGCGTTATGATATGCATTGACTATGAAATTGTGTTAGGTATCAAGAGCCACCTAATATTGGGATTAGCTCTTGGAACTAGTCTAAATTGCTCATGAAATATAATCAATTATGGCAAAATGGCCACTTGTAAGGGAAATATGATGGTCTTATCACTATAATCACTAATCACAGTATGATCAAAATTACAGCCACAGTTTCACTTTTTTATGATCCTGCCAGAAGATAGGTAACACTGCAGCACTGACACCACATGATATCAAGTCCTATTGGGAATTTCCAATTCAGCAACTCATTTCAACACAGTAACCCCACCATTTTTGGATTGACAGACATGCTCCTTTAGTTACCGTGTTTCTTACCATTACTTTAATTAGAAAACCTCTCTTTCAATGCATAGTTTCTTATCTTTAATCAGAGGCTTTTCCTAGTAGCATGCCATCACATAGTGATAACACTTTTTACCTTTTCTTCCCAGATTCCTAATCTTCTAATAAGAACCCTACCTTAGTCAATTCTCATCAACTCATCATGGATTTCAACAAAAGCAACCATCATAAACCAAGATTTCTATTTTTTGTTTTAAAAAAGAAGCTAAGTTGACTAAAATCCATTGAAAACTAAGTAAACACAGAGAAAGAATAAAAAATAGTCAAACATCAAAGAAGCAATTGAGAAGCCTAACAAAATTCTCAGCAAAAGAAAGGAAGTCAACAGAAAAATTAATCGAAATTAGTGTAAAGCTGAGGACAAAGATGAAAAGATAAAATAATTGAGATGGAGAAGATTAAAAAGTGAAGTTGATGAAAGAAAAAGAACTTACCATGCAAGACGATGAATGGAAGGGAATGAGCTACAGTGAGATTGAATGCGATAAAGAAGAAGAGCACAGGAAGTACGCCTGGGTTGCCCATCATAATTAATTATAAAAATCAAACGACAAGAAGAACAAGAACAGCTAGCAAGTAGAATGATTATTAATATAAAGAGAAGAAGAAATGAGAGAAATCAGAAATGTGGGATTGGATTTGACGTTGATTATAAGCAGTAAGCAGCTCAGCTCGAAATATGTTCCTCTAACTCTTCCGCATTGGTGGGACCTCCCTTTTTCTTCCCCCGCTATTAACGACATTTTTAACTTTTATTATATTGCTTATTTATTATTAGAGAAACTCTGCGGACAAGTAATTTTTAATATTTTTTGTTATTATTTGATTATTATAAATATTAAATTATTTTTAATAAATAAATTTTATTAATATATATAAATTTTAAAAAATATAAATATAAATTATATAATTTTTTGTGTAAATTTTTTTTATAATAATAAATTATTATTGACTAAATATTGATAAAAAATTATAATATTTACTCGTCATGTAATATTATTTCTATTATTATTTTGACTAAAATTTTTTAGAATTTTAATTTTTGGAATTTTTTGAGCGAATAATAATAAAAGAAAATTAAATATTAATAATTTACTAATTTTAATTTATATTAACCAATTTATTATTATATTTGTAGTTTATATTTTAAAATATTATTGATTATATATTAATAAAAAATAATATATTATTTTAATTATATAATGCTGTTAATAATAAATAAATAAGCTGTAGTTCAAATGATATTTTTTTTTAAGGGTAAAGTATATTTTTTGTCTTCGAAGTTTGGTAAAAATTTTAAAAATACTCCTAAGTTTTATTTTGCTTCAATTTTGTCTTAAAAGTTTTCGATTTGCATCAAATATACTATCGGAGGCTAAATTTTCAAAAAATTTAAGACCAATATAACAATAATGCATGAAAATTATGTTTGATTTGCTTGTGCCGAAGGGTTGTTCTTATGAAATTGTTGTTGAATCGATCTTAAATTTTTTAAAAAATTAGCCGTCAGGGATATATTTGATGCAAATCGAAAATTTTTGGGGCAAAATTAAAATAAAATAAAACTTAGGATATTTTTAAAACTTTTATCAAACTTTAAGAATAAAAAATATACTTTACTTTTTTTTAATAGAAGTTTTAAGTTTGAATCTCTCTTTATATAACTTGATAAAAAGAGTGAAGAGTATAATAAAATTCTTGAAAGGATTGTGGTCGAATTATATTATCAAACGAAAAAATAAAATCAATAACATGATTTAAATTATAAAATTATTTAATATAATAAAAAATATTTAAATTTCATCTGATTTAGAGTTAAATTACTGGTGCTACTTTATTTTTAACAGTTTGGGCCACAAATATAGTGGGGCTTCTGGCTTCTGGCTTCTGGCTTCTGGCTTCTGGCTTCTGGCTTCTGGCTTCATTGAGAAGGTGTTCGGTAAGGTTGGAGAATGTAACATAGCCCACAGTCAAAAATAAAAAAATAAAAAAAAATAAAAAAATACAATAAATAAATAATAAATAAAATGCACATAAAATTGGGGAGCAAGTAAGTGGCAGTTTCACAATTGAAGCCATATTCAATGGCAAGAAGGATCAGTCATCGCTCATCAGAGAAAAACGCTTACGTCACTCTCTTCTGTTGACGGTGACAGAGTGAAGAAGAAGAACCTTCATGCCCTACGATGTGTGATGTGGCATATGATCATCAAGCTCCAAAGGTTCTGTTTTTTTTTTCTTTCCCACAAAACTCGCACGATTCTTCCTCAATTTCGTGTTTTGATGGTTATGAATTTATATTCTTGAAATTTAGAAAGCAAAAATCAACCACTGCATCATCGTCACCGTTGCACAATGCGTTCTATGAATAGAATCAAAAGTATAATTTAACAATTTTAGTAATTTTTTAATCAAATGTTATATCGGTGCTGTTCTGTTCTTCTTAATATTATAATTCAGACTCAGACAGTACGTTTTTACAATTTCCTTTTAATTTTTTGTTTATAGCTCAGAATCAAAGCGGAAGCTTAAGGACTGAGAAATTAGTGGCACGTTGAGCAAGAATCCCGCTTCACCGAGGAAATTTTTTTGGAAAACTCACAGATATTTAGTAAGTGCTTCTTCTTATCCTTATTCTTCTTCTTCTTCTCTGTCTGTCTCTTTAATTAATGCATTGTGTTGAAAATTTTTTTGGGTCCCCTTCATGGATTATTTTTTGTTATGTATATTCATTTGAAATTTTTTAAGAGTATGTATATGGCTGTGTGCGCTTGCTTGCTTGCTCTGTTTATGGGGCGGGGTTTTTTTTTTTTTTTCCTTTTCAGAAGTTGGGGAGGGGTTCATAAGGGTGCCTTTTGTTTCAAAAAAAAAAAAAAAAATAGGACACTGTTTTTCTTTTTTTTTCCCCTGTTTATTTTTTATTTTTTAAAATTCATGGTTGCAAAATATCTCAATTTTTAAAATATTTTTCCCTTTTAAGATGATGTGAAGGAAACATTGAATAAATCATTTTGAGACACGGGAAAACAGAAAGCAGCATTTTCTGTAGTTGAATTTGAGACACGGGAAAACAGAAAGCAGCATTTTCTGAATGCCTCCAGCTCCAATTACAAATTCTCATTGCTTGGTATCTGAAGAGCGAGGAGGATTGCATGACGGAAAGATGAGCCTGGACTTAGTGCAGAATGTGAATGTGAATGTCAAGTTAGGAGAAGCTGCTCCAAAAGAAGTACAAGTTTTGATTAGTAAGGAAAGCGTAACTATACCTACGCAGAATGTTAATGGAAAGTCAGAAGAAGCTGTTCCACGAGAGATACAAGTTGTGGATAGTAAGGAGAACATAACTATGCCTATGCAGAATGTTAATGGAAAGTCAGAAGAAGCTGTTCCACTAGAGATTCAAGTTGTGGATAGTAAGGAGAATATAGTTATACCTACAGAGAATGTAAATGGCAAGCATGAAGAAGCTGCTCTACAAGAAGTACAAGCTGCAGTCAGTAAGGAGAGTGTAGCTATACCTGTCACCACATCTTCAGTATCTGAACAAAATGTGGTTCTGCATCCTGGAAAAAGAATTGAACAAACTCCTATGACCATTGGAAATGAGGAGGACATACAAGTTAATATAATTGGGATTGGTGGCATGAATTCTGGTAAGGTGGTTGAAGATGCCTCGGAGGATTGCAATGACACTGAGCTTTCCAGTTCCAGTTCTTTTGGTGACACAGGATCTTGTGAAGAGATTGACTCCAGCTCAGGACTGAGTGATGATGAAATGGAATCACCGATGGGTGATGATTGGGGAGAACCACTTCTAATAAGGTATGTTTCTGGTGTGTTAATTGCAGTTTTTTTTTTTTTTTTAAGAATGTCAATTGCTCATGTGTCTTGCAATAACAAGTTTGAACTTACACTCTTAAGTATTAAACATTCAGAAAGAAAAAGGTTACGAGTCATTGGAGGAGCTTCATTCGCCCTCTTATGTGGCGCTGTAAGTGGCTAGAATTGCAAATGAGAAAGCTTCATTCCCAGGAAGTTAAATATCAAAGAGAACTTGCATCATACAATTATAAGAAACAGCTTGAGTTTTCAAAGTATGCAGTAGATGGTTTTGATGTCAAGTCAATACCTATATCTACTGGCATTCATAGGAATAAAGTTATGAGGAGGAAGAAAAGGAAGCGAGCTGAAGAATCTGATTTATCATCTTATGTATCTAATCATAATATATTCTCCTACTATGGTATGCATTTTCTGCTTGATTTATTTTGCTCAATGTTTTTCTCTTCTATAATTATATAATTTTTTCTCCCTATTTTTTCATTTTCCAGAGAACAAAGATCTCCCTGATGGTTCTTGTATGGAAGATCTTCGTTGTGTTTCCATAAGTGAGTTGCAGTATTATTATACATAGTGCCTTTTTTTTAAAAAAAAACTGTAAATAGCAAAATCTATCTCACCATTAAAGTGAATCAAACAACTGTAAATAGCAAATCTATCTCACCATTAAAGTGAGTCAAACAATGTGAAGGAATTACATATACGGGTTTCCTCTGTGTATTAAGAAATTATTATATGACATTATTATGAAATAAGTTTTGATTAATTAATTCCATGATGTGTGAGATTATAAATTTTCAATTTATGTTGTGTCAATGATATCAGGAGGTAATGATGATAACATTGAGGAGTCCATATTTAGTGACATGTGGTATTCCATAGATCGTGAAGATATTGATAAATCATTGGATGACATATTTCAAAAGATCGCAACAGTAGAGTTACAAGTTCAGAAATTGAGAACTCGGATTGACAATGTGGTTAGTGAAAATCCAGGAAAGTTCTGTTCTGTAACTCAACTGAGCATGGTTGGGCCCTCTGATGGACTTAAAAGTTTGGATCGTAAAGTTGCTTCTTTTGCTGGTAGTGAAAACATATTCCCAGTTGGTGTTGTTCATGGTTCTTCTCAGATTAAATCTGAGTTACACGTGGAAGATGTACTTATGCCTGGAAATACATCAACTCGTGAAGGGATAACTCCATTTATCGAAACAACCAATCAGCCTCATGTTGAGGGTCTGCAGGAAAGTGTGAGTTTTTATTTTCGTATGAAATTTTAGTTTATGTTGGTCGTGAACGTGTGAAATGTTAGTCATGAACAACTGCATTGGCTAACGTTAAAAACTTATAACGATGTTCTCTGATCTGTTATACCACCATCATGAAGTAAGTTAACAATAATTGAGATGTCATATAAATTTTATCATCGAGTTTAACATTGTTCTCAGCTTGTTATCCAGTTTATAATGGAATATTGAAGCATAGAACCTTCTCTTTTTTTTTTTTTTATTGTTTTTCCCCAAATGGATTTCCTTGGTTATGGTTTGTAAGATTATTATCACTATTTTAAATGCTCGCATATAGTATAATGTTTACATGTGAATATTCTTTGGCTGCAATGTACCTGCTGTGCTATATATTGGAATGTTTGTTATGGTAATCTCTGTAACTCTATACTACATTAATTCTATTTTGAAATTGTGAGTTAACAAGAACTATAATAGTAACTTGTTTTCTTGAATGTAGGGCGATGATGAAGTTCTTATACAAGATCGGGCAGCTAATGAAAAGTTGTATGATCTTGTAATTGCTAGAAAGCGGCTTGGGGGGAAAACCAAGGGACAAGATGAGGAACAGAAATCCGTTTCCCTGGCTCAGGTTTCAGAACCTGACTCAGCTACTGGGAATACTGTAAATAATGGGAAATCTGCTCTGAAAGCATGTTCTACGTCAAAGTCAAGTTCCCCTAGGAACAAAAGGAGAAAGCAGAAGAAATCCGGCTCAAAGAGCAGGAGCCGGAAATAGTTCGGTTGAGCTGAATCTGCAAAAATATTGTTTTGCAATGCAGATAGAGGAACTGGGAATTTCTCAAAAAATTTTGCACAAAAGACTGAAATCTTCCAATGTAAATTCTGCTCTTGTTTATACATGCTTTTTCATAATTCAAGAAATGGTTGCAGGATGATTACTTGTGTAGCTTACCATATTCTTGATAGGAAGCTTTTATTTTAATTTATTGGAGAATTCTTTTTCAAGAGATGAGGTGTATGACTCATCATATGCGAGTCCTATATAGTATATTCTATTCTGCAATGAAGTTTTTTTTCCCCCTCATTTTGCTCTATGCTTCTATGCATTCAACATCATGTCATTTATTATATCACTGCATGTCTTTATATTGTTTGAGTTGAGACCATGTCACCTGGTTTGAACTTCCAATGTTGCATTGCTGCTGTTAGTAATTCTCCCAATGAAGTATGGTTTACTATTTAAGCAGTGACAATGACATTTAATAGAATACGGTGGGCCATAAAATTTACCAAAGCATTGTGATAAAACCGAAAGAGTGGATTATCACATATCAAACTTGCACTGTTCAGGTTTCTATACTCTAGAAGAATCAAACTCTATCAATCCTTTTGATGATGGTTAGTATGTTGCATTTAGATATCTAAAATTTCCCCTAAATTTGCAGAACCCAAAACGAGGCAAAATATTATCATAATTTTTCTACAGAGTGTTATTTTATATATTATTTTTAGCTTTTTGTAACATTCAGTGAATATGTATCTCTTTATTATTAGACAATATGAAATTTGCATAAGATGAAGATTACATCTTATCCAATAGTAAAGAGATGTGCATCAACTCAGCACATAAGTCAGAAGACAGAGTAAGTGGACAAAATATTTTTCTTTATACAAAGATATCAAATTGAATTCCCTATACTCTTAGGTTGCGTTTGTTTACAGAGACAGGACACTAAGACATGAACATAGAGACACAAAATCATGTTTGACAAAGGAGACATGGACAGAGACGGTGTATCCAGAGACACTGAATTAGTGTATTTTGTGTCCATCCTGACAGAAATAACACGGAGAGACTAATAGGGGATACAACTTATTTTTCATTATTTTTTCATTATTTTTGTTAATTTTTCATAATTATATTTTTTTATTATTATATTTTTCATCTCAAATTTTTTGAAGGAAAAAAAATGAGAATAAATTAGATTTTCATAATTTCTTCTAGTTTATCACCAAACAGAATACAAGAACACAAAATTGTGTCTCTATCCATTAGTGTCTTGTCTTGTCCTGTTCTCAGTGTCTTATCCTGTCCTGTCCTGTTCTCAGAAACAAATGCATCCTTATAGTCGTTGTCCTCGTCTTCACCCCAAAAGAATCTGTCTATTAACATAATTTTCAACAGAACCAAATAATTCCTTGCAGAAAATACTTGACACCATTCATTTGTCAAAACTCTCTAGTCACCAAAAAATTTTGTCGCAACTCTACCATGGGAATGGTCATATCTGGCCAGTGGTCACTTAACAAGACTTGGCAGGACATAACATAGTTGTTAATAGCTCAAGCTTTAGAAATAATATTCCAATTAAATTTCATGTGTGCTTGTGCTTTCTTCAAATCTTTAACCTGGTTAAATTAGGAGCTACAGTTCTCAACTTAATGGACTATTTGTCCTGTAACATTTTCAATTCTTTACTTCCATTTTCACCTCCCCTCCTTTTAGTTCTCTAAAGCATATCTCAAATTTCAATAGGTCATTTCAGTTTTCATGTGTGTCCATAATTGCACCAAGGTTAACTGAATATCTTCTACATGTGAATGCAAATAATTATTACCAGCTATAAACTCTCTAAAGCCACCATCAACTTCAATGACACTGCAGGCAACCTCTTTGTATGATCCTCCCTTCTTCATCCTTTGTTTAACATCCTCCACATCTCTCCATCTTTGCTCTGTTGCATACAAATTTCTCATCATCACATAGTCTCCAACACACCACTTCCCCGACTTCACCGCCTCCTGTAGCACTCTCTCAGCCCTTGTAACATCGTTAAAGTAACCACAAGCAAACAGAAAAGAACTCAATATTATCTCATTTGCATCGTAAGGCATGGTACGAATCAATTTCTCAGCCTCGTCCAAGCATCCGGACCTCCCTAGAAGATCAACCATACAACCGTAATGCTCAATCTGAGGTGTTAGTCCGAATTTCTCCATTGCTTTGAACCATTTTCTTCCATCCTCCACCAAACCACAATGGCTGCAAGCAGATAACACGCCGATCATAGTTATCTTGTTTGGTTCAAAACCTTCGTGCATCATCATTTCAAATGCCTCCAATGCTTCCTTTGCACATCCATTAACTGCAAAACCATTAATCAAAGCATTCCAGGAAGATGTTTCCTTCTCAGGCATCCCCATGAAAAGCAATTTTGCCTTTGTGATCTCACCGCATTTTGCATACATATCGATGAGGGCAGTGCGGACATTAGCATATCTATCAAGATTCCTCCTTTGGGCAAACTTATGAACCCAGCCACCCAAATCCAAAGCACCCAAATCAGCAATAGCAGGAAGAATGCTTACCAGTGTCACTTCATTCGGTTCCACCACTGCACTCGACTGCATCTCATGAAACAACCTCAATGCCTCATGGGGACGCTTGTTCCAGCAATACCCCCCAATCATCGCGTTCCAAGTGAACAAATTCTTATCCGGCATGAGATCAAACATCAATCTAGCTGACTCAACATCACCATTATGGCAATAACCAGAAATCATACTAGTCCAAGAAATCACATTCTTATCACCCATCTTTTCAAACAAATCCTTAGCCAAATCCATACAGCCCAACTTCACATACCCATCAATCATCACATTAACAGCTGCAGAATCTTTCTCAGGCATCTCATAAAAAAGCTTCCTAGCCTCACTCATATCCCCACACCTCACATATCCAGCAATAACTGCAGTCCACGAAACCACACTCCTCTCAGACATTTCATCAAACACCTTCCTAGCACTTCCTAAAACCCCAAATTTCACATACATATCAACCAACGCAGTAGCCACATACAAGTCCAAGCAAAACCCATTCTTCGCAACAACCGCATGAACCTGTACCCCCTCCTTCTTCGCCGAACACGCGGTGCAACCCTTCACCATTGCGGTGAAAGTATATCCACCGGGTTCAAATCCAAGACCTCTGGTTCTAGCAAAGTCCCTATAGAGAGCGAAAGGCTCAAGAAGTTGGCGAATTGCAAAGTGGGTACTGATCATTGTGTTGAATAGGAACTCGTCGCGGTTGTGGGGTGTGTGGTCGAAGAAACGGCGAGCGAGGTGGACTATGGCATGGCGGCGGGAAAGGGAGGCGGTGGCAGCGGCGAGGGAGGAGCAGGTGGTGATGAACTTGGCGAGGGGGTTGAGGTTGTGGTGGAGGGAATGTCGGAGAATGAAAGCGTGGATTTGGAGGAGTGTGGAGAAGGTGGTAGTGTTCCGTTGGAGAATGTAAAGGCATTTTCTTTCGGCGGCGGTCCAAAGGAACCGTTGCTGTTTCGACATCGTTTGCGTGTGTGTTAGTTAAGAGGGTGGTTGCGCCCTTTATAGTTTACTGTTGAAAACAGAAACAAGTGCTGTCTATATGCACAAGTTTATGGATATTTTGATTTTGAAAAGATTTGAGGGAGTCAATACAAATATTAATTTAGTCAATTAATTTAAAAATTAGTAAATAATTGAAAAGAAATGAATATAACAAAAATTTAAAATTAAAAAATAAAAATACAAAATTTAAGTAAAAATAATATGTAAAAATAAAATATGGTCAAATTGATTATGGTATATAATTTAAGATTAATTATTTAGAATTTAGAGAATTTATAGTTTATAATTTAAAATTTATAATTTAAAGTTCATAATTTATGATATAAGATTTAAAATTTGTGATGATTGGTGATGACGTGACAGTAGCCGGCAACGATGGTGGATAGTTGATGATAATAAATGAATCATGGTATTGATATATATAAAAAATAATAATAATAAAAATATGTAAAAGATGTTGTGATAAGGATGGGAAGTGGATACCCATTTCCTATATAAAGTTTACATTCTCAAAAAGAATGAAATAAATGAAGGTTGACAATCTTTCTTCCATAAGCCTATAAATAGGAGGTGAACCTCCGTGAATGTAACACAACAAAAATACTATTCTCCCTTTCTTTTCATACACAAGCAAGTAATAATAAAATTACTTCTTTCTTTTATGCTGCAATCAAATACTCTTCTCCTTATATTTCTACTACAATTCTTTCTCTTTTTTTTATTTTATAAGTATTTTAAATTCTATTTTCTATTACTCTTTACATATAATATTAATAGCAATATTAATCATCTTTATTATATTGAGATTGTAAAATGCGATTCTCTCTCTTTATTTTTAATACTTCTTTCTATCTTTGTATATATATATACATTACAACATATAATATTATTATATATATATAAATTATTATTGAGCTAATTATTTTAATACTAGAGTCTTCTATTTATACATCTCTATTATATATATATCTTTTATTTCACAACATGTTATCAGCACGAGACTCTGATCAAATTTTTAGGAAGACTCAGGTAACAAATTTTCATTATGTCGAAGCTCTCTCATCTTGAATTCAATGCTCTTGATATATCTGGAAACAATTATTTATCATGGATACTAGATGCTGAAATCCATCTTGATTCAATGGATCTTGGAGATATCATTAAGGCTGAAAATAATGCATACCAGAAGGATAAAGCCAAAGCCATGATTTTTCTCCGTCGTCATCTTGACGAAGGATTGAAAAATGAATATCTTACATTAAAAGATCCTGCAGATTTTTGGAAAGACCTTGAAGAAAGGTATAATCATCAGAAAACGGTGATACTTCCTCAGGCCCGATATGAATGGACGCATTTGCGTTTACAAGATTTTAAATCTATAAATGAATATAATTCTGCAATGTTTCGAATCACCTCACGAATGAAATTGTGTGGGGAAAAAATAACTGATCATGATATGTTGGAGAAAACTTTCTCAACCTTCCATGCCTCGAATGTGCTCCTGCAGCAGCAGTATCGAGAGAAAGGGTTTAAGAAATATTCTGAGTTAATTTCTTGCCTTCTTATTGCCGAACGCAACAATGAGTTGTTATTGAAAAATCATGAAGCGCGCCCAGCTGGTGCCGCCCCATTTCCTGAAGTAAATGCGGCAAATCGTTACCCCAGAAGAGGTAAATGGCAAGCTTTTAATAACAAGAAAAATTATGGAAGGAAAAAGAATTATGTTCAAAAGAGAGGATCTCACCAGAAGTGGGACAAAGAAAGGAATATCGGGCAGAATAAATCAACCGAGGAAAAGTGTTTCCGCTGTGGTGGAAAGGGCCATTGGTCACGTACCTGTCGTACCCCAAGGCACCTAGTCAATCTTTACCAGGCATCTTTGAAAAAGAACGACAAAGGAAAGGAAACAAATTTTGTTTCAAATGATGCTGAGAACTCCACCACTCATTATGATGTATCTGATTTCTTTGAGGACCCTGAAGGAAATATTGGTCATTTGATCAATGATAGAATAGTTTAATATGTGAAATTGTGAAGTATCTATGTAAATAAATAATGTAAAAAAAATTTATTGTTAAGTTTTATTTTCTATGTATTTAAGTTTCAAATGTGATGTACATAAATAATGAAATATTAATATAAATTTTGAAATCATTAAATGTGTCAAATTTTAAAATAAAATTTTAGTATATGACATTATTTTATGTACAGTGTTTCTTAGAAAAATAATTCTGATCAAGTATTCAATTTAACTGTGCATACTACTCATTTTATTATTATTTGTTTTTGAAGAATGGCAAGGATATGTAATGAAGATATATGCCTTGCGGATAGTGCAAGTTCGCACACTATTCTCAAAAGTGATATATATTTTACCCATCTTGTGCCAAAAGAGGAATATGTTAACACTATTATTGGCTCAGGCAATGTGATAGAAGGCTCCGGAAGAGCTATAATTTTGTTTCCTGGAGGAATAAAATTTATAATAAATAATGCACTATTATCTACCAAGTCTCTGAGGAACTTGTTGAGTTTCAAAGATATTCGCCGAAATGGATATAATGTTGAGACGATGAATGAGGGAAATCATGAGTATTTATGTATCACAACTCATGATTCAAATAAGAAAGTTATATTAGAAAAATTACCCTCACTTTCATTTGGGTTGTATTATACCAAGATTAGTGCAATTGAATCACATGCCACTGTAAACCAGAAGTTTATTAGCCCAAATGAATTCATAACTTGGCACGACCGATTGGGTCATCCGGGAACAATCATGATGAGAAGAATTATTGAAAACTCTCATGGACATTCACTAAAGAATCAGAAGATTCTTAAAACTAGTGAATTTTGTTGTGCTGCATGTTCTCAAGGAAAGTTAATTTTAAGGCCATCACCAGTAAAGATTGGATTTGAGTCTCCTGAATTCCTGGAAAGGATTCAAGGTGATATATGTGGACCTATTCATCCACCATGTAGATCTTTTAGATATTTTATGGTCTTAATAGACGCATCTTCGAGATGGTCACATGTGTGCTTATTATCTTCTCGCAACCTGGCGTTTGCGAGATTATTGGCTCAAATTATTCGATTAAAAGCACAATTTTCAGAAAATCCAATCAAAGCAATTCGTCTTGATAATGCTGGTGAATTTACTTCCCAAGCTTTTGATGCTTATTGTATGGCTAATGGAATAAGTGTTGAACATCCAGTAGCTTATGTTCACACGCAAAATGGGTTAGCAGAATCACTTATTAAGCGCCTCCAATTAATTGCTAGACCCTTGCTTATGAGAACAAATCTCCCAACCTCGGTTTGGGGGCATGCTATTTTACATGCCGCAGCACTTATTCGTTTGAGGCCAACGAGTTATCATCAATTCTCTCCTATGCAATTAGCTTTTGGCCAGCAGCCAAATGTTTCCCATTTAAGAATATTTGGGTGTGCGATATATGTTCCTATTGCACCACCTAATCGCACCAAAATGGGACCCCAAAGAAAATTAGGAATATATGTTGGATATGATTCTCCCTCTATAGTGAGGTATCTTGAGATACAAACTGGTGATGTGTTTAAAGCCCGATTTGCGGATTGTCATTTTGATGAATCAAAATTTCCAACATTAGGGAGAGAGAATAAGCTTCCTGAAAAGGAACTTAATTGGAATGCATCATCGTTGATGCATTTAGATCCTCGATCAGGGCAATGTGAACTGGAAGTTCAAAAGATTATACATTTGCAAAGAATAGCAAATGAATTGCCTGATGCATTTTCCGATACAAAGAGGATAACCAAATCTTACATACCAGCGGAAAATGCCTCAATTCGAATTGACGTCCCAATAGGACAAGTAGCCACTGAAGCAAATTCACGCCAGAAGCGTGGCAGGGCGGAAAATGCCCCAATTCGAATTGATGTCCCAGTAGGACAAATAGCCACGGAAGCAAATACACGCCAGAAGCGTGGCAGGCTTGTCGGTTCCAAAGATAAAAATCCTCGAAAGAGAAAAGAGGTAAATAATATTCCTGTTGAAAAAGACATAGTAAAGACACCGGCAGTTGTCCAAAATTCCGATATAACGCCAGAAGACGTTCAGGTACCTGAAAATTGTGAAAATGACGAGATCTCGATAAATTATGTCTTTACATGAGAGAAATGGGACCGAAATAAGACAATTGTCAATGAAATATTTGCATATAATGTGGCATTAGATATCATGCATGAAAAAAAGGATCTTGAGCCAAGATCAGTCGAAGAATGTCGACAAAGGAATGATTGGCCAAAATGGAAAGAAGCCATGAAGGCTGAATTAGACTCACTTACAAAACGTGAAGTCTTTGGACCTGTAGTCCGTACACCTGGAGATGTAAAACCTGTTGGATATAAGTGGGTATTTGTGAGAAAACGAAATGAGAAAAATGAAGTTGTGCGCTACAAAGCTCGACTTGTGGCACAAGGTTTTTCACAAAGGCCCGGTATAGATTATGAAGAAACGTATTCCCCTGTAGTGGATGCGATAACATTGCGCTATTTGGTCAGTTTATCTGCATATCATAAATTGCATATGCATTTAATGGATGTGGTAACAGCCTATTTGTACGGCTCATTAGATCAGGATGTCTATATGAAAGTCCCTGAAGGGCTAAAGATATCCAAACCATCCAATGAATATTCGCAAGGGTTATACTCAGTCAAATTGCAAAGATCTTTATATGGTCTAAAGCAATCTGGACGAATGTGGTATAATCGTCTTACTGAGTATCTGGCCAAAAACGGATTCAAGAATGATGATATCTGTCCATGTATTTTTATAAAGAAATCTGCATCTGGATTCGTTATAATTGCTTAGTACGTTGATGATTTAAATATCATTGGGACTCCTGAAGAGATTCCAACAATTATAAAAATTCTAAAAGAAGAGTTTGAGATGAAAGATCTTGGAAAGACTAAATTTTGTCTCGGCCTGCAGATCGAGCATATAAAAAGTGGGATCTTTATTCATCAAACAACATACACAGAAAAGATCTTGAAAAGATTTTATATGGATAAGTCACATCCATTAAGTACCCCAATGATCGTAAGATCTTTGGATGTGAAAAAGGATCAATTCCGTCCTAAAGAAGAAAATGAAGATATCCTTGGTCCTGAAGTACCATATCTTAGTGCCATTGGAGCGCTAATGTATCTTGCTAATAATACGCGACCCGATATATCATTTGCTGTGAATTTACTAGCAAGATATAGTTCCTCTCCAACCAGAAGACATTGGAGTGGAATCAAACAAATCTTTCGATATCTTCATGGGACGGTTGATATGGGATTGCTTTATCCCTATGGATCCAAGTCACAACTAGTTGGCTATGCAGATGCCGGATACCTGTCTGATCCACATAAAGGGAGGTCTCAAACAGGATACCTATTCACATATGGTGGTACAGCTATATCATGGAGGTCCACAAAACAGACAATAGCAGCAACCTCCTCTAATCATGCTGAAATACTGGCGATTCATGAAGCTAGTCGCGAGTGTTTTTGGCTGAGGAGTCTAATTCAATATATTCTGTCATCATGTGGACTGATTGATCATAAGATAGCTCCAACTGTCCTGTTTGAAGATAATACAGCATGCATTGCTCAACTTAAGGGTGGATACATCAAAGGTGATAGAACAAAGCATATTTCTCCTAAATTCTTCTTCACTCATGACCTTCAAAATCAAGGGACAATTGATGTCCAACAGATCCGTTCAAGTGACAATCTGGCAGATTTATTCACGAAGTCACTCCCAAAATCCTCCTTTGAAAGATTGGTACATGATATTGGGATGCGCCGATTTCGAGACATCAACTGATGTCGACAAGAGGGGGAGACTGTACTCTTTTTCCCTTGGTCAGGTTTTTTCCATTGGCTTTTTCTTGACAAGGTTTTTAATGAGGCAGTCCCTATCACTAAAGAATATTGTACTCTTTTTCCTTCACTAAGGTTTTTTTCCCACTGGGTTTTTCTTTAGTAAGGTTTTAACTTTTAACGAGGCAATAATCCTAAATGGTCATCCAAGGGGAAGTGTTGTGATAGGAATGGGACGTGGATGCCCATTTCCTATATAAAGTTTACATTCTCAAAAGAGAATGAAATAAATGAAGGTTGACAATCTTCCTTCCATAAGCCTATAAATAGGAGGTGAACCTCCGTGAATGTAACACAACAAAAATACCATTCTCCCTTTCTTTTCATACACAAGCAAGTAATAATAAAATTACTTCTCTCTTTTATGCTGCAATCAAATACTCTTCTCTTTATATTTCTACTACAATTCTTTCTCTTTTTTTATTTTATAAGTATTTTAAATTCTATTTTCTATTACTCTTTACATATAATATTAATAGCAATATTAATCATCTTTATTATATTGAGATTGTAAAATGCGATTCTCTCTCTTTTTATTTTTAATACTTCTTTCTATCTTTGTATATATATATATACATTACAACATATAATATTATTATATATATAAAAATTATTATTGAGCTAATTATTTTAATATTAGAGTCTTCTATTTATACATCTCTATTATATATATATCTTTAATTTTATTTCACAACAAAAGAATAATTTTTTAAATAAGTGAATGGATTTATTTATTTATTGGTTTTTTTATTACATATATCATTTTAAAAGCCGATAATTTTATTTAGGATAGTGGTGCTTGGAATGTATCACCTGAACATGGTGATTAAAGATGCTTTATCCCACACTCAAATTCTAAAATTGGAGGCACTGATTTTTCACTGGGTAAATAATTTGCGTTTTTGAATTTTTTAAATTAAAATATTAAAATCAGATAGTCTAATTTTAAATTTATCTCTTTCCAATAATAAAAATATAGTTTATTTAATATCAATTTTAAAAAATTTAATTTCATATAAATGAAAAACAGCTATATTTTCAATAACGTATTACACACATATTTGATTCATTTACCTAAGCATATGCACTTAATTACATAAAAGATATTTTTACTTGATTAAAATAATCACAACCCTCTTCCATTTGTAACACGAAACTATACCTCATCCTTTCATAACATGAAATCATAACACCAAGAACACATTCAAATGTTAAAATAACTCAGTGATGCACAATTCCACACTCTTCACAATAATAGCCAGTTGCATGTTTATTATTATTATTATTATTATTATTATTATGAGATTTATCATCAGCAGGTGGTTTAGTTGAGATTTGTGTACTAGTTGGAGATGGACGATGATGTTCCTCTTGAGGTTGTTCTTCCTTTGTTGGTAGTGGTGGTATTGTCTTTTTCATGAACAACATTCTAGCGATCTTGACAGCAATGAGTGCGACAACGGTGAATGATGGAACAAAAACAACATCAGGCACTGATTTCATGAGTTTTAGTTGTGGCAATGTTTGTCCTGTTCTCTTCACAACCATGGCTGCTGGTGGTGCTACTATTGCTGTTATTATCATTGACTCATCTACTTTGTTTATGTTTACATTCTTTTTCATGAATGAACTCAATACTTCCTTCCTTTCTTTTTCGTTTGCTTTTGCATTCCAACTCTCGAACAAATCCTGGAAAAAAAAAGTTCCATAATTTCTATTATTTATTAATGAATTTAATTTTAATGCACTGACATCATAAAACGTTTTATAATTACAATTTTTTTTATAAAGTTTAATTATTCTGTTATTTTCTATAGTTTTGCAAAATTTTTAATTAGGCCTTTATACTTTTTTTTTTTTAATTGTGTATTTGTACTAAATTTTTTTTTAATTAAGTCCCTTTTGATAGTAATTGACTGGGCCCAACTAAAAAAAAATTGGTACAGAGACCCAAATAAAAAAAAATATAGGGATCTAATTAAAAAAATTGGTGCAAGGAGCTCAATTAAAAAGAAAAAAAGTATAGGGATCTAATTAAAAATTTTGCGAAACTATATAGACCAACAAAATAATTAAAATTTTTTTATAATTATTTACATTGTCAATATAAAAAGTAGTTATTTTTACTAATATTACGTTGTATAATTGAGTGCGCATATAAAACGATTGAGTTTATTAAAATTAAATTCTAAAAGTAATTTCTTTTTAAGTCGGTGAAAGCTAAGTGAAAGTTAAGGAAGGTTTCATTCAAGAAATTCAAAATAAAAGGATCATCCCTTTTCTTGGTACGCAACATTAATATTACAAATTTAATACTAATTAACGGGTCACTGTACTTTTTCATTTTACTAAATTGGACTCTTCATTTTAAATTATTTTATTCAACGAAACTAGTTGTATTCTAAAATTAATTATTATTATAAAATATATATTAAAAATAAATTAAATTAATATATATTTATATACAAATATATAGTAATTAATTTTAATATATACGGGCAGTTTTTTTTTTTTTCTCTAATACAAATGGCCTAAGATCAGAACTAACCTTTACAAGGTCCTGGGGAGGAACATCATAGTGTTTACCGGGTAAGGCCGCGTTGATAGTGCTGAAAAAATAAAATAAAATGTTTAGAATAATAATATAAAAAAGCGTACAAATTTAATTAATTAGTATATGATATACGAGTTTACAAAATTAAACTAACCAAATATATAGGTAATATGTAAAAAAAAAAAAAGGAAAACTTTTCTGGGGTTAAAAAACTTTTGGCAAAAACAACACAAGCAATGGAAAGAAATTAATGTGTATTATTATTTCAAAACTATAGTACATGCATTATAATTTTAGGATTAAGCTTCATTATTAGAATTACATATGCATGGTATATATTATATATGCTTAATTATATATTACCGGAAGATATCAAGAATTGCAAGGTGGAATCCAGGGAAGTCCTTGATATCTCTCTCAACAATTTGGTCATAGAATCTATCTGTTATCAAACTCAATATCTGGCTTGTTGACAACTCTGAAAAGCACTAATATTTATTATTATTTAGTGTATAATATAATACAAAAAACCATTATTTATGATATATATATGTTGCATGCTTTGCAAATTGATTAGTATTTTCATAATTTAATATGGTTTAATTATTATGTTAGTTTTTATAATTTCATCAAATTTTTAATTAGATTCTTATATTTTTTTATTTTAATTTAGCCTCTACACTACTTTTAATTTTATTATTAGATTTTTCTAGTATAAAAAATATTAGAGTTAATTGAATATTTTTTTTCACAAATTAAAGATATCTATAATTAGATCTTTAATCATATATTTTTTAAAAAAATATTCTGTACCATAAAAAATATTTAATTATAATATTAAAAACAGTATCCAATTAAAAAAAATATAGAACTTAATTACAAATTTAGTAAAACTATAAAAATTTACAGAATAATTAAACCATTTAATATCTATCACTGATTTAGATTATATAATTGTATGTATAAAGTTTTCAAGGTGTCATGTATTATTATACAAAACAAATTAAAGAAAGTAAAACAAATGAAAGGAAATTAAAAGAGATAGATGAATGACCTTTAAATCTCATTCCTCCTAAGAAACTCATGTTGTTCCTTATGATGATGATGATGTTGTATTTTGGGAATTCCTAGATCAAATTAAAAGGGCAATCAAGTATGCAATATTTTTGATAAATTCAAACATAGAAGAGATCAAGGTTTGTGGGGAAAATAAAGAAGTGGGAGATTGAATCTTCACTTTTGGAGTTGAAGCTAAGGAAGGAATGATTCTTGGCATGGAATAGCTTGTGAAGCAACATACCTTGTTCTTTACTGTTGTGTATATGTTAATCTATCTGCTTATACTTTGGAGAACTAATCAATTAAAATAAATTGAAAATATATATGAAATATTAATTATATCTTGAATAAATATAAAAATAAATTATTCTCAATAGTCAATTCATTATTTTTCATAAATAGATTTATAAATTCTGAAGAAAAATTTAGTTTTTCATTGGACAAAAAAGTAAAAATAGAAAATGACTCCTAAACGCTAAAAATTAGTCATTATATATTTTTTTAAATGAATATATATTTTTTCAAACAATTTTTAACAAAATAATTAACAACTTAAATAATAAAAGTATCATAATATAATAATTAAATGTATAATAAAAAAATTTAAAACATTATGTGTTAAACTATCTAATTTATGCTATCAGAGCCAGGTTTTGATCCTGGGACCTGTGGGTTATGGACCCACCACGTTTTCACTACGCCACTTTGATAACAAAGATGTTGTGACAAATTTTATATATATAATAATAAATAGAAGTTTTTAACTAAAAATCTTGTTGACTTTTCTTTGAAAAAAATCGAAAATATTTTTCTGAAAATAAAATTATAATTAAGTATAATAATTCACAAATAATTTATTATTTAATTTTTAAAAATTTAAAATCTTACAATATACACGTAAAGAATTAACCACTAAATTAGCTACGATATATTGTATATCAACATACGTGTTATTTAATTTATTTTTAATATGTATTTTATATTTAAAGTTATATTCTATATGGGGGCTAATTTAACAATTATTTTTGTGTGTATATATAGCATAATTGTGTAAAAAAATTTATAAACATCAAATACGTATTTTTATATAATAACTAATTAGTAGCTATTTTTTTTACATATACATGTTTGATAAGAAAAATAGCCTAAAATGTTCGCTGCGGCTGCATATGCTACTTATATGGGCTTATCTTGGAGAGGAAAGTACCTATATATTGGGAAAAAGTTGCATGGTTTCCCTCTTATATATACACACTTTTGAAGCTTCAAAGGTGCTAGTCCTACTACTTATATTAAACTCTTTTTTGCTTAATAGTGTAATTTCATTCTTTTTAATATGTGTTTGTATGTAAATAACTAAATATAACGTGCTGGTTAATTAATTATAACAAATTAACAATTATATTGTCTTAGGGGGCAAGGACGTCCATATAATATTATATATATATATATATATTTCATAATCTATGTGATAATATTATTCAAAAGAAGGGTTCATATCTTGGTGTTGTTTTGTATATATTGTAAATTGTAATATTGTTTATGTTCAGTGAAAGTAGAAGACTAATTTGGAGTTGCTTAAATAAAATTGATGGCTAACTGATAATTAAAAATAATAAATTCGGATGACTCTTTAGTATTTTTTTTGTAATATTGGTTATGTTTAGTGTAAAAATAGAAGACTAAGGAGAAGTTAGTTTGAGTGGTAAATAATTTTGAGATTTTATAAATGTAGTAATTTTTGTTAGGAGATTCATCCATTATAGTTTTTTCTTTTTTTGTTTCCTACAGTATCCCCAAACACGACAGGTTAAGGGTTAATTCGTCGCAGATCTGAACTCTATTTAAGGGTCTGCCGCTGACCAATAGACTGCTGCATGCATAAGGCGGGATTCGAACCGCCGACACCTCCATTATAGTTAGTTGTCGGATTTGGACCATATTCGAGTCAATTCAGACAAAATTCTAGATACCAAATAAACAATTAAAAAAGTATAAAAGCCGAACCATTTTTTTACATTCAAAATTTAGATGTTTATTATTGTTAGAATCAAATTGTTAAAATTACATATATAGCTCTTTTTGATGGTTATACAGATAGACTTTTGAGCAAACTATTTTTTTTTATTTCATCCAATAATATAACATGATTTCTAATATGGAATGTTACATAAAAAAGTGATATACTCTTCTAATAATTATGTTTTTAATTTCTAGTGTAAAGAAAAATGTTGAATAGAAAAATAAAATAGAATTTAGAGTACAAGCCACATAAAAAATGTGGACCAAAGAGTAAGGAAAACTGTGGCACAAGCATAAGTTGCTAGCATTATTACTGAGCATTCACCCTCACCAGCTCCAAATAATTGAGTAACTGTGCCTGCCACACATAAAAACATACATAGTATCTGTCAAACCAAGAAACAAAAATTCTTGATAACTTAGATTTACTAGAAACCTGTGAAAATAACTGTTATGTTAATAATATGAAAAGATCAAACCATAATGTAAAAGCAACTGGAAATTGATGATTCTTTTCATTGTTAAAATCGTTTAAAAAATGATATTTGTATCCGTTTTTGTAAATGTCTCGTATATTTTTCTTTTATAGTATAAAAGACAAATTTTTTATCTTCTTTTATTTTTTATTAGTCACTTTTGATACTGAAAATAAAAGGTTCAATTATTCTGTTGGTCTCTATAGTTTTATTAAATTTTCAATTAAATTTTTATACTTTTTTTCTTTTTAATTAGGTCTTTATATTGCTTTTAATTTTGTAATTAGATCATTTTTCATATAAAAAACGTTAAAATTAACAGAATATTTCTCCCAAAATATATGCGGTCAACGATTTAGATATGTTTTTAATTATGAATACCTTCAATTTACGAAATTAACTCTAATATTTTTTATACTAGGAATGACTTAATTATAAAATTAAAAACAGTATAAGAACCCAATTGAAAGAAGAAAAAAAAATATAGGAACCTAATTGAAAATTTAGTAAAACTAATTAAACTAAAATAAAAGGTGTACAGAGAATATATACATAAAAATGCTGCATATAATTAATATTGCTTATTTAGGATATCCATATATATATATAACAAATGTTACTTGTATGATAAGAAATCATGAGTGTTTCATATGTGAACTTAGAAGTGTGTGTATTCTTGGAAAATCAAAATCTATGATACATTTTAAGAAGATTAAAAGTTCTTAAGAACTTACTTATGGCTACAGCAGGTGGAACAGCATACTGAAGAAGCAAAACAAACTGATACAACGGATCCGGGTTGATCAATCCGAATCGGGTCGCGCCTTTGATGATGCCTATGCCTATTGCTGGAACTGCAATACACTTCACTACAACAATTCCAACAATGATTTTAAGGTTCATGCTTTGTCCTTTTAAGCCTGAAAGAAGAAACCAAGATCATTTAGTTTATGTCATTTTATTCATTTTTCAAAAAGTTTTGGTTAGTAAATTCATGTTATTATTGCTTAATTAGTAATGATACCCTTTAGAAGATTTGCACCAAGTACCAAAGTCAATGATGGAATGAGTGCATCCCTGAAAAATCATCCATCATCATTTTAACTTAGATTAGAACTTCAATTCAATAGGTTTTAACTTCAAACAATTATTGTTATTTACATTAAAATCATATCTAGTACCTTTGTTTGTTTATTTATTTATGAATTCATTCGTTTATTTTGTGGGGCTTAGAAATCTTACCCCAGCATTGTTACAGAGTCTTGAACCACCCGGAGAGCCGCGCCGTCGCCGACTAATACTTTTCGAAATTGAGGGACTACACCGATTACCAAACCAACCATCTGCATTTTCAGGTTGAAGAAAAACAGAGAAAACATGATTCTATGACATTATGTTAATAACAATGAGAATGAAGTTTTAAGGAATGACATTGTTATAATTTTTATCTTAAAATTCAACATTACGACATTCTACGTAGGGTGAACGCGGATCAGATTGGATCGGATATGGCCAAAACTTCGATCCGATCCGCACTAAAATAATCGGATTGGATCGGATCCAATATCTGCAGTTTTTAAGCTTGGATCCGATCCACACATTTGCGGATAGGATCGGATCGAATATCAGATATATCCGCAAAATACAAAAATATTTTAAAAAATTTATTTTTATTAAAAAAATATCAATAAAATTTATTTTTTCTATGTTTTTAAATATGTTTACTTTTAAAATAATATTAAACATACTTTTTTTAAATAATAAATTAAAATAATACAACATATATAATAATTATTGGTTAAAATAAATCATAAAAAGAATATTTACTTATTTATTTCTTTATTTTTGTGGATATGCGGATACCTACACTAAATCCGCAATCCGATCCAAATAGTGTGCGGATCTGATCCGATCCGATCCGATAGCCTTGCGGATCGGATTTAGATAAATACCGCGGATATGCGGATCGGATTTAGATAAATATCGCGGATATGCGGATCGAATTCGATCCATGAACACCCCTAAATTTCTATGATATATTCAACCTGATTAATCGAAAACTGATTATCAGATTGGTCTAATTCAGGATAAAAATTAGTTGTTAGTAAACTAGTCTTAATTAATTTAAAATAATAACATACAAAAAATGTTTTTCTAAAAAATATAAATTTCATACATAAAAATCTTAGTTTATTATATATTCAGTTGAATCTCTAACTCTGCTGATTCGAAGATCGATTTCGTTTTTAAAACCTTGGTATATTATATAGATAATTGTTGGCGTACCGATCCAATTGTTGAAGGTGATAATAGTGTCTTCACATCGATCTTTTTGGCCAATATTTGCATTTGTTTCATAACATTTCCCATTCTTGTTACCTGTGTTTAAAAGTTTAGAATTGTTTAAGTAAGATCATAGATACTACTAATACATAACTCAAATTTAATTAAGCAAACCTTTGCTTCTCTAATAGGCATTGCATGTTCCATTATTTCAAATTGATCAGTAGTCTCTGATTTGCTCTCAACATTAACCAATTGTTCATTAGAACATCTTGAAATGTTTTCTAGTTCATTTTCTTCGGAATCATCTACTTGCGCCACGGTGGAGTTCTTATTCGAATATATGCGGATAATGTTGTATACGTAAGACCACAAGTAAATATTACCTACCTAAAAAAAAAACAAAGGGAGAAGTTTAATGTCTTTAGAAATTTTGTGATCATAATAATCATGAGAATTTCCAAATGATTTTTGAAGTTTGGTATCATAATCATCATACTGCTTGTGACAAAGAAGCATATCCTAGTCCATTTCTGTAGCAAACATCCTTATTTGCTCCAAAATAGTTTCCATTTTCTTTGCACACTGCTGGAACTATAATAAGCAACAAATTTCCCATATTTCCTGCTGATATTAACATTAAATGGTCATAAACGTGATTATTGAGAAAAGTATAGGGTACCAATATACTATATGATAATTTATTATTAATAATAATTAATTATTATATTTTAATTACAATTATCATTGATATGTATAAGGAGACACATCAAGATACTTTCATTAGATATAGTTATAAAAAAAAGACACTTTTATAAGATACATCCATAAAGACACTTTTATTAAACACATTTATAAACAAGAGTTATCAGAAGTTGGTAGAATCTTTGTTGGTTACTTTTATTTGCATAATTTTTTTATAGAATTTAATTTTTATACGCTAATTGTAGAAATAGTTTTATACGTATATCTAATTGTATATTATTCCAATATAAAAAATAATTAATATTTAAATTTACTACTTTAAAAAATTATCTAAAATACAATAATTTTTTTATATTTCTATTAAAATTAAACTCTTTTTTATATCTATAAAAATATGTATGATAAGATACTATGAAATATGAATAATACTACTGAGATGTGTTGTGTCCAATGAGAAAAGCCTATTACATCTGAGTTAATTAAAAGGAAAATAAAAATTTAAAGATAGTCACAATTCTTTGAAGGAATATGATCTTTGAAGAGGTAAAACTTATGAAGTGCCGGATACTTTTTTTTATTTGCTGTTTTTATATGTCCGACATATTTTAAATACGACATGCGTGTTTTTTTTGTGTTCAATCATATTTTAATAAAAAATAAATTTTTTCGAATACGTTTAGACACATTTAAATACTATCATGTGTCAGTATTCAACTTTATTCTTAATATGTATTTTTAAAATGAATTTATAAATAATATATAATTAATTATTAAAATAAAAAATATTTTAAATAATTAAAAAATATTAAAATAATAAAAAATTTAATTTATATTTTAATATAAATAAAATATCAAAACATCATTACAATTTATCTAAAAAATATTTTATATTATATATATATATATATAGTGTTCTTTTGTCTTATAAAAACTTCAAATTCATATATCTGCATGCATACCAGTATCGTGTCATATCTTGTATTCTTATCAATGTCAGTGCATCATAGGGTAAACCCTTAAACATGAGTTGTAAAAGTGGTGGATCTCATAAAAAATTAATAAATGAAAGTATATAACTTAAAAGAGGACTACCACTTTGAATAAGTAGGTTTGAAAGTTGCTTTTGAAATACAATTATACAGATAATGAATACATATCTACCTAATAGCTATCTAGTGAGACAGGTATATAACCAACAAAATATTTTTGTCTTCTCAAAAAACATAAATTCAGAAATAAAAAAAAATAACACTTTTATCTTCTCTATTTATAAAATATATATTTTTTATAATCTTAAAATAACTTATTTTTAGTCTTTTATTTTTACTAAAATATCCTTTAATAATCATTATAATATATAAAAATTAAAATTTAATTATTCAATTGGTCTTTATAGTTTTTATCAAATTTATAATTAAATTTTTATATTATTTTTAATTTTATAATTAAATTCTTTTTAGTATAAAAAATATTAAAATTAACTAAATATTTCTTTACAAATTGAATGTATTCATAATTAAAAATCTAACTAAATTTTTGACCGCATGTATTTTGAGAAAAATATTTTGTTAATCTTAACGTTTTTGACATGAAAATGACGTAATTACAAAATAAAAAACAGTGTAAAGACCCAATTGAAAAGAAAAAAAAAGTATAAGAAATTAATTGAAAATTTAGTAAAACTAAAATGAGCAACAAAATAATTAAACTATAAATTATTAATAATTGTTTGGTTAATTTAAATAATAATAATAATAAGATATAGTAATAATTTTGTATTGAGAGAAGAGTTTCTAAACACAGTACCTAAATGAACTTACCTGCAGAGCAGCACCCTAACACAACTCCTTGAAGATGATGAGGAACTCTGCTTATTTTGTTAAGTAACCATCCAAGTGCTGATCCAATAATATATGTAATGACAATGTTTAGTGGCATGAACCACCTACACAACAATGATTCAACAAGCTTATGAAGTAATTAATTAATTAATGGAGAAAAATGTCAATTAAAAAAATAGAAAAGAAACAAGCTTACAACATAATCATGCTCCTTAGAGTTATAGTTTTTGCTAAGCTACTTGAAACAAGAGCTGGAGTGAAGACATAAAATACCAACTATACAAAGAGGAAAAAAGGAGTTAAAATAAATAAATAAATATATATATATATATATATTAAGATTAGTACATGTTACTTCTACCCAAAAGGAAAAGAAAGAAAAGAAAGATTAACATATGTTACTAAGTTCTAAAGGAAGGATGAAAATAAATAATGGTCAAATATAATTATTATTTCTCTTGCTAATTATAGAGCTTATCAAGTTAAAAAATATAATAACTAGCTAATAGTGAAAGTGATGAGTAAATCTTCGTCACTAAAACATAAAAAATTATATAATTCTTTAATTCAGTCATCAACTTCTAATCATGTCACACTACATTACACGCAAGAGTGGAACTAGATAAAATATTAGAAGGGGCCAAAAATATTTACACAATAAAATAAGATTAAAACAAAATTTTAAGGAGAATTAAACTGAAATTTACATATAATTTACATATAAAAAATTAAAATTAGGGGGGCGATTGCCCCCCTTTCTTTATATGTAGCTCCGTCCCTGATTACACGGTTAACAATAATGGAAAATAAAATAAAATAAAATGAATTGAAACTTACAGAATTTAAGTGCTTCATAGCAATATCATTGAGTATGTCAATTCTATCAAGTGCAAGGAATATTCCAACAGAGGTGAGCAACAATAGCTTCAGAACTGACATTAATGCAACAATGAAAAGCTTCAAGAAGTCCATTGATTCTTCTTTCTTCAGTGGAAATTAAAATACCTTTAATTTCTTTTTAGGTGCACCAACAATTAAAATCAAAGTGTTAAGATCATGATAATATATGTGCAGCAAAACAGCATCAATTAAATATCAAATTATTTATTTTCTTTCTTAAATGAGTTTTTTAATTAAATCATGAAAAATCAATTAGCAGCACTTTTTTTTATTATTTTATCATTTCTAAGTAGTAGTGATCACAAACATGATTGCATAAATATATATATGTAACATCTACAAAAGTTAAGATTGAGAGAAAATATATATAGGAAATATATTATAATCAATTTCAGATATATAGATTAAGAAGGAACTATAGTTAAATATGGTTAATAAATTAAAGTTCCATGCATGTTTTGTAAGAAAGAAAAAAGAGAATACAATACATTTACCTAAAAGATATGGTAATGAACGAACTTGCAGAAGAAGAATATGATTAATTAGCAGCACTATACTTTTTTCTTGATGATCATCGTTACCAGAGAAAGTTTTCTAAAGTGTTTAGTGCTAACATAGGTGAGTGAGCAAGTAGCATATATAAATTAGAAAAAAAATATATTTTAAATATATATTCCAAAATAATGTATGCTTTCTATTATTAAATGTGATGTATATAATCATTTATATAGAATGAATCTCACATTTTATTAACTAACCAAAAACGGTTGCGAAATAAAATAAGTGAAAATGTATTATTAAATTTCATAAAAATTATTTATTGTTGAGAGAGTTTGTATTAAAGTCGTAATTACATAATAAATGTGAAACTGTTGTGATATGGATGACCACGTAGACTCACCTTCTCAATATTGAAGGAATCATTCTCAAGAGAGAATGGATTTAATGAGGTTTGAAAAAGCTAGTTCTGTATGCCTATAAAAGGATGTACGAGCAAAAGGAATAAACAACAATAACAACAGAACAAAAATATTATTCTTCCTTCCTTTTCATACAAATAAATCAATCCTCTTTTATGCAATCAAATACCCTTCTCCTTATATTACTATTACAATTCTTTCTCTTCTTTTATTTTATAAGTATTTTAAATTCTATTTTCTATTACTCTTTACATATAATATTAATAGCAATATTAACTATCTTTATTATATTGAGATAGTATCAAATGCAAATCTCTCTCTCTTTATTTTTAATACTTTTTCTTATCTTTGTATATATATACACAATACAACATATAATATTATTATATATATATAATAATTATTGAGCTAATTATATTAATAATAGAGTCTTCTATTTATACATCTTTATTATATATATATATATATCTTCTATTTCACAACACGTTATCAGCACGAGACTCTGATCAAATTTTTAGGAAGACTCAGGTAACAAATTTTCATTATGTCGAAGCTCTCTCATCTTGAATTCAATGCTCTTGATATATCTGGAAACAATTATTTATCATGGATATTAGATGCTGAAATCCATCTTGATTCAATGGATCTTGGAGATACCATTAAGGCTGAAAATAATGCATCCCAGAAGGATAAAGCTAAAGCCATGATTTTTCTCCGTCGTCACCTTGACGAGGGATTGAAAAATGAATATCTCACATTAAAAGATCCTGCAGATCTTTGGAAAGACCTTGAAGAAAGGTATAATTATCAGAAAACGGTGATACTTCCTCAGGCCCGATATGAATGGACGCATTTGCGTTTACAAGATTTTAAATCTATAAATGAATATAATTCTGCAATGTTTCGGATCACCTCACGAATGAAATTGTGTGGGGAAAAAATAACTGATCATGATATGTTGGAGAAAACTTTCTCAACCTTCCATGCCTCGAATGTGCTCATGCAGCAGCAGTATCGAGAGAAAGGGTTTAAAAAATATTCTGAGTTAATTTCTTGCCTACTTGTTGCTGAACGCAACAATGAGTTGTTATTAAAAAATCATGAAGCGCGCCCAGCTGGCGCCGCCCCATTTCCTGAAGTAAATGCGACAAATCATTACCCCAGAAGAAGTAAATGGCAAGCTTTTAATAACAAGAAAAATTATGGAAGGAAAAAGAATTATGTTCAAAAGAGAGGATCTCACCAGAAGTGGGACAAAGAAAGGAATATCGGGCAGAATAAATCAACCGAGGAGAAGTGTTTCCGTTGTGGTGGAAAGGGCCATTGGTCACGTACCTGTCGTACCCCAAGGCACCTAGTCGATCTTTACCAGGCATCTTTGAAAAAGAACGACAAAGGAAAGGAAACAAATTTTGTTTCAAATGATGCTGAGAACTCCACCACTCATTATGATGTATCTGATTTCTTTGAGGACCCTGAAGGAAATATTGGTCATTTGATCAATGATGGAATAGTTTAATATGTGGGATTGTGAAGTATATATGTAAATAAATAATGTAAAGAACTTATTGTTAAGTTTTATTTTCTATGTATTTAAGTTTCAAATGTGATGTACATAAATAATGAAATATTAATATTTATGAATTTCGAAATTATTAATTGTGTCAAATTTTAAAATAAAATTTCAGTATATGACATTATTTTATGTACAGTGTTTCTTAGAAAAATAATTCTGATCAAGTATTCAATTTAACTATGTATACTACTCATTTTATTATTATTTGTTTTTGAAGAATGGCAAGGATATGTAATGAAGATGTATGCCTTGCGGATAGTGCAAGTTCACACACTATTCTCAAAAGTGATATATATTTTACCCATCTTGTGCCAAAAGAGGAATATGTTAACACTATTATTGGCTCAGGCAATGTGATAGAAGGCTCCGGAAGAGCTATAATTTTGTTTCCTGGAGGAACAAAATTTATAATAAATAATGCACTATTATCTACCAAGTCTCTGAGAAACTTGTTGAGTTTCAAAGATATTCGCCGAAATGGATATCATGTTGAGACGATGAATGAGGGAAATCATGAGTATTTATGTATCACAACTCATGATTCAAATAAGAAAGTTATATTAGAAAAATTACCCTCACTTTCATCTGGGTTGTATTATACCAAGATTAGTGCAATTGAATCACATGTCACTGTAAACCAGAAGTTTACTAGCTCAAATGAGTTCATAACTTGGCACGACCGATTGGGTCATCCGGGAACAACCATGATGAGGAGAATTATTGAAAACTCTCATGGACATTCACTAAAGAACCAGAAGATTCTTAAATCTAGTGAATTTTGTTGTGCTGCATGTTCTCAAGGGAAGTTAATTTTAAGGCCATCACCAGTAAAGATTGGATTTGAGTCCCCTGAATTCCTAGAAAGGATTCAAGGTGATATATGTGGGCCTATTCATCCACCATGTGGATCTTTTAGATATTTTATGGTCCTAATAGACGCATCTTCGAGATGGTCACATGTGTGCTTATTATCTTCTCGCAACCTGGCGTTTGCGAGATTACTGGCTCAAATTATTCGACTAAAAGCACAATTTCCAGAAAATCCAATCAAAGCAATTCGTCTTGATAATGCTGGTGAATTTACTTCCCAAGCTTTTGATGCTTATTGTATGGCTTATGGAATAAGTGTTGAACATCCAGTAGCTTATGTTCACACACAAAATGGGTTAGCAGAATCACTCATTAAGCGCCTCCAATTAATTGCTAGACCCTTGCTTATGAGAACAAATCTCCCAACCTCGGTTTGGGGGCATGCAGTTTTACATGCTGCAGCACTTATTCGTTTGAGACCAACGAGTTACCATCAGTTCTCTCCTATGCAATTAGCTTTTGGCCAGCAGCCAAATGTTTCCCATTTAAGAATATTTGGGTGTGCGATATATGTTCCCATTGCGCCACCTAATCGCACCAAAATGGGACCCCAAAGAAAATTGGGGATATATGTTGGATATGACTCTCCCTCTATAGTGAGGTATCTTGAGATACAAACTGGTGATGTGTTTAAAGCCCGGTTTGCGGATTGTCATTTTGATGAATCAAAATTTCCAACATTAGGGGGAGAGAATAAGTTTCCTGAAAAGGAACTTAATTGGAATGCATCATCATTGATGCATTTAGATCCTCGATCAGGGCAATGTGAACTGGAAGTTCAAAAGATTATACATTTGCAAAGAATAGCAAATGAATTGCCTGATGCATTTTCCGATACAAAGAGGATAACCAAGTCGTATATACCAGCGGAAAATGCCCCAATTCGAATTGATGTCCCAGTAGGACAAGTAGCCACTGAAGCAAATTCACGCCAGAAGCGTGGCAGGGCGGAAAATGCCCCAATTCGAATTGATGTCCCAGTTGGACAAACTGCCACTGAAGCAAATACACGCCAGAAGCGTGGCAGGCCTGTCGGTTCCAAAGATAAAAATCCTCGAAAGAGAAAAGAGGTAAATACGATTCCTGTTGAAAAAGACATAGTAAAGACACCTGCAGTTGTCCAAAATTCTGATATAACGCCAGAAGACGTTCAGGTACCTGAAAATTGTGAAAATGACGAGATCTCGATAAATTATGTCTTTACAGGAGAGAAATTGGACCGAAATAAGACAATTGTCAATGAAATATTTGCATATAATGTGGCATTAGATATCATGCATGAAAGTAAGGATCTTGAGCCAAGATCAGTCGAAAAATGTCGACAAAGAAATGATTGGCCAAAATGGGAAGCAGCCATGAAGGCTGAATTAGACTCACTTGCAAAACGTGAAGTCTTTGGACCTGTAGTCCGTACACCAGAAGATGTAAAACCTGTTGGATACAAATGGGTATTTGTGAGAAAACGAAATGAGAAAAATGAAGTTGTGCGCTACAAAGCCCGACTTGTGGCACAAGGTTTTTCACAAAGGCCCGGTATAGATTATGAAGAAACGTATTCCCCAGTAGTGGATGCGATAACACTGCGTTATTTGGTCAGTTTATCTGCATATTATAAACTGCATATGCATTTAATGGATGTGGTAACAGCCTATTTATACGGCTCATTAGATCGTGATATCTATATGAAAGTCCCTGAAGGACTAAAGATATCTAAACCATCCAATGAATATTCGCAAGGGTTATACTCAGTCAAATTGCAAAGATCTTTATATGGTCTAAAGCAATCTGGACGAATGTGGTATAATCGTCTTACTGAGTATCTGGCCAAAAACGGATTCAAGAATGATGATATCTGCCCGTGTGTTTTCATAAAGAAATCTGCATCCGGATTCATTATAATTGCTGTGTACGTTGATGATTTAAATATCATTGGGACTCCTGAAGAGATTCCAACAAGAGTAAAGTATCGTTTTTGTCCCCAACGTTTGGGGTAAATCTTATTTATGTCCCTAACGTTTAAATCGTCCTATTTGTATCCTTAACGTTTATAAAAGTGATTCAATGTTATCCTACTATCAGTTATACTAACAAATCAGATTATATTTTTCAATTATTTTTACTTGAATGTATTCATTCTCAATTAGGTCTCACTTGGATGTGGTCGATTTTAATATTATACTCACTATTTGTGTTTAGATTCAATTATGTCCTTAGAAAAGTAAATTATGTAGATGTTATAGGAATTAGTTTTAACATTTGATGAGCTATTTTTCGGAGTAGATCATCAATTCTATCCCAAACATTTATATTCTAACTTCAAGAAGAGGTTTTTAAAACTCAAACTAAAGCGTTGATGATGTGTAATTGACGGCAGGATAACATTGAATCACTTTTACAAACGTTAAGGATACAAATAGGACGATTTAAACGTTAGGGACACAAATAGGATTTACCCCAAACGTTGGGGACAAAAACGATACTTTACTCTAAGATTCCAACAATTATAAAAACTCTAAAAGAAGAGTTTGAGATGAAAGATCTTGGAAAGACTAAGTTTTGTCTCGGCCTGCAGATCGAGCATATAAAAGGTGGGATCTTTATTCATCAAACAACATACACAGAAAGGATCTTGAAAAGATTCTATATGGATAAGTCACATCCATTAAGTACCCCAATGATCGTAAGATCTTTGGATGTGAAAAAGGATCAATTCCGTCCTAAAGAAGAAAATGAAGATATCCTTGGTCCTGAAGTACCATATCTTAGTGCCATTGGAGCGCTAATGTATTTTGCTAATAATACGCGACCTGACATATCATTCGCGGTGAATTTACTAGCAAGGTATAGTTCCTCTCCAACCAGAAGACATTGGAGTGGAATCAAACAAATTTTTCGATATCTTCATGGAACGATTGATATGGGATTGTTTTATCCCTATGAATCCAAGTCACAACTAGTTGGCTATGCAGATGCCGGATACTTGTCTGATCCACATAAAGGGAGATCTCAAACAGGATACCTGTTCACACATGGTGGTACAGCTATATCTTGGAGGTCCACAAAACAGACGATTGCTGCAACATCCTCTAATCATGCTGAAATACTAGCGATTCATGAAGCTAGTCGCGAGTGTTTTTGGCTGAGGAGTCTGATTCAATATATTCTGTCATCATGTGGACTGATTGATCATAAGATAGCTCCAACTGTCCTGTTTGAAGATAATACAGCATGCATTGCTCAACTTAAAGGCGGATACATCAAAGGTGATAGAACAAAGCATATTTCTCCCAAATTTTTTTTCACTCATGACCTTCAAAATCAAGGGACAATTGATGTCCAACAGATCCGTTCAAGTGACAATCTGGCAGATTTATTCACAAAGTCACTCCCGAAATCCTCCTTTGAAAGATTGGTACATGAGATTGGGATGCGTCGATTTCGAGATATTAAATGATGTCGACAAGAGGGGGAGACTGTACTCTTTTTCCCTTGGTCAGGTTTTTTCCCATTGGGTTTTTCTTGACAAGGTTTTTAATGAGGCAGTCTCCATCACTAAAGGATATTGTACTATTTTTCCTTCACTAAAGTTTTTTTTCCCACTGGGTTTTTCTTTAGTAAGGTTTTAACGAGGCAATAATCCTGAATGGTCATCCAAGGGGGAGTGTTGTAATATGGATGACCACGTAGACTCACCTTCTCAATATTGAAGGAATCATTCTCAAGAGAGAATGGATTTAATGAGGTTTGAAAAAGCTAGTTCTGTATGCCTATAAAAGGATGTACGAGCAAAAGGAATAAACAACAATAACAACAGAACAAAAATATTATTCTTCCTTCCTTTTCATACAAATAAATCAATCCTCTTTTATGCAATCAAATACCCTTCTCCTTATATTACTATTACAATTCTTTCTCTTCTTTTATTTTATAAGTATTTTAAATTCTATTTTCTATTACTCTTTACATATAATATTAATAGCAATATTAACCATCTTTATTATATCGAGATAGTATCAAATGCAAATCTCTCTCTCTTTATTTTTAATACTTTTTCTTATCTTTGTATATATATACACAATACAACATATAATATTATTATATATATATAATAATTATTGAGCTAATTATATTAATAATAGAGTCTTCTATTTATACATCTTTATTATATATATATATATCTTCTATTTCACAACAGAAACAAGAAGGAATTATTTTTTCTACTTTAATTCTTAGAATATTAGATTATTATTATTTGCTAATAGATTATTATTTATTGCATAGATAAAGTAGAATTTAAATTTTTGATATTTGTTCTCAACCAATAATAATTCAAGTTGGTTAAAGCATTAGATAAATTAAAGTTGTCCAATACTATTAATAAAGAAATAATATTTTAAAATTTTAAAAATAAAGTTTGATAACTAATCATCCGAGGTGTGGTCTAAATAAATTACTCTTTTAATTTTGTCAGTATTTAGTATTTACTAATTAATGACAATTTAGATAATTGTATGACTCAATAAAAATGATCACCTTTTACATTGATCGCATGAATGGTCACTCAAAAAAAAATAAATGTGATTATACAATTTTATAAAATGTTTTAGATTTTCAGTGCATTAAAAATAAACTCTTTTATATATTATTTTTAGCTTTTTGTAACGTTCAATGAATATGCATCGCATCTCTTTTTATTAGACAAAATATGAGATTTGCATAAGATGAAGATTACATCTTAAAAGAGATGTGCATCAACTCAGCACATAAGACATAAGACATAAAAGAATCTGTCTATTAACATAATTTTCAACATAGCCAAATAATTCCTTGCAGAAAATACTTGACACCATTGATTTGTCACAACTCTCTAGTCACCAAAAAATTTTGTCACAACTCTCTACCATGGGAATGGTCATATCTGGCCAGTGGTCAAGTGTGGAATTCAATTAGATCATTTATTCATTAATTGTGTTGTTTGTTTTAACTTTTAAGTTACTTTTTGACAATTAAAATAACATTTTCTATAACCAACTTGGGTTGGTCGAATGGTCAGCTCACTCGTCCGCTTAAACAAGTGTCGGGGATTCGAATCCCGCCTTGTGCATGCAGCAACCCATTGGCCAACGACAGACCCTTAAATGAAGCTCCGATCCGCGACGGATTAATCTTTGACCTGTCAGGTTAAGGAATACTGTGGGTAACAAAAAAAAAACATTTTCTATTAATAAGTGGGGAATATATAATGCCATGCATCAAATCAACTTTATGTAATACTTAATTAATGGATTCAATGTTGTGTTTGCATGTGTGTCCACTATCCCAGAAATTAATGAGTTCGCGCGAACTAGGTTATTAGACTAAGTTTGTTTACAAATATAAAAAGAGGAGTGTCAAGTCCAGCAACTTTTGTGATTTGTAGATCATCAAATAGTTGATAATTTTAATGGTGTGAGATTGGTATGAGATTTCATCCAATAGCTCACTTTTCTTTACTAGTTACATGCTTACCAGAATTTAATAAAATTGATGGCTCCTAGACTTTTTCAATATAAAATAATAAGATATGGACATAAAAATACAAAATTATATTTAATAAATAAAATATAAATAAAAATATTATATTTTAAGATATCAAATAATTAATAATAAAAATATAATTTATTTTATGTTTTTTATTATTATTTAATTTTTTATAATTATATTTTTTATTATCTATTATTTTTATATTTTATATGAAAAAATAAAAATAAATTAATTTTTTATTATTTATTTTATTTTATATTTAATTTATCACCAAATAAAATATAAAACATTAATTTTTATATCTTTATTTTTTATGTCGTATTCTGAGTCGTATTCTATTTTTAAAATCAAACGCAACCTAACCTACACATACATGCATGGAAAAATACATAAGCGGATATTTCTACCAATAACGGTGGTTTGAAACATTTTGGAACAACATTAAAAATGACAGCACTACTTATCAAGCTTTTTGTGTTATTGTATTCTTGAATCATGTGATTGAGAAAAAGGGTAAGAAAATAATATAATAGTGGTGCAAGTGCGGACTGCATTAAGCAGGGAAATGCAGTAAATCTTGAATGGACATATCACTATGCACCAAAATTTTTAATTATGCTCAAGAATTATCACATACGAGAGACAAGACAAACTCTGTTGTTGCTTCGCACTGAGATTACATGATGTTGGTTATCTATTACTAGTTTACTACCGTTTTTTTTTTTTTCCTTTTCCTTTTTATCATTTGTCCCTTCTACCTTCGTGCGCTTGAACTATATATTGCATTACAATGCCTTTTAAATTTTACAACAGAGAGTAAATCACTAAAAAATTATTTTAAAATTATATTTTTTAAAAAATATTACGTACACGCTAAAAATTAATTATTAAATTAGTTATTATATTTGTATATGAATATATATAAAATTTAATTTTGATATATTATTATTGTAAAACAATTTTATATACATATTTAATTATATAATATTATATTAATAAATTTATATATTTTATAGAATTAAACTTATATATATTATTTAATTTATTTTTAATATATTTTATATTTTAACATATATTTTAATCTAAATGATATATATAAACATTTTAAATCTTTTTTATTGAGTGAGGCCGTTTTTTATTCTCCTTTTATTTCCGTATGAATAAATTAAGGGTGAGAGATAATATATCAGTCTTATGAAAATGTGAAAATATATTTATAGTCATTGAATTAATTTAAAAATTTAACTAAATGTGTTCTAAAGACATATTTTTAAAATATAATATAATTTTTTTTAATATTTTTGATGTATTTGAAAATATAAAAAAATATTTTTTATAAAATATTTTTTTTATAATATGCTTAACTTATGTCTATAGAGTACAAATGAGCAAAATTCTTAATTAAATAATTAAAATTAAATATATCTAATAAATAATATATAAATAATGTATTTATTATAGTCATTGAATTCGGAATGCATTTATAACTATTATATTTATAGTTATTATTTTTAATTTTTATTAAAATATACCTAATAAATAAATTAAAATAATAAATTTCTTTATCCAAATAAAATTAAAAATATTTTTGTTAATTAAATGTATTTTTTAAAATTTTATACAAATATAAAATAGAACTTTCTAAAAAATATATTTAAAAAAAAAATAAAAAAGTATTTTTTAAAACTAATCCAAACTAACCTTATATTACGTTGTTGATAATTGTTAAAACAATCTAGTAATCTAAGATTGATTAGAAGGAATAAATGTTCTTTTTTTCGTAATTATTTTAAGAAATCTTTTAATATAAAAAGAAGTTACAATACTATATGAGAGTTAGTTTTTAAATATAATATAAAAAAAAAGAATTTTAGATTTTGGTGGATAAATGAAATAATTTATTTCTAACTCTAAAAAAAGTTGAAAATACTAAATAATTTAAAATTTAATGTAAAATATTATATAAAAATTAAAGATTTATACTAAAAGAAAATAATTTCATACCATGAAAGCAAATATCATAAGTATTTTTAAGTATAAAATATTATACTAAAAGCAAACATAACTCGGTCACAATTTATAAAAAATCCAATAGAATAAATAGGGGTGACAATACAATTTGTATATGTAAGTATCTAACTCGCTTCAATTTAGTTTAAGTAGATTGATAATACGATTTGTAGCAAGTAGGGTGTATCAAGCAAATTTTATCCGTTCAACCTGTATTTTTAGTATATAATGTAATGTAGACATATGAGGAATGAGTAAAGATTTAAACTCCATTTTTTGATTTGTGCACAAATACTTATTGTCACTAAATTTATTTAGCATTGATGGTTTATTAGTGACTAAGAGAAGGGAGAGTTGAATCTTAGTCCTTTTTTGTTGAGTAAATTTTGCTGTCATTTTAAAACGCTTCAAGAGATATTTCTGCTTTTTGTCTCATCAATAATCAAGAGACATTTTTTTTTGTCTCGTAACCAATGTGGAGATATTTTTCAATTTTGTCTCCTACGAACAGAATCAAAAATTGAGTAGACGAGAGAGAGAATCACACCCAGAAGTATCCTGGTTCAGCTGCTAAGTGCAGTGCAGCCTACATCCAGTCTCCATCACAACAATAACGTAATTTCACTATAATCAAATAGATTACAAACACCAATTCTCCCTAGGAACTACCATTCCTATCCGGGACAACTCCAGAATCTATCCCCAATCCTGAACTTGACTTGGTCACCTACCAAGCTTTCAACTACTAAGTGCTAACCCAACTTGCAAGGGGATTCCCACAGAATCATGAAACACAACACAGATATACAAAGGACCTCTAAGGACATCTATGGATTTTTTCTTTTAATTTTGTATACTCTACCTTTTTCCGCTCTATGGCTTTTTCTTACAAACCTTACTGTTTGCCTTTTTCCATGAGACTCAAGACAGACAAAACTAAACAGAAAAATACAACATGAAAAACATTGAAGGAGAAGAACTTCTGTTAGCTTGGGTAGCTATGAGAACTCTGTGCTTTCACTCTTTTTCTCCTTACTTCAAGCCCTGGCTGTTCTCCCTTATTTATAGAAGGGGAAGCCTCCAAAGTTGAAACTGATGAACCGAGCTAACTTCTTCTTCTTCATGCAAAAACCGGTTCGGCCGAAGAGAGGAGAGAGAAAATTGAATGCTATAACCAACATGCAATTACCTCTGTGTCATCCCTTCTCACCAAGCTTCATCAATCTGGGCCTTCCATCGTAACTTGCTCCTCAAGAAGGATTCCTAGCCCTTGATGAGTCCTTGAATGCTTGACAGCTCCTCCTGCTCTTATCTTCTGCCTCATCCTCCACGTAGCTGCAGTAGCTACCTCATGTGGTGGTTGATCAAAAGTAGAGACGAGCTATGCTTTCAAGGGATCTTCTTCCTCTGACCGAAATGGATCTCTTTCATTTTTGGGTATGGAGAGCTTGAGACTTCCTCACCACTTCTTACCATAAGTGGTAAAGATCTCAGCCACACCCTACTATAGATCTTCTTTTTCTCAATGCCATCATCACAATGGCCTCTTCTTTGCAACTAGCTTCTCTGTACTTTTTACTGATAGCTTGCTTCATCCATCCTTTCCTGCTAGACAAGACCGAAAGAGAGAGGAGAGAGAACAGAGAAAAGCTTGCAATGTAATTAAAGAAGAAAATAAAAATGAGTTAAGTTTACTTTACTCATGCCTAGTTTCTGCTTTCTTCTTATGGTTACTTGCTTCTACCATTTTTCTTCTCTGATAGTGAGGTGACCAAATACAAAAAGAGAGAAGAGAGAGAAGAAAGAAAACTTTTAATGTATTTGAAGAATGAAATTAAAAATGAGTTAACCACTTCCTTTTCCCATGCCTTGTATCGTGTAGAGCATTAAAAGCAATCAAATCAATGTATCCTTTCTCTCTCATGTTACCAATGCACTTAGTTAAATTTGAATTCCATCACCCATAGAAAATGACATCTGTGGAAGGCATGCTTTCAATTAGAATTTGGATTCTACCAAGGTAAATGGATAACGAAACATGCTTGAGATCCTTGGACTTCATTTTTTGATTTATCAACTTTGGTTTATGGGCTTCTGATTTGAGCTTAACTCACTCTCAAAATTCAGCCACTTATATTTGAATTAATTTTTCCCAAGGCTGATTTTAATGATTCATTTGGGCTTGTGATTTGGGCCAATTTGGTTTTCTTCTATTTCAAAGCACACCCATTTATATTAATTTTGCAAATAGCTTGATTAATAATAAGTGGGGCTTATATTGCCTTTTGACCTAATATGAAATCTTCACACTAACAAACACATTAAAACAACCTATTGGAAGCAAATAACAATTTAATAATTTAATAATATTTGATCATCAAATTAGACATTAGTTTTTCAAACTCAATAATCTCTCCCTTGATGACAAATATTATTAAAGCTGAATTAAAAAGGATTAGGATTAGAAAATTCCCTTGATGATTTGGCCGAATCCTCTCCCTTTCAATTGTTCAAAATACTCCCCCTTAATGTGTGCCTGATTAACATAATATTCAAGAAAGCAAAAACTGTGTACAAGCTCCAAAGGATTCCCAAAAGATAAAAATTTCAAGAATTTGGATCCTTTAAGACCGAGCCATATTTTCACAAGAAAATACTTTTCAAACACCTTAATAAAATCCATAGTCCAGTCAGCACACTTGCATTTGAGCAAATAAATTTATCAATGATAATCAAAGCTCAAGTCAAAATTAATCCACTAACACAAAGTGCTCAAAACAGAGCCAGATCAGAGCATAAAACAGAGTAAAACAGGGCAAAAAATCAATGAAATATAACAGTTTCAATTATCAGAGCATAAAATAGAGCAAAACAGGTCAACAAATGAAACATAATAGAGGAAAATAGGGCAACAAATTAATAAAACATAACAGTTTCAATTCAGCCCTTTTTCTCTTCTCCCCTTTTTGTCATCAAGGAGGGACCCTGCAAAAAATGGAGAAAAAAACAATGCAGTCCATAACAAAATAGCATCAAAGTTAAGTTTGGTACAGTCTTCCAAGATAAATGAAAATAGTTCCATTGAGTCAAATACACAGAGAGCAAAATAACTGAGCATTCAGCCGCAGCAGCAACAGGGAGCAAACTTAGGCATCAGAATTTTCTTTATTAGATTCCAAAACATCATCTTATTTCTCAAAAGGAGCCATGTCCTCATCAACTGAATCCAAATGCTTTAAGAGCAAGTTTACCCTTGCATGAGATTTTAGCCAAGCCTTTTCATTTTGAAATGCAAGCTTTCTAGCTTCTTTGCTAGATTTTACCATTTGCTTATACATAGTAGCAAACTCCAAGAGAACTTCTTTACCTTTAGCATGTTGCGGTACACCACCACCTTTGATTGTGGACACTTTATTCTCAACAGGTTCATTACTCAAATCAACATTAAAATGCTCAATCAAGCAAGTCAAAAACATACCATATGACAAGTTACTCCTTTTATCACTTTTCACACAGTCCCGCATATGATGAATCATAAAGTAAGCTAAAGATATGGGGATGGAGTTCAAAAACAGTATAAAAAACAAGGGTGTCACAAACAGCTACCTTCTGATATGATCCGCTTTTAGGAGTAAAAGTGTAAACCCCGGTTAAATTAGTATATAATTAGTCAATAAATTAGTTTTTAATAAGGAGGATTAGAAATGTGAATATTATATCAAATTAGGGTAGAGCTCATCGAAACAAGAATTTTGACACTAATTTCGAAAAAAAGGTCCAAAATTGGACCGAAAGAACTGAACCGGTTGAACCAGACTCGAACTGGGCTGTCAGTCCAACCGGACCATCCCTTTTAAGTGAACCCAAGGCCTTTCTTCCCTTCATTTTAACAGAAACGAAGCTTTCAGCTTCCACGGGAGGGAAGAACGAAAATTTCACCGAAACCCTTACGGTGGTTTCCGATCCCCGTAACTTTTCCGTCCGAGCTCCGATCGCCGCACTGTTTGCGGCCACGCATCCACCGCGTCGAGCTCTACATTTCTACCGGAACAATTTTACTGGTAACTTGTTTAATCACTCTCAGCCCTCTTTTCCCCCAATTTTCAAATTTTTAATGGGAATGTCGAATTTCTTTGATTTCTGATGTTTTAGGATCCAATTAGCTTGAGGAAAACGTTCACTCTTGCTTATGTGAAACTTGGGTAAGGTGAGGATACGATAATTCTATTTTATTTTTATTAAATTTGAGCTTTGAGTATTAAATTGGATATATATGTGTTATGAATGTGTATTAGGTTGTGAATAAATAATTGGAGCTTGAAATTGTGAATACTGAAACTTGGAGGAAGCGGATTAGTTGAGGTTTTGAGGGCTGTATTCTTTTAGGAAAATTGTCTTGAAATAATACTTGGAAATTGGCTAAAGTATGGTTTAGGTTTCTTGCATTTAATATATAATGTTTTTTGTGAAAACTTAGGCTAGATGACCATAGGATAAGTTGGATTGCATGTGTATATTTAATGCTTAGTATCCTGTTGATGAACATAGTTGGTTTGGTGTTGTTGATTAACTGGTGATTTGGAAAATTATTGATTTGAGGTATAACTATTGTGGAGGTTGTTGTGATAACGAGGTATTTTGTGTTAAAAGCCTAGGATTTGTGAACTATGATTCTTAGTTGAATTTTGGTTGTTGGATTTGAATATTATATTAGTATAATTATTTATCTGAGGTAGATTTATTGTGGTGATTGTTATGATGATGAGGAAGGGTATGTTGAATTGAAAATAATGCAGGTTTGGATCCGAAAAGGGTGGCAAAGTCCGAGTTTTAGGGGAGATGCTGCCGAAATTTTATTAAAAAAAATTAGAGATTTTGTTTATATGATTATTTATAAAGATTTAGATTCAAAGGTTATATGGTTTGATTTTGAGTTATTAAGAAAATGAGCATGTTTTAAGTTTGATTCATTTGGAAAAGAATGAATTATGTTTTGAATTGGAACTATTGATAGACGGAATGGGAGGTGTAATAATGAAGGATAAGGATTGAATATGATTGACGTATAATGATGAATGAGATGCGATTGAGAATGATGTGGATGTTGATGATTATAATTGAATTATTTATATGGCTTATGAATTTGAATAATCTGAGATACGAGATTCCCTGGATTAAGTGCCGTGGCTTGCCACCACGTGTACCAGGTTGAAAACTCGATACTCTGTTGACCTTACAACATAAGTGTGACCGGGCACTATATAAATTCCCGGGAATGTTATCCCCATTGAGCAATATTGATTATTTAAGAAAAAGCTATGCATAGACTCTTAGGGATGCACGTCGGGGATAGTCTAAGGACAATTCAGACTTGTCGGGTTGGCTGGATAACCGACAGATGAGCCTCATCAGCCATAAGACAGGCATGCATCATATGCGTATTACTTGAATTACTTGTTTGTGCCTTAATCGGGTGTGCCTATATGTACTTGCCATGCTAAATGTGTATTTGTTACCTGTAATAACTGTAACTTTCTTGTGTTTGTCTTTATCTGTCTATTTGTCTGTGAAAATGCATGAAGGAGTTGGAAGTATGGAAGAATGGCAGTATGGGACTTAGATTTAAGGTTAAGTTAAGTTAGGTTTAAATATTTTTAGAAAACCACCTTTTATTGCTTCTGTTTAATACTTTAAGCTCTATAATATGAGTGTCGGCATTCTAGGATTGCCTCTGGCATTCCCAGGACCTTATATATTATGTGTGTGGCACCTTTACCATACTGAGAACCTCCGGTTCTCATTCCATACTATGTTGTTATTTTTCATATGCAGGTCGAGAGGCATCTCGTTAGGCGTCTGGACTCTTGAAGCGGAGTGGTTACAGGGTTATTTTGTTATGTTATGATGTATATATATGTACTTGGTTTTCTCTCCGCATAACTTGTTCTTTTGATCCTCTTAGAGGTTTATGGAGAGGTAGGATTGTGTATATGTACTTTTGGATTTTGGATATGTATGTATACATATGTAAATATTCTCCGGCCAGTCTTGATTTCGTAGGCTGAGTCAGGAGCTTGTTATTTGTATCTTTGGCACTCTATTCCTACTTCTGTCATCTTATGTTTAGTAGTTATGATTTTCTTAGCACGCAAGTCAACTTGTTCCTTGAGCGTTGCGCTTTTATTTCGCGATTTTTATTCCCTCTATTCTTCAAGGCTCCTAGCATATTATAATTCTTCTGCTATTATATGTACTCATTTTATTTTAGAGGTCGTAATACCACATCACCTCTATTTTACGACTTAAGCGTAAAGCTTTGTATGGTAGGGTGTTACATTATGGTATCAAAGCAGTTCGTTCCTATAGAGCCTAAAAGATGGACTGATTGTACTTCTGTGCATTCTCTGTATATGTGTTTATGTACTATTAGGATATCTGATTGATATATATGGCATAAACATTTGTGAGCATGCATTTGGAACTTAAAACATTAGACCTGCGATATTGAGACTGATCAACTTAATATCACTTGTTTGGTGTGTATAGGGACCAGATGTCGACTCGCGGACGCGGTCGCGGGCGAGGTAGAGGTAGGACAGGCATCGTTACTCCTGCCCCCCATAGGGACTGATCCAGTAGACTTTATGGCTGCCCTGGGAAATATGGCTGCAGCTATGCATGAGACAGCTGAGGCATTGGGTAATCAGATAAACTAGGGTAATCATGGGAACAATAAGTGCTAAGTGCCAATCCTGAACTTGACTTGGTCACCTACCAAGCTTTCAACTGCTAAGTACTAACCCAACTTGCAAGGGGATTCCCACAGAATCAAGAAACACAACACAGATGTACAAAGGACCTCTAAGGACATCTATGGCTTTTTTCTTTTAATTTTGTATACTCTGTCTTTTTCCGCTCTATGACTTTTTCTTACAAACCTCACTGTTTGCCTTTTTCCATGAGACTCAAGACAAACAAAACTAAACAGAAAAATATAACATGAAAAATATTGAAGGAGAAGAACTTCTATTAGCTTGGGTAGCTATGAGAACTCTGTGCTTTCACTCTTTTTCTCCTTGCTTCAAGTCCTGGCTGTTCTCCCTTATTTATAGAAGGGGAAGCCTCCAAGGTTGAAACTGATGAACCGAGCTAACTTCCTCTTCTTCATACAAAAACCGGTTCGGCCGAAGAGAGGAGAGAAGAAACCGAATGCTATAACCAACATGCAATTACCTCTGTGTCATCCCTTCTCACCAAGTTTCATCAATCCGGGCCTTCCATCTTGACTTGCTCCTCAAGAAGGATTCCTAGCCCTTGATGAGTCCTTGATTGCTTGACAGCTCCTCCTGCTCTTATCTTCTGCCTCATCCTCCACGTAGCTACAGTAGCTACCTCCTGTGGTGGTTGATCAAAAGTAGAGACGAGCCATGCTTCCAAGAGATCTTCTTCCTCTGACCGAAATGGATCTCTTTCATTTTCGGGTATGGAGAGCTTGAGACTTCCTCACCACTTCTTACCATAAGTGGTAAAGATCTCAGCCACACTCTACTGTAGATCTTCTTTTTCTTAATGCCATCATCACAATGGCCTCTTCCTTGCAACTAGCTTCTCTGTGCTTTTTACTGATAGCTTACTTCATCCCTCCTTTCCTGCTAGACAAGACCGAAAGAGAGAGGAGAGAGAACAGAGAAAAGCTTGCAATGTAATTAAAGAAGAAAATAAAAATGAGTTAAGTTTACTTTACTCATGCCTAGTTTCTGCTTTCTTCTTCTAATTACTTGCTTCTACTATTTTTCTTCTCTGATAGTGAGGTGACCAAATGCAAAGAGAGAGAAGAGAGAGAAGAAAGAAAACTTTTAATGTATTTGAAGAATGAAATTAAAAATGAGTTAACCACTTCCCTTTCCCATGCCTTGTAACATGTAGAGCATTAAAGGCAATCAAATCAATGTATCTTTTCTCTCTCATGTTACCAAGGCATTTAGTTAAATTTGAATTCCATCACCCATAGAGAATGGCATCCGTGGAAGGCATGCTTTCAATTAGAATTTGGATTCCACCAAGGTAAATGGGTAACGAAGCATGCTTGAGATCCTTGAACTTCATTTTTTGATTTATCAACTTTGGTTTATGGGCTTCTGATTTGGGCTTAACTCACTCTCAAAATTGAGCCACTTATATTTGAATTAATTTTTTCCAAGGCTGATTTTAATGATCCATTTGGGCTTGTGATTTGGGTCAATTTGGTTTTCTTCTATTTCAAAGCACACCCATTTATATTAATTTTATACATGGCTTGATTAATAGTAAGTGGGGCTCATATTGCCTTTTGACCCAATATAAAATCTGCACACTAACAAACACATTAAACAACCTATTAAAAGCAAATAACAATTTAATAATTTAATAATATTTGATCATCAAATTAGACATTAGTTTTCCAAACTCAACAAGCTTAAAAAATTATTTTAGAAATTGAATTTTGATGTAATTTTTTATAAATTTATTTTAAAAATAAGATAATTTTATTTTTAAAATTTAATAATTTTACTCTAAATATATATTTTTTACTATTTTTTGTCAATGATTATGAATACTTTTAAAAATAAAAAATTTTAGTGATCAAATTTTTTTTGTGTGTACTTTTTAAATAATTATTTAAATATTTTTACAAAAATTTAAATCAAATATATAAGTAGTTTTTTAAATATAAAAATCGTTTGTCTTTTATAAAAAATAATATTATTTTTTATTATTCTTCTCATATTTTATAATATTTTGATGATATTTTTGTCGTTACTAAAAGTAAAGGTTACTTTTATCGATATTTTAAAAAATTTTCAATAGTTTACCTAAAATATTTTGTTCGGCTTTGAATTTTCAAAAGTAAGATGTTTAATATCTGTTTCTAATGATTGAGCAACATAATATGTAATATAATGCTTATGCATAGAGATTTTGAGTAATCTATCTCTAATTTTTGATAATCAAGTTTTTGTTCAATATACAAATTTATCAAGTGCCCTCATCTATCAGTTGTTTGTGTGAGGGAAAAAAAATTAAAAAATATATAAACTTTTCATAGGTATTATATAAAATTTAGGACAATTTACCCAAATGAAATGGATTGAAGAAATGTTTACGCAAATGTAATATTTATATTTGAGAATCATTTACGTGTGTGTCTTGTTACTGATTTATATAATCTGTGGTAATTTACCATGTTTTAGTAAAATATACATAAACCGTGATAATCTACCACGGTTTATGAAAAGAACTTAATGAACATAAATTTTGGTAACATGTCACGGTTTATGAAGAGAGTCTTATGAACATAATTTTTTGAGAAAAGGACAAATAGGTCCCTGACCTTTTGTCCCGCGGACATTTTTGTCCATGACCATTGAAAAATACTTTTAAGTCCCTGACCTTCACAAAACTTGGACGGATCAGTCCCTCCGTCCAAATACCTCCGTCAGGAACTGATCCGTCCAAATGCTTCCATCAGGGATGATCCGTCCAAGTTTTGTGAAGGTCAGGGACTTAAAAGTATTTTTCAATGGTCAGGGACGAAAATATCCGCGGGGTAAAAGGTCAAGGACCTATTTGTCCTTTTCTCTAAATTTTTGTAACATATCACGGTTTATGAGAAAAAAAATTCTATATATACACGGTGAAAATCATTTTGTTGAAGAGGAGCATTTTCACAATGTCAAGTGAGGATGAGAGTTTCCTAGTGTTAGTACATTGCTCTGAGAAAATTCAAAGAAGCAAGAAATACGGTGTGAAGTTCACTGACAGAAAATCTTTGAGTATATTTATCAGTTCATCAAGTACCTTGTCAGATCTAAAGAACACCATATTGCAGAAGCTTGGGGTATTTGGGAGCAAGTGGGTAAAGAAGTTATTCTATAAGATTCCCACCGCAGTTGTGGCAACCGGTGTTAAGTATGATACGTTTGTGATAGCGCCGATGAAGATATTCATGTTCTGTTTCATTGTCTGAGGAGTTTTTCAGAGGTCAGAGTTCATGAGCTGTATGCAAAGTTGGATGTCGGTGTCGATAGTTTTGGGGCATAAGCTCCGGTTCCTAACTCGACTGCCATGGGCGGTGCCTCTAGTTCAATGGCTGTGGCTGCACCAACTGTTCCGTACGTTTCATCTCCTTCCTTTGTGGTTGATTTATTTAGACCGTATGGAGGCAATTGGTTTTGTACCATTCGAGAATCGTGGGTCTGGCATCAGACATATGAGATGGATAACGGTCCTGGCACTATTCATGATGTTGTAGGGGTCGGGAAACCTGATCGAGTTGAGAATGTAATGCGAGACGATGACTCAGGCCAGGAGCCTGTTGATATAATTGGGGACATCGATGATGATACAGGTGCCAATCCACGTACACAGCATGGCCGTTCAAGTTCTGGCATATAGCAGTACCCTCCGCACTTCTCCAGTCTAAACTCAGAGGCTATGGGGCAACAGTCAGACGGAGATGCTGCCGTTGGGGGTTCTTCTACAGAATTTCAGATTAGACAATCATTTTAGAATAAAGAGGAAGCTGTTTTGAGTGTGAAGGATTATAGCATCTGTCGAGGTGTTGAGTACAGGGTGTTAGAGTCGGATCATCTGAAGTATCACAGAAAATGCAAGGAGTTCGGCAAAGGTTGCAGTTGGTTGATTCGCATCTCGCTTCGTGCGCGAAAGGGCACTTGGGAGGTGAGGAGGTACAACGGCTGCACACTTTCTTGGCCACCTCCATTTCGAGTGACCACCGACAGCTTGATTACCATGTTGTCTGTGTGAGGATCTATCTATTGGTTAGGACGGATGCTGCGGTTACGATAAAGGTCTTGCAGGAAGCAACAGAAGCCAATTATGGATCCAGGCCCAGTTACAGGAAGGTTTGGATGGCAAAGAAAAAGGCAATTACACAGTTATACGGGGATTGGGAAGAGTCGTATACCGAGTTGCCACGTTGGATGCTAAGGGTCCAGTCCACCATGGCCGGCACAGTTACAGTGTTGAAGACTTCTCCGGTTCGTTTTGGGGATCAGGTCGATGAGTCTAAAGTCTACTTTCATCATCTTTTCTGGACATTTCCACCCTGCATTGAGGCCTTTCGACATTGCAAGCCCATCGTGAGCATTGACGGTACCCACTTGTATGGCAAGTATGGTGGTACCTTGTTGCTGGCTATAGTGCAAGATAAGAACTCAAACATCTTGCTGATAGCATTTGCACTTGTGGAGGGAGAAAATGCGGAGCCATGGTCCTTTTTCTTGTCCAACCTACGACAGCATGTGACGCCACATGAAGGTATCCTTGTTATCTCCGACAGGCATAATGGCATCAAAGTTGCCCTGGAGGCACCCAATGGTGGTTGGCTACCTCCACGTGCTTTTCAAGTGTTCTGTATTCGTCATGTGGCGGCGAATTTTAGCCTGAGTTTCAAAGGTCAAGAAGCGAGAAGAATGTTGGTGAATGCTGCCTATGCAAAGACCGAAGCAGAATTTGATTACTGGTTTGACATTATGCAGACTGAGAATCCGGTTATGTGTGATTGGGCCAATCGGATGGAATATGACAAGTGGACCTAGAATCAGGATAGCGGGAGACGGTTTGGTCACATGACAACCCATATTAGTGAATGTGTGAATTCTATGTTAAAGGGGACAAGGAACCTGCTGGTAACATCGTTGGTTAAATCCACTTATGGAAGGCTTGTTGAACTATTCATGGTCCGAGGACAAATGGCTGAGGCACAAATGGGGACTGGGCATGAATTTTGTCAGGCGTTGGTGAAAGCAATAGAGCGGAACATGAGAAACTCGAGATGCTTCACTGTCACTTTATACGACAGGTACCAGTCCGAGTATACCGTGGCTGAGACCACGCCCGCTGGTAACTTCTCCATTGGTAGCTATCGAGTTTCTCTTATGGATCACACATGCGATTGTGGCTACTTTCAGGCTCTGCATTACCCATGTTGTCACGCCATAGCATGTTGCGCCTACTGGCGTCTGAATTGGGCCTCATATGTTCATGATGTGTATCGTATGACTGAGGTGTTCAACGTGTACAAGGAAGGGTTTATGCCCCCTATCCCTGAAGGACTCTGGTTGCCATATGCTGGTCCAACTGTCATTCCATACCCTAACATGAGGTGTGCAAGAGATGGACGGTCAAAGTCAACCAGAATTCGAAGTAGCATGGATCAGACAGCTCCAAACCAACTAAAACATTGTGGACTCTGCCGTCAGCCCGGTCATACGCACAGGAACTGTGACCAGCGAGGACATACTACTTCCAGGGACGCTTAGATGTTATGATTTTTCTTTTTGTTGTTGTCATTCAGTTCATTGTACTATGTATGTTTAAGTTGTTTAGTATTAGATGTTATTTAACTTTATTGTACTTGTTTAATACCATCGCCATCGTCAAACGTGTTATGTTTCATTTCATGCGAAGAGCTTCCTCCGAGACAACCATCGGCCTAGGATCATGAAATGCGGCATCTGGGGACAGTAATATATGGGCCACACGATGCCACCAGTACAAGTACTCCCCCGATGGACCTGGATCATCTACTCTATCCACCTGTATGATTGAATCAACCCTGTTGTTCCAGTGCAGATGCCATGCCTGATAATAACCGGAGAACCATCAATCTCCACTCCTGCCATCCTTCGAATGGAGCCAGTCGATGTTCAAAGCCGGCTGGGGGAGATGCTTGGCGGAGGAAAATTGTCAGTAAAGATTTTCACAAAAATATCACATTGCAAGTATAGTTCTAAACCGACAAGCAATCCTTGATCGACGTTTAATTAGGTTGTCACAAGTACAAATCCCAATAAAAATAAACCGAAGTATTCAAACCTCGGGTCATCTCTCAAGGAATTGCAAGGAAGTGTAGTTTATTATTAGTTATGGGAAAGTATATTTTTGGAGTTTTGTAATAAGAAACAAGAAAGTAAAATGGCAAGAAAATAAACTAATAACTAAGTAAGTTCTTGGCAAGGACAGAGAATTAGAAGTCCTATCCTAATTATAATCGTCAATTGTGATGGTAAATGTAAATTGCCTTCACTTAGTTAACCTCTAACCAATGAAGAAAAGTCAAGTGTATACAATCAACTTGAGTCCACAAGTTCTAGTCAACTCATAGGGAGAGACTAGATTTAGTGAAGTTCAAGCTAACCGATAATCTTCAATAACCAATCAACAAGAGACTTTGACAACTCAAGAGTCTCTAATTAATCAATCCAAGTCAAGAACATAAAAATCTAATTTAAAATCCAACCAAGCATTTTATCAAACACTTAGAAGGTATAAAATAAAAACATAAAAAATTGACAAGACATAGGAAATTCTAAGACTAACCAAAGCAAAGAAATAGCAATAACAAAGCAATTGAACAATAAGAAACATGAAACATAAATTGCATTAATGAAAATTGAGAGTAACACATGAACTCATAAACTAAATTAGCAAAATAAAAGAATCAATAAGAGAAGTAGATAACTAAAGTGTTAGAACAAATAAAAGTAAGAGAAAACTAAATTAAAATAAGACTGAAACCTAAACCTAAGGAGAAATTGGGAGAAGAAACCCTAAACCTAGAGAGAGGAGAGAGTTTCTCTCTCTAGAAACCTACATCTAAAAACCTAAAGTGTGAATGAATGAAAAGTGAATGATGGATTGATTCTGCTCCACTCCCTAGCCTCTAATATGTATTTTCGGGCCTGAAACTGGGTCAAAAGCAGCCCAGAAATCACCTCAGCGTTTTCTCATGACTGAGGCACGTGATGCTCGTCACGCGACGCGTTAGCCACGCGTGCGCGTCGGCTCCAGCTTCTCAAATCCTCAATTTCTTGTGTTCCTTCCACTTTGGCATGCTTCCTTTCTATCCTTTAAGCCATTCATTCCCTATAAAACCTGAAAACACTTAACACACATATCACGGCATCGAATGGTAATAAGAGAAGATTACAAATTAGCAATTTTAAGGCCAAAGAAGCATGTTTTCAATCATAGCACAAAATTAGGAAGGAAACTTAAAAACATGCAATTTATATGGATAAATGTGAGAATAATTGACAAAATCCACTCAATTCAATACAAAATAAATTATAAAATAGTGGTTTATCAATGTTGTACCCCCGAGCTGCGGTACCACTCTATCCACTTGATGCCCTCTATCGCGGCAAAATATATCAAGCTCGTGACCGCCCTCCATAGCCTACTGTGCTCCTCAACCAGTATCTCCGGGTGAACAACAACTGCCACCTCAAGAGCAGAGTAAGGCTCCCATAGAAACTGTAAAGGACAAGCTAATGTTAGATAACACCATCAAAATAAGCATCATATGAGCACAGAATTAATCAAAGAGCAAAAACTAAACAACTCACCTCTCGATCACGCAATCTATCCAAAGAAAGGCATGCTAACACCACTCTCTGCTCCCCGGCATCGGTTGTCGGTAGATATGTTGCCCACCTACAATATTTAGGGTGTGCATTTCATTAAAAACGATACCCGATCAAAATACACATGTAATCCACACAAAACAATAATCTATACTTGGAGGCTAGCGAAAATCCAAACACGTCAAAACCACTAAGTCTGAGAGTGGAAACCTCCAGAAAATCCAAGATTGTAGTAGCTGAAGTGGTTCGGCCATGTTAACGACGTTTCTGTTTGTCGCCCGACACATACATCTATACAACCAGGTCAGTGCAGCCGATCCCAGCTATATTTTTCCAAATCGTCCATCGATGCTAGAAACGGCAACCAACGAAGGTGAACCTGATTCTGTTCTTGTCCCCAAACAGCTGAGATGACAACAACATCATAATGTAAGCACGCGCGTATGGTGTTCTTTAGATATGCTTTTCTAATAGAATAACTTCTTCATTATAATAGGTAGATTAATAGATAAAAAAAATTTCTCTTTTTTTATTTAGAGTTAATTACTAATTCGGGATCCAAAAAGATTTAATGGTGGCTAAAATATTTTTAAAAAATATTATCGACAAAATAATTTTTAAATAATTTAAAAATACAACAAAAATAACAAATAAAATTATATTTTTTATAAATAATAAAAGATTTTTTTTATTTAGCAAACAACTTATCAATTTGATTCGAATTTTTGCGAAAATATTTGAATAAATATTTAGAAAATATAAAAAAATTTAAAACAAAATTTAATGTCTATATTTTTTATTTTTTAAAATAACATAGTAATAAAATTACCAAAATTTAAGCATAAAAAATTTATTTTTCTAGCAACCCATACAAAAAATTGTATAAAAATCTAATTTTTAAAATTTTTTAAAATATATATTTAATATTTAATTCATTTTATAGTGTTTTTAAATCTTTTGAAAATTTATTTATTATTAACATTTTTTTATTATTTTTATGGTTGACATGAACTTTCTGAGTGTTCGGTGTTCCGCGAATGGTTCAAAGGTACAGTGTCTGGGTGTGCCTAGCAAATGTTTGTGAAAATGCTCAACAGACAAAAAATGCCGTGCAGACGTGCAGGGTCCATCAATGAGAGCTTTGTATGCTCTGGTCTTCGGGACTAAACCCTGCTTTCTCACTCGGTTAGTAGCATTTCTTCCTGATACAGTTTCTCAGCTTTTCAATAACACAGTAGCACGATTCTTCCCAAAACCCTTCATTATATCTACCTTCTTTCTTATCCCACGATCTATTTATGCTTGCCTTCTCCTTTTAATACCTCTGTTCTTCACCTGCCAGCAGTGTATACAATTCACATTCTTTTCTCCCCTGCAGCTTCAATGCTATTCACCTTCTTTCACAATTCACAATTCACAATTCACATTCACCTCCATTGATCTTTCTTTAGTTCCCCTACTCAGTCCTACGCTGTTCTCACACCCTCACCCTTTCGAAAGCCCAAAATCCCATCCTCACCACACCCCTCTTCAGATAGTAAGTGTATCTGAAGAGCATTAGTAAAATTAATTCCTTTGTGTTTGTTTCTACTTACTTTTGCTCGTTATTAATTTCCTGTTTTACTGCTTTATTATTTTCCTTTTGTTTTACTTTTTAATTTATGCACTCATGATGATTAAGTTGGTCCAAAATAATGAAAGTATTTAGACTGAATTGGTAGCTACTGGATTCTTCTTTCTTATTTGACAAGAGTTTCTTTTGCAATGTATTGACTTGGCTCTTGATGTATGGTTTACCGAGATTGATTTGGCAATTAATCCTCCTCCTCTTTTTCCAGTTCACATTGGCTTGAGTGGGTGCAGCAAACATGAGTGAAACTGGTGCTGATCTCTTGCAACAGTTGGAGGATATCCTTGAATCCGACCCTCTAATGTAAGGTTTAATGATTTTATGAAAAATTGATTTACTGGTTGCTATTTGTTAGTTGTTTGAGAAACTAATTAAGATTTAGGCCATTTAGTAGAGAGCTTCTACTAGGTATCTAGATACAAATGTCTAGTTTTATGTTTTAATCTTGGTGGTTAATGTTGTTCTCTTGTCATAGTGCTTGACCTAACAATATTGTTTTGTCTTTGTCTAACATATTTTTACTTGAGCTTTTGGATTCAGTGATGAGGTGGGATTTATTCATCCATCTCAATTTGACTTGCTAAATGAAGAATCAGGCATTTCCGGCAATTCATCTGATGAAGCTATCTCTCAGGCAACAAAAAGGACAGCAAGCTCTGAGGGATGTTCCAAGCAAAAGAACAAAAACTTTTGGAACAAAGATCATAAATTGGGAATTTCAACTTCTATTCTTCTCCCACTATACAAAGTTGCTAAACTAGCGTTTATGACTGCATTTAAACAATACAAGATGTGTGGCGATCAATCTGATGAAGTTGGGAATTGTTTACCTGCCTCTTCATCATGCGATGATCTTCGAAGTATACTTATGAGACACAGCAGGTCACTTCTGCTGCTAAGTTGCGATTTTATGACAGCATGGAATTGCAGGTTCTCCACTTACCTATTGTTCATTTTATTCTCAGCGTCATATACATGTCTAAGCCAGTGTCATAAGTTAGAACATTGGCATCAATATTATTCATCTACTTATATAGACTTTATTTGTTTGTAAACATGTTCCCAACAAGTTCCAGTTTCAATTGACCACTTGTTTTTTTATAAAACCATCCTCCTTGAGCCATATCATGTGTACATTGAAACTTACATTCTAGACATGATGAGGAAAAAAAATCAGCTTTGGAAAAATATGTTATGCAATTGATATTTTACCGCAAAATATTGAGTTTTTGTATGCATATTGCAGAAAGTTAGTAGTTTCCAAGGAGAAGCAGGACTCCATGTTGTTGGATGAACTTCATCTGTCTGCGCTCGTACTTTCATATTCACCCAAAAGTGAACAAGCTTGGAATCATAGGTACTGCATGTACATTTCTTCTTATAAGTAGTCCCAATCCGTAAATTGATAATGTTTCCTAGATGAAAAAAATATATTTGTTTGAATCTTGACTTGATTAATCCTGAGGTCTTACAACTGATATTTCTAGGCGGTGGGTGATCAAGTCAATGTCCGCACATTGTTCAAATTTCAAAGATCTTTTGAGAAAAGAATCTGAGCTGGTGGAAAAAATAGCTGAGGTCTAAATTCACTACACAAACTGCATACTATTAAATTTGAAAGACTTTATCTTCCGTTTCCATAATAGAGGGCATGCTTGCTCAAGAGAAGGACAATTTCTCTTGCTGATTTTCCCCCTGTACTTATGTTCGTGGTTGTCCAACATAAGGCATACTATGATATGAGACTCCATTGTAGTTTTGGTCTACACTCTACATTAGATGTTTTTTGTCCTTGGTTCTAATTTGGCAGTTTACCCTGTTTCTTTGTAAATATGGAATCATCTGCTAGGCACATTCTCTTACAAAAAAGGAAAAGAGAGTAAGATCTATGGATTGTCTTATCATGCTCTGTATGCATGCACCTTTTGTTTGCCAAAGAGAGTGCATATAGGATGAAGCGTTCTTATTTTTTTTTTGAATATCTATTCATTTTCATCTCTACTTATTCATTTTCAGAGGTCGAAAATGAATTATCGTGCATGGAATCACCGCTGCTGGTTAATTTCGTATATGGCTAGAGATCAGGTTGAATTTTATATGATTTTATTTTATATTTTTAATGTATTTATTTATTTAACCTATGATGTCATTAATATTTCCTTGTGGTACCTGAATGAAATCTGTGCCCATATAGGTGTTACATGAGCTGAAGAAATCAAGAAGCTGGGCTGCAATGCATGTTGCTGATAATTGTTGTTTTCATTATCGCAGTGTAAGTTTTGACTAACCAGCCTGAATATGAATTTATTTCAAATGAATTATAGACCTTTGAATAAGGAGACTTACTTTTTATGCCTTTAATGAGCTTGAGATGTGCACTTAACGAAATCATATTTTCCATCATGTTGCAGCGGCTATTGCTTAAGATTATGGAGGAATCAAGTGGTTCTGAGAAAAATGTGTCTTCTGGTTATAAGGCTGATATCAACCAGGCTTGGAAGGTAGATTTTGCATAATCTATTTATCCATGCTCAAAGTGGTTCTTTAAGTATGTGATAGTTTGATTTGACAGGATGAGCTTCACTGGAATGAGACATTGATAAGACGCTATGTGGGAAGAGAGGTTGGTGTTCTTGGCCTGTGACAAATTAGCAAGTAGTTGACCAAATGATTCATTGATCAGCTGAAACTTCTATAAACACATGTCATGTGATAACTGATTAGTCAGTGCACATTTGGATATTATTTTTGTTCTAATTTAATAGCTTTTCAAAATTCTTGTTGCTTGTCGTTTCCTGAATTTCTGTTACCTACACCTTCTCTTTACAAACTTAAGTGCACGTCAGGTTCCCCTATTTTGAGAAACCTATGAAATTTCTATCCTTTACAAAAGTAAGCATATAGAGCATTACCATTACATACCCTTTTGAATGGATTTGTCATATACCCGTTATATTTTCTTAAATGGATTTTACCAAACAAATATAGTTATGGTAATGTTATCTTTTCCCAGGAAAATAGTCATTATCATACAAGTTCTTCAATTATATTTAAGGGGTTCTCTCAAGTCCGACCTTGAATGCTATTTTCTACTGATTGGCCTAGAATTCTCTATCACTTATGATGTTGAGTGTTGCTCATGTTAAACAGGCTCTATGGCTTCATCGTCGCTTCCTTTCCATGTACTGGATAAGTAATTTTCTTTCTGATTCTGGTGGTACATCCTACAATTCCAAGCAGACAAACAGAAATTATAACTACTTTGATCCCTTCCTGGAGAATGAATTGTGTCTCATTGGCTCCTGCATAACTGTTGAGGACAATGAATTTGCTGATTTCGAAGCGCAAGCAGTGTATGCTGCTAGTTACATGCTGTGGTTGAAAGTGGTATGTGGATACTGTTACCATTATTAGATGTCAGATTTTTTTGAGTTACTGCTCTGCTGGATTGCCTTCTCAATTTTCCTTATGTTTGTTTTCAGCAAGTTCCTGAGCCATTGGGAAATGATCTCCGAGCGAAGATAAGAGCAATGGATCTGAAGACCTTGCTGGATAACTCAAACCAAGAGAGGTTCTCACTTTTCAATCACTTTTTAAGCTAAATGGGAGCATTTGTTCTTTCTGAGGGGGAGGTAGATATTATTAATGATTCTAACAATAAGTTTCTTTTACCTTACTATTTTTGTTATGATGATACTGTGTAATCTATAAATATATATTAACTTGATTTTCCATGAATGGTGACGCTAGCAAGAGAATGCTGTAAAGTATCATATCATCACTAAACGAGAAAAGGTTCAGATAATCAGATCTTATATGAATTTCATTAGATAACAATTGGTGTTTATTTCATTTATTTTCCTCAATTCATTCACTATGTTATTAATTACATAAGAAGTTACCCTCAAACAAAGGAGAGCAGTTGAAACTTGAAGAAATAGGATTATGTTCAATCTCTAACCGAAACATTATTGAAGTAAATGCCATAATCTGAAACATAACAAAGCCACAAAATACAACGGATATGAAGAAGATGCCACTTGAGAGCTGAATTGGTCTTATACTGTGTAATGACTGTTGATTGCATCCACATCTAAACCCTTTAGCTTGCCCATTGTTTCCACCCTTCCTTTCAGAGTGTGAAGCTCTCTCATCCTATATCAATATTCGAAAAGAAAGAAAACAATGATAAATTGAATGCATGCAATTAAGTAAGAGGTTGATCACTTAGCCAGTGTTTAGTGTCTTAGTACAGAAACTACAGAGATAGGAGATAGAGACAAGACAAAAACATCTTTCTCCGTTAACCTACTGTCCCTTGTTTTGAGGTGGACTACAAATTGGTAATATTTTGTTCCAAAACAGACATTTTTTTTTTTTTGGTTTTTATATGTTCTATTCTTTAAAACAAATTTCTTTTAGTGTCTCCATATTTTCTATCCCAAGACAGTTACTTATAAAACATTTTTGTAAATCTAAATGATGCTGACCTTGCTATTTCTGCACGCCTCTTGGCCTCGTCAGCTAGTGTATTTATTTCCCTGAAAGTGTGCTTCTCAACTTTCATGTCAGCAGACTGGAGACCATGTAAGGTTCTCTGCTCAGCAGCCCATTGAGCTTCACGAGCTTCTCTACCAAAGTCATTTTTGTTGATAAATGCAGTCTGTTCAGTTGCATTAACAAATGGTTAGTAAACTGAATATGCGGTTATAACTGCTCTGGTAGTACGCAATAAATGTGCTCTAGGAGCGTGCAAGTATTTCTCATCAGTTTTTAGTCTTAAGATTGTTAGGAATCATCTAGTCATGTAGTATATGTGCATATAAACAACAGGTACTCAAAATCCACTAGACTAAACTAATTTGACTTGGAATAGATTAGTTTACCATAGATTATTTATTTACTTTTATTTTATTCACTAAGATTGTGCAAGTTTATTGGTACTTACATGTTTGTCTACCACCAAATTCCAAGCTCTTCCGCTTAATGCATAACGAACAGCAAACTTTATAGGATCCAAAAATAAGTAAGTTATAATAGAGTAGACCCAAATGATTCCCGTCCAACCCCATCCTATGGCTTTGATTCCTGCTAGCTCCCAAGAGAGAAGGGCAGATACAATAGTTGCAATCTACAGAGGATATAGAAGTGATTAGGATCATTGACATAAAAAATAAAATCAGGGCAATGTTTGGTTTTTATTGTTATCTCCTCTCTTTTATTTTCAGTATTTTGTAAAACAAAATGTGAAAATAATAAATAGAATTACACTATTACTTTCTTTTTCAAAATTCTAAACATAAAACATTGAAGACAAAAACAAGAGATGGAAGTATTAGGCTTTGTACTGAGTGGGATAAAATATGAAAAGTACCAGTTGAGCTATAACAAAAGCGATCATAAGCAAAACACCGGGCCTTTCTGTATAGGACCATCCCCTTGAGCGAGTCACAAAAATTAAGGCTTGACTAATTATACTGACTTGAAGATATATAGCAGCTCCTAGCATTTTACTCTCTTCATGAGTAGGTGGACCATGAAGATCTTCGTGGAGATGTCTCACATCAAATTGGTTCTGTAGCACAGTGATTTCCATTGTCATATAATTTGATGTCACTACAAACAAATGATTAAGCTAGAGGGAAGATGCTTACAGGAAAAAAATGTGTTTTATACGCTGCCCAGAAGAATATCACTGTCATTAGAGCCAGATAACCTCCTAGGACAATCCCAGTTGCAAAAATCTCACTCAGCTTCCAACTATCAGGACTTGGAGAAGGCTTAACCCTATCTTTAGATATTGTCATGATGGTACCTATTAGCAAGTCAGGGGTCAAGCGAAAGAATATAAACTCTTGAAGAAGACACACACACATGTACGCATGCACACACAATAAAAATTTGTCCTACTAAAATAAGTAAGTTATATGGATTAGACAACTTCATGGTTTCATATTCTAAACAAAACCATGAAAAGGTAATGATATTTGAAAGTAACTAATGTTACTATAACTGTAGAGAAGACCTTCAAATAATGCATTTTAAATATGGTATTTGAGAGCAGATAGTAATACCATCGTTGAGAATGGCTATGACAAGAACCATAAAGGGAGGAAAGTTGAATTCCCAAATGCATGTGAGTAACATAAAGCCAACCTGCAACCCAAAATAAACTGAAAATGAGAAGGAAAGAAAATGATGGCTTGATCACTGCTAAATTCTCCATATATGCACTTATAACTTACCACAATACGAATGGTGATAGATACAGCATATATCTGCAAAAGAAAAATAAAATAAGGCTTTGAATTTTTCGTTACAACAAGGACTATTGCAATATTTTATTAATATTTTCATAGTTGGGGGATTACTGTGTAGTTTTTCATTCTTTGGAAAATTGCACGGCTAGTTAAAACAGCACTTATGATCACACTCAACCCAGGTTCTGTTAGAACTATGTCAGAGGCACTTCTTGCAGCGTCTGTGGCATCTGCTACAGCGATACCTATGTCGGCTATCTTCAAAGCCGGTGCATCATTCACTCCATCACCAGTCATCCCACAAATGTGCTTTCTAGCTTGTAACCTCTTTACAATCTCATATTTGTGCTCTGAGGGAACATATATAATCAGAAAATAGACAAGAATTTGGATTAGAGCTTTCCTGTGATTGCTATTATACTTACCAGGAAAGACACCAGCAAAACCATCTGCATTCTCTATAAGATCATCGACAGGAACAGAAGCAAAATTATCTTTGCTTTCTCCTAGCAGTGACGAAGAAGGATACATGTTAGAGCCCATTCCAAGACGCCTTCCTGTTTCCTTAGCAATTGCAAGCTGATCACCTGTAAGGGTATTTTTTTTTCAAGAGTATGAGATGTGATCCGTTTCCCTTCTTGGTTACAAACAATTAATTCCTGAGACAAATTTCTGGAGGTAAAATCTCCCACTAGTAGTCATTAACTATCACAAAACTCTGTTAGGATCCAATTAATGAGTTAGTTAGAGAAGTTAGTCATCATAAATAAGGGATAGGATGAATTAGTTAGGGTGTCTTCAATCATTTGTTGAGATTAGTCTCACGGGAGAGTTTGAGACAAACTCTCAAATTAAGATTTCATTTGTATACAACTCAGTTGATTTGGGAATAATATCACTGCCTGCTACATTCGCTATCCTTTCTTGATACCAGATCTAACAACTCCTTAGTTCCATGTGAACTATAACATTTATGTTACATATAAAAATTAGTATTTACATCATACTAAAAAAATAGTACAAAACTTTTGACACATACCAGTGATCATTTTGACACTCACACCAAGATTAAGAGCTCTTCTGATCGTTTCAGCGCTATCGTGGCGGGGAGGATCAAATAGTGGGAGTAGGCCGACAAATTCCCACGGACCCCCTAAACTTTCTTTGGTTCCCTCAGGTACTTCCTAAATAAAAAGAATCATTTTTGCTAAGATATAGTAACACAATAACACTTATGAGGATGAAAGATTCATAAAAATATATCTACCTGGCGGGCAACAGCCAGCGAGCGAAGGCCACGTTCGGCAAATTTGTCAATAATTGCATGTACCCTATGTGCAATTTCCGACTTCTTGTGTGCAAGGTTGAGAATCTACACAATACACGATATGATTTAAATAATGTTCAAATATGTTGCTGTTGTTGGTAGCATACTCATTTAAAGTCATAATGTAGTTTATTCTACCTGCTCTGGTGCACCTTTGCTAACCCTGTGCATCTTGCCAGCAGCATCGGTGTATGTAAGTGCAGTTCTTTTATCTGTTGGATTGAATGGAAGGAAGTGAATTTCAGTTATTCCAGCTCGTGCCTTGCAAGATAAAGGCGGGAAAAAATCAGTATATTCTCTAAAGTTTGACTGCAGAAGTTGTATGGTGAAATGCTATCTTGAAAAATTCTACAATTATATTTATGGAAAATTTCTCTGTCAATAGAAGATACGAATAACATGTCATCTTTAATATTTGCTAAACATGGTATTCAATTTGAAGAGCAACTCAGAAAAATGATGGATTATTGTCAGTAAGGCATCGGTTTTATTTTTTAATTTTTCAAATGATTCGAAGATGATCCAAAGGAGTAACCAGATTGGTAGTTGAAATAGTACCTCCTTTGGGTCTGCTAACATAGATACAATTGCACAATCAATTGCATCTTGGTTCTCTAGCCTTGATGCCCTTGCAGCCATAAGTATAACCATGTCCTGATTAACTCCATCAGCAAAGACCTGCCAGATATTGATCATTGTTGGAAAAAGAAGAAACAGGTTAGTATTTTGAAAACCCATGAACGGCTTGTATAGACAATGGAGTTGCTCTTTGTCTTTCCATTATCCTCTTTCTTTAAGAAATTATCTTCTTTACATTTAACTATGTTTCAAAATTTTAGGATAAATGAGTTATCAAACCTCAATTAGATTCTTGTCCACTGTAAGCTTGTTGAGAGTTAATGTGCCTGTTTTATCACTGCATAGAACATCCATTCCGGCCATTTCTTCAATTGCAGTCATTCTCTTTGTTATAGCACCCTGCAAAGATTTATATCATTAGTACCTAACCTATAATCATTAGATAATAACTTTTATCATTAAAGGATAACAATTAGGCCCTGTTTGGTAACTGCATCAAGACAAAAATATACATACACTGAGTACAAACCTATTTGAAGGAGATAGATACAGAAACAGAAAAGATGTTTCTATCTAGGAACAAAATTTGCCTGATTTTCTATGTAGTCTCTGTCTTGGTGTTTCTATATTTTAGTTCTGAGGCACTTAAGCACAACATTACATTCCATCCTATATAGCTCAACAAAATGTTTGAATCAATAAACTAAATGTAACCTGCTGAGACAATTTGTGTGAACCAATAGCCATTGTAACTGAAAGGACAGTTGGCATCGCAATAGGGATACCGCCAATCAGTAACACAAGGAGGTTATCGATACCAACTCGGTATTTCCTTTGCTGCGGGCCATATATCACTATGATTTCAATGAGCATTCCAGTAGCAATGGAACAGATGCAGAAGTTCCCAATAGATTGCAAAACCTGTAACAAGATCATGGCAAGATTTAATTTCAGGGTAAGGCATAGAAAACATTGACTAATATAACATGATAGAGATGATATATGTTTCTGTATGTGGACCTTCTGGAAATGTCCAACATGTGTGGTGTTTTCCACAAGATGCGCCGCCTTTCCGAAGAATGTGTGAACTCCAGTTGCAATAACTACTGCTTCAATTTCTCCTTGCTTGCATGTTGAACCAGAATATACTCCATCTCCAGGATGTTTTGAAACAGGAAGTGACTCTCCAGTAAGAGCAGACTGAAATCAAAACATACTTATTGAACAATATGCTGATAAATCATACTAAGGATTTTAGGTTGAGGTATCCAATACATTTATAAGATCTAGTAGTTAATTTCTTTTTCATATGTAATAATAGTTCCTTCTTCTGGTTGCAGAAAAATATGTTCAGATAAATTCTATACATATTTATCTGATGTTGGTCATTTCCAGCTAAAACCTTAATACTTAGGATTTAAGGTTTAAGGTATGTGTTAATAATAGTAATAAATTTTTTGTGGATTTTACCTGATCGATCTTCAAAGGATCTCCTTCAAGGAGGCGTGCGTCGGCAGGAATGATGTCACCTAGCTTGATGCTGATTATGTCTCCAGGAACCAACACCGATGCATCTTCTTCGCTCCATTTTCCATCACGGAGTACCTATAAATTCAAAGGAAAAGGAAACCAGAAACGTTACATGATAGCTAACAAGTTAGGGAAAAAAATATGGAAAGAAGAAACTTGGAGAATAGAATAATAAACCTTTGCTTTTGGGGCCAATCTTGCCATGAGTGCTGCTGCTGCATTACCAGCATTGTTTTCTTCTATGAAACTGATTGTGGAGTTTACAAGTAGCAGTATAACAATGCCCGTAAAATCTTGATAATCCCAACCTTCTCCCTGTAGCATTATGTTATTTTTACTAAGTTTATTGGAAGATTAGATGAAAATGAAAAACAAACTCTTGCAAGAAAAAAACAGTAAATGGAAACTTTCATGTTTCAACAATAAGTTCATAACCTCTTAGTCATTTGACACTTATAAATCCTTAAAAAAAATCTATAAGTATATGTATATTTCGTATACATGTTCCACCATTTAAAAAATTTGGTATTTTGATCTTTAAATTTGTGTCATGTCATGTTCATATTAGTATTAATGCTTTATAGAATTAAGAAAGAAAAAAGGTTGTAAAAGTGATAAGATAAAATAATTTTTACATTTGCGAAATCTATAATTATATTAACTTGTTTTCATCAATTTAACCACCAAAGTTCATGGAAAAGAATTAAGGAATAGAAGAGTCACCCCTCCATGAGCCATGGCAATGGCCATGATAGCAGCAGCTTCCATGACCCATGACAGTGGATTCCACATAAACCCCAAAAACTTGAGTATTTTACTTTCCTGCAGAGTCATAAAAGATATAAGTGAAAAATTAATATAAAGTGATTTAAGTACTAAAAGATTTGGCCCTTTTTTTTTCCACGGTATCCCTCAACTCGACAAGCCAAGGACTAATCTGTCATGGATTTGAATTCCATTTAAGGGTCTACTATTGGCCAATGGGTTACTGCATGCACAAAGCGGGATTCAAATCCCTAACGCTTGCTTAAACAAACGAGTGAGCTGATCACTCGACCAACCCAAGTTGATTAAAAGATTCAGCTTTATTATGTGATTAACCTTCTTTTCTTCAAGCTTGTTGTGTCCAAACAAATCTAGCCTCTCTTTCACTTGATCAGAGGTTAGTCCTTCTTTTGTGCATTTTAGATTTTCAAAGACTTCCTCTATGGGTATGTTCTCCTACATAGCACACATATTTAGTTTAGTAAATATTTAATAATGCATTAATTAATTATTTTCTTCTTTTTCAACACAAGACAAAATTATCATAACAGAAACAATGTTTCAAAAGCTTTATCCCACTTATATTTCCTTCATCCTTTAGTATGAAGAACTGTATATAAAGGTATTAATCACGGTTTAGAATTTGTTTTCAAGTTTTTAAAATTTTTAAAATAATTAATTTTAGTTAATGAAATATTTGACACTTTTTCAACTACATGTACTATAAAGATACTGGTATGCCCATAATTGTGAAAAGTACCATAATAATTCCCAAAAATCATACCTTATTTTTTTCAAAGAAAAAAAAAAAGAGACAATATAAACAACTAAATCAGAAATTAAATAGAACTTAAATTATTCATATTATAAATTTCAACATACCAGATCAACTTGTTCCCTTATAATTGCTTCAAGTTCCATGGCTTTCTCCTGAATTCTCTTCTTTTTTCTCTTTCTTTTTCCCCCCTTTTTACCTTGGCGTGATTATTTTCCCTCTTTTTCTCTGAAGCTATAGATTATACTGCCTTCCTAGCAAAAGAATATGAACTTCTGAACCCTGAATAGAAGCTACAATAATTGTTAAATGATGAACTACTATGCTAGCAAAAAAAAATGTAAGCTATGGCATCAAAGTAAGTGTCTTTTTAGAATTTAGATAACAGAGCTCAACATTATATCCATATTTACAAATTCATTTCACATGCTTTTAACAAGTCTAAATCCAGAACCCACAAGACTTTATGGACTAAGAAATTTTGTGACTATATAGAATAAGAAAAATATTTGTTACACTTATTTTATTTTATATAGAACAATATGATAATTCACCAATCATTTACCGTTGAATATAATAATGTGAACTTTATTAAAATTCAATCAAATGGTAAATGATGGATAAATAATTATATTACGACATTCCATAGATAAAATGAATGAGTTTAATTAAGGGATCAACTTTCTCTGGCAAATTTTTAAATTTTAAATTTTAAATTCTAAATACTAAATTTTATATTCTAAATTCTAAACTCTAAATCTTTCAAAAAAAAATTAACAAAACAAGTTTACCAAAAAAAATTGACTAATATTGACTAATTAAAATTAGTTTCCTAGCAGAAGTAATTCTTGATCACTCATGAGCAATTTCATTTAATATTAAACAAGGTGATGTAATTTGTAAACTAATTTCTTAAAGTGCATTTATACATATGATGATGATAATATTCAAAGTGAAAATTCACGTGCAGTTATTTTCATATAAAATTGATAGTACTGTTAGATGATGATTTAGTCAAACTTGTCAAATCATCTAACGATTATTAAATATCAACTTCACATAAAGACAACTACATATGAGTTCTCAGTGATATTCAAACCTAAAACTTCATGCATACTATTTAAATTTCTCAATGCAACGAGCCTACCTAAGAATTTCTCTCGCTTGCATCGAAGTTGAGACCTCTTCAAACAAAATATATAATTCTCGATTATTACTCATATAAACCATAACCAAATTCTCTTTAAGATCATGGTTTTAGGGTTTTGCAAGAATGTAACATATATTTATATTTGTGGAAACCTGAAAGAGTAAATGAGTTATAATTAATGTGAAGCAAAGCGCCAACTATGAAAAAGAACAAACAACAATAGAATGACAAAAACAATATAAACATACAATGCAACGTAACCATAGTTTACATCAAATGTTCCCGCCGGCCATCATGACTTCAATTTTTCTATCTATAGAAAAAAGTAACGAAGCTGCTATGCTTAATTACTTATTATGTATCATTGCCTTATTCAAATGATTACATGCCATTATGATTATTATTGTTTATTAGTTAATTTATTGTTCTTAGATAGGTATAAATGTATAATAAGGATTTAATTTGTATGTACTTTTTAAGGATAAAGAAGTATGTAAACGTGTGCATTCTATAGTGGCCATGATTATTTTGACTAGAAATCTAGAATGTCTATGAAATTTCGGCAATACTTAAAAAAATGTGACTAAAGTTAAAGTTATATTTTTTTTATTTGACAGAATTTTTTAATTCAATCATATTTTTTATCTTTTATTTTTTGAAATTAGAAAATGTTTTTAAATAGTAAAAACTATTAACTTACTTTTAGCGACACTTTTTAAGTGTTATGAAAATTTTATAACCACCGCAATTATAATCATCATAACTTTTAAAAAATATTTAATTATGTAATAGTTGTTGAATAAATAATAGTGCTTGATTGATACGTATAACCCAATAGTTTAAAAGTAGGTAGAAATTTACGTGTAGTTATTAACTCCATGTAAAGTTGATAGTTGAGAGTCGTTAGATGATTTAATAGATTTGACTAAATTGTCATTTACGGTTCTCAACTATTAATTTTACGTGAAAACAATTGCACATAAACTTTTATCTTAAAAATATTATAGACATTAAAAAGGACATTTTTCATTAATATGGTGGTTATTGTTTTTATATGCGTAAATTATAGTTATTCAAGTATTAAAGGTTGCTTTAACTAAAACTAAAGTAGACATTTTACTGAAATTAATTAATAACATATATGGTGATTATCTAAATTTCAATTATAAAGAATAATTAAAATTGCATTTAGATTTGCCATCCTATATATAATCATATATCTATTGATTCCTTTGAAACCAACGCACTATGTTACCTTAGAATCAACGCAGTAGAGACAAATAATAACAAAAAGAAAAAACTGAAAAACAATTATGTAGCTCCCCTTTTTTTAACATAATGTAAAAAGTATAGTATATAACTTTGTCACCAACGTCTTAATCATCAGTCTGATTGACTTCAATTCTTTTCACAATTCACATGTTGGACTCAATTATTCCCAAAATTGTCCTAAATTCCTCATCACTTTGTATATCTGTAATCATGCTGGCTATTTTATTAGCCTAGGAAGGATCAAAAGACCATTAGAGGTCTTTGTATTTTAGTGAGGGTGGTTAAGCATACATACATATGCATTCTTTCCCTTTATTTCCCCAATAGGAAAAGTTTTATAACTTAACAAACCGGCAATGAATTAGAGGTGCAATCGGATCAAGTTTAGGGTAAATTTAAAAATCGAACCGATTAAATTTAATCAATTTAGGTTGGAATAGATTATTGTATTTTTTGTAAAAGGACTCAAATCAATTCAAACTTATCAAATCAGGATTGGATGGATTCGGGTAATCGAATATTCAATTAAAATTAAATTTATAAGAAAAATTAAAAAATAAAAAGGAGCAATGAAAAAAAAATTATATAACACTAAAAACTAAAAAAAAAAATTTGTAACAAATACATATGAATGATAAATACTATACCTTTTAATATAATATATTAAGTAAGCGGGTCAGTTTAGATTTCACGACTCCAAATCTGATACCAAAATTAAATAAGTTCGGATATATAATAATAGTATTATCACCCTAATAATAATAATAATAATAATAATAATAATATTCTTTATTATACCCACATTGCTTAAAGAGTTTGAGAAGTCCTTTCTTTGGGATCTAGACTAGAAATTCACAATCTGGCAAAAGGAGTGGTATTATCGATCAAAATAAGGATGATAATTTAAGATATATGAATATTGATACTGTTGAAGAAGGTGTGGAAGGGGAGTGTGAGAACAGAGTAAAGGTGGAAACAGAGAGAAGAAAAAGAGAGTTCTTGTTTTCTCAGTGTATTGAATGATGAACCACACTTTATACTCTTACAACAGTCAAATATATATATTGGTCATCTAACTAACTGAGTTAAAATAATTAGGGCCTAACTAAAATTTCTAACTAATTTGTTGTTTCTATTATAGGCTACTTGTCTAACTAATTTGTTGTTATAACTAGTAAATCAATTAACTACTAATTGCTAAGCTAGTATATCAAGTAACACCCTCCCTCAAGTTAGGAGTGTGTAAGTTGACTAGTCTTAACTTGCCAAAGAGTGTGGAGAACATGGACGGAGGTAGTGGTTTGGTCAGGATGTCCGCAACTTGTTCAGTGGTGGAGATGGGAAGAAGATGAATAAGACCTTCTTGGAACTTGTCGCGTACAATGTGGCAATCGGCCTCTATGTGCTTCGTGCGCTCATGGAACACCAGGTTAGAGGCGATGTGAATTGCAGATTGGCTGTCGCAGTAGGTGCTGATGGGCTTGGTGAGAGGCATTCCCAAGTCCTTCAAAATGAAACTGAGCCAAATAGCCTCCTTAGTAGCAGCGGCGAGCACCCGATATTCAGCTTCGGCTGAACTGCAAGCAACTGTCACTTGCTTTTTGCTCTTCCATGAAACTAGAGCAGTACCGATGTAGAAGCAGTAGGCTGTCACAGATCTTCTTGAATCAAGACATGCCGCCCAGTCGAAATCAGCAAATCCAGTGACATAGAGATCAGAGGTGGCGAGAACACTATGCTAGCGGCAGGGGAAGCTTTGATGTATCTGAGAATTCGATGGACAGCACTGAGGTGAGAAGTAGTGGGGTGGTCAAGGTATTGACTCAACTTTCCAATGGCAAAGCTAATGTCAGGTCAGGTGTTGGTCAAATAGAGCAATTTGCCAACTAACTTTCAATATTCTGTAGAATCTGAGAAGGGAACGCCTTCAGTTTTGCTGAGTTTGGTACTGTAGTCCATAGGGGTAGAAGCAGACTTGCAGTTCTCAAAGCCAGCATCCTTCAAGATGTCCATAGCATACTTTCTTTGATTAAGAAGAATGCCCTCTTTCGATCGCGCAACCTCCATCCCAATAAAGAATTTCAAATCTCCAATGTCTTTGATTTTGAACCTATCATCCAAGACTGTTTTGACAGCATTAATTTCTCCCAAATCATTTCCAGCCAATATCAAATCGTCAACGTAAACCAACAATGCGGTGAATCCAGATTCAGTTTGCTTAGTAAACAAACTATAATCAGCCTTTGACTAAACAAAACCCAACTCAACCAGAATAGATTTCAGCTTTGTATTCCACTGTCGACTTGCTTGTTTTAGACCATAAAGCGACTTTTCAAGCTTGCACACTTGGCCATCTTTGACGTCCAACCCTTGAGGTGGTTTCATGTACACCTCCTCATCCAAATCGCCGTGCAAGAATGCGGTATTGACATCAATTTGCTTGAGGAACCATCCCTTTTCCGCAGCCACAGCCAAGACAACTCTCAAGCTGCCCAACTTCATCACAGGGCTAAATGTGTCCCGATAATCAATCCCAGGGACTTGGGTGAATCCCTTCGCCACTAATTGTGCCTTGTAGCGTACAATGCTGCCATCAGGGTAGTATTTCACTTTGAAAACCCACTTGTTGCCAATTACCTTCTTGCCGGGTGGAAGTAAAGTGAGCTTCCAAGTTTGACTTTGCTCAAGAGATTGGAGTTCATTCTTAATAGCATCAACCCAACAAGATTGAGTAATTGCTTCACTGTAGTGCTTGGTTCAATGTTAGAAGATATGGCTAGAGAATATGCAGTATGTGATGCAGAAAATTTTTCATATGACAAATAATTTGATAAAGGGTACCTGTCAGATTTTCGGAGTGGAAGCCGAGAAGTGGTAGCATTTAGACAATGATAGTCTTGCAAATGTGATGGTGCTCTGCGAATTCTTGTTGATTTTCTTAACAGGGGCAGTGGTGATGCATGTTGAGGTGCAAGTATGTGATTTTGTGGCATATCTGTTTGACTAGGTGATGGAGATTGAATTGGTGGTGTATGTGCTGAATTGAAATTTTGTGAGTTGGATGCATGTGATGCTTGATGATTAGTGTGTGTTGTGTGAGGTTGAAGAATAATGTCATATGCAAAGGGGTCAGTTTTGAACTGAATAGAAGATGCAGTATGTGTACTTTGGTCAGGGTGTGTGCTTAAGTATGGAAAATGATCTTCATAGAAAGACACATCTCTTGAAGTAAAGATCTCTCTACTATTTAGATCAATTAAGAGATATCCCTTGGTACCCTCCTTGAAACCCAAAAAGGCACACTTTCTGGATCTTGGATCCAGTTTCTTTTGATTTGCTTGGAGTGTACTGGCATATGCCAGACACCCAAAAACCCTTAAATGAGATATGTCAGGTAAAGAGTTATGCAAAGCTTGATAAGGTGATAAATTGTTAAGAAAATTTGATGGTAGTCTATTCATGATGTGAACTGAATATGAAACTGCATATTGCCAAAAACACTTAGGTACATTTGAGTGGAAGAAAATTGCTCTAGTTATTTCAAGAATGTGTTGATGTTTCCGTTCAACAATACCATTTTGTTGAGGAGTTTCAACACATGATCTTTGGTGTAATATACCAGTTTCATTGAAGAAAGAGTGCATCAAAAATCCAGTTCCATTATTGGACCTTATACATCTAATTTTGCTGTCGTACTGTGTTTTAACAAAATTTACAAAGAATTTGATGAGATAAGCAATTTCAGTTTTGTTTTTCATGAAAAATACCCAAGTGAACTTTGTTTTATTGTCCACTATGGTTAAGAAATATCTATGTCCTCCTGTAGAAGGAATGGCCAGCAGGCTCCAAACATCCACATGAATTAAATCAAAGGAAGTTAATGAAACTGTGCTGTTATTATTGAATGATAATCTCTTTTGCCTTGCTAGGTGACATGAGTCACAAGGCTGTACATCACTGTCACAATGAATGAATTTGAAAATTTTCTTCATTTCTTTCATTCTATGGAATGGTGCATGGCCTAACCTAAAATTCCATAGCTTTGTGTTTGAAATATTCAGTATTGGCATGTCTACATGAATTTTATTTGATACCTGTACAATTTCTGATCGCGCAGCATCACAGTTCAAGGTATAAAGGCCACCACACACTCTAGCTGCTCCAATCGTCTTCTTCGAGAGTAAATCCTGTATCTCACAATCATCATCAGTAAAACTCATTTTACAATGCAAATGTTTTGTGGATTTTGATACTGATATCAATTTGAAATTGAAAGATGGGACGTATAATGCATTTGTGAGGTACAGCTTATTTTAAAATTTGATAGTTCCAGCTATATTGCTAATGGTTTGTGCACCATTAGGCAACCGAATGATTATAGGAGCTATCTTGAAATGAGTTTGAAAATCTTCTAGGCAATAGGATACATGAACAGTAGCTCATGTATCTATTATCCAAGAACTATGTTTTGATGCAGAAATGTTTAAAGCCAACACACTTGACTTAAAATGCATGATATGCACCAAGTTACCTTGATGAGGTACTTGTTCCAGGGTTGTGATTTGGTTAGCACTGTGGATCTGCTTTGCCTCTCCCCTGTTGAGTAAAGCTAGTAGGGTTGATTTCTGCTCTGGAGTAAAGTCAACATTGGAAGTTTCATTTTCTTCCACACAGCCAGAATCATCAATGCCATCGCCATTTATTTCAGCACTGAAATTCACTGCTCCCAAACCTCCGTTTGAGTTCATATTTCTCTATCTAAGATGGGGGGAGGAACCATGTTTCTTGTAACATACATCTACCGTGTGGCCTCCTTTACCATAGTATGAACACTACATTCTACCTCTTCCCATTTGTCCTCTCCCAGAGCCTTGGAATCTACCTCCTCTACTACCTTTTCCTCTCCCTCTGCCTTGTGAGGTCTCAGCAGTGTTGAAGAAATTGGTAGAGTGTAATAAGATCTTGGGGTCTATGGTATCATCCATGATCTGGTTTTGCCTTTCTTGTCTAGTCATCATGAAAAACACAGCCTTTAAATCTGGCAGTGGCTCCATCAGCATGACCTGAGCTCTAACATTCGCAAACTGTTCATTAAGTCCTCTTAGGAATCTAGTTACATGATCTTCCATTCTATATTTTCGCATTTCTCCTAATCCACAAGTACACACAGATTCACAATTGCAGGGTGGAATTGGCCTGAAATCATCAAATTCTTCCCACAGTGACTTTAGTTTTGTGAAGTATTGTGTCACGCTCATTTCTCCTTGTCTTGTTCTGTATAGCTCCTCCTGTAGTTCTGCGATTCTAAATCTATCACCCTCATGGTACCTGTGTTTCAGGTCCTCCCATAGCTCATATGCAACCTTGTTCCACATCACGCTTCGGGGGTGATTTCAGGGTTCAGTGAGATTTTAATCCAAGCTAAGACATATGTATTACATCTATCCCACAGTTCAAATAATGGATCATTCTTATCAGGTTTCTTTAAACTTCCATCAACAAATTTCAACTTGTTCTTCGATTTTAGGGCTAACAACATCGAATTACTCCAACTACTGTAATTCTTGCCATCAAGAATGATAGGGATGAGGGGAATACCAGTATTTTCAGAAGGATGAAGGTAGAAGTGGCTCGATGAATCTTGGCTAGGGTTGTTGCCATTCCTATTGAGGTGAGCCTGAATCGATGAGATCTGGTTCAAGAATGCCGCGATACCTTGAGCATCGAGGCCTTGGAAGGAATTGCCTTGGTTCATTCGGAATTGCTTTGAATTTTGAGTTGGATCCATCACTAGGTTTCAGATCGTGCACTTGATGTGTGCTTTGATTTGAATTCTGAGATTCTCTTTCCTCAATCGCTGTTCCTTCTATTCTCACCCCTTTGGGTTCCACGCTCACCGCACCATGTTGAAGGTGCGGAAGGGGAGTGTAAGAACAGAGCAAAGGTGGAAACAGAGAGAAGAAAAAGAGAGTTCTTGTTTTCTCAGTGTACTGAATGATGAACCACACTTTACACTGTTACAACAGTCAGATATATATTGGTCATCTAACCAACTGAGTTAGAATAATTAGGGGCTAACTAGAATTTCTAACTAATTTGTTGTTTCTGTTATAGGCTACTTGTCTAACTAATTTGTTGTTACAACTAATAAATCAATTAACTACTAATTGCTAAGCTAGTATATCAAGTAACGGATACAGATACAAAACACAATACAATATCAGATATGTGGATGTATGAATTTTAAATTTTTATAAGACACAAAGATATGACATATATAAAATATAGAGTATTTTTTAAATAAATTATAATAATATTTTAATATTTTTTAATTAAATAAAATATTTAAAAAAAATTTATTTAAAAGATAATATATACTATTTTTATACTTATTTCAAGAATACATGTTAAGAATAAAGCTGAACACGTTGACACATGATGTTATTTAGGTGTGTCCAAAACTCCAAATGTGTCCAAAGAAAAACTTTTTATTTTCTATTAAGACACGGTTAGACACAAAAGACATGTGTGTTGAACGAGTGTCATGTCCAAAGAATAAAACTCTACATCCAAGCAAAATACTTAACCAAGTCTAATCAAGTTGTTATAACAACTTTTTAAATCACGCTCTTCTTTCTCCTTCTCCTTTCCCTGTTTTTTTCTCCTTCTCCTTCTCCTCCTCCTCCTCCTCCTCCTCCTCCTCCTTCTTCTTCTTCTAAATTTGCACACGCAGGTTCTTCTTCTTCTTTTTCAATGTTGCGTCTTCTTCTTTTTCTTTTTCGTTATCGTCATCACCAATAATATCAATATTTTGCGAACATCTTTATTAGTTCTGGTTTTCTCTGTTGCTATCGTTAAATAATTTCGGTTCATTTCTTAATTTATTTTGGTTCATTTGTGTGTTAATTGAGGTTCACTTGATGCTGCTGATAAGTATTGACCAAATCTTTTATTCCTTAAGTAATTTAGGTTTATTTCTTAGTTTAATTGAGATTCATTTGGATCCAGAAATGAATTTGATGTGTTTTTGTTAATGATTGAGTCTTTTTTTAGCAAAAAAGAATGAAAGTATTTATTATCGTCACTTTATTCAATTGTATTAGATTTCATTTTATTCTATTCAATTTGTCTTGAAAGTCATTCCAACCATTGGGACAAATTATTCATCGACAATACACATGGACTACAAATGAACCGAAAATATTATTAAAGTGAAACCATTGTATAATACCAAATGAACTGAACATTTGTCCATTATATAAATTCGAATTCAAAAACACTTGCGTCTAGAGTGAACCGAAAATGTTATCAAAGCGAGACAACTATATATTACTAAATGAACCGAACATTGTCAATTATATAAATTCAAATTCAATTCAAAATATTGGTCTTTGTTAACAAATGTTGGTGTTGTTGATGATTATGATAATGAAAGAAGAAGAAGAAGAACCTACGTACGCAAATTTGACAGAAGGAGGAGGAGGAGGAGGAGGAGGAGGAGGAGAAATAAAAAGAGAAGATGAAGACGAAAAAGTTGCGTTATTGAAACGTGCATGTGATACACGCTGGTATGATGAAAGTAATTTTTGTTGAGTTTGAGCCAATTTAATTGGATTTAAATACAAAAATACTTAAATGTGTAATTAAAGTGGTGTCTAAAATATATCTGACACACGTACACAATAACTCAACGAAATATCTGTATTTCATATATAACAATATTCATTCCAAGTAAATTTATATACAGAATTCTAGCTTAAGAAGGAATGATTAAATAGTTCTTATAAAATCTATAAAGATTTTATCTTTTATGCGATGTAAAATTTTGATAAACCCACTCATAATCATGAAAATAAAGACTTGAAGTGTAAAAAATTTCATGACTAGGCACATATGTAAGCGATCCAAATAATAACTGTACAATAAACTCTAATATTATATTAAAATTCAAAAAATCTAACTCAAAATTTAAAGGGATAAATATGATTTTGGTCCCTAAAGTAGAGGCTGAAAATTTATCTCGTTCCCTAACTTTTTTTCGCTCTAAAATGGTCCCCAAAGTTTCAGTTTGTTTTAAAATCGTCCTTTTTACCAATTTCATTTTTTTATTACCAAACTACCCTTTATTAAAAAAATTATAAAATAAAATAAATATAAAATAAATTAAAAATAAATTAAAAAAAAAAGAAAGGGATAGATACGGGGTGGGGAAAGAAAGAAAAGGGATGGGGGGGAGAAAAAGGGGGGAGGGGGAAGGGAAGGGGACCGCCGCCCGCCGCCTTGCCGCCCTGCACCGCACCACCTTCCTCTTCTTCTTTTTCTCCTCTCCTCGCCGCCGCCACCGGTCTTTCTTACCGCCGCCGCCGCCGCCGCTCTGCTCCTCGGGGAAAGGGGGAAGGGAAGGCGAAGGGAGAAGAGGGGGAGGGGGGTTTCGGGACGGGAAGAAGAGGGGGAAGGGGAAGGGTCCTCGCCGCCGCCACCGGTTTTCACGGACGCCGCCGCTCTTCGCTGCCGCCGCCACCGCTGCTCCTCGCCGGTTTCTAGTTTCTTGTGGTTTCTTCTGGTTCTGCTGCTTCTGCATGCTTATGATTATCAATCTGGTTTTTGTGTTGTTGTTGTTCTTTTGATTCCATTATGATTATCGTTTTTCTGATTTTGGGTTCTGAGTTTTGACGATGACCATGATTTTGAGTTCTGAGTTTTGATTCCATTATTATTGTTCTTCTATTGTTGTTTGTTTGAGTTCAGATTATGATTTTCTGAGTTTTGATGATGATGATTTTTCTGAGTTCTGAGTTCATTGGTGTTGCTTCTGCTTCTGTTTTGCTTCAGCTTCTGGGTTCAGCTTTGGCTTCTGGGTTCAGCTTTGCTTGCTGCTGTTCTTCCGCTTCTGCTTGCTGTTCTTCTGATTTTCAATTTTGTTTATGGTTCTGATGATAATGATAATGACCATGATGATAATGGTGGTGGTGGTGGGTTCTTCTGATTTTCAATTTTGTCATTGTTGTTGTTGTTATCCATTGTTGGCTGTTTTTTTTTTTTCTGGGTTTGTGCATCTGGTTCTGCTTCCGTTAATGTTGAAGAAGAAGAGGAGGAAGAAGATGGGATGGGAGGGGAGGGTATTTTCGTCCGAAGGACGATTTTAAAGCAAACTGAAACCTTGGGGACCATTTTAGAGCGAAAAAAAGTTGGGGGACGAAATAAATTTTCAGCCTCTACTTTGGGGATCAAAATCATACTTATCCCAAATTTAAAACTAGATCAAAACTGAAAAGTTGCCAAATCACATACAAAAGTATGAAAATCTTATTTTAAGCTCTATGGAACTCTACTAACCATTGCAATATTACTTTAAATAAAAAAGTTATTATACAAATTCATCTATATAAAGTATTCAATGAGGATCTCAAGCACATCTTGATTGTAAACTGAAGAACAAGAAATATTTGGAATTTGGATTTTCTATTTAGAACTTAGTTTTTGTATAATGTTTAACAAATCTTTTTATAAGCATCATTTATGCTTACATTTGGAACAAACGAAGATATTGCTGATTCTTGTTTTAACATCATTAATTCATGCATTGACACGTTATTAATTTAGTGATAACAGAAATAATCTTCCTTTTAATTTAAATCTGAATCACAATGCATAAAGATATATTCAACCTTATCGAAAATAACGTAAAAGTACCTGTTACTTGTACGTAACTTTATAATAATATAAGAAAGTTGTTTCATAGTAACAATGCATGTTCCAAGAATATTCAATATATTCCAATTATATGCAGACAATAAACGAATGTTCTTAATTTGTAAGTTTAGCAGGCTCGTTTATTGATACTTTTTTCTGTTTACGGCATCCACTGTATGAAATTTGAAACACCATTGAGATCAATCTAATATTAGATAATGATCTTTCTTTTCTTTTTTTTTGTTGATTCCGTTAATGATCTTTCTTTTTTTATTGAGCAATGCTACGGAACCAAAATTATATTAGCAAAAAATCAGTCAAATACCTTTAGGTGAATCCAAAATCTCTACGAATTAATATACATGGATGTTTCTTCTGCTAAGTATCAAAATGTTTCTTTTTCATACTAAATGGATGTTCTTTTATATATTTTTCGAATTTTTTTGTATTACAAATGTGAATGTCTCTATTTCTTTAAGAATTTCTTTTTTAAATTTTATAGATATTTAATTATTTTTGCTAAAATATAACTGGATATTTCTTTTGTTAAGTATTAGGATGTTTTTTTTTCATATTAAATGAATGTTTTTTTATATTTCTGTAATTGTTCAAAGACTCCTTTTGACTAAGATTAAGTGTGTAGTTTGCAGTCTCTTTAATCATCAAAACGGCATCTAATATCCCAAAACGCAGATGTCGGTGATAGAAGACATGGGCATGTGTGCGAAAGGTTGCTGAGCCAAACTTTGTTGAACTGGTTGCAGGGTAGAACGGTGGTTAATTGGGCCAGGTTGTTGATTGGGATTATAAACCGGATGCTGTTAGATAGGAGGGGTACCTTGGCCTTGAACAGGTGAAGCCATATGCAGTCTCTGTAATTATTTCCGGTCGAAGGAGCTAGTGGAAGTGACGAAGATGTGTAGGGAGATGAAGAGGATGGTGCCGGAGATATTGGAGGTGGAGGTTGATCCGAAGGGAGGGCCGGGGATAGTGGAGGCCGCGATGAGAGTTTATGCAAAAAAAGAGAATGTGGTGAAGGTGTTGCAAGCGATGCAGGGAATAGAGGCGGCGATGAAGAGATTCTTCTTCGGTTACAAGCAGGTTGTGGCGGCGGTGATGGGAATGCTAAGGCTGGCGGAAACCGAGTTGGTTCCGACGACTTGCTGATAGAAGAGGAGTGGGTCGCGGTGGGGATGCGGAGAGAGCCCGACGGTGAGAGAGAGAGGTCTGTGTGTGTGTGATTGTTAGAGGTAGGTAGGTTAATGTGAGAGAGAAGATGAATGTTTTTATAGATTTTAATTAGGTTTACTTAATTTTTTAAATTTTTTAAATTTTAAATTTAAAAAATTTAAAATTAATTAATTATTAATATAAATTAACATGATTTTGTTTAGTTTTTAGCCGGTAACCTTTTGGTTTCATATACTTTTCTTTTTTTATTTTACTCTTTTTGCCAAACCAACAGGTTTTAAAACCAAGTAGTGGATTCCATACTCCAGATGACACAAAGTAGTCTGAAAGTGCAAAAGAAGGAGATTTCGGCTCCTTTTATTTTTCCTCTTTTATTAAAAGAAAATAGAAAAAATCATTAAATGGGCACCACCATTCTTTCCATATCAAAAATAATTTCCGTGATAAATATAGTACAAATTAGAGATGAAAATTATTTTATACAAACAAAATAATAAGAGTATTTACCCATTTTTAATTTTCAAAAAATTTTAGACCAGATATTTGAGTTCCTAGCTAAAATTAATTACTCAATTGGTCCCTAACAATTAACTCCATCAATCATTTAGGTCCTTTATTCTGTCAACTCTAACAGAGAACAAAATGGTCCCTGTGACAACTCTAACAGGAGATAAAATAGTCCCTGACCCCCTCTATTCGAAAACGACACCATTCTCCTCTAATTTCCATCATATTTTGCATAACCCTAACATTCATACTCTCCTTTTTCATCTTCACAGTCTTCTTCTCCATCTTCTCCTTCCTCCTTTTCAGCTCCAAGATTAAGTCATGGTGTAACTGTCACACATGTCGCACCTACCTCAACATGTCATGGACCACACATTTCCCAAATCTTTGTGACTGGTATACCCACCTCTTCCGCACTTCACCCACCAGAAATCCACCTCCACGTCCTCAATAATAGCATCACCTCCCACTCTGACAATGTCCACCATATCCTTAAGACCAAGTTTCACAACTACCCCAAGGGCATGCTTTTCTCCATTCTCCGGTAAGCAATATAAATTCTTGGACATTAGGACATCATGAGAAGATTCTTCTTCGATATCATATGCAAATTCTCATTTGAAATGGACCTTGAGTGTTTCATTCCTTCTCTCCCAGATTCCAAGCTGACAGACAGTTTCGACCTTGCATCTAAACTATTAGTACAACGAGCAATGTCGCTGTCGCCACTCATGAAAACTGAAACGATTACTGAACATTGATTCGGAGAAGCTAAATGGTAGACAGTGTGGCCATGGAGATGATAGGATAGAGAAGGGAGATGACGAAAACGACGAGTCTTAACAAATTGAACTTGCTGTCTAGATTCATGGGATTCATCGAAGACGACAAGTACTTGAGTGACATAGTCATTAATTTCCTGAGTATGAATTGGTTGAGAACAAGTTGATGATTTTTCTTCTTGTAAACATTGAAAGTGCAAAGTGTACATTGTTTAATTTGAAGTTGAAGTGTTAGACTACTAGAGTTATACGAAATCTGATAGAAATTGAAGGAGAACAATGACGTTTCCGAACAAAAGGGATCAGGGACCATGTTGTCCCTTGTTAGAGTTGCCAGAGACTATTTTATCCTCCGTTAGAATTGATAGAACAAAAGATCTAACTAACCGAGTTAATTATCAAGGACCAATCGAGTAATTAATTTTAATTAGTAACTAAAGTGTCTGGTCCAAAATTCTTTTGGGACCAAAATAAGTAAATACTCAAATAAAAAACAAAACGAAATCTATAAAATTATAACTTTCCAAATTTAGAAAGGAAAATCCTATATAGAAGTCATGAAGTTTTACACCAAAAATAGATCATAGATTTCTAATCCTGTTCCATCTAACATGTCTGTCAAAATATTTCATTGAAAATAGTCAAAATACATTTCAAATACATGCATTACGCTCCAATCAAAGAGTCCAAATAGTGGCGAATATTACAAAGGGCCACAAACTTTTGGCCTAATTTTAAACACTTATATTAGTAAACTCTAATCTCGCAGGGGATAATATTTCTCCCAACATACCTCAATATGCAACACAAAGCAAAATTCTGCATAGTGAATTTTAAGTAACTTTAACAAAATAAAATTCCATGAACATTTTAAAAAAAATTAACAAAATAAGTTATCATCAAGAACAACCAGTGTAAAAATGATCTGCATGGAGAACTCTTCTTTCCTAGCGGTCTAGTTTCCGAATTCCTAATTAAGAGATAATAACTTTTTCTTTTACAAAAGGAGAAGGAATGCAAACAAAACCTCTATGTATGTACATATTATTGTACATTCATAATACTACTCTTTTGACATTTTCACATGGCAGAGGTTGTTCTCTCACTTCCACAGTCTTTTCTGTTGCACACATTTCTAAAGGGATAGTTGAGATTACCGCATTTTTTACAGGTCCAACTGCCTTCGGGAGCGCCTCGACTTGTGCCCTATGCGAAAAAAGGAAAACAAGTTACAGCCAAAATTAGCATAGACTATTGTTAGCAATGCTACAAAACTAGAATAATGGAACAGAAATATGTTACTAAAATTATAGCGACGATGGTAAGAGCATTAGCAAAACAGAGGAAAACACTTACAGGTCTTGGAGCTCCACAGTGTTTCATGTTGCAAGTTGTTCTGAAAGCAAAGTTAACATTCTCACATTTCGGGCAGATCCAGTCTCCTTCGGACAAGCCATCTGGCCCTGCATAACCAATACAAAAATAGATTGGTGTTTTTCTTAATGTTTCTTTTTTCATTTCCTGTGAAGAGGGTTAGGATGCCATATTACTACTAAACGTCATATATAAATAAAAGAACAGAGCAACATACAACGTGTCTAAGTAAGTTTCTTTTTTCACCAAAATTTTTTCTCAAGCTCCGCCACTACATATAATCAACAAACAACAAAAGCCTTGTCCTACTATGTGGGATCGACTATATGGATCAACAAACTAAAATTAAGAAAACGTATGGTTCAGGAGAAATTTGTTTTTTAATAAAAAAATTCCTCTCCAAAATTTCAACTGTAAATTACTTTGAACACAAAATAAGCTAATGCAAAAACACAATAAACTATATCTAGATTTCACAAATATGGGAAAATGTGGATACCTATGAATAGGTTTAAAGTTAATAAGAAGTTAAAAAGATATTAAAATTACCTCCTCGGCGTTTCCGAGATGCAAAATTATCAGTTATCAGTCCTTCGGCCCATGGAGGACTTTGAAAGCCATATCCATAGCCGTTGATACTAGGCCTTGGACCATAAGGAATACCTGATTCAGTTCAATGAAAACTTGATTATATTTAGGGACACACGAGATACTAGAAAGTATAATGAAACAAGAACCAACAGGAATTAGCAACCATCATGTTTCTAAAACGAACAGTACAGATTCCACCAAAAACTCAAATATATTATAATCAATCTCAAAGGTGAATAACATCAGTACCTAAAAGGTAACATTGTCACATAGCAACCCTCTCTCTGTTAGAATCAAACTGATGGGGAGTTCATAAAGAATGAAACAAACAGTAGATGCAGAAAATCAGCTCATAAAGTTGCTAAGAGAGTACCTCCAAAGCTTCCAGGTGGCAATGACGGTAATGGACTATATGGTAGACGAGGCCTAGGATACAGACCATAATCATATTGCACACCAGAATGTGGCATCGGGGATCCAAATCGGCCAGACACTCCATATGGTGGAGGAGGAGCCCCAACACCACCATAGTAGAAGGGAGGAGTGTTTCTATATGGGCTTGTAACTGGGGCAGGCTGCAGAATACACAGGATTTTGTCCATTGAATGCCTTATTGCCTTTTCAAGAATAATTGGCCCTTCTCCAAAAGAAAAATCTTCTTGACATGATAATCTATTAATCTATAGAAACACACACTTACCTGGATTATGGATGGTCTTGGTGCACCACAATGTCCCCGGTTGCAAACAGTTCTAAATGAAAAGTTTAAGTTTCCACAGTTAAGGCAGGTCCAGTCTCCTTCTTTACGTGGAGCTGAATATGACAAGAAAAAAATTTAAGAGAGACACTTGGAGGCTAGTTGATACATTGAGATTTTTGTCTTTTAGTTTTCATTCCAAAACAAAAAATTTAAGAATCACGGTGTAACACAAAAGACAGAAGCGGGATCGAATAGTTAAAATCAAATATCAATCAAGCAAAAATATCAAATTCTAATCTTTAAATACCATGATCCCACCCACTTCCCCATGTGTGAGCCATAATCACTATAGAAATAAATGGCATACAAACAACACATTATAAAACCGTTTTAGTGCCAATGTTTTCCCATCTTTAGGTTATCAAAAAATAAAAAAGAAACCTTACAGCAAAAAACCTAGTTTTCCATGTTTCTTCTAAATGACATGTAAAGCAAAGGGAAGCCGCACACTTTCTAAGACATCATGCTCCTATCTCAAATTACTAATCCAGAGATTAAAGTAAAAAACAGCATAATCCTACATGATACAGCAAAGATTTCAGTTTTCACAAGAGTGTACATTTTACAAACAGTAAAAATGCACACACTAACATTGTGAATGCTAAACTAAAAGTCACCCACAACGCAATTTTCTAATACAATTTTCACATAGTCCAAAAATCAAATGAGTAGCTCAAATTCCTCCTCAAACAATCAGAACAATAAAGATAATTACAAGCCCATATAACTAAACAAGATTTCAACTCTAAAGAAGCTCCTTGCAGCTCAAAACAGTAATACATACCATCGTTTCGAAACCTCTTTGATCCGAGTGAACCTCGATTATCATCCTGAGAGCAGAAACGCACAAAACCCACATACAAGAAACAGAAAAAGATTAAAACTTTACACCATTCAGCATGAACAGAGAGTCATATATATCTATAGAAAAGATAGTGCGAATGTGCTAGAATTTTGAAAAATTCACAGAAATTGAAGAAAACCTACCTTAGTAGAAGCCATTGGAAGGGCTCAGAAGAAGTTAGAGAGAGAGAGTGAAGCAGAGTGTAGCAGAGAGAGAGAGAGGGAGGGAGAGAAAGAAAGAGAGAGACACGGAGAAAGAGACAGCGTCAGCGCCACCAAGCAAAAGAACGCGGAGTTGTTTTCTTCTTCTTGTTTAATACTCGCCGTTTCGTCGAATTTATTGGCCAATTTTTTTATGAAAGGAAATTTTCACAATTTCTTTTTTTAAATTAGATAATTTTCCAATTTTAGTTTATGTTTTTATTCACGTAAAAAAATATTTTTTTATTTTTAAATGAAGAAAAAAGAAGTATTTGCAAAAACGGCATCAAGAGGAGAAATTATGAATTTATGATCGTCTGTTTTTTGTAATAATAAGTCATTATTTTTCGAATCGTATTTTGAAAGAAATTATTATGAAAAGTTGTTTATACGCATTCATATTAATAAATCGATAGATAAAATTAATTAATTATAACTAAATTCATTTAATTATATAAAGAATAAAAAATTTATATAATTATAACTAAATTAACTGATCCAACCAATAATTTAATAGTTAAATAAAAATTTTAGTGGCTCAAGATTTTGATCGAATTAATTATTGATCCGATTTATTAACTCAATGTTTTTTTTCTTATTTCCACTGAACTTTTAGGCTTATTTTAATCCATGGATTTATGGACTAGTGAAATTTTTTGTAAAGTAATTCTTTTATTAAAAAAAAAAGTGTAATATCCAGAATTTCTTATTTTAATAAATAAAATAATTATAATAATTACTGAAATAAATAATTTAAAAAATATTTATCAAAATAAATACTCTTGTGTAAATGAGAGAGTGTTATCTCGTTTACAGTACGAGATACGTGAAAAAGTTATCTCGTTTATAGTGTAAACGAGATACAATAGGACAAATTTGCAGCAGTTATATAAAGATGTGTAACCCTTGACATTTTCTACACATTTTATTTCTTTTTCTGTCCCATTTTTCTCACAAAAACAAGGCAACAATGGCCAGTAATAACGTGTACCTAGTTGTATGTGTTTACTCCAATTGTCGTATGAGAAATGGCGATAACGAGATGATATTTGAGTGTGACAATCCGATACTGTTGCGAACTTAGCGTGTAAGTACGTTGTTGGAGTTGAAGAGTTTGATATTGAGCAACTTCGGTGGTAAAGTTACAAGAGAGGTGGGAAGGGTGGAGTATAGGTTGCCGACACTCATGGATAATGGAGTTTTTCGATTTTGACTATTTCGTCTTGTAGGGGACGAACATGTGCAGCTTGTGTTTGATATCCATGGGAGAATCATGGCAGAACAAGTGATGGAGCTTTTCCCCGAGGTTGGAGATGTTGGTCGTATTGGTTCTGTACACTCGACCTACGTATAAGACGACTGTCCTCTCGTACCACCACCCATTCATGTCTCCATTCCAGTGGAGGAGGTGGAGGAGGGTGACGAAGAGTCCGACGAAGAATACGTGGTGGATACGGTCCCGCAGCCAAACAAGCTTCAGGGTGAACGACTCCTTCCTCTGCGCGGCTTGCTGTGGCGCCACCAGAGGCCTGGCACCAAGCAGCCGCTCCACAAACTGCCACGTCTCCGTGTGGTAGTACTTACTGAAGTCACGGAGGCACCCCCGACTGGATCCCCATATACGCGTAGCCCTAGGTGATACGCCACATCCTGCAGGGTGACAGTGGCCTCACCCATAGGAGATGAAACGTGTGCGTCTTCAGATGCCATCGCTCCACGAATGTCGTAATTAGGGAATTGTCGAATGTGAAATCCTGAGGGGCATTGTGTAGCCAAATCTAGCCTCAACCAGATACGGGACGATGACGTTTGGTGGAAGAAGGGTATGACTCACTCGTTGGGACAGTAGAAGGCGAGGCCTCTAAAAAAAAAAACAATTCAAAATTATAAAGAGATATTTTGAAAAGTTTAATTGGATCTTCGACGATTAACGATCCTCGTATTTTCAAAATTTTAAATAGGCTTCCATATTTTTCCTATTAAATTCTTACACTATTTTTAAGTTTTTTATACCTTTTGTAGTAGGATCTTTTTAAGATAAAAAATATTAAACTTAAATAAATATTTCTTTTTAAGTTAAAGATATATCTAATTAAGAACATATCTACATCTTTAATTACTTGTTTTTTAGACAAATACCACTTTGTTAATTTTAATATATTTGATACTAAAAAAAAATCTAACTAGGACATAGAGTTTCAAACTAATAACTATGTCGCAATAACCTACCATAATTAAATAAGATTCCAGATTTCTACAAGTGACCTGTTCCTAACACTACATACTATATACTGGTTCTTTGTGACTACGCTAACCATATCTACATACAAAAATGTATCTATATGGGATTGCACAAAATTCAACAGAAAAGAACTAACATCAAAGTCGGTTGCTCCGGCATAATGCGAAGTCTCATTGAGCCTATTGATGTCTCCATCGTTACTAGCTGTGCGCGCCATCGTCGTATGTATTGATAGTTTGCTTAGAAAGGGGTAAAAGAGACGAAAAAGGTGGTGAAAAGGTTAAAATGGGACTCGGTCAAAGGCTGTGAACAACATATATTTAAAGACGTCGCCTAGCCTTATCTCGTTTACACTGTAAACAAGATAGGCTTCCGTATATTTTATTTACACTATAAACGAGATATACACATATTACGTCTATGTGTCTTATCTCGTTTACACTGTAAACGAGATACATGTAAAATTATCTTATTTACAATGTAAACGAAATAAAACAGGAGTATTTATTTCGGTAAATATTTTTTAAATTATTTATTTCAATAATTATTATAATTATTTTAGTTATTAAAATAAAATATCCGTAATATCCATGTATAATTAGTTTAAAATATATTTTATTGTTACAGTTATTTCACAAATCAGATGTATCGATTTATTATTGAAAAAAAATTACAAATTTTAAAATATTAAAACCAAACACTCCGATTTCTATTTTAGATAATTAAAAAATTAAAATCAAATCTACTAAATTATGTGATTTTTTAAAAAAAAAATTGCATGCACTAAAATGGAACCCTCCGATTTCATATTTATCTTCGCTGCTTAACAAATTTGACTGTTCGAATTGTTTAATAACAATTTAAAAAAAAAAATTAATACCATATTAGAAAAATACCAATTATTCTAATAACAATGCATAACACACCATTTTCATTCATATTAAAAAAATTAGCCAAATTTTAATCTCCAAAAGAGGATTGGAAGTAAGTCGAGTTGAACCGAATTAGAATAAGTTCGGCTTACGAAAATTAAACTTGGTTCATAACTTGACTCATTAACAATCGAGCCTATTTTGTAAGTTCAAACTCAACTCTGCGAAAGCTCACGAGCTGGCTCGAGCTCATGAGTTAGTTCAAATAATCGAAACATAATCTATAATTCTATATCAGTAAATTATAACTTATATATATATATATATATATATATATATATATATATATATATATATATATATATATATATGATATGGACGGTAAAAGTCGGTTACGACTTATAGCTCGGCAACGTTCAAACCTTGATTATAACCGAACTTTCTAATTAAGACAGCATTCATACTCTCCTAATAACGTCGGATTTGCACTTAATTCTCGGACGTTACATGGAAACGGTCAGTCTCAATCAACCAAGATAAAAGGAAAAGAACAGAGACCAAAAAGGTAACGAGTTTTTCCTAAGAAAAATATACACATAATTCCTCTTATTAACTTGAGCGTCGGAGGACCTTTGCAGGTACCCACCACCTCGGTTCCCATTGCTGTGCTTTCTATTTCCACTACAAGGAGCTTGCCGATCTTTTCCGTGGAACGAGTTATACCTCGGCATTAACAGGTCAGAACATTTGGCGCTAGAAGGAGGGCCGATTTGATATATTACTCGGTGTAAGCATCGAATTCGTTATGGCTGATGCTCCTCCTCCTACCCCATCCGAGCTCATGAGGATGGTAACCGAGCTTCAACAAGCAAATCAACGGATGGCGGAGGACAATCAGCGAATGCAAAATCAAATTGCGCAACTACAACATGCTCGCCTGGAGCACAATAATAATAACCACGAACAACACGGGAATGATGAACGGCAATCACTACCAACCCATGTTTCTGATACGCCACAACGTAGGACTGATGAGGAACAACAGAATGAAGAGGCCCAACCTGAAGATGAGGGCGAAAATACAGATAACTCTGTAGGACCATTCACAGCTGAGATAATGAACTTCCAGCTACCTAGGCAGTTCACTCTACCGACCACATTAACCCCATATGACGGGCTGGGAGACCCAAAACAACATGTCAAAAAATTCCGATCAATCATGATTGTTAACGGTGCCTCTGATCCTATTTTATGCCGATGTTTTCCTTCTTTTTTAGATGGTCCTGCACTTGACTGGTTTTGTTCTTTGCCTGCAGATTCTATATCACGTTTTCAGGAACTCGCCAAACAGTTTGAGGATCATTTTGCAGCCTCGGCGATATACCTCCACGACTCTGACTACTTAACAACCATCATACAAGGTCCGCAAGAAAGTCTAAAAGACTATATAACTCGGTTCACTAAGGTCGCCATGAGTATTCCGGACCTCCATCCCGAGGTACATCTTCATGCTATCAAAAGTGGCCTTCGTCCAGGGAAATTCCAAGAGACCATCGCGGTAGCTAAGCCAAAAACTCTGGCGGAATTCCGCGAAAAAGCTAAAGGGCAGATTGATATTGAAGAACTCCGCCAAGCGCGGAAACCAGAAAGGTCGACCACTAAAGACGACGAAAGAGCTCGGGATACCAAGAAGGGTTTCAAACCAGTACCTCGTTACGAATCATATACACAATTCAACGCCAAAAGGGACGATATCATTAAGGAGATTCTAAACTCAAAGTTGATTAAACCTCCCCGTAAGGCAGGCAATTACCCCGAGCCTAGAAACGTCGACAAATCCAAATACTGCACTTTTCACCAGAAGCATGGTCATACCACTGATGAATGCATAATTGCTAAGGATCTACTGGAACGGTTGGCACGACAAGGTCATCTTGATAAATTTATTGCAGGTCATATTCAAAGGAGAACGGCATCCAACTCCGAGCAACCCTCAACAGGACAATCATCAAAAGAAAAAGACAAAGCCCCGGCTCAACCAAGGGGAGTGATCAATTGTATTTCCGGAGGTTACGCCGGAGGGGGAAGTACAAGCTCGGCCAGAAAACGAACGTATCGAGCTATGTTAGCAGTCGACGCTGACCATAATTCTGCGCCAATCCCAGATGTACCCGAGCTGACCTTTCGTTCCACCGACTTCAATTCCAGACACACAAACTATGATGACCCTGTGGTCGTCTCTATCCAGCTTGGAGACCTTATTGTTCGGAAGGCATTACTCGACCCAGGGAGTAGTGCTGATGTACTTTTCTTTACAACTTTTCAAAAGATGAAATTAAGCACTAACATTTTGCAGCCATATTCAGGAGACTTGGTCGGATTCTCAGGAGAGCGAGTACCCGTCCTGGGATCCGCATGGTTACAAACTACACTAGGCGAGCAACCATTGTCCAGAACACAGGATATTCAATACCTAGTCGTAGACTGTTTTAGCCCTTATAATGTTATCCTAGGGAGACCTTTTTTAAACAGATTCGCTGCTATTGTTTCTACTTATCACCTCTGTGTCAAGTTTCCTGTGCAGGATAACGTTGTTGCAACCATACATGGTGATTTGCAAGAAGCTCGGCAATGCTACAACGTAAGCTTGAAACCCATCAGAAGAAACACCGAAACTCGGATCAACTCAATTCAATCCGGAGCACCAAATTTGACAGAATTAGACCCAAGAGCCGACTTTCAGGAACGTCCCCTGCCCAATGAAGATCTCCAAAAGGTCGCCTTAACCAGCGATCCTGCAAAGTTCACATTCATCGGCACATCAATGAAAAATGAGGTCAAAACAAAGATAATCAGCTTCTTATGTGCGAATGCCGACCTTTTTGCATGGACTTCAGGAGATATGCCGGGGATTAGTCCATCAGTAATAACACACAAGCTAGCCGTTAGCCCGGCAGCCCGACCAGTTTCCCAAAAAAAGAGAAACCTCGGCACCGAGAAGCGATCAGCCTCCATGACAGAAGTCAACAAACTCCTCGAAGCAAAGTTCATCCGCGAAATCAGATTCACCACGTGGTTGGCTAATGTCGTTATGGTAAAAAAGAACAACGGTAAATGGCGCATGTGCGTCGACTTTACTGATTTAAATAAAGCATGTCCAAAAGATGCTTATCCTCTACCTTGCATAGATACATTAGTAGATAACTCCTGTGGTTATGATACTTTGAGTTTCATGGATGCATACTCTGGTTATAATCAGATCCTTATGCATCCATCAGACCAAGAGAAAACAGCTTTTATAACTGAAAATGGTAATTACTGCTATAATGTTATGCCTTTCGGTTTAAAGAATGCAGGGGCAACATACCAACGACTGATGAACAGAATTTTTGAGCAACAAATAGGCAGAAATATCGAGGTCTACGTCGATGACATGGTAGCCAAAACAAAGGTCGGCCAATCCCACATACACGACCTGGAAGAAATATTTTCTCAAATAAGAAAATATAACATGAGACTGAACCCCGAAAAATGCGCATTCGGTGTCAAAGGCGGAAAATTCCTCGGGTTCATTCTGACAAGTCGGGGTATCGAGGCAAACCCAGAAAAATGTCAAGCAATACTCGATATGCAGAGTCCAAAGACGACAAAAGATGTTCAACGGCTAACAGGCAGATTAGCGGCGTTGTCAAGATTCTTGCCATGCCTAGCTTTCAAATCATTCAACTTTTTCCAATGTTTAAAGAAAAATACGAAGAGCTTTTCCTGGGATGAGAAATGTGAAGAAGCATTTTTAAGCTTGAAGCATTTCCTCTCCAAACCACCTGTTTTGCAGAAACCAAAGCTCGGCGAACCATTATACCTATATTTGTCCGTCACTGAGCTAACCATTAGTTCTGCTCTTGTTACAGAAAACAACAAAGATCAGCAGCCAGTATACTTCGTGAGCAAGACACTACAAAATGCAGAACTTAGATACCCGAAACTTGAAAAGCTCGTCCTGGCACTGATATTTTCGGCAAGACGCCTCCGACCTTATTTTCAGAGTCATACAGTCATCGTTCGAACCGAACATCCACTTCGACAAATACTCTCTAAGCCTGAATTAGCAGGACGAATGACTAAATGGTCCATTGAACTCTCCGAGTTCGACATACAATTCCAACCTCGGGGATCTGTTAAATCGCAATGCCTAGCTGATTTTGTGGCAGAATTTACTAATACTTCAGCCGAGGAAAGTAGTCGGCCCTGGACGCTATTTGTTGATGGAGCTTCAAACCCCCAAGGAGCAGGAGCAGGAGTATTGCTAGAAAGCTCGGATGGTATAATCCTCGAACACTCTCTGAGGTTTTCATTCAAAGCCAGCAATAACCAAGCAGAATACGAAGCCCTCATAGCTGGGCTCAGGTTAGCAACTGATTTACATATTCATGATTTGAAGGTTTATTGTGATTCATTATTAGTCGTACAACAAGTAAATCAAACTTTCCAAACAAAAGATCCAATTCTTTCGAGGTATTTGAATATTGTTCGGAACTTGTTAAATAAGTTTTTTAAAATAGAAATTGTCCATATACCTAGAGAACAAAACCACAGGGCAGATGTCTTATCAAAATTAGCAACAACACAAGCACACACTGCTACACTTTTACAATCAACCTTAGACAAACCGAGCATTGACTCAGCAAATATTCTAAACACCTCGACTAAAGATAGTTGGCAACAACCTTACATTCAATACCTCCGCAGCGGATCTGTTCCGGAGGAGATTGAAGACAAAGGTAAATTCAGAAGACAAGCTTCTTTTTTCACCTTGATAAATAACACTCTATATAGGCGAGGTTATTCTCGACCATTATTGAAATGCCTGGATAGGTCAGAGGCCGATCTTCTCTTAGCTGAGGCTCACGAAGGAATCTGTGGCATACACTGTGGAGCTCGGAGCTTGGCGCAGAAAGCTCTCCGAGCAGGATTTTATTGGCCGACAATATGGAAGGACAGTAGGCATAAAGTTAAAACCTGTGACAACTGCCAGAAGCACTCACCGATCATTAATATGCCTGCCGAACATCTCCATCAATCAGTGGTAAGTTGGCCATTCGATCGGTGGGGAATAGACATACTCGGCCCTTTCCCCACTGCTCCGAGACAGGTAAAATTTTTGGTTGTTGCAGTAGATTACTTCTCTAAATGGATTGAGGCACAACCACTCGCAAAAATCACCTCATCACAAATAATCAGTTTTGTGTGGAAATATATAATTTGTAGATTCGGTATACCAGGCCATATCGTAACCGATAATGGTCGTCAATTTACTGATAGCACTTTCAAAGAATTCTTACAGAATTTAAAGATTAAGCAACACTTCTCTTCTGTGGAACATCCGCAATCCAACGGCCTGGCAGAAGCAGCAAATAAGGTCATCCTTCAAGCATTAAAGAAAAAGCTGGACCACGCAAAAGGCTTATGGGCCGAACTTATCCCTGAAGTCTTATGGGCATACAACACAACAATCCACTCAACTACCAAAGAAACTCCCTTCAGGTTGGTCTACGGATCCGAGGCAATGATTCCAATGGAGGTGTCTCAAAGCTCTATACGAACACTAGCATAAAATCATGAGAAAGCTCGGCAAGCCGAGCTTGACCTCGTTGAAGAAATTAGGGAGACAGCGGCTATTCGGCACAGAGCTCTACAACAACAAGTAAGCCGACGATATTCTCGGAAGGTGGTCCCAAGGTCATTTAATCACGGAGACTTAGTACTTCGTAAGACTGAACAAGCCCGCCGACCTCCTTCTCATGGGAAGCTCGCCGCAGCCTGGGACGGCCCGTACCGAGTATCCGAGGTATTAGGCCGAGGAGCATACAAGTTGGAACAGTTAGATGGCACGCAAATTCCTAACACATGGAACATAAACTCTTTGAAGCAATATTACAGTTAACAGTAAGGAAACATACCAGTACTCTTTTTCCCACCTTGAGAATTTTTTTCCCAAAAAGGGTTTTTGCTCATAGGGGGTTTTAATGAGGCTGGTTCGCCTGAAACAAACTTGTACAGGTATCATTATTAATAAACATTCATTTTCTTCTACATATTTTATGTCATAAACCCCACAACAATAAACACAGACGGGGGACTTCTCTAAATCGTCCAGATATAATATTCCTATAAAAGGGAATTACTAATAAAAGATAAGTCGCATTATCATAATACGAATGCGCAAATACTACAGTCATCAAGCCTCAAAATGGCTACATCAGAAAACCGATTAGGAAACAACAAAACCTAATCTATCAGTTTATAGCCAAACTACTGAAATACAAGATCAAAACAGAGAAACATATGCAGCAAAATAAACAGAAACATTTTTTTTCACACAAGCAAAAGGCGAACTCCTACAAAAACTAATCGGCAAGATTATCATCCCCTTCTTCAGCAGCCTCCTCATCATCTACGAGCTTCCCGCCTTGAATCACTTTACCAGGATCCATGGCACCGAAATCACCATCAGGAGCAAGGAACTTTGCTTGATTAACAGCTCGCTCAAAGCCCTCTGCAAAAGCATCCAAGATATCACCCTGCTTGTTATCTTCAAATTGCTTCATCTTAGCAGACAGCTCGATCATCCGATCATTCACAATCGACAGGTCATTTTCTTTCTCTTTCAATAAAACAGAAATTCTCTCATGACATTCTCTTTCAACTTTAAGATCGGTCTCAGCCTCTGATAATTTTTTCTTCAAATCCTTAACGGTCACCTCACTCAGCACTAATTGATTTTTTAATTCAGCAAACTTCGAAACTTCAGATAATTCCTTTTGGTGTTTTTTCTCCTGACTACGACCAATACTGGCCAATCGAAATCCCAAGACCTGATATATTAAAACCAACACATGTCAAACGAAAAAGGAAAACAGGAACGCACAAACCATCACGCATTTTACACACAAATTACCTGCAGGTATTGATCAACACCTATATCGCCAACTCCTTCTACCCTACTTTTATCCGCAACAGATTGAACAATTTCATCGGCCACAACACTGAAGGGGAATTTCTTGTTCCATACCGAGGAATTCTCCTCCTCCTCCTCAAAAGAGTGCAGCCTCTCTTGCTTTAAAATAAAGTTCGGCAAGTCATCAAGTTGCAATTTCTCCTCTCCAACCCCTCCCTCATTTTCAGTAACTGCATCCGATTTCCTTTTTTTGAAAATGATCCCCTTTCTCTTCGGTAGCGGTTGATCAACCTCAGCCCCACCATCCGCCTTTTCAGCATTTGATGAGGATCCCTCAAAATTCTTCGCTTTAAATCGGGACCTCAGACTCGAGGCAGTTACACCAGGAAAATTACCAGCTGCAAATTTCACGAAAAACCAGTGAACCAAGTAGCAAAAAAAAAAAAAAAAAAAAAAAAGAGAAAAAGCTTTCTCACCAAAATATCTTAAAACAGCCGATCTATCTTCCTCCCAGGGAAGTAGGTCAGAAACAGATATCAACCCCCCCTTATCCACCATTTCAATCAAAAACGAGATAATGCATTCATTCCGGCTATTAATCAATTCAGGTCCCAATATGTGCTGTGGATGACAACACCAATACAGTGGGAATTTTTCCCCCAGATGCTCATCCAGGTAAAATGGATACTCTTCATCTACTGATTTTACTTTCAAAAACATTTCTTTGAAATCTTTAAAAGATGATTTGTAAAGTTTAAAGATGGAAAAACCAGGGGTACTGTTTAAGTTAATCCACAAACCTTTCCACACCCCCTTAGCTTGAAACAAAGAAAAAAACAACTCCACCTCTGCTTCAATTTCAAGAAAATCCATTAAAGCTTGAAAGCATCTGATAAAAGCCCACCCATTTGGGTGTATCTGAGATGGAGCACAATTAAGTTGTTTCATCACAGTACACTCAAAGTCAGAAAAGGGAATTTTAACCCGCAACTCCTCAATCATACAACTGTAAACATAGAAATTTTCAAAATCTTTTTTCCTATGGAAAACGCGATCAGCTCGACTGCATGGAAGCAATTCTATATGAAAACCCGTCCTAACTATCCTCCCAACATTTATCCGACTCACACTCTCAATATCAGAAAATAGAGAAGCCCGTAAGTGGACATCACCATCAACCCACTCATAATCACCATCGTCTTTAACCTCAGGAAGCAAATTTTTCTTCTTCTCACTCATTTTTTGACAAAGATCAAAAAGAAAAAGCAATCAGAACAGAACGGGGTGAAGAGAAATTACTAACCTCTTCTACTCATTCTTCTTTAAAAACTTATCTTTCCAACTTAAACTCCAATGCGTGTGAAAACCTGAAACAGAGAAGATAGTTTAATTAAACCTTTCAGTTCCATAAATAAATCTTAGCCTTTCCATCTATATTAATTTTAACGGCTACAGATTGATCTTGGAAGTTGCACCTAAGACATAAATAACACAATATCCTATATACATAAATGCTATTTACTTTAAGAAACCCTTTCGCGTTCCAGGCTTGACCAAGGTAAGACACGTTGACCTGGGGGCTGCACATGCCGAGCTATAACTCGACGAAAAGCTCAACCTGTCTCCTCCAAACCAGGTCAAGCTTGGGGGCTGTGATATGGACGGTAAAAGTCGGTTACGACTTATAGCTCGGCAACGTTCAAACCTTGATTATAACCGAACTTTCTAATTAAGACAGCATTCATACTCTCCTAATAACGTCGGATTTGCACTTAATTCTCGGACGTTACATGGAAACGGTCAGTCTCAATCAACCAAGATAAAAGGAAAAGAACAGAGACCAAAAAGGTAACGAGTTTTTCCTAAGAAAAATATACACATAATTCCTCTTATTAACTTGAGCGTCGGAGGACCTTTGCAGGTACCCACCACCTCGGTTCCCATTGCTGTGCTTTCTATTTCCACTACAAGGAGCTTGCCGATCTTTTCCGTGGAACGAGTTATACCTCGGCATTAACAGGTCAGAACAATATATATATATATATATATATTAAATTATTAATACACATATTCTATATGCATTTAATCTATACTTTTAATATTATATATAATCGAGTCAGTTCACGAGCTAATGAGTTGAGCTTATCCAAACTCAAACTAGACTCATTTAATTTATGAACTCAATTCTAAGCTCAAACTCGGCTCACCAGCTCACAAGTTCAGCTTATCAAACTATTAATGAGTCGAGTTCGAGCTGGCTTATAAGTCATGAGTCAGTTTGACTCACTTCCAGTCCTATCTCCAAGCAAGGACGGACGTAAAGGGGGGGGGGGGGGAGGGGGCGGCGAGTGGAAGCCTCGGTCCCCCTGCTTTTTTTAAAAAAAAAAATGAATAGTAAGAGTTAATAGTCAAATTCGTCTATGAAAGATTACCCATTCTTCAAGTTAGTCCTCAAAAGATTTTTTTAGTCATATTAGTCCTTAAAAGATAAAACGTGAGTTAAATTGGTCCTTCCGTTCATAGTTGTCAGAACCGAACCAGTTATAGAGATCGGAGTGCTACTCTTTCACATTCATTTAAAGAAAAGATAAGATTAGAGTATCTAAATCAAAATAAAACCTTAAAAATTGAAGATAGAATTTTAAAGATAAGATAGATGAATAATAAGATAATAATTTATAAAAACGATAACAAAATTGAAATAGGCGTAGTAAACACTTCAATCGATTGGGTAGCACAACCAATCGATTGAATTCGACAAATCCATATTGTTTTGATGACTTCACTCGATTGGGTAACACAACCAATCGATTGAATTGTGAGGTCAGGTTGTTTTGAAGCATTCAATCGATTCGGTAGTATAAACAATCGATTGAATTATTAAAAACCCACATTTTAGTCATCGTTTAATCGATTGGGTAATATGGCCAATCGATTGATTTTTGCGAAAACCATGCTACCTTGCAATTTTCAATCGATTGTTTTGTGATAACAACCTGTAGTCCAATCGATTGAGTTATGGGAAACCTGAAATTCAATCGATTGTTTTGATAATCCAATCGATTGATTTTCAAAGAAACACGATTTCACAGCCCTGGACGAACGTCACGGATCAAATATAATCTTTTAATCGATTATGATTGCTAAAAAGTTTATTACGATCAATGGAAGATCTAATTTGTTATTGTTTTTGTTTTTGATTGTTAATAAACATAATAGACTAATGATAAAATAATAATTTATAAAATAAAAAATAGTTTTTATGATTTAATAAACTATATGGGGTTAATTTCTAATTAAAATTATATAAGGACTATTTAGCCGTTATTAAAAAAAACTTAAAAAATATATTTTGTTCTGGGACCATTTAATGGTTCAAACGTTTTGGGACCATCAAATCCTTTACCTACACATTATTAACCTTTGAAGACGAGTGTTTTGAAACCACATACATGTTATTAACCTTAGGAAGCACTAATAATATAAGCCACCTTTTTAATAAGTATATATTAAATTTAAATATTAAAATTACTATCAATTTAATTTTTATTTTCAGTTAGTATATTTAATTAGAGAATTAGTGGGATAATAATATAATATAGAGAGCTGCTACATATCTAAATATTTTTGATAACTAAATTGACCCAAATCCAACAAAAATTACGTAGCGTGTATACACGCACTTAACTCACGCAAAGTGAAGTGGATAGAATCATAGATAGGGAACTAACTATGTCAGTGACCTACCAAAATTTATTGTAGAAATTGAATTTTCAAGATCAATGATTGGACCATGCACACTAGAAATGCCATTTTTTGGATAAAGGAAGAGATTACTTGATCTATTTTCGTATCACTCATAATATATATTAATTCGAGCACCTATTTCAGATGCATATCCCATTTTTGCACAACAGGAATATGAACATTCGCGAGAAGCGATAGGCCGTATTGTATGTGCCAATCGCCATTTGGTTAATAAGCCCGTGGATATTGAAATTCCACAAACGGTACTTTTCGATACTGTATTTAAAGCGGTTGTTTGAATTCCTTATGATATGCAAATCAAACAAGTTCTTGCTAATGGTAAAAATGGGGCTTTGAATGTCGGAGCTGTTCTTATTTTACCGGAGGCATTTGAATTGGCCCCCCGATCGTATTTCACCCGAGATTAAAAAAAAGTTGGGTAATCTCTCTTATCAAAGCTATCGTCCCACAAAAAAAAATATTCTTGTGGTAGGTCCTGTTCCCAACCAGAAATATAGTGAAATCACCTTTCCTATCCTTTTTCCCAATCCCGCTACTAAGAGAGATGTTCACTTCTTAAAATATCCAATATATGTAGGCGAAAACAGGGGGAGGGGTCAAATTTATCCTGACGGGAGCAAGAGTAATAATACTGTGTATAATGCTACAACAGAGGGGATAGTAAAAAAAATCATACAAAAAGAAAAGTAGGATATGAGATAACTATAGCGGATGTATCGGATGGACGTGAAGTGATTGATATTATACCTCCAGGACCAGAACTTTTTGTTTCGGATGGTGAATCTATCAAACTTGATCAACCATTAACGAGTAATCCTAATGTGGGTGGATTTGGTCGGGGATGCGGAAATAGTACTTCAAGATCCGTTACGTGTCCAAGGTCTTTTGTTCTTCTTGGAATCGATTATTTTGGCACAAATCTTCTTGGTTTTTAAAAAGAAACAATTTGAGAAGGTGCAATTGTCCGAGATGAATTTCTAATTTACAGGTCCGCAAATTTATGAACATATTAAACCTAAGTCGGTAAAAGAACTAAATTTTAGTCGATAAATTATATACTGTAATTTTATTCTGTATAATAAAAAATTTAAGAAAAAGGATTGAACCTTTGATTCTTTCGAGTCTTTTTCTACCATATTTAGAGAATTTTTTGTACTGCCGTAATAGTCAATCATAGTATATATAGTGAAGAAAACTATTTTACTTTGTATTTTTTTAACCCAATAAATTAGAATAATGATTATGTCACTGTTTTCAGATTTTTCAATGTCCTACAAATAGAAAACAATTATTAGTTTTTTATTGTTGTAATATAAAAAAAAAGTTGGAGAATATTAAGCACAATAGAAATCAAAATAGGAAAAACGAGATTCTAGGAGAGATTTTATTTTTTATTTTTTCCTAGAGTTTGATTGTTTTTTTATTGTAGCAAAATATCGAAATAGAAAATCTTTTCTATTCTATTTATATAGAATAATACTTGTTGATTCCCTTTTTTGAGCGAAACCTTTATGAGATAAGATAAAATATTATCTTAATGAATACAGTATACCACATCATGTAGTAGACAAACAAAAAAGGGGATTGACCCAACAGTAAGATTTCGAATAGAAAAAGGGAATAAAGATAGAATAGAATTAAGAATATATTACAATATAATTAAACAGAATTCATATTATTTTTATTGCAATATCCCGAAAAAGTAAATCAAATGATTCTCCTTTTATTCTTTTTTTTTTTTACTTTTCTTTCAACTTAAATTGAAAGAAGTTTTTCTCTGGAAAAGACTTTTTTTAATCAAAAAATAAAGTTCACTTTTAAAAAATATTAATAAAATTTGAAATGGACTTTTTTGAAACATTGAAAAAAAGTTATCTATTGAGTCATTTATAGAATAAGAAATCTTCTTCTTATTAAGAACTCAATGGGACCCCCTCAAATTCATCAACAAAAAGAGTGGATCCCTATTGAGTTCTTCTTACACGTTCATTTTGCAAACTCAATTCATCTGATTACTACAGGAATGAACCCAATTCAGAATATGAACCATAAAAGAAAATACCAATTAAACCGATCACATGAATACCCGTTACAGTACCTATTATCCAAAGAGGAATCCTTCCAGTAGTATCGACCATTTATCCCACTTTCCTCCACAGTTGATCAAGTAGTCATGCTAGTGACATAAACAGTCATAGATAATTATGAAATTATATCCTTCTGAATGGGATAAGAGAATTCTGAATATGTATACGTATTTATTCTCTTTTTTTTATTAATTGAAGAAATAATTTGAAAATAAAATAGCAAGTACAAAAATGAGTAATAACCCCAGTAGAGATTCGTACGATTCAATTCTACATTTTGTTCGTTTGGGTTTGATTGTGTCATAGCTCTATAATTCGGATTAGGTTTATCATTGGATGAACTGCGTTGCTGATATTGGTCCCAAAAAAAAAATAGTGGATACTACTAGTCCGTGAACAGTCAACCATCGTACTGTAAAAATTGGATAGGTCCTATCTATGGTCATTGGAACCTCTTAAAAAGATCTACTAAATTCATCAAGTTGGTCCAAAGGATCAAAATGGCTAGTTATTAATGGAATTCCTTGTTAGTTCTCCATAAAATACTCGTTTGGCCGAGGACTTCCAAAAACATCGTAAGCTAAACCCGTGCTGACAAATAACCAACCCGCAATGAATAGGGAGGGTATAGTAATGCTATGAATAATCCAGTATCGAATACTGGTAATAATATCAGCAAAAGAACGCTCTCCGGTGCTTCCAGACATGTTGAGCTCCACATATTATTGTACAGTCAAAGGGGATCGATTCCATAAAAGATGAGAGCAGTAAGTAGAAATTTACTAAGAATCATCCTTGTTAGATCATCAATATTGTACCCAGGATGTCTTTTGAGTATATCGAATTCATATAGCTATCCTTCTTCAGACACAGCAACGAAATTAAAAGATTCGTGCTGAGATCAAGTACTAGATTCTTTCTAACTTTCTTGTTAGTTGTATCAATGCAATGTACTCAATACAAAATTTTGCAAAGTTTAAGAGTCTAATAGATCTTTATAGTATAAGATGAAGGTTCTCCACATGTTATTAATTAATATATATTCAATATTAGCTTCGGATTACAAACCGAAGATCAATTAAATTGTGACTTCCATGGACTGACTTGTATTTGTTTTTGATAATTCATGACATAGATTCTCCTATTTTATTTCTCCAATTCAATTAGATGCCAAATCCGAAAAGAGTGGTTGTGGAAGATGTTTTCTTGTTGTTACCCCCTTTTTTTGAAGAAAGAGTTGAATTGGTTAGTTATCTAGTAACAAATATAAAAAATAGCAGTAATAGATACTTTCTATTTGATGACAGAAAAAAAGACTTTTTCGTGGTTGATAGAGTTTTCTTTTTAAATAAGATATGGAAAGACAAAAAAACTGCAAAACCCGAGTTTGAGGGATGGGATCTCATATACTTTTTCTTCTGTTGTAGTATAGTAAAGGAATTGAATCCACGACTAAATCTAATGATAAAAAAGTGAAAAGGCATTCTAAGGTAACTCGTTTTTTGTTTTAAATAAAAAAATTGAACAAATTACATACAATAAAAAAGAGGGGGCCGATTTTTCCGTTTTTTCCATAGAAATTCAAGAATTAAGTTAAACAACAAAGTTCTTTTTTATTATTATAATTTTAATTATTTTATTAATATCTTTTTTTATTTCTTTATTTTAAATTATGAAATATTTTGAAATAGAACTGAATAAATATTCTATTTTAGAATAGAAAGAAGAAATATAAATATTCTAGAAACTAGAAATAAAAAAATAATTTGATTTTTTTTGGATTATTTTACTCAACTTACGAGTTGCTAAAAAAATCTGTTGATTTTGAATCACAGGATGGATAGTTGTCATACGTGATGAATTGATTTTTTACCGATATCACTCTATTTTTGTTCCTCTATAATGATTGATAAATCCACAAATCTCAATTGTACTTCTTAAATGGTATTTTTTTCTTCTTCTCCTATTCGATTGTATTTTCTTGGAGATTTAGGGAAGTACTTTGTAAACATACGTATAAAAAGAACTTATTTCATTTAGCTTATTTATGCCCACTATAACTAGTTATTTCGGATTTCTACTAGCGGCTTTTAGCATAACCTCAGTTCTTTTTATCAATCTGAGTAAGATACGACTTATTTGATTTCCAAATTTGAATTAAATTAGAGATTTTCTAATACTACTAGATATTCTTGAGTTCTTTATAATGTTAATTTCCAATTCTTGCTTGATCATTGAGATTCGTGGTCAATACAGGTTAATATTTAGTTTAAGTATAAAGAATATATATTACCTCCCCTTTTTCTTTCCTTTCAAACAAAAAAGAATGATTGAAATTTTTCTATTTGGAATTGTATTAGGACTAATCCCTATCACTTTGGCTGGATTATTCCTAATTGCATATTTACAATACTGACATGGTGATCAATTGGACCTTTAATTATGGTGATCAATTGTGTTCAGTTAATAAATAATTTAAATAATAATAAATAGAAAATTTTTCTAACATGAAAATCTATTTCATTTTTATGGAATGTTCGGACAGAAATAGACCCATTTTTATTAGAAAACAAAAAAGCTATCGAATGAACCGTTGTACATTTCAAATTTGAATTAAGAATTCGGCAAAAAATTCAAGTCGTTATTAACAAAATAACTATTTTTTTATAGTCCTATATAAAATTATATATTAGAAATTGAAATAAAGAAAAAGGGAGGATTAATTAAAAATGTGGAATTTTAAAACATATCTCTCCGTGGCACCAATGGTAAGTACTCTATAGTTCGAAGTTTTAACGGGTCTATTGATCAAAATCAATCATTTTTTTTTCGGATGCATTGATATTCTCCTTTTTAAATTATAGTTACTGTCGCAGGAAGCGGTGAAGAGGATTCAAAATCGAAAAAAAATATCAAAAATTCTTCCTATTTTTTTTAGAATTCGAATTGAATAGAATAAGTTAAAAAAGAGAAAGAATATAAGAAAAGGTGGATTTGTCCTTTCCGAAACTCGAAATCTGGTACAGGCTTCAATGGAATTGAATGAATAATTCAATTCCATTCTTAATATTAAGAGAGTAAGACCGAAAATAGAAATAGAATAGCTAGGTTAGGGGTAACAATATCATTAAAGATACTTAAATAAAAACTAAAATACTGTACTGCGATTCGAAAAATTGCACTATAGAAAGAGCCATTGGTTTATCTCTCCAGCGAATCAAATTAGCCAAAGGTGTACGGTTATGAGCCCATGCTAAAGTTTCAATCAATTCCTGCCAATATCCGCGCCAGGAGATTAAGAACATAAATTTAGTAGCCCAAACAAGATGTCTAAATAAGAACATCCATACCCAAACGGATAAACTATTCATACCAAAGAGGTTATATCTATTGATAAGTTGTGAAGAGTTTAACCATAGATAATCTCTTAACCATCCCATCAAATAGGTAGAAGATTCATTAAATTGTGAGATATTACCCTGTTATAGTATAATGTGTTTCCAATGCCAGTAAAAAGTAACCCAGCCAAACGTATTTAACATCTAAAAAACTGCCAAATAAAATGCGTCCCAAGCCAAAATCACCTTGTCCCGGACCATCGCAAGGAAAACTATAACCAAAATCTTTTTTATCTGGCATTAACTTGGAACCACATGCATCCAAAGTACCTTTTACTAATATCAATGTAGTTGTATGTAAACCTAGAGCAATAGCATGATGAACTAAGAAATCTCCGGGTCCAATTGTTAAGAATAGAGAATTACTACTCTTAATTATAGTATTTAACCAACCGGACAACCATATACTTCGCCCCGCATTGAACGCCGAGCTATTCGTTGAAGATAATAGTACATCGAAGCCGTATGAAGTTTTACTATGCGTAGATTGTATCCATTGCGCAAATATGGGTTCGATCAAGATTTGTTTTTTCGGAGTGCCAAAAGCAAGCATGACATCATTATAGACATAAAGTCCCAAAGTATGGAACCCCAGAAACAGGCTGTCCCAACTTAAATGCGATATTATAGCTTCTTTGTGGTCTAACATTCTTGCCAATACATTATCCTCGTGTTGTTCTGGATTGTAATCTCTAATAAAAAATATAGCTCCATGAGCAAAAGCTCCTGTCATAATGAATCCTGTGATGTATTGATGATGAATATATAACACCGCTTGAGTAGTAAAATCTTGCGCTATAAACGCATAAGCAGGTAAAGAGTACATGTGTTGAGCTACCAAGGAAGAAATAACTCCCAAAGAGGCTAAAGCAAGACCTAATTGAAAATGAAGTGAATTATTGATTGTGTCATAAAGACCCTTATGTCCACGCCCTAATCTACCCCCTGGAGGAATGTGTGCTTCTAAGATCTCTTTTATACTGTGGCCAATTCCGAAGTTGGTTCTATACATGTGACCAGCTATCAGGAAAAGAATCGAAATAGCTAAATGATGGTGCACAATATCGGTCATCCATAAGCTTTGCGTTTGTGGATGGAATCCCCCAAGAAGTGTTAGAATGGCAATTTCTGCTCTCTGAGGGGTACTAAATAAATGACTACTGGAATATGGATTTTGAGCATAAAGATTCCACTGGCCTGTAAAAAGTGGACCTAATCCTAGAGGATGTGGCAATACACCTAAAAAATTATTCCATCGAACGTATTCCCCTCTAACTCCTGGAATAGCGACATGAACTAAATGTCCTGTCGAAGCCAAGGAACTGACTCTGAATAATCCTGAGATGATGATTAAGATGGGATTCGGCATTTTTAAAGCAAGAAACACTCGGTTTCCATTTTGGCTGTAGGTGTAACCACCCCGCTATTAAGAAATAATAGAAAAAGAGCTCCAGTATAAAGATCCCCATTAGTACATAAACCAATTGTATACCACTACTGATAAACACTGGAATAGGTAATATTCACTGGACCAAGAGCACCCTCACGAGTAAAAACTTCTACAACCGGTTGACCAAAATGAGGATCCCAAATTGCATGAGCAATAGGTCTTACATGTAAATGATCCTGTACCCATGTCTCAAAATTTTCCTGCCAAGCTACATGCACCAGATTCCTGGAAGTCCACAGAAAAATTATTGCTAATTATCTAAAATGCAAAGCAAAAATATTTTTATAAAGACATTCCTCAATAATATCATCATGACTCTCGAACTCATGTGCGGTAGCAATACCAAACCAAATACGACAAGTAGTGGGGTCTTGAGCTAAACCTTGGCTAAACCTTGGACATCTTTAATGCCATAATGCTTTTCAAATCCTCCTAGCCATTATTCTACTGTAATAATTTTTCCTAAGAAGAATGCCCATGTTGTGGCAATTCTACCCAGAAGATAACGGGTTACTTCTACCGCACGTCCCTATACAATACTCAAGGCTCTAGGCTGAGTAGCAGGAGCAACTTTTAATTTATTATGAGCCCAAACGATGGATTCAATAAGTTCTTGCCAATAACCACATCCACTGAATAGAAACATTAAACTAAAAGCCCATACAAAATGGACACCCAAGAAAAAGAGACCATATGCAGATAATGAAGAACCATAAGACTGAATTACTTGGGAGGCTTGCGCCCATAAGAAATCACGGAGCCACCCATTAATGGTAATGGAACTCTGTGCAAAGTTTCCTCCTGTGATATGAGTAACTACCCCCTTGATCGCTTATAGTACCCTAAACATCTGACTGCATTTTTCAACTGAAATGGAATATGACTACTGAAATTGCATTGTACATCCAGAATAGCCCCAAGAAGACATGATCTCAAGCGGATACTTGGAATGTCCCTCCTCTTTCGGGTCCATCACAAGGAAAACAAAAACCAAGATTTGCTTTATCCGGTATTAATCGCGAGCTACAAACAAATAGCATAGAACACCCTTTAGGAGTATCAATACCGTTAAACGAATTGTAAATGCATGAATGTGATGGACCAAAAAATCTGTAGTTCCTAATGGAATAGGTAACAAAGCAACCTTGTCCCCCACTGACACTAAATCACCACCGCCCCAAGTCAAACTGGTGCTTGTTGTTGCACTAGGAGCCGTTGTGTTCGGTGATAAAGTGTGGGTATTTTGTATCCATTGAGCAAAGACGGGTTGTAATTGTATAGCGGTATCTAAAAACATATCTTAGGGGCGCCCTAAAGCGCTCATGGTAACATTATGAATATACAAACCAAAACTGTGAAAGCCTAAAAATATACATACCCAGTTTAGATGTGATATGATTGTATCGTGATGGTTAAGAACACGATCTAATAGATAATTGTATCGAGTAGTTGGATCATAGTCTCTTACCATAAAGATGGCTGCGTGCACAACAACACCAACTATGAGAAATTCGCCAATCCACATGTGATGTGTGAACAATGATAGTTGGGTCTCATAGTCGGTAGCTATGTATGGATAAGGAGGCATAGAATACATATGGTGAGCTATAACAATAGTCAAAGAGCCTAACATAGCTAATTTAATAGATAATTGAACATGACATGAAGTTGTTAGAATCTCATATAGACCTTTATGACCCTGGCCTGTAAATGGACCCTTACGGGCCTCTAAGATCTCTTTTATACTATGACCAATCCCCCAGTTGGTTCTATACATGTGACCAGCTATCAGGAAAAGAATCGCAATAGCTAAATGATGGTGCGCAATATCAGTCAGCCATAAACTGTCAGTTACTGGATCTAATCCTCAACGAAAAGTAAGAAAATCCGCGTATTTTAACCAATTCAAGGTGAAAAATGGAGTCGTTCCTTCAGAAAAATTAGGATAAAGTTGAGCCAAAAGATCCCGATTCAAGATAAATTCATGAGGAAGTAGAATCTCTTTTGGATCTACTCCAGCATTTAAAAATTAGTTAATTGATAAAGATACATGTACTTGATGCCCGACTCAAGAAAGAGATCCAAGTCCTAGTAATCCTGCCAAATGGTGATTCAACATAGATTCTACATCTTGGAACCATGGCAATTTTGGAGCAACTTTGTGATAATGAAACCAACCAGCAAAAAATATTAAGGCTGCAAATACTAATGCACCAGTTGCGGTTAGGGCAGGCAATGGGTAGGGTAGGGTAGGGTTTGGACTTTACCCTAACCCTACCCTCAGGTTGAAATTTTTTTTAAAATTCTACCTTATCCTACCCGCGGGTTGAGAATTTCTCAACCCTAACCCTACCAGCACCCTAAAATTCTAAACCCTACCCTACCCGCAGATAAAATAAAAATTTCAAGCAAATATAAAGTTCAACCATTCCAAATTTCATACATATTAATAAAATAGAAAATAAAACCTATGTTCAAATTAAAAATAAAAATAATAAAATTTTAAAGAAATCTAACATAAAATTACGAATAATATGATCATCAATTAGTTTAGTAGTTATTTCAAGTTTTTATAAAAAAAAATATTGTGTGTTCAACATTCACTTTCTTCATTACATATATAACTTTTACATATATATTATATAATATATTAGGGGTGCGGGTAGGGTAGGGTAGGGTAGGGTATACCCTGAACCCGTACCCTACCCGAACGGGTTGGTCCGGGTTGGATACCCATAGGTAGGGTATAGATTGCCAGCCTAATTGCAATGCAATAAAGTTGTAATTCACTAGTTATTCCAGATGCTCGCCAAATCTAGAAAAAAAAAAAACGAAGGTTATTTGTATTCCTCGGAAACCCCCGCCAACATCACCATTTAATATTTCTTGGTCCACTATTGGCCAAACCACTTGGGCACTAGTTCCAATGTGAGTTGGATCACTTACCCATACTTCATAATTGAAAAAAGAGCACCATGAAAATACATGCCACTAAGCCAAAGAAAGATGATGGAGAGTTGGCCGAAATGGGCACTAAATATTTTTCGAAAAATCTCCTCTAAATCACTAGTATAGCTATCGAAATCATGAGCATCAGCATGTAGGTTCCAAATCCAAGTAGTAGTATCGGGTCCCTTAGCCATTGTTCTTGAGAAATGACCGGATTTTACCCATTCCTCGAAAGAAGTTTTTATGGGATCTTTATCTACCAAAATCTTTACTTTTGGTTCCGGCAAACGAATAATCATTGAGTCCTCCTCCTTTCGGACAACACATACAAAGAGACCTGCCAATATAAAAAAGATTAGTGAATTTTTGAGAGATTTTTATATTGAGTTTCTTTCTATTCCATCTCCCATCTGTAGTCATTTATTCTTTTTTTTTTGTTTGATATTTTTTTTATTTTTTTTGGTTTTATTCTTCTCAAGAAAATATATCAAGAAGAATTTTGAGAAAGTGAAATAAAAAGGAGAAGATGAAAAAAAGATGATAAAGCGAAAAATAAGGAGGAGAAATTCAAGTGAAACAAAACCAAATGAACTTGAATTAAACCAAGAAATGAACTGAAATTTCTTAAGGAATAAAAAAATTAGTCAATACTTAGAAGCAGCATCAAGGAATAAAAAATTTAGTCAATACTTAACAGCAGCATCAAGTGAACATCAATTAATTCACAAATAAATCAAAATTAGTTCAAATTTGAACCATTAGTAAAAAAAACTTAATTATCAACAAAAATACATCGAATTCATTTCTGGATCTAAAAGAATTTCAAATAAACTAAAAAATGAACCGAAATTATTTCATAATGGCACCACAGAAAATCAGAACCAATAAAGATGTTAGCAAAATGTTGGTGTTGTTGGTGATGACGATAACAAAAGATCACAAAAAAGGAAAAGAAGAAGAAGACGCAGCATCAGAGAAAGAGGAGGAGGAAAAAAGAAGAACATGTGTGCGCGAATTTAAAAAAAGAAGAAGAAGAAGAAGCGAAGGCAGTGAAACGTGTGTGCGTAAATTTAAAATACTTGGTTGGATTTGGTTAGAAGAAGCGACGGCAATGAAACGTGCGTATGTGAATTTAAAATACTTGGTTGGATTTGGTTAGGGTTATGATTTGGATGTAGAGCTTTATTCATTTTGTTATTGAGGTAAAACAAATCAATTTTATAATTAATGAAACTAGAAATGAGACCAAAAGTTAATTACAAAAACATTAAAATCCTATTAAAATCTAACCATGAATATAAATTTTCATTTGTAGACCCATATATGATTATTTCAGAAAATTGGCGATGAGATCTTCAATTTTGTCCTACAATAAAAAAAGGAAGATTATAAAACATATATGTATGTATTATTGGACAGAGATTTTCTACATTTAATAATTAATTCCATACATACCTCAGTGGTCCAACCGGAGAGATTATCTCTTAAGAGTTGAATTATAAGAGTGGTATCTTTGTTTGGCGGCTTTTCTAATGTTTTTATTTCTGCAATTGCTTCTTCAATACCCTTTAAAACAATAGAAATCAACACAGTTTAGTAGATTTTTAGAATCTTGAAATGAAGCAAAAGTTAAGTTATACAAGGAGTAAATTTTTGCTAAATAAGTGAACATAGAAATATATTAAAAGATGGCTGCAAATAAAATATCCCATAAGATTAAGATAATAGAGTAAAGTATTGTTTTTGTCTCCAATGTTTGGGGTAAGTTCTATAATTGTCCCTAACGTTTCAATCGTCCTATTTAAGTCCCTAACGTTTCAAAATTAATTCAATGTTATCCTGCCGTTAAGGATCCGTTAACAGAATTGACGACAAGACAAAATTGAGACGATTTTGAAACGTTAGGGACTTAAATAGGACGAAAACGTTGGAGACAAAAATGATGCATAAAAATAAATTTTAATTTTATCCTTCAATAATATCAATTTTTTACTATACATAGTATTCAATTATTTTTTAATCACATCTAAGTAAATTACACTTAATCATATTACTTTCATTTTAAATAAATTAATTTTTTTTATAATTTTACTCTTAAAGATTTTTAGTTATCATGAAATGTTTGTAAAATGACTAGTATATAAATTTGCAGAGAAGAAAAACATAATATATATACAATAAAATATAAATTATACCTTTTGTCTCTAATGTATCAAAATTTTTTAAAATTATGAAAAAATAAATTTATTTAAAATGAAAGTAATGTGATTAAGTGTAATTTATTTAGATGTAATTAAAAAATAATTGAATATTATGTACAATAAAAAATTAATATTATTGAAAGATAAAATAAAATTAAAATTTATTTTTATGTATCGTTTTTGTCCTATTTAAGTCCTAACGTTTTAAAATCGTCTCAATTTTGTCCCGCCGTCAATTCTGTTAACGGATCCCTAGCGGCAGGACAACATTGGGTCAATTTTAAAACGTTAGGAACTTAAATAGGACGATCACCGGGGACAAAAACGATACTTTACTCAAGATAATAACATTGAGAGAAGATTGGAAAAAGATACTTGATTGAAAAAGAGACTTAATTTTGGTCTAAGGAATATAAAACTACTAAATAAAATTTACAATAGGAGTAATTTAAAGAAATAATTTTGTGGTATTTGGTTGGATAAGAGTTTTAAATAATTGTTTGGATCAATATTTTTTATTAAAAAAATAAAAAATTCAAAAGGATTGAGAGTGTACCTGTTTAGCCATGTCACAAGCTTTATCAGGCTCATTGAGGATTTCATGGCAGAACACTGAGAAGTTGAGAATGAGACCTAATCTTATTGGACTAGAAGGCGGAAGATCCACTACAGCAATATCCTAAACCAAAAATAAAAAATAAAAAAAAATAAATAAAAGGACAATCGTTAATTCATCATCATTCCAATAAAAAATATTAATCCAAAATTCCCAAAGCATTTAGACTACTAAAACCTTTATTTTCAACTTAATTATTATGATTTTTAATAATTTTATGAAAAGAAATTAAAAATAATTATACATCTTTTTTTAAATAGATATAATAAACAGGACGAATAACATACATTGATTCATTTAATTTGCAAAACATGAGAATAATTATACATATACACAAGATTAAACTAAAAACAAAATCATACAGCTACTCCATTGAAATTAATTAAACTCATGTCAAACAAGAAACAATAAATCTAAAAACTTAGGTCATCAAAATCAATTCCACAAGTGAATTAAAATTAAGCTCCGGCAACTAAAAAAATGTCATATTTAAAAAATAAAAAAAACAAAAAAGTTACCAAAACCTTAAATGGAAAAATAACCAACCTGAGCCGCCGTATAAGCCTCCATGGCCGCATCAGCAGATCTCTTTCTATCATCGCCAACCGCAAACTTCAACAAGTATCTAATATAGTCACCTTTCATCTTCAAATAAAAAACCCTAGAGTGGCTAGCTGCGGCCGAGGGCAGCAAGTTGGACTCCAGGAGTCCAAGAATATCATTGCACACGCCTGACATCTTGGACTCCAAATCCAACTTATATGCCCTGGCCATGTCAGCGCGCTTCTCGTCTTCGCTGCTGTTTTCTTTATTCTCGATTGCCGAAACAATGCACCACCCCGTGCGAAGAGGACCGATCATGTTCTTGTAAGCTGACGATACAAGATTTCTTTCTTCCTCCGTAAGCTCGTCAGCTGGAGTGATCGAAAGGACTAGAGTCTTCATGAAGTCCACCATATCCTTGTATCTCTCTGCAGCTTGTGCTGCCTTTGCTAAGAATATGGATTCTTCCCTTGATGGCTTCTTTGCATTCATGATGATGAAGACGAGAAGAGAATCAAGCCTTAGCTTGATTGAGTTTACTAATGTTTGTTTGTTGAGATTTAGTTACAGATTTATAGCACTCGAGTAACCCTAGTAAATCTTTTGTGATTTAGTTTGACTTTGACTACCTTTAGTTTCAAGATTTGAAATAATAAAACTAGGAGATATTTGGCCTAACATAAAACTGTTATTTTGGAATAAATCGCATATGGTCAAAATAGGCATATATTACAATTATTATATATATTAAATTAAATAAGACATAAAAAATATAATCAACGTAAATATATATAAAGTGCTAGCACTATTTTGTATATTATTATTATTATTATTATTAGCACTACTATTTTGTGTGCTGAAGCTTCAAGCGCAGGGAAGGTAAACTTTTTTCTGTTGTTTTAATTTCTGCACTTGAAATTAAATCATAGATTTTAAATTCTGGCGCTGCTTATCATGTGATCTGTACTTTAGACAACTTCAAACTTTCAGTTTGGTTTGCAAATAAGTTTGTGGTTCTCCCTAATCATACTCGCATATCTGTGCTTGTTTTTGGTTCTGTTTTCTTATCTCAAATCCTCACACTTACTGAAATTTTGTATGTGCCTTCATTCAAAATTAATTTGATTTCAATGAATTTCTTGTTACTAAAGCAACATTTTTATATTCTTCTTTCTGATGTTGATTTTGTGATCCAGGACCACCTGAATTCTAAGATGATTGGAAAATATGAATTGAAATACAGATTGTATGTACACACACACCAGTTTCTATGACTAAGGGTGTCAATGTTAATGAACCAACATGCAATAATGCCGATTGTGACAATACGTTAGTCATTTCTGATTCTTGTAATGCAATAAATACAAAATTGTGGCATCATAGATTAGGCCACCTTTCTTTTCATGTTTGCAACATTTGCCTTTGAATTGTAATTCTTCAGCTTCTAATAAAAATTCATTGTGTGACATATGCCCTTTGTCCAAACAAAAATGGTTGCCTTTTATTTCCAACAAAAATCAGGGGTTCGAATGCTTCTCATTGATACACTACGACACTTGGGGTCCTTATCATGTTGCTACGCATTTGGGGGAGTGGTATTTTCTCACTTTGATAGATGATCATAGTCGATATACCTGGATTTATTTGTTGAAAGCCAAATCAGATGCTACTACCATCATTAAAGAATTTTTTGCCATGGTTCACACTCAGTTTGGCTGTGTGATTAAGAAGATTCGGTCTGACAATGCACCTGAGTTATCTTTTACTGATTTTTTAAAATCAAAAGGTTCTCTCCACCAATTCAGTTGTGTTGAGCGACCACAACAAAATTCGGTGGTGGAACGAAAGCATCAACACCTTTTGAATGTGGCAAGGAGCTTGTATTATCAATCCGGTGTTCCAATTTATTTTTGGGGTGAATGTATTGCTACAGCAACTTTTTTGATCAATAGATCTCCCTCTTCTACTCTTGGCTAGAAGTCCCCTTATCAATTACTTTACAATAAGGCACCCGCATATGAAGACTTGAAGGTGTTCGGATGCTTGCCTATGCTTCGACTTTACCTACTTCTAGGAACAAGTTCTCACCGAGAGCCATTCCAGCAGTTTTCCTTAGCTACCCACGAGGTTACAAAGAGTACAAACTCTATGATCTCAAGAATAGAAAGTTCTTTATTTCAAGGGATGTGATTTTTCACGAATTGAATTTTTCCTTCAAGCTTGGCAGCACTTACTCTTCCTTACCTGATCCTTTTGATGATCATGTCCTTCCTAAGCCAATTGAAGCTTCCCTTAATACACCTCAACTCGTTGCTCCGGCTACACCTGTTCCTATTGTGACACAGCCACGAGCTGAGAACCTACAGCCGTTGAGAAGAAGTCAGCGACTCCATAGGGTGCCTACTTATCTCATAGACTACCATTGCAACAATGTGGTGAATCCTTTGGTGATGGTGCATTTTTGTTCTTATGAGAGATTGAGTCCAGCATACAAGGATTATTGTATGCAAGTTTCTGATTTTTATGAACCCCAATTTTATCACTAAGCTACCAAGTATCCTCAATGGCAACAGGCTATGGCTGAGGAATTACAAGCTATGGAGAATAACCGTATACGGGAGATGGTTCCGCTTCCGATTGAAAAACATTATATTAGTTGTCAATGGGTGTATAAGGTGAAGCGCAAGAAAGATGGGTCAGTTGATAGATGCAAAGCTCATTTGGTTGCTAGAGAAAATACTCAACAAGTTGGTGTAGACTACAAGGATACTTTTTCACCCGTTGCTAAACTCACCAATGTTCGTTTACTCTTTGTTGTTGCTGCTGTGAAGAATTGGAAATTGTTGCAGCTAGACATTAGTAATGCCTTCTTGAATGGTGATCTTGATGAGGAGGTGTATATGCAACTACCTCAGGGATATGCCAGCAAGGGGGAGCAAGGAGAGAAGCTTGTATGCAAACTAAATAGGTCAATCTATGGCTTGAGACAGGCTTCGAGGCAATGGTTTACCAAGTTCTCCACTGTTTTGCTTGATGCTGGTTTCACTCGGTCCAAATCATATTATTCTCTTTTTCATAGAGGAACAGGTGATTCACTTGTCATGGTGCTTGTATATGTCAACGACATCGTTGTTGCTAGTAAACTTGATGATATGGTTGCCCAAACTCAGCGAACTTTGCAAGGTCTTTTCAAACTCAAAGTGCTTGGCCCCTTAAAGTATTTCCTTGGATTGGAGATAGCAAAATCTAAGGAAGGCATTTGTTTGTTTCAACGAAATTACACCCTTTCTTTGCTTGAAGACACTGGTTTTTCGGATTGTAAACCTGCCTCTGTACCCTTAGATCCAAACATAAAACTTACTGCCACTAATGGGGTTTTGCTCGAGGATGCGGGACAATATAGGAGGTTGATTGGCTGGTTGCTTTACCTCACTATTTCAAGACCCGATATTTGTTTTGCTGTGAACAAGCTGAGCTAATACATGTCTTCTCCTTGCACTACCCATTTGGATGCTGCCTATCATGTTTTGAGATATTTGAAGGCTGCACCTGGGCAGGGCTTGCTTTTTTTCTATTTCTTCCCCTTTATTGGTCAAGGCATATGGGGATGTTGATTGGGGAAGTTGTGCCAAAACCAGACGATCCACTACCGGCTATTGCGTCTTCCTTGGCGATTCTCTAATCTCATGGAAGTCGAAGAAATAAACAAGACACCGTTTCGAGGTCCACGGCTGAAGCAGAGTATCGAGCACTTACTAATGTCACTGCTAAAGTTGTGTGGATTATTATGAGGCTGCTTAGGGATTTTGAGATACAAGTTGATCCATCTTTCATGAGCGTACCAAGCATATTGAAATGGATTATCACTTTACTCGAGAACGTACGTGTACAAGACGGTACTATGAAGTTGGTGCATGTGAAGTCATGTTTTAACAAAAGCTGTGCAGCCTACCTTGTTTAAGAACTTGATCATCAAATTAGGAATCATTAACATTTTTTCTCCAACTTGAGGGAGAGTATTAACAAATATCTTGCTTTGTTTGTTATAATTGTTATTTATTTATTGCAGTTAGTTAGTTAGCCTTATTTTAGAGAGGAATCTTTTCCGTTAGGTTAGGAGTTTGTTAGTTTGTTAGCCTGATATGTGTATGTGTATATATTCCACCCCAAACTAATAGAAATGCAGCAAAATATCATTTTTAGTACCAATTTTGGTTCTAACAATTATTAAAAAGACAAAACAAATCGATGACAACACAACTTATCTCATTTATTTATTTATTTATTTATTTATTATTATTATTATTATTATTATTATTATTATTATTATTATTATTATTATTATTATTATTATGGGTTCGTTCAGATAATTCTTTTAAATAAATTAATTTTGCATTTTATCTTTATTATAATTTAAAATATCTTACTTTATTATAAATTAAAAGTATCTTATTTTTTATTCTAGAACATCTGCTTTTTTTTTATAAAAAAAAAAAAACTTTCTAGAACATCAAATTATACTTTCTAGCTAGTATATAATTATATTTTTACTAAAAATATTGTTGCAAACATATAAAAAATTTAGATTTTGCCAATAATACAAGCCCTTATCTATATGCTACAATATTCATCCAAACTAAACACGTATGACATGTCTACTTTCAAAAAAAAAAAAAATTTAACTCGCATCTTACTGCTTTGCGAATTTCTCATTTCAGTTGTTTTGTTTTTTGGTTTTCCTTTTCTTGTTTCTCTTTTGTTTTTTGAATGTTAGTTTCAGTTGTTATCGTCACACTCTTAGCATCAATTTTATCAACATGGCAATTGGCAAAGGAGCGCCAATCTAATATCAGAAACATGGATCTACGCTAAAAGCTTCATACCAATATCAAAAAGTTCTCTTATATTATCGTTATTACTTAGAATTTTACGTGATCTTTTATCAGTACTTCTCATGTATTTATATATTTGAATAAAATTCACTACAACATAACATATAGAAAAAAAAAAGAAAGATAAATTTTACTTACTAACAAAAATTTATTGAATAAATTTTTAACATATGAAAAACAAATTTGAATGGAATGAGTTGAAGGGTGTCCTCGAATAATTATGGGTGGTTTTAAAGGAGGTTAGCAAGGTGGAACAACATCCATGGAGATGAGAGAATTTGATGTGTGGATAAATGATTTATTACTAATGATGGTGTGTATTGAACAAAATATTTTTGGTTTTATTTGATTTTATTTAAAATGAATTAAATTAAAAATTAATTATTATGTTTAAATTAATCATATAAAATAAAAGTTGATTTGATTTAAAAATTAATATAATGATATAATTTTATATTATTAATACTTAAAGGGTAAAGATGATTTTTTTTAATCAATATTAAGAGTAGTAGAATAATTAAGTTTGTTTACTCAAGTGAAACTTGTGACCCTTATGATTTTTTTATGTTCTGCTAGGGTTTTAGCAGAGTAATCTTAATTTTCACAAATTTGAGTGAGTGTGAGCTTTTTTCAATTGTGAGTCAACGGGTTTTTGACATTGACATGGCTAACTCGGGTGGTAACACCAGAAGACAACGTGCAAAAGGTTTGGAAATAGAGGAGGAAGTAATTGATTTTGATGATGGAGACATACAGATTGATTTAAAGAGGTGTTCTAAGAGTTTGATGGGAAGACTGCTGACGGATAGGACATTTAGTGTTGGTACCATGGAATTAGTATTGACAGCTATTTGGGGTCACCCAACAAGGCTGAAAGTGCTAGGTTATGGTGGTAACCTCTTGCAATTTTTCTTTGAAACGAGATAGATGTTTTTAGAATTGAGAAAGGAGCCCCGTGACTTTTCAAAAATTACAATCTTAATTTGAAAAGGTGGAAGCAGGAGGTTGCCATTGATGAAGAGTTTGTTTGTGCGCCAATTTGGATCTAATTATGGGAGCTATCTAAACATTGCAAAACTAAAGAATTGTGGAGGAAGGTCGGAGGAGTATTGGGTGAAGTAATTAATGTTGATTTCTTCTCTATGAGCGATAAGGAGGATGGGATTGTGAATTCCAGATTAAGCTGGATGTTACTAAATATCTTAGAAGAATATTGAAGATTGCGGGCTCCGATGAAAAAGTGATAGAACTGAATCTGAAATATGAACGGATAGGCAATTTTTACAATTATTGTGGCCATTTAGGGCATGAGGTCAAAACGTGCCCAATACAATTAAGGGATGCAGTTTTGGGTGAAGTAGAAAAGGAGCTTTGGGGGGATGGTTGCGGACAGAGCAAACAGGGAGGAGAGTAGACACAAATAAACCAAATGGCAGCTTATCAATTTCAGCAAAAGGAACTGCTGGATTGGATAAAGCTAAGAATCCAACTCCAATAAAACTATTAAAAGGCTTATCAAACTTGTCAGTTAGGAAAGAAGGAAGGCAAAATAAGGGAGAAGAAGAAGAAGTTCATAGCGCAATAAATCCCCGAGTAACAAGAAGAGAAGACTCAATATCAAAGAAGGTTGATTCCATTGAAAATGCATCAAACAGCTTCAATATTGATGGAGTAGCACAAGTAAGAGGTGGTCAAAAGGCTGAGCAGCAACTACAATTCACCTTTTCCAACAAGCAGGGAAGGAGAACCACCTGACAGTGAGAAACCAAAGCTAAAATAGATGGCTAGGAAAAGGTCTACTCACAGTGGATTGATTTTAAGTGCAAAAAGGAGATCGGAGGAGGAGGGAGAAGGATCGGAGAAGAAGTTGTGCCACACAGAGAAAACTCAGTTGAAATTGGGAGAGGGTGCCACCCAACATTTGGCACCCAAAGGTCGACGAAGATATTGATGTAAAATTATCAGGATTTGAAAAAATCTATGATAGCTCATAACATGAAAGGGTTGATGAAAACCCATTTTCCTGAGGTAGTGTTTCTATGCAAGACAAAGAACACTACCCCAAATGTGGAGAGAATTGTTTCAGGTTTTGGGTTTGAGCGTGTTCACTGTGTGGCATCAAGATAATTATCTGGTGGTTTTGTTGTGGCGTGAAAAGGAGAGAGTAACATTCAAATATCCCAACAAGAAGAATACTACATCCATTTCAGGTGGGAAGAACCATTACTACAACACACATGGGAGATAGTTGGGGTTCATTTGCATACAGAAGAGAGTTTTCGGGAAGCACAATTTGATAGAATCTTGAGTATTAGTGCATTCAACGGATCATTGTCTTGTAATTGGTGACTTTAATGCCATAATGGCTTACCATGAAAAGGAGGGAGGGAGGATGAAGCCGAGCTCTTCCATTCAATAATTCAATGATTTTATTAATAGAGGAAGATTGGTGGATGTTGGTTTTGAAAGGAAAAATTTACATGGAGCAACAGACAATTTAATGACAACTACATTAGGGAGAGATTGGATAGAGGTCTCATTTTAGCAACTCTAAGAGAATCTTACCTGAGGGCTACTTTGTCCCACTTGGAGGATGTCGAATCAGACCATAAACCAATTTTGTTTAACTCCGATTCTGGTATTTCTAAACATTAAAGAAGATTTAGGTTTCAGGAATGCTAGTGTGACAAGGAGGAGGTGAGAGAGATTGTCAAGGCTGTTTGGGGGAAGGAAGTGGAGGGTTCATCAATGTTTTGACTGCATCAAAAGCTAAAATGGTGCAGACATTCCCTGGTGGATTGGAAAAAGACTAGTAGTTCTGGTTCTAACACTAGAATTCAGGTCTCTAACCTCAATAATAGGTTAGTGGAAGAACAGAATTGGGTCCCGATGCAAATGGAGAGGTTATAAGGCAGATTGAGGCTGAATTGGAGGATGCGTATGAAATGGAAGAGAGGTATTGGAAGAAGAAATCTCGAGTTAATTGGCTGCAATAGGGGGACAACAACACTAAGTTTTTCCATTCTAAAGTGCAAACAAGGAGTCGAAAAAATAGGATTTCAAGGTTGGAAGATGAAGATGGAGAATTTAAAACAAATTCAACGGGTATTGCAACCATTGCTCAGTCATATTTTCAAAACCCTCTTTAGCACCTCTAATCCTAAAGACCCTACAGATGATTTGGAGGATATGCCACGAAAGATAAATGCTAATACAGACAGAAATAACTAGATCAGTCACAGAGGAAGAAATTAAATCGGCTACGTTTTCTATCAACCCTTTCTCTGCCCGAGGTGAGAATGGATCGGATTTATAGCTAAATTTTTTCAATTTTTTTAAAAAATAATTAAAGATGATGTTAATAGAGTTGCGGCCATATTTTTCTCTGGAGGTCATATGCTATGATCTTTTCATCACACTAATATTTGTCTTATCCCTAAAGTGCCAAATGCGAACAATATGAAACAAATTAGACTAATCAGTCTCAGCAGTGTGTTTTACAAGATTGTGTTTAAAATATTGATGCACCGTATGCGACATGTGACGAACAAGGTAATTAGCTCTAATCAAAGTGCACTCATTAAAAGCAAGCTTATTAGTGACAATATTTTAATTGCTCATGAATATATGTATTATTTGAAGAATAAACATTATGGTGATTAAGACTTAGCATTTGGATATGAGTAAAGCATATGATAGGGTGGAATAGAATTTTGTGTGGGCTATAATGGAAAAAATGAGATTTAGTAAGAAATGGATAGATTGGATGAAGGAATGTGTGACACTCTGTTATTGTGGAAGGTCAACCTCATGATTTTTTTAAACCATGTAGAGGGCTTTGCCAAGGCGATCCCCTCTCCCCTTATCTATTTTTGCTTTGCGTAGAGGGACTCTCCCATCTACTACACAGAAGAGAACAGAGACGTAAAATTGTGGGTTTGAGACTCAATGCATGTGTCCTACTATCAGTCTTTTATTTTTTGCTGATGATTATATTTTATTTAGCAAGGCTTTACAGAAAGACTTAATGTGTTGAATAATTATAGTTAACTGAGTGGACAAGTGCTAAATTTGGATAAATCTTCAATTTTCATTAGCCATAACACCCCAATGGTCTATTTGGCATTCTGCAAGTTTTTCATGGTGAAAATCAAGATAAGTACCTAAGCCTTTCGACATTATTCATAGATTAAAGAAGTTTACTTTTAATTTCATCAAAGACAAGGTGGCAAAGAAGTTACAGTATTGGAAGAGATCTCTACTTTCGGCTAGTAGAAGAGAAGTGCTTATTAAGGCTATAGCTACGGCAACTCCTACCTACACTCTAAGTTCCTTCAAGCTACTAAAGACCCTTGTGAAAGAAATTCAGAGAATGATTATGCAATTCTGGTGGGGACAAAAAGACGAGGAGAGAAGGATACACTGGGTGAGTTGGAGCATTACTTACAGACTGAAAAATCAAGGAGACATAAACTTCAAAGACTTGAAAGTTTTCAATTTAGCTATACTAGGGAAACAAGGATGACGACTGCTAACTAAACCTAATTCTCTGATTTACAAAATTTACAAGAACAAGTATTTCAAGTACTAGAATTTCTTAAATGCAGAGACAGGCAGAAACCCCTCCTGGGGTTGGAGAAGTTTGTTGGAAGGGAAAAAGATACTAGAGAAAGGGATTTTTTGGAAGATTGGCAGAGGACACCGAATTAGAATTACAGAAGAACATTGAATTTAAGATCACTACTCACTAATTACCTTCAGCAACTCCAATTCCAACCCAGAATTAATTTGGGTCTCTCAATTTAAAAACAATAAAATTTTATTTTCTGTTTTTACCTCATGTTTTCACTTTTTTCTTCACATAAAATCTAAAAAACAGACAATATTAAAAATAAAAATAAAAAATAAAAACACAAATCAAACGCATCCTTAGATTTTGCCAATAATAAAGCTGTTATTTATATGCTATAATATTCATCCAAACTAAACTCGCTCGTATGACATGTCTACTTTCAAAAAAAATTAAACTCATCTTACTGCTTTGCAAAATTCTCAGTTCAGTTGTTTTGTTTTTTGGTTTTTCTTTTCTTGATTTTTTGTTTTTTGAAAGTTGGTTTCAGTTGTTATCGTCACACTCTTAGCACCAATTTTATCAACATGGCAATTGTCATACTCTTGAATCTTAACATCAATTTTAAATTCATATCAATTTTATCAACATGGCAATTGGCAAAGGAACGCCAATCTAATATCAGAAACATGGATCTAGGCTAAAAGCTTCATACCAATATAAAAAATTTCTCTTATATTATCTTATTACTTAGAATTTTACCTGATCTTTTTTAAAGTATATATCAGTACTTCTCATGTATTTATATATTTGAACAAAATTCACTACAATATACACATACTGAAAAAAAGAAGGATAAATTTTTACTTACTAACAAAAATTTGAATAAATTTTTAACATATGAAAAACAAATTTAAATGGAATGAGTTGAAGGGCTTTGGTGTTCATTCAAATTTTTGTTAGTTAGTAAAAAATTGTTCCATACACAGTTACACACCATCAGTGATAAATCATTTAAAGGAGGTTAGGAAGGTGGAGTAGCATCCATGGAGACAAGAGAATTTGATGCGTGGATAAATGATTTATCATTAATGGTGTGTATGGAACAAAATATTTTTTAGTTTTATTTTATTTGATTTGAAATGAATTAAATTAAAAATTAATTATTATGTTTTAAATTAATCATATAAAATAAAAATTAATTTGATTTAAAAATTAATATAATGATATGATTTTATATTAATACCTAAAGGATAAAAATAATCTTTTATATTTTTAACAAACCTAATCATTTCAGTTCTAACTAAATTATATGAAAAATAAAGAGATTTGAGTTTATTATAATGTAAGTCCGTGAGATTTACAAATTAATTAAATTTTTGTTTTTTATCCATTTCAAACAAAAAAATATTTTGAAATCAAATTAATTTCAATTTCATTAGGTTCCAACTTCCAAACACACCTTAATTGATTTTTTATTGATCCAAGGTTGTAGTTTAACATGTAGTTTACATGGGTTTTTTTTTTAATAAATAAATTAAATATAATAATTACTGAAATAAATAATTTAAAAAATATTTACCGAAATAAATATCTTTTTCTTATATCTTGTTTACAGTGTAAACGAGATAGATGTAGTTTTTCAATTTTCGTATTTATTTACAGTGTAAACTACATATATCTCGTTTCAAAATTATCTCGTTTACAATGTAAACGAGATAAGAGAAGGATATTTATTTGGTAAATATTTTTTAAATTATTTATTTCGATAATTATTATATTTAATTTATTTATTAAAAAAAATACTTGCACATATTGAAAGAAAACAGCCAAAAGAGAAATTATGGTAGCCATAGCAGTAATGGTAATGATTTGATAGTGGAATAATAATAATAATAATAATAGAAAAAATATATTATTTTTTAAAAGAAAATTTTAAATTTTAATAAAAAAATTAAAATAGAATAAAATAAAATATTTAAAACAAAAATAAATATTCTAAAAAATAAAAATTAAATTTTGATGTTAATGACTAAAACAGTACGGTATCCAATTAAACATTAATTTAAAAGTAGTGCATGAGTTCACCTTGTCATAGATCATGATGTCATTCCTTCATTTCTTTCTTTCTTTCTCCAACATTGATTTTCTCTGATCTCCAATATTATATTGATTTTGTATTACTTTTATGAAAACGATTAGAAGCTACCAATATCAATTATCATCATAAAATACTAGTATAACAATATTCGAGGATGGACTTTCTTGCATTTTGGTGATGAAAATTACTATACCCTTTGGAATATACAGAACAAGAACTTGTTGTGTGTATACTCAACCATACAGCTATCTAACTATATATTAACTTTAATCATCATCACCTGGATGATCCATGTCGGCGTCGCCATCACTATAGTCCTCATCAGCTATAAACCCTTCAGACCCCAAGTTTGATTCCATGATTAAAAACAACATAGCTTACAAAGTGACTCTTCTTTTATTGGTAGAATAGTACTATAATAGAATACTATCAAATTTACATTACGTTTTTTTGTCACTTGTGATACATCTAGTGAATTTGAGAATTTAACAAGCTTCTAGCTTTGGCAAGAGGAGATTATAACCTTCCTGATGATGAAGACAATATTAGTTACACTCACTTTTCTTTTTTACAGCAATGTTTGCAGCAGAATATTATATCTTCCTGATAATGAAGGCAATTTTTCTTTTGGACCCATCAAGAGTGAAGTATCAACTCACATCTAAACTTTCAATTATTTCAAAGTGCATCTGCATATCAGGAGGCTTATCAGCAAAGTAATACCTTGAGTGCACTTTCAATTTCCCCTCACTCTTATGTGCTTCAGATTCAAGCAGGCGGAGCATTTCGTCTTTTTCATTCCTGATCCAATCTCGCTGTTTGTTGCCCCACTGTCTCGGAGTTCCATGAAGGATAAACCGGAGTTGAGGCGCTCCTTGTATGAGCCTTCTGGTGATTCTCTCAAATACATGATGGTTAGTCAAGTATGCCCCAGTAGAGTTCAAACCAACATCAACATAATGAATCTCAGTGATGCTATTCAGTAAGCTTTCCTTTGCTTTAGGTACTATACAAGTCTCCTCAGGTTGTCCAGAGCAGGGTGAATTCGCATCGGATGCAATTTCTGTGGAGCCAAGCTCGGTAACTATCTGGTTAACTACAGTTCCACCTTTGCTGAATCCAAGGATGAATGTCTTGGGTCGAGAGACAGAGGAGCGTCGGCTGCAGCCAGATTGTGTATCTCCTCGCGTTCCCGAAATAACTTTCCTTACCTGCATGATAAAGAAATATGAAAATACGAGAAGCTTTCAACATTAAAACAGCACCTAGAAGTTACAAATGCATGATTGCATGCTAAGGATGCATATCCATTAAAGCATAAAAGGTGGTAAATAACGAGATGCAATGCAAATATGCAATACAAAAATATTTTTCTGCTTCAACTCCCAAAACATAGAAAAGGGAAAGGAAAGTGCATACTTCTTCAAGGCAATTAGATAAGAGTGAGACGGTTGAAGTAGACGCCGGGAATCCTGTTGGTTGATACGACCTTGGCTCTCCATATTGATTCACGGATGGTATGAAGTCCTTATAGACGGCAAAAGGTCCATTGAAAACAGAAGCCTGAATAACCCAAGCATTGATGGAAGAACCAAATTTAGACACAACAATTTCAGATAGCTTCTGCAGATCGGATAGCCTCTCAATCACTTGGTTACCGGTCCCTTCAACTCTATCACCACAGAAAAAAATAGCATTTGCTTCGGGTACCTGTGTCAAATAATAAGACATAATGCCTGATGCAAAAAGGCTAGATTGAAACAGTAACTAATGAATTAGAGGGTACAATATTGTACTGTTATTATTCCTATTTTATTTACATAGTGGAAAACTTTATATATTAACCTCTCAGTTCACAAAAAATTCAACCAAAGTTCAGATCATAACCCAAAGAAGCTTACGGAAGAAAGAAAGTACACTGGAAAAAATAACTATAGTATACAGTTATAAGTCCATAGCTAAAGCTTCCTAAAGTTGTATTAAAGAAAATGCCAAGCGAGATACTGGAAGTTTAGGCATAGAACCGAAATGCTGTTACGATTATAGTAAGAAATTGACCCAGTTATGATTATCTGACACTAAATCTCTGATGTTTTGTAAAGGTTTCAGGGATCAACTTCAAGGGACTTACACTAAGAGTTCTGGTTTCTGGTGAAAGGCAGAGAGAAGCACCAACTCTATGGAATGCCTTGCTTTTGGAATGCAATTGAACTCTCAAAATTCCACTCCAACGATCCATCTATAGAGGTATCTGAACAGAAATTTTTACATCAAGTTAATACAAGAAAGGACAAAACACATCCAAATCATTTCATCATCTGGTCAATGGAAGTAGTCAAGTAGATGTATAGTCTGGAAATTTAACTACAATTAACTATAGCATAAAATGATAAACCACACAAATATTTTCATTCTTCTTAATAAAAATGCACTTCATGGTTGTATGCCCAATTGAAGAATCTCAAGGCCACCATTGAACCAGCATCAGAAGCAAGTGATGCAACTATGATTAGTCCTTGTTCATGGGTCAGTGAATCAGGGTGAATATTGACAAGGTTTAGCCTTGGAGGCAAAACCCTCACATGAGCTTGAATGTAGTAAGAATCACACAACAATGAACAAAACTTTTTCACCGTTAAAGAAGATTGTGATGGTGATAGGGTGGGTTGTGGTGATGAAGAAGAATAGCATTGTGTTATGATGCATGTGCAATCATGCAGAACACTGTGGAGAGTGTATGGTAGAAGCAATAAACATTGGTTCTGAGAAACATAAGGGAGAACATTAAGGAGGCAAAAAATGTCCGATTCCCTATGATTCAATTGGAATTTGGGACATGCAAATTTAAGTTAAGATAGGTGTAGATGATAATGGTATATAAATTTGAGTTTCATGGGAAGAAAAATATACAATTATCCATTCCAATTTTACCTGAACCGCAGATAACATTTCCTCTATGCATCTGTTACAGTAAAAGTTCATGTCCAACATTAATACTTCCTATAGTATCTACTGTCTTTTTAATGGAAACAAATAAATACAGAAGGGAAGGAAAAACTAATGACAGATTACCAAGAAATCATAATCGATAAATCTTAGATGAACTTCACAAATTTAAGATCTCAAAAGTATGGTTACCCGAGTCCAAGGTAACAAAATTGGTGCTTTTTACTGAACCCAGTTATTGCTCACATCAGCACATCAATTCGTAGAGTTGAAGTTAAAGATGCCGCAAATCTCGCATCACTTCAAATAAGTATACTTCTTCAACTCCAAAATTTAATCTATTTACAGATTGAGATTGAGATACAACCAGCCTCAGAAAGCAAGTAGCAAATTTCGTCATTTAGTGACATTGATTGCTAATCGGTTTTCCTTGTATATCCTTGCAGAGAATTCGGAAACAAGAGCATACTTATTGCTTTCATAGCATGCAGTCATAAATGCTGCTAATGTTACCCGATTGACTTGAAGATCTATGTCTAGTAGCTTGTGAAATAACAGTGCTGCAAGGCCTACTTTCTTCTCACTACAAAGCTTCCGGACAAGGGTATTAGCTGTTCTGATCCAGAGTTTCTTCTCCAGCTTTTCAAGAACAGCCATAGCAGAGAAACCGTCATCTATCTTGCAATATTCATAAGCCAATGATACCCGGGTAACTTCACATGGCACAAGTCCCTTTTCTAACATGGAGTCATATAATCCACGAGCCTCGTCCAACCTCGATTGTTTGCATAGCCCACTTATAATAGCACCATAAGTAATGGAATCTGGAACACAACCACTGTCGCTCATCCTATGGAAAAACCTCATAGCCAAGTTCAAATTTCCTTCCCGGCAATAACCACATATCATAGATGTATAAGTCTTCTTCGTAGGGATGAGTCCAACTTTTAAAGCTTCCTCGAAAAACATCTCACTTTCTCTCATTCTCTTTTCCCTGCATAAGACTGCAATCAATGTAGTGTATGAATGAATGTCAGGTTGAATACCAATCTTGACCATCTTATTAAATAACACCAATGCTTGCTTGATTTCAGCCTGATTGCAATGTTCAGATATGAGAATAGTATAGGTGACTTTATCAGCTTCCAAACCATTATGAAAGCCACTCCTAAGAATTTTGTAAGCTTCTTTTACCCTTCCCTTTTTACAAAGGCCATCAACAATGGCATTATATGTACAGATATTGGGACTAAAACCATCATTATTCATTAGATTCAACAACTCATATGCTCTTTCAAAGTTTCCTGCTTTGCAGTGTCCATCAATGAGAGCTGTGTATGTGTTGGTGTTCGGGACTAAACCCTGCTCTCTCATTCGGTTCAGTAGCATTTCTGCCCGGTTCAGTTTCTCATCTTTGCAATACCCACTTATCATGGCAGTGTATGTATGGACATTTGGCTTGTGATTTTCGCTTCGAACAAGCTTAAGAAATAACCTGAAGGCTTTCTCAGTCCATCCTTTCTTGCAAAGACCATCAATCAATGCGGTATGCGTATACACATTAGGTTTCCAACCTTTACCCACCATTTCCTCCAACATTTCAAAGGCTTGCTTGATGCTGCCCCTTTTACACAAACCTTCAATCATGCATGTATAATTAATCAAATTAGGCTTCAAACCCATGTCACTCAACTTCCTAAAATACCACATCGCCCTGTTTGAAACACCCTTTTCGCAGAACTTACTGATCACCAATGTAAATGTCGCATTATCAACCATGAATCCCCTCTCAAGCATGGCATGCAACCACCTATCCGCCTCCAAAATTTTGCCAATCCTGCAATAAGCAATAACCATCAACCTATAACTAGCAGAATTAGGGTGAACCCCTCTCACACACATTTCCTCAAACAGGTACTCTGCATATTCAACAAACCCCATTTCACAAGTAACTTTAATCACACAATTCAAAGTCCTGGTACTTGGTACCAAACCCTGATTATGCATCTCAATAACCATCTCCACAGCATCCTTCACCTTCCCAATCTCAGCAAAATTCTTAACCATACACTGCAACACTTCATGGGCCTTCTCAGTGTTCCCATTCCCAATGACTGATGTTGCACAAACTATGTAAAACCGCATAAAGTTTCGAAATTTCGAGTGCACAGTTGCCCAATTGAAAAAACTCAAGGCCACCATTGAACCAGCATCAGAAGCAAGTGACGCAACTATGGTTAAGGCTTGTTCATGGGTCAGTGAATCAGGGTCAATATCAACAAGGTTGAGCCTTGGAGATGAAACCCTCACATGGCTTTGATTGTGGTAAGAATCACACACCAATGAGCACACCTTTTTCACCATTGAAGAAGATTGTGATGGTGATAGGGGTGATGAAGAGGAATAGCATAATGTTCTGGTGCATGTGCTAAGCATGCAGAACATTGTGGAGAGTCTTTGGTGGAAGCAATGATAATTGATTCTGAGAAACATTAGGTAGAACATTAAGAAACAGTGACAATCAAATTTGCTTTTTATGAAAACCACGGCAGTTTCAGACTTTCAGACACTCTCCATCCTCCATCAGAGGAAAACAAGAACTACACTACTAATAAAGGGGCCACGACGGGAATAAGATAATTTAGAGGGGTCACAATGAAATTTCAAAAAAAGAAATCAAATAAGGTGCGTGCACGGAAACAGCGAAACTTGGGAAAAAGAATAAGAGGAAGAAGAACCAACCCTAACTGCTCGTGATTTTTTTACGATTTGGTCGCAGATTCTATGCTCGCCTTTACTCTTCTTCAATCTTCACCATCGCTTTAGCAGCATGGGATGCGACACAACACACAACACAAAAAAGTAACCAAATTTATAAAGTTTACCAAAAGAAAATGCTAAATTTATATAAGAGGAAAGTGACAAAGAAGGAGTTGAAACCATTTTGGCCTCTGAAATTTTTGACTTGCCTTAATTTCGATTCCTAAATTTATAGTTACCCAATTAAAATTCTCAAATATTGAATCGTGCTCCACGTTTGCTTTTGGCGCTAGTTTCATTAATGGAAATCTGATGTGGCACGTTAAGTCGCCAGAGTGTGTATTCACATGTCACATAGGTTACCAAAGTGCATATGTGATGAGTGAATGATGTGGCAAAATTTGAATGAACTCAATTTAACCCCTCCATAAATGATAAAATCCTAATTTTCAGCCCTCCTTTCCGAATACGATCAAGACTGTGTTGGAGAAATGATGAGTTCAGGAAGCCAAGTTGCAGGGAGTTCTGCACGATCACGTTTTCATAGGGTTTTCGTGAGGAGCCTTACTCGTGGGAGATTGGGAAAGATTCCTAATTAATGTGGTTGTGGAATGCGTCCAATGCTTTGATGGTTTGGGACGAATGCGAATTCTGAGAAGGAGCATTAGCCATTATTGGGACTGCAGAAGTGGTAACATCAGTTGCTGGAACAGGGTCACCCGCTTAATGGTTCTTAACTCTTGCTCTTTCCATTGCTTGTTGAAGTTCTTCCACAGGTGACACACACAAAACCTATAGTACACTCCAAGCATCAATTCACGAACTACTGGAATTAACTCCTGCCATAATATGCAGCACAATTAGCAATTACTGTTATTGAGCCCTAATTAAACCCCTCAAATAAACACTTATGACTCTATTTGATCCCTTAAATTTAAAATATGTCCCAACAGATCTGAGGTGTGGAGGTGGTAGACTGGAGTGTAAGATCTGAGGTGGGTTGGGCTGCAGGTGAACAGTTGGATTGGGCTGCAGACTTTGACTTGGGCTAGGCTGCTGGTTCAGAGGTGGGTTGGACGGGATGATTCGAGGTGGGTTGGGTTTGAGGTTTAGAGTGGGATGAGTTGGAGGTGCAGAGTACAGCTAGCCTGGGGGTGCAAAGTTCGCTTCAGAAAATGTGATTGTATTTTGTTCAAGGAGTGTGTTTGAAATATATGAAGATAGATTTAAGGTGGTGTCAGATACAGGAGTTTTTGGATTGGGGTTATAGGGACCAGTTGTGGAACCTCATCACCTTCATGTTCAGAATTTCCATGCTCAAGGTACACATGCACTACACCAAAAGCATACTGACTTCAAACTCCAAACAGGATAATAGTTCATCATTCATTTTTAAACAACAAATTTTTTAAATACAAACAACAACACACACATAATAACATTTATCCACAGACACCAAGAGATAAAATTGACATTCTCTTCTTCAGCAAGGAAAAAAAATTCTAGCATCATTCACATGCAAAAAATTCCAATGCCCTAATTATAACCAGCACTTTGCTTCGACAATAACAATGCAATACAAAAATCGAAACAAAAGCCAAGAACAGAGTATCAAGAAATTTGTGGAAAAAAAAAACAAAACTTCACTTCCTAACCTGATTTTCGTCGTTTCTTTCCCCAGCAATGCTAGTTCTTCAACAACCTCACCCAGCAATCCAATACACTACCAATCTTACTCTGATTCTCCTTTCTCACAGTCAAGCATGCGAGAAGAACAAAAACGTGGAGAAGAAGAATAGAAGAAAAGGAGAAAGAAGAAAAAGGGTCAAGTTACTCTGTGTCTTCATTGAGTGACCCAACTTTTTTAACCCAACGAAGCCCTTAAACGACGTCACATTGAGTGAAAACTGAGAGGGAACGTAAAATAACATCGTTTTAGGATTTTCTATGTGTCAAGTTAACGTGCCACATCAGATTTCTGTTAACGGAACTAGCGACAGGGATAAACGTGGGGCACGATTCAATATTTGAGAGTTTTAATTTGGTAACTATAAATTTGGGGTCGAAATTGAGACGAGTCGAAATTTCAGGAACCAAAATGAGTATCAACTCGACAAAAAAGATTTTGGTTTCAAACGAATTAGTCTCTAAAAAAATAAAAATATTAATTTAATTTTTTAAAATAATAAATACTAAATAGCAGATATATAATGTTTTTTATTAATATATCAACTAAAACTTGATAATAATATTTATATGTATTGTTAATTATTCTCATATATCTATTTATAAAAAATAATTATATAAATAATAATTTTTAGAATATAATTTTACTTATTTTAATAAAATTTATAATAAATAAAAAAATTAATAAAAAATATATAAAAATTTAAAAAATAATAAATATTTTATTATTTAAATTTATATTATTTTTTTGTTTATATAATAATAACGAGACATATATTATTATAATTTATAAATAATGAAATATATAGATATTTTCGTTTCGCTTTTCATAATTTATTAACAGAAAGATATATATGTATAGTTTATTATCTTAAAAAATGTAATTAATATTTTTTTAAAAAATTAATTAATTCCAAATCAACATCTTCAAAAATTTAATGGTGACTTTTTCTGTAAATCACCAAATCTTAGATTAATTTACCTGAACTCCTGAAGCAGTAACAAGCTGCGTTTTTATTTTTTATTTTTTATATAATATAATAAACAAAAAAATTATAATCTACTTATTAAAATATTCGTAAAAAAAATATCATTTGAAATGGATGTGTTTGACTTTTCAAAAAAAATAAATGTTTTAAATTAAAAAATAAATAAATTTCTCTGCATATAACCATTCTCGATCACATTTTGCTTTTGTATAATTAACTTTTGAAGTAATTCTAAGTGTTAATAATTCATTAATATATCTTTACCACAAAATTTCACCATTTTGTTGGCAGATTACTATAAATGATATATAATAAATCAATCTTGTTACACATTTAAATTTTTTTGAGAATTTTTTTTTTATGATTTAAAAGAAAATAAATAACAATTAAAAAAATAAACAAAAAACTGTTTAAAAAAGCAGTCTTGTTGAATATTACTCTCAAATTCCTTCTAAGGCAACGGAAGTTCTACTTGGAGAAAAAGGATCTTCATTGCAGTTTTTGTCATGATGTTTGCTACTGTGTTTGCATCTCTCAAGATCAATCGGAGATCAGCACGTCATTTTCAAGACATGATATCTCGAATTTTTAACACAAAATGATCAATAAAACCAGAGCAATTCTGTAAATTATTGATAATAGTAAAGGCCTCCACACAATCTGTCTCACATATAATGTCTCTTTGCCACGAGTCCTAAGTCAAAAGAAAGCCTCTCCAAATAGCAAACAACTCTCCTTGCAAAATGCTACGACTCTCAATTGTTCCCAGACAGCCTCGTTACCACCCTTCCTTCCAATCTCTGCTAACACAAGCAAAACCAACTCGAGCACCATTGCCAGGATAGCTAACATCACAATTAATCTTAAAGGTATCCACTGAGGGGAGAATCCAAGAGCCACTAATGGTGAAGGGGATAGACAATCGTTGCAACCAAAAAATATTCCGAAACTGCTTTTCCAAGGACAAAACCATACCAGTCACCTTGTCTGTGGCCAATGCTCGTGAGGATGAAAGATCTCGTTATTTTTCGAACGCCAAATCCACCAGAGACCAGAAAAGAATCTAAAGGGGGCGTTGTTTGCTATTATGTAAGAACCAATTCATCAAATCCACAGGTTGACCGGAGATTCCCAAAGTTTGCCAAATTAGCTGGGCATTTGGACAATCCCAAATGCAATGTAAAACCGATTCCTGTCCTAAGAAACATCGTGGACAGCTATCCGTGTGCGAAATGCCCCTCCTAAAACGAAATGCAGCAATAGGAAGAGCCTCCCAAAGACATAGTCGGGCCAAAAATGTGTGCTTTTCCGGAACATGTTGACGCCAAAGCCAAAGCCAATTACCCATATCCTCCCAACTAAACATCTTCTTACTGAGTCACAGATAACCACTACCATCATAAACCTTTGAAGCCGCATCAGTCCAACACCAACCGACCTCTAAACCAGCTTGAACATTCGGGTTGTAAGAGTTAATGTTGCTCTGCAGAGAGTGATTCAAAGAAGAATAGATATTCTCAAGGTTCCACTGTCCAAATGACCAAAGGTCCAAGATCCAAGATCCTGAGAATAGATATTCTTCGTGTTTTTTCTTTTTCTCCGTATACTTTCTTCTTCTTCTTTGCATTCCTCTTCTTCTTCACATATTTTCTCCCCGTTGTTATTATTTCATTGCTACTGTTATTGCGTTTTTTTTCTTTTCCTCCTAGTTTTTCTAGTTATTTTGTAGCATTAATTTTTTTTTTATCTTTTGGTTTTATTCCTTTTAAGATTGTAAAATAAAAAGAATTATGAGAAAATAAAATAAGAAGAAGAAGAAGAAGCAGCAAAAGATGAAGAGAAGAAAGATGAAGAGTTTTGAATTATGCAAAACTTATCAGAACAAATAACACCGAAATTTCTTAACAATACACATAAATTTTTTCGTTTTTATACCGAAATTTTGCTACAAAAGTGCAAAAATGTCCTCTTCAATGCTGCATTTTTTCTTCTTTTTCTTCTTTCTTTCTTTCTTTCTTTTCTATAGCTCTTATTTCTTTTTTTAGGAGCATTGCTTCTCATATTAGACTTGAATGAACATGTTTGTAATGTATTGTGATCATATTTATTTGAATGAATATAGGTTCATTCTCTTCATAGTAATTTTACAGCGTTATCTGTTTCTTCTTTGTTTGATTTTGTCTTATTTTTATTCTTGTTAAAAGAGTAAAATAAAAAAATATGAGAAAGTAAAACAAAAAAAAAGATGAATAAGGAAAAAAGATGTTGATGATGAAAAAGATTAAAAAAAAGAAAAAAAAGCAACAGAAGATTAGAAGAATGAAGAGGAAAGGTTTTGAATTATGCAGAACTTATTAGAATAAATAACACGAAAATTTCTTAACAATAACACATAAATTTCTTAATTTTTATACCGAAATTTTGCTACAAATGCACAAAAATGCTTTCTTTAATGCTACATTTTTTTCTTTCTTTCTTTTTTCTATTACTCTTATTTTTTTTAGGAGCATTGTTTCATTCTCATATTAGATTTGAATGAACATGTTTGTAATGTATTGCAATCTTATTTAGTTGAATGAATGTAGGTTTATTCTCTTTCTAGTAATTTTGCAGTATTATATGTTTTTTCTTCTTTTTTATTTTATTCTTGTTAAAAGAGTAAAATAAGAAGAAACATGAGAAGGTAAAACAAAAAGTAAATAATGAATAAGATAAAAAGAAAATAACGATGATGAAAAATATGAAAAAGAAGAAGAAGCAAAAGATGAGGAAGAGAAACAGGAAGAGTTTTGAATTATACATAATTTATTAGAAGAGTAAAGTATCGTTTTTCTTTCCCCAACGTTTGGGGTAAGTCTCAAAGTTGTCCCTAACGTTTGAATAGTCCTATTTAAGTCCCTAACGTTTCAAAATTGACTCAATGTTGTCCTACCGTTAAGAATCTGTTAACGGAATTGACGGCGAGACAAAATTGAGACGATTTTGAAACGTTAGGGACTTAAATAGGACGAAAACGTTGGGGACAAAAACGATACATAGAAATAAATTTTAATTTTATCCTTTACCAATATCAATCTTTTACAGTACATAGTTATTCAATTATTTTTTAATTACATTTAAGTAAATTACATTTAATCAGGTTACTTTGATTCTAAATATATTTTTTTAATTTTACTCTTAAAGATTTTTACTCATCATGAAATATTTGTAAAATGACTAGAATCACATTACTTTATTGTATATGTATCATTTTTTTTCTACAAGTTTATGTATTAGTCATTCTACAAATATTTTATGATGAGTAAACATTTTTAAGAGTAAAATTAAAAAAAAATTATTTAGAATAAAATTAATGTGATTAAGTGTAATTTACTTAGATGTGATTAAAAAAAATTGAATCACTATGTACCGTAAAAAATTGATATTATTGAAAGATAAAATTAAAATTTATTTCTATGTATCATTTTTATCCCCAACGTGTTCGTCCTATTTAAGTCCCTAATGTTTCAAAATCGTCTCAATTTTGTCCCGCCGTCAATTCCGTTAACAAATTCCTAACGGCAGGACAACATTGAGTCAATTTTGAAATGTTAGGGACTTAAATAGGACAATTCAAACGTTAGGGACAACTTTGAGACTTAACCCAAACGTTGAGGACAAAAACGATACTTTACTCTTTATTAGAATAAATAACACCAAATTTTTTTAACAATAATACATAAATTTTTTAGCTCTTGCACCGAAATTTTGCTACAAAAATACAAAAATGTCTTCTTTAATGCTATATTTTTCTTCTTCTTCATCTTCTTTTTTTTTTTTTCTGTTGCTCTTATTTTTTCTTTTAGGAACATTACTTCTCGTATTAGTTTTGAATGAACATGTTTGTAATGTATTACAATCTTATTTAGTTGAATGAATATAGGTTCATTCTCTTTCTTCTAATTTTACAGCGTTATGTATTTTTTCTTCTTCTTTATTTGCCTTTTTCTTATTTTTATTCTTATTAAGAGAGTAAAAAAAAATATGAGAAGGTAAAACAAGAAGGAAAAAATGAATAAAAAAAGAAAGATATTAATCATGAAGAAGATGAAAAAGAAGAAGAAGAAGAAGCAATAGAAGATGAGGAGGAAGAAGAAGAGTTTTGAATTACGCATAACTTATCAAAATAAATAACATCGAAATTTCTTAGTTTTTACATCGAAATTATTCAACTACAGAATCATAAACTACTAACGAACTATATTAACTAGATTCGCACACCTCAACCACTTGATTTGATTCAAAACATAATCCAATTTTTTCTAGTTCAATTGATAGTCTGAACTTAAATCATACATTGTCTTTGAAAATGAAATACCTATTTAAAGTTAATTTCTCTACTTGATTTAAAAAAATTTGATCCAAATCTTTAAATCAGATAAAAGAGCATTGATCTTGAACGAAGAGAATGTAGAGAATGAAGAAAACACAAAGAAGAAAAAGAACGCAAAGAAGGAAAAAATGTTAAGAATGCAAAAATCGCAGAGAAAATTCGAAAAAAAATGAAATTCGGATGAAAAAGACAGTTTATATTCGCATGTGAGTTAAATTTTAAAGTAGTCTCTGAAGTTGCACTCAAGTCTCAAAGTGATCCCTAAAGTTAATAATTACCCAAATTTATCCTCGAAGTTACACTCCAGGACTCATAGTAGTTCCTAAGGCATTTTCCGTCCATCGGAAAGCTGAGCATGGACTGATTTTTGTTAAAACGTCGTCATTTTATATTTTAAAAAAATAGCAATTCCTTTCTGAAATCCTAATCCCTTCTTCTTCAAATCTGTTCTTCTTCTTCTTCAACAGATCACAAAAATAAAAATCAGCAACACAAAATATCACAAAAAAAAACCAGCTTCAATTAGAAAACATCAATAAACCTGAATAGCAAGCATCAATCAACCTAAACAGCAACAAGCACAAAAAATAGCAACAATAAAAAAAATCAGCAATAATTACAAAATAGAAAACAGCTAAAATCAACCATTGTTGTTATATTAAAACAGGATCAGCAGCAACAATCACCTAGAACAATAATGATTGAATAACTAAAAAAATAAAAAATAAAAACTCCTATGACTGAGAGAGAGAGAATCGAACCAGAGGAGAGAAGAGGGAGGCAGAGAGGATACAAGAGAAGATCGCCGATGCGCAAGCAGTGACAGCAATGACTAAAGAGGGAGGCAGAAGCGAGCAGTAACGCCGAGAAACGAGACGATGTGTTGACGCAGAGGGGTTGACGAGCAGCGCGGCGACGAGATGGAGGTTGGCAAGCTGCGCGGCGACGAGATGAAGGCTGGCGAGTGGCGTGGCAACAAGACGAAGGCTGGCGAGCGGCGCGGTGATGACAGAGAAAGTTGAGGCTTTGTACTCTACCTCTGCCTCTACTGTGTTTGAGTGTGAGAGACTAGGTTGGGGAGGGGGATGAGCGGCTCGGCACTGAAATGGAGGCCGGTGAGAGGCGGTGACAGCGAGGGTTGAAGAGAGCTCTATGTATTTAGCATTGTGAGTGTGAGATTATGGTTGGGAAGAGGGAGGGCGTTAAGTTGGGGAAGGAGAAAGGGAAGAGGAAGGGTCTCAGGTTGGGAAAGTAGAAGGAAAAGGGGAAAGGGGACGGGTTGGAAAAGCAGAAGGAAAAAGGGAAGGGGACGGGTTGGGGATGGAGAAGGGGACGGGTTTTCTTCCTTTTTTTTTTTTTAAAACGACGTCGTTTCAAGGTTCCAATGAACGGAAAGCATCGTAGGGACTAGTATGAGTTCTGGAGTGCAGGATAAAATTGGGTAACTATTAATTTCAAAGACTACTTTAAAGCTCGAGTATAATTTTAAAAACCACTTTGAGACTTAACTCTTTGCATATTTAATAAAAAATTTATTAGAAATAGTGATATGTCCAAGTAAATTAGATTAAAGTTATTTGGTTGAATTTGGTTAAATAACTTGAGCATAGAAATTAATTGATAATGAATAGTATTTTGAACGAAATATGTAACTAATATTTAAATTAATAATTTATCCAAAAAAAAACTTAAAACACAGAAAAAATCCATCAAAATTATATTGAATTGATCAAATCTAATCAATACATTATTCAATATAGTTATTAAAACCAAACGTCAATAAATCCGTTAAAAGTATTAAGTTTACATGTTGAACCATATGACTAGCTAGATAGTTCGCAACAGGTGTTGGAACCTTGCACGACTTGATATTTTAAAGATTTAATTATTCTGTTAGTTTATATAATTTTATTAAATTTATTATTAAATTTTTATATTTTTTTGCTTTTAATTAATATTATTAATTATTTTTAATTTTGTAATTAAATTTTTGTTAGTATAAAAAAATAGAGTTAATATTTTTTTTTGCAAATTGAAACAATTAAGAATTTAATTAAATCTTCAATCACGTATTTTTTAAAAGAATATTCTATTAATTTTAATATTTTTGACACAAAAATACCTTAATTATAAAAATAAAAATATTATAGAAACTCAATTAATATATATAACAAATTTAATAAAATTATAAAAATTAATAAAATAATTAAACCTATCTTATCTGAAAAAATATACCATTATCATCTACACTCTAGCCATCTTAACTCATAACTCAAATCCTAATTGAACTCTTTAATTTTGGTGTGTTTCAAATGTTGTGTCAAATCATTTTTTACAACAGAATAATGAACTCTCTCTTCTATCACAACATGGTCTTGTTTTTACAACTTAAAAATGTGGAAACTATTGAACACAATTTTAATGCTAGAATTTCGTTATGAAATATCAATAGCTACATTTTTTTTAAATCGTTCGTACTAGTCTCGACCTAACTGGAGAGCAGTGTCTTAGATTTACATTCCATCTGCTTTAAGTTTTAACATTGTCATCAAAAGCCAACTACAAATTACAAGTTTTTGTCGAGCACAACAAATACATCTCCAAACCTTAACAACCAAGACATACAATAAATGCATACATGCAAAATGAACTAAACAGATCATACACATAATGCCCAAAACTTTATTAAATCAAGCTTCTATTCGCCATTCATTTTATGTGTCTCTCTTATAAAAAAAAAACTTGTGCCACTAACGTACATATGCGCTGGTGCAATCTTTATCTACCACAATCCACAATTCTCATGCTTCCCATTGAGCCCATTTTCTACCATTTGTCTCAGCAAATTGTTAGCATTTTTTTCTTTCTTTGAACTGCCTCCTCAGTCCTCCTTCAATACTCACCTTTTGAAAGATACTACTCAAGTTTCTTGCTTGGCTCCATAGTAAACCTCTGTACCCAACATGTTTCATACTTTCTTTCAATAAATTTCCCACACTTTATTTTGCTATCAACAATAGTCGTGAGTTTTTCTTCAATGTCGTATTAATTCCTTATGAACAATAATTCTTGTGATGTGTCTTTCATAGTTATCAGAATCGAACCGGTGATTGAATCGATCAGGTTATTGGATCAATGGATTATTGGTTCAACCGGTAGGTCACTGGTTGAACCGGTTGACTCAGTACTATGTAAATAAAAAATAAAAATAGTCAAAAATTTAAAATTATAATTTAAAATAGATATTTTTACTAATATTTTAAGAATATCAAACTATTTTAAAATAATATGGACCAGAAATAATAAGTATTTTGTTATTTTTATTCTATCATAAATATTTTTATTTTGTTTTTATATTAAAATATCTATTATTTTAAATTTTAATAATTTATTAATTAGTTTATATCTATTATATTATTATATACTACAAATATTTATTAAAAAATAATACTAATAGATGTTATATAATTATGAAAAAAATAAATGAATTTATAATTATTGTTAAATAAAAATATAATTAATTTAATAATGAGTAAATTTATAATTAAATTTAAAATAAATTATATAAAAGTAAATTATTTGATATATATATATATATATATATAATTTGTATGAATTTTAATGAAAATCATCACAGCCTGGTGGCCATGCATAGCGCCTTTTCTCAAGAGGGGAGGGATTTGAATTCCATATGTAACATTTTGTTAAAATTTAGTTTCTAACCGGTTTGGTTGGACCGAACTTTACCGAGTTCGACCGGTTTTTATCGTTTCGCACCGGATTTAACCGGTTCGCAACAAATTGATATCTTATTCGGTCCAAATATCGAACTGGACCGGTTGAAGGTTCGGTTCATTGATTTTCCGGTTAAATTGGCCGGTCCGGTCCGAATTTGATAACACTGGTGTCTTTACCTAGTTCTTGCCCCTACTGTTTTTAGTGCAAACAAGAATTCATATGATTTGTGCCACAAGAGACTTTGCTATTGTAATTCCAAAATTCTTCTTAAATGCTATGAAACTGTGTAATATGTATTCCAACTTCACCAAGCTTAGTAAAATCAAGATTATTTCAACAATGCTGTCAAGTAAAAATGCATCAGCTTCGATTTAATGCTGATGATTATAATTTTGAATCTCCTATAGATACGATATATCCAGGATAGAACAGCATAATTTACTTGAATGGAATTCAACTCAACCTTTCTAAATCACCCTATTGTCTTCATGAGTAAGTGACATAGCTTCAGCCTCAATTAGAGTTATGGAGTTATTCTTTTCTATAATGGTAGAATGATTACATTTACATGAAAATAGCATATTCTTCCGAGAGACCATCAATGGCCGAAATGTGATCAAAAAAGGAAAGAAAAGAAGATAATGAATTGTAGGCAAAGAGTCGATCATAGTTTAATTGGCAGTAATACTTTATTTCTTGATCATTTTTAATTGAGTTTTGAGAGCTTGAATCTTAGTAGTGACAATCTTGATGACTCTTGAATGAAAAAATTTGTCAGATTGTGTGAAAAAAAAATGGTAAATTTATTGAATAATACTTATTTATTCTTGTTGTCTTCATGAGTGATACCAAAGTTTATTTTTATACCCTAGCTAGTAAAATTACTCAATATGTTAGACGATGTTATACTAACTTATACATCAAGTAATTGTTATAACTAACTTGCGAACTTCACTATTTACATTCTTGTTCAATTTTTGGTCTTGGTATGTGTTATCACTAGGGGTGGCAAACGGGGAAGTTCGCCCTGTCCTGTCTAGTGAGGCAGTTCCAAAATTCCAGCCCGCCAAATATCTTTTTTTTTTTTTTACTTTTAACTATTAAATAATATATATAAAAGTATAAAAAAATTTCTTCTATTTTTTACTTTTAACTATTATAATTTTTAAAAGTATAAACAAATTATAATTTTTATATTGATAAACATTAAAGTCTTTGTAATTATATATATCTAATAAACATAATTATAAACCAAGTTTTCATCCAAAACATAATTATAAATATTGTTCCCAAAGCAAAATAAATATAATCTAAAACATAATTATAAATAGTCTCTAAAACAAAATAAATATAATCCAAAAAACTCAATTTTCATCTTCATTCTCTTGTAAGTTGGGTTGGGGGAAGTTGGATTTTGGCAAAAAAAATTGTAAAAATACCCCTTGATAAAAAAATACTAAGCCCGGCGGGGAAGCCCGCCCCGCCCCGCCAAAGCCCGCGATTTAAGCAGTGCAGGTTAGGCGGGTTTTTGTTATTTGGCGGTCCTAATTTTCCAGTCCAGCCCGCCTTTTTTGGCGGATTACGCGGGCCGACTCGGCGAGTTTAGGCTCGTTTGCCACCCCTAGTTATCACTGTTAAAATCACACATAAGTAGTAAAGCATACTTCATATCCAAGGGTGTAGAATTCAACTTTGAAAATCTATTCTTCTATGTAGACAAGAATCATCAGCATTTTATAAAAAAAGAGAAATCTTTTTCAAGCATGCTATTCATCATTCTTGTAGCAATTTCATCTTTTTACCTCACAAATTAAAGCATAAAATGCAGATCTATGTTTTTCTCTTATCTAAGTTGGATAAAACAATGTCCTATAATGTACTAGTTTAGTCTTGGAGTATTTTATGGTTTTTTTTGTTTAATCTTTCTATAAAACTGAATACAAATCATTTGAATTAGTTAAGCATCTAGAAAAAAAAAGTTATGAGTTGAAAGAATACAAGAGAGATTAGATGAAAAAACTATAAGATATTTGTTATTTTTTGTATTTCTTTTTTTATTTTCATGGTATCTCCTAATCTGCTAGGTTAAGAATTAGCTAATCAAATCAGAGTTTCATTTAAGAGTTTGTCATTGGCCAATAAGTTATTACATGTAAAAGGTAAAATTTGAACCTCCAATATTTACTTAAACGAACTAGTGAATTAATCACTAGACACCAACTTAACTTAGTTTTTTGTTTGCATTATTAATTTTTAGTATTGGAATAACTCTTTTTAGAGTTTATTTGATCTTTTATTTGTCTTTATTCTTGAAATTGGTATTTTAAATTTAGTTTAATTAATTATAGTAAAAATTCTACCAAAATTATAGTAGAGATTAAAAGCACAAGTTGAGGGATTTAGAATCGGTTTGGTTTTTCTAGAAGAAATGTACTTTAAATGAAAAAAATTATTTTACGGGCCTGCTACACATACAAGCAAAAAGGCCTTACAAGTTTTTCAAGCCCCCAGCCCACAAACAATCCACACGCGCAGAGAAGAGCATTGAATGGGGCGTAACATTCACGCGCTCCACTCAAACGGTTACGCTTCACGTAAACCGCCCCCTTAATGGCAGACTCTTCCACTTCTTCCACTTCTCAAAGCCATTCAGAGAAAAAGCAAACGTTCCACTTTTGAGCATCATTCGATACTGAAAATATACAACTCGTCGCTAATATTCGAAAATTCCATCAACACAACATAGAACTCTCGATCAAGAATCTCCAGAGAAAACAAAGCTATCATACTCAAGGTACGTTACATTACCATTCCTGTATATTTTCCACATTTCGAAATTGAAGAACTAGGTTTTACTGTTCTTCTACGTTATTTTACGTTTTACTGTTCTTCTTGCTCTACGTCTCATTTTACAGTTTATGATGTTCTACTTGTTCTAGGTTTTACTGTTATTCTTGGTTCTATGTTACACTATTCTTCTTAGTTCTTCTAGGTGTTACTGTTCTTGTTGTTCTAGTTCTTCTGGTAACTGATTTTTGGGGGTATATTCCGTAGTTTGGTGGGTGTATATGAGGTAATTTGTTGGGTGTATATGGCACAAATTGTTGGGTGTATATTTCTAAACTGATATACTGTAATAGTCAGCAGTTGCAACTGTTCTTATATTTGCTTGTCCATGGGTGTATATTGCTTGACCTTGTATATTGATGCATGTTTGAGTGATATCTGACTGATATATATGGGTGTATCTGAATCATATCTATGGGCGTATCTTACTGATATCTATGGGTGTATCTGACTCATATCTATGGGTGTATCTTACTGATATCTATGGGTGTATCTGACTCGTATATATGGGTGTATCTTACTGATAACTTTGGGTGTATTTTTCATTTCAGAAAAAATGGTAGCGAGAAACCAACCTGAAAGAAATGTAAGAACAAATATATGTCTTAGATGAAATCAGTTTTATATAATAGAAACATATCTGACTATAATTTTATTTTTATTTACAGCAAACAAAAGACCTTAAGTGTTCAACACATTTGTTAAATGATAAATTCAGAAACATGAGTGAGGAGAAGAAAATGATTGTGAGGGATTTGGGATTCGGTGGCTTGATGCACATCCCACCACTAAGGGTGCATCACCAAGTGTTAAGGGAGCTGGCTAACAACTTCAAATTAGGAAAGAACAGACTGGAAACTGGATACGGTTCTTTTAAAATAACACCAAAAAAAATAGGTGATGCGCTTGGCATCAACGCAACAGGTAACTCGCTAAAAATTATAGGTGTATATTAACTGACGCTTGGGTGTATTTTAGTTGATGCTTGGGTGTATTTGAACTGATATTCATACTTTGTTGTTTTCCTTTTTGTAGGAGATCTATTTCCTCAGAAAGTCGATTATAAGAAACTTTCTGAGGATGACAAAGAAATTTTTAGAAGATTCCAGGGTAAGACCCTCAAAAGTCTTACAGATGAGATGATGGATATTGGCGTTGGTAACGAAGAGGATCGCCTAATGTTCAAGAGGATTTTCATCCTCTATATACAGATGGTGTTCCTTTTACCAACGACAATAAACAAAATCTTGCTTGTGCACCTGACCCCAATTTTTGAGATGGACACCATAATAGAGAGAAACTGGGGAGGGCATGTTTTGAGTTTTATCGTCAAGGGCATAACCGACTACAAGGAGAAAAAGAAAAAGGCAATTGATGGCTGCCTCTTTGCCCTGATGATAATTTATTTTCATCTTTTTAAAAATAAAGGCAAGAAGAGGGCTGAAAGACCGCCAAAACCCTGGATTGCCAACTGGAGTAAGGAGCAGTTGGACGAAAGAATGACGGCAGAAAGAGAGAAAAATATGGTAAGTGAACATAATATGTTGGGTGTATTTTATTTACCTGAATGCTGCTAACTAAAATTTCTAATGTTTCAAGGGATTGTAAAGATGGCGCAAACAAGAGAGAAAATGAAAAAAATAGAGAAAAAAGAAAAAAAACAAGAAATAAAAAAAACAAAAAAAAGGAAGGCAAGTTCAACATCGTCTTCGGAGCAAGAAACAACTGATAGTGACAGTTCTACCTCTGAGTCTGAGACTCAAGAAGACTCAGAGGATTCACCAAGAAAACAACCCAGCAAAAAGGGGAAAAAGTAAGTACCATACTTGGGTGTATTTTCTTTATCGAGTTGGGTGTATTTTGTGGAACCATTTAGGTGTATTTTGTTTATGAAGTTGGGTGTATGTTGTTTATTAAGTTGGGTGTATTTCGTTTGTTGTGTTGGGTGTATATTGTCCATTCAGTTGGTTGTATCATGTGCATTCATTTGGGTGTATTTTATATCTTTAGTATGTTCTAAATAATGATTGTTTGCCTTCCAAAATGGACTCCAAAAAAAGAAAGAAGTGTCAAGAGGATGAGGATTCTGATTCAGAATCTGAATCAACTGATGAGTAATGTTCTGAAATTATTACTCCTTTCTTTTGGCTTAATTATCAAGATTTCGTGTATTAACTGAAGTGTCTCTTATTAACTTATAGAAGCGAAGAATCATCACCAGTGAAGAAGTAAAAAAAAAAAGAAAAAGACACAAAGAACACCAAAAAAGTAAGCACTTCTTTGGATAATATTCTGTGATAAAATTAATTTTTTATTTCTGATTCATACTTGTTTTTTCTATCCAGAACACAATCCAAAAAGAAAAAGGTTGTTGTTGAGCATTCATCTCCTGAAGAAGATCAATCCTATGATGGGTACGGTACTTCGTAAGCTATATTACCGTCTATCATCATAATTATTTTGGTTAACATCTTCTTTTATGAATGTAGTGATAGATATGAAATAGGAAGTGAAGATCTAGATGAATTGTTAAGGGAAAACAATGAAAAATCTGCTGCAGAGGGGTATGTCTTGTTTGGGTGTATATTTCAGATTTTAGTGTGTTTTCTTTGCTAATAATTGTTTCTTGTTTCGCAAGGAGAAGGAAGCTGACCTGCGATCGATAGAAGGTCGCTATGTCTCCTCTGAAACGTAAGAAGCATTATTTAATAAAATCTTGTTATCATGATTTACCTGTATCATATTTTGTCTGAATAACATGAAATCTGTTTAGAATACCGGACGTGAACTTGGGAAGTGATGATCCTTCCTCTCAAGGACACACAGAACAAAGTAGTGTGAACAGGCCGGCAGAGAGCATGTAATTTCTCTTTCAACTAACCGTTACTTTTGTTCTTTTATTACCTTCTACTTCTAATTCTGTATATATTTTTTTTAGAAAAAAAAGCCCTTTATTATTTTATTCGAGAAAAAAAAGGCAGGAAAAAAAAAGCAAAAACTGCAAGTATGTAAGTTCTCAAAAAACAAAGCCTGTCTTCCTTTTGAATTGTTTGAGTGTATTTTTTGACTTTCTTTGGGTGTATTTTAGGTTGATTCTGGTTCAAGAGTCAGCCAGTAAGCCGGCTGATTCGAATATAATGGTTGTGAGGGAAGAGACACCGTCGGAAGCGCTTGCAATGTGAGTTTTTCAAGAATATTTCAACCTTATAACCTTATTATTTTCAAAGGCATTGTTAACCTTTCATTTTTCTTCTTGTTTAGAGTTCCGATTCAAGTTTTTGTGCCAGTGTCCCAAACAACTACTATGCCGGAATTTGAAGAAACACCTGAGACAGATTTTGAACCAACCCCTCTGCTACAAATTGAATGAACTACAAAAACGTAAGAAATAGTATTGGGTGTATATTTGTTTAGAGTTTGGGTGTATATTGGGTTACAGTTCGGGTGTATATTTGCTTACAGTTTGGGTGTATATTGTTCCTGAATAATTTTTTCGTCATGATTAATTTGATGTGGCGTGCAGCACTCCTGAACCCCCCCCCAACAACTTGAAGAAAGCACAGCCACACTTCCCCCAGCTACATCTAAAAGGTAAGTTCATCAGAGTAAAATCAATGTATAGGTGTATATTGGGTTACAGTTTGGGTGTATATTGGATTACAGTTTGGGTGTATATTGTTCCTGAATAGTTTTTTTATGTCATGATTAATTTTCTGTGCCGTGCAGCACTCCTGAACCCCCCGCCCCAAAAAAAACTTGAAGAAAGCACACCCACGCTTCCCCCAGCTCCATCTAAAAGGTAAGTTCATCAGACTAAAATCAATCTTTACTTATCATTCGTATATTCTTACTCTTATAATACGTTATACATGATCATGCAGTTATCCAGCCGAAGAAGGCGCTGCTGCGCTGATGATGATGGCACGGATAGCATCGTATGTTCCTAAAACAGATCCAATGCCATCATTCAGCCTGGGATTCACTAATTCAAGCCAAGAAGAAGCAGCAACGCAGGAGGGAGCATCAACGCAGGAGGCAGACAGGGCAAAAACTCCAGAAACTGTAAATTTGCTAAAACAATTAGAAGATTTGGTACAAAAAATAGCAAGCAGTGCGGCGAAAGAAGAAAGTAAAAGTCCACAAATTCAAAAGGAGACTGGCGGAGAAAGTTCTGAGAAGTTTGAAACTCCTGCGGGAATAAATCAGAATACGGGTGATATGAAAGAGAAGTGCTACATCTGGGCGACGCGAGTGAAGACATACGCAGATGGCAGTACTAACGAGTTTGACAACCTGTGCACTCTGATTGCCCAAGACAAATACATTTTGAATAGAATGCACCTTGCATCGCTCCAGGCAGGAAGTTATATAGAATCTGAGGTAATATTAGAATAACATTAATGTTTTAACACCAAAGTTAACTGCAATGTTTATTAATATAAATTGATTTCGGCATATATTTCTAGATTGTATCTGCCATGTGCCTCATCCTCAACCAGAAAAATGATAAAAGGTTTCAAGAACAAGTATACTGTCTCCCCCCTGATATTGTGGTAAGTGTTACTTCTACGAATTTTGGCTGTATTTTCTGTATTCCTTAGGGTGTATATTCTCTGATCAACGGGTCTGTTTTTGTACTCATTTGGGTGTATTTTTTACGTTCAATTGGGTGTAAGTTGTGTAGTCATTTGGGTTTATTTAAAGTATTCACTTGGGTGTATTTTCAGTATTTCATTTGTTGTTTCACAATTGTTGCAGAGCATGGCCGTTTCGAAGCACCCAAACGGGGAATTCATATCACCTAAAACCAATAAAGAATTCAAGGTGGAAGACTACCCAATGTTTATTCCCTTCATAGATGGAAAAAAAATTAGCTTTGCATCAATATGTGAGTTTTCATTTGTAAAATTTGTTAGTACCGTTCTTTACTTATATGCCAAATAAAATAATACACTGTTGAAATGTAGCAATCCTTCAGATTTTTGCGCCTGTTTGCTACTCAGGCCATTGGTGGTTATGGGTGATTGATACAACAAAGGGAAGATTTTATATACTTGACCCGCTACACAAGAAAGCTCCAAGTGATGGAAGAAAGCAGCTTAATAAATTCACTGTAAGTTGGCTCTGTGTTCTTTATTTTAATAGATAGGTGTATTTCAATTCAATATAAGGTGTATGTATGTTTTGCTTTGGGTGTAAGTATGTTCTCTTTTGGGTGTATTTCATTCGGGTGTATTACTGATTTGTTTTGTTTTTTAAAGGATATGTAATTTCAAGAATTAGAGCATATGCCGGCGGGGCACCTCTGAAGAAAAAGGAGAATGAGTTGGAAATTAAAGCAACATACGTTAAAATCTCAGGCCAAAAATTAAGGTATAAATTTGTGACTCTGAACATTAAACTTTCCTAAATGAGATTTGTAATTTATTTTCTTCGTTTTCAGCTATGACTGTGCTATTTACGTTATGAAGTGGCTTGAGTTAATTGAGCCCGAAAACATTAAAAGGGCGAAGTATGAATGGGATAATTGGCCACAGGTAACTGTCTTTAAAACTATATAACTTTGTATTACTTTACTAAAATTAATATTGTTGTTTAAACAGAATATACTTTTTAATTGTAGGAGGAGATGGACCACTATAGAGTAGAATATGCTTCGCGGATACTATTCAGTGAAATGAATAAAGAGAGAGATCAAGCAATTAGAGCGAGTAATGCAATAAGACTGTCCAAGCCATCCTCAGTATTATTGAGTCCATTTTGTCAGATAAATTCTACTGATATAGAAACTGAGTAATCTAACTGCTAGCTAGTTTGTAAATTGAACAAATGCTGTAAAAATTTTCCATTTATAAACAACTTCTGTTCAATGAAATTTTTTTTCATAGTTAAACTGTCTGTGCTGTTAAACTGTCTGTGCTGTATTCAAAAGCTCTGTATTACAGGTGGTAAAATATGAAGGAAAACATCAAGGCAGATCGAAACACAAATTATAAACTTTTACACTGAACGGAAGTTTAATATACACCCAAGATTGCTTAAATATACACCCAAACTGTCTGTGCTGTTAAACTGTCTGTGATGTATTCAAAATGTATGAATTACAGGTACTATAATATGAAGAGAAACATCAAATCAAATATACACCCATAACCTGCGATTTTTTACACCCAAAGAAAGTTGAATATACACCCTGAGATCTATCCCCCCTGATGCTTTGAGCCTAAAACCCTGAACCTTAAACACTTAAAACATAAACCCTTACCCCTAACCTGTAAACCCTAAAACCCTGAACCCTAATATTATATATATGTATCTATATGTAGAATGTGAATCACAAGAAAATTCACAAAAATACACCCAAAAGAACAGTGCTTTTACACCCATATTCTGTAACTATACACCCAAAGAGTTATCCCCTGCTCCTGGTACCCTGAACTGATAATTCATAACATGTCCTTGATATTGGCTGGAATTTGAATGCACCACTAATGCAGCATCAAACAAGTTTATCTGAATATAACAAACTCACATATTAGCTAAACTATTAACGAGAAAAATAAACTCAATCACCATAAATTTAAAGAACATTACTTTTACCTCTCTTAAAACTTTCGTTTTCTTCTTCTTTGTGGCATTTGCGATCTGTTTGTCCAACTTTGAACCTAGCCTATTTTTTGGACGTCCTCTTGTTCAAATCCTTGGCGGGCTTTGAAGCTCGTTAACGGATTCCAAGTTGGCATCTTCGTGGGATAAAGAAGATGTCCCCTTCCTTTTGGCTTTTAATGATTCCATCTCAGCCATGACGTTATCGTACGCACGGTGCAGAATTACAGTCAGCTCCTCCGATTCGGATGCAAATTCGCAAATATTTTGCGAACGAAAAACCAATTGGTCAAACCTCTTGCTTCTTGGCTCCAACAGTGGCTCGTCGTGGCTGCTCTTGATGTGTGTGTGTCGCCTCTTTACCTTCTTGCTCCATCGTTCCAGTATATATCTCGGTGACACTCGGCTTACTTGTTCAAAGCTTAACACGCTTAGTGCGTGACGACACAGTATCCCTCTCGACTCGAATAATAAGCATTGGCATTTTATCTTGGCTGCAATTGAGTCGTAAGTAACCACAAACTTGTTGAATATTGAGCTGGAAATTTGTTCTCCGACTTCGTATACTGAATAGCCTAGAGCGGAATTCGTTAATCTGGTGATGCAATTCGCCTTTCCTCTGAATTGTGCTTGGACTTCCCTAAACTTTTGATGAGTGTACACATCTTGAAACTGAGCTTCAATGGAGGATTTGGTTGCACACGGTATGACCGTATGAAAATCTGCAGCATCTGATTCTCTCTCTGCTTGCTCCCGGCTTCCGAGGCAATTATCGTATTGTTTGACGAACTGAAAAAGCGAGCTGTTCCGGGTGATAAACTTGTTAAAAAATGAATGCATGCTCTCGCTCCTTTGTGTGCTTCTCATCCCTGCCCAGAAGTGGTGATCCAGATAGATAGGAACCCATATATGACGGTCTTCATACAGATCTGCAGAATACACCCAAACACAGACTATAAATACACCCAAAAAAATATGCAATTTACACCTCTGCTGCAGATTTTTAACAAACATTACCTGAAAGCCACTTGTTGTCCACAAGACCAAAATTCAGCAGGAAATCATTCCAATTCCTATCGAATGAGTCTTTGCTATGAGAGTTCTAAACAACTTGGCTCATTTCTTATTCGATATCTACATGTCCCTTGTACCCGTTTAATTTGCTTGGTATCTTCTTCATGATGTGCCAAATACACCAACGGTGAATTGTTGTTGGCATACAGGCCTCTAAAGCCCTTTTCATTGATGCGCATTGATCAGTGAGAAACCCTTTCGGAGCGTTTCCTCCCATGCAACGAAGCCAACATTCAAATAACCATTTGAATGATTCAATTTCTTTGTTTTTCATCAAAGAGCATCCGAGAAGTGTTGACTGACCGTAGTGATTCACCCCGACAAAAGAACCACAAACCAAATTATACCTGAAATAAATTACCATAGTGCAGAATGCAAAATCATTAGGTACACCCAACAAATGCTTCGTATACACCTAAAAAAACAGCCAATATACATCTCTGCGACAGATTCATAAAAATACATTAATTTAGCATCATAAACAGGGACAGTTTGTTACCTGTTTGTATTGTAGGTGGTGTCAAATGAAATAACGTCTCCGAAATACTCAAAGGCAGCTCTGCTTCTTGCATCGGCCCAAAAAGCCACCTTAATCGATTGATCCTCCTCGAGTTCAAGCTCAAAAAAGAATTATGATTCTTCTCTTTCATTCTTAACAAATATTTCCCGAATTCCTTTGCATCTTCTTGTTCGGAAACATTCCACACTTCTCTCATAATGTAATTCCTCACATCTTTTTCGATAAAATTTAACTCGCGGTAACCCCCCGTAGCCGCAACAAATGATTGGTAGGTTTTGCTTGGTCTGATACCGGCCTCCTCGTTATTCTCTATTGTACGACGAATTGACATGTTTAGTTCCCTGTGCTGTTTGAGCATCTCTGCTTTACTTGGACAGCAGGGGTGTGAATGATCCAGCACAACCTTTGAAATGATCCAAGCACCGACATCCTTCAATGTGTGTATATAAATTCTTGCAGGACATTTTAAACCGACTGTCGGATTAGTCTTCTCGGTCAGAGATATTTTAGATTTCCATTTTCCTTCTCTGCTACATGTAATCAATTGATTCTTAATCTTGTTTCCCTTCCTATTTGTGCTCCGTACTCTTGTAGAAAAACCTGCAGCCTTGGCGTAGTTCCTGTAAAATTTTTCAGCATCTTCAAGGGTGGTAAAGGTCATTCCAACCTTCAGAACAAACTGGTCATCAACAACAAAGAGAGGCTGCAGAATACACCATGTCAAAAACTAAAAATACACCCAATCATTGCTGATATAATACACCCGAACCGAAATAACTCAACTAAAATAAAAAAAAACCATAAACTGTAAATACACAAGCTGCAGAATACACCATGTCAAAAACTAAAAACACACCCAATTATGTCTGATATAATACACCCGAACGACAACAACTCAGCTAACATAACACAAAAAGCCAAAAAAGTTCTGATCTACACCCGAGCGTCTGCTATAAATTCCAGATAATTAATCAAAACTAATATATTACATTCAATCGACAGATTCATGTTAACGTGTTAGTTTCACAGTCAATGTTCACGAATTATTTAGCTACACAATGCTATTCAAATGACTGCAACAAAATTCAAAGTAATCGTATGTAAATCAAACCTCAGGAACTTCGTTAGATTCAAATTCATAATCCACTTCGCCCTGATTCAGCTGACAATCTGAGGTTGAATCATCCATAATCTTCAAAACGAGTTCAAACTTTGATTTCAGAAAATAACAAATCAAATAGAAAACGAAGCTGGAGTTGCAGAGAGAGGAACTAACGTAAATGACGAAGAACATACCAGTGAGAAAGGAGGGGAAAAGAACGATCGAGAAGAAGCAGGGAAGAGGCGCGAGAAGAAGAACGAGCAAATCTGAAAATAAGGAGAACGAAGAAGGAAACAAATCTTTTAAATTTTGGTAGTTATATATACGCGAGATCTTATATAGCGCGTATATTGGACGTATGTGTAGCAGCGCGTCTTTTGGGTTTATTCCTTAATGAACTTGTAAAGCATACAAGCCATTAGGGCTTGTATGCAAAGCTTTTCTGATTATTTTATTGTTTATATATTAATTATAAGAGAAAAGGACAAATATGTCCTTACCTTTTGCCCCGCAGATATTTTCGTCCTTAATCATTGAAAAATACTTTTAAGTTCTTGACCTTCACAAAATTTGGACGGATCAGTCCCTAACGGAGACATTTGGATGGAGGGACTGATCCGTCCAAGTTTTGTGAAGATAAAGGACTTAAAAATATTTTTCAAATGGTTAAAGACAAAAATTTCTGCGGGACAAAAGGTCAGGGACCTATTTGTCCTTTTCTCTAATTATAAATATCGTCTCGGCCATTCTATTTAATTTCTTGTTTTTAATATTTTCAGAAGAAAATAATAAAATATTTATTTATTTATTGTAAAATGATCGTGATGCTAAAGGAAATAAAAATAAAGTGACATTGTTAATTTTTTAGAACAAAAATAAAAGCAAAGCTATTTATGATTGCACATGCCCTTATAATAAATTTTCTATCGAAAATGTCGTAGTCCTTGTCTTTACGATGTGGCCAAAATCAGTAGTATATATATATAATACTTTAAATTAAACGGACCCTATAAAACAATTCAAAATTTTCTCAATGTTCTAAATTTCTTATTAACAAAAGGAATCAAATCTTGTTGAGCAGATTCTGATGTTCAAAAAGCTCTCGTAAAAAATCGTTAGAATACAAAAATATATAGCAGTTGAGCCTATCAACGGATCAACTCCATTCTTCAATATATTAATAAAAGCAAACACAGCACTTTCACATGCATGTTTTTGTTTTTAATAATATATAGTTAATTATTAATTCATGACAAGATTATTCTCCTACTAATATATAAATTATTCATAACATCACTACTTGTACATGTGCTCTTTTTTTTATATATGTATATTTTTTATTTTTCTGCTCAAAAGGAACCATTTCAGATGTTACATTATTTGTTTATGTAATAATTAAATTGATTTTACCATCACACAGTTTAAGAGTAGTTGAGATTATTACCTGCCAGATTTTCGAATTAGAATGCTCCGGCTGTATAATTCTTACGCGTGAACATTATATTATATAATAGAAATTTTAAAAATTCGAGAGGTTAATTATCAAATAAATAAAATAAAATAAAATAAAATTCAACTTCATTTAAAAGTTGAAACTCGTTGAACTTTGTTCATTAGATCACGAAGTTAGACTATGAATAATATACTATAGTTAAAACATTACTACTATAGATTACGAATTTACAAAGTTACCAGGCAAAATAATTTATGTTTAAAATAAATATTTTGAGAACAATGGATATATATTATATTATAGTGACAAATAAAATCAAAATTTAAACAAAAATTTATTGCATTTCACCACATCACTATTGATGTAAACATTATTCACTATAAATTATTTAACCTTTGAATGGTTCTAACCTTTAGTGGACAGACATTTAGCTGGATGCCGTAAAAATTAAACTATTGTCATCACGTTGGCATTATTATTTTCTTTATTTTCTTTGTTGCTAACTTCCTATTAATAGAAAAGAAACTATTATTCATTTGTTCTCTTTTAATTTATTTTATCAAGTTTTACATCATCTAAATTTAAAAATTTAATAATTTTTTATAAATATAAAACAATTATTTTTTAAATTAATTTTTACGGTTGATTTCAGTCTATTTAGTTTTTTTATATGCTTTTTTTTTTTTTGTAAAATTTTAGTATATTTTTTCAATCATGATATATATCATTTATTTTTTCACATTATTTCTGATCTCGATATATATATCGAGGATAAATCCATTGCAAAAAAAAAAAAATTATAATAATTTAAACTAATATTGTGCTTACATATTAATTAGTTATATATAGTTGGTATATTGTGGTTTCTTTTTAATTGTTAGCACAATTCTGTTAACGTTGCAAGTGTGAGGAGTGTTAAAAGTTAGTCCTATATCAAAGAAAACAAAGAAGAGTGAAAAGTTTATAAGATGAGAGATCTATTAACTTAACACCTTAAAATTTTGAGTTGAATATGTGTCTTCTCATCTTATATTCTCCCGTTTAATTTCTCTCCAAAGTCTCGCTTCATGTGTTCAAGAGCTTTCCACTGTTGGCCCAACAAATTCCACAAGCTTTAATTTCTTGCAATCATTGAAAAAGGAAATGAAAAGCTTATCCTCCTAACGTCATGATGATATTATTCTTCCACATATATATGGAGTATTGATTATATATTATTACATTAGTGGATAAGTTATAATAAAATTTAAATAACTTCTGCAACAAAAAGAAATGGAATCTTATATTTAAAAAATTACTTTGCTTAATTAATCAGAGAAATGTGTCACCATGAAACAACATACCATGCTGTTTTTATTGATCCAAAATCTGATCTATTGACAAACATAACCACTTGAATTTCATCAGTGGTATGCAAAAAACCTTGATCATCAACACCAACAGCAAAAAACTAAAAAAGAAAAAAGAATCAAAAGCAAAAAACACTATGAAGTTTCAATTTAAACTAGAATCATATTGAATTCATCATTCAACCAATAATCAGCAACATTTGCCTCTGGATCCATTTTAACCACCTTATTAGTTTGGTTTCTATTCTTGGCTATCTTATTCAGTAAATCCGCTAGGTTCCTCCTCCTCTTTGACCCCGGCGAGTTCGAATCATCCTCCGATGAAGGCGAGGATGGCAAACAAGGTTCTGGAGAAATCCGTTTCACAGCGGACACTATCACTGGCTCAGACGAGAGCTCAGACGATGAGACAGATTTTTCGTCTGAGCCAATGAGATGAGGGAAATTCAACTTGGCTTTTCGGCCGCGCATTTTAAAAGCGGCTTTATCATATGCTATAGCCGCTTTCTCTTCAGTCTCATAAGTTCCGAGCCAAACCCTAGCCCCATTTTTCTTTGGATCCCTAATCTCCGCGGCAAACTTCCCCCACGGCCTACGCCTCACACCCCTATAACGCTTCCATGTCGGAGGCGCGTGCACTTCACGCCCTGCCGAGGCACCGGTAGGACTCTCACTATGAGAAGTTGTATCGGAAATGCTATCGCAATTAGGGTTTGAACCAGCTTGACATGATTTAGAATCATCCATTTTGAGATCATTGGTAAAAATGATTGAATCATTCTCAAGAAGGTATTGTTGAATGTATTCTAAGTATGCAGATTCTGATGAATCCATAATGGTGATGGAAGCCATGTTTTTTTGTAATGCTACAATTTTTTTTTTCTTTTAGTGGAGTGAACCTTTTACTATTATGAGTTGTATTTATAGCACCGAAATATGCAAGTCAGAATATTTTTTTAATATAAAAAATTGCTATAGAATATTATTTATTTTTCAAAAGTTGTTCATGGACCAACGTGATGGTATTCCCTTAAAATATTCTTCAAATTAAATGGTTATTTCTTTGAAGGTTCGATTCAACTTAGAGTGGCGTTGAAGTTTGAAGCGACATTGATTGTGGCCATCACGTGTGGTTTGTTCAATAAACTAATTAAATATGTTTTTGAATTTATTTAATCTCTCCTTTAACTTGGCAAGGAAAAAATTAGTTTGATCTATTGCTAGACACATGATGTTATTATAAGTGTTAAAATATATTTTATGTATTTATAACAAATTCTATTGTATGTGATTAAGAACTAAGAAGTGTTAGGAATATAATAATAATTTTTTCCACTCCTCCGCTCCCTCCGAAATAATAATAATAATAATTGTGCATACTATATAGATTTTTTTTAACTGATATATCTAACCAAGATTTATACATAAATATAAAATAATATTAAATAAGATTCTCATTTACAAATTTATAAAATAAATTAAAGATATTAATAATGACTTGTTGACACCAAAGATAGATTAGGTGCACTCATTTTGTTATTGTAACATGCATGACCATATCATAATAAAAGCGAACTAGATACATATAACCAAATTAGGTCTTAATTATTTCGGATTATTATAAAAATAAAAAAAAGGAAGAATACTCTAAGGTTTTCCTGATCCGGATATAGGTTCAATTTATTAGGTAAATAGTTTAGTTAAATTTTTTTTAAAAAAATAGGTTAAACAATAAATATTTATATTAAAAATAATTTATAAATAAATTATGTTTAATTTTTTAGTACTAAAAGTATTTATTTTAAAAGAAATGTGATAAAAAAAAATTTATTATAAAAAAAGTTATTTTTTTAACTTTTTATAAGTATTTAAATAATTTTTTTAAAAAATTATACCAAATATTAATACTAACATTTTTTATAAATAAAAAAAAAAAGTAACTTTTAAATTTTTTTAAATGGATCCGTGGTATTGCTTACTTCTTATTTGTTGTAGAGTCTTGAGTAGCTTGGGCCCTATCCACATCAAATCAATTAAGCTGTAGACATACTTTATAAATTTTAAAACACACGTATTCATTGAAGAATAATATAATATTTTAAGTATTTGAAGAAAAGAAAGAAAAAGAAAAGGTAAAAGAATATAGTCTTGTTTCTTTTACTTAATATTCTTTCAGGTTGTTGGAGCAATGAGATCGTTGGAGTTTATTAATTATTTAAATGTTAGTAGTGCTTAAATTAACTAATCCTATTATTACATAGGTTACATACTTATCCAGAATTCTCTATAATTAGTAGGGTCTATTCGGCACAAAATTAGTTATGGGCCTTTATTTAATAATTTAAATTAAAAAAATAAATTTATAAAATATAATATTTAGAAATTTTATAAATAAAAATAAAAAATAACATGAACGTTTGCATTGTTGACATACATTATTCAAGTTCAAAAGAAAACTTTGTATAAGAAACATGTTAAACATAAAATCATCATTCATGTGATCTACCTATATATATAGAGAGACCTAAACTATTCATGAATTCCTAGAGTAGAGGATATTGAGTGTCTCATTATTATATAAATCGTTGTGAAAGATGTAATTTTTGTAGGGTCAGCAGTATGGTGACTAGAAAATAAATGACCTCAGTTTAATTCTCATCATTAAAATAAAAAAATAAATAACATGTGGAGAACTTATCTAAAGATATCATTTATCATTTAAAGAAAAAAAGAGATAGGTGAACGTGATTTGACCACAACCAAAGATTCAAATTCTTATAAATATTTTCTATATAACCAAATTAATTTTATTAAATTTGTTTTAGTGATGTGTCAAGCATGTGCGCATTTAAATAAGGAAAAATATAGGAAAATAATGAGAATATTAAACAAATGTGAACAATAAATATGTTGAATATTCAATTCAATAGGTATGCAGATGATTATGTTGATTATTTTTAATTGGATGGTTATTCCTTTTGATTCAATTTACTCATGCAGAGTTAACAATGGCTAGTTGTTTAATTCATTAAGTGTGTGAATATTTATCATAATGTTAAGATTTAAGAAGTAATTTGAGATGGAGTATTTTTTTACTTTATTGGGTCCATTTTAGAGTCTATTATTCACATTATTTACAAAAGTTATTATCTACCTAACAAAACCGTTTAAATAAACATCTTATATAAAAAAAATGTTGTTACAAATATTATTCAATAAGAAAAAGTCTAGGAGACAGCAACTTTATTAAATTCTGGTCAGCATGTAACCAGCAAAGAAAAGTGAATCATTGAATGAAATCTCACACCAATTTTACACCATTAAAACCATCATTGATAACTATTTGATAGCTACAAATCACAAAAATTACTGGCCATAGCATTCCATGTTAATTAAATAGGCGTGGAATTGAGTAATGAAACATTATTAGCAGGTGCAAACGTCACTCACAAAAATGATGAATGATGAAAATAAATCACGCTACAAAGCTGGAAAAGGTGTATGAACAAAGCATAAAGAATCATATGAAAATGGCCCAGCCATAATATAAATATATATTGAGTTTTGTAGGGCAATAACACCTGCAAAAGAGTTTGGCCCACTCACATGGAAACTACCTAGCTATATGAGTTTTGTCCTCCCATAATAAAATATGAGAAAGTTTAGACACCAGCAACTTTTATATTTTGTGGCTAGTACTTAATTATTAAAAGAAAAATAAGTAATCTTTCATTATTGGATGTTAATCTCATATCATTAAAAACACTATTGATAACTAATTAATGGTTACAAAACACAAAAATTACTGCCCCTAACACTCTTCATAAAATATTTATCAAATAATAATAATGTCAAAACATATATTATTTATGACCACATTTACACCAAAATTAAAGTAATTAAACCTCACAATTTTAAATCTATTTCCCTTATTTTTGTCCAGTTTTAAATCCAACGTTACACATAAAAACTGATAAATTGCGACAATTCTGAAAGATCTAGCAGCAGTTTTAAACCGACACGAAATAATTTCGTGGCAATTCATCACCAGCTATTAGATAGGACGCTGCTAAATAATCTCAAGGAAATAAGTCAAATAACCATAACCAAAGTTACATGCTGTATTGATGTGTTCTTAGGAATATCCTCAATTCAAACCATAACTAGTGTTAAATTATTTTTTGGGTAATTTCAAAGCCAATACTCAACCGCCACAAAATAAAGGGAATTGAGAATAGAGAAGCAAGAGTTATGGTCAAAGCATAAGACAAGAGTTGAGGTAACAATTAGTATCATCATAATCATGAAAACTTCATTATATATTCCCCAAAAACACGGCAACATGCTGCTACATAAATGTTACCTACATGCATATGCATTGTTTCTTCCTACTTTCCTTTACACTTATTAGCTTCCATCATTCTATGATCCAGTAAAATTAAAATTTTTTATTATTCTGAAAATTATATAAGTTCCCATTTCGTGTTAAATTAGATTCTTATAATTTAAAATTTTTTTTATTAAATCTTTAAATTGTTAAAAAATTATAATTAAATATTTCTTTCCTTATTAATAGAGCGAGGTTGGATAATTAATTATTTATTGACAGTTACCTTTTGCTTGTATTATCATCAACAATAATTACACCAAATTAAAAAAACAAAAATAATATCTTTAGACTTAAAATGTGAATTGTGCATAAATTTTTTTCTTTTATATTAAAATTATATATTTATTCAAAAAAAAAATCAAAAGTAATACGACTCAAACTTTTAAACTTCAATGGTCGAAACTCTTCTACTATATCATAAAATTATTTATCCCAAAAATTTAAATTATTATATAAAAACATATAAATAGAAATATATTAATCATCCTCATCAATTCATTAAGCCATTGATCAGGAATAATTTAATTTCCTCCTACATAAACTTTGGCTTGGCTCTTATTTTTGGCTAGTTGATTTAGTAAATGAGTTAAGTTCCTCTTTCTCTTTGACCCTGCAAGTGATGATGATGATGATGATGATGAAGAATCTGAGAAATTCTCCTTACAAGTTGTGATCTTTATGATTGGCTCTATTATTTCTAAGGATACATTTTCAGAATCAGAGCCAAAAAGATTAGGAAAATTGAGCTTAGCTTTTTGACCACGCAATTTAAAAGCAGCTCTATCATATGCCAAAGCAGCTTCTTCTTCCTTCTCATAAGTTCCAAGCCAAACCCTAGCTCCGTTCTTCTTCGGATCCCTTATCTCCGCGGCGAACTTCCCCCACGGCCGCCGCCTCACGCCTCTATAACGCTTCCATGTTGGAGGCGCATGTTCATTTTCATTTGTATCTCTTTCTTGTTCTTGAAGTATATCGGATTTAGGGTTTGGTAAGGGGTTGTGCGAGGGAGATTGGAGGGTATTATGGTCAAAAAGGTCAACCGTGTTGTTGGAATCATGTCCAAGAAGGTATTCTTGAACAGATTCTAGAAATTCATAATCGGAATCCATGGTGGTGGTGAAGTGTTTTGGAGTTAAATTAGCTAATAAACTTTGCTATAGACGAAGTATTATTACAACTATATTCTATTATTTATATTTATAGGCACCGAACTTTGATAATGAAATTATTGTATTTCTAAACATACGAAGTATTCATGGTACAACGTGATGATATTCCTAATAATAAAATAGGAAAAGTATTGGAAATGTGTACAATGGAGATTTAGGGATATTCAATTCAGTATTAGAGATATAATAATTAGTGTTATCTTTTTTCATTAGCAGAAACTTTTGGAATGAGTGGTATCAAAGCTCTAGATCCGAAAGATCAAGAGTTTGATCATTAGTGAGTTCCAAAATTAGCTTAAGCTTTTAAGATGAGATGTTTATTATTCTTAGTACCCAAATGATTATTCTAAATAATATGGGTGATGTTTATTTTTTAACTCATATAATCTATTGTACACATTGTATAAATATTTCATTAACTCTCTAGTTGGACTCAATAAAATATTATTTTCCCGTTGTTTCCTATGAAAGTTCACAATTTATTTTTGAAGTGGCCCATGGAATAATAATAATAATTATTATGGAGGACTCACTATTTGTCGTCACGTGTGCATGATTTGTTCAATTTGAATTTTGAACAACAGAAATATGTCATTTTCACGATAACCTATTAACTTCAAATATCTCAAAATAAAAATTTGAATTATGATTGATCGATCTCTTTTTTGTGTAAACTTTCTTTCTTTAATTTTAAAACTTCAATATATTCTTAGCGAAAATATTTGAATGAATTGTTTTGACAAATCACTTGTATATATATTTAGATAACTATTTAAAAACTAAATAAAAAAATTCAAAGTTCAATTTTTAGATTTTTTATTTTTTATTAAAAATGTATTTTTGTCATTGATAAAAAATATCGCAAATTAAAATAATGTCTTTCTGGTGTAGAATCACCAAATTTAAAATATAATTCTTTTATTATATTTGTAAAAAATTACATTAAAATTTAGTTTTTAATTTTATTTTTAAAAGTATATTAAATACTTAAGTACTTTTTTCACTTCTTAAATATTTTAATAATTTAGAAGATACTGTCATGCATCAAGACTTCACAATTCGATTCATTTTTTTGGATATGCAAATTTTTTGCGTATTGTGCATGGGTATGAAGGTGGATGGTGCTAGACATGATCGAATGTGGGATAATTTTTTTTGAACCATAAAGTGAAAAAATCGAACTGTCCGATTTTTTGTTAAAAAAATTATGAACACAAATCGGATGGTCCGATTTTGTGTGGGAAGAAAAATTGGAGGGTCCGATTTGTACCTTTAAAAAAAATTTTATTTTGAAAACAAAAATCGAATGGTCCGATTTTATTATTAAATTTTTTTTAATTGTTTAAAATACAAATTGGACAGTCTGATTTGTGCAATACAATTTTTTTTAATTTTTTAAACACAAATCAAAGGATCTAATTTACTCTTAATATTATAACTGTGTAAAATATCCATACACTCCATAATTGTGTCCAACACCATTTCTCTTTCCCTATCTAAATTAAAAAGTGCTCACAATTCAAGGATTTTGGTGGTTTACTCAAATGGCCACATTCATAGTATGCCTGTCACTATTATCTGTATGATGTGGTCCACTTTATAAGTGATCAGTCACCTAAATCAAGATGCAAGGGAACTTGTGCTTGCATTCCACCAGGGACCATATATAGTAATATTTAAAATTATTGTTATACATGCATTATTTCATTATTGACCCTTAAGATTTATATGTTAAATGTTTTCCTAAGGTTTGAGCGTTTACAGTTGCTAATATTAATTTGCTTATAAATCAATAATACTACTAATATATTTTTTCACATTTCTAACAAATTAAAATAGTGTTGATTCTCATGCTATACAATCTTTGTTTCTAGGGTTTCCTTGTCACTACCCTGCTTTTATTTACTGTGTTCAGATCAGGATACACACATATTTGAGTAATATCTTAAATTAGTTTTTAAGAAATTTGTAATTAGATAATTTAATCTTTAATAAATTTTAGTTTTTAGACATTAATTTTTACATCAAATTTTAACAAAATATTATACAAATCAATTTTTGTTATTATTTAATAAAAACAAAATAATTTTTAAATTTTTTTTAAATTCTCAGACCAATCCTTTCATATAAACAAATAATTTGATGATATGAAAACTGATTTAGAACTAAAATTTACAAAATATCTAACTAAAATTTTTTTAAGAATTTATTTGAAATATTATTCTACCATTCTTCACCAAAGCAGAAGAGTTGTTTATCTTTTTATATATGATTTTAAAATATGATAATGCTAACACATTATTATTCATTTATTCAAAAAATAGAGAGACAAAACACTTTGTATATATCTTCTTTAATTTACTTGAATTGTTTAAGATTTATGATAGGATATATCTTCTGGAGTTTATTTTTTCTAATAATTAAATAAAATAATATCAGAAAGGGTTATCTTAATAATTCTTAACTACTACGGATTCATCATTATATATGTAGTAGTGGTGACATTACTTTATTTAGTGTTCTAGATATATATTAAATGTGGGACTCCATTTGCTTGCAGCAGGTTTTAACAATTATTGTTGTCGATCATCCAACTTAATTTGATAAGTATCTCATAATTAGGTCATAGCTCTATTGAGATTATCAAAATTAAAATTACAATAATATTTGAAAAATAATAAAAAATAGGTTAAAATATCTCAAATTTATTTTATTTAATATTTTATTAATTATCATTATAATTAATAAATATTAAATAAAATAAATTTTAATTTTTTTTGTCTTTCTAATATTATCATTAAAATTAAAACATTTATTTAATATAGAAAGAATAAATCAAGGTTCTGAAAATCGGATCGGACCGGCCGGTTCGACCGGTTTAACCGCAAACCGGCGATGCAAACGGTCCGATCCTCCCTTAAAAACTGCAGTAAGAAGAACCGTTGAAAAACCGGTGAACCGGCCAAAAATCGGCCGGTTGGGCCGGATCGGTGACCGGCCGGTTCTGCTAAACGACGCCGTTTCTATTGTTTTAAAAAAAAAAAATTTTAAAAAGTCACCCGACCCGACCCGCTCGTGGAGCACCCCACCCCCCCTTCTTCCCCCGACCCCCATTCATCTCACTCTCTCAGTCTCACAGTGAGGGAATCAGTGAACCCTAGCTGCCCTCTGAAGTCTGAACCCTAGCCGCCCAGTCGCCCTCCATCGTCGCCGCGGTCTCGGGTTGTCAGCACCACCGCCGTCGCCTGGTCCTCAGCCCCAGTAGCCCTCCATCGTCGCCTGGTTCCCTGCCCAGTAGCCCTCCATCTCCATCGTCTTCATCTTCTCAACACCAGTAGCCCTCTCATCGTCTTCATCGTCGCGTGGTCCTCAACATCAGTAGCCCTCCATCGACCCCAGGTGAGTGACTCGTCATCTGCTCATCTTCTTTGTTTTTCGCCTCTGCTCATCTTCTTTAGTATAAAAAACACGAAGAAACATGAACTTGATCCTCTGTGAACTTAGATTTCTGTTCTTTTTTCTGTGAACTTCCTCTGTGAACTTCGATTTCTGTTCAATTTCTGTGAACTTCCTCCGTTTGTTGGTTAGTATAAGAAATAAATAATCTGAAAATTAAATTAATTCTAGTCTTCTATTTTATTGTATTCCAATTGCAATTTCTGTTTGTTGGTTTAGTAAGTTTTTTTATTGTATTCGAATTTTAAACTGTGCAAGAATTCCATGCACAGAATCAAATGGTTTTTCTGATTTTTCTGATGATTAATCATCTCTTTTGTGAATGGATTCGATGAACAAATTCTTATCTTGTTTCCTGAAGAGTGCCATTGACTGCAATCAATTTCGAAATTCACCCTCTGATACAGAAACATGAAGACGATGAAGAGGGCTACTGGTGTTTTAGTGTTTTGCGCTTTTGCTGCTTTGTAATTGTTGACTGGCTGAATGCTGTAGCAAATTGTTAACTGGCTGAATGCTGTTTTGCACTTTTGCACTTTTACACTTGTGTTCCATCATTTTCAATTTTGTAATTTGTGATTATTGATGTTGGGTACTGGGGTATACCTTAGGGTGATGAACTATTCTTCTAAGTTTTGTTTCATTGGTATTTCTTGATATCAATGATTGAGTTATTCAAGTTGCTTTCTCTAATTCTTATAGGGTTTACTTGTATAACCCCTAACAAATGGGACAGTGGTAAATTAATTATGAAAACAATGATGTATTCTCATCAATTAGAAAAGTTCTTCTTGGTCAAACTTTGCCTCCCTATGTATCCTTTTGGATGGTAACATGTATCATCTTCAATGCTTTTTAATTCCTCATAACCTGTTATAAATCTTTGTTTCTTTTGAAGATGTTCTCCAAACTGAAAGAAGGAAGATTTTCCAGAGAAATAGAGTTGAAAAATCTGATTACCAAAAAGATGGCTAATTCTAGACTTGCAGATGGTGTGCCAGAATTGTGGCCATAGGTCATCTACATTTTGTTAAAGTTAGAATAGAGAGCACAAATGATGGAACTGGACCTGCCTTTGCTTTGTAAAGTAGAGGTTGGTGTATAGATATCATAGGAATATTATGTTACAATGTCTTTAGTTGTTTAAAAATTAGAATGTGAACTCTATACTGAAATGACCAAGTAATGCTTTTATTACTATTTAGTCTTTAGTTGTTTAATATTTATATATGCTTTTATTACTATTTAACTTTTGAGTTTGGATTTTGATAAGATCATATGTGTTTGGTTGATGATATTTTATGTAGTGTCTCAAATTTCAAAGATATTTTAAGATTTATATTAGACTATAATTATATTTTAGAATGTGTATTTATAATTTTATTATTTCTATTTTAAAACGGTTTTTTCGGTTGAACCACCGGTTGGATCGGTTAAACCAATAAATCAGTGACTAGAGCGGTTTGATGACCGGTCCGGTTTTCTGAACCTTGGGATAAATACAGCTCTCTTAAAAAGTTAATTAATTAGAAATGTCAGGTTTTTTATCATCAGTTAAATAGTTAGGAGGTCAAAAATAATCGTTTTGTTAAAAGTGTCAACTCATCTTTTTTACTATTCTTCAAATATTTAAATAAAAATTTAATTTTTTTTCTATTTTCTATTGCTTTTAGAAACAATAGGTATGCTAATGAGTTATAACTTAAATGGTATAATCTTTTCATATTTATTTAGAGGTTACGAGTTCGAGTCTCTTTAATTATCTTTAGTTAAAAAAAAATAAAAACAATATGCATATTTAAATTAAATTTTTGCGCGTTTAAATATAAAAAATTAAGAGAATAAATTAAAACTTCTAATATATAACAATCCAGTTTTTTTACTTTTGAATATTATCGGTTTTGACACTTGAACATCACAATTTTGTTTTTGACAGTAAAAACAATGACAAAATTTTTGCACTCAATCAATCAAAACATTATCTATAGGAGATATCCTCATATTTTTATAAGGCACATTTCTTTCTAATCAATGTAGAACTTTACATTTTATTGTTATATGGGGTTCAACATCTCTTTCTAATCAAAACATTATGCTTATAAGATATATTTTTCTCCAACCGATGTTCTGTGACGGTTAGACAGAAACATGCCTTATAAAATGTGAGACATTGATCAAACAAAAACATGTATTATAAGGTGGAAACTTTTCCTTTGTAAATGTGTTTTTGATGGGTTGGATGATTTCTATGTTTTCAGGAACAAAATTGTGAGGTTTAAAGTGGTAAAATATACAATATTCATAAATTGACGAATCTGAACTATTATTGGAAAAGTATAACACCTTAGCCTACGATAACAATAAAAAAGTCTCGTGACCCACAAATTTAATTCAACAGAATACATAAATTCAGTTACAATTTTAGTCTTTATTATTTTATCTTATCTTATCTTTATTTATTTTATCTTTCTTAGGCCAATGTTCTATATATATTTAGTTTTACCTTTTTTGTAATACAAATTCAATTTATTCAATCAATAATTAATAAAAATTTCTTTATTTTTTTTCTATTTTTTCACAATTTTATCAGTAATCAACATTTTTAAATAATGTATGAACAATATAAATTAATAGAGTTAAAAGAGTGAATTAATCTTAAAAATATTAGGCCACTACATTAGTGAGTGGAATGTAAAATTCTACATCAGTCAGAGAAAAATATACCTTATAAAAATGTTTTTTTTTTTTGGATACATTTTGATAGTTTAGTAATTTCTATTTCTCCATAAAGAATAAAGACATGAGGTCTGTAAGGTAAAACGAACAATATTTGTCCACATACAATCAGGTGAAGTGAACTATTATGCCTATAATTTTTTTAATTTAAATATTACAAAATTAAAACTCCTAATGGTGATCTTCATCCTCTAAGTGTTCATAGTTAAATTTATCACATAAAAAAAAAAAGGAAAAACAAAGAAAAAAGCATTATTTCTTTATAAATAATATAGTGGCAATTTACTCATAAATTACTCCTTAAAGGTATAATAAAAAAAAATCACTAATGAATTAATGATCATGCTACATATGGAAAATTCATATATTATATAAGTTATTGTCCTATATGCCACACATCTCTTATGTCATCCCCACCTTATTATAATAATATATAGTAAAAAACACAAGTATGTGGCAAATTGTGAACAATTAACCAATTAAGGAATATATATTGATGTGTCACATGTAAATTTCATTTAGCAATGTGAACTCAAGAAAATAAATAACGTGTCATTATTTGACATGATTGTTATTCCTTAATTATTACACAATAGAATAGAATTCTACTAAACATGCATGACTCGCTCCTTTTAGTTTCTTGGCTTATAGTTTTAAGTAATCTTCATTAGGCTAATGGTTTAGCTAATTCGGAAATAAACATTGAAGTCATCACAAGTCTCTCAATTTGACTTTCCAACTTGTACGTTAGACGACTTTGTACCTTGTAGTAGTTGGTGACTTTATTGTTTCTTGCTAAATTTTTACATGAAAAAAATGTGCTACATGCATTTGACAAAAAAAAAAATGACTAATTTTTAACCACTAAATAAAAGAATAAAAATATCTTAAAAAATAATTTTATCTGTCTCTTTTTTTAATTTCTAGAAATTTAATTATATCTCTATATATCTCTTTTTATCAATTAATTAAGTTTTTTAAAAAAATAATTTTATGATATAATATCAAAATTTTTATGATAAAAAATTGAAAATTTAATAATTCTACCTATATTATTCTTGCGGTATATAACCAGTATCAAGTTCGGATAAAAAAAGAGTTATATTAGACTTTCGACAATTAACTAACATAAAAATTTAGTTGAATTTTTTTAACATGAATTATAAGTGTTATTGTTGTTATTTTCTAAAAAAATTAGTATAAGATAAATAAAAAAATAGAATTTATACAAAAATTCAAAAAAAAAAAAATATGACATACATATTATGTGGGTCCTTGCTTATTTTGTTTTATGGTACTTTTATCTGTATTGCATATATATCCCAAAATCAAAATCATCATATAATTGACTAGTACTTATTCTCGCATTCTCATTGATTTTGAATTATTTTCCTTGTTTCTTTTCCTTATCTTATCTTGTTTCCATTTGAATAATGATTTGATATGATTTTTTGTTTTTCACTTTAAGGAAAGACATTGAAAAGAAAATAGAAAGCCTAACGTAAATAAATATGGAATTTTTAATTTCAATTCACATACTGTTTGCAGTGTGAAAGTGTCACGAAGCTACGATAATTATTCCTGATTATTGAACCCTTTTTTGTTTTATTTTTCTTTAATTAAACGCGTAACATTATTATATCAATCTATTAGTAGTTTTCTCTCTACCAAAAGCTGCACTAATGGGAATGCAAATCAGTTTGACTATTTGACTATTTGACCGGTATTACAATATTCACTTTAAAAGAATTTATAGAAAACTAGCTAGAATGTGCAAAAACGAAAAATTTAGAATCTGTTTAATTTTTTATTTTAAAATTTTGTTAGAGTAAATTAGTATGTAAAATGGTACTCGAAAATTTACATGGCTAATAAAAATAATCCCAAAAAATATTAACGATAAATAAATTTTTAAAAGATTTAAGAACACAACAAAATAAACTAATATTAAATATATATTCTAAAAAAAGACATTAGAAATCAGATTCTGATACAATTTTTTACAACTATTACTAAAAAAATAAAATCATTTTATTCTAAAATTTTGATAATTTTATCTCAAGTAATTTAAAAAAAGAAACATATTTATTGTGAATGACTATATTATTTTGAAAAATAAAAAATATAAAAATCAAATTTTGTTTTAAATTTTTTTTGTGTATTTTCTAAATATTTTTTAAATATTACCATAAAAATTTGGATCAAATAAATCAGTTGTTTATTAAATAAACTTTTTGTCAATTATAGATAATATCATATTAATTAGTTATTTCATATTTTTAAATTATTTAAACATTATTTTATCGATAACATCTTTCTGAATTTTTTTTGTTACTGTTAAAATTTTTTGATATCAAATTAGTAATCAGTTCATTTTATTATTAAAGAAAAAAAACTCAAAAAGCAGCCGGACAAAAAAAAAGTGTTCCTCTAGGGTCCCCATCACTCTAGTTCATTATTGTTCAAGTCAATCACAACTTCACGAGTGTTTCTTGATAAGGAACAATGAAAGAAACATGCATAGTCTGAATTGAACCTCCTATCTTTGAATCTTGGGGGGCTTCTAGTAGTTTGGGGATTTATATGTTTCTGTAATTGTTGTTTAATAATTTCTTATATTATATATTTGATTCAACATTATTATTGCACAAATTATTTTTTATATTACTTTCGTTGGGTGATGTGCAGGTTAGTGGACTGAGAAAGTGATGAAGCCGTAAATAGTGGGCCAAAGCTTCTCATCGTAGACGGAAATTTGACATTGGCAGCTCGGTGAGAGCGAGAAATTTGAAGGAGCCATCTGTTCTAAGATCTGCACGGAATTATGCTGTTCTTGTAAAAGGACTCTTGTGAAGAGATGTATGGAACTGTAGTGAAACTGTCTCCCACTCTTAAATTTCATATAAATAATCTTTTTTTTTTTTTTTCGTATTTTCTATATCCCAAATTTTTTTATTATGTATATGGCTCAAGTAGAATAGTCAATAGTGTGCGTGGTGAAACAACGTAGTTTGGTGCTGTGAGAGCAAAAAAACAACAATTGACCTTCTTTTAATTATATACACCGTTATAAATTACACACCATTTTAATTAAATCGCTGCAACCTATAACAGTTTATAATTAAAAAAAAAAAAAGAAATCGCCATAAAATACAGCAACTTAGGGGGTTATGGCTCCCCAAACTTTTTATAAAAAAATTAGTAGTATTTTTTTAAAAGATAAAAAATAGTTCAATTGACTTAAATACTTTACTATGACTTAAAGTACCCAATAAGTTCAATAAGTAACACTTCCTCTATCTTTAAGTTCAAATATAAAAAATTAGATATTTTTTATTTATTTAATTTAATATTATTTTATATTTTACTATTTACTTAATTTAATTTTTTATATGATAAAAAATAATAGAATATTCAATAAGTATTAATATTATTATATTTGTATAAATTGATAAAAAAAATTCAATAAATATTATAAATTTTAATATTTATTATTTTAACTTCTTCTTTACATATTTTACAGGATATATATTCAAATTTTATATAAAATAATAATGAAAAATCAAAGAATTGATGCATTTTTTAAGAGGAAGGCTAATATTTAAGAAGGAGAACATATAACTTTTACAATATCAACACCTGTACATAATTCTTCTACTTTAATGAATCACGAAAAAAGCGAGATACGACTTTTAAAAGTTTAAAAAGTTACATCTAATGAGTTTGACCTTAATTTTTTGAAACGAGACCCTGAAAAACGGCTTTAAATTTGGCAATATCACTCAAATTAGAGAGATGGGATTAGACGAACTTATCTTAAATGGTCTCCATATCAAAAGCATCTTGACAATTATCTTCTATTTGATCCCCCAAAATTTTGTTTCAAGTTCCACCACTGCTTACAAGCACAAACTATTAAAAGATTAAACGCTTTGAATTGTATTGGATTGTGTGAAATTTGGTTTTTTGAAGAAAAAATATAATTTATTTATAGGAGAGATAGTAGCATTATTCTTATTTTAATAATGTTACCTATTCTTTTTTTAAATTCATACAAAATGAAATGAGAAAATAATGTAAAGAATGACACTATAAAAAAAAGCAAATTTAATTGATTATTGATTTTCTTTACATATAATTTTAAATGAATGGAAGATAAATGGTGAGTATATTAATTGCAGTGATGAATTAAAAATGGTAGATAGTGACTATACTATTTAATTGATCAATTAAAAATGAAAGATGATAAATGTTACGTAGGTAACTTGAGATAGGTGAATTAGATTTGAAGGATTGGCCCAAACGTTAGAGGAAGGTGGTTTCCGACTTGTTCGCGTTTAGAAACCGCCGTTTGGGTTGTGTATTTGAAGGAATGCGGGTGGTACATGCAATGACACTCCGATGCCTAAGTTAGCAAGGAGTTAAGCAGGTTTAGAGTGTATTGAAACTTAGGTTTACCTGAGAGTGTATTTATAGGTGATGATCCAATAACCACCATTGGAGTAGTTCCACTTCTAAAGGTGGATAACCGTCCTTTTATCTTAGAGTTGTTGAGATATCTCTTCTAGAAGTGGATGACAGATTTTATGGGGCAGTTACCTATTTGAATAAGCGTTATCTGCCAACTCATGTTGAATCCGTCCTCTTTGGGGAGGAGCTTATGTCGAACCTGACCTCTTTTGAAGAGGTTAAGTAGGTGGTGAAGGCCAACCTTTAGATTGGGCCTTTTGGCTTACTTGGGCCTGTGGCATAATATTGGGCCAGTACATGAACAGTGCCCCTACACGAGTCTGATCTCTTAGCCATGAGTTGGATTCGAGTATTTGATTGAACTCGGGTTTATTTAAGTCGAAAAACGACGTGATTTTAGTTTAAAACCGACGTGATTTTGGATTCCTCAACGTTGTGTTTAATCAAACGTCGTGTCCATTTGGGATTTTGTATTTACACGTAGGGGCAGTTACATTGGTAACGGCGTGTTTCTTTAATGACCGCGTCGTTTTACTGTTATGCCCCTGGTCTGTTATAAATACTTTTTCCTCTTTGTTCTTTGTTTTCTTTCGTCTTCTCTTCGAAGTTTTCTCCCTACTTTCTTACTTCTTTGCTCAAAAACTCCCTTTGGCCTTTCGTTCGCGGGTGCTTTGCTCTTTTTTTTTGCCGTGACTACTTCTCTTTTAGTCCTACAAAGAAGGTTGGTTCTTCTTCATCTTCCTCTGTCATTTGTGTAGTACTTTCTTTATTCCTGCTTGGTGCGCTTGTGTGTTTGGGAAAAATTTCATGCCTTTACCGCTCCTTTATTTGCAATGCGAGGCTTTAGGATTTTTGCATGTTCATTAGAAACCGTTTCTGTTGTAGCCTGGTGATTCTTTTTCTTATTTGCTTTTAGAAGAAACTGTCTTGTCTTTGGGAGCCCTGTTTTTTTATGATTTTATTTTTCTTTGTAGATTTTATTGCTTTTATATACACTCTCTTATTGCTGAAAAAATGTCTTCCCGTATCCCTGAGACCCTCTTGAGATAGGTAGATAATTCTGTGCTTATTGAGAAACCTTTAGTGGATACTGACTTCATAACCGAGCTTCGCACCCATCATAGGATTTGTAGTCTTGAGGTTGATGAGCCCAGGTATGAATTAGTGGCCCCGGATCCTGAGGACCGGGTTTGCTGTGGGAGGGTTGCTGATTCTGATTCTCATTTTTTCTTCATGTATGACTGCCTTTTCACCCGTTTGGGGGTTTCCCTTCCTTTTTCTAATTTTGAAATGGATGTTTTGTCCTACTGCCAAGTTATCCCTACCCAGCTTCATCCCAATTCTTGGGGTTTTATTAGGATCTACCAACTTGTTAGCCAAGAGCTTGATTTCTCGACCTCTTTAAAAAAATTTTTCTATCTCTTCCACTTGACTAAACCTTTCAGTGCTTCCAATAAACAAAACAAACAGCAGTGGGTGTCTTTTCGAGCTATTCAAGGTCGGAAAGTTGTTTCCATCTTTAACGAGTATTTTCACGATTTCAAAAACTTTTTCTTCAAGTTCCAGGCCATAGAAGGCCATCATCCTTTTTTCTTGAATGAGAACAGTCAGCCCCGATTTCCTCTGTACTGGTCGGAGGTCTCCTCCGTAGATAAATATGGCCTAAATGACTTGGATGAGGTAGAGGAGGCCATTGTTGGATTTTTTCGAGAGGCCTAGGGGAGATATCCAAATCTGGATACTAAGAAATTCCTCATTAGCCTTCCGAGTTTCGTCCAAACCGAGCTAGGTAGCTTTTGTTTCTTTGTGGCTGCTTTTGTGATATCTTCCGATTAGTTTTTATCTGAGCTGTATACTAATTATTTTTTGTCTTCCTTCCAAAGATGGTGAAGAGTGGATCGAGTGCTGCTTATCAAAAAGTCCAGGAAGCAAAGAGGAAGGCTCGTGCCTGAGCTGATGCCCAAAAGGTCGGAGCTTCAAAGTCTCTCCCCTCCTATGGATCTGGCTTGGGGACCTCCTCTTCTAGGCCGATCTTGGTAAATCCTACTACTACCTCTTCTCTTCCACCTCCTGCCTCTATTCCCCCAACTCATCCTTCTCCAGAACCTGAGAAGAAGAAGCGCAAGACCTCGGAATCTAGCTCCTCTATAGCTGGAGAGGCTGGGTTTGATGGTTACAAATTTGCAAAAAAGCACATCATTCTTCATGGTCAATTTTCTATGGATGATGCTTCTCTTCAAAATCATCTTCAGGTTCTGATTCGAGGGGGGATTCGAGCTGTTGGGGTTAGTTCGTCTCTTCTTGATATTTTGGACAAGGCTCCCTTAAGCGCTTCTAGGAAATTCCTAGAGGATCTTGAGGGGAGGATTGTCTTATATCAGGAAGAGGAGAAGAGGCTGCAGAGGGAGAATGCCTGGTTGCAGGAGGAGCTTGCCTGACTCTAGAAAAGGGAGAAGAAATTGATGGGCCAATGTGCCATGGCTGAGGGGTTGAAGGAGAAGGCGAAGCAGAATTATGTTAGGCTTTTTTCTGAGAACCTTGATCTGCAGAAGCAGCTGGAGTTGAATCAGGAGGCCTATCAGAACCTGGAGGATTCGAATGCTAAGAGCTCGGGGGAAGCCTTCAGGGTGTTCAAGGAACAAGTCGGGGTTATCGCTCCTGACTTGGACCTTTCACCCCTCCATCCTGACAAAGTCGTCATTGATGGGGCAATTGTCTCTCCTCCTCGTCCTGAAACTGACTCTGAGCTGAAGACTCGTTGGCAACAAATTGTTGAGCCTCCTCCCCGTGAGGTGGAGCAACAGGAAGGATTCCTGCCGAGTTCTTCTGAAGTTCCAACTTCTGCCGCCGTAGAGATCCCTTCAACCCTTCCGACTCCTGCAGCAAACCCGAGTTACACTCCTTTCGATGACTCTAATCTTTTTCTTGGTTCCCAATGATTTTCAGCTACTAGGGCCCGGCTTGTGGGCCCTTTTTGAACAATTTATTTTTTATGTGCTTGTTTTGATGTGGTGATCCTTGACATTTGACCCTAAATAGGGTCATTAACAACCGTTCGTTTTGTGGGTCCCTTTTTGGATAGGGGCCCTTAACAAAATATTTTGATTATGTATGTTTGTGGGTTTTTTTATGCTTGAAAATAACTGATTTTAATAAGGCTTTTTGCAAAAAATCCTTTGCTGTTTTGATCTTCTTGGTTTATGAAAAAGTTTTTTGTCGTATAAACTGTTCTAAGTTAGAACTTTCCGAAAACTTTTTGTAGGGTGATTTTGAGAAAACCTTCATTTCTATCTTCAAGGATTTTCATATCTCTTTCTGTGTTCCATTATTTTGACTTTACATATTCAATTTTGCTTATTGAATTATTTTCATAATTTAGGTTATTTTTGCGATGTATTTTTGTTTTTCTCGGGCTTTCCGACGTATGAGTCATTAGTGATATTATTCCTGAGTTATCATGACCATCTCTTGTAACCTCTTTATACCGACTTGTACCTCGTCATTTTATCTCGCCGACCACTCAGGTCGGTCATGGGATTTTCACGCTTTTTCGAACTTAAATCGATGCGTTTCATAGAATAATAATAGTAATAACATAATTATGAAAAGATAAAATAAATGCTTGTCGATTGATGGAGATAACTTTTACAAAAGCCGTTTTAGCTACTAAGGGATTAAAAACTATTAACCCTTAACCCCCACTTTGATGCCTCGTTAAAACCCCATTCAGAAAAACCCTTTTTGGGAAAAAAAAACCATGAAGTCGGGAAAAAGACTACATCAGGGAGCAGAGTTCGCTTCTAGCTATAATACCTCCTCATGTTGCAGACATGCCACGACCTGGGGAGCTCGGTACCCTCCAGGTCGGATACTTTGTAATACCCTTTTCTGAGTATTTCCATTATCCTATATGGCCCCTTCCAATTGGCAGCGAGTTTTCCTTCGTCTGACTTGGTTACGCCGATGTCATTCCTAATTAAGACCAAGTCGCCTAAGGTGAAGCTTCTACGAATGACTTTTTTATTGTATCTGTTCGTCATTCTTTGCTTTAGTGCTGCTTCCCTTATCTGGACATGTTCTCGGATTTCAGGGAGTAGTTCGAGCTCTTCTTTATGTGCCCTAAGGTTTCTAACCGCATCATAGAACCTTACCCTAGGACTTTGCTCGTTGACTTCAACTGGTATCATGGCTTCTATGCCATAAGCAAGTCGGAAGGGTGTTTCTCCCGTGGTAGATTGAGGTGTAGTCTGATATGTCCATAATACTTGAGGGAGCTCCTTGACCCAAGCCCCCCTTCGCATCTTGGAGCCTTTTCTTCAATCCAGCCAGTATGACTTTATTGGCTGCCTCAGCTTTTTCATTTGCTTGTGGGTGTTAAACCGAGGTGAATTGGTGCTTAATCTTCATACTGGCTACCAAGTTTCTGAATGTAGAGTCGGTGAATTGGGTACCATTATCCGTGGTGATAGAATGGGAAATACCATACCTGGTAATGATATTCTTGTAAAGGAACTTCTGACTTCTCTGAGCTGTGATGGTGGCTAAGGGTTCTGCTTCGATTCACTTCGTGAAGTAGTCTACTCCCACTATGAGGTATTTTACTTGTCTAGGTGCTTGAAAAAAAGGGCCGAGTAGGTCTAATCCCCATTTTACAAAAGACCATGGAGAAGTTATGCTTATAAGTTCTTCGGGGGGAGCGACATGGAAGTTAGCATGCATTTGGCATGGCTGACACTTCTTCACGAACTCAGTAGCATCCTTCTGCAAGGTCGGCCAGTAGAATCTGGCTCGGATAACTTTTCTAGTTAAAGACCTTGCTCCGAGATGGTTTCTGCATATACCATTGTGAACCTTTTCCAACACTTCTGTCGTCTTTGAGGTCGGGGCGCACTTTAGCAATGGTGTGGATATCCCTCTTCTATAGAGCATATTAATTGCAATGATGAATTAAAAATGGCAGATAATGACTATACTATTTAATTGATCAATTAAAAATGAAAGATGGTAAATGTTACGTAGGTAACCTAAAATAGGTGGATTGGGTTTGAAGGATTGCCCCAAACGTTAGAGGAAGGTGGTCTCCGACTTGTTCGCGTTCAGGAACTGCCGTCCGAGTTGTGTGTTTGAAGGAATGGGAGGTGGTACCTGCAATGACCCTCAAATGCCTAAGTTAGCAAGGGGTTAAGCAGGTTTAGAGTGTATTGGAACTTAGGTTTACCTGAGTGTGTCAGTGTATTTATAGGTGATGATCCAATAACCACCATTGGAGTAGTTCCACTTCTAAAGGTGGATAACCGTCCCTTTATCTTAGGGTTGTTGAGATATATCTTCTAGAACTGTGCTAATTAATAACTATAAAGATAAATTATCAAAAATATTTTTAAATAATTTTATTATTGATAAAAATACATTAAAATTTTATTATTAATAAAAATATTTTCAAATAATTTAAAAATACAATAAAAATATTTTAAAAAATTATTTTTTATAAGTGATAAACAATTTTTATATTTGTTAAACTGCTTATATATTTGATCCAAAGTTTTATAAAAATATTTAAATAACTATTTGAAAAATATAAAAAAAACAGATAAAAATTTTATTTTTATAATTTTTTATTTTTTAAGAATATTATTGGTTATTGAAAAAAATACAAAAGATTATATATTTATTGAAAAATAACCAAATTTTAAAGATAGAAATATTTCATTTTTTTAATTATGCTTATAAAAAATTATATCAAAATTCAACTTTTAAATCATTTTTTGAGAATATATATTTAATGTTAGATATTTTTGTCGCACTTGTATATTATTTGAAGGTATTTTTTTATAACAAAATCCGAATACTTTTTTTTAATGACAAAATTATTTGGGTGTATTTTTTGTGATTTATCCTAATTATAAAGAGATTTTTGTGGAGAGAGAATAAAAAGAAAGTATAATTTATTTTAAAAAATTAATAAAAATAAAATGATATACTTTTTTAGATAAATATTCAATTATCAACAAAAAAAATCTTTATTTTTTTTATTTTTCTCTTTGTCATAGCATGCACTTATCTTTTTTAATTGTTATTACATAAATATAAATATTTATATGAGATATGGCACAATACAAGATATGTGAGCACATTAATTTTAATTTTTTATAAGACATTAGAATATGACATATATATAAAATATTAAAGATTTTTTTATAAAAAATAAATTTTTTTATGGATTTTAAAATACAAATTAATGTTATTAAATATCTTTAATTTCTTTTTTAGTTAGAACACATAATAGTATTTAAGTATTTTTTTTTTACCAAAGATAGGAGATTCGAATCCGTAACCTCTTAATTGAATATGGGGAGACCATGCCATTTGAGCTATAACTCATTGGCAAATTTGAAAAGACAGGAGACTCGAACTCATAACCTCTTAATTGAGTATGGAGAGTCTATGTCATTTGAGCTATTACTCATTGGTAGTATTTAAGTATATTTAAATATATTTAAAAAAATATTTTTTATTAAAATACAATTAAATGTGTCAGACGAAGGTCAAATGTTTAAAATGTACTCAGTACACGCAAATACGGTATTTCAAGTTTTCAACAAAATATCTTTACTTTATGTTAATCTACGGTGTATTTGCGCACGTGCACACTAGTCAACAAAGTTGACTTTTGCAGAAAAAATGGGCCTTACTTATAGACAGTTTTCTAAACATTTATTCTCTCAAGCATTTTATATATCGGTGCGTTTATATATACGTGATAAATTTTATTACTTAAACCATTTAATGATGTCATACTTTTTCATAATCAAACTCTTACTAAACGCTAAATTTGTTTATTTATATATTGCTATGTATTTTAATATTTTACAAACACAAATATTATTGAGCAGTATGTTATTTTATACTATCAATAGAGAATGATTAAGTTCATAAAAAAAATACATACAGGGCTATCCTATTAAGACAATAATTTATATTTATATTTATTAAGAGCAAGACAAGTTAATATAAAGTGCAAAATATATAATATTTTGATAAAATTAATAGGGCAAAAAACCATATTGAGCCAGAGCAAGAAACTTGTAACTAAAATGCGCCAAATCCAATTTCGTTTCAGCAATGAGCCAAAGTGTATTTTAATACAATTCGAACCAAGCTGGTTCGAATTGCACTCCTTCATAATTCGAACCAAGATGGTTCGATTCAGTGTTCCACGTTTTTGAATAATTCGAACCAAGATAGTTCGAACTTCTCCCACACATAATTCGAACCAATAAGGTTCGAACTTCTCTCATGCATAATTCGAACCAGGGTGGTTCGAATTATGCTTTGTATTCGAGTCCATGTAATTCGAACCAGGTCGGTTCGAATTACTCCTAATGCACTCCTTCATAATTCGAACCAGGCTGGTTCGAATTATGTGTGATTCGACTATATAAGGAGTTCGAATCACCCTCATTCGAACCATTATCCCTCCCCCCTACCCCACAAAATCTCAGAGAAAACGACCCAGATTCTCCCCGAGAAAGACCTGAACGGACTACTCTGCTGATGGGAGACGATCCGGCACGGTTATATCGGTTGGACGGAGTCGCTCATATAGCCGGGGTCATCAACGACGAGGTTAGTACGGAAATTTTTTTTGATTCAAGCGTTAGTTGTGCCTTAGTGGTTTTGTATCTTGGTTAGACGGTAATTTATGTTAGTGGTTTATGTAGGTGGTTTAGGTGAGGGGATTATGTAGGTGGTTTATGATAGTGGTTTAAGCTAGCGGTATAAGTTAGTGGTTTATGTAAGTGGTTTAGGGTGGTGGTTTAGGGTAGTGGTTTTTGTTAGTGGTTTAAGTCAGTGGTTTTTGGTAGTGGTTTATGTTGGTGGTTTATGTTAGCGGTTTTTGTTAGCGGTTTTCGCAAGCGGTTTTTTTATGTGGTTTATGGTAGTTGTTTAATGCTAGGTGGTTTAAGTAAGCCGTTTTATTGAATTTGTTTCTTGTTAATGGGTCTCGTTAATTGTGGTATATGCTAGCGGTTTAGTTGTGTGGTTTAGGGTTTGTTTTCCAGTTAGTTATCTTTCATGTAATGTTATGCTGTTTAATTTAGAAAAATGGTTAATGTAAACCTGTTTATGGAAACCGTTTTATGTAAACCCGTTTACGTAGACCGGTTTACTGTGAACCGGTATATGTGAACCGGTTTACTGTAAAACCTGTGTAGTTATATATCTCAGTATGGGGTTCTTTTCATGCGCAGCCCGAGCGATGCATTAGGAGCATGAGGCGGCAGCAGGGCATGCGTCTTGATGACAGATACGTTCCATACTTGCAGATGGCAGGGCTATACCATCTTGCACGGCTGAACGACCGGTGGTTCCGGCTAGACAAGGCGCTCGTCAGTGCATTCGTTGAGAGATGGCGTCCCGAGACGCACACTTTTCATATGCCGTTCGGAGAGTGCACGATCACACTCCAGGACGTGGCATACCAGCTGGGTTTGCCAGTCGATGGCCGTTACGTGAGCGGGTGCCTGTCAGAGTTCCATATATACATCGATGGAGGCCGTCCACCCTGGGTCTGGTTCCAGGAGTTGCTAGGAGTTATACCTCCTCCCAGTCAGGTTCAGAAGTACGCAGTGAACTGCAGCTGGTTTCAGGAGACCTTTGGTGAGTGCCCCGAGGATGCAGATGATGACAATGTTCGCCGATATGTCCGTGCGTACATCATGATGTTGCTAGGCACGCAGTTGTTTGCGGACAAGTCTGGCAACCGGATTCACATTAGATGGCTTCCATATGTAGCGAGGCTGGAGGAGCTGGGTACGTACAGCTGGGGTTCGGCAGCACTGGCCTGGTTGTACCGGTGCATGTGCAGAGTGGCAAACAGACATGTTGTGAAGTTAGCGGGCCCGCTCCAGCTACTGCAGTCTTGGATCTTTTGGCGGTTTCCTCAGTTTAGGCCTGCAGGATATGAGACGTTCAGCTGGCCGTTGGCGTCGAGGTACTATACTGGGCCTATTCTTTTTCAATATGACTTAGAGAATTGCGTGTATGTTAATACTCTATTGCATAATGTAAACACATATATTAGTATATGTAACTCATGTGTATGGTGCAGATGGGCAGGTTACAACCCTTCCGGTAGCGAGAAGGGTCCGAGAGTGCGGTCGTGGAGGCTTAGGATAGACCGGTTACAGTCCAGGGAGGTTAGTCTGCTAATTAATAACTGATGCATTTTAGTTAAATATTTTACACTTGGGTCGTACAGTTGCCCTGATAAGGGTCGGTTTGTTCTGCAGTTTATATGGATGCCGTACAGTAGCCCCGACGTACTTCAGGTGTTGCACCCGGAGGTTTTGGAGCCTCGGCACATGGCGGTGTGGCGCAGTGTGACCGCGCTGATCTACTTTGCTGTCATAGAGTGGCATCAGATAGATCGTGTTCTTCCTCAGTTTGGAGGGGTACAGGCCCCTCCGCGGCCCGCCTTGAACATCGACTTTCTGATGTCCAAGGACGGGAGAGGCGGCGATCGATGGTTCCCCTCTTCCATGCCGAAGTGGCATGCATACTGGGACGCTCGTCATGACAGTGTATTGAGGTTCGACGTTGTTGCCGACCCTGGACCGTCTCATCAGTTCCTTCAGTGGTGGAGTCAGTATGGGAAGAGGTTCTTGGCCCCGGACATTGACCTGGGGGATCCGAGATCAGTTCCTATACCAGTTGAGGCCTCACAGCGGGGTCCGGGGCGAGTGCCTGACATGGATGCTCCGGATGACGTGCCTGACAGGCGCAGGGTTGAGAGGAGGATGGGTGTAGGGACACGGAGGAGCCAGCGTCAGTTCAGGTGGCCGGATCATACGGCGAGGAGTGGTACTGACCTTGGGGACGACGATGACGACCAGCCGGGCCACGTTGGAGGAGGCACACACGATGGAGGTACTAGTACACACGATGGCGGTCATGGAGGTGAGTGGTATGGCACAGGGCTCGGTGACGGGGCTGATACTGGTGACGCTGGACCTGGACCGGGCCCGCTTGGAGATTACTTCGTTGGTGTGCCAGCGGATGATCAGGCTGAGCAGGGTGGTACACCTTGGCGCATATCAGGATCACAGTGGGCAGACTTTGTTGGGTCAGACTCGTTTGTTGGGGACTTCGGGAGTCCACGCTTCCTAGATGAGATCACCGCCATCATGCAGGGTGAGGTGACCCCCCGCAGAGCTGGCCAGACCTCAGGGATCCAGGCCCCCTTAGATGTTGATCTGAACGAGCCTCCATCCTCATCCGCTGGTCAGCAGTTTCGTCTTGGAGGTACCCCTACATCCGCCTTCACCGCTGCATCTGAGTCTATCGTAGGATCCTCTGCAGCACCGTTGCGTGTTGCGCCACCAGTACAGCCTGCTCCGCAGGAGGAGGAGGATGAGATAGAGGATGAGGAGCCGCATGTCCGTCGTGGTCAGAGGGCACGGGTAGCACGTCGCTGTGGTACTGGTTCGCATCTGTTTAGATGAGTCACATTTCATGTATTTTGTTTCCTGTATTTCAGTCATGTATGATAATTAGGTGTAGTTTTCTTGTTATGTAGTGCTGTGTTTATGTATGTTGTTCGTAACTTGTGTTCGGGGACGTTGACTATTTGTATTAAATGAAACATGATAAGGTATAACGATTTCCTTTAGTTATTAAAATGAGAATCAACGAGTCCTGTAGCATAACTTCAAATGAAAGACAACATATTCATTACTACTCACAAATACCAAAGTTCAAAGAATTAATCTCAACAAGTTACATTCGTGCTCAAGCAATGCATATAACAAGACAACTTAAATGTAAATAACACTAACAATAACATCATGGAAACTAATTTCGCCCTGTCTGAGACGATCCTACTACCTGTGGGCATCTACGCCTAGTGTGACCGGGTTGGCGACAAAGGCCACACCGTTTTGGCCTGTTTGGATCTGCCTCATCCATATTCGTCCGTATCCTTGTGGATCTAGGCCTCCCCTCTCTCGCACGCCTTCTGTTTGGGTCCGGAATCACCGTGGGCCCATCGTAGGGTGGCCAGAAGCCCTCCGGGATTGGAGGTGTGAATCCCATCCGATAGACATTGAACACCGAGCTAATCTGATAGACGCTATGAACATAGGAGCTCCAGCTCACACGTGCGTAGGCACAGCATGCAAGTGCGTGCTGACACGGGAAATGAAGAGCCTGAAAGTACCCGCAGTCACATGTCCGGGAGGCAAGCGATACTCGGTAAGTACCCAATGAGAAAGTACCAGTCGGAGTGGTCTCCGCTACGGTGAACTCGGAGTTATCACGGTCATACAACGTCACCGTGAAGCACCTGGCCGTCTTCAAGTTGGCCTCAATACACTTCACCAAATGCTGACTGAACTGCTGTCCGGTGCCCATCTGGGCCTCAGCCTCTCGCCCCTTGCGAACAAAGAGTTCGGCCAGCCTACCATATGTTGCCTTCACCAGGGATGCTACAGGAAGATTTCTTACACCCTTGAGGATTGAGTTTACACACTCGGAGATATTCGTCGTCATGTGACCGAATCTCCTCCCCTCATCGCGATGCTGCGTCCACAAGGAGTAATCAATACGGTTCGCCCACTCACACATCGCCGGGTCTTCAGACCTCAGTATATCAAACCAGTAATCAAACTCAACCTCAGTCTTCGCGTACGCTGCATTCACGAGAAGCCTCCTAGCGTCTTTGCCCTTGAAGGTAAGGGCGAAATTGGCCGCTACGTGTCGTATGCAGAATGCACGGTACGCAGAAGGTGGTAACCAACCTCCGTCCGGGGCCTCAAGCGCAGACTTGATGCCGTTGTGCCTATCCGATATAACCAGCAGACCGGGAAGCGGGGTCACGTGCTGCCGAAGGTGCGAGAGAAAGAATGTCCACGACTCCGCATTCTCACCCTCTACTAGTGCGAATGCGACAGGTAAAATGTTGGAGTTCCCGTCCTGTGCAATCGCAATTAGCAACGTTCCCCCATACTTACCATATAGATGTGTGCCGTCAATGCTGACTAGCGGCTTGCAATGCCGGAATGCCTCGATGCATGGAGGGAAAGTCCAGAAAAGTCTGTGGAAATAAGCTTGAGACTCGTCCACCTGTCCTCCAACTAGAACCGGGCTCATTCTGAGGACCGCAACAGAACCAGGCATCGTCAGCTGGACACCCAACACCCACCTAGGTATCTCGCTGTATGACTCATCCCAGTCACCGTAGATGAGGCCAACGGCCTTCTGCTTCGCCATCCAAACCCTCCTGTAAGTCGGCCTAAAACCAAAATGCGCTGCCGTGGCGTTCAGGAGCACCTTTATGCTAACCGATGCGTCAGCCCTAACCATTGGCATAATGAACGCCGAAATCACAGAATGATCCAAACTTCTGTGATCACTTGATATGGATGTGGCCAGGCAAGTGTGAGGGCCATTGTACCGTTTGACCTCCCAAATGCCCTTGCGCTTCCAGAGACTGAGCCGAATCAACCATGTGCACCCATTCCCGAACTCCGAACACTTGCCCACATACCGGCGGTGATCGGACTCCACCACCTTGTACTGTACCCCTCGCCGGATGCTGTAAGTCTTCACACTTAACAGGGCCTCATCTTTATCCTGGAATTGCTGACCAACCTGGAACTCTGTGAGACCAGCATTTCCTTCCGCATCTCTAGCTCCGAATCCAACAGGGTGACCTAGCGCACCCTCATGCGTCATGGCGTCCAGGTCCAGAGAAGAAAAATATGGTGGATACTGCTGTGTGCCAGAGCTAGAACCACCGCCAGCCAATGCAGGCCCAGCCGCTTGAACCTCGTCCCCGCTATCATCCTCAATCGTTTCGGGCTCAACGTCGTCCTCATCAGGATCACCCAATTCTCCGTCTCCGACGCCAATCGGTGGAACGCCCTGTAAAGCGTTTGCCAGAACATCAAAGGATCCTACCTCGTCGCGGACGCCGTCATTCAAATCAACAGCAAATGACGGAGAGGCGACAAGTTGGGCCGCTGGCTCGTAAACTGGTACGGAGGAAGAGGCCACAGCAGCCATCGAACTGGAGCCAGCTGCCGTGGCTACATTGGCGGTATTCCGGTTCGAACCCCCTGAGCTGGATACCACATCAACCAGCTTTGCCAGCAACTCTGGTGTGCGGACCTCCGGAAACTGCCTCCGACAAAGAAACATGACTTGGAGGTCCTCATCACTACCAATCGTCAGACAATCATACTTCACCGTATCGTGCAGGATCGTGACTGGAATGCGATAGAAAAACTTCTTAATCCGCTTCGCACCTTCCAGGCCAAGTTTCATCAGCACAGCTCTAACCAGGTCATCATAGCTTGTCGTTCGATTCACCACAATATAGAGAGGATTCTTATCTGTGAACTTCACTCCGGACCGAGTTTTCTTCTTGATGGATCCTTTGTGGTGTACCAAAACAGCAAAACTCTCCTCCTCACTAGCCATCTTACGTCCTCTAATGAGAGCAATTCACGTTTACAGCGTTTATATAGAGCTCTGATTCCTACTAATTCGAACTAACCTGGTTCGAACCATCATACATGTAATTCGAACCAAGCCGGTTCGAATTACTACAATCAACCTCTCTTTGGTTCGAACCAACCTGGTTCGAACCAAAAAAGCATGTAATTCGAACCAGCCTGGTTCGAATTACTACAACCAAGCTCTCTCCCCATAATTCGAACCAACCAGGTTCGAATTACATGCTTTCTTGGTTCGAACCAATCTGGTTCGAATTATTCAAACTTTTCCAGTAGTAGTTCGAACCAAGTTGGTTCGAATTACTAGTTAATACAGTTCGAACCATGGTGGTTCGATTTATATAAAAATGCCTCTTGGCTTATTGCTGAAACAAATTTCTGTTTGGCGTATTTTGGTTAAACTTTTCTGCATGTGGCTTAATATGGTTTTTTGCCCAAATTAATAATTATGAACACGTGGTCAAACCCTGGACCGTAAGAATTAAGAATTCTTGCTCCATTTTATTTTATTTATTATTCTTTTTTAAAAACAAAACAAAACAAAAGTACCAATTGACATCATAACCGTGAGATTTGCACACTGACGTTTCGGAAACGACGAAACACACTTGAGAAAAAGCCTGCTCATTTTTCATGTTTCATTGTTATCGATGGCTTTCAAGTTTCAACCCTCAATCACTACACAAAAACGAATATGTGCAGTTGACTTAATGGTGAAATTAGTTTTTGAAAGATAAATTATTTTTTAAATTTATTTATAACAAATTTTATTAATTAAATTAATTTTTTAAAAATTATAAATTAATTATTTTTATTGTTTTGTTACATAATTAATAGTTTTTATTAATAATTGATAATATAAAATATTAATGAATGACATATATGATATTTAATTTGTCTAATTGGACGTTGAATAAATATATTTATAAAAATTTATCAATTTAGTATATTTTTTTAATTATATAAATCTTAATCCTAATATAATCTAATGATATTAAATTAAATTTTTTTTATAAATATATTTATTCAATATTTAATTAAATATGCGAGGTGTCATGTATGATATGAATTAACGGTCTATATCATTAGTGATAAATATATTTAAATGACTAAAGAATAAAAATAAACATGATTAATTTATAATTTTTGAAGGACTAATTTGATTGATAAATTCTTTTAAAGATAAATAATTTAAAAAATAAGAACCATCTTTTAAAAACTAATTTAACTATTAATCCATATTTAATTCTACCTCTTGAGAAATGAATTAAATATATAACTAATGTTAGCAGCTTCTATATAAACTAATGAAGAATAAAAGCATTTTCCTATATATTTAACGGATAAAAAATAATGAGTCTAAATAATTTAAACTTATTTTATTTAATATTTATAAGGGGCATTAAATAAAACTAAAAATAATAAATTTTAACCATTTTTTATTAATAATTTTTATTATTAAATATTTTTTATATTTAACGTACTCAGCTCCTAAATATACTAAATAAAGTAAATGTAGATATTGCTAACCAGTTTTAAAAGTACGGGGAACTTTATTTTGTGTTAAGTAAATAAAAAAAAAATTAAAAATGTTATTTGAAGGCTTGATTTTGGTCTCCTGAGTTATTTGTATGTTTGGGTGCACATAGCCTTTTCAAATGGGAAAAAATAATTTTACTTTTATCAAATTAGAGATAAATAGATATTACTTTTTTGTTAACATATAGTTATTGGAAATTACTTTTATTTTGATTTATCAAATAAACTGCTACCTAGGGGTGCACAGACTCGGCCCGGCTCGAAGGCCTGGTCCGGTCTCGAATACTTTAGGGACTAATTTGGTGTGATTTCATCGGGTCTAGGGTCGGGTACGGGTCTCAAAAATAGACCCGGTCATTATTTCGGGTCGGGTCCGGGCCATAGCTCGGGTCACCCGAAGTCGGCCCGGTGGCCCGGTCATCATACACAATTAATATTTTGTGTTATTAGTGATAGATCATGACTATTCTTATGTGGAATTTAAGTATTGTAAACCTTAATATTTTGTGTTATTAGTCATTATAAGACTATAAATTAATGTTTTATATTTAGAATGCATAAGACTTTAGACTAATACATAAGATTGTATTATTTGTATTGATTTAAATATTTGGTATTATTAGACAATATTAGTATTGATTGTGGTTATGCTTTAGTTTTGAAGAAGGGTTGGTTCTTGTTATATTTTTCTAAGTGAATTTTACCATGTTAACTAATAGTTGGAGTATTGGAAATTTGAATTTTTTTACATGTTAGCTTACAAGAAGGTATCAACGTAATGTAATATTAACGACCCGGTTTTTATCCGGTATAATTATGGCCCGAAAGTATATTGGTTTCATCGGGTCTAGGGCCGGGTTCGGATCTAATAAATAGACCCGGTATATATTTCGGACCGGATCTGGGTCACATCAAACCCGGCTTCACCCGACCCATGTGCACCCCTACTGCTACCTTTGAAAAACCAAAACTTTATCTTCCAAAGCTGGTTGGGATGATATAGATTCTCTTTCCCGATTTGTTTTCACCTTTTAACTACACAAAATTGATCTACCTCTGTAAATGTTTATAGGGTTTCATATGTTTGAAGAAACGATATGAAAGGAATTTGATGGGTGGTTGAGAGTTAAATAATAAATATACATACTGAATGAACTTGATTACTTTTCTTCCTTTTTGAATAGCTATTTCTATATTAGTCTAATTTCATCGATCATTTCATTTACGAAAATATAAAATTCAACGACATTATTAAAAAGTTAGAACGTTTTTAATGTGAAGTATAACATTGATTAAGTTTATTATTTTTTGTTTGTTTGTCTATACTTATTTTTAAACATTTTTTTACTAAATAAAAAATATTACATTTTTTTATTAACTAGACAAACTAAAATAGTAATTTTTCATAACGTTTTGTAATGTTAAAAATGATTTTAATAAAAAAAAGTCAGAAACAATTTTAATAAAGATGATTTTATTATTTTTTTATTTTCAAATATGTTATATATATTTAAAAAAAAAGAAAAAAACAACTTACTATTTTATTCATTACCTCTAATAATTGGCATTCTCTAGAAGACACTGTATTCTTTAGAAATGCATTAACATTTGGGGTTTATATTAGCTTGCTGATTTTGACTTTGGTCAACCGTTACAGATGTCTCGACACTCGATAGTATAGTACTTTAATGTTAATTCAAATGAGACGTGCTACATTTTAGCAAACAGAGCAATAAAACTATCAACCATGATGATTGTACGTAAAAAAATTAATGAGCAGTATTAAATATATATTAAAAATAAATTACACAATATTCTTTTAAAATTATACATGATCTGTGTAGAATTCAGTTTTAACTTTTAACATTTAAAACGTGACTGCTCAATTAGGCTGCAAAATGCTTTGAACTTGCAGCGGTGTCTCTTATGAGTTGGGCCAAGCGATTTATGAAGCTTTCTAAACGTGTTTGGTCAGGGACTACACGTGTTTACACTAAAATAAGTTAATTAAGGAAGTGTCAGAAATTTAAATTTTACTTGCTTTGTGCATGCAGTAATTTATTGGCCAATGATAGACTTTTAAATAGAGCTCAGATCCGCGACGAATTAGTCTTTAACCTGTCGAGTTTGGAGATATAAAAGAAGGCTATCGTCAAGTTAAGAATTTTCTTCTCAATAAAAGAATCGCTTCATTGCAAGTATAGTTCCAAACCGACAACTAACCCTCAATCAAACTTTAATTTTTTATTGTCACAAGTTTAACCCAATAAAAATAACCAAAAGTATTACTCTCGGTCGTTCTCCCTAAGAATTACAATCGAATGCTCAATTATTAGTTATGAGATCAAGTGGATTGATGATAAAAGGGGTAAGAATTTAAATGACAAGAATCTAAATGGCAATAAAATAAATCAAACAACTAAAGATAACAAATACGAAAGAGGCATTCATAGCAAGGATTGATAATCAAGGTCTTCTATCCTAATCATTAATCATAACACAATAATTACCAAAAGCTAAGCCTATTACGTTATCTCCAACATTGGGAGAAGATCAATTAGACCTAGTTAATCTCAATCCATAAGTAGTGTCAATGGAAACAAGATTAACTAACAACTCTAGATCGCCAATCTAAATCGGATATTAATGACTCAAGATTACCAAATTTCTCTTTCCAAGCCAAGAACGCTAAAAAATATACTCTAAAATTAAGCCAAGCATTTTATCAAACACTTGGTGTACAATAAAAGAAAAGCATACTAAATTACAAAGATAATAAAATCTACTACTACCAAATGCGAGAAAATAACAACAATAACTCAAACAAGCATCAAAGAAACATAAAACATCAAATTTGTATTAAATAAAATTAAAAGTAACAAGAGTTCATGAACATAAAAAGTGGCACAAGTGAGAAATTAATAAAGAAAACTAAGAGACTAAAGACAATAGAACATGAAAACGTAAATGAAACTATACTAAAACAATAATTAAAAAGTGAAGTTAAAAAGAAACTTAAACTAAGAACCCTAATTCTAGAGAGAAGATGGAGCTTCTCTCTCTAAAAAACTACCCTAAGACATGTTTCTACACTACACTAATTGTTCTCCCTTGATCCATCTTGAATTTGGTTTCAAATACTTCAAAAATGAGTTGGATGTGGGTACGGATGAACACAGAAATCGCCCCCAGCATGTTTCTTTAATGAGGTCACATGACCAGTGTAATGCGTACTCGTGGGTCACGCGTACGCGTGGGTAGATTACCAAAACCTCATTTCTTCATGAATTCTCCATTTTTGCATATTTTTTCTTCATTTCTTCAACCCAATCTTTGCCTTCTAAGTCTGAAATCACTAAACAAATACATCAAGGCATCGAGTGGAATCAAAGTAAGTGAATTAAATTTAACAAATTAAGAGGGAAAAAAAGCATGTTTTTACTCTTAAGTATAAATTAGGAGAAATTCACAAAACCATACTATTTCATTGAATAAATGTGAGATAAGTTGATAAAATCCACTAAATTCAACACAAGATAAACAACAAAATTAGGGTTTATCAACTTCCCCACACTTAAACCAAGCAGTCTTCATGCTAAACCAAGAAAGATACAAAAAGGGGGTATCAACATTTATTCAATACAAACTATCTAAATGTAACCCATCTACATGCATGCAACTACTTGGTCAATTCCCAATAATACATATATGGACATAAGGGCTAAAGCAATCACAATCAAATCAAATCCACAATTGAATTGAGTTATTGAAAAGAATTTATAAACTTGCAAGATAAGAGATGATCATTGGTGAAAACATGTAATTGAGCAATCGAACCCCTTACCGAATGTGTATATGCTCTAATCGCTCAAGTGTTTAGGGTTGATCCACTCAATTCTCCTCTAATCATGCTTTCCAAGATTTATTTTTTATCTAACAATCAACAATTATTCAATGCATGCGTACAAATATCATGAGGACTTTTCAAAGGTTATAATGGGGCTAGGGTAAGGTAAGGATATATATATATGGCTAAGTGAGTTTGAAATTTGCATCTTTGATTAACATAAGCTCTCAGTAAACACATATAACAACCTATACAATTTTAATATAACACCTAGCTACCCATAATTTTCACTTTTTTCACATACTCATGTATTCTTTTCAACCATAACACATATAGATTGTTATTATTACTCTTCTTGGAGCATTTTGTCTCATTTTTATTTTTATTTTTTACTTTTTTTTCTTTCTTTTTTTTTTTCATTCTATTTTTTTTTCAATAACATAACATATACAAAAAGATTAATGGATATGGTTCAATATTCAATGCATGAGTATGTATCCAACTTTCAAGATTTTTAATAAAAACTCAAAAATACACTTTTATCTCAACCAATGATACATACTCTCACTAACCCAAGCTAATCAAAGATCCAAATTAGGCACATTTATTATTTTTTACTTAGGGATAGTGATGTGCTAAAATTAAGAACAAAAGGAAATTAAAATAGGCTAAAAGTTGCTTAACAATGGTAAACAAAAGGGTAAGGTGATTTGGAAAAGAGAGTTCAAATGAAATAAAGGTCTCAATCATATAAATGCATTCATACACAAAATAATGGATATAAAGAATCAAATAAATCAAAGATTACAATTATAGAGAGAGAATAATACACAAGAAGAAAAATAGTGGTTATATGATGCAACCACACCATTAGTGTAAGGCCCACATCGATTGGGGAGGGGAACGAAGCATGCCTTATAAGGGTGTGGATACCTCTCCCTAGCATGATGCGTTTTGACGAGTGAGTGTGGGGGGTCTCGGCTATCATCCCTATCGTCAAAGGCAAAACCGTGAGGCCTTGTGTGCCAAAGCGAACAATATCGTGCTAGCGGGTGGTCTAGGCTGTTACAGATGGTGGATTGTAAGGCCCACATCGGTTGGGGAGGGAAACGAAGCATGCCTTATAAGGGTGTGGATACCTCTCCCTAGCATGACGCGTTTTGACGAGTGAGTGAGGGGGGCTTCGCCTATCATCCCTATCGTCAAAGGCAAAACCGTGAGGCCTTGTGTGCCAAAGCGGACAATATCGTGCTAGCGGGTGGTCTGGGCTGTTACAGATGGTATCAGAGCCGAAACCCGGATCGATGTGCCAGCGAGGGCGCTGGGCTCCCTTAGGGGGTGGATTGTAAGGTCCCACATCGGTTGGGGAGGAGAACGAAGCATGCCTTATAAGGGTGTGGATACCTCTCCCTAGCATGACGCATTTTGACGAGTGAGTGTGGGGGGCTTTGGCTATCATCCCTATCGTTAAAGGCAAAACCGTGAGGCCTTGTGTGTCAAAGCGGACAATATCGTGCTAGCGGGTGGTCTGGGCTGTTACAATTAGACTCAAAAACTCACAAGCTTATGTGTTCTTAGCTCAAAAACATATTCCACAATATATAATTCAAGCAAGTTCACTGAAAAAAAAAATTACTCAAATCAATTGGGGTGCCCTATAGATAAATTTATTGGATAAATTTTATTATTTTGACTAAGCTTATTATATATATTCAAACCAAGAAAATGCAACTAAGAATTCTAAAAGACTAGTAATAGAATAAAATAAAATGTGAAAGTGTTTGGGATTAGAAAATTTTCACCAAAAAATCGACTGATTGGTCGGACAACCTCCCCACACTTAAAAGTTTGCACCGTCCTCGGTGCATTTGAAGATGAGCAAGGGGGATACGACAATTTTACGGATTGCCACCTTCAGCTGGTGGATCAATCGGCTGCTGCGTGTTCTTTCTTCTTCTTCCCTTTTTACTTATGGTCAATCATCCTGAAAGATAGAAGACATGATAGTAAGACGAGTAAATGAAAAAGTAAGGAAGCACAAATTGTTGGAATGAGGTAAGAATCACTAAAATGAAGTGAATTAATAAGGTTGTGACTTTGATAAAAATAGTGTGTCACAACTACACAAAAGAAACATGCACTTCACCCATTCTAGTGTGTTTGAAACACTTTAAAGGAAACTTGTTGGTTAAGACAAACAAATAAGTAATAAAGACGCAAGAAAGCATTCAAGCAAGAATCAAGTAATTGTAAAATAGATGATGAACGGTCGTTGATTGATGTGCAAGAGAATTCAATGAAACAAATGAAATATGAAATTCACACATCAATCAATGATATATTTTTTAAATTTAGTTTGCATCACCTAATTGACATAGAAGTGGGGTACATGGGTGCTATGCAACTTAGAAAAAGAGAGGTGAAAGTTGAAATCTATCACATAGCAAGCATGGCTCACAAAGCTTAAAAAGCTAAAAAAGATGTCTCTAGGTAAGCTTACAATCTAATTTCATAATTCCTCAATCTCAATGCATGAACTAGGTGGCGTAAATAAAAAATCAATCATAAACAAACATCACCTAACAAAAAATGCATCAACTACATACACAATTGTCTAACAATAGATAGTAAATTCAAATTACATGATGGCTAGCTACAACATGCAATTTAAAAATCCAAAAACAATCTTAAGGGCAATGTCACAAGTACTTGGTATACACAAATATTCAACAATCAAAATTCAATACCAAGTAACAAAGTATAACCTCAATAAAGGAATCCAACAATGAATAATTTTAGCATTAAGAAATAGCAAATCAAATCAATAATCCAACACTTACCACCTAAAATAAAAAATTAAACTAACTAATTAACTAATTAACTAACTAACAAAACGAATGATGGTGGATGGTGAATTATAATAGTGGATGATGGTTGAAGGATGGAAAGAAGAGAAGAGAAGAGACAAGAAGAAAAAAAATAGAGAGAAGAGAAGAAAAAAAGAGCATGTGAGACAGGGTAGGGGGTCACACGTACGCAGAAGATCACATGTACGTGTGAGTGGCAGAAATGGGATGCGACGCGTACGCGTCTAGCACGCGTACGCGTGAGAAGAGGGAAATAGAAGGTGACGTGTACGTGTGGAAAGAAATTGTGCTAGACGCACAGTTCCCACACACTACGTACACAACTCACTGTCTGGACCGTACGATGACAAAGTGCCAGCACAAACATTCATGATCCGTATTCATGGGGCGACGCATACGCATGGGTCACGCATACGCGTGAGTAACTATTGTGCGCCATGCATCAAGCTAGCACAGTCCTCGCACAAGTCTCTGTCAGGATCGTGCGATGGCATAGTCCACGCACGATCCTAGCACGTCCAAATTCAGTGGTCACGCGTACACGTGGGCCAAGCGTACCCGTGATAGGGTCTATCTTTTTTTTTTAACATAAGAACAGAAACAAAACTCTCCTACCCACTATTTACATTTCTAAACCAACCAAAATTTCAAAAAATTAACAAAGTCCTTAACTTTTGGAAAGAAAAGTATTCAAACACTTAGCTATGCATTTCAAACCAAAAATACAATGCCAAACAAGATGCAATTCAAAAGCACTAACCTACAACTTAAGGTACAAATCTAACAAAACGAACTAACATATAAGGCAATATATACAAGAGTGATATTAAAGGCAAGAAAGTACCTAACAATGGCAATTCAATTTATTCATCAACTATATATACAAGAGAATGAAAAGAGTTTACCATGGTGAAGTGTCTCTCACTTAGCACTTTTATTTATTGTCCTTAAGTTGGACATTTTGGAGAGCTCTAATCAAGGAGGCTTGTACTTGAATTCATCCTTAAACTTCCACCAATGCTTGGATCTCCAAAATGCTCCAAGATTACTAATCAATTGTACCAAGTCTTGATAGAGTTCTTCACAAGTTATGAGCTCCCAAAATTGATATTCATGTTGTAATCCGGGATCCCATATCTTATTTTTACACCCGTCTTCAAGTTGATCATCATAATTTCCTCCGGGTGTCAAGCACATAGAATTCTCATATAATCACCTAAACATCCTCCTAGACCCATTAAATTTAGCAATCCTCCAACAATTGGATTTAAACTTTGATGATTTAACCATGATGAGGCTTGATTTAAAATGCCAACCACTAACCATCATTCTCTTACGCTTCATTCCACAAAGCGCCCTAAGTTGACCATCCTTTTCAAGCAAACTAAATTCAAGTGGGACAATAAAGCTAAGGGATATAAGGTTTACCCACTCAAATGGGGGATTAGATGGCGACCTAGGTAGAGAAGTTTTTAATGATCTTGACAAAGCATATTCTACTCCCATCCATCCTTTTCGAAGGACTTCCACCACTTGACGAGATTCTTCAATCTTCATCTCTTGCCAAGCTTCCTCAAATTCAAATACTTCCTCACCAATGTCTTCTAGCTCTTCCCCATCACTTAAGTTATATCTTGGAGGTTGCATAAGATCTATGTCAACATCCATTTCAAATTCAACGGGAGAAGGCTCAACAAGATCATCAAGGGGATCGATTAGTGTGGACAAAAAATCACTAATGATGGAATCCACTTTCCGATTAATTTCTCTCAATTCTCCAACCACTTTCTCAGTACCAATGATCTCGACTTTCTCCTCTTGTTACAATTCCTACTTCAACTCCTTTTCTTCTCTTTGAAGCTCCAAGTTCTTCTTCTTATTATGCTCCTCAGTTAATTCTCTACATTCAACAATGGGGTATCTTGGATACCTAAGCACAATGATGCCAAATGGCTCACTGCTTTGGTTAAGCTAGCCATGAATTCTCCTTGCTTTTGGACACGAGTGTAAAGTTCTTGTTGTTCTTGCATGAGAGGTTGGAGAACTTCGTTTAGTGAAGGATGTGATGAAAAAGAGGGCTCATTGTTTGGGAGAAAAGTTTTATAATTGGAAGGTGGTTCATATTGGTGAATATTTTGAGGTACTATATATGGTATTGGTGGTTCTTGGGAGTATTGATGTTGGAATGGTGGTGGCTCTAGGTATGGTTCATATGGTTGTTGGTATGGTGGATATGAGTTAGGATCATATGGAGGTGAATGGTGCTATGGAGCTTGTGAGTAAGGTTGACAACAATATCGAGGGTTTGGTTCATAATTGTGCACATTATAGGGTAGATTGTTACCATAAGAAACGAGGAGGTTGTTGCCATGAAGGTTGAATATAAGCATGTGGCTCCTCCCTAACTTGATTTCCATTCCCACAATGTGATCCCTCATTGAAGCTTTCATTCCCTACAACATAATTGTAACCAAACTCATAGCCAAAGGGATGAGAATCATAGTGAAAAGGGAAAACAAAAAAAAAATTATTAAGAAACAAAGAAACAAGATGCTAACTAGTGACTCAAACAAGAAAACAACCAAAGAGCAAACTATTCACAATATTAACATATGTACAATAACCAACAATAAGCACACATTGCAATTTTCCGGCAACAACGCCAAAAACTTGAAAGAAGGCTATCACCGGTTAGGAATTTTCTTCTCAATAAGAGAATCACTTCGTTGCAAGTATAGTTCTAAACCGACAACTAACCCTCAATCAAAGTTTAATTTTTGGTTGTCACTAGTTCAACCCAATAAAAATAACCGAGAGTATTACACCTGAGTCGTTCTCCCTATAAATTACCATCGAGTGCTCAATTATTGGTTACGAGATCAAGTGAGTTGATGATAAAAGGGGCAAGAATTTAAATGACAAGAATCTAAATGACAATAAAATAAATCAAACAACTAAAGATAACAAATACTAAAGAGGCATTCATGGTAAGGATTGATAATCAAGGTCTTCTATCCTAGTCATTAATCATAACACAATAATTATCAAGAGCTAAGCCTATTACGTTATGTCCAACATTGGGAGAAGATCAATTAGACATAGTTAATCTCAATTCATAGGTAGTGTCAAGGGAAACAAGATTAACTAACAACTCTAAATCACCAATCTAAATTGGATATTAATGACTCAAGATTACCAAATTTTTCTTTCCAAACCAAGAATGCTAAAAAATCTACTCTAAAATTAAGTCAAACATTTTATCAAACACTTGGTGTGCAATAAAAGAAAAGCATATTAAATTACAAAAATAATAAAATGTACTACTACAAAATGCGAGAAAATAACAACAATAACTCAAATAAACATCAAAGAAACATAAAATATCAAATTTGCATTAAATGAAATTAAAAGTAACAAGAGTTCATGAACATAAAAAGTGGCACAAATGAGAAATTAACAAAGGAAACTAAGAGACTAAAGACAATAGAACATGAAAACGTAAATGAAACTACACTAAAATAAGAATTAAAAAGTGAAATTAAAGAGAAACTTAAACTAAGAACCTTAATTCTAGAGAGAAGAGAGAGCTTCTCTCTCTAGAAAACTGTCCTAGACATGTTTCTACACTACACTAATTGCTCTTCCCTTGTTCCATCTTGAATTTGGCTTCAAATACTTCAAAAATGAGTTAGATCTGGGTCTGGATGAGCTCAGAAATCGCCCCCAGCGTGTTTCTTTAATGAGGTCACGTGACCGGTGTCACGCGTACGCGGAACTGGACATATTACCAAAACCTCATTTCTTCATAAATTTTCCATTTTTGCATGCTTTTTCTTCATTTCTTCAACCTAATCTTTGCCTTCTAAACCTGAAATCACTAAACAAATACATCAAGGCATCGAGTGAAATCAAAGTGAATTAAATTTAATAAATTAAGAGAAAAAATGCATGTTTTTACTCTTAAGCACAAATTAGGAGAAATTCACAAAACCATACTATTTCGTTGAATAAATGTGAGATAAGTTGATAAAATCTACTAAATTCAACACAAGATAAACCACAAAATTGGCATTTATCAGGATACCGTGAGAAACAAAAAAAAATCAAGCAATTAAATTAGTCACAATATAAAATACATATTAAAATATAAATACATATTAAAAATAAATTAAATCACTTATATATTTATATATAAATATATTGGTAACTTATTTAAGTGATTAATTTTAGTGTATAAATAACATTTTTAATTTTCATAGTAGACTTTAAAAATGCATTTGAAAAGAAATTCAAATTGAGGGACAAAAATTAAATTAAATCTTTGTATTTAGTATAAAATATATTGAACTGAGTTATATCTTAGTATTATATTTGATTTAAGATAGATATGGAGATTGAGAAGTATATTTAAAATTTAAAAAATTAAATAAATATATTTTTTTTAAAAATATTATTAAAATTTTAGTTTTTTGTTCCTAGAAATTTCACTCTCTTGTGTTTCTATTTTCTAAAATAGCGTTTGTTTTTGGGATTGAGACTGGAGATTGAGATTTAATATTATGTTTAGTGGTTAAAAATTAGAACTAAAATTTCAATTTTGGGACACAAGATTAGTCCCTTCAATACTTCTAGAAAGTGGAGACATAGGAGATTGAAATTTTTTAGAATGGAGACTAAAATTTTAATAAACATTTATTCTCAAAAATATACTCATTTAACTTTTCAAATTTCAAATTTACTCCTCAATCTCCAATTTTTTCTAAACTAAATATAATACTGAGACATAATGCAATCTAGTATATTTTACACTAAATACAATACAAAGATTTAATTTATTTTTATCTCTTTGTTTCTGTCTCTCTGTCTCAGTCTCTCAATCTCAGTATCCTTTCCAAATGCAGCCTAATTGAATGGTTTAGATTCAATTAATATAATATAATATAATATAATAATTATATATAAATTATAAAATAAAATATATTTTTAACAATAAAATTATAATTTTTAAAAGTAACTACCTAAATCACTCCTCGACGAAACTAAGACACATATCGATCCCTATAATTTTTCCAAGTTAGTCAAAACAGTCTCTAACCAATTTTTGGCATGACTTACTAACAGAAAATGTTAAGTTTGAAAACGTTAATTGACATATATGATTGTTAAATGTCCACATATCCGACGTCTAAGTGTGTGAGGGGACAAAATTGTCCCTAGTTTTTTTTCTTCATCTTCTTAGCCATGTTCTTTATCTACTATACTATTCTCTTCTTCTTCCTCCTCTTTTCCTTCTTCATCCTCTCTCTTTCTCACCCATTTTCTCCTCTCGACAACTACTTCCTCGATTACGATTCTACCACCCCACTCACCACCGTTGCCACTTTCTCCCTCTCTGTCGACCGCCACTTCTTCTCTGCCAACCTCGCCGAACACCCAATTTTTTCTTCCACTCCCTTTTAAAATGAACATTAACCTCAATAAAAAAATATTTATTTTCGAGGACTAAAATATTTACTTTTAAAATTTTTGAGAACTAATTTAGATAATTACTCAATTTTTTAAATTACCAAACTGCATGTTTTATCATATTCTTCCTGGTTGATTTTCGAGTTTGTTTGAGGTGGCATTGTCCACAAACGTATTGTTATGTTGCTTCACATATTGTGTTGTAGTATTTTGAAGAGTAAACATCCAACCCTCACGAAGGATAAGGTAATTTCTGTAAAAAAAAAAAAGAATACTTTAACATTCAACCTTTTTATTTTGGGATAATACGATCCTTCTATTAAAAAATTTGTTAAATAGTAATGACAATTATTTTTGTGGGGTTTTATTTGTATTTTGCAAGGGTTTAAAACCCTCCACAAAATTCTTTTCAACAATATAACCAACTATGACCACTATTACCACCACTTTTTTCATCCTCATCATTATTACTTCTACTTCCATATTTCTATTGTGTAACAATACTTTATCACTATTGTTATTTTTTCTACCGGAGAGTGGATCCTCTCTAGTGAAAAAAAAAATTGGATGGTATCAATTGTTTAATCTAACCCTTCATTACTCTCTCTCTCTCTCTCTCATATTTATTTTTGGTCCCACTTATAGAATTAAGGGTGAGAGATCACACTTTATTCTCTCAAGTATAAAAAAAAATTGAGAAGATCCATTTTTCCTCTACCGTTATCATTACCAATACTAATATCATCAACATTAATATAATAATGTTCTCTTCTTTTATTTTTTATTCGAGACTATTTTTTTTAAATATTTTCGTACTACAATTACTTTTTTTTTGTGACATCATTTTTATTAATAGTCTTTCTTCATTTAACCATTATTGGAGAAAGAAATTTTTTACAAAATTAATTTTTGTTACTATTTAATAAATTTTTAATAAAAAATCGTATTATTTTAAAATAAAAAGATAAGAATCAAAATATTTTTTAAAAAAAAGACAAAAATTATCTTATCTTTTGTAAAAATAAATAAGAGTCGGATTGAATATTTATTCGGCTTTTGAACTATGCATTTACTGAGGAGATGGAAGAGTTGGATCTAAACGGGACTCTTGATTTCTCTTATCTTCAGTTAAAATGGTATTTCATTTATTTTATTATTTTTAATAATTATTCAAACATTTCTATAAAAATTCAAGTCAATTATATAAAATTATTTTTTGTTTATTAAAAAAATTAACTATTAATTTGATATTCCAAAATTTTATACGCAAATAAAAAATATCTCTAAAAGATATTATCAACAAAAATTTTTTTTTGAATAATTTCAAATTTTGGCAAATGTAACATTTGCCACAACTCATTCTCAAAGTATAAATTGTACAATGCTAATATGACCACTGAAATTAGGTGATTTGGCTACCTCTAAAGATAACTTCCTAATATAACATTTTTAATTAATTTAATCAAAGTTCCTTTTTGGTACCCAAATCAATAATTTACTTTTAAAGATAGCCAGATCATTCAGTTTTGTTAAGCTACGTAGCATTATGTATATTAGAAATGAGCTTCGACAAAGTCATGAGCACATTTGTTAAATTTATTATTCAAATTTTTTTTCATCGATAATATTTTTTTGAAATCTTTTTTTCAGTATTTAAATCTTTTAGCCATTGAATTGATAGTTAATTCTTAAAAAAATTAATTATTTTTATTATTTTTTTAATTCTTTAAAAATTTATTTATTATTCTTATCTTATAAAACTATTTTTTGTCACTTTTTAGTATCATTTTATATGTACAAAAAATTCATCACTAGATCAACTATTTATATAAAAATGAGTGTCACTAGGGAGTCAATGGGATATTTATACAATGTGTACAATGAGCTGCTTATTTAACCCAATATAAGTTAAAAATAAAAATTATCCACGAAATCATAAATTTAAAAACTCTTATTCAGTTATTTCACATCAAATTTCAAATTTCAAATTCTCCAATTTCAAATTTCAAAAATTTCAAAAATTCAGTTAGTTATTTCAAAAAAATAACCATCTGAAATCCTCCAATACTCTCTTCTTTTTTAACCGGCGGCCACCCTACCTTCATCAATAATCATCTCATTTCACCGTCGCTACTTGGTTTGCCACACGCCATTCACCCTTAATAAAAATAACCATCCACTCAAGGATAAAAATAATCATCCGCATATCTAATGAATTGAACATCTAACATATTTTAATTATATATAACTAAACCCAATCCAATCAAAATAATCATCTACATAAAAATAAAATAACCATCCGCATACTTACTAAAATGACCATCCTAAATTGACCATTAAAATAGAAGAAGAAGATGAATAAACAAAAGAAACTATTATTGTGGTGAAACATAATTTTAAAGGACTAGTCATGACAAAAGCGATACTGTTGTGAAGCATAGGGCTCAAATCATGAAAGAAGCTAACAATGCTTGGATCCGAAGAAGAAGAAGAGCATGGTGGTATTATCGGTGAGAAGAGACTTGAAGGAATGGGAGAAAGCAAAGGTGCATCGGAGGAGGTGAGGACGGTGTCGGGAAGAAGGCACACACCGGCTGCGATGGAGGCGCTGGACGTCCGGATTGCTGCGGTGCCGTTAGTTCGACCCACACAATATGCGCGTCCTCCCTTGGCAGTGGCCTGTGCGGCAACGGCGCCAGTCGAAACAGTGTCGGCGCAATTTTCGATGGCGGCTGGTGACCGTGACGTTAGTGTACCGGCGAGACTCGATGAGAAAGACATAAAACGCTGACAAACCGTATTGAGAGAGAAAAGTGAAAGAGGAAGGTAATTTATTTGTTTTCAAAACCGACGATAATCCTAATATTTGATTTAAATTTCAAATTGAAAATTATTCAAAATTAATTAGTTGCCTATAATTTAATTTAATTTCAAATTAACTCCATTATATATATATATAAGCATTTCAGAGATCTCTGTCTTTTTCTGGAAGTTTAAAATGCCATGATTTAGAGTCATTCAAATTTAATATAAAAAAAGTTATCGGTTCAGATGTAAGGGAATATGCATTATATGAATATGCACAAAAAGAATCGCATGGAAGAGTTGCAACTGCAGCGTGATGTAGCAGGTTTTGTAGAGGTAAGCAGGCCACTGTGGTCCTTTGCATGATAACATTATCGATTATGTTATTGGCTATCATAAAAAGGACCAGAGTGGCATGCTTACCTCTACAAAACCTGCTACATCACGCTGCAGTTGCAACTCTTCCATGCAATTCTTTTTATGCATATCCATATAATGCATATTCCCTTAGAATATAAAATACATATTAAAAATAAACTAAATAATAGATGTATTTTTTACATAAATATATAATGACTAATTTTAGTGATTGAATTTAATATAAAAAAATATTTTTAATTAAAAATATAATTTAATTTTGATGCACTGTTAGCGTAAAATCATGTTATACGTACATTTCATATTAGCAAAAATAACTATTTTTGACATTGACCATGTGAATGGTCATTAAAAAAAATGATTGTGATTACACGACTTCAGATATACCTCTGTCTTTTTCTGGAAGTTTGAAATGCCATGATTTAGAGTCATTCAAATTTAATATAAAAAAAGTTATCGGTTCAGATGTAAGGGAATATGCATTATATGGATATGAACAAAAAGAATTGCATGAAAGAGTTGCAACCGCAGCGCGACGTAGCAGGTTTTGTAGAGGTAAGCATGCCATTCTGGTCCTTTGTATGATAACATTATATATATATATATATATATTAACCATGTTAAATGTATATTAAAATCAATTATTAAAATCAACCAATAATATAAAATACATATTATAATATAAAATACATATTAAAAATAAACTAAATAATAGATGTATTTTTTACATAAATATATAATGACTAATTTTAGTGATTGAATTTAATAAAAAAAATATTTTTAATTAAAAATATAATTTAATTTTGATGCACTATTAGTGTAAAATCATGTTATACGTACATTTCATATTAGCAAAAATAACTATTTTTGACATTGACCATGTGAATGGTCATGCAAAAAACTGATTGTGATTGCACGACTCTATTAGGTAGCGTTTGGTGGAGAGACAGAAACGGAAAGACTGAGACTGAGAGACAGAGACTAAGAGACAGGGATTGAAATAAATCTCAGTATTCTATTTGGTGTAAAATGGGAGATAGAAATTGAAACAAGAATGAAACTCTAATTTAATTTACATAAAGGATAAAATTGGAATTAATTAATTAAAATGAGAGTATTTTAGATATAAAATGTTATTAAAGTTTCGGTCTCCATTTCTAAAATTTTAGTCCTCTATGTCCCTACTTTTTGAAGGTACTGAAATACTAAAATTTTGGAGACAGAGACAGAAATTTTAGTACCAGTCTCTAAATCAGTCTCTCAGTCTCTTGTCTCATTACTTCAAAACAAAGGCTACCTTAGTGTATCAAAATTAAACTCTTAACAAGATATAAAATAATATATATTTGGACATAAATGTATATTTAATAACTAATATTTCATATACAATTATGATTGAGTATAATGAGTAATGACAATGAGATTCTGGAAGATCAAAACCTTGGACTAATTTATCTTTAAAGAAAAAAAAATACCAATTAAGTCCTCTAAGATAACAAACAGTAGACATATATGTCCTTCTATTAATAAATAGTGCGAAACGAAACTGAATTGTCCATGTATTTCGTTATTTACAGTAGTGCAAATCTCGTTACTATCACATGAGAAGAAAAATGATATAATTTTGGACATTAAAACATTTATTATCTTTGAGTTTTCATATATTCTTTTTCAACTGCTATCTATTTATCACAAATTCTATCAAAATAAGTGAAATTTCGCTCCAAAAATTGTTGTTTACATTACTATCTTTCATAAATAGACATAGATAGACATGTCAGAGTAATTAACGCATCACTGGTAGGTTTTAGTTGATAAATTGGTAGAAAGACCTCATGTATCCACCCTTTATTATCTTAAAGGACCAAATTGGTATTTTTTTTTTTCTTTAGGAACTGTTAGGTTACTCATTATGATTTCTTTTGCAGACATTATATAATAAAACTCTCAACCTGAAGTAACACACAACATTCAACAAGTTAAATTTTGAAGTGAGGCTATAGAACAAGGAAGCATAGATAAGTCAAGTCTAACCTGCTGTACATTAATAGGATGGAGAATTCACACACAGGCAATATTATTAATTAGCATTTAGCAGTATGAGGATCTTTAAGAGTTTAAGTACAAGCCAACATTCTCTACAACTGCAATTTGGTTCCTAATCCCTAAAACAAAAATTAAAATAAGACATAATTATTATCAGTTCTGTATGATTAAGAAATGCTAACATAATACACATTGTTTTGCTTTCCAATAGGACCACGAGAAAATATCTAATGCATCTGTGTGAAAATCATAAATTCATAATATAATCATCCGAAGGAAAAAGAAAAAACAATTAAATAAATATAATTACTTAGGGTTTGTAGGATTGGTGGCGCCGTCGAGACGCGCGGCGTCCATAGCCCACTCGATCAGTTTGCGAACTTGTTCCTCTTTGTCTTCGTCTTCGCTTTCCTGTTCGTATAGGGCGGCGCTGTTGCTATCGAATCCGAAATTAGTTGTTGATGTTGAGGCTGATTTCGCCTTGAGAGCATCGAATCTGGCGGAGAGATCGTCTTCGTCTCCGTCTCCAACTCCAAGTTGTTGGCGCTGAGAAGGTGCAGATACAGCAGGAGAATTGGATTTGAGAGCCTGGAATCGACGCTCTAGATCGAGATCGAGATCGAGATCGAAATTGTTTTGATTGTGAGAAGAAGGACGAGCTAAGTGAGAGTTAACGGAAAGGTTGAGGAGGAGCTGGTCCTGTGCTGCTTGTAAAAGCTCTTCAACTTGCAATTCCTCCTCACTCTTGTCTTTCGTCTTCTTCTTCCTATTGCTCTTGCCGCTGCCGCTTCTCCTCATCCTGCTCCTCTCTCAAATTCCCACTTCTCTCATCTCATCCCATTTCTGTTTTCTTTTTCTCTTTTTTAATTTTTTTTCTTTCTTTTCAATTTTTTATTTTAAGTCGGATCATTTTATTTATTTTTTATTTTATTTGATGAACTGCGAGTATCACCACGACTCTGTTCAAAATAAAAACGAGGGGTGTTTAAATCCAAACCAATCCAAATTAAATCGCTTATACAATCTAATCCAAATCAAAAACCGATTAAGATCGCACTAATTCGGATTAGATTAAATTCTATTTTTTACAAACCGTTGGATTTGATTGGATCGGATTTCGGATCTACTTTTCATAACCGATCCAATCTAATTCAAACCACACAATGTGCTATAATATTATTATTTTATTATTATATTTATAATTATACTTATAACATGTTCAATTTATTATACATTTTTATATTATTCAATATTATTATTATTTAATAAATATTTTATGTTCAAAATAATATTTATTTATTTATTTTAACTAACATATAATTTTATTTTTCTTGTTATGTTATCGTTGAGTAAAGTATCATTTCGTTTTTGTCACCAACGTTTGGGATAAATTCCAAAGTTGTTTCTAACGTTTCAACTGTCCTATTTAAGTCCCTAACGTTTCAAAATTAGCTCAATGTTGCCCTGCCGTTAGGATCCGTTAACGGAATTGACAGCGGGACAAAATCGAGACGATTTTGAAACGTTAGGGACTTAAATAGAACGAAAACGTTGGGGATGAAAACAATACATAGAAATAAATTTTAATTTTATCATTCAATAATATCAATTTTTTACTGTACATAATATTCAATAATTTTTTAATCACATCTAAGTAAATTATACTTAATCACATTACTTTCATTCTAAATAAATTTATTTATATTTTTATAATTTTATACTTAAAGTTATAAGTTAATATAAAAATATAAAAAAAAAATTATTTAGAATGAAAGTAATGTGATTAAGTGTAATTATTTAGATGTGATTAAAAAATAACTGAATATTATGTACGGTAAAAAAAATTGATATTATTGAAGGATAAAACTAAAATTTAGTTCTATGTATCGTTTTTGTCCCCAACGTTTTCGTCCTATTTAAGTCCCTAACGTTTTTAAATCGTCTCAATTTTGTCCTACCGTCAATTCTGTTAACGGATCCCTAACGGCAGGATAACATTGAGTCAATTTTAAAAGGTTAGGGACTTAAATAGGACGATTGAAACGTTAGGGACAACTTTGGGACTTACCCCAAACGTTGGGGACAAAAACAATACTTTACTCTTAGTTTTTAAAGATATTGTTGAGACTTGTTATGCCATTGTTGATTATTTAAAATTTGATGTTAAGACTTGTTATATGTATTTAATTTTTTTAATTTACAAAACCGCAAATCCAATCCAATCCAAACCGATTGAAATTGGATCGAATTTTTTTTTAAAGTCATCCAATCCAAGCCTTTTTTTAAAGTCATCCAATCCAAACCGCACCGTGAATACCCCTAATAAAAATCAATTGTTAAAAAATCAGACAAATAAATAAATCAACTAAATCAATTTCGTTTTTTAGTATTTAATCAGTTTTAAATAATAAAATAAAAATATTTTAAAATATATTTTATAAATATATATTATTCTATTATATTAAATTCAACCTAATTAACTTATAAATTCCTAATTCTATCCGTTCAAACAATCAACTTGGTTTTCAAACCTAAGATGCCAAAAATTTTTTAAAGCTAGAAACTCCTGTTGGAGACACATCTTAACATTAATTTTCCGAAAACCAATTTTAAATAAAATTTCGAAGAAACAATCGATTGGACCTTTCAATAATATTAAGCAAATTTATTGACTAAATTAAATCTTCATATAAAGTTACGAATTTTCCTTTACAAAAAGGCCTTCAGTACTAACTACTAAAGCAAGAAAAAAAAAAAAAAGAAACAAACCCCACTCATTACTTTCTTTTTTTTTTTTTTTTTTGTGGATGAGCAGGATCATTAACTTGATGGAGGATTCTCAGATTGGGAACGACGAGCTCCTTCTACCATCATTGAGGCCATCGGAAAATCAGGCCACAATGTGAATATATATAACTTCTGAAATGTATATTCACCACAGCAGAAAACAGTATAATATTTAGTTAAGGGGGAAAAAAGAAAAGGAAAAGCCGCACCAACATATCTCAGCTTGTTCTTGCCAACTCAATTAAGATTAACAAAGGTTTTCAAGAATATGAGTTCCCAAAATACAACCCTGACTAAATTAACCGACTTCCCCCTATTTTTTCTGTCCCTATTTGGCTTTTTTATGTCATCGACAAGTTGAATAGATATACTTGTTTTCCTCAAAAGCTGATATTTCTGAATTGATGCCAAGCTACTTAAACACTTGTCAAATGACCTCCCTTTATCTAGCTACACTCTTCATGATATTGGATGCCGTCTCCTGCAAATTTTCCAAGCCATAGGTCATGATAGAAAGTTGTAAAAAATTTATCTATAAATTAAAGCACACAAAATAACTAGTTTGAAGTAGATGCTTCATAACAATTATATCTAGCTTCCTTTACAATCCAATGATACCTATATCTAATTGTTGGTCCCCATTGATGGATTATGCTTGTACCGTTCAATTAAGGACTTAAGAAAGAAAAATGGAGAGATCACTTAAAATAAATACAGTACTTGAACATCCAATGCACCAAATATTTATAACAAATGAGAATGAAGATATTGCTTCTGTTGATTTCATGCTCAGTTTCAACACAACCAAATTATATAAAACAATTATACAAAATGACTTTGATACACACAATATTGTCTTGTATTACCTCTTTGGTCGGATTCGATCTTCTTCATAATCCATCACTCCACCAGATTCAGAGCAGATCTCCTCATGGCCTCGGAAGTCGATGTCGGCCTGCTTACAGGGTGTAACTTCTGCCACGAAGTAAGTAAGACTCGTCGACCAATATATCCCAACAGTAAAGAAACATGGGGCAGTTATATATGTGCATACTGCATAGATAATGTTGATAGTTCAATCTTATGCAATAAAACTCCAAATCCTCATATGGGAAAACCTTGAAGTTGAAGGCTGCATAGAGCAGCTCTATATGGCTAAAGAAATGCAACTATGGTTACTATGGATCAAGGGCTGTTTTTACAACTTGACTGTCCTCGAAATTTAGCTTTTAGTACTTACCTTTACAATCTAATATTTCTAATATAATTTTTGCTTCATACTTTCATAATTGTACATTGTTGTTTTCTCTGATATCCTTTTTTGTAGCCAAAACCCAGTTCCATATAACAGACTCTATATACACAGTAGTTAAGAGAAGTTTGGAACTGATCAAGCCAATCAAACTATATTAATCATCACATTTATATGGTTCTTTTCCTGAAAATTTGGCTGTCCTGTTTTGGCTCCAAAAAATATATCAATTTAGAGCCTCGTCCGCATTTTTAAAAAAATCTAGATTGTATTAAATCCAATCCAACATATATGATTTGGCTTCCACTCCTACAATTACAGAAGAAAGTAACCAAATTCATTGGCTTTGATACACCTCCAAACCATAGGAAATGATAGGACATATGACGGCAGGATGAATGGGAAGACTGCATAAGAAGATATTCAAAGGCCACAAAATTTCCCCATAGTCAGTTTGCATCATACTTATTGGATCTTGAAAATAATGCTAGATCAGAATCCCAGCTTGAACCACAAATATACGGCTATACAAAGGTAAAAATAAAACTTGTACATAACCAGCACAATACCCTTACACAAAACGATCCCCACTTTGGTCAAACGAGCATAAAGCAAGGGTAGACACATCAATTTTGGCATGTAAAGCCACAGAAGAGGAAATTCTATAAAAGATAAAAGTTACATGCAAGCATATGAAAATAAATTCAACCGACCTTGAAAAGAGACTTCTTCACTTCTTCCACCTTCTCTTCCACCTCTTTCCTGTGCTTCTTGTCAACTTCACTCATACTATCAGCCCATCTTATCTTCTCTTGGATTGATACAAGCAGATTTTCTGATGTAGACAGCCTATGTTTTGAAGTCATGAATAAAATTTGTTATATTTTGAAAGTGATTCCATACAACACATTCTAAAAATGAGCATAAGATATAGTGCTAGACTGTTGAAAATAAAAGAGGCAAAGAAACATAACTAGCAGAATTATAGAGAAAAGATCTAAGAATCCAATCCATATATATATATACACGCACAAAAAATTATGACAAGGCAACTCCAGGTTACTGACCTCAACTGAATATTTAATGCTAAATAGACTGAAACATAAGTTGATTAAAAAAGTGACCATAGTGACAAATTCAATTTCTGTAGTTAAGCATGGAAATTGTGAGCTCCCATTGGATAAGGAAATTAAAATATTCTTTTTCCAGGTAAACATAATTGATTTACTAATGAGACAAATAACCACAGGTAATTCAACTCCCAAACCCCTAAGTGAAAAGCACAAATTACCAGTTAGAGAGCGTATGTATCATACTACCCAGTTGGCCAGGCCTCAAATCCCTCCCTGCTGCAAATTGAACCTGAAAGCATACAAAAAGATCAACTAATTTCCTAATGGAGTACGTAAAGAATAAGATAAAAGGCTTTAAAAGACAAATTTTAAGAAAATAACAAATGATGGTGAGCTGAGACCTCAAAACATCGTCGTAACTGATCCAGCTTTCCTCTGACTATTCCCTGATGACAGCAGAAAATTTAGAAACATAACTTGTTCTCTAAGTATTATTACCAACTCACAAATTATTAATTAGATTTTCAAAGAAATAAAAATATACATTACATATCTAGAAAATAGTGATCTTATGTGCAAGTGGGATATATCATTAAGGGTATCTACATGGATCCCTGAAGATCTCATGTGATATCGTGTAGATGGATATTTCATTAATTTTTTATGTTTGAGGGGTAATACATTCTCTTCAAGGAAAGGATGCCTACCGCATACATGCATTCATTTATTAGAAAATCTTCAAGTTCACGAACATTTGTCACATCTAACTCCTGCATCAGTTGGTCATAGGGCAGCACCTAAAAATAAAATACATAAAAAAATTTAGTCATGAAAAGTAATTGCTTAATGTGAAAATCCAAGTGCAATGACTCACAGAATAATCAAACAAAGAAAGCTTGAATCTGGATTAACCAGGTCATGTTTCACAAAAAGGAAACAGGATTTAAAATGATAAACTCAACTAAGTTAATCAGCAATTTGTTTGTATCAATATAAAATAAATTGACCCAAAACCAATACAACTCAATTCAAACTGATCCAAACTACACATATAACCTTTTGTTATTAAATTGTATTTTTACTTGTAATAACATTGAGTAATGATATCGGATTATGTGTCAAGTCAATTAAAAAATCTGTTACTACCACTAAATGAGTTATTATTACTACTATTAATTATATTTTCAAAGGAAAAAATTATTAAATCAATCCAATCTGAACCAACGTAAATGATATTGTTTGGACCAGCTGGCCTTTTAACTGTAACGGTTAAAGCAAACTAAACCACAGATACCTCTAACAAAACTTGATCCAATAACAGAGCCATGTGAAAATAGGCAATATCCAAGTCAAAATCTATAATGGATCAATCATCTATCTGAACCACTAATTCAAGCAAAAACGATTAAAAAAAAAGTAACCAATAACTGGATTAAATGAGAAAAACCTTGAATGTCTCGGCCAGAGTAAGAACTGTAAGTTGCTTGAGCTTCAGGATCTGGTCAGGTGTCAACTTTGGAAGACGATCAGCATTACCTGTAAACCATTTAACCTTCTTAATAAGCAACTCTACGTGATTCTTTGTTCTTTTAGGGAATAAAAATACCATATATATATATAGACACACACACACACACACACAAAAGGAGAAAGAGGTGGATTTTCATATTTTTCTCATGATATTGTTCACAAAATAGAAAATCATGTGAAAGATACAATATGCAGAACCTAGTGCACTTCAAAATCACCAGGATATGATTATGAATCTATAAGCAATCAGCCAATCACACAGGTGAATCCTTGGGCTTACTCTTGTAGTCACTCCACGTTCCATGGGCAAACAAGCGAAGCATATCAAGGTATGCTGAATTCTCGCTGGCCTCAAGCTGCCAGAAAAAAAAAATAGAATAGAACAACGAGTTAAAAAAATGATAGAAGAATGAGCTATTGTATTTAAAGGGAAGGGGGCATGATCAGTGCGGTCATCTGCACTTACATATCCGATTAAGAGATTAACATAACTCAAAAGAATGGGAATTAACATTTAACATGAAAATAGCAAAACAAAGATAAATTGGGTGGTTTCCGAATGAAATAAGTTACATAACCTACTTATTCCTTCAAGGGTTCATGACAATGCTACAATCATTCAAGACAACTAAATTCAAGCAAAACATATGACTCTAGAACTCTTTCACAACACACTAAACACAATAGAGTCAAATAAATGTAACAGCAAACCTAACAACCCAAAAATATAAACCTTCGCTTCTCAGCTTCCCTTTGCAATCAACAACCATCGTTGGGAACAATTAAAAATAAGCCATAAAACGTAACTAATATGAAACAAAAAGCAATAAAGCCGGAAAAATCAAAATATACATGTAGAATGGGAGTGTGTAAGAAAGAGAGAAGGACCTGAAGGACATTCGGGAGCGCGAGAATCTCGGAGAAGGCGAAGAGCGAAGGATGAGAGGTTGCATCGACGATGACGGAAACAATCGCCGGAGAGTTAGGGGAATTAGAAGAGGCTTGCTTCACGAACTGGTCGATCAGCTCCGATTGCTTTTGCTCGATGTCCATTGCGAACGAACCACTCTAGGGTTTTGGGGATTGAGGAAGGGAGTTGTGATCGGAAAATAGATAGATGGGGGGAAATAAGGAGGATTTTAGGTTTAGGGTTTGAAGATTTTGGGCTGAGAAAGGATTTGAAAATTGAAGTCCAGAGTTGTATGGTTTTAGCTTCTGAGCTTTGTGAGTGAGTTTGTGAGAGTGAATGGAGAGAATAATGGAGGAAAGTGTTTTATTTCAGCATTGGCTTTATATAATTTTTTAAATTTCGGGATTTACGTAAAAAGAAAAGGTTGTAGGAAAATTTTAGATAAATTAAGAAATATTTAAATAAAAATTTTTAATTTGTAAAATACGTGAAAGTCTTTAGTAAAAAAAAATATCATCAATTACATAAATTTTAAAATAAATTGTAAATTTCATATAAATTTAATTTTAATATACTCATGCAAAGTAATTTTACATATGTATTTAATTACTTCATTTTATATCAATAAAAATAATAATATTTTATGTTAATCACATAAATAATATTTTATTGTGTAAAATATTTTATATTATTAATTATTAATAAATAAAAATTAAATTCAATTTCATATGTTAAAATATATTGTGAGTATAATACCTAAAAATAATAGAATAAAACAGAAGAGACAATATAAAATGAGATAATTATTAATTAGGGGTGTTCAAACAATTCAAATTAAACTAGTCATCGAATCCAATCTAAATCGTAAACGAATTAAAATTGCATTAATTTAGATTTGATTGGATTTTATTTTTTGTAAATCGCATAGATCGGATCGAATTTTTTAATCTACTACTCAAAATCAATCTAATTTAATTCAAATCGCACAATGTGCTATAATATTATTATTTTATTATTATATTTATAATTTTACTTATAATACATTCAATTTATTATATATTTTTATATTATTCATGTATTATTATTTAATAAATATTTTATATTTAAAATGAGATTTATTTATTTATTTTAACTGACCTATGATTTTATTTCTATTGTTATGTTATTGTTGATCTTTTAAAATATTGTTGAGACTTGTTATGTTATTGTTAGTTATTTAGAATTTAATATTGAGACTTGTTATGTATATATATATATATATATATATATATATATATATATATATATATATATATATATATTTTTTAATTTACAAGACCACAAATCCAATCCAATTCAAGCCGCTTGAAATTGAATTGGATTTAAAAAAAAAAAAGTATCCAATTCAAACCGCGCCGCAAATAAAATTAGTGTTCGGATAGGATGAATTTTTTACTCAAAATCGATCCAAACCGCACCGCGAACATCCCTAATCATTATTATTGAAATCTCATGGTATGTTATTAGTACAATAAAGCTCTACATCCAAGTCATTTAACTAACCAAATCCAATCAAGTCATATACACTCACGTGCGCACGTTCTTCTTCGCGCGCTCTACTGCACGTTCTTCTTGATGTTGTGTCTTCTTCTTCTTCTTCTCCTTTTTTTTCGTTATTTTTCTCTTTCGTTATTGTTGTCACCAACACCACCTCCTTCTCCTTCTCCTCATTCCTTTTCCTCCTTCTCCTCTATCATCTTCATCATCGTGATCATCATTGTTACAGTCGTCATTGTCTTCCTCTTATACGTATCGTCGTTATTGTTATCATTATCGTAGAATTTTTGCCATATTAATGATGTTGCATGATCCAAAATTGATTTGGATGTATTTTTGTTGATAATTCAATTATTTTTGTATGTTGTTTCAAACTGAGTTTGTGTGTCGCGATCATTAAGTAATTTCGGTGCATTTCTAAGTTAATTGAGGTGCATTTGGTCTCGTTCACTTGGATTTGGTGTAATTATGTCATCGAATGTAATTGTAATGGTTCTGGTGTCATTTAAGTCATATTGATGATGTTGTTTGATCCAAAATTGATTTTGATGTTTTTTTTTTCATGATTCGATATTATTGGTATGCTTGTTTTCGAACTGAGTTTGTGTGTCGCAATCGTTAAGTAATTTCGGTGCATTTCTGAGTTAATTGAGATGCATTTCAGTGTTATTTTTCTAATAAACTGTGCACAATTCAAAATTCTTCCTCTTCATCTTCTGTTGCTTTTTCGTCTTCGTTTTCGTATTTTTCTTTTTCATCTTCTCCTTCTCCTTCTTATTTCATTTTTTATAATTCTTCTTGTTTCACTCTTTTAAGAGGAATAAAACTACGAAAAACAGAAGAAAAAATCAAACAAAAAAGAAGTAGAAATAACAATAAAAAAACTCCTCAAAACTCCTCATCTTGTTCTTTTTCTTCTTTTCTTGTTCATCTTTTCCTTTTTGTTTTACCTTTTCATAATTCTTCTTGTTTTACCCGCTTAACATGAATAAAAAAATCAAACAATGAAGAAGAAATATATAATGCTGTAAAATTACTTAATGGATTTGGATATGCTTTTGTTTATGATTCAATTTTGTTTATGCACTTGTTTTCGAACTAAGTTTGTGTGTCGTTATTATTAAGTAATTTCGGTGCATTATGAATTTGAATGGTTATATGTATAAGAAGAAGTCGACGATGATGATAATAACGATGATGGAGGAAGGAAAAAAAAAGGAGATGATAATAATAATAATAAAAAAAAAAAAAAGCAACGGTAGAAATATAAGGGAGGAGGAATAGAAAAGACAACTTGATTAAATGTGTAGTATAACTATTATTAGTATGTTAGATAGATTATCCAAAGGCCTATTTCTAACCAATTACAAGATATGAATCGACTCAAATAACATGTTTGTAATTAGTTTATAAATGATTTTATTTAGTCAAATCCTAACTAATTTATAATTTAATCCATATTTAAATATTTATAACCTAACACTTGGATGTTGGTCGGGAATATGGGGTTTCATTAAACCGTATAAAATCTTTTGTATTTGATTGAATATGTCTTCAAAAAATATACAATAATAAATAGTTCATATATCTTTAATCTTTTTAGAGTATTTTATGCAAATATTATAATTGAATGATATTTGGAAATGGATCCCGTAAGAACCCAACTTTTTGTAAACAAGTTTTTTTGGTTATTTTAAAATTTATTTTGCAAAATTTTAAATCATGGCTCAAAAAAAAAATTAGTGAGGCTGGCCAATGGTGAAAAAAATAAATAAAAAAAAACAAAAGAAAAAAAATAAAAAATTAAATAAAAAAAGACCATTAATATAGTCAAAATTGATTTTACGAGGGTAATTAATCTCCCAAAATTAAGTTTGACTAGTAAATAATAAATATTAGCTTACCATTGATTTATTTTTCTCACTAGAGACTTTTTGAGTTAGGAATTCACTTTTAGTGACAATTTTGCGTGCGTCGAGAAAAATTATCATAACTGAAAACCTCAGAACCAGTGATAAAAGTAATTTCTATTTAAGTAAATGTGTCCTAGATTTATATTGGCTATCTCTTCATGATTTACTTCTTTAAGAATAGTTATTAGCCATTAATTGTTTTACTATCCGGTAAAAGTTATCCGAACCGAATTTCTGCCTAATATTCCGCAAATGACTCCTAGAGACCCCGAATCCTCTTGCTTGCTACCCTAGTAACTCGGCCCCACTCTCTTAGCCTATGGGCCAAGATTATCTCAGCCTCTCACCCCTCTCTACTGTGTTTTCAACCACAAGTAATTAACCGTGGTTAATTGCAGATAAACATGTCATTATGACGCTGACTATGTTTCCTTGAAATCACGCCCCATCTCTCTTGCTATCAGTCTATTTTTCTCTAATTTTTCTAGCCCTCTTTTACCACATTTAATTAGGTTAGACTTCAGATTTTTTATTTAAGAAAATTACCAAGCAAAATTCAATAACATTTTACCATAAAGAGAGAGATAAGAACCGTAAGTGAGAGAGCAGGAACAGAAAAAATTCTGCACATACTACCTGCGTTTTCAGCCCCTTATATCACCATTCATACATTATTCTTCAAGTGTTTTTCAAGGATTCAAACCATACAAGCACAAACTCTTGTCCGTTTTTGCCAATCTTCGCATTTATACCGAATTCGGCTAGGTAAACTCTTGTTCTTTCTCCTTTTCTTTTTCTTTTAAAAAGAAACAGTAACCATGATGAATTTTTACTCTCCTCCATGTATAAAGAACTCCTCTTGAAGCACCCATGGAGCACGCCTAAGGAGTTTCGAGCTTACAGTGGTTAAATTTCGACGTTTTGCGACACTTTAGGCCCAAAAACGAAACTCACCACCACCAGCTTTGTTTCTGCCCTTATATGCACATTTTTTAGTTTGAGAAAGGTTTACCAACTGAATTACCTAAGAGGTAAGGGTTAGGATTAGTTAGAGTATGGTTGTACTTGTTTTCGGTGCTTATATGAGCCACTTTGTGGTGAATTTGTGCTTGTTTTGAATTTCTGAAAATTTTGTGAGTTATCACTGTTTTGGCTTGCTAAATATGTGTAATTTACTGTTGTATTACCTCTGAATTTTGTGTGAAAACAGCCGGAAGCATAGAAGCGCTTGGGGTTTAAGTTTCAAGCTTTAAACGTCACAAAAAGTGAAGAAAAACATAAAAACTGCACCTCTAAAATTTTCAGTCACGAAGAGCACGAAAATTATGATAGAAAAGAATTAAAAATTAGTTACAAAAATAGTTTTAATCCTATGGAACAAAGGTGGAAAGGTAAAAAAGGTGTTATGGTCATTTTTGGATAAAAAGAGAGTTAAAAATATAATTTAAATTAAAAATAAGTAAAATTCTAAATTTAGTGTCATTAGCGATAAAATAATAATTATATAAATTATTTGGGTTAAGATTATAATTATAAAAAAATTTCGAGCCTAAATAAAAGCTTTAGTAAAAGTTAGAAGTAAAACGGTAAAAAGCGGTAACTAGAATAAGTAAATAATTAATAAAGGATAAGGGCTTGTTTGGGTGAGTTTCTAAGAAAAAATATTTTTTCGAGTTATCTTTTTTTAAAAGATCTTATGAAGAAGTAAAAGTAATTTTATGTTTGGATATCTCATGCAAAAAGATCTTTTTATCTATCAATTATGTTTGGGTATAACAATATAAAAGTATTTTTTTGTTTATTTATTATATGAAAAACATCTTTTTTCTAAGAAAAAAAGATCTTTTAAAAAAAGATGTAAATTACAGCTTCTCAAAAAAAATATTTTTTTATTTTTCTAGTGCTTTTATTTTTACTACTAGAAATCTGCCAAATACACTAAAAAATAAAAAAAAGATATTTTTTCATTAAAAAATATCTTTTTTTAACAAAATAATGGCACCCAAACAAGCACTAAATTTGATTTTAGGTCCCTTAGGGTAAAAGTTGACATTTAATAAAAATATTAGGAATAATTTTAATCGTAGGCAACTATTAGGATTAATTCGGTAAAATTTTGATACTAAATAAGGTTAAACGGTAAAACTAGAGTACTTAAGGACATATTAGTAATTTCAGACATAAACTCAAATTAAAAATGAATAATTAACTTAATCAAGGGAAAAATTGTATATTAGGAAAAACTTGAAGATACAATAGTAAAATAATAACATTAGGAGTGAAAGCGTCATTAAAAACCTAATGAAAACGGTAAAAAGAAAAGTTAAATAAAAAGGGTAAAATGGTAAAATGTGACAAGGCTGAGACATTTTAAGAAAGAGTCGGGCACAAGTTTCTATAAAAGAAGGGAGGAGAAATTCCTTAGAAATAAATTTTGTTGAGATGTGTCGCGGAAGAAGAAACTGTGAACCCCAAGGTGCTGAGAAGTACCTGGCAGAGCGGACTTCCATCCCCCTGACCAGAGACTATATGAACGTGGGGACGCCCGCCATATGGACTGCTACTCACTGGGAGCACCTTATATTTTTTGGCCATTCTTTATTAGTGTCGCGATTGTATTACGGGTACTGGTGCGCGACCGACCCAGTGGAGTAGCCATTTTCGAACTTGGGCTGGGTAAAGTCGGGCTACGGGTAGCCAACCGACGCATGAGATCATGGCCTGCATAGGACCAAGCATGTATCATACTTGATTGTTGCATTTATCTGTGATTGTGATTTATCTCTACTTCCCGTACTTTGTGTTTGTTTACTATTCTGCTATATACTTGTGCTTGTAGTTGTTTGTGTGACTTACCGACCTAACTGCACGAAGTCTTAGACTTAGGCTGCGGAACTCCTTAGGTTTTCCTGTGTAGCACCCTGCTGGGAACCTTAGGTTCTCACCCTTTACTTCCCCGTTCCGCAGATGCAAACCAGCGAGGTCTTCTTTGAGTTTCCATCCTTAGGACTAGCGAACAGCAGTAGCATTACCGGAGGATCAGAGTGACTTCTCTTACTTCCACACATTACTTCTATGTTTCTTCAGCTACCAGGGTTTGATGACCAACAGTAGTTGTAATAGTAGTAGTCTTTACCCTCGCTCTGTATAGACTTTTAGAGGGTTAGGTGTTTTTGTAAATACCTATATAAACCAGTTAGAACGGGTCTCAGACTAGAGTGACTCTTGTGAGTCAAGGCCTGTTAGTATAAATATGGAGTTTGTAAATATTTTCATGAATAAGCAACGACGTAACCTGATGTGAATTATGATGTACTAAATGAGCTTTCGGACATATATGTATGATATTGCTATGTTTTCTGTGCTTTATGTATATACTATCTATTTATCTATTACCTATTTCGTTATATCTATATATCTGACACGTGATCTTGACTAGCGTTACAGGCTCATATGTATATATTTTAATATAAGGTCTAAAGTCTCTAGGAAAAGCCGTGTAGTAATGCCTGGCGGTTAGCATTGGTCATGACGTGCTAGAAGTTGGGTCGTTACAGATCCTCTCAATTTTTTTTTTTAACAATTGAGGAAGTAAAGTGTGACCTCTCACTATTAATTGTTATAAGTGGGATCAAGAGAAAACATGAGAGAGAGTGCATTGAAGGGTTATAGATCACACTTTACTCCCTTAATTTTTTCAACAATTGAGAGGATCCATTCCCATACATATAAATATGTTGTAAGTTATCGCTATATTTAGTAAATTTTTTATTTTTTTACAGTATTACGTACGTCAAAAATTAATTTGTCGCGATTTAAATTTTATTTAAAAATTTGTCCTTAATTAAAGAATTGTTATCTTTTTTTATTAATAACCGATTTTAAAAGTAAAAAAAAAAAAAAACTAAAAAACAACCGTTTTTAAAAATAAAATGTCTTTAGCATAAAAACAAAAAGAGATACAAGAAGATAAATTAAAGAATACATGACAGTTAAAAAGTAAACTACGTCCATAATTAGCCATTTTATCTAAAGAGAGTTTACTTTTTAAAACTAATATTGTAATCTCTAATTAATTAGTCAGTTATCTCTCTCTAATTACTAAAATAAGGGCTCGAAAAAATGCAAATCAATATCATTATAAAAAACAAATTTTACTTATATATACAAAGCAGAATTCAAATATCAACATTTAACTAATCCAAATTAATTATTATATTCAGTAGATACATATTTAACCTATAAGCTACTTAAATGTCAAATGTAATTGTATACACTAAAAAAAAAATGCATTAACTGGTGTGAAAAATCATGTGCTATAAATTATATTTAGTGTGTAAGTTCATTTTCTCACAAAACTTGTATATTAGCCTGCATTTGCTTTTGATAATAAAAAAAAAATAAGACACAAAAGATAAAAATATAAAATTTTGTGGTCTTATATTTTATTTGATGATAAAGAATAAATTATAAAAATTTAATTTATTTTTATTCAAAAAATTTAAGATGAAAAATATAATAATAAAAAATATAATTATAAAAAATTAACAAAAATAATTAAAAAATGAAAAATAAGTTATGTTCTTTATTAGTGTTTCTATATTTTTTCTATCAAGATAAATATAAAATACATTAATACTAATTCAGTATATTTGAACACAATATTTATGTTTATGTTTTATATGTCAAATATAATTTTATATTTCTGTATCTTTGTCTCAATATTCCATTCCTATAAACAAACACAACCTTATACCTTTGTTCTTAGATAAATTATTTGAATTTATAAAACTATTTCATCATCCGTAAGATCCATAAATGTAAAATTTATGTAATTATGCTGAAATGCAATTTTTAATTTTTTATCACTAATGGTATTTTCAAATCCATAAATTCATGATAGCTTTTTTTTTTAGACTTTCAAATAAGATCCTTTAGGGTAAAATATTAACTTTTAAATGATATATTGCCAATTTATATTTGGAATCAAAACCAAGTAGGCAAGTAATCAGAGGCGGAGCTTAATTCAGACAAGGGGGCTATGGCCTCCCCAAACTTTTATTAAAAAAATTAGTAATACTTTTTTAAAAAATAAAAAATAATTCGGTTGGCTTAAATATTTTACTTTGACTTAAAATACCAAAGTTCAATCTTCATCTCTTGCTTTTATTGCATAATAGTTTTTAGTTTTAAACATTCAAAACATGTTGGATTTGGACTGAACTGACTGTATTCGCATTTCACATTTTACAGGATATATATTCAAATTTTTATATAAAATAATCATAAAAAATCAAAGAATTGATGCATTTTTTAAGAAGAAGGCTAATATTTAAGAAGGAGAACATATCACTTTTACAATATTAATACCTGTAAATAGTTCTTCTACTTTAATGAATCACGAAGAAATTGAGATACAACCTTCAAAAGTTTAAATAGTTGCATCTGATGAATTTGACTTTAATTCTTTGGAACGAGACCCTAAAAAATGGCTTTAAATTTGGCAATATCACCTAAATCAGAGAGATGAAGTTAGACGAACTTATCTTAAATGGGTCCATATCAAAAACATCTTGACAATTATTCTATCTGCCCCCAAAATTTTATTTCAAGTTTCGCCACTGGGTAAGTTCTACCACTAAAGTGCCAATGAGTAATAACTCAAATGACATCTCCACATACTCAATTAAGAAATTGCGGGTTCGAGTTTCATATTTTGGTAAAAATAAAAAAAAAATTCTACCACTAAAGTTAAGGGTGGCAAAACGGGTCGAGCCCGTCGGGTCGATCCGCTAAACCCGCTAAAAAAGGCGGGTTGGGCTAGGATTTGGAACCCGCCAAATTACAAAAATCCGTCAAACCCGCACCGCCAAATTGGCGGGTTTTGGCGGGGCGGGGCGGGCCGAAGATTTTTGTTTTTTTATTTTTTTAATTAAATAAAAGAGTGATTACTGTTATAAAATTAATAATTATAGAATTTTTAATCACTTTTTTTCATTTTTTGTTTTTATTCTTCTTTAGTTATTAACTTTATTTATTTTATTTTATAATTTCGTATATATACTCAAATTATGTGACTTATTTTTTAAAATAAAGATGATTCTATTGACAAATATTATTTTGAACAATTTTATTGAAGTTAAAAATTAAAAAAAAATAATAAAAAAATTATATTATAATTTGACTATTTTTTATTTGTATTTGATTTTTTAATTATTATTTTTTGGTTAATTTTAATAAATTTTATTTTTCAAAAAAAAAAGAAGCGGGCTAGCCTGCCAATCCGCCATAAAACAGGGCGGGCTAGCATTTTGAACCCATTTTAGTTGGCGGGGCAGGCCGGTCCGCCCCGTTTATAGGGCGGGCTTAGGCGGGGCGGGGCGGGTTGGGGCGGGCCGGCCCGCTTTGCCACCCCTAACTAAAGTTATGTTATCAGCTTATTATATATTAATTAATTAATTATAATTATTTAGCGGATTAATTCGCTTAAACAATGATTAGTCTTTGTGATGTTGGGTTTGGGAATACCGACCCAAAAAATAATTCATAATTTTATACTCTTTTTAATCTTTTATAACAAAAACCTAAAAAGTTAGAACAGAAATTGTAGGATCATAAGCTTTGTGTGTAGAACGATGGCGAATCCAGTTTCCGATTCACACAGCAACACCGTCGCGGTTCAAGCCACCAACGACGATGCTTCCGCTAGCAAATTGTACCAAACACTCACTTTAATTTCTAGCTCTGCTGCCTTTTTATTTTCATAGCGATGCAAACATTGCTTCTATTTTTATTTGGATGCATGAAAGTTGTTTATATAAATGGTTGTTCTCAACATTGAAGGATGCTGAAGCTCATGCTTTGATATTTTTTTTTTCAATTATCCTCTTTTGAATACTACTCTGTAGAATTTTTAACATTCCGTGCCATTGTTTCTCTGCCTTTATCAATTGCTTTTGTCTTGCTGTACAATAGGAACTTGTTATTTTAAATAAGCTAATGTGTTCTTAAGCACATGTTAAAACGAATTGTATTGTTAATATTGGTGAATATTTGCTTTCTATGAAATGTTTGAAGGTCATGTGTGAAGAAGGGATACATGAAAGATGATTACATTCATTTATTTGTTAGAAGGCCTGTGAGGAGATCACCAATTATTAACCGTGGTAGGATGATTCATCTTCTCTAAAGAATTGACTGTTAAAGAGCTCGGTACTTGATGTTCTTTCCTTCACCTTCTTATTATTATATTTTCTTTATTGTATTTATCTTTTGTGTTTCTGAAGGTTACTTTGCTCGTTGGGCTGCATTTCGGAAGCTTCTCTATCAGTTTCTTGATGTTGAGAAGAAGGATGAAAATGAACCAATAAAGAAGCAGATATTGTCACTTGGAGCAGGATTTGACACAACATATTTTCAGTTGCAGGTGCTTGGGTTTCCTTGTGACTTGTGAGTTGTTATAATACTGTGCAGTTGTACTTAAAAGTTAATCTGCTTCGGCCTTCTGTGAAAAAAAAGTTGTATGTTTGCTATCATTTCGGATCCAACTAGGTTGAACATAACTTTGGAGTCAGATCCAAAGCTTTTTGCATTTCAATATTTGTAAAATTTTATTGTTGTAACCTTGTATTTAACAGGATACAAGGACATTTTCTTACTTCATTCTTAATAGTAATCTTTAAGAACCTTCATGTTAAGATTCAATAAAAAATTTGATATGTTGCTCAATTGGAGCCTTAGGTTTTTAGATTTTATCCCCTCATTGAGAGGTGACTTAAAATGTGCACAAAAAATGTGAAGTTTTGCACTTGTATCATTTTGCTTAATTCAACTCACCTCACCTATGAATCATGGGTTGCCAATTTACAGTCTTAACTCCAATGTAAAGCTATCTTCTTTCAGGATGAGGGGAAAGCACCGTATTTGTATGTGGAAGTGGATTTTAAGGAGGTAGAAACTTGAATTCCTTTCAAAGTTTAGTTGCCGATGCTGCTCTTCCTCTTTTGAGTTGGATTGGTCGGCAAATTATGATCAATACTGTTTGGTTTGACCATATATTTATACACACACATATATCATGAAGGAAATAAAGAACTATAAATAGATTTTGAATCTTTAAGTTTATTAATGCAGCTGCAAGTGCAGAAAGTGTGACTAATACTTTTTGGGTAATATAGGTAACTAGCAAAAAGACAGCACTTATTGAGACTTCCAATCAATTGAGGAACAAAGTTGGAGAAGCAGCAGTGATATCAAGAGGTAAGAACGCTGAAGATGATGCTTTATATCTTAGGTCAATTATGTGATGTTTATAGTTTTATGTTATCGAGATGTCTGGGTTGGCACATTGTGCCAGCATGCTGAAATTGAATTCAAGAGAGATTGCCCTTCTAGTTTTACAACCACTTCTGCTCGCTAATTGTTTAAAGAAGAGTGGGTCGTAAAACATAATGATTAAAATTCGACATATTGGCCCTTGTGGGATATATTGATTTTTCTACCAGCAAAATATGTACCTTTCTCAGAGCCATTGATGTGTCTAGTAACTCCCACTAAGTAGTTTTCAAGTGTGGAGCAACTTGGTTATGCCTGCTAGTGGAGGCATGTACCCCCAATCTTGTATCAATTCTTCTGTCACATTGATTTTGAATTTACCTTGTTTCCTTAAATTTAGAGCTCTGCATATGTAGCACCTTTGTTCTTTCTTAGATCAAAGTCTCATTTTCCTTTGTCCCAAACTCAATATCAGTGACAAAGATTTCGTCACTTTAAAATTTAAATCAATGTCAACCTCAAAAGTTGCTATAGACTGATGCTTGTAACGTTTCATACTCTCATTCTTTGCTAGAGAAGGGAGAGGTGCTCAGTGATCACTACAAATTAATACCTGCTGATTTGCGAGATAGGCAACAATTAAGTGATATTGTAACGCGAGCTGATATGGATCCGCGGTAAGTATTAGGAGTCAATAGTCATGTATCTCTCTTTCGCTGTTTTGTATAAATTCGTGGTATGTATTAGGAGTCACCTATCTCTCTTTCACTATTCTGTATAAATGACAATTTGTTTGAAGGCATTGGCCCTTTCTAGGAAAAGAGATGAAAATAATAGATAAGACGGCTTTTAGAATTAGGAGTAAGACAATCAAAATAATTTTAGTGACTGATGATATTCTATCCTGTATTTTTTTTTTCTGAACTTCTCTCTACAATAAATAAATTGTCTTGCAAATATATTTTTCTGTTATTTTTTTATTTAATTTTCATGTATTTCATGATCAAGGAATGATATATTGATTCCTTTCAATGTTGGTATTAGTCTGCCGACTTTTATAATTGCAGAATGTGTTCTGATCTACTTGGATCCCGATTCAACTCAGGCAGTTGTTGGTTGGGCATCCCAAACATTTTCAACAGCTGCCTTTTTTCTTTATGAGCAGGTTACCATCTTCATAGTTTCTTATTCTACTCTTTTATGAGAATGAAAAGTAAGATCTTTCATTATATGGTACTTTGTCAACAGATCCACCCAGATGATGCTTTTGGGCAGCAAATGATGAGAAACTTGGAGGTACGAATACTTAAAAAAGGATAACAATAAAAAATAATAAAACAAAAAAAATAACAGAATAAAAAACTGATGAATTGTTAGATACGTAGATACTAGATACTATAGTCATTGATGAGGGATGCCTACAAGCTATGACTCAAGAATATAATTTGTTTCTCCTTTTGTGTGTCAGAGTCGAGGTTGTGCTCTCCTGGGTATTCATGCTACACCAACTTTACATGCAAAAGAAAAGTTATTTCTGGACCAAGGATGGCAGGTACATGATACCATTTTCGTTTGAAAAAGAAGTCTTTTTTTCTTTTTCATTGTATCTGATATATGATGTAATGTTCATATGGAAAGTCTTTTAATAAAGCAGTTATCTAGGCATGAGTAGCCTGAGAATGAAGTAGACTAAACTAGGAACAAGTTTGCAACTTTTCAACAGTTCTTTCGCATAGGATTAAAAATTCTCATTTGGAGATTGTTGTTGATTTATATAACTTTTGTCATTCAAGCTATAGTTCTTGATTAATCCACGTCTGAATATTTTTGGTGATTAAATTGTCTTCAGAATACATTTCTTCTTAAAAAAAAAAAAACAAAACAAACACAAGAGACTGTCTTCAGCATCTTAGTCAAGCACGCCATGAGTGAGATAGTGTGCTCTGAGAGAACCTTCAGCAAATTATAGAGTAGAAGCCTGGATTTCTCTTCTACATCTTTTATGCCCCTCTGTTAAAGATTCACTCATTCCATTTTGATTATGAAATCATCTGTAATTCTGTTGTTTTTATTATTATTATTATTATTATTGATCAATGTGTGTTATTCTAGCACTAGCTTATCAGCACTCTTATGATATTTGTTTCTTTTGTTGGTATCAGAGGTCGGTTGCCTGGGACATGTTGAGAATTTATAATGATTTTATTGATGCACAAGAAAGACGCAGGTATTCCTCTTCCAAATTAGAAGTGGAAGATTCTGTTATAAATTTACAAATTATTTAGTGTCTTCTGATAGTTTAATGGTTGACAAGATGTTTTTTCATGCCAAAAGACACTGATTGGTGATAATTGTTTAGGATTGAGCGGCTCGAATTGTTTGATGAATTTGAGGAATGGTACATGATGCAAGTGAGTTCATTTCTTTATTTCTGGCATGACTTGCAATCAAAAGTTTCTGACCTTTTAGTTACATTTCTCTCTCTCATGCATATTTTAAGCAAGAAATTTTAACAAGGGAAAAAAATTTAAAAGTAACCATTGGTGGTTCATATGACTTACATTAAACAACATTCTTTGTCCTTAATAGGAAAGACTAAAAAGAGTTCCTTTTTATTCTTCCCAGTATTACTATCTGAATTGTCTTTCCAAATCACTGATTTTTCAGGAGCACTACTGCGTGGCTATTGCAATCAATGATGCCATGGTATGTATGGTCTTGTTCTTTCATATTTAGCAAATTGGTGACATAATTTCCATTTACAATGAGAGGGAAATAACATCTTGCCCCGAGTTGAAATTGTATACCAAATTTACTTTCAATGTAGCATTTCTAGCTGTAACTCTGCCTATGTTACACAGTGTCGTTGATCCATGCAGTCGACCCCACCTAGTGGGATAAGGTTTTGTGGTTATTGTAACATTTCTAGCTGTCAATCTGTCATATAGTAGAGCATGGTGATGACATTGTATTATTTTCAATAAGAAATGACTAAGATATGATGAATATGTCTTAATAAGTGATGGGGGCGATGAATTAATTGCCTTTCCCTTATTTTCTTAAGTCATGTTTGATTGGGGGTAGAAATGATATGGAAATTTTCAAGGATGAGTTTGATTCAGATTTACAGTTGGAACTTATCCTTCAAAATTGCATTTTACCCTTAATGTAACATGGGAGATTTGAGGGATAATGGTGGATAAGCATTTATTTACTTTCTGATTTTTCTTCTATGATGATGCAGGGCCTTTTCAGGGATTTTGGCTTTATAAACGAGGAGAGTGTACCCCATTCCTCATGAAGCACGAGGATACAGTTCCATAGCATATATCTATTATATTTTTCTCTTGCCATATGTGGTTGTAACTATCGATACATGAAAGCACTGATGCTGACATGTGCCAGCTCATTCTGCTGGGGAGTGTTGTGTGATAAAAAGGTTCTCAGAACAAATTGTTCATTTTTTTTCTTTTAATATCATTTCTATGCAATGATAGTGTAAAATTCTTTATGTACACTGATAGTAAATAGAAATCTTTTTTTTTTTTTTTGGTTAGAAAATTGAGCAAATTGGATGATTAGTATTGTGTATGGACCCAGCTGTTAATATATTGTTTGTTTGAAAAAAAAAAACAGCACAAATACTTTCCCTTCTCTGCTAGCTGTTTGGCAAAGAAAACATGGTGGCCCCCACTCAGACACCATCAAACATTTCTTGTGTGGAGGATATTTCCAAAAGGAACATGCATTTTGTTTTTTGTTTTGCAGCACAGTTTCTCCATGCCTTTGTGTGGGATCATTCTGCATGCAACCCTTTTGTTTTCTCTCTCTTTTGGAATCAACAGAATTCATTGGGATACTAGATTTTGGTGTTCCATCCAATGTGGATTAGGTTGATCACTGGTCAATGTACTTTGTCTGATGAAAAGAGTTGCTTTATTTGTTCTGTTGTGTTGTTCAAAACTTAAACAAGCTGTGTCTGTGTGAGAGAGAGATAGAGAGAGAATTGGAAGAGGTTCTGAAAATTTATGGTCAGTTTTGCTCAGAGGTTTCAGTGTATTAAGATTTAGCAGATGGCAAGTTAAGAAAGAAGGAAAACATGAAAACCGTTATTGTCAATAGTGATGCATTGTTAAGTTGCATAAGACTGCATTTGACAGTGTGTTACACTGTTCAATTCTGGAGATATTTGTAGGCTGTGTGGTCAGTGTGGAAGGTTTAGAAAATATAACAAATGACAAGGTATGTTTAAGACTAAAGACAAGCGAAGTGTGTTTGAAAGACAACTGAGGGAATGACTAAATCCAATTAAATTGTGTTTTGAATGCTCATTTTTAGTTTGATGATATTGTTTAGACCACAGATTTGATTTAACTTTAAACACAGTCACAAGTCACAACAATATAAAGGGAAAAAACTTATAACATGAGTTTTTTTTTTTCTTTTTTTTTATGGTATCTTTTTTTTTTGGCATATTAATGACTAATCTACCATGAATTTAATCTCTATTTAAATGTATATTACTGGTTAATGAATTGCTGCATGCTTGCATATACACTTAGTTAGACGGCAAATAAAATGACTATTTGACTAATTCAAATTGACTACATGAGCTACTCTTTGATCATGTGATATTGCAACATGTGATTATTTCATGAAAATTTGTACATAGAAATATATTATAAAAAAATGATCTAAAATCAATCAATAATAAATCATATCATTTTCCTTTTTTTCTAATAGTATATTATTTTTCTAATTATCTGTAGACTGAATATTCCTACTGTATTTGTACTATTTATGAAATTATACAATTTTATTTATGAATTTAATTTTGATACATTGTTAGTGTAAAATAGTTTTATACGTGCATCTAATTACGTAATGTCATATGAGTAAAATTAATTATCTTTCACATTAACCGCATAAATAATCATCTAAAAAAATAGATGTAATTGCATGATTATGTAAAACACTATACACAGATAGTACATCAAAATTAAACTCTTCTACTTATATACATGCGCCCACCGAAATTTGAAATTCACTAGTGTTCTACCATAGGATAAAGCTCTCTTAATTTTTTTAAATTTTATTTTCAGTGTCACTACTAACTCAAATCAATGTATAACCAATTAATTGCTACTTTTTTTTTGGTCAAGCACATATGAACTATGATAAGACGTATGGTGTAACTAAACTAGTGGATGCACTGGCCCTACTATTAGAAAATTCTGTTTCTTTTAGAATTTGATTAGTCCCAATAATCAGAAACATGGACCTTGAAGGAGGCTTGAAACAAAGGAAGGGCCCACCTTCTGCCATTTTAGAATTGAGCCGTTTGCATCATTATCTCTGGAATTCTGTGCTGCCCCGCCAAAAAACAAAAAAAAAAAAAACACTCACACACACTCATATTATATATATAGGCATTTTTTTATTTTTGATATGGGGAGAAACATGGAGTATAACCGAATTATGGGAGTGTAAGAAGCTTTACGTAGATGTGACGACTGTGATTAAGAAATCGGACGGTTTAATTTGAAGTACACTAATCGAACGGTCTGATTAAAAGCTGGACAGTACACAAATCGGACCGTTCAATTTGTGCCCCAGCCACGCGTCAAACATGCATACACCCGAGCCGGTGACAAACCCAAAAAATTTTAAAAGTGCGGGTAAAAATATATACACTAAAATAAAATTTGTTAAATATTATTAATTATATAGAGATATAAAAATTAAAAAAGTTAATGAATATTTTTATTTTTAAAATATTATTCATTATATATAATTTATAAAAAATATTTTTTTATTTCTATAACTTGAACTTAAAAACATTTTAATTAAATTATAAAAAATTTGTTATCCTAACAATTTTTTATACATATTTAATAATAAAAGACTGAATCAATTAGCACATTAGCGGCTAATGATATACTAGTATTTATAATTTGAAACTAAAATTATATATGAATACTAGAAAAATTAAATTTGTATATAAAGAGTATGTTTATATAAAATAATAGAAATATAATTTATAATTTTTTTTAAATAATTAAATCTGTTATATATTTTTTAATTAATTTAATTTTGATATAATGTTAGATGAAAAATTTTATGCAATTGTTTAATTATGTATTGTAATTTAAATATTTTTTATTACTATTTCTAAAATAAAAAATATATTTTAAATTAGTAAATTAATCAATTTATTTTAAAATTTTATATGCAACATAGATACATATAATAGAACAAAAGATATAAAATAAGTAATAAGAATGAATAAATTGAGAATAAAATAAAATATATAAAATCATGAAGAAAATAAAATATTAGATTAATACCTAAACTATAATTGTTTGAATTAAAATTTACAATTAAAAATTTCAAAAAGAGAAACAATGAAATTAGAAGATACATAAAGTAGTCATAGAGAGCTATATAAAAAAAACACGAAGAATTTAAAATTTACTTTTTGATGAAGAGAAAATAACCACTAGACAAGGAATAGAAAAAGAAGGTTGAAAATATAAAAATAATAAGAGGGTTTAAGGAAATAAAAGAGCGATGACCCAAAAACTAAATTTGATTAGGTTAAATAATAGTCAAAATAATAAAAAAATAATAAAAAATTTTAAAATTTTGACCAATTGAATTTAATTTATTTTTAATGGGGTCATTTAAAATTTAAAATAAGGACATATTATATAGAACTATTTTTTTTAAAAAAAATGAAAATACAGTGGGGACAAGTGCCCCCTCATGCTTGCTGCTGGGTCCGTGCCTGACCCGAGCCATTCACTACAGGAGAACCGAAGCTTAGTAGCGGTTTATATAAGGATTAGCGGCGGTTTTTAACCGCCGCAAAACGAGTTACCAGCGGTTCAAAAACTGTTGCAGTATAGGGCGTGGACATTTAATTTTACGGCGGTTTCTTTGAACCGCTGGCACAACTGCTACGAAACCACATGAATGGCGACGAAACCGCCGCTATTTGGCCAACAGGAAATTCGACCGCATTTTTGGCGATTTTGAACCGCTGCTGTTCTTTTGATCGTTGTGTTTTAAAAAATGTATTTTGCGGCGGTTCCAAACCGCCGCTATCTGATGCTCCAAAAATTTAAATTTATTTTTGGCCATTTGATAACCACCGCTATTGTTCCGTCTAAATGGCCGCAAAATTACTGTATTTTGCACCGGCAATCAACGCTCTTTTAATTACTGTATTACTATATTATTATTTTTTTGTTATTTTTTGAATTTTTACTGTATTTGGCATTTCCTTGTTTTAAAAGAATAAATCGATGGGTGAGAGAGCAAGAGCATGGAAGCATGGGGATTGGGAATGAAAGCAAGAGCAAGCAAGAAATGTAAATAGCGAGAAAGTAAATAAGAAGCAAGAAAGGCAAGAAATGTAAATAGCAAGGAAGTAAATGATCATGCAAGAAATTAAAGGAAAGCAATTAAAAGACTCTTGGTAAGAATTGGGGAGTTTAGGATTCCTATCCTAGTTGTGGACCACAAACATGGCAATTGTGTGGGATCAATCCAAATCAATCAATCCTCCTTGAGAATTAGTCAAAAAGCCATAATTGATTTCAATCCATAAGTCCTAGTCTACTCACTAATTGCTTAGTGAAAGACTAGCGTCAATGGAAACCAAATCAATTAATTATTCCTACACAATGCATAATGGACATCCACAACTCAATTCCACCCAAACATCCAATTTCTCAACCAAGAGTGTGAAAACTAAACATGCAAGAAATTAAACATCAAAGCAATAAAAGTCAAAAGCAATTAAATGAAAGCAAGTAAAAGTCAAAGCAATTAAATGCAAAGCAAGAAAAATTAAAGTTCAAGAAACCTCTTAGCAAGTAATTGAGAGCTAAGGCTACCTCTCCTAGCCATTGACCACAAACATGGCAATTGTGTGGAATCAATTTAAACTAGTCAATCCTCCTTGAGAATTAGCAAAAGTGTAATTGATCTCAATCCATAAGTCCTAGTCAACTCACTAATTACTTAGTGAAAGACTAGCGTTAATGGAAACCAAATCAATTAGCTACCCCAGAATTACCACTAAATGTCGGAGATTATGACTCTAGTATCCTAGGAACTCAAATCACAAGCCAAGGTGGAAAAATCTATTCAAAATCTAGAGTTGGCATTTTCACAAACACCTTGTGTGCATAAAAGTAAAACATGGAGAATTGCAAAGTAAAATGTAAAACTATAACCAACTATCAACAAAACCAAACATAAACAAGCAATCAAACATAAAGGAGGCATGAAATGTAAAATTCATCAATCAAAACTTCAAGAAATACAAAATTGCAATATGAACAAAGTAACTTGAACCAAAAGAAAATGAAAGTGAAAGTGCTTTAATTAAAGTGGAAATTGAGAGTACTTACAATTGAAGAAGTAAAATCAAAGATCAAAGCTTGCTATAAAATGCTACAAGGAAATGGAAATTGAAAAACCCTAGGAGAGCAAAGCTACACTACTCCTACTCCTACTCCTAATTACTATGAAAACTATGTAAAAATTGCTCCAATGCCTCCTCCTTTGATAAGTGGTCAATTCTCCTTCATATAGCACTTCCAAACAGCAATTCAGCCTTCCAAAATGGGCCAAGAGGCCTCCAAATTCGCGCAGCACATGCCTCATTAATGAAATCACGTGCAGGGACCTGTGCGGACGCACAGACGTGTGCGACCGCACACGCGGCTAAAAATTGACCTGTGTGTATGCACAGATGCGTGCGTACGCACACATGGAAATTCTTGCTTGTGCGCGCGCACGCACACTTTGCTGTGTGTGCTTTTCCTTGTTTTCTTCATGTTTTCTCTCTTGTGCATGCTTTCTTCCACTTTTGCCCATCCATTCTTGCCCTCAAGGCCTGAAATCACTCACAAACCATATCACGGCATCGAATGACATAAAAGTGGGATTAATTTGCTCTATTAAAGCACAAAATTGCATGTTTTCACATTTATGATCAAATTAGGGACAAAACACAAAAGCATGCTATTCTGGTGCTTAAGTGTGAGTTCATGTGCTAGAACCCATCCAAAATTGAGTCAAAATATAGCATCAAATATGGACTCATCAGTGAACAAATATTGGCAAAACTGATAAAATTATTCATTAATCCAAATATCAATAAAGTGTATTCCTTACTAAGAGTTGCATAATCAACAATAAAAAAGTGTATATTTAGCTTAAAGAATAAATTTCAAATCCTTAGTTCTACTCTCTACTCTGTCCCTCCAATGAATTCATCCATGCAGCCACGTCTGGTGGTAGCGCCCCACCTTGCCCTTGAAGTAGACACATCAGAGCACTCTCTATTGCCTGCCTTTTCGTCTTCTCGGTTGCTACTTCATCCTCCATTGCCTTTCTTTTTAATTTCTCAGCCACCAGCTCTGCTTATAGTTCAAGCAACACCCTTTGGATCTCCTCCCTTTGAGTTCCAATGCTCGGCTGAGGTGAATTCGTACCAAACAGTTGACTAGTAGTCGGTCCGATTCCCATGCCACGCACTTTACCTGGGTGCTCCTTTCCAAGAGCTTGAGCAAGTGAATCATTCTGAGATAACAGTCTAGATGATTCATCATGTTGCTCAATCTCCGCAATTCTTTCCTACATAGTTAGATAAGCGAACATAAGCATTTATTAGCTAATTGCTAACCGAACATACTTTGAACACAATTTTAACAAACAAAATCTATGAGAAACAACATAGCAATTCTCAACACATTACTTACACCAATAGCCCGAGCTGCATCATGGAGATAAGATCCATTAGATCGTTTGTGCGTTAAGACAAACAACTCCCCCTACTAACTGGATGCCCTTGTCGTTCTGACTGCAATAATATAGCTTAAATAGTGAATAGGTATACACAGAGAAGGTTCAAAAAGTAAGTGAATCCTAAATTGCCTCTTCTTCTCCGAGCCTTGCCAAGCTTTTCGATCTGCCAGTATGAGTGTATAACTGCTTCGATCGATTCTCAGCATTTTCCCTACACTTCTCCTGTTATGCCATCAAAAGTAAGAGCTACTAGACACTATTTCTGACTAACTCAATGTGACACAAATAGAATTTTGAAAGTATGAAATAAAAATCAATTACCTTTTTTTCTTCACTGTTGCGATAATCAAGGAACCATCTCCAATGATCCGCAGTAATTCCCTTTGGACGGCCTTTAATATTTTGTTCAAGAGTCAGATCTGATTTGTAAAAGTGATTATACAAATGGTTCCTCGTGTCCTTCCAAGCCCTTCCTAGCATTTTTAATATTGTACGCTTGATCATTCCTCTACTATCTTCTTCAAAATCGAACAATTCCTGCAAGAGTAGAATTAAATTGTTAGTAGGCGTCGAATTAAGATTCCGGGATTGTACAAAAATATAACGATTTACCTTTACACATTCATTATAGATCTTGTCCCTAGAGCAAACCTTTCTCCAATCCTTCTCGTAGATTGAGAATTTGGTGTAGTCAGATCCTAGCATTCTGACAACGCCGCTTAGTATACCAGCTTCATTTCCAACTGGTTGCAGTCTATCGTTGAACCTGAGTACGAATTTTCTACCGTTAGGTAGCTTTATAGCCTCTCTCACACTTAAATGAAGTTGCTTGATTGTCCCATCAGACTCTGTTTATCATAGTTATTCTGTGTGAGCAACCACTGTGGCCAAGATGCGATGAAATCATAAAAAAATTACTCATAAAAAAATACATGGGATAAATTATTGTATACCAATTGTTTTAACATCCCAAAATTCGGTGGTCTTGCGTCTCTTGCGCTTCAGAGCCTCCGATGCAGCAAACAGGTTGTCAACGTGTTGCTCAAAAGAATCTACCTCATCTGCCTCTGGGTCTAAGTCTTCATCAGGCAGTTCCGAGTGTTGAGCACCATTCGTGCAAGTCTGTGGAGCAGGCGGTGGTTCGGTACAGGGTGGTCGAAAGGGGCATAAAGATGAGGTCGGGGCGGCACCAGTACTACCAGAGGGGGGAATTAGGCCATCCACTTGGGGCACGGATGAAGCTGCAGCAGATCCTGTTTGAGTTTGCTGACATACTGAGTCTAACTTTGATTTCTTCGTGTAACGACTTATCCTGGGCATCTTAATAAACTTGGTACCACCAAGTGTATCACTTAATACTATTATCAAAATGTAAAAGATAAACAAAAATTCAATAATATTAAATATAAGCAAATATTTAGACACGTAAAGCAAAAATATCTCAAATTATAGCTCGTAAAAGAAATAGCAATAGGCTTAAAATTTTTAATTGGGAGCAACATGCCTTTTCAATAGCTTTGTCAATTATATTTTTCTGAACAAACAGGCTCAATATAAAGTAATAATAAATTGGGGTTCAAATAAGCAACTATATATGCTAGGACATATATAAAACATATGGAACTTGATAAAATTACCATAAGCAACTATATATGCCTTTCACATTCGAATGTACATGTAAAGGCATGAGTTACAACTTTGTTGCATAAGCACTATACAGGCATTACCAAAGTTCAAATCAAAACCCAAGGCATGATATAAAAAAATATATATGCAAGTTAATAAATCCCCACTTTCATGTTCTGCCAGAGTATTAATTATCTTTCGAAGGCTAAATCAATAGAATTTAGGTATCTTTTGAAACCTAAATCAAGCAAACAATAATGAGAATGATCAATGTACTCCCCCTACTTTATTACTGTCTCGTAAACAACGCTATACATAGTAGGAGTAATACATTCCTCAAATTAAGCACATACCTTGTTTACATTTGAGAATGATCAATATATGTTAAGTCTCTAACCCTTCATATAATAATGTCCTAACATTGTCAACAAGTCAATTACTAGCTATGGAAATAAACAAATTTAAGTACATTGAAGACATCATGAACATTGAATTCTTTAATTTACCGTGAAATCTTAATCTGAACTCAACTAAAAAAATGCGTGCTTATTCTTTCAATTATGTAAACTACTCAGTATTAATTTCTTAAACTCGTGCGTTATTTGATAACTTGCGATACGAATGTATAAATAAACTCCTCTCCTTGACCTATATTCACATATCATATCAGTTTATAATTTTCTTTTTTCTACCTACATTAAAGAGAAAATTTTGATATGGATTGACTTTGTAAATGTTTTGAGAAAAAGGAGAATGGTGTTTACTTTTTTTGTCCTTCTCATAGTTAATGCTATCACAAAACTAACTAAAATAAAGAGGGTAAAGACTGTGTAAATTCAAAATTCTAAAAAATAGAAAACCATATACAAATTTTTCAGCACAGTTACAGCCATCACAGTTAAAGCTATGAACTGACTAAAGAGTTAGGGGAAAACAGGGCAAAGAGAAACAACAATTCCCAGTAGAAAAAAAAAGATCATAAATATACTGATAAATTACAGTAAATACAATTTCCATTAGCACACAACAATTGTGGATATTATAATAATATAACCTTCTTGCTAATGATAATCAAATAGCTAGTAAAATGCTAGGAACAAAAAACACCACTAAATGCGGCAAAGCAAAGTTAAACCAAACTAAAGGAAAACCAGATATGTTAAACAAGTGCAGTATGGCAACAATACCTCATTAAAAATGATTTTTTTAATTAGTATTTTTTTAATAAAATCACAGTAACATAAAGGGAAAAACTTGATCATGGAGACACAAAACTAATTACATAAATAAGGATTAAGTAACCTGCGATTCTCAATGGGCAAATTAGCAACCACACAAAGTCAACTATTAGTATTTACCGGCAGTGGAAGGAAGGTTATCGTCGCTGATGCTTCTCATGACGCAGCTGCTTGATGGGTGGACACGGCAGGACGACGTTGATGGATTCTGGTTTTGCGACGTCGACGGCTACCCCAACTTGATGAAATCTGAAGACTGCTTGGAGGAAGAGATTCGGTCCAACAGCAACGGGTGGAGGTGCGTCTCGTGGGAGGCTTTAGTGGTGAAAGAAATTAGGACTAGGTTATTAATGGCGGGTTTTATGTGTTTTGAACATTAAAAGACTGAGTTCCTTTCTCTCCTGATGGTGGTAACAATAAAGGGCTTCACTTAGCAGTGTAAATAAGCCAAAAAGAATAATAATAAACAATTTATAATGTTTATATGCATCAGCCTAATAATAAAAGTATGATATATTTTATTGCTAACAATATTAATAGAATTATTCAATAAACCATAAATATAATTGGGTGTTAAAAGAATGTGAATAATAATAATAATAATAATAATAATAGTGGGGGATATTCTTGATGACATCTGCTACAGTTGTGGCCATCGGCCCCGTATTGCTTACATAGTCTAGGACCACGCAACATTTGAGTGTCCATCTCATTCAAGAAATGGGTCATCCTTGGTCGACCTTTGGATACCCGTCTGAGGAACGAATTACCTAGGAATCGAGGTCCATGATAAACAGGCCATGTTGTGGGATTCTCTAGTGGCCTAAACCTAGCTTTGTACACTCTACAAAGTTGGTCCATTTTGTAAATATCATGAACATACAGTTGCCAATCCAGCCGTTGATTTGCACAACAAGCAAACACATGTCGAACGGAAGCCGGTCTACCTGGAATTCACCAAGACACACCGTTGTCGACGTAGGTCCACTGCATACTCAACCCCACTGGGACACTCACGCACTTCGAATGCCTCATTCTGTCTGTCAAAGCAAATAACTTGTATGTTATCCGCTGTCCACTGATTCACATGCAATTTAGAGGTCACAAGCTCAAAGAACACATGTCCTGCGTTAATACGAGCCTCAGCCTTGGCTCTTTTTCAGGTGAACAATTCATTAAGCCTGTAAAACGTTGCCTTAACAAGTGCAGTGACTGGAAGATTGCACGTCCCTTTTAGTACCGAGTTGATGCATTCCACTAGATTAGTGGTCATATGACCCCACCTGTATCCCCCATCAAATGCCAAAGCATACTGCTCACGTGAAACCCGATCCAACCAGTTGGTATAAGCCTTAACCTACTCGTGTAAACGCTGATAATGCATCTCGTACTCGCGAATCGTCCTCGAATATCCTGTCAATAAAAAAAAGATCAACTATAAACAACATTCATAATTAATAACTGGGTTTAAGAATAACTATAATAGTAACTATGATACCAATGATGACGATAAGCTTCTGCAGATACAGAGTCTTGAACTTCCTCAAGAAGTTAGACTCTATGTGTCTGATACAAAACATGTGAAAAGCTCTGGGAGGAGACCAAGATCTGTTACTACGAGCAATAGCTGACCTGATGGATTCGTGCTGATCGGATATAAGGCCCACACCATCACGTGTCACCACATGTTGTCGTAAGTTACTAAGAAAAAAGTGCCAAGTCTCAGATGTCTCTCCCTCTACTATCGCAAATGTAATAGGCACGATATTGTTATTTCCATCCTGTGAAACTGCAACCAACAAATAACCCTTATATTTTCCATACAAATAAGTTCTGTCTACCTGCACTATTGGCTTACAATGTCTAAATGCTCTAATACAAGGGTAATAACTCCAAAAGACTCGGTGTAGTATACGAATATTAGGAACTAGGTCATCTCTTTGGTACGCAGGCATTGTTTCAAAGTGAACCACCACTGATGGCTCCTTGTGACACATGATCTCAAACCATATGGGCAAAGTTTTGTACAAAACTTTTCAACCTCCAAAAATTGACTCCACTGCCTTCTGTTTTACGAACCATGTTTTGGGATAACTTATGGTGTAGTTAAACTTCGGCTGTACTTCCGCAATCACTGATTTTACCTTTATAGATGGGTAAACTTCTACCAATGGTTTTATTGCTTTTGCAATTGTGTTGGAATCTAACTTTGAATGATCTTGAGAAATGGTGGCCCTAGTACAGGTGTGACTACCATTGTACCTCCTTATCTCCCAACATGACTTCCTGGACATTTTGCTAACCCTGATCAGCCAATCACAACCTGCGCCGTACTGGGAACATTTAGCATAGAATGTCATCAGTTCTGACTCATGCACACGATAATCTACACCTCTACAGATGGTATAATCTTTTATCGTCTTAATTACTGCCTCCCTAGAACTGAATTCCATTCCCACGGTGAATTCACCATCCCACGCCACAAAATTTATATTTCCATAAATAATTCTTAAATATGTGTCTCATTAATAAAATCTATGATCCATAAATCAAGAATAAATCATGCAAAAGTTAATAAATTAATCAACTAGGTCATCAAATGCTATTTAATAAATTAATAATCACAGAAGAATGTGAAATACTAAATTCATCGACATGCATGTTTACTTGATAATTAAAAATTAAACAATTGCTAATTATATGCTATATTTTACCTATTTACCATTGCCTTAAATATTTGTCTCAAACCCAAAACCTATGTATAAATCATAATTTAAAATTACTACATATCTGCATTTATATATTGAGGAAACTCCGGTGCATGCATGGCCTTCAAATCCAACGACCGCATGAAAGTCAGCTCCTCAAACGACTGCTGGTTTGTTAGTGCATTTGCCACATCTGTCATAGTTACTTTCAAACTCTTCCTCGCTATCACTGTTGTAATCTTCCAATAAAATATCTCGGTCCGCTGCAGACTGCTTGAACTCAATATACAGTTCGATGAACGATATTCGGGACTGACTTTCAAGATACACTAAAAAAATTTCTTGCATGCTCGCTTCATCGGTCACGTATTTCGTTTGAAATTGAACGAATCCATCAAATATAGATATAGGATATCTATATAGAATATACGACACTCTCCTAGATATTTGAGAATCCATCTTCTCACAAATCACACCTTTTAAATCTTCAAATGACAGTGTGAATTGAATTATAATATCTCATGGATTTTCACACACAAATTTCACTCCTTCAGATATTTGTAATAAAATTTGACCATGATAATACACTTTTAACATCACTCTATCATCCATGACAATAGAGAAAAAGAAAAAGAGCAGAGACGAGCTTCAGAGATTTGAAGAGAAGAGTGTGAGAAGAAGAAGACGAAGTGGATAGCTCGGTTATGGAGTTGGTATATATAAAACTGAAATCGGACCGTCTGACCGCTTTTTTGATGGTTCAATTTTTTTTTAAAACTAAAATCGGATAGTCCGATTAGTGGCAAGGCCCGCCAAAAAATATTTTTTTGTGAGAAATTGGTGGGTCTGATTTCATGGTCCAACAAACATTTTGTCCTGCACACTAGAAATCGCTGGGTCCGATTTTTTCGGACAAAAAAAATTGAACTCTCCATGCATGAAATCGGTGGATCTAATTTCTATGCAAGCAAAACGTCTACCTAACACAAATCGGACGGTCCGATTTGTGTCTCCTCTCACCTCTAAAAAATCAGATCGTCCGATTTCTTCACGTCAACTAACTGCCATCACAACAGTATAAAACATCTTTAACTTCCATAACTAGGCGTTACACCAAACTAGATTCCATAACAAAAAAATTAGCCTATGTATATGAAGATGTTATTTTAATTTTTGAATATCTACATTTTAAAAGAGAGAAAAAAGTTCAATATGTCGGGTAAATTTGACGTAAATTTTATCTCTTAAAATTATAAAAATAATTTAAATAGCACTACCGAATATTTAATTATTTTATATGAATAATTGTGTTGACTTCATTATTATAATTATTTGATATAAAATTGTGTAATTTTCATTATTTCTAATAGTAGTTAGTAAATAATATATAATGAGTTGGTTTGACATTTTAATATAAGATTAATTAATATACTTAAAGTAATTCAAATTTAATGCAGCTTTCGAACAATAGTTAGATTTTGCTAACAAGTATGGGTGACCCTAAAATATTAGAAAATAAAGATTATATAATAGTTTTTGCTAGGTTTAAGTTCATCAATTCTGTCCAAAAAAAGAAAAAAGAAAAAAGAAACTCAATGCAATTCTTTTGCGAAAAGAAAGTTATAGCAAATATTCTTAAAGTATTGTTGTCTAAAAGGGATTGAAAACTATTCTCCCTCGATCATGCAGTGTCATGAATGTCATTTTAGTGATGTTAACAATTTTATAACCTTATCTTAAGACACAAGAATTGTTGTCCATGGAATAAAGCAGGGTTAGAGTTACTATGTATAGGTAGTAGTTAAAGTAGCAACTAGCAAGTATATCTATCACGGTCTTGTGTATATGTTGCGCATTATATATATTTGTTAGAAACAAGACATTAAACTATAGAAAGCATTTGTATATTATTCAGTGTGATGAAAAGTACAATGTACAAGTGGTATATATAGGTGCTAGAAGAATCAAAGTAATAAAAGTATAGAATCTTACAATTAATATACAGATATGCTATATAAATATAAACGATACTAATTGATCTAAAATAATTCTAATGATTCTCTAACATCCCCCCTCAAACTCAAGTGGGAGTTAAGGATATCATCTTGAGTTTGGATAATAAAGTTCGGAAACGAGTCGGGTGATGAGCTTTCGTGAAGATATCAGCAGTCTGATCTAGTGTTCCAATAGCAATGAGACGAACAACATCAATAAGGATACGTTGCCGAACAAAGTGACAATCAATCTCAATGTGTTTGGTGCGTTCATGAAAGACATCATTATGGGCAATCTGAATAGCACTGCGGTTGTCACAAAAAATATCAGTAGGAGACGACTGAGGAGCACCCAAATCTTCGAGAAGCCAACGAATCGAGATAACCTCAATAGTGGTGTCAGCGAGGGCACGGTACTCAGTTTCTGTGCTTGATCGAGCAGTGAACGTTTGCTTCTTAGCACGCCAAGAAATGAGAGCGTCACCAAGAAACAAACAGTAACCAGTAGTAGAACGACGATTAGTGGGATCACCAGCCCAATCAGCATCGGAGTATGCCTGAAGGGACAAAGAGGAATGGGCAAAAAATTAAAGGCCATGAAATAGAGTGCCTTTGATGTAGCAAAGAATGCGAAGAACTGCCGCATGGTGAGTAGTACAAGGAGCTGACAAGAACTGGCTAAGTACATGAACTGGATAGGCGATGTCTGGTTGGGTGACAGTTAAGTAGACGAGTCCTCCAACTAGCTGTCGATAGAGCGTAGGATTATCCAAAACAGTGCCATCTATAGGAGTAAATCGAACATTAGGCTCAAGAGGAGTAGACTCAGTGCGACTATCTGTAATTCCGGCTCGGGCAAGAAGATCTTAAGCATATTTAGCTTGAGAGAGATAGATGCCATCATTGGTGAATATGACTTCTAGACCAAGAAAATAGATGAGAGAACCAAGATCTTTCATCTCAAAAGTACGCTGAAGGGACGCCTTGAGATCAGAGATACCATTAGCATCATCTCCAGTAATGATCATGTCATCAACATACAGAAGTAGAAAAACAACTCCACGTTCACTTTTACGAATAAAGAGAGCATTCTCATGAGGACTGCAAGTGAAACCAAGACTGCATATGGTAGTGCTGAACTTGTCAAACCATTCACGAGGAGCTTGCTTAAGCCCATAGAGTGCCTTGCGAAGGAGACAAACTTTGCCAGAAGGACAAGGATAACCCGGAGGGGGTTTCATATAGACCTTTTGTTTCAAATCTCCATTAAGAAATGTATTTTTCACATCCATCTGACTGAGAGACCATTTTTTGACCACAGCAATGGCAAGAAGAGCTCGAACAGATGTGAGACGAGCAACAGGAGCAAAAGTCTCTTCATAGTCAATACCATACTCTTGCGTACAACCCTGAGCAATCAATCGTGCCTTATAATGGTCAATAGAACCATCAGAGCGAGTCTTTTTCTTGTATATCCATCTGCTTCCCACAACTTCCTGATTAGAAGGAGAATCAACCAAGTCCAAAGTGTATGCTTTTTCAAGTGCCTGTATTTCTTCCTGCATTGCTTGTTGCCAATTTGAATTTGTGGAGGCTTCTCTGAATGACTTAGGTTCATGTTGATGAAGAATAGTAGAAAAACAATGATAATCAAGAAGATGAGGAGGTGGATTTCTCACCCTGGAACAGCGAGTGGAAGAAGGAGGCATGACGGTAGGAGTAGGAATGTCGTCCGGTCTGGAATCATCGGGAGATGGAGAAGGCAGAAGAACACGAGGCTGTGGAGGGTGACTCGAGATAGAACCTGTAGAATCATCACTAGGAAAAGATCAACGTTGGGGTTAGTGAAAAAAGGTGACTGAGTAGGAGGAATAGACTCAAAGGAGGAGAACCGAGAAAACATGTGATGCTCCCAGAAGACAATATGACGAGATATACGAATACGTTTAGAGAGAGGATCCCAACAATGATAACCCTTGTGTTCAGTGCCATATCCAAGGAAAAAATACATACGAGCCCGAGGTTCAAGTTTACTATGTTTATGAGGCTGAAGAAGAACAAAATAGACACAACCAAAAACTCGAAGAAAACTATAATCTGGGGAGGTACGATAAAGACGCTCAAAGGAAGTAACATTACCAAGAACAGAAGAAGGGAGTTTATTGATAACATGAACAGCAGTAAGAATAGCTTCACCCCAAGTACGTTTAGGACACGAAGAAGAAAGAAGCATTGCACGAACAGAGTCAAGAATGTGATGGTGTTTGCGTTCAGCTCAGCCATTTTGTTGAGACGTACCAGGGCAAGAAAACTCAGACAAGGTACCTTGTTCTGCAAGAAAGGTTAAGAGTTTGGAATCATGATATTCCATAGGATTATCACGGCGAAAAACCTTAATGACCTTGGAAAACTGAGTTTTAATCATAGTGGCAAAGTTAATATAAATCTGAGGTAACTCATGGCGATTGGTCATCAAATAAACCCAAGTAAAGCGTGAATAATCATCAAAGAAAACAACAAAGTATCGAGCTCCTCCCATAGAAGCGGTGGGAGCGGGCCCCCAAACATCAGAGTAAATGAGATCAAAAGGAGAGCAAGCAAGAGAAGAATTATTGTGAAAGGATAAAGCAAGTTGTTTGGCAGTTTGACAAGAAATACAATCAAAAGATTCATTAGGAACCTGACCCAAAACACTTTGAGACACAAGAGGACGCAGTTTTTCTAAGGAGCTGTGGGCAAGACGTTGATGCCATAAGTGAAGGGTAGATGGAGAAGAAGTAGCACAGAGATTTGGTACATGAGGAATATGAAGATTCTCGACTTCAAACAACCTTCCAACCTTACGTCCAGTCCCGATGACTTGTCCCGTCCGACGATCCTGTACACAACAACTAGAGATAGAAAAAGTGACATCAAAACCCAGATCAATAAGTTGACCAACAGAAATAAGATTAAAGTTTAAGTTGGGAATAAAATAAGTATCAGGAAGATTAAGAGTCGACTAGGAGATAGAACCCTTGTGTGTTGCGTGCAAGAGGGAACCATTAGCAGTATTGACAGAAGGTCCATTTGTAGTGGTGGACAGAGACGAGAAGAGATTACGCAATGGAGACATGTGATTAAAGCATCCCAAGTCAAAATACCATTTAGAATTACCTGGAGGAGTCGAAAGAGCAGTAGGGGTATTACCAGAAAGGGAGAGAAGATGTTGAAAAAGAGACGCAATATCAGATAGAGAGACAGGAGACGTGTTGAGAGGAGCAGATGTGGTAGATTCAGGAGTAGCGTCAACAGCAGAAGCAGGCTCAGGACGTGGTGGGCGAGTAGGACAGGTAGTAATTAAATGTCCCGAGAGCTTACAATAATGGCAGAACAGTTGTGAACAATGATAGCTAATATGACCTTTCTGATGGCATATGCGACATTCAACAGAGGGACAGACGAAGAAGAGGTTCCCAAAACGGTTACAATTTTGACAGAATTTATCATTTCTGTGTGTAGTAGCAAAAACAACTGATTTTTCCATAATAGCAGATACAAAGATCACGGAGAGGAGAGAAAAACTGCAACCTGGGAGCCGAAAACGAGAAAAAGGAGGGCAAAATTGGAAAGATCTCACCAAAAAACCTTAGGGAGGATCCCGCTTGTCTATCATGTCAGCGCCACGTCAGTAGTGACGTCATCACCACGTCAGCGGAACGAGGACACGTGGCGGCGCCTAAGAGGAGCGAGAAGACACGCTGGCGATGAGGTGGAATGCGGGTCAACCAGTGGACCGTGTCGGGTCGTTCGCGGGTCACTGGATACCAAGGATAGCTTGCGTCGCAACACGTGGAAGCGCCAGGATCGTGCGATCGGCACCAAGATCCAACGGCTGCTGAAGCTTCTGGAGTGAGAAACAATGGAGGTGGGCAGCAAGGTTCCGGCGGCGCGTGAGGGCGCGTCTGGAGGCTTCTGGCGGCGATTTTGGCGGCGTTGGAAACCTGACGAAGAGACGAACACTATGATGGTAGAGGTGACGAACCAAAGCGTTAGAAACTGATCGAAAAACGAGAGCAAAAAGGCACTGTCGGAAGAGAAAAAAAGGAGGCTAGGAACAAAATTTCATTGAAAAAAAAAATTAGGCTCTGATACCATGTTAGAAACAAGAGACTAAACTAGAGAAAGGATTTGTGTATTATTGAGTGTGATGAAAAGTACAATGTACAAGTGGTATATATAGGTGCCAGAAGAATCAAAGTAATAAAAGTATAAAATCCTACAATTAAGATACAGATATGCTATATAAATATAAACGATACTAACAGATCTAAAATGATTCTAATGATTTTCTAATAATATTGAATATTATGAATAACAATTGTTCCTTTAATTTGGTTTTATTATGTGTTGTTTGCGCAATTGTAACGACGGATTTGGATTCTTTAAATTTTGAATTTCACTTTAGAGAATTAAGTGTGATCTCTTACTATTTATCTCAAAAGTGGGACCAAGATTAAATATGAGAGAAAAATTATTCAATAGTAGAAAATTATACTTTATTTTCTAAAGTAAAAATTCAAAATTTAGAGGATTCAAATTCTGTAATGACTAATGCGACTATATTTATTTATTATTTACATCTATGGTATCAAAGTAAAAATATATATATATATATATATATATATATATATATATATATATATTGTGTGTGTATGTACTTTTTGAAAAAAGTTCCCATGTTATTTATGCTTATGGTATGTACATTTAATGATGCACCAACACATGCTGGATAATAAATAATTTATAATTACTCATATGAAAATAATTAAAAATATTAATATATATTATATTAAATAGTTTAGTTAAATATATTAAATCAATTGATAATTATCAATTAGCATTTTTACATAGTGACATTTTTATGCGATAGTCACCTAAATAATTGGCACTAACATTTTCAATTACATAGTAAATAAATTCTTGGTCTAGTAAAAAATTATTTGTCCATTGTCCTTCGAAGATCTGACCCCAGAAAAAGATACCAAACTCTGCCCCATTCTACAAAGAAGTTATTTGAGTAAAGAATCAATTCGGTATTTGTCTATTTTTATGAGAAAAAAAATATTTTGATTCTCAATTTTTTTATTTTAAGATAATATAATTTTTTTATTAAAAAAATTATTAAATAATAACAAAAATTAATTTTATGGAGATTTTATTTGTAATTTGTGAAGATTTTAAACTCTCACAAAATATTAATAAGTTTATTTTTAAAAATTTTTTTATTGGTGGTGGTTAAATGAAAAAAGATCATTACTGAAAATAATGTCGTAGAAAAAAAAATTGTAGTATTAAAACTTTTTAAAGGAAAAAAATAGCATCGAACAAAAAATAAAATAAGATAATATTAATGTAAATAATATTTGTATTGGTGATGATGACAATAGAAAAATAACGATAGTGATAAAGTATGGTTACACAATAGAAATAATAGAGGTAGAAATGATAATAATAAACATAAAGAAGGTGGTGGTGATAGTGGTCATAGTTGATTATATTATTGAAAAAAACGTTGTAGAAATTTAAAACTCGCACAAATTATAAATAAAACTCTGACTAAACTAATTTTTTATTATTATTTAACAAATTTTTTAATAGAAAAATTATATTATTCTAAAATAAAAAAGTTGAAGACCAAAATATTTTTTTTTGTTTTAAACAAAAAATACCTTATCCTTCCTAGAGATGAACAAGAATCGGATTGAATCTTCACTAAGTTATTTCTATGAATAATGAATAACATTATATATGGTGTCAAAGATGGATTATGTAATGAACGTTGACATGCATACATACAAAATAACGGATCGATCTCGGTAGGTTAATAACTTAATATACCAATTACGTTAAGGGTTAATATGCATGTGATTTTTTTTTTTTTTAATTAAGCTCCACATACAGAACCATTTAATTTAATTTAATTTAATTTTTTATTAAATAGAATCTGTGCCACTAGATATATAATATACAACATTTTGGCAACGAATGTAGCCATGGACTTAAAATATAATCAAAATTTTGTTAACCGCATTTTTATATATACTTATTGGGGTCATATGTTGATTTTGGATTTTATTTCTGGGGTTATATGCTAATTGTGGATTCTTAAAACGAAAAGATATACAGGTGTAGGGACGGATCCAGAAATATTATTATGGGAGGCTAATAATATATATGATATTGAAAAATTAGTCAAAAAATTATATAATGTAAGATGTATTACAAAAATATATCGATAGAAAATATATTTTAAAGTATAAAAAATGTATGTACTTTTTATTAACGAAGTGGTCGATTCTTCGTATTATAAAATTTATCGATAATAGAATTTGTGTCAAATTTTTCAACAATTTTCTTTTCAATATAATTAAAAGACAATTAACAAAAAATTCATCTTTCGTCTTGTTTTTGAGTTATTCTTCACAATATTCATAGCTGAAAATAAAAGATCTTTCAATTGTAACAGTTGAAATAGCAAAAATTAATGCTAAATGAATCAAGAAAGACGATCATAAAAAGAAAAAAAATTTACTTTATGAAATTTAAAAAATTTTGTTTGATTAAAAAATATTAATAATAATATCTTTTTTAAATTTTTTTAATATTATTATTTATTTTTTAAATATTAAAAATTATTAATATTTAGATTGAACTAAATTTTTATTTATCCTAAAATAAATATACTAAATATATTTTTAAAAATTTAAATTATACTTAATAATTTATTACTATTAACTTTTTTTAAAAAAAATTTGGGATCGAGGCCTCCTCCACCAGCCTCCCTGTAAGGGTTAACAGGTGCATGATCGTATATTGTGCACAGATTTTTCATTGTACATGGAGCCCAAAAACTTTGAGCCTTATATATATATAAAATATTAATCACAGTTGAAAAGGTTTTAATTTATACAATACTTTATTTAATTAAAATTAAATGCCTGTGAAATCTTATATATGTACTTTAATTTCATCAAATATATAATAAGTCACCAAAAACATTTTCATCAATATAGATAGGAGTACTTAATATATTCTTAATGATAACATTGTTTGGACTTTATAAAAGAACTTTAATTCCTAGCAATATATAATTAGATGAAAGTCACACCCACTATTTTTCTTTTTCTATCTTTACTTAATACTATAGCACATTATATTTCAGTGAATAGCTATAGCTAGTTTTATTTTTAGATGAATCATATATCAAAATTAGTCTTTTTATGCGTCATATAAAGTTGATATATACTCAGAATATAAGAAATAATTAATAAGCATCTAACTTTATGTTGAAGTAATAATTATTAATTTGTATGGTAATTAATTAGTTCTTGAAGGTGCGGTTGGTAGATAGAGCATATACGCATACATATGAAGATAAGTGGATGAGTCTTGTGTGCTGTATGTGTGGTGGTTAAGCATCAATAATGCTTTGCTTACTCAACATTGTGACCATGTCTCAACAAAGTACACCATATGCTTAGCTCATTGATGCACCATATTTTCTTACCCTCTTTATTTATTTATTTATTTCAGATGGATAGAACAACTTCTAATCTTAAACATCACAAACTCATGTACATTATGCACTCACACACACATTTAATCCCTTGTGTTTAGGCTTTTGGTTTTGAATATATAATCCATTATCCATTTATAATTCCATCAAAAAATTTAATTAAAAAATGCTAGAGGGCTAATATAATTTATTATTTTTGATTAGCAGTTAGTCATTAATATTTAAAAGAGGTAAATACTAAATTGGTACTCGAAAGATTCTGACGCTGACAAAATGGTACTTGACTTTTACTATTGACAAAATAATCCCTAAAAAATTTTAAAATTTGACAAGCGTGTCCTCGAACTTGTCGAAGCAAATCTCCGGCAAGCACAATACTAACATGGCCGCCGTGACTTGGCAAACCACCCCCAAACCCTAATCCCTCCTCCCCATCGCAGTCCCCCTTCCCTCTCCCTCCTCAATGCACACTCTCCCTTCCCTTTCCATCGCAACCCCCTTACCCAATGCACACTCCCTCCCCATTGCAGCCCCCTTCCCTCTCCCTTCCCATTGCAGCCCCCCTCTCCAACGCACACTACCTCCTTCCCTTTCCCTCCCCAATTGCAGCAGCAGAAGCCTCAATAACAGCAGAAACAACATCATCAGAACCCAAAACAGAACCAATAGAAGAACCTGCACATTCAAAACCTAACCTTGCTTGTTCCTCTTTCTCTCTTTTCCCTCATTCCTTCCTTCTCTTATCGGAGGACCAAAACAATAACAATATCCATTCACACACATAGACATTTACACAAACGCATAACCTACATATATAAATATAAAGAGAGAAAGAGAGAAAGGCTGAGGGACTGAGGAGATGCGGCTATTCCAGGCCTTGTTGTCGCTCCGATGGTGGTGGCAATGGTCCTTGATAGTAGTGCTCTTGCCGTTGAAGTTGCTATTGCTGTTGAGGTTGTTGCTGCGATAGGAAGGAGAAAAAAGTGTGTGTTGGGATTGCTGTTGTTGTTGTTGCTTGTTGTTGTTGTTGTTGTTGTTGCTGCTGCGAGTGGTAGTGGAGGGAGGGAGGGGGGAATGTGCATTGGGGAGGGGGTGCGATGGGGAGGGAGAGGGAAGGGGACTGCGATGGGGAGGGAGTGTACATTAGGTAGGGGAAGGGTTGCGATGGAGAGGGAGAGGGAGGGGGAGTGTGCGTTGGGGAGGGAAAGGGAGGGGGGTTGCGATGGGGAGGGAGAGGGGGGGGGGAGTATGCGCTGGGGAGGAGGGATTAGGGTTTGGGGGTGGTTTGCCAAGTCACGGCGGCCACGTTAGCATTGTGCTTGCCGGAGATTTGCTCCGGTGAGTTCGAGGACACGCTTGTCAAATTTTAAAATTTTTTAGGGACTATTTTGTCAATAGTAAAAGTCAAGTACCATTTTGTCAGCGTCAGAATCTTTCGGGTACCGATTTGGTAGTTACCTCTATTTAAAAATATAAACTAAAAATATGCTATTAGATTATTAGATTAAAGAAATTGGATTTATGGCTAAAAATTATGATAAAAAAATAATAAATTTTACTAACTCTTTAATATTCTTCATTTTAAAAGAAAAAGACAAATATGTCCTTGACTTTTTGGTCCATGAACATTTAAATTCCCAATGATTTGAAAATACATTTTAGCTCCTAATTTTTTCAAAATCTGGACACATCGATCCCTCTGTTCACTTGGGTCTGGCAGACCCAACGAAAAAATCAAACATGACTTCCTTGTACTGGCCTAGCCGATATACGGATGCACACGTGAGAGACTAAGAAAGTTTTTAAAATAGGACAAATTAAACTCAGGAATCGATATGTTCATATTTTGAGAAAGTTAGAGACTTAAATATATTTTTAAATCCTCAAAGATATAAATGTCCGGAGATCAAAAGGTCGACCTATTTGTCATTTTCTCTCATTTTAATTTACATCCATTCCCAATATGTAATCCTTTTTCAAAACAAACTCTTCTAAAATAAAATAAAAAATTGATAAAATGAAAAAAAGTAAAAGTTTAGTGACTTCTAAATTAAGATAATAAAACACACACAATATAAAAAATAAATTCAATGATAATTAATATTTTACTTTATTACTTTAATAACATTCTATTTTAGATGATTTTTTTTCCATCTTTGTCAACTTCCTTAATAATTTGATTCTTTTCCAATAACTAACTCACATACATTCATGAATAAGTGGATATTTTGTAAAACGAATGCATACTCTAATTATATGTAATTTAATTTTGACATATATAATGTTTAACTCAATTATTTATTGTTCTACAAATTATAAAAATAAAAAAATAATTAGATAATTGTGTAAAAAATATTTTTTCGACAATATACATAGGTATAGAAATAATAGTAGTAATTCATCAGATTTAGGATTTAGCATGGCCTTTTATGTATATGTACAGAGGAGTGCTACACATACAAGTCATTTGGTTTACAAGTCATACAAGTTGAGAGAAACTTAACAAAAAGCACACTGACCTATATACGATTTTCATGGCGTACTTCGCGTTCCTCCTTCTCCTCCTCCTCTTCCTTCTTCTTCTCCTACTTTTCTTCTTCTTCCTCCATGAAAACGAGTTTCTTGCCAAATTTGATCTCTTTCGTGTGTTCTCTCTTTGCCTTTTCATTCGTTGTTTTATCTGCGTTTATCACTGGTATTCTTGCTTCATTTTTTTTTCGATTTTCATGGTTTCTGAAATCAAGCTTTGAAATCGTTTTGAAGATAATGGAACTTCAGAAATACACCCAAACGATTACAGAAATACACCCAACCGATTACAGAAATACACCTAAACGGTTATAGAAATACACCCAAACAGTTACAGGAATTCACCCAAATGATTATAGAAATACACCCAAAGGATTACAGAAATACACCCAAAGGATTACAAAAATATACCCAAAGGATTTAAAAAATACACCCAAAATTCATTGAAGTACACCTTATGCATAATTCAGAACTTTTCATCTTTCTCCTCCTCATCTTCTGCTGCTTCTTCTTCTTCATTTTCTTATTTCATATTCTCATAATTCTTTTTGGGAGGAAAAAATCAAACAAAGAAGAAAAAAAATACATAATGTTGCAAAATCAAAAGAAGAACGAGGAGAAACACGACAATGAAGATGAAACACTTCAAAAACGAAGAAGAAGAAGAAGAATAAGAAGAAGAAGAAGAAGAAAAAGAGGAGGCATAGAGAAAGAAAAAGAAGAAGAAATAAATGACTTGTATGACTTGTATGGAAAAACGCTTGTATGTGGAGAATTTCTCTTATGTATAACCCAATAAAAATATTGACTTATTGTTAATAAATTTGTTATCATTTTTATCAATTGTGGGTATTCACCTCGCCTCTACCTATTTGGAGCGGGTAATTATCCGTTTTACATCGGGGCGGATTTTTAGTGGAGTAGGTTCTTGTGTAGGACGGGATGAGACGGGACGGGATTTAGGTAATACTCGTCCCGGTATATATATAATATATATAATTTTAATATATAATATGTGTAATAATATACGTAAAATAATTAATGAAATTATTAATAATATTGTATTATATTTAAAATTTTATTTTAATTTATGTTATGTATGTAATGATAGTTATATAAATTTTGAAATTTAATTTTATTTATTGAATTTTAATAATTATAAAGATGGGTAGGACGGGTCGAATACCTGCGGAGACGAATTAGGGTTTAATTTTTTATTATTCACAGATAAGAATGAGAAAATTTTTATGCAAATTATTGTAGAATGGGACACAATCAGGTAGAACAAAAATTCATCGATTCCTAGCCGCCCCGTTACCACCACTAGCATTAGGTGTATATGTGGAATCACGCTTGAAATAGTATTAGAATGAAGCTGGCTCATTTCATTTTAATATTTTAACAACAGTAATTCTAAATTTAAGAAAGGATTTTTGTCCCCGTCAAATTATTTTGCTATCCAAAAAGTATATTTTCTTTATTATCTTGCTTGGTTTGATTAGATAATAATTAATTAACAACATAATAGTGCCACTTATTCTGCCGTGGAAAAGATCAAATTCTGAGATTGCATATTATACATATCCAAAATAAGCATGATTCTGTTGAGAAAGAAAACAAGGGAGGGGTGAAATTTTTCAAAAGGATGAGATGGAAAATTGACCTTTTAAAGTTATAATAGATTAAAAAAAAAAAAAAAGGTGAAGATAAAGAATATTTCGATAGAATCGTCAATATGCTTTTGCGAAGAGAATTGGATACTCTCCAAAGTGACCAAAGCAATGTGGGGGTTCCATGCACGTTTTGGAAAGCCCAAAGCAAACATGCATGAAATAAAAGGTTCCCTTTATTAGTTTACTTCACACCGTTAACTCACGTTAACCGCCGAAGATGCAATACACAAATTAAAAGTTAACCTTATTTCTTTAATTTTATTCTCCAATTTATAAAACAATCATATTAGATATATATTAAAATTAGTTATTAAAATTAGTTATTAGTATAAAATATACATAAAATATAAAAATATACGTTAAAAATAAATTAAATAATATATATTTATACATAAATATATGATGATTAATTTTAACATTTAAATAACATTTTTGTTTTTCAATATGTATTTTGAGAATAAACTTCAAAGTGTATTCTTATTTGACAAAAATACAAGGACAAATAATAAGTCTGATAAATTTTGTGTGCGAGAATTTTCCTTTCATCAAACGACTTTGTCCCTTAATATTAATATAATATTTTATTAGACAATTATTTCATTTTTTCTCTATTAGAAAAAGGACTTGATAAAATTATTGACTGAGGCACATCTCATACATCTTCTGGATTTTCGTGAAATTTATATAATTTTTTTATGTGTCTTATGTTATTTATTTTAAGAGTCAATAATGCATGATTAAATTCTAAATTTTCAAAACATTTAAATATCATGTCATAATATCATTTATTTTAAAAATTTAAACTAATAGAAAACTCATAAGTAGTTATATCTTAAATAATAGCAAGATGTAAATTTATTATTTTTGAAGTAAAAAAAAAAATCTTCTATATATATTTACTTTAATTATTAGTCTTAATAAGGATTTACAGTAAAATTAAAAGACGTGTGCATGTGGTGTGTGTTGAAGTGGGAGGTTGTGATGGATATGATGCAATAGATTTTGTTAGTAGGAAAGATCATAGAGATAGATATGAAAGGCTCTTTCATCACTATAGTGTTTTGAATTGTCTACCTTTCAATCTTTCATGCACCACCCTCTATCTCTCTCTCACTCTTTTTCCCTTTATCTATCCTTTTCTTTACCACAAAAGTTTCCACTTATTGGTGGAATATTCATGGATGCTAGCTAGCTTAGCTTATAATATTTCAGTCTTAGCTCATTCCATCTTAGAGCTGTACATGGTTCGGTTTAATCCGAAAATTTGTGAAAATCCAAAAACTTTAGGATTTAATTTAATATAATTTTATCGGGTTTAGAGTTGAATAAAAATTTTAAAAATAAATACACTCATTATTTAAAATCAAATCCAAATCAAAACGAATTTGATTTTACCTGTCTCTATTCCATCTTCTTGCTATGCTTTGGGTAGCAACAAGTATTTCATCTTTTCGTGAATGAAGAAAAGATATAAAAGTTCTCATAAACAATGGGGGCAATGCAAAGTAGAAAGATCATATTCAACAAGTTAAAGTGAACCCACCAATACAATAATATCCCTTCTCAAAATATTTCAGAGTTTAATTAAGCATAAATTATGAATATTAAAAATTAACTATTAAATTAGTTATTTGTATAAAATATATATTAAAAATAAATTAAATAATATATATATTTATATGCAAATATACTATAACTGATTTAATAGTCCACTTTTAATGACTTTAATATTTATGTAACATTTTTTTTATTTTAGTTATATATGCTTCTTAATTAACCGAAAGCAATCAAAGGAAAATTGTTCATAAACTGATCGATTTCACACACCTTTTTTTTTCTGGCTGCTACAAACTGTCTTTATCACTCCATTTTCCTTTTTCGATTCTTCTTTTTTGTTTCAATTGGTTCTCTTCTTTATCTATATATATGATACTCTTACAATATGCATGCTTTTTTTTTTTGGTCGAACATTATTCTATACATCACTACAACAACCATTATTTTTAGTAGCAAAATTTTAGTAGCAATAATATAATGGCCATTATATATTTTATTTAATTTATAATTTATGATAATTATATATTTATTATTATTATTATATATTAAATGATCATTATATATTTTTTGTAGTCATTAAAATTTTTTTTATCAATAATCGTATAATTGTTGCTAAAATTTTTTAATGATAAAATATAAGTAGATAATATCTAATTGTTGCTAAATATATTAGTAATTTTTTTATTATCGCTAAAAATAAAATAAATAACCGCTAAACGTAATTTTTTTAGTAGTGGATGGATAATTTTTTTGGAGGGTGATTTTGTAAGTATAAATGCTCTATTAGAATCATTTTCTGCGAGATAATTGATACCCCATATACTTATCAAACCTCTTATAAATAATAATTTAATAAAAAAATAAAGAAATTTTAGAAATTTTTTTATCTTTTCAAAAAAGAAGATATATTAAAAGATAAATTAAAACTCCAAATCGTTACTTATTTAAAAAAATTTTATCCTGTTGCGTCTATATTTATGTTAAAAACTAAGAAGGATTTAATGTGCTAATAATCGTTAAACACGGTTGAAAATAGTGTATATCAGACTAATTTAGTAGCGATGCATACATCTTTTTGTGACCCTAACTAAATGTCTAAATATATATATGTCCAAAAGAAAGGATGGAAAGAAGGTCTAAAAAACATTAGAAAACAATAAAATTCTGAATATATTATATATGGAATGAAACTTAGGATGTCGTTTTCTTTTAAACAAGACTATTTTGTCCTGAACTTAACATTTATAACAAATGTGAGATCAGAAAGTTCGATCCACAGCAACCTTATACATATAATGTGATCATGTGGGACTCTACAGCTCCAAACAGCAATGCATCTTTTGTTGTTATTGTTAGAACCATTATTCACATTCAGCAAACCAAAAAGGTATTAGTGTTTTTGTTAGATCACTTATTAGATGTGCTTGCCAAGCATTATTCATGATAATCACACAACAATTCTCACATAATAAGGGTTTGCATATTTCACACGTAAGAGTATAATTTAGATAAGGTTACAAACTTACAAAGCTAGAAAATTTTTTATATATTGATTTATGAGCGATGAATTATTTAAAGATAACATAAACTATGTGTTATATGTTGTGTAAATTTTTATAAAATGTCAGTGACGGATCCAGAAAATTTTGGTAGTGGGGGCAAAATTTATATAACATGATAATAATTTTTATAATAAAAATAATGTGTATATAAAAAATTAAATATTAAATTATCTATTAATCACTATATATCTGTGTATAAATATATGTATTGTTTAACTTATTTTTAATATGTATTTTATATTTTAATATATATTTTATACAAATAATTATTTTTTATGTACATATAGCATGATTATTGTTATGATTATATTTTGTTATGGTAAAATATGATTAGTTTTCAAAATATCTAATATACAAATTAAAACACTAAAATAGTAATTTAAATAATAATATATAATTTAAAATTCTATTCTTTTAGGTTTTATATTTTTATAAAATTAAGTAATTTTTCTCTTAATACTACCATAAAAATTTCTCTCTTTTCATATATATTACTAAATAATTATTTAAAAATTTACTTCCCAACACAATTAGAAGTCAACTTTTATTGATATTTATAGTTAAAAAAGTTCTTTCAATTAATATAGTTGTTACACAAAAATTAAAGCTAATTTGAAAAGAAGATAAATAATATTTTTTTAGTTGATTTAAAAAAACACTAATTTCATTTAAATATGAGAATTGATCATTCTAACGAATATCTAATATAAAATTTTTAAATTGATGATTAAATACCAAAAGTTAAGTAAAAAATTATTGTGGGGTTAAATTTAATAATCTAATGAGGGCAAATAAATATTATCATCATATACTACTCAAAAAAATTTCAAATTATAGTGGAGACGCTTTCCCCCACACTATTGCACTTGGATCGGTCTCTGATTGCCAGTAATATTTTATCTTTTAATAATTAAAAAAATATTTATAAAATATCAATGACGCTTTATATTATCATCGTACTAGTATAAAATATTAAAATAATCAAATATTCTCGTATTTTATACTGAAATAATAAAGGCCTAAGTTTCTTATATCTCATAGTTGATGGTTCATGAAAATTAAAAGGGCAAAGTACGATTTTCAAACCTATAAATCATGGCAAGATTTTATCAAAAATATTTAGTGTAGTTGACTTCTTTTCCTGATTGCAAGCCAACCAGCCTCTGACACAATGGATCTGATGGGAATTAATCAATTCATATATCCCCCCAAAAAAAAAAAAAATTTAAACTCACATAATTAGTTTCAAAATTTAATCAACACAAAGCAATGGAAAATAAATGATTAAAGCATTGAAAACATTATTCGGTTAAATACATTTAAATTTGCTTCTCATGGATCATCATTAGTTCATTGCTCTTTTATTATCACCAAACAAAGCGGCATCTTCATGAAAGAAAATTCACAGTATACAAACAAAACCCAACAAATGATACAAATCATAAAAAGAAAAGAAAATGCCAATAGTATTCAGTAATGATTTTATATGATAAGAATTAAATAACTATTTTATCACTCATTATGCTGCATAAAAATAACTTAAAAATTAGAAGATTAGTTTATGTTATAATATGAAACCATTCTAGCAATTTCAATTTTTTTTCTCCCTATTCTAAGAAAATGAATGAAAAAATAGGAATTAAGTTCTTAAAGTGAGTGAAAAATAGGAATTAATTAAGTTCTAAATTAATTAAAGGATCAAATCATAATATAATTAAAATATAATACATCACGTTGACTTTTATTTTTTAATTTTAGAAGAAACACAAATAAACTAAAAAACAAAATTCCTAAGAGCATCCTCAAAAAATTTAGTACACACCAGAACAACCAAACCCACTAAAAATTTTGTAGGTAGATTGACTTTCAATTGAGGTGATTTGAATTTATCTTTAAACAAAAATGTTTAATAAATATAAAAAATTAGTTATTATATATTTATATATTTTTAATATGTATTTTATATGTTAATATATATATTTTATATAAATAAAAAAATTGTTATTATATATTTTTAATATATATTTTATATAAATAATTTATTAATTAATAGTTTATTTTGCATAATGTACGTTTAGTACAGTTGGTATTTAGCAATATAAGAAAAAAGGGGTGCATTTAAAATGTTTCATTGAAAAAGTTGGACATCAATATTTCAGTAAATCATGAAATCCTCACATTTCTAAAATTGATTGATCTAAGGCTTCACATTTAAAAGGATATTATAATGTAATATGTATATCTGATGACCATCGTAAACCTTATGGTTACAAGTAATATTATTTTTGTAATTTGTAAGAGAAACATTTTTTAATTTTTTGAGAGCATTTTCAAATAATTATAAAAATAATACGATTTTCAATAATAAGTGTAATAGCATAAAATGTAAAAAATAGTAATATTAATGATTAAATAAAGTAGATAAAATATGATAAAATTAATAATATAAAAAATAAATGTAGAAGAAGTACTATTGCTATAAAATAGCATACAATATTGCAAAATTAGGAATTCATGTGTCTAAAAAATAAAATTCAATGACTTAATGTTAATTCATTTTCACTTTTATTTTGGTCTAAAGCATCTTTCTATGCATAACAAATAGATAATCGATTTATTAAATAAATAAATAAATACTTTTTTACAATTAAACATCAATTATAAAAAATATTTAATGATATATTTTAATATTGTAATTTTTTGTGTTTTTTAAAATTATAAAAAATACACAAATTGAAGAGACTGATTTCTGTACCTCAAATTTTTTAATTTTTTTTAGCACAAATCAAACGGTACGATTTGTGTATTTCTAAAAATTAGACGGTCTGATTTCTGTACCTCTAATAAATCAGACAGTCCAATTTTCACTTCTCTAATTAAACGGTTCCACAATTGAAAATAACACCCCAACAATCTACATTCTAAAAAATCACTATTACCACTCTAATATTAAAAATAAAATGTTCCAAATGTTCCAAGTAGGAATTATGTGTCATGAAGAAAGAAAAAGAAAAAGAAAAAGAAGCAAGGAGAGAAGCAAATTGGCACTTACACAGTTGGGAAGCTCAGTTGATGAGTTGAAGTTTAAGTACTCAACACTCCCAACACTTACTACATTTCTATCCCCTCTTCACTCTTCTCCTTTTTCTCTTTCTCCACTCTCATTCTGATTCTCACTTTCACGCGCCGTCTTGCACGTCCCTTCACGCGCACATGGGCTGCGCGGCCTCCAAGCTCGACAATGAGGACACCGTCCGCCGCTGCAAGGACCGCCGCCGCTTCATGAAGGAGGCTGTCTATGCCCGCCACCTCCTCGCCGCCGCTCACTCTGACTACTGCCGCTCCCTCCGCCTCACCGGCTCCGCTCTCTCTACCTTCGCCACCGGTGAACCCCTCTCCGTCTCCGACACCACCCCCGCCGTCTTCCTCCACCCTCCACCACCACAACCAAAACAACAACCACCACCACAACAACAACAACAACAACAACAACTACCACCATTGTTTATACCTTCACCTACCATACCCGAAACCAAAACCGAAACAGCAAGAAACCACAACCACAACAATAACAATAATAACCGTAACTACCATAACCGTCAAAACCGTAGAAAACCGCCGAAATTACCTCACATTCTTTCAGATTCGAGTCCTTCCGATACTCCTCGAAGTAACTACTCGAATATCTTCCCAACCGCGTATTCTACTTATTCAACTACTCCTTCTCAAGCTTCCTCTGTTTGGAATTGGGAAAATTTTTACCCTCCTCCACCACCACCTCCTCCTGCTTCTGATTACTTCGATCAAAGAAGCCACGTCAGCACCAACACCGCCAATAATAAGAAGCAATGTTCACAAATCGACACCGAAGAAGAAGAAGACGAAGAACACTATTCAGAAGAAGATGAAGATGAAGAATATTCGGGACCGCGTTCTGAACAGAACTTTAATACTAATCACCATCATCATCATCATCAACAGCAGCATCAGCATCAGCGTCAGCAGTTGGATGATGATGAGAGATCGGAGTATGATTTCTTCAAACACGGAGAACAAGCGTCGTTTCGAAAACAAGCGTCGTTTAAGAAAGAGGGGATGTCGTTTCAGAAGCAGCATCATCTGATTGAGGATTATGCTGAGACTGAGAGAGAGGAAGTTCATTGCAGCGAGTGGGGGGATCATTACAGCACCACTACCAGCTCCGACGATGACGGTGGCGGCCATGGTGGTCGTGTTGGTGCAGTGGTGGAGGAGGAGGAGGAGGATTCTAGGTCTGAGAGGAGCAGGTCGAATTTCGGATCGTCAGTGAGGGGGTCTTCCATGAGGGGATCGTCGGTGGTGGGAGATCCGGTGACGCCGCCGCCTCCGATGGCAGGGAAGAAGGCGGCGCCGGCGGTGGAGGAGGATGACGCAAGGAGCAAGTATGGGGAGATGATGGAGATGAAGATGGTGGTGCGGCATAAGGACTTGAAGGAGATCGTGGAAGCCATTAAAGAGAGCTTTGACAAAGCTGCGGTGGCCGGAGATCAGGTCTCTGAGATGCTCCAGATCAGTCAGGCACAACTCGATCGCAGTTTCAAGCAATTGCGGAGTATGTTCTCTTCTTCTTCTTTGTTTGTTTTGATAATTAGTTGATAATCAATTTTGGCTTTTTTATTTGTATCATTTTTTATGGTTACCGAGTTTTTGGGCAATTAAGGGGTTAAGTTCATTGGTTCAGGCTTTGGAGAATAGCAGTGTGTTTGTTTGCTGAGAAAGTGCGGGAAAATTCGGGACTAACAACTAACCAATTGAGACTCAACTTTTATTCTTTTTTCTTGGATTTAACATTTTTTTTTTCCGTTCTTCTTTATGGTTTTGTGTTTGGTTGCTGAGAAAGCAACACTCCATTATTCTAAAAATTGTTACTTTGGCTTTTCTCATAATCCAAACTATAGATGAAGAATTCGGGGATTATGAGAATTTATTCTGATCTTTACAATTTTTCGTTGCAGAAACTGTGTATCATTCAAGCAGTTTATTGAGCAACCTGAGCTCCACTTGGTCCTCGAAACCACCATTGGCAGTTAAGTACCGGCTGGACACTGGTTCGCTGGCTGAACCAGGCGGTCTGAAGAGTCTCTGCTCCACTCTGGAGCGACTACTGGCTTGGGAGAAGAAGCTCTACGAGGAAGTTAAGGTACTTAATTTCCGGGGGTGTTTTTGGCATTTAGAAGAACGTGGTTCTTATTCCTTTTTTAAAAATTAAATAATCTTTTTGGAGACAATTTTTGGACTTTGGTAGCGTGAGGTCACCGCAGTATTTGACTGTTTAGTGTGTGAGAAAAAGACTCCCTTTTCTTCTTTTCCATCTGATTTTACCAAAATAGCCCCTGATGGGACCAGCCTTTTTATTCTGCCCATGTGGTTCTGGTAAATATCCTGATTTGGACGGTGTGTTTAGCCTTAGTGAGTATAACTATTTTGAGTGTATTTGTTGTAGTTAGCAAATAGCAATCTACTTTTGCTATCTATAATTAACCATTATGGATGAGCTGAATGATATTATAATTAGATATGACAGTTCATAAATCATTTTTCCATTTGCTTGTGTAAAATATTAGCTATGTGACATTAGTATTTTATTGTGTGTGGAATGGATGATATAGGGCAAACTCCTTAAAGGTTTAGTCATATTATCACACTATAAATTATTGAAGGTCATGTAACCTTTTCTTTTGTGGTGGTTATCTTCTTTAATATTACCTAGCTTCCAAGGGAGTTCAATGTATATATTGAATGATATATATAACCCCATTTACTCTTTCCCTAGTGAGACAAACTGGCTAGGCTTGTACAAAGGAAAGCAACAATAAAGATATGAAGGAAAAAGAAGTCATTAACAGATTAAGTTAATTTCAGCACTTGCCTCTTTCTTCAACTTTGTCTTACATGGGATTGATTCAATTTGGGTCTCATAATTATTTCTTGTTTATGAATGAAGGCAATATCTTTCTTTCACTTGCCAAAAAGAGGCAGGTTTCTTTGAACACACACAAGCAGGCAAAAAAGTATGTGCCAACAAATATTGGTTCATTTGGTTGTGAATGCTTGAAATTTCCCATAAATGCTGTGCCAAACTTACCTTACCTTTTGACCAAACAGAATTCAGGTTGGTCTATTGCATTTAATTTTAGCTCAGACCATGTTGATTTTTTTCGAAATTTAGGCTAGAGAAGGTTGGAAGATTGATCATGAGAAGAAATTGTCAGCGCTGCAGAGTCAGGAATACAAAGGAGAGGACGAAGCAAAGATATTCAAAACCAAGACTTCCATAAATAAGTTGCAATCACTAATTATTGTCACATCTCAGGCTGTGACTGCCACCTCAACCGCCATTATTGGCCTTAGGGACTCTGATCTTGTTCCTCAGCTTGTTGACCTTTGTCATGGGTATGTATATCTCTTATGCAATTGTTTATTGTTTTCTTTTGTTTATATTTAGATATATCGATAAGATTACTTGATTAGGCCATGAAATCACTAATCAATATGGAACTATGGTGTTAATACTTAATAACAACTTGCCATTGTTACTGCTATAAATAAATGAACTTTGATAAGAGTCATTAGGCCCTGAGAACTTTCATATAATCAAGTGAATTGGACAAAGAAATCATCAATGCGTGATCTTTTTTGAACTTTGCATTTGAGACTTAATAATCAAAGGGATTTAAGGACTTTGAACCGGAACAAAACCTCTTTGAAAAAATGTTTAACCGTGAACTATTCAAATATATTTTCTTATCTTTTTTTCTCTCATTTATATAGTGTGCATATGCTGGTGTGGATCAATAAAATATTTTGGTGGTAGGTGAAATCTTTATGGCTTATCGTTCGGATACACATTTGATCAATCAGCTCTGCGTAATTGCATGTGCCTCTTTGTACCAACCTGTCCAACTACTCCTACATCTTGTAATCAAGCCTTGGCCCACCTTTTGTAGCTGTCAAACTGTTATTTTGGCTCCTAAGTTTTAGTCCCCACTTGAGCAAAAATTGAATTATTGATGGAGCTAGATATATGTTAGCAGTAGTAATGCTATAAGAGAAATGTGTCCTGTACATAACTTTCATTATAAAACATACCACTCATCCACCATTACACCCCCATCCAATGGTTTATGAATGATGTGTCGATATAGGGTATGATGATTGCTATGTTCAGATAATACAACTCATGACGAATGATGTGTTGAATTAAACAATTATCGTTGCTAGTTTCCTACTGTTACTCTTCTTCATTGCTTAACTAATCAAGATCATTGATTAGCATGGACAATTTTTCCAAAATATATGAAACTGCATTATCTAATTACTGTCTTGGGCTTTTATGATTATGATGTGTTGAATGTAGATTCATGTACATGTGGAGATCAATGCACCAGCACCATGAAACTCAAAGCAACATAGTACAGCAAGTCCGTGGCCTTGTGAACAGATCTTCCAGAGGCGACTCAACTTCTGAGCTGCACAGACAGGCGACACGTGATCTTGAATCCGCTGTGTCGGCTTGGCACTCCAGCTTCTGTCGCCTTATAAAATTTCAGCGCGACTTCATCGTCTCCTTACATGCCTGGTTCAAGCTTAGCCTTGTTCCAGTCCATAATGATAATGTCAACCTCAGCATCAGCAGGGAACCCAACGATGCATACATGTTTTTTGATGAATGGAAGCTCGCCCTTGAACGTGTCCCCGACACGGTTGCATCTGAGGCCATCAAGAGCTTCATCAACGTTGTCCATGTGATATACACCAAGCAATCTGAGGAGCTCAAGATCAAGAAGCGAACCGAGAGCGCTTCCAAGGAACTCGAGAAGAAGTCTTCGTCCTTGAGAACCTTAGAGAGGAAGTTTTATAATTCTTATTCTATGGTAGGCATTAGTCTTCCTGATACCGGACCGGATAACGGACAAGGTCTGGACGCACGGGACCCCCTAGCTGAGAAGAAATTGGAACTTGCAACATGCCAGAGGCGAGTCGAAGACGAAATGCTGAGGCACTCAAAGGCTGTGGAGGTGACAAGAGCAATGACACTCAACAATCTGCAGACAGGGTTGCCTGGAGTTTTCCAAGCACTTACCAGTTTCTCTTCATTGTTCACTGAGGCTCTTGAATCTGTGTGTACCCGTTCCTATGCCATCAAGTAGTAGGTATTTTTTATATTTATTTGTTCTGTTCTGGGATCTTAAGTTCTTCATAAGGCTGGGGTCTTTTTTTTTTTTTTTTTTTGGTTGCAAGCTCTTATTGCTCTTACTATATTCATTTATAAATTTGAAATGTAAATATGAAGAATTTTTTGGTTCAACTTATATTTTGATGGGAAGGGGAATTTTCTTATTGTACAGGGAAATTTCTTGGTTTATTATTGTACCTGAGAATTGCAATTTACAATATATCAATAAATTATACGTATTTTGCTTTCAGGTTCCTCGATCAGATTTGTTTTCTTTACATAAATCTGGTTTTTATGCACGTGTGCTTTTGTATGAAGAATAATATACAGTGTGAAAACCAAGTTCTGACTCATTTTAATATGAATAATGATACACAGATTCATAAAAATAGGTTTGGACTCACTTTGATATAGACATCACTTTTCTCACAATTGATATTGTATCACATTTTTTGTAGTCTCACAATACAAAATTAATGATAAAAGATGTGATGTTTATACTAAAACCTTTTTTTTCCAATGGAGTTTCCCTCATTGTTTGAGAAGTTAACTAACTTGTTTTGCAAGTGGCTTGTTCTTCAAACAGGTGTTCTTTCTAGAAGTAGAAGTAAAATTCAAGTACTTTTGTCTTTCTTACTATGTCAACATCTTTCTTGGTAATTCAAGATCATATAAAATTAAATGATAAAACTAGTCTCTAGATTGGTCCTGTGATGATTTTAGGACTATCAATTTTTATCTTCATTTCAAGAAAAAGAAAAATGGTGTGGGGATTGAGGGTGACAGCTAATGTGGACAAGAAATAGATGGAGGATAATTGAAGTTGAAACTTGAAGAGGAAATTCCACAAAGCACATGGCATGTGGAAGAATGGTAATATATATGCCCCTCTTATCACCCACTCAATAGCCTTTTGGAAACTGCCAACCCTTTCACTCATCTTCACGTTGGGTTTCAAAAATGAATGCCTTAGCGATACTTCTTAAATTAATTGCTTCTTATTACATTTTTGCACTTGCCAATAAGTTGGTATACACAAGATTCGAACCTCCAATGTTTATTTAAGCAGACTAGTAAACTAATTGTCTAACCCAACTTGATTCATTGCTTTATTTATTTATTTTGGGCTTGCTGCTTTATTTAATAATGGCTTTATAGATTTAAAATAACATTATTTTATGGTTCTTTGTAGGACTGCACATGAATCGGATAATATCCGCATATCCGCTGTAATTATCTGCATCCGATCTGAATTTTGTGGATATTATTCGATCCGCACTATAATAGGATCGGATTGCGGATTTGGCAGTGATATCCACGGATCCGATTCGCAAATCCGCATATCCGCACATCTCATATAAATAGCATAGTTTAAGAAAGTAAACCCTAATGTGATATGAATTTTAGTGTGTTATTTTATGAATTTTATGATATCTTGTTTTTAATTTTTTATGTTGTACTTCAACTTAGAATAATTAAACTTAAATCTTGTGTTATTATTTTGTTTTTGTTATTTAAGAGAACTTTTATTAATAATATTTTAGAAGTAAATAGGCTTAAACAGGTGAAAAATGAATTTTCTGGATTTTTTTTTTTGTAAAAACAGCCAAACAAAATCTTAAAATTGTTTTTTTGAATTATGCGGATATACCCGATATCCGATCTGCAAGTATGCGGATCGGATTGGATCGGATCCAGCCTGGAAAAAAGCGGATATCGTATCCGATCCGATCCGATGAGTGCAATGTAGATCGAATAGAATTTTAGACTATATCCGATCCGATCCGATCCGTGTGCAGCCTAGTTCCTTGAAAACTCTTGTACAAAATTGTTTGCCCCGTTTAGTGTTAGGTTTTCTTGACCCAATTGCTTGTTTCAATCCTTACCCATTTTCCTTTGTCCCCAAACTGATTTTCACCTTTTTAATGGAGAAGCTAATTCAGCTCTTTAAATGAAGTGGGTTGGGCTATAACTTTGCCTTTTATGGCCCATTAGAATATCTAGGTCTCTGTCCACTACAGATGTGCAATGGAATATTTTCCTTTTAGATATTCACACTTGAAAGCCCAAAATAACAGGCCACACCAAAAATTTAGCTTAAGATGAACAAACCTTACAATAACACACCAAACAATTTTTTTTCCAAAAAAAAAAAAACTTAGCAACACATGGTCTTCTGAAATAATAGATATTCTTTTATTTTTTATTATTAATTTCTGTTAAAGATATAATTATTTATATATTTTTTTTATTTAAATTTTTAAAATAAATAATTTTATTATATTCCATTAGAATTTTTATAACTTAAAAATCTATAATTTAATTTTTATTATCTAAAAAAATTTAGCATAAGACAAACATATAAATCCAAAAAGAAAAAAAAATTTCCTTTTTAAGATAAGTGATTTCATAATAGTTTCAAATTCAAGTCATGGATATAAAAATGGTTGTGGATTGTTGTTTTACCAAAATAACATAAAATAAAAACACAAGATGAATAAACCCTCAAAACAATTGTTGCTTGAGTTGTTAAAAATCATTGCAATAATTGATCTACTTTTGAGAAATCTAAATAGTATATAGAGTGATTACTTTGTGTACAGATAATTAACGGTTCAAATAAATATTGCATAATGACAACAATAAATCCTTTTTCTCACATACTAAATCTACCGGAAGAAAAACTAAATTCGAAATTCTCATGTCTCAAAAACAAAACTCAAAAATAAAATACAAAAGGGTAAAGTATATTTTTTATCTCTAAAGTTTGACAAAAGTTTCAAAAATACCCCTAAGTTTTATTTTGTTTCAATTTTGTTCCAAAAATTTTCGATTTGCATCAAATATACCCCTGATAGCTAATTTTTCAAAAAATTTAAAATCAATTCAACAACAATTTCATAAGAACAACTTTCAACACAAGCAAATCAAGCATAATTTTCATGCATTATTGTTAGATTGGTCTTAAATTTTTTGAAAATTTAGTTGTCGAAGGTATATTTGATGCAAATCGAAAACTTTTGGGACAAAATTGAAACAAAATAAAACTTATGGATATTTTTAAAACTTTTGTCAAACTTCAAGAACAAAAAGTATACTTTACCCAATACAAAATAAGCTAAGTGGCCTATCTTATTACATTATTAAAGTGCCACTAACTAGTTAATGACATAACAGTATAACACAACCTATGAGAAAAGGTTTTATGTACGTTGTGGAGAAAATTCAATGTCCTACAAGAAATTAAAGAAACCAATACCTTCGGCTTTGAATCTCTTATTCTTCCTCCTTTTACTAATTCCAATAACCCCATCCCCCCTCACTACTTTATCAAAATTTTGCAACTTTTCCAAAAGCAAGGAGCAACAAAGTGCAATGCAAAACCACAAATGTTTTGTTTTTAAAAAAAAAAAAGAAAAAAAAAAAAAAACCCCACAAAATCTGTATTATTTGTCTTTCATAAAATGTGAGGAAAAGAGCTTCTATAGTAAATTACAATGAGTATACGTAATAATCATCTTCATGGATTTGAATAATTTTTCTTTCTATAGGTCTAGCTAATTAATTATATTATAGAAATGTATATATTATGGGCTCAAATTTTTCGATATAGAAGGCGTGTGCGTGTCTTTCTTAGATATAGAGTTATGGGGTACCAGACCAATCTATGGGGCAGATTTTTTGTTAGTGTCAGATCCTAGAACTCGGACCGTGCGAGTTCATTGAATTTCAAATTTGGCTCCACAAATCGGAAGGTCCGATTTGGAGCTGGTAAAATTTTGAATTTTCGAAAGGTGGTAATCGAACCTCCGTGTTGTTAATAGTGTGTAATTTTTTTATGAAATGGATTATGAAATCGCAGGATCCGATTTCCATTCCACCCTGACACCACACCAATGTAAAGTCTCACTCCTTCCCATAACCGAGTGCAACACCAACTAGACTTACATGTACAAATTAAAAAGCGTATATTATGCGCGCCACAAAAGATAACCAATAACCGATATTTGATGATTTAGTATCATGCATCCATCAACATTTGTGCCACTTTCAACCTGGATTTTTTTATATATATATATATATATATACTATACCTTAGCTTTCATTATTAACTATATATTCTCTAATGATTTTGTCGATTTTGACCTATAATTATAGGTCAATGGACTTGTCTCTTCTCTAACTATCTATTATTGTATATAAAAACAATCAAATAAAGGCCACTCCTTGTTGTTTTGAATTGATCATAAAAGATGAAACAAATATAATTATGGGAGGGGAAGATGCTAATTAACTACCTATGTGATGATGTATTTTGACCTAATAATCCTAAACGGACCAGACTTTTGGAGAGGTAGAACTGTAGAAGATATAGTTTTCGCTATAACATGTTTAATTTCACCATGCTTTAAGACTTTTGTTTAAAAAAAAAATTTATTAGTGGTATTTAAATTCCCTTATTAATAATTCAACTATAGAAATTGAGATTACTTGTTTTAGAACAACTTTTTTCTATTTAATTTCCATGACTAAAAGCATTGAAAAAGGAACAAATTAAGAGATGTAGTATGAAATTTTAAGAAAATAGTTAAAATACTTAAATTATATTTCTCCTTTTTCTTTTCTACTGTTAATTTCTTCCAATAAAATTTTTAAAATATTAAAACAAAAGAAATAAAAAGATAAAAAAAATGAAATCATGAAAACAAATATTATTAGTCTGTCGTGATATGTGCTTTAGAAGACAAAATAAATACTTCAACAATAAATTTTAAGACATGTCACTATAGTTAATTTTGACTGGTACTGAAGCTTAGCTTTGAGTTTATTTTAGGTTTAATTACTCTGTGAGTTCTTAAAGTTTTATTAAATTTTTAATTAGGTCTCTATATTTTTTTTCCTTTTGATTAAGTCCCTATATCATATCAGATTTTGTAATTAAGTCCCTATCGTGATAAAAACGCTGGAATTAACGGAATATTCTGTTAAGCAAAACGAATATGCATAACACTTGACTGAATATTCTGTATAATTCAATGAAATATTCTGTTAATTTTAACGTTTTTGTCATAATAGAGACTTAGTTATTACAAAATCTGATATGATATAGGTACTTAATTAAAAAAAAAATATAGACACCTAATTGAAAATTTGATGAAACTGTATAAACTGACAGAGTAATTAAACCTTTATTTTATGACATGAGAAAAATAGTCATAATTTTGTTATAATAAAAATAAAACATTATAAGTATTATTTAATAATTTATTAGTTTATAATTTTAAGTTGTTAGAATATTTAATTTAATTAGTAGATTAAACTTTTGTAAGTGGATTTAGATACTTCTTTAATCTAATATAAAAAAAATATAAGTACCTCCTAAATTATATTAATTTGCAGAAATCAGATAAATAAAAAAAAATTTATGATAAAACTATAATATGAACTAATCAAATAAAATATGAATTCTTTGTTAATATTATATAAAAAAAATTAAATAAAAAATAAAATAATTCTCTCTATTCGGCTTCAATTTATCTTTTTTCACTTTATGGTGAGAATCATGTCACGTGATTGTTAAATACAAAATTCACTACTATTACATGCTTGATCTTTGTAGTATAGAGACTAGACTATAGTCCAAATAAAGATGCTATTATATATATTAGGGTATGACACCCCAACTTAAAATCTTGGATTTGCCGCCAAATGTTACACCATTTGTGCGACAATGTATCTATCTTAGGTTGCTTTTCTAATTACAGCGTTTTTGTCTTATAGGTAAGAAATTCCAATCCACATTCTTGATGAGAAAAATCAGCATGCATGCATGATAAGTCACTTTCATTTCATTTCATTACTCACAGGAAAAGTTTTGCACTAATCTTCGAAAGGTGACACTTCAATATTATTGATCCAATCTATATACATATGTATATGATATCGGTTTGACTCTTTATACGAGATCTGTTACATATACAAATTTTTTTGACATATAAATTTATATAAGTTAACTATAATTCAACAAAATCTACTTTCATAATGTGCGCATGAAATCACGACCTTTTTCCTCTAATGTTTATCCCGCATTTCTCCTCTTCCTCTTCTTTCTTCTCCTTTTTCTTTGTATTCTTCTTTCTTTTAATTTTCTTTCGTATTCCTTCTTCTTCTTTACGTATTTCATCCTCTTCGTCGTTCTTTTTATTGCTGCTGTTGTTGTTGCACTTTTTTTCTCATCCTCTTTCTATTGATTTTGCAATACTATATATTGTTTTAGAAGGTAAAACAAGAAAAAAAATATGAATAAGAAACAGCAAAAAATAAAGAGGAAGAAGATGAAGAATTTTAAATTATGCAGAATTTATCAATACAAATATATTGAAAATTCTTAAATAATACACTTAAATGTCTTATTTTTACCCCGAAAGTTGCTGCAACAACACAAAAAATAGTTTTACCCCAAATTTTGCTGCAACTACACAAATTGAGAAAATTCTATGGCAAAAATTTTGGATCAGGTAACGTCATCAATATGGCAAAATTTCTACGATAAGAATAACGACAACAACGATAACGACGATACGTATAAGAAGAAGACGACGATACTATAACGGCGATGATGATCATGATTATGAAGATGATGGAGGAGAAGGAGGAAAAAGAAGAAGGAGAAAAAAGTCCAACAAGAAAAGAAGGAGGAGGAGGAGGTGGTGGTGGTGGTGACGACAATAACAAAAGAGAAAAATAACGAAGAAAGAGATGCAGGGTGCGTGAATATGAATGACTTATATAGACTTATATAGATAAATAATTTGTATGTAGAGTATGTGTAAATGATTTGTATGTGAAAAATAATTATTAATTTAATTTTAATTTCTTGGTTAATGTTAATTTCTCATTAATATGGTGTTAGCTCTGGGGAAATCTACTAATTATTGTATAGGAGTGGCTAGGTTTATGCATGGAATTATATAATTCTATGAACAATAACTAAAATTATTTTATTTATTTAAAATTATAGACAATGAATCATAAATCATTAACTTTAAAATTTAAATTATAAATCTTAAATTCTCTAAAAATGAGAATTGTTAAAATTAAAAAAAAAAAATTAACTAGTGTATATTAACTAACTTGATTCACTATATTCTATTTAAAATTGCTCATGTATAATTAAACAATCAGTGTTGAAATTCATTTTTTTAATCTAAAAACTAATTAAGAACGAAAATATATACCTTATTTGATTACAAAATTCTAATAAAAGATTGTAATTTTTTAGTATTTTCTTTTAAGTAATTTTGTTTAGAATTTTGATAGGTAACCAACACTCAACCAGCTAATTACCAGTTAATTTATTATTAATTAATAATTTTGATTTTTTAAATTATTATTAATTAGTAATTAATTAATTTTTTTAAAAAATATAAAATCAATATATATTAATTGCAGTTGTTTAAAATTAGTTGATTAAAAATTAATTTACCATACTTTTTCTTTCGTTTAACATGTCTCTTTACGTAAAATTTTTTTTCCTAAATTTTTGCATAATTTTTTTTATTTACCTTATATATATATATATATATATTCTCCAATAGAAACAAGAAAATAAAAAAAGTTGTTGGTTTCTTGGATAGATAGTGATGAGATGAGAAAAAGTACTAGAGAAATAAAATTGTCTTGAAGCGGCTACAGCATGGGGACAGTGTGAAGAAGCTGCCCACAAACACTTCATTCATTGGCTTCTTCCTCGTCTTCTTTCACTACCAATTTCTCATTTATCGTTTCTCTATATTCATTAATAAATATTTCTGTATGCACCTGCAAATTTTGTCTATATTCTCCATCTCCCTCTGGAGAGAAAATTCTTTCTTTCGATAAATCAATGAGAAATTATTGCTAGGGTTATATCAACTATTATAACTACTTTTGCTAATTCATTTTAACCATTATTGGCATCATTTAGTGATGAATTTATTGAGAAAATAGTTGCTCGCTATACCAAGACAACACACGCTTTTAACCGTTGCAAACACATTGGAGAGATTCGTTAAATTATTTGCAACGGATAAATGAGAAATATTTCTTTGCTGTTTTTTTTTTTTTTTTTTAAAACAAGGAAACTAGTTTTTTAATAAAATTTCTGCTAGTTGTTTACTATTATTCTTAGAGTAAAGTATCGTTTTTGTCCTCAACATTTGGGGTAAGTCTCAACGTTGTCCCTAACGTTTTAATCGTCCTATTTAAGTCTCTAACGTTTCAAAATTGACTCAATGTTGTCTGCCATTAGGAATCTGTTAACAGAATTGACGGTGGGACAAAATTGAGACGATTTGAAACGTTAGGGACTTAAATAGGACGAAAACGTTAGGGATAAAAACGATACATAAAAATAAATTTTAATTTGATTTTATCTTTCAATAATATTAATTTTTTTACTGTACATAGTATTCAATTATTTTTTAATTACATCTAAATAAATTACACTTAATCACATTACTTTCTTTTTAAATAACTTTATTTTCTGATAATTTTAAAGAATTTTGATACATTAGAAACAAAAGGTATAATTTATATTTTATTGTATATATATTTTTTTTTCTTTTCTACAAGTTTATATACTAGTCATTCTACAAATATTTCATGATAACTAAAAATCTTTAAGAGTAAAATTATAAAAAAAAATTATTTATTTAAAATGAAAGTAATATGATTAAGTGTAATTTACTTAGATGTGATTAAAAAATAATTGAATATTATTTATAATAAAAATTGATATTATTGAAGGATAAAATTAAAATTTATTCATATGTATCATTTTTGTCTCCAACGTTTTCGTCCTATTTGAGTCCCTAACGTTTTAAAATCGTCTCAATTTTGTCCCGCCGTCAATTCTGTTAACGGATCCCTAACGGCAGAACAACATTGAGTCAGTTTTGAAACGTTAGGTACTTAAATAGGACGATTGAAACGTTAGGGACAACTTTAAAACTTATCCCAAACGTTAAAGACAAAAACGATCTTTTACTCTTATTTTAAGAATTTTTTATTCTTTTATCCGTGAATTTATTATTATTACTAATAGGATAATTCAACTATGTTAAATTACAATTCATTTCATTTATGATGTTTTGCCCTGGTTTTCCTTACCTGATTTGGAGTGTTTTTCATTTTTATTTTTCTTTTTTTTTTTTGAAAATAGTTTGAAATTTAAAAAAATATAATAAAGAATATAATTTAAATAAATCTATAAACCTCTGACCGGCATATATACTAATAAATTCATAATAAAAAAATATAAATAAATGAGAAAGTCAAAATGTTTCCATAATATTATTAAATATTTATTGTTTTATATAAAATATTTTTTAAGATAATGAGCATGAAAGTTAATTATGTTTGTTTGCGTAATAGCACTTAACTGAATATATCATTATAAATTAAAATTATATAAATCAATTAAAATCCTTCATATTTTAAATAATACATGTTAGAATAATTAATGATAGGAAAAAATTAAACTCTTTCACTTAATAATAAATAAGATGCTTATAAAGAAAATGTTAACTAAAATAATATGACTTGATTTTTTTATATTTTATTTCATTGGCTTTTATCCTAATTAAATTAAAAGTGTATATAATATTTTCGTTATCAGGAAATATCAAACCGGAATTTCAATTATTTATTTGATTTTCTTTCTATATTTTTCTTAACTAAGATAGAAAATTTTATTGAAATGAAAAAATTGGATCCAAATATGGGTCTCATACATCATCATTATTTATGGAATATCCACCAAATTTCTCATGTCTTAACATAATCTCAAATGCACATACAACCAAGACAAAAAACAGAAACAACTTCTTTTTTATCTTCTTTTTTTTTTTAAATCTTCTTCTAACTTCCATGCTTCCTCAACAATCAGCACAGGAAGCTCCATCTTACCTTTAAAAAATATGAGTATTTCTAGTTTTTCATATGTTCCATAAAAAGTAAGCCGCTTACGAAATCTTTTTATTTTTTTATGTCTCTAAAGTTTGAAATTTTCAATTAGGGTCAACCACTATTTTCGTAGGTCTGTATCTTAATTCAAGTTAGGGATTGTGAGTCCAAAATGCTACCAAATTACTGAGAATTAAGGACAATTGATCAATCAGTGTAAAATATTTTCATCATTTTGAAAGCATCTACTGCATATGGGTGGGATTGAAGAGATTCTTTAGTTCAATCTCTGTCTAACTGGCATGCATTATTTTCGATAGAAAATTTTTTATTTTAGCTTGGCATTTCAATTCCTAAATAGAAGACTATAATTTCTCCTGGCGACATCGTTCTAGGAGTAGCTCTATTGGGGAGTGAAGGAAATGGAAAGGTAGAGCATATTCGGAAGAGACTGAGTACTGATCGTGTTTTTCCTTTCTCCAAACAGGTGTGACTTCATCTCCATCTATTTGTGTCTGCATGATTATTTGATATTGTTCTGCACTAAAATTATCTGAAAGTAGTTGTTAATTTCACTGCCCATTAGCTGTAATCAATTGAGAGATCCAAATTAATTTCGAGTTGGAATTGGGGTTACTGAAGGTAATTGGTGGGTAGTGATCTTTAATCTAATGATCTTATGTGATTCTAACTCAGTGTCCTCTGCCAATCTTCCAAAAGATTCCTTTCTCTAGTATCTTTTGCCCTTCTAACAAACTTCTCCAACCCCAAGAGGGGTTCCTGTCTGTCTTTGTGTGATACGATATTCGAGTGTCTGAAGTACTTACTCTTGCAAAATTTGTAAATCAGAGAATTAGGTTTCGTTAGTAGTCGTCATCCTTGTTTCCTCAGCATAGCTAAATTAAAAACTTTTTAAGTCTTTGAAGTTTAGGCCTCTTTATTTTTCGGTCTGCAAATAATACTCAAATTCACCCTGTGCATCCTTCTTTCCTCATCATTTTGTCCCCACCATAATTACATAATCGTTCTCTGGATTTCTTCTACTAGCCGAAAGTATAGATCTCTTCTAATGTTGTAACTTCTTTACCACTTTGTCTTTGATAAAATTAAAAGTAGACTTCTTTGATCTGTGAATAACTACTATAAGGCCCAGGTACATGTCTTAGTTCCAAACATGAAGAACCTATAGAATACCAGATAAATATTCTCTAGTAACCATTAGGGTGTTATGGCTAAAGAAAATTGAAGATTTATCCAAATTCACCACTTTTTCACTTAGTTAACTATAATTATTTAGCACATTAAGTATATTAACACAGTTCTTTTGTGAAGCCTTGCTAAATAAAATAGAATTATCAACAAAAAATAAATGACTGATAGTAGAACACTTACGATTGAGTCTCAAACCCACAATTTTGCGTCTTTGTTCTCCTCTGTGGAGCAGATGGGAGAGTCCCTCTGCACAAAGCAAAAATAAATAAAAAGAGACGAAACCCTCTACATGATTTGAAAAAAAACTATGAGGTTGACCTTCCACAATAACAGAATATGAGACTATTATCACACATTTCTTCATCCAGTCTATCCATTTCTTACTAAATCTCATTTTCTCCACTATAGTTCACACAAAACTCCATTCCACCCTATCATATACTTTACTTATATCCAACTTCAGTGCTAAGTCTTAATTATCATAATGTTTATTCTTCAAATAATGCATATATTCATGAGCAATTAAAATGTTGTCACTAATAAGCATGCCTTTAATTAATGCACTTTGATTAGAGCTAATTATCTTGTTCATCACATATATTTACGAGCAATTAAAATATTGTCACTAATAAGGCTGCCTTTAATTAATGTACTTTGATTAGAGCTAATTATCTTGTTCATCACATGTTGTATACGGTGAATCAATATTTTAGACACAATCTTGTAAAACACACCGAGTCTGATTTGTCTAATTTATTTTATATATCTCGCATTTGGTACTTTAGGGACAAGACAAATATTAGTGTGGTTAAAAAACCATAGCATATGACCTCCAAAGAAAAAATTGGCCGCTGCTCTATTAACATCATCTTTAATTATTTTTCAAAAGAATTAAAAAAATTAGCTGTAAATCTATCCTCACTTGGGGCAGAGAAATGGTTGATAGAAAATGTAACCAATTTAATTTTTTTCTCTGTGACTGGTCTGGTTAACATTTTGTTCGTATTAGGCTATTAGCATCTATCTTTCATGGCATATCCTCCAAATCATCTGTAGAGTCTTTAGGATTAGAGGTGCTAAAGAGGGCTTCAAAATACAACTGAGCAATGGTGACAATACCCGTTGAATCTGTTTTAAATTCTCCATCTTCATCTTCCAACCTTGAGATCTTATTTTTCCGATTCCTTGTTTGCACTTTGGAATGAAAAAACTTAGTATTGTTGTCCCCATTGCAGCCAATTAACTCAAATTTCTCCTTCCAATACATCTCTTTCATTTCATACGCATCCTCCAATTTAGCCTCAATATGCCTTATAACCTCTCCATTTGTATCGGGGCTCCGATTCTGTTCTTCCACTAACATGTTATTGAGGTTAAAGATCTGAATTTTAGTGTCAGAACCATAACTACTAGTCTTTTGCTAGTCCATCAGGGCGTGTCTGCACCATGTTAGCTTTTGATGCAGTTGGAACATTGGTGAATCCTCCACCTCCTTCCCTGCCTTGACAATCTCTCTTGCCTCCTCCTTATCATATCAGCGTTCTTGAAACTTAAATCTCCTTTTAGGTTTAGGACCAGAATCAGAATTAAAAAAAATTGGTTTATGGTCTGATCCGATATCCTCCAAGTGGGACAATATATCCCTCAGGTAAGATTCTCTTAGAGTTGCTGAAATGAGACCTCTATTCAATCTCTCCCTGATGTAGTTGCCATTAAATTGTCTGTTGCTCCATGTAAATTTTCTCTCTTTAAAACCAACATCCACCAATCTTCCTCTATTAATAAAATCATTGAATTGTTGAATGAAAGAGCTTGACTTCATCCTCCCTCCCTTCTTTTCATGGTAAGCCGTTATAGCATTAAAGTCATCAATTACAAGACAGTGATCCCGTCAGATGCTTGTAATAATACTCAAGATTCTATCAAATTGTGCTTCCCGAGACCTCTCTTTTGTGTGCAAATGAACCCCAACTATCTCCTATATTTGCTACAGTGATGGTTCCTCCCACCTAAAATGGATGTAGTAATCTTTTTGTTAGACTATTTGAATGTTACTCCTTCCCTTCCATGTCACAACTAAACCACCAGATAATCCTCTTGGCGCCACACGCACACAGTGAACATACTCAAACCCAAAACTTAAAACAATTCTCTCCACATTTGGGGTAGTGTTCTTTGTTTCACATAGAAACACTACCTCGGAAAAATGGGTTTTCATCAACCCTTTCATGTTGTGAATTGTCAGAGATTTTTCCAAACTTCGACAATTCTACATCAACATCTTTATGGACCTTTGGGTGCCAAGTATTGGGTGGCACCCTCTTCCAATTTCACTTGAGTTTCCTCTGTGTAGACAATGTCTTCTTCTTCGATCCTTCTCCCTCCTCCTCCGATCTCCTTTTTGCACCTGAAATCAATCCATGTGAGTAGACCTTTTTCTAGCCATCTGTTTTAGCTTCGGTTTCTTCACTGTTAGGTGGTTCTCCTTCCCTCCCTTGCTGGAAAAGGTGAATTGTAGTTGCTGACCAGCCTTTTGACCACCTTCTGCATGTGCTACACCATCAATATTGAAGTTGTTTGATGCATTTTCAATAGAATCAACCTCCTTTGATGTTGAGTCTTCTCTTCTTAGTACTCCTAGATTTATTGCACTCTGATCTTTTTATTCTTCTCTCCCCTTTTGCCTCCCTTCTTCCCTAACTGACAAGTTTGACAATCCTTTTAATAGTTTGATTGGAGTTGGATTCTTAGCTTTATCCAATCTAACCGTTATTTTTGTTGAAATTGATAAGTTGTCATTTGGTTTGTTTATGTCTACTCTCTTCCTTATTTGATCTGCTCGCAACCACCCCCTTCCCCGCGAAGCTCGTCTTCTACTTCACTCGAAACCGCATCCCTTAATTATATTAAGATATGACTTGTAATTAATATAATTCTAAATTTCATATATATAATTGATTTATCAAAGATATTTTAAAGATTTTCATCTTAAAGATTTAAAAGTTTATAGAAAGTTATTCACTTTTAAAAATATCTTTAAAAAATATTCATCATTTAATTTAAAAGGTCTAAAATATCTTACATCATAATCTTTCTTTAATTTTGTTTTTTCATTCATGATTTATCTAATTTAATTAAGAAATCATTTAATTGTTTGTTAAAAATTGTAAAATTACTATCAAGGTGTCATAATAAACTTTAATGTAATATTAAATATTGGCAAATTTAATAAAATAATAAAAATCAAATAAATAAAAAAGTAAATAGTTTAGTAATAATATTATTACGTGTATAAATACTAATTACCTGCTAAATAGTGACACATTTTATGTCGCCATATTTTCTTACTAATCTACACACACTGCGTGTAGCATGCATTGCTTCATTCATTAAAGATGTACATAGAGTTTGGTGGGAATTTTTTAAGTTTTAACTTTTAAGACAATACAGTTTAGGTGAATTGAAATAAATTGCCATTTTGTCAACATAATAATATTTAGTTTTTGATAGAATGGTTTCCATTATGACGATTCAATCAGACGTATATCCTAAGTGTGAGGGTCATACTCTAAAAAAGATTTTAAAGATCAATCACTTGATTTTTTTTTTTATTTTTTTTATGTTTCAAATTTTCAAATTTAGTGATTTTATGAATTGGACCTTTTGTGATTTTTTTATTTCAAATGACCGAAAATTAAAAAATAAAAACTTAATTTTTTTTTCTTAATTTTTTGCATGTATCTCTTAAATAATTATCCAAAAATTTTCAAAAAGAATTTGAATAATCAAAGAGTTGAGCTAAAATGCGTGTCTTAAGGTTATCGATTGAAATTTTTTTTATAAAAAAAATAATAAAACTTAAATTTTTAATATATTTATTAAAAGATTATTTTTAATTTTACTAATAATAACTTTAACATATAGTTTTAACTAAGAATAAAACTCTACATTCAAGCAAAATACTTAATCAAGTCTAACCAAATTATTATAACCGCTTTTCAAATCACGCGCATTCTCCTTCTCATTCTCTTTCTCCGTTTTCTTCTCCTCCTCCTTTGATGTTGTGTCTTCTTCTTCTTTTCCTTTTTCGTTATCGTTATCACCAACAACACCAACATTTTGCTAACATCTTTATTCATTAAATAATTTCAATTTATTTCTTAGTTTATTTCAGTTCATTTGTGTGTTAATTGAGGTTCATTTGATACTGCTGATAAGCATTGACCAATTTTTTTATTCCTTAAGTAATTTTATTTCATTTCTTAGTTTAATTGAGATTTATTTGAATCCAAAAATGAATTCGATGTGTTTTTATTGATGATTTAATCTTTTTGACTACTTGTTCAAAATTGAACTAATTTCGGTTCATTTGTGTGTTAATTGATGTCCACTTGATACAGTGGATAAGTATTGACAAAATTTTTTAGCAAAGAAGAATGAAATTATTTATGATCACTTTATTCAATTGCATTAGATTCCACTCCACTCCATTCTATTAATTTAGTTTTGAAAAACAGTAAAAAAGACTCAATCATCAATGAAAATACATCGAATTCATTTTTGGATCCAAATGAACCTCAAATAAACTAAGAAACGAATCAAAATTACTTAAGAAATAAAAAATTTGGTCAATACTTACAGCAGCATCAAATGAACCTTAATTAACATACAAATAAACCGAAATTAGTTCAGTTTTGAACAAGTAGTCAAAAAGACTCAATCATCGACAAAAACATATCCAATTCATTTATGGATCTAAATGAATCTCAATTAAACTAAGAAATGAACCGAAATTACTTAAGGAATAAAAAATTTGGTCAATACTTATCAGCAGCATCAAGTAAACCTCAGTTAACACATAAATGAACCGAAATTAGTTCAGTTTTGAACAAGCAGTTAAAAAGACTCAATCATTAACAAAAATACATTGAATTCATTCCTGGATCCAAATGAACCTTAATTAAAAGGAGGAGAAAAAATGTAGCAACAATAGTAGCAATAAAAGAACGACGATTGAGAGAAAACACGCGAAGAAGAATAAGGAACTCGACGAAGAAAAAGGATGAATGCAAAGAAGAAGAAGAAGGAAGAATGCAAAGAAGAAGAAGAAGGAGGAGGAATGCAAAGATGAAGAAGGATATATATATATATATATATATTGCGTTAATGAAGCGCGCGTGTGTATACGTTGGTGTAATGAAAATAGTTTTTGTTGAGTTTAGGTAAATTTGATTGGATTTGGTTATCAAAAAGACTTGAATGTGTAGCTGGATTATTTAACTAAACCACTTAAAAAGTAATAGTACATATTTAAGAGTTTTTAATTTTTTAAAACCACAATATCATTTTTTCCGAGATTATTTACTACATTTTTTTTGTGTTGAGCAATAAGAGAATAATTTTGATTTTCCCCATCATGTGAACTTTCTCTTAACAGTGTATATGAGTGGGGTGAAATTGGATTTGTCCTGATTCAGATTCGATCCTAAATATACACTAAATTTTTTTTTATTCTAATCCGGTCTCAAACCCGATAAAACCTAAACATTTTTGGGTCACAATTATACTAGATTCAAACGGGGTAAAAATCGGACCTTGAAAGTTTTAACAATAATTTATAAAGAAATTTATTTATAAAGAAACTCATTTATGATGCACTTATTTATAAAGAAGAAACGTGTTATCGAGAAATTGATATCCATATTTGAACTTAAATGTATTCATAAATTCTAATTTGATGTTTCTTTGATCCATGTTCTAATTCAACAAGCGTGATTAAAAATAAAACAATAAGCTTATAATTAATATAGGGGTTAAGTATGATTTTGGTCCTTAAGGTATAGGCTGAAATTTTCTTTCGTCCCCAACTTTTTTTTTCATATAAAATCGTCCCTAACGTTTAAAACTAACTTTTAAAATAGTTTTTTTTTACTTAATATTATAATTTTGGACCAAATTATCCATAACAAAAAAAATTATAAAGTAAAAAAAAAAAAAGAGAAATAGAGTGTTTCTGCTTATGCGAATGGGAAAGGGAAGAAGAAGGGGGAAGGGAAGAAGAAGAAGCAGCTATCTACAATCCACCTCTGCCTCCACTTATGCCGCCACCTCCATACGATTTTGGTCCCTAAGGTAAGGACGATTTTTAAACTAAGTTAAATCGTACGGACGATTTTGTATGCAAAAAAGGTTTGGGACGAAAAAATTTTTCAGTCTATACCTTAAGGACCAAAATCATACTTAATCCTTAATATAACATAATAGTGGAATTAATTTAAAACATATATACATTTTTTAGTTCTCTTAAAGTACACATAAGTCGAATAAAATCAAATTCGCCTTGACCTGAATCCAACCCTAAATAATGATCAAATTTATTTTTAAGATTTTTATCCAACTCTAAATCTAATAAAATTATATGAAATTAATTCTTAAAATATTTAGATTCAAATCGGGTCTTTGGATTCGAAGATATCTTTTTTTTTTTGCTCAATTTTTGTCGTTTTTGAAATTCTTTTAACATCAAATTTGTGTTTTTCAATTTCACCGCTTTTTTCAACCTACCCTTACCAACTCGATCTTGTTGCACCAGGCAACAAAGATGCATTAACCATTTCACGAAGTATGTGTCCAGATAACCCAAAATCCCGATAATTTGCTCTTGGTCTTCCGGTCAAAAAACAACGTCGATGAAGACGTGTAGATGCATTATTACGCGGTAGTAATTCTAACTTTTCATGAATTTATCATTTTTGACTTAACGACGGAACTTTGCTTATTTCTTTTTTTGAGGATCGGCGAATCAAACCCGACCATGTACACCGTTACTTTCTCTTGCATTGAAATAAAGTGGGAGAAAACGGCCATCTGTCTGATTTACATGCATCGTAGTCATTTGTCAGCAGCCTCATGGATTCATTAATATGGAGTGATGCTAGATAGTTAAAGAATAATTATAATATAAAAATGTTATGTAAAAATTTTTGTTTTTTTTGATAAGTAAGTGACATATATTTTTTTATTATTTATCATCTTTATTACCTACCATTTTACTGCATGTTTAGAGTCATTAATGTTCTTTCCAAAATTAATTTCACTTTCTCTCAATCAAATTCCTAACATCTCTCAATCACATTATTATCCATTAAATGCAATAATTTTCTGCAAAAATTATGAAAGTTAAATTAAAAAATTTTAACAACTTTTACTATACAACTTATATTTTACATATAGACTATTAAAAAATAAAAAATAAAATATAAAATATAAACAAAAATTTAAAAATAATTTTTAAAAAATAATTATTAACTCGTCATATTAAAATCAATAAATAAACATACATATGAATATTAAATAAAAATATTAAAATAATTAAAATTATGACCTACTAGTGCACATATGGGATAATTTGAAGAATACAATAAGATGTATAGTTTAAAATTTGATAATATTAATTATAAAAATTTATTAATTATAGATATCATAGGTATGAAATTATAAATATTATAAATATAAATTATGGATGTTATTAATATGAAATTATGAATATTATGTGTATAAATTTATGGATGTTATGAGTAAATTTATCAATTGAATAAATTAATTTAAGAATTTGACATTTTTTTAAATTCAATTATGATAAAATTTAAAAACATTTGTGTTAACTTTATAGTTACTTATGCAATAACTAAAAAATGATACGTGTATGGATGTAATATCTAATAAACAACCAACTTGAGTTGGTCGAGTGGTCAGCTCACTCGTCCACTTAAACAAGTGTCGGGAGTTCGAATCCCGCCTTGTGTATGCAACAACCCATTGGCCAACGGCAGACCCTTAAATGAAGCTCAGATCCGCGACGGATTAGTCCTTGACCTGTGTATGAACATAGTAGTACAATATAGTTAAAAATACACATAAAAAAAATGGTTTATGAACATAGCTCACTCTGTTGTTCAAATTCTTCGTCAGCACCTTCTACTGTAAGTACTGTATTAAGGTCGAATTCAATTGCCATACTATTTGCAATGATAAAGATGACTTCTTGTAAAATTTTTTGGCCTATTCTAAATTTCTAATTGTGCTTGCAATGGTATTAGAGTTGTGAATTTTGAATAAAAATAATTGAATTAATGGAAACAAAACCATATTAGGATAGCTTTCAGGTTTTGTATCTCCATTGAACGATGATAAATTATTTAACAAAAATAAAAAATCAATTACAATTAACTCATTTAATACAAATTATCATTACCGTTCTTTATAATTATTATTAGTCTTTATTGTATTCTTAAATATAAAAATTAAATTATAAAAAAATATTAAGTATTGATTACAAGAATACCTAATAATAAGAAATATAATATTATAATTAAAGTCATTAATAAATGAGACTGATAAGAATATGATAAGTAGATTGATAGAAAGATAAGATAAAAAATAAAATTATTATTAAATTATATAAATAAAATAAATTATAAAAAATTTTGGTTAATTTTCGGTTTCCTTATTTTTATTATACCAAATGAGAATACGGTCAAAGTAATTAGGCCACATTTATTGTGTGCCAAGCAACAATTTCTCAAAGAAGGTACACACAAAATGCATATTATCATGCCAATATTCTGGTGGACTCCACTTCACATCCTTTGTTTGGATAAACTATACTATTTCTATCTTTCTTTTTATCTTGTTTTTTAACATTTTAGGTGTATATTTATTCTTTAGTGTATTTTTATTTGAGAGATAAAGTAACCATAAATTTTAGTTATACTAGTCTCGTGTAAAATTTTATGTACATCACATTTTTCGTGTTTTACATTTTTATCTTATAACACTCTTTAGTCAAGATTATCATCCTACTAATAAAGTAGTGATAAAAATATATCAAGAGACTAACTTTATTCATGATTTCAAATTTAAAAGACTAAATAAATTAACATAAATTTGAAAAATCAAATTAAATTTAAAGGACCAAATAGTCTTCGCACCAAAATTTTATCCATCAATTTATTTTGACCTAATAAATAATAAGAACAATAATGAAATTGGGTAGGAGGAGTTGGCCATTCACTTTTGTTTTTTTGTTTTTTTTTTTCATTTTTGAGCTCCGGTCGGGTTGACCCGTCCGATTTTCAGCAAACCGGAGGCACGACCGGTTTATTTGACCCGGACCGAGTCATGGTTTTTTTTTTTTTTTAATGAACGGCGTCGTTCCATCCCCTCCCCCCCTTTTTCTCCCTTTCCCCCTCTGAATCCCTAATTGGTGAAGATCACCCCCCCCCCCCAACCAACGCTATCTCCTCTCTCGACTCTCTTTCTCAGTTTCTAGTCACTCTCTCCCACGAGCTCAAGCTCTCGTCAGGCTCTCCCTTCCCTGCACTCGCTTCGCCGGCGGCATAAGCAAACGGAACCGCATCTGGTTCCTCGGGTGGTGGTGGTGGTCATCTTCTTGCTTCTCACAGTCTCTGTCTCGCACCTGGTCTCGATCTCTCCCTTTCCTGCGCCCTTCGTCGCCGGTAGCAGAGGCAACAGATCCCGGTCGGCTGGTCTTGGTTGTCGTCTTCTTGCTTCGAGCCTTGCCGTCAGCTTCTCCCTCGCCATCAGCTCCTCCTTCGCCGTCAGCTTCCTTCGTGCAACCCGATTTGGTGAGTTCCCCCTGTTCTTTCTGTTTCAATTTTGTTGCTGCATAACTGCACTTTGATTTTGTTGCTGAAAATAATTTGTTACTGAAAGTTGAATGTGTTGCTGAAATTTGTTACCGATTATCCTGAACCTTGAATTTGTTGTTGACTTGCCAAAATAATCACTTAGCTTGACTTAGATTAAGTTTGTTCGTTGCCGAAAATCTATGAGTTTATTGAACCTTGAATTTGGTGCTGTTTTGCTGAATAATCACTTAGTTAAATTTTTTATTGTTGTAAATCTGTTAAATCATGTTGAATTTGTTACTTATTATCCTCACTGAAGATTGAATCTATTGTTGTCTTGCTGAAATAATCACCTATCTAAATTTTTTATTGTTGTAAATATATAGATCATCTCGAGATAAATTTTTTGTTGCTAAAAATTATTATAGTTGAATTTGTTGTTGAAAATGAGGTTCATGCTCTATGCAATTGTTCAGATAAATTGTTGTCCCATACTTTCTGTTTGTATTATTATGAATTATTTTTGGTATTGATTTGTGAAAGACACACAAATGTAGATATAGATGCAAATCAAAATGAAGGAAATGTTGGTCAAGCTTCAAATTTGTTTTATGAAGATATAGATGTCGACTTTCAAATTTGTTTTTTCTTGTTCTTTAAATTGAGAAAGTATTTTGTACTATTGACTAGTTTATTATTTTTTTTTTTGCATCATTTGTTATGTCTAAGAATTGATAGTTGATTGTTATTAATATATTTATGAAGACATATATTTTAAGTTTTAATTTTATTTTTATAATTTTATATTTTTATTTAATTATGACTGGGTCAACCGGGTGAATTAGCGATCCACCGGTTGAACCAGTGATCCAGTGACCCCGACCGGGTCAATTACTAGTTCGGTTCTGATAACTAGTGACGTTTCCATTTCTCATTTCCCAGTCTCCCCCATTGTTCTGTCCTGATCCTTTCTCAACAACTATGGCAACCGGGCTGCTGAGGAGATCCCTGTCTAGGGTTCCGTCATCCCCGGCTTCCAAGCTGGCCCTAATTCGGGCTCACGCATCGGAGCCTGAAGCCCAGCAGGTCGATGCCAAGGCCCGCGGCACCTCCACGATGAAGACGTTCCAAATCTACCGTTGGAATCCGGACAGCCCGTCGAAGCCGGAGCTGAAGAACTACGAAATCAACCTGAAGGAGTGCGGGCCCATGGTGCTCGACGCCCTCATCAAAATCAAGAACGAGATTGACCCAACCCTCACGTTCCGCAGGTCGTGCCGGGAGGGGATCTGTGGTTCTTGCGCAATGAACATCGACGGTTGCAACGGCCTCGCATGCCTGACGAAGATCCCTTCGTCCAACGTGTCGACAATCACGCCGCTGCCGCATATGTTCGTGATAAAGGATTTGGTGGTAGATATGACTAATTTCTATAACCAGTACAAGAGCATTGAGCCGTGGCTGAAGAGGAAGAACCCACCGACGGTGCCCGGGAAGGAGATCCTTCAGAGCAAGAAGGACCGCTCCAAGCTTGATGGGATGTATGAGTGTATACTGTGTGCCTGCTGTAGCACATCCTGCCCTAGTTACTGGTGGAACCCTGAATCTTATTTGGGACCTGCTGCGTTGCTCCACGCTAACAGGTAACACCTTAAGTATGTTTTCTTGCTTGTAAAGTGTTTGTTGTTATGATTGTATGGTTGTTGTTGTTGTTGATCAGAGAAATTTTTGAGGTAACAAGAACATACTTTTTCATTGAGAAAGAAATTATGGTTATGTGGCCTTTAAAATAATCAGTAGTTTCTAGGTTCAGCGATTGCTTCCCAATATATATTTCTGTTGTGCATGCAGCATGCTTTGATTTGTTATGTAGTTAGGTTTTTTGTTCTGCTGTGGGGTTTGTTATTGAGCAAGTATGTAGTTCAATGGTTGCTTCTCAATTTATGTTTCTGTTGTGCATGCTTTAATTTGTTTTGTAGTTAGGTTATCTGTTGCTGCTGTGAGGTTTGTTATTGAGCAAGTATGTCCGAGTTTTGGTTAGTTCTTGATGAAAATGATCGAGGCGAAAGAGTTAGGAGTTTCTGTAAATGAATATGATATTGTAGTTGTAGGTGGCCAATGCACCTTTCCTTTGTTTTCCCTATATTCGTTTTGTTTACTTTTGATATTTATTTGACATTTCGTATGGTAGTTTAGCATAATGTTGTTTCTGTTTTTAGTCACTCATGTTATGTTTATGCAGTGCTGTACATATTTTATCATGAGTTTTGGTATGAGAATTGCACATAATGCATGCACAAACTTATCGTCATGCCCCACGAATTATTAGCTCCCTGCTTTTCTTCTCGTTTGTATAAGAGGTATGGTAGGTTCTACAGTAGTTCTAGTTAACAAACAATGTGACAGATGAACAAAGATTTAAAAATAAATCATGCTTTATTAGGAATGGATAAATTTATATCTCCATTTTACTTGCTGGTTTATAATTGTTAGAAGATGTTTATTTTACATTTAGTTCATTGTGCTGTATCTTGTGTATTTTGTTAGCTTTATTACTAGTCATTTGATTTGTTTGTTGTTTAAAGACTAAAGTACTAAAACTGATTATGAAAGATTATGATGCTGGCAAATCTGACCATAAAAGAATTAAAACTAACTTGTAATCATAAAAAATGAGGGTCGACAGACAAACAAAATTATCTAAACCCTAAAAAACTAATAAAAATTCCTAAATTACTCTTCTACCCCAACATAATTACTCTCAAACTCTAACCCTACCACATCCCCATTCTCCAATCCTCTTCACCACCCCCAATTTCCCAATCTCTTTTTGATGACCAGACTCCGGTGAACGGCTCTGCAGCCGACAAGGGCGATGTCGCGTGGCGGTTCCGGAACAAGAGGGAGAAATCTTGGCAGAAGTACCGCGACTTCCGGCGGTTCAAGCTCTAGCTCACCGACATTGTAAGTACTGTGCATGCCAGCCGATGGCATTCAGGTAGCAATGCGCAGCGGAACCCATCCGTCCGCAAAATGAAGGTGCTTACAGTGGTGCCAACGATAAGGATAAGGCTTTGCCGAAAATTTCAAACCGTGATGATGAGATTAATGATACTATTCCTACTTTGGGATTGGCAATTAACTTTAGGAATGGCAAGTATTTGTATTATTCAAGGAATGGGGATTATTGCAAAGGAATGAATCATTATATGTGGAGTTTCTTGTGTGGATTGGGTGAGGCTATGTTTTTGAATAGGACTTTTGCGATGGATTTGAGTGTTTGCTTAGCTGCAACATATAATCCTAGCCATAAGGATGAGGAAGGGAAGGATTTTTGGTATTATTTCAATTTCGAGCATCTGAAGGAGGGGGCTTCCATTGTGGAGGAAGGTGAAGAGGATTGGAGAATGGGGATGTGGTAGGGTTAGAGTTTGAGAATGATTATATTAGGGTAGAAGGGCAATTTAGGAATTTTTATTAGTTTTTTAGGGTTCGGGTAATTTTGTCTGTCGAACCTCATTTTTTATGGTTACAAGTTAGTTTTAATTCTTTTATGGTCGGATTGGTCAGCGTCATAATCTTTCATGGTCAGTTTTGGTACTTTAGTCTTGTTTAAACCTAAAACATTGTCTGTGATGAAATTTACAGGTGGATAAGTGACAGTCGTGACGAGTACACTAAGGAGAGATTGGAGGCCATTAATGATGAATTCAAGCTCTATCGCTGCCACACCATATTGAATTGTGCTCGCGCCTGCCCAAAGGGTTTGAACCCCGGAAAGCAAATCCAACATATCAAGTCACTTCAGCCCAAAGCTTGAGATTCTAATTTTTAGAGGCATGATGGCGTTTGCATTTGATCATTGATGCTGGGGTTTTGTTTTTCCTTCATATGCGGGGATGAAATAGCTTTTCTCTTAATAAAAAGCTGAGCCCACCTTTTGTAAAACTTGTGTTTGTTGTTTTGGAATAAATATCAATAGCCAATTGGACACCAAATTGGTTGTAGCATCTTATTTAACATGCTGCAGAGAATATCCCCCTTCTGCTTGTTGCTGGAGCCAATTTTGGAGATTTCATAGTGCTAGACGAGGAAACATGATTAGTTTGTTACGGTAAGTTTCATTTCCAAATGCAAGAAAGTGACATAGTTATCAAATCCAGTTCGATCCGGCCGGTTCGATCGAAAATCCGTTAAAATCACACTAAATTAGTTCCTAAAATATTTGGGTTCGAACCGGATTTTCGGACCGGGTCCGGCCATGTACACCCTTACTTTCTCTTGCATTGAAATAAAGTGGGAGAAAACGGCCTTCTATCTGATTTACATGCATCGTAGTCGTTTGTCAGCAGCCTCATGGATTCATTATTATACACACAAAATGCATATTATCATGCCAATATTCTGGTGGACTCCACTTCACATCTTTTGTTTGGATAAACTATGCTATTTCTATCTTTCTTTTTATTTTATTTTTTAACATTTTAGGTGTATATTTATTCTTTAGTGTATTTTTAGTTGAGAGATAAAGTAACCATAAATTTTAGTTGTACTAGTTTCGTGTAAAATTTTATGTATACATTTTTCGTGTTCTACATTTTTATCTTATAACACAGTAACACTCTAGTCAAGATTATCATCCTACTAATAAAGTAGTGATGAAAATATATCAAGAGACTAACTTTATTCATGATTTCAAATTTAAAAGACTAAATAAATTAACATAAATTTGAAAAATCAAATTAAATTTAAAGGACCAAATAGTCTTTGCACCAAATTTTTATCCATCAATTTTTTTTGACCTAATAAATAATAAGAACAATAATGAAATTGGGTAGGAGGAGTTGGCCATTCACTTTTGTTTGTTTGATTTCATTTTTGAGTCCCCACCTTTGAAAAGCATTGTACCTCAAAGATCCAACATATGTGGTCCCCACTCTCTCTCTCTCTCATCACCTTCTTTCTAAACAAAGTGTTCACAACAAACCAAAGTACTACACCTACCTATCAATAGCTTCTTCCCATTCTAAGAAAAACAATAATGAATAATCATAATAAGAGTTTTTTTTTTCAAAAAATGAATAAAAGAAGTGAAAGAAAAAGCTAACTTCTCCAACAGCACTTTAGTTTCAGAGTTAGCAGGCACAACACAACCAGCCTCTTCCCTAGATACACACAAGAAAAAGAAAGAAACTAAACTCTTCAAGCTTTTGTCTTTTGGCTTCATCTTCTTCCCTTTTTCTTTTTTCCTCATTGTACTCCCTGTTTTTCACACCTTCAACAATGTTTATAGTTTATCAGTGAAGTGAAGACTGTGTTTTTGAGCTTTGGAAGAACAAGAGGCTAAAACCAAGGAATTTTTCCCATTCTTATTGTTTTTCTTCATTTCAAATCAATGGTGGTAGGTGTCACTTTTCCCTGTTTTGCTTCATTTTTATTGTTCTTTCTTTTAGCTGCTAGATCTCTCTTCTTTCTTTCATTTTTTTAATTCCATTTAATTTCAGAATCTGTCTGTCTTTGATTTTGTTTTTATGGTTATATATAATATGGTGTTTAAAAGTGGTAGTTTTGCCATGGAAATTTAAGATAATGTTAGAAGCTTTTGCAATTTTTTGGTATTTTTTGTCACCATGCAGGTTATTTTTTGTAAAAGATTTATACTTTGTGGTCGTTTGATTCATGGGTTAATAATGCTTTGAGTGATTATATGTTCTAATATGAATACACAAGCTTAATTACATTCCCCCATTTTAGTTTATTTTCCCCAATTCAAATCAATTTGCACTTTTTCTAACTTGAGTAATTTAGAGCTAGTCAGTAATGGGAAATAGATGTTATATATTAAAGCTTTGTGTCTATGGTTGCTGATTTCCCTTGTCATTTCAGAATCTTAAGCTTATGCTTAATTGAAGCACATCTTTTGAATGGTTATAACTTGATTCAAACTTAGTGAAGCTCCTATTGAATTAGCCCTTTGTTCTATTCTATTCACAGGGTTTATCTTAACTTAGAAATCTTCATATGTGATGATTATATGTGATATTCGGATATGGAGCGAGTCGCGGAGCCAAAGGTGCTTCCTAGAACCATGCCAGTGTTGGTTGAGGTTTCTAATGGACACAAGGGGACAATAAGTGAAGCTAGTCAGAGACTAAATGGAAGTGAGTTTCCGAATTTGCGAGGAATTTCATCAAGAGAAGTGAATGTGATGAATCAATTTTCTATGGCAAGGGAAAGCCCTGTGACAAGGTTGGCATCCATCAAAGAAGTTGCTCAATTATCAAATGCAAGAGTTGTTTTGGTAAGAGAAGACATGGGATTTCAAGAACCAATCTCCCCTGCACCTACAAGAACATTGAAAGGAAAGGTCTCTTTGCCAGAATCAGAAGAAGGACTTAAGGCATCTTCTTTAGAAAGTGCTCCGAGTTCATTCGCCGGCGCTAGTCACCCCCCAGAGCCAGTTGATACTGATCTTATGAGAACTGTTTATGTACCAATTGGTCATAGCAAAGCTGAGGATGCGAGCTTAACAAAAAACATGTCCTTGCAGGGTCCTTTCCTAGAAGATCTAACCATTTGTGTTGCTACTAAGAAACCAACCCTGACCGTTCTTTCCCCTGCAGAAAACATGGTTGAAGAATCAAATGGCACAGAGAACTTGTCCTCGCCTCAGAATACTGAACACTCTATCCCTCCCCCAGATTCTGAGGAGAAAGAATGTGTTTGGGATTCTTCTTTGCCTCCAACTCCAAGTGGTAATATTAGTCCACATAGTAGTATTGATAGTATTAGTGTTGTAAGAGCAATGAGCATTGCGAATAGTTGCGCGAGTACTTACCGGAGTGATGCATTCACAAGCGATGGCATGATTAGTTTAGACAGGAATTGTGATAGTACTAAGGGAAGTGTGAGTGTAAGAGGAGAATCTCTCGAGAGTGCGAAAACCAGCCCGAGTCGAGTGAGTGATAGCAGTGGTCTAAGCGATGACAGCAGCTGGAGTAACATCACTGGTGGTGCCAATAAGCCTCACAAAGGAAATGATCCAAGGTGGAATGCCATACTTGCTATCCGAGCGCGCGATGGAATCTTGGGAATGAGTCACTTTAGGCTGTTGAAAAGGCTTGGTTGTGGTGATATTGGAAGCGTGTATCTCTCCGAGCTGAGCGCGACTCGGTGTTATTTTGCCATGAAGGTGATGGACAAGGCATCATTAGAGAGCAGAAAGAAGCTGAACAGGGCACAGACAGAAAGGGAGATACTGCAGCTGCTGGATCATCCATTCTTGCCAACTTTGTATACACATTTTGAGACTGATAGATTCTCGTGTTTGGTAATGGAATACTGTCCCGGGGGCGATCTACACACTTTAAGACAACGCCAACCAGGGAAACATTTCTCTGAGTATGCTGCACGGTATGATTTGTGCTCTACAATCTTTTTCTTCTTATTATTACAGAGAAACTCTAATAGAATAATTAAAGTGAGACCACAGAGAGAGCACATACTCAGAACAAAATGATTTGTGATCCACAATCTGTTTGTTCCTTATCTATTTTTCACTTATACATAGCTTTAGACACATTTTTCATTCCAAATTGTTATTAAGTCACTGATATTATACAGCAAAGGTTTTGTGATTCTAGCATTCTTTGGCAGTTTTTGCATTGTCTTCTAGGCTTAGTTGTAAGTTAGCTTTGAGTCTTAAACTTGAAGAGAATATACACAGATTGGTGGTTGCAATTGCATTACTTAGAGATCAAGGAAAGCATGAAAATTACTTCTTTATATGTAGATTCTTTTTCTTCCATGAATGAACTAAAATCTTCCAAACTCTTTGTATGTAGATTTTATGCTGCCGAGGTTCTTTTGGCACTTGAGTATCTTCACATGCTTGGAGTAGTGTATCGCGACCTTAAACCAGAAAACGTGCTGGTTCGCGACGATGGCCACATTATGCTGTCAGACTTTGATCTTTCTCTTAGATGTGCTGTGTCCCCTACACTTATCAGAACATCCCATGATAGCGAGCCTTCAAAACGTGCCGGTGGTGGCGCGTTCTGTGTCCAGCCGGCTTGTATTGAGCCTACTTCAGTATGCATCCAACCGTCCTGTTTCATGCCTCGGCTCTTCCCACAGAAAAACAAGAAATCAAGGAAGGCTAGAGCTGATCTGGGGCTTCCTGCCAACACGCTTCCAGAGCTCGTTGCCGAGCCTACTCAAGCTCGGTCTATGTCCTTCGTCGGCACTCACGAATACCTCGCCCCTGAAATCATCAAAGGAGAAGGCCATGGAAGCGCAGTTGATTGGTGGACATTTGGAATTTTTTTGCATGAGTTGTTATATGGGAAGACACCTTTTAAAGGCTCAGGAAACCGTGCTACATTGTTCAATGTGGTTGGTCAGCAGCTCAAGTTCCCCGAATCGCCGGCCACTAGCTATGCAAGCCGGGATCTTATCCGTGGCTTGCTGGTCAAGGAACCACAGCACCGGCTCGGGGTGAAGAGGGGTGCCACTGAGATCAAGCAGCACCCTTTCTTTGAAGGCGTGAATTGGGCTTTGATTAGGTGTAGCACGCCGCCGGAAGTGCCAAGACCGGTCGAAGCCGAGCTACCGGCAACAAAGTTTGAAGCCGTTAATACAGTTGGGGTTGGCAACAATAGTAAGAGGATGGTAGGTAATAATAGTAATGATAATAATGATAATAATAATAATAATAATAAAAATGAGATGAAGTCTGGGGGTAAATATCTGGATTTTGAGTTCTTTTAGTTTGGAATTTGGATTCCTCAATCTGCCTTGTATTATTGTATTTCAATCATGTTGTTTTAGTCACATTGTAGAATTGTATTCCATTTCAATTGGAAATGATATACTTCTAGAGTTCTAGTTTAGGGTAGGATTGTATCCCCTTGTTGGTTAACATAAATTGCAGAGTTCCACATTATTTTCTCAGTTTTTTTTTTTTTTTTTTTTCATTTTTTGTGAATGAGAATTTTTTTGCATACTTTTCATTTGATTGAAATATATTCCATATAATTTATTTATTGAAACTATCATAAAATTACTTCTCTCAAAAATATAAGTTAATAGGCAGAAACATATAAATAGTTTTCTTAGGAATATTTTTTTTCCGTGCAATATTACGTAACTAATTTTTTTTAATTAACATCAGTTAATTCTTTTAAAATTTATTTTATTTATCTAAAATTTTACGTCTTAAATAATAAATCTATAACTTAAATTCTAAACCATAAAACTAAACACTAAAATTTGCTAATATTAACTAATTAAAAATTAATTTTTATATTTTCTTTATTTTTTCAGATTTTAATTTTTATATATGAATTCTTCAATTCTTCCTTTATATTTTTGGTCTTTAATTTGTTGTCGGGTATGTTTTGGGTATTTTTATATCATGATCAACCTATTTTGTTGGCCAACTTTTTGATAGCGATCCTCCCCTGGGACAATTGGGCCTTATGAGGATATAAGTGAAAGATGATGAGGCCCATGTAGTGCGTGAACTAAATGAAAAGTGAAAAGCTTCAAAACAATAAAGAAATATCCCCACTTGTGCGGGGTTACCCGGCCTTGACAATGATCAAAAACAAAATTTAAAATAAAACAACATATGCCTTTAGTGTTGATGGTTGATTATGAATCTTTTAGTGTTGTATGAATGAATATGTAATATAAATATGTTGTGGTGTTGTAATACTTCAGATTGAGAGTTGTTCAATCTATCTAAAAAAACCATAAAAGAAGCAAAGGTTTTACAAGATGGCAATCATGAAAGCACGTTCAACAATCTTGAACGCACATTTGACGCAAATATGATTTTACGTTTGAATTTTCGTTCACCAAAAATAATAAATGGTAACTTTTGCATTTAATGATCATAATTAGAGAAATAATTAGAGAAATTTATTTTTTTTGTTAATTTTGCCCTTTATTTTCACTTGTAACCACAGATACTAGGAAAAATCATCAGAATTATTGTATTTGTTTTTGTATGGCTATACTTTATAAGCAAATTAGTATTTTTATCCATAATAATATTATGAGAATATAATTTTTTAAAATTATGTCGATTTTATTCTGACATTATAGATTATAACACAAAATTTATAGAGTCAAACTACTTTTATAAGAAGGTCGTAGCCTTAGATTAAAAAGATCAAAATAATAAGTTTTTTAGTTATTATTTTCACGTAAAAGAGTTGAATTTTTACCTAATAATTAATTTAGCATTCATTATCTAAAACTTGAAATTAAAAAATTTAATTTGTATACTTTTATATTTGATTCAAATAAAAATAATTAATTTTCATGCTTGTTATTTAAAAATATTTTTTTGTCTATGTACATAAAAATATAATTAGATATTAGTATAAAAAAAATTATATTCATAATTATAAAATTAACTCAAAATTATTTTTTTTAAAATAATTGAATCTTGATTCTAATTATTAAACATAATATTAGTATTTTCTCCAAACTACATGTAATAAATATTTGAAATAAGAAAAGTAAAACTATAAATTAGAAAGATAAGTGGTGAAAATTTTAAAGGTTTAATTACTCTGTTGATTTTTATAGTTTTGCAAAATTTTCAATTAAGTCCTTACACTTTTTTTCTTGTAGTTGAGTCTCTGCATCAATTTTTTTTTCAATTAGGTCCCTTTTGACCGTAATTGGTTTAATTGTATCGGGACTCAATTAAAAAAAAATTAATACAAACACCCAATTAAAAGAAAAAAAAAAAGTAATAGAGGGATCCTCAAGAACAATAATCCTACAAGGTTATTACTTCAACAAAATTAAACTAGAGATTTACTTATGATACATACTTTTGTTGTATTAATAAAGGACCACCCTCAAATCGCACTTCAGATGCCATATTTGGCCGGTGCAACAATTACTTAATAGACAAAATTCAATTGTAAATATTATATAAATAACATTTTTTTATTAAAAAGAAAGGAAATGCCAAAATGGTATGCTTCAAAAACCATTAAATGATTTTCTCTACTACTCAAATATATTTTATGATGGACTCTATTGAATTCCGATTTTAAATTTGTTATACGTACTACCTATATTTTTAGTCCTTGAAAGACCTTTGAGACACTAAATTAGGTCTTTTGAAGGATTAACATGCTAATCTAATTTTTAAATGATGATAACTAATTTTAATATTCAAATCATTTTAAAATAAACGCTTATTAACAAATTAAACTAATTAAGTTCGTATGATAATAATTAAAAATGTTGTTTAGAAATTAATTTAGTATTGTGAACCATACAATCTAGTAATAAATTGCTGTTCAATAGCCTAGATTAGATATTTATATTACTTTGTATTAAAAAAAATTGTACTTCTTTATTCTATATGTTTAATTTCATTATAATTATTTTCTTAAAAAAAAAACCAAATTTATAAAAAAAAATTACTCATATAAATACGTTTTTATATAAAAATAATAATTAAAAAATTAATATATATTAGATTAAATTATTTAGTATTTCAATAGTGAGCTTATAAAAATGGCGTTATAATCATAATGATGTTTGTTGCCCTATTTTCTGTACATGCGCGATCTCTCATTGGTTCTGCTTGTGATGAGTTTTGACGTGTGCCACCAAATGGGTCACTCTATCTATATATCACTTTAATTAGTGGTGAGAGATTTGATTATCGTTTTGCCAATTTTGTTTGGCTCATTTTAATTTCTCGAATAAGCGTGCATATATTCACATATACCTATTTCTATACCCGGGTTCATTGTTTTTGCTACATTCACGCACCATTCTTTCTTTTTTATTTTGAATAAATGATTAAATTAGTCTTTAAGGTAATGTTTGGTAGAGAAATAGAGACGAAAAAACTGAGATTGAGAGATAAAAATTAAGAGATAGAGATTGAAATAAATCTCAGTATTCTATTTGGTGTAAAGTGGGAGACAGAAATTAAAACAAGAATGAAATTCTAATTTAATTTGTACAAAGAGTAAAATTAGAATTAATTAATTGAAATGAAGGTATTTTAGGTATAAAATATTATTAAAGTTTCGGTCTCCATCTCTAAAAATTTTAGTCTCCTGTGTCTCCATTTTTTGGAGGTATTGAATACTGAAATTTTGGAGACAGAGACAGAAATTTTAATACCAGTCTCTGAACCAATAAACATGATACTGAGTCTCAGTCTCCCAGTCTCTGTCTCAGTATCTCAAAACAAACGCTACTTAAAAGATCACTTATTTTTTAAATTGGTTTTCGAAAAATTGTTTTAATCAAATTCGTCCTTTAAAGATTTTAAATTAGTCATATGCTAGTCCTTCTATCATTTTGTTTATTTATAGTGTCAAAATTTGTTAATTTAACATATTAAGTGATATTCCACACACATCTAAAAATTTTAATTAATTATTAACATAATAAGTTTATGAAATTAAATCAAATCAAAATATAATTCAGAGAAGAACTTGAAGCATTGAAATATCTCAATTTGAAATTAATTTGATCTAATTTCATAAACTAATCATGTTAATGGTCAATTAAGACACTAGATATATGTTGGGGTGTCACCTAATGTATTATATTAGCAAATTTTGACACTATCAACAAACAAAGTGACGAAATGACTAACATAATTAATTTAAAATCTTTAAAAAATGAATTTATTGAGACGAATTTGATTAAAAAAATCTTTCGGAGTTCAATTTAAAAAACGAATAATTTTTCAAAGACTAATTTGACCATTTACTGTTGTGATTTTTCTTGTATTACTAACCATTATTATTTGCACACGTTTCATATGTATTTATAAATTACGCATATTACAATATGAAAGTAAAGCATGGTAATGTTTTAATTAATCCAAACAATAAAACTACCTAATATTCTCTACTAGTAACAAGCACATATATATAGAAATATTCTCTCCTCTCTCTCTCATTTGAAATGATGGTTGAAGTGAAGAATGTGACACAATTTGGAATATTGTACGTACAATGGCCACGCTATAAACAAAGTAAACTCTTTTTGTGGGCAAAGGCAAAAAATGAGCCACTTCTTTTTCAAAGTCATATATATATGTATCTATCTATATATCAATATCAATAGTGGCATGCTCCACATTGTTGCTTTTATTATTTTCTTCAATATGTTTCTTATATATATTCCTCTCCCTATGTTGTTGAATTATTACAATGAGTTGAAATTGAATGTTGTCCTTCTATGGTGCAACATCAAAAACTTGTGCCAAGATTTCGTCTCATAATGGCCTTTGATACACACGTATAATCAATCCTCCCTTTTGTTTCTTTCTTTTTTCAAACATACATATGTATCCGCGTTTGGAAATTAAAATGTTTATGTTATCTGTTACAGTTACAACGAACTTTTATTTTGGGAGTTAATTTGCCATTTTCGGCTGTTGGAGACTTCACTAGTAGTTGACCCCCATTTTAAGGGGCCCCTCAAAATTGTGATTTTTATTTATTATTATAATTCATTTTACAAAAAGAAATAAGTAACGTTCATTGCACCAGCTTTTCTAAGATTCTTTTACCACAAAAATATGCAATAGATATCCACATGTGTTATATATGTGTATGTTATATCTTGAATTTGGGTGTTTAAAGTGAAAAAAATTGGTAAAAAAATTTGGATGTTTAATATGTGTATCTTGATATCCCAATGAATTATCTTTTTTTTTCTCAGATAAAAGGTCCTCTAATAAAAGCACCAAAGTAATAATTCATAATGTGCCTCTTTTGATTATGACAATTTTTTTTTCAATTATGGTTAAGAATTTTGATCCGAGACGGAGAATTATTTAAACAAGTTACAACCAACACATAATATCAAAAAGACTATTCCTAAATACTAATTATATTTAATTACTTAAAAGACACTCTCCTTCAATCAAACCACATAACTATTTCATTAATTTATATATATATATAATTATAACTACTAGATTATATACAACATATCATCATCAGTTATACTAAATCATACAAAATTTATCACCATCTTTTATTACTTGTCTTCAATTCTCAATCAACGAAAATTTATTGGGATTTGTCAATATAAACTCAATATTTCTGATCATTTGCGATAAATTCCTTAGCCTGTATCTTTTAAAGTATTGTGTTTATAAACTCCTAGTGTTCTCCCTTTTCTTTTTGATGATGCTTTCCTGTACAATTCTTATGATAAATTGCTCAAATTTTTCTAATGATTTTTCAATTTACAGACAAACAATAAGTGAAATATTAATTAAAATTTATCTTTTATACAAAAAAAAGATTGTATTTATTCAAATAATGTAAATTTTCTACTATTACTAAAATATTTATTTTTATTTTTCTTTATTTGTATTTTTTTTTTAGGAAAATTATTATGAAATGAAATAAGCACTATTTATTTTTTAATTGTAATTTAAATTTTAAATTATGCAAAGAGAAAAATTTAAGGGTCAGCATAATTTAATATTTTTAGTTATTAGTCCAATTTTTTAATCTAACAATTTATTAATATATTTTTAAACCATATTTTCAAATATTGCTAACTAATCACCTGCCAAAAATAATAAATTTTATGTTGATCTTCTAACATTTTTCATAGGAAAAGTCTAGGGGACCAGCAATTTTATTGAATTTTGGCCAGCATGTAACCAGCAGAGAAAGGTGAGTCATTAGAGCAACTCCAATGCTAAGAAATAGAGTTCCTCTTCTGACATATGGGGACTCAATTACCATTGGAGTGAAAAGGGAAAGAGGACTCTTCACGGGGATCAAGGTTGAGAGTCCCTCTAAACAGGGACTTGCAACAACCAATAAAATCATGCCATGTGATAAGTTAATAAAAAAAATAATAAATATATTAAATATATATATTAAATACTTATATATCTATTTAATTAATTATTTATATTAATTATTTAATAATTAGTTATATTAAATTATAATTAATATAAAAAATTATGTTAAATTAATATTAAATATTATTTATATTGTTATATTAAATCATAATTAATTAAATTTATTTTACATAAAAAATAAATTTAATTTTTATATATTATAAAATAATTTTTAGTTGAATTATTTATTTTTATTTATAAAATTTAAAATACTAATCAAATTTAAGATAAAGTTAGTTCCTTCTAATGGAGAAGAGAGAGATTCTTTGAGTTTCTATTTATTGGTTATGACGCAAAATCTGATGTGGAGTTACTTTTTATGACAGGTGGGCCATAAATAGGGACTGAAATGAGTTCCCTACTGGAGATGGTCTTAGATGAAATCTCATACCAATCTCACACCATTAAATTATCATTGATGGCTATTTGATGGCTACCAATCACAAAAGTTGCTGGTCCCCTAGCATTGCTCTTTTTCATAAATATTAAATCCTAAAAAAAAAAATTCAAGTTCTTCTTTTTAAAAATAAATAATAATGTCGAACGTGACTCAAATTAAATCTGTGCTTTAACAGAGTGTAAGTTGTTTCAGGAGAAACTCAAAACACTCGAGGAAATTTTTTTTTTTGTTTCTATATGAGCACTTCTTAAAAAAAAAATTTGAAACAAAAAAGCTCAACACATTAAAATAGAACATACAAAAGAAAAAAAGTAACATAAAAAGCTACAAACAATTATAGAATAAAAATATCAGAACCACGTCATTCTGTGTAGCTCAACACAGAATTATAGAATAAAAATTATATTGATACTATAGAAACCATTTCAGATAGGTGGAATTAAATTATTTCATTAATTTTAGCCATTAATTTATATATATATATATATATATATATTTTAATTAATAAACACCTTAATTTTCTGGCAACTCCAGTGCTACCATCAGTCTCCCACAGGATCACAACCACGTCATTCTGTGTAGCTCAACACAGAATTATAGAATAAAAATTATATTGATACTATAGAAACCATTTCAAATAGGTGGAATTAAATCATTTCATTAATTTTAGCCATTAATTTATATATATATATATATTTTAATTAATAAACACCTTAATTTTTGGCACACTTAAAACACCTTTATTCCTTTCCCTGCAAAAACCATCGTGAATCAAATGTTAGTTTTTCTTATAACTTCCAAAAAGACACCAGCAGTATTCATTCCACCAACCTTTTCATGTTTCTTTTTCCCATAATTAAAATATCTAAATTTCTCTGGTATTTATGCGTGCGTTTGGAAATAATATATATCCCTTATAAAGACGCCTAAACTTTTTCATCCACACATTAATGTATTAGCAGCAGTAACGTGTCTTTTTAAATGTGTTTATTCATTAAAAATGTGTAATACAATAACAAATAAAAATTCAATTAAAATTTTAAGTGTTTTATACTCTAACGGAAATGTGCTGGGTTCAAAATTTCCAGATCTCCAATATATATTAGTAGACTTTAAAAGTCTAAATATCTTCTTTTAATTTGTTTGGTCCAAACTGCTGTATATGCTAGCTTTAGGGTTTTCATATATATCTTAAACAACAACGGATTTTTTTTATTTTTATGGTATATTTTTTTTTATTAAAGATAGGGAGACTCGAATCCGCGACTTCTTAGATGAGTATAGAAAGACTATGCTATTTGAGCTATAACTTATTAGCTATTTCTTATAGTATTGCCCAACTCAATATGTTTAGGATTAATTTATTGTAAATTTGAGTTTTATTTATTTTATTATTAGTCAATAAATTATTATATATACAAGGCAAAATTTAAATTCTTGATATTTAATTAAGAAGAATAAAATAACTATTCAATCAACCCAAATCGGTTAAACAACAAAGAATTTAATAAAATATAAAAGCACTATATATATTGACAACTCGACAAAAACAAGAGCAATGCAAGTTTAGGATTAGGATATCCCAAATTGATGAATTTATCATGTATATAAAAAGAAAAAAAAATTTCTATAAAAAAATCATCCAAACTAAAAAAAAATAAAAAACTCTTAAATGAGAGAATGTATGAGAGATATATATTCAAATGATGAAATTTTTATTTGTAAAAGAAAATAAACAAACAAATGTAGACTTTTATTCACATGAACATATTTTTATATAAAAATAATAATTAAAAAGATTATTAAATAATTTAATATATTTAATTAAATTATTTGATATAATATAAAAATAATATATACTCACATTTTATAACTATTATCTTCACATGAATAACAATAATATATAGTTATTGCTCTGTAAAAACTGTGTCATATATATTTTTTTCAAGATCCCTTCAATTCGTATATACATTAGAATCTTATCGGGTATATCTAATTCTAATATCTCATTACTCAGCGTTTCATTGTCAAAATGGCCTTTTTTTTCTCTCTTTTTCTCCTTATGTTTTTTTTTCCTTAAAAAAAAAATCTTAACGGGTGTTTTTTTATTATATATATAGGTTTTAATGTAAAAATATTGAACAATAGAAAAGAATTTAAAACTACCGATTCTTTTAAAGTTTTAATATTAATGATTGTCTTTAAATTAGAGCAATTTTTTTATTACTCTCTAAAATTTGTCAATATGTAACTATCTTTTAGAATGAAAATTTTAATCTAATAATATTTAAAAATATTATTTATACACTAAAATCAATCATCATATATTTATATATAAATACTATATTTATTAAACTACTCTTTCACCTTAACCCAGGACAACAATAAAAAAAGATTTAACTAAATATACAGTTAAAAAGAAAATTGTACGATATCAAAAGAGCCAAAACACTCTCTAACATCCCCACGTTGAATACTAGGTGTTGATCATCATATAGAAAAAAAAATTAAAACAAATAAAATTAAAGAGTAGACAAGATTTGTTCTAATAAAAATGTGGGTACTCCTTGCGATTTTGTTCTTCCTCTTCAGGAGTGAAGCCATGATCTTTAATGTTCAAGATTCTGCGTATCTCATCTATTTTCTTTCCCTTTATCATATTTTTTATAGTTCTGTATATCAGATCCAAGAGATTTCTAATCTCAAGATAATTTGCTGCCATCAACAAATCATAAAGGCCGTTAGAATCAACATTGAGAAATTGAGCATCCCAAGCCTCAAGATCTTCTTGGTTGTCGTTGTGGTGGTGAGTGTGGTATGTACAATAATCGATGACCTTCTTGAGAGTCTTGGAGTCAACGCAATCCAATGGAATCTTGCTCTCTTCATAGTTGTACGACCCATCTTCGATCATGTTGTTTATGATCACCGAATGTTGCACCATCACTTGTTCTTCCACACTGAAAATCTCCTTTTCCGAACTGCATAGCATGATCTTCTTCAACGGCGAACCCATCACTAACAATAATAATAATGTATTGCTTCAACTGTTTGATTAATCAGAAAACCAAAAGTGTTTGGAGTTCAAGGACTATGCGTGTATGGTGTATTTTTTGATTGATTGAATTATAAGAGTAAAACTAAATATATATAGAGTATTATTTACGAAAGATAAAAGTAAAGATAAGATAAAAAGGTAACATAAAGATAAGATAAGACGATAAAAGCTAAAATTAAAACTGAATTTATGAATTCTGTTGGACTGAATTTGTGGGTCATAAGACTTTTTTATTGTTGTTAGGACTAAAGTAGAAGAGTAGTTTAATAATATTGTTTAACTTATTTTTAATGTGTATTTTATATTTTAATATATATTTTATACTAATAACTAATTTTAGTATATACTTTGTATAGTTGAATAATATTTATCATTTTGGAGTTTCAAAAATGTAATACTTATTATAATTGATTCTTTATTTGTCAATTTTACAATCTTTTGAATAATGAACATGTTAACAAATAAATGAAATAATTAGTAATGCAAAAATCTCTTTTTGCCAACAGTTTGATCTATATAATTGAACATCAAAATATGAATGTACATTTTATAGTCAAATAAATGTCATCTTACACTATATAAAATGAAGTGATTAATATTCTTACAATAATCGCTTCATAATTAGCACAGCCTCATCTTCATTTACAACTAACGAAACAATTATTAGAATTATGATTAGGTTGTATAAGCTTTGGTCCAAATCTAATGAGAACGGATCAAAGCAAAGCTTCTGATTGATACTCTGTCACTTCATTCATGTACGGACATGAAGAGCTCACAAAGCCATTTACCAAACGTAGATACGTCTTTAGATCATGACACGTGGCAACATCTCCTTTCTTGAGGTACGGTGATTCCTTGCTACTAAGCCTCAGCTCTTGTCCTACGTCAGCATACACCAATTGCATGTCCTCCACGCGCTTATGAAACCAGCTCTGCAAGCGTGCCACGTGGACATCCCCGATTCTTGCCACGTCATCATTCTTCACCACAAAACCTGGAACCCTTGTGATGACATCATCAGAGTTAACGATTCTCAGAATTCTGGTCCCACTTTGTTCCAGTTGGTTCCGGAACACGTCATTTCCCACCCTGGGCCCACCAAAAGAAACCACGGTAACCATTGGTGCATTTTTTAAGGTGGCGGTTATATCATACGCGCCAAGGATGGCGAGTGCAGCTCCAAGGCTATGACCAGTTATAGTTAAACTAAGTGGCTCATCACCATAAGATTGGATTATTCTTGCAATTTCTTCCCTTATCATGTCTTGTAAACTTGGATTTGTAGCTGTTTTAGACACATAAAGACTCAAAAATCCATTTTCCACCATTGCCCTAGCAGAATTATTATCACCACCGGAGTTGTTGTCATCAACATTGTTATCCTTACTCATATGATTAGGTAATTTTGTTAACGTAGCGCGTAAGTTTTCCAACCACTCTAAACAGGTGGATGTTCCTCGGAGAGCAATCACCACGTCGCGTCGGCCAAGACGTGCGATTTCTTCTTTATCTTGACAAACTGCCACGTAACCAATCCAGCTAGACTGATTGCGTGGCAGTTCATACATCTTATTAATCCATTTTGGTAACCGAATCCCACAAGTGGCGCGCAAATTCTTGGTTATCTTGTATCCGGAGTTATTTAGACCGCATCTAGATAAGAGTGAGGTCTTGGGGAAACGACACGTGGCGTAAGTGGGAGAAGAGGGGTCAAAGTCAAAGGAATGGTAAGCAGCTTCAACAAATTGGCCGTATCTTAGAATCTCCCATCTTAGGTTATCATCAAGAGGATCAAGCAAGCCTTCCCAATGGTTGATTCCTTGGTATTGCATCCACTTATGGCCAAGTTTGGGAGAGTGGCATTGCTCAAATTGACTCTTGAGACGACCCCATGAGAGCTTAGATTTGTTGAATGACAAACTAGTAGAAGTGGTGTCGCTAGTGATAGTAGCATTATTATTTTGGAAATTTGGGTTGCATTTGGCTTTAGACATAGAAGAATAAAAGGGGATAGTAGAGTTTGGTTGATGATGAGTAGGTAGAGATGCAAGTAGCCTCATTATATATATATATAGAGAGAGAGAGAGAGTCTTTTTTGCTATTTGTGATTAGGATGTATCTTTGGTAGTGCCTTATAATCACACACAAATTGCTATCTTATGGTGTTTTGCATTGCATGGCATTTATATGAGTAAAGTGATCAAAGTGGACGGTGGTGGACGAGAGCGAGAAAAAGTGAGAGGGAATAAGCGAGTGAGATGAGGTTCGTACTTACTACTTAGTGACGATATATTTGTGCTCGATTTAAATAGAATCTTTTTCCCCCCTTGGCTTTTTACATGACATGTCATACACTCATACTAATTAAAATACTACGTATATATATACTGAGCATTATAGTTTTTTTTTTTAAAGCATTTGTAATTATGGTTCATCTTCAAACATTTTTTATTAAATAAAAATATTATATTTTTTGCTAATTAAATAATTTTTAGTATCTTATTCTTTATATTTTATATGAATAATTCAAATCTAAAAAAAATAATGTGTTAATTGACATTTCTAATAATTAGTTATTTTTTAAGAAACATTATATTTTTTATTTTTTTCAAAACACATTAGTACTCACTATAATTATTTATATAAAAGAGTTTTATACTGATATGTTAAACAATATATTTGAGTATTAATTTTTTCATTTTTCACGGAGTGTAGAATTTGAACTTTCAACACTTACTTAAGTAAACTAATGAGTTAACCACCAGACTAACTCAACTTAATTAAAAAAATTGTTAATTTTATTTGCATATTTGTCGCACTTAAGTTTATTTTGGTCAGTGTCTAGTACCCAAAAAGCCCATACCAGAACATTAAACCCATACCCCCAACTCGACTCGAACTTGATCGATCTCCCTTCTTCTCCAAAATTGGCTAGCTGCAACTCCACTCCATTTCCATGGCCGAAGCTTCTATCAAATTGACTCCGCAATGTCGCCTCCCCCATGCAAAGAAGAAGCAGCTCTCATACCTCATCATCACTGTATCGACTAATTATGTGCGTTGTCGCAATGCGAACCACCGTCATCGTTGAAAATCATCACCATGTTTTCTTCACCGCCACTTGCTACAATTCCATCCTGGCCATGGCGAAGAATTCTTGACTTCTCTCTAATCGGATTTTCTGGGTTTACTTCAATTTCTCCTATACTTCTTGGCATGCATAGTTGGATGTCATCTTCCTGATGCTGCCGATGAGTACTCTTGCTGCCTGCACTAGTGTTTCTCAACCACAACCACCTTCCCTCGTCGTCGATGCTCATGACCCTCCAATCTCTTCCGTCTTGCAGAATTTTCTCTCCTCTATTTTCATTAAGTTTGCCCACCATTGACAGTTCTTGATGGTGATGCTGTTGCATATTGTTTTGAGTCTGATAATAAGATTCGACGTCGCACCGCTATAAATTTTGGTTGCTGTTTCTTCCTCTCCTAACTGGGGATTGGCTTCCTCCTTTGCTATCACCTCTTCTGTCATCTTCAGTGTCCAAATTGCATACATTTATGCTTGTGGTCTGCTCTTCATGACTTCGACTTATTCTCATTGCCTCTATTTAAAACCATGCTGACTCTTCCTGGTGGTTTGAAATCTCATCGAGACCCTAGATTATTCGCTGCAGCTAATTTTTCTATGGAATAATGGGTTAAGACATTACCTTCTTTGGGTACCCACGTCATACCACATTTATCAGAGTTCTCCATCAATAATTTAATATCCTGGAGTATAGATTGTATTTTACCTATATTATCTCTGGATTTAACAGCTTGTGTTATGGTAGGTGAATCAGTCTCAATGGTTACATTTTCTATTTGCAAATTTTTTGATATTATCAGAACATTTCTAACTGTCATTGCCTCTGCTGCTAATGCAGAACTAGCCTTGATCCTCATTGCAAAACCTGTAATCATCTTCCCCCTGTGATTCCTGACTACTGTCGATATTGCTCCACTTCTAAAACTCTTGTTATATGCTGCATCAACATTAATCTTGACTCAATTTAATGGTGGTGGTCTCTAGGCAATCCTCCTAGCCCTATTCTTTTTAGTCCTATGTGATTTTATTCTTTGTTGTTCTTCCTTATCTGTGAAGTCCTGTTCCATAAGCCTAGTTCAAATTATAGTTGTCTTTGGATTAATACTGATATTTTAATGAACTGCGTGATTTCTTAATTTTCATATCTCCCATGTTAGGAAAGTTAGTTTGCTGATGAGCCTATTTTAACTTTCTCCCTCCTCTTCTCTAATTCTTTTTATCGGTTTAAGCATTCATGCACCAAAATTTGTAATTGTCTGTAACGTTGGACTATATTAAACTCGGAATTCAAACTATACCATCCTAGTCCATAGACATAATAGCATTGCATGCTCTATTGTCTTTGGTTCCTGCAAATAAATAGAACATATAAGACTATTTATAATTTTCTTCTTATACAAATGAGCATTATGATACGATTTTGTGAAACTATAAAAAAATGTTGAGCTTGCTTAATTTTACTTGTCCAGCCAAAAAATAAAAAAGAAAATAAAAATAAAGTTACATCCTTAGTAACGGTGACATATAATTTGTAAACAGAAAAATATTATTAAATCAAAGTTGTAGGTTTAAATTAATTTGAGTTAGTCTAATAATTAGTTTATTATTAATCTATTTAAATAAATTTTAAAAATTTAAATTCTGTCTTATATATGTAATAATCTATTGACGAGTGATAAATTTTTAAATAGAGCTATATATAGAATAAATTGATTTTTAGTCCAACGAATTTAGAGATATATCATAGAAAAAATAATAATTATTGATTTAATTGTTAACACCGGAAGAAAATGTTGGTTTAATTTATGTAGTAAATTATACAGTAATTATTAAAAATCATTTTTAATAATAATAATAAGTACGTAGTATTCACTATTTAGTGAAAAAAAAATCTGTAAAACCAAATAAAAGATGATAAATAGAATGTTCCAAAATTATTAGTGGCGGCATATATAACTGTATAAGGCATAAGGGTGAGCCGGAGATGTGGCTAATAATTTCGAGGAAAATGGTGGGACCAAAACAAAATACATCAATTAATGGATAATAATTAATGACAAATAGAATTTGAGTTCTCAGTCACTAATTAATACAGTGCTACTCGGCTTTGTCCGCGTTAAAGGGAGAAAAGGTCAAAGCAGTCAATGGTCAAACTGAAGAATTGAATGAGTCAAGGTTAAAACTTACTGCATACTTGTATTCACCATATTTAAATTGAGTGGTGATAGGAGGACATGTCAATAATATGTTTAATAATTCTTTTAATTTTTAAAAGACAGAAAAAAATAAAACAGTATTTAAAAATTTTAAAAATAAAAAATGTAGAATATTCATCATTTTCTTTTGAATTTATAAAGTTTTATACTGTCTTAAGGGCGTCTTTAATGAATTGAAAATATTTTTTTTATCTTTTCAACAAAAAAATTTCAATTTTTACACATTTAAAGAACATTTTAAAGAAAATTTTAATTTATGTCTAAAAAAAATTTATATATATTAAGAAGAATAAAAATTATTAATTTTATTTTGATATTGAAAATAAAAAAGATATAATAAAATTTTACTTTATTCAAAATGAGAAAAATAAATTAATATGTAAAAAAAATATTTATATACTCATAAAAATAAGTGTTTATAACGAGTCTAGATTAATCGAATAATTAGCCCACTCTTAAAACAAAAGTGTTTAAGACACTCAATAAACCAATAAAAACTTGGACGGAGGAAAATTGCACAAAAATTTAAAAATATAAAAAAAAATTGTCAAAATAATGTATAAAATGTTAATGTGCATATAGATGATGAGAAATGCTATTTGTCTTTTAAATTTTTAGTTTTAATCAATTTTTTAATTTAAAATAATATTATTTAATTAATTTAAATATCTATTTTTTTAGGAAGTTACTTATTTTTTTTTATAAAAAGTTACTTATTTTTTAATTTTTTTTCTAAAAATTGAATAATAAACAATTTTTAAATAATACCTAATTGCACTGATAGATAATTACTACATTTTATTTTAAACCATAACGGAATTGCTTCTAAAACAAAGCTTCATGAATCGTATCTTGTGACTTGTGCGATGAATGTGGAGCAAGTGTAATTGGGGCATACGGGGTTTTGTGGGGTTGTTAAATAAGCACTATGATATTTCTGTTTCATTATCATAGACATTTTGTGTAACCTTATGTAATTCTATCACTGTATCGAAATAAGATTACGTTTTCTTAAATGGAAAAAAAGAAAAGCCGTCAAAGAAACAGTAAAGGAAAATCCTAAACAAGGAAAAAGAAAGAGATTCAATAATGCGTAATTGGGCTGGCAAGATGGTTCAATATTATTGCCACTACTATTCATTCTTATCCTTCATCATATCTTTATTCACTAACAACTAGTTAACAAGTACACACTTTAGAGTATTATTTAATTATATTTTTGAGACCCTTAATGTTTCCTTTTTTTTTTTTTTTTTTTTCTGTCTTTCTTTTCTTACCTATTTGGACTAAAGTTCACCATAAAGAATAACATTTGTGGATTAAAGCACGTTGCTTTTTTACTTTTCTTAAACGAACAGGTATTAATTAATTAATAAAAATAATTAGCGTCAGCATGCATTTGTTGGATATTGAAGAATAATCCGACTAACATTTAGTATAATAATTTATTTATTAGCATCAATTCTCTGTTTCTTTCAATGTGGAAATCGATTCTAAATTCTGCATCATTATATAAAGAAAATGAGAAGGACGGTTCAAATAATATCTTCCTTTGCGTTCATTATTGTTCCTTAAAAAATTGCATGTTTCTTTAATTTAAAAAATTCTCCATTATAAATTCAATTAATTAAATTGAGTATAATATTTTTTAGTAATACCTAAAGTAATTCCTAAAAATTTTTTGGTCGAATATTTTAATTTTTTAACAAATTTTAATCACTAAATTAGTCTCTAAATTTTATTTTGTAAACAAATCAATTTTTACATCAAATTGTTCGTTTATATTCAGAGATTGATACAAAAATTTTAAATTTTTTTAAAAATTATTGTTTCTTTATCAAATAACAACATATATAAATTGATTTATCTAATTTTTTATCAGAATAAAAAGTTAGAAGCTAATTTAGTTATATATTAAAATTAAAATGTGTTTGAGGATTAAATTGTCTAACTAAAATAATTTAAAAATTGATATGAGATATTAGGCCTTTTTTTCAATAAATCCATCCTCAGTCGGTCAGTCCCTTGTTCTAATATCGTTTTTCCTGATATAATAGGTTTTATTCCAATCTCTAGCAAAACTAAACATAATTTAAGGTATGTAATATGATCAAGGGAAAAAGAAAAGGAAACAATCAATAATAATAGATTAATAGTGATAAAGGATATTACCAATTTAATGGGAGAATTATTTTTGATATTACATATTTTGTTGGATAATTTACACTAATAAAATAAATAGAGTTTAAAATTACGCAAATATTTTAAATCAGAATTGGTTACACGTCATGTCCTAAACATTTTTATATAAATCAAATTAATTTAACTTTGATTTACTACTAGTACAATATATATATATGGTAGATCGAATCAATTACATGTAAATAGTGTAAATAAGATTTGATTTATATAGAAATGTATAAGAAGACTCGTGTAATCAATTATGATTTAAAAAATATCTATATAATTTTAATCTCTATTTATTTTAGGTAATTGCTATAGTATTTAAAAATATTTGTCTAACATATTAAAAAGAATTAAAAATTAATATTTAGTTTTAGAATATAAAAAAATAATTATTAAATATTTAAAATTTTTCATAAAAAATAAATTAAACACTAATTTATAAATACCAAAAAATTTACCTTATTTTATTAGCGTAAAACTTTGTTGATTGGCTTTTTATGCTAAGTGCTAATCCACTTTATTATTTTTGTGGTTTTCCAAAGCTTTTGTATTCTTTCGTCATCAGTATAAGAAAATCTAGATTCCTAAGTATCTTATTCGGCGATCACGCCCTCCATAAAGGAATGAGCAAAGCAACTTTGTCAACATTGTACGGTTCCAAGCATCATTACTATCTCTAGAATCTGGAATAATTATTAATTAGACTTCTCTAATGATTAAGTAATCAATAATAAGAAAGAGAATCAAGCAATCTAATCAACTAAGATTTGGATAATTCGATTTGCTTAGGTGGGTGGGTGTGACAACTAGACCTACAGGGGAATGGATTAGGATAACTTGGATTACCTGATTACTAATTTTCTTTTTATCCAAAAATTAAACTGATCTGGCATCAATAATCTTAATAAAATACTAGTGTCCACCTTTTTAATATGATTTTAACAAATCTGAAATTAATTAGTTAAGATTGTAAATTTATAGATTTTGTGTTTAAATCTTATAAATAATATGTTAAAGAGTAAAGTAACAATTTAATTCTTAATCAATTGTGTAAAAAAAATTGTTATTAAATAATTAAAATGATTAAATAAGTCTCTAATATTTACTTTCGATAAACACGTTAAATTCTTATGTCAAAAATCACTTGACGTCAGAGAAAAATCTATTTATCTAATTTAAAAAATTTGAAGATTTAATCTGTCACCAAAATGTTTGATATTCAAAGTCACTCAACTGAGAACAGTTCAACTACAATCCTAGTGTATTAACTGGTCTTACAGTTGCTGCTGATGACAACTGCTTCTGTTTTTACTACAAGTAGTCTTTTAAAACTTTAAATTAAACAAATTAGTCCATGTATACTTATAGTATAATATAATTTTTAATTAAAAGACATTATATATCCAACAGAAATAAATATTAGAGATTTATTTTGATTATTTTCATTCTTTATAAATAAATTATTTGTTCATTGTAAAATTTTTTAAGGATTAAGTTGTCATTTTACTATATGATAAAAGGTATTCCAAGAATTAGGAACTAAAGTTTATACACTAAACTATTACACAATTCCTATATGTAATTCAAAATGCTCTATGTACACACTAAAATTCAGCCATCAAATTAATTATTGTATATATATGAGTATATTTATATTGACAAGAGAGATACAACTAACCATGCATCTCCAATTAATTGAATTAGTTAGAATAGCCAAGGGTAGTTAACGATAGTTAGGCTTTCCATAGAATTAGTTACATTCACTGCTATATATACCAAAGCCTAACTTGTGTATTAAACAACAATCATAGTGTAAAACTCTATATTACTTGCATTATAAGAAATCATATTTGCTCTCAATTTCTTCACTTCTCTATGTTCTATTTCAATTTTTCATATCAATTCAAGAACTTCAATATAGTATCAAGAGCTTAACTCTGATTCATGGTCGAAATTATTCCTTATTCCCCATAACTTCTGGCAACAAGCTTTCCATTCTATTTCTGTTCTTGATAAGCTTGATATAAAAGATATATTGTGTATGTATTATGTTTAGTTCCTAGAGTACGAGAGAAGTTGATGAAAAAAATGAGTAAAATTTTTTTTGGCATCTTTTCTTTTTTAATTTACACAACTTGTATCTTAACGATTGGAAAATGACAATCTGTCCCTTATCTTTTCATTTTATTAGACGCATGGGCCCTTATCCTTCCTTTTTATTAGATACATGTGCCCTTGTGTAAGAATTTTCGACAAAAGATGATGAAAAATACTTACATGTGAGAGAAAGTATGAGGAGCTAATGGAATATTTATACAATGTGTACAATGAAGGTTTATGGAGTATTAGAGATATAACCATTAGTGTTACCTTTTCCATCAGCTGAAGCTTTTGGGATGAGTGGTATCATGACATGGTATTAGAGCGCTAGATCCAAAAGGTCAAGAGTTCAATCCTTGGGTGAACCCCAAAATCAGTTTAAGCTTTTGTAACTCAATATTCCATTGTTCACATTGTACAAATAGTCCATTGTCTCCCTAGCGAGACTCTACATGTGATGTAACTTGCATGATGTAACCTTCATCAGTCCTACCTACGTGAATAATAACTATTCGATTGAGACTATTTAGCTCATGCATAATCATCAAATCAATGTCACAATCAAATGGTTATTATCTATCCGAAGCATTGTGACATCAGGACGTCACTTGGGCTCACCAATATTTCACCATAAACCCACCTTGGTTGGCCAAGCCAAGAATGCACCTTTTACTCTTAAAGAGCCTGCACCTCTTACTCTTAAAGAGTCTAGAGGAAAATAAACACACAGCTTATTTCATATTCAAATCAACTTCAACTCTATTTCATAAATAAAAGGTACTTGGACGATGTAGGACTAATACATAACACAAAATTCACTATCCTAAATAATATGGGACTTGTATTCCCTTATTATAATTAACTAATATAATTAACCTACTAACTCTATTTGTTCCTGCGTCATTCTCCTTGGGTTGAAAGAACTCTTGCGTGAAAAGACTTGTGACATCAGATGATCAATCTCATTGATGAATCCACACCAAAAGATCCTATTGGTGACTCCACACCAAAGACCCGCACTCACAAATCAGATAAAATTTTACAGACCCGTGGCGGCAGACGATCTCATTGACGAATTCACACCAAAAGATTCTATTGACGAATCCACGCCAAAAACCTGCACCCACAAATCAAATAAAATTCTACTAAAGCAAAGTGAAAGCCATAAGGACCGACCTTGCTCTGATACCAAATGATAAAGAAATAAAAGGATAAATAAGACAAGAATTGAAATTGAATAGAAAAGATACATTGAAATTGAAATAAAAACAAAAAGATAGGTTGAAATTGAATACAAAGAGAATCACTTTACTTTCTACCCAATTTCTTGACGCAACAAGAAAAGGACTCCTCAACCTAACTTGTCAACGCCATAGTTTGAAAATTGAATCGAAGGGACTTCTCAACCTTCTACCCAATTCCCCGATGCAACAAAAGAGGGACTCCTCAACCTCAATTGTCCACACTATGGTTTCATCACGAAACCAAAAAAAGGGTTTTAAATCTCTAAATCATTCTATACTATAACTACCCTAATTTATGAGGTATTTATAACCTTTTATTAGGTTAAAATATAGAAAAACCCATAAACATAAGACTCAATTTAGTAATTAAATAAAAAAATCAAAATACATCAAATTAAATTAAAATATTCTAAAAATGTAAACTAATATCTTCTAAATAATACTTGAACTCTTCATATCTCGAACATTTGAAACACGTATCATTGATTTCGTGATGAAACCATGGTGTAGACAATTGAGGTTGAGGAGTCCCTCTTTTGTTGCATCGGGGAATTGGATAGAAGGTTGAGGAGTCCCTTCGATTCAATTTCCAAACTATGGCATTGACAAGTTAGGTTGAAGAGTCCGTTTCTTGTTGCGTCAAAAAATTGGGTAGAAAGTAGATTGATTCTCTTTGTATTCAATTTCAATCTATCATTTTTATTTCTATTTCAATTTCAATGTATCTTTTTTTTATTCAATTTGAAATCTTATCTTTTTTATTATCTTTTATTTCTTTATCACATTATTTTGATGATTGTATAAACAATAAATAATCCCAATTAAATAATTATCATCAAATATAGGACGGGTGAATGCTAGATCATACAAGTTAATATCATACGCAAGCATTTTTTGTTATTTTTTATCAAAGATTTTTATAAAAGAGCTCATGCATCTAACGAAAAGGAAAAATAGGAGGCAAATTTTCAATTTATTGTCTAAATTGAAAAAAGATAGAAACAAAAAAAAATTTATTCCAAAAAAAATGTGTCTCATCATCAATGTACATATAAATTGAAAGATTGTGCAACTTATTACATATATAATGTATGACACATATACTTTCTTAAATAATAAGTTCTGTGTTCATGTATATGTTGCATGCATTTTAGATATGATATTTGTCAAATATTTATTTATTTGACATGTTTATTTTTTATGTTCTAACTTTATAATAAGAGAAACAATAAAAAATATTTTTTTAAATATATATAGATACATCCAAATATGATCTTTGTTAGTGTCTAATTTTATTTTAACATCAATAAAAAATATTTAATATTATCGTAATCAATCAAAAAAATATTCATAATTTTTATATATACCGTATCATTATATCTAACAAAAAATTAAAATTAATGTACCTATGTGTTGTGTCAGTATCAGAAATAATGTTCGTATTCATATTTTATAATATATAATTATTCATATTTTTGGAATAAATAATGTTTTTAAAAAAATTTAAAATTTGATTCTTATTATTAGCATCTTATCATTCATCTAAAATAAAGAAAAATTTAAGTATAAGAAGAGTAAAAAACTGCAAAATAAACCAATGCTAAACAAGGATCGGAAAGTAATGCCTAGCAACCAATAACTAACCATAAGAAAAATCACTTTTAGCCTTTCCTTTCACTAGAGATACCCTTAACAATATCTATTAAGATAAATTTTTACTTAACGATGAAAATCAAGTTTCCATCTGTAATTTAAATTATAAGCTGTGGTCGGTCACCACTAATTTATAGTTCATGTTGCACATGATGAAAATCAAAATTAATATCATTATTTAGATGCCAGCTGAATGTATTAATAATTTAATAAAGCTAATCTATCTGCTAATGAAGATGCCACTTATCCAAAGATTATGCATGTGTGATGTGGGACGCACTATCAGATTATTGAGATTTAATTACATCGTACAACTGGAATTTTGATTTGTTGGATATTTTCTGACACGAGATAAAGTGCGCAAAGATTAAAGTTCATTTACATATCAAATTCTTATAATTATCTGCATGTATTGCATAATAGAAACTAATTATAATATAATAAGGTTATCCAGACCAAAACAATCATTAGGTTATCCATATTAATTAACTTTAACCTTTTGGAATGCACTAATCTTTCGATAAGAATTGAAGAAGAGTAACTAAAAGGTTAACATAGTTTGTTATCTTCAATTATTTGGGTTCTGATTTGGATATGTAGGTTTACTACTAGTTATAGTTTTGTTCATTTACAAAATATTACAAATCTTACCACTCTAACGGATAAGATTTTAAAAGTTTATAATAACTATGAGATATCTTTTATTTTATAAATTAGTTTTTAATATTAAGTCAAACCTATTCAATCTCAATTTTATTATATTAGTCTATTCGATTCAATATTATTAGACTGTAAATATTTATACTCCAAATAATCATTTCGAAGTATGAAAGTGATATATTATAAATTTCACATTTCTCAAAAATAAGATTTTTAGAAAATTTATAAATATCAAACAATCCTCCTCCTATGAATTAACTTTTAGAATTGAGTTAAATCCACTCGATTTCAATTCTAATAACAATTATTTTGGGAGTCACTCAAATAAAGATGTCTAAAATATCTTTTTTAAAAATATTTTTTAGTAATTAAAATTTAATACATATAACTGATTAAACTGTGTTATTTTTGTCAAAATTTTATCAAATAAATTAATTTGACCAAAAAATCGATGAACCAAATCTTAAATCGGTCTAAATTAAAATTTTTTTATAGAAAATGACTATAGAAAATAACTAAAATCTTCTTATTATATATATATATATATATATATATATATATATATATATATATATATTTTTTTTTTTTTTGAGAACCTTAAATTCTAACCCTTTTCTTCTTTTTGCATCATCATAGAGTTAAGATTTAATGTTCTAATATATATATATATATATATATATATATATATATATATATATATATATATATATATGAGTATTTTAGTTATTTTCTATAATAAGAATATTGTAGTTATCTTTTATAAAAAAAATATTAATTTAGATCGGTTTAAGATTTGGTTCACTAATTTTTTGACTAAATTAGTTTGTCCGATCTAATTATGACAGAAATAACATGATCTAATTGATTACATATGTTAAATTTTAATTTTTAAAAAACATCTTTAAAAAAAGATGTTTTAAGTGTCTTTATTTGAGTAGTTCTCACTTATTTTTAGTTTATTAGGAGTACTGGGAGTACTAACACTGCAGGTGGTTATGTAATTATGTATCTCTACTGTGTGTATAATAGATAATAGAATTGAAAATATACAATTTCACTTGTGAGTCCAAAACAAGAAATTCTTTTCTCTCTTCGGTTCTTTTTTACTTACACTAACTTCTCTTTGTTCATCAAAGTTTATTGTTGTGCACTCTAAAATACATTACAAGAAAAATGTTGAGTACCGTTTGATTTATCGTCAGAAAATAGAAAAAAATTCGATAATAAATTAATTACCGTTGGATTTACCGTCAAAAACAATCGGATAAACCTCACTGGTAAATGTTTACTGTCAGATTTTTTTAGTCCGATGGTAATTATCGTCAGATTCTGCGACGGAATATAGCTGGCATGAAAACGGATCGTATCGGATGTTACTGTCGAAAATTTTTTATGTTAACATTGGCGCCACATTATTCGTTTTTCCACTATATTACCAACGGATTCATTCGACGGTAATGCCGACGGAAATATTTTTTTGAATTTTTTTTTAAAATGTTACCGTCGAAAAATTCTGACGGTAGCGTTTTCATTTTTTTTAAATTATCTTTTCCCGTCCATCTCTAGTGTACCCTAATAATTAACAATTGAAATAGTGCTTTAAACTTGATGTGAAGTACGAAAAATATAAATTACAAATACCGAATGATGGTAATTGAAATATCTGAAACAATGCTAACTATTTTAATTTACATCCACAGAACTATGTTTACAGTCATTGAAATATATATTACAGAACTATGTTTTATTAACCCTAATCAGATTCATCATCTTCTTCATCTGGTTCACCATCCTCATTTTCCGATGTATTTTTCTGATTATCATCGAACTCGTCTTCCTCTTCTTCGTTGCCATCCACCCCATCTTCTTCTTGAAGATTATCGTCCTCTGGTGGAAGTGCGTCGGTATCTAATCCAAGGTCAATGATGTCATCATCCATAACAGCAGACCTAAGGGAGATTAGCTCACCGATATCAAGCACCATTTTCGAAGGAGTTAATCTTATAAGATTCCTGACCCTCTACCGTATCACCAGACTCGATGCGGCCTCTTGGCTTAGTCTTAACTACAATCACCCAACTAAACTTGCATGAATCCAGATAAGGCAAATAGTATATATATCATACATTTTAAGATAGTATAAAAGGATCGTAGTGCCTATATTTTCTGGTTATATTAACTTCAGTGATATCATAGTCCTTGTACTTTCATGTTTCTTGTCACGAACTTGGATCATACCATTCACATTTAAACACGCACACCTTGTATGTAGTGCAACAAAAATACTGTAATTCAATTATATTATGCAACACACCAAACCAATCAAAATGGATCTCGCCTGAATTTCCATGAACCCAAACTCTGGTGTTATCTGTTTTCTTTCCAATTGACCATCGTGAGGTATGGAACCGATATCCGTTAACATTGTAAATTGGGTAGCTAATGAACTTATTCATTGGGTCCCAAATTTTGAATCTGTTATGTCAATTAGATACAACGCTGACGTATTCTCGAAACCAACGTGAAAAATTATTCAATGAGATCTCCGAATTCACCTCTCGGAATAACCTATATGATAGAATGTATTACGAAGTTTTAATTAAAATAAGAATCTAGTATGTTACTTATTACAATATTTACAAAGACTTAAAAAACTCACCTGAGGTAGGATAAAATTTGGTCACAGTTAAGCAACACATGCAGATGTGTGGCGTCGATCTCCTTCTGCTCTAACCAGTAGTCACTACCCGTACCCATTGCAGCTCCTTCTAACAAAAAGATTGGGAATGTTGTTTCACTTGTCGAGGATTCTCCCTTCTTATCGTTCCTTGAACCCTTGTTCTACGTGACTCACCATGAGACTGAAAATAGAAGGAGCAAAATGCGAAACTTTCCTTAGCCAGGAATGCTTCGTAGATGCTACCCTCAATCTGAGCTTTGTTCTTCACGGTGCGTTTGAATAAATCAATCATCCTCTCAAATGGGTACATCCATCAAAATTGGACCGGCCAACATAGTATTGCTTCGTATAGTAGGTAGACTGCTAAATGTTCTATAACCTCAAAAAAGGATGAAGGTAGGGAATATCCTCTCTAGCTTACAAGTATGATGAGAATGTTCTTGTCTATGACTATGAGGTCATTAATACTAAATTTGGTAGCACATAACTCCCTAAAGAACTCACTTATTTCTGTAAGGGGTGTCCAGATGTTGGTTAGAAGTTCTCTGAACGCGACTGGAAGCAAAGAGTCCATGAATACATGACAATCATGACTCTTCAACCTAGTAAGCATACCCTCTGACACATTTGTACACCTGCCCAAGTTAGAGGCGTCACCATCAGGAAATCTTAATCCTCTAATTCACCTATAAACATTTTGCCTCTGCTCCTTCGTTAGAGAGAACACCGCCTTTGGTTTATCCCACCGCCTGTAATCAAGTCTCTTTAAGTTTAGATCTGGCCACCTGCAAATATCCATCATGTCTAACCTAACCTTATCATTGTCTTTTGTTTGCTCATCATCCATTATTGTGTGCATGATGCTATCAAACACATTTTTTTTAATATACATCACATCAAGACAATATCGAACCAAGTTATCTTTTCAATAAGACAACTCCTAAAATATACTCTGTTTAGTCCAATTATGCTCCCTTTCATATCCTAGAGGTCTCAAACCGGCCAACATAGTATGGCTTTGCCTTTGAATTTAGCCCCAAATTTACCATCAGATTGTGTGCCCAAAACGCAATATTTCACTAAACAATGTTACGATTAGATCTACCAGCATGATAAATCCAATGGTAATAAGCGCGCCAAAAATTCTTTTTTTTCTCCAAATATTACCGTCGACGTTACCGTTGGAATTGTTGTTCTGACAGTAATATTTTAAGGTGACAAATTTATTGCCAAATCTGATGGTAAATTCGACGAAAAACTCGTTGCTAATGTCTGACGGTAAATCCGATGGTACTCAGCATTTTTCTTATAGTGATAGATCTTTCAAGATCTAATATGGTATCTAAAGGCTAATTCATCCCTCCCTTCATCCCACACCATCACCACTATTTCTTTCTCTTCCATCATGAAAATTTCTTTATCAGATTCCAACAACAAGAAAGCATTTTCTCCTATCCTAGATAAGCTCAACGAGAATGACTACACAACATGGAGATATCAGGCTCTTCTCACTATTCAGAGTATAAGCATGGAGGATCATCTCTATACTGACAAAGTTCCAGAACAATTCATTACACATCCAGCCAAGAAGACAGAAGCTGAATCAGAATCTTTCAAGACTTGGAAGCTCCAAGATCTAACACTCTCTTCTTGGATCGTTGCATCGATGACTGTCAATTTTTAGAATAAAGTAATTGGTTCAGCCTGGTTTTATGAAATTTGGGATAAGATTGATACTTACTTCACAGGAGCATCAAATGGATGAGTTCAAACCCTAAAATCCCAATTGAGGTCAATCAAGAAAGGTGCCTCTGCATCTGAGTATTTGGCTTAGATTCGTAACATTATTAACTCTCTCTTTGCTATTGGTTATGTCATACTGGAGGATGATTGGTGCGGAATTTATAACCACAAACTAACCGGCAAGTGCACTGGGTCGTACCAAGTAATACCTCAGGTGAGTGAGGGTCGATCCCACGAGGATTGATGAACCAAGCAATAATGGTTGATTAATTTACTTAGTTAGACAAGCAGAGAATGATGTTTTAAGAGTTTAAAAACATAAATAGTAAATTCAAAAATTCAGAAAGCAAGCAGTAAATTGAGGTAAAATATAAATGGAGAAAACAGTTAAGATTTCAGAGATATCTATCTTCCGGATTGACTTTTCTTACTAACTATTTTAATCATGCAAGATTCAATTCATGGAAAACTATATATGACTAAGCCCTAATTCCTTATACCTTCTTAGTCTACTCTAACTTTCATCAACTGCCAATTCCTTGGTCACTTAATTCCAATTAGAGGATGAAGTTCAATTCTAGTTTATATGCCACAAAAATCCTAATCACCCAAATATAAGAGGATTATATGTCACGTATCCCGTTAAGTCCAGATAATTAGAAGTTTAGGAAAAATTATTTTCAAGCTGTTGTTCAAGTAAAGAGCTTTTCCAAGTTATACAAGAACTCAATTAGAACAAGGGTCATACTTCCATTCCACCCAAATTCAAAAGATAAAGAACGAAAATAATTCTTGAAATAGAAATCAATACATGAATTAAAATAAAAAAATAATAGTATCAATCCATACAATAGATAGAGCTCCTAATCTTAACAATGGAGATTTAGTTGCTCATGGTTCAGAGAGAAAATAAGGATTCTGAAAAACTGTAAATTGTGGAATGAGCTAGAGGAGAAGAGAAGCCGAAGGGCTGATTTTTTTTCTTTTATATCTAATCCTAATTAATGTAAAATATATTTTCTAAAACTAAAATAATATCTTTTTCTATTTAAAAATAAAATAAACTTAAATCAAAATTAAAATAAATCTTTGAATGGCTTCAATTTGGACGCTAGGATCACTTGTGTATTAAAGTCCACGCTGAACTTGAAAATTCTCAAGTTCAACGTGGATGAGGCAGTGTCTCTTTGAGTGAGTTCCTTGAGTTCCACGCTGAACTTGGGAATTCTCAAGTTTAGCGTGGATAATGTGTGATTCCTCCTTTGTACGTGGACTCCACACTGAACTTGAGAAAGCTCAAGTTCAACGTGGAGGAGGCCGAGAATTCTGAAGAAGAAGTGTGCACTATTATACATCGTTGAAAAGTCTCGGAAGTTAGCTTTCTAATACCGCTGGAATCATGTCAATTGGACCTCTATAGCTCAAGTTATTTCTGTTTGAGTGCAAGGAGGTCGGGGTTGACAGCATCACTCGCTTTCTTCCTTCTCTGCTACAAAACTTCGTCAAATCCATTCGAATGCTACCTGAAATAAATAGAATTGTGCACAACTAAAAGTAGCATCTATATGGCCAAAAAATATTTAAATTTTGATCAAACTTAGCAATTCAAGTGCAAATTCATAAGAAAAAGATAGATAAGATGCTCACGCATCACAACACCAAACTTGAATTGTTGCTTGTCCTCAAGCAACCAAAATAAGTGCATGATTAAGATGTGAATTTGCATAAGAAGTGAGAGTTCAGTTATGCTCAAGCCTATTCTTAAAGTGGGGTTTATTCATTGTAACTCTGAACAGTTTTAGCATCTCACTCTCCTTTGAATCAGAGGAATGTCAGTGTCATGCGGAATTAGAATCCGGATTATATTATGAATTCTCTGATCTTTCTACTTCAGTTTAATCCTTGAACACAACAAATTTTCTTTAATTCTCTTTTCTTTGGTGCTTTGCACCTTGAGCCTAGCCGTGACTTTAAATGTTTTGTCTCAAGGGTTACTTGACACAAAAACACCACAAGCACTTAACTGGGGAACTCTCTTTAAGTTCTGATTTTTCTTTCAGTTACTCTCAGACAGTGGTGCTCAAAGCCTTGGGCATACTCTGCCAAATGCATTTGGTCTCGACTCTAAATATTCTGTCTCAAGGATTACTTGACACAAGAACACCACAAGCATATGACTAAGGAAATAACTCTTTGAGCTTTTAATCATGTCTGACCTCCTTAGTCATTGATGCTCAGAGCCTTGGACCTTGCTTTTATTTTTCTTTTGCTGTTTCTTTTGCTTCAAGGATTAAGCTTTCACTAATTTCAGAGAAGTCATAATAGTTCTCTAAATTCTCATTCCTTATACATCAACATCCTTTGATTCAAATTCAAATATGCACTATTCATGTCATTCATTCATAATCACAAATAATACCACCACATTTAAGTAAATAAGACTATTCTTTAATATAAACTCAATTTCTCAAGCAATACATCACTTCTTTTCTTTTCTTCTCGATTTCAAACTCAGTGAGTAATACATGAGACATCATTTCAGAATAAAAATCAAATAGCAAAATAAATAGTAAATTAAACTAGAACTTAGAAATTGAAATAAAAATTGATCATGCAATAACAAAAACAAAACAGCAAAAAACTGGAATATAACATAATAAGAACAGGAGGAAATATAGAATGAAAGGAACTTAACCACCTCAGTTATCCGAGTTGCCATCTCAGTCTTCTGGCTGTGCTCCTCCGTGGAGATGATTCGCCTCCCTTTGGTGTCATTAAAATAAATAGAAAAACCACAAGCGAAGCGATAACACCAAACTTAAAAGTTTGCTTGTCCTCAAGCAAAGAAGAACTGAAAGCAGGAAGGGACAGAATAAGACTTGCAAAGGAGTAAAAACAAATATTATGATAAAAAATGAATAAAATGATAAAAGGACAAGAGAGGTTAAAATATATATATCCTTTTTTTATTTTTTTTATTTTTATTTTTTGAATTATTATATATATATATATAAGGGAAGGGGGGAGTGGAAAGCTGTATGGGATCAGGAGGGGGGAAATAGGTAATTGAGGTGTGGATTGCATGCTCTACGCTGAATTTGGTAGATACCACGTTCAGCGCTAACGCTCTTTTTTTTTTTTTTAATCCCACGCTGAACTTGAGGTTTTAAGTTCAGCGTGAACCTTGGTCTTTTTATTCTTCTTTACGTCGTTCTCCACGCTGAATTTGGAATTTTTCAAGTTCAGCGTGGGTCTTCAACCAAAATCACACAAGTTACGTCGTATGCCACGCTGAACTTAAAATTTTTCAAGTTCAGCATGGACTTGGCAGAGGCTTCCTTCCAAATTACATGCACATGCCACGCTGAACTTGGAAAATTCCAAGTTCAGCGTGGAACTGGCAGAATCAACCTCCTCCAGAGTGTTCAAAAATTTTTCTAAGTGTCTGGTTCCTGTTTTAAAATATCTGCATGATCAAAACACAAGTAAAACAACAGAAAACAGTAGAAACTCAATAAAAATCAAACAAGTAATATAATCAACGCAACGGAAAAATAACTAAGAATACGAAATCATCGGGTTGCCTCCCGACAAGCGCTTCTTTACCGTCACTAGCTTGACAGTCAGCTCCTCTAAGGAGGAGGATCATAGGGGCTCAGCTCTTCACCCCTTACTTTGAACTTCTTTCCTGTGTCTCCATAAAGTAGCTCAATATGCTCTAGAGAGAGGATTCTGTTTACTGAAACTTTCAGTGGGGTTCTTTTTGTTTCTCCATCCCCTGGGTATTTTCTTCTTTTTGGGAACCTCCTCCTTGGTGGATGATGAATTCCCAACACCAAACTTAGGTTTGATGTCAGGAGAAATTTTATTGATTGTCACCAAAGGAGGGTTGAGTTGCAAATTCTGCTGTCCGTCATCAGGGGGTTGTTGAAGGTTTGGATCAATAAGCTCAGTCTGCATGCACCTCTCTTCTTCACCTATTGAATGTATATCCTTGAAGACATGAAAGACCAGTTGCTCATTATGCACTCTAAGCACTAATTCACCCACTTCTACATCAATAAGAGCTCTTCCAGTGGCTAGGAATGGTCTTCCTAGAATTATAGAGGTGTTCTCATCCTCCCCTGTATCAAGAACCACAAAATCTGCTAGGAGGAAGAACTTACCCACTTTGACTAAGATATTCTCCACTAATCCGTATGCAGGCTTCATAGTTTTGTCTGCCATCTGTAATGCTATCTTCGTAGGTTGTGCTTCTTGGATTCGCAGCTTCTTCATCACAGACAGGGGCATTAAATTGATGCTTGCTCCTAGATCACATAACGCTTTCTCAAAGGTTGTGCTCCTAATGGTGCATGGAATTTGAAAGCTCCCTGGATATGGCATCTTCTTTGGTAATTGATTCTGGATGATGGAGCTGCATTCTTTAGTCAAGACCACTGTCTCATCTCCCTTTAAAGGCTTCTTCTTTGACAACAACTCCTTCATGAACTTGACATAAATAGGCATTTACTCCAAAACCTCAGCAAAAGGAATATTGATTTGCAACTTTCTGAAGACTTTCAAGAACTTTGAAAACTGCTTGTCCTTGGTCTCCTTTTGAAGTCTCTGAGGATATGGCATTTTAGGCTTGTACTCAGGAGCCTTTGGCAATGTAGGATAAGTGTCAAGATAGTCTGGGAATGGGTTGTCTGCACGCTTTGGAGGGACATGCTCTACTTCTTCCTTCTTCTCCTTTGGAGCTTCTTTTTCAACGGGTTCCTCACTAACTTTTGCTTTCATACTCACCACTTGTCCATCTATCAAGGTGATAGCCTTACATTCCTCTCTTGAATTTGGAATTGTGTTACCAGAAAGGCTATTAGTGGTCCTCTGATCAATTTCATTAACTCTTGTGGCTATTTAACCCATCTAAATCTCCAAATTCTTGATTGATGCTCTGGTTTCCTGCACAAAACTCTTCATCATCTCCTAATTAGCATCTTCTTGGGATTTAGAGTTTGCCTGCTGAGGTGATTGTTGCTGCTGAGACTGAAATTGGCGGTTATTGTAATTGTTCTGTTAGAAGCCGCCCTGAGAATTATTGTTGAAGTTATGAGGTCTCTGAGGTTGGTCTCTCTACCCAAAATTTGGGTGATTTCTCCACCCTTGATTGTAGGTTTGAGAATAGAGATCATTATTGGGATTTCTAGGAACACTCCCTATGTAATTGACCTGTTCAGAAGGGGATTGAGTGTAATCATAATTATTATTTTGCACAAAATTATCTGCCATGTCATAGGAGGCCTCTTGAGGTCAATTTTGGGTGTTGATAGCTGAGACTTGCATGCCACCCATCTGCTGAGTAAGTAGATTTATTTGCTGAGACATAAGCTTGTTCTGAGCTAGAAGAGAATTCACCGCTTCTACTTCCAACACGCCTTTCTTCTGAGAGGTCTCAGAATTCACAGGATTCCTGTTAGAAGAGTATAAATATTGGTTGCTTGCAACCAATTCAATAAGCTCAATAGTATCCTCTGGTGTCTTCTTCTTGTGTAGTGAACCACCTGCAGAGGTATCTAAGCTCATCTTGGACATCTCACCCAAGCCTTTATAAAAGATGTCTAGTTGGGTCCATTTGGAGAACATGTCCGGAGGGCATTGCCTAGTCAGTAGTTTGTACTTCTCCCAAGCTTCATACAGAGTTTCACCATCCTTCTGCCTGAAGGTTTGAACTTCCAACCTAAGCTTAGTCAGCTTCTTTGGTGGGAAAAATTTAGTAAGAAATTCAGTGACAACCTTTTCCCAAGTATCCAAACTCTCCTTGGGTTGGGAATCTAGCCATAGCTTTGCTTTATCCCTCAGAGCAAACGGGAAGAGCATGAGTTTGTACACCTCTGGGTTCACTCCATTTGTCTTCACAGTATCACAAATCTGCAGAAAATCAGAAATAAATTAATTTGGGTCTTCGTGGGGAAGACCGTGATACTGGCAGCTTTGTTGCACTAGGGTGACCAATTGTGGTTTCAACTCAAAGTTGTTTGCAGCTATAGGAGGCACCACAATGCTTTTTCCATAAAGATCTGCAGTAGGAGTAGAGTAAGAGCCTAGTACTCTCCTTTACTCATTCTCATTCGGATTTGCCACATTGAGCATCAATGATCATATTCAAGCTATTTTGGATGGTCTTCCAGATGAGTATTCAGTGTATATTGTTATTGTGATGTCAAAATTGGGGTCATATCGTGTTGTAAAAGTTGAAAATTATCTTCTTGCATATGACATGTTGGATCTCTTCAAGAAACCTAAAACAAGTTTGCACATGGCAAACCTTACTCAATCTTCTATGACCTTCAATTATAATCGAGGAGTATTTGGGCAACGTGGCAGAGGTGGTCGCAACTCAAAAGGTGGAGGCAGATTTGGTTTCATCAATAATCTCCCTTAATGCCATCTTTGTGGCCAATTTGATCATGTTGTTTACAATTGCTACCATTGCTTTTATTCTTCTTTCACTCCATCATCCAGTAACTATAATTCATAGCTTCAAATCCCTTATGTAACTTGTCAACCTCCACCAACATCATCTTCTTTCCATCAACCCCAAGCTTACATATCTACACCTTTTTCAATCTATGGGGCTGCATGGCGACCAAATTCTGGTGCAAGCCACCATATCACTAATAATGATTCAAATCTGATAAAATCTTTCTCAAGTCAGGTAGATTCTGAGTAATTATTTGTGGGTAATGGTATGTGTATTAGTATAATTGATAAAGGATCTTCAATTCTTCATGATCCATATAAAAAGATTGCATTTAGACTTAATAATCTCTTACTTGTCCTTGAAATACACAATCTTTTGAGTGTATCCAAATTTACCTTTGATAATAGAGTTTTCTTTGAATTCTGGCCTAACTTTGTTGTAATTTGTGATCAGGCTACCCGGGAGCATCTCCTCCAAGGCGTAGCTAGAGATGACATCTATACCTTTGATCATTTTTTTGTGCCAAAGTCTATTCCCTCATCATGTACTACTTTGTGTTGTTCAATTACTTCTCTTAAACCTTAACCTAGTTTAGTGAATAATCAAAGCGATCGGTTTCATACTTCTCCTACCAGTTTAAATAGTAATATTGTATCTACTTGTAATGCTACTGCTCTTAATTGTAATTCAGTATCAAACAATGAATTGTGGCATAAAAGATTAGGTCATTATGCAATTAAAATGGTCACTACTGTTCTTAAACATTGTTCCTTTTCTTGTACCTTTTAATCCTAATCTTGATCATGTGTGTGAAACCTTTTCTTTGAACAAAATGCATCATTTACATTTTTCTAATACTGAAACTACATACAAATCACCACTTTTGCAGACATTTAAGGTCCTGCCCTTGATGCATCTAGAAATGGCTATAAGTATTTCATTTGTTTTGTTGATGCTCATTCTAAATTTACTAGTATTTTCAAGCTAAGAAACAAATGTCAAGCATTAACAGCCCTGCAAAATTATAAATTGGTTAGGGAGAAACAACTTTGTTGCAAGCTGAAATCCATCCAAACTGATATGGGGGTTGAGTTTCTTTCAAAATCTTTTAACACTTTTTTAGCTGTAGAAGGCATTGTTCATCGCAAATCTGGCCCCTGCACTCACCATCAATAAGGTTCAGTTGAGAGAAAGCACCATCACATCACTAAGATAGAGCTTTCTCTGTTGGCAACAACCTCTCTCCCAATGCAATTTTGGGAGGACGCTTTTGCAAGTTCAGTGTACATTATCGATAAACTCCGAGCTATAAGATTGGGAAATATAAGTCTTTTTGAAGTGTTATTTCAACATAAGCCAGATCATATTTTCTTTAAGATCTTTGAATGTATTTGTTATCCATTTTTACAGCCTTATAATAAGGCCAAGTTTGAATATAAATCTGAACTCTGCCTCTTTCTTGGATTTAATTCTGATTTCAAAGGCTATAACTACTTGTCCAGAAATGGAAAAATGTATATGGCCGAACATGTTAAATTTGATGAAAGGCTGTTTCCATACTCAAAAATATTTCCAACTGATCATTCTATAGATACTCAGCATACACTAACTACATCTCAATCTACAACCTCTATATTTCAGCTTTCCTGCACCTCTACTCCATCCAACTCTCCTTTATCACAGGTTTCACCTCTTGGCCTAACAAATATTAATACAATGACTACATCAGGAGAGCACCTTCCCTCCTTTGCTCCTCCTCAAATTTCAGAAGGATCTATCCATATTGAGTCTTTAGACTCTGATCACCCACTCAGTTCATCAAAATCAGCAGACAGGAGCTTTCAGTCTTGTTCTCACACATCACCAGGTTCTATAATTCTAATAGGGGTATTGAGATTCAATTACTCCCTTCACCTCCTCTTTCACTCCAAAACACTCATCAAATGATAACTAGAACTAAAGCTAAAAAGAACTCTTCCACGGCCTTACTTGCCTCTACAACTACTGTCCTTGATCTTGCTAACGATAATCCTAAAAATGTTAAATAGGCCTTACAGTCACCACATTGGAAGGTTGCTATGGATTCAGAATACAAAGCTCTTCTAAAATATGGAAACTGGGATTTAAGAGAGGCCCCACCAAATGCTAATGTCTTAGGAAATAAATGGATCTTTGCATTTAAAAGTGACCCTTAGGGCAGAATTCTTAGATACTGATAAACCACTATTTTACGGTTTATCTTGTGCTCATTTGAGTGGTTTTTATCATTTCTTTACTCACTTATTCATATAAATTGCATGGTTTTACAAATCCTTCCTGATTCTGTGATATAATTGAAAACATGTTTCCTAGGCCTTTAAACTGTCAAATTTTAATTATCCTTTATTACCATTCGATGCCGTGATATGTGCGTTAAATGTTTTCAAGGTTTATAGGGCAGGAATGGCTTAGAGGATGGAAAGGAAGCATGCAAAAGTGGAAGGAATACAAGAAACTGAAGGAACTGCTAAAGCTGTCCAACCTGATCTCTTCGTACTAAATCGACCATAACTTGAGCTACAGAAGTCCAAATGAGGCGGTTCCAGTTGTATTGGAAAGCTAACATCCGGGGATTCGCAACGATATATAATTTGCCATAGCTGCCCCTAAGATAGGCAATGCGTATGAGTGGATCACGCGCACGCGTGACCTGGAGAAAATTCAATCAACGCGTACGCATGGACGACGCGTACGCTTGACTTTGCCGCATGCTGGACGTATCAGAAATCGCTGGGGGCGATTTCTGAGCTGTTTCTGACCCAGTTTTTGGCCCAGAAAACATAGATTAGAGGCTATAAAGTGGGGGAACCCATTCATTCATTCAATCATTCATTCATTATTCACAATTTAGGTTTTAGATGTAGTTTTCTAGAGAGAGAGGCTCTCTCTTCTCTCTAGGTTTTAGGATTTAGGATTTCTCTTAGTTTTAGGTTTGATTCTTCTCCATTCCAGGTTTAATGTTCCTTTAATTTAATTTCTCTTCTACTTTTATTTATTCTAGTACTTTGGTTTATCTATTTCTCTTGTTAATTACTTATTTTCCCAATTTGGGTTATGAATCTTCCAATGTTAGATTTGATTTTATATTTAATACAATTTGAGGTATTTTAGGTTTATGATTTTAATTTAGCTTTTTACATTCTTAGCTTGAATTGATTAATTGGTGACACTTGAGTTATCAAACTCCTTGTTGATTGATAATTGGAATTTGCTGGTTGATTTAGATCCCTCTAAAGCTAGTCTTTTCTTAGGAGTTGACTAGGACTTGAGAAATCAAATTAATTAGTCCACTTGACTTTCCTTTATTTAGTAAGGGTTAACTAAGTGGGAGTAATGAACAATTCTCATCACAATTGATAAGGATAACTAGGATAGGATTTCCAGTTTTCATACCTTGCTAAGAGCTTTATTAGTTATTAATTTAATTCTTGCAATTTACTTTTCCTGTTCATTATTCAAAAACCCCAAAAAGATAATCTTCCATAATCAATAATAAATACACCTCCCTGCAATTCCTGGAGAGATGACCCGAGGTTTAAATACTTCGGTTATCAAATTTATTAGGGGTTTGTTACTTGTGACAACCAAAACTTTTGCACGAAAGGATTTCTTGTTGGTCTAGAAGCTATACTTGCAACGAGAACTTAATTGTGAAAATTTTAGACCGCGCAAGAGTTCAGTTCGTTCAGATACAAAGCTAGGATGGTGGCTAAGGGATTCCACAAAAATAAGGGAATCGATTATGATCAGATATTTAGTCCTGTTATTAGACCAATAACAGTTAGGACTATATTAACTTTATCAGTGTCTTTAGGCTAGGATATTAGATAATTTGACTTGATAATGCCTTTTTAAATGGTAAATTAGATGAACAAGTTTATATGGTTCAACCTAAGCGCTATGTTGCTACTAATTCTTCACTTGTGTGTGATATGAACAAAGCTATTTATGGGTTAAAACAAGCTCCTCGAACTTGGTTTAATACACTTTCGAATACTTTGACCCATTTTAGGTTTACCAATGCTAAGTCAGATGTATCATTGTTCATGAAAGTCACAAACACCTATGCTATGTATCTCTTAGTTTATGTTGATGATATTATTGTTACGGGAAACAATTCCAATGAACTTTTTCTATTAATCCGTGAACTCAATGCAGTTTTTTCTTTGAAGGATTGGGAAGATTTAGCTATTTTCTTGGCTTGGAAACTAACTATTTACCTATGGGACAACTGCTGGTTACTCAACCCAAATATGCCAAAGAGCTTCTGAAAAAGTCAAGAATGGAACATTCACACCCACTACCAACAACGATGATGTCTAGCATCAAATTGTCAACCAATGACTCTTAAGCGTATCACAATGTGAAAGAATATTGAGCAATTGTTGGTGAACTGCAGTATTTGACTATGACCAAACTTGACATTTTGTTTGCAGTTAATCGAGTGTCTTAGTATATGCATCGTCCAATGATACAACATTGAAAAAGTGTCAATCGTATACTTAGATACGTCAAAGGTACAGTAAGCTATGTTATTTTATTGTCAAAATCTACTGACCTTCGTATCCTTGCATTTGCAGATGTTGATTGGGGTAGATATTTGGATGATCGCAAGTTAATTACTGGATACTGTGTTTACTTTGGTTATAATTTAGTCTCGTGGAAGAGTGTGAAGCAAACCAAGGTGAGTCGCAGCAGCATAGAGGCAGAATATCAAGCGGTTGCAGCAGAACAAGTAGAGTCATGTCCATCCAAAAATTTTGAGAGAGCTCAAGATACCTCACCCAGTAACTCTTACTATATACTGTGACAATTAGAGCACTTCTTTACTATTAGCCAATCGAATTCTGCATAGTCAATGTAAATATCTAGAGCTAGATTTGCATTTTATAAAGGATTTGGCAAATACTAAGTATCTATATGTTGTACGTTCATATTTGTTCTCAAGATCAGGTAGCAGATACCCTGACCAAACCCTTTTCTATAGTATTTTTTACTAAGCATCGAAACAAATTGAGGGTGCTTAGTGACCCCTCCTTCATTTTGAGAGGGGTATTGGAAGTACTGGGAGTACTAACACTGCAGGTGGTTAATGTGTTAGTTAGCTGTGTGTTACAGAGCTATATATATATATATATATATATATATATATATATATATATGTGTGTGTGTGTGTGTAATAGATAAATGAATTAAAAATATACAATTTTACTTATGAGTCCAAAATAAGAAATCTTCTTCTCTCTTCTGTTCTTTCTTATTTACACTAGTTTCTCTTTGTTCATCAAAGTTTATTGTTGTGCACTCTAAGATAGATCTTTCAAGATCTAATATAGTTAGAGTAGTAATTTGTCATAAAATCACTCCTCCCAAAAGATTAATATGATAGGAGAAGATAACATAAATAGTTATATCTCTAATACTCTCTTTCAAGTAAGAGTTTCTTTTAGATTTGCTTGATTTTTGCATAAACTTTCTTTTTTTTTTAGAGTTCACCAAAAATTGAACTTTAGATTTTTCAGATATAGAATTTTGATTTATGTCATGTGAACTACTCATCTAAAAACTTTAAAGTAATAAGAGGAGACAACATAAATAATTATATCTTTAACATAATTAATTTATCTATAAATAATAAAATTTTATATAATTCGTATATTTACCATAACTTTCCTTCAATTTTGTCAGAAATAATATATGTGATTTTTTTTCATTGTAATATAATTAAATTTGTAATATCTCATTTTTGTATTTTTATAGAGATATAATCGTTTATATTACTTACACCTAATAATTTAAATTTTTTTTAAAAAATTAGTATCATGACAAATTTTTATTTAACTACTTGGTGCAACATTATCCGCCACTTCACCCTTTGCTGCCGTAATTGTTATCTTGCGACTTGCTAGATAACCTAGGTCAATTTGCTAAAATAAATTACACATTTACACACGTTAGAAATTAAAGTAGAAAAACACCTAACGTACTTGTTCACTTGAAGCAAACGTAGTCCCATTCCTTAGCTTGTTGCTGCTCTTAGTTGAGACGAATCTGAAATATAGACTGAATCATACGGACATGCTCAATAATTCAAGAGTGATCGACATTTTAGTTTCAATCTGATGCGACATCATTAAAGTGATTTGACTCTGAGCATGAACACTAGTTACTAATGGCGTTTCATGAGTTGTATTGAATATGTTTTGTCTTAATTAATTAGGTAATTTGATTAATTTGTCTGCTTTCTTATTTTAAGAGTATTGTAAATTGTAATCTCTATTTTGTTTCCTTCCTAACATATATCCTAAAAACCAAGGTTAAATTCGCGAGTCTAAATAAATTCGTCAAGTTGATCTTAACTCGACTCGTAGACTCGTACAAGTTTACTTGTTATGAATTTTTAAATATATATATATATATATATATATATATATATATATATCTATTTATCGTATACAATATATATATTCAAATTTAGGCATTCAAAATTAACAAGTTCAACTTCAAAACATATAATAAATTAAAATAGTACCACAACTATAACGGATAATTTAGAACATACATTCAAATCCTTCACAAGTATGCATCTAGTTTAACATAGAATCTACACACAATCAAAGTTTCAAATAACACAATCACAAAAAAAGAAAATAACAAAATAACAAGTAAATGGCCTAATAAACTAAAAGTCGAACTGAAATCTTTCAATATCTTCATCTTCCATGACATTAATATTCTAATCTTCGCCATCTTGTCCCTAAACCAACATTTTCAAACATTTTATCCCTAAATCAACAATAATAAATAATCAAATTAGTAAGTTTGTTCTTAAATAAAAATTCTTTTCCTAAATCAAATAATCAATTATGAACATTGAACCATATCATATACTAACACAGAAACACAATAACATTGTAATTTACTAAATTTGTAACTACAATAGCTTTCAATGATCAGAATTTAGATATTCAAAAAAATGAATTAACAATGATCATAATTCAAACATTCATAATTTATATAATTCCAGAGGCCAGAACAACTAAAAAATTAAAATTAGTAATAAGTAACAGCTAGAAAATTCAGAAAGTCAGTAATCAACTCAAGTAACAACAATAAAATCTTTTTAAAAAAACATAACTGAATGAAGGCAGTGAAGCGGCGCGGTCATGCAGGAAGAGAAGCGGCAAGGTCGTGCAACAGTGTAGGTAGAGAAATGGTGAACGATGGCAGCAAAGCAGAGTAGATCAATAGAGGCGGTAGAGGCTCGACAGCAGTGTGGCGGACACAAAAGAGGCTCGACGTGCATAAAAGAGAACAGAGAGCGAGATAAGGAGAAGGCGAGAAGCAGAGCAGAGAGTGAGACGCAGGGCCGTGCGCAAAGCTGAGCAGTCAAAGGAGCAGCAACGCCAACCGGCGGAGAACGTCGATGAACAGCAAACGAGTGAAGTCAGAACAATGAGTGAGTGAGAAAGAGAGAACATCGGAGAGTGAGGGAAGAAGGAGTCACCGAGCCAATTAGGGATTTAGGATAAGTGGGTAGCGTTTTTTCATTTTATTTTTTTTTGGCCAAAATGTCAAAACAACATCGTTTTTTGCCAAAATGGGCACCCAATACAAACTCGCAAACTCGCTCTTAAACTCGCGATGAATTTGACCGAGTTTATGCGAGTCTAGTCGAGTCTACTCGAATTTATTCAAGAACGAGTTTGTGTCTGAATTAACTCGATTTCACTACCTAAATTCGTTAACTCGTACGAATTTACGAGTTAACTCGCAAATCTGACAACAATGCTAAAAACACTAGTTAGAATATCATAAAAAATATTTTGTTAAATAAATTATTTTTTATATTTTTAATACATTAAATATATTAAGAATTCAAATAATTTGTATTAAAGGGCACACCTTTTTTTTCTCTCAAATAATTATCCATGATCGACAGACAACATTCATGATTAATCTTCTTTTCGGAAACTGAATTTCCAATAATTAACACTTATGGGTAGCTAATAGAGAGAATGAGGAAAAAGGAATTTAGTTAGAGTTCAAAATTCTATTATCTGGTTTGTAACAGAATTAGTTAGAATTAGTTTAATTTCCTTTCCTTATTTAGCCAATGCTGTTAGAAGGCTATACACTACAAAAAAAAGAGTTTAAAATGGCATTTATATTACGGAGGTTTTAAAGAACCTCCATAATATTAAGGTATTATGGCATTTTATGCTGTTGCCATAATGAAATTTTCTAAAACTGCACTTTTTGGGGATTTAGGCGGTTTTTAACCGCCATTATCGAAGTCATTATTAAAAAAAAAAAGGCCCAAACCCAAGAAAAATCTTAACGCTGTTCTGGTGAAAGTGAAACCCTACAAAAGTGAAGCTGCTCCAGTGATCTTCTCAGCAGCGCTCTCCAGCGACTGAAATCGGAAACGACGATCTGTGTGACGATCTTCTCCAGCGCTGATCCGGTGACGATCTTCTCAGCGGTGTTCTCCGACGAATCGATGCTTTCAGTTTTCACTCTCTTCTGGTTGTTCCTTGAGCTGTCTTTTTAGTTCATTTTTTTCTATTTTTGACTTTTCTTTTCCTTCACTCTTGGTGAAATTGAAGTTTTGGTTGTTGATCTGTGATGAACAGAAACGGTGATTCTGGATCGAGGAGTTAGGGTTTTGATTGAGAGCAATGGGGAGAGGGAAGATCGCGATAAGGAGGATCGACAATTCCACGAGCAGGCAAGTGACGTTCTCGAAGCGAAGGAACGGTTTGTTGAAAAAGACAAAGGAGCTTGCAATTTTGTGCGATGCTGAGCTTGACAATAGAAAAGCCTTCCATGATTGGTTCTCTAAACCATTTCAAATTGATACTCCAGCTAAAGCATACTGAAATGTTGTATATAACTCATTTAATCTTATGCAGTAATGGATTATGAATAGTTTAATTCAATTAAAATTTTGTCTTTGAATGGTAAGCATCTGATGAGCTGCTGTTTCTGTTATATAGTAATTCTCTGTTGCAGTTGATGAGCAAGAAAGTACCAAGAACAAAGGAAGAACTCCTTGAACTCAATGGCATGAGCAAGTAAGTTCATTCTACGAATTAATCAAATGTACTGGTTAACTGAGTCGGCATTCACAGATGTTTCTGTTTAACACAGGGCCAAGGTAAGCAATTATGGTGATTAGATACTGGAAACCATTAAAAATACTATTAATGAGTATTACAAGTTGGATAAAAGCAGCAATGGCAGTGCTGATTCTACAAAAAGGAGACGAGATGCAAATGGAGGCCTAGATAGAAATCTTGAGGATGATGATGAGTTGACTAAAAAAATCAAAATGTGCATACAAGAATAATTTTCTTACCTTTAGAATATAAATATATATATTTTTAATGAATAAATATTTTAATATCTAGTCCCTCTTGTGAGACTGTTGGTTTAGTTTTTAATTCTTCAAAATGCTGGTAATTTGCTATTTATTTGAGCAACTATTTATTTCTAACGTTCAATTTTCTTTTGCAGGTAATATTTATTTACACGGACATGAACAATGAAAATGTTGGAATGATTTGTAGCAAATTTGTTGAGCATCTCTAAGAAAACTCCCAATGTAATAGAACTAACAATATTTCCTAGTTTGATACTTTGTATAGGAGTCATTATTTTTTATTTGTAATACTAAAAATCATATATTATGTTTAATACTTTGAGTTATATAATATTTTGTGTATGGATTATGATTTTGTTATTCTGGAATTTTAATAAAAAAAATTATTTATATAGCAAGATAAAAATAATAGTAAAAAACTGCATTTTTAAAAGATAAAAAAAATATCATTTTTATCCGGTAAAAACAACAGTTAAAAAATGCCATTTTAAACGAAAAGGATGCCATTAAACCCTGGTAAAAACGGCGTTTAGAAATGTCATTTTAAACGAAAAGGATGCCATTAAATACAAGTAAAAACGGCGGTTATAAACGCCATTTTTAACGAGAAGGATGCCATTAAACCCAGGTAAAAATGGCGGTTACAAATGCCATTTTAAACGAGGAGGATACCATTAAACCCAGGTAAAAACGGCGGTTACAAACCGCCATTTTAAACAACAACAAAACCGCCGTTTTATTTGGTTAAAATGGCGGTTAAAAACCGCCATTTTAACCGCCCAAAAACCGCCGTAATAACCAGAATGGCGCCCAGAATTCCGGCGTTTCTTGGAGGCGCCATTTTCGACAATAATAACAGTTGTAACCGCCGTAATTACCTTAAAAAACCGCCATTTTAACCCTTTTTTTGTAGTGATATAAGGACACAATGGCTTGAAGTGTATTTCAACATTCTTTCACTCAATCTTTAACAATATAGAATCATTCAGCAATATTCAATCATCACCATTTTATTCGATCTTCAATATTGGTTCTGGATAATTCTACAGCATTGATTCATACCAAGATTCTTTCAGTAGCAAAAGACTAATATTTAAAAGTATTGTGAATGAAAGGTTAGTTAAATTCAAATATACCACTCATATCAAAGTTTATTGTTTATAGATAAATCAATTACAACTCTAACAAAATATAGTTCTTATTAGAATTGAGATCGAGTGGTTTGAGTATATAATTCCAATAATTAATTCATGAAATAAGTTAAGAGATATCTCACATTTATAAGTTATCTAAAAATTTTATTTTTGAGTAAAGTGTGAATTATAATACACTTCGTTCACACTTAAGAATGACTGTCGGAATGTAAATATATTTATAGGTAGGTGATCCAACAACATTAGATTAAATAGATTATCACATGAACTATATTTCTGACATATCCCCTCAAACAATATTCTCTTTTTAGATTTATGTGATTTTTTATATAGATTTTTTTTCTTTTTTTATTGTCTTATACTAAATTTTTTTTAATCAACAAGGATTAAATTCAAAACTTTTAAGTCATAAAAACTCTGAAATCATATTAGAATTGAGATTGAATAGGCTTAACGCAATTTCAAAAACTAGCTTATAAAATAAGAAATGTCTCATATTTATAGCCTATCTAAATACTTTATCTTTAAGCGTTGTGAGATTTGTAATACACCTCTTTCATGTAAGAATACCAACACTACTCGAATCCGCAGATTACCACCCCAACCCTATCCGCATGAGACAAGATCTTAAGCAGGGCGAGTTTAGTTTAAATAATACTCATCTCAATATATATATAATATATATAATATATATGTAAAATAATTAAAAAATAATTAATAATATTGTATCATTCTTAAGTATAGAATAATTAAATATAAGTGGTCCAATAACATTAAATCAAATAAATTTTGATATTATATCATAAAATCACTTCGTAAAAAAAAGTTAAGTTGATTCGAGAATATATAGATATAATCACAATTGCTTAAATAGCATTGCAAAATGATTAACATAAAATTTGAATTTAATTCTAAAACGAAATAAATTCGATTTATACTTTAAACTTAAACGATAAATCCTAGACTTATATATCTCTATCATGACGCATTATATTGAACAACCACCATTTGGTTAAGACCTATATATTTAGGGAAGTAATGCCACATCTTCGTGATTATTCTAGCTCTAACACTTATTTCTTTATGCTCGCTTTGGTTATGTTATATATGAGTGGTGATGAAGGAAACAATTATTTGCATATGGAATGTGTTGTGTATTAATTAGTACAATAGCTTTAAATTTAGATGAGGCATACTACACTACTGTAGTATTCGATAATGCTTGAAAGACTAAAAAAAAAAAAAAAATTAAACTTGTTTTATTATATTTAATATTTATTAATTTTAATAATAATTTATAAATATTAAATAAGATAAATTTTAATTATTTTTGACTAATTAAATTATTGACACATGGAATGTGTTGTGTATATATATGTATGTTCGTGCAATTCTTCTTTCCATTCCGAGTTGTTTTCATCTTCCACTTGGATATATATACAAACACGTTACCACCACATCTTTTTAAATAGTTAATGCTCTTTAATTTGCTGCTTAATGTAATAATCAAAACTATTGCATTATTCATGTCAACTTCGAAAGAAGACAAAATGCATTGTATCAACTGTCAAATTTCTTAAAAAAGTTTAGGGCATTAAGCAAAATATTACTATCTCCTATGCTTTATATTGTCAATGGGATCACTGTTAAGAAATTATTTAATTTAGGAAATTATTTAATTTAGAAAATTATTTAATTTTTTAATTTATTGGTGGGCAATACATATATTAATTATAATCATAAATTATATTATTTCAAATTAAATGATTTATATAATGGTGATCTCATTTATTGTTATAAATGCTAAATTGAATAAGTCATTATTACTTTTGATTTGGAATTAAATGAGAATAAAATCAGATATTATCTTTTGTTCCTTAGATAATTATCTTTTTGGATTTTAGATATATTATATTTTGGACTTTAGATACTATTTTATTTGGATTTGAGGGTTTAATGGGTGCCATGCTCAAATATAAATAGGCCTTCAGGGTTTCGGTCCCCAATATACCAAAGCCGCATTTGTTGTTCTTTTTCCATTAAAAGAATTGCAGTTCAGCCGCCTAAGAATACAGAAGGCTTTGGTTGAGGAAGATCGAAAGAACCACAAGATCCAAATTCTTCTATCAATTTCTAATTGTTATGAGTAAAGATACGCTTCCGCATTATATTATATTTTTTTATGATTCAATATGGATGATCTGAAATTTTGAAATTAATTTATTCCAACAAGTGATATCAGAACCATTCATAATTTAATCATTGAAAATATTTCATTTTTTATTTTGGATCGATATATGCGTATATATGCGTCTACGTTCAATGTTGCTGTACAGTAAAATTGTAAATCATGTCTTTGTGATTCTTTATTATTGTCCGCATGTAATACATTTAACTTTAACATATATATTTTGTGTGTGCGTCACATGTAATTGTTTCTGTTGCACAAACGTAAAGATTGATATTCTTTTGTGCTAATGCCGTGATTGCAATTCTTTATATATATATATATATATATATATAGACGTGTATTACCATTATGAATATTTATATATGGATTATTATTATTTGATTTTTTCATTAAGGTATATATATATATATATATATATATATATATATATATATGTTGCCCAATAATAAAGGTCCAGGATCCAAGCAAAAAAACCAAACCCAAAGGGTTGGCCCTCACCTAGTACCAGTCTTCATCCCCATAAGTCGGTACTGAACACGACCTGCTCCAAAGAAGTCGGATACGAGGGTCAGCTGGCAGATAACACTCATTCGAATGAGTAACTGCCCCTAGAAACTCTCTAACCACTTCATAGAGCCATATCTTAACCCCCCTAAGATATGGGAACGGTTATCCGCCTAAAAAGGTGGCACTACTTCAGCGGTGGTTATTGGTTCACCACTATAAATACACTGACACCACTCAGGTATCTCTAAGTTCCAATATACTCTCTAACCTGCTCACACTCTTGCTAACTTAGGCATCGGAGTGTCTTTGCAGGTACCACCCCCCCCATTCGTTCTCACGTACAAGTCGGACGGAGGAACACCGAGTACCAGGTCCACTCGAACGCCACCTCCTTCATACGTTTGGGCCAACCAACGCCATCCAGCCCATTAATCTCCGGTTACTCACCGTAACATTGGCGCCGTTGCCGGAGACCCGAGAGATCAACCAGTAATGGCGGATAGATCCCCTGAAGAGGGTCATGTGGAGACAGATTCTGAACAAGAGAATCTGAACACTGGAAACAATGAGGCAGACCAGACCCTTCACCAGGAAGCCAACGATCAACACAGGGAAGGCACCTCCAGAATCAAAAACCCAAAGGTAAATTCCTTGGAGGGGCGCGAATCAGAAAAAGAAGGACCATCCCATGCAATTGAGCTCATGGGATTAGTCCACAGTCGCCTCGAGCAGCTAGAACAGGAACGGGAACGACAAAAGGAAACCGAAAAGAACCTAAAAGAGGAGATGGAGCGACGAAAAGAGTTAGAAAGAAAACTCTTAAAGTTAGAATCCTCCCTCAAAGGTCAGAACTCCCACGACGGTAGAGAAGATTCGCCCTTGGGGGAGAAAGATCCTTTTAGCGAGGACATAATGAGGGCAAAAGTTCCGAGAAACTTTAGAAGCCCCGATATGGACCTCTACGACGGAACCACTGATCCAAAACATCATCTAAGCAACTTTAAAAGTCGGATGTATCTGGCTGACGCTTCTGACGCTACGCGATGCAAAGCTTTTCCAACAACCTTGTCAAAAGCAGCGATGAAGTGGTTCGACAGCCTCCCTCCGAGGTCAATTACCAGTTTTGAAGACCTCTCAAGAAAGTTCTTGATGAGGTTCTCCATCCAGAAAGACAAAGTAAAACATGCACCAAGTCTCCTGGGAATAAAACAGGAGGTCGGGGAATCCTTACGGACCTATATGGAAAGGTTCAACAAAGCATGTTTGGAGATTCAAGACCTGCCCACCGAAGCAGTCATCATGGGGCTAGTCAATGGTCTTAGAGAAGGTCCCTTCTCACAGTCCATATCAAAAAGACACCCCGCCTCTTTAAGTGATGTACAGGAAAGAGCTGAAAAGTACATCAATATGGAAGAAAATGCTAGGCTAAGAGACCCGAGTTGGCGACCTGGTCACCCTCCCTCAACGAAAGAGAGGGAGAGGGAAGCTAAGAAGAAGGAAGAACTCGGCCTCGATAGGCCAAGAAAATATCACTCTTATACTCCACTGAAAGTTCCTATAGTGGATGTATACAGAGAAATTTGCAATACCGAAAGGCTGCCTCCTCCCAGGCCCATTAAAAATAAAAGAGGAGGGAGCCGCGGTGATTACTGTGAGTACCATAAAATATATGGGCACTCCACAAACGACTGTTACGACCTTAAAAATGTGATAGAAAAACTGGCCAGAGAAGGTCGGCTTAACAGATATCTCATAGAAAGGTCGGACAGTCATGGAAAAAGAAAGCGAGATGATATGGATAGAAGAGACCCACCACCACAAACTCCGGAGAGACATATCCATATGATCTCATGAGGGTTTGCGGGAGGGGGACTCACAAAATCCTCTCGTAAAAGACATCTCAAGAGAATTTACCAGGTCGAAGAGGGGTCCTCCGACCTTCCAACCATTTCATTCACAAAGGAAGATGGGCGAGGAATAATCCCTGGGCACAACGACCCAGTGGTAATCACCATGATCCTGGCAAATGCCCATCTACACAGAACACTAGTAGACCAAGGAAGCTCAGCGGACATCCTCTTCAAGCCCGCTTTTGACAAACTAGGGTTAGATGAGAAAGAGTTAAGAGCCTACCCCGACACCTTGTACGGATTAGGCGACACGCCAATAAAGCCACTAGGATTTTTGCCCCTCCACACCACCTTTGGAAAGGGGGAGAAATCAAAGACTCTGAGTATAGACTTCATAGTCATCGACGTGGGGTCGGCCTATAATGCTTTAATCGGCAGAGCTACCCTTAATCGACTCAGAGCGGTGGTATCGACGCCCCACCTCTGCATGAAATTCCCGACCTCAGCGGGGATAGCAACGGTGAGGGAAGATCAGAAGCTGGCAAGAAAATGCTACAATGAAAGCCTAAACCTGAGAGGAAAAGGCAAAGAAGTTCACATAATAGAGCTCGGTGGAGCAAGGATTAAAGATGAGCTGCGACCCCAGCCCGGGGGAAAAACCGAGGAAATTCAGGTCGGCGAAGAGGAAGGAAAAAACACTCACATAGGAGCCAACCTAGGGGAAACCCTAAGACAAGGGTTGACCAAGCTCCTAAGAGATAATTCCGATCTCTTCGCCTGGAAGGCCTCCGACATGCCTGGGATAGATCCCGAGCTCATGTCCCACAAGCTTTCGGTCTACTCAGGATCTCGACCTGTACAACAACGAAGACGCAAGCTCGTCCCAGAGCGAGCTCTAATAGTAGAGGAGCAAGTACAAGCGCTCCTAGAAGCCGGTTTCATCAGAGAAGTCAAGTATCCAACATGGCTAGCCAATGTAGTGCTAGTCAAAAAACAAAATGGTAAATGGAGAATGTGCATCGACTATACCGACTTAAATAAGGCATGTCCCAAGGACCCTTATCCACTACCAAGCATTGACGCCCTAGTAGACTCTAGCTCGGGGTATCAATACTTGTCGTTCATGGACGCCTACTCAGGATATAACCAAATCCCGATGTATGAACCAGACCAGGAAAAAACATCATTCATCACGCCCAGAGCTAACTTTTGCTACGTGGTCATGCCATTTGGATTGAAAAATGCAGGGGCCACATATCAGAGGCTGATGAATAAGGTGTTTGCCCCTCACTTAGGGAGCTTAATGGAAGCGTACGTCGACGATATGCTGGTAAAGACCAAGAAAGAAGTCGACCTCTTGTCTGACCTTTCACAAGTCTTTGACACCATAAGGTTGCACGGGATGAGACTAAATCCTGCAAAGTGCGCCTTCGCGGTGGAGGCAGGAAAATTTCTAGGATTCATGCTAACACAAAGAGGGATCGAAGCCAATCCCGACAAGTGTAGAGCTATCCTAGAAATGAAAAGCCCGACTTGTTTGAGAGAGGTCCAACAGCTGAATGGCCGACTAGCAGCTCTCTCCAGATTTTTGGCAGGATCAGCGCTAAGATCCCTTCCACTGTTCTCCCTATTGAGAAAGGGACACCAGTTTGAATGGACTCCCGAATGCGAGGAGGCGTTCCAGGAGTTCAAAAAGTTTTTGAGCCAACCTCCTATTTTGACCCGACCTGTAGCCGGAAAAGACCTCGTCCTATACCTATCCGTGGCAGACAAGGCTGTCTCAGCAGCCTTGATAAGAGAAGACGAGGACGGTCAACACCCAATCTATTTCATCAGTAAAGTTCTACAGGGCCCTGAGTTAAGGTATCACAAATTAGAGAAGTTTGCCTACTCCTTAGTAATAGCCTCTCGAAGGCTACGGCCTTACTTTCAAGCTCACACAATAAGAGTCCGCACGAACCAACCCATGAAGCAAATCCTCCAAAAGACGGATGTTGCAGGAAGAATGGTTCAATGGGCAATAGAGCTCTCCGAGTTCGACTTGAAGTACGAAACTCGGACGTCGATTAAGGCCCAGTGCCTCGCCGACTCCATTGCAGAATATGCAGGGGATCAAGAGGATAAACCAACTACATGGGAACTCTACGTAGATGGATCCTCCAATAAAACAGGAAGCGGCGCAGGCATAATATTGGTAGATGAAAGGGGAACCCAGATAGAGGTCTCCCTCAAGTTCGAGTTCCCAGCTTCAAATAATCAGGCAGAATATGAAGCCTTGATTGCAGGATTGAAGCTGGCAGAAGAAGTCGGTGCCACGAAGGTAATGATATACAGTGACTCTCAAGTGGTGACCTCCCAAATAAGTGGAGAGTATCAGGCAAAAGACCCAAATATGAAGAGATACTTGGAAAAAACTCTGGATCACCTCGGGCGTTTTGCAGAAACCGAGGTCACGCACATAACTCGGGACCTAAATAGCAGAGCAGACGCCCTATCCAAGTTAGCAAGTACCAAGCCAAGGGGAAATAACAGAAGCCTGATCCAAGAAACTCTCCAGGAACCTTCAGTGGTAAAAATGGAAGACAAACAAGAAGTCTTTGAAGTGGTCGGATTAAACCTCGGATGGATGAACCCCTTGGTCGAATCCCTGAAATTCGACATCCTCCCAAAGGAGGAAAAGGAGGCCAAGAAAATCCGAAGGGAAGCACAACACTATACCTTGGTGAAAAATATTCTCTATAGAAGGGGGATATCAACACCATTGTTAAAGTGTGTACCGACCTCAAGAGCCACCGAGGTATTAGAGGAGGTACATAGTGGAATCTGCGGGAACCATCTCGGAGCAAGGTCATTAGCCAGAAAGGTGATCTGAGCTGGATTCTACTGGCCAACCTTGCAGAAAGATGCCACAGACTTTGTGAAAAAATGCCAACCGTGTCAAATGCATGCAAATTTCCATGTGGCCCCCCCAGAGGAGCTCATCAGTATCACCTCCCCATGGCCCTTTGCAAAATGGGGAATGGATTTGTTAGGTCCTTTTCCCCAGGCGCCAGGACAAGTCAAATACCTAATAGTGGGAATAGATTATTTCACAAAGTGGATAGAAGCAGAACCACTGGCCACCATCACTGCACAAAGAAGTCGGAGGTTCCTCTACAAAAATATAATCACAAGGTATGGGATACCTTATTCCATTACCACAGATAACGGAACCCAGTTCACCGACTCCACCTTTAGAAGCCTAGTAACCAGTATGAACATCAAACACCAGTTCACCTCAGTGGAACACCCACAAGCCAATGGGCAAGCCGAAGCAGCCAACAAAGTCATATTGGCAGGGCTGAAGAAAAGATTACAAGATGCGAAAGGAGCTTGGGCTGAAGAGCTCCAACAAGTACTATGGGCTTACAGAACAACCCCCCAATCCGCCACTGGAGAAACACCCTTCCGACTAGTTTATGGCGTAGAAGCCATGATCCCAATAGAGGTCAATGAGCAAAGCCCAAGAGTGATTTTCCACGACGAGATCGGGAATATACAGGGGTACAAAGAGGAGCTCGACTTGCTCCCCGAAATCCAAGAAGAAGCCCAGATAAGAGAAGCAGCGTTGAAGCATAGGATGACCGCGAGATACAACAAAAAAGTCATTCGAAGGAGTTTCACCCCAGATGACTTGGTCCTAATCAGAAACGATATTGGAGTCAACAAATCAGGGGAAGGAAAGCTCGCTGCTAATTGAAAAGGACCATACAAGATCAACGAGGTCTTAGGAAAGGGCTATTATAGGGTAACCGACTTCGACGGCAACGAGTTACCAAGATCATGGCATGCTTGTAATATGAAAAGGTACTACAGCTAAAAGCGAACCCTACTCCCTGATGTACTCTTTTCCCAATTTCATGATTTTTTCCCAAAATCAAAGGGTTTTTTCTGAAAAGGGTTTTTAACGAGGCATCATAGTAGGGGCTAAGGGAAAATAAATAATCAAAAGCCCTTAGTAGCAATAAGGTACCTCCTCAATTAATAAAGATCTCTTTCATTTTAAATATCTCTTTTAAATTCCCTTTTTATTCTCTTTCTACGAAACACGCCGATTTAAGCTCGACAAAACGTGAAAATCCCATGAACCGACCTAGATGGTCGTCAGGATAAAACGACGAGGTACAAGTCGGCGTAAAGAGGCTATAGAAGTCGATCATGATAAACTCGGGAGCAGTCCGACTCATAAGTCGGAATGCGAAACCGAGTAAAATTAAAATGAATCGCAAAAGTAGCCTAAGTCACGAAAAACTCAATAAAACAAAATTGAGTACAAGGAATAACAAAAGAGATAGGAAAAAACTAAGAAAAAATTGTAAGGCTGCCATGAGGATCAAGGAGATTCAGAAAAGCAGGCAAGCCCCAAAGAAAAGATTTTTTCCAGAAAAGATCAAAGAGTCAAAAGAACCACGAACAGAAAAGCATGCGCGCATAAGGTAACTCAAAACCCTTATCCAAAAAGGGCATTTATTTAAAACGCTAAATTAAACCCTTATTAAAAAAGGGTATCATAAATTGTTTTGTTTACGGCCTTAAAAGGCCAAAAATTGTTCAAACATCAACAAATAAATATAAAGAGTTTAAAAAGGGGGGGGGGGTCCACAGGCCGGACCCCCAATAACCAACAAAATCACTTCTTTGCAAGAGGAGTAGAAGGATCACCACCACCAGGACCAGGAGTTGGAGAGAAAGTCGGAGGAGCAGTAGAAGAACTCGGAGCGTCCTTAGAGCGAGGAGGGGACTCTATGATCCTCTGCCCCCGAGTCTTCAAATCAGACTCAGACTCCACCACGGGGACAGGAGGATCCACGATGGCACCATCAATAACAATCTTATCAGGGTCCAAAGGAGAAAGGTCCAAGTCAGGAGCAATAACTCCGACCTGCTCCTTAAAAACCCTCCAAGCCTCATCAGCACCATCCGCAATAGAGTCCTCCAACTCGGTATAGGCCTTCCGAGTATTCAGCAAGTCATTCTTTACAGACACAAGATCAGCAAATAAACTGCTGTAGCTGGCTTGCACTGCTTTCCTCAAATCCACCTCCATGTTGCATTGGGCTTGCAACTTCTTCTCCTTCTCCTGGAGGCTGTCCCTCTCCTCCTTCAGCTTGGCGACTTTCCCCTCCAACTCCCTCTCATGCTCCTGATATATGCGAAGCCTGCCTTCCAGCTCCTCGACCCTCGAGGTCGTCCCTAAAGAGCTGATAGGAGTCTTCTCAAATATATCTAAGAGTTTGCCACAAACCCCCGCCGTCTTGAGACTCTCCTCAACCACAGTGGTGAGGTAGTGCCGAATAGAAACATCATCCATACTCATACGAGCATGAGGATAAATGTTCTTTCGGACGAACGCAAGAGCGTCCGCCTCACCAGAAGCGCCAGACTCTAAGGTCTTGCGCTTCTTCGGCTCTGGTTCAGGAGTAGGTCGGACAGAAGGGGGTGGCAGAGAGGAAGCAGAGGAAGAAATTACAATAGGTTGGGAGGGAGTCCCAACGTTCCGAGGAGGAGGAGGAGGAGAGACAACCGCCCTAGCACCACCAGATCTGGCACGAGACTTTGCCTTGGCTTCCTGAACCCTCTGGTAAGACTCTTGAGCGTTTTTCTTTGCCATCTCTGCAAAAACAAATTGGTAGCTAAAAGTCAGACAAGTCGGTAAAAGAAATTGCAAGTCGGAAATAAGTGAGAAAAATGCCAAAAGCTACCTAGTTGTGACTGGACAAAGGCCGGCGACCCCTGGAGAAATTTTTTAGTATCCAAGTATGGGGCCCTCCCCCACACTTCTCGGAGGAACCCCACAATGGCTGCCTCCACCTCATCCAGGTCGTCAAGACCATATTTTTCACAAGGGGAGGCCTCCAACCAGTATAAAGGAAAGCGGGGGGAAGAATTGTCATCCAGGAAAAATGGGTGGTGACCCTCTACTGCTTGAACTTTGAAAAAATAGTTTTTAAAATCGTGAAAGGATTCGTCAAAAAGGGTAAAAAGCCTCCGACCTTGTATGGCCCGGAAGGACACCCACTGTTGCTTATTATTTAGCCCACTGAAGGGCTTGGTCATATGGAAGAGATAGAAGAAAATCCTCAGAGAAGTCAGGAACTCTAAGGCCTGGCTGATAAATTGGTAAATTTTCAAAAAACCCCAAGAGTTGGGGTGAAGCTGGGTGGGAGCAACCCGGCAATGACGTAACACAGACATTTCAAACTCTGAAAATGGAAGAAAAACGCCCAAACGGGTGACCATACTCTCATACATAAAAAAGAAATGAGGGGCCGTCTCGTCGGCCCTCCCGAAGCAAACCCGGTCTTCTGGACCCGGGACTACCAACTCGTACTTCGGCTCATCCTCTTCAGAAGTACAAATTCTATGATGAGTACGAAGGTGGGTGAGAAACTCGGTATCGACTGAAGGCTCCTCCCCTAGGACCGTGACATCAACCCACTGAGAAAGAACATCTACGGAAGCCATTTTCTTTTCTTAAAAAGGGTGACAAGAAACCTACAAAAAGAAAAGGAAAATCAACACACGGTCTCTAAAGGGAGGGGGTACGGAACTAAAGCCTACAAACTAGCCTACCTACAAAATAAAGGCACGCAAATAGAAAGCATGTTACAGAAGGGGAAAAAATCTAACCTTTAAGTCTGAAATCAAGACTGGAGGAAGTAAAAGCCTTCGAAATGCAAGAATGCAGCACGAACGAATGCAAGGGAAATTTGAAAGATTGCAGAAACGAAACAACGAAAGAGAGGGAAAGTATTTATAAGAACGTTAGGGGCATAACGGTAAAATTGGGGCAATCATTAATGAAGATGCACCGTTACCAAGGCCATTAAATCCCTACGCACACCCCTAACGGACACGACGCTTGATTAGACGTAACTGTCAGAACCGAAAGGTCAAGAAAAATCACGTCGGTTCTTAAACCATCACGTCGGTCTTCTTGCAAATCGGCTACGACCCCGAGTTGAATACTCGAACCCAAATCCTAAAAAGAAATTGGGCTCGAGTAGGGGCACTGTTCATACCCTGGCCCAATAATAAAGGTCCAGGATCCAAGCAAAAAGGCCCAACCCAAAGGGTTGGCCCTCACCCAGTACCAGCCTTCATCCCCAGAAGTCGGTACTGAACACGACCTGCTCCAAAGAAGTCGGATACGAGGGTCAGCTGGCAGTTAACACTCATTCGAATGAGTAACTGCCCCTAGAAACTCTCTAACCACTTCATAGAGCCATATCTTAACCTCCCTAAGATATGGGAACGGTTATCCGCCTAAAAAGGTGGCACTACTTCAGCGGTGGTTATTGGTTCACCACTATAAATACACTGACACCACTCAGGTATCTCTAAGTTCCAATATACTTTCTAACCTGCTCACACTCTTGCTAACTTAGGCATCGGAGTGTCTTTGCAGGTACCACCCCCCCCCCCCCATTCTTTCTCACGTACAAGTCGGACGGAGGAACACCGAGTACCAGGTCCACTCGAACGCCACCTCCTTCATACGTTTGGGCCAACCAACGCCATCCAGCCCATTAATCTCCGGTTACCCACCGTAACAATATATATATATATATATATATATATATATATATTTTATATGAGACCGATTTCGCATTTAGTTTACATAATAAACAACTGTTTTATTTTAAAGCACTACAAGAAAAATACCCATTCAGCCACACTTTTTTTAAGCTACATTTGAAAAGCGTAGCCTATTCATAGAATAGGCTACGCTTTTCTCCGTGTTGCCTTTTTATAAGAGAAAAGGATACACAATTGTGGCATCATTTAAAAAGTGTAGCCTTAGGTATTATAGAAATCACTTATAAAGCGTAGCCGTAGATTGATACCTATGGATTCACTTTTCGTATCAAAGGGAACGCTTTTAGAAAGTAGCCTATTTATTAAGTTTTGGGTGCATTTTAAAAGTGATGCCTAATGTATCTAGAACTAAAAACTTAATACTTGTCAAATTTTTTCCTCTTTAACACTTGTAAATTTTTTCCCTCTTAACTTTTTATCCAGTTCACACTTAATGAAAAATTTCCCTCTAAGAGAAGAAAACCATTTCACCTTTCACAAAAAAAAAAAAAAATCTGCTCACACTCAGCTCACAAAGAAAACCATTTCACACTCAGCTCACAAAGAGAAGAAAACCCTCATCGTCATCACCCTCAGCTCACTCATCATCACCCTTGCTCAGATCGCTCATCATCACCCTCAGAAAACCCTCACTCACCACTCACCACTGACTCATCATCGCGAATCGAAGCTAACCACTGACCCCCACTCACCACTCACCCTCAGCTCACTCATCATCACCCTCAGCTCACTCATCATCACCCTCAGAAAACCCTCACTCACCACTCACCACTGACTCATCATCGTGAATCGAAGCTAACCACTGACCCCCACTCACCACTCACCGCCACACACCACCCCCACTAACCACTAACCACTGACTGTCAATCGAAGCTAAGTCGCCCTCTTGCACAGATCGTAGCGCGCCACCCAGACCGTTCATCTACCTTCGTAGTCTCTGCTCTCACCATCACTGGTCACCATCGTCGTATCTGCACTCACTGTCGCCGCTCAACCAAGTTGTCTCTGCTCTCACCGTTGCATCTCACTCTTGTTGTCTCTGTGCCGACCGTCGCCGCGCGCCTAGCATCATCGTTCTCTCTGCTCACCATCATCGAGAAGGTGTGTATAGATTTTCATTTGGTTATGAAATTGGAGGTTTAGGGTTCCGATTTAGGGTTTTTAATTTAGGGGGTTTTGTACACTAATTGCCTGTTATCCGTGAAATCTGAAGTTTGGTTTAGTTCAAGTGATTCAGTTGTTGTTTACTGAAATCTGAATTGAGTAGAGGTTGCTTGTTGTTCTAAACCATACTTGTTTGGGTAATAGAAAAATGAAATGCAGTCACTGCCATCACATGGAACTAATTGGTTATGATTCTTTATTGCTTCCTTAATTGCCTCCGGTAAGACAAGAAAATCGAGATTTCTTAATATATTTCTGTCACGAATAATTCTATGAATCAAAGTTTCTTCTGTACAGAAAAAATCATTGAATAGTTCTTCTGCATAGAAATTAAAAGTAGTATATGGTTCTTTAATTAGAGGTCACAAGAGAGCAAAGTATATGGTTCTACTTATATATGCATAGAGAGAAAGGGCTGAAACAGTTGATGGACAAAGATAGTGTGGTGCACAAGAAGGTGAAATAGATGAAGAATATGGCTGGAAAAGCTGTCCTTAATGGTGTTCTTCTTTGAATTCTGTTGAAGAACTAATTGAGGATATCGTAGGTAGCAATTTATAACTATTCTGTTGTGTTTCATGAATATAGTTTTCCTTTCTTAGAATCAATGAATAAATTAGTGTGATAGAGAATTTTCTGACTAATATGATATAAGTTAGAAATTAAATTATTGTAGTAGGTCTATCAATTTTTCTTGAACTGTTGCCAGATCTTTCTATTCCCATATGCTCTATTTTAATGTTGACTAAACCTCTATGATAGTGATGCTATTAGCTTTAGCACTAAGTCATACTTATTATCATTAGTGGAAAATTACAAATTACAATTTTTTCATCTTCGTGACCTACTTCCTTATATATACGCCTGCTGAATGGTGTTATCAAGTTTAAAAGCATTCAAACTACTTTAAACAGTTGAAAGAAAGATAAAAAAACTATGATACGAAATGCAACATGGTTGAGAAGTTATTAGTCTCTGCTTATCTGAGACAGAATCCTACTTAGTTTATTGAAATTCAATTGTTTTTAGGTTTATCAATATGTTTTGCAGCCTGGTTTATCTTGACATTCTCATGCCACCATTAATAGAGAAACGGTAGCAACTTCCAATTTTTTTTGCAGCCTGGTTTATCTGGTTTTGTAATTTTTTTTTTGAGGATTTGTTGTTCTGATATTTGGGGTTTTACAATCTTGTGTAATTTCTGCTTCTTACTATGTTAGAGTTTACTTTTTTATTTTGCATTTTGCTTTATTATTTTGCATCTTGCTTTGTTAGGGTTTGTAGTTGTTATTAGTGTTATTCTCTCATTGGAAACTAAGTACCAGCAGGTTTGGCAAGTGAGACTATAACCGATGACAGGGATACAACATATGAAGAGGATATCAACTCTGCTGGGACCAAGAAAAGTGATTCAAAAAGGTACAAGTTGTCTTACAAGCTTGCTGAGCAAAATCGATTTTCTGGTCCTTTCTATATCAAGTTAGTTTCTTCCAAATATTGAATTAACCTCAATGTAAAGTGTTAGCCGGACACTGAAAAGTTTCACATGCTGTTGGAAAATTTAGAATCATATATTAATTCTATTCAAATTACAGGTTAAAATGACGTTAGAACTTTTGTGAAAAAATGAGGTTCGACTCTGTTCCTATATTAATGATATTCAAGGTCAGGGATATGGAAAGAAAGCAGGTCACTCAATGTTCTTTCTTGAGAATATTTTTGTTCCACCAATCAAATTCCGCCCTCCCACTAAAGGAGGTGATATGGTAAGTGTGAATAATAAATAAAGACTGTTAACGAGTTGTACTATTTCTCTATCTTCTTTGTTTGTACTCCATGTTCTTGCTTCTACTGTGGAGTGTGGAATATTTCCAAAGTTTGTCAATGCAAGGTATAGGTTTAGGGAAGTACTCTGAATTTGAAATTGTTGTGGGATATAAATGTAGGAAAAATGTACTTATGAAATTGTTAGCAGATATATATAGATTGGAAAATGAAGGATTTTTGTTAGAAAATTCTATCATGACTCATGCGGGCCATTCTTAGGAAAGCAAGCCAGCAGGATGTAAAGGTAATGTGAACACACTTACCCTTTCAATTTAGCTAATCTCATTTAATGGGATAAGGCTTGTAAATTGCTGGCATTCAAAGTATAACTACTCCTTTTTAGTCCTTTCATTGTTTTGTGAATACTTGACTATCTTTTTTATTCTACATTCACCTTATTGACTTGGACTTGGGCAATTGTGTTTGTAGGTATCGGAGCATGCTCATACTGATTTGTTGAGTAAGATTCTGCAGTCTAACATAAGATTAGGGGATGCCCATCTAAACAAGGAGGATCCCTCGATGGTTTTAGCCAGGTGGGTGGAACTTCAGCAATCTGTAAATGTGCTCTTTACCAGTAACACTTCTGGTGAGAATTTATGCTGTTTTGTTTTGTTTTGTTTTGGTTTCTTTTTTTAGTTGTAACATGCAGACCTGGGTGTAGTTGGGTAATATATTTTATAAATATCTTTAGATTCTTGTTTGATTCTTGTTGCCCCCATTCTTCCAAAAAACGAGATAGAATTTCAGCACAAGGCAAAAAATAGACTTATGGTAATTCATGCTTTGTGATAAATGGTTTCGTGACGATACATTTGCATAGCCACTAGTTCATAATGCAGAAAAATTTATTGGCTTGATGCATCATCATTTGCTGCTTTTATGGAAAGGAAACTTTATGATATTAGATTATGCTTTCTCTCCCAATTTAAATTTCCAGTCAGTTTTCCTGTTAATATGCTACTTTTGCTTCTTGAAATTGCAGGAAAAACAGAATATGTTTATGCTCGTGTGAAGCTTTCAAGATATTCTTTAGAGGTTTTTCTATTCATTATCCTTAAAAAATCTTGCCGTCTATGTTTGTTTAATGTTTTTTTTTCCGAGGATGCAAGTTCCATGGTTAATATAATATATCAAATATTTATGTGGCTTTTTCCTTAAACCTACAGGTAGCTTTGATTCTAGACCACATATATAATTCCATATAGTAACACATATTTAACAAAATAATTTCAAAATGATTTAGAGTCAACTGAACTTTTCAAACAAATTGAAGCAAAATGCCCAAGAAATTCAACCCTTAAGATCCGGACCACAGAGCCAGGACACACAACATAAAATACCAAAAAATGTGTTTCCTCATTTCCATAAGGAAATGCATCAGAACAAGGGAAGAACAAGTGTCATACAATTTCTGAGTAAGCACTAGACATTACACATATGTGAGGGGAAATAATCTTGTGTAGTTTATTAGGGAACTTGTCTTTATTGTTAAGTGTTAATACAATTGTGTACTGCAGTTTAAATAAAAGACTTGATGTTAGGGGAGCATTAGATTTGTATAAGGTTTATAAAGAAGTATCCTTATTCATAGAATGAGCGAGGACTAAAAAACTCAAAAAAGGAAAATTTCAGGCTAATTCCCTTGAGATATACACAAGGATATGTTCAGACCACTGGCTCATGTATTCATCTATGATTTATTTGTGTTTATTACTTTATTACACTTTGTAAGAAAATGTCATTGCTGATTATTAATTATACTCTTGTTAGGTTCTGTCTGAAGATTTGCCTGCTACTATTTCTAAAATATCATTTCCAAAGACGATGAAATGGAATTCCCAGGTATGTGGGATTTGAGGCAGATGAAGAACCAGAAATCTCCCAAATACGATCTTCCGTTGAACAAGATATTTAAAGAACAAGATTTTTTTCTCTTCTATCAGAAGGTTAATAATTTTTATTAGAAGATACTTATGTAGGATACAATATTTTGGTTTTTTATAGTTTATTAGTAGTAAATTCTAAGTGGTCTAATGTATATTTTGATATGGGTATGTTTAATTTAGTGTGAGATGTATGAATACTCATTTATGATCATCCCAATATTTTTAGTTCATTATAAATATATTTTGTTAAAGGATAATTTTTATTATTTAAAAAATATTGTATGGTATTATTATGTATTTATTTTTATTTTATAATTTTTGACTAATTTAATTAAAAAAAATAGGATTATATAATCATATTACTAAATATTAGGTTTTAGAAAAAAAATTATTAGAATATATATATAGAAAATAAAAAAAAACAATGAGGGACCTAAGGCTACACTTATATACAGTAGCTATAGTATACAAAAAAAAGAGGGACCTAAGGCTACGCTTATAAAAAGTAGCTATGGTATACAATGTGGTTACGCTTTACAAGTGATGCAGTAGGGGTTGAAAAGCGTAGCCTATTCTTGAAGAACGAAAGCTGAAAAGCGTAGCCTTTGGTCCTGGACAGCATCACTTGAAAAGCGTAGCCTATTCCCAAACGCCAAAAGCGTAGCCCTTGGTGCAGAAAAGCGTAGCCTTTGAGAATAGGCAACGGCCGAATAGGAATCACCCCAAAAAGCGTAGCCGTAGCCTAAGGCATCATTTTTTTTCACTTTTGGCTACATTTTTCAAGTGTACCTGAATGGGTGTTTTTCTTGTAGTGAAGCATTAATAGAAGATTATTAAATTATAATTGTCTCATATTTAAGTATATTTAAGTATGTATATATCTTTAATTTGATATAAAATTAATGGATTATCCTCTTGGGATATAAGGATTATTATACCCACTCATTTTATAAAAATTTGGTTTTGGAATAAATTGATTGAACATTATACTGCTAAAGTAGTCTCTTTTGTGAAAATTGATTTATTCAAAACATAAGGAATATGACGATATATAATTCATGCGAATATTGGTCGGCCCAAAGGAAGGTCTATATTTGGCTGAATTATATACACATATTGATAGTAAATACATGTTTGGGTAATTAATTAAAAATAAAGTAATGCTTATTATTTATGGGAATAATAATCGGCCCAAAGAAAGTTTATTGTTTGGCCAGATAATAAGCATTGCACACTTTTGTTTATTTTCTATTAATTATGCGGTCAATAATCGGCTCAAAGGAAGGTTATTGTTTGGCCAAGTAATAGAAAATATATGCGGTAATAAATTGGTTGCGAAGTTTAAGTCTCCATGTGCGCATTAAGTCGGTCCAAAGAAAGGCTTAATGTGTGACAGGAATTTTGACAATATTTGATTACTGCATGAGAGTATCACTTACAATTAATTTTTCTATCCAAAGATTGAAAATTAATGTTGTTCTAGATATCTCAATATGAATTTTTTCCCATTATTTAACTAATGTTTACTGCATGTTCTTTTTGTTCTAATCCAGAAACTATGGATTTAGCTACCAATGTTTCTACACAAATTAGTAGTATTCTTATGCTGAATGGTTCAAACTTTAAAGTTTGGAAGGATACCGTGGAGATTGTCCTCGGTTGTATGGATCTAGATATAGCTCTTCGAGAGGAAAAACCCACTTTCACTCTGGAAAAGCTCAATGAGGTTAAAATAGAGAAGTGGGAGAGATCCAATCGAATGAGCATTATGATCATGAAACGCTCAATTCCTGAGGCGTTTCGGGGCTCAATTACTGAGGATAAAGATGCCAAACAGTTCCTGAAAGATGTTAAAAAATTCTTTACTAAGAATGAAAAGGCGAAGACAAGTAGCCTTTTAAGCAAACTTGTCTTTATGAGGTATATAGGTAAAAGGAACATAAGGGAGTACATTATAGAAATGTCTCATCATACTTCAAAATTAAAAGCACTAAATTTATAATTGTCTGAAGATTTACTCGTGCATTTCATTTTGATTTCCCTTCCTGCACACTTTGGGCAATTCAAAGTGAGTTATAACACTCTGAAGGACACTTGGTCCTTAAATGAGCTTATATCTCACTGTGTGCAAGAAGAAGAGAGGCTACAACAAGATAAGACTGAAAGTGCTCACATAGCTTCATCTTCTCAGTATAAAAGAAAGCGTAATACCACTGCAGATGTGCCTTCTCAGCAGAAAAAGACTAAGAAACAGGATCAAGTTTCAACCTGTTTCTTCTGTAAGAAGGTGGGACACATGAAGAAGGATTGTACCAAATATGCCACCTGGCGTGTAAAGAAGGGTATAATTCATACTTTCATTTGTTCTGAGGCTAGTTTAAGTTATGCACCTATTGATACTTGGTGGGTAGATTATGCTGCTACTACTCATGTAAGTGTTACTATGCAGGTTGCCTGTGGAGCCGACCGCCAAGTGATGCTGAAAGATACATTTATGTGGCAGACGGCAATATAGTTGCAGTCAAAGCTATAGGAACCTTTAGATTATGTTCCACGAGTGAATTTTACTTGGATTTATTAGAGACATTTTATGTACCGTCATTTAGACGAAATTTAGTTTCTGTTTCTCGTTTGGACAAATCAGGTTATTTTTGTTCATTCAAAAATAATAAAGTCAGTCTCTTTTATAATTCGAATAATATTTGCTCTGGTCGTTTGGTGGATAATCTATATAGGCTTGTTTTGAATTCCTATAATAATGAAATACTACAAACAAGTACAAAACAAAACTAAATGAGAATTCGGCATCGTTATGGCACAAACGTCTAGGTCACATCTCTAAACAGAGAATTCAGAGGCTCGTGTCGGATGGAATTCTTGGACCCCTAAATTTAGCGGACTTTGAAGTCTGCATTGAGTGCATAAAGAAGAAAAGAACAAACGAAATGAAATTAGGTTCCGAGAGAGTTAAAGATGTCTTAGAACTGATACATACCGATATATGTGGCCCAATCCCTACTGTCTCTTGGAATAGACAACGGTACTTTATTACGTTCATAGATAATTATTCTCATTACGGGTATCTATATTTAATTCATGAAAAGCCCCAAGCCTTGGATGTTTTCAAATCTTTCAAAGCTGAAGTTGAACTTCAACTTGGAAAGAAAATTAAAGTTGTCAAATCTGATCGTCGTGGTGAATAATACGGAAGATATGACAGTTCAGGTGAGTAACGTCCCGGGCCTTTTGCTCTTTTCCTAGAGAAGTGTGGTATTGTTCCGCAATACACCATGCCAAGCAAACCTAGCATGAATGGTGTTGCAGAGCGAAGGAACCGAACTCTTAAGGACATGGTGAGAAGTATGATTAGTCATTCTTCCTTGCCTGAATCACTCTGGAGAGAAGCCTTAAAGACCGCAGTATACATCCTTAATAAGGTGCCAAGCAAAGCAGTTAACAAAACCCCCATATGAAATTTGGACTGGGAAAAGGCCTAGTATAAAGCATTTGCATATTTGGGGATGTCCAACTGAGGCACGACCTTATAGGCCACAGGAAAGAAAATTGGACTCAAGGACAATTAGTTGCTACTTTGTTGGTTACGCTGAGCGCTCACGGGGGTACAAGTTTTACAATCCTGCATCAAGGTCTATTTTGAAATGGGAAATGCAAGATTTATTGAGGATGTTGAGTTTGAGGGGGAATGAAATATTAGGAATGTTGCTTTTGATGAGGATTTTATAACTGACAATGATCAGGACCTTGTGCCTATTATTGTTCAAGATACAGTTATAGTATAAGAGCACAATGAGAATCCTGCTGTAGATCCAGTTACAGTACAAGAGAATAATGAGAATATTGTTGTTGCTCAAAATACTGGTACAGTACCGAAAAATAATGAGAATCTTCCTCAACCCCAACCCATACAGCAAGCTCAACAACCTCAAAAAGTGTCATTAAGGAGATCCAATAGATAAAGGAGAAAATCCATCTATGGTCTCAAACAAGCTTTCCATCAATGGTATCACAAGTTTCATCAAGTCATTACCTCATACGATTTTGAGGTGAATATCATAGATGAGTGTGTATACTGCGAGTTCAGTGGGAGTAAGTACTTTTTTTTGGTCTTATATGTTGATGACATTCTACTTGCTAGCAACGATATAGACTTGTTGCATGAAACTAAGAAATTTCTATCGAACAAATTCGAAATAAAAGATTTTGGTGATGCCTCTTTTGTATTAGGAATCGAGATACTAAGAGGTCGTTCTCAAGGTATTCTTATATTATTACAAAAGAACTATATCGAAAAGATTTTAAGTAGATATGGCATAAAAAATTGTAGACCAATGGACACACCCGTAGCTAAAAGAGACAAGTTCAGTCTCAAACAATGTCCTAAAAATGATCTTGAGAGGACAGCAATGCATGATAAACCTTATGCATCAGTACTAGGAAGCTTAATGTATGCTCAAGTCTACATACGTCCCGATATATCATTTATAGTGGGAGTGTTGGGTAAATACTTGAGCAATCCAAGCATGAATCATTGGATAGCTGTTTAACGCGTAATGCGTTATTTGAAGCGAACAAAGGATTACATGCTTACTTATCGGATATCAGAAAATTTGGAGATCATTAGGTACTTTGATTCCGATTTCATGGCATATAGTTGCGAAACTTTGTCACTGAGCTTCGTATAGTATATGACATTGAAAGGTCATTAAAGATATTGTGACAATAAGTCAGCAGTACTATATTCCAACAACAGTAAGAGCTTGACAAAATCGAAGCATACAGATATCAAGTTCTTAGTTGTTAAGGAGAAAGTTTAAGAAAAAACAGTTTTTCATAGGACATATAGGAACAGAGTATATGCTAGTAGACTCATTAACCAAGGAATTGATCCCTAAAGTCTTTCAAGAGCACACTGCTCGGATAGGTGTCAATATTTGTGATACTTTGGTTTAGTGGGATCGGAGTTTATTTTATGCTATATGTCCTATGACAGATATTGAATTATTTTTCTGCAGAATTAAATTGATGGTTTATTTCATGTTATATGAAATGTTCATTTTGCAATATTTGTATTGTGTTTGATCTCAATAAAGTTTTAAAGTTAGACCAGCTGGAAATAGACATGCATGAGATCACTTGGCATGTAATTTCCATATTACTCATCCAAATTTGATCTATGTCGTTAAGTATATTAGGATGGTGATTGGCGTGGTTTAGTCAAGGCATTTAATGTGATAAAAGCTACTGTAGTTCCATATCTAATGTATGAGACGGACCAGATTGTTAAAGTAATGAGAGAAATAGCACTCAGATGCGCGCATAAAGTTTATAAGATGTGATTATGTCAAGAAAGAATATATGTATAGCCCAAGTGGGAGATTGTTAGGAAATTATTTAATTTCCTAACTTATTTGTGGGCAATACATATATTAATTAAAATAACAAATTATGCTATTTTAAATTAAATGACTTATATAATGGTGATCTCATTTATTGTTAAATGCTAAATTGAATAAGTCATTATTACTTTTGATTTGGAATTAAATGAAAATAAAATCAGATATTATCTTTTGTTCCTTAGATAATTATCTTTTTAGATTTTAGATATATTATCTTTTGGGCTTTAGATACTATTTTATTTGGGTTTAAGGGTTTAATGGGTGCCATGCTCAAATATAAATAGGCCTTCAGGGTTTCGGTCCCCAATATACCAAAGCCGTCTTTGTTGCTCTTTCCCCATTAAAAGAGTTGCAGTTCAGCCGTCTAGAAATACAGAAGACTTTGGTTGAGGAAGATCGAAAGAACCACAAGATCCAAATTCTTTCATCAATTTCTAACTCTTATAAATAAAGGTACGCTTCCGCATTATATTATATTTTTTGATGATTCAATATGGATAATCTGAGATTTTGAAATTAATTTATTCCAACGATCACTTCTTAGTATGTCAAAGATAAAAAGAGGCCAAATAGCTTGTCAAGAATTTATAACTTAATCTGTATTTAATTTGGTCTAATTTATTATAAAATAGATCTAGGTTCGGATTGTTTTAAAAGTCTAAATTTATTAATAGACTAAGTTTAGATTCACAAATTAGTATTATTAGTCTATTATTAGATCTATTCCAACCTATTAAAACATAAATAAATATAAATAATTTTTTATAATAAAAAAGTTAATAAATATTTTTATTATATTTTATTATAAATATTTTTATATATTTTAAATACTTTAAAAATTTAAATAACTTTTAAAAATATTAAATTTGTCATATTATATGTAAATAATTTTTATTAAAAATAATTTTTAAAATATTTTTTTTTAATTATCAGAATTTTTAATAAACTTTAGATCAGGTTAAACTCCTTAACAAATCAGATTTAATATTTAAAAAAATTTATAATAAACTACAGAGTAAATTTAAGATAATTAATTATATTACAGGTTTTACTTATTAAAAATGAAATCCGGTCTAATCTTACTTGTTTTTATCTTGTATATTCCAAAAATTAACTAGAAAAATATTTTTTTCACATATATAGTTATGATAACAAAAGAATAAATAATAAGTAATTTTTTTAATGAAATGGAGTAAATATTTTTTGATGAAATAGTATGATTGAGTAATGAGAATATGACACATAATTAAGATTGTTTTATGTGTATGCATTGTTTGATTAAACTACGATTTTAGTATGTTTAGTCAAACTTGATTTTATTCGTTGAATTAAAAATGAATGGGCTAAATTTGACGAAATAATAAAATCATTTCACGTATCACATACTCATTGTTCAATCATTCTACTTTATGAAAGGTATTTTTATTCGGCTTCTATAAAACATCAAAGGGTTAAGTATTTTTTTTGTCTCTAATATTTGGGTTAAAATTAAAATCGTCTCTAATCTTTTTTCGTTATTAATATCATCCTCCACGTTTAAAAACGCTTTAAAATCAGCATTTTCCTAATTCTTGGACCAAAATATTCTCCATCATCATCATCCTCTTCTTCACTTTCCTCACCCACCACCTCCATTGCCACCAACATTGCCGGCGAGAAGAAGAAGAGGAAGAAGAAGGCTTCGTCGGCAAAAAACGACGCAGCGACAGCAGTGACAACCCGCAACCCCTCCCTCCTTCGCACTGCTTCTCTCTCTTTCTTCTCCGATGAACCAGTGGCGGCAGCACCTCCTTCGCATCGCTTCTCTCTCTCTCTCTTTCTCTTTTCCGATGAACCAGTGACCCAGCGACAGCATCAACCTGTCCCTCCCTCTCTTCGCATCGCTTCTCTCTCCCTCCTCCGATGAACCAGCGGTGGCAGCGCCTCTTTTGCATTGCTTCTCTCTCTCTCTCTCTCTCTCTTTCTCTTCTCTGATGAACCAGTAGCAACAGCGACGACCTTGCAGCAGCAACGGCGGCCCTACAACAGCAACCCATCTCTCCTTTCTTCGCATCGCTTTTCTCTCTTTCTCTTCTCCGATGAACCATCGGTGATAGTGGTGATCCAACGATGACCTTGTAGCAGCAATGGCAACCCAGTGGCAACGGCAACCCAACGGCAGCCCCTCCCTTTGTTATGGTGGCAGTGGATATGGTGAAGGTGGTGGGAGTGAGGAAAGTGAGAAGAAGGATGATAGTGATGAAGGGTATTTTAGTCCAAAAATTTGAAAAAAGATTATTTTAAAACATTTTTAAACGTTGAGGATGATTTTAATAATAAAAAAAGGTTGGAGACGATTTTAATTTTGACCCAAAATGTTAGGGACGAAAAAAGTACTTAACCCAACGTCCAACTAACAAATATTGGTAGTACTTATCTTGGCCTCGACATTTCTTGATTTGATATTATTCACCACCGACAGAATAATTTAGAATAGAATTATTAGAGATATAATAATTAGTGTTACTTTTTTTATTAATTTCAGTTTTTAAAATGAATGATTTCATGACATAATATTAAAAAAAAGAAATTTTTATTTAAAAAAATATTATAAATATATCCATTAATGTTATATTCTTTTATCAGCGAACCTACTGGTAAATTGTCATAGAAAATCTTCAACCCTAAACCTAGAAAAAGAAAGATGTATTATATTTGAGTAATATATTGTATCATTATTGAATGGAAGGAATATAAATTAGGAAATTAAATGTGGATGAATGTAAATATATCGAACTATGATTGTGAATTATGAATTATGGTGAAGCTATGAAAGTGCGTATCAGTGGGGTAGGAGAAGACTTATTGACCAGGCCAAAGAAAAATAGAGACTTGAGAATCCAAAGAAAAAGAAAATTTCCACTAACATTTAACATCATTACTTAGTACAATTCTCATCACTCCATGTTACGGATAAAATAATTCAAATTTATTTTATTTAACTTAATATTTATAATTTTATGTATGTAGTATTTATAATTATATATTTATTATATCTAACGTTATTTATTTATTTCAGTGATAAAAATAAAATAATTTTAAATTAATTTGGACAAAATTTTTTGTTTTTTAAATAATTTTTTTTCTAATAATATCTCATATCTAATTATAACTTTTTTAAATCGACTTTTATACATTCATTGAATTAGGTAGTCCATTGATACTCAAATACATACATATATATATATATATATATGAATAAATATAGAGAATTAATTTTAATTAATTAATATTAGTCAATTTTTTATTTTAAAATTAATTTTTAATCGTCACTTTTTAAAGGATTTTAAAATTTAGAGATATAATTTAATTAAAACTTAAGATTTAGAATTTATAATAAAAAGTAATTTCATAAAAAATTGACTGATCAGCAAAAAAATAGTTAATTTCCTAAATGATATCTGTATATATATTACCATCTATTAAAAGAAAGATTCTTATAAACTTAAATAGTAAAGAACAACAATAATTTCACATCAACTATCGTTCTCAATTGTTACGAATGCATATAGCAATTCAACAAGTGTGGGAGAGTTTATTTTTCTTTGGCTGAAAACGAGTTTGTTGGAATGGAAATGTGGAACAGTGTGCCAATGGGTAGCCCCTACTCTTTAGCTTATTCAGTTGTGAAATTGTAGAGTGGTCCATTAACTTCTTTTTTTAGTGATTATTTCTTTTTAATTTTCTTTTAATTTTCAGGTGAATGTGATCCACACTCTATATATATATGTTGATTTTATTCTTTATTTGGAGCAGTATCCATGGTTGTGGTTCTTAGTTATCCAACACGTACGAAAACAAAAGAAGATATTGCATGGGAATTAATGATACAAAAGTTTCAACTTTTAAGTTCTTTAAGGTATGTAGGTCTTTTTCGATCATGTGTTATTCGTTTTTTTCATAATCAATATTGAATTCTTATTTAATCAAAATTTAGGCATGATCTATTACCTTATGAGAGTGATCGATCATATCATAGAGATTAATGCATGGCTATAGAGACATTATGACAACACCACTATTTAATTATTTATATATTGTTAGTTTCCATAATTCTGTTACAACCCCTCTCAATTCTATTATGAGTTATGACAGAATATGGAAACTAACACTAGCTATCAAGATTACATTAAGAATGCTATGAAGAGTTAAGTGACTTCATATATAATGTAAAAGGTTTTGGGTTGGGTTTTGCTAACTACTAGACACCCGTTAGCTAGGGATTTAAAAGAGAAAAAATATATATTAAAGAAAATAAAAGTATTGAGTTAAAAATACTACAAAATACATTAACTTTTTTAGCAATGTTACATGACTGGTAAATATTATTATTTTTAGTCAGCGCTTGGCCAACAATAATTTACATCAATATTTACAAGAATTTTGCGTATAAGTATATAGTTTACATCTATATTTACCAGAGTTTGTACATATAAATCAATATAGTTTGTACTTATTTTTAGATTTTGTACATATGAATTAGTAAAATTTATTTAATGTTTATGCTGGTTAAAGACAATTTATTTGTTAAATTTATTAGTCATTAGAAAAAAACTACTTAGTTTTACTTATTTTTTTTAGGCTTATTTTTACCTTTTCTAATAAGAATCTATCTTATTAGCTTTATTCCTAATAATATAGATTTTATTTATATGTGCTATTTAAAAAAAAAAATTATACAGAACATTTTTTATAGAAATTATACAGATACTTTTTTTTGGTAAATTAAAGGGGCCTATGCCCAAAGAAAAATAAAAAAAACTACTACACTAGTACACTACTTCCATAGTTATTAAATCCGGATCGGACTGGTCGGTTCGACCGAAAAACCAATGAACTAAACTCTTAACCGATCTGGATTGACAGTCAAACCGTACAAACAAGCAAACCGACCAAACTCGAAAAAATCGGTAAAAATTGGATTAAAACGTAAACCAAACCGGACCGATTAGCCCGCAATGACGTCAGCACGTGCATTTTAAAAATTTTGGCACGGGCATCACCTGGAGAACAAAAAATACTGTCAACCACCAGACCAACATGCATTCTAAATTTATAATTGCCTTTTCATAAATATATTATAACTTCTTAAACATATCCTAATTAATAACTTTATCTTATTAACTCTTTTACTCATGTAAAATTTAAAATCTCCTTACACTTTTGTCTTTTTATTCTAATAAGTAATTTTATATTTAATTTGATTAATTTTTTATTTTATATTTACTCACTTAAATTAATTATTTTTAAATTTTACATAATTATTAAAAATATTAAATGTTGTTAAATATTTTTTAAATTAAAAAGATAAACAAAAATATTTTTATTAATCATACCATATTTTTGTTATTGATAATTATATAATATTTATTAATATTAACTCTTTTTTAATATATATTTGATTAATATAATTAATTAATAAATTATTAAAATATTAAAATAACTTAATTTTGTATAAAAAAATTAAATTTTATATAATTATTTAATTATAACCGAGTCAATCGGTTCAATCTGTGACCTAACGGTTGAACCAGTGACCAATAATCTCACCGGATTAATTACGGGTTTGATTCTGATAACTATGACTTCTTCTACTATGTTACGAGGAGTACCACTTCTACGTACACCTTGGTTCGTGAAGTTAATTAGATCCTGTGAGGGAGAATCAAGAAAGTGAAAGCCTTGCTCCTCATTCAGACTCTCCTTCGCTAATTATACAGATACTTATTCAGACTCTCCTTTTTGCTCGTTAGTAAAAAAATTTTCCAAGATTTTTGTTGGTCCCTTTGGATCCTATTTGGTGGGCTAACTCCTTTAGTGAAGACTTAAAAACTAAAAGAAACCTTCGCAATATTTCTTTGTTGGGCCTTGAAAAATTCTCAAACCCCGGTTGCTAGTCCCGATTCTAACTTTCATAGCAGAAAATTATTGGATGAATTTACGGTAATGGCATTTGATTATGATTGTAAATTTATTTTATGGATCCCGCTAGGGAAACAATGAATTATTTGTACAATGTATACAATGGGTTATTGATTTACAAAATGAACATCTCCTATACTATCTAGAATAACCATCCGAGTACTAGCGATAATAAATATCTTCTCAAAAACTTAAATTAATTTTGGGGTTCACCAAAGATCGAACTCTTGATCTTTCGAATCTAGTATTCTAATACCATGCATGATACCACTTATCCCAAAAGTTTCAGCTAATGAGAAAGGGTAACACTAATAATTATATCTCTAATATTCCCTAAATCTCCATTGTCCACATTGTATAAATAATGAGACGAGGATTAGCTTCCAAGATTAACTTGATAATCTTGAGAATGAGATTTGGTGTTGCTTGCATTAGTGTACTTTTGGATGAGTTCATAGTTGATTGGATTGATTCTGGCTTATATGTATTGACTTACTCTGACTGATTCCGACTTATAACTGTTAGTTTGTTAGAAGTGAGCCGACTTATAATTTCCGATTTGTTGGTGACTCTGGCTTATAGTTGCCGATTTATTTGAAATGATTCCGACTTATAGGTGTCGACTTGCTTGGAGTGATTCGAACTTATAATTGTCGTTTTGTTTGAAATGATTCCAACTTATAAGTGTCGGTTTATTTGGATTGATACAGACTTATAACTGTTGGTTTGCTTTTGTATGCCAACGTTAATATTGGTATGTCGTAGTTCCTCTCTTAGATAAGAATTCTATTAGGTTTCAAGAATTGATATAGCAATAACATAATGGAAGATTATTAGCCATGGTCTTATGGAGGTTATAAAATGTAGAAAGATAATGATTAGTAGAGCATATTATAATTGTTTGCGAACTAATTGATAACTGAGTTTGTTCTCAAATTAATAAAAATCCGAGTTTTGTTTTCGGATTGATTGATAACCGAATTTATTCTCAAATTGATTGATTGATTTGAAGTTGAATGATTGTATCAAAGTATCACTTGTGTGAGCTGTACATGAGCTTGAGTATCTGATCTTTATGGTCGATTATTAGGGATAATAGAACATGATAAATACCTTAGTATCTTATTCGTTTGAAAATTGGAGTATAGTTCGGTTTTAATTTGATTATTGGATGGCTTATAGATCAATTAAGGATAATGCATGATAAATGAGGTTAATGGAAAAAATTGAAAATAGAAGATTAAAATGAAAGAAGAAAACATCATTGTATTTTGACTTGTGAGCTTAGCTAAAATGCATCTTTAGGCCAATCTTATACATTAATTTTGGAGTTAAGCTCGGTTAGAAGGTTCAAATTGTTCGAATTATAGTTCACATGGCGTTACTATTGCTGGAGTTATTTTTGGTGAGTTTGTTTATATCCTGTATATAAAACTTAGCGTAGATATATATAGTAGAAACAGTGGTACTAGATATTCTTAAAGAAGCTCTATCAGAAATGAAACATACACTGACAATTTATAACGAAATATAGCGTGTCTAAGGATGATATATGAAATAGTAAGATACATAAAGTAAAGCGGTTCAAGAGTAGTGTATATCTTATAAGAGGTCATGTCATATTGAAATTAAAGTAAAAGAATTATATAAACAGGTTAGGTTATGCGTATGCATTGTGTTACGATGGTATAATGCCTTATTGATTTGATTTGTTGCAGTCATTCGCCTTTCGATTGTTTTTCAAAGTAATTTCAAATTTTCCTTTTTGTACAGAAGATTACAAACACATGTTTTGAATTCGTCGGTCAAAGATAAAGAATTAGATAATGTTACCGGAACATACATTTCGGAGAATTTGTTTCCTTATTTTATGGGTTTGAAGTGACTATAACCACGGTCATTATTCTCGAGGTGTGGTCATCATCGCTATCACCATTACCAAAACTTCTCTGGTCCTCTTCATCACCATGTTTGTTTTGATTCAAAAGTTCGATTAACCTTTAAATTTCTGCTTTCAGTGATTCCTTGATCACTAATAATTTGGCTATAGTAAGGAGTCGAGGAGGTAGATTGTTTTGCTTTTCTGCCATTGATTAAAACTTACAAAAAAGGGTAGGTAATGGGACAGAAAAGATAATAATGAGGTTAAGTAAACTCGGCCATATGGTGGTTGCCAAATGTTCTTGTAGTGGTAAGTCGGGTTTGATATATAACTTGTCCTGTTGAGAGATTGAGCATGCCTTCGTTTGAAGTAGAAGAGGTATACGTCGACTTCAAGAGTAGAAAATAAATATAATATTAGTCAGAGTGAGTAGCGTACCTTTTACATAGTTAAAATTTGGTATTTATAGAGTGTAATCCTTTGCAGAGAGGTTGAGATATTTGCCTGATCTTTCGGCAATTTCTTTAGTTTGTTTCTGAGTAGGTTATTATTAGTGAGATTCTATCTAACTGAAGATAAATCACATTTGTTATTATATTTAAATTTTGATTTATAGACATAGTTGAACCGAATTATAACACTGAATTAATTATAAATATAAATTTGATTTACAGATTTTGATTTTTGAGTACTATAATACTATTCCGTATTTTTATTCAAAATGTCGAATGATCATTATTGCATACTCATTGATCGTTAGTCATGCACATAGGAAATTAAGGAAAAAGGATTACATCTAGCTACGTCTCGGACTTGAATGCACTTATTTTAAGATGGAAAATCATCCATCAAACCAACGCTAGGGCTACCTTGTTGTTGTGAACAATTTTTCCTCGTCCAAACAAACATCTTAGTTCAAGAATTGACTAATAAGAATAGAAACATATGCTAACTGAAAGGTTCTTGAATATGATTCAAAACAAAACACAATTAAGAAGATAAAGAGATGATAGAATATATAGTCAATGAATTGAATAAAGTAAATTTTGTGATTTATAGTCATCAATTAATTATTATTAACGTTTTTAATGTAATGAAATTATATCTAATAGTGTAGAATTGTTCACTAAATACTGATCAAATTTTAATAAAAATACTGATCTTCTAGACTTTCTCTTATATTATTGATCTTTTACCCAACTACTACTTATTCTATTTGCTTTGGTTTCTCTCCACTTTAACAATCAAATTGTTATTTAAATTAGGGTAAAGTATATTTTTTGTCCCTGAAGTTTGACAAAAAATTCAAAAATACCCCTAAGTTTTATTTGGTTTCAATTTTGTCCCAAAAGTTTTCGATTTGCATCAAATATATCCCTGACGACTAATTTTTCAAAAAATTTAAGATCAATTCAACAACAATAACATAAGAACAACCCTCAACACAAGCAAATCAAACATAATTTTCAAGCATTATTGTTAGATTGGTCTTAAAATTTTTTGAAAATGCAGCCGTCGAGGGTATATTTGATGCAAATCGAAAATTTTTGGGACAAAATTGAAACATAATAAAACTTAAGGGTATTTTTAAAATTTTTGCTAAACTTCGAGGACAAAAAATACACTTTACCCTTTAAATTAAATGGGTCATGTGGGATGGTCCATTAAGAGATAACAGAGATATTCATCGCAAAAAAGTTTAAATGTCTACGAAATGAATTGTTAGAGAATTAGAGTATGATGTTTGTATTGTTAAGAGACGAATTATCATTTAAACAAATAGACAGACTTAGCTAGGGTGAATTTTGTTGATATAATATCATGTTAAAAAAAATAATAATAATAATATAATACTCCCCCGATCAAATAAATAAATAATATCATGTTTTTATCCAATTCCCTCTAAAATAACATGTAAGTTACCCTTTATGATGTGTCACATTTTAATTGGTCATTACTTAACTATAGTTGGGTTATTTTGTAATTTATTATTTGAGATGGGTAATTGTATAATTTCTTAAAATATTAAAATTCTTCCCCGTTAATTGAAGCACGTTCTCACGCAATCTCTTTCTACATTGCATCATTTCTTAACGGGTCGTTGAATTCCCATGGCTCGTAACTTCCCTGTTCTTCCCAGTATAGCCCGCCCCGACTTCATTGCTATCTCTTGTCCTCTCACTCAATCTCTTTTTTTTTTTTGTTTGCCATGAATCACTCCTTACCAACATCAACATTATTAATGGTTAGTTCAGTTATTAAATTTTTTCATTAAAAAAATATATCTTTATTTAATTACAAGATGGAATATATATTCATATTTAAAATATAATATAATAAAATAAATCTATTTAAAATACTTAAAAGTATAATTAAAATCATGAATATATAAATATAATAATAAAATTTGTACTCTAAACAAGTAAACATATTTTTTATCATACATAAATTATTTAAAAAATAAATATATTATTAAAATTAATAATACAAATTTAAAATAATAAAATCTAACTTTTTTACTGTATTTTTTATAATATTTTTATTCTTTTAATTTACAATTTATTAGTACTTTATTATTTAATTAATGATTAAACAAATTATTTTTATAAAAAATTATTTTTTGTATTATCTTATAGAAGAGACCAATATAGTAGTTTAAAAAATAAAGTAAAAATAAAATTTTAAATAAAAAATATTTAATATTAAAATTTTTAAATACAAAAATAATTTGTATAAATATTTAAAAGATAAATATAAAATATATGCTTAAAATAACTAAAACAGATAAAATGGGAGTACTCATGAAAAATAAATAATTATTTTTGTCTCCTTTATTTATTTTAAACATGTATTTCATATTTATATCCTGAATATCTATATAATTTGTTTTTGTATTTAAAAATTTTAATATTAACTATTTTTTATTTAAAATATCATTTTTACATTAATTTTTAAATTGGTATATTGGTCTCTTCTTTAAGATTATACAAAAAATATTTTTCATGAAAATAATTTGTTTAATCATTAATTAAATAATAAAATATTAATAAATAAAAAATTAAAAGAATAAAAATACTATAAAAATTACTTGTAAGAAAGTTGAATTTTATCATTTTTAAATTTGTGTTATTAATTTTAACAATTTATATTTTTTTTTAAATAATTTATGTATGATAAAAGATATGTTTACTTGTTTAGAGTACAAATTTTATTATTATATTTGTATATTTCTAATTTTAATTATACTTTTAAGTACTCTGAATAAATTTATTATATTATATTATATTATATTTTACATATGAATATATATTCCATATATTATTTTTAATGAAAAAAATTTAATAATCAAACTAACCATTAATTATATTGGTAAGGAGTGATCCAGGGCAAAAAAAAAAAAAAAAGATTGAGTGAGAGGACATGAGATAGCAATGAAGTCGGTGCTGACTATACTGGGGAAGAACGAAGAAGTTACAAGCCATGGGAATTCAACGACTCGTTAAGGAAGGCGGGTAGAATTTTAATATTTTAAGAAATTATACAATTACCCATCTCAAATAATAAATTACAAAATAACCCAACTATAGTTAAGATAATAACCAATTAAAGTGTGATACATCATGAAGGGTAACTTACATGTTATTTTAGAGGGGGTAAGGTAGAATTCAATATAATAATGTTGTATGCGTCTTAGAAAAATCCGTTAAGGTATATCAACTAGGGTTGACACTTTAGTAAATGTTTGAAATATCACACTATCAACAATCAATTTGTATAAGTGTATAACTATTGCAAAATAAAATTATTTGTAATAGTTTTCTAAATTGTTGTGAACATATTAGCTGTTTACGTAATATTTGTAGTATGCATCCAAGATAAATTAAAGTTCAAATTTTTAGCTTCTTTAATAGATCGACAATCGATGTAGTATGTACTATATGACACACACTGTTTTTGGTCTGTAGGTTAATTTACATATCTGTTGGGATAGTATAATCTTAGTTGTTAATTATAAAAGAAACCTAACTCTCATCGCAGAAAACAAAACTTAATTACACTAATCACCTAACCTGTTTTGAGGGTGGAAACTCTTGTGAATATATAATCTCCTTCGGGTTCATTAATATTGTATTTGTGTCACTAATTAACTCGTGGATCCACTCATGTCACAAATGATTTTAATCATTTCTCGTCTGTATGCAGCAGCCTCAGAATCTAAGGATAATACATTAGAAGTGAACTCAGCTACTTGAGATGCATCTCCTTCCAAAGCACGAACTATCTGCACCACATGCAAGGATCATTAAAATAATAAAACATAGTTTTTTCTTTTTAAAAAAATATGGTAAAAAAACTTTTATAATTATATAAAATATATTTTATTGAATATAAAATAATTTCTTTTTCCGAAAAAGAAACCATTATAAATAGACCTTTTACATATTTAATTTGAAGAATGTTATATGCACTTCTGTTGTACACTTTTCTTTTTAATTATTAAAAGTGATAGATAAAATTAAAAAAATAAAAAATTATTTTATTATACCATAAACAAAATATGTACATGAACAAAATTTTTTATTTGTCTTATTTTTTTATTCATAAATTTAAACTAACAAAAAAGTCACATAAATGGTAATATTCACATAAAGTGAGTCTAAAATACTTTTTATGAAGATGCTTTAAGTATTACAATATGATTGAATATATTTTTAAACCAGTTTAACAACTTAAATTTTAAAAAACCAGAAAAAACTAATTTATTGTAATAAAACCTATAAAGTGTAAACTCATTTTTTGTGACCCGCACTGAATTACTCTCCCAGTGCCATGAAAACTCATACCCATTCTCACTTCTCCTCGTGCGTTCTTGCTGCTACTCCTTTCTGCTCCTTCGCCGCCCACGAAATCTCTCCAAGGTGCCTCTCTGCCTCGCCTCTCTGCCGTCTATGCTTGCATTCTCTCTTTTGTCCACCTCTTTGCCCATCCTTCTGCTATGGCAACTTCTTTTGTTCTATAATCCTATTTCTCTATTTTGTATGCCCTTCTCATATTTTGCTTTATTTCAATCAATCACATTAAATTAAATCTTTTTTTTTTGTTATAATAGTCACCAGTATTTTATCTTTTATTGTTTAATTTTAATAAAATGAATGCCTCTATCTTTCATATTGTAAAAGATTTTGATTTTGTGGGAGAAGGTTTATGTAAATAAAAATTTTGATTCTACTAAAGATTACACTCCTGCACTTTAATTTTGTGAATAATCTAAAACTTGTGAGTAACCTTAGCTTATTTATTTTTAAATTGGCCTTTTTTATTCTTAATTTGCTTGGTCTCTTGATTGTTGTAATGGGGTGTTTAGTTTTTATTTTACTTGTAGTTGGATTTAATTTGATGTGGTATATAGAGTTGTTGGAGTTGATAGTTTGTTTGGAGTCTTTCTCAACTTATATTTATTATTGTTCTTATACAATGCAGCTCTAAGCTACACCTCTGATCTCATCATTTTTTTTATTTGATTTGTTTACTACTTTACCATGAATTTGTTTTTTTCTTTAGTTTACATAGTAGGGTTAATGTTTCTTTAGCTAGATTTTTTGTTTTTGTTGAAAATCATTACTCAAATGAATTTATTACTGATTATCATCACTAAACTTCGAATTTATTGCTATTTATCTACTGTCTTCTGAAAACGTTGGCGCTTAGGAGTGAGAACAACGCTGGTGTACTACCGCGTTGGCAGAGAAAACGATGCACAGAGGAGGGAGAAGGACGGTGTTGAGAGACTGAACAGTGAGTATGACGTGAAGAGAAAGAGTGAGAACAACGGCAGTTGCTGGGCTGGACAGCGGTAACGGCAGAGACTAGAGAGGAATAAAGGTGGTGATTTTGTCACAAGAGAGTGAGAGGGAATGAGAGTGGCAGATGAAAGGGAGAGGAGAGGTAGAAAGAATTTGAGAATTTTTAAAATTAATAAATATATAAATGGGATATTATAGTTATTTTTTATAAAAAAAACAATTCACTTGGTCTAATATCATTAATTAGTTCAAATAAAAAAACAGTTTGTAATAAAAAAAAATCATTAAAAATGAACTGAATTTAACTAATGCTATATGTTGAGTATTAATTGGGAAAAATTTTATGTCTTTAAAAAAAAATGCTTCTTGTATCTTTATAAGAGTGGCTCCCTTATTTTTAACTAGATTTTTACAAAGATGTGAAGTATTTATGCAAGAATGCAAGCAGATGCCTTAGCTAGCAACAAGTCTAACAGCCATAACAAACTTTCCCTATTTAGCAGATTAAGCACTAAGGCACTAACTACCATAACAGTTCTCAACTTCCTACACTTTCTAACCTTTATCCTTGATAGTACAAATGAGATGTGCACGTGTAAATATAATTTCTCATTTAATTTGATGTGAAATTACAAGTTAAACCTTTGTTAATAAAAGTCAAAATGATGAGTATTTTGTTATTACCTGGCTCATCTTTGGTCGAAGCTTTGCTTCATATCGTATAGAAGCAGCTGCAGAGGCCAGCATGGAAACCATTTCGGTTGGTTCATACTGATTTTGGAGCTTTTGGTCAGCTACAACTTCAAAATTATTCTCTTTCAAAACCTTTGTTAGCAAAGGCATTGCCTGCCAGAATTCACGAAACCACTTCTATGAAAAGATTAAACTAATAAAAAAAGATACATGAATAGTTATATCTGGACAGATATAATAGTACATTAGCCTTTGTACCAAACTAACCTCCATGAAAGTATGATGTGAATCAATTATTGGTCGGCGGCCAGTAATTAACTCGAGAAGCATGACTCCGAAGGAGAAAACGTCGGCTTTTTCAGTGAGGTTTCCACTGGAAGCATATTCAGGGGCTACATACCTGACCTAACAATTAATGCATGAGCATTTATTGTTATGTTTGAATTGATGAAGAATAGTGAAGAGAGAAAAAGAAGGATGTGTTGTAATAATGTACCCTAGAGTTCCCATGACTCGAGTGGAAACATGCGTATTCATATCCGGGCAAAACTTTGCAAGCCCAAAATCAGCAACCTGCAGACACAATGCAAGGGGTTGTACATCAAGTTCATCATCAAATGGATAAATTGATCATTTGCTCACTTTCGCTTGGAAATTAAAATCGAGGAGAATGTTAGCAGCTTTGATATCACGATGGATGATCTTGGGATAACCTGAAAATACAAAAATCATTATTTGTTGATACTTGATAGCCATCGTAGCAGTTAACGAAAAAATCACATTCTAATGCGCATAGAGCATGAGGGCGTGGTTCATTTTAATATACACTTAACATAATTGTCACCAAATATACTGAAAACAAATTAAATAATATATATATATATATATATATATATATAAATTAATTATTAATTTTTATGTGTACATAACAATTTTGTTCTTCAACCAATGAAAAAATCTAAACATAACATTGTATTTGAATTTGAATATGAATAATATTCTCATATTTAGTTAAAAAAATTAATTAAATATCCATTAATAATGTTGAATGAGTCATATATATATATACCGAAGAAGTAAAATCTTTTAATTTCATATGAAAGGACATACATTCCTCATGAAGATATGTTAATCCCTTAGCAGCTCCTAGAGCAATCCTCATTCTTGTAGGCCAATCTATAGTAGGACCTTGCCCTGTTGTTCAAATAAGTGAATAGCCATTATAATTTGTATCCGATCCATTAAAAAGTTATTAATGCAACCACAAAACAATTTTATTAATATTGTTATTTATTTGTACTATTATAGAAAATCTCTTGGTAATAAAAACCGATAAGATTTTCATACTCGAATATAATTTTCTATGACTTTTTACTAGTATATTTATGTAATAAAAAAATATTATTTATACACAAAAATTAGTTGTTAAAATCAACTATATATTATGTATTTATATAAAAATACATTTATAGTTTAACTCATTTTTAATATGTATTTTATGTTTTATAATAGTAATTAATTAATTTTAATGTATATCTAATATGATTGTTTTGTAATATTTTATAATAATTATATTATTAAAAAAATATACATGATAATTTTTTTAATTTATACACATTATTTACAAATAAAAACTAACATACAATTGTATTATTCAACTTTTAAAAAATACCATGTAGATGGAACTCTAATGTATTGTTTGGAACAAATTCATAGACGAGAAGTCTATGGTGGTCGGCGATGCAATATCCAAGCAAAGAAACGAGATTCCTGTGATGAACCCTAGTGATTATGTCTACTTCAGCTTGAAATTCACGCTCTCCCTGCCTACTTCCATCCTTGAGCTGTTTGATGGCAGCCTCCTTGCCGTTTGGAAGGAGTCCTTTGTGAACATAACCGAATCCACCTTCTCCAAGCAAATTCGCTTTCGAGAATCCATCTGTTGCAACTGCCAACTCCTCGTATCTGAATATTCTGTTCTTTGAGGAGATTTCTATTATTCCGTTATTGCCTGTACAATAATTAGTAACAAGCATGGTAAATAGAATGGAAAGAGCGTGCATTTGCATCATTGCATGTAAGCAACGTGCAGGTACTATTCTATTTTTATTGGAAAAGTATAGGTAGACAATGAAAATATTAAATAATGTGAATAATGGATATGTCGGATGTTCAATTCAATAAGTATACGAATGGTTGATTATGTTGATTCTTAATTGGATGGTTATTTTTTTCATTCGGTTTACTCATGTACAGTTAACAATGACTGGATGTTCAATTCATTAGGTATGCAGATGATTATCCTAATGTTAGAATTTAGGAGGTAATTTGGAGATGCTCGTTTGGATAGGTTCATAAGTGACTTTTTTTTTTACTTTTAACTTATGAAAATATGTAGTATTAATGTCTGGTACAATTTTCAAAACAAAATTACAACTTTCTAAAAAGCTATTTTGGTGCTTAAGGAGAAATTAAAAAAATGACTTCTCTCATAATAAAATTTTTTTTTATCACTTTTCTTTTAAAATAAGTACTTTTAGAACTAAAAAATCAAATACAAAATAACTTATTTATAAGCTACTTTTAATATAAGTATTTATTGTTTAAGCTATATCTTCAGAAGTAACTTAATTAAGTTGTTTACCCAAACTAGACTGAAGTATTTTTTATTTTATTAAGTTAATTCTAGAACGTACTATTCACATCATTTACGGAAGTCATTGTTTACATAACAAAACACATTTTTATTTTCCGAAGTTGTGCAACAATTTCGGAACAACTATTTATATATAGATATATATTAATTGATTTAATCAATGTGACAAACAATATTAATGTACAGCGTACAAAAATTATATTTTGTTATTATACTTAAAATTTGTCTTAGCAATTTTTAGGATTCATAGTACTAATCCTATTCATAGCCATTCAACCCCAATTTAACAGTTTGAATAGAGTTAGAGTTCGTAGTCCGATCCACAGCGAATTGAGTTACGAATTAAATTCAGTGTGGATTTAGAGTAAATCTTACCCCAATCTATTTATACTCATAATATATTATAGTACGTTCTTAAAATTATTAGAGAGAAAGAGTATAGTAGCAACAAATTAAGTTGAAAGAAAAGTGACAAAAATCTTATTGTTGTTTATATTTTTATAATTTTAGGAAGGGCTTGACGATGAATTAATGACTAGGTTATTTATAATTTTACTATTTTTCATTATAATTTTGTTGTTTTTAATTTTAATATAGACTATATTTTATATTTTATATTTTACTAATATGTTTATGAAATATGATAAACGAATTAAATGTCGTGTCTGATTAGAAAAAAATTTGATTTTAATTTGCTGCAAGATCAGATAGGGTCGAATGGAGAACTTTAGGTTATACGTGAGGTTAGAATTGAAAAATTTTTAACAGAGGGATAAAAAAAAGTTGAATGTTAAAAAGATTTTAAACCTATTAATAAAATTAGAGTAGTAGAGTTTAAATCCTACTCTATCATAATCACTGGTAACATCTTAGTTCTTTTAGGTAATATTTGTTTTTGAAGACTGGAATTGGAACTGGAAAATTGAGGTTTAATATTGTATTTAGTTGTCAGAGATTATAACTAAAATTTAAAATTTTAATTCTGACATACAAAATTTAAGTCTCTTTAATATCACCAGAAAGTAAAAATAGACTAAAATTTTTAGAAATGAAGAGAAACTTCAACAATATTTTTTTTAATAACTAAAAATATTTTACTAAATATTATCATTTCATATCCATATTTATCTTGAACCAAATAGAATACTAAAACATAATTATGTTCAATATATTTTACACCAAACACAATATAAAAATTTAATTTAATCTCAGTCTTTCCTCTCTCAATCTCTCTGAGTCTCTATCTCTCCTCCAAACATAACATTAAATTCGTACCTTTAAGTTCGAGATCTTTATCATGTTTTCTCTTTCTATTCTTCCAATAAAAAATACCAAAAGCGCTAAGCACCACAATCAAAATGGCAAAAGTGACTGTTGCTGCCATTTCAATGATGAGGCCGCTTGACGAAAAAGATGATGCTGGAGTTGAAGTTGGAGGAGAAAAATTCAGTACCTGGGTTGGTTTAGAGGAAGGTTTCGTTGGCAGGAGAGTTTGAGGAGGCGTAGAGGCAGGAGAAAAAAGTGGTGGTGGTAGTAATATTGGTGGGGAAAGAGCTAGTGATGATGACGGTGGTAGCAATAATGGTAGAAGAGGAGATAATGATGATGGTGGCAATGACAAAAACGATGGAGATGAAAGAGGAGGAAAAACTAAAGAAGAACTGGAACAATCACATCCTACTATTAGACAAAAGTTGGGATTTTGTTGAAAGAATGGTTGAAAGAATTGACCGTATTGAGCACAGGGAATTGGATTTGGTGGTCCGAATTCGGATGCCATTTCTTTCTTTTAGATCAGTGTTGTATATCTCACAAATAATCAGCTAAGTGGATCTATATATATATAAATTAAAATAATAATAAATATAAAAATTAAAATATTAATTATAATTTATTCTCATTTTATTTAGGGCTGCACACGGATCGGATCAGATCGGATATAGTCTAAAATTCTATCCGATTTGCACTGCACTCATCGGATCGGATCGGATACGATATCCGCATTTTTTCAGGTTAGATCCGATTGCGAATTGGATCGGATCGGATATCGGGTATATCCGCATCATTCAAAAAAACAATTTTAAGATTTTGTTTGGCTATTTTTACAAAAAAAAAAATCCAGAAAATTCATTTTTTACCTGTTTAGCCTATTTACTTCTAAAATATTATCGATAAAAGTTCTCTTGAATAACAAAAACAAAATAATAACACAAGATTTAAGTTTAATTATTCTAAGTTGAAGTACAACATAAAAAATTAAAAACAAGATATCATAAAATTCATAAAATAACACACTAAAATTCATATCACATTAGAGTTTACTTTCTTAAACTATGCTATTTATATGAAATGTACGGATATGCGGATTTGCGGATCGGATCCGCGGATATCACTGCCAAATCCGCAATCTGATCCTATCATAATGCGAATCGGATAATATCCACAAAATTTGAATCGGATGCGGATAATTACCGCGGATATGCGAATATTATCCGATCCATGTGCAGCCCTAATTTTATTCATATTTGATTAGATACTTTTGCCGGCCTCTTTTTTTTTTCTTTATGCATATCTACCACCAGAGCTGCAATATCGTGTATAAATAATAATTTATCAAAACAAATATTTGTAAAAAGTTTTTGACACAGATCCGTCAAGTTAGATATTGATTTTCTTTTCTATTCTTGGGCATCAATAAATTTTTTTCTACTCCTACTCTATTTTCGTTGTTAGTAAAACTAATATGAGAAAAATAATTACTTTATTTTCGTTGGTAATATGTGTAAAAATGAAAAAAAATATTTTATTTTTGTTGACTATACTTAGGTGAACTGTTTAAAATTTGTTTTTACATTTGGTAATTACGAAAATATAACATAATGTTTAATTTTGTTGATCTGTTCATCTACTTATTTCAGTTTAAAATAGTGAAAAAAAATTATTTAAATAAAAAAACCGTTATGATTATTCACCTACAAGTAGCAAGTATCATCAACATCAACCGGCTTACAATAATAATACATTCAAGCAAGAATAAATTAAAAACATGCACTCGAATTATCTTAATGTTAAAAAATTGCCTTTAAATTTTATTATTAATAAAAAATATTTTTAAATAATTTTAAAATATGCTAAAAATATTTTATTTTGATCAAAAACCTAGCTATTAATAAAAAAGTATTACGTGGCTCACTTATTAATATTAGAATCTCACTTATCACATAACAATTTTTTTTTGTCAGATCATTCTTTCTAGTTAATATAAAAACTTTTTGTTCACATGTGTATTTTTATCATTTTTTAAATAATTTAAATATATTTTTATCGATAATAAAATTTAAAAATATTTTTATCAATAATAAAATATTTCGAGTATATCTTTTGTGATTTATCATTCAAACAACCTAAAAATTAACATGAGCTAGCTATCAGAGTATCAATGAAAAATATTTCTGATGTACTTTAATTTCAACTCTCATCGAAATCGTCTAACCTTTTGAATCTAAATAAAAAAAAAAAAAAAAGAAGAGTTTTAATTTATGGAAGAGTGATTATCCTTGATAACTATATTGAAGGGAATTAATTAATTGAACATAAATTATATCATGAATTATTCCCTCCGTATGGATCGATCTTTTACTTAAATTATCAAAAAAAAAAGGAACTACTAGAACTCGTGCGTCCTTTTCTATTCCTTCAAAGAAAGACACATGAGTGGTCGCAATTTAAAAATATTTTTGTTCTAATACATTCCTAAATGTCTTTTGGAAATTCAAAGTAATAGAGAATGTGAGGAATGGATTATGAACTACTTCGAAAGGTTAAACATGTTATTTTATTCTTTTTCAACGTAACTTTAATAATGTAATATAATTTCCTTTAGTGAAGCCTTGAAAACTAAAAGAAATTAAACCATCGCAGTTTTTGTTTGTTTCGCTTTGAAATTTTTTCAAACCCCGGTTGCCAGTCCCGATTCTAACTTTCATAGTTTCATAGCAGAAAACAACTATTGCTCGACCAACAAAAAAATTGGATGAATTTACAGTAATGGAATTTGATTATGATTGTACATTTGTTTTATTATAAATATAAATTTTGATTTTTGAGTACTATAATACATGTTCCTCTGTGAAAGAAATCTCCGAAGTATAGCTCGTTCATTTGGTGCTCGAACTTGCCTTCCTTGGAGTGGGTGTAAGGAGAGTAGTCTCCTGGTGAGGTCGGCGGCATTGGACACCTATAAAAGGACTCCAATGCTCAAATAAGTAAGAGTGTGAGTGCATTCAAAAGTAGGATAGAATGGATTCCGTACCTGTGACCTAATAGATCGCTAGTATATATTGAGTTATTTTAAAGTGGTTATCCGTATCTTTGTTGCTAGTTTTACGGAATCTTTTGTTAATGCTCTAATATTTGAGATTCAGATATTTTGGTTTGAGAGATTTTCGAAGAGTTATCTCTTTTAACAGTTTTCGATTCCAAACTTTGCTGGATTAGGCCGATTTTGGTGGTAACGAATCAATACCATTCCGTATTTCTATTGAAATGTCTAATGATTAATATTGCATACTCATTAATCATTACTCATTGCTTGGACTTGAATACGCTTATTTTAAGATGGAATATCATCCATCAAACCAACGCCAGGGCTACCTTGTTGATGTGAAAAATTTTTCCTCATCCAAACAAACTACATCTTAGTTCAAGAACTGACTAATAAGAATAGAAATGGTTAATATGAATTTTTCAACCAATAAAAAAATTCGATCAGAGGATATAGAGAAGCAAAGGTGTGATATAGATGGCTACCTGTAGAGGAATCTCTCTTTGCGTATAGGTCGAAAGTTTTAATAATGAGAAGGGTCAAAAAAATAGGGTCGAAACCAGAAAAATATCACGTGATAAAAATATCAACACATCGTCTGAACGCAAGGTTTGAAGGACAAAGTAAGATAGAATGTGGGGAGTCATTATGAGGATTCTTCAGGGTCAAAATAAGGCCGTGGCTTTAAAAAAAGAGGAATTAGGTCATGGTCAAGATTATTCAGAAGCTAGTCCATTCTTGTAATCTATAAATATGAGAAACCTAGAAAAGTTGAGAGAATTTCAATCAAGAACACTAGATCATCATATAAACTCATAAAATTCTCAATCTCAGTGACGTAACAGAAAAACATGGAGTGCAAGTGCATGTGAGTATTAGAAATCAACTTTTAATTTGTTTTCTTTTGTTTATTTGATTCATTTTCTTTCATTTCTTTGCACTTTTGTTGTTATTTCACTTTCATTAAAATTTTTGCACTTTTATTTATTAAATTTTCTTTATTGAATTAATTTATTTCTTTACTTTATTCATTATAAATTTGCCACTAGTAATTTCGACACAAGTCACTTCATAAACACGATTACTAAGTAATTTTCGGGTTGAACTCACTCTTTTTTAAATGAGTCGTATCTGCTCACTGAACTGAGAACTTGATACAAGTTCGATTTTCGACACCCTGTCGAAACATACCAAAATCGAGTGAAACAGAAACATATGCTAACTGAAAGGTTCTTGAATCACTACAAGAAAAACACCCATTCAGGTACACTTGAAAAGTGTAGCCAAAAGTGAAAAAAATGATGCCTTAGGCTACGGCTACGCTTTCTGGGCTACGGCTACGCTTTTTGGGGTGATTCCTATTCGGCCGTTGCCTATTCTCAAAGGTTACGCTTTTCTGCACCAAGGGCTACGCTTTTGGCGTTTGGGAATAGGGTGCACTTTTCAAGTGATGCTGTCCATGACCAAAGGCTATGCTTTTCAGCTTCCATTTTTACCAAAATAGGCTACGCTTTTCAGTGCTACTGCATCACCTGTAAAGCGTAGCCACATTGTATACTATAGCTACTTTATATAAGTGTAGCTTTAGGTCCCTTATTGTTTTTTTTTTTAATTTTCTGTATAACCATAGCTACTCTATATAAGTGTAGCCTTAGGTTCCTCATTGTTTTTTTTTTTATTTTCTATATATACATATATATATTCTAATAATTTTTTGTACATAATATTTAGTAATATGATTACATATATAATTCTGTATTTTTAATTAAACGAGTTAAATATTATAAAATAAAAATAAATACATAATTATACTAAATAATTTTTTTAAATAATAAAAATTATCTGTAAATTAAATATATTTATAATGATCCAAAAGTACTAATATTCATACATCTCACACTAAATTAAACATAGCCATATCAAAATAGGCATGAGACCACTTAGAATTTACTACTAATACTCTACGGAAAACTAAAATATTATATTCTATATAAGTATCTTCTAATAAAAGTAATTAGTCTATCATACATGTATTCATTCTCAACATTACTCCATCTTAACCCACAAACCACAATGATAAACAGCTTAATCTTCATTATCATCCTCAATATTATCCTGCATAATTATATAGAAAAGTAATTAGAAAAATATTTATAATGATATTCGCAATTATAAAAATTAAAAAATCAAACTGAAAATAATTAGAAACCAAACTGAAAATAGTTGTATAAATTATCAAAACTATGTCAACTTAAAAAATAAAGTTAGCACAATTCTTGGTGCTGCTTCAGTTAGCACAACTCTAATAATCTTTATATGACTTCAACTCTTCAAGTATGAGAAGCTCCCAACAATATAAACAAATGCACAAATTCAAAAGTGCAAAAGAACAGGAATTCTAGCAAATAGAAGTGCACAAAACTAGAATTACAACAACCAGAATTGCACATACAATTTTCAGCTGTTCGGAATAAGTAGTATGACCACAATCCAATCAATCACGTGTCAAATAATTTGTTATTGTTATTATATTAAAATGTTAATATAATAACGTCCTTGATAAAATTTAGAGATTTATCATTGTGATAGTGATCACAATATTGAGAGATAAATCTTTTATAATTTAATCTAAATTATTCTTGGTCATAGGATTATTAAAAAGGACATTAATAATCCGGAAAGATCAATATATATATAATGGTCTTCATTGGATAAAGATTAATAGATCTCATTTATAAAATTATATATATAGATGGTGCATATAGAGATATGACCATTGAACTGACTCACTTTGAGAATTCCTAATGGTTATAATTACCGTATATTTGTCAATAGGATATTCTCAAGATGAACACAATAATAGAGTTTCCTTTGACCTGCGATTGTCATAGTAATTAACAATGTATTTATTATACTTTGATTCCGGACACCTAATACCCTAGGGTGCTAGTTGAATGGATATTGGGTATGATTTAAATACTTGTAGAATTAATGATTAGTCAATAAGGAATCCGTCAACTCTCGGTAAAGAGTTTGAGCTCTATGATTATAATGACTGAGATGAATAAAACCTTGGCCAAGGGGATTGAATGAATGAAGAAATGAGTTTCTTAGGTCATTCACAGTTCATTATAATAATGGTAACAAGTTAGAGTTTGACAATTAAACCATACTCTAAGGGTTAACCAAGAGCTGGAAAGATGGAAGGAATTATACTTTGTTCTTCTGAGGTTCTTAGTAAAAATACTACTTCATACTATGGGGTCGTTAAGGAGTGTTGCTAGACGCCAACCTTGATTAGTAAATTTAGTATGACTAATTTACTACTCGCTTAGTATTGAACCTATGGGGTCACACACTAACGAGTGTCCTAATCTTTGCTATAGAATTATTTAATTATTATTTTGATTTGATCAAATAAATAATTATATTAATTCAAATGGAATATTATTATATTCTTTGCTAGCACCAAGAATATAATAATAGTATGATAATTGAGAATATTATATGAGATTTGAGAATAATTAGTTATTCTATTTCTAAACTTGAATTCTAAATTTGGATGAGATCCTAACTGATTTTGTTTCAAATTGAGTTATGATATGACTCATAAATTTGAAAGATTCAAGTTTTAAATAACAAGATATGATTTAAATTTGAATTGAGAATCAAATTTAAAATCAGTAACAAATCTCATACTATATATATGTATGCCAAGAGTAGAGGATAGTTGAGAATGACAGAGAGAATAACAAGGGTTGTTATTCCTTTACCTCTACGCACATAAATGTATGTGAGCCTAATTCTTGGAGAAGAATTTTATGGTTTGCAAAGAGTTGCAAGAGGTTTCTCAATTTAGATCAGATATCCATTGGTCAAAGAGTTGATAGCAAAGGTTGGTCTCGGTGTGGATACGCATAGCGCCTTCGTACCATCGAAGGAGAAAAAGATTTTTACGAGCGTACTCAGGTATTTAGATCTGATCTATATATTAAATTATTGAAATAAAATTTAAGCACAAAATAGATCTTTAGGATTACTTTCTTTTCTTCCGCTACGTGTTATGAACACATGGTAATCCTTCAGTGGTATCAGAGCCTGGTTTTTTTGTGTTTAAATTTTTATTCCTATTTTCTTAAAATTTGTGAGTTAATAGGATTAATTCAATTTTTTTTAAGCATGTGATGTAGTTATTTTCATACAGATAATTTTCTAATAAATTAATAGTTAATTTATTTTAATTTTAATTATTTAATTGTGATTAAATTATCATTCTTTAAATATAATAGTTATATTTATAATCAAATATTTTGTTTTGGTTCAATTTATTTATTAAATTTTATTGTGATTTTGATCACAATAAAAGGAATAAGATGCAAAAAATCTTTTATATATATAAGTGTATATATAAAGGTCAAATTTGATTTGATAATTTTTTAAGACTAAATGTTAGTACATGAAAAATCAAATTTTGATTTGATTGATGTGTTTTAAACACTATAATTTTAGAAATTAGTTTTCTAATGTTCTTAATTATAAAGAGCGGCCTGACAACCAGGAGTTTTATTTCAAGATAATAATCAGTGTATACATTTGATGTATTAATGATTAAATTTTATATTTTTTCCTAGACAACCTGGGAGTATAAAAATTTAATTCAAGAATACTGGTAGAAATTCTCTAACAATAGAGATAAGTCCTAAAAGTTAGGATATTGTCAAAAATAAATTTATCTCTTGTTTACAAGGAATGACCTGACAACCAGGAGACTTGTAATCACGGATAGAATTTATTGATGTATATAATGATGCATAAGGAAAATTAATTTTATACTTGAACCCAGACAACCTAGGGGTATAAAATATAATTCAGTTAAATAATTGTCTGACAACCAGATAATTATTTGGGATTATAATTGTATGGAATACAATTTAATCATGTTTATTTGGAATAGGTGTGAGTAACAACTTGATAACCAAGATACTCATTCGTGATTCTAAATAATTTTGCCAGAAATATAGATTTCTTAATTTACTTTCATATTTTAAATTTTTAAATATGTCCATTCTTGTGTGACATACTTGAAAGTAATGTATTGACTACAATTTAGAATTGTATTTTTAAAGGGTTATCATTGAGATGATAATATTCTCCAATAAATTGGTTTTGAAATGGTCAAAACTTGTGAAGTATTTGTAATATTATTTTACATGTGTTGTTTTGACAACCATAAGTTCTAATTTCAAAGGCACTTCCCCACTATTTATTATCGAACATCTTGAGAAGATGTATGGTGCCCAAAGTAAGATAGTATGACTATCAAAGATTTTATTTAAACTAGTGGGAGTATTGGACAATATATTTTGAATTAAACAACTTTAGAAGTTGGAATGCTATTAGGCAAATGGCTTTAACGAGAATTGTTTTTGCTAGCATTTTTGGATATTTATTTTGTTACAAACAAAATTTTCCTTAATATGATTAAGGTTTGTGATCTTTTTAGAAAAATTCAACATAAGTATTGAGGATACGAATCAAAATTGCTCTTAAGGGTTGGTTTGACCAATAATAAAAATATTGAGTATTTTTATAAGAGTTTTAAAGTAAAATCTCTAATATCTAATTGATATTATATTGAATAGAGAATGAGATTCTCTTAACGCATAAATACTAGTACTCTATGTACTCCATCATGTTTAAAGAAACATGAAATTTGATTTAGTTGAAGATCAGTATTTGTTAAATATTTAGACTACGTTTTAGAAATATTGCTAAATTAACAAATTTTTTACCAAATCAATTTTTTATCCATATGAGATATGAAAAAGGCATAAGCTGAAACTCAAGAACATTAGAGTTTGGAGATGTCTTATATGTGTTAAGAGATTGCACAACAATAGAATTGACACTAGGTCCGATAAATGAGATTTATTGGTTACCCTAAAGAAATAATGAGATTATTTTTATCACTCTTCTTATGACAAAGTGTCTGTGATAAGAGGTTAAACTCTTTTTTTTAGAAAAGGGATTCCATCTTAAAGAAAGAGTGGGAGTACAATTACTTTTATTAGAATTGTATACCACTCAATAGAGGATATACTTTTTCCTGAAAGTATAAAATGTTTGATCGTCAAACAAACTTTTCAAAAAAGTAGCCTATTTGTATGATGATACAATTCTATAAAGATAGATCTAATGGTTACTTAGATTTTTTATAATCATGTTCAATAAGGATTGTCCTTAAAATAAAATTATACACTATTGTAGTGGGAGATTTCATGTTTTAAGAAAACGTGATATTTATTATGCACTAGGTGTATTTTACAAAAGGTCAAGCAAACATACTCAAGAGCAAAGGTGTTTAAGGTCAAAAGAGTTTTGATAAACACAGATGTGCATTGAAAAATTATACACATGATTGATTAGCTCTAGTGCAAGTGGGAGATTATTGTGATAATAGTATGCCCAAGATCCAATCCATCATGATTGGCTCTCGTGCAAGTGGGAGATTGTTAGGAATAAGTAGTATGACCACAATCCAATCAATCACGTGTCAAATAATTTGTTATTGTTATTATATTAAAATGTTAATATAATAACGTCCTTGATAAAATTTAGAGATTTATCATTGTGATAGTGATCACAATATTGAGAGATAAATCTTTTATAATTTAATCTAAATTGTTCTTGGTCATAGGATTATTAAAAAGGACATTAATAATCCGGAAAGATCAATATATATATAATGGTCTTTCATTGGATGAAGATTAATAGATCTCATTTATTAAATTATATATATAGATGGTGCATATAGAGATATGACCATTGAACTGACTCACTTTGAGAATTCCTAATGGTTATAATTACCGTATATTTGTCAATAGGATATTCTCAAGATGAACACAATAATAGAGTTTCCTTTGATCTGCGACTGTCATAGTAATTAACAATGTATTTATTATACTTTGATTCCGGACACCTAATACCCTATGGTGCTAGTTGAATGGATATTGGGTATGATTTAAATACTTGTAGAATTAATGATTAGTCAATAAGGAATCCGTCAACTCTCGGTAAAGAGTTTGAGCTCTATGATTATAATGACTGAGATGAATAAAACCTTGGCCAAGGGGATTGAATGAATGAAGAAATGAGTTTCTTAGGTCATTCACAGTTCATTATAATAATAGTAACAAGTTAGAGTTTGACAATTAAACCATACTCTAAGGGTTAACCAAGAGCTGAAAAGATGGAAGGAATTATACTTTGTTCTTCTGAGGTTCTTAGTAAAAATACTACTTCATACTATGGGGTCGTTAAGGAGTGTTGCTAGATGCCAACCTTGATTAGTAAATTTAGTATGACTAATTTACTACTCGCTTAGTATTGAACCTATGGGGTCACACACTAACGAGTGTCCTAATCTTTGCTATAGAATTATTTAATTATTATTTTGATTTGATCAAATAAATAATTATATTAATTCAAATAGAATATTATTATATTCTTTGCTAGCACCAAGAATATAATAATAGTATGATAATTGAGAATATTATATGAGATTTGAGAATAATTAGTTATTCTATTTCTAAACTTGAATTCTAAATTTGGATGAGATCCTAACTGATTTTGTTTCAAATTGAGTTATGATATGACTCATAAATTTGAAAGATTCAAGTTTTAAATAACAAGATATGATTTAAATTTGAATTGAGAATCAAATTTAAAATCAGTAACAAATCTCATACTATATATATGTATGCCAAGAGTAGAGGATAGTTGAGAATGACAGAGAGAATAACAAGGGTTGTTATTCCTTTACCTCTACGCACATAAATGTATGTGAGCCTAATTCTTGGAGAAGAATTTTATGGATTGCAAAGAGTTGCAAGAGGTTTCTCAATTTAGATCAGATATCCATTGGTCAAAGAGTTGATAGCAAAGGTTGGTCTCGGTGTGGATACGCATAGCGCCTTCGTACCATCGAAGGAGAAAAAGATTTTTACGAGCGTACTCAGGTATTTAGATCTGATCTATATATTAAATTATTGGAATAAAATTTAAGCACAAAATAGATCTTTAGGATTACTTTCTTTTCTTCCGCTGCGTGTTACGAACACATGGTAATCCTTCATCAGCCATAACAATATAACTTCAAGTGTTAAAGTGTCAATAAAGCCAACAACATATGATTTTCAGCCATAGCAATTAACTTAACCATATGCAAATATAAGAGGTATAACATATTATACATATATCTAATATATTATACATATAAAAAAAGGGGCAAAAGAAATCCTAATATATTATTATTTATTTTAAATAGGAATCCTAAAGTGTACTTTGGTTTTGGTTTTGCAACTGCATTCTAAGAATTTAATTTTATATGATTTTTTAAAAACCGACTACGGATTTAGTACACTTCAAAAAAATAGCAAGCAGTAACCAACTTAGAAAAATCATATAAATTCCATCTTTGGTTGCATTCTCCTAAAGTTTGGTGTGATTGAACTAGACTTATCCATCTTTCACCCAGTTCAAGTCTCAGAGCATTTTCACTTCTCTAGAAAAAGTTATGCCTCTCGAAATATGGTTTTGTTTTAAGGAAAGGGTGCTGTCGCAGCAGTGAACAGCCCTGCTTCCAGAAGACACAACTTTCTCTATAAAATTTGAATTATCCTGAAATTTGGACATAAAATACTAGACATCCTAATATTTTATTCCTCTTTAGTTTCACCTCCAAAGAATTTCAGAGTATTGAAATATGTGGTTTTGAAGTTGTTGTTCCAGAATTCGTACAACATTATTTCTGCAGAAAATGACCATTTTCTAAAAATCATATCTCCCAAAACACACATTGAAAAATTCTGAAATTTTAGGAGAATAATCTAGACATCTTAAGGTTTCATAGAAAAATAATTTCACTCATTTTGAGTGGCTAGATTGCTCCCAGTTTTGTTCACAAATTCTATAGGAACTGCATAATTCTGCAAGATGTAACCTCGGGTTTTGAGAGGTCAAAAATTGATTCCTAGCTTTTCACTCACTCTAATCTTGCATTCTAACTTTCTTTTACCTATTGTAACTTGTTGGAAAGATTAAATCAGCCCCAAGTGCTCAGGATTAATAAATCACCATTTTTTGTCACTTTTCACATTTAAGCATACTCATATGAAATCAACAATTTTTGAATTACTCAACATAGCAATCCAGCCATAAATCACTCAAGCAATTCACATATATTATCATCAATTTACTGCATCATATATAACAAATAGACCAGCATCATCTCAAATAATCATTAGCATGTACCAACAAAGCAATTTAAAAGCATAAGAATAATCCTCTCTTGAGAATATGGTGCACGAATTGCGAATCACACTTTTCACAACGCGTACCACTAACCAGCAAGTGCACTGGGTCGTCCAAGTAATACCTTACGTGAGTAAGGGTCGAATCCCACGGAGATTGTTGGTTTGAAGCAATCTATAGTTATCTTGTAAATCTTAGTCAGGAAGTCAATTATGTTTATCAATTGAATTGTGAGTAACCAGTAGAGCATAAATTAAAAATTACTTGTTATGCAGTAATGGAGAATATGTTGGAGTTTTGGAGATGCTTTGTCTTCTGAATATCTGCTTTCCTCTGTCTTCTTGTTCACGCACGCACGTCCCCCTATGGCAAGCTGTGTGTTGGTGGATCACCGTTGTCAATGGCTACCTTCCGTCCTCCTAGTGAAAACTACGCTCACGCGCTCTGTCACAGCACGGCTAATCACCGGTTGGTTCTCGATCCGGTTGGAATAGGATTTACTATCCTTTTGCGTCTGTCACTAACGCCCAGCCTTCAAGAGTCTGAAGCTCGTCACAGTCATTCAATCCTTGAATCCTACTCGGAATACCACAGACAAGGTTTAGACTTTCCGGATTCTCATGAATGCTGCCATCAGTTCTAGCTTATACCACGGAGATTCTGATTAAGGAATCTAAGAGATACTCATTCAATCGTATATAGAACGGAGGTGGTTGTCAGGCACACGTTCATGATTTGAGGAAGGTGATGAATGTCACAGTTCATCACCTTCATCACAGTTAAGCGCGAATGAACATCTTAGATAGGAACAAGCGTGTTTGAATGGAAAACAGAAATACTTGCATTAATTCATCGAGACACAGCAGAGCTCCTCACCCCCAACAATGGGGTTTAGAGACTCATGCCGTCAGAGAATACAAAGTTTAGATCTGAAATGTCATGAGATAGAAAATAAGTCTCTAAAAGTTGTTTAAATACTAAACTAGTAGCCTAGGGTTACAAAATATGAGTGGACTATGATGGATGATGCAGAGGTCCACTTCTGGGGCCCACTTGGTGTGTGCTGGGGCTGAGATTTAAGTGAGTCACGTGCAGAGGCCATTTGTGGAGTTGAACGCCAGTTTTTATGCCAGTTTGGGCGTTCAACTCCAGTTTTTTATCCTTTTCTGGCGCTGGACGCCAGAATTGGGCAGAGAACTGGCATTGAACGCCAGTTTACGTCGTCTATCCTTGTGCAAAGTATAAACTATTATATATTGCTGGAAAGCCCTGGATGTCTACTTTCCAACGCAATTGGAAGCATGCCATTTCGAGTTCTGTAGCTCCAGAAAATCCACTTTGAGTGCAGGGAGGTCAGAATCCAACAGCATCAGCAGTCCTTTTTCAGCCTGAATCAGATTTTTGCTCAGCTCCTTCAATTTCAGCCAGAAAAATACCTGAAATTACAGAAAAACACACAACTCATAGTAAAGTCCAAAAATATGAATTTTTCCTAAAAACTAATAAAAATAGACTAAAAACTAACTAAAACATACTCAAAACTATATGAAATTATCCCCAAAAAGCGTATAAAATATCCGCTCATCAGAATACTCTGCTCTCTTTAAAAGTGAAATTTAAACAAGAAAAAATCAACAACAATAATAACAAAAATAAGAATAATAATTCAGTTGACACATGGTGAAATTTACATTGGTGATTTTAGTTTGATCTGGCAGTCCACAAATAAACAACGCAGAATACAGAAGCTAAGACCCCCAATTAAAACCCTAAAACCAAAAACCAAAACTTCCCAAATTTCACAGAACCATCATCATCATCGGGCGCTTACCTCGCTTGTTAGGGATCGATGCTTTGCCTCATCGGAAGTAAGATTGAGCCCAGCTGCAACAACTTGAGCCGTATGTTTTGTTCTTGACAATGGAGATTAGGAACCCTAATTGCCTAAATCAGACAAAAAAACTAAAAGCCTACCTATTGTGATGAGGGAAAGTGAATCGAGCATGAATGGATGGAGCAGAGGCGGCACGAGGAACAAAGGAGACGCAGAGCACAAGAAAGCAGCGGCGAGCAAAGAAGCAGAAGAGCACGGCGAGGCGGCGATGCGACGTAGGAGAGTTACGGCGTTGTTGTGTCGTAACAGAGCCACGGTGGTGGTGTGGTGTAGCAGAGTCGCCGTGTGAGGATGTGGTGCAAGGAGAAGAAGAGGAAGGTATGGACGAGGTTTAGGAAGAGAGGAAAGAACTCTCCTAGCTCTTAGCTTTCTGCAAAAGGAGAAGGAGGGCGCAGGTGTTAAAAAGGGAAAAAAAATTCTAAGTGTTATAGCATGCTTATATTAGAAAACGCTTACAAAGCGCACCTAAAGCCTAATGATTTGGCTACTCTTGAAAAGCGTCTTCTTTGGTGAGAAATGTGTACCCATAGATATTAAGATAAGGCTACGCTTCATAAGTGATTTTTATTGTATCTAAGGCTACACTTTTTAAATGATGCCACAATTGTGTTTCCTATTCTCGTATAAAATGGTAACACGAAGAAAAGCGTAGCCTATTCATAGAATAGGCTACGCTTTTCAAATGTAGCTTAAAAAAGTGTGGTTGAATGGGTGTTTTCTTGTAGTGAATATGATTCAAAACAAAACACGATCAAGAAGATAAAGAGATGATAGAATATATAGTCAATGAATTGAATGAATTTGAGAATTGTACATAGTACAGAGAACGCTAAGGTTTATATACATCAATTATATGAGCTAGGCTGCATTCTCTAACAAGCCAGTGAATAACTAGAAACTGAAAAGTGAAATATCCTTTAATTTACAGTGTAATTACCATAACTAACTTTCGTCTTTTGTCTAACTGTAATATTCTGTGGGAAGGACCTTTAGAGTCGAAAAGATATTTAATGGCAATGCTTATGAATTAAAAGATATAACAACTGTTTGACAAATAGGGTATGTAAATGGTAAATATATAAAGTTATATCATTGCCGTTAATCAAAAGTATAGAAGGTGCATAGAAAAAAAAAGTTCATATTCAAAGTTCCAATAAATACAATAATTCAAAACAATGTTCTAAACTTAAGCTTAAGATCTTTCTGCTTTCGACCTAAGGCAACAGCTTCTTCGACAGTGTCCTATTTGGCCTTGATTGTTTGATTGACACTTTCCATAAGGCCAGTACGACCTGAAGTTTTGGATGGATGAACCTGATTTATTTTCTGAATTCGCCGATCAAGGTCTGCATTTGTAACTTCGACCTTGGTTTTGCTTGCCTTCAGCTCAGCTAATTCTTTTTAAAAAATCTCGACTTTAGTGGCTATAATCTTCTCCTTGATCCAACCTTCTGATAAGACTTCTTCAAATTGAGACTTGGCTGTTTCGCATTTCTTTAACTGTCTATCATGGGTAGCTAAAGTCTCAATTGCTTTATTGAAGTTTTTCTCAATAGAATCAACCTTGGCAATGTAGTTGCATTGTAAATATCTTTCATGAAACTTTCCAAGGCTATCAGGAAATCAGTTGAAATTTTCTGGTTTAGAAAATCAAGGGCGGCTAATAGTTGAGCTTTCATGTCAGCATTATTATTGATCTCTTCCAAGGGATGGTTGAGGCATTCAAGAACAATGCTGACCCTTCAACAACTAAAGAGTCGGGGACTGGTGGAAGTTGCGGCTCAGGAGAGGTGACTTCTTCACGAATCAGAATAATTTTTGCTGTGTCTTGCACTAGGGGACTCCAGGTTCTTGACCAGAATAGGACAAAATTCTTGTCCCTTTGAAAGAGTACACCTGTCGAGCTTCCGAAAGGATGTTGGTAAAGTTGAAATCGAAGTCATCAAAGTTTAGATCTTCAGCTTCAAGAGTAAGGACATTGATAGGAGACTCGTCACGTTCGACATCAGTTGGCTTTTGGATAGGAAAAATGGTCAAAGTAGCTGCAACTGATGTTGAAACAGGACCAGATTCCTGCTGGGTCTAAGCATCGGTCGGTAGAGGCATATAACTTGCCTGGAAAATATATATATATATCTATGTTACATAAAGCAAAAAATGTGACTGTAATAAAAGAAAGAAAAAAAGTCAAGTACAATTACCATTGGGGAGTCAGAAGAAGCCTGGAAAGCTACAGTCGATAGTGTAGGCTGAATTGGACTTAAGAAAGGAAGAGAGATAGTAACCTTTGGAGGAGGTTGGGCAACTTCAGCCTCGACACCTGATGGGTCGACACCTGGCTCAAAGTAGCTTTGCGTTTCAGCTTGAGACTTCGAGCTACACCTGGCAGGTTTTGACTAAAAGAAAAAATAGAATATTAAAATATGCATAACTAAAGTTGACTATCAAAGGTGAAGAGTGCAAAAAGTACCTTGATAGGAGGAGTTGGATAAGATTTTTGTACTTTCTTAGGTTTATCCCCCATGAGGATGTCAACAGCTCCCCGTTTTTTCGAAGGCAAAGTGGCCTCACTCGATCGTCCTCTGCCTCGACCCCTTTTAGACTTTGTTTTCTTGGGGGCAGCTTCCTCATTCGATTCCTAGTTTTTCTCGACCGGTTTAGGGTCGGGATCAATGTTTTTTAGGGTCGTTGGTCGAGCAGCTGGAACATGAAGAAATTATAAGGGAAGTGAGGACTTAAAAAGATTATACATTTAGGAAAACATGGTACCTAAACGGTATCCAGCAATTCTAATTCGACCATAAATTTTATCCCTGGGCCTGTATAATAGATGGAACCAGTTGTGTTTATGCCTAAGGTATGAGGATCCTTCTTTCAAAGTCGATAATCTACTCCCAAGGCTTCTTTAGGAGGGTCGGGTAGTCGATCAGCAAGACCAAAAAGGGCATTGGAAAAAGGATGAAACTTGAACGTTTTTATAAAATATTTTTTTTGAACAAAAAGGGTCTCAAGATAAAGCTTTAAAATAATGATCGAGACATCTATAAAAATGTGCCTCTTTTTTCTTTTTCCATATCTCTGAGGGCTTGATGAAGACGTACCTTACATTCCTGAAGTGCCATTTTACCTTATAATACTTTTCAAAGGCAATAATTTTGTCGATGTGCTCACCTTTGGTTTTCTTCGATGCAGCATCAATCTGTGCAGGAGGAAGAACCAGGTTAAAAAGTGCTTGCTCGATTGAGGGACAATGATATTTATAATACTCGACCACCATTTGTGAAAATCGGGGGTCAAGAGAAAGTAGAATTTGAGGTCATATTGTTGGTATTGGGTAGTTATTCTTTGATGGTTCAACTCCAAAATCTGGTCAAATTCTTTCAAATCTGACACTTCTTAGTGAACCATTTAGACTCCAATTTCAAGAGAGAGTGGAGAAGGTAATGCCTCTGCAATGCCAAATTGCCTCGACACATATTATGGGAAATAAGGCTGTGTTTGTTTCTATGGACAGGACACAGAGACATGGACAATACATATGTAAAACGTGTTTGGATAGAGAGACATGGACACTGAACACAATGTCTCTGGGACACTTTCTTTTTATTTTTGTGTCCACTTCTAAACGAAGGACACGGATGGACACGGGAATAGGAAGGTGAACACGGGATTTTTAATGAAATTTTTTTCCTTTTTTTTCCATAGTTATTTTTCATTATTCTCCTATTATCCCTTTTTATTATCTTGTGAAAAATCCTATCCATTTTATTAGATAGGTCTATTTTAGTAATTTTATATTATATTTTAGTCTTGTTTATATTTATCCAAATATAATACTAGACATTACATTAGTGTCTTATCCATTGTATCCAAACACAATACATAAAAAGTAATTTTTAGTGTCTCTGTCTCAGTGTCTCTGTCTCAGTATCATGTCCTGTCCTGTCTACAAAAACAAACGCAGCCTAAGTGACAAGTTTCCTTTTTAAAGCCATGGTCGACTCATGAGGATGTCCGACATGAAGGACTTGAGGAGTTAAAGCTTTCGACCATAGCTCATCAAAGGCTTCTTGATTTTCCGGTTTGAGGCTAGTGAGAAAATGGAGGTAACCCATAGTACTCTTTCGACGTGACAGTGGATTAGATGATATGAAGAATTATTGTTGTCTTTTATGTTGAGGAGTTTCTTAATAAAATAGCAAAAGGCATCAATAGAAGATATACCCTTTTGGTTTCGACCATGAGAGAGTAGACAATCAAATGCCTTCAAGAGGATTTCTTGGGAACTTAGAGGGGACAATGAGTTGAGGTTCGAACACCAATTTAAGCCATAAATTGATGATCCAAAGAGGACCGAATGGATTAATTGAAGATTCTCCTCGTCGAATCTCGCTAACTACTAAAGAAAGTGTCTCATATAATTGACCTAGGATAAGAGAGGAAAAGTTTATGTATTTTTTGTGGTGAAGCATGATGGCTAAAGAAAGATAGTTAGTCTTTTGAATTTGGATTGATTTTTGACAAAAGACAAAGGCCTTGAGCCACAAGAGGAGGAAGGCTACATGTTCACTATCTGTAACAGGGTCGCCTTCAGAATCCATGTTATTTTAAATGAAGCTTGAAACTGAGGTCAAGTCGAAGTTGATGTCATAGACATCTTCAGGACATGGAGTTGTTTAGCAAACATCTTTCTCGTCGGGAGATAAGCCAATTAGAGCTGAAATTTTCATTAGGGTCGGACCCATCATCCCATAGAGAAAATAAAAATTATTTGTGACTGGATACCAAAAGTATAAACTAGCTCCAAGCAAAGAAGCAGTGTAGGAGAGGTCCCGCTGAGGCCTCGATGAAGACATACCTTACATTCTTGAAGTGTCATTTTACCTTATAATACTTTTCAAAGGCAGTGATTTCGTAGATGTGCTCACCTTTGGTTTTCTTCGATGCAGCAGCAGTCTGTGCAGGAGGAAGAACCAAATTAGAAAGTTCTTGCTCGACTGAGGGACAACGATATTCATAATAGTTTGACCACCATTTGTGAAAATCGGGGGTCGGGAGGAAGCAGAATTTGAGGACATATAGTTGGTATTGGGTAGTTACTCTTTGATGGTTCAAGTCCAATATCTGGTCATATTCTTTAAAATTCGACACTTCATAGTGAACCATTTGGGCTCCAATTTCAAGAGAGAGGGGGGAAAGTAATGCTTGTGCAAGGCCAAATTGCCTCAACACATATTGTGGGAAATAAGTGACAAGTTTCCTTTTCAAAGCCATGGTTGACTCATGAGGATGTTCGAAAGGAAAGACTTGAGGAGTTAAAGCTTTTGACTATAGCTCATCAGTGACTTTTTTATTTTCCAATGTGAGGCTGGTGAGAGAATGGAGGTAACCCACAACACTCTTTCGATGTGACAGTGGGTTAGGATGATATGAAGAATCATTGTTGTCTTTTATGTTGAGGAGTTGTTTAAGAAAATAGAAAAAGGCATCAATAGAAGATATATCCTTTGGTTTCAACCATGAGAGAGTAGACAGTTGAACGCCTTCAATGGGAGTTCATGGGAACTCAGAGGGGACAGTGAGTTGAGGTTTGAACACTGATTTAAGCCATAAATTAACGATCCAAAGAGGATCGAATGGATTAATTGAAGATTCTCCTCGTCAAATCTCGGTAACTACTAAAGAAAGTGTCTCATATAATTGACCTAGGATAAGAGGGAAGGTTGATGTATTTTTTTTTTTTTGTGAAGCATAATAGCTAAAGAAATATAGTTACACTTTTGAATTTGGGTTGATTTTGGATAAAAGACAAAGGCATTGAGCCACAAGAGGAGGAAGGCTACATGTTCACTATCTGTAACAGGGTTGCCTTCAGAACCCATGTTATTTTGAATGAAGATTGAAACTGAGGTCGAGTCAAAGTTGATGGCACAGACATCTTCAGGACATGGGGTTGTCCAACAAACATCTTCCCCGTCGGGAGATAAGCCAGTTAGAGCTAATATTTTCATTAGGGTCGAACCCATCATCTCACAGAGAAAATGAAAATTATTTATGACTAGACACCAAAAGTATAAACTAGCTTCAAGCAAAGGCGCAATATAGGAGAGGTCATAAGTATAAAGTCGAAGAGCAGATACTATACTTAGAGACTTCCATAAAGATTTGTAAGTTGAAGAAAGCCTCGACAACCATGTCAAAAAAGATGAACTTGACTCTTTTGGGAATGTGATCCTAAAGACTCGACTGGTAAAATAAATAGCTTTAATGTTTTTACAAGAAATTAAAGGAAGGTGTTCATAAGAAGAAGGAAGAAAGGAGAAATTGGCTCAATTTTTTCTAAAGTGGAGATTGGACCGTAGGAATGAATATGTGACATTGGAGACTTGAAATAGAAGTAATACCTAACTATGCCATAAAGCAGTGGTCTCTACATCTGGATTGGGAGCTCTTAAAGTCTCATTATCATTATAAAACTATGACACGCTAATCACCAGAGGTAGAGGACCTACAACGTGAACGTCGTCATCACCACGTACCCTCCTGGGATGAAGAAGCGAAAGTAGTAGAGGTTCCACCTGAAGCGGCAATAGCAGCTATGGCCGCGGAGACAGAAGCAAATGCCATGATTATTCCTGCAATAAAGGTAGTAACAGAAATGTTGGTCGTAGTAGTTGTAGCTATAGTGGTGGATGAAGATGAGGTAACCGTAACGGCCGAAGTATTAGTGGAGTGAAGACCACATTGAGTAGCCACAAAAATGAAATTAAAAAAAAGGATTTGCAAGAAAGTGAGAAAAGTTTTTGAAGAAGATGAATCTCTGAAAAATGTGAATAATGAAGACTTGGGAAATATAAAAGGGTTTGAATTAATAAAGGCGCATTAAAGCCCATTAGAAACGTTATAACCTCGCCAAAAATGTGCGAACCGTTTCATCTTCTTATAACCATCTTTCAAAATTCATAAATTTAAAAGAAGCATGTGAGGAGCATGTGATTGAGTAAAACCCATCGTTTCATACTTTAAAATGATAAGTTTTAAGGAGCAATTTGTTAATATGAGTTTTTCGACCTATAAAAAATTCAATCAGAGGATATAGGAAAGAAAATGTGTTGAGTTAAGAAATTAACTAAATTAATTAGTGATGACAAACATTATTTTTGGGAAAATAAATAATTAGTGTTGATTAATTATAATTGCATATTACTAATTATTTATAAAATTGCTGCAGGCCAAAATCTGATTTACAGCCCAAATGGAAGGGAAAATAAAACAAGGGTAATGGGTTAATGAAATAAACAAAGCCTAAAAGGATTCAAAGCTGAGAAATCAAAACGGGCCAAGCTAATGGATACCCGATCCAAGCCCGAATTGATTTCAATTCCCTCCATCTTGCTCCAACCAAAGCAACGTTCCTCTCCTCTCTAATCAAGTCAAATCAAGACTTCAGAAAAAGTAAGAAAGAGAAAGAGAAGAAAAGCTTCCTCCATAAGCCAGTAACCAAAGAAGCAAGAAAGAGAAAATCTAAGCTTGAAGCACAGAAGCTAAAGCAGAAAATCTAATCCAAATCAAGCTTAGGTTAAAGGTAATCCATCTCATCTTGCTTGCATCAAATCTTCTTTCCTTCTTCCCAACTCTCTGCTCCATCCGAAAATAGCATTCAAGGGAAAGTTGTTATCTGCTCTATTCTGCTTCACATCTACGGTCACAAGTGATACTTGGGGACCAAGTAGTTTTTCAATGGCTAAGATCAAGTTGACCATAAGAAGATTTCTATTGTTACTGCTTTGTGGCTTTCGGTCAACATGAGGAAGTCAGAGGGAAAGTTTCTTCTCTAAGGATTAAGGTGAAAAAGTGAATCTGTGAGTTGGTGAAGCTCAAGGCTCAAGGTATTGACCTTGGAAGAAGAACCCAGCAACATGCAAGGAGATAAAAAGAAGCTTGCTGTTCATTCAGAAGGCAAAGGGAGAAAACCAGAGTTTGAGAGTTGTGTTTTGAAAAGGAAGTTCCTCTACTTGGATAATGCTTTCTTTCAAAGAAGCATTCGGCCAATACTGAAGAACTCAAACTGAGGTTTGCAAATCTGGTTTTGCACATAGCAAAGAGGCTGTTGATGAAGTCAATCTCCTTCATGTTTTACAGATTGTAATTTACTTTTCAATGTTTATCTTTCTGTAATTTCTTGAGAGAAAAGGCATATTGAGAGAACTCAAGTAAAAGCCATGAGTGGAAAAAGGCTGAGTGATACACTTGAGAGAAAAGCCTAGAGTTATTTTCTGATTTCTTTAGGTGTGTTTATGTCTTGTATCTCGTACCTGTGAGGTATCCCTTTCTTAGTTGGGTTAGCACTAAGAGGATTAGTTAGGTATTAGCATAGCCAATGTCAAGTTAGGTTAGAACTTGAGTGTGAAAGGATTGGGTTAATCCTGTAAAATTGGTGTATGTAATACTATTAACTATAGTGAAATTCTTCCATAGTTGTGGAGGAGATTGGATGTAGGTTGCATAGCACAAGGCAACCGAACCAGGATACATGCTGGTGTTAGCTTTTCTCTTCTCTGCTGAGTTCTGTTTTATGATATTCATGAGACAAAAATAAATTGTCTCATAAATTTCCGCTGCTAAGTTCAAACAGAACCTGAATTGAAAGTTTGTTTAAAAGGGTAATAACAGCAACTTAAAAGGAAGGCATAGATTCAACCCCATTCTCTAAGCCTACCACAACCTTCAAAATGTGTGATATAAATGGCTAGCTGTAAAGGAATCCCTCTTTGCGTATAGGTCAAAAGTTTTAATAATGAAAGGAGTCGAGAAAACAAGGTCGAAACCAGAAAAACACCACGTGATAAATATGGACACATTGTCAAAATGTGGGACTTGAAGGACAAGACAAGATGGAACGTGGAGAGTTACCATGAGGATCCTTTAAGGCTAAGGCAAGGTCGTGGCCCTTAGAAAAAAGAGGAATCAGGTCATGGTCAAGATTATTCAGGAGCTCGTCTATCTTTGTAATCTATAAATATGAGGAACCTAGAAAGGTTGGGAGTATTTCAATTAAGAATACTAGATCATCACATAAACTCATAAAATTCTCAATCTCAGTGACGTAATGGAAGAATATGAAGTTCAAGTGCATGTGAGTATTAAAAGTCAACTTTTAATTTATTTTCTTTTGTTTATTTGATTCATTTTCTTTCATTTCTTTGCACTTTTGTCGTTATTCTGCTTTCATTGAAATTTTTACACTTTCATTTGTTGAGTTTTCTTTATTTAATTAATTTATTCCTTTACTTTATTCATTATAAATCTGCCATCTAGTAATTTCGATACGAGTCACTTCAACATGATTATTAAGTGATTCTTGGATCAAGTTCACTCTTTTTTAGAAAAATCGTATCTGCTCTTCAAACTGAGATCTTGATACAAGTTCGATTCGGCATCCTGTCAAAACATACCAAAAATCGAATGAAACAGAAACTATGCTAACTGAAAGGTTTTTGAATATGATTCAAAACAAAACACAATAAAAAAGATAAAGAGATGATAGAATATATAGTCGATGAATGGAATGAATTTGAGAATCGTACATAGTACAGAGAACGCTAAGGTTTATATACATCAATGATATGAGTTAGGCTGCATTCTCTAACAAGCCAGTGAATAACTGGAACTGAAAAGTGAAATATCCCTTAACTTACAGTAATTACCATAACTAACTTTGGTCTTTTGCCTAACTGTATTATTATCCTTTATACTAACCATATATACAAGATGAAGACGACATAATATTTTTATATAGAGCATGTATAAGTTGATTGATTGTCCCATATAAACTAATTAAAGCTAATTAAGAAACTTGATTATATGACTTCAAAATTAGCTGCTAGATTAAGTGTCTATTTTAATGAAAAGGATTTAGCATTGTTTTTCTTTTTAATTTAAAATATTTCTTATTATACTACTTATTCTATTTGCTTTGGTTTCTCTTTAACAATCAAATTGTTATTTAAAATGGGTGATGTGGGATTGTCTGCTAAGAGATAACAGAGATATTTATCACAACAAAGTTAAAATGCTACAAAATGAATAGTGAATTGTTAGAGAGTTAGAGTATATCATGTTTGTATCTTAACAGGCGAATTATCAATAAAATAAGAATAATATTATACATTCAAATATTTATGTTAATTAAGTCCAATTAAGTTGATTTAACATCAATAAAAATTGATTATAGATAATATTATTTTAAGTCTTATTGTTTAATTTAATTGTACTTAGTTTATAAAAAGATTTAAATGTATAGTATTACTCTTTAAACAAATAGACAGACTTTGTCAGGCTCTGTCACCAGTCGAGCCGTCGAGTCTGAGAAAGGCGTGGATTTGAGGCTGTAGGTTCAAGAGCTCCAACACAACCTTCACCAACAGGCTCAGGAGCTGAATGATTATCGGGAGAGGTATCAGGAGATCCTCAACCGTGTGACATCTGCGGATGAGCTCAGGCCGGAGTGTAGGGAGTCGCTTGCATCGACTCTGCTGATGGTATCACCGCTAATGGTAGCAGCAATCCTGCTAGTGGCACATAGACATCACCGTCTTTTGCGCCGCCGACACAGGAGGGCCACGGAACCGACGACAACGGCGACGATGAGGACTACCTGAATTTGTAGTTATTTCTGTTTCGTTTTATTGTTTCATTATATTTATTTGATGTACTTGACTTTTAATTTATTTAAACATTGTATTATTTATTTTAAATAATAGGTTTTCAATATTTATGAATTGAACATTAATTGTGTGAAAAATAAATTTAAATTTAAATTAAAATTGATAATTTATTTCAATTTTTTTTTGAAAATTGACATTACCGTCGGATTTATTGTAGAAATAATCCGATGGTAATACTGTGCGAAACAATATTTTTTAGCGCCAATAATACTGTCGAAAAAATTCACCGGTAACCGATTAATTTTTTGAATTGGTAATCCGTCGTAGAATTCGACGGTAATTAACATTGAACGAAAAAATTTCTACGATAAATATTTACCGATGAGATTTATACCGTTTGATTATTTTCGACAGTAATTAATTTACCATTAAATTTTTTTATTTTTTCGACAATAAATCCGATGTGTTTTTTGATCAGATGGGTTTATACCAACTAATTAACTCGTGGATCCACTCATGTCATTGATGATTTTGATCATTTCTCGTCTGTATGTAGCAGCCTCAGAATCCAAGCATAATACATTAGAAGTGAACTCAGCTACTTGAGATGCATCTCCTTCCAAAGCACGTACTATCTGCAACACATACATGCAAGGATCATTAAAATAATAAAAAATAGTCTTTTCTTTTTAAAAAAATATTGTAAAAAACTTTTATAACTATATAAAATATATTTTATTGAATATAAAATAATTTCTTTTTTCGAAAAAGAAACCGTTATAAATAGACCTTTTACATATTTAATTTGAAGAATGTTATATGCACTTCTGTTGTACACTTTTTTTTTTAATTTTAGTATTAAAAGTGATAGATAAAATTTAAAAAAGATAAAAACAAAATTATTTTATTATAACATAAACAAAATATGTACATGAACAAATTGTGACTTAGGCAGAAAGTAAGGAGGAGAAACCAAATATTGAATATTCAACTTTAGAAAAGGAATGAATACTTGCGTAAAATTTGTCATGAAATTAATTTTTTTAAAAGATTAAGTTAAAAAAAATATATAAATATTTATATTTCTAATACGATTTTTGAAGTAAATTTTTTTGGATTGACTTAAATTATTTGTATAGATCAGACTTTTTTTTATTTGTCTTACGCTTTTTTTATTTAAAAATTTAAACAAAAAAAAAAGTCACGGTTATATTATTTCTAACAAGATTTCTATAAAGATATGAAGTATTTATACAAGAATGCAAACAGATGCCTCAGGTAGCAACAAGTCTAACAGCCATAACAAACTTTCCCTATTTAGCAGATTAACCACTAAGGCACTAACTACCATAACAGTTCTCAACTTCCTACGCTTTGTAACCTTTATCCTTGATAGTACAAAAGAGATGTGCTAAATATAATTTCTCATTTAATTTGATGTGAACTTACGAGTTAAACCTTTGTTAATAAAAGTCAAAATTATGAGTATTTTATTATTACCTGGCTCATCTTTGGTCGAAGCTTTGCTTCATATCGTATAGAAGCAGCTGCAGAGGCCAGCATGGAAACCATTTCGGTTGGTTCATACTGATTTTGTAGCTTTTGGTCAGCTACAACTTCAAAATTATTCTCTTTCAAAACCTTTGTTAGCAAAGGCATTGCCTGCGAGAATTCACGAAACCACTTCTGTGAAAAGATTAAACTAATAAAAAAAGATACATGAATAGATATATCTGGACAGATATAATAGTACATTAGCCTTTGTACCAAACTAACCTCCATGAAAGTATGATGTGAATCAATTATTGGTCGGCGGCCAGTAATTAACTCGAGAAGCATGACTCCGAAGGAGAAAACGTCGGCTTTTTCAGTGAGGTTTCCACTGGAAGCATATTCAGGAGCTACATACCTGACCTAACAATTCATGCATGAGCATTTTATTGTTATGTTTGAATTGATGATGAAGAATTGTGAAGAGAGAAAAAGAAGGATGTGTTGTAATAATGTACCCTAGAGTTCCCATGACTCGAGTGGAAACATGCGTATTCATATCGGGGCAAAACTTTGCAAGCCCAAAATCAGCAACCTGCAGACACAATGCAAGGGGTTGTTCATCAAGTTAATCATCAAATGGATAAATTGATCATTTGCTCACCTTCGCTTGGAAATTAAAATCGAGGAGAATGTTAGCAGCTTTGATATCACGATGGATGATCTTAGGATAACCTGAAAATACAAAAATCATTATATGTTGATAGCTGATAGGCATCGTAGCAGTTAACGAAGAAATCACATTCTAATGCATAGAGCATGATGGTGGATTCTCTCCGATCCACCGACACTGCATATATTATTGTAGCAGTTTATTATGAAAAGTTTTTTGCTATTTATTAAATAAAATGTTATACATACACCAAAATTAATTGTTATATAATTATATATAAATATATGTTGTTTAATTTATTATTAATAAAAATTTATATTTTAATATGTATTTTATAGAAATAAATATTATTTTGATCCCTAAAATCTGAAGTCAAAATTAAAATATTTTTATTATTTTTATTTGAAATGGTTCTCAACGTTTTATTTAATATTAAAATTATTTTTTTGAAGATAATAATTTTTTAAAAAACAAAAATACTCCTACTACATTAGTGTTCATCCTGCAATTACCGTCACTTTCTTCTTTTTTTATAGTCACTACTATCACCACCAACATCTCAGATACTCAATAACATCAAATTCTTCTAATTCAACAACAACAACAAAAGATTTAGGTTTCTTAAAAAACAAAAAGAACGAAAAAGTTCATCAATTAGGGTCTTTAGGGATAAAGAAACGAGCAAGATACAAAAGCAGTAAGGTCCATGATTTGCCATTGCTATCGCCAAAAAAAGTGTCTCCTTGAGAGACGCACTGCTAGACCCGATGGCCTTGCTCCTACTAGACCCGGCAACAAGTTCCAATGACGATGGCAATGGCTTCCAGTAGCTTTGAGGGTGAGCTCCAATGCTACAAGAAGGACACAACAAAGGCAGAGTTATGGCAAATCATGAAAAAGGTGGTTGTAGCAGCGATGTAGAAAGGAAAGCAACTCGGCGACAGCCTCCTTCAACCACGACGAAAACCACTGCAGGAGCACCGTAGAGAGAGGAGCAGCAGCTTGGCGGCAGCCTCCTTCAGCTGCAATGGAAACCACTTGGAAGCACCATAGAGAGGGGGTAGCTTGGCGGCAGCCTCCTTCGGCCGCGACAAAAATCACTGCGGGAGAGAGTATATGACGGTTGAAATGAAGAAGAAAGGATTTGGGATTAAAAAGGTGAGAAAGTAAGATTAGTGAGATAAAGATAAAATGGTCAAAAAAGACGATTTTAATACTAAACGAAAAGTTGAGGGCGATTTTAAATTAAAAATAAAGTTAGGGATGAATTGATTTTGACCGTAAATCTTAGGAACTAAAACCGTACTTATCCTTATTTTATACTTCTAATAACTTTTTTATGATTAATTTTAATATATGTTGTCGTAAAATACACTCAAAATATATTAAACAATACATATATTTATATAGAAATACATAAAAATTAAATAAATTATTAATTTTTTTATATGTACATAACAATTTTGTTCTTCAACCAATGGAAAAATCTAAACATAACATTGTATTTAAATTTGAATATGAATAATATTCTCATACTTAGTTTAAAAAATTAATTAAATATTCATTAATAATAATGTTGAATATGTGAGCCATATATATCTATCGAAGAAGTAAAATCTTTTAAATTTCATATGAAAGGACATACATTCCTCATGAAGATATGCTATTCCCTTAGCAGCTCCTAGAGCAATCCTCATTCTTGTAGGCCAATCTATAGTAGGACCTTGCCCTGTTGTTCAAATAAGTGAATAGCCATTATAATTTGTATCCGATTCATAAAAGGTTATTAATGCAACCACAAAACAATTTTATTAATATTGTTATTTATTTGTACTATTATAGAAAATCTCTTGGTAAAAACCGATAAGATTTTGATACTCGAATATAATTTTTCAATGACTTTTTACTAGTATATTTATGTAATAAAAAAATACTATTTATACACATGATAATTTTTCTTAAATTTGTACACATTATTTGCAGGAAAAAGATTAACATACAGTTGTATTATTTTACAACTTAAAAAAAATACCATGTAGATGGAACTCTAATGTATTGTTTGGAACAAATTCGTAGACGAGAAGCCTGTGGTGGCCGGCCATGCAATATCCAAGCAAAGAAACGAGATTCCTGTGATGAACCCTGGTGATTATGTCTACTTCAGCTTGGAATTCACGCTCTCCCTGCCTACTTCCATCCTTGAGCTGTTTGATGGCAGCCTCCTTGCCGTTTGGAAGGAGTCCTTTGTGGACAAAACCGAATCCACCTTCTCCAAGCAAATTTGCTTTGGAGAACCCATCTGTTGCAACTGCCAACTCCTCGTATCTGAATATTCTGTTCTTTGATGACATTTCCATTATGCCGCTATTGCCTGTACAATAATTAGTAAGAAGCATGGTAACTAGAATGGAAAGAGCGTGCATTTGCATCGTTGCATTTGCATGTAAGCAACGTGCATATATTATTCTATTCTTATTTTCTAAAGTTGCGCAACGATCTCAAAACTATATATATTGATTTATTCAATGTGACAAAAAAATATGAATGTACAGCGTGTAAAATTCTTACAAAAAATATATTTTGTTATTGGGCTAAATCTTTGGTCCATGAATAAAATGAACATCACCCATACTATCGATTTTAGGGTTCACCAATGATCGAACTCTTGACCTTTCAGATCTATAATTCTAATACCATATCATGAAACCACTCATCCCAAAAGTGTAACTTGATAGGACAATGTAACACTAATGGTCATATCTTTAATACTTCCTAAACCTCCACTGTACATATTGTACGCTTAGGCTATTGACTTTCTATACTTAAAATTTGTCTGCGCAACTTTTAGGATTCGTAATACTAATCCTATTTATAGGAATTCAACTTCAATTTAACCCGTTTGAATAGGTTTAATAGTCCAATTCACAGCAAATTGAGTTGCAAGTTAGATCTAGTGTGGATTTAGAGTAAATCCTACCCAACCTATTTATACTCCTAATATATCATAGTAGATTTTTAAAACTATTAGAGAAAGAGAGAGAGTATTGTAGCAACAAATTAAGTTTGAAGAAGAGTGACAAAAAAATTTTTTGTTGTTTGTGTTATTATAATTTTAGCAAGGACTTGATGATAAATTGATGATTATGTTATTTGTAATTTTAATACTGATTTTATTATAATTTTATTATTTTTAATTTTAATATAAACTTAATTTTATATTTTATGTTTTACTAATATGTTTATGAAATATGAACGGATTGGATTAAATATTGTGTTTAATTGAAAAAAAATTAATTTTAATTAAATAGGGTCCAATGGAGAATTTTAAGTTAGAAATGAGGTTAGAGTTGAAAAAATATTAAAAGAGTGATAGAAAAAAAGTTGAGTGTTAAAAAGATTTTAAATTTATTAATAGAGTTAGAGTTGTAAAGTTTAAATACTACTCTACTATAATTATTGGCAACACCCGATCTCTTAGGTAATATTTATTTTTAGAAATTAGAATTATAATTAAAAGATTGAAAGTTAATATTATATTTAGTTGTCAGAGATTATAACTAAAATTTTAGTTCTTAAATACAAAATTTTAACTTCTTCGAAATCACCAAAAAGTAAAAATAGACTAAAATTTTTAGATATCAAAAAAATTTTAACAATATTTTTTTTAATAATTAAAAATATTTTATTAAATATTATCATTTCATATTTATAATTATCTTAAATCAAATAAAATACAAAAATATAATTATGTTCTATAAAATTTACATCAAACATAATATCATAATATCGAGATTTAATTTAATTTCAATCTTTATGTCTCTCAATCTCTAAATACGTACCTTTAAGTCCGAGGCTTTTATCATGTTCTCTCTTCCTATTCTTCCAATGAAAAATGCCAAAAGTGCAAAGCACCACAATCAAAATGGCAAAAGTGATTGCTGCCGCCATTTCAACGATGAGGCCACTTGACGAAAAAAATGGTGCCGGAGTTGAAGTTGGAGGAGGAAAACGTAGTACCTGGGTTGGTTTAGAGGAAGGTTTCGTCGGCAGAAAAGTTTGAGGAGGCGGAGAGTCAGGAAAGAAAAGTCGTGGTGGTGGCGACATTGGTGGAGAAAGAGCTAGTGGCGGTAACGGTGACGGTGACAATGGTGGTGGTGGCGGCAACAATGACGGAGGAGAAGGTAATGGTGGTGGTGGTGGCTGCGGCGACGGCAAAGACGGTGGATAAAGAAGAGGAGGAGAAACTAGAGAAGGATGAAAACAATCACATCCTACTGCTTGACAAAGGTTGGGATTTTTTTGAAAGAATTGACCGTAATGAGCACAGGGAACAGGATTTGGTGGTCCCAATTTGGATGCCATTTCTTTCTTTAAAATCAGAGTGTTGTATATCTCATAAATAATCAGCTAAGCGTGTATATATATATATATATATATATGCGCCTTTCTTTCAGTCTTATTATTATTAGATCTTATAATATATTTAAAAAAGTTTAGAAAATCCATTATAATATATTATAAGTCAATTATTATTTTTATTTATATTTTAAATATTAATAATTAATTAATAATAATAAATAATAAATTCTAATAACTTTATATAACGGAAAAACTAAATAAATTCAAATGATAAGAAGAGGGGCTAACACAGCCGAACGAGGGACTAATATATACATCTATTAATAATAATAATAATAATAATAATAATAATAATAATAATAATAACTTATTATCATTTTATTTATATTTAATTAGATACTTTTGCCGGCCTCTTTTTTTTTTTTTCTTTATGCATATCTACCACCAGAGCTGCAATATGATTGTGTTATTGTGTATAAATAATAATTTGTCAAAACAAATATTTGTAAATTTTTTTTGACACAGATCCGTCAAGTTAGATATATGATTTTCTTTTCTATTCTTGCGCATCAATAAAATTTTTCTACTCCTACTCTATTTTCGTTGTTAGTAAAACTAAAAATATGAGAAAAATAATTACTTTATTTTTGTTGGTAATATGTGTAAAAATGAAAAAAATATTTTATTTTTATTGAATATACTTACGTGAACTGTTTAAATTTTTTTTTTTTTACATTTAGTAATTACGAAAATATAACATAATGTTTAATTTTGTTGATCTGTATGTTCATCAACTTATTTCAGTTTAAAATGGTGAAAATGTATTTTTTTTTTATTTAAATAAAATAACCGTTATGATTATTTACCTGCCAGTAGCAAGTATCATCAACATCAACTGGCTTATAATAATAATACATTCAAGCGAGAGTAAATTATAAAAGATGAACTCCAATTATCTTAGTGCTAAAAAAACATGTCTATAAATTTTATTATTAATAAAAATATTTTTAAATAATTTTAAAATATGCCAAAAATACTTAGTTGTGATAAAAAATCTGCACTATTAATAAAAAACGTTATGTGACTTACTAATATTAGAATCTCACTTATCATATATACATAAGAAGTTCTTTTTGCCAAATCACTCTTTTCAGTTAATATAAAAACTCTTTATTCACACATGTGTATTTTTACCACGTTTTTAAATAATTTAAATATATTTTATCGATAATAAAATTTGAAAATATTTTTATCAATAATAAAATATTTTGAATGTATTTTTTGTGATATCAAACAACCTAAAAATTGACATGAGCTAACTATTAAAATATTAATGAAAAATATTTCTGATGCACTTTAATATTTCAACTCTCATCGAAATCGTTTAACCTTTTGAAACTAAATAAAACCCAAAAAAAAGAAGAGTTTTGACTTATGGAAGAGTGATTATCCTTGATGATTATGCTGAAGGGGATTAATTAATTGAATATAAATTATATCATGAATTCTTCTCTCCGTATGGATCGATGTTTTACTTAAACTATCGGGAAAAAAAAAAGGAACTAATAGAACTCGTGCGTCCTTTTCTATTCCTTCAAAGTAAGACACACGAGTGGTCGCAATTTAAAAATATTTTTGTTCTAACACATTCCTAAATGTCTTTTCGAAATTCAAAGTAGTAGAGAATGTGAGGAATGGATTATGAACTTCGAAAGGTTAAATATGTTATTTTATTCTTTTTCAACGTAACTTTAATGTAATTTCCTTTAGTGAAGCCTTGAAAACTAAAAGAAATTAAACCTTCGCAGTTTTTCTTTGTTGGGCCTTGAAAATTTTTCAAACCCCGGGTGTCAGCCCGATTCTAACTTTTAGGTACTGTTTGTTTTGAGGTATTGAGATGGAGATTGGAAGACTCCGTCTCAGTATTATGTTTGTTGGTCTAGAGACTGGTATTAAAATTTCAGTCTCTGTCTTAAAAATTTTAGTATTTCAGTACTTCCAAAAAGTAGAGACACTTTTTAATTATCTAATTCCTAATTTGCCCTTTTGACCAAATCAAATAATCAGGGTTGAGTTCTTCTAATATAATGTCAATCAGACCTTGGAGCCAACCCTGAAGTTGCTGCCGCTGCCGCTGCCGCTGCCCATCGCCGCCTACAAAACCACTACCTCGTCGTCGAAATCGTTGAACCATCGTGAGCAAGGTTAGTCGCCGTCACACCTTCATCTTCGTAGGCATATTTTTCAATTCATGGTATCCTCATGAAGCTTCTATTTCTCTTCTCTTCTCCTCCATATTTGCATTTTGCTTGTCGTCTCTTCGTGTATTTTTCGCATTTATGTTGCTTTTTATTGCAGTTTTATAGAAGTTGTATGGAGTTATATGATTTTTTATTCAAAATTTGTACTGCTTTGCTTGTTAAAATTTTTGGTAAATTTCAGCGCCTTCTGCAGATTATCTTCTATTTCGGTATTTTTTGTTTTTGTTTCTTGCATAATTTAAATTTGTACTCGGAATTGCTGCGTGAAAATTGTTGTCGTGTTTTTGTTATGCACTTTTCTGAGTCGAATCCCTAGCTCCCTTCCGGTGAGTTCATCTTCACACCTACCATTTGTCTCTGCCCGCAGTTTCATTCTTATTTTTTCAATTTTTAATATCAAGCTCGTATGGTACTCGATTTACATCTCACAAATTATTCTGCATTTATTTGCAAGTTGGAAACTTTTCTGTAATAACCAACGAAAATTTTCGAAGCTAACTTTTTTATTTCAGGTCTAGAATTGTAATGCACAGGGTATCTAATTAATTCATGGTCTATGCAAACTGCAAATGCATGAATTTTTCTAAGCTGTGTTGCTTCTGATTTTATTTTTTATTTTTATTTTTCCCTTTTGACCCTTTTTACTAATAAAGCTGGCTTTTTTTGCGGGGGACAACGTTTTGATGCTCAAGGAAGCACCATTGTAATGAGTAATAAGATTTAGGGTAGGATGATTGGGGAATTTGGGGGAGAATTATGCAAATTGAAAGAAGATTAATCAGGAGAAGAGAGTTCAACTATCCTCTAATGCACTTCCTATTATCCTATTTATACTAATTCCTTCAGTAACTAATTCCATTGCTATAAATTGTACTACTTTGGGCTATTTAGGGCCATAGTTGTTACATAGGAATTAGAATTTGAAACGCTGAAAAAGATTAAGTGTGTGATTGTACTTTGATGGCTTACACTTTTCCTTAACCATGCCTAAGTTTACACATGGTTTATACATATAGCCTGGCAAATTTTTGTTCTCTTATCCTACTTATATCGGATGATAATATTTTGTTTGAAATTAAAGTGTATTGTGATATACCTTTGATAAAAGAAGTTTGTGTCTCCGGTATTGGCCGCATCGTTGTCCATTCTAACTATTATTTATGATGCTTGTGAAATGGGGGATTAGCTATTCATCTTGAATGTGATTAGAAAATATCAGCATTCACCAACCTTTTTTAAGTCTCATACATTTACATTCTGTGGTGGATAGTGACAACATGGTGGGGATACACATAATATAGGATCACATGGTACAAAATATCTTTCTTTCTTTTTTTACTCAACTTTTTTAAGCATATGATTTCATTCCTCACTATGTTATGTAGTGCAGTTGGCTTTCATGTAGTTAATCTTGCTAGCTGTTTCTTTAGGGTTACATTGAGCTGTTTGCGTGACTGTGTAAAGTCAAAGGCTTAAAGATATGATTGTGACCTGTTCTTATTGTGAATGTCAATCCATTTTAATTTTGTGTGCTGATTTCTTGTTGAAACTAAAATGCCCTATGCCCTTACCTGGTTACCTACTATACCTGAGACAGAGTATTATGTCTTGCTGGTGGTTTTATAATTTTATTCAATGAGATATTTTTGAGTAATGAAAAATAGAGTTTGTGTGTTTTTTTATAAAATTGGACTGCAAACTTTATTGGAATTGGATATGGAGGTGTGCTCAACTGCTCATACTCATAGTAGGTGCAAACTAAATTTAAATTAAAACTTCATAATAAGTGCATTTCGTATTCAAGTACATGTGACAAAAGACATTGAATGATTATATCTAGTTTAGATTTTGATTTGAGTAAATTGAATGTTTATGCTTATTTTGTATGAAATAATTTTGTTAGGAAGGAATGGAACGGTCGGAAATTATTAAACGATGTGTTTCTTTTTATGAAACGATGAGATCGAAGCATGCTAATTTGATGTTGAACTTTGTTCTTACATTATTTGTGTACTTTAGGAATAGAAGTAGTGGGGAAGTGTCATTAGGCGGAAGAATGAATAGTAGAATTAGACGTGATGCTTTAGAGCGTATTATTGGTGAGGGTGATAGGAATTGTATTTGGGAGTTAAGAATGAAAACAAATGCCTTTGCTAATTTGTGCGAGTTGCTTCAAGTCCAAGTAAGCTTGTTGGAACAAGTTGCAACTTTTTTAATTATCTTAGCTCATCACAAGGAAAACCGTAGTCTACAAGTTAGATTTTGTAGGTCTGGGGAAACAGTTAGTAAGTATTTCAATAAGGTTTTAAAGGCTATTATACGTATGCAAAACTTGTTATTCGCGAAGGCCTCACCGGTTGAAGAGGATTGCATAGACCCAACATGGAGAAAGTTTAAGGTAAACCTAAATGGATTATGTATGTAATTTGTTTTAAGCCTAGAAGGATTGTCTATCTAAAAGTTGTAATTTTTTGTGAATTATAGGATTGCTTGGGAGCATTAGATGGCACTTATATAGAGGTGACAGTCCCCGAGTCTGATAAATCAAGATATCGAACAAGGAAGGGTAAAATATGTACTAATATCTTAGGAGTATATAACCAAGATATGAGCTTTGTTTATGTACTTAGTGGATGGGAGAGATCAGTATCTGATTCAAGAATACTTCGAGATGCAATCACTTATGGTAATAGTCTCAAGATACCTCATGGTAATATCTAGTTTATAAGTCATAAGTTAGATTTTGACATTAAGCTTGACTGCACAGTTGTAGAGCTTATTTTGTTTGTATGTAATATTTATAAGTAATTACTATTTAGTGGGTACGGGTTACACAAATGGTCCTGGGTTCCTATCACCATATAGAGGCACTCGCTATCATGTTAGAGAGTGGGCTCAAGGAACATGTGCACCTTGCAACTACCAGGAGTATTTTAATAGAAAGCATTCTTCTGCTAGGAATGTCATAGAGCAATGCTTTGGATTACTTAAGAAGAGATGGTCAATTTTAAGAAGTCCTAACTTTTACCCTATAAAAAGACAAAATCATATCATAATTGCTTGTTGTCTGTTGCAAAATTTTATTCGGAAGAACATGGATATGGATCCGGAAGAGCAAACTAGCTTCTTAGATGAATTTCTGCCTGTCGGAGAGGAAGCACCAGATGAGTTGATCGATGTGGTTGAAAATACGAATGAGTGAACACAATGGCGTGACAACATTGCAATTGAGATGTACGAAGAGTGGCGAACTAGTCGTACGGAATAGGAAAGCTTATAGGCCCAACTTGAATCTCCTTGTTTAATTTGGCATGAAACTTGTGATGTAATAGCTAAATTTGTGTGCGAAAGACTTTCCATTGTTTTGTTGGACTTTTTGTCATTGAAATTTTTAAATGGTTATTGTAAGCCTTGTTTGTAATATTCATAATTATTAATATGACTAATTATTGTGTTGTTAGATTTCTATTATCATAGGTGATGTTTGATTTTAATGGATTGTACAACTTATTGCATGTTACATTTCTTCTTAGATGACAATGGACAAACGCATGTGGACTGATGAAGAAACTGAAGCATTTGTTGGTTTCATGGAGCAGTGTGTTGTTGATGGTTTGAAAGCTGATTGTGGACAATTCAGACCAGGAACTTTTGAAAAATTAGCCTTGAAGATGTTGGAAGCATTCCCAACTTGTACAGTAACTGCCAAGCATTGCAAGAATAAGCATAAGCGACTGAAAGAGAAGTATCAATATGCCTCTGAGATACTGGCATGTTGTGGATTTGGGTGGAATTCTGAAAAATAGTGCGTAGATGTTGACAGTAGAGACGTTCTTGATGCGTGGATGAAGGTTGTTAACAAACTTACTTGAAATTATTTTATTAGTGACTTTAGAATATGTATACTAACTTCTGTAAGTTTCATCATAGGCACACCCAACCAAATTTTATACTCCTGGTAAGCCATTCCCTTTGTTCCACCGATTAGAGGGTATATTTGGAAAGGATCGAGCCACGGGTGCAGGTGCAGTCAGTGGTTTTGATGTACAGGAGCAAGTTCAAGAGGAGGAGAAAGATCATTGTCCAAGTTTGGACGATTTTGGAATGTCAGCAAATGTAAGTTTTCATGAAAGACAAGGAGCAGGTTCACACTCTGATGCTTGTGCAGCCAGCGGAAGGCATTCGGGAAAGAAGCGGAAGCAAAATGATATTTTAGAGAGGATGGTTAATCAGGTGCAATTTTCGACTGCTGAACAAGGAAGGAATGCCCAAGTTCTTGCTGATGCTATATCTGAGGTGAATGAGAAGTTCATGGTCGGTGAGAAGCTTGAACAGCTTGGATTCGATAACGATGAGGTGGTGCAGGTTGCAGTGAAGTTTGCTAATAATGCACAGATGGAGAAGGTTTTCTGGGATTTGAAGGATTCTCAGAAGAGTGGTTATATGCGATCCATTCTCAATTAGAATAAGTGGTTCTAGCTAACGATTCTTGTTGAACATAGTTAGGATGATTTAGTTATTTTTATGAATTCAATAACTAGTTAGGATGATTTAGTTATTTTTATGAATTTAGGATGATTTTGTTATTTTTATGTAGTTATTTTTATGAATTCATTAACTTATTAGGATGATTTAGTTATTTTTATGAATTCAATAAATTATTAGGTGAAATGTCCTAATTCACAAGTTATTATTAGATTCTGTCTTTTCAAATTATTGCTTCATAAATTTTCAAGGTAATATTAGATACTGAATATTCAAACTAATGCTTCATGAATTTATATTAATGAGTTCAATATGCTAAATTCAGTCTCCTTCCATCTATGTTATTAGCAAGTTGTTATTCCCATCTATATTAAATGCTTTGTATGATATTATGATCATATACCTTTTTAGTTGGATCAGATTTTGCAGTTGTTTTGTTTGGAATTAGGTAAAGAATACAAGAATTTCCTAAAACAGCCAATCTAATTTCAAAAATTTAATGTCAACAAATCAGTCAATCTAATTCATTCATATACATGCTTTTACAACATGTTTACAAATACAAACAAATTACACACAAATACTCATGCTGCAATTTAAAACCCAACACTATAACTTAATCTGTAGTTCCTTTTGCCTTCAAGAGATTCTGTGATGCATAAGTTATGTACCCACTAGGTTTCTCACTTGTATATCATTAGCTTGCTTGGATTTCTCACTGGTGTGCTCAATGAAGTTTGAATGTCTCAAAATAGATGATAGCGTATGTAGCAGATCTGTAGATGAAATAAATTAACTTCAACTCTAAGCCAAAACAGCTTGAAGTTTGATTGTAGGATTTTAGCAAAAGAGAATACAAAAGCATAATAGTTAAATAGAACACAAGTAAAAGAAATATAGTGTGCATAAAGAGCAAACCAAAATGCAATTTCAAGGCTTACAAAATTACAAAAATTGGTCATTAAAGTAGTTTCCTATAAGGATTGGTGCAGTAATGCAGAAAATGTGATGGCGATGTTGGCTTCTTTGGAACATCTAACCAACCTCCAGTGCAGCTTTCCCTCTTTCGAAATTCTTGACAGATTTCTAAGAAGGAGATCTGGAAGGCAATTTACTTCGTTCTAGTTCTTTGTCGGATGTCCAAACTCAAAACGGCCTCAAATTTTGGAGCCTTTTGAGTATAGGATCTGCAAATACATAAGGTATGACAATAGCAAGCATGAGAATACTTTTTCAGTTAGTAAGATACTTCCTCAAACCTATGTAGTTGAATTGGTACACTTCAATGACATCGAAGAAATATCAGAAGTTGGAAAAGAAAACTTGGAGCAAATCTGCGGTCTTTCACTCGAGGAATGCAATGGAATTCGTACCCTTATAGTAGGTAATGAGAATGGTGCTAGAGATGAAAGCACCCTGCCAAGTCTAGAGAAATTGCTGTTAAACAAATTGCTTTTACTGAATTGTGTGTTTCAAGCTCCTCTGCATCTTGGATCCCTTTCCAAATTAAAGGTTTTGACATTGAATAATTGCCCACGTTTAAGAACCATTTTTCGCAATTGGGCTATTCAATACCTCTCAGAACTTCAGAAACTGGAAATTCACATCTGCATGGAATTAGAAGAACTTATAGTCACAGAGATCGGTGAGGAAGTTCTTCCAAAACTAGAGGTGCTGCTGCTAGATAACTTGCCAAGATTCCTATTTATATGCACAAATACAATATTGAGACGGTCCTCTCTAGAGCAAGTAAATGTATACAGGTGCCCTTTGTTGAAATTTTTACCATTTTGCAAAGACAAGGAAACAAACCTAAGATCTATTAGGGGTGAACAAGGATGGTGGAATGAGTTGATATCGAGACACAAAGCTCAATACCAAGACATATTTCTACCCTCGAGTGAGCTTACATTTTAGCCATATCTCTTCATGGTTTGAATTAATGTTTTATTAAGAAATAACAAGCAAGTTGTGCTTTTGCCTATTGTATTTTCCTAGTATGTTCTGTCTTAAAATCATTGTATGTTGTAACATCTTGTTCATGGGTAAAGTCTGATTTGTGTGTAAGTTAGAAGAGTCTTTCCTTCTAATAATATCTTCTTTGGAAAAACAAATGCAAATCATACAAGTTTTTTCAGTGCATATGAAGTAGAGTAGTTAGCTTTGGTCAGAAAAATCATCTTGAGCAAATGTATCGGTTGAACTCCGATTACATTTCATAATGTTCAAATTGTTGGGAGATATCATAATCGATTTGTCGGGATAGTGTTTATTTAACACCTTGTGTGGAGTTCTTAGTTGGATTTTAACATCTAGACATCTAGCTTTATAAGATAGCATATTATAAAAAATATTTCCAAGTACAAAATAGAGAAATGTTAGGAGATCATTAAAATTTATTGTTTTTTTGTCATCATTTAGCCACCAATTCAATTCTTTTAGTCTAGTAATCCACCAATATACTTTATTCCATACTTTTAAAAATTGATAGCGTCAAAAACAATAAATTCTAATAGCTCTCTAACATTATGTTAAAGAGCAAACCATGAGTGTGACATTTTGCCAGCTTCAAAATTGAGTTGATTAAATTTGACTTCAGCTAACAAAATTGTAATGAAACAAAATTATCTTCCTTTTTAGCTCTCAATGACATAATTGCAAACATTTGGCAGAGTAAAATAGTTGCAACCAATAAGCATATCAACTGCAAGCAATTTTGGTTCTTGAAATACAATGAAAAATAGCAAAGACAGACTAGGTTATGTGCTCTAAAACTCAATCACCATGTAACCATTTTCTCCTTTTAAATTTCAGAGACCACAAACTCAAAATCACTCACTGTGGAAAATAACTTTTCAAATCGAGACTTTATTCAAAGTTAACAACGATGCTAACTATCTCATATCAGTGTCATCATCGAATCATCAGAAATTTGGTATCAAAATTATCATAATCATCAGCTTACATACCTTATTCGGAGGATAGCCCTTGTTTCCAGCATGAATAGCAACCAATTTGCCCCTGCAACCAACAGAAGAAAGTGAGAGAGAGCAAGAGAGAGAGAGAGAGAGAGAGAGAGAGAGATCGAACGTGAGAGGAGAGACAGATGGAAAGAATCGTAAGCGAAGGAATTGATGAAACGATGGCAAGGCTTCCTCGTCGACGGCGAACTCGACGCCAAGCAAGAGATTGACGCGGCAAAATTGGGTGAACTGACGGGAGATTAGGGATTGAGAAAGGAGGAAAGGGAAATGGTTGTTTGAAGGATTGGATTTAGGTTTTATTTTTGTTTTTTTCTTTTAATTAGTAGGGATAATTTGGTCATTTCATTTATTTTAGTCTCTGTATTATATTTTGAACGATATTTTATACCAAACACAATACTGAGACTTATTTTAATTCTTGTCTCTCTGTCTCTGTCTCTCAGTATCTGTCTCCCAGTCTCTCTCTCTACCAAACGCTACCTTATAGCAGAAAATAACTTTTGCTCGACAAACAAAAAAATTGGATGAATTTACGGTAATGGAATTTGATTATGATTGCAAATTTGTTTCATTATAAATATAAATTTGATTTATAGATTTTGATTTCTGAGTACTATAATACCATTCCGTATTTCTATTCAAAATGTCTAATGATCATTGATCTGTTACTTAAACTCTGGCCCACAACCGCACATATCTCGGAACCTAGTATAGCTGGCAGAGATATTTCCTCTAACAACCTCTTCATTCAGACCATTACTATCCCAACAAATTCGGATAGACTCCGTCAAACTAGTAACAAAGATACCAATAAACCTGAATAACAAACCACACAACAACAGCTCAATATATATACTAGTAAGCTAACTAGTCCAGAGGTACGCAACTCATTCCAGTTCTACTCTGAACTCTCTTACTCTCATACTTACTTGAGCGTTGGAGTCCCTTTGCAAGTGTCCAACGCCGCCTCCCCTACAAAAAGAACGACGTTCCTTCCTCTCACCTCCAAGAAAAGCAAGTTCAAGCACTAGCAGGACAAGCTATACCTCGGAGATATCTTTCACACAGGAACAATCATTATTGCATACTCATTGATCATTACTCATGCACATAGGAAATTAAGGAAAAATGATTAGATCTAGCTATGTCTCGGACTTGAATGCACTTATTTTAAGATGGAAAATCATCCATCAAACTAACGCTAGGGCTACCTTGTTGATGTGAACAATTTTTCCTCATCCAAACAAACATCTGAGTTCAAGAACTGACTAATAAGAATAGAAATGGTTAAAATGAGATTTTCGACCTATAAAAAATTCAATCAAAAGATATAGGAAAACAAAAGTGTGATATAGATGGCTAGCTATAGAGAAATTCCTCTTTGCATATAGGTCGAAAGTTTTAATAATGAGAGGGGTCAAGAAAATAGAGTCAAAATTAAAAAACGCAACGTGATAAATATGAACACATTGTCAGAATGTAGTGTTTGATGGACAAGGCACGATAGAATGTGAGGAATCACCATGAGGATCCTTCAGGGTCAAGGCAAGGTCACAACCATAGAAAAAGGAGGAATCAGGTTATGGTCAAGATTATTCACGAGTTAGTCCATCCTTGTAATCTATAAATATGAGGAACCTAGAAAGGTTGGGAGAATAGAGAACTTTAATCAAGAACACTAGCTCATCATATAAACTCATAAAATTTTCAGTCTCAGTGACATAACGGAAGAACATGAAGTGTAAGTGCATATGAGTGTTAGAAGTAAACTTTTAAATTTTTTTTTTGTTTATTTGATTCATTTTCTTTCACTTTTTTGCACTTTTGTTATTATTCTGCTTTCATTGAAATTTTTACACTTTCATTTGTTAAGTTTTCTTTATTTAATTAATTTATTCTTTTACTTTATTCATTATAAATCTGCCACTAGTAATTTCGACACAAGTCACTTTAACACGATTACTAAGTAATTTTTGGGTCGAGTTCACTCTTTTTTAAAGGAGTCGGATCTGCTCCCCGAATTGAGATCCTAATACAAGCTCGATTTGACATCTTGTCAAAACATACCAAAAATTGAGTGAAACAAATTGATACGCTCGGTGGGACTCCGGGTTAAGTAACATGTCAGAATTTGCATGCAATTACACAGTAGCAAATTGATAATGTCTGAGAGAATCTCGACTTCGATAGATGCATCAAATAATGATATTGGAGATTTTACAAGAGGTTCTGAGACAGAGGGGATCCCAATGACTGTACCCATTACGTGGCCTCTATATGGGTTACCCCCAAATTATTCTCCACCTATAAAAAATCCTAATATTGGGAACACAAAAGGTGCTACTATATGGAATAATCATTTGTATAATCCAGTATCACCCCAGGGTATCCCTTCATGGGGACATACCATTATAACCCTGGCATGGCAAACTATAATGCATATCAACACTTAATGAACAACCATCCATATCTAGGAGCTATTACCATGCCACAATCTATCTCTACGATGTCGAATGTCACTTCAACACAAGGCGTAAGGATACCTAGAGTGCCGGTAGTAGGGACACGTGCCTCTATATTTTCAGAGATGTCGAGACATATTCTTGTTGGGACATCATCACCTAATACAGTCGAATCTTTAGCCGTACTTAGACAATAAATTGAGGATAGCCATCACGATTTAGTAAATATGCTTACTCAATAGATGGCTACAGTGTTAAATCCCATGTTAGAAAATAACAATGTTATAATAGAGCAAGTTGCTCGACGAGTCAATGATATTGCAGGAACAATCAATCGACCTTTAATTTAACCTTTGGGAAATATTCACGTTAATGATCCTCATTTAATGTTGAATAGGGGAGACGACCCAAACAGTATATTGAATGAAGCCAGAACAAACAATGCTGCTCAAGCTTATGGTCAAAATATAACTCAAGCTGTCGACCCAATCGTAAATAGAGCAGGATTAAATATAGGGATGACAAATCAACTTTATTTTATATCCCCTTTTTCAGATTATGTCTTGCAGGCTAAACTTCCTAGGGAGTTAAAACTCCTAAATCCCTTACAAAGTTTGCTGAGAAAAGTGAAAAATCGAATGTAGAGCACATTGTTTGATATTCAGTCAAAATAGGCGAGTTGGCCAATAATGAATATTTGAAAATGAGATATTTTTCCTCTTCATTAACAAAGAACGTTTTTACTCAGTTTTCAAATTTGTAACCTAATTTGATCCATAATTGGGTTCAATTAGAAAAAAGTTTTAATGATGAATTCTTTCAGGGAGAAATGAAGGTGACTTTGTCTGATTTATTCATAGTGAAGAGAGAAAAAATTGAATCGATCAATGACTACTTTATCCGATTCAAGAATATGAGAAATAAATGTTTTACTCCTTCTGAACTTGAAATAGTTAAGATGGTTATCAATGAGCTTGATTTCAATATTCAAAAGAAATTAGTAAATCAACAATTCTTCGACCTGGCTCAGTCGGCTGATAAAGTCCAGCAAATTGAGAAGTTAAATAAAGAAAAAGAAGTTATAGATTCGAACAAAAGAAAACTCTTTTTCAATAAAAAAAAGTGAACTACATTGACTGCATGAGTGAGAAAGAGTCGAATAGTAAATCTACTTATCCTGCAGAATTAAAAAATGGGTCTCTTTATGTATGTCGATCTCTTAATCTGACAAAAGATAAGACTCCTTTGTCATGAGGAAATAATTATTATTTCGACCGAATAAAATCTTAATAGATCTTTGATATGTTGTTAAAAGATAAGCAGCTTGTACTCCCTGAAGGGAAAAGAATGCCATCTGTTTCTGAAATTACAAAAAAAAAATTTGCAAATTGCATTAAGCTTCTGGACATTATACTAACAATTGTGTTTGTTTCAGGGACTTGATACAAAAGGATGTTGACGAAGGTCGATTAAAGTTTGCTGATAAGCCTAAAATGAAGGTGAATTCTGATCCCTTCCAAGTCACATCGAACTTCGTTGAAATAGAAGAAGTGGCATTTACAGTCAACATGGCTTGTGTCAAACCTGTAGAAAGATGAGCAGTTTGAGCTGGACATGTTTGAAGCAGAAAGGTCTATTTATCCAAAGATATGAGAAGATCTGTTAGATTTCTTGTTGAGACAAAGGGAAGAGGAAGGAAATGTAACTATATGCCCTCGATGTAGTGCCTTGTTCGACACTTCAGCTGCTAAGGCTTTCGACTCATATAAAAAGAGTAGAGAGCATGTTCATCAGGAAGAATTAAGACAAAATTGATTGAAGAAAGGGATTAAAGGTCGAGAGCCTGTAGTTGCTCCTATCAAACAACACATGCACACAATGGTGACAGTTGACTAGAAACTCCAGGGGGTGTCAAGTCAAACTAAAGTTCCTCCATCAAATGTATTGAACAACAAATGGGTACAGAACAATGCCCTAAACTACTCCAAGAATTACAATTTGCATGTTTCTAGAGGAGGTTTTGAAAATTAGGCTGGAGCTCAGAAAAGAGGTGGCTCTAGACGAGGAGCAGGTAGAAGGGGAAATGGTCGAGAAAAGTCTCGATGCAATTTTCAAGAAAGAGCTCCCTTCACTCCAAGAGCTGTGGTCCAAGTGCAAAATTCTTATGTTGATACACAGGGGTCATATCCAGGATTGAGAAAAGAAAATAAGTCACTTCAGAAGAAGGAACAAAGGAGTGACAAGGTATCCTCGAGCAAAGACCAAGAGACGGAGGAGTCGGAGGAGATATCGGCTATCAAGTCGATCAAATTAATCCCCAAAGGAAAAAAAAAGAAGAGGCACTAATAGAAATCTTTGACTCTGGTTTTGAGGATGATTTAGATGTGATGTTTGGAGAAACTAGTTTTGGGTATGTTGCCACAGTTTATGTTCTCCCGTTCGACATCCAGGGCAATCTTGAAGGGCTTTAGAGTTGTCTCGAAGGGGACTGTGATGACATCATTTCAAGTGACGGATGCAGATTTGTCAAAAATAGCATGATCAAGGAAAGGTTATTTGAAAGACCTAATGAGATCACCAGAGGTCATCTTCGACCATTGCATATTAAGGCAAAAGTTGAAGGATTGATGACTAATTGCATCTTGGTCGATGGGGAGTATCAATTAATTTGTTACCTAAAAGTATGCTCCCATTATTCCAGAAAATAGTCGAAGATTTGATTAAGACAAATTTGGTTGTTATTGGATTCAATGGTAAGTTGGCAACTGCTTTGGGAATGACCCCACTCAAGGTTAAAGTTGGAAGGTGTCGAACAACCAAAAATGTTTATAGTTATGCCTACTAAGGAAACTTTCAACATGCTTTTGGGAAGAGATTGGATCCATGGTGTAGGGACAATTCCTTCGACTCTGCATCAGAAATTGGTACTATGGGACAAGGATGGAAGGGTCGAAAGAATTGAAGCTGATGATAGCTGGGATTGGAAGTGAGCCGAGTTGAGTCGAGCTAGACTAAGTTCAAGCTCAGCTCACAAAAATTAAGCTTGGCTCATAGCTCAACTCATTAATAATCGAGTCTATTTCGTAAGCTCAAACTCGACTCAACGAACACTCACGAGTTAGCTCGAGCTCATGAGCTGACTCAAATAATAGGAATATAATATATAATTCTATATCAATAAATTATAACTTATATATATTAAAAAAGATAAATTTTATATATTGTCTATCTATCAATTATAAATTTTTTATTTATGTCCTACATCAAAACTATATATAAAAAAATGAGTATAAAATTTTAAATAATTAAGAACATTAATATATATGTAAACTTATATATTACTATTTTATTTGTATGTGTGTGTGTGTGTGTGTCTATATATATATTAAGACACATATCCTATATGTATTTAATCGATACTTTTAATATTATATATATAATCGAGCCAGCTCATGAGCTAATGAACTGAGCTTATTGATAAACCACTATTTTATGGTTTATCTTGTGCTCAATTGAGTGGTTTTTATCAACTCTTTACTCACTTATTTATATAATTTGCATGATTTTACAATTCCTTCCTAATCCTGTGATATAGTTGAAAACATGTTTCCTAGGCCTTAAAACTGTCAATTTTAATTTTCCTTTATTATCATTCGATGCCGGGATCTGTGTGTTAAGTGTTTTCAGACTTTATAGGGCAGGAATGGCTTAGAGGATGGAAAGGAAACATGCAAAAGTGGAATGAACACGAAAAATGAAGTTTTGAGAAATTGGCAGCGACGCGCACGCATGGACGACACGTACGCGTGCCTAGCGCAGAAGACAAGCGATGCGTACGCGTGACTGACACGTACACGTGACAAGGAATTTGGCCAAATGACGTGCACACGTGGACAATGCGTACGCGTGACAGAGCCACATGCTGGACGTATCAGAAATCGCTGGGGGCAATTTCTGGGCTGTTTTTGACCCAGTTTTCGGCCTAGAAAACACAGATTAGAGGCTACAGAGTGGGGGAATACATTCATTCACACACTTCTCATTATTCACGATTTAGGTTTTAGATGTAGTTTCTAGACTCCTCTCTCCTCTCTCTAGGTTTTAGGATTTCTCTTAGTTTTAGGTTTATTTCTTCTCAATTCCAGATTCAATGTTCCTTAGTTCTCTTCTACTTTTATTTGTTCTAGCATTCTAGTTTATTTATTTTCCTTGTTGATTACTTTATGTTGACAATTTGGTTTATGAACTCCATGTTAGATTTGATTTCTTTATTTAATGCAATTTGAGGTAATTCATATTTATGATTTTAATTTAGCTTTTTACATTTTAGCTTGAATTGATTAATTGGAGACTCTTGAGTTATCAAACTCTTTTGTTGATTGATAATTAAAATTTGCTAATTGACTTGAATTCTACTAACTCTAGTCTTTCCTTGGGAGTTGACTAGGACTTGAGGATTCATATTGATTTATCCACTTGACTTTTCTTCATAGTTAGAGGATAACTAAGTGGGAGCAATGAACAATTCTCATCACAATTGATAAGGATAACTAGGATAGGACTTCTAATTTTCATACCTTGCCAAGAGTTTTCTTAATTATTAGTTTATTTTCTTGTCATTTACATTCCTTGTTCAACATTTCAAAAACCTAAAAAGATACTTTTCCATAACCAATAATAACACACCTCCCTGCAATTCCTTGAGAGACGACCCGAGGTTTAAATACTTCAGTTTATTTTTATTGGGTTTGCTTAAGTGACAACCAATTTATTTGTACGAAAGGATTCTTTGTTGGTTTAGAAACTATACTTTCAACGAGAATTTATTTGTAAAATTCTTTACTAGCAGAAAATCCGTTCGTCACTTATCCAAATTCAAGCCCGACTCGTTTAATTTATAAGCTCAATTCGAGGCTGAAGCTCGGCTCACCAGCGCTTATCGAGCTATTAATGAGTCGAGCTCGAGCTGGCTTGACTCACTTCCAGCCCTAATGATAGCCCCTGTTATGTTGATCAAATAAATGTCAGCTTCAAAGAATATCATACCAGTGTTCGACCATTGGATATTGATATGAGCACCTTTGACCTAACTTTTATCGAAGGTTGCTATGTAGGAGGCCCATGGTATGAAATTGGTCCCTAAGGCCAAGGAAACTTGGTCATCACATCCACCTAAATGGATATATCGAGCCATTGGGTTCGAATCTCAGCCTACATAGCTGAGAAGAGGGAATGCACAGGAAAACATGCACTGGATTGTATATATGACCTCGACCCTTGTTCGAGAAATCAAAATAAGAGGATCGAACCATTTCTTCTTACTATTTTTCAAATTAAGGTTTGAGAAGTCAAATTTAGTTTCTGAAAATTTGCACAATAAAAAAGTTGAAATACACAATCCTCTTGAAAAAGTTGAGATTAGTGGGAAAGGTCGAATAACTTACATTAGCTAAAACTCAGATCCTGAATTCAAGAAAGAGCTGATAGAAGTTTTGAAAAGGTATCAAGATTGTTTCGCTTGACAATATAAGAAAATGTCTGGTCTGGATAGATCCCTGTTAAAGCATAAACTTTCTTTAATTTAAAAAACCCATCAAATAGGCTCCTAGGCATTTTGCTCTTGAAATCATGATTAAGATAAAAGAGGAGGTCAAACTCTTACTAAAAGCTGGGTTCATCCGAATAGCCAAGTATGCCGAATGGATTGCTAATATTGTTCTTGTTATTAAGAAAAATGGAAAGTTAAGAGTTTGTGTTGATTTCAGGAATTTGAATAAGGCTACACCAAAGGATAAATATCACATGCCAATTGCAGAAATGTTGATCGATTCTGCAGTAGGAAGCAAATTTTTGAGATTCATGGATGGATACTCAAGATATAATCAAATATTCATATCCCATGAAGATGTGTTTGATGCCTTGGAGCCATTGGCACGTATGAATGGTTAGTCCTACCATTTGGGTTAAAAATGCGAGGGTCACTTACCAGAGAGCTATGAATTCGATTTTTCATGATTTCATTGGTAAGTTTATGGAAATTTATATTGATGATATAGTAGTTAAATTAGAGTCAAAACAGTCTCATTTATGTAACTTGGAACAAGCTTTTAAACGATTGCGGCATCATCGACTTAAGATGAATCCATTAAAGTGTGCCCTTAGTGTATCTGCATGAAATTTTCTAAGATTTAATATGTAGAAAAAGGGGTAGTTATCGACATCAAAAAATGCCAGGCCATATTTGACTCATCTCCTCTTAGAAATAAAAAAGAGCTTCAATCCTTCTTAAGTAAAGTGAATTTTCTTTGACGCTTTATTTCGAATCTTTCTGAAGAAATAAAAATATTTACTCTTTTAATTGAAATTGAAGCAGGGAGAAAAATTTAAATGGGAGAAGGAGCATTAAGAAGCTTTCGACCAAATAAAGAAGTATTTGACTTCACCACCAATCTTGACACCGAGCAAACAAGGTCGACCACTAAAACCATATATTGCTGCATCAGATACAACTCTAGGGAGCATGCTGGCCCAGGAGGACAAGGATGGAAACCTGACTTTGAGGTACAGAAGTTTGAAAATTTGACGAAAAAGTAGTTTACTATCTGAGTTGAATGTTAGCTGACGTAGAAACTAGATATAGTGCAGTTGAAAAGCTTTGTTTGGCCCTTTATTTCTCTAGTACTAAACTTAAAAGTTATTTAATTGGAAGGAATATTTATGTTGTGTCAAAATATGATGTTATCAAATACATGCTTTCTTATCCAATTCTAAGGGGAAGTGATCGTTGTGTTTTTAGCAGATCATCCTTGTGTCTATATTGATGAACAACCCAAAATTGGGTATTTAGAACTCAAACCTTGAAAGTTATTTTTTGATGGGTCGAAATATCAAAACGGGGTGGGAGTGAAAATAGTCTTAGTCACCCCTGATGATATTTTGACCAACTTTATGTTTCGACTAGAGTCAGGGCTATCAAATGATGAAGCAGAATATGAGACTTTGATCATTGGCCTAGAACTCTTAATTGAGAAAGGAGTTAGAATAGTCAAAATATTGGGAGATTCACAATTAGTGATTCAACAATTGGCTAGAAACTATTGAGTTATTAGTCAAAATTCGGTTAAGTATTTTATGGTATCCACTCCAATCTTGGCTGAGTTTGACTCAGTTTCGATTAAACACATATTTAGAGAGTCGAATCAGGATGCTAATGAGTTAGCTCAAATGGCTTCTGGGTATAAAATATCTCTCAAGTTGATAAAGGAGTTTAGTGAAATGGAAAGTAACTTATATTAACTCCTTTAGAAGTAAGAGGGTTTGTTATGCAAACACCCTGGATTCAAATGATTAGAGATATAAGATCATTGACTTCCTTCAAAATCTCAATAAAAGGGTAGATCAAAAAACCAAATATTTGGCATTAAGCTTTATATTGGTTGGAGGTGATGTTTTCAATAAAAGTGTCGATGGTTTTTTACACCAATGCTTGAGTATGCAAGATGCATATTTAGCTATGGCTGAGGTGCATGAAGGAATTTGTGGCGTTCATCAAGCAGGTCAAAAAATACATTGGACCTTGCGTCAATAAGAACTGTATTGGCCTTCAATGATGAAGGATTGTATTAATTTTGCTTGACGTTGTGATCAATGTCAAATGAATGCACCAATTTAGAGAGTCCTCGCAACAGATTTGCATGCTATAATTAACCCTTGGCCATTTAGAGGATGAGCCTTGGATTTAATAGGAACGATTAATCCCCCTTCGACTAAGGGGCATAAATTCATTCTGATCGCGGTCTTACTTTACTAAGTGAATGGAAGCTATACCTATGAAAGAGGTTACATAAGCCAAAATAATTGATTTTGTTGAAGAATCGATTATTTATCGGTTTGGTATCCCTCAAACTATAACTACAGACCAAGAAACCATGTTCATAGGCCGACAAGTCAAGGGATATACTGAATCGAGAGGAATTAAACAGATACATTCGACCTTGTATTATGCACAAGCTAATGGCCAAGTCGAAGCTATTAATAAAACTTTAATTAGTTTGATTAAGAAGCATATAGGGAGACAGCCTCAAAATTGGCATATTACTTTGAGTAAAGTATTATAGGCTTATAGATGTTCCCCTCGAGAAGCCACATGGTTGACTCCCTATGAGCTGGTATATGGTCATAAAGCGGTTTTGCCAGTTAGAGTGGCGAGACAAAATGATTTACCTATCAAACAATATTGGTGGAGCATGATTAATGAGTTAGATCAATTAGACCAATCTCGACTAATGGCTTTTGATTGAATGATGAGGCAAAAAGATAATATTACTAAGTCATACAACAAGAAAGTAAAAAGGAAAACATTTATGGCCAGTAACTTGTGTTAAAATTAGTTCTCCCAACCGAGTAAGTTAAAGAAAAGTGGTCTCCCCTATGGGAAGGACCTTTTAGAGTCGAAAAGATATTTAATGGCAATGCTTATGAATTAAAAGATATAACAACTGCCGAACAAATAGGGCATGTAAATGGTAAATATCTAAAGTTATATCATTGTTAACAACTGCTCGTTAATCAAAAGTATGGAAGGAGCATACAGCAGAAAAGTTCATATTCAAAGTTCCAATAAATACAATAATTCAAAACAATGTTCTAAAGTTAAGCTTAATATATTTCTACTTTCGACCTAAGGCAGCAGCTTCTTCGATAGTATCCTCTTTGGGATTAATTGTTTGATTGACATTTTCCATAAGGGCAGTACGATCTGAAGTTTTGGATGCATGAACCTGATTTATTTCCTGAAGTCTCCAATCAAGGTCTGCATTTGTAACTTCGACCTTGGTTTTGCTTGCCTGCAACTCAGCCAATTCTTTTTCAAGAATCTCGACTTTAGTGACTATAATCTTCTTCTTAACCCGACCTTCTGATAAGACATCTTCAGTTTGAGACTTGGATGTTTCGCATTTCTTTAACTGTCTATCATGGATAGCCAAAGTCTCAATTTCTTTGTTGAAGTTTTTCTCAACAGAGTCGACCTTGGTAAAGTTTTCAAGGCTGTCAAGCCATTGATCAAAATTTTCTGGTTCAGAAAATCAGGGGCGGCTAATAGTCGAGCTTTCAGGTGAGAATTATTATTGATATCTTCCAACGGATGGTTGAGACATTCAAGAACAATGCTGACCCTTTTGACAACTGAAGGGTCGAGGCCTGATGGAAGTTGCAGCTCAGGAAAGGTGACTTATTCTTCACGAGTCAGAATAATTTTTGCTATTTCTTGCACTAGGGAGACTCCAGGTTCTTACCCAGAAGAGGACAAAACTCTTGTCCCTTCAGAAGAGTACACTTTTTGAGCTTCCAAAAGGATGTTTGCAAGGTCGAAGTCGAAGTTATCAAAGTTTAGATCTTCGACTTCAGAAGTAGGAACATTGATAGGAGACTCGTCACGTTCGACATTAGCTGGCTTTTGGGTAGGAAAAATGGTCAAAGTAGCTGCAACTGATGTCGAAATAGGACCAGATTCTTGCTGGGTCTCAACATCGGTCGGTAGAGGCATATAACTTGCCTGAAAAATATATATTCTATGTTATATAAAGCAAAAAATGTTACGTAATAAAAGAAAGAAAAAAAGACAAGTACAATTACCATTGCGGAGTCAGTAGAAGCCTGGAAAGCTGCAGCCGATGGAGTAGGCTGAATTATACTTAAGAAAGAAAGAGAGACAGTAATCTTTGGAGGAGGTTGGGTAACTTCAGTCTAGACACCTAATGGGTCAACACCTGGCTCGGAATAACTTTGCGTTTCAGCTTGAGACTTTGAGCTATGCTTGGCAGGTTTTGACTAAAAGAAGAAATAGATTTTTAAAATATGCATAACTAAAGTTGACTATCGAAGGTGAAAAGTGTGAAAAGTACCAAGATAGGAGCTGGATTAGATTTTTGTACTTTCTTGGGTCTATCCCCCATGAGGATGTCAATAGCTCCCCGTTTTTTCAAAGGCAAAGTGGCCTTACTCGATCGTCCTCTTCCTCGACCCCTTTTGGACTTTTTTTATGGGGCAGCTTCCTCATCCGATTCCCAGTTTTCCTCCACTGGTTTAGTCAGAAGCAATCCCTGCTAGGGTCGTTGGTCGAGCAGCTAGAACATGAGAAATTATAAGGGAAGTGAGGACTTAAAAAGATTAAACATTTAGGAAAACATGGTACTTGGAGGATATCCAGCAATCCTCGTCCGACCATAAATTTTATCCATGACGCCTGGGTAATAGATGGCACCAGTTGTGTTTATGCCTAAGGTATGATCCTTCTTTCGAAGTCAATAATCTACTCTCAAGGCTCCTTTGGGAGGGTCAAATAGTCGATCAACAAGACCAAAAGGGGTATTGTGAAATGGAGAAAACTTGAACATTTTCATAAAATATTTTTTCTGAACAAAAGGATCTCGAGATCAAGCTTTAAAATAACAATCAAAACATCTATGAAAATGTGCCTCTTTTTTGTTTTCCCATACCTTTAAGGCCTCGATGAAGACATACCTTACATTCCTGAAGTATTATTTTACCTTATAATACTTTTTAAAGGCAGTGATTTCTTCAATGTGCTTGATGCATCAACATCTTGTACCCTTTTTTTAATCATTTTTTAGTTATTTTTAGTTAGATTTTATTTATTTTTACTTAATTTCAATGCAAAAATCCTCTTTGGATGCTACTTTGAGTTGTTTTAGTATTTTTATGATTTCAGGTGAAATTCAGAGAAATTTGGTAGAGTTTTGAGTTGAAAAAGAAAAGTTGGCAGCACCCTCCCTGGGCGTTAAACGCCCAACTGGCATTTAACGTACGCCAGCAACGGACATAAGCCAGCAACGTGCTACCCCCTCTAGGGCGCTAAACACCCATCTGGCGTTTAGCGCCAGCAAGGCTGACCGAATTTCCCCTCTTTTGGCATCTCAAGCGGATTTAGCATTTATTAGTTATATTTTATTTTCGTTTTGAAACTTTTATTTACAAACAATATCTTTTAGTTTTAGGCTTTATTATTTTATTTTATTTTATTTTCAAATTGAATTAGGTTAGTATAAAAGGGAAAAGATCTCTGGATTCAGAGGATCACTCTTCCGTACATTTTTCAAAACTCTAGTTTTCTTTGTAAGTCATGTGCAACTAAACCTCTTCGGTTAAGGTTAGAAGATCTGTTTATTTCTATGGATTAAGAATATTGCTTTTCTATTTTAATTAATGTATTGATTCAGTTTCAAGGATTGTTTTCGTTCTTAATCATATGAATCTGGGTGGAACGAGAGTATGACCCTTATTCTACATGAGTTCTTGTGATTCTCGAGAGAGTTATCTCGCTTGAACAACAGCTTGAAAACAAATTCCTCCTAAATTGCTAGTTATATGAACTAATTGGGATACGTGACATATAATCCTGTTAGCTTTGGGTAATTAGGGTTTTTGTGGCCATAAACTAGTTTTTGAACTTAATCCTCTAGTCGGAATTAAGTGACCACGAGAGTGGTGGTTAATGAAGGTTAGAGGAGGCTAAATCACTAAGAGAATGGGGTTTAGACCTTTATAGTTTGCCATGGAATGAATCATGCATTGTTAAAATAGTTGGTAAGAATTTTTAATCCGAAAAAAGTAAATATCTCTGAAGCCTTAACTGTTTTCTCTCACTGTTTTACACCAAACCTTTTATTTGCTTTCTTTATTCTCTTGTTTATTATTTTATGCGAATTACACCATCAAACAGCCTTTTCTTTTTGCCTAACTAAGCCAATTGGATAACCATTATTTCTCAGTCCAAAAATCCTTGTGGGGTTGACTCTCACTAACCTGAGGTATTACTTGGATGACCCGGTGTACTTGCCGGTTAAGATGTGGGAATTCTAAATTCCCGCACCAGTACTCACCTTTGGTTTTCTTTGATTCAGCAGTAGTCTATGCAGGAGGAAGAACCAAGTTAGAAAGTGCTTGCTCAACTGAGGGGCAATGAGATTCATAATAGTTCGACAACCATTTGTGAAAATCGGGTTCGAGAGGAAGCAGAATTTAAGGTCATATCGTTGGTATTGGATAGTTACTCTTTGATGGTTCAAATCCAAAATTTGGTCGAATTTTCTTTCAAATCCGACACTTCGTAGTGAACTATTTGGGCTCCAATTTCAAGAGAGAGAGAGGGAAGGTAATGCGTGTGCAAGGCCAAATTGCCTCGACACATAGTGTGGGAAATAAGTGACAAGTTTCATTTTCAAAGCCATGGTCGACTCATGAGGATGTCCGACAGGAAGGACATGAGAAGTTAAAGTTTTTTACCATAGCTCATCAAGGGATTCTTGATTTTCTGGTTTGAGGCTGGTGAGAGAATGGAGGTAACCCACAGTACTCTTTCGACATGACAATGGGTTAGGATAATATGAAGAATCATTGATGTCTTTTATGTTGAGGAGTTGCTTAATAAAATAGCAAAAGGCATCAATAGAAAACATACCCTTTGGTTTTGACCATGAGAGACTAGACAGTCGAACGCCTTCAAAGGGAGTTCTTAGGAACTCAGATGGGGCAATGAGTTGAGGTTCGAACACCGATTTAAGCCATAATTGACAATCCAAAGAGGACCGAATGGATTAATTGAAGATTTTCTTCATCGAATCTCGCTAACTACTAAAGAAAATGTCTCATATGATTGACCTAGAATAAAAGAGGGAATGTTGATGTATTTTTTGTGGTGAAGCATGATGGCTTAAAAAAGATAGTTACTCTTTTGAATTTGGATTGATTTGGGACAAAAAACAAAGGCATTAAGCCACAAGAGGAGGAAGGCTACACGTTCACTATCTGTAACAGGGTCGCCTTCAAAATCCATGTTATTTTGAATGAAACCCGACACTGAGGTCAAGTCGAAGTTGATGTCATAGACATCTTCAGGACATGGGGTTGACCATCAAACATCTTTCCCATCGGGAGATAAGTCGGTTATTAGAGCTAAGATTTTCATTAAGGTCAGACCCATCATCCCATAGAGAAAATAAAAATTATTTGTGGCTAGACACCAAAAGTATAAACTAGCTCCAAGCAAAGGATTAGTGTAAGAGAGGTCATAAGTAGAAAGTCGAAGAGCAGATACTATACCTAAAGACTTCCATATAGATTTGTAAGTTGAAGAAAGCCTCGACAGCCATGTCGAAAAAGATGAACTTGACTCTTTTGGGGGTGTGGTCCTAAAGACTACACTAGTAAAATAAGTAGCCTTAATGTTTTTACAAAAAATTAAAGGAAGGTATTCAGGAGGATAAGAAAAGAAAGGAGAAATCGACTTAATTTGTTCTAAGGTGGAGGTTATACCTAGGAATGAATATGTGACACTGGAGACTTGAAATGGAAGTAGTACCTAGCTACGCCATAAGGCGGGGGTCTCTACATCTGGATTCGGAGCTCTTAAAGTCCCATCATCATTATAAAACTGTGACACGCTAATCACCAGAGGTGGAGGGCCTACAACGTGAACGTCGTCATCACCCTCCTGGGATGACGAAACGGGAGTAGCAGAGGTTCCACCTAGAGCAGCAGTAGCAGCTCTAGTGGCAGAGACAGAGGTAGATGCCATGGTTATTCCTGCAGTAAAGGCAGTAATAGAAATGTTGGTGATAGTAGTTGCAGCTATAGTGATGGATGAAGATGAAGCAGCTATAATAACTAGAGTACTACTAAAGTGAAGATCAGATTGAGTAGCCATGGAACCGAAAGTTTCAAATGAAGGATTTGCAAGAAAGTAAGAAAAGTTTTTGAGGAAGATGAAGAATTTCTGAGAAATATTCTCTAAAAAATGAGAATAATGAAGACTTGGAGAATATAAAAGGATTTGAATTAATAAAGGCCAATTAAATCCCATTAGAAACGCGTCATAACATCCCCATAAAAAGCGAACTGTTTCATCTTCTTATAACCATGTTTTAAAATTTTAAAATTTAAAAGAAGCACGTGAGGAACATGTGATTGAGTAAAACCCATCGTTTCATACTTTGAAACGATAAGTTTTAAGGGGCAATTTGTTAGTATGAGTTTTTCGACCTATAAAAAGTTCTATCAGAGGATATAGGGAAGCAAAGGTGTGATATAGATGGCTAGCTATAGAGGAATCCCTCTTTGTGTATAGGTCGAAAGTTTTAATAATAAGAGGGGTCGAGAAAACAGGGTTGAAACCAGAAAAATACCACGTGATAAATATGGAAAAATTATCAGAACGTGGGGCTTGAAGGACAAGGCAGATAGCACGTGGGGAGTCACCATGAGAATCCTTTAGGGTCCAGGTAAGGTCGTCGCCTTAGAAAAAAGAGGAATCAGGTCATGGTCAAGATTATTCATGAGCTAGTCCATCCTTGTAATCTATAAATACGAGGAACCTAGAAAGGTTGGGGAGACTTCAATCAAGAATACTAGATTATCACATAAACTCATAAAATTTTCAGTTTCAGTGATGTAACAAAAGAATATGGAGTGCAAGTGCATGTGAGTATTAGAAGTCAACTTATAATTTATTTTCTTTTATTTATTTAATTCATTTTCTTTCATTTCTTTGCACTTTTATTGTTATTTTGCTAGTAATTTCAATACAAGTTACTTCAACATGATTACTAAGGCCCAGTAACAACTTAATTAAACTCCTTTTGAAAAAATAGCTTAAACAATAAATGATTATATTAAAAATAGCTTATAAATAAGTTATTTTGTATTTGGATTTTTAGTTCTTAAAGTGCTTATTTTATAAAAATGTGGTAAAAAGAGTAGTATTATGAGAGAAGTCATTTTTTTAACTTCTCTATAAGCTCCTAAATAGCTTCTTAGAAAGCCGCAATTTTGTTTTGAAAATTACACCAAACATTAATGCTACTACTTTTCATAAGTCAAAAGCTCAAAAAAATTACTTTTGAACCTTCCCAAACGGGCCCTAACTAATTTTCGGATCGAGTTCACTCTTTTTTAAAAGAGTCGTATCTGCTCTCCAAATTGAGATCTTAATGCATGCTTGATTCGACACTCTGTCAAAATATACCAAAAATCGAGTAAAACAGAAATATATGCTAACTGAAAGGTTCTTGAATATGATTCAAAACAAAACACAATAAAAAAGATTGAGATGATAGAATATATACTCAATGAATTGAATGAATTTGAGAATCGTACATAGTACAGAGAACGCTAAGGTTTATATACATCAATGATATATATGAGCTAGGCTGCATTCTCTAACAAGCCCGTGAACAACTGGAAATTGAAAAGTGAAATATTCCTTAATTTACAGTAATTACCATGTTAGAGTATATCATGTTTGTATTGTTAACAATGTTTGTATTGTTAACAAGCGAATTATCATTTAAAAAAATAGACAGACTTCGAGTGAATTTTGCTGAATTAAAACAATAGAATGTTCAAGAGAAAAAAGAAATAATATAATGTTCTCCGATCAAATAGATAAATAATATCATGTTTCCCAATCAAAAAATAAATAATATAATAATAATGTATGCGTCTTAAAAAGATCCATTAAAGTATGCCAACTAGAGTTGACACTTTATAGTAAATGTTTGAAATCTCACACTATCAACAATCAATTTGTATAACTATTGCAAAATAAAAGTAGTTGTAATGGTTTTCTAAATACTTTTGTACATATTAGCTGTTACGTAATATTTATAGTATGCATCCAAGATGAATTAAAGTTCAAATTTTTAGCTTTTTTTAATAGATCGACAATCGATGTAGTATGTACTATATGACACACACTGTTTTTGGTCTGTATGGTTAATTAACATCTGTTGGGATAGTATAAGCTTAGTTATTAATTATAAAAGAAACACTAATCACTTAACCAGTTTCGAGGGTGAGAAAACTCTTGTGAATATATAATCTCGTTACATTACAAAAAAACGATGAGTACCGTCAGATTTACCGTTAGATTTGGCTATAAATTCGTAATCTTAAAATATTATCGTCAGATTGATGTTCCGACAATAACATCGTCGACAGTAATATTTGGTGAGAAAAAAAGAAATTATGGCGCGCTCACTACCATTGAATTTATTGGTGGGTAAATCCGACGTTAATCTTGTTTAGTAAAACGTTGCGTTTTGGACACACGGAAAACGTTACTGTAAGATTTTTTTTTACGGTAAATCCAATGGTAATCGTGTCCTAAATAAAAGCGTGAACCATCGTCTCTCCCATTTCAAATTTCTCCTTCTCTCTCTCCATCACCACCCTCTCTTTCTAATCATCGCCTCCACCTCCGTTCTCTGCCCTCCCATTGCCGCCGTTGCCGTTTCACCATTCTCGGCGAACTAGAACCTTCGCCGCCGGCCGTGCTCAACGCTCCATGTTTACTTGGGGAAGCAAAACCTCCACTGTGAGCCACGCGTACGGCCTCCACCACCGCAGCGTCTGCCGCTCTCTCCACTGAGGCACAGTCCGGCGAGCCACCTCCACCGCCGCAACCTCCACCTCCACCATTGCTCCACTCTTCTTGCTCTAAAGTTGGTTTTAGGATTTTGTCAATTTTACTATTAATCTTCTCTATTTTAAATTCATTATGGTTTAATTTTTCGTTAGTAATTTGATTTAATTAAATTACTTTTTACTGTTAGGTTGATTTAGATTAAAATTAGAAATTTTTTATTAGGATTTCTCTTGGTTCATAAGTAATTAAGCAAGCTATTGTGATTCTTGGGTTTGTAATTTAAATTTGTTTAGGGTTCATTGACTGATATTTTGCTGAATTTTGTGGGATCCACAATAGATCAGTTAACTCATTATTTCGAACCATCACTTTGTAGTTTTGAATATTAGTTTCACTATTCAATTAAATTTTTAACACCACTTTTTAATCAACACCATACAATTTAATCATACATACGTTTCATTTTTTGCCCAAATTATACTGGTATTTTAATGGTTTATTCTCATTTTTCTTACATATGCTTTTAGCAGAAGTTGGTTTAGTTGTGAGTTGTGATTGATTGCCTTAGTAAATTCATTTTGTTGAAAGAATATTATTAGCTAATAGACTGCTGAAAATAATTAAATGTCTATTTGTTTTATAATATGCTTTTATTAATTTGGTCCAATGTGCCTAGGTTCATACTCAATGTTACAATTTGCTTTTTTCTATAAACACGTATATAAAATCCAGACATGCTTCGACTTATTTTCTCTATTTGATCTGTTCTGTTTTGATATCTTTTATCTTTTCCGCTTCGATTGCAATTTGAATGCTTATATATTGAGAACATACTCTTATTTAACACATAAGTATTGTATGCTGCCTCATTTCAACTCATGCTTCTTTTATTCTCATGCTTCTTTTATTCACTTTATACCACTTTATACCATTCCATATGTCAAAGATATACCTTATTTGGTTTATAGAAATGGTTGCATTCATTTATCCGTTATTTTTTTAGTTTTCAAACAAGTACACTAAGTCTGATTGTCAGTTCTATTTTGTGTTTTTTGTGTTTCTGCACGTGAAGTGTTCGATGATAAGATTTTCTGTGTTCGTATTATTGTTCATTTGTTGTTCTAAATTTCTATTAATTGGTATGCTATTTGCAAACATGACGACCGATAGAGGTGTTTCGGATCAGGCTACTGGTTATAGTCGTAGCCGTGGTCGGGGTAGAGGGAGGGTTTCTTCTAATACCCCAGAGACTTCTGGATACGCTCCATCTATTCTGACCACCCCGGTGACGTCACAAGTTGCGGGTTTAACAGACCAGCCATTTATCACGGTCCCTAACCTCAACTACGTGCTTCCATCTACAGCGATGATATCGCCTCCTACCGCTCAGTAGCCCACTGCCATGGCGACGCCGCCTCCAGCGACGGAAGATACAGGCCCGGAGTTCTCTCACGAAAGTAAGGCAGCTGATTCCCCTCCACCACCTCCCATCGTACGGTTGACCATTTGGCCTGATGGCGGTATGGGATAAGTACGTATTTAGGTTATTGCTGAAAGTTCCTGAAATTTAATTCTTGTTTAGTAGATTTAGGTTTATTTGGTTGCCTGGTTATGATTTTCTATTTATTGATTATGGATATTGCTGAAAGTTTATATAAATTGATTCCTATTTAGTGGATTTTGGTTTATTTGGTTGCCTGATTATGATTATTGCTGAAAGTTCCTGAAAATTGATTCCTATTTAGTGGATTTAGATTTATTTGGTTGCCTGGTTATGGAATTGCCATATTGTTTTGTTTGTGAGTTGTTGTTAAGTTGGCGCCAAACAACAATGAGTGTACTCAGGAGATAACCAATATCATCAAGCTGATGTACGATCATCCCTGGCCCAACTATAAGAAGATCCCTGCTGAAATCAGGGAACGATGGTTTCAGAAATGGGCAGTAATTCCTTTTTTTTTAGTTTCAAACCTTCTTAACTAGTTTATATCTTCTATCTTGCTTAACTAATTTTAAAGTTTCTTTGTTACAGCTGCACTTTAGATGGAATGTTGAGCACGATCTTACCATAGGAAAAATATTCGACTGTAGAATGGGTCGGTGCCTCCAGCAGATGTTGGATGATGTTCGTCAGGGGCAGGACCACCTGACAACCTGGCCCCGACTGGATATAAAGAAGGGTCTGTTAATTCATTGGGAGACCGATGAGGGGTTCAGGCATCGGCGTCTCACCAACAGAGTTAACAAGGCATCGGCCAGGTCGTCCAAGTATATCGGCGTATCAGCGATCTTCATGAAGACTAAGGCCATCCTGGTACGTAGTGACTTTAATTTTGTTAATAACGTAGTTATATTCTTTTGCATATCATTACTAGGTATCCTAATCATATTGTTTCAATGCAACATGTGTAGTCGAAGTCGTTGGACAATAAGGCGACATTGGCAGATACATTCAACTACACTCACACACTGAAGAAGAACAAAGAGAGAGTTGCTGATCAGCGGTCTCAGGACCATTATGTGAGTAAACATACATTTGATTATCTTCTGCTATAAAATTATTAGTGATTAACTGTATATCTGTCGTACTAAGCACAATAACTTGTATTAATTACATAGGAGTCCTACATACAGAGACTAGAGGCCGCGACTTAGCAGTCTCAACAAAGTGGGCCGGATGCAGTTTGGTACGAGACCGCCTCAGCGTCATACAAGAATCGCGTATACGGGCTGGGGTCATTTTTCGCCAGTAGCATCTGCACCTCCACGTTGAGGCCATCGTCAGGCTCCGCCACTAGTCGAGTCCAAGAAAAGCGTGGATTTGAGACTGCAGGTGCAGAAGCTCTAATACAACCTTCACTAGCAGGCTTAGGAGCTGAACAATTATTGGGAGAAGTATCAGGAGTTCCTCACTCGCGTGACGTCTATGGATGAGCTCAGGCTGGAGTGGAGGGAGTAGAAGCGACTTCAGCATATGGAGGCTCAAATGGAGGTGTACCAACCCCAGATGAACGCCACTGGCATTAACCCTGCTGGTGGTATCACCACTGCTGGTGGCAGCAGTCCTGCTAGTGGCACATGGACATCACCACATTTTGCGTCGCCGACACAGGACCACGGGACCGAGGACGACGACGACGATAAGGACTACCTGAATCTGTAGTTATTTCTGTTTCATTTTATTGTTTCATTGTATTTATTTGATGTACTTGACTTTTAATTTATTTGAACATTGTATTATTTATTTTAAAAAATAGATTTTCAATATTTATGAATTGAACGTTAATTTTGCAAAAAAATAAATTTAAATTTTAAATTAAAATTGACTATTTATTTCAAACTTTTTTTAAAAAAAATTGACATTACCGTCGGATTTATTTTAGGAATAATCTGACGACAATAGTACGCAAAACATTTTTTGGCACCAATAATACTGTCAAAAAAATTCGCCAGTAACCAATTAGTTTTTCGAGCTGGTAATCCATCGTAAAATTTGATAGTAATTATTGTCGAACAAAAAAATTTCGACGGTAAACATTTACCGGCGAAATTTATACTGTCTGATTATTTTCAACGATAATTATTTTACCATCGAATTTTTTCGTTTTTTTAACTGTAAATCTAATGATATTTGTGGAAACTCATGCTCTGAGTGCAGAGTTTGTGAAGGTGAGTGAGAAGAGTTGGGAGAGAAAACTCAGAACATGCAGAATAAAAAATGAGAGAATGGAATTAATGATGAATCACACCCAATTCAGTTTATACAATGGCGTTTATATACACAACTAAAAATGTAACTGCCTTCTAACTATAGCTAACAAACTCAGATTAACATCTAACTCTAGTTAAGTTATTCAGTGCTTAAATAGCAGTTGTAGCATAACTGCCTTTGTAGTGCATCACTCTATTTCTTCTATTGCTGGTGAATGAGCTCTATTGTCCACATCCCCCCGCAAGCTAGGAGCATGGAAATTCAACATTCCTAGCTTCGAGTGAAAGGTGCTAAAAGGTCCAGGAGCCAGTGCTTTGGTAAAGACGTCGGCTAATTGATTAGCTGAAGTAACGGGAAGAAGCTTGATCATCCTACATTGAGCCTGGTCACGTACAACATGGCAGTCAATTTCGATATGTTTGGTACGTTCATGGAAGACGGGATTTGCAGCAATATGCAAAGCTGATTTATTGTCACAAAACATGCGAATGGGCCTAGACAACGGAAGTCTGAAGTCAGCGAGCACATAAGAGAGCCAAAGACCTTCACATGTGGCCAAGGCCAGGGCGCGATACTCAGCCTCAGTAGAGGATCTAGCCACAGTTGTTTGTTTTTTACTCTTCCAAGAAATTAGGGACTTTCCAAAGAAGAAACAAAAACCAGAAACAAAGCGCCTTGAGTCTGGACAGCTGCCCCAATCGGAATCTGTAAATGCTGTGAGAGAAAGATCTGGAGAAGGAGGAAAGAGAACAGCATTGGCGGGTGATTGCTTGAGATAACGAAGAATATGCAAGGCTACCTTGAAATGAGAATCAGTAGCACAGTCAAGATATTGACTGAGTTTGCTTACCGCAAAGGTAATATCTGGCCTAGTGTTGGTAAGATAAATGAGTCTTCCAATTATTCTTCGATAGGCAGTAAAGTCCTCCAGCTTCGAACCAGTAGTTCTTGAAAGTTTCACTGTGTAATCAATTGGAGTTGATGCGGGTTTAGCATCCTCGAGATGAAACTCCTTCAAGAGCTCCAAAGTGTACTTGCATTGATAAAGAGCAAAACCTTGAGTGCTTCTAGCAATCTCCATACCCAAGAAGAATTTGAGATTACCCAAGTCCTTAATTTTGAATCTGTCATCAAGGAGTTTCTTTATATGTTGAATATCTGCCAAACAGTCTCCAGCTACCACCAAGTCATCAACATAGATGAGAATACAAGTGAAGCCTCGAGGGGACAACCTAGTGAACAAACACGGATCAGCCTTGGATTGCAAATAACCTGATTCTGACAGAACAGAGCACAGTTTGGTGTTCCATTGACGACTTGCTTGTTTCAACCCATAGAGGGATTTTTGGAGTCTGCACACCATCCCCGGAGGTGCAGCCAGGCCCGGTGGAGGCTTCATGAAGACTTCTTCTGGCAAATCGCCATGGAGAAATGCCGTGTTCACATCCAATTGGTGCACATACCAATCTTTGGAGGCAGCAATGGCAAGTAACAAACGAAATGTAGTCATCTTTATCACCGGGCTAAATGTGTCAAAATAATCAAAACCGAGAGTTTGGGTGAAATCCTTGGCCACCAAACGAGCCTTATACCTTTCGATGGAACCATCTTGCTTGAGCTTCACTTTGAACACCCATTTGCACCCAATGGCCTTCTTTCCCTTGGGCAGTTTGGTCAGAATCCATGTCTTATTTTCATTTAAAGCATCAAGTTCAGCTTTAATAGCTTGTTTCCAACAGTCATCAAGAACAGCTTGCTCATAGCTTGTAGGTTCTATGGTGTTAGTAAGTGCTATAGAAAATGCTTTATGCTCAAGTGATAAAGATGCATAGTCCAAATAATTGGAAATGGGGTATTTAGATGAGGGTGCAGGAGCGGTGTTAGAAGAGGTTTGAAAACAATGATAGTCGTGGAGATAAGATGGTTTATGTTTATCTCTAGTGGATCTTCTTAATGCATGCGGTGCTGGAGTAGAAGTACATGGAACACTAGAATTATGAGATGCAGGTGAGACAGTGGTATTAGTGCTGCCTAAGGATGCATGAGTTGAATTAGAGGGAAAACATGAATGAGTATGAGAATGTGAGGAAGTAGGCATTATGGCATCAGAGGGAAGGTGAGTGAAATCATCAACATCATCCATGAAGTACGAAGAAGGAGTGTTGTTTATAGTAAAATCAACCTTTCTATTGGATGATGATGAAGGTTCAGTGTTGTGATTATGGAAAGGAAAGCAATGCTCATAGAATTGGACATGTCTTGAGATGAAAACCTCTCTGGTTTGAACATCCATGAGTACATAGCCCTTGGTACCAATTTTAAAACCCAGAAAAACACATTTTCGAGCTCGCTTATCTAGTTTCTTTCGATGGGCAACTAAAGTGGAGGCATACGCTAAGCACCCAAGAATTTTAAAATGACTGATGTCAGGCAGTTTATTGAAAAGTTTTTCATATGAACTGCAATCATTAAGAACGGAGCTTGGTACCCGATTCATAATGTGTACAGCATATGCGGCTGCATAATGCCAAAAATTTTTAGGTAAATTCGCGTGAAAAAGCAATGCTCTTGTCATATTTAAAATTTCTTGGTGCTTACGTTCCACCACACCATTTTGTTGAGGTGTCTCAACACAAGAGGTATGGTGAATAATGCCTTCTTTTTGAAAGAAATCACCTAATATAAATTCTTTGCCATTGTCTGATCTTATGCATTATATACTGCAATTGAATTGCGTTTTTTATGAATTGAACAAATTGTTTCAAACAAGAGGATGTCTCAGATTTATTTTGCATGAAGTACAACCAAGTAAATCTTGTTTTGTCCTCAACTATAGTCAAAAAATACTTGTGACCAACAATTGAAGGAATGTTAATGGGACCCCAGATGTCTACATGAATGAGGGAAAAATTTCTCTCTGATTGAGTGATGCTAGTGCCAAATGGAATTTTCTTTTGTTTGGCAAAGTGACAAGAGTCACAAGGCATACCAGCATCAGGACAAATCAGAAAGGGATATTTCTTTTTCATAGAACTAAGCCTATCTAAAGCTAAGTGTCCTAATCTTTGATGCCAAATGCTACTGTCTCCAATGGAATGTGTGATGTTGTTTGTGTTGTACTGTTTGTGCTGAGAGTCATGTGTAGTGTGAATGTTGTGGTTGATGACATGTGTGAAAATAGTCTCTTTATTCATGATGTATAAACCTCCTAACTGTTTAGCAGCTCCAATCATCCTCGAGGAAAGGAGTTCCTGGATCTTACATGCATTTTTATCAAATGAAAAAACACAAAGCAAGGATTTAGTGGCATGTGAAACAGAAATCAGATTGAAAGAGAAGGTAGGGACATAAAGCACATTTGTCAAATACAAATTAGTTGAAAAGAAGACTGTTCCACAGATGGTTGCAACAGTCTTTGAACCATTTGGCATCTTAATTGTTACTGGATTAATGTGATGATATGATTGAAAGAGTGTCAACGAAGAAGACACATGTGCAGTAGCACCTGAGTCCAGGATCCAATCATGGTTTTTCAATTTATAATTCGTGGTTGAGAGTATTTGGAATATACCTGCGGATGGAGCAAGTACAGGTGATGCCAAGTTTCCACTATGAGCAGGTTGTTGGTCATGTTGTTGAAAAAGAGCAATCAAGGCCTCCTTTTGTTTTTCTGAAAATAAACCATCAATGCTGATTCCATTCTCACCCTTAGGAGTGGTAGTGTTGCTGAGTTCTACATTTCCTTCAGCAATTGAGCTGTTCACACTGACAGCATTGACTATCTTGCGTTGCATGTTTGGGGGATATCCATGTTTGGCATAGCAGGTATCCACCATGTGTCCGTGCTTGCCACAATAAGAACAGAGTTTTGAGGCTCCTCTGCCTCTGCCACTGCCTGAGCACCCTCTCCCTCGATAATTCGAGCTTGTTCTGCCATCTCTTTCTTTGTAGTCATTTGTCGCTGCATTGATCAGCATACTCGGGTCAAAGTAGTCACCATGATGCATCTGTCGTTCTTGCTGGAGAAGCAAGGAATAGATTGTATTGATGTCAGGGAGAGGCGTCATCAGCATTACTTGAGATCGCACAGTGGCATATTGATCATTGAGTCCTCGGAGGAGCTTAACACCATAGGATTCAAGTCTGTACCTTCTCATCACAGCAAGACCACAAGAACAAGTCTCGCCACAAGAACATACTGGAATAGGTCTAAACTCATCTAATTCCTCCCAAATCACTTTGAGTTTGGTAAAATAGGCTATAATTGTAAGCTCCCCTTGCCGCAATTTAAACATTTCTTCCTCCAATTCTCTAATTCTGAATAAATCCCCTTCGTAGAACCTATGCCTAAGGTCTTTCCACAATTCACATGCATCGTTGCACCACAACACACTTTGTAATATCTCAAGACTAATTGAAGTATGCAACCAAGACAGGACAATCGTGTTGTTTCTTTTCCAAGCACCAAAGGTTGGATCAGTCTCATTAGGTCTAGGTAGGGTTCCATCAACAAATTTGATTTTATTCTTGGATTCGAGTGAAAGCCAAACAGATCGCGCCCAGGCATGGTAATTACAGGTAGTGAGAAGAGATGGCGCAAGAGATATACCTGGATTCTCGCTTGCATGTAAGAAGAAATGGCTCGAAGGATCTTGAATCAGATTCATGTTCGATTTGTTCATCTGTGCTTGGAACGCGGAAAATTGTTTCATCATCTGAGCAAAATTCTGGAAATCGCTAGCAGTAAAATTCTGGTTCGAACTTGGATCCATCGCTTCTCCCTGTGCCATGGTTGCCATTGATAAACCTTCGCACTAGAGAGCCAACTCTCACGATTCTTGCACTGTTGAGAAGTTCTGAAATTCTCGATCTCTGCACTCTTCCACGCTCACCGCACCATGTGAAAACTCATGCTCTGAGTGCAGAGTTTGTGAAGGTGAGTGAGAAGAGTTGGGAGAGAAAACTCAGAACATGCAGAATAAAAAATGAGAGAATGGAATTAATGATGAATCACACCCAATTCAGTTTATACAATGGCGTTTATATACACAACTAAAAATGTAACTGCCTTCTAACTATAGCTAACAAACTCAGATTAACATCTAACTCTAGTTAAGTTATTCAGTACTTAAATAGCAGTTGTAGCATAACTGCCTTTGTAGTGCATCACTCTATTTCTTCTATTGCTGGTGAATGAGCTCTATTGTCCACAATATTCTAGATTTTTTTCGTAGTATTAGGGTCATTAATATTGTATTTGTGTATATTTTGAAATACTTAAGAATTATCCCTCGTTCTCGAATGGGTTTATACCAACTAATTAACTCGTGGATCCACTCATGTCACTAATGATTTTGATCATTTCTCGTCGGTATCTAGCAGCCTCGGAATCTAAGCATAATACATTAGAAGTGAACTCAGCTACTTGAGATGCATCTCCTTCCAAAGCACGAACTATCTGCAACACATACATGCAAGGATCATTGAAATAATTAAAAATAGTCTTTTCTTTTTTAAAAAAATATGGTAAAAAACTTTTATAATTATATAAAATATATTTTATTGAATAAAAAATAATTTCCTTTTTCAAAAAAAAAAAAACCATTATAAATAGATCTTTTACATATTTAATTTGAAAAATGTTATATGCATTTCTGTTGTACACTTTTCTTTTTAATTTTAGTACTAAAAAGTGATAGATAAAATTTAAAAAAGATTAAAAAAAATTATTTTATTATACCATTAACAAAATATGTACATGAACATACAAATTGTGACTTAGGCAGAAAGTAAGGAAGAGAAACCAAAGATTGCATATTCAAGACTTTATAAAAGGAATGAGTACTTGTGTAAAATTTGTCATGAAATTAAGTTTTTTAAAAGATTAAATTAATAAAAAAATATATATAAATATTTATATTTCTAATATGATTTTTTAGGTAAATTTTTTTGGACTTAAAATTATTTTTGTATAGACTTTTTTCTTTTATTTGTCTAATACTTTTTTGTTTAAAAATTTAAACAAACAAACAAAAAAAAGTCACTGTTATATTATTTCTAACAAGATTTCTATAAAGATATGAAGTATTTATACAAGAATGCAAACAGATGCCTCAGCTAGCAACAAGTCTAACAGCCATAACAAACTTTCCCTATTTAGCAGATCAACCACTAAGGCACTAACTACCATAACAGTGCTCAACTGCATACACTTGCTAATCTTTATCCTTGATAGTACAAAAGAGATGTCCACTTTCGTGCAAATTTAATTTCTCATTTAATTTGATGTGAACTTACAAGTTAAATCTTTGTTAATAAAAGTCAAAATTATGAGTATTTTGTTATTACCTGGCTCATCTTTGGTCGAAGCTTTGCTTCATATCGTATAGAAGCAGCTGCAGAAGCCAGCATGGAAACCATTTCGGTTGGTTCATACTGATTTTGGAGCTTTTGGTCAGCTACAACTTCAAAATTATTCTCTTTCAAAACCTTTGTTAGCAAAGGCATTGCCTGCGAGCATTCATGAAATCACTTCTGTGAGAAGATTAAACTAATAAGAAAAAATATATGAATAGTTATATCTGTACGGATATAATATATAGTGCATTAGCTTTTGTACCAAACTAACCTCCATGAAAGTATGATGTGAATTAATTATTGGTCGGCGGCCAGTAATTAACTCAAGAAGCATGACTCCAAAGGAGAAAACGTCGGCTTTTTCAGTGAGGTTTCCACTGGAAGCATATTCAGGGGCCACATACCTGACCTAACAATTCATGCATGAGCATTTTATTGTTATGTTTGAATTGATGAAGAATAGTGAAGAGAGAAAAAGAAGGATGTGTTGTAATAATGTACCCTAGAGTTCCCATCACTCGAGTGGACACGTGCGTATTCATATCTGGGCAAAACTTTGCAAGCCCAAAATCAGCAACCTGCTGACACAATGAAAGGGGTTGTTCATCAAGTTCATCAAATGGATAAATTGATCATTTATCGCTCACCTTCGCTTGGAAATTAAAATCGAGGAGAATGTTAGCAGCTTTGATATCACGATGGATGATCTTGGGATAACCTGAAAATACAAACCATTATATGTTGATACTTGATAGGCAACGTAGTAGAAGAAATCACATTCGAATGCATATATAGAGCATGAGGGTGGATTCTCTCCGATCCACCGAAACTGCATATATCGTAGAAGTTTATAATGAAAAGGATTTTTGCTATTTATTAGATAAAATGTTATAAGTATACTGAAATTAATTGTTATATAATTGTGTATAAATATGTGTTGTTTAATTTATTATTGATATGTATTTATATTTTAATATATATTTTATAAGAATAAATATTGTTTTGATTCCTACGATTTAGGATCAAAATCAAAATATTCCTAATTTTTTTTTGGTTCGAAATAATTCTCAACAATTTATTTAGTATTAAAATTATCTTTTTGAAGACAATAATTTTTTAAAAGACAAAAAATACCCCCACTACACCAGCGTTTGTCCTACAATCACCTTTCTACCTTTTTATAGTCACTACCACCGCCACCAACACTTCAGATATTTAATAACATCAAATTTTTTAAATTTAACAACAATAACAAAAGATTTAGATATTTTTAAAAACAAAAAGAATGAAAAAATTCATCATTTAGCGTCTTTAGGGATAAACAAACGAGCAAGATATAGAAAGAAGCAGAAGCAACAAGGTCCGTGTTTCGCCACTGCTATTGCCGGAAAAGGCTGTCTTTTTGAGAGACACTGCTAGTCTGCTACTGCTACACCCAACGGCCTTGCTCTTATTAGACCCGGCAACAAGCTCCAGCAATGATGCCAACGGCTTCCAGTAGCTTCGAGGGTCAGCCCCGACGCTACAAGAAGGACGCAACAAAGGTAGAGTCATGGGCAAATCATGAAGAAGGTGGTTGCAGCAGCGAGGTAGAGAGGAGAACAGCTCGGCAACAGCCTCTTTCAGCCGCAATGGAAACCACTGCGGGAGCACTGTAGAGAGGGGAGCAACTCGGCGGTGGCTTCCTTCAGCTACGACGAAAACCACTGTGGGAGAGAGTATGACGGTGGAGATGAAGATGATAGGATTTGGAATTAGAAAGGTGAAAAAGTAAGATTAATGAGATAAGTATAAAATGATCAAAAGAACGATTTTAATACCAAATAAAATGTTGAGGACGATTTCAAATTAAAAAATAAAGTTAGAGATGAATTGATTTTGACTGTAAATCTTAAGAACCAATGCAAACAATACTTATTCTTATTTTATACTTCTAATAACTATTTTTTATTGTTAATTTTGATGTATGTCTAACATAAACATGGTTGTCATAAGATACAATTAAAATGAATTAAACATTGCATATGCTCATATACAAATACATAAACACTAAATTAATTATTAATTTTTTATATTTACATAACAATTTTGTTCTTCAACCAATGAAAAAAATTTAAATATAACAAACATTGTATTTGAATTTGAATATGAATAATATTCTCATATTTAGTTTAAAAAATTAATTAAATATCCATTAATAATGTTGAATATGTGAGTCATTTATATCGAAGAAGTAAAATCTCTTAAATTTCATATGAAAGGACATACATTCCTCATGAAGATATGCTAATCCCTTAGCAGCTCCTAGAGCAATCCTCATTCTTGTAGGCCAATCTACAGTAGGACCTTGCCCTGTTGTTCAAATAAGTGAATAGCCATTATAATTTGTATCCGATCCATTAAAAAGTTATTAATGCAACCACAAAACAATTTTATTAGTATTGTTATTTATTTGTACTATTATAGAAAATCTCTTGGTAAAAACCGATAAGATTTTGATACTCGAATATAATTTTTCTACGACTTTTTACTGGTATATTTATGTAATAAAAAAATACTATTTATACACTAAAATCAATCGTTAAAATTAATTATGCATTATGTATTTATATAAAAATACATTTATAGTTTAACTCTTTTTTAATATATATTTTATGTTTTATAATAGTGACTAATTTTAATATATTTTTAATATAATTGTTTTGTAATATTTTATAATAATTATATTATTAAAAAAATACACATGATAAATTTCCTTAATTTGTACACATTATTTGCAGGTAAAAGATATTAACATACAATTGTATTATTTTACAACTTTAAAAAAATACCATGTAGATGGAACTCTAATGTATTGTTTGGAACAAATTTGTAGACGAGAAGTCTATGGTGGCCGGCGATGCAATATCCAAGCAAAGAAACGAGATTCCTGTGATGAATCCTAGTGATTATGTCTACTTCAGCTTGGAATTCACGCTCTCCCTGCCTACTTCCATCCTTGAGCTGTTTGATGGCAGCCTCCTTGCCGTTTGGAAGAACTCCTTTGTGGACATAACCAAATCCACCTTCTCCAAGCAAATTTGCTTTGGAGAATCCATCTGTTGCAACTTCCAACTCCTCGTATCTGAATATTCTGTTCTTTGAGGAGATTTCTATTATTCCGTTATTGCCTGTACAGTAATTAGTAAGAATAAAAAGAAGGGAAAGAGCTTGCATTTGCATAATTGCAGGTAAGCAATAACGTGCATATACTTATTCTATTTTAATTTTCTAAAGTTGCCCAACGATTTTAAAACTATTTATATATAGATACATAGTAATTGGTTAAATCAATGTGACAATAAAATATCAATGTACAACGTATAAAATGTCTACAAAAATTATATTTTGTTACTATACTTAAAGTTTGTCTTATTTCTTTAGGGTTCGTAATATTAATCCTATCTATAAGCATCTAACCCAATTTAACCCGTTTTGGATAAGATTGATAATTCAATCCGCGGCAAATTACATTGAGAACGGAGTAGGTGGAGTTGTGAGTTAGATCTGGTGTGGATTTAGAGTAACTCCTATCCAACCTAACTACTTATATATATATATATATATATTTTAGTACGTTGTTAAAAATTATTATACATATATATACATATAGAAAGAGGAATAATATTGTTACAACAAATTAAAGTTTGACGAAGAACAACAAATTATTATACATATGTATACATATAGAAAGAGGAATAATATTGTTGTTTGTGTGTTTATAATTTTAGCAAGGACTTTATTATAAATGGAATTTGTAATTTTAATATTTATTTTATTATAATTTTATTATTTTTAATTTTAATATAGATTTATTTTTGTATTTTATGTTTTATTAGTATGTTTATGGAATATGAATGAATTAAATATTGTGTTTGATTGGAAAAAAATTGATTTTAATTTGTGTTATATCGAAAATAATATTTTCGATAAATATATTATTGAACTTTTTGATAAGCCAATGTTTGACAATAATAGGCTTCGATCATTTTCAAGTGCCAAAAAATATTTTGATCAACCTCCAAATACATGTTAGAATTAACTTTGGATTGGAGATTAATCAATGAAGGAGAGGATTTTAATTGACTAAGACTCGTCAAAAAAGAGCAAAGCAATCGAAGAAGTGAAAAAGTTAATAAATGAAGATGGTTAGTGGCAGTTACAGACTACACTCAAGAAGAGAGGGAACAGTTATATCTGAATATGATTGGTCGAAGACCTCTATAAATACGTGAAAGATCGAAGGAACAAAGGTTAGAATCTTTTTTGAAAAAATACTCACACTCACTCATATCCTCATTGACTTTCTAAATCAGTCAAGAGTCTTTTTTTTTAATGGTTCATTCCATGTCTTTACTTTTCATTTAAATTCCCGGCAACTTTTTTTTTTTTTTGCAATTTATCTTCCTTGCAATAATGTCATTTCGATTCCTTTAAATTCAGCAACTTTTATCCTTTCTAGCCTTTACCTTTTTTTGCCATTTATTTTTCTAAACACTTTTCTTTTCTGTAATTTGATTTCCCTTTTATTCAAATCATTTAAGTTTTATTGTTCATTTTGAATTTCTACAAAATTTGGTTCTTTCTTCTTTGTCATTGTCAAAGGCATAGATTTTGATACAAATAAAATTAGTACCCACAAAGGAGGAGTAGATTTTACTCCCAAATCATTAGAATCGAACCACCATCGATTTGCTAAAAATCAACAAAATAATTTGTTGTAAAATTGATAGGGTCCAATGGAGAACTTTAGGTTACAAGTGAGGTTAGAGTTAAAATATTTTTAAAATAGAGATAAAAAAAAAAGATAAGTGTTAAAAAAATTTTAAACTTAGTGATGGAATTAAAAAGAAAATCTAAATCCTACTCTACCATAATCATTGACAACTCTAGCTCTCTTAAATAATATTTGAGTGAATATTCCATCTGGCCTCTGACAATTATCTCGAAAGGACAACGAAGTCCCCAAAAAAAAACACTCAATTCGGCCCTTGATATATTTTTTTTTGAACTGATTAGCTCCTGTGCAAAAAAAAAAAACAACATTGATTTTTGTTTTGTACAGAAACCTCGTTGTCCTTTTGAAGTAATTATCAGAGACCAGATTGAAATTTTTTTTTGTCAAAAACCTCGTTGTCTATCGAAATAATTATGAGAAACTATTTTAAATTTTTCTCATAATATTTGTTTTTAAAGCCTGACACTAAAATTGAGAAATTAAAACTTAATATTATATGATAATAAAATTAAAATTTTAGTTCCAAAATATAAAATTTTAGTCTTTTCAATATCATTAAAAAACAAGAATGGACTAAAATTTTTAAAAACAAATATTTTTTTATTAATTAAAAATATTTTATTAAATATTATCATTCTATATCTATATTTATCTTAAATCAAATAAAATACTAAAATATAACTATATCATATACATTTTATACCAATCATAATACAAAAATTATTTCAATCTTTTAATCCCGCAGTCTCTCTCCGTTTTTATCTCTCTTCCAAAGCCAACCTTAAACACGTACCTTTAAGTCTGAGCCCCTTATCATGTTCTCTCTTTCTATTCTTCCAATAAAAAATGCCAAAAGCGCTAAGTACCACAATCAAAATGGCGAAAGTGACTGCTGCCGCCATTCCAACGATGAGGCCGCTTGACGAAAAAGATGATACTGGAGTTGAAGTTGGAGGAGGAAAATGCAGTACCTGGGTTGGTTTAGAGGAAGGTTTCGTCGGCAGGGGAGTTTGAGGAGGCGGAGGGGCAGGAGAAAAAGGTCGTGGCGGTGGTGGCATTGGTGGGGAAAGAGCTAGTGGTGGAGCTAGTAGTGGTGGCGTTGGCAGTGGCGGCATTGGTGGGGAAAGAGCCAGTGGTGGTGACGGTGGCGGTGGCAGCATTGGTGGGGAAAGAGCCAGTGGTGGTGGCGGTGGTGATAGCGGCAATAATGGTGGAGGAGGAGGAGGAGGAGGTAACGGTGGGGGTGACAAGGAAGACTGCAGAGGCGGGCGAGGAGGCAATGAAAGAAAAGGTGAAGGAGGAGGACAAGGACAATCACATCCTACTGCTAGACAGAGGTTGGTACCTTGGTGAAATAATTGACGGTATTGAGCACAGCGAATAGGATTTCGTGGTCCCAATTTGGATTCCATTTCTTTCTTTCTCACAAATAATCCCTAAGTGGAGCTATATATATATATATAAGCGCCTCTCTTTTTGTCTTATTATTATTAGATTTTATAATATATAAAAAATATTAAAAAATGATTAGAATTTATTATTTTTAATTATTAATTTAATTTTTTTAATTTAATAATATATTTTATTTATATTTTTAAATATTAATAATTAATTAATAACTAAAATAATAAATTCTAATAATCACTCCTAAAATTTTAAAAAATAACCACAAGTAAAACCAAAGGGTAAGAAGAGCAGCTAAAACGGCGAGAACAAGTGACTACTAAGTATATACATCCATTAATAATAATAATAATAAAATGTTAATTATAACCTATTATCATTTTATTCATATTTGATTAGATACTTTTGCCGGCCTTTTTTTTCTTTCTTTATGCATATCTACCACCGGTAGAGCCGCAATATAACTGTGTATAATTGTATAAAGAATAATTTGTCAAGGCAAATATTTGTAAAATATTTTTGACACAGATCCGTCAAGTTAGAGATTGATTTTTCTTTTCATTTTTTGGGCATCAATAAAATGTTTTATATTCCTACCACTATAACAAAAAAGATTTATGGACACACTTTTTTCTTATCACGTTTAAAGTGGTCAATGGCCACACTTTTATGAGGGTGGCGATTGATTACAGATTTAGCCATTTTTTTCTTATTACGCTTAAAAAGCGTGGCAAAAAGGGTCTATGACCATGTTTTTATGAGGGTGGTAATTGATTCGAGATTATGCGTGGCCATAGAGAGAAACAACACACACTTTTAAAGCGTGGCGACAGAATTTTGTTATAGCGGCGTTTTAAAAGTGTGGCCGTTTCTTGTAACTTTTTTTGGCACGCTTCAAAAGTATGGCCAAAAGGTTCCAAAAAAAATTTAATTATTCCCCATTCTCTTAACCATAATTCAAGCAGCAGTAGCGCCTCCCTCTCTCCCTCATTTTCTTCATTCGAGCACTCCTCCTCCATCCTTCTCACATAGACACGCAGGACGACAGCAGCGGGGGTGGGTTCGTCGCCACTCTCATGGCACCTTCGCGAGTCCCAACTACAGCGCTCTCCTCCTCCTCCTCCTCCTCCTCCTTTATCCTTTTCATGCAAGAGCAGCGGTCGTTCTTTGCTGGCACTCTCACTCTCGCTCCCATAACACTCGTTGCTCAACCTCTCTCACAACCCCTCCATTGGTGCTCCCGCCGTTAGTGCTCCCTGTGTCGGCACTCCTTCCATGTCCCTCCAAGGCTCAACACCCGTCGCGTTGCCGTCTCCCTCTCTGAAGTCGTCGCGCCACCCTTTCCCTCTCCCTCACTCGTCGCACCTTCGTTTCCCTCTCTCAACCCTCCTCCTTGCCACCCGTCAGCGCCAACTGTCAGCCAGGTTAAGCGTTCGCAACGCCGTGGTAAATTATTTGGTCAAAATTTTTCTTGATCTAATTATTTGTTTTTTAATTTGATTTTTTGTTTTGATTTTCTTGGTTCTTCATTTTTTTTATTTTTCTAAACCTTTTTTTGTTCTATTCTGATATTTGGTTTAGTTTTTTTTCCTCTAAACTTCTGGATATTTGGTTCTGTTTTGCTGCAACTGTAGTAGTGCTCAACTGCTGCTAGGTGGTGCTGAACTGCTAGTGCTTTGCCTATTCTGTTCTGCTAGTTTTTCTACATCAACTATCAGCAGGCTAATTTTTTCATACTTTATGCATTCACGATTAGGATTTTGATTTTGTTTAGTTTTTGTTGATTGGTAATGATGGTTTGATTTAATTGTTTAGAGTTTCCAGTTTTTGGTTTTTATTTGGTTTAGTGTTTCGTTCTTATCCAAATGTGAAAAGGGAGATGTTCTGGTTTATTAGTTCTTTCTTATTCTAGTGTTGTGTTTAGTCTGTAATTTTTGGGTTTTATTTGGTTTGATGTTTGTTTTTATACAAATGGGAAAAAGGTATTGAGGATCATACTGTTATTATAAGTGTATTGTGATTAGTTTAGAAACCCAACATGGCGGTATAATGTTTCATTTCAATTAAATAAGCATGCATTAAAAAATGAAGATAAAGGCTGCCCCGTGACAAAAATCAGTATGAAATGATAATGGTTTTCGTATTAAACACCATTTCTCTATTAATATTATTTGTGTTGGAAGAGAATGTTCATTAAACAATTGGCTTGTTAATATATATTTTCAGTACTTCTATTTGGTTTTCGTTGATTCCTAAGATTCTCATATGTAGCTACTAATTGAAAAATTCTATTAACTGTTCTCATGTATTCCTGAACATAGTGAAAGTCTTTTTGGATTTTGCTTCAAGTTCTTTATCAAAACTGAATGAGAGAGATAGCTGCACTAGGAAGCACTGCCAGTTCATTGTTGTCCGAGCATACATGTTGCCATTAATGTGTAGTAGTACACATTCTGCTGCTGTGGTAGTGCTACATTGCTGTTGTTGAACCATTTTCTACAAATTTTGCTATAAGTGTGCTTTTTGCCATTGATGCCTAATGAGCTCTTTTACTTGCATGAACTAATTGAAATCTCAAAATTGAGTTGCTTGATTCATAGTACTAAGTTTGATGAGAAGAAAATCGATTTAATACTTATTTAATTTTTGTCATTTTATTTTAACACCATGTTTTTCAATACTAATTTGAGTTGTAGGGAGTATCTTGATCAATTTATAAAGTGAGGACTAATTAATCATAGCGTGAGGAATCAATTTGATGGTTATCTCTAGTTTATTAACTTACTGTTTTATTGTCAAACTTTTTTTTGGGACTAAATTGTGAATGTGTTGAGATGCTAATTGTCCTTGCTATTTGGTGAGCGAATATTTTGTACGCTTTTTGGCATCATTTTCATATTGTTTTAGTTATGTTTTGTTTAAGTTTTATTATATTTTCATAGGTTTTAGTGCAAAATTCACATTTTTGGATTCTACTTTGAGTAGTTGTGTTTTTTTATGATTTCAAATAATTTCTGGCTGAAATTGAGGAGCTTTAGCAAAGTCTGATTCAGAAGCAAGGAAAGCGTAGCAGATGTTGTCAGATTCTGACCTCCATGCATTCAAACGAGAATTTCTGGAGCTACAAAGGTTCAAATGATGCATTCTCAACGGCGTTGGAAAGCTGACTTCCAGAGCTTTCCATCAATATATAATGGTTTATACATTTCTTCAAAGGAGCCTGCCCATATTGGGCGTTGAACGCCAATGAACTACCCCCTTTCTGGCGGTCAACGCCCCAAAGGAGATTCAAGCCAGCGTTGAACGCCCAATCACCCCCTTTGGGGCATTCAACGCCCACCAAGAAGCATAAGGCAGCGTGGATCAACCCCCTAATGGGCATTCAACGCCCATTCCTCATGATGGACACCAAGCTCCGCCCAAGTACTCATCCAAAGTGGGCCCAATGGTGGATTTTCGCACCTCTAGTATAGTCTATCACACTTTTTGTACTTCTTAGCTATTAGGTTATTATATATTGAACAAGGATTACTACTGTTAGAGATCTTTGCCCATTCGTACATTTTACTATTACTTTCTGTAAGCTATGAGCGACTAAACCTCCTAAGTTAGGGTTAGGAGCTCTGCTGATTTCTCATGAATTAATAATATTACTGTTTCTATTTCTATACACGTTTGATTCCATTTTCTTGTGCACTTTTGTTCTTCATCTCATGAGTTGAGGATGAACCGTGACATTCATCCTTGTTCTACATGGGTTCTGTGTGAGTCCTGACCCGGATAGCATTGAACCACAGCTAGAGAGTGCACTGCAGATTCCAAGAGCGTACCTAGGTGACTTTCTATAAGTGACATAAAATCCCGTTGACCGTGGGTTACTATTAAGGCTAGAGTCAGAGAAGCAGCATTCCCTGATCCGGAAGATCCAACCTTGTCTGTGGCGTTTTGAGTAGGATCGCTAAGGGGAGTGGATTGCTTAGTGCTTCACCTTCGGCCATAGTGGGAAGCCATGAGTTAACTTGATGAGAGGACATGAGTTGCTCGGATATAGTGGACTGTTATGGTTTAGAAGAGATTAACTTCATGAGAGGACATGAGTTAATCACTTATGGCTGCCATTGAATGAATCATTCGTTATTGAAGTAGATAGTAAGAAAAGTTAATCCGAAAAGAATACGCATCTCCGAAACCTTAACGGAATCTCTAGCATTGCTTTCACATTAATCTGGTATTTCATTCTTTACTATTTTATTTATGCTTTTAACCAAACAACCACCTTTTCTAATCGCCTGACTAAGATCTACAAGATAGCCATTGCTTGCTCAATCCGACAATCTCCGTAGGATTCGACCCTCACTCACTTGAGGTATTACTTGGACGACCCGGTGCACTTGCCAGTCTATCTGTGCGAAACTTGTGGAGTTCAATTTCGCGCACCACTATTTGATTTAGGTTTTGCATTAACGATCCTTGATTCTGAGGGGGGTTTCTTAATCCTTTTTCATTTATATCAGTTTCATTTTGTGAAAAACCAAAGTAGACAACTAACTGAGACTTGGGCTAGATGCTTTACTGTGAATTCTTATCCAGTTATGTATTACAGGTTTACACACAATAGACAATACTAGTAATAGTTGAGCAAGGATTCTCCATGTTCGTTTCTTTGATTCGATTCGGTTTTATTCCTTTTGCCTTAGTTCGTCATGGAAATGCAAATTTTTTCTTTTTCCGAAAATGATTGATTTTCTGTTGTTTTGGTTGTTCAATTACGGTTAATGAAATTAAGGCGCTGCGTGAGCTGTTCAAGAAGCTTAGTAGCTCAATTATTGATGATGGATTTATTCACCAGGTACTTGTAGTAATTTTTGCATTGTTTGGATCTATTTTTCAAGTTTGTTCATGAGAATTTTCTATTTTGGAAATTCATTTTTAACTACTTGTCTACTCGATATATTATTCATTAAACTAGTGCATTTTTCTAATTTGTTATTTTTAGCGAAATTCTTAAAGGACTTCAATGCAATTTTTCTCTCTTTATTAAGGACTACTGTGCATGATGTTTACAATTTAAAACACAAAAATAAAGGTTACTTTAATCCATTGATCTCAAGAATTAGTTTGAATTTTTACATCTTTGTATCAAGTTGTTGCCAGTGAGGTTTAACACGGTAGAAAATCTTATAGGTTCTTTATAAGTGCTTTTTAAGCCCGCTGTACCTTGGCGTTAGTGGGATGTTCAAAGCAAACTTTTGTGTCTTGATATGAAAAATAATACCGTTCTTGTGAATTCAGCACTAATAAGTACAATAACTGAAATTCAAGGGTTAAATTTTATTTATAAAATAACTTCAAGAAATAATTTGCTAATTTACTCAATAAAACATGTATCTATATTTCAACACAAAGTTGTATTGATTGTGTGTACAGTATAGTAAGCTTCAATGAAAATATTTGACAATAGCAACTTTGTCTGGCATGCCTTTTTGCTGCCAATATTGTGCATTGTCTAGTAGTTTCTTAGTTTTTGTTGAAATATCTTTGTTGACTATTACACTTTTTGTTTCAACAATGTTGAATTTGTGGTTATATTGCATCCAGTAATACTTCTCTTTTTGTTATTTGAAGGAAGAGCTGCAATTGACACTATTGAAGACCCCAGTTGGCGAGAATCTTTTTCTTGATAGGGTAATTCATCTCTAATGTCATTTTCATTTCTCTTTACCTCTCCCAATCCCCTCTTCTCTTAATATGGTTTCTTACTCTTAGTCTTATCCTTATTTGTTATATTAAAAGGAAAGAAAATTTAAGTTGCACGAAAAACATCTTTCAAGGAATCAGATTTTTCACAAGTATTTCATTGAATAAAAATGGTGAATGTATTTTTCCACCATATGATAATGTTTTATGGTTCAGACAACTCACTTCTATATCACTTTCGAACTGATACTTTTTGACCAATGTAATCCTTGAACTAAAACGATAACTTGAAATCCTTTCGCCACTTTGTATATGAGAAAAACTCTTTGAAAGATGTGTTTTCTTTTTTTTTTTTTCTTTTCTGAGTTTTTATATTTGAATTGCCTAATCTGGCCCACGCCCTTTTGATTTATGACCTTTCCTAGGTGTTTGATCTCTACAATGAAAAAAGAAACAGTTATAGAATTTGAGGAATTTATGCATGCTCTCAGTATCTTTCATCCATATGCTTCTTTAGAAAAGAAAATTGATTGTAAGACTTCAGTAAGCATTTTTAAGACGTGAGTATCTTCGCATGTCTAAGTTATTAAATTGTTATTGGCCTAAATTTGTTTGTGTCAGCATAGGATAATAGTACGTTGATATTTTTGAATTATTTGATTTTCTTTTGCTGAAGCTATTGCCACAGTGGTAACCGTTGCTGAAATATTGAAAAATAATAGGCTTGCTATTGAAAGGAGTAAAACATTTTATGTTTGCTGATTTTAGATTATGTTTATGATCTTAATCCTTATGATTTTCTGCATTGATTCCTGACTGCTATATGTGATAAATGGTGTTTTAGATTGAAATATTACTGGGGAGTTGGGAAGACTGCAAACTTTGATGAGTTGATGGCTGCTGCGGCTATGGAAGGTGGCGAAAATGGAGACGTCGAAAAAAACAATGCAGGAGGATTATGAAAATTACGCATGAATCGGGTGATGACATTTTGTGCTATTTAAAGAATTTCATTTTTGTTGTTAGTTGGGAGAGGACAAGCATAGAATTCATTATATATAATGTACTTGCAATTTAAACTCTTGAATTCCTTCCGTTCTTTTATCCATATAAAAAGAGTGCTCTAGTGTTTTCTTTCTCGGTTGGACTAATATATGGAGATGATGCATTTGACCATTTGATTATTTCTATGCTTTTATGCTCAAGTTGAGAACCTTGTTGAGGAATCAAGTTTTGAATTCGAGATTTATTTTGTGGCCGTATCTCTCGTATACGGCCACACTTTTTAAGCGTGGCAATTTGCAAAAACGTGGCGAAAAATAAAGCGTGGTGATAGGTCACCTAAAGCGTGGCGATAGAGCAATCGCCACACTAGCAGATGTGACCCCTTTTAAAAGCGTGCCAATAGCTCAAAAAGTATAGTAAAAAGCTATTGCCACGCTTTTGTCAACTTTTTGCCTACAATAGAACTATTTTCTTGTAGTGTACTCCATTTTCGTTATTAGTAAAACTAAAAATATGAGAAAAATAATTACTTTATTTTTGTTGGTAATATGTGTAAAAATATAAAAGAAATATTTTTGTCGACTATACTTACGTAAACGGTTTAAAATTTGTTTTTACACTTACTAATTACAAAAATATAACATAATGTTTAATTTTTAGATCTATTCATCTACTTATTTCAGTTTAAAATAGTAAAAAAAATTTTTTTATTTAAATAAAAAAACGTTATGATTAACTTATTAGTAGCAAGTATCAATATCAACAGGCTTACAATAATAATAGATTCAAGCGAGGGTAAATTACAAAAAAAATATATTCAAATTATCTTAGTACTGAAAAAAATATCTCTAAATTTTGTTATTGATAAAAATGTTTAAAAATAAGAGTATATACCCATTTTGATCCTCAAAGAATTTTAAACTGGACACTTTAGTCCCCAACTAAAATTAATTACTCGATTGGTCCCTAACAATTAATACCGTCAGTCACTTAGGTCCTTTACTCCGTTAACTATAACGGAGGACAAAATAGTCCCTGACAACTCTAACAAGGGACAAAATGATCCATGACCCCTTTATTCGAAAACAACACTGTTCTTCCCCAATTTTTATCATATCTTGCATAACCCTAACATTCATACTCTCCTTCTTCACCTTCACGGTCTTCTTTTTCATCTTTTCCTTCCTCCTCTTTAGCTCCAAGATTAAGCTATGGTGTAATTGTCACACGTATCGCACCTACCTCAACATGTCATGGACCACACACTTCCTAAATCTTTGTGACTGGTACATCCACCTCCTCTGCACTTCATCCACCAAAAGCATCTACTTCCACATCTTCGATAACATCACCTCCAACCCCGACACGTCTACGACATCCTCAAGACCAAGTTCCACAACTACTCCAAGGGCATGCCTTTCTCCACTCTCCGGCAAGTAATATAGATTGTTGGACATTAGGACATCATGAGAAGATTCTCCTTCGACATCATATGCAAATTCTCATTTGAAATAGACACCGAGTACTTCATTCCTTCTTTTCCAGAGTCCAAGTTGGCAGACAGTTTCGACCTCGCATCCAAGCTATCAGTACAACGAGCAATGTCGTCGTTGCCGCTCATATGGAAACTGAAGCGATTACTGAACATTGGTTCGGAGAAGAAGCTGAAGGAAGCGATCGGAGTGGTGGACAATGTGGTCATGGAGATGATAGGGCAGAGGAAGAGAGAGATGGCAACGACGACAATAAATCAGACTTGCTGTCTAGATTCATGGGATCCATCGAAGACGATAACTAGTTGAGAGATATAGGCATTAGTTTTCTGAGTATGAATTGGTTGAGAACAAGTTGAGGGTTTTTTTCTTGTGAACATTAAATTTATAGAGTGTGCATTGTGTAGTTTGAAGTTACAGTGTTAAACTGTTAGTGTTATGCGAGATATGATAAAAATTGGGAGAGAATAGTGTCGTTTCCGAACAGATGAGATCAGGGACCATTTTGTCCCCTGTTAGAGTTGTCAGGGACTATTTTGTCCTCCGTTAGAGTTAACGGAGTAAAGGATCTAAGTGACTGACGAAATTAATTGTTAGAGACCAATCGAGTAATTAATTTTAATTGGGGACTAAAGTGTCTAGTCTAAAATTCTTTAAGGATCAAAATAAATATATACTCTAAAAATAATTTAAAAATGTGCAAAAAATATCTAATCATGATAAGAAACTTGCGCTACTAACGAAAAAGCGTTATGTAGCTCACTTACTAATATTAGAGTCTCACACTTATTACATAAGAAGCTCCTTTTGCCGTATTACTTTTTCCAGTTAACATAAAAAACTTTTTGTTCATGCATATGTATTTTTGTCACATTTTTAAATAATTTAAGTATATTTTTATCGATAACAAAATTTGAAAATATTTTTATCAATGATAAAATATTTTAAGTACATTTTTTGTAATTTATCCTTCAAGCATCCTAAAAATTGACATGAGCTAGCTATCACCTATCAATGGAAAATATTTCTGATGCACTTTAATTTCAACTCTCATCGAAATCGTCTAACGTTGAAGCTAAATAAAACCAAAAAAAAAAAAAAAGAGTTTTGGCTCATGGAAGAGTGATTAATTTATCCTTTGATCACTATGTTGAAGGAGATTAATTAATTGAAGATAAATTATATCATGAATTCTTCTCTCCGTGTGGATCGATGTTTTACTTAAACTATCGGGAAAATAAAAGAACTAATAGAAGTCGTGCGTCCTTTTATATTCCTTCAAAGAAAGACACATGAGAGGTCGCAATTTAAAAATATTTTTGTTCTAACTCATTCCTAAATGTCTTTTCGAAATTCAAAGTAATAGAGAATGTGAGGAATGGATTATGAACTTCGAAAGGTTAAACATGTTATTTTATTCTTTTTCAACGTAACTTTAATGTAATTTCCACAAGAAAATTGCAAATTTTTGTATCTTTCTAACTTTTCACCATATCCACCGACCCAAAAGAAAGGGAGGGGGATATTAAAGAAATTTGAACTCCGTTCCTTTCATTTTATCCAATGTGGTTCTTTTTATATCCCGCTCATGCACATCAGACGTTGACTCAATTTTATTTTATTTTTTATCACAGTATATATTTTTGGTTAACGTTTTATTACAATTTTTATCCAGTTTTGTGGGTTTATTTTGCTACTGTTCATTTTCTTATTTTACTCTCTCTAATTTAATGGGCTCCTATTTTAGGCTTTTTATTTTTTTTTTTTGTAGAAGTACTCATATTTTAGGCTAACTACCGTCATATATACTTTTTCTTAGTTGGGCCCTTCTAAGCTACAGATTTAAAGTTTACTTGCGTGCGTTTTCGGCTTTTCCCATAGACCCATACCATTGCTGGACAAAAAGAAATAACATTGGATGAATTTACGCCAATGGAATTTGATTATAATTACAAATTTGTTTTATTATAAATATAAATTTGATTTATGGTCTTTGAGTGTTGTAATACCATTCTGTATTTATATTCAAAATGTCTAATGATAACTGATGTTGTTGTATTTATGTAGCATTGCATATTCATTGTCGTTGATACTCAATTACTCATGCACATAGGGAATTGAGGAAAATGAATTACCTCTACCTATGTCTCAGCTCGGACTTGAGTGCACTTATTTTGAGATGGAAAATCATCCATAAAAAATCAAACTGTTTTAACAAATTTCAGCTTATGAAAAATTCGACTATGATTCGTACGAATTGAGAAGATACAGTTGGCAGCTCATAATGTAAAGGAAAAGTATATGGAACCAACTCCAAATTAACCAAGAATGAAACAATTTAATTAATTATAAATATAGTCATTAGTTTTATTTATTTATGATTTAAAATATTGGTTATTAAATATTTCACCACATTCAAATTAAGAGGAGATATATTCAGTATCATTGCAACGTGATCCGTCTTTTTACCTTTCTTCTCTCTCTAAATGCTTAAAACATGATAAATAAAAAAACAGATTCAAAACCATCCAATTTACAAAAAAAAGAAACATCCTAATACTTAACATAAGTACCATCCACGTAGAGATTTTAGATTCACCCAAAGACATTTGATTGATTTTTTGCTGAAATCATCTTAATTCTCTAGCATTATTATAATGTAAATATTTGACTATAAAAAAAAACTTACTTTTCGACCATAAAAAGAGTCAGAACAAAGATAATTAAAGTCAAAGACATAATGGTTACATGACGAGTTAAGAATGATTAGGATAAAAATCAGATAAACTACACATAATTTAAATCCGAGCACAATGCAAAAATGTGAAGATTGAACATTAAGACAAGACAAGATGTGGGGAGTCCACTATGGAGAGTAAAATTCTTAAGGTCAAAGAAAGGTCATAATTTGGAAAAAAATCATAGTCAAGATAGAGTTAAACCTCAAAATGATCTATGAGATTGGCATTGTATATTAAAATCGTCCTGAGATTTCAATCGTACCAATTACGTTTTTGAAATTGAAAAAAGTGCACTATATTAGTCCCTAACCCATTTTCTATTAACGACGTGATGACATTGTTTGATGACGCGTGGACTGTAAGTGACACGTGGCACTTCATGATTTGGCCACGTACTTGTAATGGTATGATGATATGGTGACTAGTGACACGTGGTATGCTAACGTGGATGGTTGTGTCACGTGTCGCAACAGTATTCGTCCACGTATCGTCCAATATGTCATCATTGTAGATGCACCAAATTAGTCCCTCACTTTGCATTAAGTGACTCATTTTAGTCCCTGAAATTGAATATCGTGCACCAAACTAGTCCCTTCATCGGTTTTTTCTCATTTTTTTCTATAAATTCAAAAGTCTCAATATTTTTTAATGCATTAATTTTAATTCTATTTTTTCACATGTTATTCAAATAAATGTGCTTTTATAAACTATCCTTTCTCTTGCGAATACCCTAACCGCCGACTTGGAGTTGACGTGAAGGCATTTCAAGCATATTCACTACCATCTCCGACCTCTTTCAGTGCTTTTATAAAATATTTTTTCTCTTGCCGATACCCCTAACCACCGTCTTGGAGTTGACGTGAAGGCATTTCAAACTTCCCTTATTACCATCTCCGACCTCTTTCGTCTAGATTGCAGAGGTCGGAGATGGTAGTGAGGATGCTTGAAGTGCCTTCAATCTAGCTCATTTACACATAACGAAAACGTGTATTTCATAAGAAAAAATGTTTATTTTAATTATTGATTTCTTGTTAAAAACACATATTTTTTAATAAAAAAACATGTCTAATCAATCATATAATTATTTTTTTTATAATAACATACTTATATATTACAAAAATTTACCAATGTTAAATTATTAAAAAAATTATATATGAAAAATCTTAAAATTTTTTATAAAAGCACTTGTATATAAAAACTAAAATCTTAAAATTTTTTTATAAAAGCACTTGTATTTAAACGATATATAAAAAATAGAATTGAAATTAGTGCATCCAAGATATTGAAAATTTTAAATTTGAAAAAAATGAGAAATAATTAGTGAAGGGACTAATTTGGTACACGACATTCAATTTTAGGGACTAAAATGAGAATGAGTCACTTAAGGCAAAGTGAGGGACTAATTTGGTGCATCTACAACGATGACAAAATGGACGACACGTGGACGAATACTATTGCGACACGTGACACAAACAGACACGTGACCAAATAACATTGTGACACGTGGCACAACAATCCACGTCAGCATGCCACGTGTCACTGGTCACCACATCATCATACCATTACACGTGGCCAAATCATAAAGTGACACGTGTCACTTATAGTCCACGTCATCAAGCCATGTCATTAATGGAAGATGGGTCAGGGACTAATATGGTACACTTTTTTCAATCTCAGAGACGTAATTAGTGCAATTGAAATCTTAGAGACGATTTTAGTGCACGACGCCAATCTCAGAAACCATTTTAGAATTTAACTCGGTCAAGATACTTTAGTATTAAGTCTATCCTTATGAACCAGGGGCGGAGCTAGGTACAAGGAAAGGGGGCAATGGCCCCCCTAATTTTAATTTTTTACATGTAAATTATATGTAAATTTCAGTTTAGCCCCTCCTTAAAATTTTATTTTTAGTCTTATTTTATTGTGTAAATATTTTTTGCCCCCTCTAATCTTTCTTCTAGCTCCGCCCCTGTTATAAACTATAAATAGAAAAAGTTTAAAACAATCAAAGGAACTGCAATCGGATACACTACACTATCAAACAAAATTCTGCAAATTCTAGTCTCAATAACATAACAAAAAATCATAAAGTGCAAGTGTATGTAAGTGTCTAAAGTCAACCTTTTACTTTATTTTCTTGCTTTGTTTTTTCTTTTACTTCTAATTTATTTTATCATTTTACTTGGCTTCATTTTTATTTCAAGTACGTTAAATTTCTTTTGCTTTATTTTAAACTTCAAGTTATTTATTGTTTACTTGTTTTTGTCCATTATTTTGCTTTCCTTTATATTTTGTTTTATATCTTCCTTGTCTTGTCTTTTCAAGTAATTTTTACTTTTGCTATTTCGTTTTTAAGTTTTTATCCGTTCTTGTTTTCTATTCGACATTATTCACATCTACTTTAGTCTTGACATAAACACTAAATATTTTTCGCGTCGAATTCACTCTTTTTTAAAGAAGTCGTCGCATCTTCTCCCTAAATTGAGATCTTTATACAAGTATGAGTCGATATCCTATCGAAATTATCAAATAAAAATTAGGCGAAACACAAACAAATACAAAAATGCTATTTACTTTAAAATTAATCATTAATGTATTTGTGTATAAATATATATGTTATATTTATATTTCAACTTATCTTTTATTAAGTAGCTTATTTTAATATATATTTAACATAGTTGAAACAAATATTAGTGCGATAATACCTTTTAAGATGCTGCATCCAGATTTGAAATTTGACGAAAATCAAATAGTGGATTACAGAAGCCAAGTAAAAAATGAAAACTTTTAAGGGGAATGCTAGGGGACAATGACTTTGTTGAATAATATGAACAACCACCAATCAAATAAAAACACACTACATATTTAAATTAATCCTCTAAATTTTAATATTAAAATAACCATCTGTATACTAGTAAAATGAACATCCGATATATCTATTATTTACATTGTTTAATATTTTCATTGTTTATCTATGCTTTTCCAACTTTTAAATATTACATGTATGAATGTTGTTACGGCCTGGCCCAAATTCACGCGGGTCAACCCGACCCGAGTTCCCTCCGGCCCGGCCATGCGTCCTCCACCCGACCCGGACACGCGTCCCGTACGGCTTGCACACAGCCGTGGGACAGCGTCCTTGAGGGTATGGGCCTGTCCACTTGAGGGGCCCGCTACTGACATGTATATAAAGGGGAGACTGGCTCTCCCCCCGAGGTATGTGACGTTCTTACATCATCCCCCTTCCGCCTGCACATATTTTGACAAGAGCGTCGGAGTGTCTTTGCAGGTGGCACCCCCCTTTTCTCCACGCGAAGTGCTCGGGACCTCTTACACCCGGGATCAGGAGACCACGACCAGACGAGCCTCTCCACTATCCCAAGCGTTGACCCCAGAGTCCTGACCCGATCCGTCCGGTATCCGACCTACCGAACATTGGCGCCGTCTGTGGGGAAAAATCGTCCATGGATTTCGTGCTGGTCCAAACTGGGACAGGTTCCGAGGTAGCGCCCCCCGTGCTCGGGGGAGGCACCGTCGTGACGGAAACCCGGCAACAACAGAGGTCGCCCCCAAGGGATGCGACGCAAACTCACGAGAGACGCCCCTTCGGGGGGACAGGTGACAACCACGCCAGGATAATGCAAGAACTACGCCACAGAATGCAGGACTTAGAGCGCAGGCTAGCAGAGAGAGAGCGCGACCAACGCTCCCCAGAGCGGAGCCCCACCCGTTCCCGTTCAAGGAGCCGCTCGAGGCGCACGCCGAGCCCCCAATACGAGTCGGAGAGCACTGGGGGGCGGGTACGCCCCAGAAGAAGAAGTCGGGACCCCATTATCTACGCCCGACACGAAAGGCGGCGTGCGTCGAACAGGGGCGACGAGGAGGCTCACCGCGAGAACGACGAGTCGAGAAGAACTGCCCGAGGACCCGTCATAATAGGAGCGACTCCTTTCCACCGTTCCGTACTCGAGGTCCGACTACCGAAACACTTCGACAAGCCGACAGACATGAAGTATGACGGAACGCAAGACCCCCTGGAACACTTGACGGCCTTTGAGGCCAGGATGAACCTAGAAGGAGTGGGAGACGAGGTCAGATGTCGCGCTTTCCCGGTCACCTTAGCGGGCCCGGCAATACGGTGGTTCAACAACCTCCCGCAGGGCTCGGTGACCCAATTCTCCGACATCAGCCACGCCTTCTTGGCTCAGTTCACGACTAGGATTGTCAAAGCCAAACACCCAATCAATTTGCTAGGGGTAACACAGAGACCCGGAGAGCCGACCAGGAAGTACCTGGACCGTTTTAATGACGAGTGCTTGGAAATTGACGGTCTGACGGACTCGGTGGCAAGTTTGTGCTTAACGAACGGGCTCTCGAATGAGGACTTCAGGAAACACCTCACCACAAAGCCCGTCTGGACAATGCAAGAGATCTAGTGCGTGGCCAAAGAAGTCAGCCCGGTTGTGGCTGCCAATAAACGGCAGCCCGCCTACAACCAAGCCCGGCACTTTGAAGCCAGAGAAAGACCAAAGGAACACGCCAGGGACGGCGGTCCGAGTAAACCACCCAAACCGTTCCCCCGAGTTGGAAAGTTCACCAACTACACCCCCCTCACGGCATCGATCACTGAAGTTTACCAACAGATAGCAGAAAAGGGGATACTGTCGAAGCCCCGACCACTGAAGGACAGGACGGGAGGAAACAAGAACCTCTACTGCGAGTATCACAAGGGTTACGGGCACAAGACCCAAGACTGCTTTGACCTAAAGGACGCCCTCGAGCAAGCTATCAGGGACGGTAAACTCGCCGATTTCTCCCACCTTATAAGGGAACCAAGGAGACGCAACCGGGACCACGACAGCGAAGATAGATCCCGACCAACGAGGCGACGACAAGAATCGGAAGGTGACGACCACGGCCTCACGGTGGTAAACGTGGTGACGGCCAGGAATACCGCCCCGAAGTCGAAATCGGCGCAGAAGAAAGACGCCAAGGTCCTAGCGGTCTCCACCTCACCCGTTAGAAGTCTTAAGGGTCTCCCACCTATCTCTTTCGGCCCGGAGGATCAATGGTTTGACGAGGCGCCGGAAAGTCCGCCCATGGTCATCACGGCTAGGGTCGAAACTGGCCTCGTCAAACGAATCCTGGTAGACACGGGGGCAGACTCAAATATCATGTTCCGAAACGTTTTCGATGCCCTGGGATTGAGAGATTCCGACCTGACGACCCACCAGCACGGTGTGGTAGGGTTAGGAGACCACTTCATCAAGCCGGACGGAATCATCACACTCCCGACCTCTGTGGGACAAGGGCAAAGACGGAGAACAGTCATGGCAGACTTTGTAATATTACGAGATTCGACGGCTTATAACATCATCCTGGGGAGAAAGACCATTAACGACCTGGGGGCAGCTATCAGTACGAAACTACTGGTGATGAAGTTCATCACCGATGACGGATCCGTGGGATCCCTCAGGGGCGACTTGGAAACGGCGGTCGCTTGAGACCACGCCAGCCTTTCTCTCAGGAAAAAATTCAAAGAAGCGTCAGGGGTCTTCCTGGCCGACCTGGATGCCAGGGTAGACGACAAACCCAGACCAGAGCCAGAAGGAGACTTGGAAAAGTTCAGAGTCGGCGAGGAGGACGATAAATTCACATTCATAAATAGAAACCTCCCCCACGAGATAAAGGAGCCTTTGATGGAAATGATCAGGGCCAATGCCGACCTCTTTTCCTGGACACCTGCCGACATGCCCGGGATAGATCCCCAGCTCATGTCGCATCACCTGGCCGTAAAGGCAGGAGCCAAACCAGTGGCCCAAAGAAGGAGAAAAATGTCGCAGGAAAGGGCGGAAGAGGTGGCCAAGCAAACGGCCAGCCTTTTAGAAGCGGGGTTCATCCGGGAACTGGACTACTCGACTTGGTTGTCTGGTTAAAAAACACAATGGGAGGTGGAGAATGTGCGTGGACTACTCTGACCTCAACAAGGCCTGTCCCAAGGACTGCTACCCCCTGCCTAATATTGATGCACTCGTCGACGCAGCGGCGGGGTACAGGTATCTAAGCTTCATGGATGCCTACTCAGGGTACAATCAAATACCGATGCACCGACCCGACGAGGAAAAAACGGCGTTCATAACGCCAGGGGGCATCTATTGTTACAAGGTAATGCCATTTGGTCTAAAAAATGCCGGAGCCACATACCAAAGGTTGATGAATAAAATATTCAGCGAACTCATGGGCAAAACAGTAGAAGTCTATGTGGATGACATACTCGCAAAGACCGCACGACCCGACGATCTCCTGAGCGACCTTAACGGCGTTTTCTCGTCCCTACGGCAACACGGCATGAGGCTTAATCCGCTCAAATGCGCGTTCGCCATGGAGGCCGGAAAGTTCCTGGGCTTCATGATCACTCAAAGAGGAGTGGAAGCCAATCCCGAAAAGTGCCAAGCGGTCCTTCAAATGAAGCGTCCGGGTTGCATCAAAGACGTCCAGAGACTTGCCGGAAGACTGACAGCTTTATCCCGTTTCCTCGGCGCATCGGCAGCAAGAGCCCTACCTTTCTTCAATTTAATGAGAAAGGGAATGACGTTCGAATGGACCCCAGCGTGCGAAGAGGCATTTAACCACTTCAAGGAAATCTTGGCGGCACCACCGGTTCTCGGGAAACCCAGAGCCGGAGAACCGCTCTACCTCTACCTGTCAGTAACCGAGGAAGCGCTTGCCGCGGTCCTCGTTACAGAAGAAGCAAAGACACAACAGCCCGTTTACTTCGTGAGCAGGGCACTCCAGGGACCAGAGCTGAGGTACAGCAAACTAGAAAGACTGGCGCTGGCGCTCCTAGTGTCCTTCCGAAGATTAAGACAATACTTCCAGAGCCACCGTATAGTCGTGAGGACGGATCAGGCGATTCGACAAATACTGCAAAAACCCGACTTGGCTGGTAGGATGATGACCTGGGCCATCGAGCTCTCACAATATGACCTACAGTATGAGCCCCGACATGCAATCAAGGCCCAGGCAATGGCAGACTTTTTGGTGGAGATAACAGGGGACCCTCCCAAAGAAACGGGCACACGGTGGAAGCTTCATGTGGACGGAGCCTCCAACCAAACATCCGGAGGAGCAGGGGTCATCTTGGAAAGCCCAGCAGGGGTCATCTATGAGCAATCGACCAAGTTCGAGTTCCCAGTGTCAAACAACCAAGCAGAATATGAGGCTCTCCTGGGCGGACTAATGCTGGCTCGGGAAGTTGGGGCGACGAGGGTCGAAGTATGCAGCGACTCCCAAGTCGTCACCTCACAGGTAAACGGAAGCTACCAAGCCCGGGACCCCCTCCTCCAAAAATACTTGGAAAAGGTTAAGGAAATGACAAGCCAGTTCCAGGAGGTCATCGTCCAGCACGTTCCAAGAGAAAGGAACACACGGGCAGACCTCCTGTCGAAGCTGGCGAGCACAAAGCCAGGATCGGGTAATCGGTCGCTCATCCAAGGCATGGTGAAGGAACCAACGGTCGCCCTCCACTTGACGAAGTTGAGCCCCTCATGGCTGGACCCCATCACCAACTTCCTGGAACTCGGCAAGTTTCCCGAAGATGAGAAAGCAGCCAAAGCTTTAAGAAGGGAGGCGGCCAGATATGCAATCATACAGGGACAACTATTCAAAAAGGGACTCAGCCAGCCCCTATTGAAGTGTTTGCACCCCGACCAAACGGGATACGTGCTTAGAGAAGTCCATGAGGGGTGTTGCGGACACCACATCGGGGGCAAAGCCCTGGCAAGGAAGCTCATCCGAGCAGGATACTACTGGCCGACAATGATGAAGGACTCAAAGGAATTCGTCAGAAAATGCACGAAGTGTCAACAAAACGCCAACTTCCACAAGGCACCGGCCTCCGAGCTAAGCTTGCTAACGACTACACGACCTTTTGCACAATGGGGAGTCGACCTCCTGGGACCTTTCCCGGTCGGCCTAGGACAAGTCAAATACCTCATCGTCGCCATTGACTACTATACCAAATGGGTGGAGGCTGAACCACTAGCCACAATATCGTCCTCCAACTGCCGGAAGTTCATGTGGAGGCAGGTGATAACCCGTTTCGGTATCCCGGAGGTCGTTATCTCGGACAACGGGACCCAGTTCACCGACAAGAAGTTCATGGAATTCCTCTCTGGCCTGAGGATAAAGCAAAAGTTCTCCTCAATAGAACACCCCCAAACAAACGGGCAAGTAGAGGCCGCAAACAAAGTCGTCCTTCTTGGTCTAAAGAAGTGCCTAGACAGTAAGAAAGGAAACTGGGCTGACGAACTCTCCTCCGTCTTATGGTCCTACCGGACAACCGAGCAAAGCGCTACGGGGGAAACTCCCTTTCGCCTAACATACGGGGTCGATGCGGTAATACCAGTCGAAATCGGCGAACCAAGCCCCCGACTACTACTCGCGGGCATGAGCGAAGCGGTCGAGAAAGACCTGATTGAAGAAACAAGGGAGATGGCTTACCTAACAGAAACGGCGCTGAAACAAAGAATAGCCCTGCGTTACAACGCAAAAATCCTCAAACGAGATTTCGAGGAAAGAGACCTCGTCCTGCGATGCAACGACATCGGCGTCCCGACTCCAGGAGAATGTAAGCTAGCGGTAAATTGGGAAGGTCCCTACAGGGTAAGGGAGGTACTCGGCAAAGGCGCTTACAAACTCGAAAGACTCGACGGCAAGGAAATACCCAGGACATGGAACGCAGGTAACCTAAAGAGGTTCTACTCTTGACCCACCGGCTCACCGACCAGGGAGCCTAGCCAGATAGTTGATATTCGCCCTATCCACATGTTAATTCATCTTGTTTACTTACTTTGTCAAATACTTGCCTAGCTGACGAGTAATTTTCACTTGCTCAAATTTTTTACTTGTTAAAATTTTCTTACTTCACATCTGTTTCACATGACTAAAACCTAAAACGGCACCCCGGGATTGATCACCCCGGGAGCCAGACGGCTCATAGGCCTTAACCAATTCGACGACGACGCAACCAAATAGGTCCGAACTGTTGCCAAACGTGAAAACAGCAAGACGGGCACAAGAAATAAGCCCGCCCAGAATAAAAGGTAACACGATAACGGCAACACGACAAGACAACGAAACGAGCGCAAATCACAAAGCAATCAAACGAGAATAACTTATAAAGCATCAAAATATGGAACAGACAAGCAAATTGTTCAAAACAAACAAAATGACAAATACACACAGTTACAAGGAATCACTTCCTCGGCATATCTACAACCTCGCCATCTTGAATCATTTTAAAGACCCCAATAGCAGAGGTGTCGAAGTCGGGAGCCACAATCTTCAGTTGAGCCTTCAAGGCATCCTCAGTCATAGTAATTGCATTCTTTCCTTGATCCTTGGTCGCCTTCAGCTTCTTTTTGAGCCCCTCAACTTCCGACCTAGCGACCTCAGCCAACGAGACAGCTTCGTCACGCTCCTTCTCCAAGGTCGCCACACGGCCCTGGGCAGAGTTCAGCTGGCCCTCCAAGGTCATCTCCCTCTCGATTAGGCGGGCCACCGACTCGTCCAAAACTTTCAACTTCTCGGCCGCGGACACCGCCTTCTCCTCCGAAATCTTGAGCTTCTCCGTCATTTCGGACAACTGACCTTGGAGCTACTCAACTTGGACTTTGAAATCATTATTGGCTTTAACGGAGGACTCGAGCTTCCTCTGGAGAGCTTGCATCCCCGACAACTCGAACTCAGCCTTTCGGGCTATTACGGCTCCCCGGAGCAAAGTCCGATACATCCATCTAGCCTGCCCAGCCAGTTCAGTGCCAAGGAAATGTTCCTCCGTCCCGGGGATCAATTGGGAATCTATAAACCTAGTTGCATCAAAATTCCTCTCCATGATACTAAGGGCCCCCTCCGGGCTGGCTGACGACCTCCGCCTCTTGGGGGTGTGAATGAGCTCCACCTCATCATCTTCTTGGTGAGAAGCGGTTGAGTTCCCGCCAGTTGCCTCCTCGGGAACAGGGGAACCCTGATCCCCGATAGGCCTTTTCCCCGCCTTAACGGCCTCCCGAGAAGAAGCCTCACCCTGACCTTCAACCCCCACGGCCGGACCCTCTGACTTCCCGGTCTGATCCTCCCCCTCCCCAGCAGCCCTCTCCGTTTTCTCGTCGTCACTTTCCTCAAAAAGGTCTTCATCAAGTTTTCAAGTCCGACCACAGTGGCAGACATTTCCACTACAGCAAACAACAAACGCGTTAGTCGTCAAAACGGATAAACGAAACAACAGTAAACACAAAGACAAGCAAACAAGACAACTCACGGATATAGCTCCTGCCGGCCTCCCGTTCACCCATAAGAAGATGAGGGTTCACGGGGTTCTTTTCAAAAATAGCAAAAAGAACGTCAGCTATTTGTTTATCCACAGGCGACAACCTTTTGTACGTCACCTTGATGAAGGAGTTCGACCCCGCCCCGAAACTCCAGTACGTCGGGATAAGGCGCTCCCCCTCTAACGACAACCAAAAGGGGTGACGACCTTTGACGGGGCGAACTTTAAAATACTTGTCTTTGAAGCCGTGGTAGGAGTCCTCAAAGAGGCCAAATATTTTCCTACCCTGGGCAGAACGGAAAGAGAGAAACCCCTTCCTCGCCTTCCCCTGCTTGGAAGGGTTGGTAAGGGTAAAGAAAAAGAGAAAGACGTCTACTGATACCGGTAACTCCAGGTACTCGCAAACCATCTCGAAACAGCGGATCGAAGCCCAACTGTTCGGATGGAGCTGAGAAGGGGAAACGGATATCCGGTTGAGGAGCGCCATTTGGAAATCCGAGAACGGTATCCATACGCCGACTTGTGTGAACATGGATTTGTAAAACCAAATCCAATCGGGGACCCGAGGAGAATGGAAGTTGAGCTCATAAATATGCTCGCGGGGGGCAGGAACGGAGACCTCATAGTTGGCTTCTTCGTCTGTCCCACCGCACAAGTGGCCGGCTTGCCGGAACTCGGTCAACTCTTCCAAACTCATTTGATTGGGCGACTCCTTTATATCGTCAGTCACCCAAGCATACGGGTCGTAAGCCGCACCAGATCCAGAAGACCGGGAGACAACGCGAGGCATACCTACAGCGGGGTACCACTCCGTTAGTCTATGAGGTCGGGAGCCCGAAAAAACTCAGAAACTACGCCTTTTCAACTCAATCGTGACCAAACACGGCTAAAAACTACGCCTACCACATAAACCACCCAAAAACCTATCCTAGAATGGTACCCCTCCCCTAACTCACCTACCCCAACATTGAAAAACCATTCGGCAAAAATAAACTAGCCATGCAACAAACGCAAACAGCAATCGCACAGCAATAGGACATAGCACAGATACCAAAGGATAGAGGCCAAAAAATTACCTGGAATGATAAAAGAAACTTGGACTGAAAGTTGAAGCAGGAGGGAGTTCGCACTGGAAGCTTTGGATGTGAGGGAGAGAAGGAGTTGAAAATAGCAAGAGTGGAAGGTGGATAGGGAGAAAACTGTTTAAAAACCACCTCCAGAAGCGCGAAAGGAAGCAAGGGCAAGATAGTCTTTGCGCGCGGATTTTTTCAAACCATTATGAGCATTAAATGCCCAGTGCAAAGAACGAAACGGCAAACGGATGCCACAGCAAATCAAGAGACACGCGTGCAAGAGACACGTCTCTCCCACGGTCAGCCGGCCCGACGACAACGCACGAACGAAGACATCACGTGCCACCAATGGTCTCCACGGCCATCGCCGACGCGTCGGGGGCACTGTTACGGCCTGGCCCAAATTCACGTGGGTCAACCCGACCCGAGTTCCCTCCGGCCCGGCCATGCGTCCTCCACCCGACCCGGACACGCGTCCCGTACGGCTTGCACACAGCCGTGGGACAGCGTCCTTGAGGGTATGGGCATGTCCACTTGAGGGGCCCACTACTGACATGTATATAAAGGGGAGACTGGCTCTCCCCCCGAGGTACGTGACGTTCTTACATCATCCCCCTTCCGCCTGCACATATTCTGACAAGAGCGTCGGAGTGTCTTTGCAGGTGGCACCCCCCTTTTCTCCACGCGAAGTGCTCGGGACCTCTTACACCCGGGATCAGGAGACCACGACCAGACGAGCCTCTCCACTATCCCAAGCGTTGACCCCAGAGTCCTGACCCGATCCGTCCGGTATCCGACCTACCGAACAAATGTATAGTGTGTGAAAGTTTGTGATATTGTAATAACTAGAATTAAAAATGATCCAATCTATCTCTCTAAAAAAACTAATAATATATAATAAGGAATGAAATATATCCCAACCATAAAAACAAGACGAGGAATAACATTTGTTGATATAGAACAAGTATATATAAGTTGATTAATTGCCCCATTCAAATTAATTAAAACTTAATTAAGAAACTTGATCATTTATGACTTCAAAATTATTTGCTAGATTATTTAGTGTGTATTAATTAATGTGAGCTCAAGAATCAGCTCGCATTGCATTCTCAAAGTAAGGCTCAACTACTAGCTTTGAAATTAAAACAAGGTACTATACATGATATGAATTTGTGAATTCTAAGCTTTGACATAATAAACACACAAAAAGAATATTAAGACTTGGAAATATCAAATCATAAATTGAAGTCAAATAATTAATCCTATAACAGAATTGTCTCCAACCAAATTGAAACGCATAAAAAAACGAAAATTCTGTTCATATTTTAAGAGTGAGTTTCTATTGATTAGCCAGTTAGATTTTATCATATTTTGACCTTTTATATTGAGGTATATATATATGACCAACCAATAATATCATTGTTGTATGGATTTGGTTGGCAAGAAAAAATGCATGTAAAAGAGGGGTTTTCAGAATATTAAGTACATATTTTCCTCTCTTTGAACAGATTTGCATATCTATTTGTTCATCATCAAATTAAAGAGAAGGAATATTTTTGGTGCCACTGATATTTGACTTTGCAACGAACTATATTTACAGCTCATACGTACTACTGACTACTAAACTCAAGACAGCAAAATCTACTTACCACACTTTTGGGGGGTTCTTTAATTAAATATTATTATTAGAATAGCGCGTTGTTGTTGAACAAAATTACAATGTAATGACACTACTAGCTGTAAACAAGTACATGATTTAATTTGTACATTCTGTTTTTATTTATTTATTTTATTTCTTTCTAATAAACCATATATGATAGCTAGCATCGCATCATCCTGCTAAGTATAGATATAATGTTAAATCTGTGTTTGAAGTAAATTATTAAATTAAAATTTATCATCTCATTGCAAATATGCATGTATTTGTATTTTGCTTTTCACGTTTCAAAATTCCAATGCTGGTATAAGCGAACGAAATTAATCACTCGACTAATTTAAATTGGTTATCGTATTCGTATTCTTTTATATGTATTTTATCTGGATTTTGTTTTTTTCGACTTCGACAGGAGGTGTCAATCAAGTTTGTATCAAGATTTTAATTTGGGAAGCAGATACGATTTCTCTTGCAAGTTGCTCTTAAGATTTAGAGATCGTGCCCAATAAAAATGTAAAAATAAACAAATAAATAAATAATTATAGAAAACAAGAAGTAAGAAAGAACAAGTGCAAAGAATAAAGAATTAAAAATTGCAATACTTGTATTAAAATGTGCAGCAATCGACAAGTGCTTGGATAAAAATGACATGATTTAAATAATAGAAAGGAAAAAACAGAATTGAAAATGATTGAAAGAAAAATAGAATCTTCCAATACTTACATGGACCCATGACTCTTGTTGTTGGTGCATTAGTGTGACTAGAAATTTTCAGAGCAAGTGAGTGTGTGAATGAATGGAAGCTCCCCTAACTTATTGAAACTAATCCTATTTATAGAGAAAAAAATCCTAAACTAATTGATATAATATTGGACTTTTAAGTAAACCTGCTCTTCAAGTAGTCTTTGATTTCAAGCAAACTTGGACTTCAAGTTGTAATATTTCAGATTTTTAGAAATTAAATAATAGATTAATTATGATTTATTTTATTTATTCAGGGTATTAATTTCAAAATTTTTTATATTAATTAGATATTTTTTTATTATTGATTTAAAAGCTCGGATAATTGAAAAATAATGAGGATTTTAGATATACGGTTTAATTTGAATAATTAGATTTTGAACTCTATTTTATGATTATAAAGGAAATTGGTTTCTATTATCTTTAATTATTGAATTGGAGTATTTATTTAAAAATAAATTTTATGTGGATTAAATTTGGTTTTAATTAATATTCTACTTAAACCTAAATTCCTCAATTTTATACACAAAATCCTAATTTCCAAATCTAAATCTAACTCTAACTGCCTCATCGCCTTACCCACCGTCACACCCCCCATTTCCCTAAATTACACACACAACACAAATCAGAAACACACACACACACAACAGAAGGGGGAAGAGAGAATCGGGAGAGAAGAGAAGGGAGGGAGGACGGCGCCGGCAGGCATCACTGTCGTCGTGCGTTGCCGTTGAAGGAGGAGGAGCGCGAACCAGACCCATGGAAGGAAGGAGCATAGCACACGCAGAGGAGGAGAAGTTGTTCGCTACTACTGAACCTTCGTTGCCAATGATTTGCAAAGCTGAAGCTCGTCACTGCTGCTGTGCCATCGCCGAGGAGCTTGAAGGGAGAGTGGAAGGCTGTCTCGCAGCCGTTATACTCGCCACCACCTAATGCAATCCATTATTATTTCATTAGAAAAAAAATAAAAGGATGAATAAATCCTGAAGATTTACATTTTAGACATATTAGTTCCTAAAAAAAAGTGCAAAAATGTTATTTGTACACCAAAATAATCAGCCACCAATGTATTTGTGTATAAATACATGTGTGGTTTAATTTATTTTCAATATATATTTGCATTCCAACATATATTTTATACTGGTGGCTGACTTTGGTGGCTGATTTTGGTGTACGCATAGCATTACTCAAAAAAGTATTAATAAAATTTTTCAGTATAGTCGATGTGTACATATTATCTCTAAATTTATCCCTATGATTTAGGATAGAAGATCTTAATTTGAACTAATTTGTCCATGTTTGCTATCGTAAAAGACTTTATTGATATATTTTTTTATCTTTTAGAATCAATCTGTATAAAATATAAATTTTTAAGGGTTTATTTATCACTTTATTCTTTAAAAGATTATATGAATAATAAAATTATTTTGTAATAGTTAGAGATATATTGATCCATATAATTTTTTTCTGTCAATTTAAATTTTTAGAATTTGATTTCATATATAACAAAATATCAAAATTTCTATGACAAAAAAATTAGAATTTAATAATTGTTGATCGAAATTCATCCATATTAAAAAAATTTGTATGAGAAGACTTGTTAAAAATACATCTTCTTATCTAAAATGTTGGGACAGGAAGTTTCATCACAGCAGTGATCTATGTTACATGATTTGTGATTTAAATTGAAAACAAAAAACGAAAGAATATTTTATCCAGATTAGTAACATTCTCTTCATCCGCCACAAAGAACAAAAGAAAAAGAAAAAGAAAAAGTTAGGCTTTAGGGTGCCATAATAATGCCACTATATATCGTACACCAAGCCCGGCCCACCCCATACTCATTAATCAAGCGTTGCATGTAACTTGTAAAACTAATTTCGAATTTAAGTTAATATCATTATGTGTTTCTTATTTAATAGTTAAACTATTGAATAAAAAATAGTCAAATTTTTTAATTCGATACTAGTATAATATTAACTTTTTTATTAGTACTTAATGTATGAATATATAGATCAATTAAATGTATTTGACATTAAATAATAGATATTATAAATTTTTTCATTAATATTCAAACAAACGACAAAATTTTTCATTTTTCCTTTTATTTTCTTTTTCACATATTTTTCTATTTAAAAATGTTATTTAAATACAAAAAATAGTCATTATATATTTATATATGTTGATTTACATATTTTTAATAAAAAATAATCATCTCTCAAAATTACAAATTAAAATAATCAATTTTTTTACATTAATATATAACCAAAATTTTTTATTATGAACAAAATATATATTCATATATATAACAATTACTTAATAACTAATTTTTAATATCCAATATAACATGATTATTTTATTTCTTTCAAACATATATACTTCTAAAAATTAAATTAAAAAATATATTCAACCTCTTTCTATTATCTAAAAAAGAATAATTTTTTTATTAAAAATGAAAAAATTTGAACCAATAATTCTTTAGATAAATATAGAGAGATTATATCATTTAAACAATGATTCATTGGTCCTAAAAAAATATAATTAATTGATGACACAAACTTTAATTTGACTCGACAAACATACAAAATTACAAATCAATATTCATCATTCATGACTTTTTAGACTGCAAAATTCATGCACGTGTTGTGGGCCAACAGCCATGCATGTAATGATCCATATATGTTCCTTGTATATAATATAATTTTTATAGTCTAATTTTAGGGAAAGATTTGTTTGTATTTTGAATTTTTTTTTTGTTTTTAATTTTTTTTGTTATTAGAATTTTGTAAAAAATAAAAAACAGAATTTTATTATTTTTATTTTTTTACAAATTTTTTAAAACAAAAATGACTAAAATTGATAAAAAATAAAAATAAAAAACACAAATCAACATAAATTTTTGGATATACACCTGACACGTAAAATACCCAAATGATCATTCAGAGAATAGAAATATATGCAAATTAAAGGATATTTATAGCCTATGACTGAATTTGGAATCATCGTTGCTATATAATTATAGATTATAGAAAGACCACCGACTAGGGACTATTTCTGTATACAGGTAGGGGCATGGGGGCATCAAATTTTTTACCCTATGTTTCTTATTCAAATTAAATCTCCACCATAATTGGAAGTTCCCACCGTCCCTGTTCTCTCTCTCTATCTATCTAACACCCCCCCCGGGGGGGTTATGTCGTGTACCTATAAATTAAAATAACACAATTCTAATTTCTAAGTGAGGGTTTAATTTGAATTAGGCAAGAGTAATTTTTTTTTAGGTTAAATTACATTGTTAGTCTTTATATTTTTATTGAAATTATAAATTAGTGAGATATTTTAAAAATTTATAATAAAGTCTCTGTATAAAATATAATTTTATAATTAATTCTTCAATAATGTTTATAAAAAAAAATGCACATTTATTATAATATTCTCTTCTTTCTCTTCTCCCTTTTCTTTCTCCTCTTCTAGTCCTCTCTTAAACATTTTTGTTCTTCTTCTTCCATTACCACCTTGAGCCACCATCGCCAAAGTCCGCCCTTGTCTCCTTCTTATATTATCACTTCTCTTTCCCTCTTCCTCTCCTTTCTTCTATTTTCACCACAAATCAACATAAAAATAATAGCTCAATTTACCATAATCATATAAAAAAAAGCAACAAATCAATATATTATAATCCAATAACTAAATAGCTAAAAAAAGAAAACTAAAAACTTTTCTGATAATGTAAAGACAGAACGCAAGAGAAGGAGAGGGAGACGAAGCACGGCAATGCAAAGACTGGCGAAGGAGAGTAGCAGCGACGCGAGCCCCGCCGGATGTGAAAGAGGCGAGACGGGATTTATGAGCATAGACGCGGTGGATAGAAGTGAAAGACAGAGAGCCCTGGAGTGGGTTTCTGTCTTGGAAAGTGAAAAAGTGAGAGTGAGAGAGTTGGGGAGGGGAAGGGAGGGGTGGGGAGGGTTCAGATAGTTTAGGGAATTTTTAGTAATTTTTAAATGGTTAAATTATATATTTTAGTCCCTATACTTTCACTAAAATTATAAATTAGTATCTATTGTCAAAGACGTGCAACTCACATGTTTAAAATAGTGAATATGCTGACGAATATTCAGTTAAATTAAACATTACGTTATTTAAATAGTAGGGATTAAATTATAAAATTTAATTTTATTTAGAAACTCAATTATAAACTTTTAAAATATAAAGACTAATTTACAATTTTAGTAAAATTATAAAAACTAGCAGTGTAATTTAAATTTTTTTAAATAAGATCTTATCTGTTCATAATATTTATTCCTTCAGAGAAAACTTTTTATTCAATAAATATTTTTTTATATTTAAATTAATAAGATATTTATAACAAAAACTAACATTTACTTTCCACAAATTTTTAAGTTGAATTAACATTAAACCATTTATTATTTTTTTTCACGGGAACATCAAATTATTTATGTTATATTAGTTATGAAATGTCATGATACCAATCCAATAAGAGTTATATTACATATACATTAAAATTAGCCACCAAAGTTAGCTATTAATATAAAATATATACTGGAATATAAATACACATTAAAAATAAATTAAACCATACATACATTAGTAACTAATTTTAATGACTAATTTTAGTGTACAAATAATATTTTTATCCAATAAATATGCCTCTCGAAAGGCATGCTTCCATGCTGACTAGATCTCCAAGCTAGGGAGCCTATAAGAATTTAAATATCAATTATATTAAGTACATTGAATTATTATTTTGGTTTTACATTATATTGTCCCTGAGTTTTAACGATTGGTAGTCGTTTTCAGATTCATTTTTAAGCAATAAAGATGACTACTCGCGTAATAAAGATGTTTTTATGTAAAGGCAACATATAATTAAGTATCATTAGAAATTAAAATATTTGACTAAAAATTATTTAATATAAAATGTGTATTTTTATATTTTAGTTATTACATTCATATTAATACATATATTTTTATGTGAATACTCACCATCTATTAAACCAAATTAAATCAAATCGAACCATGTATTGAAAGTGTGCCTCTTAGCATTCCCCTCATATTGATGACGACTGAAGATAAATATAAGACTAACTAATTAACTAACTATGTATATAATCTCATATAAGGATATAACAGACTTGTAACTGAAACTAACACTGTTATATTAATAGGTAAAACAAAATACATTGCTTATAGACTAATATGTATACTACACTCTGGTCAGTAAATATTATATAGTTTTTGCCATCAAGAAATATTAATTTTTCAGTAATAGCTAGTCCAATCGTGCGTGATTAATATTCTATTGCAAATCAAATTGATTTAATTTCATAAATTTTAAACTTTTGTGATTTAAAAGATAAAAACAAAAAGAAAACGTAAATATTTTAGAATACTGAGACATAATCATTCGTGATATTTTGTCACCAATAATTATTGCGTTGATGCAGTCTAAATTTTTCAAAAGCCAACTTCTTTAACATGTGGATGAATATTGACATTCAGAAGAATTTCTGAGGTATTTGTGGACTTTTTTCTTTTATGGTTTGTGGTCTAACTAAGAAAAAGTTGCACCGGTGCAGGTTAGATGAGTTTTGTTTTTTTTTTCTTTTGCGGTTATAAATATGTCTAGCTCGGTTTGTCTATTTTGGTGAGTTAAGCGGAATGATCTCGTGGGTTGCGACTCATTTATTTATCAACAATGCTAGGAAACTAAGAGGGTACCAGTCAAAAACCAGCCAAATGTCTCTGGGTAAATCCAAAATCTCTACGTGAATGGTGTTTATGCTAGGCATTAGGATGTTTCTTCTACTAAGTATCAGAATGTTTCTTTTTCATACTAAATGGATGTTCTTTTATATATTTTATAAATTTTTTTATATACTAATAAGAATCGGAATTGTTGAAAGTTTCGTCATCTCTGTCCCTATTTCTCCAAAGTATCATTAAGAATTTTAATTTGGGGTGAGAAGCAATTAATATCAAATATTATAAATTAAAAATAAATAAAATTAATTAAATATAATTATAAATTAGTTAAATTATTTACTTTTTGTTACCTCTTGGTTCCGTATTCTTTTCCTTTATTATTCTAGATAGTCTTGATTATTACATGAACAAGAGAAGTATAAGACTATAAGTAGTCTATCCCTCTATTATTATACTATAATACTTGAAACAATAACTATTCAATTAAGTATCAAATTTTAGATTTTTAATTATAAAAATATTAATATTATATTATAAAATTATTTATTTTAAAAACTTTAAAGTAATAATAAAAATAGATATATAAACAGTTATATCAAATACATACATATCTCCTGGCTCTATCATCATTAGAATAATAACACATTTTTAATAACTAAGCAAATAATACAAGTTTGGAGAAAAATGTAATTGATAGTTTAATTTAAGGTTAAATGTTTGTTTGTAGTATTGTTAGAATTTATGATAATAAACTTGTATGGTCAAATGTTTGGTTGGTTATTATGTATGAAAAAAAGAATTTATGTCAATAATAAAATCTAATCATACAAATAATAAAACCGACATAGTATCACACTAAATTAATATAAAACACATAAAAAAATATTTAAATATTATATTAATTTATAATATTGTAAATATATCCTAACAAGTATAACGCATCAATTGCTGTGAATGCAGTGGAATAAAAAAAATCAACAAAAGATTTAACCCTAAAGATTTAATTTATGTTATATATGATGAATGGAATTTAAGTTGCCACCATGTCTCATATATACTTACACCTACTACACATAAATTAAAATTTGTCGCAAGTTGAATATAGCTTTCAATAAGTGTTGGGCGAAGAAAATTTGGACTTTATACGAATTGGTATGTTGGTACATCAATATCACCAAAATGGATGTGAGGTGTTCACGCTAAAATGTGAGGGAATGGCATAATAATGTGTCATGGTCAATCCTCAATCATATAATTGAACATTGACTACTTGGGCACGCGCCGTGTACTTCTATTTGACTATAATCACATGTTGCTGTCTTAAATTGTATGATGAAAATTTAGGTACAATCGATTTTACATAAAGTTAATAACTGAAAGTTATTAGATAATTTAACTGATTTGATTAAATTTTTATCTAACAATTCTTATTTATTAACTTTACATGAAGTCGATTGTATCTAAAATTTTACCTTATTATATATATATATATATATATATATATATATATATATGAAAATTTTTAAGTATATTAATATACCGGTGTTTAATAATTTTTAATTATTAATTTTAATAATATATATTATATATATTTTTATAATTAAAATTAATAATTAAAATTATTAAAATATCAGTGTATCGATACATTTCAAAATTTTCCATATATATATATAATTGAAAGTCAGAAGATGTTAACGTTGAAAGCAGCGTTCAGGGTGTACTCTTTCAACTTAACCGACTTTTTATGTAGCGTTTGGACGGCATAATAAGTGTTGCCAAGTTCAGATGTGTATATTACGGGTGAATGTACAAATTTTCATAGTAACATACTAACATCATAAAGTTTTGGTATAATATGTTAAATGAAAATTGCCTAACCCTAATATAAAAGCTAATTTTATGCAAGATGTGTAAATTTTTAAAAGAAAAGTCTAGGGCAGCAATTTTATTAAATTCTGGCCAACATATAACCAGCAAAGAAAAGTGAGCTATTGGATGAAATCTTACACTAATCTCACACCATTAAAAGCCTCATTGATGACTGTTACGGATCCGGCCCCCCATCCCGGATCCAAAACCGAACCCAACACCGGTTCCCCGGGTCCGACCCGTTCCTCACTTCTAGAAGGCCCGAAAACGGCATTCTCAGACTCCTAACCGACTTTCGAATTCAAACGTCTCCTTTATCTTAGCCAAATAAGATAAGATAAGATATTCTCCATCACCTATAAATAGAGGACTCAGGTCCCTCCAGGTATTCATTCATTCCATACACTTTCTACCTCTCAGATCCATTCTGACTTGAGCGTCGGAGTGTCTTTGCAGGTACCTCCCCCCATCGCCCCCGTCAAGTGATCCGGCATCCGCCTCGACCCGCAGGTTTCCGATCCACCTCTCAACCCGTACCAGAGACATCTTGTACATTGGCGCCGTCTGTGGGGACCCTGCGCCAACCGGGCCCGATGGGGGACGTCCTAGAGGAAACCCCCTCAAGCCAGGATGACTCTCAACCAATTAACCCAACCCCCGAGCACCGTGAAGTCACAAACCAAGCAAGAATAGCAAGTACGGTCCAAAACGCGAACAATTACGACGTCACGGACAGACGACATCCCGAGAAAGCCAGCGACAAAGCAGCGCAGATCATCCAGGATCTCTGCCTCCGGGTTCAGGAACTCGAAGGCAGGATAACCAACAAAGGAAAACACAACAACGAGCACGGAAGCCATGCAACCTCCAGATCAAGATCTCGCCGCGCGGTAGATCGCCAACCCGAAGACACGACAGAAGAGACGGTCGCAGTTTATCACGCGATTACAGACGCGAGAAATCACCAGAACGGTGATACAACAAGAAACATAACCGTAGCACCTCTCGAGATCTGAGTTCTCAACACTACTCAGACGAAGATCGGAGGGACCGAAACACCAAACGCACGAGAAACGACCATATAATAATGGGCGCTACACCCTTTACAGAAAGAATCCTAAGAGCAAAACTCCCCAAAGGCTTCGACAAACCTACCGATATGAAGTACGACGGAACCAAGGATCCCCAAGAACACCTAACGGCTTTCGAAGCCAGAATGAACCTAGAAGGAGCAGCCGACGCGGTCCGATGCAGAGCCTTCCCGGTAACCCTCACCGGGCCAGCGATCAAATGGTTCAACGCCCTCCCAAACGGATCCATAACCAGTTTCCACGATATCACACGAAAATTCATGGCCCAGTTCACTACAAGGATCACTAAAGCCAAACACCCCATCAGCTTGCTCGGGGTCACACAAAAACAAGACGAATCCACAAGAAAATACCTCGACCGCTTCAACGACGAATGCCTAACGGTCGACGGACTCACGGATTCCGTCGCAAGCCTTTGCCTGACCAACGGACTAATGAACGAAGATTTTCGCAAACACCTCACCACCAGACCGGTATGGACCATGCATGAGATCCAGAACGTCGCCAAAGACTACATCAACGACGAAGAAGTCAGCCAAGTCGTCGCGGCCAACAAGCGGCAGCACGGCAACAACCAACGCGGCAATTCGGCTTCTCACCATAACGCAACACCCAAAGAGAATCAACGGGACCACCTGAGGCCGACCAACCGGACACCGAGAATAGGCAAATTCTCCAATTACACACCCCTAACTGCACCAATTACCGAGATATACCACCAAATAGCGGATCGAGGCATCATTCCGAAAGCCCGACAACTCAAGGAAAGGACAGGAGGCAACAAAACCCTCTACTGCGAATACCACCGAGGCTACGGTCACAAAACGCAGGATTGTTTCGACCTTAAAGACGCCCTTGAACAAGCCATACGAGACGGCAAACTCCCAGAATTCACCAAAATCATCAGAGAACCGAGACGCGCGGAGAGAGACAGGTCACCGGAGAGAGAAGGACGTAACCCGAGAACCCAAAAACGACCCCCAAGAGAAAGTCCAGAAGAAGACCCGACCATCATAGTAAACGTCATCACGGGCAAAGATGCACCATGCAAGTCAAAATCCAAGATAAAAAAAGACCTCCAGGTAATGGCCGTCAGAAACCAAGCCCCAACTCCCGTGTCCAACAAAGCAATAACCTTCCTACCCGAGGACTGCCAGCACGGCACCGCAGCCGAAGACGCACCCTTCGTGATCTCGGCGAAGATCGGAACCGGACTAGTCTGAAGAATACTAGTAGACACCGGCGCAGATTCCAACATCCTCTTTCGAGGGGCCTTCGACAAGCTTGGGCTCCGCGACGAAAATCTCCAGACGCACCGCAACGGTGTCACGGGACTCGGGGACAACTTCCTCAAACCGGAAGGCTCCATCACACTCCCCCTCACCATAGGAACCGGTGACAAGAGGAGGACGCTCATAGCCGAATTCGTGGTCCTAAAAGACTCCACTGCCTACAACGTCATCCTCGGAAGAAAGACGATCAATGATTTTTCGGCCATCATCTTTACCAAATACCTCCTTATGAAGTTCGTAGCGGAGGACGACTCCATCGGGACCATTCACGGAGATCGGGAAATCGCGGCAGAATGCGACAACACCAGCCTGGCTTTACGAAAAAAATCCCGCGACGCAGCCGGGATATTCCTAGCCGACCTAGACGCCCGACAAGACGGCCAACCTAGACCCGAACCAGAAGGCGACATGGAGAAACTGCAAATAGGACAGACCAAGGACGAGTAGACCTTCATCAACAGGAACCTCCCCTATGACCTAAAAGAAGACCTTTCCCAATTTTTAAAACAAAACAGAGACCTGTTCGCTTTCACGCCAGTCGACATGCCGGGGATAGATCCCGACTTCATGTCCCACCGGCTAGCCGTGAACCTCAAAGCCAAACCCGTAGCACAAAGAAGAAGAAAAATGTCAGCAGACCGAGCGGCCGAAGTCAAGAGACAAGTACAAGCCCTGCTCGAAGCAAACTTCATCCGAGAACTTCCCTACACGACCTGGTTGGCAAACGTTGTACTTGTAAAGAAATCCAACGGAAAATGGCGAATGTGCGTCGACTATACGGACCTCAACAAAGCCTGCCCAAAAGACGCCTTTACCCTACCGAACATCGACGGACTAGTGGACTCCGCATCCGGACATCGATACCTCAGCTTTATGGACGCATACTCCGGCTACAATCAGATACCCATGCACCGACCCGACGAGGAAAAAACAGCGTTCATCACCCCCGACGGCACGTACTGCTACACAGTCATGCCCTTCGGTTTGAAAAACGCCGGAGCAACATACCAACGGCTCGTCAACAAAATATTCCAGAACCTATCCGGAACAAAACTAGAAGTCTACATAGACGACATGCTCGCCAAAACTGACTCCGACGAACAACTCATCAACGACCTCAAGGTCGTAATGGACACCCTAAGAAGACACCAAATGCGACTCAACCCAACAAAGTGCGCCTTCGGAATGGAGGCAGGGAAGTTCCTCGGCTTCATGATCACACAACGCGGAGTTGAAGCCAACCCGGAGAAATGTCGCGCCATTCTCGAGATGACGAGCCCAAAAAACCTACGCGACGTTCAGAAGCTCACCGGTCGACTGACAGCCCTATCTCGCTTTCTCGGAGCATCAGCCCAAAAAGCAATCCCCTTCTTCAAACTAATGAAGAAAGGAGCCCCCTTCATGTGGAAAGAAGAGTGCGAAGCGGCATTCCAACACTTCAAGAAAACCCTGGCGGAACCACCAATCCTCGCCAAACCCCAAACAAGGGAAACCTTGTACTTATACCTCTCCATAACGGAAGAAACACTCGCGGCGGCACTCATCCGAGAAAACAAGAAAAAAGAGCAAAAACCTATATACTTCACAAGCAAAGTCCTACAAGACGCAGAGACCCGCTACTCGCGCCTAGAAAAACTAGCCTTTGCCTTCCTCACGGCGTCCCGACGCCTGCGACAATATTTCCAAGCCCACCCCGTAACGGTTCGAACCGACCAAGCAGTCAAACAGGTACTACAGAAGCCCGACCTAGCGGGTAGAATGCTAGCATGGTCCGTCGAACTATCCCAATTCGACATCAAGTTCGAACCCCGATACGCAATCAAAGCACAGGCCATGGCCGACTTCATCGCAGAGATGACCCCAGGAAACACCCCTCCCGAGGCATGGAAACTACACGTCGACGGCTCCTCGAACGTCACTTCCGGAGGCGCCGGAGTCATTCTGGAAAGCCAAAACGGCGTCGTGATCGAACAATCAGTCCGATACGATTTCCCGGTCTCAAACAACCAAGCAGAATACGAGGCCCTCCTGGCAGGCCTAACCCTAGCCAGCGAAGTCGGGGCAAAAGTCCTGGAGATCAACACGGATTCGCAAGTAGTCAGTTCCCAAATCAACGGAGACTACCAAACGCGAGATCCCCTACTACAACAATACCTCGCCAAGGTCAACAAACTAAAAGAAGAATTCGACCAGGTAATCATACAGCACGTCCCCAGGGAAAGAAACGCCAGAGCCGACCTCCTCTCCAAACTTGCTAGCACCAAACCAGGACACGGCAACAAATCGCTAATTCAGGAGATCGTCAAAACGCCGTATGTATCCTTAACAGCCGACACCCACCTGACACACTCCCACCACGAGTCATGGACCTACCCCATCCTACAGTACCTCCTCAACAGAAAACTGCCCGAAGACCCTAAAGAGGGAAAACGAATAAAAAGGGAGGCCGCCGGTTATACGGTCGTCGCAGGACAACTATACAAACGCGGATTCTCGCAACCCCTGCTCAAATGCGTCGAGCCCGGGAGCACGGAATACATACTACGCGAAATCCATGAAGGCTGTTGCGGCCACCACGTCGGAGGTAAAACCATTGCCCAAAAAGTCATCCGCGCCGGCTACTTCTGGCCCACGATCATCCGGGACTCCATGCAACTAGTGAAAAACTGCGATAAATATCAAAGGCACGCCAACATCCACCAAGCCGCCCCACATCAGCTCAGCATCATATCGGCAGAACGGCCATTCGGCACCTGGGGGATCGACCTTGTCGGACCTTTTCCCACGGCACTAGGCCAACTCCGATATCTCATCGTCGCCATAGATTATTTCACCAAATGGATCGAGGCCGAGCCACTAGCCTCTATCACGGCGACCCAATGTCGAAAATTCCTTTGGCGACAAATCATCACCCGATTCGGGATCCCCGAGATCGTCATCTCGAACAACGGAACCCAGTTCGCCGACACAAAATTCAAGGAATTCCTAAGCGGACTACGCATATCCCACCGCTTTAGCTCGGTAGAACACCCCCAAACAAACGGGCAAGTGGAATCAGCAAACAAAATAATAGTCAAAGGCCTCAAGAAACGACTCGACGAAGCCAAAGGGCTATGGGCAGACGAACTCGGATCGGTCTTATGGTCGTACCGCACGACCCCTCAGACAGCTACCAGGGAAACCCCCTTCCGATTAACCTACGGCACGGAAGCTATCATCCCAGTTGAAATCGGCGACCCAAGCCCACGAAGAACAATCGGAGGCAACGACGAAGAAGCAGAACGAGACCTCACTGGCGAAATAAGAAGCGTAGCCCACCTCAGAGAGCTAGCCCTAAAACAAAGAATAAGCCTGAGATACAACCACGGAGTCATTCGGCGAGAGTTCACAACTGACGACCTCGTCCTACGACGAAACGACATCGGTCCCCCAACCCCGGGAGAAGGGAAACTCGCCCCCAACTGGGAGGGACCATATAGAGTCAAAGCTGCAATTGGGAAAGGAGCGTACAAGCTCGAACGGCTTAACGGTAACGAAGTCCCGAGAACGTGGAACGCCGCCAACTTACGGCGATACTACTCCTAAAACCAACCCAGGTCTCCATTTCCCCCCCTCCCCCGTTTTCTTTTACGCTTTCGCTTTACTTATTTGCAAAATTACATTTACATTTCAAAACTACGCCTATGTATCAAACTCGGGTACTCTTTCCCGCCAACAACGGAGGGTTTTAACGAGGCCCACCCATCAATAAAATCACATTACAAAGCTATCCCTAAATTCTTTATTTTTTCACACAATGTCCCAAATACGAAACAAAAACACGGCCACAACTGGAGGACCGATCACCCTCCAGGCCCAACCCACGGATATCCATATAAACCCGACCACACGACGGTCCACTCATCCCAAATACGGGAAGAAGATTAATTAAACGGAATAGCTTTAAAACGAAACTTACGAAAAGAGCCCGAACGGCTCGAAAAGTTGTTAAAAAAAAAACCAAAAGTTACGGAGTCACGGTTACACGGCCCACGGCCAAAACCAAAAGTATCCAAAAAACAAAGTAAGTCTAAAAGAGCGGGAGAACAAAGATTACAAAGACAAAGCTACTCGAGGTCGACTATCCGGCCATCACGAACGGTCTTGAATGCCCCCATCACGGACACATCCACTCCCGGAGCAAGCACCAGAGCCTGCGCCTTCATCGTCTCCTCAGTAGCAGCAATTGCATCCTTAGCATCGGCCAGCAGTTCCGTTTTCTCCCTCTTCAATGCAGCAACCTCGGCATTCAGAGCCTCCGTCTCACCAAGAAGTACGGCAGCCTGGGAACCCGCGTCGGAAGCCTTGCGCCGCTCCTCGCCCAGCTGAGAAAGGAGTGAAGTCTCAACCTCGGAAAGCTGGAGAATCTCCGCCCCGGCTTCCTCAGAAGACTTCACCGCCTTCCCCCTCGCAATCTCAGTAGCCTCGAGCTCCTCCTTCAACTTAGCCACCTCAGCCTGAGATTGGCGAAGTTTCTTATCCAATAAACCGACCTGAGCCATTACGGGCTCAGCCTTCCGAACAACAACAGCAGAGCGAAGGAGAGCACGATACACTGACTTGGCCTGGAACGAGACATCACAGCCATCAAAATAAGGCTCCGTACCAGGCATCAAATGTTGATCAATAAAACCCGGAGCATCAAAACGACGATCCATCACACTTGGCACCAAACCCTCCTCAAAAGTCTTGTTGCTCGGGTCCTCGGGCCTCTTTCTCTTCCGAGAAGCCTCAGCAGCCGACACTACCACAACCTCAGGAGAGTTCACATGGCCAGGGGAAACTTGAACCTCGGCCCGAGCAGCCGAGGAAATCACCTCCTGGGAAACCGGTTGAGATTCCACGGCAGGATTGGAGACAGGAGTAGAAGGAGACGAGGATCCCTCCTCCCGGCCAATCGCCGCCTTCAACCTAGCCAGAGAAGTCAGCCCACCAGCCATCTCAACTGAAAGAAATAAAAAATAACAAGTTACAAAAAGGCAAGAATAGAACATATGAAATCGGGAAAAGAAGACAAGGCACACACCGATATACGCCCGACAAGCCTCGGGATCCCCCATAACGTCCCGAGGATTCAACGGACGCTCACCAAACAAATGCCACAAAACGTTGGCAACGTCCTTATCCTCCTGGGACAAGCCATCGTAGGTGAATTTAGTTAGAACCGACGGGCCAGCCTGGAAGTTTCAGTATGTCGGAAACCGACGAACGCCCTCCGGCGACAGCCAGAATGGATGGTGCCCCTGGACAGGGCGCACCTTAAAATACTCCCATTTAAAACCATGAAAAGAATCCTCAAATAAGCCAAAAATACGGTGATGAGGCTGAGCCCGGAAAGACATATACCCCTTCTTATGCTTCCCCTCCTTAGTCGGAAGAGTGCATAAGAAAAGAAAAAGAAAAACAGGAACGGAAGCCGGAAGGTCGAGATACCGGCACACCAACTCAAATGACCGCACAGCAGCCCAGCTGTTCGGGTGAAGTTGAGACGGCGCCACGGAACACCGACTCAACAGATCCTGAACAAACGGCGAGAAGGGAAGTCGCACGCCAAGCCGAGTGAACATCGACTCGTAAACCCACATCCAATCCGGAACGGTGGGGGAATGCAGATTCAAGTAACAAACGCGCTCGTCAGCATCCGGGAGGACGAGCTCATACCGCCCCTCCTCATCACCACCGCCACAGATGGCCCCCTGATCACGGAGCCGTTGAAGGTCGCCCTCCGTCATCCACGACGGAACGCCCCATACATCACTAGTCACCCAACCATAACGATTGGGAACGCCCTTGGAAGGGGCTACTGGAGCCCTCACACCCTCATTTCTCCGCCGTTGCATATCTAAAACAGGGAGGAGCACCACCATCAGCCTACTAACCCTAGACAGAAGCAAGACAGAAACCTACACACCACTGCCAAACCAACGCGGCGGTACACCGCCATCACCGAATGAATACGGCGGTGCTCAACCCCTCCAAAAACTCAACAACCATCCCCCCAAAGAAACTAGTTCAACGCAAAACTAAAAACAAGCAGAACAATGCATGGCAAAAGACAGAGCAGCATTTACAAAATAACAGGAAAGAATAAGCGAAAACGCGCTAACCTGGAAATGCAGAAAGAACACTTGAGGAAGCCCGAAAAGCAGAAGCAGCAAGCAAAAACCAAAAAACGAAAGACCACAGAGAAAGGAGGAGACTTTCTGTTCAGATAGAAATTCTTCAGAAGAGAATGGAAAAAGGAAAAAGAAAGGGAAACGAGCGAGGGAACTGAAATAAAAATCCAAAACGGTTTCAAAGAGAGGGGTGAACTGACACAATTACCCCTAGGCGCAGGTAAAGCTAGTAGGGGCAGAAAAGGGAAAACGTCCCTTCACATTTAATGACCCTCCCTCGAAAAAAGAAGCTAATAAAGCATCGAAGAACGCAACAGACACGGCAGAAGCGGAGGAGTCACGTCGAACCAAAAAACGGTCAGACGAGCCCCCAAGCGAAACCGGAGCCGAGGCACCGATCTCCCTCCAAAAAACAAAACGAACTCCCGAGACAAACCAAAGCCCACGGACAGGTATCGCGCCTTTCAAGCGACAGACCGACCTTGTTCGCTCCCCCGCTGCGGGGGCAACTGTTACGGATCCGACCCCCCATCCCGGATCCAAAACCGAACCCAACACCGGTTCCCCGGGTCCGACCCGTTCCTCACTTCTAGAAGGCCCGAAAACGGCATTCTCAGACTCCTAACCGACTTTCGAATTCAAACGTCTCCTTTATCTTAGCCAAGTAAGATAAGATAAGATATTCTCCATCACCTATAAATAGAGGACTCAGGTCCCTCCAGGTATTCATTCATTCCATACACTTTCTACCTCTCAGATCCATTCTGACTTGAGCGTCGGAGTGTCTTTGCAGGTACCTCCCCCCATCGCCCCCGTCAAGTGATCTGGCATCCGCCTCGACCCGCAGGTTCCCGATCCACCTCTCAACCCGTACCAGAGACATCTTGTACAATGACTATTTGATGGCTATAAATCCCAAAAGTTGCTGCCCCCTAACATTCCTCATTTTTAAAAGATGTTTGTTGGGTTAGATGATAAATAGATACGTGATACGACAAAAATATGGATAAATAAAAATACGATATTCAGGTTATACCACATCAATAATTTGTTTTTATTAAAAATATTTTATATCATTATTTATACTAAAATATTTTTATAATTTATTAAAAAAGACAAAAATATTTTTTATTTATTTTTACAAAAAAGTTTAAGTATTTTATTTTGATTTTCACAAATATTATCCTTTTAAATTTATCAAATATCAAAATTTAATTAATTTTAATGTTTGAATTTTAAATTTCAGATAATTAAAAAATAAAACAAAAACCAGACATGAAAGAAAAATATTTCTACATCCTCTTTTCCTAGTGATTGTGGTAGCAACGAAAGCAAAACAATAGATGAACCCCAACACTTGCTCTCAAAGACCATGGATCTACAGAAATTTTGCGATGGTGTCGAAGCATAATTTAATTTAATTTAATTTAAGTTTTTAGTGTTGGATTAACTGGGCAGTAGAAGATTAACAAAGCAATACAAATTTAGTTATAGTTTAGGGTTTAGCTTTTCGTCTTAAATATTAGATTAACTATGTTCCGTTATAATTTAATTTAATTTGGGTTAATTTGGTTTAATTTAATTTAATATAATTCTTAAATATTAACTTATCTATGTTCAGGTTTGTAATATCTGTTACATTAAAGTATTTTTTTATTAGAATAATCCATTTTAGATAATTTTTGTTTTCTAAATTCTTATGGTTCTTAAAGAATTTTTTATCGTCGTGCAGTCCACCGATGTATCACGAGAACGAAGAGGCAGCATGGTATGTCCCCTAGACAAGAAAATCATGTCGTACCTACAGATGGCCGGCTTAGCCCATCTCACGAGGCTCAACAACCACCGGATTAGGTTGGATGAGCCATTAGTGAGTGCATTTGTTGAGAGATGGCGTCAGGAGATGCATACTTTCCACATGCCATTCGGGGAGTACACGATTACGCTACAGAATGTAGCATACCAGTTAGGGCTCCTGATTGACGGACAGTATGTCAGCGAATGTCTGTCGGACTTCGAGCGATACATTGATGGCGGTCTTTCAGCATGGACTTGGTTCGAGGAGTTATTGGGTGTGTTACCACCGGCGAACGGTATCGACAAATCCACTGTGAAGTGCACTTGGATGCAGGAGACATTAGTGACCTTCCCTAGGGTGCAGACGAAGAGACAGACAGGAGATACGTGAGAGCATACATCATGATGCTATTATCGACGCAGCTCTTCGGTGACAAGTCCGGTATACACATGCATATTAGGTGGCTTCCGTACTTAGCGAGATTAGAGGACATGGACAGATATAGCTGGGGATCCGCCACTCTGTCGTGGTTATACCGGTGCTTGTACCGTTTGGCCAACTAGTACGTGGTTAAGTTGGCCGGTCCATTACATCTCCTCTAGTCATGGATCTTCTAGCAGTTTTTGGGTTTTAGGCCTGATGGGTTTGACATCTTTCATTGACCATTGGCGATGAGGTACTCAAAGTTAATAGTTGTTTTGTGTATTACTATTTTTGCAGTTTATGATTGTTGTTGATAGCATGTCTTGGGTCGCAGGTGGTCAGGACATTGAATGAGAAGGTACCTCGAGTCGCACACTGCAGACTGAGGATAAATTTACTTCGGATTGGGGATGTGAGTGTTAAACATTTCAAGCTTTTTATTGTTACGCTATTTTGTCTTCTTACTATTCATGATGACATTAGAGAACCATTTCTCTTTATAGTTCGCATGAAAGCCACACAGCTTGCCAGATGTCGTACAGGTAGTACATCCTGAGATACTAGAACTATGGCACACAGTGTTATAGAGGTCTGTGACGGCATTGATCTATTTTACTGTCATAGAGTTGCATCAGGTGAATCGGATTGTAACAACCACCCTTCTAGAAACAAAATTAAATTCGAAATTTGAAAATCAGTTAGGAGATAGGCTTAGAATTTTAAATTTATAGATAGGAATCTAGTAACCACACTCGGTTTGAAATTAAAAGTATCCCAACCACCCTATCCCCAAATGTATATAAATAGGGGTGCACCTATAGGTAGAAAATCACTTCTCTCAAATACCAAAACCTCTCCCTTCTCTCTCTACAAAATATATTCTGTGTGCAAATACAAGAGACAAGCTCAAAGAAGCGTTAGAAAAAAAATAGTAGGAAATTATGCCTTTCTCACTTTATGTTGGCATGTAGTATGCTCTAGTTATTTTTCTTCCATCCATGCATGGTTACTATCTTTCATATGTCTCATGGCATTAAGTACCTTTTTCTCATCCCTTATCCATATTGACCATGTCTATCTATTTTTGTCATTCATAATCTCTTGACTCATGAGTACATACTTTCTACCATGTTTTATTTAATTATTTAGTATATCCTAATTTTATCCTGTGCAATTACATGACTTTTCACATCATTATATCATTTATATTCCTTTAATGTTGAGAGTACATAACTTTTTACCATGTTACATTTCATTATTTAGTATATCCTAATTTTATCTATCTTCATGAATGCTTCTTGTACGACCCTCTTTTATGTATGCTTAAAATAACCTTGATTGTAAATTGAACTGAGGGAATGATCCTTCGGTAAGGGAAGGTGACCCCAAAGACAAGATATCGATATGATCCTTTGGTAAGGGAAGGTGATCGATCGAGATGATCCTTCGGTAAGGGAAGGTGATCGCCAAAACGTTTGGGATAAGAACCTTCGGTAAGGGAAGGGGACTCCCACCTTTTATATCGGTTTGAGCTCAATACCTTCCATAAAAGTTATAAGTTAAGAAAGGAGAAAGCATGAATGAAAAGTTTGATTATGTTTTTTTAAGATATGTTTATGATTATGTCGATGTTACTTAAGATGTTATCCTTCTATTCTCTTTCTATGTTCTTTCCTTTTTACCTATATGTTTTACGCTTTACAAGAGCTTCATATTACATGTCATATTGTACGACTTTCTTTTAAAATCCCGCACGTGGGCTGGAGATAGATATGGAGGTGTTGCATAGCACTCCTACTGAGACGTTAGGTTCTCATCCCTTTTTCTTTTCTCATACTGTCTCCAGAGGAACATAGCACAACGGATAGAGACGACGCAGTGCCCTCCGAAGGTAACTTCTGAGTATGACCCCTCAAAGCACGCGTAGGTAGTTACGACCACTACTACCGTGCTCTAAACTATCTACTTAGGTCGAGAGTTCGTGGAAGGAGAATCCCAGCCGCCCATCGAGTCCTAGTTCATCCCACACAACGGAACCAGATCTTCACTGCGCGAAAAGGTGTTGGAGGAAAATCACTGATACCTCGATACGTGAATAACTGAAGGGTCCTGACCAAGGATAGGATAGGACACAAGTATGGGAGCCTCTCCAACGAAATTAGTTATGACGTATTAGTTTCTTTTCTTTGTTTAATTACCTCTAAGCATTTTATTTTGAACCGTACTCATGCATAAGTTTATTATTTCATATTTATCATCGTTTTAGTACTACTTGTTTTCCTCTTCACACGTACTTCTTCCCTTCCTTGCGTAACGATTAAGTTCAGTCTCTTTCTCTATCGAGTGTGCCATCTTATTTAAAGACCCTCAAAGATAGGATATAACTTAGGGTGTTACATTAATAGTATCAGAGTAAAGTCAATCCTAGGGATTCTGTCCCAAGAGGTATGGCTAATAAAATTTCTTCCTATGGTTATCCATAAACAGGGGACATATGGCAAGCCGTGGACGCCCACGTGGCTCGAGCTCGAGCTCATCAAACCTAGCAAAGCACATGAAGGAGATGGCCAAGGCAATGAAGGAGCAGGCCCAAGCCACCATTCTGATGGCCCAGCAACTGTCCACTGGGGACAAGGATCCTAATATTCCCAGGCTGGAGGTGGGACAGACCCGTACAACTTTTGCTGACTTCAAGAAGATTGGTCCGCCTGAGTTCCGTGGAGCCCTCGACCCTGATATGGCAGAAGAATGTCTGACTGAAATAGAAAAGGTATTCACAATTTTTCCGTGCACTGAGGAGCAGCAAGTGAGCTACGCTACCTTCATGCTCAAAGCTGATGCCGAGTTCTGGTGGGATGGAGCAAGACGGTTGTTGGAGGATGCGGGAACAAATATTAGTTAGGCCACCTTCAAAGAAGCTTTCTACAAGAAGTACTTTTCCCTTTCTGTTCGAGAGTCCAAGGAGATGGAGTTTCTTTAGCTGAGGCAAGATAGGATGAGTATTGCAGAGTACACAGAGAAGTTCGAAAGACTCTGCAAATTTTCCGCCATGTATAAGGCTAATCCAGATGAAAAGTGGAAGTGTATGAAGTATCAAGGAGGGCTCAGGGCAGAAGTTCTAACCGCTATAGCCCCACTGGAAATCCGGGAGTTCTCCTCCCTCGTTAGCAAGTGCCAGGTGATCGAAGAATGCACCAAAAAACTAGCGTCGGAAAGAAGCGAGGCTTTCAAGAAAAGGCAACTGAATCAAGAATTATCTCAGCAGCCGCCGCAGAAGAAGGCCTTTCTTGAGAAACCTACAGGAAGGCAACCTCAACAGGGCACGGATCGCCAGGAACCTTCCACTGATGCCTCACCAAAGACCACCGAACTCAAGGAGTGTGCTTCATGTGGGAAGCAACATAGGGGTAGGTGCCTTGCCAGACAAAATGTCTGCTTCTGGTGTTTTCAGCCGGGGCATATCGCCAGGGAATGCCCAGCAGTTCTCCCACCCCTTGCCAATCCACCACAGCGTCAAGGGCGAGTCTTTGCCCTCAGCAGCAAGGAAGTCCACGAGTCAGAAGATCGAATCGAGGGTAAATGCACAATTAATGGAATCCTTTAACCATCCTAAATGATACTGGTGCTTCTCTTTTGTTCATATCTCTCTCCGCTACTAGTAAGATTAGCTAACCCATATCCAAATCACTATGCATCCTACTAATGACCTTTATCGACCGAATTAGGATGTAGAATTTGGGGACAAATTCTTTTTTTTATGGGGGTGATAATGTAACAACCACTCTTCTAGAAACAAAATTAAATTCAAAATTTGAAAATCAGTTAGGAGATAGGCTTAGAATTTTAAATTTATGGATAGGAATCTAGTAACCACCCTCGGTTTGAAATTAAAATTATCCCAATCACCCTATCCCCAAATGTATATAAATAGGGGTGCACCTATAGGTAGAAAATCACTTCTCTCAAATACCAAAACCTCTCCCTTCTCTCTCTACAAAATATATTCTGTGTGCAAATACAAAAGGCAAGCTCAAAGAAGCGTTAGAAAAAAAAGAGTAGGGAATTATGCCTTTCTCACTTTATGTTGGCATGTAGTATGCTCTAGTTATTTTTCTTCCATCCATGCATGGTTACTATCTTTCATATGTCTCATGGCATTAAGTACCTTTTTCTCATCCCTTATCCATATTGACAATGTCTATCTATTTTTGTCATTCATAATCTCTTGACTCATGAGTACATACTTTCTACCATGTTTTATTTAATTATTTAGTATATCCTAATTTTATCCTGTGCAATTACATGACTTTTCACATCATTTATATTCCTTTAATGTTGAGAGTACATAACTTTTTACCATGTTACATTTAATTATTTAGTATATCCTAATTTTATCCATCTTCATGAATGCTTCTTGTACGACCCTCTTTTATGTATGCTTAAAATAACCTTGATTGTAAATTGAACTGAGGGAATGATCCTTCGGTAAGGGAAGGTGACCCCAAAGACAAGATATCGATATGATCCTTCGTTAAGGGAAGGTGATCGATCGAGATGATCCTTCGGTAAGGGAAGGTGATCGCCAAAACGTTTGGGATAAGAACCTTCGGTAAGGGAAGGGGACTCCCACCTTTTATATCGGTTTGAGCTCAATACCTTCCATAAAAGTTATAAGTTAAGAAAGGAGAAAGCATGAATGAAAAGTTTGATTATGTTTTTTTTTAAGATATATTTATGATTATGTTGATATTACTTAAGATGTTATCCTTCTATTCTCTTTCTATGTTCTTTCCTTTTTACATATATGTTTTACGCTTTACAAGAGGTTCATATTACATGTCATATCGTACGACTTTCTTTTAAAATCCTGCACGTGGGCTGGAGATAGATATGGAGGTGTTGCATAGCACTCCTACTGAGACGTTAGGTTCTCATCCCTTTTTCTTTTCCCATACTGTCTCCAGAGGAACATGGCACAACGGATAGAGACGACGCAGTGCCCCCCGAAGGTAACTTCTGAGTATGACCCCTCGAAGCACGCGTGGGTAGTTACGACTACTACTACCGTGCTCCAAACTATCTACTTAGGTCGAGAGTTCGTGGAAGGAGAATCCCAGCTGACCAACTTGAAACTTAGCTAGAGCTCCTATATCCTATGTATCTCTGGCCCCAAATCTAAAAGGTACTCCCGATAACCCCTGTTGTATCATGGAATCCAAGTCCAAAGTTGAAAAGTGCGGGGGTACTGCTGAGTTCTTGAACTAGATGTTTTATCACCCCTAACTTGAGACCTTATAATCAACATAAATTGGAATTATGATCACAACCGTATAGTTTTATTGGATATTCCAGTACTCAAAAAGAATACAAATGCATTACCTCTACTGAAAAAATTATAATATCTAGAGATGTGTTTCATGAGGATAAATGTCTTTCTAATAGTTTCTTTATTGCTAATAATCCTAGTTATGATAGTACTACTTCTACATGTACTACTACTAAGATGCTTTTAGTTATTGTCATTCTTCCTCCCTCTTAATTGATATTTTTCCTATCTCTACAACACCTTAATCAAACCCTATAGCTAGCCCACCTACTTCTACTTCTATTCCCCCAAGTGCTTCAATGAGACATCAAGACATTAATTCAACACCTGATAAAAATTCTCTTATTCCTTTTTTATTTTTCACTGACCCAATTCCTATCTTAACAATTGAGATTGCTTTTCCCTTTGCTAACACTGTCTTATCCCCCAATCACATTGTCTTTGATAACATTCATCCAATATAAACTAGATCCAAGATAGCAAGTACAAAACCAAAGATGCTACCTGCCAGCATCAATACTCATGACAATTCTATTATACCACATCTTTCAAAATCTGTCATAGCTACTCTTTAATCCACTCAATGGAAGGAAGCTATGCTGATAGAATATAAAGCATTAGTTCATCACAAGATTTGAAGTTTAGTAGAGCTTCCTTACTTCGATCAAATGGAAAGGTAGTTAGTTGCAAATGGATATTTGTCTTGAAGAAAAATACTCAGGTGCAGGTTGTGAGACATAAAGCTCGTCTTGTGGTAAGAGGTTATACTCAAACTACTGGGATTGATTTCGATCGAGTATTCTCACCTATAATTAAGGCTGTCACTATAAGAGTGATATTCACTCTTGCGTTATCAAAGGGCTGGAAAGTCAAATTAAACAATATGACTTCCATAATACCTTTTTAAATGGTATTCTAAATGAAACCATTTATATGTCTTAGTTTTTAGATTTTACACACTCCAATCTCCATATTGTGTGTAAATTACACAAAGTCATCTATGGCTTAAAACAAGCCCCCATGACTTGGTATCTCACCATTATTGCTGCTCTAAAACAATTCGGGTTCACCTTTACTAAGTCTGATCCTTTCTTTTTTACAAAATTTTCTTCTAATTCTATTATATATATATACACTCATATACGTTGATGATATATTAGTGACAAGGAACAATGACACTGAAATCACTTCTGTCTTAAAGCAGCTTTATTCAACCTTTCTTATAAACGAATTGGGGGACTTAAACTTCTTTCTTGACATCGAGACTGTCACTCAATCACTTGATTTAATTTCTCACAATTAAAATAAATACATAAAAAAAATTATTATGCAAGGTTGGTATGTAAGAAGCTAAATCGGTTAGCACTCCCATGATTAACTCTTCAAAACTATCAGCAAATGCAAGTACTCCTTTTGAAGACCTCACATTGTTTAGATCAATTGTGGAGGGACTTCAATGTGTCACTATCACAAGACGAGACATAGTATTTGCAATAAACAAAATCAACCAATTCATGTCAAAGCCAAGCCAAGATAATTGGATGGCAACAAAGCGTATTCTTTGATATTTAGCAGGTATAGTTGATCTTGCTCTTCAATTTCATAAGACTAATGATCTTCATTTAACTGCCTTTTCAGATTCAGATTGAACTGCTGATGTTGATGATAAAAGATCTGTGTCTAAGTACTGTGTGTACTTTAGAGCAAACTTGATTTCCTGAAAATATTTAAAACATTTCACTGTCTGCAGAAGCTCCATAAAGGCCGAATCCAGAGCGTTGGCAGCTACTTTTTCTGAATTAGTATGGATTCAAATCTTTTTTAGTGAACTACAGCAGCCTTACACTTTATCTCCCACAGTCTTTTGTGATAATATATCCACTGTATGATTAGCTTATAATCTTATATTATATGAGAGAACAAAATATTTTGAATTGAATCTATATTTTGTAAGGAATAAAGTGATTCAATGATAGATTGTTGTTACTCATATTCCAGATTAAGTACAAATAGCAGACATTATAACTAAGCCCTTATCTCCATTGTTATTCAGCAAGTTCAAGAGCAAATTTAGGTTAGCACAAAAACCTCTCTAAATTTTGGGCCACAGGGGAGGGAGAGGGAGTGAGATATAATTAGCTAGAGTAAGTTAGTTAATTATTCTTGGCTATAAAATAGAAAGATTCGGTGTATAATTGATAACAGATTCTCTTAATAACACGCTTTTTTTAGTTACATCATATTCTTCTCATCTTTTTCTTTTTTCTCTACTCTGCCTTTGCTTTCTTGCTTCTTGGTTTCTCACTACAAGCTTTCTTACTTCTTTTCTTCAACAATTTCATAAATACTATTTAATAAGTTTTTGTAAAACATAGTTGGCCAGTTTTAAAAAGTCTATTTATATTATAGTACTTATTGGACTGCATACTTAAAATGTTTTAGTTTATGTACTTTTAGAGACATGATTTTTTTTTTAATTTACTAAACAGAAATAAAAAATTAAAATAAGATTGTGCATTTTAGGAGAAAAAATATTTTTTTAAAAAAATTTTACCAAACAGGATCTCAATTGAAATATTTTTATCTAGTTCTTTATTTAGATGATCTTCCAATCAGAACACTGTAAAAATGGATTTGATAAACATGTACAAAGCAAAGGAACATCAAGAATAATAGAGAATCCAAATACTTGTAGAAAAAATTTAGACACTTACCTGTATATTACTTCCTCTGCTCCATTTTTTTTTTAATAACTACAAATTTATAGTTGCATTTATTTAATTTGCATGTATTACATTCTCCATTTAATTTTCACAAACTAACAATGCCTCCAAGTTGGCACCGTCCTACTTCAAACCAAGGAGCAAATCCCAAAGGCAACAACCCACTGAAAAGTTAGTCTCCAACTACTAGAAGCAAATCCCAAAGGCAACTAATCACTAGTTTAGTGTCTAACTACTCTTGTGAAAAATTATATGCTTATAGTTATATGGTTGTGATTGGAATAATCAAATTATGAAGTGATCTTATCTGATTTGAACTGATTTATAAGTTAAATTTGTTGTACGGAATGGTTATATAAAATCAGATTTGAATTGTCTTTTTGAAATTTAAAATTCATATTATATTATCTTTAAAATGATTAAATTAGAAATTCAACTAATTGTTCTTACCAAATCCCATCATTGGATTTCAATAACAAAGGAATCAAATGTATGTAATCTAATAAATAGCTTTTTATTCGTAAAATATCTAGACACAAGATTTCATTTCCAACCAAATCAAATATTTTTTTTTATTTTTCAAAGAATATTCTAAACACACCCTATATATATACTTCTAGATGTTTAAAAACTTTCTTTTTTATATATGTTAGATCATATAATATAAGATAGTAATAAAAAATATTTGATAATAAAAAAAATAATAAAAAATAATCAAAACTTGTCTTATTTGATTTTAATTAATTGTCGCGACAATTAATAAAAGTTAAATAAAATAAAATTTAATTTTTTTTTGTCTCTATACTGTTACTGTATACTAATATACAATACTTCAATTTTGTAGGTTAGTATCGTCTCTCATTTAAACTACATTTAAGAGCATAATATGTAGGAAAATGATCCTCTCCAGGGAGAAAAAAATTGGATGGTATCCAATGTTCAATTTAACCATTTATTATTCTCTTCCTCTTATTTATTTTTGGTCCCACTCATAGAATCAAAGGTGATAGATCACACTATATTCTATCAATTGTTAAAAAAACTGGAGAGAATCCACTCCGTAATATATATGCCTTAATGATCAATAATTTTACACCACAAGCTAATTAATTGAAATTCAGAAAGCTGACGAATCAATGACTATTCCCACAATGTGATTGATGTTTTTCTTTTTTTTTTTTTTTAATTGGATGTGTTGGTATAAAATACATTTTATAATTTTACATTAGTTTCAACGTATATAGAAATTAGATTAAATTTTAGTTTTAATATGTAATTATTTTTTTTAGAATAAGAATACCTAGCTAAAAAATTCTCACGATATTATTTTTTTGTCTATTTTATGTAGTAAAATATTTATTTATTTTTGTAACATAAAAGCTAGCTTATTATATATGTTCCTATTTTTGTGAAGAGTAAATATATATGATTTTTTTTTAAGATGTATATAGCTGCTCAGCCAATAATTTTCTGGTTAATCCCTTAAATGTCTTGTTTGAGTTTGTGATTTCGTAATCAACTTTTGTCCACCTTCTCTGATCTCTTGCAAGAACAATTTCTAATTTTACCGTCTTGCCTTGCAAATTACATTTTAAGAATTTTATTTATCCCTAAAATTAAAATTTGTTGAAAAATACATTTTTTTTGTATGGCTAGACAACTAAATATATGCAAAGAATATGTAAAGATTAATTTAATTTAATCTCATATTGATTTAATCATGTCAATAATGTTAGTGAGGCAAAAAAAATAATCAAATTTTGTCTTATTTAATATTTATTAATTATTATAACAATTAATAAATATCAAATAAAACAAATTCTAACTATTTTTTACTAATCCTTTGTTGTTATCAAATATTTTTATAATTATATATAATCTACTAAATAATTTCAGATATACACATTTTACATTTAAAAAAAAAAGGTTAATTAGTTTCTAAACTTTTGCTTAAAAAATTTGTCAATTACCCTAGGCTTATAATTACAATTAGGTTGTTAATTAACCATAACAATTAGATATATGTTCTCTATTTTTGTTTTCTTTCTCTCTCTTATGATTATTTAGATATAGTTTAGCATCATCAGTCTATGGTGATGACCATCAGTCTATGGTGGTGATGGTGGTTGTCACCGCTGGAGAAATCTTTTTGCAGTGGCCCTAAAGGGACACGTGGAACTCACAAACCCATCAACAAGGTGTAAGTATGTGTTCAACTCGTGACACGTAGCAACATTTGTGCTACCGAGATACGGAGAATTCTTGCTACATAGGCGCAACTCCTTTCCAACTTCAGCATACACCCACTGCGCTTCCTCCACCCTCTTCTGTATCCAACTCGGCAATCCTGCCACATGGATACCTCCTTCTTTTGCCATGTCATCATCAAACACGAAACCCGGAACCTTGGTGATAACATCCTCGGAGTTTACTATTCGCAAAACCTTTGTCCCCTGCTTCTCCAACTGTCGTCGGAACCTCCGGTCGCCAACTCGAGGCCCACCAAAAGAAATGACCGTCACCATGGGCAGTCTGGGAAAGGAGGTATTTATATCATATGCCGCCAGCGTAGCTAATGCCGCCCCTAGACTGTGGCCAGTGATGGTCAAACTTAAGGGTTCTCCAGCATAAGCTTGGAGAATCCTGACAATCTCTTGTTTGACCATCTGCTGCAAACTGAGGGTGGAAGGGTTGTCGGGGATGGAAGAAGAGTAGAGACTCAAGAAACCACTTTCCACCATGGCCCCACTACCATGACACCCCATAGTTTTTCCGTCCATGGGATTGCATGGTAGGTTGGTGAGTGTGGCACGCAAATTCTCTAGCCATTCCAAACATGTGGTTGTTCCTCTAAAAGCAATAACAACGTCACGCCGACCAAGTCTTTTGATCTCTTCTTTGTTGTCACAAACTGCGACATAACCAACGTAGCTTGATTGTGTTGCCACCCAACTCGGTGCTTTGTCGACCCAGTTCGGTAACTGAATGCCGGAAGTTGCACGGAGGTATTTGGTTACCTTGTACCCTGTGTTTGGTAAACCGCAACGCTCAAAAAGTGTTGTCTTTGGGAATCTACAGTTGGCATAGTTTGGAGAAGAAGGATCAAAGTCAAAGGACTTGTATGCAGCTTCAACGAAGTGACCGTACCGTAGGATTTCAGCACGTAGGTTATCATCTAACGGGTCTAACAAACCCTCCCAATTGCTCATTCCTTGGTACTCCTTCCATCTCTTACCAAGTTTATTTTGATAAGTTCCAATGCCAAATGAAGATGTTGATGGTGTTGATTCAAATGATGACGAAGAGAAACTATTGTGGTCTTCTAAATTGATCATTTTCTCTAAGTGTAATGTGGCTTGTTGATGAGTGTTTTGATTGGAAAGGCTTAAGTTGTTGTAAGTGGTTGGTTTAGTAGATGATGGATTATTATGGGTAGTTATGTAATTTACACAACGGGGTTTGAGAGTGTAGGATGAAGGAAGTGTTGTTGGTATTATATTTCTAAGACTCATTGTTTTGTTGTGGGAATATTATGGAGCATGATAGAGGATTGGGAAACACATAAAAGAGTATGAGAATGAGAAGCTAAGAGAGAATGTTCTAAATTATTACACGTTTGCTGAGTATGTAGTGCATGCAATAAGGGGGTTTTATAAGTGGCCAAAAAGGAAGGGGAAAAAAGTGCATTATTTTGTAGGGATGGGTATTGATGTAGTGGACCTTTATTTGTGGATGAGAAGTAATGATAGAAGCCAATGGCATTGATGAGATTCCAAGTTAGATATTAAAGTTTCCGATTTTGATTAAAGAGAAGGGATATTTCTAGTATTATTGTATGTTGCTTTTGTTTGTTTTTTTTTTTTTTTTTTTTTGAATTAAAGGGAGCTCAACACAATAGAGTGGAGCAATGAAAGGAGCTACAAGATCATGAAAATATTAAATACAAAACAACTCCTAGTTATCTTTGGCATGGTCGTCAACAACCAAATGGTTCACCTCCAATCCATTCCTCGGCAAACGCAAATGACTTGTTTATAATTTCCTTCAAACTGGATGCGTGATTTCGGAACAACCTGTCATTCCTTTCTAGCCAGATTGTATTGTATGTTGCTTTTGTATATATTTTTTTATACATTTTTAAATTAAAAAATTATATATATAAAAAAGGACACAAAAAGAGGTATAAATTTATATTAATTTCTTTATCAATATTTTCTATTCTTTAAAAATAGATTTAGCAATAGTTTTTCTAAACGTTTTAGTTTTAAAATTGTTGAAGCTAAATATTTATGAATAGTGATAAATTTACAACTCGTTTTTTGTTAACGAGTGTCCAAAAAATACGAACCATTTAAATATATTAAAAAGGTGTAAGATTCTAAAATGTTGTTTAATGTATTTTATCTTTAAAAACTTAAAAATTTCACTTACTTCTTAATTAATTAATGCCTATTCACTTTAATATTAACAAAGAGTACGTTTGATTAAAACAAAATCTCGTTAGGTAAATTAAGGAGAAGAATAATATTAATATCGAATCAAATTGTGTCCTAAGCTTGGTTCTCCAAATATATAGTGTTGGAGTTGGTTGTAGTGTGGTGCGAGATCAAAAGAAATAAACGTCAAAATTTTCAGCCACCAATAACTTAGCACTTGATGAGTGTCGTTATCAATTATCCAAAGACTTTTCCTTACAAAGATATATAAGCCCACTGTCATGGAAGAAAATACATACAATATGAATCACACCCAACAGATTCGCGTAAAACACAGTCAATTGACTCTTAATTCTTACACGGTCATAAGTGTCGGTGATTATTTTCTACTATTATACTATTTTTTTTCTTTTAAAGATCTTATAATTAAAAGATAGTTCTTGACTTTATTTTAACAGAATATTTTTTTTATATTTTTTTAATAAATATCTTTTGAATGTTGAACACTATTTAATTAAATTATTTTTACAAATATTCTCTACATATAAGTCATTATTTTATACAAGTTCATATAAGTCTCTTTAACATAGTTCACCTTACGCGCCACTATCTAACCAACTTTTCAATCAACACACGAATATATAACTGCCTTTTTCGAAAGAATTTTGTTATTATTTTCGAATTTTCTCAACGTTTTCGATCTACGTTTTCTTCCATCTCTAAGTTCTATGCGTTTTTGAAATCAAACTCTAAAATTAGTTTTGAACAGTTATCTTGTTGTCGAGGATAATGAATAATTCAAGTTCAAATTGTCAAATGAACCAAAACGAAATTGATTATTGTTTTAAATCCAATCAAGTGGTTGAGGTGTGAAATGTTTTCGTTAGTAATTTACGATTCTGTAGGTGAATAATATTGTTTTTGTTTGTGAAATTATTGTTCATCGTTGATGGTTTGAATTGAATGTAATGTAAAAGTTCTGCATCAAAGAAAATATTTTTATGTATTTGCAGCAAATTTCAGTGTAACACGAAGATATTTAAGTGTATTATTTAAGAATTTTCGATGTATGTGTGCTGATAAGTTCTGCATAATCTAAAACTCTTCTTCTCCCTCCTCCTCATATTCTGTTGCTTCTTCTTCTTCTTTTTCATCATCATCATTATCATCTTCTTTTTTTTATTCATCTTTTTTTTTTCTTGTTTTATCTTCTCAATTTTTTTTTTTGTTTTACTCTCTTAATAAGAATAAAAACAAAAAAAAATCAAATAAAGAAGAAGAAGAAATACATAATGCTACAAAATTATTTGGAAGAGAACGAACTTATATTCTTTCAACCAGAAGAAAGAAAGAAATAAGGAAAAAAGAAGAAAAAATGCAGCATTAGAGAAAATATTTTTCTGTATTTGCAGCAAATTTTGATGTAACACAAATATATTTAAGTGTATTGTTTAAGAATTTTCGGTTTTTTGTACCGATAAATTCTGTATAATTCAAAACTTTTCATCTTTTTCCTCCTCATCTTCTGCTATTTCTTCTTGTTCTTTTTTTCATCATCATTATTATCTTTTTTTTTCTTATTCATTTTTTCTTTTTGTTTTATCTTCTAAAGTTTCTTCTTGTTTTACTCTCTTAACAAGAATAAAAACAAAAAAAAATTAAATAAAAAAGAAGAAAAACACATAATGCTACAAAATTATTTGAAAGGGGATGAACTTACATTTATTCAACTAAAAGAAAGAAAGAAAAAAAGAAAAAAAGAAGAAGAAAAAAATACATCATTAGAGGAAACATTTTTCTGTATTTGCAATAATTTTCGATATAACACGAATATATTTAAGTGTATTGTTGAAGAATTTTCGGTGTTTTTATACTGATAAGTTCTGCATAATTCAAAACTCTTCATCTTCTTCCTACTCATCTTCTGCTATTTCTTCTTCTTTTTATTTTCATCATCATTACCATCTTCTTTTTTTCTTATTCATCTTTTTCTTTTTGTTTTACCTTCTCAAGTTTCTTCTTGTTTTTCTCTTTTAACAAGAATAAAAATAAAAAAAAATCAAACAAAGAAGAAGAAACACATAACACTGAAAAGTTATTTGAAAAATGATGAATTTACATTCATTTAACTAAAAAAAATATAAAAAAGAAGAAGAAAAAAATGCAGCATTAAAAGAAATATTTTTTTTTGTCAGGAGGAGATATACCATGTGAGCTAAAGCTCATTGGCGGGAAGCGCGTAGATTGAGAATTATTTTTGTTAGGTTTAGACCAACTTATATAAATTTATATACCAACAAAATTTATATGTATAACAACCTTCTATTTTTTATTTATTTTTTATGTTTTATTAAACATTGTACCTGTTTTTTCATACATAATACTATTTATTATGGTACTTCCTATAATGAAAATGTGAATAATATCTTCTCATAAAAATATATATTTAGCCATAAAAAATAACAATAAAAAAAATAATGATGATGTTAGATAAAGATAACAATTTTATAACTTGTTGAAATTAAATTCTACAAATCAATATTTAATAATAAAAAAAATATTTTTATATAAAGACGATTATTACAGTTTTTTATTTTTATAAATTAAATAAATTTAATTATTATCAAAATAAATAATTTAAAAAATATTTATCGAAATAAATATTATTCTTTTATTTCGTTTATACTGTAAACGAGATACATATATTTTTTAAAAAAAATTAAATAATAAAAAATATTAATATTATTAAATTTGGATTATTGATAGTATTAATATTTTTTATTATTTTTAAAAAATTTTTTTAAAAAATACATGTATCTCGTTTACAATGTAAACGAGATATTTATCTCGTTTATAGTATAAACGAGATATATACGTTTCGCGTCCACCTGTCTTATCTCGTTTACACGGTAAATGAGATACATGCAAAATTATCTCGTTTACAATGTAAACGAGATAAGAGAGGGATATTTATTTCGGTAAATATTTTTTAAATTATTTATTTCGATAATTATTATAATTAATTTATTTATTAAAATAAAAAATTCCGATTATTACACTATTATTTGGAGTTTCCACCATTTTTTTTAGCAAACGAGTATCCACCATTTATTTTATATATATATATATATATATATATATATATATATTGTGTTTGGGTTAGTGTTTTTTGGGCTTTTAGGCTTTAATAAGAACAACAAAAAATGGATGAAGAAGTGAACAGTGTACGTTTTCAGTTTGCAGGAACTAGAAGAAAATTGGAGTTGATGAAGGGCTTTGATGCTGGACATTTGGGAACTTCTATAGTATTCATATAATGTTCTGGAACCAACTTAGAGCTTATATTATAGTTTTGACTGAAGGAGTTGTTATATTGTAGTTATCATGACTTATTTATATGTAATATATTATAAACCTTGTTAATGAAGATGCATATATATTTTATGATTTTAAAATAGAATTTCACAATTATTTAGTTAATACTTCTATAAATCTTACAAACTGTTATAATTACACCATTGCTACAAGGACTAATCTATTGCAAATTTTGTTGTTGATATATATTAGCTGAGAATTTTTAGTGCGAAAACATTTTAACTAATTTTTTAATTAATTTTTTTTTTATCAAAGATAGAAAAATTCAAATTCGCAACCTCTTAGGTGAATGTTGAGAAACTATGTCATTTGAGTTATAATTCATTGGTATTTTTTCAATTAATTCTTAACCATGAAATTTTTTGTGAATTGATATTTGAATCATATTTTAACCTACGAATTTTGCTACGGATTACTTATTATTTATGAAATTCGCTACAAAAATTACTTGCGATTTTTTTGGTTGTGAATTTTGTTATTTATAAATTTTGTTGAAAAGATTATCTACCACTTTTGCTGCTGATTTGTTGACACCTGTACCTGCAAAAAAGATTGCAACTAAATTTCCTATAAATTTTGACAAAATTACCTAATTCATGGAATTAGCTGCGAAAATAAAAAAATTTGCAGCAAATCCATGAGCTTATGCGCTGTGAATTTGAAGTCTCAGCAAAAACCGGAAATAAAATTATCTATGAAATTGGTAAATTCGTAGAAGAGTAAAGTATCGTTTTTGTCTCTATTAGAATATAATTAGGATCAATTAGTATTATTTAGTATATCTGAATATTTATTATTATGATTCTCTTAGTACTTATAAATATCCTTTTATATTGTATCATTCTAGATAACTTGAGTAGAAAATTTAAATAGACAACTTGATTACACTCAATAATACACAAATCTTTCTTCCAGTTTAGTCTCTTGTTTCTAACATAGTATCAGAGCCTAGGTTGTTTTCCTTGCGGTGAAATCAACCGTGGTTTTTATATTTTTTTTCTATGTCATTTTTCCTTACTTTTTGTCATTCATTTGATACTTTTTCACTTCACCTCACCAACTCTTAGCCTTTTTTTGCAGAACATGGTACTTTATCTGAGTTTTCTTGCTATGATATCATGTTAGAAATAAGAGACTGAGAGAGTAATCTGAAGAGTGTATTATTCAGTGTAATCAAGTTGTCTATTCAAATTGTCTACTCAAGTTGTCTATAATGATACAATATAAAAGGGTATTTATAGGACAGTCTCCAATCTTTGGGGTAAGTTCTATTTGTGTTCCTAACGTTTAAATCATCCTATTTGTATCATTAACGTTTATAAAAGTGATTTAATATTATCCTACTATCAATTATATTAACAAATCAGATTATATTTTTCAATTATTCTTACTTGGATGTATTCATTCTCAATTAGATACTTGGATGTGTTCGATTTTAATATTATACCCACTATTTGTGTTTAGATTCAATATATCCCTAAAAAAAGTGAATTATGTAAATGTTGTAGGAATTAGTTTCAATATTTGATGAGGTATTTCTCGGAGTAGATCATCGAATTCTATCCCAGATATTTGTATTCTAACTTCAAGAAAAAATTTTTAAAACTCAAACTAAAGCGCTTATAATGTGTAATTGACGGCAAAATAACATTGAATCACTTTTATAAACGTTAGGAATATAAATAGAACGATTTAAATGTTAGAGATACAAATAAAATTTACTCCAAACGTTGAGAACAAAAACGATACTTTAGTCATTCCCAGCAAAATCGCAAATGATTTGATGTTTTTTAGTAGTGATATAAGCCAAATGTTTGACGAACATAAAAGCCAAATGCAGCTTTATGGGCCTCAAATATTCAAACTTAAAAGGAAGACAATATTTGAATTTTGGACGCATTTTTGTGGTCCTCAAAAGTGGGTTTGATCTCAGTCTTTCTTCACACACTAGACACTACTACAATTTAATGATATTCGGGTTACCATTGTCCCTGAATTTTCATGTTCAACGTATTAATGTGTTCCTTAATTCGTTTATCAACCAAAATCCGAAACGTTAGATGCTGAAGTTACAATGGAATTCAATAAGTGTGATGTGAACTTATGAAACTTTGCATTCATGTATAGATACACAAGTAGAAATTAAAAGAATAACTGTTAAAATCGATAGAAAAATAAATAATTGTCCAAACTAATAAAAGAATAAAATAATATTTTAATTCTATAACGTTTGAACTTTAAATTAATTTTAATTTTGTTTTAATATTTAAAATATTTTATTTTTTCTAATATTTTGTCTTTTTTATTATTATCTTTTATTTTTTATTCTTTTGCCAATTTTATTCTCACTATAACTATTATTATTTATTTCATTCAGAGCAATTACGATAGTTATTCTTACCTAAAAAATGATAATAAAAGATGGGCATTTAAAAATTAAAAAAATAATTTCAATCGAAAGATTAAAATAAAATAAAATAAAATATTTAAAATAAAAATAATATATTTTTAACCATAAGTCGTTAAATAATGAATTAGAATGGAATAATAAGGTTATGATTATTGTAAGGGTTTTGCTAGATAGACAATTACTTTTGTAAACAATATGAACAATGGGTTTTAGAATTGACCCAATAAAGTAAAAAAAATATTATATCCGCAAATTACCTTCTAAACCTTAAAATTAAAATAACCATATGTACATCTAATAAATTGAACATCCAACCATTGTTAACCGTACATGAATAAATCGAATCAAAAGAAATAACCATCTAATTAAAAATAATAAACATAATCATCTGTATATCTATTGAATTGAACATTTAATATATCAATTATTCACATTATTTAGTATTTTCATTATTTACCTATACTTTTCGTTATTATAAATATAAAAGAGAATGATATAGTATGGGTGATGGAAAGTTAGCTGATATGTCAAATATTATTTAGTTTCCCTCTAAGTAGAGTTAAAGGATCTTGAATAAATTTTATCTTTTTTCTTTTCAACTTATGTAGAGTAGTTTCATACAATACTTAATTTCTCTCAAACTCTAACATGGTAATTAAGCTATTGTTTCCTCTCTTGTGAGCATAGTATCACAATTTAATCTCATGATCCAGGATAACTCTAATTTCTTAAAAAAATTCTATTTGTTAGACAATAAAAAATTTGAACAACATAAATAATAAGCTGATTTTTTAACCCATTAAAAATTAAAAATAAAAATTACCTCAATTCAAGTTTTAAAAAAAACCCTTTTAACTCTATCATAAAAAATTTTAACCATTCTTTCCCTTTTAACTCTAGTTACATTCCCTTCTAATCCAAACTCCTATTCTCAGTGTTGCTATCTTCCGCCATCATCAACCTTCCATTAAGAACAAACATCATATTTATATGAAAAACAAACCTTCTATTTACATTAAAAATAAATATCTCATTTGCATGGAAAAAAACATCCGCATGCGTACCATGTACTAATTGTGAGCATACAGAAATTTAAAAGAACTGTGCAGAATTGAGAAAGTATAGAACCTTAAAAGATTGCAGAATTCTCTTGATAATTGCCAGTGTAAAAGAGCAGGGCAGTTTCACAATTTTCACAGAGGAATAGAAAAAAAGAGATTGTATAAATATAAAATAAGTTATAACAAATTGGTTAGATATTTTGATTGGTTAAACAAATTTTTTGTTATTTTATATAAACTTCTTTTATTTGTTCATCTTATTCAATAATTTATTAAAGATAAAAAATTCTTTGCATAGTTGTACAGTTGCAAGACAAATTTATCAATTTGTTGAATGACAAGTTGAATGGGAAATTGTTTTTGTAGGATTTTAGACTTTTATTAAACACTTCTGTTAGAAAATAAATAATCACAAAAAAACTTATTGTTTACACTTGCTGGCTTCATGTTGTTATTAAAAAGGTTAATATGTTATTCTATATCCTACATTTCCTATCAGTACCCGAGAGAAATTACACCATCACTTGAGAAGCAACCATGATGCATAAAAAATTGGTCGCATCAATGTTAAGAATAATCTAAATAAGATTAATAATATATTGCGGGGATAGCTCAGTTGGGAGAGCGTCAGACTGAAGATCTGAAGGTCGCGTGTTCGATCCACGCTCACCGCATTTTGGAAAACAAAAGTTATTGCCTAGTAGGGTTATGTATTTTTTTAATCATTTTTACATTTTTTTTTGGTTCTATTGTTTACATTGTTCATGAGTAACGGATAAAATATAAAAGAAGGATGAATTGGATTTTGTGAGACATAGGCACAAAATAAGAAGAAAGATCCATTAGGAACAAAACAAGAAATCTAACTCAATTTTTCAAGAATGTAAAGTTAGAATAATGACTAAAGGAAAATCTAGAAAGCATTCGATGAGTATTATTGTATGGTGCCAATAATCACAAGGAGACACTAAAAGGGTCATGGACTCATGGAGCGCTACTACTCAGATGAAAGATTATATTTAATAAAATTATAAGTGATATGTGAATGAATAGTTTGTATTAATTTGTGTGTAGGCAATATTTGTATGTCTTGTTTGGTGAGATTTTGAGGTGTATTTAGCGTGATTGATAAAAATTATGATCTGTAAATTGTATTTAGTTTTTTTTTACGGCAATTTTAAAAGAAATTGTCAAATACTTATTCTCCTATTTTGGTTGAGACATGTGCGAATAATCTAAATATCATAAAGATGCAAATTTATTGTGCTTTTTTAAGTAACAGAGACTAGAGAATAAATTTATAGCTTTTTAATTTTAAATAATTATTTTATTTCTAGTATTTTTTTTGGTGTGTACCAAAACGATGTTAGATATATAAATATTTATGTATCATCTTCTATTAGTTTAAATTTTTCAAAAAAATAATTTTATAGTATGATATCAAATTTTTATGACCTAATTATCGATTTAGAGTTTGATCTTTATTGATTTCAAAAAAAAATTTATACAAAAATTTACACAAACAAAAAAAGTTTTCTACACAAAAAAATATATTAAAAATATAATTATTTATATATATATATATATATGTCAATAGAATGGGACAAAGGTAAAAAATATTGTCGTAAAACCACTTTTCTTATAATCTTATTAAGTGAATAGGAAGAAAAAATATGACACATTATTTAAAATATATTAAGTAAGAAATTTTATGAATAATTTGATTACCAGTAATGGTTTCTTCCAACATGAACTAGAAAATCAAAACAGGCGTGAGAAAAATTTAGTTAAATAAAAACACCATTCATTCTTGTCATAGCTTATTTTTTAGGTTTTTTTTAACTAGTGAAAAAAAAAGAAGAGAGAGAGACAAATTAAGTATCGCATCCAAAAGCTATCTAATATAACCAATTAAATCCAAACAAGCATAACAGATGAGAACTAAAACAATTATGATTTTGTTATATGTAAACCAAAATCAGCTATTAAAGTCAGTTATCAATATATAATATATATTGAAACATAAATATATACACATTAAAAATAAATTAAGCTACATATGTATTTATACACAAATATATTGGTTGGTGATTTTAGTGACTAATTTTAGTGTGCAGTAACATTTTTGGAACTAAAATTGCTTAGACAGCTTGGTACTTGTCTCCTACGCAACGATCACCATAAAGGATACATCTACACATATATTTTCCCTCTAAAATTGTTGAACAAAACTTTGAATGCTTGACTTCTTGACTTTGAACAAGGTTCATTGTATATATTAACTTCCATATATATATATGTTACTACATACAGGCCTCTTGGTAGGGAGCAAGGACTATAGTTTATAAATTAATTGATGCATGCATGGCATGCATTGAAAAGCAAATACATGTTTTTATTCAAATATAATACTGAACTATTACAAATAATAATGTGAACACCTTGGTCAAAGCTCAAATTAAATTAAACTCAATTATATATGGTCTTGCTTATTATAACTCCACCGTCCGTTCAACTTTCTTTAAAAACAATAATAATCACGTTTTTGCGGCAGAAAGCTAAGATCAGAAAGCTCACCGTCCATGCATGCATGCTCTCTAGTCTCTACTTTGTCATAATCGAATAGGATATACAAAGTGTGATGTATATCTATATACATGTTAGGTATGTTATGATTTTGCGAATGGCATGTAATGAAACTTGAAGGTAATTAAAGTTTTGAGAGAAAAGTTAATTAAATAACGTGTTTAGCATTTATTTTGTGATATCAAGCTCTCAATATTGTTTGTGTCAATTTGGGAAGCATACTTTCGGCCTTCAGCTATAGTGCGTGCGTGCCTAGCTAGAGTGGCGGTTGGCTTACCTAAAGAATTATTTTCTACACAAAAATATTAATAGAATTTATTTTTTTATTATATTTTTAATCATTAACTAAATTCTTTTAATTTAGTAATTCAACAATATATTTTTAGCATATGTTTTTAAATTTTGATAGTTAACTGATGACTAAAAATAATAAGCTATATTGATCCTCTAGCATTACTCTTTCTTATGTACAACTGTGGCTATTCACATTAACATCTTTTTATGTGAAGATAATTAGTTAAAAATAAAATGGTTAGATTATTTGACTTATTATAATTCTCATATCTTTTAAAAATAAAGTCTTTAGGTAGTTTATATATGATATGTATTTTTTATTTTTATCATGATACCATTTCTTTCAAAAAAAAAAAATACATAAATGTTATATTTCTAACATTCTTTTAAATACAATTTTTTTTAGTTTACTTAAATTTTTGCATAGATTCTCTTTTATTTTTTTATTTTTTTATGCTAATTTTTTTTTTTGAAGAATAAATGATCGAATTCTAAATTTTTCGGTAATAGCTATAAACTCTGATGATATTATATTCTGATATTACTTCTCCTAAAAATTTAAATTAATAGCAAAAAATATATAAATAACTATATCTCTAACAATTCTATCACTCCCTTTGTTTGGACCTTATTTAAATATTTTGGTGAAAAAAAATTCTAATATAATGTGATGAAATTATTTAGCTAGCCCAAAATTTTAAGTTATTTTATATACACTAATGATGATATACCTTACATATATATAAACACAATTTTTTTTAATGATTGAAAAGTACTCGACTGACAAAAATAAAATAAGAAAAACACAAAAAAATGGAGAATAGATCAAAAACTCTACTCAATCTCATAAAGAAAAAAAAAAAAAAAAACACTTTGCCTAACAAAAACTAAAACTAAAACTACATATGCATATATATGGCCTATAGTATAGTTCAAACTGTTTCTAAGATTTTTGTGATTGTAGTAATGTACTTTGACCAATTATAAATTCTCATGCATGTACGTATACTTTTTAAGCTTGCCACCATCTCTAATTAAGAATGACTCAAAGAAGTTTAATTAGTGAAAGAGTTCTTTCACATTGTAGGTTTCTACCTGTTCCTCTAAAATGAAATCAAAGAAAAAATATTGTGAAATTTGAAGGTACTCACACACGTGAAGAGTTCAAAAGTTGAAGTTGATGAAGAAGTATGATGGGTGAGAATTGAGATTTTAAAATGACTATCCATTTAGACAAAATTATGTATTAATTTCGATATATCATATTTAAAAATCAAATTGATAGCTATTTACAATGTTTTTAAAAAATGTTTTATTATTCTAAAAATTAGAACAAAATAATTTGTAAAAAAGAGTAAACCACATTTTTTTTCAAAAAAATATGGAATAATAAAAATATTGATATATATAAACTTCAAAGGTCATTAGATGCAATTTTAATAGAGCCTTTTCTCCCTTGAAATACTATTTTTCATATTCTTTTTTCTGGTATTCCTAAAGATTTTTGCTATAATAAATGAATAAAGAAATAAATCATTCTCCCCTTTTGAATTTTTTTTTTTGTTTCCTAATAAATCATTCTTTTTGTTTTTGTCAGAAAATAAATCATTCTAATAAGAGTTACAAACTTCTGCGAGAAGCCTGATCATATTGGGCCAGACGTTTTCTTTTAAAAGAAATACTTGCCAATTATCGTTCTCTTACTGATATTGGACCAAAAACGCATTCTTGGGCTTTATGGTTCTCTCATTTGGGCTTAGAGGGATTCCACAAAAAAAAAAAAGCAGAAATATGAAAAACGCCGTCTGTGGGGATCGAACCCACGACCACGTGGTTAAAAGCCACGCGCTCTACCGCTGAGCTAAGACGGCTTTGATGATAGTAATTTGTGTAATTATTAATTGACTAAATCAAAATAGTTCCCAAAGAAAACACCTGCTAGCACATCGAAGACAATCAATTTTTCTTGACAAAATATTACTTTTTGCTTCAAATATTTGGAGTGATTGTTTGTTCTATATGATTATTTCATCTTATTTGGATCCCAAACATTTTGAAATTGACACACAAAGTTAAATGTTACATGTAGTAAACTCTGACGATACTATATTACTGCAAATAAATTTGGAATTAAAAGAGATTTAAAGTATAATAACTTTAAAAACAGAAAAATAAAAGAAAATTGAGTCAAAAAATATTGAAGATATTATATCATTCTCTTTCCCTTTATATCATGATCAAGTTTCTATGTTTAGATAAAATCAGGCTATTCTTTACTAAATAACAGAAAAATTAGAGTCTAAAAAGATATGATATCCTTCGTTAATAATTTTTATGGGATTATGTGAGCATAACATTAATTAAGTCACTCTTAAAACGTTTAAGATATAAATAGGATAAAAAGAAACATAACAGATTATTATTCGGTGATGCTAAGTAGACAAAGAATAATTATAATATAGAAATATTATGTAAAAATTTTTATTTTTGATAAACAAGTGATATATACCTCTTTATCATTCATTCTTTTTATCACCTACTCTTTTTTTGGGTATTTAGAGTCATTAATTTCTTTTCAAAATTAATTTCAGTTTTTTCCAAATCAAATTCTTAACCTCCTTCAATTACATTATTACCCATTAAAATATAATTTTTCTGCAAAAATTATAGAGATTAAATTATAAAATTTTAATAACTTTTATTATATAACTCATAATTTACGTATAGACTATTAAAAAATAAAAAATATAATATAAACAAAAATTAAAAAATAAATTTTAAAAAATAATTATTAACTCCTCGTATTAAATTCATAAATAAGTAAACATATAAATATTAAATAAAAATATTAAAATAATTAAAATCATGACCTATTAGTACACATATGATATAATTTGAAGAATATAATAAGACGCATTGTTTAAAATTTGGTAATATTAACTAAAAAAATTTATTAATTATAGATATCATGTATGAAATTATGAATACAAAATTATGGATGTTATTAATATGAAATTATGGATGTTATGTGTATGAATTTATGGATGTTATGAGTAAATTTATCAATGGAATAAATTAATATTAGAATTTGACATTTTTTCAAATTCAATTATAATAAAATTTAAAAACATCTATGTTAACTTGATAGTTACTTATTCAAAAACTAAAAAATGATATGTGTATAGATGTAATATCTAATAAATATGAATTTAATTTTTATATATTAGTTGTATGTAATTATGGATGTTATGTATATGAACTTATGAATGTTATGTGTATAAACTTAGTTAGTACGCTGTAATTATAAATGCATATAAAAACACACAAAAAAAAATTAAATCAATTTATTGCCATATCTCATCAAAGCTAGATTTTCATATTCTTGAAAATTGGTTGACTAGCAACAATCACATCGCGTGAGTCCGTCTGTTATTCAAATTATTCTTCAACTTCTTTCGACATAGGTACCGTGTTAAGGTCGAATTGAAATGTCAGTAAATTTCCTTAACCTATCTTAATTGTACTTGTAATTGAACTAGAGTTGTGATTTTTGACCTCTGAGAGAGAAAACGGCCTTCAAAATCCATCTAGTAGATAAACCTATTACACAAGCTAGGTTTTCACGTTTGCTAACTCCGTTAATGATAAAAATGAATTAAAAAGAAACAAAAAATTATAATTAAAGTCATTTAATGCATATTATTATTACTGTTCTTTATCATTATTAGTCTTTATTATTGTATTCTTAAATATAAATTTCAAATTATAAAAAAGAATATTAAGTAATGATTATAAAAAGCTTAATAATTAAAAATATAATATTATAATTAATATTATTAATAAGTAGGACTGATAAAGATATAATAAATAAATTAATAAGAGAATGAAATAAAAGTTAAATTATTATTAAATTATATAAATAAAATAAATTATAAAAAATTTTAGTTAATTATGGCCGAATATTTTTTGTTACCAAACTTTTTTTTTATTTTAATATTCACCTCCAACATTTGAAATAAAAATAATATTTTAGTTTCACCCATTTTTCCTTTACAATTTTAATAATTAGCATCTTAAAAAGCAGGTATATATTCAAGATCCCCATAAAAATTGCAATGATAAATTTTTTATATATCAATTAATGCGTATATTTTAACTTATTTACACTTTTATCTGATACATACTATCCTATACGGATTTATGAATTTAGTCAAACTTTAAATCCAGTTTATTTTACCTCATTCCATTATTCTCCACAGTAGTTAAACTTTCATTTTAGTTTATTTTCTTGTTATTTTTTATTTTTTGGGTCATGGGGGTGATGGGAGGCGGATATTTGAGGTTGTTATGAAGAACTGAACCCTTAATTTATATATAAAAGAATATACGACGTCTCAAAAATTATATAACCAATAATAAGCAACCAAAGTATAAGCTCGATCATCACCAGACTAAAATACATCTGATAAGCACTGAACAATATTGTCGATAATATGATTTAAGTAGACAATAATTTATCACGGTAGGGCTAGCTAGAGAGACAAAAATAATCCGTCTAAACAATTTAAATTTATTTTATTTAATATTTATTTATTATAAAATATATTATATTAAATAAAATTAAAAATAATAAATGTTGACAATTTTTAACTAATATTTTTTAATTACCAAATATTTTCAAACTAATAATAGGGGTGTCTACACTTAAAAGACAATGCAACTTAGTAATTAATTAGTATCTAAAATGGGTGAAAATTCAAGTGCAGTCGATTTCACTTGAAATTGATAACTGAAGGCGGTTAGATGATTTGACTAATTTAACTAAATTTTTATCTAACGGCTATCAGCTATCAACTTCACGTGAAATTAACTACACCTGAATTTTCACCTCTAAAATGATTACATTTTGCAACACCAAACGTGTATCTTGCTAAATATTTTCTTCATGGAGGAATGTTTGGGGCGGCCAGTTTTATTATTGGTAGCTTGATCATCGGCGGCCACCAGCCGAATTGGGAGCGGTGAAGGAGTATGGTTGTGGCGGCGCGAATGCACCGGACATGGACTATGATGATGAAGAGAACAAGTTGATGATGATGAGCTACTTGATCTCGTCTCACTAATAGGTTCATTTTCAAGAGCTTGTTGCCGTTGTGGGAAACCAATTTGTGGAAATTGTTGATCAAGGAGGTTATTATTATACCAAGAGTGATATGAATTTGGGTAGAATAATCCATTGTTATAAGTCCCATAACCAAATGAATCTTGAAAATGATTAATTTGATTATTATCTTTTGGAAGGCCATAATTTATCCAATGAATTGTAGCATGGTTGCGGCCACCCCTCATAATCTTAGCCAGAATTATTTGTGGGTTTGTTTTGCCTTTCAAATATATGAATCCAGACGATGGAATTATCTCATAAGCTAAACCTAGCAAAACAGGGAGGAAAATAAAATGAGACCAGAAATGTATTCGAAATAAGAAAAAGAAAAATGTGTTTAAAATGAGAAAAAAATGATTTTATTTTATTTTTCAAATCTCATGTATCTATTATTTAATTGCTTCGTATTATTTGAATTGAACCTCAAGTTCAAATTTTGAAAAGTTTGACATCAATTGATTTAATTTTAAAGGTTAATTAACAATCATATCAATTATCAAGATCAATTATTCTATTTTTAAATAATCAATATATACGCAATATAATGCATTTTAAATATACACCTAAAATTAATTTTAAAATCAATTCAAATCTTATCATTATTGAAGAAAAGTGACCAAAATTTAGACATTTTTAATGTGGTAAAAAAATTATTAACATTCTGAATATGCTATAATTTGTATTTTGGTAGCTCAATAATCATGTATTCATGTACATCAAATATACTCAACTTGTTATAGAGAATGATAACTAATATTAAGATCATATATTATAGAAGTGAAACATAAATTTAAAACTCTTAGTATTTTGCAATAACAATTGCATTATTCGCTGAGAAAGATTTTACCCTGAGCTTGAAAGCTGGTCAAAACTTTAGTCAAGGATTGCTGCCACCCTGGTGAAGTATCGATTTTAAGTATACATTCCTTTCAAGATTAAAAAAAAAAAAAGGATCACAAATCAATAATCAAAATTAGATTTAATCTAACCAAATGAATAGTTGAAAGAGATATAATGTTTGCTAAAAAAAATTGTTGAAGTTAGAATGAAAACCATATATGTATCTTTGTCGGCCATCTTTAGATTTCGGGTGATAGGTTTAGAGTTCCCTTAACTTCTACCTGAAATTAAAAGAAGACGGAAAATAAAATAAAAAATTACCAAACATTGTAAACAAGTTATCTATTACTATTAAGACTCACGAACAAATTAAATTGGGACTCTTAGGGTGTTTTTGTTTTTAGTGTTTTCTATTTTTAAAATTGTGAAGAACAAAAAAAAAAGTAAAAACAAAAAAATAAAATTTTATATTTTTATTTTCTTAACAAAAAATATTAAAAATAAAAAATAAAACGGAAATCAAACTCATTCTTGAAATTATGAGAATAACTAAATAATACAGACATTCAAAAGAATTGATAATTATTAATAATACTTACAGCATTTGATTAATACAAACATAGTGGGCAATTAAATAGTTTTCAACAAATTTTACAAATTTGAAAATTATAAAAAATATATATATTATTCAGCAAATGAAAATTTGAAAGTTTATACTTTTGATTTTGCTCTTTTAATTAAAAATTAAGTATGCATATAAACTATCCAAATAAAATCTCTATAGCTAGCAAGGAAAAATATGTTCTCTATTTGTAGCCAAGTAGGATTCTAGACTAGGTAAAATATGACAAAAATTATATAAGACTTTGTACCGAACAATAATGTCTTTCCTTAAACTAAATTATTGAGATACTAAAATGTTGTAACTTAGTCATCAAAATAATAAATATTAAAGCTTTGGAGAAAACATGAAAAGATGCATTACTCCACGTTTGCCTCATTTATCATGAGACAAATTAGAAGGTAAATAGTAAAATCAATTGCACATGTAAGGTAAAATAATGTAAATTGAAATGACCAAAAGCAATTGATTTAAACATGAATTGCATGGAATTTCCCTTTCCTCAACTCATATAGTAGCTCAAACATAATACTATATCACATTCACTTCAAATTAGGCCTTTTCACGTTTTACTTATTGACAAAACGCATCTCATGCGAAAACCCAACACACCCAAATACCATTGTCTAGTGAAGAGATATATGAAGAATAATAATGGGTCCAATTTTTCTTGAGTATTAATTTAGCCAATCATACCACTATTAATCTTTTTTTTCTTTTGGACCCAATTTTGTTGTCTTTGTCTAGCTAGGGGGTTGGTGGGACCAAGGTTCTTGAGTGATTTGGCCAATCATACAACTTTGTTCCTTTCTAATGGGACCCATTTGTTTTATTTGTGTTATTATTAGGTCTTCGTTTTCTTTCTTTATCTTTTTCAATTTTTGGCCCTTACAAGAGCCATGGAAATTCAAACCATCAAATGTCTATCATAGCAAAAAGAGTAGTATATTATATATTATCATTTCACATGAAAAGCCGCCAAAAAATTGTATCATGTAATGCATGAGACCTACCTAATAATAAACAGTGCCATTCATAACAAGTTATGAAGACGGATCGTCGTGCTTAAAAAAAAAAACATAAAGTAGAGATGTATTTCTACATGCACATGCACTAAGACGTACTAGCCCTATGTTGATAATGTGTGGTTTATAATAAACTCATCCATCATAAAATTATCTCTAAGAAAGAAATTAGGGTTAGAGTTACCTGGTTCTCTATTCGTAGAACTTGAATTTGCAATATCAAAATACGAAACTATGTTGAGTTTCTTTGTCACAGGGAAGTGTCTCCAAGTTCTGGGGATTTTGATTTTCAAATTAGGTCTAATTAACCCGTTGAAGTGTTTGTATTATATGTAATATATGTAATTAATAATGAATTTGGTGATTATGCGATGGTGAGTGAATCATACCCTTATTATAGTAGTTCATCGAAATCTTTCTAATATTATAGGAAATTTCAAATTTTTTGTGTGAATTAGAAGAGAATCTCGTCCTTAATTTGAGGAAGATCCTTTTACCGTGATTCCTTCCAAATTTATCTCAAAAGTTGATGAATTGCTTGAAATAATAAACCGAAAATAATTCAATTTATATATTTATCAAAAAGTCTTATAAATATAATAAGTATCTTATTATATTACTATATAAAATCTTTTTCTATTGTCAATATCAGTTCATATCAACTTGTAAACTCACACTAGCTAGGGTTTTGGCCCAATTAAAAATGTTGAGTCCAATTTTCGTAGTCAATGATGATATTTGGTGTAAGAACACCAATTTATAATATAATAATACTTCGCTTGTACAATCGAAATATTGAAATACATATAATAATAATAATAATAATAATAATGATAATAATAATAATAATAATTGTTCCTGTGTAAAAGTGAACTCCGAGGTATAGTTCGCTCTGTGGATATTTGAACCTGCTTTCCCTGGAAGTGGAAGGGCAGAATGTTATCTTCTTCTCGGGAGGCGGCGTTGGGTACCTAAAAAAGGACTCCAACACTCAAATAAGTATGAGTGAAAGAGTTCAAGGACTCCAACACTCAAGTATGAGTGAGAGAGTTCAGAATAAGACTAAAATGAATTGCGTACCTTTTGACTAGTTACATGCTAGTATATATATATTTGATTGTTTGTTATTTAATCTGTTATTCGTATCAAATTTGTTATTGGTTTGACGTAATCCATGCTGGTTGCTATCCGAGTTTATTGGGATAGTGACAGCTTGAGTGGAGCGGTTATCTTAGAGAAGTTATCTCTGCTGGGTTCCGAGATTGTTGTTGTGGGCCAAGGATTGGGTAACGGATCAATAATAATAATAATAATAATAATAATAATAATTTCTTGATTCTATGTCAACCTAGCAAATGTCAAAGTCTCAATAACTTGAGTTGTGTAGTAATTAAGAGTGGCCACTCATTACGAATCTTATGCTAATTTCGTTAAGTCACAACCTTAGAAAATTTTACTATTGCTAGTATTATCTATAAAAGAAAATGTTCTAAGGACTGAGTAGGACTAAACGATCACAAAAAGAAAAGGAGTTTCCTCATGATTACTCACGCTCTATGAAGTAATTAATTACCACGTCATAGAAAGGAACAGTGATAGAGAGGAATTCAAAGATAGAAAGAACAAGAAGATGCCAAGACTTAATCAACATATATGCATCATTTTTGTGCAAAATTGCCTAACATTTGTATATGTGTTCGAACCTTAATATATATATAGAGTATCAAAGACTCAAAACTTTGTTTGTTCAAAGAAAATTTACTTAAAGCGTTTTAAGTTGTTGACGAAAAGTAAGTAATAATCTCGGTATTAATTGTATAAATAAGTAGTCAATCATTGGTATAAGAAGTAACATAATATAATAAGCATATTTCACTCACATAAGCAACTTATATGAATACATATTTGAGCGTGCAACAATGTTGACAATTACAGCCTCCATAGAAGATTGACAGAGATAAGGACTAATTACAATTCTTGATTTCTAAGTAATCTCACTAATCCTAATGTATAATGAGTCCTTATCTCTATCAAAGATACATGTTCAACATTGTTGAATGATAAATCTTAATTATGTGATGCAGTATTGGATAATTCGTGTCACGTGTATGGAAAAGTATATGGAACCAAGAGGTGATCAGTCACAATAAACAACTTAATTAATTTATAATATTTGATATTAATTGCTTCTCACCCCCAAATTAAAATTTTCAATGATACGTTGGAGAAATAGGGGTAGAGATCACGGAATTTCTAACAATCTCGATTCTTAGTATATAAAAAAATTTATAAAATATATAAAAGAACATCCATTTAGCATGAAAAAGAAACATTCTGATACTTAGTAGAAGAAACATTCTAATGCCTAACATAAGCACCATCTACATAGAGGTTTTGGATTCACCCAAAGACATTTAACTAATTTTTTGCTGGTACCCTCTTTGTTCCCTAGCATTGTTGTTCATGTATATATGCATAGCTTTTTTTTATTATTGTTTTTAATCAATATAAGATTACTTTAACATATAGTTCTAGCTAGGTCGTTGATGCCTAATATACATTGAAATGATACCAAAGTTGATAGTTGAATTTATTCTTGGCTCAGATATAATAAACTACTTTTCCATATTGACCTATGTGATACGTTTTTGACTATTTAAGATCAAAATTGGAGACCGACTAATCCATCAATTTGTTAACAAATTAAGTGAAATCAAAACTATAGCTATCATTTGTAACTGTACTAAAATGTTCAACAACTTTTTGACTCCAATTTTTTTCATAAATGCAATGTATGTGATCATCATGTGCATTGACTTACCGTTACTTACATGTATTGCAGAAGCTACAATTCCATTCATATGTATCGTTATTTTGACTTTATTATTAAAATTGACCCATTCTTTGATTTGTTTTAGACACCCCATTGATGATTGCTAATGGTTCATGCGCACTCCCTTGGAAAACGGATGATTTGATAAGCACAAAGTGAAAGAAAAGTATATATTATTTGTGTTCACATCAAATTATTTGTTCAATAAATTTAGGTTAATAAAAAAAACAGATGAATATTTATATTTACTCTAACACGCACTCTCAAGTAAAGAATCTCTTTTAAATTTATTTAAATATTTTGTATAATTTTTTTTTGTCTTATACTAATTTTTTTGTTCAATAAAGATTAAATTTTAAATTTTTTTCATAAAAATTATAATATTATGTCATAAAATTATTTTTTTAAAAACTTTAAACTAATAAAAAAATATATATAAATAGTTATATCTCTAATATGTGTAGTTAATTATTTATAAATTTAGATGAATTTTTTTACTTCAACTAACAAATATTTTTTTTAACTCTTAATTCTCATTGGTTGTCTAAAAAGTAGTAATTTCTTACATTCAAATAACATAACTCATCAAAGAAATAAAAAAATATATTCTTTCCACTTGATAAAAAATTTTTACTTTGAAAACTTGATACATTCATAATTCAATGAATCTTGATATCTTCTATACTATAAAATGAAAAGAGAGACTTATTGAATGTTGGGAAATGGGAATTATCCTAAACACCAACTGGGTCACAAACTTTCTGACCTAGTACCAAATTGAAAGCCATATCCAATGGCAACACAAAAATATTGTCCCTCTTCTACTTGGACATGATTGGGACGTACTAGTCACTAGATGATGGTGGCCAAGCCAATAGCATGAGATGAGATGAAAAAAGAAGAGAAAAGATATTGGTATTATTTGATAGATATGAATTGAAAATATCATGATGATGATACAAGTATCCGATCCAACATCACAAAAGTGTTAGGCTTAGGAAGTATCTGAATAGAAGAATGGCGAATGTTGTAAAATTTTAAGGTAATGTTTTTCTTTGGGGGCATTGCATTTCCATATAGATAAGAGTTGTTTTCCTTACACGGTTAAATAATCTTCTATGTATATATTGGAAGTAGCTTTCGTTAGAAACTTAATTGATGTGGACACTGCGGAACCTCGATGGTGGAAATTAAAGCACTCATGAATGAACTCTCTTTTATTTTAGATCTATCAAAAAATGAACCAATTGGGGCCATGTAAATAATGGGGCCTCTCTCGTTACCCATTTCTAGTTCAATTACAACTCAGGTTTTGTGATCCCTATTTCATTTATTGCCTATACTTGCTTTTTCTTTTTTCAGCCAATTTATTTGAGAAACACAACTCTGATATTTCTTGCGGTGGAAAAAATAACTTTGACAAATATCTTTTTTTATTCCATTATTAAAATCACAGAAGCATATGTAGCCATGCACTTTTATTATATATAGTTTTAACTTCAAATTATTCATTCTTGTCTTTCTTTTATACTATGATATTTTAATTATCATCAGATATTTAATTAGTTTTTTTTTATCAGTTGTATAAAAAAAAAATCAATTGTACACCCTCAGTGGTTCGCTTAGCATTTTTTTTCTTTTTTGCAATATCTCGTTAGACACATATTCGTTCTACTTCTCTTTTCGATATTAGTGGACAAAGTAATTAAGATACATTATCATCATATATACAAAATTTACATTAATATCCTAAAATTATGTGAGAAAATTAAACTATACAATCTAATGAATAATAATGCATTACATTATCCTCTATGCTGGTACCTACCTATGGAGAGTCTTGTGCAATCAATACTTTCAAGAGTTTGGTAGATAAACAGTGCAAAAGACAAAAGTGTATATATCTAATCAAGAATCATGAAGACATCATTGAATCATGTATTCCAAAAGAATGAAGGCAATCTTATGAATAATTCAATTTTAGTTTTTCTTTTTCTCTATTTTTCTCTTCTATAGTTTTTTTTTTTTAAACTATTATTATAACGAGTCATGGCCGCTGAAGGAACCTCTTTGCCGTGGATCTAAAGGGACACGTGGAGCTCACAAATCCATCAACAAGGTGAAGATATGTGTTCAAATTATGACACGTGGCAACATTGACACCCTTTAAGTATGGAGAATTCTTACTACTAAGTCTTAGTTCTTCCCCGACCTCAGAGTACACCCATTGTGTTTCCTCTGCTCTTTTTTGAATCCAGCTTGGCAACCCTGCCACGTGGAACCCACCGTTATTTGCCACATCACCACCTGAATTTTCCACATCATCGAAAACAAACCCGGGAACTTTAGTTATAACATCGTCACGGTTCACTATTCTCAGTACTTTTGTTCCTTGTTTGTCAAGGGATGTTCGGAAACTCCGATTTCCGACGCGAGGGCCGCCGAATGAGATAACCGTCGCCGAACACAGTTTGGGAAATGCAGCTCTCGCATCATAAGCTGCGAGCGTTGCTAGAGCCGCTCCCAAACTGTGTCCGGTGATGGTCAAACTTAACGGCTCTCCATCGTCGTAAATTCGGAGAATCCTTCCAATTTCTTCTCTAACCATCTCTTGCAAACTCATGAGTGATGAGTTAACGCTGCTTGTGTAGAGGCTCAAGAACCCACTTTCCACCATTGGTCCAGTATTTCGATTGTTATTAGCCACATTTTGTTGATGTTTTTCTTCGATCATGTTGCATGGTAAAAGCGTTAGATTGGCGCGCAAATTCTCGAGCCATTCCAAGCACGTTGTTGTTCCTCTAAAAGCAATAACAACGTCTCTTCTTCCAAGCCTTTTGATCTCTTCTTTGTTGTCGCAAACAGCAACATAACCAACGTAGCTCGATTGTGTTCCGAACCAACTCGGTGCTTTGTCGATCCAATTCGGTAACTGAATACCCGAAGTTGCACGGAGGTGTTTGGTCACCTTGTAACCAGTGTTGGGCAAACCGCAACGTTCGAAAAGTGTGGTCTTTGGGAACCTGCAATTGGCATAGTTTGGAGAAGAAGGATCGAGCTCGAAGGATTTGTATGCAGCTTCAACGAAGTGACCGTACCGTAGGATTTCAGCACGTAGGTTATCGTCCAATGGGTCTAATAAACCGTCCCAGTTTCTTATTCCTTGGTATTCCTTCCATCTCTTACCAACTTTCTCCGAAGATGATAATGGTGGTGATGGCAAGTTCATCATTCTCTCCATCTTCCTGAGAGTTTCATCATGTGATGAGTATGAATGTTTCTTGGTTGGTGTTTGTTGAATGAGGGTTATGCACATTGGTCTTGTTGTTTTTGTGGCGGTTGTGAGAGAACTGTGGTGGTGATGTAGCACTGGAGAAGTGTGGTTGTTTAAGGGTGTCATTGTTGTGAAGAGTGTCATTATGTGAAAGAAGAGGAGAATAATATTGAAGGGACTTAGAACGAAAGTTGGTTTGTGTGTTGGTTGTGGAATAGAAGAAGGTAAGTGGGAAATATATATATATAAGTGTTGGGGGAATGGGGAAAGGTACACTCATATGATTAAAATCATATAGTGTGGGTTCCTTTTATGAGTGATTGGGTGTGGCTAGTGTAAGTACGTACATTTATATCACACAAAAATACTACTCTATGTCTCTATCTCTAGACATTTAAGATATTTGTTACATAAATGTAAATGATTTTATATTTGAGAAGGTCTATGAGCTCAATATTTTTACTAAAATTTGATCAGTATTTAATTAATAAAAAAATTAAATAATTTTATATTATTAGATATAATTTTAATTAGGATATGCATTCTACTAATATATTTAGACTTTTTTTTAATATTAGCTTATAAAAATACGTTAATAATTAAGTACTAATAATAAAAAAATAAATTATATTAGTCATGTAGTACTGTTAATATATTTTATATAAAAAAATAATTATTTTTTAAATTTATTATTTAAAAAATTATTTGAATACATAAATTTTTTGTAAAATTCTCTTATAAAATCCACAAAGATATTGCGTCAAATATTTACAAACAACAAATAGAGTGAGAAATGAGGTCATTATTCTACAATTCATAATTGATTAAAAGAAAAGGGGGAAATGATACTATTTTTAATAATTTATAACCATATTAAAAGGAATCTCACAATCTCTCTTAACATTTTCTTTATCTTGGTTTTTTGGGTGCCCAAGAATACCTTAAATAGATTATTATATAGTAAAGTTGTCGATAAAGTGGATGTCAGCAAAAAGTGCTTAGTTTTGGTATAAAAAATCATATTCAAAAGAAGCTAGGAAATTATAGACTATGAGTGTGTATGTGATGGTATGTGTGGAAATTTCTTCACCTTTAATTGTTTTTTTTTTTTAATTATTATTATTATATCTAGGAAACTTGATAGATCCTCATACGTAACCTGGCCTGTCCATATGTGTCTTGACACCTTCGCAAAACCTCCAGCTTTTTTGCGATGTGAAAATTAATGGCCAATAAATGGCTCATACTCTCTACTTGGTTCGGCTAAGAACCAAGAGTAATAGAAGAAAAACAGGAAAATTTAAAATGAATGAGTGACCCCATCAAATTGTTAACGATAGAAGTAGATTTTATCAATTAAGATATTTTTATTACAGACAAGATAAGATTTTTTTTTATCACACCATAATGTGTTAGAAATATAATTAGTTATATATTTTTTGTTATTTTAATTTTTTTAATAAAATTATAATATAATATCAAAATTTTGATAATTTAATTAAAAATTTAAAATTCAATCATTAATCCAAAAAAATAAAAAAATTTCAGTATAAAAAATGGACATGAAAAAATTTACACAAATACAAAAAGTGGTTATTGCTTAAAAAAGCGTATTAGAAGAAAATGGTTTTATAACGGACATGTTAGATTTTTATTTCAAAACCTTAGCTTATAGTAGTGCAAATAATACTAATAATAACAACTTGTATAAGGACCTTATGTTAGATGTTTAGATGAATCGTATTAGGGTGCACAGCAAAGTCTTGAAGAATCAGAAGAGAAGAATACAGAAATAGATTATGTAGAATCAGGTTTCTTAAGAGAGAAGAAATGTAACTCTATATATTAGTGCATTATTGTATTTGATACATTAATTGTTAGGATGCAAACTAATATACATACTTATGATACACACTTTAGCTCACACGTAACCATAACTAACTCTTAACAGAATAGTGTAACTAATTAAAGGTCCCCCCCTTTCTCAAACTGAGGTACGTGCACCCTCAGTTTGTCCCTAAATTTGTTAAAAGACAAGACAGAGAGGGGTTTGGCTAGAGAGTTAGCTATTTGATCTTTGGAGAGAATATAAATTATATAAATTTGTTTGCTATTAACCAAATCTTGAATGAAAGGAAGGTCTAGTTTTAAATGCTTGCATCGACTATGGAGGATAGGATTAGTTGATAATAAATATGTGCTTTGATTATCGCAGTAAATTGTTGAAGTTATCGGTTGAGAAATTTACAGTTTAGAGAGAATTTTTTGAATGGACATAATTTTTAATTGGACTTTGAATTGGTCGGAAAAGGATCCAAGAGGTTGGAACTGTCGTCAACAAAGGTATAGGTTTTAGTTTCGGATAAATATATGCAATGCTATGTAAAATCTTAAGTTAATTGGTTTTATGATATTGATGAATTGATATTGTGGAGATGGTGGTTCATCCAGCTTATAGTGAGAACAGTGACTTTGTCCTCCTCATGAATTGATGATGGTAGTTATTTTAGTAACAGAGGGGGTTATGATTGGTTAATATTATGATTATGATTGAATCGATTTGATTAGAGGCTTATGTAAAAAAATAAGGATTTATATGAGGTTTATGATGAAAACTATGATTGAGATATATGCTAGCTAGTGACTATGATAACTGAATTGGTAAGGATGTGGGTTTTGTCCCGCTTGCGTTATTGATGTTGTGGGATAGTGGTTCGTCTCACCCACAGTGAGGACGGTGGCTTTGTCCCACTCACAGGTAGATATTGAGGTTGAGGATTTTCTCTCTTGTGTTGCGATGGACAAGTTAGGTTGAGGATTCACTCTCTTGTTGTATCGGAGAATCGGATAGAAGGTTGAGGATTTCCTTCAGTTCAATTTCCAATTGTGGTGATGACGGTAGTTTTATCCCGCTCACGGTTTGAGGATAATTATCCTTGTGATAATAAATGTGAACATAATGAATAATTATGATGAAGTTTGATTGAAATATGATTATATATAATTGCACTTTTGATTTTGATCTTAGTTATATTTGATTGTGATTATGATTGAAATGAGATTATGATTAATATTATAGGATGGTGGTTTGTCCCGCTCACGGATAAACAAGTTGAGGTTGAGGATTCCCTCTCCTGTTGCGGTGGACAAGCGGGGTTGAGGATTTCCTTTCTTATTACATCAAAAAATTGGATAGAAGATTGATGATTTTCTTCGACTCAATTTCTGGCTGTGGTGTGGACGAGTTAGGTTGAGGATTCTCTTTCTGTTGCATTACAGTCTCTCTCTAATTGTGAAGTATGACGAGCACTATATCCCGTATAGCGCTGTGCTCATTGAAATAGTAGAAGGTTGAGGATTTCCTTCTTATTAATCATATGTGTGTAGCGCTGCTCTCAGTGAAATGGTAGAAGAATTTCCTGAAATGGTAGAAAGATTTCTTTCTTGTTAATCATGTGTGTTTGTAGTGTTGCTCTCAGTGAAATGGTAAAAGAATTTCCTAAAATGGTAGAAGGATTTCCTTCTTGTCAATCATGTGTGTGTGTGTGAACGCTGCCCTCAGTGAAATGGTAGAAGGTTGAGGATTCCTGCTGCCCTTAGTGAAATAGTAGAAAGTTGAGGATTCCCTTCTTGTCAATCATGTGTGTGTATGTGTACACTGCCCTCAGTAAAATGGTAGAAGGTTGAGGATTCCTGCTGCTCTCAGTGAAATGGTAGAAAGTTGAGGATTCCCTTCTTGTTAATCATGTGTGTGTGTGTACACACTGCCCTCAGTGAAATGGTAGAAGGTTGAGGATTTCCTTCTTGTTAATCATGTGAGCACTATATCTCGGATAGAATTGCCCTCAGTGAGATGGTGGAAGGTTGAGGATTCCTTTCCGGAAGGTTGAGGATTCCCTTCTTGTTAATCATATATGTGTGTGTGCGCGCGCATGTGCGTGTGTGTGTTATGTTCCTTCTAAGGATGCACGGCAGAGAGAATTATGTCCGGGTTAGCTACCAGATGTGTCGAGTCTGACAGTTTAACCAACACGTGAGCTCACGGCCAGTAAAATAGGCATGCATCATACTATATTTGTTTGAAATTGTTTGGGTCTGCATAACTTTTTTGGTTTGCCTAATTGATATTTTGTTAACTATTAAATGTACTATTTGTTGTAATTGCTCTCTAACTGTATTTACTTTGTACTGTTTATTGTTTGTGTTTGATTTTATTAATGAGACTTGAGATTGGGATTAAAGATGATGACTGTTGGCAATGGATGGGATTGGCTGTAGTTCAGAGTACGTTCAATTTAGCAAAATTAATCCTGTAAGGATTAGTTAAGACCCTAGGTTTGGATTCCTGTGAAGTTGAAGATTTGGATTGCCTAGGGGGTTCATATTTTTTTATATAGTTTTTATTTGGAACTGTTACTCTACTGGAAACCTTCGGGTTCTCACCCGTCGTGAATTTGTTATTTTTTAGATGCAGGACGCAACGCACTTCGCCGATAGTGCGGGAGTTTCAGGTGGCGAAGCATAGAGGATCACTTTTGAAATTTTATTTTGATTTTAGAATTATCTCCCTTTTGAAACTTTGTTGTATATTCTGTATATTTCTCTTGGAGGCTTTTACTTTGGAGAGACAGGTTTTCTACTTTGTAAAACTTCCTAGTATTATAATATTCTAGTCGACCTCTCTTTGTTGGTCGAGGCTAGTGACCATTAGCTATCTTTACTTGAACTTTTATATATATATATATATATATATATATATATATATATATATATATATATATATATATATATATATATATATATATATATAATATGCTTTTGTATGCGACGTTTATTGCGTTAATGTGTTCGGGTGTGATTCACGGCTGTTAATTGTTTACATAAGCTCCTAGTTATAATATTATTCTTCTATAATTATGTATGTATCTCCCTTCTAAGTGTCGTAATGCTTCACCACCATTGATTTACGAATTAAGCGTAAAGGTCTATATGATAGGATATTACAAATCTGCCACCACGTCTTGTGTTTCTTCCACCTCTCCCTAACAAGCAAAGCCACCTCTTTTATCATTGAATGACATAGAAAATTGAGCAAGATTTACAATATGTAAAGGTATTTCTAGCTTCTTGAATCTTTCTAGCATATTTTCATATATGCTGCACATATGATAGGTATCCAATTTGGACATAACTGATCCTATATAGACATTGTACTCTTCAAAAAGTTCATCAAGAATATCTTGAAGATGATCATCTTCAAAAACAGTATAACCAATTACAAATAAGGAAGCAAAGTAATTCGATGTAGAACCTATTTTTTTAATAGTTTTTAATTGACACTTGAGAATTTTGACTCTAGCAGATGATACAGCAGTGAAATAAGTTTCAATTTTTTTCCAAATTTCATAGAACTAAATGGAGCCAATGACCTTATTTTGGAAAGGAGTAGTCATTGATGCATCAATCCAGGTTGATAAAGTGAGGTCTTGAAGTTTTCATGTCTTGAATGATTCATATTTTGATGATGCCTTATTAGTATTGTATCAGTCACATTGTTCTAGAATTTTTTTAGCAGAAAGATGATCTTCCATGCCAATATTTTAGATGGTGAGAAGAGCTTAATATCTCCATATAAAATGGAAATGTTTGCGGTAACTAAAATAAATTAGTCAAAAATAGTTAAAACTTGTCTTATTTAGTACTTATTAATTTTTATAACAATTAATAAATAATAAATAAAATAAATTTTAACCTTTTTTTTGTCTTCCTAACATTACTGATATAAAATAGTTGTTTTCATTAAATTTGTAAGGTATAGGTGAAAATGATTTCTTGTTGGTGAAATCAATAAGAAAAATTTCCATAATTATGAAGATTAGCAAGAAGAGCAAGATTATTAAAAAGAGTTAGAGTAAGGAAAGAAAGAGGCTCTAGATACCATGTTAGATATTTAGATGAATTATATTAGAGTACACAACAACAAACCGTGAAGAATCAGAAGAGAAAATCAGAAATAAAGTAGAATCAGGTTTCTTAAGAGAGAAAAAAATGTAACTCTATATTAGTGCATTGCATTTGATACATTGTTAGAGTGTAAACTAATATATATATTTATGTAGTAATGTTAGGAAGAAAAAAAATAGATAGAATTTGTCTTATTTAACATTTATTAATTGTTACACAACAATTAATGAATACTAAATAAGACAAATTTTAACTATTTTTGGCTAATTCATTTTAATTACCAAATATTTTCAATACTTAGAATACACCGTACACGCTTAGCTCACACCTAACCATAACTAACTCTTAACATAATAGTATAACTAACTAAGAATTGTTATATCATCAATATCTTATTCATATAGTAAAGGTTATGATAATAACTCAAACTATACTAGGAAACTATAAATGAAATAAAATTATTGTTTGAAAAAAACAAATACAAATTTGTCAAAAGTCAGGAGATATATGGCAAAAAGCACTGCCTTTACAAAAAATTCGTTCAGTATCGTTAGATTTAGAGTAAATACTCAATTTGGTCCCTAACAATTTGAACGACGGACAAAGCTTCCCTTGAAAATATGAAATTGGCTCACTGGACCCCAACCACAAACGAAACTACTTATAGCGGACCCTACGATCGGATGAGAGAAGGTGGAGTGATGACATGTCAGTTTTTCTGCCACGTGGATATTGTATTCCTCCAAATTGAGACCAATCAACCCTTCCCAGGTTTAAAAACGGCGTCGTCAAGGTTGGATTGAATTTTCATAAAACTCCCATTCTCCTTTGTCATTTACGCTTTACCCTAACCCAGACAAATCCTTCATCTTTATTCCTTCCAAAAACTATACCTGACGTTGACGACCTGCGAGTTAACGTATGAAATAATAAGCTTCCAGAGATGATGAGTTTGCGACAACGGTACTGCATTGCAAGAGTAGTCGGCCACAGTGAGTGGCATTTTTGTTCTTCTTCCTTTTTCTTCATGTTTTACTTAGCGTGAGTGAAGAACATCAAATAGGTTGTATTCTGTAATAGGAAGCTATGATGAAAAATTTGTACTAGTTGAGAAATTAGTTTTGTTAGGGTTAAATATTCTGTAATTAATTCACTGCAAATTAGGGCAAAGTAGGACATGTGCAAAGTTTAAACTTGTTTTAGTCAAGTATATTTGATCAGGAAACTCAATTTTTTATCCTTATTGCATTTAAATTTTTTGGGTTGAAATTCCAAAATTTATGTTGGTCGATATTTTGAAGTGTATATAATGTCATTTTTTAATGTGATGCATATGTCTATTTTTGGTGTACCTGTGTTTTATCATAATGGCAGATTTATTAGAGATGGAAGTGAAATTTTACGTTACATAGATGGAAAGGTGACAAGATTTTCTACCATGGATGTAGATATTGTAAATAAAAAAGACTTGAAAGAACTACGTAAGAGCTTAGGGTATCTGGAATACAAGACAATGTATTGGTTGGACTATAATTGTTCTAACATGGATATTGGATTGCACATTCTGAAGGGTGACAAGGAGATTAATGACATGTGTGACTGCACCCTTAACAATGATCAACCAAAGGAATTTTATGTGTTTTTTGAGCATTCTGTTAGTGAAGAACCTGTGATTGTAGAACATGTGATTATAGAGATAGACTCTTCTTCTTCTTCACATGATAGTTATAAAAGTGCAGATGATGAAGTATACAAGCCACCTCCACTAGTTGTAAGAGTGAGAGTAGTGATTGAGAATCATCGAGACTAGAAAGGGAAAGAAAAAAGTTATTACACCAAAGAAGCCATCTCAAGAATCCTCAAAGAAGTATGTTGGAAAGAGGAGAAATGAACATGTTTTAAGAAAGGGTATGGAGAGTGGAGCAGGGACAAGTGGGTCAACTGCAAAGAATTCAGGAAATAATGGTTCAGGACTTAGTGGGTCAAGTGCAAGTGGAGTCGAACCTGGTACAAGAGTTAGGGTACATGCTCCAGTGGTGGCTGGTGAGGATATGGGCTTAAATAATGGCCTAGTACGAGCAGGTGTTAGAGACCCAAATGTTGGAAGTGAGTTTGAAGAGGAAATCATTTATGATTATGCCTCTGAAGAGTTTCATACCCCAGTCTCATTAGAGGATGAAAAGATTGTTATAGGTCCTAATTTCAATAAGGACAATGAATATGGTAATGTCAGGTTTGAGCTAGGAATGCAATTTGCAACAATGGAGAGATTCAAAATAGCTTTGAAGGATGCTTTTGTGTGGGAAGGCAGGGATTGTATGTCCATCAAAAATGAAAAAGAGAGGATCAGAGCTAGGTGTGCGAAAGAGACATGTCCTTGGTTGATATACGTAGCTAAAAATTCTGCTACATTGTCCTTTAAGGTTAAGACATTCCATGACGAGCATACTTGTGGGAAGGATTATAGGAGTAATTTGGTCGATAGTGTGTGGGTGACTAAGAAATTGGTTAAACGCTTAGCAACTCAATCCAGTTTGAGTCCAAGAGAGGCCATGGAACCTCTGAAGCGGGATTTAAATGTTCAAGTACATTCTAAAATGATACCAAGAGCTCTTAAAACTGCCAGGGAGACTATACTTAGTAACGAGAAGGTCCAGTATGAAAGGTTGAGGGATTATATGCTAGAGCTACATCGGAGTAATCTTAGGAGCACTACCAATATGGAGGTTGTTCTCCTTCCACATTCTCTACCCTTGTTTGAGAGGATTTATATATGTCTAGAGGCATGTAAGACTAGGTTCAAAGCTGGTGGTAGGTCACTGATAGGGCTAAATGGTTATTTTTTGAAAGGTTATTATAGTAGTCAGCTCCTCTGTGCAGTTGCACAAGACGCTAATAATCACTGTTAACGATGGATGTTGTTAGGGCCACCTATAATGTGTGTGTGAAACCAGTGAACTTGAAGAGTTTTGGAAAGAAGCAAGTTAACCAAAGCCTAATCCACCTAGAATAACAAGACCGGCTGGACGTCCAAAAAAATGAAAGTTAGAGACAACTCCCCCACCACCACAATCTAATGGTGACAAAGTTAGGAGGAGTTTTCAAATGCGAAAAAAAAAGGGACATTATTACAAGACTTGCAAGGGAGAACCTTCAAGACCTGATTGGCAACCAAAGAGGAAAAAAATCAAAGGCTTCTAACCTATAATTGGCTGTGCATAATGAAAATGAGGCAGATCAGACAGTTACAGGGGTGCAAAATGCAAATGAACAAACAGAACAGGTACATATTTGTGATTTCAGGAACCAAATTGTACTATACTTGTAATGGTTATGTATTTATCTGTACTAAACTTAAATTGGTTAGGGTGTTTTCTATCTTGAAAGATAAGGGATAGGCATTTATGGTCTTTTAATTGTACTCAGGTTGGAGGCTCAAGTCAGGCTAACATAGGTACTGCAGATGTCAGTAATGAACCCTTGGTCAGCTCAGTGGTAATGGATCCTTTTAGTTTGCAATAACATAATAATGTTTGTGTGAATTTAATTATTGTGTTGTGTACGTTATCATGATCAGTATTGAATCCCACTTTTGCATTCATATAGAAAAAGGTCAGGAAGAACAAAAAAAATATGCCAAAGAGGTCCATAGGTGAGGCAGAGAAAATTAATGTCTCACAATCTGTCCCACAGTCAGAGGTAACAACAACCATTTTTATTATTGTATATTTAAAGTCTATTGTGTACTTATCTGTACTGAGCTTCTAGTTGTCTTTATGTTAATAGCCCACTATGGTTCAACTTGAAGCTCCTAAGGTTGCAATGGCAAACACTGGCATAAGTTTTAGGCCAAAGCAGAAGATATTTAGGCCTCAACCTCACCAGCAACACAACAACAAACAAGTACCACCATTCCACAATTCCAACCTAATGCAAACCCTACTCAAGGCCCAAAATCTTCTCGTGTACAACCTAACATCAGTGGTGAAGCCATTTCAGTGGAGATAATATAGCAGTAGCTGGCAACCGAACCTCATCAAGACTGCTTAAGTTCATTCCAACCCCAGGCATAACTCTATTAAAGAAGGATTAATGAACCTTTTTACCATGAAATACTCTTTTTGAAAGTTTTTCTTGTAGTACATGGGATTTCATGTTTTGTTTTGGCTTAAAGTTAATAGACTTAATGCTCAATTATATTTTGATTTAGTTTACTTATGTTGTGCAACAGTACTAAATTCGCTTAGACATCGCCTCTGTAGTGATTATTCTGGTTATGTATTTTGGTTGACTCATTTTATGTATTTTGAGTACCTTAAATGCACTTATCTATTACTAATTTGGTTACAAGTACTCTAGTAATGTTACCATATTACTTTTTTGTTGCTTTTGTCAACTTGGATCACCTATCATAATGAAGTTGCTAGTATTCATGCAGTGAATATAGCAAAAAATAACCACTCATTTTCATTCTCAAGGTTGCAAAACATACATATTACATATAAACTCACACATTTGTCAACAAAAAATATCCATGACACAACCCATGTTTTGATATCCTAACCTAGTTCTTATAAACTAAGAACAAATTTTTCAACCATACAGTCTACTAAAATAAGACCCTTAATGACAGTACCACTACAATTCCAACCAACAAAGTCGAAATAGTCTTGCATTTAGTGCTCTTAGATTTCATTCTTACTCTATCCTTTGCCATCAGCAACTCCATAAATTCCAACTTCTCTTCCAATCTCTTAACTTGGTCCATCAATTTATTAGAACTTGTAACATCTTTAATATGGAAAGATGTCACATATTCATCCACTCAAGTAAAGAATTTGCAGTGGAGAGTTCTGGTCTGCAACAACACATGAACATGCTAAGACAAGAAAGAAAAAGAAAGAAAGAGAATGTAAAACTGGAGAATGTTCCACTTAAATATGTTTTTACCTTAAAATAGGCGCACCCGAAGAAGAGTCTGTTTAGATTGTCTATGGTGCTTGACTCAAATAGTATGGCATATATTCTACAGTTACATATAGGTGCTGTAAATTTTTTCTTTCTACTATTCACACCTTTCCGGAAGCTATCGGTTGAGCCCAACATCGCACTCGAACCCTTGTTTTGTGCATCGGCACCCGTTTCGGTTTTGCTTCGTGAGTAGTAACCACCATCTTTCCCCGTCATAACTTGCATATAGTAATCCCAAACGTGGCTACAATAAAGACCCGAATCCTAATTTGGAGAAGATTCAATCCAGCCTTGACGACGCCGTTTCTAAAACTGGGAGGGATCGATTGGTCTCAATTTAGAAGAATACACTGTCCACGTGGTGGAGAAACTGACATGTCATCACTTCACCTTCTTCCATCTGATTGCAGGGCCGCTATAAACAACTTCGTGTGTGGTTGGAGTTTGGTAGATCAATTTCATATCTTCAAGAAACGTTTTGTCCGTCGTTCAAATGGTTAGGGACCAGCGAATTAAACATTTACTCTTAGATTTACCATAAGATTTTTTTGTTATTATTTGGCATGGTATTTTTTAAAAAAACTAATCATTTATCAATTTAGGTTCAAAAATTAGTTAACCTATATTACGAGAATACGTCATTTTTAATATATTTAAAATAAAATAATATTATTAATTTAATTGAATATTTTTATAAATAGTTTTAAAATAGAATGGAATAATGTTAACATATATAACTATTTAAAGCTTTTTATCCTAATAACTAAGTACCTTTTGGGGTCTTCTAAGTTATATTTTGATACAAAAACTTTTAGAAATATTTATGAGAGGACATATTCTGTCACACTCTCATGGAGAACACTGATGACTAGTGTTCTGAACTGATGACTGGTGAAGGTTGAGAGTTATTTAAGTCTCCTATAAACAAAGATATATTTTCTTTTCAAAAGTGAAAATTTAATAGGTTTGTTTTCATCATACTATATTTATTTCGCTAGCTGTTCACAGATATAAATTATACGAGTAACGTTATCTGACTTTATATATTAATGATAGGAAATGACAGCAAATAAATAATAATCCATATTTCAAATAATTAAAATGCCTTGTCAATTCCTTTTCTAGGAAAAAAAACACATAGGTAAGAGGATAATTAATATTTAAATCCTGGAGTAGTTAGTTGCCTTTTTTAGTATGTCTTTATATATAATAAGACCAATTTTATCCATTTCATAAATTATTCCTAATAGCTGTACGATTTATCATATTTCTTATATTTAATTATAAGAGTACCCAAACAAATGAATATGAAAAATAATTAAAATTTTTAATTTAAGGATGATTAAAAAATTTATACTAATTAATATTGGAAAATTTTTAAGTATACCGTCGTATCGGTGTTTCAGTTATTTTTAACTGTTGATCTTAATTATAAAAAATATATATAATATATATATAATTAAGATCAATGATTAAAAATTACTGATACACCGATACTACGGTACATTTGAAAATCTTCCATTAATATTATGTTGTATGTTATAGGTTATTAATTTGGTTAGGACTTTGAATATAGTAATGAATTCTCATGAATTTTGTCTCAATCATTTCTCTGTGTCTGTCTGTCTCTCTCTACCAGTACTGTTTTTTGTGGCAGATATAACGACGTACTGTTGATATAGTTATAGAATTATAGTGTCTTTTTATTTGTCTCTTACCTTTTGAGATATCAATCACAATCTCAGTCCACGATCCAGAAGCATAAAATCACTAACTTTATTATCTGCGAATTCTAACAGGGAAAAGAATATTTGAATCTATGATTGGTAGACACCAGTATCTAGTAGATAGATTAGAGGGAAGATTGTAAAAAGTAAAAAAAAAGGGTGAAAAATAAAAAGTTTAATGGATCCCATATTTTTATGATTGTGGGTTTATTTCCCAATATGCGTAGGTTTGTTTATATGGTCATTTGGATTGCAAATATTTTTATCTACGATTTTTATTTTTTTTCATCTAATAATAAAAATAACAATAAGTGAAGAGTTTACATAAACCAAGCCAACAAGAAGAAAAGTTTGACTATGCATAAAAGTCGTACATATACATTTGGAAATTTTAGTAACTAAAAAGAATTCTTGAAAAGCAGTCAAAATTTATTTTAATTAATAAATATTAAATAAGATAAGTTTTGATTTTTTTTTTCTTTTTAACATTATCGATTTAATTTATTAGGTTTTTAAAATTTTTACTGAAATTACTTGTTAAATCAGTTCGAGTGGTTATGTTTAATAATTTATCTAAGTTTGTAGTTTATACAAGTTATTTTGTTTATTTTTTATTTGTTTAAGAGGATTAGTTTTTAGATTTGGATCGTTTATGATTAGTTCGACGGATTATATAGATAGACTTATTTATTATTAGGGTAAAGTATATTTTTTGTTCCTAAAATTTGGTAAAATTTTTAAAATATTTCTAAGTTTTATTTTGTTTTAATTTTCTGTCCCATAAGGTTTCGATTTGCATCAAATATATTCCTGACGGCTAATTTTTTAAAAAAATTAGGAACAATCCAACAACAATTTCATAAGAACAATGTTCAACACAAGCAAATCAAACATAATTGTCATGCATAGTTGTTGAATTGGTTTTAAATTTTTTAAAAATTTAGTTGTCGGGAATATATTTGATACAAATCAAAAACTTTTAAGATAAAATTAAAATAAAATAAAACTTGAGGTATTTTAAAAATTTTTGCCAAACTTCAAAAAAAAATATACTTTATCCTTATTTTTATTTTTGAAAAAATAATTGGATAAAAAAAATAGTTTTGGGCTAAAAATATTTGGACAAAAAAATAACTATTTTTAGAACAAAAACCTTAAATAAATATTAAAAAAAGTGTTGAATTTTTTGAAAAATACAAAAAAAATTAAACAGGTCACGCTGTTTAGCTTACTGACCAACTCATTTAACCCACTATATTTTTTTAGGTTAATCGGACTCAATCAATTTAGTCTAAAATTTGAAGCTAAGTATGATTTTTTTAAAAAAAAATCTTTATGTTTAAACGTGTAAATTTTCTGAGTCAACAAGTTTGACTCATTTTATCGGTCTTAATTTTTATATGATTTTTAAACTTGAAAGTTCTATAACCATATTATTGTAAAATTGCAAATTTTACAAATTTAAGTTCATTTGTAAAGATAAATGATAGTTATATATTTTACATATTTTTTTACGGAAGAGTCTTTTCTTAGAATTTAAATAAGGATGGAACTTGATATCTTTTGTTAATGGTACGATACTAAAGTTTTTATTATGACCAACAAATTTAAAGTTTGGTCATTTTTAACATAAAACAAATAAAAAAATATTTATACAAAATTTACATAAATCCAAAAATAAAAAAGAAACTTTTACCTAAGAGACAAACTTATAAGATATATAATTATTTATATATTTTTATTTATTAATTTATTTTTTTTTAAACAATTTATATATAACAGATATCTAAATTTCATATATATTTTAATTTTCTCTACTTCCATTGGAGACAAATGAATTATATCCATCAGAAGGCTAAGAAAGCGACACATACAATAATACATAAAAATTATTTTCTCTATAATTTTCAAATTTCACAATTTTAACAACTGCCTTTTAAAAGTGCCTAAAAAAACAAGTTAACAAAATTCTAAAAGTTTTAGTTTACCAATACAAATATTTTATATTGGTCATTTTAATAATGCGGGTATTCTCTCTAATTTAAAATAAATGTTTCTTTTATTTTTTAGATTAATATATATATATATATATATATATATATATATATATATATAATTTAAAAATGGGGAGAATACTTAATTATTAGCCTGACTGGAATATGATAAAAAAGTTTATCAGGATTGTAGCGAGATAAATATCTAGCTTGGGGAAAATAGCATTAAAAAGGAGGACTTTATATACAACATATTATGGTCCACCCCCTTTTCTCATTAAGAGGTTCTTAATGATGGAGATCAGGAACCATCCAAAAGCTTGGAATTATTGAAGAAACTGGTAGGTCATATCATTCTATAAATAATTAAGAACGTACTCTCACCATTAGATCTCAGTCGCCACCAATAAAAGGATGGGTGTGCAATGATAAGCAAATTGTATACGTACCACATATATATACTACTATTTTTTTAAAAAGAAAATTCAATATTAGAAAGAGGAAAAAAAATCTAATTGGTGGAAGATAATATAGCTGCCAAAAAATTATTTCCGTAAAAAAAACTATACTATGTGCGAGAAAATTTTGACCATAAAAGCAAAGTTATATTACATGACAATAATTTTTACTATAAAAATATTATATTTATATATAAATATATATTATTTAACTTATTTTTAATATATTTTTTTGTATTTTAATATGTATACTATATGAATAATTATTTTTTATATACATAAAGCATGATTATTGTTATAATTATATTTTATTTGTAAATAAAATACAATTAGACTTTAAAATATCTAATTTAAAAATTAAAATATTAAAATAATAGTTTAAATAATAACATATAATTAAGAATTATATTTTTTTAGACTTCATATTTTAAAAAATTAAGTAATTTTTTTGTTGACCGTTTAATCGAAATTTCTCTCTTTCTATGTATATCACTAAATAATTATTTAAAAATTCACTTTCCAATATAATTAGAAGTCGGTTCTTATTGATATTCATAATTGAAAAAGTTCTTTCAAATTAATGAAGTTGCTATGAAAAAACTAAAGTTAATTTTAAAGAAAAAAAATAATATTCTTTTGAGTCGATTTTTAAGAAAAATTACAAATCTCATTTAAATTTGAGAATTAATCATTCTAATAAACATCTAATATAAAATTTTTAAATTGACTATTAAGTACCAAAAATTGAGTAAAAAATTATTGTTGGATCAAATTTATATTAATAATTTAATAATAGAAATAAATAAATATTATTATCATGTATTACTAAAAAAATTTCCAAATTGTAGTAAGAAAACTTGCCCTCACAATAATATACCTAGAATCGTCGGTGATAATTATGTGTATATAAAAACTTAACTACTAAATCAATCATTTATAATACATGTTAAAGTATTCAAATTATATAAAATATAACACACGAGTATATATATATATATTAGTAATTAATTTTTGTATGTACATAGATTTTAACAAAAATAAATAGGATTTTAGAGATGAATATCTTTTCATATGAATTTTTACATGAATTTATGATTGTGTAAGGTCTCACATCGGTTGGAGAGGGGAACGAAGCATGCCTTATAAGGGTGTAAATATCTCTATTTAACATGACGTGTTTTGATGAGTGAGTGTAGAGGGCTTCGACTATCATCCCTATTGTCAAAGGCAAAATTGTGAAGTCTTGTGTGTCAAGGCAGACAATATCGTGTTAGTGGATGGCAGATTGCATGTGTGACATTATCATTAGTTACTTAACAATAATCAAATGCAATTAATTTTGATTAATTGATTTATATATCTTATATTTTAGCTAAAAAGTGGTCTAACAACACTAGTTAAAATATATTAAAAATATAAAAAAAAAACTTATTTTTCAACAATTTTAGTAAAAAAAAACAAAATTATAATTTTATAATTTTGTTTTTTACTAATTTTCTTAGGACACTTGTTAACAAGACCTTTAGTTTTTTTAATTGTTAAGAAATAATGATTTTACATTATTAAAGACAAATAAAATAAAATTACCTTAAAAATTGTGTTTGTAATGACAACAAAGTATTCATTCCGCTGTCAATTTGCAAATATAAATTGCTATTATATTTTCAAAATTAAAATCTAATAAAATATAAATTTTAAAGTGCAGATTTTCTAGTTGATTCAATGATGAATTGATGATGATTAATTGAAAGTGATATATGTATGTAGTGTACTTGCAAGTTGCAAAGAGAACAAAGAATCTTAAGTACGTGTTGCCAAATTCAAAGTAGAGTATTCGTACACAGTACACACCTAAATGTAGTATTGAAAAACCGTTGCCACATTCATCCCAAAATATCCATTCAAATGGGATTTCCATATTTTTGTCACTGCCATGGCCCAAGCAACTGTATATGTCATTACAACTGCTTTTTCAACAAACTTAGAGGTACAAATTATCTATGTAAATAGTGATTTGCTAATATTTTTATCCTAAAGGAAATATAGTTTTATGATTTTTTTTTTTTTAAATTTTTTATGGTATATTTTAGTTTAACAAATCAATGACTAATTCGTTCCATTTAAAAGTTTGTCACTAAATAATAAGTTACTGCATATATAAGATGGAATTTAAGCTCCTGATACTTATTTAAACAGATAAATGAATTAATTATTTGACTAATCCAAATTGATTAGTGTATGGTTTTTTAGTACAAGGATTTCGTTATGTAATATATTTCTTTTCTTTTAGTTTCTCTTTCTTTAATCTTTCTCAAGTGAATTTAAAAAAAATATTGTGAATGAACATATCTTTAAAAAAAAAAATTTGGAGATTAACAATTTTTGTTTAGAATTTTTTTGTACACCTTCTAAATATTTATTCAAATGTTGCAACAAATATTCACATAAAATGCATAAGTCGTTTGTTAATTATACAAAAAAATTTTGTCACTTATTAAAAAATATAATATTTATTAATTATTTTTATCGTATTTTTAAATCGTTCAAAGGGTTATTTTATTAATTACATCTTTCAGGTACCTTTATATCATCGACGAAATCTTTTGAGTAGTAAATTGATAGTTATTCATTTTTTATATTATGCAACTTTTTCACATTAATTAGTAGGTTGACCGTTAATTGCAGTCTATTTTTAATCTAAACCTCGTTCAATCCATCAAAATAAAAAAAAATCAATCAAATGACTATAATTTGATTTGAATTGGATTTTATTTCTAACAAACCTTATAATATGCTCAATTCATTTAATTAATTATGTATTATTTTTTTCGTTGATAACATTTTATGAATATGAAATGAATTAACTTTATTATTTATTCTTATTTAATTTACCAATTTAAATTAATTTTATTTTTTAAATTACATAAAATTTATTTTTCAAAACCAAATAAATTAATCTAGCAGGTATTGTCATCTTGTCCCAAGGATTGCCATCAAAACTTCTTTTACTTCTTAAATTGTTAGTCAAATGTATGTTAATGTTGTTACTTGAAAGCATAAAACCCAGAGCATATAAACTTAATTAGCATATATATCCTCTTATTAGTCACCAAAAAAATATATATCCTCTTATTTATTTTTTCTGCTTTATAATTCATCATAAAAACAAAAATTAAAACTTCAATGAAAACAGCGCAGCCCTATATATATAGAACAAAAATGTCAGGGAATATAATGTTTAACCTTTAGTAGGCATGTGCCACCAAACTATTAATATATGTGCAAATGTGCAACGTTACAACAAAGTAATGACAGTAATAGAATGTAACTATACATATATAGTTTTTCTTCTGTGCACATGCGGTTGCAACATGACAATCATAAAAAAGTCCATGATGATGATGATGCTGGATTAGGGGTGGTAATGGATAGGATAGGATAAGGTTTGGAGTCAACCCTAACCCTATCAGTGGGTTGAGATTTTTATATAAACTCAACCTTATCTTAGCCGTGGGTTCCTAACTCTATCCGTTTTTTAATCCACGGATACTCGATTCTACTTATGGGTTAAAAAAAAGATGCAATATTATTATATAAATTTATGATAATTTAAAATAGAACTGACGTTTATGTAAAAAAAAATTATTAAATTATTAATTAATGATTTTTTTTAGTGACTAAGAATCTTTTGCATTTAGTGAGAGGTCACTCGAAATAAGTATGTATGAAAATCAAAACATGGCGTGCATGTAATTTCCATTTTCTCTACTTATAATTGGTGTTCTCCGATCCTATGGAATTTGATTTCACTCACTTCAAATTAGGTTTATATATTCACGTTTTGTTTATTGCCAAATATTCTGATGCCAATCCCACACGGCCACATCCCAAATAGCGTTGTCTAGTGAAAATATATGAGATGGATGGGTCCAACATTATAGTGATTTAGCAAATCATACAACTTTGTTTTGTTGTCTTGTCCTCGCTGTTCATAACAAATCACGTTATTTTACCATACCATACAATAATATGTCTTTTCTTTTCTTTTTGTATTTTGAGAATAAATCAATATTTGGTGATCAAATGTACAAATATAATTACACATCTTGTCTTATGTTAAAATCATTTCTTTTATGTAACAAGAACCAAACTATAAATTTTTGTCATAAAATTATTTTTACAAAAAAGTTAAGCTAATAAATAGATGTACCTAAATAGTAATATATCTTACATATGACTGGACTGCATTATAGGAGTTGTATTTTTAAGGTTTAATTGTTTTGTTGGTCTCTATAGTTTCACCAAATTTTTAATTAGGTTTCTATATTTTTTTTTTCAATTAGATCTCTACATTGCTTTAATTTTGTAATTAAGTCATTTTTAGTGTAAAAAATATTAGAGTTAATTGAATATTTTTTCGCAAGTTGAAAGGATTATAATTAAAAACTTAATTAAATCTTTGACCGATATTATGTTAATTTTAATATTTTTAACATGAAAATAACGTAATTATAAAATTAAAAGTAGTGTAGAGATCCAATTAAAAAGAATATAAAGACTTAACTAAAAATTTAATAAAATTATAGGACCAATAGACTAATTAAACTTATTTTTAACATAGGAAAAACCACTAATTATTTTTAACATAGAGATCATACAACATACTCGCAATGCACTATATGTCTAGTCTTTTTTGTTGGACAAATCGACTAGTCTTCATTCTTCTTTTTTTTTTTTTTTTTTTTTTTGGTCATAGAGTCTTCATTCTTCAACAATATAATGCTATGCAGTCCACGGTTTTTTGTTTTCAACAAATGAAACTATGCTTGTCGGACTTAGTTCATTTTTGTTTCTGGTAGGTCATTTTTGGTCAGGAGTTTCTGGTAGTTTATCTTAGCACTTCCCTAAACTTTTAGCTTATAGGAGCTTCAGTATCTTGAAGCCCACTAGGCCCAGGTAAACAAATGGGGAACCAGAAAACCAAAAATAAGAAAGGTACTTAGGGGTTCTTGTCCAAAACAATGGGTTAGGGGTAATGATTTGTTTCCAAATCACCAAAAATTGAAAAAAGAAAGGTAGTTTAGGAGTTCATGCCCAAAACAATGGACTAGGCGTTAAGATGTATTTCGAAATCACCAAAACATTAAAAAAATTCGTTTCCAAATGACCAAAAAGTTAAAAAAGATTGGTTTCCAGACATTCTAATACCTAAGTAGATTTTTGCAGCTAAAATTTTGGTTGTGTGATAAAATATGGTACTTCTTAATAATCTCCACCCAAATTTAAACTTTGGTAATGACCAAATAGTGGATAAAATACTTTAATTTGTGTGCATGCAAAAATTTCTAATCTCTAGAATTAAAGATTGTCTAATTTATATATATATATAAAAAAAATAGATTTTTGATTACTTTGATGGTTTAGATTTTGGATTTGTTGAACTTGTTAGTTTTTTTTTGTTGATTTTTGTTGCTTTAACAGCTATGTACTATTAGAAAAAAAACAAAAATGTTAAATATATATTAAAAGTATACTACAAGAAACGTCGTTAAAATCGATGGCCAAATTGACAGTTAAGTCATCGATAATATTAAAAGTCGACGGCAGAGATGATCGCTATTAAACTTGTTGGTTTTTCAAAATTCTAATAAAATCGACAGCTCGCGTAGCCGTCAATACTAATTTTATAAAATCGACAGCGTTTTCATCTATAATATGAGTTTGGAAATTTTACCTTCTTACTAAAATCGACAATATTGCCGTTGATATTATTATTTAAAATCGACGTCATTTCTGTCGATATTTGATTCAATAAAATCGACAATATTTTCGTCTATAATATGAGCTTGAGAAGTTTTCCTGCTTAATAAAATCAACAACCTTGCCGTCGATATTATTATATAAAATCGACGTCGTTTTTGTCGATATTTGATTCAATAAAATCAACACGGTTGCCGTCGATTTAATTATTTAGATATCGACAACTTCTTTGTCTATATTTTGTCTATTTTAAATTTAAAAAGCAACAATGCTATCGTCGATTTTAATAGCCATATTTTTTAATTATTTTTTATTTGAAAATTAGTAAACAATTAGTGTAAATAAACTTTTAAATATAGAAATAAAATTTATACAGAATATTAGATAACAAAACAAATAAACTTTTAAATATAAAAATAAAATTTATACTAAATATTAGATAATAAGTTTACAAACTTATCAAAATAATAAATAATCCTCTAACATAAAGACTCAAGACAAAATAAATAACTAAACTTAGACTTATATTTGTTTAAATTGCAATCCACCAATAATACAAAATATTCAAATTAAAGTAAATAACCTATTCATATTTGTCTAAATAATCATTCGAGTCTTCAACATTATCAGAATCATCCTCCTTTTGAGAATTTTGTGGTTGTCCTGGTCGCTGTAGAATAGGTAAAAATTTTCTGCCTGGGACTGGAACTGTGCTTTTCTGAGAGCTTAAAAAAGTAAAAAGAGGAGGTGAAAAAACACGTAATCCAGAACTACTAAGATTTATGACCCTCACACACTCAATCAAGCTGCTCAATTGATAACTAAATTGATCCATTATTTTTCAAGAAGCAGATTATTATAAACCAAACAAAAAAATGACCTTTGTTAATATAGTTAAAAATTAATGAGTCTCAGGAACTTATAATCATTTTTGTCCCTGATGTATTAGGTTTGCGTTTCAAAATTACTTTTTATTGAATTATTATAAATTGATGAGTTAACCCATAGGATAAAATTAAAATGGTGAATTACATGGTAAAGATGTAAGTTTATATATCTCTCTTTTTTTGTGATAAAAGAGAGATTGAAAATATTAGGACCTATATTTTGAATATTAATAAAATAATAAAAAATAACTATAAAAAAATTTAATTCTCTCTCTATACAATCTCAATCTGTATAGTAGAATGTCCCAATTAAAACATATTCAAATATTAAAAATATAAAATTGATACAAATTAAATATTAAGAATAACTTTTAACTTTTTGTGAAAAAAAAAATGTTTGGTTCTGTCTAACAAAAAAGTATATTAAAATGTTTGGCATAACATTGTGAAGCAAATATAAATAGAGACATAAAATTAAAGAAGTAAAATATATTATATATCATAATATTTAATATTTGTATGTCAGTATCTTAATTCTTATGACACATTTACATAATATTATACTATATGAATTATGAATACTATTTATTAAAAGAGAAAGCACAACACAACACAAGACCAAAAGTGGCATACAAAGAAAAGACTCACCAAAACTAAGACAAAACAAGGCCAAAAGAGAAGCACAATGAAAGGAAGCTAATTTAGACTACACACATGCTCATCATTCCTACCAAAATAGCCATCAATCTGACATCACAAGCTTCCCTAACAATTCTCTAACATATTTAAAAACAATGATAGAAAGATCACAAAACCAGCTAGTTACAATACAATGAATACATCAATTTCAGCCTTAACCAATCACAACAATTTTCAGGTTTTTTCAATAAAAGATCACAAAACCAGCTAGTTACAATACAATGAATACATCAATTTCAGCCTTAACCAATCACAACAATTTTCAGGTTTTTTGAATAAAGAGAAAATTATTTGATCTTGTCAATTGAAACTCCAAATAATTTACCTCTTACATCAGGTTTCTTCATTTATTCATTTTAAAATTATTTTTCAGATTTTTTTTGTCTTTTTTGAATGTCACTTTATAAGAAAAAACTAGAAGACAAAAAAACACTAATATTATTTTAGATTTTCCTATCACTAATCTAGCATTTTTAACATTATTCAAGTCAATGTGCTGAAATTTTTAAACTCAACAAACATAACATTTTTAATCTATAATCTTATCTATCCAATGCTAAATGTTACAAACAACCAACAATAACATGAAAGCTGTTTTTCTAAAATGCATTTCTACAGAGCTAGACTTAGCACAAGTTGAAGGAGAACCATCGCTCCAGCAAGCATGAATAGAACTTTAATTAAAAGATTTGGCTTAAATGAAACTAAAAAAATATCAAATAGCATGAACACCACCAAGATCAGCAACACTTCAATATAGAGTACAAAGTTCGAATAGTAACTTACATCTGTTCAGCTCCTCTTAAGTTAATCACATACAAGTATTAGACAGCAGTTCAAATAAGCATCAAGTTGGAGAATATTTAATCTGAAAAAAGCAAGAATGGAGGGAACATAATAATAGAGAAATGAATGTAGAAATATATGCCAAATGTTTGAAAGAACAAATAATTACAAATTTTGGAGAATTTGGAATAGAAACAAGACAATGGAATTTGGAAGTTCAGTAACAATAACTAAAAAAGATACCTAATTTTTGTGAGCTCGATTGAGAGAGAAAAGACGCATAAGAGAGAGCGGAGAAGGAGGAGCGACGGTGGCAACTGAGAGAAGGAACAACGGCGGCACGGCAGCAGCGGAGCAATGGCGGCGCGAACATGAGGAGCGAGGGTGGCGCGAATGTGAGGAGCGACAGCGGCACGACAGCAACAGAGCGCGACGGCAGCGTGAGCAGGAGGAGTGACAGCGGCGCAACCGTGACGGAGCAACGACAGCAGCGAATAATGGTGTGAATTTGGGGTAGAACGAGGGAATTTAGGGGAATTACGTTTCTAAATTTTGGACGCGGGTATATGTGTTTTTAGTGATAAAAATCGACGGCATATTTGTCGATTTTAATTTTATAAAAAGCAACACCTGTAGCGTCTATTTTATCTATTAAATCTATACCATTTATTTCATTTTAGAAAGTGATATAGACCGTTCAAATTTATCGACGGCAATCATTATTGATATTTTAAATAAAAAATAGACGCCACGTGCGTCAATTTTAAATTAAAAGTATTTTCGACCTCAGGTGCGTCGATAATAAAAAAAATTAATGCTTTATAAAAATATCAACGACCTGGCTGTCAATTTTAATATTTTATTTTTTATTTTTTTTAGTAATATCGACAATAAGCCATAAAAAATTATCAACGGCAGAAATAACTGTCGATTTTTAGTGTAAAAAAAACGCATTTTCTTATAAAGGTAGAAACATGTATTTTCATATAAATATATGTGCTATTTAATTTATTTTTAATATATATTTTATATTAATGACTAATTGGCATACACCTAAGTATAATTCAAAATAAAAATATAAGAATCTTTGGAGCTATGCCATTTATAGTTGAATAATAAGAAAGCCATTTCTTAAGCTAATGACAAGATGTTTTTATATTATGTTAGATACCACAGTTAATAAGGACAAAATAACACAACTAAAATTTATGGATGAAAAATAATAGAATTAAACAAAAATTTAGACAATAGTATAAATAATATGACAAAAAGATAAAATTACAATCTCTCACAATACATATTGAAGTCTATAATACTCTCTTATATATTATAAAAATTCATGCAAAAGAATTATACGTATAAAAAATTTTACTATTTTTTTCTAAGTTTCACTTATTAATTCTATACAAAATATGGCATTAATTAGCAAATGTCTTAACTCAGTGATATGAGAAACAAACAAATCACCACTTGTTCAAGTTGTCGTAATACCAAATTGATCAATTTGATCTTGTCAAGTTGTCATCTTATACAACTTTATCAAGTTGTATGATAAGTTGATAAATATTAATTTAATCTTATCATCATGTAACAACTCATTTTTTGACTAAGTCAAAGATGACAACTAAGTGTGTGTTTGGATTATAGTTTACAAACGGGAGTTTGAATAAAATTAATTTTGCAAACTTGATTTTGATGAAAAGTAAGTTTGTGTTAAAGTAATTTATGTTTGGCAATCTTTGCATCAAAATGAATTATAGTAAAATAAATGTTGTTTGGATTATACTACTCAAAATCACTTTTAGATTAAAAAATTACTAAAATAGACAGCAACTTAAATAATTTTTATATATTATCTTATCATTTTAATTTAGATAATTGAATAGATCTTATTAATTAATTCTATAATAAAATTAATATTTATACACTAAAATAAAAATAATATAAAAATTGGCAAAATATATTTTTAATTAAAACTAACAAAATATAAATTTTAGAGAATACTAAGAATAATAAAAAAATTAAATATTTATCTTGGTAGTAATTAAAATAAATAAAAAAATTTTTTATGATATTTTTTATATAGTATATTTTTAGTACTTTTAGTACTCTTTTTTAGTATGCTATAATTTATTATTATTATTATTATTTATAATTAATTTTTTATTTAATTTACTTTATCTAATAGAATCAATAAATTATATTATAAAAAGATAATAAAAATAATACAAAAAATTACAATTATAAAAGTGTATAATATCAAATAAATAATTAATAAAAAATAAAAATAATAAATAATAAAAAAAGAGAGTTCATATAAATAAAAATAATAAGAATTCCATAAATAATATAATAACATGTATAAAGGATAAAGTTGGTAAAAGGTAAATAAAGATGGAGTATTGATGGCTAGAAGCCCGTTGGTGAAACGCAGAAGCTCAAAATTGTAGCTTCTTGTAAACCATGGTTTTGAAAGCAAAATCACTTCTGCGTTCATGAATCAAAAATTTGCCAAACCAAAAATTGAAGCTTTCAAGAAGGCTAAACGTGCTTCTTCTCTTATAACTAGGGATGGCAATGGGTAGGGTAGGGTAGGGTTTGGACTCTACCCTAACCCTACCCGCGAGTTGAAAATTTTATTAAAACTCTATCCTACCCTACCCGCGGGTTGAGAATCTCTCAACCCTAACCCTACCCGCATCCTAAAGTTCTAAATCCTACCCTACTCTACCCTACCCGTAGAAATATCAAACTTTTTCAAAGTAAATATAAAATTCAATTATTTCAAATTTTATACATATTAATAACATAAAAAATAAAAAATTAATGCTCTAAATTACTAAATTAACTAATTAGTTTAGTGGTTGTTCACTTATCGTAAGTCATTACATAAGGGAGGTTGTAGGTTTAACTCTCACTTCCTTCACTATATACCTATTTTTTAATAAAATATGTGTTATATATGAGGTGCGGGTAGGGTAGGGTAGGGTACACCCTAAACCCGTACCCTACCCTACCCGCAGGCATACCCGGACCGTACCCTACCCTACCCGCAGCGGGTCGGGTAGCCTACCCTATCCGAACGGGTTGGACCGGATTGGGTACCCGCGGGTAGGGTATGAATTGCCAGCCCTACTTATAACGCGTTTGCCAAACACACCCTAAGACTATGTTTGGTTTAGCGTTAGAAATAAGAGAAGCACGTTTGAGTGCATTGAACGCTTCCTCTTTATGTTTGGGTATTTTTTTTTTCTCTAAACGTCGACGTAATTTTACGTTCTTAACGTGCGTTTTAAAAGAAGCTAGAAATTGTAGCTCTTACGTTTAGAAAATCACGTTAGGATTGAATTTATTTTTTTCTTATCAATTCTACCCTTTATTTATTTCCTTGCTTGTAGTCTCTTTAGTATTCAAATATTTTAAATATATAATTATATTTTTTATTAAATTTTTACTTTTAATTTTATATAAAAAAATATTTTTTGTTTGACTCTATTAAAATTTGTAAGTATAATTCTTGTATATTAATTTATTATTATAATTTTATTATAATATAAATTATTAATCCCATTAAAAAGAACAAAATAAATAAAAAACTAATTATAACTAAGAATAAAGTCATAAATAATTAAAATTTATAATTTAAAATAATATTAAATAAAAGAGTACCGAGAGTAATAAAAAATTATAAGTAATATAATATAATAAAGTATATTTTTATATATTATTTTTGCTTTTGATATAAAAATATATTTTGTTAATTTTTATATATTATTTTTATTTTAGTAAGTAAATATTAATTTTATTATAAAATTAATTAATAATATCTATTTAAATATCTAAATTAAAATGATAAAATAATATAAAAAATTTATTTAAGTTGATGTCTATTTTAATAATTTTTTATTTAAAAGTAATTTTGAGTAGTGTAATCTAAACAATATTTACTTTACTATAATCCATTTTGATACAAAGATTACCAAACATAAATCACTTTAACACAAACTTACTTTTCATCAAAATCAAGTTTGCAAAATCAATTTTATGCAAACTCCCGTTTATAAACTGAAATTCAAACACACACTAAACTAGCTTATATTCAAGTTGTAATTTTTTATTAGAACTTTAGCTATGTAAGTTAGACAACTTATCAAATAGCTTCATGAGTTTTTCAATTTGATTAAAACATACTTAATTCTAGATAAAATTTAATTTTATAATGTTATTTAATTTTTTACAAACTTTAACTTGCTCACTTGTAATTTTTAGTCATTTTTATTGATTTCAAATTAAAAAAAAAAGAGAATTTTGTTTCTTTTTTTCACATATTATGCAAAAGAATTACACGGTCTATATATGTTATTATATCATGTCAAAATAAAGAAAAAAAAAATATAAATAAATCTGGATAAACTTCCATCAATTTTCATTCACAATAATACTATATTAATGAAAGCTTTTAATCTAAAAATATTTAGAAATGTTGAAACGGTCAAAATCTATTTATTGTTTCTCAAATAAAAATTTTATAATGTTAAATATGAAAAATATTTATTCATTTTTACCTAATAGGTGAGGAGAGCAAGGTGTTGTCATGCAGTAAAATTTTCTCATCCAATTTTTTCAGTAATTGGAGAAAGAGTATTTTTTTATGGTGAATCAGTGAGTGGGATAGACATGGTGTTAAATCAAGAAAATGTCTCTAATATTATGTAAAGCTCTAAAATTAGTGATAAATTGAGAGTGAAGTAAGAGAGAATGAAGAAGGGTAATTACTTGAAGAAGAAGTGATTATATTGGTGGTAGCATAATCAATTTTTACACTACTAGATATTTGAACACACTTGTACACTAGTATTACTACTCATTTTTTAAGATAGAACTTGACTTCAACCCTCAAGAATCTGGACTACTGACTAACTAATTAATTCTAGGGATAAATATTTTTTTCGTTCTTAAGGTTTGGGGTGAAAATTAAATTTGTTCCCGACTTTTTTTTTATTATTAAAATCATCCCCAACACTCAGAAACGCTTTAAAATCATCCCCCTCTCCATTAAACAAATTTTTTGGACACTTTTGTCCCTGAAGTCTTTGACGCTTCGTTTTTATTCCCGCGAAAGAGCTTCAGTGTCTCATATACATTACACACTTGAAAATTGATCTTTCACCTTCAATGATGTCCTAACAGAGGTTCATCGTCACCTGAGGAGTAGCGTTACTGCATTTGGATTGCGCTGGCAAGAGTGTGACAGGAGTTCGTTCTGCTGTTGTCATCTCGAATCAGGTATGTATGCACCATTGGTTTTGGTTTTGTGGAGCATGACCTTAATAATGTGTAATGGATTTCATTAGTTTCTAGAAACTGGTAGGGTTTGATTTAAAGTTTTGTTTTTTCGTTTTAGGGGATGGGAAGCTTTAATCTGAGTGTCTACCATGGGTTGATTTGGATATGACAATGAGATGTTGCAGTATATAGGAGGACAAAAGACATTGATCGAAGATGTTGAGAGTGATTGTTGGTCTGTATTTGAGGCATATGCCAAGTTGAGACAGTTTGGGTACACAAAGAAAAACGTTTCAGCCATGTGGTATAAGGATCCAAGTTCTGAATGGTTAGAGAAGGATCTAAAGTCATATGCGGGTGACAGAGATGTACATGAAATGTGTAGAATAGCGGAGCTAAGGAGTCATGTTGAGCTGTTTGTTGTACATAAGGTTGAGGATGCTGAAGAATTTCCTGCAGTAGGGTATATTGATGTTGGAGGACAGGGTGAATAGGGCCAATCAGAGGAAAATTATAGGAATTAGTTGGTGATTTTTGAGGGTGAACAGGGTCAACATGTGGAAAGTGCCAATGTGGAGCAAGTTAATGAAGAAGATAACTTGTACCCAGATGTGGCTGCTGAAAATGCACGGGTTGAATCAAACAGTGATGATGACAGCGATGATGAGGAGTTTATTTCGTCTGATCTTGAGGTTGACAGTGCAGATGATGTTCAATTTACAGATAGTGAAGAGGAGTATGATGATGAGAGTGGGTTTGAGGATCTGAGAGGTGCTACGGATGGTGATCGGGTTGATAAAGGTAAAGGGGTTGTGAATGGTGATTTCAGTGATGAGGAAGGCTTCAATAGTGATGAAGTGGATTTGGATTATGAAGTTGGTGGTGGTTCAGATAAGGAGGACAAACAGGATGATGATAACGATGAAGCTACTCGGTATCCAACTCATAAAGATGTTAAGGACATGACGAGTTATAAATGGGAGGTTGGAACTGTATATGCTTCAAGAGAGGAATTCAAAGACACTGTAACAGCGTATGCGGTGCAAACAAGAAGGAGGGATCAGGTATGTCAAGCTTGACTTGGTTAGAATTAGGGTTGTTTGTCAAGAGGGTTGTCTGTTTTGGTTATATGCAGCAAAAATGAGTGAGGAAGAGACTTGGCAGCTTAGGTCGATGAACCTTAAACATACTTGTAGCCAGTCACATAGGGTTGGAATAATGCATACTGCTTGGCTGAGTAGAGCCTTTAAGAAGAAGGTGGAACATAACCTAAAAGTCAAGATAAAGGACCTAGTGAACAAGGCACAAAGGAAGTGGAATCTGACTGTGACAACATCAATGGAAGCTAGGTCAAGACAAGCTGCATTGGATGAGATACAAGGAACTTACTGGAACTTGTATAAGAGGATCGTTGATTACTGTTCGGAGCTGCTATGGGCTAATCCAGGGTCATCAGTGATGCTCAAGGTACAGAGGTTCCCTAATTTCGAGGTTGAAGAACAGCACGATGAATTGAACAATTTCTGCATATTTCAAAGAATATACGCGTGTCTAGCTGCTTGCTAGAAGAGCTTCTGCAATGTAGGAGGTTTATTAGGTTAGATGGCTATTTTCTCAAGACACCTCAAGGGGGCAGCTATTGACCACGATAGGTTGGGACCCTAATTATCAAATGCTTCCAATTGCGTATGCCATTGTGGAGTCAGAGACTAAAGACACTTGGAAGTGGTTTCTCCTGCTGTTGATTGATGATTTTGGTGCTGAGACAATTGGTAGATCAACATTCATGTCTAATCAGCAGAAAGTAAACAGTCATTGAATCATTTAACATCTATTTATTGAATCATTTAACTTCTATTCAAACAATTATTGTTATAACACAACTTTTTACCTCCTTTGTTAGGGGCTGCTGCCTGCTTTCGATGAAGTAATCCCAGGTGTAGACCACAGGTTTTGTGTCCGCCATCTGTACAGCAACTTCAGGAAGAAGTTTCCTGGGCTACACTTGAAGCAATTGATGTGGAGGTGTGCAAAGGCTACACACTGGAAGGAATGGGAGAGAGAGATGGCAGTCATCCGACAGATCAATGTGGAGGCTCATAGACATCTGAATGCTATTTCACCTAGATTTTGGAGCAGGTCCAGGTTTAGCTTTCATTCTAAATGCGACACTCTTGTAAACAATATGTGTGAAAGCTTTAATGGTGCAATAGTAGAGTCTAGGGAAAAGCCTATAGTTACAATGTTGGAAGAAATTAGGGTTTATTTGATGAGCAGATGGGTTGTTAATAGAGAAAGAATTCAAAATTTTAATGGTACAATTTTACCTCGCATTAAGAAGAACACACTACCAGTCGGTACTCTCCACCGAAGGTCCAAGATGAAGCCCATCAGAAGCTCCACACAGCACCCACCTGTACCAAAGGAGAAGGATGCATCTAGCTCTAGCCAACCAGCCAGGACTGTCTCATTCAGTCACAGCATTCAACTTCATGTCTCTCCAAGAAAGTTGAGGCTCATGGCAAAACTTCCACCAAGAGCTTAGGGAAAACTTTAGAGAATTATGATCATTTCAGATGTGTTATGTTATTAATGTATTGCTGAGTTGAGTACATTCAATGTTTGTGACTCTTTATTTTGTCTGAAACTTATGTAATAGGGTTTATGCTTCTTGTTTCTTAGATAGCAACGGAGTTGTTTTAGGTTTGTGGATTCAAAGGTTTTCATCTTTTGTTGTTGTTTCCCTTTAACTGGACAATATTTTGCACAAGTGAATTTGATGGTGACTGAAGTTTTCACATGTTGTTATTTTTCCGCTATGCTTATTAATGAATTTGATATAGTTATGTTCTGTCAAATGTGCTTGTGGTGCTCTCTGATGCCAGTTCATTTAGGCAAGTTTGTTTACACAATTCTTCAATATCACTTCCAGGCTAACAGATCCAATTTCATTGCCAATTTCTTCTCAAATTACAGATACAGCAACTCACTTACATAACTAATCACCAACACCCTAAACCGAACTCATTAACACAGACTCTGTCCACTCACAGCAGCAGATTCTCATTAACACAATACAAAACAATTTACAAAACTCATATTCATTCAAACACGCTTTAAAAGAGCCCTATTTTATCCCTTAATTTCATTAAGCATATTTCAGAGGTATGACACAAGGTAGCCCCTATTTCTGATTCAACTAAATCTGCAACAACAAAAAAAAAAAAAACCAATCCATCCAACCGTGCCCAACACTGCAGCTACCTTCAACTTTCACTCAATGTCCCTCACTTTTGCTTTCAGGGCTAAATTTTTTCTCTTCAACCTTGCAACCTGCAGATCTTCACTCTCACCTTTTGGGTCTGTCCATCAAAAGAACTCACACTCTTCTTTAATCTACAAGATCCCACCAGAGTCAGTACCCAGAAGTAAAACATTACCATCAATCAAGAACAAAAATTAAAAAAAATGAACCTCATAGTAGACGCAACCCCAAAATCGTTGCCCAGGGTTATTCTTCGTTCTCGAAGTTCATAGCACGGGTCTCTCACCATGTCCACAGAAAAGCTCCATCTTCTGCATAGATGACCGACTACGAGACGACCTTGAGCTCTCGGAAGCCATGGCTCCACCCAGCTTCTCCAACCGTAGCAGCCCCTCGATTACGTTGGTTGGGGGTGAGATTTTGATTTAATCGCACCCTCTCCAACCAGTTATAAAAAAATAATTTTTTTAATCATTAAAAGGCTTCAACTACCAATAACAACTGAAAGGACAAAAGTGTCCGAAAAAATTGTTTAATGGAGGAGAGGATAATTTTAAAGCGTTTCTGAGCGTTGGGGATGATTTTAATAACAAAAAAAAACTGGGGACAAATTTGATTTTCGCCCCAAACCTTAGGAACAAAAAAGTACTTATCCCCTAGTTCTAACAGCTTTATAACTAACTGTTAACTAGTTTATGTGTCCTTTACAAAAACTGACTAAATAATTTAGAAGTTAACAAATAAGAATAGCGGTAGATGAGAAAAATAAACCTAACTCACAAATCATATAGGAAACATCTGAACAAAGGCTTTCTTTAGGATTTAAAGTATATATGTAAATTAACTCAGCACAATGAATTTGTGTTTTTCTCCTTTTTACGAATTTAGTTTAGATACAAAATTATTTTGTTTATAGTATAAATAATAAATCTTTTATTTTTACTAAAAGAAATTGAGTAAATACTCAAATAGATCTTTAAGGTTGCGTTTGTTTTCGAGAACAGGATAAGACAAGACACTAAAAACAAGACATAAAGAATAGAGATACAAAATTTAGTGTTTTTGTATTTTCTTTGGTAATAAAGTAGAACAAATTATGAAAATCTAATTTATTTTCATTCAAAAAATTTGAGAAAAAAATATAATAATAAAAAGTATAATTATGAAAAATTAACAAGAATAATGAAAGAAAAAATGAAAAATAAGTTGTGTCTCGTATTAGTGTCTCTGTGTCATTCCTGTCAGGATGGACACAAAATACACTAATTCAATGTCTCTCGACACAATGTCTCTGTCCATGTCTCATTTGCCAAATACGATTTTGTGTCTCAGTGTCCCTATTTCAGTGTCCCATCCCTGTAAACAAACGCAGTCTAAGAAATTTTGCATCAGACATTTTTGTCTCTAATTAAATTTTATTACGTTGAGATTCCTGAATTTTACAAAAGTAAGACATATAACTTCATACTTTAGTTAGACTTGTTATTTTCACTTGGACTATTAAGGGAGAAGAAGTCAAAACTTAAGTAACAAATTACGTGAAGTCAGTAAAATTCTGTTATGAGAAGAATTCAGTTAGCGTGGCTGTTAGAGGTAGTTAGAGGGTGTTAGTGCAGTTTTTATTAAGCTATAAAATAGGAGCTAAGTGCCTTTGGATAACTACTCTCTAATAACACATTTTCCTCATTTAGATCTTAATCAATTTTTGGTCATTAATTTCTCTGCATCATTCTCTCTTCTTTGGTCATCAGTGTCCTTTCTCAATAGATGCAAGATCGTTCACATGGTATCAAAAACCGGTTGAAAACGATTATGGCTCTACCCCTTACAACTTCATCAACAAATCTCAAGAACGCACTGGTTTCTCTGGCAGACAAATTTGAAGAAAATAACTTCTCAACATGGAGGCACAACATCCTTCTAACAATTCAGACGCTTGAGCTTGAGGATCATCTCGATCCGTCAAAAACCTCATCACAGCAAGAATCAATTACAATTGTATGTTGAAGAAAGTAAAAGCACAGATTCTACACAATAAACTCCAACCCCTTCTGCTACAAAAGATGAGGTCCCTGTAACAACGTAATCCACACCTACATCAACAATTCAAAAGGACTCATCCAAATACAAAGAATGGAGGCAAAATGACCTTGCACTCATGACTTGGGCTGTGTCCTCCATAAACAGTACATACAAGAATAAGATGGTACACTGCGTTACTTTTGCTGAAATGTAGAAAAAGATTAATCACATCTTTACCATTTCTTCAAGAACACGTATTCAAAGTTTAAAGACTCAGCTTAGAGCTTGCAAGAAAACTACAGCAATTGCTGAATATCTCTCTACAATTCGCAAGATTGCAGACTCTCTCATTGCTATAGGTTACTCATTTCAAGAAGATGATCACATCCAAGCTATCTTAGATAGTCTCACTGAAGAATATCAAGGCTACATCACATCATTGATGTCTCGAATGACAAATTTCACAATTCATGAAGCTAAATCATTTCTGCTTGCCTATGAAGATATGCTCGAGAGATTTAAGAAGCCTGAACAAGGAATTGTTTTAGCAAATTTAGTTCAAGCTTCTCCATTTTCACCACCAAACTTTGGAAGAGGCAGCAATGGAAGAAGGGGCCGTGCTGGGAGATCTATGAGAGGGGGTGTTAGATTTATGAATTCAAGACCCCAATGCCAATTATGTGGTAGGATGGGTCATGTAGTGCAAAATTGTTATCACAGGTTTGATGCTCAATTTCAGAAATCCATCATCTTCAACATTTACTCAGACTGCAATTCCATATGCAAATTCACTTCCACCACCTCCTCCAGCATCCTTTCATCAACCTCGAGCATACATGACCACCTCTTCCACCCTGAATGACAGTGCATGGTATCTAAATTCTGATGCTTCACATCATATTACTACTGAACATGCCAATTTTCTGAATTCCACCGATTCATCACAAGGCCCTGAGCAACTTTGTTGGTAATGGTCAGGGAGTACCTCTTTTACATGATGGATCTACAATTCTTTATGATAAATATCAAAATATTTCATTTAAATTAAATAACTTACTGCATGTCCCTTCTATTACACAAAATCTTTTGAGTGTGTCCAAATTCGCTGAGGATAATAAAGTCTATTTTGAATTCTGGCCTAAATCTTGTATGGTTCGTGATCAGGTGTCCAAGGACATTCTCCTATAAAGAATAGCTAGAGGAGACATTTACTCGTTTGATAATCTAGTGGTGCCAACAACATCTCATCTGAATCCTACTACAAGCAATTTGTCTAATTCTGTTTCACATTGTAAATTTGTTAGTACAAAAGATCGCAAAAAATCACGTTTGTGTAATGAGGATCCTATTAATGCTACTGATTGTAATAATTCCTCTATCAATAGTAACATTGACACTAGTAGTGGTTCTTTCTTGAATAATAATGCAGTAAAGAGTTCATTTGATTATATCTTTCTATCCAATTATACTACACCTAATTCTCACTTTTTTATACATGATTCATTAGGATCTAATGCTAATTTTGTTACTTCTTCTATAGGAACATCATTAACACCTTTTATAAATTATCCTGTGGCTTATTATACTTATAATAAGAAAATTGATGACTTAGAGCTCTGGCATAAAAGACTTGCCCATAGCTCTCTTAGGACAGTAGCTCAAGTCATGCACTAGTGTGGCATACAGACCTCACCAATTGATGAAAATCATAAAGTGTGTGAGTTTTATACCATTGCAAAAATGCATCAATTACCATTTAAGACATTAGAATCTGTTTATACACAACCCTTAGAATTAGTATATGTTGACATTTGGGGCCAACTCCCTTTCCTTCTCATCATGGCTACAAATATTATATTAATTTTTTAGATGCATTTAGTAAATATACTTGCATTTTTCTCTTATTCAACAAAAGTTAGGCTCTGGAAGCTTTTCAAAAATATAAATTTTTCATTGAAAATCAAATAGGTTGTAGAATCAAGGCCTTGCAAAGTGATCATGGCCAAGAATTTCTATCTAAAACCTTTTCTACATTTCTCTCTAACAATGGTATATTCCATAGATTGTTATGTCCATATATACACCAATAACAAGGATCTATAGAGAGAAAATATAGGCACATTACAGAGTGTGGCTTATCTCTCTTGGCCACTGCTTCAATGCCTCTTAAACATTGGGATTCAGCCTTTCTTATTGCAGTCTATGTCATCAATCGCTTACCTACTCCAGTTTTGGACTCTAAAAGTCCTTCTGAGGTTCTATTTAAGAACAAACTAGATTACTCTACTTTTAAAATTTTTGGGTGTGCTTGCTATCCATTATTGATACCTTATAACAAAAGAAATTTTGATTTTAAATCTCAAATGTGTATTTTCTTAGGATATGATTCTAATCATAGTGGTTACAAATGTTTATCTAAAGAAGGCAGAATCTATCTTGCAAGAAATTTAGTGTTTAATGAGTTTCTTTCCCCTTATCACACTTTGTTTTCAACTATTAGTACTAATCTTTCAAATGCAACAGCTCCTTCCAAGCATGTCATTGACAATGCTACAAGTTCATACTTTCCTGTCTTAGAAGAAGTACAATGCCTTCATCGAGCACTTCTACTAATTCCAACAATATCATTTATATTACAACCCCTACAACCAGTGCTGATATTACTTCTAGTAGTCAAAATACACCACTTATGATTTTTGATTTAAATACTATACGTCTACAAGCTTCTGCTGCTAATCAGCAAACACACCACCAGTCCACGACAATTCCAATATCTGGAATTGAAACAAACCTTCTCCCCATTCCACAATTACCACCACCAACCACAAAAGAGTGTAATACCCACCAAATGATCACTAGATCGAAATCTGGTGTATCAAAACCAAAAAACTTTCTAGCAAAAACAGTTACAATATTGATTTAACAAAAGAAACCCTAACTACAGTTCAACAGGCATTACAATGCCCTCATTGGAAGGAGGCCATGGACAATGAAATCAAGGCTCTCTACAAGTGTAATACTTGAACACTAATAGATCCACCACCAAATGCAACAATGGTGGGTTGTAAGTGGGTTTTTTCAGTGAAGAAAAATCAACATGGTGAAATCCTTAGGTACAAAGATAGATTAGTTGCCAAAGAATTTCACCAAATTGAAGGAATTGACTATGAGAAAGTCTATAGTTTTGTTGTACGACCTATCATAATTTGAATAATCATAACAATAGCATTAACACAAGGCTGGGTTATGAGACAATTCGACTTTGATAATGTCTTTCTCAATGACAAATTAGAAGATAAATTGTTTATGCAGCAACTTTCGGGCTACACAACTCAGAATTCTACAAGAGTGTGCAAGCTACACAAGGCCCTCTATGGTCTTAAGCAAGCCCCTAGAGCATGGTATTTAACCCTAGCACACACTCTAAAACAATTTGGATTCTCTAAATCAACCTTAGATATAGCTTTATTCATTCGAAGATCTCATAATTATGTTATATACATGATCATTTATGTTGATGATATAGTGATTACAGGCTCTAACCCAAATGAAATTGATGATTTAATTACTTCTTTGAATTCAATTTCCTCTCTAAAAGATTTAGGCAAATTCAATTATTTTTTGGGGTTAGAGGCTCAATTTTTGACAAAGGATAAACTATTACTAACACAATCTAAATATGTACATGATCTATTAATTAGAGCAGGGATGAACCAGGCAAAATCAATGCCAACACCAATGGTGTCTTCATTAAGATTGCACAAGAATGATTTAGAAGGTTTTGACGAACCTTAGAAGTATTGATCAATTGTTGGAGCACTACAATATTTGACCATCACACGATCGGATATTGCTTTTGCAGTAATTAAGTGCTCACAGTTCATGCATCAGCCAACAATTGAACAATAGAAGGCTGTCAAGAGAATCTTGAGATACTTACAAGGTACCCCTAATCAAGGATTAGTGTTTAAAAAATGTACTGACTATAGAATTATTTCCTTTGCCGATGCAGATTGGGCGACAGATTTAGATGATAGAAGGTCGATCAGTGGCTATTTGGTGTTCTTTGGAAGCAACCTCATTGCTTAGAAGTGTGGAAAATAATCAAAAGTTAGCAGGTCGAGTACTGAGGCAGAATATTAAGCGGTTGCCTCTGGTCGAACGGAAGTCATATCTATACAGCAGCTTCTTCAAGAGTTGCAAGTTCCACAACAAGTGACACCAACGATCTACTGTGACAATAAGAGTACTTGTCACCTAGCTGTGAACCCAGTTATGCATAGCTGTTGCAAGCATCTTGAAACTAATATACATTTTTTGAGAGAGCTAGTTAATAGAAAGCAACATTTTGTAGTTAATATACCTACACAAGATCAGATAGCAGATATATTGACTAAACCCCTGTCTTGTAAATTGTTTGAATGGTTTAAGTCCAAGCTTATGTTGGGAACAAAGCCCCAACTAAGCTTGAGGGGGGTGTTAAAGGGAGAAGAAGTCAAAACTTAAGTAACAACTTAAGTAACAAATTACGTGAAGTCAGTAAAATTTTGTTATGAAGAAGAATTCAGTTAGAGTGGCTGTTATAGGTAGTTAGAGGGTGTTAGTGCAGTTTTTATTAAGCTATAAAATAGGAGCTAAGTGCCTTTGTATAACTACTCTCTCTAATAACACATTTTCCTCATTTAGATCTTAATCAATTTTTGGTTATTACTTTCTCTGCATCATTTTCTCTTCTTTGGTCATCGGTGTCCTTTCTCAATAAGTGCAAGATCGTTCACATGGACAAATAGATCCTCAAAAGTGTGACTTATTTTTGTAAGATTCAAAATTCTCAACGTAATGAAATTTTTTTGGAGACGAAAACGTCTGACTCGAAATTTTTTAGAGACCTATTTGGTATACTCAAAGAAATTAAATAAGAGGCAAAATAAAAAATATCAAGGATGCAGAACATGAAAATTGTGTTTGGAAGAGAGATTGAAATTGAGAGACTAAGAAATTAAATTAAGTCTCTGTATTATGTTTGGTGTAAAATATACTGAATTGAGTTATGTCTCAGTATTATGTTTAAATTAAAAATAAATATGGAGATTAAGAAAGAGTAGATTTAAAATTTAAAAAGTTAAATAAATATATTTTTGATAAAAAAATATTATTAAAGTTTCAATTTCTATCTCCAAAATTTTAATTTCTGTGTCTTTATTTTTTAGAGTTACTGAAAGAACTAAAATTTTAGAAACAAAAATTACCAAACACAATATTAAATCTTAGTCCTACAATCCTAAGTAACCAAACGCTACCAAACCATAAGATTAACTTCAATTGCAACTATGTTTTTTGGTTAGGACCGTGGGCCACAAAGGATCCAGACCCAGAAAACAGAAACCGTATTACTTCAATTGCATCTTGCAAGTGGAACTTATTGAGCCTAATGGGCCTTTTCCTCGTGGGCCAACTCTGGGTGTTTATATTTTGATTTTTTTTTTCAAAAACTAATAACATTGGAAAATGATAATAGAAACTTGTCAAATTACCAACTAATTATTTGATATTTATATTTTATTTTTGCTTTTTAGATCCTGTGAAAGAATAAGTAAAAACACATGAAATTGACAACTAATGCTTTTACTTTTGACTACCTTCTTAGTTATTTTTGGTGAAAGCAAATAGGAGAGCATTGATTTATTTAATTACAACATCTTAAAAAATATAAAAATGAAAATGAAAATCAAATAACAACGAATATATTTGAATTGATTTATTTTTACAAATACAGAAATATAAATTATAATTAATAATTAAAATAAAATAAAATAAATTGCCAAATGACCGAATCAGAGGTTTAAAGATTAGGTTCCGCTCTTTCTCATTTCTCTCTTTACTCTCACAACTCTCACTCACACACTCGCTAACACTTTCTCTCTCCTTTTGCGGCTAGGGTTTTTCCTTTTCAACCCTATTTTCTTTCTTCATTCCCAAATTCACCGAACCCTTTTTCTTTCCATTCTCTTCTCTACACTCCCATCTCAGTCTATTTCTCTATTCATGGAATCGTTACGCGTTTAGTGGTTCCTCTCTATCGTGTTTGGGGGAAAAAGGGAAGAGGGAAAAGAAAACATCTTATTGGTGTTTGGTTTTTGTTTTGGAATTGAAAGATGACTACCATGAACCCCTTTGATTTGTTGAAAGATGATACTGAGGATCCTTCTCAGCTCATCGCCAACGAGCAGCTCAAGGCTGCTGCTGCTGCCGCCACCGCCGTTCCGCCCAAGAAAGGGGCGGCGGCGGCTCCGCAGAAAGGAGGGCAGCAAAATAAGCCAGCTCAGCTCCCTACCAAGCCTACTCCTCCTGGTCAAGCTGGTGAGTTTTGATTTTCCTTTTTCCCCATACCCCTTTTTTTTTTTTATAATTTGATTGATTCATGTTTCAGTTTTGTTATCTTTTATGTTGTACATGATTTTTTTTTGAGATGATGTGGATGGAGTATTTTTAGAATGATATTCTTAATATATTCTTTTAAATGCATTTGGTATTGAACTATTGATGTGTGATTGTTATCGAGGCTTTTGGTAGTTATTGTGAATATTGAAATGTTAGTTGTTTGCATGGTGTTCTTTTGTGAGACTGAAATAGCTTATTTATGTTTTTAATTAAATCTAGTTGATTTTTTAGGGTTTTATTTGTAACATGGAATGTTTTGGGTTATGTTTGTTTTTCTTATCATTCTCATTTTAGTACTTTCTTTCATTTTTGGGGTACATTTTTAGTTTTGTTCTTTCTCTTTGCTACATATATATGGTACCGGTGTTGTTTTCGTATAATGATACTACAGAGTCATATTTCTTTGTGCCTCAAATTTGTGTGTACCAATTTTTTAGAAGTCAAATTCCTTTGTTGAATTGGTAGTATTTGTAAGTGATTGTAGATTTTGTTCAAGCTTTGCTTTCAAACATTGTAGAGTTGTAATTTGATAGAAGTTGCTACAATTGGATTGTTAACATGTTATATATGTGTGGTCTGGTGATGTTTGATTCCTCTTGATGCCTGTTTGCATGATTATCTTGTTCTCATCTATTGATATTTATATTTATTTTCCTGTCTTAATAGTGAGGGAGGCAAAAAATGAGGCTTCTCGCGGAGGCCGTGGAGGTGGACGAGGTGGTGGGCGTGGAGGTGGACGGGGTCGTGGTTTTAACCGTGACTTTTCAAATGATGAGGGCTCATTCCCAGCCTCTGGAGCCCCTGCTACTCAAAGTGGTTTTGAGGAAGGAGATGGTGGGAGGACCTCAGATAGACGAGGCGGTTATGGTGGGCGAGGCCCTTACCGTGGTGGTCGCCGGGGAGAGTTCAGCAATGGGGAAGCTGGAGAAGAAGGAAGGCCAAGAAGAACATATGAACGCCGCAGTGGGACTGGACGCGGGTAATGCTGTCATTAACTGGTGATTTTGATGCAGAACCTAAGTTTCTATCGGCATTAATTTCCCTTGTTCTATTTACAGAAATGAGTTTAAGCGTGAAGGTGCTGGACGAGGAAACTGGGGAACACAGTCTGATGAAATTGCTCAGTAAGCTCTCTTCTTACAATCCATTGCTTCTGTAACTTCAATCTTAATTATGCTTGTATTGGATTCAGTAGGATGAATTTCATTCGGTCTGGTCTGAAATTTATTTAGGGTAACTGATGAAGTCGTGAATGAAGCTGAAAAGAATTTGGGCGAGGAGAAGCCTGCTGGTGAAGATGTGGCTGATGTAAACAAGGAGAGTCTTGCTGAAGAAGCTGAACAAAAAGAGCCTGAGGATAAGGTGATTTTCTAACTTACTGAATTTTCTTTATTGATGACAATCTGTTTCATGCTTTAATGATGAATTATTCTGTCCTAGTCCTTCCCTCCGATACATATGTCAGAAAAAATTGAATGAACTGCTACATTTCAATTTGCTGTCTACTATGACCTCCATAGGATGGAAACGAAAAACTGCAGTGTTAATATCTGTATATAGAGTCGATAATATAACATTATATTGTTATTAAATTGTTTTAGTGTTTTTGCAATTTATTAACCATTAGGCTGTCGTTTTTCCATTAGGAGATGACTCTGGAGGAGTATCAGAAAGTGCTGGAAGAGAAAAGAAAGGCCCTTCAAGCAGTAAAGACCGAGGAGAGAAAGGTTGATATCAAAGAATTTGCATCCATGCAGCCCCTATCAAACAAGAAAGACAACAATGACATCTTCATTAAATTGGTGAGATTAAATACATGTGAACTATCCTTATTTCAATTATTTTCTGTTGGTTTTGCTTACTAATGTCCTTTAATCATCTTTCTTTATAGGGATCTGATAAGGATAGGCGCAAAGAAGCATTGGAGAGGGAGGAGAGATCCAAGAAGGTGCGACTTCGTTGCACTTGTTTGTCCATGTTTCTTTATATTTGTGCCTGCTTGAAAGATCTCATATTCAAATATCAACATTACTTGCTTTATATGGTAGATCATATATATTGTCTAGATTCAGTTTTCAAAATTTCTGGCTAGCCTAGGCTCATGAAAGATGATGACATGTTCTGTATCTTTTAGACATTTTACCCCTAGAGTATGTTTAGTTGCAGGATATAAAAGGTATGGGTAAATTTCATCCAAATGAGTTGTGTGCGAATTTAGTAATTTACAAATAAAACTGATTTTGGTAAAGTTTACCTACACTCTTACTATCTAAAGTCCAAACATACTTCTAGTGCAGATCTCGTGTTTCTTTGACTGTTCTGTTAATTCTACGTTCTCATGAAGTTTATCATGCAAATCACATTAAATATTTCTATGTTAGTATGTTTTATAGTTCTGAATACGAAAATGTTGTTACGTTAATATTGTTTGTCTATTGTTCATTTCTAAATTCTGCAGGTTTTTCTTAAGTATATGGTTGTCACACTTTATTTTCGAAAATGTTGTTTTGTTAAAATTGTTTGTCTATTGTTCATTTCTAAATTCTGCAGGTTTTTCTTAAGTATATGGTTGTCATGCTTTATTTTTGGCGTTCTTTTAGTTTTCTAATGTTTCTCCATGAGCTCTGATAAATTTGTAGTCACGGTGATGTTGAACATGTACATCTTAGTTACGAATTTGTATATGGTACTTTATTTGTAAAGTTTGTACAAGATTAGATAGAAGGTATGATGAAATATTTCCATAGTTGTCTCACATAGGTAATATGAAGTTGTGTTGATATAATTTTTATTTTTTGAAAGGTTCTGTTAATGTTGGTGTTTGATAGGATGTCTAGGAAATAATTACTGGAAAAAAAGATGGGAGAATCAATTCTTAGTAGCGCGTGGGTAGTTAATGTTTTGAGAAGGAGATTTTGATAACAGGTCTTACTAACTAAAAGGAATTTTTATTTTGATAGATACTATACTTTGTAACCTTGTAATTAAATAATTGTCTACTTTAAGGTTCCCTTTTTACTTCCGATATATTTTATTTTCCCTTTGTTTGGTTTGAAATTTTTTGGATTGTTTTGGTGGATGAACCTTCGTTATCATTGTTGATATTTTCAGGCTGTAAGCATTAACGAGTTTCTGAAGCCAGCTGATGGGGAAGTCTACTATCGTGGGCGTGGCCCCCGCCCCCGTGGTCCAAAGGGTAGCTACCGTGGCAACTCCAACAATGCACAAGCTCCCTCCATTGAAGACCCTGGTCATTTCCCAACTTTGGGTGGCAACTGAGAATTGTCCAGAACCCTTCCAAGCATATCTCTGTCCTATTTTCAGTTTTGGGTTCTCTCTTATTTGAACTTTATCAGGAAAAAAAAAAAAAAGAAAACCCCTTATGGTAGGTGGATTTCCTTAATTTAGAAGGGTCATTTTTAATTTTATGCCTTCAGATGTAAATTTAGGTTTGTTCTTCATACGGTCCTTTTATACCCTTATGCATCTACTTTTTACTGTGTTTGACATTTGGGGGTATATGGTGGCGGGTAAGACATAAAATGTTGAGTTTCGTTTTCTTTATAGATTGACATCTCAGTTTTGCATTATATTTTTTGTTTACCATTAATGCTTTTTTAAGGATCTTCACTTGTACAATAAGTCGACTTAAAAGTTATTTGAGCGATGTTAATGTAAACCACGTGGTTTGGCCTAGAGATGATTTAATTAACTATATAATAACTTGAGGTTGAACTAGCGTTTTCTTTTAAAATTTGTATTACTAATATTTACGCCACCATTCATTATATCGCGTGTAACGATTTGTTGCTTTACTGGTCCTATATAGTTTTAGTATATATATAAGATTGCTTTAATTTAGTGGCACCTAGTCTTTACAAGAAAAATTCTTATGATCGAAAAAGTTGATCTTAAGATACTTATGATTATATCAACTTTTTCCCCTTAAAGCATACGTATCAACAGATTCTGAATGTTAATTCGATAGAAGTCACCTAAAAGAAAATTAGGATTAAGTACGTTTTTTATTCCGAGCGATTGAAATAAAGTTTCGATTTTATTAATTAAGATAATGGAAATGTATAAACCAGGGAGTGCTATAAGAATAACGATGATAAATAGGAATATATCGTTATAAACACCAATATAAAGATGAATAATGTTCCTCCAATGACCTAAGTTATCTATATTCAAATCTCAAGTTGCATGTGGTTCATACATCATGTTTTTTCTCGACTGAGGATATCCCTTCTAAAAATAACACATTCTTGGCACCAATCCCACATGGTCGAAGAGCGTCACAATAAGGAATGAAACAAAATTCGGAGTCCTGAAATACATTATCACGAACTTCCCAAAGTATTATATCCCCATCATTGGTCAAACCCTAGTTCCTAGACATAGAATTCTTTCTCTGTAGAAAAAACTAGATCATATTTCAAAATTATAAAACCTTTGACATCATGGTTTTGCTCCATCACACCCCAATATTCTTTTAATTCACATTGAAAATCCTTCTCTAAGAACCCAATCCGAAGTTCATTAAAAACCAAATTAAACAATGTCCTTATGAATTAAACAATGTTTATCTTACTAAGTTGGCTATATGAATTAAACAATGCTCTTATATTTTTATGTTCTGTCATGTATCATGTATAATAATTTCTATTATTTCAAGATATTTTTTGGCAACTTCATACTTAAACTAGTTTTATTTGAACCAATTTAACTTGAAAGTTACTTCACTTTTAAATTTTAATCAGATGAAAAAAATTCGTTCTATTTTAATTATGCCATCTAGATTTTTCAAATGCTCGTCGTCCCTTAATTGTTAAGAGTTCGAACTTTATCTTGGACATTGAAAATTTTTAAAACCCCAGATCAGTTGTTCTACCTATCGAGGTGCATTGTGCTTATAATTTATAAAACCAGCATAAGATTAGTCACGATGCTCGATGATAGAAATCTTGGTTGCCAACCAAACTAGATTTTTCTTGGCGAATACCCCTGCCTTTTGACATTTTACTAGAAATAAAATAAAATATTTAAGAAAGTGATACAATTCGAAATCTATTTTGAAGCATTGTCAATATAAAATATTGTTGTGATAATAATGATGAAATAATTTGAAGATTGAAACAGATACCATTTCGTAATTCATGTTTAACCTGGCACATTTAAGTCATCCAGTAAACACATGTTCAACTATTTGTATTAGCACAACATTTTGTTTCTTCTGTTTTGTTGTATGGCTAAGTCACATTCGGCTCATTAAAGGAACAAGGAGGATCATAAGAAAAATAAAATGGATTGTAACCTTAAACTTGAATTGAAGTAGACATGAGCAGTAATAGATTTAGCATTAATGAATAGTAGAATACTTTGCACAAACCATATCATTTTCAAGTATATTTAAAGAATTGGATCATCTAGGTCAATTCCAAACCACAAACGAATTCTGAAATTGGTCCACTATTAAGAAAAATTAGAAAGAAAGGGAAAAAATCTTACAAACAATACAATGGAGGGTGAGAAGCAGAGAAAATGAAATGGATCTAAATAACCCCTTTTTGTAGTTAGGATGAGCAGCAACCACTGCTCTGCTGAACTGGCTGTCCTCTGATCTGCACTGTTGGAGGCCTTGCATTGTTTGCAGGTTGGCTTGCCATTCTACGTTCAAACGAAAAAGTTGCCGTAAGACGATGAGGTACGAAGTAGTCATAGATGATAGATCAATCAATGGATTATTCGAAAAGAAAGGGTTATACATAGACATCCAATGTTATATTGCCACCTCGGCAAGCGTCGATTGTATGGCAATATAGTTTCACATTGTCAATGCATTGGCATTAAATAGGTCAAGAAGTGAAATAGTAGTACAAAATGGCATCTGTAATTGACTTTTCCCAGATATCAAAACTGACTCTTTGGAAGCAGCTACATCAAAATAAACTATGGTTCTGTGATTTTCTTCGATATCTATGGTTAAAATAAAAAGGAAAAGGGTACCTGGTCTTGATGGAAGCAGACATGGCCATGAATGCCTGTTCAACATTTGTAGCATCTTTTGCACTTGTTTCCATGAAAGGAATGCCTATTTCATCTGCGAATGCCTTTTAAAGAAAAAAGAAAGAAAAGGATTGGGGTAAGGGAGGATGAACAGGCTTGAAACTGTTAACAAAATATGAAAATGAAAAAAAATTCAGAAGGGTATGAAAAATCTATACTTTGGCTGTTTCATATGACACAGCTCTGTTTGATGTCAGATCACACTTGTTGCCAACCAAAAGTTTGTTAACATTATCACTGGCGTAACGGTCGATTTCGCTGAGCCACTGCTTCACATTGTTGAAGCTCTCTTCGTCTGTCACATCATAAACAATCTGCAAGCCGAACTAATCATTGAAGATGGAAATGGGAAAAATCTAGTTTTAAAAGTTTATGCTAAGAAAGTCATCACCCACAATGATGCCATGTGCCCCGCGATAGTAGCTACTGGTAATTGTCCTGAATCGTTCTTGCCCAGCTGTGTCCCACTGTATATAAAATCAGATCACAAAACAAAGTAAGGCCTAGAAACATGAAATAATATTAGCATATAAAAGAATTAAAACAAGGAACTTTACGTACAATTTGGAGTTTAATGGTTTTTCCATCCTGCTCAACAGTACGTATTTTCTACACAAAATAACTTGAAATGATCAGTACAGACAGCTCTTTAATTGGTCCGAACCTAAAAAAATCACAAAGCGGTACTCACAAAATCAACTCCAATGGTGCTTATGTAGCTCTCAATGTATGAATCATCCTGTACCGTAACATAAAAGTTATCATAAGTTAATGATCTAACTTACTACGTTAAGCAATAATTTACAATCAACAAGAGCCAAGAACAACCAACAAGCACTGAAATATACCAAATGTACATTCTCATATATTGTATAATATATAATAAGACACAAATGATAAACCCGCCACCGATACCATTCCAAAACATAGAATATATTGGTACACATTGGGAGAGAAAAGTAATATGATTCTATGAGAAAATACTAATCCGCCAATCCATTATTCAATATATTTCCCCCACACTCTAAGGAACCCTTTAACATGAGTAAAATCACAAATATTTCAACCAGAGCAGAATACTTAAGCGAGTGGACTATTTTTATATTGATAAAAGAATTAACTCTCGAAAAAAGGTGGAAAAACATGTTAAAATGCACATAAGAAGAATATGAAGGAAAAAAAAAAGGAAACATCGCTACACTATTAGATATAGAAGTTTGTAGTAGTCAATAATAATAACTAGCATAAAAATCAGCAGAAAGCTTACGGCAAATCTCAGAAGAAGACATGATTTTCCAACACCCGAGTCTCCAATAAGAAGGAGCTTGAACAGATAATCACTGCATAAGATAACCACAAAATCATTAACTTTCATGCTCCATAATGGATCAGCCTCATATACATACATACATCAATTCTCACAGATCCATAGAATCTTTTTGTAGAAGCCAGCACCTTCTATCTTCTTATGGTTTGATGATCAAGATGGTAGATCTCAAGGCCACATAGACCTCCAAAATCCAAATCCAAATCCCATACTTTGTGGGAGTTTAACTCCCACAACAATAGAAAAATTGCTTTTGAACTAAGATTCAGATCATGAATCAGGTAATATTTTTTAAATCCAATTGGACATTATTATTTCGAAGATCGAGTATTTGAGTCATCATCACAATCGTAGCAACAAAAATAGGACAATACATGCTCAAAATCATTGTTTGAAATCAACAAGGAACAAGATCAGGGTGCGCGCAGAAGAAGCTCCAAAATCAATCACGGGAGCTCAAAATCACGGCTTCCTCTCTAAATCCCGTAATTGAAAAACAGTTTCTTTCAATTTCAAAAACAATTTATTTAAAAAATCAATTGGATCAAAATTCATGAAAAGTGAAAACCATTCAATCTAGGGTTACATCCGAACACACCGACACCAACCCATAAGAACGAATCAAGCTAAAACCCAAAACACCCTTTCGAAGAAAGGATCGAAAAACCAAAGAAGACACGAACTTCTCTTAAATCGAATCTGATTGCAAAACAAAGAGACAAATAGAGGAACCTACTATTCGGGATTCATTTCCGGGTAAAAGCGAATTCACGAATCGGAGGGTGGTGACCGGAGATTAAGCTTCCGGTGATGGTGCGGCGGCGGTGCTTATCCACGAAAAGCGTCAGAAAAAGAATAACGGAAAGCAGAAAGTCTTCGATTCTTGGTTGTTTGTGTTATGAGTTAGTTTTGGTTGCTTCTTTCGCTTTTGTTTGTTGCTTTGATTTGAATGAATAAAACGCGTGGAGGAATACCAGAACGTGAAGTAAACGGTGACGTATTTGTAAAATTCTACGTTTAACTTTGAACTTATCTTTCTAATAAAATTTAAAAGACCGAAGATGAAATTGCCAATCATAGATTGTTTAATTATTTAATAATTTATAATATTATTTTTATATAAAAATGATTCATAAAAATAATCACTTAAAATTTACTATTTTTTTTTAGTGATATATAATTAAGTATTTTATATTATTAATATATTAAAATCAAATTTTCTTTTATAATTTTTTCAGACACTTATTAACGAAATCTCATTTTCATAACGTATTGATATTGAATTATTGATGGCTGGAGGTGGGAACTTGATATGGACCGTGTGGTAGATTTTAACTCCATTGACCTTTGACCCTTTGGAACGTCTAATAAGTAGTTAGAAGACGAATTAAATATAGTATTTTCGTTATGCATTCTAGAAGAATTTAAGCACTATCTTTCGCAAACACTCCTAGGTGTTATTAATTATATAGATAAAACCATAAAAGTTCAAGTAAAAAAAAAAAATCATAAAAGTTTCTTTTTTTTTGGGTTTGATAAGGATTGTTCGTATGAATGTAGAAGTTAATCCTTTTTTTTTTTTTATTAAGAAGGAGCTACAGGCCTAAAAGCAAAAACTAACTAGGAATTCACAACTCTAACAAATATCATCTGTCTTTTGTCAGCTTCAATCGTTGGCACTAGAAAGGAAGGGGGGGGAGGCGAGATAAATTGGTGGAGACCCGCCAGAAGATTATGGGCATGCTTAGCTAGGATATCGGCACTGAAATTGACTTTCTTTGAGACGTGGTTCACTCGGCAGTCACCCAGATTTGCTTAGAGCTCTTTAATTGCACGGATGAGGGAGGTGCTGTCATGGAGGTCTGTAGATGTATGCTACAACAGATTTACTGCAAAGGTAGAATCCGTCTCTACCTGTACCTTCTCCATTCCTATATCAATTACAATTTTAAGACCTGTGTAGATTGCCCATAGCTTGCATTAGTGATGGTTACCTTTTCAATATTCATCATGAATCCAGCCATAACTAGGCCGTTTGAATCTTTGAGAATGCCGTCACATGAGCCAGAATTTGAAGTTTGGAGGACCGAGCCATCAATATTAAGTTTGCACCAGCTAGCTTTCAGTGGCTTTTAACCAATTAGGATCGAATTTGTCACTCTGAGGGTTATGATACTTCTCTCTGTAAGTTCTAAAACTTTCTTATAATTCCTGGCCACCCTTTTAATTTATGGGATTACTCTTTGAAAAGGAATGTTATCTTGATTGAAAATTAATTCATTTCTCTTTCACCGAATGGTATTGCAAGAAGTAAGAAAGAAGGTGGGCCATGAAGTCTCACAGCTAGTGCGACTTGGACAGGTTATCGTGGAGCCAGTCTTGGAGATTCTAGCTGAAGAAAGGGTCCTGCAGGTTTCTGTTTGAGTTGCTCATCCAGACTTCTTGGGCATACGGGTAGTCCCTCAGCACATGGAACAAACTCTCTTCAATATTCAGGCATCTTGGACAGCATCCATTATCGATAAGCCCTAAAACTCTTATTTTTGAATTAGTTAGAAGTGCGTTATGGCTTAAGAGCCAAGCAAAAGTTCTCAGTCTTGGAAGAATCCTGATTTTTCAGCAAATTCTATAAATCTGGTCTAGATCCCTATCTTCAACATAGTAGCTTTTGTAAGCTGATTTGATAGAAAAACTGCCCTGAGGTTCTAGTAGCCATCCTAAGGAATTAGGTCCGAGGGAATGGTTGAGTGCTTTCAAAGTACGAATCATATCTATAACCTCCTCTGGGAGCAGTTGAGCTAACCTCTCCCAATCCCAACATCCTTCCACCGTAGAATTGGTTGCTAAATCCTCGTCAGCTCTGTCTTTCCCGATCTGTTCCAGCGATAACTCACTCAGCTATGATATTCTAGGAATCTAGCGATCTTTCCAAAATCTAATGCTCTTTCCATTTTCAATCCTCCAGATTAAATTGCTTTGAAATTGATCCCAAATTTTAACAATACCTTTCCAAGCATTAGAACACTTCGCTCCTTTAGCAACCTTTGGAATAAAACTGTCCCCGCAACCAAACTTCGCCTTCATTACTCTCACCCAGAGAGCTTGATCATTATGCACCAACCCCTAAGCCAATTTCATGAGAAAAAGGTTGTTGAATTCTTGTGCCTTTTGCAATCTTAGCCCTTCTAACTCCTTTGGCTAGCAAATGGTATCCCAATTCAAAAGATGAATCTTCTTGTTCTCCATATTAGATCCCCAAAAAAAATCTCTGCACATTTTATCAATTTTATTACAAACCTCCTTAGGCATCTTCATCATCTGCATAGTATAGCTCCGAATAGTAGTCAAAACCGCTTGAACAATGGTGCATTTTCTGGCAAGAGAAAGGGTTTTCATGTTCTAACTCAACAATTTGGCCCGCATCTTATCTAGAATTGGTTGAAAATGGTGTTTTTCGCACTTCTCATGGATGAGCGGTATGCCGAAGTACTTTCCTAAGTTGCTGGTTGGCGGAATACCGAGATCTTTGTTGAGCTCCTCTCTTCTATTGTGATTAACATGCTTGGAGAAAAAGATGTAGAATTTGCTGGCGCTGACTTTCTGACCAGAAGCTTTACAAAAGGTCTCTAGCGCTTCCTTTATGACTCGAACCTGCTCCTTGTTTGCTTCCGCGAAAAGAATGAGATCATCTGCAAAACAAAGATGAGGACCATTCCTAGTCAACTTAATAGGTTTCTATTTTTTTGCTCTATTAAGGAGTTAATTAGTTGAGAGAGTCTTTCGATACATAAGAGAAAGAAAATAAGGGGATAAGGGGTCCCCCTGTCTAATGCCTCTTGTTGGGTTGAAAGTCTCTGATGGAGATCTATTCCAAAGCAAACTCATAGTGGGGGAGGAGATGCAGAAGTGAATAACATTCAAAATATTTCCGGGATGCCAATATCTTTGAGGGTGTCAATGATAAAGTTCTAATTAAGACGGTTATAGGCCTTCTCGAAGTCTATTTCGACTGCCATGAGCCCTTTACCGCTAGCTCTCGTCCTCGTAGTATTGACCGCCTCCTGTGCTACTAGAATGTTATCTGCACTAATTCTTCTTGGGATGAAGCTGGCCTGGGTGTTAGAAACAATGTACCCCAAGTGCGGTTTTATTCTTTCTGTAATAAATTTAGTAATAATTTTGTAGCAGATGTTACAGAGACTGATTGGTTTGAACTGTGTAAAGTTTTTAAGTGAGAGAATTTTAGGAATGATAGATATTAAGGTTTGGTTTGCTCTAGCTATATTCTCAGGATTTCTAATGATCATATGCACCCAATTCACCACTAAATCAGTTATAATGTCCCAGGAATGCTGGAAAAATTTTGCTGGTAGTCCATCTCTTCCTGGCACCTTCCAACTACCCATATTGAACACAACATGTTTAACTTCCTCATGGGTGATATGTCTGCTCAAGTGGTTTAAGTCAGCCTCAGCTAGCCCAGGCAACTTACCTGTGACAGGAAAATCAGGTAAAAATAAATCATAGCTATTAGGAGCATATAAAGATTTGAAAAAGGATACTCCAAGCTCCTTTAGCTCTTCCACATCCTCAATCCATTCGTCATCGTTGTTTTTTAGTGCAGTAACATAGTTCTTTCGTCTCCTTCCATTAGCTTTCTGATGAAAGTATTTAGAGTTTTTGTCCCCCTAAATTAATGATTTTACATTTAGCCATTTGCATCCAATGGCTTTCTTCTTGTACCATAATCATTTTATATTCCCTCCAAATGTCCTTTTGAAGTTTTTCCAAAAACGAATTATTATTAAAGGAAAGATGAATGTTTTTTTATGAGATCACCTTGTTTGCACCAGTTACTCCTCACCAAATTATTGTAACCCTCATGGAGCAGCCAGGGTGCGAGTAGCTTGAAAGGTCTCTCTCTCTCCTGTTTTCCACAAGGGTGTCAAAATCTAGGAGTATAGGTAGATGGCCAGACTTCAATTTAGGTAGATGTTTCACCCCAACGGATGGAAATAAAATATTGAACTCCAAATTGTATAAGAATCTATCAAGCATGCATTTAATCTAATTTCTTTGCCAACTGAATGGCGGGCCAAAAAAGCCTAAATTGTTTAGACCATAGTTAAGCATGCATTCTTGAAATCTGTTTGAGTCTTGCGATAAATTAAAACTGCCCCCAGTTTCCTCAAGAGAAATGATAGAATTTAAATTCCCACCAAGACACCACAGCGCTTGATTAGTTGCTGCTATATTTTCTAGCTCCCTCCACAAGGTACTTCGCGTTCCAATTTGGGGGCTGTCGTAAATACATGTGCAATGCTAGATCTGAATATTATTATTTTTAATCTTTAGGTGAATAAACTGTCTCTGGACATTAACAGGCTCAATCTGTTAATCCTTTCTGTTCCAAAGATACCAAATCCCTCCCGAGAAGCCCTTTGCATTGCTAATGCACAAAGACTCAAACCCTAATTTGTGGATGATCCCTCTACTTTGGTTCCTAAGACATAGGTTTCAAGAAGGATACACAATTTCAGATTGTAATGATAAGTTAAGTCTCTAATCATAATGGAAAATCCTTTAGAGGAAACCCCTCTACAATTCCAAGCTAATATATTCATAATAACCATTAATAAATAAAGACGTAGAAAAAACTCCCTGAAGAAATGTCAGGAATCTAGGCCTCAATCAGCTTGTCATTAGTGGCCTGTGCCACCTCTTCTATGCTTCGGATATACTCTTCTCCCCTCTGTTGTTCTTGTCCCTCCATTGGGACATCTTTTTCTGCTTTGGTGCTGGATTCTCCTGGATCTGGAGGGCTTTTGGCTTCAGTATTGTTAAGATACTCTTTATTCCCACCTCCCATGATAGTTGAGATGAGGTTTCTGGTAGTATGATCTAAATGGCCTCCCATTAAAACAGGTTGCATACAGTTAGCACTTGCAACTTGTTTAGTAAGATATGAGAATTGTCTCCAATACTCCTAGTGTCTCTCTTCTTTATCTTTTTGGTTGTCTTGTACCTTCTGGTTATTCTTCTGGTTTTCTTGGAAAAAGTTATGGCTGTCCTGATTTGTATGGAAGCTCTTAATGCTTTTCTGGTTATGGTTGGGTTGTTTTACATGTTTAGAGAGTGTTGGAATTTTCTTACTAATGGCAATATTCTTTCCTTTCATGATGGGAATGGGGTTTTGTGTTTCTGTTGGCTTTTCTGGTTGTGAGGGTTACTTCCATTTTTATTAGTCTGTTTGGTAACACTTTTTTCGCTAGTTCTTGCTATTTGGGTGTCCTTCCAAGCTTCCGACGTCTCTACAGGAGCAGTACCGGGTTATTTTCTTCCTTTTCTTGATTACCTTCCTGAATTTCTTCTGCAAGGATATGAAACCTTGATGTTTGTATACTTTCTTTTTTAACCTTTTCAAAAGGATCTGATTTTGGTTTGTTTCTTCTTTGGTTTTTCTTAACTATCATCCATGGTCCAAATGGGTTGCCTCCTTGATCTTCCTTGATTTATTTCTGATTGGTTTTCTAATTTTGTGAAGCTTGCCTATTTTGTTGCATCCCTCCTAAAACGGTTGGTGTGCTTTCCTGATTTGCCTCTATTAAATCTTCTTTCCTTTTTTGAATACTTTATTAATTTTTTAGGTTCTGATTAGTCTCTTTACCGTTGTTGCTCTCATCTCCACCGAGCTTTCTGCCTTCTGTCCGATCCGTGGCGGTGTTGGTGGTGGTTCTGGTCATCGTTTTGCTACACTGTTCGATTATTCTATGCCCATATTTGCCATATAGTTGAAATAAATTTGGTGTAATCTCTCATAAACAATGTTAAAATCTTTGCTAATAGCTGTGAAGGATGGAACAATCTTCTTTCTCAGGTCAATTTCTACATAAATTCTAGCAAATTTACTGTGAGAGTGTATAAACGTGAGCTCGTCCACTTTTAGCATTGTGCTAAGCGTCTTTCCAACTTTTCCGAGGAAGAAATTGTTATATAATTCAACTAGAAGATTTGGGATTCTGATCCATACAGCAACTTTCTGCACATCCGTTTCTTGTGGTAAGAAAAGCGGGCTCTACCTCTGCATCAATAGATAATGATCTGCTATCATCCAAGGCCCTTCAAATAGTACATGCGCATAATCATCCTGATCTGTGAATCTAACCAGAAAAAATTTTTCAGCCAAATCTGACTCTTATGGTTCCTTTTTTCAGACTGTTTCAATTATTTTAAAATTGGAATATCTTATTTGTTGAAAAAATGTAATTTTTTTGCAACACTTGGTTCTTCGCCATTCAATCTTTCCTATTAATAACTTGTGTCTCTTGCTTGAAAATTTGATATTATAGTAATTATATTTTAGTAATTATATTTATTTCTATCTTTATGTTTATTTTGAACTAAATAGAATATTGAGACATAACTCAGTCTTGTACATTTTACACCAAATACAATATAAAAATTTAATTTAGTTTTAGTCTTCTAATTTCTATCTCTCAGTCTCAATCTCCTTCCAAACACAATCTTAGGTAGTATTTGTTTCCAGAGATTAGAACTGAGACTAGAGAATTGGAATTTAACATTGTGTTTAGTGCTCAGAGAACAAAACTAAAATTTCAATCTTATAACACAAAATTTTAGTCTCTCAATACTTTCAAAAAAGTGGAGAATAGAAAAAGCTGAAATTTTTGGGATTGGAGACTAAAATTTTACTATTTTTTAAAAATATTTTTATTTAATTTTTTAAATTTTAAATTTATCCCTTAATTTTCATATTTATTTATTTTAAACCAAATATAATACTTAGACATAATTCAATTTGATATATTTTATACCAAATACAATATAAAAATTTAATTTTAGTATTTCAATTTTTATCTTTTAATTTTTATTTATTAATTTTTATCTTTTAATTTTAGTCTCTCTTTTAAATACAACTTTGCGTATGTGCTTCATTCTACATAATATCTCGTTGATTCAAGAGTTATCAACTTATCATGCATGATACTTAATTGGTTGTTAACATCACAATTACAATATTCTATCTCCCCCCCCCCCCCCCTCTTTTCTATTTGAATTTTACTATTTACTCAAATATCACAAGCAACTGTTAGCAATTAAATCAATATTATTATCTATAATTATTAGAAGTTGTGTAAAGTTTATGAAGCTGTAGTCACATAATTATTAGTTTAGTCAAATTGAGGGTTAGTCAAATGAAAGGCTAATAATCATATATAACTACAACTTAATAAATTCAGAACTCACATAAACTTCTAAAAATTATAGATAAGAAGATTAATATAATTGTTAACACAAACTTTTATCTATCCAGGATTTTGAAGTTGCTGATAGTGGAAGAATGTGAATCTCAATGGGGAAACTTAAATGTTGAATAATCAACCAAAAATTAAGTTAAGAATCGGCCAAAGTGTAGATTCTCTGATTCTCATACACCATTTAATCATTTATTATAAGTAAAAATGTAAAATAGTTACCAAAGAAAACAACAACAACAAAAAAGAAAAAAAAATCAATCAGAAAAATCCAAACGAAGAATATATAAGTGTAAGTTACAAAAGCGGCAGGCTGGATGTCACTTATCCACAATAATTGCACGAAAAATTAGCAAAAAATAACTATACATTTTGTTCTTAAAATTTCAAAAATTGTAAAAAAACTTAAATTTTTAATATTTAAAAATTTTTTTTGTTCTTCTTTAATTTTTAGGAAGGTTTATAGGTCGAATCCGATCCGCATATTTAAATCTAATTTGAAAATTGTTGATATCAATCTGATCTGCAAGCTATCGAATCGGATCGGATTGCAAATTTTATATAAGTATCCACATATCTACGAATTTGTAAAAATAAATAAATAATTAAGTAAATATTCTTTTTATGATTATCATATATATTGTATTATTTTATTTTTATTATTTAAAAAAAATATATTTAATAATATTTTAAGAATAAACATATTTAAAAAAATAAAAAAAATTTATATTGATATTTTTTAATAAAAATAAATTTTTTAATATATTTTTATATTTTACAGATATATCTGAGATCCGATTCCATCCTATCCAAGATCAGATTTTCATCCACACACTACCACCATGATAATAACACCACTTGCCACCATTGTTTTTTTAAAAAAAAAAAAAAAAAAAAAACTCAACACGTCAAAATGAAACGAATAAAAAACACACAGACGAAAGTAGAAAAAGAAAAAACTAAAGTAAAAATTTAATTCATTGTCATCCTACATCGTTATTAACAATCAAATAGATCTACAACACCATACCATTTTTTTAGCTCAAGAATAATCTGTTAATAATAAACCTCATCACTTGACTCTTTGTTCTTAGAATATTCTTTCTTTTCTTTCTAACTAAATATTTTAAGTTACCACAAAAAATCCAATCTACCACCATTGTTAAAACTACAGGCGCGTGCTGAGTTTTATAAGTGAGTTGCAGTAATTTTATCGTTTCAATGGATTATTTCCACTTCGGTTTGTTACATGGTAAATGACTAAGAGTAATCCATACCGAAATTTCTAAGAGAACTAGCTAGTTGTTTTATTTCTCTAAATTTTATTAGTATGAACCTCATTTTAATACTAAAATCTTTTTGTTTAGGGGAATAAATACATTATGGACCACCACATAAATTCATCACAACCATTTGTTCTGTTGTTCAACAACAACGACATTTTAGCTTTAACATTAAGAACACACAACTACTTCAGATTTTATTCTACAAAAAACATATTTCTTTCTTCTTATAAATAGCCGCACAAATATTGTCTTATTTCTGAATTATTATTAGACATATAATTATTTATATTGTCTTATCATAACACTTTAAATTTTTGAAAAAATAGTATCATAACATGATATTAAAATTTTATGTCTAAAAAAAATTTAAAGTTTAATTTTTAGTAAATTCATAAAAAAAATGATTTATATAAAAAATCAAACAAACTCATTAAAAGAGATTATTACTTGAAAAGACGTATTAGAAATATAATTATAAACTATTCATGTTATTTTTTTTATTTATTTAAATTTTTAGAAGAAGTGTATATCTTTACATAAATTTTTCACTTACACTATAAGTAACTTCGTTAGTCACCACTTACCTGCAGTTTTAAATAAGGAGTTTTCACTCTTTCATCTTCTGCAGTTTTTGTGATAGTCACTCACAAAGGTGACCCGTACTAGTGTATCAAACTATTTATTTCCTTCTATTTTAATTTGGAATACCAACCAACTAATTAATGAAAGGAACCATATAGATACATTATAATGTTAAACAACACGTGTTAGCACATGCATATATATATATATAAATGAAAAAAAGAGAAGGAACCATATATATACATTATAATGGTAAACAACACGTGTTAGACATGCATATATATAAAGATGAAAAAAAGAGCCAATGACAATGGTAACAATAATAAATGAATGATTTAATTATTAAGCGAATTTTATAATTTTATTAAATTTTTAATTAAATTTTTATTTTTTTAATTTAATTTTTATATTATATCAATTTTATAATTAAATTTTTATCGTAATAAAAATATTAAAATTAAAAAAATATTTATTAAACAAAATAAATATGTTTAATACTTAATTGAATACTTTATTTTATATAACGAAACATTCTGTTAATTCTAATATTTTTATTAGAGTAGAGACTTGTTACAAATTTGATATAGTATAAAAATTTAATTGAAAAAAAATATAACAACTTAATTAAAAATTTGGTGTATAAGGACAGTAAAAGTAATTAAACCTAAATGAATTTATTATTGTTTGATCAAAATAATTTTGAATTTTGCTAGAGAATCAACTAGAGGTGTAGCTAATTATAGTCAATTAGTTAAAAAACAAACTAGTTACATAAAAAAAAAATTTGTACTATCCTAATTTTTTAAATTTTAAAATTCAAAATAAAAAAAATTAACTGAGTTGACTTAGCCTAAATTTTTTAAATAATTTTCTATTGATATATAATGAGTAAATTATTATTTTAGCTCTTTAAAATAATTTAATTTTTAACAATGAAAGAGCAAAATGATATTTTGACTCTCCAAATATAATTTTTATTTGATAAAATGTACCAAATACAAAAAAATCATATTTGAAAAGAAAATTATAAATCAAATTCCGATACAATTTTTTTGTAAACTTGTTTAAAGAAGTGAGATTTTTTCATATTCTGAATTTGGTGTTTCTACGCTTACTAGTGAATTTTTTAAATTGTTTTATGCAAATAGTAAAAATAATGAAAAAAGTTTGAAAAAATGTTTAAAGATCGAAATTTTTCTTGTTTTGTATGTAATTTTAAAATAATTCTTAAATGTTCTAACAAACAATTGGACCGAATATTTTATAAAATTTAGATCCTCTTAAAGAATCAAAATGTCATGTAATTCTTTTGAAAATTATTTTATGAAAAATTAAATTTTTTTAGACTAAAATAATAACTTACACGTATATAATAAGAGAGAATGAAGCTAACAACATGAATGCAAATAGACTCATCAAAATCATGGCCTATAAATTGTTTGATACACTAGAACGGATCACCATTGTGCCTAACAAATTTATGAGAACATATATATGATTAAAGAAATGGGTAGAACATGAAGAGAAGAAGAAAAAGAAGAAGAATAATGGGGGACAAATTGTGACTATGGATTATTTGGCTTATTATTCATTGTGTAATGTTTCATTGATATTTATAGATGGAGTTGCAAAGATGTATGGTTAGAATTAATTGTCCTACCTCTCTTAGACAATGTCATCTCAACAACCATTCCCTTAGAAAACACTACAAACCGCTCATTCCATTCATTTTTTTCACACATATCTGACACTCAAACCTTCTTTATTTGTACAATCCCACCCAACCTATATGTTATTGTTTGGGAATAGTTTCCCATTACCATTATCTCCTATATTAATTATTTTTTACACAATATTATCATATTTAATCTCTTATTTATTTCAAATTTAACTCCCGGATAAAACATGTGACATGATGAGAAAATAAGAAATATACTAGGGATGAGAGTTAACATAGATAATCATAAAGGTTCCAAATATATCTTAAAAGATATATTTTTTAAGATATATATACCATAAATATTACAAAGAAGAGATAGATCTAGCTACTACTCTAGTGAAAAGATAAGGTAATAAAACTCGTACAAAAAATTAGGTGAACGCCAATAAGATCAGAGTGCAGCAAAATTTAAGAAAGGACTAGTACCGGTGGTGGGGATTATGTGACCACATAACTTTCAGAAACCAAATTCATATAGTTACCTAAGAATAATATTATTGAGATAATAGTATGCGCCAAGATTCAATCTATTATGATTGGTTTTCGTGCAAGTGGAAGATTGTTGGGAATAAGGAGTATGATCACAATCTAATCAATCATGTGTCAAATAATTTGTTATTGTTATTATATTAAAATGTTAATATAATAAGGTCCTTGATTAAATTTAGAGATTTATCATTGTGATAGTGATCATAATATTGAGAGATAAATTTTTTATAATTTAATCTAAACTATTTTTAGTAATAGGATTATTAAAAAGGACATTAATAATCTGGAAAGACTAATATATATATAATTTAATAAATGAGATCTATTAATCTTCATCCAATGAAGACCATTATATATATATATATATATATATATATATATATATATTAGTCTTTCCGGATTATTAATGTCCTTTTTAATAATCCTATTACTAAGAACAGTTTAGATTAAATTATAAAAGATTTATCTCTTAATATTATGATTACTATCATAATGATAAATCTCTAAATTTAATCAATGACCTTATTATATTAACATTTTAATATAATAACAATAACAAATTATTTGACACATGATTGATTGGATTCTGGTCATACTCCTTATTCCCAACAAATATAATTTTTATTTGTTTCAAAGTTTTAGAAAATTAATTTTTGGTGCATTACTTGTTTTCAAACGGTATTTATTTCCATGTTTTAATGAAACCTACTTTTGTTAACTTTGATTAAAAGTGTTGAAAAATATATTTTTTAGAACTGGATCATTTTGAAATATGTACTAACATATGTAACAAAAACCAACTTTAATTTCAAGATAAAATTATAATTGAAAATAAGTTCCAACTTTATTTTTCACTAATTCTTTTATCATTGAAGTCAATATATATTTTTATCCTTTTATATACATTAAATCTCTCAAATAATTATTAGTGTCGGCCACATGTTGTAACCAAAATTACAAATTTAAGCTTGGGTTCTTAAGCGGTTTTATACTTCTATAAAAAGTAGCCGTGAATGAGTAACTAGTATCGTCTATATTTTTATTATATAAAAATTAGGATAAATCACTAAAAAAGTACTCAAATAATTTTGTTGTTGATAAAAATGTACTTAAATTTTGTTATCGATAAAAATATCTCAAATAATTTTAAAATGCGACAAAAATAACCAACATTAAATATGTATTCTCAAAAATGCTTTAAAAATTAAATTTTGATGCGATTTTTTATAAATATAATTTAAAAAATAAGATATTTTTATCCTTAAAATTTAGAAATTTTTCGTTAAGTATATAATTTTTTTTTGTAATTTTTTGTCAATGACTAATAATACTTATAAAAAATCACAAAAAATACATAGTTAGAAAAAAATCACCAAATTTTAAGAATAAAAATATCTCACTTTTCTAATTATACTTACAAAAAACAGCATCAAAATTTAATTTCTAAAATATTTTTTAAGAAATACATATTTAATATTGAATATTTTTATCGCTTTTTAAAATTATTTGAGGACATTTTTGTCGACAGAAAAATTTGAATGCATTTTTTGTCAATAACAAAATTATTTGAGTGCATTTTTTTATAGTTTATAATATAAATCTATTATAAAATAAGCTTATAATATATTGATTTTTATGATTGTACTACATTATCAATTTTATATAGATAGTAATTTTATAATTTTATAAAATAAAAATAATAAATTTTTACATAATAATGATATAAAAATTGTTAAATTTAATATCTGTCATTACTCAAGTGAATTAAAAAATAATAGTTAAATATAATTAATATCTACAAAAATAAAACTATAACAATAATTTACAAATATTTAAAATTTATAATCACACATTAATATTATTTATTACTATGCATATATTTCAATATATCATGATTAATAAAGTATATTTATAATGTTATACTACATTTTTGTATTCTTATTTTCAATTATTTTTTTTAACTCTTTTTTTTTAAAATTATCTCCAAATACAATAAAGAAAAATGTTAAAATTACACTATAGAACACAATCTAATCGAAAATATCAATAAATAAATATAATTTATTTTTTAAAATAAAAAATATTTACACCAACAAATAAAAAGAAACCTATCTTCTTAGAATTGATTATATATATATTTTAGGACTTTTTTTAATATAAAATAAAAAAATTAATTAATTCCTGAAACACGATTTTTAAACTTTATTTTTTGAAATACGATTTTTTTTTTTTGGTAATTAAGGCAAGTTCGCCGCAACCCCGGCAAACTCTAGGATGAGTTCGCACACTATATAAAGCTGGCGGGTATTTTCATTTATCCATTTCTTTTCCAATCTTTCCTCCAAATTTACGTTGTTCCTCCTTTCTATCTTTTCGACGTCCGTGAAGTTCGTTATCGATGACATTCTCAGTTTTAGGTAAGTAAATAATATGTTAGTTAGAATTATTATTTTTTTTTGCTTAGTTAGAGTTACTGTTCACATGTTAGATAAAGTTACTAGTTAGAGCGAGGTTGCATGTTAATTAGAGTTATAAATTTATTGTTTACATGTTAGTTAGACTTACTTTTAAGTTTTAACTGTTGACATGTTAGTTAGATTTTTTATGTTATTATTTTTAAGTACAGTTGCTGTTTATTGTTTACAATTAGTATAAGTTGTTAGTCAATTGTTAGTTAGTTTAGTCATAATAGTTAGTTTAAGTTGTGAATTATAAAGTAATTAGTGGAATAATTAATTAGGTTAAGTTAATTAGAAAGAAACATGATTAGTAAAATTTAGGGTTCAGTTAATTATTAATTAGGGTTGTTTAGGGTGTTACTTGACGGCGTCATGTAGTTGGGTTAAATTTAAATTAGCTAGTAAGTTTATAAATTGATTACGAACTAAGGTAGACAATTATAAATTTAAATATATTTTTACTAATTTAGTTAACATAAAAGGAACTGAGTTCAGTATATGTGATTTTATTTTACTAGAGTGTAGTTAGATGGAGCAGCAGTTATTAGGCTACGAGGATATGATGTACAGATTGGATCAGGCTGAGCACATTGCTGACAGGCTTGATCGAGTGGTACAATTTTATCACTGTTGTTTATTTTATTGTAATTAATAAACAGTGAACTTGTTATCCTATGTGTTCACCATCCCCTTTTTTTATTTTTTGTTTTCATTTGGTAGGCACCTCAGATTTTGTGCACCAGGCGGAATTTGATGACACGGCTAACGGAGCAGATTAGGCCATATCTCAGACGAGTCGTGTTTGAGTATGTGACCTATATGGTCAAGTTTGAGCACGACTGACCACTTGCCTTAGCGTTGATAGAGAGGTGGAGGCCTGAGTCCCACACGTTTCATCTATCATGCGGGGAGATTACTATCACCCTGCAGGACGTGGCCTATCAGTTGGGACTCAGGATCGACGGTGATCCTGTGAGTGGATGCATAGGTGGTTGGGAGCAGCACCATCAGGGATGGACCATTGAGGAGTTATGTCAGCAGATTCTGGGTGTCATTCCCGGCCCAGATGACAGGCAGTCACAGACCAAGTGGACTGCGAAGCTCACTTGGTTCCACAATACGGTTTGTGGAGAGTTGGAGTAGGACGCCACAGAGGAGATAACACGGTTCCACAACACGCTTGCTCGGAACCCTTCCTAGCAAAAATTTCACCCAAATGGAAATAACTTGACTTAACAAGAGCTGTGATTGGTAAATTGCGAGAGCCTTTCATCACAACATTAATGCACTCGGAGATATTCGTCGTCATGTGACCAAATTGACGACCATCATCAGCATACTGTGCCCACTGTGATCGTGGCATTTCTTCAAGCCAGTTTGTGATTGCTACATTTCGCCCCCTCAGACAGCCAAAATAATGAGCGAACTCACGCTGCCACTTCGCATACGCTGCGTTAATCAGAACCTTATTCAAGTCTTTGTTCTTGAAGTGAGTCATGAAGTTGGCTGCAATGTGTCTTGTACAAAAAGTTTGGAAGGCGTGAGGTGGTTTCCATAAACTTCCCTCGGCGTTTAGTGCATTATCAATGGATTTGTGTCTATCTAAAATCAATAAGATCCCAGGTTATGGTGTCACATGCTGCCGCAGATACGAAAGAAAGAACGACCATGCCTCCTTCGTCTCACCCTCAACAATGGCAAAGGCAATAGGCAAAATGTTTGCGTTGCCGTCTTGAGTTATGGCCATCAGCAAAGTCACACCGTATTTACCATATAAGTGGGTGCCATCAATGGAAATAAGTAGCTTGCAATACTTGAAAGTCTCAACACACGGTGAAAACATCAAAAGAATCCGATAAAACATGGCTGTGTCGGCAGAACCAGACCAAGACTGTGTCATTAGCTGCATCCAAGTACCTAATGACACATTTTTAGTTAGCTTATTGTACATGGCTGGATTGTTTATTAGCGAATAACCATAATGAAATAAATCTTACAAGGAAAGTACATCTGCATGGCGAATAACCAACGAGAAAACTCGTTATATGACTCCTCCCAATCGCCATTATACCTCAACTGGTCACTCTCTACTATTTTGTACTCCGTAGCCTTCCTGATGCTGTACCGCTTAATTGCAAACATGACTTCTTTCTTGTTCTTAAATTGTTGTCCAACCTCGAACTCGTTGCTTAGATCCTCTTCGGGACCCCCTGGGTAAACGACCAATCCGAAGTCATTGCATCGAGATTCAACCTCGTGAAATGATCCGGCCGGTCATATGGTCGAGAAATGGCAGGCTGTGTCAGAGCGATTCGTGTGTCACCGTAGTAGTTCATCTCTTCTTCCTCGTCACTATCATCAGGAATTTTGGGTGGTTCTTCATCAGTATTGTCTCCGTCATCGGGGTTAACTTTATACTAATCCATCATCAGATCCCTGATAGCAAAACTCTCATGACTTTCAACATCGTCATCCATCAAGTCAACATTACGAACTTCAACATTAGACCCTTCTTGACTACCTTCAGATGACATATTTAGATCCACCATCATCCTTCTGATAGTTTATCTAACAGCTTTACTCAATGAATTATCATTGACAGTATTTGCAGATGATCCTCGGCCACCCAACTCAACGAGAAACATGAATACTTCCAATAGATGAACATTTGTCCATCAGTTGTGCCACGACCTTATAAGCCGTACGTCCTCGTCGTCACGTAAACGACACCTAATTCAAAACAATAGAAATATTTCTCACAACCGCGGTCTAATAAATATACAAGCAACAGAGACAAGACAACTGTAATATACCTTTTATAAAACAAACTGACATCTACTTCAGTCAGATATCTGTAGTAAATTTTCTTCACCCTTTTTGCCTCTTGCTGTCCGACGGATGGCAATATCAGATTCTTCAACGCTGTTAGACTGTTGACTTCCGGTATCATATAGGTAATTGTCGGTTGCCCCAATCTAAAAATGATAGAACCTTCTTCATCATACACTATTTCACCATCGTAATGAATGGATAACAATGGATTCCTTGATATTGTAGAGAAAAAATATCAATAATGAGAACGAAAGTGGACAATGAAATTATGGTTTTCTGATCCACTCTCCAACATGCATGCTTTTATTTTGGAAACTTATCCTAGAGTTCGCCGGGGGTGCGGCAAACTTGCCTTAATTATAAAAAAAAATAAAATCGTATTTCGGAAAATAAAGTTCAAAAATCTTGTTTCAGGAATTAATTAATTTTATTTTATATTAGGAAAAAATTGTTATATTTTATGATTAAAAAAAAATCTTGATTCTACCTAAAGAAGATGGTGAAAGACTTTGAAAGAATATATGTATGTTGAATTCTATTGTGCATCAATTCACTGAATGTATTATTCATTGTGTTATGGAGAGAAAAACTCCTCTGCATTATATATCTCACAAACTAGGAACAAATACAATCAAACTAATTGTCTAACCACTCCTAACCATTTCTGTTATTGGAGTTTAACTCCTCTGTCCTATCATCCCCCCCAACAAACTTAAGGGTACTCTTGAAGTGACCTTAAATTTGTTTTTGAAGCGTGTAAAGGCTGATAAGGAGAGGAGTTTAGTGTAGATATCAGCAACTTCATCTGTGCCTGGGATATGAATTATGTGTAATTTTTGCTGGTTCACTCTCTCCCTAACAAAATGCAGTTTGAGTTCGAAATGTTTGCTTCCATGATGAAGAATTGGATTGTGAGATAATTGAACTACACTTGCATTGTCAAAATATATAACTGCAGTGGTTGGAATGTTGTATTGAAGTTCAGATAACAAATTTTGGAGCCAAACAATTTCTGAAGTAGTGTCTGATAAGGCTCTAAACTCTGCTTCAGCACTTAATTTATTAACACAGTGTTGTTTCTTGCTGGACCATGCAATCAAATTATCTCCTATGTAAACACAATAACCAGAAGTGGAGCGTCTGTCATCCATATCCGAAGCCCAATCTGCATCTTAGAAAGCAAAAATTCTCAAGTTAGTGCAGGGGTGAAACAAAAGGCCTTGGTGAATAGTTCCAACTAAGTATATCAAAATTCGGTTAACAGCCCTCCAATGAGTTTCAACAGGGTTATGCATATATTGTGCTACTTTATTTACTGAATAGAAGATCTCTGGTCCAGTGAGGGTGCAATATTAGAGAGCACCAACTACAACCCTATAGTGTGTAGGATCAGAAAAGAAAGCAACACCACCTTTTGTTAATTTTTCTGATGTAATCATGGGAGTGGGACTGGCTTGGCATTAAGCATGCCAGTTTTGTCAAGTAAATCACATATGTATTTGGTTTGGCATAAATGGTATGCACTTGAATCAAGCTGTTTAGCTTCGATTCCTAAAAAATAACTAAAAGTGCCTAAGCTTTTTAAAGGCAAAATGTTATGTAGCTGATGAATATAAAAAAAAAAAATCATAGGGCTGTTCCCTGTTACTAAAAAATCATCTACATAAACAAGAACATAAATAATAGAGTTAAATATTTCTCTAAAAAACAAGGATGGATCAGATTTAGTGTTTTTGAAGCCAAAAAGTAGCTAAAGTAGCAGATAATATGATGTACCAAACTTGAGGAGCTTGTTTTTAGGCATAAATAGCTTTATTCAACTGACAAACCATATTAGAGTCACCATGTGTAAATCCCAAAGGCTATTTCATGTAAATAGTTTCATTGAGCTTGCCATTAAAAAATGCATTGTTAAAGTCATATTGTAAAATTGGCCATTTAGATGATAAGACTATGGTTAGAATAAGACGAATTGTAGGTGGTTTAATTACAGGACTAAAGACCTTGATAAAATCTATTCCCTCAATTTGATGTTTTCCTAAAGCTACTAAGCTGGCGTTATATCGGAGAACAGAACCATTTAGACTTCGCTTAATAGCAAACACCCATTTTAAGCCAATTACAAGAGAGTTAGATGGTATAGGAACTAATTGCCATGTGTGATTCTTATCTAAGGCATCAATTTCAGCTTGCATTGCAGCTTTCCAGTGAGAAAGTTCAATGGCTTGCTTAGCAGAAGAGGGTACAGTTTGAAGAAAGTTAGGATCTGAATTAAATGTAGATAACTTAGTGTGCAAAATTCTAGGCTTTGAAGCACCAGATTTTGACAGAGTAAGCATAGGATGTTGATTAGAAGAAGTTTGAGGGAAGGGTAAGTGTATCTCAATTCTTGAGATGGAAATTGAAGGAGAATCAGTATGAGATGTTGAAGGATTAGTTGTATTAGAAGGAATTAAATTGTTGTGAGTAGGTACAGATGCTGAATTATTAGAAGAGGCAGGATTAGATACACTATTAGGTTTGGGAAATTCACTAGAAGTAGCATTGGTATTAGGAGTAGTAAAAGAAAAAGAGTGATTAGTATTGCTTGCTGAAAGAGTAATAAGAGGAATAGGTAATGCAGTATGTGAAAATTGTGTAGAAGATGCAGGAAAGTGAGAATTAGAATTAGGAAATATAGAACATGTCTTGTGATGATTATCTTTCCTGATTTTGTAAGGCATTTTATAGCCCTTGTGATTGGAAGCATAATCTATAAACACAGAAAGTTGGGATCTATAATCTATTTTAGTAGTGTTATAAGGTCTCATATAGGAATAACAAGCACAACCATAAACTTTTAAGAATAAATAATCTGGAATACGTTTGTATAACATCTCATAAGGTGATTTATTTGAAAGAATAGAAGATTGGTATGAATGCCTTTGCAAGCATAGCAAGACCAACCTCAACTACATGTCTACATATCCGGTGCATGAATCAGATTTCTCAAGATAAAACATTTATTATTATCAAGAGAGATGAGATAACTATAAGTCTATAACCAATGTGTTCAGTTTTAGTTCCAGAACCATTACCTAAAAGAACTTAAACTCACTTGCAGTAAGAAGGTTATGTTGGTAAGGAGTAACGAAAATTGAGCTTGGATCTGGTGATTGAATCTGTGAAAGCAGGTTAATGCGGTGTGTCCATAGCAGTCACAAACTTGACATTCAACACGAGCAGTTTATTGGGAAGGAAAGCGACCTCCACGACCAAAACCTCTACCTTGACCCAATAGTATGAAGTATGAGTTGCTTCCAGGTTCGGAATGACTTATTGTCAAGCTTATCAAGAATGGATGGAGTAACAAAGGTTAATGATGGAGGTGTGGTGGGAGTAGTGATGATTTGTGCCATGGATCTTGTTAAGCTTTAATACCATCAAAGAAATCTTGATTCTACCTAAAAAAGATGATCAAAGGCTTTGAAAGAATATACGTGTGTTCAATTCTACTGTTTATCAATTCATTGTGTTATGTAGAGAGAAAATTCCTCTGCATTATATAACTCACAAACTAGGAACAAATACAACCAAACTAATTGTCTAACCACTCTTAACTGTTTTTGTTGTTGGAGTTCAACTCCTCTGTCCTATCAATGATCAAGTATATAAGAAAGTTTTCTATTATATAAAAAGTATTAGAATTTAGAAAATACACATAAATCACTATTTAAAAAAGAGATAAATCTCACAAGATTTTTGTTGTTATTATCGTATATTTTCTTTTGAATAATTATATTAAATTATATACAAATTATAAATATTTTTTACAAATAAATTTTTAAGTTTAACATTAATTTACATATATTATCTAATTAATTTTTAAATAATATAATACTTTTATATTTATACTATATAATATAATTAAGGGATAAGCATGATTTTGGTCCCCAACATAGAGGCTGAAAATTTATTTCGTCTCCGGCCTTTTTTTCGCTCTAAAATGACCCCCAAAGTTTCAGTTTGTTTTAAAATCGTCCTTCGGACAAAAATACCTTCTTCCTTCAACCCAAAATCAACCACCACCACCACCACCAGAACAGAACTACCACCACCACCACATTATCATCATGGTCATCATCATCATCATCATCATCATCATCATCATCTGAACAGAACCACCACCACCACCAGAACCCACCACCACCACCACCAATTTTAAAATCATCATGGTCATCATCATCATCATCAGAAATCCACAACAATATTCCACAACAAATTTCAACAACAATAATATTCCACAACAAATTTCACAAAAAATCCAGAAATTTCACAAACAAATCCAGTTAATAGAAGAAGAAGAAGAAAGAAGAAGAAGAAGAAGAATTGGTGGTGCGAAGGTGCGGCGGAAGAAGAAGAAGAAGAAGAAGGAGGTGGTGGTGCGGTGGTGTGGCAGAGCGGCGGGGCAGCGACAGCGAAGAGCGGCGGCGTCCGTGAAGACCGGTGGCGGCACCGAGGACCCTTCCCCTTCCCCCTCTTCTTCCCGAAACCCCCTCCCCCTCTTCTCCGTTCACGTTCCCTTCCCCCTTTCCTCGAGGAGCAGAGCGGCGGCGACAGCGAAGAGCGACGACGACAGCGAAGAGCGGCGACGGCAACGAAGAGCGGCGGCAGTAATGAAGACCGGTGGCGGCGGCGAGGAGAAAAGAAGAAGAAGAAGAAGGTGGTGGTGGTGCGGTGGTGCGGTGATGCCCTTCCCTCCCCCCTCCCCCTCCCCCCGGCCCCCTTTTTCTCGCGCCCCCTCCCCCCTTTCTGTCTCTCCCCACCCCCTTCTCTGTATCTATCCCTTTCTTTTTTTATTTATTTTATTTTATAATTTTTTTAATGAGAGGTAGTTTGGTAATAAAAAATAAAATAAAATTGGTAAAAATGATGATTTTAAAACAAACTGAAACCTTGGGGACTATTTTAGAGCGAAAAAAAGGCTGGAAACAAAATAAATTTTCAGCTTCTACGTTGAGGACCAAAATCATACTTATCCCTATAATTAATTTAGTTCTCTATACATGATGCGGGTCTTAGTATCATTATCATAACAATCCTGCTACGTTACCAACAATATTTCTGCTAACTTCTGCCAACTCCTGTTTATGACTATATTTAATGGAAGTGTCTTTGTGGATGTGTCTAATAAAAATGTCTTTTTTATGACTGTGTCTAATAGAAGTGTCTTTATAGATGTATTTTCTAGATGTGTCTCTTTATACATGTGTTTAAAATATAATAATTAATTATTATTGGTAATAAGTTAGCAGATAATATATTGGTACCCTATACTTTTCCTTATCATAATGATCAAAAATCAAATTAATAATTGACTAAGTTAAAGCATGGGTTTTTGAATTAGCGATTTAACTAATTAGTAATGAACTATTGATTAAACTACTTGTTTTGAATTTAATTACGTATACAATTATATAAATTATATTTTAATTAAGAATTTTAAATAATTTATATATTAACAGTCAAAATCACAACACCAATAATGTTGGTCTAATGAGAATTGTGGGATTTAAGAAAGGCTTTGGATTTTGTGACAAAATCACAGCTTGCATTACAAAAAATAACTTGTTAAATGGTTATATTTTTATTATTTTTCTTTAAGTAAAAGTCTATTTTAAGTTTGCTTGATTATTATATAGGTTTTTTTTTATTTACTTAAATAAAATTTGAGTAAATGCTAAAAATGGTCTCTGAATTTCAAATCGGTATTCAATTTAGTCCTTGATTTTTTTAAATGACCAACTAAATCCCTTAAAATCAGAAACGTGCATCTCCATTAGTCCCTCGCAGAAGTGCCGTCTAAATGTTGCTGATGTGGAACGTTAACTGCCATGTGGACATTCCATTAAACGACGCCGTTTAAGGAGTGGATGCCCTAAGTGTGTAAAACGACGTCGTTTCCAATAACACCTTCTCCCCCTTCCACTTCAACGTTTCCCACCAAAACTTCAGAAAAGCTTTCTCTTCTTCTCTGTCCGTTCATTCTCCCATACTTCCCACTCACATTTGCTCGCCGAGGATCATCCTTAGAATCTGTTCTCTCCGGTCAATGAAGTAGTTATCGACGAAGCATCACCTTCGTACACTGCCGACGGTGAGAGGTAACAGTTCAAGTTGATTATTCTCTTCCATTTTTTGTATTTCATTGAAGGTTCTTGATACTTATGTGTGAATGCATTGTTGTATATGTAAGGGAGTGGTTTAGAATGTTGTAGTTGTTGATGGCGCAAATGTTAGGGTTTAGGGTTTCTAATATGAAACTTGTAACCACATAAATCATAATCTGGTTTAAGTTATAGTCAATAGGAAGTAAATATATGCATTCTTATTACAAATATAGTTTGATTTCTAGTTCTTTGTAATTTTTAGTTATCTCTTCAGTTTTCTATGTTATTATTGATGCTGGGTTTTTTGTACTTCGGATCAGATGATAGGACAAGTAAATAAAGAGAGACTGGCAGAATACCTTGGAGAGCTATAGCAGAAGGAGAACACGAATGATCGATATGTTGCTGCTCTAAAAGGGGAGACTTTAACCAGAAAACCTTATGTGAGGATTCAACCGGTCCCAGAGAAAACTGACACCAGCTCCAGCAAGGAGTAGCGGAAGTAGATAAGTATTTTATTGCAAGATATTGCAAATACTTCGAGTTATCTGTACACTATTTAGAACTTGGAAGAAAGGCTTCAAATATTTATTATGTACCTGATGCTGTTCTGCTCTAGTTTTCTCTGGTTTTATCCTTGGATTTGTTTGTTTAAGCAATAAACCAAAGCAGATGTTGTTAGATGGGAATGAGTGCCCAGGGTTCTCTGCAAACAATATATTAGTTAGGTTCAGGCTAGTGATTTTATGAAATTCTTCTACTATTCTCTTTAATTCTCCTTCCAATGCTGTTTCTGTCTTTGTTCACAGAGGAATGACTTTCATTAAATTTTAAATTTAGCTTTTGCAGTGTTTAATTACTTTGTTTATATTTTGCTTTGGTTTGGTGATAATCAGGGTTTGAAGTTACTTTTCATCTTGTCCATAATGTTTGTACTTGGCAGCATTGTATGATTTTTTGGTCATATGTATAGCCATTAAAATTGAATAGGTAAAACAGAGGCTTGTGTGAGAACCATGAATCGTGTATAGCATTAAGATGTGCAGTCAGACTATCTTGATCATTGCTGCTATCTTTTGATTAATATTTCTTGGTGCTCATAAATTTTCTGCATTAACTATGCACCTCTAATCATGGAGTTTGGGGGAAGTTATGCGAAATTGGTGATCTAGAATCATGTAAAGCCATGTCTTTATATGTGTGTTGACTGTGAACTTGTGACTCTATGATCTTGTTTAGGTTGTGGCTTGGTGATCCTCCAATTATTTAAAGTTAAAGCTGTAAGATTGTGTAAGCACTACAATCAAATGAATTTGGGTTTTAGGGCGAAGAAGAGAAGGAGAGTCGAAGAAGAGAAGGTCGAAGAAGAGAGGTCGAAGAAGAGAAGGAGAGTCGAAGAAGAGAAGAAGAGTCGAAGAACAGAAGAACATAGCATATGGTTTGAAGAAGGGAAGGCAATTAGGGTTTTATAATTGAAATGGACTAATTTAGGTAATATTAGGCAATTCTAGATACCAATTTGAATCAAATTCAACCTTGGCACACATCAGCATACAGCTGGAATGCCCACATGGCAGTTAACGTTCCACATCAGCAACATTTAGACGGCACTTCTGCGAGAGACTAACGGAGATGCACGTTTCTGATTTTAAGGGATTTAGTTGGTCATTTAGAAAAATCAAGGACTAAATTGAATACCGATTTGAAATTCAGGGACCATTTTAGGCATTTACTCAATAAAATTTTGATACCCAATAATGAACTTAGGTGAGAAGGAGGAATAAGTTAATATTTAATTTGACTCCTAAAATTTGAAGTTGGGTTCAATTTGGTCTTTAAATTTTTAAAGGACTCAAATTGGGTCTCAAAATTTATAATCACAACTCACATTAATCATTGAGTTAATCTCTGTTAACGACGTGTTGATTTAGTACATTAACTTATGATTTGTATTCTTCACCTAAATTCCATGTGATCGATAAAGATTTATTAGAGTTGTAGAAGCTTGATTGTTATTCTCAAAGCCGCAAAAATTTCAAATTGAACTTATTATTATTGTCTTTGTGAGGATGTTAGAAAGCCAATCAAACTTCTAGGAAGTCTAGTAGGTCTTAATCACATGAAATTTAGGCAAAAAGTTCAAATCACATGGAATTTAGGAGCCAATCACTCGTCTTAAAAGTTTAAGCAACATGAATAATTATATCTCTAATAAATTTGATTAGTGAGTAATTAGATCAGACTGATTCAGGTTTAATTTAATAAAAAAATATACTGAAACTAATTAAAATGTAATTGAATTAGTTTAGATCGGAGTTAGGAGTATTTTTTTAACATAAAGTCTAACCTATCGAATTCAATTTAAAAACTGAATTGATTTGGTTTGAGTAATCGAATACCTAATTGAAATAAAAAATTATAGATAAAATACCGAGAAATGCTACAAATATTAAAAAAAAAAAAATAAAACTACAAATTATCATTATAAATAAACACGATAACAAATTAATATTGTAACATATTAAAACTATAAATTAATATTAAAGATGACTACTATAAATTATATTTTTTAATTTACTATATAGAGTAATTGAGTTTGATAGATTTTTGCAATATTAAATTCTTTTATACCTGATCCAAATAAAAATTGGTTTAATTGTTAATGTTGCAAGTGTGAGGCGTATGAAATTAGTCCCACATTAACGAAAATAAGAAAGAGTGAGGAGTTTATAAGATGAGAGATAAAAAAAAACAAGAATTTATAAGATAAAAGACCTATTAATTTTGATTCATTTTCGAAATCTCCACATCAGATTATCTAGTCTAGCTCAATTATGATAATTATAACTAATATTATGTTTTTAACTTTATTATACTTTTATTTTAATTTTGCTTCTTAATATCAAACATTAAAACTAAAATATGATATCAAATTCAATAATTGTTTAGTGCTTTTGATATATTTTTTTTCAGTAATTCTTTAGTTAATAACAAATTCCTAAATAAAATTTTGATATGCAATAGATTAATATTTGGCCAACTGAATTGAGAGATACAACAGGAAATAATAAAAATAATGATAGTTATATCTATGCGTCAGAGTGGCTGGGTCTCGCACAAAATAATCCTATTAGAATATATAAGAATCTCTCATGTAAATTAGGAAAGCAAAATAAGACCAAAAAAAAAAATGGTGTTTGCTTCGGTACTACGCGATAAATTTATATGCACCAGGACAATAAAAATATGAATAAATTAAAATATGACATATAAATTATATTTTTTACGTTAATAATTATTTTTTTTTAAATATATATTATATTAATAATTTTACTAAATCATCTTTATAATAAAAATAAAAATAAATTTTATTTAATTTTTTATAAAAAAAATTTAAATATTTTTTTTATTAGACAAAAACAACTCTAATTCTTTATATAATTTTAAATCTAAATTAATTTAAAAATTAAAACTAAAATACATTTTCTTATTTCTATACACTAAAAAATTACTTTATTTATGATGAACCCTAAAATCCTAAATCCCCCACCACAGTTCAATCCCCTCCTGACTCCTCTCCTCTCGAAAACTGAAAAGTGAAAAGGGACAAAGAACTCTAGCACCCCCAGCCTCCCGCAGCCACCGCAACTCTCGCAGCCACCGGAGCCCCTGCAGTCACCGCAGCTCCCGCAACTTGCCATCGGGTTCAACCTTGTTGCCCGAACTTGCATTTGAAGCTGTCTCCTCACAACATCCAGCAATAGCACCATGCAACAAAGTTCTAATGGCACCCAATTCAAGTTGTTCCAAAGCGTTCAGGCCTTGACCCTCATCTTTCATATGCTGGAGTCTTCTCTTCCCTTCAGGTGAATGAAGATATGCTGACTTTAAAATATCGTAAACACCGTAGAAGACGGCACCTGAAGGTGCCATGCTAACAATAGAGGGTACTAAACCCTTGTAAAGAGAAAAGAATCCCTCGGTTTTGATCATGTGGCGGAAGGCACCAATTACACCTCCCAAGGCTTCACCGCCAGGTGCTACCATTACCGTTCTGATCTGAAAGAAATCAATCTTAGAATTCAGCTACAACTAAGCAAGAAATTAAAGGAAATTGTAACACTATGAAATAGAACATCTAGGCTGTTTACTCTCTTAGAATAATGAAGACACACTGACACAGACACAACGAGAGACATTCACATAGACACAGATGTATATAAATACATGATAGTCTGTTTGGTTGTTAAGACACTGAAAAAGAGACATAAACACATTTGTTACCAATTTTATCTCTAATAAGGAAGAAGTTGTTGATATAAGTGGCGAGGTGAGGTTAGAAAGTGGAATTTTTAAAATTTTGAAGAGATAAAATTATAATAAAAATTTATATCTCATGTCTAACATTTATGTCCTATACTCCTATGATACCATGTTTGTCTTTGATGGACATGGAACCGAACACAGCCCTAGGAACCATAGACATGTATTCAAAAGATAGGTCGTTCAAAACGGCAGGAAGTAATACTCTTTAATTTCAACTAACACAACACCACCCTATTCAAAAGAGAACCGGATTGAACTGGTGCTTTTGTGCTAGCAACCACCTTTTTTTTTTCACAAAGTAGTACTCATGGTATGGTAACTACAATCTATAATTCTCTATGACTGCAGCATATCTATCTGCAACCAACAAATGCAGCATCGACAAGCCTGCCTTGAATTCCCAAGATATCACATTTCTCTAAGCATAACAAGCCTAACAGAATGAATCTATGTTAGCAATAAAGTTTTGATAGCTTCAGAGACCCATGAAAATTTTGAGGTCTTGGGGACAAAAGCAAGAAAGTTATAAGAAAGGACAGATAAAAGTAACAGAATCTATATCTCCACTCACAGTGTCCATGGGCAAGCAGAGAAGCGTAGCCGTAATTCCTGCAGCAGCACCGGCAACAAATCTCTCAAAATTTGTGGATTCTTGATGCCCCATCATCCTCATTAGTTTATTTCTGTAAGTATCATAGACATAAAAATTTATAGCCTTAAAGGGTGCTGTCCGAAGAATATTTACAAAGTTTCCTTTCCAAAAACCTTTCAGCCTTTGAGAAGCCGTAATTGCCTGGATGAGCTCGAACTATGTACTCCAGCTTAAGCCTCTCAAGAGGTGCAACAAAAGTTCTGATAAATCAAAAAAGAATACACAAGATAACAAACTGTGTATGATCTTCAAATCAAAATCATAATGCACAGGCAAAGAGAAACAGCAATTGGAAATGTAGCTTTCAATCTTGTCAAACCAAAAATTGAAAAGGAAAAATATTAATAGTAAAATGCACGATAGCTTTCTTAGAGCAATGAATCAGTGAAGTGCAGCGCAGTAATTAAATTCACCAAACAAGATTAAGAGATAGATCAAGGGAATGAAGACCTTGAAAGTTGAAACCATGGCAGCCACAGCTCCAGCCCAGAGATGCTTGGTCATGTTGATAGCACCCGATCCATTCTCTTTCTCTCGAGCTTCCACTACCACCTTCTCAGAATCTGAAGCCACCGTTTTCTCATGGTGCTCCTCCACCAGAACCTCGCCAGAAGATTCTCGAGAAGCGTACCTCTGATCCACATCGCTTCGATCTATGGACAAGCTCAACGACAAGAACCCACCACCACCTACCCCACAAACTCTACCTTCTGACCTGAATATTTCGAAACCTACCCTTCTTCTAAGATGAGATTGAGAAGGACCTGTGCGCGTGTCTTCTTGTTAGGCAATTGAAATGAAATGAATGAATCGATGAATTTGAATAGCTTACACCGCCGCACCAACAACGCACACTCCACTTTATGTCTTGCAGGTTGGTGGAACATGGTATCATGCTGCTCATTTTATTAGATTGATTATCTCGATAAACACTGTCGTTCTTAAAATTTCAATACAACTCACAGTAGGAAATTTTATCTCAAATAATTTTATCTCACTGTCGTTCTGATTCTGTATGGCGAACAAGGTAAATGATTAATGAAGTTTGTGTGAATTAGGAAACGAATTCTCTAATTTAAATCTTTATTAAACTGAAGTTCAGAGTTCTCAGAAACATTTTATCTTGGTCTCTTTGGAACAACCTTAAAGCCAACTAATGTCAAACAAACATTGGATAATTATCCCACGCATATAAAGATATTTTTACGGCTGTTATTTCAGTCGGATTTAAGTTGTAATGGTCAATGTGTTTCTCAAACCTGACGACTCTGTTTTACATAGGTCCAAGACTCCAAGTAAAAGTTCACCAGAAGAAATGGCAGAGTTGGGTTAACAACTTTACATATGCATTTCTTCGTGAATATGAATAACATCCAGCTAACTAACGATAATTTAGAGGGCCTTGTTTATTATCTGTATTCTTACGTCGAGGGACTAATTGTACAAAATAACGGGGAAAAAAGAAAAGTTAACTATCAATCTCCGTATTCTATATCAATATCATTGTAGCAATTTGTGCCCCTCATCAAGTGAACTGAAGGTTTCCTCGATCAACATTTTTCCATTAAAGTAGTCATCACTCATCAAGTAAATAACCTTTCTAGAATGCACAACCTCCTCCTTGCTGATCTGCCTGTGACGCATTCCCTGTGGAAGAAAGACTATCCATCCCTGGCAAGGCAGCAGCGATCTTTCGAAACAAAGGCTGCAATTGTGCATTGGCAGAAGATATTGCAGAAACATGTGAAAAAGATGATAAGCTTGAAAAAAATATGGTAGTTGATTGTGAATTGATGACCCACCCCAGATGAGATATATTCTGTATTCTATGTAAGAGCAAGAAAGAATAATGCCAGGAAATAGCAGCTTGACAATCTAATGAACCAAAAATATGGGGATAACTAGGAGGACTCATTAATTTTCACCTTGATGTTGAAGCCTGCTTTTGCAGTGGTTTCTATAAACATGACTTCTAACTCACGGGTTTTGGCTTCTCCTTCCTCTATAGAAACTTGCCTGGTTTTAAGTATCAAAATTGCCTTATAAGATTTCTTACGGAAAAATCACATACTTGAATTCTAAACACAAAGTGCAAGCTACCTGGTAAATTGATTAATAATGCTTCCCACCCATTGTTTCTTCTATTAACATATCCAAATTCCACGTCCTTAATAACTAAAACAGTTTTTCTGGCCATCCTAAAAATTATACTTAACAATAGTCTACCAGACTTCTTCATATCTAGAATGAAAATTAACAGAAACTCCAATCTAGTAAACATGAACTTTTTTGTGTAAATATATTACTATAATAACGTATGATAATTTGGCAAGAATTAAGAAACACTTAATTTTGAGTGGCATTTTTTAATCTATCTGGTACAACACTTATATTCTATCATAGTAACCAGAAAGAACATGATAAACTGATAATCATTTGTCGGCCAGGAATTTGTGAACTAAGCAAGATGTACTACAACATAATATGAAGACTTTGGAATTGGTGACAAATTGATTACCTTGGCGACGGAGCTTCCCAGCGGAGGAGAGTTCCGCGATGACAATGAAGCAAGTGGGGCTGCGGGAGCTGCGGTGGCTGTGGGAGTTGCGGTGGCTGCGGGAGGCCGCGAGTGCTAGAGTTCTTTGTTCCCTTTTCACTTTTCGAGAGGAGAGGAGTCAAGAGTGGGATTGAACTGGATTGGGGGATTTAGGATTTTAGGGTTTTGATTTTTAAATTGATTTAAATTTAAAAATATAAAATTAAAGTTAATTGAATTTTTATTAAATTAAAGAATTAGGGTTGTTTTTGTACAATACCAAAAAAAAAGATATTTAAGTCTTTTTATAAAATTAAATAAAATTTATTTTTATTTTTATTTTTTATTAAAGTATAAGTGTGATTTAGTAAAATTATTGATATGATATATGTTTAAAAAAAAAAATTAATTATTGACGTAAAAAATATAATTCACATGTCGTGTTTTAATTTGTCTATATTTTTATTGTACAGATATATATAAATTTATCGTCGTACCGAAGCAAATACAAAAAAAAAAGGAGAAAAAAAAAAAAAAGCTATGCATGGTGACAAGAAAAAGGAAAATAGTACATGCGTATTCAATTTGCACCGATTCAAGTTTTCTTTAAAAGAGTGTCACCTTGAAGTCTTCGATTGACAAAGAACCTTATCTTTTATTGCTTTATAATTATTTCACTTACATATACCATGTATAGTACTAAAATCCTTAAACAAACAATTAGGTAAGGTGCATGGATGTTCCTATTTATATAATCAAACAGCTTTTGAATTAGCTCTTTGAAAAAACCTTGCATCTATCTTAAAAGTATATTTGCAAGTTCAGATATATTTAGAAGGAGAAATAATGAAAGGATAGAAAAACTTATTAAGTGATTTGAATGTATTTTAATTACTCTTCAAATCCTTTCATTATCTCCAAAATCTGAAATCACAAACAAACTCAAAAAAAAGAACATACATACCAAAATCTATATATGGTTTAATTATTTCATGATCTTCAAAGTGTCTAGGAACCTTTCTTTTGTAATATCATTGTTGGAAATGAAATGAAGAAACTCACTGAAGCTGAATTCATTGTAACACTTTGGTAATTGATGATGATCATCATCAACAAGCTCTTTTGCTGGCCCTATCTTCTTGTCCATTGCAAAACTATGAAGACTCACAATTGAAAACCTCTTCTTATCCACATTCACTGTTGCTCGGTGAATCACACTCTTGTAAACTCCATTGCTCAATACTTCCATTTGATCACCCAATTGCACTACTAGGCCACCTTCAACTAAAGGAACTGCTTCCCAATTATTGTTTTTGTTCTTGAATTCGAGCCCGGATCGAGTTTGGAGTAGAACAGTTATTGATCCATAATCGGAATGAGGGTGGATCCCTAGGGTTAGTTCGGGTTCAGGGCATGCTGGGTAGCAATTCACAGCTAGGAGTTGAGATCCACCATTAACTTCTTCTTCAAGGTAGCTAGGGTTTAACCCTAGGCTCTCAAAAATCATCTCCATTAGTTTGGTTTGAAGATCTTGCACTGCCTCAGCATAATTTCCCATGTTCTTCCTATTACCAATTATAGTTGATTGAATTATTTTTTTCTTAAAAATTTGATAAAATAATTAATATACCATAGAAATATTTTTATGAATGAACCTTTTTATTATTGGTTCATATATAGAACACTAAATTCACTAAAAAAAATAGAGTATAATGAAAAAGAGAAGATAGAAAAGGAAAATGATAACAATAGATCCTAAATGTTTTTTATAAGGTGAAAACGACTTTACGTGAAGTTAATACCTGAAAGTCGTTGGATGAAAATTTAGTCAAATTAGTCAAATCATCTAACTGCTCTCAGGTATCACCTTCACGTGAAGTCGACTTCACCTGAGTTTTTACCTTTTTATAAATGTAGTAGCTGGTTTATAAGAAATAAAAATATTCAAATTTTTTTATATTAGCAGAAAAAAAAATAGTTTTTTAAATACCTATAACTTGGTGGATTTGAAGGCCACAAATGAAGCCAATCCGATAGGGGATGAGAATAATGTTTGATGAAATCTCTCCAACAAAAAACTTCATCCCTAGCATGATTAAGGCTTGTTCCATATCTTACAGGCTTATGAACATCATCAGAAAACAAACACATCTTTTCCTCATGAGGGAGGTTGAAAAACTCCTCTGCAGCTTTTAGGGCTTCATTTATTGCTGATTGATCAATTCCATGGTTAATAACCTACACAAAATAATAATCATAAGTCTTGTGAAGAGAACTATATATTATTCATAATTGAATTTAATAATAACAATATTAATAATATCTAATGTATTGTAATTGGTTCATGCATGAAGAAAAGCCATATACATGTATAGGAAGAATTAAGAATAATAATAATGATATGAGTACAATTCCATTCTAAGGGGGAAAAATTGCTTTGTTTTTTTTTTCTAGCTAGTTGCTGTTATACATAAGGAAGGAAAGTACATTTGATATTTTGTAATAAGCTATGATGATTCATTTATAAGCAAGCAGCCAAAGACAGTGTATCTTAAATTGCGGTATGGGAAATGGAAGTAAAGTATATATCTGTGGAAGTCAAGATCAAAGTTGCTATTATTATGAGTGTGTTCAGCCACTTGACATATAAATTCATGTTGTTATTACCTAAGACAATTGTTTAATTTTATATTATTATTATTATTCGGTGTCTATGTTGTCGCTTTGAAAAGGGGCATGTCATCATCTGTGTACATACCTATTCAAAGTCTTTAAGGGCTATATAACATACATGCAACCATCAGAAATACATACAACTTGCATAATAATATTTTCACTTTAAATAAAATATTATTGGTAATAATAAGTTTTGAGGAGTGCTAGGGAGCAACAACTTTTGTAATTTGTAACCATCAATGATGATTTTAATGGTGTGAGATTGATGTGAGATTTCATCCAATGGCTCACTTTTCTTTGCTGGTTACATGCTGACCAAAATTTGAAAAAGTTACTGGCTCCTAGACTTTTCCATAAGTTTTAACTAATTGATAATTTCTAACTAATAATGTGCCTAATTGCAATTAAAAATAAAAAATGAGTACATCATCATTGTTTAAATAATATATAGTTATCCAAATATGTTAAGTATTTAGAGAGTGATAATTATTATTATTGTTATATTATTATACACTAATAATGTGTTTTATATTGCCATTAAATTAAATATTTTTAGTTATAAAATTGTTAAAATTAAATAAAAAGTCAATTGATATTAACCAAAAAAAGTTGATTACTTAACGTTACTATTTCATTAATGTTGTAACAGCTAATTAACAATGTAATTTTTTTTACACCAGCAGAGTGTAAAAAAATTTTACACTTAAAAGAGTGTAAAAATGAAATCCACTTATACTAAATCTTAATGTATAATAAACCATATTTTTTAATTTGTAACGGTACCCAATTATCCACAATCATGTACAAGCTAACGTGAACTCGAATATATAATAATGAAATAGTCTACAAAATCTATATTTATACTTGCACATGCATTTTTCCAACAAAATTATTAAACTACTCTTCTACTTTAACTCATGACAATAATAAAAAAATTTTGTGGCCGACAATCCTAATTCACTCAATCAATTCTTTTTCTATTCTTCCACAATTTTATTAAAGAAGAAAAAAAAAACGTGTAATAGAAGAAGCGTGTTGTGAACAAATTCGTGAAAATGAGTGACATTGAAGCAGTTGCATCCCTCAAGAGAAGAGCAGAGAGTACAGTGGACTAAAGTGAAAGAGTAGTTTAATAAAAATTAAATGATATACAAAATTGAGTAGCATTGTGCTATATATATATATAAATACCTGAAAGAAACCAAACTCCTTGCAAGCATTTCTGATTTCGTTGATAATTTGATATCTACGAGATTGATCATGAAAATCAGACAAGTCTATTATAGGGAGAGGAAGAACATGTTCATCATGATGAATGATGTTTGGGCGTTGTGAAGGGGGTAGAACATAGCGTTGAGGAATAGAAGACACTCCTTGTTGGTCAAGATTCATAGCACTAGTAAAAGAGGAAGCACCACTACTCTTTGCTTGATTATCCATGTATCTTTCTTTTTTTTGTAAAATGAATTCGATTGAGATATTGAACTATGATGACTAGCTGACCCTATACATGTACTATTTATAAGCATCTATTGTATCATTGATTATCGATACATTTATCCTCTCTATCCATAGTTCCTATATGTGTTCACTTACATTGTATATGCAAAGCGAAACAAGACAGAGATTTACTTTCCGTTGAAAATTGAGTGCGGATTATTATGCTTAGTAGTTTTATATATATATATATTAGGAGATAGATGGTTCGAAAAAAAGGAGGCATTTGACGAAATTTTTTTTGAATAAAACGTCACATAGCTAGATCCAAAAGAATAATGTTATTTATATACATATACAAGCTTAATTTTGACGGCTTTATACACTCTTACATGTATGCACTTTTTTATTTTTAATATTGGATTAACAATAATGTTTTTTTAAATTGTGATCTACTGTGGTATTTTTTTAAAGTGTGGGATAATTTAATGTACGGAGTACAAATCGGACCGTCCGATTTTTAAGAGGCACAGAAATCGGACCGTCCGATTTTTAGGTACACAAATCGGACCGTCCGATTTGTGTTGAAAAAATAAAAAAAATTTGGAGTACACAAATTGGACTGTCCGATTTGTGTACTCCAATTTTTTTTTTATTTTTTCAACACAAATCGGTGGGTCCGATTTGTGTACTCCAAACTTTTAAAATTTTTTAAACACAAATCGGAGGGTCCGATTTGTGTATCTCCTATAATTTTAAAAAATACCAAAAATTACTACGTTAAGGTATAACACTCATTTTATTTCCATATCCAAATTTTTTAGCCTACATGTGTGTAGGGAAATTTTTAAGTATACCGTCATACCGGTGTTTTAGTGATTTTTAATCGTTGATTTTAATTATAAAAAATATATATAATATATATAATTAAGATCAACGATTAAAAATCACTGATACACCGGTATAACGGTACACTTGAAAATCTTCGGTATGTATATTAGAAGAGTATAGTACATTATCGTACTAGCTACATGAATTGTAGGCTTCTTTTGGCATAGCATACGATTTGCGTGTGGGGTGTGTATTATTTTATTTTATTCGAGGGTGGAACTTGTGGGCTGGTTTTGAAATATATATAGACCCTTGTATTTTAGACTATTAAAAAAAGGAAATTTATTTGGAGATGAATGTAGTACTTATTTTTGTTTCGAACAATCATGCACCAACTTGTTCTTAATTCACAATTTGTTGTTCCAGATGGGACCAATAAAGATCAGGGGCAAGAACGTATCTAATGAAATATAGTATCATGTTCATATAACATATCTATCTTGTGCTTTTATTTGGCGGCTGCTTTAATGTTCTTTGCCTCTCTTTCTGGTACATGCATGAATATGTTGTTTTCAGTGTTTGAGCTCCTCGCTACTTGTTAATCGAATTATTTTATTGGTTTTTGACTTCATGATTTTGTCACATCACTTACTCTTCAGTGTGCTTTTTTCTCTCTTCTATTTATTTTATTTGTTTGTTGGACTTTTTTAGCTTGGAGGGTATTTGCCAAATACGTTTATCTATCCCCTCCCTCTTTTTTTAATTTTAATTTTTTTTATACAGCTAGTATTATATATTGTGTCATGCATGCATGTACAAATAAATTATGCACAACATGCATGTTTGATGTATGTTTAAGATTTAACATACTTTTATGTAAAATAATTAGAATAATATAAATAATTTTATATAATAATTTAATCATATTTATGTATTTAGATAAATTAACAGTATATTATGATGACAAATATCAGTTGGACTTTGAATAAATAACCCAAATGATTAGTATAGTTTGATGTGTATGTTAATGACGTAGGTAAAAAATTCAGAACATAAAAGCTCATGATGAAACCTAATTAAGTAACGTTGAATTAGAGTGCTAGGCTTAATGCTAATAATTCAGAGCCAAGAAAAGAAAAGAATGATAATCTGGCAGATTTATTTACAAAGTCACTTCCAAAATTCTTCTTTGAAAGATTAGTACATGAGATTGGGATGTGCCGATTTCGAGACATTAAATGATGTCAGCAAGAGGGGGAGACTGTACTCTTTTTTCTTTGGTCAGGTTTTTTCCCATTTGATTTTTCTTGACAAGGTTTTTAATGAGGCCGTCCCCATCACTAGAGGATATTGTACTCTTTTTCCTTCACTAAGATTTTTTTCCATTGGATTTTTCTTTAGTAAGGTTTTAACGAGGTAATAATCCTAAATGGTCATCCAAGGGAAAATGTTGTGATAAGAGCTGATATGGATGACAATTGATTACATGGACAGCTAATTTTTCCAAGCCAGACTAAACTTTAATGAAGTTTGAAAATAATGCCCATGTATGTCTATAAATAGAGAATCTGATATAAAATAATACACACAGCAATAAACAATTATCTCTCTCTTTTCGTTGCAATACTTCTTTCTTTTTCTTTATATTTCTTTTTTTTTATATTTGTTACCTCTTCTTTATTTATTTATTTATTTAGTTATTTTACAACACAACAAATAATTTTAATTTTGAAAATTGGTATTCATCTATCTATATAGTTTGCATTTTCCAAAATTAAAAGGTAATAAAAGAGAGTATATATCTTTTATTTTTTTTAATTAGAAACGAATCTCTTTGGATTTTTTTAGCTTTTCGTAGAATTATTTTGTTTTTTAGTCTATCTCCCATACTATCTAGAATAACCAAGTACTAGCGATAATAAACATTTTCCCAAAAGCTTAAACTAATTTTGGGGTTCACCAAGGCTCAAACTCTTGACCTTTCGAATCTAGCGCTCTAATACCATGCATGATACCACTCATCCCAAAAGTTTTAGCTGATGAGAAAAGGTAACATTAATGATTATATCTTTAATACTCTCTAAACTTCCATTGTACACATTGTATAAATATTCCATTGGCTCCTCATACTTTTCCTTATTAAAATGATCAAGAGAGAATAAAAAAGCCATGAATTGAAAAGATAAGAGAGTTAAGATGGAAAAATTATTAAATTAAGCCATTATTCAGTGTAATTCAATTTTTGGAGATATAAACTTAGTTTGAATTCATATAGTCTTCCTTTCCTAAATTGGGTCAACGTTTAGAAATTTGTTATGATTGATTTGAGTTAAATAATTAGGCATACTTGGTTTGAAATTCATTGGTTTAGTATATTTGATTGTTTTAGTAAAATTGATTTAAACTTAGGTAGTTATTATTGTTTAACTTGGTTTGAATTCTTTTGAACTAGTGTATTTCCGCGCGATGCGCGGATGGTGCTACACAGTATATTTTATCTTTTTCTACATATATACAGCTATGTTTAATAAAATTAATATTAAATTATAGTGCAAAACTTAATAATTATTTTGGGATATAATAATATTAGATAAATTTTATGTGATTTGCCTATCGCGTAAAAAAATGTGTGACGTGATATTACACATAATAATATAATTAAACATAAAAATTTATTAATGATTAATTATTCCTACTTACAATTTTATATACATGTTTATTGTTACTAAAGATTTAGTAACATTTTAATGACTATTTATTTATTAATTTCGTATGCCATTTGTTTCATAAGAATTTTGTTTGAATAATAATATGCTTAAAATGAATACTCATTTTAAAATCTTAGTTCTTAAAATGTTGTTGGAAGGATTTAATTAATGGATATGGATATTAAAATATTAATGCTTGTTTAGTTGTGCAAGATGGATATAAATTTTGTATAGAAGGTAAAAAACGCTTCCCTATAAAGAAGTTCAACTTTTTGGCTAGCCAAAAAAGAGTAACACTGGGCCCATTAAATGTGAATTTATGGAGATATTATTATATATTAATTTTGAATTGGCTGAACCCACTTACTTCATTTACTCATGACCGTTGGCTCATAAAAAGGTTCATATTTCTTCATCTAAGTGGCAAGGGAAACGCCAAAAAAATGGAAAAGTTTTTTCATGATCATTTTTCAACTACTTCTAAATAGCTTCATATGTTACTCATGGGAATCTCTTAGAATTCATTGGTTACAGCCGCATACACGCGCAGGTAAGGTAATCTGATGAATATTTATACATGTTTATATTTGTTTTCCTTCGAAGTTTGAAACAGTAAAATATGTAATTAACAATTGTTGGTTGGTTTGTGAAATGAGCAGGTGACGAAGTGAAATCATGTTGTAATGGAATAATCATCTAGATGAAAATGACAATAATTTCTTTATTACTTGACTGGCTCCTTGTACAGAGTAGTATGTACAAACCTCTCACTGAATTTATTTATTGAGCACAGTAACGGTTGAGCTCATAGAGGTAGATCTTAGTTTTGATTTGTTTTATTTTTTCGTTATAATTAGGAAACAAAAACTGTGAGAACTGTACATTTTCTCCATGGAGATCGGTAACCACCAAGTTTGGGTAATAACATAATCATCGCATATCTTTCCCTTTCTACCAATGTTAATTTTATATTTTGTTAAAACAAAGTTAGATAATTGATTTAAGTTGTTGTTTTGTCTTGCAGTTCTTACAAATTGGTGCTTGGTTGTGATCCGGATCTGGAAAATTCCATTAATGATGAAATTGTTGATGATGGGTGTGATATAATATCTTTAATTATAAGTGGTCTACTCAAAGGTATGAGACTTCTTCCATGCTTTAGTTACTTGCTTAGTCATTCATGTTTAACCAAAAATATCATGATATCCAACTACGTTGTATGCAAAATGTTAAATGAAGATTAATACTTATGACATGGAAATGAAATTGGGTGGATACAAAGTTGATTAGAGATGCTAATTATGTTTATATATAATTGGTTTACATGAAGAATTAGTAGAATCTTTTACAGTTTGTAGTTGTTCCATTAGTTGAAATATCACAAAGAAGGTTTATGTTACAAATAAATTCTATGTTGGGAAAGGATTGCTCCATTAGAACAAAATTTATCATAATAATTAAATCATGCTAATTAAATGCATATTTAATCTGGTCTAAAAATAATCTGAAAAAAAAGTTGTCATGTAATATGTAGTGGTTTAGACTTCTCTAGTCTTCTTATTTTAGATTGTAAGAGTAATTGACCGTTTTCGAAGAAATATGACTGATAAAAATGTGTATTTTTTAACTGGTGTATGAAAAATATTTTCTCTTATAAAAGGAAAGGCATAAATAATAAAAATTCGTAATGAAAATACAAATCTATTTGCAAAATCGGAAACAAAACACTGAATTGGCACCAAAAGTGTGAATGCTATAATTTTTTTTAATAGAAAATGTGGGCTATAATAGGAGAAATAATCCTAACATGTGTTGTAGCTTTTGGCTAGCAACTTCTGTTTCAAAAAAAAAAATATTAAACTGAGTTTAAAGAAAAGTCGAATGTCCCATTGAGAAATAGATATTTTGAAAGTTAATCTTTACCTTAAAATCAATGGGATTGTCTTATCTGGTAGCAATACATGAAGAGTACAGTTTGTAAATAAGTTTTGTTCCCCGATTGGCTTATAATTAAAATTGAGCCGCTTTTTGAAATGATAGCTTTTTTCTTACTGTATGGCCAAACATTAAAACAAATGTGCTATCATAGATTCTCCAAAAATAATTAAGCAATATAATCTGCAAGATATGGGTTATAAATTAAAAAAAGCTAAATATTGTAAATTGCCTATTGCATATAAACTTGAATGAGTAGATAAGAACATGTACCTAACACATTGTGCATCATCTTATAGATTACCTTGTACGTGTAATCATTGCTGGAGCACTTTGATGATTCAGACTGAATCCCTATTTTGAAATAAAGTTGTACAACTGTCTGCTTGAAAAAATGAATGGACTTCAATGAGTGTTTAAATGAAGCATTTACAATCCTAAAAAGCTAGAGTTAATTCATGAGAGTTAGGGTTAAAATTTTCAATCTTCTAAACAATAAGTTGTTGCATAAAAGTAATTTACAGAATAAACAAAAAATTTCAATATAGTTTGATTAATCACGAAACTTAAAAAATGGCATTAAAACATTCTAAAGTTGTAAATATACATGTATACTGGGTTAGTTTTACCTCTGTGTCTTATGTGAAATAACTCTAGTTTAAATTCCTAAACACCTCCTTGTATACCACATTGTCTGTTTTCCTCTTCTCATGTTCATCATGACAAATCAGAATCTTGAGACCTCTCCTATGAGTGACCCTTGAAAGTGCAACATAAAGTTGGCCATGCATAAAACAGGTTTTTTTAGAATCAATCCTACGTTTGACAATGATTGACCTTGGCTCTTGTTGATTGACATTGCATAGGATACCATTATTGGAAACTGTCTGCGTTGAAATTTGAATGGTATTTTATGATCGGATGGAGTGAGAGTCATCCATGGTATGAATACCTTATTACCGTTCCCACTGCCTAAAAAGCTTATTGCTTCAATGATGTGTCTTTCGAGTTTAGAAACTACCAACCGTGTCCCATTACATAGTCCAGCTGAGTGGTCTATGTTCCTTAGTAACATTATCGGGGTCCCTACTTTTAATGTTAATTCATGGTTGGGAACACCTGAACATCTAATGCTATTTAGAAACTCGGGTGTATGAAGTGATGCCAATAAGTCATTGTGCGCTTCTGATTGACATGCGGTGTCTGAACTATAATAAGTTTTAGATTTTTCACTGTTCAAACTCATCATGAAGCTATTGATTTCATCAACCATATGTAGAGTTGGTGCAAGTATAGCTCTTTCCTTCAAATGTGATACACAATTTACCCCTAGAAACAATTCCGGGTATGTTGCCTTGCAGATGGATACTATAGGGTCATCCCATTGATCAATGAGAATATCATCAGGAATTCCTATCTTGTCTATCCCATCAATAGGATCACCACACCGACCATCTCCAATTGACAAAATCTAATCAACAAACTGTTTTAACTCATTATTCCTTTCATCAAGAGTGTCCGCCCGCAACCGCATGTTCTGTGTTAGTGACAACAACTTGCAACTATCCCAAATATATGAAGAATTGATTGTTGCATTGACAATATCTTGCCTGCTGCCCTTGGGTATGACAGGCAGTATTTGTCGAAAATCCCCGCCAAATACAACAGTCTTGCCTCCAAAAGGTTGTTGAAGACTATTAGCATTCTTGAACCTTAAAATGTCTCTCATTGTTCTATCAAGTGCTTCGATACAAAGTCTATTGACCATTGGAGCTTCGTCCCATATAATAAGCTTACATCGAATTATCAACTCTGCCAAAGGGCTGTTCTGATTAATGTTACATGTTGAAAACTCATCAAGGTTAATAGGGATTACGAAACGCGAGTGTGATGTCCTTCCACCAGGGAGCAAGAGAGATGCTATCCCACTCGAAGCAACCATCAAGACAATTTGACCTTTAGATCTAATTGCAGCAGCTAATGTTTTCCAAACAAATGTCTTCCCTGTACCGCCATATCCATATAGAAAAAACACACCACCATCACCACTGTTGACAGCTGCTAATATTTGTTTATACACTCTCTTCTGCTCATCTGTTAGCTTTTGTAATAAATCTGCATGTTCCACTACCAATTGTCGCTTATCATAACGAAGCTCATCACAAATAAGCCTATTGACACCATTGGACATCAATTGTTGATAACACATGTCCATGTTAGGGAATGGCATAGAAGGGATGTCTCTTAGGCTCTTATTGTATCCCTTTAATAAGTTCTCAATTTCAATAAGAGTCAAATCTCTTATTTCTGTCTCTGTCATATGTAAATCTGAGGTATTAAAATAAAATTTCATTAGTCACACATATAAATGTTAAATATCAAATTTAATATTCAAATTTTAATTTTTGATAAATAACAAATATAAAAAAGCAATTGATAAGAATGTAAAATTACTTATTACATATATGGCCATGTAAAAACTAAAGATTTGAATACCTGTGCTCCCATGGTAATTCTAATTGGCTTAATGTGGGTTTAAAATCTACATATACTGAGATATAAAAAATCAAACATATAACAATCTTATACGGAAAATCATACCTTATATATAAGTCTAATTCATATATGTAGAATTGCTATGAATATATGTATTAGTTATAAATCATTTGAAATTATGAGGCTAACTATATTCGTACTATTATATTAGTGTACCATCCCACTCTAGTTCCAAAGCGATACTTCATGCATCAGTGTAACCAATCAACGACAATTTTATATAGATGTATATAATAATAGTTTTTTTCCATGTGTTTCAAATCAGATATTAGTGTTCTCATCCACACTTATATATCAATATAAGTTTTTGAAAATATATATCGATTGCAAATTTGGACACATAATACAGAGGCATAGAATGAAAATTGGTTTACTCCATGCTAATTAGATTGTATTTGATCCAACATGCTATTACCTCAATTCAGTGTGTCATGTGCTTATAATCCGTGTTCTATAGCTGATATTTTTCTAAATCTATTCTTATACAGCAAATCTGATCGCAACAATGGAAAGGGTACAATTTTCTTACTAAAGTGATGCAATCAATGATGGGTATTGAGAAGAAAGTGACATCATAAAATTCTGCAGTTACACTAACAAAAGGTATGGAAAAAAAACACATGCTTCTTTATAAAACTACACGACATTTTTTGAATGCTATAATGAATTTGACATGCTTTTAAGGGAGACACCTATTAATGGGAATAATGTCACTTTCTATTTATTTTAGTACAGATATGGTCATAAACAAAATTTTACCCTAAATAATAAAACCTATATTTGAATGTTACCAAATTTAGTTTAGAACATCACTTAGATTGAGTCATTATACTAATCCTTTATATGGTGTTAATTACAAATTTCATTAGATGCGAAAACTAATATTAAACCATTGTACCAAAAATACTAAATTTTTTCATAATATCAAAGAAAACGAACCAATAAACTAATAAAGTTTGTGGTAGTTAGTAATTACCTTGATTGTCAAGTATCCTCCTTTGTTTATGTAGGATATCATCTGAAAGTAATTTCCATGTGTTTTCCCATTGATGAGAGAACTTTTGCGTGGTCTAAAAATTTGCGGATAAATTTTCGTTGCAAGTATAGTTTCTAAACCTTCAAAAGTCCTTTCATACAAACGTTTTGGGTGTCACAAGTAACAAACCCCTTTAAAAATTGTTAACCGAGTATTTAAACCTCGGGTCGTCTTCTCAAGGAACTGCAAGGAAGTTTGTTCTTATTATTGGCTATAAAGGTTGTAATCGGGGTTTAGAAGGTGAGAAGCAAGTGATTTAAATGACAAGTAAAGTAGGTGGCAATTAAAATAAATAAAACTGTAAAGCAAACTTTTGGCAAGGTAAGAGAAATTGGAAGTCTAACTTAATTATCTTTCTCAGCAATAGTGAAAGTTGAATCTAAATTTCACTTAGTTAACCTTTACTAAAGCAAAGGAAAGTCAAGGGACTAATTAGTTTGACCTTCGAATCCTATTTATTTCCTAAGAAAAAGTTGGGATTATTGAAGTTCAGTTCAATTAGCAAGATAGCGATTATCAATTATGCTGAGTTTGATAATATTGAGTTACTGATTTCTTAACCAAGAGCAAAAAGGGAAAAGGTAAAATTGTTGGAATAAAATATCCTTAGATGGAAAGCAATGGTAACACAAATTAAAGAGAAAACAATCAATAACTGAAATACCTCAAATAATCATTAATTCAAATCATAACATGGAAATGGTTCATAAGTCAAGTTGGCAACATTTATAGATACGAATAAAAGCATTAAAGTAAAAGTAGCATAGAAACATAAATTAAAGTGAATACTAAACCTGGATCGAGAGTCACTCTTAAAAACTAAGAGAAGTCCTAAATCCTAATCCTAATCCTAAGAGAGAGAGGAGAGAACCTCTCTCAAACTAAATCTAAATCATGGAAAGTAGTAAAAATGCGAGCTCTCCTTGAATGGATGCGTTCCCCCACTTTATAACCTCTGGTCTATGCCTTCTGAACTTGGATTTGGGCCAAAAAGGGCTTCAGAATTCGCTATGAGCGTTTTCTGCAATTTCTGGTGCGTGGCCTCTGTCACGCGTCCGCGTGGGTCACGCGGTCGCGTCATCTGGAGCTTTTCCTTGCCACGCGGTCGCGTCAGTCACGCGTCCGCGTCGTATGCGTTATACTTAAGGCACGCGGTCGCGTCAGTCATGCGGCCGCGTCGCTGCTTCTTCGCTTTTGGCACGCGATCGCGTCGTCCATGCGATCGCGTGGATGCCAGTTTCTTCAAAACTCCGTTTCGCACTTTCCTTCCATTTTTGTACGTTTCCTTTTTCATCCTTTAAGTCATTCTGCCTTAGAAAATCTGAAACTACTCAACACACTAATCACGGCATCGAATGGAAATAAAGGTAATTAAAATAATTAATTTTAAAGCTTAGGAAACATGTTTTTCACATACATCACATAATAAGGAAGGGAAAGTAAAACCATGCAATTAATATGAATAAGTGGGTGAAGGATTGAATAAATCACTCAAACTAAGCACAAAATAAACCATGAAATATGGGTTTATCACCCATACATGTTCCGGTCTAGTTATAGTGTTTGAAAACAACAGTGTTGCAAACAGTTTCCTGAGATATTGACCCGACCCCCAGATACTTGCTTCCTCAATAGCATCGATATATTCCTTGTCATCATCTAGAATACCTTGTGCATAACATGCATCTCTAAATGTAGGGTATAGAATACCGTCAATAGTTCTAATATCCTCATAGCTGGTTGGGCCTCTCACAAAATTTAGGAGTAATCGAAGATAGTATATTTCTCCTGATCTTGGCGGCACAAAGAATATCCGTCCAATAACTGAATGAGACTTGCGTGGGAACCATTTCCTTGGTAGTGGCTTCCACACAAACTTGGATGGGAATTCTGAATATGTTAAACTTCGAGCCTCACCGTACTTCTTGTTTGCCTCGAACCATCCAAGAAACATAGATTCCTTCACAGAAGCCTTCTTAACAACATCTTCTAGATTTTCATGATCTTGAAAAACAACAGGTTGCTCACCTGGCAAGTGGAACCCCAAACGTACCACAGAAGGGTCTCTAAAGTGGATTCCGTACCCAAATATTCTCCAAGCTGCTTCACATGGAGATATATATCTACAGTCATAATACATGCTAACTTCATCACACTCATCATTCTCTGCATCGGCTGTGCCACTGCCGTAAAACGAAGCAGTTACTCGATCGTTTCCTTTATTAACATACTTGAATAAGTACTTGATTGATCTTGATTGGTTGCACCATTCAACATTAATGTGTGCCCCATATCTCAAAAGAAGCTTCCTATTGTGTGGGACAACATAACGATTGTCAAGTTCAACCCCACATTTGCTAATTATCTTTCCATCATCTCTTCTCCTGTAAACAGGATATCCATCTTCATCAATAGTAGTGTTGTTGACGAATTTCTTAGGAAAGTGTCTAATGCACTTCCCATTCTCCATGCACGATGAGTCTTTCTTGATGCTCCCACATGGACCGTGCATCATGTGTTTTTCTACAGCTTCATAGTATAGTGGATCTCTGTCCTTATCTGGTATTTCAGCACTTATGATTTGATCAATATCATCTGCAGTTGGATACTTGTCATCTCGATGTAAAAACACCAAGATGTGTGCATGGGGTAAACCACGCTTCTGGAATTCGATAGTATATACAAATGAAATAATTAAACAAATTTAGTTCACAGAATAACCTTGAAAGTATGAAGTAATTTGATAGAGTGAAAGAGCATGTGGTTTTTAGATTATCCATCGGCCCCCGGTCCAAATTTTGTGCGTAATATAATTCTTATGGAATGTTCTCAAGGTGAGTAGTTGAGTTGACCATAAATAATTAAAATTAAAAACCATGTCACATTGTACCGAGGGAAATAAGACACTACAACCCTTAAGTAAACATCAAAATATATTTTAGATTACAAATAATTTTACCTGCAACGACCCTTCCAAATATATTGTTCTTTCTGATGTCTTGGATTAGACGATCCAATTTGACCTTAAAGGCTCGACATACCATATCAGGACGGTCTTCAGCATTTAGATCCTTATTCTTTAGAAAATCCTCAAGCTTAGGCCACTTAGGATTGCAAGTAAAGGTTAAGAAGAGGTCTGGGTATCCAACAACATTACAAATTGCCATGGCATCTTGATAGTTCTGTATCATATATCTTGGCCCTCCAGTGAAAGATGACGGAAGTATGATACATTTACCCCTTGATGAAGGTGTTGTTTCACCCATCAATACAGCTTCACTTATTCCCTTGTACATCTCACACCTAAATTTGTCCTGGTCTAATCGAATGTATGTTAGTCTAGCAGACTCAACCATAGAATATCCATCCACCAGAAATTGTTGGAATAATCTTCTTGAATATAGCAATGGGGAACCATCAGCTAACCTTTCTTGTATTCTAAATGCAAAAAAGTCCTTCATCGTTACATCTTCGTGGCCCTTGGTCGAGTTAGTACGTCCTTTGTTAAGAGGTATATGCTCCTTGAAACCGTCCTCCCCATAAGGAAAATATAAAGGATACTGCAATCCTAAGTAGGAAGGATTAAGCTGATTTATTCTCTGAAGTCTTCCACTTCGAGTCTCGACAACAATATCCCTATCTGTTTTTTCGAGATCAAAGTCACCCACAATCAATGCTGCCACCTCGTTTGTTGATGGTAGGTTATACCTTCTACCATCGTTTCCCCGCTTTCCCAACAATCTAAGCTTCACTGACGATGTGGCATCACCGTTAATCTTTTGGCCAGCCATACGAAATGCCTTTACCAACACATTGTGTTGATCCAACATGATCTTCAAATCTCTAACAATGTCTTCGTGAACTTTCTCAGTGTTTTCTCCGCTGCAAGACACCCATGTAATTTGACATGTAATTTTGATTTTCCCCCTAAAAATGTAAAGTATAAACCAAAGGCATCTCCAACAAAATCATTTTATTCCAAAGATTCATACCTTATTGCTGAAATGCGATTTTCAATCTCATTGTGCGTGTCAAAGACATATAGCTGTGCAAATTTGGCGTGATCCCCTTCTTGTGGTATGAGGCTTCCCATTAAATGATAGTTTTTCCCATATAGAATGAACGTGCGTGGACCTTTATCCTTTGCAACCGTTCGGTCAATCTTAGCACCTAATGAGGTGAATTGAAACATGCTATTGTAGGTCCTAATGTTGTTCTGAAAGTGTTTGCTTCTAGTGTCATTACCAAACAACAAATCATACAACATTTTTGGGGCTTCTTGTAGGTGAGGAATCTCAACTTGACCTCCCCTACAGCACAATGTATATTTCGGATCATTTGTGTTGTAGTGCTTTTGTATCCTTTCGTCATACCAAAACAATGCATGGCAATACTCGCATTCATGGCTTGTATCTCCCATGTGCCAATACTCTGCAATTAAATACATCACCAAAAGTCCAATGTATAATAATGAATGTGACTGACAGGGATGGATCTACATTAGAAAGTGTGGGGGCAAGTGCTCCCATTAAAATTTTATAGAGTTACATGTAGTATATGGGACAAAAAATTATTTGCCCTACTCAATAAATAAATTTAACCCCATTATATTCTTTTAAATTTATCTCGTTTCTATAATGTACAGAAAAAAGATCTCACTATTTATAATAATATCATATTGATTATAAAAATAATTAAATAATAATAAAAAGATAATTAAAAATTAAGTCAGTAGTTTAAATTTAAGTACTAAAAGCATAATTCTTTTATGCTTTCTAAATTTCTAATTCTCTTTTTTTGCTGTTCGTTCTTGACTCTCTGTCTCCTAGTAAAACTCTTTAACTCCATTCTTTAATTTCTTTTGATTCAATAAAGATTTATTTTTATTTTTTATATTTTTAGTTCATTCAATTATTTTAATTTTATTTTATAATTATATTGTTATATTTTTTTATTACATGGTTAAATATTATTTAATAATAAGATCCATTAGTTATTTGAATTTTGAAATATAGTAATATTAACTAACAACAAAGAACAATTAAAATAAAAAGTAAGATCCAAATATACAGATATCTATAAATGTTTCTTCTTTTGAAGTTAGTTCTAGTTTTGTTAGTAATAATGACATCAATTAAAAAAATTAATTATGAATATTATAAAGAGTTAATTTTGTAATCTTATAAGACATGAATTTTAAATGATTATTTAGTGATATATATAAAAATGAAACATTTATTTGTGTTAACAATGAAAGAATTATTCAATCTTTGTAAAAGATCAAATTTGAAAGAATAAAATTCTAAGTTATATGTTATTATTTAAATTACTATATAAGTATTTTAATTTATTAGTTAAATAGCTAGAAGATTAATTAAATTTTATAATAATAAAATATAGTTATAAAATTATTATCATGTTATAGATATTTTGTTTTCACTACTAAATATTTTTGGATCCGTCACTGGTGATTGAGATAATCGGCTAACTTATAATACATTTATCTAAAGCAATTTTCAAATAATACCTTCATTTTGAAATGCGGGACAACTTGCATCAGTTAAGTTCTTGGTCCGAGGTCTACCGACTGCAATAATAAAGAAATCAGATCCAAAATCAACATATGAAGCCTAACGACTAAAGATTTGTACCTTGTTTGTTTGTTGTGTTGTGACTTTTTCTTGTATTGCCTAAAAGCACAGCCCTGTCTCTTCTATTTTTTTCCATTTGGTCTACATCACCTTTACAATTTCCAAGGAAATAATTGGTCAATTTACCAACTATATATATAATCTGGAAATTAGTTTAATTACACTAAAGCCTAATATTTTTGAATTTATAAGTATGGAAACTGATTTAGAATAACATGTACTTACCTCTTCTATCAACTTCCTTGTATGATGAGTTAACCTCTATATTGTCACAATCATGAGTGTTTGGCATATCACTCTGGAGGCTCCCGTTTGCTATGGTGGTTGTTTCAGAGATAGTGTTTCTTACGTGTGTAATTGCATTGAATACTCTATCGCAAGAGACTGCAAGAAAATACATATTACCAACCTTTCATTTTCTTCATAAGATCACTATTCATATTGTCTTGATCAAATTAACTAAAAATAGTTAACAGAGTGAAATTTTGATATACCTAGTAGTTTATCTTGCAGTTGAAGTGGCCTATTTGACGTAAGAGTAGATGTTGTCTCTAAATTTAAAAAACAAAAATCAGCGCGTTGTAAAACCATATTAAGGCACAAACTTGGAATTTGTCTAAATAAATTTGTGATCCATATGATTTAGTAGTACTACTTTTTATCCCGAACTTGATTGAGTGGGTTTATTAGATGGTTGCCTTCTGCCAGCAAGCTTAATAGCTCTTTCTCTTATATTCATTCTTGTGGCTGAATCAAAGAAATTTTCAAATACTCAAAAAATCATACTCTTTCAAACTGATAGATGTGAATAGAGTTTATAAATAACTGTCATCTAAGACTATTGCTTTTACTCTATCCATGGTGTATTTTGGCAAACTCATTGTTGGATCTTTCTATGCTTTTGAATTAACTATACATAATCCAATGACTAATTGCTTCTATAAGACAATTGGATGGTTGGTTTATTCTTTAAATACATTTCACTGCACTCCATGTCCGTGATCTTTGTTAGGACATTGTCAGCAGCGAAGTTGTTTATATAAGAAACTTAAAAACTTCAGCAAAATTACCAATCCTAAAAAATAAACCAAACATTAAAGCTTAGTGTGTGCATACCTTTAGAATTACTCATTACAGGTGGTCTATTCAGAGCCAAAAGTTGTAATGATCAAATTGTTGTTAACAATGGTGGTGAAGAAGTTGTGATTGATGGTTTAAAAAGCATACTCCCAGAAACTTGCTGATTTTCCTTATTTTCACCCAATATTATTGATTGAGTCGATTTTAAGTTTTTCTTTGTGCCTAAAAAAATAATTACAATCAGATTTTAGTATTAAGATTGCCCTTATTGTTAACATATAATCTGTAGTAGTATTCTTAATAACTTGCGCATGATACTAACCTTGCATCTCGAAATCTTTGATACATGTATCAGCTTTTTGTTTGTTTTTTAATACGCTGGAACTTCCTTCATCTGAATTATAGCACCAAAAAATACTAATTAAGTAGTTTAAATAAATTATTTTTCCATATACTGCCTCACAAAAATAGATTGATATTTTCCAAGCTACTAAATGAAAACTTTATTAATAGTCATTAATTTACCTCGTCTAGGTGACCATGTGTTTAGACTGATATGATTTAGCGGACTGGTTTGCATTGTTTCATTCTCCCCATCCCTTCTAGAAGTTTGAAATTTCTTCTTCTTTTCATCTATAATACCCTTTCTTTTATTTCTAGCTATCAATGGAGTGTTGTTATCCATTTGAAATGCTTGTCGTTCCCACTGTTTCAATATCATTCTAGCATTAGGATTCTACAATATGAAAATATTCAAACACACCAAAGAAAAAAAAAGTGAGTGAGTTTTGTTTGCTTTCTTATGCAACACCTTCTATAATACAAAACTATAAGAATTTGTTGATCTTTAAATTAGAGAAATTATTTAATTTTTTCAGATTATTATATTTAGCATTGCTAATAAGCTATGAAGAATAAGTAAAATAAATACCTGAAAGCGTTAACCACGTAACTTATCCAGCATTGCATAATACTTCTTGCATTTGCATCCTTGCTTATTTGTATGTTGGAGTAAGATTCCAATATTATTTATGACTTTCAAGATCTTTCTTTATGAGCTGAATGTGAATGCTGAGAATAGAATTAAAACCAACCTAGATAAAATGCCTTACACTTATCTATGCTTTAACCATATTAACCCTCTTGTGGGATGTTTTGGTAAGTAAGCCTGACCCAACTATGCTTCGGTGGAATTTTGATTTATGTGACCTTGGTGTTTGATTTATCTTGTGATAAAGACTACTTATAATAAAAAATATTTTACAGGACTTGTCAACTAAAAACATCTTTATTATATAATATATAGTATAAAATGATAAATTTGATCCTATTCTTATCCATCCGTAATTGATTCTTACTCCATTTAAAGTGGAACACTTGTTTTTATTGACATGATTAAAGTTTAGTTTGGTAAAGCTTTTCGAAGAAGTGTTTGTATTTTTTAAAAGCTCAAGCTCCTCTTTTTGTGTTTGCTTATTATATAAAAAGACCATGTGCTTGTGTTTGCAGCTTTTAAAAGATCCGGATACTTTTGAAAGCACCTAAGATAGAGCTTTTTAAAATTGGCTTGTACTTTTCAAAATTTAAAAGTCTAATATAACCTCATATGTTATAAATCAAATTTAATACTTGTATATATGTCTATTATAGTATTTTTAAATTTTAAAAGCTATTTTACCAAACACAATTGTTGTTACTTGTGGTTATTAAAAGCCATTTTTAATTTGATTTACCGAACATAAATGCTACAACTTTTAAAAAGCCATCTTTTAAAAATTAGTTTTTATGTTACTTTTGAAAAGTTAAAGCTTTACCAAACTAAGTCTAAGTGCTGAGTGAATGCTAACAATTGTTTCATAGGAACATATGATGTAGATTAACACTTTGTTTGATTAATTTCTAAATCAAGTCATTTTGCCATTTAAGTACGAAAGTTTTGAATTAAAGTTTTTCAATGCAAATATCTGTGCAATTTTTTCACCCTATTCTATGAATGGTTGAAAATATTCATTTAGTGGATTCTCTTGTCTTGTGAAGTGTATATTTTATACTGTTAATTTGAATATATATATATATATATATATATATATATATATATATATATATATATATATATATTGTTATGGGTTATTGGAATTTTTAAATTAGTTTCTACTTTTTTTCTTATCGAAACAATTTGCATATATAGGGATTGAAAGAATGATACATAAATACACCCTAATGCAAGTAGGATACGTCATATACATATTTATTATATAATGCACTTATTTTTATATGTCACATTCTTTCTTTTTAAGGACCACCTAAAATTGAAAGTCGGATACATGAGGTTGATGTTTATTTTAAGATGAAACTACCATGTGTAACTTTGAACCTCTATTATTTCTACTACCGATTTCTGCATAATATGTTAAAACTAGTTGTGGAATAATAGTTTAAATATGAGTGGATAATCTCTAATTCCATATTACTTGTTAAACTTTGTAGTAGATAGATCGATCCACACATGAGATACTTGATTTAAAAATGAGAAATAACAATAACATAAAACAAAGTAGCTTAGTACTAATAAACTTACACACATTTGAATGAACTATCAACAAATTAGAAAGGAACATACAACTCTAACACTTACACAACATAAGACAACTAAAGACACACTCCATACAATGGGGATACCCATCTAGCTTTACTAACAACTAATGCCTAATGACTCTAAAGACATTAATGTAAACCATGAATCTATGCACTAAACCATAAACTAACAACTTAAGATCTAGAGACTACAACACAATCACCATACAAATCATCACACCATATAAAGACTGTATGCGTGAAGCGTGACTGAGTTTACAGACACATGATTGGTGCGCAGAAATCGTGACGGTTCCATTCCTTGGTAACGGCGCTGAAAACTTTATACGCACGTTCATAATCTTAATTCTTTATCACAACTTCGCACAACTAACCAGCAAGTGCACTGGGTCGTCCAAGTAATAAACCTTACGTGAGTAAGGGTCGATCCCACGAAGATTGTCGGCTTGAAGCAAGCTATGGTCACCTTGTAAATCTCAGTCAGGCGGATTCAAATGTATTAAGAGATTATAGTGTACTAAAAGATAATTAAAATAGGATAGAGATACTTATGTAATTCATTAGTGAGAATTTCAGATAAGCGTATAGAGATGCTTTCGTTCCTCTGAACCTCTGCTTTCCTGCTGTCTTCATCCAACCATTCCTACTCCTTTCCATGGCAAGCTTTATGTAGGGCATCACCGTTGTCAATGGCTACATCCCATCCTCTCTGTGAAAATGGTCCAATGCGCTGTCACTGCATGGCTAATCATCTGTCGGTTCTCGATCATACTGAATAGGATTTACTATCCTTTTGCGTCTGTCACTACGCCCAGCACTCGCGAGTTTGAAGCTCGTCACAGCCATCCCTTCCCAGATCCTACTCGGAATACCACAGACAAGGTTTAGACTTTCCGGATCTCAAGAATGGCCATCCATGGGTTCTAACTTATACTACAAAGATTCTAATATCTCAGACTCGGTCCTCTGTATTAGATATCTAAGAGATATTCATTCTAGCTTGTTTACATGTAGAACGGAAGTGTTTGTCAGGCACGCGTTCATAAGTGAGAATGATGATGAGCGTCACATAATCATCACATTCATCATATTCTTGGGTGCGAATGGATATCTTAGAATAGGAATAAGCTTGAATTGAATAGAAAAACAGTAGTACTTTGTATTAATTCATGAGGAACAGCAGAGCTCCACACCTTAATCTATGGTGTGTAGAAACTCTACCGTTGAAAATACATAAGTGATAAAGGTTCAGGCATGGCCGAGAGGCCAGCCCCCCAAATTTGATCTAAAGATGAAACTAAAGATGTAAATACAATAGTAAAAAGTCCTATTTATGCTAAACTAGTTACTAGGGTTTACAGAAATGAGTAAATAATGCAGAAATCCACTTCCGGGGCCCACTTGGTGTGTGCTTGGGCTGAGCATTGAGCTTTACACGTGTAGAGGCTTCTCTTGGAGTTGAACGCCACTTTGTAACCTGTTTCTGGCGTTTAACTCCACTTTGCAACTTGTTTCTGGCGTTTGACTCCAGAATGCAGCATGGAACTGGCGTTCAACGCCAGTTTACGTCGTTTAAAATCGGTCAAAGTATAGACTATTATATATTGCTGGAAAGCCCTGGATTTCTACTTTCCAACGCAATTGAGAGCGTACCATTTGGAGTTCTGTAGCTCCAGAAAATCTATTTTGAGTGCAGGGAGGTCAGAATCCAACAGCATCTGCAGTCCTTCTTCAACCTCTGAATCTGACTTTTGCTCAAGTCCCTCAATTTCAGCCAGAAAATACCTGAAATCACAGAAAAACACACAAACTCATAGTAAAGTCCATAAATGTGAATTTTAATTAAAAACTAATAAAAATATACTAAAAACTAACTAAATCATACTAAAAACTATGTAAAAATAATGCCAAAAAGCGTATAAATTATCCGCTCATCACAACACCAAACTTAAATTGTTGCTTGTCCCCAAGCAACTGAAAATCAAATAGGATAAAAAGAAGAGAATATACTATAAATTCCAAAATATCAATAAAACTTAGCTCCAATCAGATGAGCGGGACTTGTAGCTTTTTGCCTCTTGAATAGTTTTGGTATCTCACTTTATCCATTGAGGTTCAGAATGATTGGCATCTATAGGAACTTAGAATTCAGATAGTGTTATTGATTCTCCTAGTTCAGTATGTTGATTCTTGAACACAGCTACTTTATGAGTCTTGGCCGTGGCTCTAAGAACTTTGTTTTCCAGTATTACCACCGGATACATAAATGCCACAGACACATAACTGGGTGAACCTTTTTAGATTATGACTCAGCTTTGCTAAAGTCTCCAATTAGAGGTGTCCAGGGTTCTTAAGCACACTCTTTTTTGCTTTGGACCTTGACTTTAACCGCTCAGTCTCAAGTTTTCACTTGACACCTTCACGCCACAAGCACATGGTTAGGGACAGCTTGGTTTAGCCGCTTAGGCCAGGATTTTATTCCTTTAGGCCCTCCTATCCACTGATTCTCAAAGCCTTGGATCCTTTTTATTACCCTTGCCTTTTGGTTTTAAGGGATATTGGCTTTTTGCTTTTGCCTTTTAGTTTAAAGAGCTTTTGGCTTTTTCTGCTTGCTTTTTCTTTTCTTTTTTTTTCTTTCTATATTTTTTTCGCCATTTTTTTCTGCAAGCTTTTGTATTCACTGCTTTTTCTTGCTTCAAGAATCATTTTTATGATTTTTCAGATTATCAAATAACATTTCTCCTTTGTCCTTATTCTTCAAGAGCCAACATATTTAACATTCATAAACATCAACTTCAAAAGACATATGCACTGTTCAAGCATTCATTCAGAAAACAAAAAGTGTTGCCACCACATCAAAATAATTAAACTAGTTTCAAGGATGAATTCGAAACCATGTACTTCTTGTTCTTTTGTAATTAAAACAGTTTTCATTTAAGAGAGGTGGTGGATTCATATTCATAACTTTAAGGCATAAACACTTAGACACTAGTGATCATATAGTAAAGACACAAACATAAATAAAACATAAAGCTCAAAAATCAAAAAACAGGAAAATAAATAAACAAGGAGATTAAGGAATGAGTCCACCTTAGTGAGGGTGGTGTCTTCCTCTTCTTGAAGAACCAATGGTGCTCTTGAGTCAATTTTCCATTGAGCTCCTTCCTCACATATGTCTATGAGGACTTGGTCCAACCTTTGATCAAAGTTGACCCTTCTTGTGTAGGGGCGTGCGTTCTCTTCCATCATTGGCAAGTTTAACGCCAGCCTTACATTTTCCGGGCTGAAATCTAAGTATTTCCCCCGAACCATAGTAAGCCAATGCTTTGGATTCGGGTTCACACTTTGATCATGGTTCCTAGTGATCCATGCGTTTGCATAGAACTCTTGAATCATTAGGATCCCGACTTGTTGAATGGGGTTGGTGAGAACTTCCCAACCTCTTCTTTGGATTTCAAGTCGGATCTCCGGATACTCATTCTTTTTGAGCTTGAAAGGAACCTCCGGGATCACTTTCTTCTTGGCCACAACTTCATAGAAGTGGTCTTGATGGACCTTTGAGATGAATCTCTCCATCTCCCATGGCTCAGAGGTGGAAGCAATTGCCTTCCCTTTCCTCTTTCTTGAGGTTTCTCTGGCCTTAGGTGCCATTGATGATTATGGAAAAACAAAAAGCTATGCTTTTACCACACCAAACTTAAAATGTTTGCTCGTCCCCGAGCAAAAGAAGAAAGAAAGTAGTAGAAGAAGAAGAGAAATAGAGGAGAGGGAGAGAGAGTAGGTTTCGGCCAAGTGGAAGAAGAGAAGGTTGTGTTGTGTGAAATAGAAGAAGGAATGAGGGGTTTATATAGAGGTGTGGAGGGGTTTAGGGTTCGGCCATTTAGGGTTGGGTTTGGGAGGGAAAATATTTTGAATTTGAAGGTAGGTGGGGTTTATGGGGAAGAGAAGATGGAAGTGATTGGTGAAGGGCATTTGGGGAAGAGAGTTGTGAAAAGGTGTGAAGAGGAGAGAATAGGGTTAGGTGGGGATCCTGTGGGGTCCATAGATCCTGAGGAGATCCTGTGGGGCCCACAGATCAAGTGGGGCCAAGGACTTAACATCCCTGCCTCAATTAGGCGTGTAAAACGCCCTTATTGTGCAATTCTGGCGTTTAACGCCACTTCCATGCTTGTTTCTGGCGTTAAACGCCAGCTCCATGCTTGTTTCTGGCGTTAAACGCCCAAATGGAGCTTGTTTCTGGCGTTAAACGTCCAAATGGAGCTTGTTTCTGGCGTTTAACGCCAGCTTTCCTCTGGGTGCAATCCTGGCATTTAAACGCCAGACTGCTGCTTCTTTCTGGCGTTTAACGCCAGTTTCATGCTCTGTTCTGGCATTAAACGCCAGCCAGATGCTCCTTATTGGTGTTTAAACGCCAGTAAGCTCTTCCTCTAGAGTGTTCTATTTTTCATTCTATTTTTCATTCTGTTTTTTATTTTTCAGTAGTTTTTGTGACTTCACATGATCATCAACCTAAAGAAAACATAAAATAACAATGGAAAATAAATAAATATAATTAGATAACATTGGGTTGCCTCCCAACAAGCGCTTCTTTAATGTCAATAGCTTGACAGTGAGCTCTCATGGAACCTCACATATGTTCAGAGTAAGGTTGGAACCTCCCAACACCAAACTTAGAGTTTGGATGTGGGGGTTCAACACCAAACTTAGAGTTTGGTTGTGGCCTCCCAACACCAAACTTAGAGTTTGACTGTGGGGGCTTTGGTTGACTTTGCAGTGAGAGAAGCTTTTCATGCTTCCTCTCCATGGTTACAGAAGGAGATCCTTGAGTTTTAAACACAAGGTTGTCCTCATTTAGTTGAAGGATCAATTCTCCTCTGTCCACATCAATCACAGCTCTTGCTGTGGCTAGGAAGGGTCTTCCAAGGATGATGGATTCATCCTCATCCTTCCCAGTGTCTAGGATTATGAAATCAGCAGGGATGTAAAGTGTAATGTCCCAAGCTTTTTTTTTTCTATTATTACTATCCTACCCTTTAATTTTATCAAAATTCCTACATTACCCTTATTCCTCCTACCCAACCCTAACCCTAAATTACTAAACAACTTCCACTCTTCCTCGTCAACCACAGCCCCCTTCTTTTCAAAACTCACACCATACACAAATACACCCACGCAGAAAAAAAAAAGAGAGAACGGTAGAAGGGGCTGCTGCCTCCACGCCTCGCCGCCGAAGTTCTGCTGCTGCCAAGTCGCCATCGACGTCAACCCTAGAGAAAGAGGGAGTCTGCGAGTTGAAGGAAGCTGGAGGAGTGTCGCTGCCATTAGCGTTTTGCGGTGCCGCCATCATGGTCGCCGAGAAGGAGGAGGACCCGCGAGGAAGAGGGACGCGGTCAGTCTCATCGTCATCAGATCCGTCTTTGCCAATGGCGACCCCATCGCCAAGCTGCTGCACCGTCGCTGCCACTGTTGGGTTTCCGGGAAGAGGAGCTCTAGCGGGAGAGAGAACGAGAGAGTTCGCAGAAAGAGAAACATCACCATACACGAACAGAGGGGGGAGAAGGAACTCACCGGAGGAGAAGGAGACTCGTCGCCATGCCTCTAGTCGCCAGGAACGGCGGTACCGTCGCCGGAAAACACGTCGGAGCTTCCAAACTCACTGGCAACACTACCTTGCCACTGTTCTGGTCTAGCTTCTTCCCTTAGTCTGTCCTGTCTTCACCTTATCTCTGCCACTAATTCATTTTTCTACCTTGTCCTTGTTTTGATTTATTTTTGTGTTTGTTCTGTTTTGGATCTTCCAGAATTTTATCTGCCTTTGTCTCTGTATTCGATTTGAAATGACTGCCTGGTGTTGTGGTCATTGTCGCTGTCGTGAGACGCACTCTGGGTTTAGTCTCTTCGGTCCGTTAGGACCATGCTGTGAGTAGGCTTTACATTTATAACCGTTAAGCTTTTGGTTTATGCTATTATGAGTTTTAATTATATTTATAAAACTATTATTGAAGAACTTTGATTTGATTATAATACTTGATTTATTATAGCTGAATAATTCTTCTTATGAAATTCATATATTAGGAATTTTTACATGAGACTATATATATGTTTGATAAAACTTTATATTATTTTAGAATATTGATTTTATTTGAATATATGCTTTTGAAGTATTAAAGTATTTGTTGGCATTCACTTAGAAATTATGAAATATATTTCTATGATTGAAAAAGTATGATGTGAAAATATTTCTGATAAGAAAGTATTATCTGATTGATTTGATTCGATACCTTATATATTTGAGAGATTAAAAATTTATTGTATTTGAAACTATATGTTTTGAATTGGTTTGGGAGGCTCGTATTAGAAAACCGTAGTTAACGGCGGTTATGACGTTAACTTAGATGCATCTGACTCAGACTCCAGCTAGCAGGGGTGTTGCTAGCCTAACGTGTAGGCCACACGTTAGATCTGTTATTCTGTTAGGACACACAAGAGGAAAGGGCTACCCATAGAGGTGGAGCCGCCCATGTGTGGACTTTTGATTTGATTTCTGTATGAGAACTCCCTTATTGATTCACTTATTATTATTAACTATTATTTTCTAATTAAAGTTACTTTGATAATAATGTTTATATGGTCTCATGTCGATTATAAATGTATTGTCTAGTCACTGAGTTGTAAAACTCATCCCTTTTTTTTAAAAAACATTTTTCAGGAACAAATACTTGACTATGTGAGACTTTTTATTCAAGAGTAACAATCTGCAGCGAGTACGTATTCTTTGTCGAGTTCCTAGATGTATATGCTCCATATGTCACAGGCAGGATCCAACCATTTGTAATTATTTTATTTTTGTTAAAAGTATTTATAACTATTTATTTTAGAATTTGTAAAATATTTATAACTTATTCAACTTATAATTGAGTCGGTTTAGGCTTGCTAAGGGACTATTTTCCTGAGCGCCGGTCATGGCTCATTTTGGGCCGTGACAAAGTGGTATCAGAGCTTAGGTTTAATCTGTGTAATATGGAGCAAGTGTCCTATGGTAGGATCACAATTGTATAAATAGAAGCGCGCCTATTTGTACAAATTGTGGCACTATCAGAGGCCTATAGGAATGTCATCCTTCTTTTTTTGTCATTCTTGTCTTTTGGTTCTTGTCATCATGAGTCATCCGTCGATTCTTGACACCTCTTTTCTCTTCTTTATACCCATCCTTGAGTTATTATTTGGTAGCTTTTCTTGAACTTGCTTTTGCAATGACTTTAGTTTCGGTTCCGGTTCGCAATTCCTGCCTTGTAGCGAGTTCTAATCTTCCTCGCTTTTGTGAATATTTGCTTTAATCTTCTTCATCTTCATGTTGTTTTCTATGGTTTCTGATTTCAATATTTCATCCATTATCTAGAATATTTGATATGTTTTACTGTGAATTATTATCTTATTCTTCTCATAGAACAGTATTTAGATTTGTGGATTGTTGATTGTGGATTCACTTAGCTGCTAATTGAGATGCTTTGTTTTGGATTTCGATAAAGCAAGTTTGTTCTTCTTATGTTGATGATCTTTAAAGTTAACATAATTTTGAACCACTCGTGATTCTTTCTTTCGAATCAATAATAATAAAAAAAAAAAACTGTTATTCAGTTGCTTAGGTAGAAGAACTACGTGATGAATATATGCATGGAGTGTTATTCTTGTTTGCTAGATTGGAATTATAATATTCTCTGTTTAGGTGTGGCAAATTTTTTTTTATGATCTGTTAGTTGAATTGAAGATCTTTTCCGATCTGAAAGTTTAGTTGAATTTTTTTTTTTGATAATCTGTTCTGCTATGGCTTTGTTTGTTGAACGTGGCTTTTCTTTCAAGGGCACTATTTCTTTTGGGAACCTTCAAGTTCTTCCCTTTTCAATCTTAGGGTTCTTTTGATTCTGAAATTTAGATTTCAATTTTTGACTCATTTTATTTCTGCTCAGTTACACACTTCATATTTCTCATGGTAAAATGACTCAAAATAGCACGCAAATTAGGGGCATGAATTTTTGTGAATAGAATTTCTATATAGTAATAACTTTTTCAAAACCCATGATTTCTTTTTTTTTTCTTTCTTTTCCTTTTTCGTTTTCCTACTGGTTGATGCTGCTTTGGATTAATACCCTTACCTTGTTGTGAAAAACAACTCAAACCAATTTAGTTTATTGTGTATTGAATATTGCATTGAATTCTGAAGAAGGGTCTTTCTTTCCTCCTTCATTTGTTTTCAATCATGTTCTGAAATCTAAGATTCTTTGTTGTTTTTCAACACCCGAGTTGAGCATCGTTTTCAATACCTTTCAAAAGTTTTGAATATATACTTGTTGGTTAGTTCTCTCTTTTTGTGCATTTTATTTGTTTGATTTTTATTTTTTTTAAATACTGTAACATTATTTATTGTATGGGAAAGTGCTTTGAATGTTCAAGCTTCCTTCCTTTATAGACCTTTGTTTTAAACTTTTAATCAATGCAAGTTTTACCCTTGCACTTCTGCAATGCTTTGCTTGTTTGGATTTTCATTGAAGATCCTTTACTCACAAGTTCCTAATCCGTTTACTGATTTTCAGCTGTTTTTTAGTTCCAAATTTATGATCCGAAAAAGCATTTTTGCTTGAAGTTACTTTACCTTGTGCAAGTTAACCATGTTATGTTTTAAACCTTGAATTGTTGCATATGTAGGGGGTTTAATTAAACAATTTTAATTTAAGAATGTCCACAAGATTTATTGAGTAAATTGCAAATAGCTTTAATTGTTGTGAGTGATTAATTGATGATATGAATGCTGAATTGTGCTTGTGACGTGTGATTGGAATTATTAATTAGTGATATGGATTGATTATGCGAATTGTGAATTATTTGACCAATAATTGCTGTGATTGTTGAATCCTGATGGATTATATTGGTTGATTACTGTTGAACTGGTTATTGTAACGGACTTAGTTGGTAAATTGATTGGAGTTGGGTTTAGAGGATAGTTGGAGAGCTGAATTTTGAGAAGTTGAACTAACTTGTTGGAAATCTGAATTTTGAATTCAACGGCAAATTTGGAAAGTGAACCAGTTACTCAATAGTGATTGAAATGATACGAGATTAAAAGCCAAGTAAAGTAGAATAAGTAAAATTGTTAAGATTCAATTTTGAAGGTTTCGTATAACTGGAACATTAGTTATGATTTTTCAAAGTTAAATCGTGAAACCTGGTTTTCTGCATTTTTTTTAAATGAAGCTAGAAACTTTGAAAATCTATAACTAATTCTGTGATGATCGAAATTATATAGGACCAAGTCTGGATTAAGCTTGGGAATATAGGGAGCTGGACTGGTGAATTTAAGACTTTTTCATTAAGTTTATGATTTATGGTGAATTTTTGAATTATGGATGTCAAATCTGATTTTTCTGCAGAATGCTTAACATAACAGCAGCTTGTTTCCTCTACTGAAAATTCTCCAGTTTGAATTTTGAAATAAAACCAATTTTAAATGAAACTTTAGTCTTATCACTCCAATTTCATAAAAAAAATTCAGAATTTGTGGAGTTGGGGTTTTAAAGATATAGATTTTTGAAATAATATACATTATGCAGTAAAAAAAAAATCAGGTCCTGTTTTCTAAGTCAGTAACTTTGAGACTTTATAAATTTTAATTCTGAAGTGATATTTAAGATGCAATCAATTGGAGGTGAAAGTTGAGTATGTTTATTATATATGATTTAAATTTCAGGGTTTTCCATGTTTTAATGAGTGAGTTATGGGACTTGGAAGATGATATATTCATTGGCTTTTAGACAAAATTCTGTAGAAAACTACTCAATTTCTGAGTTACATAACTCCTTTATTAAAAATGATATTGACTTGGAACCAATTGGAAAGAAAACCTGGATGAGTGAAGTTGAACCATGTTAATTTTTAAGATCATTGGATTTAATTTGGATTTTATAATGAATTTTGAATATCACAGGCTGCTGCTATTTTCTGGTTTTTAAGGCACTGCAGATCAGTCATGGTTTTGCTTCTATTTCCGAAGTTAGAGTAAGCAAAAAAGTATGATTTTTAGTTATTTAGAAAGCTTAATCCGAGACGGTCGTTTGGGCATAAAGCTTGTGCAATTTCGAAATCATTTGATATTTTAAAAACAAATTTGAGATTGGGCTGCCAATATTGCTTTGGTGATTATGTTGGATATGGAATTTAAGAAATAGATTTTCTATACTATCATCAAATATTTTTGAGAATATTTATTGTTATGGCAATTGCTGATAAAAGGTTGGTGAGATGTGGAAATAAAGGGAACCCAAAATTACATTTAAAGATTTAGACAAAATAAAAAGTAGCAGTTATTATAACTAATGTTAGTTTAAGTTAATTGCAATCACGTCAAATTTTAGTTTTATTTCATTTATCTTATATGGGCTTTATGTGATAATATGAAAATATTTGAGTGTATTTTACAATAATAATAAGATAGATGTACATGTAAATGTTGGCTTAGAGGATAATGAGATGATTGCTTATATTCTTTCGTCATGTTTTACATAATCTATCTATTAATGACATGGTTACTTAATATCCAAGGTCATGATAATAATCTAAAGGTGCTTAGTCAAAGGTTTCTAAAGAAAGAGAAAAGAAGCATACTGATTTTGTGATAGTTACTGTTAAGTCGCCTATTCCAGAATGTGTTGTCTTATTTTAATTTATGTTTTGCTTGCTTTCTCTGTTGTCGATTTTGTCTTTCTGCTTATACATATCCTTGCTTGGTTGTGTACTTAGGTATCCTCTAATTCATAAATTTTGCATCTTTTGTTTCAATTTAAATTTGTTGACGTGATAGTATTTATGCTTGAAATGTTTGTCTCATATCTTTTCTTTGAGATGGTGAAATGATTCTCTCTTAGTTGCATCCATTGTTGATGGATATCTTACCTGATTATGTTCTGAAACATTCTCTTAAATCTTTAAAAAAAAAAAAAATTTGTCGTTGACTTTGGTTACCTTCTTTTGTACACTGTATCAATTTTCGAGGGCGAAAATTTTTATAAGGAGGGTAGAATGTAATGTCCCAAGCTTTTTTTTTTCTATTATTACTATCCTACCCTTTAATTTTATCAAAATTCCTACATTACCCTTATTCCTCCTACCCAACCCTAACCCTAAATTACTAAACAACTTCCACTCTTCCTCGTCAACCACAGCCCCCTTCTTTTCAAAACTCACACCATACACAAATACACCCACGCAGAAAAAAAAAAAAGAGAGAACGGTAGAAGGGGCTGCTGCCTCCACGCCTCGCCGCCGAAGTTCTGCTGCTGCCAAGTCGCCATCGACGTCAACCCTAGAGAAAGAGGGAGTCTGCGAGTTGAAGGAAGCTGGAGGAGTGTCGCTGCCATTAGCGTTTTGCGGTGCCGCCATCATGGTCGCCGAGAAGGAGGAGGACCCGCGAGGAAGAGGGACGCGGTCAGTCTCATCGTCATCAGATCCGTCTTTGCCAATGGCGACCCCATCGCCAAGCTGCTGCACCGTCGCTGCCACTGTTGGGTTTCCGGGAAGAGGAGCTCTAGCGGGAGAGAGAACGAGAGAGTTCGCAGAAAGAGAAACATCACCATACACGAACAGAGGGGGGAGAAGGAACTCACCGGAGGAGAAGGAGACTCGTTGCCATGCCTCTAGTCGCCAGGAACGGCGGTACCGTCGCCGGAAAACACGTCGGAGCTTCCAAACTCACTGGCAACACTACCTTGCCACTGTTCTGGTCTAGCTTCTTCCCTTAGTCTGTCCTGTCTTCACCTTATCTCTGCCACTAATTCATTTTTCTACCTTGTCCTTGTTTTGATTTATTTTTGTGTTTGTTCTGTTTTGGATCTTCCAGAATTTTATCTGCCTTTGTCTCTGTATTCGATTTGAAATGACTGCCTGGTGTTGTGGTCATTGTCGCTGTCGTGAGACGCACTCTGGGTTTAGTCTCTTCGGTCCGTTAGGACCATGCTGTGAGTAGGCTTTACATTTATAACCGTTAAGCTTTTGGTTTATGCTATTATGAGTTTTAATTATATTTATAAAACTATTATTGAAGAACTTTGATTTGATTATAATACTTGATTTATTATAGCTGAATAATTCTTCTTATGAAATTCATATATTAGGAATTTTTACATGAGACTATATATATGTTTGATAAAACTTTATATTATTTTAGAATATTGATTTTATTTGAATATATGCTTTTGAAGTATTAAAGTATTTGTTGGCATTCACTTAGAAATTATGAAATATATTTCTATGATTGAAAAAGTATGATGTGAAAATATTTCTGATAAGAAAGTATTATCTAATTGATTTGATTCGATACCTTATATATTTGAGAGATTAAAAATTTATTGTATTTGAAACTATATGTTTTGAATTGGTTTGGGAGGCTCGTATTAGAAAACCGTAGTTAACGGCGGTTATGACGTTAACTTAGATGCATCTGACTCAGACTCCAGCTAGCAGGGGTGTTGCTAGCCTAACGTGTAGGCCACACGTTAGATCTGTTATTCTGTTAGGACACACAAGAGGAAAGGGCTACCCATAGAGGTGGAGCCGCCCATGTGTGGACTTTTGATTTGATTTCTGTATGAGAACTCCCTTATTGATTCACTTATTATTATTAACTATTATTTTCTAATTAAAGTTACTTTGATAATAATGTTTATATGGTCTCATGTCGATTATAAATGTATTGTCTAGTCACTGAGTTGTAAAACTCATCCCTTTTTTTTTAAAAACATTTTTCAGGAACAAATACTTGACTATGTGAGACTTTTTATTCAAGAGTAACAATCTGCAGCGAGTACGTATTCTTTGTCGAGTTCCTAGATGTATATGCTCCATATGTCACAGGCAGGATCCAACCATTTGTAATTATTTTATTTTTGTTAAAAGTATATATAACTATTTATTTTAGAATTTGTAAAATATTTATAACTTATTCAACTTATAATTGAGTCGGTTTAGGCTTGCTAAGGGACTATTTTCCTGAGCGCCGGTCATGGCTCATTTTGGGCCGTGACATAAAGGCCTTCAACCTTTACTAGCACGTCCTCTACTTGTCCATAAGCCTGTTTGCTTGAGTTGTCTGCCATCTCTAATGAGATTCTGGCAGCTTGCACCTCAAAGATTCCTAGTTTCTCCATTACAGAGAGTGGCATGAGGTTTATCCCTGATCCAAGGTCACATAGAGCCTTCTCAAAGGTCATGGTGCCTATGGTACAAGGTATTAAGAACTTTCCAGGATCCTGTTTCTTCTGAGGCAGTCTCAGTTGATCCAGATCACTTAGTTCATTGATGAGCAAGGGAGGTTCATCTTCCCAAGTCTCATTACCAAATAATTTGGCATTCAGCTTCATGATTGCACCAAGGTACTTGGCAACTTGCTCTTCAGTGACATCTTCATTCTCTTCAGAAGAAGAATACTCATCAGAGCTCATGAATGGCATAAGGAGGTTCAATGGAATCTCTATGGTCTCTAGATGAGTCTCAGATTCCTTTGGTTCCTCAGAGGGAAACTCCTTATTGATCGCTGGACGTCCCAGGAGGTCTTCCTCACTGGGATTCACGTCCTCTCCCTCCCTTGTAGGTTTGGCCATGATAATTAAATCAATGGCTTTGCACTCTCTCTTTGGATTTTCTTCTGTATTGCTTGGGAGAGTACTAGGAGGAGTTTCAGTGACTCTTTTACTCAGCTGGCCCACTTGTGCCTCCAGATTTCTAATGGAGGACCTTGTTTCATTCATGAAACTTAAAGTGAGCTTAGATAGATCAGAGACTATATTTGCTAAGTTAGATGGATTCTGGTCAGAGTTCTCTGCCTGTTGCTGAGTGGATGATGGAAAAGGTTTGCTATTGCTAAACTTGTTTCTTCCACCATTATTAAAGCCTTGTTGAGACTTTTGTTGATCCTTCCATGAGAAATTTAGATGATTTTTCCATGAGGGATTATAGGTGTTTCCATAGGGTTCACCCATGTAATTTACCTCTGCTATTGCAGGGTTCTCAGGATCATAAGCTTCTTCTTCAGAGGATGCCTCTTTAGTACTGTTGGATGATTCCTTCAATCCATTCAGACTCTGAGAAATCATATTGACTTGCTGAGTCAATATTTTATTCTGAGCCAATATGGCATTCAGAGTATCAATTTCAAGAACTCCCTTCTTCATAGGCGTCCCATTATTCACAGGATTCCTTTCAGAAGTGTACATAAACTGGTTATTTGCAACCATGTCAATGAGTTCTTGAGCTTCTGCAGGCATTTTCTTTAGGTGAATGGATCCACCTGCAGAATGGTCCAATGACATTTTAGATAATTCAGACAGACCATCATAGAATATATCCAGGATGGTCCATTCTGAAAGCATGTTAGAAGGACACTTTTTGGTCAGTTGCTTGTATCTCTCCCAAACTTCATAGAGGAATTCACCTTCTTTTTGTTTGAAGGTCTGAACATCCACTCTAAGCTTACTAAGCTTTTGAGGAGGAAAGAACTTGGCTAAGAAATCCGTGACCAGCTTTTCCCAAGAGTTTAGGCTAGCTTTAGGTTGAGAGTCCAACCATATTCTAGCTCTGTCTCTTACAGCAAACGGGAAAAGCATAAGCCTGTAGACCTCGGGGTCAACCCCATTGGTCTTAATAGTATCACAGATCTGCAAAAATTCAGTTAAGAATTGAAAAGGATCTTCAGATGGAAGTCCATGAAACTTGCAGTTCTGTTGCATCAGAGAAACTAATTGAGGTTTCAACTCAAAATTGTTTGCTCCAATGGCAGGAATTGAGATGCTTCTTCCATGTAAATTGGAATTGAGTGCAGTAAAGTCACCAAGCATCTTCCTTGCATTGTTATTATTTTCAGCCATGTCTCATTCTTTTTCAAAAATTTCTGTCAGATTTTCTCCAAAGAGTTGTGCTTTAGCTTCCCTTAGCTTCCTCTTCAGAGTCCTTTCAGGTTCAGAATCAGCCTCAACAAGAATGTTCTTATTCTTGTTCCTACTCATATGACAAAGAAGGAAATAATAAAGAAAATATGGAATCCTCTATGTCACAGTATAGAGATTCCTAATCTGAGCAACAAGATGAACCGTCAGTTGTCCAAACTCAAACAATCCCCGGCAACGGCGCCAAAAACTTGGTGCACAGAAATCGTGATGGTTCCATTCCTTGGTAACGGCGCTGAAAACTTTATACGCACGTTCATAATCTTAATTCTTTATCACAACTTCGCACAACTAACCAGCAAGTGCACTGGGTCGTCCAAGTAATAAACCTTACGTGAGTAAGGGTCGATCCCACGGAGATTGTTGGCTTGAAGCAAGCTATGGTCACCTTGTAAATCTCAGTCAAGCAGATTCAAATGTATTAAGAGATTATAGTGTACTAAAAGATAATTAAAATAGGATAGAGATACTTATGTAATTCATTAGTGAGAATTTCAGATAAGCGTATAGAGATGCTTTCGTTCCTCTGAACCTCTGCTTTCCTGCTGTCTTCATCCAACCATTCCTACTCCTTTCCATGGCAAGCTTTATGTAGGGCATCACCGTTGTCAATGGCTACATCCCATCCTCTCTGTGAAAATGGTCCAATGCGCTGTCACTGCATGGCTAATCATCTGTCGGTTCTCGATCATACTGGAATAGGATTTACTATCCTTTTGCGTCTGTCACTATGTCCAGCACTCGTGAGTTTGAAGCTCGTCACAGCCATCCCTTCCCAGATCCTACTCGGAATACCACAGACAAGGTTTAGACTTTCCGGATCTCAAGAATGGCCATCCATGGGTTCTAATTTATACCACGAAGATTCTAATATCTCAGACTCGGTCCTCTGTATTAGATATCTAAGAGATATTCATTCTAGCTTGTTTACATGTAGAACAGAAGTGTTTGTCAGGCACGCGTTCATAAGTGAGAATGATGATGAGCATCACATAATCATCACATTCATCATGTTCTTGGGTGCGAATGGATATCTTAGAATAGGAATAAGCTTGAATTGAATAGAAAAACAGTAGTACTTTGTATTAATTCATGAGGAACAGCAGAGCTCCACACCTTAATCTATGGTGTGTAGAAACTCTACCGTTGAAAATACATAAGTGATAAAGGTTCAGACATGGCCGAGAGGCCAGCCCCCCAAATTTGATCTAAAGATGAAACTAAAGATGTAAATACAATAGTAAAAAGTCCTATTTATGCTAAACTAGTTACTAGGGTTTACAGAAATGAGTAAATGATGCAGAAATCCACTTCCGGGGCCCACTTGGTGTGTGCTTGGGCTGAGCATTGAGCTTTACACGTGTAGAGACTTCTCTTGGAGTTGAACGCCACTTTGTAACCTGTTTCTGGCGTTTAACTCCACTTTGCAACCTGTTTCTGGCGTTTGACTCCAGAATGCAGCATGGAACTGAAGTTCAACGCCAGTTTACGTCATCTAAACTCGGGCAAAGTATAGACTATTATATATTGCTGGAAAGTCCTGGATGTCTACTTTCCAACGCAATTGAGAGCGTGCCATTTGGAGTTCTGTAGCTCCAGAAAATCTATTTTGAGTGCAGTGAGGTCAGAATCCAACAGCATCTGCAGTCCTTCTTCAACCTCTGAATCTGATTTTTGCTCAAGTCCCTCAATTTCAGCCAGAAAATACCTGAAATCACAGAAAAACACACAAACTCATAGTAAAGTCCAGAAATTTGAATTTTAATTAAAAACTAATAAAAATATACTAAAAACTAACTAAATCATACTAAAAACTATGTAAAAACAATGCCAAAAAACGTATAAATTATCCGCTCATCAATGATCCTCCCAGCTCCGGTGCAATAAATGCTCCCTCCTTACAAAGTGGCTCCTCAGTTTTGAAAGCAAAAGATCTGTCTTTTTAGTATCATTTGCAAACCTTGTCCTAAATTTCATAACCGAAATGATGTCCTTCTCAAGGAACATAGTGGGATTGTAAGGAATGCCAAGACCTGAAACCCTAAGCTTCCTTTCCCACCAAAGCTGATTCTGGAAATCTCTCTTAATAGACCAAACTAACACAGTTTTGTTATATCCAACTTTCTCAGTTGATATAAATCCAACACCGTCGTAAAAGTGTGTGAGTGCATGGTCCATCGACTTCTCCTCAACTGGGACTTCGGTTTGATAGAACACCCGTTGTGAGAACACTGCTATTACTGAAGGATCAGTGAAGTTAAGACCATTCCATCCAATTCAATATACAAATCCATCAACCACAATTGACTTAGGGCCCAGTTTCTGAACCTGGGTCTGAGCAATCCCAGAATGAGTCCAATCATTGTCATTTGAGCTATAGAGACTCCATGACATGTTAGTATTTGAGTAGTGTTTCTTACATACATGAACAATGCAATATTCCATTGAATGGTTTAGGAACCCAAATGCATAAAGAGAAACTACATGGCAACAGTGCTGCCTTGCCTTATCAGAAACAGTATGGAATTGTTGAATTAATGGATTCCAAATTAGGAGACTGGAATCCAATCCTTCTTGAGAGAACCGTATACAGAGCACACCGTGGCAAGAACCAATAATCGAGTACCAACCGAATTGATTTATCACAACCAAAATGTTTAGAGGGATCTGCTGAGGACAATCGACATTGGTTCTTGTAAACCATATGGAATTTTCTTCCATAGATGGAAGACCAACTCCAATATTACATTCCTATTATTGTCTTTGTTCTCGAACCAATTCTGCTTGGCAAACATTGGGGTAGAAAGCCTACCATTCCACGTCTTGTTTAAGCATCTACATTTTCCCACCGTCTTTGGATCACTCTTGGTAAATATCTTCAAAAGTATGTCCTGACCGAGATAAGTTAGTTGTGCTTTCTTCGTTGTTGTGCCTTCCATTGTAGACAAATAGCTTAAAATTCTGGTTGACATGTTATTAGGTAATGGTTTGGTTGTTGGTGCTTTGATACTATCCATGTTTGCGATGTGTTTTTGGTGGTGATTAATCAGGGAATAGCTGATGTGTGTGTTCACATTTGAAAGGGGTGAGTTAATGAGCAATAGTTTATGAAGTACTAATTTTTTATATCACCACAATATAATAAAATATTCTTGTTAACGCATTCCCTAGGTCACACATGATATAGTTTTGACAAAGATTTTTTTTTTGTAATACACAGTTTATTTGATTTTTCTGTATAATATTTTTTCTCACACCTACCTGCCTTTCATCACAGTTTCCAAAGTTTCCTGAATTGTATATCTTCTTGGTCAATTTTTGCACTTTGTTAAAATAAGCTTCATAAATAATACATCTATTATTTTCTAGATATATATATATTCAGATAACTTATTTATTGAATCTTACTAAAAGTAATGAATGTGTGTTCCCTTTTATTTGGTTCGAAAATCGACGACACTTCTTTTTAACTTATTTAGTATAATCCCCCATGTGCTGGTAAAAACTATTGTTGTAATACAAAAACGTGTATTCACTTATACTTTATTAGCATTTATTAGTCAAACTATCCACTTTCACAACTATAGTAATTCCAAAGGCATTAATTCTTTGCTTTTAAATTGCACCGTCTGGGATCGAGAAAAATAATAAATAATTCTATTGTTTAGCATCAATATGATAACCTTGATAACTGCATCTCCTTTTGTAGACTCTTTTAATATATATTTTGTTTGTAGGGAAACAAAGGCTATCATTCTAACTTCACTTAAGAAATACTCGAGACTCCCATCCTAATGATAATCTTTTAGGGAGGCTCATTGTATTTTTCTAGTATAAATATGTCGTATATATTTTATAAACTATTAATAAAAAGTTCTTGTCTTTCTAACTTTCTTTGACCTGTTGAAATTTTTTTCCTATTCTAATTTTTTATTCAACTAAAGTTATTCCCTCTAATGCTTTACCAAAGCTAGAAAAAATATGTCATCCTATCAATATTTTGGATTTAATAACTATATTCAACTATACACCTCCTCATAATGAATTATTTAGTACTTTGCTTGCTTTGTTCCACTGCATCTGCTTAGTTTAGGCCTACTAAAAAATTTATATTCAACAATCGAGATGATATTTTTGACAAAATTTTGAAACAATTTTGTTAGTAATTTTTCTTACTTTATAGTTAGGAATCACGAATTCAGCAGGTTACTCTATTCATTTATATTTATTAGTGAGGACATACCCAAACTATATGAAAATCAGGTTCAGTATTCACCAGATTGACTTTATCATAGTTTCTTGAAAATTGCTTGCAGATAAAGTTCTGCAGCATCAGGCATCACTTATACCGATCACTCCTTATGCAGCCTGCTCTACTTTCTGACTTATTAATCTCTCTATCTTTATATGCTATCCCTTAGTTGATTCTGAATTCATGGAAGCATTGAGTGATGGCTATTTTGAAGAAATTTCTTCTATCAGGCAGAACACCATACAGATAGAGCCTCGGTTAGTGTTTCGCCTATAGTATGAATTTCTTAATTATTATCATATGTGTCCCTCCAATATTGACAATGTGATCAGAGCACTTTATTCCCATATTAGTAAGCTCTAACCCAAACTTCTTAAAAAATAGTTTTAGCATCCACAATGTTATCTTTATCCTAGTTTCTTGAAAACTGGTTTAATATCACCTTCTGCAACATTGAGCCACACAATTCTGACCACTACTTATGTAGCCTGGTCTAAAATTTGAATTATTACTGGTAATATGATATGTCTAGCATCCCTTAAAAACCTCAAACCTTGTTAAAGCATTGACTGATAGCTAGTTTGGAGAAATTTCTTTTGTCAGTCTGAACACCAAACAGATAGAGCTTAAATTGGCATTGTATGTAGACTCTGAATCCCTTCTTATTATCTTACATATGTTCTATGAATATTGACCATTTGATTAGGGTACTTATTTGTGAAGTTAATTTGATATCTTTGTTGGAAACATAGAAATCTTTTTCCATTCTTTTAAAGAAGTAATATCAAATAATGCTTTTTCATGAAATCTTTTACCATCAATAAGAACCTGACTGAACACTCATCATGCAACTTGTTTCATTTGTCAAAATATTTTGATATCTTTGTTGGAACATGGAAATTTTCTTCAATTTATAATCTTTACTCTTTAAAAATCTATTTTTCATAAAGTGCTTTACCAAAACTATGTTAAATTTTGTTGAATTATTGTTCTTGATTTTTTTCACTATATCTTTTTTATATGTTTGTATTTTAGTTTGAAACTATTTATTTGAGGACACTCATCATTCAAAAAAAGCAAGTAAATTTGGGTAAGAGGAGCACAATAATTTGCATGTTGAGTGTTTAGCATAATACTTGCTAACCAATATAACTACATCCACCAAAATTATCTTGGTTATAATCACCTAGTTTTGATAAAATCCTCCACCAGACATTAAAAATCACAAATGTCCATTGTTAACACTATTTCTTGCTTCCTATATTAGTAAAGTCTAACCCAAACTTCATAAAAAATGGTTTTAGTATCCACAATGTTATCTTTATCCTGGTTTCTTGAAAACTGGTTTAATATCACCTTCTGCATCACTGAGCCACACAATTCTGACCACTCATGATGCAGTCTGATATAAATTCTGACTTATTACTGGTAATATGATATATATGGCATTCCTTAAAAACCTTAAACCTTGTGAAAGCATTGACTGATTGCTAGTTTGGAGAAATTTCTTCTGTGAGTCTGAACAGCATACAAATAGAGCCTGGATTGGTGTTGTACCTAGACTCTGAATGTAGGGTATAAAATAAGAATTCATGATTTGTTTAGTTTAGACACCAATAATTTTCTTAATTCATTACTTGTGATGAGTTAGAACCTTTAGCATGGTGAGTGTGTAGCATAAGACTTCATGACCAATAAAACTACAAATTTATATAATAGTAGGACCTTAAATGCCTACTTTTGATAAAACCCCCTGTTAAGCTTGTTTCTTGATAGATGTATTAGTGAGGTGTAGCCCAAATTGGATGGAAAATCAGATTTGGTACACATGAGCTTATTTGTATCCTAATTTCTTCAAAACTGCTTAAAGATCACCTTATGCAGCATAGATCTATACATTAGCAGCCTGTTCTAAATTTTGTATTATTACTCATAGTATCATTAGTATGACATGGTTAAATTACTTTTTATTTCATCAAGGCTTTGACAATGTAGCCTCCATTATAGTATCACGCTAATAACTTTCTTCACTATTTAGGCATACTTATCACCAACATTGATAATCTAAGCAGGTTACTTTATTTCTTCTGTCCCAAACAATTAGATTTGACACACTTTTTGCTAAGTTGTTTAGATTTTGCACTACATCCAATATTGACAATGTGATCATGCGTACTTTATTTCCTCTCTCAGCAAAAATTGGACTTGACACTCTTCATGCAAAGTATTTCAATTTTTTTCAACTTAGTGTATTCATTCACTGTCATTAAGTTTTGGAATACCACATGAGACTTAAACAATTAATAATAAGAAGCATTTGTGAGTTTTGCCATGACTTTCTTCCTTGTTGTCAACAGTTAATAATCAGATCCAACTCCATGAGTTTTGGCTATCTAGTTTTAATTAGATAAAAAAAACTTAAAACAATTAGCTCATGGTTGGAATGTGGGAGTGCTATTATGTATTTTTTCTCATATATTCAATTTATGAAGGATTCTCTTAAATGTCACCATCTAATTTATTCACTATTTTATCCTGTTTATTCTTCTCCAATTACATCTTTATCTCATTAAAAATATAAATTTTAAGTTTTGGGACTAAATATCAACTCATAGCGAACTCATAACTAAAGTGCATATTATTTAACTGTCAAATAGTAGATCAAATCAATAACTTAAATACATATTCATTAAATTTAGCTCAATGTGCATTATTCAATTGTGGCATTTGATTTTTAGTTCACACCTTTTTTAAATTGTTTAATTATATATATTGGAGGATGTTTTATTATACACTATCACATAATAGGTCAGATTTTATGATTTTTATAAGTTAAAGACTTGTCATAATACAATTGGTTAGGGGCTATATTTTTTTTCATGGGATGTACTCTATATGCCACAACTTCTAACATTTGGGATATTGTATTGAACTTTTTTTTCAACTTAGTTAAATTCACTGTAGGATGCTATTCCAACCCTAACTTAGATTTGATTCTGTTCTTTCATATTCAATTAGTTCATGTGTCATATCAATGTTAAATTATAAGAAATATCATGTTGATCAACTAATTCAAATTTAATTGCATGATAACAACATATAGTTCACAAAACACATATTCTAATATATAGTATCATACTCTGCTCATTGCCAAACTTCTATTCTAGACAGAAATTCCAGTTCTATAGAGGGTTTAAGATATATGTGATAACAAAAAGGCAGATTAGCTATTACTAACAAAGTTGTCTAATTTTATTAAACATCAGAATCATTAACCTGAGATTTTAGCTTCTTCGTCCCCTTGCTCCTGAGCCTATTAGTAGAGTTTTGTCCTTCCTCCTCAATCAGGTTAACATTGATGTTGCCAATTTTTACACCGCTGGTAGTTCTCTTAGTTAGTGTTTTGAACTTGAGGCTAGAAACACTTTCCTCAGCAGAATCCTTCATATAGAAAAAATTATATAAAGACCCACCACACTAAAAAATATGCGTACAGAATATAATGCACATTTTCTTCATCATATGCAGGTATAATCACATTATCAAGTATTTAGATAACTAACCATAGTAAGATGAGTATCAGTATCACTCGTAAGATTGACCACAATGCCTGAAATGTCAACCAAGTTGTTGTAGTCATGGTCCTAAGAATAGACAAATCCTATTAAAAATTAGATAACACATAAAGATTCACCAAAGTAAGAACAATGTGTGTGGGAACATGTAATTTGAGATAATTACATCTTAATTAACAGCCAATTTATTGGGAAGGCTCTCTGGCATGTTTTTCATGATAATATCCTCATCGTCACAAATTTTTATCACTGTGTACACTGGATCATAATGCTTTATATTGCCAGACTTCACATTTAATTTAAATAGCACTTGTTTATCCATCATATTGTCCAGCAATTGTGGGTAATCATCTTCTCCAACTCCCTAACCAAGTACATAGATCAAAACAACTATTTTAGTGTTCTGGTTCCTAAATATACAACATAATTAAGTGTAATTTTAAAGGAATGTGAGTTTATGAACTCAGATTTTACTTACATTGTCACAAATAATCTTGTCCACTGTCTTTCCACACAACTGTGTGGTCTCCCTATCCCACAGGAGTAGTGACATGCTCCCTGTTCCATCGTGCACTGTTACCTCTAATTTGTACCTAAGAGCCGCTGTTCCGTGTGTGTGTCCGCACTTGCCACATTCATATCTATTTCCAATGGGGGTTTCAACTTTTTTAGGGCACCTTCTGCAAGATTTGTAAAACCAATCATCATTTCCCGCATTGATGGATACAATCGTCCCTAATATCCATATGGGACCTTCCTACAATGATGTGAAAACAATATAGGATATGAGTCATCAATGATTTTGAATAGGATTGGTTTTTTTTTTATCAATTTACAACAGTGTTATGCATTAGTATCAAAATTTATTGTGTAAAATCTAGCCACATTAGACCTCCATGGAATTGAGAGCTTCCTCTATTGTCTTGATAGCCACACTTCCGTGTTTTAACTCATCCAAGGCAGACCAAGCATTAGGAGATGACACCTGGCTGATCCTGGTCGGATTTGATGCGGCAGGACTACTTAACCTACAATCATTAATGGTCACAAAATTTTAGATAAAACTAAAGTGTTTATCTTTTTCCTAAATCAAAACATATAGAGGATCTACAACACTAACTTGCTCTTGAATTGGATGACTTTTGTTAATTCAGGATTAATATGGACCTTCGAGATTTTAAAGTTGCTTTGCACCGATGTTTTCCCATTCCACCTTGTTGCCTTAAAATATTGCAGCACAACAATAAGTGGTTCAGCTCTCTCCTCTTCAAGGTGCGGTAGGAGATGGTCAACCAACTCACCAAACAAAATGCAATTGATCCTGTTGTTTTTTAGTATAACACAACCAAGGATAAGGTTCTGTCACCATAACTTGTCAAGAAAATAATTTTAACTTAAACCTTTAAATGTGTATATAATACATACTCGAGGTCTTGAAGGATGATAACCAATCGCTTAGTCTCCTTCCCTTTGCTAGTGATCAAGTCCCTAGGATCTTCCTTACTAACAACCTCTCCGATCAAATCTACACTTGTTAATAATGGTATTAGCTTCTGTGGAACATAAACCCAAACTTTTTTAAATGCATAATCAATCCTATAAGTATATATGACACTCACCAAACATTTCAGAATCTGGTAATTTGTCAGCAGTTAGAAGATCTACATAAGACTTAAGGTAGAAAGCCTCAAGGGGAAAGCTTGGCTTCTTAACATGATTGACCAAAGTCCTCTGGGAGAATGTCAATACCATCCTACTCACACCATTCTTCTTATACTTGTGGTCGAACACAATAAAATTAGTCATTGTGTACATCTGAAACTCAAGAATGGCACCACGCCATTTTTTTACCAACCCCCGGGGAATAGTGCAATGGATTCTACCACCTTGTTTTAGCATTACAAACAGATTTGGAAATAAGTAATGTCTCTTGTCTAGTTCATGTATCACACTACTATAAAAATATCAACAGTAAATAGAAAGAATACATATTTCAGTGTGAGAATGATACCTTTGCATCTTGGAGAATCATTTCAATCGACCCAATCTCTTTCTCATTGTATTTGCTTGGAACCTCCCATATCCTAACAACATACACTTTGAAATGCCATTGAAGCTTTTTTGGATTCACATCAGTTACTAAATCAAATTTCTCTTCCATTTTTTTCAGGTTCTACATGAAGTTGATGGGGAGAAAGTGATAAAGAGAGATAACTTTTATAAAATGCTTATTACCCAAGGCGTAGGACTGGCTATTTAAATAGTCTCCTAAAAAAGTAAATGTGCCATTTTTTCGTCTTATATAAAATATTTACTTTGAATAATTTAAATAGGTTTTTGCTTGTAAAATATTTACTGTCCAAACACATGACTCTATTACTTGTTTTCTCTTGCTGTCATTTGGAAACTAAGTAGCTATACACTTGTCATGTACAGAAGTTATACACTTGTCAAACAAAGAAACATGCACTAGTTGCTTATTATATATTAACTAGTGTATCCCCGCGCGATACGCGGATGGTGCTACACAGTATATTTTATCTTTTTCTACATATATACAGCTATGTTTAATAAAATTAATATTAAATTATAGTGCAAAACTTAATAATTATTTTGGGATATAATAATATTAGATAAATTTTATGTGATTTGCCTATTGCGTAAAAAAATGTGTGACGTGATATTACACATAATAATTTAATTAAACATAAAAATTTATTAATGATTAATTATTCCTACTTACAATTTTATATACATGTTTATTGTTACTAAAGATTTAATAACATTTTAATGACTATTTATTTATTAATTTCGTATGCCATTTGTTTCATAAGAATTTTGTTTGAATAATATGCTTAAAATGAATACTCATTTTAAAATCTTAGTTCTTAAAATGTTGTTGGAAGGATTTAATTAATGGATATGGATATTAAAATATTAATGCTTGTTTAGTTGTGCAAGATGGATATAAATTTTGTATAGAAGGTAAAAACGCTTCCTTATAAAGAAGTTCAACTTTTTGGCTAGCCAAAAAAGAGTAACACTGGGCCCATTACATGTGAATTTATGGAGATATTATTATATATTAATTTTGAATTGGCTGAACCCAATTTATGGAGATATTATTATATATTAATTTTGAATTGACTGAACCCACCTACTTCATTTACTCATGACCGTTGGCTCATAAAAAGGTTCATTTTTCTTCATCTAAGTGGCAAGGGAAACGCCAAAAAAATGGAAAAGTTTTTTCATGATCATTTTTCAACTACTTCTAAATAGCTTCATATGTTACTCATGGGAATCTCTTAGAATGCATTGGTTACAGCCGCATACACATGCAGGTAAGGTAATCTGATGAATATGTATACATGTTTATATTTGTTTTCCTTCGAAGTTTGAAACAGTAAAATATGTAATTAACAATTGTTGGTTGGTTTGTGAAATGAGCAGGTGACGAAGTGAAATCATATTGTAATGGAATAATCACTGAATGAAAATGACAATAATTTCTTTATTACTTGACTGGCTCCTTGTATAGAGTAGTATGTACAAACCTCTCGCTCAATTTATTTATTGAGCACAGTAACGGTTGAGCTCGTAGAGGTGGATCTTGGTTTTGATTTATTTTATTTTTTCATTGTAATTAGGAAACAAAAAACTGTGAGAACTGTACATTTTCTCCATGGAGATCGGTAACCACCAAGTTTGGGTAATAACATAATCATCGCATATCTTTCCCTTTCTACCAATGTTAATTTTATATTTTGTTAAAACAGAGTTAGATAATTGATTTAAGTTGTTGTTTTGTCTTGCAGTTCTTACAAATTGGTGCTTGGTTGTGATCCGGATCTGGAAAATTCCTTTAATGATGAAATTGTTGATGATGGGTGTGATATAATATCTTTAATTATAAGTGGTCTACTCAAAGGTATGAGACTTCTTCCATGCTTTAGTTACTTGATTAGTCATTCATGTTTAACCAAAAATATCATGATATCCAACTACGTTGTATGCAAAATGTTAAATGAAGGTTAATACTTATCACATGGAAATGAAATTGGGTGGATACAAAGTTGATTAGAGATGTTAATTATGTTTATATATAATTGGTTTACATGAAGAATTAGTAGAATCTTTTACAGTTTGTAGTTGTTCCATTAGTTGAAATATCACAAAGAAGGTTTATGTTACAAATGAATTCTATGTTGGGAAAGGGTTGCTCAATTAGAACTAAATATATCATAATAATTAAATTATGCTAATTAAATGCATGTTTAATCTGGTCTAAAAATAATCTGAAAAAAAAGTTGTCATGTAATATGTAGTGGTTTAGACTTCTCTAGTCTTCTTATTTTAGATTGTAAGAGTAATTGACCATTTTCGAAGAAATATGACTGATAAAAATGTGTATTTTTTAACTGGTGTATGAAAAATATTTTCTCTTATAAAAGGAAAGGCATAAATAATAGAAATTCATAATGAAAATACAAATCTCCTTGCGAAATCAGAAACAAAACACTGAATTGGCACCAAAAGTGTGAATGCTATAAATTTTTTAATAGAAAATGTGGGCTATAATAGGAGAAATAATCCTAACATGTGTTGTGGCTTTTGGCTAGCAACTTCCGTTTCAAAATAAAATATTAAACTGAGTTTAAAGAAAACCCGAATGTCCCATTGAGAAATAGATATTTTGAAAGTTAATCTTTACCTGAAAATCAATGGGATTGTCTTATCTGGTAGCAATACATGAAGAGTACAATTTGTAAATAAGTTTTGTTCCCCGATTGGCTTATAATTAAAATTGAGTCGCTTTTTGAAATGATAGCTTTTTTCATACTGTATGGCCAAACATTAAAACAAATGTGCTATCATAGATTCTCCAAAAATAATTAGGCAATATAATCCGTAAGATATGGGTTATAAATTAAAAAAAGCTAAATATTGTAAATTGCCTATTGCATATAAACTTGAATGAGTAGATAAGAACATGTACCTAACACATTGTGCATCATCTTATAAATTACCTTGTACGTGTAATCATTGCTGGAGCACTTTGATGATTCAGACTGGATCCTTATTTGAAATAAAGTTGTACAACTGTCTGCTTGAAAAAATGAATGGACTTCAATGAGTGTTTAAATGAAGCATTTACAATCCTAAAAAGCTAGAGTTAATTCATGAGAGTTAGGGTTAAAATTTTCAATCTTCTAAACAATAAGTTGTTGCGTAAAAGTAATTTACAGAATAAACAAAAAATTTCAATATAGTTTGATTAATCGCGAAACTTAAAAAATGGCATTAAAACATGCAAAAGTTGTAAATATACATGTATACTGGGTTAGTTTTACCTCTGTGTCTTATGTGAAATAACTCTAGCTTAAATTCCTAAACACCTCCTTGTATACCACATTATCTGTTTTCCTCTTCTCATGTTCATCATGACAAATCAGAATCTTGAGACCTCTCCTATGAGTGACCCTTGAAAGTGCAACATAAAGTTGGCCATGCGTAAAAACATGTTTTTTTAGAATCAACCCTACGTTTGACAATGATTGACCTTGGCTCTTGTTGATTGACATTGCATAGGATACCATTATTGGAAACTGTCTGCGTTGAAATTTGAATGGTATTCTATGATCGGATGGAGTGAGGGTCATCCGTGGTATGAATACCTTATCACCGTTCCCACTGCCTAAAAAGCTTCTTGCTTCAATGATGTGTCTTCCGAGTTTAGAAACTACCAACCGTGTCCCATTACATAGTCCAGCTGAGTGGTCTATGTTCCTTAGTAACATTATCGGGGTCCCTACTTTTAATGTTAATTCATGGTTGGGAACACCTGAACATCTAATGCTATTTAGAAACTCGGGTGTATGAACTGATGCCAATAAGTCATTGTGCGCTTCTGATTGACATGCGGTGTCTGAACTATAATAAGTTTTAGATTCTTCACTGTTCAAACTCATCATGAAGCTATTGATTTCATCAACCATATGTAGAGTTGGTGCAAGTATAGCTCTTTCCTTCAAATGTGATACACAATTTACCCCTAGAAACAATTCCGGGTATGTTGCCTTGCAGATGGATACTATAGGGTCATCCCATTGATCAATGAGAATATCATCAGGAATTCCTATCTTGTCTATCCCATCAATAGGATCACCACACCGACCATCTCCAATTGACAAAATCCAATCATCAAACTATTTTAACTCATTATTCCTTTCATCAAGAGTGTCCGCCCGCAACCGCATGTTCTGTGTTAGTGACAACAACTTGCAACTATCCCAAATATATGAAGAATTGATTGTTGCATTGACAATATCTTGCCTGCTGCCCTTGGGTATGACAGGTAATATTTGTCGAAAATCCCCGCCAAATACAACAGTCTTGCCTCCAAAAGGTTGTTGAAGACTATTAGCATTCTTGAACCTTAAGATGTCTCTCATTGTTCTATCAAGTGCTTCGATACAAAGTCTGTTGACCATTGGAGCTTCGTCCCATATAATAAGCTTACATCGAATTATCAACTCTGCCAAAGGGCTGTTCTGATTAATGTTACATCATGAAAACTCGTCAAGGTTAATAGGGATTGCAAAACGCGAGTGTGCTGTCCTTCCACCAGGGAGCAAGAGAGATGCTATCCCACTCGAAGCAACTATCAAGACAATTTGACCTTTAGATCTAATTGCAGCAGCTAATGTTTTCCAAACAAATGTCTTCCCTGTACTGCCATATCCATATAGAAAAAACACACCACCATCACCACTGTTGACAGCTGCTAATATTTGTTTATACACTCTCTTCTGCTCATCTGTTAGCTTTTGTAATAAATCTGCATGTTCCACTACCAATTGTCGCCTATCATAACGAAGCTCATCACAAATAAGCCTATTGACACCATTGGACATCAACTGTTGATAACACATGTCCATGTTAGAGAATGGCATAGAAGGGGTGTCTCTTAGGCTCTTATTGTATCCCTTTAATAAGTTCTCAATTTCAATAAGAGTCAAGTCTCTTGTTTCTGTCTCTGTCAGATGTAAATCTGAGGTATTAAAATAAAATTTCATTAGTCACACATATAAATGTTAAATATCAAATTTAATATTCAAATTCTAATTTTTGATAAATAACAAATATAAAAAGGCAATTGATAAGAATGTAAAATTACTTATTACATATATGGCCATGTAAAAACTAAAGATTTGAATAACTGTGCTCCCATGGTAATTCTAATTGGCTTAATGTGGGTTTAAAATCTACATATACTGAGATATAAAAAATCAAACATATAACAATCTTATACTGAAAATCATACCTTATATATAAGTCTAATTCATATATGTGGAACTGCTATGAATATATGTATTTGTTATAAATCATTTGAAATTATGAGGCTAACTATATTCATACTATTATATTAGTGTACCATCCCACTCTAGTTCCAAAGCGATACTTCATGCATCAGTGTAACCAATCAACGACAATTTTATATAGATGTATATAATAATAGTTTTTTTTCCATGTGTTTCAAATAAGATATTAGTGTTCTCATCCACACTTATATATCAATATAAGTTTTTGAAAATATATATCGATTGCAAACTTGGACACATAATACAGAGGTGTAGAATGAAAATTGGTTTACTCCATGCTAATTAGATTGTATTTGACCAACATGCTATTACCTCAATTCAGTGTGTCATGTGCTTATAATCCGTGTTCTATGGCTGATATTTTGCTAAATCTATTCTTATACAGCAAATCTGATCGCAACAATGGAAAGGATACAATTTTTTTACTAAAGTGATGCAATCAATGATGGGTATTGAGAAGGAAGTGACATCATATAATTCTGCAGTTACACTAACAAAAGGTATGAAAAAAACACATGCTTCTTTATAAAACTACACGACATTTTTTGAATGCTATAATGAATTTGACATGCTTTTAAGGGAGACACCTGTTAATGGGAATAATGTCACTTTCTATTTATTTTAGTACAAATATGGTCATAAACAAAGTTTTACCCTAAATAATAAAACCTATATTTGAATGTTACCAAATTTAGTTTAGAACATCACCTAGATTGAGTCATTATACTAATCCTTTATATGGTGTTAATTACAAATTTCATTAGATGCGAAAACTAATATTAAACCATTGTACCAAAAATACTAAATTTTTTCATAATATTAAAGAAAATGAACCAATAAACTAATAAAGTTTGTGGTAGTCAATAATTACCTTGATTGTCAAGTATCCTCCTTTGTTTATGTAGGATATCATCCGAAAGTAATTTTCATGTGTTTTCCCATACATGTTCCGGTCTAGTTATAGTGTTTGAAAACAACAGTGTTGCAAGCAGTTTCCTGAGATATTGACCCGACCCCAGATACTTGCTTCCTCAATAGTATTTCTATTGTGCATCAATTCACTGAATGTATTATTCATTGTGTTATGCAGAGAGAAAACTCCTCTGCATTATATATCTCACAAACTAGGAACAAATACAATCAAACTAATTGTCTAACCACTCCTAACCATTTCTGTTATTGGAGTTCAACTCCTCTGTCCTATCATCCCCCCCCCCCAACAAACTTAAGGGTACTCTTGAAGTGACCTTAAATTTGTTTTTGAAGCGTGTAAAGGCTGATAAGGAGAGGGGTTTAGTGTATATATCAGCAACTTGATCTGTGCCTGGGATATGATGTGTAATTTTTGCTGGTTCACTCTCTCCCTAACAAAATGCAGTCTGAGTTCGAAATGTTTGCTTCCATGATGAAGAATTGGATTGTGAGATAATTGAACTGCACTTGCATTGTCAAAATATATAACTGCAGTGGTTGGAATGTTGTATTGAAGTTCAGATAACAAATTTTGGAGCCAAACAATTTCTGAAGTAGTGTCTGATAAGGCTCTAAACTCTGCTTTAGCACTTGATTTATTAACATAGTGTTGTTTCTTGCTGGACCATGCAATCAAATTATCTCCTATGTAAACCAAGGTTGTGAAAACCGAACCGGTCAATGAACCGGTGAGACAACTGGTTCACTGGTTCAATGGTTCGACCGGGATTCAACCGGTTTAATTAAATATTAAATAAAATTATTAAAAATTTAATATATAATTTTAAATATTTATATTCAATAATTTCTAAGTCAAAAAATTTTAATATGAAAATAATTTTAGAGTTATACTTCAACATGAGACTAAAAAATATTATACCTCAAAATTTGATATTAGTAATTTTCTTAAAAAATTTATTAATAAGGTTTGGTTGACTAATGTATACTAGTTAAACACGGACAAAATTACAACTGCACAATTATAAGAACTCATAACAATGAACCAAAAATTAGAGAGATAATCATGGTGGATACAATTTGTTCTTAATGCATAATATAATTTTTTTTCTACAATGAAACCAGAAGCACTAATAATTTTTTCCTCCCCTGATTGGTTAGCTACTAAGCTCTAAACATGTTAAGAAACCAAACTAGTGAACCTCTAATACAGCAGCTTTAGGAATGTAACAATATAATCGGCAACAACAGCAGATCCCAGGTAATAGAATGTGGTGGTGTACTAGTGTCCTCATTGACAATTTGGAATACACCAATTTCAACTTCTAGATGGACCTTCTTCTTCCCAAGCTTCTGTTCTAACATTAACCCGTTCACCAATAAAGTGAATATATTTCCACTTGAGCCCATATCGTTTTGTAACCAATTTACTCTTTTCTTCTTGGCCAAGTTTTCTAAAGGCATTTGCCACTCGTCTGACCGTATCTTCATCAGGTTTTACCTGCAACTCCTCCATGTCTGCAAAATATCTAACTTACAAACATGATAGCTCCATGTCAAAGCATAGAAGAATTAACCTTATAATTGCTGAACAGCTTGCATCAAGGTATAGTAAGATTGATAGTACAATAAAAATATACCTCAATCATCTTTTTTGGCAAATGATGATGATCATATAATGTGACCATTCTAGAAAACAATCTCTTTGAGACAGAACATGTGTGAGCATGTACAATCATATTCCACAATGCCATGATTGATTGAATTGGGTGAGAAATTTGTCATGGCTAAAGAAGCTGATCCGAATCCAAAATTCTGAAATCCAAATTACAAATTACATACAAAATCCAAAATCCAAAATCCAACCTTTAGAATGATTAATTCATATAATTCAGAATTCAAATCAGGAATACAGACTAATTAATTCATATAATTAACTCTTTGTGATTGCTCCATCTTCAATATACAACAAAAAAAAACTAAAATCAGCAAAATAATCAACAAACTCCACCATAAAACTAAAATCAGCAAACTCTACAATAAAATCAAGAAACTTCACAGCAAAATTATGAACAAATTAACTCAGTAAACTTCACGGTAAAACTAAAATCAGCAAACTCCACAATAAAATCAACAAACTCCACAGAAAATTATGAACAAGAGGAAGGGTAGTACTTACCGGCGGCAAAGAGGAAGGGGAGTGACGGCGGCGACAGAAGAGACGGCGACACCGGCGAATACAGAGAAAGAGCTCGAACAGAGGAGAGGAGATGCGGTGGCTGTGGGGCCTGTGGGGCTGTGGTGGCTACGGGGCTGCAGGGATGCAGTGACTGTGGAGGTTGCGGTGGCTGTGGAGGTTGCGGTGGCTGCGGGTTCTGGGGCTGGGGGGCTACGCCACTAGGGTTCTTTTCTTTGTCTTTCTTTGAATTTTCAGAGAGAAGAGATGAGTGGGACTGGGGGCTAGGGGGACTGGGCATCGGGTAGCTATTTAGGTGTTTTTTTTTTACCTAAAGGGCTCAAAACGGCACCGTTTTGGAGGGAATAATTAAACCAAAAAACCGCTAAAAAACCGAACAGTTCTCCCGATTAATCGCCGGTTCGACCGATTTTTTCACCGATTTTTTGTTAGACAGTTTCTGACTTTACCCGGACCGGCTAGGTAACCGGTTCCCGGTTATTCCGGTTGAACCGGCCGGTCCAGTTCAATTTTCAGAACCATGATGTAAACACAATAACCAGAAGTGGAGCATCTGTCATCCATATCCGAAGCCCAATCTGCATCTTAAAAAGCAAAAATTCTCAAGTTAGTGCAGGGGTGAAACAAAAGGCCTTGGTGAATAGTTCCAACTAAGTATATCAAAATTCGGTTAACAGCCCTCCAATGAGTTTCAACAGGGTTATGCATATATTGTGCTACTTTATTTACTGAATAGAAGATCTTAGGTCCAGTGAGGGTGCAATATTAGAGAGCACCAACTACAGCCCTATAGTGTGTAGGATCAGAAAAGAAAGCAACACCACCTTTTGTTAATTTTTCTGATGTAATCATGGGAGTGGGACTGGCTTGGCATTAAGCATGCTAGTTTTGTCAAGTAAATCATAGATGTATTTGGTTTGGCATAAATGGTATGCACTTGAATCAAGCTGTTTAGCTTCGATTCCTAAAAAATAACTAAAAGTGCATAAGCTTTTTTGATGGTTTCCTAAAGCTACTAACCTGGCCTTATATCGGAGGACAGAACCATTTAGACTTCGCTTAATAGCAAACACCCATTTTGAGCCAATTACAAGAGAGTTAGATGGTGTAGGAACCAATTGCCATGTGTGATTCTTATCTAAGGCATCAATTTCAGCTTGCATTACAGCTTTCCAGTGAGAAAGTTCAATGGCTTGCTTAGCAGAAAAGGGTACAGTTTGAAGAAAGTTAGAATCTGAATTAAATGTAGATAACTTAGTGTGCAAAATTCTAGGCTTTGAAGCACCAGATTTTGACCGAATCAGCATAGGATGTTGATTAGAAGAAGTTTGGGGGGAAGGGTAAGTGTATCTCAATTCCTGAGATGGGAATTGAAGGAGAATCAGTATGAGATGTTGAAGGATTAGTTGTATTAGAAGGAATTAAATTGTTGTGAGTAGGTACAGATGCTGAATTATTAGAAGAGGGAGGATTAGATACACTATTAGGTTTGAGAAATCCACTAGAAGTAGCATTGGTATTAGGAGTAGTAAAAGAAGAAGAGTGATTAGTATTGCTTGCTGAAAGAGTAATAAGAGGAATAGATAATGCAGTATGTGAAAATTGTGTAGAAGATGCAGGAAAGTGAGAATTAGAATTAGGAAATATAGAACATGTCTTGTGATGATTATCTTTCCTGATTTTGTAAGGCATTTTATAGCCCTTGTGATTGGAAGCATAATCTATAAACACAGAAAGTTGGGATCTATAATCTAGTTTGGTAGTGTTATAAGGTCTCATATAGGAATAACAAGCACAACCATAAACTCTGGAATACGTTTGTATAACATCTCATAAGGTGATTTATTTGAAAGAATAGAAGAAGGAAGTCTGTTTATTAGAAACGTGGCAGACGAGAAAGCATCATCCCAATGCTTGATTGGTATGGATGCCTTTGCAAGCATAGCAAGACCAACCTCAACTATATGTCTACATATCCGGTGCATGAATCAGATTTCTCAAGATAAAATATTTATTATTGTCAAGAGAGATGAGATAACTATAACCAATGTGTTCAATTTTAGTTCCAGAACCATTACCTAAAAGAACTTAAACTCACTTGCAGTAAGAAGGTTATGTTGGTCAGGAGTAATGGAAATTGAGCTTGGATCTGGTGATTGAATCTGTGAAAGCAGGTTAATGCAGTGTGTCCATAGCGGCCACAAACTTGACATTCAACACGAGCAGTTTGTTGGGAAGAGAAGCGACCTCTACCTTGACCCAATAGTATGAAGTGTGAGTTGCTTCCAGGTTCGGAATGACTTATTGTCAAGCTTATCAAAAATGGATGGAGTAACAAAGGTTAATGATGGAGGTGTGGTGGGAGTAAGGATGATTTGTGCCATGGATCTTGTTAAGCTCTGATACCATCAAAAAAATCTTGATTCTACCTAAAGAAGATGATGAAAGGCTTTGAAAGAATATATGTGTATTCAATTCTACTGTGCATTAATTCACTGAATGTATTATTCACTGTGTTATGTAGAGAGAAAATTCCTTTGCATTATATATCTCACAAACTAGGAACAAATACGACCAAACTAATTGTCTAACCACTCTTAATCATTTGAAAAAGTATAGGGAGCCAATAGAATAACTATTCAATAATTTTTTTTTTGTAATGCAAATTGTCTCTTCCTATCAGTTTATATTAGATATTTGGAACAAGTGATTTTGTCACAAAATCCAAAGCCTTTCTTAAATCCCACAATTCTCATTAACCAACATTATTGGTGTTATGATTTTGACTGTTAATATATAAATTATTTAAAATTTTTAATTAAAATATAATTTATATAATTGTATACGTAATTAAATTCAAAACAAGTAGTTTAATCAATAGTTCATTACTAATTAGTTAAATCGTTAATTCAAAAACCCATGCTTTAACTTAGTCAATTATTAATTTGATTTTTGATAATTATGATAATGACACTAAGACCCGCATCATGTATAGAGAACTAAATTAATTATACTATATAGTATAAATTTAAAAGTATTATATTATTTAAGAATTAATTAGATAATATATGTAAATTAATGTTAAACTTAAAAATTTATTTGTAAAAAATATTTATAATTTGTATATAATTTAATATAATTATTCAAAAAAAAAGTATACAATAATAACAACAAAAATCTTGTGAGATTGATCTCTTTCTTAAATATTGATTTATGTGTGTTTTCTAATACTTTTTATATAATAGAAAACTTTCTTATATACTTTATCATTGATAGGACAGACGAGTTGAACTCCAATAATTCTCAAGTAAAAGTCTATTTTAAGTTTGTTTGATTATTATATAGGTTTTTTTTTTTTTTTTACTTGCTTACATAAAATTCTGATACCCAACCACGAATCTAGGTGAGAAGGAGAAATGAGTTAATATTCAATTTGACTCCTAAAATTTAAAGTTGGATTTAATTTGGTCTTTTAATTTTCAAAGGACTCAAATTGGGCCTCAGAATTTATGATCGCAACTCACATTAACCCTTAAATAAATTCTTTTGAAAAATGAGCTTAAAATATAATGACTTTTATTAATATTAACTTTTAAATAAGTTATTTTGAGTTTGGAGAGTTATTATAGAAGTCCTTGTTTTAAAGTTGTGCATTAAATAAGAGTGATAAAATAGCTTTTGAAAATAGGAGAAGTCACATTTTTTAACTTCTTCAAAAACTCTTAAATAACTTTTTGAAAAGTTAAAAGTTTATCTAAAAAATTATACCAAACACATTAATGTAACTTTCTATAAGTCAAAAGTTGAAAAAAAGTAGCTTTTTAGTGTTTTCCAAACGGACCCTTAGTACATTAACTTGTGATTTGGATTCTTCACCCAAATTCCATATGATCGATAAAGATTTATTAGAGTTCTAGAAGCTTGATTGTTACTCTCAAGAGCCGCAAAAATTTCAAATTAAACTTATTATTATTATCTTTGTGAGGATGTTAGAAAGCCAATCAAACTTCTAGGAGGTCTAGTAGATCTTAGTCACATGAAATTTAGGGGAGAAGTCCAAATCACATAAAATTTAGGAACCAATCACTCATCTTAAAAGTTTAAGCAACATGAATAATTATATCTCTAATAAATTTGATTAGTGAGTAATCAGATCAAATTGATTCATGTTTAATAAAAAAAATGGGTAATGCTAGGGAGACCAAAAAAACAGCGAGAACTTACCTTATTTAGCATTCATTAATTGTCGCAACAATTAATAAATGCTAAATAAGACAAGTTATGACTGTTTTTGGCTGATTTTCTTTGGTTACCAAATATTTTCGTAAAAAAATATATTAAAACTAATTAAAATGTAATTGAATTGGTTTAGATTAGATTTATGAGAATTTTTTTAACTCAAAATCTAACCGATCTAATCCAATTTTAAAATAAGAATTGATTTTGTTTGAGTAATCGAATACCTAATTGAAATAAAAAATTATAGATAAAATACCAAGAAATGCTATAAATATTTAAAATAAAAATTAAAACTACAAATTATCATTATAAATAAATACGATAACAAATTAATATTAAAGATGAATACTATAAATTATATTTTTTAATTTACTATATAGAGCAATTGAGTTGGATAGATTTTTGCAATATTAAATTCTCTTGATACCTGATCCAAATAAAATCTGGTCTAATTGTTAATGTTACAAGTGTGAGGTGTATGAAATTAGTCTCGCATTGAAAGAAACAAGAAATAGTGAGGAGTTTATAAGATGAGAGACCCATTAACTTATTACCTTAAAGTTTTGAGTTCGATGTGATGTCTTCTCATTTTATGTTTTTTCGCTTGATTCCTCCCGAAGTCTTTACAGTTGGCCCAACACTAATTAAGTAATTATATAATCAGATTATCTAGCCTAGTTCAATTATGATAATTATGACCAATATTATGTTTTTAACTTTATTATACTTTTATTTTAATTTTTCTTCTTAATACCAAACATTAAAACTAAAATATGATATGAAATTCAATAATTGTTCAGTGCTTTTGATATTTTTTCTTTTTTCAGTAATTCTTTAATTAATAACAAATTTTTAAATAAAATTTTGATATACGGTAGATTAATATTTGGCCAACTGAATTGAGAGATACAACAGGAAATAATAAAAATAATGATAGTTATATCAATGCGTCACAGTGACTGGGACTTGCACAAATAATGCTATTAGAATATATAAGAATATCTCATGTAAATTAGGAAAGCGAAATAAGACCAAAAAAAAAAAAAAGCTATGCATGGTGACAATGCAAGAAGAAGGAAAATAGTACATGCGTATTCAATTTGCACCGATTCAAGTTTTCTTTAAAAGACTTGATGGTGTCACCTTGAAGTCTTCGATTGACAAAGAACCTTATCTTTTATTGCTTTATAATTATTTCACTTACATATATATACCAACTATGTTTAGTACTGAAATCCTTAAACAAACAATTAGGTAAGGTGCATGGATATGTTCCTATTTATATAATCAAACAGCTTCTGGATTAGCTCTTTGAAAAAACCTTGCATCTATCTTAAAAGTATATTTGCAAGTTCAGATATATTTTAGAAGGAGAAATAATGAAAGGATAGAAAAACTTATTAAGTGATTTGAATGTATTTTAATTACTCTTCAAATCCTTTCATTATCTCCAAAATCTGAAATCACAAACAAACTCAAAAAAAAGAACATACATACCAAAATCTATATATGGTTTAATTATTTCATGATCTTCAAAGTGTCTAGGAACCTTTCTTTTGTAATATCATTGTTGGAAATGAAATGAAGAAACTCACTGAAGCTGAATTCATTGTAACACTTTGGTAATTGATGATGATCATCATCAACAAGCTCTTTTGCTGGCCCTATCTTCTTGTCCATTGCAAAACTATGAAGACTCACAATTGAAAACCTCTTCTTATCCACATTCACTGTTGCTCGGTGAATCACACTCTTGTAAACTCCATTGCTCAATACTTCCATTTGATCACCCAATTGCACTACTAGGCCACCTTCAACTAAAGGAACTGCTTCCCAATTATTGTTTTTGTTCTTGAATTCGAGCCCGGATCGAGTTTGGAGTAGAACAGTTATTGATCCATAATCGGAATGAGGGTGGATCCCTAGGGTTAGTTCGGGTTCAGGGCATGCTGGGTAGCAATTCACAGCTAGGAGTTGAGATCCACCATTAACTTCTTCTTCAAGGTAGCTAGGGTTTAACCCTAGGCTCTCAAAAATCATCTCCATTAGCTTGTTTTGAAGACCTTGCACTGCCTCAGCATAATTTCCCATGTTCTTCCTATTACCAATTATAGTTGATTGAATTATTTTTTTTCTTAAAAATTTGATAAAATATTTAATATAACATAGAAATATTTTATGAATGAACCTTTTTATTATTGGTTCATATATAGAACACTAAATTCACTAGAAAAAATAGAGTATAATGAAAAAGAGAAGATAGAAAAGGAAAATGATAACAATAGATCCTAAATGTTTTTTATAAATGTAGTAGCTGGTTTATAAGAAATAAAAATAGAGAAAGTCTAGAAGCCCAACAACTTTTGTGTTTTGTGGCCAGCACTTAACCATTAAAAGAAAAGTGAGTGATCTTCCACCATTGGATGTAATCTCACACCATTAAAAATACTATTGATGGCCAATTGATGGTTATAAAACACAAAAAATTACTGATCCCTAGCATTTCTCATAAAAATATTCAAATTTTTTTATATTAGCAGAAAAAAAAATAGTTTTTTAAATACCTATAACTTGGTGGATTTGAAGGCCACAAATGAAGCCAATCCGATAGGGGATGAGAATAATGTTTGATGAAATCTCTCCAACAAAAAACTTCATCCCTAGCATGATTAAGGCTTGTTCCATATCTTACAGGCTTATGAACATCATCAGAAAACAAACACATCTTTTCCTCATGAGGGAGGTTGAAGAACTCCTCTGCAGCTTTTAGGGCTTCATTTATTGTTGATTGATCAATTCCATGGTTAATGACCTACACAACATAATAATCATAAGTTTTGCGAAGAGAATTATTATTCATAATTGAATTTAATAGTAACAATATTAATAATATCTAATGTATTGTATTTGGTTCATGCATGAAGAAAAGCCATATACATGTATAGGAAGAATTAAGAATAATAATGACATGAGTACAATTCCATTCTAAGGGGGGAAAAAATTGCTTGTTTTTTTTTTGTAGCTAGTTGCTGTTATACATAAGGAAGGAAAGTACATTTGATATTTTGTAACAAGCTATGAATGATTCATTTATAAGCAAGCAGCCAAAGACAGTGTATCTTAAATTGCGGTATGGGAAATGGAAGTAAAGTATATATCTCTGGAAGTCAAGATCAAAGTTGCTATTATTATGAGTGTGTTCAGCCACTTGACATATAAATTTATGTTGTGATTACTTAAGACAATTGTTTAATTTTATATTATTATTATTATTATTATTATTATTATTATTATTATTATTATTTTGGTGTCTATGTTGTCGCTTTGAAAAGGGGTATGTCATCTGTGTACATACCTATTCAAAGTCTTTAAGGGCTGTATATACATACATGCAACCATCAGAAATACATACAACTTGCATAATAATATTTTCACTTTAAATAAAATATTATTGGTAATAATAAGTTTTGAGGAGTACTAGGGAGCAGTAACTTTTGTGATTTGTAGCCATCAAATAGTCATCAATGATGATTTTAATGGTGTGAGATTGATGTGAGATTTCATCCAATGATTCACTTTTTTTTTGTTAGTTACATACTAGCCAGAATTTGAAAAAGTTGCTGGCCCCTACACTTTTCCATAAGTTTTAACTAATTGATCATTTCTAACTAATAATGTGCCTAATTGCAATTAAAAATAAAAAAATGAGTACATCATCATTGTTTAAATAATATATAGTTATCCAAATATATTAAGTATTTAGAGAGTGATAATTATTATTATTATTGTTATATTATTATACACTAATAATGTGTTTTATATTGTCATTAAATTAAATATTTTCAGTTATAAAATTGTTAAAATTAAATAAAAAGTCAATTGATATTAACCAAAAAAAAGTTGATTACTTAACGTTACTATTTCATTAATGCTGTAATAGCTAATTAACAATGTAATTTTTTTTACACCAGGAGAGTGTAAAAAAATTTTACACTTAAAAGAGTGTAAAAATGAAATCCACTTATACTAAATCTTAATGTATAATAAACCATATTTTTTAATTTGTAACGGTACCCAATTATCGACAATCATGTACAAGCTAACGTGAACTCGAATATATAATAATGAAATAGTCTACAAAATCTATATTTGTATTTGCATACATGTATTTTTCTAACAAAATTATTAAACTACTCTTCTACTTTAATCCATGACAATAATAAAAAAATTTCGTGGTCCACAATCCTAATTCACTCAATCAATAACAATTAATAAAAATTTTTTTATCTTTTCTTTTTCTATTATTCCACAATTTTATTAAAGAAGAAAAAAAAAACGTGTAGTAGGAGAAGCGCGTTGTGAACAAATTCGTGAGAATGAGTGACATTGAAGCAGTTGCATCCTCAAGAGAGGAGCAGAGGATATAATAGACTAAGGTAGAAGAGTAGTTTAATAAAAATTAAATGATATACAAAATTGAATAATTGAGCATTGTGCTATATATATATATATATATATATATATATATATATATATATATATATATATATATAAATACCTGAAAGAAACCAAACTCCTTGCAAGCATTTCTGATTTCGTTGATAATTTGATATCTACGAGATTGATCATGAAAATCAGACAAGTCTATTATAGGGAGAGGAAGAACATGTTCATCATGATGAATGATGTTTGGGCGTTGTGAAGGGGGTAGAACATAGCGTTGAGGAATAGAAGACACTCCTTGTTGGTCAAGATTCATAGCACTAGTAAAAGAGGAAGCACCACTACTCTTTGCTTGATTATCCATGTATCTTTCTTTCTTTTTTTGTAAAATGAATTCGATTGAGATATTGAACTATGATGACTAGCTGACCTTATACATGTACTATTTATAAGCATCTATTGTATCATTGATTATCCATACATTTATCCTCTCTATCCATAGTTCCTATATGTTGTTCACTTACATTGTATATGCAAAGCGAAACAAGACAGAGAATTACTTTCCGTGAAAAAGGAGGTATTTGACGAAGAAAAATTTGAATAAAACGTCACATAGCTAGATCCAAAAGAATAATGTTATTTATATACATATACAAGCTTAATTTTGACAGCTTTATATACTCTTACATGTATGCACTTTTTTATTTTTAATATTGGATTAATAATGGTATTTTTTTAAATTGTGATCTATTATAGTATTTTTCTAAAATATAGGATAATTTAATGTATAGAGTATCGTCCGATTTTTAAGAGACACAGAAATCGGACCGTCTGATTTTCAGGTACACAAATCGAACCGTCCGATTTCTGTACTCGGATCGTCCGATTTCTGTACTCGGACCGTCCGATTTGTGTTGAAAAAATTAAAAAATTTTAGAGTACACAAATCGGATACTCTAAAATTTTTTAATTTTTTCAACACAAATCGGTGGGTCCGATTTGTGTACTCTAAACTTTTAAAATTTTTTAAACACAGATCGGAGGGTCTGATTTGTGTACCTCCCATAATTTTAAAAAACACCAAAAATTATCACGTTAAGATATAACACTCATTCTAAACGTCTTAACGATGTTTTAGTTATTTTTAACAGTTGATTTTAATTATAAAAAAAATATATAATATATATAATTAAGATCAACCTTATGACGGTACACTTGAAAATCTTCCGTATGTATATTAGAAGAGTATAGAAAATCTTCTTTTGGCATAGCATACAATTTGCATGTGGGGTGTGTATTATTTTATTTTATTTGAGGGTGGAACTTGTGGGCTGGTTTTGAACTATATATATAGACCCTTGTCTTTTAGACTATTAAAAAAAGGAAATTTATTTGAAGATGAATGTAGTACTTATTTTTGTTTCAAACAATCATGCACCAACTTGTTCTTAATTCACAATTTCTTGTTCCAGAAGGGACCAATAAAGATAAGGGGCAAGAACGTATCTAATGAAATATAGTATATGTTCATATAACATATCTATCTTGTGCTTTTATTTGGCGGCTGCTTTAATGTTCTTTGCCTCTTTTTCTGGTACATGCATGAATATGTTGTTTTCAGTGTTTGAGCTACTCACTACTTGTTAATCAAATTATTGTATTGGTTTTTGACTTTATGATTTTGCCACATCACTTACTCTTCAGTGTGCTTCTTCTCTCTTTTATTTATTTTATTTGTTTGTTGGACTTTTTTCGCTTGGAGTGTGTTTGCCCAATACGTTTATCTATCCTCTCCCCCCTTTTTTTTTTAATTTTAATTTGTTTATACAGCTAGTATTATATATTGTGTCATGCATGCATGTACAAATAAGTTATGCACAACATGCATGTTTGATGTGTTTAAGATTTAACATACTTTTATGTAAAATAATTAGAATAATATAAATAATTTTACATAATTATTTAATCAGATTTATGTATTTAGATAAATTAACAGTATATTATGATGACAAATATCTGTTGGCTTTGAATAAATAACCCAAATGATTAGTATAGTTTGATGTGTATGTTAATGTTGTAGGTAAAAAATTCAGAACATAAAAGCTCACGATGAAAACCTAATTAAGTAACGTTGAAGAGTACTAGACTTATGCTAATTCAGAGCCAAGAAAGGAAAAGAATGATAATATTCTTTAGGAAAGTTTTCACGTGTACCAGTCACTTTAGTGGTACTTCAGTAAATCAAGTACGGATTTGGTGAGCAGAAGGTTTTTTTGTCCTGTTCTGCTATGTGAAATGGCAAAAAAGTACCTGGAAGAACATGATAAAGACGGCTGAGGGTAGTTCTTTTGCAAGGCATGTGTGGGTATACAATGAGTGCAGAGCTGAGCCAGCCATTATAAGTACGTGAAAACTTTGCTTTGTTGGATCCTTAATTTGATGGGCTTTTACAAAAGTATCTTTAAAACGTTAAAAAACAAAACATGAACGAATAAGCTTCTTAACTTAATTATACAAGGCTAGGGAATAAGGAATGGTCAAACAAAATGCAATAAACAATTCAAAAGTTAGGAAAATTTGGAAGTTATGTGCTTGAGGCTCCAGTAAGCTAATATAATCAGTCATATTAGAATTCGTTTTATTTAGTCTGGTATGCATAACAAGGTAAAATAGGGTTTAAATTTTACTATAATTTTATGTGTGAGAAAATTTTTTTAAAATTTAACTTTATTTTATTTACGAATTAAAAATCTTTTAACCTTAATCTATTTATATCCTAAAGTTCTCAATTCTATTTTATCCGACCGGACAATTCTATCTCTATAAGAAAATAAAAAATTTTTAAGTTAAGCAAATATAAAACTCAATCATTTTGTATTTCATATATATTAAATTATTAATAAAATAAAAAATAAAATAATAAATTAAAATTAAAATAAAAAATAATAAAATTTTAAAAAAATCCAACGTAATACAAATAACATGATCATTAAGTTCTTAATAAAATTAAAATAATACAAATAAAGATAAATTAATTATTTATTTTAGGTTAACTTTATAAGAAAATAAACATACTAAATTAATAATTTAAATGATTAGTTTAGTAATTACTTTGAGTTTTTACAAAAAAGAAGTTTCGATGCCCATTTTTTTCACCATACATATAATTTTTAAATATATATTATATAATATATTAGAGATATGGATAGAATATGGTAGAGTACAGTATACCATGAACCCACACGATCTAATTTTTTAATTAGTGTTCTAATACGTTATAATAACCCCAACAAAATACATAGATTATATAATTAATTATTTACCTATTCTGCATAAAACAATAAATTAAGAATAATATAGTAAATTTGGTTTTAAAATTTTTTGGTCGAAAAGCTTAATTTTCAACAAATTTTAATTATTAATTCAGTTACTAAACTTATTACACAAATTAATTTTTATGTTAAATTCTGTAACAAATATACAAATCAACTTTTATTATTATTTAGAGAAATGTTAGAAAGCCATCAAAATTATTATTTTTTAGGTTTAATTATTCTGTTGATCCTTATAGTTTCGTGAAATTTTCAATTAGGTCTCTATACTTTTTTCTTTTTAATTGGGTCCCTGCACTAATTTTTTTTTCAATTAAGTCCCTCTTAGTAGTAACTGGCTTAATTTTATAGGAACTCAACTAAAAAAAAAAAAGAATTGGTATAAGGACCTAAATAAAAGGAAAAAAAAGTGTAAGGTCCCAATTAAAAAAAATTTGGTGCAAGGACTCAATTAAAAGAAAAAAAAGTATAGGACCTAATTGAAAATTTTGCGAGACTATAGGAACCAACAGGGTAATTAAACCTATTTTTTATCATTATTTAGCTATTGGCTCAATTCTTTTAGTTTAATCTTTTTAATCTAATAATCTAATAACATATTTTATCCCATACTTTTAGATATTAATGACTAAGTGATGATCAAAAATAATAAATTTTGATGACCTTCTAGTATTTTTTATTAAATAATAAAAATTTGAATATCTATATAGAACAAATAATTTAATATAAAAATTAATTTCTTTTAATAAAATAAAAGTTTAAACAATGATTTGATAATTAAAATTATTAGAAAACTAAAATAATGTTTCATAAAATTTTTCTAAAATTAAATATCGATCCAGTCATAAATTAATTAGCACTAACTTACTATGATTAAGACTAGTAATTTCGTTCAATCTAAGGCATGATGACGAATAATTTTGCATCCCAATAAAACCAATTTAATAAAATTTTGTTGAATCAAAGGTTATGTTTCAGTAAGGTGAACTTGCTCTATCCATGGTCATCAACATGAACAATGTTTACTTATTTTGTTTTTTGTTAAACGTAAGTTTTTAATTTTTTGTTATTAAGATCTCTTCCACTAATTTTTTATTTTAATAAATTATTACCAAAATCTATCACCTTTATTTATCTCATTTACACTGTAAATCAGATAATTTTTTATGTATCTCGTTTACTGTGTAAATAAGATACGTACAAAATTATCTCGTTTATAGTGTAAATGAGATATGAGAGGCTGACGTATTTTCATAATAACTTTTAAAATTATTTATTTCAGTAATTATTGAATATATTTAATTTGTATAAATAAAAAATTCTCTCTTCTACCGCTAAGTGAAATAGATACATTGGTAATGAATTTATTAATGAATAGTAAAAATTTCATAATAGCAATAAATGACATTATAATAACTAAACTAAAATCCATACGAAGCGTAAAAAGAAAAAATAATTTATAATATAAATTTAAAAGTGTTATATTATTTATAAATTGATTAAATAATATATAAATTAATATTAAATTTAAAAATATTGTACAAAATATTAATTTTGTGATTTGTATATAATTCAATATAGTTATTCAATTAGAAGAGAATATAAAGTGAAATATTATGTATTTATAAAAAAAAGATATTGGTATTTTAAAAATATTAACTTCTTCTTCGGTCTTGAAACTATCTCAAACATTCAAATTTTGACAACACCTGAAAGAGGTAGGAGAGGCAGATTTCAAGCTAGAGAAAGGGACAGAGGAGGCAGAACAAGAATGCAGTGTTTATTCTATGATAAAACTGAACGGACATACAATAGATACGTGTTACAAAAAATACGGACTTCTTCCCCATCTAAGGCACGAGGTTTAGGGATGTCAATGGGGCAGGGCGGGGCGGGGGATGCCTCCCTGCTCCCCATCCCCGCCTTCAGATTTGCTCCCCATCCCCGCCCCATTCCCCGCCGTGGGGGAATATTGCTCCCCATCCCCATTCTCCACGGGGCCCCATTCTCCGCAGGGACCCCATTCCCCATCTACATAATAGTTCTAACTAATTATTAATTTCCATATGAATAGAGCTGCAAGTATCTATCTTATACAAAAACTGTAAGATTTTATACAAAAAATCTAAATGATACGATGGTGACTTCTCTCGAAATAACGCAATAGGGGGACGCAACGACGAGTCAAAGGAAAAAGCAGTGGACGAGGTAAGAGACGTGGCAACAGAGAGGAGAATGGACACGACGGCAGAGTTATGAAAAAGAACGCCGCAAATAGAAATTACGACGCGGTAAGGGTGATGGCACAGTGAGGTGTGACGATTCGGTGAGAAGGGTGACGAGGGGGTGGCTGCAGAGAGGTTAGATGGAGTATGGACAGCCTTAGGGATCTCTGAATTGAAGAAGGGTTATGCAAATAAAGATTAGGAGTTTTGGGTTTCTATATATGTGTGTGTGAGAAATGACTAAAAAGCATATATGAGAAATAAATTATTAAGGATAATTTAAGGAATTCATAAATTTCGGGGAATAGCGGGGATGGGGCGGGGATCCCCGCTCGGGTCCCCGCGCCTGCTTCGGGGGAATTTTGTCCCCCATCCCCATCCCCGCGAAAAAAATTCCCCACAATCGGATCCCTATTCGGGGCAGTCCCCGCAGGGATCCCCGCGTCTCGGAGAATTTTGCCATCCCTAATGAGGTTCGACCCATTTCTAGATGTTATTAGAAAAACATTAGTAAATTTGCTTGGATTCATTTTCTTTATAAATCTTTAGTTCATATTCACGATTTGTTTTTAATAATAAAAAAATATATTTATTTTTTTAATGATTTAACCACAATATTTATATTATTCTATTCGTATGGATTATTTAAATATATGATTTGAAATAAATAACGCTTAAAATTTTTTAAAAGAACAAATTTTACAATTTTAAATTTATTCAACACATGTACAACATAGCTTCTTATGTTATTATAATGTTTCTCAACACTATTATATTGGTGTATTCTTATTTTTTTTATGTCATATAATTTTATTCAACTTATTTAAAATTTTAAAATTTTCTAAATTCAAAATTTTTTATTTTAGGTTTAGATAAATATAATCTAAATTAACAATTAAATTCAATCGAATAAAAATTAATGTATTTGTGTCATGGTACTCGCATATATAATTTCTTTTTTGGTGACTGAACATAACACAAAGAAAAAAGACCTAAGAAAAAGAGTAGTACTCATCTCTAATAATAATGTCTAAATTATTAGGAGGCAGTAACCACTCTAAATACACCTGCTTGTTTAAAACAGCAGTCTTAGCCATTAAATCAGCCGCTCTATTTGCTGTTCGCTGGATGAGCACTAAAGTAGCTGTCCAATTGCGCTGGAGCATCTCTTTGATTTTGTCAAGCAGATCAGAGTCATTCCTAATCATGCTGGTTGTGCCTCGCGAAACAAGAAGAAACGCATCAAAATTATCAATTTCACATATGACCTCTTTGCACTCGCAATCCCAAGCCATAACAAGCCCTCTCCAAATAGCATGAAGCTCACAACAGAGAATACTAGAAAGATGTATACTGACGGAATAACCCTTTATCCAAATTCTCATGCTGTCTCTAATAATACATCCAAAGCCAGCTAATTGCTCATTTTCAAAAATGCTTGCATCACAGTTCACTTTACAGACATTCATTGGAGGTGGTTCCCAGTTATATTTCAAAGAAGAAGGAATAATATGTTTATGGTTGATAACAACATTAGAGAAATCTCGAGCAGCATGTTTAACTAAGTGAACAATTTTCTCCTTACTCCATGGATCATCTTGGTGGAAGATGTCATTGTTCCTATCCCTCCAAATCCACCAAAAGGCCGCTCTTTGAAACCGGTAATTAGCTGTGGGAACTCCGTTGTTGAGGCAAAGCCAGAGCAGACACTTTATCTTCTCCGGTATTCTCAAGCGCCAAAGCCAAAGCCAATTTTCATTATCATTCTAGCCAAATTTCTTCTTCAATAGCCATTCATACCCGCTTTTAGTCGAGTAGGTGAGAGTATTTGAGTTTGTCCAAAACCAACCTGTTTTATCTCCTGCCTGCTTGATAGGATCAAAGAGCATCAAATCAAGTTTAACTTCTTCCGGAATCATTGTGCAAAGAATATCCCACCGCCAATGCCCAAGTGCCAGACATCTTCTAACTTCAAGTGAGAATCAGAAATGTGCACAAGGAACCAAAGGAGCTAGCGTTCCACATGGTCGCCAAGCATGATACCAAAAGGATTGAGACATCCTGCCTGTACACCAATCAAAACCATCACGAAGCTTTTCTATTGTCTTATAAATCGCTCGCCAAGTGCTTGAAACATTATTAGAAAATTTGGGTGAAAAGCAAGAACTCCAAGATAAATATTTTGCCAACATAATTCTTACCCAAAGCTTATCTTTATTATGCAATAATTGCCAAACAAGCTTTCCGAGTAAAGCAAAATTTACGCATTGAGTATCTCTAATTCCCAAGCCTCCATATTTTCTTGGAGTGACAACTTTGCTCCACTTGACCAAATTTAAACAACGCTCCCCCACCTTTCCCTTCCACAAGAATTGTCTAAGCACAGAATCAATCTTTTGACAAACCGAAGTAGGAAAAAGAGTCACTTGCATCTGATAAATAGGAAGAGAAGAAGCAACAGATTTAATTAAGCAAAGCCTGCCTGCTTTGTTAAGGAGCCGACCTTTCCAACTAGCCAGCCTATTCTTGATCTTCTCTAAAGAGTCCGAAAAAATAGATCTAGCAGCTCGAGGATGATTAAGGTTCACCCCCAAGTATTTGCCTAGGTCACTAGTAAAAGGAATATGAGAAACACCAGACAACATTTCCTTCCTTCTATTAGAGATATTTCTAGAACAAATAGCTTTAGATTTTTCAATGTTAACCTTCATACCTGAAGCTTTACAGAACAACTCCAAGGTGTGCACAACATTCTGAACTTGACTTTTCTTCGCTTTACAAAAAAGGAGGAGGTCATCTGCAAACATCAAGTGAGAAACTCTAGGTCCCCCTCTAGAAACAGCCACACCATCCCAAATACCCTCGTCAACTTGTTTGGAAATGAAGCACGCCAATCTCTCCATGCACAAAACAAATAAATACGGAGAAATTGGATCTCCTTGCCTGAGCCCTCTGCGAGGTTGGAAGCTGTCCAATCTATTCCCATTCCAAAGGATGGAAAGATTTGAGGCCTGAACACAATTCATTACAAGCCGAATAATTAGAGAAGGAAAGCCAAAAGATTCAAGAGTGTGCTCAAGAAAATTCCAATCAACTCTATCATAAGCCTTTTCTAAATCAATCTTAAAAGCCATAGCTCCTTTTCTAGACTTTGTCCGCTTAAGAAAGTGAAGAACTTCTTGGGCGACAATAATATTATCAGGTGCTCCTCTACCATGAATAAACCCTCCCTGAGTTGGGCTAACAATCTCATCCAAAAATGGTCGTAATCTATTAACCAGCACTTTAGTCACTAGCTTATAAATTACATTACAAAGGCTTATTGGCCGAAAATCCTTCAATCTAGTTGGAGGGTCGCACTTAGGGATAAGAACAATCAAAGTTTCCAACAAAGAATAGCTTAACGTCTCCCCTAAGAATGCTTTCTGAACAGTACGCCATACCTCATGACCCACCACATCCCAATATTCCTTGAAGAAAAAAACTTGAAAACCATCCGGCCCAGGAGCTTTGAACGAGCTCATATTATCCAGAGCTTCTTTAACCTCCAACATTGTTACTGGTTTAGACAAATTATTACAAGCATCCTGGCTAAGAGATGGCATAGAAATTTCTCCCATGCAATTAACCTCAACAGGCTCAGTAGAACAAAAAATATTTTTGAAGAAATGAACAACCTCCCTTTGTAAAACTTCCGGATCATCAGACCAAGACCCATCACTAACTAGCAACCCATGAACCTTGTTAGATTTTCTTCTAAGGATGGTTTGCATATGGAAAAAGCTAGTATTTCTATCACCATACCGAACCCATTGATCTCTTGACTTCTGGTACCAAAGCAATTCTTCCTGGGCCAAAACTATATTATACTCAGCTCTCAATTCTTCCTCTTTGTGCTTCAGAATCGGATCATCATCAGCTTCCATTTTCTGTTGAATACGATTCAAATAACCCTCCAATTCCCTCTTTTTAATAAAAATATTGCCGAAAATCGTAGAGTTGAATTCCAACGAAGCTTCTTGGACCCCCAGCAACTTCCTATGGATGCCAAAGTCTGTACTATCCCAAGATTTCTGAACAATGGCCTTGTAATCAGGATGCGTTGCCCATGCCGCTTGGAATCTAAAAGGCCGGTTTCCTTTCTTGATAGGAACTCCTTGACATCGGATAAGTAGGGGACAATGATCAGAGTGGGAACGATTGAGAACTTCAACAAAAGCTTCTGGAAAAAGAAGGCGCCATTCTGTAGTACAGCAAGCTCTATCCAATCTCTTTGCAATTTCTTTGTTTCCTTGAATTTTACGGAACCAAGTAAACTGTCTTCTAGAGGTTGTTAGATCAAAAAGACCACAAGAATCTAGAGTACTTGCAAAGATACTACTGCGATTTGAATAGAAATTACCCCCCTTCACCTCATGAACACTCAAAATATCATTAAAATCCCCAACCACCACCCACGGGTCCTGAATGCACAAACCAATATCAAGCAGATGACTCCATAATTCTACTCTATTAGTGGCTTGAGGGCTGCCATAAACCGCACTGCAGATCCATCTTCGCCCACCACCATCAATTTCCAAAGTTACACATTGATTCATAGCCCAAAGAATTTTACAAGAAAATTTTAAATTAGCAGAGAGGAACCAAATTCCTCCCTTGTGTCCAACAGCATCTACAATTCCAACAGGATAATAGCCTAATCTCCCCCAAAATTCTTTCATAGTTTCAAACCCAATATGAGTTTCCACTAAAATAAAAAAAGTTGGTTGAAATTTTCGTACCAACTCCTTACAGTGCACCCGAGACATCTTATTTGAGGCCCCCTAACATTCCAACTAATAATATTTAAATGGTCACAATCCATAAAAAATAAATTAAATAATTGGAATGTTTAATCATTCTACCTCACGTTGATGGACCCCTATCTCTAAGTGTCTCCTTGTGGACTTGCACCGCAGAACCATCATTCTTCTGTTGAGGTTGGGTCTCCAAGTTTGTTGTTGCACTAACTTTATCAAGCTCTTTTTGATAGTTAATTATGAGTACTACATCATTAATAGTTAAATATATTAATCTTACAAAACAAACGTTTTTTTTTAAATTGGATATAAACATAATTATATAAAAACTAATTTAAACGACACAAAGACTTGAAGCTATCATATTAAATTGTTTAAGTAAAAAATTTAAGTGACTTCAACAACTAAGATATAAATCTATTAGATAATAACAAATAATACATATAAAACTACTAAATTAAACAATTTTATTTTTTTTTTGACCACATATGTATACATAAATTTAAGTTCCTTAAGATTTGGGGAGGGATCGAAACCACTATTCACCCTCTCTAGGTCTGTGCCTGCCACCTTGGGTATTATTTTTTTTATTAGGATTCTGTTTATATTTTTCTAACACATGGAAGAAGATATGAGTTAATTAGTAACTTTATTAACGTCCACATAACTTATTCGCTTAACCTGTTTAAAACTTTTTCGAAAATAGTGTTCGAAACATTAGAGATCAAATTAAGATTTGTCCCAAATTTAGAGGACCAAAATAGTACTTTGTGAATAAGGAAGACTGCGGTATGGTTCTTTACAGAGGTGTTCAAATCCAGATCAATTCAAATTAAACTGCTCATCCAATGAAAACCGATTAAAAATTTGATTGGATTAAATTTTTTGCAAACCACTGAATTGGATCAAATTTTGGATCGAATTCTCATAACAGATTCAATCCAACCCAAACCGTACAATGTGCTATAATATTACTATTTTATTTTTATATTTACAATTATACTTATAACATGTTCAACTTGTTATATATTTTTATATTATTCATGTATTCTTATTATTTAATAAATATTTTATGTTTACCATGTGAATTATTTATTTTATTATAACTCACTTATAATTTTATTTCTATTGTTATATTATCGACTTATCGTTGATTATTTAAGATATTTTTGAGACTTGTTATGTCATTATTGGTTATTTAAAATTTGATGTTAGAAATTGGATCGAATCGGATACGATTTTTTTTCTCATCCAATCCAATCCACATCACAAATAAAATTAGTGTTTGAATCGGATAATTTTTTTACTCAAAACCGATCTAAAACCGATCCAAACTGAACCGCAAACACTCTACTTTATGTTAGTACATGTATAAGGGTTAGTGCCAAATTATGAACCAAACAATAAATAAATAACGATGCAAAATTTAACAATTATACCTCTACAGTTTTTAACCCAATAGTATAATGCTGGCCAAAAACTATACAAAAATAACGCACCCAAAAACGATCAATTACCCTCAAATTAATACAAGCAATAATTATGGGCCAAAAAGGTCCATTATCCCTACAAAAAAAACCAGCCAAACCAAGACAAAAGTAAGCCACCTAAAAAAAGCAGCCACCAAGCCACTAACACGGGAAGCTTGCGCCAAGGGCAGCAGGTGTAATCTTCCATTCTTCATACAATCATACCTCAATTAACGCAAAATTGGGTGCACACTTCACGATCCCCTCCATCATAAGCTGAAGTTCCATAAAAAAATCTCATCCATTCATATTTTAAAATTATTATTTTAACCGTGCAGATTCATTATACACCAATGTACCAGTAAAGTACACTGGTACAGGTGAAATTCTTCCCATTATTTATATTATTAAGAATTCCGCTAGGGAGCCAATGGAGTATTTGTACAATGTAACACCCTCACTATCAGAAGTCATGCTTCCGGCTGCGCCACTCTGATAGGAAGAAGTATTACGACTACTTTACATACTAAATACTAAAATAGGAGCCTGTGACTCGACACTGTATCGCTGATTTCTTTGAAAACCGGAAATAAATACTTTATCTTAAGAAAAATACAAGCAGGCATAGATTCATATACAAATCTCCTTACATAATAACTCATAATATAATATACATATAAAACATACAACTCCTATCCCTCTTACAAATTTGTAATAACAAAGACGAGGGAAGAAAATAATCTAATTAATACAACAACATATAACCCAAACGCATTATAACTCTCCTTAATGCCTCTTCATTTGGTTCCTGAAAAGGGTAAAGCTGTAGGGGGGTGAGAACCTAACCACACGGTCTCACCACGGAGTTTCAAAGTTGTTATAAGAAGATATTTAATAAGAAACTGTTTTCAAGCTCAGTGATTATCATTGCCTTATGAATCTTTTAAAACCAATAGGAAATCGTTCAAAACCCTTTTCAAAGAAACAATGTTTAATCTTTCAGAAATCCAAAATCTTTCCTTTCTTATAAGAAAATCTCAATCAGAAATCAACCACGCAATCAAACAACACAATCATTAATTCAGCATCCAAGTTCATTCTCAAATGTAGCACGCCAAGACAAACACAGGCAAGACAGACAAGGAAAGCACAAGTAGGTAGCAGTTACAGCAAATAGTTCAAGTAGCAGTTAAGAACAGTTTAGCAATTAGGCAAACCAAAACAAGTTCAAACCCAAACAAATCATACAAATGCATATGATGCATGCCTGTCCTATGGCTGATGAGGCTTGTCTGTCGGTTATCCAGCCAACCCGACAAGTCTGAATTGTCCTTAGACTGTCCCCCGACGTGCATCCCCAAGAGTCTATGCATATATTTTTCTCAAATAATCAATAATACTCAATGGGGGTATCATTCCCGGGAATTTATATAGTTCCCAGTCACACTTACGTCGTAGGGTCAACAGAGTATTGAGTTTTCAACCTGGTACACGTGGTGGCAAGCCACGGCACTTAATCCAGGGAACCTCGTATCTCAAATATTTCAAATTCATAAGCCATATAAATAATTCATTCATCATTCATCAATATCTAAGCCATTCTCAATATCATCATCATTCGTCAATCAATATCCCATTTCCAAATTCATTCAAAAATCATATTTCAAATCAATCCTCATCATCCTTCTTTTCGTTAATCAACAATCTCAATTCAAAACATAATTCTTTCTTTTCTAAATAAATCAATCTTAAAACATATAACGTTCAAAAACTAAATCTTTTTAAATAATTACTTCAGGCAAAACTTTCAATTTTATAAAATTTCGGCAGCATCTCCTCTAAAACTCGGACACTGCCACCATTTTCGGGTCCCACCCAAACATTTCTCAAACCTTTTCTCAACCATTTCCAAATTCCAAACATTTTCTAGAGTTGAACCAGCTCCAATATCAAATTATTCTCAAATCAGACCAATTCCAATAATAAAACTCTTTTTAAAATCAAACCAGCTCAAGTATTAAATCATTTATAAAATCAGACCGACTCAAAATCAAACCGCTTTAACTCCAAACCAAGAAAAACCACTTTTCATAATAATTAAGTAAATAACTTTTCAAACCCATTTCTTATCAACAACCGTACTTCACTCAAGCAATCAAGTAACCAATAATTCAGTCTAACAAACCATCACATTCACAAGACAAATATAATCACAAAAGTATATCTTTCTGCGTCAATATCTATTTATAACAACTCTGTAATATAAAATAGAATTTAAGAAAAATCCCTACCTCAATTAGTCGCAAGTTGCATAATTAAACCCATTAAATCCTTATTCTCATGTTAATCGGCAGCAACAGTAGAAATTCCCAATCAACCATAAGGATCACAGCAACAACCACATATCTGACATAATTTAGAATTAACGCGGGACGGATATTGAGCGATATTAGAACATGATCGATAATGGAGTATTGCGATAAACAAGAACGGAACCGAATAATCTTACCATGATAAACAGAATAGAATGACACAATAGCAGCTTCTAAATTGACCGGACAACAGCTCTAATAATGGCCAGAAGTTCTGATGGTCCTGCAGCAGCGGTGATTGTATAATCCGATGCAAACAACCTCAGTAACAACTCACGGTAGAAGCAACTTAACAGAAAAGAAGATCTGAGGCAAGATTAGAGCTTACCAAACTGACTTTGGCCTCAGTGGCGGTTTCTGGTGGCAGTGGCGGCGGGTTTCGAGCGGCAGAAGCTCGGTCACGGCGACGCAACCCCAGCAGTAGCAGTGACAGAGTGCGCAACGACGGCGGTAACTTCTCGCTGCACGGCGGCGCCTCCCTGTTTCCTCCACCGTGAGATCTCTTTCGCTCTGCTCCAAAGACGGCGACGATCTGCGAAGGGGAAGACGCCGGCGAGGTTTTTATGGCGGCGACACAACCAGGCGGCGGCTGGGCTTGTCGGCAACGGCGACTCCACACGCGATGAAGACATTGACCGTGGCGCCTCCTTCTCGCGCGGTCCTCCTCGGCGTTGGCGCAAACGGCGACGCGACGCAGCGGCTCCCTCGCGACACTCTCCTCTCTCAGATCTCCTCTTTCCTCTGTCAGCAGCGGCTGCGACGGTGGCAGTGACACCCACCGCGCCGCCTCACTCTTCTCCCCCCCTCTCCTTCCTTCCTTGGTCCCCCTTCCTTCTTCCCCTTTCTTTCTCTTTTTTTTTCTGATGGGTGCGTATTTTGGTTAGACAAAAGGGGGGGGGGGTTTCAGCTACTGTTGCTGAAGGCTAATGGCGGCTAGGGTTTCATTAGGAGTAAGAGAAAATTGTAATTTAATTGGGATTAGGGTTTGTGTATAAAATTAAGATTTTGGATTTAATTATAGTAAAGTAATTTTAATAAAATTGAGGCATGGAGTATAAATTTTGAAATCTAATTAAATCTCTAAAATTATTTTAAAATATTATTTGCGGTATAAAAATACTAATTGATTCTCAATAAACTATTCTAATTGAAAATTCATGGTAATATAATTAATTTTCTTTATCTTTAACTTAAAGTATTAAATAATATAAATTAAATTATCTAAAATCAAATCATATAAAATTTTTATTATTCCATAACTACCAATTTTATAATTTAAATATAGAAAATAAATCAATAATTATAAAATTAGACAAAATTCTAATTTAAATAGCCAAACCCCATTATTTTCAAATTTCTAGAACTTTAAATCATAAATAGAAAAATAATCCTTAGGAATAGAGTTTAGATAAAAACCTTAATTTATTTCAAATCCAATTAATTGCCTTTAATTATTTTCACTAAAAATAATTTTTGAAATTAAAACCATAAATAAATATATAATTTGAGATTGATTCAAAATAGGACTTTTCAAAAGTCTTGGGTCTTACATCCTACCCACCTTATAAAAATTTTTGTCCTCAAAAATTGATATAAAATAAAAGAGATTTCATTTTACTTCAGTCTTGAACTTATTCAAAGAAAAGGCGAAAAGTTCTCAGTATATATATATATATATATATATATATATATATATATATATTTTTTCAAATACTAGGATTTCATATGGCATAAGGGTATTAAAGGGTATAAGTGTGATGCAAACAGAAGTTACAAAATAGGCTTGATGTACAAGATAATATGTTTTCAAACATGTGATGGTAAGGCAAGGCGTCAGAAGGTATGAAACCTGCTGGGGTTTAAACGATGTACTTAACGTCCACATACTAATCTCATACCAACTTCAGAGATTCAACTATTCAAACTTCAATATAATTTATCTCCACCATTTTCAACCGTATTTCATTGCGCAACTCATCTGACGGTTCTTAACTTCGTTAAACACTTTGCAAACCTTATTACTGGTCATAAATTCCACATCAACAGAACTATGTCACGTAAAACAAGGTTCCACAATTTCTTGTGATGTCGTACATTTACGAGTTTCACCTTTTGCGTCCACCAAACGTACCCTAAAGAGTTAATGTGGCGTTTACTAAGTCCAATAGTCACACAAGATACCAAAACTAATCTCGAGTATACTCAGAAGGATAACAGACCTTAGAAAAGAAAGAAAAGCAGCAAGGATCATATTCGCGAGAATTTGAAAAAAATTGTTGAAATCACAAGTAGACAAGAGTAAACAAGTAATGAAGAATGCTAGAAAGAGAATCAACTGATAACTTTAAGGGTAACTCTTGAATCGAAGGAATTTGATAAGACCAATAAGATGAAAAATAATGCAGTATTTTGAAACGAATTCAAGTTGAGACAAGTAAATATGAGGTTTGCAGAAGAAGTATATCCAAACCAAAGACAAAGTTTATAGAACTCAAGAATATGGTTAAAAATATTTTCAAATACATTGTTCGTAAAGAATGGAAACTTAAGGGGAAATCATTTCATGTTCTGAAAGAGAAAATGGGTAACAAACATCCTTCAAAAGAGTAATAAAAATGTAAATGTGGCATTATTTCATTATAAATTCAAGTGGAAATAGATTACACAAACTTTGTAAATGGAAAGATTAATTTGGCTAAGAGCAAAATTGTATTTTCTCTTATTTTTTAAGCATGTATGAAAACTATAATCTTGTTGGAAGAAAATCTGAGATAAAGTTTTACTCATAAAAGAAAAAGATGATGCATTACAATCAAACAGGTTTAAATCACATAGAAATTTCCAGAGTATAAGGTAAAGAAGTGTAAGCTAAATTGAAAGCAATTTTGTTAAAACTTCAATAGACGGTTATATTGCCCCAAAATAAGTTCAAATCACATCAAAGAGAGGCACTGCTCAAGTAAAGCAATTCTAGTCAGGGACAACTTTGCATAAAAATAAATCGAAACTTGTTTAAAAAGGTTTAAAACAAAACTTCAATAATATACTTGAAGTCACAACTTTATAAGGATGTTCAATAATATTATTATGTGCTAAAAAGGAAACTAACTCATTTTAAGAAAGAGACTTAAATTAAAGGATTTCAATTAGAATTCATAAAGCACGTCACTCATAGAAACAAAAAGTTTAAGAAGAAACTTAACAACTTAAAAAGTTGATTCAAAACTTAAATTTCTTCAAAAGAATTCAAAACCTTTTCAAAAATGGTTCAAAACAAAATTCTAAAAGTATACTTGAAATAACCACCTCGCAAGTATCATTTAAGAAGATCACGATGTGCTTAAAATGAAATCAGCCCATGGAAGAAAGAACCTTTAAATTAAGGGAATTCAAACAAGAACTCAATAGGCATGGATTATCAAATAAGTTTCCAATTGGTCCAAAGGAATACAAAACGCGTAAGGAAAGACAACTTAATCAATAGAAAATTATCAAGAAAGAATTTTTGACTAAAGAAAGACAAATAAAAGGACAAATGGTGCGTTAGATGGAAACGAATTCAAGTTGACTCGGACGAGCATGAGATTCACAAGAAATGGAGAACTAAGACTAATGATGATGTTCAAAAAAAATAAGAGTAATTAAAAATAGAATCAAATATGACATTCTCAGAAATGAAAAGCTTAAGGAAGAAATTGGTCTATTCACAAGAAGACATGAGTCCAACATTTTTTTTTCTAAAAGAACAACAATTGCATAAACAATGTGGTATGCTAAACCAAATTCAAATTAAAAATAAAATAGGTGAAGTCTACCAAACAAAAACCAAATGGGAAGAGATAAAAACCTTTCTTTGAAAAATATCTAAATATATAATCAAATAAGGATATTCGTAAAAACTGTAATAAAATTGTTAGAAAATCAAATTGTATTTAAAGTATATATACATTTCCATAAATCAGTGAAGAAACAGGCGAGGTATTGAAAACAACTAGTTTTAAACTGTATAAGAAACTTTCAACGTTTATATAAAGAAGTACATATCAAATTAAAAGCGGTTGTATATTTCAAATCAAAAACGGTTTGGTTAAGATTTAAAGAATGGCTGTAATTATTATCAAATAAGAGGAAAACTAAATTACAATTTATTTACAAAGGACTCGAAATATGAACTTAAAAAGGTGTTCTGCATCAAAATAGATTCAAATGTATATAAAAAAATACATGATTCAAAAAGAAGTGCCTAAACAAAGAAGGTAAATACACCAAGGGTTTTAAACAGGCATATGCAATTAGGATCAAACAAAAGCGTACGTGAACAAGAGAGTAGGATTGAAAGATAATCTGTTCACTTTCCAAGAAAAGTATCGTAGACAAGAACCTTAGAGCATACCAAGCAGGAATAAGATACGTGATATTCGCAGAGTTCAAGACACCTAACCGAGTAACCTCAAGAATTAACTCCTAACGTTCCCAAAACCCGCGATTCGCATTACCTATGACTCGCATATTGTCTATGATAACCCATTGGTGCTTCCATATACATAATTCACTAGTGCTAAGCCAGCCAAACTTAATACCAGGAATTATGCAATGCAAGACTAATGGCATTAATCAATAGACCGTCATGTGCATAAAGCTCTAATTCTCGTTATTCAAACAAGACCGACTACATGACAGACTCTCAGAGTATGCAATTAAAGCATAATCAGTCCATTCTCAAGGCTCTACAGGAAAGACTGCTCTGATACCATAATGTAACACCCTCACTATCAGCAGTCACGCTTCCGGCTGCGCCACTCTGATAGGAAGAAGTATTACGACTACTTTACATACTAAATACTAAAATAGGAGCCTGTGACTCGACACTGTATCGCTGATTTCTTTGAAAACCGGAAATAAATACTTTATCTTAAGAAAAATACAAGCAGGCATAGATTCATATACAAAATTCCTTACATAATAACTCATAATATAATATACATATAAAACATACAACTCCTATCCCTCTTACAAATTTGTAATAACAAAGACGAGGGAAGAAAATAATCTAATTAATACAATAACATATAACCCAAATGCAGTATAACTCTCCTTAATGCCTCTTCATTTGGTTCCTGAAAAGGGTAAAGCTGTAGGAGGTGAGAACCTAACCACACGGTCTCACCACGGAGTTTCAAAGTTGTTATAAGAAGATATTTAATAAGAAACTGTTTTCAAGCTCAGTGATTATCATTGCCTTATGAATCTTTTAAAACCAATAGGAAATCGTTCAAAACCCTTTTCAAAGAAACAATGTTTAATCTTTCAGAAATCCAAAATCTTTCCTTTCTTATAAGAAAATCTCAATCAGAAATCAACCACGCAATCAAACAACACAATCATTAATTCAGCATCCAAGTTCATTCTCAAATGTAGCACGCCAGGACAAACACAGGCAAGACAGACAAGGAAAGCACAAGTAGGTAGCAGTTACAACAAATAGTTCAAGTAGCAGTTAAGAACAGTTTAGCAATTAGGCAAACCAAAACAAGTTCAAACCCAAACAAATCATACAAAAGCATATGATGCATGCCTGTCCTATGGCTGATGAGGCTCGTCTGTCGGTTATCCAGCCAACCCGACAAGTCTGAATTGTCCTTAGACTGTCCCCCGACGTGCATCCCCAAGAGTCTATGCATAGATTTTTCTCAAATAATCAATATTACTCAATGGGGGTATCATTCCCGGGAATTTATATAGTGCCCGGTCACACTTACGTCGTAGGGTCAACAGAGTATCGAGTTTTCAACCTGGTACACATGGTGGCAAGTCACGGCACTTAATCCAGGGAACCTCGTATCTCAGATATTTCAAATTCATAAGCCATATAAATAATTCATTCATCATTCATCAATATCTAATCCATTCTCAATATCATCATCATTCATCAATCAATATCCCATTTCCAAATTCATTCAAAAATCATATTTCAAATCAATCCTCATCATCCTTTTTTTTGTTAATCAACAATCTCAATTCAAAACATAATTCTTTCTTTTCTAAATAAATCAATCTTAAAACATATAACGTTCAAAAACTAAATCTTTTTAAATAATTACTTCAGGCAAAACTTTCAATTTTATAAAATTTTGACAGCATCTCCTCTAAAACTCGAACACTGCCACCCTTTTCGGGTCCCACTCAAACATTTCTCAAACCTTTTCTCAACCATTTCCAAATTCCAAACATTTTCTAGAGTTGAACCAGCTCCAATATCAAATTATTCTCAAATCAGACCAATTCCAATAATAAAACTCTTTTTAAAATCAAACCAGCTCAAGTATTAAATCATTTATAAAATCAGACTGACTCAAAATCAAACCGCTTTAACTCCAACCCAAGAAAAACCAATTTTCATAATAATTAAGTAAATAACTTTTCAAACTCATTTCTTATCAACAACCGTACTTCACTCAAGCAATCAAGCAACCAATAATTCAGTCTAACAAACCATCACATTCACAAGACAAATATAATCACAAAAGTATATCTTTCTGCGTCAATATCTATTTATAACAACTCTGTAATATAAAATAGAATTTAAGAAAAACCCTACCTCAATTAGTCGCAAGTTGCATAATTAAACCCATTAAATCCTTATTCTCATGTTAATCGGCAGCAACAGTAGAAATTCCCAATCAACCGCAGGGATCACAGCAACAACCACATATCTGACATAATTTAGAGTTAACGCGGGACGGATATTGAGCGATATTAGAACATGATCGATAATGGTGTATTGCGATAAACAAGAACGGAACCGAATAATCTTACCATGATAAACAGAATAGAACGACACAATAGCAGCTTCTAAATTGACTAGACAACAGCTCTAATAACGGCCAGAAGCTCTGATGGTCTTGCAGCAGCGGTGCCTGTATAATCCGATGCAAACAACCTCAGTAACAACTCACGGTAGAAGCAACTTAACAGAAAAGAAGATCTGAGGCAAGATTAGAGCTTACCAAACTGACTTTGGCCTCAGTGGCGGTTTCTGGTGGCAGTGGCGGCGGGTTTCGAGCGGCAGAAGCTCGGTCACGGCGGCGCAGCTGACAAACCCCATTTGTAGGGTTTATCTTGTGCTTGATTTAGGGGATTTTATACCCTTTTACCCACATTTATCCATTGAAATAGCATGGTTTTATAACTTCTCCTTTAATTGTGCTTAAGAGTGAAAACATGCTTTTTAGGACTTAAAATAGCTAAATCTAATTCTCCTTGATTCCATTAGATGCCTTGATATGTTTGCTAAGTGATTTAAGGTTTAGGAGGCAAAGATTGGATCAAGGGAATGAAGAAAGAAAGCATGAAAAGTTGGAGAACTCATGAAGAAATGGAAGAACCGGAAAGCTGTCAAGCCGACCTCTTCGCACTTAATTGGCCATAACTTGAGCTACAGAGGTCCAAATGATGCGGTTCCAGTTGGATTGGAAAGCTAACATCCGGGGCTTCGAAACGATATAAGATTTGCCATAGTTGCTACACGTATGGTGGCGCGCACGCGCAAAGTACGCACACGCGCCGTTGCTGCCACCTAGTTCACTTAAAGCAAAACGTGGCCAACGAATTCTAAAGCCTTGTGGGCCCAATCCAACACATTTCTGATGCTATTTAAGCCAAGAATTGAAGAGGGATCAATATACTTGTCATCATTAGTCATAGTTTAGCTTAGTTTAGTTTTGAGAGTTAGTTTCTAGAGAGAGAAGCTCTCACTTCTCTCTAGAATTAGGATTAGGATTAGGTTTAGTTCTTAGATCTAGGTTTTAATCTTTGCTTTCTTCCACTCCTATCTCTCAATTCTTTGTTGCTACATTCATCTTCTTCTATTCTTTTGTTATAATTTCCTTTATGTTGTTCTTATATTTTGTTGTAGATCTAGTATTGTTCCTTCTACATTCTTCCAATTCAATAAGAGGTAGTTCATAATAATTGTTCTTCTTTGCTTTTCTATTGTTGATCTCTTGCCTTTGTAGTTGTAGCTTCCTTTAATTCTTGCATTTAATAATGTTTACTCCTCTTGCACCTTATGTGTTTGTTGAAATGTCTCTTTTAGTTTTAGTGTAGATTTTGTTCCTCTTGGCCTAGGTAGAGTAATTAGTGACACTTGAGTTATCTAATTCCTTTGTTGATTGATAATTAGAGAGATTGCTAATTGGTTTGGAGTGCACTAAAGCTAGTCTTTCCTTGGGAGTTGGCTAGGACTTGTGGCTCAAGTCAATTCATCCACTTGACTTTCCTTTAACTAGTAAGGGTTAACTAAGTGGTAGCAATGAACAATTCTCATCACAATTGAGAAGGATAACTAGGATAGGACTTCTAATTTTCATACCTTGCCAAGAGCCTTTTATAGTTGTTAGTTTATTTTCATTGCCATTTACTTTTCATGCTTCTTATCCAAAACCCCAAAATAACTCACAACCAATAACAAGACACTTTATTGTAATTCCTAGGGAGAACGACCCGAGGTTTAAATACTTCGGTTTATAGATTTTAGGGGTTTGTACTTGTGACAAATAAATTTTTGCATGAAAGGATTATTGTTAGTTTAGAGACTATACTTCAACGAGATTTCATTTGTGAAATTCTAAACCGTCAAAAATCCAATCATCAGCAGCCCCAGCAGTAGCGGTGACGGAGTGCGCAACGGCGGCGGTAGCTTCTCGCTGTACGGCGGCGCCTCCCTGTTTCCTCCACCGTGAGATCTCTTTCGCTCTGCTCCAAAGACGGCGACGATCTGCGAAGGGGAAGACGTTGGCGAGGTTTTCATGGCGGCGACATAACTAGGCGGCGGCTGGGCTTGTCGGCAACGGCGACTCCACACGCGATGAAGACAGCGACGGTGGCGCCTCCTTCTTGCGCGGTCCTCCTCGGTGCTGGCGCAAACGGCGACGCGACGCAGCGGCTCCCTCGCGACACTCTCCTCTCTCAGATCTCCTCACTCTTCTCCCCCCTCTCCTTCCTTCCTCGGTCCCCCTTCCTTCTTCCCCTTTCTTTCTCTTTTTTTTTCCTGATGGGTGCATATTTTGGTTAGACAAAAGGGGGGTGGGGGTTTCAGCTGCTGTTGGTGAAGCCTAATGGCGGCTAAGGTTTCATTAGGAGTAAGGAAAAAATTGTAATTTAATTGGAATTAGAGTTTGTGTATAAAATTAAGATTTTAGATTTAATTATAGTAAAGTAATTTTAATAAAATTGAGGCATGGAATATAAATTTTGAAATCTAATTAAATCTCTAAAATTATTTTAAAATATTATTTGTGGTATAAAAATACTAATTGATTCTCAATAAATTATTCTAATTGAAAATTCATGGTAATATAATTAATTTTCTTTACCTTTAACTTAAAGTATTAAATGATATAAATTAAATTATCTAAAATCCAATCATATAAAATTCTTATTATTTCGTAACTACCAATTTTATAATTTAAATATAGAAAATAAATCAATAATTATAAAATTAGACGAAATTCTAATTTAAATAGCCAAACCCCATTGTTTTTAAATTTCTAGAACTTTAAATCATAAATAGGAAAATAATCCTTAGAAATAGAGTTTAGATAAAAACTTTAATTTATTTCAAATCCAATTAATTACCTTTAATTATTTTCACTAAAAATAATTTCTGAAATTAAAACCATAAATAAATATATAATTTAAGATTGATTCAAAATAGGACTTTTCAAAAGTCTTGGGTCTTACATACAATGTGTATAATAGGCTATTTATTTGGTCCAATATGAGTTAAAAAATGAACATTCAAGATAAAATACTACTAATTTTTCAAACACAATACACCCATACTATCCAGAATAACCATCCGGATACCAGGGATAATAAACATTTGATATCTTACTGAATCGAATATCTATAAACCTCCATTATACACATTGTACAGATACTTCATTGACTCCCTATACTTCCTCGATTATTAACGATCGAATAATGATAAAAAAAAAAAAAAAAAAACAAAAGACAACGTCACAACAACACACTTACTTGACACAATCATCATATGGAATAAGGACAATCAACGTGGATAAAGCCATAGAGGGTAGCCATCATAATAATGAGCAAATTAAAACATCATAATCTACAACAAAGAATTTTAATTTTGAAAATTGGTATTCATCTATATAGTTTGCATTTTCCAAAATTAAAAGGTAATAAAAGAGAGTATATATCTATTCATCATTATTAACATGCCTTTTCTCGGACGCTTTTTTCTTTTCCCACCTCATGCTTACAAAGAAATATCTTTTATTTTCTTTAATTAGAAACGAATCTCTTTGGATTTTTTAGCTTTTCGTAGAATTATTTTGTTTTTTAGTCTATCTCCTTTTGTAATAGAAAAATGTTATTAAAATGATCAAGAAAGAATAAAAAAGCCATGAATTGAAAAGATAAGAGAGTTAAGATGAAAACATATTTAAATTAAGCCATTATTCAGTGTAATTCAATTTTTGGAGATATAAACTTAGTTTGAATTCATATAGTCTTCCTTTCCTAAATTGGGTCAACGTTTTAGAAATTTGTTATGATTGATTTGAGTTAAATAATTAGGCATACTTGGTTTGAAATTCATTGGTTTAATATATTTGATTTGCATCCACTAGTTTTAGTAAAATTGATTTAAACTTAGGTAGTTATTATTGTTTAACTTGGTTTGAATTCTTTTGAATTGGTAGCTGTAATTATTAGTTTGATTATAATAAAAATTTTATCATGATTTGTGATGAAAATTCAATATAGACCTTATTGGAGATTGAATAATAAGAATATATAATTGTGTCAATCTTCTATTTTTTTTTTCCCATCTACTTTTACTTTACGAGATAAAAGATAGAAAATCTATTGTATAAATCATTTATTACAATAAAGGTGAATAATGCGTAAAATTATTAGGTATTCTTGATTTAACTCCTTTTAAAGTTGTAAAAAACTCTCGATACGATTGATTATTTGTATAAAATTCTTTTCAACGGATAGTATACAAAAATTAAAATAAAATAAACTTATACCTAAAATAAAGTGCTAAAAAATAATGAAATCTTATGTGTAAAATTATATGTAATTCATTTATATGCAAAAAAGAGATATTTCTTTTTAATTAGTCAAACCATCTCAACTTAAAAAAAGAAATAGTAAATTAGTGAGGACAGGCATGTGTTTGTTTGTTGGTTGTTGTTCAGACTTGAGAGGGATTCTACTTGTTTATGGAGAAAATTCTTAAACCATTTGGCTGAAGATTTTGCATATCTTTTTAATTGATTCTTATAATCAACATAAACGAGTCCAAATCGAACAGTGTATCCATCTGTCCATTCAAAATTGTCCAACAATGACCATGCAAAGTAGCCCTTCACCTTAACATCATTATTTCTACAATTTGCAAAAAAAGAAAAAAAAGAAAAAAAATTAATTTGCAAATAAGTAGCCCTTCACCTTAGCAACTTGCAAATCTTAATGATCCATACCTCATAGCACTGCGAATGTAGTAAAGATGCTGAATATGACAATCTATTCTTTCTTTGTCTTCAAGTGACATTTTTCCATCATTAGCCTCAGGATATCCTCCAAATTAAAATAAGCAGTTGAAGTATAAGAGCATAAAATGTTATTTAGAAATAATAATAATAATAATAATAATAATAATAATAATAATAATAATAATAATAAAGTTTAATTACTCTATTCGTCCTTGTGGTTTCATCAAATTTGTAATTAGGTCTCTACTCTTTTCTTTTTAATTGGATTTCTACACTACTTTTAATTTTGTAATTAGGTCTTTTTCATGTCAAGAATATTAAAATTAATAAAATATTTCTTTTAATAAATATGTGATCAAAGATCTATTCAGTTAAATCTAACATTTTTTATACTAGAAAATATCTAATTACAAAATTAAAAGCAGTGTAAGGACTCAATTGGAAAGAAAAAAAGTATAAAAACTTAATTGAAAATTTAGTGAAACTATAAGAATCAATAGAGTAATTAAATCTAATAATAATAATAATAATAATTTATATACCATTCTCGGTTATGTATATAATTGGATTGTTGTACTTGTTGTTCATGTATATTAGTAGTTCCTCAATTCCTTGTGGGTATAGGTAGATCCAATCTGAGGCACCCTGCAAAATAAAATTATCCATGTTAGTATGCTCTTCTAAATATTTAACTATTTGTAGACAATAATGTTCAGGAAATGGGAAACATCAAATAAAATAAAAGCTTATCAGTTGATTAAGTTAAAACCATCAAATCAATTTTCATGGACATAATAAAAACTTAAAATAAAATGAATATGAACCAACTATCCCAAGTTGTATGTGTTTGAAGGACAATGCTATGATGCACCAAGTAAAACGTGATATTCCATACACTAAATAATCTTAATAATATAGATCTTAGCATAATTTTACATCAAGAATTCAGTAACATTAAATGATCTTAATTGTTAGTGCATACCTTTGGACCAATAGGAATCCCATTTCGCTCATCTGATGCAACATTTTCAAATATCATTGGAGGGAGTAAAATCAGAAAGATAAAAAGTTTCAAAAATTAGAGAAAAAAAAAAAGAAAAGAAAAGCATTTTATAAGCTTGATTAAAGCTATCTAATTAGCTTACTTGTTAACTCTGTGCAAGAGTCTGTGAAGGCTGTTTGATTTTCAACTTGACATTCAGCATCCGTCACATAATTTGTGGTATAATAATTGATACCAATAAAATCAAATGAATTTTGGACCATTTTAGATTGCTCTTGAGAAAATCTTGGCAATCTATCTCCCAAATAGTTAACCATTTCAACAGGGTATGAACCATAAGTTATTGGTTCCATGAACCTTAAAGAATAATAGAAATTGTGACAACAATGTTAGTCAATTTAATTAATTTGACATTGGTAGTCATAGGTAAACAATTTTACTATGTGTGAAAAAATAAAATAGTGCAAATTACCATCCTATCCTGAAAGCCAGTGCTCTTGATGTTGCATCAATGTCAGCAGCAGAATGGGATATAGGTATAGCCCAGTCAATGCTGTGAGCAATCCCAATTCGACCCTTTTGAGATTTCTGATAGAAATGATCACATTTAAGTATAAATTAGTTCACAAAGTAGGATATTACACAAACTAGATGCCTTACATGTATGAGGCTTTAGAACTAACTTAATATACTTAACATTCCTAAAACCAGTTTATGAAAGAAGCTCTGATGTTTTTGTAAAGAATCAAATCATATTAAAAAGGCTCAAATTTCATATTCATGTTAAACATGCCTCTATAATCATGTTTCTAAAAAGTATGGCAGAACGATTTTAGATTAATCTACAACTTTAGGTAAATCATACTAATTTTTTTGAAATTAAATAATATTACACACTACACTCCTTCATTTGCAAAAAGCATATACTAATTTCCCTGGTTTAATTTCTATAACACTTGATACCTTAATAAATCTAACTTCAAGAAAAGTTGATATAGTTTACTATAAGATTTAAGAGATAGTTAGTTTGAGACTACATATAAAGTATGAACTTAAAAAATCAATAATGAATTTTGTAAGAACTTAAGTATGCTAATGAATAAAAAGTTATACAGTAGCATAATAATTGCTGATAGTTGCAATGATGTAACATGATCTTGGCTTTGGCTTTATGAGAAATTGTTGAAGTAAAGAATTTACTTGGTATTTTTCCTTATAAAGTTTGACAGCAGCAGCATGGGCAAGAAGCTGGTGGTGAGCCACAAGGTAAGGTTCAGTGGCGGAATCTCCACCGGAGCAATTGAAGGGCAACCAGCTTGAGCATCTTCCTGGGGCTTTCAAAATATGAGCATAGCCTAATAGAGACAAAATGGATGGTCCATTCAATGTGATCCAGTGTTTCACTCTGTCCCCAAATTCCTTAAAGCACACCTCTGCATAGTCCTTAAAATCATCCCTAACATTATGATATGATTAACCTTAATCACTTATCACTTAATATTATAATTTACTTTGCTACATATCTACATCAATCTTTATGAACAGGGTAATTTAGCTTAATGGTTTTGCTGGGTTAGGTAAGCATATCCTTACACAATGTGTGGACTCAAAAAGCCACCATATGCATCTTCAAGGCTCTGAGGCAAATCCCAATGGAAAATAGTTACAAAGGGCTGTATTCCTGTCAGAAAAGCCACTAAGGTCTTAACATAAAAATTGATGAATTTCAATGGAAAACAGAGGGGATTATGAATTTCAAACCATTTGAAAGAAGCTCATTAATGAGGTTGTTGTAATATTGGATGCCTTCTTTATTTATTCCTCCAGCTATGTTTCCACCTAATGATCACAGTACAATTAGCAAGCACTAAATTTCTTGGTAATCATAAGACTAGGACTACAAGAGTTCAAGCATATAATATTATTACCCGGAAGTATCCTGCTCCATGAGATTGAGAACCTATATGCATTGAATCCTATGTCCTTCATTATATTCACATCTTCCTATTAAGAAAACATATGCTTAGTAACTAACTAAAGTGAAAGATAGATATAGAACACAATGTCCTGTTAAGTCATGGTTTTAAATTAAGGTTTTCACATCACCAATTCCACAATCATAGTATTACCCTTAATTAAGTAAATTAATCACAATAGGCTACAACACAACACAACATACTAATTTTCAAGTTGCAAACAAAGTTTTCACATCACAACGCACAGTGCAACGGCCGCAATACCCAGAATCACAATATGCAAACAAGTGTGATATTAAGCAGTTTAGTTAAACATTTCAATCCATCTAATAGTTCTCGTTTGCAAATTCAATTTACAACATTGCTTAAGGTCAAACTAAAGGCAACAATATGTACCTTGAAAAGATGGTATGAATCAACAGCAACCGCACCATTACTATGATCTTTTATTCTTTCTGCCACCAAAAAAAAAAAAATTTGGTTTTTTGCTACCCTCAATGGAAAGAGAAGTGTTAATGTACCTGGGTATTTCTCAGTGTAAGTGTCCCATATACTTGGACTTCGGCCACCTTCATTCACTGCACCCTCATACTTTACATAACCATACACCAAGGTGGCATATTAGATTAATTTTAATTAAATAATGGACATGCTAATTAAGAAGGTGGATCAACATAATCATAGGAAAAATCAAACCTGATATGAAGAGGATGCTGTGCCAAACATGAAATCAGTGGGGAAGCTACTTCTTTTAACAGAGGCTGTGCCATAGTACATAGGAAAACCTGAGATATATAAGTTACAATAATAATAATAAAAAAATGCCAATAATGCTAATCATTGACCAAAATTGCTTTCAATATTGTTAAAAGTCTAAAAAGACCTGCCCCCTTACTTGGATATGCCTCACCAACAAGGGTGTTCCAAACACTTGGATTTCCTCCATCATTTGCTGAAGCTTGGTCACACTGAATTATAAGAATCAGAAAATCTGAAAGGCCTTAATTGAAATCCATATTCAAATAACATATATAAATAAAAGGTGTTTAGGCACAATAATGAAAGGTAAACTTATTAAATGTAAACCTGAAAGTTGTTAGAAGATGAGTCAGAGTTACTTGGATTGATGTGAATGGAAGCATATGATGAATAGTGAAGTAGTAGAATTAGTATATAGATATACATAGTATGTACAAGGTAGCGCTTGGAATTGAAGAACATAAGTGAATTCATTTCCACTATTTGCTTTTCAATTTTAACAAAATATTTAATACGCTTCTGCTTTCTGTTTAATAATGCCTTTGTTTCTGAGGCTATCTCTTTCACTCACTCGCTCTCTCTCTCTCTCTTTATCTTTCAAGCTATGTTGTATCATGTATGGTTATCTCGAAGCCATGTCTATGGTGTAGAATAACACAGCGCATGTGGGGTAGTTTCCTCACTCACTATTGCCACATTTGCAGTGATTTATCTCGACTAAATCTCCATTTTGGTCCTGAGATTCACGCGATTATTCATTTTGGTCTCTGAAATTCAAAATTACCTATACTGAACCATAAACCCTAAACGCTAAACCCTAAACTCTGAGATTCTCTATATTTAAGTCTAGACACTAATGTGGTACCTCGACTCTTTCCGCCGATGATTAGACAAACGGAGTGCTAAAATGACACCCTCCCTGCCATGCTAGATGATGAGTAAACGATGTCGTTTATCCTTGTTTGGGTGCCAAGGATAAAAAGTCCTTTATTCATCATCCAGTGTGGCATGGAGAGTGCTATCTCAGCATTCCGTTTGTCTAGTCATCAGCGAAAAGAGTCGAAAGACCACATTAGTGTTCGGATTTGAATCTGGAAGACCAGTATCAATAATTTTGAATTTCAGGGACCAAAATGAATAATTGCGTGAATCTCAGGGATCAAAATGGAGATTTAGTCGATTTATCTCCTATGGTTTTGGTAGGTAGATAATGACTTTTGTGAATATTGTGAACAATAAACTCTAGAATTGACCCAATAAAATAAAAAAACACTTCATCCCAAATTCTCTCTTAAACTCTAAATAATCATCCGCACACCTAATGAATTAAACATTCAGTTATTGTTAACTGTGCATGAATAAACCGAATCAAAAGAAATAACTATCCAATTAAGAATCAACATAATCAACCATCCGCATACCTATTGAATTGAACATTCGATATATTCATTGTTCATATTGTTTAATATTTTTATTGTCTATCTATACTTTTCTGTTATATACATATTAAAAAATCAGCCACTAAATCATATTTTACATCAGCCACTAAATTATATTTTGCATTTTAATATTAGTTTATAAATGAAATTATGATTATAATTGGCATATTGATCCTAGTTCTTGTTGTTTTATTTGTACTTATTAATTACGGTAAATTATATGATAAATATGTAAGTTTACAGATTTTTTTTTATGAGATGAAGAGAGATTGAGAAAGTTACAATTCACATTTTAAACAATAATAAAATAATTAAAAATAATTATAAAAAAAATTTATACTCTTTCTATACCACTTTAATCAATATATACTCCGATAATTAATAGTAGTACTATTATTCGTCCCTCAAAACATGCATCTTACAAACCTTTTTTTAATTTGTTAAAAGGAAAAGTCTTTAGTGTAGATTTAATATATTATTTACAGGTGTGGATTTTATGTGAAAAAGATCACAATAAAACACGTATGTGAGAATTTAGGTGTGACTGGATGCCATTGCATCATGTTGCTGAAAGCCACAGAAATGCTAAAAAATTTTATTCTTTGACCAAAAAATAGAAATTAATGTTATTAAAAAAAGGGATAAACAACGTCTCTTTCACAAGACCGAAAGTATTCACCAAGGTTCGAATCCAAATTAAAAATTACATGAATTACCATATGAGCTAAGTCTCCACTACATCTTCTTGCTTTCTTTATCTATTTTTTTTTTGGTTTTTCACGGTATCCCCTAACCTGACAGGCCAAAGACTAATCCGTCGCGGTACTGAGCTCCATTTAAAGGTTTGCCGCTGGCCAATGAGTTGCTGGCCAATGAGTTTCTTTATCTATTTAATAATGTAAAATCCCTTCCATTTTATACAAAAAAAAATTCAAACAAGACTATATAATCTCATTTTTTAGAAAACAAAAAGCCTATTTATCTTAAACAAGTCCAAAAAAAATCGGCCCATTTCTTTTTTTATGCTACCTTTACCTTGTTTTATCTACAAAGAAAATCATTTCTATAGATCTCAACAAATGTGGTAATCTAAACCGAAAAATCTTTCATAGCCACATAGATAAAAAGAACACAAGTTCTCTATTAGACCCAACTTGCCAAAAATATTAACATTGCGTTTGTCTTATTACTATTTCATTAGCCATCTAATTTACTGTACATTTGTGCAAAGAAGCTGCAAAAGAATTGCTACTATCGGATAAGCTGTCACATCAATTGAACCTGCAAGTTTGTGCTACCTCAAACGTGTTTGTCAACTACTATGCACACGTAATATCCACTGGTGTGGATGTTTAATGCCATCCACACCATAGAATTCTCCTTGTTAGAAAACCTTGCAAACCAACATGCTTAAACAATCAATGATGGACCTGAAAATTTTATTAGTGGGGAAAAATTAGTATACAATAATAATAATAAATATTAAAAATTTATTAAAATTTATTGTTTTTGGTCATTAATAAACCATCAATATTTAAAAGTGCGAGCTAAAAGTATGTTGTTAACTTACTAAATTAAATGAATTGAACTAATGACTAAAAATAATGATAAAAAATAATAAATTCTGATGATCCTTAAATATTTTTCTTAAAAAATTAATATATATATTTAGATATCTAAAATTAAGTATATTAACAAAATTATAATAATTTAATTAACATATCAAAAAGCATATTAATTAAAAATTATTTTTTCTTATTTTAATATTGTGACAATGTTGTGTTTAATACGTTTAATATTAATACCTTATCAAATATTTTATATCTATCAGATTATATTTTATTGATTATCTTTTATATAATATGAAAAAAAATTACATCTCAATATATAATTATGTGAGAGAGATAAAAAAAAAAAACATAGTAGTAAAAAAGACAAAAATTTAAATTAAACAATTACAATTTTTTTTATATTTAGGTCTAAATAATCAAATATCTTTCTTTTTGTAAATTAATGTTTCAATAAATTGTTGTCATTTAATTGTAGATCAGAGTTGATACTCTATAAAATTTATGGCAGAAATTTTTTAAATGAGAATAATCATTATATGTAAGACTAAAACTAAATTAAATAAAATAATACAAATAAATAATATATATATATATATATATATATATATATATATATATATTAAAAAAATTATTAAATACTAGTAATATCTTTTATATTTGAGAAGTTAAACTTAGACTTTACTTAATTAATTAATTGGCTAATGTGGCAAGAATTATTATTATTATTATTATTTTTTAAAAGATAAATGTTATTTTATTAATATAAAATAAAAGTGTTTCCATAAGGAAGTACAAAAGAATTGGGTATTCCCATTTATCACCAACTGTGACTGAAAGACTAAGAGCTTAAAAGAAGAGTAAAGAAAATTAGTAGCATCTATCAGGTATAACTCACGAGTTCACGCACTAAATTGCTGGCTTCTTTCACTATCTTTGGTGCCGGGCTTATTACCTTCTCAAAAACACACTGATTCCTCGCTTTCCAAGTGCTCCAAAACAGTGCCGCTATGAGTAGCTAGGGTCTTTTGTCTACCGTCGAATTGAGCCGCTGCCCAAGATAAGACTCGTTGCCACCAATTGAAAAAAGTTTCTTCTTCTCTCATCCATAGGTCAGAGGTTATTAAGTTTAGGCTCCATATTATTGAAGACAGGGGGCATTGGAACAAAGCATGAGAAATTGATTCAGCCTTCAACATGCATCTTGGACAAGTGACAGGAGTGGATGCGAACCGGCTGTGAACTTGTTGCAACACCGGAAGCTTTTCATGAAGACTTTTCTATAGAAAAATCTTAATTTTATGTGGTAATTTCAACTCCCAAATGCTATTCCAGACTCTGTTGTGTATGTTCTGGGGTCTCAATGAAGTAGGAGAATGAAAGAATCCATAAGCAATTTTGTATCCTGATCCAACTTCATATATACCAGATTTTGTCCAGCACCAATTAACTTCATCCTCCTCCTCTGTTGGTTTGATTGAAAAAATTTTATTGCATATATCAACTGAAAAAATTGACTCAATCAGATTTCTATTCCAGCTTCTATCAAGATTTAGTAACGCGCTAACGTAATACACTTGCAGATTTGGCGGAATTGTGAGTGCATTTTGAGGTACATTAAGGGGAACTGGTGGTGGGAGCCAGGGGTCATGGAAGATGCGAACATTAGTGCCGGAGCCTATTTTCCATGACAAGCCTTTCTCGATCACCTTGCGTCCTTCAAGAACACTTCTCCAACCCCACGACGGTACACTTCCTATCTCTGCATGTAGGAAATCTGTATATCTGAAATATTTAGCTTTGAGCATTCTTGATATAGTAGAATTAGGGTATTTCATTAGACGCCAATATTGCTTGCCTAATAAAGCCAAATTTTTCTCCCTTAGATCAAGGATCCCCAGCCTTCCATCTTTCTTCGGTCTTGTCATTGTGTCCCATTTAATCCAAACCATTCTTCGTTCTGCGCCTTTTTGACCCCACCAAAATTGCGAGAGCATGCTATGAATCTCAGTTAACAGCGTGTCCGGGAGCTTGAAACAAAAGAGTGTATAAATAGGAATCGCCTCCCCCACCGCTCTCAATAGCGTGTGCCTGCCACCTGATGACAATAGACTTCTTTTCCAACCCATAATTCTCTTCTGAACTTTATCCTTGATAGCTCCAAAGGTTTCTTTCTTTGATTTTTGAACTATAGAGGGCAGTCCCAGGTATTTATCTTGTGCTCCAATATGTTCAATATTTAGTGTCTGAGCAACTGCTAGTCTTGTGTTCTGAGGTGTGTTGTGACTGAAAAAGATAGCCGACTTATTCAAATTGACTTTTTGCCCACTGAAACCCTCATAGGTCTCTAGCAATTCTAGAATGCTTTGACTTGTATTAGGTGCGCTCTTGCAAAAAAGGATTGAATCATCAGCAAACAAAAGGTGATTAACTGTTTGGCATCTCCGATTAACTTGAACTCCTTGAATTAATCTGTTTTGCTATGCTTTGTGTAGCAAGAAGGAAAGTCCTTCTGCACAAAAAAGAAAGAGATATGGAGATAGGGGGTCACCCTGTCGGATGCCCCTATTTGGCCTAAAATAGCCAAAAGGTTGACTTTCCACAACAACAAAGTAAGAAACAGTCGTTACCAATTTCTTAGTCCAGTTAATCCATTTAGCATCAAACCCCAACTTATCCATAATATACCATAAAAAATGCCATTCAACCCTATCATAAGCCCTGCTCATGTCTAGTTTAACAGCCATCTCATGCTCTGCCCTACTTCTCTTATTTTTCAAATAGTGCATACATTCGTGGGCAATTAGAATATTATCTGAAATGAGTCTTCCTTTGAGAAATGCGCTCTGATTTGGACTTATAATTTTATTTATAATACCTTGTAATCGGTGCACCATAACTTTAGAAATAATTTTATACATAACTGAAGACAAACTGATCGGTCGTACCTGAGTCATGTCACTGGCATCTGGCACCTTTGGAATAAAATAAATTTGAGTATGATTGAAGCTTTTTAAAATTCTGCCACTGTGAAAGAAACTTCTCATTGCCTTAAAAACGTCACCTCCAACTATATCCCAGAAAAAGTGAAAAAACTTAGCTGTAAACCCGTCATCACCAGGAGCACTCTGAGCATGAACACTAAATGTAGCTCTTTTGACCTCGTCCATAGTTACTGGCCTTTGGAGCCTACGGTTCATGGAAGCTGTAACCTTAGGCTCCAAATCCTCTAAGTATGGATTCGGATCAGCCGAACAAGAAAAAGTAAAAATATCGCAAAAGTAGTCCTCAGCTACCTTTGCAATATCCTCCGATTTCGATGCAATCTCATTGTCCCTCCCCACTAATCTCCAAATTCTGTTCCTTCGCATCCTTGATTGAAATTTCTGGTGAAAGAATCTAGTGTTCTGATCTCCTTCTTTTAGCCACTTGATTCTAGATTTTTCTCGCCAATAGCTCTCTTCTTTCAAATATGCCAGCTCCAACTTCTCCTCCAAACTGGTAACCTCCTCTCCCCCATTGATTCCAGCCACCCGCAACTCCTCTAGTTTAGCTTGAAGGTCCTCAATTTCTTTCCGGGAGTTTGCTTTGTGAGTTTTCTGCCATTGAACTAGTCTATGTCTACAAACTTTCAACTTTTGGCCCAAAGAGAACATAGCCGAGCCTACAACTTCCATTCTCCACACTTCACTGACAATTCTCTTGACATCCTCTTCTCTACACCAACGTTCCTGGTATTTAAACCGCCTTTTACTATGCCAGGATTGAGGTTCGGTTTCCATCAAAATTGGAGCATGATCCGAGCCTGACTCTGTGAGCCTGTGCACCACTGCATTCGGAAACATCAACTTCCATTCCATCCCAACTAAATAGCGGTCAAGCCTCTCCTTCACCAAATCCTCTCCTTGTCTTCAATTTGTCCACATGAAAGGGTGCCCCACCATTTCAATATCCACTAATTTGTTATTGTCAATAAAATTAGTGAATGTTGCAATGGTGATTGCTGATTTTTGGCCTCTACCCTCCTTTTTCGCTTGGCTTGTTATTATTATTATTATTATTATTATTATTATTATTATTTATTTGTTTGTTTATTTATTATGAGTAAATTTAATTTTTTGAATATTAATAAATTAAACTTATATAATGCAATAACTTTTATTATTGTGTTAATATTTAATAATATAAATTTTTTAAGGCATAAATAAAATTTCTTTAAATATAAGGACAAATACACATTACAATAAAGATATTATATACATATATATACTTATTTTTTTCTAAAAACTCAATGGGGACCTTAATGAATAGGTCCGTGCCTGTGAACAGTTATCTACGTTCTTTCTCAATTAGAGTAAACTACGTTCTTTCTCAATTAGAGTAAAGTATTGTTTTTGTTCCAACGTTTGGGGTAAGTCCTACTTGTGTCCTTAAAGTTTAAATCGTCCTATTTGTGTCCTTAACGTTTAAATCGTCCTATTTGTATCCTTAACGTTTATAAAAGTGATTCAATGTTATCCTACTATCAATTATACTAACAAATCAGATTATATTTTTCAATTATTCTCACTTGAATGTATTCATTCTCAATTAGGTCTCACTTGAATGTGGTCGATTTTAATATTATACCCACTATTTGTGTTTAGATTCAATTATGACCCTAGAAAAGTGAATTATGTAAATGTTATAGGAATTAGTTTCAACATTTGATGAGCTATTTTTCGGAGTAGATCATCGATTCTATCCCAGACATTTGTATTCTAACTTCAAGAGATTTTTAAAACTCAAACTAAAGTGCTCATGATGTGTAATTGACGACAGGATAACATTGAATCACTTTTACAAACGTTAGGGATACAAATAGGACCAACGACGATTTCATTAGATATCTTACAACTAGAATCTCTCTTTTTTCCGATCCAGTTCCTCCACCACCGCGAACCCCAGTTAGATTCAGGGATGATACACTTTTTAGTTATTGGGAGAACTCGAGTACTCTCTTTCGGATCCAGGAAAGAGCTCTCAGAGATCTTTTTTCTTTTTGGAAGATACATGAGCGGAACAATAAACCTATTGATATTGGCAGAATCTTTTGAGTCTTCCAATGTATCATTTCTGAGTCCAATGGAATTCATAGGTATAGGAAGAAGCCCTGTCAAATAGAGATCTTTTCTTTCGACCATCTTTCGATTGTTAATACGATATATAAGGACCGCTACTACAAAGAGTACTACATCCTTGATCGTAAAATATCGATTGCTTGTTGAACCCTGTGAATTGCGTGAAAGTAGGATACTCCAAATTCGTGAGTCCAAGAGCACAAATAAGATTTACCCCAAACGTTAGGGACAAAAACGATACTTTACTCTTCTCAATTAAAAAACAAACCTAATTTTCAAATCTCCAAAGTATTATGACCATACTATTTTATAAAAAAAATATTATATTATATTACCATACTAACTAGCTCTCACATTCCAGTCAATTCAAAATCTTAAAACACCGAATTAATGAGTATTTTATTTTATAAACTTTCACTTTTCTTTATTTTGACCGATGTCATATTGAATTTCCTGAAACACCTGTATAATTACTTAATCTCTTCTCATATTATTATTGTGCTTTGAAATGATTGATGTGTGCACTAGTATAGCTTGAATTCTTAATTAACAAAAAGGTTTTCAATTTTCAATGTAATTTAGGGGTCAAATTGATAGCTGAGTTTGAAGGACGACGCTTCGTTAAGTTGTTGTATCCGTGTGTCGGACACATTTCGGACACAACACTCACCAATATTTGTTTGACATGTGTGTCTGCTGTGTCCAACTGTGTCTTAATAAAAAGTAAAAAAAAAAAATTTCGAACACATTTAAATACACCTAAATACCATCACTTATCAGCGTATCCAATCTTATTCTTAACATATATTCTTGAAATAAATTTAGATATAGTATATATTATTATTTATTAAAATAAAAAATATTTTAAATATTTGATAATTAAAATAATATATTAAAAATAATTAAATAAATTAATTTATATTTTAATATCAATAAAATATCAAAATATCATTACGATTTATCTAAAAAATACTTTATCTAAAAAATACTTTATATTTTATATATAGCCTTCGTATATGAAAGTAAGCTTTTTTTGGGACTAATTCTTCTATTAGCGCAACATACGACTCTACTTTTATTCATGCATTAACACAACAAACTTATCTACCTCCTTTGGTAGGCACAACAACATCACAACACACTTATCTTTAACAAAACACACCAATCTAATTAAATAAAAAAAAAAATAAGAAAGGGATGCTGAGATGAATCATATAAGTGGAGTTTGTCATTCTTCATTGAGCTGTCCAATTCTGATGATAGGAAACTGGTGATTAGCAAAAGGCAATTTTCCTATCATAAGCTCTTTGGACACTTGATGCATGCTTGGTCGAGATTGTGGACTGTGGCTCAAGCAATTCAGTGCCAACTTTATGATCTTCATGATATCACCAACCATTAATTCTTCAGGATGTGGAGGTCTCTGATCTATGACTTCAACCAATAACAAATTGCAACTGATTAATGCTGTTGATGGTGACAACAATGAACTTATCAGATCCCCAGGATGCTTTCCCATAAGAATCTCCAAACAAAGCACTCCAAAACTATATACATCACATTTCTCTGTCACTTCCATTGTCTGAGCTAGCTCTACATTTAATCATTCAAATTTTCAAGTTATTCATAATAAAGCAATGTATTTATATGCTTAATTATTTTTATAAATAGTTACCTGGAGCTGCATAGCCAAAGGTGACTGCAAGTGTTGTCCAACTTGACCCAGGTTTCAAGAACTTGGCTGTTCCAAAATCAGATACATGAGCTTCATAGTCTGAATCTAGAAGAACATTCTTGCTTGATATGTCGCGATGAACAAGAGGGGGTATGCAATCATGATGCATGTATGACAAAGCATTTGCGACTCCTTTAACCACATTCACCCTCTTTTTCCAATCAAACAGAGTTGCATGTGTTTCATCTCTTAGTACTTGATCCAAGCTTCCACCTTCCAAGAACTTATAAACCAGAAATGAGAACCGCGAGTGCTGGCAAAAACCATACAGCTTTATGATGTTTCGGTGCCTGATTTCTGTCAATGCTTGGATCTCATTTTCAAATGATTTCAAGTTGGATGTTTCTGTATGAAGCTTCTTCACAGCAACAACCATACCTGAAGGCAACTCAGCCCTGTAAACAGATCCTTGCCCTCCAATTCCAATGATATATTTGTCATCAAAATTGTTGGTGGCTTCAATGATAGTTTCAAATGCCATTTTCCCATCATGGCTCCATATTGAAAAAAGTTCTTTTGGCTGTGTTTCTTGATTTGTGCCTGTTTTCTTTCTTGCTTTTCTACAAAGAATATATACAGAAACAGCCACCACAGAAAGCACAAGTACTAGTACTCCAAAGACAAGAAGCAATACCAATAACATGACCTTATGATTTTTGCTGATAAGATTGCTTGGACATGGCACCAAGCCAGATACATTACCACACAAGCCTTTGTTATTTTTCAATGATTCAATTGAAGAACTAAGAAAGGCTTTATTGTTTGGAAGAGGGCCTTCTAGTTGATTGTATGATATGTTGACAGAAATCAAGCTTGACATGCCATCAAAACTTGATGGAACTGTCCCAGAAAGATTGTTGTGTGAAAGGTTCAATAATCGCAATTCCTTCAACTCTCCAAGCACTTTTGGTATTGGTCCATTCAACAAATTGCCGCTAAGATCAAGAGAGTAAAGAGTTTGCAATGATTGAAAATCAGAAGGGATACTTCCCTCTAGTTTGTTGTTGCTCAAATTCAATTCCAACAAGTTGGGTAACTGCACAACTTGTCTTGGTATGTTGCCACTCAATTCATTTCCTGCTAGGTGCAAGATTTGAAGACCATGCAATGATCCTATATCTGATGGAATGTTTCCTGAAAGATGATTGTTGCTGATCTTGAGTTCAAACAGTCTTCTCATATTTCTTATTTCATTTGGAATCTTTCCACTCAAATGATTAGAAGAAAGATGAAGCCTTCCTAGATTGGTAGCCTCAACAATTTGTATTGGTATAGCACCAGAAATATTATTATTGGACATCAACAAGTTCTGAAGATTATGGCTCTTCCCCCAGTTTGGTGAAATTTGACCATAAAATTTGTTGTCACTCAGGTCAATATGCACCAAATTAGGATAAATGCCAAAATCTTGTGATATGTCTCCCTTCAAATGGTTCTGCTCTAACCTTATTCTAACAAGACTAGAGCAGTTCTTTAAGGTACTTGGTACTGGACCAGTGAAATGGTTGTGATCAACATTGAAGAAATTCAATGAACCACCTAAGCAAATGTTAGGTGGCAATTGACCAGTGAGATTGTTTGAGGCTACTAGAAAGTCAATCATGTTGGTAATGTTATTAATTGAGTGTGGAATGGTGCCAGTGAGTTTGTTAAAGGACAGTTCAAGAAAGGAGAGCCTTTTCAACTTTCCAATTGAGTCAGGAATAGATCCAGAGAGATTGTTTCCTTGGAGATATAAGGATTCCAAGTTGATCAAATTGCCAACAGAGGCAGGAATGTGTCCTGAAAGATTGTTAAAGCGGAGAAAAATCTCAACAAGACTTGTCATGTTTCCAATTGTGGAAGGAATGGATCCGGTGAGGCTATTCGAATCAAGTTGAAGCGAATAGAGATTAGACAAGTTTCCTATAGATGCAGGGATGGATCCAGAAAGTTGATTGCCATCAAGCCATAGCAATGTCAAGTTAGACATGCTCCCAATGGAGGAAGGGATTGTACCATTGAGGGTGTTATTAGAAATTGAAACTTCATGCAAATTGGTCATGTTACTAATTGTAGAAGGGATATTACCAGAGAGAACATTTCCTGACAAATCAAGATACTCAAGATTTGTTAACATGCCAATTTCATGGGGAATGGAACCAACAAGATTACTCTCAGCAATACCAAGAAACAAAAGGTTTCTTAGTTTCCCAATCTCAGGAGGAATGTGGCTAGAAAGATTGTTTTCTCCTAAGTCTAGATATGTCAAGTTGGCCAAGTTTTCAATGGAAGAAGGGATAGGTCCACTTAGATGATAACACAATGAAAGATCAAGCTTTTGTAAACTCCTCAGTGTCCACAATTCTTTAGGGATGGAACCCTCAAAATGATTTAAAGAAAAGTTCAAAGTGTTGACTTTTGACATGTTACCAATGTGTGAGGGAATGGTTCCATGGAACAAGTTGTTGTATATGTTTATGGAAATGAGGTTGGGAAATGAAGAGAAGCTAAGACTGTGAAGTGTACCTTTGAGTCCAAAGTTTTCAAGATTGATGGTTGTGATGGATTTTGATTTGTCACATTGAATTCCTTTCCATTTGCATGGACTTGTCCCGTTCTTCCAAGATGATAACATAACTTGGCTTTGGTTCTCAAGGCTGGCCTTCCATTTTAAGAGTGCATTTGCTTCACTTGATGAAGACACTTGTACTATAAACACACAAAGCAATATTAAGACAACCATTTTTTCCGACATAATTGGTGACATGGTTCAAACTTCAAAGGATAATGCAAGATATATATTCTTATGTTATCTTAGTAGATGGATTATTTTTGTGTTTATATATGGTGGTGAATGATGTAGAATTCGTGTTAATATATATACCGAGTGCATGGCACGTGAATAGTTTACGATTCACTATTGGAAATTCATGCACAAAGGATATCCACATTTACGAACTATTCTTTCCTAATAAAGACATGATGGACTTTGATTTCTTCACCACATGTGGTAAATACGCCCTTCAGTTCACAACATATTCTCTTTCTTCAAATGTCGTGGCTGCTTCGATGTTCATAATATATATATCATTTTAACATTTTTGTATGAATTGAAGAGCGTGCTCATGAGTTACAAAAGAAAGAAATAGAAGGTTTAAGATCTTAATTTCTTTTTACGAGTTTAACATAAATAATAGAAATTTGAGAATTTTGTTATATACTTTTATAATTTTATCATTTACCAAAATATTTGAGATAAAATGGTAAATAATAATAAATAGGAATATAGTAATTTATTGGAATAAAGAGGTAAATTAAGTTAAAATTGGTTGAATTTTTTTTATGTGGAAAATTTTGAAAATGTGGAGTTTGCAGATAAATAAAAATATCTAAAACTCTTGCTTTCTGAATGTTAAATCTCGGGAAGAATATTTAACCTTTTAAAACCTTCCAAATTTCTTCTAAACTAAACAAGAAAACACACCTTAATTAACTAAACAATCCCAAAAGCAAGTTGCAATGTTTATTTCTATTAAAATACATTGTTTTTATTAGTTTTTCTCCTCATGATTTATTTATGTCCAATAAATTTTAAAATTAATATTAATGTATTTTTATTTTTGATGTTAAGAATTTCCGTCATATATATATATATATATATATATAGTTTAGTTTTTTCTCCATTTCTTCTCAAATAAAGCCACGTGTTTCACAATTTACATTACCTTGATTTGAGTCTCCATTACTTTGAATTGTCACGCACCGTGTAAACAAATGTCATTACTAAGCAGTGGTACATAATATTAATGTGGATTTTTTATGTAAAAGAGATGACACGAATTCAATTATTAGCAAAAGAGAAGAGTTGAAACCATGTGTAATCAATAAAATTGAAAGAGTCAAAGAGTACGTAGGATCTTGTGGTTAGAAATCATATTTCAAAAATAAATTAAAAATTTTTAGGTTATACCACATTATTCTTTTATTAGACTTATGATGGAATTACTATTTATTTTCAAAGTTTAAAATAAATATTTAATCATCTCCAATTTGTGACGGTTGAATATAAGAATCTGCAATTTTAGGTGAGTATTGAGAGACTTTAATATTTGAGTTATAGCTTCTTTGTTGATGATACTTATTTTTATCTCTTTTATTACACCTTTAATTTGTGTGAGTAATATAGGTGGCTTTCTTTAATTTGCATTCACATATTACATACATGTGACTGCTTTGTTGAGAGCCATATATTCTAAGTACCTTTTAGACTTTGATCTTTCAAGTCTCAACCTATCTTTAATTTGTCTGCTTTGCGTATTAGTATTCATATGTGACCATGTTGAGTTGGGTTTTTTTGAAAGAGAAGGTAGGATAATTGGTATAACTGAATTTAGTCTAAAAGTTTTTAGTGGTGTAGAGAAGGAGGGTTAAATTTAGGATATTTTTCATATTTTTAAAATTTGAAAATTAAAAACATATTTTATAATTTTATTATTGTTGTGTTTGTGATATCGATAATGGAGGGGATAATTTAATTTTATATTATAAAAAATGAAATAAAATAAAATAGAAAAGAGAATATAATACATTTATGTATTCTAATTTAATCACTTTGTGTAATGTGATTTACATCTAATATCCACCATAATTATGGTAGACTTTTCATTATTTTTATCAAAGATTACAAACACCAATTCTCTAGAATTCTTCCTAATCCTATTCACGACGAACTCAAGCTCTTACCAAGTTTGTTTCGGTTAGGTTCACTCCTTAAACTCTCAATACTAAATGCTTACTCAACTTAATAAGAAAACTTCTTAGACTCATGATTACAAAATAGAAATATATCAAAAGAATTTTGACATAATAATGAATATTTTTTTTAAGTTAATTCTTTTTACTTTTTCTTTCAAATAATTTTTTTCATATACCCCACACATATATTACCTTTTACCATGAGAAATACAAAAAAAAAAAAAAAAACTAAAAAAATAAATATACCATGTACCTTCATGAAAGAAAAGAAATATGTGATAATTTAAAAGTTATGAGAAAATAAAATTTAATTAATTCTCTTTTTATTTATCATCGAAAAGGTAAATCTGCCAATAAATTTTTGACCTGGTGAATTTCATTTTTCTATTGCTAGTAAATCTGCTACTAACGTACAAGATAAATCTAATCTGACGAAAAATTCAACGACATTGAGTATTTTTTTTTTTTTTTAGTGATGAATTGAACTTTATCTTTGTGAAAGTTTGTTTATGAACTCTAGCCCACAACAACCTACTGTTCCGCGTTCTCACTTTAGCTTGTTTTCAAAAGATAAAAAACTCTAACACACAATATCTGAATTTTAAAATTATTCTCACAAAGAAAATCATCCTAACAGTGCTTTAATAACTTTTATTTTAAAAACTGAAAAATAACCATTTTTTTTTCACAAACTCTCTTTCCAAACATGCCCCTGAATTCGTGAAACACATGCATTCAATTCAAAATGTAATAATGAACGGAATGAAAATAAAGTAGAAAAGGAAAGTTCATCAGAGTCAATAAACTTCTATAAATAAAGAATAATGAAAGATAAAGGAAATAAAAGTTTGTTATTATTAATGTTGCAATTTGTAATAAGTGTAAAGAGCGTATCACATAAGAGAAAATAAAGAAAAATAAAGAAATGAAAAACTTATTAACTTAGCACCTTAAGATTTTGAGTTGTATGTAATATATTTTTATCTTATATCTTTTTATTTTTATTTCGTTCTTTTCTAAAATAATTTTAATAGTAAAAAACTCTCCAGGGTCTAACAAAATCTACAATAAAACGTCTGAACTCAAAAGCAAAAAACTTGGGGGAATTTCTTGGAATATATTCGGAGTAATAATGTGAATTGATTCGGATCTTGTATATTTTTTATGTAAGTTTTTTTTTTAAATATTTAACGTGAAAGTTAAGAAGTAGAATAACATAAAAAAAATAAAGATGTACCAAAATAAAGTTGATGTAAGTATCTCATTATTGTGGTATGATAATTTATTGCATGCTTTCGCTTTAGACATGAAAAGTATTTTATAGTTAGTTGTTTGTCCTTACATGAAAAACATCTCACTTTGAACAGTATATTTGACTGTAAGTAGATACTATATGGAACACAAAACATGAAAGAGCCTAAATGATAATTTGAGAAAAAATTAGCTATAAAATTTTTGAAATACATTATAAATGCGTTTTAGAAACATTCACTAGTTCCTTGTAAAAGTTCTTTGAGGAAATTCCTTAAGACATATGGTGATGAATTGATGGGAGAAAACATATATATATGTATGTATATATTATGACCCCCAAAATAAAAGGGTTAGTTACGCACGAAGAGGAAAGAAAAAAGAGACCTGCTACACATACAAATTTTTTTGACATACAAGTTTATACAAGTTAATTCTAACTCAATAAAATTCACTTTTATAATGCAAGAAAGAAGAGGAAGAGTTTTGAATTATACAAAATTTATCAATACACATACACCAAAAATTTTTAAACAATACAATATAAGTGACTTATATGAACTTGTATGTGTAAATAACTTGTATGTGAAGAATAATTAAAAAAAAATTGTCAATTAAATTATAAACTACTTTTTTTTTTTAAATTTAAGTAAATATAAAAGAATATATATATATATATATAAATGATTATATTTGTAATATATTTTTCATACGAATTTTTTTTTTTAGATTTATGTGATTTTTTGTATATTATATCATGAAACATTTTTTTTTTAAATTCGAGCCGATAAAAAGAGACAAATAAATGATTATATCTTTAACAAAAATTATATAATAATAAATCTTCATACAAGAAAAATAAAATTTTAATGAAACTAAAAGAATGAAAATCAAATATTTATTCCTTTTTTCAAGACGAAGATATATAAGTCCTGTTAAATTATTTGAGTAGTTGAGACAGAACTCAGTGCACAAATGGTGAAATAAAAAATTTGTGCTTTTTCTGTCTTTGCCTTTTACTAGAAAGATAAAAAAAAATTAATTATTACGGAAAATGTTCAAAAATATTATTGATGATTATTAGTAGTTAAAGAAAGTTGTTTACATACATCTCTTGATTATATAAAATAATCATCTAGAATTTTTTTTTTTTTGACAAACTCTTATTGGTACTAGGTAATATAATTATCAAGGGTGAAAGATAAGTGCGACAACAAGAGGCCAGGTAATGTAAAAAAAAAAAAAATACCTCTTTTGTTGTAATTGCTTTCGAGTATTTTTTTTTGAGAATTAATGCCCTTTAAAAATATATTTATCATTTTTATAATGGGTAAAAATTTACATGAGTTGTGTTTTAGCGTGAATGTTGTGATAGTCGAAATCTATTAAATGACAAATTTATCAAATTATCTAACTATTTTTAAATATTAACTTAATGTAATATATACATGTAAATCTACCAAATTAATTTTTTATAATATTTTTTTTGGTGATCGAATTGACCCACAACCCAACAAAGAATCTATACTTCAATTCTTAAATCCTAAAACACGCAGGGTATTTTATATATGAATTTAATTTTGATGTACTGTAAATATAAAATAATTTTATATGTGCATTTAATTACATAATACTATATCAATAAAAATAACTATTTTTTACATTGATAACGTAAATGTGAATGTTCATCCAAAAAACGAATATGATTATAGGACGGCATCAAAATTAATCTCTTTTATATATATGGCACTTAAAGTAAGGACTTGTTTGCCAAACAGCATACCCAAAGAATAAATCTAATACTTTATATTTAAATTAGTTTTAATTAAATGCAGCCATAACTAAAGAAGTTAATTATTGAGAGGGAAACAAAAAGTGACGAGAATACAGTGTAGCTCAAATGAAATTGATAAAACGCACTTTAAATATACTTGGAATGTTAAGTGTTAATGATTGAGTAATAAAATAATTCAGAAAAGAAATCTCTGTATATATGAGTGCTAATTGTGTGCCCCCTAATCCTGCCAACAACTACTCCTTCAAAACTATGGGGAGTTCCAATATTTACTATCTTCACCTTATTCTTTCATCGTTTCTTCTTTTCACATTCTTCCCGGAAACTGTCCATGGCAGCAAAAGGGTATGCTCTCTTGAGATTCTGCTTTGAAAAATCGTAGTAATAATGATGAATTTCCCATCTTTTTTTTGTTTTAATTTACACATACATTATTATTGTTGGTTTCTTTTCTTATTATTATTATTATTGTTTTTTTTTCAGTGTTACATTGTATACATGGGAGCACATTCTCATGGACCAAGCCCTACCACTTTAGACATGGAAGCCGCTACAATTTCTCACTATGGTCTACTAGCTTCAGTTTTGGGAAGGTATACAAATAAAGCATGGATTAGCAAGATGTAGTAATTTGATAATATATCATCAATTCTAAGATTACTACTCACATAAAGTCATTTTCATAGGAAGATGACATATGAAATGGTTAAATAGTTGAACTAATTATTTTTAATTATTATTTTTATATAAAGATAATTTTATGTGAGTATTTGTTTTATAAATATTATTAGTATATAATAGTTTGCTAATGATGACAAATGTTATTTAACAAGATTATATTGTTTTAAAAATCTTGTATATGCTACAACATAATTAAATGTTAATTAATACTAAAAGTTTGAGAAAATAAATATTATCACTACTTTGAACTTATTATAATAATATTGCTTCTTTTTTCTATAAAATTATATAAATATATAATACAAAAAATATGTATAAAGTGACATAAAAAATGAAAGTGACATTATCATTTTTCACAAATTTAATGATTTTGCTATAATGAAATTTTTTGGTTAGTAGATATTAATTCTATTTTGCTATGTATAGCACAAAAAAACATATAATAATGGACTAAGTGTGTTTACATTATTTGATAACAGCCATGAGAAAGCGAAAGAAGGCATGATTTACTCATACAATAAGCACATCAATGGCTTTGCAGCTTTACTTGACGAAGAAGAAGCAGCAATTATTGCAAGTGAGAATATACTTCATTCCAACAGTGTTTTTACCACACGAATTAATGTTAATTTTTAACCTAAACTAACAAATTGGTCCACCTATCGTGATTTAATTAAAGGGATACGAAATTAGACATCAAATTGGAGCAGATGCAGATCTAAATCTAAATCCTTGTTTTCAACTTGCTTTTTTTTTTTTTTTTACCTTTTGTCACCGACCCTATTATGTGCTGTCATTGACCCTAGTATGTCCCCAATATCCCCTATATGCCTTATGTAGTAATGACATTTTTCATGCTTTTATACTTATTTGATATATTTTAAAATATATATTTTTATATAATAATTTTAATAATTAATAAAATAATAAGAAATATTTTGAAAACATACATTAAATATAATCTAAAATCATGCTAGTATTTTTTTTATTGAATTTAACTCTAGAGTTAATCTTTTTTCAACTAATATTAATATTAATCAATTTTTTTTAAAATTATTTTTATATTTTAAACTCTAAATTTAAAATTGTAAATTTAAATTTTAAATCTTAAATAATAAATCCTCAAAAAAATAGAAATAAAAAATTTTACAATATAAACATTAATTAATATTAACTAATTAAAAATTAATTTTTTATACTTCTTCTTAATTTTAAATTTTTGTCAGAATTGCCTAAAAGTTATTCATCAATTAGTCATAGCCGGTGACAATAACTGACATGCAAAATGTGTATTTTGGGTGGGACAGAAAAAGCGAATGTGGTGTCAGTGTTCTTGAGCAAAGAGCGCAAACCTCAAACCACAAGGTCATGGGAATTTCTTGGACTTCGCAGAAATGCTAGGAACACTGCATGGCAAAAGGGTAGATTTGGTGAAAATACAATCATCGCCAACATTGACACAGGTAGTATAAAATTAAACAGTAACTTATATCCAAATTATTCTTACACATTAGAAGTGAGAAATTAATTAAACTTCTAAACATTCTATGATTCAATTCGTTCAATGAGGTAATTTTATTATTCTTGATCCTACACAAAAAACTATTGTACATTGAAAATGGCTGGTAATAATCTATATTTTATTTCTATTACTTCAGATTCTATAAAATTATTATGAAAAATACTCACATAATAAAAAAAACTCTGCTATGCTTTTTTTAGTTTTTTGGCATGTTTTTAAAGCGTGACAATAGAATTGTTTTTTTTAGTATATCTCTCTATGAAAATAGTATTGTAAATCTTAAAAAGTTTGATATGTTAAATTGAATTATATATTTTATTAAACTATCTAATAATTCATAATATTATTTTAATGTAAAGATGTTTTTAAGAGAGTATCTCCCCATTATTATTTCGGTGATTAATCAAAACACATTGACAAGGAGAAAGGAAAAGAGAAATTTGTAGAAAGTAAAAACTAAAGAAGTGAGCATTAGAAGTTAGTCAGTTAGTGTGAGCATTAGAAGTTTCTGGTTATAGATACTGACGTGGCAGAGTTAGTTAGTGTGAGTAGTTAGCTCTAACTGTATATATATCACGTAATTACCTTGCTAACTGATTTCTGGTATTTTTCACACACTACCAATCTGTTTTTACTTTTTACACTTCAAATCATGTAAATAACTGCTAAATAAGAACAAAACAACATGATTATTATGGTGTTTAAAAATATTTGTCTAATTTATTAAAAAAAATTAAAAATAAATATTTATTTTTAAAAATATAAAATAAATAATTATTAAATATTTAAACTTTATCATAAAAAATAAATTAAATAAAAATTAAATACTAAATTATAAACACCATAAAATTCATTACAAAATAATGTATAATATATGTATGGAAATAGATAACCAAACTCTCTCTCTCATTCTCGTTGTACAGGGGTTTGGCCTGAATCCAAAAGCTTTAGTGACAACGGATATGGCCCCGTCCCATCAAAATGGCAAGGGGGCAACGTTTGTCAATTAGACAAGCGCCCTCGTTCCACAAAAAATCCTTGTAACAGGTTATCATTTTAATTACATTCCTTTTTAATGTTAATGTACCGATAATATAACAGGGATATTTAATTATAAATTGTTGTATATTAAAACACATAAATCTGATGTATTAAACTTAAATTCTGATATATGTTGAATGAATGTGAAATAAACATACAGGAAGCTAATTGGAGCAAGATACTTCAGCAAAGCTTTTGAGGCAACGAATGGAAACATCATCAGCCCAGCGATGCATACAGCACGTGACTTCGAGGGGCATGGCACTCACACTCTATCAATAGCCGGTGGCAATTTTGTACCGGGAGCGCATGTATTTGCAGTTGGGAACGGCACCGCAAAAGGTGGGTCCCCAAGTGCCAGAGTGGCAGCTTACAAAGTTTGCTGGTCTCCCACAGAGGAAAAGAGTTGCCACGAGGGTGATATATTGGCTGCAATAGACCAAGCCATAAGCGATGGTGTCGATGTCATTAACCTCTCTGTTGGTGGTCGCCAAGTTGTAACTGCACAAGACATCTTCACCGATGCGGTTTCCTTAGGGGCCTTCCATGCAATTTCTAGAAACATCTTATTAGTTGCCTCAGCTGGGAACGATGGACCTGCACCTCAAACTGTTGTCAATGGTGCTCCTTGGATCTTCACCATTGGTGCTAGCACAATAGATAGGGAGTTTCGCAGTACCATTACCTTCAGTGACGGTCGACAAATCACGGTATCACACCCAATCATATAACATTACTTAGCTATATTCTCTCCCAACATGTTTAATTTAACGTGGATTTTGTAAACGAAAAAAAATTTGGTCAGCACTCAACCAGAAAAAAAAAAAAAATGAACAATCCTATATCATTGGATAAAATCTCACACCATTAAAAATATCAATGATAACTAATTAATAATTACAAATCACAAAACTTACTGAATTCCTAACACTACATAATCACTCATTTTGGGTTTTTGTTTTACTTTTGCCATAGTGTTTTGCTAAATATTATTAGTGAATTGATAAGTATTTTTTTATGTTTGAGACAATTATATTATGGTGATTATGATAATTATACGGACATGGTTGAAATTAAAATTATATTTTTTGTTATTTTGATAATATTTTTTTAAACAACACTTTTAAAAAAATGTTGTATAATAATAAAAATATATTATAAGTTTAACAATATTTTTTAAAACATTATAATTATAAAATGATTATGCTATGTGTACATTAAAATCAGTTTCTAAAGTCAGCCACCAATATAAAATACATATTAAAATATAAATATATGTTAAAAAAGTGTTAGGAAATCGGTAAATTTTGTGATTTATAGCCATCAATTAGTCATCATTAATATTTTTAATGGTGTGAAATTACATCTAATAGTATGGAACGGTAATACTATAGAAACAAAAAAACAGCCAGAAGTTGTCTTATTTAACATTTATTAATTATCACAATAATTAATAAATATTAAATAAGACAAATTATAACTATTTTTAGCTGATTTTTTTCTGTTACTAAACATTTTTAGATATAAAATTACTTATTTTTCTTTTATTAGTTAAGTACGGATAAATTTTAATAAAAGTGATCGCCTAGACTTTGTCATATAAAAAATTGACTTTTTAACGAACTCATCATACCATTGTGTCTTATATCATATTGTAATCTTGAAATAATGATTTCGGTTTCTTTTTCCCTCTCTTTACTAGGGAGGTAGTCTTTCAGTAACATTGCCACCTAACCAGGCCTTTGATTTTATCCTGGCTACTGACGGTAAACTTGCCAATGCCACAATTCAAGATGCGTAAGTTGTTTATACTAGCTACCTTCCTTTGTTATAATTAAATCTCTGTTAGAATTTGAAGTCTTAACCCATATGCTATTTTTGTTGCATATGTATATAGTCAATTTTGCAGGCCAGGTACACTTAACCGTACAAAAGTTGCAGGTAAAATTGTGAACTGCTTGAGAGAAGGGAATATAAAATCAGTTGCTGAGAGTCTGGAAGCAAATGCTGCGGGTGCAATGGGAATGCTGCTCGAAAATCAACAAAAACAAGGCAAAACAGTTAGCGATGAACCTCAGATGGTGCCCAGTGTCAATTATCGCAGTCGAGGGAGGGGTCCAACGCCTGGATACTTTCCTAACTCCCTAACATCCCACAATTCCAATCCTTCTTATTATGACGTCATAACTGCCACGTAAACTATTCTGATAAATAGTCCTTACTTCCTTACTACTCACGTGAAGTTGTTTTCATGTAAAAACAACCATATTTTTCTTTGATTATTACCAGAACTCCTCCTTCTCCGACGCCGTCTCTTACAGTAAAACTCTCCAAAGCAACAACGGTGGTAGGAACAAAGCCAGCTCCAGTTATGGCTTCTTATTCATCTAGAGGACCCAATAAGATTCAGCCATCCATACTCAAGGTATGTACTTACATTTGTTATTTAAGAATATTTTACTTTAGTATAATAATAATCCTTAATAATAATCTTGAATTAGATGGCTGAATTTGGTTTGGATGATTTCAGCCTGATGTGATTGCACCTGGAGTAAATATACTTGCTTCATATTCACTAGGCGTAAGTCCCTCTAATCTTGAAACTGATCGTCGTCGCTTCGAATTCAATGTGCTTCAAGGAACTTCTATGTCCGCCTCTCATGTTTCTGGTATTGCCGGACTTCTCAAAACACGTTATCCTGATTGGAGTCCTGCAGCTATTAAATCTGCAATCATGACCACTGGTATGCTAATGATCTATATCTATATCTGCTCTATATATACATATCATAGCTTCCATAGACACACTAGTTGATGCATTATTTAGTATAAAATAAACATAGAGAGATAGAAGGACGCGCGCACACGCACACTTTAATTCATGTAGCTAACTCCACCTAATGAGACGAGGTTTTGTTGTTGTTTGTATATATATATATATATATATATATATATATATATATATATATATATATTTAAGATTATTAATTTTTTACCTATTGAAGTGTGTATGATATCCTTGATTCCATTATTCCAGCAACCACACGGGACAACACAAATAGGCCGATTCAGGATGCATTTGATCGTGATTTAGCAAACTCATTTGATTATGGGTCAGGACATGTTCAACCTAACCTTGCAATGGAGCCAGGACTTGTTTATGATCTTCACCTTATTGATTATTTGAACTTCTTATGTGCATCTGGATACGACCAACAAGCAATTTCAGCACTTAATTTCAACAAAACTTTTGTTTGTAAAGGAAGTCATAGCATTGATAACTTGAACTACCCTTCAATTACACTACCAAATCTTGGGTTGAGTCCGGTAACGGTTATTCGTACATTAACCAATGTAGGCCCTTCAGGCACATATAATGCAAGTGCCAAAGTGGATGGATGCAAAATTACTATCGTGCCCAATTCCTTGACTTTCAAGAGAATGTATGAGAAGAAAACATTTAAGGCCATAGTGCAGGCATCAAGTGTGATTCAAGTTGATAAATATCAATTTGGTGAAATGATATGGACAGATAGAAAGCATAGAGTCAGGAGTCCTATCACAATCAGACGCCGCAAGTGAAAAATCTTGTGAATTGAGTGTGTTAATATTTGTTACTAGTATGTATGTATGTGAAATAATAATGTCTGTAACATGTTATTACTATAATATTTAACTGTTGTGTACTTGTGTATGTGCTTGCGTAACAATAAATTTATGGATGCGTAACAAAAAATTGCTGAACATACTTGTATCATTATTTATTCTAATCAAGAGCTGAAATCGATATTCAATATCCAAATTTGTTTTGTCTTAATTTCCTGGTTAGATTTTGTGTTTTGATTTTTGTGTCTATTTTAAAGGCATGTGCAACACCGTGGTATCTTGAGTTTTGTGTTCCTAGTTATGGATTTAATAGAGTTCAAAACAGAATGATTATGCAGAGTAGAAGGATTGAAAGAGAAGAGACTTAATCTAAATTGTTTTCTGTATTATTGTTAAAGTTAGTTTTCCATCTCTACCACTCTCACTACTGATAGCTATACTGGTAGATACATAGGAAACTTTGTTACTGATATTAACTACACTAACTAACTATGTAATTCTGTTCTAACTAACTTTTCAATTCTGTTTCTTGCTTATCACGTAACCTCCTCTGCTATACTCTTATCCTCATTAGGATTTATGCTTATGCCTTACGTGTTTATAGACTTTGTTTTTGGCTATATATATTATATTGTATTGTATGGTTTGATTAGTAATAATATCAAATTATCAATGTAAATGTTGCTTTCAGTCTCTAACCACTTACTCGAAAAACAAAACGTCTTCAAACAGTTACCTATTGATGTGTTAACTGTTAAGTATGAGATTTACGTAAAAATGATTTGTGAAAATAGGAACTAATAAATTCTTAAAATAGTAATTAGATAAATTATAATTAGGTTGAATGGTGTCAGTATCAAAAAATAATAATTAGACATGTTAGAGAATCATTAGAATCATTTTAGATCTGTCAGTATCGTTTATATTTATATATCATATCTGTATATTAATTGTAGGATTCTATGCTTTTATTACTTTGATTCTTTTGGCACCTATATATACCCCTTGTATATTGTACTTTTTGATCAGACTGAATAATACACAAAACACTTTCTTTAATTTGGTCTCTTGTTTCTAACATGGTATCAGAGCCTTGGTATCCTCCTTGAAGAAGATAGGTTGTTTTTCTTGTGGTGAAATCACCGTAGTTTTTGTATTTTTTTCTATGCCATTCTTCTTTCCCTTTTGTCACTCCTTTGATGCTTTTTCACCTTACCGACTAGCCTATTTTGAGTTGAATGATCAAACACCATTGTCATCCGCTACTTACCTATTCTAATGAAGAAATTATATAGTTTTCGCTCTCTTTCGGCAGTTCCATTTACGTTCTCTTGTGGCAGTTCCGTCTGCGTTCTCTCGTGGCAGTTCCGTCTGCGTTTTCTCGTGGCAATTTCGTCTGCGTTTCGTCTATGTTTCCTTGTGGCAGTTTCGTCTAGTCCTTTTATTTTGTTTCCTCCGGCAGTACTTTGTGCTCACTTTTCGACTTTTTCCCGACGCTTTGGTTTGTCACCGCCGCTACCATAGCCTTCTCCTTGTTGCGACGTTTCCAACGCCACTAGAATCACCACCATATGCCGCCGGACGCGCCGGTCAAAGTTGGCTATCCGGTTGAAGCAGCCCTCCCTCCAGACGCCTCCAGCGCCGTTGGATCAGCGCCTAGATCAACGACTCCAGACGCGCCACGTGTCACCAAGCAGCCAGACGGATCCCGATCGCCCGACCTGCGTTCCCGACCCGAACCGCCCTTCGACCCGCGTGTTCGCCCGCCCAGTCAGCGCCTCCCTGTCTCCAATCACGCAGCGCCACGTGTCCCTTTGCATTGACGTGGCCGCTGACGTGTCATCTGACGTGGCACTGACTTGTTGCTGACGTGGCACACAGTGGGACTCTCCCTAAGGTTTTTTGGTGAGATTTTTCCGATTCTGTCCTCCGTTTTCTCATTTTCGGCTCCCAAGTTGCAGTTTTTCTCTCCTCTCCGTGATCTCTGTATTTGCTATTATGGAAAAGTCAGCTGTTTTTGCTACCACACACAGAAAGGATATATTCTGTCGAAATTGTAACAGTTTTGGACACCTCTTCTCTGTCTATCCCTCTGTTGAATGTCGCACATGCCACCAGAAAGGTCACATTAGCTACCACTGTTCATAACTTTTCTGCCATTATTGCAAGCTCTCTGGACATTTGATTACTACTTGTCCTACTCGCCCACCACGTCCTAAGCCTGCTTCTGTTGTTGATGCTACTCTTGAATCTACCACCTCTGCACCTCTCAACCCGTCTCCTGTCTCTTTATCTAATATTGCATCTCTTCTTCGCCGCCTTCTCTCCCTTTCTAGTAATACCCCTGCTGCTCTTTCGACTCCTTCAGGTGATTCTAAATGGTATTTTGACTCGGGATGCTTTAATCACATGTCTCCATTGAGTAATCTCTTCTCGTCTCTGTCTTCCACTACAAATGCACCTTCTGTCAACACTGGTAATGGTTCCCTTTTGCACGCAACACACAAGGGTTCTATCTCCCAGTCGACTCTTAATCTTTCTGATACTTATTTTATTCCCAACTTAAGCTTTAATCTTGTTTCTGTTGGTCAACTTGTTGATTTGGATTTTGATGTCACTTTTTCTATCTCTGGTTGTCGTGTACAGGATTGTCGAACGGGACAAGTCATCGGGACTGGACGTAAGGTTGGAAGGTTGTTTGAAGTTGAGAATCTTCATATTCCTCCTGTACCAAATCTCTGTGCTGCTTCTTCTCCATCTACCCTTCACTTATGGCATCAACGTCTTGCCCACAGCTCCTTAGGAAAATTGCGTCCTCTTGTGTATTAAGGTGTTTTGGGTCAGGTTCCTATTGAATCTTTTGATTGCATTTCTTGTCAAACTGTCAAACAGTCTGCTTTATCTTTTCACAATAATTTCTCTCTTGTTTGCTCTCCTTTTGATCTAATTCACTCTGATGTTTGGGGTCCCGCTCCCACCGCTTCTATGGGAGGAGCTCGATACTTTGTTGTCTTCATTGATAATTATTCACGCTTTACTTGGGATTATTTGATGGCCAATCGCCATGAGTTACCTCAGATTTATATTAACTTTGCCACTATGATTAAAACTCAGTTTTCCAAGGTCATTAAGGTTTTTCACCGTGATAATATTATGGAATACCGTGATTCCAAACTCTTAAAATTTCTTGCAGAACATGGTACCTTGTCTGAGTTTTCTTGCCCTGGTACGTCTCAACAAAATGGCCGAGCTGAACGCAAACACCGTCACATTCTTGACTCTATTCGTGCAATGCTTCTTTCTTCTTCCTGTCCTGAGCGTACTTGGGGTGAAGCTGTTCTTATTGCTGTTCATGTCATCAATAGACTCCCTTCTTCTGTTCTTAGTAATGTTACTCCCTTTGAGCGTCTTTATCGTACCTCCCCAGATTATAGTTCTCTTCGAGTTTTTGGTTGTGTCTGTTTTGTTCTTCTTCAGCCTCATGAACATAGCAAACTTGAACCTCGGGCTCGTATGTGTTGTTTCCTTGGTTATGGCACTGAACACAAGGGTTATCATTGTTGGGATCCTCTCTCTAAACGTATTCGTATATCTCGTCATGTTGTCTTCTGGGAGCATCATATGTCTTCTGTCAGTATCGTTTATATTTATATATCATATCTGTATATTAATTGTAGGATTCTATGCTTTTATTACTTTGATTCTTCTGGCACCTATATATACCCCTTATACATTGTACTTTTTGATCAGATTGAATAATACACAAAACACTTTCTTTAGTTTGGTCTCTTGTTTCTAACAAGACAAATTATAATGGGAGCCATTTAGATAAAAATGTTTAAAATGTCTTTTTTTTAAAGATTTTTTTAATAATTAAAATTTAACACATATAATCGATTATACCATGTTATTTTTATTAAAATTAGGCCAAATAAATTAATTTGACAAAAAAAATGGTGGATCAAATTTTGAATTAATCTAAATTAATAATATTTTTTTTATAAAAAATGACTACAATACTGCTATTATAAAAAATAACTAAAATACTCCTATTATATATTAATTTTTGAAAATCCTAAATTCTAGCTCTTTTTTTTTTATTGTCATAGAGTTAGAATTTAGAATTTTCAAAATTTATATATATATATATATATAGGAGTATTTTAATTATTTTTTATAATAAGGATATTGTAGTCATTTTTTATAAAAAAAAATTAATTTATTGAATTTTTGGTTAAACTAATTTGTCCGGTTTAATTTTAATAAAAAATAACACAGTTTAACGATTATATGTGTTAAATTTTAATTATTAAAAAATATCTTTAAAAGAAGACGTTTTTAATATCTTTATCTAAGTGGCTCCCAATTATAATAACCTCTAATTTTAAATGATAGAGGTAAAGTTTTACCGAAAAAAAATTCAACCGTAAATATAAATATTGATTTATATGAAAATATGCATTAAAATTAAGGCAACTACTGCAATGAAAATGTCAAAACAGAAAAGCTCTGCATACAAGCCATTAGGGCTTGTATGCTTTACAAGTTCATTAAGTAATAAACCCAAAAAACGCGCTGCTACACATACGTCGAATACACGCGCTCTATAAATATCATGCGTATATATAACTACCAAATTTTAAAAGATCTGTTTCCTTTTTCGTTCTCCTTATTTTCAGATTTGCTCGTTTTCTTCTCGCGCGTCTTCCTCCTTCTTCTCGATCGTTCTTTTCTCCTCCTTTCTCACTGGTATGTTCTTTGTCATTTACGCTAGTTTCTCTCTCTGCAACTCCATCTTCGTTTTCTATTCGATTTCTGAAATCAAAGTTTGAATTCGTTTTTGAAGATAATGGATGATTCAACCTCAGATTGTCAGCTGAATCCAGGCGAAGTGGACTATGAATTTGAATCTAACGAGGTTCCTGAGGTTTGATTTACATAGGATTACTCTGAATTTTGTTGCAGTAATTTGTATAGCAATGTGTAGGGGAATAATTTGTGAACATTGACTGTCAAAATAATGCATGAAGATAAATCTGTGGATTGAATGTAATGTATTAGTTTTGATTAATTATCTGAAATTTATAGCAGATGCTCGGGTGTAGATCAGACCTTTTTTGGGTGTATTTTTGCTAGAAGTGTGGGTGTATTTACACTTTACTGCTTTTTTGTTATTTTAATTGAGTTGTTGTTGTTCAGGTGTATTATATCAGACATGATTGGGTGTGTTTTCAGTTTTTGACATGGTGTATTCTGCAGCCTGTGTATTTACAGTTTATGGCTTTTATTGTCATTTTAGTTGAGTTGTTGCGGTTCGGGTGTATCATATCAGACATGATTGGGTGTATTTGAATCATATCTATGGGTGTATTTACAGTTTTTGACATGGTGTATTCTGCAGCCTCTCTCGGTTGTTGATGACCAGCTTGTTTCGAAGGTTGGAATGACTTTTACCACCCTTGAAGATGCTGGAAAATTTTACAGGAACTACGCCAAGGCTGCAGGTTTCTCTACAAGAGTTCGGAGCACAAATAGGAAGGGAAACGAGATTAAGAATCAACTGATTACATGTAGCAGAGAAGGAAAATGGAAATCTAAAATATCTCTGACCTAGAAGACCAATCCGACAGCCGGTTTAAACTGTCCTGCAAGAATTTATATACACACATTGAAGGATGTCGGTGCTTGGATCATTTCAAAGGTTGTGCTGGATCATTCACACCCCTGCTGTCCAAGTAAAGCAGAGATGCTCAAACAGCACAGGGAACTAAGCATGTCCATTCGTCGTACAATAGAGAATAACGAGGAGGCCGGTATCAGACCAAGCAAAACCTACCAATTATTTGTTGCGGCTGCCGGGGGTCACCGTGAGTTAAATTTTATCGAAAAGGACGTGAGGAATTACATTACCAGGGAAGTGCAGAATGTTTCCGAACAAGAAGATGCAAAGGAATTCGGAAAATATTTGTTAAGAATGAAAGAGAAGAATCCGAAATTCTTTTTTGAGCTCGAACTCGAGGAGGATCAATCGATTAAGCTGGCTTTTTGGGCCGATGCAAGAAGTAGAGCTGTCTTTGAGTATTTCGGAGACGTCATTTCATTTGACACCACCTACAATACAAACAGGTAACAAACTGCCCCTGTTTATGATGCTAAATTAATGTATTTTTATGAATCCGCACCAGAGGTGTATATTGGCTGTTTCATTGGGTGTATACAAAGCATTTGTTGGGGTGTACCTAATGATTTTGCATTCTGCACTATGGTAATTTGTTTCAGGTATAATTTGGTTTGTGGTTCTTTTGTCGGGGTGAATCACCATGGTCAGTCAACACTTCTCGGATGCTCTTTGATGAAGAACGAAGAAATTGAATCATTCAAATGGTTATTTCAATGCTGGCTTCGTTGCATGGGAGCAAACGCTCCGAAAGGGTTTCTCACCGATCAATGCGCATCAATGAAAAGGGCTTTAGAGGCCTGTATGCCAACAACAATTCACCGTTGGTGTATTTGGCACATCATGAAGAAGATTCCAAGCAAATTAAACGGGTACAAGGGACATGCCGATATTGAACAAGAAATGAGCCAAGTTGTTTGGAACTCTCATAGCAAAGACTCATTCGATAGGAATTGGAATGATTTTCTGCTGAATTTTGGTCTTGCGGACAACAAGTGGCTTTCAGGTAATGTCTTTTTAAAATCTGCAGCAGAGGTATAAATTGCATGTTTTCTCGGGTGTATTTATAGTTTGTGTTTGGGTGTATTCTGCAGATCTGTATGAAGACCATCACATATGGGTTCCTATCTATCTGGATCACCACTTCTGGGCAGGGATGAGAAGCACACAAAGGAGCGAGAGCATGCATTCATTTTTTTAACAAGTTTATCACCCGGAACAGCTCGCTTATTCAGTTCGTCAAACAATACGATAATTGCCTCGGAAGCAGGGAGCAAGCTGAGAGAGAATCAGATGCTGCAGATTTTCATACGGTCATACCGTGTGCAACCAAATCCTCCATTGAAGCTCAGTTTCAAGATGCGTACACTCATCAAAAGTTTAGGGAAGTCCAAGCGCAATTCAGAGGAAAGGCGAATTGCATCACCAGATTAACGAATTCCGCTCTAGGCTATTCAGTATACGAAGTCGGAGAACAAGTTTCCAGCTCAATATTCAACAAGTTCGTGGTTACTTACGACTCAGTTGCAGCCGAGGTAAAATGCCAATGCTTATTATTCGAGTCGAGAGGGATACTGTGCCGTCACGCACGAAGCATGTTAAGCTTCGAACAAGTAAGCCAAGTGTCACCTAGATATAAACTGGAACGATGGAGCAAGAAGGTAAAGAGGCGACACACACACATCAAGAGCAGCCACGACGAGCCACTGATGGAGCCAAGAAGCAAGAGGTTCGACCAATTGGTTTTTCGTTCGCAAAATATTTGCGAATTTGAATCCGAATTGGAGGAGCTGACTGTAATTCTGCACCGTGCGTACGATAACGTCATGGCCGAGATGGAATCATTAAAAGCCAAAAGGAAGGGGACATCTTCTTTATCCCACGAAGACGCCAACTTGGAATCCGTTAACGAGCTTCAAAGCCCGCCAAGGATTCGAACAAGAGGACGTCCAAAAAATAGGCTAGGTTCAAAGTTGGACAAACAGATTGCAAATGCCATAAAGAAGAAGAAAACGAAAGTTTTAAGCGAGGTAAAAGTAATGTTCTTTAAATTTGTGGCGATTGAGTTTATTTTTCTCATTAATAGTTTAGCTAATATGTGAGTGTTATATTCAGATAAACCTGTTTGATGCTGCATCAGTGGTGCATTCAAATTCCAGCCAATATCAAGGACATGTTATGAATTATCAGTTCAGGGTACCAGCAGTAGGGGATAACTCTTTGGGTGTATAGTTTTACAGAATATGGGTGTAAAAACACTGTTCTTTTGGGTGTATTTTTGTTAATTCACAATTTACATATAGATACATATATATAATATTTGTGTTTAGGGTTTTAGGGTTTACAGGTTGGGGTAAGGGTTTATGTTTTAAGTGTTTAGGGTTCAGGTTTTTAGTCTCAAAGCATCAGGGGGGATAGATTTCAGGGTGTATATTCAACTTTATTTGGGTGTAAAAATTCGCAGGTTATGGGTGTATATTTGATTTGATGTTTTTCTTCATATTTTAGTACCTGTAATTCATACATTTTGAATACAGCACAGACAGTTTGGGTGTATATTTTAAGCAATCTTGGGTGTATATTAAACTTGCGTTAGGTGTAAAAGTTTATATTTTGTGTTTATATCTGCCTTTGATATTTTTCTTCATATTTTACCACCTGTAATACAGCACAGACAATTTAACATCACAGACATTTTGGGTGTATATTTTAAGCAATCTTGGGTGTATATTAAACATTTCGTTGGGTGTAAAAGTTTATAATTTGTGTTTATATCTGTCTTGATGTTTTCCTTCATATTTTACCACCTGTAATACAGCTTTTGAATACAACACAGACAGTTTAACAACACAGATAGTTTAACTATGGAAAAAAATATACATTGAATAGAAGTTGTTGATAAATGGCAAATTTTTACCGTATTTGTTCATTTTACAAACTACCCAGCAGTTGGATTACGCAGTTTCTATATCAGTAGAATTTATTTGACAAAACGAACTCAATAATACGGAGGATGGCTTCGACAGCCTTATTGCATTACTCTCTCTAATTGCTTGATCTCTGTCTTTATTCATTTCACTGAATAGTATCCGCGAAGCATACTCCACTCTATAATGGTCCACCTCCTCCTACAATTAAAAAGTATATTCTGTTTAAACAGCAATATTAATTCAATAAAGTAATACAGAGTTATATAGTTCTAAAGACAGTTACCTGTTTCCAATTATCTCATTCATACTTCCCCTTTTTCATGTTTTCCGGCTCAATTAACTCAAGTCACTTCATAACGTAGATAGCGCAGTCATAGATGAAAATGAAGAAAATAAATTACAAATCTCATTTAGGAAAGTTTAATGTTCAGAGTCACAAATTTATACCTTGATTTTTGGCCTGATATTTTAACATATGATGCTTTAATTTCCTTCTCCTTCTCGTCTTTCTTCAGAGGTTTCCCGCCGGCATATGCTCTCAATCTTGAAAATACATATTCCTTAAATACCAAAACAAATCAGTAATACACCCAAATCAATGCACAAGATACAACCAACTGAATGGACAATATACACCCAACACAACTAACGAAATACACCCAACTTGATAAACAACATACACCCAACTTGATCAACAAAACACACCCAAATGGTTCTACAAAATACACCCAACTCGACAAAGAAATTACACCCAAAGGAGAACATAATTACACCCAAAGCAAAACATACATACACCTTATATTGAACTGAAATAGACCTATCTATTAAAGTAAAGAACACAGAGGCAACTTACAGTGAATTTATTAAGCTTCTTTCTCTCATCTCTTGGAGCTTTCTTGTGTAGCGGGTCAAGTATATGACATCTCCGCTTTGTTGTATCAATCACCCATAACCACCAATGGCCCGAGTAGCAAACAGGTGCAAAAATCTGAAGGATTGCCACATTTCAACAGTGTGTTATTTTATTTGGCATATAAGTAAAGAACGGTACTAACAAATTTAGCAAATGAAAACTTACATATGGATGAGAAGTTAATTTTTTTGCATCTATGAAGGGAATAAAACTCGGGTAGTATTACACCCTGAATTCTTTATTGGTTTTAGGTGATATGAATTCCCCTTTGGGTGCTTCGAAAGGGCCATGTTCTGCAACAATTGCGAAACAACAAATAAAATACTGAAAATACACCCAAGTGAATACTTTAAATACACCCAAATGACTACACAACTTACACCCAATCGAACGTAAAAAATACACCCAAATCAATACAGAAAATACACCCAAAATTCGTAGAAGTAACACTTATCACAATATCGGGGGGGGGGGGGAGACAGTATACTTGTTCTTGAAATCTTTTATCATTTTTTTGGTTGAGGATGATGCACATGGCAGATACAATCTAGAAATATATGCCGAAATCAATTTACATTAATAAACATAGCAGTGAACTTTGGTGTAAAAACATTAATGTTATTCTAATATTACATCAGATTCTATATAACTTTCTGCCTGGAGTGATGCAAGGTGCATTCTATTTAAAATGTAATTATCTTGGGCAATCAGAGTGCACATGTGGTCATACTCGTTAGTACCGCCATCTGCGTACGTCTTCAGTCGCGTCCTCCAGATGTAGCACTTTTCTTTCATATCATCCGTAATCTGATTTATTCCCTCAGGAGTTTCAAACTTCCCAGAACTTTCTCCCCCAGTCTCCCTTTGAATTTGTGGACTTTTACTTTTTTCTTTCGCCGCACTGCTTGCTATTTTTTGTACCAAATCGTCTAATTGTTCTAGCAAATTTGCAATTTCTGGAGATTTTGCCCTTTCTGTCTCCTGCGTTGACGCTCCCTCCTAGCTTGAATCAGTCAAGCCAAGGCTGAATGATGGCACTGGATCTGTTTTAGGAACATAGGATGCTGTCTGTGCCATCATCATCAGGGCAGCAACGTCTTCTGCGGCTGGATGACTGCGTCATCATGTATAACGTATTATAAGAGTAAGAATATACGGATCATAAGCAAAGATTGATTTTAGTCTGATGAACTTACATTTTAGATGGAGCTGGGGGAAGCGTGGGTGTGGTTTCTTGAAGTTGTTGGGAGGTTCAGGAGTGCTGCACAGTTACACAAAATTAATCATGGCGAAAAAAAAACTACTCAGGAACAATATACACCCAAACTGTTACCAAATATACACCCGAACTGTAACCCAATATACACCCAAACTCTAAACAAATATACACCCAATACTATTTCTTACGTTTCTGTAGTTCCTTCAATCTGTAGCAGAGGGGTTGGTTCAAAATCTGACTCAGGTGTTTCTTGAAGTTCCGGCACAGTGGTTGTTTGGGACGCCGGCACAAAAACTTGAATCGGGACTCTAAACAAGAAGAAAAATGAAAGGTTAACAACGCCTTTGAAAATAATAAGGTTATAAGGTTGAAATATTCTTGAAAAACTCACATTACAAGCGCATCCGACGGTGTCTGTTCCCTCACTACCATCATATTCGAATCAGCCGGCTCACTGGCTGACTGTTGAACCGGACTCAACCTAAAATACTCCCAAAGAAAGTCAAAAAATACACCCGAACAATTCAAAAAGAAGACAGGCTTTGTTTTTTGAGAACTTACATACTTGCAGTTTTTGCTTTTTTTTCCTGCCTTATTTTTCTTGAATAAAATAATAAAGAGCTTTTTTTCTAAAAAAATATATATACAGAATTAGAAGTAGAAGGTAATAGAAGAACAAAAGTAACAGTTATTTGAAAGAGAAATTACATGCTCTCTGTCGGCTGGTTTACACTACTCTGTTCTGTGCGTCCTTGAGAGGAAGGATCATCACTTCCCAAGTTCACAGCTGGTATTCTAAACAGATTTCATGTTATTCAGACAAAATATGATACAGGTATAAAATAGACCCAAATGAATACACAAGATACACCTAACTTAATGGACAATATACAACCAACACAACAAACGAAATACACCCAACTTAATAAACAACATACACCCAACTTAATAAACAACATACACCCAACTTGATCAACAAAATACACCCAAATGGTTTTACAAAATACACCCAACTCATGATAACAAGATTTTATTAAATAAAGCTTCTTACGTTTCAGAGGAGACATAGCGACCTTCTGTCGATTGCAGGTCAGCTTCGTTCTCCCTGCGAAACAAGAAACAATTATTAGCAAAGAAAACACACTAAAATCTGAAATAGACACCCCAACAAGACATACCCCTCTACAGCAGTTTTTTCAACGTTTTCCCTTAGCCATTCATCTAGATCTTCACTTGATATTTCATATCTCTCATTACATTCATAAAAGAAGATGTTAACAAAAATAATTACGATGATAGACGGTAGTATAGCTTATGAGGTACTGTACCTATCAAAGTATTGATCTTCTTCAGGAGATGAATGCTCAACAACAACTTTTTTCTTTTAGGGTTGTGTTCTGGGTGGAAAAAAAAGTATGAATTAGAAATAAAAAATTAATTTTATCACAGAATATTATCCAAAGAAGTGCTTACTTTTTTGGTGTTGTTTTTGTCTTTTTCTTTTTCTTTTCCTTCTCCACCGGTGATGATTCTTCGCTTCTATAAGTTAATAAGAGACACTTCAGTTAATACACGAAATCTTTATAATGAAGCCAAAAGAAAGGAGTAATAATTTCAGAACATTACTCATCACTTGATTCAGATTCAGATTCTGAATCAGAATCTGACTCCTCTTGACTCTTCTTTCTTTTTCTGGAGTCCATTCTGGAAGGCAAACAATCATTATTTAGAACATACTAAAGATAAAATACACCCAAGTGAATGCACAAGATACACCCAACAGAATGGACAATATACACCCAACGCAGCAAACGAAATACACCCAACTTAATGAACTACATACACCCAACTTGATCAACAAAATACACCCAAATGGTTCCACAAAATACACCCAACTCGACAAAGGAATTACACCCAAGTATGGTACTTACTTTTTCCCCTTTTTGCTGGGGTGTTTTCTTGGTGAATCCTCTGAGTCTTCTTGAGTCTCAGACTCAGAGGTAGAACTGTCACTGTCAGTAGTTGTTTCTGTCTCCGAAGACGATGTTGAACTCGCCTTCCTTTTTTGTTTTTTTATTTCTTATTTTTTTTTCTTTTTTTTCTATTTTTTTCATTTTTTCTCTTGTCTCCGCCATCTTTACAATCCCCTGAAACATTAGATATTTTAGTTAGCAGCATTCAGGTAAATAAAATATACCCAACATATTATGTTTACTTACCAAAATTTCCTCTGTTTCTGCACTCATTCTTTCCACCAACTGCTCCTTACTCCAGTTGGCAATCCAGGGTTTTGGGGGTCTTTCAGCCCTCTTCTTGCCTTTGTTTTTTGAAAGATGAAAGTAAATTATCATCAGGGCAAATAGGCAGCCATCAATTGCCTTCTTCTTTTTCTCCTTGTAGTCGGAGATGCCCTTGACGATGAAGGTCAAAACATGCCCCCCCCCCCCCCAGTTTCGCTCAGTGATGCTGTCCATCTCAAAAATTGGGGACAGGTGCACATGCGAGATTTTGTTTATCGTCATTGGCAAAAGGAACGCCATCTGTATATAGAGGATGAAAATTCTCTTGAACATTAGGCATTCCTCTTCGTTACTAACGCCGATATCCATCATCTCATCGGTAAGACTTTTGAGGGTCTTACCCTGGAATCTTCTAAAAATTACTTTGTCATCCTCAGAAAGTTTCTTATACTCGACTTTCTGAGGAAATAGATCTCCTACAAAAAGGAAAACAACAAAGTATCAAAGTCGGTTCAAATACACCCAAGCATCAACTTAAATACACCCAAGCATCAGTTAATATACACCTATAATTTTTAGCTAGTTACCTGTTGCATTGATGCCAAGCGCATGACCTATCTTTCTTGGTGTTATTTTAAAAGAACCATATCCTGTTTCCAGTCTGTTCTCCCCAAGTTTGAAGTTGTTTGCCAGCTCCCTTAACAGTTGGTGATGCACCCTTAGTGGTGGGATGTGCATCAACCCACCGAATCCGAGACCCTCACAATTGCCTTCTTCTCTTTACTCATGTTTCTGAATTTATCACTTAGGAGATGTGTGGCACACTTAAGGTCTTTTCTTTGGTTTCTTGTTGCCATTTTCTCTGAAATGAAAAATACACCCAAAGATATCAGTAAGATACACCCATATATATGAGTCAGATACACCCATTAATAACAGTAAGATACACCCATATATATGACTCAGATACACCCAAAGATATCAGTAAGATACACCCATATATATGAGTCAGATACACCCATTGATAATAGTGAGATACACCCATATATATGAGTCAGATACACCCAAAGATATCAGTAAGATACACCCATATATATGAGTCAGATACACCCATTGATAACAGTGAGATACACCCATAGATATGATTCAAATACATCCATATATATCAGTCAGGTATCACTCAAACATGCTTCAATATCAAGCAACATTGCAAGGTCAAGCAATATACACCCCCCAATCTACGGAATATACCCCCAAAAATCAATTACCAGAAGAACAAGAATAACAGTAAAACCTAGAACAACAACGTAGAAGAACAGTGTAACAAAGAAGCAAGAATAACAGTAAAACCTAGAACAACAACGTAGAAGAAAAGTAAAACCTAGTTCGTAATCTGGAAAATATACAGGAATCGTAATGTAACGTACCTTGAGTATTGTAGTTTTGTTTTCTATGGAGATTCTTGATCGAGAATTTGATGGTGTGATGATGGAGGTTTCGAAGGTTAGCGACGAGTTGTATATCTTGATTTTCGAATTTTGCTCGAAAATGGAAGGGTTTCGTTTTTTTTGAATTGCCTTGAGAAGTGGAAGAAGTGGAAGAGTCTGCCATTACTCGAAGCAAACGTAACCGTTTGAGTGGGAGCGCGTGAATGTTACACTCCATTCAATCCCTCTTCATGTGTGTGTATTGTTTATGGGCTGGGCCAACTTGTAAAACTTGTAACTCGTTTTTGCTTGTATGTGTAGCAGGCCCGATGTCAAAAACATCTTCTCATTATGATCTTTATTTAAAAAGTATGACTTATTTGTTTAGCTATACTTTAAATAAAAATAACATTTTTATAATATATAAAGATCAAGTCCTACAACTTATTATCTAATAATTAAAATGAAGTATCTTCACATAATGACAATCATAAAATTCATTAGAGTAGCCACTAGGGGTGGCAATATGTACCCTACCCGCGGGTATCCAACCCGATCCCACCCGCTCGGGTAGGGTTGCCAACCCGATCCGCAGCGGGTAGGGTAGGGTGCGGGTAGGGTTTTCGTGCGGGTCGGGTAAGGTGCGGCTTGAGCTTCAGCCCTACCCGACCAACCCGCACTCTATATATGTTTATATTATATACTTATATAAAAATATGTTTTAAGTGGATGTGAATCAAAGACCTCTCACTAAATGCAAAAGATCCTTAGCTACTAAAAGAAAATCATTAATTGATAATTTAATTTTTTTTTTTACATAAAAATCAATTCTATTTTAAATTATCATCAAGTTATATAATAATGTTGTATATTTTTTGTAACCCGCGGGTAGGGTCGGGTATCTGCGGGTTAAGAGCGAGTAGGGTTAGGGTTGGGATATTCTCAACCCGCGAATAGGATAGGGTTGAGTTTATATAAAAATCTCAACTCGCGGGTAGGGTTAGGGTTGGATCCAAACCCTACCCTAGCCTACCCATCGCCATCCCTAGTAGCCACCATTGAGATAATGACACTTACAAGTAGGGTACCACTAACATATATTCCAACCAAAGATGGAGGGACCTTGGTTTTTTTTCTTTGCTTAATTTCTTTATAATTTATCTAGCTAGCCCCTGCCCCCACATGCCAAAATGTGAGCCCTACGTACTGCTTCCTGATTCCTGAGAACTGAGATGATGTTCCATGGAAGCATTATTGCATTATACACGCACCATATGCATCTTTAATTTCGTCAATTTCTACGAAAAGACTAGGGCTGCACGCGGATCGGATCGGATCGGATATGGCCAAAATTTCGATCCGATCCGCACTAAAATCATCGGATCGGATCGGATCCAATATCCGCTATTTTTAAGGTTGGATCCGATCCGATCCGATCCGCAAATGTGCGGATCGGATCGGATCGGATATCGGATATATCCGCAAAACACAAAAATATTTTTAAAAGCTTATTTTTATTAAAAAAATATTAATAAAATTCATTTTTTCTATTCTTTTAAATATGTTTACTCTTAAAATAATATTAAACATATTTTTCTTAAATAATAAATTAAAATAATACAACATATATGATAATTATTAGTTGAAATAAAACATAAAAAGAATATTTATTTATTTATTTCTTTATTTTTGCGGATACGCGGATCGGATATGCGGATACTAACACAAAATCCGCAATCCGATCCGATTAGTGAGCGAATCTGATCCGATCCAATCCGAAAGCCTTGCGGATCGGATCCATATCCGCAATTTTCGGATCGGATTCGGATAAATACTGCGGATATGCGGATCGGATCCGATCCATGAACACCCCTAAAAAGACTGGAGTATCTTCAAACTTTTAATAATGAATTCAGGTGATTGATATGGTGTGTTGGCGTGTTTGTTTCTCTTTTCCAATTTAATTATGTAGTGAATTCATATACCATGCCACTTTTTTTCTGTTGCAAATTATGAATGAACAGAAATATCTTGTTAATTTAGCAACATAATGTATATTTTCATGTATTTTATTATGTAGAAGCTCATCAACAGTTAACTTAAATATGAAGTTGATAATTAAAAGTGGTTAAATGATAAATTTGACTAAATTACTATCTAACTTCTCAGTTATCAACATCACATAAAAACAAATGTATTATTATGAGGTGAAACTTGAAAGTAATACCCGAGTTCATTTCCAGATGTATTTTTTTTTCCTTTTTTTTTATTATAAGATCCAAAAGCATGCATATGAGGGGAGTGATTGAAACGTCAATCATGGATTTGCTAATTTGCTTTACCGTTACATACATTGATAAATACTTTTTTCTCTAATAACAAAATGTTCATGCATTCTGACACAGCAAACTTATCTCTTTTGGTACGTACAACACACGTCAAAAAAAAAAAAGGCTCACAGACATCGTTGTACTTTAGAAAAATTTTCTCTGTAACTTTATGTTTTGTAACATTAAAAGTCTAAAGTCATCTACATCAAAATCTCACTGCTTTTTAGTCCTCTTTAACGAATCATGATGAGTTATTTACTTCTAAATTAAAGTTGCCATTAGATTTTTAGTAGTCCTATGTTTATTAAGAAAAGTTGCTTAAGAAAATTCCAGTTTAGGATTTAAACAAAAATGTTTATTGCAGTAATATCTTCGTATGCTGTTAGCGGATATGAATCCTAAGATTGAAGACTCAAACGAATGGAACCAAATATCAGATTACATTAGAGTTAGTTAATGAAAAGTCAGGAACAAGCAAAGTTTTCATTGATGAATATTCCTTAGGATGAAATTAACAAGTGCTTCACTGATTTGCATATCACGTATTTGATGAATTGCTTGAATGTGTTTCTTTTTTCCTTTTTGTTCCCAAAGGATGATAATCTATATAAGGAATTAACAATAAGACTTGATGCAAGATTGTAAAGGGGTGAGCAGGACATTAATGATTCAAGAATTGCAGCTCCTGCTATACTCAGGTATTCCTTTTTGTTCATGTTCCAAATTAATTCATTTAACTTCTTTTGTTACTATTTGGAAGACAATAATCCTTAAAATGTAGTGTGTCAGCAACTATCTATTTTAATTACAAAACCTCATACAATCTTATAACACAAGCATTAGGATTTGGAGTAGCATTTTGGTTCTATGTATCAGATAGCCTCTATCTCTACTTATCATCTAATATTGTGGTTTGATGGGTTGGTTGCTTTTATTATGCAAATAAAAACTTAAATCCTGTCACATGTTACTTTGAGCATCCAATAGCTGGTTTCATGTGTCACAAATTATCCATATGGAAAAATCTAGAGGGCCAGCAACTTTATTAAATTCTGGCCAGCATGTAACCAGCAAAGAAGAGTGAGCCATTGGATGAAATCTCACACTAATCTCATACCATTAAAAGCCACATTGATGGCTATTTGATGACTATAAATCCCAAAAGTTGCTGGCCCCCTAGTATTCCTCTATTCATATTTCAATTATTAGTCTCAAAGTAAAGGTCACTATAAAGAATGTGTCCAAATTAAAACAATGACAATCAACATAATTTTCAATCCACAATGGAAATAACTTTCCTTTTTGCTTCTTTTTTTTTTTTTCAATGAAGCATTATTGCATATAAATTAGTCCTTGTCTTGGCAAGAAACATGTATATTTTAATATTTTTCATGTAGTTTATGGGATCAAATTAATAATTGAGTTCATTCATAGGCTACTTTTGTCTTTTTCTTTTGACTAAAATCCAAAAGCATATTTTTAAGGGGACTAATCGAAGGTATGGCAAATAAAGGTTTTTTTTTTAGAAATGGAGAAAGGTTGTGTGTAATCTAATGTAATGGTTAGTTGGTGTGTGTTTTTTTTAATATAAATTTTATTTTTTTTAATTTTAATTAACAAATTGGACCCTCGTATTTTGAAAGTTAATAATGACTTGACTTGCTTTTATTCATGCATTCCCACACCACATAACTTATCTATCTTGGTAGGTTGGTACAACAAACTTATCATTAACAAAACACATTAATCTACTAGTCACCTACACAAGTTCAGGTAGATGCTGGCCCAGATCAAATTACACACCAATCCGTTTGCTATTGGAAACACCATCAAAGAAGCAAAGTATCTCATACATACATGTTGCATACACTGACAAATTAAACAAGGTGCAGACTCTGGTGGCTTATATTTTTTGTGGCTAAGGTGACTAAGTGGGCCAAACCAAATGAATGCTGGCATGTGGCTTAATAAGTAGAGATCCAAAGGTTTGTTTGACTTTGCTGACCATAATAACTTAGGTAATTATACAAGGTAAAAAATTTAGATGGTAAATTAGGAACATTATGTTGAGAGTTAATTAGATTTAGGGGAAGGGCCAATTAGGAATTTCAAAAAACTACCCAAAAAAAACCTAAATGACCAAAAAACTCTCCAGGCTTGAGTTTGAAAGGTTTGCTGTGGACGGCGACCATCACCCGGAGTTCATGTTGCGGTCAACTTGGACCATTGTTGGCGGTGAGTTATTAACCAGTGGTTTCATGAGTCAGCCCCCGGGTTGTTTCGGGGGAGGATTCTAGTTGTCGATCATCTTGTGGTTCGGGCGCATTTGGTACAGTAGCAGATTCAGCCACTACTGCGTCGTTCCAGGTCCGCAACAATCGCAGAGGTTAGGGTGGCTGACGACATCGAAGTGTCCTCCGATGTGCGGCTGTGTATCTTTTTGTTGGTAGGGTGCAATCCTTGAAGCAGTATACGCAGGCACTCAGCCTCATTCCAGGTCCGCGACATTCGCCTCCGTGTGGGTGGCTATCGACGCCAAAGGCGCCTTCGATCTGAGGTAAGTGTAACCTTTGATTTGTTTTATTCTTTACATCACATTCGTCTCTTGTATGATTGACGATGAATCTGCATGTTGCCAACTTAAATGGCCAGTTAAATCCCAAGAAGAATTGCTCAGTGTGGAGAGCATTTACACTAACTTCGTGACCTGCATACTTTTTCTGTGGTGTGGATTGTAGTTAGTTTATTGTAGCAAATGAGTTCACCTTTATTCTTAGCCGTTATGGTTAATTTAAATTAATTAGTTTAATTCAATGGATGAATTTATCATCTTCCTTGTTAGCCATGATGGTGCATAGTGCTTTTGTGGTGTTGCCAGTTATTAATTTAATTCATCGCACCATGTTATCATGTTCTTTCGTAGCCAATATCCTGCATGTTATTTTTGTCTTGTTGATTGTGTTTAATTTAATTGTAGTATTTAATTTAATTCTGCTATCGATCTATCTTGTTAGCCGTTCTGCTAATCAGATATCTTGTCCTTGGTCTTTGGTATTAATAGTTAGCCTTATTGAGAATGAGAATTTCTTTACATAGTGCTGCCAATTTGAGATGGAAAGCCATGGAGAAGGAAGTTCTAATTTCTCCGTCCAATGGACTGATGGATGGAGCACGGACTTAACGGATGATGATGAAGGAAGTGCTGCATGGTCACTAGAGACAGAGCAAGTTCAATCGGCAGCGGGGGATAGAGAAGATGGTTCAGTGGCTGGTGATGAGGGTTCCATGCCGGTACCAACTGGAATACACGTTGCGGCTGACACAGAATATGGTGACGAAGAATTGGGATCAGCGGTTTTAACTGCCGCCGCATTGGAATCAGCTGAGTATAATAGTGTGGAAGAGGCGTACAAAGCATAGTGGCTTTTGCGAAGGCAACTGGATTCGCTGTACGAAAGGGTGATTCTGTGAAAAATGAGGAAGGGAATATCGTGCAGAAGTTCTTTTATTGCAATCGACAAGGTTTGCGTGAGAAGAAGCACTATGAGAGGGTCGATAGGAAGAGGGCTCATAAAGCAGAGACAAGAACCAATTATCATGCCAAGTATGTTGTATACTTGGACATGAGTTCTAGAAAGTGGAGGACGAAAACGTTTATTGTGGATCATAATCACGATTTGGCCCCACCAGATTTCACCAACGTAATGGCGCCGCATCGGAAGCTGACTGATGGAGACAAAGCTCACATACATAGCATGCATGAGGCTGGATTCTAGACAACTCAAATCATGGGGTTCTTTGCTCACTTGTGTGGTGGATATCGGAATGTCAACTTTATCAGGAAGGATTTGTATAACTATATGGATGATGTTCGGCAATCCCGCATTGTTGAAGGAGACACTGCGGCAGCAATTAGTTATCTAAAGGATAAAACTGAGATGGATCCGTTAGCAGTTGTAAAATATTCTTACTGCGCTGAGAAGCATCTAGGTAATCTTTTTTGGTCAGACGGCCACATGCAATATGATTATGAGTGCTTCGGAGATGTGTTGGCATTTGATTCCACTTACAAGAAGAATCTATACAACAGGCCTCTGGTTATTTTTTCTGGTACTAACCACCATAGGCAGACTATTATGTTTGGATTTGGTTTGCTAGAGGATGAAAAGATTCCATCATATAAATGGTTGTTGGGCTGTTTTTTGGAGGTTATGCAGAGTAAGGAGCCAAAAGTTGTTGTCACAGATGGTGACGAGTCTATGAAGGAGGCGATTCGGAGTGAGTTCCCTAACGCGACCCATCGACTCTGTAGCTGGCACCTTGCTCGGAATGCACTTCAAAAAATAAAAGATAGTGATTTCTGTGCTGCGTTCAAGACAGCTGTGTATGGCCATTTTGATGTTAAGGAATTTGAAGATTACTGGGCAGAAGTGGTCCGTAGCTTTGGGTTGGAGGATAATGATTGGATTGCAAGCACATACGAGAAAAAGGAGTAGTGGGCGCATGCTTACTTGTGCGACAAATTTTGTGCAGGCTTGCGAACAACATCCAGATGTGAGAGCATCAACTCATCATTAAAGAAATTTATAAAATCTGGAAATTGCCTGCTTGAGCTGGTAGAGAACCTCGATCGTGTTGTGAAAGATTACCGCAACAACGAGTTCATTGCGGATTACAGGTCATTGTATACTGATCTTGTGCTGACGACCGGATTGGAGTCTCTTGAGGGGTCGGCTAGTAAGTTGTACACAAGGGAAATATTCTTCGAGGTAAAGAAACAAATCGAAAGTGTTGGTGGGATGATTGTACTGCACAAAGATAGGTTTGGTAGCACTGAGAAGTTTATGCTAAGGAAGTTTAGAAAGCCACATCGTGTTCATGCGGTGCTGTATGATAGGGGTTCTGACAAGTTCGAGTTTTCATGCAAGTTGTGGAATAGTGTAGGTATTCCTTATGGTCACATATTCTGCGTTCTGAAAGAGCTGGACATAGAAGAGTTGCCTGATCGATTGGTTCTTAAGAGGTGGTGTAAAGATGCAAAATCCGATAGAATTAGCACAATAGAGGTCTAGTCAGATCGGACCGGGCAATCCGCGTTAGGTACGGTGCGTTGTGGGCTGCTTGTTCGAAGATGTGCTTCTTGGGAGCACAGGGTTCAGAAACCTACAAAAAAGTGGTGAATGTAGTCGCGAAGACGTCTAACGAGTTAGAGTCCATGTGCTACATAGGCAACAAGGGTGGACAGGCACATCCTGCTAGAAATGACATTGACATTGGAAATCTTCATATCATAAGGTCAAAGGGTACTCCTCGAGGCAGCACTCATATGAAGAATGGGAGACGTTGCAGAAGGTGCTTTGGGTTCGGTCATGACCGCCGCAACTGTTTGGCAGATGAAGATAATGCGGACGAGGTTTGATTCTTCTTTATAAATGACATCAATGTTGTGCTCCATAATTATGAAGTTTACATTTTATAATCAAATTATAAGTTAAAATTGACTACAGTGTGCATTTACTTTTAGTTTGTTCATCGTTTGATTAAGATCATTTAACCGGGTATTATAGAATTAAAATGACAAGTTCATCTTAATTATGCATGAAAAGGGGTTTCATATAGATTGCAGAACATCGAGTAAGAAGAATTAATTGTCCTTACAGATTAATTATAACAAAAAAACAAGTGGATTTTTTATGATTACTTTTGTTTTTTTTTAATATTGGAAATAAATTTTATGAAGATTTTTTTTAACTGTTGTCAGTCACATTGGAATATATTTAACATAAGAAAAAGTCTAGGGGCCATCAACTTTGTTAAATTTTGGCCAGCATGTAACCAGCAAAGAAACGTGAGCCATCGGATAAAATCTCACATCAATCTCACACCATTAAAATCATCATTGATGGTTATTTGACGGCTACAAATCACAAAAGTTTCTGGCTCCTAGCATTCCTCTTAACATAATTTACGATGGGTAAATATTATCGAAACTAAAGTTCAATAATTTAAATAATTTTTATAGGAACTGACCCTAAAATACGTTTTTATAACATTATTAACTTTGATTGTCCTTTTGAGGATAATATCTCATTTTTTTTTCATAAACAATTTAAGATGTAGTCTTTTGGACGCAACACCATATTATTGAAGTTTTATATTCTCCTTTTAAAGCAAATATTTTTCTGTTAAAAAATATACCAAGTTTTTATTTTGTGATTCGCGTAGTTAGTTGTACAAAATTTAGAATGTATAAAATGTCATGTATTTAATAAATCCTGCACATTAACAAACAGCTAAAAATATCTCAAACTATTAAATATCTAAATGTCTCACACTATTTAATATCTAAATGTCTCTTTTTATTAAGAAATTTTAATAAAACATGTATGAAGAATTAAATAATACACTAGGTCTAGTAATTTGATTACACAAAATTCAACAAGATAAATATAATGCATGGAAGGTCTATGTTGTAAATTGTTAGAAGATCTTGATACAATTGTGCATAAACTTAAAGTCAAATATTCGGTCATACTCGACTAGGATAACAAAAAAATATCAAAGAATATAATAATTATTTTATATGTCACAAAATTATTAATTTTTATTCAAGAAATTTATCAGAGCAATAACAACTCATTGTTAACAAACAACTTTAATAAAAAAACAGATATTTATGCTGTAAATGATAATTAAAAAAATGTATGTTTTCAATATTTTTATTGTAATATGTATGATATCTATATCGTAATTTGTATTTGTGCCCATCTTTAAAAAAAATTTAGTTGTGTCTTAAATATTTTTTATATTATTAAATATTCAAACAATATTAAAAGTTTTTGTATTACATAAATATAATTTGTTAAAGTCAAATTTATTTATGATAAGAAAAACAAAAAAAAAAATAAAATAACAATAACCGAAAATTCTTGCCACACAGACCGAGTAGTTAATCAAGTAAAGTGTTCGGTAAGTCGGGTACCGGACGGTTCGGGTCTGGATGCTGAGTGGTGGAAGGAGCTCGTCAGGTCGTAGTCCTCCAACCGGGTGGATGCGAGGTCCCGAGCACTTCGTGTGGAGAGGAGGGGGGTGCCACCTACAAAGACACTCCGACGCTCTTGTCAGAATATGTGCAGGCAGAAAGAGAATGGTGTAAGAATGTGGCGTACCTTGGGGGAAGAGCCAGTCTTCCCCTTATATGCGTGTCAGCTGTGGGCCCCTCGGAAGGACAGGCCCATATTCTCAAGGACGCTGTCCCATAGCTGCGTGCAGGCCGTACGGGACGCGTGTCCGGGTCGGTTGAAAGGCGCTTAGCCGGGGCGGGTGGAGCCCGGGTCGGGTAGACCCGCAGGGGTCTTGGGGCGGGCCGTAACAGTGCCCCCGATGCGCCAGTGATGGTCGTTAAGGCCATGGGTGGCGCGTGATGCCCTCGTTCGTGTGTTGTCGTCGAGTCGGCTAACCGTGGGAGAGACGCATCTCTTGTACGCGTGTCTCTTGGTCTGCTGAGGCGTTCGTTCGTCACTTCGTTGTTCGCGCTGAGCATTAAATGCTCATAATGATTTTAAAAAAACCATGTGTGCAAAGACTATTTTGCCCCTGCCTTCTTTCGCGCTTCTTGTGATGGTTTTTAAACAGTTTTCTTTCTCCCCTCCTCCCACTCTTGCTATTTTCAACTCCTTCTCTCCCTGACATCCAAAGCTCCTAGTGCGAACCCCCTCCTGTTTCTCTTTCAACCCAAGTTTCTTCCATCATTCCAGGTAATTTTTTGGTCCCTATCCTTTTGTATCTGCGCTATGTCTTGCTGCTGTGCGATTGCTGTTTTGTGTTTGTTGCATGCCATGCCTAGTTTATTTTTACCGAATGGTTTTCCAATGCTGGGGTAGGTAAATTATGGGAGGGGTACCATTCCGGGATAGGCTTCTTGGGGTAATTTGTGCGGTGGGCTTCGGCTTTGACCGTGTTTGGTCATGGTAGAGTTGAAAAGGTGTAGTTTCTGGGTTTTTGTGGACTCCCGACCTCCTAAACTAATGGAGTGGTACCCCGCTGTAGGTATGCCTCGCATCGTCTCCCGGGCTTCTGTTTCTGGCGCGGCTTACGACCCGTACACCTGGGTGACTGACGATGTAAAGGACTCGCCCAACCAGATGGATTTGGAGGAGTTGACCGAGTTCCGGCGAGCCGGCTACTTGTGTGGGGGGACGGACGAGGAGGCCAACTACGAGACCGCCGTCCCTGCCTCCCATGAGCGCATCTATGAGCTCAACTTCCACTCTCCTCGTGTCCCCGACTGGATTTGGTTTTACAAGTCCATGTTCACACAAGTCGGCGTTCGGATACCGTTCTCCGAATTCCAAATGGCGCTCCTCAACCGGATATGCGTCTCCCCTTCGCAGCTCCATCCGAACAGCTGGGCCTCGATCTGCTGTTTCGAAATGGTTTGCGAGTACCTCGAGCTGCCGGTGTTGGTGGACGTCTTCCTTTTTTACTTCAACCTCACCAACCCTTCCAAGCAGGGGAAAGCAAGGAAGGGGTTCCTTTCTTTCCGTTCTGCCCAGGGTAGGAGAATTTTTGGCCTCTTTGAGGACTCCTACCATGGCTTCAAAGACAAGTATTTCAAAGTTCGTCCCACCAAATGTCGTCATCCCTTCTGGTTGTCGTTGGAGGGGGAGCGCCTCATCCCAACTTACTGGAGTTTTAGGGCGGGGTCGAATTCCTTCATCAAGGTGACATACAAGAGGTTGTCGCCTGTAGATAAGCAAATAGCTGACGTACTTTTCGCCATTTTTGAAAAGAACCCCGTGCACCCTCATCTCCTTATGGGTGAGCGGGAGGCCGCTAGGAGCTATATCCGTGAGTTGTCTTGTTTGCTTGCCCTTACGTGTTTATCTTTGCTTTCTTTATCCGATTTGACGACTAATGCGTTTGCTGTTTGTTGTAGTGGAAATGTCTTCCACTGTGGTTGGACTTGAAAATTTGATGAAGACCTTCTTCGAAGATAGTGATGACGAGAAGGCTGAGAGGGAGGCTGGGAAGCCGGAGGATCAGGCCGGTAAGTCGGAGGGTCCTGCCGTGGAGGCTGAGGATCAGACTGAGCCTTCTCCGCGGGCAGCCGTTGCGGTGGGGAAAAGGCCTGTCGAGGAGCTGGACTCCCCCATCCCCGAGGAGGTGACCGGCGGACACTCGACCACTTCCCGCCAAGAAGATGATGATGTGGAACTTATCCACACACCCAAAAAGAGGAGGTCGTCAGCTAGTCCGGAGGGGGCCCTTAGCATCATGGAGAGGAACTTCGATGCTACAAGGTTTATAGACTCCCAGCTGATCCCCGGGACGGAGGAGCATTTTCTCGGCACTGAGCTGGCTGGGCAGGCTAGATGGATGTATCGAACTTTGCTCCGGGGGGCTGTGATAGCTCGAAAGGCCGAGTTCGAGTTGTCGGGGATGCAGGCCCTCCGGAGGAAGCTCGAATCCTCTGTTAAAGCCAACAACGACTTCAAAGTTCAAGTTGAGCAGATCCAGGGCCAGTTGTCTGAGACAACGGAGAAGCTCAAGGTTTCGGAGGAGAGGGCATCGTCTGCTGCCGAGAAGTTGAAAGTGTCGGACGAGACAGTGGCCCGCCTAACCGAGCGGGAGATGACCTTGGAGGGCCAGCTGAACTCTGCCCAGTCTCGGGTGGCGGCCTTGGAGAAAGAGCGTGATGAGGCCGTCTCGTTGGCCAAGGCCGCTAAGTCGGAAGTCGAGGGGCTCAAAACGAAGCTGAAGGCGACCAGAGAGCAGGGGAAGAATGCAATTACTATGACTGAGGATGCCCTGAAGGCTCAAGTGAAGATTGTAGCTCCCGACTTTGACATCTCTGCTATCGGGGTCTTCAAGATGATCCAAGATGGGAAGATTGTAGATATGCCAAGGAAGTGATACTTTGTAACTTTTGCGTATTTGTCGTTTGTTTGTTTTGAACAAATTGCTTGTCCGATCCGTGTTTTGACACTTTATAAGTTATGCTTATTTGGTTGTTTTATGATTTACGCTCATGTCGTCGTCTGGTCGTGTCGCCGTTATTGTCTTCCGTCTTGCTCGTTGGATTGTTTTTCTTTGTTACCGCTTTTTCGGGGCGGGCTTATTGCTTGTGCCCGTCTCGCCGTTTTTACGTTGGTAACGGTTCGGTCCGGGTTGGTCGTGTTGTCGCCGAATCAATTATGGCTTATGATCCGTCTGGCTCCCGGGGTGATCAATCCCGGGATACCGTTTTAGGGATCAGTCGTGTAAAACACATGTTAGGGGGTAGCAGATAAGTAAAAAAAAAATTTAACAAGTAAGAAATTTTAACAAGTGAAAATTAATCGTCAGCTGGGCAAGCATTTGATAAAGTAAATAGACAAGGTAAATTAACATGTGGACAGGGCAAGTATCAACTATCTGGTTAGGCTCCCTGGTCGGCGAGCCGTTAGGTCATGGGTAGAACCTCTTTAGGTTACCTGCGTTCCATGTTCTGGGTATTTCCTTGCCGTCGAGTCTCTCGAGCTTGTAAGCGCCTTTGCCGAGCACCTCTTTTATCCTGTAGGGGCCTTCCCAATTCACCGCCAGCTTTCCTTCTCCTGGGGTCGGTACACCGATATCGTTGCGTCGCAGGACGAGGTCCCTTTCCTCAAAATCTCGTTTGAGGACTTTGGCGTTGTAACGGAGGGCTAATCTTTGTTTCAACGCCGTTTCCGATAAGTGAGCCATCTCTCTTGTCTCCTCGACCAGGTCCTTTTCGACCGCTTCGCTCATGCCCGTGAGTAACAGTCGGGGGCTCGGTTCGCCGATTTCGACGGGTATCACTGCATCGAGCCCGTATGTTAGGCGAAAGGGAGTTTCCCCCGTGGCGCTTTGCTCGGTTGTCCGGTAGGACCATAGGACGGAAGCGAGCTCGTCGGCCCATGTTCCTTTCTTATTGTCTAGACGCTTCTTTAGACCAAGGAGGACGACTTTGTTTGCAGCCTCTACCTGCCCGTTTGTTTGGGGATGTTCTACCGAGGAGAACCTCTGTTTTATCCCTAGGCCAGAGAGGAACTCCATGAACTTCTTGTCCGTGAACTGGGTCCCGTTATCCGAGATAACGACCTCCGGGATACCGAAACGGGTTATCACCTGCCTCCACATGAACTTCCGGCAGTTGGAGGACGATATCGTAGCCAATGGTTCGGCCTCCACCCATTTGGTGTAGTAGTCAATGGCGACAATGAGGTATTTGACTTGTCCTGGGCCGACCGGGAAAGGTCCCAGGAGGTCGACTCCCCATTGTGCGAAAGGTCGAGTAGTCGTCAGAGAGCTTAGCTCGGAGGCCGGTGCCTTGTGGAAGTTGGCGTTTTGTTGACACTTTATACACCTTTTGACAAACTCCTGTGAGTCTTTCATCATTGTTGGCCAATAGTATCCGGCTCGGATGAGCTTTCTTGCTAGAGCCTTGCCCCCGATGTGGTGTCCGCAGCACCCCTCATGGACCTCTCTAAGCACGTAGTCCATCTGGTCGGGGTGCAAACACTTCAATAGGGGCTGGCTGAGTCCCTTTTTGAATAGTTGTCCTTGTATGATTGCGTATCTGGCCGCCTCCCTCCGCAAAGCCTTGGCTGCTTTCTCGTCTTCAGGCACCTTGCCGAGTTCCAAGAAGTTGGTGATGGGGTCTAGCCATGAGGGGCTTGACTTCGTCAAATGGAGGGCGACCATTGGCTCCTTCACCATGCCTTGGATGAGAGACCGGTTACCCGATCCTGGCTTTGTGCTCGCCAGCTTAGACAGGAGGTCCGCCCGCGTGTTCCTTTCTCTTGGGACGTGTTGGACGACGACCTCCTGGAACTGACTTGTCATTTCTTTGACCTTTTCCAAGTATTTTTGTAAGAGGGGGTCCCGGGCCTGGTAGCTTCCGTTTACTTGCAAGGTGATAACTTGTGAGTCGCTGCATACCTCGACCTTTGTCGCCCCGACTTCCCAAGCCAGCGTCAGTCCGCCCAAGAGAGCTTCATATTCTGCTTGGTTGTTCAACACTGGGAACTCGAACTTGGTCGATTGCTCGTAGATGACCCCTGCTGGGCTCTCTAAGATGACCCCTGCTCCTCCGGATGTCCGGTTGGAGGCCCCGTCCACGTGAAGCCTCCACCGCGCGCCCGCTTCCTCGGGAGGATCCCCCATCACTTCAACTAAAAAGTCTGCCATTGCCTGGGCTTTAATTGCATGTCGGGGCTCATACTGTAGGTCATATTGGGAGAGCTCGATGGCCCAGGTCATCATCCTACCAGCCAAGTCAGGTTTTTGCAGCACTTGGCGAATCGCCTGGTCCGTCCTCACTACTATACGATGACTCTGGAAGTATTGTCTTAACCTCCGAGAGGAGATTAGGAGCGCCAGTGCCAATTTCTCCAACCTGCTGTATCTCAGCTCTGGCCCTTGGAGGGCCCTGCTCACGAAGTAAACGGGTTGTTGGGTCTTCCCCTCTTCTCTAACGAGTACTGTGGCGAGCGCTCCCTCGGTTACTGATAGGCAGAGGTAAAGGGGCTTTCCGGCCTTAGGTTTCCCGAGAACTGGTGGTGCTGCTAGGATCTCTTTGAAGTGGTTGAATGCTTCTTCGCACGCTGGGGTCCATTCGAACGTCATCCCCTTTCTCATTAGATTGAAGAAGGGTAGGGCTCTTGCTGCCGATGCGCCGAGGAATCGGGATAAAGCTGTCAATCTCCCGGCCAGTCACTGGACGTCTTTGATGCAACCTGGGCTCTTCATCTGGAGAATTGCTTGGCACTTCTCGGGGTTGGCTTCCACTCCCCTTTGAGTGATCATGAATCCCAAGAACTTTCCAGCCTCCATGGCAAACGTGCACTTAAGCGGGTTAAGCCTCATGCCGTGTTGTCGGAGGGACGAAAAGACGCCATTAAGGTCGCTCAGGAGGTCATCCGGTCGAGCGGTCTTCGCGAGTATGTCATCCACGTAGACTTCAACCGTTTTGCCTATGAGTTCACTGAATATCTTATTCATCAGTCTTTGGTATGTGGCCCCGGTGTTCTTCAAACCAAAAGGCATTACCCTGTAACAATAGATTCCTCCTGGTGTTATGAACGCCGTTTTTTCCTCGTCGGGTCGGTGCATCGGTATCTGATTGTATCCCGAATATGCATCCATGAAGCTCAGGTATCGGTACCCCGCCGCTGCGTCGACGAGTGCGTCAATGTTAGGCAGGGGGTAGCAGTCCTTGGGACACGCCTTGTTGAGGTCAGAGTAGTCCACACACATTCTCCATCTCCCATTGTGCTTTTTAACCAGAATCACGTTCAACAACCAGGTCGAGTAGTCCAGTTCCCGGATGAACCCTGCTTCTAGGAGGCTGGCCGTCTGCCTGGCCACCTCTTCTGCCCTTTCCTGCGACATCTTTCTCCTCCTCTGGGCCACTGGTTTGGCTCCCACCTTGACGGCCAGATGGTGTGACATGAGCTGGGGATCTATCCCGGGCATGTCGGCAGGCGTCCAGGCAAAGAGGTCGGCATTAGCCCTGATCATTTCCATCAAAGGCTCCTTTATCTCATGGGGGAGGTTTCTGTTTATGAATGTGAATTTATCGTCCTCTTTGCCGACTCTGAACTTTTCCAGGTCTCCTTCTGGCTCTGGTCTGGGTTTGTCGTCTATCCTGGCGTCCAGGTCGGCAAGGAAGACCCCTGATGCTTCTTTGGACTTTTTCCTGAGAGAAAGGCTGGCGTGGTCGCAAGCGACCGCCGTTTCCAAGTCGCCTTTAATGGATCCTACGGATCCGTCATCAGCAATAAACTTCATCACCAGTAGCTTTGTACTAATAGCCGCCCCCAGGTCGTTGATGGTCTTCCTCCCCAGGATGATGTTGTAAGCCGTGGAATCTCGTAATATTACAAAGTCTGCCATGACTGTTCTTCGTCTCGGTCCCTGTCCCACAGAGGTCGGGAATGAGATGATTCCATCCGGCTTGATGAAGTGGTCCCCCAACCCTACCACACCGTGCTGGTGGGTCGCCAGGTCGGCGTCTCTCAATCCCAGGGCGTCGAAAACGTTTCGAAACATGATGTTTGAGTCTGCCCCCGTATCTACCAGGATTCGTTTGACGAGGCCTGTTCCGACCCGGGCCGTGATGACCATGGGTGGACTTTCCGGCACCTCGTCGAACCATTGGTCTTCTGGGCCGAAGGAGATGGATGGGAGACCTCGGGAACTTCTAGCGGACGAGGAGGAGACCGCTAGGACCTTGGCGTCTTTTTTCTGCGTTGATTTTGACCTCGGGGCGGTATTCCTGGCCGTCACTACGTTTACCACCGTGAGGCCGTGGTCGTCACCCTCTGGTTCTTGGCGTCGCCTTGTCGGCCGGGACCTGTCTTCGCCTTCATGGTCCCGACGGCGTCTCCTTGGCTCCCTTATAAGGTGGGAGAAGTCAGCTAGTTTCCCATCCCTGATCGCCTGTTCCAGGGCGTCTTTTAAGTCGAAGCAGTCTTGGGTTTTGTGGCCGTATCCCTTGTGGTACTCGCAGTAGAGGTTCTTGTTTCCTCCCGTCCTGTCCTTCAGAGGTCGGAGTTTCGACAGTATCCCCTTCTCCGCTATCTGTTGGTAGACTTCTGTGATCGATGTCGTGAGGGGGGTATAATTAGTGAACTTCCCAACTCGGGGGAACGGCTTGGGTGCTTTACTCGGACCGCCGTCTCTGGCGTGTTCCTTTGGTCTTTCTCTGCTCTCATAGTGTCGGGCTTGGTTGTAAGCGGGTTACCATTTATTGGCAGCCACGACCCGGCTGACTTCCTCATCATTGATGTACTCCTTGGCCACGCACTGGATCTCTTGCATTGTCCAGATGGGCTTTGTGGTAAGGTGTTTCCTGAAGTCCTCATTCGAGAGCCCGTTCGTCAAGCACAAACTCGCCACCGAGTCCGTCAAACCGTCAATTTCCAAACACTCGTCATTGAAGCGGTCCAGGCACTTCCTGGTCGGCTCCCCGGGTCTCTGTGTCACCCCTAGCAAATTGATTGGGTGTTTAGCTTTGACAATCCTGGTCGTGAACTGAGCCAAGAAGGCATGGCTGATGTCGGAGAATTGGGTCACCGAGCCCTGCGGGAGGTTGTTAAACCATCGTATCGCTGGGCCCGCTAAGGTGACCGGGAAGGCGCGACATCTGACCTCGTCTCCCACTCCTTCTAGGTTCATCCTGGCCTCAAAGGCCGTCAAGTGTTCCAGGGGATCTTGCGTTCCATCATACTTCAAGTCCGTCGGCTTGTCAAAGTGTTTCGGCAGCCGGACCTCGAATACGGAACGGTGGAACGGGGTCGCCCCTATTATCACGGGTCCCCGGGTAGTTCTCCTCGGCTCGTCGTTCTCCCGACGGGTGTCCTCTTCGCCCCTGTTCGACGCACGCCGCCTCTCGTGACGGGCGTAAATGATGGGGTCTCGGCTTCTTCTTCTGGCGCGCCCCCGTCCTCCGCTGCTCTCCGAGTCGTATTGGGGGCTGGGTGTGCGCCTCGAGCGGCTTCTTGAACGGGAGCGGGTGGGGCTCTGCTTGGGAGTGCGTTGGTCGCGTTCTCTGTCTACTAGCCTGCGTTCCAAGTCTTGCATCCTATGGCGCAGCTCTTGCATTATTCTGGCGTGGTTGTCGCCAGTCCCCCCGAAGGGGCGTCTCTCGTGGGTTTGCGTCGCGTCCCTTGGGGGCGACCTCTGTTGTTGCCGAGTTTCCGCCGCGACGGCGCCTCCCCCCGGCACGGGAGGCGCTGCCTCGCAACCTGTCCCAGTTTGGACTAGCACGAAGTCCATGGACGAGTTCCCACAGACGGCGCCAATGTTCGGTAAGTCGGGTACTGGATGGTTCGGGTCTGGATGCTGAGTGGTGGAAGGAGCTCGTCAGGTCGTAGTCCTCCAACCGGGTGGATGCGAGGTCCCGAGCACTTCGTGTGGAGAGGAGGGGGGTGCCACCTGCAAAGACACTCCGAAGCTCTTGTCAGAATATGTGCAGGCGGAAAGAGAATGGTGTAAGAATGTGGCGTACCTTGGGGGAAGAGCCAGTCTTCCCGTTATATACGTGTCAGCTGTGGGCCCCTCGGAAGGACAGGCCCATATTCTCAAGGACGCTGTTCCATAGCTGCGTGCAGGCCGTACGGAACGCGTGTCCGGGTCGGTTGAAAGGCGCTTAGCCGGGCCGGGTGGAGTCCGGGTCAGGTAGACCCGCAGGGGTCTTGGGCCGGGCCGTAACATAAAGCTAAGCTTAATTTGTCAAACATGAAAGATATTATTAGTTATTAATAGTTTTCTTAAATTTATATATATAAAACTTAATCATTTTTATTATGTTATATAAAAAAAACTATTCTTATATTAAAATTAGTCACCGAAATTAACAATTAATATATTTGTACGGAAATACATGTGTGACTTAATTTAAATTTGACTAGTATTTTTATCCAAAATAACATTACGAGAATATAAATCTTACAAAATTACGTCGGTCCTGATATTGTTGATTATGCATAAAAAAAATTATAGCATTAAACTACTTTTACAAAAAAGGTTGTAAAAGATAAAAGTCTCCTTTGAAAACGACGACCAGAGTCTCCGATCCATAGATACAAAAAAATAAATAATCAATTCTTTAGTTATTATTTGTTAATGTTGCAAGAGTGAGGAGTGTTGAAGTTAGTCCCATGCCAAAGAAAGCATGGAAGAGTGAGGAGTTTATAAGATGAGAGACCCATTAACTTGACACCTTAAGGTTTTGAGTTGGATGTGGTGTCTTCTCATCTTATGTTCTCTCGCTTGATTCCTCCCCGAAATCTCCCCGGTGGTGAGAGCTCCCCACGGTTGGCCAAAAAACAAAGAGAGAGTAGCCACCAAAGAGAGAAAGAGAAGGGGAAAAACAGAATTCCCGTTTTTGCCCAAAGCAGTAAATTTCAAATGGCATTTTCTCAGTTGTTCATCGTTGGATCGGCTTGAAATTTAGACTGTAGATTCTTCACATCTTGTTCTTCATTCTGAACAGTGGAGATTTTAATTGGAGATCTGCAGAGGGAGAAATTGGCTTCGACAGCAGCTCTATTTTTTTGGGTATATTTCATCTTCTTGCTTCTAATTTGTAAGCTTTGGTGCTTTGATGTTTTGGCTGGTTATATGCACTTTTTTTTTGTGCTTTGTTTGAGACTCTCTTGTACCTCATTTGATTATAGTGGAGCTATTTCATTGGTCTGGACGACTCGTGATTTTTACCTCTCACATTGAGGGGGTTTTCCACGTTAAAATCTCGGTGTGTTCTTGTTATTGCTTTACTTGCTATATATTTGCTTGTTATAGTTGCTGCCATATTGTGTTGTAAGTGCTTCTATATTATTCTTGTGTTGGACATTTGTGTCGTTTCCGCTGCTAGGCTCTTTCATTATTTTCATATAAAAGAACTTAATTTTTTATTAATAATTAATTTTTATATTCGTTATGTAAAATTTGAAAGAATTTAACTTGTATACTCTTATATTTGATTAGGTATTAAGTCTGTTGCATAAATAAAAATAATTTATTTTTATATTTGCTATTTAAAATTAATATTTTTCACCCTATATATATAAAAATATAATTACATATTAGCATAAAAAATTTATATCGGTTCTAATTTTTAATAACAATATTAGTATTTTTTTTAAATTATATATAATAAATATTTGATAGAAAAAAGTAAAAACATAAATAAGAAAGATATCCAATAAAAAATTAAAGCTAAATAAAAAAAATATGCATATAATTATATTTTTTATTTAAATTATATTATATTGTTAATTTTATGTTTTGTAGAACAAAAGAATAGAAAAAAATTAGAGAACGAGAGAAAAGCGAGAAAAAGATAAAAAAAAAAAAAAAAAAACAGGAGAAGGAGTCAATTTTGGAGGTTAAATTAAAATTTTATTTTAGTTACAATAAAAAAAATTTGGTAGTACATTTTGATTTGTCAAATTACTAACATAAAATATAAATTATGTATAGAGTGCGGCGAATACAGAGAAATAGAAAAGAAACAAAGGCAGATAAGAAAACAAATGTCCAATCTAAAAAAAATGACTCCGAAAATAGGCATGCGAGTCTGCGACGGAGTTGAGGTGCACCGGCAAAAAATACTGTCAGCATGACTTACAGTAACCTGAGCGATGCCGACAGGAAAATTAGAGTTGGAGGAATCAGCATGGCTTATAGTAACTTGAGCGATGCCGACGGAAAAAATTAAAGTTGGAGGAAGAGGTTAGCTTCTATTCGGCGGCTACAGCACCGTATGGCCGACGGAGAGTCCATGGGCGATGAAAAACGTGGATTTCAGTAGCTGATAGGGTTCAGTCAGTGTGAATTTGTCTTTAGTTTTTGAAATTAGTTTCAAGCTCACTTTGCTAGTAAAGGAAAACAAAAGGATGAAAATTACTAATTAACTCAGTGTCTCACGTAATTTAATTTTACTGTCCGTAAAAAATGAGCTTATTATTATCAACTTCTTATTAGTAAATGCTATATCAGTTTTGCAATTTTTCTTTAACCATAAATTGTTAAAGAATTTGTATTTTTTAAAATTTTTTAAAAAATGGGTTACAAAAATAAGTTTTTAACATCATTGTTACATTTTAATTTTAACAAAATGTTACTAAAATGATTTGATTTTCCATCTCTCTTTACAAATTAATTTAAAGCTTATTGTTTGTGAAATAGGATGGAAAATAGGTAACGTGAGATTTTTTTTTCTCTTATGAATCAATATTTTTTAAACGAAAAAAAAAGTCAGTAATAACTTAATAAAATAAACAATTAATTAGTCTTAAATTAAAGTAATAAAATATATTTTATAAAAGTCATAAAATTAACGATAATTAATTTTTTTATTATTTTAATTTTGAGTAAAGTATCGTTTTTGTCCCCAACGTTTGGGGTAAGTCCTATTTGTGTCCTTAATGTTTAAATCATTCTATTTGTATCCTTAACGTTTATAAAAGTGATTCAATGTTATCCTACTATCAATTATACTAACAAATCAGATTATATTTTTCAATTATTCTCACTTAGATGTATTCATTCTCAATTAGGTCTCACTTGGATGTGGTTGATTTTAATATTATACCCACTATTTGTGTTTAGATTCAATTATGTCCCTGGAAAAGTGAATTATGTAAATGTTATAGGAATTAATTTCAACATTTGATGAGCTATTTTTCGAAGTAGATCATCAATTCTATCCCAAATATTGGTATTCTAACTTCAAGAAGAGATTTTTAAAACTCAAACTAAACCGCTCATGATGTGTAATTGACGGCAGGATAACATTGAATCACTTTTACAAACGTTAGGGATACAAATAGGACGATTTAAACGTTAGGGACACAAATAGGATTTACCCCAAACGTTGAGGACAAAAACGATACTTTACTCTTTTAATTTTTTCATCTTAAAATATTTAAATTTTTTTATGTATAAAAAATTCATTATTTCTAAAATTCATTATATCATGACTTGGAAGTGGCGTATTGATTTTTGCCTGTTTCTGAGAGACGTAAAAATCATAGCGGACACCATGACAAAGATAGTGATAAGATCACACTCTCTATATGTCGATTTTGTAGTGCCTTAAAAAGAGTTTGAGTTGAGTATTCAACGAGACCGTCCTACATCTTGTTAATCTTTTAGGATTTTGTTTTTTCTTTTTTTTTTTGGTTTGGTTGTTTTTTTTTTTTTTTGTCACCAAATGAAAAAAAAAAAAAACAATGAGCTTCCTACTAAGTAAGAGATGATTTATATCTACTAATATAATATTACAAGTGGATGAAATATTGAAAACTCAATTTTTTACCATGTTTAATCCAAAATACTATGAATCAAATGACAGTGAAGTCTTTAAATATTCTTTGAATTTAGCTGCTCTTAGTTTTTTATTATATTTTTATTTGTAATAAGAAGAAAATACATGATATAATGAGTATATTTTTAACAAATGCTTTTAAAATAAATATATTGAAATATAATAAATATAACCGTTAATTCAACATTTATCAATGGATAATTACTAAAAACAAAAAAATATTGAATAAATAATATAAATAATTTCATAAAATATAGACTACTTTATACTATTAAAAGAAAATAAAATAAATGATAAAAAGTAAATATATAATTATAATTTTCTATATGTGGTACGATGTTTTTTTAAAACATAATAAGCCATAATATTCTCATACATAAAAATGTAAAATTTAATATTACTCCTTTTTGGGTTCATTTCTATACAAAGAATAATAATAAAAAAGAATAATATGTGATACAATTAGAGAATTTAAATAAAATACTAATTGATAACTTAAAAAAATAATGAAACTAAAGATAACTTAATAAATCAAACATAAAATAAAAAAATACAATATTATTTTTTATGAGAATTATATAAAATTAATAATTTGGTAATAATTTTTGTTTATTTGAGTAAAATCCAAAATGAGTTCTATATGCTTTTGAAAATATGAGAGTTTTGATTATTGTAGAATATATATATATATATATATATATATATATATATATATATGTGTGTGTGTATATATTCCAAAAAAAGAAAAATTTAAATTCATGATCTCTAATTGAGTATGGAAAAATTATGCCATTTGAATTATAGTTCGTTAGCGTAAGAAGAGTCTTGATTATTATAGAATTTTATAATTTATTATTTCATACGTCATATATATTATTTTATGTTTGACATTTCAGTATTATAGTAATATAAAATTATGAAAAAAACAAATGGCACTAAATTGAGAACCTCCATAACCATAATTAATCTTAATTTTCAAAAGGTGAAAAATACGTTAAATTGTTACCTTTTTTTTTGTATTTTGATTTTTTCATCCATATTGGCCTCTCCAAATTATTATATAGTTTATGTCCAAAGTCCAAAATTCATTTATTTATCTTTTTTGGTTAGATACCAAACAGGCTTTTAAATTGATTGGTTTTTGTCCACACATTTATAGGCCCACCTAGCATAAATGATGTTTGACCGGTAAACTTTTTGAAGTTACCGTGCTTATCTAAAAGCCATTACATAATGCAACATTAATCCACTACATTCACAAAACTCTTCTTGCCACTTGTTCTAAAATTATTGGTTAGTCAAATCTTGGGCATTCTTAGCCACTATTATCCATGCTACCACAAAACTCATCATTAAACAATCCTATGCAAAGTTGGGTTATAGTTATTCATAAGAAAGAAAGATTAATCACACATAAGTAGACTTCCTAATAGTTCTTCACCGAGTTGTCCAAGTCTGATCATGGGAAAGTGAGCATCGGCGAAAGGTGATTTTCCCATCATGAGTTCTTTAGATACATGATGCATGGTTGGCCAAGATCGTGGACTTTGGTTCAAGCACTCAAGTGCCCACTTTGTGATCCACATACATTATTCCCCCCACAACTGATGAGTTCTCAGGGTTGGGAGGCCTTTGATCTATAACATCAACCAATAGCAAATTGTAATTTATTGATGCTGCTGATGGAGACAACAATGAACTTACAATATCTGCCGGATGCTTTCCCAAGAGGATTTCGAAACAAAGCACTCCAAAACTATGAACATCACTTTCCACACTAACTTCCATAGTCTGAGTAAGTTCTGCAAAGAAAAATAATATAAAACAATAAAAAAACTACTATTATAAAAATAAAAAATATTATTTATATATTAAAATTAGTCAATATATTTATATATATTATTTAATTTATTTTCGATGTGTATTTTGTATTATTCATATCAACATTTATTTTTAAAAAAATATTATATTATTATTTACTAAATATTTTATAATTAATTAAAAAAGACAAAAATATATTTTTATTTTTATTTTTAAAAACTTAAAAACATTTTACTTTTGACACTATCCTTTTAGATTTTTCAAATATCAAAATTCAATAATTAATTTTAATTTTTTATTTTTAAATTTTAAATAATTAAAAGAATACAGAAATCAGATAATATAAAAAAAAAAAGATGCTCTTCATTTTCTTCCCTTGGAACGCAACCACAACGTTCGAATCCTACCTTGTGCATGTAGTAATTCATTGTTCAGTGATAGACCATTAAATGAAATTCAAATTCGCGACAAATTAATTATTAACCTGTCGAGTTGGAGAATACGTGGGTAAAAAAAAAAAAGAAATGCAACCACGACTTAATCATTTATATTAACATAAAGATTACCATAGAGGACATGTAAAATTAACAGGAAATAATTTAAAAATAGAAGAAAAAAAATGTTATTATTTACATATATTATTGATGAGTTTGGAAAACTCTAATTTAATTTTGATGATGATCAAACATTATTGAAATAATTAATTACAAAATTATTAATTTAATTTTCAGTTAACATATATTAATTAATAATTTTGTGTTGTAGGTTTTTACAATTGGGCCGAAATAAAAAGAAAAGATCTCAAGCCCAATAAAATAAATTTCAGCCCCATGTAATTCTTGTTGTGTGTTGTTTTGGCTGAAATGATTTTATCAGTTGTTTTGGCTGAAATGATTTTATCAGTTGGGCCAGAAATTTTTGTTTCTATAAAGCCCAAAGAAAGCCTTTCTATGTGTTCATTGCTTGATCCCAATTTCATCAGGAAAGCAAATGTTAACCAAATGGGCCAGTTTTAATTTTGATGTTACAAGCCCAAATTCTATTAGTGATAAATGGTTCCAACCTTGGTTCGAAACCAAAGAAAAATGAAAGCAAAGTGCTTCCAACGGAACCAAGCCTTAACCATGTGATGGATTTCAAAATCTATTACATTGTTAATTAATGCATGGGGAACATGAGAGAGAAAATTCAGCTAAATTGATTGATGGCTATTATGACAAACACGCCACTCTAAACTAGGGAAGCAAAAGCAAGCTATTGTCAATTAATTAGTTTAACCACTTTGAATTGCTTTTCTTCAGATTCTCTTTTTTCTCTCATCTCTTTTTTCTTCTCTTTTCGGTCCTTGTCCAGGAAACAATGGAAGAAGTGTTCTTCAACCAAGAAAAGGAAGAAGCTGCATGCATCAAGACCATCAAGCAAATGATGGCAAGAAAACATACTAAAATAAAATGAGCTGTGGCTGAGATATTCACCAAATGTGGTTAGATTTGGTGAGATTATCTTGAGCCTTTCATGCTCAAAAATGGATGTTGAAGATTCGGCCAGCTAGAGGAGATTCTTGAAGCATGGCTTGTCTTTGATTCTGCTCAACCACCACAGGAAGTAGCTAGAGTGGCGAAGTGATGGTTGAAGGCAGAGATTGAAGCAGATGAAGTCATCATCATCATGAAGCATCAAGGGCCAGAAATCCATCTTGGAGAGCAAGCCAAGGATGGAGAGCTCGGATTGATGAAGAGTGATGATCAAGGAAGGACTAGAGGTAATTGCATGTTGATTTTTGCATGGTTATCTCTTCTCTCTCTATGTGGCCGAACCGGTTCTGTTTGTTGAAGGAGGAAGAAGTTAGTTCGGTTTTGGCTTCAATAAGTGGAGGCTTCCCTCTTCTATAAAAAGAGAGAACAGCCACTGTTTGGAGCAAGGAGAAAAATTTGAGAGTGCAAGGCACAGAGTTCTCAGAGCTACCTGAGCTAACAGTTTTCTCTTCTCCTTCAATGTATTCTTTTTTGTAATTTTCTGTTTAATTTTGTCATGTCTTGAGTCTCTTGGTAAAAGGCAAACAGTGAGGTTTGTAAGAAAAAGTCATAGAGCGGAAAAAGGCAGAGAGTGCAAAATTAAAAGAAAAAGCCATAGATGTCTTAGAGGTCCTTTGTTCATCTATGTTGTGTTTCATGATTCTGTGGGAATCCCCTTGTAAGTTGGGTTAGCACTTTACAAGTTGTAATCAGATTGATTATAGTGAAATTCCATCATGTTGGTGATGGAGACTGGATGTAGGCTGCACTGCACTTAGCAGCTGAACCAGGATATATCTGGGTGTGATCTTTCCTCTCTCTCTACTTCATTTCTGTTTTCTACTCATAGGAGCAAAAATCAGATTTATCTCGTGCCAAGTGACGAGACAAAAAGAAAAGTCTCGTGACTAGGGACGAGACAAAACAAAAAGTCTCGTGTGCAGTGAAGAGATAAAGAAGAGTAAAAGCTTTCAGAATTAATTTGACAAATCAGCAAGTATTATCAAGCAAAAAGGGGGCTTAAGATTCAACCCCCTTCTCTTAAGCTACTGAAACCATCAATTATATTATGATGTGTTATGCAGAATTGTTGATATGTATATTTATAGGCCTTTAAAATATAAGTTGCATTTTGTTAGTAACAAAAAAAACATCTTCTGCAATATGCAATATGCAACCTGCATTTTGTTAGTATAATAATAATAAAAAAAAAAGAAAACATTTACGGCAAAACGCAACCTGTGTTTTGTTTAAGAGGGATTGCATGGATGAAATGTGTCCTTTTGACTAGGATCGCGCAAAACAAAATCAACATTTTGCGGGTGACGAGACTAAAGTGCAACATGCGTTCTGTAGGTACACCACTTTGCAACTCGATGTATGTGCGACACATTTTATATATATTAATTGTTTTTTTTTATATACTCGTTGCCATTTTGTATTTTTCTTCGTGGATGAGAGAGTGTGAAAATCTTGAAGTTGTTTTTGTTCATTATCAGCATAAATTTTTTATTTTTTTAAAATTTAATCAATTAAAATAGTTCGTAATTTTACATTAACGGTAAAATATGTTGTTGAATATTTAGATAATCTTTAATATATAAATTTATTATTATTATTATTATTATTGTTGTTGTTGTTGTTGTTGTTGTTGTTGTTGTTGTTGATCCGCCATCTTATAACTCGGTCTTTATTGTGCATTATGAGTCATAATTCGACCTTAATTATCATTCATTATTTGCTTGTAAACGATACCTTCATTACCGACTTAATGACCATCATTTCTATCTTAATGACCAAACGGTCGTAACATCAATTCTAATCATCAACTCTATGCCTATAAAAGGCACCAATTTCTATATCTCAACGGGAAATCCATGATAAGTTATATTTTATGTCTTACATTCTATATCTATAGAATTATTATAGACACAACACATAATAACTTTTATTTCATGTCTTACCTTCTATATTCATAGAATTATTATATACCTCTTAAACACTTACTGATTTGAGCGTTGGAGTGTTTTTTGCAAGTACCCACTCCCTTGTTATCTCCTTACCGACGTATAACTCATCTCGACGAAAAGCTCGAAGATATTCATCAACGAGCGAATTATACATCGGCCAAACCTTTACAAGAACAGTTATTATTATTAGTACACGCCTATTATATTATTATTATGACAGTGTATTCACTGTTTTGGTTATTATTATTATTATTATTATTATTATTATTATTATTATTATTATTATTATTACTACTGCTATTCATGTTAATATATCAGTACTATTATTATTAGGCAGAAATTTACCTGCAGTCGATTTTACGTGAAGTTGTTTTTGAATAGATGACATGTGTTACTATTTAGTTTTAAAAAATCGATTTATTTTATATAAATGATTTAATTAAAAAACCAATTGATATAGCTATGATGTTAGATTTTTCACCGTATTTTATTTTAAAAACAAATTGATTAATTTAAATTGAAAAATTATAGTTAATTGTTTACTATATAATTTTTTAACCAAAATTATAATTAAAAATTATTAAAAAAATAAAATTATCTAGTATATTGGACCAACTCAATGTTAATCAGATTTTTAATTTTTATTATAAAATATAAAAAAAATTTAATTCTAAAAAAAATCATGTTATTTTTTAGGATTTAATTTTTTTTATTGTGTTTTCATAAAATTTGCACAAAATTCACCTATCACATTGACTAAACTTATTTATTTACGTAAAGTTTGTTTATGACTCAACAAATTGTTTACGTTTTAATACGATTTGAAGTGTATTAGTATATTTTTATTTTTTAATCAATTTTATTTTATTTAAATAATTAGAATTTTAAATTATAAAATTTGTATTAGTTTGTAATTTAAAATTTAAATAGATATAATTTAAATTAATGATTTATAAATTTGTATGTATTCGTTTTATTGTGGTTCAGACTCATACATATCATAGTCAACTCCTCTAGATATAGTGTAACTTCTAATTGCTGCGACGACCGACTTTCTAGAACTATATTCCATTCCAATTCGGAACTCTCCGTCCTCAGGATCAGCAACGCCTATAGAAAGCCGAAATAATTGTTTATTGATCAATCCAAAGTATAAACTAACAAAAACTTATTATTTAGTCAACACGTACCTATGTTAGTATATTTCGAAAACTCGGGGACATGCATGGCGTCGAGATCCAACTCACGCATAAAAGGTGGAACGTACATCGATTGACTGCTCGAGGGATGAACCACTACATTCTCCGCTGCTGCCTCAACTCCCACATCACCATCCTCATCTTCGTCGCCGGCTTCATAAGTGGCTTCGAAGTCCTCTTCGCTGTCACTATTCATTCCTTCGTACACTACAGCTCTATCATCATCTATATCTATATTATTTTAAACCACTACTGCCTCTACAGTTTCAAACTCAACGTACAGCTCAATCTGTGGGTGTCGCATCTGAGTCTGCCGGTGAATTTGAAACATATTCTGCATACTCGCTTCATCAGTGATCGGCATGGTATCAAACTGTATTAGACCACCAAAAACTACAATCGAATTCCGGTACAGAATTCTGCTCACTCTCATTAACGTACTGTTCTCCATGCTTTGACAGAGGTCGTTCTGCAGCTCCATTAACGTCATGGTGCATGGAACCACAAACGAAAACAGATTCTGGCACACAAACCTCACTCCCTCATGAGTATTACGTATTATCTCACTGTTGCGATACACCACCAAATTTGCGGTGCCCTCCATTACACTAATAACACACTCAAATAACACTCAAAACACACTCAAATCTTATTCAGAATGCAAAATAGTATCGAGCTCTGCCTTATATAGAGGGGTGCATTTAACACACCCCCACGTGCTGCCTACCTCAACCAATTACGCTTTGACACGTGTCAGCACGCCCCACGTGCTGCCTGCGTGAACCAATCAAATTTTGCCCTGCGTGCTGATTCAGCACGCCCCCCACGTGCTACCCTAACGAGCCAATCAACCTTTGCCACGTCAGTACGCTCCCTGCGTGCTGACTAAGCACGCCCCCACATTTTGCCATGTTGATTCAACCACACGGTGCCACGTAACTTCCACGCCCCCACGTGCTTCAGATAACACGCCCCTGCGTGTTGAGCTTTTCCTGACAGATCCACCTATATATAATATATAGAGTACTCTCATTTCCAACCAAAATACCACAATATTTTCCATAACCAAATTATTGAGCCGTACAATCAAGATAATTTCCAATCCTCAGCGGAGATGCCTTTCCTTTCTTCTGTTTTTCTCTCTCTCTTTCAAAGAAAGTTATCTATTGCCCCAAATGACCCAGTTTGTGATCTACGTCGAGATTCCCCGAAGTGATTTTCCATTGAAGCATTATTAAATGCATTATACATACCACATCTTTGATTCCATGTAGTTAATTATGGGCCAAATTAACAATTGAACTCATTCATAGACTACCTTTGTTTTTAATTAAAAGTTGTAGGAGACATTGTTTTCGCAATTTTAGATATTAAAATATTTAATATTACATCTCCTTTTAATAAAATGCACTTTTCTAATATTGGATCGAAGTTGGTATCTTTTTCTTCTTTGTTTGGCTAAAATCTAAAAGCGTGTTTGCAAACTTTTACCGAAAAGTTAATAATTAGGGATAAGTACGGGTCGGTTTGGTTCGGGTTCATGGTAAAATTAGAACCGAATCGATCAAAATATAATTGGTTCGATTTGGTTCGGATTTGTATTTTTTTATATATGTATCCCAACCAAATCAAATCGATTAAGAACAGATTGGTTCGGTTCGGGTAATTGGGTATTCGATGACTTTGAAATTCATAAAAAAAATCAAATTTTTATTCTAAAAATTCAACAAGTACAATAAATATGTAACATCAATAGAAATAATCCAAACATGTTAAATACCAAATACATTAAAAACTAAACTCATTAAAATCCAAACATATTAATAGTGAATAATCTTTGTCTAATGAAAAAGTCATATATATATTTTATTTTTTTATTTAATTAATACATGATCGGGTTCGCGGGTTGGTTTGGGTTCCGCACCCCCGGAACCGATACCCGAACCAATCACTAACAAAGACCATCGGTTTGAATCCGATTACCCGTTGAATCCAAAACCAATTTAATTGGTTTGGTTCGGGTTCGGATGGGTAATCGGGTACCCGCTACCCATGTTCACCCCTATTAATAATGACTTACTTTTATAGCCAAGTAGTCTACAATATATATCATTTAGTATCTAATTTTTTTTATCTAATTTATTTTTTTATAATAAATTTTAAATATTTACTTTTTATTTTTAAATTAAATATGAATTTGTTGGTAAAAAAATAAATTTTTTTACTATCAGCGGTTTAGAACATAAAAGTAGTGTTTGAAGTAGAAATAGGCAAGTCGAAATAAAAAAAAATAATACAAAGAGTGTCAGAGTCGGAAGGTAACTATTTATTTTCTTCAATCATCAAAACTTGCTATTCGACCTTCAAATTGAGTAGAGGATATAAGTACGGAATTTGAGGAGCAAGTTGAAGAAACGTGGAATTTTGAAGACCAAGAAAGACGTGGGTATCAAAATCTGAGGGTCAAGATTCTTCATGGTCAAAGCAATGTAAGGTCATGATTGAAAAAATGAGAAAGTAAGATAATGGACAAATATGCTCCATGACAAGTCTATTTTCATGATCTATAAATAGTAGAAAGTCAAAAGAGTTTGGAGACTTCAACCAGGAACACTAGATCATCACACATACTCATAAAATTCCTAGTCTCCACGACATAACGGAATAATATGGAGTGCAAGTGTATATCAGTGTTAGAAGTCAATTTTTTTTTTTTGTTTTCTTTTACTTATTTGATTTAGAGGACTGCTAGGGACCAACAGAATTTATGATATTTAGTCATCAATTAGCCATCATCAATATTTTTAATGGTGTGGGATAATATCTAATAGTGTAGGATTACTCATTTGATTTATTGTTGGTCAAATTTCAATAAAAGTGTTAACCCCCTAGACTTTCTCTTTGATTTATTGTTGTTTGTTTGCTTTACATTTTGCTATTATTCTGCTTTAATCAATATTTTACATTTTATTATCTTCTTTAATGAATTATTTAGCTTTGTTATTCTACCACTAGTAATTCTGATACAAAACTGTTTTAACACTGTAATTAAGTATGAAGGTTGTGGTAGGCTTAGAAAAGGGGGGTTGAATCTATGCCTTCCTTTTCAGTTGCTGTTATGATTCTTTTTAAACAAACTTTTAATTCTGATTCTATTTGTACTTAGCAGCGGAAATTTATGAGACGATTTATTTTTGTCTCATGAATTTTAGAAAACAGAACACAGCAAAGAAGAGAAAAGCTAACACTAACATGTATCCTGGTTCGGTTGCCTTGTGCTATGCAACCTACGTCCAGTCTCTTCCACAACAATGGAAGAATTTTCACTATAGTTAACTGTATTACATACACCAATTTCACAGGATTGACCAAATCCTTTCACACTCAAGTTCTAACCTAACTTTACATTGGCTATGCTAATACCTAACTATTCACTCTTAGTGCTAACCCAACTAAGAAAGGGATATCTCACAGGTACAAGATACAAGACATAGACATACCTAAAGAAATCAGAAAATAACTCTAGGCTTTTCTCTCAAGTGTATCATTCAGCCTTTTTCCACTCATGGCTTTTACTTGAGCTTTCTCACAATGCCTTTTCTCACAAGAAATTACAAAAAGATAAACATAGAAAAGTACATCACAATCTGTAAAACATGAAGGAGATTGACTTCATCAGCAGCCTCTTTGCTATGTGCAAAACCAGATTCTCAAACCTCAGATACAGTTCTTCAGTATTGGCCGAACGCTTCTTTGAAAGAAAGCATTATCCAAGTAGAGGAACTTCTTTGCGGAACACTATTCTCAAACTCTGGTTTTCTCTCCTTACTTCTGAACGAGTAGAAGACTTCTTTTATCTCCTTGCATGTCGCTGGGTTCTTCTTTCAAGGTCAACATCTTGAGCCTTGAGCTTCACCAACCCACAAATTCACTTTTTCTCCTTAAACCTTAGATTAGAAACTTTGCTTCTGACTTCTTCATCTTGACCGAAAGCCATAAAGCAGCAACCATAATAGTTTTCCAATGGTCAACCTGATTTGAGCCCTTGAAAACTAACTTGGTCCCCAAGACTTGTTTGAGACCGTGGATTTGCACCAGAGAGGAACAGAAATCCTCTTTTCCATATAGCTCAAAACGGAGATACAGAGAGTTGAAGATGAAGAGAAGAAAGTGTGTTGCATGTAAAAGGAAATGGGTTACCTTTAACCTAAGCTTGATTTGGTTTGGATTTTCTGATTAGACTTCTGTGTTACAAGCTTGGACTTTCTCTTTCTTGCTTCTTTGAAGATCACCTTGGGGAGGAAGCTTTCTCTTTCTCTTTCTCACTTTTCTGAATTTGTGATTTGACTAATACAGAGGAGAGAAGAACGTTGCTTTGGTAAAAGCAAGTGAAAGGGAATGAAAACTTCAATCTTGTATGAGAAGCTTTGTGGGATGGACACGGGCTTGGATCGGGTTTCCATTTAGCAACCCGTTTGGCCCAACTAACTTCTTTCTATGCTTTTCTTTGGACTTCTAATTTTTGCTTTCAGCCCACTATCCTTTCCATTTGCTTTTCATTTCATTTGGGCTATAAAATTTAATTTTGGCCTGCAACTATAAATAATTAGTAATATGCAATTTATAATTAATCAACACTAATTATTTATTTTATCCAAAAATAATGTTTGTCATCACTAATTAATTTAGTTAATTTCTTAACTAAACAAAGTAATTCTCAGGTCAAGCTCACTCTTTTCAGAAGAGTTGTATCTGCTCTTCGATACTTGAGATCTTGATACAAATTCGTTTTGACACCATCTGTCGAAGTCGACCAAAAAGAGAGTGAAACAGAATAATTAATTTTTTTGACAATTAAGGGTGTGTTTGGTTTTGCGTTAGAAGGAAGAGAAGCACGTTTGAGTGCATTGAACGCTTTCTCTTTTTGTTTGGATGCTTTTTTTTCTTTAAACGCCAACGTGATTTTAGGTTCTTAACGTGCGTTTATAAGAAGCTAGAAATTGTAGCTTCTGCGTTTAGATAATCACGTTAGAATTGGATTTATTTTGTTTTATCAATTCTACCCTTTACTTCCTTGCTTATAATCCTTTTAGTATTCAAATATTTTAAATATATAATTATATTTTTTTATTAAATTTTTACTTTTAATTTTATATAAAAAAATATTTTTATTTGGCTTTGTTAAAATTTGTAAGTGTAATTCTTGTATATTAATTTATTATTATAATTTTGTTATAATATAAATTATTGATCCCATTAAAAAAAACAGAATAAATAAAAAACTAATTATAACTAAGAATAAAGTCATGAATAATTAAAATTTATAATTTAAAATAGTATTAAATAAAAGAGTACTGAAAATATTAAAAAAATTATAAGTAATATAATTTAATAAAGTATATTTTGATATTTTTTCATATATTATTTTTGCTTTTGATATAAAAATATATTTTATCAATTTTTATATATTATTTTTATTTTAGTAAGTAAATATTAATTTTATTATAAAATTAATTAATAATATTTATTTAAATATCTAAATTAAAATGATAGAATAATATAAAAAATTTATTTAACTTGATTTCTATTTTAATAATTTTTTATCTAAAAGTAATTTTGAGTAGTGTAATCCAAACAATATTTATTTTACTATAATCTATTTTGATATAAAGATTACCAAACATAAATCACTTTAACACAAACTTACTTTTCATCAAAATCAATTTTATGCAAACTCCCGTTTACAAACTGAAATCCAAACACACACTAAATACCAAACTTTCAGACAGCATAACAATCACTACTTTTATTCATCGATTCAAGTACCACAAACTTATCTATAACAAAACACACTGATCTACGAGTCACCTACAAGTTGAGGTAGATGCTGCCCAGATCAAACACCGCTCCTTTTGCTACAAATTAAACTAACTCATACATACGTGTTACAAATTAAACAAGCCTATGACACACTATTCATAAGAAAGGGGATGCGATTAATCATTAATCACAAAAGTGGGGTTTCCAATAATTCTTCGTTGAGTTGTCCAAGTCTGATCATGGGAAAGTGGTCACCAGAGAAAGGTGATTTTCCCATCATGAGTTCTTTAGACACTTGATGCATGGTTGGCCGAAATTGTGGACTTTGGCTCAAACACTCAAGCGCCCACTTTGTGATCAGCATGATTTCCCCAACAACTGACTTCTCAGGATGAGGAGGCCTTTGATCAATTACATCAACCAATAGCAAATTGTATGTTATTGATGCTGTTGATGGCGACAACAGTGAATTGATCATATCTGCCGGATGCTTTCCCATAAAGATTTCGAAACAAAGCACTCCAAAGCTATATACATCACATTTTTCGGTCACTTCCATAGTTTGAACAAGCTCTGCATACAAATTATAATTTTGAAGTTATTCATAAAGCAACATATATACGATTATTGATTAAGTATAAAAGCAAGGGAAAAAGGAGTTACCTGGAGCACCATAGCCATAGGTGACTACTGCAAGTGTTGTCCAATTTGAACCAGGCTGTAGAAACTTAGCTGTCCCAAAATCAGAGACATGAGCTTCATAGTCTGAATCCAAAAGAATATTCTTGCTTGATATGTCACGATGAACTATAGGGGGATTGCAACCATGATGCATATATGACAGAGCATTAGCAACTCCTTTAACCACATTCACCCGCCTTTCCCAGTCAAATGCAGTTGCTAGCTTTTCATCACCTAGTACATGATTCAAACTGCCACCCTCCAGGTACTTGTATACCAAAAAGAAGAATCGTGAATGCTGGCAAAAACCATACAGCTTTATGATGTTTCGGTGCCTGATTTCTGTCAATGCTTGGATCTCATTTTCAAATGCCTTCCAATTCAACTTATCCTCCGCATCTGATTCCATGTGAAGTTTTTTCACAGCAACAACCATAGAAGGCAACTCAGCCTTGTAAACGGATCCTTGCCCTCCAATTCCAATGAGATATTTGTCATCAAAATTATTGGTAGCTTTAATGATGGTTTCAAATGCCATTTTTCCATCATGACTCCATATGGAAAATTGTTCTTCTGGTTGCATTTCTTTGGCCGGGGCTTCTTTCTTTCTTGCTTTTCTACAAAGAATATATACTGAAACACCAATCACACAAAGTGCTAGTGCTAATACTCCAAAGATAAGAAGCAGAACCAATAACTTGACCTTGTGACTTTTACCGCTAGGACTGCTTGGGCATGGCACCAAGCCAGTGACATTACCACACAAGCCTTTGTTATTTATCAATGATTCAATTGAAGCATGAAGAAAGGCTCTGTTATTTGGAAGAGGCCCATCTAACTGGTTGTATGATATGTTGACAAAAGCTAAGCTTGACATGCCATTAAAACTAGATGGAATTGTGCCAGAAAGATTGTTGCGAGAGAGATTCAACCACTGCAAGTTCTTCAATTCTCCAAGCACTCTTGGTATTGTACCATTCAACAAATTCCCACTAAGATCAAGAGAATTGAGAGTTTCCAATGACTTGAAGTCAGAGGGGATACTTCCTTCTAATTTGTTGTTGCTCAAGTTCAATTCCAACAAGTTAGATAACTGAACAACTTGTCTCGGTATGTTGCCACTCAACTCATTTCCTGCTAGGTTCAAGTGACTGAGACCTTGCAACAATCCTATTTCGGGTGGAATATTTCCAGAAAGATGATTGTTGTCGATCCTGAGTTCAAACAAGTTTGTCATATTCCCCAGTTCTTTTGGAATATTTCCGCTCAATTGGTTTGAAAAAAGATGAAGCCTGCCCAGCTTGGTAGCCTCAGCAATTTGTGGCGATATACCACCGGAAATATTATTTTTGGCAATGATCAAGACTTGAAGACTATTGCACTTGCCCCAGCTTGATGAAATTTGGCCATGAAATTTGTTGTTACTTAGATCAATGTAATTCAAATTTGGATAAACACCAAAGTCTTGTGATATGTCACCTTCCAAATGGTTATCCTGTAAAGTTATGTAGACAATACTAGAGCAGTTCTTCAAGCTGCTTGGTACTGGACCAGTGAAACGGTTGTTTTGAGCACTGAAGGATGCTAGTGAACCACCTAAGCAGATTTGAGGCGGCAAGTGGCCAATGAGATAATTATTGCCTACAAAAAAGTCATTCATGTTGGTAAGATTATTAACGGCTTGCGGAATGTTGCCCCTGAGCATGTTGGATGACAATTGTAACATGGAGAGCCGTTTCAAGTTTCCAATTGTGTCAGGAATAGTTCCTGAGAGAAGGTTTCCTTGGAGACTTAAGGTTTCCAAGTTGATCAAATTACCAACAGAGGCAGGAATGTGTCCTTCAAAATTGTTGAAGTCGAGAGTAATCTGAACAAGATTTGTCATGTTTCCAATTATGGAAGGAATGGATCCAGAAAGTTGATTCATCTCCACATTAAAGGACTCCAAATTGACCAAGTTTCCTATTGTGGTAGGGATGTTTCCAGAAAAGTTATTGGATTCAAGGAACAGGTAGGTGAGGTTAGACATGTTCCATAGGAAGGGTGGGATTGGGCCAGAGAGGGTGTTGTTAGATAGTAAAAGTTGATTTAACTTGCTCATATTAGCAATTGTAGAAGGGATATTGCCAGTGAGATCGTTTCCTATGAAATCAAGATACTCTAGATTTGACAACATTCCGATTTCATGGGGAATGGAACCTCGAATCTTACTAGACTCAATAGAAAAAAAGGCAAGGTTGTTCAGTTTGCCAATTGTAGGAGGAATGGAGCAGGAGAGATTGTTGCCTCCTAAATCTAGATATGATAAGTTTATCAAATTTGCAATGGAAGAAGGGATGGGTCCTGTTAGATAATTACAGAAGGAAAGATCAAGCCAGCGTATGCTTCTCAGTGTCCACATCTCTTGAGGGATGGAACCATCAAAAGGATTCAAAGAGAAGTTCAAACGATTGATTTTGGACATGTTACCGATTTGTGGGGGAATGGTTCCATGAAATAAGTTGTTGTAGATGTTAAAGGTGAGGAGGTTGGGGAGTGAGGAAAAGTCTAGAGCGTGGAGTGTACCTTTGAGAAGATAATTTTCAAGATTGATGGCGGTTACGGAATTGGATCTATCACATTGAATTCCTCTCCATCTGCATGGGCTTGTCCCATTCTTCCAAGATGATAAGGGAACTTGGCTTTGGTTCTCCAGGCTAGCCTTCCACTTTAAGAGTGCATTTGCTTCACTCTTTTCACTTGCAACCCAAGAGAGTTTTACAATAAGGACACAAAGGAATATGAAGACAAGTTGTTGGGACATGGGTGGCATGGTTCAAGTATGGATATGCAAGACGATGGATGTTTGTGGTGATGAAAGAAGTCGCATCTACATGATTGCACATATATAGGACAGGACACATTAGGGGTGCACATGGGTCGGGTGAAGCCGGGTTTGATGTGACCCAGACCCGACCCGAAATATACACCGGATCTATTTATTAGACCCGAACCCGACCCTAGACCCGATGAAACTAATATACTTTCGGGCCACAGTTATACCGGGTGAAAACCGGGCCGTTAACCTTACATTACGTTGATACCTTCTTGTAAGCTAGCATATAAAAATATCCAAATTTTCAAGACCCCAACCATTATTTAACATGGTAAAATTCACTTAGAAAAATATAACAAGAACCAACCCTTCTTTAAAATTAAAGCATAACCACAATCAATACTAAAGCAAAATCACAATCAATACTAATATTGTCTAATAATACCAAATATTTAAATCAATACAAATAACACAATATTATGCATTAGTCTAAAGTCTTATGCATTCTAAACATAAAACATTAACTTATAGTTTTATAATGATTAATAACACAAAATATTAAGGTTTACAATAATTAAATTCCACATAAGAATAGTCATGATCTATCACTAATAACATAAAATATTAATTGTATATGATGACCGGGCCACCGGGCCGATTTCGGGTGACCCGAGCTATGGCCCGGACCCGACCCGAAATAATGACCGGGTCTATTTTTGAGACCCTTACCCGGCCCTAAACCCGATGAAATCACACCAAATTAGCCCCTAAAGTGTTCGGGATCGGACCAGGCCTTCGAGCCGGGCCGGGTCTGTGCACCCCTAGGACACATACAGCCGCGTGGCGATCATGGTTGACATGAGTAGAATTTCAAAGTCTTGCACAAAACCAATAACAATAACCATATGTATGCACTAACCTTTCTCTTCCTAAGGATACTTTCTTCGAAAGTCACACTTTATTAGGTCTTCAGTCTTCCTAACAAATATATCATAAAAAAAGTTTTTATGTATATACTTAATATTTTTTTTTTTGGTGACTATATACTTAATATTTGAATGCAATAAATATAGAGCTTTTAGAATTGATAAAGAGCATAGTAGAATAAGATTTAAACTCCACTCTAATATTTCACTCTACAAATTTAAAATTCTCTTAATCTCTTTTAAAACTTAAGTGTATTCTATTCACAAATTGAAAATTTTTCTTAATATTTGAATGCAATGAATTTAGAGTTTAAGGTGTTTTTTCTTTTGAAATTAGAATCAATTTAAATTATAAATTAAATTTTTTATTTGAAATAGATAAAAAATATGAATTGAACCCGAAAACATAAAAAATAAGAATTAATTTGTAAATTTTATGAATTTATTTTATAAATAAACTCAAATTCTTTTAATTCTTTTATAGAATTTGATTGAAATTTAAATAATTTTGTGTGCTAAAAATATAAAAATCCATTTTTGCCTTTTAAATATTAATATAAAAAAGATTCGGAGTAAGAATGGAGTTATAAAGTTTTGACGTTCCCAGTTCGCCCTGACCAATGTTCGACTTTTCTGGCCAACTGCATCGCCCATGCTGGCCGATTGCAGCACAGTTATAAGTAGTGATAAAAAAGTATATGATCAATAAAAGAAAAAAAACATAAAATCAAGTCATTATATCATTTTTTTAAATCAAATCAATTCTTATTTTACATAATTAATTTCAAATACAATAATTCATTTTTGATTTAGTTCATTTTAAATTAAATCAAGTTAATTTAAAAAATATTTTGTTTCAAACACACGTATTCTAAGAATGTTATCTGAAGGACTAATAATGGAAATTATAATTCATTCTCCTAATACTTAAAAGAGTAAAAAAATTAAATATATATTATTTTTTTAAATATAAAAAAGATTAAAAAAATCAAAATTCCTTTTATTTAATTAAATAGTTAAGTTTTTTTATGTATTGGAAGAGTCAAAACTAACTTTTTACTCTATTTTTATAACTATTATTCTTAGGGTATTTCTTAATTAAATTTGCTTACAAAAGATGTTCTATAAATAGTAGAAATCAATCACCATAAATTTGTTTATATTTATGCTTATTCCATATGATTTTCTAGTAGAATAACTAACTACTAAAATAATTAAATTTTCCTTATTAACAGAGTAATCCATTTTTTTTTCAGAAAAATAGTTAATTTAATTAAAAATTACATTAGTGGCTAATATAATAGCGAAATAATCAAACTTTTTTAGCATAGTAAATAAAATTTTGTAATATAAAAAAAATCGCCACTACGGTATTTTTGTTTTTGTAACTTTTCTTTATTTATATTCATATTTTGATTTATAAATATAAATTTAATTTGATGATTATATTAGTTATAAATTTTGACTATCAATATGAATAATCTAATTTAATTATAAATGCGAATGTAAAGATCATTATTATATCTAATCATTATATTGTTTACCTAGTATTTCTCGATTTCGATTATATTTTTAATAAAAGTTATTTATGAAGTAGATTACATGGTTGTCTTTAATTTGTCATTATTAATTTCTGTATTCCGAATCAAAGCCGTGTGTTTTATGGTTTTACCATCACATTACTTTTGTGGAAAAATCTACACTGCTTTTTTGGTTTCCATCTACACTACTTTTTTTTTTTTTGGTCAAATCTATACTGCTTTATTAGTTAGTTAGCACAGGTATATGAAGTGAATTTCACGTCTGAAAGAGAAGTTTGTTAAGTGACTGGTCCGAAAAAAAAAGATAGTCTAAACTCTAAATAAGTGTGGAATCGCTTTTCAAAAAGTTAAAAGTAGAAAAATAATTTATTTTAGGTAGAGTTTTGCTAAGAATTAAAAAATTGAAGGACTATACCGAAAAAAGGGTATGAATTTTATATCTGCAGATTTTTAATATCTTATATTTTGTATTAAACAAATGTCAATTAACTATTTATAAGAGCACTTGCTAACAAAAGTCATTTTAGATAAATAAATTAAGAAAAAAAATTGTATTTAGAAATAATATTTTAAAAGTAAATTTAAAATTGTTAACATAATGATTCAAATCTGTTGGTCTAAATTTTGTATCTGAAATAATAAGGAATCTAATTTGACTTTGACTCAATTTTAAAAGAATAATATTATACATATAAATCTTTTTGTTAAATAAATTTAATCAAGTTAGTTTAATATAATAAAAATTAGTTATGATTAGTATTATTATTTAATTTAATTAGACTTAATTTATAAAAAAACATAAATGCGTAGTATTATTTGTCTTGATAACAGTAATCTATGTGCTGTCGGACTATCCGACCTGAGACCCAAACTATATAGCAGCAGCAAGGGGTCATTAGTAAGAAATTTCACATCACATTTTCTCTATTTTATAGACATTTTTTTCAAGTTGGTAACCACCAAAAATCATTAGATAATAGATTAATAGGTGTGAAGTGATTTAACCTCCAGGAAAAAAGGTAAAATCTTCGTATCTTAAAATGTAATGTTCACTACCCTTAGAAGGATGAGAATACATCAGTGTCCAATACTGAAAACCATTTTTTGAATACCTTAAAGAAATTTTAATTAGAATTAAGCACAATTTGGAGATTGAAATTTTTTTACTATCACTCACTCTCACGCAAGAAGCATGAATTATTACAAAGCACACAACACCGTGGTAACATTGACATATAAAGCCCCATTATTGTTACATATATTCATCTGCATGCTAACCAGTACAACCAGCTAGCCATAACACAAACATTTTAGTTGCGGCGCCGGACGGTAATAGGACTCCTAACTATGTGCTTTCCATCCGACCATACCAATGCACCAAATTGATATTTGTAACGCTGTATCACACTTGATGTCTGCACAATAACCTTAAATGTTTTCTTTTCATACATCTTCGTGAAGGTCAAGGAATTGGGCACAACAGTAACTTCGGATCCATCCACTTTGGCTGTTGCATTGTATGTGCCAGGAGGGCCTACATTTGTGAGTGTGCGCTTAACTGTTACCGGATCCAACCCAAGATTTGGCAATGTAATAGAAGGGTAGTTCAAGTCATTTACGCTATGACTTCCCCTACAAACGAAAGTGCTATTGTAATTAAGTGCTGAGATGAGTTGTTGATTGTATCCGGAGGCACACAAGAAGGTGAGGTAGTCTTTCAATCCTATATCATAAACCAATCCTGGCTCTATTGCAAGATCTGGTTGAACATGTCCTGACCCATAATCAAAAGGACCAGCCAACTTGTCATCAAATGCATCTTGGATTGGCCTGTTTGTGTTGTCCCTTGTGGTTGCTGCAAGCAACCAAGCACATACAATGAATAGGTTATAAACATATCTTATGGGGAAAAAAATTCCCATGCATAAGTAAGGCATAACTTTAAATTGAGGGCTCAACATTTTAATGTATAATTGAATGAAGGCTCAACCTTATAATTGGAACACTTAAAACAATAAATATACATAAAGACTCAAAAATAAAAATAAATAAATAAATAAACCCACTAATACTTAACAATATAACTTTTGAAGAGTATTATCAAATTTGAAGGGATAGTTATTTAATTAATAAAATATATAGTATCCAAATCATTGTTTTAAAAATCAGACCGAATCGACTAATTTAATAAAGGAGACCACTCCAATAAAGATATTTAAAACGTCTTTTTTTAAAGATATTTTTTTATTAATTAAAATTTAATACATATAATCGATTAAATTATATTATTTTTGTCAAAATTAGATGAGACAAATTAATTTGGCCGAAAAATCGGTAAACCAAACCTTAAATCGATCTAAATTAATATTTTTTTTATAAAAAATGACTACAATAACCTTTTTATAAAAAATGACTAAAATATTTTTATTATATATTTTTTAATTTTAAAAACCTTAAATTCTAACCCTAACGGCACAGGAAAAAGAAAAGGGTTAAAATTTAGGATTCTCAATATATATTTATATAAAATAAGAATATTTTAGTCATTTTTTATAATAAAGATATTGTAATTATTTTTTATAAAAAAAGTATTAATTTAGATCAATTCAAGATATAATTTATCAATTTTTTGACCAAATCAATTTATTTGATCTAATTTTAATAAAAATAACATAATTTAATAAATTATATATATTAAATTTTAATTATTTAAAAATATTTTTAAAAAAATATTTTAAATGTCTTTATTTAAGTGACTCCCTCTAATAAAAAAAAATTGTCATTTTGCCAATGTGTTTCATGCAAAAATATAATAAAAAATTGGTAAAAAAATCGATAAAAACCGTTTTTATATATCAATGATCTATTAATTATAAATTTTAATATCCATGTAACAAAAAATCAGTGTAACGGTAGCAAACCCACATGAGAATATTAGTAATTGTATACGTATATATTACCAGTAGTCATAATTGCTGATTTAATAGCTGCGGGGCTCCAAGTAGGATGCAGAGTTTTGAGAAGTCCAGCAATACCAGAAACATGAGGAGAAGACATAGAAGTTCCTTGAAGCACATTGAATTCAAAGCGGCGAGGATCTTGTAGGAGGGTAGTGGGGCTTGTGCCTAGTGAATAGGCAGCAAGTATGTTCACTCCAGGTGCAATTATATCAGGCTGAAACAAAAAAACAAAAAACAAAACCAGTCACATGTAATTAAAGATCATATTTTGTATATACGTACATACATACATACCTTGAGTATGGATGGCTGAATCTTATTGGGTCCTCTTGATGAGTAGGAAGCCATCACTGGAGCTGGCTTCCTTCCAATCACTGTTTTTGCTGGGGAGAGCTTTACTGTAAGAGACGGGCTCGGTGGAGCGCTGCAATGGCAACTATCTTTAGTGCATTGCACTTATAGGTTGTTTTACTGAGAGTTCCATATTGAAAATGTTCATTGCATTGTTTTGACACTATTAGTTTCTTGTAAAGTAAACGACGTAAGAGAAGGATTTGTAGTTACGTGGCAGTTATGACGTCATAATAAGTATTTTGCACTTTAGGAGGAGGATGGAGAGATTTTGGAGGTTGACTGCCAAGATTTTTTTTTTGAGCTGGTTGCCCGTGATAACTCACACTAGGAACCATGTGAGCCTCATCGGTAAGTGTTTTCCCTTGTTGCTTTTGATTTTGCAACGACATTGCCAATGCACCCGCGGATTTGGCTTCCAAACCCTCAACAACTGATTTTATATTATCTTTTCTGATGCAATTCACAACTTTGCCTTTAACTTTTGCCGGGTCAAGTGTTCCTGGCTTACAAAATTGACTGACAAAAACAGCAGCAGCAATAAAGGAAAAAATGGTTAAAAAACAGGCGTTTACTTTATGCCAAATTTATGAGTAACAGTAAGAGTACTTACGCATCTTTGATTGTTGCATTGGCAAGTTTACCATCAGTAGCAAGGATAAAATCGAAGGCTTCGTCAGGTCGCAATGTTACTGAAAGACTGCCTCCCTTAAAATTGAATAAGTACTTTTAAAATTTGATATAAAATCTATAATCAAATGACATATATAATAATAAACAATAAAGTAAGGAATTATGAGTATATGAAATCTTATAATAGAGAGTAAAAGCAGAGTATTAAGGTAGATGATGATGATGATGATGATGCATACTAGGATTTTGCGACCGTCACTAAAAGTAATGGTACTGGTGAAGTCCCTGTCAATGGTGCTAGCACCAATAGTGAATATCCAAGGAGCCCCATTGACAACAGTGCCGGGATAAGGTCCATCATTTCCAGCCGATGCGACGCACAGAATGTTGTTAGACATGGCATGGAAAGCCCCTAAGCTGACCCCGTCGGTTAATATATCTTCAGCGGTTACACCCCGTCGGCCACCGACAGAGAGATTGATGATATCAACGCCGTCGTTGATGGCTTGGTCGATTGCGCTCATGATATCGCCCTCGTTGCAACTGTTTTCGTCTGTTCTGGACCAACACACTTTGTACGCTACAACCCTGGCCTTTGGAGACCCACCCTTTGCGGTGCCGTTACCAACTGCAAACACATGTGCTCCTGGGACGAAATCTCCCCCGGCGGTTGATAGAGTGTGGGTCCCATGCCCCTGTAAGTCACGCGCTGTACGCTCATTTGGATTCACCTTCCCATTTGCTGCCTCAAACACATCGCTGAAAAATCTTGCTCCAATAAGCTTCCTGAAAATCCATTATCAGCTCACCTTAATCTCATGTTAGAGGAAAATTTTCAAAGATTCATACAAGGTAATGCTATAGGTTAAGTATAATCTAAAGAGGAGTGTTAGGGTTCAACAAGTTTTGTGATTTGTAGTCATTAATTAACTATTACTTATTTTATTTTTAAGAGTTAATAGTCAAAATCGTCCCTGAAAGATACCTCAATCTCCATATGAGTCCCCGAAAGATAAAGTTAATCAAAATCGTCCTTGAAAGATGACGGACATGACCACGTTAGTCCTTCCGTCATCTCGTCCGTTGAGCTAGCTAACGTTAGGTGACGTATTCCATTAAGTACCCACGTGGCTCAGTAACAAAACGACGCCGTTTTGATTCAATAGCCTCCAGATCTTGATACGACGTCGTTTAGTGTCCAGGTCTTGATACAATCAACCTTCTATCTTCCTCAACCTTCCCAAAGTCGCGTAGATCCTTAACCAATAACCAATAACCACTATCCCGGTGCTATAGTTATCCACAACTTTACCAGTGCCACCATCTGTCACAAGCATTTATTCCTCATCTTTAACTCTAACCAATTCTTTCCCTGTGTCTTTTTTCTCACAAATTGAGCCCCGGTTTATGTGCAGGAGTGACTTTGGAAGGTTGGGTCATGGCGATCACAGCGATTTGCTGATTCCTCATCCAATTACAGCATTACATGGTCTCAATAGGTAAAGCAAATTGCTTGTGGGGACAGTCATTGTTTAGCACTCACCACCATCTGTCACAAGCATTTCATCATACAGCTTCCTTGCAACCTCAACCTTCCCCCTTTTGACCAAACAATTCAGCAACGAATTAGAAGCGACAACACTAGAGAAACAACCATGCACTTCCCGCACTGTATAGAATAACCGTAGGGCAGCATCAACTATCCCAGAATCTCCGTAGACTCGAATCAGAGAGTTCAAAGGCTCATGGGTAGGCTTCAAGTTCCCAACTTTCATGCTGTTCAGAACCAGCTCAATCTCGAAGAACACTCTGAATCTTGCCAAGAGCTTAAGAAGAGAGGAATAAGCAAAGCCATCGAAGGAACAAGAAAAGGGTCTCGAGTTAGCCCAGTCGAAGAACTTCAAACCCAGCTCGGGGTCGTGTATTCAGTCTAGAACGAAATGGGCAACGTCCGAAACTAGAACCCAGATTCTGCAAAGCGAGACTCGAGGGAGTCCCGCCAATGGGCGTGGATTGCCAGTATTCGAACGGCGTCAATAACGAGTGGGACTGAAGCAGGTCGGCGTAAAGGTGGTGACTTTGGGGCGGTTACGGGGTTTGATTCAAGCGAGGATGACCTTTGACATTGGATTTTGAGTGTTATGGTGCCAATCATTTGTGAAAGACAAGCTCTCTTCTTGGAGCTGTTTGATTGTAGACCGCGATTTATTTATCATTGAATTTAGGATTAGGATTCATCATCTAAGGGACTGATTTGATTTTTTTTAACATACTTACCTTGTCAGCAACTCCAGCGTACACGTAGGCGTCATCCACCTAGGCAGTCAACGGAACACGTCACCCAACGTTAGCCAGCTCAGCAGACGAGATGACGGAAGGACTAATGTGGTCATGTCCGTCATCTTTCGGGGATGATTTTGATTAACCTTATCTTTCAGGGACCCATATGGAGATTGAGATATCTTTCAGGGACGATTTTGAATATTAACTCTTATTTTTAATGAGTAAGTGTTGGCCAAATTTTAAGAAAAAGAAGAGATATATGTCACTGTAGAAGAAGGTTGTGTGCTCGTGCAATAATTTAAATCCTGAACAGTTATTGTCCACTCAAACATTACTAACAAAGGGGGTTTATGGAGAGATATATGTCACTTGCAAATAAAAGAATAACATGTCAGACAAAAGATGATTGACAGACTTGCTATGGAAGTAGGAGATGGTAGATCAACCAGATTTTGGGAGAATACATGGCTACGGTCGGAAAAGCTGAAAGACTCCTTTTTGAGACTCTTCTTGATTTCACATAATAAATGATATGTTATTGGGGATTGCGGGTTTTGCGATGGGATAGAGTGGGTATAGAATTTCCAATGGATGAGGGAAGTCCACCAATGGGAGACTGAGAGCTTGAATCAACTGCTTGATATTTTGCAAGCTGTGAGATTGATAGCAAGCGTACAAGATAGAATGGTCTGAAAATTTAACAAGAAAGACATTTATACTACTAACTTATTTGTGCAGGCTTTGCAGGTAGAGACTTTAACAGAAAATATCCTTAACTACAAGTTTACAAATGGAATATGGAAATGACTAGTGACTCCTCGAGTTGAGCTGTTTACTTGGTTTGTGCTAGTAGGTCGAGTTAATACAAAGGATCGGTTAAGTAAATTGTGCATCATTGACCAAAGTGACAATATTTGTGTTATATGTAACAAGGAAGTTGAATTAGTTCAACATCTATTTGTTATTTGTGAGTTACTTGACAGGTATGGTGCGCATGGCTTAATCATGTGGATCGGATTTGGAGCATCCCAAGCTCTATAAAAGAGCACTTTGAGAGTTGGAGGACGATGCCTTTGAGAAAAGACATGTGGAAAAAATGGCTAGTGGGCTTCTTCTCAGTTATATGGAATATCTGGTTACATAGAAATGATTTCATTTTTCGGAACAAGAAGACAACGGATGTAGTGAAATGTGTTGCTAGGTCGTTTTGTTTCTATAGGGAGTGGTGTGAAAACTGACTCATGTTGTTGATGGCTATGCCGGAGATGACATGGGAGTTGCTTGGCTATATTTCTGTCCTTGTACGCTCCACCGAGTGTATTGAGCTTATTTTCTCTTTCAAAAAAAAAAAGTGCTAGCCATAAACTTTCTCTAATTTAAAAATAGTAGTGTTGTCCTACGAGACTTTCTCATTTAAAAATATTGACTAAAAATATATTATTGGTTTGTTGAACTAAAGGTGTTGAACTATTAATTAAAAATATTAACAAATTATTCGTACATTAAAATTAGCCACTAATATATTTGTATATAAATATATGTGTAATTTAATTTATTTTCAATGTGTATTTATATTTTAGTATGTATTTTATATTAGTTGTTAAGTTTGATAGTTGATGTTGGTGTACACACGACATAATCCTTAAAAATATAAGTTAAAATAAAAAAATTATTGATTTTTAATTTTTTTTCTTTTAAAACATAAAAGTGACAAAGTGTGTAGTCTTGGTTAGTATTAATTTAAATAAAAAAAAAGAAAAAGTTTAAAAAATTAGCACTTTATTAAATTTTGGCCAGTACTTAACCATAAAAAATAAATTAAATAATTTTATATTATTAGATATAATTTCACATTATTTAAAATATCATTAATAACTAATTGATGACTACAAATTATAAAATTTACTGACCTAACACTTATGTTAACCATTTGAAACGATATGTGTTTTAAGTTTAACATTTCAACATGATAATTTATATGAAGATAATTCTAATCATTTTTATTGGAGTATCCCGCGACCACGCCAAATAAATTATATTGAAAATGGTAGCTTTGGTAGGGAGAACCATACAAGAAGAAAAAATAAATAAATAATAATAATAACCTGTTGCAGAGATTTTTGGGGGAACCATGGACTCTGTCCAATTGACAGGCTTTACCGCCGCGCCATTTTGAAGGGATGGGGCCATATCCTCTGTCCCGGAAGCTTTTGGACTCCGGCCAAACCCCTGCACATGGCGCAATCGTCTTTTAATATATATGTTCATATATATTAATTTAGAATTAAGCAAATATAATATACTACCTGTGTCAATGTTGGCGATGATTGTATTTTCACCAAATCTACCCTTTTGCCATGCAGTGTTCTTAGCATCTCTTCTTAGTCCAAGAAAGTCCCACGACCTTGTTGTTTGAAGTTTGTGCTCCTTGCTCAAGAACACAGACACTACATTTGGCTTTTCTGTCCCACTCAAAACACACCTTTCAATTTTCAACTATATGAAATATAGAATACATTCTCTTCAATTATTTTTTAATTTTGTTCGGACTAATTATTGAGAGTGACGGTGACTGGGCAATTATATATTATTACATACTTCAAAGTGAGTTGAAAAGTGATAACACCATTATTGGCAGGCAAACTAACAACCATTGTATTAAGTGTATACTAAAATTAGTCTAATATAAACACATAATGATTGATTTTAGTGTGCAAATAAATTTTTGTATTAACAATAATGGAAGTGCTTTCTCACTTGCAATATGTGCTGCTTCTTCCTCTTCAAGTAGTGCGGCAAAGCCATTGATATGCTTATTGTATGAGTATATCATTGCTTCTTCCGCTTTCTCATGGCTGTTATAATATTCAAGCATGCATAATTAATCCATTACTAATAGTATTTAGGTTATCATAGCTTGATAAATAATTTAAACTCTAATTTTACACTGTTAATGTACAGTAATTATTAGTTTCTTAATGAATTTATTATACTAATCCTGGAAGTTTTAAATTTTAATAGTACCATATGATGACAGTGGTGGTACATTACATACATGATATTAAACGAATCTTTATAAAAACTTTTTTCATGCAGATACTAATTATTAGAAAGATTTAATTATTCTGTTAATTTATATTATTTTAGTAAATTTGTAATTAAGTTTATATTTTTTTAATTAGATCAGTTTTAATTTTATAATTAAGTTATTTTTATATAAAAAAACGTTAAAATTAATAGAATATTTATTCTAAAAATTATGTAATAAAAAAATTTAATTATGTTCTTAATTATGAGTATTTTTAATTTGCAACATTTTTGTTTTGTTAAATCTAATATTTTTTACATTAACAAAAATTTAATTACAAATTAAAAATAATGTAAAAATTTAATTAAAAAAATTATATAAAAATATAATTATAAATTTGGTATAATTATAAGGATTAATAAAATAATTAAATCTATTAAAAATAGTAGTGTAGTAGTCTATGTGGTTTATATTTTGATGATCGAATTGTCAAAATAATAAATAAGTAAAAAATTATGTTAACAGTAGTTAATCAAAATTAAACCCATATTTTCATGCCTTCCCAGAACTGAAGTTAGCAAATTATAGTGAGAAGATGTGGCGGCTTCCATGTCAAGAGAGGTAGGGCTTGGGCCATGAGAATGTGCTCCCAAATACACAATGTAGCACTGTAAAACAGAGATTAATAACAATCTAAAGCTTTTATCAAAAACAGAATAAGAATCCCAAAAAAATGTTTAAATTAGAGCCACGTATGATGGGGAATTCAGCAAAACAAACAAAATTGTCATACCTTTTTGCTGCCGTAGACAGCTTCTGGCAAGAAGGTGAAAAGAAGAAATGATAAAACAATAATGCGAAGGTAGTGAAACTTGGAACTTCCCATATTTTTGGAGTCGTCTTTGGAAATGGATTGGTGGCCAAAGCTAGCGTTTGTATATAAAGGGTCTTCTTAGAACATATTTAATTTGAATTTACAAGCTTTTAAAAAATATTATTTTAAACTTTATTTGTTTGTAATATTATTTTTTTTCTTAAAAAAATATAAAATAATTATTTATTTATTACAAATATTCTCTAATATTAATTTTTATTTTTCTTTAAAAAATATTAAATATTTTTCAGTTATATCAATAATATGTATGAGAGATATAATCATTCGTGTTATTTATTCCTATTAACTCAAATTTTTAATATGAGCGATATCATGATACTACAAGAAACATCGTTAAAATCGACGGTTTTATCGTCGATAATATTAAAAATTAACGGTAAAATCGGCGATATTAGCCGTCGCTTTAAAACGTGTCGATTTTTCAAAAAATTAATAAAATTGACGGTCAGACTGTCACTAAACTTTTAATAAAATCGACGGTTACCGTGTTGATAATATAGGTTTAAGATTTTTGCATGTTTAACAAAAGCGACATCTTAATTGTCGATAATATTATCTAAAATCGATGATGTTTATATCGATATTTGTTTTATTAAAATTGACAAAATAGCTGTCGATTTAATTATTAAATTACCAATATATTTTTTTTTGTCTATTTTACATTAAAATTAAAAAGTGACATTACCATCAATTTTAATAACCATATATTATTAGTTTTTTTCGTATCTTGTTTCTCCTTCTACAAGATCTCTAATATATTTTGCTTGTACAATCAATATTTGAATGAATCCATTCTTTACTCTACTAGTAATCAAAGAATCCAATCATCTTAATATATAAAAGACTAGGGTCATATGAAATCACAAATTAAGATCTCTAATATATTTTGCTTGTACAATTAATATTTGAATCTATTCTTTACTCTACTAGTAATCAAAGAATTCAATCATCTTAATATATAAAAGAGTAGGGTCATATGGAATCACAAATTAAAATATACATTTATTAATTTTATATTGTAACAAATTAATATCAACTAAAAAAAATACCGTCGCATACAAAAAAACACTTAAACTTCCAATATCTTATATTACACATGTATTTAATCAATATAAAAATGCAACATAAATATTAAGTTTCAAATAAGATCATTCTTTATCCAAATACATGTAATTATGTTACACCAGAATAGAGCCTTCCATCATTATAACAACCTTTCCATGCAAAAGCACTCTTTAGAATTCAATCCCAGTATCATGATAATATAATTTAGAAAAGTAACTGATCGAAAAAATATTATTGAACAATTAGAAAAAAAGAATAAGTAGTAAAATCAATTAATTAAGAATAATCTTATAAAATATTTTTACCTTTTACATTTCCTCAATAATTTTTTTAAGTATTTGCGAAATTTATGTCAACATTTAAGGTAGTTAAATTGTTATTCAAATTAAACTATATATATATATATATATATATATATATATATATATATATATATAATTTAAACTCGACAACTTAAAATAAATAATTACAATCTCTTAAATCTCGTATTAAAATGCAAAAAAGACATGTAGAAAATTTTTTCTTTATTTTTGACGTGTAAAAACAAGTCTAAAGCATAATATTGATCAGTAGTCACTAATAAAAATATACAAAAATTATTAAGAGGTTAATATTTTTTATTAATATTTTATTTTTATAATATTAAAATTTAAAATTTAGAATTTTGTAATCAAATGTTGACCAAATATTATAAATTTTATTGATTATATAATATTATTATTCAAAATATATTTTATTAGCTTTATTTAAAATATATATTCATTTTTTCTAACAGCTAGATTTAGTTGACTTTACATACAGTGAATTTATATGTAATGTAATTAAATATGAAAACTTAATTAGAACTAGGCAAATAGCTATGCTTTGTGACCGACAGGCGACAGAGAGAGAATTAATGTGTCTCTTTATTCTTATTAACTTAAGTTTTTTTTAAAAAAAAGATAATTTTATAATATAATATCAGAATTTTTATAATTTAAAATTAAAATTTAATTTTTATTGAATAAAAAAAATTAATACAAGACAAAAAAAATTATAAACTTTTTTACACAAAATAAAAAATATTTTGCATAAAAAATATATTAAAATATAACTGTTTATATACTTTCTATTAATTTAAACTAAAAAAACAATTGCATAATATTCACGAATCCCACCTACTTTGTTTATTGTCTCATTCCGATTGGTCTCGGGAAAATGCTTCACAGAATCTTCGCTTTTGAAATGTGAATAAGGCTTATTCTCAAACTTTAAAAAAAAAACTTTGTTTTCCTATCTTTTTCTAAAATTTATTAAGTGGTGGCTGACTTTTCTTTTCCACTCGGACTCGGGTTTTATTATAATTAAAACAGCATCCTTTAAATTAAGTAGAATAATTTGAGTAAATTAATCCATAAATGGAATTTCATACCTATCTTTCCTCCTCAAAAGAATAGTTCTATCATTGTGCGGACTGTGACAATAAATTAAAGTAGAGATTGTAAAAAAAATCATTTTAAAATTTACTATTTATATATTTTTATAAAAAATAATTTTATACTAGTGGAGAGTATTTAATTATGTATTACTAATTTAATTTGTATCAATAAACCCTGTTATAATTAAATATATTACAAAATCATTTTATACTAATTCATTAATTAAACTAGTTTAATTTATTTTTTTAACAATTAAATAAAGCTGAAAACTAGTCCAATTAAAAAGAGAATGATGCAATACGAAGCATACACCCAAAAAATTAGAGATCACTCAGATAAAGATACCTAAAACGTCTTTTTTTAAAGATGTTTTTATGTTGTATTTTAATTAGTTTCTGTATAATTTATTCGGTGTTTCTCATCATATATTATTAAATTTCTCAAAAGATTTTCTTTTCAAAAACAATAAAAAATATTTAATTTGGATTAAAACAAAAAAGGTAATAGATTTACTATTAGATTTTTTTAAAAGATTATTTACATAAAAAATATATCAGATTCATCAAAATATATATATATATATAAAACAAGCTCTTAAAATTTTTATAAATAAAAAAATAGTTAATTTTTATTCGTATAATATATAAAATAATTACTATATTATTATATTATAGATTAAAATTTATTAATTTAAATTTTGTTTTTATTTTTAATATAAGCATTAGAAATAAATAAATTTTTTATAACAAGATGTAATGTAACAAAATATATATATATATATATATATATATATATATATATATATATAATATTAATTAGTTTTTAAAAAATTCTGAAAAGATGGTTTTTTTTAATAAAGTGTTATTAAAAAATTAACATTATAAAAACTAATTTCAACCAATACGATATAATAGGTTATTAAATATATTTAATACAAAATACATTGAATATAAATTTTTATTGAGTTTAAATTTTAAATAATTTTTAATTGAATTTCAAATATTTTTATTTTAAAGAGTTAGAATATTTTAACATCATTTTTTTCGTATCTTTTTAATTGAGTCTTTGATTTTTTAAATTATAAACCTTATTTATAATTAAGAGTATAATGTTTTAACACCACCAATTAGTCACACATATAAAAATACAAGAACAATTCTATTGTCATAATTATAATCTAACTTTATAAGCAATACAATATAATGAAACTATACATAAGTAATATAACTAAATTTTATCTATATCTATAGTGACATTTCATAAATAATATAATTAAATTATATTTATGTTTATAATTAAAATATGAATAAAAATACAAAAAATTATTAGGATGGTTAATTTTTTTCGTTCATAATTTTTTTATTATTTTTATTGTGAAAAATTTAATTATTTTAATAATTAATTATTTTTTAAAAAAGATAATTGAACAACACAAAAAAGCCTTATTAAGAGTAATTTATTTATATATGATTAAAAAATAATTGAATAATTATATACGGTAAAAAATTAATATTATTAAAAAATAAAAATAAAATTTATTTTAAAATTAAAAATAAAGTTTATTTAAAAATAAAATTAAAAATCATGGTTTTTTTTTCTTTTTTTCAAAATTTATCTACGAGTAATTCTATAAATATTTTATGATGAATAAAAATATTAAACTCGTACTAAAATTTATTCTAATAAAATTTATTTTTACTCTACTAAACGTTAAATAAACTATTGAAAAGAATTTTGTTTCTTCCATTAGAGAAGAATGATAAACTTCTATACTTCTATTATGTTATGACAATAATTTGGCCTGTTATTTTTTAATGTACATAATAATAATAATAATAATAATAATAATAATAATAATAATAATAATAATAATAATAATAAACAAGTATATTACAGTAAAAAAGGAAGCACGTCACCAAATAATTTATCATCCGAATTATATATGAATCAAATTGATAATATGAAGGCTAACACTACAAAAATCGATAACAAGGTTAGGGACTTACAAAACCTTTCTTAAGATCATAGAAAAAAGAATGTTTATATTTGTGTGATATATAAAACAATTATCATATTATTATTATTATTATTACATTTTTTATATATATATATATATGAGCAAAAAAAGTCCAATTATTTTAAAGTAAAAATTTCTTTTAATATTTGATTAAATGTTCTTGTATTTAGTACTTTTTTTTTACACTTCCTCTTAGTTAAAAATATAATCATTATAATTTTTTAGTTATTATTGCTAGGGGTGTTTACAGATGGGATATGGCAGAAATTTCGATCCAATCCGCACTAAACTCATTAGATCAAATTCGATATTCGCACTTTTTATGTTTGGATCAGATATCAAATATATTCATAAAATAAAAAATATTAAAAAATTTTATTTTTATAAAAAAAGTCAATAATTTTTTTTGTTTCCTTTTTTAAACATATTTACTTCTATCTGATTAGAGTGTAGATCCGATATCAGATCATATCCTCAAATTACAGATCAGGTACGGATAAATACTGTGGATTTATATGGATGTGATCTAATCTATGAACACCCCTAACTACTACTATAGGTTCATTGTTGCAAAAGAATGCTTCTTTTATTATAAACCATTATTAGATCTTAATTACCATTAAAACAACTTAATTGTCAACAAAGAGATAATACTTATTGGTCTCTGAAATTATGTTCATATTTCAATCCATAGTTGTAAAAACCGCTTGAAAATTTTTTTAAAATGTCTCCACAAGGTCTCAAACCAAGAATCTTGGAGCAAAAAAAACTTTTACTTGCCACTTAGCCATTACACTTCTAAGTATTATATTTGACAAATATTAATTATATAGTATACATAAATATCTAATTTAATTTAATTTTAATTTTTTCTATTTTTAAAATTAATTATATTTTAATTATATACCATTATTAATATAAATATACATTTTACTAAAAAATTATTACTTTACTTGATATATTTTATTGCTAGTATTGTGATTAAGGTTATTTGTTTTGATGTTAGTGTTAAAATCTACTGATATTATAGTTAGATGATAGGCTTTGTGAATTAATTATTTTTTTATTGTGTCAAAATAAGATACTATTGTAGTATTAAAATTTTATGGTTTTTTTATATTAATTATTTTTAGAAGTTGAGACTTGATTCTTCATAAAATGTTAGTAAAAATATGTATTTCAAATTTTAATTTTAATTTTTTAACTATTTTATATTTTATATTTACGTGAGACCGGTTTTATCGGTTTAACCAGTAATTTATCGGTTGAACCAATAAACCAGTGAAGTAGTAATTTTATATTTTAACAATTGAAATTTTTTTACCTTATTTTTTTTTTAACTAAACACTTAAAACCCTAATATGAGTCATGGATACCTAAATTAAAAATCAAACTAAGTAAATTGAAACTTTATAAATCAAATTAAAGCTCGAATATAACTTTAAAACATAACTTTAACTTATGTAGTGATTAATTTAAATGAGAATCAAATAAATCAAATTTCAACATAATTTTTATCAATGTTTTCAAATTCGAAATTTCTATACCAAAATTAACTAGGATTTTTCTTTAAATTAAAAATTTAATGAAATAGTGACTTTAATTATCTTAACTAATGTCCTAATTAATTACTTTTATATCTTAAAAAAATTGTATATGAGAAGAAAATAATTAATTTGTCTACTTTAATAAATAGTTATTTTACTAAAATGAAAGAAACTATTTTTTTAGAATTTTTTAAGAACTAATTAATATTATATATATTTTGTTACACTACATTTAGTTATAAAAATTTTATTTATTTCTAATGCTTATATTAAAAATAAAAAAAAATTTAAATTAGTGGATCTTAATCTATAATATAATAATATAATAATTATTTTATATATTGTACGAATATAAATTAATTATTTTTTTATTTATACAAATTTTAAGAGGTTTGAGCTTGTATATATATATATATATATATATATATATTGATGAAATGTGATATATTTTTTTATACAAATAATCTTTTAAAAAAAATCTAATAGTTAATTTATTACCTTTTTTGTTTTAGTCCAAATTAAATGTTTTTTATTATTTTTGGAAAGAAAATCTTTTGAGGAATTTAATAATATGTGATGAGGAACATCGAATAAATTATACAGAAATCAATTAAAATATAACATGAAAACATCTTTAAAAAAAGACGTTTTAGGCGTCTTTATCTGAGTAGCCTCCAAAAAAATTAGCCAAAAACAGTCATAAGTTACCTTATTTAACATTTATTAATTATTGCGACAATTAATAAATAATAAATAAGACAAATTCTCACTGTATTTTGTCTCCCTAACATTTCTATTTATATAAATCTCTCACGTACTATAAGTCTAAGACTGAGACACCAAGTTAAAACTCCAAATCAGACCAATCAAAGGCACCAGAGAATAAAGACATACCATACGCACAAACAGTAATAGCGTAATACGAAAATAGAGAGACATGTAATCCAACGAACCATGCATGCCTTATATATGTATTCTATTTTATGTTTGATATCTTCGAGCAAGAAGTCAAGAGATAGAATTGGGTTTCACGTGATGCAGAATTGCAGAGAGAACAAGTCTATTCACTGAATATATATATATATTGAAAAGAAACTAAAACATAATTAGCAGTATTGGATTTCGTTAAATTAACTCTGTAACGACTTTGAGTATATCTACTAGAGAAAACTCAAGTGAAGTCGACTTTACGTGAAGTTAATACTTGAGAGTCGTTAGATAAAAATTTAGTCATATTAGTTAAATTATCTAACGACTCTCAAATATCAACTTTACGTAAAGTCGACTGCATTTGAGTTTCCACTATAGGGCCCGTTTAGGAAATTTTAGAAGTAACTTTTTTTAACTTTTGACTTATAAAAAGTAGTAGTATTAATGTCGGGTGCAATTTTCAAAACCAAATTGCAACTTTTTAAGAAGCTATTTAGGAGTTTATAAAGAAAAGTTAAAAAAATTGACTTTTCTCATAATACTTCTACTTTTCATCACATTTTTATAAAATAAGCACTTTTAGAGTTAAAAATCCAAACACAAAATAACTTATTTATAAGTTACTTTTAACAGAGTTATTTATTGTTTAAGTTATTTTATCAAAAGGGGTTTAATTAAGTTGGTTACCCAAACTGGCCTATATCTATTATGTGAGTTTTATTCTAAACTTTTGAGAGAAAATTTGGTATATATATGATTTTATTTTTCTTATCCTATATATGACTAATGTAACTTTACGTGAGTTTTATGTGTCTGTGTGGGTGACTAATCAAGACATACATATTTGTGCTTAACAATATAAAGGGAATTTCTTAAAAGAAAAGTTTAGGGGTAGTAATTTTATTGAATTTTGGCCAACATGTAACTAGCAGAAAAAGGTGAGTTATTGGATGAAATCTCACACCAATCTCACACCATTAAATCATTATTGATAACTATTTGATGACTACTAATCACAAAAATTGTTAACCCTAGCATTACTCTTTTTTAAATACTTAACATAAAACTCTTGTTCTAATTAAATTATAAGTGATAAAACACCTGTTAGCATAGTTGGGGCCATGTTGTCATCCATTTAGAATCTCTAGAAAAAAGAGGCATGCGCAAAATAATATGATATGCTATACTACCAACCATTATATTGTAACAAATTAAACCTTACTATCATAATAAAGTGAGCAATTATATATGGATCACGCTAGGGAGACAATAGACTATTTGTACAATGTGTATAATAGATTATTGAATTACAAAATAAACATCTTTTTTACTATCTAAAATAACCATCCGAGTACTAAGGATAATAAATATCTTCCCAAAAGTTTAAATTAATTTTGAGATTCACTAAAAATCAAACTCTTGACCTTTTGGATCTAGAGTAGATAACATGTCATGATACTACTCATCCCAAAAGTTTCAGCTGATGGATAAAGATAATACTAATAATTATATCTTTAATACTCCTTAAACCTCCATTATACATATTGTACAAATATTCCATTGGCTCTTCATACTTTCCCATTATATATTCCTTTTGTTCTGAAAGTTGTTGTCTTTAGCATTAACATATCCAATAATTATTCATTAAGATAGAATGAAAATCTGAAATGGGGTCATCTGCTAGCACTACCGTTTGTTACATGTGGGTGAATAATGTTAAATGTTAATTATGGCTCGCATATAATGTTACCAATAATTTGGAGTGAGTTGATTTTGTTTCTAGCATCTAGCTTACTAGGATTTAACTTTATACAGTTAGAGGAAAGAAGAACAATTAGTATTATGAGTTTAATTATGGAGTTAATTTTTTTAGTAAATATTAATTATTTTTTATTCTAAATTTTAAATCTTAATATTAAGTTCTATATTCTTCAAAAAATAAAAATTTAAAAATAATTTTACAAAAATTAACTAATATTAATTAATTAAAAATTAATTCTTTATATTTATTTTTATTATTTTTATTTTTATTATTATTATTATTATTATTATTATTATTATTATTATTATTATTATTATTATTATTATTATTATTTCTTTCTACATGTACTGTTTAAAGTCTCCCTTGACTCAAATTTGTACCAACCAACCATTGCATCTAGCTATTTTATTTATTTGAAAAATGACCAAAATTCCAATTTTAAAGATATGTGTGACATCAATTGGTGAATTCTCTAAAATCTGTGATATCATATTAGTTTTTGAAAAAATACAAATTAATATCATTAGTTTAGTCTTTGAAATATTTTATACATTAATTTAATTCTAAAAAGATTATATGATTTCAAATAAGATGACGAGTTTATGCATGGAAGATAAATTAGAAAGACAAATAGCGACGATAACAATTTTCAAAGACTAAACTAATTTAACATAAATATCTTTCGAGATAAGAATAATAGCATAAATATTTGATTCCGAGATACAAAAGTAATATTGTCTATAATTTCAAACTAATATTTCTCCAATTCTTTGATATTTAACCCAAACGTTATCAAGAGATTCAGCAGTAGAGAGAGTCCCCATTAGTCATCATATTTTTTCCTTCTCCACCCATCAGGCTTGAACAGGTAAACATCGCTCCTGCTTCAATGATTCAATGCAATTATTTTTTAATTAGGAAAAAAAATTAAATTCCATTTTTTATTCTTTTTGGATGGAGGGCACTTTTAGGGGAGAAAGGAATTAATAAATGAAAAGTCTTGAGAAGAATAAGAAAAATTAAAGAAATAAAGAGAAAGAATGGCTCAATGCATTTCAAAATAGCAAAAAAAAGAAGAGAACAGACAAGATAAAAAGTATACATGTATATTGTGGTAGATGTGTATATATAGATATTTCACTACTGCATATTTGATTTTTACTGTTATTTAAAAAATATTATCAAATTATATTAAAATATTATTTATGCATATTAGTAATATTTTAATAAATATTAAATATATTCTATGTTACTAAAAAATTTTGTTATTATTCTTCTAAAAATTTAATAACATTTAATAAAAATATTACAAAAAATATTATTATTTAGATTATTTTTTTTATCAATAGTTGATATAGGTTTATTTTTTATAAATTTTTTTAGTAGGGGTATATAAGTAGTACATAGTATATAAAGAGTAATAACTCAACAGATATTTTTAAGGGGATTTTTCATTCTTTTCAACAATGAAAATAACTTGTTCATCAAACCATCAAGATCACAGTTTAAACAGTTTAGAGTATGAGATTTTATTTATGGTGTGGTGAGCGTGGAGAACAACAAAGTTGTGAATCAAATTGAAAAAAATTGTAAATTGAGATCCAATTGTTGCCAATTTTGCCATTTTCTTTCTTTCCCTAATTTTTCTTTCGGCATTTCCTTTTCCCCCTTTCTTACTTCTTCCTTCAAACTCATTCAATAGAGTTTGATGAGAGGCTATTTCGCAAGATTCTTTCTCGGTAAATAAAACTGTTCTGATCAACGAGTTGGAAGGAAGAAGATCTGATTCCTTATTACCCTGTGATTCATTGATTTCTCAAAATGGCGAATATGGTAAACAGATCCTCGAGTGGTGATTTTGACAACCAGAGCAATGCCAATCTCCTCCATCTACTCACAAATCTTCAATCTCAAATTTTGAAGAACACCACAAGTCTGATTCAATATCAATCAAACCCATATTTTCTTCCCCTAGAGAAAATCTAGGTAGTAGAGGTCTTGGAGTTACATTGGCATGCTCTCATTGTGACAAGAAAGGTCACACAGAAGATGTGTGCTATAAGAAATATGGGTATTCCTCCCATTTCTATAAACGGCAGCAACATAACACCACCATCAATCACATGATCACTGAGAGGCATGATGATATACTCAGTGAGTCCCAGCTCAATTGTCTTTAATAGAACACTGGAATATCAAGATTTGGGTTCACTCCAGAGCAACAGATTTTCCTTGTTAGAGTTTATCAAAGACAAAAGTGTGCAGCAACAACCTCATAATGCAAATCAAATTTTGACTAATTCCATTTAGACCTTCACTCCAGGTAAAACCATTGCATTACATTTTAATGCGAGAATTATTTGTATTATCACTCTAAAATCTGCACTATAGGTCATTGACTCCGGTGCAACAGATCATGTGACTTTTGACTTAAAAAATTTTGCAAGCTTTCTAAATATTGCTCCAATCAATGTGATATTGCCAAATGGGACCAAAACTGTTAGCACCATCATTGACACAATCACATTCTCTAAACAAATTTTTCTCAAAAATGTTTTATACATTCCTTATTTTGATTTTAAATTGTTCTCTGTGTCAAAATTAATCTCAAACTTATATTTCAACTGTTAATCAATGATAAGTGTTGTGAGATACAAGATCGATCCACATCAAAGATGATTGGCATTGCTGAGTGTATAAAAGGGTTATATACAATGAGTAGAGGATCAGAATTCTCTCAACTTTCCCCTCTTTCAACAAAGCAAGCTTCATTGACGGCAACTGCAACTACTACTCATCCCACAACACCTTCACACAGTGAGCACAACAACATTTGGCATCTTAGATTAGGACACATACCCCTGTATAAATTGATTTTACTGAAGAAGTATTATCCTTTTATAGATTGTATTGCTTCAAAATTTTCTTGTGACTCATGTCATTTTGCAAAACAAAAGAAATTATCTTTTGATCTTAGTACCACTGAAATAAAAGACTGTTTTGACTTAGTTCATATGGATATCTGGAATCCTATTTCTGTCCCTTCCAATGAAGGACATAGGTATTTTTTTTTACTGTGGTGGATGGCAAAGGCAGATTCACTTGGATTTTTTTTATGAAAACCAAATCTGAGGCATCACAATTGATTATTAATTTTGTGAATTTTGTTAGAGTACAATTTGAAAAACAAGTTAAGTGTATAAGGACTGACAATGGGCTAGAATTCACTTTAAAATCTTTTTTTTGCATCAACTGGCATTTTACACCAAACCTCTTGTGTAGAAACACCAAAGTAAAATGGGATTGTCGAGTGAAAACATCAGTACATTTTAGGTGTTGCTAGAGCACTGTTATTTCAATAAGGAATTCCACATTGTTTTTGGCAATACGCAGTTGCTCACACTATTCATCTAATTAATAGGCCGCTCAACACTAAACTGGATAATACTAGTCCTTATAAACTTTTGTATGGTAATTTACCTGACTTTCACATTTAAGAGTGCTTGGTTCTCTTGCATATGCCTCCACATTAACAAATTCAAGAACAAAATTAGACTCAACAGCCAGAAAAATAGCTTTTCTCAGTTTTAAATTAGGAACAAAGGGTTTTTGACTTATTGATTTAAAATCAAAGAAAATTTTTATATCTAGAAATGTAACTTTCTATGAAACTCATTTTTCATTTTCACATTTCATTAGCACTGACATTCATGCGGTACCCACTCGTACTCCATAATGCGTTGATCTTTTTCAATATGATACACCATCCACACATCATTTGCAATCATCCACACCTACCACACTCACAGATTCAAATGAACATTTATCAAGTTCCATACACTCACCAATTTTCTCACACATCATTTCACCCATTACCACACCACACACGAACAATGCACCTGCATCACAAAACTACGACATCACATATGACTGCATCACTAGAAAATCTGAAAGAGTCAAGAAACTGTCTGCTTATTTGAAGGACTATCATTGTATGATAACCCATGCAACTCACTCTAGCAACTTTTCCAACTCTAACTCTTTATATCCTATCTCACAACACTTGTCATATGATAAACTAACCCCAAAATATAAGTCACTTTTTCTAACCATCACCTCAAATCCAGAACCTAGCACTTATGAAGAAGCGGCTGCACATGAATATTGGAGAAATGCAATAAAAGATAAACTGACAGCTCTAGATCAGAACAGAACTTGGTGTTTCACTGAACTCCCAAAAGGCAAGAAGGCTATGGGTTGCAAATGGGTTTTTTGGGTAAAATTCAATCCCGATGGCACCATAGAGAGGCACAAAGCGAGGCTAGTTGCAAAAGGATTCACTCAAATGTAAGGAGTAGATTATGGTGATTCTTTTAGTCCAGTTGTCAAAATGACTATCCTACAAGTAATGTTAGCATTAGCAGTGGCAAAGAAATGACATTTAAAACAGCTGGACATTAATACTGCCTTCTTTCATGGAGATTTGGACAAGGAAGTTTATATGAAAATATCACCCGATCTGGCTGTATCACAATCAGATTTGGTTTGTAAATTGCAAAAGTCTCTATATGGGTTTAAGCAAGCAAGCAAGCGATGGAACATTAAGCTCACTCAGACTCTTGTGGATGATGGTTATAAGCAATTTTTTTTTATCATTCACTCTTCATCAAGAAACAATCCAAAAGCTTCACTGTCATTCTAGTATATGTTGATGACTTGGTTTTAATTGGGAATGACACTGGCAAAATCAATACCATCAAGCAAATTTTGGATGACAAATTCAAAATAAAGGATCTTGGTGATTCTTGGAAATAGAAGTAGCACGCTCTAACTCTGGAATTCACATTTATCAGCGGAAGTACGTCATGGACAAAAGATTTTCTTTGCTAACAATAAAAAATATTACAATAGATCTTTAGTAATATTTAAAATGCAAAAAAATATTAAATTAAAATATTTTTCTTCAATTACATATTCTACACCACTTTACAAATTAAATTCAGGATATTTAAACATTAAAATTGGTCCAATAAGTCAATTTTCCTATTTCTTCAATATACTTACATGATTAAATACAAAATTATGTATAATATGTCTATATGGATAATCTAATTATGTATGGAGCTATCATTTAGGACCTGGGGATGAACTGTTGAAGCAGATAAACCAGTAAATTTTTGTTGGAGAAATAGAAACATATCCTGCATGCACCCCTCTATCATAGCTATAATCTACTCTTGGTCTATAAGGTTGTCCTTTTGAATAAGAAACAAGTCCATGGAAAGCACAATGATCAATGTAATTTGTCTTAAGAAATCCCATCCATTTTTGCTATTGGTGATCGAATTCCATCACAACTTATCAAAATCTAATTATTCATGAGATTAATTTGTCAGAGAGAATCATAATTCACCATCATATTTCAATCACATAACTAATTGCTCATTTTGTTGTTATTGCTACTTTTTGTTGCATTCTTGGATCAATATATATGGATAGCTAAGACGAATTGAGCTGAGCTAATTAAACCAGAATATGCACTACTAACCTTTGCAAAAAGCTTAGACCCATATGCAAGTTCCAACAAAGTTTTTCCATTTGGATTTGATTCGATCATTGCTAGCTTTGAAGAAAACTGAATCACATCCTAAGGGAGCTGACCAACTAAAGTTTCCAAAAGTACTCGCCTTTCCACAGCTCGCACCTCTTGGCTGCAGCATACCCCTTCTTTAACCATTTGAAAAATACAAAAACTTATATTATAAACTAAGCCACCAAAAGGTAAATTAAGAAAGTTTGGAATTTTTGAATCCAGCCTGTGTACTTTTGATCCTCTTATTTGAAAGTGAAGGAGTACAGTTCTCTGCCATCTTCGAACTTCACCACCATTTTGTACAGCTGATAATAATTTTTAGTGTTAAAATCGACAAGTACCAAGAAAGAACTGATACAAGTTCGAGAAACCATCTAGGGGATTAGGACTATGATCATGTGAGAGAGAAAAACTTACTTAAGCCTTCATAAGGTGTTAATGGCTTGTAGTTAAAGTTGAAAACATGTGTCACAGTTATCAAAATTAAGATGTTGAACAATAAGGTTCCATTATGAATAGTTCATTCTGTAATTGAAATTTGTGACTGTGATCTTGATCCTCCAGTACTCTTTGTATTGGAGCTTGATGTGCGAGTGAACTCGAATCAGACACATATGGCTTGTACACTGAACTAGAGGTGGATTCAAAGTTCTGCTTGGTGGTGAAACGATGAAGCTAAATGCAGATACTTTGGACTGCGAAAACAAATCGTAAAGGATACATCAGAAGAAGAAAGTCTAAAGATTTTCATTTCTTTCAAACCAATAAAGGTAAGTAAGAACTTACTCTACACAGCTTCCAGGTTCTATTTTGTTTTGACAACCACAGGTATAAATTGGGCAATTGACTATTTTTAAATCAAAATATTTTTAACTTAAAAATATCAGTTCATCTGATAATAAAGCACTCCATTACAAAAAGAATATAATAAGTTGTGTTAAAAAATTGTTATAGAATTCTCATAATTCAACAAAATAATTATTAATAAAAGGGATTGACTGCATGAAATCACCTAGAAGGAAGAAAATCATAGAGTTGACATATCTCTATGACTAAAATCAAGATTATCTTGAGACTCTTCTCCCATTGGTTGATTATCTAAGATGCATGTACAATTGTTGTTCCAGGTATATCATCCCAAATCCAATTAACATCATCTTCAATACTTGTAGATTGATAAAGCATAGAACTTGTTATTTGAGGACCATTTTTGAACTTTTTCATGTCATCATTATCTAAGTCATCTATATATCAAAGAAATCTCTTGGAATGGTGTTGGTAACAACATGTCAAGTATCGCTTGGATCTTCTGTGTAATAAATTCATCTCACTTGAGTTGCAAACACGAATGGATCATTTTCATAAATTGGCTTTCTAAAATTGATAACTATTATTAGTTGAGCTTGAACTGGTTCACATTACCCTTTAGTTCTCAACTTTCAAGTAAGAGGATCAAAGGTACCGAGGCTTAGTTTAGTTAGTAGGTTCAACTTAAATTTATACTATAAAATTTTCTATTTACATAACACACACAATAAAATAAAAATCTTGCGATGAGATAAAGAAATGGTTATTATATTTATCGACAAACAATGTAGAGATTACTGTTCGATAGCTCACTAACTAGTGTAAATTTTCCCTAACAAGTATGTAATAAAGGCATTTAGTAATGGTTCTAACTTTTAAATGCAACAAATAGCAAAAACAAATAAACTTATATTATATTTGCATGAGGATAAGGAAAGGGTTACTAACACCAATTCTCAACCTCTTCTATACTAACAAGTAACAATACAATTTACAGATCAAGATTTTCTCTATCATTGTTTGATTAACAATTCAAGGCTTCTTAGCAGTAAAATCAAAGTAATGTTAAACAATGTGCAATACAATGAACAATGACTTCTTAGTGTTTTTATCATAAAATTAGAAGCTCTTTTCTACTAGCAATAACAGAATAACTCAATCAGGCGTAAATCATAACTGCAAATCATTCTTTTTCTAATAAGTTAATTTGGTAAAAATGTACAATTGATTGAATTTTTGCATAAGTACAGAAGCAACAAGACTAAAAATCTCTTTAAGGATCTTTGCATTAAGGTATTAAAAATAATGAATAATTGATGAATCAAATAATTCTATTAAAACAGTAATAATATTGTTACCAAATTTTGCTAATCAACCTACTCTATATTTGTAGAACAAGACAAATCTGCTGCTATAACTGAACCAAATCCAATTATACACAAAATTGACAAAAATTTCAGCCTGTAGCTCCCGGTACACGCAATAGTCGTAACATGTCACATTATATCCAAATGATACTTCTTTGTTCTAGTTACTAACTACTAACACTTTACTTTCTAGTGCAAAAAATTGCTACAATAACTAAATGAATTTGGTAAATGAAGCGAGAAAAGAAAAAGGAGTACCTTAGCATCTAGAGATGCAATTCTAGAATCATCAGTGTCTTGTTCCAGACTTCGGGGTTTGAATTGAGCAGATCTTAACATTAAGAATTCAATCAATTCATGACCAACAGATCTTAACAAATATATACAAAATGCTTAAGAAGAATGCAAGAATAATAATGAAGCAGTGAAAATTAGAGAAGAAAGAACACGAAAGGAGATTTTTCTTCTCCTTATCCGTCAGACTCACCTCAAAACAGAGAGTAACAAACCCTAGATATGATCGAGAGAGAAAAATAGAGTTTGTTGAAACAAGAGAGAGATTCAAAGGGCGGAGTGGGAGCAAGATTGAAGGCATGATCGAGATCGAGATCAATAATGCTAGTGAAATTAAGAGCGAGAGTGCAAAGGAGAGCAAGATTTGGAGTGAGATCACGCTGATAGCTTTGGCGCATTGATTCTCTGTGCTAGCAGGTTTCCCGATCTTTTTTCTATCTCAGCCATTAGGTTAGGTCTCCAATTTTAATTTTCAAAGAAGGGGATGTTCATTTATTTTCATATCAATAGGAATAGGTAACACTTTTTAAGTTTTTTTTTTTAAAATTACATGTATTTACTAACATTTCATTATAAATGTTACTTTATATATAATTTTATAATAATTACTAACACTTTAGTAAATGTTAAGAGATAAATATTACTAAATGTTTAAAATATAGTAGTGGTTTATGTATGTTCTAATGGATTTTTCACAAAAGACAATTAGCGGGACTGAATTCAAATCGAACTAATTAAATTGGTTTTGAAACTAATGAATAATTGAATAGAATCGCAACCGAACCGACAACACTCTCCATTAATTGGTTCGAATAATGAATAGGAGTGTGGAACTCGAACCAATCCGTAAATCCAAATTTTTTATTAATTAAATTAAAAGATATATATATATATATATATATATATATATATATATATATATATATATATATATATATATATAACTTTTAGTGAGATCATTAACCTAATCCAAAAATTATTGCAGCCTCCCTATCTAAACCTAACATTTTTTTCTCCTCAAAGAAATCCTAGCAGAGCTTTTTTACCGTTACTCATCCTAGCAAATCGGCGAGGGCTTCTTCACGGTGGCGGCAGAAGGTTGACGGCAATCTGCAGAGCACCAGCAACACCGTCGTCTGTCGGTGTTGTCTTTTCTCCAATAGCGTCGTCTTTGCCAGCAACATCGTCTACTCGTCAACAACATTGTCTCCTCTGTCTATGGCGATCGTCTTCTCCAGTCAGGTAAGGATTTAATTTTTTTGTTCAATTTTTACTATTTATTTTATTTTTTGTTGAAATTTTAAATTTTTAGTTCTTGTTGAAAATCATGTTTGTCACAATTTCTGAGCTTTTGTAAAATATATAAAAAATTAAAAATTCTGAGTGGTTGATGATTTTGGTATGTGTTTTGCAACTTCAAAAATAGGAAAATTAACCCTATATGTTATGTGTTTACTATTTTTAAAATAAAATTTTTGTTTTTTTAATTGTTTTTTTGAATTTTTGTTTTATTGGTACTTAATTATTTAAATCGAACCAATTCATTTTTAATCGATTTAATTTAGTTCGAATACATATACAAAAAAATGTAAAATCGAACCAATCTAAACTAATTACAATTCAATTGGTTTGATTCTCATTTCGTCCCAAATTTAAACCAATTCGACTTTTGAATATTCCTATAAATGGTTAAAGCTTTCCTATAATAATTGTAAAGTATTTTGTTTTTTTTTTTTTTAGGAATTTAATTTTAATGTCAGGATAAACTATGAATAATGCATTTATATTTTATTAATATAAATAATTATTTTTTATTTTAACTATATAAATAATTATTTGAAAATTTGAATGTATTTTTGATTATCTAAAATATTTTACAATACCATCAATAAAACTAGACTCTTTCTTTCATCATACATTAGTGAGAAATTCGTGTGATGCCATATTTTATATGAAACGATTCAGTTATATGCAATAATATCAATAGGGTTAAATTTTAATTTATAATAAAGATTGATATATAATTGTTATGTAAAGTTGATAATTAAAAATTATTAAATAATTTAATATATATAACTAAATTATTATCTAATAATTTTTAATTATTAATTTTATACAAAAAATAAATAATGTACGTGAACTTTCACCTTTTTTTATTGATATTAGGTTTATAACAATATATTTCTTATGTTTCTAAAATAATATAATCTCTGAGCGGTATATCATCAGCAAAACTAGAAATAAATAGTATTTTGCTGTGCCAGTAAAAACCCTCAATATAATATGATTTATATTTATATCTTTACAATTTCGCTATATTTACACTTTTTATAATAAATATTATTTCGATACCAATAATTTTTTAACAACTAAATACACATTTTTTTGTTTTGTGAATTAAAAAATAATTTAAATACACAATAAAAAAATTAGTAACAACCTTAATTTTTTATGAATATTAAAATTATTTGGTGTATGAATAGTATTTTTTTTATATTTTTATATGATAAAGTCCTCTTAATATTATCCTGTAGTTAAAAAAAAAAACTTATAAAATTTATAAAAAATATATATGTCATTGTGGTTACAAAAAATATTTCATACTTAAAACGAATTGAAATAATCCTCACTTGTTTAAAAGATGATAAATATCTTCCATATCCAACTACCCTCTCCAATAACAACTTTAATTTCACAAATATTTTTCTTGCACAATAATCATGTAATTTATTTGTAATTTTTTTATAATAGATTATTATTTTTATTTTTGTTATAATTCAAATAAGCATATTAGCATATCCATGATTGGTAGCAGAGAAGTCATATTGCATTCAAAACACACTTTTATCAATAGAACATCAAACTAAAACTGATTTCATAGGTGAATTCTATTTAATCCTTTTTATTTTAAAAGGTAAGTTACTTTTTTGTTATATATTACAGTATTATTGATTAAAATATGTTAATTTATTATAATTAAATTTAATTATTTATCTAATTTAAATTTTGATAACTTAACCAATCAATTATAGTATAATTCTTTATATAATTTATAAAAAAGAAAAATATATGAAACCAAAAAGTGATCAGCCAAAAAGTAAACAACTTAACTAATTTATAATTATATTTAATTAATTTTATTTATTTTTAATTTATAATATTTGATATTAATTGCTTCTCAACCTAAATTAAAATTCTGAATGATACGTTGCAGAATTAGGAGCGGGAATCACGGAACTCTACTTTCAACAATCCCGATTTTTCGTATATAAAAAAATTTATAAAATATATAAAAAACATCCATTTAGTATGAAAAAGGAATATTCTAGTACTTAGTAAAAGAAACATCCTAATGCCTAGTACGTATAAGCACCATGCCACCATCCACATAGAGATTTTGAATTCACCTAAAGACATTTGGTTGGTTTTTGACTAGTACCCTCTTGGTTTCCTAGCATTGTTGTTATAAAAATCATTAAAAAAATTTTATTTTATATTTTTTTCTCAAACTACATATTTATTAATTATTTTCATCCAAATAAATTCAAAAAGTAAAATGAATAGATAAAAAAAATTCAAAATACATAAAAAAATTATTCTCATAACGCTATCGGTTGATAATTCTATCTTACTTTCTTTGTATTTAAAAAATTATTTTTCATACAAGAACATCTTTGTATAGAGATAAAGATAATTTGAAAATAAAAGGGTTAAATTCGGAGTTGTTGACAATAAGAGAAAAAATTGGGAGATAAAGAACTATGCAATCTACAGGCAATTTGAAATTTAAATTCAATTGAATGAAATTAAGGAGATTTATTTTATAAAATGTGTTATTATCTCAAAAATTTTTTAACGTGCTTATATATATCTCAATTTATTTATTCAATAAATTCATTCAACATACACAGCTCTAATCGAACTATAATTGAAAACAAATTTTATTGTAATGGAAGATTTTTTTAGCAAATATATTATATATGAAAAATTTTTTTAAAAAATATAAAGGAAGCAAGAAAAAATTATCAAGATATAGTGTTTTAGAAATTTTTAATGTCTCTTAAATTTTTATATTTAATTTTTTATCTTTTGAATTTTTTTTATTAGAAATGATTAATAAATATGTGGTTTGAGAAAAAAATATAGAGAGATTTGGATAAAATTCACAAAAAAAAAAACCTGTTTATTAAAAGAAAAAGAGTTTGACAACATATAACGGTAATAAGTAATAAAATCCTTTAGATTAAATGGCAAGAGAGTAATAGTAACTAAAAAAGAAATATAATAATTTATTATTATACTAAGCGATTGAAGAAGAGTCCCTCAATAATCAAAACTTAACCAATTTAATTGAATCTTAGTGGTTTGGTAAAGTAATATTTTAAAACTTTAGGTTAACTATCTCATTATTGAAGTGTTTACAAGTCTATCAGAAATTAATAATGGGTTCCAACTTAGGGTCTGTGTTGTGTTGTCCATCTCTTTTTGACATGTACATATGTGACATTCTTTTTTTCTAGTTTATCGTCTCATCCTTCCTTTGCACCCAAATTAAGAATTGAGTTCAAAAAAAAAAAAAAAGAGGGAATTGGATTAGCATATCCAAGTAACCAGTACGCAAAATAATTAAACAAGCCTATGATACAGTTGCCCATATCACACATGTTCTTGTCCATTTCCATTTTGAAGTAACTCATACATACATGTTATACACAATCATAAGAAGCAAAAAAAAGCCTATGATACACTTGCGTTACATGAACCCCCATTATTAGATCACAATAATTCATAAGAAAGGGGATGCGATTAATCATTAATCACACGAGTGGAGATTCCAATAACTCTTCATTGAGTTGTCCAAGTCTGATCATGGGAAAGTGGTCATCAGAGAAAGGTGATTTTCCCATCATGAGTTCTTTAGACACTTGATGCATGCTTGGCCGAAATTGTGGACTTTGGCTCAAACACTCAAGCGCCCACTTTGTGATCAACATGATTTCCCCAACAACTGACTTCTCAGGATGAGGAGGCCTTTGATCAATTACATCAACCAATAGCAAATTGTATGTTATTGATGCTGTTGATGGCGACAACAATGAATTTATCATATCTGCCGGATGCTTTCCCATAAGGATTTCGAAACAAAGCACTCCAAAGCTATATACATCACATTTTTCGGTCACTTCCATAGTTTGAACAAGCTCTGCATACAAATTATAATTTTGAAGTTATTCATAAAGCAACATATATATGATTCTTGATTAAGTATAAAAGCAAGGGAAAAAGGACTTACCTGGAGCACCATAGCCATAGGTGACTATTGCATGTGTTGTCCAATTTGAACCAGGCTGTAGAAACTTAGCTGTCCCAAAATCAGAGACATGAGCTTCATAGTCTGAATCCAAAAGAATATTCTTGCTTGATATGTCACGATGAACTATAGGGGGATTGCAACCATGATGCATATATGACAGAGCATTAGCAACTCCTTTAACCACATTCACCCGCCTTTCCCAGTCAAATGCAGTTGCTAGCTTTTCATCACCTAGTACATGATTCAAACTGCCACCCTCCAGGTACTTGTATACCAAAAAGAAGAATCGTGAATGCTGGCAAAAACCATACAGCTTTATGATGTTTCGGTGCCTGATTTCTGTCAATGCTTGGATCTCATTTTCAAATGCCTTCCAATTCAACTTATCCTCCGCATCTGATTCCATGTGAAGTTTTTTCACAGCAACAACCATACTTGGCAACTCAGCCTTGTAAACGGATCCTTGCCCTCCGATTCCAATGAGATATTTGTCATCAAAATTATTGGTAGCTTTAATGATGGTTTCAAATGACATTTTTCCATCATGACTCCATATGGAAAATTGTTCTTCTGGTTGCATTTCTTTGGCCGGGGCTTCTTTCTTTCTTGCTTTTCTACAAAGAATATATACTGAAACACCAATCACACAAAGTGCTAGTGCTAATACTCCAAAGATAAGAAGCAGAACCAATGACATGACCTTGTGACTTTTACCGCTAGGACTGCCTGGGCATGGCACCAAGCCAGTGACATTTCCACACAAGCCTTTGTTATTTTTCAATGATTCAATTGAAGCATGAAGAAAGGCTCTGTTATTTGGAAGAGGCCCATCTAACTGGTTGTATGATATGTTGACAAAAGTTAAGCTTGACATGCCATTAAAACTAGATGGAATTGTGCCAGAAAGATTGTTGCGAGAGAGACTCAACCACTGCAAGTTCTTCAATTCTCCAAGCACTCTTGGTATTGTACCATTCAACAAATTCCCACTAAGATCAAGAGAATTGAGAGTTTCCAATGACTTGAAGTCAGAGGGGATACTTCCTTCTAATTTGTTGTTGCTCAAGTTCAATTCCAACAAGTTAGATAACTGAACAACTTGTCTCGGTATGTTGCCACTCAACTCATTTCCTGCTAGGTTCAAGTGACTGAGACCTTGCAACAATCCTATTTCGGGTGGAATATTTCCAGAAAGATGATTGTTGTCGATCCTGAGTTCAAACAAGTTTGTCATATTCCCCAGTTCTTTTGGAATATTTCCGGTCAATTGGTTTGAAAAAAGATGAAGCCTGCCCAGCTTGGTAGCCTCAGTAATTTGTGGCGATATACCACCGGAAATATTATTTTTGGCAATGATCAAGACTTCAAGACTATTGCACTTGCCCCAGTTTGATGAAATTTGGCCATGAAATTTGTTGTTACTTAGATCAATGTAATTCAAATTTGGATAAACACCAAAGTCTTGTGATATGTCTCCTTCCAAATGGTTATCCTGTAAAGTTATGTAGACAATACTAGAGCAGTTCTTCAAGCTGCTTGGTACTGGACCAGTGAAACGGTTGTTTTGAGCAATGAAGGATGCTAGTGAACCACCTAAGCAGATTTGAGGCGGCAAGTGGCCAATGAGATAATTATCGTCTACAAAAAAGCCATTCATGTTGGTAAGGTTATTAACGGCTTGCGGAATGTTGCCCCTGAGCATGTTGGATGACAATTGTAACATGGAGAGCCGTTTCAAGTTTCCAATTGTGTCAGGAATAGTTCCTGAGAGAAGGTTTTCTTGGAGACTTAAGGTTTCCAAGTTGATCAAATTACCAACAGAGGCAGGAATGTGTCCTTCAAAATTGTTGAAGTCGAGAGTAATCTCAACAAGATTTGTCATGTTTCCAATTGTGGAAGGAATGAATCCAGAAAGTTGATTCATCTCCACATTAAAGGACGCCAAATTGGCCAAGTTTCCTACTGAGGTAGGGATAGTTCCAGAAAAGTTATTGGAATTAAGCCACAACAAGGTGAGGTTAGACATGTTCCATAGGAAGGGTGGGATTGGACCAGAGAGGGTGTTGTTAGATAGTAAAAGTTGATTTAACTTGCTCATATTAGCAATTGTAGAAGGGATATTGCCAGTGAGATTGTTTCCTATGAAATCAAGATACTCTAGATTTGACAACATTCCGATTTCATGGGGAATGGAACCTCGAATGTTACTAGACTCAATAGAAAAAAAGGCAAGGTTGTTCAGTTTGCCAATTGTAGGAGGAATGGGGCAGGAGAGATTGTTGCCTCCCAAATCTAGATACGATAAGTTTGTCAAATTTGCAATGGAAGAAGGGATGGGTCCTGTTAGATAATTACAGAAGGAAAGATCAAGCCAGCGTATGCTTCTCAGTGTCCACATCTCTTGAGGGATGGAACCATCAAAAGGATTCAAAGAAAAGTTCAAACGATTGATTTTGGACATGTTACCAATTTGTGGGGGAATGGTTCCATGAAAGAAGTTGTTGTAGATGTTAAAGGTGAGGAGGTTGGGGAGTGAGGAAAAGTCTAGAGCGTGGAGTGTACCTTTGAGAAGATAATTTTCAAGATTGATGGCGGTTATGGAATTGGATCTATCACATTGAATTCCTGTCCATCTGCATGGGGTTGTCCCGTTCTTCCAAGATGATAAGGCAACTTGGCTTTGGTTCTCCAGGCTGGCCTTCCACTTTAAGAGTGCATTTGCTTCACTCTTTTCACTTGCAACCCAAGAGAGTTTTACAATAAGGACACAAAGGAATATGAAGACAGGTTGTTGGGACATAGGTGGCATGGTTCAAGTATGGATATGCAAGACGATGTTTTATAATTTTATTAGTAAACGGATGTATATATAATTATGGTGTTTGTGGTGATGAAAGAAGTCGCATCTACATGAGTGCACATATATAGGACAGGACACATACAGCCGCGTGGCGATCATGGTTGACATGAGTAGAATTTCAAAGTCTTGCACAAAACCAATAACCATATGTTCCATGTATGCACTTACCTTTCTCTTCCTAAGGATACTTTCTTCCAAAGTCACAATTTATTAGGTCTTAGGTCTTCGGTCTTCGGTCTTCCTAACAAATATATCATAACAAAAAGTTTTGTGTATATATTTAATATTCTTTTTAGAGGCCACTCAGATAAAGACGTCTAAAACGTCTTTTTTTAAAGATGTTTTCATGTTGTGTTTTAATTGGTTTCTGTATAATTTATTCGGTGTTCCTCATCACATATTATTAAATTCCTCAAAAGATTTTCTTTTCAAAAATAATAAAAAAATATTTAATTTGAACTAAAACAAAAAAGGTAATAGATTAACTATTAGATTTTTTTTAAAAGATTATTTACATAAAAAAAATATATCACATTCATCAAAATATATATATATATATATATATATATATATATATATATATATATATATAACAAGCTCAAGCCTTTTAAAATTTTTATAAATAAAACAATAATTAATTTATATTCGTACAATATATAAAATAATTATTATATTATTATTATATTATAGATTAAGATTCACTAATTTAAATTTTTTTTTATTTTTAATATAAGCATTAGAAATGAATAAAATTTTTATAACTAAATGTAGTGTAACAAAATATATATAATATTAATTAGTTCTTAAAAAATAGTTTCTTTCATTTTAGTAAAATAACTATTTATTAAAATAGACAAATTAATTATTTTTTCTCATATACAGTTTTTTTAAGACATAAAAATAATTAATTAGGACATTGGTTAAGATAATTAAAGTCACTATTTCATTAAATTTTTAATTTAAAGAAAAATTCTAGTTAATTTTGGTATAGAAATTTTGAATTTGAAAACATTGATAAAAATTATGTTGAATTTTGATTTATTTGATTCTCATTTAAATTAATCACTACATAAGTTAAAGTTCTGTTTTGAAATTATATTTGAGCTTTAATATGATTTTTAAAGTTTCAATTTACTTAGTTTGATTTTTTAACTTAGGTATCCGTGACTCATATTAGGGTTTTAAGTGTTTAGTTGAAAAAAAAAAATAAGGTAAAAAAAATTTCAATTGTCACATCAAATAGTCGCTAGAATATATAATGTAGCAGTCGTTAGTCCATCTCAGCATGTCGTTAACGATTTTGTGAGACAGTGACAAAAATAAGATTAGGAACCAATGTGAGTCATAACTATTAAATTGGGAGACTAAATTGAGTAAATCGAAATTTTTGAAATTAGATTGAAACATAGTTGTTAGAACCGAACCATCGAACTGGTCAAGCTACTAGTTCACTGGTTTATTGGTTCAACCAATAAATCACTAGTTGAACCGATAAAACCGATCTCAAGTAAATATAAAATATAAAATAGTTAAAAACTTAAAATTAAAATTTGAAATACATATCTTCACTAACATTTTATGAAAAATCAAGTCTCAACTTCTAAAAATAACTAATATAAAAAAATCATAAAATTTTAATACTACAATAGTATCTTATTTTGACACAATAAAAAAATAATTAATTCACAAAGCCTATCATCTAACTATAATATCAGTAGATTTTAACACTAACACCAAAACAAATAACTTTAATCACAATACTAGCAATAAAATAGATCAAGTAAATTAATAAATTTTTAGTAAAATTTATATTTATATTAATAATGGTATATAATTAAAATATAATTAATTTTAAAAATAGAAAAAATAAAAATTAAATTAAATTAGATATTTATGTATACTATATAATTAGTATTTGTCAAATATAATACTTAAAAGTACAATGGCTAAGTGGCAAGTAGAGGTTGCTTTTGTTCCAGGGTTTTTGGTTCGAGACCTTGTGGAGACATTTTAAAATTTTTTTCAAGCAAACCAGTTTGGTTAGACCGGTTTGCACCGGTTTTTATCGGTTCACACCGATTTTATTCCTTAAACGGTCCAAAGAGTAAACTTAGTCCAGTTCCGATTCTAGTATGGTTCACTAATTTTTCGGTTGAACCGGCCAATCCAGTTCGATTTTTACAACTATAGATTGAGATACGAACATAATTTCAAAAACCAATAAGTATTATAAGATGATCAAATTGGATCGAATCAGATCCACACTCTAATCAGATAGAAGTAAATATGTTTTAAAAAGTAAGCAAAAAAATTATTGACTTTTTTTATAAAAATAAAAATTTTTAATATTTTTTATTTTATGGATATATTTGATATCTGATCCAAACATAAAAAGTGCAAATATCGAATTTGATCTAATGAGTTTAGTGCGGATTGGATCGAAATTTCAGCCATATCCCATCTGTAAACACCCCTAGCAATAATAACTAAAAAATTATAATGATTATATTTTTAACTAAGAGAAAGTGCCAAAAAAAAGTACTAAATACAAGAACATTTAATCAAATATTAAAAGAAAATTTTACTTTAAAACAGTTAGACTTTTTTTGCTCATATATATATATATATATATATATATAATGTAATAATAATAATAATATGATAATTGTTTTATATATCACACAAATATAAACGTTTTTTCTATAATCTTAAGAAAGGTTTTGTAAATCCCTAACCTTGTTATCGATTTTTGTAGTGTTAGCCCTCATATTATCAATTTGATTTTCATATATAATTCGGATGATAAATTATTTGGTGACGTGCTTCCTTTTCTACTGTGATATACATACTTGTTTATTGACTTTATTCTTATTATTATTATTATTATTATTATTATTATTATGTACATTAAAAAAGAACAGGCCAAATTATTGCCATAACATAATAGAAGTATGGAAGTTTATCATTCTTCTCTAATGGAGAAAACAAAATTCTTTTCAATTGTTTATTTAACGTTTAGTAGAATAAAAATAAATTTTATTAGAATAAATTTTAGTACGAGTTTAATATTTTTATTCATCGTAAAATATTTATAGAATTACTCGTAGATAAATTTTGGAAAAAAGAAAAAAAACCATGATTTTTAATTTTATTTTTAAATAAACTTTATTTTTAATTTTAAAATAAATTTTATTTTTTAATAATATTAATTTTTTATCGAATATATTTATTTAATTATTTTTTAATTATATATAATTAAAAATAAACGGTGTTTTCATGGTTTAAAATAATTATATATGATTAAAATAATTTTCATGGTGTTTACCGTATATAATTATTTATAGAATTACCGTATATAATGAATGTGATATATTTTTTTAAGTAAATAATCTTTTAAAAAAATTTAATAGTTAATCTATTACTTTTTTTGTTTTAGTCCAAATTAAATATTTTTTATTGTTTTTGGAAAGAAAATCTTTTGAGGAATTTAATAATATGTGATGAGAAACACCGAATAAATTATACAAAAACCAATTAAAACACAACATAGAAACATCTTTAAAAAAAGACATTTTAAGCGTCTTTATCTAAGTCGCCTCCATTTTTTTTGAATGCAATGTATACAGAGCTTTTAGGATTGGTAAAGAGCAGAGTAGAATAAGATTTAAACTCAACTCTAATATTTCACTTTAATCTTATCTATAAATTTAAATTCTCTTTTAAAACTTAACTGTATTCTATTCACAAATTGAAAATTTTTCTTAATATTTGAATGCAATGAATTTAGAGTTTAAGGTTTTTTTTTTTAAAATTTAGAATCGATTTAAATTATAAATTAAATTTTTTATTTGGAATAGATAAAAAAAAAATGAATTGAACCGGGAGAGATAACAAATAAGAATTAATTTGTAAATTTTATGAATTTATATTATAAATAAACTCCAATTCTTTAATTTCTTTTATAGAATTTGATTGAAATTTAAATAATTTTGTGTGCTAAAATTGTAAAAATCCATTTTTGCCTTTTAAATATTAATATAAAAAAGATTCGTATTAAGAATGGGGTTATAGAGTTTTGACGTTCCTAGTTCGCCCTGACCAATGCTCGACTTCCCCGGCCGGCTACATCGCCCATGCTGGCCGATTGCAACACAGTTATAGGTAGTGATAAAAAAAGTATATGATTAATAAAAAAATATATATATAAAATCAAGTCATTATATCATTTTTTTTTAAATAAAATCAATTCTTATTTTACATAATTAATTTCAAACACAATAATTCATTTTTGATTCAGTTCATTTTAAATCAAATCAAGTTAATTTAAAAAATATTTTGTTTCAAACACACCATAAGTATTCTAAGAATGTTATTTGAAGGACTAATAATGGAAATTATAATTCATTCTCCTAATACTTAAAAGAGTAAAAAAATTAAATATATATTATTTTTTAAAAATATAAAAAAGATTAAAAAAATCAAAATTCCTTTTATTTAATTAAATAGTTAAGTTTTTTTATGTATTGGAAGAGTCAAAACTAACTTTTAACTCTATTTTTATAACTATTATTCTTAGGGTATTTCTTAATTAAATTTGCTTACAAAAGATGTTATATAAATAGTAGAAATCAATCCCCATAAATTTGTTTATATTTATGCTTATTCCATATGATTTTCTAGTAGAATAATTAACTACTAAAATAATTAAATTTTCATTAACAGAGTAATCCATTTTTTTCAGAAAAATAGTTAATTTAATTAAAAATTACATTAGTGGCTAATATAATAGCGAAATAATCAAACTTTTTTAGCATAGTAAATAAAATTTTGTAATATAAAAAAAATAGCCACTACGGTATTTTTGTTTTTGTAACTTTTCTTTATTTATATTCATATTTTGATTTATAAATATTAATTTAATTTGATCAATATGAATAATCTAATTTAATTAGTTATAAATTTTGACTATGAATAATCTAATTTAATCATGACTAAAGTATCGTTTTTATCCCCAATGTTTAGGGTAAGTCCCAAAATTGTCTTTAACGTTTCAATCGTCCTATTTAAGTCTCTAACGTTTCAAAATTGACTCAATGTTGTTCTGCTGTTAAGGATTCGTAATAGAATTGACGGCAGGACAAAATTGAGACGGTTTTGAAACGTCCGGGATTTAAATAGGACGAAAACGTTAGGGACAAAAACGATACATATAAATTTTAATTTTATCCTTCAATAATATCAATTTTTTTACTATACATAGTATTCAATTATTTTTTAATCACATCTAAATAAATTACAGTTAATCACGTTATTTTCATTCTAAATAAAGTAATTATTTTATAATTTTACTCTTAAAGTAATATAATTTTTTTATAAATAAATAAATTTTACACTTTCATTCTAAATAATGTAATTTTACTTTCATTACTTAATCACATTATTTATTTATTTTTTTATAATTTTACACTTTCATTCTAAACAAATTAATCTTTTTATTATTTTACACTTAAAGTAATGTAATTTTTTTATAAATAAATGAATTTTATACTTTTATTCTAAATAATGTAATTTTACTTTCATTACTTAATCACATTACTTATATTTTTTTTTTATAACTTTACACTTTCATTCTAATCATATTACATTATTTATTTAGAATGAAAGTGTAAAATTTATTTATTTATAAAAAATTTCATTACTTTAAATGTAAAATTATAATAAAATAAATTTATTTATAATGAAAGTAATGTGATTAAGTGTAATTTAGTTAGATGTGATTAAAAAATAATTAAATACTATATACAATAAAAAATTGATATTATTAAAAGATAAAATTAAAATTTATTTCTGTTGGGAATAAGTAGTATGACCACAATTCAATCAATCACGTGTCAAATAATTTGTTATTGTTATTATATTAAAATGTTAATATAATAACGTCCTTGATTAAATTTAGAGATTTATCATTGTGATAGTGATCACAATATTGAGAGATAAATCTTTTATAATTTAATCTAAATTGTTCTTGGTCATAGGATTATTAAAAAGGACATTAATAATCCGGAAAGATCAATATATATATATAATGGTCTTCATTGGATGAAGATTAATAGATCTCATTTATTAAATTATATATATAGATGGTGCATATAGAGATATGACCATTGAACTGACTCACTTTGAGAATTCCTAATGGTTATAATTACCGTATATTTGTCAATAGGATATTCTCAAGATGAACACAGTAATAGAGTTTCCTTTGACCTGCGACTGTCATAGTAATTAACAATGTATTTATTATACTTTGATTCCGGACACCTAATACCCTAGGGTGCTAGTTGAATGGATATTGGGTATGATTTAAATACTTGTAGAATTAATGATTAGTCAATAAGGAATCCGTCAACTCTCGGTAAAGAGTTTAAGCTCTATGATTATAATGATTGAGATGAATAAAACCTTGGCCAAGGAGATTGAATGAATGAAGAAATGAGTTTCTTAGGTCATTCACAGTTCATTATAACAATGGTAACAAGTTAGAGTTTGACAATTAAACCATACTCTAAAGGTTAACCAAGAGCTGGAAAGATGGAAGGAATTATACTTTGTTCTTCTAAGGTTCTTAGTAAAAATATATTACTTCATACTATCGGGTCGTTGAGGAGTGTTGCTAGACGCCAACCTTGATTAGTAAATTTAGTATGACTAATTTACTACCCGCTTAGTATTGAACCTATGGGGTCACACACTAACGAGTGTTCTAATCTTTGCTGTAGAATTATTTAATTATTAATTTGATTTGATCAAATAAATAATTATATTAATTCAAATGGAATATTATTATATTATTTGCTAGCACTAAGAATATAATAATAGTATGATAATTGAGAATATTAAATGAGATTTGAGAATAATTAGTTATTCTATTTCTGAATTTGAATTATAAATTTGGATGAGATCCAAATCGATTATGTTTTAAATTGTTATGATATGATTCATAAAATTTAAAGGATTCAGATTTGAAATTTAAAGATATGATTTAAATTTGAATTGAGAATCAAATTTAAAATTAGTAACAAATTTCATACTATATATATATATGTATGTCAAGAGTAGAGCAAAAAGATAGATGAGAATAAAACACAAGGGTTTTATTTCTTTACCTCTACACACATAAACGTATGTGAGCCTGATTCTTGGAGAAGAATTTTATGGCGTGCAAAGAGTTGTAAGAGGTTTCTCAATTTATCAGATCCATTGGTCAAGGAGTTGACAGCAAAGATTGGTCTCGGTGTGGATACGCATAGCGCCTTCGTACCATCGAAGGAGAAAAAGATTTTTACAAGCGTACTCAGGTATTTAGATCTGATCTACTATATATTTATTATTGGAATAAAGTTTAAGCACAAAATAGATCTTTAGGATTACCTTCTTTTCTTCCGCTGCGTGTTATAAACACATGGTAATCCTTCAATTTCTATGTATTGTTTTTGTCCTCAACGTTTCAATCGTTCTATTTAAGTTCTTAACGTTTCAAAATCGTCTCAATTTTATCACACCGTCAATTCTATTAACGGATTTTTTTTTGGTGACTCATTCTATTAACGGATTGCTAACGGCAGGACAACATTTAGTCAATTTTAAAACGTTAAGGACTTAAATAGAATAATTAAAATGTTAAAGACAACTTTAAAACTTATCCTACGTTGGGACAAAAACAATCCTTTACTCTTTAATTATAAATCCTAATGTAAAAATCATTATTATATCTAATCATTATATTGTTTATCCAGTATTTCTCAATTTCGATTATATTTTTAATAAAATTTGATTATGAAGTAGATTACATGGTTGTCTTTAATTTGTCATTATTAATTTCTGTATTCCCGAATCAAAGCCGTGTGTTTTATGGTTTTACCATCACATTACTTTTGTGGAAAAATCTACACTGCTTTATTGGTTTCCATCTACACTGCTTTATTAGTTAGTTAGCACAGGTATATGAAGTGGATTTCACGTCTGAAAGAGAAGTTTGTTAAAAAGATGGTCTAAACTCTAAATAAGTGTGGAACCGCTTTTCGAAAAGTTAAAAGTAGAAAAATAATTTATTTTAGGTAGAGTTTTGCTAAGAATTAAAAAATGGTAATTTCTATGGTGTCTTTGTTATGATATTTAAATTGCCTAATTTCTCTTTTAAAATAAAAAATAAAATGTTTAAAATAAAAAATAAATTATATAAAATTTAGGTAGAAAGTGATAAGCATCATAGCATTCATCTTAAAAATTGAAGGACTCTACGAAAAAAGGGTATGAATTTTATATAATTGCAGATTTTTAAAATCTTACATTTTGTATTAAACAAATGTCAATTAACTATTTATAAAAGCACTTGCTAACAAAAGTCATTTTAGATAAATAAATTAAGAAAAAAATTGTATTTAGAAATAATATTTTAAAAGTAAATTTAAAATTGTTAACATAATGGTTCAAATCTGTTGGCCTGAATTTTGTGTATGAAACATTAAGGTAGCGTTTGTTTTGAGGTACTGAGACAGAGACTGAGAGACTGAAATTCAGTATCGTGTTTGTTAGTTCAGAGACTGGTACTAAAATTTCTGTCTCTGTCTCTAAAATTTCAGTATTTCAGTACCTCCAAAAAGTAGGGACACAGGAGACTGAAATTTTTAGAGATGGAGACTGGAACTTTAATAACATTTTATACCTAAAATACTTTCATTTCAATTAATTAATTCCAATTTTATCCTTTGTGCAAATTAAATTAGAGTTTCATTCTTGTTTCAATTCCTGTCTCTCATTTTGCACCAAACAGAATACTGAGATTTATTTCAATCCCTGTCTCTTAGTCTCTGTCTCTCAGTCTCAGTCTTTCCGTATCTGTCTCTCCACCAAACACTACCTAAGGGATGAAATTCGATCTTGACTCAATTTTAAAAGAATAATGTTATACATGTAAGTCTTTTTGTTAAATAAGTTTAATCAAGTTAGTTTAATATAATAAAAATTAGTTATGATTAATATTATTTTTTTTGTTTCTCACGATATCTCTTAGTCCGACAGGCTATAGACAAATCCGTCGTGGTATTGAGCTCTTGGGTTGCTGCATGCAAAAGATGGGATTCGAATCCCGACACTTGTTTAAGCAGATTAGTAAGCTAACCAGTAGACCAACCCAATTTGGTTTTATGATTAACATTATTATTTAACTTAATTTATAAAAAGACATAAATGTGTAGTATTATTTGTCTTAATGACCGTAATCATGTGCTGTCGGACTATCCGACCTGAGACCCAAACTATATAGCAGCAGCAGGGGTCATTAGTAGGAAATTTCACATCATATTTTCTCTATTTTATAAACATTTTTTTTCAAGTTGGTAACCACCCAAAATCATTAGATAATAGATTAATAGTGTGAAGTGATTTAACCTCCAGGAAAAAAGGTAAAATCCTCGTATCTTAACAATACTGAAAACCATTTTTTGACTACCTTATAGAAATTTTAATTAGAATTAAGCACAATTTGGAGATTGAAAAATTTAAACTGGCTTCACTGCAAACATATATGTTGCCCTATCACTCTCACTCTCACGCAAGAAGCATGAATTATTACAAAGCACACAACACCGTGGTAACATTAACATATAAATCCCCATTATTGTTACATATATTCATCTGCATGCTAACCAGCACAGCCAGCTAACCATAACACAAACATTTTAGTTGCGGCGCCGGACGGTAATAGGACTCCTAACTATGTGCTTTCCATCTGACCATACCAATGCACCAAATTGATATTTGTAACGCTGTATCACACTTGATGTCTGCACAATAACCTTAAATGTTTTCTTTTCATACATCTTCGTGAAGGTCAAGGAATTGGGCACAACAGTAACTTCGGATCCATCCACTTTGGCAGTTGCATTGTATGTGCCAGGAGGGCCTACATTTGTGAGTGTGCGCTTAACTGTTACCGGATCCAACCCAAGATTTGGCAATGTAATAGAAGGGTAATTCAAGTCATTTATGCTATGACTTCCCCTACAAACGAAAGTGCTATTGTAATTAAGTGCTGAGATGAGTTGTTCATTGTATCCGGAGGCACACAAGAAGTTTAGGTAATCTTTCAATCCTATATCATAAACCAATCCTGGCTCTATTGCAAGATCTGGTTGAACATGTCCTGACCCATAATCAAAAGGACCAGCCAACTTGTCATCAAATGCATCTTGGATTGGCCTGTTTGTGTTGTCCCTTGTGGTTGCTGCAAGCAACCAAGCACATACAATGAATAGGTTAAACATATCTTATGGGAAAAAAAATTCTCATGCATAAGTAAGGCATAACTTTAAATTGAGGGCTCAACATTTTAATGTATAATTGAATAAAGGCTCAACCTTATAATTGGAACACTTAAAACAATAAATATACATAAGACTCAAAAATAAAAATAAATAAATAAATAAACCCACTAATACTTAACAATATAACTTTTGAAGAGTGTTATAAAATTTGAAGGGATAGTTATTTAATTAATAAAATACATAGTATCCAAATCACTGTTTTAAAAATAAGACCGAATCGAGTAATTTAATAAAAAAAATTGTCATTTTGCCAATGTGTTTCATGCAAAAATATAATAAAAAATTGGTTAAAAAATCGATAAAAACCGGTTTTATATATCAATGATGTATTAATTATAAATTTTAATATCCATCTAACAAAAATTCAGTGTAACGGTAGCAAAGCCACATGAGAATATTAGTAATTGTATACGTATATATTACCAGTAGTCATAATTGCTGATTTAATAGCTGCGGGGCTCCAAGTAGGGTGCAGAGTTTTGAGAAGTCCAGCAATACCAGAAACATGAGGAGAAGACATAGAAGTTCCTTGCATTACATTGAATTCAAAGCGGCGAGGATCTTGTAGGAGGGTAGTGGGGCTTGTGCCTAGTGAATAGGCAGCAAGTATGTTCACTCCAGGTGCAATTATATCAGGCTGAAACAAAAAATAAACAAAAAACAAAACCAGTCACATGTAACTAAAGATCGTATTATGTATATACATACATACATACCTTGAGTATGGATGGCTGAATCTTATTGGGTCCTCTTGATGAGTAGGATGCCATCACTGGAGCTGGCTTCGTTCCAATCACTGTTTTCGCTGGGGAGAGCTTTACTGTAAGAGACGGGGTCGGTGGAGCGCTGCAATGGCAACTATCTTTAGTGCATTGCACTTATAGGTTGTTTTACTGAGAGTTCTATATTGGAAATGTTCATTGCATTGTTTTGACACTATTAGTTTCTTGTAAAGTAAACGACGTAAAAGAAGGATTTGTAGTTACGTGGCAGTTATGACGTCATAATAAGTATTTTGCACTTTAGGAGGATGGGGAGCTTTTGGAGGGTGACTAACAAGATTTTTCTTTTGAGCTGGTTTCCCGTGATAACTCACACTAGGCACCATTTGAGCCTCATCGGTAAGTGTTTTCCCTTGTTGCTTTTGATTTTGCAACGACATTGCCAATGCACCCGAGGATTTGGCTTCCAAACCCTCAACAACTGATTTTATATTATCTTTTCTGATGCAATTCACAACTTTGCCTTTAACTTTTGCCGGGTCAAGTGTTCCTGGCTTACAAAATTGACTGCACAAGTATACATACAACAACAAAAACAGGCGTTTACTTTATGCCAAATTTATGAGTAAATACATAAAAACACAAATCGCAGTAAGAGTACTTACGCATCTTGGATTGTTGCATTGGCAAGTTTACCATCAGTAGCAAGGATAAAATCGAAGGCTTCGTCAGGTTGCAATGTTACTGAAAGACTGCCACCCTAAAAATTGAATAAGTACTTTTAAAATTTAATATAAAATCTATAATCAAATGACATATATAATAATAAACAATAAAGTAATTATGAGTATATGAAATCTTATAATAGAGAGATCTGGTAGGACTTGTAATAAAGTAAAAGCAGAGTATTAAGGTAGATGATGCATACTATGATTTTGCGACCGTCACTAAAAGTAATGGTACTGGTGAAGTCCCTGTCAATGGTGCTAGCACCAATAGTGAATATCCAAGGAGCCCCATTGACAACAGTGCCGGGATAAGGTCCATCATTTCCAGCCGATGCGACGCACAGAATGTTGTTAGACATGGCATGGAAAGCCCCTAAGGTGACCCCGTCGGTTAATATATCTTGAGCGGTTACACCCCGTCGGCCACCGACAGAGAGATTGATGATATCAACGCCGTCGTTGATGGCTTGGTCAATTGCGCTCATGATATCGGCCTCGTCGCAACTGTTTTCGTCTATTCTGGACCAACACACTTTGTACGCTACAACCCTGGCCTTGGGGGACCCACCCTTTGCGGTGCCGTTACCAACTGCAAATACATGTGCTCCCGGGACGAAATCTCCCCCGGCGGTTGATAGAGTGTGAGTCCCGTGTCCCTGTAAGTCACGCGCTGTACGCTCGTTTGCCTTCACCTTCCCATTTGCTGCCTCAAACGCATCGCTGAAAAATCTTGCTCCAATAAGCTTCCTGCTCACAGGAAATATTGTTTAGCTCACTAAATCACTTTTACAAACGTCCGTTTAGGACATAAATAAAACGATTTAAACGTTAATATACAAATAGAACTTATTCCATACATTTGACACAAAAAGATACTCTACCATAATAATAATAATAACCTGTTGCAGAGATTTTTGGAGGAACCATGGACTCTGTCCAATTCACAGACTTTACCGCCGCGCCATTTTGAAGGGATGGGACCATATCCTCTGTCCCGGAAGCTTTTAGACTCCGGCCAGACCCCTGTACATGGCGCAATCCCAAGGGTATTCAAGAATTTTGTTATGTTATGTTACTTTCAGCTTTTAATAAAAAGCCTCAACACATTCCACATCGTCTTTTAAATTTAATATATATGTTCATATGTATTGATTAGGAATTAAGCAAATATTTTAAATCGGCAACTAATTACCACATCTCACATAACAAGAGAAATAATGATCGGATTAAAAGAAGTAAAACTAAATTATAATATGCTACCTGTGTCAATGTTGCCGATGATTGTATTTTCACCAAATCTACCCTTTTGCCATGCAGTGTTCTTAGCATCTCTTCTTAGTCCAAGAAAGTCCCACGACCTTGTTGTTTGAAGTTTGTGCTCCTTGCTCAAGAACACCGAGATTACATTTGGCTTTTCTGTCCCACTCAAAACACACCTCTCAATTTTCAACTATTTGAAAATAGAATAAATTCTCTTTAATTATTTGGTCTAAAATAAGTGTTTTTTAATTTTATTTGGACTAATTATTAAGAGTGACGGTGACTGGGGAATTATATATTATTACATACTTCAAAGTTTGTTGAAAAGTGAAAACACTGTTATTGGCAGGTAAATTATCATCAATCATATTAAGGGTATATTAAAATTAACTATTAATATAAAATATATATTAAAAATAAATCAAATTTTATATATATATATATTTATATATAAATGCATAATAAGTAATTTTAGTGTACAAATGAATTTTTGTATTAACAATAATAAAAGTGTTTTCTCACTTGCAATATGTGCTGCTTCTTCCTCTTCAAGTAGTGCGGCAAAGCCATTGATGTGCTTATTGTATGAGTATATCATTGCTTCTTCCGCTTTCTCATGGCTGTCAATCAATAATATTCAAGCATGCATAATTAACCCATTAATAATAGTATTTAGGTTATCATAGCTTGATAAATAATTTAAACTCTAATTTTACACTGTTAATGTACAGTAATTATTAGTTTCTTAATGAATTTATTTTACTAATCCTGGAAGTTTTAAATTTTAATAGTACCATATGATGACAGTGGTGGTACATTACATACATGATATTAAACGAATATTCATAAAAACTTTTTTCATGCAGATACTAATTATTAGAAAGATTTAATTATTTTGTTAATTCATATTATTTTAGTAAATTTGTAATTAAGTCTATATTTTTTAATTAGATCATTTTTTAATTTTATAATTAAGTTACTTTTATAAAAAAAAGTTAAAATTAATAGAATATTTATTCTAAAAAAATATGTGATCAAAGATCTAATTATGTTTTTAATTATGAATACTTTCAATTTACAAAATTTTTGTTTTGTTAAATCTAATATTTTTTATACTGATAAAAATTTAATTACAAATTAAAAATAGTGTAAAAACTCAATTAAAAAATTATATAAAAATATAATTATAAATTTGGTACAATTATAAAGATTAATAAAATAATTAAATCTATTAAAAATAGTAGTGTAGTAGTCTATGTGGTTTATATTTTGATGATCGAATTGTCAAAATTATAAATAAGTAAAAAATTATGTTAACAGTAGTTAATCAAAATTAAACCCATATTTTCATGCCTTCCCAGAACTGAAGTTAGCAAATTATAGTGAGAAGATGTGGCGGCTTCCATGTCAAGAGAGGTAGGGCTTGGGCCATGAGAATGTGCTCCCAAATACACAATGTAGCACTGTAAAACAGAGATTAATAACAATCTAAAGCTTTTATCAAAAACAGAATAAGAATCCCAAAAAATGTTTAAATTATTAGAGTCATGTATGATGGGGAATTCAGCAAAACAAACAAATTTGTCATACCTTTTTGCTGCCGTGGACAGCTTCTGGCAAGAAGGTGGAAAGAAGAAATGATAAAACAATAATGCGAAGGTAGTGAAACTTGGAACTTCCCATATTTTTGGAGTCGTCTTTGGAAATGGATTGGTGGCCAAAACTAGCGTTTGTATATAAAGGGTCTTCTTAGAACATATTTAATTTGAATTTACAAGCTTTTAAAATTATTGTTTATTATTCTAAACTTTATTTGTTTTTAAATAATTATTTATTTATTACAAAAATTCTGTAATATTAATTTTTTTCTTAAGAAAATATTAAATATTTTTCAATTATATCGATTCTATGTATTAGAAATATAATCATTCATATTTGTTGTCTCTTCCAATCAACTTAAATTTTTGAGATGAATGATATCATGACATAATATCACCAAAATTCTATGTCTGAAAAGTTTAAAACTCAATCCAAGTATCATGATAATATAATTTAGAAAAGTAACTGAGAAAATATTATTGAAGAATTAGAAAAAAAGAATAAGTAGTAAAATCAATTAATTAAGAATAATCTTATAAAATATTTTTACCCTTTACATTTCAATATATAATTTTTAAGTATTTGCTTAATTTATGTCAATATTTAACGTAGTTAAATTGTTATTCAAAATAAACAATATATATTTTGTATATATATAATTTTAACTCGACAAATTAAAAGAAATAATTACAATCTCTTAAAACTCGTATTAAAATGCAAAAAAGACATGTAGAAATCTTTTCTTCTCTATTTTTGACGTGTAAAAACAAATCTAAAGCATAATATTTTTCAGTACGTAGTCACTAATAAAAATATACAAAAATTATTAAGAGATTAACATTTTTTATTAATATTAGTTAATATTTAATTAATATTTTATTTTTATAATATTAAAATTTAAAATTAAAATTTTGTAATCAAATGTTGACCAAATATTATAAATTTTATTAATTATATAATATTATTATTCAAAATATATTTTATTAGCTTTATTTAAAATATATTCATTTTTTCTAACAGATTTAGTTGACTTTACATACAGTGAATCTATATGTAATGTAATTAAATATGAAAACTTAATTAGAACTAGGCAAATAGCTATGCTTTGTGACCGACAGGCGACAGAGATAGAATTAATGTGTCTCTTTATTCTTATTAACTTAAGTTTTTTTTTTTAAAAAAATAATTTTATAATATAATATCAAAATTTTTATAATTTAAAAATTAAAATTTAATTTTTATTGGATAAAAAAAATTATAAAATTTTTTATCCAAAATGAAAAATATTTTGCATAAAAAATATATTAAAAATATATTAAATGCTTCACAGAATCTTCGCTTTTGAAATGTGAATAAGGCTTACTCTCAAACTTTAAAAAAAAAAAAAAAAAAAAACTTTGTTTTCCTATCTTTTTTAAAATTTATTAAGTGGTGGCTGACTTTTCCTTTCCACTCGGACTCGGGTTTTACTATAATTAAAAAAGCATCCTTTAAATTAAGTAGAATAATTTGAGTAAATTAATCCATAAATGGAATTTCATACCTATCTTTCCTCCTCAAAAGAATAGTTCTATCATTGTGCGGACTGTGACGATAAAGTAGAGCTCATTTGAAAATTTACTATTTTTATATTCTTATAAAAAATAATTTTATACTAGTGGAAAGTATTTAATTATGTATACTAATTTAATTTGTACCTGATCTGTTTCTTTAAGTCAGATTACACCAACAACTCCGGAATCAGAATCAGCGAAATAAGATAAAACAAAATAACTTTTCTACATATCTCTTCAACCAAATCATCAAAACCCCAATAACCGAAATAATAGCAAGTACGACTTTGTCAAACCTAACGGAATTTCAAATAATCGTCTATAGGCTAGTAATATAAAATCAGATGACTAGTCTAGTAAAAGGTACACAATTCATTCTAATTCTACTTTGAAATTCTCATACATTCATGCTTACTTGAGCGTTGGAGTCCCTTTGCAGGTACCCAACGCCGCCTTTCCATGAAGAAGACATCGTTCCACCCTCTTTACACCAAGGAAAGCTAGTTCAAGTGTCTGTAAAACGAGCTATACCTCGGAGCCCACTTTCACATAGGAACATTTGTCGCCCACCGTAGGGCCACGATTTTTCTAACCCCACAATCCTTTACTTTGTACGTTTTCCATACTTTTTTTCGCAGGTCACGACGTATGGCGGACGAGCACAGTCACGCTCCATCAAGCACCAATCAAGCTGAAATCCTGGCGATCAATGAGGCCCTCAGAGCCGAAAACCACAAGATGGCCGAACTCCTACGCCAAATGGAGCATGACCGTATCAAAGGAGGAGAACACAAGAATGCCGAAAACAAAGGCAATGATGATGAACATACTTCAGAAACTAAGCACACCATTCCCAAAGCCATGAAAACAACTACCAAGAGAACCAACCCTTTCACAAAAGAAGTTATGAGCTTCAACATGCCCAAAAATTTCACCCTGCCTTCCACCCTAAAACCTTACCAAGGAATAGGAGACCCGAATGTCCATGTCACTAAATTTCATGCCATGATGTTTATAAATAAGGAATCTGATCCAATCCTATGCCACACTTTCCCAACTTTTCTAGACGGAGCCGCCTTAATCTGGTTTTCTAACCTTCCTGAAGGATCAATCTCAAACTTTGATGAGCTAGCCGACCAGTTCGTCAATCACTTCGCCGCATCCAACATATACGTCCACAATTATGATTACTTAAGCACCATCAAACAAGGGCCGAACGAAATCCTGAAAGATTACATGACCAGGTTTGCCGAAGCGACCAACAAGATACCCAACCTAAATCCCGAAGTCTACCACCACGCCTTGAAGAGCGGTCTCCGGCCGAGGAAATTCAAAGAATCTATAGTCATTGCAAAACCAAAGACCCTAGCCGAGTTTCGAGAAAAAGCGACGACCCAGATTGAAGTCGAAGAATTTTGAGCACTACGAAGAGCGGAAAAACCAAATAGGGAGGAGGAAAGGCGAAACAAACAACCAAGCAACAGGACGGACCAGAGACCGTTCAGGCTAACACCAAAATTCAACAATTACACCCCCCTCAACACAAAAAGAGAGGATATCATAAAAGACATCCTGCACTCAAAGCTTATTAAACCTCTTAATAGAGCCGGTACATATCAAGACCAACGATATGTAGACAAATCTAAGTACTGTGCTTTCCACCAAAAGTACGGCCATATCACGAACGACTGCGTGATAGCAAAGGATGTCCTTGAGAAGCTGGCCAGCCAAGGGCTATTAGACAAGTACATCGACAGCCGTGGTCGAAAGCGGATCACAGAAGACCTCGGCCCGCCATCCAAAACGATTGACAATTCCCGAGACAAAGGGAAAAAGGTAGACAGTGATATCAATCCACTACGCAGAATAATAAATTGCATTTCTGGTGGTTTTACAAGTGGTGGATGTACAAACTCGGCAAGGAAAAGGACATACCGAGCTATGATGACGATGATAGAATCAACTCCATCTCGACCTATCAACAAGGACAAGCCAGAAATTTCATTCATCCCTAATGACTATAAGGCAAATGATCAAAACCTGGACGACCCTGTTGTCATCACAGCACAGGTCGGAGAGCCACTGGTAAAGAAAATCCTGATAGACCCAGGAAGCAGCGTGGACGTACTATTCTTTTCAACATTCCAAAAGATGAAGTTGAGTGACAAGAACCTCCAACCTTCGTTCGGAGAATTGGTAGGTTTCTCAGGTGAGCGGGTCTCTATCCGAGGTTACATTTGGTTACAAACCACTTTTGGGGAATACCCTAACAGTAAAACAATAGACATACAATACCTTGTCATAGATTGCAAAAGCCCTTATAATATCATCCTGGGCAAACCTTCATTGAACGCATTCAATGCTATTGTCTCTACTGTGCATTTGTGTGTTAAGTTCCTTTCGCAGGATAACAAGGTCATAACTATCCATGGAGACCAAAACGAAGCCAGGCAAGGCTATAACACCAGCCTGAGGAACAAACAACCAAAACAACCCGAAAAACAACATATCCAGGCCGTATACAATTCGGAACAACTACCCCCCTGGCCGAACCGGACCCAAGGACCAACCACCAAGAACGGCCGATGCCAATCGACGACCTCACTAAAGTTTAGTTAACAGGCGAGGAAGCCAAGTATACATACCTCGGCAGCGTGCTGAGAGACGAAGAACAGGATCAACTGACCGAGCTACTAAGACAAAACGCCAACTTGTTTGCATGGACCCCAGCAGACATTCCAGGGATAGACCCCAACATCATTTGTCACAAGCTAGCCATCAACCCATCAGTTCGACCTATAGCACAAAAGAAAAGACACCTCGGCACAGACAAAAGGGCATCCTCCCTCGAGGAAACCGAAAAACTGCTCAACGGCGGCTTCATCAAAGAGCTCAGATATTCCATCTGGTTAGCCAACGTGGTAATGGTAAAAAAGAACAACGGTAAGTGGAGGATGTGAGTGGACTATACAGACCTTAATAAGGCCGGCCCAAATGACGCATACCCCCTCCCGTGTATTGATAAACTTGTTGATAATTCCTTTGGTTTTTGATGTTTAAGTTTTATGGATGCCTATTCTGGCTAAAACCAAATCCTAATGCATGAGGCTGACCAAGATAAAACTGCTTTTATCACTGACAATGGTAATTTTTGCTATAAGGTCATGTCATTTGAACTCAAAAATGCAGGTGCCACTTACCAAAGACTCATGGATAAAATTTTCACAAACCAAATCGGGTGAAACATTGAAGTCTATGTTGACGACATGGTAGCAAAATCTACGCATACAGCAGAACACGTCAATGACTTGAAAGAAATCTTCCAGCAACTCCGAAGATATAGCATGACGCTCAACCCAGAAAAATGCGCTTTCGGAGTTCAAAGCGGAAAATTCCTCGGATTCATGCTAACTTGCCGAGGTATAGAAGTCAACCCCAAAAAATGTCAGGCAATCCTAAACATGAGAAGCCCAAAAACAATTAAAGAAGCCCAACAATTAACTGGCCGACTTGCAGCATTGGCTAGGTTCCTGCCCCGCATAGTACACCAATCACACCATTTTTTCAAAAGTATAAGGAAACAAGAACAGTTGAATTGGACCGAAGAATGCGAAGCAGCTTTCACCGAGCTCAAAGTCATACTATCAGCACCCCCAATCCTCTGAACTCCAGAAGTTGGTAAACCACTTTATCTTTATTTGTCTATCACTAATCATGCTGTCAGCTCTATCTTAGTAACAGAAATAGGAAAGCAACAACACCCGATATACTTCATCAGCAAACACCTTCAAAATGCAGAGATTCGATACCCGAAGCTATAAAACTAGCTTTGGCTCTGGTAACAACCGCCAGGTGCTTGAGGCACTATTTCCAAAGCTACACGATTGTAGTCAGAATCGAACAACCCCTAAGACAAATACTAACGAAGCCTGAACTAGCAGGGAGATTAATCAAATGGCCGATCGAGCTGTCAGAATATGACATCCAATACCAGTCCAAAGGTGCCATCAAATCACAAGCACTGGCCGACTTCATTGCGGAACTTACTTCAGAAGAAAAAGATCCCAGAGATAACATATGGACACTATACGTCGACGGAGCCTCAAACAGTAAGGGTTCCGGAGCAGGAATTATACTCAAAGACGAACAAGGAACAACATTAGAACAATCCCTACAATTTACTTTCCACGCAAGCAACAACCAAGCAGAGTATGAAGCTCTAATAGCAGGACTATGACTGGCTAACACAATGGGTATAACACAGTTAAACGTCAAATGCGATTCTCTCCTTGTGGTTCAGCAGGTAACAGGTAACTTCCAGGTAAAAAATCCATTATTAGAAAAATACAACACTATCATCAATAACCTCGTCAACAATTTTCAAAAATTCAATATATCCCACATACCTCGGGAACAAAATGATAGAGCAGATATCCTCTCAAAATTAGCAACAACAAGAAATCAAACTCCCACACCCATATTATCTCAACTAACACTCGAAGAACCTAGTGTTATGCTAACAACAGTCTCGAGTATTTCGCAGGAAGATGATTGGAGATTACCTTTCATAAATTACTTACAAACAGGTAACATCCCCAGTAACATCCAAAATCAACGAAAATTCAAAAGAAGAGCAAGCTTCTATGCATTGCTCGGCACCGACTTATACAAAAGAGGATTTAAAAGACCTCTCCTACGATGTTTAAATGCGACAGAAGCCAAGCTGGAAATAGATGAAGTTCATGAAGGTGTCTGTGGCACACACATAGGCGGCCGAAGTCTCGCTTCCAAAATCCTCTGAGCAAGTTACTACTGGCCAACAATACAACAATATTGCATGAACAAAGTCAAGCGTTGCGATCACTGCCAACGCCATGCACCAATCATCCACAACCGGGCCGAGCAGTTACACGCATCCGAGATATGCTGACCGTTCAACAAATGGGGGCTAGATATCCTCGGACCTTTTCCACCCGTCCCAGACCAGGTTAAATTTTTAATTGTCGCCATTGATTACTTTACAAAATGGATAGAGGCAATACCTTGGCAAAAATTACTTCTGAAAAAATGATTTCTTTTATTTGGAAAAATATATTATGTCGATTCGGTATTTCTCAATTCATTATTACTGATAACGGCAGACAATTTACAAATAAAAAATTTGCAAATTTCTTACAAAATTTCAAAATAGTTCAACAGTTCTCTTCTGTCGAACATCCACAAACTAACGGTTTAGCCAAAGCAACAAATAAGATCGTTTTGCAGGGTCTTAAAAAGAAACTAGAAGACTCAAAAGGGGAATGGGCCGAGCTTATCCCTGAAGTACTGTGGAGCTATAACACAACTGAACAATCATCAACAAGGGAAACACCCTTCAGGCTGGTCTATGGATGCGATGCCATGATACCCATCGAAGTATCCTTACAAAATATTCGAACTACAAAACTTAGCGAAAGAGATAACATCAAAAACAGAAAAACTGAGCTTGACCTCGTCGAAGAACACTGAGACACAGCGGAACTACAAAAACTAGCATCCAAACGAGCTATATCTCGAAAATACAATCAGAAACTCAAACCAAGAATACTATCGGAAGGCGACCTCGTCCTCAGAAGAATAGAGGACATACGACAACATGGAAAGCTAAGTGTAAACTGGGAGGGACCATTCTGAGTGCTTAAAGTCATCGGCAAAGGAGCTTACAAACTACAAAAACTTGATGGAACTATCCTACCAAATAGTTGGAACATATCTTCCTTAAGACTGTACTTCAGTTAGTCTACAAGTCGGGCATGGTGATGTACTCTTTTTCCTACTACCAGATTTTATCCCTAAGGAGGGTTTTGCTAGAGAGGTTTTAATGAGGCACACCACCCCGCACATACTTCATCATATCCAAATTCAATTAATTTTATCCACATTCTATATCATACTATACTCAACCTGACAATACTAACAAACCGAAGTATTCAAACAAACATCCTTCACAAAAAATAAACATGTAACAGAAACATGAAGCAAAATATCAATGTTATAAAACTTGTTCGGCTAAAAGCCAGCATTCATAACAAACCTATCAAACAAGGCCAAAACGGCCATAAGTCCAAAAAACTTCAAAAACTCAAACCTAAAGCTAATACAGCTTAAACACCAGGATTTTCATCCTCGCCCTTAACATCATCATCATCATCATCAACTAATTCATTCCCAACAATTACTTTGCAAGGGTCCAACGCTGATAGATCCACGGCAGGCGCCAGAAGCTTTGCCTGCTCGACCGCTCTCTCGAAACCAGCAGAAAACATTTCAAACCCATGGTCCTCTTTCTCACTCTTGAGCTGCTTCTTCTCAGCAGCAAGGACAATCAGCCTAGCCTCCAGAGTAGTTTTTTCCTCGTCTACTTTCTTTCCAGCATCCTCGGTGGCGGTCAACTTCTCTTGCAAAGAATCCACCAAGTCCAGCGCAATGTGAAGCTTATTCCCCTTCTCCAAATTATCTTGCATCAACTGGTCAACCGAAGCCTTATCAAACGAATCTCTCGCATGTTTAAGTTCCTGTGTATGGCCAATTGACACTAGTCGAGCCCCTATCACCTAAAACAAAACAACAGAATGAATGACACAGATAACAACTAACACCACCAAAACAAGGAGAATACAGATATCTTTACCTGAAGATATTGACAGATACCCATATCACCAACTTCCTGAACAAGCTTAACGTCAGCAGGGTTTTGGCAATATTCATCAGCCACCACGTTCAATGGGAAATGCTCACACCAAAGAGATGTCAAGTCTTGCTCTTCCCTATACCCATGGAGATTCCTCTGGTTCTCAACAAATCTCTTTACCTGTTCCAAATTGACCTCTTTCCCACCAAATTTATCCTCGGCTGCCCCCCAAACCTTTTTTTTACCCTCCCTCTTTCTCTTATAACTCACCTTCTTAGCAGGCGACAGCTGATCAACCTCGGCCCCCTTCTTAGCCACAGTATGGCTACTCGAACCCTACCTCTCCACATTCTTTGTTCGAAAAAACGCTCTCAAACTATTTGAAGTCACCTTCGGAGCCCTCTCAACTACAGAAGAAACAGAATGCACATTGAGTCAATAATCAACAAACACGATGTAGAACAAGACAAAATCACAACTTACCAATATAACTCAACAATGCATCATTATCAGATTCCAACTCCAGAATTTCCACAACAGATAACAAACTTGAAGACGAAATATTGTTAACCAAAAACTCTACCAACATCTCATTTTCATATTCCATCCTCTCCAACCCAAGAATCTGCCTAGGCCTCGAACACCAAAACAAAGGAAACCTTTCTGACAAGCAATCATCCACATACCATGGAAACTCTTCAGCAGCAACAAACACTTTCACAAACATTGATTTAAAACCCTTGTACGACGACTTATATAGACTAAATACAGAACGACCAGGAGCACTAGCCAAATTTATCCAACCCCCTTTCCTTACACCCTTACATTGAAACAACGCGAAAAATACCTCCAGTGACGGAACCAGATCAAGATAAGACATCAATACCTGAAAAGCTCTAACAAAAGTCCACGAATTTGGATGTAATTGAGAAGGTGCGCACTTTATTTGATTCAAAACCCCGCACTCAAACTTAGAGAAGGGAAATTTCAAACCCAGATCAACAAAACCGCAACTATACATAAAAAAATATTCAAACCCCTCCCCACGATGATACACACGATCAGAAGAACAACATGACGAAAACACAAGACTGATAACACTACCCACCCTAACCCATGAAGACGACACACCCAACTGAGCCAAACTACGATCATCATCAAACACGAAAGCATACTCTTTAACCGACTCTGCCACTCATGCAAAAGGGTCCCGAGGATCCCATACCCAAGCCTCCTCAACAATTTTATCTTCAATAACGCCCTTCTTTCCCCGACCCCAACGTTCTTACTCACAACACTTTTCCCCTTATCCATCAGGAAAAATAAACCTACAGTATACACATGCAAAATTGAGATAAGAAAGAAAACCTAACCTTTCCTGCTCATCTTCACGATTAATTCGAAAAACTGGAAGCAAAACTAAAGTCCAACCCTTTTCAAAGCCCACTATAGACACGACCCTTCAAAAACCTCAAAACAATCTGAATCGTTTATCTAAGACACACACATTACGATCTTGGACAGAGAAAAGAGAACCGCCCCGTTCCTTGCCACACATTAATTGCAATTGTCCCATCAATTTCCCACTCTTTCTTTCCCAACACATATTAGAAACAAAATTCAAAATCTGCCGCGAAAATCAAAACCTCCAAAAATAAGACCGAACTAAGAAAATCCATCACAATTCCGAAGTATATCTAAACAAAATCTAAACCATCCATACCTCAGCTTTCCCATTACAAACCCGATCACCAGCCCTAAAGAACCACCGATAAACAAGGGTGACCTTGGGGGCTTCCACTGATTCTGATTCCAAACTATAAATCAGTTTTAAGCTCACTCTGTTTATAGCTCGGCTCTTCAAAACAGGTCGACCTTGGGGGATATGATCCGTTCCCTTTAAGTCGGATTACACCAACAACCCCGGAATCAGAATTAGCGAAATAAGATAAAACAAAATAACTTCCCCGCAGATTTCTCCAACCAAACCATCAAAACCCCAATAACCGAAATAATAGCAAGCACGACTTTGTCAAACCTAACGGAATTTCAAATAATCGTCTATATAGGTTAGTAATATAAAGTCGGATGACTAGTCTAGTAAAAGATACGCAATTCATTCTAATTCTACTCTGAACTCTCATACACTCATGCTTACTTGAGCGTTGGAGTCCCTTTGTAGTTATCCAACACCGCCTTTCCACGAAAAAGACATCGTTCCACCCTCTTTACACCAAGGAAAGCTAGTTCAAGTATCTGCAAAATGAGCTATACCTCGGAGCCCACTTTCACACAGGAACAGTACCAATAAGCTAAGCCCTGTTATAATTAAATATATTACAAAATCATTTTATACTAATTCATGAATTAAACTAATTTAATTTATTTTTTTAACAATTAATAAAAAAGCTGAAAACTAGTCCAATTAAAAAGAGAATGATGGAATACGAAGCATAGCTTATATAAATCTCTCACGTACTAAAAGTCTAGGAGTGAGACATACACCAAGTTAAAACTCCAAATCAGACCAATCAAAGGCACCGACAAAACAAGAACCAGATAATAAAGACATACCATACGCACAACAGCACAAACAGTAATAGCGTAATACGAAAATAGAGAGACATGTAATCCAACGAACCATGCATGGCTTATATATGTATTCTATTTTATGTTTCATATCTTCGAGCAAGAAGTCAAGAGTAGAATTGGGTTTCACGTGATGCAGAATTGCAGAGAGAACAAGTCTATTAACTGAATATATATATATATATTAGATCACTTCCTATATACACAAAGGCGAGAATTGAAAAGAAACTAAAACACAATTAATTAGCATTTATTAGCAGTATTGGATTTCGTTAAATTAACTCTGTAACGACTTTGAGTATATCTACTATGTGAGTTTTATTCTAAACTTTTCAGAGAAAATTTGGTATACGATTTTATTTTTCTTATCCTATATACGACTAGTCTAATTTTACGTGAGTTTTATGTGGCTGTGTGTGTGACTAATCAAGACATACATATTTGTGCTTAACAATATAAAGAGAATTTCTTAAATACTTAACATAAAACTCTTGTTCTAATTAAATTATAAGTGATAAAACACCTGTTAGCATAGTTGGGGCCATGCTGTCATCCATTTAGAATCTCTAGAAAAAAGAGGCATGCGCACAAAATAATATGATATGCTATACTACCAACCATTATATTGTAACAAACCTTACTATCATAATAAAGTGAGCAATTATATATTCCTCTTGTTCTGAAAGTTGTTGTCTTTAGCATTAACATATCCAATAATTATTCATTAAGATAGAATGAAAATCTGAAATGGGGCCATCTGCTAGCACTACCGTTTGTTACATGTGGGTGAATAATGTTAAATGTTAATTATGGCTCGCATATAATGTTACCAATAATTTTGAGTGAGTTGATTTTGTTTCTAGCATCTAGCTTACTAGGATTTAACTTTATAGAATGACGAGGAACGCTTCACGTCAACATGATAGAGGAAAGAAGAACAATTAGTATTATGAGTTTAATCATGGAGTTAATTTTTTTAGTAAATATTAATTATTTTTTATTTTAAATTTTAAATCTTAATATTAAGTTTTATATTCTTCAAAAAATAAAAATTTAAAAATAATTTTACAAAAAATTAACTAATATTAATTAATTAAAAATTAATTTATTATTATTATTATTATTATTTCTTCCTACATGTACTCAAATGGCATAGTCTCTCCATACTCAATTAAGAGGTTACGGGTAGCAGTGGAAACAGGCCAGGCCAGGCTTTGCTCTTAACAGGCCCTGTCATGTAATTAATTGGCCTGACCCTGGCCTGCAGCCTGCTATAGGCTTTTTTCAAAGTATTAAGCCTGACCTGTTATTCAGTCTGGCCTGACTTAAAACCTGTTAAAAGGTCAGTTAATTTTTTTTTTACAAAAATAAAAATATTATTTAAAAAAATATTTTTTAATAAACATATTTATATATAAAATGTCATATTTAATATTTATAAGAATTTTTAAATTTTAAAGTATTTAAAATATATAAAATTATTTACAATTAAATATAGTAAATTTAAAATATCTCATTATTTTGTTAATAATAAAAAAATTATTTATATATATAATTATATATTAAAAGGCCCAAACAGGTCTGACAGGCCAGGCCAGGCTAATTAGTGAGTCTGAGCCTGGCCTATTAACATAATAAGACTTTTATAACAGCATGAACCTGTGCCTATTTTATAACAGGCCAGGCCAAACACAGGCTGCAGGCCCCTCGCAGGCCGCCTGACCTTTTTCCACCCCTAGTTGCAGATTCGAGTCTCCTATCTTTGGTAAAAAAAAAAAAAAAAGTCTCCCTTGACTCAAATTTGTACCAACCATTGCATTTAGCTATTTTATTTATTTCAAAAATGACCAAAATCCCAATGTTAAAGATATGTGTGACATCAATTGACGAATTCTCTAAAATCTGTGATATCATATTAGTTTTTAAAAAAGTACAAATTAATATCATTAGTTTAGTCTTTGAAATATTTTATACATTAATTTAATTCTAAAAAGATTATATGATATCAAGTAAGATAACGAGTTTATGCATGGAAGAAAAATTAGAAAGACAAATAGCGACGATAACAATTTTCAAAGACTAAACTAATTTAACATATATATCTTTCGCGATAAGAATAATAGCATAAATATTTGATTCTGAGATACAAAAGTAATATTGTGTATTTTCAAACTAATATTTCTCCAATTGTTTGATATTTAACTCAAAGTTATCAAGGGATTCAGCAGTAGAGAGAGTCCCCATTAGTCATCATATTTTTTCCTTCTCCACCCATCCGGCTTGAACAGGTAAACATCGCTCCTGCTTCAATGATTCAATGCAATTATTTTTTAATTAGGAAAACAAAATTAAATTCCATTTTTTATTCTTTTTGGATGGAGGCCACTTTTAGGGGAGAAAGGAATTACTATATGCTAGCTAAGTCTTTTACAAGTCAGTTTTAAAAGATAAAGTAAAGAGCACTAAAAGAAAAGTCATATATATAGACCTAGAAAATGAAAAGTCTTGAGAAGAATAAGAAAAATTAAAGAAATAAAGAGAAAGTATGGCTCAATGCATTTCAAAAAAGCAAAAAAAAGGAGAGAACAGACAAGATAAAAAGTATACACCTCTTTAGGCATCCAAAATTCCAAATTTCCACATGTCTATTGTGGTAGATATGTATATATAGATATTTCACTACTGCATATTTGACTTGACTTTTACTATCATTTAAAAGAAAACATTCTAATTTCATCCCTTGCGAGATGCTAAAATGACACTTCTCTTTTTTCTATTTATAAAATATACATTTTTCTCCCTTATAACTTTTAAAAAATTTTTTCTTAATCCATTTTAAATTTTTTGTGTTAACTAATGTTAACTTTATCCATTTTCAAAAAAAAAATTATTTTTTACAAAAATACTCTTTAGCAAAAATTTTATTTTTTTGTCATTAAATTTTACTTACCAAAATACCCTTTAATAAATTATTTTTTATTTATTAAATTGTATTTTTATCAAAATATTTTAAAAAAATTTAATAATTAAATTATTTTTTTATAAGATACCCTTCAATAATTTTTTAATTATTAAATTATGATTTTACCAAAATTTTTGTTAATATTTTTTTTATATTTTACTATTAATTTTTTGATATCAATATATATTATTTTAATATTAAAAAAATCTTAGTAAGATTATTTTTCAATATTAATATCAATATATATGAATTATAATATATATTAACGATAGTAAGATTTTTTTATTTAATATTAAAATAATATACATTGATATCAAAAAATTAATAATAAAATATAAAAATATATTAACAAAAATTTTGATAAAATTATAATTTAATAATTAAAAAATTATGGAAGGATATCTTAGAAAAAAATAATTTAATTATTAAATTTTTTTAAAAATATAATTTAATCAATAAAAAAATAATTTATTAAAGAGTATTTTGGTAAAAAAAATTAATAACAAAAAAATAAATTTTTACTAAAGGGTATTTTTATAAAAAATAATTTTTTTTTTTGATAAAGTTAACATTAGTTAACACAAAAATTTAAAATAGATTAAAGATAAAGTTTTCTAAAAGTTACAAGGGAGGAAAATGTACATTTTATAAATAGGGAGGAGGGAGGTGTCATTTTAGCATCTCGTAGGGGGAGTGAAATTTTCTCTAAAAAATATTATCAAATTATATTAAAATGTTATCTATATATATTAGTAACATTTTAATAAATATTAAATATATTCTATGTTACAAAAAAGTTTTGCTAACATTCTTCTAAAAATTTAATAACATTTAATAAAAATGTTACAAAAAATATTATTACCTAGATTATTTTTTTATCAATAGTTGATATAGGCTTATTTTTTATAATTTTTTTAGTAGGAGTACATAAGTAGTACATAGTATATAAAGAGTAATAACTCAACAAATATTTTTAAGGAGATTTTTTATTATCTTCAACAATGAGAATAACTTGTTCATCAAACCATCAAGATCACAGGTTAAACAGTTTAGGATATGAGATTTTCTTCATGGTGCGATGAGGGTGGAGAACGACAAAGTTATAAATCAAATTGAAAAAAATTGTAAATTGAGATTCAATTATTGCCAATTTTGCCATTTTCTTTCTTTTTCTAATTTTTCTTTGCACATTTCTTTTCCCCTTTTCTTACATCTTCCTTCAAACTCATTCAATAGAGTTTGATGAGAGGCTATTTCGCAAGATTCTTTTTCGGTGAACAAAACTATTCTGATCAAAGAGTTGGAAGGAAGAAGATTTGAATTCTTATTACTCTGTGATTTGATTTCTCAAAATGGCGAATATGGTAAACAGATCCTCGAGTGGTGATTTTGACAACCAGAGCAATGCCAATCTCCTCCATCAACTCACAAATCTTCAATCTCAAATTTTGAAGAACACCACAAGTCTGATTCAATATCAATCAAACCCCTATTTTCTTCCCCTAGAGAAAATCTAGGTAGTAGAGGTCTTGGAGTTACATTGGCATGCTCTCATTGTAACAAGAAAGGCCGCACAGAAGATGTGTGCTATAAGAAATATGGGTATTCCTCCCATTTCTATAAACGACAGCAACATAACACCACCATCAATTACATGATCACTGAGGGCATGATGATATACTCAGTGAGTCCCAGCTCAATTGTCTTTAATAGAACACTAGAATATCAAGATTTGGGTTCACTCCAGAGCAAAGATTTGCCTTGTTAGAGTTGATCAAAGACAAAAGTGTGCAGCAACAACCTCATAATGCAAATCAAAATTTAACTAATTCCATTCAGACTTTCACTTCAGGTAAAACCATTGCATTACATTTTAATGCGAGAATTATTTGTATTATCACTCCAAAATCTGCACTATAGGTCATTGATTCCGGTGCAATAGATCATGTGACTTTTGACTTAAAAAATTTTGCAAGCTTTCCAAATATTGCTCCAATCAATGTGATATTGCCAAATGAGACCAAAACTGTTAGCACCATCATTGACACAATCACATTCTCTAAACAAATTTTTCTCTAAAATATTTTATACATTCCTTATTTTGATTTTAAACTGATCTCTGTGTCAAAATTAATCTCAAACTTATATTGTCAACTGTTAATCAATGATAAGTGTTGTGAGATACAAGATCGATCCACATCAAAGATGATTGGCATTGCTGAGTGTATAGAAGGGTTATATACAATGAGTAGAGGACCAGAATTCTCTCACTTTTCTCCTCTTCCAACAAAGCAAGCTTCATTGGCGGTAACTGCAACTACTACTCATCCCACAACACCTTCACACAATGAGCACAACAACATTTGGTATCTTAGATTAGGACACATACCCATGTATAAATTGATTTTACTGAAGAAGTATTATCCTTTTATAGATTGTATTGCTTCAAAATTTTCTTGTGACTCATGTCATTTTGCAAAACAAAAGAAATTATCTTTTGATCTTAGTACCACTGAAATAAAAGACTGTTTTGACTTAGTTCATATGGATATCTGGAGTCCTATTTCTATCCCTTCCAATGAAGGACATAGGTATTTTTTTACTGTGGTGGATGGCAAAGGCAGATTCACTTGGATTTTTTTATGAAAACTAAATCTGAGGCATCACAATTGGTTATTAATTTTGTAAATTTTGTTAGAGTACAATTTGAAAAACAAGTTAAGTGTATAAGGACTGACAATGGGACAGAATTCACTCTAAAATCTTTTTTTGCATCAACTAGCATTTTACACCAAACCCCTTGTGTAGAAACACCAAAATAAAATGGGATTGTAGAGTGAAAACATCAGTACATTTTAGGTGTTGCTAGAGCAATGTTATTTCAATAAGAAATTCCACATTATTTTTGGCAATACGCAGTTGCTCACGCTATTCATCTAATTAATAGGGCGCTCAGCACTAAACTGGATAATGCTAGTCCTTATAAGCTTTTGTATGATAATTTACCTGACTTTCACATTTAAGAGTGCTTGGTTCTCTTGCATATGCCTCCACATTAACAAATTCAAGAACAAAATTAGACCAAAGAGCAAGAAAAATAGTTTTTCTCGGTTTTAAATTAGGAACAAAGGGTTTTTGACTTATTGATTTAAAATTAAAGAAAATTTTCATATCTAGAAATGTAACTTTCTATAAAACTCATTTTTCATTTTCACATTTCACTAGCACTGACATTCATGCGATACCCACTCGTACTTCACAATGCGTTGATCTTTTTCAATATGATACACCATCCACACATCATTTGCAATCACCCACACCTACCACACTCACAGATTCAAATGAACATTTGTCAAGTTTCATGCACTCATCAATTTTCTCACACACCATTTCACCCATTACCACACCACACACCAACAATGCACCTACATCACAAAACTACGACATCACATGACTGCATCACTAGAAAATCTGAAAGAGTTAAGAAACTGTCTGCTTATTTGAAGGACTATCATTGTATGATAACCCATGCAACTCACTCTAGCAACTTTTCCAACTCTAACTCTTTATATCCTATCTCACAACACTTGTCATATGATAAACTAACCCCAAAATATAAGTCACTTTTTTCTAGCCATCACCTCAAATCCAGAACCTAGCACTTATGAAGAAGCGGCTGCACATGAATATTGGAGAAAGGCAATAAAAGATAAATTGACAGCTCTAGATCAGAACAGAACTTGGTGTTTCACTGAACTCCCAAAAAGAAACAAGGCTATGGGTTGCAAATGGATTTTTCGGGTAAAATTCAATCCCGATGGCACCATAGAGAGGCACAAAGCGAGGCTAGTTGCAAAAGGATTCACTCAAGTGTAAGGAGTAGATTATGGTGATTCTTTTAGTCCAGTTGTCAAAATGACTATCCTACAAGTAATGTTAGCATTAGCAGCGGCAAAGAAATGACATTTGAAACAGGTGGACGTCAATACTGTCTTCCTTCATGGAGATTTGGACAAGGAAGTTTATATGAAAATATCACCTGATCTGGCTGTGTCACAATCAGGTTTGGTTTGTAAATTGCAAAAGTCTCTATATGGGCTTAAGCAAGCAAGCAAGCGATGGAACATTAAGCTCACTCAGACTCTTGTGGATGATGGTTATAAGCAGTTTTTTTATGATCATTCACTCTTTATCAAGAAACAATCCGAAAGCTTCACTGTCATTCTAGTATATGTTGATGACTTAGTTTTAATTGGGATTGACATTGGTGAAATCAATACCATCAAGCAAATTTTGGATGACAAATTCAAAATAAAGGATCTTGGTGATTCTTGGGAATGGAAGTAGCACGCTCTAACTCTGGAATTCACATTTATCAGCGGAAGTACGTCATGGACAAAAGATTTACTTTGCTAACAATAAAAAAATATTACAATAGATCTTTAGTAATATTTAAAATGCACAAAATATTAAATTAAAATCTTTTTCTTCAATTACATATTCTACACCACTTTACAAATTAAATCCAAGATATTTAAACATTAAAATTGGTCCAATAAGTTAATTTTTCTATTTCTTCAATATACTTACATGATTAAATACAAAATTATGTATAATATATCTATATTGATAATCTAATTATGTATGGAGCTATCATTTAGGACCTAGGGATGAACTGTTGAAGCAGATGAACCAGTAAATTTTTGTTAGAGAAATAGAAACATATCCCGCACGCACCCCTCTATCATAGATATAATTTACTCTTAGTCCATAAGGTTGTCCTTCTGAATAAGAAGCAAGTCCATGGAAAGCACAATGATCAACGTAATTTGTCTTACGAAATCCCATCCATTTTTGCTATTGGTGATCGAATCCCATCACAACTTATCAAAATCTAATTATTCATGAGATTAATTTATTAGAGAGAATCATAATTCACCATCATATTTCAATCACATAACTAATTGCTCATTTTGTTGTTATTGCTACTTTTTGTTGCATTCTTAGATCAATATATATGAATAGCTAAGACGAATTGAGCTAAGCTAATTAAACCAAAATATGCACTACTAACCTTTGCAAAAAGCTTAGACCCATATGCAAGTTTTAACAAAGTTTTTCCATCTGGATTTGATTCGATCATTGCTAGCTTTGAAGAAAACTGAATCACATCCTAGGGGAGCTGGCCAGCTAAAGTTTCCAAAAGTACTCGCCTTTCCACAGCTCGCACCTCTTGGCTGCAGCATACCCCTTCTTTAACCATTTGAAAAATACAAAAACTTATAGTATAAACTAAGCCACCAAAAGGTAAATTAAGAAAGTTTGGAATTTTTGAATCCAGCCTGGGTACTTTTGATCCTCTTATTTGAAAGTAAAGGAGCACAGTTCTCTGCCATCTTCGGACTTCACCACCATCTTGTACAGCTGATAATAATTTTTAGAGTTAAAACTGACAAGTACCAAGAAAGAACCCGATACAAGTTCGAGAAACCATCTAGGGGATTAGGACTATGATCATGTGAGAGAGAAAAACTTACTTAAGCCTTCATAAGGTGTCAATGGCTTGTAGTTAAAGTTGAAAACCTGTGTCACGTTATCAAAATTAGGATGCTGAACAATAAGGTTCCATTGTGAATAGTTCATTCTGTAATTGAAATTTGTGACTGATCTTGATCCTCCGGTACTCTTTGTATTGGAGCTTGATGTGCCAGTGAGCTCAAATCAGACACATATGGCTTGTATACTGAACTAGAGGTGGATTCAAAGCCCTGCTTGGTGGTGAAACGATGAAGCTAAATGCAGAGACTTTGGACTGCAAAAACAAATCGTAAAGGATACATTAGAAGAAGAAAGTCTAAAGATTTTCATTTCTTTTAAACCAATAAAGGTAAGTAAGAACTTACTCTACACAGCTTCCAGGTTTTGTTTTGTTTTGACAACCACAGGTATAAAGTGGGCAATTGACTATTTTTAAATCAAAATATTTTTAACTTAAAAATATCAACTCAGCTGATAATAAAGCACTCCATTACAAAAAGAATATAATAAGTTGTGTTAAAAAACTGTTATAGAATTCTCATAATTTAACAAAATAATTATTAATAAAAGGGATTGAGAGCATGAAATCACCTAGAAAATCATAGAGTTGACATATCTCTATGACTAAAATCAAGATTATCTTGAGACTCTTCTCCCATTGGTTGATTATCTAAGATGCATGTATCAATTGTTGTTCCAGGTATATCATCCCTAATCAAATTAACATCATCTTCAATACTTGTAGATTGATAAAGCATAGAACTTGTTATTTGAGGACCATTCTTGAACTTTTTCATGTCATCATTATCTAAGTCATCTATATATCAAAGAAATCTCTTGGAATGGTGTTGGTAACAACATGTCAAGTATCGCTTGGATCTTCTGTGGAATAAATTTGTCTCACTTGATGAGTTGCAAACACGAATGGATCATTTTCATAAATTGGCTTTCTAAAATTGATAACTATTATCAGTTGAGATTGAACTAGTTCACATTACCCTTTAGTTCAACTTTCAAGTAAGAGGATCAAAGGTACTAAAGCTTAGTTTAGTTAGTAGGTTCAATTTAAATTTATATTATAAATTTTTCTATTTACATAACACACACACAATAAAATAAAAATCTTGCAATGAGATAAAGAAATGGTTACTATATTTATCGACAAACAATGTAGAGATTACTGTTTGATAGCTCACTAACTAGTGTAAATTTCCCCTGACAAGTATGTAATAAAAGCATTTAGTAATGGTTCTAACTTTTAAATGCAACAAATAGCAAAAACAAATAAACTTAAACCACTTACAATATTTGTATAGCCAACAACAGCAACAATAGAATCATTATACTATATTTGTATGAGGATAAGGAAAGGGTTACTAACACCAATTCTCAACCTCTTCTATACTAACAAGTAACAATACAATTTACAGATCAAAATTTCCTCTATCATTGTTTGATTAACAATAAAGGGGTTCTTAACAGTAAAATCAAAGTAATGTTGAACAATGTACAATACAATGAACAATGACTTCTTAGCGCTTTTTTTATCATAAAATTGGAAGCTCTTTTTTACTAGCAATAACAAAATAACTCAATCAGGCGTGAATCATGACTGCAAATCATTCTTTTTCTAATAAGTTAATTTGGTAAAAATGTACAATTGATTGAATTTTTGCATAAGTACAGAAGCAACAAGACTAAAAATCTCTTTAAGGATCTTTGCATTAAGGTATTAAAAATAATGAATAATTGATGAATCAAATAATTCTATTGAAATAGTAATAATATTGTTACCAAATTTTGCTAATCAACCTACTCTATATTTGTAGAACAAGACAAATCTGCTGCTATAACTGAACCAAATCCAATTATACACAAAATTGACAAAAATTTCAGCCTGTAACTCCCGGTGCACGCAATAGTCGTAACATGTCACATTATATCCAAGTGATACTTCTTTGTTCTAGTTACTAACTACTAACACTTTACTTTCTAGTGCAAAAAATTGCTATGATAACTAAATGAATTTGGTAAATGAAGCGAAAAAAGAAAAAGGAGTACCTTAGCAGCTGGAGATGCAATTCTGGAATCATCAGTGTCTTGTTCGAGACTCCCGGGCTTGAATTGAGCAGATCTTAACATTAAGAATTCAATCAATTCATGGCCAACAGATCTTAACAAATATATACAAAATACTTAAGAAGATTGCAAGAATAATAATGAAGCAGTGAAAATTAGAGAAGAAAGAACACGAAAGGAGATTTTTCTTCTCCTTATCCGTTAGACTCACCTCAAAACAGAGATAAAAAACCCTAGATATGATCGAGAGAGAAAAATAGAGTTTGTTGAAACAAGAGAGAGATTCAAGGGGCGGAGTGCGAGCAAGATTGAAGGCACGATCGAGATCGAGATCAATAACGCCAGTGAAATTAAGAGCGAGAGTGCGAAGGAGAGCAAGATTTGGAGTGAGATCACGCTGATAGCTTTGGCGCATTGGTTCTCTGTGCTAGCAGGTTTCCCAATCTTTTTTCTGTCTCAGCCGTTAGGTTAGATCTCCAATTTTGATTTTCAAAGAAGGGGATGTTCATTTATTTTCTTGTCCATAGGAATAGGTAACACTTTTTAAGTTTTTTTAAAAAAATTACATGTATTTTTACTAACATTTCATTATAAATGTTACTTTATATACAATTTTATAATAATTACTAACACTTTAGTAAATGTTAAGAGATAAATATTACTAAATGTTTAAAATATAGTAGTAGTTTATGTATGTTCTAATGGATTTTTCACAAAAGACAATTAGCGGGACTGAATTCAAACCGAACTAATTAAATTGATTCTGAAACTAATGAATAATCGAATAGAATCCGAACCGAATCGACAACACTCTCCATTAATTGGTTCGAATAATGAATAGGAGTGTGAAACTCAAACCAATCCGTAAATCTAAATTTTTTATTAATTAAATTAAAAGATATATAAATTCAATATATATATAAAACTTTTAGTGAGATCATTAACCTAATCCAAAAATTATTGCAGCCTCCCTATCCAAATCTATCGTATTTTTCTCCTCAAAGAAATCCTAGCAGAGCTTTTTTACCGTTACTCACCCTAGCAAATCGACGAGGGCTTCCTCACGATGGCGGCAGAAGGTTGACGGCAATCTGCAGAGCACCAGCAACACCGTCATCTGTCGGTGTTGTCTTTTCTCCAACAGCGTCGTCTTCGCCGGCAACATCGTCTACTCGTCAACAACATTGTCTCCTCCGTCTATGGCGGTCGTCTTCTCCAATCAGGTAAGGATCTGATTTTTTTAGGTTAAGTGTTATTTTTTGTTAAATATTATTTTTTTTTGTTCAATTTTTACTATTTATTTTTTTTTGGTTGAAATTCTAAATTTTGAGTTCTTGTTGGAAATCATGTTTGTCAAAATTTCTGAATTTTTGTAAAATATATAAAAAATTAAAAATTTTGAGTTGTTGATGGTTTTGGTATGTGTTTCGCAACTTCAAAAATAGGGAAATTAACCCTATATGTTATGTGTTTACTGTATTTATAGAATTTTTAAAATAAAATTTTTGTTTTTTCAATTTTTTTTGAATTTTTGTTTTATTGGGTATCTAATTATTTAAACCGAACCAATTTATTTTTAATCGATTTAATTTGGTTCGAATACATATACAAAAAAACGTAAAATCGAACCAATTTAAACTAATTAAAATTCAATTGGTTCGATTCTCATTTCATTCCAAATTTAAACCAATTCGACCTTTGAATACCCCTATGAATGGTTAAAGCTTTCCTATAATAATTGTAAAGTATTTTGTTTTTTTTTTAGGAATTTAATTTTAATGTCAGGATAAACTATGAATAATGCATTTATATTTTATTAATATAAATAATTATTTTTTATTTTAACTATATAAATAATTATTTAAAAATTTGAATGTATTTTTGATTATCTAAAATATTTTACAATACCATCAATAAAACTAGACTCTTTCTTTCATCATACATTAGTGAGAAATCCGTGTGATGCCATATTTTATATGAAACGATTCAGTTATATGCAATAATATCAATAGGGTTAAATTTTGATTTATAATAAAGATTGATATATAATTGTCTTTATGTAAAGTTGATAATTAAAAATTATTAAATAATTTAACATATATAACTAAATTATCATTTAATAATTTTTAATTATTAATTTTATACAAAAATAAATAATGTACGTGAACTTTCACCTTTTTTATTGATATTAGGTTTCTAACAATATATTTCTTATGTTTCTAAAATAATATAATCTCTGAGCGGTATATCATCAGCAAAACTAGAAATGAATAGTAGTTTGCTGTGTCAGTAAAAACCCTCAATATAATATGATTTATATTTATATCTTTACAATTTCGCTATATTTACACTTTTTATAATAAATATTATTTCGATACCAATCATTTTTTAACAACTAAATACACATTTTTTTTGTTTTGTGAATTAAAAAATAATTTAAATACACAATAAAAAAATTAGTAACAACCTTAGTTTTTTATGAATATTAAAATTGTTTGGTGTATGAATAGTATTTTTTTTATACTTTTATATGATAAAGTCCTCTTAATATTATCCTGTAGTTAAAAAAAAAAACTTATAAAAATTATAAAAAATATATATGTCATTGTGGTTACAAAAAATATTTCATACTTAAAACGAATTGAAATAATCCTCACTTAAAACGAATAAATATCTTCCATATCCAACTACCCTCTCCAATAACAACTTTAATTTCACAAATATTTTTCTTTCACAATAATCATGTAATTTATTTGTAATTTTTTTATAATAGGTTATTATTTTTATTTTTGTTATAATTCAAATAAGCATATTAGCATATCCATGATTGGTAGAGAAGTCACATTGCATTCAAAACACACTTTTATCAATAGAACATCAAACTAAAACTGATTTCATAGGTGAATTCTATTTAATCCTTTTTATTTTAAAAGGTAAGTTATTTTTTTGTTATATATTACAGTATTATTGATTAGAATATGTTAATTTATTATAATTAAATTTAATTATTTATCTAATTTAAAATTTGATAACTTAATCAATCAATTATAGTATAATTCTTTATATAATTTATAAAAATCATTAAAAAATTTTTATTTTATATTTTTTTTCAAACTACATATTTATTAATTATTTTTAACCAAAAAAATTTCAAAAAATAAAATGAATAGATAAAAAAATTCAAAATACATAAAAAAATTATTCTCATAATGCTATCGGTTGATAATTCTATCTTACTTTCTTTGTATTTAAAAAATCATTTTTCATACAAGAACATTTTTGTATAGAGATGAAGATAATTTGAAAAAAAAAAGATTAAATTCGGAGTTGTTGACAACAGAAGAAAAAATTAGGAGATAAAGAACTATGCAATCTGCACGTAATTCGAAATTTAAATTCAATTGAATGAAATTAAGGAGATTTATTTTATAAAATGTGTTATTATCTCAAATTTTTTTTATAATTTTACATGCTTATATATATCTCAATTTATTTATTCAATAAATTCATTCAACATGGCTCTAATTGAACTATAATTGAAAACAAACTTTATTGTAATGGAAGATTTTTTTAGTAACTATCAAATATATTATATATGAAAAATTTTTTAAAAAAATATAAAGGAAGCAAGAGAGAATTATCAAGATATAGTGTTTTAGAAAATTTTAATGTCTCTTAAATTTTTATATTTATTTTTATATCTTTTGAATTTTTTTTGTTAGAAATGATTAATAAATATGTGGCCTGAGAAAAAATAATAGAGAGATTTGGGTAAAATTCACAAAAAAAATACCTGTTTATTAAAAGAAAAAGAGTTTTTTTTTTTTTTTTCGAAGATAGATAAATTGTATTTCTTTAGAAAGTAAAGAGACACATGAAACGCTTTATCTTTTCTGAAGAATTTTTCTTTGCAATCGGAAGGCCATTTCCATTATGCTTGACGCTGATGTTCTCTTAGCTTCAAAAATTTATGGGATTCGGACTTTCCATAAGGACCAGCATATACATGTAAAGGCTGTGAGGGAGGATTCACTTCCTTGGCTGCATCTCACTACCGTGAGCCACCAGATTGCAAAATCGACAGGATCCTGTTGGGTAATCGCCGGTACAACGGGAAAAGAGCTCCAGATTTCCTTTGCTGGACCACAGTGTCGCAAACAGTGCACGATTGATTCCTGCTCCGTTCCACATCTTGAGCACAGTGAGTCAGTGAGGAAGTTGTTGGAAATCGATGGTGAAGAAGTTCCAGCACAGGTAACTTTCCGTGGCAAGCTTTCCATAAAAATACTTGTATTTTCGATGGGATTTTTAACCCCCTAATGGCTTTCCGGATTACAGGATTCTTCATTACAGCTGGGATTTGCTCCACTGGGTCATGGAAAAAATTGTAAGCAACAAGATAGCCCGACGCTGAATCGTACTGCTTCCTCTTATTCCCGATCCACTGGATTTTGTCTCTACTATCTGCATTAATGCTGAGGGAGAGAATACGGTTCCTGACTACTGAAGGAAACAACTCGGTGATCAAATCCTGGTTCCATCTTTGCGTCTCGGTAAGGGAGTAGCCAAGGGTCGTGCCATATGCGAATATTCTCTCCTGTGCCAATGCTTCAACACAAACCTTTTTCCACCACCTTTCTCCCCTCTAATAAGCTCTGCCATCCCCAGGACGGTTGGTAACCTTTTACAGCTTGTAATGTGTTTGAGTATCTATAGTATCTCCCTTTCAGTATGCAAGCTAGCAATGAGTTAGGATTAATAGTAATACATCATAATTATTTGCCTAGCAGTGCCATATTCTGAGCATTTAAGTCCTTAAATCCCAAGTCTCCTTACTTTTTTGGTCTCGTCATATGGTCCCAGCTGATCCAGGCCATCTTTCTCTCTGAACCATGCTGACCCCACCAAAATTGTAATAATATCCTGTGGATATCATCTATGAGTGAGTCTGGTAGTCGAAAACAGGAAAGGGTGTACACAGGAATAGCTTCTCCAACTGCCTTGATTCGGACATGTCGTCCCCCAGCTGATAATAGTTACCTCTTCCATGTCTGGGCTCTTTGGCGGATCTTGTCTATAACTGCACCAAAAGTGGCTTTCTTGGATCTTTGTATCACTGATGGTAGACCAAGGTATTTATCCTGAGCTCCTACATATTTAATGTTAATCACCTCTGCCAAATGCTGTCTCAGAGTATTAGGAGTGTTCTAGCTGAAGAAAATTGCAGATTTATTTAAATTAACCTTTTGTTCGCTGATTGTTTCGTAGTCATAGAGTAGATCTAGGATATTAGTGCATGCCTGATGCGGTATTTGTACCCACTAACTTACCGGCAAGTGCACCGGGTCGTACCAAGTAATACCTTACGTGAGTAAGGGTCGATCCCACGAGAATTGATGGATTAAGCAACAATAGCATTTGATAGGATTAGTTAGACAAACAGAAGATAGCGTTGGAAGTTCAAAAACATTAAAAAGTAAATTCAAAGTTTAAAGACAGGCAAGTAAATAAGTTGGGAATAAAATATGGAGAAAATAGTTAAGGCTTCAGAGTTATCTATTTTTTCGGATTAACTTTTCTTACTAACTATTTTAAACATGTAGGATTTAATTTATGGCAACTATATGTGACTAGACCCTAATTCTTTAGACCTTTATAGTCTCCTCTAAAATTCATCAACAGCCAATTCCTTGGTCAATTAATTCCAATTAGAGGGTGATGATCAATTTCCAGTTTATATGCCACAAAAACTCTAATTACCCAAAAATAAAAGGATTATATGTCACGTATCCCGTTAAATCCAGATAATTAAAATTTAGGAGAATATATTTTCAAGTTGTTGTTCAAGTAGAGAGCTTTTCCAAGTTTTACAAGAACTCAAATAGAAAAAAAGGGTCATACTTCCGTTCCACCCAAATTCATAAAATAAAGAGCGAAAACAATTCTTAAATTATAAATCCATACATAAATTAAAATAGAAAAAACAATAAAATTAATCCATAGAAATAGACAGAGCTCCTAACCTTAACAGTGGAGGATTAGTTGCTCATAGTTTAGAGTAGAAAACTAGGATTGTAAATTGGGATAGAATGGGATCCTCCCCAAGACCTCTACAAAGGAAGGAAAGCTTCCTCCTTTTATAACTAATCCTAATAAATTTAAAAATCTAATATCTAAAACTAAAAATTAAAATAATATCTTTTCCCAATTTAAGATTTGAATTTAAATTTGAATTAATTAACAGATCTTCAGTTGATGGGTGGGGACCACTTGTTCTGTCCATTCTGCAGCTTCTAATCTGTATTTTCTGGGCTGAAAATTGAGTTAAAACAGCCCAGAAATCGCCCCCAGCGTTTTTCTGCGTTTTCTGCACGTGGCGCATGTGACGCGTCTGCATCGTCCACGTGTTCGCGTCATTTTTACAGATTCCAGTCCACGCGTTCGCGTTAGGCACGCGATCGCGTCATTGCGATCTCCTCCATTCCGCGCGGTCGCGTGAGCCTTGCGTCCGCGTCGGTATTCACTGGTCATCTCCTTGGTTTCTTCTCTTTCTCTGCAGAAACTTCATCAAATCCATCCGAATGCTACCTAAAATAAATAAAATTGCACAAAACTCAAAATAGCATCCATATTGGCTAAAATATAATTAATTCTTAATTAAACTCAACAAATTAGATGCAAATTCACTAGAAAAAGATAGGAAAGATGCTCACGCATCATAACATCAAACTTAAACTGTTGCTTGTCCTCAAGCAACCAAAACTAATATAAGCTTAGGATGTGAATTTGCATAAGAATGAGAGTTCGATTAAACCCATGTCTCTTCTTATAGTGGGATTTACAACTGCAATCTTGAACAGTTTTGGCATCTCACTTTATCCTTTGAAGTTCAGAATGATTGGCATCCATAAGAACTCAGAATTCAGATAGTGTTATTGACTCTCCTAGTTTAGTATGTTGATTCTTGAACACAGCTACTTTATGAGTCTTGGCTGTGACCCTAAGCATTTTGTTTTCCAGTATTACCACCGGATACATAAATGCCATAGACACATAACTGGGTGAACCTTTTCAGATTGTGACTCAGCTTTGCTAGAGTCCCCAGTTAGAGGTGCCCAGAGTTCTTAAGCACACTTTTTTTTTTTGCTTTGGACCACGACTTTAACTGCTCAGTCTCAAGCTTTTCACTTGACACTTTCACGCCACAAGCACATGGTTAGGGACAACTTGATTTAGCCGCTTAGGCCAGGATTTTATTCCTTTGGGCCCTCCTATCCATTAATGCTCAAAGCCTTGGATCCTTTTTACCCTTGCCTTTTAGTTTAAAGGGTTATTGGCTTTTTCTGCTTGCTTTTTTTTTATATATTTTTTTTCGTAAGCTTTGTGTTTTTCACTGCTTTTTCTTGCTTCAAGAATCAATTTTATAATTTTTCAGATTATCAATAACATTTCTCTTTTTCATCATTCTTTCAAAAACCAACAATTTTAACATTCATAAACTTCACTATCAAAAATATGCACTATTCATGTCATGCATTCAGAATCACAGAAAATACCACCACATTTAAGTAAATAAGACTATTCTTCAATATAGACTCACTTTCTCATGCAATATATCACTCCTGTATTTTTTATTTGAATTTAAGCACAGTGAGTAATACATGAGACATCTTTTCAGAATTAAAGCAATAGGGAGAACTAAACTAGTCCTAGGATTCTAACTAATAAAGGATCATGCAACAAACAAAGAAAAATAGCAGAAGACCGGAACATAACATAGACAAAGAGGGGAGGAATAAAAAATGAAAGGAACTCAACCACCTTAGTCATTCTAGCAGTCGTTTATTCTTCAGGTTGTGCTCCTCAGTGAAGATGATTCGCCTCCCTTTTGGTGCCATAGGAATAAACAGAAAACTTCTAAGCGAAGCGTCAACACCAAACTTAAAGGTTTGCTTGTCCTCAAGCAAAGAAGAACTGACTGACGTGTACGCATCAGCGACGCGTGCGCGTTGTGTGCTTTTCTTTCTTTTTTTTTTTGGAATATAGCTTGAGGTGTTCGGTTCCTATTATAAAATAGCTGCATGATCAGAAAATTAGTAAGAACTTAATAAAAATCAAATAAGTAAGAAAACTACTACTATGAAAAACAACTAAGAATGAAAAGGAACGATCATACCACGGTGAGTTGTCTCCCACCAAGCACTTTTAGTTAAAGTCCTTAAGTTGGACATGTTGTGAGCTTCTTGTCATGGTGGCTTGTGCTTGTACTGATCCAAGAATCTCCACCAATGTTTGTAATTCCAATGGCTACTGGGATCCCAAACTAGGCGCATAACGCCTTTGAGCAAGTTGAAGCAAGTGACAAAGTCCCAAGAGTGTTGATTGTGGGAATGAATTTTAGGGTCCCAAACCTTGCTTTTACACCCGTCTTCTTGTGTATCACCATTGTTCCCACCAGGTGGCAAGCAATCTGAATTCTCACAGAGACATCCAAACAACCTTCTAGACCCATTCAAATTAGCTCTACACCAATTCTTGCACTTCAATTCAGAGCATGCAACCATATTGAACCTTGCTTGACAACTCTTACCACTAACCATCTTCCTCTTACTCTTGATGCCACAAAAAGCTCTAAGTTGACCATCCGTCTCCAGTAGCCCATATTCAAGTGGGAAAGTAAAGGTTAAGGATAGGAATTTTACCCTCTTGAATGTTGTATTGGATGGTAATGGCCTTGGGAGAGGTCTTGCAAGCTCCACTCCCTTGTGTTCTTCTCTGAATTCTACCACCTCTTTGCAAGCTTCCTCAATTTCAACCTCTTCTTCTTGGTAGCTCTCTTCTAATTCAATCTCTTCTTTATTGCTTACCAAGGGCATGGGAGGTTGTGCATCTTCCCCTTCTTCCATGTGTGAGGATGGAAAGTTCTCTAATTCACTGGAGTATGAACTCCTTTGATTGATTTCCTCACTTTCTTCTATAGGATCTTGCATTATATCTCTTGGGAAGGAATTTGCTTGCTCCTCTTCCTGTGACTTGATAATTGACTGCACATGCTTCTCTATATTTTTGACACTCATCTTTATATCCTGTAAGAATTCTTTCATGAGAAGCTCAATATCTGATGGTATTTGAAATGAATAAGGAGGAGGTGATGGTTCTTGATAAGTGTAAAAAGAGGATGGCTCTTGGTATGAAGATGGATATGGTGGCTCTTGATATGGATAGAGAGATGGTGGTTCTTGGTATGGATATGGAGATGATGGTTCTTGATAGTTGGAACATGAAGCATTGAAGTTTCTTTGGTTTTGACTTTCCCAACCAAAATTCGGGTAGTTCCTCCATCCACAATCATATGAATTACTACTTGGGTGGGAGTAGTAACCCATGTGATCTCTCTCCATTATTTTTTCTTAGCACAACACACCAAACAGAATTAAACGCACCATGTGGTAAACAGGAAAGCAAAGAAGAAATAATAGAATTCTAAAAATTAAAATAAGAAAAATTAAAATAAAACTAACTAGGAAACACCAAACTTAATTTCAGAAATTAAAAAAAGGATTTATTGTTATTTTATTTTATTTTATTATTTTTTTAAATAAAAATAAAATAAAACTAATAGAATATAAAAAGTTAAAAAATTAAACAAAGTAAAACAAAAAAGAAAAAAAAATGAAAATAAAAAGAGTAATAAAATAAAACAAAAAAAATCAACGAGATTTTTTTTAAAAAAAATATTTTTAAACGGAAAAAAATAAATAAAACGGGGGCAGGGGGTTTGCAAATGGAAAAAAAACAAGGAAAAAAATTTTTTTTGAAAAATAATAAAACAATATTTAAAACGCCTAATCTAAACAATCAAACAACTAATAGTTGTTAATCACAGTCAATCCCCGGCAACGGCGCCAAAAACTTGATGCGGTATTTGTAACCCACTAACTTACCGGCAAGTGCACCGGGTCGTACCAAGTAATACCTTACGTGAGTAAGGGTCGATCCCACGAGGATTGATGGATTAAACAACAATAGCATTTGATAGGATTAGTTAGACAAACAGAAGATAACGTTGGAAGTTCAAAAACATTAAATAGCATTTTGATGGAATTTCACTATAATCATCCTTGATTACAAACACCAATTCTCCCTAGGAACTACCCTTCCTATCCGGGACAAGTCCAGAATCTAAACCTAAAATGAACTTGACTTGGTCACTGCCAAGCTTTCAACTGTAAAGTGCTAACCCAACTTACAAGGGAATTCCCACAGAATCATGAAACACAACACAGATGTACAAAGGAACTCTAAGGACATCTATGGCTTTTTCTTTTAATTTTGCACTCTCTGCCTTTTTCCACTCTATGGCTTTTTCATACAAACCTCACTGTTTGCTTTTTCCATGAGACTCAAGACATGATAAAATTAAACAAAAAAAATTATAAAATGAGAACATTGAAGGAGAAGAAATTCTGCCAGCTTAGAGAGCTATGAGAACCCTGTGCTTTTGCACTCTCACTCCTTGAATCAACCCTAACTGTTCACCCTTACTTATAGGAAGAACCCTCCAAGGTTGAAACCAAACAAACCAAGCCAATCTTCTTCTTCTTCAAACAGAACCGGTTCGGCCAGAGAGAGAGAAGAGATAAAACATGAAAAACCCAACATGCAATTACCTCTAGTCCTTCCTTGGTCACCAATCTTCATAAATCTGAGCCCTTCATCCTTGCCTTGCTCTCCAAGATGAACTTCTGGCCCTTGATGCTTCATGATGATGATAGCTTCATCTGCTCCAATCTCTGCCTCTTCCATCACGTAGCCACTCTAGCTACCTCCTATGATAGTTGAGCAGAAACAGAGATAAGCCATCCTCCCAAGATTCTTCTTCTCTGTTGGCCGAGATCTTAGCCACAGCATACTTTTCGTTTGCTTTTTCTTGCCATCATTGTGATGGTCTTTGGGCGTGCTTCTTCTTCTCTGTGGTAGCTTGCTATAGCTTCCATGGTTGGCTGTGTAATGACCGAAAGAGATGAAGAAAGTTAAGAGAGAGAGGAAAGAGAAATTTGAACATTAACTAATGGATTTTTACAAAGTAAATTAAATGTTCACTTCCCTTTGTTTCTCAGTGGCGTGTAGCAGTAAAGGAGCTGTTCTGAGGGTTACCTGAAACTGGAGGTCGATCTCGGACGAGATCTTCTGTACTGGTCGGAGATAGCATGTCCGGCTGGCTGATGGCGGCCGGAGCTGTTGTATCCGACTTGTTGGACTTACAGCACTGCTGATCCTCGGTCACCGAAGGGTGGGGGGTACCTGCAAGAGACTCCGATGCTTAAGTTAGCACGTGTATTAAGCAGGTTTTTATGTAGAATCAGAGTATGAGTTATACCTGGGTGATCCAGTGTATTTATAGTAGTGTGGGCTGACCTTTCAGATAAGATAAGTTAGTTATCTTATCTTATCTTATCCTGTTTTGGGTGAAGTCAGCTTATCTTCAAGGGAACCGCCTTTATCTCTATAGGCTTGGATTACCTTTGGATTTGGGTCGTGTTCCTCTATTTGGGCCCTTTATTGGACCTTCCTGTTGATTTGGCCGATCTCTTTGAGAAGAGATCGGATAGTCGGACCTGAAGGGGTCGGTCGCCATGTCGCTAAACATCCCGGGTCGGACAGCTCGACCCAGGGTATGAACAGTGCCCCTGCTTGAGCTCGGTCTTCTGATTTGAGGTCGAGTTTTTTGACTTCGAACTTTTATAGCGAAGCCGAACTCGAGCACTTTTGTCGATTCCTTTCTTTGTAGAGCTTTTTGAATGTAGAACGTTTTTCTCTAAGAGCGCGCTCTTTTATATCGGCGCTTTGGAAACATGCGAGGGTTTAATGCCCTTATTAATTTTAGCATTAATTGCCCCGTTTCCTTTTGGCTCTTTATTTTGATTTTGAAATCCTAGAAATGGTTTCTCTCCTTCGCTCTTTTTGTAACTTCTTTCTCTGCTCTCATCGTTCTCTCTCTTTCGCTTGCGCTTCTGCTTTCTTGTGTTGTGGCGTTTGTTTGGCAATTTTCTAGGCAGCTTTCGTTTCTGCGCCTCCATTTTTCTCCTCAAAGCTTCTTTCGCCACCAGGTTAGTCCCGTTTCGTGCTTTCTTTTTGTTTTTGTCTTTGTGATGGAGTTTTGATTTTGATCCTCCTTTAGAGAAAGTTGGGATCTTTCTGTTTTCATTGTGCCCTGTTGCTATTGAAATGTGCATTTCTGGGAGTTTCTTCTTCTTCTGCATGATCCTTTCTTGCTTTTGCTCAATGCCTTGAGGGCTTTACATGTTCTTTGTTGTTTCTGTTCGGATACCATTTTTCCAGAAGAATCCGCATCTGTTCCTTGCTTTATTTGACGGTTGCTTTGCCTGATTCTGAAAAAGTTTGCACCTTTGATGGTTTCTTCTTAGCCTACTTGATTTTTGGGAATGTTTTTGCTGGTAGACTGTAGTGATTTTTGTGTTTTACTTTGGTGGAGAATGCTTGCTGTTTGAAGTCTTTATCTTGTTTGAGAGATGCTGTAGATTTTCCTGGAAACCTTGCTTTGTTACTGCCTCCAAAGGATGCCCCAGGATGTCGGCTTGAGTTTTGGGGTTTTCCTTTTCTGTTTCTTTACCTGTATCGTATTAATCGAGTCATTTTCTCCCTTGTCCGATATGTTTTTAGTAACCCCATCTTCTTTTCTTTATTGTAGGGTTAGTTGGCCTCATGTCTTCTCGCAATAACATTGTAGAGATGTCTTCCCGAGTTCCTGAGGGGATGTTCGATTGGCTGGACTCCCTTGTCTTGTTGTGTGTTTCTATTGTGGATGCTGAATTTTGCATAGAGCTGAGGAAGCACCATAGGATTTGTGGTAATAGTGCCCAGGAGGGAGATTATGAGTTTGTTGCTCCTGATTCTGATGAGAGAGTTTGTTTTCTGACTTCCGTCAGGGGGGAGCATCCCTTCTTTTACGCCTATGAATACTTCTTCAGTCAGTTGAACGTTACTTTTCCTTTTACTGCCTTCGAGACCGACTTGTTGTGGTCGTGTAATATTGCGCCCTCCCAGCTTCACCCAAATTCCTGGGGTTTTGTTAAGATTTTTCAATTACTCTGCCGAGAATTAGGTGTAACACCTTCCCTGACTCTCTTCCTGTACTTGTTTGTATCTGCCAAGCCTGGTGGTTCTTCAAAAAAGAAAACTTCCTGGGTTTCCTTCATGTCTGCCCAGGGCCACAAAGTTTTTGCTATGTATGATGAGTCCTTTAAGGACTTCAAGAATTATTTCTTTAAAGTTCGTGCCGTCGAGGGCGCCCCCCCCTTTTTTCTTGATGAAAACGATGAGCTCTCTTTCCCTCTATGGTGGCAGAAGGATGTGAGAGTGTCTCGCTATACTTGGGAGATGCTTGACGATGTCGAACGTGCTTTTGTTGTTGTTCTTGAGGATTTATGGGGGCGCCTCCTCATCTTGATACAAAAAGATTTTTAAACGATCTGTCTCTGGTTCAGACTGTTTTGGGTATTTGTCAGACTTGTTTCTATACTTGTTTTATTGGCTTTGCTTCCTCTTCTTGTAATTGTGACCCTTTGCTGTGGCTGGTTTTGCAGAGATGTCAAAAAATAATGATTCCATGAAGGCATTCAAAAGGGCAAAAAAGGAAACTGCTGCTCGGAACATCTCGGCCAAGGCGGCTGGGGAGGGATCTTCGCAAGTTTCAATGAAGCCGCCCGTGCCGAGTTCTCCTGGTCCGAGGAAGGTGATCCCCACTCCTCGGGTTCGTCCGGTGGATCCCCCCAATCTTCTGCTGCAGCTTCTGGTGCTCCTCCTAGTAAAAAGCAAAAAATGATTGAGCCTTTCAACCTTGATGCTCCTAACTTTGATGCGGTCGAGTTTGTAGACCAACAAATCGGTCCTTATGGTGTCCTCCCTATGGATGACGTGTCGCTTCTTCATCATTTTGATTATATAACTCGGAGTAGTATCAAGATGGCACACATGGGAGCGGCCCTGTATCGAACTGCTCAAAGTCTTTCTCTCCATGCCACTAAAGCTTTTATAGAGGAGGCCAAACAGGAGTTTGATCGGATGAAAGGTTTGAAGGAGGAGCTTGAAGTGAAGGTGGCCAAGTTGGAAAAAGATTTGGAGAATGAGAAGGCGAGTTCCATCTCTCTGGCGGCTTCTGTGAGGCTGGCCGAGGACACGGCTATGAGACATAAGGATAGTTATGTGACATCTTACCGGGAGGTGTTGCGCCTGAGGGAGGAGTTGGAGAATGCCCGAGCTGATTATTTCGAGCTCCAAAGTCATCTTGTTGGTAGTGTAACTGCTGCCTATGAGAGTCTGAAGGAACAAGTTCGGGTTATTGCGCCCGAGGCCGACCTGACCCTCTTTAGCCTAGATAACGTTGTCAGGGATGACAAGATTGTCCCTGATGACGAGGATGATGATGATGTTGAACCTCCCCCTGTGTCCTCTGCCAAAGTGTCAACTCCTGCTATCCCTACCGAGGTCGGCTCTCCCGCTTCTGATCCTGACTGCCAGATCTTAAACCGGGATGACAGTACTATGTATGCTGTTCCTCTCCAGACTCGCCCTCCGTCTCCTCGGACTGATGCTGCTAAAAAGTCTGCTGACCCTTAGCCCATTTATTCTGGATATTTATGTAGTTGGCCCGGCTTGTGGGCTTTTTAAACTCTTTATGTTTTGTTAACTGCAGATACTTTCTCGTTGCTTGCCTAGCAACTTTTTGTTTTGACAAACAAAAGTACTTTCTAGCTTTTGAGGCAGATTTTGGTGGCCTCTGAAGCTTTATAACTTTGTAGATTATATCATGTTTTTGCCCTTAACTTGGTGTCTTTTTGTTTTCTGAGGATGTTGGAACCCTGCCACTCGTCCTCTTCGGATTTGCTTTATTGTTTGTAGCTTGGATCCTTTGAGGTTATGGTTTTGTGGGTCCAACTTGTTTTTCGGTTTTCTCGCTCTTGCTTGTATTTATAACCGATCTCTTCAAGTTGGTCCTTCAAGTTATCTTGGTAGTCCTTTGTCCGGTCTCTCTCAGGGGTTACCTTTGTAACTTGCTTTGTAGTAGGTCGACTTCTTTACGTCGTCCTTTCTAAGTTATTGTTGTAATCCTCTTTCTTAGATCTTTGTCAGATCTCTTTCAGGGATTACTTTTATAACTTTTTAGTAGTATGAGTCCGACTTCGTTATGTCGGTCTCTTCTAAGTTATTTTTGTAATCCTCTTTCTTGGATCTTTTATTAGATCTCTTTCAGGGATTACTTTTATAACTTTTTAGTAGTAGGAGTCCGACTTCATTATGTCAGTCTCTTCTAAGTTTTTTTTTGTAATCCTCTTTCTTGGACCTTTGTCAGGTCTCTTTCAGGGACTACTTCTTATAACTTTTTAGTAGTAGGAGTCCAACTTTGTTATGTCGGTCTCTTCTAAGTTATTTTTTGTAATCCTCTTTCTTGGACCTTTGTCAGGTCTCTTTCAGGGACTACTTCTTATAACTTTTCATTTTGGGCTGACTTTGTCATGTCGGGCCCTTCTAAGTTAAAGTAATCCTCTTTAATAGGGTTGGCCAGACCTCTTTCCAGGGTTTACTTATAACTTGGGTTGACGTGGTCCGACTTCTTAACATCGGCCAGTCTTTAAATTATTATTTAGCAATCCATAAGACCTCGTCAGGTTCTTTTTCGAATCACTTTCGATAACTTCTTACATCATTCTGTGTTCATCTTTTGCCGATTTGTAGAAGGTGGTTGCTATCTTTAGATCGTCTTTTGGGTAAATCGCGTTTTCACCTTTATCGGACGATTGTCTTTATCGTGATCGTGCAGTGAAATTGTTATTCACTTTCTGCCGATCTGTTGCTTTATAATCAGACGATGAATGCTTCAGATTAATGCGTCTTGAATACTTGTAGAATATCTAAAATATATATTTTATTCAAAGGAAAGTGCAAGTATATACATGTGGGAATTTTTCATCCCTTTATGTCGAATAGTGTTTGAGTCTCAACTTGGTGCCTCATTAAAAAACCTTTTCAGGAAAAAGAGTGCATCCAATAGTGAGATCTTTTACTTTTCTAGCTGTAGTACCTTCTTAGGTTGCAGGCGTGCCATGATCTGGGAAGCTCTCGTCCATCGAGTTCGGACAGTCTGTAGTAGCCCTTCCCAAGTACTTTTAAAACTCGGTAGGGTCCTTTCCAGTTTGCTGCCAACTTTCCTTCTCCTGGTCGAGTTGTTCCAATATCATTTCCGATTAGGAAGAGATCGTTCTCCGTGAAACTTCTTGGCATTACCTTTTGATTATATCTGGAAGCCATTCGACGTTTTAGTGCTTCTTCCCTAATCCGAGCTCTTTCCTGGATTTCAGGTAGTAGGTCGAGTTCTTCCTTCTGAAGTTGAGAGTTGGCCTCTTCATTGTAGTGGACTACTCTGGATGACCCTTCCTCGATCTCTACTGGGATCATTGCCTCCACTCCGTATGCTAGTCGAAAGGGTGATTCATTTGTCTTGGAGTGTGTTGTTGTTCGATATGCCCATAGGACTTGCGAAAGTTCTTCAGCCCAAGCTCCCTTTGCATCTTGTAGTCTCTGTTTTAACCCCGCCAATATGACTTTGTTGGCAGCTTCGGCCTGTCCATTGGCTTGAGGGTGTTCGACGAAGGTGAACTAGTGCTTTATATTCAAGTTGGCTACTAGTCTCCTGAAGCCTGCGTCTGTGAATTGAGTGCCATTGTCTGTGGTGATGGAGTATGGAACCCCGAATCTCGTGATAATATTCCAATATAGGAATTTTCGGCTTCTTTGAGCGGTGGCGTTGGCTAAGGGCTCTGCCTCAATTCATTTTGTAAAATAGTCTACTCCGACTATGAGGAATTTCACTTGTCCTGATCCCTGGGGAAAGGGTCCGAGAAGATCAAGTCCCCATTTTGCAAATGGCTAGGGCGAGGTTACACTGATGAGCTCTTCTGGCGGGGCGATGTGGAAGTTGGCATGTTTCTGACATGGTGGACATGTCTTTACAAATTCTATAGCTTCTTTCTGTAGGGTTGGCCAATAAAATTCGGCTCGGAGTACTTTTTTGGCAAGAGCTCGTGCTCCGAGATGGTTGCCGCACATGCCGCCGTGTACTTCTTCTAGCACTTCTTTTGTGTTGTTGGTCGGCACACATTTTAGTAGCGGTATTGAGATCCCTCTTTTGTACAGGATGTTGTTTATAATAGTGTAGTACTGTGCCTCCCTTTTTAATCTTTTCGCCTCTTTTTCCTCCGTGGGGAGCGTCTCTGCTTTGAGGTAGTTAATTATAGGGGTCATCCATCCTTGGTCCTGACCTGTTATGGCTAGGATTTTTTCCTCTTCCGAAATTGACGGGTTCTGTAGCATTTCCTGGATGAGGCTTTTATTGTTGCCCCCTGGTTTGGTGCTGGCTAGTTTTGAGAGTGCGTCAGCTCGGGCGTTTTGTTCGCGGGGTATGTGGCAGATCTTATATTCCCCAAGTTGTCCGAGCTGTTCCTTGGTTTTATCCAAATACTTTTTCATGGTGGGATCTTTGGCTTGATAGCTCCCTGTTATCTGCGAGGTGACTATTTGTGAATCACTGTAAATGTTGAGTTTTCAAGCTCCAACCTCTGTAGCCAGCTTCAAATCGGCTAATAATGCTTCATATTCCGCCTGGTTGTTTGAGGCCGGGAACCCGAACTTGAGGGAGAGCTCAACTTGGGTTCCTTGGTTGCTTTCTATTATCACGCCTGCGCCGCTTCCAGTCTTATTTGAAGAACCGTCCACGTAGAGATTCCATTCTGTGGGAGTTTCCGAGGCGTCTGTGGATTCTGCGATAAAATCGGCCAGATGCTGTGATTTAATGGCCGTCCGTGCTTCATATTGGAGGTCGAATTCTGATAACTCGACTGCCCATTGTAAAATTCTGCCTGCTAAATCCGTTTTTTGCAATATTCCTTTTATGGGCTGGTTAGTTCGAACCTTAATGGTGTGAGCCTGGAAGTACGGGCGAAGTCGTCGAGATGTTAGGATAAGAGCATAGGCAAACTTTTCTATCTTCTGGTAGTTCAGCTCGGATCCCTGTAGCGCTTTGCTAATGAAGTAGACGGGTTGTTGCCCACTTTCGTCTTCTCTGACTAGTGTTGAGGCTATTTCCCGGCTTCCTACTGCGAGATATAATATGAGCGGTTCTCCTTCTCGTGGTCGAGCTAAGATAGGCGGCCGTCCTAAGAACTCTTTGAAGTCTTGGAAGGCTTATTCACATTCTGTCGTCCATTCGAACTGCTTTCCCTTTCTTAAAGTAGCATAGAAGGGGAGAGATCTTATCGCTGCCCCTGCTAAGAATCTGGATAGGGCGGCCAATCTCCCATTGAGTTGCTGCACTTCTTTGACACAGGTGGGGCTCTTCTACCGCAAAGGTGCATTTTGCATGATTGAGTCGCATGTCGTGCTTCCTTATAGTGTTGAACACTTGAGTCAGGTCGGACAGTAATGTGTCTTCGCTTTGTGTCTTTATCAACATGTCGTCCATATAGACTTCCATGATTTTTTTGATGTGGTCTGAGAAGACTTTGTTCATCAGCCTTTGATAAGTAGCACTCGCGTTCTTGAGACCGAAGGGCATCACGATATAGCAGTAATTTGCTTTCGGCGTTAAAAACGAGGTCTTTTCTTGATCTGGTGGATACATGGGGATTTGGTTGTATCCCGAGTATGCGTCCATAAACGAGAGGTATCTATATCCGGAGGAAGCATCTACCAGAGCGTCGATACTTGGGAGTGGGTAAGGATCTTTTGGGCAGGCTTTGTTAAGATCGGTGTAATCAGTACACATTCGCCACTTCCCATTTGATTTTTTCACCAAGACAACGTTGGCTAGCTATAGTGGATACTTGACTTCTCTTATGAATCCTGCCTCCAGTAGTGCCTGTACCTGCTATTCCACAGCTTGGGATCGCTCTGGCCCAAGTTTTCTTCGTCTCTGCTGCACCGGCTGAGATCCTGGATAGACCGCCAACTTGTGGCACATTAGCTTGGGATCTATGCCTGGCATGTCTGCGGCTTTCCATGCGAATAGATCGACATTATCGTGCAAGAACTGTATCAGTAATTCTTTTGAGTCTCCTCTTAGGATTGTTCCGATATTAGTTGTTTTGTTCGAGGTGTCTCCGATCTGAACCTTCTCTATCTCACCTTCTGGCTGCGGACGGAGTTCCTCTCGTCGCTGCACTCCGCCAAACTCAATTGTATGAAACTCTTCTCCTCTACCTCTGAGGTTTAGACTTTCGTTATAACAGCGGCGCGCCATCTTTTGATCTGCTTTTATTGTAGCTATCCCTTCCGTAGTTGGGAATTTCATGCATAGATGTGGGGTCGAGACTATTGCGCCGAGTTGATTGAGTGTTGTTCGACCTATTAGAGCATTGTAAGCTGAACTTACATCGACCACAATGTAGTCTATTTTGAGGGTCCTGAATTGGTTCCCTTTTTCGAAGGTTGTATGTAGTGATATGTATCATAATGGTTGTACCGGGGTATCTCCCAGTTCGAACAGACTGTTCGGGTATGCTTTAAGCTCCTTGTCTTCTAAGCCGAGTTTGTCAAAAGCTGTTTTGAATAAGATGTCGGCGGAGCTTCCTTGATCTATTAGTGTGCGATGGAGATTGGCGTTTGCCAGTATGATGGTAATGACCATGGGGTCGTCGTGTCCCGAGATGATTTCAGATACATCCTCTTTAGTGAACGTGATTGCAGGGATGTCGGGTGCTTCCTCCTTTCCTTTGACATGATATACTTCTTTGAGATATCTTTTACGAGATGATTTGGAGATTCCTCCCCCTGCGAATCTGCCATGTATCATATGAACGTGTCTTTCTGGTGTACGAGGTGATCGCGCGGTTCGTCCGATATCTTCGTCCCTTCGTCTCTTCCTTTGATCATCATCTCGGGTTGCTAGAAACCGATCTAGTTTTCCTTCCCTCACCAACTTTTCTATGATGTTCTTTAAATCGAAGCACTCATTGGTGGAGTGACCTCGCACTCGATGGTATTCACAATACTCATTCCAATTTCCTCCCCCTCTTTTGCCTTTGAGTGGCCGAGCTGGGGGTATTTTCTCCGTGTGACAGACTTCTTTGTATACATCAACTAGGGATACTTTGAGAGGAGTGTAATTGTGGTATTTTTTTTATTTTCTCCCCTTGCCGATCTTCTTTCCTTTTGGATTCCTTGTCTTTATCTCGGTAGAGGACCCCAGATTTGGAGGTTTCTCCCAACCAAGCGTTTTCTTCCATGTTGATGTATTTTTCTGCTCGCTCCTGTACTTCGTCTAAGGAGGTAGGGTACTTCTTTGATATAGATTGGCTAAAAGGTCCCTCTCGTAGGCCGTTGATGAGTCCCATGATGGCGGCCTCTGTTGGTAAGCTTTGAATGTCCATGCATGTTTTGTTGAATCTCTCTATGTAGTTGCGGAGGCTCTCCCGTTCTCCCTGCTTGATCCCTAGTAAACTGGGGGCGTGCTTGACCTTATCTTTCTGGATGGAGAATCTGGCCAGGAACTTTTTGGCCAGGTCGTCAAAGTTTGAGATGGACTTTGGAGGTAAGTTGTCGAACCATCTGATTGTTGTCTTCGTGAGAGTTGTTGGAAAAGCTTTGCAGCGAACGACATCTGAGGCGTCGGTAAGGTACATTCTGCTTCTGAAATTACTGAGATGATGGTTGGGATCTGTGGTGCCATCATACAAAATCATATCCGGGAGCTTGAAGTCTTTTGGAATTTTGGTTTTCATGATTTCCCTGGTGAATGGATCTTGTTCTTTGCGTGAATTTTCCTCAGGAGTGGTCCGAGGAGCTTTTGATTTGAGATCGGCTTCTAATTGCTGTAGTTTTTCTTCCAACTCTCGACGTCGTCGTGCCTCTCTTTGCAGATCCTTTCCGATCTCCCGTTGTTGTTGGGTTTCTTTCTCAAGTTGCTTTAAGCGATCTTGAAGCGCTTCTATTGCTCCCAGATTTGGTGAGTTTTTGTCTCCGTTGGATTCTGGAGCATCCTTCAATGTAGTGTCCACGTTCTTGTGCGGTGTCCTGTTTTCTAGATCTGAGTCGTGGTCGTTGTCATGGCCGTCCGCCATGGTGTTGGGATGACTTCCAGGTTCCCCGGCAACGGCACCAATGTTCCGAGGGTTACCTGAAACTGGAGGTCGATCTCGGACGAGATCTTCTGTACTGGTTGGAGATAGCGTGTTCGGCTGGCAGATGGCGGCCAGAGCTGTTGTATCCGACTTGTTGGACTTATAGCACTGCTGATCCTTGGTCACCGAAGGGTGGGGGGTACCTGCAAGAGACTCCGATGCTTAAGTTAGCACGGGTATTAAGCAGGTTTTTATGTAGAATCAGAGTATGAGTTATACCTGGGTGATCCAGTGTATTTATAATAGTGTGGGCTAACCTTTCTGATAAGATAAGTTAGTTATCTTATCTTATCTTATCCTGTTTTGGGTGAAGTCAGCTTATCTTCAAGGGAACCGCCTTTATCTCTATAGGCTTGGATTGCCTTTAGATTTGGGTTGTGTTCCTCTATTTAGGCCCTTTATTGGACCTTCCTGTTGATTTGGCCGATCTCTTTGAGAAGAGTTCGGATAGTCGGACCTGAAGGGGTCGGTCGCCATGTCGCTAAACATCCCGGGTCGGACAGCTCGACCCAGGGTATGAACAGGAGCCATCAAATCAATTGTATAATCTCTCTCATATTTTCCATGCATTTATTAACTTTACTTAAATGAAATTTGAATTCCATCACATGGTGAAGTATGAGATCCGTTGGAGACATAAGGTAATAAGAACATTTGCTTTCCTTCTCCATTAGTTTCGGATCATGCATGAGGAACAATTTGGGCTTGTATCAGTAATAGTTCAATTTGGCCCAAAAACAACTTGTTTCAGCCAAATAAATTAAGACAATTTGTTCCAAGGCTGAGCTACAAGTAATACATTTGGGCTTTCCAATTTTCTTTCCTTTCGACCCAAATCAATTCAGCTATAGTGATTAAGAATTTATAGCAATGCTGATTGTTAATTTTAATCTGGGTTTGCACCAAAATTCTTTTTATTTTCGGCTCAATTAAAAACCTGCATCACAAAATTATTAATTTAACAAGTAAGAATTAGAATCAATTTATTTAATTATATTTAATAATGTTTAGTCATCACAAATATTAATTTAGAGTTTTCCAAACTCATCATGGACCAATCACGCCGAGGCTGTCTCTGATAGTTTGCTCTCCTCTTATTTCAACTTTGGCCTTGAGTATTCTGGTTTCTCGCCCTTTAACATCAAAAAATCCTGCATCTATCACTTTACCCAATCCTCCTCCCAGTTTATGAGCCACTTCTAAGGTTTTAAAAGTTTCAGGAACGCTCCAAAATTGGGCCCATATTGGGATGATACTAATTCTCTGTTCATCAACTTTCGCCCCCTCCTTCCACCGTTGGACGTAGGGATGGCAATACCACTCGAACCCGCGGGTACCCACCTCGCCCCGCCCCGCCCCGCTCGGGGCGGGGCGGGTAATTACCCGTCTCGCACCGGAGAGGGTTTTAGCGGGGCGGGTTCTTGGGAGGGGCGGGGCAGGGTCGGGTTTAGGTAATACCCGCCCCTACCCGCCCCGCTATATATATAATATATATAATTTTAATATATAATATGTATAATATATGTAAAATAATTAGTAAATGATTAATAATATTGTATCATATTTAAATTTTTACTTTAATTTATGTTATGTATGTGATGATGGTTATATAAATTTTGAAATTTAATTTTATTTATTGGATTTTAATAATAATAGGGGCGGGTAGGGGCGAGGCGGGTACCCGCAGGGGCGGGTTAGGGTTCAACGTTTTACTACCCGCAGGTAGAAGTGGGGCGGGTTCTATGCGGGTTGTTGTACGGCGAGGCGGGGTCGGGTAGAGCAAAAACCCGCCCCGTTGCCAGACGTGAAGCGCGTAATTCACTACAAAAAATATTGGTTAAAATGACGCTTATATTATGGCGGTTGTATGTAACGCCATAATTTTTGTTAATTTCGGCAGAAATTAAGGTCTGCCATATTATTCCGGTGATTGGTGGCGGTTTTTGTAGAATACGGTGGTTTAAAACTGCCATTATCTTTAGTCTTTCTTAAAGACTTAGAAGTGATGTTGTTGTGCATAGGAGAGGATGAGAATAAAAGTAATGTTGCGAATGAGAGAATGAGTGTGACGAACCTAACCCTAATTTTCTGCCACCGTTCATCTTCTAACCACCGCTCAGCTCCAAGTTGCCGTAAGCAACGTTATCATTGTTGTTGCCCTTGGCGGAGGTTCTAGATCTGCTTCTCTGGCTTCGATTTGAGGTTTTATCGTCGTCGTTCATCTCCGCCGCCATTCATTTGCTCGGCATCGCTCAGCTCCAAGTTGCCGTAAGCAATGTTATCGTTGTTGCTGCCTTTGGCGGAGGTTCTAGATTTGCTTCTCTGGCTTCGATTTGAGGTTTTATTGCCGCCGTTCATCTCCTCACTGCCGTTCATCTGCTCGTCGCCGTTCATCTCCTCACCGCCGCAAGCAACAACGTTGATGTTGCCTTCGGTGGAGCTTCTGCAATCTAATTTTTTGCTTTGATTTGAGGGTTTGCTTTCTGTTCACAACCATTCATCATCTCCTCGCTGCCGCAAGCGATGCCGTTGTTTCTCTCTCTGGCGGAGCTTCTGAGATCTAGTCCTTTGGCTTCAATTTGCAGATTCAATCTGGTTCTCTAGCTGTGAAGCTATTGTTGCTGCCTCCAACTAAGCTTGTATGATTTGGTTCTACCATCCATATCAATTCACAGTAATCTACTTCATCTTCTTTTTTTGATTTTCCTCCTCCATACGATTAAAATAGCGTTAACTAATTTAAATTACATGATTAATGTGTAATTAATTGATGATTACCTTACGAATAACTAAACACCAAAGTGATTACGCAAGTGAACGTTGAAGAGAATTAATTATTTAATTAATTAATTAAAGAAATTATGGCAGAGGACATTAGATTCTTCGAGTTGAACACAGGTGCCAAGATACCTTCTGTGGGATTAGGAACTTTTCAGGCTGAAAATCCTGGAGCCTTGGCCAAAGCAGTTACCACCGCTATCAAGGTACACTCACATTTGTTTTTCTATTTTTATAGTTTTGTTAAACCATTACAATTTTACAGTTTTGGTTATTGTATTATAAGTAGAAGAGCTAACCCTAGAGGTGGATGATTATTAATTTTGATTATAATTATTGTGTTTGACATGTCAGGTTGGATACATACATATCGATTGTGCTTCATCTTACGACAATCAAATAGAGTTAATAATCATTAGTTTACTGAATGATTATGAATTTATGATCTTACCTCTTACTTGCATATGTTCTATTATTTATAGATTTTTGACTTATTCTTAATTTTTGCTTATGTTAGCTGGTGAATTTGTTTATCTTTGGTAAAGTGAAGTGCTCGATGTGTTTGTTAATGTTTGCTAGTAAACTTCTTGCTTTGAAAATAAAAATAAAATAAAATTGGAATCTTGGTCTCTGTAGATTGGTTCTGCTCTCAAGAAGCTTTTTGATAAGTTGAGATCTCAATAGCTTGACATACATTATTCAATTCCAAAGGTAGTTACTGCTATATTCTTCCCTTGTCAGTTTCTTTGTGTTCCAAGTTCTTTTGCTTTGCTTATAGTTTCATCTTTACTTGATGGCATTTTAGACAATGCTCCAGAAAAGGATATTTGGTCATGGTGGTGTGATGATATCTGGTCTTGATTCATCTGTTTCAAATGACTAACTTAAGCATATTTTTGGATTATATGGAGAAATTAAAGAAGTAAGTTTTAATTCTGGTTTTTCACCTTTTTTGCATCATGTGTCTTACCAAGAATTATTTTGGCATTAGTAATTATTGTGTAATGGCAGATCTATGAATCTCTTGAAGTGAATCATGTGAAATTCATCGAGTTCTATGATGTGCGAGCTGCCAAAGCTTCTCTTGGAGCTTTAAACAGGATCTGCATTCCTGGGAAGCAAATCAAGCTTGAACATGGCCATCCTAGAATTGCTATGTATTGGCTCGGGGCTGGTGCTATGCAGGTAGTACTAATATTTTTCTCTGAACTGTTATTACCTTTTAGATATATCACTATATTTTATAATGTATTCAGTAGTTTGCTTTCCCAATTCTTGTACTGGTTGTGAGATGTGAGATAAGGTAGCATTTGGTTATTTTTGTAGCACGTGTACAAACTCTATAGCTTGTAACCAAATCCTAACTCATTCAAAATGTTTTAGATTATAGCTTCAGATCTTGTAACCAAACCTTGAGTTCTATAAGTGTGAATCAAGTTGATCCTTCTATCACCAATCACTACAAAAGGGGGTTTTCTAAGAGAGGTATATTAGTATCTTTCTACTCAAATATAGTCAAAAGTGTGGCACTCTATAAATCATTGTAAGTTTAAATTCTAAATTTTGTGGTTCAGCTCTCTTATATGTAAGTTTAAATTGTATGTTGAATTGTCTCAGTTAAACTTTGCAACTGAGAAACATTTTGCAACTGAGAAACAAAGAAGAGAGCAACTGAATGGCAAATACAAAATCCTGAGAAGTCTTATCCCAAGCCCCACAAAGGTATACAACACTTATAAACTTATTTACCAATTTTGCAACATATATAAAGCCTTTCAGCAATCCAGATGGATGCATAAGGACCTTGATATTATCCTTCTACTTTGAGAAAAGAGAAAATATTTGTGGTTTATTAGTATTGCCGGTAATATATGTGAATGCTTTTTTGGATTTATATAGTCTTTTTGTAATTATATACTGCTTTCTATAATTTTTTCAAGAATTCCATCAGAGCAAAATTTTTGTTAGATTTATAATTAGATTTATAATAGTTAGATTTATAATTATGCACTTTTTTCTTTAAAAAAAAATGATATTTGCATTTAACTATTATGTTTAATCTAAGTGTTGTCTATTACTCCATCTTCAGGCTTTGCTACAGGCTCTTGGTGATAGGAAGGGTATTAATCGGTTTGGTGACTTCTCTGCTCCACTTGATGAAGCATTAATACACGTTTCACTGGTAATTCACACACCAATTGCAGAAATGATCATTAGACATTAGTCCAAGTCTGAAGCTGATTGCTAGAGCTCATCAGCTGGTTATGGATGAATTTAACTGGGCTCATGTAATTTTCATTCTCGTTGAATGATCTTCATTTTCTTGCTCTAGAATTATTGGATAAGTTTCAGCTGTGCATTGTTTTGTGGAAATAGGAACAAAAGGTGGTTACGACTTTCAGTGCACCCAACTACTGTTACCGATGTGGGAACATGGCTTCCATATTGGAGGTTGATGATTGCAAGGGCCACACATTTATCTTGGTAAGGAACCTACCACATTTTTTGTTCTTAAATCAGTACTTCAATAATATTAGTTATTGGATATTCAAATAATATTATTTAATTAGTAAGTTATCATTTTAATTAATAATAAGTCAACTGCATTACTCAAGTACTTATAAATGTGAATAATTTAACAAGGAATTGTCGTTAGCACAGATATCTTCTTTATAAATTACATATTTTTTGAGTAATATATTCTAAATCGATTTTCAAGATTTTTTTTAATATTTTAATTTAATTTTAATTTTTAATAAATTTTAATTACTAAATTAATTTTTAATAATTAATTAATAATGAGTGCTTAGCTTGTGACCTAGTGTTAATAATTATTCTCGTTAAGAACTTAACTTGCAAGGATAAATTTATTCTCGTTAAGAACATATATTAATGAAACCTCGGCTTGACTATCCAAATAAATAAGTATAGCTATCATATTCATCTTTCTTGGATGTACTTTAGGTTGGTGCAAGAGACATTTTCTTGCCAGGAAGAGGTTGGCGCAACCATGCCTCTGTTTGCCTCGATCGCAGGGACACTCGCTTAGGTTCATCTAAGAAATAGATCAAACAGCTTCCTTTTCTGGATATTTAAGCAACAAGCAAAAATTTAACCCAGGTATATTCTTCACTATCTAGTCACAATTTTTATTCTTTCTCCTCATCAACACAAACATTTTTTAATTTTATGGATCTTAACAAGTGTTGCATATTTCAGATTTCTACAATTGGAATAGAATCAAGGTTAAATATTGTGATGGTTCATTGTTTACTGGTGACATCGAAGCAGTGGATCCTGTAAGTATTGTAACATTGAAAATTCTGTTCTAAGAGATAAGATTTGTTATTTTGTAATTTCCATTCTGATGAGATTTGCACAACATGATAAATAAATTAGAAAACCAATTTACACTACAGAGGAGGAAGAATTTTCGTTGCTTTCATTGAAGACTTGCTGGCAAAAGAAATGAGAAATACTCAAAATGTAAGCAACATTATTTATTTATGTTCCAAATGATTGGGGTTCACTAATTGAAAATTGTAAGTACAGGCTATTCTTTCAGGATGTTCAGCAGGAGGATTGACAACAATACTACAATGTATGTTTCTCAAATATCTATAGTCAACTTGTTACCTAATTTTATTGAGGGATTTCTAAATGGACCATGTTATTTTTGCACATATCAAAATATTGGCAACAATTCCTTTTTTTTTATTTATAGATTTTGTCATGCCATCATTGCAGGTATTCTTTCTCATTTGTTTCAGGTATCTCCTCCAGTCTCTTATAATAAGTTTTGGTAGTTTGGTTTCAGGCTACAAGGTAAAGGAAACAGCGAAGTTAGGTCCTGCTAGAGAAGCCTACGAATTCGAAGGGTACTATATATTAGGTGGAGCCATCATAATTCAATAATTCATGAGTTTTATGATAGAGATTTGATTTATCTTTAGCTACATGTTATGTTAAGAATTAAAAAATCATGTTATATTTGATACTTTATTTGTATAGGAGTTATAGGAGTTATTACTTTTGATTTTCAATACTAAAATATTATATATTATGTTTAATACTTTATTTGAGTTACGTAATATTTTGTTTATAAGTTATGATTTCTTGTTATTGTGAAATTTTAAACAAAATTATTTGTTTAACGTAGTAAAACCGACGGTTAAAACTCATGTGCAGATAAAAGTGTATGCTAATTTAAAAGATAAAAAATGTTACTTTTATCCGGTAAAAACGACGGCTTGTAACTGCCATTTTAAACAATTAAAATGCATTTTAACTTGGAAAAAATGGTGGTTTTAAACTACCATTTTTAAACAATAAATATTGCCGTTTTAAACAACGAAATGCCATTTTAACCAACAAAAAGATGCTGTTTTATTTGGAAATAACGGCGGTTTGAACTGCCATTTTAACCCAACTCAAAAACCGCCGTTTTAACCAGGTAATTGTGGCGGTTTGAAACTGCCGTTTTAACCAACCAAAAATGCCATTTTATCTGAAAATAACGGCGGTTCAAACCGCCGTTTTAACCCAACTCAAAAACCGCCGTTTTGACCAGGTGATTGTGGCGGTTTGAAACCGCCGTTTTAACCAACAAAAAATGTCGTTTTATTTGGAAATAACGGCGGTTTGAACCACCGTTTTAACCCAACTCAAAAACCGCCATTTTAACCAGGTAATTGTGGCGGTTTTTCTAAAACCGCTGTAATAACCAAATGGCGCTTCAAATTATGGCGGTTTTTCTTGAGCGCCGTTTAAGGTAATAATGGCGGTTCAAACCGCCGTAATAACCCTAAAAAACCGCCGTAATTACCAAGTTTTTTTGTAGTGTAATCCTTGAATAACCACGGTGAACCCTTCTCTATTCTCATCGCATCCCATTTTCTATCGAAGAAGAAGTGAAATTGGTTGTGTCTTATCTCTGTAACTCTAAAACCATAAGGATGCCCCCATATTGCCCGTAGCGCTCCCTCCATTGTCCCCGTAGAGAATTGTTTATGAGCGAACAATTTGCCAATTAGATTGTTAATACAGTTTGAAATTCCTCTCCTTATATCTTCTTCCTCCAATTGTATCAAACCCTCACCATCATCTTCATTCTCCAGTAACCTTTCCTGGCTATTTCTCCTCCTATCCTCCATGCTCCTGTGTGATAGAAGAACGTAGACTTGTAGAATGTATTGAATTGTTGATGTGGTAGAGACTTGTGGATGATTGACGTGAGAAAATTTTTTGAAAAGTTGACCTTGACGGCACAGAAACTCTGTTAAGAATAAAAACCCTAGCAGAGCATTATTACCTTGACGGCACTATGTTACTTTAAAAAAAAAAAGTGTTTAACAACATATAATAGTAATAAGTAATAAAATCCTTTAGATTAAATGGCAAGAGAGTAATAGTAACTAAAAAAAAAATATAATAATTTATTATTATACTAAGCGATTGAAGAAGAGTCTCTCAATAATCAAAACTTAACCAATTTAATTGAATCTTAGTGGTTTGGTAAAGTAATATTTTAAAACTTTTAGTTTTTTTTTTTTTTTTTTTTTTGGTCAGAAGGATTAGACAACCCTTAATCCTAGACATTACTCATGTATTATACACCCATACAACACACTTACATACACTACATGAGTTCATTTAAGGTTCATTTTTCCTCTTAAACTTTAGGTTAACTATCTCATTATTGAAGTGTTTACAAGTCTATCAGAAATTAATAATGGGTTCCAACTTAGGGTCTGTGTTGTGTTGTCCATCTTTTTTTGACATGTACATATGCTACATTCTTTTTTCTAGTTTATCGTCTCATCCTTCCTTTGCACCCAAATTAAGGATTGAGTTCAAAAAAAAATAAAAAATAAAAGAGGGAATTGGATTAGCATATCCAAGTAACCAGTACGCAAAATAATTAAACAAGCCTATGATACAGTTGCCCATATCACACATGTTCTTGCCCATTTCCATTTTGAAGTAACTCATACATACATGTTATACACACTCATAAGAAGCAAAAAAAAAAAAAATGTTATACACACTCACAAATTAAACACGCCTATGATACAGTTGCGTTACATGAACCCCCATTATTAGATCACAATAATTCATAAGAAACGGGTGAGATTAATCATTAATCACACGAGTGGAGATTCCAAAAACTCTTCATTGAGTTGTCCAAGTCTGATCATGGGAAAGTGGTCGTCAGAGAAAGATGATTTTCCCATCATGAGTTCTTTAGACACTTGATGCATGGTTGGCCGAAATTGTGGACTTTGGCTCAAACACTCAAGCGCCCACTTTGTGATCAACATGATTTCCCCAGCAACTGACTTCTCAGGATGGGGAGGCCTTTGATCAATTACATCAACCAACAGCAAATTGTATGTTATTGATGCGGTTGATGGTGACAACAATGAATTGATCAGATCTGCCGGATGCTTTCCCAGAAGGATTTCAAAACAAAGCACTCCAAAACTATATACATCACATTTTTCAGTCACTTGCATAGTTTGAACAAGCTCTACATACAAATTATAATTTTGAAGTTATTCATAAAGCAACATATATATGGTTCTTGATTAAGTATAAAAGCAAGGGAAAAAGGACTTACCTGGAGCTCCATAGCCATAGGTGACTCCTGCAGGTGTGGTCCAATTTGAACCAGGCTGTAGAAACTTAACTGTCCCAAAATCAGAGACATGAGCTTCATATTCTGAATCCAAAAGGACATTCTTGCTTGATATGTCGCGGTGAACTATAGGGGGTTCGCAATCATGATGCATATATGACAAAGCATTTGCAACTCCTTTAACCACATTCACCCGCCTTTCCCAGTCGAATGCAGTTGCTTGCTTTTCATCACTTTGTACATGGTCCAAACTGCCACCATCCAAGTACTTGTACACCAAAAATGGGAATCGTGAATGCTGGCAAAAACCATACAGCTTTATGATGTTTCGGTGCTTGATTTCTGTCAATGCTTTGATCTCATTTTCAAATGCCTTCGAATTGAACTTTTCCTCCGCATCTGATTCCATGTGAAGTTTCTTCACAGCAACAACCATACCTGAAGGCAACTCAGCTTTGTATACGGATCCTTGGCCTCCAATTCCAATGAGATACTTGTCATCAAAATTATTGGTGGCTTCAATGATAGTTTCGAACGCCATTTTTCCATCATGGCTCCATATGGAAAAGTGTTCTTCTGCTTTTGCTTCCTTAGCCGGGTCTTCTTTCATTCTGGCTCTTCGACAAATAATATACATTGAAACAGCCACCACACAAAGTACAATTATTAGTACTCCAAAGACAAGAAGTAATACTAATAACACGACCTTGTGATTTTTGCTGATAGGACTGATTCTTGGGCATGGCACCAAGCCAGTGACATTACCACACAAGCCTTTGTTATTTTTCAATGATTCAATTGAAGCATTATGAAAGGCTTTATTATTTGGTAGTGGTCCTTCTAACTGGTTGTATGATATGTTGACATAATCCAAGCTCGACATGCTATCAAAACTTGATGGAATGGTGCCAGAAAGATTATTGTGAGAAAGGTCCAACAATTGCAATTGTTTCAACTCTCCAAGCACTGTTGGTATTGGTCCGTGCAACATATTCCCACTAAGATCGAGAGAATTCAAAAGTTGGGTCATGTGAAACTCGGGGATGCTTCCCTCTAGCTTGTTGTTGCTCAAGTTCAATTCCAACAAGTTGGGTAACTTAACAACTTCTGTTGGTATGTTCCCACTCAACTCATTTCCTGCTAGATGCAAGCGTTCAAGATTCTGCAGTGATCCTATTTCTGATGGAATATTCCCTGAAAGTTGGTTGTTACTGATCTGGAGTTCAAGCAGGTTTTTCAACCTCCCTAACTCTTTTGGAACCTGTCCTGTTAATTGGTTTGAAGAAAGGTGAAGCCTGCCTAGCTTAGCAGCCTCAGCAATTTGCTTTGGTATATGGCCAGAAATATTATTGTTGGACATGATCAAGTTCAAGAGACTATGGCTCTTCCCCCAGTCTGGAGAAATTTGGCCATAAAATTTATTATCACTTAGATCAATATGTTTCAGATTTGGATATATGCCAAAAGCTTTTGTTATGTCTCCCTCTATTTGGTTTCCTTGTAATGTGATCCTGACAATACTGGAGCAATTCTTCAAGCTTGTTGGAACTGGACCAGTAAAGTGGTTGTGTAAAGCATCTAAGTATACTAATGAGCCACCTAAGCAGATTTGAGTTGGCAAAAGGCCAGTAAGATTATTTTCGGCTACTAGAAAGGACTCCAAAATGGTAAGGTTATTCAAGGTTTGTGGAGCTTTGCTACTAAAATTGTTAAAGGACAAATCTAGTGCGGTAAGCTGTTTCAGGTTTCCAATTGTGTCAGGAATAGATCCAGAGAGACTGTTGTCTTCAAGTTCAAGTTTAACCAAATTGATCAGGTTACCAACAGAAGCAGGAATTTGTCCAAAGAAATTATTGTTGCCAAGGAATAAGTAGATGAGTGATGTCATATTCCCAATGGTAGAAGGAATGGGCCCAGAAAGGTGGTTGGAATTAAGTGTAAGGGCTTCCAAATTGGCCAAGTTTCCGATGGAATCAGGGATTGATCCAGAAAGTCGATTGCCACCAAGAAAAAGATTGTTCAAGTGAGACATGTTCCACAGGGAGGGTGGGATTGGGCCAGAAAGGGTGTTATTATGAAGAAGAAGAAAATTCAAGTAGCTCAGGTTAGCAAGTACAGAAGGGATAGTACCAGAGAGAGTGTTATCTGATAAATCAAGTACGGTAAGGTTCGTCAGTGTTCCAATTTCTTGTGGAATGAAACCAGCGAAGTGGTTTCCGCTGACAGCAAGATAATTAAGGTTGACCAATTTTCCAATCTCATGAGGAATGCTACCAGAAAAATTGTTGCTTCCTAAGTCTAGATATGTTAAGTTGGTCAAATTTGCAATGGAACCTGGGATTGGTCCACTTAGACTGGAACATTGTGAAAGATCAAGCATTTGTAAACTCCTCAAAGTCCACATCTCTTTAGGGATGGAACCCTCAAAAGAATTTAAAGAAAAGTTCAATCTATTGACTCTGGACATATTACCAATTTGAGGGGGGATGGTTCCATAAAAGAAATTGTTGTAGATATTTATGGTGAGGAGGTTGGGGAATGAGGAGAAGTTGAGAGTGTGGAGTGTACCTTGGAGTCCAAAATTTTCAAGACTCATGGTTGTGATGGACCTGGATTTATCACAATGAATCCCCTTCCATCTGCATGGACTGGTCCCGTTCTTCCAAGATGACAAGGTGAGTTTGCTTTGGTTGTCAAGGCTGGCTTTCCACTTCAAGAGTGCATTTGCTTCCATGGTGTCAGTTGAAGAGAGTTTTACTAGGACACACAGGAATATGAAGAGGATGATGATCCCCCTGCACCTGCATGCTATGAAATTCATTTCTTCTTCAGAGATATATGGCAAGAGGTATTCTTGTATGGGGTGGTGATGATACAACTTGTGTGGGTTTGAATATATATAGTGAGTTTTTGGAATGAATGATTATGGTTATTGACAGAGACATGAGTGCGCTATTGATAGTCTAGCTCTTTAATATAGTCTCCTCTCCTCTATCACAATTCACAACTCTCAAATCACGTTCACTTTCTGCGAAAGTGTGTCTTTCCAAATATTAGAGAGGAAAGGTAAGAAAAGTCTATGGACCGAGTTCACACTGAAGGAGTGAAGGGGACTTTTACTTGGTGATTGCCAAATATTATTAAACAATTATTTAAAGAAAGGTTAGATCATAAAAATTTATTTTTAATTATTATTTAATTTTTTTAGTCTATACTTTTAAATATTGATGACTAACTAATGATCAAAATTAAAAAATTTTGATAACTCTTTAATATTTTTAAAACTTTTTTTAATCAATTATGTTTTAATATAATAATATGAAAATATTATTTGTCTTTTAGTTGTGTTAAAATTTTAAATATTTTTTTAAGTAAAAAAGATTTTTTTATTTAAAAAGGATAAAAGTTATAACTTCTAGGAAAACATGATATTTGATTTTTCTAGTATTTTTATTTGAGTAATATTAGATAATTATTTTTTTTTGTCAATATCAACCAATTTTTTTAAAATTATTTTATTTATCTTAAATTTAGATTTTAAATTATAAATTATAAACCTAAATTTAAAAAAAAATTAGACGTACAAGTTTTATTGTGAACTAAGTCCAACTATATATGTTGAACAATAAAATTTTAGTGAATAGGAGAGTGAGAGTGATATAAAATAATTTTTGTTGATATTAGACTAATTCAATTAGACTTATTTGATAAAAAAAAATTATACGTATAACACTACCCATTTTAAAATTGTTTTCTTATACTTTTTTTTTTATTTTCATTGAAAAGAAAATCTTACATCTAAACACACTTTAAGTTAGAATTTAAATTTACTTTGTTTCATGTTTGCATCGGTCTTAACTCTCCAACTCTCCTATAACAAAAATGAAAAGGAAAAGTATAAGGAACCAATGTTTTTATTGTACAATGCATATAATAGAATTTAATTGAAATTAAAATTAAAGAGTACTGCTAAGAAGTTAATGGCCTAAGTGTACAATGTGTATAATGGGCTAAAATTTTTTGTTCATGAATAAAATGAACATCACCCATACTATCTAGAATAACGATCCGAATACCAGGGATAATAAACATCTCATGTCATAAAACTACTCATCCCAAAAACTTAAGCTAATTTTGGGGTTCACCAAGGATTGAACTCTTGACCTTTTAGATCTATAACTCTAATACCATACCATAAAACTACTCATCTCAAAAGCATAACCTAACAGGACAATGTAAAACTAATGGTCATATCTCTAATACTTCCTAAACCTCCATTGTACACATTATACGCTTAGGTCATTGGCTCCCTATACTTATTCAAAATTAAATTATGGGTAATGGGGGTTTGAAATTAAAACTGAATTATGGTAACAATCATTAATTATGAAGATTTGCTAATTTGAATTGTTTAAAAAATTAGGATTCAGTTAAACGAAACCATAAACCACGATCATCTCTCTATGAACGGCGCGGACACAACCAAGAACGCAAACCCTCTCGCCGACAGTGGTATCTCATCTTCTCCCTGGCTCGTGTTATCACCGGAAATCGCTCCCGGAGACGTCGAGGTCCGCACCGGTGAACGCCCAGAAGCGAATTCCGAGCGTGTGGCTCCTTCTGGCAGCACTGCATCAAGTCCACCTGCCCAGCCGGCATGTGGTCTATTATGTTTATTGACGGTACAAGATAAAAGAGTCAATAGTGTCTCTCCTTTGATACGTCCATCACCGCGTAGTAGTTCATAAATGGTGTGCAATGTCGTGCAGTCTCCGTGTCATGTTCCATCATCCATTCCTGATCACAATTCATCGAAACCACTTGAAGACGCTCCCGACCATTTTGTCGCCGACGGTCAGCAGTCTAATAAGGTGAGAATGGTTAGTTGACTTGTTCACCATGGATGCTTATTTATATAAGTTTTAGATGTTCACCGTTAGTGCAAGTGTACTATTTCCATTATTCTATGTTAATTGCTTACTTCATGAATCATGTTTATGCTTCAATTAACCATATTTGTGGTGGTTTTAAATTCATGGTGCGCATCTATGTATGGAGGATATGAGTGCGTTAATTAGTCATAGAATGTGAAATTTACCTGCGATAAAAATATTTCTTCTGTGGAGTATCCTATGTAGATATATCAATTTAAATATGCAAATTTAAACCAGCATGTATAAGCAATGTAATTGGTACACTGGATAGGTAGCTAGTTTAGAAGTAATCACCCATGATATGCTTGATCCCAAGAGAATAATATTATTAGTATAGTATATTGTTAAATAATATAAAATAAAACTAACTACATTGTTATTGTTAAGAGTTTTCCTGAAAATGTAAGCTAAATAGAATAATAAGAGGCATGCATGCTTAGATTCGGAATATATGTATTAAGTCTACATGATAGAAGGCCTATGCATTAAAAATGCTGCTGTAGTGACATTAGATTCTAAAACTCAGTAATAAAATAAGTGCATGGTGGTTGTATGTAATAGGTTAAATAAAATAAGTAATTTAGTTTCTATCAATAGGTTAAAATGCTTATATAATAGGTTAAATAAAATAAGTAATTTAGTTTCTATCAATAGGTTAGAGAAATGCATTTTTTTTTCAAATTAATATGGGTAGGATGATGTGGTCCAGTTATATTTTTGTATCCTTATTTATGGAGTTTGGAGAGGATTTTTGTGCATCTCATTTACTAGTTGATTATCTAAATAGTGTTCATGAATTTGATTTCGGTGTTTATTTCGTGATTATAGGCCTTGCCACTATTGGATGTTACTGAGGTTGGAAGTGAAGAAATGGATCTTGGTTACGAGGTTTGGATTCTAGTTTCATCCTGTATTCTAATGCTTGGGATAGTAACCATCCTCCCGTGCACATTTAATTCTTCAAAAAGTCAAAATAATCCATATTTCTAAAACTAAAGCAACTAGTTTTAATTGATTTATGATCTAAGGATAAAAAAAAAGTTGTTTATAATGTACTGAAGTGTGGTGAACAGGTCACGTCACTCCATGACCATGTATAAATGTATTGTACATTATAGAATTTTTAATAGGTTTAAGATAATGTGTTTCATTGCTGAACAATAATAACAAAAAGGAAAGAAGCCCGAGGAATAAAAATTCATATTTGTCTTGCTTTTCTGTGGTGTTTAGTGAGGGTCTATTTCCATGATATTTTCTAAGTATTTCTCCAATTATGCTTTCTAATTTTACATTTGTTCGTTTATTTTGCGATTGTAGGCCATGCCGCTTTTGGATCTTTCGCAGGTTGGAAGTGAAGAGATGGATCCTGGTCACCAAGTTTGGACCCAAGTTTAATTTTTGGTAGTCCTGAACTGCATGGTTGATTTGAACGTTAACGGTTTTGGTTTTTTTTTTAATATGATACTTAGGTACTGGATCATGATGGCCTTTGGGAAGACGAAATACCAAGTGTTGGTATGCGGTTTGAGCAATTGTAAATGGCTCATGAATTCTTGTGACATACGCAAAGAAAGTCGGGTTTGCGACTAAGATACGGATGACAACCTGTGATAAGATCACAAATCAACCCATTAACCAAGCTATTCACTGTAACAGGGATGGTTACCGCGGGTCTCTTGTCAAAGCGTCAACGCAGAAGAACAGGATCTCAGTCGCTGGGTGCAAGGCAAGGATATACGTGAAGTTTGACAAGGAGACTTAAGACTGGGTTTTCTTTAAGGTGGAGTTGAGTCACTCGCACCCATGTTCAGCGAGAAAGGCGGTGCACTACCATGAGTATAGAAAGCTTACCATGCATGCGAAGTGCGTGATCGAGGATAATGATGAGGCTGGGATTCAACCAAACAAGACTTTTCTAGCTTTGGCAAATGAGTCTGGGGGCCCATCTAACCTGGGATACTCAGAAAAGGATTTACGAAACTATATTACAGCCAGGCTCCAAACTAGCAACGTCAATGTGGATGTTAGAGAGATGATGAACTATTTCATGAGAATGAAGGACACCAATCCAAACTTCTTCTACGCGGTGAAGTTGGATGCTGAGTGTAAATTTCGAAGTGCAGTATGGGTGGATGCAAGGTGTAGGGCGTCGTACGAATATTATGGAGATGTTGTGTCACTTGATAGCACATATAGCACAAACAAGTATGGAGTAGTTGCGTTGGTGTTATTTTTCTTTTTTTTTCGTAGTTTGGTCGTGACTGATATTTGGTTTTTGTTGCTGTTTTTGCGTGTAGGCATGGATTACCGTTTGCGTCGTTCGTCGGTGTTAACCACCATGGTAAGTCGACCATCCTTGGTTGTGCTCTTCTTGAAAATGAGAAAATCCCAAGTTATGAGTGGATTTTCAGCCAATGGGTGAAGTTCATGGGAACTGCTCCACAGCGGATCATTATCGATCAATGCAAATTGATTTTTCGTGCAATAAAAAATGTGTTACCCGATACACGCCACCGGTGGTGCATCTGACACATTACGAAGAAGTTACCGCACAAGCTTGGAGGTTACCGCCGGTACAGAGAGTTGTATGATGACTTCAATGACATTGTGTGGAACTCTCGGACCGAAAAGTCATTTGAGGATAACTGGTCTGAATTCATAGACGATCATAACTTACATAACAACACATGGCTGTCAGGTCTGTTAGTGTACAATTACTTTTTGCTCATTAATTGAAATCCTTTTGGTAGGTGGCTTTATATGATTTAATAAGAAGTTTCTTTTTCTTTATGTAGACCTCTTTGATGATCGACGCATGTGGGTCCCAATATACTTCATAGGTGAATTTTGGGATGCCATGAGGAGCACGCAAAGGAGTGAGAGCATGCACTCATTCTACGGAAATTTCTTACACAGACGGACTAGCTTGGTCTAATTTGTTCACGAATATGACAATGTGCTTGGAATTAAGGAGCAAAGGGAATTGGAGGATGATGCAGCAGACTCGAGGGGGGTCATCCCTTGTGCAACGACCTCACCTATGGAGAGATAATTTCAGCAGGAGTACACTACCTGCATGTTTAGGAATGTTCAAATTGAGTTTGTCAAAAAGGCTAATTGCAGGGTCTCTGTTGTTGCGGAAGAGGGTCCAGTGGTATGCATGAAGGTTGAAGAGGAAAAACTAGTGAATGATACTATTCTTTGTGTTCCGTACGACGTCCACTTCGATCGATCCACACAGGAGGTTCGTTGTGAGTGCAATCTATTTGAGAGTTCAGGCGTGTTATGCTGTCATTATCTTGAAGTCTTCCATTCTTACAAGGTGTATAAAGTACCTAATCGATATGTTCTCCCTCGTTGGAGAAAGAACATAAAGCGCAAGCATACTTATGTCAAGAGTAGTCACGACGTCAGTCGGTCAGATGAGAGTCATGTTGCATTCAAGGGACTATGTTCACACTTCTACAATATTGCTCAGGATTTTGTAAACGACGACGAAGAAACAGCCTTGCTTCATGCTGCACTGGAAGAAACAAGAGCTAAGCTGACTGCTCACCGTGCCAAGAAGAGGTCTGAGAGTGTGGCGGACTCCCACAACAATATTAGCTCACAAAGTTCGAACTTGTCGGTGTGATGGACATCCAAGCCCCATCGAAGGTCAACACAAAGGGCCGGCCAAAGAGTAAGAGGCTAGGCGCTGCCCTGGAGAAGTCATTTAAAAAATCTGCTCGGAGGAAAAACAAGCATGACCCCCCGGTGCATGTGTGTATCAACCTCGACCCAGCATCTTTATTTGGTTTAGTACTATGGAAGAAGTTAACTGTTGACCTTTTGTTTTGTACACCAGGTGGTTTGTCCGGAGTCAACTCAAGATGTGAGATTCGGTGGTGTTGTAGGCCAGGCTGATCCCGAACAAGTTGGTGGCTTCATGTCATTGTTAAGCTCCTTTAGCAAAAGTTAAGATTTGTTATACAGTGCATTCATTTTTTTTCAAGATTACTGGAAGAGGCTGGTTTCATGGGGTAAACATATAGGATTTAAGTTTCTATGCATTTGATCAAAGAATAAGATTGGATAATTTACAGGAAGTATTTCAATGTCACCCAAGTGAACCCTTTTGCGTTATTTTATTCCAATGAATTGAATGCATAATAAGTATACATGATGGTTATTCTTTTACTTCGGAGTAAGGTTATTCACCCTAAGCATGGATGGGTATCCGTGGGTATTTCTGTGTGCAGCGATTGGTTGTTTTGATTAATTTTGACCAAGTTACACTGGATGTTCATTACAGTATAGTATAAGATGTTTAGTTTAATTGAATTTGTGGATGGTCATTGAATCTAAGTTGCAAAAAAAAAAAAAGATAGACCATCTTATGGTAACATAACCAATAAATTCTTCTACTGTACAACAACAAAATTCCTCCTGAAGTCAGTCTAAAGTGACATAAATAAATCCCTAGGCATATCAGCATGTCATTTTAATGTGGCATAACTAAATCGCTAAGCATATCAGCAGCAAGTTACATAATTATAGTATGGTAGCTGTATACATATTGATGGGGAAAAAGTGAAAATATGAGAAATCCCTAGGCATATCAGCAGCATATCCTGGATGTTCATTTTCACTCTACGCATGGATGTTTATCCGTGAGTATTTGTGTATGTCGCGATTTGTTATGTTTTAATTTTGACCAAGTTACATTGGATGTTCATTATAGTGCGTTATAGGATGTTTAGTTTAGATATATCTTTGGATGGTTATTGTTTCCCTAGTCCAATATGCACAACTATGACTACTTTACTATACAGCTTTGATAACTCCGGGAATCTAAGCTGCAAAAAAAAAAAAAAAAAAAAAAAAACAAAGATCCTTATACGGTAACATAACCAACGAATCCTTTTAATGTCGAACCAAAAAAATTCCTCCTGGAATCATGTAATTCTAATGTGACATAAATAAATCCGTAAGCATATCATCAACAACTAAAATAATTATAATATGGTAGTTCAATTCACTGGAGCTAAACCTAAGTAAGCAACTTCTTCCTCCCTTTGTGCATTGCCCCCTTCAGCAATCCTTCCGCACGTTCAATCAATGACCTCGTGCTAGGTGCAGTGTATGGTGAACTAACGTCCTTCTTCTTGTTCCGAGGTGCATTGCGCCGAACAGGTTTAACCGTGTCCTTCAATAATGAAATAAGCTGGTGGACCAATGTATTATGTGGGCCACAAATAATGTCCAGCATCAACTCCATTCTGTATGATCTGAGTGAATCCTGAGAGAACATTTATCAGGCGATTTGATATTAAGAACCGTTACAGTGATATTCATACAACATGAATAATGACATTCGGGCAGATGTTTACTAAACAAACCTCGTCCCATTCGTAGAGTTCACGATCTTCTGTCCAACTTTCCATTAACTTAATAACGCACATGCCACAGTCAAAGCTACAAGAAAATAAAATACTATTGCAATTAGCATGTCAAAAACTTGTAACGTGCTACGCCACATTATTGAAAGAAAACTTAAAAATCCTCGAAATTGGGTTATAATTTCATCTCACTTGTTCGGTTGCATTGGAACCTTGGCGTAGGAACGAGCTGGGCCGTACGTACTCCAAACGAAGGCAGGAATAGCAATGCTTGCCATATCCTCACACAGTCTCTCCTGAAAATCATGGAACGAACAAATTCGAATAACAAGCTATCGTATTAGATAACAGAGTTGTATACTAAATAAAAGAAGTATAGTATCTTACCACATATGCATCGAGTTTATCTCGTTCATCATCTACTGGTGCAGAATACAAACTGTCGAGTATAGCTATTCGCTTTGCATTCACCTCAAATGCATATACCCACCAATGACTCCCCCCCCCCCCCGACAATAAGGAAATAACCACTGCAGCAAACAGTGCATATGAATGAGTTTATCTCGTCAGAAAAAGATGTAAAGAAAAAAAAAGCATATATCTTGTCAGCCAGTTTACGTCACGTTGCATGCACATGGTCCATAGGGAAAGGGACAAAAAAATTTAAATTTAACCACTATATAAACTCGATCCCAAACATTTTCGACCTTTCCCACGCCAAAGTTAAATCACCATGAATATCAACAACCTAAACTAACTACATACTCCACAGGCTCTGCGATAATAAAATAGCAACAACAGCTTCTTCACCATGGGTAATCACGGATTTAATCAACAAAATCTATCTACATTCAAACATGCAACAGCGATTACCAATTGAAAAATTAACAACTAAACCCACTTACATTGGATGGTTAGGATTCTTTCAGAGATGATGTTCATTGTGTTTCCGGTAAACTATTGACCATCAGACGGCTGTTTTCCTCGGGTCGGCTGCTCCGCTGCTATGGAGAGGAAAGCGCCCGCACGAGGAGAACTCTGCTGCTGTTCGGTTCATCGGTGAGGGCTCCTTGGTTGCGTTCTTGGTCGGCGGCGTCGCACCCAGCGGCTCGGTTGCAAAGACGGCGGGATGTTCAGCAGAGAGAGGGCGCCGTCCTTGATGCCAATGATGAGGAGTATTGCGTTCAGGGGTGACCTTCCTCGGTTGCAAGTTGCGGAGCTCAGGGTTTTACGCCGTCACGAGTGTGTGCAAAGATTGGGAGGGTTTGGGTATTGGGGGGAGGGGGACGGGAAAACAAAAGGGTTGGGTGATTTGGGGAAAAAGTGAAAATATGAAAAATTGAGTGGTGTGTTAAACTAAACAGCCATAATAGAATTAGGGTTATTGATGGGATAATTCTCTCTATTAATATTAATTGGGCCTAATAAACAGCCCATTGTATACATTGTATACATATTTCATTGTCTCCCTAGCGGTGCTCAAATGAAAAATGAGCATATTTGATCTTTTCGTTTTGAGTCCCGCTAGACAGCCAATGGGGTATTTATACAATGTGTACAATAGGTTGTTTATTTAACACAATATGAGTTAAAAATAAAAATTACCCACGAAATAATAAATTTAAGAACTTTTATTTCACATCAAATTTTAAATTTCAAATTCTCCAATTTCAAATTTTAAATTTTAAAAAAATTCAGTTAGTTATTTCAAAAAAATAATCATCTGAAATCCTCCAATACTCTTTTTTTTTTCAACCGGCGGCCACCTCACCTTCATCAATAATCATCCATTTCACCGTCGCTACTTAGCTTGCCACGCCACTCACCCTTAATAAAAATAACCATCCACTTAAGGATAAAAATAATCATCCACATACCTAATGAATTGAACAACTAACATATTTTAATTATATATAACTAAACTCAATTCAATCAAAATAATTATCTATATAAAAATAAAATAACCATCCGCATACCTACTAAAATGACCATCCTAAATTGACCATTAAAATAGAAGAAGATGAATAAACAGAAGAAACTATTATTGTGGTGAAACATAATTTTGAAGGACTAGTCATGACAAAAGCGGCACTGTTGTGAAGTATAGGATTCAAATCATGAAAGAAGCTAACCATGCTTGGATCCGAAGAAGAAGAAGAGTATGGTAGTATCATCGGTGAGAAGACGCTTGAAGGAATGGGAGAAAGCGAAGCCAATTTGGAAGAGATGCACGAAAACAGCGGCAGCAACGTTAGGCTGAGCGTCGGAGGGCGAGGCGCATCGGGTTGACCGGTGGAGGTGAGGATAGTGTCGGTGGGAGGATGTGGCAGGCTCGGTATGGCCAACGAGAAATTCAGTGACGCGAGGTGAGAATCGGAGAAGATGACGGTGAGTTTTGGACGTGTATTGAAAGTTACGGTAAGATTAGAAATAATCGTATATAGTGTGAATGGATTTAAATACTAATCTTAATATTCAAATTTTAAAATTTGAAATTAAATAATTAATTAATGATCTAATTTTTATTTTTAATTTTACCTTTTTTTTAATTCATTGTATACATTGTACACAATTAATATTGGTTCCAATACTTTCTCTTTTCTTTTTAACAATCATCACTATTAAATTTTTAACAATTTTTTAGCCGAAAATGTTTGGTAACCAAAGAAAATCAACAAAAAACAACTATAACTTGCCTTATTTAGCATTCATTAATGAACTTTTTTTTTTATGTTTAATATTATCAACAATAACACCCACAAGTACTTGCCAATTCACATACTACACATGCAAGCCAGAAACGTAATAAAGCAGCTCATAAGTTAGTAAATTAAACTTGCATGTAATCAAACTAGCTCTATTTGGTTAGAAGAATGTCCAACATGTAGATTTAAATTAATATAAGATTTTCGACCTGTCAAAAAAACAATAATTTTGTGGATCCTGCAGTAGTAGGAAATCGCAGCGGTGGAAGGTTGTAGGGGAAAGTGTTGGTGAATTTTAGCGCGATGAGAGGGGAGGGGAGAGCTTCAAATCAACAGAAGAAAAAAAAAGGTCTCATACACTATAGTTCCGGTTGAAGAAGAGAAGTTGTTCCACGCACGTTCTGGTGGGAAATACCATCCTTCATTCTTTACCGATTACTATTAATTTCTTTCTACTTGAAAAACTCTATTACCTCTTCTCTATTCGCTGTGTGAGGTTTACAAAACCAGAAGCTATCTTGGCTCAAGATAGTGAATATGATTCATCATTCTCAACATTAAAAAGTTGATGGCAATATAATTGCTGTAAATTCTTTTTTACAAAAATAAAAATTAAAAATAGAATTTGCACAATTTTTTTTTTATTTTACAGTTCAGTGGGATAAATTGTTCTAGCTAGATTCCCACTCATATTTTAGATATTATCGATATAGTTCATTATTGGATGCTCCAAAATAAAATTTATCAACCATATATAAATTTTTTTGCCTTATTTTTACATTAGTTATATTTTTTAATAAATATAAGATTAGTGAAAATAATGTTGTGATTGGATGGTGCTATATATGCCAAAAGAAAAAGAAAAAAAAAACAAAAAACAAACAGAAGAAGTCTACACTAAGGAATAAATAACGAAAGACGTGATAACAAAATAAAAATGAGATATAAACACAGATATTTTTGGGCCACGAACGTGTTCTTTTAGCCTTTGTTTTTAGGACGTTAAAATAGAAAAATACAAAATTATATTTGGTCTATAAAATATAGATATAGATATTTTTAGGGATAAGTATTGTTTTGGTTCCTAACGTTGAGGGTCAGAATCGAAACTGTCTCCAACGTAATTTTGGATTTAAAATCATCATTAATGTATTTTTTCGTATTAAAATCGTTCTTTTAATTTTTTTGGACAAAAATGCCCTCAACTACCGACAGCACCTTTACCTCCACCACCACCAGCACCTTTACTCCCACCACCACCAGCACCTTTACCTCCACCACAAAAAAAAAACATCAATAAAATCAACACAAATTCAACAAATTCAGAAATCAGAAATTCAACAAATCAACCCAAATTCAACAAATCTAGAAATCAGAAATTCAACAAATCAACCCAAATTCAACAACTAAATCAAAATAAAAAACAGAGGCAGTCACAGAAACAGAAGCAGAGGCAGAGGCAGTCATAGAATCAGAAACAGAAACTCAAGTAGAAGCAGATGCAGAAGAAGAAGATGCAGATGCAGCAGAAGAAGAAGCATATGCAAAACCACCGGCACTTGGCCACCCATCACCAGCAGCGGCGATGGAGCGTGCGAGGACCGGCGACGCACTCCACCCTCGGATCCCTCTCTCTCCTCGGCCACCCATCACCCGCGGACCGGCGACGGAGCGTGCGCGGACCAGCTCAGCCTCGGATCCCTCTCTCTCTCCTTCGCGCGCCGCCCTCCTCGCGTCGGGCTCCTCTTCCCGGCGACGCACTCCACGGCGGCAGAAGCATGCATGAACGGTCCTCCCATCCACCGGCGCTCCCTCTCTCTTTCCCCTCTTCTCTTCTCCTCCGTCGAAGCCCCTCTCCTTTCTTCTTTCTTCCGGCGACGGCGACGGCGACGGCGACGGCAGCTCCAAGCTTCGCCGGCGCCGTCCCCTCCCCCCTTCCCCTTTCCCCTCTTCCTTTCCCCTTTCCCCTCTCCCTCCCCTCCCCCCGTCGCGTTTCCTTTCGCCCCCACCCCCAAAACGCGTTTCCTTCCCCCCCCAAAACGCGTTCTTTTCTTTTTTTAAAATTAAAAATTTTATTAAAAAAGACGATTTTAATAAAAAAAAAACACGTTAAGGATGATTTTAAATTCAAAATTACATTGGGGACGGTTTCGATTCTGACCCTCAACGTTAGAGATCAAAATAATACTTATCCCATATTTTTATGATATTAAATTTGTATATTTTATGTCTTTTTTGATAGAATAGACATAGACATAGATACATGAATTAATATATTTTATATTTTATTTAACCAAAAAAAACCACAAAAATATAATAAAAGACAATTATTTTTTAATTTCTTTTCTATTGTTCATAATTATTGTTAGGGATAATCGGACACACTTCTAGCATATTAAAACTATGAGCATAAGCAGAAACACACTAAAATTGATGCAGAGTATAATCGGTAAATACAAAAAATAAAATTGTGCGCCTCTTGTAATACCGTACAAATAACCAGTAACTATATAGGCTAATAGCAATCCTACATATCAACAGTACTGTACCGTATAGTGAATAGTAAAATACATAAGTACATATATATAATACCGTCCATTTAACGCGAAAAACTCTGAAATGAAAAAAAAAAAAAAAAAACCACACGCCAAACTCTAAAAATACACTTTTTAATTTAGATATGAAGAAAAAATAGTGTAGGACGCAGTTATGAAGTGCATAAATATTTTATGCAAATATAGTATCAAAATTAAAGAAATCATCCGAATCGATTTAAAAATAGGTAATCGGACGGTCTAATTTAAGAGGCATAAATCGAACCGTCTAATTTGCGTCCTCTCAACCACGTGTCGTGCATGCGTTATGCTCCAGCGAGGTGTTCCTTATACTAACATGCCCCATTTTCTGAACTCACTCTCTTTCTTCGAAGTCCCTTTCTTGAATCCAACTGGCCAACATTTTCTTTCCTCTTCTTCTTCATCATCGTTTTAACTTCTTCTTCAATTAAAAAAATTACAATGCCAAAAAAACAAAAATATAAAGATGTTAATCATCCTGAATTTTATATTATCAATTATCTCTGTCATTTTGATTATGTAAGTTTGTTTTATAAAATTTTTTATATTTCAGAATTATTATTATTATTGTTAGAAATTTAGGAATATATGTTTAAATGATATATGTTACAGAATTATTATTATTATTATTGTTAGAAATTTAAGAATATATGTTACAGAATTATTATTATTGTTAGAAATTTAGAAATATATGTTCAAATAATAGTTAAAAATATATATATTTAAATTTAGTTAGTGAACATTTTAATCAATGATAATATTTGAATTAGATTAATATGATTGATTAATAAAAAATATATGTTTAGAATTTTTTGTAACAATTTTGAGGAATTATAATTAATTATTATTATTAGAGTTATTGTATAATTTTTTGTAATAATTTTGGAAATTATGATTAATAATTAAGTTTTGTAAAATAATATATTTTTGTTCCGGTAAAAATTATTTATTTATTATTAGATATTTAATTGGCATAATTGTATTATTGTAGTTGAGGTTTTAATAAAGTGGAACATTATTAGTTAAATAAAAATTAGATTTATTTATTAATTATTATTAATTGTAATAAGTTAGTATTTATTATTAGTGAAATAGAAATTATTATCCGGTAAATTATTTATGAATAAATAAAAAAATAATTATGTAAAAAACAATTCAATAAAAATTTAGGAAATAGTTGACTAAAATATTTAATATGAATAATAATATCATAATTTTTAAAAATTAAAAACTATTCGAAATAATTTCTAGTATTATTAATAAAATTTAGAAGTTAAATTATTATTATTATTTTGGAGTTTAGTAAATTAGATTTAGTAAAATTAATTTTTTTTGGTATTTTCAATAATTAATTATTATTGTTAGATATTTAATTAATATATTTTATGTAGTTAAATTTGGAAAATTTTTAATAATGATAGCTAAATCATTGGTACGTTAGTTGTATGTATGCATGCTAGTTACTAAATTAGCTAATTAATAGTAAATTTAGTATTAGTTTAATAAATTAGTTATTATTATTAAAAAATTATTAATTTTTAATAGTAAATGAGTAATTATTAATGATTTGACTAATAATTTGTTATGTTTTTATAGAGTTTACAAAATTTGACATGTAACCATCTATTGTTTTCGAATCGGTACAATCATAATGTGGAGGAGCATTTACAGTTTATTGATTTTTATCATATTTTTTAAATTAGAATACGTCAATGTCAGAAAGCACTTGTAAATGCTTTAGTCGAGAGATAGCACCCAGACACACACACATTTCACTTTTCGGTTGGTGAGTGTGATGTGACACTAGAAGATGCAACTGTTATTCTTGGTCTTCCAACAAACAGTCTTTCAGTGACAGGAGTGACTATGAATAGTCACGAAGCTTTAGAGGCTGAGTGTTTGCACCAATTTGGTATTGCACCGAGAAAGTCAGACCGTAGAGGAAGCTTCATAAAATTGACGTGGCTTCGGAATTTAAAAGAACGTTTAGAGTTGATTGACGAAAACAGTATTTAGAGGTACATGAAGCGCCACATTATGTTGTTATTTAGTACAATCTTGTTTGGAGACAAGTTTGGAGCAGCTGTGCACTGGAAGTTTCTGCCTTTGCTTCGTGATTTTGTCAGTATCGGACAGTATAGTTGGGGATCAACATGCCTAACACACCTGTACAGGGCGCTATGCAAGGCATCTTGTTTTGACTGCAAGAAAATCGATGGTGCACTAACACTTCTGCTAGCGTGGGCTTAGATCCGTCTATCATATATTGCGCCAGTTCCTAGGGAACCCCGCAGTTTTCCGCTTGCAAACAGGTAACATTATCGACTTACATCGTATCTTCATATTTAGAATCCAATTGTGTTAATAAAATAAATCATATTAGGTGGCGTAAGTGGGAGCGTGGAGACTGACGCTATAGATATCTTAGTCTTGCTCACTTTAGGAAGTCATTGGATGATCTTCAGGAAGGTCAAGTATGTTTTCATCAAAGAAGTATTTGTTTCGGGTTTAGTATTATTATTATTTGGCTTGTAATCATCTGTTTCTTTTATTGTGTGCAGTTTGTATGGGAGGCCTAATGGCCTATGGTGTTGATCGCATTGAACCAGACATAATTCCTGCAAACATCTACATGCACTCAGTTGTGTGGAGTGTTACGGTACCATTGGTATCATTTAAATGCATTGAGTGACATGCAACCGATAGGTTTAGTCGACAGTTTGGTTTCATTCAGGGGAGTTTCTCATCAAGAACGGAGTCTAGACAAGGCACACGGGGAAGTCCTAACAGGTCTTAAAAATCTTGATGGGACCACAGCCACGACTCATTCATTTTGGGTGATGCAGCGGACAAACAGATATAATCACGTTCCTACTGAGCTTCCCATGTCTCCACAGCATCCCTTAGAGATTTACGTGTATTGGTATCGTTCAAAATATGACAACTACTTGAACTTGTTGGATCTTGTGGTGCAAGAAAATGATGAGGGTAATCCAGTTAGGGATGATGACAATCAAGAGCAGGAGCCATAACCACCGCTACCTCCACCTCCACAAGAACAACCACAGTCTTTGATCCCATATGTACCTCAAACACAATTTACTCCGTCATACCTATTACATCAGCAGTATTAGAGTACTCCACAATTTGATACAAGAGACGGAATTTCATTTAGCCAGTTACTTGGATTCATGACTGCAGATCCAGGCCAATCACAATCTAGCCATCAGCCTGATATGATGACAGGTAGATATTCTTTGGACGCGAGGCATCCATGCCGCACTTCCTCAGATACTTCTGGAGGGTTAGTATCTGGAGACTCTAGTAGGAGTGAGGGTGGTCGAGAAATTATTAATAGCCAAAACCCACGACGTGTTTCAATGTAAAAAATCAATACTCACTACATCAATATTAATATAAATAAACTTGGGTATGTCTAAAATGAGCACAACAATTATGTGCTTATTGGATGAGCCACATTTATATAGACCATTAGATTTTATTAAATGAAAATCAAAGACTAATATAAAAGAAGAACATTGATGGATTCTAATAAATACAGAATATTCTAGTATATAAATAAATATTTTAAATGATAATACTTTAATACACAATACTTTAAATGGCAATAAAATCTTTTATTCTTAATAATTAAATATAAAATATATAAATACAAAAAATATGAATATTCTTTATTAATTAAGATTAATTATTATGCAAAATATTTTTATAATATTAAAATATTATATTAAAGTAATATTTTAAACTGTAACATAAAAATATAAAATAATTAAAATATTATCTTATATTATTTGATAAATAATTAAATTATTATATTCAAAATTTAGTAACTAAATACTTTTGTTAAAAATATTATTATATAATATAATTTTTCATCAAAATATTTTAAAAATATAATTTATTTAAAATATTATATATAATATATGAAAATATTAACTTTTTTATTTTTTATTTTTTTAAGACAAATAGAATAAATAATATAATTTTAAATACATGTCTATCACATTATATATTTACTTATATTAGTAAGATCTAAACTAATCAAATTTACGTAATTAAAAATATAAATATATAAATACAAAAAATATTTTTTATTTATTAAAATTAATTTTTATGCAAAATTTTTTTTATAATATTAAAAAATTAAATTAAAATAATATTTTAAACTACAACATAAAAATATAAAATAATTAAATTTTATTTTATATTACTTGATAAATAATTAGATTATTATATTCAATAACTACTTTGGTTAAAAATATTATTATATAATATAATTTTTTATCAAATATTTGTCAAAATATAGTTTATTTAAAATATTATATACAATACATAAAAATATTCTTTTTTAAAAATTATTATTTAAAAAACTGAATATATATATATATATATATATATATATATATGTTTGTACGTAATAGTGACTGATATAAAATTGGTATATATTCTTTTATTCTTTAAACTCTCTAATATATATGTCACCTCATAGTTTTTCTAATCTTTTTTATTAATATTAATTTTGTAGTAATATTAAGTAGATAATAATTTAAAATTATTTTTTAAATTTAACATTTATAGTTTCATATATAATATTTATAATTATATATTTATAATAAAATCCTTTTTAATTTAATTATTTTAAAAAAAAATTATTTTTTTAGTTAAATTTTTTATTCTCTAAGTCGACCCAACTTTATATATATATATATATATATATATATTGATTGGTGTACAAATTTCTTTTACAAAATATTTTTTATCATATATAATTTATTACAAATATATTTTGTTAAATTCAAGATTAAAATATATAATTTTTTAGTTTTAATGTAACAATTTTAATATGTTAGCTTATTTTAATCTTATTATATTATTATAATTATTTAATATATAAAAAAATAATATATATATATTAAGAAGATTATTATATATTTCATTATATAAAGGTAAAAATTTTTTGTTCCAAAAAGAATATAAAATAGATAAATATAAAAAAATATATTAAAAAATATATACATTTTGATTAATTATTATGCAAAAAAAATTATAATATTAATAAATTATACTAAAATAATATTTTATATTACTTGACAAATAATTAGATTCTTATATCTAAAATTTATTGACTAATTACTTTGTTAAATATATTATTATATAATATAATTTTTTATCAAAATATTTATAAAAATAAAATTTATTTAAAAAATTATATATAATACATGAAAATATATATTGTTTTAGTTTTTTTAAATTTTTTGAAAAAACTAAATAAATAATATAATTTATTTTTTCTAATTTTTTTAGACAAATCCATATATATATATATAGGTGTAATTACATATGATAACTGATCTACATTTTAATTTAGATAATATATAGTATACATATTATTTTAAGAAAGGTATAATAAAAAATTATATATAATACATGAAAATATATATTTTTTTAGTTTTTTTAAATTTTTTGAAAAAACTAAATAAATAATATAATTTATTTTTTCTAATTTTTTTAGACAAATCCATATATATATATATATATATATATAGGTGTAATTACATATGATAACTGATCTACATTTTAATTTAGATAATATATAGTATACATATTATTTTAAGAAAGGTATAAAAGGAAACAATGTATTTATGTGATTATATTTCTGCAATAGCCTGATTTTATTTACAGTTTTAATATTTTTAATTGTGTAAGTTTGATTAGTTTAGGTCTTACTAACATAAGTAAGTATATAATGTACTAGACATGTATTTAGAATTATATTATTTATTTTATTTTTCTAAAAAATAAAAATGAAAAATTAATATTTTCATGTATTATATATAATATTTTAAATAAATTATATTTTTAAAATATTTTGATGAAAAATTATATTATATTATAATATTTTTAACAAAAATAGTTAGTTAATAAATTTTGAATATAATAATTTAATTATTTATCAAGTAATATAAAATAAAATTTTAATATTTTATATTTTTATGTTACAGTTTAAAATATTATTTTAATATAATTTTTAATATTATAAAAAATTTCACATGATAATTAATCTTAATGAATAAAGAATATTCATATTTTTTTGTATTTATATGTTTTATATTTAATTATTAAGAATAAAAGATTTTGTTACTATTTAAAGTATTGTGTATTAAAGTATTGTCATTTAAAGTATTTATTTATATACTAGAATATTCTGTATTTATTAGAATTCATCAATATTCTTCTTTTATATTAGTCTTTGATTTTCATCTAATAAAATCTAACGGTCTATATAAATGTGGCACATTCAATAAGCACATAATTGTTGTGCTCATTTTAGACATATCCAATAAACTTTACATCAAGTTATTATCTCAATTTTAACCAAATAAAAACATAAACACATAAATAAATACTAATTAATATTTTAACTAAATCATTAACTAACTAAAAAAATTATTATCTTAAATTTACCTAAATAAACACATAAACAAATGATAATTAAGTATATTTTCATAAGTCACGTAACTATTTGGTCTCTCAATCAATATAAATTATTAAAAAATTCTAATCCTTCGTATAAATATATAGGCAATTACGTACCTGTATTCATATGTTCCGGAAACTCCGGAGCATGCATAGCTTCCAAATCCAAAACTCGCATGAAAGATGGCTCCTCAAACGGATGTCCGTTTGCTAGTGCATTTATCACGTCTGTCACATTTGCCTCCATAGTTCCGTCACCTTGATCTTTGTCTCCGTCTGGACCAACAACTTCGTTATTACTTTTAAACTCTTCTTCACTATCACTATTGTAATCTTCCCGTTCAATATTTTGGTCGGCTTCAGATGGTTCGAATTCAATATACAATTCAATGAACGACATCTGAGCGCGACTTTCAATGTACATTGAAAATATCTCTTGCATACTCGCTTCATCAGTTATATATTTGGTTTGAAATTGAACGAATCCACCAAATACCGGTATATGATACCTATATAAAATACATGATATTTTTCTTTGACATTTCAGAATCTATCTTCTCACAAATCACACTTTTTAGTTCTTCAAATGAAATTGTGAATGGAATAACAATATCTAACGAATTTTCATAAATAAAATTTACTCCTTTAGAAAAATTTTACCAAAATAATATACTTTTAATAGGACTCTATCATCCATTTTTCTCACTCACATGAATATGAATTTCATTGTCAATTTTTTTTAACTCATACGAAATGATAGAGATAGATCTTGGTGGAGGAACTGAAAGAAGAAGAAGAAGAAAAAAGAAAGGAGATCTGCAAACAAATCAGACCGACCGATTTGTATTGATGCATTAAAATAAAATATATAATAATCAAATCGGACGGTCCGATTTGATTGTCCCGAAATAAAAAAATTAAATTCATATTAAAATTAGATGGTCCGATTAGATACACTAAAATTTAAAATTTTCCTCCGACACAAATCGGAGCGTTCGATTTGTGTGTATAATTTTTTTAACAAAAAAATCAGATAGTCCAATTTTTTCATCTCATTATTTAAAAAAAAAAAGCTACCCCACATTCATGTCAAACACTCCTATTCTCTATAATGACGCACAACACACACAGAGTTATTATATCCAAAAAAATGAGCCCTAAAAATATCCATAATATTTAATGATAATTATATAGTGTAATGACAATAGACATTTTCTATTATAATTTGTAATAACTAATAAGTTTTGGATAATCTACCTAAAATTCAGCATATATTTCTCACAACACTCTAATTTTATATTATATAATCTACAATATTACCCTTACTACAAAATATCTCACTGACACATTGACATGAGACTCCACAAAATATTAGCTTGCTTTAATTACTTCTGATGTGTTGTGTGTTTGATGCTCTTCAATGGCAGCTTCAATAGCTATTTATAGAGCCAAAATCTTCACCACTTGCAACCCACCTATCCACTTCATCTCTTGCTCCAACTACTCTTTAAATAAAAAATATTATTTGTATACTAAAATCAACCACCAATATATTTATGTATAAATACATATGTGGTTTAATTTATTTTTAATATATATTTATATTTTAACATATATTTTATACTAATAACTAACTTTAATAGCTGATTTTGGTGTACAAATAATATTATTTCATTCAAATTTTAATTTGCTTTTGAAGTTGATGAATTTAAAGAATCCATAGTTAAAAAATACATAGCAAAATCAAAGCCATACGCCTCATGCATTGCATGGTTCAACAATTATATTTTTTATTATTATATATTTTTTAAAAAATTTATATAAAAAATAGAATAAATTAGACTTTAAATTTTTTTTTTTATATTTAGTTTATCATTAACAAAATACACAAATATTAATTTTTATGTCTCTATCATTTATATTTTATTCTCAGTGTTATTTTTTATTCTATTTTTAGAACCAAACGTATTCTTATTTATCATGTATGATTGAAGTCTCTCTATGTATTTAAAAACTTTAATAAGATAGAATTGAATTAAATTTTTTAGAGAATAGATTTTTAATTCAATTCTCACGCTAGTTCTTAGATTTGGAAGAAAAAAAAATATATTTAACATTATTATTTTACCTTTAACAAAAAAACTACTTATAGAAACTTTTAATAGAAAAAGACAGGAAAAGAGAAGAGAGAATATGTGATATAATAATAGATGATGGTGGAGAGAAGATGTGAAAAGAAAAAGTAAAGGATGAAGAATGAAGATGGCTCAAAGAAAAGGAAAGAGGAAAGAAGGAAGGGAAAAGGTGAAAGAAAAATAGTATACTTGAAATATCAAATTATAGAATGATTAATTTAAATATTTTACCTTTAAATACAAATCTCATGAGAATGGATTTGTAAATCAGACTTGAATTTTTTACTTGAAAATGAGAGTTAGAATTCTGAAGAGAGTTTAAATCTATGTATTGTTTATATTCCAAAACAAAGAAAAAAATTCAATTCTTAAAAAAAAAAATTAGACTTTTTCAAATACACTATCTATTTTTAATCCAAAGTGGAATCTTAGGAATTATTCATTGTGGAATTTCGACAACAATCAACTCCTAAAATTTTTTAGAATAATTCTATGATGAAGAGGCTTTTGTGTTAAAAGAACTAAGAAAAGTGTATAAATTTGTTTTAAAAAATTAATAAAATTAAAATGACACATTCTTTTAGATAAATATCTAATTATTTATGAAAGTGAATCTTTATCTTTTTATCATTTTTTTTCTTTACCATAGATTTAATCAATTTTTTCTTCAGATGAATTTGACCGTCGTTAATTTTAGGTATTACATCACAAAATCACACACTTATTCACACACCCACTATGGATTCTTATATTCCACTGTATGGCACTATTAGAAAAATTATTTTTGGTAGTCAATATATTTATCGGCAATTAGACATTAGCCATCTTATGTTTTGTCGCTAAAAAGTTTTAACGGCAATTATCAATAAAGATCTTTTAATGACCGCTAAAAATTATAACTTTTAGTGGCTATTTTCTTGACAATTTTTATGGCCACTAAAAATAATTTTAAAATGATAAAATTATTCATTTTTAGTTGCCATTACTATTGCTGTTTTATAAACAATATATATGGCCATTAAAAATAACTCTAAATTTCTGTTATTCACTTTTAGTTGTCATTATTATTACTACTAAAACTTTAATACTTTTTTTAATATATAGACATTATTAACATTACATCACTTCTTCCATCTCACATATATAACTTTGCTCAATTGATGCATCACCAAACAGTTAACACTTCTAACTCCACTAGATTAGTCACAAGTTTCAGTCAATTAAACATTTTCAAAGACCTAAAACTGTTTCCAAAATTTTTTTTTGAATACTACAAAGATAATGATGTGCCTATGATAAAAATCTAGCATTTATTTTAGTGTTTTGTACATATTAAATTATAATCAATATATACAAGTTTGGATAGTAACATATCAATGTAGTTCTCTTTATAATTTTAAGATAATAGAACATAAACAGTACAATACAAACACTAATTGCATATAGAATTAGAATTAAATCTCAAGAGAAACAGAAGAGTACCAATTTTTTGGCACGTTTGATATGGCGCATGACGGTGCGAAAAAAGAAGGCAGTGGTGGCCCCTCTATGAAGAACACTAGAAGATATCATAATCAAGCTTGTAGGAATAAGTTCAAAAATTTTAATTAAATTTTCAAATAATGCTTAAATATTTTGTTACTTTGACCCAAAATAAATACTACAAGAAAATAGAGTTATTTTAACATTTTATTTTTTAACACCATAATTAAATGTCAAAATTAATATATATTTTTGACAAATATCATAAATGTCAAATTTTCTATGTTTTCTTGATGAATAATTTGACCGTAGAAAATTACTCATCAATTTTGACACTCATTTGTTTTTAATTTACTCCAGTATTTTTCTTCTTCTTTGGCTCTGTTAATTTTGACATCACACTGCTCTCAGTTTAGGATTATACTACTCATTTTTTATCTTCAAAATCTCAAGTTATTCTTTAGTTTCAAGATCTCATCTCATTCTTTGTTAAAATTTTTTGTTGAGAATATTTTATAGTCAATAAGTGTCAAAATAAATAGTATTTTTGACAATTAATAAGTATCACAAAAAATATGTTCTCAAAATTTTCTAACAAATTATTTTTGACAGTCAATATTTATCAAAATAAAATTTAAATTTTTTTCACAATCACTTATACGTTAAAAATACTATTTTTGACAAAACTTTTATTAACATATTTTCATAGTTAAAATAGTGTCAAAATTTATTTTTTTGACAAATTTTAATTTTCTTTTACACATTATAACCCTAAAAAATAATCTATATTGTTGTAGTGAAATCTCCTAGAAGTACTATACTACTGCAGCTTATGGCATGACAAAGATTTACAACCTACTAAAATATTACTACTAGCAATAAACAAATCTTGGAGCATGGCATCACTCTTGGTTCCTTGGATATCCACAATAGTCAATTTTTCTTTTCAAGCAAAAAATAAAATAAAATACTTGATACAAATCTTGGAGCATGACATCACTTTTTGTCTCATTTTAATAACCAGCTTAGTAGCTAATCATCAAGTAACTTGATATATAGATGTATACAAACCTGTTGATATATGTACAAGCACCTTTGAGTTTAGTGCATTTTTTGGACAAGTTTATGACGTGCTTAACTCCAAAGGTATTTAGGCCCAACGATATATCATATCTGTAATATAATATTAATTTATTAATTTTATATTAAAAGAAAATAAAAAAGATCATCAGAATATATATGTATGTACTATGTACCTTTCATCAAAGTTGGTAGTTGAAACTAAATTAATAATAACATGTGTTTGGTCGTAAATTTGTTGCTTGAGAATCGAATGAGAGTCCAAACCCAAATCTTAGCAAGAAATATCTTCTTGAATGAGTGTCAACTTTTGTGCTAGGATGCGTTCGGTTTTAGGAACGAGACATTGAGATAGGAACATAGAAATTATGTCTTATTTTCAGTTTTATGTTTCTGTCCTTTATGTCTTGTTCTTAGTATATTATTTTATCCTATTCTTAAAAACAAACGCAACCTGAAAAAATTGAAGTTTGGACCTAAGTTTTCCTTTAACAGTCTAAACAAGTCATTGCCTATGATTTGCAACATTAATAGTATTAGTTAGAAAAGCAAGCAAGTGTGAGAGACTAAGTATTAATAGTACCTCATTTTGCAAGCAATAAGTAACAAACTTAGCATCGTCAGCTCTTAAAAGAGGAAATAGCTTCTTAACATTTGGTTGAACCCTCAATATTTTCTCCACCAGAACTGTTTTTATGTTACAAAACCAAATACAAAAATACATTTAATAATATGAATGAATTATATATTGAAAGAGAGAATAATATATGTACTTTTGGCAAGGAAGCCAGTGGCTCCAGCGATGAGAATGGTCTAATCCTCAAGGAAGTATAGAGTATGCTTCCCAACTCCATTATTGAAATAAAACAGAGAGAGCGAGAAAAATGTATAACACGACATGAAATCATGACATTGTTTTTTTTGTTATATTCACTTATGTTTGATTAAACAGGTTTTAGCCTCAAATTTAACCATGAAAATTGAAAATACAATTCATAATCTTCTACTAATTAAAAATGCAGTTCATAATCTGAATCCATGAACATATTTTCTTCCAAGATAGTTGAGTAATTTAAAGACAATGAAACTAGCAGTGATGATATTCTAAAAACCACATAATCTTAAACCAAAATCCAAATAAGATTTATTACTAAGAAAATACTTCGATTTCAGTTTGATCTGCCAGATTCATTAGGATCAAGCAAGCAAACAGAGCAAAAGTAATAACACAGAGAGAGAATCACAGGCTTTTAAATATTCAAATCATAATCAAAAAAATAAAGGGAGAAGACCTACCCACGGTGACAATCTTGTGCGTCTACGGGAAAGAATGGCGGCGGTGCAAGCAGCAGAGGTGTGGTGTTGCGACAAGAGCAGCAACGGTAGCTGGAAGACCTTGGTGACATAGATCTGAGACGAACAAACGATGACAACGATGCGGATTTGAGGCGGATCAGATGGAAACGAGGTCCAAAGAGTAGGATGATGGACGGCGGCCGTCGGCGATGGCAACGATTACGGCAGTGGTGATCGGCGATAGAGGGATTACGCGAATTAACCTAGTGACGATATTATTTTCTTTTTCAGTTTTCTCTCTCTTTCCGTTTTTCAATTTGATTTAGGAGTTAAAGATAAAAAAAAGTGATAACAAAAGTTTAGCGGCAATGACCACTATAATAATTTTAAAAAATTAAAATTGAAAGTAAAAAAAAAAGATAATAATTTTCTGATAATAGTAACTATGGCTACTATAACATACAGTAATACAATAATAGCAAATATATAATTACCGTAAAAACATAACATAAATTAAAGAATTAGTGGCTATTATGTTATTGTCACTAAAAATTCGTCGCTAAAACATTTTTCTTGTAGTGAGGTTAAACCCATATTTTGAACTCGAATGCGGCTGCAAGTAAGCCAACAAATTTATTGTTTGGTCCGAGACTTGATCATTTCATATTGTGTGGAATGTAGACTCAAACTTTTTCTTCTTTATTTTTATTTGGATTGTCTGGAATTGTGGATTAGAATTGAAAATTTTGCAACCAAACTCAGAAAAACAATGTTTTTTTTTTAATATAAAGGGGCTAAATCCCAAGAAAACAGATACAATTACAAGATGTTAACTATACGAGATAAGATAATCTTTCTGACATCATTGTCTAAGTAAATTTTCAAAGCTAGGGGGAAGGAGATCAACAAAGTTATATCCTAGTTTCATCTTTAAGCTTTCTTTAGCCAATTAGTCTGCACATGTGTTGCCTTTTCTTATTATGTGCTGAAAACTAACATCTTACTGCTTTTCCAGCCACTTGTTTATGCTTTTGACACCAGTGCTTTTTCAGCTTCTCCTGAAAATCACTTCTTTTATTTATTTATTTATTTTATCATTACACTACTCACACATCCACACACCCACACTTTGAGGATTTTTTTTAAACCTCTTTCCAGTCTTAGTTGGGATTTAAACTTGGAGCAGCCTGTTTAAGAGGCAATCTCATTTGTCGCAGCAGCAATACTTCTCGAGTTCAATGCTATTAATATATTTATAGTAATTATCCAAATCGGTCTCTGAAGTTTTTAAAATCGAACACTTTAGTCATTTAGATTTTAAAATACACAAAAAAATATTCCTAAAACTTAATTCTGTCAGTCAAATCAGTCCCCGACCAAGTTATTCCGTTAGTCACTAATGGTAAATGCTGACATGGAGCATTAACTAGCACATGTGGTCCGTTAAGTGTCCACGTATCGCAAGGAAGACAAATAAGTTCCTGTGCTGAGGGGAAAAAATGACGTCATTTTTCTAGGCATACAATACAGTTTTTGAAGCCAGATACTTTCAATCCATTCTTCATTCTTCCTTTATCTTTTCACCTACTTCAACATCTGTGTGCAATAACCATTAAATCTCTCTGAATCAGACAATCAATTTCTCTACCTTTTCATTAACTAGGATTCAAAACCTTGATAAAAAGCCACAAACGTACCAAGACCCAAAAAAAATCACTACAAGAAAAATGTTGAGTACTGTCATATTTATGATGCGTGAGCATCATTCATATCTTTTATATATGATTTATATGGTAATTTGTTGATTTCTTAAGAGATTTAGGTGATTTACTCCCTATTAGATGCTACTTTGATTTGTTGTTGTATTTTATTGATTACAGATAGCATTCAGGTGAGATTGGTAGAATTAAAAAAGAAGACAAGAGAAGACCATTCTGCCATCTCAGCGCCAAAAGCCACATCACCGGCACCTTAAACCTCGATATCCAATTCTGCCATGTTGGCGCTAAACGCCACGACCCGGCGTTTAGCGGACTTCGTATTGCGTGCAACCTCATTGGAAGGGTGGCGCTAAATGCCACAGCATTTAGCGCCAGGTGCGCTGAATGGAGTGGTCCCCATTGTGTGCAACAAATCACATTGAAGCTTTTGATTTAATTTTTAAATCAATTAGAAATTAGAAAAGATATTATTAGGTTTTTAATTTAAGTTTTAGTATCAATTAGGATTAGATATAAAAGGGAAAAGATTTGCCCTGTGGGCTCTTCTCTCTTCCACTTCGGTACTTTTCAGTTTTTACACACTTTTACTCTGAGGATTTTCTCTGCACCATGAGCCACTAAACCTCTATTGTTAAGGTTAGGAGCTCTGTTTACTTTCATGGATTAATAAATATTTGTTCTTCTACTCTTGATTAATGCATTGATTTATGTTTAAGAATTAGTTTTGTTCTTCATCCCACAGATTAGAGTATATTGAAAAAAACCCTAATCTAATTTGAATCCTTTTGAATCTTGGAAAAGTTACATCATTGGAATTACAGCTTGAAACCCTTTTCTCATAATTCTTCATTTATCTAGATTTAATGTGATATGTGACATATAATCGAATTATTTCTGGGTTCTTAAGAATTGTGTAGCTTATAAACTAGAAATTGGACTTAACCTTTGAACACAATTAATTGATCAAGAAATTGACGGTTGATTAGGTTAGAAGAGATTGAATTTCCAAGGAATTGGAATTCAATCACCTAGGATTTTCTCATAGTATTTGCATGATCAAGGTAGTTGATAAAAATTGCTAATCCGGAAGCCTAAACAACTCCAAAACCATAACTCTTTTCTCACAGTATTTTCTCGCACATTTACTGCTTGCTTCGCTTAATTCATTGTCTTTGATGCTAATTGGTTTCCAAAACTCTCACTTTCAATTGTCTAACTAGAATAGTTAACCAATCATTGCTTGTTTAGTCCATTAACTCTCGTGGGATTGACACTCACTCACCGTGAGTTTATTACTTGGTACGACCCAGTGCACTTGTCGGTAGTTGTGGTTTGAAAATTATGCACCAATTTATCATTGACAAAATAAATAAAATCCGACGGTACACTATTTACCGTCAGATTTTGCGTCAAAATTTATCCACGAGAATGACTAATCAGAATGACCACCGCCTGAATCCCCATGAACTCAAACTCTGGTATTATATGTTTTCTTTCCAATCGACCGCTGTAAAAAATGGAACTGATATCTATTAACGTTGTATATCGGGTAACTTGTGCCCTTATTCATTATACCCAAACTAAGTGCAACTAGTCTCCAATCTGTTATGTCAATTAGATGCACGCTCACGTATTTTTTGAACTAATGTGAAAAATTGTTCAATGAGGTATCAGGATTTCTCTCTTGGAATAACCTATATGACAGAATATGATAAAGAAGTTTTGATTAGATTAAGAAGTTAGAATCTTACTGGTTGTAATATTTATGCAGACTTAAAAACTCACATGAGGTAGGATAAAATCTGGTCACAGTTAAGCAACACATGCAGATGTGTGGTATTGATTTCCTTCTTCTCTAACCAATAGTCACTACTCGCACCCATTGCAGCTCCTTATATAGCAAAGATTGAATATGTTGTTCCACTTGACAAGGGTTCTCCCATCTCATTGTTCCTTCTAACCCTTGTTCTACGTGACTCAATATGAGGCTGAAAATAGAATGAGCAAATTCCTAGCTAGCAATGCTTCGCAGATGCTGCCCTCAATCTGAGCTCTGTTCTTCATGGTGCGCTTGAATGAACCAATTATCCTCTCAAATGGATACATCCACCTATATTGGACCGACCCACATAGGCTTGCTTCGTACAGTAGGTGGATTACTAAGTGTTCCATAACGTCAAAAAATGATGGAGGGGATATCCTTTCTAGCTTACAAAGTATGATAAGAATGTTCTTGACCATGATTGTGAGATCATTAATGCTAAGTTTCATAGCACATAACTCCCTAAAGAACTCACTTATTTCTGTGAGGGATTTTCAGATATTGGTTGGAAGTTCTCTTAACACGACAAGAGGCAAAGACTCCATGAAAACATGACAATCATGACTCTTCAACCCAACAAGCCTACCACGTAAGACGTTTGCACACTTGCTCAAGTTAGAGGCGTAACCATAAGGAAACCTCAATCCTCTAATCCACTTACAAACATTTTGTCTCTGGTCCTTCGTTAGAGCGAACACCGCCTTTGGTTTATCCTACTAATCGTTCTTAAGTCTCTTTTCAGATCTGGCCACCTGCAAATATCCACTAAGTCTAACCTAGCCTCATCGTTATCCTTTGTTCGCTCAACGTCCACTACTGTGTATATGATATTATCAAACACATTTTTTTCAATGTGCATCACATCAAGACAATGTCAAACCAAGTTGTCTTTCCAATAAGGAAACTCTCAAAATATACTCTGTTTAGTCCAATTATGCTCCCTGCCATATTCCGGAGGTCTCAAACCTGCTCTGTTATCAACGATCTTTGGGATTCTACTGACACGATACCAAACTTGCCTACCACCCAACCTCACGAGTGCCTCTTCTTGTTCAATTTTATTATTTTTGAACGAGTTCTTGTTGCGCTGAAAATGATGATCCATGTCGAGAAATCTTCGATGACAATCAAACCACGAATTCTTACCGCCATTCATCAACCAAAATGCCTTTGTATCCTCCATACAAATGGGACATGCCATTCTGCCCTGAGTGGACCAACCTGATAACATCCTATATGTAGGAAAGTTGTTAATGGTCCACATCAATACAGCATGCACTTGGAAGTTTGTCTTCGTCGAAATATCATACAATCTACACTATGGATCCACAACTCCTTTAACTCATCCACCAATGGATGCAAGAAGACATCTATTTTGTCCTTTGGATTGCTGAGACCAGGTATGATATAAATTAGAAACATGTATGGGTCATTCATGCACATTTCGGGACTCAGGTTATAAGGTATCACCACTACAGGCCAACAAGAGTATGCGTTACCAAAATTAGAATTTTGTGCGAACCCCTCAGAGCACAAAACTAATCTAACATTAGGATGGACCCGATCAAAATGCTTCGAAGCATCTCTGTGTGACGGGTGTGTCATGATTCCATCAGCTCTCTTATTGTTGTTTCTATTCTAGGTCATATGAGGGGTCGAACTCATCAATGCATATAATCGTTTCAGCCTAGGGATTAAGGGCAAGTAGTGCTTCCATTTCATTGGAACTCTCTTTAACCGCCGTTTACCAATCTGTTCTCTCTCGACTTGAAACATCGGTGATCCGCAAAATCTACATTCTATTAGGTATGCACCACTCTTGTAATACAGCATACAACCATTCAAACAAAGATAAATTTTCATTGAATTTAGACCCAATTTTGAAACAAACTTCTTTGCTTTGTAGCGGCTCCGGGGGATGCCAATGGCCCCTATAGGTACCAGTTCATTACAAAGGGTAGCCCACTTATCAAAAGATTCTTGGGTATGATTTGACTCCGACTTAATGCTCATCATTCTAACACATGCAGACAATTTCGAATGAACGCACCCCTCGAACAAAGGTTTTGCGACAGATTCTAATAGATGATAAAATCTCTTTGCCTCCAGGTTAGGCTCTTGTTCAGTCTCTTCCATTTCCATAACACCTATCGTATCAAACATCATCTCGTTGTATCTCTCTTGGTTACCCCTCCTAATTTATTTCTTCCATATTTAGTTCTCTCACCAACCAAACCCTCGTTGATCAATAATTGGACCTATTCAAATTCGAGGCAGACAGGCTAATTCCCTACTTGTCCACTTCTCCATGTTTTGTCCACATCTAATACCCATCCTTGGATGCATTACAGTAGAGGTGAAGTATTATATATTCGAAGGTCCTAACCACTTAGTCAGCTGATACTTATGTCACGAACACCTAGATACCCCTTCAGACCTAAACGGTTCTATGCTGAAGACATGTGAAACAAACGTGTTAACCATCTCAAAGAATTCAAGTTTTAAATCCTCCCGTCTACCGTTATCTCTATCATACATCCATAAACGATAACTTGGAATCATATTGCAATATACACCCTAGAATTCAACCAATAATACAATTTATTAAAGTTTTTAGAAAATTCGGCAGAGTGTACCCTATAATTAGAATTTTCTGCCAATTACAATTATTATTTTCTCACAAACCAAACATGTTTCAAACAATTTAAATGATAATTTGGCAGAACTTCTCCTTAATTCAGATACATCCATCAAATAAATATAACAATTTTCACAGAAAATAGCTGCAGGCATAAATTATAACATACACGTATTCAATAAAATATCAAATCCTAACCGTTCTAGTGCGCAACCCCTTATAACAACAAGCATCACAAATTTAAGCGACATAAGTTTAATGCAATTGAAAGAAACTTATTCAATAAACTCAACTAAAATATTCCAACAACTCAAGTACTCTTAATCTCACTATACTTAACCTACCCTAACATTATTTAATTTTTACTAACATTAAATTAACACAACAACTCCTAATTACATACTTCATTAAATAAATTTAACCACTAATTTATCAAATACTCTAAAAAAATTCTAGACTCACAAAATAATCTGAAAAAATAAAATAACCATACCAACAATAAATCTGATGATAGTGGCTGTAGGATCTCTTTAATGTGGTGGTGATAGAGGCGGCAGTGACGGCAACGTGAACAACAACCGCGGAAGAGGATGCGGCAGGGATAGCAGCAACAACATCGATGACAATGTGTAGCGACGGCGACAGAGGGTGCTGCAGGTGGTGGCAACGGCGATGACGTGCTCCTGGCGGTCGCAACGGTTACATCTTCAACGGAGAGAGAGAGAGAGAGAGAGAGAGAGAGAGAGAGAGAGAGAGAGAGAGAGAGAGAGAGAGAGAGAGAGAGAGGGAGAGAGGCAATGTTTGCAGAAGTGAGGGGGAAGAGTTTTGCGTTTGAATTTTATCCCAATTTCACCGTTGGATTTACTGGCGGATTAATTCGCCGGTAAATAACCAAAGCGACGCGTTTCACTAAACCGTGATACCGGCAGAATATACTGACGGTAAAATTGGCACAGGTGAGTTACGTTTTTGTGCCAATAATTACCGTCAGATTTAGCAACAGAAAGCTGTTTCAATGGTAATCTTTTCTGGCGACAAATTTCTCCTCCTTTCTGTCAAAAAACCCGAAGCTAAATCCGCCGGTAAAAGTTGACGCTAAATCCGATGGTAAATCTAACGGTAATTAGCGCTTTTCTTGTAGTGAATCTTGTCTCTCTTCACCTTCTCCATTTACTTCGGATAGTCACTGCTTCAGCTCTCGCCGATGCCACCACCCCTCTCTAGTTCGCTGCACTCTCTTCTCCTTGCTTCTTGAGTCCGCTTGTTGTCTTTGTTCCCATCATCTTGCCCCTTTTCTACTATTCTGCTTGCGCTCTTGCCACTGTCTCTCCGATTCTCTTCCTCTGTTCTTCTCTGCTGCAAGGTGCTATGCTTTTATTACTCTCTTTTTTATTTTCTTTTTCTTATTTTAGCTTATTAGATTTTCAATCTTTATTATCTTATAATTTTCTTCTTCGGTTAATTCATACAGAGCTGATTTGCAATTCCTTCAACTGCATTAGACTGGCAATTGGAAGAATTTGTTCAGATTTAATGTTGATTTAGAGTTTTAAGAGTATTTTATTTGTGTTTAATTATCGATGTCATTGAATTTGATTATGGTGATGGATTGTTTGGATTTAATGTTGATTTGGGATTTTAGAATTTTCTAATTTGTATTTAATTCTTGATGTTGTTGAAGTTAACGATGATGGTGGAGTTTAAGAGATGCTATGAAGGTTGTAGTTACAATCAAGGTGTTAATGGTGGTGATTATGGTGTTTTGAAAAAGAGAATAATAAAGATGAAAGGAAAGGGGTAAAATTGGTCGTGAAGTGGTGTTTTGAGAGTAGAGATGGCAATGATAGATGCACTGTTATTGAAGGAGATGAGAAGATGAAGGGAGAAGTAGGGGGATGAAAGTACCTGACCTTCAAATGCTGTGTTTTATCCCTAGGAAAAACGACGTTGTTTTTCTTCTCAACATAGGGACTGATTTCTTCTCCTCGCAACACGTGGACACTTAACGGTTACGTGTGCGAGTTAACGTTCTATGTCAGTATTTTCTATTAGTGACTAACGGAATAACTTGGTCGGAGACTAATTTGACCGATGGAATTAAACTTTGAAATTTTTTTGTGTATTTTAAATTTTAGATTCTAAACTATCTAAGTTTAAAAATTTTAGGGACTAATTTGAGTTTTTTTCTTTTTTTGTCGATGGTATCCCTAAATCGATAGGTCAATAACTGATTTGGGTAATTATTCGTATGTTTATAACCCAGTCTAACCCAAAATGTATTTTGGATTGGGTTGGCCCAAACCCCAAATTCCTGGGTTGGCTAGACCTAGTTGAGACTTTTTGTACCGATCCAAATAGACACTCCAAAATCATCATTCAAAAATTCGTTCCAATATCCAAAAAATTAATCCTTTTCAAACCCAAATTTATCGTTGCTACTTGTTAGGTTGCTGCTACTCACTCCCAAAAGAAGAATTAAAAACGAAAACAAAAACGGTTGCGATCGTATAGTTAAAAGATCGGATAAGTACGATTTGGGTCCCTAAAGTTTTGTGCCAGAATCGAAATCGTCCCTCTTATAATTTTGGATTTAAAATCGTCCTTAACGTTTTTTTTCGTATTAAAATCGTCCTTTTAAATAAGATTTTTAATTTAATTTCTAAACTACCCCTGTTTTAATAAAAAAATAAAATTTTAAAATAAAATAAATATAAAATAAAAAAAAGAAAGAAAGGGATCAGAGAAGCGGGGTGGGTGGGGACTGGGGAGAGAAAGAAAGAAAGGGAGGAGGGGGCCGAGAAAGGGGGTGGGGGAAGGTGGAGGGGGGAGAGAAGGGGGACGTCATGCCGCTGCACCGCCGCCCGCCGCCCGCCGCTTCTTCTTCTTCTTCCCGCCACCGCACCGCCGCCCGTTTCTTCTTCTTCTTCTTCTTCTTTTTCTTCTTCTTCTTCCCACCGCCGCCCGCCGCTTCTTCTTCCCGCCGCCGCACCGCCGCCTGTTTCTTATTCTTCTTCTTCTTCCTCTTCTTACCGCCGCACCGCTGCCCGCCGCTTCTTCTTCTTCTTCTGTGAATTCTGTGAATTTCTGGATTTCTTCTTCTTTTGGTGTGGAATATTATTGTTGCTGATTTGTTAATTTGTTACTTTATGTTTCTGCTTGTGTTAAATTTGTGCTTGAATTTGTTGATTTTCTGTTTCTGCTTCTCTGTGTGGAGGTGGAGGTGGAGGTGGGAAGTGGGGTAGGGGAAGGGAATACGGGGAGGGGGAGAGGACGGGTGGGGACGCGGGGTGGGGGGAAGGGGGAGATGGGGAGGGAGAGGGGACGGGTGGGAACGCTGGATGGGGGGAAGGGGGAGGCAGTGAGGGGGAGGGGAGGGGACGCGGGGTGGGGGTGGGGGGAACGGGAGGGGGAAGGGGAAGGGGAAAGGGGGGAGGGGGACGGCGGTGGCATTGGTGATGGTGTTAGTGGTGGTGGAGTGGCAGTGGGTGTTGATAATGATGATGATGTTGATAATGGTGGTGGAGTGGCAGTTGGTGGTGGTGGTGGTGAAGGAGGTAATTATGTTGGTAGTGGTGAGGGTATTTTTATAAAAAAAAAATTAAAAGGACGATTTTAATACGAAAAAAATGTTAAGGACGATTTTAAATCCAAAATTACAAGAGGGACGATTTCGATTTTGGCACAAAACTTTAGGAACCAAAATCGTACTTATCCCTTAAAAGATATTCTTTACCGTTAATAAACTAGAAACCCCTACCATGAAAAAAAAAAAAAACATAGAAACCACAATTTTTTAACAAATTCTTTCCATTACTTTTTTACTATTAATAATAATTTTCAAGTAGTGTATGCATCTTAAACGTGACATAAGTCGTTTAAATTTATCATACCCACCTTATTAGAGGATATATGCATGGTTGACCAAAAAATGTTTAAAAGAATGAACAATACTATAAAACTAATAAAATTTATTATTTTTTATTAATAGTTGATTAATTTTAAATTTTAAAGACTAAATTTAAAGTTTAAATTCTAAATTTTGATAATGTAGATATAAAGTGTTAATTCAAAAGATTAGCTAATATTAATAAAAAATATTAGGCATCTAAATTTCTCTTAAAAATAAAAAAAAAATTACTGGCGTCTATTTAACTTGATCTTTTTTTTCCCATTTTATGATCGCGCGAAACAAAATTAGTGGCGAATGTTGGAAATCAATAGACTGAAACTTGGTGATTATATACAATTATTATCTTAATCGCACGGTGAGTCATTTTTAAAGTATTATTTTTAACAATGTACAAGATGTCACTAGTACGGATTAAAAGAAAGATCAGAGATTTATCAGCCTCATGCGAACACGGAGTCAGATGTTTTTGGAACGGCAGAGAATGGTACTTACAAAGATAATCTAATGGTCAAGCTAAGACAAAATAGTTCTAAGAGGTATATGTGAGAGTTAAGAGTGTGTAACATACCTGATGGTCCGTTATATAATTTGTGCTTGTTATCTTATCTTATTTTATTAACTAAGATCAAGAGAGTATTTAAATTTGAATGTTAATTAAAGATTGACGATCTCTTGGCTGGTGGGGCATGGTTAGGGCCTAGACTCGGGGGAGTTGGGTCGTAATGAGGCCGTTTGGGGACCCGGGAAACGGGTTTGGAACAAACAACCACATACATATTTTATATATCAAAATGTTTGGTAACAAAAAAATTTTAACTAAAATCAGACAAAACTTATCTTATTGTCTTCCTAACATTAATATATATATATAGTAATACAAATAGGGAGTTCTTATGCTAACATGACACTCATACATTGAGTTTGGGAATTATTTGTTTAGGTGTCATTATTAGAAATTTTTAAAATTTTATTTATAAATTATAAATTATTATTTACTTAGGTTGTTACTTTTTAAATTTTTAAATACGCTTTCTTAGGTTGTTAGGTATTTAGTTTTAATATTGTTGAACTAATTATTTGCTTATGTGTCGTCGTTAGAAATTTTTAAAATTTTATTTATAAATTATAAATTATTATTTGTTTAGGTTGTTACCTTTTAATTTTAAGTTATTTGCTTAGGTTGTTATTTTTTAAATTTTAAGTTATTTCCTTAGGTTATTAATTTTTAAAGAGGAGTTTTTTGTTGACGTGGGGCTCATACATTGAGTTTGGAAATTATTTTCTTAGGTATCGTCATTAAAATTTTTTAAAACTTTATATATAAATTTTAAGTTATTTGCTTAAGTTATTTTGCTTAGGTTGTTATTTTTTAAATTTTAAGTTATTTGCTTAGGTTTTTAGCTTTTAAATTTTTAAATACACTTTCTTATTAGATATTTAGTTTTTAATATTATTGAACGAATTTAAAAAATTATTTATCAATTGCTTAACAAGTTACTTTTTAAATTTTAAAATTATAGTTACATTTTATTTTATTATAATAATATTATTCTTTTATTTAAAAAAAAGCTAATAAATTATCATTTTTAAAGAAAACTAAGTTCACTTAATAACTAATAACAATAGCTAAGTTCACCTAATTGATTGTAGTTATCTTATATTCTTCTTTATTCTCTTTGATTTAAAAAAAAAATTATAGTGTTAAATTAGTTAGTTATTAGAGTTTATAATTTAAATTTATTTATTTTATCTATAAATTTAAATCAAATTCAAATCAAACTCAATTATATTTCAGAAAATCCTAACTAAGTAACTATGAGTCAACTATAAAAATACGAGTTAGAGATGTATAATACAATATTTTCATTGTTTAGTGTATTTTATTTTTATTATAATAATATTATTCTTTTATTTAAAGAAAAAAGCTAATCTTTATTTTTATCTTTATCTTCATAGTAATATAAATGGGGAGCTTTTATGTTGATATGATGCTCATACGTTGAGTTTAAAAATTTATTTGCTTAGGTGTCGTCACTAAAAATTTTTAGAATTATATTTATAAATTATAAATTATTATTTGATTAGGTTGTTACTTTTTAAATTTTAAGTTATTTGCTTAGATTGTTACTTTTTAAATTTTAAGTTATTTGCTTAGGTGTCGTCACTAGAAATTTTTAAAATTTTATTTATAAATTATAAATTATTATTTGTTTAGGTTGGTACTTTTTAAATTTAAGTAATTTGCTTAGATTGTTTTGCTTAGGTTGTTATTTTTTAAATTTTAAGTTGTTTTGCTTAGGTGATTATTTTTTAAATTTTAAGTTGTTTTGCTAAGGTAGTTATTTCTAATATTAATTCCTAATTAAGCGACTTCTTAAAAGTTTTAATTTTTAAATTTTTTTATTTATTACATCTATAATTTTTTTCTGTACTCAATTTACATTGTTATCTTTGTATAATAGAAGTATTTTATCTCTCTTATTTTAACTACAAACTATTCATTTTCAGTCTCTTTGTTTAAAGACAACAATATCAGCACCTTATTATTTACTATTACTATGCTTTTATTAAACAAAAAAATATCGATTAGTGCATAAATTTTTAAAATTCTGACAAAGATATGGTTATATATTATATTTTTTGTATTTGGAAATGGATTTATTGTAATTCCTATTATTTGATTACTGTGCATATAAAACTTAAACCTTGATCTTGATACAATAAAATCGTATTATATGATCTCATCTTTTTAATTCATAGATTGTAGTCATCGATAATTTTTTATAGATATTATTTTTATACTTCACATGGTGAAGGAAGGAATATTTTTATATAAAGTATTTGTTGTAGATATAACTGAAATAGAATTTACTATCTTGGTGATTATTAAATGTGATAGACATTGGTGAGCCATGATTTTTTTGTTGGCATTGTGATGCTATGATGTAGTATGAGGAGAGATCAGAGAAGTCCAAAATAGGATCCAATAGAATTCTAAATATGTTGTATGCGAGGGAAGATACAACTGCTTTTTTGCAACGTCCACCTCAGCTCCTACAAGATTTAATATCTAGAGCAAACCAAAATAGCAAACATTTTAAGGATAATATAAGAACTTATAATAGCATGTTTTGCTTCATGTCCCTGGGTGGTAAAATTGAGACCTCCATCAATGATGGGACAGGTCCTCCCTAGTTCATTATGAGTGGACAAAACTACCACAGAATTGGATGCTTAGTGCCAATTGAGGGACAAAGGCCAAAATTCACGCAGTTATATATTTATGATACAAAAAATGAGATCTTAAATAGGATAGATATTTTCAGGTTTGTATCATGCATTCCAAACTGATTAGATCCATGTTAAGGTAATTCATACTTTGATTTTGGTTAATTATGAATACTAATATTTTTCAATTAATCTTTTATACAGTTCAAGAACAAATAGCAACAACTTTGACCAATCCTTGGTTCTAGACCTCAAGGACATGATCGATCAACATAATTTTTTTCTCACACCTTTAGGACAGTGAGAAACTAACTAAATCAAGATGATATCACAAATATAAGGCTGCGGTTGTATCGAAAAAAAATCAAAAGACGCGAGGATTTACAATTTATCATCTTCTAACGAGGTTGTAGCTCTAATAGTAGGAGATTTTGATTCTGGAGATGAAGGACATGATATTATAGTTCAATTAAAGTCTGGACATCTACAAAAGATTTATGAGATACACCCCACATTTATTCCTTTTCAATATCCTATGATGTTTTCTTACGATAAAGATGGCTACCAAAAAGACATTTCTTTGCGAGAATCTCATAGGGCTGATAAAAATAGAAAGAGACAACATGTGAGTTTAAGGGAGTTCATAGCATTTAGAATACAAGAAAGAAGGATCGATTATGCAACGATTGTCAATGGTGGAAGATTATTTTAGCAGTTTTTGGTTGATTGTTTTTCCATGATTGAACACTACAAGAATAATTAGTTTTAGCGACAAATTTTTAGCGGCAATAATTCAATGGCTGCTAATTGTTTATTTAAGTTATCATTTTGTGGCCATTATATATTTACCACTAATTCTATATATTATAATGGCAATTATTAGTATTGCCAGTAAAAATATAAGAAAAAACTACTTTTAATAAAATAAAATTTAGTAGCCATAGTGTTATGGCTGGTATAATTTTTATTAAAATAATTTTTTTATAACAATAGATCAAATTTCATAGAAAGAAGAAGACCCACCCTTTTCTCTCCCTCACTCTCTGAAAAACCTAACCCTAAACCATCACCTATCCCACTCCTCATCGAAATCCAAAACCCTACCAACCATCACTTATCCCAATCAACGCCAATCCCCTTCTCCGGTATCCAAACCATCGCCATCACCGGTATCGTCGCTTCCGCCGGGAAAGTTCCACCGGATATCGCAGGATTTCGTCGAGGTTGTGCTGGAGTCGTGGCTTACCGACCGCCGAGGAAGGTGGCGAGGATCGTTGCTCCTCCAGAGGCCAGCGGGAGCGGCAGCCCTCTCTCTTTGGTCAGGATTGTGGAGAAGACACCGCCAGCGAAGGCCTATGCGTCGCCGGAGTCTTACCTGTCACCGGGGATTGGGAAATTGACGGGGCAAGAGGTGAGCGGGAGCTGCAAGGAGTTGTCGCCACAGTATTTTGGCGGCGACGGAAGGAGGAGCGAGAAGGTAGATGAGGAGAAGGAGAATGGCATGTGGCATGGCTTGTCTGGAAGGTTTCCTTCGGTTTCTTTGTTCAATGAGTACCAAAATGCAGCTATGGCGGTAATTATTCTATTTCATTTGTCTCTATGATCGGTTCTAGGTTTAGTTTTTTACCTCTTTTTTTCTGTTTAAGCTGAATTTGAATAATGAGAGGTGGAACAAATGATGGCTTTGTGACTTGATTTTGAAAATGTTGTTTGATTTACGAGAGAGAATAGAAGGGATACTAAGGAGCCTTCTGAAGCAGGTAATTGTGTTCCATATGCATTAAGGTTTCTTTCTCTATGATATGATCTAGATATGATCTAAATATCATGATGATACTCCAATTCTTTTGTTTTTTTAGATGTGATCTAGATTTATTGTTATTATTAATATTCAGATACTAAGAATCATTATGTGTCTATGTATGCCTATTGTGTATGTATTTACATTGTATTTTCTATGTGGTTCTATCTTTTGGCTGATCTAAAGATCAAGAAACTGTGGTTTATGGAGGCTCTATTGATGAAAGAAACTGTTGGGACTACTTCCTCCACCACCCCCAACCATGGCTTCAAAAGCTACTAAGTAAGTGCAGAAGCATTTGAAGCATGCTTGCTTCGTGTTTGTGGTTATGCTTCTATGAGTTTCATGTGAAGATCTGAAATTTGGTTCCTTTCTTTTTCTTTTTTGATCTGTTTGGATGGTTGGGTTCTGCTTTATAGGGTTTGATCCAGTAGTTCTGATATGCTATTGTGGAATTTTTTACCTAAATTTTGTAACTTTTTTGTAAGTTGTATTGTGTTTCTCAGTTTCTTTCTTTTTCTCATGTTTGATTATAGTTTCAGCTTGATTTTTCTGTGTTCATGTTAGCTTAGGGCCTTTTGCATTAACTGATTATTATATCACTGTCATTTTCACTCCGATTCTCATTTATTTTTGGCTTGCCAATGATTCTGGATGCTGAATTTTGGATTAGGGTCACTTTCCTTTTTTGTTTAGATCCATTAGTTTGAGTGTATATAACTATGTCATTTTGTGTCTTTTTGTTTCTTATGTTGTCATGTTCTGTTTTGTAAAATGAATTATTGATCTGTTATTGGCATTACAATTCTTTCTTATGGTAGATCCAATTTGTCTGAAACTCCCAACAAAACATCACTAGCAACTCCAAGAGGCAGCAAACTTAGCAGAGGAGTGTCCAAATCGGAATCCGAATCACCATACCCTTGCAAAATCTGTGCCATTCCATTGAACAATCGCCGCGATCTGTGAATTCAAAGCCTGCTGCTACTCCTGATCGGAAATCACCAAAGCCTGCCTCCAACCCACCTGATGTAAGTTGTAGAATGCATTTAATTATCCTATCTTTCTTTCAGATTGTGACCTATTGACTAAGTCTTTTAACTAATGTAACAAGGAACCGTTTGAGATGTTTAAGAATATTATAGTCTTCCAATTAGTGCTAATTATTGGACATTTTTGTATGAGAATTGAAATTCTAGAAGATAATGCATGACTTTTTAACTGTGATTATGAGATGTCTAGCATTTTTGTATGAGAATTGAAATTGGTTTATGGAGGCTCTATTGACGAAAGCCATAATTATATGAACTAATTAAAGTAAAATTAGATAAAGATTATCCAATAAAGATATTAAAAAAATATATGGATAAAGATATGGATTAGACTGACAATAAATGATCCATGCATGAATGATGTTATTTGTTCATTTCTTTCAACATATTATTATTATTATTATTATTATTATATAATGTGGCAACATACAGAAGTACCTCCCTGGATTTGAGGGAGACCTTCCTTTTGTGCTTGAAAGTGGGTCAGTAACATTTGCTATTCCTGTAATTACTCATGAAATTTCTCAAGGTACAAGTATCATCTATGTTTGTCTGGAAAGCTAAAACTCTTATAGCATATGAAGCATGTTACCAGATTAATCATTCAACAAATTCCAATGTTTACAGGAAATGAAGAAGGAATACAACCATGGATTAATCTTCAGGTTTCATTTATGATTTATTTCTCTTTCTCTTTTCAACAAATGTATTCTTTTAACAGCCAATCACAAAATAGCATGAATAGTCTTTGAGATGCTCTTTTTCTTCAGGGATACCTGCTGGGGAATGCTGCAACAACAGCATTGGAACTATATTAATTATTAAACCCTAATTTACTATATTAAATTCTACAATTTTCTCATCCTAGATATGTGTTCTTTGTTTTGATTTTCTCTTCTAAGTTTGTTTAAATTTTCTTATCCCAATTAAAATTTTACTTTTGTTGTTGTTGCATTGCTTCAGCTTTCTTTGTGACTCAGACACTGCGTGCATTGGCAAGAGATGGAAGAACAGTGATAACTTCCATTCATCAACCAAGCAGTGAAGTGTTTGAACTCTTTGATCAATTGTACTTGCTCTCTGGTGGCAAAACATTGGCAAGCTATCAATTCCTTGAAGAGCAGCCAAAGATTTACAGTTTTGGATTCTTTAGATATTCATTATTCATGATTTTCCTTTCTTATCTATTTTTAAATTCTTAGATCAATTGCTAAAATTAAAAGTTAGTAGGCTACTTTTAAAGGTACAATTTTAGATTATTGCTAACACTTGGATTGCTACATTGATGTAACATAGTTATAGGCTTGTAGTATTTTTTGTTGTTTCAATTTGTAGGTTTATTACTTTTCAAGAAAAATTTGTGTATCAATATTTTGAGTTTAATGAAATATTTCATTTTGTAGTAATTAAATTTAGTGTATTTATATTATGCATAATAATAACTATTGTTGGCAAAATATATATTTGATTCTAGAAAAAAGATAATTTGTTATTTCTAAGAAAATGAGTATAATACAATTAAAAAAAGTCTTAAGATTTTAGTGGCAATAATAATGGCAACTAAAAGTGAATAATATTACAATTTTAGAATTATTTTTAGTGGCCATATAAATTGCCCGTAAAATGGATTTTGGCGGTAATAGTAATGGCCACTAAAAGTGAATAATATTGCAATCTTATAATTATTTTTCGTGGCCATATAAATTGCCAAGAAAATGGCCGCTAAAAGTTATATACTTTTTGCGGCCATTAAAACGGTCTTTACCGGCAAATGTTATAATTGCCGCTAAAACCTTTTAGCGACGAAGCATAAGACGGCTAATGTCTAATTGCCGGTAAATGTATTAGTAGCTATTTTTATTGCCGCTAAAAGTAAAATAAATGGCCACTAAAAGTGATTTTTCTTGTAGTGGAAGCACAAAGGTTGACCTACTATTGAAACAACCAAGATAAGGTGAAGAGTGATATATATAAGGGAATTCAAGATGCAGTTATTAGGGGTGAGACTCGTGCTTCCAAAGCATGTAAACGTGTCATCCTACCCGTGTCCTTCAATTCACTGGTGGCATAAGATATATGTTTAATAATTGTCAAGATGATATGGCAATTTGTAAGAAATATGGATATCCAGACCTCTTCATCACAATGATATGTAACTCGAGTTAGCAAGAGATTGACAGAGTTAACAATCCAAGAAACTTAAAGGTTGAAGACCGACCGGATATATTATGTAGAGTGTTCAAAATTAAGCTTAACGTGATAATCTCGGATCTTAAGCAAGAAATTCCATTTGGAATGCTAGATGCAGGTATTACTCATCATCCAACCTTTTTTTTAGAGAAATTTATCTTTAAATTATTATAAAATAAATGACAAAATATTTTTTATTTTTAACATATTATTGATTTTTTATTATCAACCTTATCTTTATCAAAGCACATATATAAAATAGATAGTTTATTTATAACATATTATTTTTTTGTCTTTTGTTATAAGGAATATACACGGTAGAATTCTAAAAAAGAGGTCTACCACATGCTCACATTTTTTTATGGTTGAGTGGAGACCACAAGATAACAACAACAGCTCAAATTGACTGGTTAATATCATCAGAGTTGTCCGATCCTGTTCGATACCCAAAATTGTTTAGAGCTGTGTCTACATATATGATTCATGGACCATGTGGTAGAGCTTTCTCAAAATCTTCCTGCATGAAAGATGGGTATTGCACTAAATATTATCCCAAAATATTCAGTATCATCACAGTTATTGATAATAGTGGATACCTATCATATAGAAGACGAGACACCGAAGTTGTTACTGAGAAGAAGAGAGTCCATATGGATAATGTAAAACCAGCGAAATTAGTAAATAATTGGCCAATAAATTAATTATTATTTAAAAAAAATTAGAAACTTAAATTTTATAGTCTAATGAAGTAGAACTAATTAAAACATGAATTTTGACACTAATTTTAAAAAAGTTGGCCCAAAATTAAACTGTCAGACCGAACCAGTTGAATCGAACCCAAACCGAGCCCAAGGCCTAACATATAAAATCTCCATTTGTAGCCCTATCACCATCATAAACTGAAACACATTGAAAACAAAAGGGGGAGGGTTACAGTGAGAAGAGGAGAAGGAAAATCTAATCACGTCCAACCTTCAATTGCTTATATCTTTCAATCCGGAACTCCGATTGATGAGCCGTCAGTAGCCATGCGTTTGTCTCAAAATTCTATACAAAACTCATGGAACAAAGTTGTTGGTAAGCTTCACTTTCGTTTCCATCTGTTCACTCTTCAGTTTCAAAATTTTTGAGCTTTAGTGTTAAAATTTTGTGTAATTTCGGTGTTTAAGGATCAAATTAACTTTGTGCACTTGTTGGGTCTTGTTCCAAACTTCTACTGGTAAGGTGAAAAACCTCTAACCCTTGTAAAATTATTGATATAGAGAACGGGGTGTTGATTTAGTGATGTATGTGTGATATTAGATTAAATTATAAGTGTTGGTGGCAAATTGGTGGTGTTGAAAGCTTGGAATTTGGATCGTTGGGGCTGAATTTCTGTTTGCAAGAGGTGTGGATCCTTGGACTTTGTGGAATGGTGATCCTTGTGACGTTCTGGGCTTAGAGAGAAATCAGTCAAGATTTGGTTTTGGTTTCTCATAGATAACATATAATGTTTTGTGAAAATATAGGTTAGATGACTATAGGATAAGTTGTATGATATGTGTGATTGTGGATTAATGACTTGTGTTAGAGTTTGTTAAGTGAATTGTTGAAATGTTTGATGAATTATTGAGGGTGATTGTGTTGAGTAATGAGGTTGATGGAAATGTGTGACATATTGATGATGATAAGTGAATTATGAATGAATGATTGACGATGATTGTGTTGAATGATAAAGTTGAAGAGAATGTGTGATGAATTATGATGATAATATTTGAGAATGAATAATGATTGTGTGTGGTGGATTGAGAATGTTTAGAAGTATAATGAGAGTTATAAATTGATGATGTATAATGTTTGTAAGCATTAGGGTTGTGTTAGCTGACAAATAATGTGATATGTGTTGAGGTTTTGGTTAAATTGAGAATTGGTCATTTTGATGAAAAATCTTATTTTTGACCAACTTCGATGAGTCATAACTTGGCTTCCGGACCCTCAATTTTTGTCAAACTTGTTTTAAATGAAAATTGGGTTCGTGAAGTTTATGTCGTTCGAAGTTATGTGCGTCCGAAGTTAGGTGTGAAAAACAGGAAATTCTGGACATAGCAGCTTTTGCATTTACTACTATGCCTGCATACACGGCACACACGCACGCGGCCATTGGCCTCTGTCCAGAGGCTCCGCATACACAGTAGGGTGATGTGTACGCGGGATGGAAAATTTTTCAAGGTCGTGTATGCGGCCATATGAATGCGTACGCGGACCCCTGCTTTTTAAAAAAAAAAAGTGTGTTTTAAGATTTACACCAATTTTCTAGTTTTTCCAAACATCTGTAACTGCTCTATAGGATCTGATACCTAATTTTTAAGCCTAGGATGGAGGATGAACTTATAGAAAAGGGTTGAGGAGTGAAGGATTGGATTGAGAAGGGGGAATAAGTTGATGATTGATAAGAATGATGAGTATGAGATGATACATGATATGAATGATGACTGAGTTAATGTGAAATACTTGAGGAAGTACGGAAGTGTGAGAATGATATGAATGATTATAATAATGAGCTTGGGAAAACTCATGGATATACGATGAATGTGTTTGAGAAATGAATGATTTATAGTGAATTTTAAAAATGAAATTGATCTTTGAGCTTTGACCTGGCAAGGATCGTGGTAGTTTACTGCTTGTCCAGTATTTGAGAATCGAGGTGGTTTACCACTCGTAGATGGTGGGGATCGTGGTTGTTTACCACCCACAGGTTGTTTCTTTTCCAATTGAAAATGTTTGTGAGGATCCTGGTGGTTTACCGCTCGCAGATGGTGGGGATCGTGGTGGTTTACCGCTCACCAGGTGAGGATTGTGGTACTGTACTGCTCACTAGTTTTCAAGAGGACGATGCTTGGGTTAGCTACGGGACATGTCGAGTTGGCTAAGTAACCGAGAAATGAGACTTATCAGCCATAGGGTAGGCATACATCATATGTATTTATGTGATTGTTTGGTGTCTTTTGTTTTGGATTGACTAAGTGATCATCTATGCTTAACTGTTATATGTTCTATTTGCTGTACTTGTACTCTACTTGTGTTTTTCTTATCTATTTTATCTATCTCTACAACTGAGAGATCCCTCATGTTAGCGAATGTGACGCTGAGGGTAATTCTACCGGTGTTTTGGAGGATTAGAGGAGAGTGATATTTGAAGTGTTAAGTTACAATTGGTTTAGAACCTAAGAACCTTAGACAACTCACCTAAATCTCTGGTTTAATTGTATCGTTAAGCTTTATATCGGAGTATTGGAGTTCTAGGATTGCCTCTGGCTTTTCCGGGACCTTATATTCTTATCTTTGATGGCACCATTACCATGCTATGAATCTTTGGTTCTCATATCATATATATGTTGTTGTTTTCAGATGCAGGTCGGAGGCACCTTAGTAAGCATTTGAGACTTCGGAGCAAGCCAAGCATAGTTTGGGAACTTATATTCGGTTAACATATTTTGTACTTTTGTTTAGATTCTCCCATATGTATATATAACTTGTATGTCCCTCTTAGAGGTCAACGATGGAGAAACAGGTTGTTATATTGTATTTTAGGATACTTTGGGTAATGTATTTATGTACGTATGTATACACTTATTACTCCGGCCAGTCTTAGCTTCGCATGCTGAGTCAGGAGCTTGTTATTCTGTATCTTAGTATTCTACTTTGTTGTATATATATATATATATATATATATATATATATATATATATATATATATATATATATATATATATTTTAGAGGTCGTAATACCACACCACCTCTATTTTACGGCTTAAGCATAAAGCTCCGTGTAGTAGGGTGTTACAAATAATAAGAATGTGGTTTCATACAATGCATATCTGCTGATGTCTTATCAAGCGCATGTTAATGTAGAGTATTGCAACAAGTCAAATGCTATCAAATATTTGTTTTAAGTACGTGAATAAAGGTCCAGATAGGGTAGCAGTTGGAGTTTTAAAGGACGTTTCCAGTTGAGAGGATGCTCAGGTTATTGATGAGATCAAACAATTTTATGATTGTAGGTATTTGGCTTATGATATTCATCAGATGTGGCCTTCAATGATGAGATTAACCTTTTATTTGTCTGGAGATAGCAAAATATCATCTTTAAAGATGATAATGATCTTGAGGAAATCATGAAATAAGAGAAAGGAAAAGGTACGATGTTCTTAATATGGATGGAGGACAACAAAGAATTTGAAGCAGGTCAAATTTTGACGTATGCTGAGTTTCCAAATCAATTTGTTTATGATAGAGAAGCAAGGAAATGACATCCACGCAAAAGAGGGTATTCTATCGGGAGGTTAAACTATGTTCTACCGGGTACAGGTGATATCTACTATATGAGAATTTTATTAACTGTTCAGAGAGGTTGCACAACATATGAGTCTATTAGAACAGTTAATGGGATTACATATTATAACTTCCAAGATGCTTACTATTCCATGGGACTACTGTGTGACGATAGGAAATTCACTACAGCTATTAATGAGGTCTGGTCATCAATTGCAAAAACTGTTTATGATACTATTGATATCTAATAGTGTTAGCAAACCAAATCGTATTTGGAATGTAACTTGGGTATTATTGGCTGACGGAATACTATATAAGAGAGGAGAAAAATATTGAAAAACCAAAGTATTTCACTATGTGGTAAATCATTATCACATGTAGGACTTTACTTGTCAAAATCAATATTAAAGTTGCTTTGTCAAGAGTTAAGAGTCACGGTGGCCTTAAGGTTCTAATTTTGGACGAAGACAGCAATTCAAAGTCATCAATAACAAATGTCATGTTCAAAGAAGTTTTTAATAATATTTAGGTAAGAAAAATAGTATTTTCATTTTTGTAACATGTTATGTTTTACACTTTTGTACAAATATTTGTCGTAAATATAACTAATTTAATTTATCTCTAACTATATTTTCAGACTTGAAATGAAATGTGTAACATGAAGCACAACATCATATGACAATTGTTTATCTAATGAGGTTAGTAAAATATTAGATTGTCAATAAACTTTTGTTAGTCTATTGATATAAACTTTAGTGCAAAATTGATATGTTACTAATACAGTTATATATGTTCTTATTTTTCAGGTCTCTTTTCTTATTGTTAAAAAATATTATAGATTTCAAACTATTCCATTTACATTTTACTTTGAATAAATATAAAATAACATATTCAATATACTTATTATATAATAACAATGATAATATTATACTAAAGTTAAAAAATTATAGTTATAAAATACTATTTTTGATTTACTATATCAAATTAAAATATAAGTCCGTGCATCGCACGGATTTAACACTAGTATTTTATATATAAAAAATATTTGATAACAAAAAATTTAGCCAAAATAATCAGAACTTATTTTATTTAATATTTTATTAATTACTGCAACAATTAATGAATACTAAATATTTGACTTTTTTTTTGCCTTCATAACATTACCTTTTTATATATATATAATAAACATGAAATATTGATTTTTTGTACAAACGTAAAATGAGCATAATGCATATTATTATTTTAATAATTTCAATTCAATGTGCAACTTTTCTTTTTATAAATTTAGCTATAATTTCTACTTTTTAATCTTATTTCACTATCCGAAAAAAAAAAACTCAAAGAATCGTCACAAATAGAAAAAGACGTAGAAGATGTATGTAATCCACTAATCCATGCAAACCTCAGATTTATATTTTTGAAAACTGGGGGAAAAATGAGCAAACACGTAAAGTTACTGCATAATTTAATTCACTACTCAAAAATTAAAATTCGGTGCAAACCAGCAAATAATGGGTCTTAAATTATTTGTATGAAGCAGTTAAAAATAGGAGAAAGTCTAGAGATGAGCAATTTTATTAAAATCTGACTAGTACTTAACTAGTAAAAAAAAGTGAGCAATTTTATACCATTAAATATAATTTTAGATTATTAAAATATTAATAATAACTAATTAATAGTTACAAATTATAAAACTTGCTAGCCCTCTAACCTTTTTTTAAAATGATTGGTACTTAGTTTTTGTCTAATTTATTGTTTAACTAAAGCGTTAGTAGAGGTTTGTTAAGAGAATATAATGTCGAATATTTCGGAATCGCGTCACAGTGATAAAGGGTTTTTCCGCAATACTTTTAACGAAGAAAGAAACATATTATATTTAGAGGATGCTTTTGTCCACATGAAACATGTTGTCAACATAGTAAAACCAAGGTAAAGTATATTTTTGTCTTTAAAATTTGATAAAAATTTTAAAAATGTTCCTAAATTTTATTTTGTTTTAATTTTATTCTAAAAATTTTTAATTTGTATCAAATATACTCATGACAGCTAATTTTTCAACAAATTTAAGATCAATTCAACAATAATTTCATAAGAACAATCCTCAACACAAGTAACTTAAGCATAATTTTCATGCATTATTGTTAGATTAGTCTTAAATTTTTTGAAAATTTAGCCGTCAAGGGTATATTTAATATAAATCGAAAACTTTTGGAACAAAATTGAAACAAAATAAAACTTAAAGGTATTTTTAAAATTTTTGCCAAACTTCAGGGAGAAAAAGTATACTTTACCCTAAAAACAATATAAACAGTGGGAAAGCTAGAAAGAAAAGTGATGATGAGTCAATACTCAATAGTGGAATAAATAAACTTTTGATTAAAAAAGCAAAAGAAAAAAAAGTTAGAATTTAGAATAAAAAAAGAGTAATAATATATTATTCAACAAAATTTATAATTTTTGCCTAATACTTGACTAACTTTAAATAGTACAAACTAAAATTTGAATTTTAATAGAATAAAAATAGAGTATTTATCAAAAGTATTAGTTAATATGAATAAAAATACTAATCTCTAACATTGTTCACAAAAGAATATTAAATAACCAACTATTTTTTATTTTTATAATATATTTAAATTTAAAAATGTTATTTGTACACTAAAATTAGTCACTAATGTATTTGTGTATAAATACATGTATAATTTAATTTATTTTTAATGTATATTTATATTTCAACATGTATTTTATACTGGTAACTAACTTTGGTGGCTAATTTTGGTGTACGCGTAGCATTACTCGAAATTAATATTAATTAATTCTCAATTTTTTTATGAATAAAAATATTAACCCGTATTACTTTCGAAAACAAGAACTACTGTGTATCACCCGTATAGCCGTATTACTTTTCCATTAGCAATTAGGGGGAGTGTAGGAAGCGCTCTCTGTCTATATATAGATATATGCTATGTCTGCCAAGCAGTATCCGAATCACTAAAAATCATGAGCTGTTCTAATATTTTCATTCCCCTTCTTGTTTCATCGTTTCTTCTTTTCACTTTCTTGCCGGGAGCTGCCCATGGCAGCAAAAAGGTATAGGCTAGGCTCCTATTCTTTTGGAAGTTTTCTACTTCGAATTTGCGATTTTTGTGGTATGATTTATGAATGATTAGTTGTGCAGTTGGTTTTCTAATCTCTTTTTGTTTGTCTACAGTGCTACATTGTGTACTTGGGAGCACATTCTCATGGTCCAACCCCTACCTCTTTTGACTTGGAAACCGCCACATATTCTCATTATGATTTGCTAGGTTCAGTTTTGGGAAGGTATATACACATATAGAAGCATGCATACCTTTATTATTCACTTGAGTACAAAATATTTTGTCAGTTACAAAAACATTATTATATGTTGTGAATATTGTTGGACAGCCATGAGAAAGCGAAAGAGGCCATGATATACTCATACAATAAGCACATCAATGGCTTTGCTGCTTTACTTGACGAGGAAGAAGCAGCAATCGTTGCAGGTGAGAATTCATGTTCACCTTGCTAGCTAGCTAGTCAATCTTTCTCAATTTTGTTTTAAATTAACTATTTATTGACACAACGTGTTGATTGTGGCAGAAAACCCAAATGTGGTTTCTGTGTTCTTGACCAAAAAGCACAAATTGCACACGACACGGTCGTGGGAATTTCTTGGACTACACAGAAATGATAAGAACTCAGCTTGGCCAAAGGGAAGATTTGGTGAAAATACAATAATCGCTAACATTGATACAGGTATCTAGCTTTCATAAATGAAATGCTGTCGGACTTTTGTTAAGTAAATAATGGTTGTTGTGAACAATGTAAATAAATGTTTTAAAATTGGTCGTAAAAACACATTACACTTAAATTATCCACCTAAATCTTAATATTAAGATAATTATCTGCATATTAAATATCTAATATATCTATTATTCATATTATTTAATATTTTCATTATCTATCTATACTTTTCCAATAAATTGCAATTACTATTTACATACAAACCAAATAACTATATGTATAATACGACTTATATTGTTGGGTCGTAATGATAGATTGATAGATGGAAAGAATACAATTTTTGCAAGTTTTCTTTATTTTATTTTTGAAATAATTCTTTCACTTTCAGTTTTAATTTTGTTTTTGAAATTACATTATCCACCTAATTTGTATAATTTTATTCTGAACTCTACACATAGTTGCAAATTGAGAACTAAATTCTATGATATTATTATTAATTAATTGATATTAATACCATGATTGATTGTTAACTTAAATTACTGGATGAATTCTTATTCAATATGATGCTATCAAAAATTGAAACAGCATATCAAAAGTTGAAAAAAAAGGTAAAAAGAAAAGTATAACACCCGTTTTTTTTTTTCTTTTTAAAAAAAATAATCTCTATTGTTAATACTCTACTAATTTCGATTTGAATAGGCGTTTGGCCAGAATCCACGAGTTTCGATGACAAGGGATATGGCCCAATCCCGTCAAAATGGCGCGGGGGTAACGTCTGTCAAATAAACGAATTCCAAAGTTCTAGGAAAAATCCTTGCAACAGGTCACTTTTATTTTTCCTTTCCTTTTTTATTTTTGTCCTTTTGGTATCTGATTCATCTTTCTTTTAGATAGCCTTTTCTTTTTAGTTAGTATATCTATTTCTTGAAAAAAAATTTATATTTGTATTAAGTGTACATTTATTTTATAACTAAATAAAAGATAACTAAAATTTTAACTATATCTTTAAAAACAGAGATAAATAAATCATTTACTTAAAATACACAATTTTTTTATTGGTAAAAAGAAATTTATTTATTCTTTAAATAATAAAAAATGTAAAAGCGTTTAATTTTAACTAGACACATACAGAAGTGTCTTTAAAAAAGATTTTAGTTAAAATATGTGTTTAAGGTACATATTAGGATTTATTATTAGTAGTAAAAAATTTTAAATTTTTTATTTTAATAAGTATATAATAAATATATTAAAAATATTTTTTTATATTTTTATAAAAACTTTATTTTTTAGTTAATAGTTGTAATATATATATATATATATATATATATATATATATCGTACTATATATTAACTAAAAGACCATGATTTTTTACATTGAACATTTTTAATTGAGTTCTAATAACTTTAAGTAATTAGTTTAATCAGTTTTTAATCATTTAAGTAATTGATTTAAATACTCGGTATTTATAAATGGTGACTGGTTAATGTGCCAGAAACCGCTTAGATTTTTTAGTTAAATAGTTAAAAATTGAAAAAGAATTTTCAAATAATAGAAAAATATTTTGTAATGGTTAAAAAATGGCATTTGCTCTTCTAGCAATGGGACTTATTTATTATTTTTTGCTATGAGCATCAGGAAGTTGATTGGAGCAAGATTTTTCAACGTAGCTTTTGAGACATACTATGGGAAACTTGACGGGAAGTTACAGACAGCTCGTGACTTTGTAGGGCACGGGACACACACTTTATCGACAGCAGGTGGCAACTTCGTGGCAGGAGCAAGCGTATTCGCGGTTGGGAATGGCACAGCTAAGGGTGGCTCTCCAAGAGCCAGGGTTGCAGCCTACAAAGTCTGTTGGTCTCTAACGGATCCATCTGATTGCTTTGGGGCCGATATCTTGTCCGCAATCGACCAAGCCATAAACGACGGTGTTGATATCATCTCCGTCTCCATCGGCGACCAATATTTAGTGCACCCTGAAGATATATTCACCGATGAGATATCCATTGGCTCATTCCATGCTATTTCTAACAACATATTGTTCGTTGCCTCTGCTGGAAATGACGGACCAACACCTGGAACCGTCGCTAATGTGGCTCCCTGGATATTCACGGTTGCTGCTAGCACAACAGATAGGAACTTTAGTAGTACCATTACTTTTGGTAACGGTCGACAAATCACCGTACGTCTTATTATTCTCATCTTTAAGCTAGATCATACACACTAAGCTTGTAAATATATGGTAATATGTAATTAATTAATATTTTACAGCATAGCAAAATTAAGTTCATAAATTGTTTCTTGTGATCTTTTTCTTTTCTTTTTTTTTTTTTCCCTCAGGGAGCCAGTTTATTCACAAGCTTGCCACCTAACCAGGCCTTTCCTGTGATCCTTGCTGCTGATGGTAAACTTGCCAATGCCACAACTCGAGATGCGTAAGTACAATTCACTTATCCGAGCCTTGTTTATTATTAAATGGATGGTGAGATTAATTACACACATAATTTTGTTGTTATTATTTTGCGTTTTTGTAGTTCCCTTTGTAGACGAGGAACACTTGACCCAGCAAAAGTCAAGGGAACAATAGTGGACTGCCTCAGGGAAGGAAAAATAAAATCAGTTTCGGAGGGTTTGGAAGCTCTGAAAGCAGGTGCCAGAGCAATACTCATGGAAAATCAAAAGCAAAATGGGGGAACAACTCTTGCTGAGCCTCACATTATGTCGTGTGTGAATTATCCAAATGTCCACCCTCCTCCTATACCACCACACCCACATCATAATATCACTGCTACCACGTAAGTTGTGCATGATCATTCGTTGTATTTTCACAATAAAATATGGTATTCAATCGGAAATGGATGTCTTCAGTTTTTTTAACACTTTAAAGAATCGTAATTTCTTATTATTAATTTGGACCAAAAATAAATATAAAAAAAATGTAATAAAGAATTAGATTAAACAATTGATATCATCTCATTTTTTTTTATTGGAGAGAATCTAATCCTGTATTCAATAAAAATAAAATATTTTTAAAGAAGAGTGTTAGAGATTATAAATTTTGTAATTTATAGTTATCAATTAATTATTAATAATATTTTTAATAGTATGAGATTACTCATTTTTTTTATTAATTAAATATTTACTAAATTTTAATAAAAGTGTTGGTTTCTAAATTTTTCTTATTTTTTAATTCATGAATAATTAATTATAATTTGGTTGTTAATCAGTGGAAAAATGATATATATATATATATATATATATATATATATATATTAGTAATAAAAGATTTGTTATATGTCTGTACACCAAGATGTTAAATTCATTATCAAATATCAACTATTGCAGTGATATTAATAAAATAACGGCGTCTACAACAATAAAGATCTCCCCAGTAAAAACATTCTTTGGAATAAAACCCGCTCCAGTTATGGCTTCATTCTCCTCTAGAGGGCCCAATCAGATTCAGCCATCAATACTCAAGGTCAATACATTTTAATTTTAATTCATTATCAACTACATATATATATATATCACATGTGGTGCCTTGTTTCATAGTAGGTAACTTTCTATTTTATGTTTCAGCCTGATATTACAGCACCAGGAACAAACATACTTGCTGCCTACTCACTATTCGCTAGTGCGTCTGACCTACTAGTAGATGGTCGTCGAGGGTTTCGATTCAATGTGCTACAAGGAACATCTATGGCTTGCCCTCATATCTCTGGAATTGCCGGACTTCTCAAAACTCTTCATCCTCATTGGAGTCCCGCCGCTATTAAGTCTGCAATCATGACCACCGGTACATACTCTATATATATATATATACTTTTTCAAGGTAGTAGCAACCTACCCAACAAAAAATAATCAACTTTAACTAATAAATAATTACCACTTATAACAAGACTTTGAAACTCTAATTTGTTCACATACAGCTATATGGCTACAAATAATGATTTTGAGATATCAGTTAAATTCACTTTCCACTTCAACTATATATGGCTACAATTATTAACTGATATGATTAGATCAATTAAATCCTAATACTATATTATATAGTTTTATTCGACAAATACGTACTAGTTAAATAATAAGAAATGAACCAACAAATGAATCTGAATTGTTCTCGCCACCACTCTCATTTTCTTGTAATTATTGGTTGTTTTGTCTTTTCTGGTCGTCAAATTAGCATTACTTGTCTTATTTTTAATTTACAACATACTTTAACATATTCAGTTATATTTGCCCTTGCAGCAACCACACTAGACAACTCAAACGGCCCTATCAAAGATGCATTTGATGATAAGCTAGCAAATTCTTTTGCTTATGGGTCAGGACATGTTCGACCAAACCTTGCAATAGATCCAGGACTTGTTTATGATCTGCACCTTGACGATTATTTGAACTTCTTATGTGCTTCTGGATACAATCAACAAGCCATTTCAGCACTTAATTTCAACAGGACTTTCACTTGCAAAGGAAATCACAGCATAGACGACTTGAATTATCCTTCAATCACATTGCCAAATCTAAAGTTGAGTCCAGAAACTGTTACTCGTACACTCACCAATGTGGGTCCCCCAGGCACATATAACGTTACTGCCAAAGTGGACGGATGCAAAATTGCTGTTGTGCCCAATTCCTTGACTTTTACTAAATTAAATGAAAAGAAGACCTTCAAGGTTACTGTGCAAGCATCAAGTGTGATTCAGAGTTATAAATATCAATTTGGTGAATTGATATGGACAGATGGAAAGCACAGAGTCAGGAGTCCTATTACAATCCGACGCCGCAAATGAGTTTATGTATATAATGTTACTGTTTAATGTAACCATGGCGAATGTTGTGTGCTTTATTCCTCGTGTATTTATGTTATGTTTTCTTCAGATATGTATTGTGTGTGCGTGCATGAACATGGCTTGTACTATTAATTATTCGAGAATAATATTCAACGTAAAAGTTTGAACTAGTTCTCAATCTCCAAACTGCTTCTAATAATAGAATTTTATAAGTGCCAAGAGTTAGATAATATTCTCATTCTGTAGATGGATTGGGTATATGCTTTCTGATAGTGAGGGGTGACGACTCTGTTTTTGTGGTGGGAGGAGTGGAACAAACGAATTAATGAAGATAGCATTACAATCTCAAGAAATTGATGATCTAATAAAGTTGGAAACTCAGGTGCGTCGACTTTATGTGAAGTTTATAGCTGAAAGTCGTTAGACGTCAAATAAGTCAAATCATCTAACGGCTCTCACTTATCAACTTCACGTGAAGTCGACTGCACCTGAGTTTTTACCTCTAATAATATTAGTAGGATCCAAAAGGATAAGCAGTAAGGGTTTTACCAAATTAAAAGGATAAGCGTTCATTTGTTTATTGAATTGTCATTTACTTTACAGTAAGTCTCAAATACACCTAAAAGATTCTTTTAAACATTATTGGTGATGTGAAACACCAGCAGTGACCACACTGCTTTTGGCCTTGTTGTCATCCATTTCGAATCTCTAAAAGGACGCACCAAATGATATCATATCCACTTCATCTAGTATTATTACCAACAATAATCACGAGGAATTTCGTAAATTCATAAAGTGGGCAACATAATGTTTTTAATTTCTTGTCTCTAGTACTAACATATCGATATGGATTATATTAGGATCAGTGGTGTGGGATCATCTGCTACTACTAACGTTTGTTACGTGGAGAATCAAGTTTAAGTCAACATTATTTAGTGATGATGTGCCCAAAAAAAAGGAGTAGTGATGCAAACTTGGTTGTAATTATTTCGAGTGAGTTGATTAGCTTAGTAGGAATTCAACTTTTTTTTTTATGTAGACAGCTCCATGTCTCCAATAACGAAAACATAATTTATCTTTGCATTGTTCCGTCGTACATATATGCCGTTTAAAGTCTCCCTTGACTGAGTTGTATCAATTATTATATATATGATGTTGCTTTTATATAATATTGGATCTATTGTCTGAAAATAATTATCTTCTAAAGTTTCAGTACGTATATTGAAACGGTTCCACTACGTTACCAACAACATATCTGCCAACTTCTGCCAATTCTTATTTATAATTGTGTTTCATGGAAGTATGTTCGTGGATGTGTCTAATAAAAATGTCTTTTTTATAGCTGTGTTTAATAGAAATGTTTTTATAGATATATTAATTATTAGACACATCCACGAACACACTTCCATGAAACACAATTATAAATAAGAGTTGGCAGAAGTTGGCAAATATGCTGTTGGTAACGTAGACTTTTCCATATTGAAATATTATTAAAGTTACAATTATAAAAATGAATTATATTATTTTGACAGAAATGTATATCCTATTTATTAACAAATTATAAAATAATTATTAATAATTACAATTTAATATAGAATGTTAAAAATTAATATTGTATAAATCTAAATTAGACGATAATTTTTAATATTAAAAATAAATATTGATAACGATAAAATTTTAGATAAAATATATTAAACCACCAGCATCGTATCCATATATATTGGGTATATATAGTATGAACGCATACAAGACAAATGGACAACAATTCTATATATATCTACGTCGCATAAAAAAGAAAAGGGCTTCTCTACTGAATGAGTGAATGTATTCTTTCTAGGAATGAAATGAAATTCCAGGTCTAATGATTTTCTTTTGCATTGGATGGAGATTCGAGAGGAAGCTCTTTTTTTCAACTTTAGACAAAAAAAATTAAGAGGACGCTTTAAGAGAAAATTGACGCTTTTTAATTTTAGTGTTATAATTTCAGTCGTATTTTCTAACAATGTAAAATATGTATTTTTTTTATGAATATTATAAATGTAATGGTCAGATTTATGGTTTTTATTTTTTTTTAAATATGTAAATTTTAGGGTCACATTTATTTTTTTATTTTAAAATTTTTTAGATATACTAATATGATCTTTTGATCTGTGCCCTATGAAATATGAGGATCCGAGTTATTATTAAAATAAAAAAAATTAAAATTTATATAAAAAAAACGTAAATTAACCATAATACTAAATTATACACAATTTTTTTCATTTCTAAAAAATTAGAATAAAAAGAACAGGGAATAAAAATAGAAAAATGCTAGATGGCTAATAGTCTAATAGAATTTAAAATTTATTATTTTTTATCATCACTTTTAGTTATTAATTCAATTTTTTTAGTCTAATAATTTAATATATTTTTAGTATATATTTTTAAATATTAATAATTAATTAATAGTTAAAAATAATAAATTTTATTGATGATCTAATGTTTTTCATAATAATAATCACATGCACAGGTGTCTTGCATTGAAATAATAAGTACGGGTTTAAAAAATAATAAATAAAGAGCACTAGAAGAAAAGTGTGACATAGCTAGCAAAAGTCTAGAGAAGAAAAATAAAAAGAAGAGAGAAAGTATGCCTCATTACATTTTGGAAAAGAAAAAGCTAAAGGTAGGGGAGGGAAAAACAATGGCAACAGAACAAACAACATAATGAAGTATACACCTTTTTTAAATTTGGCATCTAATTAAACATCCTGATCATTCACTAATTATCTCCTTCAAAGGCTCAATACAAGGGATAGCTATGTAGATTCAATATCATTATTACACTCCTGTTGAGATAATTTATGGCAAGTTGTTTTTTCATTTTCTGAAAACATGCTGAAATCAAACTTATAGGCATCACTACTCATTCCAAAGGAGAAGAAGAATTAATGAAGTGATTAGTAGCTGTTATCAAAACCCCTGTAGGAAGTTTTGTTTTACTTAATTTTGTTGTCTGAATGATTATTAAACGATCGCTTCAACAAAGATTAAGATCGGATTTAAGCCTTTATGGATGCATTTCTGAAACTGTGGAGCTGTCATTGAGCGTTCGAGAATGCAAAATGGAAACTGTTTTTAGTATTGTGGAGTTGAATGTTTTGGGATGTCGGTATAATAGTTGAGACTTTATCTTATGTGCATATGATATTTTCTACCTGATTAACAATTAATTTGTCATGAATCTTAATTTTATTTAAAAATTTGTTATTAACTAATAAATTATTATATATACAAAACAAAAATTTAAACTCTCAATATTTATTTAAATAGATTAATAAACTAATCTAATCACTATACCACCTCAAGATGGTTAATATTTCTCCTTTTTAATGAGCTTGAACTCATGTAATGATAACTATTTTTTTTTTTTGGTCTTACTTTGTCTTTGAAATTAACAATTTACCTACCAAAGGTGATATGGACGGTTTTGTTGGAAAATATTAATCTTTTTAAAAATTATAGAGGATTCATATTTAATTATCTAAAAATGAAATTGATGTGAAAGTTTATTTAAATATATAAATAATTTTATTATAAAAAATAACAAAAATATTTAAAAATCAGTTTTTGCAAACAAAAATTTCCAAATCCAAAAATTGGATATAAAATTTAATAAATACACACTTAAAATTCACATTTTTTAATAAATTTATTCATATATAAAATATCATTAAAAAAAATAGAAAATGAAGTTGAGCACCTGGTCTCCCCTCTTCTCTTTTACTGTTAACGTATATCATATATGCATAATAATTTGGCTATTTTTTTATATAGTTTTTCTTTTTAACAATAAAAAAATATTAGGTGTTTTCCAGTTTTGCTAAAATAGGGAATACATGCAAAAGGGTAAAATTACTGGGACAATTTCTAATTTTTCTCAAAAAATTAAAGAAAATTAAAAAGAAAAAAATGGGGTGCACAATTTCGAGTTAAGCCCCACTTTGGTCCCTGAGATTGACGAGTTGCATTGATTTAGTCCTCCAGATCCCGATTGCACTAAATTAGTCCTCCAAATTTGAAAAAATGCACCACGTTAGTCCTTACTCTATTTTTCATCACCGGAGGACTGACGCCGTTAGTGACTTGGCAAATATTGCCACGCTGGACACACTAACGGTTATATGACGTGGCCTAAAGTTTGATTTGCTCCAATTTAGTCCTTATCCCCCTTTTAAAACCTAAGTTCATCCTGTGACCCCATCATCTTCTTCTTCTTTTCGTTTCTCTTTAGTTCTTCGTCTCCTACTCCCTTCTGAGTTTACCAGCATGATTGCAAGTGGGAGCCAGAGTTCCATGCGGTCCAACACAAGGAGTTTCAGTCGAAGTAGAGCATCGGGTGTTCCGCAGTGATGTGGGTGTGGGTGCCGCCCTATTCTTCGGTGGTCTACAACAGAGGCTAACCCTAACAAGCCATTCTTTGGGTGCCCTAACTACAATATTAATGGTAAGAGGTGGTGTGGTTTGTTTGTTTGGGCTGACATTGGAGAAGAAGGCCTGAGAGGAAGGGTAATGTCTACTGTGGATGGTGACCAAGTTAGGGTAGATTTGGCTTGGAGAATTGGGAAGATAGAAGCTGAAGTTAGAACCCAAAAAATGTACATTCTAGTTTTGGCTTTGTTTATAGTTTTTGTTGTTGGTTTTATGTTGGTAGTTAAAGCTTGAAGATGACTTTGTGTTACTGTGTTCAGGGTGGAAGTGTATTAGAAGAAAGAAAAATTCTCCTTCTCAAATGTCATAGTTGTTTTCTGTCATTCAATGAAATTGCTGAAAGAAATTGCAAAAAAATGCATCTGAAGTAGCATAATTGAAGCTGAAAGAAATTGTCACAATAATAATATCCATATCAATAAGTTTTAACAAAAGTAACAATAATCCTGCTATATTAATGACAACTCTTAAGACAAGTAAAGAGTAGGTCTAATTCCAAAATACACCTTAGCCAAAGGACACAGAGTGTCATCATTGTCATATTGTATTCAAATATATTAAAAGTCTACTGCCATAAATTCAGTCCACAAAACAAAAAGCATGATTTACAAAAAGATTCAAAGTTTCATCCAAAATAGGAAAAAACAGGATCAAGTACATCTTCATTTCTTCTTCCTTGGTGGCTTGAAGCCAGGTGTTGGGACAAATTTCAGGAAGTTAGCCAGTCTTGAAGATGTGGCTGAGCTTGCTCCTTGTAGTGGATCCACAGTGATCGATCCTGATGGTGGTGTGGAGGACCTCCTTCTGGTCTGCAACATGGATGGCCTCGCAGGTGGATCCTGTTTCAGTAGGACATAAATTCAGTTGAACGTGGACAACAATTTTGAGTATGAGTTGTGAAACTAAATGTAACTACCTCTTGACTATGTTGGGACTATTGTGCATCGGAGTAGTTTGACTGGAAGAGGTCAATCTCAACTGGTGCAGGTGGCTGAGCAGGGGCTTCTGGAGCAGCTTGAGAAGGTGCTTCTGGAGGAGCCTGAGCAGGTGCATCTGGAGGAGCTTGAGTAGGTGCTTGTTCAGTGGGTTTTGTCTTAGCAGCAGCTGCAGCTGCATCAGCAAGAGCTTGAGCAACATCAGCTGCTCTCTTTTTTGGACAACCCCTCTTTGTGTGCCCCTTTTGTAGACAGTATTTGCAAGTAAACGGTTTTAGTTGTCTCTTTAGAGTCCCAGTTACCTTAGATTTCTTGCTTCCCTCATTACCCTCGTCTGCATCCTTTCTCCTTTTCTTTGTTACTGGTCCTGGCTTCTTCTTTTTCTTTGGAGCTTGTGGTCTATTCTGCTCAGATTTTTCCCAAAGAGATTGTTCAGGTAATGGATTTATATAATGTGCATAAGTGTCTCTATATGCGTCCATGGTGAGCCACTTATGACAGAAATCTTCAAGTCTCTTATTCACCCTTGCGAGGGCTACACACGCATGCACACAGGGCATTCCTGAAGGAATTAACAAAGTAATGTGTCATTAAAGTATTTAACACAGGTCTATTGGTTAATAAAGTATTAATTACCTGTTAGCATCCAAAATTGACATGTGCAGAGTCGCTTGCCCAAATCCACTACCATGTTAGTTGGATGACCATGAACTTCAAACTTCTCATACTCATCATCCCCTGTCCAGATTGTCATCCAACTTTTAGACTCCTTCCTGATCTTGTCCAACCTACTTTGAACCACTGGTGGTAGCTTTCCCACATGGTTGGCTAACTTAACTTTGTTTTTAGCGATTGTTCTCATGACAAACATTCTGACCTCCTCAAGTAGCGTGATGATTGGCTTGGCCCTTGCTTCCTTAATTCTTGCATTAAAGACCTCGCAAGCGTTATTGCAGATATTATCCAGTTTAGGAGCATGACTAAATGCTGACTTTGTCCAGGACTCCATAGGCCACTTGTTCAGGTAATTCCACGCCTCTTCATTAATTTTCTTAATCTTCTTCATATTGTCAGAGAAATCTTGATAAGTTGTTGATCGTGCGCATTTCCAAAGTAAACCCCTTAACTCTAAATCCTTCCACTGCTTGTTAAAATTTCTCCATAAGTGCCACACGCAGAACCTATGGTGGACATGAGGCATTACCTCCTAGACTGCAAAAAGCAGGCCCTGCATGTGAATCAGATACAATACGTGATATATAATAGTCCTTTAGTTACAAATCGTGATACATAATAGTCCCTAAGTTACACATCGTGATACATAATAGTCCCTGAGATACAATTCGTGACACATAATAGTCCCTGACTTACAATACGTGATACATAATAGTCCCTAAGTCATGTTACCAGCATACTATACACAAACAGTATAATCAGTTCACAGCTATTCAGACCATCATGTGGACACATAATACTCAAAGAACTTACATTAACTAGTAATAGGCTATACCATAAGAACTGTTCTAATAATACAACCTACTATGAAAGGGCATGCACTAGCAATTTATACTTGCCTTCTGCATGTCGCTCATGAAGCACCATTTGTTTTCTTTATAGTTTCCGAGGTCCTCATGGAGTAGCTCCAGAAACCACCTCCAGTTCTCCGTGTTCTCGACATCCACAATTGCCCATGCTATAACATAGATGTGATGATTTGCGTCCTGACCCACAGCGGGTGGAATCTGGCCTCCAGTTTGAGCTTTAAGGAACGCACCATCTAAACCAATCAGTCGCTGCACCCTGCCTTAAAACCATTATTGCACCCACTAAGACATACATACATCCTCTGAAAGATCACCTCTCCATCTGGTTGGGGGATGGTTCCTATTCTAACTGTTGAACCCGGATTACACTTTAATAGGGTTTCTCCATAGTCCCTTACCATTGCATATTGGGCCTTCTCATCTCCATACACCACAGCTCTAGCGTCTGCCAAGGCTCTAGAAATTGAATTCTTATTTAGCACCAGATCACACTTGGACTTGAAGTAGACAGCTGCCTCACATTGTCTGAAGTTAGGATATTTCCTAACCTTCTTCACTAACTTGCTAGTCAACCAGTTCCTATTTGCAGCTCGGTTGGTGGTCTCTCTAGCACACGTGTGGTCGTCATTGAAGGTTTTTATCTGCCAACATGTCTCCTCATGATCTCGTGAGGCATATACCACCCACTTGCACTCCTCAGCCTTACAGACAGCCCTGCATCTCACAGCATCGTTCTTAATAAACTGAATCCTCCTACCTTCTTGAATTGTAAACTCTCTCACTGCCTCTCTGAACTCAGACTTTGTATTAAACTTCATCCCCCACCTCAAGTTTTAAATCACCAAACCGAATACCATCTCTAAATACCGGGAATACATCATCTGGCTCTTCTTCAGAAAATTCATCTTCCAAAGGAGGAGGAGTCTTCATTTCCTCCGAGTACCAAGAGTTAGCACCATCAGACTCTGCTCCAGGATCATATGAGTTGTCTAGGTTTTCATCTCCTATCACAGGGACTTCTAAGAAACTTAAGTCCACATCACACTCCTCATCATCCACCACCAATGCATCATCATCGTTAAGAAACTTCCTCTTAGACTTTGCTAGTCCCTTAGCAGGTGCATGCTTCGACCCAGGCTCTCTGCTCTTGGTCTCACATTTTTTAACAACATCATCATCACTTGAGCTATCATCTCTCCCAGGATCATATGAACTGTCCTCTGTGGTGTGTTCATCTTCAGAAGAAGACAACCTCAGCACTTGTTTTTTCTTCTCATGTTGCTGCCTTGTCCTCACTTGTGAAGCAGACCTTGTGCAATAGGCTTTAGTTCTGATTTTGGGCTTTGACTTTGGTTTGGGCTTGGACACAAAAAAATTTCTTTTCAGCACCAGTTCCACACAATGATCTCTTTAAGATAGTTTTCATCAACTACATTCATACATTACAGAAACATATATCAAAATAAAACACATTTATCCACCATCGGAACAGAGCATGAAGACAAACCCCAAAAAAACAGTTGCAGACAACATCGAAATAAAACCCTAGCCAAAATTTCACTACAAACCTTAGGCAAAAACAATATACAAAGCAATAAACTATGATCAACAACCATCAACGCATTCCCTAAAATTTGAAAAAATAAATTTTTAAAATCTTCACTAACCTCGGTGACAGAACAGAAGCTCCTTGTTGCAGCAAAGTACCTCCTCAGACAACTGTACAGTGTTCACTCGTGATCAAACAGTCTCCGGAATCCTATTGCTTACTCGTTCCTATTTTCAGTGAGTAACGGAAGAGAGACGTTTTTCCTTTGCGTCACTCATGGAGGGGTTGAAGACGAAGAGTGGAGACAAAAGAGGGAGAGGCCAACGTTTTGTTTTCCATCGCATAGAAACGATGTCGCTCAAAAGGGGTTTTTAGCGCCAATTTAGAAACGACGCCGTTTCCTAGTGTCCAGCGTGGCAATATTTGCCAAGTCACTAACGGCGTCAGTCCTCCGGTGACAGAAAATAGGGTAAGGACTAACGTGCTGCATTTTTTTGAATCTGGGGGACTAATTTAGTGCAATCGAGATCTGGAGAACTAAATCAGTGTAACTCGTCAATCTCAGAGACTAAAGTGGGGCTTAACTCGCATAATTTCCCTTGCTCCTTAAATGTTTTTAAAGGAAATGGAAGACGGAATGTTTTCCCTTCTCCTTATAGTTAAAAAAGAAAATTTTAAACGGATAATTTGTGTTTTTCCAAAAAATAATTTGACAAAATGAAATGGACGGGGAAGCACTGCGCCACACACCCATAAAACATGAAGACCCACCATTTCCGCAATAATTTAGCAGATCACACATAACGAATACAAGATTAAAATATAAGTGGGTCATAAGGTCATATGGCTTACGGGTTACCAGGCTCTTTAAGTTATTCTGGTAAGGTTTTAGCCACATCCCACACCCTACCTGGCCTGGTTTTCTTATTGTCAGTCTTCTTTTCACCTGAACATTTGACCCATCATTTTCTGGTATATACTATATAGTTTCACCTTCCTTTCTACCAAAAGCCCAACTCTCATCCTTCCTCCAATATTTTATTCAAGGACCCAAAAAAAATACTTACAATCACTTTCAGTTTTTGCCTCCAAAAGATTTAACTTCTAACAAAATAAATAAAAAAAATAATCAAGTTGGATTGATGTAACGGTTACCCATTAGTCTGCTTAAGTAAGTGTTGGAGATTCGAATTCTTTGCATGCAGTAATTCATTGGCCAGCGACAAATTCTTAAATGGAGTTTCAATCCGTGACAGATTAGTCCTTGGAAAGATATGTGACTCGAACCCGCGACCTCTTAATTGAGTATGGGGAGTCTATGCCATTTGAGCTATAACTCATTGGCAAAATTAAAAGATAAAATTAAAATATATTTCAAGTTTTACCAATAAAATCAAGAATTAGTTTAGTCATAGTTCAATTTTTCCTATTAATAGCTTTGTTCTATTTTTATTGAGAAATTTAACAATGACATTGCTCTACTTTCATTCGTTCATTCTAACTCAACAAGCTTATCTGCTTTTGTGATTGGTTGGTACAAAACCTAACCAAAGAAAGTAACCTTAACTCATACATATAAAGGGTACACAACACACTGCCAAAGTAAACAAGCTTAAGAATTAAGACACAGGAGGATTATTTTATATATATGAAGTATGAATCATTAGATCATAATGAAGCAATCACGTAAGTGCACTTCCCGGTCCTTCAATGAGTTGCCCAACTTAGGGTCTGTATTGTGTTATCCATCTTTATATTTGACATGTACATATGCCACATTCTTTTTTCTAGTTTATAGTCTCATCCTTCTTTTCCACCCAAATTAAGAATTGAGTTCAAAGACAAAGACACAATGATTAGCATATCCCAGTAACCAGTATGCAAAATGATTAAACAAGCCTATGGTACAGTTGCCCATAACTCATACATACATGTTACACACACACTCACAAATTGAACACGCCTATGATACAGTTGCGTTACATGAACCCCCATTAGATCACACTAATTCATAAGAAACGGGTGAGATTAATCATTAATCACACAAGTGGAGCTTCCAATAATTCTTGATTGAGTTGTCCAAGTCTGATCATGGGAAAGTGGTCATCAGAGAAAGGTGATTTTCCCATCATGAGTTCTTTAGACACTTGATGCATGCTTGGCCGAAATTGTGGATTTTGGCTCAAACACTCAAGCGCCCACTTTGTGATTAACATGATTTCCCCAGCAACTGACTTCTCAGGATGGGGAGGCCTTTGATCAATTACATCAACCAACAACAAATTGTATGTTATTGATGCGGTTGATGGTGACAACAATGAATTGATCATATCTCCCGGATGCTTTCCCACAAGGATTTCGAAACAAAGCACTCCAAAGCTATACACATCACTTTTTGTAGTCACCTCCAAACTCTGAGCAAGTTCTATAACATTGAAAATTTAAAGTTAGTCATTCATAAATCCATATATGGTTTTAGTATCAAGGTAAAATGGATTTATTACCTGGAGCACCATAGCCATAGGTGACTGCAAGTGTGGTCCAATTTGAACCTGGCTTTAGAAACTTAGCTGTCCCAAAATCAGAGACATGAGCTTCATCTTCTGAATCCAGAAGAATATTCTTGCTTGATATGTCACGATGAACTATAGGGGGCACGCAATCATGATGGATATATGATAAAGCATTAGCAACTCCTCTAACCACATTCACTCGCTTCTTCCAATCAAATGCACTTGCTTCTGCTTCATTGCTTAGTACTTGATCCAAACTGCCACCTTCCAGGAATTCATAAACCAAAAAAGAGAACCGGGAATGCTGGCAAAATCCATATAGCTTTATGATGTTGCGGTGCTTGATTTCTGTCAGTGCTTCAATTTCACTTTTAAATGATTTCAAATTGGACTTGTCCTCTGGATCTGATTCTGCATGAATTTTCTTCACAGCAACAACCATACCTGAAGGTAACTCAGCTCTGTAAACAGATCCTTGCCCTCCAAATCCAATGAGATATTTGTCATCAAAATTCTTGGTAGCTTCAATGATAGTTTCAAATGCCATTTTTCCATCATGGCTCCATATGGAAAAGTGTTCTTCTGATTGTATTTCTTTGGCTGAGTCTTCTTTCTTTCTCACACTTCTACAAATAATATACATTAAAACACCCACCACACAAAGCACAAGTACTAGTATTCCAAAGATAAGAAACAATACTAATTGCATGGCCTTGTGACTCTTTTGGCTATAGCTATTAGTTTTGCATTGCACCAAGCCAGTGACATTACCACACAAGCCTTTGTTACCTTTCAGTGACTCAATTGTAGCAGTGCGAAAGGCCTTACTTTCTGGAAGTGGCCCTTCTAACTGGTTGTATGATACATTGACAGATGTCAAGGTTGACATGCCACCAAAAGTGGATGGAATATTGCCAGAGAGATTATTGTGTGAGAGGTTCAACAACTGCAAGTGCGTCAACTGTCCAAGCACATTTGGAATAGTTCCATTCAAGAAATTCCTGCTAAGATCAAGAGAAGATAGAGGTTGGAATGAACCAAAGTGAGAGGGGATGCCTCCCTCTAGCTTGTTGTTGCTCAAATTCAATTCCAACAAGTTGGGTAACTCAACAACTTCTGTTGGTATGTTACCACTCAACTCATTTCCTGCTAGATGCAAGATTTGCAAATTCTGCAGTGATCCTAATTCTGTTGGAATGTTTCCTGAGAGAAGATTATCACTGATCTTGAGTTCAAGCAAACTTTTCATTCTCCCTAATTCTTTCGGAATCTTCCCTGTCAATCGGTTTGAGGAAAGTTGAATCCTGCCAAGTTTGGTAGCCTTCACAATTTGTGGTGGTATACCACTGGAAACATTATTGTTGGATATGATCAAGTTCTGAAGACTATGACATTTGCCCCAGTTTGATGAAATTTGGCCATAAAATTTATTATCACTCAAATCAATATGTTTCAAATTGGGATATATGCCAAAGTCTTTCGATATGTCACCTTCCAACTGGTTTCCCTCTAATGTGATTCTAACAATACTAGAGCAATTCTTCAAGCTTCTTGGAACTGGACCGGTAAAACGGTTGTGCTCAGCAGCAAAGTACAAGAGTGACTCACCTGAGCAGATTTGAGGTGGCAAATGACCGGTGAAATTATTTTGGGCCACTAAAAAATCTTGCAACAATGTCATGTTATTAATGCCCTGTGGGATGGAGCCAGTAAGCATGTTGTTGGACAATTCTAATGAAAAGAGGCTTTTCAAGTTTCCAATTGTGTCAGGAATGGATCCACTGAGTTTATTATATTGGAAAGTCAAGTAGTTCAAATTGAACAGATTACCTATAGAGGAAGGAATTGGTCCAGAAAAATTGTTAAATCTCAGGTATAGTTCGGTGAGCTTTGTCAAATTTCCAAGTGTGGGAGGAATGGAGCCAGAAAGGTGGTTGCCCTCAAGTGAAAGGGAATTCAAATTGGGGGCTAAGTTATCTATGTAATTTGGGATAGATCCGGAAAGTTCATTGCCAAAGAGCCATATCAAGGTCAAAGTAGACATGTTCCAGATAGAGGGTGGGATTGGTCCAGACAGTGTGTTATTAGGAATGTAAATTTGTTGCAGATTGCTCAAGTTACCAATTGTAGAAGGGATAACACCAGAGAGAGTGTTATATGAGAATTCAATCGTCTGAAGGTTTGTCATCATTCCTATTTCCATTGGAATGGAACCAGAAAGATAATTATTTATAAAAGAAAAATACTCAAGGTTGGTCAATTTGCCAATCCCAGTAGGAATGTGGCCAGAGAGATTGTTGTTTCCAAAATCTAGATATGTTAAGTTGGACAAATTTCCTATAGACTCAGGGATTTGGCCACTTAGATGGCATTCGAAAAGATCAAGCCCGCGAAGACTTGTCAAGGTGAAGATCTCTTTAGGAATGGAACCCTCAAAGAAGTTTTTGGACAAGTTCAATTGATTAACTCTGGACAAGTTAGCAATCTGTGGGGGAATGGTTCCATGGAATAAGTTGTTGTATATGTTTATGCTAAGGAGGTTGGGGAATGAAGAGAAGGTGAGAGTATGGAGTGTACCTTTGAGTCCAAAATTTTGAATATCCATGCTTGTGATTGACTTTGTTTTATCACACTGAATTCCTCTCCATCTGCATGGACTTGTGCCGTTGTTCCAAGATGACAACTTAACTTGGCTTTGGCTGTCAAGAGTGGCCTTCCACTTCAAGAGTGCATTTGCTTCCCTGTTTTCATCAATTGCAGCTGAGGCCATATTTATGAGGACACTAAGAACTATGCATATAGTTACCCTGCATGCCATCATAACCCTGATTTTTTGGAACATGGTTCAAGCTGAATAAGTATAATAACAAGACTTTTTGGATCAATCAAAGATGCAATGCATTCAAAGGCTGAAGATAGTTCTGGTGTATGGATATACTGATATATATAAAAGTAACCAAGTGCAACTAATGAGTGGCCGATCCTGCACTTTGGAAAGTTTTGCACAAAGGAAAACAAAATCCATTTTTTAACCGGACCACCCCACTTCAAAGGTTGAATTATTGTTGTGTGGAAAAATCTTCATTGCTTTAGCAAAAGGTTATGTTGTGTCGGCTTCACACCACAAAAGATATTTTTATTAATGGTTTAGTTGTTAATCTTTTAGCTAAATCTGAACGAGACCTTTATTCAGTGTGATTAATGAAGATAAACAAAGAAAAGAAGACCAAGAAGAAAAAAATATATGAAAAGGGAAAGAAATAGGAACAAGTGAGTCTACTTGTGTTCCATATGGCATATTTTTTTCCTTTTCTTCATAATTTACATCTAAACATATTGTGTCGCGATTTGCCATATAAATATGGGTTTCATTTTTCCTTTTCTAATCAACTATGAACTATGTGAATTACATCTATTTTAGATTCTTAAATTTAATCTAAAACTGTACTTAAACGTCTATTCTATATTATTTAGTGTTTGTGTAGTTTTTCTTTTTCATATACTTTTTTTGTGTGTCTTAGTTGATTTTATTAAGCATAGAACAGGTTACTTATGTGTCTTTGATAATTTCAGGCCAATAACTCGTTATTTAGTTCTGCGTACAAGGGACCTTGGGCTTTGCAGTATTGTATTGGACTATGTTCTTGTCTTGGCCTTGCAACATTTGTAGCCTTGTAAAATTAGGCCTCTTTCAGGAGGCCCAGACCAACAACGTAAAAACAACTATGTTCCTTGTTAGTTAAAAGCATCATCCTGAACAAAAAACAAAAAAAAAAAGTTAAAACCAACATTAAAAGAAAAGTGATAACTTATTTATAACCAACGTTGAATTTGTCAATGAGCTTTCTTTCACATGGCATATCTCTTCCTCTCCAACTTAAAGATCAAGGGTTCAAATATTAAAAATTGCAATTGAGGAGAAAATTTGATAAATGTGTGAGGGGTGTGTTGTGAGTCTTTCGAGTGTCTAACAATTCTTTTCCCACTTTCTATGTCAGATACTATGTTTTGTATCTGTGTGTTTATATATATGTCGTACAAAGTCAAATGCTTTCTCTTTAATTTTTCATTGCTAATAAGTGGTTTCATACTGCTACCTAAGACTAAGAAAGAACATGCATTGGATTCCATTTGGTTGTTTGAAAAACTTCCGTCCGTTATACAAAATTTCGTGCTCAGCTTCTTATATTCACACGAGGACTTTCTTTGTGTTTTTGTATTATAAATGTTATTTGAGGTTGATTTTTTTTTTATATAGAAAGAATATTGGCATATTTTTTGAAAATGGGATTATTTAGTATAATTATAGATGGGTGGATTTTGTAGGTGAGAAGTCAAGTGTGGGAGGAATGTTGCAACATGTGGGGGCGTATTGGACACGTGGTAATATTGGTCAATACGTAGGGAGCGTGTTGAATAATTTTTACAACGGTCCCGCTACGTTACCAACAGCATATTTGCCAACTTCTGCCAACTCTTATTGATAACTGTGTTTTATGGAAGTGTCTTCTTGGATGTGTCTAATAAAAATATCTTTTTTATGGCTGTGTTTAATAGAAGTGTCTTTATAAATATATTTTCTGGATGTGTCTCTTTATATATGTATTTAAAATATAATAATTAATTATTGTTAGCAATAAGTTGGTAGATAATATGTTAGTACTCTATACTTTTCCTTTTTCTAATATTATAATACATTTTAAATGTCAATATTCAATCAAAACATTATTTCCATTTCCATATTAAAAATAATTTCTGGTTATTTGAATGATAGTAAATTTTTGTTACACTCGATTTATTATTAGAATAAACTACTATTTTTGTTATAAAAATTTTGATTACTGATAATTTTAACCGTAAAATAATGTAAATTAACTCTAATTTATTAAAAATGGAGTCCATTTAACAAAATTATTTAGAATGTTAAACAAAATAAGTTTATATTTTTCATAATAAAAAGTAATAATTTATTTATGCATTTTACCATGAAAAGAAAATAAAATAAAATAAGAAAATATAAAAATAGAGTTTTCCTATAAAATTAATACTTTCGAATATTATCTCACTAATAAAGGGTTTGTGATTTGTCTGCATAAAGAAAGAAAGTGTGTTATGATATTGCCTTATGGTCCTTGTTCTCTTTGCTTTGGAAGATGCTTTTGCCCCAAAAAACATTAAAATAACCTGAAGCTCATGAAACATGCTGCTCCAAAATTATAAACTAGTAAGAATTAAAGAAGTCGTCGATAGAAATTTTCCTTCTTTTCCAAGTGTAACCCTACCCATTAATTCATTATATCAACACCCATATCATATCATATACTTTATATTTGAGAAACATATACCTTTCCCCAATATAATCTAATTTAATATGAAACTAATCTTGGAGAAAGAATAAAAAACAAAAGAGGATTGGAATATGCGTTGTGACATTTTGCTTTTCCAAAAGCAAAAGCTGAGTGAAGAAGAAGCACTTTGTGAAGACCAATAAGCGCGCGTAAGACACTAATAGAGATAAAGGAACATTAACATAATAGGCGAGGAATTGATGAATCCCCTATATAATTGAATTGTATGCTATGTCTGCCAAGCAATTCCCACATTCAAATGGGCAAATCTAGTTTTTACTACCTTAATCTTCCCCTTATTATTACCATATCATTTCTTCTCATAGCATTTTTGCCGGATGCTGTTCATAGCAGCAAAAAGGTAGCTTCAGTTCTATTTGTTTCTTGCTTAATTTCTTATGGAAAAAAAATATATTGTAATTATTGTTGTAAGTTGTAATCTTTGTGGTAACATGTTGCATTTCACCAATATATATATATATATATATGTACAGTGCTACATTGTATACCTAGGAGCACATTCTCATGGCCCAAACCCTACCTCTGTTGACCTTGAAGCCGCAACAAATTATCATTACAATTTACTAGGTTCAGTTTTGGGAAGGTACGTACAAAATATTTTTCTCTTATTATTATTAAACTTTTGCTTATGATAGACACAAAGCTTAAGAAAAGACACCACTACATATGATAAGTATTTTATCTAAATATAGTGGGAGTAGTTTAGTAAAGTTAAGCGTATAAAAACCATTAAATAATTCTTCCATGAAAATATATAATTGATTAATTATATCGTGTGTATGCGTATTGGTTCTTTGACAGCCATGAGAAAGGGAAAGAGGCCATTATCTATTCATATAATAAGCACATAAATGGTTTTGCTGCGCTTCTTGAAGAGGAAGAAGCAGCACATGTTGCAAGTGAGAATGCTTCCGATCCATAGTTCCATTATTTTTATTATCAACGTCGCTTTCCATTATTGGTTCATTGACCTCCAATGTAATACAGTAATAATTAGTAATTACCTAGTCAATTTATCTCAATTTTGTTTCAAATAAGTTGACACTGAATTAATTATTAATTAATGATAAATGTTTGTAATAATCGGGGCAGAAATACCGAATGTGGTGTCTGTGTTCTTGACCAAGGAGCACAAATTGCACACAACCCGGTCATGGGAATTTCTTGGACTACACAGAAATGACAAGAACTCAGCATGGCCAAAGGGAAGATTTGGTGAAAATACGATCATTGCTAACATTGACACAGGTAATTAATTAATTAAGATTGAATTTATATTCCAACACAGAAAATGATTTTATAATTAATACCAAACTTTTTCTTGCATAACAAGTGTACTAAATTAGTGTCTATCTTTTCCTTCTTTTTTGATAAACTGCCTATCATTTAATATAAAATATCATTCTCCAAATTAAATTATTTCTCCTTGAATAGGAGTTTGGCCAGAATCACAGAGTTTCAGTGACAAAGGATATGGCCCCATTCCATCAAAATGGCGCGGTGGTAATGTCTGTCAAATACCTGATAACAAGAAAAATCCTTGCAACAGGTTATGCTTTAACTTTTTATATTTTCTATTTTCAAAATTGAGGAAAAAAATTGATTTTCTTTTTCAACAAAATGTTGCTGGATTTTAATGTTGTGGTGTAAACAGGAAGTTAATTGGAGCAAGATACTACAACAGTGCTTTCCAAGCTTACAATGGGAAGCTAAACCCGTTGCTACTGACAGCACGTGACTTCGTGGGGCATGGGACCCACACTCTGTCAACGGCAGGTGGCAACTTTGTGGCAGGTGCAAGCGTGTTTGCGGTTGGGAATGGCACCGCAAAGGGTGGGTCTCCAAGAGCCAGAGTTGCGGCTTACAAGGTTTGTTGGTCGCTAACTGACCCAGCCAGTTGCTATGGCGCCGATGTGTTGGCCGCAATAGACCAAGCCTTAAGCGACGGTGTTGATATCATCTCGCTCTCTGCTGGTGGCCGGTATTTAGTTGCCCCTGAAGATATCTTCACTGATGAAGTCTCCATTGGTGCCTTCCATGCAATTTCTAGAAATGTTCTTTTGGTTGCTTCTGCGGGAAATGATGGACCCACACCTGGAACCGTTTTGAATGTGGCTCCTTGGGTCTTCACAATTGCTGCTAGCACCATTGATAGGGACTTCAGCAGCACTATCACTCTTAGTAATGGTCAACGGATCACGGTACTATCACAATTTTTTCTATGCATGTCTTGCAATATGAAGGGAAATAATAATTAATATCTGTGGTGTATTTTTTGTTAGGGTGCGAGTCTTTTCGTAAACTTGCCACAAAACCAAGCATTTTCTTTGATCGATGCCAATGATGCTAAACTTGCCAATGCGTCAATACAAGATGCGTAAGTACAAATAAATCAATCTTTTATTTATATGTTATTTTGAATGAAAATTCAGATACAGTTAAGTGAGAATTGTTACTGTTATTGTTGTTTGGCAGTTTACTTTGTAGGCCAGGAACACTTGACCCAGCAAAAGTAACGGGGAAAATAGTGGCATGCTTGAGAGAAGGAAAAATAAAATCAGTTAGTGAGGGGAATGAAGCGAAGAATGCAGGTGCAAAGGGAATGTTCTTGCGCAATCAACAGCAAAATGGGAATACTCTTCTTGCTGAGCCTCATGTTTTGTCAACAGTTGGCGATCATGGTTCACATCCACCATATAGGCCGCCTGCTCTGCCAACCAGGAATCCTACTTCTTTAACAACTTCAAGGTTTCAAAAATACAAACAACCCTTAATTCAATACTAATTCATATGATGAAATATAGAAATAGTCAGTCCATAACTTTCCCGAATATATTTTGAATACGAAGAGTCCATTTGCATTTATGTTCGTTATGTTTATAATAATAATATAGCAGGGCTCCTGTAGCGGCCTCGTTGGCCTCGTCTATCACAGTAAGATTCTCGTCGGCAAGAACCCTCTATGGAAGAAAGCCAGCTCCAGTTATGGCTTCGTTCTCCTCTAGGGGACCCAACAAAATTCAGCCATCCATACTCAAGGTCTCATCTTCATTTGATTCCTTATCAACCACATATATCTACTACCATTTTATAAGAAAGAGATTTTCATATCAATATAACTATTAGAAAATCCTTGTTTAGCGTGACTAATTTTTGTTAGTTAACAGCCTGATGTAACTGCACCTGGGGTGAACATACTTGCTGCATATTCACTATTCGCAAGTGCATCTGACCTATTAACAGACAACCGTCGAGGATTTCCATTTAACGTGATGCAAGGAACTTCTATGTCTTGTCCTCATGCTGCCGGCATAGCTGGACTTCTCAGAACCCTTCATCCTACTTGGAGTCCGGCAGCTATCAAATCAGCAATTATGACCACCGGTAATTCACGCCAAAAATATAAATAAACTTTGACAACATAAAATGAACTTAAACAGAGGATCAGAATATATTTAATTGTTGTTAATTTTAACCTATTTTATGTACATCTTGCTCAGCAACCACATTGGACAACACAAACAAGCCGATTCAAGATGCATTTGATCATAAATTAGCAAACCCATTTGCTTACGGTTCAGGGCATGTTCAACCAAACCGTGCAATAGAGCCAGGACTTGTTTATGATCTACACCTCAACGATTACCTAAACTTCTTATGTGCCTCTGGATACAACCAACAACTCATTTCGGCACTTAATTTCAACAGGACTTTCATTTGTAAAGGAACTCACACCATAGATGACTTAAACTATCCTTCAATCACATTACCAAATCTTAAGTTGAGTCCGCTAACAATTACTCGTACACTCACCAATGTTGGTCCCCCAGGCACATATAATGCAACTGCCAAATTAGATGGATGCAAAATTACTGTTGTGCCCAACTCCTTAACTTTCACAAAGATCAACGAGAAGAAGACATTTAGAGTTACCATACAGGCTTCAATTGTGATTAAGCTTTATAAATATCAATTTGGGGAATTGTTGTGGACCGATGGAAAGCACAGAGTTAGAAGTCCCATTACAGTACGACGCCGCAGGTGAAAAATCATAAGAATGATTCATGTTTAATTTAGTATACGAGGCATATGTAAAATGAATAATGTGTGATTTTTGTAATAATTGATGCTGAGCGCGACATCGCTACATCATGTATTTTCTTACATTTTTTTCCCCTTCAAAATTGTGTGTGCAGTGTACTACCATTGTCTAGTTATCTAGTTATTAATATTTAATCTACAATATTTAGAGACAATTTTATTTTATTTTTCCTAATCTCTCTTTCTCTAGCTACTTTACGTCTCTATCCCTCGCCCTCGAAATGCAAATTCAGTTATAATACTATTATCCTAGCTAATACACAATTCGATGCTCTCGTTGTTTTTCATGGTTATCTTGATCACCATAACAATCGGATTTCAAATTATGTGTATCAGAGATGCAAGGACACAATATTACACTGACTTTATTTGATCAGAGATGTTAGGATTTGGTTGAATTAGTCCCACATTGTTTAAGATAGCAAATGAAATGGGTGGTCTAGGCTATAAATATGAGGCTAAGTTTTCTATATTTTTTGCATCAGTCGAAAACACTTAAAGCTTGTATCTGACTATTCTTTTCTTCTATACTCTTTGATTAGAGAGTGTTGTGAGGTGTAGTTAAATATTTGCTTTAAAAGTGTGGGTGTACTGGGGTGCCGGTGTTAGAGAGAAAGAAGTCTATGTGTTGTAACAATTTTCACATAGTGATATTCTTTGGTTGTCATTTGACAATGGTTGTGATTTTTTTTTTCTCCAGTAATTGGGGTTTTTCACGTTAAATTCTTGTGTTATGATTGTGTCTATTTTATTTCTCTGTGAAAGGTATTTTCTCAAGGGGGAATGATGTATTATTCCCAACATGTGGTAGCTTCGGTTCGGTGGGATTTATTCTTAGTATGCTCTATGGTTGCAGCCTAGTCTGACCTTCCACATCAGAAAAAATTTTTGTCCTGACTTGAGGTTGATCTTTGGTTGCTGTTATTGTTGCTGGAAGGCAGTGTGACACTGTCAGAGTGCAGGAAAGACTTGGTATTTAAGTGTGTCCATTGTGAGCCACCTCTCTTTCCTGTGGACCCTTCCTAGTGCACGGTCTACAGTTGAGTTATACTATTCCAGTATACGGTTGCAACAATGTCAAGATATTCAAGTGCTGTGAAGCTTGAAATAGAGAAATTTGATGGAAGAATCAATTTTGGCTTGTGGCAAATACAAGTCAAGGATGTGTTGATACAATCAGGTTTGCACAAGGCATTGAAGGAGAAGATGATGATCTCTAGAAGATAAGAAGTATCCTCATGGTATTGCCGCACTGCCATGGATAAGGATAAGTTGTGGCAATCGGGTCCACAATTGCACACGGGCATTGGTTGGCGTTGAGATGCAAGGTGTGTGGCGGAGTTATGTCGATGGCTGAAGAACTTCCAGGAAAAGCCAATTTGGAAGTTGCACCATGAATTTTCAGCAAGATTTCGATCTGTACCAAGGCGAAATGCTTGGAGTGGTCTAATTCCAAGTGAGTATACTTTCATGGTTGAGTATGATAGTTCTCTGAACTATGATTGTCGGTATAGACAATGGCAGCAAAGAATTGTCGGTGTTGACTATGGAAGCTGAAGATGTGTGACTATTTCAATCAAGGTGGAGATTGTTAGGATTTGGTTGAATTAGTCCCACATTGCTTAGGATAGCAAATGGAGTAGGTCGCCTAGGCTATAAATATAAGGCTAAGTTCTCTATATTTTTTGCACCAGTCGAAAACATTTAAAGCTTGTATCTGACTTTTCTTTTCCTCTATACTCTTTGATTAGAGAGTGTTGTGAGGTGTAGTTAAATATTTACTTTGAGAGTGTGGGTGTGTGTATTATTTCCAACAAGAGAGAGCAAGAGAATGTAATTATCGGACTGTGACGAAGTACTTTATTTCTTTTTTTTCTTTTATTTAGGTATTTAAAGTACATGACTTTAAATTAACAACAAAATAAAATTGTTACTTATCAGTCATGTAGAATTATAGACAATAATTTTTTTAAATAATGTGAACAATGTGCTTTAAAATTAGCCTAATAAAATAAAAAATACACTATATCCCTACGAAAATTATGAAAATCACAAATGGAGAAGGGAGATTATTGTATGCATAACATTGTTCACTAAAATTATTGTCTACCTATACTTTTTTAAGAAATAACGTTAACCTAAAAAGTATATAAGAGTTTTAAAAATATTATTTGTATATTAAAATTAATTATTAAAAATAATTATTAATGTATTTATATATAAATATATGTGTGATTAATTTATTTTTAATATATATTTATATTCTAATGTATATTTTATATTAATAACTAATTTTAGTAGTTAATTTTAATATACACGTATCATAATTATAAAATTATAAAAGTTTAAAGTTTATTTGGATAACTTCGGATAAAAAGTGGTAGTAAGCTAAAGTCATCTCTAAAAAAATGATCCCAAGATTTAAAGCTCTTAAACGATAGAATTAACATGATTATATAATTTAAAATAAAAAAATATTAAAAAAATATTAAAATTTATTATTTTTAATTATTAATTAATTATTAATTTTTAAAAATATAAATTAAAAATATATTATTAAATTATTAAATTAAATAAATTAAATTGATTGCTAAAAATGATATTTAAACATTTCTTTCAATAATATATATCTCATGATACGGTTAAATGATATAAAAATGTCACGAGAGACAATATTAGTCTAAAAGAAACAAGTAAACAGCTAATATTAATTTAAAATAAGAAAAAAAAATAAAAAATATTGATCGCATAAAATTTTTCCTTATTATAAGTGGATCATTCAAAGATTATTAGTACGTTGGATAAAGCGCATCAATAAATCGGTAACAATAACATGGAATGCAAATGATCATTAATAAAAAAAAAAAAAAGGGGAAATGCTTATATAAAGTTAAAGTGAGAGGGAAATGCTTATATAAAGTTAAAGTGAAAGAGAATAAAGGAACAATAATAATATCTCTATATTTAAAGGAAGAAATTATTAAAAATACCTATTAAATTTATGAATATTGACAAAAGTACTTATAAATTAAGAAAATTAACGTTGTATTAATAAAAAATGGATTCCATACGAGAAAAGTATTCAAATTCTAAATTTTTGTTAATTTTTTAATAAAATTTCTAAACTACTCCACTCTAACTCCATTTTACATTACTTCCTCTTTTTTCACTTTTTTTTTCCTCACTTTTCTTTCTTTCAAAACTCCTCACAGAGTCACAGAACTCTCATACTTTTTGACCGCTGTCTGCCACCTACCTACCCCGTCACCGTCAATCTTCTCCCCTCTTATTGCTTCCTCATCTCACTCTCAAGGTGACTACAACACCTTCATCACACGCCTATGACCCAACCTAAGGAGAACGCCGTCGTCGCATGCCTAAGAAGAGAGTGGGGTCGTGGTGCTGCTGCATGCAAAAAGAGGGTTCGGTGAAGAGAAATCGGAGAAGAAAGGAAGGCGGCACTGTTGATGGAAGTTCTGTCGTCGACGATGTTATAGCTGGCGAAGAAAAATGTATTTCTTTTTTTAAATATTTTTTATTTTATTTTTCTTTTTTTAGAAATTGATTTAGTTACTACTAAAAAGATACTATTCGGCTTCTATTTTTTATGAAGGTTGATATTCATTTGCAGAAGATTCGGTTGATGGCTACTTCTACTTCTGATTTTTGCGAAAGTAAATTTCAAATTGGATAAATGAATTTGTTAATTTTTTATGGTTGATGGTTGTTTCTGCTTCTAGTTTTGCTAAAATGGATTGAAATTGGATGAATGAATTTGAAAATTTTTATGTTTTAGGTTTTGTTGGTATTTGATTGATTTGATTTGGGTATGGATTGTAAACTTATGACTGAATCGGTTGAGGTCCGATTCTCTATCACTACCACCACCATTGATTTTGATCTAATTTGTTGTAGGAGTAGTTTCGAATTTCATGACAAAGATTTTGAAGGTGCAAGTTGGTTATGAAAGGTTAAAAAAGTGAATTGATGAAGTTGAGGGTGGAATAATTTAAAAATTTTATTAAAAAATTAACAAAAAATTAAAATTTAAATATTTTTATCATATACAACCCATTTTACATGAATACAACGTTAATTTTTATAATTTATAAATATTTTTGTCAGTTTTCATAAATTTTATAAGTAATTTTAGTAGTTTTTTTTTTCTAAAGTAATGTTCCCAACTTTCCATAGTTTAATAAAAGCAAACTTATAACTAATTTTGGGACAAATGTCAGAAACACAAGGCCAATATGAGTCAACTAATTAAAAATAGTTGACTTTAGCGTTTGGTTTTAGAATAAATACTTACTATAGTGCCAATATACAATTTTTAATTTATTAACAAAAGGATAAAATTAATATTTAATTTTAAAATATAAAAATAAATAATTTTAAAATATTTAATACTTACCATATAAAATAAGTTTGACAAATTTAATATTAAAGTTAAAAGTATCAGAAAATTTGCTTTTAGAATAATCTTTTCTCTCTCCTATCTTCTTCTTTTCGGTATTTCCTTTTTACAAAATGGCATGGAGAGAATATATGTATTTGTTAATGCCTTAAGTAATGAAATATGTAGTGATGGTTATTGCAATTAGGAAAAGTATATGGAACTAAGAAGTGATCAGTCAAAAAGAAAACAACTTAACTAATTTATAATTATATTTAATTAATTTTATTTGTTTTTAATTTATAATGTTTGATATTAATTGCTTCTCACCCCAAATTAAAATTTTAAATGATACGTTGGAGAAATAGGGGCGGGAATCACAGAACTTCCAACAATTCTGATTTTTAGTTTTTTTGAACAAGAGAGCTTAACACAATAAAGTGGAGCGACAAGAAAACAATACTACCGCATGAACAAGTATGAAAAAACACCTCCTTAATGTCATCTCCGGCATAGCCATCAACAACAAAAAGATCTAAATTACTCCATTCTCTAACACTGTTTAAAGATTTCTGAAATACCTCCTCTGCACTCCCTTCCTTGTTATTAAATATCCGACCGTTCCTCTCTAGCCAAACGTTTCAAATAACCGAAAAGAAGCAAATAAGCCAATTGTTACGCTCTACCTTCCTGTTGGCAACACCTGTCCAACTCTCAAAGTGATCTTTTAGTGAGCCCGGAATAGTCCACGACCTCCTAAATTCTGATAGCCATTGACACCACACCTGCCAAGTAAACTCACACCCCAGGAACAAATGATAAATATGTTCAACTTTTTTATTACACAAAACGCACATGTTATCACCTTGACTAATAATTCCCAATCTTCGCAGCCTTTCTTTAGTATTTACTCGTCCTATCAGAGTAAACCAAGTAAATAACTCCACTCGTGGTGGCACCAAACCTTTCCATAAGGTTCTTGTGAAGCTGTAACTCGTTATGTCCTTCGGGAGAGATTCTGACTGTACTACCTGCACAAAATTGTTAGTTGAAAATATACCTTCCTTATCAAACTTCCAAAAAATTCTGTCTTGCTTATCGTGTGTCAGCTTAACAGGTCTTAACATCTCATGTAATTGAACCACTAAATTTAACTCCCATTGGTATAAGTTTCGCCTCCAATGGAAGTTCCAGATCCACTCAATCCCATCCCAAAACCCACAATCCCCTATAACTGATCCTTTTTGGTTTGAAATGGAGAAGAGTCTCGGAAAACGCATCTTTAACGGACCATTTTGTAGCCAAACATCTTCCCAGAACTGAGTCCGTCTTCCGTCACCCACCTCCATAGACAACCCCGCAATCATCTTATCTTTCACAGAGCTATCCTTGAACTGCAGTTGACAGATATCCTTCCATGGACCCCCTCTAGTAGGTAATGTTTGAGCTGATAACATTACACTGGGGTTCAAATCATAGCAAGAGCACACCACCTTCTTCCATAATGGACATTCTTCTTTTGAAAACCGCCACCACCATTTGAACAGTAGTGCAGTGTTTCTGATCACGGCATCACCTATCCCTAGACCACCCAATTTTTTCAGGGCTTGAACCACCTCCCACTTAACTAGCGCCAGACCATTCCTGCCTTCCTCCTTTCTCTACAGGAATCTTCTCTGCAGCGATATCAACTTCTCTGCCACTGCCTTTGGCATCTTATACAGACTCAAGTAGTATACCAGCAAGCTATTTAACACAGACTTAATAAGGACCAGCTTACCCGCTTTATTGAGGACCTTTGCTTTCCACAGACTAAGCTTCTCCTCTACCTTGTCAATGATCGGTTTCCAGGTCCTGACTAGTCTTGGATTTGCTCCTAAGGGAATGCCAAGATATCTGACTGGGAGGCAGGCCTCCTTGCACCCCAACAAGTTGCACATGTTATACGTCCACTACTGTTCACAGTTGATTGGGATTAAACTTGATTTATCAAAGTTAATGGTTAACCCCGACATCAACTCAAAGCACCTTAGTAATCTGGCATAGTTCCTGATGGTCTCCTCTTCTGGTGGGCAGAACAATATAGTATCATCTGCGAACTGGAGGTGAGACAACTCTATATTGTCCTTACCAACTAGCAGCGGCACTATGCGTTTGTTCCTGACTGCCTCCCCTACCATCCTATGCAGGACATCAACCACTAGAACAAACAAGAACGGAGACAGTGGATCACCTTGTCTCAAACCCCTCTCCATCTTAAATGGTTTAGATGGTGAGCCATTTACCAGGATCGACATAGTCGCTGTGCCAACACATTCCTTAACCCATTCCCTCCATCTCCAGCCAAAACCCATCTTTTGTAACACAATGTCCACAAAGCTCCATTTAACCCGATCATAAGCCTTCTGAAAGTCTAGTTTGATGATTGCCGCTTTCTTTCTTCTCGTCTTCAGCCATTGCACTATTTCGCAGGCAATAAGTGCCCCATCATGTATCTTCCGACCCTTCACAAAAGCACTCTGCGTCTCTCCCACTAGCCCTGGCATAATTGTTCTCATCCTCCTAACCATCACTTTTGAAATCACTTTGTACACGCAACCTACCATGCTGATCGGCCGGAGGTCTTTAATCTCCTTGGCTCCAGTGTACTTAGGCGCAAGAGCTACCCAAGTAATATTGGCGTCAGAAGGCAACCTTGAAGATTGAAAGAAATCCAGAACCGCTTTGGTAAACTCTGCACCAATCTCATCCCAGCACTTCTTAACAAAATTCATGTTATACACATCACTTCCTGGTGCTTTGGATGACTCGCAATCCCAAACGGCCTCTCTAATCTCCTCCGATGTCGGTAATCTCTCCAACGCTATCGACTCCTCTTCCTCAATCCTTTTTACCAGTCTGTCCCTAAAACCCACCACTGGTGATCTCTCCTGGTGATACAAATCTTTATAAAAATCTCTGATAGCAACCTTGATCCGAGCTTGATTTCTTATCAGTCTTCCGTTGATTATTAAGGCATCAATTCTATTGTTCCTCCTTCTTGCCGACGCCAAATTATGGAAGTACCTAGTATTTTTATCCATATCCTTCACATGCTTGGAGCGCGACATCTGCTTCCAGTGTATTTCTTTTCTCACATACCACTACTTGCAACAGCTTACTAACGCCTTCCTTCTTGCCTCCGTTGTATCATCATAAACCCCATTTCCTGCCAACTCATCTATCTTCCTGATCTCCTCCTCGAGTTGCTGAATTTTCTTATCGATGTCCCCAAATTTGTCCTTATACCAAGATTCCTCCATTCCTCCCTAACCATTCTTAGGAAGCCTTCATGTGTAAACCAACAATCTAAGCTTCGAAAGGGACGCGAACCACCTCTGTACCTGGTATTCTGAACTATAATTGGACAGTGATCTGATAGGCCTCTTGGACCCCCTTTTAACCGAATCTCTGGGAACTCCTCCGTCCATTCAACACTGACTAAAACTCTATCGATACGACTGCAAGAGCGGCCTCTAAACCATGTATATTTGCGATCAGTCAAAGGTAAGTCCACTAACTGCATATCTTGGACCCAACTCTTAAAATCTTCTGCTGACGCAGTTAATCTGTCCTGACCTTTCCTCTCTTCAACCTGTAGAACCTCATTAAAGTCACCCATATAGCATATCGGAACTTGACATAAGCCCGCTATAAAGCTCAGTTCCTCCCACACAGCAAGTTTTTCTATTCTATTATGAGCACCATATACCAAACAGAAAGCACAACAAAATTCATTTTTCAAAAGTATTCCTTCAACACATAACCATCTCTCTCCTTTGTAACAGTTATTCATTCTGAACAGCAAGTCATCCCACATTAACAGGAGACCCCCAGACGTGCCTTCCGATCCTACAAACTCCCACCGCACAGCATCGCTCCCCCAAATTCGTGCTACATCAAACTTAGTCACAGCTTGCATTTTAGACTCAACCAAACCTAACATATTCAGTTTCTGTTTCTTTCTTAGCTCTTTAACCATACTCAGCTTCCCAACCCCTCCTAACCCCCTAACATTCCAAGAGTTAAAAATCATAATAAAACTTTGTTACACACCTTTTTCAATTTTTTCGGTCTGCATCTTCGAGCCTTTTCTTTTTGCTTTGCCAATCTCCTCTTTTGAGCTAGGACTTTATTCTGTTCTTGTAAAATTGTCATTATATCATCATCTTCATTGTATTCTGATTCTTAGTATATAAAATTTTTTATAAAATATATAAAAAAACATCCATTTAATATGAAAAAAAAATATTCTGATACTTAGTAGAAAAAATATCCTAATACCTAATATAAGTACCATTCACGTAAAGATTTTAGATTCATCTAGAGACATTTGGCTGATTTTTGGCTGGTACCTTATTGGTTCCCTAGTATTGGTGTTGCAATTATAGCCAGTAGCCACGAACTATAAGACCAAGAAAAAGCAACTCTGTCTGGTATCGGTAACGATTAACATATTCAGTACGGGTATCCATAAGTTCGGGATGTAAGAGCCAGTAGCTCACTGAGCTCATTATCTCTATCCCACTTCGAAGTGAGATTGATGAGTGAAAGAACTCGGTATTCACATAAGAAAGTGGCAGTAGTCTAGGCGGACACCTTTTATTTTGCCATCAATCCAGCGCATTTAGATCTGTCCTAGTGGAATGAACAAAACCCTATCTTGGCTGGAGAAAGCCAGTCCAGAGAGTCTGGTATTTTGTTGGTAATTAGCCATGTTGTCACACATTGGAATCTCTAGAAGGATACACTTTTTTTTTTTTAAATTTCCGCACAAAATTATATAATATAACATTGCCAAACGTACCATTCAATTATAAAAACAAGTCATTATTAGCATAAAGCTAAGTAAACAATTATATTCCTCAACATGTTTAAAAGTTGTTGTTTTTAGCAATCATTCATGGATATCCTATGAAATAATGAGGGTCAGTAGTGATGGCTTGGGTCCTCGATCTCCTAGCACTACGTACAGTTTGGATTTTGTTTCTATCATCTTGCTTACTAGGAAGTCAACTTCATTTTATGTGTAGAATGATGAGATATATATATTGCTTCATATGTCTCCAATACTGACACCGTAATAAGATAGAAGAAATTAAAAGAAGAAAGATTGTAATAAGGGCAAATCTCGCAGTATTAAGTTAAATGGGAGGAGAAATTATATGAATTAACTAAATCGAAAAACAAAACATGGATCAACCAAAAATATATTTTTATATAATTTGAATTAAACCAATTTAAAGTATAAATCAGGAGTAATTTGAATCAAGTCTGTTCGAATTATGAAGGAGAGTAATTTAAAATTAATCAATTCGAACTATGTATCTATGAATTCGTAGGTAGTTCGAACCTTGTTGATCCAAATTATGCAGAGCGTAGTTGTAACGGTCAGAAAATTGCCAGAAGATCCCCAGTGGATATAAATTCAGGAAACCGCCAGAAGATCCATGACTGAAGTAGCTGTAACGGTCCGGCTAACTTCACTACGTGTCTGTTCACCACGCGACACATGCACCGGTATAACCATGAGAGAGCAGCTGATTCCCAACTGTACCCATCCATGTCCTCAAGTCTAGCCACGTATGGGAGCCACCTAATGTGAATGCGGTTGTCGGACTTATCAGTAAATAGCTGAGTTCCTAACAGCATCATGATATAGGTCCGGGCATACCTCCTAATAGTGGGTTCATCGGCTCCCTCAGAAAGCTCTCCAAACGTCTCCTGGAACCAGCTGCAGTTCACTGTAAACTTCTGGATTTGGTTCGTAGGAGGTACCACACCCAGCAACTCCTAGAACCACACCTAAACTGGCACCCTCGATATACGTCTGAAAATCTGTCAGAAAACCACTAACATAATGTCCATCGATCGGCAGACCTAATTGGTACGCCACGTCCTGCAATGTAATAGTGCACTCCGTGAACGACATATGGAACGTGTGCGTCTCCGAACGCCAGCGCTCCACGAATGCACTAACCAGGGGCTCATCCAGCCTAAACCATCTATCGTTCAACCTCGCAAGATGGTACAAGCCGGCCATCTGCAAGTACGGAACGTACCTCTCGTCCAGACGCATACCCTGCTGTCGTCGCATGCTCGAAATGCATCGGTGAGGCTGCATAAATAATGTACCAAAATGTCTCTCAGCTCGGAACATATTCATACGACATCATTCACTAATGCATATGTTAAACCCAAAAAATACAACTTGTCCACTACCACATAATATAACGCGTTAAGATGAAAAATAACATCATATATCCATCAAACTGGGTCAAATGAGAAAATATTTTTAAAACATACTTCTTAAAAAAAGAATAATATCACAAGATAAAAAGATCACTGATTACTATTCATATTAACCACTAACATAACCACTTATATATATTCTAAAGAGTAAAGTATCGTTTTTATCCCCAACATTTGGGGTAAGTCCTATTTGTGTCCCTAACGTTTAAATCGTCCTATTTATATCCTTAACGTTTATAAAAGTGATTCAATGTTATCCTACTATCAATTATACTAACAAATAAGATTATATTTTTCAATTATTCTCACTTGGATGTGTTCGATTTTAATATTATACCCACTATTTGTGTTTAGATTCAATTATATCCCTAGAAAAGTGAATTATGTAAATGTTGTAGGAATTGGTTTCAACATTTGATGAGCTATTTTTCGGAGTAGATCATCGATTCTATCCAGACATTTGTATTCTAACTTAAAGAAGAGATTTTTAAAACTCAAACTAAAGCGCTCATGATGTGTAATTGACGGCAGGATAACATTGAATTACTTTTACAAACGTTAGGGATACAAATAGGACGATTTAAACGTTAGGGACACAAATAGAATTTACCCCAAACATTGGGGACAAAAACAATACTTTACTCTATTCTAAATTAGCAACGATAAATAATGACTACCATTCTAACATACCAAAGGCAAAAATATAAAAAAAAAAAGGGTAATTCATTGACTCTTATTTTAAAAGAATCACACTAACTTCTTCATTGATAACACCAGCTATATGGGCAACTCCATCCAAATGATAAAGTCAATTCGAGTTATCCTCCATCGGTTAAATATTCTGTTCAACCCTTTGTTGAAGTGGTATGAGGTCCTTTTCTCTGAAATTTGGTGGGACAGAGGTTTGGAAAAGTGGTTCGAATGAGCTTCCTTCAAACTTTTTATATAGGAAGAGGCTTAGTAATTCAAATGAGTGGGATTCGAATTACCAACGGCAGTCAAAACCATTTGCTAATTTGAAACAAGCTGTTTCGAATTACTATGTGCACAAAATGGTTGGCTAGTTTGAACTAGGCTAATTCGAACAAGTGTAAGTTACTATGCGTATGTAATTCGATTCATACTGATTCGAATTACTATCAAGAATTGATGCGAGCATAATTCGAGTTCCACCAATTCGAATTATACAGATTCGAATTATTATTGGTTGGTGTAATTCGAGTTGCCTTGATTCGAACTATATAGAAACGTCCTCCTAGTAGATCCTTGTCACGTTTTTTACTTTGATTGAATCATGTAAATTCTCCTCTCATCTGGTTTAATACTGTGATTTGTCCTGATAATAATATGACATTAATTTCTTCCTTAGATATGCTATTTAGAATCTTTCCTTAACTCGATTTTATTGGTTTAGATATAAAATTATTTACGTATTTTTACAAGATAAACTACAAAAAATATATTCAAAATAATCTTAGTATTGATAAAAATATTTTTAATTTTTGTTTTTAATAAAAATATTTTTAAATTATTTTAAAATATAATAAAAATATTTATATATGACAAAAAATAAAATGAGTCATCACATAATATTTTTGTCACATTTTTTAATATTTAAAAAATATTTTTATCAATAACAGTTTGTAAATATTTTTGTTAACACAAATTAATTCAGATCTATTTTGGGTGGTTTAATAAAAATATTTTTTAATGAAATAGTATGTTTGAGCAATGAAAATATAACACGGTGACATACTTTGCTCAAAATGTGCATATAATTGTATTTGTAGTATTTTGAGTAAAATCTTACATCAACCCCTAACGATTTCACTAAACTTTTATCTGTCCCCTAATAACAGCATAATGCTATTGTGATCCCTATCTATTGTCTCAGACTTATCCTTACATTCGATTTTTTTTTTAAATAAAATAAAAAATTTTATTATTTACTCAAATCCTATTTTTTAATTTTAATTCTTTAAATATGATTTTTTATTTATTTAAAAAAGTTCTCGATAAATTCTATAATTTTTATAAAGTTCGCTAAGTGATAAAGTTCACTTTAATTATTTTTAAAATACACAAAATTTAAATTTTTAAACTATTATCATAATATCCAAAAGTACATAAGAATATATAAAAATACACGAATAATAAATATGACTTTTTTGTCAATGAGTTATAGCAAACTCTCCCTAAATAAAAAAAAAAGAGAAAGTATGAGAAGTCAATGGAATATTTATACAATGTGTACAATGAAAGTTTAGAGAGTATTAAAAATATGATCATTAGTGTTACCTTTTTCCATGAGCTGAAGTTTTTGGGATGAGTGGCATCATACATGGTATTAGAGTACTAGATTCGAAAAGTCAAAAGTTCGATCCTTGGTGAATTCTAAAATCAGTTTAATGTTTTGGGAAGATGTTTATTATCGTTAGTGAAAAACCCTTACGTTCCTATGTTTTTTAGGGACAACGCGCCCTGTACAGTGAGCAAAATATTGGCATTTTCTTTGTTGTGAAAAGAGTTTAATACTAGCCCTCTCTTCATTATTCAATGGATTTCAAATCCTAACAAGCTAAGGAAGCATGCGCTGTACAGACCAATCCTCAGCTTCGAATCGGCATTCATGGATGTCTAATTGCAAAACAGGGAGGAAGAAGTAGTTCGAACTCTCTAATTGCAATTGTGAACGCTATATAATCATGTTCGAATTTGGAACAAAATTAAATCTTAGTAGGTTGTTTTTTTGCTGCTGCTACTTTGAGGTAATTCATGTTAGGTTAATGTAATTTTTCTAGTTATGTTATGTTAGAAGATTATTTTCTGTGTTATTTGTAGACTCCACTATAGAAATGCAAGTACTTCAAATGACCTGATGAGATTATTGGTGGAAATGTTGGTTCGAAACCTAAGGATGTAGACATAGGAGGGCAAAAAACTAAGTTGCAAGCAAATTGTCAGAATTAGAAGAGAAAGTGAGAAAATTGGAGATACTACTATAGAATGAGTGTAGACCCAAACAAGATTTGCATTTTTAAGATTTTGGAATGTGTTGGGATTTTTAATTGCATTTGCTGCTGCTGCTGTGAAGTTTGTGTTGTGTTAGGTGTACGAGGTATCTGGAACTCTTTGCTATAATAGCGTTTTACTGTTATTGGTTAGCACTTAATTTAAGTTTGTATAGTTTTGATGGTGACATATTTAAGAAAGAAAAAATAATATTATGTAATTTTAGTTGAATTATATATGAAATCACTGTGAATTTTACTTCATTTTGCTCAATAGGCTAAAATTTCAAATTACTAACATCCATAGATCTCAATATTATCCAAAAGTACAATATATTAGTAACTATTAGTTTTTGGCAACCTTAATACATTGTTACAGCTAAAACATACCAAAATAACTATAGTGCAATATCATAAAGTCTCACGACCACAATTGAACATTGAAACAAAAGACACAATTTAAAATCTAAAATAAACATAAACACAATAAGAAGCAGGCCAGTGGCACAGTAATAAGAATAGGAAAAAGAAAAAGAAAGAAGCAGGCCAGTGGCTCAGTGGCTCTTCGCAAAGAATTCAGAGGGTGTGGTTGGACGGAAATGTCTCACTTTTCTTTAATCAAATGTCACGGGTTTAATCCTCCCCTTGTGCAAGAAAAAAAAAAGAAAAACTTTGAAGTTCTAAACCAACAAGTTAAGAATCGAGTTCATCAATAGATCATTTTTTCTTCTTTATTCTCTGCTCTTTATTGAAACATTAACAATGAGATTACTCTACTTCTATTCATGCATTCTGACTCAACAAGCTTATCTCCTTTTGTAATTGGTTGGCACAAAACATAACCAAAGAAATTAACCTTTTACTCGTACATATATATAATGGTACACACGGTGTCAAAGTAAACAAGCTTAAGAATTAAGACACAGGTGGACTATATATATGAAGTATGAATCATTAGATCATAATGAAGCAATCACGTAAGTGCACTCCCCGATCCTTCTTCAATGAGTTGCCCAATTCTGATCATAGGAAACTGGCGATTAGCTAAAGGTGACTTTCCCATCATAAGCTCTTTAGAAATCTGATGCATGCTTGGTCGTGATCGTGGACTTTGTCTCAAGCACTCAAGTGCCCACTTTGTGATCCACATGATTTCCCCAACAATTGAATTCTTAGGATGGGGTGGCCTCTGATCCATGACATCAACCAATAACAAATTGTATGTTATTGATGCTGTTGTTGGCGACAACAATGAGTTGATCAAATCTCCTGGATGCTTTCCCATGAGGATCTCCAAACAAAGCACTCCAAAGCTATATACATCACTTTTCTCTGTCACTTCCATAGTCTGAGCTAGCTCTATAACAAAATTGGAAATTTCAAGTTATGCATAAAGAAATATATGGATCATTCTTGGTATAGAAATCAAGGGAAAATGAACTTACCAGGAGCTCCATATCCATAGGTGACTACAAGTGTTGTCCAACTTGAACCTGGCTTAAGAAACTTAGCTGTCCCAAAATCAGAGACATGAGCTTCATATTCTGAATCCAAAAGGACATTCTTGCTCGATATGTCGCGATGAACTATAGGAGGTAAGCAATCATGATGCATATATGATAGAGCATTAGCAACTCCTTTAATCACATTCACCCTCTTTCCCCAATCAAATTTACTTGCTTTCGCTTCATCTCTTAGCACTTGATCCAAGCTTCCACCTTCCAAGTACTTATAAACCAAAAATGAGAACCGTGAATGTTGGCAAAACCCATATAGCTTTATGATGTTGCGGTGCTTCATTTCTGTCAATGCTTTGATTTCATTCTCAAATGCTTTCAAATTGTATGTCTCCTCCCCAATAGTAGTCTTCTCATGAAGCTTCTTCACAGCAACAACCATACCTGAAGGCAACTCAGCCTTGTAAATAGATCCTTGCCCTCCATTTCCAATGAGATATTTGTCATCAAAATTATTGGTAGCTTGAATGATTGTTTCAAATGCCATTTTCCCATCATGGCTCCATATGGAAAAGTGCTCTTTTGATTGCACTTCTTTAACTTCTTCTCTCTTTCTGCCTCTTCTGCAAAGAATATACATTGAAACACCTAACAAACAAAGTGCTAGAGCAAGTGCTCCATAGATAAGAAACAATACCATCTTCAGGCTATGCTTCTTTGTGCATCGCTCCAAGCCGGTGACATTGTTAGCACACAAGCCTTTGTTACTTTTCAAGGACCAAATTGGAGCATTAAGAAACGCTTGATTGTTTGGAAGCGGCCCTTCTAACTGGTTGTGTGATATGTTGACTGAAATCAAGGCTGACATGCCATCAAAACTGGATGGAATATTGCCAGAGAGATCATTGTGTGAGAGGTTCAAGAAGTTCAATTGCGTCAGATCTCCAAGCCACCTTGGTATTGTTCCATTCAACAAATTGTTGCTAAGATCAAGAGAAGAGAGAGGTTCTAATGAGGCAATGCCAGAGGGGATGCTTCCCTCTAGTCTGTTGATGCTCAAGTTCAATTCAACCAATTTGGGTAACTGCATAACTTCTCTTGGTATGTTGCCACTCAACTCATTTCCTGCTAGGCGCAAGAATGTCAGATTCTTCAATGATCCTATTTCTGGTGGAATGCTTCCTGAGAGATGATTGTTATTGATACTGAGTTCAAACAAGTTTTTCATATTCCCTAGTTCCTTTGGAATCTTTCCATTCAGTTGGTTTGAAGAAAGGCGAAGCCTACCCAGATTAGTAGCCTCAACAATTTGTGGTGGTATAGCACCAGAAATATTGTTGTTGGACATGTACAAGTTCTGAAGGTTATGGTTCTTTCCCCAGTTTGGTGAAATCTGACCGTAAAACTTGTTATCACTCAGATCAATATGTACTAAATTCGGATATATGCCGAAAATTTCTGCAATGTCACCTTCCAACTGGTTTCCCTGTAATGTGAGTCTAGCAATGTTAGAGCAACTCTTCAAGCTTCTTGGCACTGATCCAGTAAAATGGTTGTTCTCAGCATTGAAGTATGAGAGTAATCCACCTGAGCAGATTTGAGTTGGCAAATGGCCAATGAAATTGTTCTTGGACACTGAAAATTTCCTCAAACTTGTCAAGTTATTAATGCCCTGTGGAAGGGTGCCATTAAACTTGTTGGTGGCCAATTCTAGCATCTTGAGGCCTTTCAGGTTTCCAATTGTTTCAGGGACAGTTCCAGAGAGGTTGTTTGTATGGAAGCTCAAGTAATTCAAATTGACCAGATTACCTATAGAGGCAGGAATTGGTCCAGAAAAATGATTAAAGCTGAGGTATAATTGGAAGAGCTTTGTCAAGTTTCCCAATGTGGAAGGAATGGATCCAGAAAAGTGATTGTTATCAAGTGCAAGGGAATCTAAGTTGGCTAAGTAGTTTTCTATGGAAGCAGGGATGGATCCGGAAAGGTTATTGTTATTAAGATATAATAAGGTCAAGTTAGACATGTTCCAGATGGAGGGTGGAATTGACCCAGAGAGTGTGTTACTAGAAAGGTATAATTGTTGCAAATTGCTCAAGTTACCAATGGTAGGAGGGATAGCCCCAAAGAGAGTGTTGCTTGAGAAATCAATCACATGAAGGTTTGTCATCATTCCTATTTCCACTGGAATGGAACCAGAAAGATGATAATTATCTATGAAAGAAAGATACTCAAGGTTGACCAATTTGCCAATCCCAGTAGGAATGTGGCCAGAAAAATTGTTGTCTCCAAAATCTAGATATGTTAAGTTGGCCAAATTTCCTATAGACTCAGGGATTTGGCCACTTAGATGGCATTCGAAAAGATCAAGCCCGTGGAGACTTGTCAAGGTGAAGATCTCTTTAGGAATGGAACCTTCAAAGAAATTTTTGGACAAGTTCAATTGATTAACTCTTGACAAGTTACCAATCTGCGGGGGAATGGTTCCATGGAACAAGTTGTTGTATATGTTTATGCTGAGGAGGTTTGGGAATGAAGAGAAGGTGAGAGTGTGGAATGTACCTTTGAGTCCAAAGTTTTCAATGTTCATGGTTGTGATTGACTTTGATTTGTCACACTGAATTCCTTTCCATCTGCATGGACTTGTGCCGTTGTTCCAAGATGACAAGATAAGTTGGCTTTTGTTATCAAGGGTGGTCTTCCACTTTAAGAGTGCATTTGCTTCTTCATTCTTCTCATCACTTGCAGCTAAAGCCACACAAGAGAGTTTCACAAGGACATAGAAGAGGAATATTAAGAGATTTTTTCTCGACATAGTTCAACCTTCTGTGTATGGATTGAATTAATGGATGGTATGTTGTGGCTGGTGATGATTGATCAGTTCTGTGCACTCTAGAAAATGATATCAATCAATACATGTATAAATGCGGGTCGTGCACTTATTTATATACATTATTTTTTACATGTGCTTTTTTTATTTTACCAAAGATAGGAAAGTAGAACTCGCAACCTCTTAATTGAGTATATTATTGTATTATAAAAATAAATATGATATAAGTACAAGATTCTTTTTATTTATGGTATGGTTTAATATGATTTCACACCTGTAAAGACATTTTTAGATGAGCAATTTTTCTATTATTTTAAGTATCTATCTATTCTTAATATATAAAAGTAGGTACATAGGTTTATCCACATTGTTTTTAAGTTATTTCTCTTCTTCTACTAACGTCATGTCAGCACCAACGCTTACTTGGCAAAATTTTAGAATCCATCACTCAAATCTTGCCAAATCAACTTTTATTTTCACATAAAAAAAACACAAAAAACAACTAAAAAACACAATAAAAACCAACAAATTAACTTTTTCAAATCAATCCTTATTTCTAAAATAACAAAAACACAAATTAACATTTACCCCAACAAAAAGCTCTCAAAACCAAAGAGCTTATTACCTTTCTCAAACCCTCACCCTCTTAACACCTCTCCGTACTAAGATCCTATTTCCTCCATCCTCTTCCAGTCCCATCCTATTTTCTCCATCCTCTTCCGGTCCCATGAGCCATTGTTTTTTCCTCAAAACAAATTGTACATCGCGATGTCCATCTCCGGCGGAGTCGCATTGTATAAATTACAGAAAACAGGGCAAACTCCATTCCTCCTCTTGCGGTTTCCCTGCCAGAGCTCGATTCTGAGTCTCAGACCAACGTCACCATTCAGCGCCGCCAACGTAGGAAATTTGTCTCAGTATCTTCCTAAAGATTTTCAACTTTGCTATTTACTCTTCTCATTGTTCAATATCATTTTCAATAGCCCTGTTTATTTGTTATAAATAATAACATTTTAATTGTGACTCATTGCAAGTAGCACAAGTTTATGTATTCCTCTTTTGTAAACGGTTCTGTCCAACACTCAACCAAAATTAATGTGCATTTAAAATTATTGCTCCCTATATCTATATACTATCAATTGCAATATTTCATCATTAAATTATAAATTGTTATTTTACATGTGGAGTACTTCTTCCACAATTTATATTTACGTGTTCCTCTTTTTCAAATTGTTATTCCACATGTGCAGTATTGCTTTCACAATTTACTTAGAATGGATTATCATTCTTTGACCATGTCTTATTCTCTTTGTTGTAGAAGGATTTGTAGTGGTAATGACAGACCGTAAGAGTTAATACCCAAAATTGCTAGATAAAAATCAACTAATCACTGTTTAGTAAAATATTTTAAAAAAATTAAAACAAAAAACTCTTATCTATTATTATTCAATTGAAACATCAAGTACTAATTAAATGCAATAAACATACATTAAAAGTGTCATAATAATAATAATTATAAAAAATTTCAGTTACAAATATTCAAATTCTACAACTTATACATATTAAGACTCTTACTACTCTTCATTTCTTAATCTCTTATACTAATTGTCAAAAATTTCTTAAATTTAATATAACATTTTTATATATTTTTCATTCTCATTCATTTATTTTTTCATTATTTACAAACAAAAAAACCGTAAGAAAAAATAAAGTGTAGCCATTAATACAAATCGAAAAAAAAAAAAAAACGTTTTTATATAACTCTAATATAAATAACTTATGTCTTTTTTAAAAATAAATAAATTCAAAATCTATTTATAATATATTTTTTAAAATATTTTTAATATAACATTTATTAAAATATACTATATAGTATAAATAATTTACCTCTCCACATATTGTACGGCTCTCACTCTAGTTTAAATTAAAATTCCGTCATAAGAGTACGAGAAGAATGTTCTAGTTAGTTTAAAATAACAGTAGAGCATGTAGGTGTGTCATGTGCGTGGACTTTTGAGTAAGGGGAAATTATTTCAAAGCCAATTTTATAGTATCTATTATTTGTTGCTTAAATTTTGTTTAATTTATTTTTTATAATAAATTCTAATTTTTTTAAATTATTTATTTTTATATTTTTTAAATTAAATATTAATTTTTAATTTTTTAATAAATAGACATCATCTTTTAGACATTATATCATTTACCTTATTTCAATTTTCACGTTTTTTTTTAATATTTTTGAGGGTGTTTTGCGTGGGGGTTGTTGGATGAACTTCTCTGACCAACAGGCCACGCCGCCACGGTATATGAATGAGGACCCACATAGTCACTCCCGCGTAATATTATTATCGATGATTCTTGGTGTACAGATTTGTGTTTCATTCTCAATCAATTAAGTGTAAACTGTGAAGTGTGAACTACCCAACTTCGTGACTTATTAATTTCATTTTTGCTGTTTCATTCTCTTGACATTTAAATTAATTTAATCTACTATGAAGTTCTACTTTTAATCCATATCTTTTGGTACTAGTTACTAATCTACTATGTTTCTCATTCTATTTCTATATACTTTGTTTAGTTATTTATTGTTGCGATATTATTCTTCATTAACTTGACATAATGTAACTTTTAAGTTACATTTTTTGGAATTTTCAAAAATTAAATTTATACTCGCGTAACGTGCAACAAATTAATGTTATAAAATTTTGTTACATAATCTTTTAGTTAATTAAAAATGATTGATGACTTTTTTATTTTATTTTTTGGTCATTGTCAAAAAAAAAGAAAAAAAAAAAAAACAACCAAGTACTAAACAAGACCTAAAGATTTTTGTTTAATAAGAGCATCTAATTAAAGTCTTAAACCCAAGGTTGGATTCACTCTACAGAGTCACAATGATGATTAATTACTATTTTAATTCAATCTCAATGGAAGATGTTTCTGATTTTAGTATTTTACTGATTAAATTTCCATGCTTATTATGAACTACTTTCGAATTATTCCTGACAAAAAAGAAAGCTTTTAAACAATTAGTTTCCTACCAAACTTCACGTGCTTACAAGCAAGAATGAGATCCTTCTAAATAGTAAACAATTCAGTCTTTAGTATACATTAATGAAAAATTTATTAGTACATCCGACAAATAAATGCAACTTTGACCATGATTGAAAATGTGAATCACATATTCACATTATATGTGATATGAGTCGAGGAATGGTATGTTCGACCTTTATCAACATGTGAATCAATACATTAACACATGGTAAAATAAAAAATGTGGGTAAATGTTTGATGACCAAGGTAAAATAAAAAATGTGGAGTGTCTAATTTGAAGAATAAAATCTTTCATAGTTAAAGCAAGGTTGTAAGTTGTGATAGCCCCCAAAATAAAGGAAGAAATTAAATTGTGAAAAGAGAGATTACAATTTATCATTGTGATCTATAAATAAAAGAAGTTTAGAGGAGACAAGAATTTTATTCTGAAACTTTATAATTATACTAAAGTTCTCTAAAATTTTAAGTAATTATATTATGTGTACACTAAAATCAGTCACTGAAATTATCTACTAATGTAAAATACACATTGAAAATAAACTAAACAATATATGTATTTATATATAAATACATAATAACTAATTTTAGTGGCTAATTTTAATGTATAAATAAATAGTATTTTTATTCGAATTTTTTATTTAAATAAATAAAATAAATATTTTAATTACTGAAATAAATAATTATAAAAATTATTACCAAAATCCGTTTCTCAGGCTTATCTCGTTTACAAGATAAGATACGTGCACACTTATTTCGTTTACACTGTAAACGAGATACATATTAAAATAATGTGTTTACAGTGTAAACAAGATACAGTAAGACAAATTTTCAACTGCTATAAAAGTATGTGCAACCTTTGGCATTCTCCACATACATTTCATATCTTCTTCTCTCCCGTTTTTCTTACAAAAAGTAAGCAAAAATGTCCAATAACAGCGGATATCTAGTTGTTTGTGTGTACTCCAATCGTCGTATGAGAAACAGCGACAATGGAATGATATTTGAGTATGAAAATCCGTTATTATTGTGCAGTCGGCGCGTAAGTTCGTTGTCTAGTCCAACTTTAAGAATTCATAACTAATATTCCAAAAATCAGCCTCACATAATTCCAGTTATTCTAGAGTTATTTATTCATTAACAAAGTTATTATTTTATTTTAAAAATCAGATTTTAAAAAATACAATTCAGTTATCAAAACTTCAATCAATCACCAATAATGTCCACTGTCATTACAGTATATCGAATAACTAGCTCATCAACAACCAATTCAATATAGTCCATCAAATATCAGAATTTCAGTCCATTCGCAACCATCAAGCAAACCAACCTATAGCAACCAATTCAACATAATCAAATAAAATCAGGATTTTCTGTAATTCTAAACTATAAAAAAAAAACCAGTAACAGTCACAGCCTTAAACCAAAATCAATATTGTAAGACCCGAATTTCGAAAAGTTATTAATAAATTATTTATGATCTATTATATTTATTTAAGATTATATTTTTAGAGATTTTTATATATAAGTTGAGTAAAATCTTAACTGTAAATTCTTAATTATTATTTAGAGTTCTTATAATTGAAAAATTAGTGAATATTTTATATGTCTTAATTTTAAATATTTATATTTTAACCTTATTTTATAAATAAAGAAGAATTAATTTACTTATCTCTAATTTTTATTAAATTAGTATTTAACTGAAAATTATTTAAAGATTGATAATTAAAAGATATTTTTATTAATGGATACTTATATTTAATTTGATTTTTTTATTATTACTCTATCTTTTCATTTATTTTATAAAAATTACATTATTATCCTATTTTTATTTAGATTTCCAAAACTACCCGAAACCCTAATTTAACACTAACATACACAAACTCTAGCTCTCTACCACCGCCACCTCACCCTCACCCTTTCACCCCTCACCCAACGAAGCAAAGAAAGAAAGAAAGAAAGAAAGAAACAAAAGAAAAGGAAAAAAAGAAAAAAAGGAAAGAAAGAAAGAAAGGGAAGAGAGGAGAGGGGAGCCGCGGGAAAGGGAAGGAAGGGGGAAGAGGAAGGACGGCGCCGGCGAGTGTCACTGCCGCCGCGGCACCGTGTCGCACTGAAGAGGGAGAGAGCGTGAAGAGCAGAGGGAAGAGAGAGGAAGAAGGCGCGCGAAGGAGCTCAGCACGAAGGAGCCTCGTCATTGTCGCTGCTGGTCCGCCTGGGAGCTGCCGTCATCACCATTGAAGCCGAAGAGAAAGAGTTTGCGCACGTGAGGGGGAGAAGCCGGTTCTGCCACCGCCACCGCGTCCAGCCGCCGTCGCGTGCTCCGCCGCCGCTCCTGGAGGTGGATGGCCGAGCCTCTGCCATCGGAGAATGCCACTGTCGCCATTGAGATCCACTATCGGTAAGGGTTTCGAGTTTAGTTTTCGTTTCTTTTAAGTTTTCGGAAACGTTACAATCACTACATGTTGGTTTCAGTCACCGTCGTCGGAGTTCTTGTCATTACTGTCGCTTGGGATGGCTGCTGGCGCTGCTGTAAAACCGGTTCAGAGACCGCTGCTATTTTGTTTTCTTTATTATAATGAGTATCTTTCTTCGGGAACCTCGCATTAGTGTTTGTTTCCGTGTATTAAAGTCTTTGCGATATTCTAATGGTTTTAAGAGTTAGTAACCAACGTTGCATGTTGTGTTTTAAAGCTGTTTATGCTATTGTGAAAGTGTGTGGAACTGGAATTGAAGTTGCTGTTGATTTTGGGCTGAGGAAAAAGAGTTCGGTTGGCGCATTTGGGTTATAGTTTCGACTTATCGAGGTAGGATTTCTTTCTAAAAACTTAATTTTATATTTGGAATTGTTATAATTATATATTGATGAGAGAATTACACTTTTTAGTGATTTTATAAGTCTTATGCATCGACTGGCTGTTTTTGGATGATAATGATTGTTTGTTTGATTGAATTATTGTTTGGTTTTGTTAAACAGACGGTTGCTGAATCTATTTCTTTAAAGTTTCGAAATGAATTTGATTGTTGGAAACAATTTGATTTTGTGTTGGGCCGAAGGCCGTGATGTAACTTGGTTATATTTGGGCTAGAGGCTGTGATTGGATGGGTTAGTGTAAGTTTGATTAAATCACTTATTTGGTACTTGTCGTGATATGTTACGAGATAATGTGTTTAATTGGAGTTTTGATAAATTCAAATATGAATTCATATTTTGGACAATTAACTAAAGGTTTTTGAAAATGTTTAGATTATTAATAGTTGGTTTTTAAAAGGATTCAAAAGACGAGCAACGATAATTGTATTATGAAAACAGTTTTATTTTACGTTCTTATTATAGCAATTCTCTAATCCTATAGTGAGAACTAGTGAGGATGATGTTCTCACTCCCCTACAGGTTTTCCTTTTCAGGATGTGGGCGATGAAGTTCAGAAGAGTTTATTTCGTTTCTGTGTATGCGATGTATTGTGTTGTTTTAGTTATTTTTTCCTCGCCCTTATCTTTACAATTTTTGTAAAAGGGATAGAAATTATGATATGCAAGACTTGTAAAATTAATACTATGTATATATGTATATGATTTGTAAGTTTTGTCTTTGGTTTGTAAGTATGTATTTACGTTTTCAACTAAAAGTTCTTTTGAAAAATATGGTTTTAAGTTTTAAACAGGCTCCTATTTTAATAGTAGTAAATATGTTAAGAGTTGTCGTAATACCCGATCTATCAGAGTGACGTAGCCGAAAGCGTGATATTCTGGTAGCTAGGGTGTTACAAATATCATCAGTTAATCACTCACAAGTCACAACAACAAAACCAGTCACAATTCAAACTCAATTAATCAATTATCAATATGACATTTTTTCAATAATTAACTCAACATATTTCAATTTAGTAAATAATACCAATTTAATCACCATTCACAATTGCATCTAATTCCAATCATAACTCAGAATAATCACAATAGCTAACTATTCTCAAACACATTTTAAATCATTCACATCAATTAATTGATTTTTAACTACTATTAACCATTTGCAATTATCGTTTTAGATTTTAGACGTTATTATGTGGTATTAGGTCTCAGGACCTAATAGCAATTAACATTGCTAACTTGCTCTCCACAATAATGGAATTCTTAGAGAACTCTCCTAGGGTTTCAACGGAAGAAGAAGATCTGGTGCAACACAGCACCAAAAAAGTTAAAACTTACGACGAAATGGATTTGAATAAGCCAAGCGATGACATGGAGATTCCCCATGAGAACACTGAGAATGCCGTAGTGAGGCCCAAAGCTACAATCAAGTAATCTTTGCTGAAACTGTCTGGTCCTACGATGGAAGATGATATGGATATCCATGAAGAAACGGTTGAAGATTCTCCGAATTCAGAGGATAGATGGTATAAAGATAGCGACGATCGCTCTGACGGGGAGAAATCATTTGATCCTTGCCCCAATATCAAAGTAACCCAAGAATAATTTGAAGAATGGTGCAAACCGTGGCGAGCATCTCTCATCGTAAAAGTCTTGGGGAAGAGAGTCAACTTAGGCTTCATGGAGCAACGTTTAAAGAGAGACTGGGTGAAAAAAGGTACGATTAATATTATTGATATGGATTGTGATTATTTTTAGTTCATTTTTCATATGAAGATGACTATTCGCATGCACTGATGGGAGGACCTTGGATGGTGGCTGGGCATTATTTAATTGTCCAACGTTAGAGGCCTTTTTTCTGGAATCTGAGAAAGCAGTTTGCAAAATAGCGGCTTGGATACGCATACCGAATCTCCCGATCGAGTTGTACAACCATCGCTTTCTATGGAGAGTGGGATTGGCCATTGGTACGATGTTGAAAATAGATAGAGCTATGTCTATTCATTCGAGAGGAAGGTTTGCCAAAATATGCATTGAGATTGACCTCACTAAAAAGTTAGTTCCCAAAATTTCTGTTTTTTGGAGTATTTTCAATATTGAGTATGAAGATTTACACCTTATTTGTTTCAAGTGGAGTCTTTATGGTCACCGTTCAGAACAATGTAGTGAACTGTCGGAGGATGTGGAGGAAGGAGGCGGCGTTTTGGGCTCCGGGGGAGACGGGCAGATCCGATTAACAGAGTATCATTGCATTGAATGAGGATCAGAATGAAAATAGCATGAAATCTGGTGAAAAAAATCAAAGGAGATATGATCAAAGCCCCCAAATTTTGGGCCCTCGATGGTGGTAAGGAAATAATTTAGAAGAAAACCGGAGAGATATACGGCTAACCAAAAGAGTAATTCTTATGGAAAGGAATCCTTGAATAATATGGAAGGAGAATATAGTGGCACTATCCAGGGAGAAGAATCAGGGTCCAGATTCAATGTTCTATTGGAGAAAGGTTTGGATGATATGCAGGGATTGCATGGCAATAACAAATCTAAAGGAAATGACCAACCAAGTATTATGAAAAATTGGGCCCATCAGCAAGCTAAACAAAAAGAAAATGGGCCATCCACAAAAGTCCATGACAAGATCTTATGACAAGGAGCTGGGAAGGCGAGTAAAAAAGGCACACTTATAAAAGATAGGCCCACTAAATTTGAAAAAGGACCCAAGGTTTCTTTTAAGAAGACCGAATAAGAACATGCCACTTTGGAGTCCCAATTGGCAATTTCAAAACATGGAATTTCCTCTTCCAGGGATCCCAACATTTCTGCCATGGAACTTGAAATGCTTGAAGACATGAGAAGAATCCAAAAATAGCAGTGGAAGATCTACGAAGAATCCAAAACACATGAAAAGTTCATGGAATCACATGTTGTGACAAATGTAACACCCTAACTATCAAAATGTCACGCTTCCGGGTGCGCCACTCTGATAGCTCGGGTATTACGATGACTTTTAAAATATTTAATACTAAAATATGAGCCTGTTTAAAAAAAATTAAACCGTATAACCGCTCAAGAGGCTTCTTATCTGATAACATACAACCACATTTACAAAACAAACCATAATACTTACAAAAGATACATATACGTATATCTACATATTATTGATATTACAAGCATTACATAATCAAAATCCTATCCCTCTTGTGAAGACTTGCAAAATTAAAGGCGAGGGAAGCATAAAACTAAGATAATACAAAATAATGTCGAATAAACAAAAAATAAATATAACTTTCCTGAAACTCCGTCGCCCATATCCTGAAAAGGGAAAAACCTGTAGGGGAGTGAGAACATCGTCCTCGAAAGGGTTCTCACTATAGGGTTACAAAATTGCTATAATAAGATACAAAAATAAAAGCGTTTTTAATGTATAGTGATTAATAACCGTCTTATGCTTCTTTTCAAAACCAAAGATTTAATATTCAAAATCCAAAATCCTTTCTAAAAGGGAAAGCTGTTAATTTCTCAGAAATCCAAAAGCTCTTTTTTTTTTCTAAGTTTTTCCCTAGACAGCATGAATGACCAAACTGTTCCAAGCATAGGTTCATTAACTCTATGCTGAACCAGTTTGGTTTTTCATACTTTTCTAAACCGAAAACACAACCAAACACAACATTCAGCCCATCTCATAATCAACCACGGCCCTAGGCCCAAGCAGCTCAATCAACAACCAATTCATCACAATCCAACCAATTCTCAGCCACAAACACAAGTAAGAAGGTTCAAACACAATCAAGCAGTTATATCAAGTAGAGCAATTAGCAATTAACATAACTATTCACATAGGCAAACCAATTATAATATGCACACCCAAACAATGTCATATAAATGCATATGTTGCATGCCTGTCCTACTGGCCATGAGCTCACGCGTCGGTTATGTTGCCAGACCCGACTCGGATAAGCGGGATTCAACCACCATCCTTATCCGTAGGTTCCACAAGCAAGCGGGACTAAACCACCATCCTTGCCCGGAACACGCAAGCGGGATTTAAACCACCATCCTTGCCAAATAATTTATCAATATGTGAGCGGGACAAAACCACCATCCTCACTGCAGGTGGGACAAAACCACCATCCCTGCATAACGGTTTACGCACTGAGCAAGCGGGACTATACCACCATCCTTGCCAGGCCTCATCATATTCTCAATAACATCCAATGTCAATCAGACTCAAAATCTTATTTCAAAAATCATTCTTGGCCCACTTTCAAATCACAAACGTATTCAGTTCACATCTTGCCAAGAACCACTTTTCTTAAGTAAATTTTCTTTTCAAAACTTTCAAACAACTTCATAACCAAGCCAGATTCAAAATCTCTTCTAAAAGACTCAAAATCACTCATTTTCAAAGCATTCACTCCATCACTTTGAAATCAAGAGTTATTAATCAACAACCTTGGCAAGGACTCAAGACTTTAGGGAAGAATAACCTGCCTTATTTCTTAAACTCTTCAGAAATTCTCGGAATCATAGTTGCTTAAGTTGAGATAAATTAAAGTAAAGATTTAGAATCAAAACCAAAGCATGTAAGCCAAGAGTTCTGAACCAGTTTCAAAACCAAAATTATTTAAGTCCAAAAAAACCCAATTTCTTTTCATTCTTAAATCAGAAACTCTCCCAAGGGCTCAGAATTGTTTAGTCGAACTTAAAGAATACTTTAAGAGCAACACGAAATTAATTAATCAAGTTCAATTTCTTTCAAATTTCTCTAAACTCACCCAAAGGTACTTCTTTAACCAAACTTCAAAACATAGGCCCCTTCATATTTAAATCAATCGGGAAACATAAACTTTTATTAAACAGTTTAAACTCAAAACACCAATTTCTTAATAAATCAAGAACCAATTCGTAGAACCTCTCAAGTCCAAATCTTTTTCTAAATCACATTTTAAAACAGAATCTAGATTTTTATGAAAATTCGGCAGCATCTCCCCTAAAACTTGGGCTTTGCCACTGGTGCACGAAATTGTGATGTCCGGGCTCGAACAATCCCTGGCAACGTGAGCAACTTGGTACGCGTAATCGTGATTACACTTTAATTATGTAAAATTCATGGCTCTTTCTTTCCCTAGCAATGGCGCCAAGAATATGGTGCCAATACCATGGTTCACAACTTCGATACAACTAACCAGCAAGTGCACTGGGTCGTCCAAGTAATACCTTACGTGAGTAAGGGTCGAATCCTACGGAGATTGTTGGTATGAAGCAAGCTATGATCACCTTGTAAATCTCAGTCAGGCAGATATAAATTGATAATGGAGTTTTCGAATAATAATTAATAAAATAGGGATAGAGGTACTTATGTAATTCATTGGTAAGAATCTCAGATAAGCGAATAGAGATGCTTTTCGTGCCTCTGAACCTCTGCTTTTCTGCTATCTTCATCCAATCAGTCTTACTCCTTTCCATGGCTGGCTTTATGTGATACATCACCATTGTCAACGGCTACTTTCGGTCATCTCTCGGGAAAATGATCCAATGCCCTGTCACGGCACGGCTAATCGTCTGGAGGCATCACCCTTGTCAATGGCTTCATCTTATCCTCTCAGTGAATAATATGCTCACGCACCCTGTCACGGCACGGCTATTCATCTGTCGGTTCTCGATCATGCTGGAATAGGATTTACTATCCTTTTGCGTCTGTCACTAACGCCCTGCAATCGCGAGTTAGGAGCTCGTCACAGTCATTCAATCATTGAATTCTACTCGGAATACCACGGACAAGGTTTAGACTTTCCGGATTCTCTTGAATGCCGCCATCATTCTAGCTTACGCCACGAAGATTCTGGTTAGGAGATCTAAGAGATATTCATTCTAGCTTATTTCATGTAGAACGGAAGTGTTTGTCAGGCACGTGTTCATAGGGGAGATGGTGATGAGCGTCACACATAATCATCACCTTCATCACATTCTTGGGTGCGAATGGATATCTTAGAAGCGAAATAAGATGAATTGAATAGAAAACAGTAGTACTTTGCATTAATCTTTGAGGAACAGCAGAGCTCCACACCTTAATCTATGGAGTGTAGAAACTCTACCGTTGAAAATACATAAGTGAAAGGTCCAGGCATGGCCGAGATGGCCAGCCCCCTAAGACGTGATCAATAGTCTCCTAAGATGAACAATATATTAAAACTGAGACCAAAGATACCTAATACACTAGTAAAAGGTCCTATTTATAATAAACTAGCTACTAGGGTTTACATGAGTAAGTAATTGATGCATAAATCCACTTCCGGGGCCCACTTGGTGTGTGTTTGGGCTGAGCTTAAGTGTTGCACGTGCAGAGGTCTTTCTTGGAGTTGAACGCTAGCTTTTGTGCTAGTTTGGGCGTTCAACTCTGGTTTTGGCTCCTTTTCTGGCGCTGGACGCCAGAATTGGGTAGAAAGCTGGCGTTGAACGCCAGTTTACGTCGTCTATTCTTGGCCAAAGTATGGACTATTATACATTGCTGGAAAGCCCTAGATGTCTACTTTCCAACGCAATTGGAAGCGAGCCATTTAGAGTTCTGTAGCTCCAGAAAATCCACTTTGAGTGCAGGGAGGTCAGAATCCAACAGCATCGGCAGTCCTTCTTTAACCTCTGAATCTGATTTCTGCTCAAGTCCCTCAATTTCAGCCAGAAAATACCTGAAATCACAGAAAAACACACAAACTCATAGTAAAGTCCAGAAATGTGAATTTAACATAAAAACTAATGAAAACATCCCTAAAAGTAACTAGATCCCACTAAAAACATACTAAAAACAATGTCAAAAAGCGTATAAATTATCCGCTCATCACAACACCAAACTTAAATTGTTGCTTGTCCCCAAGCAAGTGAAAATCAAATAGGATAAAAAGAAGAGAATATACTATAAATTCCAAACTATCAATGAAACAGAGCTTCAATCATATGAGCGGGACTTATAGCTTTTTGCCTCTTGAATAGTTTTGGCATCTCACTTTATCCATTGAGGTTCAGAATGATTGGCATCTATAGGAACTTCAGATTTTGAATAGTGTTATTGACTCTCCTAGTTCAGTATGATGATTCTTGAACACAGCTTCTTTATGAGTCTTGGCCGTGGCCCTAAGCACTTTGTTTTCCAGTATTACCACCGGATACATAAATGCCACAGACACATAATTGGGTGAACCTTTTCAGATTGTGACTTAGCTTTGCTAAAGTCCCCAATTAGAGGTGTCCAGGGTTCTTAAGCACACTCTTTTTTTTTTCGCCTATATTTTTTTTTCTGCAAGCTTTGTTCTTTGCTGCTTTTTCTTGCTTCAAGAATCATTTTTATGATTTTTCAGATTATCAAATAACATGTCTCCTTGTCATCATTCTTTCAAGAGCCAACATATTTAACATTCTTAAACAACAACTTCAAAAGACATATGCACTGTTCAAGCATACATTCAGAAAACAAGAAGCATTGTCACCACATCAATATAATTAAGCTAAGTTCAAGGATGAATTCAAAACTCATGTACTTCTTGTTCTTTTGATTTAAAACAATTTTTATTTTAAGAGAGGTGATGGATTCATAGGACATTCATAACTTTAAGACAAAGTTACTAACTACTAATGATCATGTAATGAAGACACAAACATATATAAGCACATAACATAGAAAACGAAAAACAGAGAAAGCAAGAACAAGGAATGAATCCACCTTAGTGATGGTGGCGTTTCCTTCTTGAGGAACCAATGATGTCCTTGAGCTCTTCTATGTCTCTTCCTTGTCTTAGTTGCTCCTCCCTCATTGCTTTTTGATCTTCTCTTATTTCATGAAGCATGATGGAGTGCTCTTGATGTTCCACCCTTAGTTGTCCCATATTGGAACTCAATTCTTCTAGGGAGGTGTTGATTTGCTCCCAATAGTTTTGTGGAGGAAAGTGCATTTGAGGCATCTCCGGGATCTCATGGTGATGAGTTTCCTGCGCCTCTTGAGCTCCATGAATGGGCTCTCTTGCTTGCTCCATCTTTTTCTTAGTGATGGGCTTCTCTTCCTTGATAGGAATGTCTCCTTCTATGAAAGCTCCAGCTGAGTAACATAGATGGCAAATGAGGTGAGGGAAGGCTAACCTTGCCATAGTGGAGGACTTGTCAGCCACTTTGTAGAGTTCTTGAGGTATAATCTCATGAACTTCCACCTCTTCTCCAATCATGATGCTATGGATCATGATGGCCCGGTCTATAGTAACTTCAGACCGGTTGCTAGTGGGAATGATTGAGCATTGAATGAACTCCAACGATCCCTCTAGCTATAGGCTTGAGGTCCAATCTTCTTAGTTGAACCGGCTTGCCTTTGGAGTCAACCTTCCATTGAGCTCCTTCTACACATATGTCCATAAGGACTTGGTCCAACCTTTGATCAAAGTTGACTCTCCTTGTGTAGGGGCGTGCGTTCTCTTCCATGTTTGGCAAGTTGAACGCCAACCTCACATTTTCCGAACTAAAATCTAAGTATTTCCCCCGAACCATTGTAACATAGTTCTTTGGATCCGGGTTCTTACTTTGATCATGGTTCTTTGTGATCCATGCATTGGCATAGAACTCTTGAACCATTAAGATGCCGACTTGTTGGATGGGATTTGTTAGAACTTCCCATCCTCTTCTTTGAATTTCATGTCGGATCTCCGGATACTCATTTCTTTTGAGTTTGAAAGGGACCTCAGGGATCACCTTCTTCTTGGCCACAACATCATAGAAGTGGTCTTGATGGGCTTTGGAGATGAACCTTTCTATCTCCCATGACTCGGATGTGGAAGCTTTTGTCTTCCTTTTCCCTCTTCTAGAGGATTCTCCGGTCTTAGATGCCATCAATGGCAATGGAAAAACAAAAAAGCTATGCTTTTACCACACCAAACTTAGAATATTGCTCGCCCTCGAGCAATAAACAAAAGAATAGAAGAAGAAGAAGAAGAAATATGGAGAGGGAGAGGGAGATGTGGTTTCGGCCAAGAAGGGTGTAGAGGGGTGTGTTGTGTGAATTTGATGAAGAATGGAGGTCTTTATATAGGGAAGGGAGGGGGGGTTAAGGTTCGGCCATATGGGTGGGTTTGGGTGGGAAATTGGTTTTGAATTTTGAAGGTAGGTGGAGTTTATGAGGTAGGTTTATGGGGAAGAGTGGATGGATGTGAGTGGTGAAGAGGTGATGGGGAAGAGAGTTTGAGGTGATTGGTGAAGGTTTTTTTGGGGAAGAGTGTTTATGGGGTTGTGTGAAAGAGAGTGGTGAGAAGGAGTGAGTGGAGGTAGGTGGGGATCCTGTGGGGTCCACAGATCCTGAGGTGTTCAAGGATTTACATCCCTGCACCCATTAGGCATGTAAAAATGCCTTTGCACCCAACTCTGGGCGTTCAGCGCCAGGTTGGTGGCCATTTTGGGCGTTCAACGCCCATTTGTGTGCCATTTCTGGCGTTGAACGCCAGAACCATGCCTGTTCTGGCGTTCAGCGCCCAGAAGCTGCCCATTTTGGGCGTTCAGCGCCAGAACCATGCTCTGTTCTGGCGCTGAACGCCAGACAGATGCTCCTCCAGGGTGTGATTTTTCTTCTGCTGTTTTTGATTCCATTTTCAATTTTTATATTTATTTTGTGACTCCACATGATCATGAACCTAAGAAAACATGAAAAACAATAAAAATAAGAATTAGATAAACATTGGGTTGCCTCCCAACAAGCGCTTCTTTAATGTCAATAGCTTGACAGTGGGCTCTCATGGAGCCTCACAGATGTGCAGAGCTTTGTTGAGACTCTCCAACACCAAACTTAGAGTTTGGATATGGGAGTTCAACACCAAACTTAGAGTTTGGTTGTGGCCTCCCAACACCAAACTTAGAGTTTGACTGTGGGGGCTCTGGTTGACTCTGCTTGGAGAGAAGCTTTTTCTGCTTCCTCTCCATGGTTGCAGAGGGAGATCCTTGAGTTTTAAACACAAGGGAGTCCTCATTCCATTGAAGGAATATTTCACCTCTGTCAACATCAATCACAGCTCTTGCTGTGGCCAGGAAAGGTCTTCCTAGGATGATGGATTCATCCTCTTTCTTTCCAGTATCCAAGACTATGAAATCAGCAGGGATGTAAAGGCCTTCAACCTTTACTAACACGTCCTCTACTTATCCATATGCCTGTTTTCTTGAATTGTCTGCCATCTCTAATGAGATTTTAGCAGCTTGCACCCCATAGATTCCCAGTTTCTCTATTACAGAGAGGGGGATGAGGTTTATTCCTGAACCAAGGTCACACAGAGCCTTAAAGATCATGGTGCCTATGGTACAGGGTATTATGAACTTTCCAGGATCCTGTCTCTTCTGAGGCAATGTCAGTTGATCCAGATCACTTAGTTCATTGATAAACAAGGGAGGTTCAACTTCCCAAGTATCAATGCCAAATAATTTGGCATTCAGCTTCATGATTGCACCAAGAAACTTGGCAGTTTGCTCTTCAGTAACATCCTCATTTTCTTCAGAAGAGGAATACTCATCAGAGCTCATGAAGGGCATAAGGAGGTTCAATGGGGTCTCTATGGTCTCTATATGAGCCCCAAAGTCCTTTGGTTCCTCACAGGGAAGCTCCTTATTGACCACTGGACGTCCCAGGAGGTCTTCCTCCTTGGGATTCATGTCCTCTCCTCCCCTCACAGGTTCGGCCATGGCACTTATGTCAATGGCCTTGCACTCTCCTTTTGGATTCTCTTCTGTATTGCTTGGGAGAGTACTAGGAGGGATTTCAGTGATCCTTTTACTCAGCTGGCCCACTTGTGCTTCCAGATTTCTAATGGAAGACCTTGTTTCATTCATGAAACTTACAGTGGCCTTAGATAGATCAGAGACTAGATTTGCTAAATTAGAAGCATTTTGTTCAGAGTTCTCTGTCTGTTGCTGAGTTGATGATGGAAAAGGCTTGCTATTGCTAAACCTGTTTCTTCCACCATTATTAAAGCCTTGTTGGGGCTTTTGATCCTTCCATGAGAAATTTGGATGATTTCTCCATGATGAGTTATAGGTGTTTCCATAAGGTTCACCTAAATAATTTACCTCTGCTATTGCAGGGTTCTCAGGATCATAAGCTTCTTCTGCATAAGAAGCCTCTTGAGTACTGTTGGATGCAGCTTGCATTCCATGCAGACTCTGAGAGATCATATTGACTTGCTGAGTCAATATTTTGTTCTGAGCCAATATGGCATTCAGAGTATCAATCTCAAGAACTCCCTTCTTCATAGGCGTCCCATTATTCACAGGATTCCTTTCAGAAGTGTACATGAACTGGTTATTTGCAACCATGTCAATGAGTTCTTGAGCTTCTGCAGGCGTTTTCTTTAGGTGAATGGATCCACCTGCAGAGGTGTCCAGTGACATCTTTGATAGCTCAGATAAACCATCATAGAATATATCCAGGATGGTCCATTCTGAAAGCATGTCAGAATGACACTTTTTGGTCAACTGTTTGTATCTTTCCCAAGCTTCATAGAGGGATTCACCTTCTTTCTGTCTGAAGGTTTGAACATCAGCTCTAAGCTTGCTCAGCTTTTGAGGAGGAAAGTACTTGGCTAAGAAAGCTGTGACCAGCTTATCCCAAGAGTTCAGGCTGTCTTTGGGTTGAGAATCCAACCATAATCTAGCTCTGTCTCTTACAGCAAAAGGGAAAAGCATGAGCCTGTAGACTTCAGGATCTACTCCATTAGTCTTAACAGTATCACATATTTGCAAGAATTTAGTTAAGAACTGAAAAGGATCTTCAGATGGAAGTCCATGAAACTTGCAGTTCTGCTGCATCAGAGAAACTAATTGAGGTTTCAGCTCAAAGTTGTTTGCTCCAATGGCAGGAATGGAGATGCTTCTTCCATGTAAATTGGAATTAGGTGTAGTAAAGTCACCAAGCATCTTCCTTACATTATTATTATTTTCGGCTGCCATCTCCTTTTCCTGTTCGAAAATTTCTGAAAGGTTATCTCTGGATTGTTGTATTTTAGCTTCTCTTAATTTTCTCTTCAGAGTCCTTTCAGGTTCTGGATCTGCTTCCACAAGAATGTTCTTATCCTTGCTCCTGCTCATATGACAAAGAAGAAGGCACAGAAAAATAATAATAATAATAGAGATTCTTTATACCACAGTATAGGGATCCCTGTGTGAGTAGAAGAAGAGGGGGAGACAAAGAATATAATATAATGGAAGAAACATAATTGTGAGGAGGCCAGATATGTGAGATGAGATGTTAGGATATGAATGAATAAATAGAATGAGATGGGAGAGAAGGAATTTTCGAAAATAATTTTTGAAAAAGAGTTAGTGATTATTGAAAATAGTTTTTGAAAAATGTTAGTAATTTTCGAGAATTAAGGTTTAAAAATTAAAATAATTAATAAATAAAAAAGAAATTTTGAAAAAGGGGGAAGATATTTTCGAAAATGAGAGAGAGAGAGTTAGTTAGGTAGTTTTGAAAAAGTTAAGAAACAAACAAAAAGTTAGTTAGTTAGTTGAAACAAATTTGAAAATCAATTTTGAAAAGATAAGGAGTTAGGAAGTTAGAGAAGATATTTTGAAATCATATTTTTGAAAAAGATAAGATAAGAAGATATTTTTGAAAAGATATGATTGAAATTAGTTTTTGAAAAAGATTTGATTTTTAAAATCACAATTAATGACTTGATTCACAAGAAATCACAAGATATGATTCTAGAACTTAAAGTTTGAATCTTTCTTAACAAGTAAGTAACAAACTTGAAATTTTTGAATCAAAACATTAATTGGTTATGTTATTTTCGAAAATTTGATATAAAAATAAGAAAAAGATTTTTGAAAAATAATTTTGAAATTTTCGAAAATAACTAAGAATTTTGAAAAAGATTTGATTTTTGAAAAAGATTTTGAAAAAGATAAGATTTTCAAATTGAAAATTTGATTTGACTCATGAGAAACAATTTGATTTTAAAAAGTTTTGAAAAAGTCAATCCAAATTTTTGAATTTGATGAGAGAAAAAGGGAAAGATATTTTTTTTTTATTTTTGAAATTTTTATGATGAGAGAGAAAAACACTAAAAAGATGCAATGCATGAAATTTTTAGATCAAAACATGTGATGCATGCAAGAATGTTATGAGTGTCAAGATGAACACCAAGAACACTATGAATGTCATGATGAACATCAAGAACATATTTTTGAAAAATTTTTAATGAAAAGAAAACATGCAAGACACCAAACTTAGAATTCTTTAATGCTTAGACACTAAGAATTCAAGACTGCATATGATAAACATGAAAAGACACAAAACAAAAAATCATCAAGATCAAACAAGAAGACTTACCAAGAACAACTTGAAGATCATGAAGAACACCATGAATGCATGAAATTTTCGAAAAATGCAAGATGCATATGCAATTGACACCAAACTTATGATATGACTCAAGACTCAAACAAGAAACAGAAAAATATTTTTGATTTTTATGATTTTCTAATTTTTTTGGATTTTTTTTTTCGAAAATTATATGAAAAAGAAAAATAAGGATTCTAAAATTTTTAATATGAATTCCAGGAATCTTGCATTCTTAGTCTAAAGCTTCAGTCTAGGAATTAGACATGGCTCACTAGCCAGCCAAGCTTTCAATGAAAGCTCCGGTCCAAAACACTAGACATGGCCAATGGCCAGCCAAGCTTTAGCATGTAATTCAGACATGACACGCCCAACATACTCATTCCCAAAGGAATTAGACATGGCTTTACAGCCAGCTAGGCTTCAACATGCTTCATGAAACACTAGAATTCATTCTTAAAAATTTTGAATAAAATTTTTGAAAACATTTTTATATTATTTTCGAAAACAGATGAGAAAATTTTAGAAATATTTTTGAAAAATTTTTGAAAAGAAAACAAAAAGAAAATTACCTAATCTGAGCAACAAGATGAACCGTCAGTTGTCCAAACTCGAACAATCCCCGGCAACGGCGCCAAAAACTTGGTGCACGAAATTGTGATGTCCGGGCTCGAACAATCCCTGGCAACGTGAGCAACTTGGTACGCGTAATCGTGATTACACTTTAATTATGTAAAATTCATGGCTCTTTCTTTCCCTGGCAATGGCGCCAAGAATATGGTGCCAATACCATGGTTCACAACTTCGATACAACTAACCAGCAAGTGCACTGGGTCGTCCAAGTAATACCTTACGTGAGTAAGGGTCGAATCCCACGGAGATTGTTGGTATGAAGCAAGCTATGGTCACCTTGTAAATCTCAGTCAGGCAGATATAAATTGATAATGGAGTTTTCGAATAATAATTAATAAAATAGGGATAGAGGTACTTATGTAATTCATTGGTAAGAATCTCAGATAAGCGAATGGAGATGCTTTTCGTGCCTCTGAACCTCTGCTTTCCTGCTATCTTCATCCAATCAGTCTTACTCCTTTCCATGGTTGGCTTTATGTGATACATCACCATTGTCAACGGCTACTTTCGGTCATCTCTCGGGAAAATGATCCAATGCCCTGTCACGGCACGGCTAATCATCTGGAGGCATCACCCTTGTCAATGGCTTCATCTTATCCTCTCAGTGAATAATATGCTCACGCACCCTGTCACGGCACGGCTATTCATCTGTTGGTTCTCGATCATGCTGGAATAGGATTTACTATCCTTTTGCGTCTGTCACTAACGCCCTGCAATCGCGAGTTAGGAGCTCGTCACAGTCATTCAATCATTGAATTCTACTCGGAATACCACGGACAAGGTTTAGACTTTCCGGATTCTCTTGAATGCCGCCATCATTCTAGCTTATGCCACGAAGATTCTGGTTAGGAGATCTAAGAGATATTCATTCTAGCTTATTTAATGTAGAACGGAAGTATTTGTCAGGCACGTGTTCATAGGGGAGATGGTGATGAGCGTCACACATAATCATCACCTTCATCACATTCTTGGGTGCGAATGGATATCTTAGAAGCGAAATAAGATGAATTGAATAGAAAACAGTAGTACTTTGCATTAATCTTTGAGGAACAGCAGAGCTCCACACCTTAATCTATGGAGTGTAGAAACTCTACCGTTGAAAATACATAAGTGAAAGGTCCAGGCATGGCCGAGATGGCCAGCCCCCTAAGACGTGATCAATAGTCTCCTAAGATGAACAATAGATTAAAACTGAGACCAAAGATACCTAATACACTAGTAAAAGGTCCTATTTATAATAAACTAGCTACTAGGGTTTACATGAGTAAGTAATTGATGCATAAATCCACTTTCGGGGCCCACTTGGTGTGTGTTTGGGCTGAGCTTAAGTGTTGCACATGCAGAGGTCTTTCTTGGAGTTGAACGCTAGCTTTTGTGCTAGTTTGGGCGTTCAACTCTGGTTTTGGCTCCTTTTCTGGCGCTGGACGCCAGAATTGGGTAGAAAGCTGGCGTTGAATGCCAGTTTACGTCATCTATTCTTGGCCAAAGTATGAACTATTATACATTGCTGGAAAGCCCTGGATGTCTACTTTCCAACGCAATTGGAAGCGCGCCATTTAGAGTTCTGTAGCTCCAGAAAATCCACTTTGAGTGCAGGGAGGTCAGAATCCAACAGCATCAGCAGTCCTTCTTTAACCTCTGAATCTGATTTCTGCTCAAGTCCCTCAATTTCAGCCAGAAAATACCTGAAATCACAGAAAAATACACAAACTCATAGTAAAGTCCAGAAATGTGAATTTAACATAAAAACTAATGAAAACATCCCTAAAAGTAACTAGATCCTACTAAAAACATACTAAAAACAATGTCAAAAAGCGTATAAATTATCCGCTCATCAGCCACCCTTTCGGGTCCCAACCAAACCAATCCTCAACTCCTTTCCAAAGGATTCAAGACCAAATTAGTTTTCAATAAACAAAACTCAGAACTTTAAATATCAAAAATCATTTCAAGCCAAACCAATCAGAAATCTCAATTTTAATAAAATTAGACATTATCTCAGTCAAGCAGACAACCATATTCATCTAAGATAACCAAACAATGCATAGGACTTACATAATCACCAGAAAAGCATTTCGCTCGTCATATCAATTTATAACAATTCCACTTTAAAATAAATTAGTTTTATAAAAACCCCTACCTCGGTAAGCGAAACCATAATCCAAACGTGTCAACTGAACTCTTTTCTCTCAGCCCGGAATCAACAGCAACCAAAACCTCAGCTTCGCTTACTTTTTCAATAGCAAAACAGCCTCAATCGTGACATGCAAACTCGATTTCTAATTCCTAAAAACATTAATATCGCGAAAATATTAAAACCCATAACGAAAAACTAACGATGAGGGTTCGAAATAGAGTACACTTACGGTGACAGCAGAACTGAGCAGCCGCAATCCTGAACTGACTCGGCAGGAGCTTTGACAACGGCTAGAAACTCCAGTGGTTCAACGGCAACCTAAAAATTCGACATGCAAACCTTGGAGCTCGACCCTACGGTAACCAAGATCTCAGAATCTCTAGCCAAACATAACAGAATATTGATTTCAAAGGTTCCAGAACGAAATGCTTACCAAGACGATCAGGGCTCCACTGGCGGTCACCAGCAACGGCGGTTATGACGGCGGTGACGTCAGCGGACAGCCTAACGGTGACAGAAGTCACACCGGCGCGAATCAGAGGCACGAATGGCGGCGATGGTGTCCACGACGACGGTACAGCGGCGGCGCTGGTTCTTCCCAGCTCGTTGGGGTTCAGGCTCGGTCTCTCCTCTCTCATCTGGGCTCGACGGCGACACGGGCTTCAGGGAACGGCGATGCCGACCTCTCCTCGCGCGGCCCTCTCCCTGGATTTTAGTCTTCCTCCGTGACGGCGTGCAGCAGAACGCGATAATCGGTTCGGCGGTAGCAGGCAGCGATGCCATGGTGGCTGGGTAGTGACGTGACGACGGCTGGGCGGCGAGTTCGGTGGCGGATCGGCGGCAGGGCGCATCTCTCCGTCGCTCTCTCCCTCTCTTCCCCCTTCTCCCTTACCGTAGCTCCCCTCTCCTCTCATCCCTTTCTTTCGTTTCTCTCTCTCTTTTTTTTTCTTTGTTTTGAGTGTTGGTGAGCTGGGTAGTGGGTTGTGTGGGCTAACTGTGGGTGTGGGGTGAGGTGAGTGTAGTTTAGTTAGGGTTAGGATAGAAAATTAGGTTTAGATTTTTTTTTTTGTGAACAATAGGGATAATAGTGTAATTTTATGAAATAAATAAAAAGTAGGTTAATAATAAAATCAAATTAAATATAAAGTATCCATCTTTTAAAAAAATATCTTCTAATTAATAATCTTTAAATAATTTTCGGTTAAATACCAATTTAGTGAAAATTGGAGATAAGTAAATTAATCCTCCTTTATTTATAAAATAAGGTTAAAATTTATATATTAAAATTAAGACATGAAATACTCATTATTTTTCAATTATAAGGACTCTAAATAATAAATAAGAGTTTACTCAACCTTTATATATAGAAATTTCCAAAAATATTATCTTTAATAAATATAATGGATCATAAATAATTTATTAATTTATTTTCAAAATTCGGGATCTTACATCCTACCCCACTTATGAAAATTTTCGTCCTCGAAAATTAACTTAATACACAACATACTAAAATAGTTTATAATACTTTACTTTTGTATACTTTAGAAAAGTAGATGTCTTGCCATATATATATATATATACATATAATTTTCCAAATACCGGATGACTCGTAAAACTTAAATGTAAGGGTAAAGCATGGTCTAAGCAAAAGTTAAGAGATGGTTAAAACAAAAATGATACAGGGGGTTACTATTTTACCATAACTTAGAGCACAAGAAGGTGTAAGTGTTCAAGTTAGGTGTTTGCAAAAACAAAGGGGTATCTAGGTGGCAAAGGTTTGAAAACAGGTTGACTTGAACAAACAGGACAATGTCTGCGCATAGACTGTGTACCAACTTCAGAGCTTCAACTTTCCAACTTCATTAGTCACTTCAGAAATCCGTAACCTGTCACAAGCCTAACATCCACAAATTTTTACAAGGAACAAACTACCACGCTCTTCATAACGTTGCACACTTACCGCTTCACCTTCTATATCCATAAGCCACTTCTTAAAGAACTAATGTATCGCTTACTATACCTAAAAGTTGCATGTGACACTACAGCAATTCTCGCGCTTATTCAGAAGTATACAAGACCTTGAAAAAGGACAAGCGACAAAGACAAAATCCACAAGAGCTTGAAAGGATTGTTGAGATCACAAGTAATCAGGGATGCAAAAGGAGTGAAAAGTGCCAGAAAGGAAATTGGTTTGGCAATCTCAAGAATGACTCCCGAATCAATGAAATCCGATGGGAATAATAAAAGAAAAGTAGTGTTGTAATTTGAACAAAATCAAGTTGAATCAAAGAAGTGTGAAGTTTATAGAAGAAGAATGCCTTAAACTTAAGACAAAGTTTATAAGACTTGAGTTAGGATTAAGAGTACCTTCGAACGCATTGCTCATAAAGAATAGAAACTTTTTCAAAACCCATTTCACATTCTCAAAGAAAAGGCGTAACCAACATTTTGCAAAAGAATAACAAGAGTATGAATGTGGCATCACTTTAATGCAAATTTCATGTTGAAATAGATTATGTAGAGTTTTTAAAACAAAATGAACACTAGCTTGACTAAAAGCAAATTATTTCCTCAAATATTTAGAAAGGCAGTTAGGTGCACAACTTAACCAAAAGTATGCATAAAACTCGAAAGAAAATTAAAAGTTTGTTCAAAATTTTCTCAAAGCTCATATTCAATCAAATGTGTGTAAAGGTTATAACAAAGATAGAAGAAGTCAAACTTTATTTAGAAAAGAAAAATCCGAGGTAAAAATTTTCGTAAACACACTTTTATCAAAGCAGGGTTCCGCGTACGCACGATAAGGTTTTTTGAATTTCACGTAAAGAAGTGTACGCTAAGTCAAAACAATCTTATCAAAATTTAATAAATGGCTTTCAGTTACAATCAAGCAAGAAAATTTTAATTTGAAACTTCTTCAAAAAGAACTCAAAATATCTTCAAAATAGTTCAAAACAAGACTCCGAAAGTATACTTGAAATTACCACTTTCACAGGAATATTCAGGAGATTAAGGTGCACTTAAAAGGAAATCAGTCCATATGAGAAAAGATCTTTAAATCAAGGGAATTTAAACAAACTTCACTAGGCTTGAAATATCAAACAAGTTTTCAATTGATCCAAAGGAATACAAAACGCGCAAGAAAAGACAACTCGATCAATAGAAAATTCTCAAGAAAGAACCTTTGACTAAAGAATGACAATTAAGAGGGCAAACGGTGCATTAGATGGAAATAAAGTCAAGCTGACTCAGATGAGTGTGAGATTCATAAGAGAAGGAAAATTAAGACTAACGGTGACGTTTACAAAAGTAAGAGAGTAATTAAATACAGAATCAAATATGACATCCATAGAAGTGAAAAGCTCAAAAAGGAATTGGTCCATCCTTGAAAGGGAAGATATGAATCCAACATTTTCAAAAGAGTAAAGAATGCTTAATTAACGTGTTATGCTAAACCAAATTCAAATTAAAAAAAATAGATCAAGTGAAGTTTATTAAACGGAAATCAACTAAAAAGAGACAAAAATCTTCCTTTGAAAAGTATATAAATACATAATCAAGCAAAAATATTCATAAAAATTGTATTATAATCATTAGAAAATCAAGTTGTATATATATTTTTTAAAATAAGTATATTTTCATAAACCAGTGAAAGAACTGGCGAAGTATTAGGAGTAAATGGTTTCTAAACTGCATAAAAAAAATTTTCAAAGTTTTATTTAGAGAAGGTTATACCGAATCAAAAATGATTTTATAAAGGCTTTAAGAATGATGGTTGTAGATATAGTCAAGTAAGAGAGAAGTTAAATCACAATTTCTTTAAAAAGAACTCGGAATAGGAGCTTAAAGGAATACACTACATCAACAAGACCAAAGTTGTACCAAAGAATATATGGATCAAGAAAAGAGTTTAAACAAAGGAAGGCAAACACACCAAGGTCGTTAGGCAGACATATGTGGTTGGAATCAAAGGAGAAAGCATATGAACAGAAGAAGAGGGTTGGAACAATCAAACTACTTCCCAAAAGAAAATAGCAAACAAGAAATTCAAGATAAACCATGAAAGAACACGTCACATGACTTCAGCAGAAAACCAGACACATAGCTGTAACCTTGAAAATTAATTTCTAACGTTCCCAAAACCCGCAATTCGCGTTTCCTACAACTCGCATATCGTCTATGATAACCCATTAGTGCTTTCATATACATAAGTCACTAATATTAAGCCGGCCAAACTTAATACCAAGAAGTATGCAATGACAGGCTAACAGCATTAATCAATAGACAGTCACATGTGCGGAAAGCTCTAATTCTTATTATCCGAACAAGACCTACTACATGACAGACGCTCAGAGTATGCGAATAAAGTATAATCGGTCCATTCCTCAGGCTCTACAGGAAGGACCGCTCTGATACCATAATGTAACACCCTAACTATCAAAATATCACGCTTCCGGCTGCGCCACTCTGATAGCTTGGGTATTACGATGACTTTTAAAATATTTAATACTAAAATATGAGCCTGTTTAAAAAAAATTAAACCGTATAGCCGCTCAAGAGACTTCTTATCTGATAACATACAACCACATTTACAAAACAAACCATAATACTTACAAAAGATACATATACATATATCTACATATTATTGATATTACAAGCATTACATAATCAAAATCCTATCCCTCTTGTGAAGACTTGCAAAATTAAAGGCGAGGGAAGCATAAAACTAAGATAATACAAAATAATGTCGAATAAACAAAAAATAAATATAACTCTCCTAAAACTCTGTCGCCCATATCCTGAAAAGGGAAAAACCTGTAGGGGAGTGAGAACATCGTCCTCGAAAGGGTTCTCACTATAGGGTTACAGAATTGCTATAATAAGATACAAAAATAAAAGCGTTTTTAATGTATAGTGATTAATAACCGCCTTATGCTTCTTTTCAAAACCAAAGATTTAATATTCAAAATCTGAAATCCTTTCTAAAAGGGAAAGTTGTTAATTTCTCAGAAATCCAAAAGCTCTTTTTTTTTTTTAAAGTTTTTCCCTAGACAGCATGAATGACCAAACTGTTCCAAGCATAGGTTCATTAAGTCTATGCTGAACCAGTTTGGTTTTTCATACTTTTCTAAACCGAAAACACAACCAAACACAGCATTCAGCCAATCTCATAATCAACCACGGCCTTAGGCCCAAGCAGCTCAATCAACAACCAATTCATCACAATCCAACCAATTCTCAGCCACAAACACAAGTAAGAAGGTTCAAACACAATCAAGCAGTTATATCAAGTAGAGCAATTAGCAATTAACATAACTATTCACATAGGCAAACCAATTATAATATGCACACCCAAACAATGTCATATAAATGCATATGATGCATGCCTGTCCTACTGGCCATGAGCTCACGCGTCGATTATGTTGCCAGACCCGACTCGGATAAGCGGGATTCAACCACCATCCTTATCCGTAGGTTCCACAAGCAAGCAGGACTAAACCACCATCCTTGCCCGGAACACGCAAGCGGGATTTAAACCACCGTCCTTGCCAAATAATTTATCAATATGTGAGCGGGACAAAACCACCATCCTCACTGTAGGCAGGACAAAACCACCATCCCTGCATAACGGTTTACGCACTGAGCAAGCGGGACTATACCACCATCCTTGCCAGGCCTCATCATATTCTCAATAACATCCACAGTCAATCGGACTCAAAATCTTATTTCAAAAATCATTCTTGGCCCACTTTCAAATCACAAACGTATTCAGTTCACATCTTGCCAAGAACCACTTTTCTTAAGTAAATTTTCTTTTCAAAACTTTCAAACAACTTCATAACCAAGCCAGATTCAAAATCTCTTCTAAAAGACTCAAAATCACTCATTTTCAAATCATTCGCTCCATCACTTTGAAATCAAGAGTTATTAATCAACAACCTTGGCAAGGACTCAAGACTTTAGGGAAGAATAACCTGCCTCATTTCTTAAACTCTTCAGAAATTCTCGGAATCATAGTTGCTTAAGTTGAGATAAATTAAAGTAAAGATTTAGAATCAAAACCAAAGCATGTAAGCCAAGAGTTCTGAACCAGTTTCAAAACCAAAATTATTTAAGTCCAAAAAAATCCAATTTCTTTTCATTCTTAAATCAGAAACTCTCCCAAGGGCTCAGAATTGTTTAGTCGAACTTAAAGAATACTTTAAGAGCAACACGAAATTAATTAATCAAGTTCAATTTCTTTCAAATTCCGCTAAACTCACCCAAAGATACTTCTTTAACCAAATTTCAAAACATAGGCCCCTTCATATTTAAATCAATCGGGAAACATAAACTTTTATTAAACAGTTTAAACTCAAAACACCAATTTCTTAATAAATCAAGAACCAATTCGTAGAACCTCTCAAGTCCAAATCTTTTTCTAAATCACATTTTAAAATAGAATCTAGATTTTTATGAAAATTCGGCAGCATCTCTCCTAAAACTTGGACTTTGTCACCCTTTCGGGTCCCAACCAAACCAATCCTCAACTCCTTTCCAAAGGATTCAAGACCAAATCAGTTTCCAATAAACAAAACTCAGAACTTTAAATATCAAAAATCATTTCAAGCCAAACCAATTAGAAATCTCAATTTTAATAAAATTAGACATTATCTCAGTCAAGCAGACAACCATATTCATCTAAGATAACCAAACAATGCATAGGACTTACATAATCACCAGAAAAGCATTTCGCTCGTCATATCAATTTATAACAATTCCACTTTAAAATAAATTATTTTTATAAAAACCCCTACCTCGGTAAGCGAAACCATAATCCAAACGTGTCAACTGAACTCTTTTCTCTCAGCCCGGAATCAACAGTAACTAAAACCTCAGCTCTGCTTACTTTCTCAATAGCAGAACAGCCTCAATCGTGACATGCAAACTCGATTTCTAATTCCTAAAAACATTAATATCGCGAAAATCTTAAAACCCATAACGAAAAACTAACGATGAGGGTTCGAAATAGAGTACACTTACGGTGACAGCAGAACTGAGCAGTCGCAATCCCGAACTGACTCGGCGGGAGCTTCGACAACGGCTAGAAACTCCAGTGGTTCAACGGTAACCTAAAAATTTGACATGCAAACCTCGGAGCTCGACCCTACGGTAACCAAGATCTCAGAATCTCTAGCCAAACATAACAGAATATTGATTTCAAAGGTTCCGAAACGAAATGCTTACCAAGACGATCAGGGTTCCACTGGCGGTCACCAGCAATGGCGGTTATGGCGGCAGTGACGTCAGCGGACAGCCTAACGGCGACAGGAGTCACACCGGCACAAATCAGAGGCACGAATGGCAGCGATGGTGTCCACGACGATGGCACAGCGGCGGCGCTGGTTCTTCCCAGCTCGTCGGGGTTCAGGCTCGGTCTCTCCTCTCTCATCTGGGCTCGACGGCGACACGGGCTTCAGGGAACGGCGATGCCGACCTCTCCTCACGCTGCCCTCTCCCTGGATTTTAGTCTTCCTCCGTGACGGCGTGCAGCAGAACCCGATAATCGGTTCGGCGGTAGCAGGCAGCGATGCCATGGTGGCTGGGTAGTGACGTGACGACGGCTGGGCGGCGAGTTCGGTGGCGGATCGGCGGCAGGGCGCATCTCTCCGTCGCTCTCTCCCTCTCTTCCCCCTTCTCCCTTACCGTAGCTCCCCTCTCCTCTCATCCCTTTCTTTCGTTTCTCTCTCTTTTTTTTTTTCTTTGTTTTGAGTGTTGGTGAGCTGGGTAGTGGGTTGTGTGGGCTAACTGTGGGTGTGGGGTAAGGTGAGTGTAGTTTAGTTAGGGTTAGGATAGAAAATTAGGTTTAGGTTTTTTTTTGTGAACAATAGGGATAATACTGTAATTTTATGAAATAAATAAAAAGTAGGTTAATAATAAAAATCAAATTAAATATAAAGTATCCATCTTTTAAAATAGTATCTTCTAATTAATAATTTTTAAATAATTTTCGATTAAATACCAATTTAGTAAAAATTGAAGATAAGTAAATTAATCCTCCTTTATTTATAAAATAAAGTTAAAATTTATATATTAAAATTAAGACATGAAATACTCATTATTTTTCAATTATAAGGACTCTAAATAATAAATAAGAGTTTACTCAACCTTTATATATAGAAATTTCCAAAAATATTATCTTAAATAAATATAATGGATCATAAATAATTTATTAATTTCTTTTCAAAATTTGGGATTTTACAACAAACAATTTCATCACCCAAGTCCCTGGCCAGATTGCAAAGGAGAGTGGTTCATCTCCCGATTGTAGGAACCGAAAAAATCCAGAGGAAAAGCTACCTGATAAACTCATGGAGGATGTGGTGGCACACTCATCAAGTGATGAGCACGGGGGTGTCTGCCCAGGTTCAAGAATGGGTTAGTTATCCTTTGTCTCTCATTGTCTAATTATCCATGAATCTTATAGCCTGGAATTGCAGAGGTGCAGGTGGAAAGGCTTTCTCTACCCTCATCAGAGATATCAAAAAAGAGTTTAATGCTAGTTTCTGCATTTTATTAGAAACTCATATTAGTGGGCAACGAGGTGAAGCGGTTTGGAAAAAAATGGGTTTGATGGTCATTTTATTGAGGAAGCAAGAGGTCAATCTGGTGGTATTTGGTGTCTATGGGATAGCTGCAAATGAAAAGTTGATATTCTTTCTCACAATTCTCAGATGGTGCATATAAAAGTCAAGTCTGGGTCCTTGCCATATTGGCTTTTAACAGTGATTTACGGCAACCCCCAGAGAATTAATCGGAACTACCTGTGGGATGATATTAGATTGATACACAATGAGATTAACTTGCCGTGGTGTCTTATTAGAGACTTTAATGCCATGTTACATGATCATGAGCGTCACGGTGGGTCCAATAGCAACAGAAGAGGAGCATGCCCTGATTTTCAAGACTGCGTATCTGATTGTGGCCTCTTTGATTTGGGGTACTCGAGATGGCCGTTTACATGGAAGCGTGGAAACTTGGTTGAGAGACTCGACTGTGGCCAGAGCAACCTTGATTGGCAGATCATCTTCCCTACTGCTCACATCAAACACTTGCCTAGTCTCAAGTTGGACCACTCCCCCTTATGTCTCCACTTAGCAAATGATCGACAAGAGAACAAACAAAGACGCTTTTTCAGGTTTCAAGCAGCTTGGCTATCACATTTGAATTTCACCCATATGGTTAATAGTAACTGAAAGATACAAGATTCTTGGAATAACGGTCTGAATGCTTTTAGGACAAGCCTAAAAAAAAAGAATACTGATGTGTTTGAAAATATTTTTAAAAGAAAGAGTAAGATTTTGCGCAGGCTACAAGGAATTTCAAATAAATTACAAATCAACAATTTCTCATATCTCCATGAGCTTCAGGCTAACCTTTGGAGAGATTATGAAGAGATTCTGGCTCAAGAAGAAATTTTGTGGTTTCAGAAGTCAAGAGTCAAGTGGATTCAGTGTGGGGATTGTGGTGCACGAAATCACAATCACACTTTTGTAATTCCGCACAACTAACCAGCAAGTGCACTAGGTCGTCCAAGTAATACCTTACGTGAGTAAGGGTCGATCCCACGGAGATTGTCGGCTTGAAGCAAGCTAGGTTATCTCGTAACTCTTAGTCAGGATATCAATAACTCTGAGATTTAATTGTAAAAAGTAAAAGAACATGAAGTAAATACTTGTTTTGCAGTAATGGAGAACAGGTTGAGGTTTTGGAGATGCTCCATCTTCTGAATCTCTGCTTTCTTACTGTCTTCTTCTTCAAGCACGCAAGACTCCTTCCATGGTAAGCTGTATGTTGGGTTTCACCGTTGTCAATGGCTACCTCCCGTCCTCTCAGTGAAAATGTTCAACACGCTCTGTCACAGCACGGTTAATCATCTGTTGGTTCTCGATCATGTCGGAATAGAATCCAGTGATTCTTTTGCGTGTGTCACTAACGCCCCACAATCACGAGTTTGAAGCTCGTCACAGTCATTAAATCCTCGAATCCTACTCAGAATACCACAGACAAGGTTTAGACCTTCCGGATTCTCAAGAATGGCCGCCAATGGATTCTAGCTTATACCACGAGGATTCTGATTAAGGAATCCAAGAGATACACACTCAATCAAAGGTAGAACGGAGGTGGTTGTCAGGCACACGTTCATAGATTAGAATGGTGATGAGTGTCATGGATCATCACATTCATCAGGTTGAAGAACAAGTGGTATCTTGGAATAGAACAAGCATGATTGAATGGGAAAAACAGTAGTAATTGCATTAATCCATCAAGACACAGCAGAGCTCCTCACCCCCAACCATGGGGTTTATAGACTCATGCCGTAGAAGATACAAAAATGAAATGTGTAATGTGTCATGAGGTACAATTTGAATCACTGAAAGTAGTATTTATAGTAAACTAGTGACCTAGGATTACAGAAAATGAGTAAGCTAGGGTGTTTATTGTAAAATTCCACTTCCGGGGCCCACTTGGTGTGTACTTGGGCTGAGCATTGAAGCTTTCATGTGTAGAGACATTTCTTGGAGTTAAACACCAGTTTTTATGCCAGTTTGGGCGTTTAACTCCAGCTTTTGTGCCAGTTCTGGAGTTAAACGCCAGAATTCTTGAGCTGACTTGGAATGCCTATTTGGGCCATCAAATCTCAGGCAAAGTATGAACTATTATATATTGCTGAAAAGCCCAGGATGTCTACTTTCCAACGCAATTGAGAGCGCGCCAATTGGTCTTCTGTAGCTCCAGAAAATCCACTTCGAGTGAAGGAAGGTCAGAATCCAACAGCATCTGCAGTCCTTTTTCAGCCTCTGAATCAGATTTTTGCTCAGGTCCCTCAATTTCAGCCAGAAAATACCTGAAACCACAGAAAAACACACAAACTCATAGTAAAACCCAGAAAAGTGATTTTTATTTAAAAACTAATAAAAACATAATAAAAACTATCTAAAATGTACTAAAAACATACTAAAAAACAATGCCAAAAAGCATATAAATTATCCGCTCATCACAACACCAAACTTAAATTGTTGCTTGTCCCCAAGCAACTAAAAATCAATTAGGATAAAAAGAAGAGAATATACAATGAATTCCAAAAACATCTATGAAGATCAGTATTAATTAGATGAGTGGGGCTTTTAGCTTTTTGCTTCTGAACAGTTTTGGCATCTCACTTTATCCCTTGAAGTTTAGAATGATTGGCATCTATAGGAACTCAGAATCCAGATAGTGTTATTGATTTTCCTAGTTAAATATGTTGATTCTTGAACACAGCTACTTTATGAGTCTTGGCCGTGGCCCTAAGCATTTTGTTTTCCAGTGTTACCACCGGATACATAAATGCCACAGACACATAACTGGGTGAACCTTTTCAGATTGTGACTCAACTTTGCTAGAGTCCCCAGTTAGAGGTGTCCAGGGTTCTTAAGCACACTCTTCTTTTTGCTTTGGACCTCGACTTTAACCGCTCAGTCTCAAGTTTTCACTTGACACCTTCACGCCACAAGCACATGGTTAGGGACAGCTTGGTTTAGCCGCTTAGGCCAGGATTTTGTTCCTGTGGGCCCTCCTATCCACTGATGCTCAAAGCCTTGGATCCTTTTTATCACCCTTGCCTTTTGGTTTAAAGGAGTATTGGCTTTTTCTGCTTGCTTTTCTTTTTCTTTTCTCTTTTTTTTTCGCCTCTTCTTTTTTTTTTTGCAAGCTTTTCACTGCTTTTTCTTGCTTCAAGAATCAATTTTATGATTTTTCAGATCATCAGATAACATTTCTCCTTTTCCCATCATTCTTTCAAGAGCCAACAATTTTAACATTCATAAACAATCAAATTCAAAAATATGCACTGTTCAAGCATTCATTCAGAAAACAATAGTATTGCCACCACATCAAAATAATTAAACTGTTTTAAAATTCGAAATTCATGTACTTCTTTTTCTTTTTCAATTAAAAACATTTTTCATTTAAGAAAGGTGATGGATTCATTTTCATAGCTTTAAGGCATAGACACTTAGACACCAATGATCATGTAATAAGACATAAACATAAAGCATAAAAATTCGAAAAACAGAAAATAAAGAACAAAAAAATTAAGGAACGGGTTCACCTTAGTGATGGCGGCTTGTTCTTCCTCTTGAAGATCTTATGGAGTGCTTGAGTTCCTCAATGTCTCTTCCTTGCCTTTGTTGCTCCTCCCTCATGGTTCTTTGGTTTTCTCTAATTTCATGGAGGAGGATGGAATGCTCTTGGTGCTCCACCCTTAGTTGTCCCATATTGGAACTTAATTCTCTTAGAGAGGTGTTGATTTGCTCCATCCTTTTCTTAGTGATGGGCTTGTCCTCATAAATGGTTATGGAAAACAAAAAGCAACGCTTTTACCACACCAAACTTAGAAGGTGTGCTCGTCCTCGAGCAAAAGAAGAGAGAAGAGAGTAGAAGAAGAAGAAATAGAGGAGATGAAGGGGGTTTTGGGAGGCAAAGTGGTTTGAATTTGAATGGAAAAGGGTATTTAAGGAATAGTATTATGAAAAGGTGTGAAGAGAGAGTGAGTGGAGGTTGATGGGGATCCTGTGGGGTCTACAGATCCTGAGGTCTCAAGGATTTCTCATCCCTGCACTAATGAGGCTTGCAAAACGCCAGGTTGCTACCCATTTCTGGCGTTTAACGCCAGCTTCTTGCCCTTTTCTGGGGTTAAACGCCAGTCTGGTGCCCATTTCTGGCGTTAAACGCTCAGAATGGTGCCAGACTGGGCGTTTAACGCCCATTCTGCTACCCTTACTGGCGTTTAAACGCCAGTAAGTTTCTCCTCCAGGGTGTTCTATTTTTCATTCTGTTTTTCCTTCTGTTTTTGCTTTTTAAATTGTTTTTGTGACTTCACATGATCATCAACCAACAGAAAACATAAAATAACAATGGAAAATCAAAATTTAATATAGATTGGGTTGCCTCCCAACAAGCGCTTCTTTAATGTCAATAGCTTGACAGTGGGCTCTCATGGAGCCTCACAGATGTTCAGAGCAATGTTGGAACCTCCCAACACTAAACTTAGAGTTTGAATGTGGGGGTTCAACACCAAACTTAAAGTTTGGTTGTGGCCTCCCAACACCAAACTTAGAGTTTGACTGTGGGGGCTCTGTTTGACTCTGTATTGAGATAAGCTCTTCATGCTTCTTCCTTTTTCTGTCTGCAAACCATGGTGCTTCCTGAATGGCAAAGAGTTGCTCATCTGGAAATATTTCAGAGATCTCAGTAGGAGGGAGGGACGCCCCTGCTACTGGTTCTATCCGGGACAGGTGATCAGCTACCTGGTTCTCTGTCCCTTTTCTGTCTCTTATTTCTATATCAAACTCTTACAGAAGCAACACCCATCTTATGAGCCTGGGTTTTAAATCCTGCTTTGTGAGTAGATATTTAAGAGCAGCATGGTCAGTATACACAATCACTTTTGAACCTACTAAATAGGATCTAAACTTGTCAATGGCATAAACCACTGCAAGTAACTCCTTTTCTGTGGTTGTGTAGTTCTTCTGTGCGTCATTTAGAGCACGACTGGCATAGTAAATGACGTGCAGAAGCTTGTTATGCCTTTGTCCCAATACTGTACCAATGGCATGGTCACTGGCATCATACATTAATTCGAATGGCAATGTCCAGTCAGGTGCAGAGATGACTGGTGCTGTGACCAGCTTGGCCTTCAGGGTCTCAAACACCTGCAGACACTCTGTGTCAAACACAAATGGCGTGTCAGCAGCTAGCAGGTTGCTTAGAGGTTTTGCAATTTTTGAAAAATCCTTTATGAACCTCCTATAGAATACTGCATGTCCCAGAAAGCTTCTGATTGCCTTTACATTGGCAGGTGGTGGTAGTTTTTGAATTACTTCCACTTTAGCTTGATCCACCTCTATTCCCTTGTTTGAAATTTTATGCCCAAGGAAAATTCCTTCAGTCACCATGAAGTGACATTTTTCCCAGTTTAAAACTAGGTTGGTCTCTTGGCATCTTCTCAGAACAAGTGCTAAATGGTCAAGACAGGAGCTGAATGAGTCTCCAAATACTGAAAAGTCATCCATGAAGACTTCCAGAAATTTTTCCACCATATCAGAGAAAATAGAGAGCATGCATCTCTGAAAGGTCGCAGGTGCATTGCACAGACCAAAAGGCATCCTTCTGTAGGCAAATACTCCAGAAGGACATGTGAATGCTGTTTTCTCTTGGTCCTGAGGATCCACTGTAATTTGGTTGTAACCTAAATAGCCATCCAAAAAGCAGTAATATTCATGACCTGCTAGTCTCTCTAGCATCTGGTTTATGAATGGTAAAGGAAAGTGATCCTTTCGGGTGGCTGTATTGAGCCTTCTTTAGTCAATACACATACGCCACCCTGTAACTGTTCTTGTAGGAACCAGTTCATTCTTTTCATTATGAACCACTGTCATGCCTCCCTTCTTGGGGACAACGTGGACAGGGCTCACCCAGGGGCTATCAGAAATAGGATAAATAATCCCAGCCTCTAGTAACTTAGTGACCTCTTTCTGCACCACTTCCTTCATGGCTGGATTCAGCCGCCTTTGTGGTTGAACCACTGGCTTAGCATCATCCTCCAATAGGATCTTATGCATGCATCTTGCTGGGCTAATGCCCTTAAGGTCACTTATGGACCACCCAAGAGCTGTCTTGTGTGTCCTTAGCACTTGAATTAGTGCTTTCTCTTCCTGTGGATTTAAAGCAGAGCTTATGATCACTGGAAAAGTGTCACCCTCTCCCAGAAATGCATATTTCAGGGATGGTGGTAGTGGTTTGAGCTCGGGTTTAGGAGGTTTCTCCTCTTCCTGAGGGATTTTCAGAGGTTCTTTTATTTCCTCTGATTCCTCCAGATCAGGCTGAACATCTTTAAAGATGTCCTCTAGCTCTGATTCAAGACTTTCAGTCATATTGGCCTCTTCCACCAGGGAGTCAATAATATCAACGCTCATGCAGTCATTTGACGTATCTGGATGCTGCATAGCTTTGACAACATTTAACTTGAACTCATCCTCATTGACTCTCAGGGTCACTTCCCCTTTTTAGACATCAATGAGAGTTCGTCCAGTTGCTAGGAAAGGTCTTCCTAGAATCAGAGTTGCACTCTTGTGCTCATCCATTTCCAGCACTACAAAGTCAGTGGGAAAGGCAAATGGCCCAACCTTGACAATAATGTCCTCAATTATGCCTGATGGGTATTTAATGGAGCCATCAGCAAGTTGAAGACATATCCGGGTTGGTTTGACCTCTTCAGTCAAGCCAAGCTTTCTGACGGTGGATGCAGGTATTAGATTGATACTTGCTCCAAGGTCACATAGAGCTGTCTTAGTACAAGCACCCTCTATTGTGCATGGTATCATAAAGCTCCCTGGATCTTGAAGCTTCTTTGGTAAGCTTTTCAGAATGACTGCACTGCATTCTTCAGTGAGAAACACTTTTTCAGTTTCTCTCCAATCCTTCTTATGACTTAAGATCTCTTTCATGAACTTAGCATAAGAGGGTATTTGCTCAAGTGCCTCTGCAAACGGGATCTTTATCTCAAGAGTCCTGAGATAGTCTACAAAGCGGGCAAATTGTTTATCCTGTTCCGCTTGGCGGAGTTTCTGAGGATAAGGCATCTTGGCTTTATACTCTTCAATCTTAGTTGCTGCAGGTTTATTTCCTACAGAAGTGGTTGGAGAAGCCTGCTTAAGGGGGTTGTTGTCAGCACTTGCAAGTTTTTGACCCCTTTGTGGCGTTTGAACGCCAGGATTGGCTACCCATTGGGCGTTTAACGCCACTTTCTTACCCTTTTCTGGTATTTGAACGCCAGAATCATTCCTCTCTGGGCTCTTACTGTCCTCAGAGGGATTTTGGGCAGTTGGTTGGTCATCTTCTGTCAATTGTTCCTTTCTTGACTTTCTGCTGCTTTGAGTTGATACATTCAATGTCTTCCCACTCCTTAATTTAACAGCTTGGCATTCTTCTGTTATCTGTTTAGATAGCTGTTGTCTTGTCTGATTCAATTGTGCTTCCATATTCTTGTTAGCATTTTTAGTGTCTTGGAGCATCTCTTTGAATTCTGCTAATTGTTTTGTCATAAGGAGTAATTGCTGATTAAGTTTAACAATCTGTTCTTGAGGATTAGGATCAGTAGTTACTGCCATAGCCTCTTCTTTTATGGAGGACTCACTGTTTGAGTACAGATGTTGATTTCTAGCAACTGTATCTATGAGTTCTTGAGCCTCTTCAATTGTTTTTCTCATGTGTATAGATCCACCAGCTGAGTGGTCTAGAGACATCTGAGCTTTTTCTGTAAGCCAATAGTAGAAGATGTCTAATTGTATCCACTCTGAAAACATTTCAGAGGAGCATTTTCTCAGCATCCCTTTGTACCTCTCCCATGCATTATAAAGGGATTCATTATCCTCTTATCTAAAGCCTTGGATGTCCAGCCTTAGCTGTGTCATCCTTTTTGGAGGGTAAAATTGATTCAGGAATTTGTCTGTTAATTATCTCCATGTTTTTATGCTTGCTGTGGGTTGGTTATTTAACCACCTTTTAGCTTGATCTTTTACAGCAAATGAAAACAATAATAATCTGTAGACATCCTGATCTACTTCTTTATCACGTACTGTGTTAGCAATTTATAAGAATTGTGCCAGAAACTCAGTAGGTTCTTCCTGTGGAAGACCGGAATACTGGCAATTTTGCTGCACCATGATAATGAGCTGAGGATTTAGCTCAAAAATGCTTGCTTTGATGGGAGGTATACAGATGCTACTCCCATATGCAGCTGTAATGGGGTTAGCATATGACCCCAGAGTCCTTCTGGACTGTTTATTTCCACTTATATCCATGATGGACAAAAGGGAGATGATGTGGATTGCAAATAAAATATATTTTTGTTTTTATTTTATTTTAATTAAAAGTAACCGAATAAAATAAAGTAAAATAAATGGAGAATAAAATAAAGTTTTCGAAAACAAAAAGGAAATAAAATAAAAGCAAATTGAAAACTAAATTAATTAATTAATTAAAAAGATTTTGAAATTAGAAATCAAAAAGATATGATTGAAAATTTAATTTTGAAAAAGATGTGATTAAGAAGATATGATTGAAAAGTTATGGTTTTAAAAAGATATGATTGAAAAACAATTTAAAAGGATTTGATTTTTAAAATTAATGACTTGGCTAACAAGAAAAGATATGATTCAAACATTAAACCTTTCTCAACAGAAAAGGCAACATACTTGAAATTCTTGAATCAAATCATTAATTGTTATCAAGTATTTTTGAAAATGGAAAGAAATTGATTTTGAAAATATATGATTGAAAAGATATGATTTGAAAAAGATTTGATTTTGAAAAATTTTGAAAACTTAAAAAAATGTGCATCAAAACAAAATCTTCCCTCTTGTGTCATCCTGGCGTTAAACGCCCAGAATGGTATCCATTCTGGCGTTTAAACGCCAGTTTTCCTTCTTCACAAAACGCCCAACTTTTTCTATATAATTCCTCTGCTGTATGTTCTGAATCTTCAATTCTCTGTATTATTGACTTGAAAAGACACAATTTTAAAATTTTTTTTTTTGGATTTTTAATGATGAGAAACAATCAAAATGCAACTAAAGATGAAAACTGAATTAAAACAATGCATGCAGGACACTAAACTTAGAAGTTTGTATACTATTGACACTAACAAATTGAGAATGCATATGAGAAACAACAAAACACACAAGACAAGAGAATTTAAAGGTCAGAGCAAGGAAATCATCAAGAACAACTTGAAGATCAATGAAGAACATAATGCATGAATTTTTCGAAAATTAGATGAATACAATTGACACCAAACTTAAAATTAGACACTAGACTCAAACAAGAAACATAAAATTATTTTTGGTTTTATGATTTTATACTTTTTTTTATTTTTTGAAAATAAAAAGTAAAAAGGCTTAAACATAAAATATAATTACCTAATCTGAGCAACAAGATGAACCGTCAGTTGTCCAAACTCAAACAATCCCCGGCAACGGCGCTAAAAACTTGGTGCATGATGAGCGGATAATTTATATGCTTTTTGGCATTGTTTTTAGTATATTTTTAGTAGAATCAAGTTACTTTTAGGGATGTTTTCATTAGTTTTTATGTTAAATTCACATTTCTGGACTTTACTATGAGTTTGTGTATTTTTCTGTAATTTCAGGTATTTTCTGGCTGAAATTGAGGGACTTGAGCAAAAATCATATTCAGAGGTTGAAGAAGGACTGCTGATGCTGTTGGATTCTGACATCCCTGCACTCATAGTGGATTTTCTGGAGCTACAGAACTCAAAATGGCACTCTTCCAATTGCGTTGGAAAGTAGACATCCAGGGCTTTCCAGAAATATATAATAGTCCATACTTTGGCCAAGTTTAGATGACGCAAAAGGGCGTTGAATGCCAGTTCTACGCTGCAGTCTGGAGTTAAACGCCAGAAACACGTCACAAGCCAGAGTTGAACGCCAGAAAAGGATCCAAACCTGGCGTTCAACTCCAAGAATGACCTCTGCATGTGTAACATTCAAGCTCAGCCCAAGCACACACCAAGTGGGCCCCGGAAGTGGATTTATGCATCAATTACTTACTTCTGTAAACCCTAGTAGCTAGTTTATTATAAATAGGACTTTTTACTATTATATTAGACATCTTCGGATCATCTTTTGATCATTTTTAGATCTCTAGACCTCCATGGGAGGCTGGCCACTCGGCCATGCTTACCCCCTATTCAGTTATGTATTTTCAACGGTAGAGTTTCTACACTCCATAGATTAAGGTGTGGAGCTCTGCTGTTCTTCAAAGATTAATGCAAAGTACTACTATTTTTCTATTCAATTCAACTTATTCCGCTTCTAAGATATTCATTCGCACTTCAACCTGAATGTGATGAACGTGACAATCATCATCATTCCCTATGAACGCGTGCCTGACAACCACTTCCGTTCTACCTTCGATTGAATGATTATCTCTTGGATCTCTTAATCAGAATCTTCGTGGTATAAGCTAGATTGATGGCGGCATTCATGAGAGTCCAGAAAGTCTAAACCTTGTCTGTGGTATTCCGAGTAGGACTCTGGGATTGAATGACTGTGATGAACTTCAAACTCGCGAGTGCTGGGCGTAGTGACAGACGCAAAAGGAGGGTGAATCCTATTCCAGCATGATCGAGAACCTCAGATGATTAGCCGTGCTGTGACAGAGCATTTGGACCATTTTCACAAGAGGATGGGATGTAGCCATTGACAACGGTGATGCCCTTACATAAAGCCAGCCATGGAAAGGAGTAGGACTGATTGGATGAAGACAGCAGAAAAGCAGAGGTTCAGAGGAACGAAAGCATCTCTATACGTTTATCTGAAATTCTCACCAAGGAATTACATAAGTGTTTCTATCCTTATTTTCTTATTTAATTTCGAAAACTCCATAAATATTTTATATCCGCCTGACTGAGATTTACAAGGTGACCATAGCTTGCTTCATACCAACAATCTCCGTGGGATCGACCCTTACTCACGTAAGGTTTATTACTTGGACGACCCAGTGCACTTGCTGGTTAGTTGTATCGAAGTTGTGAATGAAAAACAATTTATTAAGACGTGCGTACAGAGTTTTTGACGCCGTTGCCTGAGATCACAATTTCGTGCACCAAGTTTTTGGCGCCGTTGCCGGGGATTGTTCGAGTTTGGACAACTGACAGTTCATCTTGTTGCTCAGATTAGGTAACTTTCTTTTCGTTTTTTTTTTTTTAAATTTCTCATCTGTTTTCGAAAAAAAATAATAAAATAAATGTTTTCAAAAATATATTTTTCTTCAGAATTTTTAAGAGTGAATTCTAGTGTTTCATGAAGCATGTTGAAGCCTGGCTGGCTGTAAAGCCATGTCTCATTCTTTTGGATAGGGAATGTCAGGCGTGTCATGTCTGAGTTGCATACTAAAGCTTGGCTGGCTATTAAGTCATGCCTAACCCTTAGATTGCAGCTTTAGACTAAGAATATAAGATTCCTGGAATTCATATTAAAAATTTTGGAATCCTTATTTTTCTTTTTACAAATAATTTTCGAAAAATCCAAAAAAAAAATCATAAAATCATAAAAATCAAAAAAATATTTTGTGTTTCTTGTTTGAGTCTTGAGTCAAATTGTAAGTTTGGTGTCAATTGCATATTCATCTTGCATTTTTCGAAAATTGCATTCATGCATGTGTTCTTCATGATCTTCAAGTTGTTCTTGGTAAGTCTTCTTGTTTGATCTTGATGTTTTCTTGTTTTGCATCTTTTCTTGTTTTTCATGTGCATTTTTGCATTCATAGTGTCTATACATGAAAAATTTCTAAGTTTGGTGTCTTGCATGTTTTCTTTGCATTAAAATTTTCAAAAATAAGTTCTTGATGTTCATCTTGACATTCATAGTGTTCTTGGTGTTCATCTTGACATTCATAGTGTTCTTGCATTCATCACATGTTTTGATCTAAAATCTCCATGCATTGAGCATTTTCATTGTTTTTCTCTCTCATCATTAAAAATTCAAAAAAAAAATCAAAAAAAATACCTTTCCTTTTTCTTCTCATCAAATTCGAAAATTTGAGTTGACTTTTTCAAAAATTTTTAAAAAATTCAATTGTTTCTTATGAGTCAAATCAAATTTTCAATTTGAAAATCTTATCTTTTTCAAAATCTTTTTCAAAAAAATCATATCTTTTTCCTTTTTCTCATTATTTTCAAAAATTATAAAAATATTTTTTAAAAATCTTTTTCTTATTCTTCTTGCATAATTTTCGAAAATATCATCATCAATTAATGTTTTGATTCAAAAATTTCAAGTTTGTTACTTACTTGTTAAGAAAGATTCAAACTTTAAGTTCTAGAATCATATCTTGTGATTTCTTGTGAATCAAGTCATTAATTGTGATTTTAAAAATCAAATTTTTTTCAAAACTAATTTCAATCATATCTTTTCAAAAATATCTTCTTATCTTATCTTTTTTAAAATTTGATTTTAAAATATCTTTTCTAACTTCTTATCTTCTTATCTTTTCAAAATTGATTTTCAAATTTGTTTCAACTAACTAACTAACTTTTTGTTTGTTTCTTAACTTTTTCAAAACTACCTAATTAACTCTCTCTCTCTCTCTAATTTTCGAAAATCCCTTCCCTCTTTTTCAAAATTTCTTTTTAATTAACTAATTATTTTAGTTTTTGATCTTAATTTTCGAAAATTACTAACCTTTTTCAAAAACTGTTTTCGAAAATCACTAACTCTTTTTCAAAAATAATTTTCGAAAATTCTCTTTCTCTCCCATCTCCTTCTATTTATTTATTCATCTACTAACACTTCATCTCACCAAAAATCCGAACCCTCTCTCTCTGAGTTCAGATTTTCTCATCTTCTTTTCTTCTACTCACATAAGGGAACCTCTATGTTTGGGCAAAAAGGATCTCTATTATTATTATTTTTCTGTCCCCTCTTTTTCATATGAGCAGGAGCAAAGACAAGAATATTCTTGTTGAAGCAGATCCAGAACCTGAAAGGACTCTAAAGAGAAAATTAAGAGAAGCTAAATTACAACAATCCAGCAAGCACTTTTCAGAAATTTTCGAACAAGAAGGGGAGATGGCAACCGAAAATAATAATAATGCAAGGAGGATGCTTGGTGACTTTACTGCACCAAATTCTAATTTACATGGAAGAAGCATCTCCATCCCTACCATTGGAGCAAACAATTTTGAGTTGAAACCTCAGCTAGTTTCTCTGATGCAGCAGAACGGCAAGTTTCATGGACTTCCATCTGAAGATCCTTTTCAGTTTTTAACTGAATTCTTGCAGATATGTGATACTGTTAAGACTAATGGAGTAGATCCTGAAGTCTACAGGCTCATGCTTTTCCCTTTTGCTGTAAGAGACAGAGCTAGAGTGTGGTTGGACTCTCAACCCAAAGATAGCCTGAACTCTTGGGATAAGCTGGTCACGGCTTTCTTAGCCAAGTTCTTTCCTCCTCAAAAGCTGAGCAAGCTTAGAGTGGATGTTCAAACCTTCAGACAGAAAGAAGGTGAATCTCTCTATGAAGTTTGGGAAAGATACAAGCAGCTGACCAAAAAGTGTCCTTCTGACATGCTTTCAGAATGGACCATCCTGGATATATTCTATGATGGTTTATCTGAGCTATCAAAGATGTCATTGGATACTTCTGCAGGTGGATCCATTCACCTAAAGAAAATGCCTGCAGAAGCTCAAGAACTCATTGACATGGTTGCTAATAACCAGTTCATGTACACTTCTGAAAGGAATCCTGTGAGTAATGGGACGCCTCAGAAGAAGGGAGTTCTTGAAATTGATACTCTGAATGCCATATTGGCTCAGAATAAAATATTGACTCAGCAAGTCAATATGATTTCTCAGAGTCTGAATGGAATGCAAGCTGCATCCAACAGTACTCAAGAGGCATCTTCTGAAGAAGAAGCTTATGATCCTGAGAACCCTGCAATAGCAGAGGTGAATTACATAGGTGAATCTTATGGAACCACCTATAACTCATCATGGAGAAATCATCCAAATTTCTCATGGAAGGATCAACAAAAGCCTCAACAAGGCTTTAATAATGGTGGAAGAAACAGGTTTAGCAATAGCAAGCCTTTTCCATCATCCACTCAGTAACAGACAGAGAACTCTGAACAAAATACCTCTAATTTAGCAAACTTAGTCTCTGATCTGTCCAAGGCCACTGTAAGTTTCATGAATGAAACAAGATCCTCAATTAGAAATTTGGAAGCACAAGTGGGCCAGCTGAGTAAAAGGATCACTGAAATCCCTCCTAGTACTCTCCCAAGCAATACAGAAGAAAATCCAAAAGGAGAGTGCAAGGCCATTGAATTAATTACCATGGCCGAACCCACAAGAGGAGAGGAGGACGTGAATCCCAAGGAGGAAGACCTCCTAGGACGTCCAGTGATCAATAAGGAGTTTCCCTCTGAGGAACCAAAGGAATCTGAGACTCATCTAGAGACCATAGAAATTCCATTGAACCTCCTTATGCCATTCATGAGCTCTGATGAGTATTCCTCTTCTGAAGAGAATGAGGATGTTACTAAGGAGCAAGTTACCAAGTACCTTGGTGCAATCATGAAGCTGAATGCCAAATTATTTGGTATTGAGACTTGGGAAGATGAACCTCCCTCGTTCACCAATGAACTAAGTGATCTGGATCAACTGACATTGCCTCAGAAGAAACAGGATCCTGGAAAGTTCCTAATACCTTGTACCATAGGCACCATGATCTTTGAAAAGGCTCTGTGTGACCTTGGTTCAAGGATAAACCTCATGCCCCTCTCTGTAATAGAGAAACTGGGAATCTTTGGGGTGCAAGCTGCTAAAATCTCATTAGAGATGGCAGATAATTCAAGAAAACAGGCTTATGGACAAGTGGAGGACGTGTTAGTAAAGGTTGAAGGCCTTTACATCCCTGCTGATTTCATAGTCCTAGATACTGGGAAGGATGAGGATGAATCCATCATCCTAGGAAGACCTTTCCTAGACACAGCAAGAGCTGTGATTGATGTGGACAGAGGAGAATTGATCCTTCAAATAAATGAGGACAACCTTGTGTTTACAACTCAAGGATCTCTCTCTGCATCCATGGAGAGGAAGCATAAAAAGCTTCTCTCAAAGCAGAGTCAAACAAAGCCCCCACAGTCAAACTCTAAGTTTGGTGTTGGAAGGCCACAACCAAACTCTAAGTTTGGTGTCAAACCCCCATATCCAAACTCTAAGTTTGGTGTTGGGAGGTCTCAACAAAGCTCTGCACATCTGTGAGGCTCCATGAGAGCCCACTGTCAAGCTATTGACATTAAAGAAGCGCTTGTTGGGAGGCAACCCAATGTTTATTTATCTAATTTTATTGTTCTTTCATGTTTTATTAGGTTCATGATCATGTGGAGTCACGAAAAAAATAGAAAAATTAAAAACAGAATCAAAAACAGCAGAAAAAAATCACACCCTGGAGGAAGACCTTACTGGCGTTTGAATGCCAGTAAAAAGCATCTTTTGGGTGTTCAACGCCAGAACAGAGCATGGTTCTGGCGCTGAACACCAGAAATGGGCAGCATCTGGGCGTTTGAATGCCAGAAATGCACCTTGGAGAAGAGCTGGCGCTGAACGCCCAGAACAAGCATGGTTCTGGCGTTCAACGCCAGAAATGGGCCACAAATGGGCATTCAACACCCAGAACAAGCACCAATCTAGTGCTGAACGCCCAGAGTTGTGTGCAAGGGCATTTTGCATGCCTAATTTGGTGCAAGGTTGTAAATCCTTGAGCACCTCAGGATCTGTGGACCCCACAGGATCACCTCAGGATCTGTGGACCCCACAGGATCCCCACCTACCTCCACTCACTTCTTCTCATCCCTCTTTCACACAATCCCATAAACACTCTTCCCTAAAACTCTTTACCAATCACCTCAATCTCTCTTCCCTATCACCACTTCACCACTCACATCCATCCACTCTTCCCCATAAACCTACCTCATAAACTCCACCTACCTTCAAAATTCAAAATCAATTTCCCACCCAAACCCACCCTATATGGCTGAAACTTAACCCCCCTCCCTTCCCTATATAAAGCCCTCCATTCTTCTTCATTTTCACACAACAAAACCTTCTCTTCCCCTTCTTGGCCGAAACACATCTCTCTCCCTCTTCTCCAATTCTTCTTCTTCTTCATCTATTCTTTCTTCTCTTGCTTGAGGGCGAGCAATATTCTAAGTTTGGTGTGGTAAAAGCATAAGCTTTTTGTTTTTCCATTACCATTGATGGCACCTAAGACCGGAGAATCCTCTAGAAAAGGGAAAGGGAAGACAAAAGCTTCCACCTCCGAGTCATGGGAGATGGAAAGATTCATTCCAAAGCTCATCAAGACCACTTCTATGATGTTGTGGCCAAGAAGAAGGTGATCCCTGAGGTTCCTTTCAAGCTCATCAAAAGAAATGAGTATCCAGAGATCCGACATGAAATCCAAAGAAGAGGTTGGGAAGTTCTAACAAACCCCATCCAACAAGTCGGCATCCTAATGGTTCAAGAGTTTTATGCCAATGCATGGATCACTAGGAACCATGATCAAAGTAAGAACCCGAACCCAAAGAATTATCTCACCATGGTTCGGGGGAAATACTTAGATTTTAGTCCGGAGAATGTGAGGTTGGCATTTAACTTGCCTATGATGCAAGGAGATGCACGCCCCTACACTAGAAGGGTCAACTTTAATCAAAGGTTGGACCAAATCCTCATGGACATATGTGTGGAAGGAGCTCAATGGAAGATTGACTCCAAAGGCAAGCCGGTTCAATTAAGAAGACTGGACCTCAAGCCTGTGGCTAGAGGATGGTTGGAGTTCATCCAACGCTCCATCATCCCCACTAGCAACCGATCTGAAGTTACTGTGGATCGGGCCATCATGATTCATAGCATCATGATTGGAGAGGAAGTAGAAGTTCATGAAGTCATCTCCCTTGAACTCTACAAAATAGCCGAAAAGCCCTCTCCTGGGGCAAGGTTAGCTTTTCCTCATCTTATTTGCCATCTATGTTACTCAGCTGGAGCTTTCATAGAAGGAGACATTCCCATTGAGGAAGAGAAGCCCATCACTAAGAAAAGGATGGAGCAAGCAAGAGAGTCCATTCATGGATCTCAAGAGACGCATGAAGCTCATCACCATGAGATCCCGGAAATACCTCAAATGCATTTTCCTCCACAAAACTATTGGGAGCAAATCAACACCTCCCTAGGAGAATTAAGTTCCAACATGGGACAACTAAGGGTGGAACATCAAGAGCACTCCATCATCCTTCATGAAATTAGAGAAGATCAAAAAGCAATGAGGGAGGAGCAACAAAGACAAGGAAGAGACATAGAAGAGCTCAAGGACATCATTGGTTCCTCAAGAAGGAAACGCCACCATCACTAAGGTGGACTCATTCCTTGTTCTTACATTCTCTATTTTTCGTTTTCTCTATGTTAAGTGCTTATCTATGTTTGTGTCTTCATTACATGATCATTAGTAGTTAGTAACTTTGTCTTAAAAGTTATGAATGTCCTATGAATCCATCACCTCTCTTAAATGAAAAATGTTTTAATTCAAAAGAACAAGAAGTACATGCGTTTCGAATTTATCCTTGAACTTAGTTTAATTATATTGATGTGGTGACAATGCTTCTTGTTTTCTGAATGAATGCCTGAACAGTGCATATGTCTTTTTGAAGTTGTTGTTTAAGAATGTTAAATATGTTGGCTCTTGAAAGAATGATGACAAGGAGACATGTTATTTGATAATCTAAAAAATCATAAAAATGATTCTTGAAGCAAGAAAAAGCAGCAAAGAACAAAGCTTGCAGAGAAAAAAAATAGGCGAAAAAAAAAAGAGAAAAAGCAAGCAGAAAAAGCCAAAAGCTCTTAAAACCAAAAGGCAAGAGCAAAAAGCCAATAACCCTTAAAACCAAAAGGCAAGGGTAATAAAAAGGATCCCAAGGCTTTGAGCATCAGTGGATAGGAGGGCCTAAAGGAATACAATCCTGGCCTAAGCGGCTAAACCAAGCTGTCCCTAACCATGTGTTTGTGGCGTGTAGGTGTCAAGTGAAAACTTGAGACTGAGCGGTTAAAGTCAAGGTCCAAAGCAAAAAAAAAAAAAAAAGAGTGTGCTTAAGAATCCTGGACACCTCTAATTGGGGACTTTAGCAAAGCTGAGTCACAATCTGAAAAGGTTCACCCAATTATGTATCTGTGGCATTTATGTATCCGGTGGTAATACTGGAAAACAAAGTGCTTAGGGCCACGGCCAAGACTCATAAAACAACTGTGTTCAAGAATCATCATACTGAACTAGGAGAATCAATAACACTATCTGAACTCTGAGTTCCTATAGACGCCAATCATTCTGAACCTCAATGGATAAAGTGAGATGCCAAAACTATTCAAGAGGCAAAAAGCTACAAGTCCCGCTCATCTGATTGGAGCTATGTTTCATTGATAGTTTGGAATTTATAGTATATTCTCTTCTTTTTATCCTATTTGATTTTCAGTTACTTGGGGACAAGCAACAATTTAAGTTTGGTGTTGTGATGAGCGGATAATTTATACGCTTTTTGGCATTGTTTTTAGTATGTTTTTAGTATAATCTAGTTACTTTTAGGGATGTTTTCATTAGTTTTTATGTTAAATTCACATTTCTGGACTTTACTATGAGTTTGTGTGTTTTTCTGTGATTTCAGGTATTTTCTGGCTGAAATTGAAGGACTTGAGCAAAAATCAGATTCAGAGGTTGAAGAAGGACTGCTGATGCTGTTGGATTCTGACCTCCCTGCACTCAAAGTGGATTTTCTGGAGCTACAAAACTCAAAATGGCGCGCTTCCAATTGCGTTGGAAAGTAGACATCCAGGGCTTTCCAACAATATATAATAGTTTATACTTTGGCCAACTTTAGACGACGCAAAAGGGCGGTGAATGCCAGTTCTACGCTGCAGTCTGGAGTTAAACGCCAGAAACACGTCACAAGCCAGAGTTGAACGCCAGAAAAGGATCCAAACCTGGCGTTCAACTCCAAGAATGACCTCTGCACATGTAACATTCAAGCTCAGCCCAAGCACACACCAAGTGGGCCCCGGAAGTGGATTTATGCATCAATTACTTACTTCTGTAAACCCTAGTAGCTAGTTTATTATAAATAGGACTTTTTACTATTGTATTAGACATCTTCGGATCATCTTTTGATCATTTTTAGATCTCTAGACCTCCATGGGAGGCTGGCCACTCGGCCATGCTTACCCCCTATTCACTTATGTATTTTCAACGGTAGAGTTTCTACACTCCATAGATTAAGGTGTGGAGCTCTGCTGTTCCTCAAAGATTAATGCAAAGTACTACTGTTTTTCTATTCAATTCAACTTATTCCGCTTCTAAGATATTCATTCGCACTTCAACCTGAATGTGATGAACGTGACAATCATCATCATTCCCTATGAACGTGTGCCTGACAACCACTTCCGTTCTACCTTCGATTGAATGATTATCTCTTGGATCTCTTAATCAGAATCTTCGTGGTATAAGCTAGATTGATGGCGGCATTCATGAGAGTCCGAAAAGTCTAAACCTTGTCTGTGGTATTCCGAGTAGGACTCTGGGATTGAATGACTGTGATGAACTTCAAACTCGCGAGTGCTGGGCGTAGTGACAGACGCAAAAGGAGGGTGAATCCTATTCCAGCATGATCGAGAACCTCAGATGATTAGCCGTACTGTGACAGAGCATTTGGACCATTTTCACAAGAGGATGGGATGTAGCCATTGACAACGGTGATGCCCTTACATAAAGCCAGCCATGGAAAGAAGTAGGACTGATTGGATGAAGACAGCAGGAAAGCAGAGGTTCAGAGGAACGAAAGCATCTCTATACGTTTATCTGAAATTCTCACCAAGAAATTACATAAGTGTTTCTATCCTTATTTTCTTATTTAATTTCAAAAACTCCATAACTATTTTATATCCGCCTGACTGAGATTTACAAGGTGACCATAGCTTGCTTCATACCAACAATCTCCGTGGGATCGACCCTTACTCACGTAAGGTTTATTACTTGGACGACCCAGTGCACTTGCTGGTTAGTTGTATCGAAGTTGTGAATGAAAAATAATTTATTAAGACGTGCGTACAGAGTTTTTGACACCGTTGCCTGAGATCACAATTTCGTGCACCAATGCACGAAATCACAATCACACTTTTGTAATTCCGCACAACTAACCAGCAAGTGCACTGGGTCGTCCAAGTAATACCTTACGTGAGTAAGGGTCGATCCCACGGAAATTGTCGGCTTGAAGCAAGTTATGGTTATCTCGTAACTCTTAGTCAGGATATCAATAACTCTGATATTTAATTGTAAAAAGTAAAAGAACATGAAGTAAATACTTGTTTTGCAGTAATGGAGAACAGGTTGAGGTTTTGGAGATGCTCTATCTTCTGAATCTCTGCTTTCCTACTGTCTTCTTCTTCAAGCACGCAAGGCTCCTTCCATGGCAAGCTGTATGTTGGGTTTCACCGTTGTCAATGGCTACCTCCCATCCTCTCAGTGAAAATGTTCAACGCGCTCTGTCACAGCACGGCTAATCATCTGTTGGTTCTCGATCATGTCGGAATAGAATCTAGTGATTCTTTTGCGTCTGTCACTAACGCCCCACAATCACGAGTTTGAAGCTCGTCACAGTCATTCAATCCTCGAATCCTACTCAGAATACCACAGACAAGGTTTAGACCTTCCGGATTCTCAAGAATGGCCGGCAATGGATTCTAGCTTACACCACGAGGATTCTGATTAAGGAATCCAAGAGATACACACTCAATCGAAGGTAGAACGGAGGTGGTTGTCAGGCACACGTTCATAGATGAGAATGGTGATGAGTGTCACGGATCATCACATTCATCAGGTTGAAGAACAAGTGGTATCTTGGAATAGAACAAGCATGATTGAATGGGAAAAACAGTAGTAATTGCATTAATCCATCAAGACACAGCAGAGCTCCTCACCCCCAACCATGGGGTTTAGAGACTCATGCCGTAGAAGATACAAAAATGAAACGTGTAATGTGTCATGAGGTACAATATGAATCACTGAAAGTAGTATTTATAGTAAACTAGTGACCTAGGGTTATAGAAAATGAGTAAGCTAGGGTGTTTATTGTAAAATTCCACTTCCGGGGCCCGCTTGGTGTGTGCTTGGACTGAGCATTGAAGCTTTCATGTGTAGAGACATTTCTTGGAGTTAAACGCCAGTTTTTATGCCAGTTTGGGCGTTTAACTCCAGCTTTTGTGCCAGTTCTGGAGTTAAACGCCAGAATTCTTGAGCTGACTTAGAACGCCTGTTTGGGCCATCAAATCTCGGGCAAAGTATGAACTATTATATATTGCTGGAAAGCTCAGGATGTCTACTTTCAAACGCAATTGAGAGCGCGCCAATTGGTCTTCTGTAGCTCCAGAAAATCCACTTTGAGTGAAGGGAGATCAGAATCCAACAGCATCTGCAGTCCTTTTTCAGCCTCTGAATCAGATTTTTGCTCAGGTTCCTCAATTTCAGCCAGAAAATAGCTGAAACCACAGAAAAACACACAAACTCATAGTAAAGCCCAGAAAAGTAATTTTTATTTAAAAACTAATAAAAACATAATAAAAACTATCTAAAATGTACTAAAAGCATACTAAAAAACAATGCCAAAAAATGTATAAATTATCCGCTCATCAGATTGCAACACGAAATACTTTCATGGATCCACCATGGCAAGGAGAAGGAAGAACATAATAAAGTCCATCTAAGATCATGATGGCAACTGGGTATCTGATAAACTTGCTTTAGAACAAATGGCAACTGCTTTCTATATTGATTTATTCAATGATGATTGCCCTTATGTTCCGTATATTATGAATAACTCTTTTCCTACTCTTAACCATGATGATATAAATATCACAGGGGGCAAGAAAACTCATACGGAAATAAAAGAGTCTATTTTTAAAATGGGGGCTTGAAAGCACCTGGTATTGATGGTATACATGCTATTTTCTACCAGAGTTAATGGGATAAAGTTGGGGCTGATCTGTGTTTTTTAATTGAGAATATTTTTAGCCATCCTGAGCAGGTGAAAGATATTAATGAGATTCTAATTACTTTTATCCCAAAAGTGGAGCCAGTTGTCAATATGAAACAAATGCGCCCGATAAGTCTTTGCAATGTTTCTTATAAGATGGTGACCAAGATCATCTCTATGCGGCTCAGAAAAATTATGGAGAAACTAGTTAGCCCAAACCAATGCAGTTTTGTACCTAGAAGGCAGAGTTCCGATAATATCATTATTGTACAGGAGGTCATACATTCTATGAGGAGTAAGAAAGGTAACAAGGGTTGGATGGCTATCAAGATTGACCCGGAAAAGGCATACGACAGACTCAAATGGACTTTTATTAAAGAAACTCTTATTGATATTGGCTTCCCCTCTCATCTCATTGAGCTGATCTGTTCATGCATCTCAACCACCAAAATGAGATTGCTTTGAAATGGAGAGATGTAAGACCCAAAACTTTTGAAAAGTCTTATTATAAATTAATTTTAAATTATATATTTATTTACAATTTTAATTTCAGAAACTATTTTATTAAAGATAATTAAATGCAGTTTTGATTAATTAGATTTGAAATAAATAAATATTTTTATCCAAACCTTATAATTTTGATTTATTTTCCTATTTACTATTTAACGTCTTAGAGATTCAAAAATAATGATGTTTGGATATTTAAATGAAAATTTTATCTAATTTTACAATTATTGAATTATTTTCTATATTTAAATTATAAAATTAGTAGTTATAAAATAATAAGATTTTTATATGATAATATTTTTATAAATAAGTACTTTAGGTTTTGTTAATAAAAAAAATTAATTATATTGTATTATATTTTCAATTAGAGTATCTCCTTTATATATAAAAGGAGAACAGTAGATAGTTCTATATTCAACAAGTGTCTAACCTGTCTCTGAACGACACATGACACGCTAAAGAGTAAAGGTATCAAAGTAAATATATATCTAGAAATTAGAATGATAAAACTTAGAACATTTAGCGGCAACCTTTTTAATAAGCTCCTGCATTTCAAAATTCAAAAACTCAAATCTCTCTCCATTGTTCTCTTTGCCTGCTGGTACGGGAAGCTCAGCACCCTCACCGGAGTAAACACAAAAACTTTGCTCGCAATGCAAACAGAGGAACCGCCGTTAGAACAGCGGCAGCGGCGAGTGGTGTTCCTGCCAACAGTGAAGAAGGAGTAGCTAGAAGCAAGTTGATGACACGGCGAAGAGAACGAGAGCTCTGAGATTCTACCATCGACGATGTTGCAGAGGTAATTTTTTTTAAGTAGAAATTTATTTAATATTTTCTTAACACGATGTGATTCACCCTTATTCACAGATCTGGCTCTTACCATCGTTAGCTTTGTGTAGTGTCTTTTAAACCGGGTAACCTTAGGTTGGTTTGAGAGTTTATTATCCATTGGTTTAAGCATGTAGTTTCAGTGAAACCCACTCCAATTTGAGCGGTTTTTTTCTTTTGAATTTTAAAATTTGAGCGCAATTTTACCATTTGAAATTGGTACGCGAATTTAAACTCAAAAGAGAATTAATAAAGAATCAAGAATCAAGAAGTGCTTCTGAAATTGTCTCGACTGAAGCAGGATTGAGTGTTATTGTTAGTACAGTCTTAACCAGCAAAGCTATTTTCCAAAGAATGAAGATCTATACGGTTTGTTGCTCTCCTATTTCTTCATTAACATAATCTCATTTGATCTTGCTTTGTATATAAATTAATTTAGTTTGTTTTGTTTTGTTTGCGTTCAGATCTATACAGTATCTATCACCATCCGAATAGTGGTAATTGGATAGTGATGTTATTATAATGTGTAATTCATTATGAAAACCATTGAATGAATATTAATCAAGTTGGTTTTCTTAATTTCTGATTGCAGTTTGGCCTCATGCTCATTGAACTAATATGGAAATTCAACTTCTAGCCTTCATGTTTTTGACCATTGCCATTCTAAATGATGCTAAAGTTCCAAGCAGATATTCCTTTCAAGGTAGACTTGAATTCTATTAATGCCTCTGCTGATTGACACCAGAGATCTAAACACATTCATTTTCATACTATTAGGAACAATGACGACAATTTTAAAGGATCATGTCAAGCCATTTTAGTTTTTATGATGAAGATGTAATATATTCTAATTTTTTGATATACGTTATGGGTTATGTTTTTAATTTATAGAGTTAATGTTATTGTCAAAGGGCTTTTAATTCTTTGAAAAAATATGGCAGTGAATCTAGAATTTTGCTTTTGAAATTAAATAGTGACTCCTCTAAAACGATTTTGAAAGGCTTTTGAAATTAATTCTTAGTGCCGTTCACTCTCCCTAATCCATCAGCGTTCACATATGAAAGGCTTTCTTCTTTTTGCATTCATGGTTTAGGTAGGATGATATGGAGTTGGAGTTGGGGTTTAAACAGTAGCTGTATCATTTGTATCAACTGGGTTAGGGTTCACAAAATGTTTTCTTTTATGTCCAGGACCAGGAGCTCAGGCAGTTTTCAACTGTGTGAGTTTTTAACTCACTTATAACTTAAATTGGCAAAGCTATTGAGGTTCTCTCTTGAATCAATTGAATATTTTATCTTATTTTTATGGGTTTTCTATATATGGCGATCTCCTAGCACTATTGTTACAATTTATGAGCACGGATTACTCTACCAAATTCTCAATGATACTTTGTTTTGTAAGGAAAATAAATGAATTTTCATGGCAGGTGGTTGAAATTGGCAAAGGTATCAAGGTTAGGTGTGAGCTGCACAAGACAAGTGGACTTCTAAAGGTGTGGTTCACAGCTTTCATTACTTAAATTGTTCCTCCATAGGTGTTGTTTTCAATTAAGTGTTTTAATTTGTGATTGTTAATGTCTCTTTTAGTGTATGATTTAGGGCTTATTCATATGGAAAAAAATTTGTAACTTTTTCTTTTTTGCATTTTGCTCGCAAACTGTTCATGATTTTGTTTCTTTGTGAGTGTTCAGATAACGAAGGAGACATAGGGTTCAGAAGGGGGGATGCAAGGCACTATACCCTTTACACTGGGATCTTAGGCAACATTCTTTCTTCGGTAAGTTCTAATTTCAACTTTTCAAAATGATCAAAGTATTTGGTGGTCTGACGTGAGTTTAAAATCTTGCTTTGGATTAATTTCACTTTTTCTTAATTCTTTTCTTATTCTGGTTAATAATTTGTTTTCAATGTTTTAGCTTTATACGTCATATCAGAAATTTAGGAACTTTATTTTTTTCGTTCATTTTTTTGAACTTAAAGATATTTTTCTAATTTTTACTTTTCTTAGTTCTTTTATGTGTTGAGTCCCCCTCCTTCTTCAGTATGATGATAATTCTCCCCCTTTTAGTTACTCAATTCCATTATGAATTTATGATAATTTGGTCCTTAAAATTTTCGTTTGTTCCATGTTGTGGTATGTTGGGTAAAGTGGATCACCTGCTCTAAGAGAATGCAAGTTTCAAGAGTCTACAACAGGCACGCATCTACATTTATATATCTATATATACATCCATGCATGTATTATATTATTACTCTTTTAGATCAACTTTTTGTTCATTGCATTTTAATTACAAGTGATTTTGTTTTCTATGTTTGCTTTAATAGTGATGTTGCAATTGTGTCTATCATTGTTGCAGCTATGTGAAGCGGCCACGCATCAACAAAAGAGTACCCTGTTCCAAACATTTTTTGGCTCCATTTTGACTGTATATCTAGATTCTTAGTCAGGGTTTCATTTATTACTGCTGCAATGCAACTGATGATTTAAAAAAAAAAAAAACCGAAAAAAACAAGACCATATTTTAGAGTTTTTGTAAGTTCAAAAAATGAAGTATAGGAATATAGTAAAAGTTTTGTGCAGGGTTTTACAAGGGTAATGCTGTTTTTTGTTTTAATTATATAAAAAAAAACAATGAAATGTATTTTTTTCATTTTCTTTTTTTCATTATTTTTAAGGTGTTCATTTTATTTGGCCAAACAAAAATGGTTTTTCTGTCAACTAATTCAATTTTGTTTGTTTTATGCTCTATTTATAGGATTTTCTGGCACAAGTGCCTGCCTTTCAATATCAGTATCCTGTCATCACAGATGTTAATATCTAGGTATGTGTCCTTTATTTACTGCAAATTATTCACTTATATTTTTGAATACCTATGATCTTCTTAAGGTTGTACCAAATGATAAAATGTATGATAAGGAATGGAATGAAGTAAATTAAGCATGATAGGATAATTATAGGATGTCAGATGATAAATATACAATTTTAGGTGGAAAAAAATGATGGGAGTCTGTCAATATGTGTGTTTGAACCTGTCTCGGTAATTTTAAAATATAATAAAGGAAACCCAATCACCAACATGATTTCTAATTTATTTAAAACTCAAAGTTGGGACTTCTCTCCAAACAAGTGTCTATGTTGAATCATATTAATTTTAGCAAGAAGTGCATGTTGTAGCTAACTATGTATCTTAATATATTAATATCTTAAATTTGTAGACTCAAGCTCTGATTTTCAAATGAAAAATTGCCGTCAAATTTTGTTCAAATCCTAATTTCAAAAGGGAAGAACACCCTCAAATTGTGTAGTTTTATTTTTATAACTGAGAATATGAATATGAAATATAGCTGATTTTGAAAGCAACAACGTACTTCCCTATCTTCTTTCAGTCACAGTCCTGATTGATTTGGCTTATAATCCTTATATAGACTTCTCCTCCACAACACTCTGTATAGTAAGTTTGGGTTCAGTTTTATTTTGCATTAGTTCTTGATTAATAGGCACTGTTGAGAGTAAATAATAAATATTCTTTTTATCCTTTAGTAGTACTACCAATGATGAAAGTGGACTGTCATTGTCTCCGTAAATAAATTTTGGCTAGACAGTTTCAATGTAACAAACAATATCCTTTAAATCAGGTGTAAGAAAAATGAATTAGTTGGTAGTTAAAAAAATGCTTAGTTTGATAAAAAGAATTACTCATAATGTAAGTTAAATAATTTAAGGTGGCTTCTTTAGGAATTTAAATGAGATGTTACTTTTTTTACTTTTATTGTGTATATGTTTGAATTCCTAAACATGCTTTGTGGAATAAAAAGATATCTATTTATTATTTTAAGGACTTTAAATTTTTCTATTGTAAGGTTTAAACTGCATATGTGAATTAAGTAGTTTTTGATGATTTTGAAGTTTGATTCTACAAACTCAAATTAAGGTGCGATTCTTAGAGTTTCACATATTAATGTCGGCAAATTCAGAACGGGCAAATTGAGCGGAGTGATTGAAGGCAGCAAATTGAACTGAGATAAAGGGCACATAGTCAGTGTCTCTGAGGAAGGCAGACTTACAAAGGGAGGTTGAGAGAATAGATGCTAAGGTAAAGATGGAGAAACTTTAGATTATATCTTTAGAAAGATCAAACATAGGACAAAAGTAAAAGAAAGAATAAAACATCAAATTTTAGGACATAAAAAATGCCTTCTTTATTTGCATCATGTGTGCAGAATATGCTAGAGTGAAGGAATCTATCATGTTCGGAACATGGAATGTAAGAGGAGACAATCATTATAAGTATTTGTCTTTTTTCATTTGTTGTTTTTAGTGTTATTTTTACCTTTAAAAAATTTGTGCTGTGTATGTTTAAATTTTTTTGGATTCCTAATTTTATTTATTTAATATATATCAATTTTTGAATTATTTTGTTTTATCACTTGAAAAACAAAATACGGGGCAGGTGGTATTTTTTTTTTTTTCAATTTTTCTTGTTTACTATGAAAAAAATGTGAATAAAATAATAGCACTTGCAATGCTTGGTAAGATATTTTAGCGGTCAATAAATTTGGTTATAATATGTTATTTTAAATGCTATTTTACTACATCAATTGTGTATTTGTATTTGTTTGAGTTTATAGGGAGTGGATCCTCTCCAGTGAATAAAAAACTGGATGGTGTGCAGTGTTTAATCTAACCATTCACCACATTCTCTCTCTTATTTATTTCTGGTCCCACTATTAAAATCAAAGGTGAGAGATTGCACTGTATTTTGTCAAGTGTTGAAAAAACTGGAGAGGATCCATTTCCGAGTTTATACGACCCAACAAAGCAGGCTCAAATTGACAAGTTCATGGTACAACAACTTGATCAAACTGTTAATGAGAGGGGTTGGTGCAAGTAGAGTGGATCACTACTTAATTCCTTTGACTTTCTAAGTTAAAATGGCTGCATTTTTATTTGTGTTTGTACTCCATACATTTTATGCTAGATGACAGGAGGAACGGGCTGCGCTTGCAAATTGATGCAAGATTGATTGCAGCCGCAGCAAGGGGCAAGGACTTGAAAAGTTTCATTTATTGTTAAAATTTGTCTTTTTAACTATTATCAATGCTTAATGTGTTGAGATAGTAATATTCAGGGAATAAGTGCTTACATTCAATTTGGAACTGAGACATGTGGCAATAAAAAAATATTTTTATGTCTTTTTAACATATGGTTCTATTTGTTGTTTGGAAAGATGTGACATTTGGAGCAAATAATAAAGGAATTGAAAGAATAAAAAAAAGAAAGGAATTGAAAGAATGAAATCAGAATGGGCTAGAGATCGAGACATGAGGTTCATGTTCAATTGCAAATGATCTTTGAATCAAAGGTTAAGGGTGCCTTTGGTTTAAATATATATCAAAGTTTAAAATAAAAATAAGTTCATATTCAATTGCCAATAATCTTTAAATTAAAGGTTAAGGGTGCCTTTTGTTTAAATATATATCAAAGTTTAAAATAAAAATATTTTTGTCTTTGTGAGTTTACTTCTATTGATTCATGAGTTTACTTTTGTTGGTTTTGTTTGATTGATAAGAAAGAAATAAGACTTTTAATCAAATAAAAAATAGTTATTTTTTGTGTGCTGTAGTTGACTACTTATATTTGCTATACCATTATTTGAAAGTAATAGTGATAACATAGAACTAGGTCTATATATATAGTTTTGCTATTTAGTGATTTTGTGTCTGTTTTAAAATTAGAATGTCGATTTAATATGTTTTAAACGAAGTTTAATTAGATCGATCTTTTAGTTTTTTTAGGGGTATCCAAATTAGTATTCTCAATTTTAAATTATTTATAGACCAATAAATAAAATGAAGCATCCGGACTCTATTTAAACAAATCCAATTGAATAATATATCAAGAATTACTACTTCTAGCATGTCATATATGTGAAAAAAGAAATTCAAAATAGTTGTGGGCCAAATTTGAGGAATACTATAAAATCAAATTTTATATGTTTACTTTTTTTAACGAAATTGAACATTAATATTAAAAAAAAATAATTAATCAACCTATTTATATACTAAATAAACTAACTCCTCATAAATATATATTAATTTTTTTTATAAACAAAATATACATAAATACAATAAAATAGATTATGTACACAATGTTGCGCAGGATTCACACTAGTTTGAGTGAAAATTAAACAGCAATATGATACAACAAATAATATTTTAGAGTAATTTTAAGGATTCAATTAATTTCAAAATTAAACCCTAAAATTCCCAATTCCATACACAAACCCTAACCCAAATTAAATCACAATCTTTCCCTTCATCCAAATGAAACCCTAGCCGCTGCCCAGCCCTTTCTTTTCCTTCAGTAAACCAGACAACACAGCAGCAACTTCAGAAAAGAAAAAGGAAAAATGAAAGAAGAAAGGGGGAAAGAGAGTGAGGGTCGCGAGAGAAGAGGGAGATCTGAGGAGGATGGAGCGCCAGGGGAGGAGAAGTTCGCCGCCGTCAACCTCGCTGTCGTCGTCGTCCAGGGAGCTGCCACCTCTGTTCGTCGTTGCCGTTCGCCCTCACCAAGTCGCCGTCATCCTTGAGTTCACGAAGAGAGAAAGAGACTGATGGAAGAGGGTGACGCGCATGGGAGAGGAAGAAATTGCCTCTGCACCGCCGTCGTTCACGAGCTCAGCCGCCTCGCCATTGTCGCCGCCGAGGGTCTTGCCGGTGGTGAGGAGAAGATGCCATCGCGTTGGTTGCTGTCGTCGAGCAACAGAACCGCGAAGAGAGAGAGTGCGCGAAGAGAGAGAAGGAGCCGGTTCTGCCACCACCGCCGCGTCCAGCCGCCATCGCCTGCTCCGTCGTCGCTCCTGGAGGTGGGTGGCCAAGCCTCTGCTGCCGGAGAATGCCACTGCCGCCGTGGAGATCCACTGCCGGTAAGGGTTTCGAGTTTGGTTTTTATTTCTTTTGAGATTTTGGGAGTTTTATTGTCCTTGCATGTTGGTTTCAGTCGCCGTCGCCGGAGTCTAGTCGCCGCTGCTGCTTGAGGTGGCTACCGCCAAACTGGATCAGAGACCGCCGCTGCTTTGTTTTTGTATTACTTTAAGTACCTACGTTTCAACAACCCCATGTTAGTGTTCTGTTTCGTGTAATAAAGTCTTGTGATATTGATGTATTAGGAGTTGGTAACTGAGGTTGCATGTTGTGTTTTAAAGCTGTTTATGCCATTGCAAACGTGTGTGGAACTGTAAATTGGAGTTGCCGTTGGTTTCGGGTCAAGACGAAAGGAATTCTGTGAAGAATTTGGGTTGGTTTCGACTTATCGAGGTAGGGGCTTTTTCAGAAAAGTAAACTTTATCATTCGGAGTTGCTATATGCGGATATTGATGTGAGTGATGTACTTCTAGTGATTGTATAAGTCTTATGTATTTTTTGGTTATCTTGGATGGATATAAATGCTTGTTTGGCTGGATTATTGCTTGGTTTTGTGAAACGGATGGTTCTTGAAGCATTTCTTTAAAGTTGTTTCTTTAAAGTTTTAAAGTCTAGTTTAATCCGTTGGAAATTGATTTGAGTTTGAATTGGTTTTCTTGAAATATAAAAATTGAGTTTGAATTGGTTTTCTTGAAATATGAAAATGGTATGCACTTCTGGATTCAATTTGATTTTGACTGATTTGGTTTTGAACCCATTAAAGAAGGTTGCGGAATGGTTTGGTTGGGACCTAGAAAGGGTGGTAGAGTCCAAGTTTTAGGGGAGGTGTTGTCGAAATTCCTATAAGATTCGAGTCTTTATTTAAAATATTATTTGAAAAATTATGAATTTAAGGCCTTTACTATTTTACTTGGAGAATTGTGGATTTAAGACTTTTATTATCTTTACCCGACTTATTTATGGAAGTGATGAAATTATATTTTGAAAAGAAGTATTGAAAAGAGACTTATGAATTAGCCATGTTTCCTAAGGAAAATATTAGGTTTTTAGGTGCAAGTCATTTGGAAGAGAGTTATGCTTTAAGGCTTTTTTAAAGGTGAAAAGGGTTTATATTTTTGAATTTGACTTAAGGATTTTCACTTGGAGGAGTTTTAGTGACTTTGAAAGAATTCGGATTTTGATTGACAAATCTCATCTTTCGACGTTTTAGAAAAGTTTTAAAGTATTCTTTGAATTCTGGTTTAGCAAAACTAAAATGATTTTTGAGCCGTTGGAAACGCTTCAGATTTTTATCATGGGCTTGAAATTGGTTTCGGTTCAAGTAAAAGAAATGGTTTTGAAAATGTGGTTGGAGTAGTTGATTATACGACTCGGTTTGGCTTAGATTTTATTTTTATTACTCAAATCAAGAAGCTAAGGTTTTACAGATTTTAAACAAATTTGAAGAAATGAGTTATGTTATTCTCTCCTAAAGTCTTAAGACTCTGCTGAGGAATTGTTGTTACAAAATCCTATTTTAAGATGGATGATTTTGAATCTTTCAGAAGAGATTTTAATTTGGCATGGTTTTGGAAGTTTTGGATGATGTCGAGGGTGGCTTTGTTTTGAAAAGGGAACTTACTTTGAGAAAAAATGGCTTATGAGCTTGAAACTATTTGAGAAATAAGCATTTCGAAATTGAGACAAAGATGAATTTAATTGTTGTTTTCAAAGAAAAGTGATTTGAGAAAAAGTATTATATGGCATGAATAATGATTTAACTTGAGATGGATTGTGAAGGAAGTGTTGTGTATGTTATGAGCCGAATGTCTGTATTTGAAAATGAATTATGGCTGGTTATATATTATGTTATGAGTCGGATGGTTGTGATAAATATTGAATTATGGCTGGGTATGTATACGTATATGATTATAGATTGACAATGTGATTTGATGCATTTCCAAATATCTGAGATACGAGTTTCCCTAGGTGAAAGCAGTGGCTAGCCACCACGTGCTCCAAGTTGAGACTTGATACTCTGCTGACCCTATGTCGTAAGTGTGGCCGGACACTGTGAAAGTTTCGGATGAGCTCGCCCCCTTGGATAAACACCAGTGTGGGTGTTATATATTATGTGATTATGTTTGAGAATTACTCGAGTTGGAGATGCACGATAGAGGGACAGTCTAATGGGTAGCTCCCAGGACTTGTCAGGTTGGCTTTATAACCGACAGATGAGACTCATCAGCCACTAGGATAGGCATGCATCATATGCATCTATGTGACATTGTTTGGGTGTGCATATTGTACTTGCTTTGTCTATGTGAATAATTATGTTTGATTGCTAACTGCTCTACTTGAAGTAACTGCTTGATTGTGCTTGAACCTTCTTACTTGTGTTTGTGACTGAAAATTGGTTGGATTGTGATGGATCAGCTGTTAATTGAGTTGCTCGGGCCTAGGGCTGTGGTTGATTATGAGATAGGCTGAAGGATGTGTTTGGTTTGTTTTTTTGGTTTAGAAAAGTATAAAAAACTAAATTGGTTCAGTATAGGCTTAATGAACCTATGCTTGGAATAGCTTGGTCATTCATACTGCCTAAGAAAAATTTTTAAAAGGCTTTTGGATTTTTGAAGAATTAACAGTTTTCTCTTTTAGAAAGGACTTCGGATTTTTATATTAAGTCTTTGGTTTTGAAAAGATGCATAAGGCGGTTATTAATTACTGTAACGGTTTTATTTTCACGTATCCTATTATAGTATTTCTCTAACCCCATAGTGAGTACCAGCGAGGACGATGTTCTCACTCCCCTACATGTCTTCTCTTTTTCAGGTTACGGGTGATGGAGTTTGGAAGAGCTTAGTTATTTCGTTTTTGTTTAAACGATGTTTTGTGTTGTATTAGTTACTTTTCCCTCACCTTTATCTTTACCAGTTTTTATAAGAGGGATAGGATTTTGATTATGCAATGCTTGTAAAATTAATAAGATATATATATATATATATATATATATATATATATATATATATATATATATATATATATATATATATATATATATATATATCCATTGTAAGTATTGATTTTTGTATGGATGTATGTTTTCTATTAAAAAATCTTTTGAGCGATTATACGATTTTAAGTTTTAAATAGGCTCATATTTTAGTACTAAATAGTCTTAAGAGTCGTCGTAATACTCGAATTATCAAAGTGGCGTAGCTGGAAGCGTGACATTTTGATAATTAGGGTGTTACAATTATGGTATTAGAGCGGTCTTTCCTGTAGAGCTTGAGGAATGAACCGACTATGCTTCAATTGTATACTCTGAGCGTTTGTCATGTAGTAGGTCTTGTTCGGATAACGAGAATTAGAGCTTTATGCACATGACAATCTATTGATTAATGCCATTAGTCTTGCATTGCATAATTTCTGGTATTAAGTTTGGCCGGCTTAAAACTAGTGAATTATGTATATGGTAGTACTAATGGGTTATCATAGACGATATACGAGTTCTAGATAATGCGAATTGCTAGTTTTGGGGAAGTTTGAATCTATTCCTTTAGGTTACTCAGTTAGGTGTCTTGAACTCTACGGATGTTATGTGACTTAGTCTTTCTTGGTATGCTCTGAGGTTTTTGTTTGCGATTCTTTTTTTGGAGAGTAATCAGATTATCTTCCAATCCTGCCTTCTTATTCATATACGTTCTTGTTTGATCTTAACTGTATATGTCTATTTGAAATTCCTTGAAATAACTGTCTCATTTGTTTAAAACCCTTTATCTTTACTCATGTGTTCTTTATGTAATTTTGAATTGTTTGATACATCAAAAAGATCTTTGAAAATCTTTAAGAAATCATTATCGATTGAGTTGTCCCTCTTTGTAAGTTATGTAATTCATCGAATCACCTGAAAACTTGTTCGTTATTTCCAGCTTTGTGAATCGTGCTTGATTTTCTTTGAATTGGGTCCCTTTCTTGAAAGCAAGTTAACTTTCCTTTCTAGTGCATTCTTTATATCCTTATTAGGATACAATTTTAAGATTACACTCGAAATTTTGATTCAAATCTTTTGAACGGAGTTTTGGATTCTTTTTAAAGAAATTTCAAAACTAATCTTTCTCTTACTCGGTTGTATTCATAACCATTCTTTAAACTTTGATAAAGTTGTTTTGAGCTTTGCATGCACTCCATATATGAAACTTTGAAAACTTTATATGACTGAAAATATGCCGGTTTGCAACTCATCACTCATTTTCTTTATTGACTTATAAGAAAATTTTTACCTCGAACTTTCTTCTTAAATAAAGTTGATCTTTGTTGCAACTTCTATACTCGTTTTGTTTGAATATGAATTTCGATAAAATCACCTTGGGCATCATGAGTTTTGAAAGAGGGTTTGTGAAATTTAGTAAAAACTTTATTTTTGACCAACTTTAACGAGTCATAACTTGACTTTCGGACCTCCAAATTTTGTAAAACTTGTTTTAAATAAAAATTGGGTCCATGAAGTTTATGACGTTCGAAGAACGGATAAAGAGTGTTTTAAGACGAAAAAGTTATGCACGTTTGAAGTTCAGTATGAAAATCTGAGATTCAATTTTTGAAGTTTTCCAAATTTTTCTAAGGCATGCGTACGTGGAGTGATGCACGCGATGCGGGTGTTGGCCACTGCCAAGTGATCTCGCGTACGTGGGCATTGGCATGCGTACACGAGTACGTTAATTTCGAAACATGCGTACGCAATCTGTAACACGTGATGCGAGGAATCCTCTCTGTTTGGGACTCTCGCATACGCGGGAGAGGTACTGCATACGCGGCTATCCCTTTTTATCATTGTGCGTATGCGGGACCGAGAAATGTGTGCGCATGACCCCTCTGTTTTGCTGAAAATTGTTTCTTTTGCATTTTAATCGTTCCTTAGCTTACTAATATTTTCTAATCACTATTTAATTTTCATAGCTAATGACTAGGCTTTGATTACTGGGGTTGGTTATGATTTCCACTTTTCGAAACTCCCCTATTCCATTTTTAAACTTAAAAATTGTTTTGATGTGATACAACTTAAGTTTTTCTTTCGACTATATAACAGTTTTATGCACGCGTTTGGTTAGTGATGCAGCTAAATATTTGTACTCTTACTTTTTCAAACCTCGCATAATCTCCTTCAACCTGAGTTTGTATTAAAGTAATATCACATCTATGTTTTCGTCATTCTTTTACAAAGTGTTGTTGCATCCTTTCTCTTTTGGAATTTAAAATAATTTTTCTTAAGTTCCCATTCTTTATGGGCAATGTGTTAGAAAGGTTTTCATTTATACTCGAATTTTGTGAGTTTGTCTTTAGCCTTGGATCTTTTTCTTTTTCTATAAATCTCATACTCCTTGACTCAGCTTGAATTCGTTTCAAACCACTGTATTATTTTCTAACCCTCAAAGTTGTCAAACGATTTTCCTTCCAGCACCCTTCAATGTTTTTACCTCCTCATCTGCTTGTAATTTTAACAATTCTCTCAGACTCTTGTAGACGATGTCCCTGTTACTTGTCCTTTTTCTCAGGTCTTGTATTCTTCGGAATGAACTCGAGGATTACTTTAGAGTCATATATGACCTTTAGGCGTAGCAAGAGAAACATTAATTTCTTTAGAATGCTGTTCGTGAACGTGAAAAGGTGAAATTTTTTTAAATGCGCAGTATCATAGGAAGCTGTGGGTTTTAGTTTTCACGCAAAAGAGAGTTTTGCGCATATTAGACTTGTGACCCTTAGTGGGTGTACGAAGGGAGTGAAGAGGTCGAGAATTCTCAGACGAGTTGTTTGATATAGTATGGTTGGTAATGGTAGAGATGAGTCTGGATTGAGTAGGAAGTTGAAGTTCTGAGGTGGGTACGAGATCACTGAGCGAACGTTTTACCCGTTGTTTAAATACCAGCCTACTTTGTAGCCTTTTGCCACATTAACTATAGCTTTGCTTTGTGAACACCTGTCTTGTATCTTCTGCCTTACACCATACTTTACCCTTATATTTAGAGTAAAGTATCATTTTTGTCCTCAATATTTGGGGTAATTCCCAAAGTTGTCCCTAACGTTTCAATCGTCCTATTTAAGTCCCTAACAATTCAAAACTGACTCAATGTTGTCCTGCCGTTAGGGATCCGTTAATAGAATTGACGGCGGGACAAAATTGAGACGATTTTGAAACGTTAGAGACTTAAATAGGACGAAAACGTTGGAGACAAAAATGATACATAGAAATAAATTTTAATTTAATTTTATCTTTCAATAAGGAGAAAGGAGGAAGGAGGAAGGAGAAAAGCAGGGTGCAAATCCGCGCGCGCGCGCACAGCGCGCTCACGCTTGGATGCAGCAGGGACGATCCGCGCGGGCGCGCACAGCGCGCTTACGCGTGGATGCAGCAGGGACGATCCGCGCGCGCGCGCACAGCGCGCTTACGCGTGGATGAGCTTGTGCTCCAAGCACAATGCTGGCACAACGCGCGCACAACTCTCTGGTTTTTGTACCAGAAGTTGCGGAAGTGCAATGTGCGCGCGCGCCGATGGCCGTTTTTTTTTTTTTTTTTTTTTTGCCCAAAAAGCAGAAAAAAATGCCCAAGAGCTCCCTATAATGTCCAAAACTCTTCTTTATTCAATCAAATATCAAACAATTCACAAAAATGAAATTTGATTTTAGGATTTATTCATCTACTACTAATGAATACAACATACTAACAACCAATCTTTACAACAAATCAATATGAAATGAAAATCTACCTACAATGGCAACTCAAATCACTTATTATACAAAACCAAAAGAGAATGGAAAGAGGTTACCATGGTGGGGTGTCTCCCACCTAGCACTTTTAGTTTAAGTCCTTAAGTTGGACATTTTGAGGGGCTCATTGTCATGGTGGCTTATGTTTGTACTCATCCTTGAATCTCCAAGGATCTTTGCCTCTCAATTGGTTGACAGAATATCCAACCGTCTTCACCAAGCTTGGGCAAAGTTCAACCCAAGATATGAGTCCCCATAGTTGGTTTTCACATAGCGAACCGGGATCCCATATCTTGTCTTCACACCCATCCGTTAGTTGAGTTTCATGGTTTTGTCGGATGAGCGGTTGACATAAAGGTGATTGACACATAGAATTCTCTTTACTCCACCAATGCTTCCTCCTAGATCCGTATAAAGTAATCCTTGTCCCAACATCATCCCTATACCTTGAGGCCTTGGCCTTGATAAGCTTAACACCTATTTTCCAACCACTACACAACTCGTTTTTACTTTTAATTCCACAAAGAGTTCTAAGTTGACCATCATTTTCAAGCAAACCATATTCAAGTGAGAGATTAAAGCTCAGGGATAGAGATTTTACCCACTTAAATATTGTATTGGATGGTAATTTGGGGAGAGAGGCTTCCCCACACTTAGACCATGCAAGGTCCACTTCCTTGTGCTCCTCTTTAGTTGTTTCCACCTCTTCACAATTCTCTTCACTTTCAACCTCATCCTCTTTGTTACGTGGCTTGGTGTTATCTTCAAGCACTTCATCTTGTTTAATGAGAGGCGATTCAATTTTGGATAGAAATTCATTGATGAACGATGTCATCTCTTGATCAACCTCTTCATATTCTTCAATTTCGATATACACCATGCCACATTTTCCTCTTGGTAGCTCTCTTTCTCATTGCTCACCAAGGGTATGGGAGGTTGTGCACACTCTTTTATACTTTCAACTCCATGTCCAATGGGAGAGGATTCCATTGTAGAGAGAAATTCATCCATGATTGAATCCATCTCTTGATAAGCCTCTTCCAAGTCTCCAACGATGATATGTCTTGGAGATTGCGCACCTTCTTCAACTTCAATATCAAGCTCCTTGGAAGAGTGCTCCATGAGACTACATTCCCTTGGACTTTCAACATCTCCTAAATCTTCAACCACCTCTTCCTTTTCTTCAATGATCATAGGCTCCTCCAATTGTTCCAACACAAAATTTGACTCCTCCTTCTCCACCGAATTTTCTAATTTCTCCTTCATGCTTTGCTCTTCTTTTGACTTTTCCCATGTGGTCACGGAAGTACCTTGAGTATTCAAGCATTGGTGGGCTAAAGTGTGCACCACCTTGGTCAAATTGGTCACAAACTCAAGTGTATCCCGCTTCATGGCTTCTTGTCCTTGGAGTAACAAAGTGAGAGGATCGTCTATTGGGGCTCGGGGTGAATAGAAAGGTTCATTATTTTGGAGAGAGGGTTCATAGTAGGAAGGTGGTTCTTCTTGGTAAGGGTATGGAGATGGTGAGGGTTGAGGTGGTTCATGGTAGTAATCTTGATAAGGTTGTGGTGGTTCTAAAGGTTCTTGCTCATAATGATCACAAGGATGTGGTATGGGTGATTGGTTATATGATGGATAAGGGTCACATAAAGGTACTTGGTAGAAAGGGGCTTGTGAGTATGGTTGAGCATCATGTTGAGGATAAGATTCATAGGCATATGGTGGTGGTTGATTGTCATAAAAGGAGTCACCATAGCCATTGAATTGACATGCATTAGGATGAGAATTATACCTATAAGTGTCCGGAGTTTGATGCCAATAGGAGTGATCAATTCCTTGAGGCTCCTCCCATCTTGGAGTGTTCCATCCTTGGTACATGTTAGCATTGAAGTTCACATTCCCTACAACACAATTAGAGCCAAACTCATAGCCAAAGTGAGAATTCATTATGGAAAAACAAAATAAAACTAACAAAATCTAGTAAACAAGCAAAAGACAAACTATTTACACTATTCACATATGTACAATAACCAATAACATAACACCATTGCAAATCCCCGGCAACGGCGCCATTTTGATGAACGGATTTTTGACGGTTTAGAATTTCACAAATGAAATCTCGTTGAAGTATAGTCTCTAAACCAACAATAATCCTTTCATGCAAAAATTTGTTTGTCACAAGTGCAAACCCCTAAAATCTATAAACCGAAGTATTTAAACCTCGGGTCGTCTCTCAAAGGACTTGCAGGGTAGTGTTCTTGTTATTGGTTATGGACTTGTTTATTTTGGGGTTTTGGATGAGGAATGTGAATAGTAAATGGTAGGAAAACTTTATTCACAAAATGGTCTTGGCAAGGTTTGGTTGTCAAGGGTCTTAATCATTATCACTAGCCACAAGTATGGTAGTTGCAAGGATTAATCCCACTTAGTCATCCTTAAATTGATTAACAAAGGAAAGTCAAGTGAGTTATATCAATCCTAGTCCGTAAGTCCTAGCTTTCCACTAATTGGATTAATGAAGGCTAGAGTTAATGGCTATCAACTATCAATCAATTGGACACTAGTGACTCAATAAATCCTAAGTTACCTTCTCAAGCCAAGAACATAAAATCCTAGTCTAAAATTCTTCCAAGCATTTAATCAAACACTTGGAAGGCACAAAAGAAAAGTATAGTCAATCACAACAAGAATGAATTCTAACTACAATTGAATGTAAAGAATTAACAACAACAATCAAGAAAATCACAATTATCATGAATTACCTCAAATTGCATTATTGAAAGAAAATAGAGAGAACAAGAGTATCTCAATTACAAAACCTAGAAACAAAATAAGAGAAATTACAACAAGAGAATAGGGATAGAGAGAAGAACCAAAGTGTAGCAATCATCAATTGAAGGTAGAAGTAGAAGGAGACTTGAATTAAACCTAGAACTATGAGATCCTAATCTAACCCTAATTCCTAATCCTAATTCTAGAGAGAAGAGAGAGCTTCTCTCTCTAACTCTAACTATTTCTAAAACTAAACTATGACTAATGATTAAAAGTAAAAGTAAAGTATGAAAAGTATGTTGATTCCCCTTCAATCCTTGGCTTAAATAGCATCAGAAATGAGTTGGATTGGGCCCACAAGGCTTCTAAAATCGCTGGCCACGTTTGCATTAAGTGGGTCATGTGCCACCATCGGCGCGTCCGCGTACCGTGCGCGTGCGCGCCCCTATGCGCGATGCAACTATGGCAAATCTTATATCGTTTCGAAGCCCCGGATGTTAGCTTTCCAACCCAACTGGAACCACATCAATTGGACCTCTGTAGCTCAAGTTATGGTCGTTTAAGTGCAAAGAGGTCGGCTTGACAGCTTTCCGGTTCTTTCATTTCTTCATGAGTTCTCCAACTTTTCATGCTTTCTTTCTTCATTCCCTTGATCCAATCTTTGCCTCCTAAACCTTAAATCACTTAACAAACATATCAAGGCATCTAATAGAATCAAGGTGAATTAAATTTAGCTATTTTGAGTCCTAAAAAGCATGTTTTCACATTCAAGCACAATTAAAGGAGAGTATACAAAACCATGCTAATTCCTAGGCTAAATGTGACAAAAGGTTATCAAGATGCTCTAAATTTAATACAAAATAAACCGTCAAATTGGTGTTTGTCAACCTCCCCACACTTAAACCAAGCATGTCCTCATGCTTAAGCCAAGAGAGAAACAAAGGGTATCAACATTTATTCCATGTAAATGAACTATATGCAACTAAATGCAAAATGGTTTTACCTACTTGGTTAAAAATAAATCAATCCTCCAAGTCATACGTGCACAAGTAGGGCCAAGATCATATAACGATTCATGAATCCTACCAATTCGAATATCAAAATGAAGTTCAAGTAGACTTGCGAGAAGAACGCTCATGAAAGCCGAGAATCAAGGAATTGAGCATCGAACCCTCACCGGAAGTGTTTGCACTCTAGTCGCTCGGTGTTTGGGGTTGATTCCCTCAATTCTCCCTTAATCATGCTTTCCAAGATTTGTTTTTCTTCTAACAATCAACAATTATTCAATGCATGCATACATGTATCATGAGGTCTTTTCTTTAGGTTGTAATGGGGTTAGGGTCAAGGTAGGATCATATATGGCTAGTGGACTTAAGGATTTGAATCTTTGATTAACTTAAACTTTCCCACCTAACCTATATAATGACCTATACAATTAAGTACTAATCTAACTACCCATTCCTCACTTTTTCACATACTCATGCATTTTCTTTTCATTTCACAACACTTATGCATTGATTCTTATTGAGCTTCACTTTGGGACATTTTGTCCCCTTTATTGCTCTTCTTTTTTTTTCTTTCTTTTTCTATATACATTTTTTTCTTTTCTTTTCTTTTTTTCTTTTTCACTTTTATTTCTTTTTTTTTTTCATTTTTTTTCTTTTTTCTTTCAAACTATACACAAGAACATCAATGCATAAGGTTTATACATTTAATCAATACATGAGTATGTACCAATTCACCAATATAAAAATACAAAACACAAACACCCTTTTATCCCAACCAATGTCCCAAAGTTTTCCCACTCTTGGATGACACTCACACTCACTAGCCTAAGCCAATCAAAGATCCAAATAAAGGACATTCATTGTTTTCCGCTTTAAGGCTTGTAATGTGCTAAAATAAGAACAAGTGGGTTAAGCGTAGGCTCAAAATCGGCTAACAAAGGAGAGTAAAAGGTAAGGTTATTTGGATAAGTGAGCTAATGAAATGATGGCCTCAATCATATAAATGCATGAATACAAGGAATAATGGGACATATAGATTCAAACAAATCAAAGATTACAGTCATAGAAAGAGAACAACTACACGCAAGAAGGAAAATAAGTGGTTTTAAGATGTAACCACACCATTAGGCTCAAATCTCACAAGCTTGCGTTCTTAGCTCAAAACCATGTTCCAAAATAATTTCTTTCAAGCAAGTTCAACAAAAATTTTCAAATTGGTAGGGTGCCCTAAAACGGTTTCTTGGGAAAGAAATCATCACTCTAACCAAGTAGTCCTAATAAGAAGAAGGTAGTAAAATATGTACAAATTCTAACTAACATGCAACCTATCATGCAAATGCAATAACTAACTAATATTGGTGTTGAAAAAGAAAATTGTTACCCATGGAGATCGGTCGACGACCTCCCCACACTTGAAGATTGCACTGTCCTCGGTGCATGCAAAGGAGAGCAAGGTGGATGGGTTGCTACAATTGATGAGTTCCTCAAACGGTTGTGCGGATGACTTGTTTGTTGCCCCATTTAAAAGCTTTTCCGTTTCCTCCTTTCTTGGTGGCCAACCTAAAAGGAGAGAAAAAGAAAGAAAATTAAGCCTACAACAAAGATATCAAAGTAAATAGAACATAGGCGGGGGCTAATGCCAAATAAGAGTATGATTCTCTACTACATGGTAGCTACAACATGTGAGTGAGAAATCAATATAAGCAAAAGGCATATCAACTGATACTTGATGCAAGAGTAAAGTTAAAGCATGGAGAGTATATTGAGCATCAAGATCAAATAAGAATTGATACAAACAAGATTAGTGATACGCATGAAAGCATTTGATTCTATCCTAACTCAATGATGAAGCGGTACAAGAAAAAAACAAAGGGTAATGAATTAGGAAGGACTAAAGCACTAATCTTGTGTGTTGACAAATATTACAATTAATGTAACAAGTCATGAAGCACCAAAACAAATGCAAGAAATTCTCAACAATTGAGTGAGAGAATTCAACACCATTATTAAAATGAGAAATTTAGAAAATAAAATGAGAACAAATAGAATTAAAATGCAAAGAATAAAAGTATGCAAATGTAACAGACAAAAGAAAATGGAAGAAGAGAAAAAAATTTTTTTTTATTTTTTATATTTTTTATATTTTTCGTATTATATTTAATTATTTATTTATTTATTATTATATTTTTTTTTATTATTAAATTTTTTTTTTATTTATATTAAAAGAGAAAAGAAAAAAAAAATCTCCAAGAGAGGAAGAAGAAAGAAGAAAAAAAATGAGAAAGAAAGAAGAAGAGAAGAGGAAAGAAGGAGAAAGGAGGAAGGAGAAAAGCAGGGTGCAAATCCGCGCGGGCGCGCACAGCGCGCTCACGCGTGGATGCAGCAGGGACGATCCGCGCGCGTGCGCACAGCGCGCTTACGCGTGGATGAGCTTGTGCTCCAAGCACAATGCTGGCACAACGCGCGCACAACTCTCTGGTTTTTGTACCAGAAGTTGCGGAAGTGCAATGTGCGCGCGCGCGCACAGCGTGCTAGCGCGCCGATGGCCGTTTTTTTTTTTTTGCCCAAAAAGCAGAAAAAAATGCCCAAGAGCTCCCTATAATGTCCAAAACTCTTCTTTATTCAATCAAATATCAAACAATTCACAAAAATGAAATTTGATTTTAGGATTTATTCATCTACTACTAATGAATACAACATACTAACAACCAATCTTTACAACAAATCAATATGAAATGAAAATCTACCTACAATGGCAACTCAAATCACTTATTATACAAAACCAAAAGAGAATGGAAAGAGGTTACCATGGTGGGGTGTCTCCCACCTAGCACTTTTAGTTTAAGTCCTTAAGTTGGACATTTTGAGGGGCTCATTGTCATGGTGGCTTATGTTTGTACTCATCCTTGAATCTCCAAGGATCTTTGCCTCTCAATTGGTTGACAGAATATCCAACCGTCTTCACCAAGCTTGGGCAAAGTTCAACCCAAGATATGAGTCCCCATAGTTGGTTTTCACATAGCGAACCGGGATCCCATATCTTGTCTTCACACCCATCCGTTAGTTGAGTTTCATGGTTTTGTCGGATGAGCGGTTGACATAAAGGTGATTGACACATAGAATTCTCTTTACTCCACCAATGCTTCCTCCTAGATCCGTATAAAGTAATCCTTGTCCCAACATCATCCCTATACCTTGAGGCCTTGGCCTTGATAAGCTTAACACCTATTTTCCAACCACTACACAACTCGTTTTTACTTTTAATTCCACAAAGAGTTCTAAGTTGACCATCATTTTCAAGCAAACCATATTCAAGTGAGAGATTAAAGCTCAGGGATAGAGATTTTACCCACTTAAATATTGTATTGGATGGTAATTTGGGGAGAGAGGCTTCCCCACACTTAGACCATGCAAGGTCCACTTCCTTGTGCTCCTCTTTAGTTGTTTCCACCTCTTCACAATTCTCTTCACTTTCAACCTCATCCTCTTTGTTACGTGGCTTGGTGTTATCTTCAAGCACTTCATCTTGTTTAATGAGAGGCGATTCAATTTTGGATAGAAATTCATTGATGAACGATGTCATCTCTTGATCAACCTCTTCATATTCTTCAATTTCGATATACACCATGCCACATTTTCCTCTTGGTAGCTCTCTTTCTCATTGCTCACCAAGGGTATGGGAGGTTGTGCACACTCTTTTATACTTTCAACTCCATGTCCAATGGGAGAGGATTCCATTGTAGAGAGAAATTCATCCATGATTGAATCCATCTCTTGATAAGCCTCTTCCAAGTCTCCAACGATGATATGTCTTGGAGATTGCGCACCTTCTTCAACTTCAATATCAAGCTCCTTGGAAGAGTGCTCCATGAGACTACATTCCCTTGGACTTTCAACATCTCCTAAATCTTCAACCACCTCTTCCTTTTCTTCAATGATCATAGGCTCCTCCAATTGTTCCAACACAAAATTTGACTCCTCCTTCTCCACCGAATTTTCTAATTTCTCCTTCATGCTTTGCTCTTCTTTTGACTTTTCCCATGTGGTCACGGAAGTACCTTGAGTATTCAAGCATTGGTGGGCTAAAGTGTGCACCACCTTGGTCAAATTGGTCACAAACTCAAGTGTATCCCGCTTCATGGCTTCTTGTCCTTGGAGTAACAAAGTGAGAGGATCGTCTATTGGGGCTCGGGGTGAATAGAAAGGTTCATTATTTTGGAGAGATGGTTCATAGTAGGAAGGTGGTTCTTCTTGGTAAGGGTATGGAGATGGTGAGGGTTGAGGTGGTTCATGGTAGTAATCTTGATAAGGTTGTGGTGGTTCTAAAGGTTCTTGCTCATAATGATCACAAGGATGTGGTATGGGTGATTGGTTATATGATGGATAAGGGTCACATAAAGGTACTTGGTAGAAAGGGGCTTGTGAGTATGGTTGAGCATCATGTTGAGGATAAGATTCATAGGCATATGGTGGTGGTTGATTGTCATAAAAGGAGTCACCATAGCCATTGAATTGACATGCATTAGGATGAGAATTATACCTATAAGTGTCCGGAGTTTGATGCCAATAGGAGTGATCAATTCCTTGAGGCTCCTCCCATCTTGGAGTGTTCCATCCTTGGTACATGTTAGCATTGAAGTTCACATTCCCTACAACACAATTAGAGCCAAACTCATAGCCAAAGTGAGAATTCATTATGGAAAAACAAAATAAAACTAACAAAATCTAGTAAACAAGCAAAAGACAAACTATTTACACTATTCACATATGTACAATAACCAATAACATAACACCATTGCAAATCCCCGGCAACGGCGCCATTTTGATGAACGGATTTTTGACGGTTTAGAATTTCACAAATGAAATCTCGTTGAAGTATAGTCTCTAAACCAACAATAATCCTTTCATGCAAAAATTTGTTTGTCACAAGTGCAAACCCCTAAAATCTATAAACCGAAGTATTTAAACCTCGGGTCGTCTCTCAAAGGACTTGCAAGGTAGTGTTCTTGTTATTGGTTATGGACTTGTTTATTTTGGGGTTTTGGATGAGGAATGTGAATAGTAAATGGTAGGAAAACTTTATTCACAAAATGGTCTTGGCAAGGTTTGGTTGTCAAGGGTCTTCATCATTATCACTAGCCACAAGTATGGTAGTTGCAAGGATTAATCCCACTTAGTCATCCTTAAATTGATTAACAAAGGAAAGTCAAGTGAGTTATATCAATCCTAGTCCGTAAGTCCTAGCTTTCCACTAATTGGATTAATGAAGGCTAGAGTTAATGGCTATCAACTATCAATCAATTGGACACTAGTGACTCAATAAACCCTAAGTTACCTTCTCAAGCCAAGAACATAAAATCCTAGTCTAAAATTCTTCCAAGCATTTAATCAAACACTTGGAAGGCACAAAAGAAAAGTATAGTCAATCACAACAAGAATGAATTCTAACTACAATTGAATGTAAAGAATTAACAACAACAATCAAGGAAATCATAATTATCATGAATTACCTCAAATTGCATTATTGAAAGAAAATAGAGAGAACAAGAGTATCTCAATTACAAAACCTAGAAACAAAATAAGAGAAATTACAACAAGAGAATAGGGATAGAGAGAAGAACCAAAGTGTAGCAATCATCAATTGAAGGTAGAAGTAGAAGGAGACTTGAATTAAACCTAGAACTATGAGATCCTAATCTAACCCTAATTCCTAATCCTAATTCTAGAGAGAAGAGAGAGCTTCTCTCTCTAACTCTAACTATTTCTAAAACTAAACTATGACTAATGATTAAAAGTAAAAGTAAAGTATGAAAAGTATGTTGATTCCCCTTCAATCCTTGGCTTAAATAGCATCAGAAATGAGTTGGATTGGGCCCACAAGGCTTCTAAAATCGCTAGCCACGTTTGCATTAAGTGGGTCATGTGCCACCATCGGCGCGTCCGCGTACCGTGCGCGTGCGCGCCCCTATGCGCGATGCAACTATGGCAAATCTTATATCGTTTCGAAGCCCCGGATGTTAGCTTTCCAACCCAACTGGAACCACATCAATTGGACCTCTGTAGCTCAAGTTATGGTCGTTTAAGTGCAAAGAGGTCGGCTTGACAGCTTTCCGGTTCTTTCATTTCTTCATGAGTTCTCCAACTTTTCATGCTTTCTTTCTTCATTCCCTTGATCCAATCTTTGCCTCCTAAACCTTAAATCACTTAACAAACATATCAAGGCATCTAATAGAATCAAGGTGAATTAAATTTAGCTATTTTGAGTCCTAAAAAGCATGTTTTCACATTCAAGCACAATTAAAGGAGAGTATACAAAACCATGCTAATTCCTAGGCTAAATGTGACAAAAGGTTATCAAGATGCTCTAAATTCAATACAAAACAAACCGTCAAATTGAGGTTTGTCAGTCCCCAAGCAACTGAAAATCAAGTAGGATAAAAAGAAGAGAATATACTATAAATTCTAAACTATCAATGAAACATAGCTCCAATCAGATGAGCAGGACTTGTAGCTTTTTGCCTCTTGAATAGTTTTGGCATCTCACTTTATCCATTGAAGTTCAGAATGATTGGCTTCTATAGGAACTCAGAGTTCAGATAGTGTTATTGACTCTCCTAGTTCAGTATGATGATTCTTGAACACAGCTATTTTATGAGTCTTGGCTGTGGCCCTAAGCACTTTGTTTTCCAGTATTACCACCGGATACATAAATGCCACAGACACATAATTGGGTGAACCTTTTCAGATTGTGACTCAGCTTTGCTAAAGTCCCCAATTAGAGGTGTCCAGGGTTCTTAAGCACACTCTTCTTTTGCTTTGGACCTTGACTTTAACCGCTTAGTCTCAAGATTTCACTTGACACCTTCACGCCACAAGCACATGGTTAGGGACAGCTTGGTTTAGCCGCTTACGCCAGGATTTTATTCCTTTAGGCCCTCCTATCCACTGATGCTCAAAGCCTTGGGATCCTTTTTATTTGCCCTTGCCTTTTGGTTTTAAGGGTTATTGGCTTTTTGCTCTTGCCTCTTGGTTTTAAGAGCTTCTGGCTTTTTCTGCTTGCTTTTTCTTTTTCTTTCTATTTTTTTTTTTGCCTTCTTTTTTTTCTGCAAGCTTTGTTCTTTGCTTCTTTTTCTTGCTTCAAGAATCATTTTTATGATTTTTCAGATTGTCAAATAACATGTCTCCTTGTCATCATTCTTTCAAGAGCCAACATATTTAACATTCTTAAACAACAACTTCAAAAGACATATGCACTGTTCAGGCATTCATTCAGAAAACAAGAAGCATTGTCACCACATCAATATAATTAAACTAAGTTCAAGGATAAATTCGAAACTCATGTACTTCTTGTTCTTTTGAATTAAAACATTTTTCATTTAAGAGAGGTGATGGATTCATAGGACATTCATAACTTTAAGACAAAGTTACTAACTACTAATGATCATGTAATGAAGACACAAACATAGATAAGCACTTAACATAGAGAAAACGAAAAATAGAGAAGGTAAGAACAAGGAATGAGTCCACCTTAGTGATGGTGGCGTTTCCTTCTTGAGGAACCAATGATGCCCTTGAGCTCTTCTATGTCTCTTCCTTGTCTTTGTTGCTCCTCCCTCATTGCTTTTTGATCTTCTCTTATTTCATGAAGGATGATGGAGTGCTCTTGATGTTTCACCCTTAGTTGTCCCATGTTGGAACTTAATTCTCCTAGGGAGGTGTTGATTTGCTCCCAATAGTTTTGTGGAGGAAAATACATTTGAGGCATCTCCGGGATCTCATGGTGATGAGTTTCATGCGCCTCTTGAGCTCCATGAATGGGCTCTCTTGCTTGCTCCATATTTTTCTTAGTGATGGGCTTCTCTTCCTCAATGTGAATGTCTCCTTCTATGAAAGCTCCAGCTGAGTAACATAGATGGCAAATAAGATGAGGAAAAGCTAGCCTTGCCCCAGGAGAGGGCTTTTCGGCTATTTTGTAGAGTTCAAGGGAGATGACTTCATAAACTTCTACTTCCTCTCCAATCATGATGCTATGGATCATGATGGCCCGATCCACAGTAACTTCAGATCGGTTGCTAGTGGGGATGATGGAGCGTTGGATGAACTCCAACCATCCTCTAGCTACAGGCTTGAGGTCCAGTCTTCTTAGTTGAACCGGCTTGCCTTTGGAGTCAATCTTCCATTGAGCTCCTTCCACACATATGTCCATGAGGACTTGGTCCAACCTTTGATTAAAGTTGACCTTTCTAGTGTAGGGGCGTTCATCTCCTTGCATCATAGGCAAGTTAAACGCCAACCTCACATTTTCCGGACTAAAATCTAAGTATTTCCCCCGAACCATTGTAACGTAGTTCTTTGGATCCGGGTTCTTACTTTGATCATGGTTCTTGGTGATCCATGCATTGGCATAGAACTCTTGAACCATTAGGATGCCGACTTGTTGGATGGGATTTGTTAGAACTTCCCAACCTCTTCTTTGAATTTCATGTCGGATCTCCGGATACTCATTTCTTTTGAGTTTGAAAGGGACCTCGGGGATCACCTTCTTCTTGGCCACAACATCATAGAAGTGGTCTTGATGGGCTTTGGAGATGAACCTTTCCATCTCCCATGACTCAGAGGTGGAAGCTTTTGTCTTCCCTTTCCCTTTTCTAGAGGATTCTCCGGTCTTAGGTGCCATCAATGGTAATGGAAAAACAAAAAGCTTATGCTTTTACCACACCAAACTTAGAATATTGCTCACCCTCGAGCAAGAAAAGAAAGAATTAGATGAAGAAGAAGAAGAAGAAAATATGGAGAAGAGGGGGGAGGTGTGTTTCGGCCAAGAAGGGAAAGAGAGGGTTGTGTTGTGTGAAAATGAAGAAGAATGGAAGGCTTTATATAGGGGAGGGAGGGGGGTAAGGTTCGGCCATATAGGGTGGGTTTGGGTGGGAAATTGATTTTGAATTTTGAAGGTAGGTGGAATTTATTGGGTAGGTTTATGGGGAAGAGTGGGTGGATGTGAGTGGTGAAGGGTTAATAGGGAAGAGTGTTTATTGGGAATAAAGGATGATTGAGAAGAGAGAAGAGAGTGAGTGGAGGTAGGTGGGGATCCTGTGGGGTCCACAGATCCTGAGGTGATTCTGTGGGGTCCACAGATCCTGAGGTGTTCAAGGATTTACAACCTTGCACCAAATTAGGCATGTAAAATACCCTTGCACACAACTCTGGGCGTTCAGCGCCAGGTTGGTGCCCATTTTGGGCGTTCAACGCCCATTTGTTGCCCATTTCTGGCGTTGAACGCCAGAACCATGCTTGTTCTGGGCGTTCAGCGCCAGCTCTTCTCCAGGGTGCAATTCTGGCGTTCAGCGCCCAGATACTGCCCATTTTGGGCGTTTAGCGCCCAGATACTGCCCATTTTGGGCGTTCAGCGCCAGAACCATGCTCTGTTCTAGCGTTGAACGCCAGACAGGTGCTTCCTCCAGGGTGTGATTTTTCTTCCGCTGTTTTTGATTCTGTTTCTAAATTTTTCGTTTATTTTGTGACTCTACATGATCATGAACCTAAGAAAACATGAAAAACAAAAATAAAATTAGATAAATAAATATTGGGTTGCCTCCCAACTCAATAGCTTGACAGTGGGCTCTCATGGAGCCTCACAGATGTGCAGAGCTTTGTTGAGACCTCCCAACACCAAACTTAGAGTTTGGATATGGGGGTTTGACACCAAAATTAGAGTTTGGTTGTGGCCTCCCAACACCAAACTTAGAGTTTGACTGTGGGGGCTTTGGTTGACTCTGCTTTGAGAGAAGCTTTTTCTGCTTCCTCTCCATGGATGCAGAGAGAGATCCTTGAGTTGTAAACACAAGGTTGTCCTTATTTAATTGAAGTATCAATTCTCCTCTGTCCACATCAATCACAGCTCTTGCTGTGGCCAGGAAAGGTCTTCCTAGGATGATGGATTCATCCTCTTCCTTTCCAGTATCCAGGACTATGAAATCAACAGGGATGTAAAGGCCTTCAACCTTTACTAACACGTCCTCTACTTGTCCATAAGCCTGTTTTCTTGAATTGTCTGCCATCTCTAATGAGATTTTAGCAGCTTGCACCCCATAGATTCCTAGTTTCTCTATTACAAAGAGGGGCATGAGGTTTATCCCTGAACCAAGGTCACACAGAGCCTTTTCAAAGAGCATGTTGCCTATGGTACAAGGTAGTAAGAACTTTCCAGGATCCTATTTCTTCTGAGGCAATGTCAGTTGATCCAGATCACTTAGTTCATTGGTGAACAAGGGAGGTTCATCTTCCCAAGTCTCAATACCAAATAATTTGGCATTCAGCTTCATGATTGCACCAAGAAACTTGGCAGCTTGCTCTTCAGTAATATCCTCATTTTCTTCAGAAGAGGAATACTCATCAGAGCTCATGAATGGCATAAGGAGGTTTAATGGAATCTCTATGGTCTCTAGATGAGCCTCAGAGTCCTTTAGTTCCTCATAGGGAAGCTCCTTATTGATCACTGGACGTCCCAGGAGGTCGTCTTCCTTGGGATTCATGTCCTCTCCTTCCCTTACAGGTTCGGCCATGGTGATTAATTCAATGGCCTTGCACTCTCCTTTTGGATTCTCTTCTGTATTGCTTGGGAGAGTACTAGGAGGGATTTCAGTGATCCTTTTACTCAGCTGACCCACTTGTGCTTCCAAATTTCTAATGGAAGACCTTGTTTCATTCATGAAACTCACAGTGGCCTTAGATAGATCAGAGACTAAATTTGCTAAGCTAGATGGATTCTGCTCAGAATTCTCTGTCTGTTACTGAGTGGATGATGGAAAAGGCTTGCTATTGCTAAACCTGTTTCTTCCACCATTATTAAAGCCTTGTTGAGGCTTTTGATCCTTCCATGAGAGATTTGGGTGATTTCTCCATGATGGATTGTAGGTGTTTCCATATGGTTCACCCATGTAATTTAACTCTGCTATTGCAGGGTTCTCAGGATCATAAGCTTCTTCTTCAGAAGATGCCTCTTGAGTACTGTTGGATGCTGCTTGCATTCCATTCAGACTCTGAGAAATTATATTGACTTGCTGAGTCAATATTTTGTTCTGAGCCAATATGGCATTCAGAGTATCAATTTCAAGAACTCCCTTCTTCATAGGCGTCCCATTACTCACAGGATTCCTCTCAGAAGTGTACATGAACTGGTTATTAGCAACCATGTCAAGGAGTTCTTGAGCTTCTGCAGGCGTTTTCTTTAGGTGAATGGATCCACCTGCAGAAGTATCCAATGACATCTTTGATAGCTCAGATAAACCATCATAGAATATATCCAGGATGGTCCATTCTGAAAGCATGTCAGAAGGACACTTTTTGGTCAGTTGCTTGTATCTTTCCCAAGCTTCATAGAGGGATTCACCTTCTTTCTGTCTGAAGGTTTGAACATTAGCTCTAAGCTTGCTCAGCTTTTGAGGAGGAAAGAACTTGGCTAAGAAAGCCGTGACCAGCTTATCCCAAGAGTTCAGGCTATCTTTGGGTTGAGAGTCCAACCACACTCTAGCTCTGTCTCTTACAGCAAAAGGGAAAAGGATGAGCCTGTAGACTTCAGGATCTACTCCATTAGTCTTAACAGTATCACAGATCTGCAAGAATTCAGTTAAGAACTGAAAAGGATCTTCAGATGGAAGTCCATGAAACTTGCAGTTCTGCTACATCAGAGAAACTAGCTGAGGTTTCAGCTCAAAATTGTTTGCTCCAATGGTAGGGATGGAGATGCTTCTTCCATGTAAATTGGAATTTGGTGCAGTAAAGTCACCAAGCATCCTCCTTGCATTATTATTATTTTTGGCTACCATCTCTTCTTCCTGTTCGAAAATTTCTGAAAGGTTATCTCTGGATTGTTGTAATTTAGCTTCTCTTAGTTTCCTCTTTAGAGTCCTTTCAGGTTCTGGATCTGCTTCAACAAGAATATTCTTGTCCTTGCTCCTGCTCATATGACAAAGAAGAGGGCACAGAAATAATAATAATAATAATAATAGGGATCCTTTATACCACAGTATAGAGGTCCCTGTGTGAGTAGAAGAAAAGAAGAAGAAAATCTGAACTCAGATAGAGAGAGGGAGTTCGGATTTTTTTGGTGAGTGATGTGAGAAAGAGATGTTAGTGGATGAATAAATAAATAGAATAATATGAGAGAGGGAAAATTTCGAAAATAATTTTTTGAAAAAGAGTTAGTGATTTTCGAAAATAGTTTTTGAAAAAGGTTAGTAGTTTTTTGAAAATAGAAAATTAAAATAATAAAAAAGAAATTTTGAAAAAGAGGGAAGATATTTTCAAAAATTAGAGAGAGAGAGTTAGTTAGGTGGTTTTGAAAAAGATAAGAGACAAACAAAAAGTTAGTTAGTTAGTTGAAACAAATTTTGAAAATCAATTTTGAAAAGCTAAGAAGATAGGAAGTTAGAAAAGATATTTTGAAGTCAAATTTTTTAAAAGGATAAGATAAGAAGATATTTTTGAAAAGATATGATTGAAATTAGTTTTGAAAAAGATTTGATTTTTAAAATCACAATTAATGACTTGATTCACAAGAATTCACAAGATATGATTCTAGAACTTAAAGTTTGAATCTTTCTTAACAAACAAGTAACAAACTTGAAATATTTGAATCAAAACATTAATTGATGATGTTATTTTCGAAAATTATGATATAAAATTAAGAAAAAGATTTTTGAAAAATATTTTTGGAATTTTCGAAAATAACTAAGAAAAATGAAAAAGATTTTAATTTTTTTTGAAAAAAATTTTGAAAAAGATAAGATTTTCAAATTGAAAATTTGGTTTGACTCATAAGAAACAACTTGATTTTAAAATTTTTTGAAAAAGTCAACTCAAATTTTCGAATTTGATGAGAGAAAAAAGGGGAAGATATTTTTTTTTTTTTTTTGAATTTTTAATGATGAGAGAGAGAAACAATGAAAATGCTCAATGCATGGAGATTTTAGATCAAAACATGTGATGAATGCAAGAATGCTATGAATGTCAAGATGAACACCAAGAACACTATGAAGATCATGATAAACATCAAGAACTTATTTTTGAAAAATTTTTAATGCAAATAAAACATGCAAGACACCAAGCTTAGAATTCTTTAATGCTTAGACATTAAGAATTCAAGAATGCATATGAAAAAACAAGAAAAGACACAAAACATGCAAATGCAAAGATCAAACAAGAAGACTTACCGAGAACAACTTGAAGATCATGAAGAATACTATGAATGCATGATTTTTCGAAAAATGCAAGATGAATATGCAACTGACACCAAACTTAAAACATGACTCAAGACTCAAACAAGAAACATGAAATATTTTTTATTTTTATGATTTTCTATTTTTTTTTTTTTTTGGATTTTTTTCGAAAATTAATTTGAAAAAGAAAAATAAGGATTCCAAAATTTTTAATATGAATTCCAGGAATCTTATGCTCTTTAGTCTAAAGCTCCAATCTGAGGGTTAGGCATGGCTTAATAGCCAGCCAAGCTTTAGTATGTAATTACATGCATCAGCTAATTTGCTAAGAAGACAAAGAAGCTCTTCTCTTGAGTATAAGTGAAACCTCAGTCCAAAAGAATTTAAACATGGCTTTACAGCCAGCCAGGCTTCAACATACTTCATGAAACACTAGAATTCATTCTTAAAAATTTTGAAGAAAAATATATTTTTGAAAACATTTTTATTTTTTTCGAAAACAGATGATAATTTTTTTTTTTGAAAGATTTTTGAAAAAATTTTGAAAAGAAAACGAAAAGAAAGTTACCCAATCTGAGCAACAAGATGAACCGTCAGTTGTCCAAACTCGAACAATCCCCGGCAACGGTGCCAAAAACTTGGTGCACGAAATTGTGATCTCTGGTAATGGCTCCAAAAGCTTGGTGCTCTAATATCAATTCATAATTTGTCACAACTTCGATACAACTAACCAGCAAGTGCACTGGGTCGTCCAAGTAATAAACCTTACGTGAGTAAGGGTCGATCCCACGGAGATTGTTGGTATGAAGCAAGCTATGGTCACCTTGTAAATCTCAGTCAAGCGGATATAAAATAATTATGGAGTTTTCGAAATTAAATAATAAAAGAAGGATAGAAATACTTATGTAAATTATTGGTGACAATTTTAGATAAGCGCATAGAGATGCTTTCGTTCCTCTGAACCTCTGCTTTTCTGCTGTCTTCATCCAATCAGTCTTACTCCTTTCTATGGCTGGCTTTTTGTAAGGATGTCACCGGTGCCAATGGCTACTTTCAATCCTCTCGGGAAAATGGTCCAAATGCTCTGTCACAGCACGGCTAATCGTCTGGAGGCATCACCCTTGTCGATGGTTGCGTCCTATTCCTCTCTGTGAAAATGGTCCGATTCGCTGTCACTGCATGGCTAATCATCTGGAGGTTCTCGATCATACTGGAATAGGATTTACTATCCTTTTGCGTCTGTCACTACGCCCAGCACTCGCGAGTTTGAAGCTCGTCACAGTCATTCAATCCCAGAGTCCTACTCGGAATACCGCAGACAAGGTTTAGACTTTCCAGACTCTCATGAATGCCGCCATCAATCTAGCTTATACCACGAAGATTCTGATTAAGAGATCCAAGAGATACTCATCCAATCGAAGGTAGAACGGAAGTGGTTGTCAGGCACGCGTTCACAGGGAATGATGATGATTGTCACGTTCATCACATTCAGGTTGAAGTGCGAATGAATATCTTAGAAGCGAAATAAGATGAATTGAATAGAAAAACAGTAGTACTTTGCATTAATCTTTGAGGAACAGCAGAGCTCCACACCTTAATCTATGGAGTGCAGAAACTCTACCGTTGAAAAATACATAAGTGAATAAAGGGTAAGCATGGCCGAGTGGCCAGCCTCCCATGGAGGTCTAGAGATCTAAAAATGATCAAAAGATGTCTAATACAATAGTAAAAAGTCCTATTTATAATAAACTAGCTACTAGGGTTTACAGAAGTAAGTAATTGATGCATAAATCCACTTTCGGGGCCCACTTGGTGTGTTCTTGGGCTGAGCTTGAAGTCTACACGTGGAGAGGTCATTCTTGGAGTTGAACGCCAGCTTTTGTGCCATTTTGGGCGTTAAACTCCACTTTGCAACTTGTTTCTGGCGCTGGACGCCAGAATTGGGCAGAGAGCTGGCGTTGAACGCCAGTTTGCATCATCAAAACTTGGGCAAAGTATGGACTATTATATATTGTTGGAAAGTCCTGGATGTCTACTTTCCAACGCAATTGGAAGCGTTCCATTTTGAGTTCTGTAGCTCCAGAAAATCCATTTTGAGTGCAGGGAGGTCAGAATCCAACAGTATCAGCAGTCCTTCTTCAACCTCTAAATCTGATTTTTGCTCAAGTCCCTCAATTTCAGCCAGAAAATACCTGAAATCACAGAAAAACACACAAACTCATAGTAAAGTCCAGAAATATGAATTTAGCATAAAAACTAATGAAAACATCCCTAAAAGTAACTAGATTCTACTAAAAACATACTAAAAATAATGCCAAAAAGCGTATAAATTATCCGCTCATCAATTATGCATGTAGAATTATGGGGAGGTCATTAAAGGACTCCAACTGGCCATCACTCACAGTTGGAACCATGCTATCATGGAATCAAATTCTCTTGCTGCTATCAACTTCACTAAACATGGATGCCCTGCCTTTCACTCTTGTGCATCGCTTGTAGAAGAAATCCAAATCTTATCAAGTCGCATCCAGCAGGTGCATTGGAACCACATTCTCTTCGTGAAGCAAATTCAATAGCGGACATTCTAGCAAAGAAGGGGCAATCAATGCCGCTGGGTCTCCACATCCTCGAAGATTCTATCCCTGACATATTCAATGTTCTTTCCTCTGATTGTATGGGTTTTCTTAGATTGAAAGGGACTCTTTAGGTGGTGTTTTTTCTTGTATTTTGTTGTGTTTTTCCTTTCTGTGTGTTGTTTTCTTCTCTTGTTGGGGTCGTTGACACCCCTCTCTTCACCAAAAAAAAAAAAAACAAACAAAATCATTTGCAATTATCCAATTAAATTTGTAGGCATTCTAAATCTAAAACCATTACACTTTAAAAATAAATTCCCTACCTCAAAGTCGCATTAACAACGCAATCACGACAGCGGCAGCGGCATCAACCGAACGGCATCTCCGATGGTGGTTCCGGCCGCCACATAACGGTTCCCAGCAACAACAACAACAACTTGCAGCAGTTCCAAGCTAACAGAGAATACCGAGATAGAGCAAGACAAAGTGGAACAGTAGCTACGATGGCTTTCGGTGAGCTTAGCGGCAGTGAAAGGTTCTTTCACCACCATTGCGTTTCTTCCCACAGCAGACCCAACATCGGCGACAGCTCATCGGTGGCAACGACTTCCTCTGGCGGCGGCTCCGAGGGCAGCGATGACCATGGAGGCTTCAGCGACGGTGACTAGCTTCGACGGAGCTCTCCTGTCGCGTTCTCACTGCTCCGCGAACTCCTATCTCCCTCTCTCTTCGTGCTCATCGGCAGTGGCAGAAGTGGCAACGATGAACCCTAGCAGTGGCGGTGGTGGATTGATCGCGATGGAGGCACGGTGATGTCCCCTTCCTCTTGGCCTTTGCTCGCGTCACATCGTGCTCTTCTTCTCTTCTCTGTGGCAACATTAACGGTGGCAGAACAGACTCGGCGTGCACGTCGCGACGATGAGCTGGACGGTGGCAGCATCAGGATACGGCAACGAGCTGGGCGCGATGAGGTGCGGTGGCGGTGTGACTCCCTCCCTTCTTCTCCATTCTGGTTCGCAGCTCTTCTCTACTGTTGTGTCACGTTTGAGAGGGTGAAAGGGAAACGGGGTGGGGGTGCGGCTGCTGGGATGAGGGGGATTAGGGCTAGGAATTGGAAGCTAGGGTTTCTGATTTGGGAATTTAGGGTTAGGGTTAGATTTTTATAAAGGAATATGGATAAAATAGATATTTTGATAAAATAGGTGAGTAGAATAATAATTTTAAAATTAAATATATTCTATTTAAAAACATTTAAAAATACTATTCATTAATATATTGCTGAATAAAATAATTATTTTTAATTTAAATTATAAAATAAACATATTAATTATGATTTATTAAGTACCGTTTAAATGCAAAATGTCAATTATTTAAATTAAATCATATAATTTTTTTTATTACTAGAATTTTAATTTTAATCATACTAAATAACTAATTATAATAAAGATTATATAAAAATTTTAATTAATTTAAACTCCAATTATTATGAAAATTATATATGACTCTTAATAATTTTTTTAACTCAAAGTATTATAAATTTTTATTTAATTACTTTTAGTAAAATAATTTTTTTGAATAAAATTCTGAACAAATATAATAAATTTAATTTTCTAAAAATTCGAGTTGTTATAATAACAACTTTAAAAAATATACATGAATGAATTTTGCATATATATGTAGTCCTTTTTCCAAGAATAATGCTACAAGGACTAGGTAAAAAATTAACGAGTTTACTTCCTTCAACTTATATAGAGAAGAGAGATAAAAATTCAACTCCATTTGGAAAAAGATCAATCATAAACGAAACCCTAAATTATATTTTTCACCATTCATAACACAATTTATAACCCAACAAAACATGATACCTCTTGATAGTTAAATAACATATTAATAATAAATATCATAAACGTGATCCTTTAGGTACGAGGCATCCACTTAAATAGGTAGTTTAAATAAGCAGTACACGTGTAACATACAGTTGGATAGATTACCAAATCAAATGAGTTTGATGGTGGATATTTATAGAAAATTAAAGTCTAAGACCATAAAATCTGCATCAGACCACCATTTCCAACAAGAAAAATACATGTAGTTGTATTAAAAACCTAGTCGATATAAACTTGAGAAACACAAAAAAGTCGTATAGATAGAGAAGATGTCATTTCAAATCATTTCCCTGTCACAGACAAATATTAATGGATTGTAATTAATAAATGAACCAAAGAAATGGGGTGAAAAATTAGAAATGCAGGAATATGACTAACAAAATTCAAAGTATACCTCAGATATAAGTAATTCTAACAAAATAGTCAATTTTTAATTAAAAAAAAAAAGATAAAATAGCAATACAGAGACTGAATAATGTATGTTTCCTGAGCTCATACCTACAGTCTGTCTTTTTTCCTTTTAAGAGTGAATACAACTCTACACATTAGGACAAATGAAGTATATTATTGTATAAAATTAAAAGAAAAATGCTATGAAAAGAATCCAAAATTAATTAAGATAAGTTTTTGTTAGAAGAGATTAAGATTTTCAATTCTCATGGAACATATTCAGTGAATGAATTCTTCACATGGCAAAATAATCAATTTAATAGAAAACAAGATTTAACTTTCAATTGATAAAGAAAGACTAACTTTGCATGATGTATCCCTCAGACTCATGTCTCATAAAATGTATTAAGATTACTTTAAGGACATATAGCAATTTTTTTATGAAAAACCAAAAAAGGAGGGGGTCTAAGTATAAAATATAATAAAAAGTGTGGTGCAAAGACAGCAGAAAAATATCTAAATTCATAAAAAATTCTCTAAGAAAAATAATAAAATAAAATAAAATAAAGTGAAATGGAACTTAGGTAGTTCGCAGAGATAGAGACTAAGCATAACAACGCAGAAAGATCAAAAAATGTGATATGACAGCAGTAAAAAGTGTGGTGACAGTACTGAATGCAGGAAGCGGTAGTGACAACCATAGTAGTAACTACGGGAATGGAACGAGAACATGACAAGAATCTTAATAGAGACAAAAATTTCATCTCTTCGACATTATGATTAAAAGAAAATAGAGAATGTGTAAATAGCAAAAACAAAGGGGCAAACTTTTAATTATTAATTTTTTAAAAATAAAAGAACAGGATTTTATTTGTAATATTTTTATGTTGGTTAATGTTACTCTCACTAAAAATAGAAATAACGAATCCACAATAAAAAAAATATCCAAACCAAAAATTAAAACATTCAAGCAATTTAAACGTACTTTTCACCTTCAATATTAAAACAAGCACATCCTTTAGAAATAAAATGATTATTGAATGCATTATTTAAGGGGAATAAAATGAAATTCCAGGTCTAACGGGACCAATGGAAGTATGGAATTCTTTTGAAATACACTTTAAAAAATAACAAATAGAGAGCATGGAAGAAAAGTCATAGAGCTAGAAAAATGAACAGTAATAAGAATAGGAAAAAGAAAAAGAAAGAAGCAAGCTAGTGGCTCATCGCAAAGAATTCAGAGGGTGTGGTTGGACGGAAATGTCTCACTTTTCTTTAATCAAATGTCACGGGTTTAATCCTCCCCTTGTGCAACAAAAAAAAGAAAAACTTCGAAGTTCTAAATCAACAAGAATCGAGTTCATCAATAGATCATTTTTTCTTCTTTATTCTCTGCTCTTTGTTGAAACATTAACAATGAGATTACTCTACTTCTATTCATGCATTCTGACTCAACAAGCTTATCTCCTTTTGTAATAGATTGGCACAAAACATAACCAAAGAAATTAACTTTTTACTCGGACATATATATAAATGGTACACACGGTGTCAAAGTAAACAAGCTTAAGAATTAAGACACAGGTGGACTATATATATGAAGTATGAATCATTAGATCATAATGAAGCAATCACGTAAGTGCACTCCCCGATCCTTCTTCAATGAGTTGCCCAATTCTGATCATAGGAAACTGGTGATTAGCTAAAGGTGACTTTCCCATCATAAGCTCTTTAGAAATCTGATGCATGGTTGGTCGAGATTGTGGACTTTGTCTCAAGCACTCAAGTGCCCACTTTGTGATCCACATGATTTCCCCAACAATTGAATTCTTAGGATGGGGTGGCCTCTGATCCATGACATCAACCAATAACAAATTGTATGTTATTGATGCTGTTGTTGGCGACAACAATGAGTTGATCAAATCTCCTGGATGCTTTCCCATGAGGATCTCCAAACAAAGCACTCCAAAGCTATATACATCACTTTTCTCTGTCACTTCCATAGTCTGAGCTAGCTCTATAACAAAATTGGAAATTTCAAGTTATGCATAAAGAAATATATGGATCATTCTTGGTATAGAAATCAAGGGAAAATGAACTTACCAGGAGCTCCATATCCATAGGTGACTACAAGTGTTGTCCAACTTGAACCTGGCTTAAGAAACTTAGCTGTCCCAAAATCAGAGACATGAGCTTCATATTCTGAATCCAAAAGGACATTCTTGCTCGATATGTCGCGATGAACTATAGGAGGTAAGCAATCATGATGCATATATGATAGAGCATTAGCAACTCCTTTAATCACATTCACCCTCTTTCCCCAATCAAATTTACTTGCTTTCGCTTCATCTCTTAGCACTTGATCCAAGCTTCCACCTTCCAAGTACTTATAAACCAAAAATGAGAACCGTGAATGTTGGCAAAACCCATATAGCTTTATGATGTTGCGGTGCTTCATTTCTGTCAATGCTTTGATTTCATTCTCAAATGCTTTCAAATTGTATGTCTCCTCCCCAATAGCAGTCTTCTCATGAAGCTTCTTCACTGCAACAACCATACCTGAAGGCAACTCAGCCTTGTAAATAGATCCTTGCCCTCCAATTCCAATGAGATATTTGTCATCAAAATTATTGGTAGCTTGAATGATTGTTTCAAATGCCATTTTCCCATCATGGCTCCATATGGAAAAGTGCTCTTCTGATTGCACTTCTTTAACATCATCTTCTCCCTTTCTGCCTCTTCTGTAAAGAATATACATTGAAACACCTACCACACAAAGTGCTAGAGCAAGTGCTCCAAAGATGAGAGACAATACCATCTTCGGGCTATGCTTCTTTGTGCATCGCTCCAAGCCGGTGACATTGTTAGCACACAAGCCTCTGTTACTTTCCAAGGACCAAATTGAAGCATTAAGAAAAGCTTGATTGTTTGGAAGAGGCCCTTCTAACTGGTTGTGTGATATGTTGACAGAAATCAAGACTGACATGCCATCAAAACTGGAGGGAATATTGCCAGAGAGATCATTGTGTGAGAGGTTCAAGAAGTTCAATTGCGTCAGATCTCCAAGCCACCTTGGTATTGTTCCATTCAACAAATTGTTGCTAAGATCAAGAGAAGAGAGAGGTTTAAATGAGGCAATGCCAGAGGGGATGCTTCCCTCTAGTCTGTTGATGCTCAAGTTCAATTCAACCAATTTGGGTAACTGCATAACTTCTCTTGGTATGTTGCCACTCAACTCATTTCCTGCTAGGCGCAAGAATGTCAGATTCTTCAATGATCCTATTTCTGGTGGAATGCTTCCTGAGAGATGATTGTTATTGATACTGAGTTCAAACAAGTTTTTCATATTCCCTAGTTCCTTTGGAATCTTTCCATTCAGTTGGTTTGAAGAAAGGCGAAGCCTACCCAGATTAGTAGCCTCAACAATTTGTGGTGGTATAGCACCAGAAATATTGTTGTTGGACATGTACAAGTTCTGAAGGTTATGGCTCTTTCCCCAGTTTGGTGAAATCTGACCATAAAACTTGTTATCACTCAGATCAATATGTACTGAATTCGGATATATGCCGAAAATTTCTGCAATGTCACCTTCCAACTGGTTTCCCTGTAATGTGAGTCTAGCAATGTTAGAGCAAGTCTTCAAGCTTCTTGGCACTGATCCAGTAAAATGGTTGTTCTCAGCATTGAAGTATGAAAGTAATCCACCTGAGCAGATTTGAGTTGGCAAATGGCCAATGAAATTGTTATTGGACACGGAAAGGGTGTTCAAACTTGTCAAGTTATTAATGCCCTGTGGAAGGGTGCCATTAAACTTGTTGGTGGCCAATTCTAGCATCTTGAGGCCTTTCAGGTTTCCAATTGTTTCAGGGACAGTTCCAGAGAGGTTGTTTGTATGGAAGCTCAAGTAATTCAAATTGACCAGATTACCTATAGAGGCAGGAATTGGTCCAGAAAAATTATTAAAGCTGAGGTATAATTGGAAGAGCTTTGTCAAGTTTCCCAATGTGGAAGGAATGGATCCAGAAAAGTGATTCTTATCAAGTGCAAGGGAATCTAAGTTAGCTAAGTTTTCTATGGAAGCAGGGATGGATCCAGAAAGGTTATTGCTATTAAGATATAACAAGGTTAAGTTAGACATGTTCCAGATGGAGGGTGGAGTTGACCCAGAGAGTGTGTTATTAGAAAGGTATAATTGTTGCAAATTGCTCAAGTTACCAATGGTAGGAGGGATAGCCCCAGAGAGAGTGTTGCTTGAGAAATCAATCGTATGAAGGTTTGTCATCATTCCTATTTCCACTGGAATGGAACCAGAAAGATGATAATTATCTATGAAAGAAAGATACTCAAGGTTGACCAATTTGCCAATCCCAGTAGGAATGTGGCCAGAAAGATTGTTGTTTCCAAAATCTAGATATGTTAAGTTGGCCAAATTTCCTATGGACTCAGCAATTTGGCCACTTAGATGGCATTCGAAAAGATCAAGCCCGTGGAGACTTGTCAAGGTGAAGATCTCTTTAGGAATGGAACCTTCAAAGAAATTTTTGGACAAGTTCAATTGATTAACTCTTGACAAGTTACCAATCTGTGGGGGAATGGTTCCATGGAACAAGTTGTTGTATATGTTTATGCTGAGGAGGTTTGGGAATGAAGAGAAGCTGAGACTGTGGAGTGTACCTTTGAGTCCAAAATTTTCAATGTTCACGGTTGTGATTGACTTTGATTTGTCACACTGAATTCCTTTCCATCTGCATGGACTTGTGCCGTTGTTCCAAGATGACAAGATAAGTTGGCTTTTGTTATCAAGAGTGGCCTTCCACTTCAAGAGTGCATTTGCTTCTTCACTTTTCTCATCACTTGCAGCTAAAGCCACACAAGAGCGTTTCACAAGAACATAGAAGAGGAATATTAAGAGAATTTTTCTCGACATAGTTCAACCTTTTGTGTATGGATTGAATTATTGGATGGTATGTTGTGGCTGGTGGTGATTGATCAGTTCTGGGCACTTTAGAAAATGATATCAATACATATATAAATGCGGGTCGTGCACTTATTTATTTTATATACATTATTTTTGACATGTGCATTATTGTATTATAAAAATAAAACAGATATAAGTACAAGATTCTTTTTATTTATGGTATGATTTAATATGGTTTCACACCTGTAAAGACATTTTTAGATGAGCAATTTTTCTATTATTTTAAGCATTTAAATTAAAATTCCATCATAAGAGTACGAGAAGAATGTTCTAGTTGCTTAAAATAACAACAGTAACCAGAGCAGGTGTGTCACATGTGGACTTTTGAGAAACGGAAAATTATTTCAAGGTCAATTTTATAGTGTGTATGAATTATTGTCTAAATTTTATTTAATTTATTTTTATAATAAATTTTGATTTTTTAAAAATTATTTATTTTTATATTTTTAAATTAAATATTAATTTTTAATTTTTTTGTAAGTAAACATTATTTTTGATATGTTTATTTGGAGGTCATTAAATTGATAAAAAAAAAAATTTAAATAAAAAAAAGATTTTTTTTTTAATTTTTTTAGTATGTTTGTCAAATTTTTAATAGTAAAAGTAAAACTGTAAAAGTACTAAAAAAATAAAAAAAAACACATTTTTTTATAAGTTATAATTTAAATTTTTTTTAATTTTTTTAAAAAAAATATTTTTTACATAATAAATAAATAAAAAATAATTTTATTTTATTTTATTCAAATATAATTGATAAATAAAAAATTTTTTATATAAAATATTTAAATATAAAATTATTTTTACTGAAAATCTTTTAAAAAAATATTATTAAAAACAAAAATTTTCAAAAATGACGGCCAAAGAAGCATTCATTGCTGTAGTATTTTCCCTTATTTCAATATTCACGTTTTTTTTTTATATTTTTTAGGTTGTTTTGCGTGGGGTTTTGGATGAACTTCTCTGACCAACAGGCCACGGGTATATGAATGTAGGACCCACATGGGCAGTGTTTCATTCTCAATCAAGTGTAAACTGGGAAGTGTGAACTACCAACTGCGTGACTTATTAATTTCACTTTTGCTGTTTCATTCTCTTGACATTTAATTTAACCGGATTTGGATCTTCTAAAGTTTTGAATTTCACTTTAAAAAATAAAGTGTGATCCATATCTTTTGGTACTAGCTACTATGTCTCTCATTCTATTTCTATATACTTAGTTTAGTTAGTTATTGTTGCAATATTATTCTTCATTAACTTGACATAATGTAACTTTCAAGCTAAATTTTTTGAAATTTTCAAAAATTAAATTTATATCCGCGTAATTAGGGGTGGCAACATGTACCCTACTCTCAGGTATTCAACCCGACCCCACTCAATCGGGTAGGATTGTCAACTCAATCTGCAGCGGATAGGATAGGGTGCGGGTAAAGTTCTCGTGCAGGTCGGATAGGGTGCGGGTTGTGCCTCAACCCTACTCGACCAACTCGCACCCTATATATGTATATGTTATATACTTATATAAAAATATGTTTTAAGTGGATGTTGAACCAAAGACCTATCACTAAATGCAAAAGATCTTTAGTCATTGGAAGAAGATCATTAATTAATAATTTATCTTTTTTTTTTTTTACATAAAAGTCAGTTCTATTTTAAATTATCATCAAATTATATAATAATGTTGCATCTTTTTTTGTAACTCGCAGATAAGATCGGGTACCCGCGGGTTAAGAGCGGGTAGAATTAGGGTTAAGATATTCTCAACCCGCGGGTAAAGTAGGTGTGAGTTTATATAAAAATCTCAACCCGCTAATAGAGTTAGGGTTGGCTCCAAACCCTACCTTACCCTATCCATTGCCACCCCTACGCATAATGTGCAACAAATTAATGTTATAAAATTTCTGTACATAATCTTTTAGATCATTAAAAATGATTGATGACTTATTTTATTTTATTTTTTGGTCATTGTCAAACAAAAAAAAAAACACAACCAAGTACTAAACAAGACCTAAAGATTTTTGTTTAATAAGAGCATCTAATTAAACCCAAGGTTGGATCCACTTTACAGCGTCACAATAATGACTAATTATTTTCTTAATACAATCTCAATGGAGGACCTTTCTGATTTTACCGATTAAATCTCCATGTTTATTATGAACTCGTTGTTGGGAATAATACACCATTTTTCCTTGAGAAAATATCTTTCATAGAGAAATAAAATAGACACAATCACAACACAAGAATTTAACGTGGAAACTCCAATTACTGTAGAAAAAACCACGGCCGTTGTCAAATGACAACCAGAGAATATCACTATGTGAAAATTGTTACAACACATAGACTTCTTTCTCTCTAACACCGGCACCCCAGTACACCCACACTCTCAAAGCAAATATTTAACTACACTTCACAACACTCTCTAATCAAAGAATATAGAGGAAAAGAAAAGTCAGATACAAGCTTTAAGTGTTTCCGACTAGTGCAAAAAGTATGGAGAACTTAGCCTCATGTTTATAGCCTAGGCCACCCACTCCATTTGCTATCCTAAGCAATGTGGGACTAATTCAACAAAATCCTAACACTCGTTAATATTAAAGAGACAAAAAATAATTAGAATTTGTCTTATTTAATATTTATTAATTATTGCAACAATTACTGGATGCTAAATAGATAAATTATGACTATTTGTAGTTAATTATTTTGTTACCAAATATTTCTGTTATAAACTATTTTAGAAATAGATTCTTTCAATTTTTTTAATACTTAAAAAAATAAAGTGTGATCTCTCACCATTAATTTTATAAATAAAATTAAAAATAAATATAAAAAAGTTAAAAATAAAATTAAATAATTGATACCATCCAATTTTTTTTAGCGGAGATGATCCACTCCCAAATACTTCCCAATTATTCCTAACAAAAAAGAAAGCTTTCATACAATTAGTTTCACACCAAACTTCACGTGCTCGCAAGCAAGAATAAGATCCCTTTGAAAAGTAAACAATTCAGTCTTTAGTATACCATTAATGAGAAATTTATTAGTGCATCCAGTCAGCCAACTCCCACTAGAATTTCACCCAATACAACTGTTGATACAAAAAATTCGACAAATAAATACACTTTGACCATGATTGAAAATGTCGATCACATTATATGTGATATGAGTCGAGGAATGGTATGTCGGACCTTTATCAAACATGTGAATCAATGCATTAACACATGAAAAAATAAAAAACATGGGTAAATACTTATGACCAAAGTAAAATAAAAAAAAAAAGTAAAGTGTTTAGTTTGAAGAATAAAGTCCTTCTTAATCAAGGCAAGATTCTGAGTTGTGAGAACTCAAAAAAAAAAAAAAAAAATAGATCGTGAAAAAAAAGTATTTAATAATTTATTATTGTAATATATAAATAGAAGAAATTTAAAAGAAATGAAAACTTCAATCTAAAATTTCATAATTACACTAAAGTTTTGCAAAATTTTAAGCAATTATATTATACGTACACTAAAATTACTAAAATTAGTTATTAATACAAAATATACATTGAAAATAAACTAAATAATACATGTATTTATACATAAATATATAGTGGCTAATTTTGGTAGTTAATTTTATTGTACAAATAAATAACATTTTTTATTCTAAACCACTAATGTCAAGAAGAACCGTGGAGTGCAAATACATGTGAGTGTCTGAAGTTAACTTTTAATTCATTTTTAATTTGTTTTCTTTTTTCAAACATTTTAATTTCTTTTAATCCCAAATTTACTTTCTTATTTATTTAAAGCTTCATTTATTTTCTTATATTTTTATTTATTATTATTTACATTATTTGATCCAATTTATATCAAATATTTCATACATGAATAATCATCATTCGACACATACACTTAGTAAATTTTGGGTCAATTAGTTTCTTCTTTTAAAAGGAGTCGTATCTGCACTGTGAATTAAAATCTTGACATAAGTTTGATTCGACACCTTGTCAAAATTATCAAAAATCAAGTAAAACAACAAACTAATATAATAAGATGACCCTTTGAAGAATATTAGTATCAAAATTAACCTTAATAGTATTCGATAGGTCCCAAATACTAAAAATAAGGGAGACATCAATTTATTTTGAACACTCAAATTTTGGGTAAATTTATAGGTTGGGTTAGTACAAAAGAATAGATTTTTTTTCGAGCACGTTTTGACTATCAATTGTTTCGATTATGATAGTAGTGTTTTAACTACAGAAGCAAAAACGGACAAACTGAAGTTGAAGAAAGATGGTATAAATAGCGTCAAAGTCGAAATGTAGTTATTGTCTTTCTTTGAGCATCAAAACTTGCTACTTGACCTTCAACATGAGTGGAGAACATGGGTGCAAATTTTGAGGAGCAAACTAAAAAAACGTGGGACTTAAATATTAAGAGAGACATGAGTGTCAAAACTTGAGGGTCAAGATTTTTCATGATCAAGACAAGGTCATGGCCGAAAAAAAGAAGAAGATAGTGGACAACATGCTCCATAGTAAGTCTCTCTCCATATTTTATAAATAGTAGAAATTCAGAAAAGTTTTGGGACTTCAATTAAAAACACTTTATAGTCACACAAAATTTTGTAAAAATTTTCAGTTTCGGTGACGTAACAGAAGGACATAAAGTGCAAATGCATGTGAGTGTTAAAAAGTCAATTACTTTATTTCAATTTGTTAGTGTTCCATTCATTTTTTCAGTTTTTTTTATTTCGTTGATTTTTTTTACATTTTAATTTTATGTTCAGTAATTTAAATTTTTCTCCATATGTTTATTCATTTACTTTACTCAACATAAATTTGTCATTATTAATTTCAACGCAAGTCATTTCGACATTTGCTAAGTGATTCTCAAGTCAAGTCTACTCTTTTTTATAGAAATCGTATCTGTTCCTTGATATTTGAGAGCTTGATACAAGCTCGATTCGATATCCTGTGAAACAATTACAAAAATCGAGTGAAACAAATTAGATGGCGGATAAGCATACACATCTTATCAATACTCCAAAAATCACCTTAATAGAAAATATCATTATTTCTATCCATTCAGATTCACCAAATCGCATCAGCAAACAAGAATTCATAATCATGGCATCATCGTTTACATTGATATACTACATGTCACTAACCGATATATTATCACTTCATTACATGTGGTTAAATTTTATTTTAACGCATAGTATCAATTAGCACGTCATTTATAAAAAATATTCGATAAACTAATGTGAGTCGTAGATATTAATTTTAGAAACTAAATTGAATAAATTGAAAATTCAAATAACTATTTAAAATACCAATATAAATATTAAGTCTTTTGTATTTATTTACATATTTGTGTATATAGATACTAATTAAAAGTAAACTTTAAAAAAGTAAGGCCAATGGGGAATTTTCTATCTTGGCCTTTCTACATTTGCAAGTTTCAACATTAAAATAAACAGAGCTTTAAAAATGAATAAAAAAATTATGGAGACAATGCTGGCTTAAAAGTTAAAACTAGCTACGTTTGGACGGTTTGGGTTGCAAAGTGAAAACCTTTGGGACATGTCTGTGGAGCTAGTCAAAAGGCTATCAAAAGAGATATTATATAGAGAAGTATAGTCACATCAAGAAGATTATAGTAATAACAAATTTTCAATGAAAAGTTGGCGGGAGAAGTCGTTCAACAATTTAAATAGAATTTAATCATATTTTTGAAAGAAAAAAAATTAGAAATAGTAACATATAACAACAAAAACCACTAAAAAAGTTTCAATGAAAACTGGATAATATGCTTAAAATCCAAAAATTGACATCAATGTATCAACAAAAATACAGCAGCGGAGTGGGTGCAAATTATTTTTTTATGATGGTCAGCGAGGGACAGGGGAGGGAGATCGGAGGCACTCGCCTCTCAAATTTTAAAATAATAATAATAATGAAATATTAAGTATATAAAATTATTATATATTATATAATTTTATTTTTTATTTAAAAAATATATTTAATATTTAATTTAATATAAATAAAAATTCAGTCTAAATATTAATAATTTTTAATATCTAAAAATAAGTGAAATAGTATAATAATTTTATTTAAATAAATTTAGTGACTAAGAAAAATTTTATATTAGAATATAAATTTAATATTATAAATTTGATGTTTCTAATCGTATTAAATTAAATAATTTGTGCACAATTTTTAAGTTATGTTAACTGTTAAGGGCTTGGTTCTGAAAACCGGACCGGACCGGCCGGTTCGACCGGATTAACCGGGAACCGGTCATTTGGCCGGTCCGGTTGATGTTGAAAACCAACCTGCAAAAAACCGGAGAAAAAACCGGTTAAACCGGCGATTAACCGGCGAACCGTATGAACCGGCCGGGTTTTTGGGCTTCCCGGTTCGCTACTATATATATTTAAAAAAAAAAAAAAGCAAACGAAACCAAAGAGCACCCTCTTCTCAGTTCTCTCTCACAATTCACAAACGAACTTAGGAAACCCTAGCAGAGCTGCAGCCACCTTCAAGTTCCAGAACGCGTGCCGGCCCCCGCCACTCTCGCCGCTGACAGTGACAGCCCTCTGGAAGGTCTGCTCGGCCCTCTCAAATGTTAAGCCAGTCGTCGTCGTCGGCCCTGAGTTGCTGATTTTTCTGTTTCGTTAAGTTTGGTTCGTTTATGGCTCTCACCGGCGCGCCTCAACTCAGTCGTGGACTTCTCTCATTGCCGTCGCTCACGCACGTTCGCTTCTCCTCGGCGTTTTTCTGCTTCGTCTCTGTTCTCTCTCTCTTTCTCGTAGCTTAGTCACTGTCATCGTTGGTAAGCCTCCATCCCTCTACTGCTTTTTCAGTTTCATTTTTGGGGGTTAATTACTATTTTTCTGGATTTAATTATGTTGATTGTTGATTTTTTTATGGGTTAATTAGTTGTTTTTTGAGTTAATTGTCTTCGTTGTTCATTGTTGTTAACAGGGATGGATTGTTGTTGTTTTGTTCTGTCTTCTGGGTTAATTATTATTAATTATTGGTAATTTTCTGAGTTATTTTTGTGCTATTTTCTTTAAATTCTGATTTAATTTACTCGTTGTTGGCTTGTTTCCGAGTAAAATTAGTTAAACTTAAAAAATTTTGTTATATTGATTCTGATTTCTGAGTTTTGTTAAGTTTTGTTATATTGATTCTGATTTTTGAGTTGTTGGTTGCTGATTTTTTTTCTAATTCTGAGTTGTTGATGGGACTTTGTTGGGAATGAATGTGTCAATACACACTTGAGATACTTGTGCTCTTCAACTGGATCTAGCTCTGATTTGATACTGGAAGAAGAGTTTTCAGTTGAAATCCCGGATGAGAAAACTGATAAGCTTGCTCGCTATGCCAATGTTGCGAAATACATAGCCTCAGCCATAGCCTGCAGACTAGAAAATTGTTGAAAAGCCTTGAAACTTCACTCTATTATTCTTTTGGAGATGTGGAATTCTATGTTATATGAACCTGTGTTAAGTTTGCTTAGTAGCATATATGACTTAATGTTAGTTTCCTTAACATTGTGCTTTATATGGGAATGTCTTAATTGGGTTGAAGAATACCAAATAATTGATCTTAGCTAATATTGAACACTTGTGTAAGTTTACTTGGTGCTGATTATGATCTTTGCTTTTTTTTTTTTTTTGGTTTTTGGATTCTTTGGCTTTGAATGGCTTTGGATGCTGAGAAGTTTTTGGATTCTAATAAATATACTGATTCTAATTTTTGAGTTGTTGGTTCCTGATTTTTTTAATTCTTCTAATTTTGAGTTGTTGGTGGTACTTTGCTGGGAATGAATGTGTCAATATGCAATTGAGATATTTGTGCTCTTCAACTGGATTTATCTCTGATTTGATATTGGAAGAAGAGTTTTCAATAGATGATCTTGTAATGAATGAATGATCTTGTTTTCAATTGAAGATAAGTGTGTGGTTTGTTTGTTACAGAAAGTACAAAAGGCTCTTTTGCAATTTGTCTGCTTTTTAGTTTTTATTTTTTATTTTGAATGCCATATAGAATATTTTGGATTCTGGATTCTGTAATTCTAGATTTTTGAATGTTATATTCAATTTTGTAATATGAGTTATCTTTATGATGGGAACAATGGAATACTTAATGATGATTATGATTACTAATGAGTAGTGTCTTTATTTAGTTGAAAATTTGTTTAATTTTTGAATGCTATATTCAATTTTTGATTATATATTGAATTTTTTTATAATTTTACTGTATATATAATTAAACCGGTTCGACCACGGTTCGACCCCGGTTGAATCATTAAACCATTAAACCAGTCACTTGATCGGTTCAATGACCGGTCCGGTTCTCGCAACCTTGTTAAGGGTTAACTAAGACAGAAAAGTCTTTAATATATCATTTGATTAATTGTTTAATTTGTTTGGTAATAACTCTTTTTGTTTTAATTGCTACAATTGAGAGATTTTTTCAGTTATGAATATTGTGAAAAATTCGAAAACAAAATAAAAAATGAATTTTTTGTTAATTGTTTTTTGATTTACATTGAAAAAAATTATTGAAAGATTTGACACAAATTCTATTATCGATAAATTTTATGATATAAAGAATTAATGTATATTATTTTATTAGGAATAAATACACATATTTTTTATATTTCAAAATATATTTTCTATCTGTATATTTTTATAATGTATTTTTTATTATATAATTTATTTATATAAATCTTATTTTAATATTATATATATTATTAATTTTTTATAATAATATTTTTAGATCTGTCGTCCTAGTAGATAGGTAAAAGAAAAGGGTGTATTTTTGTGTTTCACAAGTGTGTAATGCAATGTAAAATTGCTATATATATATATATATATATATATATATATATATATGTGAAAAAAGATGATAATTTTTTATACCATAAAAAAATATTGTCTACAATAAAATTATACAAAAAAAATGATAGAATCATAATTTATATGAATATTGAACTCACATGTAGTATATATTATTATTAGGGTAATTTATCCATTTAAATAAATACATAACCAATATTACCAGATTATACATTATACAAATTGAATACCGAAATGCATTTTTTTCCTAAACTATGTAAACTGCGACAGGGGTATCGCAGTTACAATATGAACGTAATCCGCTACAGGGGTGTCACGGATTACGTTGGCAATGAACCATCACATAAACCGCTACAGGGGTGTCGCGGTTTATGTGTTTGTGATACGTGCATAAACCGCTATAGGGGTGTAGCGGTTTATGCTTTAATGTGGACTTAGGTCATTTTTCATGGAGAATGCGTTTTTGGATGAAAGTTTAACTTCTGTATAGCGCAACATAGGTTACTAATTTGATTTAATTGAAATTAGCCTGTGTACTCATAGAATTATCAAGAAAATTTGAACCCAAAGAGAATCATTAGTACATAGAGAATCGATAAACAAATACAACTTCACTTAACAGTAAACACGACTAAAACAAAAGAAGAACACAAACAAGGAGAGAAATGTGTGGAAGGCAAAGCAGAAGGCAGTTGCCCAGATTTACGGGAATTAGGAAGAGTCATATGCGGAGTTGCTCCGGTGGATCCTTGGGATACAAGCAACGATGGACGGAAGCGTGGCTTTGTTGAAGACTTCTCCAGTGCGTGTTGGTGGTGAGGTTGACGAGTCCACGAAGTACTTTCATCGACTTTTCTGGATGTTCCCTCCATGCGTTGAGGCTTTTAAACATTGCAAGCCACTAGTCAGCATTGATGGAATGCATCTGTATGGGAAGTATGGCGGAACTTTGCTTCTGGCTATTGCGTAAGATAGGAACTCGAACATATTGCCAGTTGCGTTTGCACTTGTTGAGGGGGAGAATGCTAAGTCGTGGGCTTTTTTCTTATCCCACTTGCGTCAACATGTGACCCCACATGAACGAATTTTGGTGATTTCTGACAAACACAACGGCATTAAAGCTGCACTGGAGGCACCGAATAGTAGTTGGAAACCACCTAATGCATATCGAGTGTACTGCATTCGACACGTTGCAGCTAATTTTGCTCTTAGTTTCAAGCGTCAGGATGCGAGGCGGATGCTCGTGAATGCGGCATATGCGAAGACTGAGGCCGAGTTTGACTACTGGTTTGATATTATGGAGGCAGACGGTTCGGCCACATGACGACGAACATATCCGAGTGTGTTAACTCTGTACTGAAGGGGACACATAATCTTCCAGTAACTGCACTTGTGAAATCCACATATGGGAGATTAGCAGAATTTTTTGTCGTCCGAGGGCAGACAGCAGAGGAGCAGTTGGGATCAGGCCAATGGTTTTGCCAGGCCCTGGTCAAGGCGATAGAGTGCAACCTGAAAGATACGAGGTGCTTCACGTTTACTCTGTTCGATAGACATCAATTTGAGTATACCGTGGCTGAGACGACTCCTACCGGGAACTTCTCGCTCGGGACGTATCGGGTTTTTCTCAGAGATCGCACTTGTGACTGCGGGTACTTTCAAGCTCTCCATTACCCTTGCTGCCATGCGATTGCATGCTGTGCTCAGTCCTGGTTAGACTGGGCTACGTACGTCCATGAGGTTTATACCATGAGTAAGGTGTTCAGCGTATACCGGATGGGATTTTTTTTTCCCTATTCCAGAGGGTCTCTGGCCACCATACGTCGGTCCTACTATCATCCCTGATCCTAACATGGGACGTGCCAGAGAAGGGCGACCGAGGTCAACAAGAATCCGTAACACCATGGATGAGGCCGATATTGGTCGGCCGAAGAGATGTGGGCTATGCAGACAGACAGGACACACTCGCAGGACTTGCCCTCAGCGAGGATCCGCCCCCAGTGCCGAGGCATAGTTGTCTTTAGGTCGTTAGGATTAAGTTGCATTTTTCTCTCCTTGTTTGTGTTCTTCTTTTGTTTTAGTCGTGTTTACTGTTAAGTGAAGTTGTATTTGTTTATCGATTCTCTATGTACTAATGATTCTCTCTGGGTTCAAATTTTCTTGATAATTCTACGAGTACACAGGCTAATTTCAATTAAATCAAATCAGTAACCTATGTTGCGCTATATAGAAGTTAAACTTTTATCCAAAAACTCATTCTCCATGAAAAATGACCTAAATCCACACTAAAGCATTAATGTAGTGGTTTATGTACGTATCACAAACACACATAAAGCGCGACACCCCTGTAGCGGATTACGTTTATATTGTAATCTGCAATATCCCTGTCACGATTTACATAGTTTAGAGAAAAAATATATTTCAATATTTAATTTACATAATGTGTAATCTGGTAATATTGGTTATGTGTTTATTTAAATGGATAAATTGCCCTTATTATTATACCCCATAGCCTGCTCAAATATCTTGAAACAAGCTAAAGATAACAATGATGACGAGGGGTTATATATGCCCTACCATTACTTCTTGGAAAGCATGGCAGAATTCGTGCTTTAATATCAGGGAAACGGAGTTGTTTATTTGAGTTCTAAATTTTTAATTCGTGTAAAGTGAGTTTTAACAATCTAGTACAATAAATGTGGTATTCAGGGAGGTCTTTAACAATGTTTCTTGATGTCATTTCAGGTAGTTTTGTATGTAACTTTTTCGCACGGGTCCTTTCAAGAGTCCATTCCATATTATGGATTTGTGAATCAAAATGTGTACTTCTTCTATCTTTGATTTCTGAATATATTGGCCTATCTGTAACGGTACACAACACATATATTTTTTTATATAATATAAGAAATTCCACTCATGAATTTCAATTCTCCCTTCTTTTTCTTCTTTATATTTTGGTAAAAAACTTTTGTAAATTGTTTTGTCTTCTAGATCATGCTACGTTTCACATTTACATCGTGAATAACTATGGAAACATAATTTTTAATTAGTTTATATTAGTCTATGTTTTATTACAATTAAAATTATTTTTTACTTTTAATTTTTGAAAAATTTAAAATTTATAGTTAAAATTTAAAATTTAAAATGTAAAATAAAAATAACTTAAAAATATTAGTTGATATTAATGAATAAAAAATCGAGTCTTGCCTGAACTATTAAATTATTAACTCGGAGCAATTTGGGATTAGATGCTAATATATACTAACTATATTATGTTTATATTAAAATTAACTACTAAAATTAATTATTAGTATAAAATATATGTATACATATGACGAGATTAGCACAAAGGACGAAGGGGAGTTGGGGGTTAAACCTAGCATAGATCGGACGACTATGTATAAACTATTTATTTTAATGTTTTAGTTAAAAATATTAAATATATAAACCGGATCTAATCTAACAATGGTTAAACAGAATGGAATCAAGTAGAAAAGGACAATGATGCTCTATAAATTGTACTCTATGCGGTGCCTGCCAAGCAATTCAATTCCCACATAATACTACATTTGAAAAGCAAAACAGAAAACGCATGGCCACTTCCAGCTTTTACCTTCCCCTCATCATTGCTACATGGTTTCTTCTTCTGCCATTCTTGCCGGAAGTTGTTCACGGCACCGACACCAAAAAGGTAGGTTTGCTCCTCTTGCTGAATCCCTCCCCCCTCTTCCAGCGTTGAACTTTTTTCAACCTGTATGTTGCTTGATCAGTGCTATATTGTATACTTGGGAGCACATTCTCATGGTCCCAGCCCTACATCTGTTGACCTTGATGTCGCTACAAATTCTCACTTCGATTTATTAGCTTCAGTCTTGGGAAGGTATGGTTTATATTTATATTTAGCTTAAATATGGGGTGGTTATCATTATTATGATAATTATATAATTTTTTTAAATATTATTTAAGATGATATTTTTATTATTTTATAAATTTTTTATTTTATTTTTTAAATTAACACTATGTTTAGATCAAAGAAAATTGGGAGAAAAGAAGATGTAAAGAAGAAAAATAAATAAAAAAATAATTTTTTTTTATTGGATGAAAAGAGAAAGTTGGTGAAAGAGAAAAAGAAGTGACGTAGAGTCTATATTTAAATTTTTTCCTCAATCATGTAAAGAAAACTGACGAAAAGTTAACAAATTATAAATTTATTCTTTATGTAACATAGAAAAAGTAATAATAAATTATAATTTATATATAATATAGATAATGATATTAATATAATTGTATTTTATTATAATTTTTTTATTTTTTTTATCTAAACAAAAAAAAAATTTTCTATTTTTTTCATCAATTTTTTCTTTATCTAAATAATACAGAAAAAATCTATTTTTTTTTTTGTCTTGGGAGTTATTTAAAACGGTGATTTGGACCTGAACGTGAGATCTAAACTCCTTTTGAGTCAACGTTCGACTCGTGTTGGTACTGAGGTACCGTCATGAGGAGCTGGGGTAATACCAGCAAAAAACTTAAATCTAGTAAGAGCTTTAAGCGGATTTTGATTTGATTGGATTTTGAATATACCTAAAGGTGTTAGTGTATATTTATAGTAAAATAGATAATCAACTTTTAGAATAGTTCCACTTTTAAGATTGATAAATGAGACTGAACTCATATCGCTGTGTCCAAACTCTATGAGGTCAAATAAGAGTAGATCAATTATTCATTTTGGGTTTACCTAAGTTGTACACCAGTACATAAATATCTTCTATTTTTTTGTTTTTATTTTTTTTTCTATTTTATATCCAAATAATATCAAAAAGTGTTTTCAATTATTAAAAAATATTATTTTAATTCCAATAATACATTTTTTAAGTATTTATTATAAAAATATTATTAATATATCAAAATTAATTATTAATATATTTATATATAAATATATATATAATTTAATTTATTTTTAATATATATTTTATATTGATAACTAATTTTGATGTACATATAATATAATCTTATTTATTATAAGTTTATAACTATACTCATAATAGCCAATGAGTTATAACTCAAATGTCATAGTCTCCCCATATTCATTTAAGAAGTTGCGGATTCGAGTTTCCTATCTTTGGTTAAAAAAAAAAAAAAACTATACTCATATAATAGCATGCGCTTTATCTTTGGTCATGTATGATTGGATATACGTTAGAAAGATGAAACTTTACTAAACACATCTTTTGAGTTAACTACCTTTAATCTAAATTAAAGGTTGATATGCAAGTGAACATTTATATGAGACTAACGGAAGTAGTACCGGCAGGCGGTTTAGTAAATTTAAGTTTAAAATTTATATATATAATCCATTAAATTCTATGGAAAAGCTAAAACATGAAACGGAAAACACAAACAATTGATTATTATGTAAAAAATAATATGAGTTTATCTATTTTATATTCTAAGAACACAGGTCAAGATTATAATTAAATTTTTAAAATATAAAAATTTAATTTTTAATACATTTATTTTATATTTATTAAAAAATAATTAAAATATTTTATTAATGCTAAATTTATCATGTGCCTTTAGAATATATATTAACTAAATTAAAAAAAAATTAAGTAACTTTAACCATTTTTTATATATTTTTTAATTTAAACCAATACTAATGAACTCTTTATTTGAATATATTAGAAATATAATATTTTTTTAAAATGTGACAGCCATGAGAAAGCAAAAGAGGCCATTATATACTCGTATAATAAACACATAAATGGCTTTGCTGCCCTGCTTGAAGAGGAAGAAGCAGCACATATTGCAAGTGAGAATAATGCTTCTATATACTCCCAATCATATGTCGTTTAATTTTGGTTCGCTGAAGCTAGTCATCTAAATTTGTATGTTTGGAATACCGGGCCAGAAAAACCAAATGTGGTGTCTGTATTCTTGACAAGAAAGCACAAATTGCACACAACTCGATCGTGGGAATTTCTTGGACTAAACAGAAATGATGGCAACTTGGCATGGAGGAAGGGAAGATTTGGTGAAAATACAATCATTGCTAACATTGACACAGGTAATTAAGCTTTTCTAATCTATCTACATCTACTGCATCCTCTGCATATTATTATAATCCAATCCGTACGGATTAATTTACATTATTATATTTTCCGAGAACAAGATTCCCCGTGACTATGGGCCATGATATATAGAATCAATTTTAAGAACAATGATGATGTTTTTAATGTTTTATCATTTTTCTAGACTTCTTTTTGTTATAATTTTTTAATATAAAAGATAAATTTTTATGTCCTTTAGCAAATATTTTTTAAGAAAAAAATTTAAGGGTAAGCATAATTTATTATTTTTAGTTAGTATTTTTAGTTATTAATCTAATTTTTTTAGTCTAACAATCTAATAATAAATTTTTAAATTTTAATCCACATTTTTAAATATTATCGACTAACTGCTAACTAAAAATAATAAATTCTATTTTTGTTTACATTCCTATTTTTTGATACCAAAATAAAAAATATATAAAAACATTAATACTTATATAATTCATCTAATATTTATATATAGCTCAAGCGGCAGCATACATGTGCTTGCTTATTTCCTTGCTGGGTTAAAGCCAAAAGAAAGGACGCCCTGTCATAGTAGTAGTAGTAGTCGTCATAGACTAGTATAGTAACAATAATAAACTGTGTTATTGTTGAAAGAGTTAATGTGTCATAATATATGTATTGCCAAAAGATGATTAGTTGAAGCTAAGTTATATATATATTGATTTCGAGTTAGAAACTTGGATATAAGAAAATTAATAGTGGTACACTTTTTTTTTCTAATATAATCTCTATGATATATGACTTAGGAATATTAAGAATTTAAATGATGTAATACCTTATCACACAGAACTTTATTTTTAGGTCATAAATTAAAAGTGGTAAGATATTACTATATTTAAAAATAAAATATATACATATAGTATTTAAAAGAAAATGATTTAGCTAAGAGTCCGTGAAAAAAGCGACAGAACAAAAATGCAACATTCTTAAAAACGTTAAAGATCGCAAGTGTCGGTGAGCAAAAACGGTCGGTGAACAAGAATGAACGAGACAAAGAAATATATATATAAGAATTCTAAAGGAGATACATATCAAGTCTCAAGTCTCGACCTGCCAAGTAGAGGCTGACTAGAGTATATATATATATCCCCAAAAGTAAATATAAACATAAATCATGTTTATCTAAAATAACCTTTAAGAGAAAAATACAAGAAAAATACAAAAGTGGAAAACACATATAAAATCTAAGTGCAGAAAATAAATCTCAAAGGAAATCTTCGCTTCCCAAAAGCAGATCTTGTACGCTCATTGAGGTCCGTCACGTCCGATACCTATAAAGTAGAAATTCTCGAAACGAGTGAGAACATCATCCTTTACAGGATTTTTAGTAGGGTAAAATTTTCAAATAGAAATGATGTAAAGACTACACGAACACACTAGACAATCCTAAACTCCGATCATTCAAGGTTAAGCCTTGAGTCTTTTCTAATCTAAATGGGATAAACAAACTAAGTCTCAGCCCTTATTAATAGTCTCTAATCTCGATTCTCCCTAACACTAAGCTATTAATTCTCTCAATATCATTATTATTTATTTCAGTATTAAACCCTTTCGGTTCTATAGTCTCTACAATTATTATCAACAACATTCAATCCCCAAAGATATCAATTATCATCACTAGTCATACTAGTGCTCTCATAAATTTCAATTCTCCCCGATACAAATCACCATCTCTCTCTATATTAATTCTTATCAGATCTCAACTCAAAGCAAATGGGATGAGTCACTACCATTGCATCTACCCGGGAAGCTCACATATCAATTAATACTCATTCAACATCCTTCAATCACTCAATCATTCACATTTTATTAAAAAAAAATAGCCCTCAGCGTCACCATTGCCAGCATGAAGGACCTCTCAATTATGCAAATACATACAAGACAGTACAAAGAATACACAGATAGAGATAACAGATAATGCAATTAGATCAAGTAGCATATAAATATAATTGATCAACTAAGCAAGCCAAAAACCAAAAGCACACCCAAATAAATCATACAAATGCAAATGATGCATGTTTGTCCTATGGCCAATGAGCTCATCTGTCGGTTATACAGCCAATCCCGACACCTTCGGTAGCTAACTCAGATATAGAACACCACAACACGGAATATGTATTACTCGTCTACCCATGCTGGTGTTTCACCACAACCCGGAGTAGACATTACTTATCCACTCAGGCAGGTGCCTCAACCATAACCCGGATAGGGATTAGTCATCTATCCTCAGGCCATGATTCAGATAGGAATTACTCATCTATCCTTAAAATTATAACTCGGATAGGGATTACTCATCTATCCTCAAAATCACAACTCGGATAGAAATTACTCATCTATCCTCCAAACCATCACTCACCATTTCAAATGTCCTTAACTATACACCTGATCACCGTCACCATCATCTCATTCAATATTATCAACGCCTCATTAATCCAATTACTCACTTTGCAAATCTCCCTCAATGTCAATCTACTCCCTCTATATGTTCGCTCTTATTCTAAAGCCTAAAAATTAGCCATCGAACCTTAAATAGGAATTACAGAGGTGAAAAAGCAGAATGAATAGACATGTTGAAAAACAGGGTAATCGTGCGTACGCATGAATCCCTTTTTGCGAGTACGCGCACGAAAAAGATATATTTCTAAAAGGCAAGTTGTGCGTACGCATGGGTCATGAATACGCATGACTTTACTTTTGTGCATACGCATGGTATGCGTACAATACTCGCACAACGCTCTTTTACTCTGTAACACGCATCATACGTACACATGGGTCATGTGTACGCATGATTCAATTTTCTGCAACTTCTGCAGAATTCAATTTTTAACCTTAAACTTCAAACACGCATAACTTTTTCGTTAAAATTTATTTTTCGTCCGTTTTTTGAATGTTGTAAACTACTCGATCCAAGTTTCATTTAAGAGAAGTTCTACAAAATTTGAGGGTTTAAGAGTCAAGTTAAAACCCATCAAAGTTGGTTAACAAACAAATTTTCACCCAAAATTTTGCCAAGTCCACTAATTTCAAAACTCCCACTCAATTTCAATTCAACCACACCAATTCAATACAAAACACTCCTATGCATTGTCAAACACTCCTCAATTACCTCTCAATCGTTCCAACACTTAAGTTATTCAATTCATTCAAATATTTCCATTTATAATTCCATGATTAATCCTTAATCAACCCAATTTACTATTATTCGGCAAAATATTCAATTAGCAATTCAACATATATTTATCAATTCCTTATCCTTCCTAACCATTTGTTACACCAAATCAACAATTCCAACTTCAACCTTTATCACGCACATACTCAACATCCATAATTTATAACCACATTGTCATCAATCATTCTATTCAATAATTCACACCGCTTACCTTCACTTACCTTATAGAAAATTTTCTCACCCTATCATAGTCTCAGACCCAACATCTACATCAATTATCAACATAATTAATAATATCACAAGTCATGTCTCATTCATTCATATAAACATTAATATTACTCATTCACCACTCAATTCACAATATCGCAACCAATTGAATCAAGCATACATTCATTCAACTAATCACAACATATTCCAATTTCAATCCAATCCTATCTTCGGGACAATTAATCTGCGCATTCACATAACTTTACATAATGCCTACCCGAAACTCAAATCCGTACCTTAATGACGGCGGTTTCCAAACTTTTGATTTTCTTTCCTTTCCGACCAAACCAAACTCGTCCAACACCAATCGAGTCTCAATCAACAACTCCAAGATCGATCCAAGTTTTTGAAATGCACCAAATCACCCAACAACTCTAATATTACCAATTTCACACACACACACAAACATTAACCTAGGGTTTATAGAATTAGAAAATGAAAAGGGGATAAAGTTTCGTTACCTTAATCCATTGCTCACGGGGATGAAACTCGGTAATAGCTCATACTAGAGCACCACTAAATAATCATCAAAATTACAACATCTGTCAATACACAAAAGCTAAATTCACGAAAATGAGGAAAAGGGAGAACTAGGCACGAAATTCAGAATTTCTTACCATTTTGTTTAGATAGAATCAAAGAGAATTTTGAGACGAATGCATGGCCATAAACAACTCGTCAATCAGAATTCCAAATCAAAAGTTATGAGCAAATGAAATTGAAAGTAAATAGTGTCACTAGTTTTTTTTTGCTCTCTTCTCTCTTCGTGAGCGTTCCTCACTCTCTCAATGTAGAGTGAATGGTGTTTTTTGTGTTAAGGTGGAGTATTTATATAGTAGATTTAGGTCCATTTAGATCCAGTTTACTCGTTTTAGTCTGTTAGTTTAATTTTGGACCATAACCTTTAAAATTAATGTTTTAAATTAGATTATAAATATTTTTATTTTTTTAAATTATAAAATTTAATTTTTTAATTCTTTAATTTATAATTAATTTATTAATTAATTATTTATTAATCAACCGAATTTTACCATTAACATATTTCAATAATAATCACTACTTAACTATATAATTAACAATTTATTATTAACTACTAAAAGATAGTATTAAAATAATTTGTTTTATTTATTAGTTAAAAATCACTATTTTAATTTCCATTGTGTCATTGTACGATTGTTCTTAAATTCTATGGCATTATCATTGCATGTATGGGAACATCACGATAAAATTTAGAGTCTTAGAATCAAAATATAAAAATATATATCGAAATTCACTAATAGTGTCTCTAGTGTAACTGTTTCACCTTGAGCAGGAGTTTGGCCAGAATTGAGGAGTTTCAGTGACAGGGGATATGGCCCCGTCCCATCAAAATGGCGCGGGGGTAACGTTTGTCAAATACCCAAAAACAAGAGAAACCCTTGCAACAGGTTAGTGCCCTACGTGCTTTCTTAATTAATTGAAGCTTAGCTTAATTATTACCAAGATCTTATGTAATTTATGCTCAATGTAACGAAATAAACGTGGATTGTATAAACAGGAAGTTAATAGGAGCAAGATTTTACAATACTGCCTTCGAGGTCTACAACGGCAAGTTAAACCCATTGCTACGCACAGCGCGCGACTTTGTGGGTCATGGGACCCACACTCTATCAACGGCTGCCGGCAATTTCGTGCCAGGTGCCAACGTCTTTGGAGTTGGCAATGGAACCGCCAAAGGTGGCTCCCCAAGAGCCAGAGTTGCATCCTACAAGGTTTGTTGGTCGCTAACTGACTCAGCCAGTTGCTATGGCGCCGATGTGCTGGCCGCAATAGACCAGGCCATAAGCGACGGTGTTGACATCATCTCACTCTCCGCTGGTGGCCAGTACTTAGTCCACCCCGAAGATATCTTCACTGATGAAGTCTCCATTGGTGCCTTCCATGCAGTTTCTAGAAACGTTGTGTTCGTTGCTTCTGCAGGGAATGATGGACCCACACCAGGAAGCGTTCTTAACGTGGCTCCTTGGGTATTCACAATTGCTGCTAGCACCATTGATAGGGACTTTACTAGTACCATCACTCTCGCTAACGGTCAACAAATCAAGGTATTTATTTATAGAGTAATTATCCAAATCAGTCCTCAAGGATTTTAGAATCGGACATTTTAGTCCCAAGAAAAATTAATACACAGATCAGTCTCCAAGGTTTTACTCCGGCAGATAAATCAATCCCCAGTTCATTTTTCGGTAGAGTAATTACCCAGATCAGTCCCCAAAGATTTTAAAAACGGACATTTTAGTCCCCAAGAAAAACTAATGTACAAATCAATCCCCAACGTTTCTCTCTGTTAGACATAATAGTCCCCCGTCCAAAAATAAAATAAAATAAAATAATTATTATTATTAATTGCACAATAATATTGTACTATATTTTTTGTATTTTTTAGACAAAAATAATGATAAATTTATTCATTAAATTCTTATATAATATATATATATATATAGTCACTCAATAATAATAATAATAATAATAATAATAATAATAATAATAATAATAATAATAAAATTATTAGATATTATTTTACAAGAAATTCAAAGTTAAAATCATTTGATATTTTTGTATTTAATATAATCAAAAGATGTCTTATATAAAAAAAATTATATATGTTTATATTAAAAAATATGTATTAAAACAAAATATTTTAATTTGAATTTATATTAAATACATATTTTTTAATACAAATATTTTTTAAAATAGTACATCTTTTGATTATATTAAATACAAAAATATCAAATGGTTTTAACCTTAAATTTCTTATAAAATAATCTCTAATAATTTTATTGATTATTATTATTATTATTATTATTATTGAGTGACTATATATATATATATATATAAAAGAATCTAATGAATAAATTTATCATTATTTTTATGTAGAAAATACAAAAAATCATGGTATAATATTATTATGTAATTAATAATAATAATAATAAATAAAATTATTAGAGATTATTTTAAAAAAAATCAAGGTTAAAATTATTTGATATTTTTGTATTTAATATAATCAAAAGATGTACTATTTTAAAAAATATGTTTGTATTAAAAAAATATGTATTTAATATAAATTCAAATTAAAATATTTTGTTTTAATACATATTTTTTAATATAAATATATATAATTTTTTTTACCTAGGACATCTTTTGATTATATTAAATATAAAAATATCAAATGATTTTAACTTTGAATTTCTTGTAAAATAATCTCTAATCATTTTATTATTATTATTATTATTATTATTATTATTGAGTGACTAATATATATATATATATATATATATATATATATATATATATATATAAATTTAATGAATAAATTTATTATTATTTTTGTCTAAAAAATACAAAAAATATAGTACAATATTATTGTGCAATTAATAATAATAATTATTTTATTTTATTTATTTTTGGATGGGGGACTATTATGTCTAACAGAGAGAAATGTTGGGAATTGATTTGTACATTAGTTTTTCTTGGGGACTAAAATGTCCGTTTTTAAAATCTTTAGAGACTGATCTGGGTAATTACTCTGCCGGAAAATGAACTGGGGACTGATTTGTCTGCCGGAGTAAAACCTTGGGGACTGATTTGTCTGCCGAAGTAAAACCTTGGGACTGATCCGTGTATTAATTTTTCTTGGAGATTAAAATGTCCGATTCTAAAATCCTAGGGACTGATTTGGGTAATTACTCTTATTTATAATAGTAACACAAGAGTTGTATATAAATTATTTGAGTTAATAAATTACGGTTTAATTTTTTTCTACCTAGGGTGCGAGTCTTTTCGTAAACTTGCCACAAAACCAGGCTTTTCCTCTGATTGATTCTACAGCTGGTAAATTTGCTAATGCGTCAAACCGAGATGCGTAAGTACAACTGTACAATTAGCACTTTCTTGTTATTGAACGAATTCTTATCGTTTTTAATTTGTTCATTGTTGTGTTGCTTTGTGGCAGTCAATTTTGTAGGCCAGGAACACTGGACCCAGCGAAAATAACGGGGAAGATAGTGTCATGCTTTAGAGAAGGTAAAATAAAATCGGTTGCAGAGGGGCAAGAAGCGAAGAATGCAGGTGCAAAAGGAATGTTCTTGCGCAATCAACAGCAAAATGGGAATACTCTTCTTGCCGAGCCTCATGTTTTGTCAACAGTTGGCGATCATGATGTACATAAAGGCGGCTCTCCCTCTTCTCAACCAACTACAAATCCTACTTACTTTACAACTGCCACGTAAGTGTCAATACCAATCAAAGTAATATCCATATCACAGATCCTCATGTATGTTAACTATGCTTATATTGCAGGGCTCCTGCAGCGAGCTCGTCTAATGAGACACTAACGTTCTCATCAGCGACAACAGTTTATGGAATAAAGCCAGCTCCAGTTATGGCTTCCTTCTCCTCCAGGGGACCCAATAAGATTCAACCATCAATACTCAAGGTTGTCTTAAGATACTCACTTCATTTGATTCGTTATTAACTGTATATAGTATGGTCCCCTGAATCCTTGATATTGTGGTGGTTTTCATCAGCCGGATGTGACTGCGCCTGGAGTGAACATACTTGCATCATATTCATTATTCGCAAGTGCATCAGACCTTCTATCTGATAATCGTCGTGGGTTTAGGTTTAATGTGCTTCAAGGAACTTCAATGTCTTGTCCTCATGCCGCTGGTATAGCTGGACTTCTCCGAACCCTTCATCCTACTTGGAGTCCAGCAGCTATCAAATCTGCCATCATGACTACTGGTAATTTCCCTTATCCTTCATTCAATTTATTTTGTACACTTATCTTTGAATTTAAATATGTTTTCAACTTTTTCGTTTTTTATGTGTGTCTTATTTCAATTATTAAACTTTAACATATCATTTCACATTAATCCTTCCTGTCCCCGATAATTAACCAAGCCATTCAAACCTTGTTAACCATTAGGGCCATTAACATATACAAAACATTTATACACATACCCAATGTTTTAAACTCTATTATAATTATCCCAGAGTTATATATAAACTATTGGGAGTTACTTTGGTTCTTTATATTTTTTTTTTTTTGAATTATTAACTACTACTAAATCACATTTTTCAGAAATCAATAAAAAAATCCAAATAATTTTAGAATTTGAGTTAATAGACACATGGTAATTATTAAGGACAAATAATTAATGAATACCACCAATATTCTGAATTATTGTATAGGCAGGGAAGAAATTCTCCAAAATATTCAAAAGAAATATGGTGATAAGAGGTCAACTGATATATAAGAAGACTGATAAAGTAATTAGAGGTTGTTAGAAGTAGTTGGAATCAGTTGCAGCTAGCATTAGTGGCTGGCTGTTATTGTTAGTAACTAAAGATCACAACTTGATGAACAAGTCACAATAGCTTACATATATGTAATGATGTACATCACTCTCTACTCTCTACAATTAATTAAGACAATAATGATCATCAAGTTATCTTTCTAAATCTCTGTGTTCTCTCTCTGTTCTATTCACAAGTCTTCACAACCTACAGCCATTGATACCATTTTCAAAAATATAAGGTGGTTAGCTTATCATATGATATTTTTTGCACTGAAAAATTGTGTCAAAATTTATGCATGTCATATTATAAGTATTTTTTGTTTTAAGAAAATTACCTATTGTTATGTGTCTCCTTCAGCAACTACACAGGACAACACAAACAAGCCAATTCAAGATGCATTTAAGAACAAGCTAGCGACTCCCTTTGATTATGGATCAGGGCATGTTCAACCCAATCTTGCAATAGAGCCGGGACTTGTTTATGATCTGCACCTTAACGATTATTTGAACTTCTTATGTGCTTCTGGATACAATCAAGAAGCCATTTCAGCTCTTAATTTCAACAGGACTTTCACTTGCAAAGGAACTCACAGCATTAATGACTTAAACTACCCTTCAATCACGTTGCCAAATCTTAAGTTGAGTCCGATAACAGTTACTCGTACACTCACCAATGTTGGTCCCCCAGGCACATATATTGCAACTGCCAAATTAGATGGATGCAAAATTACTATTGTGCCCAACTCATTAACTTTCACAAAGATATATGAGAAGAAAACATTTCGAATTACTATACAAGCTTCAAGTGTGATAAAGCTTTATAAGTATCAATTTGGAGAATTGCTGTGGACAGATGGAAAACACAGAGTTAGGAGTCCCATTACAGTCCAACGCCGAAGGTGATGACAACTCTTCTGAATTTGGGTGTTAGAATATGTGAAATAATTATTGGTAGATGCGAGCTTGATATCTGATTATCTGTTTGTCATGTATTTATTTTTCCGCTTCAAGAATTGTGTGTTGGTGTATGCAGTAAAAATTGTTGTACGTACTATTATCTAATTATTAATCTAAAAGCTTAGATTAAGTTTCAGTATCCAAACATTATGCTCGAAAAATTTTGATAAGGTGAAAAAGGCGTCAAGAATTGAACAATGGTATCTATTTCATGTACTGTAATTTATAAGTTAATAATTGAGTTCATTGATAGATCACCTTTTCTTTGTATACTGTTATCAGAAAGTATGTTCTTTGATGGGGACTAATTGAACCGCTAATGATAACTTTCCTCTATTGTTATTGAAAAGTTAATAATGACATTGCTTTACTTTTATTCATGCGTTCTGACTCAACAAGCCTATCTCCTTTGGTGGGGGACAAACCAGTGAACTGAGTCTCCCCCAAATTGAGATCAATCAAATAAGTGGAGTTTCCCATTCTTCATTGAGTTGTCCAATCCTGATCATAGGAAATTGGTCATCAGGTAAAGGTGCTTTTCCCATCATAAGCTCTTTAGAAACTTGATGCATGGTTGGCCGAAATTGTGGACTTTGACTCAAGCACTCAAGTGCCCACTTCGTGATCCACATGATTTCCCCAACAATTGAGTTCTTAGGATAAGGAGGTCTATGATCTATGACATCAACCAATAACAAATTGTATGTTATTGATGCTGTTGATGGTGACAACAATGAGTTGATCAAATCTCCTGGATGCTTTCCTATGAGGATCTCCAAACAAAGAACTCCAAAGCTATATACATCACATTTCTCTGTCACTTCCATAGTCTGAGCTAGCTCTACATTAATAATTCAAGTTTAAAGTCATAATACAAAAGTGCAGTAATAAACTGAGATAATTTAAAAAGTACAAATAAAAGGTAAAAATAATGGACTTACCTGGAGCCCCATAACCATAGGTGACTGCAAGTGTGGTCCAATTTGAATCTGGCTTTAAAAACTTAGCAGTCCCAAAGTCAGAGACATGAGCTTCATATTCTGAGTCCAACAGAATGTTCTTGCTTGATATGTCGCGATGAACCATAGGGGGTTTGCAATCATGATGCATGTATGACAAAGCATTAGCAACTCCTTTAACCACATTCACCCTCTTCATCCAATCAAATGCACTTGCTTTTGCTTCATTGCCAAATACTTGATCCAAACTGCCACCTTCCAAGAATTCATAAACCAAAAAAGAGAACCGAGAATGCTGGCAGAATCCATATAGCTTTATGATGTTGCGGTGCCTCATTTCTGTCAATGCTTCAATCTCATTCTCAAAAGCTTTCAAATTGGACTTATCCTCTGCATCTGATTCAGTATGAAGTTTCTTCACAGCAACAACCATTCCTGAAGGCAACTCAGCCCTGTAAACGGATCCTTGCCCTCCAATTCCAATGAGATGTTTGTCATCAAAATTATTGGTAGCTTCAATGATAGTTTCAAACGCCATTTTCCCATCATGGCTCCATATGGAAAACTGTTCTTCTACTTGTTGCACTTCTTTAGCTGAGTTGTCTTTGTTTCTAGCACTTCTACAAAGAAAGTACAATGAAACAGCCGCCATACAAAGCACAAGTACTAGTACTCCAAATATAACAAGTAATACCAATAACATGACCTTGTGACTTTTACGGCTAGGACTGCTGCTTGGGCATGGCACCAAGCCAGTGATATTACCACACAAGCCTTTGTTATTTTTCAATGATTCAATCGTAGCATTCTGAAAGGCTCGGTTATTGTCTGGAAGTGGCCCTTCTAACTGGTTGTATGATATGTTGACAGAAATCAAGCTTGACATACCATTAAAACTTGATGGAATGGTGCCAGAAAGATTGTTGTGAGAGAGGTTCAACAATTTCAATTGTTTCAACTCTCCAAGCACTATTGGTATTTGTCCATGCAACATATTCCCACTAAGATCAAGAGAATACAGAGGCTGCGACGACCGGAAGTCAGAGGGGATGCTTCCCTGTAGTTTGTTGTTGCTCAAGTTTAATTCCAACAAGTTGGGTAACTGCACAACTTGTCTTGGTATATTGCCACTCAACTCATTTCCTCCAAGGTGCAAGATTTGAAGATCATGCAATAGTCCTATTTCTGCTGGAATATTTCCTGAGAAATGGTTGTCACTGATCTTGAATTCAAGCAGGCTTTTCATATTTCCCAATTCTCTTGGAATCTTTCCAGTTAATTGGTTGGAGAAAAGGTGAAGTCTTCCCAAGTTGGTAAGTTCACCAATTTCTGATGGTATGCCACCAGAAATGTTATTGTTGGATATTATCAAGTTTTCAAGATTCTGGCACTTCCCCCAATCTGGCGAAATTTGGCCATATAATTTATTGTCACTCAGGTCAATGAATTTCAAATTAGGATAAATGCCAAAGTCTTGTGTTATGTCTCCTTCCAAATGGTTATACTCTAACCTTATTCTAGCAAGATTAGAGCAGTTCTTCAAGCTACTTGGAATTGGACCACTAAAATGATTGTTACCAGCCATCAAGTATCCTAATGAACGACCTAAGCAAATTTGAGGTGGCAAGTGGCCGGATAGATCATTTTCTTCTACCAAAAAGTAAACCATGTTGGTAAGGTTATTGATAACTTGTGGAATGCTACCACTGAGTTTGTTGGCAGACAATTCTAAAGAGAATAGGCTTTTCAACTTTCCAACTGTGTCAGGAATAGCTCCTGATAGATTGTTTCCTTGAAGAGCAAGGGTGATCAAATTGATCAAATTACCAATGGAGCTAGGAATTTCGCCAGAAAAATTATTGTGGCGAAGAAATATCCAGGTGAGCTTTGTCATGTTTCCAATTGTGGAAGGAATGGATCCTGAAAAATGGTTCTTCTCAATTTCAAGTAACTCCAGGTTGACCAAGTTTTCTATTGAAGCAGGGATTGATCCAGAAAGTTGGTTATTATAAAGGTTTAGCCATGACAAGGTAGACATGTTCCACATGGAAGCTGGGATTGGCCCAAACAAGGTGTTATTAGCAAGGTAAAGCCTATTTAAACTGCTCATGTTAGCAATTGTTGAAGGGATAGTACCAGAGAGAGTGTTTCTTGATAATTCAAGATACTCAAGCTTTGTTAACATTCCAATTTCTTGGGGAATGGAGCCAGAGATTTGATTGTTTCCAATCCCAAGAAACACAAGTTTGTTTAGTTTACCAATCTCAGGTGGAATCTGGCCTGACAGATTGTGATTGTCAGATAAATCTAGAAATGATAAGTTGGCCAAATTCGAAATGGAACCCGGGATTGATCCACTTAGATGGCACAAAGAAAGATCAAGACTCTGTAAACTGCTCAATGTCCACAACTCTTTAGGGATAGAACCATCAAAAAGATTTGAAGACATGTTCAAGCTGTTAACTTTGGACATGTTAGCAATTTGTGGTGGAATGGTTCCATTGAACAAGTTGTTGTAGATGTTTATGGAAATGAGGTTGGGGAATGAAGAGAAACTAAGACTGTGAAGTGTACCTTTGAGTCCAAAGTTTTCAAGATTGATGGTTGAGATTGACTTTGATTTGTCACATTGAATTCCTTTCCATCTGCATGGACTTGTGCCGTTGTTCCAAGATGATAACATAACTTGGCTTTGCTTCTCAAGTGTGGCCTTCCACTTTAAGAGTGCATCTGCTTCAATGTTTTGATCAGCTGAAGAGAGTTTTAGAATAAGGACACAAAGGAATGTTAAGACAATAGTAGTATTTTGGAACATTATTGGTGGCATGGTTCAAGACAATTAATCAGAGTTGTTGGTGAACATCCTATGTTGTTGTAAGTAATTATATAAATGAATGATGTGGTAGTGATAGATAATGATGCATGATATGAAAAAACTTGTGTGGATATGAATGAGTGATGCAAATTATTAGAGGAAAGTTAGTCGAGTAGCACGAGTACTAGGGATAGCGTAGGAGACATGAATATACTTTTGAAAGTTTTGCACAAAGGCAATTCATACTTTGAAAGTTCTGCACAAAGGCAATTCACACGTAATTATGTCTTCTTTGAATAAATTGATAAATAAATCTCTAAAAATTTATATTTTTAATAAATTAATTTAAAAAAAAATACTAATAAAATTTTTTAGTATAATAAATATAGATTAATTAGTTTAAATTAAATTTTTTTATTCTAATTATAAAGACTAATTTAAAGATAGTATATCCATATCTGTTATTTTAAAAAATTTTATTGATATCTTTTTTAGAGACTAATCTATCTAAAGTATAAATTTTTTGAAATTTATTTGTTATTTTACTTTTTTTTTTTATAAATTATGTATGTATTTATATATAAATAAAAATTTAAATTTTAATGTTTTAGTAAATATATTCTGATAACTTTTAATGAAAATGAACTCAAAACATAACGTTTAAATAACTGAAGCAATTATCATTAACTCGTCGTTAACAATCCTTGTGATATATTATATTTCAATTAATCCACATGTTTCACAAGTTGCATTACCTTTTAGTGAAGAAAAATCTGCCTAGATTTTAGCATGGGACGATATAGCGTCCCTTTCACATAAGAAAGTCACATTTATTCAGTGATTGGCCATGGGAGAGAGCAGAGAGAGAAAATTTATATAGAGCAGACTTAGAGCTGGAATAAAATGTGAAAGAGGAATAATATATTTGTTTATGGAAAATATTATTATTTTTTAATAATCATCCTTTATTATTATTTTTTAATAATCATCCTTTAATCAGTTTTAAAATTTAATTTATTAATTATAATATTTTTTAATAAATTTATATTCTAAATTTATAAAAAAAATAAAACACATTATGTAATTTTTTTTTACCAATTGAGATTGTTATATTTTTTTTCTCCTCATTCGAAAGAGGGGATACTTTTTAAATTTTAATTTAGAATATCTTAAATCTTTTTTTATCATCATCACGACCACGATTTAACATTTATATTTTTGAGACTCGGCTCTTCTGCTTTATTAGTGTCTGTTTAAATTTATTTCGATATTTATTAACATGAACAAAATTAGCATCTAAAAATTTGCACCAAAATCTCAAAAACACAAACACTCTTAAAATTAATATGAACAATATAAACACATTTAAAATTTGATATTAGCACATCTAAATTATATTATTATTATTACAAATTTTAAATCATTAATAGAGTAGTAAAAAAAAATTCTCAACACAAACACATCCAAAAAAAGAAAAAAATACCATTGATAAAAAATAATTTCTTTTTCATTTGTCCATTTTTTGCTTTCAAAAAAGAGGTTTTTTGTTATTTTTTAATGAGAAACTATAATCATTTAAAACGTGTTTGAAATATGATTTCGTTTTGGATGTGTTCATAATTTATTTTATATGCAATTTTACTATTATTTTGGATAGGATTTTTTATTTTAATAAATAAAATAAATATAATATTTACGAAAATAAATATTTTTTAGAGAATTTACCGATTTAAATTCCCTTGTCATATCTCGTTTACAGTGTAAACGATATGTGTAAACGAGATATGGGCCGTTTGCGCCTATATATAGAAGTCGTTTACAACTGACTTCCGGACCCCAGTTTGACTTTGTCAACATCTTTTTCTCCTCTTTTAACCCTTTTTGACTATACCTTTGACCCAAACGGTGATGGCGCGCCAAGTGGAGAATGACGAGGACATAAACAGACTGAACGAGACGACACATTACGCTGGAATCGGGTGAGGTGGAGGCAGCACATGCCGCGGCACAGCCCCTGCAAATGTCTCCGGCACAAACTCATCCTCATCGCCACCATCGGAAGACTCACTGTCTCCACTGTCTGCCACGTAATCCTCGTCCGACTCCTCCTCACCCTCCTCTGCCTCATGCTCCGGAATCGCGACATGAATGGACTGTGATGCGAGAGGTCGGTCGTCCTGCACATAGGAGTCGTGTGCAGAACCCCCACTACCACCGTGACCCACCTCGGCGGACAGCTCTATTACCTGTTCACACATGATCCTCCCATGAATGTCGAACATCAGTCGCATACGCTGAGTGCGAAACAATATCGGATCCTGACATTCAAATGTCACCCCATTGTCGTCATTTCTCATACGACAATTCGGATAAAGAAGCACAATTATGAATGGATTGTTATTGGCCATTCAGCTTTGTTTTTGAGACAAAGAGAAGACAGAGAAAGAATATAAAATGTGTGTGAAGAATACCAAGAGTTACACATCCTTTTATAGATGCAAAATATTTGTCTTATATATATATCTCGTTTACAGTGTAAACGAGATATACACGTGTCAGCCTTACTAGTCAAATCTCATTTACAGTGTAAACGAGATATGGCAAGGAAATTTAAATCGGTAAATTCTCTAAAAATATTTATTTTGGTAAATATTATATTTATTTTATTTATTAAAATAAAAAATCCATTTTGGATATGTTGTAGATCTTTGATGTAGTATTTTAAATGTGTTTAAGACACATCTAAAATAACAAATAACAAATATAATACTTTCAAAATACATCAAAAACTCATAAATCTTGTAAGAAAATGTACACAAATACAAATACATCCACAATTAAATAAATAACATGAATAAATTTAAAATTAGATATTAACACATCTAAATTATATTAATATTACAAAATTTAAATTAATAGAAGAATAGTGAAAATTTTTTTTAACACAAATACCTCCGAAAAAAAAAAACCACAGATGAAAAAACAACTTCTTTTTCATTTATTTTTTTGTTAGAAAAAAAGAGGTTTTTTTTTTAATGAAACACTAAAATCGTTTAAAATGTATTTTGAAATATAGTTTCGTTTTGGATGTGTTCATAATTCATTTGTGTGCAATTTTACTGTTTTAATTTGAATGTGTTGTAGTCTTGTAGATATTTGATGTATAGTATCTTAAATGTGTTCAAGATACATTTAAAATAACAAATAACAAATATAATACTTTTAAAACACATTCAAAATTCATCTTTTGTTCACACAAATTTTGTACCAAAATGTACAGAAACATAAATACATCCACAATTAAATAAACAATATAAACATATTTAAAATTAGGTATTAACACATCTAAATTACATAAATATTACAAATTTCATATCATACAGAATAGCGCAAAAAAAAATTATTAACACAAATACATTCAAATAAAATACCAAAGATACATCCAAAATTATGGATAGATTAAAAAAATAGAATCTTTTACAATATCAGAAAAAAAGTACGTTGCTGAGATAGAGAGCCGTGGTGAAAAGACACAGAGGAGGCGGGAAAAAAAAAGAACGTGTTGCTAAGACTCGTTTTCGGTATTAATGAAACTGACGGAAGAGCGTGATGAAGATGAGGAATACACAGACAGAGGAGCGCGGCTCGGCGATAGAGGATGAGCTCGGTGCGGCAATAGAGGAGGAGTTTGACAACGGAGACGGAGTGTGAAGCACTGCAGGTCTAAATTTTATGGGAAGTAAAAGGTTTTACTGGGGTGAAGCTTATTTTGAGATATTTAAAGGTTTATTTTAGGATATGTTAATATTTATCAGATTTAAAACTGATTTGAAGATTTAAAATTGAATTTTCTGATTTTTATTTTACTTAGACTGTTTTTTAAATTTGTATTTTAAATTAAAAAATATTAAATCTATTTGTATGTATTGTTTTATTATTTTTTTAAATTAATATAATAAAAGACTAACTAAAAGAATAGTTTAAAAAATACCTAGTTTATTGTAATTTATTATAGAAAAATAAAAAAATCACATATTTCATTCAATAATACCGTTTTCAAAAAATTCTTGTTATATAATTTTAGTCTTTAATAATTCTAATTATTAATTTAATTTTTAAATTTTTATTTTCAGACAAATCAATGTAAAATTTAAAAATGATTTAGTAATTAAAATTATTTGAAAACTATGAAAATTTGGAATATTATTCTACTTCAATACATGTATAAGTACATAAAGGTTATTATAATAAAGATAAGGTCAAATAAATTTTCTTAAAAGAAAAAATGAGAAAATTTTTGCCGTATGTGGCCCATCTAGACACGGCCAACTCCTTATTTCTTTTCTCATTGTTTTTTAATTTTTTTTCCTTTTGCTTTAGTCTCTGTATATACAACTTTTCTCTTTTGTTTTTATCGTTTCTTCGTTTTGGTATAGGTTTTGTTGTTTTTGAGGTTTGGTAGTAGCTAGGGACACCAATGTTTTTTTTTTCTTTTTTTTTTTTCTCATTCAGATATCGCTGTTCATTTTTCATGATGCAAAAAAGAAAGACATATTAGGCTTTATTGAAAAAGACATTTTTAAACATTTCTAATAATTATTTTTTATGTAAAATAATTTTCAACATTTTTTGACAATTGAACTTTACTAAAATCATTATTTTAAATAACAGTAAGAGACTTTTTTTTTTCTTGTAAATAGTGTCCTTTTTTAAATTCTAAAAAAAATATTATAAAATTATTAAATTTATTATTTTTTATTTTATATTTTTAAATATTAATAATTAATTAATAATAAAAAATAATAAATTCTAACGAGTCTTAATATTCTCCATTATAAAATACACACCATCAAACTTTTATATTAGTCACATTTGGGTTAAATAAAGTGTTTATTCATGTTCGATTATCACTTTATGATCTTAGGCTTTATAAAAATTTTCTTGTATGTAGCGACAAGAAAAGTAAATTTTCAAACATTAATAATATATATCAAAATTAAAATTCAAAGAGAAAACTTTTTTTCCAAATCTATCACAGTCGTAAAAGAGTTCCAACAAACAATGATGGAACTATTCTTTCAAGAAAAAAACAAAAAAGGATACTTATGGAATTCCCTTACCAACCATTAATTAAATCAAAGTATTATTGTATTTTATTTAAAAGGTATCTTTTGTCAAAATAAGTAATTAAACTAATGAAACGTTCAATTCAAAATATAATATTATTTATATAATAAAAAGATTGGAAAAGTAAATTAAAGTGGTAGACCGATAGAGTAAACTTTTTTAAAGATTGAAAAACAAAAAAGAAAAAGTCGAGAATATGGCTCCTCACATCTCAAAAGCAACGTTGCATTGTGTTAAGCACTACTTCCCCAAGATGAGTGAAAAAATTTGTGTTAAAAGTGTTTGTTAAGCATCCATGGGGTATTTATCCTATAGAAAGCAATTTACGTAACATAACTCTCACGGATAAGTGGACAACCTGTCACATAATTCTTCATGTTATTTTTTAAGGATTGTGTCATGGATAATTTCAAGTTTCACATTACATGTTATATAGACTTTAATTTTTTAGATATGTGAGATGCTAAACTTGTATAGTGTAAAAACCTTTTGCCATGGTGACCAAGGGAAGATAAATTAGAGTTTTCAAGTGTGTGTGATTAGCTTCTTGACTTGAAGAAGTTAAAGATGCTAGTCTCATCCAAAAATAATAAATAAATAAATAAGAAAGAAAAAAGAAAAGAAAAGAATAAATGTTTCGGCCACAAAGCCCTTGTATATATATGCAGCATGGTAGCTAGCTAGATATGCGTGGCAATCAATTCTTCGGAAACTGAACCATGAACAATTGTAATCTTTACCTTCGAATTGTTGTTTCATCATTTCTTCTTTCTTCTTTCTTGCTGGAAGCTGTCCATGGAAGTAAGAGGGTAAAATCCTTATGCTTAGCTTGTTTGTTATCATTTATATGTTGATGATGAGATTTCCACTTTGAAATTATTGTTTACATTCACATACAGTGTTACATTGTATACATGGGAGCACATTCTCATGGCTCAAGCCCTACCTCTTTTGATATGGAAGCTGCCACAAATTCTCACTTTGATTTACTAGCTTCAGTTTTGGGAAGGTATCGAAATAAATTAAAGCATGCATGGCTTATATTTTCTATATATTAAAAGCTATATATAGCATTAAATAAAAAAAGAATATTGTTTGGACATACAGCAATGAGAAAGCGAAAGAAGTCATGATATACTCATACAATAAGCACATCAATGGGTTCTCCGCGCTGCTTGAAGAGGAAGAAGCAGCAGTAATTGCCAGTGAGATCGATCATCAAGTGTTTTTGTCATTAAGTAATTAATATAATTGCACGGTCACTGTCAACAAATAATATTTGCTTGTTGCTGTCATACAGTAAAACCAAATGTAGTGTCAGTGTTCTTGAGCAAGGAACACAAACTTCACACAACAAGGTCGTGGGAATTTCTTGGACTTCGCAGAAATGCTAAGAACACTGCATGGCAAAAGGGTAGATTTGGTGAAAATACAATCATCGCCAACATTGACACTGGTACATGCTTATAATTAACTACTATTATCCATTATTTACGTATGCACATTATTGTAATTTAATGATGGGTAGATCGTTACTAGGTAGGTACGAAACGAAAGGAGAATAATCTAAATTCCATTAGCTTTTCAGAGCAACATTGTTTACCGATGATAATTACCAAATTAAACTTCTCCAATATATGAAACTTTAAAAGTGGATTGATGTGGTCAGATAACATATAAAAATTACGGTTTTGCATAGTGATTTTTATAAATAATGTGAACAATAATTTTAAAATTGATCTAATAAAATAAAAAGATATTCTACTTCTAAATTATTTTTTAAATTTTTATATTAAAATAATCATTTGTATACCTAGTGAATTAAACATCCAGTCATTGTTAACTGTGTATAAGTAAATCAAATCAAAAGAAATAATCATATTAAAAATAATGAACATAATCATCTGCATACCTATTGAATTGAACATTCGACATATCCATTATTCACATGGTTTAATATTCTCATTATCTATCTATACTTTTTCGTCTTCTTGTCTTTGTTTCAACTTTTAAGTACTTAATGCTATCTTCACCTTGTTATTAGCTAGTAAAGCAAAATGAAAATGATATGTGGTTATTTTGTAAATATGTCTTTCTTTTAAATTTTTTATGGTACAAAGATAAATATAATTTTTTATTTTCTTCATTCACTTTTAATAAAAAAAAATATACATAAAAATAATATATAAAAAACTATCAATTAATTATATTCTAAATTTATTCTTAAAAATGACTCACCCACAAAAGCCGTGGGTACGCTTATAGCTATAGTAATTTTTAATATAATAAAATATATTAGGAGATTAATATTTTTCAATATTTTTAGTTAATATTTTATTTTTATACTATTAAAATTTGAAATTTAAAATTTAATATTTAAAATTAAGTATAAAAATTTTTATTAACCATCTAAATAAAAATAATAAATTTTATTGTTTATCTAACATTCTTCTATAATAAATGTTATCATATTAAAAAAGCGAGATTCGCTTAGAATAATGTATATTATTGGGTCAATCATGTAGAAAGCTGAGTGGACAAACATTTTTTCTTTAACAAATGTAAAAGAAACAAAACGAGAAAAAAGTGTCCTTTTATTGGCACAAAAATAAAAGATATCATCATGAGGCTGCCCATGTATGAGCAGCAAAATACCAAAATCTAATAGCCAGATTCTCTCTGTATTATTGCGTCTTAGATTTTAATTTAAGAATAATCAACTGTGGATACTCCAAGGACATGTGAAAACATGAAGATCATATTATGTATGATTAGATAAATTAACATATTTGCCTGAATATGTGATTTTCATGTGAAAACGGGAACGTAGAAGTATCCATTATAATTAATATATCAAAATTCTAATAATATGGGTTAACTGTGTAGGGGTATGGCCGGAATCGAGAAGCTTCAGTGACAAAGGATATGGCTCTGTCCCCTCAAAATGGCGTGGGGGTAATGTTTGTCAAATAGACAGCCTCCCTGGCTCTAGAAAAACTCCTTGCAACAGGTTAACAATTAACTTATTTTTGGTTAAGCTAAGCTAATTAACACTAATAAATACATATATCTATACATCTTTCTTCTTTAATAAATTTTTTATTATTTAAAAAAAAATAACTTGGGTTAAAGTGATAATTTTAAAATCTAATTGTCTTGTAATAAAACTTATTAACAAATTTATTTATCTAATATATATATTAAAAAATTGATTAAAAGTGATGGAATGATGAATATATCCAATAAAAATAATTTTAGAAAAATTTCAAAAAATAAAAAATTATTAAAATAAAAATATGCCATTTAAAACCTTTTGAATAATAATAACAAATACACAGGAAGCTTATTGGAGCAAGATACTTCAGCAATGCTTATGAAGCGAGTGTTGGGGAGCTGAACCCAAAGTTGCATACAGCGCGTGATTTCGAAGGCCACGGTACCCACACTCTATCAACCGCCGGTGGTAATTTCGTGCCCGGTGCACACATATTTGCGGTTGGAAACGGCACTGCAAAGGGAGGATCCCCAAGAGCAAGAGTTGCAGCTTATAAGGTTTGTTGGTCCATTACCGATCCTGCCAGTTGCCATGAAGCTGATGTCCTGGCAGCAATAGACCAAGCCATAGCCGACGGCGTCGATATCATCTCCCTCTCCGCCGGCGGCCGCCAAGTTGTCAGCCCAGAAGATATATTCACTGATGCTGTCTCCCTTGGAGCCTTCCATGCGATTTCTGCCAATATTTTGTTAGTTGCTTCTGCTGGGAATGATGGCCCAACTCCTGCAACTGTTGTCAATGGAGCTCCATGGATATTCACCGTTGCTGCTAGCACCCTCGATAGAGATTTCAGCAGTACCATTACCCTTGATAACGGTCAACAAATCACGGTATGTTATTACAAATTCCACTCCTTGAACTAACTTTTAGGGCCAGTTGAGTTTCAATCTCAAGACGATTGATTCATTTATGGTAAAATCTGAGGTGCAGATATCTCTGTATAATTGATAGATAAAAATTATTAGATAATAATTTAATAAATATGTCAAATTATTTAACCATTCTCAATTATCAACTTTACACAAAAAGTCGAAGACAACCGTTTTCATCTTAATTAATACATGTTTTTCTTGAATTTTTTAAAAACTGATATTAAGTAACTAACTATTATTAGACATTTCTTCTTTTTTAGGGAGGGAGTCTTTCTGTAACGTTACAATCTAACCAAGCCTTTTCTTTGATCTCTTCTACCGATGCTAAACATGCCAATGCCACAATTCGAGATGCGTAAGTACAAAGTGAACCTGAACCGCATCGTACATAACACCAATAATATAATATAATTTGCTCTAAGATGTTTAATTTGTTGTTCAGTCAACTTTGTAAGGCAGGAACACTTGACCCTGCAAAAGTTAAAGGCAAAGTGGTGAATTGCCAAAGAGAAGGGAATATAAAATCCGTTGGTGAGGGTTTGGAAGCTTATTCCGCAGGTGCAATGGGAATGTTGTTGCAAAATCAAAAGAAACAGGGGAAAACACTTACCAATGAGGCTCATATGTTGACTACTGTGGACTATGCACCACCACCTCCATCTCCGCCTACTTCTTCTCAACCACTACGCAAGCCCAATTATGATCTCATAACTGCTACGTAATTGTTAAATTATACTCATCCCATTTAATTAAATTTCTGTAATTAAGATTAACATCATGAAAGAAGCTAAGATCTGTTGGGATATATACATTGCAGAGCTCTAAGCCCGCCCCTGCCCCCGCCCACCACAGTAAGGCTCTCCCAAGCCAAAACAGTGATTGGAAGGAAGCCAGCTCCAGTTATGGCTTCCTACTCATCTAGAGGACCCAATAAGATTCAACCATCAATACTCAAGGTATATACAAGTATATAAAAATATCATATACATAAAAAATCAATTACTAAATCAGTTACTATACATCTAGCCTGATGTGACTGCACCTGGAGTAAACATACTTGCTGCCTATTCACTCTTCGCAAGTGCCTCTGGCCTCTTAGTGGATACTCGTCGTGGCTTTCAATTTAATGTGCTGCAAGGAACTTCTATGTCTTGCCCTCATGTTTCTGGTATTGCTGCACTTGTCAAAACTCTTCATCCTAATTGGAGTCCCGCAGCCATTAAATCCGCAATCATGACTACTGGTACCCAATATATCTATTCTGCACTTATCTTTCTCAAAGGCTTGTGCATGTAATATTTTCACAAGATTTTTTTATCTTCTTTCAGCAACCACACTTGACAACACGAACAAGCCAATTCAAGATGCGTTTGACAATGAGTTAGCAACTCCTTTTGCTTATGGCTCAGGACATGTGCAACCTAACCTTGCAGTTGACCCTGGACTTGTTTATGATCTACACCTTAACGATTATTTGAACTTCTTATGTGCTTCAGGATACGACCAACAAGCTGTTTCAGCACTTAATTTCAACAACACTTTTGTTTGTAAAGGAACTCACAGTATAAATGACTTAAACTACCCTTCAATCACATTGCCAGATCTTAAATTGAGTGCGGTAACGGTTACTCGTACACTCACCAATGTGGGGCCCTCTGGAACATACAATGCAAGTGCCAAATTGGATGGATACAAAATTAATGTTGTTCCCAGTTCCTTAACTTTTACAAAGATTAATGAAAAGAAGACATATAAGGTGATTGTGCAGGCATCAAGTGTGAGTCAACTTTATAAATATCAATTTGGTGAAGTGATTTGGACAGATGGAAAGCATAGAGTTAGAAGTCCAATTGCAGTCCAACGCCGCAAGTGAACAAATCTTCTTAGAATTGGGTGTGCTTTTGTAATGATAATAATAATGGCTGCGTTGGAACACATCATTACTACTTCACCTTTCTTTGTTTAATTTGTGTGTTTTTTTTCTTTTACTTTTTCCCCCCTCTTAAATGGTGTGTAGGCAGCTGTGAAGGTCCTTAGCTTGTATTATATATACCTCATGTATGCTTTTTCTTAAAATATAAAAGCTAAGCTTAATTAAATTAATTTTCAATATCCATATTTGCTTCAAATTCATTATTCTGACCTGCTAACTAACAACCGTCGTGTGTCTCCATCCATATATAACAAATACTGGGCAGAGACACAGGAAAGTGAAAATTGTATTGTGTGTATTCTTCTTATTACTATTCTGTCTTGTTACAATATATATACAAGAGTTATCCATCAACTATTGAAGAATGGAAAATAAGATGTGATGAAAATAAGTGGCAAGAAATAAAACATGGAGGAAGAATGCTGCTTATTTTGTGTGGGCCTGATATCATATGATATTTCTTGGGCCAATGGAGTGGTTGGTTCAATACTTCATTTAACATCCTCCAAGCATGACCAAAAAGAAAAAAAAACATCCTCCAATGAACTTCTAGGTCTATTCCTCATGCCTCTGGGCTCTGGCTGTATAGTTAGACTTCTAGGGTCCATCATCTATTAAATCAGCTATCATCATTCCAATTTTATCCGATGACCCGAAGGGACAAAACATTTTTATATTTATGGTTTAGGCCTTGCAATAGAACCATGACTAGTTGTTTATGATCTACAGCATAATGATTACCTCAACTTCTGTGTCCCTCTAAAGTCTAAATACAACCACCAACGCATTTTAACAGAACTTTCATTCGTGAAGCCTTGAACTAACCTTCGATCACGTTGCCGAATCTTAAGTTACTAGCTCGTATACTCACCAATGTAACTGCCAGATTAGATGGATACAAAACTACTTTTGTGTCCAACTCCTTAATAACTTTCTAAAAGATTAATGAAAAGAAGAAATTTCTATTTGCTATACAAATTTCAAGTGTGCTTAAGCTTTGCAAATATCAATTTGGGGGATTCTCGTATACAAATGGAAAACGCAGAGTTATTCAAACGAAGGTGAAAAAGTCTTCTGAATTTGCATTCTGAGTTATATTATGGCAGCAATTATAAGTAAGCAAATATATCAAGTAAAACAACAATAAGAGATTTAAATTTCAAAGTGGTCTCTGAGATTCACAAAATGCACCGATTTAGTCCCTGACTTTCCAATTGCTAGGGGTAAGCACGGATCGGTTTGGTTCGAGTTTATGGTAAAATTAGAACTGAACCGATTAAAATGTAATTGGTTCGGTTTGGTTCGGATTTGCATTTTTTTGTACATGTACTCGAACCAAACCAAACCGATTAAGAACGGATTGGTTCGGTTCGGGTAATTGGGTATCCGATGACTTTGAAATTCATAAAAAAAAAAAACCAAATTTTTATCTTAAAAATTCAACAAGTACAATAAACATGTAACATCAATAGAAATAATCCAAACATGTTAAACACCAAATACATTAAAAACTAAACTCATTAAAATCCAAACATATTAATAATGAATAATCATTGTCTAATGGAAAAACTATATATATTTTTTATTTTTTTATTTAATTAATATATGATCGGGTTCGCGGGTTGGTTCGGGTTCCACACTCCCAAAACCGATACCCGAACCAATCGCTAACAAAAGCCATCGGTTTGGTTCGGGTTGGACCCGATTACCCGTTGGTTTCAAAACCAATTTAATTGGTTCGGTTCAGGTTCGGACGGGTAATCGGGTACCCACTACCCGTGCTCACCCCTATCAATTGCACTAATTAAGTCCTCCAAATTGGAAAAATGTATTAACGTGGTCCCCCGCATATTTTCCGGTCATATTCTTTGCTGGCGGTAGTGACATGGCGAATGAGTGCCACGTTGGAGTGTCTAACGGTTGGCTGATGTGGCAAATAAAAGTTTAAACCCCAATTTGGTCCCTGATCTTTTTTTAAACCCTAACTCAGAAGTAGTGCAGCACTTCTTCGTTTTCATGTTCATCTTCTTCTTCTTCTTCTTTCTTTTTCTTCTTCTTCTTCTTCCCTGCTTATTCTCGTACTCATTGCTTTGCTGGTTGGATGATGGTTGGACGTGCAGATGAAGGAGAGGAAAATTTTATGCGATCAACCACAAGGAGGCCAAGTCAGAGCAGAGGCACGCGAGTACCAGAGCGGTGTGGGTGTGGAAAACGTCCTGTGCTCCGATGGTCTGGAACGAAAACCCACCCAAATAAGCCCCTCTTTGGATGCCTGAATTACAACGCGAGTGTTTCCTGAAAATTTGTCGTTGACTATTTTGATGGTAACTGTTACATTTCGTGTTCACAGAGTAGTGGAAGAAGATGGTGTGGGTTCTTTCGATGGTCAGACGTTGTAGAAGATGATAAAAGAAATTTGGAAGACACTGCGGCATACAACAATGAAGAAGTGAGCGTCAGTCTTGCTTTGAGGATTGACAATTTGGAGGTTGAGTTAAGGACTCAGAAATATATGATACAAATGTTAGGATTGCTGTTTTTTTCTCTTTTAGTTGTTGTTTTAGTTGTGATGGTAAAAATGTAAGAACTGTGTTTGAAAGCATCTGTTAATGAATGTATGGGAACTGTTTATCTTATTGGTGTGTTATTTGTAGATAGATTTTACAAAAATAAAATCTAAACTGAATGAACAGAAGAGGTAAATTGATAATAGTAGTTGTAGTTTATAAACAAGACATTGTCAATGTAACACAGTATCAGTTGACCACATAAGGATAAACAAACTGAAACAGCTACCAATTTGGAAACAAGAAGACCTTCGAGTTTAAACTCTGTTAAAGTATTTGTTGAGTTAAGAAATTAACTAAATTAATTAGTGATGACAAACATTATTTTTGGGCAAAATAAATAATTAGTGTTGATTATTTATATCTACTTATTAACAAATTATTTATTGTTGCAGGCCGAATTTCAATAGCCCAAATGGAATAAAAAGCAAACAGCAAGGATATTGGACTGAAAGCAAAATTAAGAGCCCAAGGAAAAGCAAAGAAAGAAGCCAAAGAAATCAAATCGGGCCTAGCATACCAATACCCGATCCAAGCCCGATCTGGTTTCAGAAAAGCAAATCCCTCTCTTTTGCTTAACCAAAAGCAACGTTCATATCTCTCTGACCAAGTCAAATCAGCTTCAGAAAAGTAAGAAAGAGAAAGAGAGAGAGAGCTTCTTCACCAAGATAGTCACCAAAGAAGCAAGAAAGAGAAACTAAGCTTGAAAGGCAGAAGTCATCTCAACAAATCCAAACCAAATCAAGCTTAGGTTATAGGTAAATCTTTTCCTCATACATGCAACTCGGTTTCATCTCTTCTTCCTAACTCTCTGCTCTATCCGAAATGAGATACATGGAAAAGAGGATTTCTGTTCTTCCCTGCTGTGTATCTACGGTCTTAAACAAGACTTGGGGACCAAGTTGGTTTTCAAGGGCTCAGATCAAGTTGACCTTTGGAAGATTTCTATGGTTGCTATTTCATGGCTTTCGGTCAAGATGAGGAAGTCAGAGGGAAAGTTTCTTCTCTAAGGATTAAGGTGAAAAAGTGATTCTGTGGGTTGGTGAAGCTCAAGGATCAAGGTGTTGACCTTGGAAGAAGAACCAAGCAACATGCAAGGAGATAAAAGAAGCTTGCTGTTCATTCAGAAGGCAAGGAGAGAAAACTAGAGTGTGAGAATAGTGTTCTGTAAAGAAGTTCCTCTACTTGGATAATGCTTTCTTTCAAAGAAGCATTCGGCCAATACTGAAGAACTGCATTTGAGGTTTGCGAATCTGGTTTTGCACATAGCTAAGAGGCTGCTGATGAAGTCAATCTCCTTCATATTTTACAGATTATAATGTACTTTTCTAAGTTTATCTTTCTGTAATTTCTTGAGAGAAAAGGCATTGTGAGAAAGCTTAAGAAAAAGCCATGAGTGGAAAAAGGCTGAGAGATACACTTGAGAGAAAAGCCTAGAGTTATTTTCTAATTTCTTTGGGTTGGCTAAGTGTCTTGTATCTTGTACCTGTAAGTTATCCCTTTCTTAGTTGGGTTAGCACTAAGAGGAATAGTTAGGTATTAGCATAGCCAATATCAAGTTAGGTTAGAACTTGAGTGTGAAAGGATTGGGTCAATCCTGTAAAATTGGTGTATGTAATACTGTTAACTATAGTGAAATTCTTCCATAGTTGTGGAAGAGACTGGATGTAGGTAGCATAGCACAAGGCAACCGAACCAGGATACATGCTGGTGTTAGCTTTTCTCTTCTCTGCTGAGTTCTGTTTTCTGATATTCATGAGACAAAAATAAATTGTCTCATAAATTTTCGCTGCTGAGTTCAAACAGAACCTGAATTAAAAGTTCATTTTAAAAGTGTAATAACAGCAACTTAAAAATGAAGGCATAGATTCAACTCCCCTTCTCTAAGCCTACCACAACCTTCAATTGGTATCAAGAGCTAAGGTCTCAAGAATCAAGCTTAACCGCTTGGAGCAAAGATCCAATGGCAAACAACTTGGACACAACCACAGTTGCCTACACCCTCACTGAAGGCCATTCAAACAACCGGCCACCTTTCTTCAACGGGAAGAATTACTCCTACTGGAAAGAAAGGATAAGAATTTTCATCCAATCCATTGACTACAACATATGGAAGATTGTTGTGAGCAGTCCCAAGATCCCAACAAAAACAAGTGCTGATAGAGTGGTGACTTCAAAAGAAGAAGCTGAATGGAATGAAGATGACAAGAAGAAGATAGAGCTAAATGCTAAAGCAATCAACCTTCTTCACTGTGCTATCAGCTTTGAAGAGTACCGGAAGGTGTCTAGATGCAAGACAGCCAAACAAATCTGAGAAAAACTCCAGGTTACACATGAAGGCACTAAACAAGTCAAAGAAACGAGGATTGATATGCTGCGAAAAGAGTACGAGATGTTTAGCATGAAGGATGGAGAAAGCATTGATGAAGCGTTTGAGAGATTCTCAATCATAATCAACAACCTTGATGCTATGGGTACAAACTATGCAGAACAAACCTTTGTGAGAAAACTCCTTAGAAGCCTCACAAAAGAATGGGAAAACACTGCCACTGTCCTAACCGAGAGCAACAACATAAGTCCCATAACCTATGATGAGCTGAGAGGAAAACTCCTTGCCTATGAAGCCACACACACAAACACAGACTCAAAGAAAAAGGGAATAGCCCTCAAGTCACAAATAGAACCGAAAGAGAGTGAGTCTAGTGATGGTATTTCAGATGACGAGCTTTTGTTTTTTGCTAGGAGATTTAGAAGGATGATGAAGAACAAGGGCAAATACAAGGCTTCAAGTTCAAAAGAGCACAAGATCGACTTGAGCAAGGTGACGTGCCATCACTGCAAGGAGGCTGGACACTTCAAGCTAAACTGTCCAAAGCTCAAAAAGGAGGACAAAGGAAAGAAGGAAAGGAAGAGAGTACTCATGGCAGCTTGGGAGGATCTTGAGAATGACTCAAATGAAGAAGAAGAATCTGAAGAAGATGACAAAGACTGCTTCATGGCTGGAAACAACAATCTTGATGAGATTTGCCTAGCATCCAAGAACAAAAAGGACATGTGGTACATGGATAGTGGATGTTCAAGGCACATGACTGGAAGGTCAACCTACTTCATCAAACTAAATAAGTATGATGGAGGTTTTGTGACCTTTGGAGATGATGGTAAAGGTAAAATCATTGCTGTGGGAAAAGTAGGTAATGAGCAATCTACTTTCATTGATGATGAACTTTTGGTATGTGGTTTGAAGCACAATCTTTTGAGTATAAGTCAGCTGTGTGATTTAGGATATTTAGTTGTTTTCAAAAGGCTTGAATGCTGTGTTGTTAATGAAAAGACAAATGAAGTGATGTTTGCTGCCAAGCGTTTCAATAATATGTATGGACTTACTCTTGATGAACTAAAGGATCAAAATGTAGCTTGTCTTCACTCTAAAGAATCTGAAAAGTGGTTATGGCACAAGAAATTGGGCTATGCAAGTATGTTTCAAATAAACAAACTTGTAAAGAAAGAATTAGTAAGAGGTCTTCCTTTGATAAAGTTTGACAAAGATATCACTTGTGATGCTTGCCAAATGGGAAAACAAACAAAAAGTTCTTTTAAACCAAAGGAAGACATCTCTACTAAAAGACCACTTAAGTTGCTACACATTGATTTATTTGGTCCAACAAGAACTCAAAGCCTAGGTGGTAAACATTATGGTTTAGTAATTATGGATGACTACACTAGGTTTGGTTGGGTTTTATTTCTTGCACACAAAAATGAAGCATTTTCGGTTTTTGAACCTTTTTGCAAGAAAATTCAAAATGAAAAGGTTTTGAAAATCTCTTCTATAAGAAGCGATCATGGAGCTGAATTTGAAAATAATTTGTTTGAATCCTTTTGTAAGGAATTTGGAATATCTCACAACTTCTCTTGTCCAAGAACACCACAACAAAATGGTGTTGTGGAAAGAAGAGATAGAAGCATACAAGAGATGACAAGAGCTATGCTTTGTGAGAGTAATGTTCCAAAATTCCTTTGGCCTGAAGCGGTTAACACAGCTTGCCACATTTTAAATAGAACAATCATAAGGAAATTTTTGAAGAAAACCCCTTATGAACTTTGGAAAGGCTACCCACCAAACTTAGACTACTTGCACATCTTTGGATGCAAATGTTTTGTTTTGAATAACAAAGAAAATTTGGGAAAATTTGATCCAAAGGCTTATGAGTGTTTGTTTGTAGGATATTCCACAACTAGTAAAGCATATAGGGTTTATCATCAAGATGCTAGGATTATTGAGGAGTCCATACATGTTACATTTTGTGATACTAACTTGGTACAAAGCATTTTAGAAAATTGTGATGTAGGAAATCAAGCTCAAAAGGAAGATGAAGTTGCTCAAAATCATGAAAAAGAAAATTCTGGACAAGCTGAACCAGAAACTGCTAATGCTGAAAATTCAAGAGACAATTCCATTTTGTCTCATGAATCTGAAGGAAATTCTGCAGCCAGTAGCGTTCAGAATCCCTTGGTGACTGAATCTATCTCCAAGTCCACCAGACCTCGTGAATGGAGATTCTTAAAGAATTATCCTGAGGAATTTGTCATTGGAAATGTATCTCATGGAGTGCAAACAAGGTCTTCCACTAGAAAGGCAAATGAAGGATCAAACATTGTCCTTCTTTCACAAATAGAGCCTCAAAACGTCAAGGAAGCACTTAGTGACCCTTCTTGGGTTAAAGCTATGGAGGATGAGCTTCTTGAGTTTGAAAAGAACCAAGTATGGACTTTGGTTCCAAGGCCAAGTGGAAAGAAAGTGACTGGCACCGAATGGATTTTTCAGAACAAGTTGGGAGAAGATGGTAGCATTGCAAGAAACAAGGCAAGGCTAGTGGCACAAGGATATGACCAAGAAGAAGGAATAGACTTTGATGAATCCTTTGCCCCTGTTGCCCGAATGGAAGCCATAAGACTTCTCTTGGCTTATGCTGCATTTTGTGGTTTTAAGTTATATCAAATGGATGTGAAATGTGCCTTTTTGAATGGAGTGATAGATAGAGAAGTGTATGTGGAGCAGCCTCCTGGTTTTGAAAATAAAGAGCATTTTGATCATGTTTTCAAATTATCTAAAGCTCTCTATGGTTTAAGACAAGCCCCTAGAGCTTGGTATGAGAGACTTAGCTCTTTTCTCTTGAAAAATGGTTTTCAAAGAGGCACTACTGACACAACTCTATTCATCAAGAACTCTAATGATTCTTTTATTCTATTCCAAATATATGTTGATGACATTATTTTTGGATCAGCCAATGAATCCCTTTGTTCTGAATTTGGAAAACTCATGACAAGTGAATTTGACATGAGTATGATGGGTGAACTTAATTTTTTCCTTGGGTTACAAATTAAACAAACTGAAAAAGGTATTTTCATCCACCAAGAGAAGTATGCCAAGGAATTAGTTAAGAAATTTGGTATGGAAAATGCCAAACCTATGGGAACTCCCATGCATCCTAGTTCTAAATTAGATAAGGGAGAAACTGAGAAAGATGTTGATGAGACTAGGTATAGAGGAATGATTGGTTCTCTTATGTACTTAACTTCCTCTAGACCCGATATTGTGCAAAGTATTGGATTGTGTTCTAGGTTCCAATCCAAACCTAAAGAGTCACATATTTCTGCAGTTAAAAGGATCATAAGATATGTTCATGGCACATCCAATTTTGGTCTTTGGTATCCTAAGATTGATGATTTTTCTGCAGTTGGTTATTGTGATGCAGATTTTGCTGGTGATAGGGTTGATAGAAGGAGCACTTCTGGTTTATGCTGCTTCCTTGGGAAGTCCTTAAATGTATGGTCAAGTAAGAAGCAACCAACAGTGGCCTTATCCACTGCAGAGGCTGAGTATATAGCTACTTCTTCTTATTGTTCTCAGCTTTTATGGTTAAAAACACAGCTTACTGATTACAAATTAAATGCTGAAAATATTCCCTTGATGTGTGATAATATGAGTGCCATCAATATTTCTAAAAATTCAGTTTTGCACTCTAGGACTAAGCATATTGAAGTGAAATTTCACTCAATAAGAGAACATGTCCAAAAGGGAGATATTAGTATTCAATTTGTTAAATCAGAGGAGCAATTAGCAGATATTTTCAGAAAATCATTAGCTGAGGATAGATTCTGCATGCTTAGGACTTGTCTAGGAATTCTGAGTTATGATGCTTTATTTGAAAAATGCTGATATATTTGCTGGAGCTTTTTTTTGTCTCATAAACAGGTATGAGACAATTCTAGGCAGGTGATGAACGTTTCCTTTAAGTCAGCGTGTTCTGGGCTTGTTTCAAATGAATAATTGATCTGGACCAACCTCAAATCGGATCTGGGCAGTCCTATGAGTTTCATTAAATCCAAATCACCTCAAGGCCCAAATATGAATGTTACAATTTTTGTTAAAAAAATTTTTTTTTGGTTGGCCTGTGTGTTTATTTTTTGAAAAAGGTTCTTTTAATTTTTTTTGTCCAAAAAGATTTTCAATGTGATTTAATTTTTTAAAATCTCTTTTTAAGGATTTCGAAAATTTAAAATTAAAATTTTCTTGTTTTTAAAATCAAATCAAATCTTTCTTTTATGAGGTCATGTCTTTTCAAGTCTTTTCAAATGGTGATGCAGTTGCATGGTTTTGGAAATATACTTTTGGGTACAGTTACCAACACTCCCTCTCTTCCCTCCATAACTTTTCCTCAATCTCTTCGGTTTCTTCCCACTCACCTTACTGCTTCTCTTCCCTCAAAAGACTGAAACTAACTAAATGAGGAAGAAAACCATTGCTAAAAGGCCTCCTCGTGAAAAAGTGTACAAGCTTCCCACAAAACCTTCCACTCGCTCCCAAGACCGGACCTTTACTCCATCTCCTTCTCCTCCTACCTCTCCTCCTTGGACTGTTCCATGGCATGAACCAAGACCACTCCAAGGTACCCTGCTCCTGCCAAGCCGACGCCACCACCGAAGGCCACACCTTCCAAGCCTGGCTCCTCAAAACCTGGTTCTGCAAAGCCTAGCTCCTCCAAAGGCAAACGTCCGGCGACTGAAGAACCCATTCCCGAACCAACTCAACCCAAATCCAGGTCGGTTCCAGTGCGCTCACAAAGAGGTAACCCTCATTGCCCTCTCAAATCTGTTAGAGAACCAGACATTGATCCTTTTGCTCACAAATCTTACTTCATGACATCTCACTCAGACTATAACCCCCATCATTTCAAATCTGTCATGAACCATAATTTTTATGAGGGAGTTATTCAGTATCGTACTCTATGTCCATCTATTCTTGCTGACTTACCTGATTTGAAAAAGAAAGGTTTTTCTTTTGTTGAAAATTTGGAGTTTTTAGACTGGAATCACCTTTTCAAAATTAAAAAACCTGTATATCCTCAGTTAGTCAAAGAATTTTATGCAAACATGACTTACCATGAAGGAAGTGTGCATTCTTATGTTAAGGGCAGAGACATTATCTTGAATAATGAAACTATCAGTGATTCCTTGAAATACACTGATGTTGGGCCGTGTGCTTATACATCTATGAAGTGGGATGAAGGGGTTGGTATCTCTTACCATGATGCTTTGGCTCACATTTGTGAACATGTTTCCTTGATTGATGGCATCACACCCACTCATAAAGCCCTAGGATATGAACGTGCTCAGTTGCACCGTATTGTCAACCATATCTTGATTCCTTAAAGTGGTTCATATCAAAGGGTTTCCTACACTGACACACTTGTTTTGTATGCCCTAATCACTAAAACAGAAATCTCTTTTGCCTATTTGATGGCTAGATACATGTTTGATTCTGTTCGAAGTATAAAAGATAAAGCACTACCTTATGGCATGTTTTTAACTTGCATATTTGAGAATTTTGGTGTTGACCTGTCAAATGAGGATTATGAAAACAGACATTCATACTTAAAAGGGGGTGGTTCAGTGAAACAGCAAAAAGGACCAACTAGATCTGAGAGAGTGGTTCTAGATGATGATGATGAAGAATTCATTCCAGATGACTCTCCTCCTCCTTCCACCGAAGGTACTTCCATCTCCACTGGGAAGAAATTTGCTCTGCTGAATGTGGTCAAGGATGTCGCTCAAGAGTTTGCTTCCCAATCAAATCACATGATTGCCATGAGCAAGGAACAAAGGAAGCTAGCTAGCAAGCATGAGAACTTCCTGAAGAAATCAAGGGATAGGGTGGCTATGCTCATGACCTTCATTGATAACCTTCAAAATGATGAAGACATTGCCACTGATGTTGAAGAGGAAGATGCTTCGGAGGAGAATGGTTCTGATGCCTAGGATTTGTCTCATAAAAACTGCTACAGCTGCTCTCTTTTTGTCTCATGAACTCTGTTTTATTTTGCTACTGATTGGCCTACTTTTGTTGTCTTGGATGACTGTAATAACTTTGGACACTGATGCCTTTATGGTAGTTTAGTTAGTTAATTTGGACTGTGCACTAACCTTTCTTGCAGGGTTTATAGTGATGTTTTTGTTGTTCATGCTTATTGTCCGCCCTTGATGACAAAAGGGGGAGTAATAGTTAATAGTTAGCTGATTTTGAGTTAGCTGACTTTAATTGACTTATACTGCAACTAATTTTTCTGATTAGAACTGAACTTTGTTTTGCAAATTGCTCTTGTTTTACAATATGCTTTTGCTGCTGTCATGATAAGAAAAACTGAGCTGAATCTGTGTTGATGGTTATATAGAATCCCTTAGTCAAGTTACATCTTGAATAGCTCTTTTTAAGCTTAATGTAAACAGGAACAAAAAGGAAAGAGCATAAATTCAGGGGGAGCTACTGTTGAAAAGGAAAAGGGGAGCAACACATTAGCAAGTAACATCATTCAAAGGGAGTTTCTAAACCTTACTCAAACTCATTTCCTTTTGATTATTGCTTAAACCATGTTTGTCATCAAGGGGGAGATTGTTGAGTTAAGAAATTAACTAAATTAATTAGTGACAAACATTATTTTTGGGCAAAATAAATAATTAGTGTTGATTATTTATATCTACTTATTAACTAATTATTTATTGTTGCAGGCCAAATTTCAATAGCTCAAATGGAATAAAAAGCAAACAGCAAGGATATTGGACTAAAAGCAAAATTAAGAGCCCAAGGAAAAGCAAAGAAAGAAGCCAAAGAAATCAAATCAGGCCAAGCATACCAATACCCGATCCAAGCCCAATCTAGTTTCAGAAAAGCAAATCCCTCTCTTTTGCTTAACCAAAAGCAACGTTCATCTCTCTCTGACCAAGTCAAATCAGCTTCAGAAAAGTAAGAAAGAGAAAGAGAGAGAGAGCTTCTTCACCAAGATAGTCACCAAAGAAGCAAGAAAGAGAAACTAAGCTTGAAAGGCAGAAGTCATCTCAACAAATCCAAACCAAATCAAGCTTAGGTTATAGGTAAATCTTTTCCTCATACATGCAACTTGGTTTCATCTCTTCTTCCCAACTCTCTGCTCTATCCGAAATGGGATACATGGGAAAGAGGATTTCTGTTCTTCCCTGCTGTGTATCTACGGTCTTAAACAAGACTTGGGGACCAAGTTGGTTTTCAAGGGTTCAGATCAAGTTGACCTTTGGAAGATTTCTATGGTTGCTGTTTCATGGCTTTCGGTCAAGATGAGGAAGTCAGAGGGAAAGTTTCTTCTCTAAGGATTAAGTGAAAAAGTGATTCTGTGGGTTGGTGAAGCTCAAGGATCAAGGTGTTGACCTTGGAAGAAGAACTAAGCAACATGCAAGGAGATAAAAGAAGCTTGCTGTTCATTCAGAAGGCAAGGAGAGAAAACCAGAGTGTGAGAACAGTGTTCTGTAAAGAAGTTCCTCTACTTGGATAATGCTTTCTTTCAAAGAAGCATTCGGCCAATACTGAAGAACTGCATATGAGGTTTGCGAATCTGGTTTTGCACATAGCTAAGAGGCTGCTGATGAAGTCAATCTCCTTCATGTTTTACAGATTGTAATATACTTTTCTAAGTTTATCTTTCTGTAATTTCTTGAGAGAAAAGGCATTGTGAGAAAGCTTAAGAAAAAGCCATGAGTGGAAAAAGGCTGAGAGATACACTTGAGAGAAAAGCCTAGAGTTATTTTCTGATTTCTTTGGGTTGGCTAAGTGTCTTGTATCTTGTGCCTGTAAGGTATCCCTTTCTTAGTTGGGTTAGCACTAAGAGGAATAGTTAGGTATTAGCATAGCCAATATCAAGTTAGGTTAGAACTTGAGTGTGAAAGGATTGGGTCAATCCTGTAAAATTGGTGTATGTAATACTGTTAACTATAGTGAAATTCTTCCATAGTTGTGGAGGAGACTGGATGTAGGTTGCATAGCACAAGGCAACCGAACCAGGATACATGCTGGTGTTAGCTTTTCTCTTCTCTGCTGAGTTCTGTTTTCTGATATTCATGAGACAAAAATAAATTGTCTCATAAATTTCCGCTGCTGAGTTCAAACAGAACCTGATCAACTTAAAAAGGAAGGCATAGATTCAACCTTCTCTAAGCCTACCACAACCTTCAGTATTTACTACTAGAAAATCAAATAAACCATACAGTCTGGCTAAGAGCTATTCTTTTAGAGAAATAACAAAAAACCCAAAAAATCAACCAATGCCAAAATCCTATATATATTATGGGCTTTGTAGTGGTTTTGGGTTGGGTATATGATGGCGTTTGGGGTTCTCATGATCAGCCATGGACTTGGTGTCATCATGGATAGGTCTTGTGGTGGGGGTGTTAGCAGGAACTGGGATTGTAATTGGACTGTTTGGAATGGGGATTGAAGTAGGAGGAATTTGGTCAAGATCACATTTGTCATGTGGCATTTCATTTAAGGTATCTTCAGGGGTGTTCTTCTTGTTTAAGTCACCACCAAGCTCCTCTTCCGGAACATAATCCAGACACAGAACAACTTCTTTCTCATCCATCAGTTCAAGTGTCGAAACTCCATGTTCGAAATAAACATCGACTACTCCATCATTCCTCTGTGCATGGAAGCACATCTCCCTTAATTCATCATCAGTGGTCAGAGCTCTCAATCCAACCTCCAAGCTCCTCTCCGGGACCAGCCACCAGCACTCAACTACCTTGTCATATTCCAACTCCTTGAAATAGTTCCTGACGAAGAAGACATCAAGTGTATCCTCATCTAAATCTCCTAAGCAAGCTCTATTGTCCGGTGAGTAAACCAACTTTCCATCAGCATTCTTCTTAAACGTTCCACCATGATGGAACATTATATCCAGCAACTTTTCTATCTGTATCAAAAAAAAAAAAACAACATTTTATCATAAATTTGGAATCAGCAGACAACAACAGATCATATTCCAAAATTGCTAACTAAACAACTACCTCAGTGACTATGCCATTATAGAAATGTCCATATTTTCGGTTTGAAAACAGAGCATTCCGATAACCCCTATCCGCACCACCCAGTGCAAAAACCCTAGCTACTAACATAGCATCCATGGTTTCCCATCAATCTACACATATTTCCCAAGTAAAATCCATAATGATGGATACCTTACCACTATGTAAAACAGAACAAGACTATCTAATATACTGCATGCCTACCTCCGTCACAGGGGATTTCACGCAGAATCTTTGCACCTTCCTTCATCGATCTTCAGCCAACAATGACCAGGTTCCTCTGAAATCTAAATTGTTTCACTCCGAAAAGCTACGCCAGGGCTCTCGAATGCCAGGGTTTGGCGCTTTCAGTTTGCAGAAGATGAAGAAAATGAAGTGATCTTTGAATATTGGGGGAGGGGGTTTGAACGTTTTGTTAATGTTTTCTACTTGAAACGGTGTCGACTAGTTATGGGTTTAGCGCCAAAACCCAATACGATGACGTTTTCCATCCTCCAGCGTGGCACTTATTCGTCACGTCACTTCCGTTAGTAAAGAATATGACTGAAAAATATGCGGGGGACCACGTTGATGCATTTTTTTCAATTTGAAGGACTTAATTAGTGTAATTGGAAAGTCAGAGACTAAATTGATACATTTTGTGAATCTCAGAGACCACTTTAAAATTTAACTCAACAATAAGAACATACCAAATAATATATATCTGCTTTTTGCAATAATTATCTGTTGATACAAGCTTTACAATCTGTACGACATCATGTATTCTTTTTGTTTCCTCTTCCATTGTGTCATTGTATTCAGTGAAAATGATTGTATCATTATCTCATTGTGAATATATAAAGCTTAGATTAAAATGGAAAAGACATTGAAAGTTGAACAATAGTATATAAGAGGATTTTTTATTTTTCAATTGACAAAATTTTTTTTTTATTATATGATTCCAGACGATTATACTTTTGAACTTTCATTCTTTCAATTGCACCTGACAACGTTGACTCCCCCAGTGATTTTTCCAACCACGGTCCACAAATGTTGGACAAAAAATAATGTTTTTTTTTTTGGTGAACAACCAAGAGAAAAAACAAAAGAGCAGAAAAGAAAAAGAAAAGAAATCAGGTTCTTAACAATAAGAGAAGACAAACCACCTCTGGTGGCTGGTGCCAAAGGTGAACCTCATCAGTTCCGCTACCTCCAGATCCCATCTTTGCCAACCGATCTGCCACGACATTAGCTTCTCTCGGGATAAGCTCAAAACGAATATCCCAATCCCTTCTTAACTTCAAGTCAAAGATCAGTTGTATTACTTCTTTTTCAAGATGCCAGAGTGGAACTTGCCAACCAGTCACTAGCTCAAAAGCTGCTGCGCAATCTGTCTCACAGACAACAAGCTTAAGACCCGCCTCCCAAGCCCAAGCCAAACCTTTCCATATACTCCACAACTCCATCTTGATGACACTAGATCCAAAGGAATTTCCTGAGCATCCCATTACCCATTGACTGGAGCTATCGCGAATTACCCACCCAAAACCAGCACAATTATCTCCCAAGTTCACACTCCCATCACAATTTAACTTCCAAGCACCAGGTTCTGGCGGAGACCAAGATAGAGGTTTTAATCCCTGGATGCAACACACTCGATTCTGAGTTGTATATTCAAAATCCACCATGCACCTGCGAGCCTTGTATGCAATTGACCCAGCAGATCCGAAAACTCCCTGAAAATTACCCATATTTCTGTCTTGCCAAATTGACCATATTATAGCTGCAAATTTGGAACAACCTTCATTGAGGAGGCCATGCTTGAACCAATCATGCACCTCGTGAGAGCCAAAGAAACACACATCAGAAAAACCTAGAGAAACCCAAACTGATCGCACCACTTCACAATCCCGAAAACAATGAAGAATTGTCTCCGGAAGTTGATTGCAACGTGTACATAAGGATGAGGAGGAGAGATGTCGCCGAAAACGCAGATATTGAGTTGGTACAGCATCATGAAGGCAAAGCCACACTAGGAGCCTCAACTTTTCAGGGACCCGCGCCTTCCAAAGCCAAAGCCAATTAATATTCCTATCCCAATTCAACTTATTCTGAATTAACCATAAATATCCTTGTTTAGCAGAGTAAAGAGTGTGCTCCCAACTCCAACCCAAATCACGACCAGAAGCCGAAATATGTACTAAATTAAGAATGTCTTCCCTTAAGTCCCTAGGAATAAAAGAGTAAATCCTCTCCAAATGCCAAACTCCATCACGGTAAACATCTTCAATGGTCAAAGCAGCCTCACAGATATCAAGAAATTCAACCCTCGCTCCTACTGGCCCAGAGTGCAACCAAGAGTCAAACCAGAAATTCTTAGAAAGAGCTCCCACTTCCCAAACAAACCCTTCCTTTAATACGGAAGCTGAGTGCACAATAGACTTCCATATATACGATGAAGAACCCATTGCTTTAACTGCAAATAGGTTTCTATTCTGGAGGTATTTCTGAAGCATAATCTTGACCCACAGTTTCTCTTGATTCATCAAAATTTTCCAAACTAGCTTTCCTAATAAAGAAAAATTGACCAACCGCGACTCCCGCAAAGCAAGACCTCCAAACTTTTTTGGAGTCGTCAAAACTCTCCAAGATGCTAAATGAAGACCACGGTGATTATGACTACCACACCAAATGAAACTTCTAGTAATCTTATCAATGTTAGAGCACACACCTGATGGAAAAAGGCTTACTTGCATCCTATAAATAGGTATATAAGATAAAACTGATTTAGCAAGGCAAATCCGACCAGCTTTATTAAGGAAGCGACCTTTCCAAGATGCTAGCCTATTAGTAAGCTTATTAACCACATCATTAAAATTAGCTTTAGTAACTCTGCCATGCTTGAGGGGGACACCAAGGTATTTTCCCAGAGAATTAGCAAATCGGATAGAAGAAATACCAGTGAAGAGATCCTTGCGTTGTCTAGAAACATTCATAGAACAGATAGCACGAGATTTGTCAAAATTCACCTTCATACCAGATGCTCTGCAAAAGGTGGCCATAATGTCCAAAACATGAAGCACTTGAGATTTCTTCGCTTTGCAAAAAAGGATAAGGTCGTCTGCAAAAAGGAGATGGGAGATTACAGGACCTCCCCTAGACACGGTCACTGGTTTCCATCTACCAACCTCCACTTGCCTAGCAATGAGGCAACTCAACCTCTCCATACAAATAACAAATAAATAAGGAGACATCGGGTCTCCTTGCCTCAAACCCCTCTTTGGCTGAAAACCATCCAACCGGTTACCATTCCACATTAGAGAAAGGGAGGAAGACTTTACACATTTCATAATAAGAGAAACAATAGTACCTGAAAAGCCAAACATTAGGAGAGATTGCTCCAAAAACTCCCAGCTCACCCTGTCATAAGCCTTTTCTAGGTCAATTTTAAAAGCAAGAATACCTTTCTTTGATTTGGTTTTCTTCATAAAATGGAGAACTTCCTGGGCTACAATGATATTGTCTGGAGCACCCCTTCCAGGAATAAACCCTCCCTGTAGAAGGCCAATGATATCTTGTAGAAAAGGTCGTAACCTCTCCACAATCACCTTAGTTATAATCTTGTATATGACATTACAGAGGCTGATAGGACGAAACTCTTTCATGCGAGACGGGTTATCAACTTTAGGAATCAGCACCACCAAAGTGTCAAACAGAGCACTATCCAGATCAAACCCAGCGAAAGCCTTCTTAACAAGTTCCCATACCTCTGTACCAACCACTTCCCAATATTCCTTGAAGAAAAAAGCCTGAAAACCATCGGCACCTGGGGCCTTAAAAGAGTTCATGCCCATAACCACCTTCCTAACCTCTTCTTTAGAAACATTTCTTGTGAGACTTTCAATAGCTTCACGAGATAAAGAAGGTAATTCCTGATCCCCCATCACATCAAGATCTACCTGTTCCACATTACAAAAAAGATCTCTATAAAATCCAATTGCACATTCTTCGAGTTCTTGCGGATCAGTACTCCATCTTCCATCCTCCAAAAACAACCCCTGAACTTTGTTACGCTTCCTCCGCATAATGGTTTGCATATGAAAGAACTTAGTATTCCTATCTCCAAATCTGACCCAGTGCTCTCAGGATTTTTGATACCAAAACAACTCATCTTGCATAAGCAGATTACTATATTCAGCCTGTAACTCCCTTTCTTCCTGTATAAGGGATAAAGCATAAACTCTCTCCATTCTATGTTGGATACTGGTCACACGCCTCTCCAATTCCCTCTTTCTTTTAAAAATATTCCCAAAGACATCTCGGTTAAAGGCCAAAGCATCATCTCTGACCTGAGAAAGGCAACGAATAGGATTGGGTCTACCCTTGTCCCAAGCACCCCTGACCACCGACGAAAAACTTGGGTGATAAGACCAAGCTACTTGAAAACGAAAAGGTTTTACCCCGACTCTTCTATCATTACCTTGACATTGCACCATAATGGGACAGTGGTCAGAATGCATCCTCGCCAAATTCTCCACATAGCTTTCCGGAAAACGAAAACACCAAGCATCAGTAGCCACAGCCCTATCCAGCCTCTTTGAGATGAACCGATTACCCTGCATATGTCTGAACCAAGTGTACAAGGATCCATGAGCTCCCAAATCAATCAAACCACACTCATCTAGGAGAGCTCCAAACCGCACTGCCCTTCGAGAGACAAAGTTCCCACCTTTAACCTCAGATGAAAGAAGGATCTCATTAAAATCTCCAATAGCTAATAAAGGACCTGAATAATTTCTGGAAAAATCTGTCAAAACCCTCCAAGCTTCTTCCCTTATGCTAGGAACGGGACTTGCATAAATTGCTGCACAGACCCAAGAGAAACCGCCATTCGAAAACTCAACACACACCACTTACGAATTCGCTGCCACGACATTGCAAGATACTCCAGGCCATGCAGAGAGCACCCAAATACCACCACTATGCCCCTGAGCTTCTTCAATATGAATAGGAGTATAACCTAATCTGTTCCAAAAGACAGCCACATTTTGGAAAGCACAATGAGTCTCTAAAATGATAAAAACGTACGGATGAAAATTCTTTACCAATTGTTTCAGATGCACCCGAGCCAGCTTATTACTAGCTCCTCTCACATTCCAAGCTATAATGTTTGCACAATCCATATTAATATTACTTGGAGTGAGACCCACACCTCAAATTATTTGAGGGTAGTGAGTGGGGTCTCCACTGTAACCACACTGTGCCCATTCTCAACCGGGGAATTCTGAAGAGAATTAGGCCTTAATCTCTTTAAATTGCTTCTGAATGGCATTTTAGAAGTCCCCGCGCCTTGCAAATAAGCCCCTACCTGTTCTGAACCAGGTCCTTGCTTGCCACTCGTCACACCTTGAGCAGAGGTAAAACCTGACGAAGCTAATTTAAAGTTCCTCGCTTGTTTTAGCACTTGATTGCCCTTACTTATGTGTAAAGATGATTCAACCCCATTGATGCCTTTCATAGCAGGTTTTCCTTTAGCAACATAATTAGAAGATTTATCCACATAAACTTTTTTGGACTTATCCTGGTCATGCCTACCCAAAAAGACCTTCTTGCCCTTTGCCTTTCTTTCCACCTTGGTCCACGTTGTATCCCCTGCATGTGCCCCTTCCATTACATGCACTTCCTTATCCTTATTCTTCTCTATCCCAATTGTAGCACTACCAAAAACAAAAGGCTTCTCAATATTAGAAGAAAATGGTACCTGATCCATCTTCTCATGATCTTGTTCCTTGTCTTCATTCACCCCTGTTTCATCAATGTTCGTCGAAATTGAACTAATCAGTCCACGCCAACATGCCCATAACAACCACACGTATTGCAGACCAACTCAAGGCTTTCATATTCAACATCCAAAACCCTCCCATCCACCTCAACACTACGAGTAATGGGAACGCCTAAATCAATCTCCACACAAGCCCTCGCATACTTCCCTCTTGCTGCCATCTTAGTTGCTACATCGACTTTCACTGGCTTTCCCACCGCAGCGGCAATCCTTAACATAGCCTTCTCATGGTAGTAACGAATCCCTAAGCCGTAAAAGCATACCCATACCATGGTGGATCCAAAAACCTCCTCCTCTGAATAGAACTCAGGTGACCATGGCTTTACAGCAAGATAGAACCCAGATATCATCCAAGGACCACCAAGTAATACCCTCTCCCGATCTTCGAAAGCATCAAACTTCACCAGAAAATAACCATTTCCTACATCCAGAACTTGAAACCCACCCTTCAATCTCCACACCATACTCAACTTATGCACCATCGCTGTGTAACTCATATGCTTGCCCAAGACTTTGACGACGATCGCTTCCTTATATGGTACAGATAACGCTGCCAGCCCTTCTTCTGAGAAGATGACCCGAGGAGGATGCGAATCCCCGTGGTTTCCTTTGATCACCTTGGCTAGCCTCTCTCCATCTAAAGCCTCATTCCAAAGCATAGGAGACAGAGACTTCTGTCCAGTCACCATGTCGCGAAAGGAAACCTTTTGAAAGCCATGTTTTTCCTTAGAAACCCTAGTACCCTCCTCCTTCTCACCAGATACAAACCCCCCGACGCTCTCCCCCTTAGTTCTACCGCCGACATTACCGGTTACCTCACTATATGTCACCCTCTTCGTGAACCCCCCGCTCACTCCGTCACTCATACCTAAACCCTAGCAGAAAGAGTACAGAAAGAGTGAATTTAGTTGGACAAAAAATAATGTTTACTTACTATATTTGTTTTATATTGTGTATACTAAAAAAAAAAAAACAGCTATGTATATACTAAACATTAATTACTGAATTAATTATTATATATTTGTGTAGAAATATATATATTATTTAATTTATTTTTAATTTATATTTTATATTTTAACATATTTTATATTAATATTTAATTTGATAACTGATTTTTTATGTACATATAACATAATTATATCAAATAATTTAAAAATGTTTTGTTTAGAAACATATAAAGGATAAACACATTTTATAGAAAAATAAAAGGAAAAGTCTAAAAAATTAACATTAGTTCATCAGCCATTTAATTTTAAAGTCAAGCAATAATTAGAATGAAAAAAAAATCTAAATCTAAAATAAATAAAAATATAAAAAATTTAAGTAAAAGAAATATTTAAAAGTGAAATAAATAAAATCAATTTATAATTTAAAATTTAGAATTTAGGGTGCTCAAATGTAGCTATCGGTAATGACCAATAATGTTTACTTACTATATTTGTTTTATATTGTGTATACTAAAAAAAAAAAAAAACAGCTATGTATATACTAAACATTAATTACTGAATTAATTATTATATATTTGTGTAGAAATATATATATTATTTAATTTATTTTTAATTTATATTTTATATTTTAACATATTTTATATTAATATTTAATTTGATAACTGATTTTTTATGTACATATAACATAATTATATCAAATAATTTAAAAATGTTTTGTTTAGAAACATATAAAGGATAAACACATTTTATAGAAAAATAAAAGGAAAAGTCTAAAAAATTAACATTAGTTCATCAGCCATTTAATTTTAAAGTCAAGCAATAATTAGAATGAAAAAAAAATCTAAATCTAAAATAAATAAAAATATAAAAAATTTAAGTAAAAGAAATATTTAAAAGTGAAATAAATAAAATCAATTTATAATTTAAAATTTAGAATTTAGGGTGTTCAAATGTAGCTATCGGTAATGACCAATAGCTCCGGGTGGGGTGGCGCAGTGGATTTGGACCCGCAACCTCTTAATTGAGTATGGAAAGACTATGCCATTTGAGCTATAATTCATTGGCAAATAAAAAGTTAGTTAGTATTGACTTAAATACAAAAAAAAATTATTAATCATCTAACTTTTGTATTTTAGTATCACTCCTATTTCTGTCCTTCAAAATATACAACGTAATAAATTAAATAAGTATTCTATTGTATTATTGTATACACACACGGCTTAATTTCTTGTTGTCTTCGTAGTTTTTCACCTACCTAAATTTTCATCTTTCACATTGGCATTCAAAAATGACGACTTTAATTGTATATCAGAAGAGCGAATACAAATTCACAAACTCTAAATAACTTGAATATATCTATACACACACAAATACACAATCATCATATATCATAGCATGACACAACTAATGGCCGACATCCTGATTCCTAAGGTGTTGTTCCATTGAACCATTATTTTAAAATTTAAAAGATCTTAAATACGTACTTAGTAGAGGGTCTGTCTTTAATAAGCATACACGTTTTGAGCATGTATGATGTGCACAAATTAATATTTGAGTTCATTCTGCTGCTATTAAAAATAAACTTAACATTGACATTGCTCTATTTTTATTCTTGCGTTCTGACTCAACAAGCTTATCTCCTAGAGGAGGTACAAACCACTGATCCATGAGCCATCTCCATACTGGGGTAGATGGTCCAGATCAAAACATAACGAAAGAAAGTGACTTCAACTCACATATATACACATTACACACACTGACAAAGCAAATAAACTTCAGATATGGGTGGATTACACATAAGATGTATATATGAACCGTTAGATTTGATCATAAATGATGAATCACATAAGTGGAGTCTCCCATTCTTCATTGAGTTGTCCAATTCTGATCATAGCAAATTGGTCACCCGGGAAACGTGGTTTTCCCATCATAAGCTCTTTAGAAACTTGATGCATGCTTGGTCGAGATTGTGGACTTTGGCTCAAGCATTCAAGTGCCCACTTTGTGATCCACGTTATTTCCCCAACAATTGATATTTCAGGAAGGGGAGGTCTCTGATCTATGACATCAACCAATAACAAATTGTATGTTATTCTCGCTGTTGATGGTGACAACAATGAACTTATTAGGTCCGCTGGATGCTTTCCCATAAGAATTTCCAAACAAAGCACTCCAAAGCTGTATACATCACATTTCTCTGTCACTTCCATAGTCTGAGCTAGTTCTACATTCAATAATTCAAATGATACACATGTATTGTAATAATTAATAAACTGTGATAATAATTTCCATGTAAAAATAAAAGGTAAAAGTAATGGACTTACCTGGAGCTCCATAGCCATAGGTGACTGCAAGTGTTGTCCAATTTGAATCTGGGTTCAAAAACTTAGCAGTTCCAAAGTCAGAGACATGAGCTTCATGATCTGAGTCCAACAGAATGTTCTTGCTTGATATGTCACGGTGAACTATGGGGGGTTTGCAATCATGATGCATATATGACAAAGCGTTTGCAACTCCTTTAACCACATTCACCCTCCTCTCCCAATCAAATGCAGTTGCTTGGTTTTCACTGCCAAGTGCTTGATCCAAACTGCCACCATCCAAGAACTCATAAACCAAAAATGAGAAGCGTGAATGCTGGCAATATCCGTATAGCTTTATGATGTTGCGGTGCCTCAATTCTGTCAGTGCTTCGATTTCATTCTCAAATGCTTTCAAATTGGACTTGTTCCCTGCATCTGATTCCTTATGAAGCTTCTTCACAGCAACAACCATACCTGAAGGCAACTCAGCCCTGTAAACGGATCCTTGCCCTCCAATTCCAATGAGATATTTGTCATCAAAATTATTGGTGGCATCAATGATAGTTTCAAATGCCATTTTTCCGTCATGGCTCCATATGGAAAAGTGTTCTTCTACTTGTTGCACTTCTTTAGCTGAGTTGTCTTTGTTTCTAGCACTTTTACAAAGAAAGTACAATGAAACAGCCACCACAGAAAGCACTAGTACTCCAAATATAACAAGAAATACCAATAACATGACCTTGTGACTTTTGTGCCTAGGACTGCTGCTTGGGCATGGCATCAAGCCAGTGACATTACCACATAAGCCTTTGTTATTTTTCAATGATTCAATTGTAGCACTCTGAAAGGCTCGGTTGTTGTCTGGAAGTGGCCCTTCTAACTGGTTATATGATATGTTGACATAAATCAAGCTTGACATACTGCTACTAAAAGTGTTTGGAATTGTGCCAGAGAGATTATTGTGTGAGAGGTTCAACAATTGCAACTGCTTCAGCTGTCCAAGCACCGACGGTATTGTTCCATTCAACAAATTCCCGCTAAGATCAAGAGAATAAAGAGGTTGAATTGGATCAAACTCAGAGGGGATGCTTCCATCTAGTCTGTTGTTGCTCAAGTTCAATTCCAACAAATTAGGCAACCCTACAACTTGTTTTGGAATGTTTCCTACAAGTTGATTGTTGCCTATCTTGAGATGAAGCAGGCTCTTCAAATTCCCTAGTTCTTTTGGTATCCTTCCAGTCAATTGGTTTGAAGAAAGTTGAAGCACACCCAGTTTAGTTGCCTCTGCAATTTGTGGGGGTATACTACCGGAAATATTATTGTTGGATATGATCAAGGTATCAAGATTAGGGCACCTCCCCCAGTTAGGAGAAATTTGGCCATGAAATTTATTGTCACTTATATCAATAAATCCCAAATTTGGATATATGCCAAAATCTTGTGCTATATCTCCTTCCAATTGGTTACCTTGTAGCCTGATTCTTTGAATACTAGAGCAATTCTTCAAGCTTCTTGGTACTGGACCGGTAAAGTGATTATTATCAGCACAAAATGACTCTAGTGATCCCCCTGAGCAGATTTGGGGAGGCAAATTTCCAGTTAAATTATTTTCAGATACTAAAAAGATCATGAGGTTGGTCATGTTTCTTATGGGTGGCGGAATGCTACCTTTAAGATTGTTGAAAGACAATTCAAGCAGCGAGAGCTTCTTTAAGTTTCCAATTGTGTTGGGAATAAATCCGAAGAAATTGTTTTCTTGGAGACTAAGTCTTTTCAAGTTGATCAAATTACCTATGGAGACAGGAATTGATCCAGAAAAATTATTGACGCGCATGAACAAGTAGATGAGCTTAGTCATGTTTCCAACAGTGGAAGGAATGGACCCAGAAAGATTGTTTCCATGAAGTACAAAGCGTTCCAAATTGGCCAAGTTTTCTAAGGAAGGAGGGATTGATCCAGATAGTCGATTGCCATCAAGGTATAGCCAGGACAAGTTAGACATGTTCCATATGAGGGATGGGATTGGGCCAGAGAGGGAGTTATTTGAAACAAAAAAGTGAATCAGATTGCTAAGGTTACCAATGGTAGAAGGGATAGTTCCAAAGAGAAAGTTTGTTGATAAAACAAGTACCTCAAGCTTTGTCAACATTCCAATTTCGTGGGGAATGGAACCACTAAGCTTATTACCTGCTAGATCAAGATACTTGAGGCTGTTCAAATTTCCAATCTCAGGAGGAATGTGGCCAGAAAGATTGTTCTGGGCTACATCTAGGTATGATAGGTTGGTCAAATTTGCTATGGAACTGGGTATCGCTCCACTAAGATAAATACACAGGGAAAGATCAAGCCCGTGTAAACTCGTCAATGTCCACATCTCCTTAGGGATGGTACCCTCAAAAGCGTTCAAAGACAAGTTCAAAGTATTGAGTTTGGATATGTTACCAATGTGTGGTGGTATGGTTCCATAGAAGAAGTTGTTGTAGATATTAAAGGTGAGGAGGTTGGGGAATGATGAGAAGCTGAGAGTGTGGAGTGTACCTTTCAGATTATGATTTTCAAGATTTATTGCCGTAACGGAATTGGCTCTGTCGCATGCAATGCCGTGCCATTTGCATGGATTCGTACCTGCCCACGACGACAACACACTGGTGTTCTCAAGGCTGGCCTTCCACTTTAAGAGTGCACTTGCTTCACTGTTCTCACTTGAAGCAGCAGCAACAAGATGTACACACAGGTACATGAGCATAATGCCCCTGCTGTATGTGCTACCTTCAATCTTTGGATACATTGGTAGAGTTCTTTTCAATGTTAATTTATGTAAATGGATGTTGTATTGGTGATATATATATATGGCCACAGATTTCTTACTCCTAATTTTGTATAGGAGTATGATTCACCACCACTAAAATATTTACAAAACAAACCCTATTTCTTTTATTTTTGAAAGAATTAATAATTAAATATTTGCCCTCTACTTTTTTTTTGTTTTACACATTTCTCCAATTTCTTTAATCTGAATTTCAAAGACTAGAGAGTCCTGCTAGGGCTTTTGCCTTTCTCTCTTCTTCCCATCAACGTTGCTCGCTCCTTATTCCTCCCCTTCCACGGTAGCTCGCTTTCTGATCCTCTCCCTGCGCCGTGGTCGTTCTCTGATCCTCTCCATCCACGGAATTGCTCGTTCTCCCCTATATAGTGCTTGTTCTCTGATCGTCGACGCCGCAACACGTTGCCGCTGCGCCGCCGCCGCCGCTGCTACACTCGAGTCCACCACTTTATTATTTTCTGTCGCCTCTCTGTTCCTCTTCTTCACCAGCGACTCTGATCTCTGTCCTTCTCCCTCCACCTCTGCCTCTGCGACCTACTCCTTTAAGGTTCCATTTTGTTTTTATTTTTATTGTACTTTATTTTCTTTTCTATGAAAATTTTATGTGAATTTGAATGTTCTTCGTTTGCCAGAATATTGAATGATGTTTTGATTTCAAAAGAATTTGACAATAAACTAGTGAAAAGTTTCAAAATGGATTAGGAGTCCTTGATTATGCTTGAATGATTGAATTTGATTGTTGTGATTTGGTTGGTAGTAACTCTTTTGATTTCTAATTGAATAAGGTTCCTACTTTTTTGTTGTTTGAAGTTTAACTTCTATTGTGAAAGTAGGGTAATGATTGGAAAAAACTAAAATACAAGACATGGCGTCTTGCATGAGGGAACTCATTGGATTAGGAGTAAATTTCAGAGATTGTATCATTAGGAAGTCAATAATGTTTCCAATTATGCTGATTTACTGGGTAAAATAAAATAAAATAAAGATGACTAAGGAAAGAGATTTGATTGAGTTTACCTCATGATGTATTTTGTAAAACTTGTTAGTTTAAACTTCAGAAATATTTTGATTTAATTGCTAGGTTATTGTTAATTGGAATCAATTTGTTAAAGAACAAATCAATCAAAGAGGACAAATAAAAAACCTTTCATACTAAATTGATGGAGCCCTCTGCCACTTTTATCAGGTCCAACTGCTGTTGACCTCTCTTTTTCTTATTGCTACTGTGTGATATAATCAATTAAAGGAACAAAGAATTTCGATTAGTAGCAAAATCAAAGGCAGATAATTGCCACTTATATGTAATAGAACACTACCATATTCATACTTATTCCAATTTCTTTTTTGATATACTCAGTAAAAAGAAGCCTTTAGTATAAAATATATTCAGATCAATTAAAAAAAAATCAACAATTCTTCCATAAAAGCAAAAATACAATAAACGTAAAATCAACATGTCAAAGTTGAATTGCACTCTCAATCTTATGAACAATAAATTTTTTTTTTGCTAATTTGTCGCTGTAACACATTTTCGTCTTGTCCCACACTTTTGTATGAGAGCATGTAAATATAAAAAGCACTGAGTAATGATACATCTTTCTAACATGTACTCTTAATAATCCTCAATATGATATTATATTTCAAGGCTTATAAAACTTGCTGTTCTGCATCCATGTTTTAAAATGATTTTGTTGTAATTTATCTTTGTTGTAGTTAGACTGGCTAAGCTAGCTGTTGACAAGGTCATGACTGCACCATGCGAGACATCAATTTTATATCCAAAGCATGGTGGAAATCTGCACTGTTTCACAGCAATAACACCTTGTGCTGTGCTAGACATTCTTTCACCTCCTTATAGAGAAGATGAAGGAAGGAAGTGTACTTACTATCATGATTATCCATATTCAACATTCTGTAAGTAACTCTTCGAACTATCACTTATATTCCATGCACCATAGGATATGCATTGGTACTCGGTAGTAGGAATGATCTTAGAAGTTCTATAAACTCAATTTGCTCCCTTTCTTGAGTTTTGAAGCCTCTGATTGAAGATGTATAAGTTTAGTTATATTTTTAGTTTTTTCCCCCTTAGAAAGTTATCATCCTTTTCAAAACTTGCAAATCACTTATAAATAGATTTTTAGTTTTTTCCCCTTTGAAGCTGCTCTATCTCATATCATTTCATATAAATACCAACTCAAATAGATTTTCCAGGAGCATCAAAAAATAGATAATTGCTATAGTTGAGGATCTACTTTCTTTCTGGATTCAACCATTAAAATGTGCATTAGGCAGTCTGTAGCAGTTGCAACTTGGTAAGCATGTAAGTACTTTTGTAAAATTTTGCATTGTGGTATTATTATTTTGTGTCAATCTTTTCTCAAGCTAAATTTGTCCCTTTCGGTTCTGCTTTTGAAGCTAAAAAGGAATACATCATTGTGTATTTATCAAGCAGGTTATGATCATTTTTCTTTATGTGAGGTCCAAGCAAACACTTTTTGTAGAGTCCCTCTACATCACAATTAGTGTATTAACCTGAACGAATGAATGATCGGATGGTTAAATTCTTTTCTGGTTTACCTGGAGTTCTTCACTCATAGTCCTTCAACTTTGAGGTGTGATTGCAATTCGAGCTCTCTAGCCAAAAAGTTCATAAGCAACGGCTGTCTATTGTATCATTGATTTCACCAATTACTTTATGCGTTTATGTTCTTGTACAAGAATTCTGTATATATGCTTAGTAGTGCTTGTAAGTTTTGACTTTTGAGATTTGTTTGTAGCTTTGATTTGGAAAATAGTAAAAATTTTTACCTTGCCATAGATTTTTTTTATCTCTCACATTGGGAGGTTTAGTGCTCATAACAACTACACTCACAAAATGACAAGCACTTAATTTATGATGGGGCCATAAGTTATGATGGGACCAGAATGAGACAACGGTAGTTTGATACTACAGTTTGAGCAACCTGAAAATATTATTACTTTTTATAAAACACTTGAGCTACTTTTGTCTTATAAATCAGAAGGACAATATCAAAATTTTGATTTTTAGTAATAATGAATGAGTATACAATGAATCCCAAATTGTGGTGGGAGGGAAAATTATGCAGCAAAAATACACTCATTGCATGTTGTCCAAATTGAGGTAGAAATTAATATAGGCAAACTACTAAAACAAAAAATAATAAATACATAGCTACATTTACTATTTAACAACTATCATCTCAACCTAGTGGGATGGACAAGATTTTTACTGCTATTATTATCTTCACTTCGATCATTGATCTTTCCACCTATTCGCTTTCTATCCCTGCTAGAGTCTTTTTGCTCATGATGATAATTGCCACGGATCGCAACGATTCTCCTCCAGTCCTCCGTTCCTACAAGAAAGAATGATAAAATAGTGATAAATGAGAATCAGATTATAGCAATGCTGAATCATCTTGCTTTTGCTCTTCAGTTATGTATAATACAGAGTTCAAGAAAGGGAAAGAACATACATCACCGAATAGGATCTCGTCGGTCTCAAGCATGTGGATTATGTGTCCGATTTTAGGTTTCTTTGTGGCATCTGGATCAACACATTTAAGAGCAACCAACAGAGCAAAGCTTAAGAGCCTTTGAAGACGGCTTTTCAGGAAGTTTCGGATCAATGAGTTCCTCTGATTTTCTATTGCCAACCATAACTTTCAACCACTCAATTAAATTAACCTGCAAATATACCAAATTCTAGTTAGAAAAACAGAAAAAGAGAGAAACTAATCAGCATAGAACAGTGTAAGAAGATTAAAACCAAAACTGTATACTATTATTGGTTATAGCCTCTAACCTCTCCTTGGGATTTACTATAATCAACAGGACTTCTGCCGGTAATTATTTCCATAATAAGTATCCCAAAGCTATAAACATCACTCTTCTTAGTCAGCATTCCAATGCATGCATACTCCAGTGCAACATAACTATAGAATAAGAAAAGAGAACATGAACTTTGAAGCCTGAAATATTTGAGTATAGAAAGTGAAACTAATTGATAAGGGAAAATGTTTGGTTAACTCATACTAACCCAAATGTCCCCATCATACAAGACACCATGTATTGTATTTTAGTTCTTCAAAATCATTGTCCTACTTCCACAAAAAAGTAGGAGCCTTATTCAATTCGAAATCAAAAGAGTTACTACCAACCAATTCACAACAATCAAATTCAATCATTCAAGTATAATCAAAGACTCCTAATCCATTTGAAACTTTTTATTGGTTTATTATCAAATTCTTTTGAAATCAAAATAACATTCAATACTCTGGCAAACGAAGAACATTCAAATTCACATAAAATTTTTTGATAGAAAAGAAAATAAAGTACAATAAAAATAAAAACAAAATGGAACCTTAATAGGTCGCAGAGGAAAAGGTGGAGGGAGAAGGATAGAGATCATAGTCGCTGGTGAAGAAGAGGAACAGAGAGGCAGGCGACAGAAAATAATGAAGTGGTGGACCCGAGTGTAGCGGCGGCGGCGGCAGCTTGTTGCGACGTCGACAATCAGAGAACAAACACGATACAGGGGAGAACGAGCAATCCCGCGAATGGAGAGGATTAGAGAACGACCACGACGCAGAGAGAGGATCAGAGAGCGAGCTACCGCGGAGGGGAGGACCAAGGAACGAGCGACGTTGATGGGATGCAGAAGGGCAAAAGCCCTAGCAGAGCTTTGGACTCTCCTCCTCAGATTAAAAGAAACAGGAAGAATGTGTAAAACAAAAAAACGCAGAGGGCAAATGTTTAAATATTAATTCTTTCAAAAATAAAGAAACGGAGTTTATTTTGTAAATATTTTACTGATGGTGAATCATACTCCTATATGAAATTAGGAGTAAGAAATCCGTGGCATATATATATATATATAACTTGTCATTTTAATTAAGGTAGAATTAGGCTACGTATACACTAAAATTTGTCACCAAAATTAGTTACAGTATAAAATATATAATAAAATATAAATACATATTGAAAATAAATTAAATCACACATGTATTTATATAAAATATATTAATTACTAATTTTAGTGTATAAATAACAATTTTAGTTAAGGTAATAGTCAATTTCTTGTTTTTCCACCAATATATCATATTTTAACAAGGCACATATATAATAACTATTATTATCTTTTTAATGGTTAGAGTGATTGTGTAATTTTGGTAATACTATTAAAATTAAAATTAATTTTTTATTATTTATTAATATTTTTAATTTTAAAATAATAAAAAAATAATTTCAAATAATAAAAAAAATTAATTTTAACAACACTCTTAAAATATAATTGTCTGTCTAATGGATAATAGTAGCATATTCACCGAATCATTATTCTCATGCGCTTCACAATTCACCCTACTCTGAAAGGAACAAACATTAGCCATTAGCCATTAGCAGATTAACTATTTTTTTTTTCGGATAACTTAACAAATTTCAGTGAATGTATTTTTCCAAATTTCTCTTCCCTATTTTTTTATTTTCCCATTTTCTCATAATTTTTTATTTGATCACCATCCATCTTTAAAAAATAATAACAAAAAAAAAATGTTATAAAACACCAGAAGAAAAAAGAGAATGAAAAAAAAAATAATTATTTTTTGTTTTTAATAATTTTTAATTAATTAAAAATTTTATTATTATAAAAAATTTTAATATTCTTTTTCTATTAAATAATAAAACACATTTAAATTTTTTTTGTTAACTAAGTTCAACAGACTTTTAAAGAGTAATTCTCATATACTAACAATCAATTTGAGCTTTTAGACTGAAAACTCAGAGATAACAGTACAAGAAGGCTGCACAGCAGATACATGAGGTACATACAGTACTAAATTATTACATAGCAGTATAGCACACAACACATGCTAGCTAGCTAGCTATTTGAAAAGAAGATATATATTTAACTTCAGTTGCGGCGTTGGACTACAATAGGACTCCTAACTGTGTGTTTTCCATCTGTCCATAGCAATTCTCCGAACTGATAGTTATATTGATGAATTACACTCGATGCCTGTAGAGTAACTTGGAATGTCTTCTGTTCATTTAATTTAATGAAAGTGAGGGAATTGGGCACAACAGTAATTTCGCATCCATCCAGTTTGGCAGTTGCATTATATGTGCCCGGGGGACCTACGTTGGTGAGTGTACGAGTAACTGTTATTGGACTCAACCTTAAATTTGGCAACGTGATTGAAGGGTAGTTCAAATCATTTATGCTGTGAGTTCCTTTACAAGTGAATGTTCTGTCGAAATTTAGTGCTGAAATGAGTTGTTGATCGTATCCAGATGCACATAAGAAGTTCAGATAATCATTGAGGTGTAGATCGTAAACAAGTCCTGGCTCTATTGCAAGATTGGGTTGAACATGTCCAGAACCATAAGCAAAGGGTGTTGCTAGCTTCTCATCAGATGCATCTCGAATCGGCCTGTTAGTGTTGTCCCGTGTGGTTGCTGAAAAACACACGCATACTTAAGTTGGTTAATAAATCTTTGTATATGTAAAAGCATCAAATACTTTTATGTTTTTATCTATATTATCTACTATATATGCCGATAGATAAAGAAATTATCTCATTTAATTGTCACCCGATGCAATTTATGATTTCAGTTTTGCCATTGTATGTATTTTTCAAAACACATATATACAAGGTTAGTAATAGAGTTTGTATGATGAAGGATATCGAGGAGAAAACAGAATTGTTTATTGAATTGAACTTGCCCAAGTATTTTCATGGTATTAACTACACCTGTTTTTTTTTTTGAATTAAAGGGAGCTCAACACAATAGAGTGGAGCAGGTACAATGCCACATGGTTCATGAAAACATAAATTACACACAACGCCTTATTAACTTCGACATTGTGTCAACAACCAAAGGGTTCACTGCCAATCCATTCCTCTGCAGCCGCAAATGACTTGTTTATAATTTCCCGCATACTTGAACTGTGATTTCGAAACAGCCTGCTATTCCTTTCTAACCAGATTGTCCAGATAACAGCAAAGAACCCAAGGAACCACCTCTTTCTCTCCACCTTCCATATTGCCATGTTTATCCAGCTTTCGAAGTGTTCCTTAAGATTACCGGGAGGGCACCAACTCCTACCAAACGCATGCAGCCAAGCACACCACACCTGCCAGGTGATATCACAACCAAGAAACAAATGGAACCCAGTTTCCTCAGACTTAGAGCACAACACACACAGCGTATCATGCTGATCAATAACACGTAGTCTACACAACCGGTCCTTAGTATTCACCCTTCCAATCAGCACAAACCAAGACAAGAGCTCGATCCTTGGAGGGACAAACCCTTTCCAAATGGCCCGCGTGAAACTATAACTTGTAACTTCAGCCGGAAGGGCTTCCGCTTGCATCATCTGTGTAAAAGAGTTCGTTGAATAAACACCTGTGTTATCAAATTTCCAAATCACCGTATCCTCTCTTTCATTTGTAGGCTTAGCTGACTGTAATGTCTCATGAAGTTGTCCTACCAGATCCAACTCCCACTGAAACAACTCTTTTCTCCACTGAAAGCTCCAAATCCAGTCCAAGCCATCCCAAAACCCACAATCTCCTACATAGGCGCCGGTAAGGGCTGAAACCGAGAAAAGTCTAGGAAACTTATCTTTCAACGTCCCGTTAGGCAACCAGCTGTCCTCCCAAAAGCGGATTGTTCTGCCATTCCCGAGCACCCTGGACAAACCACTTATCATCTTTTCTCGCAGTCTCGGCTCACAGACCTGAAGCTGACAGATATCCTTCCAAGGACCTCCTCGGATGGGCACAGGCTGGTCACGCAGCATTACCGCAGGATCCATATTGGTACATGAGCAAACCACCTTCTTCCAAAGTGGGCAATCTTCTCTTGAGAACCTCCACCACCACTTGAATAGCAACGCAGAATTTCGAATAACTGCATCCCCAACTCCCAGTCCACCTGCTTTCTTTGGAGCCATAATAACTTCCCATTTTACAAGGGGTAACCCTTGCCTCCCCCCATCTGAACTCCACAAGAACTGTCGTTGTAATGAAATCAGCTTCTCAGCCACTGCCTTTGGCATCTTGTATAAGCTGAGGTAGTAAATAGGGAGGCTACTAAGCACCGACTTAATTAGGACCAACTTGCCTGCCTTGTTCAGAGTCTTCGCTTTCCACAAACTCAGCTTCCCCTCAACCTTGTCAATTACTGGTTTCCACGTCTTCAATCTTTTCGGATTTTCACCCAAGGGAATGCCCAGATATCTTATCGGTAGAGACGCCTCCATACATCCCAATAACCGACACATCCTGCTGACCCACAGCCTATCACAGTTGACAGGGATAATGTTGGACTTCTCAAAATTTATGCTCAGGCCAGACATCAGTTCAAAACATCGTAGCAGTCGCTGATAATTCCTAATGGTCGCCTCTTCAGGTGGGCAGAATAGAATAGTATCATCTGCAAACTGTAAGTGAGACAACTCAATACGATCCTTCCCAACCAACAACGGAGAGATGCGTCCGTTCCTTACTGCCTCGCCAATCATCCTATGTAGGACATCCACGACTAGAACAAACAGGAAGGGTGATAGCGGATCTCCTTGTCTCAACCCCCTCTCCATTTTAAATGGCTTCGACGGTGATCCATTGATAAGAACCGACATAGAGGCAGAGCAAACACATTCCCTGACCCAGCCCCTCCATCTCTGACCAAACCCCATCTTCTGTAACACAATATCCACAAAGGCCCACTTGACTCTATCATAAGCCTTCTGGAAATCTAGCTTGATTATTGCGGAGCTCCTTTTCCTTGATTTCAACCAGTGCACAGTCTCACAGGCAATCAAAGCTCCATCATGTATTTTCCTGCCCTTCACGAACGCGCTTTGAGTCTCACCCACAAGATCCGGCATTACCCTCCTCATTCTCTGAACCAGCACCTTAGAAATTACCTTATAGACACACCCCACCATACTAATTGGCCTTAGATCCTTTATTTCTCTCGCACCAGTAAACTTTGGTGCCAGCGCCACCCAAGTGACATTCGACTCACTAGGCAGTTTACCGGACTGGAAGAAACCTGACACCGCTCCAGTGAATTCGCCACCTAATTCTTGCCAGCACTTCTTTATAAAGTTCATATTATATCCATCGCTGCCCGGAGCCTTTGTTGACTCACAATCCCAAACTGCCTCCTTTATTTCTGCAGGTGTTGGCATCAGCTCTAGCTCTCTTGCCTCTTCCTCAATAATCCGCGTTACTAGCCCATCCCTAAACCCAATATTCGGTGACGGCTCCTGATGGTACAAGTCCTTGTAGAAATCTCGTATAGCAATTTTTATCCTTGCTTGATTCCTAACCAATCTCCCATTAACCATTAAAGCATCAATCCGATTGGATCTCCTTCGCGAAGAGGCCAGGGTGTGGAAGTAGCGTGTGTTTTTATCCATCTCCTTTGCATGGCGAGACCTTGACATCTGCTTCCAGTGTAATTCCTGACGTATGTACCATTTTTTACAACAGCTCACAAGCGCCTTTCTCCTAGCTTCAACAGTCCCATCATCCACTCCAGAGCTTGTCATATCATCCACTTTTTTAATTTCATCCTCAATCTGTGTAATCCTTTTATCCACATCCCCAAAGTTCTTTTTATGCCAACTGCTCAATGGACTTGTCAAAGCCTTCAATTTTTCCATGAACTGCCGGTCGCCTAGAGCTCTCCACTCTTCTTTTACCATCTTTAGAAATCCAGCATGCGTGAACCAAGAATCTAAACTTCGAAACGGCCTTGGCCCCCCTCTCAACTGATAGACCTCCAAGATCAACGGACAATGGTCAGATAACCCTCTTGGTCCACCCCGCAGCCTAGTTTCCGGAAACATATCTAGCCACTCCAAACTCACCAGAACCCTATCAATACGACTGCAGGACTGCCCTCTGAACCAAGTGAACAACCGGTCAGTGATTGCCAAGTCCACTAACTCCATATCATGTATCCATGATGTAAACTCCGCGGCAGTCACCGTCAAAGAATCAGCGCCCTTCCTATCCTCTACCTGGGTTATCTCATTGAAATCCCCCAGATAGCAAAACGGAACCTGACACATTCCAAATAGGAAACTCAATTCTTCCCATGTAGCAAGCTTTGCCCCCCTCTCATGTGGGCCATAAACCAGACAGAAAGCACAAGGAAAGTTATTCCGAAGCAACACACCCTCCACACACAACCACCGACTCCCCTTATAGCAATTATTCAACTGAAATACTGTCTCATCCCACATCAATAATAGCCCTCCAGAAGCACCAGTCGACCCAATATACTCCCATTTGACAGCATCAGCACCCCACAATTGCACTACATCAAAGGTTGTCACAACTTCTTGTTTTGTCTCTATCAATCCTAACATATTTACCTTAAATTTCCTACGAAAATTCTTTATCATGCTTAATTTACCCACTCCCGCCAACCCCCTAATATTCCAGGAACTAAAAATCATTTTGAAACATTTCCACACACCTTTTTCTGAGTTTTCGGTCTACTCCGCCGTGTTTTCTCCTTCTGCTTAGCCAACCTTTTCTTCTCCGCCAGTGCCTCGTTCTGAGCCTGGAGTATTGCCATGATGTCATCTTCCTCATCATACTGCTCGGCTCCAGATTCCACAGCAAGCTTCCAAGCTTCCCGGTTTTCCATCATTTCAGCTTCCCTTCTATTATTATCAGACATGTCTTGTATGGCTTCATTCCCAGCCACAGAAATTTCATTCGTCAATTCCACCCAGTGATTCCCTGCAGTCCCCGATGCTGGATCTACTGCCCCCTTGGAGTCCCCTGTGGCATCAGCCTTCCCACAAGCCTCTCCCCCCGGTTTGGGTTCCCTGGCTCACCCCCATGCAAAATTATTTCCACCCGTGGGTTTCCCAGGCGGAGCCCGTCCCCCACCATCTGACCGCAAGCCCCGGCCCCCCGGCCGCCTGTACCCGCGCCACCAGCAGCCACCCCCGACGCCGTTTCTCCCTGAGATAGCACCACCACCAAGCCACCGTCCTTTACCAACAAGTTTCCCGCTTCGGTCTCCCCTGAGTCCACCTCCGATCACGTTGCTTGACTTCCAGGCTGGGCGGCCCCGAGCCCCACCCTTCTACTCGTCCTGGCCAAAGGATCCGTTGCCAGACCCCGCGAGTCCATCCTAGCCCCACCGCCATCAGACCGAGTCCTGCCCGGCACCGGTTCCCCTTCCGCCAAACCCACCACTGCGTCACCATTCGTCACCACCATCGGCCCGTCACTCAAACCCCCCTTGGCCGTCGTAGGCGCTGAGGCCCGAAGGTCGCAAGTCGGCCTTCTGCGTCCCACCCTGGTAGCGCCGTTAGTGCCATCAACCCTACTGCTCTCCACACAGCAGCGTTCCACGGGCGTGTTTTCACCAACCCGACCCGCCCGCAAGGCCCCCTTCCCATTGCCTTCATGCATTTCCATCTGAGGCCCAGTACTTAGGCCCACTTCTAATCCCTCATTGACCTCAACATTTGGGCCTTGTGTGTTTTGTTCCCAGTTAGTTACCTTTTTTTGGATGACTCCATTTGGGCCCCATCCCAATAACACTCCCTGCCCGACCCATGTGCCATCATCCCTCCCTGCACCGTGCTTGTTTTTCCATTCCCAATCTGCATCTGGTCATGTACTACCGTTACTGCACCAGGATTAGCCATTACCATTCTAGGAGAAAAATCCGCACTCCTTTCTGTTGCAACTTTCAAATTCAAAAAATTATTTCCCCATTCATTCAAGATCTCAGGCTGAATTACCGCTCTACCCTCCTGGATCTCCTCCATCCTACACGGCATGGCCATCAATTCGGCTGTCGTGTCCCGTCCCGCCACCGTGCTAGAAGTGCGTCGACAGTCCGGCCGATCAATTTTATTCGCTTGATGTTGGGCCACAGCATCCTGTGCCAAGTCTCCCGACGGTTCCCACGCATCCGCACCCAACTCCGTTACATGAACGTCGAAGCCACCCGACCCAACAGTTAACCGGAGGCTGTCAGATATAGTCTCTAACCTCCACGTATCAACTAACACACGTCCAGCCCAGAACGATGTGGCTGAGCGTGTTGCCGCATCTACCTCAATAACTTCTCCCCACTGGCCCCCAATTGCACAGAAAGTCTCTACCGTCTAAACATGCAGCGGAACTCCATAACACGTAAGCCACACCCTTCTCTTGTCACAGCGTTCCCGTTCCTTCCAACGGCAGACTTGATGAAAAATCTGCGGGATCCCATCGACAGAGCTTTTCAGCACCTCCTCTGCACTCTGGACACTATCGAAGATCAACAGAGCCTTATATCTCCCCATATCGCAGATTTTGACAACTTGCGGCCAAACCTTCCGGACGGATTCGCTTAAGGATCGAACATTGAATGCTCTCGTTGCACTCCCAACGACACTCCGATTCAGCCATTCTAAGTTATCCTGTGATGCAGATATCTCCAATCCCCTCTTCTCCACCAAAAGTGGCTCCGCTGCAGGTGTAGGGGCTGAAATGACTAAAGGCATCCGACCAACCCCATGACTCCTGTGCTCAGATGACACTAGTTCCCCTGCACGCATCTCTTTGCCAACATTGACTCCCTGCTGCTTGGGCTGAATCCGACTCCCAGCCATCCCCTCAACAGTAGCTCCCCGCCCCTTTGACTCGTCTCTCCTATATTTGGCTTCCCCTACAAAGATCTCCGATCCCCTTATTCGCAAGTGATTCATCTCCGCAATCGCTTTCAGAGCTCCCCCCTTTGTGGTGTACCTTATGAACGCGAACAGGTAAACAACTCCATTCCTCATCTTCCTAGAAAGATAGATATCGTTTATCCTCCCCGTCCAAGAAAACTTATCAAATAACTCCCGTTTCGAAATGTCACATGGTAATCTGTCCACAAACACACTCAACGAATCCCGTTCCAGGCACACGTACTCCTCACGATTCCAAACTCTCGGGTCCTTCTCCAATCTGGTTGAAGCACTATACCTACCCTGCCCTTTGTTCCCCCACCGTGCGCTATCCCTCCTGTTTTATTAACTTATATATTTTATATTATTGTATGTTCTATGTAATGCATATATTAATAATGCCATGAGACAATATTGTTAATAAAAGTGGAATACAATATATATTGGTTTAAGTGTTTAACCAACTGTTAAAATGACTTTTACATAGGGATCGCAACACTATCCAAACTTGTGGGTATCTATCCCATCCCTACTCGTTTGGAGCAGGTAATCACCCATCTCGCACCGGATCAGATTTTTAGCGGGACGAATTTTTGGAAGGAGGGGATCGGATTTAGGTAATACCCGTCTCTACCCGCCCCGATATATATATAATATATAATGTTAATATATAATATGTATAATATATATAAAATAATTAATAAATTATTAATAATATTGTATCATATTTAAATTTTTATTTTAATTTATATTATGTATGTGATGATGGTTATATAAAATTTGAAATTTAATTTTATTTATTGGAGTTTAATAATTATAGGGGCGGGGTGAGTTAGGGTTCAACATTTTACTATTCGCAGGTAGAAGTGAGACGAATTTTATGCAGATTGTTGTACGGCAGAATGGAGTCGGATAGAGCAAAAATTCTCCCCTACCCTCTCTATTGTCACCCTATTTTTACAGGACATAGGCTATTATACTTGTTTTATTTATAGTATATTATTTTTTGACATTTTAAAAAGTTGGCAAGTTGATGAAAAAATGGTGTTGTGGGTAATAATAATCTACCACTTTCAAAAAATAGCTTGGAGCTACTTTTTCTTTTTCAAGATAATGAACTTTCAGTTTCATAGCTTAAAAGGAGGTTAGGATATAGACTAAGTAATACCAAAAAGGAGATTTTCACCTAAAAAGGAGTAAAAGTAACAAATTAAATAATTTAAAAAAAGGACTAAAATTTTACTAATATCATTTTAATTCATAAATATTATAATATTAGAAATAATAATTTTATTTGGGTTAACTATTAATTTGGTACTCGAAAAATACAGTCACTAACAAAAAATTCATAAAAGATATTATCGACAAAACAACCTTGAATGATTTGAAAATGAGACAAAAATAACTAATAATTATTATATTTTTTATAAGTGACAAAAAAAAAACTTTTATATTTAGCAAACAACTTATCCATTTTATCTAAATTTTTGTGGTAACATTTGAATAAATATTTAGAAGGTGCACACAAAAATTAGAACAAAAGTTGATATCTAGATATTTATTTTTATTTTTCTAAAAATATAGTTATTCACAATAAAAAAAGTTTAACAAAAAATCACGTGACATAAAATTATCACATTTTTCTAATAATAAATAATAATTACAAAAATTTGTATCAAAATCTGATCTCTAAAATTATTTTTTAAAATATATATTTAATATTTAATTTTTTGTCGCGTTTTTAAATCTTTTCGGGACTTATTTTGTTGTTAGAATCTTTTTGTTTTTCGATTTTGCTAGGTAGACAATAACTTTTATAAACAATGTGAATAATAATGGACTCTAGAATTGACCTAGTAAAGTAAAAAAATAATTTACCCCAAATTATCTCCTGAATCTTAACATTACGATAATCATTTGCACACCTAGTAAATTAAACATCCGATATATTCATTGTTCACATCGTTTAATATTCTTGTTGTCTTCCTATATATTTTTTTTTTATCAGCAACGTAAATTTTTTAGTACCATTTTGTTAATTTACTCATTTTATATTTCTCTGTCTGTTATATTTCTGTCTTATACTGTCTAAGCTCTAAAATCTAAATACAAGTATAAAACCTTAGGAAAACACACTATCAAGCATAATTTTACTGTGTACTTACCACTAATGGTGATCATGTAAGGCGTGATACTGTAGTCAAATTAAAAAATTATTTAAGGTGATAATTAAGGAGATATACGTTACCAGTAGTCATAATTGCTGATTTAATAGCTGCAGGACTCCAATTTGGATGACGAGTTTTGAGAAGTCCAGCAATACCAGCAACATGGGGGCAAGACATAGAAGTTCCTTGCATTACATTGAATGGAAATCCCCGACGATTGTCTGTCAATAAGTTAGATACACTTGCAAATAGAGAATAGGCAGCCAGTATGCTCACTCCAGGTGCACTCACATCAGGCTAAAACCAAAACCAGTATCAATATATGCATTATTTTAGATTAAAAAAAAAAACTAAGTATTATTACTTGTAGTAAACCTTAAGTATGGATGGCTGAATTTCATTGGGCCCTCTTGAGGAGAACGCAGCCATAACTGGAGCTGGCTTTCTTCCATAGACTGTTTTAGCCGGAGACAGTCTTATTGTGCTGGTAGTAGGCGTTACGGGACCCCTGGAATAAAAATAGAAAAAGTATAGTTAGCGTACTTGCTTGTGGCTACGGGAAATTATTACTTAATTAGTTAATTTAAATAAATAATTCAAAATTATTTTATTTGATATTTTTTATTATCACTGAATAATTTTGCATACAATAAATATTAAATTGAATAAAATAATATTAAATTATTATCACTCTAATATTGCGGATAATAATGATAATAAAGGGACGGAACTAGGGTGAATAATTTACGTGGCAGTTATGACATGTCTTGAATCTGGACTTCCACCTACTTCTCCACTTTCGGTGTTCACACCTGAGAAAACCTGGGGCTCAGCAAGAACTGTATTCCCCTGGTTCTTTTGGTTGCGCACGATGATTCCCTTTGCACCAGCTCTTAGAGCTTCCTCACCCTCAGACACTGATTTTATGCTATTTTCTCTATAGCATTCTACTATTTTGCCCCTCACTTTTGCTGGATCAAGTGTTCCTCGTCTACAAAATTGGCTGCACAAGAAACAACACGCATGCAGACATATATCGGACCAATAATTAACAAACAAGAGAAGTACTAGGGGTTAACAACTTTTGTGATTGTAGCCATCAAATAGTTATCTATGATGATTTTAATAGTGTGAGATTACTCACTTCACTTTTCTTTTGTTAATTACATGTTGACCAAAATTTAATAAAGTTGCTGAACCCTAGACTTTTCCAACAAATAAACCTTAAGATATAGCTTGTACTTACGCATCTCTAACGGACGCATTGGCAACTTTACCATCAGTAGAGAGTAACAGACGGAAGGCCTGGTTTGGCGGCAAGTCTATGAAAAGACTGGCTCCCTAGAAAGAATTGGGAAAACATATATAAGCTTTTAAAAAATATTTTTTAATTTAGATGCGTAGAATATATATACCGTGACTTGTCGGTTGTCAGAGAAAGTAACGGTACTGCTAAAGTCCCTATCAATGGTGCTAGCAGCAACTGTAAAGACCCATGGAGCCACATTGACAACAGTTCCATGTGCGGGTCCATCATTTCCTGCTGAGGCAACTAATAGTATGTTGCTAGCGGTGGCATGGAAGGCCCCTATGGATACCACATCGGAGAATATATCGTCAGGGTGGACTACATGCTGGCCGCCAGCAAGAGAGAGGGAGATGATATCAACACCATCACTTATGGCTTGGTCTATTGCCGCCAAAACGTCCGCACCATAGCAATCGGCCGAATCAGTTAGAGACCAACACACTTTGTATGCTGCAACTCTGGCTCTTGGAGATCCACCCTTTGCAGTTCCATTCCCAACCGCAAATACATGTGCCCCTGAAACAAAATTCCCACCTGCAATTGATAGTGTGTGGGTACCGTGCCCTACAAAGTCACGTGCTGTACGTAGCTTTGAGTTAAGCTTGCCGTTATACGCCTCAAAACCATCGGCAAAGAATCTTGCTCCAATTAGCTTCCTGTTGCAAACATTTTTTCGGGAACCGCCAACTTTGCTTATCTCACACACATTTTCTCCACGCCATTTTGGTGGAACGGGGCCATATCCCTTGTCACTGAAACTCCTCGATTCCGGCCAAACTCCTGTTCAAGGCGAAATCACAGTGAAACAATTTGGATATGTTGTGTGTTAGTTAGTTAGTTACACTTGTGCACACTTACCTGTGTCAATGTTAGCAATGATTGTATTTTCACCGAATCTTCCCTTTTGCCATGCTGAGTTCCCTCCATTTCTGTTTAGTCCCAGAAATTCCCACGACCGGGTCGTATGCAATTTGTGCTCTTTGCTCAAGAACACAGACACCACACTCGGGTTTTCTGTGCCCGGGAAACATTGGGTTAACTTATAATTTTAAAGATTTAGATAATATGTGTCAAAAAAACACAAATTAATATCATTAAAAAAATGCAACGTTTAATTTTTAATATATTTATTGTGTATTTATTCAAATAAAAAATTTAAAAATTTCTATTAATAATATCCTTAGCATGTGTTCTTTATATGTTCAAACCCTAATTTTAGTTTGACATTGTATTATCGGTTAAATAATTATTGCATAGCAGGGTTAGCGAAAAAAAAAGAATAAAAAAAACACTATGATATTATATTAGCAGATATTATGAGGATAACGACGAAATCATTCTCACTTGCAATATGTGCTGCTTCTTCCTTCTCAAGCATCGCGGCAAAGCCATTGATGTGTTTATTATACGAGTATACCATGGCTTCTTTGGCTTTCTCATGGCTGTGACAAATTAAATCAATTTCGTTATGTGAACTCAGTAAGAATAAGTGTTCAATTCAAATATTATAAAAAAATATTTCTTTTCGAATAATAGTTATCACTCTTCAAAAGTACTTTACTTAAATCATTATTTTTCTTTTGTAGTACATGTATCAAAAAGTTACTTATTATAGTTCATATATTTATTCTAAATACAAAATTCAGAAATATCTCAGTTAGTGGGCTCATCCTTAAACGCTCCTTGCTAAGTATGGAGTGCTGCACACCTTGTGAATTCATTAAATCTGAACTCTTTATTTATTATATTTTATTTGAATGGTTTGGATTTAAGAAGGTTACCTGTTATTCAGGTTAAACATTTTTTTACAAGTTTTAGATTTTTTTTGTAAGTCTCAGATATTGGACTGAAGTTCAAAATAAAAAAATAGTATAGAAATATTAAAAACAATATGTCTGTACAAAAAAAAATTATTGGACTTTATAATTAAAATAAATAATACATAAAAAATAAGTTAAAAATTCATGTACTAAATCTAAAAAAAAAAGATATATTAGAATCTTAAAAAATAATATTAAATATATATTATGTATATAATATTAAAATTTAACTAAATTTTGTTTTGTGTGAAATAAAATTATAATATTAAATATAAACATAATGATAAAAAATTTTGTGTTATATATATATATATATATATATATATATATATATATATATATAATTTTTTTTGTGAGAAACAAAATTAAAACATTAAATATGAATAAAATGATAAAAAATTTTGTATTATATTAATTTAATTGAAAAAAGATATATACAACGTAAAAAGCAAACAAACATATAATAATTTTATTTTGTGTGAAACAAAAATTCATATAATTTTTATTAACAATTTTTTTATTGAAATATGTCATTTTACTATATTTATAATATATTATTTGGGATAATTATATCATTTTAGTTAATATATATTATTTAAAAAAATATTTAAAATTTATTATTTTGTATTAAGAATATTATTAAAAATATATTATTAATTTTTCTTAAAATAATACTTTCTTTTCTTTGGTTCAAATACTATGACAATAAAATTTTTTTACGTAATTGCGTCTACTCAATAAATATTATATTCATTTATTTCTATATTGTATGTAAAATAAATAATTAATGTTTAAAAAAGTTAATAAAAAAAAGAAGTATTCTTTTTTTTTACCAACTCTTAGGTGAATATAGAGACTATGTCATTTGAACTATAACTCGTTGACAAAGAAAGAAATACTCTTAATTATATATTAAATAGAATAATTATTTATTAGACTCATTCTTATACAAATAAATTTTTTTTTAGTTTTATATCCGTAATATTTTATACCAATTAGCTTCAAAATTTAATTATTTTTTGAATAAATTAATAAAAAAATAATACAAATAATTGTTTAAATATAATTGTATTTTAATTTTTCATTCTATTACGTACACGTTGAGAATAATTTGAAATAAAAAATAATATACTTGTTGTAACTGACTGCATCGTCATCTGAGAATCATGGCGCCTTCATGGAAACCAGGTTCTTCTACAGAATCAGTTTTACATTTAGAGTTAGCCAGCGTCTTTCTTTTCTATGGCAACAATTCTTTGGGCTTTGAAGGTCAATTTATGGTAGAAGTGAAATGGGGTGAGTTCAAGAGCGTCAAAATCTATGCCTAGGCAGAACAATAGTGGAAGAATTCGATCAATTTTTTCTGAGTACTTTTCTGGTGTAAAGATAGTCTTGTGTTAAACGAGCGAATTCGTTTTTTTTGTTAGTGTCGGTTTGTTTGTTCAGTCCATGACAAAAAAAAATAACAATAATAAATAAATTTAATTTACCTGATCACTTTTGATAGTAGGTTAACTTTTAAAGAATGCTACACTCCCTACTTTGTCTGGAGTGCACTAGCTTTCGCCCAGTTAGTGTTTTAAATATTCCTTTTTATTTATAGTTTATTAACAGATTTTTTTATTTTGAAATTTATGTAATTCAAAAAAAATAAAAGAATGAAGTAAAGGAAATGGGAAAAGAAAGTTCGTGGGATGGGAATTATAATTCAACGATATTTATGCATAAGAGAGTAACTAAAGAGGTTATTTTGAAGATAAAAACTTAGGTGAAGACGACTTCATATGAAGTTGATATATGAGAGTTGTTAGATGAAAATTTAGTTAAATCAGTCAAATTATCTAACAGCAACTTGAAGTCGACTTTACCTGAGTTTCCACCTATTTTAAAACATTAAGACAATTAAATGAGGATCAATTTAAATTACATAAAACCTATATGGACCAAAAAATTTAATAAAAAAAATCAATAAATACTATATTTTTTTATAAGTGGCAACATATTTAACAAATAATTTATGTATTTTATTTGGATTTGTGTTAATTAATTATTAAAAAAGTGTACACAAAAAATCAGAACAAAATTTAATGTTTAAAATTTTTTTATAAAAAATGTGGTCATTTATAATAATTTTAAAAATAATATTATTTAACAAAAAATTATCAAATTTTAAGAATAAAAAAATCTTATTTTTCTAATAATTTATACAAAAAAATGGCATCAAATCTCATCTTTAAAATCATTTTAAAAATATATATTGAGAAATTCTTAAGAAGTAACAATTTTTAGTATTTTTTTGTCATCATTTAACTAGTATAAATATTAAATTATTTTTAATAAATAAATTTTATCAATTCATATGTATAAATTTTGAAAAAATATAGATGTAAATTGTATTTAATCATATACATGTGTATAAATTCTAATAAATATAAGTACAAAATATATATTTCTTATATATAAAACCTTAAATTATTATCGTATTAACTAATAATAATATTTACTAGCAGCCATATAACACTATTCATATATATTTAATGGTGTCTACTTTCATACACAATGAAACTGTGCAGTGATATAGAGAGAGCAAGAATGAATGATAATTTATGCGTTTCATCACCTTTTTTTTTTTTTATAAAATATACTTTTATCACCAATAATATGATGCCAACACTTTTTGTATGCTATGTATATATTTGTTCTGTATGTAAGTATTGCTCATATTTCTTGTTCATATTTTTTAGAGTTACTTTTGTTAGTAATATAAATTTTTGGGTACTATTTTAGTAATTTATTTTATAATTTTTTTAGGAGGACTATATCATTCACTTGAAAACTAAAATTATTTATACCTTTCGAGAACTGAAGATAGCAAATCGTAATGAGAATATGTGGCAGCTTCAAAGTCTACTGAAGTGGGGCTTGGACCATGAGTATGTGCTCCCAAGTATACAATGTAGCACTGTAAAACAGAGAGCGAGAGAAGATCATCAATTGTGAAATGCGATCCAGTAATAAAGCCAGGACCAAAGAAAATTAGAAAGCAATGTGGGGAAGTTCAGGAAAACAGCGAGCAAAAAAATCAAGGCCACAATTTCCAAGTATGAGAATTCTTCGAAATTACTAAGCATTAAGCAATAAAAGAAACAGCTTGCCTTTTTGCTGCCATGAACAGCTTCCGGCAAGAGAACGAAAAGAAGAAATGTTGAAACTATAAACCTGAAGTTGCCCATGTTTTCACAAGTAGTCTTTGGAAATTACTTGGCAAGTATACTTATATATAGCATATGGGGTCTCCTGTCCTTATATAGCTACTACTTTAGTACTTTTGGGTTGTTTTAAGTTTATTTTAAAAAGGGTCAGTTTTAATTTGTTAAAGGAAAAACTCATATAGTAAGATAAAAAAAAAAAATTTAATGTATACATAAAGTAACAGAGTTCAAGAGTTCACTAATATTAAAAAGGAAAACTACAGGAAACAAATTGTTCGGTGGTCGTACCTAATTTTCACGGGAGTCACTCATAAAGATATAAAGATAAAATTTAATATATATAATTAATTAAATTGTGTTATTTTTATTAAAAATAAATTAGATAAATTGATTTATTTAAGAAATTAGTAAATTATACTTTGAACCGATTTAAATTAATATTTTTAATAAAAAATAATTATAATATTTTTATTATAAAAAATAATTAAAATATTATTATTATTATTATTATTTTAAAAATCTTAAATTCTAACCTTTTCTTTTTTCTGTTATTATAGGATTAGGATTTAGGGTTCTTATATATATAATAGGAGTATTTTAGTCTTTTTCTATAATAAAATTATTGTAATAATTTTTTATAAAAAAAAATTAATTTAGACTGATTCAAAATTTAGTTCGAAAAAACTCTACATCCATGTAAAAGTTACATGGATGCATGGTATCCATGTAACTTTCACTCCACGCCCTCACACCCCTGTTTGTTTTACACGCGCCACTTATAACCTATATAACGAATCCTTATTTTGCTTTATCAACGTTTCTCAATGTAAACCTTCTCATACAACATAAACCTCTTTCTTCTTCTTCTTCTGGATTGATTCAACGCAATTAGCTTCGTCGTTCATCTTCTTTGTTTTCTTCTTCGATCTGCACTTTTGAATTGAAACAATGAATGAATCAACTTCAAATCACTTGAATAACTGCAATTTGGATGATTCTTCTGAAACGCATCAATTTAATGAGGTTTGGATTATTGAATTCTGTATTGAATTTAATCGAATGAAATTGCTAACTTTATTTGAAGTGAAATGAATGGACTGAGGTGATCTACATCTGAATTGAATTCAATTCAATTGATAATATGTAACTGTGAGTAATTGTGAGTCTCAGTAACTGTGAGTAACTCTGAGTAAATTTGAGTCACTTTTCGGTTCGGTAAGTACTAAAGAAGTGGTTCATCACGTTCATGTTTTCGGTTCGGTACGCAGAAAGGAGTCTAACAAAAATTAGACCAATATGTTCTGTTTTCATCCCTTAGCACCATATAATTGTTTCACCGTAATTAAGATTTCGGTTCACCGTGCAGACCAGCTGTGTTGTGGATGAAAAATTTGTCCCAAAGGTGGGAATGATTTTCAAGACACTAGAAGAAGCTGCAAAGTTCTACAAACATTATTCCAAACTTGCCGGTTTTTCTACCAAAATCAGGAACATGACTCGGGACGGAGACAAGATTAAGAATCAACTAATTGTATGCTCTAGAGAGGGGAGGTGGAAATCAAAGATATCTCCAACTTTGAAGACAAATCCTTCAGCTGGGTTAAATTGTCGGGCCAGAATTTATGTACACATAATGAAGAATGTTGGTCTTTGGACGATGGCGATCGGATTTCTGCTAGTAAAGAAATTCACAAATATAATCACGTTGTAAGTATAGTTTCTAAACCAACAGAGAATCCTTTCGTACAAAAGTTTTGTTTGTCACTAAAGCAAACCCAATAAAATTAATAACCGAAGTATTGAAACATCGGGTCGTCTTCTCAAGGAATTGTAGGGAGGTATGATTTATTATTGGTTATGGAAAAATATATTTTTGGGTTTTTGAGATAAGGGACAAGTAACTTTAAATGACGAGAAAATTAATAAATTAATAATTAGAAAATCTCTTGGCAAGGTATGAAAACTGGACGTCCTATCCTAGTTATCCTTATCAATTGTGATGAGAATTAGATTTTGCTCCCACCTTGTTAACCTCTAACTATGAAGGTAAGTTAAGTGGATGAATCAATTTGATTCCTCTGGTCCTAGTCAATTCCTATGGAAAGACTAGCTTTAGAGAGATCCAAATCAATTAGCAAAGATAACAATTATCAATCACAAGGAGTTTGATAACTCAAGTGTCTCCAATTAATCAATTCATCAATTAAAGCCAAGAATATAAAAAGCTAAGTAAAAATCATAGATTTGAAATACCTCAAATTGCATTAATAAAAGAAATCAAATCTAACATGGAAATTCATAAATTAAATTGGGAAAATAAATAAAAGGAGCATTGAACCTGTGATTGAAGAAATAACCATAAACTAAGAGAAATCCTAATCCTAAACCCTAAGAGAGAGGAGAGAGCCTCTCTCTCTAAAAACTACATCTAATCCTAAAATTATGAATTATTTGTTGTATGAATTGTTGCTTGATGAATGGATGGATTATCCCACTTTATAGCCTCTAAGCTGTATTTTTTGGGCCGAAAACTGGGTCAAAAACAGCCCAGAAACCGCTGATTGCGAAATCTGCCACGCTGGTTTTTCGTCACTGCGATGCATCCGCGTGGAGCACGCGTTCGCGTCATCTAGCTGTACGTTCACTATAGCAAATTATATATCATTTCGAAGCCCCGGATGTTACTTTCCAACGCAACTGGAACTGCGTCATTTGGACCTCTGTAGCTCAAGTTATGACCGTTTGAGTGCGAAGAGGTCAGGCTGGACAGCTTAGCAGTTCCTTCAGTTTCTTGTATTCCTTCCACTGTTGCATGCTTCCTTTCTATCCTCTGAGCCATTCCTGCCTTGTAATCTCTGAAATCACTTAACACACATATCACGGCATCGAATGGTAATAACAGAGGATTAAAGTTAGTAATTTTAAGGCCTAGGAAATATGTTTTCAATCATAGCACAAAATCAGGAAAGAAAATGTAAAACATGCAATTAGTATGAATAAGTGGGTAAAGAGTAGTTGATAAAAACCACTCAATTGAGTACAAGATAAACCATGAAATAGTGGTTTATAAACCTCCCCACACTTAAACATTAGCATGTCCTCATGCTAAGCTCAAGAGAAGCTATAAAGTGAATGAGTAGGGAAAGGTAAGACTCATGCAATGCAATACAACCTATGTATGAATGCAACTATATGAGTTTGTCTACTTGGTTAAAAGTAAATAAGTTCTTTAAGATAGACATAAATCAAATTCCAATAATTCTAATCATATAATAAAAGACAAGTAAACTTGTAAGAAGATAGCTCATGAAAGCAGGGAACATAAAATCAAGCATTGAACCCTCACTGGTAGTGTATGTCACTCTAATTCTCTCAAGTGTCTAGGGTTAATTACTCCACTCTTCTCTAATCATGCTTTCTAAACTTTGTTCTTCATCTAACCAATCAACAAATATTTAATGTACCAATGCAAACATCATGAGGTCTTTTCAGGGTTGTAATGGGGCTAAGGTAAGGGTGAGGATATATGTATGGCCAAGTGAGCTATAATATGAATCTTTAATTAACCTAAGCTCTTCACCTATACACACACTCTATGTACTTCTAAAATCATGCCTAGCTACCAAAATTTTCCATTTTTTTCATATCATACTCATGTATCAACTTTTCTTTAATTTTATCACATATGCATTGATCTTTTCATTAACTTAACTTTGCATTTGGGGTAATTTTATCCCCTTATTTATTTACTTATTTATTGAATATTTTTGAATTTTTTATTATTTTTTTTATTTTCTCTCTTTTTTTTAAATAGAAAAATAAACATAACTTATCAATGCACATGAAAATTTTTTTTTTGGTCTCACATGAGTAGGTACCCAAATTCTGAATATTTTATCAAAGTAACACAGCACCATTTCATCAACCCAAGTTTCCACAGTTTCCCATACTTAATTGATACACAATCTCTAACTTAAGCTAACCAAAGATTCAATTGGGATAATTAATTATTTTTTCGCTTAAGGCTAGTGATGTGGTAAAATATAGAACAAATGGGGATTAATAGGCTCAAAGTGGCTAACAAAGGTAATTGAAAGGTAGGCTATTTGGAATAAGTGAGCTAATAATCAAATAATGGCCTCAATCATATGCAAGCATGTAAATACACTAAATATTGGACATATAGAATGGAACAAAGTAAAGATTGCAATCATAGGGAAGAAAACACACAAGAATAAAATATTATGGTTAAATAATGTAACCATGTAATTAGGCTCAATTCTCACAGGTTTGTGTGTTCTTAGCTATAATTCACGTTCCAATTTACAATCTTCAAACAAGTTTAACACAAAAATTTTGATTTAAATTAGTGAAAATTTTCAAAAATATGGTCTTAAAAAGAAACTTATTATTTTTCAATCAAGTAGAATATGTATAAAATCAAACAAACATGCAGTTAAACATGCAAATGCAATAATGAACTAACAAATAAAGTAATATATTGGTGTTGAGAAGAAAATAACTAACCGATGGAGATCGGTATCGACCTCCCCACACTTAAAGATTGCACCGTCTTCGATGCATGTAAAGCTGTGTAGGTGGGCGGGGGTTGTGGTTTGTCAGCTGGTGCTCTTTTTGTTCTGCTCTTGGCCGGTGTCTTTGTAGAGGCTTTCTCTTTACCCTTCTTGGTGGCCATCCTGAAAGAGGGGGAAAGGAAAGGGACATGTAATTCAAATAGCTAGAACCGGGAGGAGGAAGGTTCAAGTGATAATCGATGCCAAGGTAAAGGATAATGTCTTAAATACATGGTCGCGACTACATGCAACTAGGACATCAATTGAAGTCAATGAAGGCATATTAGAGCAACTAGATGCAAGAGGTTTAAAAGCATGCAAGCAAAGGCATGAGAAGCATAATTCAAGCATCGAGTAATAAATGTGCCAATTAAAAGAGCATATGTAATTATGACAATTGTGAATAATAGTCTCAAATACATGTGGAGCACAAGTATTGTGAAGAAGAGGCATTCAAGTAAAAGAATAAAACAAAATAGAGTTCAAGATGCCATAGGCTTTTTCACAAACACTTGGTGAGCAAGTTAAAGTAGGAATAAAAATAATATAATCCAAATGTATATGAGAGCCAAATTAAAATATCAATTTTCAAATCACTTCTCATAATATCCACAAGCTTTAGTATAGTAAGGTAATATCCAAATAAAATTCCAACACCAATATGAGAATACAAGAGTAAGAAGATAAAAAGAAACCATGGATAATGAAACTCAAAGAAAAATAAAGTAGAAGGAAACATAAATTAATGCAATAATGAAAGAAAAAAAAGGAAAGAAGAAAGTTAAAAAAGTAAGAAGGAATAAAGAAGAAAGAAGGGAGAAGAAAGAATTAGGATTGGGAAAGAAAAGATAAGATATCTGGCGCTGATCTGGATAAGCTGTGCGTCGCATGCGACGCGGACGCGTGGGTCATGCGTTCGCGTGAGTTGCGATATTTTCAAGTGACGCGGTCGCGTCGGTCACGTGGACGCGTGACTTGATTTGTGCTAGTGGCGCGAGGGCAGCCTCGCGTTCGCGCAACTCTCTGTTTCAAACGCATATTGCCAAAATTTAGGGTGACGCGGGGGCGTCATTCACGCGATCGCGTGAATGGTCATATTTTGAAAATGACGCACACGCGTGGGTGACGCATTCACGTGATAGGGCTTGCTTCTAACATCATTCCAGCCCCACTCCATCATAACTTGCTGCCATACACCTCTTTTACGTTGATTTTTAGGGGCACGCGTTCGCGTGGTTGACGCAGACGCGTGGGCATGTTTGTGTCTAAGGCACGCCTCCAGCCACGCTCTCGCGTGACTTTCTGTTCAATTTTTTTTTCTTCCCAACGCACTTGTGACGCGGACGCGTCAGCGACGCTTACGCGTCGCGTGCGCGTGTGTGTGTGTGTGTGTTTTTTTTTTTTAATGCAATATGCATATGCAAATACAGAATGCAGGTGAATATGCAGAAATTATGAATGAACACTAGTAAAAATAAAATAAAATAAGATTAAGAATAAAAAGGAACGAATATACCATGGTGGGTTGTCTCCCACCTAGCACTTTTAGTTATAGTCCTTAAGTTGGACATTTGATGAGCTCCTTGTCATGGTGGTTTGTGCTTGTACTGATCCAGGAATCCCCACCAATGTTTGTAATTCCAATATCCTCCGGGATCCCAAACTAGGTGTAGAAAGTCTTCAAGCAAGTTGAAGCAAGTGACAAGGCCCCAAGAGTGTTGATTGCCAGAATGAATTCCGGGGTCCCAAACTTTGCTTTTACACCCGTCTTCTTATTGATCATTATTGTTCCAACCAGGTGGAAAGCAATCTGAATTCTCACTAAATTGGCCAAACAACTTCCTAGACCCATTCAATTTAGTATTCTTCCAACCATGATAATTCAGCCGTGAGCTTCCTACCACAATGAACCTAGGATTGTGTTGCCAACCACTAGCCATCTCCCTCTTACTCTTAAAGCCACAAAGAGCTCTAAGCTGACCATCTGTCTCAAGTAAAGCATATTAAAGTGAGCTTATTAAGCTTAGAGATGAAAGATTTACCCAATTGAATGAAGGAATGGATGGTGATGGCTTTGGGGGAGAGGTCTCCAACAGCATTGGCAAGGTGATTTCCAGCTCCATTCCCTTGAGTTCTTCCTTGACAACTTCCACCTCCTTGCAAGCTTCTTCAATTTCAACCTCTTCCTCTTGGTAGCTTTCTTCCAATTTGATCTCTTCTTCATTGTTCACCAAGGGCTTGGGAGGTTGTACTTCTTCTTCTTTAATCTCCATGTCAAGTCCAATGGGAGATGATTCAACTGTAGATAAGAATTCATCAATGATTGAATCCATCTCTTGATCATCCCCTTCAAAGTCTTCAACCATGATATGCCTTGGAGGTTGTACACCCTTTTTGGCATCAAATTCAAACATCTTGGAAGGAGGTTCTATGACTGGACTTTCCCATGGAGGTTCTGCATCTCCTAAATCTTCAACCACTTCTTTCTCTTCAATAATTACTGCTTTGTCCAGTTGTTTTAGTATAAAATCGTACTCATCCTTGATGATTTCCTTTCCATGACAATTCCTTTCAATTGTTTCTTCATCTTCAAGGGTCTCTCCTATCTCCATATTTTGGTCCTCCTCTAGCTTCTTATGAAGTATGGATTTGTGAAGATGATTCATATCAATAGCATAATTGGGATCATCTTGCTCTTGGATTGATGGATGTGGGTGCTCTTTCATGGAGGGTGGTGATGGGATGGAGAGATTATTATGTGGTTGAAAAGGAAGTGCACTAGATCTTGAGGGTTGAATATTGGAGGTAGAGGGTTGGTCAATGCGGGATATAAGTTCTTGAAGAGTAGAGGTGAGACTAGTGATAGAGGCAAGTGTATTGGTATGAAGCTTTGTTTGCCCTTGGTGAATAACACCAAGGGTGTTGTCATCCAGTGGAGGTTGGGGTGGATATAGGGTCATATGGAGGTGAATGGTGTAAAGGGGCTTGTGAGTTTGGTGGTTCAAAGGTATGTTGTGGGGGTGGTTCATAGGCATATCATGGGACTTGTTGGTAACTACAAGGGAGTCCACCATATCTATCATCTTTGTACGCACCTCGGAATGGTTCTTGACCATAGTAATTTGGTGGAGGTGGTTTGTCACGAAAGGGTCCACCATAACTATTGCCTTGACATGCATTGTGGAATGGTCGTGGTCCATGGTATCTTGGAGGTGTTGTTGCCGAAAGGGTTGATCAGATCCTTGTGACTCCTTCCATCTTTGATTGCTTTGACCTTGATGCATGTTCCTGTTATAGCTTCCATTCCTTTCAACAACATTAGAACCAAACTTAAAGCCAGAGGGGTGAGAACTCATAGTAGCAATTAAAGACAAAAATTAATAAAAATTAATGAAAATAAACTCCTAAAACTAGAAACACTGACAACAATATAAGATAAAAATTTGAAAAAGGTTTAAATTTTGAAGAGGTTTGATTTTTAAAATTTTAAATTTAAATTTTGAAATTTGAATTTTGAATTTTGAATTTTGAAATTTAAATATTGAAATTTGAAATTTGATTTTTGAAATAAGATAAGATAAGATTTTCAAAAAGATATGATTTTTGAAAAAGATTTGAATTTTGAAATTTAAAACTAAGATAAGATAAGATAAAAATTTTAAAATAAAAATCTGAATTTTTTTTTTGTAATTTTTGAAAAAATCAATTAAAATAAAGAGAAAATATATTTTTGAATTTAATGAGGAAAGAGAAAAACAATAAAATGACACCAAACTTAAAATTTTTTAGATCAAAACGAAGAAAACAACCAAGAAAAATATTTACAATAACCAATAATAAGGCACACGCTTGCAATTCCCAGGCAACGGTGCCATTTTGGCAATCGGATTTCTGCTAGTAAAGAAATTCACAAATATAATCACGTTGTAAGTATATTTTCTAAACCAACAGAGAATCCTTTCGTACAAAAGTTTTGTTTGTCACTAAGCAAACCAATAAAATTGATAACCGAAGTATTGAAACCTCGGGTCGTCTTCTCAAGGAATTGCAGGGAGGTATGATTTATTATTGGTTATGGAAAAATATATTTTTGGATTTTTGAGATAAGGGACAAGTAACTTTAAATGACGAGAAAAATAATAAATTAATAATTAGAAAATCTCTTGGCAAGGTATGAAAACTGGACGTCCTATCCTAGTTATCCTTATCAATTGTGATGAGAATTGGATTTTGCTCCCACCTTGTTAACCTCTAACTATGAAGGTAAGTTAAGTGGATGAATCAATTTGATTCCTCTGGTCTTAGTCAATTCCTATGGAAAGACTAGCTTTAGAGAGATCCAAATCAATCAGCAAAGATAACAATTATAAATCACAAGGAGTTTGATAATTCAAGTGTCTCCAATTAATCAATTCATCAATTAAAGCCAAGAATATAAAAAGCTAAGTAAAAATCATAGATCTGAAATACCTCAAATTGCATTAATAAAAGAAATCAAATCTAATATGAAAATTCATAAATTAAATTGGGAAAATAAATAAAAGGAACATTGAACCTGTGATTGAAGAAATAACCATAAACTAAGAGAAATCCTAATCCTAAAACCTAAGAGAGAGGAGAGAGCTTCTCTCTCTCTCTCTAAAAGTTACATCTAATCCTAAAATTATGAATTATCTATTGTATGAATTGTTGCTTGATGAATGGATGGATTCCCCCACTTTATAGCCTCTAATCTGTGTTTTCTGGGCCGAAAACTGGGTCAAAAACAGCCCAGAAATCACTGATTGCGAAATCTACCACGCTGGTTTTTTGTCACTGCGATGCGTCCGTGTGAAGCACGCGTTCGCGTTGCCTAGCTGTACAGCCATGATGAGCGGATAATTTATACGCTTTTTGGCATTGTTTTTAGTATGTTTTTAGTATATTTTAGTTAGTTTTTATTATATTTTTATTAGTTTTTATTTAAAAATCACTTTTCTGGACTTTACTATGAGTTTGTGTATTTTTCTGTGATTTCAGGTATTTTCTGGCTGAAATTGAGGGACCTGAGCAAAAATCTGATTCAGAGGCTGAAAAAGGACTGCAGATGCTGTTGGATTCTGACCTCCCTGTACTCAAAGTAGATTTTTTAGAGCTACAGAAGCCCAATTGGCGCGCTCTCAATTGCGTTGGAAAGTAGATATCTTAGGCTTTCCAGCAATATATAATAGTCTATACTTTGCTCGAGATTTGATGGCCCAAACAGGCGTTCCAATTTAGCTCAAGAATTCTGGTGTTTAACGCCGGAACTGGCACAAAAGCTGGAGTTAAACGCCCAAACTGGCACAAAAGCTAGCGTTTAACTCCAAGAAAAGTCTCTACACATAGAAGCTTCAATACTCAGCCCAAGCACACACCAAGTGGGCCCAGAAGAATATTTCTGCATTAATTACCTATTTCTGTAACCCTAGGCTACTAGTTTTCTATAAATAGGACCTTTTGCTATTGTATTTTCACACTTTCACATACCTTTTGATCTTTATGTTCACGTTCGAGGGCTGGCCTCACGGCCATGCCTGGACCTTTTGTTCTTATATATTTTCAACGGTGGAGTTTCTACACACCATAGATTAAGGTGTGGAGCTCTGCTGTTCTTCATGAATTAATACAAGTACTATTGTTTTTCTATTCAACTCAAGTCTATTTCTTCTCCAAGATATTCATTCGCACTCAAGAACATGATGAATGTGATGATTATGTGACACTCATCACCATTCTCACCTATGAACGCGTGACTGACAACCACTTCTGTTCTACATGCAAACAAGCTTGAATGTGTATCTCTTGGGTTTCTAATCTAAGATTAGAACCTTCGTGGTATAGGCTAGAATTATTGGCGGCCATTCCTGAGATCCGGAACATCTAAACCTTGTCTGTGGTATTCTGAGTAGGATTTGGGAAGGGATGACTGTGATGAGCTTCAAACTCGCGAGTGCTGGGCGTGTGACAGATGCAAAAGGATCAATTGATCCTATTCCAACATGATCGAGAACCGACAGATGATTAGCCGTGCGGTGACAGCGTGCGTAGAACAATTTCACTGAGAGGACGGGAAGTAGCCATTGACAACGGTGATGCCCGACATAAAGCTTGCCATGGAAATGAGTATGAATGATTAGAAGAAGGCAATAGGAAAGCAGAGGTTCAAGAGGAACAAAGCATCTTCATACGCTTATCTGAAATTCCTACCAATGAATTACATAAGTATCTCTATCTTTATTTTATGTTTTATTTATCTTTTAATTATTAATTCTCCATCACCATCTGAATTCGCCTGACTGAGATTTACAAGGTGACCATAGCTTGCTTCAAGCCGACAATCTCCGTGGGATCGACCCTTACTCACGTAAGGTATTACTTGGACGACCCAGTGCACTTGCTGGTTAGTTGTGCGGAATTGTGACAAAGTGTGATTCACGTTTGAGAGCTCCAAGTCTTTGGCGCCATTGTTGATGATCACAATTTCGTGCACCAGGACACTATAGCAAATTATATATCATTTCGAAGCCCCAGACGTTAGCTTTCCAACGCAACTGGAACCGCGTCATTTGGACCCCTATAGCTCAAGTTATGACCATTTGAGTGCGAAGAGGTCAGGCTAGACAGCTTAGCAGTTCCTTCAGTTTCTTGTATTCCTTCCACTGTTGCATGCTTCCTTTCTATCCTCTGAGCTATTCCTGCCCTGTAATCTCTGAAATTACTTAACACACATATCACGGCATCGAATGGTAATAAGAGAGGATTAAAGTTAGTAATTTAAAGGTCCAGGAAACATGTTTTCAATCATAGCACAAAATCAGGAAGGAAAATGTAAAACATGCGATTAGTATGAGAGTTGATAAAAACCACTCAATTGAGCACAAGATAAACCAAGAAATAGTGGTTTATCAGATGATTTCCAAATTTGTTTTGAATCACTCACATCCTTGTTGTGCAGACCAGGCTGAGATGCTCAAACAACACAGGGAGCTTAGCATGTTCGTGCGTCGCACCATTGAAACCCATGGGGAAGCCAGAATCAGGCCGAGCAAAACTTACCAATCATTTGTGGCAGCCGCTGGCAGCCACCGTAGGTTTTATAGAAAAAGATGTAAGGAATTACATCACAAGGGAAGTACGGAATATTTTCGAAGAAGATGATGCCAATGAATTTGGGAAGTACCTAGTTAGAATGAAAGAGAAGAACCAAAATTTCTTCTTTGAGCTCAACCTTGAAGGTGATCACTGCATTAAACATGCATTCTGGGCTGATGCAAGAAGCAGGGCTGCATTTGATTATTTTGGAGACGTGGTTTCATTTGACACCACCTATAACACAAACAGGTTATCGGTTCATTCAAACAATTTTTTTATTTTTGTGAGTGTATATATTTTGGTTCACCAACTTGTGGTTGTTATTTATGTAGGTACAATTTGGTTGTAGGTTCTTTTGTTGGCGTGAATCACCACGGCCATTCGACACTTCTTGGATGCGCACTGATGAAAAATGAGGACATTCAATCATTCAAATGGCTGTTTGAGTGTTGGCTACGTTGCATGGGAGGGAAGGCACCAAAAGGTATTCTTACCGATCAATACGCATCAATTCAAAGGGCAATTGAGCTATGCATGCCAACAACAATTCACCGCTGGTGTATCTGGCACATCGTGAAGAAGATCCCAAGCAAACTAAACGGCTATAAGGGACACATTGATATTTAACAAGAGATGAGCCATGTTGTTTGGAACTCGTACACAAAAGACGCATTTGACAAAAACTGGAACGATTTCCTCACAAAGTATGGTCTCGGAGTCAACAAGTGGCTTTCAGGTAATTGAGATTTCAATTCGAATTATTTTTATGGTCATATCTTTTTTTCCCAAAAGCATGCACTATTTTTGGTTCACCACACCTTATAAATTCGGTTTGGTATGCAGAGCTGTACGAGGATCGGCATATATGGATCCTGGTTTACTTGGATCACCACTTTTGGGCTTGGAGGAGAAGCACACAAAGGAGCGAAAGTATGCATTCATTTTTCAACAAGTTCATCACACGGAATAGCTCCTTGAGACAACTCGTGAAGCAATACGACAATTTCCTAGCAAGCAGAGAGCAAGCAGAAAGAGAATTCGATGCTGCAGATTTTCACACTGTGATATCGTGTGCAACAAAATCAGCAATAGAGGCACAATTTCAGCGTGTATATACCCATGAGAAGTTCAGGGAAGTTCAAGCTCAATTTAGAGATAAAGTGAATTGTATCACAAGATCAATGCATTCCACCCTAGGTTTCACAACATATGAAGTCATAGAGCAGGTTTCCAACTCCACATTCAACATTTGTCATCAGCTATGATGCAGTATCACAAGATGTAAAGTGCCATTACTTACTATTTGAGTCTAGGGAAATATTGTGCCGCCATTCCCTAAGTGTTCTAAGCTTTGAGAGAGTGGATAACGTGGCACCGAAATACATATTGGAACGCTGGAGCAAGAACATAAAGAGGAGGTATACACACATCAAGAGCAGCCAAGATGAACCTCTACTGGAGCCAAAAATTAAGAGATTTGACGAATTGGTGTTTCGGTCACACAATATATGTGAATTTGCATCTAAGTCTGAAGAGCTGACCAGAATTTTGCATCAAGCATTTGACAAGGTCATAGCGGAGATGGAAGAATATCAAGGGAAAAGGAAAGGAAAAAGTTTGTTAACCCACGAAGAAGCGACATTAAGCAATGTGAATGACCTTCAAAGCCCACCACGTGTCAAAACAAGAGGTCGTCCCAAGAACAGACTTGGATCAAACCTGGAAAAAAAGATCTCAAATGCTATGAAGAAAAAGAAAAAGACAGTTCCAAGCGAGGTAAAATTGACTTGCTTTTGATTAGTTAAAAATTGAAATGTTCATTTTGCTAATACACAATTATGTTTTTTGTAGTTGAACCTTTTAGACTTCGGATCATCGATTCATTCAAGCTCCACTCTTTACAATACACCAGATATGAATTATCCAAGAGTGGATTGTAGAGGTTTTAGTTTTTATTAATGTAAATTTTTGTTCACCCATGAGCAAATTTCGGTTCACCATGGTTATAGCAGGTTTAATTTCCGAATGTTGATAGTCTTTAATGAATAGTCACTTTTTTTTTGAAATTCTATATTGATATATGCAGTTTTTTGATACATCTAGTTTATTAATTTCTAAGTTGAATAATTAGAATTTGTTTTTTGGTTCAAGGTTTAGAGTTTAGAGTTCAGGGTTTAGGGGTTAGGGTTTAGGGTTTAAGGTTTAGCATTTAGGGTTTCATGGTTTAGGGTTTTAGAGTTTAGGATTTCTGGGTTTAAGGTTCAGTGTACAGGGGTTCAGTGTATTTCAAACTTTCGGTTCACCGTGTTCATGGTTGAGGTTTATGGTTTAGGTGTCCTGGGTTTGCGGTTCAGGGTTCAGGGTTTTAGGGCTTTAGGGTTTACAGCAGCAGTTCAGGGTTTAGGATTTAGCATTCAGGTTTCAGAGTTCAGTGTTCAGGGTTCATGTTTAGAGTTTAGGGTTCAAGATTTAGAGTTGCAGTGTTTAGGGTTTACGGTTTAGGGTTTAGGTTTTAGGGTTTAGGGATTTAGGGTTTATGGGTTCAGGGTTCAGTGTTTAGGGTTCTGGTTTTAGTGTTTAGGGTTTAGGGTTTACGATTCAGTGTTTAGGGGTTTAGTGTGTTTGTACCTTTCGGTTCACCCAGTGTATTAATTTCGGTTCACTGTGTTCTTTTGGAGTTCATAATGTATTGGTAATCACCCTGATCTCTTTCACTGTGAACCTGCAACAAAACAGTAGCCAGGCAGTTCCAAAAGGTATATAACAACACAAGGAGTAATCCATCTTGAATCAGTATATACATTAACATTAGATCTATACATTAATATTAACATTTACATTAATGTTGACATATATACATTCAAAAGAAGCAGTTTTTGCTTTTTTAAACAAGTTAAACAAAATATTGTTAATTAGAACCATTCAAACTGCACTGGTTTTGAGATTCGCTTGATGTTTCTCAATCCGTTGGAACAATTTTTTCTTTGTTCATGAGCCTCTTTTGTCTTATTCTTTCTGCCAGCGTTATATTGTCGAATTTTGATTCTGAGTTGGATTCTGAAAAGATTCTTCTTCCGAAGAGGAATCTACAACAACAACTTTCTTTTCTTCTTTCTCCCATTTTCTTTTCTCTTTCCCCTTCAGAAAAGTTTCCTTTATTTGCTTTCTATACAGAAGTCCCTAAAACACAAAATTATTTAGTTAGCAGAGTATTTTAAACGAGGAAATATAAAAACAATAAGGTGAATCAAAATGAACACAACCACTCAACCGAATTCAATTCATAATACGTGATAAACATTCAATTATCAAGAAAAATATTTCTGCATGCACAATACTTCAAATCAACACATTACCATTACGTCTGTTGCTTCCTCAAAAATCCAGTCGAGTATCATCTTCTTTGTCCAATAGGACACCCACGGTGCCGGGGGAGCATCAAGTCCATCCAAGTGAGGAAACTTGGTTTCATGGAAGTATATCAGCATCAAAACAAAAACACAGCCCTCAACGGACTGTTTCTTCCCCTTTCTCTTGTTTTCGATTCCCTTTCTCAAGAAGCTGAGCACATGACATGCCCAATCCCACTGTTGGATGTTGTCCACACAAAAGATAGGCGGCTTATGGATTGTGGAGGCCATGCTTACCGTCGTCCGCAGCAAGAAACACTTCTGTATGAAGACGACAAAAGTCCTGCAGAATTTTTGCCGGTTTTCCTCCCCTTCAACACTCATATTTAGGATAGACTTTGTCAAAGTTGCCAACATAACACATTTGAGGCTGTCAAATATTGCCTTGTCTTCCTCATTCAGTTTGCGATAGTCAACCTTTTTAGGAAAATGATCCCCTACAGTATTTTAATAGCAACAAATGAGCCAAAAAGGTTTAGTTTAATTTTTTACATACCAATGAACCAAAATTAAAGGTAGCAATGAACCGAATTTAAAGGGAGCAATGAACCGAAAATAAGCAAGAAGTGGAAAGTGTATTACCGCCGTGGCTTATCCCCAGCACAGCTGCTACCTTGGCAGGTGTTATGTATATTTTTCCATGGAGAGTTTTCAGGCAACTATGATACTCATCATAGCAATCAATCAATTCTCTTAAGAGGACGTGAGATACCTTCATTTCTAGGACATATGCCAGGGCACCGAATCCAATTTCTTCAACTATAGCTTTCTTTTCCTGATTCATATTCTTGAACACTGTTGCTAAATGATAGTATTTCTCCATGCAAAAGAAGTACTGAACAAAGTAACAACCAATTTCAAAGTCCTAGTTACACTATCCACTGAACTGAATGAAAATAACAACAAATTTTATTCCAAGCCCTAGTTATACTGTAAAAATACATTCACAATAGTTCGACTTTCTAAACGAAGCAAATCAATCCAGTAAACCTAACATGCAACTAGGAGAAACGCGATATTGTAAGATTTTGAGTGAACAGTAGTTTTCTCATACCTTTGGTAGTCTCTGTTGTTATTTTTGTTCGTTTGTGGTTGTTCATTGCCAAATCTTCTAGCTATTCTTCGCAGAGAACGTAACTGAAATTTGAGTGATTTTGAGAGAGATTTGAAGAGAAGGATAGGTTTTGTGCGTTTTGAAGAAGAATTTTGTTTTTTTATAATGAAGCGCGTGGAAGTCACATTTATTTTAGTGATGTTGGAGGCGGGTAAATTTATCTAGGCGTGGGTCAATTTAAGATTTAGTGTTTATGGGTTCAGGGTTCATTGTTTAGGGGTTCAGTGTGTTTCACATTTTTGGTTCTCCCTGTGTATTAATTTCGGTTCACCGCTTTCATGGTTGAGGGTTTAGGGTTCAGGATTAATTTTTGGTTCTCCCTGTGTATTAATTTCGGTTCACCACTTTCACATTTTTGGTTCTCCCTGTGTATTAATTTCTGAGGGTTTAGGGTTTAGGATTAAGCGTACAAGGTTTAGCGGTCTAGGGTTTAGGGTTTAGGGTTCTAAGAGTTTAGAGTTTAGGGTTTAGCATTTAGGTTTCAGAGTTTAGTGTTCAGGGTTTATGTTCAGAGTTCAGGGTTCGGGTTCAGGGTTTATGAAGGTTTAGGGTTTAGGGTTTAGGTTTTAGGGTTTTAGGGATTTAGGGTTTATGGGTTCAGGGTTCACTATTCAGTGTTTTAGGGTTTAGGTTTTAGGTTTTAGGGTTTAGGGATTTAGTGTTTAGGGTTTATGGTTCAGGGTTTAGGGGTTCAGTGTGTTTTTACTTTTTCGGTTCGCCCAGTGTATTAATTTCGATTCACTGTGTTCTTTTGGATTATAAATGTATTCGTAAATACAGTGATTGCAATCACTGAGATCCTGGAATAAAACAGCAGCCACACAGTTCTAACAGATATATAAATATTAACATTTGATACATACATTGATATTAAGAATAGATATATACATTAACATTGACATATATACATTTGAAAGAAGCATTGTTTGCTAAATTCCCAGATGTGTATTTACAATAAGGGTTGGAGAGGAAAGCAGACGGCTTGGGGAGTCTTATTGCTTCAAATTCCAAAATTATTTGGTCTCTCATTTTGTTCATTTCATGAAACAGAAAATGTGGACCATAATGGTATCTGGAGTCATTAATTTCTTTCTGCATTTCAATTGAAATGAATTAGTTACATAAGAAATGAACCCAAATGAAATAAGAACAATATTATTCAAAGCCCTAATCATACTGTAAAAATGCAATCACAATAACCCTACATCCTGAACACATTAAATATCAAGTAAATCAAAACCACATTAAATAACAACAAATTTAATTCAAAGCCCTAGTTATACTATAAAAATAGAATCACAGTAACCCTAAACCTAAACAAATTAAAAGGAGGCCACCGAACCAAAAAACATTCACTTGGTGAATCAAAATTATAAGAGCCACCGGACCGAAAAACATTCACTTGGTGAATCAAAATTATATGAGCTACCGAACCGAAAATTTTATATGTGGTGAATAAATAGTGATCAATTTTCAATTAACAAGAATAGTATTTTCTACATGGAAAACAACTATTAAATAGAGTAACAACCAACTTCAGAGCTCTAGTTACAATATCAACTTAACTGAATGAAATAATAAAAGAAAAAAGTTTATTAATTTAGAAAGTACTTACTTGTGTCCAAGCTTTATATTTATATCTCTTGCCGCTCTTTATTTTTTACAGATCTATTGTTTCCATCCATTTCATTACAAATATTCCACAATCATAGCTAAGCAAGGATTGAGTATAATACGATCATTAGTATATAAAATAAAACACATTAAAAATAGCACTATAGATGAGAAAGATTCTTACCTTGTACGTTGACCATTTAATGGGATATACTCTGCTTCCTCTCCCAGTGCATCCTTTATTAAGGGTTCCGCCCCAGCGTACACCCTCATCTGGGAAATTATTAAACTCTGAAAGAGACAAAAAAAAAGTAAATAAATAAAACCAACAATAGTGAACTAAACTCCTCTCATGTACAGAATAATTTCAATAATTTACAAGAAATAACTTACAACAAATTTGTTTATTTCCTTTCTCGAATCAGGTATATCGTCTGGCTTCTTGTTAATAGGGTCAAGAACATAGAATTTCTTATTGTTTACATCAGCAATCCATAACCACCAATGCCCTCCATTGCAAATTGGAACAAATAGTTGAAATTTCAGAAAATTATAGAATATTTCAGTGGAAACAATAGCAAACAAGAGAATTATCAAACAATTTTAAATATTACAACTAACAAATGGATGGGATGCAAGTTTCCTTTTGTCAATAAACTGCCAGTGGTGGTCATACTGCTAAATATTAAAACTGTGGACTTTTTTTGTGTTCTTATCATCGTACTTGTCGCCATATGTTCCCATGATAAAATTCTGCAAAATCAACATCAGTTAAATCATATTTCACCGAACCGAACAAAAATCATATGCTGAATAAAACGTGAAAAACATTCAATCTTCAAGAGAAAAGTTTTTTAAATCCAAAAGTACTCAAAAGAAGACATAAGAATCAGGTGAACCAATATTAACATTCTCACTGAACCGAAAAGTAAAAAGCAGTGAATAAGAAATTTACTTACCACAATATCCATCGGCATAATGTATATTTGTTCTTGATACCGTTTGGTTTTTATTTCGTTGAGAATTAAGCTGCGTATACTAACCACCTACAGGATGAAAATTTATGAGACATAATATATAAGAGTGTTTAAAAAAATCAATAATATTATCGCAATTGGCAAAGGATTTTACCACAGCATGCACTTGTTCTTCGGGCTTTAGAGACATAAAATATTCTCTTAATCCCTCGTAGAGTCCCTCATGTTTCAAGACAAATAATGGTTCATATTCATTGGTACTATATTTTGTCTGTTTTACATGTGTCATCCAATGATAACACTTATCAATAAGCTTGTTTGTGATTTTTGTTTTTTTCTGCGGGGTTTTGTAAACTTGAGCCGCTGGTAAGGTTGGTTTTGAAGATGTTTCTTCACCAAATTTTAATCCAGCTTCTATCACCGCCTCTGTCAGGATGTCAAGTTGTGAATCACTCTCTTGGGAGGGCTGAGTTGGTTGAGATGCTGGTGGACTTATCCCAAGGCTAAAGGAAGGCCTTTCACCTTCCCTTTCCCTAGGTTGAGCAGCACTGCAGGATGATAGATATTTAACAATGATATTAAACAAAAATGATATTTAATCAATATAGTGAACTGAAATCTAAACAAATAGTGAACCCAAATCCAAAAAAACAGTGAACCGAAATGATATTAAACAAAAATGATATTAAAGAAAAGCAAGTAACATACCTGTCAAATGATGACAAGATTAGAGTTTGTTTTTCTAATTGCCGTGTCACTGGAGGTTCTTTGGATTGTTCTTCATCAGAAACTTGATAGACATCGACATCCTTAGAAAACTGTTCAATAACAGAGCTTGTAATAGACCTCGTAACACCCTGCTTGTTGGGTTCTGGAGGGCAGCTATAAGAAACATAAGAGAGTCCAAAGACAACAACATAATTAAACCATGTATAAGCAGTAAACATTATTGATATTTATATAAGCAGTAAAACTTACACATCAACAGGTGCTTCTTGTTTGGATTGTTGCTCTGTTGGTTCTTCGCAGGGCTGTTCCAGAGATCTGCTTCATTAAACAGTAAACATTTATATAATTATTCCAAACTATTATCATATTTAACATTGATATTTAACAGAAATTACACTAATCATTATAGTGAACCAAAAACCAAACTTATACTGAACCAAAACCTAAACGTACAGTGAACCAAAATTATATTAAACAAAATTGATATCAAAGAATTTAATGCTTACACATTAACGGGTGCTTCTTATTCTGATTCTTGTTGCACCGGTGGTTCTTGGGCTTTTTGTTCTTGTTCTTTTGCAGGGCTGTTGCATTAAACAGTAAATATTTCTATAATTATCCCAAACTATTATCATATTTAACAATGATATTTAATAGTAATTACACTAATCATTATAGTGAACCGAAAACTAAACTTATACTGAACCAAAACCCAAACTTATAGTGAACCGAAATTATATTAAACAAAAGTGATATTAAAGAATTTAGTGCTTACACATTAACAGATGCTTCTTGTTCTGATTCTTGTTGCACCGTTAGTTCTTGGGCTTGTTGTTCTTGTTCTTTTGCAGGGATGTTGCATTAAATAGAAAACAGTTCAATAACAACCATTAAAATTAATAAAAAGAATTTTTATGTGAAACTTACTCTTCATTAGAAACTTCATACACATAGTCATCTTTCATTAAGTCTTGAATTACAGAACTCGTAAGAGATACTTTAACACCGTGCTTTTCAACTTCTTGAGGGCTGCTGTAATAAGCAGAAGAGAGTCCAAAGACAAGAACAGATTGAATTCATTTTTGGTTTCAACTGAATCATAATTAAACCATTTATAAGCAGTAAACATTGAACAAGATTCATGTGGTGAATAAATATTTATTAACTTACTCATTATTAGATGTTTGTTGTGTTTCCTCTTGTGGATGGACATAGATGAAGTCATCCTTCATCAACACTTCCTGAACTGAACTTGGAAGAGACAATGCAAGAGGAGGTCTAAGGAATATAAACAAAAATAAAGTTAATGTTGAATAATTAGAATAATTAGAATTTGTTTTGAGAAATAGGAATTTGCACATTGAAACACTCACACTTCCAAAGGTTCAGAACGAGTTTGTTGTTGAAACTCAACGATTTGTAATTCAGATTCAGGTGTAGCTCTAGTGACATTTAAACACAATTTTCTTTTAATTAATTAAATAAAAATTATTAACTAAATTTAAAAGAGTAACATAAATATTTTTAACTTACACTTGTACAGTTTTAGACGTCTTTCTTGGGAAGATTTTTTTTTTTCTAAAATATTTGACCGGGGTTTCCGGGATATTTTCCTAAAAAAAAATAAAAAATTAAAATTAGAAACTAAGATTAAAAGCAGAGGTCTAGAAAGACATTAAATTCATTTTTGGGCAACCACCGAATCGAAAATACAATATGCGGTGAACCAATTTACCAGGTTTTGCTTGCAGCATCTACAGAAGGTGTAGAGCTTTCTTGTGTCTATAAGACTTGCTCACTATCAATATTTGCAGTCGGCACCCTAATCAATATAAATAAATATTAGTAATTAAATCTATAGGAATTAGAAAAGGTTGTAGCAAAAGTAAGCCAAGTAAGAAAAAGAATTCGGGAATAATAAACTGAATCTTACGTCTGAGAGAAATCATTTTGTCCCTGTGGAGAGTCAAACTGATCCGGAGCAAAGTTTGTTGACTGAGCTCCATCATTTCTTTTCTTTGATCTTTTCTCCCTTATTATCTCCAATGATCGTTTTCTTTTTTCGGTAGCATTGTCTTTTTCTTGTTCTGTTCTGAAAGTTCATAAAATAAGTATCAAGAAACCTAAAATGTAAGTATCAGTAAAAGAAAATATGATTCAAGAAACTTACTCCTTCTCAGGTTGGGTTGGTGTTTTTGCCACTCTTTCTGGTTGTTTTCTTCTTTTTATTATGGGTGTTTTCTCAGTTTCATTTTCTCTGTAACACAGATAAACACATTAAATTTATACCGGAGACAAGACACTAACGATGAAGTCAACAAAACTCAAAGATAACACCGAACCGAAATAAGTTAAACTGCTAAACCGAAACCTAGAAGCCCACTAAACCGAAAATAGATATATATGCAATCAACAAAAATACTTACTCGTTTTCAGATTCGCTTGTGCTTTCTAAATCTATAGGCACATGCTTTTTTTTTTTGTTTGTTTTTTAACAACCTTCAATGGTTGTTTTCTTTTTTTTTTTTTTGTGGTTTTTTTTATTTCTTCTTCTCTGCAATACATAAGAACAAGCGCATAAGAACAAATTTAAGCAAATACAAATTAAATGAAATTGATATGAAAATTAAACTTACTAGGTTTCGGATTCAGATTCGGAAAGTCTTCCCTCTTCTGAAGAAGAATCCCTCTCAACATTTTTCTTTTTTATTTTCTTTTATTTTTCTTTTTTCTCCAAGTTACTTGTTTTTGTTTTTTCTTTCTTTTTTTGCTTTTTGTACAAAAGTCCCTAAAACAGAAACAAGGTCTCAATTAATTAATCATTAAAATAACAATTTAACAATTCGGTGAACTGAATAAAGTAATCCTACCGAACCAAAAAACATTCATATGGTGAATAGTACATGACAACTATTTATTCATCAAGAAAAATGTTTCTTAATGCAGAAACATTCAAATGAACAAAACTAACAATTGCAAGTAGACAAATAATTTAATTATAACCTAAAAGCATTTCAAAGCAAATTTTTCGGGGAATTTTAGTATAGTACTTACCAATGGTTGTGTTGTTTCCGATGAAATCCGTTCAATGATCTTTTCCCTTGTCCAATAGGCCACCCATGGTGCAGGGGAGCATCAGGTGCAAATGGGCGGAGGAACTTTGTTTCATGGAAGTATATCAACATTAATACAAAAATACATCCATCACCAGACTGTTTTTTCCCCTCTCTCTTGTTTTCAACTCCTTTCATTAAGAAGTTGAGAACATGCTTTGCCCAATTCCATTCCCTAAGGTTGTCCACATGAAAGATCGGTGGCTTGTGGATTGGAGAGGCCACACTTACCGTCGTGGGCAGCAAGAAGCACTTTTGTATGAAGACAACAAAAGTCCTCTTGAATTTTTTTCTGGTTCTCCTCCCCTTCTACACTCATATCCAACACATTCCTTGCCAAAGTTGCCAAGGAAATATTTTTGACACTGTCAAATATTTCCTTGTCTGCTGGATTCAGCTTGTTGTAATCAACCTTTTCAGAAAAAATATTTCTTACAATATTTTAATAGCAAAAATAAGACAAAAACGGCCAATTTAATTATCCGGACACCAATGAACTGAAAATAAGCAGTAAGTGAAAAATGTATTACCTCCATTGGTTATGCCGAGGGCAGCTGCTACCTTCCGAGGAGTTATGTTTATTGTCCCCTGTTTAGTTTTCAGGCATCCTCTCTCTATATCAAACCGATCAATCAATTCTATCAGCAGTGTAGTAGAGACGTTCATTTCTGGCACACGTGCCAGATCACCAAATCCCATTCCTTCCACAATATCTTTCTTTTCTTGACCTATTTCCCTGTACACTGTTGCTATTGCTTTTGTTTGGCATCTGCAATAGTGAGTTTTCTGCAAGTTTTGAAACAGAATATGAGGATATATTTATAATACAAAATAGATATTATTCAAATAAAAGTAGATAAATATATTTAATCTACTTACGTTATAATGTGCCTTCTCCTTCATTGTTGCCATTTTCTTGTTGTATTTTGCTGTAATAAAAAATTTTGGTCAATATTTCATTTAATACATCAACAATCACAAGCATGTGTATGTTAAAAAAGTCAATTAGAATGTCACAACCCACCGAACCGAAAAGCCTTCATGCATAGAACCAAAATAAAAAAGGCTACCGAACCAAAAAATGTTCATGTGGTTAGTAAATGATTATCAGTTTTCAATCAACAAAAATACTATTATAGTAGTATGGCTTATCAAAGTGAAAGTGTAGTTTCTAATGTAACTTGTCCTAAATAAAACTCATTCAATACATCAACAACCACAAGCACGTGTATGTTAAACAAGTCAATTAGAATGCCACAACCCACCAAACCGAAAATCCCTCATGCACAGAACCGAAATAAAAAAGGCTACCTAACCGAAAAATGATCCTGTGGTTAATAAATGATGATCAACTTTCAATCAACAAAAATACTATTACAGTAGTATGGATTATCAAAGTGAAAGACTTGTCTCTAATGTGAATTTTTTTAAACAAAACTCATTCAATACATCAACAACCCACCGAACCGAAAATCTTTCATGTACAGAACCAAAATCACAAAGGCCACCGAACCGAAAAATATTCATGTGGTTAATATAAATCATTATCAATTTTCAATCAACAAGAATAGTGTTCTTCAATGGAAAATAAGTACTGAAGATACTAACAGAACTCTAATTAAACTATCCAAACCAATAAGAACAAGCAACTATATCTTAAAGCCCTAGTTATACTGTAAAAATCATTCACAATAGTTCAATCCACTAAACGAAGCAAATTAAACCAGTAAAACTGAAATGAAAATAGGTGAAACGCGACATTTCAAGATTTTAAATGAACAGTAGTTTTCTCATATCTTTTGTAGTCTTTATTGCTATTTTCGTTTGTTTCTGGTTGTTGCTTGCGAAATCTTCTTCCGATTTGTTTGCAGCAGTGGTTTCCGCAAAGAATGTGATTGAAGTTTGAGTGATGTTTAGAGAGATTCGAAGAGAGTGAGTTTTTTGGGGGTATTGATTTCATGTTGAAGATGTAACGTTCATTCATAATGAAGCGCGAATTGAAAAATGAGAGGTTTTTTGTGTGGCGAATCTTTCTCACTCTGCATTTAATGCGCTTGAAACAATTTGGGCTTGTGCCTATATGGTTATATGGTTATATGGATGTGTAGCAGCCCTGAATTTAGTTTACCAATTTTTTGACCAAATCAATTTGTCTGATTTAATTTTGATAAAACTAACACGATTTAATTGATTATATGTATTGAATTTTAATTATTAAAACATATCTTTAAAAAAAGACGTTTTAAACGTCTTTATCTAAATGACTCCTAATTTTTATATAAAAATACTAATTGATATGTTAATACATGTTATATTTAAGGGTGAGTATGAATTAAATATTATCCGCACATCTATAATATATATTTCTCCACATTGAATTTACAATTTGCAGATATCATTTAATCCGTATAATCATCGGATTGAATAATATTGAATCTGTACTTTAATAAGATGGAATTATGAATTTTACATTTGTATTTGCCGATTCAATCCACACTAAATAAATAAATAATATATAGCTAATAAGTTCAAAGATCCTAATTCTAAAAATTTTCTCCTCTCTTTCGGCGTTGTGCATCTTTCTCACTTCCATCTCTCTTTTTGCTTCTCAAACCTCTGATCTCTTCTGGTTATCAGTGAACACCACTAATATTCACCTCTTCTCAGACCTCTTCCGCTCATCGCCTTTTTCATTATCGCCTCGTTGTCTTGCCACTGAACAACATTCTCTGTCGCCTCCTCGTTCTTGACCACTAGCCGCGCTAGGAAGCTCATCACCTCCACCATTCTTCATCGCGTTGCTCTTGAAAAAAAATCAAGAAGTGATACTTTAATACAAACCAGAACAAAACAATAAATGAATGAATACTAAATTACTTGTATTAGAAGAAATGTGCAGTATTATACATGCATGTATACATGCAGCCCTAGAGCAGCTCTTATATATATAGAGAGACAGAGAGAACGCATATAGCAGTTAACCACACACAGTAACTGATTACAGCTACGATTCCTAACTATCCTTTCTTATCGATTACACTATATCCTTTCTTGAGTTTAAGAAACAATTAATTTTTTAGTATATGACAAACATTTGATTTGGTTGGTTTTAAAAGTCCATTTTTATGTTTGATTTGTGTGATAAGATGTGCAGGTCAAAATAAAAATGTACCTATTGCCTAATTAGAATAGTTGCTAAATTAAAGGAGATTAATGGCAATGTAACCTAATTAGTTATAGCATATATATATATATATATATATATATATATATATATATTTTGGTACTATTTGTTTTCAAAATAAACAAGAGGGTTCCGCCGTTCAACCTCTGTATGCCCCTGTTTCTTTCTTCTTGGTAACCTTTCATTCTCTTTCATTCATTGTTGATGTGATCTCAAAGCTTCAGTGCTTTATCATGGTGCGATGAGCCTTTCTCCCCTTCTCTTTTCCTTCCTTCACACAACTCCCCAACAGAAATTGCTGGAAGTACATCGCCTCCCTTTTCTGCAATTGTGCAAGACGGTGACTCTGATCAACGAATAAGCGAAGGAAATATTTCAATTTATTCAATTTTGTGGTAACTCCATGGTAGACTCCGTTCCCAGCGATGGTGCTTCTCCAGGGTTCGATGTTCACACTCTATCTCATCTCCTCAATCAACTCACCAACTTGCAGTCGCAATTGAATCATAAAAGTGTGAGTCCTCTTTTTGATCCCTCAAGTGTATTCTTTCTTCATCCAAGCGAAAACCCTGGGGTTTCAATTATTTCTATGAAATTGGATACCAAGAACTATAATGAATGGTCCAGAGTGATGTTAATTGCGCTAAAATCTAAGAATAAGCTTGGCTTTGTGGATGGCACATTACCGAAACCTAGTGTAGATTATCTAAGTTTTCAGCTTGGGATGAGTGTAATACCTTTATTGTGGCATGAATTCTTCAATCCTTGAGTAATGAAATTTCAAAAAGTGTCATTTGGAATGATATAGCTGTGGATATCTGGAATGATTTGAGGCATCGTTACTATCAAGGTGATATCTTTAAGATTACAGAATTGGAAGAAAAATTCTTCTCTTTAAAGCATGGGGATTCAAGCATCACTGCTTACTTTACAAAATTAAAGACTATTTGGGAAGAAATTGAAAATTTTAAGTCTATTCCTCTTTGTGTAGCATGTGAATCCACGTGTGTTTGTGGGCTGGAAAAGCTTCGAATTCAGAAAAAAGAGACTTATACTGTTCGATTCCTTAGGGGACTAAATGAGCAATACCACAATGTTCGTTCTCAAGTCATGCTTGCTAAACCTCTTCCAGATGTTAATGAAGTCTTTTCTTTGCTCATACAACAAGAGAGACATTTGAATTTGACTGACGAAAATGTACATGATTCACAAATCGTGCTCGCTGCTGCAAATTCTGATAGCTTCGTTAATCGTGACCGTAATTCAAGATTCAATTCTCGTGGTAGGGGTGGATCTGGAAGAAGCAATAGAGGGAGGGGTCGAGGTAGTTTTGGTAGAGGCTACCCTAAAATCTGCTCATTTTGCAATAAGGCTGGGCACTTGGTAGATGTTTGCTACCAAAAACACGAGTTCCCTCCCCCATATGAAGTAGCAGCCTAGAAGCGCTAGCATCAACATGGCCGCGGAAAAGAAATGTGATGACAAGAGCAGTTTAAACTCAACTCAACTGGTAGATCCAACTAGCTCTACAGTGACATTGTCTCTTGAATAAAGGCAACTCCTTATGTCTATCCTCCAACAAGAAGACACTCAGCCTCAAGGCGCCAACCCAGCTCTTCACTGAATCAATCCTTCCAACACCTCAGGTAACTTTTATGCTTTGTCATTGAGAACACATATTTCTTACTTGCTTACAATAAATTTTTTTTTTCAAAATCTTGGATTGTGGACATAGGAGCCACTGACCATGTTACTCACACCATATCAAATTCTGCAAGTTATAGACACATCAATCCTGTTTTAGTTAAACTTCCCAATGGCTCGCAATAATAATTGGCACTATTTTTTCTCACCAATGTATATTCCATCATTCAATTTTAATCTTATTTCAGTTTCAAAATTGACTAAAAATTTGCATTGTAAGCGTTTTATAACTGACTCAAGGTGTGAAATTCAGAAATTGAATACTTGGAAGATGATTGGCACAGCTGAGGTGGATCAAGGACTTTACATGCTCAAACTACTTGCAAATCAGAAATTGGTTTCTCCTCCAACCCAAGTCATATCACACATAGCACAAATAGAAATAGCACATGGATTAGATAATAAAGATATTTTGTGGTATTTTAGACTAGGACACATGCCACAAGATAGGATGCATAGCATTCAGAAACTACACCCATTCATTCATTGTAAAACCAACATCATACCATGTGATTCTTGTCATTTTTCAAGACAAAGGAAATTGCCTTTTATTGACAGTGTTACAGAAATAAAATGTTGCTTTGATCTTATTCACGTGGATATATGGGGATCCATTGCTACTCCTTCTATTAATGGTTACAAGTATTTTCTTACTATTGTGGATGAAAAAAATAAATTTACATGGATATTTTTTTTGAAACTCAAATCAGAGGTAGGTTCCTCTTACAAGCTTTTGTTAATTTGATTCTAACTCAATTTGGAAAAACTATAAAATGCATAAGAAGTGATAATGGGCCTGAATTTCGTCTTAAAACCTTTTTTGATTCCAAAGGCATACAACATCAAACTAGTTGTGTTGAGACTCCACAACAAAATGGTGTTGTGGAAAGGAAACATCAAACCATTCTCAACACAGCTAGAGCCCTCATATTTCAATCCAATATTCCTAAATTTTTTTGGCATTTTGCTGTTAGCCATGCTGTCCATCTTATCAATCGAATGCCTAGCAAAAAATTGCATGAAAAATCTTCATTTCAAATTTTGTTTCATGAATTACCTGATCTAAAAAATTTGAAAGTGTTTGGGTGTTTAGCTTATGCTTCTACTTTAACTGCTAATCGAAGAAAATTAAATAGCAGAGCTAGAAAATGTATATTTTTGGGATTTAAACAAGGAACCACAGGATACATTCTATTTGACCTGAATTCTAGAGAAATGTTTATTTCAAGACATGTACAATTTTATGATCTTCATTTTCCATACAAGTTCAAAGACAATAACTCAAGCTCCCAACATGCATCACATACATGTATACCATCTCACAACATTACTAACCTTGATTTATTCACAATAGATCTTGAGCCACAACATATTACACACACTCCCACACATACTCCACACGTTATCATGGAACATCCCATGCCTTTCCCTACACAAGCACCAAGCACTGCCTCACACACTTCAGGCACAACACTGCATGATACACAAGATTCACAATCATCTTTAGCACATTCAGAAAATGTACAACTGGCTGACATTACACCACACACACATATGGAACCAAGAAGGACCACTAGAGAGAGAAGACCTACCCCCTTCTTATTTGCAGGATTATCATTGCATGCTCCTGTCCACATTCACCAAAGCTCAAGTGCCAACCACACACAGGTATCAACTCTCTGAGGCAGTAGATTATGATGCTCTTTCACAAAATCATAAAGGTTTTGCACTACATCTCTCATCCGATCCCGAACTAAAATCCTATCAAGAGGCTGTGGTGCACGAATGTTGGAGAATAGTCATTCAAGATGAACTTTTGGCTCTTGAGAACAATAGAACTTGGCATCTAGTTGATTTACCAATTGGGAAGAGACTCATTGGTTGTAAGTGGGTATTCAAGACAAAGTACAATCCTGATGATACAGTAGAGCGCTATAAAGCGTGATTGGTTGCGCAGGGATTCACTCAGAGGCCTGGCTTCGATTTTCTTGACACGTTCAGCCTCGTAGTAAGGATGACCACTCTACGAATATTACTTGCTGTTGCCACGAGCAAAAACTGGTTCCTTCATCAGCTGGATGTCAACACAACGTTCTTACATGGAGACTTATCCGAAGAAGTTTACATGCGAGCACCACCAGGTCTTGATGCTCCAAAAGGAAAAGTCTGCAAGTTGGAACGATCCTTATATGGACTAAAACAAGCAAGTAGAATGTGGAATTTGAAGTTGAGTTGAGTGATACAAAGAGAAGGTTTTGTTCAGTCAAAACATGATTACTCTCTATTTACTAAAGCCACCGAGAATGAATTTACAGCAATTCTAGTTTATGTAGACGACCTCATTCTCTCTGGAAATAACATGGAAGAAATCAGCACTGTGAAAAATGTGTTGGATGAGAAGTTTAAAATCAAAGATATCGGCAGATTGAAGTACTTTCTAGGACTGGAATTTGCTCACAGTTCAAAAGGATTGGTAATTTGCCAATGCAAGTACACATTAGACCTCTTAGAAGAATTTGGTATGTTGGGTGCCAAGCTAGCAAGCACTCCCATGCAATATTCAGCTACCCTCTCCAAGAATTCAGGGACGAAGTTGAGTGATTCACTACGGTACAGGAAACTAGTTGGCAGGTTGCTATATCTCACCAATACTCGACCAGATATTTCGTATGTTGTAGGATATTTGAGCCAATTTCTCGACTGCCCCACTGATCAACATTTTCAAGAAGGTCTCGATGTGCTTTGGTATCTTAAGGGTGATCCAAGTTCGAGTTTGTTTTTCGCCAATGCAAAGACAATAACTTGAAACTAACAGGGTTTGTTGATTCGGACTGGGCAACTTGCCCAGATACTAGAAGATCTGTAACTGGTTATTATTTTTTCTTGGGTGGAACTCTTATATGTTGGCGTAGCAGGAAGCAAACTACTGTCTCCTATTCTTCATCAGAGGCAGAATACAGGGCAATGAGCCAGGTAACTAGAGAAGGACAATGGCTAGTGTATCTTCTGAAAGAACTCCAGGCTGAGCATAAGACACCTTTTAATCTCTTTTGCGACAATCAATCCGCTCTTTACATAGCTGCGAACCCTATCTTCCATGAAAGGACAAAGCATTTGGAAGTGGACTATCATTTAATCAGAAACAAGGCTCAAGAAGGAGTGGTAAAGTTGCTGCTCGTCAAGACAACTGAACAAACAGTAGACATTCTTACTAAAGCTTTATCTCCGGCTCCCTTCAACACGTGTCGTAGCAAACTAGGATTATTGAATCTCTATATTCTCAGCTTGAGGGCGGGTATCACGTGACTGTCATGCCTATTGCCTAATTAGAATAGTTGCTAAATTAAAGGAGATTAGTGGCAATGTAACCTAATTAATTATAGCTTGTACATATATATATTGGTACTATTTGTTTTCAAAATAAACAAGAGGATTTCGCCGTTCAACCTTTGTATGCCCCTGTTTCTTTTTTCTTGGTAACCTTTCATTCTCTTTCATTCATTGCTGATGTAATCTCAAAGCTTCAGTACTTTATCATTTAATTTATTTTTAATATATATTTTATATTTTAATATGTATTTTACACTTATAGTTGATTTTAGTGACAGATTTTAGTATACACATAGTATAGTCAAGACCAAAAATAGCCCAATAAGAGTTGCAAACATGCAGATTAGTTTATGCATTATGGACAAGCTTTGCTGATTAGTTTTTATTACGGACAAACAAAGCAAATCAGCGTTTGCACACTTAGTCCATCATTTTGGCAAGTTTTCATCGCAAAAGCATCCGACCATTTCAAGAGAAAAGATCAAAACTTGAAGCTAAAGGAAATTTGAATGGTGCTGATTTCATATAGTATAGTATCAAGGACAATGAATGCATCATGACTGCACATTTGGCAACCAAGGAGAGTGCAAGGACAGCAGGCTGTACAACCACAGCTTGAGGAAATTCTTCTCCAATGGATCAGCTGCAACGTTCAGATTTTTAGGGTGCAAAGATTCAATTTTTGGAAACCACACTCCTTATATAAAGAGGGATATATTCAGCCAGATTTTGAAATTAAGAAAGAGAGCACTCAGTTGCATCACTCACAGCATACCATATTCTTATTTTCCTTCATTATTCTTTGATTGAATATCATATTTTTTGTTTTTATCTTTCTATAACTTAAAAAAAAAAACAATATATGAGGCATTTGAAAAAAGCAAGTGAGAAAAGGTAAGAGAGATAAATTTAAAAAAAAAGTCATTTATATATTTTTGATGTAATTTTGTTTTCTGAGATGATGAATCTGGATGATTCTTCATTTCTTTTTGCTAATTAGAAAAACACTTAGTGTGAAAGTTAGATTAGGTGAACTTATTGTTAAAAAGCTTAGTGAAAAGCTTAGATGATTTTTAGGTGGATTAGGTGAAATTCTTTGAAATTGCATGTACTTATAATTGTTTTAAAATTATAGTAAAATTTTATCATTATTGTAGTGAAAACTGAATGTTAATTAATTATATTGCACTAAATAACTAAATTAGGACATATAACTAAAAATTCTTATGATTTTTCTTTTCCCAGCCGAAACAACAATTTAAAAAATATTCTAGATTCAATCTTTTTTAGACCATTTAAAATCTTTACCCTTAATAAATAGAAAGAAATGAAACGCCTCGTCTAATCGTTCTTATTTTGGATGGAGAGGAAAAAGGATAATTACACGTAAATATATCTTTCAAATTAAATTACACTCTTAAAGATAACAAATAAAAAGCACTTGAAGAAAAGTCATAGACCTGGGCTAGGAAATGAAAAGTGTGAAGAAAAGAAAAAGAAAAGAGAAAGCTCATTACAGCTTAAAAAAGAAAAAGTTATCATGGATAATGTGGGGGAAAATAGCGAGAGACAAAGTATACACCTTTTTTAACTTGGCATCCGAATATATATCCAATTATATGCTAAATGCTATATGTACACACATAGATGTATGTTTATATCGATAACACATATGTTCCGAGAGATTTTAATTTTCACAAAAAGGGATCCATTTATATGTTAGATAATCAACATTAATCAATTACCACTTAATTAATAGTTAACGAGATTAGAACAGTAAGAATGGGATAAATTTGTCGTATCATTCTATTTGTCTAGCTTAAATAAATAGATTTTTATCTTTAAAATTACATCCGAAAAAACAAAATGTTAAATGAACTGAGTCTGATTAATCCGCAGACATAGCAAGTTAAACGGTGTATTTCCAGACTAATTGAGTAGCTTGTTTAAATTTGTTTGTTGTTACATTTTCAATAAAAATACGTAGGAGTGCTCATAATCTGAGGCCTGGCTGGAAGACTCAATCTGAAACCGATTGGTTTTGCTCAGATCTGATATGGTTTCATTAAGACCCGGTTAATCACGCAAAACTAAAATAATTGACCAAGCTAAATCATGCAACTGAATTAGGGTTAAGGTTTCAGTTACCCGATCCAATCCCGTTGAACGAAAATTTGATAAATATGAATTAGGTCTTAGGAAGAGTTAGATAAACCTTGATTTAATCTTTAAAATTATTTATTTTACTTGAATCTTAATTGGCGTTGTTATTATATTAATGATATTATTAGTTTATGGAAAGAAAATTTTGCACATTCTCAGCAGGTATTATATTTTTTTTTTGTTTTTTTAAGTTAGGATTAAGACTCAAATTCGAGATTTTTAGATAAAGATGAAGAGACTATAATATTTAAGTTATAACTTGTTGGCTTGATAATTAGTATTGTTATTTTTTTATATTTTTTTAAATTAAATCTCTATATTATTTTTAATTTTTTATAATTAGGTCATTTCTAATATAAAAATATTAGAATTAATTATTTTTTTTTTACAAATTAAAAGTATCAATTATTAAGAACTTAATAGATTTTGACCACATGTTTTTTCAGTAAAATTCCGTCAATTTTAATATTTTTGATATGAAAATAATTTAATTATAAAATTAAAAATAATAACGTAAGAATTCAATAAAAAATATATAAATTTAGTTATAAATTTAATAAAATTATAAAATTTAATAGAATAATTAAATCTTATTTTAATTTTACATATTATATACTGAATCTTAATTTTTATTTCTGTATTTATCTGGGATGGGAGAGTGTGCATCCATTGAAAAAAATATGGCCTAGTTCAATCAAGAGAATGGATTTGATAAATATGTCATCTTAAATTTTAAGTTTAGGTTTCATATAGATTCGATTTATACTCGCTTTAGACCCAATTTTATTATTAATTATTTAATTTGAAAATAGTAAAATTTTATTATGTTTAAAATTGGGTGACTTAAAAAAATAAATTTGATCAATATTTAGAAAAGGATACGAGTCAAGACATGTTCCATCAAATCCATGTGCATCTATATATCTCTTTAGATCTTCATTAATGCAAAATATTTTATAATATTATTTCTTAATTGTTTCTCTAGCTTTTTACCACTGAACTAATTATCTCTTTTTGCCAACGAGTTATAGTTCAAATAGCATAGTTTCTCAGTCTCATACTCATTTAGAAGTTGCAGGTTCGAATCTCATTCCTAACCTTTAAAAAAAAAATTGTTTCTCTAGTTTTCTATAATTTTAAAACATGGGGGATTGTTATATTTAAATTGGGAGTTTGAATTCCAAACCTAGTCTCACACTGGAATAAATTGTAAAAGTACAAGGCTTTATATAATAAAATGAAATGCCAATGCGAAAAAAAATCAAATGAACTGATGATGATGAACTTCTTGACACACATACAAAAAATCAAATGAACTGATGATGAACCCTATCTAATTAGTTAAAATATTATTTTAGAAACTCATTTGTTTCAAGCTTAGATACTTAGCGTATCAAAATCTGAAACATGAGCTGAGCTTCATATTCTGATGAACTATGAAGGCAAAGAATCATGATGCATGGAAGACAAAGCATTTGCCACTCCATTAATTTACGACATTCATCCTCCTCTCCCAATCAAATGCAACTGCACGTCTCTCATTGCTCAGTATCTGATTGAAGCTTCCACCGCGTACCTTCTAGTATATGTGCAATAAATGTCAGCTAATATTATTGATAAAAAATATCACCATCTATTCTTCCTCGTAATAAAAAGTAATGGCGGCCCCTAACATTTTTCTTACAAAAAATAGTCACCATAGTTATTGCAGAACATGTTGTCACCCGTTGGATTCTCTAAAAGGAGCGAGCCACTCATTTTCTTTTTTAATTTTCACACATAATTATGTAACGGTGAAAATTCACACAGTAATTATTTTCATCTGAAATTGATAATTAAAAATTAAATATTTGATATGTTTAACTAAATTATCATCTAATAATTTTTAATTATTAACTTTATATAAAGATAATTACATTATTAATTTAATACGAAGACAATTACATGTAAATTTTTACCTTATATATAATACTTTATTATTAACCATCAATCAATTATATATATATAATTGATAGAGATATAATCATTAATATTATCTTCTTTTATCAGTTTAAATTTTTAAAATGAGTGATTTTATACATATTATCAAAGTTTTATATCCAAAAAATCTAGAATTCAATCCTTAGTAAATTCTAAAAATAAAAAATAAATAAAATAAATAAAAGAAAAAAAATCTTTGCAAACAATCAAAGCAAACCCAAAAAAAAAAAATTCATACTTAAAAAAGAATATAGAGATATAATTATTCATATTATACCCTTCTATAAACTTAAACTTTAAAAATGAGTAATTTCATAAACTACACATAATATTCAAGTGTTAGATACTTAAATATATTCGTTTTATTTATTAATAGAATATTTTGTTAATTTTAACATTTTTGTTAAGACAGAAACTTAATTACAAAATAAATCTGATATAATATAGGGACTCAATCGAAAAGAAAAGAAAGTATAAGGTCATAGAAACTGACAAAATAATTAAACCTTTAATAATATCTTTCTATATATAGGTCGAGTTTTACACGAACTAGCTATACTGTTTAAAGTTTTATTTGACTCTACAAAAATCCGCATAAATTTCGTCCTGTTTTTATTCGAGATAATAAAAAATTAAACTCTAATCCGTTTTTATAGATATTTGTTCTATCCTTATTTGCTTTTATAATTATTAAAATCTAATAAATAAAATTAAAATTTAAAACTTATATAACCATTATCATATACATAACATCAATTAAAATAAAAATTTAAAAATAATACAATATTATTAATTATTTTACTAATTATTATATATATATATATATATTATATATTATATATTTTAAAATGATATATATTTATAGGGTTAACCACCAAAAATACACTCGAATTTTATTATTGACAAAAATGCTTTCAAATAATTTAAAAACATAACAATACCCAACAGTAAATATATTTTTCCAAAAAATATCTTAGATATTGAATTTTGGTACAATTTTTTGCAAGTATGATTATAAAAATAAGATATTATTATACATAAAAATTGGTAATTTTTCGTTAAGTATATATTTTTTTATAATTTTTTTGTTAACAACCAATAATACTTTTAAAAAATCACAAAACAATATATACTTAACAAAAAATCACCAAATTTTAAGAATAATAATATCTTATTTTTTAAATCATACTTGTAAAAAATTGCATCAAAATTCAATCTCTAATGTATTTTTTGAGAAATACATATTTCATGTTAGTATTTTTGCAAGATTATCTAACATTAAATATGTATTTCTCAAAAAATACATTAGAGATTGAATTTGGATACAATATTTTGCAAGCATAATTAAAAAAATGAGATATTATTATCCTTAAATTTTGGTGATTTTTTGTTGAGTATATATTTTTTTGTAATTTTTTTGTTAACAACTAATAATACTTTTAAAAAATCACAAAAAATTATATACTTAGAAAAAAATTATCAAATTTTAAAAATAATAATAATATCTCATTTTTTTAATTATGTTTGTAAAAAAATCATATCAAAATTTAATTTTTAAGGTATTTTTTGAAATATATATTTACTATTGGGTATTATTGTTGTGTTTTTAAATTATTTAAAGGTATTTTTGTCAATAATAAAATTCGAGTGCATTTTTGTCAGCGTTTGAATAAATTGAGAATATTTTTCATGGTTAACCCTATATTTATATATGTTATATATACACCGAAGTGAATAGGGATGGATATTACCTAAACCCAACCTAGTCCACTCCATCCACTAAATACTCACTCCAAATGGGTAGGAACGGAATGAGTATTTACAAATTTAAATAATATTATTATTTTTGTTCAGTTGTATTATTAATGTTATTTTTTATTTATTTAATTTTTTAACTATTAATAATATGAGATTATTTTTCACAGTAAATTATAACGTCTTATATGTGAATCTCTATTATAGAATTGATGATAGAATAATATTTTAATAATTTTAAAATATTAAAGATTTAAATAAAATATTAAAAATATTAAAAATAATTTTAAAATTTAATTTAAATATTAAAGATAAAAATAATGTTTTATTCTGTGTTATTGTATTTACTTTTCATGATAAAAGAGATAGATTGACTCTACATATTTGATGATTATTCATTCTTTTTGAGGTTAGAAAATGAAATTCTAGGAGTAATGGGACCAATGGTTTCCTTGTTTTTGGACGTAGATGCTGCTTTGGGAGGGGAAAAGGAATATGATAATCACATGTGCAAACGTACTGTGGCTAAATTTTTTTGTTATGGAAGTAAAAGTGGTGATATATCTTAACATTGTAATTTTTAGTATTTTTTAAAACTGTGGAAGTACACAAATTCCTGGGTTCGATTTCTGTACTTAAAATTTTTTATTTTTTTTAACACAAATCAGACGGTCTGATTTGTATACTTCTCAGAAATCGAATGGTCTAATTTCTGTACTCTACAAATCGGACGGTCCAATTTGTGTATCTCTCAGAAATCGGACGGTCTGATTTCTGTACCTCTACAAATCGGACGGTCCAATTTCTGCTTCTCTAGTTAAACGATTCCATATTTGAGTTTAACACCCCAACAATTCACATTTAAAAAAAACACCACTACCACTCCAATATTAAAAATAAAAAGTTCACGTACTGTTATAAGAAAAAAGCACAATAAGAATATGACAATAACAAATGAAGAGCACTAGAAGAAAAAAAGTCATGATTAGAACGAACTACAAAATGAAATTAAAAGCCACGAGAACGAATAAGAAAAAGAAAATAGAAAGCATGACTCCTTACATGTTATATAAAGCAAAAGCTAATAATTCCGGAGAACGACGGAAAAAGTATAAAGAGTAAATATTCCAAATGCTACCCAAAAAATTTTGACAAGCAATGACAAAAAAATTTTAAAATACGTGAATGATAATACATTAGTCGTTCTAATTTAATAAAAGTGAACGGTAGCACTTCCTCTTAGAGTGTGTCTTCCTCCCTCAGCGTCTCTTTTTCCCATCTTCCCTTCTCCCTTTCTTCTTCTTCTCTTTCTCTCTTTGCTTTTCCTTTCTCACACTCTTATTAAATTAACAAATCACTGACCATTGGTGCTGCGGATATATATCCAATACTTTTTTGGCGCATATATACCCTAATAGAGGTATATTGCTGTTTTTACTTTTTACACAATATCTAATAAGTTCTAACTAAATTCAATCACATTCTTTTTTTTTATAGTAGTTATCGTAATTGAATTTTTGAAGGTGAAACTGTATATATCATTATGAGAGTGTTGATGTATGCCTAATTAAGATACATCTGAAATAAATTATAAGTGATCCTAGTCGTCATAATCGCAGTTATTTAGAGCGAGCTAGCCACATTAATTGTTACCCATTCCTAATCTCTAGAAGTGATCTGAAGCACTTTCTTCTCTTTACTTAAACATGATTTGACATTATTAATATCAACTGTATTATGTGTTAATAAACAACTTTTTGTATCACATACATTGGTCAATTATTATTATTATTATCATTGTGTGTTGATATATATATATATATCAACATATATATATCAACATATATATGATGTTGATTGTCAAGTTCCCTGTAATTTATTAAAATTATAACAATTATATTAAGTGTATATTAATTTTAATCACTAAAATTAATTATTAACATAAAATATATTTTAAAATACAAAATACATATTAAAAATGACACATATATTTATACACAAATATATAATAACTAATTTTAATATATACAGTATTTTTGTAACTCTAATAAGCATATAGAAAAAGTCAGTTATATATTAATTATTTTTATATAGACTGATTTAATAGCGACTAATTTACAGTGTACATATAACACTTTTTATATATAATACATAATTGTTTGAATATTTTTTTTTGTCTTATTGTTTGGATATTTTAATTTGTTCGTATGCATTATTTTTGTATTTTTTAAATAATTGATGAAAAGTAAAGTATATATATATATATATATAATTAAAATTAATGACTAAAAATATAAAAACACATTTTAAATGCTACTCATAGTATAAACTAGTAGTGGCAGCAGTACTAATCTTATTCGTATCGGGTACCTAATCTGATTCAATTCGATGGGATAGGATTGTCAACTATTTACGAGATTAGATAGAGTGTGGGTTGAAACTAAATTTTATCCGACCAATCTGCTACTCTATATATACAGAGAATAAGTATTGAACCTACCAAAAACTTTTGGTTTATATAAAAAAATTTTAACCATTGAAATAAGATTTTTAATTGAAAATTTAATATTTTTATTTATATAAAAACTAATTTTGTGAAATGATTATATTGTTTATGTTAAATTTTTAATTTATATACTCATCAAATTATTGTATATTAACTTTCTTTTTATGAACTATAAATAGGGTTAGATACTGGTGAATTAGAAGTAGTTAAGATTAGAATTGATATATTATAAAGCTGTTAGTAAAGTTAGAGTTAGAGTTGGCATAGTTCCTATTTATTTCTAGCATTTATTAGCTGAGTAGGAATTCAACTTTCTTTTTACATGAATGATATTTTACGAGGGAAAATATGAGAAACAAATAGAATATTTGTACAATGTGTACAATGAAAGTTTAGGGAGTATTAGAGATATAATTATTAGTGTTATTTTTTTTTATTAGAAGTTTTTGGGATAAGTAGTATCATGACATGGTATTAGAACTCTAGATCTGAAAAGTCAAGAGTTCGATTCTTGGTGAACTCCAAAATTGATTTAAGCTTTTGAGAAGATGTTTATTATTTCTAGTACACGGATGGTTATTCTAAATAATATGGAGGATGTTCATTTTGTAACTCAATAATTCATTATACACATTATACAAATAGTCTATTGTCTCCTAGCAGGATCCTAATGTTATATATTGTAGTAACCATCGATCCAATTGCAATTGGCGCTCTATATGTTTACACTTTAATCAAATATTTAATTCTAAATATAAAGAAATACTTTTACGCATTAAATAATACTGATGTTTTCTTTAAAGATTTTTGTCAGGTTTAATCAATTTTAGAGTATATAATATTATAAAGAACTGAAATTAAACTCCTAGTCTAATGGTTTTTACTTTGATGGAGAGGAAAATGAATATAATTACATGCAAACGTATCTTTCAACCTACACACTTTAAAAGACAACAAATAAATAAAAAAGTACACGAAGAAAAGTCATATCACGCACTGGGCTAGAAAATCGTAAGTATCTCAAGAATTAGAAAAAGACTAGAGAGAAAGCATGGCTGGTTAATTACAATTTGAAAAAGAAAAGTTAACATGGATAATGGGAGAAAATAGCGACATAACATTATAACAACAAAGTATACATCTTTTTAAATAAAACAACAAGAATAATAATATATATAAATTGGCATCCGAATTTCCAAAAAATTCTCCTTGTGCTTATCATATGCTACATGAGATAATATATTCAAGAGCTACAGGTAAATGTTTGTTTCAGTTTCTGATACATTTTCTTTAAAGAACTAAATAAGAATTCTTTAACGATCTAAAAATATCATATTGGTCCGAAATTATAAAAAATCTTAGAAAATTTCACTTTTAAATCAGTTAACAAATGATGAGATATAAGTTTAATATCTCACAATTGATCAGTCCTATAATTACTCCCTCTCATAAATAATATTATGATATTTTTTATTCAAACTTAATAATATTCATAATGTAATTCGTACAAAGCATTTTTCATTCATATATATAGAACACATAACAAAGTACATGGGTTTAAGTGTTTTTTATAGGCAAATTTATCTAATAAAAATATAAAATAAAAATTGTTAACCACAAAATATCAACTTGCAATGAGGCAAATTTTACTGGAAGGAACCGCAACTTGTCCAAAAATGATCTCATTCTACAAGAGAATTGACAGATAACGGCGGGCATTTAGCAACAGTTTTTAGAAATTGTCGTTAAATAGAATCTGCCAGCGGTTACCACGACAAATTTGGGAGAAGCTACTAAAAGCGTATCATTTTGCAGCGGTTTTGCTTTAACTATCGCAAAATGTCGAGTTAGCAAATATACTTAGATACTTGTTTTGTAGCGATTTTCTTTCAATCGCTGCAATATATTTTTAACTTGAATTTTTTTTGTTTAAACATTGCCTTGTTAAATCTACTCAAGTTCTCGCTATTTTTTTTAAAAAACATGTTTCAAGCACTGTAATGTAACTTAATGCATTAGATACATTTTTGATTTTGTTACGTAAAAAATAATTTATGAATTAAAAAAATATTTATAAATTAATAATATGCACAAATTTACGAATTAGGTTTTCTCTTGTACTGTCAGCGCATTTTGAGTTTGTATTCAAGCATAAATGGTAAAGAAAAAATCAAGTGAACGTCTGAATTCATAAAGTGAAAACAAAGTTCAATAGAGCATAAAAATCAAAATTACTTAAGTAGACAAACAAGTATTGAGTCAAAATTTCTCTTTAACATCGTATTGACCTGGCCAGAAATACTCTGTCACAAATCTACTACAGTCACGTGATAAAGGATCTGATAAGTCATCTCCAAACCATGGCTTTTTGTTCAGATCGAAACCCCTTTTTGCAGGTCGTACGTCATCTTCTATATGTTGGATGTATAAAGTTTCATTGTCTTCTTCCGGAACCTTATTAACCTCAACATTCCTGGAGATGTCATATCCATCGGAGGAGATAGCATCTAAATCGTCTTCTGAATCAGTGTCTACCCTATCTAGAGTGTCATCAACTATTTCATCTGAATATTCAGCTGACACTGAAAATATGAACATGCAAACAACAACCTAAGTCTACTTAAAAGAAAATGATAACTCCCATTAGCTAGTAATTAAGAAAAAAATTGCGTTAAAATGGTAAGAGGACTTTAAACCTAAACAAAACAAAATTAACAATTACCATCTCCTTCGTCGGTAGTTTGGACAGATTTCTTGGAAATAAGCTCTATAATAGAACGTTCTATATACTTTAATTCCTCTTTTGAAGCAATATCCAACTCAACAACATGCATGTTTTTAAAGCGCGTCTGTATCATAATAAAATGTATAGTTCATGGTCTTTTTTCTAAAGCATATTATGTCTCTGTGATTCACTTTCTATGCTAGAAATTTATTTCTAACCTTTAATTCAGCAAGTATGTCTTCAGAGGTCCTACTAGCTACAAATGTCACGAAAACATACCCAAATTTCTCCTCGTACATTGATCCCCCTTCATAAAGTTTCTACAAATTTTAGCATGAACGTAACAATTATTATTGGTTAAATGTTCTAAGCATATATCAACTTAAAATACTTATTATTCAAATATAGTTTAACTCAAGTTTTTAAGGGTATAGCTAATGAACAAACATGCACAGTAGCTTCATTCGCCGTTTTCAAGTATTCATTAGAACAAAATCGTCCTGATATAGCCTCCAACCAAGACCTAACATTCAACTTACAGAACCATATGTCTCTGACAACCGTAATTGCATGTTCCAATGAAGAGAATGGAGAGGCCATAGCCATTTCGTTAGTGGTGTGCCTGCACAGCATGATGAGAAATCCTCCATTCTCATTTCTCCTGTTACACCACTATTTTATGTTGACTATATTGGTCAATGATAACAATATTGTTATTCAAGGCAATTTACTCCATATCATAATTTTCTTCATTGGAGATTAAGAACAACAACAATGATGATGACAACAACAATTACTTAAAAACTGACTTTTGCTAGCAACAATCGTTGGAAGAAACGAGAAACTGGTGGTATTCATGAAAATCAACAAGAAATGAAAACTTAAATCAAGTACGAAAACACTGATAGTAATGTAACCAGCAAACTGCGTACATTATAAACATTGTTAAACTTATTAAACACACACATATCCTCTATAAATGATGTTCACGTTTTCCATATTTCCACTATGCCACATCATCAATGTTATCAAAAACATCGTCTATTGGGTCTTCTATATCATCATCCCTTGTCAACTGTAAATCACCGACACTACAAGATTTTTGTTTATTTGTGAAGGTTTTTTCTCCTATTTATGGAGGTTTATAACCCCCACCAAATATTTTGTGGGGGTTTCTAAAACCCCCAAAATTTGAGGTGCCACGAGGTCTTTTGTGGGGGTTTTTAAAAACCTCCACAATCTATTCAGTGGGGAATTTTGTGTGTGTTTAGTGAGGGTTTTATATTAGACTTTTGTGACTGTTTTAAATCACTTTTATGACAGTTTAAAACTCCCACAAATTAATTTTTAATTTAACAAAAATAAACTATTTTGTGAGATTTTTAAACCTCCACAAATTCTGTAATTATTTATTTATTTTTAATTTTAAATAATTCATTAATCACATCTCATTTACATATTCTCAAATTAAAAATTTATTTTTTTAATATAAAAATTTAAAAACTAAATCTTTTATAACACAATTCCTCAATATAAGACATAACTCAATATATAAAAAAATTTGCAATGTCAACAGTTCCAAACATAATTCCATATGGTATTCTTCTACATAACTATTATTGTTTTTATTTAAAAAGTAAAATAAAACAACAACTTCAATATTTCAATATCATCTAACTATTATTGTTTTGCGCGTGGGTCAAAATACACATGGATCACTTCCATGGAGCTTCCATTCATAATTTTTTACCCCAATACAATCAAGAGGTATATATTACAAGAACAAACATGAATCTAGATTAAATTGCACTACATGAGAGTTACAACCTTTGGGAGTGTTCTTCAAAGAGCAACTAGAGCAGGTTTGTTTTCCACTAAGTTATAATAATATCCACGCACAAAAAAAAGCAGTTTCATACCCAATATGGAAGTTCAATGAAACTATAGAGAATTTAAAAGTAACTAAACCTCGAATGAACTACTTGCTTCCCATATAATTGAAGCTGTTTGAGAAACATATCCATTCCGTATAATCTGTTTACCATCTTCAGTATGCACGGCCTTGTCCAGCACAGCTTCTAAGCCTCATTCTACAACAAAGCTGTCAAATGGACTAAGATCCTGTCTGCAATAACTATAATGTAATCTAAAGGAATATTAGAAAAATTACTCTATCTAGTGATATAAACAATCTATGTCTAGGTGTATATATACTATGCATACAAGAATTAATTAGCCGTGCTTTGCATTTGATGTTCTGTTTCCTACCCCCCAGTGTCAAAGTATATAGTTCTATACTTGATTCCATGCTCATTAGTTATATAACATGAAACACGGTTGCTTTTACTGTCCTATAATTCATGGTCTCATAGGGTGTAAGTATGAACAATTTTGTTGAAGCAGAAAACAAGATCATGTCTCCACCTCAGACCAATGTATCTATGCAGCGGATACTGTCGCTGCTAATTTTTCTGATAGGAGGAGTGGCTCGGATCATCAAGCTCTGTATAAATGCAACAACTTGAAATGCAAGGTAGGTGTCATCATAAGCTATGAATGGATTATAAATCTAAAAGAAACCGATTCATTCGTTCTAACCAACTTACCATTGCAAGGCCAAGGAACATTATACTAAACCCAAGAAAATAGAAGGGTGCTTCTTCAGACAAGAATAATGCTGCATTGTTAAAATTTGAGGAGAATCTTGTTAATACTTGGTAGTACTATATATTCATTAATTATGCTACGTGTATACAAAAAAAATCAGTTCTTCGTATAGAATATATGTTGAAATATAAAGTACACATTAAAAATGTGTGAAACAACACGTGTATTTAACTATTTATATACAAATACATAGTGATTAATTTGGTAACTGATTATGATTGATACCTGTGAGCGGACTGAATATTAAGGGAGAAACAATTTGCGCCATGGAGCTAACTCCAGAGAGACATCCTTGAACCATTCCCTGCATCAAATCAATCATTCTAATCTATTAAACTAATAAGAAGCTAAAACATCATGATTCATTTTTCATATCTAACTTGAGTAAGGGTACCTGTTCATTAGGACCAACTTGTTTGGATGCAATGCTGTATATCTATACCAAGCACAATGTGAGATATGAAATTACTGATTCAAAGTTAGTTATAAGTTACCAAATAGGAACGGAAACTTACACTGGGGCGCACAAAAACCCCAAAAATAGAACAACCTGCTAGAGCATAAGGAACCTGCATGGTTTTCAAGGATTGTTCTTGAAATATATAATACTATAAGCAAAATAAAAAGATTTTAGAAGGAAGAAAAGTATTGTTACCCATCCTGCCCAAGATATGTTGTACACAAACATCTGCATAACCATATATTAATTGTTAATAAAACTTTGTCAGTATTATATTATATTATGTTACAAATCAAACAAGAAACATGTGGAAATTAAACTTACATTGATGCAGCTAACTAAGAGCCCTATTGAGAGCAACTTCTCTTCTCCTAGAGCGGGTATTAATATTGGCATCAAAGTAGCTGCATGCCAAAGTGAAATTTATTAGGGAATGATTAATGATTGATTTTGAATAATTAAGAAGGTGTGAGTACTAATTAAAGCTTAATTACTTGTGTACGAGTTGCTCCTATTCCTGAAATCATCATCAAATCCGCAAATTGGTTCTTGTTGAATTGGAAACGTGCTTTCAAAAAATACTGCATCTGATGAGCGGATAATTTATACGCTTTTTGGCATTATTTTTACATAGTTTTTAGTATGATTTAGTTAGTTTTTAGTATATTTTTATTAGTTTTTAATTAAAATTCACATTTCTGGACTTTACTATGAGTTTGTGTGTTTTTCTGTGATTTCAGGTATTTTCTGGCTGAAATTGAGGAACTTGAGCAAAAATCAGATTCAGAGGTTGAAGAAGGACTGCAAATGCTATTGGATTCTGACATCCCTGCACTCAAAGTGGATTTTCTGGAGCTACAGAACTTCAAATGGTGCGCTCTCAATTGAGTTGGAAAGTAGACATCTAGGGCTTTCCATCAATATATAATAGTCCATACTTTGCCCGAGTTTAGACGACGCAAACAGGCGTTCAACGCCAGTTCCATGCTGCATTCTGGAGTTAAACGCCAGAAACAGGTTGCAAAGTGGAGTTAAACGCCAGAAATAGGTTAAAAACTGGCGTTCAACTCCAAGAGAAGCCTCTACACGTGTAAAGCTCAATGCTCAGCCCAAGCACACACCAAGTGGGCCCCAGAAGTGGATTTCTGCATCATTTACTCATTTCTGTAAACCCTAGTAACTAGTTTAGTATAAATAAGACTTTTTACTATTGTATTTACATCTTTGGATATCTTTGGATTATCTTTTGATCCTTTGATCACGTTTAGGGGGCTGGCCATTCGGCCATGCCTAGACCTTATCACTTATGTATTTTCAACGGTAGAGTTCCTACACTCCATAGATTAAGGTGTGGAGCTCTGATGTTCCTCATGAATTAATACAAAATACTACTGTTTTTCTATTCAAATTCAAGCTTATTCCTTCTCTAAGATATCCATTCGCACCCAAGAACATGATGAATGTGATGATTATGTGACGCTCATCATCATTCTCACCCATGAACGCGTGCTTGACAAACACTTCCGTTCTACATGCAAACAAGTTAGAATGAGTATCTCTTAGATATCTAATACAGAGGACCGAGTCTGAGATATTAGAATCTTCGTGGTATAAGTTAGAACCCATGGACGGCCATTATTGAGATCCGAAAAGTCTAAACCTTGTCTGTAGTATTCCGAGTAGGATCTGGGAAGGGATGGCTGTGACGAGCTTCAAACTCACGAGTGCTGGGCGTAGTGACAGGCGCAAAAGGATAGTAAATCCTATTCCAGTATGATCGAGAACCGACAGATGATTAGCCATGCAGTGACAACGCATTGAACTATTTTCACAGAGAGGATGGGATGTAGCCATTGACAACGGTGATGCCCTACATAAAGCTTGCCATGGAAAGGAGTAGGAATGATTGGATGAAGACAGCAGGAAAGCAGAGGTTTAGGAGGAACGAAAGCATCTCTATACGCTTATCTGAAATTCTCACCAAAGAATTACATAAGTACCTCTATCTTTATTTTACGTTTTATTTATCTTTTTATTATCAATTCACCATAACCATTTGAATCCGCCTGACTGAGATTTACAAGGTGACCATAGCTTGCTTCAGGCCGACAATCTCCGTGGGATCGACCCTTACTCACGTAAGGTTTATTACTTGGACGACCCAGTGCACTTGCTGGTTAGTTGTGCGAAGTTGTGATAAAGAGTTGAGATTACAATTGTGCGTACCAAGTTGTTGGCGCCATTGATGATCATAATTTCGTGCACCAGCATCCCATGGCAAATTTTATTGATTTTAATCTCTCAGTTACACAAGATGAACCATAACTACTCTATGGACTCTAATCTTGTTAGAGAAAAGTAAGAAAGTTACCAGTAATGAAGCCATCAAGCCACCATCTACAAGACTATTGAAGAATAAAACTACTGCTGCTTGTGAAAATGTGGGGCTGTAGAATTCATCAAACTTGTCTAAGATAAGTAACTCAACCTCCTAAAATTTAATTTTGTATAAGACATAATCGAATATTATTATATCAAATAAGCCCTTGCCGGATTGGTTTTCGTTCTCCTAAAGATGATGGTGATCATCTGTGTCAGCATAGCCTTTGATGTTGCTTGGTTTATAGGACTCTTGCTACAAAGCCAAAGAATGAATCTCAGTACTATAGATTAATAACTATAACCATCAAAGACAAAATAGAAATGAGTAATACCTATTTAGTGCATATTATAGCATACTTTGATAACTCCCAACAAGGGTTCGCCATGCACTGAATAACAAAAAACAAGGATCGTAAATTAAACAAAAAGAAGAAAGCAATATAATGTATACTGAGAACCCTAATAATTTTTCATTAGGAATTTAACTTACGTGGACAAATTTAATTAATTACCTTCCACATCAGGATCTGTGATTGGATAACTGTGCCTCAGTACATTCAGAAATATCAATCAACTTGAAAATATTTTGAGTTGAAACATATTAGAAACTTCGCCTGATAAAATTAGAAAAAATCAGCCTAGTTAAATTTGAGCTTCCAAGAGGATTAAATCAGATCATGCTAAGCTAAGGCAACAAGAATACAAGATAGAGAGACAAGAGGCAAGAAACAATCTTCAAGCCCAGAAAAATGATCATCACTTTATAATAATAATAATAATAATAATAATAATAATAATAATAATAATAATAATAATAATATCGTATTTCAACATACTTGTTCACTATGACCTTATGCAAAGTATACCACATGGCTCCCAACTGCAGGTAAAGAAACAAGGGGACAGGACCAGCACATGCATGCCAAAGTTTCGAGTCCAGAACTGGCTTTTCCTCTGCAAAAAGACCTCTAACTTTAGTTTTGATAAAAGCAATAAGAGGTTGATGAGTGTGGCAAAAATCATTGAACTCAATAGCTTTCTTAAGACTAATATCTATGAAAACAACAGCCTGCAAAATAAAATATATACAAATACTAATATATCAAAATAAACTAGATAGAGATGCATTGGTGATGGGAAATTCAAACAACAAACTTCAAATTAAATAAGAAAGAAACCACAATTAGTATCTATGTTTACCTGGCAACCAAGATCTCCGAGTCCTAATATACGCTCGTCATTAGTGACAACAACTTGAGTGCTCTTCTCTAGCTAGTTTTTCAGTACTTCAAGGACCTAGCCTCTGTAGAGTCTCAAAAACTTAGTATCTCTTATCTTTCTTTCTTTCTTTTTTTTTTTCACCTAAAAAGCTAAATGATGAAAACAGAACAATAAATACAAATAAAAAACCATACTTTACTTTCAATCTGATGTATAGACCTTGCGGTCGATGAAAAATGCTTCCATATTTCTGGCAGGCTTCTCCAACAGTTGGAGTGTAAACAACAAGAAGCAGTTCCTCTATGTTATCAATCAGAAGCTTATAAAATAGCCTCTCATTCCTCTCTTGAAAAATGACATCAGTGCAATGTCACATGTAAAATGGTGAAAAAGAATGATTGTTATAAATAAGAACCTTCTCATTAGTTCTTACAATATTATTACTGAATCTATTCATGAACACACTTTGAATTGATTATTTCAAGCAATTTAGTATCATACTAGTTATAAAAAACCTGCAGATAAATCACAAGTTTTAGTTACCCAGTTGTACCTATTTTTCGTGACAAATACAAGAGGATTTAAGGTAAAGTTATTCATGCTCACATGGATTTTCACTGTAGTCTAAGGTTCAAGCAACATAGCTGTTTCTAAATAAAATCAATTTATTAGGATTTCAAATATATACATTAGTATCAAAGTAAAAGAGTATCACGAAATCAAAATTCAAAAATTAGCAAATCAATTTATCAGGATTTCAATTAAGAGAATAAACAATTCATCAAACACTTGGAGCGCTTGAGAATTTGAAAAAATATTATCAATCAATAGATAATAAAACTCATCGAATGTTATATCACATAACAAATCATTCAGAATCTGAGAATTAAAAACAAAGAAAACGAATAAAAAAGAAAAAGAGAAGGAGAACTAGAAATTGAGAATGAGTGAAAAGAAGAGCGTACAGAAAGGATAGAATGTCGATGGAGAACACGAGTGTCATTGGCCAAGGAGAGTTAACCGAAGAAGCAGTTTTTCTCGATCTCAGAGACTTGGGCGTTGCAATTAGATCTGAAAATGCGGTGATGAAGGAAGCGCCTTGGCTCGATCTCAGTAGCTTTATGGCAGAAGTAGAAAGGAGATTAACTTTATCGGCAGCGATGACGGCGATGGTGGCGATGGAGATGGCGGTGGAGATGTCTATCAGCGAGCTTAGGGTTTTGGTGAGCTCTCACCCTTCTCTTCTTTCTCTTCGAGTGTTTCTTGGATTTTGAAGAAATTTTAATTGATAACAGTAGAGTTTTATTGTTAGATATTTGGTGGGAGTTTATTAAAATGTCACATATAAAATATATTGCAGAGGTTTTTAAAAACCCCCTCTAAAAAATACCCACAAATATATATAAATCTTGTAGTGCGATGTCATCTGCCGCTGACATGTTCAACCCGGGCTGTGGAAAAAAAGTAGCTTCAACTTCTTTATTCTCTCCTCCCATGTCATACAAGTCTCGTGGTTTTATATGAACCACTACACTCCAATCTTGATCTACTTCATCACGCACATAGTATACGAGATGAGCTTCTGATGCCAATATGTATGGTTCATCCTCTTCTCGATCACCGGTGTGTATCGGATGAGTGAAATTAACGCTGGTAAGGCTCAAATGGTCTTGTTTGATGCCTCTGCTCGTAGTTGTATCAGTCCAAATACATCTTAACAAAACCATTGTATTATCCAATTTTTCCATAATATGGAACACTACCAACAGCCACTCTATTATCACACATGCTTGCATAACTTCTTGTATTGGATGAGACATAAACTCCACTATTTTGAATTTTCAGCCCGTCTTCCTTTGTGATAGTTCTAAATTTGTACCCATTGATATTGTACGCCCCAAAACGTCTTGCCTGAAGTATGGGACCGCATGCCAGCAACTTCATTTGTTTCGAATGTATAGTACTGTCCATTGGAACCTGGCACCATAAATTAGATTTCATTCATATAAGACGTTGGAATTCATAAATTATAATTCTAGGGCACAAATATGTTGATCAGGGTAAATTTCTACGAACCTCATGCTTGAACCAGCGAGGAAATTCTGCATGCACAACACGGTCAATCTTAGATTGCGACCTTGTTTGATGCCGTAATTTTTGCTTCATTTCTGCCCTAAATGTACTTTATGACACAACAGCAAATTATTCCAACGACTGAGTATGTGAAATGAGGTATAATCGTGCTTCAAAAAAACATGTGCATACTTACTCAATAAATGGAATGTCAACCTCGCAATTCACTAGCACATGACGATGTGCCTGATCTTTTTCCATTAGAGTCAGTTTAAAATGTGAAACAGCCCCCGAATCCTTTCCAATTTTTGGGAACATGGTTTTTCCTGTATTGTGTGTAATATCAACAGGTTGATCATCAACTCGCGCTGGTCGGTTGATCCTAGTCTCAATATTATCCAAATATCTAGAACAGAATGTCAAAATCTCCTCGGATAAATAGCCCTCCGCAATGGAGCCTTTTGCTTGTGCCCTGTTACGCAAATATTCCTTCAATCGTCCTAGTACCTTTTATATAAATAGGACATAACACTTAGTATATACGTAATGAGATAAAATAAATGTATTAAAGGCATTTAGTAGCAAGTTAACCTTTCTATTAGATACATACACCGATAATGTACCGGGCCACCAAGTTTTAGTTCATCAACGAGATGCACCGTAAGGTGAACCATGACAGTGAAGAAGGATGGAGGAAAAATCATTTTCATCTGACACAGAGTTTGCACAACAGGATTATGAAGGCCACCAAGCTGCATAGGGTTTATAGCTTTCCCATAGAGTTCTCAGAAAAATGAAGACAAATTCGCAATCACAGTCGACACCGGACTCGGCAATGCATTCTTCACCAAAATCGGAAGTAATTGTTCCATTAGAATGTGGCAGTAATTACTTTTCAACCCAAGCAACTTGCACTGTCGTAAGTCAACACAACGAGCAATATTGCTCGAGTAACCATCTGGAAAGACCACATTCTGTAGAATCTTCAGGAATACATTCTTCTATGGATTTGACATTGTGAAAATTGCTGAACGATATTTACCACCTTCGTCCGGCCACAATTCAGGCCTTATGCCCATACTTTGTAAATCATTGCGAGCTTTCAGATTGTCTTTTGATTTGGCGCCATCGTTTAAGATAGTGAAGACCACATTCTCACAAATATTTTTCTCTATATGCATCACGTCAAGGTTATGACGCAACATGTGATCCTTCCAGTACGGGAGTTCAAAGAACACACTCATCTTTTTCCAATACGAGTCATCTTGATCTGCATCTTGACCAATACGTCTTCTTTTGGCTGTCACAGTTGAGTTCTTCCCAAATGAAACTTGCATGTGAGACTGTTGCCTTAAGACATCTGTTCTAGAATACTTCTTCGGTAGATCTCTACTTTCAACTTATCCGTCAAATCTATTTTGGTCTAGTCTATATTTATGGCCCTGATTCAAGAAGTGACGATGGCCCATGTAACACCATTTTTGACTGAATATTAGTCGCTGAGACTTAGCGTCCACGTTACACGTAGGACATGCTAACCCACTATACGTGTTTCACCCAGATAAATTTCCCAACCCTGGAAAATCATTAATAGTCCACATTAGCACCGCACGCATCTTGAAAGTGGTCCCCTTGTTAGCATCGTAAGTTTCAACGCCATCCCACAGTTGCTTCAACTCATCCACCAAGGGCTCCAAATAAACATCTATGTCATTATCTGACCTTTTAGGACCGGGAATAATCATAGATAGTATAAAGGATACCTATTTCATGCAAAGCCATGGAGGAAGATTGTACGGAATAAGAATCACAGGCCAAATGGAATACTTCGTACTCATATTTCTGAAAGGATTAAATCCGTCACTAGCTAAAGCTAAACGAACACTGCACGAATCACTAGAAAAAAATGGATACTTTGCATTAAATTCTTTCCATGCTTATGCGTCCCTTGGATGCCTCAAGAACCCATCATTATTATCAGCCTCTTTATGCCATGACATGTCAGTTGAAGTTTTGCTACACATGAATAATCGTTGTAGTCGTGCTATCAGAGCAAAGTAACAGAGAGTCTTTGCTGGTAGAGGCTTTTCGTTTTTCCTGACAGGTATTTTGAGTTTTGTAATGGAACCCTTTTCGCGTCTTTTGCTTCCATCGTGAAGTCTACATTACTTGCACTTGGTCGCGTCCTCATCATACTCCGATATAGCATGCAATCATTCGGCCATGCATCTACCTTTTTGTATTCAATCCCTAACTTTCGGATAGTTTTTTTGGCTTTATACAATGTGGACGGGAGTTTGGCTTGCTCAAACATATCCCGCAATAAGTCCAGAATCATCGACATAGCCTTGTCACTCACACCGCACATACACTTAATGTGATAAAGCTTCACTAGGAAAGATAACTATGAGTATTTCGAGTAGCCGGGATATAATTCCTCCACTCCATCCGCAAGAAGATCGGTGAAATCCCGGGCCTCGCGACTTAAACCATCGTACAAGCACAGTAACTCCAGATCATCGTCTTCTACATGTTCGCCCGTTGTGGTTTCCTCACTTTCATGAGACATTGTGAAGTTAAATACCTCGTGCACCATTTGAAAATATGAATTCACCTCGGTTGTAGGTTTCTCAACTATCTATGTGCAACTAGAGCTCTCTTCAGTCGGTTTCTCATCATGATGCAACCACATAGTATATCCAGGCGGAAATGGCTTTATCAACAGGTGGTCGTACGCATCCTCTCTTGTTTGCATATATTGAAACCCACATTGAGGACATGGACACTTTATTATGTCATCCGACGATGCATTCGCAAATGCAAAGTCTAGGAACTTGTTAAGTCCTCGTCTATATTCTATGCTATCTCGTGGCTTAAGAATCCAGGTTTTGTCCATATCTATTATACATCGAAGATATGATTTAACAATTAATATGATACAACTTGTTCAACACTAAAATAATGTTAAAGAGCTTAGGGTATTTTATCCGCATGATATAATTTATACAGTTCTACTTGGAGTTAAAATATATGTTGTGTTATTTATAGAGTAAATTCTTTATTAATATTTGTAATAAAAAAAATCTTTAACATTATGTAATTCACCAGAAATTTGTTTTAGGGTAATTATGTGCCTATTTATTTATTTTTTTGATAGTTACATATCCTCAATGGAGTGAGTACTAATTGATGTTCTGAAAATTGGTTCAAACTGGCCCGTCCAACCGGTCAAACTGAGAACCGTTAGCAAATGCGGTTCGGACAGAAGGAAAAACCGTCAAATTCAAAAACAGAATTTAAACCATCAAACCGGCCAAGAACCGGTCAGTCGAACTGAACTGTGACCCAGCCGATTTTTAAAATTTTGCCAAAAAAGTGAAAAACGCTGCGTTTTAACTTGAGGAACCCTCAATCTTTTGCTTTCACCCAAACACCCATAGCACACTCTCGAGCCTCCATCCCTCCACGCTCACCAGTCACCTCTTGCTCTCAGTTCCCATGTATCCAGTCTCCACTCTCTACATCAAGCTTCCAGCGCAACCTCCGTCCAGCCACCGCCGTCGTCGCAAGGTCCGTGGAAGTCACCGCAAGTTCCTTTCAGCTATCTTTCCATTCCCGCAGCCAGCTTTCCTTTCAGCCGTCGAAATTGCAGCCACCGCCAGCGCCAGTTTCACTGCCGCAAGGAGTAGGCCACAGCCGCTGCTCATCACACTCAGGAGCTTCTCTCTTCATCCTTTCATCGTTCTTCAAGTCCCCAAACCCTGTTCCCTCTCACGCAGGTGCGCAGCTTTTTCCTCGAAGGCAATGGCATAATTTTTTTTAATTCTCGTTCTCTGTTCTTCCTCTTTTTGCTCAGAACAAATTTTTTTTTGGGATTCTGCTAGTGCTAGTGTGCTACTCAGATTGAAATCTGTCTAATTGAATGATTAGTTATGCGCATGTGTTGTATTGTTCTCTGCTTTGGTTGAATCATTGATTTGAATGATTAGTTTATTTTAGTTTTTTGGTGAATGTTTCTTAAAATTGTGCAAATTTTATTAATGGCTTCATTTTTTTTAATTTTCGTTCTCTTGTTCTTCATTTTTGTTGGATTGTAACGAAGAATAGCTCTTTTGTTTTAAAGAATCAAGATGATCAAGAACAAAATTGAAAGAAGTGTAATCAATTGTATTAGTTGGCCATGTGTAATCTTTAACTTATTCCTTTGCACAATACTCATCTCTTCTATTTTTCTGCTGCATAACTTTCTTTTTTAGTGTTCCTGTCATTATCCTTTCAGGGATTACTAGTGCTAATGCGCTACTCATATTGAAATTCACCTTATGGAATGATTAACTATGTTCATGTGCTATTTTGTTCTCTGCTTTGGATTGAATCATTGATTTGAATAATTAGTTGATTTTAGTTCACTTGTTTAATATTGGTTAAAACTGTGCTGAAATTTTTGTTAATTTTTATTAAAATTATGCTAAAATTTTTTTAAAAGTTTATTAGGAAAGAAATAAATTATGCAAAAAATTTATTAAAATTATGATCAATCTTTGTTAAGAAAGAAGTAAATTGATCATGACTAACCTTTTAGTTCAATGAAAAAATATATGAATTGAATTAGCTCAATTAAATTAATTAATTTATTAATTTAATGAGTCTATTTAAATTGATGAGCTCAAAGATTTTTAATACATATTATGATTTAAAACAATGAATTTGGTTATAATAATGCATATGTGGATAATAATTTGATTGATGTTTTTACATGTAATGTTTTAAATTTGAAAAATATTTTAAAGTTTATATTAGATTATAATTATGTTGTACGGTGTGTTTATTTATAATTTTTTATTATTTTATTATATAACGATTTTTTTGGTTACATCTCGGTTGAACCGGTTAGACCAGTAAACGAGTGAACTAGTGACTAAGATGGTTCGATGACCAGTTCAATTTTCAGAACCTTAGTACTAATTAATACCGAGTAGAGGAACACAACAAACATACATAAAAATTTGAGACAAACTATTTAACTAAGTATTAAAATATTAATTATTTAGGATTTATATTTTTAATTAGAAAATGAATACATTAATATTAATTTAATATGTCACATAATATCAAAATTCATTAATAATTGACTATTACATAAAAATAAATAATAAGGAATATTAAATATTAGTGAAGTAACAAATAGGATAAACATGGAGTATATTATTATGACAAGCCAAAAGATACTATAAAATAAAAAGGGGACTAAAAATATACAAATAACTCATTACTCACCTTATTTTTGTAGGTCCAAGATACCAAAACAAAAGTTTGAAATGTTTATAAAAAAAAGCAAAAGAGTTAGTAAACTAAAAATAAGCTTTAAAAAATTTATCGCTTCAACGAAACATAAGTTTTATAACAAAAAATAATTTAATATAATTATATTCAAAACAATAATTTAAAAATAATTGAACATGAAAAAAATATTTCACAAACAACAAACATAATAATAAACAAAAAACAAAAGGTTCGATGATATAAAATGGCCACAAAATCAATTTATTGTTTCTCCTTAAATAGAACATATATATATACTTGGTGGAATGAGTACTAACTAGTATTTAGTAGAAGAACACAACAAATACACATATAAACTTGAGAAAAATTATTTACCTAAGTACTAAGATAAGAATTATTTTGGATATATATTGTTAATTAAAAAATGTACACATTAATATTAATTTAATATATCACATAACATCAAAATGCATTAATAGTTGATTGTTAATTAATAATAAATACTAAGGAACATTAAATATTAGTGCAGATAGAAATTGGATAAACATATGATATATTGTTATCACAAACCAAAAATATTGATGACATAAAAAAGAGACTAAAATATTTACAAATAAATCATTACTCACCTAATTCATGTATGTAGGTGAAAGAAAACAAAAATGAGCAAAAGAGTTAATAAATTAAAAATAGTCTTCCAAAAATTTATTGCTTCAAGGAAACATTTTCAAAAATTTTACACTAAAAAATAATTTAAAAATATTGTATTCCTTACAATAATGGAGGAATAATTTAATAATAATAAAATATATCATAAACAACAATCAAAATCCAAAAAAAAAAAACAAAAGGATAAATGATATAAAACGGTTTTAACCTCAATTAATAGTCTCTCCTTAAATAGAACAAAAAATAATCAGAAAAAAGGAAAACGATAAATATAGAATAAAATAACCAAAATGGTCATCCAAATAAAAAAAAAAGAGTTTAAAAATTCTTTTAACGAGATTTTCACTTTGTTGCACGATTGTGTAGAATGAATATTTGAATGTACACATTAGAGAAAAAATTATCATCTAGCACTGATAATGTGGTACCTGGATGAATGTGTAGTTGATAAAAAAATACAAGAAAATCACAAAAGACTGTTGGCTCCTAACATTTGAAAAGAAGAATAGTTGAGCTATTGAGTTTGTGATTATACGAGATAAATAAGTTATTATATAGACTTCCAAACACCTTTAAAATATAACTAATAACCAAATTTGTTGTGAAGATAAGATAAGAAAACATAATTGCCATCTATTCCCGCATTTTCAGTCACTAACATTTTAAACAGAAGGCATTTCCTTTCTTTATAATTAAGTAAATGAATGGATAAAATAATTATAATGAGAAACGGACTTTTAAAATCTGATAACTTAAATTCTTAAATTTTAAATCCACCGGCAAATAATTTGATTGAGATGAAATTGATAGGAATTCAAAAAATCACCCAAGATTTTAGACGACAGTTTCTCCTATATGCTTTACTTACTCCGCACCTCCTTCACCATAAACCAAAAAACCCTAAGACAGCTTAAACCCCAGATCACAAACCCTTCTAAGTGTAACGCAAGAACTCCAGTCAGCTTCATCCTCTAGAGCACCACCACCCATTAACGCTGGACCGCCTTCTATTGTCGTCGTTGCACATCGTGCGTGTCGTCAGCCATTGCTCCTTGGAAGGTCGCCCCCATCTTCGTCGTTTGGAATTCCTAGAGTGATCGGCATAGCAGCCTCCGTCGTTATCTACAACGGCATCCCTGTGTTCATCGATTAGGGAGTCGTCCTCAACGTGGTTCCTGTTTTCGTCGCCTCTGAGGTCACTGTGAAGCAAATTATTTGAGACCCCTGTCTCTATCTGGAGGAACCCACTTGTATTCTCCATTGTCAAGGTATGTAATGCATTTTGTAATAATGCATTTAGTGTTTCTGTGATACATTTGTTGGTTGGAATGGGTTTGTGGCTTCGATTTTTGTTGGAAATAGTTTTCTGCGATAGTCTTGAGCTGGGGTTGCTGCAGGAGTCAGTATTGCAATTCACAATAATCCATGTTTCATAATGTGGTCAATGTAAATTGTCAGGTTCAGTTATTTTAGAAGCAACAACACTCTGAAATTCGTTGGTTTTGCATGTTATTGGGTTGGAAATAGGTGTTCGATTTAGAAGAGAGCAAGTATGAACATCTTTCAAATCTTTAAACGGAATGCACTTTGCTTTGTTACCTGCATGTATCTGGATATCCATTCCTTTTGTTTATTTGGAGCAATTTTGTTTGGTTTTGTAAAATTCATCCTAAATTTAACTATCTGATGGTAAATTGAGACAGTTAAATTCATAATATGCCATTCTCATAGGCTTCATCGAATGTCATAGCAATATTAGCTTGATTCATGATTATTTTTTAAATAATTGTATAAAATCTAAAATTATCCTCTATAATTTTTGCACCCTAATTTATTGTTTTTGAAGTCTCATGATGCTGATTTGAGTTTTTGTGTAACTATTGTAGTTTACTGTGGATAGGGCTTAATACATCTTTTTTATGTGGGGTTGCTGCCGACTGACTGTCACAAGGGCAACTATATATCCTTCTTGCTTCTGCATATTCTGGACTTCTGGTTCATCGTTTGTCGTTGTTTCTCCTTTTCTTTACTTTTTTTCCTATTCTGAGTTTTCCTTTATTTTGTTAAAGAAATTTGTTCCTAAAAATCTGGGTCCACAATTTTTAGTGGTTATTGGACCTGAGCACATCTGAGGTGGTTATGGTTTATGCATGGACTGATTAACTTTTTTATTTTTGTTCTTGGTTTTGATTTTTCTAATCCTGGTTAAGGTTGATCGTTGACCTTGTTTTCTATTGTTATGTAATTATTTGATCTGTTTTTTACTAGTATGATTTTGGTTGTGAGTCTTGGATCTAGAGTGTATGTTGTTGTTGATCTTTTATCTGTTTTTGTTCTTGATTCCTGGTTTGTTTCTTAGTTGTGATATTTATGAATTTTGATATTAGTGCATTTCAAATTAGTTTGGCTGTGATATTTATGCATTTCGAGATTTTATGTTAATGATTTAACCATTAATGCACACACTAACTCATGTTTCTAGCATGCACATTAATTGGTAACAACCAAATTCAAAACAAAGTTCAAAAATGGTGTCCACTACTTAGTATTTATCATTTCCTTTCTTATTAGATGAAAGAATATTCCAGCGAAATGTGCTAAAGTGGATTTGTTAAAACTAGTTTTAAAACTAGATTGTTGATTAAAAAATCTAGTTTGGAGATTGAATTTCTAAAAACTGGTTTTAAAATTGGAATTTTGGTTAAAACATCTGATTTTTTGGGCTAAAAAATCTGCTTTTAAACTGGGATTTTCAAAAAAAAATTGGATTTTAAATTTGGATTTCAGAAAACTATATTAAAAATCGGATTTTAGAGTTGGACATTAAAAAACTAGATTTTCAATTATGTGTATTTCATTACTTGAAAAGATCTTAGGATAAATGCTAAATATTATAGAAAAAGATCTTCAAACAAATAATGGTACCCAAGCAAACGTTCCTTATTTAAGAAAAATTAAATTACACTCTGTAATTTAAAAAAAAAAAAATTGTTACAGTATTCTGTTGGTGAAGGTTTGAGTTCTGTTAACTATTGATTTTTGCATTGTCATTCTATTGCTAATTGTCTAATATGACCTTATGTTGTGTAAAGGGTTAATCAAATACCTAGGAAACCTTGGTACACCGTTAGTACTGCAGCCGGAACTGTTGCTGCCCCTGATAGTCAAACCCATGCTACTTTGGTGAGTTAAGTAATGAAACACTTATTTCAAATGTTGACTTGCCTTTTAGGATAGACTTTTAGTCAATATCCTTTGTGAGAATACTGAAAAAAATTGGTTGATGTACTAACTACTTTGTTTTTAGCCCACGGATGGAACGAAGGATACGGGAGCAAATACTTCAAGTGCACAGCGACGTGCTAGAGCGCTTGCACCTTTGCATTCCGGCAACGATGCTCGACAATATCATGCTAATGTTGTACCATTTCGACCACCGCGCAATGAAATACGGCTGGCTCCGTCAAGTGACATGGGTGACACTCGAGCTCCTGCAACACGCACAGAGCATCCAGATTTACATGAAGTTGCAGTTGACTATTCAAAAGATGAAGACTATAACCCGGAGGCAGATGAGGTTAAGTCGTTCGATGACCATGTCGACGACTTATTTGCCGTGCATGAAGTTGAACGTCAAGGCAATGCTAACAGCAAAAAAAAGGACACCGATTTTTGGGAAGTTGATGTCATAGGTATTATTTTTTTGCTTGTATCTTAGAAACTGTAATTAATCTTCTCCTTGCATTCTAATTCTCTTAGTAAACTAACGTTTAAAGCTTTTTTCCTCTGTTAAAAAACGGCATGACTTCTTGTATGGAGCTGACTGTTAAGGAGGCATTAGTACTTCCTCCTGGAAGGAAGATCGTACTCCAACATAACAGAGAGTTGCAATAAGTTGGTCAGGCAATGGGCCTACTAAGCGGGTTCTTAGGGACTTTGGGGGCTGATTTTCAATAGTTACCAATTTGTGAAACTAGTTAGAAGACAATGAACAAGGCTTGCACGGAGTATGCGTTTGACCAGGTTAAGGTAATTTTTAAGTTTGTTGATAAAGTAACTATATACCAATGCTTTAAGTTTTTTTGGGTCGTTCAACCGTTTTTCAACTGTAGAATGCTCGATTTTTTCTCTTGAATGAACAGTACAATGGAAAGATTAAGACGCACACACATGATATCGACCATACAAATTCTTAGAGAATATCAATATATATATATATAAGGACTCTTTTGTTTAGTGTAAATTGCACTACGTTATTATATAGCTTAGTTCCAAATCATCCGGTCCTTCGTGTATAGCAATGTAACCAATAATAATAATAATAATAATAATAATAATAATAATAATAATAATAATAATAATAATAATAATAATAATAATAAAACTTATAAACCTCATGAGATTGTGAAAGCTGCTTTTATAGTAAATAATTAGAGAGTGACTAGCTATTATTTATGACTTTTGGTTAAATCAAAATGTCAGAAGAAAATAAATATGGTACACATTTGCACAAGTGGAATCCGTTACCCTTCTAACTTTGAAAATTTGAATGTTTGTGGTTTTAATTTTTTATTGAGAGATTATTTGATTATTGACTAGCTTCAATTCTGCTGTTTTTCTATTCTATTATTCTCCGTCAGTAGATAGATTTCTTTATTTTTCTATTTTTTTTGTTTTTGTCTTGTAAATTAGAGAAGAATAGTGCATGTTGGGTTTCTTTTTGTTCACTGCTTTGAATTTTGTTGATGAGAATTGTTCATGAATAATGATGTGTCTTCTGATAATATGTAAGTCTATTTCAGGAGGTTAATTATTATATGTTTTTTTTCTGTTAATTTTTAGTCCGCTCCTCCTCAACCTTCCCGACCAAAAACCCATTCACCTTTCAACTTTATTATTTTTGTCCCTGCCTGTAGAAAGCTATTGTAGAAGAGATTCAGCTTGATTCCTTTGTAGGATTGATGGGTACTTTTACCAAAAAGTTTTAACAGATTGTATTAGTAACTAATACCATTATTTAATGAAGTGATATATACTTGATCACTACTAAGCTGGTCCAGCAAGGGGATTCTTCTCATATCTTGAAGGTGATTTTTCCACTATCATTATTGGGAATATTTGTGGCATGTATAATCAGGTGAGCAGTCCATCAAGATTTGATTTGATCCTGTTACTGATAAGGTGTATGTTAGGAGGGAATATAGAGGGTAAGAGTGGCTTTCATGCGCTTGTTCCCAGTTAACTTTGATTACTGAAAAACAAATACTCAATATTGATCCATCTTTGTCAAGGGTCTCTTTATTCTTGAAGTTCATGATCAAGGTCCACCTACTATGATTTTTTGTCTGTATGATAATCTCTTGTTAATCTTTATGTGGACCAAGTTATGTGGCCTTATGTGATTAGGCATGCTTATATTGGTTGTGATTCTTGCTCTTTATATGGTTATATTGGTTGTGAAACTTGCTCTTTATATGGTTATATTGGTTGTGAAACTTGCTCTTTGAACTTAGCCTTTTGGATAAAGTTTTCATGGTCAAAAGCTCTCGATCTATTTGCTTGTGTGTTGATTTGATCACTCGTGTATAAAATTCTGTGATGTAGTATGGATATGGAGTTCAAGTTAAGTGGTTACAATGACAGTTTGAAAGCACTGATAGAAGATCTTTATCATGCACATTGTGTTACCTTATGATCTGAACTATTTGTAGCGAGTCTTTCACTATGAGGACGATGGAAGAGGAAGAATAAAGCAGGAAATTATACAAAGAATGGGAAGAAACTGGAGGAACGCAAGAAATCTTTTGTTTCATAAGCTTTATGACAAAGAACAAACTTTTGAGGAAAATGTCAAGCGTAAACCATCAGGAATAGATGCAAATTATTGGAAATGGTTTCTTGAATATCGGTTGAAGGAGGACACACAGATAACAAATATTGAGTTGGTATTTCATTGTATTCGATTTTAAACCGTCATGAATTAATACTAAACATGCTGAATTTATTATGATAGTGGAAAAACTTCTACCCAAATTATCTTTACCTTATGCATTTTTGTGTTTCCTGAAATTGTACATGGCTATGTTATAGACCGTTATCATTGTATTAATTTATCCCGTTAATATTTATGTTTGTCTTTTTATTTGTAGGAGAAGTGTAGAAAAAATGCCATAAATCGTTCAAAGCAATTGTACACACATACTGGAGGTTCTAAAACAATGGCAAGAAAGAGACACGAAGAAGTAATCAATTTAAATTCAGTTTCAGAATTTTGACTTGTTTTTGGTAATATAGTGTTGTTTGTTATATGATTGTGTCTTGATGAATGTTATAGGAGCAACGGCAGAGAAGGCCTATTGGTAGATGAGAGACATGGACCATGAGTCATAAAAAAAGGATGGTTCGCATATGAATGAAGATGCACATGTTGTTGGGGTAAATCATGTTCTTTAATTTTTCAAATTTCTTTTTGAATTTATAACATTGAATTTAAATTAGTGTAAATCCGAATCTCACATGTTTGTATGAAAAAATTGAACATATTGAGGGTCAAGACGCCTCCAGTAGTAAGGAACTTTCACAGAATGATTCCCTTACACAAGTGCTTGGAAAGGATCACCCAAGACGAGTTCGTGGACTAGGTTTCGGTTCATGTCCCACTCAGTGTTTTCGTAATATTTCACAGCAGTCTGACTCCGGTGTGCAGATTGAGAAGTATTAGATAGAGATTGCAAAACTTAAGGCGGAGGCAGCAGAACTCAAGGCAGCGGCAGCAGAGAAAAAGGCAAAGAGACAGAGAATGGAGGCAGAGGCAACAAAGGAGAAGGCAAAAAGACAGACAATAGAAAATTTTTTAAGATACATAATCCAGCAACAAAGAGGTAATTTGCCACCTAAAATAGCTGCAGATCTGGATTCTTTGGAAAGTGCACCGACCTCATCCCATGCAAGATGATGTGCTGGCACTAATGATCTGAATGATAAATCTTGGAATGTGAATACTTTTTAACTGTTCACTATCCTAATGACTTTTGAGATATTTATTTGTAGTTTACAGACATCGATGCACTGAATTCAAATTACTATTATAATGAATGACTTTTGCATCAATATTTTTGTTCTGTTTTGTGTGTTTTAGTTTGGTTGGTTGTTGGTTGTTTTAATAAATTAAAGCAACTTAGTGGAAGAACATATAAGAAATTAAAGAATTGGAATATATTATTATAAATTTGGATTTTTACAAAAAAAAAAAAAAAAAAAAAAAAAAAAAACTATAACTCTACATTTGGCAGCGGTTACAAATCCGCCGCTATATTTAAACACAGCTATTCAACAGATGGCATTTTGTAGCGATTAACAACCGCTGCCATCTATAAGCAGCCCTATTTACGTTTTCGTAGCGGTTAGAACTGCCACAAAATTATTTCGCCGCAAAATACCATTTAGTAGCGGTTATACCAACAGTTACTATTAACCGCTGCTAAAGGTTTAGCTGCACGCTATCTTCCAACGGGTTATCAACCGCTATTATCCGTTCTGCAGCGGTTAAAAATCGCTACGAATCAACTGTATAACCGCTGCTATTTGTCGGATGTATTCCATGCACACTTGTTACTTTTAAGCACTGTCAACATTAATCTACACATGTAGATAGAATTCTTCTATCTGCAGTAAAATTTGTCTTTGTTTAAATGTTTATTTCGATCTTTTAACTATTTTATTAACAGGTTACATCAGCTACTCTCGTTTGTTAACCGAGACTGAATTCTCTAACGTTTTTAATAGTCTACGACTAATATGACTTTTTTGAATCATTAAGATACACTTAATTAGTCTTTAAAATAATTGACTCGGACTAGAATGTGTATTACTCATAAAGTATATCAGGGTTTTAATTAACACTATAAATGTGGAAAAACAGCCATTCTGATACGTGGTGCAGACTTGCAGTTATGTTGATGTAAAATTTGGAGAAAAAAGAAGTTGAACTTCTTTTTTTTCTATTGGGGATGTAATCTTATATTATGAGAATAAAATTCCAAAAAATTAAGGGAATATATTTATCTTTTTTCTATATAATTTTTGCACTCAATAAACTTAATTAAATTTAAAATAGGAACTAATTGTAATAATCATTGAAAGTTGTTTACATTAACAATTTTAATTTATAAGTTGTGCAAATAGTTTATAAATTTCAGAAGTTGTAATTTTTGGAAAAAAAGAAAGAAAAGTAAGGATAGTTTTTTGGAAACACTACTAAAAATACCCATGAAATTTACGAATGCTGACAAAAGTATCCATAAATTAAGAAAATTAATGTTGTACTCGTGAAAGATGAGTTCCGAATGACAAAAGTATCCAAACCTTAATTTTTTGTTGATAATTTTATAAAATTCTCAAACTATCCCACCCTCAATCTCAACTCACTTTTTTAACCTTCTATAACCCAACCTGCACCTTTAAAACCCTTGTCATGGAGTCTGAAACTACTCCTACAATAAACCAGGCCGAAATCAATGGTAGTTGTGGTGGTGATGGAGGATTGGACCTCAACCAGTTCAGTCATAAGTTTACAACTCATACCCAAACCAAATCAATCAAACACCAAAAAATACCCAAAATATAAAAATTTTCAAATCCATTCATCCGATTTCAATTCACTTTAGTAAAAACAAAAACAGAAACAGCCATCAACTATAAAAAACCAACAAATTCATTCATCTAATTTAAAATTTACTTCAGCAAAAATTAGAAGTAGAAGTAGCCATCAACTAAATCTTCTGTAAATCAATCTCAACCTTCATAAAAAATAGAAGCAGATTAAAAAAAATTAGAATAGTATCTTTTTAATAGTAACTAAATCAATTTCTGAAAAAAAATAAAATAAAAATGTTTAAAAAAAAGAAATACATTTTTCTTCGCCGGGTGTAACATCGTCGACGGTCAGCAGCGCCGCCTCCCTTTCTTCTCCGATTTCTCTTTATCGAACCCTTAGTCTGCATGCAGCAGCACCACGACTTTTCTCTCCTCAGGAGCGCAACGACGACGTTCTCCTCGGCTGAGTCAGGCATGCCACGGCGACGTTATCCTCAGATTGGGTCACAGGCGTGCGACGAAAGTGTTGTAGTCGCCTTAAGAGTGAGAGGGGAGGAGATTGGCGGTGATGGGGTAGGTGGGTTGCAGACGACAGTGAAGTAGTAGGAAGAGAGTTCTGTGACTCTGTGAAGGTTTTTGAAAGAGGAAGAAGTAAAGAAAGAAGAAGAACTGAGAAGAGAGAGAGTGACAGTAAAATGGGGTTGAGGGTGGGGTAGTTTGAAAATTTTATTAAAAAATAAAAAAAAATTAAGATTTGAATACTTTTGTAGTACGGAATCCATCTTTTATAGATACAACGTTAATTTTCTTAATTTATGAGTACTTTTATCAGCGTTCGTAAACTTTACTTTGGTAGTTTTTTCTAATTTTTTTAGTAAATTACCGTGGCTATTACTATGGTTGATATAATGATTATGAAATATTAGCAATACTTAAAAGGAGTAGCATAGAAATAATATCATTATTTAGCAACATTGTAAATACTAAATACTACTATACTATGTTTTTTTTTTTTTGGGACCGTAAATAGTATCGTTCTCTAAGATTATGATTGAGTAATTTTTGCACAGGTGTAGTTGTTTTTTTTTTTTTTTTGGGTTTAGAAACGGTATAAAGAGATCCAAAAAAAAAACCCTAATTACAGACTAAGCGGGACAAAGCTACTCCTTGTTCATCATCAGACAAAAAAATTACTACCTCTCAGGTGTTGGAAAAAACAATCAGTATAGTTGTCCAACTCTGATCATTGGAAATTGGTCCACCAAAGTGGATCTTCCTATTACAAGGGCCTTAGAAACTTGATCCATTGTTGGACGAGAACGTGGGCTTGTTGTCAAGCAAGAAAATGCCAACCTTGCAACCAAGATCACCTCCTCAACAATTGGACTCTTGGTGTTGGGTTGAGGAAGCCTTTGATCTAAGATATCAATTAGTAACAAATCATTGACCATTGATGCTGTTGATGTTGACATTAATGATGAAATGAGATCCCCAGGGTGCTTTCCCATGATAATCTCCAAAGCTAGTACTCCAAAACTATACACATCACATTTCTCATTCACTTCCATAGTTTGTGCAAGTTCTGTTCCAAAATAACACAAAACAAAGAAGCAAAATATAATTACTAAGTCAATACTTTCTTCATGGAAAACTCAAGATACAAGTAAATATATAATTTAGAATTTGAAATTACAAGTATATTTTACTTTAATAGTTGAAATCTATGCCATGTAAGTAATTAATTGCTTGTCAAATATAGTTATTTTGAGTTTTTAACGATGTATCATATTAAATGACATGTTAGCATGTGAAAGAAAGATTGAGAAATAATGTGTAATTTGTCACACAACTTCAACAATCAGTTTTACATTATCACTTAATGCATCTCAACCATAAGCAAAATTGAGCTGTAAAATATAACTCTAGGCACCAATAATGATTCATGAAATATAATCTAAAACAAACAGGACAAGTGAAAAATGATGTGATCACTATCATTTCAAAGTTATAAGGGAAAAGGTGTAACCTGGAGCAGCATAGCCAAAAGTACCAGCAAATGTTGTCCAACTATATGAACCAGGCTTGAGAAACTTAGCAGTCCCAAAATCTGAAACGTGAGCTTCATACCCTGAATCCAACAGAACATTCTTGCTCGAAATATCGCGATGAACTATAGAAGGCGAACAATCATGATGCATGTAAGACAAAGCATTCGCGACGCCCTTAACAACATTCACCCTCTTATCCCAATCAAATTCAGCAGCATGTGTCTCATTGCTTAGTATTTGATCCAAACTTCCACCATCCAAGAACTCATAAACAAGAAATGAGAACTGTGAATGTGAACAGAATCCATAGAGCTTTATGATGTTCCTGTGCTTTATCTGTGTCAATGCTTGAACTTCAGTTGTAAAAGCCTTTGTTCTTGAAACTTCTCCATCAGTTACTACCACATTATGAAGCTTCTTCACAGCAACAACTTGTCCTGAAGGCAATTCAGCTTTGTAAACATGTCCTTGGCTTCCAACACCAATGAGATAGTAATCATCAAAATTCTTAGTAGCATCAATGATGTTCTCAAACATGATTTTCCCATCATAGCTCCATATTGTAAAGTCTGGTTCAACTCTTCCTTCTTTGGCTTGGACTTCACTTTGGTTTCTCAATTTCCTTTTACTTCTGAAAAGAAAGTACATTGCAATTCCAACCCCACAAAGAACCATTGCTAGACTCACCAAAGTAATGATTAATACCAACAATAAGATGTGTTTTTTGCTGCTCTTTTTGAGGTTGGTTGAGCATTGAACCAATCCTTTGATATTCCCACACAAACCTTTGTTGTTCTTGAATGAACTAGCATTGAGAAAAGCAGGAAAATTTGGAATTGGCCCTTCAAGATGGTTATCTGACATGTTCACAAATTCCAATGTCAGGCTGAATTTTGATGGAATAGTACCTGAAAGATTGTTATGTGACAAATCCAACACTTGCAAGTGTTGTAACCCTCCAAGGCTTGTTGGTATTGTTCCATCCAATGAATTTCCACTGAGATCAAGAGATACCATTGATTGGCCAAACACAGAGGGAATGCTTCCACCAAGCTTGTTCTTGCTCAAATTCAGCTCCCTTAGCTTCTGTAAATCCACAACTTCTTTTGGAATAGCGCCGTTCAACTCGTTTCCTCCAAGATTCAAGATCTCAAGACTCTGAAGCTGTCCAATTTCTGTTGGAACATTTCCTGAAAGAAGGTTGTTGCCAATTTTGACTTGGACTAGATTCTTCAACTTGCCAAGTTCCTTGGGAACTTTTCCAACCAACTGATTCGATGAAAGATCGAGCATACCTAAATTGGTTGCCTCAACAAGTTCCAATGGTATAACACCAGTGACATTGTTGCTTCCAATTATAAGACTAGTAAGTTTAGGACATTTTCCCCAGTTTGGAGAAATGTGGCCATAAAACTTGTTGCCACTGAGATTGATGTAGTCCAAATTTGGATATACACCAAAATCTTCTGTTATGTTACCTTCAATGTGGTTTGAATCAAGCCTTATTCTAAGGATACTAGAGCAATTCTTCAAGGTTCTTGGTACTGGACCATTGAAATTGTTATGATCAGCACTGAAGTTGGTTAATGCACCACCTAAGCATATTTGTGATGGCAAACTACCAACAAAATTGTTCTCAGATAGCTGCAAATTTCCCAAGTTTATGACATTATTCATTTCCTCTGGAATGCTACCATTGAACTTGTTTGTGGCTAATTGAAGATCAGTGAGCCTAATTAAGTTACCTAAAGTTGAAGGAATAGGACCAGAGAAATTGTTCTCTGCAAGGACAAGAACATTCAAATTGACCAAGTTTCCTATAGTTGAAGGAATTTCTCCTGAGAATTTGCTTTGGTACAAGTACAATGTGGTGAGCTTTGTCAAGTTTCCAATAGAATCAGGAATAGGACCAGACATTTGAGTTTGAGACAGATCAAGCATTTCAAGATTAACCAATTTCCCAACTGAACTTGGGATTGGACCAGAAAAATTATTGGTGGAAAGTAAAAGGTTAGTCAAGTTAGTCAAGTTCCAAATGGAGGGTGGAATTGGACCAAAGAGGTTGTTTTGAATGAATTGAAGAAAAGTCAAATGGGTCAATTTTCCAATTTCTGAAGGGATAGTGCCAGAGAGAGGACAATATGACAAATCAAGGAACCTCAGGTTTGTTAACATTCCAATCTCCTTTGGAATTGATCCTGTCACAAGAGAATTTCCTGCAATTCCTAAATACTCTAAGTTCCTCAACATCCCAATTTCTTGGGGAATTTTGCCTTCTAGATTATTTCCTCCTAAATCTAGGTGTGACAAATTGGTCAAGTTTGCTATATTAGCAGATATGCTACCATTGAGAAGGCAGTTAGAAAGATCAAGCTTATGTAATGACCTCAGTGCCCACATTTCATTGGGAATTGAACCATTGAAACGATTATAAGACATGTTCAAATTGGTAATTCTAGACAAGTTACCAATTTGTGGAGGAATGGTACCATAGAAGGAATTGTTGTTAATGTCTATGCTAACAAGGTTGGGAAATGAAGAAAAGTTTAGTCCATGGAGTGTACCTTTAAGTCCATAATTTGCAAGAATTAAGGTGGAGACAGAGTTTGACTTATTATTATCACATTGAATTCCTTCAAATTTGCATGGACTAGTAGTGCTGTTCCAAGATGATAGAAGACTTTGACTATGGTTGTCAAGGGTAGATCTCCATTTCAGGAGAGCATTTGCTTCACTATCTTCATTATCTCCAGCAACTTGGGTTGAAGGGAGTGTTAGAATCATACACATGATGAATGTGATGAACATAGTTTGAGACAATAATGGTACCATGATTCTTGTACAATAATTGGATTTGATTTCTGAATTCAAATATTTGAAGACAATAGTATTAGGTATGTGATGTTGATGATTATTGAAGTTGGTATGGCCGTATAGATTCTCATATAATGTATTATATCATATGTTATATGTTATATATTATATTATAAATAGTTTCACAAGGTAAAAAGAAACCGAGTGTTATAGGTCAATAAATGACTACAATGTAAATAAACATGATCCTTAAACTATGCATAAATTGAGACAAACGTTTCGTAACTTACGTTGTAACTATAGTTAGTTTGTCCTTAAATAAAGGCACGTTCCCATTTTGGTTGTCATAAATTTTATTCTTCTATGTTGTAAACAATGTCCATGGCTCCTTGTCTTTCATGACCAGTCGCATTACTTTGAAGAAAATTAAGCATGAGTGTCTTTTATTTTATTTTAGTTTTCTATAGGATTTTGAATATACATTACTTTAGAAAGCAAGTTGGCTAAAGAAAATGTACGTCAACTATTCACTGGACTAAAAATTATTGTGTCTGAAAGGATGGGGTGATAATTTTCAATTGCTTGGAAAAAGACATATATAAAGAAAGAATTACGCTCACCAAAAAATAATTAGTCCTTTAATTTAATTGGCCTATTACTTAATAGTCGCAACAACTTTTGTAGAGATTATTTATTGGGAAATTAATCCTAATTAAGAGGACCGCTAACACGGGTTAATTATAAAGAAAGACTAATTACATCAAAATTATTAAAATATATCTCCTATTTAAATAAATTTTTAGGAGAATGGACCACAAGATTATTTTAGATAGACAATAATATTTTTAATCAATTTTTGGCATTAAAAAAAATGTTAGAAAAATATAAAGATTCTAATTCAAAATTTTTAAAATTTGTAAATATTAAATACTTATTTAAATAGATCAGTAATTTGACCATTCAATCAACCAAATAAGTTAGTTCAAGTCTTTTCTTTCTAACACTATTGAGTAAATAGCCAAATTGGTCCCGAAAGATAGCCCATTCTGCAAACGAGTCCCCGTAAGAAAAAGATAATAAAATTTGTCCCCGAAAATTTTAAAATTAGTAACGTTAGTCCTTCCGTCAATTCCGTCAGTGACGCCGTTAACTGTTGCTTAGTTGGCTGTCAGTGTGGCATATGAGCATGCCAGCTTGGCGCAGAGTGGCTGGTGACAAGATATGTTTCCATATGTATGTCAAATTAGTCCTAGGTTCCCAAACCCTAATCCCCTCTTCGTTTTAAATTGCCATTGTTGCTGCAGCTTGAGCTTGGTTCTGCAGAGGCCGAAAATTCATGAGCGGTTGCACGATGGGTAGCGCAGGTGGGGGTCGCAGTGGACATGTGTCGCAATCACACGGAAGCCATGCCTCGAGCTCTTCGCTGCGGTGGCGGAGGAAGAACTCCGACCAAGTTTGCTTTTGTGGGCTGAAGACAGTGATCAAGAAGTCTGGGACAAGAGAAAATCCTGATAGATTGTTCCATGCTTGTCCAAGATACCGGGTGAGTTATCAGTGTAGTGTTCTTGAAGCTTCAAATGTTTTTAGTTGGATTTTGACAATTTGGTTCCCTGAGGTTGTGCAGAAGGGCAGCCACTGCAATTACTTTAGGTGGGCTGAGGACGACGATTATGAAGGATTAGAGAACTTAGGAGAAGTTAAAACTGATGCACAAATGGAGAGTGATGCTGCTTTGTTAAACCATAACATATCTTGGAGAATGATGACCGTAGAAGCTGAAGTAAAAGCACTTAGGATGCAGCTGTATTTTGGATTAATAGTTGTGATTTTGGTTTTTATGATTATGTGTATGTTCTTTAGTGGGAAGTGAAGCAGTTACTGTCAAAAGGTGAAAAGGATGATGCTGTGAACCTTGACAGTTTTCTGTTGTTGTGAAAACCCTGTATGTTGATGTTTATTTACTAGTAAAAAGGTTATTTACATGCAATTTTTTTGTTGATCATAACATAATATAAGCAAATCAGTCATAGCAGAATAAAAATTAAGTGAAGTAGGAATAGAAAAACATGACAACATCACCAATGGTGAAGTAGTTTCCATTGTCTGAAATTCAAATAAGAACATTGTTTTAACATGATAATAATCCAGAAGGTTGTAGCTGACAGTTCAAAGCAGTACACCATAAAGGGCTATACAAAAAACAGGGCTATTGAAAATACCACAACTCCCACATTGTTTATAAAAACTAAAATTTAGCCCCGACAAAATAACAGATACTAGATGCCCTATATCTTATGTCTTCAAGTCTTAAAATCATTCCATGTCTTTCTTTCTGGGAGGTTTGAAACCCGGAGTTGGAACAAATGTCATGAAGCTGGCAAGTTTCTTGGCTGTTGCGGAGCTGCTACCCTTGATGGTTTCAGCAGATACAGCATGTGCTCCTGGAGAGGCATTTCCCTTTGCCCTGGCCCTGGTTACATGGAGTTTTGGAGGCCTTCCTCTTTTTCTAGTCTGCATCAAACAGTTTTCATCATTCTCTGAAATCAAAAATAGCTACAGTAAACAATGCTAAAATTAAAACCTTTTACAACATTACCTGAGTGACATTGCTTGAGGTTTGGGACTGTTGTGTCAGGGGAAGCTGAGGCTGCTGAGTAACAGGAATTTCAGTTTGTTCATCTGGAGCAGCTACTGCAACTGCAGGTGGTGTCTGTATAGGCTGAGTGTGATCTTCCTTTTCTGCTTCTGGACCAGGTGCAGGTTGTGGTTGTTGAACAGCTGCAAGCTGCAATTGCATCATCCTTGCTTTCTCCTGAGCATCGTCCTGCTTTTTCTTGCTGCAAGTTCTCTTGTTGTGGCCCACCTCTCCACAGTACATGCACCGAATTGGAGCATACTTCCTTTTCATTTTTGTGTTCGTGCCAGTGGGTCCTTCATCCTTGTCCTTCCTTCTATTTGTTGTTGGTCTGCCTGGTTTGGGTTTGATAGGAGGTGGAACAGGTGCAGGAGAACCAGTTTTCTCCCATAGATCTTGTCCCTTGACAGGATTAACATTGAATTGGTATGTTCTTCTGTAAGCATCCATGCTCAACCATTCGTGGCAATACTCCTCAGGACTCTTATCATTTTTTTCTTGGATGGCTGATATTGCGTGCATACAAAGCATGCCTATATTTTTCAGAAAAAAAAAGGCATTCAGTTAAGTATTTTTCAAGGTATGCATATGAAAGATGAAATAAGTTATGAATTCAACCTGTCAACTGCCAAAACCTGCAGGAGCAAGTATGCTTCCCCAGATCTACCACCATATTAGTAGGCCATCCTTGGACTTCATATACTTCCTCTTTCGCATCACCCGACCAGTATGGAGCCCAGTTTCTGGATAACTTAATAAGAGATTCCAGCCTACTCTGCTGAAATGGAGCAAGTTTTCCTTGATAACTCAGAAGCTTCAGTCTATTATCAGACATGCTTTTCATAACCATTCTTCGTACCTCCTCTGCCAGACTCAGAATAGGCTTACCTCTGTCATGCTTCGTCTTTGCATTGAAGGATTCACAAGCGTTGTTGCAAATGTTGTCCACCTTTGGCCCTTCACTGAAATGGGCTTTGCTCCAAGCTTCCTTCGGCCACTTGGCTAAGTACTCCCAAGCTTTTTGATTGATCCTTTTGACTCTATTCATATTCCTCTCGAACTCAACCGGGGTCCTCGATCTTGCACACTCCCAGACCAAGTCCTTAAGTTCGACGCTGCCCCACTGTTTCGAGAAGTTCCTCCACAAATGCCACACACAAAATCTGTGTGGAATAGCTGGGACGAGTTCCTTGACTGCTGGTATTAACCCCTGGAAAAAAAAGTCAAGCCCGACAAGATATACAGTCATAACAGTCCTCAAAGAAGCATCATTAAATCAAAAGAGTCCTTAAAAATCAAATCGTGATTCAAATTAGTCCTCACCTTCTGCATGTCTGATATGAAACACAAGTTTTTTGCCTCATATTCTCCCAGGTCTGATAGGAGCAGCTCCAAGAACCATTTACAGTTCTCTTTGTTCTCAACATCAACAATTGCGTACGCAATCACAAAAATGTGATTGTTTGCATCCTGTTCGCATGCAGTGAGAAGCTGTCCTCCGTGTAAAGTTTTCAGGAATGCACCATCTAGACCTATCAATGGCCTACAACCTGCTTTGAAACCCTTCTTACAAGCATCTAGACAGACATAAAATCTCTCGAACTGTGGTGGATTATCAGTTATGGGAATCACACCCACCTGAACTGTGGATCCTGGGTTGGCAGTGAGCAATTCATGTGCATAATCCCATATCAACCCGTACTGAGCAATCTCATCCCCTTCAACTATCTTCCTAGATGCCTTAAGGGCTCGGGTTATGCATGAACTATTCAGCTTCACATTGCACTTCCTAACAAACCACTCATACACCTCCCTATGCTTCATCTTAGGGTGCTTCCTAAGTTTTGGGTATAACTTGTTCACAGTCCATTCTAATGTTGCAGCTCTGTTTTTTCGCTTTCTTGCGCAAGTGTGATTGTCAACTAGTGTTTTTATCTGCCAGGAACCATCACTGGGGTTGTGTCTACAATATACTACCCATGGACAGTCTTCACACTTACAAACCGCCCTCACTCTAACCTTGTCATTCTTACATAACCTAATATTCCTACCCCATTGTATAGTGTAATCTCTAGTGGCAGCCATAAAATGTTGCTTGGATTTGAAAACCATACTTACCTCAAACTTCAGATCACCAAATTTGGCCTTGTCATTATAATGTGGATACACAGCTGGCCCTTCATCTTCAGAGTCTAACTTATGGGCAGAATCTTCTGACTTCCACTCATCTCCATCTGATGAATCTTCCCAACCAAATTCGTCATCTGAATCTGAAATTACATGAAAATACCATCAGATTTGTGTAGAAAAACTACATTAGTGGAATCAAATCTGTTAAACAAGTAAATTCAATAACAGACACACAATTAATCACTAAATACCTCCATCAGAGCATTCATCAGATTCGATGTCCTCATAGCTCGAGTCATCAGTGTCAATAGCTTTCTCCCTTCTTCTGTCAGCAGCAGGCCTATGTTTCTCTCTGTGATCTACTTTCCTGGCCCAAGAAGACTCTACTCCATCAACTCCACTATCACTCTCACTGCTGTCTATGGAATCTCCTGCACCTTTTGCAGGCTTGTACAAACTGTCTTCAGCACTATCATATGAATCTGAATCATCAGATTGACTATCAACTGCAACTGGAGTTGCCTTAGCCTGCCTTCCAGATCTTGTAGTGGTTGTGGCTTTCACCTTCTTGCTGATCTTCTCGGCTGCTGTAGCCTTGCTACTCCCTTTAGCAGCCTGGGATTTAGTCCAAGGTTTGGGTTGCTGGACGGGCTTTTGCATGGGCTTGGGTTTGGGCTTTGGAGTGGGCTTAGGTGTGGGCGTACATGTGGGTTGGGGGTTAGGCTTAGGTGTGGGCTCAAGAGTGGGCTGAGGTGTGGGCTTAGGTGTGGGCTCAGGTGTGGGCTCAGGTGTGGCTTTAGGTATGGGCTTATTTGTGGGCTGAGGAGTGGGCTTAGGTGTGGGCTGAGGAGTTACCTTAGGTGTGGGCTGAGGAGTAGCCTTAGGAGTGGGCTGAGTTTTGGCTCTTTTTGGCTGAGGTGATTTTTTTGTTGTCTTACAGTAATCTTGGGACATTGCATCACTGTGGTCCTTCTTCGGTTTCTCTGCTTCTTCAGGGATGGTTGGCAAACAAAGTGTTTCATCATCATCCTCACTCATGCAGTCAACTACGTGTGGCTTAGACACAACATGCTCAAAATAGATGTTGATAAGGTGATGATTCCTCCTGCAATCCTTAACCAATTTCAACAGATCTGTGTCATTTTCTAGCTTCCTCAACCCATTTTCCAGCAGCGTTCCAGGAACTTTCCACAGGCAGTTGTTCATCTCAGCATATCCCAGCTCCTTGTAGTATCCCTTCACAAAGAAAACGTCTAGAGTGTCTGCATTTACACCCATTAATACTTCAGTATTATCTGGTTCATAACACAGATAGCCTGACTCATCTGTTTGGAACTTCCCGCCATGGTGAAATACAAAGGTCATTGGGGGACCTTCCATCTGAAACCAAAACAGCAACAACTCATGCAAATTTATTTCATGGAGAGGCAAAGCATATTCAACATCAACTCCCAAAATGTATCTAACACACACACATGCACATACACATAGCACAAACAACGTTCTCAACAATCTAAAAACAGGGTCATATCATGGCTAATCACCAAAGCCCTAAGCCTGAACACATTCTCCTAAACCCTAACATTGCAAACAGTAAAAATGGAAGTCCAACAATAACACAACCACATTGATCAGGAGATAAAACCAGAATCACTCTCACAAAATAAGAAAAGCTAGCTAACCTACCTCTCACGCAAGGCGATGGAGTGCCTTTTTCGGTTGACCAACGTCGTCGCAAACTGCTCACCAACAACTCCAGCACACTGTCGTCGTCGGTCAAGCCTGGTCGTCGCCGTTCAATGCTTTGTCTTCCTGGAGGAAACAACTTGAGAGATGAAGGGACTGCAGGGGTTCTTTCTTTTCGGGAGAAGGATGCAACTTCAGAGAGAATACGAAACAGGGATGAAAACCAAGCGTTGTAAAGGAGCCCCTAAGAAAACGACGCCGTTTCATCCTTAGCCTACGTGTCACACTAACGGCCAGGTCAGCATATCTTCACGCCGTTACTGAAACATTTGACGGAAGGACAAACGTTACCAATTTTAAAACTTTCGGGGACAAATTTTATTATCTTTTTTTTACGGGGACTCATTTGCAGAATGGGCTATCTTTCGGGGACCAATTTGGCTATTTACTCTAACACTATTGATACTTAAAAATAGAGGATTGAAGGAATTTATTTTGAGAAAAAAAGAGATCATCCGTTGCTGAATTGAGTTTTGGCAGTGATGGTCTAGTCTGAAAAGTCTAGCAATAGTTCCCTTTGTACAAATTTACTTGTTTTGCCTTGGTGCTTGATGGTATTAGGGATGGAAAAATTTCCCGAGACGCGGGGATCCCTGTGGGGACTGTTCCGAATGGGGATCCGATTGTAGGGAATTTTTTCTGCAGGGATGGGGATGGGGACAAAATTCCCCCGAAGCAGGCGCGGGGACCCGAGTGGGGATTCCCGCCCCGTCCCCGCTATTCCCCGAAATTTATGAATTCCTTGAATTATCCTTAATAGTTTATTTCTCATATATGTTTTTTAGACATTTCTCACACACACATATATATAGAAACCCAAAACTCCTAATCTTTATTTGCATAACCCTTCTTCAATTCAGAGATTCTTAAGGCAGTCCATACTTCATCCAACCTCTCTGCAGCCACCCCCTCGTCACCCTTCTCACCGCATCGTCACACCTCATCGTGCCATCACCCTTACCGCGTCATAATTTCTTTTTGCAGCGTTCCTTTTCGTAACTCTGCCGTCGTGTCCATTCTCCTTTCTATTGTCGCGTCTCCCACCTTGTCTACTACTTTGTCCTTTGGTTCGTCGTTGCGTCCCCATTGCGTTATTTCGAAAGAAGTCACCATCGTGTCATTTAGACTTTTTGTATAAAATCTTGCAGTTTTTGTATAAGATAGATACTTGCAGCTCTATTCATATGGAAATTAATAATTAGTTAGAACTATTATGTACATGGAGAATGGGGTCCCCGCGGGGAATGGGGCCCCGTGGGAATGGGGATGGGGAGCAATATTCCCCTACGGCAGGGAATGGGGCGGGGATGGGGAGCAAATCTTAGGGCGGGGATGGAGAGCAGGGAGGCATCCCCCGCCCCCGCCCTGCCCCATTGACATCCCTAGATGGTATTACCATAGTTGCTTGAATTACTCTTGGTAACTGGCCTGGTATGCCATGTGTCTTTTTTGTGAAAGTAAAAAAAGTTAGTTGGTGATTGCTCCCAAACCCCAAGATTTGTGATAGAATTTATACCCTATTGATGTGGATCAATACAATATAGACATGTGGCATTATTAATCACAATTAATTAATAATTAAATAATTTTAAAAATTAAAATTTAATATATTTCAAAAGTATATTAAATATTATTTATATACAAATACGAATACGTATATACTTTAATTATATATGATTAACTATAGTTAAGTATTTTTATTTATTAAAATTAATACAAAATAAAAAAAAAACTCTCCTCTCTTTACCCTCAGGCCTCACCCTCTTCCCAAAACACAACACGAGCTTTGTGCTTCTAACCCAGAGTACTTTACCATCAACCCAGATCTGAACCTCTCCCACCACCGCCGTTCACCACCGCTCACTCACACCGCCAAATCCCTTCTATCTCTCACTTCTTCTTCTATCACCATCTCCATCACCCTCTATCCCGTCTTCGTGACCCCGATTATAGCGCCCCCTATTTTCGCTTCCAACAGCAGTGTAGTCGCTGTCTCTCACGTCCTGAGCCTCCGTGACCCCTGTGTCCGCCGCCTTCGATCCACCAGCGTAGCCGCGTCTCCATCGTCCACACGTGATCCCTGTTCACACTGCCTACGTCCGGCTCTTCCAACAGCACCGTCGTGTTGCGTCCGTCGTCACTGCCGGCAGCAATCTATTTCTCCCTTCTGAGCCAAAGACACAGAGTCAACGGTGACATTAGGTTAGGTTTTCATCCTTCAAATTATTCTCTGTTCACTCTTTGTTCAAACAATGAGTTTCATTTTGATTTTGTTATCTGGGCTTGTTTCGCTGCTTGTATGTTCAAACCATGAAACTCAAACCATGAAATTCATGGTTTGAACATGCAAGCAGCGAAACAAGTCCAGATAACAAAACCAAAATGAAACTCATTGTTTGAACAGAGAGTGAACAGAGAATAATTTGAAGGATGAAAACCTAATCTAATGTCACCGTTGGCTCCGTGTGAGGGAGAAATAGATTGCTGTCGACAGTGATAGCGGACGCAACACGACGGTGCTGTTGGAGGAGCCGGACGCGGGCGGTGTGAACAGGGGTCACGTGTGGACGATGGAGACGCGGCTACACTGGTGGATCGGAGGTGGCGGACACAAAGGTCACGGAGGCTTAGGACGTGAGAGACGGCGACAAAACTACTATTGGAGGTGGAAACAGGGGGCGTTGTAATCAGGGTCACGGAGACGGGATAGAGGGTGATGGAGATGGAGATAGAAAAAGAAGTGAAAGATATAAGGAATTTGGCGGTGTGGGTGAGCAGTGGTGAACGGCGGTGGTGGGAGAAGTTCACATCTAGGTTGATGGTGAAGTATTCTGGATTAGAAGCACAGGACTCGTGTCGTGTTTTGGGAAGATAGAGCTGAGGGCTGAGGGTAAAGAGAAGAGAGTTTTTTTAAAAATTTTATATTAATTTTAATAAATAAAAATACTTAACTATAGTTAATCATACATGATTAATAAGGTATATACATATTCGTATTTGTATATAAAATAATTAATAATATTTAATATACTTTTAAAATACATTAAATTTTAATTTTTTAAAATTATTTAATTATTAATTGACTGAAATTAATGATGTGACATATTTATATTGTATTGGTCCACATTAACAATGTATGAATTCTATCACAAATCTTAGGGTATGGGAGCAATCACCAAATTAAAAATTAAAGTTCATCTTCTTTAATTAAAGTTCACATCAAAGAAGATGAATGAGACTAAAATTTTTATATATGGATAATTTTAATATGAAATATAAAAATATTTAATTATTTTAATATTTTATATTATTATGGTGATAATACAAAATATCAGTAATGTTTTATAATAAAAAAATTTAATTGTAAAAGGACAAAATGTCATTTACATTTTATAATAAAAAATATTATTTTAAGTGTAAAAACATAAAATATCAGTAATATTTTATAAATGGTCATAGCAATGTTTAACACATAATTTAATTTATTATTGAAGATTTTACACCTAATAATCCAATATAAAAAAAAGTTCGATGAATGAATTAAAACTCAAAGATTAAAAAGAATACTTTTTTGTTTAATATATATATATATATATATATATATATATATATATATATATAGTGAAAAGTCATTCTTTAAGAAAAAAAATAGATTAAGAGAGATTGATTAATGGTATTGTTGTCTTTTTAAAACAAATTTTTGGTCTTTAATTCTTTATAAATTTTATTTAAATAGGTCCTTTTTAATGACGATGAGTTTCTTGTAGTTAATTTACATGCCCATGTGATTGTACGTACTATATATATATATATATTAGAAATATAGAAATTCTATTTAGAGTTATATTTATAATATATAAATATAAAATACATAATACAAATTATTTGCGTTTAATAGGATTTGAACCTATACTAAAGGTTTAGAAGACCTCTGTTTTATCCATTAGATAATGGACGCTTTTCTTTTTTTTTTTTCTAACTTTTCACTAAATTCAATTTAGTGAAAAGTTAGAAGAAAAAATGGAATAATTTAATATCTGTAACAAATATCTATACTAGACTCATATTGGCTTATTGGATAAGAATATTCTAAATTCTAGATACTATCTATTCTAGATTCTAAGTTCATAACCCTAGCCCATTCCCATTTTGGGCAGAACAGATCTACTAAATTTAACTGTCTCAATTTCCGGGCGATTGCGCCAAAAATTCAAGTTAAGTAAAGGGTAACATTTATTTTCCTATGGATAAGGACACCATCGCCGACATAATAACCTCTATACAAAATGCTGACATGAATGGAAGAAGAACGGTTCTAATACCATCTATTAATATTACTGAAGAAGAGAGAGAAAAAACGACGGAGTCATTTTTTTTTATTCCTATTCGTCTTTTTTTATATATACACTCTATGTGTGTTATATAGATGTTCATAATTTAGTAGCATGAAAGATAAGTACTTACAAGTAATGAAAGCTATATATATGATTAATAGTTTTGTAGCTAATTATATTATACTATAGGAAGATAAAAAAAAAAGTTTAAATTTATCTTATTTAATATTTATTAATTTTAATAATAATTAATAAATGTTAAATAAGATAAATTTCGGTGTTTTGATTTTTTTTGTTATTAAATATTTTTATGAAAAAGCAATTAATTAATTGTGTATGTTTTACAGTTTTACTTCTTTTATAAAAGAAAGAGAGTGAAACTGAGATTATTAACCACATATTAGGTTAAAACTTTTGGTCATTTAGATAATTGGTTTTACTAATAGTTCATCATCAATAATGTGATTATTCTATTTTTTCTTTATCAAGAAGCTAAGCATCAAGCATGTATATATATAGATGGCAAAAACAAAGAACGCATTATTATGACGATAAATATTGGTATAGAAGACCCGTTAGACACGGAAATGGATTTTTTAATTTTTTTTAAATTATTTAGTAAATTATAATTTTTTATTTTATATTTTTAAATAAAATAAAAAATATATAAAAAATATTAAATAATAAAAAATTATATTTTATTAAATAATTAAAAAAATCTATTGTCCTTAGACACACTCTTGAGTTGTCCAACCTGTGGTTCTCAACATTATCATTATTTTCTTAATAGAAGTATAAAAGAAAAAAGAAAGACAACCATGTAATAAGTCCTTATCTTTACGGAGTCGTCGTTCTCTAAATCCGACTATATTACTATTATTGTGCTAATTTTAATTTAGCTCAACATTCACGAAGATCATGTTTTAGATTTTGTATGTATAAACTAGATACACAATATAATACACGCGTTGCTAAGTTGGTCTAACTAATGCATGAATTTTGTCAACATTCTAGTAGTTTCTAGGAAGAATGGTAAAATAATTATTTCTGTATGACTGTATATATAAGGAACGACGACAATCACGAGTGTATTATTATCTATTATGTACACCTATGTTATTATTAAAACAAGGAAAGAGAAATTAAAAAAAAAAAAATACAGTGATGTTATACATTCATGTAATTTTATATTTAAATTTATTTAAGTTGGTTTAATAGAAAAAATTCAATACCATTAAATAAAATATAAAATACACACGTCTAACACATACGAAATTGTTTTTTCCCAACGCTTTTTCTCTTCTTCTTCTCTTCTTTCTCGCGCTTCTTCTTCTTCTTTGTGTTCCTCCTCCTCCTCATTTTCCTCCTTCTTTTTTGCGTTACTTCTTTTTCACGTGTTTTCTCCTTAGCGTCATTCTTTTATTGTTATTACTGCTGTATTTTTTTGTCTTTTCCTCTTTCTCTCTGGTGAAGAAGCAGTAGAAGGTGAGGAGGAAGAGTTTTAAATTGTGCATAACAGAAATGAACCGAACATGTTATTATGGTAAAACAATTGTATAGTACTAAATAATGAATAGAACATTATCCATTATATAAATTCAAATTCGAACATCTTTCTGTATAATGAACCGAACACGTACTCATGGTGAAATAATTGTATAGTATTGAGTGAACGAAACATAATCTATTATATAAAATCAAATTCAAACAGCTTTCTGCATAATGAACCGAGCACGTACTCATGGTGAAACAATTGTATAATATTGAGTGAAAGAAACATAATCCAAAGAAACATAATCCATTATATAACTCATGGTGAAACAATTGTATAGTACGGAGTGAATGAAACATAATCCATTATATAAATTGAAATTCAAACAGCTTTCTGCATAATGAACCGAACACGTACTCATGGTGAAACAATTGTATAGTACTGTATGAACGAAACATAATCCATTATATAAAATCAAATTCAAACAGCTTTCTGCATAATAAACCGAACACGTACTCATGGTGAAACAGTTGTATAATACTGAATGAACGAAACATAATACATTATATAAAATCAAATTCAAACAGCTTTCTGCATAATGAACCGAACACATACTTATGGTGAAATAATTGTATAGTACTGAGTAAACGAAACATAATCCATTATATAAAATCAAATTCAAACAGCTCTACCTACAATTTACAAATTATCAATTCAATTCAATTCAATTCAGTACACCTTCGTCTATTCAATTCAATTCGATTCAAAATTAAATAATCCAAACTTCGTCAGTTTGATTCGTTTTAGAAGAATAATCCAAATCGGCCTCATTCAACTGATTTGAAGTTGAGTCATTCATTGTTTCGATTCAGAAGTGTAGACCGAAGAAAAAAACGAAGAAGAATAGGAAGAAGATAAATGCAATGTAACCAGATCGAAAGAAGAAAATAAGAAGATGAATGCGACCAAAGGAGAACGATAAAGACAATGTAGATCAATAAAGAAGAACGCAAGCAGAAAAAAAGAAAAAAAAAATGTGAGCAGAGAAAAAGATTTATGTTGCAGCAAAAGATTTACGTCGAGCAAAACTTTAGGTTACAGTACATTATATGTAGCACGTGTATGACAAATGAGTGAAGAAAGAGGAGAGTACGTCTAGCCAATATTACTTGAATAATTTAAATGCATTTTTTACATGAATATAAAGTATTATTAAAAAAAATTATTATTTAATCTCATTTGTCTCATAGTCTCCTTCTTCCTGCTATCCTTAGTTAAATATAGGAGCCAGTCTCCCTCTTGACTTTAATTATTGTTGTTACACTCACCTAACATATGCATGTTATACAAAAATATATACTTTGTGGATATGAAAATCAATTACTAATATATTTGTATATTTGTATATAAATATACGTATATGTGTAGTTAAATTTATTTTTAATATATATTTATATTTTAACATATATTTTATATTATGACTGATTTTAATATACACCTAACATAATCGCATGGTATATATTCTTAGATTCTCGATACACATGCATACATCTCCGGTGTTTGTTTTAAATTCTATGAAGACTTTTTGCTTTTTAAAAATAAATATTAAACTAATATATACATACACAAGGAACATGCCTTGAAAAAATTACTAAATAAATGAGAGTGTGAAAAATATACATGAATAGATCAGAGCTGGAAAACCTTAAATTAATAGGAGTTAAAAAGAGACCAACAGTAATATAATATAATAAGAGACAACCCTATCTCTTTTCTTTGTTTATCTTAAAAAATAGATAGATGTTTCATTAAGTAAGGAGAAAATTTTGCAGAGCTCCTTCCAATGCATAGAATTGAAAGTATATATACTTATTAATTAGTATACACAAAATTAAAGAGCATCAAGAATATGGGTCGTTATATCTTTTACCTTCATCTTCTTGTTTCATCTTTTCTTCTTTCTACTTTCTTTCTGAATGCTGCACAAGCCACCAAAAAGGCAAGATCTTTATTATTATTATTAGCTTCTAATTACTATTATTTTTTCATTTTTCATACTGTGTTTCAAATAAATGAGCCTTCTAATTTTGTAAATTTCAGTGCTACATTGTGTATTTGGGAGCACATTCTCATGGTCCAAACCCTTCGTCTTATGACCTTGAATCCGCTACAAATTCTCATCATGATTTACTAACTTCAACCTTGGGAAGGTATATAATTAAACAATCATATCATATATAGATCGACTAAGTGTAATTCACAATAAAACCATGCAGTAAATGGACTAATTATCGCATATATATTTTGATCATCATCATTCACATTGAATTCACAGCCATGAGAAGGCCAAAGAAGCAATTATTTATTCATATAATAAACACATAAATGGCTTTGCTGCACTACTCGAAGAGGAAGAAGCAGCACAAATTTCAAGTAAGGATGCAATATTAGTTTTTCCATTATTAGGAATATTGTCGCTCAGGACTTAATTAATAAACAAAATTTATAGTTAATAATGTTTATCTGGGAATTCAATTTGGTGCAGAAAACCCAAATGTTGTGTCAGTGTTCTTGAGCAAAGAGTATAAACCACACACTACACGTTCATGGGAGTTTCTTGGACTGCACAGGAGGAATGGTATGAACACAGCATGGCAGAAAGGGAGATATGGTGAAAATACAATCATAGCTAACATTGATACAGGTAAGCTTTCTCCACATCTCATATGCTACTTCATAATCAAAATCAGAACTGCATATATTATTGATAATGAGTTGGTCCAATAGGATTATATTACCATGAAAACCCATTGTTTATTTTCATCTTAAATTAATAATTAAAAAATTATTAGACAATAATTTAATTAAATATATTAAATATCTAATAATTCGTTATCTGATAAATTGTAGTTAACAACAACTCTTTGTGACATAAGAATCTTTTATGAAATCTAGAGACAAATAGACAATTGTAAACAAATTGGGACCTACTTATTAGATATAAAAACGTTTAAAACATTTTTTTGAAAAATATTTTTTAGTAATTAAAATTTAATACATATAATTGATTAAACTATGTTATTTTTGTCAAAATTAGATAAGATAAATTTATTTTTGCCAAAAAATCAGTGAACTATATTTTGAATCGGTCTAAATTAATATTTTTTAATAAAAATGACTACAATATATATATATAAAATAACTAAAATACTCTTATTATTATTATTATTTTTTTTTTTTTGAGAATAAAAAATCTTAACCTTTCTCTTATCTCTATGCCATCATGGAGTTAGGATTTAGACTTATCAAAATTAAAAAGAATATATATATATATATATATATATATATATATATATATATATATATAGAGTTATTGTAGTCATTTTTTATAAAAAAGAATATTAATTTAGTCAATTTAAAGTTTGATTTACTGATTTTTTGGCTAAATTAATTTGTCTGATATAATTTTAACAAAAATAACACGCTTGAATCGATTATATGTATTAAATTTTAATTACTAAAAATCATCTTTATCTAAATGCTCCCAAACAAATCATATAATTCGAACATAAACCATATATATATATATATATATATATATATATATATATATATATATATATATATATATATATTGTTTATATTAAATTTCACATCTTACATATGCGTGCAGGTGTTTGGCCTGAATCTAAGAGTTTTAGTGACAAAGGAATAGGTCCTGTTCCAGCAAAATGGCGTGGCGGTAATGTGTGTGAAATTAACAAATTTCGTGGTTCAAAGAAAACTCCATGCAACAGGTTCTCTTTTCTCAATAATATTTTCTGCAGATACAAGCATGTTCTGCTATGTATGCTTGATTGCAAATTTAAAGAAGCACTAGATTTATCAATTCAATCCAATATTAAAAATGATAAACTAATTTGTACGTGTATATCATTAAGAGTTAAAGAATTTTATATGATAATTAATAATGTATTGTGGCTAGAGTTGGCGGGAAGTAGCGGTTTTTTGGTTGAACCAGGCGTTTTTATGGTCACTACTAATATTTTATAAATTTTTATAATGTTATTAATCTATAAAAGGATGAAGATAATAATTAAAAATAATTTAAGTTATATTTTACATTATATTTTATGTTTGATTGATTATAAACTTAAAGATATTTAATTATATATTTTAGACAATGTTTGTTTTGTTTTAGAATTATAAAGACTTTAATGTTTATAAATTTAAAAATTATTTTTTATATCTTTAAAAATTATAAATTTATTGAAATGGTTATGAAATTATATATAATTTAATATTTAATAATTTATAAAAAAAAAAAAAGAGATTTAGTGGGTTTGACCCACTAACCTACTAGTACACAATTAGATGAGATGAGAGAAAAATTCAAGATCATCTTACTAGAGGAGGCAAAACAGACCAACCCTTCAGATGACGGACTTTTGGCGAGACGGAACAAGCTTCCCCGTTTGTCCCTAGTTGTGGCTTTAGTAAAAAAAAAAATAATTAACTTTTAAATTTTGTTACTTAAAAATGTCGTCAAAAAGCATAAATCTGATTTTATAACTGTGTTTTTACCACATTAAAATTAAATTGTTAAAAAAAAATTACTTGGCTAGTTAGTCTAATTGAGCTTATACTATATTATGATTAATCAGGAAACTAATCGGAGCAAGATACTTCAGCAAAGGTTACGAGGCAAGCATAGGCAAAATTGCGCCATCACAGCACACGGCACGTGACTTCGAAGGCCATGGCACCCACACTCTATCAACGGCCGGAGGCAACTTCGTACCCGGCGCAAGCGTTTTCGGCAACGGCAACGGCACCGCAAAGGGTGGATCACCAAGAGCCAGGGTTGCTGCCTACAAGGTGTGCTGGTCAACGATCGACGAGACAAGCTGCCATGGCGCAGACGTGTTGTCCGCCATTGACCAAGCCATCAGCGACGGCGTTGACGTCATCTCCATTTCGGCTGGTGGCAGAACAGAGGTAAACCCTAATGAGATATTCACCGATGAGGTGTCCATAGGAGCGTTCCATGCGCTTTCAAGAAACGTTGTTGTTGTTGCTTCGGCGGGGAATGAAGGACCCACACCTTCAAGTGTTGTCAACGTGGCTCCATGGGTATTCACGGTTGCTGCTAGCACCATTGATAGGGACTTCAGCAGTAACGTAACTCTTGGTAACAATCAACAAGTCACGGTAAGTTTCTAACATAAAATACTTTAATTTCGTACTTTTTTCAAAATTTATTTAACATTTTTTAATGTGTTGAATTAATTTGGTGATGCTCATGTAAACTTGAATTACCAGGGAGCCAGTCTTTTCGTAAACTTACCATCCAGTCAATCCTTTCCTCTGATCCTTGCATCTGATGCTAGATTTGCTAATGCCACAATTCAAAACGCGTAAGTACAAATCCTACAAAACTTTGATTAATTGAAAAACAAGATAATAGATAGATACAAAGTCGCGCAAATTTAATCATGTATATGCACTTGTTATACGTTATTGCAGTCAACTTTGTATGCCTGGAACACTCGATCCAGCAAAAGCAAGGGGCAAAATAGTCATGTGCCTTCGAGGTGGGAAAATAAGGTCAGTTGCTGAAGGCCAAGAAGCTTTATCTGCAGGTGCAGTTGGAGTGGTTATGGAAAACGATGCTCAAAGTGGAAACACAGTTCTAGCTGAGCCTCATGTTTTGTCCACTACAAATGTGGCTAAAAATAACCAGGACAAAAATGTTCATGATTATTACAACAGTACCACGTAAGTAATAATTATGCCATATATATAATAACTTAACAAATTCTAAGTAACATTTTAAAACACTATAGTTAATTGCAAGTAAATTTTTGTTCAACACTTCAACTTATGGTTACATAAAAATGTTTCAGGAGCCCTACTATTAACATGTCTGCAGCAAGAACATTGCTTGGAACAAAGCCAGCTCCAGTTATGGCCTCATTCTCATCTAGAGGTCCAAATCCGATTCAACCATCAATACTCAAGGTTTATATATAGTCATTGATGCTCCTTACTGACATATTATTCAAAATTTTATTTTAATTTCTAACAACATTCCCCTGCTTTGTGTTTCAGCCTGATATAACTGCACCAGGGGTAAACATACTGGCTTCATATTCCTTAGCAGCAAGTGCATCTAACTTGCCATCAGACACACGCCGCGGGTTCCGGTTCAATGTGCTACAAGGAACTTCCATGTCATGCCCTCATATCTCTGGTGTTGCTGGTCTTCTCAAAACTCGTCATCCAAATTGGTCTCCAGCAGCTATTAAATCCGCAATCATGACCACAGGTACTCTAAATATGCATTTCTTGTGTATCCTAAGGCTAATTATTTTGTTAGGCGATCACTTGCATATGAGAATTGACAGATGATTTGACATTTTGACTAAACGTCTAACAATTCTCAACTATCATTTTAACGTCAAGTTGTAGTCATGATTTTGTTATGCTATATGATTATTCATATGCATGCCTTACTATATTGTTTCTTTTTCTTCACTTTTTCAGCAACTACTCAAGATAACACCAATGGAGCTATACAAGATGCATTTGATAATACATTAGCCACACCTTTTGCTTATGGTTCAGGGCATGTTCAACCAGACTTAGCCATGGACCCTGGACTTGTTTATGACATTACCATTCTTGATTACTTGAGCTTCTTATGTGCTTCTGGATACAGTCAAAGCCTCATAGCATCACTCAATTCCAACAAGAACTTCATATGCTCTGGATCTCACAGAGTAACAGACTTAAATTACCCTTCAATCACATTACCAAATCTCGGATCTGACGCGGAGAATGTTACTCGCACGGTTACTAATGTTGGACCTCCAGGAACATATGTTGCAAATGCAAAGTTGCCTGGATTTAACATTGTTGTGGTGCCAAGTTCCTTAACGTTCAAGAGAGTTGGTGAGAAGAAGAGGTTCCAAGTAATTGTGAAGGCAAGAAGTGTGAGTCAGAATGGGAATTATCAATTTGGAGAGTTGAAATGGACAAATGGGAAGCACATTGTTAGAAGTCCAATTGTTGTGAGGCGCACATCATGAGAAGTATATACTAATTAATATTAATACATTAATATATGGCTATGTATGACCTATGACATGATATGAGTTGTTCATTTTCTTATTTTGGATGTTTGTCTGTCTATTAGTGTTCATAATTTTGCTTTTGTTTTTTTATTTGGTATGGGCTATCCTATTAGTTTTGTTCTTTTCTGCGACTTGTTGATTGTTAGAGAAATGCGCATAACCTTTGACTATTTTGTGCATTTCTATTTTCTAGAATACATATAGTTGAATTACCAAAAAAAAGAATATATATATATATATAGTTGTTTTTCTTAATTTAAATTAATGAATATATTTGTTTTTCTAATCAAAGTTGGTGATCCTTTATTAAATGGCTAGATGTGTTTCATTTATGATTTTGACTGTTAAAAGAAAGAAGATTCTTTTTTTTTTTTTTTGGTGATTAATCGGGGCCAAAACCCAAAAGAAGACTAAATACAAACTAATCGGGGCATAGAAACCCCTTGTTCATCATCAGCTAAGATGCTAATAACCTCTCTAGGAGGCAGGTCCCAAAAATAAAAGCCTGGGTCTAAGTTTAGACTTTTTCGAGCTAGGCAATCAGCACATCTGTTGCTCTCCCTATAAATATTTACAAAAAGAATTTCCCAAGGCTTTTTTTTCCACTGGTTAATGTTTCTGATCAAGGTATTAGGGTGTTTGCTGAGATCTTTTTGACCATTGATCATGGATATAGCAGCTTGGGAGTCACACTGTATAACTAATTTCCTTATTCCCAAAGTCCAGGCTAGATCCAGTCCTTTCAGAATGCCCCACAACTCAGCCTTGTAAGCTGAGCAATGACCGATGTGGAGGGAGAAGCCGCCAATCCACTTCCCGTTGCTGCCTCTAAGGAGTCCTCCGCAACCCGCCTTCATCGTCGTGCCCTCCATAGCGCCATCTGTGTTCAGTGCGATCCAATCTGATGGTGGCCGATTCCATCTCACATGGATGGTTTCCTTCCGAGTTCCCAAAGGTGAGATTTTCTTTCTGTCAAAAGCTTCACGGATTTCTCGCACCCTTTTTAAAATCTCCCTGCTTGCATTGGGAGGTCTTTGATAGCTGTTCTCATGGAGTTCTCTGTTCCGCCAATTCCACAGATTCCAGCATGTGATGATGAAAGTGTCTTTCCATTCTGTATCTGGTGAGGTTCCTAGTTGATTGTTGAGGTTTAGAGTGATCCAATCCTTCAAATTAGTTCTGAAGAAAGCTTGCACTGCAACCGGTTTTATCAGGATCATCCAGGTGCTTGAGGCAATCGGGCAATTTCTGAAAGCATGTAAAGTGTCCTCTGGCTGAGTTCTGCAACTATGGCATGTGTCATCACCACCAAAGGTGTGGGATTTTCTCTGGTTAGTTAGCAATCTGTCGTGTAAAAGTCTCCATATTAGCGTTTTAGCCTTTTGAGGCCCTTGCCATTTCCATATCTTGGTCCAATCATTTTGTTGGGGTTTTGTCCATTTCTCCAGGCCTTTGTATGTAGCTCCAATGGAAAAATCACCATCCTCCGTGTGCTTCCAGCCTATTGTGTCCTCATTTTGGTCCAGGGATGGAGGTGGGGATGCTGTGATCTTGGCCACAATATCTTCCGGTAAGTATTCCTTTAATTTGTTAGTGTCCCATTCCCCTTTGTTGTTGGTCCATTCCCAAACAGCGGATTCAGTGTCTGAAATGCTTTTTGTTGCGAATTCTAGCAGGCTATTTATGTCTTCTACCCAGGGATCTCGCCAGAAGTTTGTTGAGAGTCCATCCCCAATCTGGCAAAATGTGTTCCTCTTGTATTCTGGCCAAACTTTGACTAATTCTTTCCATAAAGGTGAGTCCATTCTTCTTGCTATTGGTTGTATGATTTGTCTGTTGCCATTACAGTATTTGTGTCTAATGACTTCTGCCCAGAGAGAATCTGGTTCTTTATCAAGTTGCCAGATTATCTTCATAAGAAAAGCGTCATTCATAACGCTTAGTTTTCTTAGGCCCAATCCCCCTTCATGCTTGGGGGAGCAGAGAGTTTTCCATCCTATTGCATGAAATTTTCTTTGAGTTTCGATGTCTCCCCAAATAAAACCTCTTTGCATCTTCTCAATTTCTTCGCATATTCCTTTAGGCACCCTTCCGTTTTGCATCTCAAAGTTTACACTGGGACTGATGGCTGATTGAGCTAAGGTGATCCTTCCCGCCAGGGATAAGCACTTGCTCTTCCAACCTTTCAACTTACTATGGACTCTATCTATAACTGTTTTGAATTTCTCCTTTCCTTTCCTGTTGTTGTTTATCATAGCCCCCAAATATCTTCCCAAAGCATTATTTTCCTTGAAATCTGTTCTGCTAGTAATTTCCTGTCTGATGTGGGTTGTTGTGTTCTTGGAGAATACTATGGTGGATTTGTCCTTGTTGACTTTTATCCCTGCAATGGCATGAAAGTTCTCCAACACTTCTTTAATTATAGTAATCTGGTTGACAGAAGCTTCCGCAAATAGCAAGAGGTCATCCGCGAACATGAGGTGCGAAATTTTGGGGTCATTCCTCCCCACCCTTATAGGACTCCAGTTTTCCTCCTCCACTTTTTGTTCAATGTACTGTGATAGATAGTCCATGCAAATCACAAAGAGGTAGGGGGATATTGGATCTCCTTGCCTCACTCCCCTACCGGGTTTGAAATCTTTGGTTTTGTTACCATTCCACAGGATATTAAAGTTGACCGATTGTACCCCTTGCATTATAATGTTGCTGATCTTGGTAGGGAGCTTGAAGTCGCTCAGCCTTCTCTGAATAAATTTCCAATTAATTTTGTCGTAGGCTTTTTCAAAGTCAATCTTTATTGCCATGTATCCTCTCTTCCCTTTAATCCTTTTCATGGAATGCATAATTTCTTTGGCTATAAGGATGTTATCCTGGATGTTCCTGCCTGGTATGAAGCTGGACTGGTGCGGAGATATCCTTTCATTAAGAAGGGGCTTCAATCTCTTTACAAGGATCTTTGTCAAGATTTTGTATCTCACATTGCAAAGGGCTATGGGCCTGAATTGGGCGACAAACTCCGGGTTTTGAGTCTTTGGGATAAGAGCCAAGAGGGTGGTGTTGGAGTCTTTGATATGTTCTGGATTGTTCCAGCAGTCTTTTATATGGTCACTCGTCTTTCTGCTCAACAGCTCCCAGTTGTTTTTATAAAAAACAGCAGGGAACCCATCCTCTCCTGGGGCTTTGATTGATCCTATGCTGTAAAGGGCTCTTTTGATCTCCTCATCTGTTGGAGTTGCTTCCAAGTTTCTGCAAGTAGAGGGATCTATATTAGGATAAGAAGTTATTAGAGAATGTACAGGAGCTATATTTACCTCTTCTTTGTAGAGATTGTGAAAATAATCAATAACGTGGTTTTCTAGTTGCTGCTCCTCTTCTATCCATTTGCCTTCCTGATCTCTAAGTTTCAGAATTTTATTTTTCCTTCTTCTGATGATGGTCTTTGTATGATAAAACCTCGTATTCCTGTCCCCTTCCGTAATCCATTGTTCTCTGGATTTCTGTAGCCAAAAAATTTCTTCTTTGTCCAACATATCATTCAGCTCTTTTTGGAGGGATGTTTCAAGTTGTTCTAAGAAAGGGTTGTTCCCATAGGAGTGATGCCTTTGGATGCCCGCCAATCTGTTCATGATCCTTCTTTTTGTTTTAAAGATGTTACCAAAAATTTCCTTATTCCAAGTGTTGAGTGCTGTTTTGGTGTTGTTGAGGTTGCTGATGAGGCTATTATCATTTTTCCAATGTTGTTGAAGCAAACCATCATATTCAGGATGTGTAGACCACATGAGCTCAAATCTAAATGGTTTATTGCCGCATCTGCTAAGATTTTTATTTTCAGTTATAAGGAGGGGGTGGTGGTCCGAATTGGATCTAGGTAGGACATTGACCGTGGCTTCTTGGTGGGAAAGCCTCCATTGGGAGTTCGCAAGGGATCTATCAAGTCTCTTGAAAACTCTATCTTGTCCTTCCCACTGAGGTCCTCTCCAAGTGAATTTTGAGCCTACGAAACCTAGGTCAATCAAGCCGCAGTTGTTGATCCAAGCCGCAAAGTTTCTGCATGATCTAGTGTCCGTGTTACCTCCACCTTTCTTTTCTGAACTGTCTTTGATTTCATTGAAGTCTCCTATGACCAACCAAGCCTTATTCATTGCATTTGCAATGTTTTGGAGGTGAGGCCAAAGGGTTCTTCTATTATGGCTTTGGGGGCTGGCGTAGATCGCGGTAAGGCACCAGTCTTCTCTCCTGGGTCTTTTAACAATGGTGTGTATAAATTGTGGGTGTTGTTCTATGGGGGTAATATTGTACTCGCTATCATTCCAACAAATCCAGATTCCTCCTGCAAAACCTTGGGCTTCTTCAATAATGTAATAGCTGAATCCCAAGTTCCTAATGGTGTTCCTAGCATTGTCACCACTAATTCTTGTTTCCATCAAAATAACTATATCAGGCTTGTATTGTCTCATGTATTCTTTGAGGGTGCGTCTAAAAGTCGCACTAGCCGCACCTCTAACATTCCATGACATAATGATCATTGTAAAAAACAAAGAAATTAGTTTAACTGCATATCTGCAGATTCTTCATCTTTCCAACCCTTGCTAGGTGGGGTTTCAAAGTCAACCCCTTCAACTAATTTTGATATTTCCTTCTGAATTTCTAACTCCATATCTTCTCTTCTGCTTTCCGATAGGTGTGTGGGGTCAGGTGGTTTGTCTTCTTCCATATTTTGCTGTGTATTTGTCTCTTTTTCTGCATGTTGTTCCTCCTGATCTTGAGTGTCATCATTAGCTTCTATCCAGTTTTCTTTGCATGCCGCTTCTTGACGGCTTCTGGGAATGTCTTTGGTTTCTACTTCAGGTTGTATGTTCTTTTGGTTCCTTGTAACTAGATTTTTTCTTGTGTATTGTTTGGCTTGGGAACTTGTGTTTTTGGACTTGCTTCCTCTTATTGCCTCCGTTTGTTGTTCTAGTTGGGGTTTAGCTTTTGTCATATGGTGCTGGCTTGTGTTGTTGTTCTGGTGGGTGTTTTCGGCTTCGTTGTTTGCTTGTGGTTCTTCAGTACCTTGCTGTGGTTCTTCTATTTCGAGGACACTAAATCTTGAAATATCCCTTTTCTTTTCTGTGGTCTTGCTGGTACCTGCTCCATTTTTAGTGCCCTCTTCTTTTGATTCTTTTTTCCCCCTTCTTTGTCTTTGGACTACCATCCAAGGGCCAAAATTGTCATTGCTCTGATTCATTATGGCTTTTCCTTTGTCCTTTCTACTGGTTTCTTCTTTGTCATCTTGTTTTGTTTGATTATTGTTCCCTGTTTGCGCTTGGTTGTAGGCTTCATTTCCCGCTTGATCCTTATTGGCATCTTGCTTATCATTGGACTGTTCTACTCTTTCTTTTCCCATGGCACAATTCTTTTGATCATGGTCCACTTTTCCGCAAGTAAAACATATTTGATGTATACCTTCATATTCTATGTTGTATAGCTTTCCATTGACCATGTATCTCCCAAGGAGAGGTTTCGTGAGATCAACCTCCACGCACAATCTTGCAAACTTTCCTCTACAGAGATGGGAGGTGTTGTAGTCAACCTTGCAAGTTTTTCCAATGAGATCTCCTATCTTCCTTAGAATTTGGTCATTGTAGAGCTCTATGGGGAGTCCGGGTAATCTAACCCAAGCTGTGATCTTGTCTATGGTTGTAAGAAGAGGATTGAAGTTTGGTTCCCACAGCCTAATAGCCAAGTAGTGGTCATATATCTTCCAAGGACCATCTAGTAGAGCATGATCAAGATCATCCTGTGCCAAGAATTTAACGATATAGAAATCATTTCCCAAATCTATGACATCAATACCACCAAATCTGCCCCAAATAGTTTCCAATCTTCTCTTCATGGCTGCATAGCCTATTTTCCTTCCTAGCAGTTTGACTATTAGAGACCTCCACCAAGGTTTCCATAGTTCACGTTCCGCTGCTTCACTGATCAGGATGTTGAAGAGGCCTTCCCCCAAGTCCACCACTTTGATATCTGATTTGCTTGTATTGTTATGTTTATCTGTTGTTTCTTCGTTTTCTGTTTCAGGGATGTCTTCAGGTTGGCTGCCTTCTTCCCTTGACATGTCGTCATCTTCAGAGTCTCCCAGCTCGATCTCATCTTCTGGGTTTTCTCCTCGGACCATATTAGCATATGACCTTTTACCGGGTTCCGGTTCTTCCAGCATCCAGTCTTCAATTCTTGGAGTGAGGATGGAGGTGCCAGTGAATCCCTCCTCACCCTTTCTCACTTTTTTAATGCTTCGTTGTAGGAGATCACGTTCCTGTTCGGTGGGTTGGTGGTCGGCCGGATTATTTTCCGGCCTCCCGTTAACGGTCATATGGAAGAAAGGAAAGACGGAAAGAAACTGTACGGAGAGAAAATAGCTTTTTGCTAACGGTTACTTTTAAAGTTTTGACAAAGAAAGAAGATTCTATGTAATTACATAGATGTTCCTTAACAAAAAATTTGTTCAGAAAAAGGCAAGTATGGGCCAAATAAGGAGGGATCAGTAATAAGCCAGCTTCAACTTTGATCCAAACATTCTCCTGACCAAAAAAAAAGCTTTGATCCAAACATTCTGGGCCTTAATAAGCCTTGAACTCGGAACAAACAAAAATAGAAGAGCAAAACCAAAGTGTTGGTAGTTCTACCGCCATAAGTAAGTGTTGGAGGTTTAAATCTCATAGGAAAAGTATAGGGTACCAACATATTATCTGTCAATTTCTGCCAACTCTTATTTATAATTGTGTTTCATGGAAGTGTGTTCGTGGATGTGTCTAATAATTAATATATTTTAAATACATATATAAAGAGACACATCCAGAAAATATATTTATAAAGACATTTCTATTAAACACAGCTATAAAAAAGACATTTTTATTAGACACATCCACGAACACACTTCCATGAAACACAATTATAAATAAGAGTTGACAGAAATTGACAGATATGCTGTTGGTAATGTAGCGGAACCGAATCTCATATTGTATATGTAGCAATTCATTAATCAACGGTAGATTCTTAAATAAAATTCAGATTCACAACAGATTAATCTTTAGACCGTCAAACTAAAAAATATTGTAGACAAAAAAAAAAGATATTGGTAATTCCATGACTAAATAGACAAGTATTGGAAGTTGAACCAAAAAAAAAAAAAACGGAATTATCATCTGATGGTATTGGTATCTTTCTTTTTTTTTTTTTTTTGGTCAAAAACATGGATTCATTATTGAAATTCATTTTGTTCGAGAATAAAAAAAGTTTAAAAGGGACATGGCACTTTTAATATCAATTTGTTATATTTATAAACAAATGTTATTGCCTTGACCAAAATAAATAAATAAACAAATGTTATTGCCCAACGGCTCAACTGCCATCTTGTTATTTGTCATAAAAATAATTAGTGGATGAAGCTGAAAATTTATTATATTGGACCAAAAATGAGAAAATACAGGGAATATAATAGATACTTGTTTGGCAGCGAGACAGAGCAGCTTCTTTTTCTTCTCTCGTTTTCATGAGGTCGGGTCCCTGCCAATCGGCCATCTTTGTGAATAACACTGCTTTCACCCACCATCCCACATAACAAGTAACAACACTTAAACAACCATTTCAAAAATAATTAGTGGATCAAAGGACCACCTTTCCACCCACTCTTATCTATTTATTTAATATCTAGCTGAATATAATTATATTAAGTGCACACTAAAATTAATCGCAAAGTTTAATTACTGATATAAAATACATATTAGAATATAAAATATATATAAAAATAAATTAAATTACACATATATTTATATATAAATGATTGATTTTATTGTATAAATGATATTTAATTTTTATCTATCTAATATGCTAAAACCACCAAATTTATTAAATGACATAATACTTTTCTTTATTTTTTTTAAAATGAAAGGTCACCTAAATTGTAAAAATAATCAAATGAGTAATTACAATTCATTATTATAATTTTTTTCTATTCTTATTAAAACTTTATAATTTTATAGCTATTAAATCTTTTGTATAGTCAAATTAAAATTCTATCGTTTAAACTCATATATTTCTTATATATATGTCAACAAAATTAATCAATCCATTCCTTATACATATAATTTTTAAGATAAAGTATTTTTTTTAACTCCTAACATTTAAATTAAATTCTAATATGGTCTCTAGTATTTAAAATATTTTATTTCATCTTTTTGTCAAAATTAATATCTTTTAAATAATATTATTTTTTTTCTTCTCGTACTACCTCTTTTTCTCTTCTATTATTATTATTATTATTATTATTATTATTATTATTATTATTATTATGACATGAAAAAATATTAAAAGGCCAATAGAATTTATTATTTTTTGTCAGTAATTAACTATTAATATTTAAAAATATAGATTAAAAGTTATTAAATTATTAAATGAAAGAAATTGAACTAATAATTAAAAATAATAACAAAAAAGGTAAAAACTGAGGTGAAGTCGACTTCACGTGAAGTTGATACCTGAGAGCCGTTAGATGAAAATTTAGTCAAATCAATCAAATTATTTAACAGCTTTTAGATATCAACTTCACATGAAGTCGACTGCACCTGAGTTTTCACCAACAAAAAATAATAAATTCTACTAGTAACCCACTAATACGTGACATTCACAACAAACCAAAAGATATGCATTCATCTTGAAAAATACAAGAAAAGATATTGATTTTAAAATATGCACTTATAAACTGTAAATCAAAATACTAATAACAAAATAATCAACAAAATTATCAAAAAGATATAAAATCCGTCATGTCAAAATGTTTGATGCAAAAATGTATACTATGCATTTTAAAATTTATATAATAAAAATAAATTGATAATGATAAAGTGATTATAATTATAGTTTTATTTTTTATTTTCTCTATTTTTAGAACATAGATTATTCTATCTTCTAAGACAAGAAAAAATAATATGTAATCATCACCGATAAATTTATAATTTTATTATTTAAAATAATTAGAATTTTACCTTTTGATTTTTCAATGTTATTATTTAAGAAGAACCTAATGGTTGAAATACCTCAATCAGTGTCACTTTCAATAATCTATCCGTTATGTTATACAATATAGAAAGAAGGTTTAAGGATCCAATTGCAACTTGCCACAATTATTATTTCTATAAAACATTAAATACATTCACTTCCCTAAGAACCCTTGGAAATAAAGTATACCTTTCTTTTTACAAAAGGAGAAGAGTACCTTTCTCAAACTTGTAAAGTGATACTCAACCATTTTTAGGACCCAAAAAACCTTTCATGAACTAAAGGGCATATACCCTACGTTCATCAATTCAGGTGGTACACACTACACACAACATGGCCAAAAAGTTGTTCTTATTTAATTCATAGCATTTATCCCATTTTGTACATTGTTGTGAAGATATAGACCAAGTCTTTTTCAATGGAAACATCTTTTTTTTTTTCTCTATACATAATTAATATTCGTGTTAAAATAGTACTAGTTTCCTGCATTAACAAAGAGGTTTCCATTGTGCCCCACTATATTGCTTAAATGAGTTACTCAAATTATATAGATAAAGGGAACCTTTAAATCTTTAATAACATTATCGTCTTCTCTAAAAAATTTTGGTAGTCCCCATAAACCTTTTCCGATCCTTTCCTTTTCTCCAATTAAAACTTTTAACCTACTATATAGGTTTCATAAAATAAGATTATTATATATTTAATTAGGATAATAATAAAGATCTCATTCCGATCAAATTGGAATTAAGCTGATCTTGGATTGTGTCCCAAATTAGGAACAAATTCGATAACCAAGTTAGCTAGGTCATTTGTGATTTAATGAAGATTACGTGCGTGTAATTAATAGTGTTAATGCCATGTGTCATCCCATTTATTATTAATTGTGTGACATGTAATATTCATTGAGATCAAACCAATATTTTATACAATAATATTTAAAAAATCAGTTCAATCAATTTAAAATTATTTTATTTAGTATTTATTAATTATCGTTAAAATAATTGTATAATTTTAAATATAATAAATATATAATTACAAATATTATATATAAAATAATAAATATTATATTATATAAGATAATTTTAAATATTATCCTTTGACATTATCGTATTTTATAAACAATGTTAGAAATAACTAAAAATTCATAGTTATTATAAGATTTTAAGATTAAATTAGCTGGTCTGAAACGAATATTAGATATACTCTCTTTTGAAGTTAGATTTTAATGCTATGAGTGGTTTTTTTTTTTAAATGAAACGAGGTTAACGAACGTCCAATAAAGAAAAGGAATTACACTATCATCCCCCCCACATCATCACTATTCAAAACCTTAAATCTCATTAGGAATATGAAAATAAAGAATATGAAGTCCTAATATAAGAGGATATTCTTTGTTGGCAAGATCTTTATCCGTTTTGATTTCTATATAGATATTTATTACTCGTACAACCAATTACGATCAAGCAAATCCTTTAATTTGACTTGAGTCTTAAACACGATTTCTTATATATCATTTCATTATGAAAAATATATAGAACCAAAAGTGATCAACTAAAAAATAAATAATTTAATTAATTTATAATTATATTTAATTAATTTTATTTGTTTTTAATTTATAATATTTAATATTAATTGCTTCTCATCCCAAACTAAAATTTTGAATGATATGTTGGAGAAATAAGGACGGGAATTATGGAACTTTCAACAATCCCAATTTTTATTAGTATATAAAAAATATATAAAATATATAAAAGAACATTCATTTAGTATGAAAAAGAAACATTTTAATATTTAATAGAAAAAATATCCTAATGTCTAATATAAGCATTATCTATATAAAAGTTTTGGATTCACCTAGAAGTATTTAGCTGGTTTTTGACTGGTACCCTATTGGTTCCTAGCATTGTTGTTTTATTGAAACAAATTTCATTCATAATGGTTTTGACTGTTGTACCAAATCTGATTTTATCTTCATAACCTTCAAAACGTTATTTATATTCTATACAAGGACAATGTGATCCATATTGGAGCAGCATTTTATATATATACTATGATATTTCAGCACCCTAGATCAAAGTATACTTTTACAATAGTAACCTTTATGAAATCTTACAATCATATATCAACTTTTATCAAGTAGTGTTGAATTATTCTTGATGACAATGTCGAAAGAAATAGTGCAATATTACAATAGTTGTTATTGTCTCCAATTTTGAATCGAACTTCTTTAAAATTATCTAAAATAAATTATCAACTTAAACACTAGTGATCCTTCTCAAATGGAGTCCCAAAAGGAAAATAAAAATGAACATTATATAGTATTTTCTCAATGTGTATATATATAGTGATCACAATTATTAATATTTGACAACTCATGAAGGGTTGTAGACTCTTTTTCTCCACCTAAAAAGTTGTTTGGTCGCTAACCAAAATCAGCTCAAACAACTTGAAATAGTGAAACATGACAAAACATATTGCCGTTAGGTATATGAATATAATAATTAACCCGGGAAATATGTCTTTTCTTCTTTGTATAAAAGGTGAACTAATAACTAAGATTTACAAAAATGAAGTACAAATTGTTAATGTTGCAAGTGTGAAGAGTGTTGAAGTTAGTCTCACATAAAAAAAAAAGTAAGGAAGAGTGAATAGTTTATAAGATGAGAGACCCATTAACTTTTTACTTTAAGGTTTTGAGTTGGATGTGGTGTCTTTTCATCTTATATTTTATGTTTTTTCACTTAATTCTTTGGAGACTCGAATCCGCAACCTCTTAATTGATTATGGGAAGTCTATACCATTTGAGCTATTACTATTAGCAAAATATAAGCTCAAATAATTAAATTAATGATATTTTGAATGACACTAAGTTAATTTGAGTAAGAGTAATATTCAATTGGTTGAATAATCTATTATTTACATTCTTTGGCGTTTTTACTGGATTTTTGGATAAAATTCAACACAAATGAGTCTGTTATTGACTTGAGATCGGTGGCTTATAATCGCATCCTCCGAAATCACCATGACAGTTTCATCGCAGTCTTTAGTGCAACTCTGGATAATTGTTTAATTACTTTAGCAAAATTTTAGGGTATTTTCTGAGTTTTTTTTTATCGTTTATTCAATGATGATATAACAGCATCCAAGTAAAAATAAACTCAAATAGTTTTGAAGTTTTGTCAGAACTATTTTTATGACTCTCATATAGTTTTTTTCTCTTGTAGCAGCAAATCAGACTTTGCTAGTTAAGAAGTGAAATGTGACAATTAATTAATGTATTCTGAATGGTATGTTTAAAAAGTTAGAAACTTTTAATGATATAGAAATGAATTCAATTTTAATGTTTGGAACGAATTAATAAAATTATAAAATGTCAAATGAATTATAGTTTTATAACTTTATTTTTTATTAATTTAATATCATATTTAAATAATAAGAGAAAAAAATAAATCGATTTTTGGCTTTTTAGTTTGCAGACATTTAAATTCTTAAAGATTTAAAAATATATAAGTTCCTAACTTCTTTAAAATTTGAACATATTGATCTCTGGGTTTAATTTGTCTCATTTTAAAACTCTCTCATATGTGCATCCATATGGGAATCACGTTTGATTTTTTCGTTGGGTCTAACAGACCCAAGTTTTGAAAATGTCGAGAATTTAAATGTTCACGGATCAAAGGTCAAGAACTTTTTTGTCTTTTTCTCAAATAATAAATATATTTATTTATTAAATTATATAAAATAATTAAAAAATTATATTTTTTAATTAAAATTTTTTTCAATTAAAATTTTTTCACTTCTTTTAAAAAAATAAAAATTAGATTAATCTAAAAATATTAAATTTAAAAAATATTTATTAATTAAAAAATTAAATGGTTTTTTATAGTTGATTCTATCGACAAACTAATAACAAAAAACAAACATCAACTATCAAGAAACAACTTGTTGAGTAGTTTAATGACATAGTAAGTAAAAAAAATTAGTTATTAACCGTAAATTATAATAACTAATTCATGTTATTAAAATAGAACGAAATTATGCTACTTTTTACTAGTAGTATCATGATTGACACAACTTCACTTGAAATGTTTTTTTTTTTTTGGTGACTGTTCACTTGAAATGTTTAGATGTATTGACAAACGCTTAGTGTCATTAATGTTCAGACGTATTGGTAAATGCTTAGTGTATGTATGTCATTAATCTAAATTAAACACATAAAATTTATACGTGTGGATTTTTTTTAGATCTATATAATAGAACTTAAAAAAAAGTATATATTATATTAAGTGAGTTTTAAAAAAAAAAAAAGAGAAAGGAACGAAGGTGGTAAAAGAAGAGAGAATGTGTGTTAAAGGGTGAGAGACTTTGAAAGAAAGTGAGTGAGAGAAAAGTTAAAAAAAAATAATTAAATTATAAAGGCATTATTAGATTATAAAGACATTTTAAATTTTAAATGAAATCCCAATAGAATACAATTTCAAATCAGACTTATTTAGTTTGAAACTAATTTTGAGAAAAAAAATAATAAAATTGAATTGAATTTCATATAAACTAATTTAAATATTTTTGTTTTAAACACTAAAATTAAATTCTAAAGAGTTTTCAATCACCCTGAAAAATTTTGTGTGAATAACTTAACTAAATTTAAATACAACTAAATTATTTACTTAGTTGTTTATGATTCACTTTCTAATATGATTTGGCTTCAATTTTCTAAAAATATTAGAAGAGTATCTTTCCCTAAAATAGTTTTGTGTAGTTTTGTTTTTTGAGTTAAAGTCAATTGATTATTAAAAAAAATATAAGCTCGAATGAATAATAGGAGTAGAGCGCAGTTAATCTCCACCGTTATTCATTTAGTAATTAAAAGGCTGTTTGCGGATATATTAAGAAAATAAGAAGTATTTTATGTTTATAAAATAATGTTAAGTCGAAAATAATGTGGTGAGGGAAAGGAACTTTTATGGTGAAATACCAATTGATCTCTTAAAAGTTATTATTATTATTATTTTTTTTTTGGTGACTTCTTAAAAGTTATTATTAAAAAGTTATACTTTCCTCTGTATTTATAGTTTATAATTTATAAATACTTTTTATTTCGTCAACTGAGAATATATTTTAGAAGTAATTATAGTTATCGTTTGTCTTAAATTTGGTTTGGTAAAATTTTTTGAAGAGGTGTTTGTACTTTTTAAAAGTTCAAATTCCTCATTTTATGTTTGGTAAATAAAAAAGATCATGTACTTGTACTTGCAGTTTTTAAAAGATCGGGATACTTTTGAAAGCACCTAAAATAGAGTTTTTTAAAGTTGACTTGTATTTTTTAAAATTTAAAAATCTAATATAACTTCGTATATTAACTAATTTTCAAATTTAATACTTGCATTTGTGTCTATTATAGTATTTTTAAATTTTAAAAGCTATTTTACCAAACGTAATTGTTGTTGCTTGTGTTTATTAAAAGCTATTCTTAATTTGATTCACCAAACATAAATACTACAACTTTTAAAAAATTATCTTTTAAAAGTTAGCTTTTATAAGCTACTTTTAAAAAATTAAAACTTTATCAAACTAAATCTTAATTTCCACGAATTTATATTTATTATTAACTCCATCAAATCTAGTAAATACAATTATTAGAAAGAGAAAAAAAAAGGCTAATATAGTAGAGCCAATTAATAGTATACAGTACTATTCTACATATATATTTTAATTTTCTTTTCTTTTTCTTTTGGTGACTAATATATTTGTAATTCAATGATGAATAAATATAATAAAAAATTAACTTGTAATTAATTAATATTAGTCAACTGTTTTACTTTAAAATTATTTTTTAATCTGTATTGTTAAAAAAATATTTAGGGTTTAGAACTAGAAGTTATAGGATTCAAAATAATAGGCTAACCAAAATACAATTCACATAAAAACAAAATCAGCAAGTAAAATATATAACGATGTAGAAAATTATCAAATAATTAATAAAATAGTGAAAAATATAAATATAGTATATCAGTAATAGCAAAAATCCTGACTCAAAAAAAATACTCTAACAATCTTCCATATGAAAATGCTTATCATCTTCTATTGTACTACTCTTTTTTTATACATAGCATTTTTTCTATTGTTGTAACTAACTCTCTACTTCAGTATAATATAATAATTTCCGTGACGCACTTCCACATCTTACTTCATAATCTTTCATCTACACAAGTGATTTTCTTGTTTTCTTTCTTGTTGGATCTGTAATTGGTGTATTTGGTCCATTATGAATTGCCGAATCTGCAATTGGTGTATTCAGCCCATCATAAATTGAGTTGTTCGTATCAATCACTCTTTCTATTACAATGACCTTGTCCTCAAAGTCTTCCGCAGGATACATTCTCACCAATTCAGTCCAACTCACCCATGTTACTTCCTCTCTTAGTGCTCCTTGCCATTCCACCAACACTTGAACATCTTGAGACCCATCATCAAGCTGCAAGGTTCTAGTATCAATAATGGCTATCGGCACTGGTTCAAAGGGCAGCGAAAGAGGAAGCTCGTTGATGCCCCCTGCCACAATAGACTCACTCTTAAACTCCTTCAATAGTGAAACATAAAAAACAGGATGAATTGCACTTCCAACTGGCAACTCCAGCTTGTAGGCGACGGTTCTCACTCTTTGGAGCACCTTAAATGGTCCAAAATATTTCTTACCAAGCTTCAAATGTCCTCGCGTCACTACCGACCCCTGCCGATATGTTTGGAGCTTTAAAAGAACTAAATCACCAATATTGAATGATTTTTCACGCCTATGAGAGTCAGCTTGGCGTTTCATGCGTTTTTGGGCTTGCTAGAGGTGAAATTGGAGTTCCATGTCAAGAATCTTCCTGACTCGCAATAGATCATCCACATCTTGGACAAAAGAAGAGCAACTAGTATAGTCGGGTATAGTTCTGACAGAAAACCCATACAAGGCCTCATGTGGTGACATTTCAATGGTAGAGTGAAAATAATTATTGTAACAGAACTCTGTCCAATTGAGGTAGGCAGATAGTGCGGAATTTATAACCACCGGCAAGTGCACCGGATCGTACCAAGTAATACCTCAGGTGAGTGAGGGTCGATCCCATGAGGATTGATGGATTAAGCAACAATGGTTGAGTGATTTACTTAGTCAAACAAACAGAAAATGGTGTTTGAGAGTTCAATAACATTAAACAGTAAATTCAGAGAATTAGAAAGCAAGCAGTAAATGGATTGTGAAATATATATGAGAAAACAGTTAAGGTTTCGGAGTTGTTTATCTTTTGGATTTCTATTTCTTACCAACTATTTTAATCATGTAAGATTCAATTCATGGCAAACTATATGTGACTAAACCCTAATTTCTTAGACCTTTTTAGTCTCCTCTATCCTTTTTCAACTGCCAATTACTTGGTCACTTGATTCCGATTAGAGGATTAGGTTCAAAACTAGTTTATGTGCCACAGAAATCCTAATTATTCAAATATAAGAGGATTATATGTTACGTATCCCGTTAAGTCTAGATAATCAGTGATTTAGGAGAATTTGTTTTCAAACTGTTGTTCAGGTAAAGAGCTTTTCCAAGGTTTGCAAGAACTCAATTAGAATAAGGGTCATACTTCCGTTCCATCCAGATTCATAAGATGATGAACGAAAATAATTCTTGAAACTGAAATCAGTACATGAATTGAAATAGAAAAGTAATAGTATCAATCCATACAATAAACAGAGCTCCTAACCTTAACAGTGGAGGTTTAGTTGCTCATGATTCAGCGAGAAAATAAGGATTCTGAAAAACTGTAAAGTGCAGAATGAGATCCGAGAGAAGAGAAGCCCCCGAAGGGCTGATTCTTTTCCCTTTTATATCTAATCCTAATTAATGTAAAATATATTTTATAAAACTAAATAATATATTTTCCTATTTATAAATAAAATAAAAGTTTAATCAAAATATAAAACAAAATCTTCGAATACTTCTTTTTGCGTGGGGACCATGGCAAATACTAGTATTGGTGCCTAACTTCACATTTGTGAAGTTAGACTTTGCCATGGCCAAATGGAATTGCTGCTGGCTCCTTCATGTGGTGCCTAACATGAGAAATTTCAAGTTAGGCGCCACCTTGACTGAATTCACGTGCAAGCTTTGATGTTCTAGCGCCTAACTTGAGAAACTTCAAGTTAGGCGCCACCTTGACCATACCAAATAGGAGGAAAGTATATACTACTTTATATCGTTGGAAAGCTCTGAAAGTTAGCTTTCCAATGTCACTGAAATCACATCAATTAGACCTCTGTAGCTCAAGTTATTCCTATTGGAGTACAAGGAGGCCAAAGTTGACAGCATCATTCACTTTCTTCTCTTTTTCTACAGAAACTCCATCAAATCCATCCGAATGCTACTTGAAATAAATAGAATTACACACAACTCAAAGTAGCATCCATAGTGGCTAAAAGATATTTAAATCTTGATTAAACTTAACAATTCAAATGCAAATTCACTAGAAAAGATAAAAAAGATGCTCACGCATCACAACACCAAACTTGAATTGTTACTTGTCCTCAAGCAACCAAAACTAATATAGGCTTAGGATGTGAATTTACATGAAAAGTGAGTGTTCAATTAAGCTTCTGTCTCTTCTTAAAGTGGGGTTTATACACTACAATCCTGAATAGTTATGGCATCTCACTATCCTTTGAATCAGAGGAATGTCACTGTCATTTGGAATTGGAATCCGGATAATATTATAAATTCTCTGGCTTTCATACTTTGGTTTAATCCTTGAACACAGCAAAATTTCTTTCATTCTCTTTTCTTTGGTGCTTTGCACCTTGAGCCTAGCTGTGACTTTAAATACTTTGTCTCAAGCTTTACTTGACACAAAAACACCACAAGCACTTGACTGGGAAACTATCTTTTGGTTCTGATTTTTCTTTCAGTTACTCCCAGACTGTAACACCCTAATATTCAAATCCTTATGCTCGAGTCATAAGTCAATGATATTACGGTGGTACGACTCTCAGGTGGATTTTTCATATATAAATATAGGTAATTTTCGAAAGGAGTATTAATCGAGAAGTCTGAAAAGAGTAGAAATAAAATCGCGAAGACGTATCACTCACGTTTCGACAACGAAAAGTTAAACTGCTAAGCCAAACGCGATATACGGACAAGGCATAAAGGAGATTAAGAGATAGATAACAAATAGATATATATAGCATAAGTAAATAGCCACTAGTCGCGACCCGCGAAGTTTAGGTCGGCTAGAGTACAGTATGAAAGTAGATGACAACAGTATATCCTAATCTCTCCCAAAGGAAACATAAGAGCCTCTATAGGCAAGTTCCAAAAGAGTTCAATACATAATATAATCTTTTCAAAACAAAGGTGGAGAGATTCTAAGCAAAACACAAAGTAGAGAAAATAAATATCTTCGCCGTCTCTCAGACGAACCACAGCTCACTTCTGAGTACCTGGACCTGTATCTGAAAAACAAGAGATATATACGGAATGAGAACCCCGGACCCATGGGTTCCCAGTACGGTAAAAGTGCCAAATAAATACAATGCACTGCAATAAAAACTCACTGAGCATCCTAAACTTCTTCAAATATCCAGCCTAAATTCTCACTAATCCATGAATAGGCAACTGTCGTAAGGGGATACTAAATCTAGTTCCTGTTACACATGTTTCCAAACTCGCTGACTCTTCCACGAGTCAGACTCAGAATCATAAGGAAAACTATCACCAGTTGTTCTGCCTCAGCAATTCTATATCAATACATCATACCCTCGCCTGGAGCTAGTGAAACCACATCACTGCGTCTACCCAGGGAGTTCCAATTATCTCATTCGATAATCATCATCATCATACAATCGCATCATCAATTCATCCCATCAAGAACAGTCCTCACACCCACCGACACCAGCATGAGGGGCCTCTGAGTTGTATAAACACAAGCAATACAGGCAAGTAATACACAAATATGGTACAAGTAGAACAAGTAGCATATAGTCAGGTAACATGGCATATATGATGTAGAAATCCAAAACAAATGGCAAACCCAAACAATTCAAACATATGCAAATGATGAATGCCTGCCCTATGGCTGATGATATCATCTGTCGGTTATCAAGCCAACCCGACGTGTCCGGTAGCTAACCCGGGCACAGTCTCTCTATTGCGCATTAATATCATTAGAGGGAATATGTGCCCTGTCACCATTAGAGGGTATCTGCGCCCTGTCGCCATTAGAGGGTATCTGCGCCCTGTCGCCATTAGAGGGTATCGGTGCCCTGTCACCCTTACAACCAGAGAGAAAACACAAGCATACTTACATTCAACATTTTCCATCATTATTCATTTATCATATTCGTTCATTTATCATATATGCATTTATACTCAGCCATAATCCATAATGGCTTTGCCGTAACCCGGCAATAACTCAGCCATCCGGCTCACAGTTTAATCCAGAACTAGCCAATTTATCAACATGGCTCCACCGTATCCGGCAATAACTCAGCCATCCAACTCAAGGTTCAATCGAGAACCAGCCATTTATCAATAAATACAGCCCTTCGGTTCATGGCATACACGGTACTTCCACCGTCATCCTCCATATCTCATATAATCATCTTTGATCATCATTGATCATTACTTTTCCCCTTGCTTCACTCGTAAGTTACCACATTCACTAGATCCTTTTCTCATTGCTAGGCATATCATAATGATTTAAGACATAAGTGGTGAGATCGGAGGCTTAGAAGTATGAGATTTGGCTTTTAAAACTCAAAAACCAACTTTGGCATGAAAGCAGGGCCACGCGTACGCGCACTCCACGCGCACGCGTGGATGGCCAAAAACTCATCGACGCGCAAGCGCCATATGCGCGAACGCGCGGGTTGAAAATATCCAAACGGCGCGCAAGCGTCAGCCACGCGTACGCGTGGGTGCTCTTGCGCCCAGGCACAAAACTGGCACAACCCTGGCACAACTCTCTGGAAAATAGCTGGGCATTTGGTGCAGCGCATCGACGCGCCCGCGCACACCACGCGCACGCGTGGATGGTGCTTTCTGGAAGAACGGCGCGTACGCGCCAAGTGCGCCTACGCGCGGAGGGTCGTTCTGCTAAAAATTTTCTAAGTTAAAAGCTGCAGAATTTACAGATTCAACCCCCAATCTTCCGACGGACATAACTCTCTCATTTTAAATCGTTTTTCACCCGTTCTTCGAACGGCATGGACATCCTGGATTCAATTTCATTTCTAAACAAATTTGGCACAAAACAGAGATCCGTAGTCCAAGTTATGTCCCATCAAAATATGCCCAAAAACCATGTTTTCATACAAAACCACAAGGTGCCATTTTCAAAACAAGCCATTTTCAACTATTTTCAAAGTCAACCAAAACATGCCAATTTCAACCCTTTTTGAAATCAATCAAAATGTACCAAAATCAACATCAAGCCATCCTCAACTCATACATTGACACTTTACCAAAATTCTCAAAACCACATCCAACCATTTCAACACTTCTCAATCAAATGCCTAAAGGATAAACACAATATCATGTCATACATCCTTCCTCATCCCAATTTCCAATAATACCATTTCCAAATCAACCATCATTATACCTAATCAACATCATACTCACTATCACGTGGTTTCACCCACAAATCAACCTTAATCATTCCTCAAGCATATATCACAACATACATATCTCTAATGCATCATCATACCATCAAGGCATCAATAATCATAATTACATATATGATCACATAATATATCTCAACTAAACCAAACATACCTCATCTACATAATTTCACCTAAAATTACCAAATTCTGCACTTCAACTCCTCATACCTTATTATTCAATAACCAACCTAATCATTCATATATTCATTATCTGAAATTCATCCAATCACTTGTGCCATCATACAATGCACACATCGACTTACCTTTCTTACCTCTTTCCGGCCTCCGGCCCAAAATTCACGGCCTCCGGCCCAATTTTCACAATTTAAATGCACGAACCACAAATCAATACTCATTACCCAGTACATCAAATTCTCAATACACCAAGCATACATGGCCACACAATTTTCAACCCAATCATTAATTCACATTGCATACCAACTATGCATATTAGCACCAACCATTTACACAATCCAAACTTAATCCTAGGGGCATCTAGCCTAGGAATTCTCGTCACAACACACGGTACTTAAATGAAACTTAAACCGTACCTCTTGTAGCCAAACCAATTGAGCCTCTTCTTTGGAAGTCTTCACCAACCTTAGCTCCAAGCCTCACCAAAGCTCCTCAAGCAATACCAATCTCCCAATTGTGCACCAACATCACCAAATACACTAACATAACCAATATCACATACATACATCAACCTAGGGCTCATAAAAATGACAAATCACAAGGGTTTGAGCACATCTTACCTCAGTCCATATGAAGTAGGGATAGAACCCACTTAGAATTCATGTTGGAGTATCCCTAAACACCCAAAACCACAAGATTTCAACACTAACTACCCAAAAACGTGTAACAGTAGGGAAATTCGAAAACTGGGCAGAGATGAATGGAATACTTACCACAAAACTTAGATAGAATTGTAGAGGATGAAAAGAGCGACGCGTGGTCGTAAACGGCTCGTCAATCGGAGCTCCGTAGCTCAAGTTAAGGTGGTTTAAAGATCAAAGAGAGTTAGGTTTTCTCTCTTCTCTTCTCTCTTCTCAATTTCAGCGCCCCAACCCTTCTCTTTAGAGTAAAATGAGCTGAAATGCTCATAACTAATGTTTATATATGTTGGGTCTTGGACCCACTTAGGCCCGGTTCACTTATTTTTGTCCGTTGGCCCAATTTCGGGCCAAAACCTTTAAGATTAGCGCTCCAAATCGCATTTTAAATATTTCTACTTTCCCTAATTAAAATTCCTCCTTTCTTAACCTTATTTACTTATACTCAATTTTCTCAACTGCAGTACCAGACAGATCTCAGCCGGTACTGCCGGTCAAAATTCCACTGCGCGCTTTTACGCAGAAAACTATGTTTTCCGACTCAGAAAAATTCACTGAATCCAATTATCATATTTAAATTATCAAATTCCAATTGCCAAATCTTCCAACCATATTCGCTCCTATTTAACTTATTATTTAATTAATTTCGGTTAGACCAGGTATTACATTCTACCCCCCTAACAGAAATTTTCGCTCTCGAAAATTCCATCCATCACTACGAGTACGCGAGCATAGTCTGCCTTTATATCAAACGCATAACAGTTTCAAGGTCCTTTTACTCTGCGTGCTTCCGTTGCCGCGCTCTGATTTCTCTATCCCTAAGGGTCTCGGTCGTTCGTTCAACGCCGACCAACAATCTCATTCCTTACTTTTATCGTCTTATCAACTCACACCTTATTAAATCTCGAATCATGTCATCAATAAGGTTGCCATCATCGTTAATCATAGTCATTATCCCACATCACTATAATCAATTAAAGATCATCACCACACCTTAATCATACTCCATCACTATCCTCTCTCTCTCTCTACCAAGCCAATTCCTCTAATCACAGTTCAACTCCAAGCATAATCTCCAAACTTACTTTCTTATTCTCAAACCCTCAAATCTTTACATGACTTGCTGATATAAAGTCTCTGGCTTATCAATCAAAAACCCCTTTCATTTCTAGAAATCAAATGAGTTTGGAATAGCAAGTTAACAAAATCATAAGAATCCGCATTTCCTTTAATAATCTATAAAAGCATTTGAAACACATCTCTTTTGTTAAAATTACACATATCAAAAATCATCTTCAAAACCAAAACCAACACTCTTTCAAATTCTTGGGGAAGAATTTTCAGCAGTACCTCCCCAAAAATTGGAGTTTACCACCTGTCACGAGTTCCCTCAAACCAATCTCAGTACCGCATCAATATTTCAATTTAATGGTTTTCACATTCGTCTTTCAAAACCAATCATTATAAATCTCAATCTAAATCCAAGGTCACTATGACCCAACATCATGGTACTCATCTCTCAAACACGACAACTTGCACTCTCTCATCATCTAAATCCAATTGTCCATTAATGATAGATTCCCCATCCACTTTAGAACCATCAAAGCTCGCAGCCGCAAACATTTTCAACTATTTGGGGATCATTACTTGCAGTGACCCACTTAACCCTTCTAGTATTCAAACATAAGATACTATAGTAAACTTTTACAGCTCTTATTCGTAGCTATCCTGCGTTACTGCTTCCACAAGTTTCCGCTGTTTTATTCTGATCTCTCGTCTAGTACGAGTTCTATCACTTACTTCCTCAAGTACTCAACCACAACTTAGCATGACTGGCATTCACTAGATTTCTATCTATGATAGCCAAAACCACATACCAACTTAATCGTACTTTTAACACGTTGTTACTGATCTTTCGCTTATCAATTTCCAAACCGTCGGATCTAACGGTATCACCCGTTGTTGTAGTGAACACACGACCTTGTTGTTGGCCCTTGGTAGTATTCCGGTTGACCTTCTTAGGACGTTTCCAGGACACGTGTCCAACTCCTCTACAACCATGGCAAAGTCCCAATCCACCTCGACACGGAGTTCCCGGATGATGGCTTTGACATCGCCCACCAGTCATTCCACTCTGAGATTGCTTTCTGCTAAAGGCCTACCTAATCACTTATGCTCACCAAACCTTCTATTAAGATAACTTAGGGTTATCTAGAACAGATCATAATTTTTCATTCGACCATGTATTATGAGTGAATACCAGCCTTCAGCATTATCTAAAGTGGTAAAGAATTAAGTTATCAGTTTTCTTATTACCTTAGGTATGAAAATCAGACCTGGCAGTCTCCCGGTCCTTCCGATGTGGGCAATCTCTGACCAAATGTCCTAGCTTTCCGCAATTGTAACGCAAACCCGAACCATAACGACACGGTCTATTTGGGTGATGACCTACACATCTCTAACAGCTCAAAACATCCGAAGCAGCCACTATTTGCTTTTCCCTACCTTTTCCTTGGGAATTCTTATTCGTTGCAAGGTCATTTCGCCTTTGGGAAAAACGTTGTGTGTATCCTCTTCTCTTAAACTCTTGACCCCTTGTTGGGTATTCTTGATTGTGCTCCCTGCGGTGGGACTCCTGACGGTCATTCTTCGCCTCAACAGCCTTCCTCACACATTCTTCAGCAATACGGCTCTTGTTCACAAGTTTGGAGAAGACCCTAATCTCCATCGGTCCAACGGAGCTCAGGATTTCACTCCGAAGTCCTCTCTCATACTTAATACACTTCCATTCCTTGAAATCTCCCGGGGTTCCTTGACACATACGAGAAAACCTGAATAACTCCTCAAATTTATCCGTATACTCAGATACAGACATTGTACCCTGCTTCAGCTGCAGTAATTCAAGTTCCTTGACCGTTCTAGCAGAATTCGGGAAGTACTTCTTATAAAATTCCACTTGGAAGGTACCCCAGGTGATAGGATCATTTCCCTGCTGCAGGAGACGTCGAGCCCCTTGCCACCAATGCGATGTTTCCCCCGTGAGCAGATAGGTAGCAAATTCAACACACTGCTCTTCAGGAACCAACTACGCTTGCAGTGCTCGCTCCATGGCCTGAAACCAGGTGTCAGCTTCAGTCGGGTTAGTGGTTCCCTTGAACTTAGGTGGATTAACCTTTAAGAAGGTTGCCAGTGTCATCGGGCCCTGAGCTTCCCTTCCGCCATTGCCATTATTGTTTATCTGTTGCCCAAGAGCCTCCGCAGTGGCCTGCATAGCCGCAGCCATATTCTCCAACGCCGTCATAAGGTTTACCGGGTTATTCGGGTTAATTTCCGGTTCCTGCGTGTTAGTACGGTCTCTCTCACGTCCCTGACTGGATCCACGAGGTGCCATCTGGTTCCTATACACACCAAACAATCGATATCAAGTTGATCAGTCTCAATATCAGAAGTATAGTGCTTCAAAGTACCAAAGGTACACTCATGGACTTCATGCTAGATGTATCGGTTAGATACCCTAACTAGCACAGGCACAGACTCAGAGTATGCATTGGAGCATAAGCAGTTCCATCTCTCAGGCTCACGAGGACGAACTGCTCTGATACCATAATGTAACACCCTAATATTCAAATCCTTATGCTCGAGTCATAAGTCAATGATATTACGGTGGTACGACTCTCAGGTGGATTTTTCATATATAAATATAGGTAATTTTCGAAAGGAGTATTAATCGAGAAGCCTGAAAAGAGTAGAAATAAAATCGCGAAGACGTATCACTCACGTTTCGACAACGAAAAGTTAAACTGTTAAGCCAAACGCGATATACGGACAAGGCATAAAGGAGATTAAGAGATAGATAACAGATAGATATATATAGCATAAGTAAATAGCCACTAGTCGCGACCCGCGAAGTTTAGGTCGGCTAGAGTACAGTATGAAAGTAGATGACAACAGTATATCCTAATCTCTCCCAAAGGAAACATAAGAGCCTCTATAGGCAAGTTCCAAAAGAGTTCAATACATAATATAATCTTTTCAAAACAAAGGTGGAGAGATTCTAAGCAAAACACAAAGTAGAGAAAATAAATATCTTCGCCGTCTCTCAGACGAACCACAGCTCACTTCTGAGTACCTGGACCTGTATCTGAAAAACAAGAGATATATACGGAATGAGAACCCCGGACCCATGGGTTCCCAGTACGGTAAAAGTGCCAAATAAATACAATGCACTGCAATAAAAACTCACTGAGCATCCTAAACTTCTTCAAATATCCAGCCTAAATTCTCACTGATCCATGAATAGGCAACTGTCGTAAGGGGATACTAAATCTAGTTCCTGTTACACATGTTTCCAAACTCGCTGACTCTTCCACGAGTCAGACTCAGAATCATAAGGAAAACTATCACCAGTTGTTCTGCCTCAGCAATTCTATATCAATACATCATACCCTCGCCTGGAGCTAGTGAAACCACATCACTGCGTCTACCCAGGGAGTTCCAATTATCTCATTCGATAATCATCATCATCATACAATCGCATCATCAATTCATCCCATCAAGAACAGTCCTCACACCCACCGACACCAGCATGAGGGGCCTCTGAGTTGTATAAACACAAGCAATACAGGCAAGTAATACACAAATATGGTACAAGTAGAACAAGTAGCATATAGTCAGGTAACATGGCATATATGATGTAGAAATCCAAAACAAATGGCAAACCCAAACAATTCAAACATATGCAAATGATGAATGCCTGCCCTATGGCTGATGATATCATCTGTCGGTTATCAAGCCAACCCGACGTGTCCGGTAGCTAACCCGGGCACAGTCTCTCTATTGCGCATTAATATCATTAGAGGGAATATGTGCCCTGTCACCATTAGAGGGTATCTGCGCCCTGTCGCCATTAGAGGGTATCTGCGCCCTGTCGCCATTAGAGGGTATCGGTGCCCTGTCACCCTTACAACCAGAGAGAAAACACAAGCATACTTACATTCAACATTTTCCATCATTATTCATTTATCATATTCGTTCATTTATCATATATGCATTTATACTCAGCCATAATCCATAATGGCTTTGCCGTAACCCGGCAATAACTCAGCCATCCGGCTCACAGTTTAATCCAGAACTAGCCAATTTATCAACATGGCTCCACCGTATCCGGCAATAACTCAGCCATCCAACTCAAGGTTCAATCGAGAACCAGCCATTTATCAATAAATACAGCCCTTCGGTTCATGGCATACACGGTACTTCCACCGTCATCCTCCATATCTCATATAATCATCTTTGATCATCATTGATCATTACTTTTCCCCTTGCTTCACTCGTAAGTTACCACATTCACTAGCTCCTTTTCTCATTGCTAGGCATATCATAATGATTTAAGACATAAGTGGTGAGATCGGAGGCTTAGAAGTATGAGATTTGGCTTTTAAAACTCAAAAACCAACTTTGGCATGAAAGCAGGGCCACGCGTACGCGCACTCCACGCGCACGCGTGGATGGCCAAAAACTCATCGACGCGCAAGCGTCAGCCACGCGTACGCGTGGGTGCTCTTGCGCCCAGGCACAAAACTGGCACAACCCTGGCACAACTCTCTGGAAAATAGCTGGGCATTTGGTGCAGCGCATCGACGCGCCCGCGCACACCACGCGCACGCGTGGATGGTGCTTTCTGGAAGAACGGCGCGTACGCGCCAAGTGCGCCTACGCGCGGAGGGTCGTTCTGCTAAAAATTTTCTAAGTTAAAAGCTGCAGAATTTACAGATTCAACCCCCAATCTTCCGACGGACATAACTCTCTCATTTTAAATTGTTTTTCACCCGTTCTTCAAACGGCATGGACATCCCGGATCCAATTTCATTTCTAAACAAATTTGGCACAAAACAGAGATCCGTAGTCCAAGTTATGTCCCATCAAAATATGCCCAAAAACCATATTTTCATACAAAACCACAAGGTGCCATTTTCAAAACAAGCCATGTTCAACTATTTTCAAAGTCAACCAAAACATGCCAATTTCAACCCTTTTTGAAATCAATCAAAATGTACCAAAATCAACATCAAGCCATCCTCAACTCATACATTGACACTTTACCAAAATTCTCAAAACCACATCCAACCATTTCAACACTTCTCAATCAAATGCCTAAAGGATAAACACAATATCATGTCATACATCCTTCCTCATCCCAATTTCCAATAATACCATTTCCAAATCAACCATCATTATACCTAATCAACATCATACTCACTATCACGTGGTTTCACCCACAAATCAACCTTAATCATTCCTCAAGCATATATCACAACATACATATCTCTAATGCATCATCATACCATCAAGGCATCAATAATCATAATTACATATATGATCACATAATATATCTCAACCAAACCAAACATACCTCATCTACATAATTTCACCCAAAATTACCAAATTCCGCACTTCAACTCCTCATACCTTATTATTCAATAACCAACCTAATCATTCATATATTCATTATCTGAAATTCATCCAATCACTTGTGCCATCATACAATGCACACATCGACTTACCTTTCTTACCTCTTTCCGGCCTCCGGCCCAAAATTCACGGCCTCCGGCCCAATTTTCACAATTTAAATGCATGAACCACAAATCAATACTCATTACCCAGTACATCAAATTCTCAATACACCAAGCATACATGGCCACACAATTTTCAACCCAATCATTAATTCACATTGCATACCAACTATGCATATTAGCACCAACCATTTACACAATCCAAACTTAATCCTAGGGGGCATCTAGCCTAGGAATTCTCGTCACAACACACGGTACTTAAATGAAACTTAAACCGTACCTCTTGTACCCAAACCAATTGAGCCTCTTCTTTGGAAGTCTTCACCAACCTTAGCTCCAAGCCTCACCAAAGCTCCTCAAGCAATACCAATCTCCCAATTGTGCACCAACATCACATACATACATACATCAACCTAGGGCTCATAAAAATGACAAATCACAAGGGTTTGAGCACATCTTACCTCAGCCCATATGAAGTAGGGATAGAACCCACTTAGAATTCATGTTGGAGTATCCCTAAACACCCAAAACCACAAGATTTCAACACTAACTACCCAAAAACGTGTAACAGTAGGAAAATTTGAAAACTGGGCAGAGATGAATGGAATACTTACCGCAAAACTTAGATAGAATTGTAGAGGATCAAAAGAGCGATGCGTGGCCGTAAACGGCTCGTCAATCGGAGCTCCGTAGCTCAAGTTAAGGTGGTTTGAAGATCAAAGAGAGTTGGGTTTTCTCTCTTCTCTTCTCTCTTCTCAATTTCAGCGCCCCAACCCTTCTCTTTAGAGTAAAATGAGCTGAAATGCTCATAACTAATGTTTATATATGTTGGGTCTTGGGCCCACTTAGGCCCGGTTCACTTATTTTTGTCCGTCGGCTCAATTTCGGGCCAAAACCTTTAAGATTAGCGCTCCAAATCGCATTTTAAATATTTCTACTTTCCCTATTTAAAATTCCTCCTTTCTTAACCTTATTTACTTATACTCAATTTTCTCAACTGCAGTACCAGACAGATCTCGGCCGGTACTGCCGGTCAAAATTCCACTGCGCGCTTTTACGCAGAAAACTATGTTTTCCGACTCGGAAAAATTCACTGAATCCAATTATCATATTTAAATTATCAAATTCCAATTGCCAAATCTTCCAACCATATTCGCTCCTATTTAACTTATTATTTAATTAATTTTGGTTAGACCAGGTATTACACAGACAGTGGTGCTCAAAGCCTTTAGCATACTTTGTTAAATGCACTTGATCTCGACTCTTAGTGCTCTGTCTCAAGGATTACTTGACACATTTACACCACAAGCATATGACTAGAGAAATAACTCTTTGAGCTTTTAATCATGTCTGACCTCCCTAGTCATTGATGCTCAGAGTCTTGGACCTTGCTTTTATTTTTCTTTGCTGTTTCTTTTGCTTCAAGGATTAAGCTTTTGTTTAATTCTGAGAATTCATAATAGTTCTCTAAATTCCTGTTCCTTATGCATCAACATCCTTTGATTCAAATTCAAATATGTACTGTTCATATCATGCATTCAGAATCATAGATACACTACCACATTTAAGTAAATAAGACTACTCTTTAATATAAACTCATTTTTTCATGCAATACATCACCTCTTTTCTTTTTCTTTTTAGATTTAAGCTTAGTGAGCGGTACATGAGATAACTTTTTAGAATTAAAAGCAAATAATAGAATTAAAATTAGCAAAATTAAACTAGAACCTAGGAATTGAACTAACCAAAGATCATGCAGACACTAAGACAAAATAGCAAAAAACATGAATATAACATAATAAGAATAGAAGGAAATATAGAATCAAAGGAAATCAACCACCTCAGTTATCCTAGTGGCCGTCTCATTCTTCAGGCTGTGCTCTTCCGTGAAGATGATTCGCCTCCCTTTGGTGCCCTTAAAATAAATAGAAAAACCACAAGTAAAGCGACAACACCAAACTTAAAAATTTGCTTGTCCTCAAGTAAAGAAAAACTGAAAAAAGGGGGATATAAAAAAAACGTATGGAGGAGTAAAAACAAATATTAATGCAAAAGAAGTCGAAAATGATAAAAGGACAAGAAAGATAAAAATTAAAACTTATTTATTTAACGATCAAAATACAATTCACATAAGAACAAGATCAGCAAGTGAGGTTATACGATGCAGAAAATTATCAAGTAATCAATGAAACAGTGAAAAATATAATTGTAGTATATCAGTAATAATAGCAACTCTGACTCAGGAAAGAATATTCTGACAACTTTCCATATGAAAATTCCTACCATTGTCCATTACACTACTCTCTCTTTATACACATGTACTATTTCTATTGTTGTAATTAACTCTCCACCTCAACATACTGTAATAATTTTTCCGTGACGCACCCCTACATCACGCTTCATAATCCTTCATCTACACAGGTGATTTTTTTGCTCTTTTGCTTGTTAGATCTGCAATTAGTACATTTGGCCTATCATAAATTGTCGGATCTACAATTGGTATATTCGAACCATGACAAATTGGCTTGTTCGTATTATAGAATTTACACTATGTTTAGATCAATAGAAATGAGAAGGAAAGAAAATGCACGGAGGAAAAATTGATGGAAAATGAAGTTTTCCTCTGATTGGATGAGCATAGAAAATGGATGAAAAAGAAAAATAATGACGTGGGCCCACATTTAAGTTTTCTTTCCAAACCTGCGAAGAAAACCAACGAAAATTCTAAAATAAAGATAAAATTACTAATATGCCTATTGTTTAAATGCAAAGCAAAATTTATAACATTTAATTGAAAATAAAAAAACGATCAATTTAAAAAAATATTATTGTTAACAATGATAATACATTAAAATTTTAAAATACAATTAGGATCACTTTTTTATTAAAAAATAATTTAAATACTTTAATATATTATAATTTACATATAATATAAATAAGGGTATTAATGTAATTTTACTTGGTTATAATTTTTTTTCTCTACTTTTTCTTCTATTCAAATAAAAAAAAATTTATACTTTCTTCCCATTCATTTTCTCTTCATCCAAACAATATAAAAAAAAATCAACTTTTCCTTTCATTTTTTTTTTCTCTCATTTTCTTTCCTTCCATTTTCTATCTTGCATCCAAACAAAGTGTTAAAGCGTAAAGTTTAGAGTTTGAAATTTTAATTTTAAAATTTAAAATAGAAAAGTAATTTCAAAAAATCAACTCACATTAATTAGAAAAGTTTTACTCGCTCTCAAGTTGAAGTACTGAATATTTGTGTGAGATCTTATTCCATTATCCTTATCATTTCTTTAATCGATTGATATATATGTATTATTGAAAAACAAAACTTACAACAATTAAAAAATATATAGATATAATTGCATGAAAAACATCATGATGTTGTAATTAAAATTGGTTGTTATTCTTCTGCACAACTGCACAAGTCATTACAAATAAACAGAATTATTTGAAATATGATGATGAGATTATAATTATTAAATATAATTAGATGTTGTTCACCACACGAGTTAGAAACCATCTAATAACAAGCAAATAATATACATGGCAAATAATAAAATTGGAATTTAGAAAATTTTAATTTAATTGTCCCCTAACCTGCTACTAACCTATAGTAGTAGTAAATCATTTCATTTTTACTTTAAGGGGTTGTGGAGCCGAAAGTTATATACACGGTTATTCATATTTAATTTTATCATGATTTATTTTGCTGACATATAATGGTGCATGCTGGTCCCTCTTTGTATTCTACTTTAATTCCCATAAGCAATACAAGTATTGGATGAAAGAAAAAATATCACACGTAGCGTGCAAGCATTAAAAAATTTTGAGTATACTTTTGGTTACCTGTGAAAAGTTAATGAGTACCTTGATCATGAACTTAAGATTGCATATACTAAATTTATTTAAACAATTTTTTCCCTTCTAAAAGCCCCATTTGGTTAATAATATGATATATATAATAATAAAAAAAACTTTTAATACATGATACATATATTATCTTTACATGTCGACTTTAATATTTCTATTGAGGCATGCTACATATATAATAAATCTTTTTGGTATACAAGTTCATACAAGTTAGTCTAAATCCAACAAAAATAACTGTTAATTTAGATTGCGTGTAAATACGCGCTTTCCCAACTCTTGAATAGCGCAAAAGGTTCTTCTCTCAATCAAAATCACAACGCTCAAAATTTAAATAAGGATCAAAATTTTCAAAAATTTATTAAAATCGTCGCGAAAAGTGAAGGAAGTTGCGAAGCTGAATTCGAAAAGAATTATGAGAAAATGAAATAAGAAGATGAAGAAGAAAAAGCAGCAGAAGATGAGGAGGAGGAGGAAGAGGAAGAGTTTTGAATTATGCAGAACTTATCAGCACACATACATCGAAAATTCTTAAACAATATACTTAAATATCTTCGTGTTACACCCAAATTTGCTGCAAATACAGAAAAATATTTTTTCTAATGCTGCATTTTTCTTCTTCTTTTTTCTTTATTTCTTTCTTTCTTTTAGTTGAATGATTGTAAGTTCATCCTCTTTCAAGTAAATTTGTAGCATTATGTGTTTCTTCTTCTTCTTTGTTTTATTTTTTTGTTTTTATTCTTATTAAGAGAATAAAACAAGAAAAAACTTGAGAAGGTAAAATAAAAAAAAGAATAAAAAAAGAAGAAGATGATGATGATGATGAAGAAGAAAAAGAAGAAGAAACAGCAGAAGATGAGGAGGAGGGAAAGGAAGAGTTTTGAATTATGGAGAACTTGTCAACACACATACACCGAAAATTCTTAAATAATATACTTAAATACCTTCGTGTTACACCCACATTAGCTGCAAATACAGAAAAATGTTTCTTCTAATGCTGCATTTTTTCTTCTTCTTTTTTTCCTTATTTCTTTCTTTCTTTTAGTTGAATGAATGTAAGCTCATCCTCTTCCAAGTAAATTTGTAGCATTATGTGTTTCTTCTTATTCTTTACTTGATTTTTTTATTTTTATTCTTGTTAAGAGAGTAGAATAAGAAAAAACTTGAGAAGGTAAAACAAAAAAAAATGAATAAGAAAAAAGAAAAAGAAGAAGAAGATGATGATGATGATGATGATGAAAAAGAAGAAGTTGCAGAAGATGAGGAGGAGGATAGAGATGAAGAGTTTTGAATCATGCAGAACTTATCAGCACACATACACCGAAAATTTTTAAACAATAAACTTAAATATCTTCGTATTACACCCAAATTTGCTGCAAATATAGAAAAATATTTTCTCTAATGCTGTATTTTTTTCGTCTTCTTTTTTTTTCTTATTTCTTTCTTTCTTTTAGTTGAATGAATGTAAGTTCATCATCTTCCAAGTAATTTTGCAGTATTATGTGTTTCTTCTTTTTTGTTTGATTTTTTGTTTTTATTCTTCTTTAGAGAGTAAAACAAGAAGAAACTTGAGAAGATAAAATAAGAAAAAAAAGATGAATAAGAAAAAAAAGAAGAAGATGATGATGATAAAAAAAAAGAAGAGGAAGAAGCAGCAAAAGATGAGGAGGAGGGAGAAGAAGAGTTTTGAATTATGCAGAACTTAGCAGTACGCATACACCGAAAATTCTTAAATAATACACTTAAATATCTTCGTGTTACACCGAAATTTGCTGCAAATACAAAAAAAAATGCTTTCTTTAATGTAGAACTCTTACATTACATTCAATTCAAACCATCAACGAGGAACAATAATTTTCACAAACAAAAACAACATTATTCACTTACAGAATCATAAACGACTAACGAAAACATTAACTAGAATCGAACCATACTTCAACCACTTGATTTGATTCAAAACAATAATCAACTTCGTTCTGGTTCAATTGACAATCTGAACTTGAATTATTCATTATCTTCAACAACGAAATAACTGTTCAAAATTTATTTTAGAACTTGATTTCAAAAACGTAGAGAACGAACGAAGAGAAACGCAGAGATGGAAGAAAACGTAAATCGAAAACGTTGAAAAAATTCGAAAACGAAAACGAAATTTTTTCGAAAAAGACAGTTATATATTTACGTGTTTATTGAAAAGTTAGTTAGATTAAAAGGCGCGTGAGGTGAATTAAGATAAAATGACTTGTATGAATTCTGATAAAAAAATGACTTATACGTGGAGAATAATTGATTTCTATTGACCTGACTATATGAAATTTAATGAGAGGAAGTTTTAATAGTGAGAACAAAACTCAAAATTCATTATATACATGATTAATTAATAATTATAATGATAAATTATTTGATCGGATACTTGATATTTATGTTTTATAGAATTTAATTATCTTAAAGAATGAAATAATCTAACCTGCGAGTTCAATTAAGGAGCTAATTAATTTATTTATTTGATATAAGTTAATTTTTGAAATTATTTTTTATTATAAATATTAAATTATAAATTTTAAACCAATCCTAAGTCTAAAATCATAAAAATTTAAATCTTAACCTTAAAACCTAAATCTTCCAAACAAAAATAAGAGTTTAAAATTAATTTTATAATAAAGATAAGAATAAACTACTAAAAATATATTTGAATAATTTTATCGCTGACAAAAATACATCTAAAATTTATTATCGACAAAAATATTCTCAAATAATTTAAAAACATGACAAAAATGTCCAAAAATAATATATTTTTTGTAAGTGGCAAACGACTTTTGTATTTGACAAACCACTTATATATGCATTCATTCCAAAATTTTATAGAAATATTTAGATAACTATTTAAAAAATGCACACGAAAGATGAGATAAAAATTTGATCTCTATATTTTTTTAATGTATTATTGGTTGTTGACAAAAAAATCACAATAAAATATATACTTAGCGAAAAATCACAAAATTTTAAGAATAAAAGTATCTCATTTTTTAATCATGCATGCAAATAAAAAATCGCATCAAAATTCAATCTCTAAAACATTTTTTAAGAATACATATTTAATGCACTACCAAAAAACACGGGAGTCGCCAACGGGAAGGTACCCACGAACCACAAACAGTGGCAAATCTCAATGGCCGTGGTAACCAATTGCAACGTATTATATCTCTGTGGCCAAATTTTGTAAAGTTTTCTGACGTTCTTGTTTGTCCGTGGCCAATTTGAGATGGGTTTTCTCGTTTGTCACAGACCCAATGATCACCGTGACAAAATGAAACGATGTCGACTTCCAATTCCGCGCTTAATTTGGTGTTTCTCTCCAACCCTTTCAAAATATTTTTATACAGTTCATATTTTTCTTAAATTTAAACCATAATTAACCGCAGATAAATACCAAGGTGCAGGTTTTTTTTTTCAGTTTCCTGATAGTTGGTTTCTTCTCCCTCATTCCCAGTGTTGCCACTAAGAATTAATAAGGTATGTTAATTATTTAATTTTAGATGCGGTACATGATTTACAATTTTCACACATTCTCCTAAAGTTGTTAATTTTTGCTTTTTGATTAAATAGTAATTTCTCAGTGTGGTTATTGTAAAATCTAAGAAAATTAGTAAATAACTAGCCAATAAAATAATTATTAATCAAGAAATTAGAAAATAGAATTTTATAGTTTAATAGATTAGAGAAAATTAAAATAGAAATTTAATTTTGACACTAATTTTAAAGAATTTGACCCAAAATTGAGTCGAACGGGCCGAATCGGACGAACCGGACCCGTATTGGGCCCAAAGCCCAACCCATCTCATTAAAACACATGAGCTTCAACTCATTGTTCTTTTTCTCAAAGAGAAACACGCTGAAGCGGGGGGGAGGGGAAACATGCAAACCCTCACCCAAACCTTCAATCCAACATAATTTTTTATCCGGAGCTCCAATTGACGATGCGTCAGCGGCCACGGGTTCGTCTCGGAATTCTCTACAAAATCCACTAACCAATTTGGTAAGAAATTTACTTTCTCTTTCCCCATCTTTCCTTCACAGTTTCGATTTTGAGGTTTGGGAGTTGAGGATTTTTAGTTGTTTTGATGTTCTAGGGTTAAATTAACTGAAGAAAATTAGTGGGTCTTGCACAATTGATACATAAATAAGGTAAGAACTTCAAGCCCTTGTTGATTTATGGGTTAGCAAGCTTGAATGTTGATTATAGTGATATGTTGTGGGATTAGATTGAATGTTGTTGATTTGGAAAACATTGGTGATGCTGGGAGCTTGATTGTGGGACCTTGGTAGCGAAAATTCAGTTCGAAGAGGCTTTGGGGCTGTGAATTCTTGAGGAACATTGATATCGAGGATTCTTCGGGTTTTACGAGGAATCGGCTAAGGTACAGTTTAAGTTTCATTTAAGTACCGTGTGTGTAATGTGAATTCCTAGGTTAGATGCCTCTAGGAGTAAGCTTGAATTTAGTATTTGGATTGGATGATGCATTGTTGTTGTGTTAATTGAAATTGTATTGAATAGTGAGTAAGATGTATGTATATTGAATTGATAAATATTAGGCCAGAGGCCGTGAATTGGGGCCAGAGGCCGTGAAATTGGGCCGGAGGCCGGAAAAAGGTAAGAAAGGTGAATGATGCTTGTATAGGTGATGGTAATGATGATGTTTGTATGAATGATAATTTATGTGTGGCTTGAGTTGAAAAGGGTTAAGACACTTGTTGATGAGATTTGATAATGATATGTTGGTGTGTGATAAATATATGTTGTATGATTATGAATTACGTGATTGAACTTGATAGAAGTGGATATTGATATGTTGAGAAAGGGGTAAAAAGGTGTAGAGCTGTGTTGTTGTAATATTGCATATGTTGGAACTAATTTTAAGCGTAGGAAGATTGATGTTGAGTGGTGAATTAATGAGTAAATGGCTATGATTTATTGAAGAAGTGCGGTAGTATTGCGAGTATGCCGGAGATGCATATGTGAGCTAAAGGTTGAGTATTTTTGAGCTTGGGGTACTGTCTTTCCCATGTCAGCCAGGGATTTTTTCCGTGGATAATATTGAGCTTGGGGTGTCGTCTCCCCATGTCAGCGTGGGATTCTTCCCATGGTTAATTTTCGAGCTTGGGGTATTGTCTCTTCTCCCCATGTTAGCTTGGGACTTTTTTCCAGGGATGTTATTGAGCTTGGGGTGTTGTCTCCCCTATGTCAACTTGGGGATTCTCCCCATGGTGAGTTTTGAGCTTGAGGACATGTCGGGCTGGCTATGTAACCGACAGTTGATATCAACAACCAATAAGACAGGCATGCATCATTTGCATATGTTTGAACTGTTTGGGTTTGTTTAATCGCTTTGGTATGCCTAAGTGTACATGTTTCCTGATTATTTGCTAATTGTCTTACTTGCCTTACTTGTGCATTATTTGTTGGTATTGTATGTGTTTGCATAAAGTTCGACTCTTGGAATATTCTGTTGGAAAGGTAGTGGAGGTATGAAGTATATTGGATTAGATTTAGAACCCCCTATGATAGTGGCCAAGTTATGGATTAGTGAGGACTTAGGTCAGATATGTCGAGATACGAAGTTTAAGATGCTTAGTGAATTTATGTTATAGTGCATTGTATTTATTTGGCACCTTTACCGTACTGAAAATCCGTGGGTCGGGAGTTCTCATTTCGTATATATTCTCTGTTTTTTAGATGCAGGTCCTGGTACTCTGCAGTGAGCTGAATTCATCTGGAAGGCGGCAAAGTATATTTGGTTCTGTTTTGTACTCTTAGAATCTCTCCAATTTATTTTGAAAACCTTCAATATGAATTATGTAAATGTTTAATTTGCAACTTGTCTATAGAGGCGATGATGTATCTTTGGGAGAGATAGGAATTACTGTTGTCAATCTAGTATTAAGCTTCTGTACCCTAGCCGGCCTAAACTTCGCAGGTTGTGACTAGACTAATTTACTTATGATTATGTCTATACATATGTAAATATATTATCCTTACCTTATTCTTTCTTAATGAATTAGTTTCTTAACGCTTTTCGAGCGTGCTTTATCATTTGTTATCTACATACGAGAGTGTTATTTTTGTTCGCAATTTTATTCTACTCATTTTCAGCCTTCTCGTTTAATATTTTCCTTTAACATATATATATTTACGAATTATAATTCATCTTGAGAATCGTACCACCTTAATATCATTAACTTATGACTCGAGCATAAATATCTGTATATTAGGGTGTAACAGTTATGTTGTTCATTAGCGGTATAGAAATTAGATGCGGATCATAATTTGCAATTTCGCTCTTTCTTTCATTTTTGCCATGCTCATTTTTCCTATCGATGTTATTTCTGGCCAAATGCAATTTATTCTTTCCTATTTATTTATGGTGGTTATGTTTGTATTTATTACCCTTTTATTCTTTACTATTTATTTATGGTGGAGTTAAATTTTGATTATGTTTGACATGTATATTTGAGAGTACAAATACAATAGTCACTACAATCATCATCAAATTATTAGAAGAGAATTCAGTGCTACAATAATAATGATCCATGTTATATATGTTAAAATTATAAGGAGAGTACAAAAGAGTACAAAAAGAAACTAATTTTATAAACTACTTAACGATTAAAACTCACTTTTTATATAAGTTATATTTATTCATATATATATATATATGATGGATCATTATTGTAGTGTTGAATTCTCTTTCAATCATTATTCTTAAATATGTATCTCAAATAGAATCAAAATTTAAATTCACCATAAATAAATAGTAAAAAATAAAAAGATAAGAAATACAAATAATAAAGAACATGCAAAATTTATTCATGGTCGGGTTTTAATTTTGTTTTGAATTTCATCTTTAACTCTTAGTTTTGATGGCTACTTCTATATATAATTATAGTATGTTAGTATAGTTTAACTCCTTTTGATAGGGAGCATGATTTGAATTGGGGGTGTGAAGTGAATGAGAACTACTTTTTTGTTAGTATATTCTAGTGATTTTTCAGTCTTTTATTTGTTTATATGAATCTAATTAATTGTCGTAATTATAAAAAATATGACTAATTATACTTTTAAATCTTGATGTATTTATTACTATTTAGGTTACACAAAATGACAATCGCACGACCTTGCAGAAAAGATTCAACCTGGATTACTATGGAAGAGCGTGACTTGCTTGAACGCTGTGGAAGCATCAAGTTTGCTACGAAGATGGCTTCTGCTTCTACTTCTCCATTCTCCTCGTTGCAACACGCACTCGATGTGGCGTCCGATATTTGGTGTAACAAGATTAATGTTCATTCTTGGCTGATAGCACTCAATGCTCACACCAATATCTGTGAAAAGTCGCCCTTCTCACATGCATTCTACATTAGTGCTCCATCTTCTGCTATAGATTCTAGTATAGAGGTTTGCTGCCTTTAATATTCTGTTTGCACTTTGTTATCGAATTTAACATGATGTTACCATTTAATAATTCTCTATAGTTATTCGGTTTGGTTGGAAACTTGTAGGAGATATATGCACTTTGCAAAGGCATGGGTTTCCATATTTTACTATTTCTTCTGACTGGGATGCGGATGTTATATTAATGGATCTGAAGGTAACTTTTAAAAATAAATTGTTTGCTAGCACCTGTATATAATATTGTACATTGAATATAAATCATTGCATTTTTTATCTATGTAGACAAGCGTTAAAACCAAGCCAGCATGTGAGTTTGAGTGGGCACGTCGAAAACAATTTATCATCATAGAGCAACACATTGCAATTTTTTTCAAAAGAGATGATATGTTCGCTCTACAACTGAATCACCAAAAACTCAGGCTGCAGTAAAGGATTTTGATCTCAACAAGAAGCCATTCTGGAAGGAGGATTTGGATCCTGTTGCTCGTGAGAAAGCTAGACGATTTTGTGATATTTGGTATCCAGGAGAATATTATGTCTGATGTGCTTCTAGTTTAGTTTTATTGAACATAACCACACTATATTATTAGCTCTCTTAGTTTCCTATTCCAATTTTATCTAAGCTTAGTCTTTCTGTTTAATGTTACATTTGATTTTCATCTGAACATGCTATATGACTATATGATGTACTGAAATTTCCAATTCAATTTATGATGCTGTTTTCTGTTTTGTTTTATTTTTCATGTGAACATTTTTATTTATACTTGGTATTAATAGTAATGTTGTTAATTCTATAAACCAAAATCGTATATAACATTAATAAATTCAAAAACTTTATTATCCACTGGTGAATGTTGTCATAGTTAGGACATAAATAAAGGAAATTATACATGTTCAACCAAGATTATTGTCAGTCTTTTGGCCAACAATAAAATAAAAGTATCTGTTTCCATAATTTAGTTGTACAAAAAAGAAAAATTATTCAACAGGAAAGCCTAGGACCAACTAAACTGTGGCATGTATCTATATACAATTTCCAGCTATGCTTCTTGTAATCTTTGGAAGATGATGTCTTTTTGGCCTTGCCGTTTTTCCATTACAGCTTTCATCTTTGAAAGAGCATTTAGCATAACCTTCATCAGATTTCTCTAAATAAAGGAGAAAAGACCATCACTACAAAGAAGTACACTGCCTATGTTGTTTCTGAGACATTTCTAGTGTCTTTTGGAGTCATGAACACATGAGGAGGAAGTACCAGTTTCTCTCACATGTTCTTAGTTTTGTGAAGGAGAAAGGTCCCGGATAAAATCGTGACAAAGCCGCACAACTCAGTCGCGATTTGCACTGCATTTTGTGAGGCCCAGTCCTGCACAGCACCAAAAATAAACCACCAAAGTAGAGAAGAACATCATTTGCAAGGTGCCAATACAGATTTTATGTGATAACATATCAACAGATTCTAAAGTATAATCTTGGAGTCTTCGTGTCTAAAATACAAATTAGAACCTCATTGTGAACAGAGTAGATTTATTTTTCTCTATATTGTAACTCTAGTAGCGTGATCACTGGTTCAACTAATCAAATTCACATAATATTGTTAAATTCAGTGTCCCTAAATATAGATGTCCTCATGTCCATGTTCTGTAAAAACTAGCCAGAGGGTACTGATTTATTGTTAATACCATAGGTAGTGATGTTTATCACATTTTCCATCCATCTTTTATCTTTCAATTTTACGTTGACATGCACTCTGAATAAGGCATTTTTATTTCCACAAACTACTAGATTTGAAGATAGTATCGCAGCTCTAAGGTCTAAAAAAAAGTAACAATTGTTTGGAACAAAAAATTCATAATAGGCACAAAGGTAAAAGTCACCTTAAACATGATCATGTTGGCAAAAATGATAAATGTTGTAAACATGACATAGTATAATGGTGATATGACAGCAGTGTTGAAAGTGTCCAATGCTTGCAAATGTTTCCAAATTAAACTAACAGCATTACAGCTTACTTAGAAAGGTTCTTATCACAATCTGCTAACTCAACAAACCTATTTTTTCTTCACAGACAAAATGCCAAAATGAGGCGAAGTTCTATCGTGAGTCCAGTGGTAAGTAAGTTGCCATGCGATTCCTAGAGTATTGCATCTCAAGCTTTATTCATCCGGGACAAATCAATTGTAATTGAAAAAAAACACTACAAAGTCTTTTGTTTAAAACTTCTCAAAATGCTATATACTGAATTACACAATGAAAGCGTGGTCATTTGGCTATTGATATCATGACAGAAGCCTGAAAGAGGGAGAATGCATAATCTTTTTTATTTTGGAAAAAGCCATGGACATATCCATCTAAAATTGAGAAATATTTTGAAAGTTCTAGGAACATTAGAGATGACTCTTATTTCTAATTCTCCAATAATCAGCAAATAGAATACATTACATCACTGATAAATATGATTCCAAAGATTACCTTGTTCAAGTAATTAATTTGTAAAAGGCAACATCCTAACACGATCATTGTAAACAAATAAGGTCTGAAAGTACTAGAATTGATTTGTGCCTTCAAATGTAAGCTTCAGAGCCATTCCTACTGCTTTCACGCTCATAACCAATAGTATGCAACAAGAAAGAAACTACAATAATTTTTACTCGAATCGCATGTGCAAGTGCATAAGCTGCAAAATTGGCTATTCCCCAACGATCACTGCAAAAATTTACACATCTATAGAGAATTAGTTGAGAAAATTCCCTAAGATTAGTGACACGAGAAAAATAATTACAGAACACTAAGGTAGCGTTTATTTTCAGAGATAGGACACAGAGACATAGACAACACATCTTTAAAAAGTGTTTGGAAGCAAAGACATGGACATTGAACATATTGTCTCTGAGACAGTTTTTTTATACTTTTGTGTCCACTCTTTTACGAAGGACAATGATGGACACGGGATTTAGAAGAGGGACACGGACTTTTTTTATGAATTGTTTTTCTTTTTTATCTATAGATATTTTTTATTATTCCACTGTTACCCTTTTTTATTTTTCCTATTTTGCGTTGTTCTCAAAAAGTACTTTTTTTCTCCATGCTCTTTTTCTATCTCTACGTTCTCCTTCTTCTCTTTTTTCAGGTACTCTCTCTTTTTTTTTTGTAGAAATTTTTATTGGGCTGGATAATTTCTTTTTTCTTATCGTTCTTACTTCAATATCATTTTAACCTTATATTATATTATTTGATTTGTAATAAAAATAATAACAAAAATAATTAGTCTTGAGACTTTTGAAAGATAAATATTATAAAGATAAAATTGATCTTTTAAAATGCTAAAAAATAATTTATAAGTTATAATTAATTTTATATAATTTAAAGAAAAATCAACTTTTTAAAAAGAAAAATCAGTTTTTAGATAAAAAAAATTTTGGTTTTCTAAATAAAAATAATTTTTTATGTGCAAAAATAATTTTTTTTCATGTGAACGGATTCTTTTTTAAAAATGATTTTGTATTTAAAATTAATTTGGCTTACTATCCTAAACGAAATTTTTTATTAATCAAACTCAGATTTATTTTTTTGTTAATATTAACCATATGTATTCCTACATATTAATAATAAATTTAAAAATAAAATAATTATATTTATAAATTTTATTTTAATATAAATACTATTATATAATTTTTTATTAAAATTTTTGGCCCTTTCAAATATTTTTTTTAAGTTCCCATTGTCTGTACTCCTACGTATTCTCATTTTCTATTAAATTAATTTGTACCAAAAAATTTGAAATCACATGACTATTTTAGTCATTTCATATAATATTTTAGTCTTGTTCATGTGTATCCAAACATAATATTGGACATTACATTACTGCCTTGTACATCGTATCCAAACACAATACACAAAGAATAACTTTTAATGTCTCTGTCCTATTGTCTCTGTTTCAGTGTCATGTTCTATCCTGTCTCTAAAGACAAACGCTACCTAAGAGATAAGATGGACAATTTTCTCGATAAAACGCCTCAGCTAAGTATGTATCTAATACATGATAGATTCATGTAAGGGATCTAAGATATTTGTGTTCACTTCAGAAGAGATGCTTTATTCTTTTGTGACACTGAAAAACTTAACACATGCCAATTATATTTTTCCATCTTCCGGTCTTTCCCCTTGCTTTTGAGAGTAAAAAAGGGGCAGTGTCATTTTACAAAAGCTTATCAAAGAGTTACGTGAATCCTTAGTGCAACAGAGTTTATGAAAACACCAGTAATGTATTTCCTTTTTAATTAAAGATATTTCAACAATTAGAAATGCTTCTGAAGACCAAAGAAAGCTGAATCTTATGAAGCCTAATTGTACCTGCCATGATGGTGAACCTTAATTGCACCTGCCATGATTGCAGAGACTACTGGAACAACGGAAAATCCACCAGAAGCTTCTGACAAAAACTTTCGTTCAATCCCACTATTCATTATGGATGAAAAAGCATATGGACAATCAATCCTTGAAGAGCTACGAAGACAAAGTGAAGACATAAACTTGAGTTCGGAAGATGAGTTGGAACAAATAAGTCTTAATGATGATGGGGATCAAATTTCAAAGACGGAGATATTAAATCAAAGTGGTGTTGATCTACCAGAACCTGCTGCACCTAAGAATAAAAGAGATGAAAATGAGCCACTGCTTGTGAAGGTCAAAGGTAGGTTTATTCAAATTCTAACTTCTCTTTGAGTCCAATCTATTAACTTTGTGCTGGCTGATTTTTTTCTCATCTTGTTTTTTAATTTACACAACTCAGTTTTTGTTCCCTTTAGTTTTGGTTCCTTCTATGTTTGCTCTGCACAAAATATATTTGTGATTTTTCTGTCTTCTCTTGGATATGTGTAACTATAAATATATTTTAAAATTATTGGATACTGTGATTGTATACATTTTATACATGATTAAGAAAAAGTCATATATGGGATAAAAATATCACTGGTTGTGGTTGGAATTATTGGCCTTGAATTGGTTCTTATTGTTATATACTTTGCTTTAATAATATTATTTTTATCTTGATTAATCAATGCATGGACAAACTAGCAATATGCTTGTTTACTTTGTTGGTAACTACTTTTAGTGTAACGAAACATTGAACCATATAATCTAATTTTCCGTTTCATTAAAGCCGCACTTGTTTAATTGATAAGTTCAAGATTCTAGAGACAATTTCTTACCAACCCACTGTGATTTTATTGTCGAATACTATATTTAGTTTGGTACCGATATGTGTATGCAATTTAGATTAATTAGTGATATATATGTGTACAATTAATTTGATAAATTTAAGTTTGTCATCTATGCCGTTTTGTTTTTTTTTTTAATTTTGGTTTAGTTTGACTTGACGTTCTTCCATTAATTTAGACACCTCTACTGGAGAAATCATGACTCGCAAGATGACAGCGATTCAAGTTTGCGCCTTGAAAAAAGTGAAAAAGTTATGATGAAGTTGGATGCAGATGGATAAGGTCGAGGTAATGGCTCGAACCTGCTTGTGAGATTTGTTGGTCAAGTAGCTCGTCGAATTATATTTTGTCCCATATCAATCAAAAGATGGGATAAGATGCCAGAAGATAACACAAAAAGATAGTGAAAATTTATTGAAATAAGTTTATTTCACTTTGATGTGCATTTTTATTGATTTGTTGTCATCCTAATTTAGCTCCTAGCTTGCCTCTATTTAGGTTTGCGTTTTCTGTTTATTATTGTTATTTCTTGTTAAAAAGAAATGGTGTAAGAGTTGAAATCTTAGTGTAGATGGATTCATTTGGAGGTACTTTAAGTAAGCTATAACAAGATGTCATTGCTCTATGATTTATGAATTGATTAGGTATTAAACATGTACTGCTAAAGGTTATATGTTGTTGCTATCAATATTGTCAAGTTAGTTGCATTTCATTCTTAGGAGTTAGGATACACTTCCTGGATTTCTTTTCTCGTTTCATTTGCTAATTTCATGAATGTTTTGAAATTAATATTTGGAGAGCAAAATATATACTTGAGAGAAAAATTTTGTTTAGATATACAGTTGTCTCAGTTTGATGAAAACTGATAAAATTACAATCAGAAAAACTTTAGCTCTACCCTAGCAGAATTTAAAAGGGGCTATGTATTTGAGGTCGTGAGTTTTCTTGCAACTAGGCTTGTATATTGGATTCCCTCCTTTTTTTGCTGATACATGTTTATAATCATATTATAGCAAGAATGTTCATTATAAAAACTTATAAGTAGGCCTTTGTTATATATCATCCATTTTCTCAATCTTTTTTCTTTTCAAATATCTGCCGTTGGGGCTAGACAGCTATCTGACACAACATTGTGTTACAGTATACTGTTATGAATGTTTCAGAAGTGGATAAACTATAGTAAGCACGGGTTAGGATTAGCTTTAAAAGGTCTTTTTTTAATATTATCTTTCTAAGATATAATCTGTAGTATGGTTATCAAATCGCATATTTTTTAATAATTGATCTCCTATATGAAATATTTTAAGGAAAATTTTGAGTTTGATTATGCTACTGGCGTCAAATGGGTTCTGAGAACCTTAGGTGATAGATGGAAGGCCCATAAGTATAATTTACGAGGAGAATACTTCTTTCCTAACAAAAGAAAGATAGAAATTCTAGCTGCGAATCCCTCAAACATACCACCTATTGAATGGATTGCTTTTGTGGATCATTATATGGATCATAAAACAAAGGTAAATAATTAATCTATGATTTTTTAATTTTTTATTGAATATTTATTATGGATATCTGGTAACATTTATTTACCAGTTTCTTGTTCTTGAAAATCATAGAAACAATGTTTGCAAAACGCCAGAAATCGTGAGAAGCTTATAGTTTTACATGCCGGTGAAAGTAAAAGCAATGCTAGAAGAGCAACTCAGATGGTATTTTTTTTTTTAATTATTGAGCCTAGTGCTGTTATATTATTACTATAAAATTAGCGGTTTTAATTAAATTTGTGATTACCTTTAATATTCTATTTATTGTATTAGGAGAAAAAATTGGAAAGGCCTGTATATCGAAGCGAAGTTATTGTATCAACTTTACTAAAGAAAGATGAGAGTTATGTAAGCGGGGAAGGACAACGATTAGTTGTGAGTATCTCAATTTTTTTTATATGGCTGTATATTTTTTTATATGCCTTGATTATATCAATACTCTACTCCAATGCGATGTGTATTTGTTTATAGGAAAAAATAGCAAAGCATTTGCCTGAAGATCAAGAGCGTGCTGCCACTGAAGGTATTCATTCAAAAGTCTTGGCTCATCCAGATGTTGCAATTGGAAAAGTTTGCGGTCCTGAAAATGGTAAGCGAGTATGTGGCTTTAGTAATGCTGCATGTCCCAGTGGTTTTGGTAAGTCAAAGCGCATCTTTGGAGGGGCAATATGCGGAGGTTCTAGCAGTGCATTGTAATAGCATGTTGCAGATTTAGAGAGGCAACTTCAAGAAGCTAAAAATCAAGTGGCAACTCTCTATAAATTTCTACAACAGAAATACGATGATGAAGTACATACCTTCTCTAATTCTGTGCTACACATTCAGTCGAATTGATGCACCTCATGTTATGTTTATTTTAATTTTAATTTATATCTAGTTTATACTGTTATTAGAGATACTTTTATTTTTTGTCGTACAGAATTATAGAACTTGATTTTTGTTATTTCTTTATTATATATATGAACAATGCATATGCTTTAATTTACTATTATTACTTAGTTTGCTATTTTTTTTGTTTTAATAGTTATTATCGTTGCTTTGATTGTTTTTATTGTTATAAAATATTTTTAATATGTTAGTATATATATATAGAAATAAATATATGCAATATCAATTTAAAAAAAAAAATATTCAATTGGTAATTATGGCTGAGAGTTTTTTTAAATTAAAAAAAAATTAGCTACGGATTTATGTGTTGGTAAATAGCCCATAAATATTAGCCATGGAAAAAAACATGGAAAAAAATCCAACCTGTCAAATATTTTTTGTGCATTTTTTTTGTCACAAAAAAAATCGTAGCTAAATAACCCAGAACTGTTTAGCCACAAAAAAAATATAGCAAAAAAGTCCAACCTACCAATATTAGCCACGAAAAAATTGTGGCAAAACTACACTTGTTGGTCACACTGTTGTTATTTAGCCACGGTTCAGAGTGTGGCCAATAACGTAAAAACCATGGCTATTTAGATGTCTCCACGAGTCATAAAACTGTGGCTAACAGGCTGAAAACCGTGGCTAACTGAAAAGGCGTCACCCTTGTTAGCCACAAAAATGTATTCGTTGTTAACGCTTAATTGCCACGAATTTTTTTGATTTTAGCCACGATTTTTTCCGTGGCTAATCACCGCATTTTTGGTAGTAATGTTAGACATTTTTATCGTATTTTTAAATTATTTGAGAACATTTTTATTAATAATAAAATTTGAGTGCATAAAAAATAATATAGTATGACTATATTATAGTGACTGTAGTAACTATATAAGTATTATTAAAATTAAAATTATATTTTTTTTATATTTTAGTAACACTTTTTTAAATATTACTTTTTAAAATACTATAGTCATAATAAATTAATAGTTATCATAACACCTTTAAAAAATTGATTATACTATGTGTATATAGCTACTAAAATTAATTATAGTATAAAATATATATTAAAATATAAATATATATTAAAAATAAATTAAATTATATATATATATATATATATATATATATTAGTGGTTGATTTTGTTGTACGAATAATATTTAAAAAAAAAAAAACAACAAAGAACATGCATGGAGCATGCAGGTCAGTTTCGGAAAAGCGAAGCAACAAAGAAAAGAAAAGAAAAGAAAGGTAGAGAAAAGGTTAGGCCTTGCATGTTACATTCTTCCTCACGTAAAGTGGCTTCAACTTTGTGAGGCATACAAGATGCATGCGTGTGGACCATAATAATCCACAAAATTTCTATCACATTTAATTTATTCATCTTAGAGAAAATACTCTATATTTAATATGACTCATGTATATAAGGAGTCACTTAATAAATAATAATGATCTACTCATTATTGTACAAAAATTTAGTATAGTCAACTAGTCAAGGGCGGTTGTAGTGCTATAATTTTAATATTGTGAGATTTTTCTTTTTTTTTTTTTTTTTGGAGGGGGAGGGGGCGTGGCAACACTTGTGGACCATGTTATTATTTAATTATTTATGCATATAAAAAGAAAATAATAATAATAATAATAATAATAATAATAATAATAATAATAATAATAATATTTATTATTATTATTATTATTATTATTATTATTATTATTATTGAATTTAAAAATTTTAAATTATTATGATGATTAAATATAATTAAAAATACTAATGAAAAAAATTATTAATTTAATAATTGCTTTTAATTGTTTGTATAATAAATGTGTTAGTATGCAGAAAATTAAAGTAAGTTTTTAATTTAGGTTAAAAGGTAATATAAGTCTAATATGATGAAAATGTGATCAGTCTTTGTGTAAAATTATTTTATACTATATGGCTGAATTATTTAAAAGGATAGCAAGGCTAGTTGGCCTAAAGAATGTGTACACAGCCCAAAACAATTTTTTTTATAGACCAACAAAGCCTTGGTCCGAATTAAAGGAAGAGAGACAGGTTCCATACAAGCCACGGTTATCTATTACATCGTGGAATGGAATTCAAAATTCAAATGAATTAATTACTTGCATAGGTAACTGAAACATAAAATTAAATTGAGTTAATTTTATATTAAATGATTTGTCTCTTCTCTCTCCTCTCTCTCTTGTTTTCAGTTGTCACTTCAATCAGAGAAAAGAAGCAAGTAGAAGCTATCAGAGAAAGAGAAAAAGTAAAACAGTGGAGTTAATGGAAGAAAAAAAAGGCTAGGATGATAATGGCCTTTGCAAAAGAAAGATCCGAAACATAGTGTGGCTAGATCTTTGCCATTGAAGGCAAGATTTCAAGAAGAGCTTCAAAATCTTCCATGCCAAAAATAGGAAAGATTCGTCTCGGTCAGAAAAAAAGATCTTTGTGGGTAAAGCTCATTTCCATTTTTGTTATTCTAAGATAGAAGGTAGCTACTAGAGCTACGAAGAGGAAGAAGCAAATATGGAAAGGAAGGAGCTGTCAAGGATCAGAGATTCATCAAGGGTCAGAGTTCTTTCTTGGAGCCAAAGTCAAGATCAAGGGCTCAGAGTGAAGGAACTTGATGAGAAGGGTTGAGAGAGGTACATGCATGTTGGTTTTGTTTCGGTTTCCTCTCTCTCTTCTCTCTGTCCGAACTGCTGTTGTTTCTTGGAGAAGATGTTACTGACTTGGTTGAACCGATTTTAACTTTGGAAGCTTCCCCTCTATATTAAGGGTGAACGGCCAAGGGTTGAAAAAAAGGAGAGAAAGCACAGAATTCTCATATCTACCCAAGCTTCCTGAGTTCTTCTCCTTCAAAGGTGTTTATTTTGTATTCTTTTCTTTAGTTTTGTCTGTCTGAGTCTTGTAACAGCCCAAACCATCCGCTAGCACGATATTGTCCGCTTTGGCGTACAAGGCCTCACGATTTTGCCTTTGACGATAAGGATGATAGCCGAAGCCCCCACACTCACTCGTCAAAACGCGTCATGCTAGGGAGAGGTATCCACACCCTTATAAGGCATGCTTCGTTCCCCTCCCCAACCGATGTGGGACCTTACAATCCACCCCCTCCTAAGGGAGTCCAACGCTCTCGCTAGCACATCGATCCGGGCTCCGGCTCTGATACCATCTGTAACAGTCCAGACCACCCACTAGTACGATATTGTCCGCTTTGGCGCACAAGGCCACACTGTTTTGCCTTTGACGATAGGGATGATAGCCGAAACCCCCCACACTCACTCGTCAAAACGCGTCATGCTAGGGAGAGGTATCCACACCCTTATAAGGCATGCTTCGTTCCCCTCCCCAACCGATGTGGGACCTTACAAGTCTCATGGTAAAAGGCAAACATGGTGAGGTTTGTAAGAAAAAGCCAGTGAGAGGAAAAAGGCAGTGAGCAAAATTAAAAAAAAAGTCGTAGATGTCTCAGAGTTTCTTTGTACATCTATATCTTGTGTTTCATGATCCTGTGGGGATTTTCTTGCAAGTTGGGTTAGCACTTTGCGGTTAAAAGCTTGGTAGGAGTCCAAGTCAAGTTCAGATTTGGGGATAGAATCTAGATTTGTCCCAGATAGGATTGGGTAGATCTTAGGGAAGAATTTGTATTTGTAGTCTGATGATTATAGTGAAGTTCCGTCACTGTTGTGATGGAGACTGGATGTAGGCTGCATTGCACTTAGCAGCTAAACCAGGATACTTTTTGGTGTGATTCTCTCTTTCTCTTATACTCTTGTTCTGTTTCTGTTGCATTGGAGACAAAATTGAAAAATATCTCCTAACCAGTTACTAGACAAAAAGAAAATGTCTCTTGACTTGTTATGAGACAAAAAATAGAAATATCTCCTAAAGTTTCCTTAAAAGTCAGAGAATAATATTCAAGAAAAAAGGGCTAAGATTCAACCCCCTATTCTCTTAACCACTGATTATCATTAATAATAATAATAATAATAATAATAATAATAATAATAATAATAATAATAATAATAATAATTATTATTATTATTATTATTATTATTATTATTATTATTATTATTATTATTATTATTATTATTATTATTATTATTATTATTATTATTATTATATAAAAAGTATAGGGTACCAATATAATATCTGTCAATTTATTGTCAATAATAATTAATTATGATATTTTAAACATATGTATAAAGAGACACATCTAAAAAATACATCTATAAAGACACTTCCATTAGACACAGCCATAAAAAAGACATTTTTATTAGACACATCGACAAAGATACTTCTATTAAATACATTCATAAATAAGAATTGACAGAAATACTATTGGTAACATAGCGAAATTGATATAATATATAATATATTATAATAACAACATTTTTCTTTATTTTTACGTACACCAAACATTTCTTTTTAAAATACTCCATATTAATAAAAGAATATATTTTACAATTTTAAATTAATACTAGAATCCAAACTCTTTTAATTAGATTTTAAGATATATACTTATTATTTTAACTAAACTTATCTATTAAATGGAAAATTTTTTCTACATACATTAATGTATAAAATGAAGAAATTAATAAAATAATAAATTTAAAAATTAATTATTCTTAAATTAAGATAATAGAAACAGTAGCTAGAATCTCGATTTAACTCTTTAAATCTTTCAATATTATAATTTTAAATGAGTTTATCGATTTTATGAAATTTGTACTAAGTATGACGATTTTATGATCTAAATATTGTTAAGATTTTACGTTTTATATTTTTAATTTATTTTTTTCGATTTTATGTAAAATCTCAATTTTTTTTACCTTGCTTGACATGTGATGAGAATTATAAATTTAAGGTTTAATTACTCTGTTGGTCCCTATAGTTTTGTGAAATTTTCAATTTGGTCCATATACTTTTTTTTTAATTGGGTTCCTGCACCAATTTTTTTTTAATTAAGTTTCTCTTAGTAGTAATTAGCTTAATTTTATAGGGACCCAACTAAAAAAAAAGAATTGGTACATGGACCTAAATAAAAAAAAAAGTGTAGAGATCCAATTAAAAAAAAAATTTGGTGCAAGGACTCAATTAAAAGAAAAAAAAAGTATAGGAATCTAATTGAAAATTTTGCGAAACTATAGGGACCAGTAGAGTAATTAAACCTAAATTTAATTGTGATTAATATTTTATGTTATTTTTTTATTAATTTTATCATTTTAAACTATTTAAATTCGGTGTATAAATAATGTTGGTGAAGGTGAAAGGCCTATACCAAACTCTCCATTCTACACTTTCCCCATCTATGATGGCTTTTGGGCCGCATTAACCAACATCCCATGTGAATATGACTCCTGTTTTCAAAATCTTATTAGAGAGCATTATAATACATGGTCGACCCCCTTAGCTTTGCTTCCACATACACATGATATTGTCCATTGTCTATTGCTCACACACATACACTTTTAGCTTTTTCAGAAAAATTGACTATAGGTTATGAATATTTGATTGGTTTCTTATTAGCTTTCTTTTATTTAATTAATATTAATATTTGTTGATGTCAAGTGGGGAAAATGTGGTGGTGAAGTGTTGTTGATTAGGAGAGGTCAAAGGCTTCTTCATCATTCACAATCCACATGGACTATTTATTATTATAGAATTGCAAGCTTTTAGTGAAACTCTTTATATATCTATTTCCCATAAACAACTCCAATCTTGATGTCTAAAAAGATAAGGTGCTTGATAAATAAAAAACTAATAAAATAGTTCCACTTTTAATTTCATATATATAATAATAATAAGTATTGTGATTTTGATGGTACACCTTTTTAATCACCATTCACCAATAATGATTGATGATATATGGCTTTGATATAAGTGTTTTCTTTATTTTTTGGCTTTGGGGTTTAATAATTACAATTGATATATGAACTGTTTAGATAGAGTAATTAACACTGAATTCACTTAGTAGTTGATTAACAATAATTTAACATACCCTTAAAATTGTACGAATGGTATAGTAATTTGAGTCAAGTAAATAAGAAGGAAAGTTTCTTGCTTAGCTTATCATGCTTTTTTTTTTAATTTTCTCAACAAATATTTACTACTAGAATCTTTCATATTATCGGTGGATTTTTGCGACGAATTTTAATGATTTAGTGACAGATATAATGTTATTGATAAAATTAATGATGAATGATATTTCACAGTAAAAATGATGTTACTAATTATTAACAATGAATTTTTTTTATCCGTCATTAATTAGTGACAAATCTCATATAAGATGCGTCACTAATCTATCGTCACTATTATTCCCACTATTTGGCGTCAATATTTAGTGATGAAATTTTTGAGAAACACTTTATTTATCACTAAAATTTAAAAAAATGTCATCACCCGCTTATTCTGTCGCTATTTCGGGTATATCCGTCACTAATTAGAGACAAAAAAAAATTTTGCCACAAAATTTTGTTGCTAATGCAAAAAATTCTAATAGTGAATCGACTATTATTTAAAGGTGAAAACTCAGATGCAATCGACTTTATATGAAGTTGATAGTTGAGAATCATTAAATGATTTTACTTATTTGACTAAATTGTTATCTAACGGCTCTCAAATATCAATTACATGAAGTTGACTGCACCTAAGTTTCCACCTTATTTTAATTTTTTTAATTTTAAATTCTAAAACTTAAATCTTAAACCTTCAATTATAAATTCTAAATCCTAAATTTTTTAAAAAATGAGAATTTTTATAATTTTAAAAAAATAATATTAACTAATTAAGAATTAATTTCTTACAATAGAGACTATAATTATAAATTTAACCCCCTTTTTATTAGTTCTATTTTTATATAGGTTTTCTTTTTATGGCTTAGACAAAGCAAATACTATAGCTTAGTAGTGTTTATTCTTCTTTATTTACTTTATACTTTTTATTTCTTCTCTTTCTTTTATATATTTATTTATTGATAGTATTATTGCTATGATTTAACCTCTGGCCCAAGTTGTTAGATATGGTTATAAACTTATAATCTTTTTATGCTAATGACGACATTGTTATATATTAAGCTAACTAGATTCCAACTTTACTTCTAAGGCTCTCATGGAATGTTGCACTTCCTATATTCCTTTGCTATTAAAGTGTGGAAGATTAGGAATATCGGTGTGGGCAATAACGTACCTGTAGCTAAGATTCTCTATAGAAGTCACTTCTAATACTAATATTAGATGTAATTAAATTTCTTATTGATAAATAAAAGAATATAAATAATTACATCTTTACTTTAATAACGCATCTACGTGTCGGACACATTTCGGATATAACACTCATCGACACTCATCTGACACGCGTGTAGCTGTGTCCAACCGTGTTTTAATAAAAAGTAAAAAATTATTCTCCGGACACGCTTGGACACACCTAAATACCATTACGTGTCAGTGTGTCCAGTTTTATTCTTAACATATATTTTTGAAATAAATTTAGATATAGTATATATTATTATTTATTAAAACAAAAAATATTTTAAATACTTTATATAATTAAAATAAGATATTAAAAATAATTACAAAAATTAATTTATATTTTAATATCAATAAAATATCAAAATATCATTACGATTTATCTAAAAAATAATTTATATTTTATATGTATGCGTGTCCCCGTGTCTTATAAGATTTTAAAATTTATGTATCGGCGTGTCCCGTGTCGTGTCATGTCTCGTGTCCGTGTCAGTGTATCTGTGCATCATAGAGTATTATATTATAATAAGAGAAAATGACAAATAGGTCCCTGACCTTTGTCCCGCGGACATTTTCGTCCTTAACCATTGAAAAATACTTTTAAGTCCCCGACCTTCACAAAACTTGGACGGATCAGTGAAGACATTTGGACGGAGGGACTGATCCGTCCAAATTTTGTGAAAGTCAAAAACTTAAAAATATTTTTAAATGATCAGGAACAAAATTCATCTGTATATACCTATCGTGAAAGAAGCCACAAATTATTATTACACGAATCTTGTGTTGACACATTTTCAACGATGGTCTAACAATAACCAGAACATTGATTTTTCGAAATCTCAACGTGAGGTGCAAATTTATTAGTCCTATTCAATTATGCCGAACATTAGAGACATTATTAATGGGGTGCAATTACCGATTTAGAACAGAAAAGAAGGTTCGGACGGCAATTATCTTCTTTTTTTTATATAAATTGAATTGAATTAATGAGAATTTTAGCTTTGTTGGACTAATAGATATTAAAAAAAATGAATATTGTGATTTATAAATTATAATCGCGGCGCATATTATAGATGTGGAAGTTTTTTGTTTTTAAAAAAATGGAGAAAAGGAAAAAGAAGTGATAGATGTTAAAGAGGTGAGGGAAGCCACACTTAACAAAACGCCAACGAAGAAGGGTTTCTGAGAGCACCAGTCTCACGCACGACACAAGTCACAACTCATCTAACTAACAATGCGTTAAAACGTTTTTAGAGAGAGAAACTCAGATAACGCAAAACTTAACTGCTGCTTCTTCTCCTTCTTCTTCTCTCTCAGATCTGTTCCCATAAACCCTAATTTTCCCTATTTTTCTTTCCAAGATTCTCTCTTTCTTTCTCCTCTTTACGATCCTTCTATATTCCCTCTTTTCATCTCAACTTTATTTTGTCGTCCCTCCATTTTTAATCACTTTTTTTTTTTCTTTATCACTTTCCGTTTGTTTCCCGAGAAAATCACCTCTCTGACACCCTGCACCTTATCCTCTCCGACTTTCTCTCTGCTCTCCAATCCGTTTCTTGCTCCATTTCTCCCAGCATTTAGCTGATTGATGCAACTTTCCTGGTTGATTGGATTTTCCGGGAAAGTTGGTGATTTTCCGGGATAGTATTTTCCCCTCTCTTTTCCGGGAAACTAAGGAATTCTAGATTGCTGAACAACTCGATGATGATGATGATGATGTTGTAGTGGAGTGAATGAGACCAAACTTATAATAATAACAGCAGCAGTAGTACGAATGGACGATAGAGGTGGATCGTTCGTTGCTGTTAGGAGGATTTCGCAGGGTATTGATCGAAGCAACACGTGCCATTCAACCTCTGGTAAAAATGACTCTGAATTCTATCACCTAAAATTTTTCCCGTGATTTTCGCAGATATATCTCTATATTCTACTTTCGTAACGTTTGATTCCTTTTGTGTTTTTTCCTTCCTTTTTTTTCGCCTTTTATTATAGTGATGAATCTTTAAATCGAGATTGATCCCGGATTTTTTACTTGCGTGATGTTTGCGGATATTCAAAATTGCCTTGGTGGGTGCATTTATACATTTATTGCTTTCTTTTGATCGGTATTTTCCCCTTTTTTTTGGTTGTTGTTAGAGATCTCTATTCAGCTCAGTTTAATATGAAAGATGCTACTATTAGAGCCAAAAGAGCTTTTACTGTGCTTAATTCATGTATGAATGTTATGTGTAATACGGTTATCTCATAGATCTAGCATTCTTGAAGTGCCCCTCTTTTTATGTATGTTGGAAAATGAATGTTTCTGTCATCATTTTTCGTGTTGATGTGAAACTGCGCTTTACTAATTGAGTGTAGAAATTGTGGAAAACTCTAATTGAAGTTAGTTGTTATGGTTTGGTAAAGCCAGTGGTTGGAAGTATTGTTGAAACTAATGATTTATATTTGAAAATTGGACTTACTATTGATGAAATGAAATAATATGAAAGGGATCCGAGAAGACTCGAATTAAACAAAAGCTGTTATGCACTGAGGATATCTCGTCAGTAATTAAAATTCATGATTTCTGCCCTTCAGCTGTTTTATATATTTGTAAAGTATTGCTGAAACTATTGATTTATATTAAAAAATTGGAATTGCTATTTATGAAATCAAATAATACGAAAGGAATCAGAGAAGAATCAAATTGAACAAAAGCTGTTATGTACCGAGGATAACTAGTCAGTAATTAAAGTTCATGATTCCTGTCCTTCAGTTGTTTTATATATTTGCAGTGCAAAAATTTGAAGCTCAATCTTCATTTATGGGCAGTTTTATTTTGTTACAGCTGAGATTGTGACAGGATCAACAGCATGGCTTGGCAGAGGTCTGTCTTGTGTCTGTGCACAGAGGAGAGAGAGTGATGCTCGTCCCTCTTTTGATCTAACTCCAGTCCAGGTATTATTTTATTTCTAATTTATTCTTTTATTTAATTGATATATTACTTTATTAAGTAATGGTTGATGCTGTGTTTACTGAACATAGAATTTAGTACGGAACATGAGTTTTTGTTTCAGTAGACCTTTGGTTATGTCTGATTTATATCTTACTCTGAATTGTAATGCCATAAGTAATGGGGTTTTTGTATAAAGTTTTTCTCGGTTCGCGTTCTAAAGCTTTTGAGATAAAAATGACATGTGCATACTCTCCCTATTTTCCATTTACGTTTTGCTACAACAAATTCTCAATGCTGAATTTTGTTCATTAGGAGGAAAGCCTACAGAGGTTACAGAGTCGTATAGATGTCCCGTATGATAGTTCTATTCCTGAGCACCAGGTATTCCTTATATTAATAGTTTTCAGGTTATTGTAAGTATGTGACAATATCCATGTGGCTTATTTCCATAAGCAATGTAATTTATATTTGCTATTGATGATCTTAGGATGCTCTAAGGGCTTTATGGAATGCTGCATATCCTGAGGAAGAACTCCATGGCTTGATTTCTGAGCAGTGGAAGGAAATGGGCTGGCAAGGGAAGGATCCATCGACAGATTTTAGGTAAATATTAAACTGGTGGATTTCTTCTGGATGCTGTGACTTCTATAACTAGTTTATAATGCCTATTATTCCTATTTGACAGGGGTGGTGGTTTCATATCATTGGAGAATTTGCTGTTCTTTGCCAGGAATTTCCCGGTATGAGCTGTTTTTTTCTCTTTTCCTTTTTTTTAATCCTCCCACTCTTTTTGATGTAATAAATTATTTGGTGACTTAACGTAGACCAAAACCAATGTTTAGATTCAAAAGAAGTCCTTTTGTGGTTAACAAATCAATCATATTAATATATTTGATCCAACATAAAAGACTAATTTTGCTACTAATAACAAGAAAGGGACTTCTACATTTAATAGAGATTGTGTTGTCTGGCACTGCGTTCTTTCTCGTGAATTGGCCTGGCTAAGCATCAAATTTTGTATTTTGCAGAAATCGTTTCAAGATCTTTTGCGGAAGCAGGAAGGAGACCGATCAGTGTGGGAATACCCATTTGCTGTTGCTGGTGTTAACATCACATTTATGCTTATTCAGATGCTGGATCTTGAAGCAGGTTTGTTAGTTCTTCTGTTCTAAGTTAAATTTTCAGTCTCAAGCAGTTTGCATATATCTTGTCTAAACTGATGAATGGAGGATGCCTTTATATATGTGCAGATTTCGTAGAGCACTATGTAAAGGGTGTTATATGCTGATAGGGATATGCTTGTTTTAATTTACACTTTTCTTTTTACATACTTTTGTATGCCAAGTGGTAATTTACCATTAGTCATTATTTATTTACTGGATGATATATTCTAATTGTTAGGATTAGATTTGTATAGTGGCTTGTTTTCATTTCACAAAAATCCTGTTCCATTTTAGTTGAAATGATGGAAGATATTGGTCACATGAATCGAATGACATGGGCTAACCTCGTACAATTCACTTCTTACTTTTAGGCATGAAATAGTATTGTTGGGTCCTTGTTCTTAAAACAACATTTCTTTTTCCCTGGTACAAGCAATGTGGGCTCACTACTGTTATCCCAACATGCTGGCAACCTTCTAATGTTTTTACTATGTTTCTGGTTTGAGATGTAATATGTGACTGTGTCTTTCTAATACAGGCTTCTGCTTGTAGATTATGTTACTCGTTTCCATGTAATTTGTTCCATTTGATTGAGTTATCTGCTAATAATTTTCTTTGCCTTGACGACAGTCAAACCACGGACACTGGTGGGAGCAACATTTCTAAAATTTCTTGCAGGTAACCTTGATTTCCAATCCTGATAATCTATTAAGTTTATGAGAAATGCAATTTTCTATGAAAAGGGACTTGATGCTTGACAAAAAATTCTTTGGATGATTTCCTTCCATCTTAGTCACTTCCACCTTTTGCTCTCTCATAATTTAGTCTTCGCTATTTATTTCATATGTCTCCAAAATTCACAAAGTACTTTGTACAAAATTGCACTACTGTTAACTTGTGTCTTACCACAAATACTAGTATTCAGAAGATTATAGCTTTAAGTAGATTGTCCTCATTATATTTGTGTGAGTGTAACTAACTGAATTCAGTTATGCATGCATGACAGAAAATGAATCAGCTTTTGATCTTCTCTATTGTATAACATTCAAGCTGATGGATCATCAATGGCTTTCCATGCGCGCGTCATACATGGATTTTAATGTAAGTATTCCTTATCCTCATTTTGATTGATACCGATAGGACAGGATATGGCAGAACTGCAGAGGCAACCTTTAAATACATAAAAGGTATTCTTAAGATCACTATTTACTGATTTATGTATTACTTAATTATAACAGACAGTAATGAAAGCAACGCGCCGGCAGCTGGAGAAAGAGCTTCTGCTTGAAGACCTAACACGGCTAGAAGATGTACCCTCATACAAACTTCTTTCACGATAGTATCTGAAGACTACTAGCTTTAGCTAGAAGGTGTTTTTGTACTTGATGTGATGCACTTATGATATCCATACCTGCCGTTTCAGCCTTTAACCTTCTAACATTTGAGTAGGACTGAGACAAGCTTAAGAACGACAGCACGACGATCTAGAGGCACTGGTAAAACTTTAAATCTAGTCAGAAGGTGATATTCTTGGCTGACACACTGCCGGGGGAGTTTGAAATGTAGGTTTGCTTGGTACCAAAGAGATTAGATTGTAATGGATTGCGGTTTGTCTATATATTTCCTTGACGTCCATTATTGGGCAAATGCTGCTTGCAGTCTTGTATTAGGGGCTGGTGTACTTAAAGTTGGTTACATCTTGGTGGCCTTGTTTGTGAAAGAAATCCATATGCTGGTTATTTGTTTGAGTAATAGAATCAATATCCGAGTTGATTTTCTCTTTTAAAGTTTTTAACTAATCATTTTTGCTAGAAAATTTTCAAATAAATTTTGTGGAAGAAAATGCAGCTGCTCAACACATTCGGATCTCCATTTGAAATGGATACTGTAGACATGGAGGTTCTTATATAGGTACCTTATCTGCGGATTCCATAGTTTCCGAGGCTTATAATTATGGAATATCTTGAATTTGTTAAGCAAGTTAGGTTTTGCTAGATGACGATACATTGGAGGATGCGAATTTGAAAATTATCCTCTACTGCAAGCTTGAAACATTTTCCAATTCTATTTCCAACTTCAGGTTTTTGGTTCATCATATCCATATCAATTTCCATCTCTTGCATAAGCTAGTTCAGTGTAACACATCAAATTGAGTAATTTATTATAATTATTTCTTCATTATGAAATTCAAGCCATCATCTCAGTAGTTAGCAACTCAATTTGCTAGCTAATGCCTTCATTATTCTTGCTGCTTTTAATACTAAAGAAAAATGTACTACTTAGCTATATAAAAATAAATGGTCCATATAGCATTTTTAAACACCCTTTCATCATTTGTATTGTCCGATTTGGCAGATGATTTATTGGTATAAAAATAAATACCTGAATTCGAGATCCTACTAAAATTGGGAGTATTTTGGTAATTTATACCACCTTCACCTAGTACGACCCAAAAAAAAAATACAAATAGCAAAACTTTTATCATTCCATATTTGAAACAACCTAATGAAGAATGTAGTTCATATATGAATGCAGATTTAAGCATTAACAAATAACAATAAATACATAGAAATCTGTTTCTTAATCATAACAAAAGATTTGTGGACAAATTTTCTGTTTCCCATGTCTCTTCAATTATATGAAGGAAAATATTATTAAAAAGAAGTGAAACATTCATGGTCTGAAGAATTTGAGTCATCGGAAGGGATGTGATTGTGTCTACCTTCATAAGTGGTTATCACCATTCTACAATCTTCTGAGAGTCTTTCAACTCTCTTCTTCACCCTGCAGTTGCTATGTGTACACCTGTAATAACTCCTGCAATATAATATTATGTAATATACCAATTATATTTTTTAACAAATTAATCAGTGGTTTAGTGTGGGAGTAAAATAAATAATGTAGCTTAAAGAGAATCTAATAAGTTTCCTTGTATAAATTAATAAATTTATGATGGAACGACAAAATAGTTTCTGAGTGAATGAAATATTTACTTGTTCTTTCGTTTATTTAATTCCCTTGTAATTTGTAGTGAAATCTTTTTTATTATTAATTATAAATTAAGGTTTTGCTTAATGTACTTGTGAATAAAAAATAGTAGTTTTAATGGACCTGAACTATACGTAATTTTGAAATAATATCTTTTATTATTGACATGGTTAAAGATATACAATTTTTTCTTTTTACATCAAGAAAACATTATATCATCAAATAAAACTCGTGTTCTTCATTTTCAAAGTTCTATCTTATTGCCTTATTGGTTGTTAAACAATGTATGTTAGTACCATCCACCATAAAATTTGTAACCTTTTCTTCCCAGTTCATGAAGTTATTCTTTCAATAATTAAATTTTCCATTTTCTAATTTTCCTATAATTAGATTGCACTTCTAATAAGTTCTAACTACATTACCTACCTTTAAGTGCAATTTTGTAATGATGATATGAGATAGAAATATATATAATTGGGCTTTCTTAAGTTTTAGGACACACATTGAATACGATTTGGTGTTTGACCACTTTGTAAAACATTCAACAGTCCCTTCCCATGCACGTTACATGCATATATATACTTAACAATAATGTTATAATAATAATAATCCTTTCAAGATGAAGTGATAAATTCTGATAGATGTGTACCAACTTATATATTTCTCTACCCGTAAACTATTATGTCTCATTCAGTAGCTTTAAAGCTGCGTTTGTTTATAAAGATAGGACACTGATACAGAAATATTGAGATACAAAATCATGTTTAACATATAAGATATGAATAGAAATATTGTGTTTAAGAGACACTGAATTAGTATATTTTATGGCCAACTAACAAAAAAGACACAATAACACTAACAAGGGATATAGTACAACTTATTTTTTATTTTATCTTTTATTATTTTTGTTAATTTTTTATAATTATATATTTTTTCAAATTTTTTGAATAAATAAAAATGAGAATAAATTAGATTTTTATAATTTGTTTCATTTTATTACCAAACAAAATATAAGAACACTAAATTTTGTATCTATGTCTTTTATGTCTTATTCTCAGTGTCTTATCTTGTCCAAAATATATTCACAAATTAAAGTGGCCAATATCAAGATTCTCAAATCATAGATATCCACACATTATAAAAATACTTAATATTTAGCTGCTAGGTGATCTTATAGTTATATAAGATTTTTTATACAATGTTAATGTTAATGTATAGTAATTAAATTAATTAGAATTATGAAAAAAAAGTAAATATATAACAGATGTAGTTAATTAATAGTGCCAAGGTAATACCATTTATCTGGAAATTAACAGCGTCCAAAATTTGGCGGATTTAATTTCTAGGTCATGCATGCATCAAGTACTCAAAAGGCATGAAAAGCTAAAAGTTAAGACAAATTAGAACATTGAACACATGATAAATTACTTCTTCCATTTTAAAATAACTTTTTTAATACATTAAGAAACCATTGTACTTAGATATAAAATAACTTTATATGTGGAACTCCAGGCATGCACTCATTTTCATATATACGTTGGATGTTGGATATATGTTAGTCATAGAAATTAATACCATTGCAAATAAATTGGATGGTATTGGAATAAGGTATGGAATATTGGCGACCCTATACTGTACCTTATTTTCAAAACTCTAATAATTAGTATTCTGAGTGATAATATATTAATTCTTTTTTCCCTCTCTCCTTAATTATCAGTATATTATTTATATTATTTCACCTGAAACTAAGTCTAAGAGTGAAAATCCTCTGTCATAAATACTATTAATCCTATTAACATTCTTTGGAACAAAAAGTTTAGTCAGTATAAATTCATAATATACATTTTCAATTAGAATTTTCAAAACTAATATATCATACATGCATATATATAAATGTAATCATAAAAATTGAAATGAAAAACTAATATCAATTTTATGCATGCATTGATGGCTATTAATCTTGTGATGACTGTGACAATTTCATCATTGATTCACTGCCGACACAACAGTATACTTTTTTCAAAAAAACAAAGAAAAAAAAAAGACATTTTACCTTTGTTTCTCCGGGTATAATGCCATTGATGTTGCCAGTGTACTCAACAATATGCATTTTTCATCTGCATATATATTGATAGATTCTCCTATTCTCCAAAAGTGGAAAAATCCTAAGCCTCATGGATAACATTTTTTTTAACCCTTTTGTTTTCCCTTCTCCCCTACTCCCCTATATATGTTGAATGTCTTCTTCCATATGAATGTAACTATTTTAGGAGAATAATTATTTCTTTTAGTTTAGTTGATAGTTTAATTATGTGTTTCTTTATCAAAATTAAGAAGGTGCTATTTTAAAATTAATTTCACATGTATATGTATCAATAGTATATATGATGTTGTTAATACTTATTAGTAAAAAGTAACAATTCATTGTTTTTCGTTAAAATATATGGATTTATTAAGGTTAATAAGGTTATTGGATGATTAATTAATTAACTAATTACCTTGGATGAAGGCTATTCTTGACAACTTTTTGGCCATATTTCCTCCATTTATAACCATCATCAAGAACATCAACATCACTTCTTGTTTGGAAACAAAACCTTGGCTCTCTTAGTTTCCTTCTCATTTTCACCTTGTTCTTCTCTGTGGCTGCACTACTCTTCCACCTATCACACCACATACATTAACTTACATAAATTATTTATTATATTATATGGTTAATACTTAATAGTCTTAATTAGATAGAAATAGAGATTTATAATAATAGTAAAAAAGAGAGCATGTGGAGTAGTCAGTGATGCAACTGTGTAAAAAGTAGATTCAGCTATCAATGAGAATCAAGACTATTTTCGAGTCTATAAGTTCATAATTTCATATTTCATATTATTGCTCCGATCCTTCTTCAAAACCAAAGCACAAAAGAAGCTTATATTATGCACATAGTAGTTAGAAACCACACATTTTATGATCACAATAAGCCTAATCAGTATTTTCCTATTTTGGTATATAGTTATATTTATTGATTAATTACCACATGCACATGCACTCCAATATATAATAATAGAGAGAAGGATACCATGTAATATTATTGTTGCCTTCACTAGAATTTCCAGTGCAATTTTCATCATTCATAGCCTTTGGATCCAGAGTTCCCACCTAAAAATTTATCATAAAGAAAAAAAAAATTAAGAAGAAACAAGTTCATAGAAACATACCCTACAATTAAGAAGCCATAAGAGAGAGAAAGCAAAAATAAAATAAAACCAATAATTTCTAGCTAGGGTGAAGATCAAAACTTCATCCTTATATATATATATATATATATATATATATATATATATGCTAGGGAGACAAAAAAAACAGCCAGAACTTGTCTTATTTAGCATTCATTAATTGTCGTAACAATTAATTAATGCTAAATAAGGCAACTTATAGCTGATTTTGATTGATTTTCTTTGGTTACCAAACATTTCCGTGTGTATATATATACTCTCAAAGAAATTAAATAATACCTGCTTGTGATGCCAATTTTTTGTTGTGGCGGTTGTGGTTGCAATTGTGGCGGGCGTAGTGGTGGTGGCAAGGATGGTGGCAGCATCTAAGGATTGAGAGAGTTGAGAAGATTGAGATTGTGATGAAGTAGGTGACAAGAAGCCAAGGAGGTGGTTTTCTTCAAACTGAACAAAGCTCATTTCATGGATTATGGCTTGTGAAGGTGTGGTGATGTTGGTGAATGGAACTTGAAGCTCATAATTGGGAACACCACCTCTCTCTCCTCCTTGCATATCCCACTTCTTATTATATATATATAATGATTCTTAATTGAACTTTGGAGTACTATATAATTGATCTTCTTCTTCTTCTTCCCTTTAATTAATTAATCTTATTGTAATTTTCATAAAGATAGTAGATAGCAACTACCACTTCCTCTTGAGATACATACCTAAACTTCTAGAGTATATAAAATTAATAAGGTACATGAGGCTTTGTAGTTTGGTCAATTGCTACTATAAGTTTGCCGGTTATGGTTTTCTTCTCAATTATTCCTCCTTGTTTTCTTTAGGGAAGTCTTTTCAGTCTTGGACTACTCTATCTCAAGGAATCTACATCAATGGGTGAAAGATATTAAAAGAAAAAAAAAATCTAGAGGGTTATCATTATTTTTAATTATTAGTTAGTTATCAATATTTAAAATTATGGAATAAAGTATATCGTTGGATTATTGACTACACTAAAAAAATTGAATTGATAGTTAAGTAACGACAAAAAATAATAAATTTTGATAATTTTCTAATTTTTTTTTATTAAAAGATGAATATAAAACAACACTTTTAATTTTATATATATACCCACACTTCTCTCTTTCTTTTAATTATGAAAATATTTTTTATTTTGATTTTTTACAGTATCTTTCAGTCTGGTAGAATAAGAATTAATCTATCGCAGTATGGAGCTTCATTTAAAGATTTATTGTTGGCTAATAAATTACTACATGCACAATGTGAGATTCGAACCCCCAACACTTATATAAACAGATTAATGAACTAATTATTATACCAATTCAACTTGATTAAGAAAATATCTTTTATAGAGATGATTCTTATCATAAATAGTCATAATTATAAATATAGCATTACTCTAAAATAATTAGCAAGACACAATATATATGTCACACCTGAAATATTTAATTATTTAATAATGTCAAAAGTTGCCTTGTATATATGACAGTGCTTTTAATTTTTGTTTAAGAAATTAATTCTTTTATTTGATTATTATTGTATAAAAATAATAGAGAAAATTAAAACTCAACAATTTGGTTTCTAATCAAGCTAAGAATTTTGGGAGACACATTTATATATATCTAGTATCTTTTAAAATATTTTTTATAGTCAGTAATGCAAATTAAATTTCTCCGTGCCACCACATATATTCATGAAACACGCATATCTATATATTGTAGATGATATTGATATTAATAATATTTGATAAAATAGTTTCAAAATGCAATGATTATCATAGAAATAATTTGATTAAGTGGATGTTGGCTCTTTGTGTAGATTGATGGTTTAGGGTATTTCTTTCACACCTAAAGTGAGAGAGACCTTCTCATATACTGACAAATAGTGTGGTGACAAAACCATTTCTTAGTTTCCTTCATTCAGACCTTAATGTTCTCCACTTGGTCACTATGCAAAATTATAATTAAACTGAATTATTGCTTAATAAACACACAGATCACATAATAACTATAGAAGGCCCCAACTCCCACGTTAACCCATCCCATAAAAATTAACCTAAAAACATGAATATCTGTAAGACATAAATATATACAAAGATTAAAAAAAAAATAATAAGTGATCATTTTTGTCAAAAATTTAAATCCATAAGAGAAGATATATAAATTTTTTTCTTTTGAGATTAATAAAGATCAAACCCTAAACTTATAAATCATAGAAGGATAAAGTATATTTTTTATTTTGAAAATTTGTTAAAAATTTTAAAAATATTTTTAAATTCTATTTTATTTTAATTTTGTCCTAAAAATTTTTAATTTGTATCAAATATACCTTTGATGGGTAATTTTTAAAAAAATTTAGGATCAATTCAGCAATAATTTTATAAGAACAACTTTTAACACAATACAAATAACTCAGACATAGTTATTAGATATTATTAATTAGTTCTAATTTTTTTAAAAATTTAATTGTCAAAAATATATTTAATATAAATAAAAAATTTTAAAATAAAATTAAAATAAAATAAAAGTTAAGGATGGACGAACTTTAAAAATAAAAACTTAAATCAATAAAAAATAAATATTTATATTTCTAACCGTTTTATCTCTACTGTATTTATATTTTATTTCATCTATCTACTAAATCTAAATACAGTATAGAGGACAGTGAGTGGTGGGGGTGCTTCAAACTTTTTGCATCACTGTTAAGGAAAATGCATGTGGAAAGTTTGGAAGAGAAATGAGAAACAAAAAAAAAAACAACCTTCCAAATTAAAAGAAACGCATGTGTGATGTATCATGTATGTTTCCATTTGCCAAAGGAAATTATATATTGAAGTAACTATTATATATATATATATATATATATATATAGAAAGTTTAAGCACCAACACTTTTATTAAAATATTTAATTAATAAAAGAAAAATAAATAATTTTATATTATTAAATATAATTTTATACTATTAAAAATATTAATTAATAATAATTAAACGATGATTATAAATTACAAAATCTACTGTGTCTTGTCTCTGATGTTCATCACACCCGAGTTGAGTGTTTCTCCATATTCTATATTTGGTTTCACAAGCTAAGCGACTTCATGACCTACGGTCTCTATCTGTTCCCTCTCAATTTGATGAAAAGAATCTCCCAACTCTCTCCCCACAACACCAACATTCCCAATATAATTCACCTTACTTAGCTATATCTTTATTTTGAGATTAGACTCATACAAAATACAGTTTTTAATTCCTATATATATAAACAAGTATTAATTTAATGTCGTATTATACTATTATATAGCAATGCCTATATTTGAATATGTTGTCAAATAGTGATAACATTATCATCTTGTTCGAAAATTTTAAATTTATAGATAGATGTATGTAAATGATTATATATCTATTATGATGTGCTTTCTCACACAATTGTTTTTTTTTATTTGCATAAATTTTTACATGAATGGCGATGATGAATTTGAATTTTAAATTTTTGAATCATACAAACTCTAATAATATATCATGATACCATTTATTTTAAAAATTGTTTAAATTAATAAAAAAAATATATATAAATAATTATATATCTAATATATTTTTAATAGCACTATATACCCTACTATGTCACTATTTATACTTGTAAGTTGTAATGTAGTAATAATAAGTTAATTACATTAGGAAAGTGTTACCAAAGCAAGTATATATGAAGCATGGCCAAGAAACAATAGTTCAAATGGCATAGTTTCTCCATACTCAATTAAGAGGTTGCGGGTTCGAGTCTCTATATCTTCGATAAAAAAAAAAGGGTATATATGAAGCATGTTCGTTACAATTTAGTTACAATAATAACTTTGCTAGCTATATATAGGTTTAACTACTAATAATCAGAGATAAATTAAAGTGATATGAATATATAATTGTTAATAAGAAGAATTAAACTAAACTAATTTCAAGTTAAAAAATGATTCAACTAGGACTAATTAATGGAAGAAAACTTGTTGAAAATTTTCGATCTTTATGGACTTGAAATTGGAATTCATAAAAAGCAACTTCTAATAAAAAGTTATGGAAGATGCATTTTCTAAAGTGTTATCTAAACAGTAGTGTCGCATTTATGCACTAGTGGCTACCTCAACTTTCTCTTTCACTTTCACTTTCAAATTCAATTTCAATCTCATTTGTGCTTTTATTATCATTGCTCATCCTTTGTCCCCACGAAATGTATGATATGAACAATCTTACGTCTATGATGTAATTGGCCGGTTCAAAACTAAAGAAGTTTTTTAATGAAAGGATATCTAATTCAAGTATAAATTATACTAGAATATTTATTATATGTGGGTGAATTATTTATTTATTTTTATTGCTCACGGTATTCTATCGAGGAATTAATCTATCGTAGATCGGAGTCCTATCACTCGTTAATGGATTATTGCTACATGTGCAAGGCGGAATTCGAATCCCAACACTTGTTTAAGTTGATGAGTAAGTTGACTATTCAATTTTTTTTTTTTGAATTACTTATAATTTTACTATTTTTATAGATGTAACTGATTGAATAATAAAATGATAAATATGAAATTTAAACTTAATTTCAAAGTTAATAAATGAATTAAAGTCTTAAATTTAAATTTGAATAATAACAAATTTATATATTTATAACAAAAACTTCATACTTTATTATTTTCTTATTATTTTATGATATAAACTCTTGGGTAAAAAACTCAAATAAACCAAGTTGAGAAGTTTATTACCCAAATCAGCCAAAACAAAATTTTTTTCAGTAATCCACTAATGACCATTTAAATATAATTCGAATCATATTGATTCGATCTACAAATGCATGTAATTCGAAACAACTTGCTTCGAATTACGTTTGAATGGATATGCATGTAATTCGAATCAAGTAGATTCGAATTAGAGAACGGTAAATCGAATTGACTCGATTCGAATTAGTAGGCTCACGTGACTCTATGGAGTTCGAATCATATTGATTCGAATTATTCAATGTTGGTGACCCTAGGTTGTTCGAATTAAGTTGATTCGAATTACTAGTGAGTTGCCTATATAATGCTACGTTAGTTGGATATATATCAAATTTTTTTTTTCACATTCTTACTTGGATAGTTGGATATATATCTTATAGTTGATACAAAAGATATTTACTGCATAATTTTATTTTTCTAAATATATATATATATATATATATATATATATATATATATGTTGATGATTACACAATTTTAGAAATATTTAAAAAGTATTATTAAAATTAAAATTATATTTTTTATTATTTGACAATAAAATTAAAAATTAAAAATTAGGGATTAAGTGTGTGTTTGGATTTCAATTTGCAAAAGTGAGTTTGCATAAAATTGATTTTACAAAATTGATTTTGATGAAAAGTAAGTTTGAGTTAATGTGATTTATATTTGGCAATATTTGTATCAAAATTGATTATAGCAAAATAAATGTTGTTTGGATTATACTACTCAAAATCACTTTTAGATGAAAAATTACTAAAAGAGACATCAATTTAAATTATTTTTTTATATACATACAAAAACAGAACCTAACAAAAATAATATAAAAAATATTTATTATATAAATAAATAAATATAATAAAAAAATATAAAAGAGAGTACTATATGAACAAAAAATAATTAAAAAAACATAAAAATTAATAAAAATACCTGAAAAATTATAGCACTACAAAAAATAAAAAAAATCAACAATATTTGTCATATGAATAAAAGAAATACAATAAAATAAATAAAAAATTATATAAACAAAGTCAAACAAAAATAAAAAAAAAATCATAAAAAATATACATATAAAAAATAGTATAGAAAATGATAAAAAACACTCATATAAAAACATAACATGAGAAATCGTAACATTAAAAATTAAAATATGAAAATGAGTACTAAAAATAATAAAAAGTAAAATATTCAATTTACTAGTGATTGAAACAAATCTGAACGATTTTGATTTAAAAAAATGAAAAGAAGAACTATGAAAAAGTAGAAAGAACTACAGAGAACTAAAAATGAAAGATAAGGTTGGTAAAAAAGAAAAAAATTTCTCACCTAATTTTCTAAAGGTAATCAGCAACCATGAACGTGAAATGCAGAAGCTACAAATTTTAGCTTCTTCTCAACGTGGGTTTAGAGGCAGAATCGTTTCTGCGTTTAGAAATAAAAAAATTGCCAAACATAAAAGTGAAACTTTCAAGAAGCTCAAACGCACTTCTTTCTTCACCAACGCGTTTGCCAAACACACCCTAATATTCTGTAACCAAATTTATATAATTAATGCTAAATAAGGCAAGTTCTGGCTGTTTTTTTTGTCTACCTAACAATATTAATCCATAATATTTTTGTTAGGGTACAAATTTGCCACCACAACTACTGCCTACCTAGCAATATTGATCCCTAATTTTTAATTTTTAATTTTTAATTTTATTGTCAAATAATAAAAAATATAATTTTAATTTTAATAATACTTTTTAAATATTTTTAAAATTGTATAATCATCAAAATATATATATATATATATATATATATATATATATAATATTTTTAGAAAAATAAAATTATACAGTAAATATCTTTTGTATCAACTATAAGATATATATCCAACTATCCAAGTAAGAATGTGAAAAAAAAAATTTGATATATATCCAACTAACGTAGCATTATATAGGCAACTCACTAGTAATTCGAATCAACTTAATTCGAACTACCTAGTGTCACCAACATTGAATAATTCGAATCAATATGGTTCGAACTCCATAGAGTCACGTGAACCTACTAATTCGAATCGAGTCAATTCGATTTACCCTTCTCTAATTCGAATCTACTTGATTCGAATTACATATATATCCATTCAAACGTAATTCGAAGCAAGTTGTTTCGAATTACATGTATTTGTAGTTCGAATCATATTGATTCGAATTATATATAAATGGCCATTGGTAGATTACTGAAATAATTTTTGTTTTGGCGAATTTGGGTAATAAACTTTTCAGTTTGGTTTATTTGGATTTTTTACCCTAAACTCTTATATACTGAATTTATATATTTATAAAAACCTTCATACTTTGTTATCAGCAATGTTACATGATCAATTAATTTTAATAACTAAATTTAATAAAACCAGTCCAATAATTTATTAGCATAATAAAATCAATAAAAAAATATAAAAAATTAATTAAATTTAATTATAAAAATAATTTATTTACCTAAGATTTTTGTTTTGTCATGTCCTCTTATCTATTCAATTATTATTTTACATGACCGAGACTCTTATACTGATCCAGTAGTATAATTATATATATATATATTATTGGAAGAATAAAATATTAGGGAGGGAAGACAAAGGAAGAGAGAAAATTAGAGTAGAGTGGTAGAGTGGTATGTATATACGTATGGCAACAGAGCCGACATAACTCATGATTTCTAAATACAAAGTTCAAAAAGTGTAATAAATGATATTCCAAAAACAGGGTTACGATTGGAAGCACGTTGTGTGGGTGAAGACCTGGTGGAGGCAGGGATAGTGCCCTATTGCCCGTACTATACTCTCTATAAAACAAGGGTTTAGACGTTTTGTTAAACATACTCACTAATGATGTAAAAAATTATATAATAATAATTATTATTATATTAAAAGCACAAATACTGTCCTCTTTTTTCTATAATATAACTTTAAAAATACTGCTGTATATATAAAAAAATTACTAAATTATTAAATTAACTATTATATATTTATGTATAAATATATATTGTTCATGTCTTAAATTCCTTGTCTATAATAAAAACCTGAGTCTAAATAAATTAACCCAATACTATAAAGGATCTAAAAAAATTCAATGAATCTATACGGCTTAATCCACCCGACTTATTCGAAACACGTGGGATAACTTACAACTCATCTACCACTTTAAACGTAGGATAGTTTTCTAAATATTAGGAAAATAATTACCCACTATCACTAGCAAGACTTTAGAGTGATGATCAAATTATTATTTAACTTCTATAAATATCTCATCTAATTTAATTATTTTTTCGATCCTAATTTATAATAATTTATTTAAAAAAAATTTTAATTTAAATATCGAAATTTCTTATAAATACTTTTTATTATTTTTATTTAAAAATATCAGACAATTTTACTTCACTAACAGACAAATCAAAATTACTGTTTAAAAGAATCTAAATCTTGTGTCTAAATCCATATTACATTAATTTCAGATAATTTCATATAGCATATATATTGTTTTATTTATTTTTAATATGTATTTTATATTTTAATATATATTTTATATAAATAAATAATTTTTAATACACATAATATATATATTGTTATAACTCTTTATGTTAATAATAATCTAAATAAATATTATGTTTTTAACATTCTTGTTAGTACTGTATTAATTTAGTGCGACTCAATTGACAAAGTATATATGTAAATATATAATACAGGTTTTGAATTTTATCTTTATTAAATATATTTATTGAAAGATTAAACCACTAAAAATTTTTCAAATTTGATAAAAATATTCTCTAAATTGGTTAACAACAGAAATATTTTTAAAATAAAAAGTGATAAAAAAATTCATAAACGACAAATAATTTTTATATTTTTTAAATTGTTTGTGCATTTAATCCAAAATTTGATAGAAATATTTAAATAATTATTTAAAAAATACAAAAAAGCGAACCACCATTTGATTTTTAGATTTTTTATTTTTTAAAAGTATTTCTTCTATTGAGAAAAAATCATAATTAGAAAAGATATTAATTTGATGTAAAATTATCAAATTTAAAGATAAAAATATTTATTCATTTTCTAGTTATATGTGCTTGCAAAAGCTACGTCAAAATTCAATTTTTAAAAATCTTTTTGAGATATATATTAAGGTTAGATACTTTCTTTATAGTTTTAAAATATTTAATAAAACACTGTTTTAGTTTTTAATGATTGTATTAGATCTTAATTTCGTTTCTAAGATTTTAAATGTTATATTTTAATTTCAAATATCTTTATTTTATTTTTTTGTAGTTTTTTAATCAAAATTAAAAATTCTTCTTTTATTATCATCTTATTTATATCAGTAATTCATAATCCGTAGTGGTTATATATAGTGATAATTATAGTAATTTAAGAATAAAATTGATAAAATAAAATAAAATAGAAAAGAAGAAGAATATAATAAAAAAAAGTATTTTTTAAAAAAATTAATTTTAATTATAATAATTAAAATCTAGATCTAACTCAAATATTAAAAATTAAATAATATTTTATTTTAAAATATTTTAAAAATATTTTTGTTATTAATAATTTAAAGATATTTTTTTATGATTTATCCTTGTGAAGGACGAATAGTTGTCGATTAACACCTCATCAACTTAAGGACCTTATAAATTGTCTATCTAAATAATAGGGTTTGATAGATACTGAAGAGTGAAGATGAACAAAAAAAAAAAAAAAATAGGAACTGTTTTTGGCGAAATCTCATAAGAACGCAGTGCTGAATTCCATGCAACAATTATGGCAATTGGATCAGTTTCAAAGTCTTCCAGATCCTAATCATGACGGTGTGAAGCATCATCTATTCTGTGGGTCCCATTGCTTTTCTCGAACACTTTATTATTTGCTACAATAATATTTAAAAAATAAAATAAAAAAACAATTAAAATAACTTAAATTTATTTTATTTAATATTTATTAATTATTGTTATAATTAATAAATTATTAAATAAGATAAATTTAAAATTTTTTTTACCTTTTTAATATTATTGTTAATTATGTCTATAATTTTATTGGTAAATTAATGTGCACTGCATTTTTAATTTATATTTTTTATTATAATTTATATTGTTGTAATTAATAAAAATAGAAATAATGACAATAATAGATTAATAGTCAAATTAGTCGAGATATTTTTTAAATTTAACCTGAAAATATTTTTTAAAGATTACGAATTAATCATATTTGTCATTCAGTTACTTCATTAATAATTTCCTTCAAAGATTGATATTATAAAATGTTAATTGATAATATATATAATACTTAATATGTCTAATTGGATATTGGCCAAATATGTTTATGAAAATTTATTAATTTAGTCATTTTCTCCAATTACAAAAATCTTATTCCTAATATGACCTAGTGACAAAATTGATAGATTTTCGTAAACATATTTAGTCAACGTCTAATTGAACATGTTATGTGTCATGTGTGCTATCAGTTAATATTTCACATCATAAATCGTTGACAAAAATTATCAATGGAGTAACTGAAGGATAGATATGATTAATTCATAATGTTTAAAGAATCAATTTAATTGAAAAAAATTTTCAGAAACGAATTTAAAAAATGTCTTATTTTTCATGAACTAATTTGATTATTAACCCGACAAAAATTATATTATTTGTATACCTAGCTAGAGATGATTACCTGAAAAGTATATAAAAAAAAAGGAGTAGTGCTACACATACAAGTCATTTGGGTTTACAAGACATACAAGTTGGATCAAACCGCACGCACTACTCAACGGTTTTCATAGCGCGCTTCACGTTCCTCCTCCTCCTACTCTTCCTTCTTCTTTGCGTTTCTCCTCCTTTTTCTTCGCGTGTTTCATTTTCATCGTTGTTTTTTTATTATTGTTGTTGTTGCTGTATTTTTTTCTCTTTTTCTTTCTATTGATTTTGCAACATTATGTATTTTTTTTCTTCTTTATTTGATTTTTTCTCTCAAGAAGAATTATAAGAAAACAAAATAAGAAGACGAGGAAGTAGAAGCAGTAGAAGATGAGGAGGAGGAAGAGGAAGATGAAGAGTTTTGAATTATGCAGAACTTATCAGAATAAAAATACACCAAAATATCTTCGTGTTACACCCAAATTTACTACAAATACAGAAAAATATTTCCTCTAATGCTGCATTTTTTCTTTTTTTTTTTTCCTTATTTCTTTATTTCTTTTTGTTAAATGAATGTAAGTTTATCATCTTCTAAGTAATTTTGCAGCATTATGTGTTTTTTCTTCTTCTTTGTTTGATTTTTTTATTTTCATTCTTGTTAAGAGAGTAAAACAAGAAGAAACTTGAGAATGTAAAACAAAAAGAAAAAGATGAATAAGAAAAAAAGAAGATAGTGATGATGATGATAAAAAAAAAAGAAGAAACAGTAGAAGATGAGAAAGAGAAAAATGAAGAGTTTTGAATTATGCAGAACTTATCAGAATAAAAATACACCTAAAAATTCTTAAAATATACCCAAATATCTTCGTGTTACACCCAAATATGTTCGTGTTACACCCAAATTTACTGCAAATACAGAAAAATATTTGTTTCAATGCATAACTCTTACATTATATTCAATTCAAATCATAAATAATGAAACATTATTCACCGAATCATAAACTACTAACAAAAAAATTAACTAGAAGAAATTCCAATGAAAAAAAAAGGAGGAAGAGGAGGAGGAGGAAGTGGTTGTATTGATGACGACAATAATGAAGAAGAAGAGGAAGAAGAACGTGCAGCAAGAAGAAGAAGAAGAAGAAGAAGAAGAACGTGCATTGAAAAATGTGCAGTAATAACTCGAAGCGTGTGAATATAAACGACTTGTAAAGACTTGTACGGGAAAATGCTTGAATGTGGAGAATTATTCTAAAAGAAGATAGTTATCTAAAATTTTAGTAAAAAAGGTAGAATTAAAAATTTATTGCAATAAAAAATAATTATTTCACCTCTAGTCTCTTTATTAATTTTTTTTAAATATTCTATCGAAAAAAGGTGAATTATATGGTAAAGATATAAGTTTACAGTTTTTTTTCTTTTATGAAATGAAAGAGAGATTAAAAAAATTAGGATCTATATTTTAAATAACAATAAAATAATAAAAAATAACTATAAACAAGAATTTATATTCTCTCCATATAACTTTAATCTATATAGTAGAGTGTCCATTAAAAAAATCTTTCTTAAATTAAAATTTCTTTTTATTTCTACGCACTAATTAAAACAATGATCAGAGTTTATTAAAACTATAATTATAATAGTAAAAAGACAAATATCATTTATATATATTTTTTCTTGTTATTAACTCTAATTTATTTTTCTCAGTTCTCACAAAAAACTTTCAATCTATTATTTCTACCAATATTCTTTTTAATTTATATCTCAATAACCGTAGTATCTGAGACAAGTAATTTTATGATAAATTTAAAGAAGTTTATATGAAAAATAACAAAATAGGTCCGAAATTTCCTTTATGCTTGTATACATAATGATCTATTTCTTATCTATATCTGAGTTATGGATTTCCTTTTAGTGATGAAGAGTTAAGTTTTGTTAGGTAATTAACTACCTTGTTTTTTTTCTTCTGCAGAATATCAGCTTACATTTCTTTATTTTCTCAAAAATTTGTTTTTCTTTCTACAACCATCTCCCAAACCATTTTTTTCTCTCATTTCCCTTTTTTATTGGTTAGACACTTGGTTCCTATACTTTTCCGTTAATTATTAGGTGAAAGAAGTTAATTCCCTTTGTTTTCCCATCTCTTAATAGCATATTATGGCCAATGAATTATAACTCAAATGACATAGTCTCTCTATACTTATCTAAGAAGTTGCAAATTTGAGTATTCCTATCTTTAGTAAAAAAAAAAATAATAGCAGATTATGAAGATCAATTTCTGCTAGCTTGCTCCTAAGGATCAACCTTGGAATAACATGATACTAACGCATCCAAGCAACTATCACTTTTCTATTTTTAAAATGTTTATCAGCTTATACAGGCTTGAAGTTTAAAAGACTAATTTAATTTAGCAGGGTAAAACCAGCTTAGGAGTTATTAACTTCCTTGCAACAACGACTATTTGAAAAATTATTCACACTTGTCTCTTTTTTCTTTTTTTATATATATTCTAATGTTTCCTAAGCCCAAATATTGACAGAGCTGTAATATTTTCTTGCATTTTTATAGTTTACAAACCAAAGACTTCCATGCCGTTCTTGGAAACTTCATAGAAACTTTGTAGAACACTAACGTTTTGCAAGTCTTTATGGGGCTCTCATTTAGCAAATAAAAACACATTTATAACTATTTATTTTTGCAGATGTTTTCTCTTTTAAACAAACATTACATTACTCCATATATATATATATAATTCTTGGAAATTCCAATGAAGCTAACATAGTAATAACCAACTAAACCAATGAAGAAGCCTTCTACAACATAATTGAATTCCTCATTCCTAAGCTGCTTGATTCACCTAAAAAGTAAAAAGTCATCGTCCTTTTTTTTATTTCATATATACTTTAATCAAATGAAATAGAAAAGGAGCCAAACGATAGTTCATACTTTTGTAAGCTATGCTTTGAATTTACATTTACCAAACTCACTATGACAAATAATAATTCTATAAATGTTATGTACCAACCTCCATTCACTTCCACTTTGCATTAAACTTTTCATCATTTTTATATGAGATTCTTAATTCTTAGTCAAGGAAACCTTCCCCAAATATTTTCACTAATGTAAACCAAGGAATGACCAAATTAGAACTATAGCCAAATTTATCACAATATTAGGCAAAAGGTTATCCATTGAAGATCAAGTTTCCCTCTGCTTCAAGAATGCCTATTACTATCATCATCGTTATTATTATTGTTGTTGTTATGCTGAACTCACTCACAGCCACAGGCACAGGCCAGGGGATGTTGAACCAGAATCATGTTCTGTGCCATGAAAAAAGATAGAAATGCACTTTCAGCATTTATGCAGGGGATTGAAGATCCACACAAGTTTCTCTCATCTAGGTCCACTGAACAAGATTGCTGCAAATGGTTTGGAGTTGAATGCAACAACATCACAGGTAGAGTCACCATGCTAGATCCTTCGTCGTGTTCTTCTTCAGCATAGCTGACAATAACTTATCAGGACCTATCTCTCCCAAGCTTGTGTGATAACATGGAGAATCAATCAGAGTTAATTCAGTTGGATCTCTCAAATAATCTCTTTTCTGGAGAAATTCCTGATTGTTGGACCCTTTTCAAATCCTTGAGCCATTTGAGTTTGGGGGGAAACAAGTTAACTGGTAAAATTCCTGACTCTATTGGTTCATTGGCAATACTCTAAACTTAAGACTTAATAACAACAATTTCTCTGGGAATGTTCATCCTTCACTTAAAAACTGCAAACAATTGTGGTCCTTGAAATATTCCAACCTGGATCACCCAATTGAATATGATCCTTTTGTTTCGGTCGAGCAAATTCAGTGGCAGTATTCCATTGCAAATCGGTGAACTGTCTAATCTTATTGATGGTTAACCCTACTGATGGCTACTTCTTGGAACCAGACTTCAATAAGGAGTAGTTACATACTTACCCGAAACTTACCGAGGATCTAGATTTGCTTCTGAAAGGCCATGAACTTCCTACAAGAAGTATATTATGCTTTTGCGCATCGTTGATTTCTCGAGCAACAAGCTTTCAGGATCAATCCTTTCAGAGTTATTTAGGCTCTGCGTTGCAGGCGATAGACCTGTCCCATAATCATTTGAAGGGAGTGGTACCAAATGACATTGGACACATGAGGTTTTTGGAATCTTAAGACCTTTCAAACAATCAATTGTCCAGCGAATTCCTCAAAGCTTGCGGAATTTGTCTTTCCAGGGTCATTTGAACTTGTCATACAATGATTTCAAGGGAATGATTCCACTGAGCACCCAACTTCAGAGCTTTTTGGAGCTCCCCTTCTCAAGAACTGCACACAAGAGAAAGACCACAACAGATCCAAACAGAAGGAAGACAGAGATAGTGATGAGTTTGGAGCCTCTTTCCTCATTGGCATGGGAGTTGGCTTTGCTTCTTGTTTCTGGGTAGTTCGTAGCACCATTTTCTTCATCAAGAGATGCAGGCATGCTTATTTTCGGATGCTTGATAACCTCTATATCTTTGTTGTGGTAAAAATGAATCGCTTTCTCTAAGAAGTAAAAACTCAACAAATTGCATTACTAGCAATCTTGGGAGGCATGCTTTTTTTGTTAAGGTATGAATCTTAAATCCTAATGTTAATTGTTGCTTTCTGTGTTCCCTAAAGAAGACATTTGGTCATCTTATAAGTATTGGAGAATATATTAGAAAGAAAAGATTGTGCATCAACATGTCAAATTTATATTGAATGTATGCAGTGCAAAACTTGTTTCGGGACTTGCTCTGATTTTTTTTTTTCTAATTGAACTGAAGTCGTAAAATAAAAAATGAGTACAAATTTAGATTAAAAAAAATTAAACGGCGAAAACAGAGACAGATTTGGATGTATAAAAATGAAGCAAGTTTTCATAAATAAATTCCATAGGTAAATTCATACAGAAAATTTCTCAATGTATCTGCACGTAATATTTTATCTTTTACTAACCCGGCTATATTTATTAAAAATTAATAAATAACTTATAGTCTTATACCCATTATTTTTGAGATAACAGCATTTAAATAAATAGAAGTATGAAAAATCGTTACAGAGCAATTATGGTTGTTAGTTGATACCTTATCCTCTTCACTTCAGCTTCAAGATCAGTTCAGTTCAGCACACACAAAAATGCTTCTCTCTTTACACCTGCCTTCACCATCCCCTTCTTCTTACCACACTCCTTCCAGAACCTTCCACAACAAACCCCACTACATCAAGTTCCGTACATCTTACCGCCAAAATCTCCGTTACCTCCAACACCTAACCGTTATCCCGCCCGACTCCCTCCCTGACTCCGACACTCTCCACCGCATATTCGCCACCGTTAACCTCCTCAAATCCCACTCCCTCTCCGACTCCGACATCCCCCGCATCGCCGCTGCTGCACCCTCCCTCTTCTCCCCCTCCTCCGCCGCCTTCTCCCCCGATAACATATCCGCCGTGTTCCACTTCCTCGCCACCGACGTCGCCGCCTCCTCCGCCGAGTCCCGCGGCCTCGTCCTGCGGTGCCCTCACCTACTCCTCTCCCCGCACCCCGACCTCTGCCTCCGCCCAACGCTCTACTTCCTCCGCGACGAGATCGGGCTCTCCGGTCTGAACCGGCCGACGAACAGGAACGCGCATCTGCTGAACACGCGCGTGGAGGATCTGCGCGTGAGGGTGGAGTTTTTGACGGAGGAGGTTGGGTTTGAGTATGAGGAGGCGGTTAGGGCGTTGGTACGGGTACCGGCTATATTCGGTTACGGTTTGGAAAGTAATTTGAGGCCGAAATTTGAGTATTTGGTTGGTGAGATGGGTAGGGATGTTGAAGAACTGAAAAAGTTTCCACACTACTTTGGGTTTAGCTTGCATAACAAAATTGTGCCAAGGCATTTACATTTGAAGCAAATGGGTGTTGTTGGTGTTCCTTTGAATAAGATGCTTATGTGGCGTGATGAAAGATTCTATGCAAAATGGAAGTGATAGTAGTATATTCATCACTTATAACTTGTTACTTTTGTTAATATTCATGTATAGAATCATGGTATTTTTTGCCTTGGTTTTGATTTTGGCATTCTGATCAATTTAATTGACTAATATATTTTTTAGACTAATTTGGGGCGTTTGATCTTTCAAGAACACAAACATTATCTTCTAAGGACTAAATTGAGAGCAATTTAAGCAGATTTATTTTATATTTTGATGCATTTTAGAAGCTCTTTGTGTCTCCAGATAATGAAATCTTAGGAAATGAAGCTTTGTCAACAGTTGGAGAAAATATACCTATTTTGACTCTCTTACTGACAAATTGTAGACTAGTACCCGTTAAAACCAATAGCAATGAAGCGTTGTTTCGAGGAAGTTAATATTGGTGTGTTAATTCTTTAATCTGGTTTTGGAAAAGCTCAATTTCAAGATAACCTATCATATATTTTGAAAAATCAACAAATCTTGAAGAAGCTGATTCGTCCTTAAATAAGGATTGTGGAGCTTCATTATATAACAATAAAGCAAACACGTTGATTCCAATATATAACTGGGATTATGTTTTCCTCTATGTTCCGCATGGTGAACTCACTCATGGTCATTGGTCAGGATGACTTGAAAAATGTTCTTGGTAACGAAAATGATCAAAATGCGCATTCAGTGTTTACACAAGGCATTTAAGATCCATGGAACAGGCTCTCATCTTAGTCCAGTGAACAAGATTACTGCAACTGGTTTGGTGTGCAGTGTGACAACATCACAGGGGCGAAATCAATTTCTCATCTATGTTTGATCTTGAATTTCTAAGCTACTTGGATTTGAGCAAAAACATCAAACTCAAAACCTTAAGGTAGTAAGTTAATGAGTTTCATATACTACTCCTCACACTTGTAACATTAGCAGTCATCACTGGACTATTGATTGTTGTTGCTCTATTGTGCATTTGATAGATGCTTTACTATTAGTTACATGATATATGTACTGTTTGACAAATACATATTTGTGCATAGTTTCATAAATCCGGATTTAGAATAAACGACTAAGCATTTTATCAATAAAGCTTTCATGTCGTTAGTATTTAGTAGGCCTTTAATTTATTTCAGTCTAGAAATGATAAAAACTTAATATTTTTAAAGTATTGTAAAAGGCAAAGCTGGTTATCCAGAAAGCAATGAAAAATTGAAAATAGGTCAGCAATAATTCAATTACTAATATAATTGTATTGGAAACAAACAACATCTGACAGTTTGGCCGAGTGGTCTAAGGCGCCAGATTTAGGCTCTGGTCCGAAAGGGCGTGGGTTCAAATCCCACAGCTGTCATTTGTTTTCTCTCTTTTTGTCATTTTGGACAAATATCTTGCCAGCTTAGTCACTCACTCCATTCACAATCCAAATGCCCCTCTCAACTCAGTACATACCGGTAGATAAAATATAAACTTAAATACATGAACTAAATTAGGTAACCAATTATATTTATATCTTGGGTTAAACAAAAAATTTATAATTTTGAAATATAGTTATTACAATGAGTATGGTAAAAAAATTTCAAATAAATTACAACTTATGGATTCTTAACAAAAATTACATGTCTCTAGTTAATCTACATTCAAGAATGTTTTAACAATATGTAAATCTTCCATATGAAAACTGGGATGTTGCCTTCTCTATGCAACAGAACTCATCTGTATAAGTTTTTGAGCTTTCTCCAGTTGACCATCATGGGTAAGTAGTCGGACCATTATATCAAAATGTTCTTTAGATGGTTCAATTTTATATCTAGTCATTAACTTGAATATCCTATAAGCATCATCAACAAATCCAGCTCTGTCGAAGATAGATAGCATGGCGTCAAAAGTGAAATGCGTCGGAGTAGAACCTCTCGATGTCATCCGATCGAAAAGAGCAATTGCACCTTCATACAATTCATTATTTCCATAGGCCCTAATAAGAGCAGTCCATGTCATTGAACCTTTAACAGGGACAGCATCAAATACCAACTTTGCCTTATTAACCTCTCCCAAAGTCCCATACATATTGATAAGTTCTGCAGAAACAAAAGGGACTTTTGCGAAATCCTTTTTCAAGAGCTGTGCATGAATCTCTTTTCCATGCTTCAAAAGTTTTAGCTCACCACAAACACTCAGCATCCTTGCTATTGCAACTGAGTCCGGCCTATGCTTTGATGATTGCATTGACCTTATCACATCAAGTGCTTCATGATGATACCCATTTTCTACATATGAATCAATCATGGCTGTCCATGAAATAACTGTCCTTTTCTCCATACTGTCAAATAGTCTTTCAGAGTATTCAATCACGCCACACTTCGAGTACATTACCATCAACGAATTAGTTATGGACGCGTTAGGCAAAAACCAATGCTTCAAAGCATAAGCATGAACCTGCTTCCCCTGTTTCAAAGCCCTCAACTGAGCACATACTGGAAGAACAGTTGCAACTGTCACAACATCAGGCCTGAACCCTTCTTGCTGCATCCAAATAGTCGACCTCAGTGCCTGCTCCAACCTACCATTCCAAGCATAACCGGACATTAAAGCCGTCCAACAAACCAAATTCCTCTCCGGCGAGCTATAAAAAACTCGCCTAGCCGAACTCATATCCCCACATTTGCAATACATATCAATCAAGGCAGACTGAATAGGCACTCGCCTATAGTACTCCTTCGTCTTCACCACATAAGCATGGACCTCTTTGCCCAATCGCTGCTCAGAAACTTCCCCTATTGCAGGAAGAACTGACATCACCACAACTGAATTAACCTCCACTCCTTCCTCCACCATCCACCTCACATATTCCAACGCCTCCCTCTGCAGCCTATTATGCACAAAACCCGCCACCATTGCTCCCCAAACCACAACATCCCTGCTGGGAATTTCGTCAAACACGCGGCGCGCAAGATTGATCCTCCCACACTTGAAGTATAAATCAATCAAACTTGTCCTAATAATTGAACTATCAACCAAACCATTCTTGATCAACAACCCATGAGCCTTGAGGCCCTGGAAAAGGGCAGGTGCACCGGCGAAACTCTTGATCACAGTAGTGAAAGTATACACATTCAACTCAACACCCAATGCCCTCATCTCAGTATAAGCTTTAAGCACATCAAGGTAGTGCTTTTTACCCGCAATCACAGACCCTCTTAACAACGCATTCCATGGGTACACACTGTTACAGGGTAACTCGTTAAAGATTTGTTTGGCTTCTTCCAAAGCGCCGCAAGAGGTGTACATGTGAACAAGCTTCGTTCGCAAAAACTCGTTGTTTTCGAAGCCGTTGATTCGGATATGGACGTGGACTTCTCTACCGTGTTGTAGCGACTTGGTGCGAATGCAGGCGGCGATGAGAGCGGAGAAAGTGGTGGCATTGACAGGGATTCCCTGTTGGTCAACATAATCGAGAATGGTAAGTGCTTCTTTGAGTTTGTCTTGGCGCGCGAATCGTTTGATGTCTTTGTAGATAGAGCGTGGATTTTTTGTGTGGATGGGTAAGGAGGATGGAAATGCATCTTTCTGTTTGAAATGTTTCAGCTTCTTGTAGTGGTGGTGATGGTGATGGCGGTGGTTCTTGGTGGTGGGGAATTGGGACGGCTCTGTTGTGTGGTGGGGTTTCTTTGGGAGTGGTGGTTTGAAGTTGAAGAGTTGGAAGGTGATTTTGGTGTTGGAGGATGGCGAAGGTGAGGTGGGATTTGGAGGGAACGAGTGAAGTTGGAGGGAGAGAGAGGCTGCCATGGTTGAGAGAGGGACGGGAAAGAGCTTCTTTTAACTAGAAAGGCTCTCAAAGTCATCAAATTATCCTCACTTATTTTTCTGGAAGAGAAAACTTGAAAGCCAAATAGAATTTGTTATTTTTATCCGTATTTTTTTAAATGATAGGTGATCAAAATATTTTGATAATTAAATTCAAGTTAGTCAGTCTAAACTAGCAAACGTTATTCATACAATACAGGAGTGTTTGCTGTGTGGTTTGGATCGGTTTTGAGTAAAAAACTCATCCAATTCGAACACTATATTTATTTGTTGTGCAGTTTGGATTGAATAATTTTTTTAAAAAAATTCGATCTGATCCAATTTCGAGCGGTTTGGATTAAATTGAATTTGTGGTTTTGTAAATTAAAAAAATTAAATATATATAATAAGTCTCAACATCAAATTTCAAATAATCAACAATAACATAAAAAGTCTTAACAATATCTTAAAAAACCAACAATAACATAACAATAGAAATAAAATTATAGATTAGTTAAAATAAATAAATAAATCACATTTTAAACATAAAACATCTATTAAATAATAATAATAATACATGAAAAATATAAAAATGTATAACAAATTGAATATTTTATAAGTATAACTGTAAACATAATAATAAAATAATAATATTATAACACATTATGCGATTTAGATTAGATTGGATCGGTTGTGAAAAGTAGATCTAAAATCCGATCCAATTCAACGGTTAAAAAAAAAGATCCAATCAAATCCGAATTAATACGATTTTAATCGGTTTTTAATTTGAATTGGATTGAATGGGCGGTTTAATTTAGATAGGGTTGGATTTGAACACCCTTAATATAATATGACCATGAATCATGCAAGTTTTTTATTTTTAATTGAATTCAAGTAAGTTAGTCTAATCACTCATATAATATACGCATGAATTATGCTCTTTTTGTTGTGGTAAATTTTTTTTGTGACTTTTTGTTGTGGTAATTGAATTCAAATAAGTTAGTCTAATGCAAAAATCACTCATATAATAGATGAATCATGTTGTAAAACAACTAAATAAATAAGGAAGATATAAAATAAAATAAAATACGTAAATAGAAAACTCTAGCATTAATATAATTAGCTCAATAATAATTTATATATATACATTAATATTATATGTTGTAATATGTATATATATGTAAAGATAGAAAGAAGTATTAAAAGTAAAAAGAGAGATAATTGCATTTGTAAGAAGAAAGGAGAGAGGAAGCATTTGCTTTATTGCTTTTATTGATTTTTGCTGTGTATAAAACAAGCGAGGCTTCACCTATTTATACTGGTGACAAGCCTTTGGTTTCAACCTTCATTTACTTTCATTTTGCCTTGAAAATAAATCTTTTTGCATGGGAAAGATTATTAGCCGCCCAATTGATAAATGGGCATTCATTTCATGTTTATCCCAACACTCCCCCTTGAATGTCCATTAAGGATTATGCCTCGTTAAAACCTTACTAAAGAAAATCCAGTGGGAAAAAACCTTAGTGAAGGAAAAAGAGTACAATATCCTTTAGTGATGGGGACTGCCTCATTAAAAACCTTGTCAAGAAAAACCTAATGGAAAAAAAACCTGACCAAGGGAAAAAGAGTACAGTCTCCCCCTCTTGCCGATATCATTTAATGTTTCGAAATCGGCGCATCCCAATCTCATGTACCAATCTTTCAAAGGAGGATTTTGGAAGTGACTTTGTAAATAAATCTGCCAGATTGTCACTTGAACGGATCTGTTGGACATCAATTGTCCCTTGATTTTGAAGGTCATGAGTGAAGAAGAATTTGGGAGAAATATGCTTTGTTCTATCACCTTTGATGTATCCACCCTTAAGTTGAGCAATGCATGCTGTATTATCTTCAAATAGGACAGTTGGAGCTATCTTATGATCAATCAGTCCACATGATGACAGAATATATTGAATCAGACCCCTCAGCCAAAAACACTCGCGACTAGCTTCATGAATCGCCAGTATTTCAGCATGATTAGAGGAGGTTGCTGCTATCGTCTGTTTTGTGGGCCTCCATGATATAGCTGTACCACCATATGTGAACAGGTATCCTGTTTGAGATCTCCCTTTATGTGGATCAGACAAGTATCCAGCATCTGCATAGCCAACTAATTGTGACTTGGATCCATAGGGATAAAACAAACCCATATCAACCGTCCCATGAAGATATCGAAAGATTTGTTTGATTCCACTCCAATGTCTTCTGGTTGGAGAGGAACTATATCTTGCTAGTAAATTCACAGCAAATGATATGTCAGGTCGCGTATTATTAGCAAGATACATTAGCGCTCCAATGGCACTGAGATATGGTACTTCAGGACCAAGGATATCTTCATTTTCTTCTTTAGGACGGAATTGATCATTTTTCACATCCAAAGATCTTACGATCATTGGTGTACTTAATGGATGTGACTTATCCATATAAAATCTTTTCAAGATCCTTTCTGTGTATGTTGTTTGATGAATAAAGATCTCACCTTTTATATGCTCGATTTGCAGGCCGAGACAAAACTTAGTCTTTCCAAGATCTTTCATCTCAAACTCTTCTTTTAAAGTTTTTATAATTGTTGGAATCTCTTCAGAAGTCCCAATGATATTTAAATCATCAACGTACACAGCAATTATAATGAACCCAGATATAGTTTTCTTTATGAAAACACATGGGCAGATATCATCATTCTTGAATCCGTTTTTGGCCAGATATTCAGTAAGACGATTATACCACATTCGTCCAGATTGCTTTAGACCATATAAAGATCTTTGCAATTTGACTGAGTATAACCCTTGCGAATATTCACTGGATGGTTTAGATATCTTTAGTCCTTCAGGGATTTTCATATAGATATCCCGATCTAATGAGCCGTATAAATAGGTTGTTACCATATCCATTAAATGCATATGCAGTTTATGATATGCAGATAAACTGACCAAATAACGCAATGTTATCGCATCCACTACAGGGGAATACGTTTCTTCATAATCTATACCGGGCCTTTGTGAAAAACCTTGTGCCACAAGTCGGGCTTTGTAGCGCACAACTTCATTTTTCTCATTTCGTTTTCTCACAAATACCCACCAGTATCCAACAGGTTTTACATCTTCTGGTGTACGGACTACAGATCCGAAGACTTCACGTTTTGCAAGTCAGTCTAATTCAGCCTTCATGGCTTCTTTCCCTTTTGGCCAATCATTCCTTTGTCGACATTCTTCGACTGATCTTGGCTCAAGATCCTTACTTTCATGCATGATATCTAATGCCACATTATATGCAAATATTTCATTGACAATTGTCTTATTTCGGTCCCATTTCTCTCCTGTAAAGACATAATTTATCGAGATCTCGTCATTTTCACAATTTTCAGGTACCTGAACGTCTTCTGACGTTATATCAAAATTTTGGACAACTGCAGGTGTCTCTACTATGTCTTTTTCAACAGGAACATTATTTACCTCTTTTCTTTTTCGAGGATTTTTGTCTTTAGAACCGACAGACCTGCCACGCTTCTGGCGTGTATTTGCTTCAGTGGCTATTTGTCCTACTGAGACATCAATTCGAATTGGGGCATTTTTCGCCCTACCACGCTTCTGGCGTGAATTCGCTTCAGTGGCTACTTGTCCTACTGGGACATCAATTCGAATTGGGGCATTTTCCGCTGGTATATAAGATTTAGTTATCCTCTTTGTATCGGAAAATGCATCAGGCAATTCATTTGCTATTCTTTGCAAATGTATAATCTTTTGAACTTCCAGTTCACATTGCCCTGATCGAGGATCTAAATGCATCAACGATGATGCATTCCAGTTAAGTTCCTTTTCAGGAAGCTTATTCTCTCCCCCTAATGTTGGAAATTTTGATTCATCAAAATGACAATCCGCAAACCGGGCTTTAAATACATCTCTAGTTTGTATCTCAAGATACCTCACTATAGAGGGAGAATCATATCCAACATATATCCCCAATTTTCTTTGGGGTCCCATTTTGGTGCGATTAGGTGGTGCAATAGGAACATATATCGCACACCCAAATATTCTTAAATGGGAAACATTTGGCTGCTGGCCAAAAGCTAATTGCATAGGAGAGAACTGATAGTAACTCGTTGGCCTCAAACGAATAAGTGCTGCGGCATGTAAAACTGCATGCCCCCAAACCGAGGTTGGGAGATTTGTTCTCATAAGTAAGGGTCTAGCAATTAATTGGAGGCGCTTAATAAGTGATTCTGCTAACCCATTTTGTGTGTGAACATAAGCTACTGGATGTTCAACACTTATTCCATTAGCCATACAATAAGCATCAAAAGCTTAGGAAGTAAATTCACCAGCATTATCAAGACGAATTGTTTTGATTGGATTTTCTGGAAATTGTGCTTTTAATCGAATAATTTGAGCTAGTAATCTCGCAAACGCCAGGTTGCGAGAAGATAATAAGCACACATGTGACCATCTCGAAGATGCGTCTATTAGGACCATAAAATATCTAAAAGATCCACATGGTGGATGAATAGGTCCACATATATCACCTTGAATCCTTTCTAGGAATTCAGGGGACTCAAATCCAATTTTTACTGATGATGGCCTTAAAATTAACTTTCCCTGAGAACATGCAGCACAACAAAATTCACTAGTTTTAAAAATCTTCTGGTTCTTTAGTGAATGTCCATGAGAGTTTTCAATAATTTTCCTCATCATGGTTGTTCCCAAATGACCCAATCGGTCGTGCCAAATTATGAACTCATTTGGGCTAGTAAACTTCTGGTTTACAATGGCATGCGATTCAATTGCACTAATCTTCGTATAATACAACCCAGATGAAAGTGAGGGTAATTTTTCTAATATAACTTTCTTATTTGAATCATGAGTTGTGATACATAAATACTCATGATTTCCCTTATTCATAGTCTCAATATGATATCCATTTCGGCGAATATCTTTAAAGCTCAACAAGTTTCTTCGAGACTTGGTAGATAACAGTGCATTATTTATTATAAATTTTGTTCCTCCAGGAAACAAAATTATAGCTCTTCCGGAGCCTTCTATCACATTGCCTGAGCCAATAATAGTATTAACATATTCCTCTTTTGGCACAAGATGGGTAAAATATATATCACTTTTGAGAATAGTGTGCGAACTTGCACTATCCACAAGGCATACATCTTCATTACATATTCTTGCCATTCTCGGAGTCTTCCTAAAAATTTGATCAGAGTCTCGTGCTGATAACGTGTTGTAAAACAACTAAATAAATAAGGAAGGTATAAAATAAAATAAAATATATAAATAAAAGACTCTAGCATTAATATAATTAGCTCAATAATAATTTATATATATACATTAATATTATATGTTGTAATATGTATATATATGTAAAGATAGAAAAAAGTATTAAAAGTAAAGAAAGAAATAATTGCATTTGTAAGAAGAAAGGAGAGAGGAAGTATTTGCTTTATTACTTTTATTGATTGTTGCTGTGTATAAAACAAGCGAGGCTTCACCTATTTATACTGGTGACAAGCCTTTGGTTTCAACCTTCATTTACTTTCATTTTGCCTTGAAAATAAATTTCTTTGCATGGAAAAAATTATTAGCCGCCCAATTGATAAATGGGCATTCATTTCATATTTATCCCAACAAATTAAGCGCTTTTTATTTTTTATTTTTTATATCTCTTCTTTTGTTGACGTGCGTTTCTTCTTCTTTTTTTAATACATTTTTTTTTTAAAAAAAACATAGAAATTTTGGTTGAAAAGATAGGAAGTTTAATTCCATAACATATAAATTATTTTGAATTACACAAATTTTTTATTTAAAAATAATAAAAAATATAAAAATTTTAATCACATAATATAAATATTTTAATTGTATAATATAAAAGTTGTTTTGAATAATGTAGGCTTAGTTGAATAATAAAAAAAATACAAAAAATTTTATATAAAATATCCGTGTTTATTTTCAATAAATTTATATATTTTTTATATGTTTACTTTAAAAATCTTTTATATTTATTATTGTAAAATTTTTGTGTTTTCTCCTTTTGTTTTTTTACAAAAAGGTTATGTTTATCTTAAAATATTTATGTGTTCTTTTTTTTTTTCTAAAAAATTCTTGTGCTTTTCTTTATAAATTTCTCTATTTTCTTTCTAAATTTTAAAAAATGTACAAATAAATAAACAAAACAAAAAAATACATAAAAAGAAAGAGAAAAAATAAAAAAGGGGAGGAGCACTAGAAAATGAAGAAGAAAAAGAAAAGAAAACGAATAAAAAAGAACGAGACAAAGAAATGTTATACGAATTTGATTAAACTTAGTTACTAACAACATTTGGTTACGCCGGATTTTTGGGAAAAAAAAATTCTATCTATTTCAATAGAATTATTGTCTAAATCTAACATTCTTAAAACTTGAATGCATGGATAATTTTTCTATTGCTTGGGTGGATGGGCTGCATTAATAATTTGGAGATAAAATTCAACGTGCAATTTATTAAATCACATTTGACTAAGTCATTGTGCTCAAAGCACGCACTTCTCTTTCAATATGCTGTTTTCTTATCTATGTGCACTTCCCAAAATTCCCATCAATGACTTGAATAGTTGAATCTATTTTTCAACATATAATTTAATTCATCTTACCTCTATATTAATAGTCATCACTCTATCATTATTAAATTTACCACAATTTAATTTTAATTCAAAACTGTTGTTATTCACTTCTTAATCATATTTATATAAGCCAATAAGTTATAACTCAAATGGTATAGTCTTTCCATTCTCAATTAAGAGGTTGCGGGTTCGAGTCTCTTATGTTTGGTAAAAAAAAAAAATCATATTTATATAAACTATACCGTTAATATTCCTCTTTATACTTGTCCAAGTCTTCGGATTCAAAGTCTTCGATAATCGATATGCTTTTTCTCTTAGACTTGATCATACTCCCCTTTGATCCAAATTTTATATATATTCACAAGCCACTTTCACTGAATTTCATATACGAAGCTTAGAACGAATTTCTCTTATTTTTGTGTCACATAAATGGCAAATTATGGAACTACACAAAGAGTAGCAACCTCTTCCTCAAACTCTTCACCAAAGCCTGAAAACTATGAACCAAAAGTTCCAAATGAAAATCACTTCAAGATTTTCTGCCCCTTTAGCATTCCTTTAACATCAGAATCTGCAGCAGTTCGAATCATAAGAAACTTTGCCACCTATGGTCTATACTACACCCACTTTGTGTGGATCATACTATTCATAACTCTCATACCTGCCAGAAAAGTGTCACTGATTCTTCTCGTTATCATGACATATGTGACATCCCTTTTTCTTTTGATTCTAAGGACATGGCCAAATTCTTTTCTGCTTCACAAGATCATAAACAAGTGGTTTGTGTTGGCTGTGATTGCGGTTGCGACGGCGGTGCAGCTGGTTTTAACCGACGCTGGGATTCATCTGGCAGTGACTTTGGCTTGTAGTATGCCTCTTGTTTTGGTTCATGCAGTTTTGTGGGTTGGTTTTTATGGTTCTGAGGTTGTGAATTATGATGCTGGTTCTGCTTCTGCTTCAAGAGAAAGTGCTCCTCTTTTTGTAGTTAATGAGAGTGGAGATAAGGTTTCAAATGATGCTGTTTGACTTTTCTGTTTTTATGAGTCTTGCTCAAGAAATGAGTTTGTCAAATTAATGTGGTAATAAAACTGTCAATTTTTTTTTCTCTATGAATAAGTTGGCATTTATGTGTAATTACTTGAAATATGTTTGATCATATTTCTATTTCTGTATTGAATGGCAAGTTATGACTGTTTGATGAATTCAGATGAGTCTTGCTAAGATCTATATTTCAGAGAATAATATATACATGGGTTAGTAGAAGTCTAATAAGATCAACATGGGTTACATTAATAAAGATGGTTAGTTACATGTGGTGAAAACAAAAAATAAAAGTACATTAACAAATAATCAGAAACCATAATGCAATGCATAGCATTAGAATTACTCAGCTACTTCTACTTTTTTATACAGCCAGGAATAAAAAAGAACCAGCATGACCAAACCAACAAGAACCATAACAAAACCAAGAACACCTAAACATGTAAACAAGGTACCATGAATTCTAAATGTGCCACATATAACATTAAACCCTGATGCTGCAGCCACCAACACAGACAAAGAATACAGCAATGAGAGACATAACATTGAGATAATAGGCACTCTAAATCCCAAAGACCAAGCCACCATCACTGTGTATGCAAAGCTCACTATGAACATTCCGGTCCATATTGTCGCCGGTAAGAACCTTGTAGATGCTTGAAACAAGCTCAGTGGTATCTTTGAGTTGTTTCTTGTGCTTGCGAATTGCGAAAGGTTTTCGAAAGGACTACCTAAACAAGATAGCAATGCTGCTTGTACTCCAAGCAACTTCACTGCCAATGCGGCTCGGTGTTCTGGTGGACAAATTATCTCTGCTGAACAGAATTGCATGAATGTTTTTCTTGTAGAATCAGTTTGTTGAACCTTTTTGGTTAAGCCTTGGCTGCGATCCGAAATCCGGCTTGTGTCTTTTAGGTTTACCACCACATGGGAGGTGGAAGAAGAAGATACATCACATTCCTTTCTTGTCTGTTCATTTTGAAAGATCCACTGAAAATGTTACTCAATATTGCATAGACAAAGAAGATATGAGAATCATAAATTCCTTTTCTTTACCTGCTTTCTAGTTAAGTTGTAGCCAGAGTTCTTATTAGGCTTTTGCATTGACTTGTCAAGTTCTTGTTTTCTCTTTTCATCATTAGGCAGAAAATTGTGTTTCTCATCATCTTCTGTGACCCCCTCTTCATCATCATCATCATCATCATGGATATAGGCCTTGTTATAAGGCAACATTCTATCAGGCTGCATAGACATCCAGATACAGAAGTCATAAAAATTATATAAAGAACTTTGTTTTGATATTCCTTTAAAATTTTGAATGAAAGATTAAAAAATGATGAAGATAATCAATCTCTCACCTCATAAAATACTGCTGTAGCGTTTCTCAAGTATGCAATAGTTCTCAATAACTCCTTATTTGTAGGGTACTGCAAATTCAAAACACAGAAAACATGTATGTCAAAATAGCAAAAAAAAAAGAAACTCGGAAGGCACAGATCATATATAAAATTCAACAAAAAAATAAAAAAGGAAGTGTCAAGCAGTATCTTGCCTCAGTTTGTTTGCCTGAAATTCTTGCCGCCACTGATCCGCGGCGCAATCTCCTGTATATGATTGGATTTGGTTGTCTTGCCTTTGTTGTTTCAAGATATTGCAAACCAAATGAAGAAGTCAGTGAAACAAAAAGTCAACTATTGCTTCCTTACCTAATCAGAAAATATTTAGTGGTACAGTTCTTGATGCTATATATAATAAGATTCAATTATTCAACTTTGAGGGAATGCAAATAATGCATAAACTTACAGGCTTTCTTGGAAGCAAAAACTTGTTGCTTATGCTATTGTTCTTGTTGTTGTTATCATCTCTGTTCTGTTCTGAAACAGAAGGCATACTCAAAGAAGCCATGATCAAACAAGTGGATCACTGGATTGTTATAACTTCAAATATGGCAATTCACTCAATTCAGGTGGATCAACACAGGTTCTTATAAGTCAGTGTTTTGTGATTAAAAGGATTACTGTGGAAGAAAAGGTCAGTGAAGAGACACATGGAGGAAGTTGTAAGTCTCCATTTTTTACTTTGTAGAAGAAGATCTTGTTATATCATACTTTATTGTACTTACCAGTTTTTGTATGCAAAAGTCACTGCTCTATATAATACACTAACAATTCCTTCTTTTTTTTTTTGGTGTGGGATGGAAGCTTCTTCTACACATAAATTTTTGTAGAATATTCAATTTAAGACAATATATGTTCTATTCTTAATGATGTGAAAGAATGGTGAGAAAAAGATTAATCTTTTGGTGAGTATGATGTTGATTAGTAATTCGAAAGAATTAATACAACTATACAAGCACTTCATAAAGGTAATTTGAGGATAATAGTCTTAAATTACATATATGAGTGACATGAGTTCTTTTTTTTATATCATTGGTTTTACAACATAAAAATAAAATAAAATGTTCTAAACAATAAATTTTTCTGATTATTATTATTATTATTATTAATTTATTATTGTGAAAATACTTCCTCAAATACTAATAGCTCTTAACATAAACTTGATTCGAACTAACCTATCAGTTGGAACAAAGCTTTATTATTGAAAATGTCTTGAATTATTTTCACAGTAAGATAAAAGAATAAAGGGCAGCTCAGTGCATAACCATCCTGTATTATTGCAGAGTTTGAAAGACGGTTGCATCTAAAGGATATAATGCAGGCAGCCTAACCTGATAATTACATCAGTGACCGATTCATCACTGATTCCACAGCTTGAAGTAAGAAAAAAGAATGCTGCAATTTATTTTATTCACAATTCCAACACTTCTATTACATTACAATTGCAGTGAAAAAAAAAAAACAACAAAATTGAGATGTTGACTTATAACTAAAAAATCAAACTTCCTCTGTGCCATCAGCACCAACTTCACAATTACAATTACAATAATGATCTTCAGTGTCAAAGGAATGGTGATGAGCAATCCATAAAAGTGAATGAATCAAAATTATAGGAACAGCAATAGCTAAAGTAACTGCAAGATGAGACCCAGCTTCAGTCACCACAAGCATCACCACAGTTACAAACACTAGCAATGACAACACAAACCTTTTATCTATGACTTTGTGAAGCAAAACAGAATAAGGGAATGCCCTTAGAATTAAACAGTAAATGGTTATTACATATGTCATTATAACCAAAATAATCAATGAAATTTTATGCCTGGGGATGAGGACTATGAAGAGTATGATCCAAAAGAATAATGTGTAATATAAACCAAGATTCCCTAAGTTCCTCATGATTCTGATTGCTGCAGCTTCTGAAGTTAACGGCATGTTAAAGGGACAGTATATTTTGATGTCAGTATAGAGTTTTTCATGATTCTCTTTTGTTTCATGAGATTCAACTTTGGATGAAGGTTTTGAGGAGGTTGGTATTCTTTGGCTAGTTCCAAAATTTGCCATAGCATATGAAGTATGAAATTTGGAAGATCAAAGAAGGGCTAAGTAGAAAAAAAAAAAAAAAAAAAAAAAAAAAAACAAACTCTTTAACAACAATTACTGAAGCTAGAGGGTATTAGGTTCAATTGATGGCTGGTTGTGTTACTTTGATTGTGAATTTGGTTTATTATAAATATGTAGAATAGTGTCAATTTCTAGCTAAGTGGAAAGAGACATTTTGTCATTTAAGATTTTGGTAAATATGGAAGAAATTTCATAAAAGGAGAGTGTAATAACAGGGAACCTTCCTTTGTTGTTTCTAATGTTTGGTTTCCCTAAATATTCTGGCCCTACTTGTTTGTAGCCAAACATTTGAATTGTCTTCAGTTCAGTTTGATCAAGTACTAGTAGTGAAGGTGGTTTCAATCTGATATTTGTCTTTTCTTTTGTTTTTAACAAAATTATGTTTAAATGGATAAGAATGAGAAATCCAAATTTATTTCTTGATTGCCATTTTGTCATTTAAGATTTTTTGAATCTACATACTTGGTTTTGAAGTGAAGTGTGGTTCTGGTTGTCTGTTGTCATTAATAATAGTAGTAAATATACTATCAAAATACTGACTAGTACTTAAAAAATAGTGATCCTAGTTGGTATGATTGTTGCAACCTCTAATAATTTGTAAGCATCTGCTTCAAATTTATGCAAATACTTTTCAAGCTTTAACTGGTCAAAATTCATTAGTGAAGACCTTAGGAATTAAAAGTAGGTTAGAGGACTGAACTAAGATAAATCCATCTTTCCCTTTTTTTTTTCCTCTGCTTTTGTTTTACTGCAAAGAAGGAAGGAGAACAAATATCTACCATAATTTCATCTCTAACAAGGAAGAAGTGGTTATATTTTAGCAAATCCATCGACTGCATTTTGATTGGCTTCTAAAGCAACCCACAATTAAAAGTTTTATGAAACACTAATTTCTCTAAAGTAATTTATTGCCAAACATGCTCCAGAACAGGTTACAGATGAAGTGGTATTTACAGCAAATGGTGAATGGAATGTTATATCCTGAACTCCCACATAGTAACCATCTGAATTGAGAAATAAATGATAGGATAGCAGAAAATATCCACATATATGATCGTCATAACAGAACAGCAATCAATGGTACGAACATGTTTCAAATGGGGTTCAGCACTCAACTTTGCCGAAACTTTGGCCACACAGTGATTACTCCTGGTCTCATCTCCTCAAACCGGTATCTGCAGAACACAAAACATGAGCAAATAAGGTACCAACTAGTAAGAACCAAGGTATTCGATTTTCTGAGTGTCACGGTGCACTAGGCCACCGATCTTCATTTTCAATGTCATCTGCATTCCTCAAAGGTAAGGGGGTAATACAGAAAGGAAAGATGTTTCACCTGTTTTCGCTGAGGAAACTTCTCACAGCTGTGGGAAGAGCGGCTTGTCCTCGGCTATGATTACCAACGCCTGTAGCAATTGGACATAGGGTAACTTAAATTCTAGTTTTGTAGTTAAGAAAAATTGATAACATTTCCAATCAATAAATGATCGAAAGGCGTCAAGGAAATAATGAAACTGCTGCAACACGGTGGTACAAGACAGTAACATACCTGTAATGACATGTAAAGCTACTGATTTAAGCCTTATTGGTGCTTGTTTATCTGAATTTTCACTGTCCACAGAATTAAGAGATCCAAGAGTTGAATGTGTAAGCCCATTATTGACCTTAACACCATTTGAACTGGCTGAAGTCTTTGTTGAGAAGCCTTGGCTTTCAATTTTTAATAAATGTTCTTGCAAAGCTCGAATAGCCTCTGCTGCATGTAGACCATGTAAATCCAGTCTGGAGATATCGTTTTCACTATTTCTGATATTTAGAATTTTTGTGGCTGCCGTAGAATTAAGCTCTTCAGCTGTATGCCATTCCTCTCGGGCCTTCATTGAATGTTGCTGAGCAGAAAAATGATCACCTCTCAAAAAAGCATTAGCAGCTGCCCTAGAATGTCGAGATGCCAGCCTGTTTAAAAGATAGGCTAAAATATATTAATGCCTGGTGACCGTGATGAGAGTCTAAAACAGAAATGAAATCCTTTCAATTGAACAAGTTAAATCCAACACGTTTATTATCTCTATTATGACTGAAGATTATAATTATTTAGTAAGATATGAGGATAGAATAGTAAATCTAGAAGCAAAAAGAGGAGCAAAAGGTAATTATTAGATGTCGCAAATTAATTAGACCTTTTGGATCTGATTGAATGTCTAAAACAAGAACATGAAAAACTGGAATTTCTATAGCCAAAAAAAAAAAAAAGAGTTACAATTTATACCTCATCGTCTTTAATGCATCCTTTCGATGGCTAAGGTAGACATCATCCTCTTCCCATTCAGGCTCAACAGGAACATAATTCAAGGGGACCAGTTGGCATCTAACATTATCATCATAAAGCTTTTCATCCGAGGAAGCATTTCTATCTGCAAAGTCTGTACCATTATCTTTGAGATGACCAACGCTTGAATTGATTGGAATATCATCTGTCCCCTTTCCAAACATTAGACTCTCATCAATCTTCTCCTTGCAGGGAACATAATATGAATTAGCTGCTCCAGGATCACTTGATACTTTGCATTCTTCAATGTTAACTGCAGAAGCCATTGTTTCCAATAAAGTTGCAGCCTTATCAACATCATTACTAACCGCGGCTAAGATATCCTCTATCAAGCTATCATCAGCCCAATGATGCTGCCCTTTGAGCTTTTTGATGGCCAAATCAGCATCATCCTGAGCAGTAGTGGCACAATATTTTCCACCAGAATCAGAACCTGTCATTGGTGTTTGGCTTTTCCCACCCTCTTTTAGAGTGGGGAAATTCTGTGTAGGAAGAAGTACAGAAGAGAAAGACTTCGCAAGAACATGGTTCTTCTTAACCAGTTTATCATCATTTCGTATTAAATTAGAAGCACCAACAGGTGGGAAAGAGTCCTTATCAATTTCAGATTTAAGACCATTTTTCTTTTTCTGTTTGAGATCAAAAGCTGTCCAACCAGACGATTGACCCCTAGCTCGTGACATCTTATTAAGGGAAGTTCTGGCCAAAACGTTCATTTAAGCACAAACTACTTTGCTAAAAGGAATGGGGCTGCCCGAACACTTAACGCAGACGCAGAAGAATTCAGGCAGCCACAATCTGCAGACCTGTCCTGCAGACAACTAAAGTCAATATCTGTAACTATCCTCCTTCATATCATTCAAAGTGCCAACATGTTAAATAGACACATAACAGCAATAACAACAATAACAAAGGCTGTGTCCCCAAACCATGAAAAATCGAATTTTTTTAATGATTATACCCAAAGTGTTTCTCTGTGCCCTCTATCTAGTTATTGGGCTACATCAGACGCGTCCGATTTGTGATACATTTTGTAAAACCAAGTATGATGACACATTACAAATCACAAGACATAGTTTTAGGTAGCTCAAGTCGCACTTCAATCAAGTAAAACTACACCAACTGAAGATAAAATAGAGAATTCAAAGCAAGCACAGCACCAAATAGAGATGCTCAAAAAACCTTATTGAAGATATATACACCAACATAAAGCATAAGCTAAATATAAGTATATAACAACAAAAGCAAAAATTGAGCTGAAAGAAGAAAAACCCAGATGAAAACTCACCTTGTTTTAACAATAAAGACGTGAAAGAACAGGACTTGAAGGTTATTTGGGAAGAGCAGAACTCAGAAAGCGTAACCAAGGAATGAACCGGTCAAAGGGTTGAAAAAGCGAAGGAAGAAGAAAACCAGAAAATCGTTGTTCGAAGATATTAACGTTGAGACCGAATTGTACTGAACCAAATCTGCACCTGTTATCCATAAATCTTCTGGGTGTGGAAATTTCAAAGAGAAAAAGAGAGGGAATCAAAACTCTCAGGGTAAACTTTTCTGGTTTGTTCCACCCTTCCTTTCTCAGAAGCCACATATAATGGGGTTTGAGAGAGAGAGAGAGAGAGAGAGAGAGAGAGAGAGAGAGAGATTTGATTTTTGATGAATAAAGTCAAATTGAAAACGCCGTCACGATAAGAAACGGCAATAACTGAGGTACAACGAACAACAACCTATGAATTTACGAAACTCGCCCTTGTTGATTATCCCAATAATTGGTCTTAGGTCAGGTAGGTGTGACACATAAACATATAAATTGAATAATTTTATGATAATATTTTAATGAATTTGGTTCATAAGTATTCTTAGAATACTTGTTATATATATATTTATCCGTGTGTGTAATATATTTATTGAGGATAAAATTACAAAACTTTCCATTATATAGATAATTTTAGTGTTTGTTTAGACCCTATTAATTAATAAAAAAATATTTTTTAATAAAAAATATTTTTTTATTTTTTAATGTGTTTAATAAATTTTTAATAATAAAAATAAAAATATTTAAAAAATTAAAAATATTTTTTAAAAAATTATAATTTATATATTTTTTTAAAATATTTTTTACATAATAAATAAAAGAGTATATACCTATTTTGGTCCTCAAAGAATTTCTGGACACTTTAGTCTCCAACTAAAATTAATTACTCGATTGGTTCCTAACAATTAACTCCGTCAATCACTTAGGTCCTTTACTCCGTTAGTTCTAATCCCTGACAACTCTAACAGGGGATAAAATGGTCCCTAATCTCCTTTGTTCGGAAACGACACTGTTCTCTCCCAATTTCCATCATATCTCACATAACACTAACAGTCTAACACTGTAACTTCAAATTATACAATGCACACTCTATAAATTTAATGTTCACAAGAAAAAAAAATCCTCCACGGGTTGAGTTGCTGATGTGGTTTGTAATTTTAGAAAGATTGAATACTATAAATAGATTATGTAAGTTTAAGATTGTACTAGAAGCGGAATCCTTTTGTGTCTTATGTAAGAATAGATTAGAGACGGTACATCACTTGTTTTTTCATGTGATCGTATATGGAAGTTGTGGGGATCAATCTTGGTGGATTGGAGTGTGATTTGGGTTTGGCCAGAAACCACCAAAGAATGCTTTGAGGTGTGGATGGATAGAAAGATATGAAAGAAGTGTGGATGGTGTTATTTTTTTTCTGTAATATGGTGCACATGGAGATGTAGAAATAACATTGTCTTTAATAATGGAGTGTTGGTATTAGAGAAGTTAAAGGAGGAAGTTGTAGAATGCACAAATCGATGTTGTCAAGATCGATAATATAGGAGTAATTGATGTATTTATGAGTGCAAATATCAAGTCTAAGGTGAATAAGAAGACATATGAAGTTGATCTTTGATGCATGATTTACTGATCTATGAAAAAGGCCAATAATTCTGCAGAATAAAAGTTGGAAGGAAAATGATCATGATTTGATGTTGTATAACTGATCGGTTTCATTTTGAAGTGTCTTTGGAGGATGTCGTGGACATTGTCGGGGTTGGAGGTGATGTTATCAAAGATGTGCAAGTGGATGCTTTTGGTGGATGAAGTGCAGAGGAGGTGGATGTACCAGTCACAATGATTTAGGAAGTGTGTGGTCCATGACATGTTGAAGTAGGTGCGACACGTGTGACAATTACACCATGGCTTAATCGTGGAGCTAAAGAGGAGAAAGGAAAAGATGGAAAAGAAGAATGTGAAGGTGAAGAAGGAGAGTATGAATGTTAGGGTTATGCGAGATATGATGAAAATTAGGAAAGAACAGTGTCGTTTTCGAATAAAAGGGTCAAGAATAATTTTGTCCCTTATTAGAGTTGTAAGGGATCATTTTGTCCCATGTTAGAGTTTTCAGGACCATTTTGTCTTCCGTTAGAGTTGACGGAGCCAAAGACCTAAGTGACTGATGGAATTAATTGTTAGGGACCAATCGAGTAATTAATTTTAGTTGGGGACTAAAATGTCTAGTTTAAAATTCTTTGAGGACCAAAATGGGTATATACTCTAAATAAATAAAATTTTTACATAAGATATTTAAACATAAAATTATTTTATTTTTGTAAAAAAATTTTAAAAAAAATATTTTTTTAAAAAATGACATCCAAAAAAAATTTAAAACACTTTTTAAGAAAAAATATTTTTTAATACATTCAAATTATTAACGTAGTTGGATATTATTATATTAATTTCAAAAGGAGGTTATACATTTTAATATCTTTCTAATGATGCTCTAGAATAAAAAACAATAAAACAAAAACGTGAGTATTTAATTATCATTTTGTAAATTACAATTAAATAAGTTTTAGTTTATGATTTTGTTAGATGGGATAACTATTTTCCAAAGCCACGCTGTCACGTTACGTAGGTGTTGCTTGTAAGCCTTCGGTTATTTACAAAAATGGGCCTTCCCTTTTAGGTGGCTTCTATTTTTAGCTATGTCTTCATGTCCTCTACTAGTTTCTAACCTTTGCCTTCACCATTTATCTTTCTTTTTCTTTGCAACTGGCAGCATATATTTTTGGACGGGGAATAGTCTTATAAAATTAAAAATACATCAATTAAATTAAGGGTTGATTTAACTAATTTGGTCAAGTGGCTAATTCGTTTATTTACTTAAATAAATATTAAAAATTTAAATTTTATTATATATATAACAATTTATTAGTGAGTGATTAAATTAGAGAATATCATAAAAAACTAAATAAATTAAACGTTGACTTAATGATAGAGAAAAACAAAATAATGTAATACAAAGAAAAACAAAATAATTTAATGGGCAAATTATGTAATTAAATAAACTGAGTTTTAAAATTATCTAAATACAATCGTTAATAATCAGTTATATTTCGATCATATAACTAATTTATATAAATTATTATAGGATATAGAATTTTAAAAATTTAAATATAAATTATTTTAAGATAAACTAAAGTACAATATAAATCGTGACACCTTAAAGCATTTAAATTTAAATTTTAAAAATTCTGAATCAGCTACATCCTCTCTCACTTTCCGTTGAGATTCTATGCTATCTTTCTTTCTGTCCTTGAGGTGAGTTTTTTTAATTTTTTAATGATTTTTTATTAATTTTGTGAATGTACTTCTTTTGCAAAATATATAACAATATGTCAATATCTGATTTTGTGAGTGTATCACAAAAGAAATCATAGTTTTAGTTAAAAAACAAAGGTAAAATCGACTAAAAAATTTGAATATAGAAGTAAAATGAGTACTATATCTTAACGTGGTAATTTTTTGTGTTTTTTTAAAATTATAGAAAGTACACAAATCGTACTTTTCGATTTGTGTTTAAAAAATTTTAAAAGTTTGGAGTACACAAATCGAACCCATCGAATTGTGTTAAAAAAATTAAAAAATTTTGGAGTACACAAATCAAATTGTCTCATTTGTGTATTCCAAATACACAAATCGGACAGTCCGATTTTTGTATCTATTAAAAATCGTACGATCCAATTTGTACTCCCAATATTAAATCATCTCACATTTTAAAAAAAATATCACAATTTAAAAAAATACCATTGTTAATCCAATATTAAAAATAAAAAAATATTTCTACCTATAACAAATATATTTCTACATAAAATACTGGTTTGTCCATATTTTTAAGATTTATTCATAATTTTTAAATTTAAAATTCAAATGCAATTATTCAGTGTTATATTTGTCATATTTTAAATTAATTATTTTATATTTACGTAAAATAAAATTAACGGATTGAATTAATAATTTATCAGTTAAATCAATAATTTAGTAATTTAGTCGATTCAATCCCGGTTTAATTATGATAATTAATTAATTATACGGTAGTACTTTATATAAATTATTAGTTACCGAACCAAAATATAATTAATTTTTAATTATTATTTAGATAATTTTAAAAATTATTTTATTTAATTACTAATTTATCCTAATTTAATATTTATAAGAAATTAAAAAGCATATTTAAGGCTTAAAGAAGTTGGAGGAAAGAAAAACATGGGACGGCCAGAGAGGTAGAGAGGAAGAAGAAGAAGAAGAAGAGAAGTGGAGTCTCAACCAAGTCTCCCAATAGCTCTATAACACTTCAAGATCCTCCTGGTACGGTTTCCTTTTTCAATTTCACTTTCTTCTCATCCAATTCCAACTCATTCCCACAAAAGGAAAATCAAACTAATCTAGGAGTATAAAAAATTAAAAATATTTTCTTCCCCCCCCCCCCCCCCTCTTATTTTCTGTTAACTTTTTTAATCCCCTTCGAATTTTCTTTTATCAAGGTTAGTTGATTTACTCGTGCAATTGCTTTAGCATCTTCAATGAATTTTGGATTTGCGTGCTCTGAAACCATTCGATTTATGTCTCTGCGCGAATTTCCTTTCTGGGTTTTGTTCCTTGTGTTTTATATTTTATGTTTTTCTCTTTTTTTTTTCCTTTGCAATGAAGATTCATGTTTTGTGCTATGGAAATTCTTAATGTGTGAAATGGCATCATTGATCCTGGGCATCGATTATGTATGTGTAATGCGTTTATCTTGTTTAGTTAAGGATGGTTCTGTAGATTTGGGGAATTGAACTTTCTGAATTTCTCTTTCAACAAGATTATGATTAGGGGATACTTCATGAGTCGTGCATGATAATGTTAATATTCGTTGATTCCTTTGTTTTTTTTAGCTAGTCGAGACAACATATGTTGTTAGTTCACTTAGTTGTGCTAGTTTGTGGTGGCTCAAAATATTCTTTATTTTGGTTGCTGGATAGTTTAAATAGCTCAATAAAGAAAGCTGTAATTGTTTCTTGGCTGAATCTTTCAATTCCTAAATTGTTTTGAATGATTACAAGCATATGTTTTTGGATGCCTTTCAGGTCTGTTTCCCTTTCACCTGCAGATATTGGCCTACACTCGATTTTTTTCTATGAACCAACTCATGTTTTCTGTGGCTTCATAATGGTATTGAAGAGTATCTGTGAGAGGATCATTGGTGCAACATGTTCTTCTAAAAGCTCAGTTGAGACTATAGATAACAGTCAGGTGCCTGCTTCTTTGAAAGTAGGGTCTGGTGAAAGTAAGTATCCTAACACTTCCTTGTGGTCAGGCTTCTTTCCATCTGGTGTTTTGGTCTCTGAAACGCATAGTGAACCATCGCCTTCTGAAAAGAAAGCAGTTTATTTTGGAAATAGTGGGTGGGCAGCTGCTGTGTGGAAAGTTGTTAACAGTGGCTCGATGAGGAGATTTCAAGAACGTGTACTTGGGACAGGGAGGACTGAGATTTCAAGTTCTGATGGTGATATATGGCTTCTGGGTGTCTGCCATAATATTTCACAACAAGAATCAACTGCAAATGTAGATACTAGAAACGAGTTTGCTGCATTTGAGCAAGATTTTTCTTCAAAAATCTTAGTAACATATCGGAAAGGTCTGTCAAATATATACTGTGCTTTATAGGATGTTTCTTTATGTTAGATATTATATTCACAAATATTAATGTACATACATATCTATAGGCTTTGATGCTATTGGAGATTCAAAGTATACTAGTGATGTTAATTGGGGATGTATGTTTCGGAGCAGCCAGATGCTTGTAGCTCAGGTATTGTGCTTTTTATCCAATGGTTGTATTTAACTAAGCTATTGCCACATTGTACCTTAGTATAATCTTCTTTAGCTAATATTTAAAAGGATTAGCATGTGTTGTTATTTAGCTAAGATTTCATGTCTTAAATTTACCTTTTGTATGTATATGAAGATGTGAAGATGGCTTATCCTCTTTTGTAATCTCAATTCTATTCTAATAGAAGTTCTTGTAGTATCCCAGAAAGAAGGAAAAAAAAAAACTCTATATATTAATTCTTGCTTTCTATTATTTATTTATTTAATTTTTTTCTCTGTTTGTGTTCTCTTTCAAAATATAGCAGCTAACAGCATCAAATGGCCTTCCTTGTGTACAGGCATTGCTCTTTCATAAATTAGGTAGATCATGGAGGAAAAATATTGATAAGGTAAGGTGATTGATCTGCAGTGTGTTTTTCTTGTAATCAGATTGTTACTTTTCTATTCATTTGTTGTATGTGTTTCCTTGTTTAATATAAATGCTAAAAGGTTAAGTATGTATTTTCATAATCTGCAGCCACTGGATAAAGAATATATTGAGATCTTACAAAGTTTTGGTGATTCGGAGGCTTCTGCTTTCTCTATTCACAATCTCCTTCAAGCCGGTAAAGATTATGGCCTTGCCGTTGGGTCATGGGTGGGCCCATATGCCATGTGTCGAACATGGGAAGTTCTAGCTCGTAACCAGAGGGAGACAGACAACCTTGCAGAGCAGCCACTTCCAATGGCAATTTATGTTGTCTCTGGAGATGAAGATGGAGAACGTGGTGGAGCACCAGTTGTCTGCATTGAAGATGCATCCAAACGATGTTCTGACTTTTCAAGGGGCAAACTTGTTTGGACGCCTCTGCTTTTATTGGTTCCTCTGGTTCTTGGACTTGATAAAATCAATCCAAGGTGTGTAACTTTTTCAATGTTCTATAGGACTATAAATCAATAGGTATTACTATTAAGGGCACTTATTATAATTTTATGTGATGGTAAATTTTGGAACTTCCAATGCATAACAAAATATTTTTATTCTTATATGAATTATAGAAGTGTCAATTTGTAAACAAAGAGCTTCCTTTATCTGAATACAGTTATATAATTGGCTGCATGTTAAGTCATTGCCACACGAAGATCTAAAAATATAATTTGAAATTTGTTTTGCGTCTACTCTCTTCTTTTTGAATATAGCACTATGACAGTATGACTGATGTATTGTGTCTATAAACCATTATCAGGTATATCCCATTATTGCAATCAATTTTTAAATTCCCTCAGAGCCTTGGTATTTTGGGCGGTAAACCAGGTGCTTCAACATATCTTATTGGTGTTCAGGGTGACAAGGCATTGTACCTTGATCCACATGAAGTTCAGCAGGTACATTATTCTCAACAAATAATTGCCATTTACTGACTTTATTAATTTATTGCACTATTCGGATGTTGGAACTTGTCATATAGGTTATATACTAATGCACTGTCTTAATTTAAGTATATGTTGCTCCATGTTTATTTCCATTTTTGTTTTAGTAAACTTGTACGTCGTATGTTCTCAACCGGCCTAGGTAGTAGCCCTTTAGTTTCAAAAGAAATAGATAAGTCAAAAAGTAAAAGTGAAAAACCAAGAAACCATCTAGGTATCTATCTCTATTTGCAATAAATTATATCAATCAAAACATGATTTGGTTAAATTAAACACAATCTGCCATGATTGTAGTGATGAAATCAGGATGAATCATTGTCCAAAATCGGTTTGGATTATTATGGATAATTATAATCTGATATTCTTTAAAGTTGTGTGTGTATGAGTAATCGTCTATGCTAAATTAGAAAAGGTAAAGCAATTCTTAGGAATTTCTCATCACACACAAGTGGATCAGCTTTGCTTCCTTCACATGACGTTTTAATTTTACAGTAATCTTACTTTTAGCTTCATTGATGGGTAAAGCACCATGATTCAGGGCGATTTCCATTAATAACTTTTTCTTGTTATGAGTTGAAGGTGGCAAGAGCCACATGATTCTGTCAAGAGACAATCTTAACTTATCTATATTATTATGTTTTATATGTTTTTCAGGTTGTCAATATCAATGGGGAATCCCAAGAGACTAGTACCTCCTCATACCATAGCAAGTAGGCTTATTACCAGTATTGATTTTCTTCTTGTTCTTATCTCCTTCATTCTTTGTCTCACTGTGCAAAACTTCTACCAGTGTTATCAGGCACATACCCCTAGATTCAATTGACCCATCCTTGGCTATTGGATTTTACTGCCGAGACAAAGGTTTGCTGGTTTCTTTGCCTTAATTTCATGGCTTAAAATAACTTGGGTAACATCTAAGCTTTCTGTTGACCCTGATAATCTGCTTGTTAATGGTGGCTGTCAGATGATTTCGACGACTTCTGTTCCCGAGCTTCCAAGCTTGCTGAAGAATCAAATGGCGCCCCATTATTTACGGTAGCTCAGTCTTGGAGGTTCTTATCGCAAACCGCTAGTAACAATGGGCCGGGTGGCAACCTTGGATTCCAAGACGATGATTCCGTAGATATGGATGTTGCGAACGAAGCAGGCAACAATGAGGATGATTGGCAACTCCTGTAATTCCAGAGTTGCGCAAGGTTGATTTGAAGTCATGGGTGGAAAAATTTGTTGTTTGATTCTCGTGTGCCTAAGCCTAATTTGTCCGTGTTGTTGATGCCTAGTTTTTGGGGCTCTCCATAATAGGCTATGTAGAAAAGTAAATTATACTGAATATGATTCTTTGGCTTAATTTATTTGCTCATTTGTTGATATAGCTAACTAAGTATTTGTTGTACATTACACGGCTAGTTTCATTCATAGTTGTTGCTTGTACCCTTCTGTTGGTTACAAAGTACAAACTCGTAGTGGGATAATACTTTTGAACTGTCAAATAAATGGTAGAAAATGATTCAGAAATGCTGTCTTGAAACACAAGCTTTAATATAAAGTATAAACTTAATGCAAAATGGTTTCTTTAACATACTTTTTTTTTTATAATTTGTTTTAACCTAATGTAATGAGATTGAAATGAATGAGTCAATGAGATAGGAGAGATTTAACTAGAATGTTAATAGTTGAGAAAAGCAACAAGAAAAAAAATGGAAGACTTGGAATTTGATTGTTGAATATTCTTCTTATTTGCATATGATGTTTAGATAAAAAAAAAATTGCTACATTTGTAGCAATTCAATGTCTAAGGGTTTGATTTCAACGCCTTGCAAATCATTAAATAACTCTGGGAAACATTCGTGGTTTCTAGTCAACTTGGGTTGGTCATATGATTAAATCACTCGTCTGTTTAAATAAGCATTGGGAGTTTAAATTTTATTTTATACATGCAATAATTTATTAATTAATAACAACAAATTCTTAACTATAAGAAATATCATAAAAAATCGAAGGAAAAAAAAAAAAACCATTTATGGCCTCTAATTGAAAAGAGTAAAAAACAAAAAAAAAATTTCTAAAATCATAATTCATGATAACAAGCATAATATAATAACTAAGTTCTAAAAATTGAATTGGACCAGTTCGTTCAACTGAATTAATTAAAACCAATCTTTTAGTTAATTTTGCTGAGATGAAAAATTATTTAGTAAATAAAAAACCGGTCGAACCCACGCTTAACCAGTCTGACCCGAAGTCCCGAACCCACTATTAGTGAATCTGTGAATGTCATCCATAGCCCCATACATAAGAAGAGAGACATTGCCCTGGCAGCCTCTCACCCCCACCTTCTCCATCGCCGAACTATTCTCCGTCGCGCAGAGGCTGTCGTCGCCGCTGGCATTGCCACAGAACCCTCAAGTCGCCGCTGGATTAGCCTCACCCTAGCCTCCCACTTCTCCCGTTGACGTCGCTCACCTTCACAGAACCCCCGCTCACGTTCGTTCTCTTATCGCCGGCGCACCTCAGCTCCGTTGCGGTCCTCTTTCCGGCGTCGCTCACGTTCGTTCTATCCTCGTCGTCTCTCTCTGTTCAAGCTCTCTCTCTCTCTCTCTCTCTCTCTCTCTCTCTCACCGTGTAAGCCTCCACTGCTTCTTCAGTTTCATTAAGGTGTTTGATGTAGGTGTAAAGATAGGATTACTAGCCCTAAGTTTCATTTGGTTTTGATAAATCCAATGTTATTCTTCAGTTTTACCTAACAGGTTATTCTATAATTCTATTTTCTCGATTCAAACTTCAGTTCATAGCATATTAGAGAAACACATCACAGAAAATTTTTGGGTCATAATTAATGTCTATGTCACTTGCAATAATGCAATCTACCCTATAATTTCTAGACTTGTATGATTCATAGATTCAATTTTGAAGAATTCAAATTCATTTCATGATAGAGATTGAATATTATTTAACGACTGAACTATTTTGCAAATTGTATTAGCGAGACATTTCTGTACTAAAGTTTTCACCAACTAAAAATTTAATTGCTTTAAGAGATTTTGAACTTGTGACCAGAAGGAACCACAAACTAAGTGAGCGACTCATTAACAACATCATCATTAGTTTTTTTTTTCTCTTTGGACATCTGAGTATATTTTGACCGATCTCCATTTGTCTGTTCTCTGTTTTGGTATTTTTGGCTCTTTCCTTTTTGATAGATGAGACTTGCATCATCTTTTTTTTTTTCTCATGTAATGTAACGTGGGTATTGTTTGTTGTGGGGGGGGGGGGATTATTGAGGCTTGGAATTTTAGTTGGTCATGGCCAGGGAGGGCATTTGATTGTTTCGAGGCAGGGATAGGTGTTCATATGATGAATATATGAAGATGAGCAGGTACAGATAGAGCGATCATGCTACTTATTTTTGTTTCTCATAGTGCTCTGAATTTTGTTTTTAGTTTTAGTTTTTTTTTTTTTTTTTTTTTTTTGTGTTTACTTGTTCTGTTTTGTTTGTTGCAAGATTGATTGTTTGGTTGTGTTTGTGTTTTGTAGCCTTTTCTCACTGCCTGTGCATGGGATTGTAGTGAGTGAGCGAAGTATAAACAAGAAAGAAGAGTTATTATATGAAATATTGAAATTATCAAATATTAAATTTTATTTTATATTTAATTAAACCGGTTCGATTATGGTTTGAATCTGGTTAGACTATTGAACTATTAAACCCATCATTTGATCGGTTTATTGACCGATTCGGTTTTTGCAACTTTGATAATAATTAAAATCTCGACTTTACTTTTCGATCCACTAAATTTTATTGAATCTCTATTACATCAAATAATCTATCATTTAAATTTTGTTAAGATTTTAGCTGCTTAGCGAGTAACAAACAATTGAAACTAGTTCTCCCCCGACAACTACACAGAATTATCTAGCCATTTCTTTTTCATTCTTTTGCAGTGAACGATTCCATTCTTCATCAATCAAGGTGCTCACTCTTACACTAAACACAGATCTCACTCTTACGCTAAACACAGATCTCACTCTATCTTCTATCTTCCCTCTTCTCTTCATCTGCGTTTAGATTCGGAATTAATAAAAAAAAGGTACTGTCTCAAACTTTACTGAGCTCGATGTTATTTTACACAATGTAGCATCTTAACGCATCAGAATTCATACACCTTTGCTGAATCCATCAAATTTCTCATACTTTGTCCCTTTTTGTGTACAGCTTCGGAAGAAAAAAAAGATGGATCCACCGTCAATGCTGTATAGCCAGCTCAAGGTTCGTGATTTCTCTCAGATTTTGTGTTTCTTGACTATGAATTTTCTTGGGTCACGATCAAAATCTCCCCTTCCCTTTTTTTTATGTGTTGTGGTTCTGTGAATGTGTTAACAGGCTGCAGAACCGTTCTTCCTGTTAGCGGGTCCTAATGTGATTGAATCAGAGGAACACATTATGAAGATGGCTAAGCACATAAAGACTATTACATCTAAGTATGCTATTGTTCTCTATTAAGGAACTTTTTCATCTTTTGGTTTCATGGTTAAAAGATTGAAGCTGATTTGATTGAAATCCAATAGGGAATAACTGTAGCGCCTAAGTTGAATTATACAAAAATTGTCAGTAGTTCAATAAGTATAATCATGACAATCATCCCTGTGGGTTTGCAGCTAAATTCTTTGTAGTATTTTGTGTGAAGTTAAATCCCTTTTTCTTTCCTAATACACATGCTCTAACTTTGTGTAATTTAAAAAGTTTCGCTATAATGGCAACTACTTGAAATGCGGAACTCTTTTACTTATTGTTTCCCAGAATTGCATCTAGTATAGGAGTTTGCACTCGTTACAGGCACTGTGGGCTGAGATATCGAACCTATGTAATTCTAAGAGTGATGTTGGTCAGTAAAACTAACACAACACATGATATGGATGAGAGGGAAAGGACCTTCACGTGACAAGGAATCAAAATTAAATTTGTAAAATATAATGTCGGGCAGATGGTTTGTATCTTTGTTGATAAAGAGTATGTGTGTCTTTCAGAGTTGGCATCCCATTGGTTTTCAAATCAAGCTTTGATAAGGCTAACAGAACATCATCAAAATCTTTTCGTGGCCCAGGGATGGTTGAGGGATTGAAGGTTATGATTCTATTACTTTTTATTATGATATATTGCTTTTGTCATTTGCATTTTGAGGATTACAGTAGGAACACTTGTTTGAAAACAGGTGTAATTGCTGAATTCCATATAATAGCAAAGCTATTTTGTGTAGTTGAACTATTTCTTCCTTTAATTTTGTTATGTTATAATTTCAGATACTTGAGAAGGTTAAAGTAGCATATGACCTCCCTATAGTAACAGATGTGCATGAGTCCATCCAGGTAACATGTTTTACTTTTACTAAATTTAGCCTTCGGGAATTATACAAGTATTATGGTAATGTCATTATTTGGCACACGATCCAGGCTTGTCAAAATGTTGTCTTCAATTTTGGATCCTGATCTACCTTTAACAGATTTATCTTTTCTTTGGCAGTGTGAAGCAGTCGGCAGAGTTGCAGATATCATTCAAATTCCAGCATTCTTATGCCGTCAAGTAAATATTCTTTACATCAAATTTTAGTATCAATTGGATGGATATAAACTTAAGTAGATGTGATCACATCAATTCTTTTTTTGTGTTTTGCCTCTAATGACAGACAGATCTTCTAGTTGCTGCAGCCAAAACTGGGAAAATTGTCCACATCAAGAAGGGCCAGTTTTGTGCTCCTTCCGTGAGTATGCTGTCCCGCTATGTTGCAAGTTTTAATAATCAACAATTACTTAAGCTCAGTAAATATTCGCTGTCTTTTAGTATTCTCATGTTTTATAATGTTCATATAAATAGGTCATGGCAAATTCAGCAGAGAAGGTTCGGTTGGCTGGAAATCCTAATGTTATGGTTTGTGAGAGAGGAACTATGTTTGGATACAGTGAGTTATAACATCTATTATGAGGTCTTCTATATGCTTTTGGATGATGTTATTCTTTGAAACCGTTCAATATCATGAATTGCTTTCTGTTTCCACATGTTCTAGTTTCATTTTAATCTTGTGTTCTTTTCACTTATATGATTTAATTTGAATCTATATTTTTCTATTTAAGTGATCCATAGCACATTCCCTCCTATAATCAAAATTTTTAACATGCATTTGAGGTTTAACTTTGCTCAAAGAATGTCAGCACTGCAATTGATTGTCCTCTATCATTCTATTTTCAAAACCCAGAATTGATTAAATTCGTTGCCTTTTTATATAGATGATTTGATTGTTGATCCACGTAACCTGGAGTGGATGAGAGAAGCCAATTGCCCTATTGTAAGTTAATATTTGTTTTATTATATGCTTCTCATTAAGATGAACTATTTGAATCTTTCTATGCTTTCTTATTCAATGGAAGGTTATAATATGTTAGGGAGAAAGGTATCTCCCTTTCTGAACCATTTATTTGATGATAGAATTACACTTCATTAAATAGGATGAATCCATGTGAACAAAATCAGCCAGACTGGCACATGTTAATATGGTCAAAGTTGCTTTAAAGACCAACTCTAAGCTGCATCACTTCCCTCTCTATATCTTAGAAGAACGATGATTTCATAATCCCCCAAATTGTTTTCCTTGACGTAATTACATTACCTAACATGCACAGATGGCGCTCTCCAATCTTCTTTCGTAATTTTTTTTCCGCTTTTCCTGTTGATATTTTTGTCAATGATACTGGAGTGTTTTGTTCACATCATCCCCAAGGAATAATATTTTTATATGTTCAATATGCGAATAAACTAAGAAGAAAACCAGACGGAATGCATTTTCCAATTTATGAGAATAAGATTGACTTCATTATTCCTTTTGCCGTAACTCTAGAGAACTACTCATCACAGGGTCTTTCGCCATTATATTAATATTTGGGTCATGGTGAAGTTTCTTGCCACTGCCTTTTTATGCCATTTTCCCCTGGAGAACTCAAATATTTATTCAATGTTTATCCCAGGTAGCTGATATAACACACTCACTGCAACAGCCTGCTGGAAAGAAGGTGGGTTTGTAGTTGGACTTTTAGTAGTTTGTATTTTGCAACACAACAGTTGTCTCATATGAATATCTTTTTCTCCTTGCATTCTACTTGTTCTCCCCAGTATTTAATGTTATGTAAATGCTTTATATGCGAAAGTGTTCCTTGTTTAATTTCACTAACTGTATTATAGAGCAAAGTGCTCTTTTCAGATTCATGATGTCAAAAGTTCATTGGCTTCTATGCATTGTTGATTCATGAGGATCATTGTGTATTCAGTACACCTGCCTCATGTTACCTTTCTTTTTTTACATTTGAACACTGGAGTCACACAAGATCTGTTTCTACTGTGAACCCAACTATCATACCAGATTTCTTTAGTTCCAGCTTTTAACATTCTGCTTTCATGTCTAGTTGGATGGCGGTGGTGTTGCAAGTGGAGGTCTTCGAGAACTAATACCTTGCATTGCAAGAACTGCAGTTGCTGTAGGAGTGGATGGGATTTTCATGGAGGTACAAATATTAGTACTATTTTTTTAGGGGGGTCTTACTGGGATTATTATTAAAAGAAAGTAGTTCAGGGTAAACTTTAAGGCTTGTATTTAGTTTGTTCATCAAACAACTTCTAAATGCCTTCTTGGTTCTTTAGGTACATGATGATCCACTGAATGCACCTGTTGATGGTCCAACACAGTGGGTGAGTTGTTACTTGTCAAAATCATTCAAATTTACAGGACATCATTTTGCCAACATTTACTTTTTCTTCGATGCTTCTGAATATTAATGAACTATATGTATTATCTCCTTATTTGACAGCCTTTACGCCACTTGGAGGAGTTACTTGAAGAGCTTGTAGCTATTGCTGTAAGTTGTTTCTTGAAACTCATGATTGTATTTTTGCCCCCTAATAAAAAGGGTGGTACTTGCAGCAGAAAGTATTGGCATTTGACTCATAAAATTGTTTTATGAGTGTATGATTTTGCATGTGTCATGCTAATATAAAAAATCAATAGATTGAGGGAAGAACTTAAAATTTGAATTCCCTTTTCATTTCCTACTTTTTATTCCATACTTCCTCTAACAAAAGAAATGGACAAGTAAAATTACTGAATATTTTCAAAGTAATTATTGTTTTTGCTTTTTGTATTTGGGTATCCCTTATCCTCCAATTTTTATTATCCTTTTCCTCATATTAATGAAATTCTTTTTTTATTAAAATAGAAAATTGAAGTGATTATGCATTTATTTACCTTTTAGCAGGTGAAAGATTTTTTGTGTATTTTGTTTTGCATTTGAGTTCTGAACTTTTATATGTGATTGACTCTTCTGACATATTGTAGAGGGTAAGCAAAGGGAAGAAAAAATTCAACATTGATCTCACACCATTTCGTGAATAGCAAGAATGGTAAGAAATTATTCATATTTTTACTCATTTTGCGTTTTTTGATAATATAGATGATTAAGAATCCTTTCTTAATCCTTTCTCTCTTACTAATAAGAAATACTAAGAAGCATGCAATAAAAAGTGACACATGTTTCTGGAACCATCAAAAGGATGCAGAAGCAAAGTTTTTACATATTGTCTAAAATATCCTACAAAAGAAATGTGCAAATTATTTGTTATTTCATTGGTAGAGTAATCCATGATGTTACAAATTCAGATTGTGAGAAAACTTCAAGCACAAATCCAAACAAGTTTCAAATTACCAAAGTCTTCTAGCAAAGCAACAAATTATTCAAATATAAATACTCTAAACAACCACATTACTTGCTATATGTTTCATCTATTTTAGAGTGAAAATGCTTACATATTTTATTGTTTATACTAACATAAATTCTGATTTTGCAGGTGATGATTTCCTGTTATTAAAAATATAATTCCCTGAGGATTGGCCTTTATAAGATCAGATTGTTTTAAGGTTGAATGTACGATTATCCTTGCACCCCATCACAAGTTCAAGCCCCTTATAAAGGAGTGCTTATCCTGAAAGAGAGATTACTTGAAGTAGTGACACATCCGATTATTATTTGTCACAGATTCTATGTAGCCTTTCAAATCATTGCAATTTCTAGAAGCAATGTGGATCTAGAAAGTTAAGTATTTTAATGTGTGATGTTTTTTCTTTATATACTAGGCTTCAAATTCTGTAGTTAATTATACGAATGATTACTTTTAGTAATGCAAAATGCAGCTAGTTTCTCTTGAATCTTAATGATGGGGTTTCGCTTTCTGTAATGGAATTACGCATAAAAGGAACATAACATTTGTGAACCTAAAACCCGAGGCTTTAACAATTGAAGGTTCATAACTTTTTTACTAGCAATGATAAGAAAACAAAAGGGTGCTGGCACAATGGTAAAGGTATAAGTTAATAGCCAAATTCGTCCCAATGGTAAAGGTATAAGTTAATAGCCAAATTCGTCTCTAAAAGATAAGATATTTTTCAAATTCATCTCTAAAAGATTTTTTCAATTAAATTGGTCGTTGCAAATTAATTATATTTGTCCTTCAGTCACTCTATTAATAATTCTTTTCAAATATTGATGTTATAAAACGTTAATTGATAACATATATAATACCTAATATGTCTAATTGGATATTGATTAAATATATTTATGAAAATTTATTAATTTAATCATTTTTTCCCATTACAAAAATCATATTCTTAATATGACCTAATGACTAAATTGATAGATTTTCGTAAATATATTTAGTTAACGTTTAATTAAACATATTATGTGTCAATGATTAATTTGACTATTAACCCGTAAAGTTATTCTACAACCTAAAGAATGATTTGCATTCAAATCTTTGAAATCATATTAGAGAAGATATCAATATTAGAAGTAAATGAAAATTAGGTCTTTGAAATTTCAACTTCAGACTAATTAGACTCGAGAAAAAAGAAGTAGCAATTCGTTATCTACAGAGATGTGTTTAGTTACTACTATATGAGTATGAAAATGATATCATTTTAGATAGTGAAGTATTCTTCTAAATTTTTATATAATCCTTAATAATAAAATATATATTTTAAATTTTTTAATAATTGTTAAATAACAATTCTTTAATTTTATTTATTAATTAGTCCTTTGTAATTGTATATTATCTAATTCTAAAATCTATATTTAATTTTATAAATTATTATTTTATTATTCATCATTTATTTTATCTTTATAATTCTATTATTAACAATTGATGTTTCATAAGTATATATTTTCAATCTCTTTTTCAATTTTATTTTGAGTTTGAAATTTTAATATTATCTTTTTTAATCTAAGAATTATAAAATTATTAATCTTAAGATTGAAAAAGATAAGATTTATTCACTCTTTTAATTTTTATCTTAATATTTCAGTTCAAATTTACATTTAAATGAAATCTTTTTAGTGTTTAATTCTAAAATGTTATAGATAAATTAGAATTATATAAACTCTCAGGATAAAATTAATTTATCTTTTACAAATATTGAATATAAAAATTATGTTTTCATGAAATTTTGTTTTATATCTTGCTATTACTTTCTCTTTACAAATTCACTCTCATTAATTTAAAAAAAAAAAGAGTGATTTGGGACAAATATTAGAGAATTATACTTAGCAATTCTTATTTAAGAAGGTTTGTTTCTGCTATTTTAGATTTTGAAAAAAAAAATACCCTTTTAACAAAGAAAAAATAATATTTTTGTTTAACGCTCTAACATCATCTTTTAGAAAATCAGAAAATGCCAAAAATAGCTCAACACATAATATTTTTGCTTTTCCTATCATATTAAAGTTTTATTATGCAAAATATATATAATAGAGAGTTTAATTTACATAATATAAAATCATTTTACTATGCCTAATTAAAACTTTTTTTGTTACTTGACTGTTGACTATTACATGCACCCATAATTTATTTCCTTTGTTTAAAGAAAAGTGCTTAAGATATTTCTTTTAAAAAATTACTAAGTGCTTTAGATAATTTTAATTAAATTTTTAATTTAATTTTAATATACCCACTATTAAAGATTACATGTTCCCATAAAAAAAAAAAAGAAAAGATTACATGTTTTGATAGGAGATTATTTTGGAGATTTTTGCAGATTCAACATAAGAATATATGCTCACCATTTTAATTAAATTTTAATAAATAAGAAAAAGGGGAAAAAAATTCGTCAAAGTAAAAACTGAGAGACAGGTTCACTCTCGTTTTCTCTGTATTTTCTAGGGTTTTTCGTGTTCCTCAATCTTCGATTCACCTTATCTAGGGTTTTCGGTTCTTTTTTAACCCAAATTTGCTCTATTCTTCGTACTCAGCAATTGGATTCCCTTCCAATTTTTATTGTCTCTTCAGCTGGGACAATCCTTTCTGGTTTTGTTTTGGGTTCTTCCACGTTTCTGATCTCGTCGCAAAAGGTCAATTTTTTTTGTTCGAAAAAAGTATTTCCTTCAACCCTGTTGAGGAAAAAACTGTGAACAATGCCGCAACGAACAGTGAAGAAAGGTGCTGCGGCGAAAAGAGCGAAGACCGCCCTTGAAAACAACAACCATACTGACAACCTTGGGCAAGAGCCTGAAACTGCGGAAGCGGTTGTGAATAATCATGAAGAAGAAGAAGAAGACATAGCTAATGATGAGAAAAGTGTTCTTTCGGATGAGAAGCTCGATGATGTGAAGAGTAAGTTCTTTTACCTAATCTTTTTTTTAATATATAAATATTGTAATTTGGGAGATTTTCATTTGGATCATAGGAGTATGTGAAATATTATTTCCAATTAGGTTATGCTACATACTGGAGCTGTTAACAGTTATAATTTGATCAGGGGCTTGTCCAAAGTTTCTAACTTTTGCTTATGTTAGACCTCTAAAATAGTGATCACGTGAATTAGTATGGAACAGATATCTTAACATGATTATATGGAACACTTTTCTTATTATAGTATGGAGCTATAGAAATTAGTGCGTGTCCCTTCTCTCAATTTGGAAATTATGGAAACTTTTGTAGCAAATAAAGAATTTCTTTGATGGATTACAATTACATGGCTGTGTCACTCTAACCATTCTTATGGTTTCAATTTTTGTTTCATTAGTTGGATGTTTATGGTGTTGATAGTGCGTTTATTTTCTTGGGTTGAGGGGCAGGTCCTTTCTTTCCCTTCCCTTGTGCCTCGTGACTTGGCATTACTGTTGGAAATATTTTGAATTGAGAATAATTAGGGCGGATTAAGGATTTTGGACTTTTATCGTAATTTAACTATTACTATGATTTTAGGAAAGAGTTTATTGACTGGGATGATTTAAATATTTATTTTATGGCAGACAAAGAAGAGGAGGTTAAGGAGTCCATAGATGAATATGAAAAAGATGAACAGTTAGATTTTGAGGATAACTATCCTGAGTATGAACCTTTAGAGGACTATAACGGAGTTGACTATGATGAAAAGGAAACTGAACAAGACGAGCATCAGGAGGTTAGAGATGAAGTAGAGGAAGAGTGTGAAGTAGTTGCAGGAGAAGATGATATTTCAGGTGATGAAGAAATTGAATACGTTTATGAAGAAGTTGAGGTTGATGAGGATGATGAGCATAATGATGAGGAACATGATCATTCGTCACGGATGGCTGATGCGGAGCAAAAGGAGCACCCTGAAGGTGTAAATAAGAGACACAAGCAGAAGGAATTTGAAGTATTTGTCGGAGGCTTATATAAGGATGCTACTGAGGAGGATCTGAGGAAGGTTTTTGGTGAAGTTGGGGTAATTACTGAAGTCAGGCTGATGATGAATCCTCATACTAAAAAGAACAGAGGATTTGCATTCTTGCATTTTGAAACTATTGAACAAGCTAAAAAAGCTGCAACAGAGCTGAAAAATCCAGTGGTAATATTTGATATTCTAATGATTTAAGCTGGTTTAAAATTGTCAGCATATTAAATCATGTGTTCTCATCGCTGCAATTTCAGATTAATGGCAAACAATGCCGTGTTTCTCCCGTTCAAGACAATGATACCATCTATTTGGGTAATATATGCAAGACATGGAAATTAGAAGCAGTAAGTTATTTTCCTGGCCTATCGGTTGCCTCCTTCAAGGCTTGAGTTATGCTTACTCATCAGAAGTTTTTTTAGTTTCTAACTATTCATGCAATTTCTGGTGCCAGCTAAAAGATAAGCTGAGACATTATGGGGTTGGAAATTTTGAGAACCTGACTTTAGTAGAAGACAGTAACAATGAAGGAATGAACCGTGGATTTGCATTTTTGGATTTTTCATCTCGTTCTGAGGCTAGGAAAGCCTATACACAACTGCAGAAGAGAGATGTTGTGTTTGGAGTTGATAAGCCAGCAGAGATTTCATTTACAGACTCCTTTATTGACCCAGTTGATGATATTATGGCACAGGTAATCTTCTGAATCTGAATTCATTGCTTTTGCTGAAGGTCATGAGATGGAACTGCCTACTATAATTCTTCAATGTTATTGAAACATTTGGACTGTTTGTGAACGTTTATGCTGGCATAGTGGCTAACTTTTGTTGGTAGACTATATTTTTGGTGTATAATATCTAAATCCATCTGGTCGGATAAGAGTTGGTTGCTGTATTTTTTGGTGCTATATAATTGTCTTAATTCTGATTTTTGATAAAAAATCACTGGGTTTACCTTTTCTGTTTAATAAGTAAACTTCTAAGGATTTAATAGTTTTGGGGGTGTACTCGATGAAAATTTGGTAGCTTTAATTTGGGGACAGTTAGCAGTTTATCCTTGCCATGGTCTTTGCTAATTAGCTGATGATGTACCTGCATTTCATAATAAAGTGACCTATGATTTTTTTCTGGCATAGCTGATCAAGTTTATTCATGTTTCAGGTTAAAACTGTATTTATAGATTCCCTGCCTCCTTCATGGGATGAAGATTATGTCCGAGATCTTCTTAAGAAATATGGGGAGATCGAAAAGATTGAGCTTGCTAAAAACATGCCAGCTGCCAGTAGGAAGGATTTTGGATTTGTTACGTTTGGTACACATGCTGCTGCCGTGGAATGTGCTGGTAGCATTACCAGCTCAGGATTGGGTGAAGGTGACAAGAAGGTATGTTTTGGATTTTAAATACAATTTCCGTGTGCAACTGCCAAATGAGGTTTTTTTAAATCCATCTGACCCCTTTTCAGGCAAAAGTTAAGGCTAGATTGTCAAGGCCTCTTCGGAAAGGCAGTAGAAAACATGTTAGCCATGCGGCCTACAGTTCTGGTCGCAATTCTGGAATCTTAGCAAGGCCTTCAAGAGCTAGACCTGCACCACGTAGTCTTCCTGCTCGCATGGTAAGACGAATTGAAAGTCATGTTCCACCTGTTAGGCCTTTTAGTGTGATGGATAGACGGCCTGTTAGTGTGAGAGATAGACGACCTGTTATGTCTATGTCACTGAGATCAAGGCCAGTGTCTCATCTAGCCAGATCCTCTGAGAGGAGATTGAGTAGTAAGTATTATTCTTTTATTTATTTATTTTTGCCAGACTTCTGTTGTTAACCTTTCTTTATGACCAATGCTACATTGTCTCTTTAGCATCTGGATATCCAAAAAGTAGCATGAAGAGAGACTATGGTCTATGTGAGGAATTGCCACCTCCAAGAAGTAGAGTTGCTGTAGATTATGGGTCTAGGATGTCCTCTCAAAAACACCTCTCCTACAGGGATTATCCAGCCCATGGCTCTCGCTACCCTGAGCTGCGTAAAGGTACGTCTCGTACTTCAGCAGCTGCACCTATGAGAAGTTATGTGGATGATGGCTATGGCCAAAGATTTGAGAGGCCTCCTCTTTCTTCTTCCCATTTTAATCACCGTGAAGGACACTCCCGTGATTATGAGACACTGTCGGGTTCGAAACGTACTTATTCTGTCATAGTAAGTATTGTATGTTAACTTTGAGGATTTTTTTAATGGTGTTACTGTTTCTTTAGTATCCTTCCCTTCTTCGGAAAACTAAATTCTTACACTTCCATTTGTCATCAGGATGATGCCCCTCCTCGATATGCTGATACTGGTGCTCGCCAGTCAAGATCACGTTTGGACTATGAGTATGGGGGTAGTACTTCACAATATGGAGATGCCTATGGCGATAGGTTAGTTTCCTCAAAGTTTATGTTCTTGAAAAAAAAAAAACTTTGCTGTTTGCTGGCAACTTACTTCTTACATTTTGATTGTAGACTTGGAAGATCTAGTCTGGGCTATAGTAATGGCAGGAGTTCTATATCTACTCGAGACACTCATGGAATGTATAGCAGTCGGCAGAGCACAAGTTACAGTGCAGGTAGATTTTGTTACAAATGATATGATGATGATGATGATGATGATGATGATATATAATCTAATTTTCTTGGTTTTCGTATCTTGATGTCAGGTTCTTTTGGCGGAAGTGATCGTGATTTGTACTCAGCAAGTTATGGTGGTGATTACATATCTCGTGGCAGTGATGTAATGTTACTTTCCTATCTCTGTTTGATGAAGTGTTGTATATGGTATATTCTATACTTGTATTCTTATATTGTGTTGGTGTTGCAGGCTGGTGGCAGATCATATTCGTCAATGTATTCCAGCAGGGGTGTGGGTGGTAGTAGCAGCTATATGAGTGGTAGTAGATCTAGGTCGTATTACTGAGGTGAGTCCATTTCATAACTCCTCGTCATTACATTGTTTCTTTTAACTACATGATGATTGATGAGTTCCCAATACAAATCAATCTCCTTTGCCTAAGAAATTTTCCATCCTCAAATGGTATCTTCTATATGTTTCCACAAGGGAGTATGACTGGCGAAGATTGCACACCTGGTCACTAGTAAATTTGTCGATGAACAGATCTATGTACAAAGATGAAGCTGCTGGTAGGATATGGATTTCGAAGCTTTATGCACATTATGATGCCTAGTTGCCTAGCAAAGTTGGGGACTCATTACAAAATGAACGTCATGTCAATTCAGGCTATCTTGGAGCTTATTTGGACATATCATAAGTTATTTAGTTTATGCTGTAAATACTGAAGTTAACTAGAGCTGGAGACCGGATGCTGAGTACATGATGTGTAGTTAGGCTTCATTTTATAGGAAATCCACTGCTATATGTTCTGTTGATTTGGCCACAGATCAAGGATACTGATGTTTCTTTAGGGTAAAAGGATTGCTGGAATTATTTCATGATGTCATACAGTTGGTTTCTTTTCCATCACAACAGAGATGAATTATTACTTTCATATTTTTTGCAATCACCTGATTATGAGCAGCTGCGAACTCCTCATCACTATTGAGCAACCACAGGTGGTGGTTTGAGGACTATTTAAGCTATAAATCAAGGATAGATTATCATATCCTAAAAAGCATGATGCACTTGCAACACATACCACTGTAGTGATTCTAAGTTAATGATTTTACACTTAAGATCATTAACTCGAGCCCCCCAATTCTTTTTCTCTCTAATGCAATTATTTTCCAGTCCAAATGCATTACTGTCTGTACAGCCTTTGCTCTCAGCTACATCATTGGAAAATGCAACTTGAAGTATGTATAGCAGCAGAAAAGGATTGATTATAGCAGAGCAGACAAGGATGATTATCATCTGTTATAGGTTCTGGATTCCGATAACTTAGTGAAGCCGCGGATTATTTTGCATACTGCTCGATTCATCCAAAACCGATGCCCCAATAGCAAACTTGAAACTAGCTAAAATATGTAGGAATTTGTTCACAATTTGGACTTGCTCCCGTCATGATTTTCTTATGCTCAGAGGAGTTTTTGGTTTCCAACTATTCAAATTCCCATGCCATATTGATGGTGTTAAAGCAGCAAATACAAATTTGCTATTCATATTCAGATTCAGATTCTAAAGGACATTCGATTCTGGTGTCCAAAAATATGTGAATCTTTGCATGTGGAATTGGTCATGCAAAGCTTGAGAAGATTCTTGAATGTTTTCCTTTCCTCTTACTATACTTTACCACTTTGTCCATATTTTCACCGTCAGTGTGCTTGAATTAGCATACATTAAGCATAAAACCAGAGCTTTGGTAAAACAATTTCATTCAATGCAATTGTAAATTCTGGAAAATACTGCTCTCGAGTTTTTGTTTCCCCAATTGTTTTACTATCCACAATTGTATAGAAAGGAGCTGTAAATAATATATTATTGCTTCCTTTGTTTTAGATCAATAATATCACCGTTAATAACAATAATGGAGGGTTTTGTGAAGGGTTTTTGACATGTACTAAGGCAACCATGATAAGTATACGTTAAAATCAGCTATCAAAATCAGATATTATTATAGAATACATATTAAAATATAAAATATACATTAAGAATAAATAAAATTATACATATATTTATATACAAATATATTATGATTAATTTTAGTGGTTTTTTTTTTAATGTGTAAATAGTATTTTTGTTTTTAGGCATAAATGAATTTTTTTAAATTTTTTATTAGAAAAAAATTTAATTTTAATATATTATTATTGTAAATTAATTTTATACGTACATTTAATTATGTAATATTATATTAATAAAAATAATTATTTTTTATTTTGACCACGCACATAATTATCTAAAAGAACGAATTTAATTAAATAATTATATAAAATACTAAATAGTTTATGCTGTATCAAAATTTAAAAAAAATGATTTGTATAAGATGATTCACTCCTAATGCAAGATGATGGATACAAGTACAACAATTAAATTCATAACAATTTTTTTATGATAAAAATCATCTTAAAATAAGGAAGACTACAAATGAATGAATGATCATAAACTAAGATTTTTGTAGTAAAAAGTATAAAGACACCGCGACAAATCTTCTAGGCTTAATAATAAGGGGGAAATTCTGTTTGGGGAAAAAAGTGAAAAAAAAAAAAAAAGAAAAAGGCAAAAGGGGAAAATGGGTCGCTATTTTTGTTAAGAAAGCAATCACCTTTGAGTTTAGTTGCCAAGTTAGTTCATCATGACATCCTGCAAATGTGATTGCGCTTGTTCTCGTTTCTTCACGATCCTTCGTTCCCCAAATCATAGAAAAATTCTGCCTCAATCGAAAAGGAAGAAGAAGAGAACGAAAATCCACAACACAATTTCCTCTGTTGTCGAAAAGTTTGCACCATAATCTGAAATGGGTCGTCGGCAAAATGACTCAGGTTTCGGTAAATTTACCCTTTTGTCCCTCTTCCTGATGGGTGCTATCTCCTGCTTGGCGGTATACCTGTTTCTCACTGTGGTTTTCAGTCCCAACAACACTACTGCATCTCTTTCTTCAATGGAGCACGTTGATGGGGTTGATGATTTGCTGAACCATGAAGAAGGAGGAGGAGAAGAAGAAGAAAGGCCATGTTGTGATGGGGTTGAGCATTTGGAGCTATGGGGTGATGCCGTTAAATGGGGTAGTGATTTTAGGGTAAATTCTTCTAAGGAATGTTGCATGGCTTGTAAGAGGATGTGTAGAGGTGATGGTGGAGCTTGTTTGTGTAATTCATGGGTGTTTTGTGGTGATAGAGATGCATGTGGACCTAGATTTGGTGAGGTATTGCTATGAATTCTGCATTTTTGTTAGCTTAGTACTATTGAATTCTGTACCTATCATGGATGTTGATAATATGCTTATGAAAAGTGAAAAAAAAATGGAATAATATGATGTATCTAGCATCTAGGCTTATGTTTAGTGTCCTTTTTTTATACCTCATGCATGAGCACAATTATGTTACTAGAATCATACATTGGTTGATCCACTTATTTGATTGGTCAGTTAATTTTGTTTTGGTAACTGGAACTTGATGATTTTGAGAACCTTTGACTGACAGCTACTATAGTGTACCTGTCTATTATCATGTAGCATTTGGCAGAGTTGGTTGGTTGATGCAAATACTTAATAGTCTCTTTTTAACTGTCTTACATATAAAAATTCATATTTTTTTTCAGTTTTCTAGATCATATCAAGAATGTTTATTTTGTCATAATTAAGCATTTCTTAATGGAATTACGCACCATATCAAGATCTAGGTTCCAGCCTGGGACTCTTCCAATATTGCATCCCATTTGAAACTGGTTGGGTTGGTATTCATGAGGTGTATAGAGTAGCTGCTGTTATGTAGCTTCCAGTTGACCAAAAAGATGTGTATGATTTTATTTTATTTTTCTGTCTTATTAAGGGATTATGATTTATATTTTGGAATTTTGATTGGGCATCATAGTGGCTTCATTATAAAGACATACAATTTAGTAGGTTTAGCATACTATTACTTCAGATGAACAACTCTTTAAGGTCAAAGGATGAGATATTCCTGTATTTGAGGTTTAGAGTTTTAATGCACTTTTCCTAATACTTTTATGTTACCTCCTCTCGTTTCAGTGTTGGTTAAAAAGACAGAAGGATGCATTAAACCCTGAACGACGAGACTTGGGAGATAAAGTGATGTGGACTTCTGGTTTAGTCTTTGATAAGGGAGAGGTAGGATTGCTATATGAATATGATGTGATTAGTTGGTACTGCACATACTAATCTGAGATATCTATCTTTATCAACTTTTCATGGTTTCAAAAATTATATAAGAAGAAATTTACAGAACAAAGTGAAAATGACTACAAAGCCAAGGGGGATAAGGAATCCTCCTTAGCATAAGTACTCTGAGCCTACTGGAGCTAGTGTACATTTATTTAATTTGTTTTCTTCTATGATCTAGAACTAGAAGAGAAGAGTCACTTAATTATCATAACTGAGTATGTATAAATTGTTTCTTTTTCATAATCTTAAAGTCTTAACATTATTAAGGTACATCTCATTTCTGTTAGAAATCTATTTGATATATAATCCACGCCCTATGTTTATGACAAAATATGCTGATAATCTGTTTCCACTATATTGTATCTTGTGCTCTTACTGTCTTAAATGTATGTCTTTCAGCTGTATATTTATCTGTTGCTTGTATGTTTGTAATTTCAGGGAATTGTTGGTCTGGAAACTGACTATGGAATTCTACGTATAAAAGTGAGTATTCTACACATGTTTACGTCATCATGTATCTGACATTCATTGGACTCTTTCACCTTGGTTTTGTGTTCAGGATGCTGAACACGTCTTCCATTTAGTGAATTGACTCTTATCAACTCTCTATGCTACAGCTTTTTCCTGACTGTGCTCCCCAATCTGCCTCCTACATTCTTGAGTTGTTGGCATTGCCTCACTGCATTGGGTGCCAGATTTATCGTTCAGAGAGCCGAGGTAGCTTTTGGGATTCAGAGGGAAACCACATTAAGAAGGTAAATTTCACTATGTTAACAATTGTACAAATTGTGCTTTATCATTCTGATGATTTTTGAGGTTTATGGATACTGGAAACATATTCAGTGTTTATCGATTTGAATGTTGATATAGGCTTCATTTGGTCCCCCTTTTGCGCTAATCCAAGGAACATTTGAATCGATTGGTTCTACGTTCAAGGATATCCCAAAAGAGTATTGTCCGACCATAAGAAGAGGATCTGTAGCATGGGTTGGTTCAGGTCCAGAATTCTTCATCAGCCTGGCTAATCATAATGAATGGAAAAATGCATACACTGTCTTCGGTTCCATACTATCTGAAGATATGGAAATCTTGGAGAAAATTGCTCAGCTTCCGACCAAATCAGATGTTTGGAATGGCATTCATGTTGCTGCCTTGGAGAATCCGGTTTCATTACGGTTCCGGAGAATTACCACATAGTGCAGAAACCGTTAGATTGTTTTTGGTTCCATTCATTTATTCTGAAGGTTTATTTTATTCCTGTTTAACTATAGCTGATTTTATATCAAATTGAGTTTATTTCAACTAGTTTGGTAGGTATCTATGTGGATATTTCTTGATTCACTAGAGATGTAGATAAGCTGAAGGGTTCGTTTTAAAATTCAGCTCATTATAAAAATTAACATTCAATGTTAAACCAAAATAACTTGTTTTTTAATACAACTTGGAAGCCTGCCATATGTTTCTTCATTTAGCATGTTTTTGCGTATAGTTAAAGTCTCAACCATCCTATGCAAAACACAGTGATTCACTTATATTTTGAGTCTAGATAAATAACAATAAGTACATCATAACTTTGCATCCCTGGTTTGTGAAGATTGAATTCTCCAATTGCAATTTATGGAGAAATAGGAAAATACCATGGTAAGGGACATTAACCCCTACCTTTAAAGAGTGAATATCAGTACTATAGTCCATAGGTAACAGAATTCCACAGCTTGTTATGCTCTTCCATCCATTGAATACGAATGGATACTACCATGAAGAGAGTACCAAATAAATGAATAGTGAACAAAGATGAACATTGAATAATTAAACACGTCCATCCATAAACCATTATCTTATCAAGTATCACACATGGCTAACATTAGCAAGACAGAATAAGTTGTTAGGTTTACATAGTCCAATTTCACTTATTTAAACACAACACAAAGCTGTATGAGTCATTATATATTCTCCAGAGTCTGTGTTATGTCATTTGGACTGATCACTCTTCCCTCACTCTCAGTCCTCTCTTGTTATTGTATAGCCATGCATCATAGACCACCCCCAAAATCATCAAACCGGCTACCAAGAAGATGCCAACACCCCCTACGGCAGCAAACCATATGGCCGGCATCTTGAATGTCTTGCAATTTACGCCAATCCCAGAAGCCTTGCGTGCTAGATCAGCGAAATAATATAGCGGCGCATACATCATGAAGGGCATAAGAACACATTGTGCTCCAGGATGCACACGCCAGAGCAGGATCACCTCTAGAAAAATACACCCAATGAAGGTGGCGATATCTACCATCTCCGGTAATAATGTGAAAAATGCTTCTCCAAAATTCTGATCGGTGTCTGAAAAGTTTCCAGCTTGGAAATCCAATGTGGCACCGTGTCCCAAGAGAAGAACTTGGATCACAACAGCCCCAAACAAGAGTGTGCCACGGAGTTTAGGATCCATTCCTTTCATCCTTGGCCATAGAAAATGTAGAAATCCTTTCTCAGATGAGATGTTTGTTGTAAGAGGATCAACATTTTCAGCGTCTGTGCTTGTCTAAACAAAGAAGAAGAAAAAATAAACGGAGGTTCGAATTAATACATATAGTATTTGCATGACTAGAAATGAGGTCTGTGTCTCATCCAATAACGATGAGAATGTGATGAGACTAGAAGAGGATGCAAAGCGAAGTATCTGTAAACTAAAAGTGTGTCAAATTAGTCAAGCTATCCAATCCGATCCGCATCGAATCCAAATGCAAATGCCGAGAGATATACGCTGGGCCGAAGCCGCCCAATTTCTCAAAAAAAAAAAAAGTAAAAAACAAATCTTTTTTTAAACAATTGAGGCACGGAAAGCAACTCTTACTCGAATCAGAGACATTGCCTTAGGATTCTGCAGCAACTAAACAGAAATATAGTTTAAGAAAGAAAACATTTGAGCCAGGGAGGGAACAGATGAAATCAGTTGTGCAACAAACAACTACCAACATAACATCTATCTACTCTACAGCCTTGGTTGCAATTTTTTTCCGAATTTCCAGCAAATTAATTGCAACTTTGATGGCGATGGCGATGATAATAACTAATAAGCCAGAGCAGAAGAACAGGCTAGTGCTTACAAAGACAGAAGGATGCATTAAACCCGGAACGACGAGACTCGGGAGATAAAGTGATGTGGACTTCTGGTTCAGTCTTTGATAAGGGAGAGGTAGGATTGTCATATTGATGTGATTAGTTGGTTCTGCACAGATTTTCATGATTTCAAAATTATATAATAAATTTACTAGACAAAGTGAAAATGACTACAAAGCCAAGAGTCACTTCATTCTCATAACTGAGCATGTATAAATTGTTTGTTTTTCGTAATCTTTCAAATCTTTACATTATTAAGGTCGATCTCATTTCTGTTTAGAAATCTATTTGATATATAATCCATGCCTTATGTTTATGACAAAATATGCTGATAATCTGTTTCCACTATATTGTATCTTGTGCTCTTCTTGTCTTTCAGCTGTACATTTATCTGTTGCTTGTACCTTTGTACTTTTAGGGAATTGTTGGTCTGGAAACTGACTACGGAATTCTACATATAAAACTGAGTATTCTACACATGTTTACATTATCATATATCTGAGATTCATTGCACTCTTTCACCTTGGTTATTTTATGTTCAGGATGCTGGACATGTCCTCCATTTAGCTAATTGACACTCTTATCAACTCTCTATCCTACAGCTTTTTCCTGACTGTGCTCCACAGTCTGTTTCCTACATTCTTGAGCTGTTGGCATTGCCTCACTGCATTGGTTGCCAGATTTATCGTTCAGAGAGCCGAGGAAGCTTTTGGAATTCAGAGGGAAACCACTTTAAGAAGGTAAGCTTCATTATGTTAACAATTGTATAAAATTGTACTTTATCATTCTAAAGATTTTGAGGTTTGTGGGATACTGGAAACATATTCAATGGTCGAAGCCTTGGTCTTATACACATCAAGGTTTCTGATTTGTTCACCCTGGTATGATGTGTTCATCGAGTTGAATGTTGATGTAGGCTTCATTTGGTCCCCCCTTTGCACTAATCCAAGGAACATTCGAATCCGTTGGTTCTACATTCAAGGATATCCCAAAAGAGTATTGTCCTACCATAAGAAGAGGATCTGTAGCATGGGTTGGTTCAGGTCCAGAATTCTTCATCAGCCTGGCTAATCACAATGAATGGAGAAATGCATACACTGTTTTCGGCTCTGTCCTATCTGAAGATATGAAAATCTTGGAGAAGATTACTCAGCTTCCAACTAAGTCAGATGTTTGGAATGACATTAATGTCACCGTCTTGGAGAATCCGATTTCGTTACGAGTTCCGGAGAATTACCACTTAGTGCAGAAACCATTAGATTGTTCTTGGTTCCATTCATTTGTTCTAAAGGTTTGCTTTGTTTCTCTCTAATTAGTGATGATGGTCTTAATGTACCTCTCTACATGCTTGAAGAGACTTTTTAAAAATAAATGTAATGTAGATATATTCAGTTTCAGGCACCAAATTATATATCTCTCAATATTCCTTTATACACTTGTTCGGTAGGTCGGTTACTGAACGGTTCGGGTTGTGATCCGAGATGATGATTGGGGCTCGTCGAGTCGTGGACTGTCGGCCAGCGGAGTGCGAGGTCCCGAGTACTTCGAGTGAGAGAGAGGGGGGTGCCACCTGCAAAGACACTCCGACGCTCTTGTCAGTAAGGTGTGCAGGCGGATAAGGTGATAGAGTATATGACGTACTTCTGGGGGAGTGCAAGCCTCCCCCTTTATATACCTGTCAGAGGTGGGCCCGATGAGAGCAGGCCCATGTTTCCAGGGAGGTTACCCCTCAGCTGTGCATGAGCTGTCCTAGACGCGTGTCCGAGGTCGTTGTGGGGCATGTGTCCGGTTCGGGTGGCGTCCGGGTCGGGTCAACCCGCAAGGACTCTGGGCCAGGCCGTAATAGTGCCCCCAACGCGCCAGTGATGTTCGTGGGAGACATCGATGGCGCGGGATTCCCTCGTTCGTGTGTTGTCGCCAGATCGGTTGTTCGCGGGGGTGACGTGCTCCCTGTGCGCGTGTCTCTTGGTTGCCAAGGCGACCGTTTCGTCGCTTCTTTCTTCGCGCTGAGCATTGAATGCTCATAATGGGTTACTAAAATCCCGCGTGCAAAGACCCTTTTACCCCTGGCCTCTTCGCGCTTCGTGCAGCGGTTTTTAAACAGTTTCTTATTTCTTTTGTTCCCACTTTTGCTATTCCCACTTTCTTTTCTCCCTAATATCCAAATTTCCTCCGTTTCAAGCGTTTTTGTGCCTCTTCAGCCACTTTCAAGTTCCTTCGATTAATTCAGGTATTTCTAGAATCCTTCTCTTTTCTGTTTTGTTCTTGCGTGCTTGTTGTATGCGTTTGTTTCGCCATTTTTACTGTTATGTTGCTATACGGCTTTCTGATGATAGGTAGAGTATTAGGGCAGGGGTACCATTCCAGGGTAGATTTTTAGGTGGGTTGCTTGGTCCATACTTTGATCTTAACTGTTCAGTAGGATGAATTATAGTTTCTGGGTATTTTCCGAGCTCCCGATCTCGTAGACTAACGGAGTGGTACCCCGCTGTAGGTATGCCTCGTGTCGTCTCCCGGGCTTCCCCTTCCGCGGCCAGCTATGATCCGTACGCTTGGGTAACCTCGGATGTAAAGGATTCGCCAAACCAGATGGATCTGGCGGAATTGACGGAGTTCCGGTAGGCCGGGTACTTGTGCGGGGGAACAGACGAAGAGGCCAATTATGAGACCTTCGTGCCTGCCCCCCATGAGCGGCTTTACGAGGTCAATCTTCATTCTCCCCGTATTGCCGACTGGATTTGGTTTTACAAATCCATGTTCACCCAGGTTGGGGTTCGCCTTCCGTTTTCCGAGTTCCAGATGTCACTCTTGAATCGGATATCCGTGTCTCCGTCGCAGCTCCACCCGAACAGTTGGGCTTCTATCCGCTGTTTTGAGATGGTGTGCGAGTATCTCGAGCTGCCGGTGTCGGTGGATGTCTTCCTTTTCTTCTTCAACCTTACCAATCCTTCCAAACAAGGGAAGGCGAGGAAAGGGTTCCTTTCTTTCCGGTCTGCCCAGGGTAGGAGAATCTTTGGTCTGTTCGAGGATTCCTACCACGGGTTTAAAGATAAGTTTTTCAAAGTCCGTCCCGTTAGAGGTCGGCATCCCTTTTGGTTATCCTTGGAGGGAGAGCGCCTCATCCCCACTTACTGGAGCTTTGGGGCGGGGTCAAATCCTTTTATTAAGGTAACGTATAAGAGGATGTCCTCGGTAGATAAGCAAATAGCCGATGTGCTATTTGCTCTTTTTGAGAAGAACCCCGTGAACCCTCATCTCCTTATGGGTGAACGGGAGGCCGCCAGGAGCTATATCCGTGAGTCTTCTTGTTTTGTATTTTTGTGATGTTTATTATTCTTTGTTTTATCTTATCTAACGGCTAATGTGTTTGTCCGTTTGTTGCAGTGGAGATGTCTGCTACAGTGACGGGTCTTGAGAACCTGATGAAGACCTTCTTCGAAGAAAGTGATGACGAGAAGGCCGCGGAGAAGGATGCCGGGAAATCGGCTGGACCCTCCGAGGAGAAGGAGGACCAGATTAAGGCCCCTCCCCAGGATACCGAGATGATGGGTGAGAACCAAGAGGGGGCGCACGCTTCTCCCCCTCCCGAGGTCATCGTTGGCGGGCACTCGCCCTCTGTCCCTCCAGAAGATGACGATGTGGAGCTCATCCACACCCCTAAAAGGCGGAGGGCGTCTTCGAGCCCGGAGGGGGCTCTCACCATCATGGAGAGGAATTTTGATGCCACAACTTTTATTGACTCGCAGCTGATTCCTGGGACAGAGGAGCATTTCCACGGTACCGATCTTGCCGGGCAGGCGAGATGGATGTATCGGACTTTGCTCCGGGGGGCCGTGATAGCTCGAAAGGCTGAATTCGAGTTGTCGGGAATGCAGTCCCTTCGGAGGAAGCTCGAGTCCTCTGTCAAGGCAAACAATGACTTCAAGGTGCAGGTTGAGCTGCTTCAGAGCCAGTTGTCCGAGATGGGGGAGAAACTCAAGGCGTCCGAGGAAAAGGTGACGTCTGCCGAGGAAAAATTGAAGGCTTCCGACGAGACGGTGGCCCGTTTAGCTGAGCGGGAGATGACCTTGGAGAGCCAGCTGAACGCCGCTCAGGGTCGGGTAGCAGCCTTGGAGAAAGAACGTGACCAAGCCGTGTCGTCGGCTAAAGCCGTTAAAGTCGAGGTCGAGGAGCTCCGGAAGAAGCTGAAAGCAACCAAAGAGCAAGGGAAGAGTGCGATTTCTATGACTGAAGATGCCCTGAAAGCCCAAGTGAAGATCGTAGCTCCCGACTTCGACACATCGGCTATTGGGGTCTTCAAGATGATCCAAGACGGCAAGATTGTCGACATGCCTAGGAAGTGACTTCTTTTAACTTAGACATTTTGATGTAGATTGGTTGAACGTTTGTTGCGTGTTTTGTAATTTGACACTTCCGTAACGTTTATGTTAGGTTGGTCGTTTGGCCGAATGGCCGTTACAATCTTTCGCCTTGCTCGTCGTATTATTTTCGCTAACGCCTTTTCGTGATGGGCTTATTGCTTGTGCCCGTTTTGTCGTCTTTATGTTGGTAACGATTCGGACCGATTTGGTCGTGTTGTCGCCGCGTTAATTGTGGCTATGGTCTATTTGGCTCCCGGGGTGATCAGTCCCGGGCTGCCATTTTAGGACGCAATTGTTGTGAAACGCGTATTGGGAAGTAACGGATAAGAAGGAGGATGTTTTGACAAGTGAGAATTAATCATCAGCTAGGCAAGCTCGTTAATATGGCAAGTATTCAATAAGAGTAAATGGCTAAAAAGTGACTAGAAATTAACATGTCAATCAGAGCGAGCATACATAAGTCCGCTAGGCCTCCTGGTCGGTTTGCCCGAGTCAGGAGTAGAATCTTCTTAGGTTACCTGCGTTCCACGTTCTAGGGATTTCTTTGCCGTCAAGTCTCTCAAGCTTGTAGGCACCCTTGCCAAGCACCTCTCTAATTCTGTAGGGACCTTTCCAATTTTCCGCCAGCTTTCCTTCCCCAGGAGTCGGCAGACCGACGTCGTTGCGTCGCAGGACGAGGTCTCTTTCTCCAAAATCCCTCCTAAGGACTCTAGCGTTGTAGCGCAGGGCTATTCTTTGCTTCAATGCCGCTTCTGACAAATGGGCCATCTCCCTCGTCTCCTCAACCAGGTCCTTTTCTACCGCTTCGTCCACACCTACGAGCAGTAGCCGCGGGCTCGGTTCGCCGATTTCGACGGGTATCACGGCGTCGACCCCGTATGTTAGGCGAAAAGGGGTTTCCCCCGTAGCGCTTTGCTCGGTTGTTCGGTAGGACCACAGGACCGAAGCGACCTCATCGGCCCATGCGCCTTTCTTGTTGTCTAGGCGCTTCTTGAGGCCGAGTAGGATGATCTTGTTTGCGGACTCTACTTCTCCGTTCGTCTGGGGGTGTTCCACTGAGGAAAATTTTTGTTTTACCCCTAGGCCGGTGAGGAACTCCGTGAATTTCTTGTCAGTGAATTGTGTTCCGTTATCCGAGATGACGATATCCGGGATCCCGAATCGGGTTATCACCTGTCTCCACATGAATTTCCTGCAATTAGAGGAGGATATGCTGGCTAGTGGTTCGGCCTCTATCCATTTGGTGTAGTAGTCGATGGCCACTATGAGATACTTGACTTGTCCTGGGCCAACCGGGAAGAGTCCTAGGAGGTCGATTCCCCATTGAGCGAAAGGTCGTGTGGTCGTCAGAAGGCTCAGTTCAGAGGCCGGCACCTTGTGGAAATTGGCGTTTTGTTGACACTTTACGCACTTTCTAACGAATTCCTTGGAGTCCTTCATCATTGATGGCCAATAGTATCCAGCTCGGATGATCTTCCTTGCTAGGGCTTTGCCCCCGATATGGTGGCCGCAGCATCCCTCGTGGACTTCTCTAAGTACGTAGTCCATCTGGTCGGGATGCAAGCACTTCAATAGGGGCTGGCTGAGCCCCTTTCTGAACAGCTGTCCTTGTATGATTGCATATCTGGCCGCCTCCCTTCTCAATGTTTTGGCAGCCTTCTCGTCGTCAGGCAATTTGCCGAGCTCCAGGAAGTTTATAATGGGGTCCAACCACGAGGGGCTTAACTCCGTCAGATGGAGGGCGACCGTTGGCTCCTTCGCCATGCCCTGAATGAGAGACCGGTTACCCGCCCCTGGCTTTGTGCTCGCTAATTTGGACAGGAGGTCCGCCCGTGTGTTTCTTTCTCTTGGGACGTGCTGGATCGTGACCTCTTGGAACTGACTTGTCATTTCTTTAACCTTTTCCAAGTATTTTTGTAGGAGGGGGTCCCGGGCTTGGTAGCTTCCGTTTACCTGTGAGGTGACGACCTGTGAATCACTGCATACGTCGACCTTCGACGCCCCGACTTCCCGCGCTAGCATTAGTCTGCTTAAGAGAGCTTCATATTCCGCTTGATTGTTCGACACAGGGAACTCGAACTTGGTCGATTGCTCGTATATAATTCCTGCCGGGATTTCTAAGATGACCCCTGCTCCCCCGGACGTTTGGTTGGAGGCCCTGTCCACGTGGAGCCTCCACCGTGTTCCCGTTTCCTCGGGGGGATCACCCGTTACCTCAACCAAAAAGTCTGCCATTGCCTAGGCCTTGATTGCGTGCCGGGGCTCGTACTGCAAGTCGTATTGGGAAAGCTCGATGGCCCAGGTCATCATCCTACCAGCCAAGTCAGGTTTTTGTAGTACCTGGCGAATTGCCTGGTCCGTCCTCACGACTATACGGTGACTCTGGAAGTATTGCCTTAATCTTTGGGAGGAAGTTAGGAGTGTAAATGCCAGCTTTTCCAGTTTGCTGTACCTCAGCTCGGCTCCTTGCAGAGCCCTACTGACGAAGTAGACCGGCTGCTGAGTTTTCCCTTCTTCTCTTACAAGCACCGATGCGAGCGCTTCCTCTGTTACTGCCAGGTAGAGGTAGAGTGATTCTCCGGCCTTGGGCTTCCCGAGCACAAGAGGCGCTGCTAGGATCTCCTTGAAGTGGTTGAATGCCTCCTCGCACGCCGGGGTCCATTCGAATGCTATTCCCTTTTTCATCAGATTGAAAAAGGGTAGGGCTTTTGCTGCCGATGCACCGAGAAAACGGGATAAAGCCGTCAGCCTTCCGGCCAATCGTTGGACGTCTTTGATACAACCCGGGCTCTTCATCTGGAGAATCGCTTGGCACTTCTCGGGGTTTGCTTCTACCCCTCTTTGGGTGATCATGAATCCCAGGAACTTCCCGGCCTCCATAGCAAAGGCGCATTTGAGCGGGTTAAGCCTCATGCCGTGTTGCCGGAGGGACGCAAATACGCCCCCCAGGTCGCTCAGGAGATCGTCTGGTCGTGTGGTTTTTGCGAGGATGTCGTCCACGTAGACTTCCACTGTCTTGCCTATTAGTTCACTGAATATTTTGTTCATCAATCTCTGGTATGTGGCGCCAGCGTTTTTTAGACCAAATGGCATTACTTTGTAGCAATAGGTCCCTTCTGGCGTTATGAATGCCGTTTTTTTCTCGTCGGGTCGGTGCATCGGTATCTGGTTGTACCCAGAATAGGCGTCCATGAAGCTCAGATACCGGTACCCCGCCGCTGCGTCGACGAGTGCGTCAATATTGGGCAGGGGGTAGCAGTCCTTAGGGCATGCCTTATTGAGGTCAGAGTAGTCTACACACATTCTCCACCTCCCATTATGTTTCTTCACCAAAACTACGTTCGACAGCCAGGTCGAGTAGTCCAATTCTCGGATGAACCCCGCTTCAAGGAGGCTGGCCGCCTGCCTGGCCACCTCCTCTGCCCTTTCTTGCGACATCTTTCTCTTCTTTTGGGCCACTGGCCTGGCTTCTGGTTTGACGGCCAGATGGTGTGACATGAGTTAGGGATCTATCCCTGGCATGTCGGCTGGCGTCCAAGCGAAGAGGTCGGCATTGGCTCTGATCATCTCCATAAGAGGCTCCTTCAATTCATGGGGAAGGTTTCTGTTTATAAACGTGAACTTCTCGTCCCCCTCACCAACCCTAAATTTCTCCAAGTCCCCTTCTGGCTCAGCTCTGGGCTTATCTTCTATCCTGGCATCCAGGTCGGCGAGAAAAACTCCTGAAGCTTCTTTGGATTTTTTCCTGAGAGAGAGGCTGGCGTGGTCGCAGGCGACCGCCGTTTCCAAGTCTCCTCTGATGGATCCTACGGATCCGTCATCAGCAACAAACTTCATCACGAGCAGCTTCGTACTAATGGCGGCCCCCAGGTCGTTGATGGTTTTCCTCCCCAAGATAATATTGTAAGCTGTAGAATCTCGTAAGATTACAAAATCGGCCATCATAGTCCTTCGCTTTTGCCCTTGCCCCACGGAGGTCGGGAGCGAGATGATTCCATCCGGCTTGATGAAGTGGTCTCCCAATCCTACCACACCGTGTTGGTGGGTCGCCAGATCGGTATCTCGTAGTCCTAGGGCATCAAAGACATTCCGAAACATGATGTTCGAGTCTGCTCCCGTATCCACTAGGATCCGCTTGACGAGGCCGGTTCCGACCCTGGCCGTGATGACCATGGGGGGACTTTCTGGCATCTCATCAAACCATCGGTCTTCGGGGCCAAAGGAAATGGATGGGAGTACCCGAGAACTTCTGGCAGACGAGGAGGAGACTGCAAGGATCTTGGCGTCTTTTTTCTGTGCTGATTTCGACCTTGGGGCGGAGTTCCTCGCTGTTACTACGTTCACCACCGTGAGACCGTGGTCGTCCCTCTCTGGTTCTCGGCGTTGTCTTGCTGCCCGGGGGTTGTCTTCGCCTTCCTGATCCCAATTGCGTCTCCTCGGCTCCCTTATAAGGTGGGAGAAATCGGCAAGTTTTCCGTCCCTGATTGCCTGCTCCAGGGCGTCCTTTAGGTCGAAGCAGTCTTGGGTTTTGTGTCCGTATCCCTTATGATATTCGCAGTAGAGGCTCTTGTCTCCACCCGTCCTGCCCTTCAGAGGTCGGGGTTTCGTCAGTATCCCCTTCTCTGCTATCTGTTGGTAGACTTCCGTGATCGGTGCCGTGAGGGGGGTGTAATTGGTGAATTTTCCGATTCGGGGGAATGGCTCCGAGGCTTTGCTCGGGCCGCCGTCCCTGGCGTGTTCCCTTGTTTTCTCTCTGCCTTCGTGGTGCCGGGCTTGGTTGTAGGCGGGCTGCCGTTTATTGGCAGCCACGACCCGGCTTACTTCCTCGTCGTTGATATACTCCTTAGCCACGCACTAGATCTCCTGCATTGTCCAGACTGGCTTTGTAGTAAGGTGCTTCCTGAAATCCTCATTCAGGAGCCCATTCGTCAAGCATAAACTCGCCACCGAGTCCGTCAAACCGTCAATTTCCAAGCACTCGTCGTTGAAACGGTCCAAGTATTTCCAGGTCGGCTCCCCGGCTCTTTGGGTCACCCCAAGCAGATTGATCGGGTGCTTGGCTTTTGCGATCCTGGTTGTGAATTGAGCCAGGAAGGCATGGCTGATGTCGGAGAATTGGGTCACCGAGCCCTGCGGGAGGTTATTGAACCACCGTATTGCAGGCCCCGCCAGAGTAACCGGGAAGGCGCGACATCTTACCTCATCTCCTACTCCTTCTAAGTTCATCCTGGCCTCGAAGGCCGTTAGATGCTCCAGGGGTCCTGCGTTCCATCGTACCTCATGTCCGTCGGCTTGTCAAAATGCTTTGGCAGCCGGACCTCGAGTATGGAGCGGTGGAATGGGGTGGCCCCTATTATCACGTGTCCCCGAGTGTTCGTTCTCCCTTCGTCGTTCTCTCGACGGGCGTCTTCGTCCCCTCGGTTCGTGGTACGCCGCCCTTCGCGCCTGGCGTAAATGATGGGGTCTCGACTTCTTCTTCTGGCGCGTCCCCGTTCTCCTGTGCTTTCTGACTCATACTGGGGGCTGGGTGTGCGCCTTGAGCGGCTCCTCGAGCGAGAACTGGTGGGGCTTCGCTCCAGAGTGCGTTAGTCGCGTTCTCTGTCTGTTAGCCTGCGTTCCAAGTCCTGCATCCTGTGGCGTAGCTCTTGCATTATCCTGGCGTGGTTGTCGCCGGTCCCTCCGAAGGGGCGTCTTTCGTGAGTTTGCGTCGTGTCCCTTGGAGGCGACCTCTGTTGTTGTCGAGTTTCCGTCGCAACGGCGCCTCCCCCAGGCACAGGGGGCGCGGCCTCGCATCCCGTCCCAGTTTGGACTAGCACGAAGTCCATCGACGAATCAATTCCCACAGACGGCGCCAATGTTCGGTAGGTCGGTTACTGAACGGTTCGGGTTGTGATCCGAGATGATGATTGGGGCTCGTCGAGTCGTGGACTGTCGGCCAGCGGAGTGCGAGGTCCCGAGTACTTCGAGTGAGAGAGAGGAGGGGTGCCACCTGCAAAGACACTCCGACGCTCTTGTCAGTAGGGTGTGCAGGCGGATAAGGTGATAGAGTATATGACGTACCTCTGGGGGAGTGCAAGCCTCCCCCTTTGTATACCTGTCAGAGGTGGACCCGATGAGAGCAGGCCCATGTTTCTAGGAAGGTTACCCCCCAGCTGTGCATGAGCTCTCCTGGACGCGTGTCCGAGGTCGTTGTGGGGCATGTGTCCGGTTCGGGTGGCGTCCGGGTCGGGTCGACCCGCAAGGACTCTGGCCAGGCCGTAACAACACTCATGATGCAGATAAGTTGAAGGGTTAACTTTAAAATGCTCACTCAATAAAATTAATGTTCAATGTTCAACCAAAATAATGTGTTTACAAGTTTTTATTACTTTTCTTTTACAATATACAATATCTTTTGCAGTACATGTTATTTACGATTTTACGTTAGATTTGTCTCACTGTATTGTGACTGGCAAGAAAATCTTGACGGAGACAATATATTTTTATTACGATAGTTAATGACTAGATGCTATGTTCTGAGTTCTAACACTATATTCCCAAACACTTGGAGATAATTTATTTTTCTATTTATTTTACGAAATGTCTGAAATACAAAAAACAGAGGAAGCACGTTCTATTTTCCCCAAATCATCCACTGATTCACGGCCACCGGAAGAAAAATCCCAATTCAGAAACAGAGGTGTTTATTAAATTTTGCACAATTCTCAATCATTCTAAGCAGAATACTAGCGGCTAACGGGTTAGTGTGAGTCACATTCCCCACAAATATGAGAAATCCAAATCAACATATTTATTAAGAGAGATATCACAGACTTGAACCAAAACGTAAAAAAAAAAAAAAAAAGAAAAAAAGATATCACAAATGTGTTGGACGTTATATTTTGAACCAAAAATATAAACATTACATTTGAAACCAAAATGGGCATTAAATTTACGAATCTTTCCAAATATATATACATATCATGATAGCGTCACCAATATGAACAGCATGACAGCGATTATTATTACACGCATTGGAGTCATGCATTTTCTTTAAGTAGCCATCCTGCTGAGGTTGAAGACTTGAGTTTAGAGACAATTTTAATTGATCTTCTTCCGATAGCTGATATTTATTTTTTTAAAAACACTTTTTTGTTTCTGGTAAACTTCTTGAATTCTAAGGTTTGTTAAGTGGCAAGTTCACAACTTTTGTGTTATCATGATAGCATGAGATTCTCTTGTACCAAATCAGTGTTTAATTTGAGTGTCCATGAAATTAGATTGATTAGAACTTGTGCTTCGAACTTGTCGTTATCGAAAGTTTATGTTAAATGACTGCTAAATGAAGTACTATGCCATAAGAAATAGGCTATTATTATTATTATAGTATTTTTTAATTCGACTAATTAAGGACTAAATTATTATAGTTCGAATCTTTATTTAAAAATTTATCATTAGTTAATAAATTATTAACCTATTTAAAATTTTTATACTTATTTAAACAGATAAATAAATCACCTACCCGCGATTTATATCTTAAGAAAAGCATTGTATTAAGAAAAGAAAACCTGACCCATTATACAAGAATCACGGTTGTTGATGCCTTTGATTGGCGCGTAGTGGGAGGAGCATGCGGAAAAAGGAGTGGGAAAAATAATTGAGTCACATGAGGAGTTTTATTTTAAAGTTTAGTCCTAATCATTCATTAAATTAAGTGATCAAATTTGTATAATCTCATATTTCATTTTATTTAACAATGTTTTTAATTAAAAAAATTAAAAATCTTACCGAAATGTAAAAAAAATAATTATCACTTTTTTTATTATAAAAGAAAATGATCACTTTAATTTTAATATTTATATAATTACCCTAACCAACACAACGATAGGTACTAGAGATGCCATCTATTTATGGCATATGTTATGTTACTATCTCTCTAAAAATTTAATGAATAGAAAAAAATAAATAAATAATTATATCTTTAATAATATCTTAAAGTACTTTTATGACTAAACAATTGTTGTTACAAGCAAATAAGACTATTTAAGTGTTAATTTAAAAAATATATTGATTTTATAATAAAAAATATTAATAGATAAATAATACACTTTGTTATTTAATTTTGACCAAATTTTTGGTTAAAAAATAATAATTTCATTTATATTTAAGATATTAAGCTTTAATTTAGTATAATTAACTAATGAACTAGTGTCACAAAGTTTATTATTATTATCATCACTAACTGATTTTTTATTGAGTTGCTTTATAATCCCAGTTATAGTAGGTAAATAAATTAAGATATTAATTTATTTTAGTAAATAGCTTAATTAAACTTTTTTTTAAAAATTTAAATAATAAATTTTTATATTAAAAATAATTTATAAATAAGTTATTTTTTATTTAATTTTTTAATTTTAAAAGTGTTTATTTTAAAAGAAGAGTGATAAAAAAATTTTATTATAAGAGAAGTCATTTTTTTAACTTCTTCGTAAGCACTTAAATAGTTTTTTAAAAAGTTATAATTTAATTTTAAAAATTGCACCAAATATTAATGTTATAACTTTTCATAAGTTAAAAGTTAAAAAAAATTACTTGTGAACCTATTCAAACTGATCAAGTGGCTATAGCTTCTACTTTTTAAAAAGTAGCTTATAAAAATCAGTTTTTAAAAAAATAGCTTTTCAAAAGTTGTAGTATTTATATTTGATAAATTAAATTAAAAATGAGTTTCAATAAGTATAAGTAAAATAACTTTTAAAATTTAAAAATACTATAATAAATAATAATATAAGAATTAAATTTGGATATTAATCAATAGATGAGATTATATTTTAGAAATTTTTTAATTTTAATAAGTACAAGCCAACCTTAAAAGATAAAAACCTCTTCTTTAAATGCTTCCAAAAATATCCCTAATTTTTAAAACTATAAATACAAACACATAAATTTTTTAATTTACTAAACATAAAAATAAAATATTTTTATTTTAAAAAATACATATAATTTTTAAAAAAATTCACTAAAGCAAACTCTAGTATAAGACTTCAATTCATTCGGCTGTTAGTCACCAAAAAAAAAAAAATTCATTCGGCTGTTCATCCATAAATCACCGTGTCTCTGCTTATTTGATCAAGCACTTATTATTAGACTAAAAATTATAGCAGTATTGTGATTAGAGAGCTATTTTATTATTATTATTATTATTATTATTATTATTATTATTATTATTATTATTATTATTATTATGAGTATTTTTATCCGTAATTATATTATAAAAATATAAATTTTTTAAAATTACGTTAATTTTCTCTTGACATTATAAATTATAATACAAAAAATTTATAAAATTAAATTATTTTTATAAAAAGATTATAAAGAACAAAATTTTTGTCAACTAAGAAAATCAAGATTTTCGTAAATAAAAAATTAAATAATAAAATTTTTAGTTATTATTTTTATGTGAAAGAGTTTAATTTATTATTAATAATTAATATTAATATTTGTTATCTAAAATTTGAAACGATTTAACTTTTATACTTTTAATTAGGTGTTAATTCTATTACACAAATAGAAATAATTAATTTTTATATTTTTTATTTAAAAAAATAATTTTTTTATGTATATAAAAATATAATTATATATTAGTATAAAAAAGTTATATTGATAGTTATAAAATTAACTCAAAATTAATTTTTTTTTAAAATTGAATCTTGATTTTAATTTTTAATCAAAATATTAGTATTCTCTTCAAATTATATTTAATAAATATTTGAAAGAAGAGAAATAAAAATATATAGATTAGAAAGATAAGTAGTAAAAATTTAAAATTAAATAAAAAATCTAAAAAAATTGTGTATATAATAATAATATTTTTTATTTTAATTATATTATTTTGTTAATTTTATTTATTGTAGAATAAAAAGATAGAAAAAATAAAAAATGAGAAAAAAAAAGAGAAAGATAAAAATGAAGACTGAAAGAGGGAGTTTGTTAATTTTAAAAGAAAAAAATTATATTTTAATTATAATAGAAAATATCAAGTGACACATTTTGATTTCTCAAATTACTAATATAAAATATAAATTATAAATTATATATAGAGTGGGAATGGTAGAGAGAAATAGAAAAAGAGAGATAAATAGATAAGAGAATTTAAGAAGTGAGTTTATTAATTTTGGAAGAAAATTCTTTCTCTTAATTTTAATAAGAGAATATCATATGACACATTTATTATTAAATTAGATAATAATATATAAATATATAATAAATTATTTATAGAGTGAGAATGGCAGAGAGAAACAGAAAAAAAGAGAGAAATAGATGAGAGAATTTATGAAGGAAATTTATTAGTTTTGGAGGAAAATATTTTCTCTCGAGTTTAATAAAAGTGACACATGTGACATATTTTGTTATTAAATTAGACAATATAATATAATATAATATAATATAATATAATATATAGTTATATTTTAATTTTAATATTTTAAATTTAATTTTAATACAATTAAAGAAGGTTATGTGGCATATTTTGATTGTTAAATTTATAATTAATCATTGATAATGATATATAAAAGAGATAAAGTAGTTAAAAAAATGAGAGGGATAGATAAAGGGAAAGGGAGGAGGGGAGAACTCTTTAATTTTTAAAGAAAATATTTGATTTCAATCGCAATCAAGAAATGACATGTGACATATTTTAGTTATAAAATTAGTAGGAAGGAAGAAAGAATTCTTTAATTTTAGAAGAAAAGATTTGATTTTAATTGTAATGGAAAATTGATATGTGTCATATTTTGATTGTAAAATTAATAGAGAGAAGGATAAAACTCTTTAATTTAAAAAAAAATTGATTTTAATTACAATAAAAAATAAAAAAGATCCCATTAAATTAGTTGTAAAATTAATAATATATAATAGATTTTAAAAGCAACTATCTCTAACTTATGACACGATTTTTACAACTAATATAGGATCATAGTTTACTCACTAACTACTTTATTACTTGAGGGTTTGATGCATATGCCAGTATTTTCACCCATCAATATATCTTCAATTTGCTTAAAAATTTCCATAATGAAATTGGGATTTAATTTGAAGATATGTCGAATAATGTATGATATAGTACACAGTTATATATATATAGCAGAACGTGATAAGGGTTTTCGGGTATAAAAGAAGAGATAAGGGTTTTTATTGTAGAGAGAAGAGAAGAGATGAGATTTTCTTTTTGGACTTGAGACTTGAGAGATGAGGGGTTAAGCGAGTACTAATTCAATCGTTCTTTGGGATTTCATATTTGTATTTTGATAGATCAATTTTAATGGGATATTTTTTATCAATTTTAATATTTGCAGTAATTAAATTGATTTAAAATTAAAATTTATATTAGATATAACTTTTAAAATAATATTAGTATTAATCAGTAAAAAATATTGTATCATTAAAAAAAAAAAGCCTAATAAAATGTTAATATATCCATTAAATTTATTTAATGAATATTGTAATCTGTTATGTAATGTTGTTAAATTAAAATAAAATTAAATATTAAAATAGCAAATTTCACATTAAATTTTATTGTGTGAAATTTAAAATAAAATAAAATTAAAACCATTAGAATTTCTCTTAGCCTAGCTAATGACCTAATAGTACGACTTTCCTAGGCTTCACCGTTTGCCTTGAAATTTTGACGAAATTTCGGTGAAGCAGCAGGTTTAAATAACAAGCATGCTCCTAAGTTTTTTTTTTTTTTTTTTTTATTCTTTTGTTGGGTAAAAAGGGAATTATTGATTATTAAGCTAATAAGCTTGCATTGATATATGTTGACAAAAAAATTAAAATTATTTATGAGTTTAATTTTGATATATTAACAACGTAATAAATTTTATATAAGTATTCAATTAAATTTATATATTTAAATATTTTTAAATAATAAATTTAAAATTAGTTTTTTTTTAAATCATAACAATAAACAATTGAATGCTTTTATAACTTTTACACTCTTAATACATGAAAATTAAACTATATTTATAAATAGAAGAAAAATACATTATATAATGTATAAGGACAATAAACAATAACTTCAAGAGACTAGTAATAACAAAGTAATTTTTATGAGAAAAATTTAAGATTCTAACAAAATTTATTATTTTTGTTAGTATTTTTAGTTATTATTAAATTTTTTTAGTTTAATTAATAATTGAATAATATATTTTTAACCCATATTTTTAAATATTATTCGTTAAAAATAATAAATTTTACTAGTTCTCAAACATTTCTCAAATTTTATATTACAAAATAATAAAAACGCAAGTTTTCTAGTTGAAAAATGTGTTTAACCTAAGTGCTAATTGTTGAAATAATTAATTTAAGTGACTACTTGCATTGTAGGAAGATTGTTAGAATTATTATATGAAGATGCAACCTTAAAGATTGATATCTATTATGTTGCAGTTAAACTGAAAAATTGATTTATCTTTAAATGGCGATTCCATTGTAATATATGAAAGAAAAGTTGGTTGGTAGATTTAATTCGAATCAAATGAATCGTTTCTTTCAAAAAATCAATTTTTTTAACCTGCAATATTAAATACTTCAATGGTCAAACTTACATCTTCGGGTGAAAACAATTCTATATATACTAAAATTAATTATTAAAATGAGTAATTATATATATATATATATATATATATATATATATATATTTATTTATTTATTTATTTATTTATTTATTGTTTAGTTCTATTTTAATATATATTTTATAAGTTTAATTATTTTATTAATTTTTTTAATTTTATTAAATTTATAATTAAATATGTATATATTTTTTTAATTGAATTTATATATTATTTTTAATTTTATAATTAAATTATTTTTATATTAAAAATATTAAAATTAACAAAATATATATTTCTTAAAAAAAATACATGATTAAAGATTTAATTATGTTCTTTTTAGATATCTTTAATTTGTACAGAAATATTCAATTAATTTTAACGTTTTTTATGCTAGGAATTATTTATGTAAGAACTCAATTAAAAAAAATATATAAAAATTTAATTAAAATTTTAGTAAAATTATAATAACTAACAAAATAATTAAACTTAATTTATATTTTATATATATTTTATATTAGTGAATAATTTTAGTATATATATTATATTAAAAATGCTATTTGTACATTAAAATTAGTCACTAAAATCAACTACTAATATATTTGTGTATAAATATATATTGTTTGATTTATTTTTAATGTGTATTTATATTCTAATATGTATTTTATACTGATAGGTGACTTTAATTTGGCGGTTGATTTTAGTGTATACGTAGCATATCTCGTATTATATATAAATTCATAATATTAGTTTGGTGAAACTCTTACCAGAAAAGAAAGATGATAATCTCTTCATCAAGGACATTCACACATGCATGCATACACCGAATGACTGAAATATTACAAATTAAACAAGACAGGAAAATAAAACGGTCCTTACTGTAAACCAGAAAGATGGTATTTGTACATGATGGCACTCCCAATCATAAATTGCGGATCGAGGCAAGAAAAACGATTTATCTTTAATAAATTATACTTACTTTATTAATAAGAAGAAAAATATTTATACGTTTTATCTTTGTATACATCCTATTATCTTTAATGTCCCGAGTGTTTAAAGAAGATATATACAAAAATGGTACAAATATTTTATTAATAAAGCAAGCATAATTCATGAAGCTGATCCGCCAAATGTTGTATTTATAAAATTGATAGCATTGGAGACTAATTTCAGTATTCCCTCGTTTTGGCGAGGCGGTTCCATGGCGGCTACTGCATTGTTTTGGTGTGGTTGCAATTCTACTCCTTGATTCAGCACTCCATCTCTTGGGTGGCGTTGAGTGCATCGAACATAAAATAATCCGACTGAAGAACAAACGAAGGAAAGGCCAAGAGATACAGACATAGCAAACAAGAAGAGAGGCCACGCTGAAGAGCCGAATTCAACAAGAATCCCCGAAAAAATACCTCCCAATTCACTGAGATATATGATTGTCAGAACTATCAAAAGAACAACCTGAAGAAATCGTAATTCTGCTTGGTGTCTCCGAATCAGGTACAGAATTAAACCACAACAAACAAAGAACCCAGCCATCCATGCCATAGTTCTGTTGTATGTACCAACTGCTTTCCCAATACTTATCGATGATGATGAGTGTGCATCTGTTGCAGATGTTGATGGAGAAGTGTTGTACAGCCGATAAAAAATGAAAGCATAACATAGTCCCAATATTGCACCTTCATTACTGTTACCCGCCTCAAAACCTTGCAGGCGGAGAGGAAGGGTACCGTTGTTTTCAGTGTTCGGCTGACAAGAAACGGAGGACATTATTCCAACTGTGTTAGCTAGTTTGCCATCATCTATACTTAAAACACATTATGAATTAATTCATATTCGTATTACTTTAGAAATGTTTCTCAAACTTAAAATTGTTCTTTACAAATTCTATCCAATGCAAGCAAGCAACTGTATTACTAATATTCATGATTTAAATTCCATATATAAAATTAGTCACTAAAGTCAGCTATCAGTATAAAATACATGTTAAGATATAAATATATATTAAAAATAAATTAAATCATACATATATTTATACATAAATATATTAATGACTGATTTTAGTGTACAAATAACATTTCTCAATCATCAGTTTATTTCCTTAATTTGTATGCACACGTAAAATTAAACATTCCGTTTTCAGCTAGAGATAATAGTTGCTCTACTTTATAACTTTATTATTAGAGCAATTAGCCAATTGTAATAACCAATAAAATTCATTATTTTTTATTAATATTTAGTTAATATTTTAAATATTAAATATTAATTTTAAATCTTAAATTTTAATAATATAGAAACAAAATATTTGAATAAAAAAATGTTGGCATCTTAATATTTCTATGGAAAGTATAGGGTACCAATATACTATCTGCCAATTTATTGTCAATAATAATTAATTATTATATTTTAAACACATGTATAAAGAGACATATCCAAAAAATATATATATATAAAAACACTTTCATTAGACACAGTCATAAAAAAGACATTTTTATTAGACACATCCACAAAAACACTTCTATTAAACAATCATAAATAAAAGTTGGCAGAAGTTAGCAGAAATGTTGTTGGTAACGTAACGATATTGTATTTCTATTATTATTATTGGTGAAACGCTCTACTTTATATATTATGTTTGTTAAAAACAAAACCACACACAAACACAAAACAACAACAGAAATATTTCACTAGATGAAACGCACATAAACACACAAATGAAAAATATATCTACATAATATTAAATTAATTTTGACAATATATCTTACCTTAATATTTACAATTTGCCATCGCTATGAAGTGATGACTACAAGTTATCACAGTAATTTATAACTGCTATTTCTTTAAGAAAATTTCTTAGTTATTTTTGGTACAAATTATAACTCTTGCATTAATTTATTAATTGAACAATAATACTAATGAGATTTATAATAAAATTATTTTAGTGTATGTAACATAAATTAGTTAGAAGGACTAAATTCTTTTGTTTACTCTGCAAACACTAAGAATTTCTCTAACTTTAATGACAACATAATCAACGTCAATAATCAAAATGGGAGACAAGGACTACTAGTTCTTACGCTGTCACTAGCGGGCGTTGCAAGCGTGGTATTGTCATCTTCCATTTTTATCCAATAATGTGTTTTTGCAGCCACAATACCCAAGTATATCTGAATGTTCTTGTGACCAAATAAAATGTATGTTCTTATATAATCTCACGTCCGAATTTTTTAATAATTATTCAAACAAAAAAGTTGCTAAGACACCTAATAGGAAACTGCCTTTTCTTTTTCCTCTCTCAGCTCGTGGACTCGTGCTAAGTTGCGTGGGCTCTACCATTTTACTAATACAGTGATAACCTATTCCACTAATCTCTTGTAACAACCACCTAGAAACAAAATTAAATTTGAAGTTTGAAAATCAGTTAGGAGATAAGTTTAGAATTTTGAAATTTTGGATAGGAACCTGGTAACCACCCTCAGTTTGAAATTTAAAATATCCCAACCACCCCATCCCCAAATGTATATAAATAGGGGAGCACACATAGGTAGAAAATCACTTCTCTCAAACACTTATCCTCTCCCTTCTCTCTCTACAAAGAAATAACATTCTGTGGGCAAACACAAGAGGCAAGCTCAAAGAAGCGTTAGAAAAGAAGGTAGGGAATTATGCCTTTCTTACTTATGTTGGCATGTAGTATGCTTTATTTTGTTTTCTTCCATCCATGCATGGCTATCACCTTTCATGTATTTTATGGCATGAATTATTCTTTGCTTATCTCTCATCTACATTGAGCATGATTATCTATTTTGTCAATTATACCCTTTTGAAATCCATTAATATGTATCCCATATCTTTTCTATGTGCATTTACATGACCCTTTAATCACTATTCCTTTTATGTTGAGAGTACATGCCCCTTTATAACGTTTTATTAAATTATTTAACATTCCCTAATTTTACTATGTGCCCTTATATGACCTTTGATACCGTTACCTTATTATTATTCCTTTTATGTTGAGAGTACATGCCCCTTTATAACATTTTATTAAATTATTTAACATTCCCTAATTTCACTATGTGCCCTTACATGACCTTTGCTACCGTTACATTATTATTATTCCTTTAATATTAAGAGTACATGCTCCTTTTTATATCTTGTTCAAGGAACCCTATTTTATTATATGCAACTAAATGACCCCTTATATCATTATTGCTCCTTTATTTTAAAGATCAAGGGTACATACTTTTTATAATATCTAATCCAAGTATTTCAAATACTCACTTCTTACTATATGCACTTAGATTATACTTTTTACGTTATATCATTAATATCTTCTTAGGGTCAAGAGTATATGTTTTTTTATAATTGTTTTATTCAGCTAATTAATATCCTATTTTTTTATAATGTACATTTATTTTATACCCCCTCTAGGGACGAAAGTACCTACTTTCGTATAAAATCTTATTCAAACATGCTTATTTTATCATGATATATGCCTCTCCTCTCGCATGGTTCATTCTTGTATATGCCTAAATAACCGTACTTGTTAAAGAACTGAGGGAATGATCCTTCGGTAAGGGAAGGTGACCCCCAAAGACAAGATATCAAGATGATCCCTCGGTAAGGGAGGGTGATCGATCGAGATGATCCTTCGGTAAGGGAAGGTGATCGAAAAACGTTTGGGATAAGAACCTTCGGTAAGGGAAGGAGACTATCCCATCAATTTTATATAATAATATATCTTTTTATATGACTCCCTTCTTGTGTATGTCTAAATAACCTTGATTGTAAATTAAACTGAGGGAATGATCCTTCGGTAAGGGAAGGTGACCCCCAAAGACAAGATATCGATATGATCCTTCGGTAAGGGAAGGTGATCGATCGAGATGATCCTTCGGTAAGGGAAGGTGATCGCCAAAACGTTTGGGATAAGAACCTTCGGTAAGGGAAGGGGACTCCCACTTATACCGGTTTGAGCTCAATACCCTCCATATAAGTTATAAATTAAGAAAGAAGAAGGCACGAATGAAAGCTTGAGTTCTATGTTTTCCTTAGATTTAATTATGATTATGTTGATGTTATCCTTCTATTTTCCTATATGTTTTCCCTTTCTTTTACACACATGTTTTACAAAAAAGAAGATGCATATTACATGCCATGTTATACGCTTGTTTTTAAAATCCCGCACGTGGGCTGGAGATGGATATGGAGGTGTTACATAGCACTCCTACTGAGACGTTAGGTTCTCACTCCCTTTCTTTTCCCATACTATCTCCAGAGGAACATGGCACAGCGGATAGAGACGACGCAGTGCCCTTCGAGGGTAGCTTCTGAGTATGACCCCTCGAAGCACGCGTGGGTAGTTGCGACCACTACTACCGTGCTCCAAACTATCTACTTAGGTCAAGAACTCGTGGAAGAAGAACCCCAGCTGCCCGTCATAACCTTCCTAGATAGGGACGCTTCAACATCTAGGAAGCGGTCATCCAAGGTGGTACACCTTGAGTCCGACCCCGAGACCGAAAAAGAGAAATTCGACAACCCTGACCAGAAGGAAGACACCATGGAGGAGGACCCAGAGGAGAAGTTGAACCCTTGTGGAGGCCCAAAGGTGGAATACGTGCCCTACTCCCCCATTTCGGAACCCCGTCGAGTTTTGGTTCATCCCACGCAACGGAACCAGGTCTTCACTGCGCGAAAGGGTGTTGGAGGGAGACCCCTGGTACCTCGATTCATAAATAACTGAAGAGTCCTGATCAAGGATGGGATAGGATGCAAGTATGGGAGCCTCTTCGACGAGATTAGTTTAGGACGTATTAGTTTCCTTTCTTATTTTAGTTTACTATAAGTATTTCATACTCACGGTTAAGATACTATCTCATTTTTTATTAAAATTCCAACGTTTTAGTGCTACCCATTTTCCGCTCTACGCGCATTTACTCCTTCCTTGCGTAACGATTTAGTCATTTCTTTGCTTAATCAAGTGTGGCACCTTATTTTAAAGACCCCCCACGATAGTATAAAACTTAGGGTGTTACATTATTGGTATCAGAGCAAAGTCGATCCTAGGAGATATGACTAATGATGCCTCTTCCTATGGTTATCCATAAAAAGGGGAATGTCTAGCAGTTCCCCCACCCTCTGCCGATGCACCCCCAACGTCAAGGACGAGTCTTTGCCCTCAGCAGGTCTGTCAGAGGGTGTGCATCCTCATTTCAGGTAGATCATACCTTGCTAACCTAGTGTGCCTCCCTTTAGTAGGATTAGACATCATCCTAGGAATGGACTGGCTCAACGAAAACCGAGTCTTGTTAGATTGTTTTGAGAGAAAAGCCATCTTCCCTTCTCAATCCATACGAGACACACGTGACCTTCCAAGATCCTCCGAAGACACCAGTACGAGGCAAGAATATGCCTTGCTAAATTCGGTAAAAGCAGACTCCCATCAGGAGTTCTGTGAGATACCAGTAGTACACGACTTTTCAGATGTCTTTCCCGAAGATATACCCTCGTTTCCCCCAACACGAGAGGTTGAGTTCTCCATAGAATTGATACCTGGGACAGGGCCAATCTCCAGAGCCCCTTACCGGATGGCTCCAGTGGAGCTCACTGAACTGAAGAACCAACTAGAGGAGCTGCTGCAAAAAGGATGCATCAGACCAAGCGTCTCTCCCTGGGGAGCTCCAGTATTGTTTGTGAAGAAAAAGGACGGTAGCATGCGTCTCTGTGTGGACTATAGGCAAACTCAACAAAATCACGGTGAAGAATAAGTATCCCCTCCCAAGAATAGATGACTTAATGGACCAACTACAAGGTGCAACAGTGTTCTCAAAAATCGACCTGAGATCAGAGTATCATCAAATAAGGGTAAGAGAGGAAGACATTCCAAAGACAGCATTTCGAACGAGATATGGACACTACGAGTTCACAGTAATGTCTTTTGGGTTGACCAATGCCCCGCCGTCTTTATGGACTACATGAATAGAATTTTTCGACCTTACCTCGACAGTTTCGTGGTGGTATTCATAGATGATATTTTGATTTTCTCCAAGACAGAAGAAGAACACCGGGAGCACTTGCGTGTAATACTGGGAACCCTTCGAGAAAAAAAAAGTTGTACGCAAAACTATCCAAGTGTGAGTTTTGGATGAAGGAGGTACAATTTCTTGGACACATGGTTTCCGGCAACGGAATATCAGTGGATCCCAGTAAGATAGACTCGGTACTAAACTGGGAAAGGCCGACGTCAGTCACAGAAATAAGGAGTTTTTTTAGGATTGACGGGCTACTATAGAAGGTTCATAAGAGGGTTTTCTCAACTAGCCCTGCCATTAACCCGTTTAACCAGGAAGGATACCCCGTTTGCTTGGACGCCAGACTGCGAAAGAAGCTTCCAAGAGTTAAAGTGTCGCTTGACATCCGCCCCAGTACTAGCCTTACCTAACCCCGACATGGCCTTCGAAGTTTACTGCGACGCCTCAGGACAAGGATTGGGTTGCGTACTAATGCAATGCAAAAAGGTAGTGGCGTATGTGTCAAGACAACTGAAGACCCACGAAGCTAACTATCCAACTCACGACCTTGAACTAGCCGCGATAGTATTTGCGCTGAAGACATGGAGGCATCATTTGTACGGAGTTGAGTATTCTCCGATCATAAGAGCTTAAAGTACCTGTTCGACCAGAAGGAACTCAACATGCGACAAAGGAGGTGGATGGAGTTTCTTAAAGATTATGACTTTGTTCTAAATTACCACCCAGGAAAGGCTAACTTGGTGGCCGACGCTCTGAGTCGGAAGGTACTCAAGGCATCATGGCTAATGATAAAAGAGGCAGAGTTGATAAAGAATTTCAGAGACATGAACCTACAAGTCACCCTCGCTCCAAAAATCATACGTCTGAACCACCTAACAGTGGCAAGTCAATTCAAAGAACAAATAACTAAGGCGCAGAATTCCGATCCCGATTTTCAAGAAACCCTGAGCCTTGTCAAGAAGGAAAATTGAAAGGCTTCACCGAAGGAGAGGACAAGGTGTGGAGATACCAAGGTCGAATATGTGTCCCAAAGGAAGGCGATCTTCAAAGCAAGATTGCGGAAGAAGCCCACAAAGGAGATTTTACCATTCATCCTGGCATGACAAAGATGTACCATGATGTTCTAGTGGCCAGGGATGAAAAGGGATTTAGCTACGGTCGTGAATAAATGTCTGGTTTGTCAGAAGGTAAAAATTAAACATCAGAAACCATCAGGGGTATTGCAACCCCTTGGCATCCCAGAGTGGAAATGGGAGGACATATTGATGGATTTCGTCATGGGACTACCTCGTACTCAAACAGGGCGTGACGCTATATGGGTCATCGTGGACCGACTTACAAAGACTGCCCACTTTCTACCAGTCAAGGTGACCGACTCATTGGAAAGACTAGCCACGCTATATATCAAAGAGATCGTGAGGTTACAACAACCATAGTCTCGGACAGAGACCCAAGATTTACCTCGAGGTTTTGGAACACACTGCAGAAGGCATTCGGGACAAAATTGTGCCTGAGCACATCATACCACCCGCAAACAGATGGACAAACGAAGAGGACCATCCAGACGTTGGAAGACATGTTACGAGCTTGTGTCCTGGACAGACCAGGAAAGTGGGAGAGTCACCTACCACTGATCGAGTTTGCTTATAACAACAGTTATCATGGTAGCATCAGGATGGCACCATATGAGGCACTGTACGGGCAAAGATGCCAATCTCCTTTATGCTGGTACGGACCAGAAGAGAAAGGCTACTTAGGACCGGAGTTAGTAAGACAGACCACGGAAGATATCAAGAGGATAAGAGAAGGAATGCGTACCGCCCAAAGTCGACAAAAGAGTTATGCAGATCAACGAAGGAAACCCCTCGAATTTCAGGAAGTCGATCACGTATTCCTAAAAATCACCCCCACTACCGGGGTAGGGAGGGCTCTTAAGGTACAAAAACTAAGCCCCCTGTACCTGGGTCCATTCCAAATCCTCTGGCGTATAGGAAAGTCGGCATACCATCTTGTCCTACCACCAAATCTATCAAGACTACATGACGTGTTCCATGTGTCCCAACTCCGAAAATACCAGCACGATCCAAGCCATGTGTTGCAGCAAGAGGATGTAACACCCAAGGACGACCTGACTTTTGAACTACCAGCCATAGAGATTGTAGACAGAAGTACGAAGCAACTAAGGAGCAAGACGATACGACTGGTAAAGGTAGCATGGGGTAGCGGCAATTCCAGAGAATACACATGGAAAAAAGAGGCAGACATGAGACAGAAGCTCCCGGACTTATTTACAAGTAACAATTGTGGTGAGGATCTCCTTTCTCCCCAACAGTAAGGAAATTTCAGTAGGACCCCTAAGTTATTTAAACGACCCTTATCGACCAAGTTCAGACATGAAATTTGGGGACAAATTCTTTTCTTATGGGGGTGATAATGTAACAACCACCCCTTCTAGAAACAAAATTAAATTTGAAGTTTGAAAATCAGTTAGGAGATAAGTTTAGAATTTTGAAATTTTGGATAGGAACCTGGTAACCACCCTCAGTTTGAAATTTAAAATATCCCAACCACCCCATCCCCAAATGTATATAAATAGGGGAGCACACATAGGTAGAAAATCACTTCTCTCAAACACTTATCCTCTCCCTTCTCTCTCTACAAAGAAATAACATTCTGTGGGCAAACACAAGAGGCAAGCTCAAAGAAGCGTTAGAAAAGAAGGTAGGGAATTATGCCTTTCTTACTTATGTTGGCATGTAGTATGCTTTATTTTGTTTTCTTCCATCCATGCATGGCTATCACCTTTCATGTATTTTATGGCATGAATTATTCTTTGCTTATCTCTCATCTACATTGAGCATGATTATCTATTTTGTCAATTATACCCTTTTGAAATCCATTAATATGTATCCCATATCTTTTCTATGTGCATTTACATGACCCTTTAATCACTATTCCTTTTATGTTGAGAGTACATGCCCCTTTATAACGTTTTATTAAATTATTTAACATTCCCTAATTTTACTATGTGCCCTTATATGACCTTTGATACCGTTACCTTATTATTATTCCTTTTATGTTGAGAGTACATGCCCCTTTATAACATTTTATTAAATTATTTAACATTCCCTAATTTCACTATGTGCCCTTACATGACCTTTGCTACCGTTACATTATTATTATTCCTTTAATATTAAGAGTACATGCTCCTTTTTATATCTTGTTCAAGGAACCCTATTTTATTATATGCAACTAAATGACCCCTTATATCATTATTGCTCCTTTATTTTAAAGATCAAGGGTACATACTTTTTATAATATCTAATCCAAGTATTTCAAATACTCACTTCTTACTATATGCACTTAGATTATACTTTTTACGTTATATCATTAATATCTTCTTAGGGTCAAGAGTATATGTTTTTTTATAATTGTTTTATTCAGCTAATTAATATCCTATTTTTTTATAATGTACATTTATTTTATACCCCCTCTAGGGACGAAAGTACCTACTTTCGTATAAAATCTTATTCAAACATGCTTATTTTATCATGATATATGCCTCTCCTCTCGCATGGTTCATTCTTGTATATGCCTAAATAACCGTACTTGTTAAAGAACTGAGGGAATGATCCTTCGGTAAGGGAAGGTGACCCCCAAAGACAAGATATCAAGATGATCCCTCGGTAAGGGAGGGTGATCGATCGAGATGATCCTTCGGTAAGGGAAGGTGATCGAAAAACGTTTGGGATAAGAACCTTCGGTAAGGGAAGGAGACTATCCCATCAATTTTATATAATAATATATCTTTTTATATGACTCCCTTCTTGTGTATGTCTAAATAACCTTGATTGTAAATTAAACTGAGGGAATGATCCTTCGGTAAGGGAAGGTGACCCCCAAAGACAAGATATCGATATGATCCTTCGGTAAGGGAAGGTGATCGATCGAGATGATCCTTCGGTAAGGGAAGGTGATCGCCAAAACGTTTGGGATAAGAACCTTCGGTAAGGGAAGGGGACTCCCACTTATACCGGTTTGAGCTCAATACCCTCCATATAAGTTATAAATTAAGAAAGAAGAAGGCACGAATGAAAGCTTGAGTTCTATGTTTTCCTTAGATTTAATTATGATTATGTTGATGTTATCCTTCTATTTTCCTATATGTTTTTCCTTTCTTTTACACACATGTTTTACAAAAAAGAAGATGCATATTACATGCCATGTTATACGCTTGTTTTTAAAATCCCGCACGTGGGCTGGAGATGGATATGGAGGTGTTACATAGCACTCCTACTGAGACGTTAGGTTCTCACTCCCTTTCTTTTCCCATACTATCTCCAGAGGAACATGGCACAGCGGATAGAGACGACGCAGTGCCCTTCGAGGGTAGCTTCTGAGTATGACCCCTCGAAGCACGCGTGGGTAGTTGCGACCACTACTACCGTGCTCCAAACTATCTACTTAGGTCAAGAACTCGTGGAAGAAGAACCCCAGCTGCCCGTCATAACCTTCCTAGATAGGGACGCTTCAACATCTAGGAAGCGGTCATCCAAGGTGGTACACCTTGAGTCCGACCCCGAGACCGAAAAAGAGAAATTCGACAACCCTGACCAGAAGGAAGACACCATGGAGGAGGACCCAGAGGAGAAGTTGAACCCTTGTGGAGGCCCAAAGGTGGAATACGTGCCCTACTCCCCCATTTCGGAACCCCGTCGAGTTTTGGTTCATCCCACGCAACGGAACCAGGTCTTCACTGCGCGAAAGGGTGTTGGAGGGAGACCCCTGGTACCTCGATTCATAAATAACTGAAGAGTCCTGATCAAGGATGGGATAGGATGCAAGTATGGGAGCCTCTTCGACGAGATTAGTTTAGGACGTATTAGTTTCCTTTCTTGTTTTAGTTTACTATAAGTATTTCATACTCACGGTTAAGATACTATCTCATTTTTTATTAAAATTCCAACGTTTTAGTGCTACCCATTTTCCGCTCTACGCGCATTTACTCCTTCCTTGCGTAACGATTTAGTCATTTCTTTGCTTAATCAAGTGTGGCACCTTATTTTAAAGACCCCCCACGATAGTATAAAACTTAGGGTGTTACATCTCTAATTTTCTAGATTAAATATTTAAAACATGTTATTTGTACACTAAAACTATTCATCAATGTATTTATGTATAATTACATGTGTAGTTTAATTTTTTTTTAACATGTATTTATATTCTAACATATATTTTATACTATTAATTACTTTAGTGACTAATTTGATGTACACCTGGCATAATCGTAAATATTCAGTAATTAAATATTCTAACTACCACATCCCTTAATCATCGGTGCAACGTTAACCTTTATAAGATTCCATCCGAGGATATATACATTAGGTCTTCCTTTCCATGATCCGAATTTTCTAACAATTATTCGAACAAAATGTTCTTAAGACGACAAAAAAAAATGTTTTATAACTGATAGGAAACTACCTTTTCTTTTTCCTCTCTCACTCGGCTCTACCTTTTTACTAATGGTCACCTATATATATTCCACTAATCTTCAATTTGCTGGATTAATTATTCAGAAATATATGAACTCCATCTAATGATATATACATGAGGTCTCCGCTTTTTACATTTTTAAATCTCTCTCGGTCGAAGTCTTTCAGTTCACATCCTATGAAACTGGGACCTATTACTTTCATTTTAGTAAAAAATGTCACCTGGAATTAATTAGCATCCGCGTGCGGAACTGTTAAAGCCTCTTTCACTGGTAGTTTTAATCATCTGGGAAGGGAAAAATAGAACATGGAAAGAAAATGGAATTATTTTGCTTCCTCTCTTAGAGCCCAGATGAATTATTTTAAGAAAGGTTATAAGAAATGTGATATTTTTCTATCCGTTCAGAAAAGTGTTTTCGAAGTAGTAATATTCTTGGAAATTTTTGTGAAGAACATACATGACGTGTTATACGTATAATATATATATACGTGATGTTTTTCTTTAACCACATTTACAAATAACACTATATCTTATATATTATTTATGAAAAAATTTAAAGAACTACCTACCATATATATAAACTAACGAGTTATAGTTCAGTGGGCATAATTTTTTTATCTTTATATAATGAAGAGTTATTTTTTTTTACAATAAACTTATTTTTTAATTAGTTGTTCAGAATTAACTTTATCTATTCCTAATTAATATTTTAACAAAATTAATTATTTATTAATTTTTTATAATATAAAATAATAATATAAAACATATTTGTTATTATTAAAGATACTTCATTTAATTTTAATATTTTATTATTAATTATAAAATATGTAAAACTTTTTTAATTAAATATTTTTATAACAAGTTAAAATATTTTATATTATATAATAATAGTGATAATAATATAAAAAATATTATTACAACTAATGTTACATAATATAAAAATGATATTGTTTTATCCCATGAGGGTGATGAATTATATAGTTTGCTTTGATTCTAACCTATCAGTATGTTGCATTTCACGAACCCTAATATCCCATGAACATTAATTAGCAAAGAACATTAATCTACGTCTAATTGCGGGATGAAGGTTGGAGTGCTACTAGGGGATCTGTTGGAAGTGCGGGATCAAGGAAGAAAAGGTTTATTTTTATATTTTTGTTTTCTTTCATGTAAAACTAACTTCATATACTCTTCACATTTGTAACATTAACAACCTCACACTTGTTTGTTAATCAAGTGTGTGATACTTGATTGCAAATACTTTGCATGACAGGACGATTATATTGCATCCTTTAATGAGGAAGCCACGGAAGCCTTTGTTTGGGGGTTTAAAAGAAAAATCAAGATCAATCCAAAGTCATGCCCATGTTGTTCAGGAGAAAGTTAGGGTGGTAGAGGATACAAAGGAGGTTACTTGACTAGTGTATTAACTAACTAGATTTAGTTTGAAAGCTGTTATAACAGAATTGTAATTGGTTATAGCTTGTGACCCAGCTAGCTAGCTATATATATATATATATATATGATCACTTAGTGTACCCTTCATCAAATTTGTTCTGCCGTATACAAACTTTCATACGAATTGAATAAATACTGATTCCTCAAGAATTTTTTTTTGGCTTTAATTCTTTTATTTCTGTTTTTATTTCTCTCCTAGTGTTCATCTCTTTAGGTTAGTCTCGTAGACTCTTTTAGAGGATAGAGTACTTGATTTGGAGTTGCAGTCGAAGAATTGTAGACACAATAAGAGTAGTGGTAGGTGCATCGGGGTGATAGTTTTAGTTGTGACTTTTGTTTTAATTTAATTATTTTGTGGATATCTATAATTTTATTAAATTTTTATATATTTTTTAATTAGATTCTTATATTATTTTTTATTTTATAATTAAGTTATTGTTAGTATAAAAAATATTAAAATTAACACAATATTTATTTATAAATTGAAGACATTTATAATTTAATTAAATCTTTAATCACATATTTTTTTTAAAAAATATTTTATTAATTCTAACATTTTTATATAAAAATAATCTAATTACAAAATCAAAAATAATATAAAGACCTAATTAAAAAAAATAAATATAAAAATTTAATTATAAATTTAGTAAAATTATAAATATTAATGGAATAATTATACCTTTTGTTTTTAGTGGTAATTTGCTTTTGCAATTAATGAAACATAGCATTTTAAGACATTAATAAATCAATTTACAATATCTCAAGTTTTTAAACGTTGTTCTGTGTAACTATTAAAATATAAAAAAGTATAGGTAGATAATAATTTTTGTGAATAATAGACTCAATAAAATAAAAATACATTACATTCTTAAATTATCCATCTAAATTTAGTATTAAGATAATCATCTGCATACCTATTTAATCATATTGTTTAAAAAAGTTATTATTTACTTAGTATTATCCTTAAAATATTTAACACTGTCGGCAGCTGGACGTACAATATATAACACTACCCCCCAACCCTCCTCCCCTGCGCTCAAAAAAAAAAAAAAAAAAAACCCGAATATATGTAATTAATAACAAATTTAATCTCAAAGAAACCTTTGTAAGGCCAGCCATATGGATTAAAGTAGCACAATCAACACGATCACAAGTCACAACATTACAAATTTAAATTACAAAAAATACAAAGACTAGAAAATTATATCCCAAATACCACATCTTCGTTATCAAACCAGTCACTAATTTTTTATTATATTAGGATCGATTTGTAATCGAAATAAATTTGAAAACTGATTTGATAACTAGAATGATGGGATAGTAAAAATTCCTTTGAAAACTGATTTAGGTAATAACACAGCAAACGTACACAATTTTACTACATGGATTTTTGAACTAGAGAAACTTTTTTCTGAGAAGTCAGATGCATAGCATGGTATGCAGATCAAGAGAGCCCCCCGGCTTTACTATTTTGCTTGAAGTAAGGATGTGTTGTTGGATTTGGTTATTGTTGTGTGTAATGAAGGAGGTAAGTGCATGAGAGGCTCCGAAGAAGAGAGCGAGTATGGCGAGGAATAGCAAACTGATTGAATGATCAACTCCGACGTGCATAAGAACGGCCCATGAGATGAAGATAGCGCCGTGGGTGTGACTGAATCTTTCTCCAAACAGAATCGTTAAAGCCGCACCCGAAGCAAACACCATAAAACTCAGCAGTTCAACCACCGAGCCCCCTATCGTTATTCTTTCCCGCCGACACGTCAGCAGCCAGCCCCAAACACATATCATTAACAGCATTACTAAACACGGAACTTTTTTTGAGTAGCTTTCAACCTCTTCATCATTTTCTTCACACACCACGACGGGCTTTATTTGCTTGGTTTTCTTGTTCTTGTTCTTGTTCTTGTGCTTGTGCATGTGTTGATTCAGATTAGCGTGGCTGCATCGTATTATTGGCAAGATCATTTTGTGTTCCGATTCCACCTCCTTCTCCAACTCAATGTGAATAGCAACATGAGATTCATCACCATTGCACTGGGATAAATTGATTTCTGTTTTAGTTTCGGATGGAATCACTGCGTTTTCAGAAGCTGGTGGATATCTGAGGGAGCGAACTCTACCAAATTGCTTTGGGAGCAATCAGAAGAATAGTTAAGATATTAGGAGAATTAAATATGACATCAAGTGGTAAATTGACAGATTGAGTAATAGATTTGGCATACCAACCTCACTTTTAGCGATGACGATACAATCCCGCCTCCTCCTCTTCTGTTCCCCCAGCGCCGAATCAGAGTTTGAACGGTGCAGGTGATAATATTGCTGAGGCTGAAACAGATAAGAATAGTTTACAAGAGGAGTTTTATAAATCCCTTGTGAAGGACTAGACATACAACTACAATTAGAAGCAAATTTTGTTCTTGATTTACGCACCTCAAAAGCAAGTAAGAAGTGAAAATCCCTTAAAGTATAGTGTTGTTCCAAGGAAACACTCATGGTTACCTCATCCTGTTGGTCATCTCGGATCCTTTTTCCGCGGGGGTTAATATGGTCATCTTCCATTAAACAAATTAAACAATCGGGACTTGGATCTGGAACTTGTTGAGCCATGAAATGAAATTAGATGCGAGTATACAAAAGCAAGCAGTTTCCAAAATGTACTCTTTCAACAATACCTTGGCGATCTATGGAAGTCTGTAATCATTCAAACCTAACTAATGCAAATCCGTTTGCCTAAAAGTCTTCCTTCGGGTCCCACCATCACACTAATTCAAAGCCAGAGCCGCGTTGGCTTGCACTTTACTTTAGGTGAAAATTTGGAAAAGTAGACTAATTAATAATTATTATATCGATGCAAGTGACCCTGCAAAAGTAGGAAGGGCACACTAACCCATTATTTTGTTCACATGATCATTTTAGAAATATTAGGGGTTAATGTTAATTTTTTCAGAATTAGTCCAGATTTTGAATTAATATTTTATTTTGAAGGGTTTAGTATTATACTATTATAAGAGTATATAATAAGTTTATTATTAGTGAAAAAATTTTAATATTTTTATTTAATAAATATAAATTAAATATATTGAAAATTTAAATTTTTATTTTGTAATCTTAATATATGTCTTTAAAACACATGATAGATAAATTTTATTTTTATATTATAAAAAATAATAAAAGATCATGAATTTATGGTTGATTTTTTTATTTAAAATAAATATTCATATTTTTGTTGAAAATTAGATTATTTTGTGTAATTACAGTTGGGTAGATTTTGTAGGTGGGAAGTTAACACATGAGAAGTGTGTTGCAACACGTATGAGACGTATTGAACACGTGGCAACATCCTGATCAACACGCGGGGTATATTGAACACATGGCAACATCTTAACTAATACGTAGGGGCGTATTGAATAATTTCCACAATAATATAATACACTTTAAATATTAATATTCAATCAAAATACTATCTCTATTTTCATATTAAAAATAATTTTTGAGAATTTATTATTTTTGCTTATTACTTAATTATTAACTCAATTTTTTAGTCTAATTTTTTTCGTGCTTATTATTTAAATGTTATTAAGTTGATAAAAAAAATTTACTAAAAAATATATGTTTTATTTTTAGTGTATTTGGTAAAAATTGAATACTTTTTTTATTATCTTTCTAAAAAAGATCTTTTTAAAAAAAATTTACAATTTACATTTTTAAAAAAATATTTTTTGAAAAAAATTTAACAACCATAAATAAAAAAATATTTTTATATTTTTATATCTAAATATAATTGATAAATAAAAAAATTTTTTTTATAAAATATTTAAATATAAAATTATTTTTATTTTTTTATAATATTTAAAAAAAACTCAAAATTTTTTTTTTAAAAGTTTACTCAAACAAATCCTTTAATTTAATCTAATAATCTAATGATATAATATTTTATTCTATACTTTAAACATTACTAATAAATTAATAACAGAAAATAATAAATTTTGATAATCTTCTAATATTTATTATATATTATTATTTAAAATTAATATAAAAATATATTTATTAATCATATAACATTATTTTTTATTATTATTAAATTCTGTCCCAAAAAGAACCAAGGTCACAACTTATAGGATCTGAATGCTGAACAATTGAACATACTTATCCTTGATTAACGCGTTGCCTTTGCTTTTTTAAGCAAAACTTTTTCCTACAGGTCTTCTTTTCTTTTTAAAGAAAAAATATTCTTGATGCTGTTAGAAATTTTAGTATTTAACAACTTTTAATTAAGATATTATTTTACAATTTTTATTTTCTGAAAAAATTAATTCATATATCAATTTTTTTATAGGGAAGAACTGATGATACTACGAAATCTTTAAAATATTATTAGAGATTTTTATATTTTTATAAAGTAACAACAAAAACAAATTTTCCTAAAGTTTTAGTATACGACTGAATTGTCTAATAAAATAAAAAATTTAAAAATAATAATATAATTAAAATTTATTAGAGATTAAAGTTTTTGTTGAAATTTCTTTAATGTAGTATAGAATATTAGTAAATAAAACTACTGAAAATACGATAGTTTAGGGTTTTTTTTTTATAATATTAAAAGTACTAAATTTAATATTCTTTTAATAAAAGCAACTGTATATGTACAAATTATTAAATGTTAGTGTTACAAGTGTGAAGAGTGTTAAAATTAGTCCCACATTAAAGAAAACAGGAAAGAATAAAGAGTTTATAAGATGAGAGACCCATTTAACTAAAGAAATATTATAAGAAGACAAATAGACAATATACATACTAATTATTTTTTATTTTATTAAATTTAACCATTAGAAATATACAAATAGTTTTTGGCAGCAAGAACCATAAAATATTATATTGTATAATTCATCAGTTTTAAGGAATTTTTGTCAAGCGTCAGTTACTAAGATGTTTAAATTAAATATTCAATTACTTTGTTATTATATGGAAGTAAGAACGTAAATTATTTTCTGTAGTATATTATTGTATAATAAATCTAACTGTGTATATAATTAATATATAAAACATTTTTTGTATATTTTATTTAAAGTAATTAATTTATCTCATATTTTAATTATTAAAGAATATAAAAGTTGATATAATATTTGTGTAATTTTATAATCCATTGAATGGATATTCGGAAAACTCATTTTTGTTCAAATCTAGTTTAACTATGAGTTAAATTGATTAAAACTGTAACTATTTATTGTGTTAAAACTTAAAAGCATAAAGAACAAACTTAATTTTCAACAATACATGATATATATCGTGGTAATCTTGCTAAAGTAATTGCCTTTTGTGTATTCTTAGATTTTATTACGTAGACAATGACTTTTTTAAATAATGTAAATAATAGATTTTAGAATTGATCCAATAAAATAAAAAAGTACTTCACTCTTAAATTACCTCCTAAACTTTAATATTAGGATAATCATCTACACACTTAGTGAATTAAATATTCGATATATCCATTATTTAGTATTTTCATTGTCAACCTATATTTTTTTTCTTTATATTATTTTGTGATTGACACCAAATTAATTAAATTAATTATTTTATTGTCAATATAATGCTACATCTGATGCCGATGGCAAATAAAGGAAGGAAAATAAATAGTTTAATTTTCTTTTTAGGTTTTTCTAAAGAATTAACTCTAATAATTAGTAAATAAATTATATATCTAAAACTTAAAATACGAACTTCAAAATTCAAATAAAAAATTTGTACAATTCAAAATTAATTCATATAAAAACCTAAAAAGTAAAAACTACCTCCGAAATACTAAACATTAAAATAAAATAATCCAAACAAATTTGCCAGCAAGCTTCAGGCTTAAATTCAAAGTATGTACATTTAGACTTTAAAAATACATATTAAATATGGTGAAAACTTAAGTAAAATTGACTTCACGTAAAGTTGATATTTGAGAGTCGTTAGATGAAAATTTAGTCAAATCATCTAACGACCCTCAAGTATCACGTAAAGTCGACTGCACCTGAGTTTCCACTATTAAATATATAAAAATGTATAGGAACCATCATCATCAGTAGATCACTCCTTCATTTTCTGTCTTTGTTTGCATAGGCAGGCAAGATAAATAATGGACATCAACAACACCAAACAGGTCAGTAAAAGTGCAAGAGCCTCAAATATAACAAACAGTGGGAGAGGAAACCTGAAAGAGGCCCACTGCACAACAGAGTCAGAGGATTGGCTGAAGATTGTAATGCAACAAAGGATTGCCAAAAATGACAAAAGTGTCGAATAAGCAAATCGCTCTTCTGATCCCTTTGTCGAAACGAGGACCAAAATTGCTATCGCACAGAAGATGAATATGATGAAAAATATCATCGCGGGAAACAACATCCAAAATGCTTCCCAAAAGTTTAGCACCGAGTGTGATGATAAGTTTCCCAATGGGGAGTTGTTGTTCAGTGCAGCCACTTGAGTAACAGAGAACACCAAAAGCCCCAACAAAAGATAACTTCGACCTCGAGGAGAAATATTAGCTATCTTTGGACGTGCTGGTCGGAAATTCTTCAAATCCCAGTCAGAAACGGGAAGAATGTTCTTGTTCTCTCTGTTGTTTTCCTGACAAAATAAATTAAAAACATTATGGTGCAGGAACCAATTAGGAAACTAATTTAAAAACTAGGAGTTTTGTTATATAAAAAAAATATATAAAGTACTAATATATTATCTGTCAATTTATTGTTAATAATAATTAATTATTATATTTTAATTATAATTAGTATTGACACATTTAAGAGATATATCTATAAAGATATTTTTATTAGACATAACTATAAAAAAGATATTTCTATTAGACACATACATAAAGATACTTCCATTAAACATAATCATAAATAAGAATTAACAGAATAATTAACAGAAGTTGGCAGAATCCTTATTGATTATGTAGCAAAATTGTAAAAAAAAAAATAACTCTCACTATCCTAATTTTTTAAATTCTAAAACTAAAAGTGCAAAAAGTTGATTTGAGTTGGCTATGTTGTAGTTGGATTCCTAGATTTTTTTTTTCTCATAAATATGTCATTTTCTTTTCAAAATTAATTACCAATAAAATGTCACTCGTTAAAATTAATTACTTAAATATCACTGTAATACTAATACTAATAATTAAAAATGAAATAACAAAACAGTTATTATTGTAGTTGCTAAGTTGCTTAATACATCATACATGTACAGTTGTAAAAAGGTAAAGAAATTGCTTAATTAAATTGGTGATCAGTAATTAATAATTAGGGATGGAAAACGACTAACAAAAAATAGTGATTAGGGATCGAGTTCACTTTTCTTTCATCAATTATCTTTGCACAAAGAATCTACTTTTAACAATAGAAAACTACTACTGAAATTAAATCTGAAACGTAAAAATTAAAACAAGAAGGAAATAAATAATGATTAATAACCTAACGAACAAGTAAAAAAAAGTCTAGAAAATCAACTATAATATAAATTAACTTAAGTCAATCTTCTTTTATTTTTAATTTTAAAATTTAAAAAATTAAAATAGTAGAAATTATTTTTTTTTTTGGTAAGAAACCTGTTTTTAATTAATTGATTTCATTTGGCTGAACTCCTAATTGGTTCCTAGCAAAACTCACAAATAAATACTAAATACGTTAAAATAGAGGGATCTTAGTACCTTACCAGATAATAAAAATAAAAAAAGGGGTAAAAGTAGACACGGTGGCCAGTGGAAAAGAATGATTACTAACCCCGGAAGCGCGTGCTAGTAGTATGTTTATGCATCTGCGGGGAAAGAAAATAGGCATCTCTATGTTTTTCTTGTTACCGCACATCTGCGAATTGCAAATTGCGTATTTGCGTGTTAGTGATGAGTTTTGATTTTGGAGAGGGTAAAAAGAAAAAAGAAAGCGCTTTATTTAAGTGAATCTGATCTTCTCAGATTCTTCCCATCCATAATCTCAGATTGCAAGAAACAAATAAAATGATAATGATTCTGATTTATGATCTCAGCTTTACCTCATTTCTGGAGTTTGTCGAGCTCGACGAAGAAGACGCACCATCATGCATTGGCAGCAGAATTTCCTGAAATCAAATCACAGTTTTTATGTTCGCACTCAAAACCTTAGCTTGATCAATAAAGGACAATGATATGGTATATAAATGTGTATGTATGTGTAGGAATTTAGGGCTTATCGTATTACTTACAATATCGTTTCTTGAGAAGAAATCAACCGTAGGTAGCTCCTTCTCTGGGTCCGAGTTCATGTTCATGTTGCCTGGATGAAGATACCAGAGAGAATAGAGGAGGAGAAAAAGAACCTGGAACGTTAGGATCGGATCTCAACTCTGTGCGTGCAGAGAGAGTAAATGATGAAAGTAAGAATATTCAAACTTTTCTGCAAAGAGAAGGGAATCAAAGGGAAGGAAGGAGGTACCCAAGAGGAAGACTGGGGTTTAGTTCAATGTGAGCTGGCATTCTTGTGGGAACCCTATAGGCCTTGGGAATAAGAATGTTTTACACAATTTACGTATCCTACCTCCATCTTAAAAAAAATTATATTGTCACCTTAAAAAAAAAATACCATTAATTATTTTTAGATTAACATAATAACGCTCACAAATAACTAATATTACATATTTAAAAATAATTAAAGTATTATTTTATTATTTTACTAATATTATCATTTTAAAAGATTTTTTTTCTAAAAAAATATTTGTGAATTTAACCAAGATTACCTTAATTTGAAAAAGAACCTTCAAGCATTTAACGCACCATTTTGTTCTCCTTAGGTGGGTTTTAGAGGTACGTAGTAGTAAAATTCTTTTGTAGGTGAACAATTACTTACTCTATGAAAAAGTATGAGAAACAAATGGAATATTTGTACAATATATACAATAGAGATTTAAGGAGTATTAGATATATAACTATTAGTGTTACTTTTTTCTATTAACTGAAGTTTTTGAGATGAGTGGTATCATGACATGGTATTAGAGCTCTAGATCCAAAAGATTAAGAGTTTGATTCTTGGTGAACTCAAAAATCAATTTAAGCTTTTGGGAAGATATTTATTATTCCTAGTACTCGGATGGTTATTCTAAATAGTATGGGAATGTTCATTTTATAACTCAATAATACATTATACAAATAGTCTATTATCTCCCTAGCGGAACTCTTACTTTATTGCTCAAAGAATTAATCTATTTGCACTAATTGTTAGTAATTGCACCACAATTAAATTATGCTGTATGCTACGTTGATCAAATATAAATTAATGAACATTCACGAAAAACGTTAATTTTTTATTATCAACTTCAAATTTTAGGTGTTCCTAACTCGAGTAATTATTCTCTACAAACCACGGTAGTAAGAAAATGACACTAAATTTTCTTTGGATTCAAATTGAATGTAAAATTATATATTCTGTCACTTCTTATTATATTTAAATCATCTACTAATTATTTTTTTCAAAAATAAGTTTCCGTTTCTCAAACCAATATGATATTAGATTACTATTTTTCCAATCATACACTTTAATAAATAAGTAATTAAGTTTTTGAATAAAATAATTAATCTAAGTGAAAATTTAATAAAATTGAACATTTAATTTATTTTTCCTGGCTATTGTGAAGAAGAAAATTTAAAAATAAAAATCACATATAATTATCTTTATATAAAATTATTAATTAAAAATTAATAAATAATTAATTAAATTGTTATTTAACCATTTTTAACTTTTAATTTTACTTAAAAGAGAAAAGAAAAAAGTATATCACGCACGCTCAATGGAATATACAATCAATATTCGTGTCCTCGATTTATTTTTGTTTTCTGAAATTCCGTTCCGATCCATCTTTTTCCTAAATTCTAACTAATGGGCCCTCCTCCCCTTGATTGCGGCGACAAGGTTAATTCGGGAAAATTGATGTTCTCATTGGCAGGATAATGCATTATTCAAAGATAGATGACTACATGCAGTGGCATCATGTGAGTTTGTCTGGGCCTTTCTTTTCCACCTGATGCCACGTACGCGTTTAATGTATTAATTAGTTCTTTATTATTCAAAGATAGACGACTACAGACTACACCCAGTCCCATTAATTGAAAGGAAATTTTTTTGTGCGTATAAAATTTTATCTAATTTATTTAAAAATAGAGATAAAATAATATAGGATTTATCTTTTTAATTTTAAATCATGTGAGTAAATATTAGGCACAATAAAAAATACCTAATTGAAAATATCGCATACGCATTTCAAACTTCCAGGTCACCTTAAGGCTTAAGGTTCGTCCTAGGTTATAGAGTGCTAAGCAGCGCGTCTCACCCATTTAATGGGACCACGGTCGGATCCAAAGGGAAAGGCTTTTTTGATATACAGGACCTATAATTGTTGACTTTTCAATCTTCAAAGTCCTGTTTTCTAAGGATTTATTTAGAGTGTCAAAATATTGCGCACCTAGCGAAACAAGCCTGGAGATTACTAAAAGAGGAGGAAACCATTTGGGCGAAGATTCTAAAGGCAATTTATTATCCAAACTGCAGCCTGTGGAAAGCAAGAGAAGGAAGGAACGCGTCATGGGTATGGAAGAGCTTGTTGGAGGGAAGGAATTTCCTGAGAAGGAAGGGTAGATAGAGCATAGGGAGCAGAATGGAGATAGATATTTAGAATGATAATTGGGTGGCTGGAATAGGGAAGCTGAGGAGATGTGAAGAAGACCAAATCAGAAAAGTGATTGAAATAATAAAGCAGGGGGAAGGCTGGGATGAGAACAGAATTAAGAAGTTATTTCCGAGAAACATAGCGGGATTGATTATCAGAACACCTATCAGCCTGATTAACAAGGAAGATAATCTGATCTGGCCATACCGAGTAGAGGGACAGTACTCAGTGAAATCAGGCTATCGGGCTGCAAAAGAGGAGAAAGATGCGAAAGAAGAGACAAAATTAAATGAAGCTTCGTCAAGCCAGAACTTCAGAGAGGTTTGGGGGACTATATGGAGACTACCAGTGCCACAAAAGATCAGAATGTTCTTATGAAAAGCTACGGAGGAAATTTTGCCAATAAATAGTAATTTGTTTAAGCGCAAATGTGCAGTCAAGCCTTCATGCAGCATATGCCAGGAGGAGAATGAAACTGTTGAACATGCTTTACTTTTATGTCCGTGGACGAGAGCAGTTTAGTTCAGAGCGAGCATTCAAATAACACCTACAGCCTATAATGTGACGTCGTTTGGAAAATGAATAATGGATACAGTTCAGAAAATAAAAAATGGGACGGGGAGGGATCAGGAAAGAATTTTAAGCAATCTGGGGTGTGTATGTTGGTATATATGGAAGGCAAGGAACCAATACATATTCCAGCAAATAAAAATCAATCCGGAACAGGTAATAATTAATGCAGAATATCTAGCAGCAAAATTCCACAACACAACAACAGGAAGCAGCACAGATCATAATGCAAGCAGAGGCAAGAGTGGTGACAAGAAGAGAATTACTTGGAGACCACCGCCACAAAACAGGTTGAAGGTCAATACTGACGCGGCTTTCCAAAGGGATACAGGCAAGGCAGCCTCAGCAGTTGTCGTGAGGAACTGGCAGGGCAAGATCATCACTGGGACTACATCAAAATTCATCACAACTTCAGCACTAGCAGCAGAAGCCCAGGCATACAGAGAAGCTCTCATTCTCATCAAGAATTTACAAATAGAAAACTGTATCATTGAAACAGATTGTTTACCTTTGGTCCAAGCCGTTAAGGCGAGAACGCCTATAGCAGAAGTGGATGCAATCCTCAGAGACATTCTACAACTGCTGGAAGAGGCGCCAGATGTGGGAGCTACCTGGACTCCAAGGGAAGGCAACATAGTAGCTCACCAACTAGCAGCGATGGCAGTGGGGAATGTTCTCAGGAGCCAGTGGACAGTCAACGCTGCCAATCCTGTAAGAAATACAATCAGAACGGAAGCCAGATTCGCAATACTTCAGCATAATCAACGAATGCAAAATCAAATCAATGGGAATCCAATTTCAACCGACCAGCAAGGAATACAAACAGAGGAGGACTTACCTGATAGAGTGGAAAACTGGGACATGCAAGAAGCTGAAGGGGGAGAGCAGCACCAACCTAGTGCGTCACAGCGGCTAAAGATAGAGAGGAGCAACCGTTGCGGAGAAGCTTGGAGAGTGGGACGCGTGGGGTGCATCGAGGGTCTGGGTCCTATGCGGGATGCCTCGAGGCAGAGGAATGCAGCGGGAGAGACATACTGTCAAAAAGCTCCAGGGAGGACCCATTATCAACGGCGTCAGAACCGGACTGGGGAGGAGAACGGTGTTGGAGGAGATCTCAAAACGTCTCTATACAGAATTGTGCTAACGACACTAATCGGGAGGGATATTTAACAGATCCATGCATCAGGTCGGACTGCCGATGGAGGATCCGAAGGCAACAGCAACATCGAACACAGAGCATCGCAAGGAGGAAGACCATAGTGTTAGGGTCGGGCACTAGGGGAAGTGGGTATTGGGCCGAATCGGGTTCTGGTTGTGTGGCAGGGTCAGACATCTGGCCCATGGCCCCTGTCCAAAAAAAAAAGAAAAAAAAAGTCATGTTTTCTGAATAGGGGAACGATGGTGTACAATAATCAAAATATTGTCGTCATTAAATTTGTGAACAAAAGAATATATCAAGACTCAAGAGTGACCGAATGTTTCTATGTTTAATTGTTTATACACGAAGAACTACGTCGAACACTACAGCAGAGGTGGAGCTTAGCGGCGCTTTTTTTTCCTTTAGTGGTGGTTTGAACCGCTGGTATAACCGCCGCTAAATACATATTTCGCGGCATGCGTTAAAAAAATCGCCGCAAAATTTGAGTTCTACGATTGTCATCTTGTTTAGCAGCGGTTTTAAAACTGCCGCTAATCAATTCAATTTTTGGAAGTTTGGATGAATTTTGCGGTTATGTTACAACCGCCGTAATATAGGACTGGTTTGTGTACATTTTACAGGAGGTTGCCAACCGCCGCAATTCTCGATCCAAGTGTCCTATTTTTTAGTCTTTTTGGCGGTTTAAAACCGTCGCCAAGTTAAGAAAAAAAATAAAAAAAAGAAACGCAGAATTTGGGTTTTTATTTATGAAATCACATAAAAATTTATTAAATATTATCAAGTTTTGTTCTTTGGATTTCTAATTATTTTAGGAGTGATTGTATTCACGGATAGAATCTAAACTTGTGACAAAAGCAGAAAAATATCCGCAAATCAAAATGTATTTATCAAAATATCAACAAAATAGATCTCTTGCTAATAGTTGCATAGTCTACTTCAAAAAAAAGTAAGCATCAATCCAAAATAATTTCAATCCTAAAGTACTATTTTCTACTGTATCATTCCATTGAACACATCCCTGCAGCAATCTCTGGTGGCAGCTCCTCACCCTACCGTTGAAAAAGATAAATCAAAGCACTCTCCATTACCTTTATCCTTTTCTTGGCTGCTACTGCTTCATCTTCCATCGCCTTTCTTTTTAACTTCTCGGCTTCCAGTTCTGTCTGTAGTTCATTCAGCTTCCTTTGCATCTCCTCTACTTGGACTCTGTTTATTGACGGTTGCAAATTTGTACCAAAGAATTGACTAGGAGTCGGTTCAAAACCCACTCCACGCACTCTACCCAGTTTCTCTCTTCTGAAAACCTGAGCAATGGAATCATTTTGGGACAAGACTCTAGAAGACTCATCCTGTTGCTCAATCTCCAGAAGTCTTTTCTATAGACATAAAACAACAATATGGATCCGATTCAAGTACATTCAACTTAATTAAAACTTAAACTGAGTTTATATTTGAGGCACACGATAAGCATAAGCATGCATAGGGATATACATCTGAAGTGAGAGCAGAGAATACTTTTGAATGGATTGGATTCCAGTTCTGTCACAAAATCAATTTGAGCAACCACAAGACACCTAAGTACGCTATAGTTTTCATCATTTAGAACTCCCTGGATTCCAAGACTTATACTGTTCTTCCTCTATTACTAAACTTGGATTCCAAACTTCTACTGTTCTCGCTCTATGACTAAACTTAATACCTATTACACGTTCTCAGAATATCGCTCATTTAAGTAAATGTATAAATACATAAATAAATAAATAAAATGGGCAAAGAAATAACTCAATACTAGTTTTCTAGTAATTTTGACTAATTGCTCCTAATCATGTGTTACATATATATTTTGAAACAAATAATTAGAGATGTTAAAACATCATTATTCATAAAGCAATTAACAAAATTTTTGCCCAAATAAAGAACCTTTTCGGTCATACAGATATTTTGTAAATTAATTGAATCCTTCACATGTAACAACTTTATATCATAGTATAAGCGTTGGAACCAAAAACTTATTTGTAGACATTGAATCAAAAGAAACCCATAACTTATTTTTAGCTCAGCACACAAGGAATGGGCAACTAAAAAGCAGCAATGAACATGGATGCATTAGATATCATAATTTTGACGACTAATCATATTAAGTTGTACTTACACCAATTTTTCTTGCCTCATCATTAATATAAGAGCCATCCCTTCTTTTGTGAACCTTGATCCATAACTCTCCTCTATCGACTATCCTTCCTTCTTGTTCTGACTGAAATAACAAAGTTTAATCCATCACCGAAATCCACGCAATCAGAGAGAATGTAGACACAGAGATAGTCCAAGGATTGAATTATGCAGAGCAGTACAAAACCGAAGAGTGAATAAAAAAGTACACTACCTCTTCTTCCCTCCGCCGAGCCAGGCTTTACAAACCGCCAGTGTGGGTATACAGCTATTTTGATCGATTTATCGCATTTTTTCTGCACTTCTCCTATTGGTCCATCAGAGATAAACGGGGATTAGAAACTATTTTAAAAAAGACACGATGCAAAGGTGGTTGTACTATATTATACTAATATAAATACTATTTTTACCTTCGTCTCAGGTTTGGTGCGATAATCAAGGTACCATCTCTAGTGATCTCGATCAATTCCCGGCGGACAATTTTCGATATTTTCTTCAGTCGACAATGTTGGCTCGTAACAATCATCATACAACCTCAGCCTTGCATCTTTTCAGGACTTTCCCATACTTTTCAAAATATTTTTTCTTATAATTCCTTCACTATCTTCATCAAACTGGAAGATTTGTTGCATAAATGACACGATTTGTTAAAAATATTTGCTGGAATACTCCCTGGTCAAGGATCTGGTCAAAGGTAGCCATCCATTACAAAAATATCTTTTAGCAATAAAGAATAAATCGAAGAAGCTGCACCAACCGACGTGAACCCAAAAAAATGGAGTAAAAGATGTCTATTGACTCAAATATAATACTGATTAAAAAATGCACAAAGGATTGAAAATTGTATAATGTCATTAACAGCAATCCATAAGCCAACAAATTAAAAAGAAAAAATGCCAACTCAGCTCTTAAGAGTTCACACAAGTTTGTGAATAAAATCGGTGCATTCATGAACACTTCATATACAAACACTTTGTTTATAGTTAAGTTATTTTAATTTAAGAATAAATTACTATTCCTAAAATAATCAATTCTAATAATGAATAAGCAGATCTAACTTAGATCGGATATAAACTCTTACCTTGACACATTCGTTATAAACTTTGTCTTTAGTGGTAACGTGACGCCAACTTTCCTCACTGATTGAAAATTTTTCGTAGTCAGATCCCAGCATACCAAGAACGCCACTCAACAGTCCAGCTTCGTCTCCAACTGGCTGCTTTTCATTGTTGAACCTAAGCATGATCCTTCTACCATTGGGCCGTTCCATAGCCTCCCTCACACTCAGTTTAGCCGGCTTGATTGTGCCATCGGAATCTACAAGCCAATTATAAACCTTTATATATGTATCCGTTGTAGACCGTTTGAACGAAGAAAAATAAATAACACATACTCTAGCGTAAATTGAGCAGGTTAAATCTAATAGATAGTTACCGATGGTCTTAACCGTCCAATACTCTGTGGTCTTCCGTCTTTTGCGACTCTGAGCTCTAGAAGCAACCAAGCGGTCGTCAACTTCTTGATCAATAGAATCCATGTCATGAGCATTAGCGTCTAAGTGTATGTGTCCCGGCTCTGAGTTCTGACTGCTATAAGTGCGCGTCTATGGAGCAGGCCTTGGTTCACTGCGCGGTGGACGGAACGGACGTACGATTGTATGGACACTACCACAGCTTGCTGGGGGAATTTTAGAGTCATCTTGGTGGAGAGCCGAAGTCGGAGACGGAGCCGGAGACGGAGTCGGAGCCGGTGTCTTTTGAGACTGCTGGCATGTTGGTCCTGATTTAGCTTTTTTTTTGTAAACTGGCCTTTCCTAGCCATCTTAAATTCATAATAACATGATGCAGGCAAAAATCATCACATTAACTCCAACAATACATAATGCGGGTAAATTTTATTTATATATACTAGAAAAAAAATAACTTGTATACAATGCAAGGAGTTACTCAGCACAAGACATGGTTATAAGCTCAAATACTCTACTAGTTCTTTATAAGCCAAATTCATTATTACAAAAGCAAATCATGAACCTTTAAGGCCAAAAACAAGTTACAACACCAACTGAAACCAAAATAAACAAAATATAAAGCCTAGTAAAAATAACACAACGGACAGGATTATATTGTGCTTACACCCACTACCTGCAACCAAACTGATATAGCTAGTGTTTTCAATGAGTGGAATTTCATGTGGCAAGAGAAGAGAAGATGTTCAAACTATAGCTGTGTGTTTTTAATCCCTAAAATCCCTACCCTTTATCCTTTCTACCCAATTAGATTAAACTTCCAAGCATATCCTAAGAGAATATTGACACAGTCAGGAAAATCCATCTCAATAAAATGTTCTATTTTAGTAGGGGTGTAAGTTACCGAACAGGACCAAAAAATATCGCAAAATCGAACTGAAAATTACAACAACTGAATAAAAAACTAAAAAATCACTTTTTTTTGTTTTTTCAAATTAAACCGATCGGTTCGGTTCGGTTTTCGGTTGGTTTGGCAGAAACCGAACCGAACCGAACCGAACCGAGGCAGATGTTCTCTAGTGGTTGTTTTTACTGGTTTACCCTTAGTTAACCTAGGTATAAAAGCCTAAATCTGAAACTCCTTCACTCTCTTTCCCTTTCAATCGCACAGCCTCACTCACACAGACACCCACTTTCTCTTCCATCTTCCATTCTTCCTCCTCCATGCGGCCATGACTGAGAGAATGAGAGCTTGAGAGAGCCAGAGAGCCAGAGAGCGTCATCCACCATCAAGGAAGCCCTCCACCGTCGCTTGAAACCGTTGTTAGTCATCCATTCATCTCCGTCGCAGACTCGCAGACGTAGCAAAGAGCAGCGCCGTCGTGTAGCCAGAAGCCCAGAAGCATCATCCAGTTTGCGCCCTCCACCGTCGCTCGAAGCCGCTGTCCAGTCATAAGTCGTGGCAACAAACCCTAAGTGAAGGAGTACTCCAGTCGCTGAACAGCACTCTGGTCGCCGAGCAGCACTTCAGTCACCGAGCCCTCTCCTGCAAAAAGCAACTGAACAATGTCTTCTTTGAAGGTTAGAATTTGTCTTTGGTTATAATTTTTTTTACAATAATTAATGTATATATTGTCAATGAACTCACCAATGAAATAATATAGCCTTTGGTTAGAATTTGTCCTTAGGATTTTTAGTGATATTTGTACTTGATTTAACCTGAATTATGCTGCCCTTTCATTTTGTACCTCCAATAATAATATAGCTTTTGTGTCCAATAAGGCAATCACATTATAATGGAGCTAGCTAATTGTTTGAGTATTATTATTATTATTATTATTATTATTATTATTATTATTATTATTTATACTCAGAACACATGATCATGGTTTAAGATGCCCCACCAATCTTTAATTTGAAAAAAGTATCCAATTTCAATCAAAAGATCAGTTTTCCATAAGTCCTTTATTGTTCAGTATATATAATCATGTAAGTACAGCTGTTTGAATCCAGAATATACATTTAAAGGTCTTAGCTTGCTACTTGTTAATCTTGTTGGATGAGTTTTGAATATTATGTAATTAATCTTGGTGTCTTTTTGCTCTTGTTTTGAATGACAATCTAAAAATACTGGAGAAAGTTGCAACTCACATTGGAATTAAAGATCATCATCATCATCATTGAGAAATTTTCGATTTATATATAGAACATACATGTCCCTCATTTCATTAATTTTATGTTGCTGTCTCTGATTGCTTATGGTCATTTAAATTCTGTTGATTAGCTTTAAAAATGAATTAATTATGGTTTTGTTTATGAGCTGCTTATGAGCTGCTTTGGTTCTGCTCATGAGCTGTTAATCAAATGAATTCTGCTTTAGATCTTCTTATCATTTACTTGCCAACTCTCTCTGTGCATATATTGATAGATTGATAGATAGATAAATATATTGTAGATGAATAATGAATTGTAGTTAACTAATAACTATGAATCTGAGGGAGTTGGATACCTTTTTCTGTCTAAGTATCTTCATAATATAATTTTTGGTGTTCTATTTTCTATAAGTTATGGATTTGGGATATTTTGGTTAGCTACAAATTTATCTTTTATGCTTCAACCACTGCATTATAATTAATAATTCTCTACTCTGCACATAATTCTCTCTCACACACACACTATTTTAATTTATAAATTTTAACTATTACTCTCAAAGCTACACATATATAAGCTTTAAATGTTGAATTTGTTGCTGGAAACAATACTTTTAGTGATGTTGATGAGTTTGAATGCTGATTTATATGTTGATGAGCTACACATTATTTATGTTTATAATCTATATTGATTTTTTTGTTTTATTTTTGTAGAAATTATACCAACTGGGAAAGATGATGACGAGTCTGGTGTGGATTCAGATTAAGCATGGTGACTGTTTGATTTTTATTTGTTTTAAAGTGACTGTTTCGGTTTAAAGTGTGTTTATTTTTGTTGTTTTGCTAGACATTTTTAATTGTCTTTGTTTTATGTTTAATTAAATTGAATTTGTATTGAATTTGGATGTGATATACTCTTGTTATTCTAGTTTATTGACGGTTTTAAATTTTATTTTATGGTAATTTAAATTCTGATTATTAGGTGTAAAAAAACCGAAAAAACCGACCGAACCAAACCGCTATTGGTTCGGTTTGATTCGATTCGGTTGTTCAAACAGCAGCCAACCAAATGGTTGATATTATTGTAGAACCGATCAGATCGGTTTGGTTGATTTTTGGTCAAAAACTGAATCAAACCGAACCGATTACACCCCTACATTTTAGTAAAAAAGAAAAAAGTTAAAAAGGAAACATAATTTGATCATATAAAAAATAAAATAATGTTTCACCCATGATTCTATTCTTGATTTGTTCATGACCAAAGTCCAAACACAATGATTTTAATAATGTGTACCAATGGTAACGTGTTCACAGGGGAGAAGTTACAATACATAACACGCCTATTGTGCTATCTAAGTATATATACTATGATATGAATATATCATATGCACATGGAAGGATCACAGCAAATAAAACTAATATAAGTTTAATGTATTAACTAGTTTTTTTTTCTATTGTAACCTTACGGGAATATAAATAATCTTTTAAAATTACATTAATTTTGTTCATTATAATAAAAATAATTTATAAAATCAAACTACTCTTATAAATTAAAAAGTTGTAAGAGATAAAAGTCTCTGTCAATTAAAAAGGCCAATATCTTCATAAATAAAAAATTAAATAATAATTTTTTAGTAATTATTATGTGAAAGAGTTTAATTTTTTTATTAATAATTAATTTTAATATTTATTATCTAAAATTTAAAAAAATTTAATGTGTATATTTTTATATTTGATTAGATGTTAAATTTATTATATAAATAAAAATAATTAATTTTTACACTTGTTATTTAAAAATAATATTTCTCTCTCTCTCTTTCTCTCTCTCTCTCTATATATATATATATATATTCGTATAAAAAATTATATTAATAGTTATAAAATTAACTCAAAATTTAATCTTTTTAAACAATTGAATCTTGATTTTAATTAATTAATTATTAATCACGATATTAGTATTCTATTCAAATTATATATAATAAATATTTGAAGGAATAGATCTAAAATTTAAAATTAAATAAAAAAACTAAAAAATATGCATATAACAACAATAATATTTTTTTAAATAAATAATATTAGAGGATAATTTTTAATTATATTTAAATATAAATTTAATGTATTTTTTATAATTTTATGAATTTATTTAAATTATATTATTTTATTAATTTTATTTTTTATAGAACAGAAATATAGAGAAAATAAAAAATAAGAGAAAAAAAAGAGAAAATAAAATCTTTTTTATTAAAAAAAGTGAAGAACCACTTGTTGAATTATTTTTTTTAATTTGTAAATAAAGAAAACAAGAGTCAAGTCTCAAAGAGTAAAAGAAAATAAATAAAAAAATAAAGAAGAATAAAAAATATTACTGGGTGAGCTACAAAAGCGAAAGTAAAGAGGAGCTGATATCCTTACAAAGACGATTCTTGTGGAGTAAAGAGGATGGGAGGTTCGGGATGCCACTAGTGAAATGGGAGATAGTGTTGGCCCCTAAAAAGGCGGGTGATTTGGGAGTGGAAGATGTAGTGGTTCGAAATACAGTTCTTCTATTCAAATGAAGGTGGCGGTTCTTGAAAGAGGACTGCCCTTTATGGAAGAAAGTAGTTTGCTCTTGTAATAACATGAATCCTTCTGAGATGCTACATGGTCAACCTGTTCCTTTAAGAGGGGTCCGTGGAAGGACATTTGTCAGCTTCAAATCAGAGAGCCACAAATCAGAGAGAAGATGATTAGAGGCTTGTCAATGAATGTAGGAAACGGCAGAACAATTCAGTTCTGGGAGGATGACTGGTTAACTGGTGGTGTCTTGAAAGATTTGTTCCCTAGACTTTTTTTGGTTTCAAACCTTAAAGGATCTGTTATAGGTGACTGTGGGTTTTGGAATGGGTTAAAGTGGATATGGAGCTTTCAGTGGAGGAGAGAGTTATTTCAATGGGAGGTGGAACTGTTGAACCAACTCCATGAGATCTTACGTTCAGTTAAGCTAACAACAGAGAGAGAGGATATGGTGGTTTGAAAATTTGATAGAACTAGTATTTTTCCTACTAACTCCTTTGTGCAGGTGTTGCAGAAAGCAGTCCTTCCGGAGGAAGTAACAAGCTATAGCTTCACTAGTGCTATTTGGAGGGATTTCGTCCCGCCGAAGGTCGAATTGTTTTTTTAGTTTGTTCTGATTGAGAGGGTGAATACTTAAGAAAGACTTTGCAGATTAGGGGTCATTAACCAGCTTGATAATTTGTGTGCTTTATGTCGTAAGTCTGTTGAGTCTGTTTTTTATCTGTTTCTTGGGTGTGAGATCACTTGGCAGGTGTGGGGTGCTTGGCTATACGCTCTTGGAAGAGAATGGTCCGTACCAGGTACACTAAAGCAACACTTTGAAAGCTGGACAAATGCTGCACAAAGAAAAGATGAGAGGAAGAGGTGGTTGATTGGATTCTTTGCTATAATCTGAGCAATTTGGCTAGAAAGAAATAATCGAGTGTTCCATAGTAAAGGCTTAGGAGTAGCGAAAATCACCAACAGGTCTTTTGTGCTCGCTGACGAATGGATTGGGAGTACATCCTTTGATTGTTGATGGCAATGCCAAAAATGACTAGGAGTTACTTTACCTTCTTTAATTTTTAGTGATTTTTTTCAGTTGTACTTATGGCTTTTGGATTCAGTTTGCTCTCCCTAATGTGTTTAGCTTTTTAATTAAAAAAAAATGAAAGTAATTCTTTGAATAGATAAATAAATTGGAAAGACAATAGGATTTATATTTACTTTTCAACTAAGTTGGGTTACAATATTTTCTCAACACAACACAAAAATATTTTGGCTTTTTTTTAATGGGCTTACACTAAATTATCACCTTATAAATTATCATCCTCTTTGTTCTGCCGTCCTCTCCCCTTGTTCAAAAAAATACTATTCCTAACGTTTCACACTCCTCCCTTATTCCCCCATTTTTTTCCCTTCCAATACTTTAGAAACAAAAACTAAATTATTATTATTTTTCTTCTTCCCCTTATTTTTGTCCCTTCCAATACTTTAGAAACAAGAACCAAAAATCATTAAATATAATTAATAAAACTCAGCTCCAACTACAATAAGAAATCCCTAAATATAATTAACAAAACTCAGATTCAATTATAAGAATAAAAAATTTTCAAATTCATTTTCAATTACAAAAATTACTAATCTATAAATCTAATTACTAAGAATAGTCAAATACAAGTTAGTAACTTATTGATAATAAAAAATGTGAACAATGGCAGAGATAGAGATACTGTTGATGGACTGCCGCTGGACTACTAGAGGCTAGTTTGTCGTCGGGAGTGAAGGCTGATTAATGACGCGAGTAGAAGAAAAGAAACGACACAGGTGGAGGCGGCAGTGACGCCGTGACGGGGACGCTGTTGGTGGAGGCGGAGACGCCGCTGGACTACTAGAGGTAGGCAAGCAAATTGTCGCTAGTGGAGGCGCGGGTATGAAAGGAAGAAGGATGTCAGGATGTTCGCTGATGGAGGAGGGTTCCTAAGTCTGAGAGATGAGGCGTTGGGTCTGGGTGAGGCACTACAAAAAAATGTGCTGAGTACCATCTGATTTACTGTCAGATTCATCAAATAAATTCACTTGTAATTAATTTATCGTCAGATTCATCAAAAATTAAATGGATGTAGAGCTTTTCTGTTACGTTAATATTTGAATTTTATTTATTTATTTGGATATTTTACTTAAATAAATTTGTTGGAAATTAATATTATTAATTTGTCCTAAAAGTCTAAAATTGAATGCACTGTGATCCTATTCCTTTAATATTTATATAAATGGTAATTTTTATATAAATCTTATTCATTTATAATCTTATTCTTTTAATATTTATTAGCATAAGATATACTGAATGGAGAAAGCCAATAACAAAGGTAATGGTAAATCAATAAATAAACAATTTTTCAAAATAAAATGGTTTATTAAGCGAAGACCTTTTTGTTTTTTTCCCTCATACATCTCGATCAAACAACTAATGAAGTACAGTTGTTTATTAGCCGGAAAAAAATCCTAGCAGAGAAAGAGTACGTACTCCGTACTCAGAGAGAATGAGAGAAGGAGAGAGCGGGAGAGAGCGTTTGAGGGTGAAACACGGTGAAGAAGATGGCCATGTCATCGAAAGAGATAAGGGGGAGAGTGTGGGAGGGTTTGCATCAGGTGTGAAGGAGGGATCAAGTAAGGGCGACCTTAGTTCCAGGGTGACTTCCAAGATTTCGTTCTGTGACAAGGTTATTGGTTCTACGGTAGCCACAGGGATAAATCGGGCTGAAGCTCTAGATGAGGATTCCATGGCAGTGGTCACTGGAAAACAAGGAGATCCTATTCCTCCAAGAGTTTGCTTCTCCGAAGAGGCTAGGAACATCCTTTCTGAACCATACAAGGAAGCAATTGTGATTAAGGTTCTTAGAAAAAACCTTAGTTACACGGCCATGTTTCACAAATTGAAAGGGGTATGGAGGATCACCGGTGGATATGAAATCTTGGATGTGGGTTTTGGGTACTTCCTCGTTAAATTTGATCGAATGGACGATCGAGAGAAGGTTTTACTAGGGGGGCCATGGATGATCTTCGGTCACTATATTGCGGTCAAGCCATGGACACCGGATTTTAAACCTTGTGAGGACACTTTCGGGGAGACTATGGTTTGGATTCGAATCTCTGGTTTGAGCATATGGTACTATCAGGATAAAGCCATGATGAGAATCGCTTCTGCTGTGGGAAGACCAGTCAAGGTGGATCTGGCTACTAAGTTGGCAGAAAGGGGAAAATTTGCTCGGGCTTGCGTGCAAATTAATCTTGGTTTGCCGGTGGTCCGGAGTGTGATTGTCGATGAGTTTGAATATAAGGTGGAGTATGAATGCTTACACCTTATTTGTGACAAGTGCAATTGTTTCGGGCATCCAGCAACTGACTGCAGAATGACCCCAATAGATTCGGAAAGGGTGGATCGAAAGGAAACATCAGTGACCGAGACGGCGGCCCGGGTGGTGCAGCCACAGGAAGCTTCAAAAGAGAAAATTTTTGAATTTGGATGCAATCCCAAAGAGTCAGTGATAGTTGCAGAAATTGGGGAGGAATTAGATGATACGTTGCATGGGAAGGAAGTGGGGTCCCAACATTTGGAAAATGAGACTGGCTGGACCAAAGTCAGCGGCAAAAGGAGAGGAAAATTGAGCCAATCAAACAAAGCCCAACAAACATCTAAAGATAAAATGCCGGTGCACTCAAATCAGAAATTGGACCAGAACCGTGACTTTGGGCTACGTATGAGAGGAGCCGAATCAGGGATGAAGACCGGGTCGGTTAGCGGATCTAAGGCACGCATGGCATCTTCCAAACAGCAAGGGGTGAAGGGCAAATCTGTCTCCGTTGCGGTGCCGACTTTCACTGCCATTATCAAAAACGGACACAAGAGGTTGCGCCCTTCTTCTTTGCAGAATTCGCCGTCGACTCCGGACTGCCTTGGCGACACCAGCAAGCAGCAAATCGGCAAATTGGAAGGGTTGTCAGTGGAGGGACACAGACAACCCGGGCAACAACCGGACAAGGACAAGCAAGGCTCAGGGGGATATGATGGTGGATCTTCATCATCTCGTTAGGGACTTCAGCTGAGGTTGGTCCTTTTTACAATACAAATTGTTTTATGGATTATTTAGATTTAAGCTTCCTATTTTGGAATATTAGAGGTGCCTCTAATAAATTGGCCCGGGTTCATAGTAAGGAGTTAGCGAATAAATTTCATCCTACTTTTTTCATTCTGTTTGAAACCCATATTGCTTTCGAGAGGATGAAATCTTTTTGGAATAATCTAGGTTACCAGGGTGTTGGTATTGTTGAGGCTAATGGTCATAGTGGGGGTATCTGGGTTCTATGTTCTAATTCAAATATTTCTGTGAGAGTATTGGATGTAGTTGATCAATGTATCAGTTTTGAAATCACTATGGGCAATACATCTAGTTACTGCAGTGCGGTGTATGCTAATCCGCATATACATCGGCGTAAAGAACTGTGGGGTGACTTGACAAGGATTGCTAATATGATCCACGGACCTTGGATTGTGTTAGGGGACTTTAATGATGTTTTGTTGCAGAGTGAAGTTAGAGGGGGGCAATTTAGACTTGCCAGAGCAGAACAATTTGCGGAAACATTGGAGGATTGTGGGCTGTTTGATATGGGGGCTATTGGGAGAAGATTCACTTGGTACAGGAAGGTGAAAGGTGGGGTGCAGGTGGCCAAGAAGCTTGATAGAGCAGTCATCAACCAGGACTGGCGACTAATGTTTCCAGAGGCTTATACTGAGGTGCTGGCGCGCCTTCACTCTGATCATTGCCCATTATTCACTAGGTGCAAGATGGCAAAGAGGGCTACCAAGGGCCATCGTCCGTTCAGATTCCAGGCTGCGTGGATGACTCATCCTCTTTTTAGGAATGTTGTTGATACAGCTTGGAATAGAGGAGCTCCGGATGTAGTTAAATGTTTGTTGGAGGTTCAAAAAGATGCAACTAGTTTCAATAAAAAGGTTTTTGGCAATATTTTTGTTAAGAAAAGGGAGTTGGAGAGGCTTTTGAATGACGTTCAGATTACTCTGGAAAGTCGGGAGGATCAACAGCTTAGGATCAAAGAGCAAGTTTTGCATTAGGAACTGAATGCTGTCCTTCTTCAAGAAGAGTTGTTGTGGTATCAAAAATCTAGAGAACAATGGGTGAGATGTGGAGACAGAAATACAAAATTTTTTCATCTGCAGACAGTTATCAGGAGAAAGAGGAACAAAATTCATGGGTTATTTTTGGAGGATGGGTCTTGGACCACGGAGACTACGACTCTAGAACTGGCGGCAAATTCTTTCTTTCAAAAGCTCTTTTCTACAAGGGAGGATATTGACCTGGACGCCATGGGGCCTTTTCCTTGCCCGTCTCTTAGTACTGAGGCTTGTCGAAAGTTAGTGGAACCGGCGACGTCTGAAGAGGTTAAAAGAGCTGTGATGACTATGAGTTCATTTAAAGCCCCAGGGCCAGATGGATTTCAAGCAATTTTCTACAAAGAGTTCTGGGACTCTCTTAGCAACGATGTGTGTAGACTGGTCAAGCGAGCCTTTGAGGGTGAGCCATTGAATGCGGCTATTTTCGATACTCTCATTGTTCTAATTCCTAAAGTGGAAGTTCCCTCTTCCTTACGGGAGTTTCGGCCTATTAGCTTATGTAATGTAATTTATAAAATTGTCACAAAGGTTCTAGTTAACAGGTTCAGACCTTTCCTGTCGGAGATCATTGGTCCTTTGCAAGGAGGGTTCATTCCAGGAAGAGGAACCACAGAGAATATTATCATTGCTCAAGAGATTATGCACTTCATGAGGAACACCAAGTCTCGAAAAGGGACCATGGCATTCAAGATTGATTTGGAAAAAGCTTATGACAGGGTAGACTGGCGTTTTTTGGAAGCTACTTTGGTCCGGTTTGGGTTTCCAAAGGCTACCATTAATCTTATATTGAATTGTGTGACTTCCTCTTCGTTGGCAGTTTTGTGGAATGGGAACAGGCTCCAAAATTTCAATCCGAAGAGAGGGTTGAGGCAAGGAGATCCTATGTCTCCTTATCTATTTGTACTCTGTATGGAAATGCTTGCCTGCTTTATCTCTCATAGAGTTTCCCAAGGTTTGTGGAACCCAGTTGCGGTTTCTAGGAATGGACCACGACTCTCTCATTTGATGTTTGCAGATGATCTTTTGCTTTTCTGTAAGGCATCAAAAGCTCAAGTAATAGAGGTCATGCATTGTTTGGACTTGTTTTCTAGAGCGTCAGGTTTAAAGGTAAATCTTCATAAGTCAAAGGCCCAGTGTTCCAAGAGGGTGTCAGAGAGGAGAAAAGAGGTTCTCTCAGGGGTCTCTAACATCCGGTTCTGCAATGATTTGGGTAAATACCTGGGAATTAACATCGGTCATGCCAGAGCTTCCAGGAAGACGGCTCAGGAGATTATTGAAAAAATTTCGAGAAAGCTCTCCAGTTGGAAAGGATGCCTACTGAATAAGGCAGGGAGGCTTTGTCTTGTTAAATCGGTTATGGCCTCTATCCCAGTTTATGAAATGCAAATTTCTCTTCTCCCGAAGTATGCATGTAATAAAATTGATTCCTTGATGAGACAATTCTTGTGGAAAGGTCAAGCGACTGGAAAAGGGCTGCCTCTGGTCAGGTGGGAGGTCGCCATAACTCCTAAAAAGGCAGGAGGATTGGGTATTAGGGATACTTCCTGTGCTAACATGGCGCTTCTGGGAAAGTTGGTATGGGATTGTCTAAATAATAGTGAGAAGTTATGGGTGCAGGTTCTGAAGCATAAATATCTCAGGAATCAATCTGGTATGAACGGAAATAGTATAAATTCTTCATCGGCTACCTGGAAGAACATTGTTAGTGCCTATGAGCATCTCAAGGAAGGGCTTCATTGGAATATTGGAGATGTCCACAAATCAGTTTGGTATGATGAGTGGACTCCTTTTGGTAAGCTTTGCAACCTTGTTCCTTATGTACATATTTCTGAATCAGATTTCATGGTGGCTGACTTGTGGAAAGGGGTGTCTTGGGAGGTTGATAGTCTTACCACGCCTATTCCGCATGAGATTAAGCAGTTTATTTGTGGTCTGAGATATCCTAGTTTGACTGAGTTGGAGCCACAGTGGGAGTGGTGGCCTGCAGCAACAAAAAAGTATAGTGCAAGGGAGGGTTACAGATGGTTATTAAAGAAAACATTAAATTGGAATGCCAACAGTAATTGGAACTGGTTGTGGAACACAAACATTCCAGAGAAGTTCAAATTTACTATGTGGCTTAGCTTACATGATGCTCTACCAACTGAGACCTTTCGATTCAAGCGGCATTTAGCTTCTTCAGATATGTGTAAGAGATGTAACAAGGCGCAGGAGACTATGGAGCATTGCCTTAGAGACTGTGAACGATCAAAGGCAATCTGGTATATGTTGGATCCTAGTATCCTGGACTCAACGGCTGGTACTGCTCTTGAAGAGTGGTTTCGGAAGGCCTTGGCTAACAATGAGGCGTCCTTTGGTGCAGGGCTTTGGTGGGTATGGAGACATAGGTGCAATGACATATTCAACACTGACAACCCTTGGACAGACCATAAGGTTGTTGCCTTGGCCAGAATTACCGCCAAGGACTTACAGGTTTACAGGAATCGAAGCAATGCCTTTAGGTCTCTCCGAAATTGCCTGTGTTGGGAACCACCGGTAGGCAATAGTTTTAAAGTTAATTGTGATGCAAGCTTGTATATGGATTCAAATTTAGCGGGATTTGGGTGTATTATTAGAGATTCTAAGGGAGATTGGATCTCGGGCTGCTCTGGAAGCATTCCCCCTTGGTCTATAATCAGATGTGAATTATTTGCTGCTTGGAGGGGGCTGGTTTTAGCTTGGGATTGCGGTTTGAGGGATATTATATGTGAAACAGATTGCCTTGACATTCTGCCCATCATGCATGAGCTTACAAGTGGGTATCCATCTGAAGTAACAGATTTGGTTCACAAGATTCAGGAGCTTTTATCTCGTCCTTGGCTTGTTCACGTTGAATGGGTGTCCCGAGAAGCAAATAGAGCTGCGGATTGGATGGCTAAATATGGTGCCAAGAGTAACTCTAATCATGTTATTTGGTCTGAGCCTAGTGTTGATCTCCAACGAATCATCCGCTCAGATTTAGAATAGTTTTTGCTTTGTTTCTTTCCTTGTTTAGTCACCAAAAAAAACAACTAATGAAGTGAAACCGCAAGCATAAATCATATGATTCTTGCTTAGTTACCCTCAATCCAATGCATCAGACGGGCTTTATATATATATATATATATATATATATATATATATATATATATATATATATATATATATATATATATATATATTCTCCCATACTTTTATAACACGTTCTATAAAGAAATGGTAAAAACTAAAATGTCTAACACTAAATAAAACGGCCAAAGAATATTTAAAAGGAAAAGTATGAGGAGCCAATGGAATATTTATACAATGTGTACAATGGAGGTTTATGGAATATTAGAGATATAATTATTAATGTTACCTTTTTCCATCAGCTGAAGTTTTTGGGATGAGTGGTATCATGACATAGTATTAAAGCGCTAGATCCGAAAAGTCAAGAGTTCGATCCTTGGTGAACTCCAAAATCAGTGTAAGGAGGATATTCATTTTGTAATTCAATAAGCCATTGTACACATTGTATAAATAGTCCATTGTCTCTGTAGCGAGATCCTATTTAAAAAGGCAGAGAAAGAAAGAAAGATAAGATTCAAGATTAGAAGAATAATTTCGAAATCCACATAAAACTAGGTTATTGATCCTAAGGCCTAAGCCAATTATATCAGCTACATGATCTACCACAAACTTCAAGCAAAATATATACTAAGACCTTTTCTTAACATGATGCACCTTTACACAACCACAAAAATTACAATGGATATCAGAGCGTGTTGTGTGAGAAACATAAATTGCAATAAAATATTCAATCAGTTGAGTAATTTGACGACTCACATGATTTCTCCTGGTAAGTGTAATTCTATCCCTGTAGCGGACTTCAAGGCCACCAGAAGTATAACAGTCTCCACAGAATAGTGCCCGCGATCTTCATTAATTAAGCGATTATCATGAGAAATGCCAGTAGCTTCATAGATTCAAGATCTACATAATGTGATCTTCAATATTACCAAAGGAAACATCCTATTATAACATTCTTCAATGATTCCATTATATTTAAGTTGTTCAACATAATGTCTTTCAGGGAAGATGAGACCATTATAGATAAATATTTAACTCCTGCTTAAGGGCTTACTTTTTGCCGTAAAAAACCCAAAGGTTTTCACTTATAGACTAAGATAATTGAAAATGTATCAATCTTTAATCCAATTTGTATTATTCAATAAAAATAGAACACAACTTGTACTTATTATGTGTTAGTGTTGCAAGTGTGAAGAGTGTTGAAGTTAGTCCCACATCTAAGAAAGCATGGAAGAGTGAAGAGTTTATAAGATGAGAGATCCATTAACTTAACACCTTAAGAATTTGAGTTGGATGTGGTGTATTCTCATCTTATATTCTCTTGCTTGATTTAGACTAAAATTGATATGCATGATAACATAAAGAAATTTAGTAAAGAAGTAAAGAAGTAAATACCAAATCGGTACTCGAAAGATTCTGTCGTTGACAAAATGGTATTTGACTTTTGCTATTGACAAAATAGTCCCTAAAAGATTTTAAAATTTGACAAGCGTGTCTCCGAGCTCGCCGAAGCAAATCTCCGGCAAGCACAATGCTGACATGGCCACCGTATTTTGGTGACCTGGCAAACCATCCCCTAAACCCTCATCCCTTCCTCCCCAACACACGCTCCCCTCTCCCTCTCCCTCTTCCTCTCCATCGCAGCCCTCCCCTACCCAATGCACACTCCCTCCCCAACGCACACTCTCCCCTTCCCTCTCCCTCCCCAATTGCAACAGTAGAAGCAGCAATAACAACAGAAACAACACCATTAGAACTCCAAACAAAACCAACAGAAGAACTTGCACATTCAGAACCTAACCTTGCTTGATCCTCCTTTTCTCTTTTCCCTCTTTCCTTCCTTCTCTTCTTGGAGGACCATAACCAATAACAATAACAATATCCATTCACACACACACGCAGATATTTACACAAACATGTAACCTGCATATATAAAGACAGAGAGAAAGGATGAGGGGCTGAGAGGATGCGACTATTCCAGGTCTTGTTGTGGCTCCGATGGTGGCGGCGGTGGTCCTTGATCGTGCTCTTACCGTTGAGGTTGCTATTGCTGTTGAGGTTGTTGCTGCGATAGAGAGGGAGAGAAAAGTGTGTGTTGGGATTGCTGTTGTTGTTGTTGCTTGCTGTTGCTGTCGATGTTAAGGTGGTTGTTGCTGCGAGTGGTGGTGTTGAGGGGGGGAGGGGCGGTGTGTGTTGGGGAGGTGGCTGTGATGGGGGAAGGGGGGATGTGATGGGGAAGGAGAGGAAAGGGGGGCTGAGATGGGGAGGAAGAGGGAGGGGGTTGCGTTGGGTAGGGAGAGGGCTGCAATGGGAACGGAGATGGAGGGGGAGTCTGCTTTGGGGAGAGAGGGATTAGGGTTTGGGGGATGGTTTGCCAAGTCACTAAAATACGGCGGCCATGTCAGCATTGTGCTTGTCGGAGATTTGCTTCGGCGAGTTCGGGGATATGCTTGTCAAATTTTAAAATATTTTAGGGATTATTTTACTAATAACAAAAGTCAGATGCCATTTTGTCAGCGTCAAAATCTTTCGGGTACTGATTTAGTATTTACCTCTTTAGTAAATTAATAAAATATATTGATCAATTCAATCTATTGTTTAATGATATGACTAAAATACATTCCACAGGAAATCAATTCAATATTGCAGAAATGATTAATCATTCGTTGTTTATTAAAGAAACAATAATCCATGAAATTACAATAAAAAATTTGAGGAAGGAAAAGGCGCATTAGTGTAATGGTTCACTTGAGCTAATAGCTTATTGTTCATGCACGATCTTAATATAGAGTAAATGGCCAAAATAGTCCCTCAATTTTAAATCGCTATTCAATTTAGTCCTCGACTTTTTAAAATGACCAATTGAATCCTTAAAATTTGAAAAAGTGTATCTCCGTTAGTTCCTTGCAGAAGTGCCGTCTAAACATTGATGATGTGGCATTCCAGCTATATGCTGATGTGTACCAAACTTGAATTTGATTTAAATTGGTACCTGAAATAGTGAAATTGCTTAATAATTTAGGGATTAGGGTTTTATAATTGAAAATGGACTAATTTTGATATTATTAAGCAATTTTAGGTACCAATTTGAATCAAATTCAAGTTTGATACACATCAGCATACAGCTGGAATGCCACATCATCAACGTTTAGACGGCGTTTCTGCAAGGGACTAACAGAGATGCACTTTTTCGAATTTCAGGGATTTAATTGGTCATTTTAAAAAATCAAGGACTAAATTGAATAACGATTTGATATCTAGGGACCATTTTGGGCATTTACTCTGTTAATATATATGCAGAATCTCCTATCAATTGAGCTACATGCATGATGGAGAATTCTATTTATGAATTGGCGGCCTCATCACAATCTTCAAAGCCGTTATTAGTGGATTCTTCTAAATTGCCATCTCTTGTCAACCGTAGGCCTTCGACATTGAATTCAAGCAAGCTAGTCATACAAGACTGGGGTGAAGGTCGACCTCACAATGTTCATAATCTTTACCCATGTCAAACAATCTCTTGACTTCACATGGATTACTACACTTTATCTGTTGTCAACCTCATCATTCACGTAGAACACAAGACGCACCTCAGATGCTAAGATGTATGTCTCCTTGTCTTTTCGATCACCGGTGTGAATTGGAGTGGCAAAGTTGACACAGATGTGACCCAAAACGTCTTGTCGTGTGTCTCTGTCCGACGTGGTATCTGTGCAAATACACTTGAACAAGACTACCATAAATTGACCATTGTAATTTAACTCAATAATGTCTACTAATTTCTCATAGTACGAGACACTGCAAATAGCAACATTGCTATCTGTCCGTCTCCTGGTTATCTCGGGTTGTCGGAGGGTGATGATCTGGTGAGAGGTAAGTCCCGGACGATGCGCAGAGCGAGGGAAGCTGTATGCTGGTGACGTCGGAAGTCGAACGGGGCGAAGGGGGTGGCCACCTGCAAGGACACTCCGATGCTCAAGTCAGTGTCCGTACTGAGGGTGGCAGAATTAGGTCAGGGTTGTGACATACCTTGGGGGGTGCGTTGACCTCTCCCCTTATATACCGTGTTGGGTGGGCCTAAAGGTGACCTAGCCCACTACCTAGAATGTCTTGCGTTGCTCCTGCTCACATGGGGGAGTGTTGGTGGTCCTATCCGTCGGGTCGGGGGGTCGGGTAAGACCCTGATGACTCCGACCCGCTTGTTTCGGCTAGGCGGTTTGGCTCGTACGATGAGCATGGTGGTATGACCCTACGGGTCGGGTAGGGTATCCGAAGGTCGATCCGTAGGGTTTCTTTATCGTTCCGGGTTTGGGCCGGAGGCGCTCCGACCCAGCGAGTAGGCGGACTGGACCTAAGGCGGTCCGTAACAGTGCCCCTAACGCGCTAGCCTCGAGGTTTTGGAGCTCGTGGTTAGGCGCGTTTACGCTACTCGCCGAGTAAGGGCGTTTTCGTTCTCCTCGGGAGTTCGCTTGGTGGCGTTTTGTGTTTTGCACGCGTAAAAGCCTCATCATTGGCACTGTCTCCTTGGCTTCCGCGCGGGGCATTAAATGCCCCATCATTTCAAAGCTTGTGAAAAGACAGGTATGCCCCTTCTTTTTGGCGCTCCTTCTTCGGTGGTTACGTTTCTCTCCCTGTTTTGTTTCGTAGACCCTTCACAGTTTCATTTTCTCTCTTCCGTTTCCCTGCATTCTTGCTTTCTTTTCTTTCTTCCATTTTCCTACATCGCTGCTCTTAATCCTCCTCCTCCTTTGGGTGTTCTTGCTCTTGCTTGGGTTCTCCTTTCTTTAGAGGTTTCTTCATTTCTGGTACGCTTCCTGTTCTTTCTAGTTATTTTCTTTGATTTTGTATGTTTGTGAGTTTTTCTTGTGTGCACGCTTGGGTTTTGCTTTCTTTTCCTTTTAGAGGGGGGCGCCACTGGATTTTTCTGGGGATTTTCATGTTCTGGGTTAGTGTAGGAATAAGTTTGAAAGGGGTGTTTTGAGGAACCTTAGCTTTGCTTATGTTTTGTGTGGGTTCCCGATCTTCCGTTCTGACTGAGCGGTGCCCCCGCTGTAGGTATGGCCGAGCATTCTATCCTCCCGAGCCCCGCTCAGCGACCGCTAGCCGACTTCGTTGATCACTACGCTTGGGTGTCCTCCGATGTGAGGGATACCCCCTCCCAGGTTACGAAGGAGGGTCTTCAAAATTTGCGTCAAGCGAGGCTTCTATGTGGGGGTGGTTCTGAAGAGGCGTTCTACCAGGTTTACGTCCCTGCTGATCGGGAGCGCGTATGCCACAAAAATTTGGTGGCCCCCCGAGTTGCCGATTAGATGTGGGTCTATGAACCTATGTTCACGACTTTGGGGGTTCGGCTGCCCTTCACCCCTTTTGTTATGGGTCTGCTTAACCGCTGCGATGTGGCTCCGTCGCAGCTGCATCCGAACAGTTGGGATGCCATCCGCTATTTCGAGATGGTCTGCGAATACCTGGAGCTGCCGACCTCTGTAAATGTCTTCCTCTATCTTTTTCTTCTCACAAATTCTTCCCGCCAGAGGGCGAAGAAGGGATATATGTCCTTTAGGGCCCAACAGGGTCGTAGGATTTTCGGCCTCTTCGAGGATTCTTATCACGGCTTCAAATCCACCTTTTTCAAGGTTAGGCCTATCGAAGGTCACCAACCCTTCTGGTTGACACTTGAGGGAGATAGGCGGATCCCGACTTACTGGAGTTTCGGGGTGGGATCCGACTACCTGATTAAGATTTTCTATGATGGATAAAGCCCGGAGGATCGTAATATTGCTGACATCTTGTTGGCAATTTTTGGTGAGAGGAACCTTAACCCCCGTATGGTTATGGGTGATCGGGAGGCCGGTCGGTCTTATGTTGGTGAGTTTTTTCCCTTATGTTTTTTATTCCTTTGTTTTCCTATTTCTTATGTCTTTTTCTTTGCTTTTCTAGTTTCCATGGCCGGTGGGAAGAAAACCCTTGCCGACCTGATGAGTCTCATTCAGGGGAGTGAGGAAGGTGGGGAGGACTCGTCGGTGACCCCTTCGGCGAGCCAAGATCGTGAGGTTGCCGGGGAGGGCAGTGGGCAGGCTGCCGGGTTTAACCAAGGTCAGCCCGTCCAGGGTGGGACTTCTACTGTGGATCCTCCGGGGAAGGTGGTCGTGGAGACGGAAAGGATTCTTAATGATGACTTGGGGTTTGGGGATCATTTGTAAGCTGCCGATAGCTCAAAGAAGAGAAAACGGGATTCCGGGAAAGGACTCTCGGTTATGGAGAAAAATTTCGACGCCAGGGGGTTTATCGAGTCTCAGTTGCTTCCTGGTACGGAAGAGTTCTTTCACGATGCTGATCTCTCTGGGCAGGCGAGGTGGATTTATCGCAGCCTTCTCCGAGCAGCCGCCATTGCCAAGAAGGTGGAGCCCGTCCTGAGGAACTATCATACCATGGAGGTGAAGCTTCGGGATTCACAAAAAAATTTGACGGACTCGAGATCCCGGGAGGAGTCTTTGAAAAAGAAAATATCTGAGTTGGAGGGAAAATCTAAAGAGTATGCCGAAGAGGCGAGTAGATTGATGGAGCGGGATGTTGCCTTGATGAAGGACTTGAACACTTCCCGTGGTGAAGCTGAGACGACTAAGAAGAAAGTGAAAGAGTTGGAGGAAAAGCTTAAGCTGTCGGAGAGCTCGGCGGAGGCCGCTCGCAAGGAGGTGGTTGCTCTGAAGAAAAAGAATAAGGAGCTTGCTCAAGGGGCTCAGGAGGCCGTGAAGCTTACTGAAGAGGGGATTAAGCTTCAAGTGGCTGTGCTTGCTCCCGACCTTGATCTTACTCAGGTGAGTGTGATGCGTGAGCATCTTGTCTATCTTTTCCTAGTGAATTTGCATCCAATTTATTGAGTTTAATTAAGAATTAATTATATTTTAGCCACTATGGATGCTATTTTTGAGTTTTGTGCAATACTGTTTATTTTAGGTAGCATTTGGCGGAATTTGATGGAGTTTCTGCAGAGAAAGAGAAGAAGCCAAGGAGATGACCAGCGAATACCGACGTAGACGCATGGCTCACGCGACCGCGCGGAATGGAGGAAATCGCAATGACGCGATCGCGTGCCTGACGCGATTGCGTGGACTGGAATCTGCACAAATGACGCGAACGCGTGGACGACGCGGACGCGTCACATGAGCGATCTGGACAATTGACAGAAAACGCTGGGGGCAATTTTTGGGCCGTTGTGACCCAGTTCTTAGCCCAGAAATCACAGATTAGAAACTGCAGATTGGACAAATCAAGTGATCCCCACCCATCAGCTGAAGACTTGTTAATTAATTCAAATTTAAATTCAAATCTTAAATTAGGAAAAGATATTATTTTAAGTTTAAATTTAAATATTAGATTTTAAATTTATTAGGATTAGTTATAAAAAGGAATCTGATGCCATCAGATTGGAACTCGGTACATTTTTACCTGAATCCTTATTTTCTCTTTTCCATGAGCAACTAAACCTCCACTGTTAAGGTTAGGAGCTCTGTCTATTTCTATGGATTAATTTTATTGCCTTTACTATTTTAATTTATGTGTGAATTTATAATTTAAGAATTGTTTTCGCTCTTTATTTTATGAATTTGGGTGGAACGGAAGTATGGCCCTCTTTCTATTTGAGTTCTTGTAAAACTTGGAAAAGCTCTTTACCTGAACAACAGCTTGAAAACTATTTCTCCTAAATTTTAATTATCTGAATTTAATAGGATACGTGACATATAATCCTTTTACCTCTTGGATAGTTAGAGTTTTTGTGGCATATAAACTAGAAATTGATTATCACCCTCTAATTGGAATTAATTGACCAAAGAATTGGCAGTTAATGAATTTTAGGGGAGACTAGGAAGGTCTAAGGAATTAGGGTCTAGTCACATACAGTTTGCCATAAATTAAATCCTGCATAATTAAATTAGTTAGTAAGAAAAGTTAATCCGGAAAAATAGATAACTCTGAAACCTTAACTATCTTCTCCATATATTATTCCCATCTTAATTACTTGCCTTTCTTCAATATTTTTGATATTGTTTAATGTATTTTATATTGCATCTCAACACTATTTTCTGTCTGTCTAACTAATCCTATCAAACGCTATTGTTGCTTAATCCATCAATCCTCGTGGGATCGACCCTTACTCACGTAAGGTATTACTTGGTACGACCCGGTGCACTTGCCGGTCAGTAAGTGTGGTTGTAAAATACCGTACCAAGTTTTTGGCGCCGTTGCCGGGGATTGACTGTAATTAACAACTATTAGTTGTTTGATTGTTTAGATTAGGCTTTTTAATTTTAAATTTAATTAAATATTATTTTATTATTTTTAAAAAAAATTAATTTTCCTTTATTTTTTTTCGTTTTCTTTTCCCTGCCCCGTGAAATTCTTTTACTTACTTCCTTTTATCTTTTATTTTTATTTTATTTTAATTTTTTTCAAAACTTTCGTTCCTGATTTATTGTTCCGTTTTATTCTTATTTTATTTTTGTTTTGTTTCTTCCATTAATTTTTTTTCTTTTTATATTTTATTAGTCTTATTTTATTTTATTTTTTTATTATTTATTTTTTTAAAAAAAAATTATAATGGCACTAATATTTTTTTTTAATTTCTGAAATTAAGTTTGGTGTTACCCGATTAATTTTATTTTAATTTTCCTGTTTATTTTTCTTTTTAAATTTTTGAATTTTTTTTAGTATTTTTTTTTTATTATTTTACATAGGTTACCTCACAGGGACTTCTCTGCACTCTGACGTAGAGAGTCCCATTTTTTCTTGTTTTCTGCTTGTGTATGCGCAGGAACAGAGACAAAGAACATCTCTTAGACTTTGATACTGAACCTGAAAGAACTTTCAGGCGACGTTTACAACAAGCAAGACTTTGCAAGACTGCAGAATCCACTATGGCAAATAATAACGCTAATGCCAATGTGGTAAATCCGAATGGGGATGATCAACAGAGGAGAGTGCTTGGCTCTTATTCTGCTCCTACTGCATATCTTTATGGAAAAAGCATTGTGGTGCCTCCTATAACTGCAAACAACTTTGAGTTGAAGCCACAATTGGTCACCCTGGTGCAACAAAATTGCCAGTATCATGGTCTTCCTCATGAAGACCCGAATCAATTTATATCTAATTTTCTACAGATATGTGATACTGTGAAGACAAATGGAGTGAACCCAGAGGTGTACAAACTCATGCTTTTCCCGTTTGCTCTGAGGGATAAAGCAAAGCTATGGCTAGATTCACAACCAAAGGAGAGTCTGAATACTTGGGACAAGGTTGTTACAGAGTTTCTCACTAAATTTTTCCCACCAAAGAAGCTGACTAAGCTTAGGTTAGAGGTTCAGACCTTCAGACAGAAAGAGGGTGAAACACTTTATGAAGCTTGGGAGAGGTACAAGCTACTAACTAGGCAATGCCCTCCGGACATGTTCTCCAAGTGGACTCAACTAGATATCTTTTATGAAGGCTTGGGTGAGATGTCCAAGATGAGCTTAGATACCTCTACAGGCGGCTCATTGCACAAGAAGAAGACACCAGAGGAGACTATTGAGCTTATTGAATTGGTTGCAAACAACCAATATCTGTACTCATCTAACAGGAATCCTGTGAACTCTGAGACTCCTCAGAAGAGAGGCGTGTTGGAGGTAGAAGATGTTAATGCTCTTCTTGCTCAGACCAAGCTGATGTCTCAGCAGATAAATCTACTTACTCAACAGATGGGTGGCATGCAAGTCTCATCTATCAACACTCAAAATCCACCCCAAGAAATCTCCTATGACATAGCAGGTAATTTTGTTCAAAATGATAATCATGATTATGCTAAACCTTCTTATGAACAGGTGAATTACATGGGGAGTGGCCCTAGGAATCCCAACAATGATCCATATTCTAAGACATACAACCAGGGATGGAGAAATCACCCAAACTTTGGGTGGAGGGACCAACCTCAGAGACCTCAGAACGTCAACAATAGTTCTCAGGGCGGTTTCCAGCAGAACAATAATTTGGAAGCAATATTGACAGGTTTTAGACAGGAAACCAGAGCATCCATCAAGAACCTGGAAATTCAAATGGGTCAATTAGCCACAAAGGTCAATGAAATTGATCAGAGGACCACTAATAGCCTTTCTGGTAACACAATTCCAAATCTAAGAGAAGAATGCAAGGCTATCACCATAATAAGTGAACAAGTGGCAAGTGTGAAAGCACAATTTATGCAGGAAACCAAGGCCTCCATTAGAAACTTAGAGGTGCTAGTGGGCCAACTGAGCAAGCAAATACTTGAGAGGTCTGCAAGTACAGTTCAAGGTGATACAGTGGTGAACCCAGGAGAAGATTGCAAGGGTATTCAATTAAGAAGTGGTAAAGTAGCTGGCTCTGAGACCAAGGCCAATGAAGAGCTAGTTGAAAAGGAAGCTCCAGAGGAGAAGAAGGAAGAAGTAGAACACGACCCTCCAAAGCGTGCGGACAACCCATTCCCATACTCTCTTGACACTTATCCTACTTTGCCAAAGGCTCCTGAATACAAGCCTAAAATGCCATATCCTCAGAGACTTCAAAAGGAGACCAAGGACAAACAGTTCTCAAAGTTCTTGGAAATCTTCAGAAAGTTACAAATCAATATTCCTTTTGCTGAGGTTTTGGAGCAAATGCCTATCTATGTCAAGTTCATGAAGGAGCTGTTGTCAAAGAAAAAGCATTTAAAGGGAGATGAAACAGTAGTCCTGACTAAGGAATGTAGTGCTGTAATTCAGAATAACTTGCCAAGAAAGATGCCAGATCCAGGGAGCTTTCAAATTCCATGCACTATTGGGAGCACAACCTTTGAGAAAGCTTTATGTGATCTGGGAGCAAGCATCAATCTAATGCCCTTGTCTGTGATGAAGAAGCTGCAGATCTAAGAGGCACAACCCACAAAGATAGCATTACAGATGGCGGACAAATCTATGAAGCCGGCATACGGATTAGTGGAGAATATCTTGGTCAAAGTGCGTAAGTTCTTCCTCCCAGCAGATTTTGTGATTCTTGATACAGGGGAGGATGAGAATGCCTCTATAATTCTAGGAAGACCATTCCTAGCCACTGGAAGAGCTCTGATTGATGTAGAAGTGGGTGAATTAGTGCTTAGAGTGCATAATGAGCAACTGGTCTTTCATGTCTTCAAAGATGTACATTCAACAGGTGAAGAAGAGAGGTGCATGCAGGCTGAGCTTATTGATCCAAACCTTCAAGAACCCCTTGATGATGCACAGCAGAACTTGCAACTCAAACCTCCTGTGGTGACAACCGATAAAATTCCGCCTGACATCAAACCTAAGTTTGGTGTTGAAACTGCATCATCCACCAAAGAGGAGGTCCCCAAAAAGAAAAAAATACCCAGAGGATGGAGAAACAAAAAGATCCCCACTGAAGGTTTCTCTCCAGGAATGAAGGTGGTGTTGACCAGCAATCCAGCATGGGTTTATACAGTAATCAAAATCCTCTCTCTGGAGCATATTGAGCTACGTTATGGAGACACAGGAAAGAAGTTCAAAGCAAGGGGTGAAGAGCTGAGCCCCTATGATCCTCCTCCTTAGAGGAGCTGACCGTCAAGCTAGTGACGATAAAGAAGCGCTTGTCGGGAGGCAACCCGATAAATTCGTATCCTTAGCTATTTTTCGTAGTAGTAGTTTTCTTAGTTATTTTATTTTATTTTATTTTATTTTATTTTATTTTTGAGTTCTTACTAATTTTCTGATCATGCAGCTATGTTCTTCCAGGAACCGAACACCTCAAGCTATAATTAAAAAAAATAAAATAAAAAAGAAAGCACCCGACGCGCCAGCGTCGCTGACGCGAACGCATCATCTAGGGGTGCAAGAAAGAAATAAAAAGTTACAGAGAGTTGCGCGGGAGTGACGCCAGAATGGAGCCTTTCGCACAAACGATCCCACGCGATCGCGTACCTCACGCGCTCGCGTCATTTGTGATTTTTGTCATTCACACGGTCGCTTCACCGACGCGATCGCGTGACCTGCAAATTCGACGTAAAAGAGCGTTTGGGCAGAGAGTTGTGCCAGCTTGGGGCAAAAAGTGTGCTAAAAGCACAAATTTGGTCACGCGGACGCGTGACTGACGCATTCGCGTCAGTAGCATATATGGCCATCCACGCGAACGCGTGCCTGACGCTATCGCGTCATTATGAAGAATGCGCGACGTACGCGATCGCGTGCTGCACGCGAACGCGTCGCTTGCGCCGCCCAGTTTTCTTTCTCTCTCTCTCCCAATCCTAATTCTCTCTTATTTTCTTATCCTTTTATTTTTTTTCTTTCATTTTAATATTTGTCTCCTCTATTTTCAGTTCTTATTTGCTTGAGGACAAGCAAACCTTTAAGTTTGGTGTTGACGCTGCGCTTATAGGTTTTCTAGTACAAAAGAGAGGTGAATCATCTTCGCGAAGGAGCACAACCTAAAGAATAAAGCGACCGCTAGGATAATTAAGGTGGTTGAGTTCCTTTCAATTTTTATTCCTCCCCTCTTTATCTATGTTATGTTCCGGTTTCCTATTATTTTGCTTTGTTTGTTGCATGATCCTTTATTAGTTAGAATCCTAGGACTAGTTTAGTTTTCTTTTAATTGCTTTAATGACTGAAAAGATGTTTCATGTACCACTCACTGAACTTGAATCTAAAAAGAAAAGAAAAAGAAGTGATGTGTTGCATGAGAAATTGAGTTAATTTTAAGAATAGTCTGATTTATTGAGATGTGGTGGTATTTTTTTCTGTGATTCTGAACGCATGCTTGAACAGTGTATAATTTTGATAGTGAAGCTTATGAATGTTAAAATTGTTGGCTCTTGAAAGAATGATGAAAAAGAAAAATGTTATTGATAATCTGAAAAATCATAAAATTGATTCTTGAAGCAAGAAAAAGCAGTGAAAACACAAGGCTTGCGAAAAAAAAAATTTATAAAAAAAAACAAGAAAAAGAAAAAGCAAGCAGAAAAAGCCAATAACCCTTTAAACTAAAAGGCAAAGGGTAAAAAGGATCCAAGACTTTGAGCATTAATGGATAGGAGGGCCCTAAGGAATGAAATCCTGGCCTAAGCGGCTAAATCAAGCTGTCCCTAACCATGTGCTTGTGGCGTGAAGGTGTCAAGTGAAAAGCTTGAGACTGAACGGTTAAAGTCGTGATCCAAAGCAAAAAGAGTGTGCTTAAGAACTCTGGGCACCTCTAACTGGAGACTCTAGCAAAGCTGAGTCACAATCTGAAAAGGTTCACCCAGTTATGTGTCTGTGGCATTTATGTATCCGGTGGTAATACTGGAAAACAAAATGCTTAGGGTCACAACCAAGACTCATAAAGTAGTTGTGTTCAAGAATCAACATACTGAACTAGGAGAGTCAATAACACTATCTGAATTCTGAGTTCCTATGGATGCCAATCATTCTGAACTTCAAAGGATAAAGTGAGATGCCAAAACTGTTCAGGATTGCAGTTGTAAACCCCACTATAAGAGAAGACATGGGCTTAATCGAACTCTCCTTCTCATGCAAATTCACATCCTAAGATTATATTAGTTTTTGGTTGCTTGAGGACAAGCAACAGTTTAAGTTTGGTGTTGTGATGTGTGAGCATCTTGTCTATCTTTTTCTAGTGAATTTGCATCTAATTTGTTGAGTTTAATTAAGAATTAATTATATTTTAGCCACTATGGATGCTATTTTTGAGTTTTGTGCAATACTTTTTATTTTAGGTAGCATTTGGCGGAATTTGATGGAGTTTCTACAGAGAAAGAGAAGAAGCCAAGGAGATGACCAGCGAATATCGATGCGGACGCATGGCTCACGCGATCGCGTGGACTGGAATCTGCATAAATGACGCGAACGCGTGGACGACGCGGACACGTCACATGAGCGATCTGGACAATTGACAGAAAACGCTGGGGGCGATTTTTGGGCCGTTGTGACCCAGTTCTTAGCCCAGAAATCACAGATTAGAAGCTGCAGATTGGACAAATCAAGTGGTCCCCACCCATCAGCTGAAGACTTGTTAATTAATTCAAATTTAAATTCAAATCTTAAATTAGAAAAAGATATTATTTTAAGTTTAAATTTAAATATTAGATTTTAAATTTATTAGGATTAGTTATAAAAAGGAATCTGATGCCATCAGATTGGAACTCGGTACATTTTTACCTGAATCCTTATTTTCTCTTTTCCATGAGCAACTAAACCTCCACTGTTAAGGTTAGGAGCTCTGTCTATTTCTATGGATTAATTTTATTGCCTTTACTATTTTAATTTATGTGTGAATTTATAATTGAAGAATTATTTTCGCTCTTTATTTTATGAATTTGGGTGGAACGGAAGTATGACCCTCTTTCTATTTGAGTTCTTGTAAAACTTGAAAAAGCTCTTTACCTGAACAACAGCTTGAAAACTATTTCTCCTAAATTTTAATTATCTGAATTTAATAGGATACGTGACATATAATCCTTTTACCTCTTGGATAGTTAGAGTTTTTGTGGCATATAAACTAGAAATTGATTATCACCCTCTAATTGGAATTAATTGACCAAGAAATTGGCAGTTAATGAATTTTAGGGGAGACTAGGAAGGTCTAAGGAATTAGGGTCTAGTCACATACAGTTTGCCATAAATTAAATCCTGCATAATTAAATTAGTTAGTAAGAAAAGTTAATCCGGAAAAATAGATAACTCTAAAACCTTAACTATCTTCTCCATATATTATTCCCATCTTAATTACTTGCCTTTCTTCAATATTTTTGATATTGTTTAATGTATTTTATATTGTATCTTAACACTATTTTCTGTCTGTCTAACTAATCCTATCAAACGCTATTGTTGCTTAATCCATCAATCCTCGTGGGATCGACCCTTACTCACGTAAGGTATTACTTGGTACGACCCGGTGCACTTGCCGGTCAGTAAGTGTGGTTGTAAAATACCGCACCAGAGTGCCCTCAAGACTGTTGAGGACGGGAAGATTGTTGATCTCTTGAAGCCTTGAGGTGGAGGTCCCTCCTGTTTCTTTGTTGTTTTGTGTGTTTTGGGCCTGTGTAGGCCCCTTTGCTTGTAATGAACATTTTCCTTTTTGCTTTTCGTTGTCGTATTGGATAATGCTGATTTTATTTGGGCCGTCGTGGCCTCGCTTTTACTTTTTGTTTGTTCGGGCCGTCGCGGCCTTTTATTTTACCGTTTATCGTGGTATTTTGTTTGAGCTGATTTGTTCTCCTTTGGTCCCTTATGGTTCCCGGGGTGATCAGTCCCGGGTTTCCGTCGGTTCGACCGTTTGCCTTTTTCGCTATGTTCTTTATTTTTACTTGAGATTTGCAAAAAGGTACACTTATTGCTTTGTTAGATGAGCAGATAATAATAATGCATAATTGAGTGAAAAAGATAGTAGGTGTGATTTGCATAAGACATAAAAAGAGGGAGTAAAATGGAACATAAAAGGGGGGGGGGTTGAGGTCATGTGGTCGCCCCTTACTACGAGTAGAATCTCCTGAGATTTTTTATGTTCCATGTTCTCGGCACCTCGTTTCCGTCCAGCTTTTCCAGCTTGTAACCCCCTCTGCCGAGGACTTCTCTTACTCTGTAAGGTCCTTCCCAGTTTGCGGCCAGCTTGCCTTCTCCTGGGGTTGGTGGCCCTATGTCGTTACGCCGTAAGACTAGGTCGCCTTCTGCTAAACTCCTTTTCACTACTTTGTCGTTGTACCTAATGGCTATTCTTTGTTTTATCGCCGCTTCCATCAGGTGGGCCATCTCCCTTGTTTCGTCGGCCAGGTCTTTTTCGATTGCCTCATTTCCTCCTCCGAGGAGTAACCTCGGGCTTGGCTCTCCGATTTTGACTGGGATGACGGCGTCGACCCCGTATGTGAGTCGGTAGGGGGTTTTGCCAGTAGATGATTGGGGGGTGGTTCTATATGACAATAGGACTGAGGCGAGCTCGTCTACCCATGAGCCTTTCTTCCCTTCAAGTCGCTTCTTTAGCCCTTTTAGGATGACCTTGTTGGCCGCCTCGACTTGTCCGTTTGTCTGGGGGTGCTCTTCTGACGAGAACTTCTGTTTGATACTTAGTCCCTCTAGGAACCCTCTGAACTTTTTGTCAGTAAATTGTGTCCCGTTGTCTGATACGACAGCTTCTGGGATCCCAAACCTCGTAACCACTTGCTTCCACATGAATTTTTGGCAATTTACTGCGGTTATACTGGCTAGTGGCTCTGCTTCTACCCATTTGATGTAATAATCTATGGCCACTATTAGGTATTTCACTTGTCCGGGTCCTGGTGGGAATGGCCCCAGGAGGTCGACTCCCCATTGGGCGAAAGGTCGGGGGGCCATCATGAGACTGAGCTCCTCGGGAGGTGCCTTGTGGAAGCTGGCATTTCCTGGCATTTTTTACATTTTTTCACAAATTTCCAGGCGTCCGACATCATTGTGTGCCAATAGTATCCTGCCCGGATGATTTTCCTTGCTAGAGATCTTCCCCCGATGTGGTGGCCACAACACCCTTCATGTACCTCCCTTAGGACGTAGTCCGTTTGGTCAGGGTGAAGACACTTGAGTAGGGGTTGGTGGAGCCCTCGCCTGTACAGCTGCCCTTGTATGATTTTGTACTTAGGAGCTTCCCTCTTGACGGCTTGTGCTTCTTTTTCGTTGGGGGTGTTGACAAACCCCAATTTGAGGGTTTATCTTGTGCTGATTTCAGGGGTTTTATCAATGATTCCACACACTTTCTATATGAAAATACAAGATTTTGCATTCCTTTCCTAGTTTTGCCTCATGAATGAAAACATGCTTATTTTGCACTAAAATAGATACATTTCTAATCTTCTCTTGATGCCATTCGATGCCGTGACTTGTGTGTTAAGTGGTTTCAGGATATAGAGTAGGAATGGACCGAAAGAGAGAAGGAAAACGGGCACAAAGGAAGGAAGCATGAGGATTAACCTTTGGAAATTTCCGCATGGGCGCGTGCGCGCACCTGGCGCGCCCGCGCGGATAGGGCAACGTGAAGCCAAAGCCAAGAGCCAAGTCACGAGCCGGCTTGAGAAGCGGCTAAGCCAGGATCTTCATGGGTGCGCACGCGTATATCACGCCTCCGCGCACATTACAAGACGTCTCGACGGTGCGTGCGCGTATCTTGCGCGTGCGCGCCGATTTACGAATATGATTTTTAAGAAGTCACGTGACTTAGGCGTGGAGGTAGTTAAGAATCCCACTTTTGGGGAAACGCCTTGGCGGGAAAAGCTTAAGAAGACCAAAGGAGCAAGGGTTAAGGACAATTTTTAGTTCATTTTCTAGATGGAGATATTTTTTGAGAGGAGAGTTAGTTACACTTTTGGGAGAAGAAGAGGGAGATTCCAAGCTTTTCACTAGGGTTCATCCTCATCTAATCTCTGAATTTTCAATGACTTTTTGGTGAGATCCATTACAATTCTCGCTCCACTTTGTTCATGTCATAGATTTTCTTCTCCAATTTCAAGTAGTAGATGTAATTGATCAATTCTCATAGATCTAGAATTCAACTTTGTAATTTTGGATTTCGTCCCTATTTTGAGAATTTGATTTTCATTGTTACTCTTTGAGACTTGTTGTTAGATCTTTGTGTTGCAATACTTTCAATTCGACTTTTCTTCTCATTTTACTATGACTTTCCTTCTTGCTCATCACATGTTTGATAAAATGACAACACTAGCTATGGAGTAGAATTTTCACACTTGGCATAGGGTTTGGTCCTTGGAAGAAGTTGAATAGTTGTATCAATAGTTGATTTGGAATTAGGGATTGCTAGTTGGCTTGGAGTGCACTAAAGCTAGATTCCCATAAGGTGAAGCTAGGACTTGTGACTCAAGTTGATTGCTTTCATTTGACCTCCCTCTATACCTAGGGGATAACTAAATGAAGCAAGGCCTAATTGTTGTCAACATTGAATGGACTATAAGGATAGAATTTCTAATGCCAACCCTAAGCCAAGTCTTTTGATAATTGATTGTTTGTTTCTCATTACTTTGCTAAAACCTTCAAAGAATTCCAACAAGGCTTACTAAATCAATAAGATGCACACTTTGGCAATTCCAAGGGAGAACGACTCGGGAGACTAGTACTCTCGGATATAGATTGTAGATTTGTTTGATGAAGGATTTTGCGTCGGTTTAGACTATACTACGATTGATCATTTGATAATTTCTATACCGGCAAAAAAAATTCATTTGTCAGGTGTTTCTGCGTGCTCCAGATATCGGGAGATGGGGTCTATCCATGAGGGGGGCTTGGCGCCTCATTTGCATACATGATAATTGCGAGTTCCATGGCTAATCCTTGGATCAGGGATCTGTTTCCCGTGCTGGGTTTGGTGCTTGCGAGCTTGGAGAGGAGGTCGGCTCAGGCGTTTCTCTCTCTGGAAACGTGCTGGATTGTGACTTCTTCGAAGCTTTTGCATAGCATTTTCACTTTTTCCAAGTACTTTTGTAGCAGCACATCCCTGACTTGGTAGCTGCCGTTTACTTGGGAGGTGACGACTTGGAATCGCTGCTAACTTCCACCCTTGATGCTCCGACTTCTTTAGCTAGTATTAGTCCCCCTATCAGGGCTTCATACTCAGCCTGATTGTTTAAAACTGGGAATTCGAACTTGATGGATTGTTCGAAGGCCACTCCTGCCGGGTTCTCGAGGATAATTCCGGCTCCACCGAACGTTTGGTTGGATGTTCCGTCCACATGGAGTTTCCACCGTGTGTTTGGTAGGTCAGGGGCTTCTCCTGTGACTTCTACAAGGAAGTCTGCCATGGCTTGGGCTTTGATCGCTTGCCTTGGTTCATATTGCAGATCGTATTGGGATAGCTCTACTGCCCATGCCATCATTCTTCCCGCTAGGTCGGGTTTTTGGAGGACCTGTCGGATGGCTTGGTCGGTTCTCAAGATGATTGTATGCCCTTGGAAGTATTGTTTTAATCTCCTTGATGAAATTAGTAGGGCATAGGCTAGCTTTTTCAATTTGGTGTACCTCGTCTCGGCCCCTTGAAGTATCTTGCTGATGAAGTATATTGGGCGTTAGGTTTTGTCCTCCTCCCTGACTAGGACTGCTGCCATTGCTTGCATGGTCACGGCCAAGTACAAGTATAAGGGCTCGCCCTCTCTGGGCTTGCTGAGTATGGGAGGTTCCGAGAGTATCTTTTTAAAGTGGTTAAACGCCTCTTCACACTCCTAGGTCCACTTAAAGGTGATTCCTTTCTTCATTAAGTTGAAGAATGGGATGGCTCTCTCAGCCGAGGCTCCGAGGAACCGGGATAGGGCCGTGAGCTTCCCGGTGAGCCGTTGTACATCTTTGATACTTCCAGGGCTTGTCATTTTGAGAACAGCTTCGCATTTGTCCGGGTTGGCTTCTACCCCTCTTTGTGTTATCACGAACCCTAGGAATTTTCCAACCTCCATGGCGAATGCACATTTAAGTGGGTTGAGCCTCATTTTGAATTTTCTCAATGCCTCGAAGACGGCCTGGAGATCGCTTATCAGTTTGCTCGGCTCTGCTGTTTTTACCAAGATGTCATCGACATACACCTCTACTGTCTTGCCGATAAGATCGTGGAAGACTCTGCTCATCATCCTTTGGTAGGTGGCCCCTGCATTTTTCAATCCGAAAGGCATTACCTTGTAGCAATAGGTGCCTCCCGGCGTTATGAAGGCTGTCTTGTCTTCATCGGGTTGGTGCATCGAGATCTGATTGTAGCCAGAGTAGGCATCCATGAAACTGAGAAAACGATATCCCGCTGCCGCGTTCACTAGGGTGTCAATGTTGGGGAGGGGAAAAGAGTCTTTTGGGCATGCCTTGTTCAAGTCGGAGTAATCTACGCACATTCTCCATTTCCCACTGGCCTTCTTGACTAAGACAACGTTGGATAGCCATGTTGAGTATTCGAGTTCTTTGATGAACCCTGCTTCTAACAGCCCCGTTGTTTGCCTGGCGACTTCTCCAGCTCTTTCTTGTGACATCTTTCTTCGCCGTTGAGCTACCGGTTTGGCCTCGGGTTTGATGGCTAGCCAGTGAGACATGACCTCGGGATCCAACCCCGGCATGTCTGATGGGGTCCATGCGAAGAGGTCGCTATTTGCCCTAACAACTTCCATGAGGGGGCCTTTAAGTTCGTGGGGTAGGTTTCTGTTGATGAAGGTAAATTGGTCTGCCATCTTCCCTATTTGGAATTTTTCCATGTCCCCTTCTGGTTCGGGCCTTGGTTTGTCCTCCATCCTGACGTCTAGATCTGCTAGGAACACGCCGGCTGCTTTTTTAGATTCTTTCCTTAAGGAGAGGCTGGCGCTGTCGCAGACGACCGCCGTTTCTAGGTCTCCTCTTATGGAACCGACTGTTCCCTTGTCCGTTATGAACTTCATCGTTAGGAACTTGGTGCATATTACAGCTGAGAACTCATTGATGGTTTTTCTTCCCAGGATGATGTAGGTAGTGGAGTCTCTGAGGACTACGAAATCTGCCATAACCGATTTCCTAGTGTTACCAGTTCCAAGGCTGATTGGGAGGGAGATCGTCCCGTCGAGCCTAATGTAGTTGTCACCTAGTTCCATGACTCCATGTTGGTGGTTCTTGAGGTCGGATTCCTTGAGTCCCATGGCGTCGAATACGTTTTTGAACAGGATGTTAGAGTCAGCTCCTGTGTCGACGAGGATGCGTTTGACTAGTCCTGTACCGACCATTGCTGTAACCACCATGGGAGGGGGGGGGGTTTACGGGCAGGTCGTTGAACCATTTATCTTCTGGACCAAAGGAGATTGTAGGGTGCCCTTTGCCGGTGGCGGGGTTATCCGTTGAAATGGAGAGTACCCGAGTGTCCTTTCTTGCTGCCGACTTGGATTTGAGGGGGTTGTCTTGTCCGACCACAACGTTAACTACGAACGTTGGGGGTTGCCGGCATCTCCTGGGGGTTCTTGCCTTGGCTTGACAGCTTGGCTCCATTCTTCCTCAGAGCGCTCCCTTAGGAGCCGGGAAAATTCGCTTAGTTTTCCTTCTCTGATGGCCTGTTCCAAGGAATCTTTGAGATCGAAGCAATCTTGGGTCTTGTGCCCATATCCTATGTGATAGTCACAGTAAAGGTTTTTGTTGCCTCCTGTTCTCTCTTTTAGTGGTCTAGGCCTTGACAGAATCCCCTTATCTGTAATTTGTTAGTAGACTTCTACTATGGGCGCCGTAAGTGACGTGTAGTTCGTGAACCTCCCTATTCGTGGGTGCTTGAGTGGTTTGTTTAGGCTGCTATCTCTGGGAGCTTCTTTGTACCTGTCGGTTTAGGGGGCCTATCGTGCTGACGAGCTAGGAGGCTGCCGTTTATTGGCTGCTAGTACCTGGCTGACTTCTTCATCGTTGATGTATTCTTTGGTGACGCTTTGAATTTCCTGCATGGTCCACACGGGTTTGGTTGTGAGGTGCTTCCTAAAGTCTTCGTTTAGTAGGCCGTTTGTTAGGCATAGGCTAGCAACTGAATCCGTGAGGCCGTCGATCTCCAAGCACTCGTTGTTAAACCTGTCTAGGAATTTCCTAGTCGGCTCCCCTGGTTTTTGGGTGACCCTCAATAGGTTGATTGGGTGTTTCGCTTTAGCTATACGTGTCGTGAACCGGGTTAGGAACTTCTGGGATATGTCTGCGAAAGTTGTGATGGACCCTTGTGGGAGCGTGTTGAACCATCGGATCGCAGGTCCGACCAGCGTTACAGGGAATGTCCGGCATCTGACTGCGTCGCCTACTCCTTCCAAATTCATCCTTGCTTCGAAGGCTGTGACATGCTCCTGGGGGTCCTTGGTCCCGTCATACCTCATGTCCGTCAGCTTGTCGAAGTTTCTCGGAAGCCGGACCTTGAGGATTGCCGGGTGAAAATGGGTTGCGCCCATGATGACAGGGTCTTCTTGTCTCCCGGTCTCTCTCTTTTGGGACCTCCCCCGGCCTTCCGACCTGCTCCGAGTGGGTTTGGACGTTGCTTGCGGGTGCGGGTGTGGGATCAGCTTGCGCCGCCGCGTGAGTGGCTGGCTTTTTCATGGGACTGGTCCCTCGCTGCCAGCTCCCGCTCGAAGTTTTGTACTATGTGCCTGAGTTCCTGCATGATCTTGGCGCTGTCAGCTCCAGTCCCCCCGAACGGGCGCCTTTCGGGGGTTTGGGTGTACATTTGGTTGGGTTGAATGGATGGTCTCGGGTGCTCGGCAGCGCGGGCTGTCGAGCTTGCTCTGCTCAAACGGGCTCCGCCTCCTTCGCGGAGCTCCTCCGAAGTGATGGGTCACTCCATGTTCGCGTCTGGGTCCCCACAGACGGCGCCAATATTCGTCTCCTGGTTATCTCGGGTTGTCGGAGGGTGATGATCTGGTGAGAGGGAAGTGCCGGACGATGCGCAGAGCGAGGGAAGCTGTATGCTGGTGACGTCAGAGGTCGAACGGGGCGGAGGGGGTGGCCACCTGCTAGGACACTCCAATGCTCAAGTCAGTGTCCGTACTGAGGGTGGCAGAATTAGGTCAGGGTTGTGACGTACCTTGGGGGGAGCGCTGACCTCTCCCCTTATATACCGTACTGGGTGGGCCTAAAGGTGACCTAGCCCACTGCCTAGAATGTCTTGCGTTGCTCCTGCTCACGTGGGGGAGCGTTGGTGGTCCTATCCATCGGGTCGGGGGGTCGGGTAAGACCCCGATGACTCCGACCCGCTTGTTTCGGCTAGGCGGTTTGGCTCGTACGATGAGCGTGGTGGTATGACCCTACGGGTCGGGTATCCGAAGGTCGACCCGTAGGGTTTCTTTATCGTTCTGGGTTTGGGCCGGAGGCGCTCCGACCCGGCGATAGGCGGACTAGACCTAAGGCGGTCCGTAACACTATCCCGTTTGCTTGCATAACTTCTAATATTGTTAATGTTGCGGCACACGTTGAAATCCTCTTCCGCAGACTTGTTTTGCAGTGACAAGGTGAAAGGCTGGTAATTTTTGCCGCCACCCTCCGTGTATCTTGTAGTGCAAGTGTATCTTTTATATAGTTCAAACATTTTAAAATGGGAAAATGATAGTTAAATTATTTTTTTAGGTTAAATTTTATAATAATTATGTTTATACTTTATAGTGTCTGTTTTAGTTATAAAACTTTGACAATATGTAAAAAATATTATAAAATTAAAGATTAAACTAACAATAAAAAAGTGTGGCATTATTTTGCTGGGTATACTATACATATTTCTATATTACTAAGTACAAACATTATTTATTTGTGCAAAAAAAAAATGCACGTAAGTTTTGGAAGAGAACTTGTCCCTGTGCAGTGTGCACCACCACATTGCAAATAATCATCAATCATGTAGCTGTGAGGGAAAAGGAAAAAGAGATGAGAGAATGAGCGAGAGAGAATTTTCCCAGAAGTTTCCTCCAAATTTCAGTGCAGGACAACGCGTTACTCGTAAATAGAATGAACGTGAAGTGGGACCCCAATTAAGGAATAAATTTTGAAACAGGTTTGATCAGGACCCCGGAATCTTCGATATCATCTATGCTGCCTCTTGTGTTCATGGCTTATCTTATACTCGATTACTATATATATTTTGATGATATGCACAGATAGACCATCGTGTGCATTCTTCATTTTAGTTTAATTTGTTGCATGATGGCTCAACAAATTCCAGATCCAACTATTAGTGAAGACCGTGTTTCTGATCAAAGACCTGACGGATACCCGCCGTGTCATGTGGAACTTTATTCACGTCGTCCAACCTTTGGAGCAACAATTATACTCGTGCTCAGAAAAAGAATCATTCTTGCGTCCAGAACGATTTCTTATGTGTTTACACCGGTACGCGAGCCAACACAGATTTTCTATTCATTATAGTTGGATTATTATATAGGTGAATACTATAGTGACTGAGATATGTTGCTTAACTTACTAAAAAAAATAAAGAAATAATATTTAATAAATTTTAAATATTTTATTTTTTATTTAATAAATATTTTATTTTATATTTTATTTCTTACGTACTTGTATGTGTATACTAGGGTGAACACGAGTAGCAAGTATTCTATTATCTGTCCGAATCCGAATCGAACCAATTAAATTGGTTCTGGAATGGAATCGACGGATAATTGGATCCAGTTCAAACTAAACCAATGACTTTTGTTAGTATTGGTTCGGATATCGGTTCTTGGAGTGCGGAATCCGAATCAATCCGCAAACCCGAATAAAAAAAAATATATGACTTTTTTATTAGACAATGATTATTCACTATTAATATGTTTGAATTTTAATGAGTTTAGTTTTTAATGTATTTGGTGTTTATCATATTTGAATTATTTCTATTAATGCTACATGTTTATTATATTTATTGAATTTTTAAGATAAAAATTTGATTTTTTTTTATGAATTTTGAAGTCATCGGATACCCATTTACCCGAACCGAACCAATTCGTTCTTAATCAATTTAGTTTGGTTCGAGTACATATACAAAAAAAATGTAGATTCGAACCAAATCAAACCAGTTATATTTTAATCGGTTCGATTCTAATTTTAACATAAATACAAACCAAATCGACTCGTGCTCGCCCTTACTGTATACAACCAATCTTATTATAATTGATTTGGGCCTAAACAGTTGCAGCACCTGAAACGTTCAAATTCTGATTCTGCCCTATGGGAACTGGACCGTTCAACACGTGTAAATTCTAGCTGGACCAGGATATGCTTGGAAGACATAATTGAACAACAGTTAGGTTCAGATGAAAATAAAATAGTTTGCTACCGCATTTATCAGAATCCACACAAGCAGAAAGTGCCCGTTGTGGTGTGTGAAGAAAATGATGAAGAGGTTGAAAGCTACTCAAAAGAAGTTCCGTTTTTTGTAATGCTGTTAATGATAAGTGTTTGGGCCTGGCTGCTGACGGGTCGGCGGGAAACAATAACAATAGGAGGCTCGGTGGTTGAAATGCTGAGTTTTATGGTGTTTGTTTCGGGCGCGGCTTTAACGATTCTGTTTGGAGAAAGATTCAGTCACATCCACGGCGCTATCTTCATCTCATGGGCCGTTCTTATGCACGTCGGAGTTGATCATTCAATCAGTTTGCTATTCCTCGCCATACTCGCTCTCTTCTTCGGAGCCTCTCATGCACTTACCTCCTTCATTACACACAACAATAACCAAATCCAACACCACATAAAACCGGAGGCCTCTCTTGATCTGCAAGCCATTACATGCTACTCATGAGTTCTAAGCATTATATGTCACGTTAGTGACATATAACACATTAGACATACATAATCTCCAACCACGGACCTACTAAACTTATATATATATATATATATATATATATATATATATATATATTACAATTTACAAGTAGAGAAATACGGGCTTTAATATGCATAAAACAAATTTCTCGTTATGAGTGAATACTTTGCTGCTCTAGTCTTGTGTTCGTAATTTAGAAGTAGAGCCTTTGTCTTCACTCCATTCTTTACTCTTGTTTCATTATCAATTATGGGTTACGTACGTATTCTACACTTCTACATAAATGTGAGTAAACTATTTTATAATTAATAAAAAATATTAGGTATTTATTCTGGTACATGTAACTGTGGTACAATAAGAAAATTGATGAATAAAAAAGCAACATATAAATTATATTATCTGCTAATATTTATTTTTATTTGTTTTTACAAAATATATTATATAATATAATATATAATAGAAATAGTGCTGTACGTTAGTGATGAGTAAGAGATTTATTATTATTATTGAGTATTTCTCTAATTCACTATAAACCATGTAAGAAAGAGGCCATATATGAAAGAAAAAATCAAATAAACGAGTCCTCTTCTGGGAGAGTGTTGCTGTTATAGTCTTGTGTTTGTAAGTAGGCCTGTTGTCTTTGATGGTGGTGTTCTTCCCAAATGTATATTGTAGTTGGTACTTCTTCCTATTCGGTAGTGCTTGGATTGGGTTGCTACAGAGTAACATAATATGAACTTAAGGAACATTGGAAATGCTTCTTTTAGAGTTAGGACTGAGGAGTTCAAATGGGTTGCTAGAGTTGGTTTGATGAGGGATTGGTTTAAGTAGGAAGATGACCTTCAGTTATATTCTGATCAAAAGCATGAAATCCAAATCAATATAGTTTCATGACTAGTGCATTGTGCAACCTCAAGCACTAGAAGAAAACAATCATATATGCTAGAACCTTCTTTCTTTTTTGCACTTTGCAGCATATAACATGAATCAAATATATATGATGCCCCCTTTTCTGTAGAACAAAAAATAAGTACAAGAATTATTAACATGAATATGGTGGAAAATCCAAATTAGACACGACAAAAATAACTAACTCACCACATTGGTGCCCTCACGAGTACTTGTCATTTGCTTTAGTTTCTCTAAAATATCTAGCAGCACAAGAAAAGCATAGCATACTGCATGGTACATTACATAGTTGTTATTTATATATTGCGGTTCAAACTACAAATGACAAATAATGAGTTTAGATTTACAACTTACAAGGATATTTTTTTTGTATTACTTCAAATCAGTGTTCTGTATCTCCTCTGTTTCATTGAAAGAAGACTGTTCATGTGATTGACCAGTAGACAGCTGCAGTTGCCAAGTACTGAAGGCTGTTCAACAAATTTTTGCAGTTTTGCCAAAACAATACCGTTAAATTAAAACTTCTAATAATCTATTTATGCTAATCCATTATGATATGCAATAGTAGAATATATAGTAGCAAGAATTATTTTCAACCCGAAGTTGCATTTTGATTTTTAGCCATTTGCAGATGACATTGCATATTTGCTGTGTTCAGCTCAGAATTGTGTAAAAACTGAAAATAGCCATATATAATTAATGAAAATATACATACCCTATCATTTGGTGCTTTCATCTGCCATGGCAGAAAACACGAGGCTCAAAACTTTGGAGGCGGAGCTGAAACGCTTGGGTCAGCGCATCGAGGAGGTCTCCGATGAGACTCGTGCTGAACGTGCGAGAGCCACAGAGGCTACGAGTTTGAAGTTTGACGCCATTCAATCCTCGTTGACGCAAATCATGCAGGAACAATCTCGATCTCGCTCTCCATCGAGGGGTTTCTCCCATGGTTCGAACTCTGGTCATGGGGTGGATAATGTGACTCGATTGGCTCAGCATAGCCGAGTGAAGTTTGATTTGCCCAAGTTTGATGGCTCAGATGCTCTGGGGTGGATATTCTCCATGGATCAATACTTTGAGTTTTTCAAAATGCCAGACGATGAACAACTTGGGATCACTGCAATCCACATGGTCGGGCCTACGATTCCGTGGTTTCAAATGTCTCAACGATCGGCCCAATTTCGTTCTTGGACACAGTTGAAGAGAGCAATCGAATTGGAGTTTGGCCCTTCTCTTTTCGAATCGCCTAGAGAACTCCTTTTCAAATTGCAGCAGCAAGGTACTGTAGGTGAATATTACGCTACTTTTGTTGCCTTGGCTAGTCGATCTCATATTGAACCTCCTGAGGCTTTGAAGGATTGTTTCATTGGTGGGTTACGAGCTGATATTCGCAGAGAGGTGAAGGCTCAGTGCCCTCCTTCGTTGATGCGCGCCTTGACTTTGGCTAGAATGCAGGAGGAGAAGTTTGCTTCGATTCCAAGAACCACCTATAATACGTCCCAACCTCGCTCGGCGAATCCTTCTTACTCGGGTTCCTAGCAGAATCGCAGTCTACCGAAGAGTTCTCTTCCACCTCTTCTTCCTACTCCTGCGCCTTGCTCAGCTTTACCACCATCGAAGAATTCGGTTCGGAGGCTTTCCCCTGCCGAGATACAGGACAAGAGGGATAAGGGTTTGTGTTATTGGTGTGATGAGAAATTTTCAGCTACTCATCGCTGCGCCAATAAACAATACCTGCAACTTCACCTTGAATTGGATGATTCTATTGATGCTGACCCTGAAACTACAGATGACACTAATGTTGATCTTACTTTGGAGGCTCTAGAACAGGAGGTTGCTGCCCATCAATTCTCTTACAATGCCATGCATGGCACTAGGGGACCTGCTATGATCAGATTCACTGCTGTTATTAATGGACATGAGGTGCACACGTTATTGGATGGGGGGAGCTCGGATTGCTTTATCCAACCCCGTATTGCCAAGTTTCTGAACTTACCAATTGAACCTGCTCCTGGCATTAAGGTCATGGTTGGTAATTTTCAAATTCTGCCAGTGGAAGGCGTGATCCCCAGTTTGGACATCACTATATCGGGCAATACTATCAGCATCCCTGAGGTCTTTGTTCTTCATGTTGCAGGGGGTGAGTTGGTCATTGGATCCAATTGGTTAGAATCTCTTAAAGCTCACATTGCTGACTATGATTATTCTTTTTTGAGGTTTATGCATGATGGAAAATTTATCACAATTCAAGGGTACAAAACAGCTCCTTCGTCACAGGCTCAGTTCCATCATATTAGACGAATGCTCTCTACTGATGCACTAGCTGAGATGTTTACCTTAGAGGTCCAGCATTCGACGGTGCCTGCAACTCCACTATTGCAATTACCCGATTCACTTAACCCAGCTTTGGGCAAATTGCTTCAGCAATATGCGGGTGTATTCAATGTGCCTTCGGGTTTACCCCCTCAGAGGTCACAAGATCATGCAATTCCTTTAATTAAGGGTACTGAACCAGTGAAGGCTCGCCCTTACCGTTACCCTCATCATTTGAAGTCTCAGATAGAGTCCATGGTGAATGAGATGTTGCAAGAGAGTATAATACAGCCTAGTAAGAGTCCGTTCTCTTCACCAATTCTCTTGGTTAAGAAAAAGGATGGCACGTGGAGATTTTGCACAGACTATAGAGCTTTAAATGCCATCACTGTAAAGGATGGATTTCCAATTCCTACTGTAGATGAACTCTTAGATTAATTATTTGGGGCTAATATCTTTTCCAAATTGGATTTGCGTTCTGGCTATCACCAAATACTAGTCAACCCTGATGACAGATTCAAGACTGCTTTTCGGACTCATCAAGGATTATATGAATGGTTGGTTATGCCATTCGGCCTCACCAATGCTCCTGCTACATTTCAGAGCTTAATGAATGAGGTGTTTAAGCCTTACCTTCGAAAATTTGTGCTTGTCTTCTTTGATGATATACTAATCTATAGTGATGGCTTTACTAAGCATATTGAGCACTTGGAAGTGGTCTTAAAGCTGTTGCAACAGGAGTCTCTCTTTGCCAAACTATCCAAGTGTATTTTTGGCTCATCCGAAGTGGATTACTTGGGACATACGATAAGGGGAGGTGGAGTACATATGGAAATGGCTAAAGTGCAGGCTGTTATGGATTGGCCACAGCCCACCAATGTTAAACAACTTAGAGGGTTCCTTGGCCTTACTGGATACTACAGAAGATTCATTAAAGGCTACGCTTCCTTGGCTTCCCCTTTAACAGATCTGCTAAAGAAGGATGCTTTTGTATGGAGTACAGAAGCTTCTAAGGCTTTCACTCAACTTCAAAAGGCTATATGCTCAAAACCTGTGCTGCAATTGCCCAATTTTGATCTACCATTTGAGGTTGAAACTGATGCCTCGGGTTCGGGAATAGGTGCAGTTCTATTGCAGTAAAAACACCCAATAGCATTCTTTTCCAAGAAGCTTCCCCCAACTCTGCAGAAACAGTTAGCTTATGTTCGGGAATTTTATGCCATCACTGAAGCATTGGCGAAATTTCGACATTATTTACTAGGAAAGAAATTTGTATTGCGTACAGATCATCAGAGCCTTAAGGCGCTGCTTGAGCAGGACCTACACACTCCATAACAACACAAATGGATGCACAAGCTATTGGGATATGACTTCGAGATTCACTACAAATCTGGTGCGGAGAATGTGGCTGCAGATGCCCTTTCGAGGAGTTTCCTTGGGGCTTGGTCTGCACCACGAGCTGATTGGCTGAGGCAGTTGAAGGAGGATTTAGCTCAAAATCCTGATCTTCAAGTACTGATAGAAAAGTGTAGTAATCACACTTTGGGAGATTTAAATTACTCAGTCCATAATGACCTTCTTTTGTGGAGGAACAGATTGGTGATACCTACAAATAGCTCTTTGATACCTAAAATTTTGCATGAGTACCATGATAGTGTTATTGGAGGTCATGCTGACATAGCAAAGACCGTGGAGCGAATTTGTGCAATCTTCTATTGGCCCAACATGCAGCGAGACATTAGGCGTTATGTTCTAAACTGTTGTGTTTGTCAGCAAGCTAAGGTGGACACCAAGGCCCCGGCGGGGTTACTCAAACCATTACCAATTCCCTCACAGGTTTGGGAGGATATTGCAATGGATTTTATCACTGCATTACCACTGGCAGCAGGGAATTCAGTAATTATGATGGTAGTTGATAGACTAACCAAATACGCTCATTTTATCCCTTTAAAACATGATTTCAATAGCAAATCAGTGGCAGATATATTCATCAACAATGTGGTTAAGCTTCATGGTTTTCCAAGTTCTATTGTTTCTGATCGAGACCGGGTTTTCATCAGCAAATTCTGGCAGCATCTATTTCGAAGTCAAGGAACTACATTAGCAATGAGTTCCGCTTATCATCCACAAACGGATGAGCAGAATGGGGTCTGTAATAGGACATTGGAGATGTATCTACGTTGCTTTTGTTCTGATAATCCAAAGCGTTGGGTTACTCTTCTTCCATGGGCAGAATATTGGTATAATACTTCTTGGCACAGCAGCATCAAAATGACTCCATTTAAGGCATTGTATGGCCGAGAACCTCCTACGTTAGCTCGCTATGAGTTTTCAGCTCAAGATGATTCCTCCCTACAAGAGCTGTTGGAGGACCGTGATCAACTGCTGGATACATTAAAGTTTAATTTGGAAAGATCACAACAGTATATGAAGCAGGTTGCTGACAAGAGTAGAAGACATTATGAATTTAGTGAAGGAGATTTAGTGCTGGTTAAGCTGCAGCCCTATCGCCAGCAGTCAGTGGCTTTAAAAAAGCATCAAAAGATTGGATTAAGATATTTTGGACCATTCCCTATAGCAAAGAAGTTGAGTAATGTGGCATACCGTTTGGAGTTGCCACCGGAAGCACGTATTCATAATGTGTTTCATATCTCAGCCTTAAAACCATTTCGGGGTGAAGGAACCTCACCATATTTTCCTCTACCGTTAACTACTACAGATGCAAGGCCGATTTTAGAACCTTGCAAAATACTGCAGACTCTTTCAATTAAAAGGGGTGATCAAGTTGTGTCTCAAATCTTGGTACAATGGGGCCAGGATGGTTTGACAGATAACTCTTGGGAGGATACTGTCCAATTCATCAAGTTATTTCCAGAATTCAACCTTGAGGACAAGGTTGGTCTTGATGGGGAGAGTAATGATACGAGTATAGCTAAATGCAAGGAAGGAAGTGAGAGGCTTGCAACGTCAGCAAAAGAGGTTGCAACTAACTCGGGACAGATGGCAGCAGATCCTCAAATTCAGGGCCTCAGAAGAAGCGTGAGAAAGCGATCAAATAGCAAGCTGTTGAGGGATTTCAAGCACTAGGCGTATTGTGGTATTTTCTTCTTTCTTCTCTCTCAACCCTCTTTCTTTGGTCACTCTCATTCAGCTGCTACATAGAATTTCCCTTCTATTTTCCTATTATGTTATCTTCCCTTTCCTGTGCTGATTCCCACTTCCATCTCTCAAGTTATGGATTCTTCCTACTGCTGCAATCAGATTCAGTGGATTCTGATTTCCCTATTTCCTTCAATTTTGACACAATTACTGTTACACTGAAGAACTCTATCTTGTTTCTGTTCTTAGAGCTCAAGTCACTGATGAGCTTGATTTCCTTCTGATTGTTCTTAGTTATTTTTGAACTCTAAACTTGTACTTCTGGCGTAATTACTCTATTCAATATACATACCATTTCACTGTTTTTGTTTAGAACATCTATCACCCTATCAAAAACCTAGATGATGAAGTCATCATCACCACTTAAATTTCTGAGATGGTTGGTTCAGTTTAATTTCTTCTCCATTTTGTGCGGTGCTTCAATCAGAGATCCCCCTCACATCAAATTTCACTTCATGTCATGCCCATAGTTTTACTTTTACATGGAAACTTCATTTCTTTGAATTCATCGTTGGCCTAGGAAGCCACGTCTGATATAAAAAGGGTATGACAGTTTCAATTACAAGTTCGTTTCGTGTTTTGTTGATTGAGTTCTGAACTGACTAACTTGATCACTTTTGAATGGCTGTACAAATCATCAATCTCGGTGCTCAGAACTAAGAACTACAAAGAATGGTACCCAATAGAATTCAATGAATCTGGATCTGGATTTTGGTTATCCTCTTCGTCAAATTCGGCACCTCAATCCTTCGGCACCAAAGAGGAAAATGGGCAGAAGGAAAAAATGAAGAACCTACTTGGAACAGTGACTTCTATTCATTTATTCTTAAGAAATAAATATAATGCAGAAATGTTCAGGCACCAAACTAGAGCTGATATCATATTAAATAGAGTATGTCTTGATATTTCTTTAGAACACTATGGTCCTGTTTTGTAACATCTCAAGTTTTTTTTTGAAACATTTTACATATACCCCCTAATTTTTATGAAAATACCTAAACTACCCTTTACCCCTTTTTCTAAACCCTAACCCTCTCCTAACACACACACACGCTAACACCAACGCTTCTCAGTCTCTGGAACCACAAAGAAGGAAAGAAAAGAGATAGAAATAAACAGAGGGAGAGGGAGACGGAAGACGAGAAGAGAGGAGGGAGAAGAGAGACCGCACGGCAAGGCTTGGTCATGCCGCCGCATTGCTGTCGCGTCATTGTCACAGGGGAGAGAGAGAGATGAGCCCGCACACGAGATTGCGACGGAGAAGAATGGAGATATACCGCCATTACCGTCATGCACCGTCCTGCCTCTGGAGCCAATTGGAACCTTTGCCGTCGAGTCACGCCGTTGCCGTCATTGTCGTCGCTCCGGTGGCAAGCGTGAGGGTCGACCAAGGAGAAATAGGTATGTGGAGGAGGGAGGAGCTGTTACGCCGTCGTCGAGCAACTGCCACCGCCGGAGCTCGCCGTTGAGCCTGCCTGCTTCGCGTTCTGCCCTTGCTCTGCTCCGCCGGGGGCTGAGCCCTTCCTCTCCCTGTTCATCAGAGCTCGTGGTGTTGCTGTGGGAGTCGCTGTCAGAGGAGAGGAACTGTCGCCACCGCTGTTCCATTGTGTCCTTCATCGTCAACGTCGGGCGGTCACCGGAGTTGCTGATGCTCCATCCCTTATTTTCTTTTTCTTTGGTAAGACTAATCTTGTTCTGCCTTGTCTTGCCATAAAGCGCTATTATTGACTCTGTCCTATCCTGCTTGATGTTTATTTCTGTTTTTGCTCAGTTTTTAAACCACTGTAGGCTATTAGATTCGCTGCCATTGTTACTGTGGTTGATCTATGTTATTGATACTAGGGCTGTTGTTGAGGTTGCTGCAGTGAGAAATCGAAGTTGTTGCTACTACCTCGGTCCGAATTTCGTGCTCTTTCATTCCATTCTACTTCAACCTTCCTTACCTTTTATCTTCGCACTCTGGTTTGGTTTCCTCCCTTGGGACCAATTTGTGAGTAGGCTTTACATTTATAACCGTTATATTTTTTGGTTTATGCTATTCTGAGTTTTTAATTATATTTACAAAACTATTGTTGAAGAACTTTGATTTGATTAGAATAATTAATTTATTATAATTGAAAAAAATATTTTTATGAAGTTCATATCTTAGAAATTTTACATGAGACTATATATATTTGATGAAGTTTTATATTATTTTAGAACATTTGATTTTACTTGAAAATATACTTTTGAAACATTGAAGTATTTGTTTGTACTTATTGACTTTGAAATTGTGAAATGTGTTTGAAATTATTTATGATTGAAGAAGTTATGAGTTGAGAAAATATTTCTGATGAAAAAGTATTATCTGATTTGATTTGATTTGATTCGATACCTTATATAATTGAAAGATCAAAGTTTGTTGTATTTGAAATTATATGTTTTGAATTGGTTTGGGAGGCTCGTATTAGAAAACCGTAGTTAACGGCGGTTATGACGTTAACTTAGATGCATCTAACTCAGACTCCAGCTAGCAGGGGTGTTGCTAGCCTAACGTGTAGGCCACACGTTAGATCTGATATTCCGTTAGGACACACGAGGAAAGGGCTACCCATAGAGATGGAGCTGCCCAAGTGTGGACTTTTGATTTGATTTCTGTATGAGAACTCCCTTATTGATTCACTTATTTATATAAATTATTATCTTCTAACCAAAATTATGTTTATATGGTCTCATGTGAATTATAGATGTACTGCCTAGTCACTGGGTTGCAAAACTCACTCCGTTTTTCTAAAAATATTTTTCAGGAATAAATATTTGATTATGTGAGCTTTTCTATCCAAGAGTAATGATCTGCAATGGGTATCTATTCGTTGTTGAGTTCTTAGACGTCATCTGCTCCATATGTCACAGGCAGGATCCACCCATATTTATTTTATTTTTTTTTTGTTTGTTAAAAATACGTAATTATTCATTTTAGACATTGTAAATTTATTTAAAATATTTGTAATTTTCTTATTCAACTTATATTTGAGTCGGTTAGGCTTGCTTGGGGATTATATTCCTGAGCGCCGATCATGGCTCATTTTGGGCCGTGACAAAGTGGTATCAGAGCTTAGGTTTAATCTGTGTAATATGGAGCAAGTGTCCTATGGTAGGATCACAATTGTATAAATAAAAGCGCGCCTATTTGTACAAATTGTGGCACTATCAGAGGCCTATAGGAATGTCATCCTTGTCTTTTTGTCATCCTTGTCTTCTGGTTCTTGTCATCACGAGTCATCTGTCGATTCTTGACACCTCTTTCCTCTTCTTTATACCCAACCTTGAGTTATTATTTTGTAGCTTTTCTTGAACTTGCTTTTGCAATGACTTTAGTTTCGGTTTTGGTTCACGATTCCTGCCTTGTAGCAAGTTCTAATATTCCTCGTTTATGTGAATATTTGCTTTAATCTTCTTCATATTCATGTTGTTTTCTATGGTTTCTGATTTCAAGATTTCATCCATTATCTAGAAGATTCAATATGTTTTTGCTGTGAATTATTATCTTATTCCTGTTATAGAATTGTATTTAGATTTGTGGATTATGGATTTACTTAGCTACTGATTGAGACGCTTGTTTCTGGATTTTGATAAAACAAGTTTGTTCTTCTTATGTTGATGATCTTTGAAGTTAACATAATTTTGAATCACTCGTGATTTTTTCTTTCGAATCAATAAATTTAAAAAAAAAAACTGTTATTCGGTTGCTCAGGTAGAAGAACTACGTGACAAACATATGCATGGAGTGTTATTCTTGTTTGCTAGATTGGAATTATAATTTTCTCTGTTTAGGTGTGGCAAATTTTTTTATAAAGTGTTAGCTGATTTGAAGATCTTTTTCGATCTGAAAGTTTGATTGAGCTTTTTATTTGATAATTTGTTCTGCTATGGTTTTCTTTGTTGAACGTGGCTTTTCTTTCAAGGGCACTATTTCTTCTGGGAACCTTCAAGTTCTTCCCTTTTCAATCTTATGATTCCTTTAATTCTAAAATTTTTGGATTTCAACTTTGACTCATTTTGCTTATGCTCTGTACTGACAGTGCTTCATATTTTTCATGGTAAGAAAACTCAAAATAGCATGCAAATTATGGGGCATGAATTTTGTGCATAGAAATTTTTTCTTTTCCTTTTTCGTTTTTCTACTGGTTGATGCTGCTTTGGATTAATACTCTTACCTTGCTGTGAAAAATAACTCAAACCAGTTTAGTTTATTGTGTACTGAATATTGTATTGAATTCTGAAAAAGTTCTTTCTTTCCTCTTTCATTTGTTTTTCAATCATGTTCTGAAATCTAAGATTTTTTGTTGTTTTTCAACACCCGAGTTGAGCATTGTTTTGAATACCTTTCAAAAGTTTTGAACTTATACTTGTTAGTTAGTTCTCTCTTTTTATGCATTTTATTTGTTTGATTTTTGAATACTATAACATTATTTATTTTATGGAAAAGTGCTTTGAATGTTCAAGCTTCCTTCCTTTATAGACCTTTGTTTTAATCAATGCAAGTTTTACCCTTGTGCTCCTACAATGCTTTGCTTGCTTGGATTTTCACTGAAGACCCTTTACTCACAAGTTCCTAATTCGTTTACTGATTTTCGGTTGTTTTCTTGTTCCAAATTTACGATTCAAAAAAAAAAAAAAGAAAAAAAAACTTTTTTTCTTTTCTTGTTATTAATTCTTACAACAAAAATATTGAGACGAACCACACTTATCATGTCTCATGTCATTCATGTGATACAGTTGCTTTTTGCTTTTTGTATTTTGTGTATATATTTAAATGTTATTCTTGTGAATTTTTTTGGCATAGAGAAGACAAGAACTTTTGACTTAAAATAGAGATTCACCAATAAATCTGCTATACTTTCTAATACATTGAAATTACATCCTTCCCAATTTGTCTTGCCAGGTTTTGTACCTTGATTTTGATAATCTAAGTGATACTTTTACCTCAATTTTATTACAATATTCTTAATGTTAATTTTGCCATTTTGACTGATTTTTTTATATTCTGATAACAAGATAATAAAATCCAGCATGAGCTAAATGTTCTTTAAAAAGCTACAAGCCTACAATTTGTATATATGGAAACTCAGGACAATGTATATGAAGAGAAGAGTGATGAGTGAATTCTTACTATGATTGAACTCAAAATGTGATTATATGACTAATATTAATAGAGATCATTGGGATTTTCTAAGTAACAAGTCAATTTCTTTTGTGATTGATTGGACTTATGAGTTTCTTGATTTGTATGTAGTGATTATTTTTGTGTTTCTTAGTCGGGTTGTAATTTTGTCAAAGACACTGTATAAAAAAAAGGGGGTTCTTTTTTTTATGATATATTTTTCAAGATACGACAAGAATTTCGGAGATATATTTTTTTATATTTAGATCCAATATATATATATATATATATATATATATATATATATATATATGAGTTTGTCTTTAGTTCAGTGAACTATTTATGAAGGTGAATTCTCTTTTTGGTGTTTTATCTTTACATGAAATATGATCCCATACCAATTTTCTGAAATTCTTTTGCTATGTGCTTGGGTTATGTCAAAGCAAAGAAAAAAAAAGTTATGGTAACTGACCTTAGTGTGTTAATTGCCAATACTTTAAATTTTAGTTTTATTATTATCATTATTTGATATGTGAATTTATTTGTAACTTAATACTAAGTCTAATTGCATGATTATAGGAAATCACATTATTGTATTTTACCAACAGTGACCATAATAAGTTAAATACCTAAATGTATATGTAAATTTTGTCTTAAAGGACAACGAGGAGATCAATTGCATTTCTTGTCATGTTTTACATAATCTATTTACTATTTTGAGTTAGGAGATATCAAATTTGTATTGACATAATTATTTAATGTCCAAAGTCATGATAATAATCTCAAAGGTACTTATTTGAAGGTTTCTATAAAAAAAAAAAGGGAAAAAGAAGCATACTAATTTTTGGGATAGTTACCGTTTTCGATTTTTTATGACGGTTAAGTTGCCTATTCTAGAATGTGTTGTTATATTTTTAATTTGTGTTTTGCTTTGCTTTCTCTGTTGTTGATTTTGTCTTTTTGTTTATGCATATCCTTGCTTGATGGTACACCTAAGTGTCCTCTAGGGTTTTTGAGGGAAAATATTTGCATATGACCCCTATTAATCTTCAATTCATGGACCTTTCATCTTTTTGTTTCAACTTGAATTTGTTTGACGTGATAGTATTTATGCTTTTATAATTTCTTTTGAAATGTTCGTCTCATATCTTTTTTCGAGATTGTGAAATGATTTTCTCTTAGTTGTATATGTTGTAGATGGATATCCTACCTGATTGTGTTCTTAATCATTCTCTTAAATCTTTGTGAACATTGCCATCGACTTTAGTGGTCATCTCTTGTGAGCTATGCACTCCTATTCAACTTGAATTTGTTTCGACCTAATACTCTATCTTTCTTTTATTGTTTCTATCGAAATTTCTGGATTCATATTTCATTGTTAAGACGTGATTGGACTCTCTTTCTAGCACACTTCGTTGTTTCTGAACATCCATGTTTAATTGCGATCTTACACATCCTTCTGAATTCTTGCGAACATCATCTGAGATGCTTGTTCTTCTCTTCCTAAGTTTTTTATTCCTTTGAGTAAACTCGAGATTCTATTGATTAACGCGTAATCTCTAGGTACAGCGAGCAATACGTTAGTTTTAGGACATGGCGACGTCAAGAAGATTATGAAGTGAGAGTATTTCGAGGAGGAAGTTAAGGAGATTTTAGTACAAGTTGAAAAGTTAGTCTTGATATTTGACTTTCGGATTTACTTTGTGCGGTGCTTCAATCAGAGATCCCCCTCACATCAAATTTCACTTCATGTCATGCCCATAGTTTTACTTTTACATGGAAACTTCATTTCTTTGAATTCATCGTTGGCCTAGGAAGCCACGTCTGATATAAAAAGGGTATGACAGTTTCAATTACAAGTCCATTTCGTGTTTTGTTGATTGAGTTCTGAACTGACTAACTTGATCACTTTTGAATGGCTGTACAAATCATCAATCTCGGTGCTCAGAACTAAGAACTACAAAGAATGGTACCCAATAGAATTCAATGAATCTGGATCTGGATTTTGGTTATCCTCTTCGTCAAATTCGGCACCTCAATCCTTCGGCACCAAAGAGGAAAATGGGCAGAAGGAAAAAATGAAGAACCTACTTGGAACAGTGACTTCTATTCATTTATTCTTAAGAAATAAATATAATGCAGAAATGTTCAGGCACCAAACTAGAGCTGATATCATATTAAATAGAGTATGTCTTGATATTTCTTTAGAACACTATGGTCCTGTTTTGTAACATCTCAAGTTTTTTTTTGAAACATTTTACATATACCCCCTAATTTTTATGAAAATACCTAAACTACCCTTTACCCCTTTTTCTAAACCCTAACCCTCTCCTAACACACACACACGCTAACACCAACGCTTCTCAGTCTCTGGAACCACAAAGAAGGAAAGAAAAGAGATAGAAATAAACAGAGGGAGAGGGAGACGGAAGAAGAGAAGAGAGGAGGGAGAAGAGAGACCGCACGGCAAGGCTTGGTCATGCCGCCGCATTGCTGTCGCGTCATTGTCACAGGGGAGAGAGAGAGATGAGCCCGCACACGAGATTGCGACGGAGAAGAATGGAGATATACCGCCATTACCGTCATGCACCGTCCTGCCTCTGGAGCCAATTGGAACCTTTGCCGTCGAGTCACGCCGTTGCCGTCATTGTCGTCGCTCCGGCGGCAAGCGTGAGGGTCGACCAAGGAGAAATAGGTATGTGGAGGAGGGAGGAGCTCTTACGCCGTCGTCGAGCAACTGCCACCGCCGGAGCTCGCCGTTGAGCCTGCCTGCTTCGCGTTCTGCCCTTGCTCTGCTCCGCCGGGGGCTGAGCCCTGCCTCTCCCTGTTCATCAGAGCTCGTGGTGTTGCTGTGGGAGTCGCTGTCAGAGGAGAGGAACTGCCGCCACCGCTGTTCCATTGTGTCCTTCATCGTTGACGTCGGGCGGTCACCGGAGTTGCTGATGCTCCATCCCTTATTTTCTTTTTCTTTGGTAAGACTAATCTTGTTCTGCCTTGTCTTTCCATAAAGTGCTATTATTGACTCTGTCCTATCCTGCTTGATGTTTATTTCTGTTTTTGCTCAGTTTTTAAACCACTGTAGGCTATTAGATTCGCTGCCATTGTTACTGTGGTTGATCTATGTTATTGATACTAGGGCTGTTGTTGAGGTTGCTGCAGTGAGAAATCGAAGTTGTTGCTACTACCTCGGTCCGAATTTCGTGCTCTTTCATTCCATTCTACTTCAACCTTCCTCACCTTTTATCTTCGCACTCTGGTTCGGTTTCCTCCCTTGGGACCAATTTGTGAGTAGGCTTTACATTTATAACCATTATATTTTTTGGTTTATGCTATTCTGAGTTTTTAATTATATTTACAAAATTATTGTTGAAGAACTTTGATTTGATTAGAATAATTAATTTATTATAATTGAAAAAAATATTTTTATGAAGTTCATATCTTAGAAATTTTACATGAGACTATATATATTTGATGAAGTTTTATATTATTTTAGAACATTTGATTTTACTTGAAAATATGCTTTTGAAACATTGAAGTATTTGTTAGTACTTATTGACTTTGAAATTGTGAAATGTATTTGAAATTATTTATGATTGAAGAAGTTATGAGTTGAGAAAATATTTCTGATGAAAAAGTATTATCTGATTTGATTTGATTTGATTCGATACCTTATATAATTGAAAGATCAAAGTTTGTTGTATTTGAAATTATATGTTTTGAATTGGTTTGGGAGGCTCGTATTAGAAAATCGTAGTTAACGGCGGTTATGACGTTAACTTAGATGCATCTAACTCAGACTCCAGCTAGCAGGGGTGTTGCTAGCCTAACGTGTAGGCCACACGTTAGATCTGATATTCCGTTAGGACACACGAAGAAAGGGCTACCCATAGAGGTGGAGCTGCCCAAGTGTGGACTTTTGATTTGATTTCTGTATGAGAACTCCCTTATTGATTCACTTATTTATATAAATTATTATCTTCTAACCAAAATTATGTTTATATGGTCTCATGTGAATTATAGATGTACTGCCTAGTCTCTGGGTTGCAAAACTCACTCCGTTTTTCTAAAAATATTTTTTAGGAATAAATATTTGATTATGTGAGCTTTTCTATCCAAGAGTAATGATCTGCAATGGGTATCTATTCGTTGTTGAGTTCTTAGACGTCATCTGCTCCATATGTCACAGGCAGGATCCACCCATATTTATTTTATTTTTTTTTGTTTGTTAAAAATACGTAATTATTCATTTTAGACATTGTAAATTTATTTAAAATATTTGTAATTTTCTTATTCAACTTATATTTGAGTCGGTTAGACTTGCTTGGGGATTATATTCCTGAGCACCGGTCATGGCTCATTTTGGGCCGTGACATGTTTGATAAAGTTTTGGTTTTTAAAGAAAGCTAATCCTACCCTCTTGTACTTATGTAAATAGTGAAATTCAACTGTTTCGTCCAAAGTATTTGGCTTAATTCAATTTAACTTCACTATTGAAATTCCAATAATGGCACAAACATGCCACAGCTAGGAAGATTGTATATAAGATATTAATGGGCCAATTCCGACTCCAATGATTAATAAGCAGCAAGATGCAGCTCCCGGAGTTATACATTTTCCAGAGCATGTGCTATTACATTGTTTCAGACCAGGAAGATGCAATTACATGATTGGACAATCTAACTTTACTGTTGACACTATCAATCACACCACTCCTCTGCAACTGTATGTAAGGATAAACCATCAATACTGAAGCAAGCACAACAAAACGAACATGCTTCCAGGTTTGAATCATGCGTTAGCCCTATTGAGACTGGAAAGGATAAACCATCATTTAGCAATTTTCAAAGCACTAGAACATTTGCATGGTTCTATTACAAACTTGGAATCTTATTGTTCTAAACACACCGACTGTACAGAAACCATTTCTTTGCCGATACACCCTTCTTTCTAACCCTTCCTTCTCAAGAAGTGTATGGTTTAAAACCAAAAACAGCTTTGAAATTCAAACTAGCCAATAACACTTTCAACGCCGGGGACTACAATTGCAACCTTTATGAAATAATATGCTGCCGCAGATACCAAGCCAGTCACAAGATCAGCGAGCAAAAGCAGGATGAAAGCTATGAAAACACAGATGATGAACATGAAGATGATTAAGATATCTGGAAGGAACAGAGGAAATGCTTCCTCAAAACTTAGCTGAGTGTGTGATGTTCCTCTAAGTTGGAAACTAAATTGCTTGCTCCTTATGTGTTCCAACTGATAAGAAAGGAAATATATTACTCATCCTCGAACATGCATAATCAAGAAATGTTTTCCAGCTCTGGCCTTTCTCTATTGAGGTGCTTCCCAAATTCATATTTCCAGGATTATAAACAGACTTATCGTTCCTTACCTGACAAAAAGAAATTATGTTTTTACTTGTCTTAATATTTTATGCCCAAAGAAATTTAGGAATTCAATAAGCTCCCATGCATTAATCAACATCTATAAAATTATATCCAAATATTATCAGAAACGTCGATTTACTACCCCTGCAGGTATGATTGATTTACTTCATTTCAGATAAATTCAAAATACACTTGCCGATTCGAGCATTGAAGTGTCTCTTCCAAGCATAGCTCTATTTATTTCCGGGTTGACTCTTCTAACCATTGAAGAGCTTTCAGTAAAGAAAGGTCCAAGCGAGTCATAAACCTAGCTACATGAATCCAAAAACGGGAAACAAAATTATTAGTTTTAATATCACTTATTGGATAAAGCTATTATTAAGAGTTCAAAAACTGTAAGAGTTTTAAATTAATAAATTAAGTGAGAATTCACAAAGTAGATTAACCACCTTTTCTTAATCTAAAATTTAAAATATTAAGGTAGCGAATATATATTTTTATTTGGTGACAGGTATAGTGCTGTACGCGGATCGGATTTGGTATGGTCGAATCGGATCTGATATAATATCCGTGTTTTTTAGTATTAGATCCGATCCACATATTTGCGGATCGGATCGGACATCGGGTATATCCGTATAATTGAACCTTTTCTTTTTAATCATATTTCTATATAAAAGAAATTCAATAAAAATATTTCTTTCACACTTTTAAACCTATTTATTCCTAATCAAACTTTTCCTAAATAACAAAAATAAAATAAAACAATATATGAATAATAACTACTAACTAAAACATGCAAACAAGTAAATATAATACCAAATATATGTATATTTATTTTTTTTTAATTATTATTGTGCGGATCCGCGGATCGGATATGCAGATGCAAAACAGATATCCGCGATCCGATCCGTAAAGAATGTGGATCGTATCCGCAATTTTCGGATCGGATGCTGATATTTACCGCGAATTTATGGATACGATCCGATCCATGAACACCCCTAGTTAGGTATCGAATATATATGAATTTCTCTAATATTTATTTAATTCAAACTTAAACAAAAAAGAAATTAAAAAAAAGGAAGAAGACGACCATAAATGTTTTATATAAGCCTAACTTTTAGCTTCATTTAATTGAACTAAAAAATGCGAGGTTCTGACCAACAACTGCCAAAGCCAAATTCGGCCATTCAGAAAACAAACCAAGAACAAAAAGTTTGAAAATTAATATAAAATCTATGTTAATTGATCATGATTTAACCTTTTCACCTTCCTCATCCTAGCTAGCCATCTTCTTCTTGTGCGGTTTTGTCAGAATCCTTGTCGAGGGGCATAGACTTTGGATTTGACCACATTTAGAAAGATGATCTCCTTGACCATTCCAACGCCATTAGAAGTTAGAACTCTCCTTCTCTTGTTGAAATAATTCTATTTATTTTTCACAAAAATGATTCGGTAATCCCCTCCACATTCCACAACAAATGCCACAAACTTCTTTTTTAAGGGAAAGAAGGAATAAAAATAAAATCAACAAATTAAAATATGAGAAAAATGTAAAATTTTTTAATTAAAAAAAACTCCATTGCACTTAAAATTCTTGAGAGAACGCAAAAGGAACTAATAAAATTTAAAAAAAAATAGAAGAAAAGGCTAATAGAGGAACTAACTTGATGGGAGGAGAATCTTCTAGAGAAGATTAATCAATAATAACATAAATGATGAAACAAAACCAGGCTTTAGTATCTTTTTCTTGGTCAGTTTTTGCTTTTTAGTAACTTATGTACGGTGATTATGATATCCTCTCTCACTCAAATTGAATGCTACCATTCTAACCATCTTCATCTTCATGTGAATAAACCTAATCATATATGTGTGCGTATGATTTAAACAATCTTCGAAGAAGAAATGAAGTTTGGAAACAAAACAACTAGGATAGCATGTTCTGAAAAGTATGATAATAATAGTACAGATGAAATCTTTGGTAACTCACTTGTCCTGATCTTACATAATACAAGTGTTAAAAAAAGGTAAGTAGAGGACTCTTTTAGCTCCACAAATAGCCTTAGATAATTTCTTTTAGCAGAATATGGTGAAGGCCTTGTCTATTTTATATTAGAGTAGCATTTAGATGCAGTTGTAGTAAGCTGAGCTTGTAAGATAAAATCATAAATAAAATTAAAAAAAAAAAAAAAAAAAAACCAAACATGTTATGTGGCTGATTCTTACTAGAAGCAAAATGCATATTTGCTAATAACCCGAGTTAGACATGACATAAAAATATTTATGCTAATAGTCCTTATAAGAGCAAGTATGTATCTACATGGCTACATGCTAACAATATATAGGCCTTCGGCAGGATCGTGAAACTTGTTTGGTTTTAATGTCTTTCTGGATTCTCCTCCTAACTTTCTTTTATTCTCAAGGGTGAAGGCGGCTATGGATTAGTCTACAAGTCTTTATTACAGCACACTGCAAGTAGTAATCTGTGCAGCAAGAACCCAGATTTTTCACCTTCTCTGAACCAAGTGAAGATACTGGAAATCGACGGCTTAAAATATTTTTATTTATTGGGTGTCAACGAAGAAACCCGATGTGCAAGCAAGGAAACTGTGTTTTCGCGCCTTTTATTTCCGCGACACAAGAATAAGGAAATTACAATACGAGTGGCATCATTTGCAATTTCGACTATTATGGCTCTTCATATATCTCTCCTGCTATGTCACCTGCCACTATTCAGCAAACATTTGCCAGATTTCATGTTCCTTGCCCAGGAACCACTAAAAAAATATGGCTTCCGATCCATACTTATTCCCATGCTTGAATTGTTAAGCTACATGGTGCTTGTTTCGGCTGTTGCTTCAGTTCTTCTTCTTCGTGCAAAATTCCCTTGCATGCACTCTGTAATGTTCTTCTCTTGGAGCATCCTCATGATTGCCGAATTGGATAATCCGATCAGTGCACTGTACCTTACAATACTAGGAAATTTTTTCATAGGGTGGTATGCAGTATGCTCCTGAAAAAGCAGCAATCAAATGCAAGGACAGAAGTTGTCTGGCTCAGTTGAGCCCGAGATTTCTCATGATCTTCATCCTTCTCACTTTGAATTATGCACTATATGTGTTACTAAGTGAGAGACTTGCTCTTACTGAGAAAGCATGCTATACCTCCAATGTAAAATAAATGTCGCATATGTGGCTGTGTTTGCTGTTTCTACACTTGTCTTCTTAATTTGAAGTTGTACTGCTTTGACCTCGGTGCAGTACTATGATGTTTTGCTGTTGGTAACTTCTTATAAGTTGGATTGTGTACCAAACTTTGTCATAGAGCGTATAAGTTTATCCTCTGATTTCAGTTGATGGGAGATAGAAATATTTACCCCTTATGAAGAATAGAAGCATAGATATCCGTGTGCTGTGATACGAAGTTGCTAAGTTTTCTCAAATGTGATATCTCGACTTTCAATTATTTGATGCAAGTAGCAAGAAATGTACACCGGAGACTTAATATCTGAGGTGCTGAATTTTAAGAGTAAGTGATATAGTTTTGGGAACAAGAAAAATGGAAAGGCCTAATTAGAATGACAATTTAGTCGTAATATAGTGTGGTAGAAACCAGTAAAGAGTAAACCATATTATTCCACAACAGTTCTAAAGTAACAAGAAACAGAACATAATGCTGTATCGTCTTTTATATAATGAATCCAATGAGTCTGACGTTAATTATTTATAGAGTCCGGAGTACAATCTCAAAGACCAAAATGGTACAATTGGAAACTCAGGGTGAAATTGGTGCAGGGGTTCAATCTGAGGGTCTATTTTGGGGAATTAGTTAATCTGTTTGGGGAAAAAGTGAAAAAAAAAAAGGCAAAAGTGGAAAATGGGTCGCTATTTTTGTTAAGAAAGCAATCAGCTTGGAGTTTAGTTGCCAAGTTCATCATGAAATCCTGCAAATGTGGTTGCTCTTGTTCTCGTTTCTTCACGATCCTCCGTTCCCCAAATCATAGAAAAATTCTGCCTCAATCCAAAAGGAAGAAGAAGAGAACGAAAATCCACAACCCAATTTCCTCTGTTGTTGAAAAGTTTGCACCATAATCTGAAATGGGTCGTCGGCAAAACGACTCAGGTTTCGGTAAATTTACCATTTTGTCCCTCTTCCTGATGGGTGCAATCTCCTGCTTGGCGGTATACCTGTTTCTCACTGTGGTTTTCAGTCCCAACAACACTACTGCATCTCTTTCTTCAATGGAGCATGTTGATGGGGTTGACGATTTGCTGAACCATGAAGAAGGAGGAGAAGAAGAAGAAAGGCCATGTTGTGATGGGGTTAAGCATTTGGAGCTATGGGGTGATGCCGTTAAATGGGGTAGTGATTTTAGGGTAAATTCTTCTAAGGAATGTTGCATGGCTTGTAAGAGGATGTGTAGAGGTGATGGTGGAGCTTGTTTGTGTAATTCATGGGTGTTTTGTGGTGATAGAGATGCATGTGGACCTAGATTTGGTGAGGTATTGCTATGAATTCTGCATTTTTGTTAGCTTAGTACTATTGAATTCTGTACCTATCATAGATGTTGATAATATGCTAATGAAAAGGAAAAAAAATGGAATAATATGATGTATCTAGCATCCAGGTTTACGTTTAGTGTCCTTTTTTTATACCTCATGCATGAGCACAATCATGTTAGTAGAATCATACTTGGTGGCCTACATTGGTTGATCCACTTATTTGATTGGTCAGTTAATTTTGTTTAGGTAACTGGAACTGATGATTTTGAGAACCTTTGACTGACAGCTAGTATAATGTACCTGTCTGTCTATTATCATGTAGCATTTGACAAAGTTGGTTGGTTGATGCAAATACTTAATAGTCTCTTTTTAACTGTCTTACATATAAAAATTCATATTTTTTTCAGTTTTCTAGATCATATCAAGAATGTTTATTTTGTCATAATTAAGCATTTCTTAATGGAATTACGCACCATATCAAGATCCAGGTTCCAGCCTGGGACTCTTTCAATTGCATCCCATTTGAAACTGGTTGGGTTGGTATTCATGAGGTGTATAGAGTAGCTGCTGTTATGTAGCTTCCAGTTGACCAAAAAGATGTGTATGATTTTATTTTATTTTTCTGTCTTATTAAGGGATTATGATTTATATTTTGGAATTTTGATTGGGCATCATAGTGGCTTCATTATAAAGACATACAATTTTAGTAGGTTTAGCATACTATTACTTCAGATGAACAACTCTTTAAGGTCTAAGGATGAGATATTCCTGTATTTGAGGCTTAGAGTTTTAATGCACTTTTCCTAATACGTTTGTGTTACCTACTCTCGTTTCAGTGTTGGTTAAAAAGACAGAAGGATGCATTAAACCCTGAACGACGAGACTTGGGAGATAAAGTGATGTGGACTTCTGGTTTAGTCTTTGATAAGGGAGAGGTAGGATTGCTATATGATGTGATTAGTTGGTACTGCGCATACTAATCTGAGATATCTATCTTTATCAAATTTTCATGGTTTAAAAAATTATATAAGAAGAAATTTACTGAACAAAGTGAAAATGACTACAAAGCCAAGGGGGATAAGGAATCCTCCTTAGCATAAGTACTCTGAGCCTACTGGAGCTAGTGTACATTTATTTAATTTGTTTTCTTCTGTGATCTAGAACTAGAAGAGAAGAGTCACTTAATTATCATAACTGAGTATGTATAAATTGTTTCTTTTTCATAATCTTAAAGTCTTCACATTATTATGATACATCTCATTTCTGTTAGAAATCTTTTTGATATATAATCCACGCCTTATGTTTATGACAAAATATGCTGATAATCTGTTTCCACTATATTGTATCTTGTGCTCTTACTGTCTTAAATGTATGTCTTTCAGCTGTATATTTATCTGTTGCTTGTATGTTTGTACTTTTAGGGAATTGTTGGTCTGGAAACTGACTACGGAATTCTACGTATAAAAGTGAGTATTCTACACATGTTTACGTCATCATGTATCTGACATTCATTGCACTCTTTCACCTTGGTTGTGTTCAGGATGCTGAACACGTCTTCCATTTAGTGAATTGACTCTTATCAACTCTCTATGCTACAGCTTTTTCCCGACTGTGCTCCCCAATCTGCCTCCTACATTCTTGAGTTGTTGGCATTGCCTCACTGCATTGGATGCCAGATTTATCGTTCAGAGAGCCGAGGTAGCTTTTGGGATTCAGAGGGAAACCACATTAAGAAGGTAAATTTCATTATGTTAACAATTGTACAAATTGTGCTTTATCATTCTGATGATTTTTGAGGTTTATGGATACCGGAAACATATTCAGTGTTTATCGATTTGAATGTTGATATAGGCTTCATTTGGCCCCCCTTTTGCGCTAATCCAAGGAACATTTGAATCGATTGGTTCTACATTCAAGGATATCCCAAAAGAGTATTGTCCGACCATAAGAAGAGGATCTGTAGCATGGGTTGGTTCAGGTCCAGAATTCTTCATCAGCCTGGCTAATCATAATGAATGGAAAAATGCATACACTGTCTTCGGTTCCATACCATCTGAAGATATGGAAATCTTGGAGAAAATTGCTCAGCTTCCGACCAAATCAGATGTTTGGAATGGCATTCATGTTGCTGTCTTGGAGAATCCGGTTTCATTACGGTTCCGGAGAATTACCACATAGTGCAGAAACCGTTAGATTGTTTTTCGTTCCATTCATTTATTCTGAAGGTTTATTTTATTCCTGTTTAACTATAGCTGATTTTATATCAAATTGAGTTTATTTCAACTAGTTTGGTAGGTATCTATGTGGATATTTCTTGATTCACTAGAGATGTAGATAAGCTGAAGAGTTCGTTTTAAAATTCAGCTCATTATAAAAATTAACATTCAATGTTAAACCAAAATAACTTGTTTTTGAACATTCGAATCTCATTCTAAATACTTAACACCTATCATTACTCACAAACAACACGACAGTAAAGTCATGTGACAAATACAAATTGGAAGCCGAAGTACCATATGTTTCTTCATTCAGCTATGTTTTTGCGTAGTGAAAGTCTCAAGCATCCTATGCAAAAGACACAGTGATTCACTTATATTTTGAGTCTAGATAAATAACAATAAGTACATCATAACTTTGCATCCCTGGTTTGTGAAGATTGGAAGATGCAAGACTAACTTACCATTTGAATTCTCCTGTTAATGTATTTGTATAGCCATGTAGCATAGACCACCACCAAACTATTCAAACAGATTACAAAGGAGACGCAAACACCCCCTACGGCAACAAACCATATGGCCGGCATCTTGAATGTCTTGCAATTTACCGCAATCCCAGAAGTCTTGCTTGCTAGATCAGCGAAATAATATAGCAGCGAATACATGATTATGGGCATAAGAACACATCGTTCTCCAGGACGCTCACGCCAGAACAGGATCACCCCTAGAATAAAACACCCAATGAAGGTGGCCATATCTACCATCTCCGGAAATAATGTGAAAAGTGCTTGTACATAATTCCGATCGGTGTCTGAAATGTTTCCAGCTTGGAAACCCAATGTGGCAGCTCTCTTCGCGGGTCCCAAGTGAAGACCTTGGGTCAGAGCAGCCCAAGACAAGATAGCAAAACGGAGATTAGGAACCATTTCTTTCATCTCTGACCATAGAGAATGTAGAAATCCTTTCCCAGATGAGATGTTTGTTGTAACAGGATCAACATTTTCAGCGTCTGTGCTTGTCTAAACAAAGAAGAAAAAAAATAAACGGAGGTTCGAATTAATACATTTCTGAATTTTAAGACTAAGTGATATTTTTGTCAATTTAGTCGTAATATAGTGTGGTAGAAACCAGTAAAGAGTAAACCATATTATTATTATTCCACAACAGTTCCAAAGTAGCAAGAAACAGAACATAATGCACCAATGTTTCTAGAACACTTGAACGCCTTCCCCGAGTGTATACCAAGAAAAAAAGTAATCACAAGCTGTAACTGCTACTGAAAACCTTGATCATGGTGATGATAAGCAACAAGATAAAAACTCAGAAGAAGAATAAAGCAAGGAATGGTGTTTTACCGTTTTACTTGAGTTCTTGTGAGCTTGCACCGCTTGTTCCATGTCTCTTCCCAAACTTGTGCCTGCTTAATAATTTGTTCGAGTGGGAATGTGAAGTTGTGAAGTGTGAATTGCTTAATACTGACCCAGTGAACGCTTATGAATCATTTAACATTTAAGTGACATTAAATGTGTTTGTCCTTTTATCTTCTCATTAAAAACGTTTAAACTAAACTTTGATTCATAATTATAGTCATTTCACCTTTGTTAGAGAAAAAAACATAATTGGTGACAAAAAAAAAAAAAAGAGATGATGACTCAACAGGAAGGGTGCGAGTATCTAAATTAATTGTTTGCTGGCTTCATTTGGGTAATTATCCTTTATTTGTTAAAAATAAAAAGACATGATGACTCAATAGATTCAGCCAAACTTAACTAAAGTTCAACATGTATAAAGTGACGTGATGCATTTGATTCTCCATTGCTAAACATACACTTGTATTCTCCATTACTAAACATACACTTGCAGCTAAAGGTAACGCGTTTATTAATGTTGGTATTATTTTGTTGGTATTATCTTATTTTCTGTGTTACCAAAAAAAGAAGAAACTCATACACTATTTTCTTAACATACAGGTAGCGATTCTCTAAATCCATTGCTAAAACTACTACTACCTTTTCTTTCCCATTCTACCCACATCAGCATTGCCTTTTTACATCATTGTACCGAATTCATTGTAGTCTATTCTTTCATTTTGATAGAGATAAAAAAATAATAATAATAAACATGACAAAGATATCAATAGGTGAATGAAATTTGATTACAAATTTTTTAATTATAAGGACTTGATTGACGGCTTTTATATTATCCTAATTGAAAATTGAGTGAAATTATAGAAATTTCAAGTATAATTTAACCATATTAAGCAATCTATTATTATACTTTTCTTAAAATTATGATTCATGAAAATGTAGGTTCGGTTGAGATAAGAAATAAGATGATTCAGAATTAGTACTTACAGCTTGAATTAGGTCATAAATTTCAGACTCATTGAGATTATGACCATATCTTTTATGTTCACCTATCATTACTCACAAACAACACGACACAGTAAAGTCATGTGACAAATACAACTTGGAAGCCCAAGTACCATATGTTTCTTCATTTAGCTAAGTTTTTGTGTACAGTGAAAGTCTCGAGCATCCTATGGAAAACAGTGTCATTCACTTATATTTTGACTCTAGATAAATAACAATAAGTATACCATAACTTTGCATCCCTGGTTTGTGAAGATTGAATTCTCCAATTGCAATTTATGGAGAAATAGGAAAATACCATGGTAAGGGACATTAACCCCTACCTTTAAAGACTGAATATCAGTACTATATAGTCCATAGGTAACAGAATTCCACAGCTTCTTGTGCTCTTCCATCCATTGAATACGTACTACTATGAAGAGAGTACCAAATAAATGAATAGTGAACACTGAATAATCAAACCATTAACTTATTGAACCAAAAAATAAAGCATTATCTTATCAAGAAGTATCACACATGAGTAACTTATAGCAAGACAGAATAAGTTGTTAGGTTTACACACAATACAAAGATGTATGAGTCATCATATATTGTCCAGAGTATGTGTTATGGCATTTGGACTGATCACTACTTCCCTCACTGTCAGTCCTCTCTTGTGTGTGTATAGCCATGCACCATACACCACCCCCAAAATCATCAAACCGGCTACCAAAGAGATGCCAACACCCCCTACCGCAGCAAACCATAAGGCCGGCATCTTGAATGTCTTGCAATTTACGCCAATCCCAGAAACCTTGCGTGCTAGATCAGCGAAATAATATAGCGGCGCATACATCATGAGGAGCATAAGAGCACACTGAGCTGCAGGATGCACACGCCAGAGCAGGATCACCTCTAGAAAAATACACCAAATGAAGGCCGTGATACGTACCATCTCCGGAAATAATGTAAAAAATTCTTTTCCAAAATCCAGATCGGTGTCGGAAAATAAGTTTCTAGCTTGGAAATCTAAGGTGGCAGAGCTCATCATGTTTGCCAACTGATGAACTTGGAACACAGCAGCTCCAAACAAGAAAGCGCTGCGGAGTTTAGGATCCATTCCGTTCATCCCTGACCATAGAGCATGTAGAAATTCTTTCTCAGATGATATATTTGTTGTAAGAGGATCAACATTTTCAGCGTCTGTGCTTGTCTAACAAAGAAGAAAAAAATAAATGGAGATTCGAATTAATACATATAGTATTTGCATGACTAGAAATGAGGTCTGTGTCTCATCCAATAACGATGAGAATGTGATCAGACTAGAAGAGGATGCAAAGCGTAGTATCTGGAAACTAAAACTTTTTGTGTGTCAAATTAGTCAAGCTGTCCAATCCGATCCGCATAGAATCCAAATGCAAATGCCGAGAGATATACGCTGGGCCGAAGCCGCCCAATTGCTCAAAATAAACCTCCAACTCCATGAACCAGCAGGACCAAAAACAACCCAAAAATTAATTGGCATTAGTTAAGTTTTGTTTGGGGTGAGCTTTTTTTCTAAGTTTTTTTTTTTTGAAAATTTTAAAAAAGAATTTGAGTTTGATACACAATATAACACATAATTACATAATTATATCCATTTTTTTAAATGACTATTCATATGTTACGTAATTAGATCCACGTATAAAATTATTATACATTCATAGTGCATCAAAATTAAATTCTTTTAAAAATATAAAGTTAATTTGATTTTAAATATTTTTTAAAACAAAAAAATTATAACTTTTTAAAAATTTATCAAATACACTAAAAAGTAAAAAAAAAAATTAAAAACAAATCTTTTTTAAAACAATTGAGGCACGGAAAGTAACTCTTAGCCGAACCAGAGACATTGCCTTGGGAATCTGCAGCAACTAAACAGAAATATAGTTTAAGAAAGAAAACATTTGAGCCAGGGAGGGAACAGATGAAATCAGTTGTGCAACAAACAACTATCTACTCTACAGACTTGGTTGCAATTTTTTTTCCTACGACTCCGAATTTCCAGCAAATTAATTACAACTTTGATGGCGATGAGAATAACTAATAAGCAAGAGCAGAAGAACAGGCTAGTGCTTACACTGGCACGTGATCCCTCGTTATTATGCCCTGACTTCATTATCATCAATCTTGACTCCATTATTCTTTTTAGAAAGCCAAAAAACTGAGTACACTCTGAAAGATTCAGAACTCAGAAGAGGACCGATTTTATATTGAGGTAAAAGGATCAGACCCCGAATGCGGTTATTTCTATGGTTTGTGTTCTACTTTCTCTTATTCTTATCAGATGGCGATGTGTTTTTTCTTCATTTACTCTGTTTTTTAATCAGAATCAAACAAGATCAAGCCGGCAAACGCGTTTTTTAACTTTTTCTTCAATGAATGAACGAATTCATCGTCCTTGTTGATCTGGAATTCCCTCTCTCAACTTCATCCCTAATATCTTCCATGCTTGGTTCAATGGCCCAACCAATCCTGAATCCCACTGCTGAAGACCAAGTTTTGTTATCTTTCGCAAAATCTTCCTTTTCCTATCCTCTGAAGATGGTGCGCTAAACTTTTATGCGTTTTTTGTTACTGTTTTTGTGTTCATTTTTAGCTTTATTTTAGTAACTGCTGTACCATGATCATGCTGTCCTCTCTTAGAGGTTTTTCACTGAAATTGCAGGAGGAGGGTCATATCCTCCTTTTTCTCCTCCGTAGTTTTCTTTCTTCATTGTGTCCTTATATTACGAGGATGTCTGTGCCAAGTTGTCTCAGATTTTGTTTTGTTCCTCGCTACTATTCTTAACCATGTTCATCATAGTCACCTAATCAGTAATGATTTTGTAACAGAAAATCTATGAAAGAAATGAAGTTTGGAAATAAAACAACCAGAGGCAGCATGTTCTTAACAGTATGATAATAATAATAGACAGAAAATGTTTGGTAGCTCACTTGTCCTATTCTTACATAATACAAGTGTTAAGAAAAAAAAAAAACAAAAAACAAAAGGTAAGTAGAGGACTCTCTTAGCTCCACAAATAACCTCAGAATAATTTCTTTTAGCAGAATATGGTGAAGGCCTTGTGTAGTTTATATTAGAGTAGCATTTAGATGCAGTTGTAGTAACCTGAGCTTGATAAGATAAAATCATAAATAAATAAATAAATAAATCAAACATGTCATGTGGCTGATTCTTACTAGATGTGAAATACATATTTACTAATAACTCGAGTTAGATATGACATAAAAATATTCATCCTAACAGTCTTTATAAGATGCAAGTATATAGATGCATGGCTATATGCTAACAAAGGTTATATAAGCCTTCGGCATCATTGTGAATCTTGTTTGGTTTAAATGTCTTTCTGGATTCTCCTCCTAACTTTCTTTTATTCTCAAGGGTGATGGTGGCTATGGACGGGTTTATAAATCATCGTTCACAGGAAGGAGCAATCTGTGCAGCAAGAACCCAGATTTTTCACCTTCTCTGAACCAAGTGAAGAAGGAAATCAACAAGTTAGAAATTTTTTATTTATTGGGTGTCATCAAAGAAACTATAAATGCAAGCAAGGAAACCGTGTTTTCGCGCCTTTTATTTCCACGACACAAGAATAAGGAAATTACAATACGAGTGGCATCATTTGCAATTTCAACTATTATGGCTCTTCATATATCTGTCCTGCTATGTCACCTGCCACTATTCAGAAAACATTTGGCGGCCTTCATGTTCCTTGCCCAGGAACCACTAAAAAAATATGGCTTTGGATCCATACTTATTCCCATGCTTGAATTGTTAAGCTACATGGTGCTTGTTTCGGCTGTTGCTTCGATTCTTCTTCTTCGTGCAAAATTCACTTGCATGCACTCTGTAATGTTATTCTCTTGGAGTATCCTCATGATTGCCGAATTGTATAATCCGATCAGTGCACTGTACCTTACAATAGTAGGAATTTTTTTCATAGGGTGGTATGCAGTATGCTCCTGGAAAAGCAGCAACCAAATGCAAGGACAGAAGTTGTCCGGCTTAGTTGAGCCCGAGATTTCTCATGATCTTCATCCTTCTCAGTTATGCACTATATCTGTTACTAAGTGAGAGATTTGCTCTTACTGAGAAAGCATGCTATAACTCCAATGTAAAATAAATGTCGCATATGTGGCTGTGTTTGCTGTTTCTACTCTTGTCTTTGTAATTTGAAGTTGTACTGCTTTGACCTCGGTGCAGTACTATGATGTTTTGCTGTTGGTAACTTCTTATAAATTGGATTGTGTACCAAACTTTGTGCTCGATTATTTAATGCTTGGAATATCTTATATATATCATAGAGCGTATGATTTTATCCTCTGCATTTCAGTTTATCGGAGATAGAAATATTTGCCCCTTTTGAAGAATAGAAGCATAGATATCCGTGTGCTGTGATACGAAGTTGCTAGTTTTCTCAAATGTGATATCTCCACTTTCAATTATTTGATGCAAGTAGCAAGAAATGTACACCGGAGACTTAATATCTCAGGTGCTGAATTTTAAGACTAAGTGATATAGTTTTGGGAACAAGAAAAATGGAAAGGCCTAATTAGAATGACAATTTAATCGTAATATAGTGTGGTAGAAACCAGTAAAGAGTAAACCATATTATTCCACAACAGTTCTAAAGTAACAAGAAACAGAACATAATGCTGTATCGTCTTTTATAATGAATCCAATGAGTCTGACGTAAATTATTTATGGAGTCCGGGAGTTCAATCTCGAAGACCAAAATGGTGCAATTGGAAACTCAGGGTGAAATTGGTGCTGGGACTCAATCTGAGGGATCATTTTGAAGATTTAGTGGGAAAAAAAAAAAGAAAAAGACAAAAGTGGAAAATGGGTCGCTATTTTTGTTAAGAAAGCAATTACCTTTGAGTTTGGTTGCCAAGTTCATCATGAAATCCTGCAAATGTGGTTGCGCTTGGTCTCGTTTCTTCACGATCCTGCGTTCCCCAAATCATGGAAAAATTCTGCCTCAATCGAAAAGGAAGAAGAAGAGAACGAAAATCCACAACCCAATTTTGCGTAGTGAAAGTCTCAAGCATCCTATGCAAAAGACACAGTGATTCACTTATATTTTGACTCTAGATAAATAACAATAAGTACATCATAACTTTGCATCCCTGGTTTGTGAAGATTGAATTCTCCAATTGCAATTTATGGAGAAATAGGAAAATACCATGGTAAGGGAATAGGAATGGATACTACTATGAAGAGAGTACCAAATAAATGAATAGTGAAACATTGAATAATCAAACACGTCCATCCATAAACCATTATCTTATCAAGTATCACACATGGCTAACTTTAGCAAGACAGAATAAGTTGTTAGGTTTACATAGTCCAATTTCACTTATTTAAACACAACACAAAGCTGTATGAGTCATTATATATTCTCCAGAGTCTGTGTTATGTCATTTGGACTGATCACTCTTCCCTCACTTTCAGTCATCTCTTGTTATTGTATAGCCATGCACCATACACCACCACCAAAATCATCAAACCGGCTACCAAGAAGATGCCAACACCCGCCCCAAACAAGAGAGTGCCACTGAGATTTGGATCCATTCCTTTCATCCCTGGCCATAGGAAATGTAGAAATCCTTTCTCAGATGAGATGTTTGTTGTAAGAGGATCAACATTTTCAGCGTCTGTGCTTGTCTAAACAAAGAAGAAGAAAAAAATAAACGGAGGTTCGAATTAATACATATAGTATCAAAAATTGTTGTGACCTACATTTCGGAATTAATACATATAGTATTTGCAATACTAAACCAGTAAAGAGTAAAGCATATTATTATTCCACAACAGTTCCAAAGTAGCAAGAAACAGAACATAATGCACCAATGTTTCTAGAACACTTGAACGCCTTCCCTGAGTGTATACCAAGAAAAAAGTAATCACAAGCTGTAACCGCTACTGAAAACCTTGATCATGGTGATGACAGGCAACAAGATAAAAACTCAGAAGAAGAATAAAGCAAGGAATGGTGTTTTACCGTTTTACTTGACTTCTTGTGAGCTTGCACCGCTTCTTCCATGTCTCTTTGCACCGCTTGTTCCATCTGCTAACAAATGCAGTTTCCCCAATCAAATGATCTGTTCCCAAACTTGGTGAAAGATTGATAGACGCGGTTTCTGAAGATGCTTCTCCTTAGGGGCAAACAATGATAAATTTCTCCCTTGTTTTTTTTCTAAACTAGTAGTGAAACTCCATCACGCGAACTAAACATAAATTTCTCTCTTCTTTCTTATTTTAGTAAGTAGAGACATATTAGGATAATACTTTTGGAAAGTTTTCACATGTTCCATTGCACTTTATGGAAACACTGCTATACCTTGTCTATTAAGCGTTTGATTTAATAATAAAATAAACATAAGGTTCAGATTGACAGGGTAGTTTCTCATATGGGAGTATTTCTATGTAGAACACTGTGGAGACTAGACGTGTTGCTCCCTTCACCCAACAATACCACCCTTTTCCTCCTGTGGTTTGATGGTTAGCGTGGATGCTAGCCAGCTGTTATTTATTATGGGAGCCGATCAATGGACAAATTGATTGCAATGATCATATTGCTGGATGTTGGAAACATTGTGGTAACATGTTTTGCTTTGATTGACTGATAATGATGGAAAAGATGGGTAATCTTGGCTAAGCTCCCTGCTTCTGAAGATTTTTTCTTTTCTTGGTTAGGCAATTGTTTAGTTTAGTAGAACTTCCAATTTGGGAGTTGAAGAGTTGAACCAAGGATTTTCCTAGTATACTTATAGATGTTCAAGAACGGAAATTGATGTGAGCAAGTTTGACCTACAAGTAATGACTGACTTTTGATATTTCAAGGGAATGTGCTATAGCATTGCCATATGAAAGCAGGAAATATCTCTTATATGTGTAGTAATTGTATGAATCTTCTAGTATGAATGAGTCTTTTTTGACTTTTGGATAATTATTTCCATTATGTATTGTGTATGGTTCATGTTGTCATTGTTGTGCATCCATGTTATCTGATGGCTACATTAGTGTTTGCTCTGTGTGGATAGATGAAGACTGGTGGTTTGGTTGTCTGGAGTAGGAAGGATACTCATGTTGTATACCGAGGATGCAATTATCAGTTGACTTCTACAAGTTCTCCAAAGGTTTATCCTCTCTATATTCATGGACAAACTAAAAGTCCTTATGAAACGAACATGGTGGAGTCATTTAAATCCAACAATACTAGTGACATGCCAAGCCAGAATGGTAATAATAATGCTTCCACATCAACTTGCATTCAAGAAGTGCATTGCAGTGGATCATTGTATGAGAGGGAGACTGATAGGTTATTGGATGGCTTAGGACCTCGGTTCGTTGATTGGTGGTATCCCAAGCCACTTCCAATAGATGCTGATCTATTTCCAGAAGTGGTTCCTGGATTTAAGCCTCCATTTAGGCTGTGTCCACCTTATTCAAGTGCAAAAATTACTGATTATGAGTTAACATTCTTCAGGAAGCTTGCTAAGCCTTTGCCAGTCCTTTTTGTCCTTGGTATGCTCCTGGATGTTGGTGGTTTGTGGTCAATGATTTATTTTGCTGTGCATGAAAATTACTCAACAGTGTGAGGAGCTATGTTCTATCATATGACTTAGGTTCTTAATCAAGCCACCACATTGATGTCAATTTTGATAGACCACCTAAATACATTAGTAGTTGATGCTATTATATTAACTAATCATACATAGAAAAGCAGTCTCTGTAATAAGAAGTAATTGCTTGAAGATTGATGAATCGAATCAATACATGTATATGAAAATCATAATTAGTTGGCTGTCAACCAATATTAGCTCTCAGAACAAAAATTTAAAGCTATATTCAAAAATACTTTCATGGTTATCCCTTTATGCATAAAGTCAATTAAATCATTTTGTGTGTTTAATGTGTTGGGAATAAGACACCATTCCCCCTTGAGAAAATACCTTTGACAGAGAAATAAAATAGATACAATCACAACACAAGAATTTAACGTGGAAACTCCAATTACCGGAGAAAAAACCACGGCAGTTGTCAAATGACAACCAGAGAATATCACTATGTGAAAATTGTTACACACATAGACTTCTTTCTCTCTAATACCGGCACCCCAGTACACCCACACTCTCTCAAAGCAAATATCTAACTACACCTCACAACACTCTCTAATTAAAGAGTACAGAGGAAAAGAAAAATCAGATACAAGCTTAAAGTGTTTCTGACTGGTGCAAAAACAAATGGAGAACTTAGCCTCATATTTATAGCCTAGGCCACCCACTCCATTTGCTATCCTAAGCAATGTGGGACTAATTCAACCAAATCCTAACAATCTCCACCTTGATTGAAATAGTCACACATCTTCAGCTTCCATTGTCAACACCGACAATTCTTTGCTGCCATTGTCTATACCGACAATCATAGTTCAGAGAACTATCATACTCCACCATGAAAGTATACTCACTTGGAATTAGACCACTCCAAGCATTTCGCCTTGGTACAGATCGAAACCTTGCTGAAAATTCATGGTGCAACTTCCAAATTGGCTTTTCCTGGAAGTTCTTCAGCCATCGACCTAACTCCGCCACACACCTTGCATCTCAACGCCAACCAATGCCCGTGTGCAATTGTGGACCCGATTGCCACAACTTATCCTTATCCATGGCAGTGCGGCAATACCATGAGGATACTTCTTGTCTTCTAGAGAACATCATCCTTCATACCAGAGATCTTCTCCTTCAACGCCTTGTGCAAACCTGATTGTATCAACACATCCTTGACTTGTATTTGCCACAAGCCAAAATTGATTCTTCCAGCAACAACAACAGCAACCAAAGATCAACCTCAAGGATTCTTTTCTGATGTGGAAGGTCAGACTAGGCTGTAACCACAGAGCATACTAAGAATAAATCCCACCGAACCGAAGCTCTGATACCACTTGTTGGGCCAACCGTGGAGAGCTCTCGACAACCGGGGAGAATTCGAGGAGGAATCAAGTGAGAGAACATAAGATGAGAAGACACCACATCCAACTCAAAACCTTAAGGTGTCAAGTTAATGGGTCTCTCATCTTATAAACTCCTCACTCTTCCATGCTTTCTTTGATGTGGGACTAACTTCAACACTCCTCACACTTGCAACACTAACAATCTCCCCCTCAAGTGTGAGCCTCCACATCAAGCATCAACTCCCCCTCTTTCTAGCTCCTCCACCACCACAAGTATTCGTCCATCACACCGCCGCAAAACACCGCGGGACACGCCGCCCGGACCACCTTTGCCGGGAAGACTTTCGATGCTTCACCTTGAATACTCCTTAAACCAGACCGATTAAACCATCGGCTCTGATACCACTTGTTGGGAATAAGACACCATTCCCCCTTGAGAAAATACCTTTGACAGAGAAATAAAATAGATACAATCACAACACAAGAATTTAACGTGGAAACTCCAATTACCGGAGAAAAAACCACGGCCGTTGTCAAATGACAACCAGAGAATATCACTATGTGAAAATTGTTACAACACATAGACTTCTTTCTCTCTAATACCGGCACCCCAGTACACCCACACTCTCTCAAAGCAAATATCTAACTACACCTCACAACACTCTCTAATCAAAGAGTACAAAGAAAAAAAAAAATCAGATACAAGCTTAAAGTGTTTCTGACTGGTGCAAAAACAAATGGAGAACTTAGCCTCATATTTATAGCCTAGGCTACCCACTCCATTTGCTATCCTAAGCAATGTGGGACTAATTCAACCAAATCCTAACAATATGAACTATGAAGGAAGGAACAGAAGACTTCAAGGCTTAACTGCTGCTATCCTAAAGTTGTGGGAGAAGAGTCTTATTGCAAAAATTGCTATCAAGTTTGGAGTTCCAAATACTGACAATGAATCGATGGCCAACGAACTAAAGGCAGGTTTGATAGACAATCTATTGTTCAATATATGCAAGTTTCAAGACATCATAGACTAAATAGGTATATGTTGAGCTTGTGTCATTGATGTTATGCATATAAGGCTATCTGTGCTTCATTGAGTTTGATCTTATTTATTGACTATACTGACTTGCTTTTGGGGAAAAACTGATCACTTTGGTTGTTCTCTCTTGTGAACTTGCTCAATATAATGGTAAGGGCTGTAATAATTCAATTTAGCTAAAATCATCCCTTGCACCAACTTAAAAAAAACAATAATTTCATGATTAGCTTCTATATATGCCTAGTATTTGATAGTGGTGGAAGGGGCAGTGGACTATCCTTTTACATCTTGTATATTAATTGTTTTGTATCAGAAACAAATGTGTATAACTTTGATATCTGCAATGCAGCTTCTAACCGGGGGAGTTATGTTGCTGCTTAACAAGTATTACATAATTCTCTACAGGGGAAACGATTTCCTTCCTAGCAATGTTGCATCTTTGGTGGAAGAGAGAGAATTGGAACTTAAAAGTTGCCAACTTGTTGAAGAAGTTGCACGGATGAGAGCAGAGGAAGTCGTTTCATCTAAGTGATTATGCACAACAAGAAACAAGTACAAGTGAAAGTTTAGCAGAATTTGAGGAAATCCAAACGAAGCTTGAGGATGTAAAAAATGGCAATGCAGATTTAAATATTCAACTGGAAGCAGATTTCAATATCTTTGATGGCGTATTGGAAGGCCTACACCAGCACTGGAAGCACAGAGAAGTTGTAAAGGTCATCACAAAGCAGAGACTAATCAGTCGGGTCATATACACTGCGAAAATGCTGGAATCTTGGTTTCAGTTGACAAACTCAAAGAGGGGCATGCAGATTATGTTCTAAATTACTGAATCATGTTCTTCCTTTCACTTCATCCTCTGCTATCTCTCAACTCATCAACGCATTCATACTCTTACAATCAGAATCAGCACCACCATCCCAATTCCATTCCAATCCCCAAAGGCCCCAACAATTCTCATTCTCATACTTCCTCCATCACCATCAAATTCAAAACTTCAACACCTCTATGGATGAAGTGTCCCCTTCTCCAACCCCACGACATCCTTGACCTCTCTAAGCCCAAAAACAAGAGGCTCAACAAGCGCCACATGGATAAAGAAGAAGAAGAATCTGAGCGTGTTGATAAGGCCCTCCATGAGAAAGAGGTCAGAGGGAAGAAAGTCATGAAGAGAATAGGAGAAATCGTAATTCAGCTGAGATCCAATTAAGTTCTTCTGCAAAAGAAGAAAGCTTTGACTGAACCATCTAATGATTCACAATGTAATCTTTATGTGAAGACATCATCATTGAAATATTTACCTATTATTATTATTATTATGTTCAATAAAAGCAATGTCTATATCATAGATAATAAAAAGTTCGAACTGAAGCCATTGAGAGAATTTAAAGAAGTGAGAAGCAGGAAAAACGTTAAGCACTTTTCTGACTCAGGTGATCATAAAAATATGCCCTTCACTTCAATATGAGTATACAAATCTCTCATGTGAGACATGAGATTGTGTGTTTGCTATGGTCTAGTTCTGCCTTTGTTATTCAATAATAAGGTGTTCTGCCTTAACCTTAACCTTCTTACATTGCACTTGCTACTTGGTATGAATTATGATTATACATCATTATGAAATGGCTTGGATTATGTTATTAGATATGTAGTTGTTGGTATGAGCTCATTAAAAGCAGGATAATGTGCCGTTTTATCTTTAATATTTAGATAAAATTCTAATTTTATTTTTAATGTGTAAAATTTACTATCTTTATTACAAACGTCTTATTTATTTTTATTTATTTTTCTGGTTAAAATTAAATTTTTTCTTTCAAAAATATCATTTCCTCCTTTGTAATTTTCTTTTAAATAATGACAAAAATCATAGTATAATAGTTTTAGTGAGTTGAAAATAAAAGTGTGAGTAGAATAATAGAAATAATAATAATAATAATAATAATAATAATAATAATAATAATAATAAATAATATTTTTAGAAAAAAATTAATTTTGATAAAAAGATAAAATAAAACAAAATAAACATTGAAATAAAAATAAAATGTATTAAAATGTTAAGTATGACACCAATGAGTTAATACTCATATTCGCCTTCTAAAGTTATACTTGTGCTTTTAAAATTTTTATTTACTCAACTTGGCTTTTGAATTTGGCATTTCTAACTCACATTAGTCCTTATTCTTATTTTTACCATAGAATAGTCAATAACATGTTGAGATAGATTGACAATTGTCACACTAAACTCTTTAATAACTACATAATGTGATAATTAAAATTTTTTACCTCAATTTGTTCTTTATAAAACCTTTAAAATTCTAAATTTCACTTAAAGATTTTAAGAGCTTTATAGTAAGCAAATTAATATAAAAAAATTTAATTGTCACGTAGTCATTAGAGAGTTTAATGTGATAATCATCAATCAATCTCAACATATCATTAATAATTCTGTAATAGAAACAAAATTATAGGCTAATATAAGTCATGAATATAAAATTAAAGATCAAATAAGTAAAATAAAACATCAATATAATTTCAGAGACCAATTTAAATATTACCTCAATAAAACTAGAATTTAATCAAAACTTGAAAGTTTAAAATAATACTTTATCCTTAGAGGTAAGGTTTTTTTTTCTAATTCATTAGCGGTAAATGAAGTTTGATTAGAATCTCGTACATACTATTTAAATCATTTACAATTTGCAAGTTATAAATTAAAGAATAATTGCAGTTCAAATGTTCAATCAATTATAAGCATTTAAATATTTTGCTAGCTTTTCTTCAATATGGCTTCACTTTGCATCGCAAGTTAATGGTTACAGAATCTTAGTCTTTATTCCATTCACACAAATGTGACATTGGTTAATTCAAGTACATGTATGCATCCATGCTTTTCCAGCGCCTCCTACAACTTAATCTAGCTGTTCAGACTTCAGATTAGTGACTCGTCAAATCAACTAATAACACACCCTTTTTAATTAAAAGTTTACTAAATTTAACATGCCTATGTAGAAGATCTTGTATCTTATATTCTTATATTCTTATATAAATAATTATTTGATGGATTTTGTTTACAAAAAAGTAGATATGGATAGCTGTTACTCAAAGACTAGCTTTGTCTTCATGTTGGAACTAAAAGAATTATTTATTTATTTCTTTTTATTTTCATAGCATTAGAAACAATTAATAATTTTTTTGGCCAGGGTTGATTAATTACCTTTTTTTGGTGACTAAAATAAATTAAACAAAGAAAAACAAAAGAAACAAAACAAGGGACTGCTTAAATAGAGGGACAGTCCCGTTTAAGACTACTCTTAAACTCCTCCCAAGGTGAAAGAAGCTCCACATGCGAAAGTTGTAACTTCATCGCCATCTTTGCCATAGTATCTGCCACCGTGTTTGCATCTCTCATAATCAAACGAAAGTCAACACGCCAATTCCAATGCATGATATCTCTTATTTTGAGCACCAGTGGATCAATAAACCCAAAACCATCTTGAGTAACAAGATTAAATGCTTCCACACAATCTGTCTCACAAATAACATCTCGTTGACCCACATCCCAAGCTAAGAGATATCCTCTCCAAATAGCAAACAATTCTCCTTGAAGAATACTATTACTCTCAATCATTCCTAAACACCCCCTTTGCCAGCTCCCATTACAATCTCTAATAACACAAGCAAAACCAACACTATCACCCGAACCAAAATAACTAGCATCACAATTAATCTTAAAAGTACCAATGGATGGGGGATTCCAAAAACCATTTAGAGTAGAGGGAATGGACATACGTTGTAATTCAAAAATATTTCTAAGCTCCTTTTCTGAAGTTAATGCCAGACAAATGACTTTTTCCGGAGGCCAAGTTTCGTGGGGATTAAAGATGTCGTTATTCCTTGCTCGCCATATCCACCAAAGTCCCGAAAAAAACTTGAACGGGTACTCTCTGCTATGATACAAGAACCAGTTCTTCAAATCTAAAGGATGACAAGGAATATCCAACCTTTGCCAAACAAGCTGAGCTTTTGGACAATCCCGAATACAATGTATAACCGATTCCTGGCTAGAAAGACATCTTGGACACCTATCCGATGACGACATCCCTCTTCTAAAGCGAAAACTTGCAGTAGGAAGAGCCTCCTTAAGACACAACCAAGCCAAAAACTTATGCTTTTCCGGAACAAGCTGACGCCAAAGCCAAAGCCAATTCTCCCTCTCCTCCCAACCAAACAGCTGCTTACACAACCACAAGTAACCATTGCGTGAGTCATAGACTTTGGCAGCAGACCCACTCCAATACCAACCCACTTCCGGACCTGCTTGTTCATCTGGATTGTAAGAGAGAATATTATCTTTCAGATTTTGAGATAAAGGAGAATAAAGAGTATCCAAATGCCACCTACCAACCGACCAAATATCCTGTATCCGGAGATTCGAATCAGAAATGTGGACATAATCCATCTCATTAGATAACCGTCCTTCTCTCCTCCAGCTAGAAAACCAAAAATTCTGGTTCAAATCTCCAATACACCAAGCAAACCCATCCTTCAACACTTTCCAAGCCTTGCAAAGACACCTCCAAATGGGAGAGTCCTTGTTCTTAGGATAACTAAAACAGTCATATAGAGATGATCGGTATTTGGCATCCAATAATTGGACCCATAGCTTGTTTGGCTGCTGGAAAAAAGTCCAAACTAGCTTCCCAAGAAGAGCAATATTTACACAATAAGGATCTCTAATCCCCAAACCTCCATATTTTTTTGGAGTAACTAGTACCTTCCAACTAACAAGATTCAATCCTCTTCCATCAACTTGTCCTTTCCAAAGAAAATTTCTCATCATAGACTCCAATTTACTAATGATTCCTTTGGGAAAAATAGAGACCTGCATCTGGTACGTGGGAATAGCAGCGGCAACAGAATTAACCAAGCAGAGTCTACCAGCCCGATTGAGTAAACTCCCTTTCCAACTTGCTAGCCTACTCCGAATCTTATCCAGGACACCATTGAAAGCTGAACGAGTCACCCTAGAATGGCTAAGGGTAACTCCAAGATACTTGCCCAAATCCTGGACAAATCTGATAGAGGATACCCCAGTGAAAACCTCTTTCCTTGTTGCAGAGACATTCTTGGAGCAAAGCGCTTTAGACTTCTCCACATTAATCTTCATCCCAGATGCTTTGCAAAAAGTCTCTAAAACCAACATCACATTTTGCACTTGTCTCTTTGTAGCTTTACAGAATAGAAGCAAGTCATCCGCAAACATTAAATGGGATATTCTTGGTCCCCCTCTAGAAATAGCAACCGGCTCCCACAAGCCCAAATCAACCTGATGACTAATAAAGCATGCCAGTCGCTCCATACACAACACAAAAAGATAGGGTGACATAGGGTCTCCTTGTCTAAGACCTCGGCTAGGAGTAAAGCCATTCAGACGACTCCCATTCCAAAGAATAGATAAGGAAGAAGCAGTGACACAATTCATAATCAAATTAAGTGTAGGAATAGGAAAACCAAAGCTCTTAAGGGTATGAGCTAAAAACCTCCAGTCAACTCTGTCATAAGCTTTCTCCAGATCAATCTTAAAGGCCAGTGTGCCTTTCTTTGATTTAGTCTTCTTCATAAAGTGGAGGACTTCTTGAGCAATAATGATGTTGTCAGGAGTTCCTCGTCCCGGAATAAATCCTCCTTGAAGCGGGCCAACAATCTCCGCAAGATGAGGACGAAGCCTATTAACAAGGACCTTCGTGATGATCTTGTAAACTACATTGCAGAGACTAATCGGCCTGAAATCTTTCATAGATACCGGTGATTCAACCTTTGGAATGAGAACCAGTAAAGTCTCCAACATTCTCGGATCAAGAGTAACACCGGAGAATGCCTGCTTAACCATCTTCCAAACATCAAGACCAATGATCTCCCAATATTCTTTGAAGAAGAAAGCTTGAAACCCATCCGGACCTGGAGCTTTAAAAGAGTTCATGTGAAAAACAGCTGTTTTGACTTCCTCCATAGTAACTGGTGCCGTAAGATTATTGCAAGCTTCCTCATTCAGAGAAGGAAGAGGCACATCACCAAGGCAACCCAAATCAACATCATCCAAATGACAGAATAAGCTTTTATAGAAAGACTCTGCTTCTTGACTCAGAACCTCTGGATCAGTTTCCCACACTCCATCCTTGAGAAAAAGGCCATGAATCTTATTATGCTTCCTTCGCGCAAGAGTTTGAATATGAAAGAATCTTGTATTCCTATCCCCGAACCTTACCCACTGCTCTCTGGACTTTTGGAACCATAGGAGCTCTTCTTGCACTAGAGTATTATTATAATCATCAAGCAACTGTTGCTCTTTCTGACGCAAATAAATACTATCCACCACTTCCAAACGCTTTTGTAAATAATTAATCTGCTGCTCTAATTCACATTTCTTAACAAAAATGTTACCAAATACCTTCGAGTTAAACTCTAGTGAATTCTTCTGTACTTCTGAAAGCTTGCCATGAATTCCTCTATTGCCAGACCACCATGACTGATTCACAATATCTTTATACCCAGGATGAGTAGCCCAAGCAGCAACAAATCGGAAAGGTCGATTCCCTTTAGGCTGAGGACGACCTTTACAACGCACCAGAATAGGGCAATGATCAGACTGAAGCCTATTTAAAACTTCTGCATAAGCCTCTGGAAAGATAGATAACCAACTACTATTTATACAGACTCGATCAAGCTTTTTTGCCACATCAACATAATTTTTCACCCTCCTGTACCAAGAAAACTGCCTCCCGATTTGAATTATTCTTTAACTTTTTTAAAAATTAAATTTTATATTATGTTTTTTTAAAATATATATTTAAATTTTCATTTATTTAAATATTAAAAAATAAATTAAGTCTGCCAATCATTATTCATACATTATATATTTATATGTATGTATAATATGAGGATGTGGGTCAAAATATCTTTTGCTAGTTTTCTTGATGTACGTGTAGCACGTTAGATACACACAGGGTACATGCAAAAAAGTAAAATGCTCCATTTTTCTATTTCCAATTACAGCCAATTATTCCAACTGGGTTATGTATCATTTGCAACCAAATTCCATCTCATTCTAGCTGTACTTTTTATCATAACCACTTGCTTCCTTGTAATCTACTATATGTTTGATTTCAGGTACCAAATTTGAGACTCAGTCATCAATTTAATGTTTCACATTGATGATTAATTCAGATCATTTTGTGTGTCCCTAGAGAATGTTACAAATAATCATAAGACCTAATACATTTGGATAGTTAATATATAGTGATATGTAAGAAAAAATTGTGGTCAAACCTTTTTTTTTATCCACGATATTTCTTAACCCAACAGGTCAAAGACTAATTCGTCGTCGATCTGGATTCTATTTAAGGGTGAGTTTGTCATTGGCTAATGGGTTGCTACATACATAGAGTGTAATTTAAACTTCCGATATTTAGTTAAGCGGAGTAAGCTGACCACTCAACCAACCCTTTATCTCAATAATTAATAGTTAATAGTGATATGTAAGAAAAAATTGGTCAAAACCCTTTATCTCAATAAGTAAATTAGTCGTTGTTGTGAAGCTGGATATTGCAAAAGACCAAAATATTATAGATTTTTAATATATATTGCAAGAAAATTAATATTGTCGGTGGTAAATATCCTACTGAGTGAGAGATTTGCTCTTACTGAGAAAGCATGTTATAACTCCAATGTAAAATAAATGTTGCATATGTGGCTGTGTTTGCCGTTTCTACTCTTGTCTTTGTAATTTGAAGTTGTACTGCTTTGACCTCGGTGCAGTACTATGATGTTTTGCTGTTGGTAACTTCTTATAAGTTGGATTGTGTACCAAACTTTGTGCTTGATTATTTAATGCTTGGAATATCTTATATATATATCATAGAGCGTATGATTTTATCCTCTGGATTTCAGTTGATCGGAGATAGAAATATTTGCCCCTTTTGAAGAACAGAAGCATAGATATCCGTGTGCTGTGATACGAAGTTGCTAAGTTTTCTCAAATGTGATATCTCGACTTTCAATTATTTGATGCAAGTAGCAAGAAATGTACACCGGAGACTTAATATCTGAGGTGCTGAATTTTAAGACTAAGTGATATAGTTTTGGGAACAAGAAAAATGGAAAGGCTTAATTAGAATGACGGTCCTATAGTTTCCCGTGTATTTTTGTCAATTTAGTCGTAATATAGTGTGGTAGAAACTTATTCCACAACAGTTCCAAAGTAGCAAGAAACAGAACATAATGCTGTATCATCTTTTATACTGAATCCAATGAGCCTGACGTAAATTATTAAGCCACAGCTTTTAAAAGATCACCGAGTTTAACGTTCTCTTCCTTCTTCTTCCACGGTCCTCTTCTTTCAAATATCTTTCTCCAGCTTATATAAAGGGCCGCCAATATCACCAAACCAAGAATCAGAGCTAAAACAAGGGCCCCTGAGATAACGAACCTTATAAGCGAAGCCTTGAATGTGGCGCACTTAACATGAACCCCGGAAGCTCTACGACCCATTTCAGGGAAATAGGAGAGCGATGCAGGTACCACCAGGAACATGACAATGAAAATCTGCAGCTCAATATGGAGGGGCAGAACGAGAATAATGAGCACAACACAGCATTTGATGAAGATTGTGATCTGTGCTATCTCTGGAAAGAACATGAAAAATGCTTCAGAGCAACTTAGGAGGAGTTGTGAGTTTCCTCTGTATTGGACTTGGAATGGAGCCGATTGATTGACTACATCTCTGAGGAAAATAGCGCAGTAGGTGAGCAGAGCAAGCCGGAGTGCAGAAGGAATAGCAATCACTTTCTGGTATACGTGGGATCGAAAGATCAGCTTCTGATGATGATCAACACCCTCTTGTTGCTTTTTGTTATTTGTCTGATAAGAATAGTAATAGTAACAAGTGAAACTTGAATGATTGTTTAGATAAAGACAAGACATTAGTCTAGGGGTCAGCAACTTTTGTGTTTTTTGGCCAACACTTAACCATCAAAATAAAAGTAAGTGATCTCTCACCATTAGATGTAATCTCACACCATTAAAAACACTATTAATGGCCAATTGATGGTTATAAAACACCAAAATTGCTAGCTCCCTAACATTTCTCATTTGAAAAAACTACTATTCCTAGTGAAGAATGTTTAAAATAATCAACATTGTATCCGTACAAAAATACATTTTGACAAAATTATCTAAACTAAATACTAAATTTTACTTTATTCCATTAAAAATTAGCAAAGATTCTTAAATTATCCTCGTCATCTCCTCTACCATCACATTTACATCCTAACCTATAACTCATGCCTAGGGGTGGCAATGGATAGGGTAGGGTAAATTTTAGATCCAACCCTAACTCTATCAGTGGGTTGAGATTTTTATATAAACTCAACCTTACCCTACCCGCGGATTGAGAATATTCCAACCCTAACCCTACTCGCTCTTAACCCGCGGGTACCCGACCCTACCTGCGGGTTATAAAAAATATACAACATTATTATATAACTTGATGATAATTTAAAATAGAAATGGTTTTTATGTAAAAAAAATATTAAATTATCAATTAATAATTTTCTTTTAGTGGTTAAGGATCTTTTGCATTTAGTGAGAAGTCTTTGATTCAACATCTACTTAAAACATATTTTTATATAAATATATAATATAAACATATATAAAGTGCAGGTTGGTCGGGTAGGGTTGAAGCTCAACCCGCACCATACCCGACCCGCACGAGAACCCTACACGTACCCTACCCTACCCGCTGCGGATCGGGTTGGTAACCCTACCCGAGCGGGTGAGATCGAGTTAGGTACCCGCAGATAGGGTATATATTGCCATCCCTACTCATACCCCAACCCTACTCACCATCCCTTACACTTCTGCCATTGCCACCACTCTCTCACTGTCATTCTTATTGGATTTTGTTTTGTCCAGACTCTTACTTATTGAGTTAATGTTATTATTCACCTTAAACCACCATCACCACTGCCACCAACAAGTCAACAACAACAAATTTAGAAGTAGATTTAATAATAATAACAACAATAAAAATAAAGTAAATTATTATTTTAGTTTCTAACCTTTCAAAATGTCTCAGATAAGAACGAATTTTTGTCCAATCTAACTCCGTCTGGCTCTCATTTTACTTATTTACTATCCTTCCTATCACTATCTGCAAATAGTAAATTACTGTACCCTAACACATTTTTATAAAAATTAAATAACACTTTAATTTTTATATATTTATATATAAATTAAAATAAAAATTTAAAATTCATAAATAAATTAAAATACGAACATAAAATTAATACAATATCAAAAATTATTTATATAATTTTTATATTTATTAATTTTTATGTATTTATATTATATTATAATATATAATATATACTTCGGGCCAGATTTATCCTAACTCCAACCCTGCCTTATTAGTGCATCCGCCCGGATAAAAACACGTCCTCGCACCGGGGCAAATTGTTACCTGTCCCAACTAATTGAAGTTCGGAATTTGGATACTCTTGCAGTTTAATGTTGTTCCACTATTAAATTTAACACGAACAATTAATATTTAAAAGAGGTAATAATTTTCGATTTGATTATGTAATTGATTGCCAGGGTTTAAGATTTTATAAAAAAAAATGGAAAAAAATATTATAAAAAAATTTTAGTTATATTTTTTTAACATACGAAAATAAAAAATATGATTTAACTAAAAATATTGTTAAAGTTAATGAAATTTACTCCATTAATATTTATATCAAATTTAAAAGTAGGATAACATTAAATTTATTTAAAATTTTTAAAAATTAAAATAAAATATTTAAAATATTAAAAATCAAATTATGATTTAGCCCAAATTTTATGGATTAAAATAGTGTTGGTCCCTGGAAATAAAAATAGTACTAGATTAAACAAAACAAATTGAATGCAAAGGAGAACAAAATATTAAAGAAAAATGAAGATGAAGATGCAAGTTCGAATCATGCATGCTTCATTTTGGTTGTTATATTCATAAAATAAAGAAAAATTATAGGTAGACAATGAAAATATTAAACAATGTGAACAATAGATATATTGGATGTTCAATTCAATAAATGTGCCAATAGTTATTCTAATATTAAAATTTAAATAGATAATTTAAGAGTGTAGTATATTTTTATTTTATTAAGTAAATTTTAAAATTTATTATTCATATTATTCATAAAAACCATTGTTTGTCTTAGGGGTGTACATGGGCCGGGCCACACTGGATTTGGCTTAACTCAGACCCGACCCGAAATATAGACCGGACCTAATTTTTAGACCCTAACCCGATTCTAAATCCGATAAAACCTATGCACCTTCGGATTGGGTGAAAATCGGATAAAAAATCGGGTGAAAACCGGGTCTTTTGCATGTAAAAATCACATAATTTTCAACCATTATTTCACAATTCACATAGTAAAATTCACTTAAAAAAATATAATAAGAATCAACCATTCTCTAAAATTAAAGCATAACCATAATAAATACTAATATTGTCTAATAACACCAAATATTTAAATCAATACAAATAACACAATATTATGCATTAGTCTAAAGTCTTATGCATTTTAAACATAAAACATTAACTTATAATGACTAATAACACAAAATATTAAGATTTATAATATTTAAATTCCACATAAGAATAACCATCATCCATCACTAATAACACAAAATATTAATTGTGTATGATGATCGGATCACTGGGCCGAGTTCGGGTGACTCGAGCTATGGCCCGGATCCAACCCGAAATAATGACTGGGTATATTTTCGAGACCCTTATCCAGCCTTAAACCCGATGAAATCACACTAAATTAGCCTCTAAAGTGTTCGGAACCAAACCGAATCTTCGAGCCGGGCCGAACCATGTACACCCCTAGCTCTGTCGGGCAAAATCTAAAAATAAAATCTCCTTAGCTCCACAAGTCTCATGTCGATTGTTGCATAAAAGTGTGAATGCTTTATAAGGGTAGAAAGAGAACAGAAACAGCAGTGTTGTACAAGTCAGCTGAGAAGTGGTTTAGCGTGCATTATCACTTTTCCGACCTACCGCGGAAGTGCAGGGCTTTTTGGCGAATTACTTATTTTCTTGATTGAAATTCAGTTTTAGATTAATAAATAACTTTTCTGGCAATATTACTAGCTTTAGCAACCGAAATGTTAACATTTTGGGTCTACGACTACAGTAAAAAAATCGGGTCATTTTTTTGGTTATGGAGGAGGGGTTAGTGTTGTACTGAGATATGGATTGAGGGGGTGCTACACCCGAATGTGGGACAGGTTTTGTCAGATTTGGAAAGGAAGTAATCGGACCCTCCGATTTCTATGTATTAGAAATTTTGTAAGTAAATCGGAAGGTCAGTTTTGTACTAGCACATAGAGAAAATCGGACCGTGCGATATGACCCAGCAAAACGGATGGTCCGATTTCTTTGTTTGATTTGTTTTGGTTCGTTAAAGTAATCGCTGGGTCCGTTTTGTGGTTGTGGAAATTTTTTTTTTAATTTACACTAATGGAAATCGGACCGTGAGTTTTCATAATTTTGTTTGTTTAATAATAAGTGCATGCAAATCGGAGGGTCCGAGATCCCCTCCCCCACTCGCAAGGTCCGATTTCCTTTTGCATTGACTCCACATTAAAGTAAAGCTCCCCCTTCCTCCATAACTGCGTTCAACTCATTCCAGTCCTCCATATAGAAAATAAAAAGCGAAAAAAATCATGATTATAGATTTTTTTTGCTACGATTTTTTAAAAAATGGTAATTTAAAAGAGTTTATAATCACAATTTTAGAAGATGGCCTAAAAGGGGTTTATAGTTACAGTTTTTTATACTGACAAAAAAAAAATTATGGTCACAGTTTTTCAAAAAAATAATGACCTAAAAAAATCTGTAGTCACAGTTTCGGAAAGTGAAAACTATGACCATAGATAAGACTATGGTCACGGTTTTAAGGAGGGGTGACCACTGATCATAGAGCTATGATTACAGTGATAGATAAGACTATGATCACGGTTTTAAAGAGGGAATGACCATAAAAACTATGATTACGGTGAAAAAACGTGACCTAAAGTGTTAGAATTTGAAAATTGTAACTGTAATTATAGAAACCATGACCATAGATAAAAAAAAACCGTGATCATAGACCTATAACCACAGCAGAATAGGCCAGAATAAAAAATCATGACTATAAATTCAAAACTGTAACCATAAATCTATGGTCACCCTTCACTGTTTTTTATCATAACCATAAGTTTTTTTTGTAGCGCATGGGTCTCCAACAAACAGATAGGATTACTCTTGTGCTGACGCCAAACGTCTTTTAAAGGATATTGTAGAGCATGATATTTAATCTCAAAAATCATGAAAAACGGGAAGCAATAAAAAAATATTTTTCTTTTTATACTGTTATGAAAAGAAATTGCCATTTCGATGAAATGAAACGAGTATAACTATGTTTAAGTACGAATCAGCATGATTAGATTTAAAGAAGAAAATGAAATTAATGGATGAGTAAAAGTAAAGCATGGGTAATAAAAAGATGAAGATAACTCACCCCGTTGATAAAGCCTTCTTTGAGGACTTCGTAACGACATCGTTGATACAACTCCCTCAACTGCAAGATGCAAATTATATGCTAAGTTGCCAGATTAGGGTGAAGGTTTTTTCTTACTCAGAGGGAGTAAAATAAAGAGATACTTACAAGGAGAATTATCATGCCGACCAATATACTGTTACTCTTCTCCTTTAGCATTGTGTTATTATTGCCAGCAGGCTCTTCATCTGATGGATTACATACCTGTTGCCAAAATTTGAAGGGGATATGGCATTGGCAGACACCAATGCAACCATAACCATCAAGATTATTTCTTTTGTAATTTTATGAATTAAATAACTGTTTTAGAAGTATCTACAAATCATTCAAAATGAATAAAGGTTGACTTTAGTTTGCAAGTTGTATTATTAAAAAAAAAAAGTTATTTTAAGTACTTTTTCAAATAAATAATTAAATTATATATTTACTTATATATTTAAAATAATTTAAATTTTACACTGTTATTTATTTCACTGTGATTGCAAACGAGGCATGTATATCCATATGACCATATTTTATAAATAATTTATTAAAATTAGCTTTTTTAAAATATTTTTTTAAGAAGTGATTCAAAAGTATCCTGAAAAAAAAAAAAGTGAGTTATGTTAATGCTCTGAATTTAAAAAGCAACTTCTTTATCTCGAATATAATTTTGTTATTGCTTCATGATTTTTTTATTTACAAGTCTTTTGGAGTTTGGACAACTACATATCTATTTTTCTCCTTTTTTTTCATAGAAAAAGTTATTAGAAGACTATTTTTTTATTTATCTTGCATTTGAGTTAGCATTCACTAACTCGCTCACCATATCTTTTACGAAAAATATTTTCTTATATTATTCTCTTTTCTTAAATTAGTAACTATAGTTGGTCAAACTAGTTAGATGATCATATATAAAATAATTTATATTGTTAGTGTATTAAAATCAAAATTAATTAAAAATTATAAATAATAATTTGAATAATTATTTAAATTAATTATAAAATTTTTAAAATTAAACACTTTAATCTTTTAAATTTCATCAAAATTTAGTTATTATTATTATAATTTTTACATCATTAATAATCAAATAATATTATTTTTCATAATATTTTAATATTAATAAATAAATTTTTATTTTAATATATTTTATTATTTTTAATATTTTTAAAATAAAATATATTTTTATTTTTAATATTTTTAAAATTACTCTTAAATTTAATTTAATTTAATTTTTAATATTTAAAATAATTTTAATTTTATTTTTATTCTAAAATTTTAAAAGTCAACAATGAGTCAAAATTCCTTTTTTTAATTTTATTCTTCACTCATCTAATCATAAAATTTGAATCTTTTGAATTTTAAATTTTTATTTTAAAAAATAAAATATAATTTTTTATTATTTAATAATTTTTTTATATATTTTTTTTAGTTTTATTTATTAAAATATTTATTAAAATAATAGTAAGAGATTATATTTTATCTTTTGAAATAAAATTCAAAATTTAAAGGATAAAAAAATTCTAAGTCATCGTTAGTTGTTGGGGCAGATGGTAATGGCTTTTCCACTTTCCAATTCAACCTTCTTGTGCTCAAAATTGAATGGCACAGGTACAGGCAAGTGGGTGGAGGGGCTTTTGTCACCATGGTCTGGTTTGAAGCATCTGGGCATGTCAGCTACGCCAAAGCCCCTTGTTATGAGAGGTGAATAGAATAATACAATAAATACAATAGAATGGAATAGGCTCTTCCTTTCCTTTGTTGACTGATTTGATTTGCAGGTAAAGAGGGGTTGTGGAAAGGCAAGGTGGTGTACGCGTCTCTGTTTGGAGTTGGAGCTCCTGAAGCCCTGGTTACTGGGGTGGTTGCTCTATTGATTTTCGGTCCAAAAGGTCTTGCGGAGTTTCCAACCCACAATTAGAGAACTTCAGGATGTTTCCAGGGAGTTTAAGACCACACTGGAACGGGAGATCGGTCTTGACGACATTTGACACCTACAATTCTACTCTTGACCCTGGTTAGTCTTTCTTTCTTTTGTTTCTTTTTCATTCCATTCAATTCACTTGCGGCGGCGGTGGCGATTGATATACTCCGCCACCGCAACTCCTCCATCGCCCAGCGCGAGTCTCACCACCGCTGCCATAATCCCCGGCCAGACCGATGTCTCCCACTCCGACCTTCGCAAGCCTCTCCCCACCTTCATCCTCGCTTTATGTTCGCCGCTCTTTTCGAGCTCCACATGCCGGTGAGTGGTGGCAGTTGGAAGGGAAGAGGTGCGGCAGTGATGAGGGCGACGATGAAGGAGGCGGTGGTGGTGAGAACGAACAAGTGGGAATGGGTGGTGTTGTTCTGATAATGGTGATGATGGTGGTGGTAGTGAGATAAGGGTTGGAGGTGTTGGATTTGGACGGATGAATTAGGATTAGGGTTAGAGGAAGGAGGGTTAAAATTAGAAAAAGAAATTTTGATTAATGGTTGACTATCAAAAATTTTAGAGAAGGATAAAATTGAAATTATTTCAAAGGTTAAAGATAAAATTAAATCAAATTAAATATTATGAGTAATTTTAAAAAATTTTAAAAATGTTAAAGGCTAAAAATATATTTTAACTTATTTTTATTTATTATATATTTTTTAATAATTTTTATTTTTTTGATTAATAAAAATATTATAAAACAATGATAATTTTTGAAAAAAATAAAAAATATTCAAAGAGACTATTTTGAAATTTTTAAAAATTTTTAAAGATTGATTTGAGATTTTGTAAATTTTTTGAGGATGGATTTGTATTTCATCCTAGAGATTGATTTGTCTAGAACGCATGCGGAGACATTTATGATTATATGTACGAGTTAATGTTAATGTTTCATATCAGTCGTCATTGTTAATGACTAATAGAGACGGATTGTATTATCTAATAGAACTATTTTGTGTATTTTAAAATATGAGAAACTAAAGTATTCGAAACCAACTTGGGTTGGTCGAGTGGTCAGTTCACTCGTTCGCTTAAGCAAGTGTGGGGGTTCGAATCCCGCCTTGTACATGCAACAACCCATTGGCTAGCGACAGATCTTTAAACGGAGCTTCGATTCGCAACAGATTAGTCATTGACCTGTCGGGATAGGGAATACCGTGGACAATAAAAAAAAAAACCTAAAGTATTCGATTTTAATAACCTCACTTATTTGGATAATTACTCTAACAATTTTGTATTTGGATAAATAAAAATATTAAGTGAACAAGTATTTTTTTTAACCTAAGTATCTAAGAAGTTTATTTTTTTAAATAATAAAAACAGAAATTTTATGAAATTAATACATAAATTTTAAAAAATACATAATTTTTTGGGTAAAAGTATAAAAATTGTAAGAATAGCAAAATATGAAGAAAAAAAAAGGTTGGTAAGAAGAAAAAGAATACACAAGGAAGAAAAAACGTATTGAAAAAAGAGAAAAAAAAGAGGAAAAACAAGAAAGAAACAAAAAACGCAGCTTGAGAACACAATCTTGGGGGAGAAAGAATATTACGCTTGAATTGTTTTATTTTTAAAAATTTGAAATCTTTTTAAAAACAGCTATATAATTTTTTTGAAGCTATTTTATATTTTCAAAACTAAACTCTGATAGATATAACTTTATTTCTAAATTAATATCCTATTTTTCCATATTTATAACTAATAAAATAATTTAAAATTTTTTAAAAGGTTTATTTAATATTTCTTTTACATAAATATTAAGTAGTCAATATTTTTTATATTTAACTTATATTTGTGTAATTGTATTGAGTTTTTTTCTTCAAAGGCTCAATGTCACATGCTTAGTAAAAACAAAATATGGCTGGAGCGAATAAAAATTAGTTTAAATAAATAAAAAATTATCTTATTTTATATTTATTATATCATTAGAATATAATATTAAATATAATAAATATATAATTATAAATATTATATATATTAAATTATAAATATTAAATTAAATTAATAATTTTAAATTAGTCTCTTTATAGAAACAAAAATCATATTAGATTTATATTAAAATCAGTTACTAATATAAAATATATTTTAATTAATAATTGATTTTACATGTATTTTTGATTAATACTACATATTTAAGTTTTTTTTTGTTAACTAAGTCTAACCATATCGGTCTAACATAACAAAAATTAATTATGTCAAGCATTATTTCAAGTCTTATTGTTTAACTTGGCTAAACTTGGTGAATAAAAAAAACTTGGATGTGTAGACTCTTTGTTAAATTATCAATTACTAATAGTGATGTACAATAATGAAGGCAAAGACAGAAAGAAGATTTTTCATTACAGACCTGAATTTCAACCTCTGCCGGCGATATCTGCAGAATTCACAGCAAATATGTTGCATGTTAATTTTTTTTTTATTTTTTTAATTTCTACTCTAAATTTAAACCAGAGTTACAGAAGAAAAATCTCTGTTTTGTTTGCAACTGAATCTAGGAAAATTTCCAAATGTTTCAAGAATATTAGTTTTTCAACAATTTTAGAGGATGATCTCAAACAACAACAACAACAATAAAGTGTTCCAGGAATATTGGTATTTCAATTGGTGTTTCAGTTCGTGTTTACAGTGATTTTAAGGACGTTGGTGTTTCAATTGTAGTGACCTAAAAATAAAGGAGGCCTTGGGGTTGGTGATGTTGCTCCAAAAAAATAGTCGTACAATTTAAATGGTTGTGGAGATTTGATAAGGAAGAATGCCGATTATGAAAAAAAGTTGTATGCTCTTGCAACAATTTAAATATTAGTGAGAGGATGGTGAACCAGATGAGAAAGAATTATGGAGGTATTTGAGGGGATATTAGAAGTTTGCATATGCGTGACCCAGAGTTCCCAAGAAATTTGAGCAAGGTATGCAACTTGTGATCGGGGATGGAACTAAGACATGGTTTTGGTATGATTTGTGACTTAGTGAAGGGAGATTAATGGAAAGGTTTCCTCGGCTCTAGTATTTCTAATGATAATGTATGTTGCATTAGTGAATGTGGGGTGTGGGATGGGCATAATTGGGTTTAAAGCTTGGAATGGCGGAGACAGTTGAGAGAGTGGGAGGAATTAAGCGTCTTGCTGCGAATTCTTTCAAAGGTGATAATAAAGCATGGTGAAGTCGACAAATTGGTATGGAAGCATGATAAATTGTTATGATATGTCTTGCTAGCTTTAAGATAGGTTGTTGGAGATGTTATGGATGTCTGTAACTGTTGTAAGCTCTCAAATTCCTCTTTGGGTGTCTTGCTAGTTTAGATATCTGTAACTGTTGTAAGCTCTCACATCCTCTTTAGGAATGTTGTTAGCTTTAAGATAGGTTGTTGGAGATGTTATAGATGTTTGTAACTGTTGTAACCTCTCACATCCCTCTTTGGGTTTGTTGATAGCTTCAAGATAAGTTGTTGGAGATGTTATAGATGTCTGTAGCTGTTGTAAGCTCTCACAGGCCTATTTGGGTATATTGATAGCTTCAAGATAGATTATTGGAGATGTTATAGATGTCTGTAACTGTTGTAAGCTCTCACAGGCCTATTTGGGTGTCTTGATAGCTTCAAGATAGGTTGCTGGATATGTTATAGATGTCTGTAGCTGTTGTAAGCTCTCATAGGCCTATTTGGGTGTCTTGATAGCTTCAAGATAGGTTGTTGGAGATGTTATAGATGTCTGTAACTGTTCTAAGCTGTTGCAGGTCTATTTGGGTGTCTTGACAGCTTCAAGACAGGTTGTTGGAGATGTTATAGATGTCTGTACCTGTTCTAAGCTCTCTCAGGGTTAGACAGGTTGTTGGAGATGTTATAGATGTCTGTACCTGTTCTAAGCTCTCTCAGGGTTATTTGGGTGTCTGGATAGCTTCAAAACAGGCTGTTGGAGATGTTATAGATGTCTGTAACTGTTCTAAGCTCTCGCAGGTCTATTTGGGAGTTTTGTGAGTTCTAAAATTATATATTTAAAAAAAAACACTGAAATACCAATGTTTCTGGAACACTTGAACGCCTTCCCTGAATCTATAGCAAGGAAAACGAAATCACAAGCTGTAACTACTATTACTGAAATCCTTGATCATGGTGATGATGGGCAACATTGGAACAAGATAAAAACTCAGAAGAAGAATAAAGCAAAGAATGGTGTTTTACCGTTTCACTTGAGTTCTTGTGAGATTGCACCCCTTGTTCCTCTTCTCTTTCAACTCCATTATCCATCTTGATTAGTCCAATTCCCTTGCTAACAAATGCCATTGTCCCAACCAAATGAGCTATTCCTAAACTTGATGGTAGATAGATAGATAGACGCGCTTTGCCGAAGATCCTTCTTAGTAATCTTCCTTCAGTGGTTTCCATTCCTTTTTTTTTTTTGGGCATGGACAAACAATGACGGTAAATTTCTCCCTTCTTTCGTATTTTATTAAGTAGAGAAATATTAGGATTATATTTTTATTAATATTATAAATATTTTTAATGTGTTAATAAAAAATAAGTGAATACCCCATCCGGCCCCTAACAATTATCTCGAAAGGACAATGAGGCCCTCAAGAAAAAAAAACACCCGATCCGGCTCTTGGTATTTTTTTTGGATTGATTAACCCCTGTGCCAAAAAAAACAACATTGATTTTTTTTTTGTACAGGGGCCTCGTTGTCTTTTTGAATCAATTGTTCAGGGACCGGGTTAGATTTTTTTTTGTTAAGGACCTCGTTGTCTTTCGAGATAATTGTGAAGGCTATTTTGGGTTTTATTCAATAAATTTTGTTGATAATATATTATTTGTTTTTTTGAGAACGGTGCGTGAAACTGTGAATGTGAACATTATTTAATAAAGTGACCCTTTGCGAAGTTGCAGCTTCACTTTCGTGCTCTCTATCTTCAAGTTTGGGAACAGGTCGTTTGGGAATGGAAAGGAACTAGCTAGTCTAGTCAACGCTTCTCTCCCTTTTTTTTTTTTACTGAATTAATTAGTCGCAGCAACGCGGTTTTCTTTGGATACAAGGTTTCTGATGTAACAACTGGGTTGGGGTGACATTGTTCACTTTTGCCTTTGTTCATTGAACTCCTCTTCTTCTTCTTCTTTCTTCTTCTTCTTCTTCTGCTTCATGGGAGACATACGGGTAATTTCTCTCATCCATCATCATCTGTAATTGTTGTTAGATCCGCTAGCCCAACATTCTTTTATTATTTTCTGTCATAATTTTCTTGTTCAAGTTATTTTAACATTACATTTGATCAGGCTCTTTAGTATATAAGATTGTAGTGGTTCATTTTCTCTTGAGCATTGATATGTAGTATGACCCTCCTTCTCGACCTCCGTTTCGGGTTTTGGCCTCTTATGGCTTCCCATGGGTGAAAAAAGCTACTTTATAATAAGTAATAAGGAAAGGCCAATCCCGCAGGGACGAGGAACTGCTATTCTTTTTCATTTCGATTTAATTTAGCACCAAATCTATGAAATTCAGCGTCTTCTTTTCATGTTGTGGTTTCAAATTGTATGTCTATAATCTGTGGTAGTAATAGCGATTGTAGTTAGTATAGCGACAATATACTTACGATTAGAGACGAGTCAGAGGGTGAGCGATATCGCAGGGTGAATCTAAATTGACCAAGAACGCATCGAATCGGGTTGAACGTGACCCAGTTCGAAAAAGGGTTTCTTTTCCTCTTTTCCCCCAAATTGAGATAGAAACTGCCTCAAAAAGAACATATTTCCATCCTCCCACCACAACCGTTTGCTCACCTCAGTCTCATCTCCGTTGAAAAGCTATTAAGCAAACAGTTTCTTTTTTTTTAACTATTTCTTTTTATTATTTGGCTAATGATTTTGGGCCCTATTATGCTTTCTACAGTTATTCTGAGTTGATTATGTTTTATAATTTGGACTTTCCTATTATGTGTTATTGTTTTATTTAGGACATATCCCTATGCTTTATGCTTGGTTACTTGTTTCGGTCATTTTTATTTCTGGATATCATTTTTTAATTTTATTTATTATTGTTGTTTATGTATCTTACAACACACACATAAAAAATAGATTCTCCATACATATCCCAATTTAATAACCTTCTCTTTATTATGGATGACAGAGTCCTTATGATGAAGCTTCGCGTCTGCTAGATAAAATGGCTGGCATTGTTGAGCAAGTTCGAAAGCTTATCAATGAGGTAAAAGTTGAGGAAGAGTTCTTGATTTGTTAATCATTACTTTATTATTGTTCTTTCTGTTGTTGTTCTTATTTTTGTTTTCTCATTGTTTCTCCATGTAAATCAAGAGGATGATTTTTAAGAAAAAGGTTGAGATTATTGCAGTTGTATAGTTGCGGGTCCTGTTCTTTTTGCCCATTTGATCTAATCACAGAGAAATACTTGTATGCTATTCAAGGAATTACAATCACTCATTCTCATCTTCTATTTGAACTTTAAACACTATCAATAAAAAAAATATGTGGCTGAAAATATTTTTAAAATATCTATTGAGTATGTTCTAAGAACATTCATGTATGATGTATTTCTTCGGCTACCAATGCCACTTTGTTGCCTCTTTGTTTTATTCCTTTCATTCCATAAACACTAACATGATCGATAGTACTCCATAGTGATGAGATGTGTGTATAAGAATACTTGGAGTTGTACGGTATATATACCATGCTATACGGATATCTATGATTGATTATTGTTTAGGAAAAATGAAGGACCAAGTTTTGAGTTTGATTCCGAAGAAAATATGGTCCTTTTTTTGTTTCTTTCTTTTGACAGAAGGATAAAGGTTTGTCCCTAGTCGCCCAAGCTCAAAAGTTGGCTTCTCAGCATTGGATCAAAGCTGTGAGTTATGCAATACTTTACCAATTTTTTTTATTTTAAATTTATTTATATTTTTATTTTATTGTTGTGATAGTAAGGTAGTAGTAGTATGGTTTTGGTGGGAAGAAAAAGTTTTAAAAACTGAAATGGATTCCCACTTCGCTGTTTTTCTCCAAATTGTTGATTCACAAACATATCAGATTGTTCCCGAGGGCGATTCGATGGAAGCTGCAGATCGCCAAATGACTTGGAAGAGTCTGGATCACTCCACTAATAATCTTGACACTGACATGGAAGAAGAAACTATGCATAAATTCCCTTATTGGAAGCTTCATGATGCCATAGATAAGCATAAGCCTGAAGTAACCGTGCAACGCATGTCATCTTATGCGATTTCTGCAAGCATATTTCTTTGGATTTTCTTGATATACAGCCAGAAGCTACTGGCAAAGTATTTGGCCACAAAAGCAAGAGTCTCCATTTTCATAGCTGTTGACATGCTTGGATTGTTGAGTTTCATGGTGCTTGCTTGGGCTCTGGGCGTAAAGATTCTTGTTGGTGGAAAACTCTCTCGCATGAACTGTGCTATGTTCCTCCTTTGGGCCATTCTTAAGCTTTTCAAATCAGATAACTCTATTGATGCGGTTTACCTTCCAATACTCGGAATATTCTTCATCGGGTGGCATGCAATGTCCTCACTGGACACCAAATACCAACACTGTTGAACACGTGTCGAGTTCTCTTGATCTGTGTTTGCATATGCCTCAGCATTCGAACATATGTTATCTAGGGTTTGAGGTGCCTCTCCTTTGGTATACATGTGTGGTATGAGGCATATGCCGCAGCTCTTTTAGATATATATCAAATAGAAATAAATTTCTCACTAGAGAATGCTTTTCTTTTGTTTTATTTGAAGAACATGAGAGAATGCTTGCTTGTACTTATCGTGTTTGTAATTTGAAGGTGTGTGATATATATTGTATTGCTGTTGGAACATACCATTCAGCAGTAGGATTCTACCCAACTTTGGGGCGTAATTATTCTATGAATGAAATATCGTATGCTTAATTATTCAATAGAAACTAGTTTTACTCTAAGAATTTTGTTTGGTTGGGGTAAACATAAATTGAAATTTTCATAGAAGAGTTTCATTGAGTTTCTTGAAATTGTAATAACATTATATACAATTAAAGAATCATAGGAATAGGTTAAGGTTCCCAATAACGAATTTGAAGGTGGTAGTTCACCTGATAGGTTGTTAGCCAAAGGTACCAGGTCATCACGTAGTCAGTTTGGCAGCAAAGAGTTAAGTTAGTAAGTTAGTTATGGGTTTTTTTTTTCCTGAAATAAATTAAAAAATATATATTTATTTCAAAAAACACGTTATTCGATCTTTTTATTTTCCAGATATGTTTTATTTTGGGATTTAGGGTGGCAAACTTCATAATTTATATGAAGTTCGTCGCATTCTTGGTGAACTTTAACTGTCAACACGACTTTTTTCTTGTTTTCAAATTGTTGTCTAACTTCAAACTCATTAGTTGGATCTTGCTTCCATGGGTAAACGACTAATCCAAAGTCATTACATCAAGATTCAACCTGGAGAAGTGATTTGTATGTTACCATAGTAGTTCATCATCTCTTCTTTCTTGTCACCATCATAAGAAATTTTTGCTGGTTCATCATCAGCATGTTTCCGTCATCGGGGTTAATTTCGTACGAATCCATCATCAAATTCCTGATAGCAAAATCCTCATAACTTTTAACATTATCTTCCATCATGTCAGCATTATCAAGTTTAACGTTTGAGTCCTCTTATTAACTGCCTTCAGGTGGCATATTTAGATCGACCATCATTCTTTTAATATTTCGTCTAACAGCTCTACTTAACGGATTATCATCAACAGTATCCGCCCAACTCAACGAGAAACATGAATAATTCCAACAAATGAACATTTGCCCATCGGTTGTGCCACGACCTTATAAGATGTATGTCCTCTTCGTCACGTAACCGTTACCTAATTCAAAACAACAGCAATATTTCTCAAAATCGTGGTCTAATAAACATTATAACAACATAGCAAAGACAATTGTAACATATCTTTTATAAATCAAATTGTTATCTACTTAGGTCGGATATCTGTAGTAATTTTTTTCACTCTTTTCGTGTGTTGCTGCCCAATGGAATATAATATCAAATTCTTCAACACTATTAGACTGATGACTTTCGGTGTCATGTACGTAATTATTGGTTTCCATACTTAAAAACGATAGAACCTTCTTCATCATATATTATTTCACTATCATAATGAATGGATAACAATGAATTTATTGACATTGTAGAGAAAAAAAATGTCAATATGAGAACCAAAGAGAAGAATGGAATTGTGGTTTTGAGTTCTGTTCTCCAGCAGCCATGCTTTTATTTTGGAAACTCCACTTGAAGTTCGCTGTAGTGCAGTGAACTCTATTTAAATTATAAAGTTTGCTGGGATGCGATAAATTTGCCTTAAATAAAAAAAAATGTATCTCAGAAATTAAAGTTCGAATAACGTGTTGCGAAACAAATATTTTTTTAATTTATTTCAGACAAAAAAGACGTCAGTTATGTGTTGGAAAGTCTGTTAGGATTTGGTGCATTCTGATACAGTATATAAAGCATGAAACTAACTAATCAATCAGTAATGAAATCATTCTCATTATTATTCTCTTCTCTAACTCAACTCCTCTGCTACTTTTACTCTTAAGAACACGGCCCTGATGCCTTTAAAAATTAAAATATTGTCTATCTTATGTTATATATTCTTCAGAATGTATGGAAACATATTTTTAATAGTTTTAGATATTTCATTAAAGTGATTTTGATGCATCTCAGTTCAGAAGTTAAGTCAGTCAATACCTTCCAATACTTGCAACAGTTTTCATGGGGTGGCATTGTGGAAAATCAACAATTGGGAGAGAAATTCTCAAGCACTGAGCATAGTAATAACAGGTTACACTGTGGTAGATAACAACCACCACTCAGAAAAATCCATTATTGGTGTGTGAAGTAGTCCCATATAATTTGGCCATATGATTATGACCAACATAGGTTATAATACATTTTTAGAGAAATGGCCAATATTGGGTTAACATTTAAAACTTACAAGAACATATTTTTTGTATGACTTCAGATCAGTGTTCTGTATCTCATCTGCTTTATTGAAAGAAGCTTGTTCATGTGATTGTGTCCAGTACACAGCTGCAGTTGCCAAAAACTGAGGACTGTTCAACAACTTTTGCAGGGTTGCCTAAACATTGCCGTTAAATTGAAACTTCTAATAATCTGTTTATGCCGATCCATTATGATATCCAGTAGTAGAATAGTAGCAAGAATTACTTTCTACAAAGTTGCATTTTGATTTTCAGCTATTCGGTAGTCAAGAAAGAAACCAAAAGGAAATGTTTTATATATATGGGATGAAATCAGGTGTAACTTTACACTGCTTGTATTTTCATAAGGATAAACCACTATTTTTGGTCGAAAGATTTTAATTGATATAATATCCCTTAAATAAAAAAAAATATTAGTAACCCTGAAAAAACTATGAAAAGTCTGAAAAATTTACAAATTAGGTGAATTTTATCAAATTTTGGAGAGTTACAAATGTGTTTCTTCAAGTAAGGAGATTTTAAAAAAAAAATTATTCTTCATCTTTGTCATATGTCGCGACCTCACTTGCTGGTCAACATCTAGTTATCTTTAGCCGCCAAAGACAACACCTATATTATATAAGATAATAAAGAAATTAGAGAGAATGTAAACTATAAGATTCAAAAAGCTTGTGAAAGTGATAATTTTATTGCATTGCTATTAAACTAAGTTATATGAAATGGAGTATTCAGCAGCAAAATGTGAGCATAAGCTTAAGTATGACAAAGATGAAAATGTATAGATGGATGAGTTAACATATCCGATTTGACCTATGCACGAATACGCAAGCATAAGTTTCATGCTTGTTTGGGTAATAGCAATGAGATTCTCCACCTATTATTATTATTATTATTATTATTATTATTATTATTATTATTATTATTATTATTATGTTCAATGAAAGCAATGTCTAATATAATAGATAATAAGAAGTTCCAACTAAAGCCACCGAGATAATTTAAAGAGGTGAGAGGAAGGAAAAACGTTGAGCACTTTTCTCACTCAGGTGATCATAAAAATATGCTCTCACTTCTCCCTTCACTTCAATATGAGTATACATAATTATGAAATGGCTTGGATTATGTTATTATATATGTGGTTGTTGGTATGAGCTCATTAAAAGCAGGATAATGTAACGTTTTATTTTTAATATTTGGACAAATTTTAATTTTATTTTTAATGTGTAAAACTTATTATTTTTATTACAAACGTCTTATTTATTTTTTTGGTTAAAATTAAATTTTTTTTTCAAAAATATCATTTTCTCCTTTGTAGTTTTTTAAATACTGACAAAAATCATAATACAATAGTTCTAGTGGTTTGAGAATAAAAATATGAATAGAATAATAGAATTAAGAATAAATAATAATAATAATATTAATAATGAAAAAAATTATTTTTAAAAAAAAAAATTCAATTTTGATAGAAGATAAGATAAAATAAAATAAACATTGAAATAAAAATAAGATGTATTAAAACGTTAAGAACGAAACGAAATCGATGAATTAATATTCATATTGACCTCCTGAAATTATCTTTGTGCTTTTAAAATTTTGATTCATTCAAATTAGTCTTTGAATTTGACATTCGTGACTCACATTAATTCTTACCCTTATTTTTATCATAGAATATATAGTTAACAACATATTAAAATAAATTGACATCTTTCACACTAAACTCTTTATTAATAGTTATCTGATATGGCAATTAAAACTTTTTATCTCAATTTGCTCTTTCTGAAACTTTTGAAATTCTAAATTTCACTTAAAATTTTTAAGAGCTTTATAGAACGCAAATTTATATAAAAAATTTTAATTATCATGTAATTATTAAAAAATCTAACGTGATAATCGTCGACCAATCTCAACACGCCATTAATAATTTTATCGCAGAAACAAACTTATGAACTAATGTGAGTTATGAATGTAAAGTAGGATCCGAATTAAATGAAATAAAATTAAAACTTAACCGAGACATAAAAATTAAAATAATGCTTTATCCTTAGAGATAAGTTATTTTTATTTTTATTTTTTCTAGTTCATTAGCGGTAAATGAAGTTTGATTAGAATCTCGTACTGTCGTACATACTATTTAAATTATTTACCATTTGCAAGTTATAAATTAAAGAATAATTGCAGTTCAAAAGTTCAATCAATTATAAGCATTTAAATATTTTACTAGCTTTTCTTCAATTTGGTTTCACTTTGCATCGCAAGTTAATGGTTACAGAATCTTGGTCTTTATTCCATTCACACAAATGTGACATTGGTTGCTTTTCCAGCACCTCCTAAAACTTAATCTAGCTGTTCAGACTTCAGATTAGTGACTCGTCAAATCAACTAATAACACTTCACCCTTTTTAATTAAGAGTTTGCTAAATTTGACATGCCTATGTAGAAGATCTTGTATCTTATATTCTTATATTCTTATATAAATAATTATTTGATGGATTTTGTTTACAAAAAAGTAGATATGGATAGCTGTTACTCAAAGACTAGCTTTGTCTTCATGTTGGAACTAAAAGAATTATTTATTTATTTCTTTTTATTTTCATAGCATTAGAAACAATTAATAATTTTTTTGGCCAGGGTTGATTAATTACCTTTGGCAAGTGAAAGAAATACTTGTCTATCAAATTAGATAATATCAAAATTGAGTGAGAATTTTAACTCATTTTGAATTATTCTTTAACTTTTTTAAAAATTAAATTTTATATTATGTTTTTTTAAAATATATATTTAAATTTTCATTTATTTAAATATTAAAAAATAAATTAAGTCTGCCAATCATTATTCATACATTATATATTTATATGTATGTATAATATGAGGATGTGGGTCAAAATATCTTTTGCTAGTTTTCTTGATGTACGTGTAGCACGTTAGATACACACAGGGTACATGCAAAAAAGTAAAATGCTCCATTTTTCTATTTCCAATTACAGCCAATTATTCCAACTGGGTTATGTATCATTTGCAACCAAATTCCATCTCATTCTAGCTGTACTTTTTATCATAACCACTTGCTTCCTTGTAATCTACTATTTGATTTGAGACTCGGTCATCAATTTAATGTTTCACATTGATGATTAATTCAAATCATTTTTTGTGTCCGTAGAGAATGTTACAAATAATCATGAGACCTAATACATTTGGATAGTTAATATATATAGTGATTTGTAAGAAAAAATTGTGGTAAAAACCTTTTATCTCAATAAATAATTAATCATTGTTTTAAAGTTATTGATAATGTTAGAAAGACAAAAAAAAAAAGTCAGAATTGACTTATTTAACATTCATTAAATAAGACAAATGATGGTAATTATTTTTTATTAATTATTTTTTATTATCAAATATTTTCGATATCCGGTATATTCTAAATAGAAAATAAATATATTTGAGCGTGTGTAGTTTGCGTTTTTATTGTTTGTTTTTTAAGATTTTATAAAAGAACTGTAAAAATAATAAAATTTATATGAGGCAACCTTGAATAAAATTTAAAAAAAATAAATAAAAAGCAACCTTGAATTCACAATATTAATTGCAAGATGTAAGTAATTGTGAGTTTACTTCACAATTACCCACAAGTTAATACCTAGCTACAAGTAAGCAAAGTAATGAACTCTTACTTCTTATCCTTTAATTAGATGCCAAATCTCTTAATCTAATCAAGGTTAGATCCCTTGATAAGCCTTAAAAGAATAATAGTGATGAGCAACTTTATTATTGAAGGTAGAAAATTGATTTGGATCACATGAAGCAATGTTTGAAAACCCAAAGGAATAGCTTTATTATCCTAATTTGTTCTTTCGTTTAGGGGTGTGCAAAGAAGTAGGAACAAAATAAAAGTAGCATATATATACTATTTGCTATGGACCAACAACATAGCAAATCCATGTTATGTTACCCACTTGTACTAGAATCAAAACACATGCTAAGGTCCCCCTATAAAGTGGGACCCTTTACATTACATTCTCAAATTTCTCACATGTAATCACATGATGGTATGGAATACCATCTCCATTGTCAAAAAATTAATCACCGGAAAACCACAATTTAGTTTTATTTTGCAAGAAAGAGACATCAAAATTCACAATAAACACAACCTACACCCCCCTCCCCCCCTTCCCTCTTTTGCAAGTCAAGTTTTGAAATTAAAAGGAAAATCATTACCCAACTCAATAACCAAAAACTTTTTAAGCCGAAAAGGACATAAGCCACAACAAATGCCAACTTGCATGTCTTAATTTAAACAAAAGTATTATTTACATAACTAATGAAGGTTGATCTGTGCTAAATAAATAATTTTTAGTTAGTAATTCGTGTATAAAATTTGTAATTTTAATTTAAAAATTGATCATTTTTGACATACTTTATAATTTTTAAGTAGAAACAAAAATAAAATTCACAGAAAGAATAATTAAAGTACGTAGTATAATTTGATAATTATTCATATGAAAATATTTTCATATAAAGATGATAATTGAGATATGAACATGTATTATATCTTATCTACTGTAAAACTATTCATAGTATTAAAAAGAGATTAGAAATGAGATTTATCAGTTCGCCATAAAATCATATGAAAATAGTGTACCTATAAGAATTTTGACGATCAAATCAATTTAGGGTTTAAGAGGTATAAGAATTAGGGTTAAAAAAGATACCTCAAGAAGACTTTCACCTTGTATTTATATTTTTTAGTGACTAAAGATCTAAAAAGAATTTCTATTTAATTCTCTCCTGATTGATGGATACATTTTTTATTTGGACGTGTTCGTCCTTAAATGAGCCGTTTACGCACGACCTAGAGTCGTAACAATATTAAATATTTTAGTCAAATATATTAAATCATATGGAAACATACTCATACGAGTAATTTTCAATTAAGTATTTTAATAATAATTTGTTGGACATGTTTTTGTTGTCCCAATAGCACTGTCCTAATTTAAATTACAAAGGGGCATTTTGGCCAAGAAAAGTACCAACCATTAACAACCTTATATATCACTAGTTTTACTTTACATAAAACTTTATGTGTATATATATATAACCACACTACCAGACATCAAAATTCCAAGCATTCCTGTACCTAACTAAGAATTGGCCTATCAGCATCCATGGCAGAGCTTGAGAATCCAAGTGTGATGCCAAAGGTGGTAGCTTTCCTCTCTTCTCTGCTCAAAAGGGTAGCTGAATCCAATGATCATAACCAGCAACAACTCTTGCATCAGAAGATCTCTGTCTTCCATGGATTAACAAGACCAACCATATCAATTCAGAGCTATCTTGAGAGGATTTTCAAGTATGCAAATTGTAGTCCTTCTTGCTACATTGTTGCATATGTTTATCTTGATCGATTCACTCAGAGACAACCCTCTTTGCCAATCAACTCCTTCAATGTTCATAGGTTACTAATTACCAGTGTTATGGTAGCTGCTAAATTCATGGATGACATGTAAGTATCTTAATTATTAATTAATGTTAATCATGAATTATTGGATGATCAAGTTTACTACTTTCTTTCAAGTTTCAATGTTCCTTTGATGAGCATGTTTAACAAAAATTATGGGGATTCTTTAATTTGATGGTGTTAGTTATAGATACACCTAATCATATGAAAGCATGTGTTTTGAAAATCCTTGTTTCTCAATGTTAGATTTTGAATTATTTCACCTCTAAAGATATGTTTTTTGGCATTAAGGTAGAAATAATAATTAATAATAAAATTATATATAGTAAGAGTTTATCCATGAAATTTTACACATCATTCTTTTTACTCTGAAAAGGCCTAGATAGATCTTGCATTTTGTTACCCTATTAATCAAAACTTATTGAATTTTTATTTTCTACCATAATTATATAACACAAAGTTGTAAATTTGATAAAGACCTTACTTGTTTAAAGAATATAATGTTTCTTGTGAATAATACCATATGTCCAGGCTGGATTACCATTAGACAGAGACAACCCACCCATGTGACCCCACCATTTTATTGCATGCACCCTAGCATCTACCTTTTGTGTACAATGATTTATCAAATTCTCAAATTAAATATATATATAATTTTGGAGTTGAATTAGCATAGAGACATCCAACTTAAAAGGGACAAATTATATCATTAATGGTTGGCATGCTAATATCTTAAATTAAAAACAAAATATAAAAAAATCACATTCTATTCAACAACAAATTAAATATGATATTTCTACAATTAAAATATTATCTGACATTTTTTTTATAAATACACAATTATAATGTGGATCTCGTTTATTATATATCTTTCTCAACTTTATTTTCTTTTCTACTTTTTAAAATTGATCACTTTTTTTTACTATAATTACCAACTATTTATTTATTAACTTTTTGAAGATAATTGCTTTACAAATATTTTTTTTAAAAGGAGTGCTAGGGGAACCACAGTTTTTGTGATTTATAGCCATCAAATGACCATAATTTTAATGATGTGAAATTTGTGTGAGATTTTATCCAATAGCTCACTTTTTTTTGCTGGTTATATGCTAACCAGAATTTAATAAAGTTGCTCGCCTCCTAGACTTTTCTTTTTTTTTTAATTCAAAAATTGCTGACCATGTGATTTGAAATCAACAGGTACTACAACAATGCTTACTATGCAAAAGTTGGAGGAATCACCACAATAGAGATGAACTTTCTTGAGGTTGACTTCTTATTTGGTTTAGGGTTCCATTTAAATGTGACACCTGGCACATTCCAAGCATATTGTGCCCATCTCCAAAAAGAAATGCTTATGATGCAACCTCAGCTGGATTTTGAAAATTCTTCTTCCCTAAGTTTAGGAAAATCTCTAAAAACCCATTTGTGCTTCAATGATGATGAATCTTCCCATCAAAATCAACAGCAGCAACAACAACAACAATTAGCTGTTTGATATTTTAAATTTTATTTTCATGCATTTTCTCAATGCTTGTGTAGTATGTAGTATATTGATTAGTTGTAGTTGAAGATGTAGTAGTGTGACAATGCAATTACATATTGGCAAAAATTAATTATAATTTAGTTGTGGACTACTTTGCTAATTTGCTTACTTCTCACATTCTCTATCCAATTCTTTCTTCTTTTTTATCTTTTACCAAATTTAATAATATTTTTTTTAACTCTTTTTGCATCTCTGAATTTCTTGTATGAAGCATTCTTGGCAATGTACAGATAATTGTTGTCTCTTCTTTACAGTCTGGCTAGAAAAGTCTTTGAGTATAATAATAATTTAATTCGTTGTATCTTCTTATCCACCACTATTGGAATTTTTAAATACAATTTGCAATTGCATTGTTTTTGTTATTGTAATGTAAATAAAAGGAAAGAAATTTAGAAACATACACCAACTGAACTACTACTTGGGATATAATTAATAAAAAAAAAATAAGAATAAAACATACTTTTTGTCCTTGAAGTTTATTAAAAATTTTAAAAATATTTTTAATTTTTATTTTGTTCTAAAAATTTTCGAATTATATCAAAAATATCCTGACGGCTAATTTTTTAAAAAATTTAAAACTAATTTAACAATAATTTCACAAGGTAAAATTGAAAATTTAGTTATCAGGATATATTTAATTGTCATGTATTATTATTAGATTGATCTTAAACTTTCTGAAAATTTAGTTATGAGAATATATTTGATACAAATCGAAAATTTTAAGAACAAAATTAAAACAAAAAAAATAAAAAATATTTTTAAAATTTTTGACAAATTAAAAAAAAATATATACTTTACCCAAAAAATTAAAAAAACTACCATGATTGAAATAATCTTATATACCATTAGGTTATTATAGTACATGATGCACTAAAATCAATATAACGTATCATAATAATATTATCCCAAAAAAAATGTAACGTGCTTAATTTTGTAAATATTTATTTTTGGTGGGTACATAAGCCAGTTTGGCCGAAAGGGGACAAAAGAATGATGTGCACAGTACATTAAGAGGTACCATTTTAATTTGATGTATTTATTTGTTTGTTTGTGTTTTTTATTTTAATTAATTAAATTAATTTATTGGCTAGGGAAGACAGATTGTGGTAATTGACAGTTGTTTGTGTGTAAGTGTTGATTGATGAGAAGAGAAGGAAAGAACATGTGCAATAATTTATAATAGAGAACCAGAATTTATGGTTGGTGGTGGAGAGAGAAAGAAACCAAAGTTGCAAAGTGTTATTTGGAGTGCCGGCACCAACCACAAACCTTCACTGTTTGGTCGGTTTCCCTTTTTTCTTCTTCTTCTTTGCTATTTAGAATGGTTGACACCAATCTATTTTTTAGATTTAAAATTCATGAGCCATATAAAAAATCTTTTTGTGGATATTGAATATAAATATCTACGGAATGTGCTTATAAAAAAATTAATTATTTTATTAGTTTTTATAATTTATTAAATTTATAATTAAATTATTATGTTTTTCTTTTGAATTAGTCATTACGTTATTTTTAATTTTATAATTAGATTTTTGTTAATATAAAAATATTAAAATTAATAGAATATTTTTTTTACAAATTAAAATTATCTCAAATCAAGAATTTAACTAAATCTTTGATCACATATTGTTTTAAAAAAATATTTCATTAATTATTTTAACATTTTTAATACAAAAAAATTTAATTATTTCAAAACTAAAAACAGTAATGTAAGAACCTAATTAAAAAAATACAAAAATTTAATTATAAATTTAGTAAAATTATAGAACTAAAAGAATAATTAAATAAAAAATTGTTGTAAAGGTAAAGAAAACTTAAATTGCTGTACTTATTATCAATCATATTCAATAGTATTGAAGTTTTAATTTTAACAACTCCATAATTTTTATACATTTTCATGCTACTAGTAACATACAACTTGAGATGGAAGCAAGGCGAATTGAGTAAATCCTAGTCAAAGTTAAATTTATTTCATGAAAATTAAATCCGATTCACAATTTGACTCGTTTACAATCGTGTAGAATTGTAAAGTTTAAGTTAAATTTACCATAAATTCATAAACTTATATAAATTCATGATCAAATTTAAATAAAATGAATATAGACATATTAGCATAAACTAAAAATATAAAATAAATACTTGTTAGAAACAAGAGATCAACCTAAGAAAAGTGTTTTTGTGTATTGTTCAGTGTGATCAAAGGTATAATATATAAGGGGTATTTATAGGTACTAGATAAATCAAAGTAATAAAGGCATAAAATCCTACAATTAATAAATAAATATGCTATACAAATATAAACGATACTAATATAAATTGATTCTAATGATTCTCTAACATCCCCCCTCAAACTCAAGTGGGAGCTAAGGATATCAGCTTGAGTTTGGATAACAAAGTCCGAAAACGAGTCGGGTGATGAGCTTTCGTGAAGATATCAGCAGTCTGATCCAGTGTTCCAACAGCAATGAACCAAACAGCATCAATAAGGATACGTTGCCGAACAAAGTGACAATCAATCTCAATGTGTTTGGTGCGTTCATGAAACACATCATTATGGGCAATCTGAATAGCACTGCGGTTATCACAAAAAATATTAGTAAGGAATGACTGAGGAGCACCCAGATCTTCGAGAAGCCAATGAATCGAGATAACTTCAGCAGTAGTGTCAGCGAAGGCACGGTACTTAGCTTCTGTGCTTGAGCGAACAGTGAACGTTTGCTTCTTAGCACGCCAAGAAATGAGAGCGTCGCCAAGAAACAAACAGTAACCAGTAGTAGAACGACGATCAGTGGGATCACTAGCCCAATCAACATCGAAGTATGCTTGAAGAGTTAAAGAGGAATGGGCAGAAAAATAAAGGCCATGAAATAGAGTGCCTTGATGTAGCGAAGAATGCGAAGAACTGCCGCATAGTGAGTAGTACAAGGAGCTAACAAGAACTGGCTAAGGACATGAACTGGATAGGCAATGTCTGGTCGGGTGACAGTCAAGTAGACGAGACCTCCAACTAACTGTCGATAGAGAGTCGGATTATCCAAAACAATGCCATCTATAGGGGTAAATCGAACATTAGGCTCAAGAGAAGTAGACTCAGTGCGACTATCTGTAATCCCAGCGCGAGCAAGAAGATCTGAAGCATACTTAATTAACCTGAGAGAGATAAATGCCATCATTTGTGGAGATGACCTCGAGACCAAGAAAATAGCTGAGAGAACCAAGATCTTTTATCTCAAAGGTACGGTGAAGTGAGGCCTTGAGATCAGAGATACCATCAACATCATCTCCAGTAATGATCATGTCATCAACATACAAAAGTAGAAGAACAACTCCACGTTCGCTTTTACGAATGAAAAGGGCATTCTCATGAGGACTAGAAGTAAAACTAAGACTACATATGGTAGTGCTGAACTTGTCAAACCATTCACGAGGAGCTTGCTTAAGTCCATAAAGTGCCTTACGAAGGAGACAAACCTTACTAGAAGGACAAGGATATCCCGGAGGTGGTTTCATATAGACTTTCTTTTTCAAATCCCATTAAAAAATGCATTATTCACATCCATCTGACTGAGAGACCATTTTTTAATCGCGGCAATGGCAAGGAGAGCTCTAACAGACATAAGGCAAGCGACAAGAGCAAAAGTCTCTTCATAATCAATACCATACTCTTGCGTACAACCTTGAGCAACCAAACGTGCCTTATAACGGTCAATAGAGCCATCAGAGCGAGTCTTGATCTTGTATACCCATCTACTGCCCACAACTTCCTTATCAGAAGGAGGATCAACCAAATCCCAAGTGTGTGCTTTTTCAAGTGTCTGTATTTCTTCCTGCATTGCTTGTTGCCAATTTGGATTTGTGGAGGCTTCTCTGAATGACTTAGGTTCAAGAAGATGAGGAGGTGGATTCCTTACCTTAGAAGAACGAGTGGGAGGAGGAGGCATGACGGTAGGAGCGGGATCGCCGTCCAGGCTGGAATCATCGGGAGATGGAAAAGGCAGAAGAGCAGGGGCCTCGAGGGATGGACTTGGGGTAGACCCCCTATAGTATCATCACTAGGAAAGAGATCAACATTTGGGTTAGTAAAAAACTGTGATGGAGTTGAAGGAATGGACTCAAAAGAGAAAAAACTAGAGAACATGTGATGCTCCCAGAAGACAACATGACGAGATATACGAATACGGCAAGAGATAGGATTCCAACAACGATAACCCTTATGTTCAGAAGCATAACCAAGAAAACAACACATGCGAGCCCGAGGTTCAAGCTTATTGTGTCCATGAGGCTGGAGAAGAACAAAACAGACACAACCAAAAACATGGAGAGAACTATAATCAAGAGAAGTACGATAAAGACGCTCAAAGGGAGTAGTGTTACCAAGAACAGAAGAAGGGAGTCTATTGATAACATGAACAGCAGTGAGAACAGCTTCACCCCCAAGCACGCTCAGGACAGGAAGAGGAAATAAGTATCGCAGGACAGAGTCAAGAATATGACGGTGTTTACGCTCAGCTCTTCCATTTTGTTGAGAGGTACCAGAACAAGAAAACTCGGACAAAGTACCCTGTTCAACGAGAAAATTTAAAAGTTTGGAGTCACGATATTCCATAACATTGTCACGTCTGAAAATTTTAATGACCTTTGAAAACTGAGTTCGAACCATAGTGGCAAAGTTAATATAAATCTGAGGCAACTCATGACGATTAGTCATCAAATAAACCCAAGTAAAATGTGAATAATCATTAATAAAGACGACAAAATATCGAGCCCCTCTCATAGAAGCGGTGGGAGCGGGCCCCAAACATCAGAATGAATAAGATCAAAAGGAGAGCAAGCAATAGAGGAATTATTATTAAAGGATAAGGCAGGTTGTTTTGCAGTGCGACAATAAATGCAATCTAAAGACTCATTTTGAACTTGACCTAAAACACCCGTAGATATAAGAGGACACAATTTTCCTAAGGAGTTATGGGCAAGACGACGGTGCCACAAGTGAAGAGTAGATGGAGAGGAAACAACACAGAGATTTGACGTAGAGGGAACATGAAGGTCCTCGAGCTCAAAGAAACGTCCGACCTTACAACCAGTCCCGATGATCTTTCTCGTCCGACGATCCTGCACACGACAACCAGAAATAAAAAAAGTGACATCAAAACCGAGTTCAACAAGCTGACCGACAGAGATAAGATTAAAATTCAATTTTGGAATAAAATAAGTATTAGAAAGATGAATATTGGACTGTGAAATAATCCCATGATGTGTTGCATGCAAGAGGGAACCATTAGCAGTATTGACAGAAGGTGTGTTGAGAGATGTGGAAGGGGTGGACTCAGTAGCAGTAGAGGCAGGCACATGCAGAGAGTTGTTGGGACGAGGTTGATACTTGCTCTAATCTGAACGTGGTGGTCTAGTAGGATAGGTAGCAATCAAGTGACCCGAGAGCTTACAATAATGGCAGAACAGTTTCGGGCAATTAGAGCCAATGTGGCCTTTTTGTTTGCACTTACGACATTCAATAGAAGGACAGTCAGAGAAGGAATGCCCAGGCCGGTTACAGTTTCGACAGATTTTGCCCTTTCTGTCGGTGGCAGCAAAGACGGTTTCACTTTTAGAACGAAGCAATCCCAAGCGTGTTTCTTCAGACTTAAGACGAGGAAGAGCATCTTCAAGACTCGGCAAGAGATTCTGATGAAGAAGAGAAGCCCTAACCAGCTCATAGTCATCAGTAAGTGCCATAAGAAATTGGATGAGACGTGTCCGGTTCTGATAATCCTCATATGCCTTAGCATCAGCGGGATATTTAAGAACAGGCTCACAAGAGGTCAACTGATCCCAAATAATCTCCATCTGAGCAAGAAAATAAAAAATTGCTTGGCCACGTTCTTGCTTAAGGCTATGAAGTTCCTTAAGCAGTTGGTACTGATGAGAGAGATCAGAAATAGTGTAACATTTTGCCAAATGATCCCATACCTCTTTAGCAGTTTCAAAACACCCAAACTGTAAATGAATTCCAGGAGTAGAAGTGTTGCGGAACCAAGTGATAATCTGATGATTTTTACTATCTCAATCTTCCAATTTCTCTACAAAGTCCTTCTTAGCATCCTCCTTGGATTTGGAGGCACCATCTTTGGATTTGTCAGTCACATTTGGCTTAACAGGACAGGCAATATCACCAGTCACATATCGCCATAATTTTCGCCCTTTAAGAAATTCTCGCATAGCTTCAACCCAATGTGCATAGTTGGAGCCATTAAGGATAACAGGGATAGGCTGAAAGACATCCGGTTTTTCCATAGTAATAGAAATAATAGCAAAAGGGAGAAGAAACTACAAATTCGGGGCAGAAAACGAGAAAACAAAGCGCAAAATCGGAAAGAGCTCACAAAAAAAACCTTAGGGAGGGTCCCGCTTGTCAGCCACGTCAGCGAAACGATGACACGTGGCGGCACCTGAGGAGAGGAGCGAGATGACACACTGGCGGTGAGGTGGAACGCGGGTCAACTAGCGGACCGGGTCGGGTTGTTCGCGGGTCACTGGATATCAAGGATAGCTTGCGTTGCGACACGTGGAAGCGCCAGGATCGTGCGATCGGCACCAAGATCCAACGGCTGCTGAAGCTTCTGGAATGAGAAACAATGGAGGTGGGCATAGCAAGGTTCCAGCGGCGCGTGAGGGCGCGTCCGGAGGCTTCTGGCGGCGTTAGAAACATGACGAAGAGAAGAACACTATGATACCGGAGGTGACGAACCAAAGCGTCGGAAATAGATCGAAAAACAAGAGCAAAGAGGCACTGTCGGAAGAGAAAAATAAGGAGACTATGAACAAAATTTTATTGAAACAAAAACTTTAGACTCTTGATACCATGTTAGAAACAAGAGACCAAGATGAGGAAAGTGTTTTTGTGTATTGTTCAGTGTGATCAAAAGTACAATATATAAGGGATATTTATAGGTGCTAGATGAATCAAAGTAATAAAAGCATAGAATCCTACAATTAATATACAGATATATTATACAAATATAAATAATACTAATTGATCTAAATTGATTCTAATAATTCTCTAACAATACTATATATTAGCAAATTTTATATAATAAATAATATATATAATTTATAAGTTGTTAATAAATTGAATTGGAGTTGATTTACGAGTTAGCCAAACTCACTTCCTATTCTATTTACAGCTCAGCCTCTTCTAATAATTTTCAATGCCGACGCTACGTTTGGGAGCTTTGCATTTCTATTTTAATTTAATTCAACTAAAAGTGAATGATTGAATGAGGAACCGACACTATATAAGTATATATGTTTTAATTTACTGGCAAGCTTTTTTGCTTTGAAACTAATGAACTAAAAACTAGTCTTGCTTGCCTTTTATTTATTTTGTTCGAGTCTAAAATATTTTATATTTAACTCTCATATTCAAAAATATTATTTAAAAAAATAATTCCAACCTTACTATCTTTAGTATAAATAAAAAATAGAAGTAGATAATGGTCAAACGAGCTTATTCTACATAATATTTTGCTGCATTGCATGCTCTTATTATATTACCATTCCATATTTAAGTGTTCTCACTTATATCAGCTTCTTTCCACATATATATATATATTCTCTTGCTGGATCTATAAGCTATTCCAATAACACCACCATTGGTGAGGGGTGACTGATTATTAAACACAGAAAAGTTATCTAAATACGCGAAGATATGTAATATAATTAAAATACTATCATTTTAATTATTATGATTTTCATCACTCATTACATACTTATTATCAAATTCTAAGTCCTTGTCATCATTGATTTTCAATTAAATATTCCCACCAAGTATTTAAAAAAAAAAATTAGCCAAATTCATGAGAAAAATTGAGCTTAAATGATTATTATTTTATATATATATATATATACAAAAATGTTTCATTCTTTAAATTTTTTAAGTACTTTATTAATTAAGCAATTTTTAATTATTTATTTATTATACTTTATATTAATAGTTTAAAATTAAAATAGAATATTTCAAGTTAATCATTTTTTTAAAGAAAATTACAAAAATAAAAATTCAAAACTTACTAATTTATTTATTATTTCTAATAACATATATTTTTGAAAAAAGGACAAATAGGTCTCTGATCTTTTGTCCTGCAGACATTTTCGTTCCTGACCATTGAAAAATACTTTTAAGTCCCTAACCTTTACAAAATTTGGACGAATCAGTCCCTGATGGAGATATTTGGACGGATCAGTCCCTGACGGAGGCATTTGGATAGAGGAACTGATTCATCCAAATTTTGTGAAGGTCAGGGACTTAAAAGTATTTTTCAATGATCAGGGACGAAAATGTCTGCGAACAAAAAGTCAAGGACCTGTTTATCATTTTCTCTATATTTTTTAAAGGGTTTGCCTAATGCCTATAACATTTCTCTACTGCAATGGGTATAGCTATTGTTTTCGGCAATTGATGGATTTGCGTGATGGAAAAAGAATTCTAGGAAAATGGTTGCTTAACTTTCACATGTTAGAAATAATTAAATCATATAAACTCTAGTTTTAATGAGACGGAAGATATAGAATTTAATTGGTGGAAACGACTTCCCTTGAATTATATTAAGTCACGTTTGGTTTTCTGTCTTTTTCTTTTTCCATGGCTCAAAGTTTGGTTTTGCAATCGTTGGAAAATAACATTGCTATAGTAGATATTAATTACGATAGCCAATGTTTGCTAAAGTTCTTTGGCTATGATGATGGTGGTTGAAACCACCGCAATATGAACCTTTCCGATTGTTATTCATTAACCAAACATTAGCGTAGCCATATTTAATTGACCAAATGAGAGTGCCACATATAAAATTATAAAGCCATGAAGGGGCACCCTATGAATTGAACCGTACACGATTGCTTTGGAAATGAGTTTGCTATAAATCTAACCAAGTTTGGTTGGTTTAGGGTAGCTAACTAAGTGTGAGGGTTCGAATTCCGTTTTGTGGATACAGCAATTCATCGACTAATAACAAATTTTTAAATAGAATTTAGTATCGGAACGGATTAGTCGTTGACTTATCGCACTGAAAAATATCGTAAGAAACCAAAAAAATAAGTTTAGATAAATCTTTTAGATATTTTGTACTTTATCCTTCTCATAAATTCAAACACTAATGCATTGTTTGGATATAAGATGAAAAAACATAGAAAAAAGAAAATGAGAAGAAAAAAATAATTTTTTTTTGTTTGAATGAAAAAAAATGAATGGAAAGAAAATAAAGAAAAAATATTTTTTTTGTTTGGATGAAAGAAAAAGTAAGAAGAGAAAAAATTATAACAAAATAAAATTACATTAATACTCTTATCTATATTATATATAAATTATAATTAATTAATGTAATTATAAAGGATAAATTTATAATTTTATCTTTATTTGCACATTTTTCATTAATTTTCTTCTTTTTTTTTTTAAAAAAATGTAGATCCCACATTATTTTTTTCTTTTTCACTCAATTTCTTTTCTCATCTAAACAAGGAAAAATTTATTTTCATTTATTTTTTTTCCTTACATTATTTTCTCTTTAAACTCCTTGATCTAAACAATGTGTAAGTTATTACTAAATTTAGAATGTAAAAAAATAATTGTTATGAGAAGGAAGGAGAGTATTATTAAAAGAATTTAATTATATAAATAATAATTATATATTATTATATTATCAAAAATACTAATTTTTAAACTTATTACTTAAAAAGTCTTTTGAATGTATGAATCTAATTGAATAATTTTATAAAATTATATATATTGTTAGTATATTAAAATTAAATTTTTATTAAAAAGTAAAAAATAAATATTTATTATCAAAATAAATACAGGAGAATGTTCACAACTAACATTTTGGGTGAAAAAACTTTAGAAATTTTCTAATATTAGCTTTTTTTTTTCAGGAATATTAGGTTAAATGCAAGAAAAAGAATGTCAACTTATTTCAAAATTTTGGTGAATGACACAATTTAGAACAAAAAGGCTTGCGTTTCTGGACCCAAAACAAATATGGATCCTATCAAAGAAGACTAAGCCCAGTCAACTTATCATGTGATTTTTTAATTTTATTTGTTTTTCAATAATGTATAGTATGTGATATTGGATAATTTTCAGTTTTCACTTTTCAGTTTCACATGTGACTGGTAGATTGCTGTTCCATTTACAGTATTAAAAGATATTCCAGCTACACTTTTAACATTTTTTTATTGACAATTGGTATCAGATCAACCAACTAGATATAATTGAGATTGTGAAATATCAGTAATGTTAGAGAAAAAATAATTTAAAATTATTTTATTTAACTTAACATCTATAATTTTATGAATATAACCTTTAAAATTATATACTTATTATATCTAATATTATATATTTTAGAAATAATCAATAAATATCTAATATTTTATACTAATCTAAGAGGTTGCGGATTCGAGTTTCCCTATCTTTAGTAAAAAAAAAACTAATTAGATATAATTGAGATCATAAAATATATTTATTATATCTAATATTATATATTTATTTTAGAAATAATCAATAAATATAAAATAAGATAAATTTAAATTGATTTAAGGCAGTAACAAAGACCATCCATGTGACCAGCACTTCAAGTGAACTACAAAATCTTCATTGAAGCAATTGTATGAACTAATTTTTGTAACAAGAATCACCAACCACACATGACTTTCATGGTTTGTTTTTCTTCCTAGAACTAACCAACATGCCACAAATTCTATAATCTAAAATTAACCCAACATAACAAAGATCAACCATGACCTAAGCTTAATTCATTGTGATGAGGAGTATATTTCCTTAACAATAAGCCAAAAATAGAAGCCGAAATTCTCAAAACAAATGGACCAGCAGCAGTAACTAGAACATAACGAAATCTAACAGAATTCCCAGGTGTGACAGCAAAAACAGAGGAACCATAAGTGACAGCCATAGAAATAGTTGCAACCCAAATCTCAAAATTGAAAGGGAACTTATGTGTAAGTGACAGAATTACCAAGATTGAATTTGAGAAAGCCAGAGTGTTGAAGATGAGAAAAACATAATAAGCTTTCTTCTGAGAAGCATAGATTGCTCTTCCTGCTTTCTCACCATCTTGCCAAACACCACCTGGAGGATTAATCCCAGCTTGGAATGTAACTGCTGCCACCAAAGTGAAGATTATTAGAAGAATGTTTCTAATGTCACTTGGTGTGTCTTTTCCTTCTTCATACTGAAAATATTTGAACCAATTTTTTCTTATACCAATTGGAATAACCATTTTTTTTGCATGTGCAATGATCAATTGGGTGCCTTATATATATTTCAACAAAGAAACTTTTAAGGGAGAGTGTATGTAGTAGTTTCTTATTTTCTTGGTCATTGAGGAAATTTCTTGGTTGAGTCGTGGACCAACTTTAAGCGTAGAATATTAGTGTAATGATGAATTGGTCACTGAGGAAATTTCTTGGTTCCAAATTTGAAACAGACCTATGTAGTGGACTACGTAAATTTCTTGTACTACTAACTAAAACCCAGACTCGGTCAAATTAAATAGAAAAGACCAAACCAACTTAGGTTAGTTGAATTAGTACTTCATAGGCTCAAATCTTATTGTCTTGTGTATGCAGCAAATTTTTAAATAGAAATTTGATCTAAAATCCTTTACAGTTTGATTTATGGATTGAGAAATACTATGTATGTTGCATGTATAAGGTAGGAATTGAACTTTTGATACTTATTTTAAGTAGAATAGCAAACTAACCACTAGAACAATTTAAATAAGTCTGTCACAAAAAAAAATATTTCAAATGAGTTAATTCTTGTTCATTTTTGGGATGCCTATAATATCTTTTAATTCAGTAGCCCAAAACTAATTCGTCGCGGATCTGAACTCTATTTAAAAGTCTGTCGGGTCAATAAATTGTTGCATACATAAGGCAGATGAGTGAGCTGACCAGTCAACCATCCCAAGTTGAATAATTCTTGTTAAGTTTATTCAGGCCTCGTCCTCCTTTGAAGCCCAAACCGACCATAAGCCCAATTTCCGATGCCAAAAAAAACAATGCAAAACCCCTTTCTTCTTGTCATCCCTGCACAGCAAAACCCTACACAGATCTTCCTAACAGTTCTTTGGAAGAACGAAAGAAGGAATCATCACCCAACTCAATCACAGACAACAGAACAGAACTGTTTCATAACCAATTCCTCCCTCCTCGTACCTGATCGAAACTCAAAACCCTAAAAAAAGTACAGTAATGGCGGGTGGTAGGTTCCGCGAGCTCTTCAAAAAATACGGCAAAGTAGCATTGGGCGTTCACTGCAGTGTCTCCGCCGCTTCCATCAGTGGCCTCTACGTTGCAATAAGGAACAACGTTGACGTCGAGTCCGTGCTCGAAAAGTTTCATATGGGTGCTGTTTCGGATAAAGAAGACCATAATTCTGATAACCCTAACCTTAATTCCTCTTCTTCCGTTGATTCCGTTGACCCTGTTATGGTCAACGGTGCTGACGACGAAGAGAAGCCCAGGAGTAGGACCGCGCAGCTCGCTGCCTCTGCCGGCGGCGCCTTCACGCTCGCTCTGCTATGCAACAAGGCGTTGTTCCCGGTTAGGGTTCCGATCACCGTTATGCTGACGCCGCCAATCGCGAGGTTCTTGCGGAGTAGGAACATCATCAAGAGTATTTGAATTAGGGATTTTGATTTTGTGCTGCTATGTGATTTTTATAGCTGGATTTTGTTGATTTTTGAGAATTGCATGAGGACTAAGGGTTTTACTGGGGTTTTAACTCCAATTTCCATGGAATTCATTGCAATATGAAAATTTTCATTTTTGATTAAAAAAAAAGGGGGGCAATTACATCTTGATATTTATGACTTTTGTCTTGTTGGATTTGTGGTTCATGATTGCAGAACTTGGGAACGGAATAACATGTGAAATATTTATCAATAAAGCCCTGTAAGAAGTAGTTTTTCAACTTACCAGCTTCGAATGCGTATCTTTCTGTGTTACAGTAGTAATTTTGAGGAGAGTTGGATAGTTCTCAATAATGCTAGGTTGGAATGCTTGAATTATAGATGCTACAATATTTTGTTCTTATTAGTTTGTATTTTGTGGACATGATTAGAGATTTTTTATGAGGATAGGTTATTTGCTTCCAAGTTTCAACTTGGTGATCTTCAAGCTACTTATCTATGTTCACTTCATAGTTTTTGATGTGCTGCTTTCTTTGTTGATTGGTTATTGCTCCTCATCAGCTCCTGGCTACTATCTTTCAAAAGGGTGGTCCGAATTTGCATAGGAATGTTACAATGTGATAAGTAGAAATGAGGGATTTTGGCAGTTTTAGTATGAAGTAGTTGGAAAGATCAATGGATGAATAGCTTTACTCACCATGTCCCCTTTGTTTTAAATTCTGAAACTCGGTTTCTATAGCGGCATAGCCTGAGAGAACTAGATTTGGTATGGGCCGGTGACTGTGAGTGAATGAATGGCTGGAGCGTTCTTCCCAAGTTTATAATTTTGTATCTGTGTTTATATAAACCCCTTCATATATTTAAATGCTGATCTCTCTGTAAAGTAAATTATGGTTCTATTTCTTAGTATGGTAATGCTAGGGAGACCAAAAAAAGCCAAAACTTGACTTATTTAGTATTTGTTAATTGTTGACAATTAATAAATACTAAATAAGACAAGTTTCGACTTTTTTGGCTTTTTTTTTGTCTCCTTATCATTATTGTTCTTAGTAAGTTTTACTTTTGGAAGTCCATCTCTTATGCAAGTTCTTTTTGGCTTCCCTTGTGGTAAAATTTGGATTTGCCTTTGCCAATTACCAATCACCGTTGCTTGAGTGGATCAGATGATCCTTGCCTCCTCCCATACAGGCAAGTTTGTCAAATCCGAATCCTTATTTGTTCCAAATATATTCTTTCCTAATCTATGTCTATCTTCTTGATCTTCTCTTGTTCTGGGACTTTGACTAATCTTACCTGTATGACAGTATTATACTCTTAAAATGATTGTAATTGAAGTATTCAAAGCAATTAAGTGTTACAGCAAGAATGTTAAGAATGTTCTTTATCTAAATAGGGCCGCAAGATTATGTTTTTTTTCTTAAATGGAAGCAACAAAGAACCGATTTATGTTAAGCCAAAATGAATGCCCTTCTTTAATCCCTTAGATTAGATGTTCCTTCGTTGGAAAGCAGCTAATGCTTATTTAGACGTCAATATCTTTTTGGTGCATTTTTTCTTTATTTAGAAAACTGCAGTGTTATGGTTTAGAAGCTTTAAGTTATCCATTTCAGGTTAATAATGTTATGGCAGAGGCTTCCAAACCGGTGCCAAGAAGAGAAGCATCACACTGACAATTTAGATGTTCTAATATAAAAACGAGCTAATGTTTGATGAAAATTTTGGACAAGAAATAAGAACATTTACATTGTATCAATGGCTAACACTAGCCAAGATTCTGATTTTGTGTGACCATTATAGGTCAGGCCTTTTTCTTTAATCAGAATATAGGTATATGAGAATTTCTCTCCATTTTTTTTAACAATTGAGATAACAATTGAGAAAGTAAAATGTGATCTTTCACCATTAATTTTATAAGTGGGACTAAGAATAAATATAAGAGAGGGAGCAATAAAGAGTTAGAGATCACACTTTATATTGTCAATTTTTTTTAGGTTAAATTACACAGTTAGTCCCTACACTTTCAGTGAAATTGCAAATTGGTCCCTACAGTTTAAAAGTTTGTAATTGGGTCCCTGAAGTAAATTAAATTTTATAATTGGTCCCCACTAACGTTTAGCGTGAATAGAGACGTTAAATATTGTTATTTTACTAGAATGCCCTTATCTCTCATAACGTTCTAAAGAGTCAGAGTGAAAGAGAAGATAACGATCTCTCACAGCGTTCCTCCAGTATCTGTGTCCCTTTGTTAGGGTTGAAGGTTTTTTTCGAGCTGTGATGGACTCAACCCAATTGTCCGAAGGAAGCTCAACATCTAGGAGTATGAACAAGAGAAGACATCGATGCTTCTGTGGGGAAGAGATGGTGGTGCTCTCGTCGTCCTCTATGAATAGCCCAGGTAGGAGATTTGTTGCTTGTTGTAAATTACCAAAGTGTAATTTTTTTTTTAGTGGATTGATAGAGAGGAAGAGGTGATGGGAAAGGGGAGAAGGACTCACTGCTTTTGTGGAGATCTGCTGACATTCCGAACCTCCAGTACTGTGATGAACCCAAATAGAAGATTTATATCGTGTCCCAGTAGAAGATGCAAGTTTTTTGAATGGATTGATGAAGAAGACATGGCTGGGGCTCAATCTCAATGCACCCAACACAGAAATCAAACGGAGGGATGCTCAAAACATGGTGGAGATTTTGTAAGGTTGGATGAATCTATGAATGCTGCACTACTAAAGGCACAAGAAAGAAAGATAGATAGATTAAATATAGAGATAGGACGCATGGAAGCAAGTGTAGGAAGATTGCATTCTGATTTTACATTGCTCCAACAACAAATTGGCAGAGTGGAGAGTGACATGAAGAAGCAGAAACAATTGCAGAAGATGATATTGAGTTGTGTGTTGGTTGTAATATTTGCAGTGTATTGGTTTAACTAAGTTTGATGAGATAGGAGAAAAAGTGTATCTGCAGTGTATTTGAATAGTGTTTAGTGCTGAATGTAATCATCTTTTTTTTATCAATGACAAGTGATTTTGAAAAATTATTTGTATTCATTTGATCCCATAGCAGAAAGCTCTAGTAGACATAATATAGAGTAAAGTAGTTAACATTCATATTAATTAATAGTCAAAGTGGTCCCTCCAAAACAGCTAGCCACATGCCCAATATAACAAAAGCAACAAAACAAAACAAAAGTGGTTCATAAACCACTGACAGTACATGGACATAGGATATAATAAACTTTACATCCACAGCCAAAAAACTAATACCACTAAGTCCTAATTACTTAAAAAAGCTAATCTGCTGTGAGGTCTACGGTTTCAGTTGGTCCAGATTTTGCCTTTCTCACACCTATCTTAAGTCTTCCACTGCGCCTCACACAAAATTTTTTTGTCTTAGGCAGTGGTGGAGCTGTGGACCTTGTTGGAGCTGGTGCAGGTTGTAGTGGATCTGCTGGAAGAGGCACTGGTGGAGCTGTGGAATTTCTTGGGTCTGGTGGAGGTAGTGGTGGAGCTGGTGCAGTCATTGGTGGAGTTGGTGCAGTCACTGGTGGAGGCAGTGGTGGATCTAGTGCAGTCACTAGTGGAGCAGTTGTAGCTGATGTAGGTGGTGCAGGTGCAGGCTGAGAAACAGCAGCAGCAGGAGTAGCAGATCTAGATTTTCCAGGTCTGGATCCTCCTCTGCCACATCCCCTTCCCCTTCCTCTTTGGCTAACAGTAGCAGATCTAGTAGTGGAAGTTTCAGCAGTAGTAGGAGCAGGGGCACTACCATGAGGAGCAAGTGCAGGAGCACTACCTTGAGGAGCAACAGTTTCAGATCTAGGGTTGTTTTCTGAAGACAAGAACACACATGCTTAGTGAAAGAGTACAAAACTACCAAACTATGAGGAAGCCAAGATATAAAGGCAGATACCTGTTATGTCTGGATTGGGACAATGTCTCCTATTGTGTCCATATTGGCCACAGTTGCTGCAGGTAACTGATGTTCCACTCCTTCTTAGTTTTGTTTGTGATCTATCCTCATCGTGCTCTCTAATTCTTACTCTCCTAGGTCTTCCAGGCTTGACTCTGAAAATTGGAGGTCTAATTGTCTCAAGTTCGACCTTTGGCCACATATTTTCACCATTAATTGGATTGAGTGTTGTCCCATAGCATGCCAGATATGCTGCTGGTGTGTAATAGTTACTGCAGTAGTCCTCAGGGTTGTCTCCTTTCATGAATATTGCAGAACAAGCATGCATACAAGGCATGCCAGCCAGCCCCCAGAACCTACAACTACATGAACCGGCTAGCAAATCTACAACAAACCTCTCTTGAATCATCCTATTTTTATGTGAAACCTCATACTTTAAATCCCCAGCCCACCTAGGTTGCCATTCCATAGACCTTCTACATATGATGTCTAACCTCTTTCTAGGCTTAGGCAGTATTTTTCCCATGAACTTAGCTCCCTTTTTCTTCTTCTCAGCAAACCTCCCCATCCAATAACATCTAATCCACTCAAACATGGTCAAAATGGGCTTGTCGCGAGCTTCCAGAATTCGTCCATTAAAAGCCTTAGATATGTTGTTCATTAGCATATCACTCTTGACATATGGAGTGAAGTGAGATTTAGTCCATACCTTAGGATCCAGGGCTGCCAACTTGTCATAACACTCTTTATTTACCTCTTTCAAACGATCCATCTTTCTATTCCACTCCTCAACATAAGTTGCTTTAGCAGTAGAAAGTATCAAGTCCCTTAAAACTGTTCCCCCACCAAAAGCCTTCTTACAGTTGGCATAGAGATGTTGAAGGCAAAATCGATGCTCCACTCCCGGAAGCATTTCATGAAATACTTGAAGCAGCCCCTGCCAAGTGATCAATGGTCAGCTGAAGTAAGATTGAAATTCACAGAAAATTATAAAAATGAGTTCATAGAAAACTAAAATTAATATCTTGCCTTTTGCTGGTCTGACGTAAAGACCCATTTCTTATTTGTGAAGTCTCCAATGTCCTGAAGTAGCAACTCCAAGAACCAGACCCATGAATTCTTAGTCTCTGCCTCTATTGCTGCAACTGCTAGGGGAAAATAGTTATCATTAGGATCTCTGCCCACAGCAACCAACAATTGTTGTCCATGATCACCCTTCAGATGGCAACCATCAAGTCCAATAATAGGCCTACAAGCAGCTAGGAATCCTTTCTTCACAGCATCGAGACACATGTACATTCGTACAAACCTTGGTAGGATTGTTGGACAGGGTCTATCCAACTTCAGCTTCAATGTCGATCCTGGGTTTGCTCTTAAGACCTCTGCACAGTAGTCTCTGATCCTCCCATATTGCTGCACTGCCTTCCCATGCACCACTTCCCTTGCCTTTCTTCTTACCCAATAAGCTTTCCACACAGATATATTTACCATGTATTTTTCTTGAATTGTTTGAATTACAGTCCCCAGCTTCATATCTTCTCCTCTACTTATGTTATTAGTAATTTTTTTAGCAATCCAATTGCTGGACGCAAGACGGCCACTGTAGTTCCTCCCACAAGTGTGCTTACTCTTCAATGTCTTCAGCCTAACACAGCCAGATTTTCCTACTTTACTTGCAAATGTCATCCATGGACACTCTCCGCCTAAACCATTGCATTTGACTCTGCATCTAACCTGATCGTTCTTGACATATCTAATGTCCCTCCCATTCAACAATGCATGTTCCTTAATAGCCTCCTTAAACTCAGCAATAGATTTGAACTCAGTCCCCAGCCGAAACTCATAACCAACACTCATGCCAGCTTCATTATATCTAGGATACTTCTTTCTTCTTACGGGCTCATCAGAATCTCCATCATAGCTGTCCAATGACTCTGTATCATAACCCGAAGAAATATCTCCAACATCAATTTCTGCTCCATCTTCAGTCACCCCTCCTCTGTTATTTTCAACACCAACTTCCACATCAACATTATTATCATCTGTTCCTAATGAGCCACTGTTACCTCCGAAGGCATTTGGATGTTGACCTTGTTGATTTTCTTCTTCAACATTAAAGCCAAAATGATCCTCATGATCACCATCGTCAGCACTGTCATCAAATCTGTTATCTTCACTTGAAGACTCTGATTGACTTACCACTTTTACTTCAACTAAATCATTAGCACTGTACTCACCATCAGAGGGTATATAGTCCTCATCATTTTAGGTTATCTCAACCCCATTTCCTTGTCTACATCCACTAACCGCATACACATGGCAGTGTTTAATCTCTTGTTCCACTACATACTTACCCATTCTCATTGCATCTCCATCAGACTTCAACTCCCTAAGACCATCCTTCAATGCAACTCCAGGTTCGTTTCACCAGATTTTAGCATTGCCTGTGTATCCAACTTCTTTCAATGCTGCAACAATTTCTTGTAACGACCACTCATCTAACTCAAACTGCAACCCTTCCACTACCATCTCACCAAGGTATTCTTTCCCTCCTTTCCTGCTAACCATCTGACCATCATGATAGAGATCAAGGGTAAATACAGAATCTCCCATCACTACAAAAAAAAAACAAAAAAATAGATTCATCAGAGAAACCCTAACTACATTAGATACTCTAACCTCCACTGAAAAAAAAAAAACAAATCAAACCATAACATTCAACTCACAACTGTGAAGGGACTTGGGGTTATGAACTCTTACCTGATTTAGTGTTGCTCTCTTGCACACTTCACTCTTCAGCTGCCAACAATGTCAAGCATAAAGCAACTCCACACAGTCCGAACCACACTCGACGATCAATTCCAACGATGGAAGGGAAGCATGAGCAGAGACAAATTCTACTGGAGATGAAGCGTAACGATAATGAAGGGTCTCAGTGGGGTTTTGGTCATTACAAAAATTTGGAACTAAGAAATAACGAGTCCTTTCTCAGTCCAGCTTCTGCATGTGCAACTCACATGCTTAAGGGCGAATATGCTGTCGAATATTCCGTTAAGTCAAGCGGAGTTTGAACGGTAGGGACCCAATTACAAATTTTAATTTACTTCAGGGACCAAATTACAAACTTTTAAATTGTAGAGACCAATTTGTAATTTCACTGAAAGTGTAGAGACTAACTGTGTAATTTAACCTTTTTTTTTAATAATTGAGAGGATCCATTCCCAAATCTTACACCCTAACGTCTTTACAGTAAAAGTTTTATCAGATTTCATAAGGCCTTCCAAATGGGTTGTGCCAATCTACATCTCTTTCGGGATTTTGACTTTCGCTCAGTTGTGTTATTGACTTATTGTGAAAAGTTTGACTAAGGCTTTTGCCATAAAAGAGAATTTTTTGGAGTGCTAAGAAAAATAATTTAACCATAGCAATTAGATAAAATATGAAGTCACATGATTAAATATTAAAAATTGAAAAAAAAATACTCTAAGGCGAGAAAATTTGTAAAATAATAAAATAAAAGATTAATCACTATTGAATTTAGTCACAAAAAAAAATTACTATTAAATTTATAATTTCTATCACATGTGAATTTTGCTATTTTAATTCAAGAGAAATTAAAATCCCATTTCCTCACTTTATCCACTTCTTTATTTTAGAGAAATTTAATAAAAAAATTATAAAATACTTCCAACTGCTGAGGAAATAATATAACTAATTTTTAAAATTTTTATTTGGGTTTTAACTTAATCATTGTTTACACATTTTTATATTAGAAAATGGCAAGTGCTTAAAGCTTTCTTTAAATTATAGGTAATTTTCTTTTTAATCAAAATTCATTCTTTGTAACCAACCAAGTAATGCATTTGTAGCTTAATTGTACAAATTAAGTCAAGTAAATAGTTTTGAGCAATTAAAACAAATATTTTAAACACTATATAATAATAATAATAATAATAATAATAATAATTAAGAATTTGTTTTCAGTTATTATACATGATTAAACAAATATGGAAACTATACCAGTTAAAAAACCAAAAAAAAAAAAAAGGCAAAAATAAAAACAACACAGCTGAGCTAGATTTTTATGGTAGTAAGGTGATGCACGCATAAGGAAGACACCGTCAGTGGCATCGGCACTTCGCCGGAGAAAATGATCGTCTGCGTCGCCGTCGTCGGTCACCAGGTTAGCTTATCTAACTCTGCCGTTTCCCTCATCGCCGATCTCATCATTTACTCAATTTATTTGTTTTTGTTCTCTCAAATTCTCAAAAAAAAAAAAACCCTTTTGTGTGAATGCAGAACAATCCGCTATACATACAGAGTTTCACGGAAGCAGATGATGCTCTCAAGCTGCACCACATTGTTCATTGCTCCCTCGACGTTGTTGATGAGCGAGGTGCGTTTATTTGTCCCATCATGCTCTTTTTCGAACCCTTAAATTCCGATCAAATTTCTCGTGTTTTCTTATTTTTAGCTGGAGTTCAAACTCTGGATTTTCGGTTTCTTTATCCTTTTTTTAGGGATTTGGGACTTCTTTTTATTTATCTGCAGTTGCAAGTTTTAAACTTTGATGCAAATGGTTCTTATTATTTTGGGACCCTTCGGCTTGGATAAAATTTCAACTTTTGCTTTCTTAGCTGAGGTGTTCTTACTAGATTTGGGATTTTCATTTGTTTCCTGTATAGTGTTTGCCTTTGATCCAAATGCTGGAGCTTTTTGGACTCTCCAATAGTGAAAGTTTAATATCGGATGGATTTTATATATTTATCTGTTCGATGTTGCTGTATCTCTGAATCTCTCATTGAACATGTTTACTTGGCAGTGAATAATCCCAAGAAATCTGGACCTTTGCTGAATGAGACGTTTCTGGGCTTGCTATATCCTATTGAAAATTTCAAAGTGTGAGTGCATTTGTAGATTGTTAGGTGTGTTCTGTATGATTTTCTTTAGTCCAACATATAAATTTGATGAATCTTACATGTTTGTTTCGTGATGTTTTGCAGGTATGGATATCTGACTAATACAAAGGTGAAGTTTATCTTGGTTACGACAGATCTGGATGTGAAAGATGCAGATGTTAGAAATGTGAGTATGACAGCATTGATGGTTACAATTTCTCGTCTTTTTAGAACAAAGTATTTAATTTGTGAGTAATTCTTTAAGCAATGATGTTAAGATATACTGAAGTCAACATTGATCAGTGGTAAAAGTGCTACCTTGAGTGGTAAAAGTCAACATTTCTCGTCTTGTTTGGCATATCACGGTTAAAATGGTGGATGCTATGAGAATTAGACAGCGTAGTAATCCTTATCTCATGATTGGATTAGTAGCCCAGGCAAGCAGTAAGAGAAATTTGAAGAGAGATCATGTTTGTGATATGAATTGGAGGGAATCAAGTACAATAGAAAGGGAGGGCAGGGAGAGAGAAGTGCTGAGGAAGGATTGGGTGAGGTTTGGCAATGGAGATTTTAGCCACTTGAAGTGCTTCTCTGTCTTTTTCTTTTTATTATTTACTATGTTACAGGTTTTCATCTTCCCTACAACCCCTTCAAAGCAGTGCTAACAAGAAATATCCATAGTGAACTGATTAAACCCTGGTATCTAGGTGCTAGAGGTTCAAGTAAAAGATTGTGTATACTGTATAGTCACTTCTGGAGCTGGTAGGTGTATGACAAGATCTGAAATAGATTTAACAGAGGTCTGAGCACTACAGCATGCCAGCATCTCAATCTCTCCCAAGGGCCTAGTCCCAATTCCCAAGCTCCTTCCCCGTTACATATGATATCTGCCCTCTAAACAGAATCACACTGTTTATTCCTTCTGTCCATCAGCTCATCACTACTCCCTATTTCCCTCATTTAGTAACTTATGGGAGTTAGTTCCAGAATAAACGAATCTGACCCGTGGGTTCCTATCTATCATGAATCAATAATGGCGTAGTTATATTTTCTAGTTCTGGTATCTGTTCTCTATCAGTTTTTAACTGAAATGCTCCATAGTCAGGTCCCTGTTAACTTACTATACAGGAAAATTAGGTTGAGTTTTGTGAGCAACACTGGTACATATCATGTATATGCCAATCCATGTCTTAGGGTGAGAGACTAGCATGCTATGATATAGCGTATTTTTTTGTTGATTGCATTTGCATACCTGTAATACACTCCATATCATAGGGGTTTTCCTTGTTAAGAACACAGTGATTCCTAAGCTCTTTTGCTAATGGTGTGTTTGTCGTTTTCTTGCTTTTTTTATGTTGTTCTTTTTGTGTAACATATATTGTCTTTGTCCTTTTTTGGTTCTAGTTATTTCTTTCTGATGAAAAAATTAAGAAAGCTTGATTCATGTGTTTTTATTGTTTACACATGACGATATTGTGATGGATTCATGGACATATTTGATAAGATAATAACATTTAGACACAATTTTTTACAGAAAAGATATAAGTGTCCTTTCTTATCATGATAAGGAGAAAGGTTTGTAAGAAACATGAATTCTTGGATTTAACCACTTCTTTCCTTCTTTGATATCACTCTGGATATGAGTATGACCCTTGTATGAAGAATTATACTGTTTAATGTTATTTGTTCATGGCAACGTCTGGTGGCTTGTTCTGTGCAGTTTTTCAGGAGGTTCCATGCTGCTTATGTAGATGCAGTGTCAAACCCATTTCATGTGCCAGGTAAAAAGATAACCTCCAGAACTTTCGCAGAAAGAGTCTCAACAATTGTTAAGTCATTTGGTTTGACTTCAGCTGTGTGATGAACATTTCTACAACTGGTTTCGTCCATTTCATCGTTGACATCTGGCACGAAGCTGCTTCTGTTATCTTTGTCAGTTTTGGCCATTATAATTTTAGTGTTTATTAGGAATTGAATCTTATTTTGGCAAACTTCATTCATGTTCAATGTATAATGTTCAATATGAATTGTTGCTTTTGTCTATCATTTTGCTATCTGCTATCTGCACATCTCAGATTTGAAAATTTATTGATCTATTGATTCTATTCTGAAGTCAATCTGTTAGAGAGTGAGTTATGACGTATCGATAACATATTCTTGTGCGTTCTGAAAGCTGCAGATTGAATAATTGAAATAGCCACTTAAAATATGACCAACCCAAAATTCATACAAGAGGATTAATTCCCCTGGTTTGAAGATCTCATTAATCAAAGATCAAATAGCATTGAAAATTATAAGTTGAGGATACCAACTAGAAGAGTTGAATACCATCCATTAGATGATGATGATATGATAAAATACCAATTCAATTCAACTATACTAGAGATTTGAGAAATGAATGAGAAATTGTATATTCAGGTTCATTTTAGTACATAATCATCTTTATATAGCCGATGTAACTAACTGAAACTAACTGTGATTAACTAATTGCATTATCTAACTAATTATGTTGATTAACTATCATAACTTATATTTTAATAAACCACACTCGAACTGCCTCAATCAGGTTACCTGTTTGGTGCAAGTGCAACCAAGTGTCTTCCGCTACTAAGGGAAAATGACTATTTTTTTGGTCCACAGTATCCTATGTCAAAGACTAATCTATCGCAAATCTGAATTCCACTTAAGGATCTGTCATTGGACAAGCGAGTTGTATTGAAGAGTATCTCCAAAATACAAGATTAGTATTTCAGCCTATAACCATTGGTGCACATTTTAGTGTTGATGACACTTATGATTTCTCCACGACCCTTTTTCTTCTTGAATATTCTATAAGAATCAAACATCAAAATATGAAAATCTCTCAAATAGCTTAGCTAGTTGAGCTTGTAATGTTATGTCTAATGATATAACTTAGCTCCATAAGAAGTATTCACCAAAAATTTCAATATATATTGCGTGTGGGTGTGAGAGAGACAGATTGATCAGAAGAGATTTATCATCTCTTAACTAAGTGTGGAGACTTTGATTTTCACTTTTGGGTAAGCTGTCTCATTCATCAACGAGCTGCCCACAAATTAGTTTTATTTTTATTTTTTGAGTTTATTATTGGAATATTCACCGTTAAATATTGTGATTAACTTTTTGTTATGTCTCATGGTATTCTCAATTCGACAAGCTCAGAATTAATCTATCGCAAATCGGCTAGGAGATTATCCTAGAAAATTCAAAAAAAAAAAAACGGTAATTAATTACTATATTTAACGGTAAATATTCCAGTAGCATATTCAAAAAAGTAAAAAATAGAACTGTTTATAATTGATATTAAATGGTCTTATAAAGAGGCAGTATGATGAGCATTAATAATTAGTATTTAGTACTATAAAGTGTATATGTAGGTGGGCCATTTTCATACAAAATAATAACACAATCTAGACTAAATTCATTGCACTCATTCGAGACATTACTATCTGAGTTAAAGTGCATTATCCACATTGTCGATCATCCATCATTCCCCGCCGGTGTTGACTATGACATAATATATTATTTGCTGCTATTCTATTCACAAAAAAAAAATGTTAATTTCATTTTCAAAAGATTATTTAATTAATTTAATTTTTTAACTACAATTATAAATTTTTTTAGTGTCTAAACATGGAAAAAAAAACAAAGCAAATTCTATCCTATATCCAAGCGGATGATTTGCTAAAGATTAACACAAGGCTCAGACCAAATAACATGATTAGAGTTACTCTTGGCACCATGTCTAGTCATTCAATGCGCAGCTCTATTGGCTTCTCAGGACGCCCACTCAACGTGAACAAGTCAAGGACAAGATAAAAGTTCCTGAATCTTGTGAACCAAATCTGTTACTTAAGATGAATAGATCATGCATGATGAGCAGAATGTCAAAGCAATTTGTTTCACATATCCCAAGCTAAAATCAGGACCCCTCCAAACAGTAAATAATTCACATCTGATAATAGATAAGAGGAGAATGCTTTTAGAGCAATCCAAGATCCAATCTCCCTTAAAATTTCTAATAATACACCCAAATCTCGCTAAATTTAAATCTACATATAAGTTTGCATCACAATTAATTTTAACACTGTTACCACAATTTTAGAGAGACTTAAAAACATTGTTTCGATTCTTGTAAAACAATTAAAACAATTACATTGGAGAAAAAACATTGTTTGAAGTTTATTTTACTATATTGCTACCATGCCAAATTAATCTTCTAATTAAATTTGGTGTTGCTTCAAAGCAATCAAAACAACACTTTTGTTTGAGTTGCATATCACGCATCCGCATCACTTTTTACTTCAAAAGAAAAAATGTGTTGTTTTAAAAAGCTTGGATGAACTCAATTAATCAATGCCAAATTGCCAATGTATAATGCCAAGTACGTAACCACTCTTAGCTTCATTTTTTTTTTCTATCTGTTGTGATCCCTGGTGATAAGTGGTAACCATGGTTCTTTCTTTATCAAGGAATAAGATGGGTTTGTCACTCTCATACATTTTTAATCTAATTTTAGACTAAATTAGCTATTTATTCTCTCAAACATTTATTATACACATCAATTTATATATGTTAGGTAAAATTTCTTCTCTTTTTATTTTCTGCCTTTATATCCACCTTTTCCTATCCATCACAGAAATGAACATAGAATTAATTAAAGAGAAAGTTTTGCGTTTTTTTGGAATTATTGCCATTCAGTGATCTGCGTGAAGGGAAAGAAAATTATATATAATTTAGTGTAATGATAAAGAAAAATGTGAATGTTAATATGTTATGTTGTTCTTTGAACTCCAGTACAGTAACGTGTGTCAAGAAAAATATGGGCGATTCAATTAGGGATCATAATGGGACAAGTAGGAACGAATTTTTATTCTATCTAATTATGTTCTACTTTACAATAATTCATATCTGCGAGTAGTACGTAAAAAGTTGAATTTTAACTCACCTTTGCACGTATCCGTTTTGTTCTATTCGTCTTTATAATTATTAAAATTCAACAAATAAAATAAAATTTTAAAATTTATATATAGATTAAAGTAAAAATTTAAATATGATACAATATTATTAATTATTTTATATATATATTATATATTAAAATTATATATATATACCAAGACAAATATATATTACCTAAATTCGACTCCACCCCGTCCTGTCTTCCGCCTAGTCCAAGATCCATCTTCAAATGGATAAAAATGGAATAGGTACCTATATATTCGAATGGTGTTATCATTCCTAAATTCAATCGATAAAAATAATTTATTGAGTTATTAATTAATACTGCCTCTAGAAATTAGTTTCAAGTTTTAAATTTGTATTTAAATTTTCAATTGTCTTTTAAATCTTGAATTTTTATTCAATATCTCACATTAGTCCCTCAAGGTAAGTAATTTCTTTTAATGTCATGCTAGGTAGACAATTATAGTATAATTTTATCACGCAATACTAATATATTATCATTGTAAGTAATTTAAATTGACTCATAAATTTTTACTAGTAACTAATTTTAACCCCTAAATTAAAAAAAATGATTAGTAAGTTTCAATCACATAAGGCACTCCAACTATTATTACACATTCACAATTCAAACTGGGAATGTGATAACCCTCTAAACCTTGACTATAATATTTTGATGTACAATGCAATTTCCTCATTGTTTGAACTTTGTTTGATAGGGCGTGGTATGGGAACCGTAATTAAGAAAAATTCATATATGGTTTTCAATTACTATTTATTTTCAGGTTTCCAAAAATAAATGCATGTGAATGATCACTTTTGATCATGGACCCAAAATTCAACCGAAATTAAAGTGGACATTGCATTGGAGAGGGTTCTATTTATCAGTGCATAATTCGGTCATTGACATAAATAATTCTTTTCAACTCTCTTTATGATGATGATGATTGCAACCCACATTAATTAATTAGGTGTTTAATAACCTTAATTATATTGTAGCTTGAGAAATGAGAAGGCTAGTTTATGGTCAAATATTCTCTGGTTTTGGAATTGTATTTCCCCTTACACAACAAATATTTCAATAGAGGTATAATAATTGCCTCTATAACCTGTGTCAATGCTTTCCCTTATAAGGTAAATTAAATGTTTATAGAAAATCTAAATGTATACATTAATGGTGTACAATTATTTGATAATATGTGATTAAAATTAAAATCATGATGAGTAATAACAAGCTATTGTATTATAACCAATCAATATAATTGTTAAATTCAAATATCAAAATTAATTCAATTTCAAATATTGATAACCATGTGTTTTGAATTTTTTATAAGAGAAATAGAACATTGATTAGTAACTTAACCTATTTGTATTTTACAATTAAGAATTTAAATAGCAATTTTCATTCACATAATTAGCAAAGATAATTTATTCAAAAAACAATCATGTTGTGATATTCAACTGAAAAATTTATTTATTATTATTATTATTATTATTATTATTATTATTATTATTATGGCTTTTGGATAATTCAATATATAATTAATAAATGGATCCCGCTAGGGAGACAATTGACTATTTGTACAATGTGTACAATGGACTATTGAGTTACAAAATAAACATCCCTCATACTATCTAGAATAACTATCCGAGTACTAAAATAATAAACATCTTCCCAAAAACTTAAATTGATTTTGGAGTTTACCAAGGATCGAACTCTTGACCTTTCAGATCTAGCGTTCTAATACCATATCATGATACCACTCATCACAAAAACTTCAACTGATGAGAAAAGATAACACTAATGATTATATCTCTAATATTCCCTAAACCTCCATTGTCCACATTGTATAAATATTCCATTGGCTCCTCATACTTTTTCTTAATAAATAATGAAAAATATTTGTACAACTATGAGTGCTGAAAAATCCGAAATAAAACAAGTGAAATTAGAGTTTCATTTTTGTGGAATTTGAAGGAACTTTTTTTAATGATTATTTTTTTTGTTTGACAGAAGATTTTCTTCTCTTCTTAGTTGTTAGATTTGGTGTTGGAAACTCCTTGAGTTTTCTAAGATGTCCTGGTCACACATAACTCTGACACGATCCGATTGATAAGGGGACACGTGTATCATACACTGTTGATAAGCCAGTTAACTTCACACAAGCTGTAAAAACACACCACAATTTCCACGTGTCATCATCTCACACCCCATTTCATTCAATTTCCCCATGATCACTAACCAAACAACTTATCATTGCTCCAATTTACTTTCTCTCTCTCTCTCTCTCTTGACAAAAGATAAAAGATATGCAATTGGCATTGACTTTTCTCTTTTTCAATATTTGTTAATATAATATTATTGATTTAATAGATGTTGACTCATCATTCATTATAATATCTCCTCCCACAAATAATTGTCATTTTGATAAATTAATATATTATTAATTTTTTAATGTGCTGAATGCTGTTATATTAAAAAGGCAACATTAATAGATAGATATAGTAATTTTGTTTACTAATTTGATTTGCAAAAATGGTATATTAATATAAAAGTTAACTATTAAATCAATCATATTATATATATCATAATTATTTAATTTAATTTGACAAAATTCTTATAAAAGTATAACCTTTTAACAAAATAACTTTCTTTTTCTTTTTGTTTTTTTAAAACACAAACTTAAGAATTTGGATTTACAAATGAAGACATGTATCTTCTTGATCAAATTTATATATTACTTGGTTTGTCTCATTATCTAATAAAATATAAATTTTATTAAGATTTATTCTTTTTCCTTTTAAAATAATTATTACTTTGACTTTTTAATACATTGAAAAATTAATATGCTCATACACAAAATAAATCTATATACATTAATTTTTTAGTGTATTAAAAAAAAAAGTTAAAAAAGGAATATTATTCTTAAACAGAGGCTGCTGCTGTACTAGTTAATATCTGGTGTTATGTCTGAACTTTCTCTCTCCAAAAAGCAGTTTCTCTCTCTAAGATAGAGGTATGGAGCCCATAGCTTTGCTGTCTTGTAGCTTCTTCATTGTTGGGCTTTTATGGGGCTTGTCTGCTCAGCTAACAAGAAATGTTTAAAAGGAGCCAAAATAATAAACTTTATTGTCATTTTTAATTTTATAATTCTTCAATTCCATGCACATCTTCTTCTATCTTCAACAATTTTCAATTTTCCTCCATCATCATCATATGCATAGTTCATACACAATAGCCTGCTACATATGAGAAGGTAGAGTTTTGAAAGGAAAAGGAAAAGAAAAAAAAAAGGAAGATCAAACCCACTTGTGTTCTTTCTTTTTCTTTCTTTCTTTCTTTCATGTTTGATTTGATGGATCCAGAGATCTAAATGCTTTCACAATAATACATCCACACTCTCTAGACCCTTCACCTCTTTTGTGTTTTTTTTTCCCAGATCATCCATATCTATATTCTTCAATTGAGGCATAATTCAGTATAAGCTTAAGCTTCTAAATAATCAAAGGTTCAATTTTTGAGGGTGAGATCTTTCTCCTGAATTTTACTTTGTCCTTTCATTGAGTTACTATGTTGTTTTTTTTTTCTATGAAACTAATAGGCTATCTTTGTTGTCATTTTTGGCTTTTATAGAGATTAGTGTTGTTGGGATTTCATCTTCCAATGTAAATGTTAGGTTACATTTCCAAAGGGCTGACCAAAAGTTTGTTTGACCAAAAAGAGTTCAATTTTTACTTGTCCCTATTGAGCTGTTATAGTGTTTGTGATTGAAAAAGCAACAAAAGATTAAGAGTTTTGGGGGTGTTGGGTTGTGTTGAACTTACAATTTGACTTAATCTTTCATAATTTGTTCATTCTGTTGAAGTTTGTAGTGAATTAATTTATCATCTTCATTATTGTTGCTGTGACTAGTGTGTAGTGAAGGACTAAAATCAACTGTGACTGAGAAATTATTTTGGGGGTGAAGTTGTTCTTGGATGGTTGGTAGATGTGGAAATTCCTGAAGGTTGTGTGGTGAGATGAGGGATGTTATCAGAGTTGATGAACTTTTTGAGGGCCTGCTTTCGGCCAGGTTCGGATAGGTATGGACACGGCGGTTCGGATGCTGGAGGAAAGCAGGATGGACTATTGTGGTACAAAGACTCCGGGCAGCATTTGCACGGCGAGTTTTCGATGGCTGTTGTCCAAGCCAACAACTTGCTGGAGGATCAGAGCTATATCAGATCAGGATGTTTAAGCACAAATGAGTCTGGCCCTTTTGGCACCTTTGTTGGTGTCTATGATGGCCATGGAGGGCCAGAGACGTCGCGGTTTATCAATGACCATCTAGTTCACCATCTTAAGAGTAAGTGACTTGAACACCAAGAAAAAAAAAAGTTTCCTTGTTAAAGCAAATTATTGTTGTTTCTTAGAGATGTTTAGTGGAATGGCTTTCATTTCAGGGTTTAGTGCAGAGCAACAATCAATGTCAGTGGATGTTATTCGCAAATCGTTCCAAGCAACAGAAGAAGGATTTACATCCCTGGTTGCCACACAATGGTCGATGAAACCACAAATTGCAGCTGTAGGATCATGCTGTCTTGTTGGTGTTATATGCAATGGAAGCCTTTATGTGGCGAATGTTGGTGATTCGCGGGCTGTTATGGGAAGAGCAGTTAAGGCAACTGGGGAAGTTTTGGCTGTCCAGTTGTCTGCAGAACACAATGCATCGATAGAATCCGTAAGACAGGAGCTGAAATCTATGCACCCTGATGATTCACAGATTGTTGTTCTGAAGCATAATGTGTGGCGTGTGAAGGGCCTTATCCAAGTAAGTTGATTCTAACTGATTAAATGAGGTTTACAACTGTTGAACTCTGATTTCAATGAATTATCTATAGATAAGGCATAGGATATGATAGCGTTGTTTGATCTATGTAGTTGAATCTATCTATTCGGAAGTGGCTTTGTTGTTATTCTCGTTGCATAGTCACAACTACTGTTAAAGTTATAAGTCCTGAAATGTTCAAATTCCCTCGGCTTTGTGTAATTAGGCTCTAGAAACTTCTTTTGATTTACGATGTCATTGCGCCTTATCATATATCATGTCTGCAATAAGCCTGTTTTTCATATCTGATCCTTCTCTTCAGCTTTGTGAAAATCAAGTTTTATTAGTTTTGGACATAGTAACTACATTATTTCTAGTCCTGCATCTATTTTACCAATTTACCTACTCAGATAAAACCAATTTCTTATCATTCTTGTGTTTTGAGCTTCAGCATGGCTTGACTTGGAGCTTTTTCTTCACTCCATTTTCTACTTTCACTACTTATAATGCATTTTCATCCTGCAGGTTTCTCGATCTATTGGCGATGTATATCTTAAAAAGGCCGAGTTCAACCGAGAGCCTCTATATGCAAAGTTTCGCCTTCGCGAACCAATAAAGAAGCCTATACTGAGCTCAGAACCATCTATATCGGTGCACCAGTTGCAGCCACAAGATCAGTTTGTTATATTCGCATCCGATGGGCTTTGGGAACACTTTAGTAATCAAGAGGCAGTGGATATAGTTCAACATAATCCCCGCAATGTAAGTTATATATTTAAATACTCTTCTAGACTGGAAATCATTTTAGACTAAAAGAATTCAATGTGGAATTTCACTGATCCTTTTTGTCCTGAATAGTGTTGAATGTTACTGTAATATTTGGTTCTCTTCATATAATCCTTTATTATGTTGCAAGTCCAATCATATTAGGAACTTTAACCTTACTTCAACTAATTCTCCTTCTCAATCTCATGCATTGTAACATCTTCATTACTATGATCTACTATCTCAAAACTCAAATAAATACAAGCATCTGATTGGATCTTTTTTTTTTTAGGGAATTGCAAGGAGGCTGGTTAAAATTGCTCTGCAAGAAGCAGCAAAGAAAAGAGAAATGAGATATTCAGACCTTAAGAAAATCGACCGAGGGGTTCGTCGCCATTTCCACGACGATATCACTGTGATTGTTGTGTTCATAGACTCAACTTTTGTGAGCAGGGCAACCTCTGTCAAGTTCCCTTGTATTTCTCTTAGAGGCGGCGGCGTCAGCCTTCCTTCTAACACACTGGCACCTTGTACAACGCCGACAGAGGCCGGCACCACCTGATTATTTAAGTTGCATCCTATCTTTGTCTTTTTCATTTTCTTGTGTGAATACCAGGTATCTTCAAGTAGCAATGAGAAGAGAGCAGCACATGCAATTCTTTAAATGTGAAACTGTAACATGTAGAATTATAATACTCATGTTTTAGGTTCCTTCCCACAAATCAAAAGAACAGAAAAGGTACATATATATATATATGATGACCATCCATAAGAGTTGCCTTGGCACCATTTACCTTGTTCAGTGTTCATTTGCATGTAACCATTTCTGGGGAAGTTTTTTCTTTTTTTTTCCAGCTGTATATAGAGCTTTGTAGTCTATTCAATGGAAGGTGGCAGATGGAGAGTTCATGTTGTGAAAGAAATTAAATGAGTGACATGTTCAGGGAATACATACATGTTTCATTATTTCAACTTTCAATGCTTAGATTTTGAGAGAATTAATGTGTTAATACTTCCTTTGTTCTTTGTCATCTGTATCTAGATTGATATCAAGGAACTAATTATTTTTCAGCCAATATCACATTATCTAGTCCTCGTTTACTTAGATGGTTAGATGGTTAGGGACTGATTAGAAATTTTTGAACTGTGGATGACGTTTTATTCTTCAGACAAATGATTAGAGATTGAAAATGATATTTACTCTAAAAAAATTGTTTAATATTAATTAATTAAAAGTTATATATATAGAGTTGTGTTTGACGAGATTGACTCATGTTGTAAACTTGTAATAGATGGCTCAAGCCTAGACCTGTTACCTTTCATAGACTTTTTTTCAAGTTCAAGTCCGGCCTGTTTAAGGTCCGACAAGCCCACGAGCCTATTTAAAAAGTCTGTTTCGTGAATTAGAACTCAAAAAATAATAAACTTAAAAAAATCTAAATTGATATTAAATGAATTGTAAAATTTATAATTCATAATTTATAAAAAAAATTCATTTATATATCAATTCTTAGTCACATATAATAACCATACTTACAAGTTACAATCTATAAACTTTTTTCTTTGAACAAAAGAACTACGATTTTAATTAGTATTGACTATTGATTGTTTTAGTTTTGTTTTATGTTTGATATAAGTGAATAGTTAAAAATCTAAACTAAAAATAATTTACTTTTACAAAAAAATATTTTGATGAGTCGCTTCAACGAGTTTTGTAAACTTTTAAATAGATTTAAAAAAAACCCAAACCTAGTCTGTTTGATAAAACAAACTGAGCCGAGTCGAACTTAAAATAAGTCGAACCACGACCTTCCGTCGAATAGCCCGTCTTACTTCCACCCCTAACATAGGCTAATCTCTTGACCATGATTGAAGTTGGAAAATGATCATTGAAAGCACTGGATAAGATTGGTGCAACAAAGGTTAAAAACCAACTAAAGTACCAATACTCAACTAACTCATCATATACACCTAAAAAAACAGTTCTCTCTCAGTTTTAGCTTGCAATCATTGAGGTTTTTGGCCACACAACAGTAGAGGAAAGATTGCCACAGTTCATAAAATATACTGCCCTCAATTTAGTACTATTATAGTTTACAAAGTACCCTTCATCATATGCATCCTTTAATCATGATATCCTTTATTGTAACTACCACCTTGTCTATCAACTTGTATTTTTATTGATTAATTTTTAAAAGTATAGATAATAACACAAAATTGACTGATTATTTAGTTGGAAATTGGTTACCTTTGAGAACCATGATGATCCCATTTGGCATTTTTTCACTAGGTGAAACATAAATAGTTAAATACAACCAATTATTTTTCTTTTGTGAAATTTAATATTTTGCATATCATCATAACCTATAGTTTTAACTACTATAAATATCATTCACTTTTAAATAATAGAAATCCTTATATAATTATATAGAAATTAGAACAAAAAGAATATCAGATTCATTTACTGATCCCCCCCTTCTTATCCCCACATTATCCAAATAATTTCTTAGTGTGGATTCCATTAAATAATTCAAAGGTGATTGAAACCTTCACTTCTCATTTGTTAATGTTTTCTTAATAGTCAAATTACATCCTTAAAACAATCATATCATGAGGAATAACAATAAATATATCTGATCGCTATGTGTAATATTTTCTTTTGATTTCTAGTGAGGATGATACTTTGGAAGGCAAATTTAACTATTTTAATAAAGATTAGCCTCTCTTTCTATTAATAGGGAGGAGATATCTTGATAAATTAAAAAAAAAAGTATACGAAGATCTTGCCAAAAAATATATAAAAATAAATAATAAAATATTATTTTGGCCTATAACGTTTAGACCAAATTTTAATTTAGTCATTAACATTTTAAATATCTTATTTCAATCTCACAAAATTTTAAATGGGTTCAGTGTTATCCCATAATTAAATTTAGCATAAATAATTAGTGTATTTAAGAGCCAATATAATGTTTGGTTTCAGTTCGTAAATAAAATTGACCTATTAGTAATTACTAATGTAAAAGCTTTTTCGTTAGTTATTCGAGTCAAATTTAACAGTAGGATAATATTAAATCCATTTAAACTTTTTTGAGATTAAAATAAAACATTTAAAATATTAGAGACAAAATTAAAATTTGACTCAAATGTTAGTAACTAAAATAATACTTTACTTAGATATTTAATGACTTGAATATCAAAAGGCAAAACTTCCGAACTAATTTGCAAGGAATTAATTAAACAAAAGAATAATATCAAAAGATAGTACAAAGAAAATATAAAGACAACAATTTTTAATTTATTTTTATATACTGTAGTATAAAAGAATTTTACACAAACAACTTATCGTATTATATTAGCAAAATAACTAAATTTAAAATGTATTACTTAAAAAAATTATTTAAACGTATGAATTTTATTAGCGCATAAAAATGATTTCTTTGTAAAATTCTAAATTTATTTTTCAACATTTAAAATTCTGATATTGTAATTAATAATTATTGGGTATGTTCCATAGTTCCATGTATGTGACAAAATAATTGTTATTTCCATGATGGTTCGTGAATTTGTTTGGTCCATCCATTAGATCCGTGACCCAACAACACCACCATCAACATCACACTCTCTTCTTCTTCTTCACAGATCAAACACACTCACACACCTTCCCTCTCTCTTCTTCGATCTCTCTGGTTGGTTTCTTACTCCCTTCATAATAATAATTCTAATAATTCCTTTCCTTTTTTTTTTTAATTAGAAAAAGATATATTTTTTTATTCCAACCCAGCGAAACAGACCATGATCACTTGCACACTGAAATAATAAAGGGTCACTGCAAAGTTTTAATCTTTAAGCTGTTTGGTTGATTTTACTTTCTCTTAATTCTTAGTGGGTATGTGAATTTCACTAATTATTTTTTGAATGAAACGGTTATTATTTCAAGTTCCAAGGATGGGTGTGGCTCAAAACATTCCTGACATGGAGGAGGAGGGAACCTTGGAGATTGGAATGGGTAAGTATATGGCACCTCTTTTACCCTTTAATTTTTTACTTTTATGTTATGATTCTGAGTATGTGTTTCACTGGTTGATGAATTAGCAAATCACCATTTCTTTTTTGTGCTTGTCATTGTGGTTATTGGGTTGATCAGTTTATCACATTGGCAAGAATAAGATTGTTTTTTGATGTTGCAGAATACAGAACTGTGTCTGGTGTTGCTGGACCGTTGGTTATTCTTGATAAAGTTAAGGTAATGACTAGTTTTGATGCTATGCTTATTGCATATTCTAAAATTTTGAACTTTTCTCAATGAAATGTATCACTTTCTGCGCGATGTGACTGAATTTTATACTGATCAACTGCAATAGGGACCAAAATTTCAAGAGATTGTTAATATTCGGTTAGGGGATGGAACTTCTCGGCGTGGACAAGTTCTAGAAGTTGATGGTGAGAAAGCTGTTGTTCAGGTGAGTGGTTACTGCCTAACTCCAATATGCATGTGCTATTATCATTTAGGGCTGCTATCATGAAAACTGGGATGAAGTTTTTATTCACTGTTTTGCTACATTGATTAGGTCTTCGAAGGTACCTCTGGGATTGACAATAAGTTTACAACTGTGCAATTTACTGGAGAGGTATAACTTGTTTTTATTATTTTCTACTTTAGCTTGATGTCCATGTGAAATTGAGTTTGCAAATTCATTGTAAAATTTTCATGAAATTTCTGCTGTTTTGACTTCATTGTTAGTTTGGGAGCTATATTTTGGTTGTAGTTAGTATAGGGTCGGGATCAATTGGTTTTTCAAATATGTTATCTTCTAAATTATAATTGTGAATAAATAAGCGAACTAGAATCACATGTGGTTGGGGAGGAGGAGGTTATATTTCCATTATGATTGCATTGCTTGAGTTAACTTGATTAGTTCATATATTTGATTTTATGTATTTATTTTTGGAATGGTAACATGATAAATAATGCGGAGACATCTATTGTATAGTAGAGTACTACAAACATGATAATTGGGAAAACCAACTTCAATAAGAAATAATGGATGAGTTATGATCTTTTGAGGTTCTGTCCTTCATAAGGTATGGCTTCAGATTTGTGTTTGTTTATCAAACTTGTTATAGAGGGGCAATTCTATTTGACAATCCTTTTGCATTCTGATAGTGTTCATTTAATTTCTTATCTGTTCTACCAATTTATGCATGACTATTGATTATGGAATTCTTTTTTATTTTGATTCTTTTGAATCAGTTCAGCTGTTGAGTTTCATCTTTTCCATGTTTGGTTACATTCCTAGGTATTGAAAACTCCTGTTTCGCTTGACATGCTTGGCCGCATATTTAATGGCTCGGGAAAACCCATTGATAATGGTCCACCCATATTACCAGAGGCTTACTTGGACATATCAGGTATATAACTTCTCCTTGGGAGGTCTAAAACTGTATGTTTATTACTGACGTTCTTAATATTCTCCCAATATTTCAGGAAGTTCCATCAATCCTAGTGAGAGAACCTATCCAGAGGAGATGATACAAACCGGAATTTCTACAATTGATGTCATGAATTCTATTGCTAGAGGTCAAAAGATCCCTCTATTCTCAGCTGCTGGTCTCCCCCATAATGAAATTGCTGCACAGATATGTCGTCAGGCTGGCTTAGTCAAGCGATTAGAGAAATCTGATAATCTTCTTGAGGTATAGTTGAATATAAAAATGAATTTAATCTAATTTTTAACAACAAATGGGAGAGATGGTTTATGATTTCTGTTTAAAATTATATTTCGAAGAGGGTATAAATTAAGTTGATATGACCTAGCTTGTTTGATTTCTTACATATGGTCGATTTTGCTTTATTTATTTAAACTTGCATTGTAAGATGATGAATGTGTTTCTGACATATATCAATATATACAGGGTGGAGAAGACGACAATTTTGCCATCGTGTTTGCTGCTATGGGAGTTAACATGGAGACTGCACAGTTTTTCAAACGTGACTTTGAAGAGAATGGCTCAATGGAAAGAGTGACCCTTTTCCTGAATCTGGTAAATCTTCAAGACCGTTATGCAAGTGTTCTGTTATTGTTCCTCATTTTTTTATTTATATTTTTCTACTTTTCAATTTCCTTCAAAGTTATTGTGCTTTTTTGATGTATTTAAGATCTGATATCTTGGCAATTATATATGTAGGGGTAGTATTCCATGATTATTTTTTCAAATTTTGATTTCTGATTTGCTTAAACTGCTTTCGTTTGTTACAGGCCAATGATCCTACAATCGAGCGTATCATCACCCCTCGTATTGCTCTTACTACTGCTGAATATCTGGCTTATGAATGTGGCAAGCATGTTCTTGTGATACTCACAGATATGAGTTCATATGCCGATGCTCTTCGTGAGGTAATGTTAAAATGTTTCAACTCTAATTTTAAAAGTGGAAGCTAAGGTAAAGAAAGGAGATGATAAACCGTTTGCAGCCTTTGTCATTCTCTTATGATCTTGATTTCTTTATATGTCTACAGGAAATAATTTAGGATTGTGTGGTAATTGCTACTTGCTAGAGACATTTCTTACTTCTTTTCTCTTATTTTTCAAGCATGAGAAATAAGTCAAATAACAAAAATATTTGAGTATTTCTCAAACAATTCGATTGAGAGCTGGATCATTCACTCTGGATCCTATAGGTATCTGCTGCCCGAGAAGAAGTGCCAGGACGACGTGGTTATCCCGGTTACATGTACACAGATCTTGCAACAATATACGAACGTGCTGGAAGAATCGAGGGGCGAAAAGGCTCTATTACTCAGATTCCTATTCTAACTATGCCAAATGATGGTGATAAAATATTATTGAACTTTATCAGCTCAGTTGGATTTATGCACTCTAAATTATGACGAATCATCTTTCTCGAACTTCTTTGCAGATATCACGCATCCAACTCCTGATCTTACAGGATACATTACCGAGGGACAGATATATATTGACAGACAGCTGCATAACAGGCAGGTGCGTTATGTCGAAGCTCTTTGCTACTTCGAATATTTTCATGAAATGCAGAATAGAATGCATCCAAATGTATATTACATGATATTTAGTTTATAATATAGGCTTTTACTATATTCTTTCTTGCACTAATGCCTGAAGTGAACCATGATCTACTCTTATATCCAATCAACTTAAGGTGATCTTTTACATAGGCTACACAAATATTGAGTTGTTATGAGGATTCTAATATTCGATTCAAACTAAACATTCGTTATTCTTCTGTATTGAGCAGATATATCCACCAATCAATGTCCTTCCATCACTGTCTCGATTGATGAAGGTGACGCTGATTCTTTATCTGATAAAAGTTTCAATGCATGAGTGATTTCTTCCACTTTCCATTAATTATATTGATGCAACATTTGCTTCTCTTCAGAGTGCCATCGGCGAGGGAATGACTCGAAAGGATCATTCTGATGTATCCAACCAGGTTTGATATTGTTTGTATACTTTTTCAAAAAGAAATAAAACTAAAAAAGATCTGTCTATAAACTATGTTATAGGTCTTTATTTTGTTTATTTATTTGTGTTTCAGCTCTATGCAAATTATGCCATAGGAAAGGATGTTCAGGCAATGAAAGCTGTGGTTGGAGAAGAAGCACTTTCATCAGAGGACTTGGTCTGTAATCTTTTTATCCCAAGATATTTTCACTTGACATTGAAAAAATCTTCATTGAAGTGGTATTAATAATTTTTATTTTTAATTAACAGCTATATCTGGAATTTCTGGACAAATTCGAGCGAAAGTTTGTGACGCAAGGAGCTTATGACACCCGCAACATCTTCCAGTCACTAGATCTTGCGTGGACCTTGCTTCGGATCTTTCCCCGGGAGCTTCTTCACCGTATACCGGCCAAGACCCTCGACCAGTTCTACAGCCGAGATTCCGGTAATTGATGTCATAGCCGGCATGCTCATGCTCATATTTTTTATTGATTTATATATTTCTTAGATCTTCTCACCCAAAAATTAAAGAGAGACCATATATCTTGTGTCCAGCATATATATAAAATAAATGTTAGTGATGAGAATGAGACCCCTTAGAACTTAGATCTTTATATTTTCATTTTTCCACTGGGGTGGTGAGGGGAGAAAGCTAGTTATCATTTTGGGATGGCTTTAATTGCACTGTTAAAGATTCAATTCAATTCAGTGCAGTTAGAATTTTGTTGACATTGCCTTCCCTTGTATGTTTTATTGTTTAATTTAACATTGTAATTTATGGCTTTAGTTGTGTTTTATATCAATTGTTTAGATTTACAAGGATAAATTATTAATTAGGTTCTTTTAATAAGATTATAAAAAATAAAAGCTTAAAATCTGTTAATTTATTTTTATTTCTAATAGCAGGTCGTTTACTAAAGAATGTTACATTATTCCTTTTTTTTTTTCGCAGCGCATTTGCATTTGTTATAGATTAATATGTAGAAATTTTTTAATAAAATAAACCAAAAATGGTCCAAACCAAAGGAAAAAAGAAAGTGAAAATGGTTGGATGATGGATGGTCTAACACAATAAAGAAACTAAGCTTTCAAAAAATAAAAAATAAAAAAAAATAAAGAAACTAGAGTAATTGTTTTTATTTTATTGATTATGCAATTATTTTGCACTTGATAAGCACAGGAAATAAGGATTGACGAGCAGAGAGATTAACTAGAGAGGAGAGGGTAAAAGTGTAAAATTCAAGAAAAGGACAAATTGATCCTTGACTTTTTGGTTTGAGGACATTTAAGTTATTGAGAATTTGAAAATACATTTAAGTTTTTGACTTCTTCAAAATCTAGACACATCGATCCTTAGGTTTAATTTGTTCCATTTTGAAATTTTTCTATATGGGCATCCGTATCGACCATGTCAGTACAATGAGAGTCACGTTTGATTTTTTCGTTGGATTTGACAAATTCAAGTGAATAATAAGAATCAATATGTCTAGATTTTGAAAAAGTCAGGACTTAAATGTCTATAAATCAAAATGTTAAAAACTTATTTGTCCTTTTCTCATAAAATCCTAAAATTAAATAAAATCGAATCAATTTTAATTGGAATATATTCAAAACAAAATAATCAATTTCTAAATGAATAGATATTTTTTGGTAGTTTAATGAACATAGTGTACATATACTTTATATGTTTGATTCATAATCAAATGAAATCGTTTCATCTTATTTCAAATCAAATTTTTGACATAATTTTTTTAAAACAACCTTTAAGATAAAGAAGCTTAAGCATAATTTATGTTTAGCATCAAGTATCAAGTTCTCAAGATTCCTCAACTTTTGATGATTCTCAAGAGATAAGTCACACTATGAAATGATTGAAAGATAAAAGCCCTTTCAGTAGTTGGTTTCCAAAAAAATCAGTGTGCAAAATGAAGTATGTTGAAGAGAGGCACCAAAACCAAGTTATTTTTATCAATAAATAAAATGTCACAAAATTTTATTGCTCAATAATAAATAAAAGGTTGATTCCCAAATTCGATGGACTAGCTCCTCAAGTTGATACATATATCACGCAAAGCATAATTACCCTTTGAGAGCATTAAATATATATGATGAAAGCATCTTTTTTTTTTTAGTGATAACTTTCTATCACAAAACATTAAAACATTAAAGTTCAATAGATAAATATATCTTAATAATTTAGTACTTACATTCGGGAAAGCATCTCAGTTATTAGTTTAAAACTTCAGGGAAAAAAAAAAGACTTTATGAGTTAATATTAGTATGTCTTGAGTAGAGTGTTAATTATTATAGTTGTTAAAGCCATTTGTAATTAACCAACTTGAGTCTAATCATTCGTCCGTTTAAACAAGTGTCGAAGGTTTGAATCTCGTTTTGTATATGCATTAACTTATTGGCTAGCAACAGACCCTTAAATGGAGTTCACATTCGCGATAAATTAGTCTTAACTTTTTGAATTGTGACAGATTAATTCTTAACCTCCCGAATTAGAAAATACTATATAAAAAAAATATCTTGTAATTGTATAACCTTTGGAGGAATATTAATAAAGAGATGACACCTAAATTAGGTCATGAAGATATTTTTATGTAGATATAATATATGCTATATTAAATAATTTAATTAAATATATTAAATTATTTAATATTAATTTTTAGTTATTATCTTTATATAAAAATATTTTACGTGAATAGTCACTCCAAATTAAAGGATTTGCAAAGTAGAAATTACTTGAATATTTCCCAATAAGGAAGCAGTAGTGCCAGTGTATGAGAACTATATATATTGGGTTTTTGCAAATATCTAAGGTTATATATGTATATAGCAGGGTGTTGTTTTGGGAGTGTCCTAGTGCCAAGGAGGTCTGGAATTTTTTAGGTCTGTATTCAGATAACTTGAATTTATATGATTGGCTCTGCAGAGGTACAAGGAGTGGAGATGTTTTTCTTTTCTTTTCAACCATCTGGTGGATTTGGAGAAGCAGGAATCATGACTTATTTAATATAGATGATTCATGGAGTGCTAGTAAAGTGGTGAGTTTGATTCGTAGTTCAGTAAGGGAATTGCACACTATTTTTGCTATGCATCAATCTCTGTCTCCTCCTTCACTTTGTTTGCATTGGGTTCCACCTCTTGTTCATTCTGTTAAATTGAATTGTGATGCTAGTTGGTTTGCTCCTTCTGGCTATGCTGGTTTTGGTTGTATCATTCGTAATCCTGATGGATGTTTGTTGAAAGGTTGCACTGGAAAAGTCGAAGTGTGCAGTGTTCTTTTTGCTGAATTGTATGCAATTTGGAGAGGTTTACTTCTTGTTTGGGAGAGTGGATTTCGTGAGGTTATCTGTGAAACAGACTGCTTAGAAGCTCTTTTCTTGGTAAACCAAAGAATGCTTGGTAAGGATATTCCGGAATGGGATTTGGCAAAGCATATACATGAGGTTATGAATGGGAATTGGAGAGTCTCTATTCTTTTAATTCAGAGGACTGAAAATAGTGTTGCAGATTGTATGGCTAAAGCAGCTGCTTCTGTCGCGGATATTCACTCGAATTAGAGCCAACCTTGGAGTGAGCTTCAACATCTAATAGATTTAGATATGACCCTAGCTAATTAATTTAGTTGTCTCTTTTTTTTCTTTCTTTTCTATTTAGTCACAAAAAAAATATTAGTTATTACAACATCATCAGGCTTAGATGTATGATACCTTTAATTTGTTTAATTTAATTGCGTCTTTAATTAGTAATCTCAGATTTCCAACTTTCAAAATTTTCAAAACAATATATATCATGGTACAAAAACAATATTTTATTTTTTTAAGAATCTATCATATAAAATGTTTTACATATGTAGCTATATATTAATTTAATTTCATAGAAATTATTTTGATAAGTAAAACCCTCCCATGGTTGATAGCTACTAATTTGAAATCATTAACAATAACAAGAATAATAATATACTATTAGATATTCTCAATAATACATATGGAATATAATTATGGATAACTTATTCTTTTTGGAAGAAATTAAGAAGAAAGTTAATATATATTACAAGTCATAAAGTTGGTTGAGCATGATACCTAGGAATCTAGTCTGGTTTCGAAAGAAAACATCATATGACATAATCTACGAGAAATCTTTAGCTAATTAGTTGGTCTAGTCAATAATTGGTCACCTTTCATGTAAATCAAATTACCAAACCTTTATGACCAATGATCAAGCATTTAGAGGATAATTGATTTTCACTAACCAATAAACAAAAATATAGCGAATAATAATATGGGAGGGAAAAAAAAAATTCATGGTGGTTGTTCTTCAATGTCGTGTCACGCACCTTCAACAGTACCTATTTTCAGTGTGTTGAAATGGTTATTATTGATTAATATATTTATTTACAAGAAAAAATTATTATAAAGAACCGTTAAGAAGATTTAATTATTAAAAATAATTTTTAATATTAAAATTATTAAAAATGATCAAATATTTTTATAATTTTTAAGAAGAAAAACTATTTTTTTATAAAAAAATAAATATATCTTTAATTATTTTTTATTTATTTTTTATAATGTTTATATTAACAATTTTATTTTTTTTAAAATTTTAGTAATTTTTATTATTTATTTATTTATTTTTTTTATTTTTCTGATCTTTTATCTTTTTTTGTTGGATAAAGATCACAAAAATAAAAAAATAAATAAATAATTAATAAAAATTACTAAAATTTAAAAAGAAAAATAAAATTTATCAATATAAAAATTATAAAAAATTAAAAAATAATTAAAAATATATTTATTTTTTTATAAAAAAAATTTAATTATTTTTCTTAAATATTATAAAAAAATTTAATTTTTTTTTATAATTTTAATATTAAAAATTTTTTTTAATAATTAAATTTTTTTAACGGTGCTTTAGAATAATTTTTCCTATTTACAAGGTATCTATTATCATATTGAGTGAACGGAACAAGTTGTGGATAACTAATAATGATTGAATTCATTTTATTTTTTCTTAAAGTGGTTAATAGCTCTATATAGCCTATGACTAAATTAAAGTAATAAACGCAAAGTGACAAAGAACGGTTTGAAAATATAAAAAATATAATTATGACTTATTATTAAGCGGTAAAGTGAATTAAAAAAAAGCAATATTTTTCATTGTTCATATGTTAATCTTCGTTGGTTCAAGCCAGCAAGGAAATTAAAAGTACTTGATGTAACATTTAGTTTCTTTCTGCCTAGGATTCTACATAGTCCAATTAGCTCCGATGAAAATATATATAATTATATATTAATATATACAAGTCAAAGTTTCTCTCTTATTTTTAAATTAGGATATGATAAATCTACACTTATTAGACCGTTAGTGTTGTACATGGGAATAGTAATTCTACCCGAAAATTTAGTGAAATGAAATTTAGTTCTAGATTATTGATGAGCATGTGTCTGTTGAAAAGTCAAGTCATTTTATATTAAGAGGTTATTTTATGACTATTTAAATAATGGATATTGTAATTAATAAAATTTGTTTATGTTGAGATTAACAGAAACAAATCTAATCATTAGATCTCACATGTAGATAGTTATCATATTATATAAAGTTATTAAATGGTAATAAAACGCTTAAATTAAGTTGCCTTTTGTGTTTCCAAATGTCACTAATTTAAACTATCTATATAATTAAAATCAAATAATTATTCAGTCTTTTCACTATCACAATAAACTTATACAATCTCACTTAATAATATTTAATTTCTCCTTAGTATTTTAGAGGTGAGGTTAGAATTATTGTTTATAGTTGTGGAACATAGATTTATATAATTAGGATACGAGATTGTGCTCAAATCAGAAAAAAGTCTAACTATTAACGGGTATTAGAATTAGAAGTAGATAACAAACTCTAAATGCATGTTAATTAAGTTTTTTATTTATAATTTTAGAAAAAAAAAAAAAAGATAAATTCGTGTGAAATATATATATGCAAGATTTTATGTGAATATGATCATCCGGATTATATTTTTTATAGACTGATATACTTCTAAAAAAACATATTCTTGAATTGACCACCCTTTTAGATCTAATTTAAAATATGAACGTAATAATTTTTACTATAGAAAATATTATTTATATATTAAAATTAACTACTAAAATCAGTCACTAATATATTTATGTATAAATACAGATATAATTTAATTTATTTTTAATATATATTTATATTCTAATATATATTTTATATTAATAACTGAATTTAATAATTAATTTTAGAGAAAATTCCACTCCTCTCCCCTGCGAGATGCTAAAATGACACTCTCCTCCCCTCTATTTATAAAATGTACATTTTCCTCCCTGATAACTTTTAAAAAATCTCTTCTTTAATCCATTTTAAATTTTTTGTGTTAACTAATGTTAATTTTATCCATTTTAAAAAAAAATAAATTATTTTTTGTCATTAAATTTTGCTTACCAAAATACACTTTAATAAATTATTTTTTATTGATTAAATTGTATTTTTATCAAAATATTTTTTAAAAAATTTAATAATTAAATTATTTTTTTAAGATTTTCTTCAATAATTTTTTAATTATTAAATTATGATTTTACCAAAACTTTTGTTAACAATTTTTTTATATTTTACTATTAATTTTTTGATATCAATATATATTATTTTAATATTAAAAAAACTCTTAATAAGATTATTTTTTAATATCAATATATATTAATTGTTATACATATTAATAATGGTAATATTTTTTATTTAATATTAAAATAATATACATTAATATTGAAAAATTAATAATAAAATATAAAAAAATTATAACAAAAATTTTGGTAAAATTATAATTTAATAATTAAAAAATTATTGAAGAATATTTAAAAAAATAATTTAATTATTAATTTTTTTAAAAAATTATTTTGATAAAAATAGAATTTAATCAATAAAAAATAATTTATTAAATAGTATTTTGGTAAGTAAAGTTTAATGATAAAAAAATAAATTTTTTGTTAAAGAATATTTTTGTAAAAAATAATTTTTTTAAATAGATAAAGTTAACATTAGTTAACACAAAAAATTTAAAATGGATTAAAGAGGAGGTTTTTTAAAAGTTATAAGGGAGGAAAATGTATATTTTATAAATAGAGAGAAGGAGAATGTCATTTTAGCATCTCGCAACGAAGGGAAGTGTAATTTTCTCCTAATTTTAATATACACCTACAATATATTTACTAATTTCTCATAGACATTAAGATCTATTGAGAGATTTCATGATGAATTTACCATATATATATGATGCAAACATGCAGCAACTTATATTATTATTGATAATTTCCTCTCTCTTTCACTCTTTTTTAAGTATTAAGGCTCATGTAGGGCAACTACCCAATATACTATGAATAAGTTTTGAACAGATTGTGTCTTGTGCCTACGACAGACATTAAACTTTTGAATTTCATAAATAAATTAATCGGGTGATGATACAAGTGCAATTAAATTTCGTAAGAATGATGATATTAAATAAATTGTATAACCTTATCCTTTTTTAGTTTATAATATATGTACATGTTTTTGCCAGCTGGCAAGTTTAAACTAAACGACAAAGCATTTAAAGCGTGTTTGATGGTGATTTGTTAGAATTTTTGCAAATTTGAAATATAATATGATTAAATTAAACCGATGTAGTTGAATTATTTTAAAATTTTTAGTTTAGATACATAATTAAATGCTAAAATTAAAGGAAAAAAAGATATATTTGTTCTCAAAATTTTTGAAAATTACTTTTATAAATATCCAAACAAATTATTTTAACAAAAAATTTAATTAATCCAAAAAATTGCTTTCCCTTTTAAAATTTCTTCATCCAAACCTCATTTTTGAATAAGAAAATTGTTTGGATTAGCATGAATCCAATAACATTTTTATCTAACAGAGAATAAACCTTAAATCACAAAATCATTACACAAAAGCTAATAAAATTAAAATCAAGTGAACTTAATTTAAATAAAGTTATTAAAATTCATTTTAATTATAAAGTGTGTTTAAATTTGTTTGTTATTAAATTAAACCTGTATTAATACAAAAAAATTAAATATTTTTATTTAATAAATATAAAATAAATGTATTGAAAATTTAAATTTTTATATTTTTAATAAAAAATTTTAATTTTATAATTTTAATATGTATTCTAAAAACATAAGATAAATAAATTTTAATTTATATAGGTAGCCCAAATTTCAAGATTTATATAAATAAATAAGAAGTGCTTCAATTAATTAGTTCGGGTCCAAGAGCTCTTGAAAGGAGTCATAATAACTTAATAAGATCACTTGTCTCGTTAACTGATTCATGCTATGTTTTAATAGTTTTAGGAATTGAGGGCACTAACTACTTGTATTGGGTCAACAAGAAGCCTCGTACAAGTGCAGCCAGGTCTTTGTTTATTGAAAATTAAGAAAAATTAGACCACAAATTTAATTAATTTGTAAAGTAAAGTATAGGAGTATATATATATATTGTATGTTGAGCATGTGCCCCAATTACTTATTAGCTAAGGGTTTATAATATTTTAGGTTTTCTCTTTATCGAAAGGTGACCTAGGTTTCCTAAATAATGATCCAACCTACCTGTCTAATCTCTCTCTCTCTCTCCAAATACATATCACATAGACTGATAGACATAACATTTTAACTTCATCCTATGATTTAAAAAAAAAATTATTTTAATTTATTTATAATTTAAAATAATTTTATACGTATATTTAATTATATAATATTATATCAATAAAAATAATTATTTTTTATATTAACGTTATAAATAATTATCTAAAAAAATAAATATGATTATAAAACTATATAAAATATCTTATATTATATTCTCTTAAAATAATGTATATATAATAATAAATTAAATGTGATTTACAAAGAAATTAATATTGTTTAATCCCATGATTATTTTATTCAACCATATGCTTTTCCTAGTTGTGAGAATGGCCGCAGGTTCCACACGCTTTATTTTTTTCTTTCTTTAATTTGTTTCCCTCTCTCTCTTTCCCTTCCAACCTCATCTCATTCCATTTCCTCTGCAGTACTCAATTGATCCCTTTGTTTTTCTATTCGCAAACTGAGGTTTGAATCATTGGGTACTCCTAATACTTCTCTCTCTTTTTCTTTTTAATATAAACCACTCCCCATAATTTATATTGTTCATACTACTATTCTTGTAATTTTTCTCTTATTTTAATTACTACTATATAGTTTTTTCATTTTAATATATTTTTGTGCTGTTCCCCTTTTGTGTTTTACACTTTCTTTAGAAAAACTCTTTTGTGTGTGTATGGCCGGCATAGACTTGGGTTCAGCATCACACTTTGTTCATCACCTTCAACGCCCTGACCTTGAAGATGATGATAATAACCAAGACCAAGACCCGAGCAACAACCATCACGAGGGTCTTGACCTAGTTTCGCCAAATCAAGGCCCTGGTGATGTTGTTGCTCGTAGGCCAAGAGGGAGACCTCCGGGTTCCAAGAACAAGCCTAAGCCACCGGTGATCATCACAAGGGAGAGTGCAAACACTCTTAGGGCACACATCCTTGAAGTTAGTAGTGGTTGTGATGTGTTTGACTCTGTCGCCACTTATGCAAGAAAACGTCAACGGGGAATCTGTGTTCTTAGCGGTAGCGGAACTGTTACTAACGTCACGCTCCGACAACCAGCAGCTGCCGGAGCAGTCGTGACGCTTCATGGAAGATTTGAGATACTTTCTCTATCAGGATCCTTTCTGCCACCTCCTGCTCCACCAGGGGCCACAAGTTTAACTGTGTTTCTTGGTGGAGGCCAGGGACAAGTGGTAGGAGGGAATGTTATTGGGCCTTTAGTGGCTTCTGGGCCTGTTATTGTTATTGCCTCGTCGTTTACTAATGTAGCGTATGAGAGGTTGCCCTTAGACGAAGATGAGACTCTTCAGATAGAACAAGGGCAACCTTCTTCTGGTGGTGGTGGTGTCAGTGGCAGTGGTGTTAATAACTCTTTTCCAGATCCTTCTTCAGGGTTACCGTTCTTCAATCTACCTCTAAACATGCCTAATTTGCCGGTTGATGGTTGGGCCGGTGGGAACTCTAGTGGTGGAAGACAATCTTTTTGATGATGAGGAGCTTCTTAATTTTTGAGAGGGCACAAAAGGTGAGAAGTTGAACCTCCATCAAAGGTATAATAATATATTGGTTTTTAATTAATTTTATGAGACTTTCTTCGAGTTGTTTGTGAACAAGTGCTGATTTTGTATGTCCAAGTGTCTCATTTTCCATTGGCTAGGTTCTGTTGTGTAAGGACTTGGTTTTAATATAATTCTAAATTCCTAGGGACAATTGTAAAACATTTCTGTTTGGTTGCTGGAGTTGTTAGAGACTAGATTGTTATTGTGCATTAACCTTAATTGTGGAATAATAAATCCTAGTTAGCATAATCAATAACACAAATCTATTTTTTTGGATTAAATATGTAATTGCTATGATACAGTAATTTCTTTGTTTAATTCCATGGTTTAGTGTCTTATATATATATTTGGGTGGGTAATTTTTCTCCAACATGTGAAACCAAATTGCTCAAGTAATCAAGACAAATTGATCACTTGTCTTGTTTGTTTGGTATTGTAGAGAATAATTAATTAAAAGAATCCTTACATTATTGCGTTTGACCAAGGGAAGTTGAACATCTCTCTCTCATATAATTAAGTAACTCCCACCATGAACAAGTGGGGAGAAAACTAATCATATTTCTTGGTTTTTGTTTCTCATTCATTAATTCAATATGTATGTTGTTGTGAAAGTCGTGCGTGTAACAAACTTAATTATTTATCACTTATTACTAATCTAAAAATTTGTTCAAATAGAAGCAACTAACACTTCATACTATAATCTCAATTCTAGATTTCAACCGGCCCTAAGTAGTTATGTATGTTACAATCATTTTTGAAATGTTTTAGTACTATTATTTGGTTTGAATATGCATATTATTATATTGGTGAAAACTCAAGTGCAATTGATTTCACGTAAAGTTGATACTTGAGAGCCGTTAAATAATTTAACTGATTTGACTAAATTTTTATCTAATAGCTTTCAGATATCAAAATCACGTGAAGTTGACTTCACTTAAGTTTTTACCTATTATATTATATATGATGTTAAAACCAAATCAAAACGCATACATAAACATTGTTAGAAGTCCAATAAATTCTTCAATATTTATGTGTGTATTTAATTATTCAAAGAGACAAAATCTGTGCATCACTTATTACTTTATGAAACTAGTTTTCTTTTTTTTTTTTTTAAGCTTGTCATATGGTACTACAAACTATACATTAGATAAGCTAACCTTGATTATTGCTAGGTTATTGATGAGTGCATACATCTATTTGTTTCGACACGAAAACACAGATTCCTAAATGTAGGATTCAATGTATTTTAGATTCCTCATACCTACCAAAGGCATGTTTATCCATAGCATGTGTCTTAAAAGCATAAAATGTTGTAGCTTTAAAATACTTGCTCCCATCTTTTCCTTTTGTTTTTCTCCCTTCTAATATATGCTTTAATAGGTAAAGATTTAGTTTCAATAATATTTGGGTGAATAAAAATGTGTGATCAAGTTTTAGTTTTGAGATTAGTACAAGATCTTTGATGTATTATTTGTTTCTCATCTTTTTATGATGAGTCAAACACTTTTTAACTAGAAACTAGAAATTAAAATATACTACTCTAAGTAGTCTTGCTATATATCTAGGTTAAGATTCTTCTTATACCATTGAATAGTATTTTTAGATTTTCTTAATCATCATTAAATTAACAGTTCATATATAATAGATTGTATCTATAAAAATTTCCTTTACTATAAAATGAGAATGTTTCAAAATGAGAATGATTAAATTGTTTATATTTCATTCACAAATTATCAATATTTACTTACTTATAATTCAATATTTGGATTCATAAGCGTTTTACTTTGTAAAATGTATGTTATTGATGGTACTAAGTGATTCCACCATTAGAAATAATGAATCATGATCATTAATTTTCTGCATATAATATCTTTTATCATGCATGTGTTATAAATAAAATGGAATTGTTCTATTTTCTCTCATCTACTTGGCAGCATACTTTTATTTTCTTCTTCATTATATTTCCAAAGTGGTTTCTGAATGAAATATATATGAGCATGATGTGCTGAGTGGCTAGCTGATAATTGAGGATAGGAACTATAAAGTTTGGTTCTATTTATATCAAGTAATTAGGAAAAAAAATGGTACTTTTAAGACATGGATATTATTCTAAGACTTTGCTAATTAACAAGTGTCTACTCTTAGGACACCAGTTAATTAGGTTACTAGAAGTAGGGGCAAAAAATTTAACATTTTATTTATTTAACGCGTTAAACATTCTAATTTCTAGTGCTAAATGTTCATCAATAAAGTGCTAATTATTATATATTATTGCATGCAAGCATCAAGTTTGGATTTTCAGACTACAATTAGGGTTTGTTCCCACAGAGTCGGAATAAGACAGAAAAGTAAATAATAAGGTAATATATATATTAAAATTTAAGTGAGATTAAGTTAAGGGATGAGGATTTAATTATTTCATATTTATGAATTCAATAAAGATCATATTCTAAATAATTGAAAGACTAATTGTAACAATTTCACTACGTTATTAATAGCATTTCTGTCAACTTCTGCCAACTGTTATTTATAATTGTGTTTAATAAAAGTGTTTTCGTGGATGTGTCTAATAAAAATGTCTTTTTTTATTACTGTGTTTAATAAAAGTGTCTTTATAGATATATTTTCTAGATATATCTCTTTATATATGTGTTTAAAATATAATAATTAATTATTATTAGCAATAAGTTAGTAGATAATATGTTGATACCCTATACTTTTCCTAATTATAATACATCGATTGCCGCCTAATTATTTTGTTAACTAATTAAATCTTAAAATTAGGAAAGAGGTAGTGTTTTATTTTTTAATTTTCAGGTACTTTTTCTAAGCCTTTTCATTTGTTGTGTATCATATCCCAATTCAGGAACTGTTATACTTCACATGGATATCTTAATTCCATTATAACTAGTAATAATAATGTAACGAAACTTGATTTATTTGTTCTAAGTTCTTCTAAACTTCTTCCCCCCTGAAAATAATGCAATACACACTTGACCCTTTATTATTTTGTTGATAATCTTATAATATAGTTTCACAAGCTAATGAACCTTTATCAGGATGTAAAAGAGTGCTGCATACTAAAGAATGAACCGAAGAACCGTCGGATAAACCGCCGTCATTCTTTCATTTAGCGGCAGTTATAAACTCTGCTGCTAAATATCTTGTTAGTCATGTTACTATTAATATGCCTCTTTTTTTTAACTTCAATTTGTAGAAATAATATCAAATTTTCTATCATCTAAAAATTTAGAGTTTAATTATTGTTAATTAAAAAAAAAAGAATTTATGAATTCAAATCAAAAAATACTTATACAAAAAATTTATGCAAATCGAAAAGAGAGTTTTACATTAAAATGTATTAATATATAATTATTTATGTGTCTTATTTTATCAGTTTAAATTATTATAAAAAATGATTTCATGACATGTTCCTCACATAGTGGAGTGTGAAATTTTTAAATAAAATGATTTAGATTTGAATTTGGAAAAGTAACTAAAATTCTCTGTTAATAAACATTTTAATTAGGACTTTCTACTTGGATCAAGAGATTAGGAGGATTAGTTATTAGAGAGAAAAGAATTCATATTGCACTACTGAATACCTCCTGATGATAACATTAAAAAGAAAAATTACCTCCATGAAAATCCCAACTCTTTGTATGAACTTTTAGCACTGTAGTAAGCTGTTTTAATCTATTATGAAGACAATTATAATAATTTAATTGATTATAAGTTTGTGGTAAATAGTAACCATCCATTAGTTTGTAGAGTTAGATTGCAATTGGAATTCTTTTAAAAATATTAGGAATTCACTAAAGCCATCTTCATAAATCATAAGCAGGAGAGAATTACTCACATCTGTGGCATGTAGTTTTCTTATTTGAAACACTGAACATTTAGCTTTTGAGTTGGAGCTGAAATGTGTTAGTATAATAATTGAAACTAATGAATTTTTTATGTATGTGTATGTGTTTTGAGATATAGATCAGAAATTAGTATTTTTTATATTTTTTATAGACATAGAATTAATGATACGACCGTTGGTCAATAAATCAAAATAATCGTATTTTTTGTACAATTATTTATACAATATTAAAAAATTATTGCTGTAATGGTCTTTATTAATATGCAAAATCCATTTAATTCTTTTAAAATTTTCGACATGTCATTTACGAGGACGTGTTTGTAATTTGTCAAATTTGTTAGAGATATAATTATTTATGTGTCTTTTTATTAATTTAAACTTTTAGAAAAAATGACATTATAATATGATACTAAAATTTTTATGATAAAAAAATCTAAAATTCAATTTTAGTTCATTTTCAAAAAGAATAATATAAAATAAATAAAAAAATTATATAAAAATTTAAATAAACTTAAAAGAGACATTTAATTTGATAATATGTTAGAAATATAATTAAACATTTATATACTTTTTATTATCCACTTAAATTTTTAGAAGATATTCTTTTAAAAGAGATAGTGTCATGATAAAATTTTTATGTATTTTTAATAATGGCATGAAAATTTAATAATGGCATGAAATTTGTATAAAAATTTGAAGTGTTCATATATTTTATTATTCGTCAAAATACTTGACAATTTCTTTTTTTTTTTTGTCAAAACATTTTAATAATAATGAATAGAGAACATCTACATACGGACATCTAAAGATGTCTATATTTGTATATATATTTGATAAATTAAGGGTTGTTTGGGTGAATTTTTAAAATAAGATCTTTTTTTAAATTATTTTTTTTAAAAGATCTTATAAAAAAATAAAAATAATTTTGTGTTTAGATATCTCATATAAAAAGATTTTTTTATTTATCAATTATGTTTGGATATAACGATATAAAAGTATTTTTTGTTTATTTAATATATGAAAAACAACTTTTTTTTAATAAAAAAATCTTTTAAAAAAATGTAAATTATAATTTTTTAAAAAAATATTTTTTATTTTTCTAATACGTTACTTTTATTACTAATAATTTACTAAATACACTAAAAAATAAAAAAAATTATTAAAATAATAATATTCAAACAAGTACTAAATCCAATTGCAAGAAGCTATTAACTAAACAACTACAGTTTCTACTCAACAAACCAAATGAGTACTATTATTAACTATTATTTTTTTTTTTCCAAAGCTATTATTATTATTATTAACTATGAAGAGTTATATCAACTGACATTTCTTAATTAGACTTGGTCAAAGACACATTAAATTATAGAACATTACATCATCCCAGAAGTACAGTATTATTAATTAATTTCAAAATGTCAAATACTACTGCATTTACATTATGTATGTGTATAAACTTCTCAAACAACTAGGATGTATAGGCAGTCACCAAAAAAAAAAACTAGGATGTATAGGCATATATAAATATAATATTGAGAATTACGCTCATGTCGATCTCACTCTATTGTAATCTAATGTTTTTAATTATTTCAATGGTTTTCTATTTTTTTTGTTATATAGGACTTAGATCTTGTCAATCTAACAAACTCCAAGTGGTTTTCCTTCTCTCATGGAACATGGTTACTTTTACTTGCTTTTGATGAAAATTTCCGAAAAACCTTTTATCAACATCAATCCTTTTTTTTTTTTCAATTGATTAAGTTTATTTTGTTATAAAATTACTTATTTAAAAAAAAATAACCTAATAATATATGAATAATTATACCTTTAATTAGTATATTTTTTGTTTAAGAACGGATAGAATTCTTGATATTTTGATTATATAAAATTTTAATATCATATATTAAAATTATTCATAAAAATGTTAGGGGTTAATTAATACTTTTTATCAATATTAATTAACACTTTTGACCAACACTTTATTTATATACTATTAAGATGAAAATTTAAACTTTAAAATTTAAAATTTAATACTTAATTAAAATTTAAAATATTAACAAATATTAATAAAAATAATAAATTTTGTTCATAAATATATCATTATTGCTCAATTATTTGTACTAAAAATTTAGAAAAAATAAATAAAAGTATACATAATTTTCACATAGTAGACAAACGTACACTCTAATTTTTTAATGAGTCATCTGTATACACTAATATCAAATTCTATTATCATTTCTACTCTTTTGTCACTTGAGTAACTTTTCTGACAATATGACTAACAGGTAACTTTGTACATTGTGTGACGTGGCCCTTTTGACGACACGGTAAAAAATAAGTGATAAATTATTGAATTTATTAAATTTGAATAAAAAAATTTACAAATGACAATGTCTTTTCGTTTTTTTTCTTTTTTAAAATTTGGCTCATCATCTACAACATCTACCACTTCTTTTTTTTCTTTTATTAAATTTGGTAAATCAATAGTATGATCCCAATAAACATGACATAATCTCCCATTCTTAACAACAAATTCATACATTCGAACTACGTCACCATCAAACCTAATTAAATGCATTGGATATATTTCATTCTCGGCCTAGTAAAAATTATTGAAAGAAAAATATCCCAAATTTTTAAATAACCTCACCATAAAAAATGTATTGAGAGTTTCGGCATTCATTCTTGGAATCGAAACAATCTCATCTCCAACATATTTTCAAAATTTCATTCGTGTTTCTCTCAAATGATACACAAAAATTATATGATTTATCATCTGTTTATCAAAAACTCCTCAATCAAACTATAGAACAACTAAAACCTAAATTAACATCAATCACTAATGAATAACATTTTTCGATAAACCATAAACTAAAGTCAACAATTAACAAAGAGAGGAAGCATTACCTTTGCTCGCATCTACTACTAAACTCTCCTCGTTCATCTACTACCCTGTGTGTGGACTTCTACCTTTCTCACCCTATCACGTTTGCCTTTAGAATAGAACGAAAACCATGAAAACCATGATGAACTGCAACAAACTCAAATGCAAAGACTTCAACATATAATTTACTTTTATTATTCACTCTCTACTAGAGTTTTGTTATTCAAATAACTTTTGAAAAGGGAAGAATATGAAGAGACGTTAAAACTTGTAAAGTTTTTTTTTTTAATTTAATAAATTCAATAGTTTAACTCTTATTTTTCATTGTGTCATCAAAACAGCCAAGTCACACAATAAAGTACTATCTGATAGTTATTATAAAAAATTACTCAAACAATAAAAGAGTAAAAATTATAACAAAACTTAATATTAATGTATACCTATGACTCATTAAAATATTAAAATATACATAGTATAAAAGTTTATATATACTTTTGTCTATTCTTCCAAATAAATACATGCACCAAGTGATCAATGTGGCTCCTCCAATCATTCAATTGTAGTTATTGCAACGGCCTTACACTTTAATTGCGAAGAATTAAAAAATTTATAGGATTGTGGGCTGTGGCGCGTTAAAATGACGTTGGGGCCATATTAAAACGACATTACAGCCGCATCAACAACAATAAACAAAAACATCCATTTTATCCATTTTAGGGTTTTTTTTCTTTCAAAGCAACTACTATTTCCAATCATCAATAATGCAATATATTTCTTCCAAAAACGTTTTCAATGATATTTTTTTTAAAAAAATGGTGTAAATTTCTGAAAAAATTCATCCGTAACCAACATTACAACCACCACCGCAGCTATAATTTAAAACCCTTAGTATAACGTATAGAATATGAAGGAAATAGTAAATATTTAAAAACCAACTTTGGTGGTATAGTGGTTACTCATTACTAATCTGCTTAAGTAAGTGCTGAGATTTTAAATCTCACTTTGTGTATACAATAATTTTTTAACTAACGAAAATAAATCTTTAAATGAAATTTAAATCTATTGTAAATTAGTCTTATCGAAATATCATAAAAAAAGACAAATTTAAATTAAAAAAAATTTAAAATTATTGCATGGACAGCAAATGATAAACATAACAGATAAGCACCATGTCTTTCAATTTGCACCTCCTTCAATGTTTCTTAGTTAACTCATTTTCCATTGTGCCTTATAGTGAGATATTTAATAAGGTGGGTTTGTGATATAAATTTGTTAGAATATAATTAGGATCAATTAGTATTAATTAGAATTATTTAGTATATCTGAATATTTATTATAGAATATTACGTCTTTATTATTACAATTCTCTTAGCCCCTATAAATACCCTTCTATATTGTATCATTCCACATAACTTGAGCAGACAACTTGAACACACTTAATAATATACCATCCTTCTCCAGTTAAGTCTCTTATTTCTAACATGGTATCAGAGCCATGGTATCCTCCTTGAAGAGGATAAGTTATTTTCCTTGTGGTGAAATTATCGTAGTTTTTGCATTTTTTTTATGCCATTCTTCTTTCCCTTTTGTCACCCCTTTGATGCTTTTTCACCTCACTGACTAGCCTATTTTCTCTATCTTGTGTTTTTTCGAGTTGAAAGATCAAACACCATTGTCATCCGCTGCTTATCTAATCTCATGAAGAAATCATATAGTTTTCGCTCTCTTTCGGCAGTTCCGTCTGCATTCTCTCGTGGCAGTTCCGTCTGTGTTCTCTCATGACAGTTCCGTCTGCGTTTCGTCTGGCAATTTCGTCTGCGTTTTCTCGTGGCAGTTCCGTCTATGTTTTGTCTGTGTTTCTTTGTAGCAGTTACATCTGCATTTCTTTCTGGCAGTTCCGTCTACACTTCCTTCAGACATTCGGCAGTTCCGTCTACGCTTCCTTCAGACTAGCGGCAGTTCCGTCTGTGCTTCCTTCAGACAAGCGGCAGTTCCATCTGTGCTTTCTTCCGGCAGTTCCGTCTGCACCCGTTTTATCAGTTTATGCAGTTTTTTTCTATTTATTTCGTTGTTTTAAATATGTTTCAAACTCAAGTTGTCACTTGAGTTTGAGGGGATGTTAGAATATAATTAGGATCAATTAGGATCAATTAGAATTATTTAGTATATCTGAATATTTATTATAGAATATTACGTCTTTATTATTACGATTCTCTTAGCCCCTATAAATACTCTTCTATATTGTATCATTCTACACAACTTAAGCAGATAACTTGAACACACTCAATAATATACCATCCTTTTTCAGTTAAGTCTCTTATTTCTAACAAAATGAAAATTCAAACAAGATGTCAATTAGCCAGCTGCGCTGGAAACTAGAAGTATGTAATCAACCAACTTAAATTAGTCGAATGGTCAGTTCAGTCGGATTAAGAAATTTGGAACGAATAAACCCATCGTCATTTAATTTAAATCCTAAAAATTAGGCTTATTAAATTTGAACGACCAATAATAGGTGGATCAATCGCACATAGTTGTAGGTTCTCATCAACACAAATAACTACATATACTCAAACTTGCAACATATTCAACAAACGCATTGTTTTTTCGCTTACATCATTATTAGTAGTGCACATCATTATTGTTTAATCTTGACTATTGCGTTGGTTCATCATACATCACACTCTGATCATTTGATTGTATCATTGTGTTTAAAATCAACTATATTCAAAGAATGAAAGTAAGGTGCATAGATCAGATGACCTACATATGGAGGGTCCTTAAATCTTTTATAGTCACCATTCTTCCAATAATCTAATCAAGTTGGCCGTAATACGCAATATAATTGTGATGACTATATATATATAAATCATTAATGAAAAAGAGTGAAAAAATTATTGAGCACTAGTAGAAATAAAATAGAGTTTTGCGACTTGTGAATTATGTAGTTAATTAAAACAATTTATGTAGAAAATTTTTATCAGAAAATAATTAAAAATTTAAAACTTTTCAATGTTTTTGTAATGTAATTTATTGAAATATTTTTTTCTTATAGATAACTTTATTAGGAGTTAGATATTAGTAAGATCCCATAAAATAGTATGTTGTTCAATTAATTAATAATATGATGATCACATGGTTCTGATTAATTAATTAACTTTGATTTATCTGCAAGTTGTCCCAATAATTAACTTATGTGCACAAATTCTTAAAAATTCTTTCAAAATTGAAGCCCCACAAATAACAACACAAACAAGAAAGTGAGTACTACTGAGTAGTGTCACCATAAAGGCCTCATTAATGCTTTCAAATCGGGAACAGTTTGTTGCAACATCATAAAGGTGTTGGAGTAGTAACATTTGCCACCACCAACCACCGTTTTCTATTCCAAGAACTTGAAGAAGAATAACAACTTACCACCTTCAATTTCACTTGAGACAATTAATTTCAGATGGCTTTGACCCGGGCAGGGTTGTTAGCACCTGATGACTGATGTATTTAACCGATTTAGCAAGTTAGTTACTTAATAGTTAATCTTAATTACAGTTGGTCAAGTTAGTTCAGCTTGCTGACTAAGCAAGACAAGTTATTAGAAGATATTTTTTAATTAATAATATGAAGAAAGAGCTCAATGCCAAGCGCCAACTTGGATTCATTGCTAGCATGGTTCCGCAATTGATCTGGACACTGAACCAGAACTATTTGAAAGTTGACAGTGTTAATGATGTTGTAAGCACATGGATCCTTAATTCCATTTCAAAATAGATTGTTACCTCCTTGGTTTACATACTCAGACTTAGAATAATTGTGGAATGATCTTAAAGAAAGATTTTGTTCAGTATGCCGGGTACCAAACGGGTCAGACGAACTAAAAGGGGCAAGAGATGAGGGGGCCTTGGCCGAGATGCTGACGAATGTATGGATCTCCAGGGCTCGTGTTGGAGAGTGGAAGGCTGGGATCTCACAATCTCCCGAGTTGTGGTGTTGGAGAGGGGGAGCCACCTACAAAAAGGACCCCAACGCTCAAGTCAGAAATCCGTACAGATGGCAGTAAAAGTGAGGCGATAATGACGTACTTGGGAGGGGTAGGGCCCTCCCTTTATATATCCTGTACCTAGGGCGGGTTCCATACCAGAGGACCTGCCTTCTAGAAAGCTTCCTTTCCCCCAACTGTCAGGTGCCTTGCTGGAAGAGTGGAATGGCCGGGTCGGATCCCTAATTCGGGCGCCTCGTGCCTGTCAGGTCGGCCACCCGGACTCAGACGTTGTGCCAGCTGGGTTGGGCCGGAACAGATTTCAATATGAGAATGGTCCAAGAATTTTCGAACTCAAGCAAAAATTGATAAACTTGAGACAAGAAACAATGATTGTGTCACAGTAGTACTTCACGAAAATCAAAGTACTTTGGGAAGAACTGAATTCATACTGCCTTATCTATTGCAATTGCATGGATGCTAGGCCTTTTCAAGATTTATTACAAGTTGCTCGGATACGAGGGCCTCTACCTGCTATGAACAAAGTTTTGTCTTTAATAGTTTAAGAGGAAAAGCACAAATCCATTTGTGGAATTGGCAAGGAAAAGGTTGCACTCTCATCAAGCTCTATTGTGCAAGTCTGAGATCAGAGAAGAACAGGAGAAAGAAGATGAATCAGACAGAAGAAAAGGGGAAAGGAGGAGAAAGAGAGTGAAAGAGTAAAGTTGTATTCATTGATTTCCAAAACTAAACTTCAAACCGTGATACACTGTACAGTTCTTATATGTGTGTTGAGTAGAATGAATAATGATAACAAATTCACTAATTATCTAACGTCTTTGTCTAATAGTCTAACAATTTCATAACTAATTACAAGCAAGAATAAATATTAACTTGCAGTCACAATGACTCAAGTTACGCCCTCCCTCAAACTGAGATTATGGATGTCCAGAAGACCCAGTTTGGAAACGTTCACAGTGAAGGGACCTGAAGCCGAGGCTTTGGTTAAGAAGTCAGCAAGCTGATTGTTAGAAGAGACCGGCATCAAATGGGTAAGACCTAGTAAATGTTGGTTTCGAGCAATGTGATAATCCACTTCAATATGCTTTGTGCGCTCATGAAATATGGGGTTAGTAGCAAGGTGATGAATGGCAGAATGCTTATCACAAAAAAGGGTGATGGATTCAGTTAATGGCACACTGAGATCTTTCATCACAAAGGACAGCCATTGAGCTTGGCATGTGGCAGAAGCTAAGGCTCTGTATTCTGCTTCCGAGGATGACCTGGCTACAGTACTTTGCTTCTTGCTCTTCCAACTGATTAAAGAATTTCTAAGATAGAAGCAATGTCCTGTGATGGATCGTCGAGTGTCTGCACATGTAGCCCAATCAGCATCACAGAATCTTGTTAGCTTCAAATCATTGGCTGATGAAAAGAAAATTCCCAAGGAGGGACACCCCTTTAGGTAACGGAGAACTTTATAGGCTGCGTGCATGTGAGCATCAGTTGGACAGTCAAGGAACTGGCTTAATTTTCTAATAGCATAGGAGATGTCAGGGCGTGTGTTTGTGAGATAGAGAAGCCGACCAATTAACTGACGGTAAGGAGTGTGATCCTGTAGTGCAGTGCCACTTTCCTTTGATAACTTTGAAGCATACGTGTAATCCATTGGAGTGCTAACCGGCTTACAATTTAAGTAACCAAACTCCTTAATGATATCCAATGCATATTTTCGTTGGCAGAGATGAATTCCTTTAGAATTCCTTGCCACTTCCATAAAAATATTTTAAATCACCAAGGTCCTTGATTTTGAATTTGTTTTCCAACAATTGCTTGACATGGTCAATTTCTTCCAAGTCATTTCCAGTTAAAACCAAATCATCAACATAAACCATGATGATTGTAATGCCATAAGGAGTGATCTTCGAATACAGGGAGTGATCTGCTTCGGATTTAACAAAATCAGTAGAGGTGAGTGTCTCTGTGAGCTTCAAATTCCACTGACAGCTGGCTTGCTTTAATCCGTACAGCGACTTTTGTAGCTTGCAAACAGAGGATGAATCCAGATTGATCCCATCTAATCCTGGAGGCAACTTCATGTACACTTCTTCATGTAAATCTCCGTGGAGGAACACTGTATTAATGTCCAATTTCTTAACATGCCATCGTTTGGCTGTAGCTAGAGCCAAAACTATGCACAATGTAGTCATCCTAACAACGGGACTGAAGGTGTCTATGAAATCTACTCCTTCAACTTGAGTAAATTCCTTTGCCACAAGCCTTGCCTTGTAACGTTCAACAGTCCCATCCGGATTGAACTTCACTCGAAAGACCCACTTGCAATCTATTGCCCTCTTACCAGCTGGGAGTTTTGTTACACACCAAGTTTGATTCTGCCTCAACGCCTCAAGTTCACTATTAATGGCTTATTTCCAGCAAGGATGAATAGCAGCTTCCTCATAGGTTCGTGGCACAACAGTTTTGACAATGGCTAAAGAAAGGGCCTTGTGTTTTGAACTTAGTGCTTCATATGACATATATTGTGAGATAGGATATTTGCAAAGAGTATTAACAGTAGACTTTGTACCAGAAATGTCACAATGATAGTCTTTTAAATGTGTTGGCATTGTCCTAATTCGGGTTGACTTTCTTGTTTCAATGAAAGGTGGATTGTTTTCTAATGTATGGAATGTGGAATTATTTTCTAATGTATGGAATGTGGAATTATTTTCTAATGTATGAGATGATGAATGCATGACAGTATCCTCTCTTAGCTGAGGGGGTGAAAATGATGCAGCTGATGCAACATGATTGTGAGTGGTGGTGTTAGCATGCTCTTCATTTGCGGTAGTGGATACCAAAGGTGATCTGTGTTGTCTAAGGAATCAAAGTGACGTGCATGGTAATGAGTTTTGGGTGTTGAGTCTACCTGTCCTAATGAAGAATGGAAAATCAAGGCCCATGCAGTCCCTAGTATGTGCTGGTATTTGCGTTCCACAATGCCATTTTGCTGTGGGTCTCCACGCAAGAAGTGTGGTACAAAATGCCATTGGAAGCATAAAATGATTTCAAAGCAAATTCAGGGCCATTGTCAGAGCGGAAGCATTTAACAGTTTTACCAAATTGAGTTTGTACATATTTAACAAAATGTATAATATGATCAGAAGTTTCAATCTTATGATGCATGCAATGAATCCATGTATATCTACTTTTATCATCAACTATAGTGAGAAAATACTTTTTATCATTAAAGGAAGTAGTTGAAACGAGTCCCCAAATATTCACATGAACTAAATCGAAGCAATCAGCAGATTCAGTTACACTATAAGAAAAGGGTAACTTTTTTTTGTTTAGCTAAATGGCAAGAATTACATGAATGTATGTGTTCAGCACAATCAATTATGGGATATATTTTGTGCATTATTTCTAACCTGCGTTGTGGAACATGACCTAACCGTGAATGCTAAAGTGCATCCACTTTATTGACTATAGCAGCAGAGTTGCCCAAAGTGGCAGTAGCTACAACCGCAGAATTATGGGATAATTTGCTACCTATAAATGCAGAAGTGTCAAAAATTGGTTTGCTATCCATTGTATACAAGCTATCGGCATATTTAGCTATTCCAATCCTCTTCAAAGTAGCTTGGTCCTGGATCTCACAAAGTGTATCATTAATAAGCATTTGCCATTTTAAATTTTTGGTCAATTTGGACAGAGAAATTAGTTTGAAGTCAAAATTAGAAATAAAAAGTACATTTGTAATGTGTAATTGATTAGAGAAGCGGATGGTACCAATGATGCTACTAACTGTTTGAGTACCATCCGGCATTCTAACAATTATAGGGGGAATGGGATGGTGTGACTCAAAATCATTAAGATCAAAATTCACATGATCAGTTGTCCCTGTGTCAATGACCCAAAGGGTGGATTTCACAGCAACAAAGGAAAAAATAATGGTGCTGTATTTTAAAATGACATTTCTACCTTGACTCATTGGAGAAGTGTGTAGGGAAAGTTGTGCCTGAGGTGCAGTATGAGGTTGCAATTGAGCATCCTGACCTTGAAGGAGCTTGAGTATAGCTTCCTTTTGGAATTGAGTGAGGTCAAGTCTTAATGCTTCACTAGTTTCCTTTTGACGATTAGTGCTTAGATTGTTTTGGCTGAGTTCATCAGTGACCTTTTCAGCCTGTGAATCAGTTGACATGTAGTTGATACTGCCAATTTCTCTTTGGCACAAATGAGGTGGATACCCATGCTTCTTGTAACATGTCTCCACAGTATGGCCGGTGCGATCACAAAAGGTGCATTAAGGCCGATTACCCTTACCACGACCTCTACCTTTTCCTCTACCTTTTCCTTTGATTTTGTCATCAAAGGATGGATACTCTGTGGCAGCTTTGTTGAAGAACACCTTGGATTCTGGTGCTTCCCCAAATTGCCGCTCTTGTTGACTCAGCATGGAGAAAGCCGTATCTAAATCGGGCATAGGATTCATCAGAATCAATTGTGACCGCACTGAAGAGTATTGGTCATTGAGCCCTCGCAATAATTGTGTTGTATAATCCTCACGTTTGTACTGGCGTATTACTTCCAATCCGTAAAAACATACCAGATCGCAGTCACGGCAATGAGGAATTGGCCTGAAATTTCCAAGATCCTCCCAAATTGACTTCATTTTTGTATAGTAAGAGGTAATGTCTAGGTTTCCTTGCTTCATGGCAAACAAATCTTCTTGCAATTCAGTTATTTTGTATTTGTCACCTTGATAATATCGGTGCTTCAAATCTCTCCACAGATCCGAAGCGACGTTATTCCAACTTACACTGTTGGAAATGTTAGGGCTCAAAGACAAGTTAATCCAAGAAACTAAGTATCGTATTGCAGTGTTTCCAAGCATCAAAAAGAGGATCATTCTCATGTGGTCGAAGCAGCGAACCATCAATGAATTTCAACTTATTCTTTCCTTCTAAAACTCGCAACATTGCTCTACTCCACGGACTGTAATTATTAGGAGTAAGAACAATTGGAATAAGAGGCGTACCAGTGCTTTCGCTTGGGTGAATGTAATACTGACTTGTTGGATCTTGCATCGGATTGATGTGAATTTTCGCCATCTGAGCCTGATTATCAGCATCAGAGATTGAGAGAAGAATAACGATTGAGGTCATTGAAACAGAACTGGTCCAGAAGAATCAAGAAAAAGAATCAATGAATCTTGTTTGAAGAGAAGAATCAGAAAGGATCGACGAATCTCTTCCCGCAGTTAGATCTGAATCTTCTTTAAAGAAGAGAGGTTGCACTCTCATCAAGCTCTATTGTGTAAGCCTAAGATCAAAGAAGAACAGGGGAAAGAAGATGAATCAGACAGAAGAAAAGGGAAAAGGAGGAGAAAGAGAGTGAAAGAGTAAAGTTGTATACTTGTATTAATTGATTTTCAAAACTGAACTTCTAACCGTGATACACTGTACCGTTCTTATATGTGTGTTGAGTAGAATGAATAATGATAACAAATTCACTAATTATCTAACGTCTAACAATTTCATAACTAATTACAAGCAAATATAAATACCAACTTACAGTCACAATGACTCAAGTTACACCATTGGAGCACTCTCAGATCCAAGTCTAGTTGCCTTTTTGGCAAGAAACTCAGCTACGTCACCACCAATTGGAAGAGGCAGAGGATTTGTGAAGAAAGACAAGCCTCGGTGCTCTTATTGCGGTCTTCTTGGCCATACCACTGAAAAATGCTACAAGCTACACGGATTTCCTCCAAACTATGTATGAGGGAGAGTTGCAAAACAAGCTACTCACAATGTCATCTCCGAGACAGTGCAGCAGGTTTAGGAAAATTGATGAATTTGCTGAGTAATCAACAACTTCAAAAAATTCCATCAAATACAGCTACTTATGTGGCCACACCATCATGTATCGTCCTTAATACCTCACCTTCAAGATCTAGATAGCGGTGTAACAATTCACATTGCTTGTGATTTGTCAATTTTTGAGTCTATTCACACTTCTCAAAACTATTCTGTTTCTCTTTCCAATGGTGATAAGTTTCAAGGTCAATTCATTGGCATTATCCAAGTTACTCCCACTATCACCCTAAGACCATATTCAGTAGGAACTAATCTCAATTCCTATTTATGATCCACCTGTTATAAAACGTAACTCCACATCATTTTTTGCATTAAATAAGAACTCAAAGCATCTCTCTTTTTTTATTAGGAGGAACTAACTTTAGTCATTGTACTGTTGTGGTCTTACTTAATTAATTAATTAAAATACTTAAAATTAATATAATTATTTTTTTAATAATATTATTTAAATTTATAAATTTAAAAATAATTTATTATTAAAAGATACTAATATTAAAAAATTCATATATAACAATAAATACACAATATATAATTTGAGATTACACTAATTTGTAAAATTACTTAATACAGAGAAAAATATAAATAATTAATATAAATTATTAATTAAATAAAAATTTAATTATTTAATTTAATTAATTATTATAATTATTAATAAATTAATTATGGTTTAATTATTTAATTAATTATTATAATTACTAATACATTAATTATGATTTAATTATTTAATTAACTATTATTTAAATTATTAATATAAATTATTAATTAAATAAAAATATAATTATTTAATATAATTAATTATTATAATTTTTACTGAATTAATTATTTAATATAATTATTTAATTAATTAAATTTTTATATAATTATTTATTTTTATAATAACTTGCCATATGAGTCCCCATTCAGAAGGATTCACTTTTCTCAAAAGCTGTGCAGGAACTCCTTCTCTCATCTCTTCAACGGTAAGTTCCTACTCCTGTCAGAAATAGGGTCTCAACTTCTTGCCTATTGGAGTTGCTCTAATCCTATATGTCCCAGAGTTCCATGTAAGGCTGAAAGTGAGGCAAGTTGAACCGAACTAGACCAAGCTCAAGTTCGACTAACGAAAATTAAACTTGGCTCACGGCTCAACTCATTAACAATCGAACCTATTTTGTAAGCTCAAACTCGTCTCAACGAAAGTTCACGAGCTGACACGAGCTTGCTCAAATAATAGAAACATAATCTATAATTTTATATTAATAAATTATAACTTATATATATATATATATATATATATATATATATATATATATATATATATAAAATATTAAAAAAGATAAATTTTATATATTGTCTATCTATCAATTATAAAGTTTTTATTTATATCCTACATCAAAATTATATATAAAAAATAACTATAAAATTTTAAATAATTAAAAACATTAATATGTATGTAAAATTATTAATACACATATCCTATATGTATTTAATCTATACTTTTAATATTATATATATATAATCGAGCCAGATCACAAACTAATGAGCTGAATTTATCCAAGCTCAAACTCTGGCTCATTTAATTTATGAGCTCAATTCCAAGCTCAAGCTCGGCTTACTAGCTCACGAGTTCAGCTTATCGAGCTATTAATGAGTCGAACTCGAGCTAACTCATTAGCTGACTTGATTCATTTCTAGCCCTATTTCCATGTTAATATCTTGTCAGTTTCTTCCTTTCTTTCATGCACATCTATTACTATAACTATTGGTTCTCATAATTTTTATAATTCTGGACAGCAAGTCCTTGAAGAGGATTGGCAAAGGTAATCTGGATGAAGGGTTGTACATCCTAAAAGCTTAAGCCCCCTCCAATCAAATGCAAATAAAGTTGCAAAACAGCATCAATTTGTGCAGTAGTTCACAGTTGTGGCATGCACGCTTAAGTCACACATTAAATAAAATCTTCGAGTCTTTAATTCCTCAAATAAATGTCTCAAACAGTCATCTTTAACTGATCTAGACCACAATAAATGCCCTGTTTGTCCACTTGCTGCAAAATTAAAAAAAAAATTGTCTTTTGAATTCAATAATAATCTGTCATTGCACCTTTTTGATGTTGTTCACTCTGATGTACGAGGACTATATCGTATCTCAACATATAATGGCAAACGATATTTTTTTTAGCATAGTTGATAATGCAACTTGCTTTACATTAATATACTTGCTATCTAATAAATCTGAAGCTGCAGATTGTTTGAAACAATTTGATTACTTAATAGAGACTCGATTCAGTAGCAAGACAAAGTGTTTGAGGTAAGATAATGCAAGGGAACTAGCCATTATAGACTTTTCACAAGAAAGAGGAGTCACACATCAATTTTCATGTCCTTACACATCACAATAAAATGTTGTGGTCGAATGGAAATATTAGCATCTACTCAATGTCACCTAAAGTTCTATACTTTGAATCTCAAGTTCCTAAGTACTTTGGGGGGGAATGTGTCACAACTGCCGCATCCACTATTAAATATGAAATCGACATTTGAGATCCTTTTCAAAAAGGTTCCCAACTACAAAGCCATTACTAACTACATTAGCAACCAAAGGCTGAACCATACTTACCATGCATCTATTAATCTTGCAAACACTATTTCTAAACCTCAATTTTATCATCAAGCGGTGAGACATGCTGAATGGAGACAGGTCACGAAAGAGGAACTTTATGCTTTAGAAGCTAATCACACTTCGGAGTTAGTTGCTTTACCTGCTCATAAAACTGCCATAGGCTGCACATGGGTCTATAAGGCAGAGTTAAAGAAGTTGGCATCGACTTCAAAGACACATTTAGCTCAGTTGCCAAAGTCACCACAATGAGGGCTCTACTATCGGTTGCAGCAATTAAGCAATGGAATTTAGTGTAGTTAGACATAAACAATGTTTTTCTCAATGGTGAGTTAGATGAGGAAGTATACATGGACCTCCCCTTAGGACATCCACAACGAAAACAAGGACTTGTTTGCAAGCTTACCGTATCTCTTTATGGCTTAAGACAAGCCTCCAGGTAGTGGTTTAATAAATTATACTTAAGGTTTTTAATAGTCTAGAGAAGGGAGGTTGGATCCATAGTTATCGGAATCGAATCGGTAATTAATCCAGTCATACGACTGGATTACTGGGTTACTAGTTCAACTAGTGAGTTACTGATTCATCCGGTTGACCCGATCATAATTAAATAAAAATATAAAATTATAAAAATAAATTAAAATCAAAAGTTAAAATTTAAACTTCACAAGTATATTAATAATGCTACGTCAATAAAAATAATTATTTTATATATTTAATTGTATGAATAGTTATTAAAAAATAGATATAATAGGACAACTGTATAAAATATTTTATAATATCAAATGTATCAAAATTAAATTATAAAAATAAATAAATATAATATTATTATTGAAGAATAAAAATAATATTTTATATTATTTAAATTTTATTATTTCAATATAAAATGTATAATTATTTTAATATGATATAATTATTAGTTTTTTTAGGAAGATAATCTATGGTAAACAAAAAGTGGCTGAGTTTTTTAAATATTGTGAAAAGATGTGTGATTTTCTTTAATATTTTCGTTTAGGTGAATTTAACATTGCTATGGGAGAAAAAATTTTTTTTGTCAAAACACACAAAACGTTGGCCCAACGTTTTGTGTGTGGTTTAAATTTTTTGAATGGATAAAACCAAAATGGCACTACTGTTTTGTGTAGAAATGAATAATTTAAAAAGTGAGCAAAGTTGAAAACGGCGCTGCCGTTTTGTTTAGAGGCAAAATTTTTTTAATTTAAAAATAGAAAACGGCGGTGCCGTTTTGTACTGAAACCAATTTTACCGTTGAAAATGGTCAAAACGGTGGTGACGTTTAGTACAAGTGTAAATAAAAAAAATATAAAATTAGCTATATAAGGTATGCTAGTGTTATGCGGGAAACACGTTGGGTAAAGTAGAATATTTGGTGGGTGGGAAGCTTCTTATGAAGCTTTGCCGACATGGTTTGAAACAATGGTTATAAAAGAACCATCAGCAGCGGTTGAGTACGAAACTACATATGCTTACCGAGGGGTTGAGTTGGTTGAGGATCTCAGGATTTTGATGCGAGTCTTTTGGGCTTTCTATCCTTGTATTAAAGCATTCAGAAGCTGCAAGCCGTTGGTACAGGTAGACGGCACACACTTGTATGGAAAATATAAAGGGGCTCTCTTGGTTGCAGTATCACAAAATGGAAATGGGAATATCGTGCCTCTTGCATTTGCCATAGTCAAGGGTGAGACCGCCGATACTTGGCACTTTTTTCTTAGCCATCTACAAACGCATGTAGTTAATCGAGATGGTGTTGGTCTTATCTCGTAATATCAGTTACTACAGTAAAAATCACTAAATCCACATCTTAGCTAAATTTTACCTGTGAGCAAGTGGAAAGCTGGTATCCATCAGCAGTGGTCCTATTGACGGCATTCGTAACCATGCCCATACAAGGAGCAACGATATAGGACCATCAATGTCCTTGCAATCATACCTAGATGTCCGACATAAGGATCGATACATGTGTGCAAGGCAAGCTGAACCCCAACTAAACTTGTGAATCTGAGAAAAGTCACGAAGCAATGGCAAATACTTCAAGTACACACTGATTCCAGACTTGTCACTAAATAACGTTGTTCCAAACAGATACATTATGTGATATTTTACATAAATTTTTCTACTTACTGCGTCAGTCAAATGTTGGCGCCGCTTTAGGGTGTGGAACCATGCTAGCTTGACTCCGCTTCCTCTATGGTCGTTCGGTCCATGAGCAATACCAAATTGGGATATGCACTCGTTCTCTAACCCACTTGTGCTGTGGTTAGTTGATCTAGTAATTGGAAAGCCGTGAGTTTGGAGTCCAAAAATCATGGTGACGTCCTCCAACGTAATCGTGCACTTGCCGTGTGAAAAATCGACGAAACGTGTGCGTCTCAGGCCACCACCTTTCAACTAGTGCGTCTATAGTTGGACCATGAGACATGATCCTTCTAATCTGAGATACATGATAGAATCCGCTCTCTCTGAGTTGTTCTTCTACCCAACCATCATGTGAGTCTATTTGGTGTAAGTGTCTAGTGTGCAAATTTCTTGAACCCTGAAAACAAAAGTAATAACTAACCGTCAATAACCAGAACTAGTTAATATTACTAAATTAATACTCGGTTTAGTAACAAATATAATTAATAATTACTAAAAATTCAAATAATTTATAATTACTAATTGAATTATTAATTATTAAGCATAACGGTAAACACAAAAATTACTTACATATACAAAATGTTAAAAATATTCTGATATATGCTCGTCAGCACATGTGACGTCACGTTTTTCCATTTTTGTTTTTAACTCTACAATAAAGTAAAGTAATATAGAAAGAAATTACTTATATTTTTATTTTTTTTTAGTGAAAACAATAATAATAATAACTCTTAATTTATTTACTAAACACATATCCTAAGAATTAATAATTATCCAATCTAAATATGTTTCTATTATTTTTCAATATATATTACAAAAATGCCTAAAATTACTAAACATACTAAAATTTAATAACAATGATTTTGTTTTCTAATAAATAATTAAAATAAAAAAACATAACGGTATGTATATATATATATATATATATATATATATATATATATCAATTTTATTATTAAAAACTTCACGCACTACACATATAAATTAACTAGAAATGTAAACTAATAAAAATTGAAACATCTAACATTTTATATAAAAAAAAATTAAAAATACCCCATACTCATTAAATGATAATCAAGGCTAATATATTTTAGTTAACTTTTAACTTAAAAACCTAAATCACTAAAAAATTATATGCGAATTAAATAAATAATTCTGTTTTGAAATTAATTATTTTAAATAAAACAAATTAAAAATCTTTAATATTTTTTAATAAATTATTTAAAATATAACTAAAATTACTAAAAACGTTTGTTTTTCAAAAAAATAAAAATTAAAATAAAATTAAAATTCTAAAGCGGCCTGTTTTTCGCATAAATTATATAAAATCAAACTAAAATTAATAAAAAGTCAATTTTTTAAAAAATTAATTAAACAAAACTAAAATTAAAAAAATATATACTAACATTCAACTAATACTATACACTAACGATAATTTATCAACGCTAACAATTAATACTATTATTATAACTATAACAAAGAAAATATATTTTTTAACTACTCCTAATCAACTAATAATTAATTTATTTATCTACTTAACCAAAAAATTAATTTAAAAAAATTATATACTGTTTATTTTTAAAACTTTTAGTTCAAAAAAACAGGATTAACCCGGCCCTAACTAACTACCAATAAAACATTTAAAATACTAACCTTTCTCTATCTTTGACTAGCTGCCGTTTTCTTTGTGGTGGGGTAAGTAAAAATGGTAACTTTCAACTTCTTCAAACAGAATGAATAATAGGAATGGAGACTATGGACTGAAGAAGAAAGAATGAAGGAAGAAGAGAGTTGGCGTTTTGATCAACGTGTGGGAAGAAAGAGGAATCTGCCACGTGTCGACCATGCACAACGGCGTCGATGTCTTCCTTGCGACATCTGATGGCTCCCATAGCGCTGTTCGGTCTTTTTGGTGGGTAACACCACCTTTGGCCCAATATTAAAAAAAAAGTTCACAAAAGGTATTGCCGTATTGATGTTAGTATATATTTAATTATTAACATATTGAATAATAAAGGAATCACTAACTTAGAGGGATCAAGTTCGAACCATACGGGGAGTGCTTTTTGAATTAATGCAAAAAGTTATCTCCTATTGTGATCCTGCGCACCGATGGTGCACCGTGAATGCGCACGGGTTACATCGACCCGGCTGGGCCAGCTTGATCAGTTCAATCCGGATTTGGCCGGTTCAATACAGATTAGACCGGTTTTTTCTGGATTAATAGCATAAACGGATAGGCACTTAACCTGGATCGGTTGAGGGTTTGGTTCACCGATTTTTTTGTCGAACCGTTCGATCCGGTCCGAATTTGATAACTATGGTTGAATCTATGTCCTTTTTTTTTTGCTTTTAAACTTGAATAGTAATACAGATTTTGCTGTGTCTGCGATATGGATTACGCAGGAAACAATTTAATTTTGTCTCATAACGAAACAGATGAAAACAGAGTAGAGAAGAAAGAAATACACATCTATGTATCCTAGTTCAATCACTTTGTCCAATGTGCTCTACATCTAGTCTCTACTACAACTGTGGTAGAATTTTCACTATCTTTTTAAAGATTACATTCACCAATTTCTAAGGATTCTTATTAATCCTATCAGGGACAAACCAAACTTCTAACCAAGCTTGATTTGGCCAGGTTCACTTCTTAAACTCTCAACACTAAGTGCTCACCAACTTAACAAGAAAATCTCTCAGATTCAAGAAAGAAAACAAAAAATAATTACAAAAGAAATTGACATAATTTTGACTTTTCTCCAAGCTAACTCTCTTTGTCTTTTCTCTTAGTAACTTTTTTCTAAATCTTCACATTCATGCCTTTTTTTCATTGAATGAAATAAAAAAAATAAACTTGAAGAACCAAAATATTAAATAAAGAACCACGAAGAAGAAGAAATAAAATAACTTGAAAGTTATAAGCATAACCCGATTTCAGAACTCTCAAATGTTACCTTCTATTTTAGCGGAATGCTCCTTTTAGTGTACGTGCATTACTTCCAAAACTTTAGATTTGAGTGATGAGAGTGCTAGGTTAACTCAAAATTTTAGGTTCTCTCCTTACCTTAATCCTTGGTTAATTACTCAATTTTGTATGGGATAATGCCTCCAAAGCTTGAACTTGTGAAAAGAGTAACTCCTTAAGCATTGAACTAGCTCAGTTCTTCTTCTTCTTCCAAGAAATTTAAGTAGAAAATTAAGGTAAAACATCAGAGTAGAATAACACAGAGTCACCAAGAAAATGGACAGCAACAATAGCAATATCAATGTCATGAAACCTTAATATGTTTGCCAAATCAACACCCTTAATCTTAAACTTTGGCCCAAGTTTTATTCTCAATCCTTGAATATGAATCAAAAAAAGCAACCTCTATTTTTTTTTCTTACCCAAATTATGATTGCAGAAAAGAGGTACCTTCATCAAGTCATTTGACTTGCACAAGAGAAGTTAACAATGCAATGTTTTTTTTTTAACTAGATCAACCTTTAATTTGATTCATAGCTCCATTAATTTGACTTTGCCTCTATTATTTTACTTTGCCTCTACAAGAATGAATTATGTTGCTGGACTTGTTAGCATTTAGGCTTCTCTTACAAAAATAAACTTGAGTCTGAAATGGTGAAGCTTTAGCTTCAATTTCTTTTGCCAAAAAACCAGCAGCAATAAACCTTTTATGAATGTTTTTGTTGGGCCAAGATTCCAGCAGCTTTTGTTTATTTCAAAGTCCCAAATAAATTTTCTGAGTGTTTAGTCCCTATTACCAATATTAATTCTAATATGAGCCTACATCAAAAACACAAATATCAAACAAATTTTTTAGCCAATGAACCTTAGTTCTAATGGCATATCTCCCCCTCCCCATCTTAAAGGTCTAGGATTCAAGCCCTATAGAATGCAATTGAGAAAAAATGTGATAAAATATGTAAGGAGTATGTAGGTGTGTTGTGTACCTAGGATTAGAGGTTGTCAAATCCATTGGGGTACATAGGATTGGAGGGCCACTAACAAAAAAAAAAAAATTAGATTTTAAACCCAATCAAATATATGTTTGTCATTATCAAAATAATATTGTTGTTTTCTAAACTCAACAATACTCAACTCTCAAGAAGAATGGTTTCAGGTATTGTAAAAGTGACTATTTATTATTCTCGTTCTACAACAACCTTCCTACTCATTTATGTAGATGATATCATCATTGCAGGAGCAAATAATGTAATGGTTCACAAAGTGTAACAGCAACTACAGTCAATCTTTAAACTCAAAGTCTTACGTGATTTAAAATTATTCTTAGGCTTAGAACTTGCAAGATCATCAAAGGGCAGCGAAAATACAGTATGTCTTTACTTAAAGATGCTAATTTTCTATATTGCAAACCTATCACTGTACCAATCAATGGATGCCAATATCAAATTGCGAGCCAAAATGGTGATCTTGTTGAGGATGCCTCTACCTGCCGAAGACTGATCGGGAGGTTAATGTACCTCACTATCTCTAGGACAAAGATTAACCTTTGTTGTCACGAAGTTAGCTCAATTCATGTCAAACCCCAGAACTCCTCACTTGAATGCCGCTCATCAAGTTTTAAGATACTTGAAAGCATCCCCTGGCCAAGGGATTCTCTTCTCATCAGCTTTGAAATTTAATGTCTCCATCTACACTGATGCAGATTGGAGAAGTTGTCTAGATACTCGCCGGTTTTCTCGGTGACTCCCTGATCTCGTGGAAGAGCAAGAAGCAATCCATAGTGTCTTGCAACTCCATTGAGCTAATTAAATATTGAGCAATGGCCAATCCACATGTGAAGTAGCATGACTCTTCGGTCTATTCAGGTTCCTTGGCATTGAACTCAACTCAGCCATGATGTTTTGTGATAATATTTCAATTATTCACTTGGCAGCTAACCCAACATTCTACGAGAGATCCAAACACGTGGAGATAAACTTCATTTGGGAGAAGGTTGAAACAAGGTTAATCAAGCTCATTCACAATACTACAAAGCACCAACTTGCGAATATTCTCACCAAGACCATACCCGCACTCCAATTTCATTTTCTCATATTCAAGTTGAGAACGTACAACTTGTATGCTCCAACTTGAGGAGAGGGTGTTAGCACTTGATGTATTTAACTGATTTAGCTAATTAGTAATTACTTAATAGTTAGTCTTAATCATAGTTAGTTAAGTTAGTTCAACTTGCTGACTAATTAATCAAGACAAGCCCTTAACTCTTGTATATAAATCAGAGTTTACTCAATACAATACAAAAAGGTTTTCACCCCCATTTCATTTCCAGAATTTTCTCATCTAAGAAGATTTCGAGAGTCACAAAAATTTAGTGTCTATTTGAATCAATTTTTGCAAGTTGGTCCAAATTAAAAAGTCTTTCTAATCTCGTTTAGAAGCTTAGTATTTTAGGTTTTTGCCTTTGTACCATTCATTCATGACTTGGGGCATCTTTTGGTATAGTTAGTGCTGTTTTTTATTTAACTATGATAGGATTGGATCAATTTTTCTTGATCTTTTCGTGGGTCAATTCTTTAACATTGAAAAAGATGATTGGATTGTTTGTATTACTTTCAGTGAGCTGGAGAAAGAGGTATTCAAGATAGAATAAATTAATGTACCTCTATATATTCACACGTTTCTATCTAATAGTTTAAACTTTAAATAAATAGTTTTATAATTTAATATTAAAAAATTTATAAATAAAAAATTTAGAATTTTATTGTTGTTGTCCCAAATAAATTTTAATTTGTTGACATATTAAAAATATATAAATATTTATGTACTTCTATCTAACAATTTTAATATCTTGACTTAGAATTAGTTTGATTGAAAAACAAAAATTTCACCCAAATTTAGAATGACAGGTCCATCTATCCCATCTATGCTTTTGGACAAGCAAGATTATTATTATTATAACATTGGACAATTCAAGAGGGAAGAATGTGTAGAATGGCTAAACAATAAGCCAAAGGGTTAAGTTGTGTATGTAGCATTTGGGAGTGTGCAGGTTCCTATTACAGTGAAGAACAAGTGAAAAGCTACTCCTACTTCAGAAATGGATGACAAATAATGAAGCCCTTCTAATGTTTTCTTTTTTTTTTTTTTTAATTCTAGGAACCCTTTTTATGTGTTCTAGTGGTCAACAATAATGCTCTGCTAGGGTTTGCGTTTTACTGCACAATAATTATATAATAATATAAGCACACTTTTTTTTTTATATCTTTTTCTTTTTTTTTTCGAAAAAAAAAAGCTCAAACAGAGAAGTGGAGCTAGTAACATAAAAATTACATGGACAAAAATCAACACATTATAAATTCACCTAGTAAATGACACACCAATAATTATTTCATTGTCATCTTCGACATTGCCATCAACAACAAAAGGGATTGTCGCACCCCACTCCTTGTAGTGAACCATGGACATGTTGAATATTTTTTCAACACCTTTTCCTATGTTCTGAAACAACCTCCTTTTCCTCTCCAGCCAGACGTTCCAAACAACCGCGAAGTAGCTGATGAACCACCTGTTGCACTCCGCTTTTCTACTCGCTGTACCTGTCCAACTTTGGAAATGTTCCTTCAAATTACCTGGACAAGACCATAGTCTACCAAACTCAGATAATCAAGCACACCACACCTGCCAAGTAAATTCACAGCTAAGGAACAAGTGGTGAACGTATTCAACATCCTTATTACATAATATGTAGAACCTATGCACAATTACTCAAGAGGGGGGGTGAATTGAGTATTGCAACAACAATGAATCTTTTTGCGAAAGTTAAAGACAATATACAAAAGTGTTATTGTACTAGTATTTTTCCAAGAGCTTAACTCAATTGCTAAGCATTTATAAGGAGCTTTTACTTTCCAATAGACACCAACTCAAATAAATTGATCAAGCTTTTCACCAATCGGACTTAAGCTATTTCTTAAGTACTTACGAAGCTACTTTTCAATCACAATTTATTTGCTCAAAGGTAAAAGACAATAATATAGAAGAGATGAGTTTGGAGAGATGCAAACGCTATTTAGAGTGGTTCGGCACAATCCTTGTCCTACGTCCACTTTCTTTCTCAATCGCTATTGAGAAGTTCCACTATTGCCAAGCTTCAAGGTGCTCGCGCAAAACCTTTTACAATCCGAGTCCTTAGTTTCTAACACCTCACGGTATATGATCACCACTCGTATACTAACCCACTCCACTTAGAGACTCCTTCTCTAAGATTTGCCTTGAGTACTTAGTATACTTCTTTGGTATCCTCACCGACTATAGTGTTTATAACTCTTGACTCAACCTTGGAGATCACACTCCAATTTACAAAGTGTTACAAGAAAACAATTCTCAAAGAATTGTTGAGATGAAATGAGTACTCTCTAGAAGAGTGTATGATTACAAGTTTAGCACTATTGAACCAATTGATATTGCTCTCTCAAATTGTGTATTATAACACCTTAAAAATGTGTAGAATGAAAGAATATGAACAAGATAGTTTGCAAATACTCACATATGTGAAATAAGGCTTTAATCCATCTATTTATAGACTTCCCAAACCTTAGAAACGTTTGGGAGTTTAATGGGATGGAGCCGTTTTGTTAAAACTAGCCGTTTTTTATGTTTTTGAATCATTTGCATCGATGCATAACACTTTGCATCGATGCAAATGTGTCTTTGAAGCTGAAATTTGAATTTTCAGCTAGGTTGCATCGATGCAAACATCTTTGCATCGATGCAACAAGTCGTTGCATGCTTTGCATCGATGCAAGATGAGTGTGCATCGATGCAAACCTTAAAGAATGGCTTAAAATCACTTCAAACTACTTAGGATTGATCTCAAACTTGTTGGAGTCAATTCCTATGCTTTTGTACCTTTGAAAACAAGTTTTTAAACCATTTGGCTAGCATCGAATTGCAAGATGTGCATCAAAACATTTTGTGAGTGTGTGTTGAGAGATTTAGCAATTGGTTCTTAACAAGAAGTTACCTAAGTCCTAAGACACTATACTTGTCTTCAAATGTTGTGGACTTGAGTTTCTTGTTGTTGTTGTGTTGCTTTCAACTCTTCATTCCTCAACGTTGAATGTTGGTTGATCTTTCAATATGCTTGTTCATTTAAGTTGTTTGTTGGTTTGTCTTTCATGTCGTTTGTTGGTTTGTCATTCATCAAAACCTATGAATACAAACTTCGCATACAAGCAACATGATTTACATAATATACACAAATTACCACCCTGATTAACAATTCCTAGCTTACATAATCTTTCCTTTGTATTCACCCTACCTATCAAGACAAACCAGGTAAACAGCTCTACTCTTGGAGGGACAAGTCCTTTCCAAAGAGTCTTCGTAAAGCTATAGCTAGTAACGTCAACCGAGATCGTTTTCGCCTGTAGCACCTGCACAAAGGAGTTAGTAGAAAAAACACCTTGTCTGTCAAACTTTCATACAACTCTATCCTCTCTATCAATAACTAAATTAACCGGACTTAAGGTATTATGTAATTGGTTAACAAGTTCCAACTCCCATTGAAAGAGCTCACGCCTCCATTGGAAGTTTCATATCCACTGTAGCCCATCCCAAAACCCACAATCCCCTATGACAGATCATTTCTGAATTGAAACTAAGAAGAGCCTTGGAAACCTATCCTTTAGAGGACCACAACTTAGCCAAACATCTTTCTAAAAGTGAGTTCTTCTCCCATCACCAACCTCCATGGACAAGCCCGTTATGATCTTTTCTCTTATATGCTGCTCCTTAATTTGTAGTTAGCAAATGTCCTTTCATGGACCCCCTCGGCTAGGCACAGCCTGTGTGAACAACAACTCATAGGGGGACAGCTTATAACAAGAACATACCACCTTCTTCCAAAGTGGACACTCCTCTTTTGAGAACCTCCACCACCACTTAAACAAGAGTGCAGTGTTGCGGAGCATTGCATCTCCGACTCCCAGCCCCCCTAACTTCTTTGGAGCTTGGACCACTTCCCACCTCACCAAAGTCATACCCTCCCGACCATCCTCCTTACTCCACAAGAACCTTCTCTGTAGCAAAATCAGCTTCTCCGCCACGGCCCTCGGCATCTTGTACAAGCTTAAATAGTAAACCGGTAAGCTATTTAGGACTGCTTTGATGAGCACCAACTTTCCGGCTTTGTTTAGAATCTTTGATTTCCATAAACTGAGCTTCTCCTCCACTTTGTCTATAACTGGCTTCCAAGTCTTGATCAACCTCGGGTTCGCTCCTAGCAGAATTTCAAGATATCTGACTGGCAAAGAAGCTTTCTTGCACCCCAATAAGCTACACATACTTAGCACCCACTGATGTTCGCAGTTGATTGGAATCAAGCTAGACTTATCAAAGTTGATCCTTAATCCCGACATCAGCTCAAAACATCGTAGGAGTCTCTTATAGTTCTTTATCGTTTCCTCCTCTGGCGGACAGAACAATACCGTGTCATCGGCAAACTGAAGATGAGACAATTCTATATTATCTCTCCCAACCCATAAAGGGAAAATCCAGCCATTTCGAACTGCCTCTCTAATCATTCTATGTAGTACATCCACCACAAGTACAAACAGGAATGGAGATAGTGGATCACCTTGTCTCAGACCTCTTTCCATCTTGAACGGTTTTGTTGGTGAACCATTTATCAATACTGACATAGAAGTCGTGCCTACACACTCCATCACCCACTCCCTCCATTGTCGCCCGAACCCCATCTTCTATAAAACAATGTACACGAAGCTCCACTTGACCCTATCGTATGCCTTTTGGAAGTCCAGTTTGTTGATTACTGCTTTCTTTTTCCAAGTTTTAAGCCAATGTACTGTTTCACACGCAATAAGAGCCCCGTCATGTATTTCTCGACCTTTGACAAAAGCACTCTGAGTCTCTCCAACTAGGCCTGGCATAACTGATCGCATACTCCTAACCAAGACCTTAGAAATCACCTTGTACACGCAGCCAACTATACTGATTGGTCGAAAGTCCTTGATTTTTTTAGCGCCAATGAACTTAGGTGCTAGTGCAACCCATGTGATATTAGAATCCGCTGGTAACCTAGATGTCTAGAAGAATCCCAATACTGCAGCTGTGAACTCAACTCCAATCACATCCCAACATTTCTTAATAAAATTCATATTGTATCCGTCGCAACCAGGAGCTCGAGAAGATTCACAATCTCATACTGCATCTTTGATCTCATCAGCCGATGGCAGCACCTCTAAACTAGTAGCTTCGTCTTCAGGTATCATCTCAACCAATCCATCCCTAAAGTCAATCAAGGGAGACTCCTCGTGATGATATAAATTCTTATAAAATTCACTGATAGCTACCTTTATTCTCGCTTGGTTTCTCACTAACCTTCCATTAATTACCAATGTATCAATCATGTTATTCCTCCTTCTATTTGAAGCTATGTTGTGGAAGTACCTAGTATTTCTGTCCATATCCTTTGCGAGTCGAGACCGCGGCATCTGTTTCCAATGCACTTCTTTTCTCACATACCACTTCTGACAACAAATCACTAACGCTTTCTTTCTTACCTCTATCGTTCCATCATACACCCCATTGCTAATCATGTCATCTACCTTCTTAATCTCTTCTTCAAAATTCATTATTTTTTTATCCATGCCACCAAAGTTGTCCCTGTGCCACCTCTCCAATGGAATAGTCAAGGCCTTTAATTTATCTGTGAACTGTCTCTCTCCTAACCTTCTCCATTCCTCTTTGATCAGTCTGAGAAAACCTTTATGTGTGAACCATGAGTCAAAGCTTCGGAAAGGTCTCGGTTTGCATCTCAACCTAGTATCTTCCACTATCATCGGACAGTGATCAGACAACCCCCTTGGTCCCCCTCTTAGGCGAATCTCTGGGAACTCTGATGCTTGAGCATCTTTCCTATCTTTTCCTAGTGAATTTGCATTTAACTTGTTAAGTTTTATCAAGAATTTATTATCTTTTAGCCACTATGGATGCTACTTTGAATCTTGTGTAATTTTATTCATTTTAGGTAGCATTCGGATGGATTTGATGGAGTTTCTGCAGAGAAAAAAAAGAAACCAAGAAGCTGACTAGCGAGGAGTGACGCGTACGCATGAAAAGCGAAGTTGCTCAGCGACATGTGCGCGTACCTGACGCGTACGCGTGACATGCACCACGTGCAGAATTCGCAGAAAACGCTAGGGGCGATTTTAGGCTGAGTTTTAACCCAGTTTTCGGCCCAAAAACACAGACTAGAGCCAGGGGATAGCAGAGACTCAAGGGAGATTCACATAAGAATGGTTATGCCCACTCCAAGTTAGGCGTGGACTCTACAAAGCAAGTGGTCTCCATCCATCAATTGAAGACATGCTGATTGCTTTAATTAATTTTGATTTAAACTTTAATTTTTATTTTAAAATAGGAAAAGATATTATTTTAGTTTTAGAAGATAGATTTTAAATTAATTAGGATTAGATGTAAAAGGAGATTCCAACAGGGGGATTCCAACACAACATTATTCCAATTCACAATTTATAATCTTTATTTTCACTTTGAATCATGAGCAACTAAACCTCCACTGTTAAGGTTAGGAGCTCTGTCTATTGTATGGATTGATTTTATTGTTTTTCTATTTTAATTCATGTTTTGATTTATATTTCAAGAATTGTTTTTGCTCTTTATTTTGTGAATTTGGGTGGAACGGAAGTATGACCCTCTTTCTAATTGCATTCTTGTATAACTTGGAAAAGCTCTTTACTTGAACAACAGTTTGAAAACAAATTCTCCTAAATTTTGATTATTTGGATTTAACGGAATACGTGACATATAATCCTCTTTTATTTGGGTAATTAGAATTTCTGCGGCATATAAACTAGAATTGAACTTCACCCCCTAATTGGAATTAATTGACCAAGGAATTGGCTGTTGATGAATTTTAGAGGAGACTAGAAAGGTCTAAGGAATTATGGTCTAATCACATATAGTTGCCATGAATTAAATCTTACATGATTAAAATAAATTAATAAGAAAAGTCAATCCAGAAAATAGATAATTAATTCAAGAAATAATTAATTCAAGTAATAATTAACAAACATTAGCAAACTACTTACCAGCTTGTTCTTCGTCTTCATGAAGGTCGTTGACCCACCCGTATACTTCAACGACCTCTTGGCGAAGTTCTGTTAGCGACGTTTGTCAGACGGCGGCGCTTGAACCTCTCATCAGTTCTAAAATGTCAACATACCACATGTCACTAAGCGATCCTTCATCATACTATTATTACACGTATCCAAATTATGAAGTGACATATGTCACTAACAGTGTACGTCAGCACGCCGTTAACGAAAAAGGGTCAAAGACTATCATATGGTGCATTTTAATAATCTCAAAGGCTATTTTAGAGTTTAACTATTCGTTTAGACCTAATCTACATCCCAAAACTATATTAAGTTATTCGAGTTAAATCCCAAAATAGTCTCTAAGATTGGCGTCGTGTATTAAAATCGTCCCTGAAATTTCAATTTTACTAATTACGTCCCTGAAATTGAAAAAAGTGCACCATATTAGTCCCTAACCCATTTTTCATTAACGACGTGATGACATGACATAATGACTCAGCTAAACTAATTCTTACTCTATATATATATATATATATATATATATATATATATATATAGTAAAGTACTAAAATTGGCCTAAATAAATTTAAGTGCTGAAAAAAATCATTCTAAAAGATAATAATATTTTTTTTTCTTAAAATTACAAATATGACAAAATAACGCTATTAAGTGAATATATTTGAAGTAAAATCATTTCTGTTATCGAAAGTAATGATTAGGATGGCAAATTGTCTCATGTCACCTTCTTCATAGTTGTTACATAAACATTGTAATGGAAAAAAAGTATAAGTATCTAATTTTAGTTAATGAATATTAATTAATTTAAAAATATTATTTGTATATTTTACTAAAATTAATCATTAATATATTTATGTATAAATATATATATGATTTAATTTATTTTTAATATATATTTATATTTTAATATGTATTTTATATTAACAGCTAATTTTAGTATGTAATGTTGTTGGATACATAATATAGTCGATAATTAATTTTAGTGTTTAGGTATATAATGTAATATTTAAAGTTAAAAATTTATAATTTAAAAATTTAAAATAAATAAAATAATTTAAAAAAAAATAGTTAATATTAACTAAAAAAGGTTTTTTTTTTTTTTGGGCTAGACCGAGCGGGTCAAGATGCAACATGACCTAAACCATCTCGACGGATAGATCTTCTGAAATTGGTTGACCTGGAAGTTAGACCTAGTGCATGTTTGGGTGTCATTATTTTGTTAAAAAAAGATCGAAAAAAGATCTTTTTTTATTTTTTAACGTGTTTGACAAATTTTTAATAGTAAAAGTAAAAGCACTAGTAAAATTAAAAAAAAAAAAGATTTTTTTTGAGAAGCTGTAATTTACATCTTTTTTAAAAGATCTTTTTTCCTTAAAAAAAAAGATATTTTTCATGTAATAAATAAACAAAAAAATATTTGGTTTAATTACTCTGTTGGTCCCTATAGTTTCGCGAAATTTTCAATTAGGTCCCTATACTTTTTTTCCTTTCAATTGGGTCCCTATACGTTAATTTTTTTTTCAATTTAGTCCTTATTAACGTTAAACGTTAAAAAAAATGTTAGTGAATTGTGAAATTACTTGTATACCCTTAGGGACCCAATTGAAAAGAAAAAAAGTATAGGGACCTAATTGAAAATTCGATAAAACTATAAATATTCAATGAAAGATATTCATATAATCCTTATTCAATGATTCTACAACAACAAAAAAATATTCCTATAATTCTTTTTATTTTGTCACTATCATTCTTTTGCTTATTTATATATAAATTATACCAAAAATACCTTCTCTTTTTTTTTTTTAACTTTCAAAATATCTTATCTTAAGAACAACTAAAAAAAAGGATTGAATAAAATGAAACAGAAATAATAATAATAAATATATATAAAATAAATTGTCAAAATTATCCCCAAAAATATAACAAATCAAATTTTATACAATACAACAAGATAAAGAATTTATTAAAATAAAGGAACCAAGAGAAGAAAGTATTACTGTTTGTTTGCATTTTTTTTTCAACAAATTAGATACTAAATTCTAACACAACATCTAAACCACCACAAATAACTTTTTTACTCTTTCTTTTTTGGACCCTTAAAGTAATCTCTCTGTATGAACAATCTATATATCTAAGAAGAGAAGACACACATCAAATCCGTGGAATCTCATATAATGAAACCATTTGGCCGTGAGTTCCTAGCTGGTAACATTTTTTGTACATTGAAGCTTCAGGCACAAACCTTGAGATATGAAAATTTGGACAAGGTTAACACCCCTTCCAAAGTATGTGCGCCAGAAACAATGAAGAACTCATCACAGTGTCTAACTCTCTTTCTAGAACACACAGAAGAACCATGACAGAACAAAAGCTATGACCAAGCATGCCATAAAAAAGTTACAGAATGGCTATCCACGCCAGCATCTTCCAAAGAAGCTGGTTGAGGTACTATTACCACCGTCGATGAACCTACTTTTGTTCCACTCTTCTATAAATGAATAATTGATAACCTGTGATTCTGAAATATTTTTTGCAGTCTCACCACATATTTCACATAACCTGTGATTGTGAAAAGGTTAATAACTTTAACAACATACTCGACATTCAACAATGAGCAGTTCATGCAGGAGATACATAGTTATGAATTAATTCTTTTGGGGGTGATGAAAGTGTAAATTTAATTTCCTATTTCATTCCCCATATATCATCTGAACAGAGGAAAAAAAGGGTTTTCAAAGATACTTTATGAATACACCTACCACATATTATTCGTTGAAACAAGATATTACCAGTGCACACACATACAGCAAGAAGAATGCAGGAGTGAGGGTTTCTTTTCAAAGGCATAATCAGAACTCATAATCAATTCAACTCATAATCAATTACACTCATAATCAATTAATAATAGATAAAATACATAATCAGAACTCATAATTAATTCAACTCTCTCAAAGGTATTTAATCAAATACATTATCTCCAATCTCACCTCTTTTCTTATTTCTAACATAATCAATTAATTACAGATAAAATACATAATCAGAACTCATAATCAAAATTTTTAACACAATCAAAATTAATTTTAACAAACTAAGCTTCACAACTAGATCAATTGATTTTTCTTGTCATTCAGGATGCTAGTTACCTAATCAAATAAAGTCAAATTACATACAAGCAGCAACCAAAAATAAGCATAAGCAAAATTAGAGGTATTTAACAATCAAGATTTCTCAACATTGTACCTGAAGCATTAGAATCGGGAGAGGATGCCGTTTGACTACTAGTTGTTTTAAGCATAACATTTCTCCCGTTCTTAGTGTAGTGGGAAGGAGACATTATTGAGAAGAATTATTACCCAACGCTGACAGAAACCCACATATTCATTCTACTCCCGATCTTTGCAATTCAAACAAATGAAAGTCATCTGACTGGTTTCCTTCCCACATGCCACCTGGTTCATCTCCTCCGATCCAACAGTTGAAAAACTAAAACAAAATTCAATAATCACCTGCTGTTGCAGAACCAGTCCAGACAACAAAACAGAGTCGAGAAGCGGCAATTCGAGACAAGGCACCTGAGGCGCGGTGAGGCAAGGCGGGACGAGGGGATGCAATAGGCAAGGCGGACAAGCGGAGCAGAACAGAGCACCCGTGGGCGACGCAGAGGGACGACGGCCACCCAGCGACGGACGACGACGACGCCATGGAAGACGGTAGCAAAGTGCGAAAGGAAGAGAAATCTAATTGGGAACTTAAGAGAATAACTTAGGGGTAGTTAGAGTTCTCTGATTTTGGGGGACAAAATATAAAGGGTATTTTTGGTATTTTAAAAAAATAGAGATATTTTTAATTAGGTTTTTTAACTAAATTATGAGAATATTCGATTTTTTGATGGAATATTTGTTATTTCAAACGGTTTTATGACGGTAGGGACTAAATTGAAAAAAAAAATTAACGTATAGGGACCCAATTGAAAGGAAAAAAAGTATAAGGACTTAATTGAAAATTTCACGAAACTATAGGGACCAACAGAGTAATTAAATCAAAATATTTTTATATTGTTATACCCAAACATAATTGATTGATAAAAAAACCTTTTTACACGAGATATCTAAACACAAAATTACTTTTACTTCTCTATAAGATCTTTTAAAAAAAAATAATTCGAAAAAAGATCTTTTCTTAAAAGCTCACCTAAACAAGCCCCTAGTACCATTGAAGCGCCCGAGTCCAATGTCTCCTCCTATTTTTTTTTCAAGTATAACTGAAAGAAAAATTGGTTACTTAGTATTACTCTTGTAATATTATAATGGGTCAGGCCCATAAAATTGCATAATATATGGTTCACCATGATGTGGGCCTTTAATTTGGCCCAATAATTTGGCATAGATGGTGACTTGTTGCTGCTTTTCTAACTCAATTTGGCTGTGAATAGCATTGACTACGATGTGCACATACATTGGAAGCCAAAACTTAATGATATGGGGACAGGCCTTTATTGCCCTATTTATTCTTTAACTATGAAGAAGATCCTGCTTTTCTTCAATTATTGAAGAAACCTGACTGGATCCTTTGTCATACATTTTCTTATGAGCTGGAAAAAGAGGTAAGTAAATGATATTGTTAGAGGTGAGTGTGGAAGTTCTCATAAAAATGTTGTGGAATCTTTGAAGAGCATTCAACATGATGAGATTTTAAATAAAAGTAAAATTGATTAAATAATTAAGGATGATAAACTTGTGTAAATTAGTTAATATTATAATTTGTTTGTTTTATTATACACTTTAACTCATTTGATCTTAAATTAACTCGCTTTTATCTTCTTTTTAATATTCGGATAAAAATATTTTTTACTCTTCATATTTGGAATTCTAATTTTACTCCTAGTTCTTTTTTCAATATATATCCTCATCCTTTATTAAATTAAACCATCTCCATCCTCATCACTATTATCAGATCACCAGCACTACCACTATATATCCACCACTATTATAATATACCAATAATAATAATTACATCAACACTCCGTTGTAGCTTTGTTGTTGAAATTATTATGGTGAATAAATTCCACAAGGTAAATTATAAATGAGACAAAGCCACAAAAATTTTGGCGTGCATAGATATGCTCAACTTATGATGTGTATGAAACTGGCCTTTCTTTGTCTCAGTAATCTATTCTGCATTTTCCATGTATGAATAAACTTTTTTCAAAAGATAAGACAAACAAGAAAGAATCATCTAGTGAGATATATTATATATATAGCCGAAACAAAATATGCAGAAGCTTTGAATCATATGACACAGCAAAAAAATATATTTAGACGCACGTATATATGATCGACCACTTAATATGTTAAAATAATATTGATTGTAATCAAATACTATTACTATATATATTCTAATAATTATGTCATATAGTATACGCCAGCAGTTCCATGTATGCAAATTAGAACTCAAAATGTATTCAAACTCTATCTGCTGACAACACAAATATAATATTAAATCCAAGTTGTCTAGCCCATCTATGTTGACCAAATTTTTTGAGGTTGAGCGAAGTAGCTAGTGATAACCATGAATATGATCAAATAAATAAATAAATTTCCTAACATACGAATAAATATTTAATTTATTCTAGCTCCTTTTTGTTGTGAGTTTATTGTTCCGTTTACTTTTTTAGATATAAATAAAATTATAATGTAATATTCAATTATTAAATTTTATGATATTTTTTAAGATTTTGGGACGAGGCAATATATATGTAAGGACAGATTTAGGAATCTAACTATGAAAGGGTCAAAAATTAAAATTTTGTATAATCAAATATAATGTTATATATTTAATAATAAGTATAATTAAAATTTTGTATAATCAAATGTATAATTATATATTTTGTTAATTAATTTATTTTAGTAAGTATTTATTGCCACAAATTAAATTTTTATGTTTTATATCATTATAAAATATGACATAAATTAATATAAATTAATCTCACTAACAATTTTGTTATGTTCTAAAGTATTTTTATATAATAATAAGAGTAAAAAGTAATAGAAAAATAATAAAAAATAACTAAATTACCAACTAAAAAAATAATATTATTATAAATAATATTAAAGTATTTTTTATATGATTATAGAAGTTAAAATTAATTTAAAAAATAAATATAAAAAAAACTTTAAATTAAATAAAAAATACAAATAATATAAATATATGTAAAAAAATTTAAATTTTAATACATAAAAAATATTAATTCTTTTTTATTGTTATTACGTTATTAAATTTTACTCTATATATACATCTATTATAATAATATATGAGTTTAAAATTTGTTGGATCAAGACCACCACTCGTTCTCTTGAGTCCGTCCCTGTATATACGTCTCTCGTGTCTTGATAATATGCCCAAATAATTTAAAAAAATATTACAAAATTCAATAACTGACTATTATATCAAAATTTTTTCAATATTGTTCTACAGTCTACTTTTATTCGAAGCGGATAATAATGGAAGAGCTGTACTCACCAAAATAATAGCATAAATCCATTTATTTATCCATAAATTAAAAATTCCAAGGAGAAAAAGAGAAAGCGTTATTGAAGTCAATTACAAAATACAATACATATCCATGTGAAAATGACATGCACATATGAAATCATTAATTACTCTTTCTTTTAGTTAATCATATGTTTCCCCCCGTAATTTGCGTCAGATGTTGCGTCACATAATTTGTCCATTTGTATTATACCTATACTTAAATATTCCTTTTTTTTTTTCCAGTGTTGCGAGAATCAAACCAAATCAATTGGTTCAATAGGATTAATCGAAAATGGATATTTTGCCGATCTAGATTAGTGTAAAATATATTGACAATAAATCGGGTAAAGACTAAAGACTATGACAATAATTAGTGTAAAATATATTGACCAAGTCTTTGTTTTTTTCTTCTTCTTCTTACGATTCTCGTTCTTTTTTTAAATAATATTTTTTGTGCCAATAAATTATTATACCAACTTAATTAAAATTGATTACTAAAATAAATTAGGTATATAGCATAATTGATCCAAATTTAACTTTAGTTAAAACTTTAAACCATTTAATCTCGAGTTTTATCGGTTCAATTATCAAAATCTTGATTTTTTTAATAAAAGATTAAAGTTGTAAACTTCAACTTTTCTTTTTTTCTTTGAAAAGAAACTAAATTTTCTTTTTCCTGATGTTAATTAAATTTGAAAGTATACAATTTGACTCAGTACTCTAACTGATGCATATTATATTTAAGGATAACCCAATAGCCCAAAATCCCAAAGAGGTCAAAGGCAAAAGGAGAAGAACAAAAAGAGTGAGTTAGTGAGTGTGAAGAAAGAAAATGGAGAAGGAAAATGGCAAAGCAGTGCACTGTGTGGTGCTAGCATACCCTGCACAAGGACACATAAACCCCATGATTCAATTCTCCAAGCGTTTGCAACATGAGGGTGTAAAAGTGACACTTGTCACCACACTATTCTACGGCAAAAGCTTGGAGAATTTCCCACCTTCAATGTCCTTTGAGACAATCTCAGATGGGTTTGACAATGGAAGACATGGTGAGGGACTTAAACTCAGTGTCTATAATGAAGTTTTCGCTCAAAGAGGGTCACAAACTTTAAGTGAGGTTGTAGAGAAGTGTGCTATTTCAGGGTACCCTGTAGATTGCATAATCTATGATTCATTCATGCCTTGGGCTCTTGATGTTGCTAAGAAATTTGGTATAGTTGGTGCTTGTTATCTTACTCAGAATATGCCTGTGAATAGTGTTTACTATCATGTTCATATTGGAAAGCTTAGGGCCCCACTTACTGAGGATGAGATTTTGATTCCTATGTTACCAAAGCTTCAACATGGGGACATGCCTTCTTTCTTCCTTAGCTATCAAGAAGATCCTGCTTTTCTTGAGATGCTTGTCGAACAGTTTTCTAACATTCATGAGGCTGATTGGGTGCTTTGTAATGCTTTCTATGAGATGGAGAAAGAGGTAATTAATTTATGCAGCTTTACACAACTACTTATTTATTTGGTGTTCTCATTTCTGCTCCCTTCTTGCAGAACCCTATATTAATTGAACCTTTCCAATTTTCAAGTTATGAGTTTACTAGTTTTAGATTTGCAAATTGAGTTTTTAATTGATTTAGTTATCCTATTTAACAGTTCTTGATTGATTACTACTCTTTTAGTTACTGTTTTGTTCATAAAAAATGTTACAACTGCATATGAGTTTTCACCTTCATATATGTTTTTTCAATCTGTGATGATTGGTGATTGAAAATTGCTCGTAGGTAATTGATTGGACAACAAAGATTTGGCCAAAATTCAGGACTATAGGACCAAGCATACCATCAATGTTCTTAGACAAAGGCCTTAAAGATGATGAAGAATATGGTGTGACACAATTCAAGAGCGAAGAATGTATGGATTGGCTAGACAAGAAGGCAAAAGGGTCGGTTCTATACGTATCATTCGGAAGTTTGGTTCCACTAGAGGAAGAACAAATAAGAGAAGTAGCTTATGGTTTGAGAGATAGTGGTAGAAACTTCTTATGGGTAGTTAGAGCCTCAGAAGAAGCAAAACTCCCAAAAGATTTTGCAAAGAATTCAGAAAAGGGTTTAGTAGTGACATGGTGCTCTCAACTAAAGGTTTTGTCTCATGAAGCTGTTGGGTGTTTTGTAACACATTGTGGTTGGAATTCTACATTAGAAGCATTGAGTTTAGGTGTTCCTGTTATTGCTGTGCCTCAATGGTCAGATCAAGCTACAAATGCTAAGTACCTTGTTGATGTTTGGAAAGTGGGGATTAGGCCTGTGGTTGATGAGAAAAAGATTATGAGGAAGGAAGCATTGGAGGATTGTATTAAGGAGTTAATGGAAAGTGATAAGGGCAGAGAGATTAGGATTAATGCTTTGAAGTTGAAGAATTTGGCTATTGAAGCTGTTAGTGAAGGTGGAAGCTCCAACAAGAATATTATAGAATTTGTGAATGCTTTAAAAGGTTATTGAACCAACCAACCACTACTCCTTATTTAATTATTTCTTGTGGTGTTTCCTTGACAAATAATGTACCACTTTAAAGTCAGATAATTACTACTCTCATTCCTTTGAGAAATCAATGAAAATGTTTCTGCCCAAAACTGTCATTGTCCATTAGTTTCGTGGTTCAGCCTTGCAATATTTATGAATTCTTATGTCTAGTAGTTTTATTAGAAATCATTTAAATCATCTATAAAAGAATTAGTTCATTTATTTCTTAATTATTTTTACAGAACATAGTCTATACTCAATATTATATTTTATTTTATAGAGAAAATAAAATATTTATTAGGTTTATAATAAGAATCTAATTTTTATACAGCATAAAACAATTTTACATGCATATTCAATTACGTAACATTATGTCAACAAAAATAACTACTTTTTATATTGATTGCGTGAATAGTAATTCAAAGAAACGAATGTAATTGGACGATTGAGTAACATATTTTACACTGTATGAACATCAAAATTAAACTCTTATAATAATTACTAATAATATCACTAGTGAGCAATACAGTTTAGCTTTAATTAAACTTTGATTATAAAGTCCTGTTAATTAAATATCAAACCAACTTAACTTGTTTTACAAGTTATCACTAATTTATCCATTTGTGCTGTATTATTAAGTATTCTAATTCATAGGTTGACCCTTGAATAGCTGAAATCCAGAGAGGAAAAATTAATGGAGAAGAGAATAGCCATGAGGGAAACTATGCACTGTGTGGTGCTACCATATCCAGCACAAGGTCACATGAATCCCATGATTCAATTCTCTAAGCGCTTGCAACATGAAGGTGTAAGAGTAACACTTGTCACCACCCTATTCTACTTCAAGAACATAGAGAATAATCTGAATTTGCCACATTCAATTTCACTTGAGACAATTTCAGATGGATTTGATAATGGTAGGCATGGAGAAGCACTGAATTTAAGAGTCTATTTGGAGCGTTTTGGTCAAGTGGGACCACAAAATCTTGGTGAGCTTCTAGAGAATCTTGCTAGAACAGGGTACCCTGTAGATTGCATAGTCTATGATTCATTCTTAACATGGCCACTTGATGTTGCAAGAAAATTTGGTGTGGTTGGTGCTGTTTTTCTCACTCAGAATCTACCTATAAATGCCATATGCTATCATGTCTATATTGGAAAACTGAGACATGATCATGAGGTTTCGTTACTTCCTATGTTGCCACAGCTTCAATATAGTGAAATGCCTTGTTTCTTCTTTAACCATGAGGAAGATCCTGATTTTCTTCAAATGCTAAGGGATCAGTTTTCTAACATTGACAAAGCTGATTGGGTCCTTTGCAATAGCTTCTACGAGCTGGAAAAACAGGTAACTAATTAGCAGTTCATCAAGTTTTAGATGTTTTCAGTGTTTTATATAACACAAATTAAATTGTGATATAGCATCCTAAACTTCTTGTTAAATATTCTCATAAAATCGCTGCAAAATAAACAAGTGTGTCCTTTTTTTGTATTATAATGCTGAAAAAGGGAAAAAAATTGAGTTAACCTTAAAGTAGAGATGGACTGTTGGTAGATTAAAAAAAAAAAAAATGCATCAAGTTAGTCTCTCCCAACATTAGGTCACATTTAATGAAAAAATGGTTAAGACAAACTTGCTGCATTTTTTTTAATATAAAGGACTAGAGTAATGTAATTGTAATCTCAAGAAGCAGCAATTTGTTAATTTTAGAGATTACTTTGAGATTTAACTGAAAAAATTTTACATTTTCAAATATTAAAATTATGTTTAATTACTCTTTCGGTTTCTATAACATCATTGAATTTTCAATTAGGTCTCTATACTTTTTTTTTTTTTTGATTGAGTCCCTATACCGTATTAGATTTTGTAGTTAAGTCCCTGTCGTGACAAAAACGTTGGAATTAACGGAATATTTTGTTAAACAAAACGAATATGCCTAACACTTGACTAAATATTCTATATAGTTAAACAGAATATTCCATTAATTCCAATGTTTTTGTCACGATAGGGACTTAGTTACAAATCTGATATAATATAGAGACCTAATTAAAAAGGAAAAAAAGTATAGGAATCTAATTGAAAATTCGGTAAAATTATAGGGACTGACAAAATAATTAAACCTTTAAATTATAGAAAGAAAAAAAAAATCAATTCTCACATAGAAATAGTGAATTTCTATTTTCACATGTACTTTCTTGTGTGTTAGTATGTTAGAATTCATGAATTTTCATCAATTAAGCCATTTCTTTGTGGGTTGCTCTTCCAATAACTTTTTTTCTCTTCATGCAATACTTAGTGATTGAAAATTATTTTTAGGTGACTGATTGGACAATGAAGATTTGGTCCAATTTTAGGACTATAGGGCCAAACATACCGTCTATATTTTTGGACAAACGACTCAAAGATGATGAAGACTATAATATCACACAATTCAAGACCGAAGAATGTATAACATGGCTAGACAATAAGCCAAAATATTCAGTTGTTTATGTATCATTCGGAAGTTTAGTTTCACTTGATGAGGAACAAATGAAAGAAGTAGCATATAGTTTGAAACATAGCCAAAAATATTTTTTATGGGTGGTTAGAGTATCTGAAGAAGCTAAACTCCCAAAAGATTTTGCAAAGAATTCAGAAAAGGGTTTAGTAGTAACATGGTGCTCTCAAGTAAAGGTTTTGGCACATGAAGCTATAGGGTGTTTTTTAACACATTGTGGTTGGAACTCTTCAATAGAAGCATTAAGTTTAGGAGTTCCGGTTATTGTTTTACCACAATGGTCAGACCAAGGAACAAATGCTAAGTATCTTGTGGATGTTTGGAAAGTGGGAATTAGACCTATGGTTGATGACAAAAAGATTATGAGAAAGGAGGCATTGGAGTATTGTATTAGAGAATTAATGGAAAATGAGAAGGGCAAAGAGATTAAGATCAATGCTATGCAATGGAAGAATTTGGCTATTGAAGCTGTTAGTGAAGGTGGAAGCTCAAATAAAAATATTATAGAATTTGTCAATGGTCTATTTCATGTGCAAACAAAAAATCATGAGCCAACCATTTCTCTTTAATTATATATTGTTGACTAATTGTGGTGTTCCTTGTAATTTGTACCATTTTATAATAGATTTGAAGAAAGTTAAGAATATAACTTTATCCTCTTAGTAAATCAAGAGTAATAACTCAGTAAAAATTAGTAAAATTAGAGAGACAAAAAAAATGCTAGAACTTATCTCATTTAGTATTCAGTAATTGCTGTAACACAATAATTAATAAATGTTAAATAAAATAAATTCTGGCTAATTTTGGTTAATTCAAAATCAGTGCTAAAAGGAGATTGGAAACTGGGGTAAACAACCCCATCATATCTTAATATTGAGAATATTTTTTAAGAGAATATTTCTCCTATTAGTTTTCACTTTTGCTTGTGCTTTGGATCACATTAAGTGTGATATTCTCTTAATATTTTTGAAGAAGAAGAATGGATCGTTGAGAAGAATTAGGAATCAATTAAGACTATACAGAGAAAGAGAGACCAAATTGCATTTTAATTGTAATTTCACTAACTTAACTAATTGTACACTCTACCTTGGCAATGCATGCCATGACATATTAGTATTGTTACAGCCGAATTATTATCGGAAATGAATTTAGAGATCATTATAATACTCAGAGTTCAATTTGAAATACTACTGTAATAAAATTAGAATTTTAAGAATTTAATTGAACAATGATGTAAATCTCAGGACTATTATCAAAATTTACTCGTTCTATTGTTTTTAATTCTCACATATTTGGATATGCTTATTTTAAAATTTTGACAATTGCTTTGAGACATTTTTAATTTGTATATATGATGATTGTGTTTGAGGTGAATTATAGAAAAAATGTGTAGTTTAATTAATTTTTTTGAATATGGTACATTTTAAGGGTCTGTTTAATTTACGTTTTTATTTTTTATTTATTTTTAATATTTTTATTTTTTAGATTTATAAAAAAAAATTATTATTTTTATTTTTTTCTCAAAATTTAAAAAAATAAAAAATATTAAAAAAATAAAAAATAAAAAAACAAATCAAAAGCACCATAAAATTTACTCCCGGCAAATTCTTACTAATAATATGCTTTCAGCGCTTTCAAAATTCGCCTCCTGTGTTTTTTTAAATAAAAGAAAAAGTGAATTCTATTTTTAAAAAATATAAAATAATAAAAAAGATAATTTAGTGACCGAGTGCATCACTTTCCTCTCGCGAGATGAAATCATTTTCGTGTAAGGTCTCTCTTATCAAGGTTCCGTTTCAAAATAGGGTCCACCTGAACTGTTGTTGCTTTCCACATATGAAAATGAAATGAAAGAGTGAAATGCATCCAAAATGGTTAATGGGGTTCTCACTCTCAATATCAGGGGTGATCATGGGAAAGAATTTGAATCCAATTTTAATTGAGGAATGTTAGGGAGCAGTAATTTTTGTGATTTGTAGCCATCAAATAGTTATTAAGATAATTTTAATAGTGTGAGATTGGTGTAAAATTTCATCTAATGGCTCACTTTTCTTTGATGGTTACATACTGGCTAAAATTTAACAAAGTTACTGGTCCCTAAACTTAATTATTTTAATTTTATTTATAGACTAAAATTTTGATATAAATCTTATTTTATTTTATCTGCAGATTAAAAATGTTTTAATTTTAATTTTAATTTTATTCGTTATTAATTTACAAATATTTGATTTTATTTGCAAAATATTAAAAAAATACAATATTATTATATAACTTAATAATAATTTACTGATTTTTATATAAAAAAATTATTAATTATTAATTAATAAACTTCTCTTGGCGGATAAAGATCTTTTACAAGGCCGTTGAGAACGTGTTAATTGGACCTCTGTAACTCTAAAAATGTTCGTCTGAATGTATAGAGGTCAGGACTTGACAATATCTGCTATTCTTTCTTTACTTTTGAATCAGATTTTGTCAAAATTTGTCATTTTTACCAAAAAATCACCTAAAATCATAAAAAAAACACACAAAAACTCAAAGTAGCATCCAAAATGTGAATTTTGCACTAAAACCTACTAAAACATACTAAAACTTGATAAAATGTACTGAAAACACTAAGAAAATGAACCTAAAAAGTGTATAAAATATTCGCTCGTCATAACACCAAACTTAAACTATTGCTTGTCCTCAAGCAACCAAAAATAAAATAGGACAATTGGAAGAGAAAAATACAATAGGTCTCAGAGTTGTCAATAAAACTCAGTTTCAAATATTGAATGGGGCTATTAGCTCTTTACTTCTGAACAGTTTTGACATCTCACTTTCCTTTGAAGTTCAAAAGTATTGGCATCCCTTAGAACTAGAATCCGGATGATATTATTGATTCTCTTCGTTTAGCTCTTCTTGATTCTTGAACACAACTTCTTTTGCTGCTTTGCACCTTTTGAGCCTAACTGTGACTCTAAGCGTTTTGTTTTCCCGTATTACACCGAATACATAAACGCCACAGGCACTTGACTGGGGGAACCCTTTGGATTCGAATTTAGCTTTGCTTAAATTCCCAAACAGTTGTGCCCAGAGTTCTTAAGCGTACTCTTTAGCTTTGGATCGCGACTTTAACTGTTCAGTCTCAAACTTTTTACTTGACACCTTCACACCACAAGCATATAATTAGGGATAGCAACTCATTTAAGTTTTTTAGGCCAATTTTTAACCCTCCTAACCATTGATGCTCAAAATCTTGGATCCTTGCTCTTTTCTTGAAACAACACTGTTCTCCCCTAATTTTCATCAAATCTCGCATAACACTAACAGTTTAACACTGTAACTTCAAGCTACACAATGCACACTCTGCAACTTCAATGTTCACAAGAAGAAAAATCCTCAACTTGTTCTCAACCAATTCATACTTAGGAAACTAATGACTATGTCTCTCAAGTATTTGTCGTCTTCGATGGATCCTAAGAATCTAGACAGCAAGTCTAATTTGTTAAGACCCGTCGTCATCGTTGCCATCTCCCTCCTCCTCTGCCCTATCATCTCCATAACCACATTGTCCACCACTCTGATTGCTTCCTTCAGCTTCTTCTCTGAATCAATGTTCAGTAATCGCTTCAGTTTTCATATTAGCGGCAATGATGATATTGCTCGTTGTACTGATAGCTTGGATGCGAGGTCGAAACTGTCTGCCAACTTGGACTCTGAGAAAGAAGGAATGAAACACTCAAAGTCCATTCCAAATGAGAATTTGCAATAATGTCGAAGGAGAATCTTCTCATGATGTCCTAATGTCCATCAATCTATATTGCTTGTCGGAGAGTGGAGAAAGGCGTGCCTTTGGGGTAGTTGTGAAACTTGATCTTGAGGATATGGTGGACGTTATCGGGATTGAATGTGATGCTATTATCGAGGACGTGGAGGTGGATGCTTCTGGTGGGTGAAGTGCGAAGAACGTGGGTGTACCAGTCATAGAGATTTAGGAAGTGTGTGGTCCATGACATGTTGAGGTAGGTGCGACACGCGTGGCAGCTACACCATGACTTGATCTTGGAGTTGAAGAGGAGGAAAGAAAAGATGGAAAAGAAGACTGTGAAGGTGAAGAAGGAGAGTATGAATATTAAGATTATGCGAGATATGATGGAAATTGAGGAAGAACAGTGTCATTTTTGAACAAAAGGGTCAAGGATCATTTTGTCCCCTATTAGAGTTGTTAGGGATTATTTTGTCCTTATTAGAGTTGTCAGGGACCATTTTATCTTCCGTTAGAGTTAATAGATTCAAGACAAAATTAATTGTTAGAGACCAATCGAATAATTAATTTTAGTTGAAGACTAAAGTGTCTGATCTGAAATTCTTTGAGGACCAAAATGAATAAATATTCTCTTATATAAGTATATAACATATACATATATAGGGTGTGAATTGGTCGAATAGGATTTAGACTCAACTTGCACCTTATCTAACATGCACAAAAACTCTATCCGTATTTTATCCTATCTGTTGTGGATTAAATTGACAATCCTATCAAAATTAAGTTAAATTGAATACCTACAAATAGAAGGTATGTTGTCACCCCTGCTCAATCATCTCGGTTTCTGTTTGCATGTTTGATATGGTGTTCTAGTGAGTTATAGCCTACACCTATCAAGATAAGGAGAATGATCCACCCAATACTGCTGACACAGGTAAGTGTCTTGTTGTCCGGTTTTTTATGATTTTAGAGAAGACCGTTTGATTAGTCATAAATTATTTAATGTCCTATAATAAAGTAATATTTATATCATTGTCCCATTTTAGACAGATGGGCCTTACTAGCTAAGGATCCAATATATTTGCTTCCAACAACAAAAAGTAAAAATAAAAAATATTTAAGACAAGATGAAAATTAAAACCTAAAATTACAAAAATTAGAAAAACTAAAAACTAAAAACTTTAAAATCAATCGACGATCAACATGGATCGGATCCCAAACCTGTAACTACAATGTATTGGAGGCAAGATGTAGGAATAAAAAATATGAGTAATTATTTAAATTAGTTCCCAAAGATTTTAAAAGTGGATATTTTAGTTTTTTAAAAAAAATTAATACATAAATTAATCTTCAAACTTTTATTCTAGTAGATCAATCAATCTTCAGTTCATTTTTCGACAGAGTAATTACCAAGGTTGTGAGAACCGGACCGGTCAATGAACCGGTGAGGCGACTGGTTCACTGGTTCAGTGGTTCGACCGGGATTCAACCGGTTTAATTAAATATTAAATAAAATTATTAAAAATTTAATATATCATTTTATATATTTAAATTCATTAAAATTCATGAATTTTTAAGTAAAAAAAATTTAATAGAATTTAAGATATAAAAAAAATTGAAGATGAAAAGTTCATTGATAATATTCAGATTGAGTTAAATGTATTGATAACTTTAAAACAACTAACTGAGGCAGAATTTCCAGTCAAGCTGCAAAAAATTAAAGATCTTGCAGGCAACATTATCAAGCCAAGGCTAATTATTCAACATCAATTCTCTTATACAATTCAATTATCCCTTTTTGGGCTGCCAATATACAATTCAATTGAATAACACATTGATGAAATTTCTTATTGTGCAACAAGCCTCTTATAACTAACCAAACCCTAACTAGATTCAACAAATTCAATGCTTTTCAACAACAAAAACTCATAATACAGAGTTACAGACAACTCAACCTCCAAATCCAAAAACAGAAAAACTAAGTGAAACAATTCAAATTAAATTCAGACTCACATTAAGGAACAACCCAACTCAGAACACAATCACAATTCAGAATCTAGTACAAAAAATCAACTCAGAAGCCAGAATCTTAGAAATCAAAACTAAAGAAGCAGCGGCTTACTGGAGACACGGCGAGGGAGGAATGACGGTGGTGACAGTGAGCTCAGAAGAGGATCATCAGTTTCTTTTTTTTATTTTAATTAAAGTTTCAACACCAGATCAATTTCAGTACTGCACCATTCAAACAAAACAAATCAAATTCAAAACAACACAATTTACACAAAAATGTATACATATATACACAAAATTGAATTAGAGGAAACAGATCTAGAGAGAAAAACAGAGAAACCGAATGAAGCAGCAAGCATATTCAGAAGCAGCAAAAAATTTTCATCATTAAGCAACAAACAGAAGCAGCAAAACATATTCAAAATCAACAACAGCAATGATTCAGAAAATCATGAATATAATGAAACAGCAAGCATATCCAGAAGTAGCAAAAAATTTTCATCATTAAGCAACAAACAGAAGCAGCAAAACATATTCATTATTCAAAATCAACAACAGCAATGATGAAAATCAAAATCATAAATCAAGAAGGCAGCATAGAACAGGCGAGCTCACAGAACCTCAGAAAATCAAAATCCAAAATCAAGAAGGAGCATAGAACAGAGTCTTACCGAATTCAGAAGGACGCGGGCTCGGCCGGTGGTGGTCGCGGCTACTGTGGATGGTTGTGGGTGGCGAATGAGGGTCGGGCTAGGTGACGTTCGGCGACGAGGAGGCGGGCTCGGCCGGTGGTGGTCGCGGCTGCTGTCGATGGTTGTGGGTGGCGAATGAGGGGCGGGCTAAGTGACGTTCGGCGACGAGGAGGCGGGCTCGGCCGGTGGTGGTCGCGGCTGCTGTCGATGGTTGTCGGTGGCGAATGGTGGCCTTGCTGGGTGAATGGAGGCTGGCGCAGATTAGGTTAGGGGAAAGGGGAGCTGAGCTCAGATTGAGATTAGGGTTAGTGGTAGTGGGTTAGGTTTCGGCGCTACGCGTTTGCCTTTTCTTCTTCTTCTTTTTTTTTTTAAGCCAAAACGACGTCGTTTTGGCATTGAAGCTGCAAACCACTAAACCGCCAAAAAATCGGACGGTTCTTCCGATTCGCCGGTTAACTATCGGTTCGACTGGTTTTTTCACCGGTTTTTTGTCAGGCGGTTTTCTCCGTCATCCGGACCGGCTAGACCACCGGTTCCCGGTTATTCCGATTGAACCGGCCGGTCCGGTCTGGTTTTCAGAACCATGGTAATTACCCAGATTAGTCCTCAAGAATTTTAAAAACAGACATTTTAGTCCTCAAGAAAAATTAATATACAGATCAATCTCCAATATTTTTTTCCGTTAGACACAACAGTCCTCTGTCTAAAAACAAATAGAATAAAAGAGTAAAGTACTAAATTAGTCCCCTACGTTTATGCGTAATCCTGTTGTAGTTCTTAAAGTTTAAAGTGTCCTATTTGAATTCAAAAAAGTTTCATTTAACTTCAATATAGTCCCACTGTGAGGTCAAAGTTAAATAATTAATGAAATGTCCTACATGACAGCAATACAAGAACAAGGTCGATAATCTGGAGAATAAGTACAAGTTTCAGAGATACAAAATCAATTGTGGATGCATCAATAGTTTTATTTATCATTTTTTATAATTTAAATGAAATATTTTTCATAGAACTAAGGAGAATAATAAATAAATGTATTGATGCATCCATAGTTGATTTTGTGTCTTTGGAGCTTGTATTTATTCTTGAAATTATCGACCTTGTTCTTGTACTGCTGTCATGTAGGACATTTAGTTAATTATTTAACTTTGATCTCACCGTGGGACTAAATTGAACCTAAATGAAACTTTTTTGGATTCAAATATGACACTTTAAACCATAAGAACTAAAACAGAATTACGCCCAAACATAAAGGACTAATTTAGTACTTTATCCAAAATAAAATTATTATGATTGTTAAGTGCATAATAATATTGTACCATAATTTTTTGTATTTTTTGGACAAAAATAATAATAAATTTATTCATTAGATTTATGTATGTATTTATAATATATATATATATATATATATATATATATATATAATCACTAAATAATAATAATAATAATAATAATAATAATAATAATAATAATAATAATAATAATAATAATAATAAGAGTAAAGTATTGTTTTTGTCCCCAACATTTGGGGTAAGTCTTAAAGTTGTCCCTAATGTTTCAATCGTCCTATTTAAATCCCTAACGTTTCAAAATTGACTCAATGTTGTCCTGCCGTTAGGGATCCATTAAATTAACGGTAGGACAAAATTGAGACGATTTTGAAACGTTTGGGACTTAAATAGGACGAAAACGTTAGGGACAAAAATAATACATAAAAATAAATTTTAATTTAATTTTATCTTTCAATAATATTAATCTTTTACTGTACATAGTATTCAATTATTTTTTAATTACATCTAAATAAATTACAATTAATCACATTACTTTTATTTTAAATAAATTTATTTTTTTATAATTTTAAAAAATTTTGATACATTAGAGACAAAGGTATAATTTATATTTTATTGTATATATATTATTTTTTTTCTTTTCTACAAGTTTATATACTAGTCATTCTACAAATATTTCATGATAACTAAAAATCTTTAAGAGTAAAATTATAAAAAAAAATTAATTTATTTAAGATGAAAGTAATATGATTAAGTGTAATTTACTTAGATGTGATTAAAAAATAATTGAATACTATGTATAGTAAAAAATTGATATTATTGAAGGATAAAATTAAAATTTATTTCTATGTATCATTTTTGTCCCCAACGTTTTCGTCCTATTTAAGTCCCTAACGTTTCAAAATCGTTTCAATTTTGTCCCGCTGTCAATTCTGTTAACGGATCCCTAACGGCAGGACAACATTGAGTCACTTTTGAAACGTTAGGGACTTAAATAGGACAATTGAAACGTTAGGAACAACTTTAGGACTTACCCCAAACGTTGGGGACAAAAATAATACTTTACTCTAATAATAATAATAATAATATTCAATAAAATTATTAGAGATTATTCTACAAGAAATTTAAAGTTGAAACCATTTGATATTTTTGTATTTAATATAATCAAAAGATGTCATATTTTAAAAATTATGTTTCTATTAAAAAAAATATTTTAATTTAAATTTTAAAATATCATTATTCACCTTACTTATTTTTAACCAAAAAATATATATTATTATTATTATTATTATTATTATTATTATTATTATTATTATTATTATAAACCACCTTTACCATATTAAATCATAAATTATGGGTTAAAAAGTAAAAACTACAAGCCCGGCTGAAGATTAGTACAACAAAAGGCCCAATACGATTTACAGAAAAAAAAAATCAAAACAAGTATTTTATGTTTTGGCATAACAATATTGCATATTTATAAGATAAACCCCAGTTGATGTAAAAGTGAAATTTTTATATAAAACTTACATATCCTTGAAACCGTAATAAAGCATTCTGAATTTTGTCAGCTCATCAAAACCATTAATACGTGTCAACTATCTAAAGGAGACAACAAAGTAAAAAGTAGCCAATGAGTAATAGCTCAAATAACATAGTCTCTTCATACTCAATTAAGAGATTGCGGATTCGAATTTCATATCTTTGGTAAAAAAAAAAAAAACAAAGCAAAAAGTACAAGGTGCATCATTCTCCTTATCTTGACAGGTGTAGGCTATATCTCACCTGGTGTTCTTAGCCACAAGCCCATAAAGATCCAACAAACGGTCCTACACCTGACCATCACATCATATCAAAATTAATATAAAATACAATTATAAAGAAATTTTTTACTTTTTAATTTGAAAATAAATATTTTTTTATTAAAAATATCTTTTATTTTTTAAATATGAGATATTTAAACTTTTTTATAAGATCTATTTATTCATACATTTTAAATAAAAAATTTAAAATATTTCACATTTTTAAAAATCATGAATGTTTTTATATTTTTAATTAATAAAAATTTATTTATCTTTATCATAAAAAATATTTATTTTTCAATTAAAAAATTAGAAATTTTTATATTTTTTTATAAATAATGTTATAATATAATATTAAAATTTTTAGGCTAGAAAAGTCAGAGTCTAATTTTATTATTTTTTAAAAAATTTAATATAAGATAAAATAAAAAATATGAAATTGATATATATAAATATAAAAAGGTACTCTTATGTAAAAAGTAAAAAATTCCAAAAGAGACATTTTTTTCTTCTTTTGGTGTCTTCGACTAGAAAGTGCACAAACTCAATTCAAACTTTCAAAGTGTTCGTTCCATCCATTTAATAAGTTTCCAACTCCTCTGTCTATATATTAACTCCTCTGTGGCTCTGTTTCTCAACTCAACACACACCAACATTGCAAGAAACAAATAAAATTGAGTTTACACAAACACATGGAGAAGAAAAACATAGATCCTAGAAAACCACATTGTTTGGTCTTATCTTACCCAGCACAAGGTCACATAAACCCCATGATCCAATTCTCAAAGCTCTTGGTACATGAAGGAGTGAAAGTAACACTAGCCACCACATGTTTCTATAGCAAGAGTTTACAAAAAGTGCCACCTTGCATATCACTTGAATCCATCTCTGATGGGTTTGATAATGGTGGGTTTGTTGAAGCTGGAAACTTTAAGGCCTATTTGGGCCGGTTTTGGGAAGTGGGCCCACAATCACTTTCTGAGCTTATAGAGAAACTTGCTAAATTAGGAAACCCTATAGATTGTATTGTCTATAATTCATTTTTGCCATGGGCATTGGATGTTGCTAAGAAATTTGGTATAGTTGGTGCTGTTTATCTCACTCAAAATTTGGGTGTGAATAGCATATACTATCATGTACAATTGGGGAAGATTAAGGTTCCTCTCATTGAGGATGAGATCTCACTTCCTTCTATGCCTAAACTTCAACCTGAGGACTTGCCTTCTTTCTTCCAAAAATGTGATGATGATGAAGATCAAGTTTTGCTTGACTTGTTAGTGGGTCAATTTTCCAACATTGATAAAGCTGATTGGATACTATGCAATGCAATCTATGAGCTGGATAAAGAGGTTAGTATTCGACGTTTTTACGAGTATTCTGTATTTATATTCACTCATACAATGTGAAAACGGTTATATATCAATATAAAAGAAAAATATTTTTTTTAAAGGGAAAAAAAAAGGTTTCATCCTTATATCAATATATAGATATAGAAGTTAAAAGTATATTTTTTGTTTGTAAAATTTTCAAAAAAAAATTTAGAATATTCCTTCCGGTCACTAACCTCTATTCCAAAACATCACGGTCACTACTGGTACCTCATCCTGCCGACTCACCCCAGATCCCACCATCTTCAGCATCGTTTCATTCCTTTGTCATTGTCCTCCTTCCACGTGCGGATGCTGAGGAATGCTAGGGAGCAGTAATTTTTGTGATTTGTAGCTATCAAATAACAATCAATAATAATTTTAATAGTGTGAGATTAGTATGAATTTCATCCAATAACTCACTTTTACTATCTTACTGTTAAAACTAACATAGAGAAAAACTAATAATCTGATATAAAACAGAGGAAGAAGAATTTTTTTATTCATACATTGAGTATAAGAGCTAGAAGTTTTATCAAGATTTTGTAAATTTTGGAAACTTATATACAGATACTACCAAACTAATTCTCTAATTAAATTATCTAACGTGTCATTCTCTAGTTATTTATTTTAATTTGTGTCATCTTCTAATTATTCATTTCAACTTATTTTTAACTAACTAATTCAGCTGCATATTACATTGTTACTTACTAAATTTGACTATATTATATAATTATAAAAATTATTATAATGTTATATATAGTTTATTTTCAATATAAAAATTTTTGATTTGTCACTGATTTTACTTTTTCTCCTTATCCTAATTTTATTATTATCGTTATAACCATTTCATTCTATTTATTTTAACTAACTTAAATCATAAAAGAATTAAAAAAAAAAACTAAAATTTATTTTAAATATTCAAGATTAACCTAAATATTAAAATATTTTGAATTTTTTTTAAAAATATTTTAGAAATAACAAGTAGACTTTACCCATCAATAACATTAGGAATATGATCTAGTTTTATTTTATTAATATTAAGGTTATTAAAGCCTTCTATTTTACTCTCTTAAGGAATCATTATATGAATGTTAGTTTTTTTTTTATCTTTTTTACATTAATAATAGCATAAATTATATTTTTTTCGTTATTTTCTTTTTCTTCTTTTATTTTCTTCAAATTTCAAATTCAATATGTAATAGTTGCTTCCTAAAATTTGTTTCTAGGTGGCTGATTGGACTATCAAGATTTGGCCAAAATTTAGAACCATTGGACCAAATATCCCCTCTGTATTTTTGGACAAACGAATTAAGGATGATGAAGATTATGGAGCTGCAGCATTCAAGAGTGAAGAAGAATGCATGGAATGGCTAGACAATAAACCAAATGGATCGGTTGTTTATGTCTCATTTGGGAGCTTGGTTCCTCTTGATGAGGAACAAATGAGAGAAATAGCATATGGTCTAAGAGATAGTAATCATTATTTTTTGTGGGTGGTTAGAACCTCTGAAGAGATTAAACTTCCAAAAGATTTTGCAAAGAAATCAGAGAAGGGTTTGGTAGTAACATGGTGCTCCCAATTGAAAGTATTAGCTCATGAATCTGTGGCATGTTTTGTAACACATTGTGGTTGGAACTCTACATTGGAAACTTTGAGTTTAGGAGTTCCAACTATTGTAGTGCCTCAATGGTCTGATCAAATCACAAATGCAAAGTATATGGTTGATGTTTGGAAAGTGGGAATTAGAGTTCCAATTGATGAGAAAAAGATTGTGAAGAGTGAAGCATTGAGAGATTGCATAAAGGAAATGATGGAGTGTGAGAAAGGAAAAGAGATGAAGAATAATTCCATGCAATGGAAATCTTTGGTTCTCAGAGCAGTTAGTGATGGTGGTGGTGGAAGTTCTCATAGAAACATCATAGAATTTGTAAATAGCTTCTTTCCCTCAGAAGTTACATGCCCTAAATTAGAAATTACTTCCTAATCAACAAGGTCTACTTTTTCTTTTTCTACTTTATTGTATTTGCATGAATCTATAGCTTGTTTGTTATATTATTGTAATATCATAATTTATATCGGGTGCTTATTTTAACATTTGTAAGACAGGTGTAATTATAAAAATTTTCAATGTAATAAAAATTTATTGGGAATCAACGTATCTAATTTTAAATTTCTTGAGAATTAGTTTTAATGTTTACTCAAAAATTTAATACTAAAAAATTTAACACCTCAATTTAATTTTTTTAAATTATAATGTGAATTAAGTTAATTATGTTGAGGAATTTAATGCTATAATATAGTCTTGTAAAATAGTGAGAATTTCATTTTTTTTTTGTTCTTACACTACACACACTAAAAAAAAGTAACTAATCAAATGAAGATGGCAAAAATATTTTTTTATGAAGATGTTTTGTTTAAAAATGTAACTTATTTATTTAGTCACATTTTAAACAAAGACAACACTTTTATAAATATCAAAATCTAATCATACAATTCATTATCTAAGGGTCAAAAAAAAATATTTTCATATGAAGACAATTATAAAATTTTCATTGTAGTATTCACACAAAAAAATTCTTTGTTTCACTCCTGAAATTTAAAAAATTGACCTAAATACCCTTTATACCTAAATACTCTAAATAAACAACTACCTTAAGGAATTGACCTAAATACCCTTTATACCTTTACAGGTCTTATTACCCAGGTCAAGGAAGTCAAATGCGTACTTAAAACTTATGCTTCGGATACTTTATTACAAAAAAATTACATTTTCTCGTAATATATAGTTGCATACTAGCATCCACAAAGACCATTTTTGAGTTTATATACGACTCTACTCCTGCATATTCGTTTAGAATTGAAGGAGTCTCGCTGATATAGGAATTGATTGTTATGAATTTGGTTGTGACAATTAGGTGGATCTGTGCAATTTTTTTTTTTTTTTTGTCGATATAGGAAGAGAAATGGTTGTTAGAATGTTAGGAATTCAATTTGGTTACGTTTTGACAATTAGGTGAATCTATGCTTTTGTTGTTTGATCAACATATATTTCTTGTATAGATTTTTTAAAATAAATAAAATAAATTAAATATTTACGGATTTGCATGTTTTTAATAGAGATGGCAAAGATAGATACTAAGCGGAAGTGAATGTCCGCGGGTATTATATGTAACCCGTGAGAAGGAGTATTAGGAATTCGCAAAATTTATATGGGAATGAGATGAGAATTTATGAAAGGATTTTGTTAGGTAGGTAATGATTTTTGTAAATAATATAAACAATGGATTTTAAAATTGGTCTAATAAAATAAAAATACACTACACTTTTAAATTACTCACCTAAATCTTAATATTAGGATAATCATCCACGCACACCTAGTGAATTAAACATCTGATATATCCATTGTTCATATTGATTAGTATTTTCATTGTTTACTTATACTTTTTTTTATGTAACGAAAATGTGGATAGAGGTATTTGTTTTATCGAAATTGTAACTTTTTGAGTTTTTGAAAATTAAATAATGAATTATTTATAATTTATTATATTTATTTTAATTTTATTTTTTAAAAATTATTTTTTTATTAAAAAGTAATTAAATTAAAGTTATGATACTTTGGGTTAAAAAATAATAAAAATTTATTAATTTAATTTAAATATTAAGACTTTAAATCTAATTATATGACCTAAAAAAATTATTTTATTATCTCTAATTTTAAATTAGAATATTTATTTAAAACAAATTAATAAATTGATAAATAAATAATATTTTAAAATAATTTTATTAGGTTAAATTTAGTTTTAAATTACTACTCTATCCCCTAATTTTATTAAAAATTATCAAACTACCCTTATTTCTTTTAACCCTAACCCTAATTTTTACAACACATTTTCTCACCTCACTCCCTCTAACCTAACCGCCACCTACCCCTCACTCACCTTCACCTCACTCACGCAGCACACACACGCAGAAAATGAAAAACAGAAGAGGGAGGAAGAAGAAGAATAAAGAAGGAGAGGAAAAGAAGGAGACAGCGTCAGTGGGTGTCACTGCCACCATCGTCGCCGTCGAGTCACAGAAGGAAGGAGAGAGCTCGCGAGAGAGAGGTGTCACCGTCAGGAATCAAAACTAGAGCGTGAGAGACACGAGAGAGAAGAGAAGAAGAACGAGATTGTCCCACCGTCACTATCACCGTTGGTCGAAGCCGCCGTCGAAGAACCTGAAGGGAGAGAAAAGCGATGGAAGAGGAGCCATTTGCCATTACCACTGCCACTGTCGCTAGGTCGTCGCGTCACCATCATCGAGCTACTGCGCCGCTGCTGCTGTCGTCGTCAGACTCGCCGTGAAAAAGAGTTGAGAGGGAGGAGAAACCCGAACTTGAAGGAGAAAGGACGCGACGGTGTTGAGACGTCGCCACTATGGTTGCCGGAGAAGGCCATTAGATTCACTGTCGAGCCGCTGCTAGAGGCTGCGTGTAACACCCCACCACACAGAGCCATACGCTTAAGTCGTAAAGTAGAGGTGGCGAGGTATTACGACCTCTAAAAGAAAAGACATATATAAATATAGTTGAAAGAATTTTATAACTAGGAGTCTTGAAGAAGAAGTTAAGCAAAAGCGAAAACAGAAAATTGTATCACACTCGCATGGATAATCGTAAAACGGATAGGTAAGATTAAAGAAGGCTAAAAATATAATATACAGATTGGAGTTCCAAAATATAGATATCAAGCTCCAGACTCGACCTGCGAAGTTAAGGCTAGCCAGAGTATGTAATTATATGTATTTATACAACCCAAAATATAACTCAAACTACAGAATAAACAACTGTTTCTCCAAGTCAACATCTAGGAGGGACAAACATAAAATATATACAGAGGAGAATCTTTATACATATATACATAGCGTAAATACAAAATACAACATCCCAAAAAAATCAAGCTTCGCTTACACAGGAAACTCCAGACGCTTAGCGAGGTGCATCTCGACTTGCATCTGAAAAACAACAGAAATATGTATGGAATGAGAATCAGGAGTTCTCCGCATGGTAAAGGTGCCCGCATAGTTAATATAAATGGTCCCGAAAAAGCTAGAGGCATTCCTAGAACTTCGACATTCAGATTTTAACTTAATGATCCAACTAAACCAGAAATTAAGTAAGTTATCTAAGGTATTCAAGTTCTAAATCTAACTTTAACCTAACACTTCACTTTCTGTCTTCCCCAATCCTCCGAATCATCAGTGGAACAACCCCTCTCACACCTCCGCCAAGAGGGGTCTCTCAGAAAACATACACATACAATTCAAGCAAGAAAAACACAGATAGAGGTGCAATTACAGCAAGTAGAACAAGTAGCAAATAAGTAGAGTTAAACAATTAGGCAGACCAAAACAATACACACTCAAACAAAACATACAAATACACATGATGTATACTTGTTCTATGGCTGATGAGTCTCATCTATCAGTTATACAGCCAACCCGACATGTCCTGGTAGCTAACCATTGGACAGTCCCTCTGTGCGCGTATCTCCAAACTCAAAAATAATATCCATAGAGTCAAACTCCAAGCTTAAATATAATATTCCATGTAGTCAAACTACAAACTCAATAATATAATATTTCATAGAGTCAAACTCCAAGTTCAATAATATTCCATAGAGTCAAACTCCAAGCTCAATAATATAATTCTCTGGAAAAATCTCAAGCTTAAATTTATATATATGCATCCCTACGGGGGAATTCGGGGAGTTAAAGTACCCGATTATATATTGCGACAGAGAGTCAAGAATTAGTCTCAATGTCATCATCATTCATAAAAAATTCAAACTCAAAACTTAATTCATTATTTTATAAATAAATCAAACTAAAAAATTAATCGTTTTCTTAATAACTCAAAATCAAATCATAAAATTCCTAAACCCAAATATTTCTAAATAACCACTTCAAACGAAGCCTCCAATTTTCATAAAAATTTCGGCAGCATCTTCTCTAAAAACTCAGACTTTTGTCACCCTTCAAGGGTTCCAACCACCAAACCAAACACCTCTCAGTCATTCAGATCATTCATAATATCAAATTATTTCAAAATCAAACCAATTCCAATATTAAATCTTTTTCAAAAAACCAACCAACTTCAATAGCAAACCGCTTACAAAATCAACTCTCACATCTCTCAACCAATCCATTCAATTCAATTTCATAAACTCACCATCAATCCTCAACATATCAACAATTGTCATTATTTTATACCCATCGAAGTCATAATCCAACACATACAAATTCATTCATCCTCTATACACACATCATAAACCATATTCACAATCCATCAATAATTCATTCAATTCATTCTTATCTTAAGGTCTTCTAGCCTAATTTTTCACGTGACATTAAACATTAACTACGAGAAAGCAAAATCATACCTTAGCCGATTCCTCCCTAAACTCGGAACTCCTCAAAAACCTCTCCTTTCACAAGCTCCAAGCTTTCAAACGTCAATCCTTCAAACTTAATCACCCAGGTTTCATTCCAAATCTCCAAATTGAACTCCAAATCAACCAAAACACAATCTAATTCACACATCACTATAATCATCATAGGGTTCACTAATTCAATGATTTACAAGAGTTCAACAGTTTTTTACCTTTCCCACGAAAAAACTGAAAAAAGAACAAATAGGTCCTTGACTTTTTGGCCCATGGACATTTAAATCCTTGAGGATTTAAAAATATATTTAAGTTTTTTACCTTATCAAAACTTGGACACATCGATCCCTCTATTCACTTGGGTCTGTCAGACCTAATGAAAAAAATCAAATGTGGCTTCCATTGTCCTAATTTGGCTGATATACGGATGTACACGTAGAAAAGTTTTTAAAATGAGACAAATTAAACGCAGAGATCAATATGTTCAGATTTTGAAAAAATCAAAAACTTAAATATATTTTCAAATATTTAGGGACTTAAATGTTCGCAGACAAAAAATCAAAAATTAATTTATCTTTTTTCTCTATAAGAATCAACAACACAATAATTAAATCTTCTTCGTAACTTTTCCAAATGTAAATCGATGCTTTGTTGTTTTCTCAACATATTTTCTGTAGCCATAGATTAGGCAAAGTTAAATTTTACCTTTAACAAGTCAGATCTGTAACAAAATTTATTAATCTAAATGTGTCTTGCAACTCAATATAGGTTATATATATATATATATATATATATATACTTATCGTTTTAGTCTTTAATTTTAAAATATTTTATTTTTATTTCAAACGTTTTATTTGATTTTATTTTAGTTTTTTAGTTAAAAATATATATATATTTTTTAAAAGTTCTATTATTATCTTTTTTTATTTTTTTATTTTCACTTTCAAATTACTATAACTACCATTATAATCATTACAATTATAATTTTTTTTCAATATTTAGTAAAAAATCATAATAGAGAAAATAATATTTTTGGAAAAAAAATTTAATTTTGACTAAAGGACTAAAATATGATGAAATAAGACATTTGGGATAAAAATAAAATGTATCAAACATTAATGATGAAACTAGGATTTAACCAAAACATTAAATACTAAATCATAGTTGTCAGAATCAAACCGGTGATCAAACCGATCAAGTTATTGGATCACTAGTTCAATCGATAAGTCATTAGTTAAACCAGTTGACTCGGTTCTACGTAAATAAAAAATATAAAATAGTCAAAAACTAAAAATTAAATTTAAAATACATATCTTTATTAGTATTTTAACAACAATCAAGTCTTAATATAGAACAATAATATAAATTCACAACAACAATATCAAAATAGCAACTTTTTTATAGAACCTATCTCTTATCCAACAATATAAATTTATAGCAACAATATAGCACAGCAACAAAACCAACCCTAAACACTAATAATCAGAAAATTTTCAATCCACTATTAAACCTGCATATATTACACTGTAAAACAAAAATTTGAATAATCTGCCAAGAATTAACGAATTATAATCAACAAAATATAATCAACTCAATCATTTAATCAATATCAGCTAATCAATTACTTAGTTAATCAAATTATAATCCAATCACTAAATAACAAAAAAATGAAAAAACATACTTAATGGCAAGAAGGTAGAACATGGGCAAAGAAGAGGGCGACCAAGCATGACGAAGCAGAGACTGGCGAAGGCAGGCAGCATGGATGGCGAGCCACGCCGAACGAGGATGCGAGGATGACGATGAGACACGTACAGGAGCAAGGAGATGCGATGACGCAGTGCAAGGGAACCATAGACGGAAGGGACAATGCAGTGAAGGAGATGCACAAGAGTCAGAGAGACGAGGCAAGAGAGCTAGCGACGTGGCAGCAACCGTGAGGTAGCAGTGGCCGGTGTTTTTTTTTTTTTGTGAGTGTGAGAAACAGAGGCTCTGCCTCTCTGAGTAAGATTAAGAAAGGGTAAGGCGGGGATGGGTTGGGGAGGCTTCGAGCAAGGGTTAGTGTTTCTTTAAAAAAAAAAAAGAGCTTTGAATCTAGGGGTGTTCACGGTGCGGTTTAGTTCGATTTTAAGGGAAAAAGTCATCTGATCCGAACGCTTAATTTATGTGCGGTGCGGTTTGGATTGGATAAAAATTTTTTGAAATCCGATCCGATCCGATTACAAGCGGTTTGGATCGGTTTAGATTTGCGGTTTTTTAAATAAAAAAATTAAATATATATAACAAGTCTCAACATCAAATTTTAAAAAATCAACAATGACATAGCAAGTTTTAACAATATCTTAAAAAACTAACGATAACATAACAATAGAAATAAAATTATAGGTAGGTTAAAATAAATAAATAAATAACATTTTCAACATAAAATATTTATTAAATAATAATAATACATGAATAATAGAAAAATGTATAACAAATTGAACATGTTATAAGTATAATTGTAAATATAATAATAAAATAATAATATTATAGCACATTGTGCGGTTTAGATTGGATTGGATCGGTTATGAAAAATAGATCCGAAATCCGATCCAATCCAGTGGTTTGCAAAAAATAGAATCCAATCAAATCCGAATTAGTACGGTTTTAATCTGTTTTCGGTTTGAATCGGATTGGATGAACGGTTTAATTTGGATCGGTTTGGATTTGAACACCCCTATTTGAATCGATCTACATTTCTTAAATTCGTCAATTCACGAATTTTTACTGAAATCGACCTGGCTGAGACCAAATCTTACTAATTCTTTTCCTTATACGGTCAGATACCTTAACCATACTAACTTCGTGATCGGTTTGTCGGCTTTTCGGCCCAACCAAGTAGGACAATTCAATTCTGACAACTATGACTAAAACAATACTTTACTCTAAAAATAAATAACCTAATAAAATGTGATTGAATATTCATAAAAGATATAAGTTCAAACCTTCACTATTTTTAGTAGTTAGTTGAAGAGCAGAAAACACAATTGCCCTGCTGTTAGGGTTATTTTTTTGCTCTGCTAGGATTTGCAGAGAAATCCTAATTTTGCAAGTTTGTTCGTAGAGTGCCTAAAGAAAATGATGGAAGCTTTGGCTGCTAATTAGGATCACAACAAGTTCATACATGATAATGAGGAGGATCAGGTTTTTCACTTTGAGGATGAAGATATTAAGAAAGGAATGAAAAAATGCACAAAGAGCCTGGCGGGCAGACTCATGGCAGACAGACAATTCAGTGCTGGAACTCTTGAAGCGGCGCTATATACTATATGGAGACAACCAAAGGGCTTTAAGGTGATGGACTATGGGGGGAATCTATTCCAATTTTTCTTTGAAAAGGAAATTGACCTGGTTCGAATAGAGAAGGGGGCACCATGGCTGTTTAAAAATTACATTTTAAACCTACAGAGTTGGTCCGTAGAGATTGAGATTAATGAGAAGGAATTTACTTTCGTTCCCATATGGGTACTGATAAACCACTATTTTATGGTTTATCTTGTGTTTAATTGAATGGTTTCATCAAGTCTTCACCCACTTATTCATACTAATTGCATGATTTTATAACTCCTTCCTAATATTGTTTTATGATTGAAAACTTGCTTCCTAAAGATCTTTAATTAGTATATTTTAATTCTCCTTTATACCATTCGATGCCGTGATCCGTGTGTTAAGTGTTCCAGGCTTCATAGGGCAGGAATGACTTAGAGAATGGAGAGGAAGCTTGCAAAAATAGAAGGACCACAAGAAATTAAGGAGAAAATCGCAGCGACGCGAGTGCGTGCCTGACGCGTACGCGTGGATTGGAGTTTGCACGAATGACACGAACGTGTGGACGACGCATACGCGTGACAAGGAAAATCGCTGAATGACGCGAACGCGTGGACGACGCGTACGCGTGACCTGCGCGATCTGCAAAATTAACAGAAAATATTGGGGGCGATTTCGGGCCGCGTTTTGACCCAGTTTTCGGCCCAGAAACACAGAATAGAGCCAGGGAACAAGCAAAGGCTCAACATACACGCATAGACGGAGATACACATTCATTCATATTAGGATTACTTTTAGTTTTAGATCTGAATCTAGAGAGAGAATTACTCTTCCTCTAGTTTCTCTTTACATTCCTAGTTATTGTTTCATGCTTTTGGATATTGAAGAGTCATTACCTCCGTTGAAAATATTATTCTAGTTTGTTTACTTTGTCCCTTACTCTTCCATATCCTTATTTACTTTATTTAGAATTACAATTGGATTATTTTCATGGATTGTTGATAAAGAGGATTACTTTTATTTTTTATTAATTTTCACTCTCTATTTTATTTGAATTAATTTATTATGTCTTCTTATATTTTTCTGAGTATTATATTCATGTCAATGGAGTAGATTTTTCAAACTTGACATGGGGGTTGATTAAAAGGAGACACTTGAGTTGGAAGGCTTAAGTGTTGGTTAAATTGGAAGTTGTTGGCTAGTTCTGTATTTACTAACGTTAGACCTTCCCCAAGGGAGAGGACTAGGATTTGCGAATAAGGATTAGCTCAATCACTTGACTTTCCTTTATTTAGTAAGGGTTAACTAAGTGAAAACAACAACCTTTTGATACTACACTTAAGAGATCCCAATAAGGATAGAACTTCCAATTAATCATTCCCCCAGTCAAGGCTTTTTATTAAAATATTAATAATCATTCTTAGTTTTATTGCTTTAATTTATAATTATTTAATTGCTCATTATTCAAACTCAAACTCTCTTGAAAATTCCTAATTAATAAGTTAGCACCCTTTCCTGCAACTCGTTGGGAGACGACCTGGGACTCATACTCCCAGTATTTTTATTTCTAAATTTCGTGACAACTTTTCTAAATTGACAAGGCGGATCTTAGCTGCTTAAGAACTATATCTCAACGCATTCTCTATATTGATTTCTTAATTAGCCGACTTCTGCCTGCACGTCAGTTTTTGGCGCCGTTGCCGGGGAGTTACAATTGTGTGCTGAATTATTAATTAGTGTACATATTTTATTTTATTTTCATATTTTATTTTTATTTTTACCATGAGCTATATGTTTCTTTCATTGAATGACGCGTTCACTGCCTGATTCGAGCTTAGCCGCGTTTGATCCTGAAATCGAAAGAACTCTTTCACGTATTAGGCGAGCTCGACGCAGGATAGCCTCTGAGGGTGGTGAAGTGATTGTTATCAATTCACCAGTCTCATCTGAGGGCGAATCTGAACCGCCATCTGAGAACGAAACAAGCTCCTTTACTACTGATTCAGTTGATTCTCGTGCAGATAGAATGGCAGCACCTAGGAGGATTACTCTCCAGGAGGCTGGAGCCCCAGATTTTACACTGCAGCCGTATCAAGTGCATCATCCAACTCTGGCTGCAGATTTTGAACTGAAAACTGCACTAATCAACTTGATGCCCAAGTTTCATGGCTTACCTGCTCAAGAGCCTATCAAGCACCTAAGGGATTTCTAGACAGCCTGTTCTACTGTTAGGCGTAATGGTGCAGATAAAATTTCTATTCTGTTAACCGCCTTCCCGTTTTCTCTTGAGGAAAAGGCGAGGGAGTGGTACTACTCCCAACCTGAAGCGATTGTTACCAACTGAGATACACTGAGGAGAGAATTTTTGGAAAAATACTTTCCAGCTGAAGTCACAGATAGACTGAGAAAAGAGATCTCCTGAATTGTTCAAGGAGAATCAGAGACTCTTTATGAGTACTGGGAGCGCTTTAAGAACCTTCTAGACGCATGCCCCCATCACATGATCGACAGACTGGTGTTAATCAGCTACTTCACACAAGACATGAAGTCTCAAGATAAAACTACACTAAATGGTGCTAGTAATGGTTCTATGAAAAAGTACAAGACCGCAGATGAAGCATGGCAACTGATCAGCGACTTAGCTGAGTCCACTAGGAATCACAGGCACAGGCATCGCCACTCAAAAGCTGTTGCAGAGGTTTCCTCTAGCATTGAAACTACTGCTCTTACACAGAGTATATGTGAAATGACCAACCTACTAAAGCAAATGCAGTTGAACCAACAACAACAAGCTCAGCCTCACCCACCACAACAAAGCCAACAGTTAGTCCCACAAAGAGTATGCAAAATCTGTGCTGATTATAGTCATTATACTGATGAATGTCTGCAGCTCCAACAAGAAGACAACATTGTGGCAGCTACTCATAACTTCTATGATCGCCCGAATCAAGGATACAATCAACAAGGTGACAATTACAACCAAGGTGGAAACTATAACCAAGGATGGCAGGACAACTCCAACCAGGGTTGGAGAGATAATTCCAACCATGGTGGAGGGACAACTATAACAGAGGAGGCAGAGATAACAATGGAAACCAGAGGTGGAATAACAACAACAGACAGCAGAATCAGAACCAGCCTTACAGAGCACCTCACCTAAGACAATCTCAAGGATCCCAGCATAACCAACAACAAGTTCCTCAGATCACCTATCCTAATTCCTCATCAAATGACGAGATACTTTGTTCTCTTGCACAAGGACAACAAGACATGCAAACACAGTTGAACTCTACTTTAAATGGTCTGAATGCCACTTTACAAGCTCTCGCCTCCAGGATAGATTCATTACCTAATTCCATTAACCAACCTTTAAGCTCTAGTGGAATTCTTTCTCAACCCCTACCTAATCCTAAAGGTGGCATCAATGCCATCACCTTGAGGTCCAGAACCACACTGCCAGAGAGGAACCATGAGGAGCCAAGCCTAATAGTACACGCCCCAGCTGAGGATGTGATAGAAGTAGAAGATGCTGAAATGGAAGATGCTGAAGAAGAAGATAAGGTACAAGACATAGTTGAAGAAGAAGCAGTTCAACCAAGAAACAGAGAACTAAAAGAAGCTGAAGCTGTACAAGACTCCATCCCTATCCCTTTTCCACACCTTGCAAAGAAATCCAGGAAGCAGGTGGAACTCGATCCCAAAATGGTAGAAATATTCAAAAAGGTTGAGGTAACTGTTCCCCTTTTTTATGTCATTCAACAGGTACCTCAGTACACAAAGTTTCTAAAGGATTTATGCATTCATAAAGATAAAATTAATGAGTTAGAAACTATTCCTTTAGGTAGTTCTATATCTGCTTTAATGGGAGGTATACCTGAAAAATGTAGTGATCCAGGTCCATGCATGGTTAACTGTACCATTGGAGGTGTAATATTTTCTGATTGCATGTGTGACTTAGGAGCGTGTGTTAGTATATGCCATTGTCTATATATGATACCTTGAGGCTCCCTCCCTTAAAAAGGTCGGCAGCTCGTTTTGTGTTAGCAGATAAAAGCATTATTACAGTAGTTGGAATTACTGAAGATGTATTGGTGAGCATTAAGGGGTTCACATTTTCTATTGACTTCTATATCCTGGAAATGCCCCCTAATGACTCAGGAAGGCCATCATCAATCCTGCTTGGAAGACCATTCCTGAAGACTTCAAAGTTCAAGTTGGATGCATTCTCAGGAACTTACTCCTTTTGAGATAGATGGCAGATCAGTGAGTTTCAGTTTAAATGAAGCTATGAAGCACCCTCTAGAAGATCATTCTATCTTCCAGTGAGACATCATTGATGAAACTGTAGCTAAAGTTCACCAAGAAGAAATAGAAGAGGAGCACATGGAGCAAGGTCCAAGTGTGGGGACACCCTCTGAACACAATGCGGACACTTTGCCATTATCACTAGCCCCGAATGATCCAGAGCCTAGCCATGAGCAGAAATTGAAATTAAAGCCCCTTCCTCCACACCTCAAGTATGCTTACCTTGAGGATAATCAGAAGTTCCCAGTTATCATTGCAAGGGAACTCACTTCTCAACAAGAAGAGCAACTGCTCAGTGTGCTGAGAAAACATAAGAAAGCAATTGGATGGAGCTTAGCGGATATAGTAGGCATCAGTCCTCAAGTTTGTGAGCACATAATATTCTTAGAAGAGGGAGCAAAGCATGTCCATCAGCCTCAAAGAAGATTGAATCCAACCATCTTAGAAGTTATCAAGAAAGAAGTAACCAGACTACTTGAAGCAGATATCATTTACCCTATCTCAGACAGTGAATGGGTCAGTCCAGTACAAGTGGTGCCCAAAAAATCTGGAGTCACAACAGTAAAGAATGAGCATGGAGAGCTCCTGACAACTAGAGTACAGAATTCATGGAGAGTTTGCATTGACTATAGGCGTCTCAACCAAGCCACTCGCAAGGATCACTACCCATTGTCATTCATTGATCAAATGCTTGATCGCCTGTCAGGTAAATCCCATTATTGCTTTTTAGATGGTTATATAGGCAACTTTCAAATTCATATAGCTCCTGAGGATCAGGAGAAGACTACTTTTACATGTCTCTTTGGAATGTATGCTTACAAAATGATGCCTTTTGGCTTGTGTAATGCACCGGCTACTTTTCAAAGATGCATGATGAGCATCTTTTCAGATTTTATTGAGAATTGTATGGAAGTTTTTATGGATGATTTTAGCGTATATGGTGATTCATTTAGCCTTTGCTTAGATAGTTTATCTAGAGTATTAGACAGGTGTATTAGTACAAACCTTGTATTGAATTTTGAAAAATGTCACTTTATGGTAAAACGAGGAATTGTACTAGGACATGTTGTGTCTAATACTGGTATTTCTATAGATCCAGCAAAGGTAAATGTCATTTCTAGTTTACCTTACCCCTCCTCTGTGAGGAAAGTCCGTTCGTTCCTTGGCCACGCAAGTTTTTACAAGAGATTCATTAAGGATTCAGTAAGGTAGCATTGCCTTTATCCAGATTGCTACAGAAAGATATTGAGTTCGAATTCAGTGAAGATTGCATGAAAGCATTTGATAAGCTGAAGATCACCCTGACTCAAGCTCCAATTGTGAGAGGACCAGACTGGAGCCAGCCATTTGAAATTATGTGTGATGCCTCCAACCATGCAGTAGGAGCGGCGCTGGCTCAGCGCGAAGGTAAAGACCCTTTTGTAATTGCTTATGCGTCTAAGACTTTAGACGCTGCTCAGTCTAATTACACTACTACTGAAAAAGAGCTTCTTGCTATTGTTTTTGCTCTGGATAAATTCCGAGCCTATTTACTTGGTACTAAGGTGGTAGTGTACTCAGACCATGCAGCTCTAAAATATTTATTAGCTAAAAAAAGAGTCTAAACCAAGATTGATACGTTGGATACTATTGCTGCAAGAATTTGATTTAGAAATTAAGGATAGGAGTGGTAACCAGAATTTAGTGGCAGATCACTTGAGTCGCCTTGAGCACATTAAGCATGACTCCACCCCTATCAATGATACTTTTCCATTTGATAGTTTGCAAGCAGTATCTGAAGTAGTTCCTTGGTATGCACCTGTAGCTAATTATCTAGTTAGCCATACTTTCCCTCCCAATTTTACTAAGCATCAAAGGGACAAGCTGAAAAGAGAGTCTAAATATTTTATATGGGATTATCCATATTTGTGGAGGTGTGGTGCTGATCAGGTAATTAGAAGATGTGTACCACAATCAGAATTTCAGTCCATTTTAGAGGCATGTCACTCTTCTGAGAGTGGAGGACATTTTGGCCCTCAAAGAACAACTAGAAAAATCTTAGACTGTGGATTCTGGTGGCCTACTCTTTTTAAAGATGCTGCTGAATTTTGTAAATCTTGTTCCCCATGCCAAAGGTTTGGTAATATATCCAAGAGGGATGAAATACCTCAACAGATTATGCTTTTCTGTAAAATTTTTGATGTTTAGGGCATTGACTTCATGGGACCCTTTCCAAACTCTAATGGTTATCTTTATATATTGTTAGCTGTAGATTATGTTTCTAAATGGGTGAAAGCAATTCCTACCCGTACTGATGATGCTAACACTGTTGTTTCCTTTGTTAGAAACCATATTATTTGTCGCTTTGGGTCACCACGAGCAATCGTGAGTGATCAAGGCACTCACTTTTGTAACAGGAGACTGACAGAATTACTGAAAAAGCATGGGATTGTTCATAAAGTAGCAACAGCTTATCATCCCCAAACCAATGGACAAGCAGAAGTGTCTAACAGGGAGATTAAACGCATTTCGGAGAAGATAGTAAAGCCTCATAGGAAAGACTGTAGTGCCAGGCTACAAGATGCACTCTGGGTATATAGAACAGCGTACAAGACACCCATTGGGATGAGCCCCTTCCGCTTAGTATACGGAAAGGCTTGCCACCTTCCAGTGGAGGTGGAACACAAGGCTTTTTGGGCTATAAGGGAGTGCAACATGAATTTTGAAGAAGCTAGTGCTGAAAGGAAGCTGCAACTAGTAGAATTGGAGAATCTTCGCCTAGAAGCATATGACAACTCCAAGCGTTACATGGAGAAGATGAAGGCTGTCGATGACAAGCACATAAAAAGGAGAGAATTCAGACCAAGAGAGTTAGTTCTTCTATATAACTCCAGGCTGAGGCTTATGCCAGGTAAACTGAGATCAAGATGGGAAGGTCCCTACAGAGTAGAAAAGGCAGAGCCATACAGAGTTTTTCACCTGTGTCATCCTTCTAGCTCTAAATTTATCAAGGTCAATGGATATCGCCTAAAGCTCTACCATAGAGAAAAGATTAAGGATCACAAAGAAGTAGAGGTTTTCCTCTTGGAAGACCCACCAACAGAAGCAGAATGAGCTTAAAGAACGTCCAACTTAAGGACGTAAAAGCAAAGTGTTAGGTGGGAGACAACCCAGCATGGTATGATTGTTCCATTTTAGTCTTAGTTTTATTTTACTTTATTCTATTTTTGTTTTTGTAAATGACTCTTCTCATAATCTCTGCATATAGCTGCATATAGCCTGCATTTGCATTTGCATTATGTATAAAAAAAAAACGCACGCGACGCGTTCGCGTCATAGGTGCATTCGGAAGAAAAGAGAATTGAACAGAAAGTCACGCGAGAGCGTGGCTGGAGGCGTGCCTTAAGCACAAATATGCCCACGCGTCCGCGTCATGTTGAAAAATAGCCTTCCCACGCATCCGCGTCACCCACGCGACCGCGTGGCCCTGCAAAATCGACGTAAAGAGGTGTATGGCAGAGAGTTATGATGGAGCTAGACTGAACTCGTGCTGGAAGCACAAGCCCTATCACGCGAACGCATGCCCCACGCGTCCGCGTCGTTTTCAAAATATGGCCATTCACGCGATCGCGTCACTCACGCGAACGCGTCACCCAGATTTTTGGCAAAATACATTTAAAACAGAGAGTTGCGCGTACGCGAGGCTGCATTTGCGCCAGTAGCATGAATCAGGCTCCCACGCGTCCGCATCACCTGACAAATATCACACACTACGCGATCGCGTGACCCACGCGTCCGCGTTACATGCGGCGCACAGCTTATCCAGATCAGCCAAATATCTTATCTTCTCTCCCCCAAATCCAAATCTTTTCTTTTCCTTCTTATTTCTTTCTTCTCACTTCTTATTTCTTTATTCTTTCTCACTTTTTACTTTCTCATTCCTTATTTTTCACATCCATTATCAAGGTTCTTTTCTTTCTTTCTTTCTTTACTTTTTACTTTTCCTTTATTATTTTTCTTTATGTTTTCTTTTTCATTATCTATATTTACCTTTTCTTTCTTTTCTCTTCTTTTTATTCCTTTAATTGGTGTTAGAAATTTATTTGGGTGATTGTTTTCTTTTATATGTTGCTTGTGAATTATTGTGGAATTGTTTGACAATTAATATTACTTCTTAAAGGGTTGCTTGCATGTTCAACTTAATACTTTCAATAACATATTCACCATGCATGCTATGTGTTTGTGAAAAAGCCCGTATGGCATTGTGCATTATTTTTATGTTACTACTACTCTAATGATTGTTTTTCACAAAACCCCTTTTATATTTTATTGATCAAATATAATTGTCAATACAAACAGGTTGTTAGTTTGAAAGGGTTGATAATCTAACTTGGATATTTAATGCTTGATCTATGCTACTCATGCATTTTCCAGCATACCAATAAATATCTTGCATTTACTTGTCATCACCTGCACTTGCTATAATTCCATTGATGAACTTCTCACATGTAGTCATGACCATGTGTTAACGACATCCTTCTTCACCGTGCATTGATTATCACCTATACTATCCACTCCCTTGCTCGAACCCTTAGCTTTACATATTACTTTCTTTTTCCTTTTCAGGATGGCCACCAAGAAAGGTAAAGAGAAAGCTACTCCCAAACCACCATCAAGGAAAGGAACAAAAAGGACACTAACGACAGAGCCATCTTCAACAGCGGTAAAGCCCTCAACAACACGAATCAAGAGGATCATCAAGGTCGATGAAAAAGAGAAAGCCTTCTCAGCAAAGGACACTACGCGGTTCACTAACCGCTACTGTGAGCAGATATTCCCATCCTGGCTGAGAGGAATTATAACAATGAGTACCTTCTTATCCTCCCGACCAATATTGCTGAATTTGTTGAGCCCCGCATTAAGCAAAGACGATGGGGATTCCTACGGAGACAGCCACAGCAAGTTAACCTTTCATGGGTAGTTGAATTCTACTCCAATTTTCACATGCCAACAATGCAATCTGTCTATGTCCGTCAGAAGCAAGTCCCTATAACAGAAGAGGCCATTCAACGAGCTTTAGATCTTTCCCCTACTCCAGAAGGATTGGACGCATTCCAAGAAGCCTCACTCAAGCGCCAGACATACCAATTTGACTGGGATGCCGTTCTCAGAGTTATAGCACAACATGGCAGCATATGGATCTACGAATACCATCGGTCCCGACCTAAGGGCATATTGGCTTCAGCACTCACCTTGGAGTCTCGAGTATGGGCACAGATTATGTCCCATTACGTCTTTCCGAGCACTCATGAATCCTCCTTCACTGCAGACATGGCTGTTTTACTCTGGTGTATCCTTACAGACCAGCACCTCAATTTACCAAGACACATTCGGCATGCTATGGGACACGTACAAATTGCGGACAACTTACCTTTTCCCGCCTTGGTTTCAGATCTAGTCTCAGCAGCCGGAGTCTCCTACAGAGCTGGAGACACCAATGCCATGATTCCATGAGATGATCAATACGTCCCTAACGGGAAGTATATCAAACCTCCTGCAGCCACTATCAACCGGAGCACAGAACCAGCAGAAGATATCCCTTCTTCTTCCACATCACAAGCACCTTCAACAAACCAACTGCTCCATCAGATACTTGAGAGGCTAGACCGGCTTGACCGGAAAGGAAAGAAAAGAGAGCGCCGTAACAAGCGCAGATTTACATACCTCAAGGAGCTACTTGTTGGTAACCACCCACCTAAAGAAGATCCAGACATCCCGGACTCCACTTCATTTACCAGCACAGGGAGCCATGATGGTCCCCATTGTGGAGATGCTGCTACCAGCCCCCCTTTGTTCCTGACAGATGGCACCGAGGACGGTGCAAAGCTTTAAGTGTGGGGAGGTCAGTTAGTATCTGACTTCCGGAGGTAATTTCTCTTCCTTAGCACCAATAAAATAGGATATTTATTTTATTTTTTTCTTCTTTTGTTAGGATAGGATAAATTGCATAGTAATAGGTTAATTGCATGCATGTTCTATTTGGTTGAAAAATTAATAAGTTTCTTTTTAAGACCCTATTTTTGAAAAATTTCACTAATTTAAATCAAAATTTTTGTGTTAAAATTGTTAGAAGTTGTATTTGGAACATAGTCTAAAAAGCTAAGAACACACAACCTGAGAGACTTGAGCTTAATGACATGGTTACATTATTTAACCATAAATATTATTCTTGTGTGTTTACTTCTCTATGATTGTAATCTTTATTTTGTTCCATCCTATATGTCCAATGTTTAATGTGTTATATGCATGCATATGATTGAGGTCATTAATTATTTTATCTCACTTATCCCAAAATAGCCTACCCTTCCTTTTACCTTTGTTAGCCACTTGAGTCTTTTAAATCCTATTTGTTCTATATTTTACCATATTACTAGCCTTAAGTGGAAAAACAATTAAATATCCCAATTGAATCTTTGGTTAGCTTAAGATAGAAATTGTGTGTCAATTGAGTATGGGAAGATTGTGGAAACATGGGTTAATAAGGGAATATGTCATGATAAAATAATGGAAATTTGAGTACCTACTCATGTGAAACTAGAAAAATTGAAAATCCATGTGCATTGATAATGTTATGTTTATTTTTATGCTTAAAAAAAAATCCAAAAATATTCAAGTAATTAAGTAATTAAATAAGGGGACAAAATTATCACAATGCTAAGTTAAGTTAATGAAAAGATCAATGCATATGTGATACAAGTTAAGAAAAAAGTTGATGCATGAGTATGTGATACAAAAGTGAAAAAACTTTGGGTAAGTTAAGGATGCTTTAAGAAGAAAATAAGAGTGTATATGTTAGGTAAGAGCTTAGGTTAATCAAGGATTCAATTTATAGCTCACTTAGCCATATACATACCCTCACCTTTACCTTGGCCCCATTACAACATTGAAAAGACCTCATGATGTTTACATTGGTATATTAAATACTTGTTGATTGGTTAGGTGAAGAACAAGGTTTAGAAAGCATTATTAGAGAAGAGTAGAGTGATTACCCTATACACTAGAGAGACTAGAGTGCATATACACCACCAGTGAGGGTTCAATGCTTAAATTCTATGTTCCCTGCTTTCATGAGTTGTCTTCTTACAAGTTTACTTGTCTTTACTGTATAGTTTGAATTAGTGAAGTTTGAGTTATTTTCATCTTGAAGAACTTATTTATTTTAACCAAGTAGACAGAATCATATAGTTGCATTCATATACATATATTGTATTGCATTGCATGAGTCTTACTTTTCCCTACTCATTTATTTTATCTCCTTAAGCTAAGCATGAGGACATGCTAATGTTTAAGTGTGGGGAGGTTGATAAACCACTATTTTATGGTTTATCTTGTGTTTAATTGAATGGTTTCATCAAGTCTTCACCCACTTATTCATACTAATTGCATGATTTTATAACTCCTTCCTAATATTGTTTTATGATTGAAAACTTGCTTTCTAAAGATCTTTAATTAGTATATTTTAATTCTCCTTTATACCATTCGATGCTGTGATCCGTGTGTTAAGTATTCCAGGTTTCATAGGGCAGAAATAGCTTAGAGAATGGAGAGGAAGCTTGCAAAAATGGAAGGAACACAAGAAACTAAGGAGAAAATTACAGTGACGCAAGCGCGTGCCTAACGCGTACGCGTGGATTGGAGTCTGCACGAATGACGCGAATGCGTGGACGACGCGTACGCGTGACAAGGAAAATAGCTGAATGACGCAAACGCGTGGACGACGCGTACGCGTGACCTGCGCGATCTGCAAAATTAACAGAAAATGCTGGGGGCGATTTTGGGCCGCATTTTGACCCAGTTTTTTGCCCAGAAACACAGAATAGAGCCAGGGAACAAGCAAAGGCTCAACACACATGCATAGACGGAGATACACATTCATTCATATTATGATTACTTTTAGTTTTAGATCTGAATCTAGAGAGAGAATTACTCTTCCTCTAGTTTCTCTTTACATTCCTAGTTATTGTTTCATACTTTTTGATATTGAAGAGTCATTACCTCCGTTGAAGATATTATTCTAGTTTGTTTACTTTGTCCCTTACTCTTCCATATCCTTATTTACTTTATTTAGAATTATAATTTGATTATTTTCATGCATTGTTGATAAAGAGGATTACTTTTATTTTTTATTAATTTTTAGTCTCTATTTTATTTGAATTAATTTATTATGTCTTCTTATATTTTTCTGAGTATTATATTCATGTCAATGGAGTAGATTTCCCAAACTTGACATGGGGTTGATTAAAAGGAGACACTTGAGTTGGAAGGCTTAAGTGTTGGTTAAATTAGAAGTTGTTGGCTAGTTCTGTATTTACTAACGCTAGACCTTTCCAAGGGAGAGGACTAGGATTTGCGAATTAGGATTAGCTCAATCACTTGACTTTCCTTTATTTAGTAAGGGTTAACTAAGTGAAAATAACAACCTTTTGATACTACACTTAAGAGATCCCAATAAAGATAGAACTTCCAATTAATCATTCCCCCAGTCAAGGCTTTTTATTAAAATATTAATAATCATTCTTAGTTTTATTGCTTTAATTTATAATTATTTAATTGCTCATTATTCAAACTCAAACTCTCTTGAAAATTCCTGATTAATAAGTTAGCACCCTTTCCTGCAACTCGTTGGGAGACAACCTGGGACTCATACTCCCAGTATTTTTATTTCTAAATTTTGTGACAACTTTTCTAAATTGACAAGGCGGATCTTAACTGGTTAAGAACTATACTCTCAACGCATTCTCTATATTGATTTCTTAATTTGCCGACTTCTGCCTGCACGTCAAGTACAGATGTGGGGACTACCTGAGCAATGCAAGACGGCACATTTAGGGAGAAAGGTGGGAGAGGCGATGGAAAAGGTCATAGATGCTAATGTGTTCACAACAAGGGGGAAAGAAGAAACAGTTCTCAAAATTCAAATACTACTGGACATAACTAAGCGTTTGAGAAGGGTTTTAAAAATTCCATGCAAAAATAACAAAGTCATAAAGACTCAGATCAAGTATGAGAGAATCAGAAACTTCTGCCACTATTGCGGCTATGTAGGGCATGAAATCAGAGCTTGCAGCCAATATGTGGAGGACTCGGTGAAGGGAAGTCAACAAGAAGAACAATGGGGACCTTGGCTGCAAGCTAAACAACTTGGGAGGAGAACAGGGAACCAAAAGGAATATCTGCACCTGAATTAGAGGAACAAGGCTGGAGAAGGGAGAGAGAGATTGAACAAATCAACACTAGTGTGTTTAATCAAAGGTTTTGCCAACCTATCTATCCAGGATAATAATTCATAGGTGCGGGAGGAGGAAGATGAAGTATAGAGCAAAAAGAATAGATAATAGTACAGTGGAGGAAAATCGAGGTGCATTGGAGGATCAACATATTTTAGGAGACAAGGAGAAGGTGGATGAAAATGGAGCTGAACAAATACATAAAAACTGTTCGGATGATGTATTTTCTATTGGAGTAGGGGAGAAATCTAGAGGTAATAATAGGGTAGGAAGAAGAATATGAAATATCTAGCAAGGAGAAAATATTCTTTCAAATCAATCTCGGGGTTTAAGCAACAATCTGAAGACACTGGTAAAAGATCAAAAAATAAAAAACCATGCTCGGAAGAACAACATTTAGCTGAAAAGGAGGAGGGTGCCGCCCATAATTTGGTACCCCAAATGATATGAAGATGGGAATATGGAACTGTCGGAGTTTGGGGAAACCCCTGACAGTTTACAGTATCAAAGGGATTTTTAAATCTCATTCTCCTGAGGTTTTGTTCTTATGCGATACAAAGAACAATTCATCAACTGTGGAGCGTGTGTTGCAGAGAGTCAGATATAATTCTATGTTCTTAGTGGACCCAATTGGGTTGGCAGGTGGTCTGGTGGTAGTGTGAAAAGACAATATTCATGTTTAGATTCTCAGACATGATAACTTTTTATTCATTTCATAGCTGATGATCAACAAGCAGGGAAAAAATGGGAGGTTATAGGAGTGCACTTGAGTACGAAAGAGGTGAGAAGGATTGAGCAATATAATCGAGTGTTACAACTTATGGAGATTAGTGGAGATAAGTTAGTTGTCATAGGAGATTTCAATGCAATCAAGGCAAATCACGAAAAAAAGGGCGGCAGAGCAAAATTAAGTACTTCCATACAAAATTTCAATGAATGATGGAGGTTTAATTAATTGATTTGGGTTACCTTGTTAAGGAGAGGCTGGATAGAGCCTTAGCAACTAGTGCTTGGAGAGATGATTGGCCGAATATTGTGGTCATGCACTTGGAGGACACATGATCTAATCATAGACCGATTTTATTTAGTACAGAGAAAGAAGGGAGGAGGTTTAAGAAAAGATTCAGATTTTAAGAAAGATGGTGTGAAATGGGATATGTTACTGCCATTGTGAAGGAGACTTGGAAAGAAAGAGTGGAGGGTTCACTAATGTTTTAGCTTGCAACAAAACTGAAAAAATGCAAACATAAACTTGTGGATTGGCAAAAGTCTTCCTGCTCTAACTCTAAGGTCAGAATTCTTAATGTCAAAGAGAATTTGGCTAAAAATATTGGAAAAGGAGAGCATGCCAATGGCATCGTAATCTAAAATCTAGAGGCTGAATTGGAGGAAGTTCTGGACCAAGAGGAGAGATATTGGCGAGAAAAATCTAGAGTTAATTGGCTGAATTGGGGTGACCGAAACACAAAGTTCGTTTACTACAAGTTCCAAGCGAAGAATAGAAGAAACAAAATATAGTATTTAGAGGACGAAGAAGGAAATACAGCAACAGAGATAGAAAAAATAGCAGAAACAGCCCAGAAGTATTTTGAGACTCTTTTTACCTCAAGCAACCCGAAGGACCCAGCCAAAGAGATTCAGGATATTCCAAAGAAAATAGATGCAGTAACTAACCGGAGGCTAGTCCGACGAGTGACAGAAAAAGAGATCAAAGCGGCAATTTTTTCTATCAACCTCTTCTCTGCACTTGGGGATGATGGATTCACTATTAAGTTCTATCAGGCTTATTGGAATACGATTAAAGAGGACGTCATCAAAACAGTTAGAAGTTTTTTCTCTGGAGATAAATTACTTAAGGCTTTTAATTATACAAATATTTTCTTAATTCCTAAAATTTCAAATGCTAGGAATATGAAGCAGATTAGACCTATAAGCCTTAATAGTGTGTTTTATAAAATTATATCCAAGATCTTGGTGCATAGGTTGCAGTTTGTTACGAATAGATTGATCAGTGATACACAAAGTGCTTTTGTTAAAGGAAGACTAATTAGTGACAACGTATTAATTGCAGTGAATTCATGCATTTCTAAAGAACAAGAAATATGGAGTCATGATTTCGCTTTGAAGATCGATATGAGTAAAGCATATGATAGGGTGGAATGGTCTTTCATATGGTCTATAATGAGAAAGTTGGGATTTTGTAATAAATGGGTAGACTTGATTAAGGAGTGTGTGATGATAGTTTCTTATTCTGTTTTTGTGGATAGTCAACCTCATGGTTTCTTTAAACTATGTAGAGGGGTGCGGCAAGGCGACTTTTTTGTGCAGAGGAACTTTTCCATCCGCTCCACAGAGGAGAACAGAGATAGAAAATTTTTAGATTGAGATTTAATCACCGATACCCCAAAATCAATCATTTATTTTTTGCAGATGACTCAATACTGTTTAGTAAGGCTACGAAAGAGGATTGTCGGGGACTAATTCAGATTTTATAGAGTTATAAGGAGATTAGTGGTCAGAAGGTCAACTTGGATAAATCATCAGTGTTCTTTAGCAGAAATACACCAGTGCATACGCGAGATTCCCTAGCTAACATACTCAAAGTTCCTCATATTGGCAATCAAGACAAATATTTAGGACTCCCGTCAGTCATCCAAAGGTCTAAGAGGACAACATTTAATTACATAAAGGATAAGGTTACGCAAAAGCTTCAACACTGGAAAAGGGATTTACTTTCATCAAGTGGCAGGGAGGTGTTAATAAAAGTCGTCACAACTGCTATACAACTTTATACCTTAAACTGTTTCAAGCTGCCAAAAATGCTACTCGAAGAAATTCAGAGGACAATTCTGCAATTCTGGTGGGGACAAAAGGGAAGCAAAAGGAGGATGCAGTGGATAAGTTAGAGAATTACTTGTAGGCCGAAAGAACAAGGGAGATTGAACTTCAAGGATCTAAAAGCCTTCAACCTTGCTATGTTAGCTAAGCAAGGGTGGAGACTACTGATTAGACCTAATTCCCTGATTTCTAAAGTTTATAAAAGTAAATACTACATATTTTCTAGTTTTCTACAGGCTGAGATAGGTACTAACCCCTCATGGGGTTGGAAGAGCGTGTTGGAGGGTTGAAAAATTCTGGAAAAAAGACTTTCTCCAGAGAATAGGACGAGGCAGCATGATAAGTATTGCACTGAATTCATGGGTCAAAGAGTTTACTACCATAACACCTATACAATAGGTTGCAAAACTAATGTTATCAAATAGACAATAGAATCAAACAAAAATAAAAGAACATTTCAATCCAGCAATAGAAGAGGAAATTATTAACACAGAAATTGTAGAAGGAGAAGACTACATTATCTGGTTGAAGGAGAAGAAGGAAAGCTATTCAATCTCATCTGGTTATAAACTTGCATTTCAGGTTTAGCATCCTCTAGAGGAATTTCTTTCTGTACAGTGCCAAAAAAAATTCATATGATCAGGAATATGGAGTCTTAAAAGCCAACCCAAGGTAAAGAATTTTCTTATGGAAGCTAATGCATAATGAATTACCAATCAAGTTAAAGCTCCACACTCGAATCTCCCAAGTTAACCCTATCTGTCCACGGTGTAATTCACCAGAGGAATCAACATCACATTGTTTGTGGGTTTGTCTAGATTCAGCAGAAGCTTGGAGGTTATTGGGTATTCATCACCCAGCAATTATCAATGAGCCTTGGTGGTGGTGGAAAGAATTGCAAAATCAGAATAAAGGACGAAGACAATTGAAGGAGATAAAGAAACTTGTAGCTAACCTGGCATGGCAGATTTGGAAATCCAGAAATGAACAAGTTTTTTAAAGTAAGAGGAAGCTGCCTGTGAAAGTTGTTCACACTACCCGAAAGCTCATGGAGGAGTGCACGGCCGTTGCCTTTCCACTTCTTCTTAAAGATGACCTTACCAATTTCTTTTATTACTTCAATTGCATAATTGTTTAATTGGTTGGTGAAATTTTTTCATGTGGGTCGTTATTATGTGTGATGTCCGATTTTAGACCAATTTTATTCAAAGAATAAAAGTAATTATCTTAGAAAAAAAAATCAAATCCTCACTATTTTCGACTCTTACTTTTCACTTTTCCAATGAAAATCTAGTAACAAAAATAGTCTTGATGGCGAGGGGAGGCAGCATGGATGGCGAGCCACGCCGTACGAGAAAGTGACGACGATGATGAGACACGTACAAGAGCAAGGAGATGCGACGACGCAGTGCAAGCGAACCATGGATGAAGGCGACAATGCAGTGAAGGAGATGCACAAGAGCCAGAGAGACGGGAAAAGGAGCCGGCGACATGGCAACAACCGTGTGGTGGCGGTTGCCAGTGGTTTTTTTTTTTTTTTTTGTGAGTGTGAGAGAGTTAGAGGCTCTGCCTCTCTAAGTGAGATATTGAAAGGGAAAAGTGAGGATGGGTTGGCGAGGCTTCGAGCAAAGGTTAAGGTTTCTTTTTTAAAAAAATGCTTCGAATCGGTCTGGATTTCTTAAATCCTTCAGTTTACGAATTTTTACTAAAATCGACCAGGCCGAATCGAATCTTACTGATTCTTTTCCTTATACAGTCAGATTTCTTAACCAGACCAACCTCTTGACCGATTTGTCAGTTTTTCGGCCTGATCAAGTAGGTTAATTCAATTCTAACAACTATGACTAAAACAATATTTTACTCTAAAAAAAATAACCTAATAAAAAGTGATTAAATATTCATAAAAGATATAAGTTCAAATCCTTACAATTTTCGATCCCTACTTCTCACTTTTTCAATGGAAATCTAGTGATGAATGCATTTATATATAACAAAATAATAATTTATATAATATACATTTACATATTTTTAATATTGACAAATAATAATTTTGATTTTTTTTTTCAAAAATAGCCTTGATGATGATAACTAAACATGAGGGAAAATATTTAAAACAACAGAATTGATTATTACTTCTAATGAAAAAATATTTTTTCTTATTGCCAAATCTTTTTTCCTCTTGTATATATATAACTCCTTTAGCTGAGTGTTAACCTAACAAACACACTAGTCTCCCAACACCCACATACATTGCAAGAAAATAACCCTTCACCTTCACAATATTGTACATACATATGGAGACCAAAGCCATAGCTACAAGACCACATTGTTTGGTGTTATCATTCCCAGGTCAAGGCCACATAAACCCCATGATTCAGTTCTCAAAGCTCTTGGTACATGAAGGGGTGAAAATAACACTAGCCACCACATGTTTTTACTCCAAGACCTTACAAAATGTGCCACCTTACATATCACTTGAATCAATCTCTGATGGGTTTCACAATGGTGGGTTCGGTGAAGCTGGAACCTTTAAGGCCTATTTGGGCCGGTTTTGGCAAGTGGGCCCACCAACCCTTGTTGATCTTATAGAAAAGCTTGCTAAATTAGGAAACCCAATAGATTGCATTATCTATGATTCAGTGGCACCATGGGCATTAGATGTTGCCAAAAGATTTGGCATAGTAGGTGCTTCTTACTTCACTCAAAATATGGCTGTGAATAGCATATATTATCATGTTCAATTGGGAAAGATTAAGGTTCCTCTGATTGAGAGTGAAATTTCACTTCCTTCTATGCCTAAACTTCAACTTTGTGATATGCCTTCTTTCTTCCACAATTGTGATGATGAAGATTTGGCTTTGCTTGGCTTGGTAGTGGGTCAATTCTCCAACGTTGACAAAGCTGATTGGGTCCTATGCAATTCATTTTATGAGCTGGACAAAGAGGTAAGCAATTATAATTATAAAGACTAATGTATTAATGATCAGAAATCTAATTATTTATGTTATTTTTTTTATTAATTTAAATTTTGAGAGAAATAGTATTATGATATGGTATTAGAATTTTATGTTTGAAAAAATTAGAATTTGATCCTTAATGAACTCTATAAATAAAAAAAATAGCATACGACAAAAAGAGAAAAAAATTACGCAAAAATTAAACAAAGTAAAAAAGAAACTCTTGTTTGAGGAATAATATTAAAGATATAACTATTCATATTGCTTCTTTCTATCAATTTAAGTTTTTGGAAAAAATAATATCATAATATTAACAAAGAATATTTTAAAATATGAGATTAATTAAAATGATATAATTTTTTACTTTAAGTTATATTTTTGAATTCATGTTTTAGGAATAGCAAATGAATATTTTTTTTCTTATGAATTATATATAATGACAAATAAAAAAAATTATGCATCAAATTTCTCTCATATTTCATTTATATATAGTAGATATATACATACAAAGTGTTTATATGTAGTGAGAATAAAAAAAATGTGGCGCACATTTTTTTCTTAATTTATTTTAGTCCTCAATTTTTCTAATTTATTTTTGTTATTACTAAAAGTTGAACCAAGATTTCTTATTAGAAGAATAATATATCTATCATCTTAATTAATTGACGTCGCGCGCAATTTGTTTCCATATTACACACATTGAATATAATAGAAAGGTCACTAACTCACTATTGTAATTTAAGAAATGAAGAGAAATCATTCTTGATGTGAAGTAGCTAATCAGTTTTGAGTTTATTTAATATTAACTAACTATCATATATTGAAAAGGAAGAGAACATAGATACACTTTACAGGGGAAAATATATTGTCATTAAATTCTCCAACTAATCAATATATAGTAATACTACAGAAATACCAATACAAAATTACTTTATTTAACTTAATATTTATATTTGTGCGTATAATATTTATAATAGATTTAGTTAATATATATGATGCACAACACTGACCCAAATACGGACACAATATGATATAGAACTCGCTGATACATGAATTTCAAATTCTTATAGGATATAGGGATCGGACATATATATATATAAAATATCTGAAGTATTTTTTAGAAAAATAATAATGATTAATATTAAAATATAAATTAATTTTTTAATTATTTTAATTATATAAAATACTTAAAATATTTTTTATTTTAATAAATAATAATTTTTAAATTTATTTCAACAATACATATTAAAAAATAAGACTGAACATGCTGACATGTGATGGTAATTAGGTGTGTTCAAGCGTGTCTAGTGAAGATTTTTTTATTTTTTGTTAAAACACGGTTGAACACGACAGACATGTGTGTTGCACGAGTATTGATGAGTGTCGTATTTGAAATGTGTCCAAACATGTAAACACGACAATTCAGTGAAACGCTCATATTTCATAGGTGTCAATACTTTATAGGTTATTATGTGTCTTATTTATATCGGCACAAATTAAAATTATTATTAATAAAAAATTTTAAATATTTTGTTTGAATAAATGCACCATAATTATATTAAAAATTAAACTTTGCATAATTTTCTATAATAAAATATATATAATTATATATTATTATATTTAATATTATTCAATTATATCAACAAATAATTAAAGAATATAAAATAAAATGAATAATAATTAAAAAATATAAAATAAAATTATTTTAAATTAATTTTTTATTTTCTTTCAAACATTATTATAAAAATATATTCATTTTACTCTTGCTTTTTGGATAAAGTTTCTCATTCAACATGCATAATGTTATCATGGTTCATAAATCATATTTCTCAAAGGCCTGCTATTACTTATATATGACTTTAGGTGACAGATTGGACTACCAAGATTTGGCCAAAATTTAGAACCATCGGACCAAATATTCCCTCTGTATTTTTGGACAAACGAATTAAGGATGATGAAGATTATGGAGCTGCAGCATTCAAGAGTGAAGAAGAATGCATGGAATGGCTAGACAATAAACCAAATGGATCGGTTGTTTATGTCTCATTTGGGAGCTTGGTTCCTCTTGATGAGGAACAAATGAGAGAAATAGCATATGGTCTAAGAGATAGTAATCATTATTTTTTGTGGGTGGTTAGAACCTCTGAAGAGATTAAACTTCCAAAAGATTTTGCAAAGAAATCAGAGAAGGGTTTGGTAGTAACATGGTGCTCCCAATTGAAAGTATTAGCTCATGAATCTGTGGCATGTTTTGTAACACATTGTGGTTGGAACTCTACATTGGAAACTTTGAGTTTAGGAGTTCCAACTATTGTAGTGCCTCAATGGTCTGATCAAATCACAAATGCAAAGTATATGGTTGATGTTTGGAAAGTGGGAATTAGAGTTCCAATTAATGAGAAAAAGATTGTGAAGAGTGAAGCATTGAGGGATTGCATAAAAGAAATGATGGAGTGTGAGAAAGGAAAAGACATGAAGAATAATGCCATGCAATGGAAATCTTTGGTTCTGAAAGCTGTTAGCGATGGAGGTGGAAGTTCTTATGAAAACATCATGGAATTTGTGAATAGCTTGTTTACATGCTCTCAATTACAAGTTATTTCTTAGTCATATCAACAATAATTCGTTCCTACAATAATTTGTAATACTATTATATATACAGTTTATGATGGGAGTTTTTTTTCTGATTATTAATAATATTTGAGCATTATTAATATATATTTAAATTTTCATCTCAGCAATGTCCTATTATGCCCATGTTATTTCACCAATTGACGGAAAAAAAAACAGTTAAGGTTTAATTTACTTAGTAATTATCTTTTGTATAGATTTTTTTAATATTAATTTTATGCTATTTTTTTTATCAACAAAAATCAAAGTTTATATTTATAGGTCATAAAAATTTTAATATTATATTATAAAATTATCAAAAACTTAATTAAAACGATAAAAGAAGACACGTAATAAATTATATATTTTATATTTGGTAATTTATATATTTATAAAAATATTATTCATATACTAAAATTAACGAATTTGGTTCGTATATAGCTAGAACGACCTTCACAAATTGCAAATACTAATTTGTTAAGAATTAACCGAATTGAAGCTATAGCATCATCATTAGCTGAAATCGAAATATCCGCGAGATCGGGGTCACAATTTGTATCGATTAAACAAATCGTTGGAATTCCCAAAGTGATACATTCTCTAAGAGCGGTATACTCTTCTTGCTGATCAACGATTATGACAATATCGGGTAAGCCTGTCATATATTTAATGCCACCCAAATAGGTTTTCAAGTGCGATAACTGTCTCTTCAAAATAGCAGTATCTTTTTTTGGCAAACTATGGATTCTGCCCGTTTTTTGTTCTGTTCTCAAGGACCTGAACTTATGAAGTCTCGTTTTTGTTCTAAATTTTGAATTTTTACTTCAGAGAAAAAAGTATAATCTCTCTCACCGTTGAATGGTTTCTCTCTCATATTTTCTCTTGAGTCCACCTATAAAATAAATGGTGAGAGATTACACTTTATCCTCTAAAGTGAAATTCAAATTTTAGAGAATTCAAATCCAAAATTAACTATTAAAATTAGTTATTAATATATGTTTATGTATAATATAGTTTAATTTATTTTTAATTTATATTTATATATTTTTTTAAAACAAAATAGCTCAACACACAAAGTGGAGAGAACAAGTAAAGAAAAAACTAGACAACAAGAATCATAAACACATAGTCCTTATTAAGCAAAGACATATCCCTTGTTATCTTCGACATTGCCATCAACAATAAAAGGGGTTATCACATCTCCGCTCCTGGTAGCTACAAGTTGACAAATTAATGATCTCCTCTACCCCTGTTCTTTTATTCTGAAATATCCTCCTATTTCTTTTGATCTAGACGTTCCAAACTACCGCAAAGAAACATATGAACCATTTTTTGCGGTCCTTCTTGCTACATGTTGCTCTTGTCCAGCTTTGAAAATGTTCCTTCAAAGTACCGGGAATGGGCCACTGCTTGTCTAGATAAGTTAGCCATGTGCACCACACCTGCCAAGTAAATTCACATCTAAGAAATAAGTGATGAATATATTTCACATCCTTATTACATAGTACACACAAATTATCCTCATGGTTAATTATTCCAAGCCGACATAATCTTTCTTTTGTATTCACCCGGCCTAACAAGACGAACCACACAAACAGCTCCACTCTCGGCGGGACAAAGCCTTTCCAGTTATCCTTGGTGAAACTATAACTTGTTACGTCTTCCGAAAGTGTTTCCTCCTGCAACACCTGCACAAATGAGTTAGTAAAAAATACTCCTTGTCTGTCAAACTTCCACACAACCCTATCCTCTTTGTCAGCTGCTAGATTGACCAGCCTCAAAGTGTCATGTAATTCAGTCACAAGTTCCAACTCCCATTGGAATAACTCACGCCTCCATTGGAGGTTCCAAACCCAGTCCAACCCATCCCAAAACCCACAATCCCCTATGACAGATCCTTTCTGCATTGAAACCGAGAAGAGCCTTGGAAACCTATCCTTCAAAGGACCACAATATAGCCAGACATCCTCTCATAACCGAGTTATTCTACCATCACCAACTTCCATAGTCAATCCAGTTATCATCTTATCTCTTACATGTTGCTCCTTAATCTATAGTTGACAAATATCCTTCCATGGACCCCCTCTAGTAGGCAATGTCTGAGTAGAAAGCAGCTCATTAGGATTGAGATTGTTGCAGGAGCATACCACCTTCTTCCACAATGGACAATCTTCCTTAGAAAACCTCCACCACCACTTAAACAACAGTGCTGTATTCCGGACCATCGCATCTCCTACTCCTAAGGCACCTAGACTTTTTGGAGCCTGAACCACTTCCCATCTAACCAACGATACACCATTCCTACCATCCTCCTTACTCCACAAGAATTTTCTCTGTAATGAGATCAATTTTTCCGCAACAGCCTTCGGCATCTTATATAAACTTAAGTAGTATATCGGCAGGCTATTTAAAACAGCTTTAATAAGTACCAACTTACCCGCTTTGTTGAGCACCTTTGATTTCCATAAGCTGAGCTTCTCCTCCACTTTGTCTATTATTGGTTTCCAAGTCTTGACCAACCTTGGGTTAGCTCCTAGAGGGATTCCAAGATATCTGACTAGAAGGGTAGCTGCCTTACACCCCAGCAAGCTGCAGATAGTTTGCACCCATTGTTGACCGCAGTTGATTGGGATCAAACTGGATTTGTCAAAATTGATACTTAGCCTCGACATCAACTCAAAGCAACGCAAGAGCCTTTTGTAGTTCTTAATAGTCTCCTCCTCTGGCGGACAAAACAAGATAGTGTCATCTGCAAATTGAAGGTGCGACAATTCTATATTGTCTCTCCCAACCAATAAAGGGAATATACGGCCGTTCCTAACTGCCTCCCCGACCATTCTATGTAGAACGTCCACTACAAGTACAAACAAAAAGGGTGATAGTAGGTCACCTTGTCTCAATCCTCTTTCCATCTTAAACGGCTTTGTTGGTGAACCATTTATCAGGACTGACATAGAGGCTGTGCCAACACACTCCATAACCCACTCCCTCCATCTTCGCCCAAATCCCATCTTTTGTAAGACGATGTCCACAAAACTCCACTTGACTCTATCATATGCCTTTTGAAAATCTAGCTTGATTATTGCCGCCTCCTTTTTCCTTGTTTTAAACCAATGCACAGTTTCACATGCAATAAGTGCCCCATCATGTATTTTACGACCCTTGATAAATGCACTCTGAGTCTCTCCAACCAGTCCCGGCATCACTAGTCGCACCCTCCTAACTAACACCTTCGAGATCACCTTATATACACATCCGACCATACTGATTGGGCGAAGGTCTTTGATTTCCTTGGCCCCAACGAACTTGGGAGCTAACGCTACCCATGTAATGTTAGAGTCTTTAGGTAACCTGCCTGTCTGAAAGAAACTCGTCACAGCTGCTGTAAACTCAATCCCAATCTCATCCCATCACTTCTTGATAAAGTTCATGTTGTATCCATCACTTCCCGGTGCTTTAGATGATTCACAATCCCACACAGCCTCTCTAATCTCTTCAGTTGACGGTAATACTTCTAGAGCCACAGATTCCTCTTCTAATATCATATTCACCAGTCCATCTTTGAAACCCACCACAGGAGATTCCTCTTGATGGTACAATCGCTTATAAAAATCTATAATAGCAATTTTTATCCTAGCTAGGTTTCTAACCAATCTTCCATTAATCACCAGAGCATCAATTCTGTTATTCCTCCTCCTTGAAGAAGCTATGTGATGAAAGTATCTGGTGTTTTTGTCCATATCCTTTGCATGTTGAGATCGTGACATCTGTTTCCAGTGCAACTCTTTTCTAACGTACCATCTCTCACAGCAAGTCACCAAAGCCTTCCTTCTTGCCTCCACTGTTTCATCATATGCTCCACTACTTACCATGTCGTCTATCTTCTTAATCTCTTCCTCAAACTTCATGATTTTCTTATCCATGTCACCAAAGTTGTCTTTGTGCCATCTTCACAGGGGAACTGTTAATGCCTTTAATTTTTCTGTGAATTCTATCTTCCCTAATCCCCTACATTCCTCCTTAACCATTCTTAGAAACCCTTCGTGTGTAAACCATGAGTCTAGGCTTCTAAACGGTCTTGGGCCGCTTCTCATCTTTGTATCCTCGACTATCATCGGACAATGATTTGACAAGCCCCTTGGTCCTCCTCTTAGTCGAATCTCTGGGAATTCTTCAATCCATTCTAAACTCACCATCACTTTATCAATCTAACTACATGAACATCCTCTAAACCATGTAAACTTACGGTCATTAAGCGGTAAGTCCACCAAATGCATATCTTGTATCCAACTCTTGAAGTCTTCCGCAGATCCTATTAAACTTCCATAACCTTTTCTTTCATCAACATGTACAATTTCATTAAAATCTCCCATGAAGCAACACGGAACCTGACACAACCCAGCAATATAACTCAGCTCCTCCCACACAACAAGTTTTTCATCTCTGGTATGAGCACCGTAAACCAATAGGAATGCACAATTAAAATTATTCTTTAATAAAACTCCCTCAACACACAACCATCTATCTCCTTTGTAGCAATTATTTATTTTAAAAATAAGTTCATCCCATAGTAGCAATAATCCACCCGAAGCACCATCAGACCCAACATGTTCCCATCCAACACTACTGCATCCCCATAGCTGTGCCACATCGAACCTTGTCACTACTTGCCTTTTAGTCTCAATCAATCATAACATATTCAATCTATATTTTATCTTTAAGTCCTTTATCATTCTCAACTTTCCATCCCCCCTCAACCCCCTAACATTCCAAGAACAAAATATCATTTTAATACATTATTACACACCTTTTTTTTATTCTTAGGCCTACATCGTCTTGCTTTCGTTTTCTGTTTTGCCAATCTTCTCTTCTGTGCATTTTCTTCATTCTGAGCTTGTAGGATTGCCATAATATCATCTTCCTCGTTGTATAACATAGCACCGGATTCAATTGCTAGTTCCCAGGTCCTCTTGTTCTCTATCATTTGCTCCTTCACCTTCAAACTCTGATTGTCGCTTGTACTACTATCAATTCCATCACCTTCTCCTTCCGTTAGAGTCTCCCCTGTATCGTTTCCACCGTGCACCAAACTCCCTCTGCGTACTGTCAAATCCCTATGTTTATTTACAACATGACGTTCATGATCCACACGCTCCTTAGAATAAGTCCTATTTTCAGCTTCACTGTCAGATTTCGTTTCACCCTCATTACCTTTGTACCCACCGTCATCTCCTTCGTCACTTGCCTTCCCATTACCTTCGAAAGAACAGACAGCACCATCATTCTCCCCAAAGCCCCCTGTTGCCGAGCACGCTGCATTTGCAGTCCCTGCTTCTGCTGCGCTCATCTCCATCCCTCCTGTCATACCTTCTACTCTTCTCCACTCAGCTGCTACACCGGTTCCCTCCTCACCATTCACGTCGGCCTCCTCTGCGTGAATCACCGTTCTTGAGTTTGGTGGACAGGTTTCAACATCGGTTGCCATGTCCACAGTCCCAAGGTGCGCAGCTCGTCTCACTCCATCTCGGCATGGCCTTGTGCGACAGCGCAACACAAAGCTGTCATTTCCATAGCCTCCATCTTCGTCTCGTCGTGAGTGTGCTGCGCCAGGTCTCGCTGTTGCTGCGCTGGGGTTAGCTAGGTCGCGCAACCGAATTGTTGTACCAGGATGGAGGAGCTTCCCTTCGACCCGACCCGGATGAGGTTGGATCAGCCCACACGCTGATTTGGTCCCAGCGTCTCTAATGGTGTGGCCCGTTGAATGTGTTAGGCCCAATTGCAATACCAAGGCTTTGTTTGAATAATCTGTATAGTTAGCCGAATTTTCTAATAAATCAGACTTGGTCTTTTTTTTTCCTTGTAGCTTCCCCGTCCAGCCCACAGAATTTGCTTCCAAAAATCTCCAATATGGTCCGCTCAGAATCTTCTTTATCACTCATAAAACCTTTGCCCACCGAATCAGCCTTTTCTATAATAGCTTGTTGATGTGAATCATACATTACCATTTTCATGTGATTAAATTTTAAATTGTCATTACTCCATTCATTCAAAATTTTTTCTGAAATTACCAACCTGCCCTTGTCTTCTTTCCCCTCCCTCGTCACTGTCATTACCGTCTCTGATGTCCGGTCCCTACATTCCGGCACATCAATTATTTCTACACGGTCCTTTATTGCACCTCTCGTTCGTTGTTTGTCGCTTGTGTCGCCGGCAACCGTGTATTCCAATTTACAATCCAAGTCATACGTCTCACTTTCCACCTCTTTTACCAACACATCAAAACCGCTGAGGCCTATTGTAATATGTATCCATTCTTTGATCTCGTCCATAACACATGTATCGATTTGCACACGTCCTACGCTGAAAGAATTACATGATTCTGTCAATTTATCGCATCCAACTACTTCACCCCATTAACTTCCAATCATCTTAAAAGTGTCTGTTGACCAGACATGCAATGGGACTCCAAAGCATTCTAGCCACACTCTTCTAGTTTCACTTCGCTCTGCCTCCTCCCATCTCCATACTCTATGAAAGAGTTGTAGAAGACTATTCATTTTAAAGGTGTAGGTTTCTTCAGCGCTCAACACACAATCAAAGGTCAGAAGAGCTTTATACGCACCCAGCTCTCGTACTTGAACGACTTGAGGGAAGTTCTCCGCAATCTTATCCTTCAAGTAGTTAAAATCAATAGCCTTCGTAGTCCCTCCCACTATGCTTCTCTGCAACCTGTCTAAATTCTCTTTTGCTACGGCTACCTCTATTGTTTTTTGTCCACCCGTTTCCATGTGGATCCTGTTCCTTCTTCTCCTTACTGGACTTTGTTGTATTCAGAGGTTCGGCAATATGAGCCTCTTCATTTTGCGGCCGCTGAGTTGTGTTAATTTGAATATTGTTTTCTCTCTGTGGTCTCTTCATCTCAGGCACGCCCGACATCCTATCCTGTACTTCGCTTCCCCCACAAACACAACCTTACCTTGCAACTTTATTCGATTCATTTTCTTTATTGCCTTCAAAGCCCCTTCCTTTGTAGTATATCGTATGAACGCAAAAATGTATATATTATCACCTTTTTGTTTACGTGATAAATATATGTCATTTATGCGCCCCGTCCAATTGAACAGCTGAAATAGTTCTCTCTTCGAGATATCTCCTGGAAGGTTGTCTACAAAAATGGAGAAAGACTCATACTCTAGGCGTCGATACTCTTCTGGATTCCAAATTCTCATATCTTTGTCATATTTCCTATCTCTACCCCTCTCTGTGTTTTTCACCCACATCTCTCTCACTTTTTCATCTCTTTCTCTCTATCTTATCTATTATATTTATATTTTAACATATATTTTATACTTATAATCAATTTTAGTAGCTGATTTTAATGTACACATGACATAATTGATATACCTATAGAAAGTAAACAAAAAATTCTATGCGGACATGAGTGTGTACTCACACACACACCTTAAAATCTCTTGGATGAGTTGAAAAGTCTTGTGAAAAAAAACAAAATTAAATAACAGTAATCAATAGTATACTGAAAAAGATGATGGCTACCGGGCATGTCACAAAATATTGATTGAAGAAAAAGAAGAAAACTTTAACTTCGCCTCTGCGTCTGTCAATAATTGAAAGACAATAATTTACTTGGGTGGCAAAAGCCATTCACAATCATATGCTGTTTATAACTTTATATATATTTCATTGATATATAGGCTTCTGTTTTTTTTTTCGGTGACTATATAGGCTTCTGTTTTAATTTCTCCTGTGCCTGTCTAATTTTGTGGGTAGTTTCTTTGATTTTATATACTCTTTTTAATTGTGTAAACAATAAAAAATACACTTAAAATTAGAAAAATAGCATATAGGACATATTATATATTCACTTCTCTTGAAATTGAAATTAGTGGGTGATACTGAATTCATATTATAATTTGATAGTCATGTTTATAACGTTGATCTCGGTAGAAAAACGTAAATGTTATATTTATGAAAAAAGTCATTAGCATATTGTATCAACATAGATAATATTAGAAAGAAAATCATTTAAAAATATATTATTTCTTTTAATATTTATAATTTAATTTATGAAATATTTAGAATTATATATTTATTATATTTAATATTATCTAATTATTTCAGCAAAAAAATAAATAATATAAAATAAAATAATTTTTGACTGATTTTTTATTATTATCTTTAAAATATTTTTGTTATAACGACGACGAGGAGGACGGCGACCTAAAAGTAAATATATTCCTTAATTTTACAATTATAAACAAAGAGTCGTCGTCGTCTTGACGACGACGACGACGACCAAAAAGTAAATATATTCCTTAATCTTACAATTATAAATAAAGTATCGCGAATAGTGTAGTCAATAAAGTTTTTTGAAAGAAAAAATATAGGTAGACAATGAAAATACTAAATAATGTGAACAATAAATATGTCAGATATTTAATTCAATAGGTATGTAGGTGATTATATTTATTATTTTTAATTAGATGGTTATTTCTTTTAATTTGATTTACTCATGCACAATTAACAATAGTTGGATGTTCAATTCATTAGATGTGCAGATATCCTAATGTTAAGATTTAGAATGTAATTTGGAAGTGGAGTGTTTTTTTACTTTATTGGATCAATTCTAAAATCTATTGTTTACAAAAGTCCTTGTCTACCTAGCAAAACGCAGTTAGAAATTAATTAACCTAGTATATATATATATATATATATATATATATATATATATATATATATATATATATATATATATATATGGAAAAGTCTCGGAGCAGCAATTTTTTAAGAAATTGGCCAGCATTTAACCATTAAAAGAAAATTAAATGATTCCACACCATTATATTTAATCTCACACCATTAAAAATACTATTAATGACCAATTAATAGTTATAAAACACAAAAGTTACTGCCCTAACACTCTTCTATATATAAAATAACTCCTTCAAGTCTCAACTCAACACAAAATCACCTCTAAACCGATATTGCAAGAGAAAAGGTTTCATTTCAAATACACATTACTGAAAAAGCATGGGTATCAAACCGCATTGTTTGGTGTTATCATTCCCAGGTCAAGGCCACATAAACCCCATGATTCAGTTCTCAAAGCTCTTGGTACATGAAGGAGTGAAAGTAACACTAGCCACCACATGTTTTTACTCCAAGACCTTACAAAATGTGCCACCTTACATATCACTTGAATCAATCTCTGATGGGTTTCACAATGGTGGGTTCGGTGAAGCTGGAACCTTTAAGGCCTATTTGGGCCGGTTTTGGCAAGTGGGCCCACCCTCCCTTGTTGATCTTATAGAAAAGCTTGCTAAGTTAGGAAACCCAATAGATTGCATTATCTATGATTCAGCGTTGCCGTGGGCATTAGATGTTGCCAAAAGATTTGGCATAGTAGGTGCTTCTTACTTGACTCAAAATACCGCTGTGAATAGCATATATTATCATGTTCAATTGGGAAAGATTAAGGTTCCTCTGATTGAGAGTGAAATTTCACTTCCTTCTATGCCTAAACTTCAACTTTGTGACATGCCTTCTTTCTTCAACAATTGTGATGATGATGAAGATTTGGCTGTGCTTGACTTGGCAACGGGTCAATTCTCCAACGTTGACAAAGCTGATTGGGTCCTATGCAATTCATTTTATGAGCTGGACAAGGAGGTAAGCAATTATAATTACCAAGACTAATGTATTAATGCTCAGACATATAACTATTTATGATATCTATTTCTATTAATTTAGATTTTTGAAAAAAGTGATATCATGATATGATATGAAAATTTTATGTTCAAAAGGTCAAAGTTTGATTCTTGATAAACTCCACAAGTAAAAAAAAAAAGTATAAGATAAAAGGAAAAAAAAAGATTTATATAAAAATTAAAACTCAAAAAGAGACTCTTGTTTGAAAGAGAATGTTAAAGATATAACTATTCATATTGTTTCTTTTTATCGATTTAAACTTCTGAAAAAAATGTTATCATGACATTAATAAAAAGTATTTTAAAAATGTGAGATTAGTTAAAATGATATATTTTTTATTTTAAGTTAAATTTTTTACTTCATGTTTTAGAAATACAAATGATTTTTTTTTCCTTATGAATTATATATAATGACAAATAAAAAAAAGTTATGCATCAAATTTCTCTCATATTTTATTTATATATGGTAGATACATACATAAAGTGTTTTTTGTATATATACTATATTTAACGAGAATAAAAAAAATTATGGTGCACATTTTTTTCTTAATTTATTTTTGTCCTCAATTTTTTTAATTTCTTTTTGTTATTACTAAAAGTTGAACCAAAATTTCTTATTAGAAGAATGATATATTTATCATCTTATATTATTAATGTCGCAATTTGTTTCCACATTACACACATTGAATATAATAGAAATTAAAGGTCACTATTGCAATTTAATAAATGGAAAAACTACCATTTGTATCATGAATTTTGCGAACGCTGACAAAAGTACCCATCAAACAAGAAATCTAACGTTGTACCCATGAAAGATGGGTTCCGTGTGACAATAGTATCCAAACCGTGATTTTTCGTTGACTTTTTAATAAAATTCCTAAATTATCCCTTCTATCTTCTTCTCCAAATTTCAAATTTCACAACCCTCATCTTTCGTCTTTTTCTGCTGCTGCCAGCCACAAAAAATTAAAAAGATTAAAAATTGTTAAATTAAAAAGATTAAGAACTGTGGATTATTAATTATCTGAGGTTATTGTTCAAATATTATGAATTTGTAGATTTGGTGTAGAAAAATAAAAAGAAGTTTGAAATTAACAAAAAAAACATACATTTTGGTTTCTTGGTGTCACTATGGGAACAAGAGGCGCAGAACCAAGAGCCTTTGGGAACAGAAGGAAGGATAGGTCGGAGATAGAAGATGTGATAGCCTTGGTCGCATTTGTTGCAAAGGAGAAGCTTCTCTGGGAACTCACTGGAGGAGCAGCACTTGCTGATGATGTTGTCGTCGAAGGTTGGCTTGGGAGTGTGGGTCCTTTTTCACCCTGCATTCCCCTGGCCATGTCTTCGATCATACTCGGCATGTTCAGAAGCTCATCCTCATCAATGTACCCCGCCACCATCATCCCTCCTTGTTCTCGAGTACTCAAAGTGAAACAAGATCCTTCAACAATAACATTACTACCACCACAGCCTTCTAGAGGGTTCTACGGTGGCCTCGAAAGCCTAGCCTAAGCAGCGGCGGTGGCTGCAATGTGAATATCAGTCTACCAAATGGCATGAAGATACTCTAACAGCATCCCCTTTTTCTACAGATCGACGGCGCTGAGCAGTGTTTGGAGTCACCATTGGAAAGAGAACGTGGCCATCGACCTCTTGTTGGCTCTGGTTGCTGAATTCTACTACTTATTGATTTGGAATAAGAAGAACAACAATATTCAGGTTAAAGAAGTTGAAGAGTTTGACAAGGGTGTACTTTCTTAGTGTTGTCGTTGCATCCGAAGAAGAAAGAAATAATAAGGGTAATGATGTTAAAGTTGATTTGGATTTAGATTTGGAGAATAAATTAAAATTGGAATAAAGAGAGATGGAGGTTGAGGATAAAGGTTGGAGGAAGACATCAGGTGCTTGGGTCTTGAGGAAATGGTGACTGGCGGTGGCAGAGGAAGACGAAGGATGAGAGTTGTGAAATTTGGAATTTGGGGAAGAAGATAAAAGGGATAATTTGGAAATTTTATTAAAAAGTCAACGAAAAATCACGGTTTGGGTACTATTGACACACGGAACCTATTTTTCATGGGTACAATGTTAGTTTTCTTGTTTGATGGGTACTTTTGTCAGCGTTCGCAAAATTTATGGGTACAAATGGTAGTTTTTCCTTTATTAAATGAAGAGAAATCATTCTTGTTGTAAAGTAGCTAATCAGTTTTGAGTTTATTTAATTTAACTATTAATTAACTATCATATATTGAAAAGGAAGAGAACATAGATACACTTTACAGGGGTATCTTGTCATTAAATTTCCCAACTAATTAATATATGGTAATGCTACGGAAATAACAATCCAAAGTTACCTTTTTAACTTATTAATATTTATATTCATACATTAATATTATTTATAATGAGTTTAGTTAATAATGTGTCCTGTACATAAAGACATAAGTTAAAATTATTATTAATAGAAAATTTTAAATATTTTATTTTAATAGATGCACAACAATTACATTAGAAATCAAACTTTGTACAATTTTTTATAATAAATTTATATATGATTATATATTTATTACATTTAATATTATTTAATTATTTTAACGAGTAATTAAAAATATAAAATAAATTAATGATAATTAAAAAATATAAAATAAAATAATTTTAAACTGCTTTAAATTAATTTTCTATTGTATTTCAAACATTATTGTTAATATATATTCATTTTACTCTTGCTTTTTTGATAAAGTTTCTCATTCAACATGCATAATGTTATCATGGTTCATAAATCATTTCATTTTATTAATATTAAGGTTATTAAAAGCCTTCTATTTTACTCTCTAAGGAATCATTATATAAATTTTAGTTTTTTTACATTAATAATAGCATAAATTATATTTTTTCAGTATTTTATTTTTCTTCTTTTATTTTCTTCAAATCCCAAATTCAATATGTAATAGTTGCTTCCAAAAATTTGTTTCTAGGTGGCTGATTGGACAATGAAAATTTGGCCAAAATTTAGAACCATTGGACCAAATATCCCCTCTGTATTTTTGGACAAACGAATTAAGGATGATGAAGATTATGGAGGTGCAGCATTCAAGAGTGAAGAAGAATGCATGGAATGGCTAGACAATAAACCAAATGGATCGGTTATTTATGTATCATTTGGGAGCTTGGTTCCTCTTGATGAAGAACAAATGAGAGAAATAGCATATGGTCTAAGAGATAGTAATCATTATTTTTTGTGGGTGGTTAGAACCTCTGAAGAGATTAAACTTCCAAAAGATTTTGCAAAGAAATCAGAGAAGGGTTTGGTAGTAACATGGTGCTCCCAATTGAAAGTACTAGCTCATCAATCTGTGGCATGTTTTGTAACACATTGTGGTTGGAACTCTACATTGGAAACTTTGAGTTTAGGAGTTCCAACTATTGTAGTGCCACAATGGTCTGATCAAATCACAAATGCAAAGTATATGGTTGATGTTTGGAAAGTGGGAATTAGAGTTCCAAATGATGAGAAAAAGAAGATTGTGAAGAGTGAAGCATTGAGGGATTGCATAAAGGAAATGATGGAGTGTGAGAAAGGAAAAGAGATGAAGAATAATGCCATGCAATGGAAATCTTTGGCTCTGAAAGCAGTTAGTGATGAAGGTGGAAGTTCTTACAAAAACATGATAGAATTTGTGAATAGCTTGTTTACATGCTCTCAATCACAAGTTATTACTTAGTCATATCAACAATAATTTGTTCCTAACGTTCAGATTATTTGTGTGTTAATCTACTTTATCTATTGTAATAATACTACTACATATAGTTTATGTTGGGACCTTATTTTTGTTGATGCTTAATAATATTGTGAGCTTTATTAAGATTAGCTTTCTCATATTTTCACCAATTGACAATTGTAGTGGCCGCCTATGTAGAGAGGTTCAAAACTGCCACTAAATTTCCGTCATTATTATATCGGTTCATTTTGCTGTAGTGGTAACAAGAGTGCATGATTTAATTAAAGATGAATGTTAGAGGACAGCAGTTTATTGTATTTGGTCAACAATTAATATTTAAAAGTATGAGTTAAAAATATATTATTAGATTATTAGATTAAAGAACTTAGATTAATGACTAAAAATGATGATTAAAAAAATAAATTTTATTAATTTTTAAAATTTTTTTAATTAAATTAATAAATAAAGATTTATTATTAAAATTAAATCTAGGGAAAAAATTAATTAGTTAAAATTAACAACTTATTTCTTTCGCAATCAATACGTACTAAAAGTAATAAAAAATTTCTACTATGAAGACATGAGTAGTGGGTTGTTACAGTCACACACACCTTAATAGCTCTTGGATGAGTTGAAAAATCTTGTGAAAAAAAAAAACAACAGTAAATTAATTAATAGCAATCAATAATATATTGAAAAAGATGTTTGTTTGTTTAAAGAAAAAGATGGTTATACCGGCCATTCACATAACAGAGCTAAAGAATTATTGATTAAAGAAAAAGAACAAAACAAAACTTTACCTTCGCCTCTACATATATTAATAATTGAAAGACAATTTACTTGCGTGGCAAAAGCCATTCAGAATCATATGCTGTTTATAACTTTATATTTAACTTCTCCTGTGCCTATTAAGGCTGCACACAAATCGGATCAGATTTGATATATTCTAAAATTTTATTCGATTCGTATTATATTTATTGGATTAGATCGGATACAATATTCGTACTTTTTCAGGCCAGATTCGATCTAATCCGCAAATATGCGGATTGAATATCGGGTATATTCGCATAATTAAAAAAATTATTTTAAGATTTTATTTGACTATTTTTACAAAAAAATATTCCTAAAATTTATTTCTCATTTGTTTGAGCCTATTTACTCCCAAAATATTATCAATAAAAGTTCTCTTGAATAACCAAAAAAAAAAAATAATAACACAAGATTTGAGTTTAATTATTCTAAGTTGAAGTACAACATAAAAAATTAAAAATAAGATATCATAAAATTCATAAAACAACACAGTAAAATTCATATCACATTAGGGTTTACTTTCTTAAACTATGCTATTTATATTAGACGTGCGGATATGCAGATTTGCAGATCGAATCCGCGGATATCACTGCCAAATCCGCAATCCGATCCTACCATAGTGCGGATCGGATAATATCCGCAAAATTCGGATCAGATGCGGATAATTACCACGGATATACGGATATTATCCAATCCATGTGCAGCCCTAGTGCCTATCTAATTTTGTGGGTAGTTTGTTGGAATTTATATACTTTTTTAATAGTGAATTCTACCTAACTCCCTCTAATATAACATGTAATAAGTTACCCTTCATGATATGTCACATTTTAATTAGTCATTATCTTAACCATAGTTGGATTATTTTGTAATTTATTATTTGAGATGGGTAATGGTATAATTTCTTAAAATATTAAAACTTTACTCCCGTTAATTAAAGCACATTTTCACTCCTCTATTCTTTCTTCATCATGTAACTTCGGTTCTTCCAAGTATCGCCGTCGCGGTGGTGACAAGAAGCAGAGCCGACGTCGTCGTTGCGATCTACTGCCCTCTCACAATCTCTTTCTTTAGTGCATCATCCCTTAACGACGTCGTTGAATTCCCATGGCCCGTAATTTCTCCGTTCTTCCCCGTATAGCCAGCGCCGACGTCATCGCTATCTCCTGTACTCTCACTCGATCCCTCTTTCTGCCGTGGATCACTCCTTGCCAACATAATTAATAGTTAGTTTATTTATTAATTTTTTTATTAAAAAATATACCTTTATTTAATTCCATGGTGGAATATATATTGATACGTAAAATATAATATAATAAAATAAATCTATTCAGAATACTTAGAAGTATAATTAAAATCATGAACATATAAATATAATAATAAATTTGTACTCTAAACAAGTAAACATATTTTTTATCATACATAAATTATTTAAAAAATAAATATATTATTAAAATTAATAATACAAATTTAAAATGATAAAATCTAACTTTCTTACCGTATTTTTTTTATAGTTTTTTATTCTTTTAATTTTCAATTTATTAGTAATTTATTATTTTATTAATGATTAAACAAATTATTTTTATGAGAAATTATTTTTTGTATTATCTTAAAGAAGAGACTAATATAACAGTTTAAAAAATAATATAAAAATAAAATTTTAAATAAAAAATATTTAATATTAAAAATTTTAAATACAAAAATAAATTGTATAAATATTTAAGAGATAAATATGTAATACATGCCTAAAATAAATAAAACAAATAAAATGAGAGTGCTGATGAGAAATAAAGAATTATTTTTGTCTGTTTTATTTATTTTAGACATGTATTTCATATTTATATCTTAAATATCTATCCAATTTACTTTTATATTTAAAAATTTTAATATTAACTATTTTTTATTTAAATTTTTATTTTTACATTATTTTTTAAACTGTTATATTGGTCTCTTCTTTAAAATAATACAAAAAATATTTTATTATAAAAATAATTTGTTTAATCATTAATTAAATAATAAAGTACTAATAAATTAAAAATTAAAAGAATAAAAATACTATAAAAAAATACTTGTAAGAAAGTTGTATTTTATCATTTTAAACTTGTGTTATTAATTTTAATAATTTATTTATTTTTTTAAATAATTTATGTATGATAAAAAAGATATGTTTACTTGTTTAGAGTACAAATTTTATTATTATATTTGTATATTCCTGAGTTTAATTATACTTTTTTTTTACCAAAGATAGAAGACTCGAACCCGTGGTGCACGAAATTGTGATCTCAGGCAACGGCGCCAAAAACTCTGTACGCACGTCTTAATGAATTGTTTTTCATTCACAACTTCGATACAACTAACCAACAAGTGCACTGGGACGTCCAAGTAATAAACCTTACGTGAGTAAGGGTCGATCCCACGGAGATTGTTGGTATGAAGCAAGCTATGGTCACCTTGTAAATCTCAGTCAGGTGGATATAAAACAGTTATGGAGTTTTCGAACATAAATAATAAATAGATAGAAAATAAGGATAGAAACACTCATGTAATTCATTGGTGAGAATTTCAGATAAGCGTATAGAGATGCTTTCGTTCCTCTGAATCTCTGCTTTCCCGCTGTCTTCATCCAATCAGTCTTACTCCTTTCCATGGCTGGCTTTATTTAAGGACATCACCGTTGTCAATGGCTACTTTTAATCCTCTCTGGAAAATGGTCCGATGCGCTGTCACTGCATGGCTAATCGTCTGGAGGCATCACCCTTGTCAATGGCTGCATCCTATCCTCTTGTGAAAATGGTCCAAATGCTCTATCACAGCACGGCTAATTATCTGAGGTTCTCGATCGTACTGGAATAGGATTCACCCTCCTTTTGCGTCTGTCACTACGCCCAGCACTCGCGAGTTTGAAGTCCGTCATAGTCATTCAATCCCAGAGTCCTACTCGGAATACCACAGACAAGGTTTAGACTTTCCAGACTCTCATGAATGCCGCCATCAATCTAGCATATACCACGAAGATTCTGATTAAGAGATCCAAGAGATACTCATTCAATCTAAAGTAGAACGGAAGTGGTTGTCAGGCACGCATTCATAGGGAATGATGATGATTGTCACGTTCATCACATTCAGGTTGAAGTGCGAATGAATATCTTAGAAGCGGAATAAGTTGAATTGAATAGAAAAATAGTAGTACTTTGCATTAATCTTTGAGGAACAGCAGAGTTCCACACCTTAATCTATGGAGTGTTGAAACTCTACCGTTGAAATTACATAAGTGAAAGGTCCAGGCATGGCCGAATGGCCAGCCCCCATACGTGATCAATATGATCCTAAGATGAACAAAAAATCATAAGATGTCTAATACAATAGTAAAAAGTCTTATTTATACTAAACTAGTTACTAGGGTTTACAGAAGTAAGTAATTGATGCATAAATCCACTTCCGGGGCCCACTTGGTGTGTGCTTGGGCTGAGCTTGAATGTTACACGTGTAGAGGTCATTCTTGGAGTTGAACGCCAGTTTGTAACGTATTTCTGGCGTTCAACTCTGGCTTGTGATGTGTTTCTGGCGTTTAACTCCAGACAGCAGCATAGAACTGGCGTTCAACGCCCTTTTATGTCATCTAAACTCGGCTAAAGTATGGACGATTATACATTTCTGGAAAGCCTTGGATGTCTACTTTCCAACGCAATTGGAAGCTCACCATTTTGAGTTCTGTAGCTCCGGAAAATCCACTTTTAGTGCAGGGAGGTCAGAATCCAACAGCATCAGCAGTCCTTCTTCAACCTCTGAATCTGATTTTTGCTCAAGTCCCTCAATTTCAGCCAGAAAATACCTGAAATCACAGAAAAACACACAAACTCATAGTAAAGTCCAGAAATGTGAATTTAACATAAAAACTAATGAAAACATCCCTAAAAGTAACTAGATTATACTAAAAACATACTAAAAACAATGCCAAAAAAGCGTATAAATTATCCGCTCATCACAACACCAAACTTAAATTGTTGCTTGTCCCCAAGCAACTGAAAATCAAATAGGATAAAAATAAGAGAATATACTATAAATTCCAAACTATCAATGAAATATAGCTCCAATCAGATGAGCGGGACTTGTAGCTTTTTGCCTCTTGAATAGTTTTGGCATCTCACTTTATCCATTGAGGTTCAGAATGATTGGCATCTATAGGAACTCAGAGTTCAGATAGTGTTATTGATTCTCCTAGTTTAGTATGATGATTCTTGAACACAGCTATTTTATGAGTCTTGGCCGTGGCCCTAAGCACTTTGTTTTCCAGTATTACCACCGGATACATAAATGCCACAGACACATAATTGGGTGAACCTTTTCAGATTGTGACTTAGCTTTGCTAAAGTCCCCAATTAGAGGTGTCCAGGGTTCTTAAGCACACTCTTCTTTTGCTTTGGACCTTGACTTTAACCGCTCAGTCTCAAGTTTTCACTTGACACCTTCACGCCACAAGCACATGGTTAGGGACAACTTGGTTTAGCCGCTTAGGCCAGGATTTTATTCCTTTAGCCCCTCCTATCCACTGATGCTCAAAGCCTTAGGATCCTTTTTATTACCCTTGCCTTTTGGTTTTAAGGGTTACTGGCTTTTTGCTCTTGCCTCTTGGTTTTAAGAGCTTTTAGCTTTTTCTGCTTGCTTTTGCTCTCTCTTTTTTTTTTTTTTGCAAGCTTTGTTCTTTGCTGCTTTTTCTTGCTTCAAGAATCATTTTTATGATTTTTCAGATTATCAAATAACATGTCTCCTTGTCATCATTCTTTCAAGAGCCAACATATTTAACATTCTTAAACAACAACTTCAAAAGACATATGCACTGTTCAAGCATTCATTCAGAAAACAAGAAGCATTGTCACCACATCAATATAATTAAACTAAGTTCAAGGATAAATTTGAAACTCATGTACTTCTTGTTCTTTTGAATTAAAACAGTTTTCATTTAAGAGAGGTGTGGATTCATAGGACATTCATAACTTTAAGACATAGTTACTAACTACTAATGATCATGTAATGAAGACACAAACATGGATAAGCACTTAACATAGAGAAAACGAAAAACAGAGAATGTAAGAACAAGGAATGAGTCCACCTTAGTGATGGTGGCGTTTTCTTTTTGAGGAACCAATGATGTCCTTGAGCTCTTCTATGTCTCTTCCTTGTCTTTGTTGCTCCTCCCTCATTGCTTTTTGATCTTCTCTAATTTTGTGAAGGATGATGGAGTGCTCTTGATGTTCCACCCTTAATTGTCCCATGTTGGAACTTAATTCTCCTAGGGAGGTGTTGATTTGCTCCCAATAGTTTTGTGGAGGAAAATGCATTTGAGGCATCTCCAGAATCTCATGGTGATGAGCTTCATGCGTCTCTTGAGATCCATGAATGGGCTCTCTTGCTTGCTCCATCCTTTTCTTAGTGATGGGCTTCTCTTCCTCAATGGGAATGTCTCCTTCTATGGAAGCTCCAGCTGAGTAACATAGATGGCAAATAAGATGAGGAAAAGCTAGCCTTGCCCCAGGAGAGGGCTTTTCGGCTATTTTGTAGAGTTCAAGGGAGATGACTTCATGAACTTCTACTTCTTCTCCAATCATGATGCTATGGATCATGATGGCCCGATCCACAGTAACTTCAGATCGGTTGCTAGTGGGGATGATGGAGCGTTGGATGAACTCCAACCATCCTCTAGCCACAGGCTTGAGGTCCAGTCTTCTTAATTGAACCGGCTTGCCTTTGGAGTTAATCTTCTATTGAGCTCCTTCCACACATATGTCCATGAGGACTTGGTCCAACCTTTGATTAAAGTTGACCCTTCTAGTGTAGGGGCATGCATCTCCTTGCATCATAGGCAAGTTGAACGCCAACCTCACATTTTCCGGACTAAAATCTAAGTATTTCTCTCGAACCATAGTGATATAATTCTTTGGGTTCGGGTTCTTACTTTGATCATGGTTCCTTGTGATCCATGCATTGGCATAGAACTCTTGAACCATTAGGATGCCGACTTGTTGGATGGGGTTTGTTAGAACTTCCCAACCTCTTCTTTGGATTTCATGTTGGATCTCCGGATACTCATTTCTCTTGAGTTTGAAAGGGACCTCAGGGATCACCTTTTTCTTGGCCACAACATCATAGAAGTGGTCTTGATGAGCTTTGGAGATGAATCTTTCCATCTCCCATGACTCGGAGGTGGAAGCTTTTATCTTCTCTTTCCATTTTCTAGAGGATTATCCGGTCTTGGGTGCCATCAATGGTAATGGAAAAACAAAAAGCTTATGCTTTTACCACACCAAACTTAGAATATTGCTCGCCCTCGAGCAAGAGAAAAAAGAATAGATGATGAAGAAGAAGAAATGGAGGAGAGGGAGAGAGAGATGTGTTTCGGCCAAGAAGGGGAAGAGAGGGGTGTGTTATGTGAAAATGAGGAAGAATGGAGGGCTATATATAGGGAAGGGAGGGGGGGTAAGGTTCGGCCATAAGGGTGGGTTTTGGGTGGGAAAGTGATTTTGAATTTTGAAGGTAGGTGGAGTTTATGAGGTAGGTTTATGGGGAAGAGTGGATGGATGTAAGTGGTGAAGTGGTGATAGGGAAGAGAGATTGAGGTGATTAGTGAAGAGTTTTGGGGAAGAGTGTTTATGGGATTGTGTGAAAGAGGGGTGAGAAGAAGTGAGTGGAGGTAGGTGGGGATCCTGTGGGGTCCACAGATCCTGAGGTGATCCTGTGGGGTCTGCAGATCCTGAGGTGTTCAAGGATTTACAACCTTGCACCAAATTAGGCATGCAAAATGCCCTTGCACACAACTCTGGGCGTTCAGCACCAGATTGGTGCTTGTTCTGGGCGTTGAACGCCCATTTGTTGCTCATTTCTGGCGTTGAACGCCAGAACCATGCTTGTTCTGGGTGTTCAGCGCCAGCTCTTCTCCAGGGTGCAATTTTGGCGTTCAAACGCCCAGATGCTGCCTATTTTGGGCGTTCAGCGCCAGAACCATGCTCTGTTCTGGCATTGAACGCCAGCCAGATGCTTCTTACTGGCGTTTAAACGCCAGTAAGGTCTTCCTCCAGGGTGTGATTTTTCTTCTGCTGTTTTTGATTCCGTTTTCAATTTTTATATTTATTTTGTGACTCCACATGATCATGAACCTAATAAAACATGAAAGAACAATTAGATAAATAAAAATTGAGTTGCCTCCCAACAAGCGCTTCTTTAATGTCAATAGCTTGACAGTGGGCTCTCATGGAGCCTCACAGATGTTCAGAGCATTTTTGAGACTTCCCAACACCAAACTTAGAGTTTGGATATGGGAGGTCAACACCAAACTTAGAGTTTGGTTGTGGCCTCCCAACACCAAACTTAGAGTTTGACTGTGGGGGCTCTGGTTGACTCTGTTTTGAGAGAAGCTTACTGTGCCTCTTTTCCATGTTTACAGAAGGGTAACCTTGAGTTGTAAACACAAGGGAGTCCTCATTCAATTGAAGGACTAATTCACCTCTGTCAACATCAATCACAGCTCTTGCTGTGGCTAGGAAAAGTCTTCCAAGGATGATGGATTCATCCTCATCCTTCCCAGTATCAAGGATTATTAAATCAGCAGGGATGTAAAGATCTTCAACCTTTACTAACACGTCCTCTACTTATCCATAAGCCTGTTTTCTTGAATTGTCTGCCATCTCTAATGAGATTTTAGCAGCTTGCACCCCAAAGATTCCCAGTTTCTCTATTACAGAGAGGGGTATGAGGTTTATCCCTGAACCAAGGTCACACAGAGCCTTTTCAAAGATCATGTTGCCTATGGTACAAGGTATTACGAACTTTCCAGGATCCTGTTTCTTCTGAGGCAATGTCAGTTGATCCAGATCACTTAGTTCATTGGTGAACAAGGGAGGTTCATCTTCCCAAATCTCAATACCAAATAATTTGGCATTCAGCTTCATGATTGCACCAAGGTACTTGGTGACTTGCTCTTCAGTAACATCCTCATTCTCTTCAGAAGATGAATTCTCGTCAGAGCTCATGAAGGGCATAAGGAGGTTCAATAGAATCTCTATGGTCTCTAGATGAGTCTCAGATTCCTTTGGTTCCTCAAAGGGAAACTCCTTATTGATCACTGGACGTCCCAGGAGGTCTTCCTCACTGGGATTTACGTCCTCAACCTCCCTCATAGGTTCGGCCATGGTAATTAATGCAATGGCCTTGCACTCTCCTTTTGGATTCTCTTCTGTATTGCTTGAGAGAGTACTAGGAGGGATTTCAGTGATCCTTTTACTCAGCTGGACCACTTGTGCCTCCAAATTTCTAATGGAGGACCTTGTTTCATTCATGAAACTTACAGTGGCCTTAGATAGATCAGAGACTAAGTTTGCTAAATTAGAGGTATTTTGTTCAGAGTTCTCTGTCTGTTGCTGAGTGGATGATGGAAAAGGTTTACTATTGTCAAACCTATTTCTTCCACCATTATTAAAGCCTTGTTGAGGCTTTTGTTGATCTTTCCATGAGAGATTTGGGTGATTTCTCCATGAGGGGTTATAGGTGTTTCCATAAGGTTCACCCATGTAATTCACCTCTGTATTGCAGGGTTTTCAAGATCATAAGCTTCTTCTCCAGAAGATGCCTCTTGAGTACTGTTGGATGCAGCTTGCATTCCATTCAGACTCTAAGAAATTATATTGACTTGCTGAGTCAATATTTTATTTTGAGCCAGTATGGCATTCAAAGTATCAATTTCAAGAACTCCTTTCTTCATAGGCGTCCCATTATTCACAGAATTTCTTTCAGAAGTGTACATGAACTGGTTATTAGCAACCATGTCAATGAGTTCTTGAGCTTCTGCAGGCATTTTCTTTAGGTGAATGGATCCACCTGCAGAAGTATCCAATGACATCTTAGCTAATTCAGATAGACCATCATAGAATATATCCAGGATGGTCCATTCTGAAAGCATGTCAGAATGACACTTTTTGGTCAGTTCTTTGTATCTCTCCCAAGCTTCATAGAGGGATTCACCTTCTTTCTGTCTGAAGGTTTGAACATCCACTCTAAGCTTACTCAGCTTTTGAGGAGGAAAGAACTTGGCTAAGAAAGCCTTGACCAGCTTATCCCAAGAGTTCAGGCTATCCTTAGGTTGAGAGTCCAACCATATTCTAGCTCTGTCTCTTACAGCAAAAGGGAAAAGCATGAGCCTGTAGACTTCAGGATCTACTTCATTAGTCTTAACAGTATCACAGATCTGCAAGAATTCAGTTAAGAACTGAAAAGAATCTTCAGATGGAAGTCCATGAAACTTGCAGTTCTGCTGCATCAGAGAAACTAATTGAGGTTTCAGCTCAAAATTGTTTGCTCCAATGGCAGGAATGGAGATGCTTCTTCCATGTAAATTAGAATTAGGTGCAATAAAGTCACCAAGCATCCTCCTTGCATTATTATTATTTTCGGCTGCCATCTCCTCTTCCTGTTCGAAAATTTCTGAAAGGTGCTTGCTGGATTGTTGTAATTTAGCTTCTTTTAGTTTCTTCTTCAGAGTCCTTTCAGGTTCTGGATCTGCTTCAACAAGAATGTTCTTGTCCTTGCTCTTGCTCATATGAAAAAGGAGGGAACAGAAAAATAATAATAGGGATCCTTTTTACCACAGTATAGAGGTCCTTGTGTGAGTAGATGAATAAATAAATAGAAGGAGATGAGAGAGAAAGGGATTTTCGAAAATAGTTTTTGAAAAAAGTTGGTAATTTTCGAAAATTAAAATCAGAAATTAAAATAATTAGTTAATTAAAAAGAAATTTTGAAAAAGAGGGAGATATTTTCGAAAATTAGAGAGAGAGAGTTAGTTAGGGAGTTTTGAAAAATATAAGAAACAAACAAAAAGTTAGTTAGTTAGTTGAAACAAATTTGAAAATCAATTTTGAAAAGATAAGAAGATAAGAAGTTAGAAAAGATATTTGAAAATCAAATTTTTGAAAAAATATAAGATAAGAAGATATTTTTGAAAAGATATGATTGAAATTAGTTTTGAAAAAGATTTGATTTTTAAAATCACAATTAATGACTTAATTCACAAGAAATCATAAGATATGATTCTAGAACTTAAAGTTTGAATCTTTTCTTAACAAGCAAGTAACAAACTTGAAATTTTTGAATTAAAACATTAATTGATGATGTTATTTTCGAAAATTAGGAGATAAAGATAAGAAAAAGATTTTTGAAAAATATTTTTAAAATTTTTTAAAATAACTAAGAAAAATGAAAAAGATTTGATTTTTGAAAAAGATAAGATTTTTAAATTGAAAATTTGATTTGACTCATAAAAACAACTAGATTTTATAAAATTTTGAAAAAGTCAACTCAAATTTTCGAATTTATGAGAAGAAAAAAGAGAAGATATTTTTTTGATTTTTGAAATTTTAATGATGAGAGAGAAAAACATGAAAAAGACTCAATGCATGAAAATTTTGGATCAAAACAATGAATGCATGCAAAAATGCTATGAATGTCAAGATGAACACCAAGAACACTTTGAATGTCAAGATGAACATCAAGAACTTATTTTTGAAAAATTTTTAATGCAAAGAAAACATGTAAGACATCAAACTTAAAAAATTTTCATGTATAGACACTATGAATGCAAGAATGCATATGAAAAACAAGAAAAGACACAAAACATGAAAACATCAAGATCAAACAAGAAGACTTACCAAGAACAACTTGAAGATCATGAAGAACACTATGAATGCATGAATTTTTCGAAAAATGCAAGATGAATATGCAATTGACACGAAACTTTCAACTTGACTCAAGACTCAAACAAGAAACATGAAATATTTTTTATTTTTATGATTTTTTATTTTTTTTGGATTTTTGTATATTTTTTTTCGAAAAAACATATAGGAAAAAGAAAATAAGGATTTCAAAATTTTTAATATGAATTCCAGGAATCTTGTACTCTTAGTCTAAAGCTCCAATCTGAGGGTTAGGCATCGCTTAATAGCCAGCCAAGCTTTAGTATGTTGTTACATGCATTGAAGTGATTAGTTGAAGACCAATTCCAAAGCAGTTTGGATATGGCTTTACAGCTAGATAGGATTCAACATGTTACCATGAAACTCTAGAATTCATTCTTAAAAAATTCTGAAATAATTTTCGAAAACAAAGGGAAAATTTTTGAAAGATTTTTGAAAAAATTTTTTGAAATTTTTTTTTGAAAATTTTTTGAAAATAAAACAAAAAGAAAATTACCTAATATTAGCAACAAGATGAACCGTCAGTTGTCCAAACTCGAACAATCCCTGGCAACGGCGCCAAAAACTTGGTGCACGAAATTGTGATCTCAGGCAACGGTGCCAAAAACTCTGTACGCACGTCTTAATGAATTATTTTTCATTCACAACTTCGATACAACTAACCAGCAAGTGCATTGGGTCGTCCAAGTAATAAACCTTACGTGAGTAAGGGTCGATCCCACGGAGATTGTTGGTATGAAGCAAGCTATGGTCACCTTGTAAATCTCAGTCAGGTGGATATAAAACAGTTATGGAGTTTTCGAACATAAATAATAAATAGATAGAAAATAAGGATAGAAACACTCATGTAATTCATTGGTGAGAATTTCAGATAAGCGTATAAAGATGCTTTCGTTCCTTTGAATCTCTGCTTTCCCGCTGTCTTCATCCAATCAGTCTTACTCCTTTCCATGGCTGGCTTTATGTAAGGACATCACCGTTGTCAATGGCTACTTTTAATCCTCTCTGGAAAATGGTCCGATGCACTGTCACTGCATGGCTAATCGTCTGGAGGCATCACCCTTGTCAATGGCTGCATCCTATCCTCTTGTGAAAATGGTCCAAATGCTCTGTCATAGCACAGCTAATCATCTGAGGTTCTCGATCGTACTGGAATAGGATTCACCCTCCTTTTGCGTCTGTCACTACGCCCAGCACTCGCGAGTTTGAAGTCCGTCACAGTCATTCAATCCCAGAGTCCTACTCGGAATACCACAGACAAGGTTTAGACTTTCCGGACTCTCATGAATGCCGCCATCAATCTAGCATATACCACGAAGATTCTGATTAAGAGATCCAAGAGATACTCATTCAATCTAAAGTAGAACGGAAGTGGTTGTTAGGCACGCGTTCATAGGGAATGATGATGATTGTCACGTTCATCACATTCAGGTTGAAGTGCGAATGAATATCTTAGAAGCGGAATAAGTTGAATTGAATAGAAAAACAGTAGTACTTTGCATTAATCTTTGAGGAACAGCAGAGTTCCACACCTTAAACTATGGAGTGTAGAAACTCTACCGTTGAAATTACATAAGTGAAAGGTCCAGGCATGGCCGAATGGCCAGCCCCCATACGTGATCAATATGATCCTAAGATGAACAAAAAATCATAAGATGTCTAATACAATAGTAAAAAGTCTTATTTATACTAAACTAGTTACTAGGGTTTACAGAAGTAAGTAATTGATGCATAAATTCACTTCCGGGGCCCACTTGGTGTGTGCTTGGGCTGAGCTTGAATGTTACACGTGTAGAGGTCATTCTTGGAGTTGAATGCCAGTTTGTAACGTATTTCTGGCGTTCAACTCTGGCTTGTGACGTGTTTCTGGCGTTTAACTCCAGACAACAGCGTAGAACTGGCGTTCAACACCCTTTTACATCGTCTAAACTCGGCCAAAGTATGGACTATTATATATTGCTAGAAAGCGCTGGATGTCTACTTTCCAAAGCAATTGGAAGCGCGCCATTTTGAGTTCTGTAGCTCCAGAAAATCCACTTTGAGTGCAGGGAGGTCAGAATCCAACAGCATCAGCAATCCTTCTTCAACCTCTGAATCTGATTTTTGCTCAAGTCCCTCAATTTCAGCCAGAAAATACCTGAAATCACAGAAAAACACACAAACTCATAGTAAAGTCCAGAAATGTGAATTTAACATAAAAACTAATGAAAACATCCCTAAAAGTAACTAGATTCTACTAAAAACATACTAAAAACGCCAAAAAGCGTATAAATTATCCGCTCATCAACCCGCAACCTCTTAATTGAGTATGGGGAGACTATGCCATTTGAGCTATTACTCATTGGCTACAAAAAGAGGGATCGAGTGAGAGGACAGGAGATAACGATAACGTCGTTGCTGGCTATACTGAGAAGGACGGCAAAATTACGGACGACGTAAATTCAACCACGTCGTTAAGGGATGATGTACTGAAGAAAGAGAAATTGTGTGAGAGGACAGTAGATGACGACCTGCACTTCTTGTCACCACGTCGACGGCGATACTTGAAAGGACCGAAGCTATGTGATGAAGAAAGAATGATGGAGTGGAATTAAAATATGACACATCATAAAAGTAACTTACATATTATTTTAGAAAAAGTTTGGTAGAATTCACCTTTTTTTAATTATTGTAAACATTAAAAAATACCCTTAAACTTAGAAAACTAGCATATAGCACATATTATGTTCACTTCTTTTTTTTTTAACCAAAGATAGAAGACTCGAACCTGCAATCTCTTAATTGAGTATGGAGAGAGACTATGCCATTTGAGTTATAACTCATTGGCTTATGTTCACTTCTCTTGAAGCTGAAACTACGTGATACTAAATTCATAATATTATTATTTAATAATCATGTTTATAATGATTATCTACACCAGGAGGTTATATTTATGAGAAAAGTCATTAGCATGTTATATCACTAACAATACTAAGAGTACTTGATTTTAATTTTATTTTATTTTGAATTCTATACAATACTATATAAATATTTGTGAAATTATATATATATATATATATATATATATATATATATATATATATATTATAAAATTAATTTAAAATTTAATGTGAAATTTGTCACTCTAATGTTTATTAATTTTATTTTAATTTAACGATGTTACATAATAAAATTATAATGTTTATTTAATACATTTAATAGATATATACATGATAATATTTTATTAGTCTTTTTTTTTAAATGATATAATATCTTTTTTTTTAATATCAGTATCATTACAAAAATTACATCCAATACAAATTTTAATTTTAAATCAGTTCAGTTACTATATCAAAATTGATATCCAAAAAGTATTTCATTAGAGTTGCTCTAAAAAGATAATAATTTAAAATTATTTTATTTAATTTAATATTTATAATTTTTTTGATAATTAACATTCATAATTTTATTTATGTACATTTATAATTATACATTTATGATATTTAATATTAGGGCAAAAAACATAAATAAGCCAAGGGAAGCCATAATTTACGTGAATCAGCCAAGTTGAAAATTGTTTCATCAATCAACCAAAGGACATCTCTATGTAATTCGAACCAACCTAGTTCGAATTACAGTTCTACATAATTCGAACCTACTCAACTCGAATTGTACAAGAACGAAATTCACACTAATTCGAACTAGGTGAGTTCGAATTACATAGGTACAAGCTTCCCCAAGTAATTTGAACCAAGCAGACTCAAATTACCTTCATGCACGCAATGCAATGTAATTCGAACTGAGTTAACTCGAATTAGACAAATTGTATTTTGAACTAGGCTAGTTCGAATTAGTGAGGACCAGACCTGTATATATATGGTGTAAACGTGAGTTGCTCTCATTAGAGGGGGTAAGATGGCTAGTGAGGAGAGTTTTGTAGTGTTGGTTCATCACAGAGGATTGATTAAGAGGAAAACTCGTTCCGGTGTGAAGTTCACTGATAAGGATCCTCTCTGTATTATCGTGAGGCCTACGACGAGCTATGATGACCTTGTTAGCTCTGTACTGTTGAAACTTGGTCTGGAAGGTGTGAAACGGGTTAAGAAGTTTTTCTATCGCATTCCAATCACGGTGCTCCAGGAAACCGTGAAGTATGATTATTTCACGATTGGGAGTGATGAGGACTTGCAGGTCATGTTTCATTGTCGCCGGCAGTTTCCAGAAGTGAGGACACCAGAACTATTGGCAAAGTTGGTTGATGTGGTATCCAGCTCGGGGGGTTCGAACCGGAATACCACCACGTTAGCCACGGTAGCCGGTTCTAGCTCCAGACCTGCCGTTGCTTCTTCCTCCGTCCCTGCGTACCAGCCACCCGTCCAGCCTGTCGCCTCCCCTTCGTTCGCTGTTGATCTCAACGGCAGTGTGGGCGACGAAGTCGGAACAGGGAAATTTCTGCCGACCTCTTTACAGTGTATTGCACTGCCTGGGGTTGGCGATGGAGTGTTGGATGATCCAGAGGACGATGATGTCGAGCCGGATATGATTGATGATGACAGTGGCGATGATATAGGAGCAAGCGAGCCTGCTCGGGCGGGAGGTAGTTCTAGCTCTGGCACATAGCAGTACCCTCCACATTTTTCCTCTTTGGACTTGGATGCCATGAGGCAGGAGGCGGTTCCTGGGCAGCCTGCTGGATTTGGCGCTAGAGATGCGGAAGGGTCTGCAGGTCTGACAGAGTTCCAGGTTGGTCAGCAATTTCAGGATAAAGATGAGGCCCTGTTAAGTGTGAAGACTTACAGCATCCGCCGATGGGTACAGTACAAGGTAGTGGAGTCTGACTATCGCCGGTATGTGGGCAAGTGTTCTGAGTTCGGGAATGGGTGCACATGGTTGATTCGGCTGAGTCTCCGACAGTGCAAGGACCTATGGGAGGTCAAACGGTACAATGGTCCGCATACGTGTCTCGCCACCTCCATCTCCAGCGACCACAGGAGTTTGGATTATCATGTGATATCGGCATTCATTATGCCAATGGTTAGGACTGATGCATCTGTCAGCATCAAGGTGCTCCTAAATGCCACGGCCGCACACTTTGGGTTTAGGCCGACATACAGGAGGGTTTGGTTAGCGAAGCAGAAGGCTGTTGCCGTCATCTATAGTGACTGGGATGAGTCGTACAACGAGCTCCCTAGATGGGTGTTAGGAGTCCAGTTGATGATGCCTGGTACTATTGCAGTCCTTAGGACGAGCCCTGTTCGAGTTGGTGGACAGCTGGACGAGTCTCAAGCTTATTTTCACAGACTATTCTAGACGTTTTCACCGTGTATCGAGGCATTCCGTCATTGCAAGCCACTGGTTAGTATTGACGGCACCCATCTGTATGGCAAGTATGGGAAACGTTGCTTATCGCGATTGCACAGGACGGGAACTCCAACATACTCCCTGTTGCATTTGCATTAGTCGAAGGTGAGAATGATGAGTCCTGGTCCTTCTTTCTCTCCCATCTGCGTCAGCATGTGACACCGCAGCTGGGTCTGCTGGTTATATCGGACAGGCATAACGGCATCAAGGCCGCGCTTGAGGCTCCCGACGGAGGCTGGTTACCTCCATCTGCATACCGGAAATTCTGCATTCGACATGTAGCGGCAAATTTCACCCTAACCTTCAAGGGCAAAGACACAAGGAGGCTACTTGTCAACGCGGCTTACGCTAAGACCGAGGTAGAGTTCGATTACTGGTTTGATATTATGTGGTCTGAAGACCCGGCGATGTGTGACTAGGCGAACCGGATTGAGTATTCCTTGTGGACATAGCATTGTGATGAGGGGCGGAGATTCAGGCACATGACGACGAATATCTCTGAGTGTGTGAATTCAATCCTCAAGGGAGTCAGAAACCTCCCTGTGTGCTCGCTAGTGAAGGCAACGTACGGAAGGTTGGCCGAACTATTTGTTCGCAAGGGGAGAGAGGCTGAGGCCCAGCTGGGAACCGGACAACAATTCAGTTAGCACTTGGTGAAGTGTATCGAGGCCAACCTGAAGATGTCGAGGTGCTTCACGGTGACTTTGTACGATAGGGATAACTCGGAGTTCACCGTCGTAGAGACGACTCCGACTGGTTCATTCTCACTGGGTAGCTACAGAGTCTCGCTTGCATCTCAGACATGTGACTGCGGATACTTCCAGGCACTTTATTTCCGATGTCCGCACGCACTGGCATGCTGTGCCTACTCACGGCTCACATGGCAGCCTTACGTCCACCAGGTGTATCGTCTTAGTTCAGTGTTCAGTGTGTATCGGATGGGATTCACACCTCCCATTCCGAAGGATTTCTGGCCACCATATGACGGGCCTATTGTGATCCCATACCCTAACAAGAGGCGTGCGAGAGAGGGTCGTCCGAGGTCCACTCAAATACGGACCAATATGGACGAGGCAGATCCGAACCGGCCAAAGAGATGTGGCCTCTGTCGGCAACCCAGACACACACGTCGGAGTTGCCCACAGGTCGGAGGAGCAAAGCACACAGGGGGACATGAGTAGGTGTATTGTTACCTTTGGTACTTTGTTTATTTCACTTTGGCGTTTAGATTCCACTGTTATCGGTTTTCTTACTTGTAGTTGATAAGCGATAGAATTTGTTAATGTTAATGCGATGTACTGTGCATGGGATCTTAATTAATGAATATGTTTTGTTTTCGGAGTTTTGAAAAAAATGTCTGTTGAATGCACACGGCAATAAATAAATCTACAAATTAAATTAAGACATGATGCAGAAACTATGCTAGTAACGGAAATAAACACTAAACAGCCATTTCCAAAGTACACTATCATGATTTGGAACAACATATTGAAACATAAAAAACCAAACTACATGTTGGATCGTCAAAGTACATCAACGACAATAATAAACTTGGCTAAGATACAACAATGAACATGAACAAACAACAATGAATCATCTAAACAGATGCGAGCCAGTGAAGCAACGACGGGGTACCCGTGTCCTGTGGCCTCTCCGGATAAGCGGCTCCTCGTCCTTGATCTCATCCTCCTCCTCATCCAGTGACAAAAATAACTAACACCAGAAATCACTTATGGAAACCACTAACAGAATCTACATGCAAAACCAATATAACAAACCAGTAGCAAAATCACATGCTTAAACCGCTAACATAAACCACATGCAAATCCACTTATGAGAAACACATGCAAAATCACTATCATAAACCGCTTACAAAACCACATAGTAAACCACTTCCAATACCACTAAAATAAACTGCCAAAATAAATCATCAATAAAACCGCATACAAAAGTACTAACAAAAACCACTACTAAAAACTCCAAACCTAAACCACCAACAAAACCACATGCTTAAACCGCTAACATAAACCGCATACAAATCCACTTACGAAAATCACATGCAAAACCACTATCATAAACCGCACACAAAATCACATAATAAACCACTTCCAATACCACCAAAATAAACCGCCAACATAAACCATCAACAAAACCGCATACAAAACCACTAACAAAAACCACTACTAAAAACCACTAACATAAACCACCAACTAAACCGCATGCAAAACCTCTAAAATAAACCACTTGCAATACCACTAGGATAAACTGCTAACATAAACCGCCACTAAAACTGCATGCAAAACCACTAACTCAGATAAACCGCTAGCACAAAGTTTTCTATCTACTAACCTCGTCGTTGATGACCCCGGCTATATGAGCAACTCCATCCAATCGATATAGCCTTTCCGGATCGTCCCCCATCGGCTAAGTATTCTGTTCGAGTCTTTGTCGGCTCGAATTTGGGTCGTTTTCTCTGGGATTTGGTGGGGTATGAGAATGGAAAAGTGATTCGAATGAGGCTGATTCGAACTCCTTATATAGCTGAAATCTATGTAATTCGAACCAACCCCGTTCGAATTACTATTTGAGGGAAATTTTGAGTAATTCGAACCAACTAGGTTCGAATTACTTGGGAAAGCATTCAATGTGTAATTCGAACCAAGCTAGTTCGAATTATGCTCCTTGGTAATTCGAACCATGTAGATTCGAATTAGGAAAATCACGTGTTTCTTCATAATTCGAGTTAGGATGGTTCGAATTATGTGTTAATGTAGTTCGAATCCAGCTAGTTCGAATTAAGAATAACAGGTGAACATAATCATATATGGCTTTAAGAATAACAGGTGAACATAATCATATTATTCACTCAAACACATGCGTGTGCGCGCACACACACACACATATCATTGTTCCTCTTGAGAGTAGGATAAATCTGAGTTGATATCTAATTCCCTCTTTACAGTTTTGAGCAGTTTTGTATTAATTTCACAAATGAAAAGCTGCAGCAACATTTCAACCAGGTATGAGGTTAGTTTTTAGATATTAGACAACTTCAACTATCACTTTTTCTCATAACATGCATTCCAACATGGATAATGTCCTACAGCATGTGTTTAAGATGGAACAAGAGAGATATACAAAAGAAAGGATTGACTGGAGCTACTTAGAATTTGTGGATAATCAAGATGTACTTGATCTAATTGAAAAGGTTTATACATACTTTATGGCTATGCTTCATTTTGCAATATTTATAGCTAGATTTCAATCAGATAGAGCAACATCTAATGTTATATATATATATATATATATATATATATATATATATATATATATATATATATATATATATATATATATATATATATATATATATATATATATATATATATATGGATTCTCTGATGAAGACAAGCAAAGAATAGGTGCTGCTCAACAAGGTGATAAAGTTCGTGGAGTTCTTGGTCTGCCTGGTTGCCTGGTTGGAGGCATCTTGAGAGGAAGTTCAACTGACACAGCTGCAAGTGCGGGATCCAATGATCAGGTAAGTTGTTCTAGTTAACCACTTATGTAACAGCCCAGATCACCCGCTAGCACGATATTGTCCGCTTTGGCACACAAGGCCTCACGGTTTTGCCTTTGACGATAGGGATGATAGCTGAAGCCCCCCACACTCACTCGTCAAAATGCGGCATGCTAGGGAAAGGTATCCACACCTTTATAAGGCATGCTTCGTTCCCCTCCCCAACCGATGTGGGCCTTACAATCCACCCCCCTAAGGGAGTCCAGCGTCCTCGTTGGCACATCGATCCGGGTTCTGGCTCTGATACCATCTGTAACAGCCCAGACCACCCGCTAGCACGATATTGTCCGCTTTGGTACACAAAGCCTCACGGTTTTGTCTTTGACGATAGGGATGATAGCCAAAGCCCCTCACACTCACTTGGAATTTTAGTTTTAAACTTTTTAAGAGAGATTTTCGATTTTCTTAGAAAAAATTTCAACTCAATCCTTTCTTACCTGATTGTATCTATAATCATTATTTAAATTTCGATAAAGGTATTTTGAATTTGGCATGTCTTTATTCATATGTATCTTTGAAACCATACCTCAAATTTTCTTTTTCAAACAGAATTTGAAATTCCTTTCAGTTTTACCGTAATTTTCTATATATTCCTAATTGACTAAATGCTTGAGTACCTTTTGAAATTTCTAAAGAATTACTTTTGGTTCTTAGTCCAATTAGATTTCATCTTTCAAATTTCACATATTTTGTCTTTACCTTAGAAATAGTTTTGGCAAAACAAAAAAAAAAACAAAAAAAACACAATTTGATTTCCTACCAACCTTGCTTTGTTTTTATGCAAATCCTTAATTGATTATGTAAGGTATCTTTCAAGGTTTTCAAGAAAACATTTTATCCTTATCCTAGCTAATTTTCATTTTCACAAATTTTGCATAATTTAGTTCGACTTGAATTTGTTTTAACATAACACAATATTTACGTTTTTTTATGATTCCCTTGAGTTTTGTAAAACAATTACCCTATTCTTTTCTATAGTTTCTATTGAAGTTCTTTGAAATAAAAATTATTTTCTATTTGCATTTTGATTCTCCCTTCCGACATACTTTATGACTTTTAACCATTCTTATTTGTTGGTCACGTCAACTATTCCTTCATATTTTTGTGAACCTTGTACTCTTCTGATTTGGTTTTAGTTTATTTTGATCTAATTTACTACTACCTTCCTCTTGTACCTCTTAGAGTTCCTAAATTAAATATTTCTTGTTATGATATAAAATGACTCTTTTCAAAATGTTTTTTCGTACCTGTACATCGTTGCTTAGTTGCAATCTTACACCTCCTTCCGAATTCATGAGAAACGTAATTTTATTGCTTATTTTTCCCTTCTTGCGAGTTGTATCTCTTTAAATGTACTTGTACTCATCTCAGTGTTACACGTGGTCCTTAGAGGTAAAAAGACGGATGTGCTAGCTCTTTAGGGAACGACTGGTAGAAGAGAAAGTTTAATTTTTCAGTAGCTCGATTGAAAGTTTGTTCGATGCCTTATGTCTAGTTGATCTTGTTTGAACTCCCTTGATTTAATATCCTTTTTCATATGGCCTAATTTATTTTTAAGTACATCTTAATATTCCTGAATGTTCTTATGAGATGACAATTTCATTTTGATATGAACTTTTAAAACAAGTTTTGGATTTTCTTCTTAAAGGGTTAAATCAATTTTTCTTGCTTGAATTGCATTCATAGCTTTTTTTTTTTTTAAATTGACAAAGTTATTTTGAAGTTGGCATGCACTATTTTAAATAAGGTTTTGAAACCGACTTATAAGCAAATTTTCATTTCGGAATTCTTTTCTAAATAAAGTTTAACTTCTTCTTCCATATTTGCTATAATTTTTATACACACTTGATTGAATATAAACCTTGAGAATTTTTAAACAAACGTTTGATTTTCTTACAACCTTGCCACGATTTCACTGTATAACTTTATTTGATTGAATACCTAAATGTCTTTTAAGATTTCAAAAAAATTGTTTTGGCCTTAACCTAATTAACTTTTCCTTTTTAAACCTCACTTATTTTATCTTTAACTTGTAAATTATTTTGACAAGAGGCAATTTGATTTCCTTCTGAGTTTTATGCCTACTTTTGGTTAAGTGATGCCCCTAACTATTTTTCTCAAATATTTGAGCGAATATTTTTGTTCATAGCCACATTGGTATTCATTTTCTTTTAAAACTCTACATAATTTATTTCAACATGGAATTGTATTAACATAATGCCAAAAATATACTTTTGTTATTTCTTTTACAAAGTGTTTGATGCGCACTTTCCCTTTGAAAATGTGAAATAATTTTAGAAATATTTTTCATTCTCTATGAGCAATTCATTCGAAAATATTCTTAATTCTACTCGAGACTTATAACCTTTGTCTTTGGTCTTAGACATTCTTTTCTTTAAACCTCATATTCCTTGACTTGACTTAATTTTGCTTCAAACTACTGCACTACTTTTTCTTTTGTTATTCCTATTGGGTTTTGTTGATTTGGTAATCATTCTTGAGATTGCCAAACTAATTTTTTGTCTGACACTCTTCATTTTTTATGCATTCCTGATTACTTGTGATTTCAACAATCCTTTCAAATCCTGTCAGATTTTGTCGCTTGTCTTTTTTCAAGATCTTGTATTCTTTTGAATAAACTTGAGGATTACCTTAGAATCACATATGACTTTTAGGGATAGCAAACGAAATTTTAAAAATGCTGTTCGTAAACGTGAAAGATGGATTGGTAAGTATGCAACGTTATGAGGAGTATATCAGTTTGTTCCTCGTAAAGGTTTGTAGATGTTAGAATTGTGACGAGTTATGGAGTTATGAAGTGATTGATAGAGTTAGAGAGTTGAAGTTCTGAAATGGGTAAGAGATCTGTGAGCGAGCGTAATATCTGTTGTGTCATACCAACCTGTTTTATAGCCCTTTTTGCCGCACATGCTACCGTTTTGTTTTGTGAACGCCTATCTTAATTTCCACCCTATTTTGTTTCTCCAAGCTTTTGTAAAGTTTTAAAAATTTATATATGCATACTAAGATTTCATACTTTTATATAAAGTGTTTAAAAAGTAGAGTGCAAAGACTACGTGTTATCTTATATATTACTTTAATTTTCGAGAACGAAAATTTTTATAAGGTGGGTAGGAGGTAAGACCCATAATTTTCGAAAAATATCATTATGAGTTAATTTCAATTTATTTATTTATTAAAGACTTTATTTTTAAAAATTATTTTATTAAAAGTAATTAAATCAAGTTTTGAAAATTAAATTAGAAATTCTGCTTAATTTTATAGTTATTGAATAATTTTCTATATATAAATTATACAGCTTAACAGTTGCAAAAGAATAAGAATTTTATACAATTTAGTTAAATAATAGAAATTATAGAATTTAATATTTTAATTTTTATAAACAAAAAATAAATTATATTATTTCTAATTTTTAAATTAGAATATTTGATTAAAAGCTGATTAGTAAATTGATAATTAAGTAGTATTTTTAAGTAATTTTAAGAGATCAGATTAGATTACAAATTTATATAATATACTTTAATTTTATTAAAATTGAGATTCGAGAAAAGGAGAGGAAGAGAGGTATGAGGGAGAAGTGAGTTGCGTCGCAGGGGAGAAGAGGGAGACCGAGTCGTCGCGCCTACCGCCGTCCATCTCGCGTCGTCGCCGTTTTGCCGAGCTGCTTTGCAGCGCCGTCCTGCCCCGACCGCCGCCATCGTGCCACCGACCGAGGAGGCCGAGGGTCACTGTCTTCGAAGCTTCCATCGTCACTGTGCAAAGCCGCCACCTCTGAGTCCGTCACCGTTGAGCAGAGTCGCCGCCTCTGGGTCCGTCACCGCTGCTGTTTTCTCCGCCATCGCTGAGCCCGACCCTGCGCCTCGCCGTCATGTTGCTATTAAGAGAGAAGGGAGCGCAAATGACAACCACGGACGGAGAAGAGAGCGCGCATGCAGAGGAGGTAAAGTCGTCGCTGTCACCATCGCGTGTGGAGTCGCCGCCGTTCCTCCACCGTCGTCGAAGGTCCATCACCACAACTGAAGCCTCTGCCTTCTCAAGACGTGCACCGCTGCTGTGAGCTTCTCCTGCCGTTTGGTTCTGATTCGGTGGAAATCCATTGCGCCAGATCTATCCTAAGTGGTTCACGACGATTCTGTTCTTACCGGTGAGGACCGCCGGAGCTGCAACTGTGCTGCTCTTGGTTCCTTGCTATGCGGTAAGTTGCTTTTGCCTCGAAAACTCCTTTGTTACTGGTCTGTTATAGATTATTGAATTTTAAGCGACGTTAATGTTTTAGGGTTGAACTATGCTCTTGTGTGCTGTGCTTAGAGACTGTGATTGCTGGAGGATGGTCGGATTTGATGCCGCCATTGTGAAATCAGAGTTTTAAGGGTTTTGTCGCGTAATTAAGTCGCGAACGAGGTAGGGTTTTTCTTAAAATCTAATTTACATTACAAAGTTGTGATAAATAGATATTGATGCAAAAAGATATATTTCTGTGATTATATTTGTCTTGTGGATGTGATGGTTTGTTGGACTGGATTATTGGGTGCTTAATTGCTTGAGTGAAGTACGGTTGTTGATAAGAAATGGATTCAGAAAGTTATTTACTTGATTATTATGAAAAGTGGTTTTCTTGGTTTGACTTTAAAAAGAGTTTCATTATTATAATTGGTTTGATCTGAAAATACTTTGATACTGGAATTGGTTGAATTTTGGAAAGTGATTGGGATTTGAAAATGGTTGAGAAAGGATTTGAGAAATGTTTGGTTGGGACCCGAAAAGGGTGGCAGTGTCCGAATTTTAAAGGAGATGTTGCCAAAATTTTAAGTTTTATTTGAAGTAATTATTTAAAAAGATTTGTTTTTAAACATTATACGTTTTAAGATTGATTTATTTATCAAAGAAAGAATTATGTTTTGAATTAGGATTGTTAATGAACGGGATGGAAAGAAGGATGATGAGGATTGATGAGGATTGACCTTGAAATATGGTTTTTGAATGAATTTGGTAATGAGATTTGGATTGATGAATGATCATGATGTTGAGAATGTTGAGATATGATCTTTGAATTATTTATATGGCTTATGAATTTGAAATATCTGAGATACGAGGTTCCCTGAATTAAGTGCCGTGGCTTGCCACCACGTGTACCAGGTTGAAAACTCGATACTATGTTGACCCTACGACGTAAGTGTGACCGGGCACTATATAAATTCCCAGGATTGTTACCCCCATTGAGCAATATTGATTATTTGAGAAAAAGCTATGCATAGACTCTTGGGGATGCACGTCGGGGGACAGTCTAAGGACAATTCAGACTTGTCGGGTTGGCTGGATAACCGACAGATGAGCCTCATCAGCCATAGGACAGGCATGCATCATATGCATTTGTATGCTTTGCTTGGGTTTGAACTTGTTTTGGTTTGCCTAATTACTAAACTGTTCTTAACTGCTATTTGAACTATTTGCTGTAACTGCTTCCTACTTGTCTGTCTTGCCTGTGTTTGTCCTAGCGTATTACATTTGAGAATGGACTTTGGTGCTGAATTAATGATTGTGTTGTTTGATCGCATGGTTAGTTTCTGATTGAGATTTGCTTATGAGAAAAGAAAGATTTTGGATTTCTGAAAATAGTAAACATTATTTCTTGAAAAGATTTAGAACGATTAGCTATTGGATTTTAAAAGAATTCATAAGGCAATGATAATCACTGAATTTGAAAACAGTTTTCTTATTGAATATCTTCTTATGACAACTTTGAAACTCCGTAGTGAGACCGTGTGGTTAGGTTCTCACCCCCTACAGCTTTACCTTTTCAGGAACCAGATGAAGAGGCATTAAGAAGAGTTAAACTGCGTTTGGTTTATATGTTGTTGTAATAATTAGATTATTTTCTTCCCTCGCCTTTGTTATTACAAGTTTGTAAGAGGGATAGGAGTTGTATATTTTATATGTATATTGTATTATGAGATATTATGTAAGGAGTATTATATATGAATCTATGCCTGCTTGTATTTTCTTAAGATAAAGTATTTATTTCCGGTTTTCAAAGAAATCAGCGATACGGTGTCGAGTCACAGGCTCCTATTTTAATATTTAATATGTAAAGCAGTCGTAATACTTCTTGCTATCAGAGTGGCGCAGCCGGAAGCGTAACATTCTGATAGTGAGGGTGTTACATTATGGTATCAGAGCCAGAACCCGGATCGATGTGCCAGCGAGAGCGTTGGACTCCCTTAGGGGGGTGGATTGTAAGGTCCCACATCGGTTGGAGAGGGGAACAAAGCATGCCTTATAAGGGTGTGGATACCTCTCCCTAGCATGACGCGTTTTGACGATTGAGTGTGGGGGGCTTCGGCTATCATCCCTATCGTCAAAGACAAAACTGTGAGGCTTTGTGTGCCAAAGCGAACAATATCGTGCTAGCGGGTGGTCTGGGCTGTTACAGATGGTATCAGAGCCAGAACCCGGATCGATGTGCCAGCGAGGACGCTAGACTCCCTTAGGGGGGTGGATTGTAAGGCCCACATCGGTTGGGGAGGGGAACGAAGCATGCCTTATAAGGGTGTGGATACCTCTCCCTAGCATGACGCGTTTGACGAGTGAGTGTGGGGGGCTTCAGCTATCATCCCTATCGTCAAAGGCAAAACCGTGAGGCCTTGTGTGCCAAAGCGGACAATATCGTGCTAGCGGATGATCTGGGCTGTTACAGATGGTATCAGAGTCAGAACCCGGATCGATGTGCCAGCGAGGACGCTGGACTCCCTTAGGGGGGTGGATTGTAAGGCCCACGTCGGTTGGGGAGGGGAACGAAGCATGCCTTATAAGGGTGTGGATACCTCTCCCTAGCATGACGCGTTTTGACGAGTGAGTGTGGGGGGCTTCGGTTATCATCCCTATCGTCAAAGACAAAACCATGAGGCCTTGTGTGCCAAAGCGGACAATATCGTGCTAGCGGGTGATATCTGTAACAGCCCAGATCACCCGCTAGCACGATATTGTCTGCTTTGGCACACAAGGCCTCACAGTTTTGCCTTTGACGATAGGGATGATAGCCGAAGCCCCCCACACTCACTCGTCAAAACGCGTCATGCTAGGGAGAGGTATCCACACCCTTATAAGGCATGCTTCGTTCCCCTCTCCAACCGATGTGGGACCTTACTATACACCCCCCTAAGGGAGTCCAGCGTCCTCGCTGGCACATCGATCCGGGTTCTGGATCTGATACCATCTATAACAGCCCAGATCACTCGCTAGCACGATATTGTCCGCTTTGGCACACAAGACCTCACGGTTTTGCCTTTGATGATAGGGATGATAGCTGAAGCCCCCCACACTCACTCGTCAAAACGCGTCATGCTAGGGAGAGGTATCCACACCTTTATAAGGCATGCTTCGTTCCCCTCCCCAACCAATGTGGGCCTTACAATTTACAAGTACTTACTCTTTTTGGCAAAAATATTGCAATGTGATTTGAGATTTAATGAAGTGTTTTCCCCTTTTTCAGTCCATTGCGGATCTGTGGGTTGATTTTCTTCTCAAGAAAACCGAAGAACGAGAAAAAAGGGAATCATCAACAGCAAATACTGCTGACGCTATTGAGGATTCACCAGATAAAGGTCCAAATACTGTTCCTGCTGCTCCACCAATATATATATATATATTTGCAAACTTCTTATATAGTTTGTATTTGATTTACTTTGTAATATTCAGAAATGCAACTTAGATACTAATTTGTTTACAATATGTAGACAACTTTGCAATTATTACAAAGAATTTTTAAGATGTCTCCTCTGAATTTGCCTTCAAAATGTTATGCCCTCATTATCTAAAGCAATCCTTTTGATATAGAAACCAGGTGCCTTCAAAATGTTATGCCCTCATTATCTAAAGCAATCCTTTTGATATAGAAACCAGGTGGAATCATTGCTCTTCTTGATGAAGCTTGCTATGAAAAAGTTATCTCTCTCTCTCTCTCTCTCTCTCTCTCTCTCTCTCTCTCTCTCTCTCTCTCTCTCATGTGAATTCATGTAACTCTTGTGTACTACACATAAATGCACTGCATTCTTGTTTTTTGTTTACAAATGCAAATAAAGTGTATATAGATTCACTTACAGGTGGACCAATATGCTGTTACAAATGCAAATAGAGTACATAATTAATTCCTCCCGTTATTCAATTTTTTTATAAGCCCAGGTATGAAATTGAGACAGTTCAAAACTGTCTCATTTTTTTAAAAAAATTCTACATAGATTTGTGGCGGTTTTAAACCGCCGCAATGCTTTTTTTAAATCTGCTAACAGAATAGCGGCAGTTTTGTAACCGTCGCAAAATCAATTATCTGATTTGCTGCGGTTGTGCTAGCGGTTTTTCAAAACCGCCGCAAAATCAAATCTCCACCCCTAATAGGCAACGCTTGTGGAACCGCTGCAATTTCGTTTCGCGGCGGTTAAAAACCACCGCAAATCGCTAAAAGAACCGCCGCTATTCGACGTGTCTCTTGTTATATATGATTCAATGTTATCATGGGCATTAGATGTTGCCCAAAAATTTGGCATAGTTGGTGTTTCTTACTTCACTCAAAATATGGCTGTGAATAGCATATATTATCATGTTAAGTTGAGAAAGATTAGGGTTCCTCTAGGCTCTAATTGAGAGTGAAATTTCAGTTCCTTCTATGCCTAAACTTCAACTTTGTGTCATGCCTTCTTTCTGCCTCACATGTGAATATGAAGATGCAGTTGTGCTTCACATTTTGTTGGTGGGTCAATTTTCCAACATTGACAAAGCTGATTGGGTTCTTTGCAACACAGTCTATGAGCTGGACAAACAGGTATGAAGTCTTAAATATACATACAAATATATATAGTATTAAGTACGTACTTAAATTTTAGGGGGTAAAGGATTAAAGAAAATTATTGGAAATTAACATTTTTTGTGTTTAATTTTTTCTTCACAGTAACAATGCAACTGAAATATTTATTCTTTTTTATTAACTTTTTTTTACTAATTATTAATCAAAAGAAAGTCGATTTCCTAGTAAAATCAAATTATTAAATGGCTATGCTTTCACTTATAAGAATATATACTAGGTGATGATATAATATCTCTTGATTTGTAATTATTTTTATATTTCTTATATTGATGTTCTTGGCTGTTACTTATAAAGGAAATCAGTATTACATTATGTAAAATTCAAGAATATTTAATGCCAGATAATAATTTAAAGAGTAAATATTTAAATTAATTTTTAAATTGAACACTTTGTTTTTTTAACTAGTTTTGAATATATTCACAAATAGGTCTTAAGGAATTTCGTTTCGTTTCTAAGAAATTTTATTACATATCAAGTATCTGAATTTTACAAAAATAAAATATATAAGTATTTCTGTCACATTTTTTAAAATTTTTTGTCCAATTGAAAACAATGAGTTTGACTAAAATAGTTCCAATTATTGTGGTTGGAACTCTACATTGGAAGCTTTAAGCTTAGGAGTTCCAATTATTGCAATGCCACAATGGTCAGATCAAGCCATAAAATGCAAAGTACATTGTTGATGTTTGGAACGTTGGAATTAGAGTTCCAATTGATGAGAAAAATATTGTGAGAAAACAAGTATTGAAGTGTTGCATAAAGGAAATGATGGAGAGTGAGAAACGGAAAGAGATAATGAAGAATGCCATAGAATGCAAGGCTTTGGTTACAAGAGCTGTTAGTGATGATATTGATGATGGAAATGGAAGTTCTCGTAAAAATATTATAGAATTTGTTAATGCTTTGTTTTTTGCCTCAAAAAGTTGTAAGCCCTAAATTAAAGTAGCATTTACTACTCTTCTTAATCATCAATAATACTACTTGTTACTTTCATATTTTGTGTTAATAATGTAATTGGTTTTAATATAATAATATTATTATTATGCATAAATTTGGAGAATCATCCAATAGTTTGCCAATATGAATCTTGAATATGTAATATTTATTTAAACTTTCAATGTGCAATTTTGTTTGGTTGATTTTAATTATCTTCAAACAAGATTGTATTATTGTATGCTAATGTCATTCTAAAACATTTTATAAGTAATATTTCTTTTCTCAGAAAAAGAAAAGTATTAAAGAAGAAAGTTACACGCCTAATAAATTGGAGGTAACTTGATCACAATTTGTTCCTCCCGGCCTTTATAACTGCATGATCTGGTTGTTCGCAATATTGTTTTTTTGTGTGTTAGTTGTTGTTCGTAATCTTATAATGAATAAATATTTAAATTGGCCCTAAAAAATTTTTAGATTAAATATTTTAATCTCTACACTATAAGAAATTATTAGAATAAAGATCAATTTTAGTCGTTGTTAAAATCTTAATCACTAAATAATTATAAATTTGTATTGTTTAAAAGTTCTCAAAAATTAATTTTATTGGACAAATTAGTCTTTCTATTATTTTGAAGAGGGGAATAATTCATCTTATAGAAATATTTTTAAAATTATTACAAGAAAATCGTCGTATTTACCGGTGAATTTACCAAAAAAATTTGACGTAATATATTTACTGTCAAATTTAGCACCAGAATAAATCCAAAGGTATAAATTTTACCAGTAGATTTTTTTTGCCGTCACTAATTACCGACAAATTTAGCGGTGGATATAAATTTTTATTTGGCAAAATTTTTGAATTTGTTGCTGTCAGATTAATCTCCCAATAAATTCGACTGTAAATTTAAAGTTTAAATTTAAAAAAAAAATTGAATGATAATATTTCTTTATTAGATGATAGCATTTTTTTTGCAATCTTAACACCTAAATAAGATCATTAAATTACACTTGTATTCTAATATAAAAAACAAAAGAAAAAAACTTTCATTTTATTTCTCTCAAACTAAACAAAGCTTCATTTCTCTCATTAGCTCATTCTCTATTAAATATTAGTATAAACTATATGTAAGAGGGTTAAAATAAAACATCATGTATTTTTTATTTAATTCTTTATCCTATATCTAATTTATTAACTTTGTGATATTATATTATTACTCATAGGCAATTGGTCTTCTACAAATGAGGGAGTTACTAATTAAGTAGTGTTTCAAAATCCAATGGTGACCACCTGCAAATGTGGAACAAATTGATGCTCAATGTTAATCACTATAGCAATAACAGTAACTTATGTCATTTAAAAAAAAGGTAACAAGCTCATATTTGTCGATTCATTTAATTTATTGATCTGAATTGGATGAATTTTCATTTTTTGAATTCCAAACTAAAATAACTTAAACCTTTCTCAAAATAGTATGAATAAAAATAAATGATCAATAATTTATTTAACTCCATCAGCAAAATAATATCAATTTAATTTTTTCACATAAATGACATAATTCAATAGCAATAAGAAATCATTCATATATCTTTTCATGTCCAAAACTTCAATTGTCAATTCAACTAAAAAAAATAACATATTCAATATTATTACATACATATGAACATATCACAACCCACCAATATCTTCATCTTCAACATATAGTTCAATATTTAATTCAACAATACTTAGACGACATTTAAAAACAAACCAAAAGAACTTAACAAAAAGCTAAATTAAAATAATCTAATAAGCAAATAGTTAATATTACAATGATGAGCTGCCCAAAAAATCACATCACACAAACAGCTTACTTAAAATAATTTTTTGCTAATGAATAAGAACACTAATGTGAAACCAACTTGAGTTGGTCGAGTGGTCAGCTCACTCGTCCGCTTAAGCAAGTGTCGGGGGTTCGAATCCCACCTTGTGCATGCAACAACCCATTGGCCAGCGGCAGACTTTTAAATGGAGCTCTGATCCGCGATGGATTAGTCCTTGGCCTGTCGGGTTGAGGGATACCGTGGGCAACCAAAAAAAGAACACTAATGTGAAATTTATTATGAGAGTTAGGTCAGTCCAAAAAGGAGTTAGGATTTTTTTATTTATAATGAAGTAAAACGACGATGAAATAGGAAGAAGAATGAGGGCAACTGATACGGAATTTTACAATCTCGCATAACTACCGGCAAGTGCATCGAGTCGTACCAAGTAATAAATTCACGATGAGTGAGTATCGATCCCACGAGGATTAAAGAATTAAACAAGCAATGGTTGATTGAATAATCTAGTCAGGCAATTCATATTGGGATGATGAGCAAAAATTATAAAGTGGAGCTTTAATAACTTGAATTAAAAAAAACAATAAAGTGATAGGAATGTAAATGACAGGAACGTAAATAACTTGGAATTTAAATTGCAAAAAAGTAAGTACTGAAAAAGTAAATTACAAAAAAAGTAAAATGCAAGAATGTAAAGAAAGCAATGTAAATGAGCATTAATTGAAAGTAATTAATAAAGAAAGGGAATAAAATAATAAGAAAAGATCATTGGGGTGCAGAGATATTGAATATTTTGGATCAAATAGCTTTCATCTCCTTTTCAATTATGCAGCCATTGATTTCTTGGCAAATCATAAGTGATTAAATTTCAATGTCTTGGTAATTCAATCTCTCTTAACTTGATCAATTATTACCAATGTCTTGATCTAATTGCTCATGAATAGAGATGAAAATTAGCCTCTGATTTAGAGCCACACAATTTCATGAATCAAGTTATAGGTTGATTACATGTCACATATCAATCCCAAATTCAAATTCATCAAATTGGGATAAAAATCTTCAAGCTCAATTCTATTATCCCTCTTTCAAGTTTTCATAGAATTCAAGTGAGATTCAAACTATCTTTCAATATATTTTGAATTTTTGTAATAAAAACGAAGATTCTTTCTAAAGAAGCAAATAAAAGATGAATTGAAGATAAAGAGTAAATCACAATTGATCCATTAAATTTAATAGTGCTCTTTTCTCCCAATGAAAAGGGAGTTAGCCACTCATGACTTTACAAAATATGAAAGATAAGAAGAGGAGAAGAGTGGAGGAAGAGATCCGAGAGTGAGATGTGTGGGAATAAAGTCCCTCTCTTTGCTCTCAGATTAATCCTTTACTATAACCTATCTAAATCACAAATTCAAATGAAATTGAATTTTTGGGTTTGATCCACTATTTTGATCCTTGGAGAATTGAGGAATGAATGAGAAAAAAATTGAAGTGTTGGAAGTCGGGCTAAGGATGAGCAATTAAGTAGCACGAAATCAAGTTGAATGGCCCTCTGTTTACTTGTCGTGGCACGCCAAGTAAGGGGCGTGGAACGCCTACAACATTGATTTAACTCATGGCCCAAATTGTGCTTCGGATTTGCTTCATGGTGTGGGGCGTCACAAAATTAGCGTGGGACGTGAAACGGGGATCATGCATACACATGACTTTGCAAAACTCACCACTTGTGCGTACGCATGAGAGCATGCGTACGCACGTTTTCGCTTATTTGGACAATTGTGCGTACGCATGAGGCATGCGTACGCACGATTGCCGTGGACACCAGCACTTCTACGTTGGACGGCAAAGCTTCTAGTATTGATTTTGGTCTTTTGACCAAAATGTGTCCTTGACTTTCAAAGTATGTCCTTTCTTCTAAAGTGTGTCTTTAACTTCCTCCTTTGTTCTTTTAATTTTTGTTTTATTTTCTGCACTTATCAAAGCACAAAACAACTCCAAAGAGCATTGATCAAGGCACCAAAAGTCTATCAATTAAAGCAATAAAAGTATCTACTTGAATTTAAGGAAAGAAATGTTAAGAACATAGATTAAAAATATGAAATTCCTAATAAAAACACTAAATAACTACTACTATTTAAAGAAATAACAACTAAAAACTACTAAAGATGCGCATACATCAGCAACCTAACTAGAGGAGGGAGGAGAGACGCAACTCCGACAACAGCAGTAGCAGCGGTGGCACCAACTAACAGTGGCGGAGACAGAGGGAGAAGTTCCATTTCAGGCAACGAAATAGGATCAAGGCGAGTCCGTAAAGTTTTTGGAGAAGAATGTAGGTAGCCGACGGTGGTGGAGAGTGGTTGGAGGGGCTGTCGGCGGTAGAGAGAAAAGAGAGAAAGAGAGAGGAGAAGGTTAGAGAGAGAGAGTGTGTGTTTTGAAAATAAGGGTAGAAGGTTCACATTTTGAATTTAGGGCAAGTTTACCGTCAGATTTACCGGTGGATAAATCCGACGGTAACGCATTGTGGGTCACTAAAATGCAGCGTTCCACTAATTGGGTTTATTGGCGGAAAAATCCGTTGGTAAATTCCACATTAAATTCCGCACCTATTTTTCTCGTTTTTCTTCCAATTATTATCGGCAAATTTGTCGTCGAAAACAGAAATCCACCAGTAATCATTTGACCTGGCGAATTTGACACCTGAACTATCAATAAAACCGACGCTAAATCTGATGATATTCAATGTTTTTCTTGTAGTGAATCTAATTGTCTTATAATAAAATTTAGGGTAAAGTATATTTTTTGTCCCTGAAGTTTGATAAAAGTTTCAAAAATATCCCTAAGTTTTATTTTGTTTCAATTTTGTCCCAAAAGTTTTCGATTTGCATCAAATATATCCCTTATAGCTAATTTTTCAAAAAATTTATGACCAATTCAACAACAATTTCATAAGAACAACCTTCAACACAAATAAATCAAGCATAATTTTCATACATTATTGTTAAATTGGTCTTAAATTTTTTGAAAATTTAGCCGTCGAGAGTATATTTGATGCAAATCGAAAACTTTTGGGACAAAATTGAAATAAAATAAAACTTAGGGGTATTTTTGAAACTTTTGTCAAACTTTAGGGACAAAAAATATACTTTACCCTAAAATTTATTAGAGACATATATCTAACACATATATTAAAAATTTAGTTAAAAATAATAAAAATATTTATTTTATCTCAAGAATAATTTTGAAAGACTTTTAATTTTAAATATAAATTTATTTAAAACTAAAATATCTTATCTAAAATTTTTTGTAAATCAATTTGAATATTTCCTTCGTTATATAGCACTATTACTATGTAAGCAAAATATACTTTTTCAGTTTTTTGGTTTCTCAATTTCTTAATTGATTTGTGACAATTCTTTATTCTACACAATTAGTAAAGTGGAGTTGTCTTTTAATAGAAATTAAATATTAGCATATATAAAATGTAAAAATGTAAATTAAAGCCTTTAATTTCTCCTTGAACTTTTATCCTTTTTATTTGTTTTTCCATTATTCCATTAATTATATACTATCCTAAATTTTATAACCATTACACACGGCTAAAATTTTTATATATGAATAATTTTAATGTAAAATACAAAAATATTTGATTATTTTAATGTTTTACATCGTTATAGTAGTAGCACAAAATATCACTAATATTTTACAATAAAAAAATTTTTTTAATCATAAAAAGTTGACGTTTTATTAAAAAATATTATTTTAATAAAAAAACACAAAACGTCACTGACATTTTATACATAATACCATAATAATATTTAACACAGTTTAATTCATAATAAAAAATTTCACCTCTAATAATACAATATTAAAAAAAAAAGTTCCATTACACACTTGCTTTCAGAAAGATATATTAAAAGCAATTATCTACAAAGAGAAACACTGAAAGGACATGATGGCTTGTGAGCTGTATCATATTATTGTCCTGTTTAAGGAGAAATTAGATTCGGAAAATCCCTCATGCTGTGTGGTCAAAATTCAAAACCCAAAAGCACGTGAACTGTATCACTGTCTTCATTGAAGACGTAAGCACTGACGCCCGGAATATTCTTAGTATATTTTGTTTTATTTTTTTCGTTCTTATCTCACTAGAATACAAGATTTTTTTTTTTATATTAGGTTGATAATAATTTTTTAAAATTATAGAATATTTACAATTAATTTCAAATACGATACCTTTTAATTTAAAATGTAGATCTTTAATCCTGCTATTTATAAAAAAAATACTTAAAATGCAAAAATTAAATCTTTTGATTTTTGGGATATTAGATATAAAAATTAAATTTTTTTATTTTTAAAATCAAACTCTAATTTCTATTTTAAAAAATTTAAAATATAAAAATTAAATTTTTTAATTTTAATTTTTTTATAATTTTAATATATATAAAAAATTATAATATTAAAATATATTACTCACTCCCAATTTCATAAAAAAAAATTAACCGGCTGCAGTAAACAATTAATAATTTTCTTGGCTCAGATTTTCAAAAGAAAATGGTCGCGGGTAGTCGTTTCTTGACAAAAATACAAACAGAATAAAAGAGATAAAAATGAGGATAATTTACATAAATAAATTGTTTGTCTCTCAAATTTATGTAATTGTATTGTTTCAAATATAAAGACATAAATACATTGTTTTATATATTTATAGAAACTATTACTGTCAGTAGCGGTTTACCGAAACACATAATTCGCTATAACCAGCAGCGAATTATATGTGAATCGGAAAACACAAAAACTGCTAGAAGCTGTCGCGGTTTTTGTTTGTTGATGCGCTTGGCCATAAACCGCTACTGGATGTGTATTGAGACACGTGCGTAAACCGCTGCTGCTTCCAGCGATTTACGCATATGTCCCAATACACATAAATCGTTACTGCTAGTAGCGGTTTATGACCAAACATAAATAAACAGAAACCGTGACAGCTTCTAGCGGTTTCTGTGTTTTCCCATTCACATGTAATCTGTTGTTGGCTATAACGGATTATGTGTTTTGGTAAACCGCTACTGACAGTAGCAATTTCTATAAATATATGAAATAATGTATTGCGTTTTCATATTTAAAACAATGTAATTATGTAAATTTGAGTAGGAAACAATTTATTTATGTAAATTATCCTAAAAATGAAAAGAATGTTTTTTTGGAAAAACAAAAATATATAATTTTTTATTCCAAAATCAGACGCCGCAACAAACAAAAAGACTCAGAGAATTTTAACATGTATTCTAGAGATACGCACTAACTACATCCAATTAAAAAAAGTAACAAATATAAAACAATCATATAATTAAGTTTTTAAAGGAATCATCTCTCGATAAATGTAAAAGAGAATCATGATTGAAGTGATCTATCATCAGCTGCCCCACAGTAACTTTAATATCAACAACTCTTGGATGTATGCGTAAAAAAAACTTTTTTTTATATGGAAGTAAAAGTTATAATATCTCTTAATATGATAATTTTTAATGTCTTTTAAAATGATAGAAAGTACACAAATAAGAGAATTCAATTTTTATATTTTAATTTTTTTAATTTTTTAATATAAATTAGATGATTTAATTTTTATACTTTTTATAAATTAGACAATCTAATTTTTGTATTTCTATAAATCGGACGGTCTGATTTTTGTAATATCTACAAATCGGACGATCTAATTTCTGTACTTTTAATAAATTGGATGATCTAATTTCTACTTCTCTAATTAAATAATTTCATATTTAAAAATAACAAACTAACAATCCACATTTTAAAAAAATACCATTGCCATTCTAATATCAAAAACAAATAATTTGTAAAAAAATGTTTGATCAAAATTTATTATTTTTATTATTTTTATTATTATTATTCAATTATTAACTCAATTTTTTTAATTTAATAATTTAATTATATGTTTTATCTTATATTATTAAACATTAATAATTAATTAATAACTAAAAATAATAAATGGCAACAAGTTATAACTCAAATGACATAGTCTTTTCATACTCACTTAGAGATCGTAAATTTAAGTCTCACTTCTAACTTTAAAAAAAATAAAAATAATAAATTTAAATAGACATCTATCATTTTTAAACCGACGAAGGTTTCAGGCCACAAAATTAACCACAATAGACATACAATGAATATTGTTGTGACAGGGACTATTACGTGGATGTCCATTTTTAAAAGAGAAAGAATTTAATAAAATTGAAAATGTTACTTTTCGTACACATATAAATAGGAGATTAAGCCTTAGACAAAAATTACACTATAATAATATATAAAATTTTTTCTCTTTTTATATCTCTATGTGAATTTTAAGTTGCAATATATATAATACTAGTAAATATATGAGTTACTTCTATTATTATAGTGAGATAATTATATTAGTGAATATCAATACTAGAGTCTTCTATTTATATTTTTTTATTTTATATTTATTATATCTTTTTTATTTATTTATTTATTTTACAACACGTTATCAACACGAGACTCTGATCAAAATTTAGGAAGACTCAGGTAATAAATTTTTCATTATGTCAAAACTCTCTTATCTTGAATACAATTCAGCAATGTTTCGAATTACCTCACAAATAAAATTATGTGGAGAAAAGATAACTAATAATGACATGTTAGAAAAAGTTTTCTCAACCTTTCATCCTTCGAATGTGCTCCTGTAGTAGTAGTAGTATCGAGAAAAAGAATTAAAAAAATATTTTGAGCTAATTTTTTGCCTTCTTGTTGCTGAACGCAACAATGGGTTGCTTTTAAAAAATCATGAAACGCACCTAGCTGACGCTGCCCCATTTTCTGAAACAAATACGGAAAATCATTACCCCATAAAAGGTAAATGACAAGATTTTGGTAACAAGAAAAATTATGTTCATAAGAAAGAATCTCACTAGAAGTGGGATAAAGAAAGAAACAATGGATAAAATAAATCAACAGAGGACAAATATTTTCGTTGTGGTGGAAAGTATCATTGGTCGTGTACCTGTCGTACCCCAAGGCACATAATTGATATTTATCAAGTATCTTTGAAAAAGGACGACAAAGGAAAGGAGACAAATTTCGTTTCAAATGATTTTGCTGAAAATTACACCACTCATTATGAAATATCTGATTTTTTTGAAAATTTTGAAAGAAATATTAGTCATTTAATCAATGATGGAATAATTTAATATGTGGGATTGTTAAGTACTCATGTAAATAAATAATGTAAAAAAATTATTAAATTTATTCCCTATGTATTTGAATTTCAAATATGATGTATATAAATAATATTTAATAAAATATTTATGTTTATGAATTTTAAAATTATTAAATATGCCAAGTTCTAAAATAATAATAATAAAATTTTTTAGTATATGATATTATGTACAGTACTTCTTAAAAGAACGATTTCAATCAAGAAAATAATTTTAATGTGCATATATTTTTACTCATTTTATTATTATTATTTGTCTTTGAAGAAAATAGTAAGGATATATAGTGAAAATGTTTGTCTTGCGAATACTACAAGTTCACGTACCATTCTTAAAAATAATATATATTTTACACATCTTGTACCAAAAGAATATGTTAAATATTAATATTGGCTCAAGCAATATGATAGAAGGCTCCAGAAGAGCTATAATTTTGTTTCTCGGAGGATCAAAATTCATAATAAATAAAGCACTATTGTCTATTAAGTCTCTAAGAAACTTGTTAAGTTTTAAAAATATTCGCCAAAATAGATATCATATTGAAACAATGAATGAGAAAAATCATGAGTACTTATATATCACGACTCATAATTCAAATAAAAATGTTATATTATAAAAGTTACCCTCACTTTCATCTGAATTATATTATACTAAAATTAGTGCAATTGAATCACATGCCATTGTAAACCATAAGTTTACTAGCATAAATGAATTTATAACTTGACATGATCGACTGGGTCATCCTGGAACAACAATGATGTAAAAAATTATTGAAAACTCTCATGGACATTCACTAAAGAATCAAAAGATTCTTAAATCTATTGAATTTTGTTGTGCTGTATGTTTTCAAGGAAAGATAATTTTAAGGCTATCACCAGTAAAGGTTGGATTTGAGTCACTTGAATTCTTATAAAGGATTCAAGGCGATATATGTGGACCTATTCATCCACCATGTGAATCTTTTAGATATTTTATGATCCTGATAGATGCATCTTCGAGATGGTCACATGTGTGCTTATTGTTTTCTCGCAACTTGGCATTTGCGAGATTACTTGCTCAAATTATCCGATTAAAAACACAATTTTCAGAAAATTCAATCAAAGCAATTCGTCTTGATAATGTTGGTGAATTTACTTCCCAAGCCTTTGATGCTTATTGTATAGCTAATGGAATAAGCGTTGAACATCCAGTAGCTCATGTTCACACACAAAATGAATTAGCATAATCACTTATTAAATGCCTCCAATTAATTGCTAGACCTTTACTTATGAGAACAAATCTCCCAACCTCGATTTGGAGGCATGCTATTTTATATGCCGCAGCACTTATGCGTTTGAGGCCAACAAGTTACTATCAGTTCTCTCCTATACAATTAGCTTTTGGCCAGTAGCCAAATATTTTTCATTTAAAAATATTCGGATGTGCGATATATGTTCCCATTGCACCAGCTTCTCGCACCAAAATAGAACCCAAAAAAAAAATTGGGGATATATGTTGGATATGATTCACTCTCTAGTGAGGTATCTTGAGATACAAACTGGAGATGTATTTAAAGTCCGATTTGCAGATTGATATTTTGATGAATCAAAATTTCCAACATTAGGGGGAGAGAATAAGCTTCCTAAAAAGGAATTTAATTAGAATGCATCATCCTTGATGCATTTAGATCCTCTATAAGAGCAATGTGAACTAGAAGTTCAAAAGATTGTACATTTGCAAAGAATAACAAATGCATTGCCTAATGCATTTTCTGATACAAAGAGAATAACCAAATCTTATATACCAGCTGAAAATGTCTCAATTCGAATTGATGTCCCAGTTAGACAAGTGGCCACTAAAACAAATTTATGTAGAAACGTGATACACCTATCGGTTCCAAGGATAAAAATTCTCGAAAAAGAAAAGAGTTAAATACTATTCCTGTTGAAAAAGATAAAGACATAGTAAAGACACTTGCAGTTGTCCAAAATTCTGATATAGTTTTGATGCCAAAAGATGTTCAGGTACCTGAAATTTGTGAAAATGACGAGACCTCAATAAATTATGTCTTTACAGGAGAAAAATGAGACCGAAATAAGACAATTGTCGATAAAATATTTGCATATAATATGACATTAAATATCATGCATGAAATTAAGGATATTGAGCCAAGAACAGTCAAAGAATGTGGACAAATGAATGATTGGCCAAAAGGGGAGGAAGTTATGAAGACTGAGTTAGACTCACTTGCAAAACGGAAGTTTTTGGACCTGTAGTCCGTACACCAAAAGATGTAAAACATGTTGGATACAGATGGGTATTTGTGAGAAAATGAAATGAGAAAAATGAAGTTGTACGTTATAAAGCTCGACTTGTGGCACAAGGTTTTTCACAAAGGCTCGGTATAAATTATGAAGAAACATATTCTCCTGTAGTGGATGCAATAATATTGTGTTATTTGGTCAGTTTATCTGCATACCATAAATAACATATGCGTTTAATGGATGTGGTAACAACCTATTCATACGGATCATTAGATCGTGATATCTATATGAAAGTCCCTAAATGACTAAAGATATCTAAATCATGCCATGAATATTCGCAGGGGTTATACTTAGTAAAATTGCAAAGATCTTTATATGATCTAAAACAATCTTGACAAATGTAGTATAATCGTCTTACTGAGTATTTGGCCAAAAACGGATTTAAGAATGATGATATCTGCCCATGTGTTTTCATAAAGAAATTTGCATCTAGATTCATTATAATTGTTGTGTACGTTAATGATCTAAATATCATTAGAACCCTCTAAAGAGATTCCAACAATTATACAAGCTCTAAAAGAAGAATTTAAAATGAAAGATCTTGAAAAGACTAAATTTTGTCTTAACCTACAGATCGAGCATACAAAAAATAAAATCTTTATTCATCAAATAACATACAGAGAAAAGATCTTGTAGAGATTTTATATGGATAAGTCACATCATTAAGTACCCCAATGATCGTAAGATCTTTGGATGTGAAAAAATATCAATTCCGTCTTAAAGAAGAAAATGAAGATATCCTTGGTTTTGAAGTACCATATCTTAATTTCATTGGAGTACTAATGTATTTTGCTAATAATACACGACCCGATATATCATTTGCTGTGAACTTACTAGCAAGGTATAATTCCTCTCTAACTAGAAGACATTGGAATGAAATCAAACAAATCTTTCGATATCTTTATGGAACAGTTGACATGTGCTTGTTTTATCTATATGGATCCAAGTCATAACTAATTGGCTATGCAGATGCATGATATTTGTCTGACCCACACAAAGGGAGATCTCAAACAGGATACCTGTTCACATATGGTGATACAGCTATATCATGGAGATCCACAAAACAGACGATAGTAGCAACATCTTTTAATTATGCTGAAATAGTAGCGATTCATGAAGCAAGTCGCAAGTATTTTTAGCTCAGGAGTTTGATCCAATATATTCTGTTATCATGTGGACTAATTGATCATAAGATAGCTCAAACTATCCTGCTTGAAGATAATACAACATGCATTGCTCAACTTAAGGATAGATACATCAAAGGTGATAGGACGAAACATATTTCTCCCAAATTCTTCTTTACTCATGATCTTCAAAATCAAGGAACAATTGATGTCCAACAGATCCGCTCAAGCGATAATCTAGCAGATTTATTTACAAAGTCACTTCCAAAATCTTCCTTTAAAAGATTGGTACATCAGATTGGGATGCGCCGATTTCGAAATATTAAATAATGGTGATAAGAATGGGAGGCTGTACTCTTTTTTTCTTGATAAGTTTTTTTCTCATCGGAATTTTCTTGACAAGGTTTATAATAAGGCAATCCCAATTGCAAAGAATTTTGTACTCTTTTCCCTTCACTAAATTTTTTTTTCATTGGATTTTTCTTTAATAAGGTTTTAACGAGGCATAATCCTAAATGGACATCTATAAAGAAGTGTTGTGATAAGGATCATTACGTGGATATCCATTCTCAAAAGAGAATTACTTTAATAAAGTTAAAAATATTACTTTCTGTACGCATATAAATAGAAGGCTATGTCTCAGACAAAAACTACACTAGAATAATATATCAAATTTTCTCACTCTCTGTGAATCTTAAGTTGCAATATATATAATATTAGTAAATATATGAATTACTTCTATTATTATAATGAGATAATTATATTAATAAATATAAAAATATTAGAGTCTTCTATTTATATTTTTTTATTTTATATTTATTATATCTTTTTTATTTATTTATTTTACAACAAATATTACCACTATTTTAATCGAAGATGAGCTACATTGCTAATAATATTAAATTACGAATAATGTTAGAAAAATAATAACATAAAATTATTTTATTTAATTTAATGTTTTTAATTTTATAACTCCGCCTATGTTACACTTGCGGTACATAGCCGGTCCCAAGCCCGGATAAAGGAGGAGGGTTGTGTTAGGTCTTCGGCAACCAACATAAAAATATAGCCGAACCCCCATGACATGAATCAAAGACATTATTGCGCTAAAGCTAGGTCGTTGCCTGGAAGCAACGCGCCGTATGGCTCGAGTACGGTGTCGAAGCAAGAGCCGCTGCATCGGTGCCCGGATGTAGTGTTAAATGAGCAAGGGTTCTCGCGTTTTCGTGAACGGACGAGGGTAAATAAGCTAGTTCACAAAGGAAAAGGTAAAGGTCGAAGCGACAGAAGGTTGAGATTTGGGACATGGAACATAGGCACTCTAACAGGAAAGTCCATGGAGGTGGTGGACACCATGACAAGGAGGAAGATTAACATTATGTGCCTACAAGAAACGAAATGGGTTGGTGCAAAGGCTAGGGAGTTGGATACTTCTGGTTTCAAACTTTGGTATACAGGAAAGGTGAAGAATAGGAATGGGGTTGGAATAATTGTGGATAAGCAGTGGAAGAAAGACGTAGTGGATGTCAAGAGGGTGGGAGATCGGATCATCTCTATCAAACTTGTGGTGGAGGGAGGTGCTTTCCATGTGATTAGCGCCTATGCACCACAAGTGGGTTCGGACGAACAACACAAGGTAAGGTTTTGGGAGGATCTAGAGAGTTTGGTTCAAGGCATACCTTTGGGAGATAAGATTTTCTTAGGAGGAGATTTAAATGGCCATGTTGGGAGAGAAGTGACTGGATATGGGAGTACTCACGGAGGCCATGGTTTCGGGGTGATCAATGCCGAGGGTAAAACTATTTTGGACTTTTCCTCAACTTTTGATCTTCTCATCGCAAATACATGTTTTAAAAAGAGAGACGAACATCTTATAACCTATAAGAGTGGCATGACAAGCTCTCAAATCGACTTCTTCTTGTTGAGGAGAGTCGACCGGAAATTTTGCATTAATTGTAAAATTATCCCGGGAGAGAGTTTGACAACACAACATAGGGTGCTCGTCATGGATTTTCGCGTTGAGCAAAAGTTGAGGAAAAGACATCATACGAAGAACCCAAGGACGAGGTGGTGGCGGATGAAAGGGGAGGAACAAAGAAGCTTCCTAAGACGGGTAGGAGAAGAGGCAAAGTGGGATGGGAATGGAAGTGCGGAAGAGATGTGGAGGGAGATGGCAGAAGTTATTAGAAGAACAGCAAAAGAAAGTTTTGGTGAATCTAAAGGAATAGGACCAAGAGACAAGGAGTCCTGGTGGTGGAATGCGAGTATACAAGAAAAGATAAAGATAAAAAGGGAATGCTTTAAAGAGTGGTCTTTATGCCGCAATGCAGATAACTGGGAAAAATATAAGGCGGCTAAGAAAGAGACAAAAGTGGCTGTAAGTGAAGCAAGAACAAGAGCATATGAGGGTCTCTACCAGTCTTTGGGCACGAAAGAAGGAGAAAAAGGTATATATAGAATCGCAAAGAGTCGGGAAAGAAGAACGAGAGATTTGGATCAGGTTAAGTGCATAAAGGATAAGGATGGAGAGGTGTTGGCTCAAGAGGAGAAGATTAATGAAAGGTGGAAGAGCTACTTCTACGAGTTATTTAATGAGGGACAGAAGACTCTTCCGAGCCTTGGTCGATTATGCACAAGGGAAGAAGATCAAAACTTTAACTACTATCGAAGGATTCGAGACTTCGAGGTAAAAGAGGCTCTAAAGCAGATGAAAAATGGCAGGGCAGTAGGACCTGATAATATCCCGATTGAGGTTTGGAAGGGTCTTGGAGGAAAAGGCATCAACTGGTTAACCAAGCTTTTTAATGAGATTTTAAGGTCAAAGAAGATGCCTGATGAGTGGAGAAAGAGCACCTTGGTACCTATCTACAAGAATAAGGGGGATATACAAAGTTGCGGAAACTATAGAGGGATTAAGCTTATGAGTCATACTATGAAGTTATGGGAAAGGGTGATAGAACGGAGGTTGAGAAAAGAGACACAAGTAACAGAGAACCAATTTGGATTTATGCCAGGCAGATCTACCACTGAAGCGATATACCTATTAAGAAGGATGATGGAGAGGTATCGTAGTAATAAAAGGGATCTACACATGGTGTTTATTGATTTGGAAAAAGCGTATGATAGGATACCAAGGGAGGTCTTATGGAAGGTTTTAGAAAAGAGGAGAGTAAGGATCGCATATATTCGGGTAATTAAAGACATGTATGATGGGGCCACAACTAGTGTGAAGACTCAAGGTGGTGTGACAGAGGAATTCCCTATTGGTATAGGATTACACCAGGGATCATCCTTAAGTCCATACCTTTTCACATTAGTCTTGGAAGTACTCACAGAGCACATCCAAGAGCCTGTGCCATGGTGCATGCTTTTTGCCGATGATATCGTCCTTATGGGAGAGTCAAGGGAAGACCTAAATAAGAAGTTGGAGTTATGGAGAGAAGCTCTAGAAGGGTATGGTCTGCGCATAAGCCGTAGCAAGACGGAATATATGGAATGTAAGTTCAGTCTGAGAAGGGAAAACTCCAATATAGAGGTGAAGATTGGAGAAAACATCCTGCGAAAAGTTAAAAGTTTTAAGTATCTTGGGTGCATCATACAGGATAATGGAGAGATTGAACAGGATGTAAATCATAGGATCCAAGCAGGTTGGTCAAAATGGCGGAGCGCATCTGGTTTTATATGCGACAAAAAAGTGCCTTTAAAACTTAAAGGTAAATTCTATCGCACCGCTATAAGACCGGCTATGCTGTATGGTACGGAGTGTTGGGCGGCTAAAGGGGAGCACGAACATAAGTTGAGTGTGGCAGAGATGAAGATGTTGAGATGGATGAGTGGTCATACGCGATTGGATAAAATAAGGAATGAAGATATAAGGGAGAAAGTTGGAGTAGCACCCATTGTGGAAAAGATGGTTGAATCGCGTCTCAGGTGGTTTGGACATGTGGGAAGAAGACCGATAGAACATCCAGTCAGGAGGGTGGATGAGATGGAAGATGGACAAAGGGCGAAAGGCAGAGGAAGACCTAAGAAGACCATCCATGAGGTGGTCAAACGAGATCTACATGTAAACGGTCTTTCTGTAGACATGATACATGACAGAGCACAATGGCGTCGTTTGATTCATGTAGCCGACCCCACTTAGTGGGATAAGGCTTTGTTGTTGTTGTTGTTGTTGTTAATGTTTTTAATTTTATATATATATATATATATATATATATATATATATATATATATAATCAATAATTTATTTTAATAATAATTAAAAAATATAAAATAAATATATTAAAAAATTATAAAAAGCAGGTTATGCCTTCTTTTAATTCCTCGTTCCCAAACATTTTGTAAATTAATTACGATATCACTGCTTGAATCATATTGTCATGCAAATATATAAACTAATAAAAGCAGAAACCGGACCAGCGTTATTATAAAGTGATGGAAATTAAAGAATATAATGGTGATCAAGGACTAATTTCTAATCCGGGGCATGTGGTCGTAATTTTTTTAGATATAGACCAAACTTTAATATAATACTCAATTATTAGATTTTAGAATATTTTTTAAAATTTTAAAGAGAAAACAATACATAATTTGTATATTATATATTTAAATATTAAAAATATAATACACCTCCAAAATTTTAAAAAATATTATAAAACTTAATAATTAACTATTACATTAAAATTTGGTCAATATTTAAAAATTTAGCCGCATGTTGTACCTTGCAAACTATTGACAAATTCTAAAATGTTTCGATGAGAACTTCCCCCAACACTAGCAGCTTCCAAAATCAATTTCTTCAACTGGGTTGCATTTTTCTTTATCTCTTTACCCTGTTCACCATCCACCATTTCCATGATGCACTTTTTCAATGCTTCTCTTCTCACAATTTTCTTCTTATCATCATCAAATGGAGCTCTAATTCCAACTTTCCAAACATCAACAATGTACTTTGCATTTGTGGCTTGATCTGACCACTGTGGCATCGCAATAGTTGGAACTCCTAAACTCAATGTTTCTAATGTAGAGTTCCAACCACAATGTGTTACAAAACATGCTATAGCTTCATGTTGTAGAACTTTTAGTTGAGAACACCATGTTACTATCAAACCCTTTTCCGATATTTTTTCAAAATCTTTTGGTAGTTTATTCTCTTCAGAAGCTCTAACCACCCACAAAAAATAATGATTACTATCTCTCAAAGCATAAGCAATTTCTCCCATTTGTTCCTCGTTAAGGGGAACCATACTTCCAAATGAAACATAAATAACTGACCCCTTTGGCTTGTTGTCTAGCCATTCTATGCAATCTTCACGCTTGAATTGTGCAACTTCATAATCTTGGTCATCTTTAATCCGGTTATCTAAGATCATAGATGGTATGTTTGGACCTACAGATCTAAATTTTGGCCAAATCTTTGTTGTCCATTCAGCAATCTGAAAACAAATATTATTGAACAAATATTAGATGCAAAACTAAAAGGGTCATTCTAGTATGTCTATGCTACACTGACTACAATAATTATGATATTTTAAAAAATATTACTAAAATAATTATTATAAAAAATATAACTTTAATTTTAACAATACTTATATAGCTAACTCAATTACCATAAATATAGACATATTAGAATCTATTAAACTAAAATTTATATTTTATAAGATATATTTATACATTAATAAAATTTTTTCAATTTTCATTTTTTTATATTATAAAATTATGTATACCATAATGTTTAACGTCTTTATTATAATAAAATACAATTTAGTTTTACTATCATAATGAAAATGCACTAAAAAAAGGGGTTCAGAGAGCGGCTGTTCTTAACTGCCGCTACAAGAAATGCAGTGGCGGTTGCGCAGCAAACTATGAAAATGCTGCCATATTGACGGCATTTGTCGTTGGTTTGGGCTTAATTGATTCAAAAATAATGGACTCGTCATTTTCTAATTATTTTATCAATCATATATATTGATGTGAATATAATAATCTTGATGAAAGTACATAGTTATATTTATAAGAGTAAAGTTCTGTTTTATTTTTTCACATATCATCTCTATGGTTTGAAATATATTCTATATATTTTTATCCCAAATATCTTATATTATTTCATCTTATTTTAGTTCTCGAGTGAAAATTAAAATTTTTCGTCCTATTTCAATAATGTTAATCATTTAAACATACTTAAAGGTATTCAGATCATACATTTCTTTTATCAATAAAAAATATTTGATAATAAAAAAGATCAATTTTGTCTATTATGAACGTATAACTAGAGTTGAAAGTGAGTCGAACTGAACTGAGCTAGACCAAATTAAAACTTGGCTCACTAAAATTAAGTTTGGCTCGCAGCTCACTTTATTAATAATCGAGCATATTTCTTAAGTTCAAACTCTTTGAGCTCATGAGCTAGCTCAAATAATAGAAACATAATCTATAATTCTATATCAACAAATTATAACTTATATATTTTAAAAAAATTTAAAAAAATTAATTTTATATATTGTCTATCTATTAATAAATTATAAATTTTTTATTTATGTCTTACATCAAAATTATATATAATCGAATTAGTTTACGAATTAATGAACCGAGATTATCAAAGCTCAAACTTGACTCATTTAATTTATGAGCTTAATTTTAAGTTCAATCTAGATTTATCAGCTCACGAATTCAACTTATCAAATTGTTAACAAGTCAAGATCAAACTGAATCATGAGCTAACTTAATTTCCTTCCCGCACTACATATAAGTGAATACTAAGATCCATGGATACATCCCTAACCTTTTAATTAGGCGTTCACAAAATATATATTGAAATAAACAAAAAATAAAGTTGGTACCTCTTTGTCCAGCTCATAGATTGAATTGCACAAAACCCAATCAGCATTTTGAATGTTGGAGAACTGATCCACAAGAAACTTAAACTGAGCGGGTTCTTCCTCATATGTGAAGAAGAAAGAAGGCAAGTCCCACTTTTGAAGTTTGGGCATAGAAGGAAGCAAAATCTCATCCACATCACTAATAGGAACCTTAATCTTACCCAATTGAACATGATAGTATATACTGTTCACACCCATATTTTGAGTAAGATAAGAAGCCCCAATTATACCATGTTTTTTTGCAACATCAAGAGCCCAAGGCATGAATGAATCATAGATTATGCAATCCACAGGGTACCCTAATTGAGCATGATTCTCAAGAAGCTCAATAAGGGTTTGTTGGCCCACTTGCAAAAACTTGGATATATAAATCCGGGGGGGTATACCTTCAAAACCATCGTCAAATCCATCAGAAATGGATTCAAGGGACATGGAAGGTGGCAAGTTTTGCAACTTCTTGATAAAGGAGCGGGCTGTGCATAGTGTTACTTTCACTCCTTCATGTACCAAAAGCTTTGAGAATTGAATCATAGGATTTATGTGACCTTGTGCTGGGAATGCTAGGACCAAACAATGTGGTCTATTAGCTATGGTTGTGTTCTCGGTAACTACTTTGTGATTAATCTCCATCTTCTTGTTCTTGTTCTGTGTGTGTGTGTTTTTTTTTTTTTCATTTATACATGGAAAAACGCTATTAATAAAGCATGGCATTAAGATAAGAATGCTCCCCAATAATTCATTTTTAGTGGTGGGGCGTGGGGGTGCTCCAAAGCCCAAGAAATTGCACACTTATTTATAATTATTTTATTTATTTTAATATTTATAATTATATATATAGTTATAATAAAAAAAATCAATAAAACTCTACGTTCAAATAAAATACTTAACTAAATTTAACAAAGTTATTATAATAATTTTTCAAATCACACGTTTCTTTTTTCTTTTCCTCTTCTTCCGTTTTCTTCTCCTTCTCTATTTCTTTCTCTTCCTCTTCCTCTTTTTTCTTCTTTTGTTTCTTTCTCCTTCTATTCCTCTTTTTTTTCTTTTTCTTTTAAATTCACGCATGCAAGTTTTTCTTCTTTCCTTCTTCTCCTCTTCTTTCCTTTTCTTTTTCTTCCAAATTCACGCACGTAGATTTTTCGTTATTGTCATCACCAATAACACCAATATTTCTTCTTCTTCCCAATAACACTAATATTTTACAAATATCTTTATTAGTTCTGATTTTCTCTGCTATCATCGTTAAATAATTTCAGTTTATTTCTTAATTTATTTTCAGTTTATTTATGTGTTAATTGTGGTTCACTTGATACTGTTGATAAGTATTGACCAAACTTTTTATTCTTTAAGTAATGTCGGTTAATTTCTTAGTTTAATTGAGGTTCATTCGAGAAAAAACAGAAAAGAAAACATATATGATAGCACATAAGAGAGTTGGTGGGCAGTAAACCAAAAATGAAAATTTCTGGAACTTTTTCGTCAATACACTATATCTCTCTTACTCTTCTAGTGTATCTATGTATGTATGAATAATGTGAGCCTAATGAGAAGTCTAATTTATAGAGGAAATTGAAGGTCAAATGAGAACCGAACAATTGAATTTTAATTTGTTCTGTTTGGTTTGGATTTGCATTTTTTTTTGTGTGTATTCGAACCAAACCAAACCGATTAAAAACGGATTGGTTTAGTTCAGGTAATTGGATACCGATGAAAAAATTCATAAAAAAAAATTATCTTAAAAATTTTGTAAGTACAATAAACATGTTAAAAGGCATATATATATATATATATATATATATATATATATATATTAAAATTTTATTTATTTATTTATTTATTATTTATTTATTTATTTAATATCTGGTCAGGTCTACGAGTTGGTTCGAGTTTCGTACTCAGGGGCGGAGCTAGGCTAACTATTTAGGGGGACGGTGTTATATTTTATATTACTATTTCTATTGATAAAATTAAAAAAAAATAAATATATAATCTCAATCAAAGTAAGACAATAATATATAAAAATTACTACTTACAGTTTTGTATCATGAAAAGGCTATTCGACGTTTTTTTTCTATTTTCAAAATCATCTATAATTGAATTTGTGTCGAAAATAGCTGCTAATTCTTTTTCTATATAGATGACCAAATTGTCTACAAGAAATTCATCAGCCATCTTACTTCGGAGTCTTGTCTTAACAATTTTCATTGCTAAAAAAGCTCTTTCTGTTGTTGCTGTAGACACTGGTAGAGTCAAAACAAGACGTATTAATCTATCAACCATGTGATAAGTTCTTGATTTTTTCGTTTCTTGCAACTTATTGCACAATTCAGAAAGTGTACCAATGCCTTTCAAATGATTTGGTATATCATGTTGATAATGTTGCAACTGAGATTTCAAAATATTTAGCTCATTAGAAGGAAAGTCAAGGGGATAAAACTTCTCTGCTAACTTGCTAATTTCTTCAATATTAAATGATTGGAAATTGTCCTTAGGATCCAAAGCACAACTCAAAGTTAAAAGCTCTATTGTTTGCTCATTAAATCTACTATTCAACTCTTGTATTTGAGAGTCAATTGTTGCCAAGAATACATCTATTCGATAATGATGCTCAACTGTCACACTTGGTTGACGAGATCGACCTCTTCCAAAAACATATTGTGCATTCATATTAGGGACTTCAATTTCATATTTTTCACAAAAATCTTTAACATTTGCAAGAAAATTGCACCATCCACCATCTCTTAATTGTTGAAGAAGTAACTTTGATGTAGAAATAATATGCATTGTATTAAGAATATCTTGAGATTGTTGTTGCAGTGCTTGGCAAAGAACATTAGTGATTCCCATAATCTCTTTCATCAAATGCAAAGTGAAAACAAATTCAAATGACAATAATATTTTACTAACACCATAAGCCTCACGTTTTTTGTGCATAAGTTGTCCCGTCTTCAATGATATTATTGAGAACAATATTGGTAACAGTAAACATTTTTACCAAACTGCAAATAGAATTAAAGTGAGAGCTCCATCGAGTATCCCCACTCTTTGTAAAGTGCTTATTTGATTCGCACCTTTGCCTGTTTCTAATTCATTTTGAGCAACCAAGTTTGCATTTTCAATTGCTTGAGCTTCTTGTAATTGATCATGTCTTTTTGAAGAAGCACTAACAATAATGACAATAGAGTTTAATTGAGTAAAAAATTCATGAATTTGAAGTATCTCTCTTGAAGCTGCCACCAATGCTAATTGTAACCTATGAGTAAAACAATGCACATAGTATGCTTGTGGAGAATCTTTAAGAAACAAAGCTTGCAAACCATTCCACTCACCCCGCATGTTGCTAGCACCATCATACCATTGACCCCTAATATTTTCAACTTGGAGATTATAATGAGAAAGGACAGAAATCAATTCTTTCTTTAAAGTTGTTGCACAAGTATTAGTGACATGCACAAGATCAAAAAATCTCTCTTTAACAAAACCATCTAGAGTAACTGGTGCACAAATTGTGAATCACACTTTTCACAACTCGTACCACTTACCAGCAAGTGCACTGGGTCGTCCAAGTAATACCTTACGTGAGTAAGGGTCGAATCCCACGGAGATTGTTGGTTTGAAGCAATCTATGGTTATCTTGTAAATCTTAGTCAGGAAGTCAATTATGTTTATCAGTTGAATTGCGAATAACCAAGAGAGCATAAATTAAAGGTTACTTGTTATGCAGTAATGGAGAATATGTTGGAGTTTTGGAGATGCTTTGTCTTCTGAATCTCTGCTTTTCTCTGTCTTCTGATTCACGCATGCACGTCCTCCCATGGCAAGCTGTATGTAGGGGGTCACCGTCGTCAATGGCTACATCCCATCCTCTCAGTGAAGAATATGCTCACATGCTCTGTCACAGCACGGCTAATCATCTGTCGGTTCTCGATCATACTGGAATAGGATTCTTTATCCTTTTGCGTCTGTCACTAACGCCTAGCACTCGTGAGTTTGAAGCTCGTCACAGTCATTCGATCATTGAATCCTACTCGGAATACCACAGACAAGGTTTAGACTTTCCGGATTCTCATGAATGCCGCCATCAGTTCTAGCTTATACCACGAAGATTCTAATTAAGAGATCTAAGAGATACTCATTCAATCTGATATAGAACGGAGGTGGTTGTCAGGCACACGTTCATGGGTTGAGGAAGGTGATGAGTGTCACGAATCATCACCTTTATCACAGTTAAGCGCGAATGAACATCTTAGGTAGGAACAAGCGTGTTTGAATGGAAAACAGAAATACTTGCATTAATTCATCGAGACACAGCAGAACTCCTCACCCCCAACAATGGGGTTTAGACTTTAAGCCGTCAAAGAGTACAAAGTTTTGATCTAAAATGTCATGAGATGCAAAATAAGTCTCTAAAAGTTGTTTAAATACTAAACTAGTAGCCTAGGTTTACAAAAAATGAGTAAACTATGATGGATGATGCAGAGATCCACTTCTGGGGCCCACTTGGTGTGTGCTGGGGTTGAGATTTAAGCAATTCACGTGCAGAGGCCATTTGTGGAGTTGAACGCCAGTTTTTGTGCCAGTTTGGGCGTTCAACTCCAGCTTTTGATCCTTTTCTGGCGCTGGACGCCAGAATTGGGCAGAGAACTGGCGTTGAACGCCAGTTTACGTCGTATATCCTTATGCAAAGTATGGACCATTATATATTGCTGGAAAGCCCAGGATGTCTACTTTCCAACGCAATTGGAAGCATGCCATTTCGAGTTATGTAGCTCCAGAAAATCCACTTTGAGTGCAGGGAGGTCAGAATCCAACAGCATCAATAGTCCTTTTTCAGCCTGAATCAGATTTTTGCTCAGCTCCCTCAATTTCAACCAGAAAAATACCTGAAATTATAGAAAAACACACAACTCATAGTAAAGTCCAGAAATATGAATTTTTCCTAAAAACTAACGAAAATAAACTAAAAACTAACTAAAACATACTAAAAACTATATGAAATTAACCCCAAAAAGCGTATAAAATATTCGCTCATCACAACACCAAACTTAAACTGTTGCTTGTCCTCAAGCAACTAGACAAATAAAATAGAAGACTAATAGGTTGAGAAGCAATAATATCTCAGAGTTTTTGAGTGAAGCTCAGATTCCAATTAGATGAGCGGGGCTAGTAGCTTTTTGCTTCCGAACAGTTTTGGCATCTCACTTTATCCATTGAAGCTCAGAGTGATTGGCATCTATAAGAACTTAGAATTCAGATAGTGTTATTGATTCTCCTATTTTAGTATGATGATTCTTGAACACAGCTATTTCATGAGTCTTGGCTGTGGCCCTAAGCACTTTGTTTTCCAGTATTACCACTGGATACATAAATGCCACAGACACATAATTGGGTGAACCCTTTGGATTGTGACTCAGCTTTGCTAAAGTCCCCAATTAGAGGTGTCCAGGGTTCTTAAGCACACTCTTCTTTTTGCTTTGGACCTTGACTTTAACCGCTCAGTCTCAAGTTCTCACTTGACACCTACACGCCACAAGCACATGGTTAGGGACAGCTTGGTTTAGCCGCTTAGACCAGGATTTTATTCCTTTAGGCCCTCCTATCCACTGATGCTCAAAGCCTTGGGATCCTTTTTATTTGCCCTTGCCTTTTGGTTTTAAGGGTTATTGGCTTTTTGCTCTTGCCTCTTGGTTTTAAGAGCTTTTGGCTTTTTCTGCTTGCTTTTTCTTTTTCTTTCTATTTTTTTTTCGCCTATTTTATTATATATATATATATTCTGCAAGCTTTGTTCTTTGCTGCTTTTTCTTGCTTCAAGAATCATTTTTATGATTTTTCAGATTATCAATAACATGTCTCATGTTCATCATTCTTTCAAGAGCCAACATATTTAACAGTCTTAAACAACAAATTCAAAAGACATATGCACTGTTCAAACATTCATTCAGAAGACAGAAAGCATTGCCACCACATGTTACTAATTAGAATTTTTCTTATTAAAAACTCGAAATTTTATTGCCTCTTATTCAAAAGATCTACTATTTTATTCATGTTTGCTGATGATGAGAAAAATAGACTATAACTTAATTGGGGATAAAATCAAAATAGACACTAATTACTACTAATGATCATGTAATGAAGACACAAACATAGATAAGCACTTAACATAGAGAAAACGAAAAACAGAGAAAGTAAGAACAAGGAACGAGTTCACCTTAGTGATGATGGCATTTACTTCTTGAGGAACCAATGATATTCTTGAGCTCTTTTATGTCTCTTCCTTGCTTTTGTGGCTTGATTCCTAGTGATTTTTGGTATTTCTATCCTCAGTTGCATCCCTTGAGGTATCTCAGGGATCTCTTGATTTGCAGCCACATGTTCTACCACTGAGCTATAGATCCTTCACATAACTGTTTTACCACACCAAACTTAGAATGTTGCTCGCCCTCGAGTAAAAGAAGAAGGAATAGATGAAGAAGAAGATGTGGAAAAAAAAACTAGGATTATGAGGAGGGAAGGTGGGGATCCTGTGGGGTCCACAGATCTTGAGGTGTCAAGGCATTTACATCCCTGCACCAATTTAGGCATGTAAAATGCCCTTGCACACAACTCTGGGCGTTCAGCGCCAGGTTGGTGCCCATTTTGGGCGTTCAACGCCCATTTACTAGCCATTTCTGGCGTTGAACGCCAGAACCATGCTTGTTCTGGGCGTTCAGCGCCAGGATGTTGCCCATTTTGGGCGTTCAGCGCCAGAACCATGCTCTGTTCTGGCGTTGAACGCCAGACAGGTGCTTCCTCCAGGGTGTGATTTTTCTTCTGCTGTTTTTGATTCTGTTTTCAATTTTTAATATTTATTTTATGACTCCACATGATCATGAACCTAATAAAACATGAAAAACCATGAAAATAAATAAAAATTGGGTTGCCTCCCAACAAGCGCTTCTTTAATGTCCTTAGCTGGACCTTGCTGAGCTTTTAATCTAGCTTCAACCTTGAGCACTCTTGCTCAACATTGTCTTCAAGATAGTGCTTGATTCTCTGTCCATTAACAATGAACTTCTTGTCAGAGTCAATATCTTTAAGCTCTACATAACCATATGGTGATACGCTTGTAATCACGTATGGTCCCCTCCACCAGAATTTCAATTTCCCGGGGAATAGCCTGAGTCTAGAGTTGAACAGCAGAACCTTCTGTCCTGGTTCAAAGATTCTGGATGACAGCTTTCTGTCATGCCACTTTTTTTATTTCTCTTTATAAAGCTTGGCATTTTCGAAAGCTGTGAATCTGAACTCCTCTAGCTCATTTAGCTGGAGCAATCTTTTTTCTCCTGCTAATTTGGCATCAAAGTTTAGGAATCTGGTTGCCCAGTAGGCCTTATGTTCCAGTTCCACGGGCAGGTGACATGCCTTACCATACACCAGTTGGTATGGAGAGGTCCCTATAGGGGTCTTGAATGCTGTTCTGTAAGCCCACAGAGCATCATCCAAGCTCCGTGCCCAATCCTTTCTACGGGTATTTACTGTCCGTTCTAGGATTCTCTTTAATTCTCTGTTAGAGACTTCAGCTTGCCCATTAGTTTGTGGATGATATGGAGTAGCCACCTTGTGGCGAATTCCATACCGAACCATGGCAGAGTAAAGCTGTTTATTGCAGAAGTGAGTGCCCCCATCACTGATTAGTACTCTAGGGACACCAAATCTGCTAAAGATATGTTTCTGGAGGAACTTCAGCACTGTCTTAGTATCATTGGTGGGTGTGCCAATGGCCTCAACCCATTTTGATACATAATCAACTGCCACCAGAATATAAGTGTTTGAGTATGATGGTGGGAAAGGTCCCATGAAGTCAATTCCCCATACGTCAAACAACTCAATCTCCAAGATTCCTTGTTGAGGCATGGCGTAACCATGAGGTAGATTGCCAGCTCTTTGGCAACTGTCACAGTTACGTACAAACTCTCGGAAATCTTTATAGAGTGTGGACCAATAGAAGCCACATTGGAGGACCTTGGTGGCTGTTCGCTCACCTCCGAAATGGCCTCCATATTGTGATCCATGGCAATGCCATAGGATCCTCTGTGCTTCTTCTCTAGGCACACACCTACGGATTATTCCGTCTGCACATCTCTTAAAGAGATAGGGTTCATCCCACAAGTAGTACTTTGCATCAGTGATTAATTTCTTCTTTTGTATCTTGTTATACTCTTTGGGTATGAACCTTGCAGCTTTATAGTTTGCAATATCGGCAAACCATGGTGTTTCCTGAATGACAAATAAATGCTCATCCGGAAAAGTCTCAGAGATCTCAAGAGAAGGGAGGGGCGTCCCTTCTACTGGCTCTATCCGGGACAGATGATCAGCCACTTGGTTCTCTGTCCCTTTTCTGTCTCTTATTTCTATATCAAACTCTTGCAGAAGCAACACCCATCTGATGAGCCTGGGTTTTGAATCCTGCTTTGTGAGTAGATATTTAAGAGCAGCATGATCAGTATACACAATCACTTTTGATCCTACTAAGTATGATCTGAACTTGTCAATGGCGTAAACCACTGCAAGTAATTCTTTTTCTGTGGTTGTGTAATTTTTATGAGCATCATTTAAAACGTGACTAGCATAATAAATGACATGCAGAAGCTTGTCATGCCTCTGTCCCAATACTGCACCAATGGCGTGATCACTGGCATCACACATTAGCTCAAATGGTAACGTCCAGTCTGGTGCAGAAATGACTGGTGCTGTGACCAGCTTAGCTTTCAGCGTTTCAAACGCCTGCAGGCACTCTGTGTCAAACACAAATGGCGTGTCAGCAGCTAGCAGATTGCTCAGAGGTTTTGAGATTTTTGAAAAATCCTTTATAAACCTCCTATAGAATCCTGCATGCCCCAGAAAGCTTCTGATTGCCTTAACATTGGCAGGTGGTGGTAATTTTTCAATTACCTCTATTTTTGCTTGATCTACCTCTATTCCCTTGTTTGAGATTTTATGTCCAAGGACAATCCCCTCAGTCACCATGAAGTGACATTTTTCCCAGTTTAAAACTAGGTTAGTCTCTTGGCATCTTTTCAGAACAAGTTTCAGGTGATCAAGACAGGAGCTGAATGAGTCTCCATATACTGAGAAGTCATCCATGAAGACTTCCAGAAATTTTTCCACCATATCAGAGAAAATAGAGAGCATGCATCTCTGGAAGGTTGCAGGCGCATTACATAGCCCAAATGGCATCCTTCTATAAGCAAACACTCCAGATGGACATGTGAATGCTGTTTTCTCTTGATCCTGGGGATCTACTGCAATCTGGTTATAGCCTGAGTAGCCATCTAAAAAGCAGTAATAATCATGACCTGCTAGTCTTTCTAGCATCTGGTCTATGAATGGTAAAGGAAAATGATCCTTTCTGGTGGCTGTATTGAGCCTTCTGTAGTCAATACACATGTGCCACCCTGTAACTGTTCTTGTAGAACCAGTTCATTTTTTTCATTATGAATCACTATCATGCCTCCCTTTTTTGGGACGACTTGGATAGGGCTCACCCAAGGGCTATCAGAAATAGGATAAATAATCCCAGCCTCTAGTAATTTGGTGACCTCTTTCTGCACCACTTCTTTCATGGCTGGATTTAGCCGCCTCTGTGGTTGAACCACTGGTTTGGCATTATCCTCCAATAAGATTTTGTGCATGCATCTAGCTGGGCTTATGCCCTTAAGGTCACCTATGGACCACCCAAGAGCTGTTTTGTGTGTCCTTAGCACTTGAATAAGTGCCTCCTCTTCCTGTGAATTTAAAGCAGAGCTTATGATCACTGGAAAAGTGTCACCTTCTCCCAAAAACGCATATTTCAAGGATGGTGGTAATGGCTTGAGCTCGGGTTTAGGAGGTTTTTCCTCTTCCAGAAGAAATTTCAAAGGCTCTTTCATGTCCTCTGAATCCTCTAAATCAGGCTGAACATCTTTAAAGATGTTTTCCAACTCTGATTCAAGACTCTCAGCCATGTTGATCTCTTCTACCAAAGAGTCAATAAGATCAACTTTCATGCAGTCTTTTGATGTGTCTGGATGCTGCATGGCTTTGACAGCGTTCAACTTGAATTCATCATCATTGACTCTCAGGGTTATTTCCCCCTGTTGGACGTCAATGAGGGATCGTCCAGTTTCTAGGAAGGGTCTTCCTAGAATGAGAGTAGCACTCTTGTGCTCCTCCATTTCCAGCACAACAAAGTCAGTGGGAAAGGCGAATGGCCCAACTCTGACAATCATGTCTTCAATCACGCCTGATGGATATTTAGTGGAACCATCAGCAAGTTGGAGACATATCCGGGTTGGTTTAACTTCTTCAGTTAAGCTGTCTTGGTGCAATTACCTTCTAATATGCATGGTATCAGAAAACTCCCAGGGTCTTTAAGCTTTTCAGGAAAGCTCTTTAGAATGACTGCACTGCATTCTTCAGTGAGGAGAACTCTTTCTGTTTCTCTCCAATCCTTTTTATGACTCAAGATCTCTTTCATGAACTTGGCATAAGAAGGTATTTGCTCAAGTGCTTCTACAAATGGAATCTTTATTTCAAGAGTCCTGAGATAATCTGCAAAGCGAGCAAATTGCTTATCCTGCTCCTCTTTCTGGAGTTTTTGAGGATAAGGTATCTTGGCTTTATATTCTTCAACCTTAGTTGCTGTAGGTTTATTGCCTACAGAAGTGGTTGGAGAAGCCTTTTTAGAGGGGTTGTTATCAGCATTTGTGTGTGTCTGATCCCTCACTGGCAATTGAGTGCCAGAGTTAGAAGCTGGAGTGAAACTGGACGCCAGCTCCTTGTCTGCTCCTGGCATTTGAACGCCAGAATTGTGCCCATTTTGGGCGTTCAGCGCCAGATCTTGCCCAGTTTGGGCGTTCAACGCCAGATCCTTGCCCATTTCTGGCGTTGAACGCCAGTTTTGCCTTGTTTCTGGCATTGAACGCCAGTTTTGGGCATGGTCTGGGCGTTCAGCGCCAGCCTTCCACCAATTTTCTGGCGTTTTAGTGCCAGAATTATTTTTTCCTGGGCTCTTATTGTCCTCAGGTGAATTTTGGGTGGTTTGCTCATTCCTTAGCTTTTTGCTGCCTTGAGGTGGGGTATTTAATGTTTTCCCACTTCTTAATTGAACTGCTTGGCATTCTTCTGTTATTTGTCTTGACAGCTGCTGCTTTGTTTGCTTAAACTGTTCTTCCATATGTATATTAGCCATCCTTGTCTCTTGTAGTCTATCTTTGAATTCGGCTAATTGCTTTGTTAGGAAGTCCAATTGCTGATTGAATTCAGCAGCTTGTTTCACAGGACTGAGTTCAGCAGTTGCTGTTTTAACCTCTTCTTTCATGGAAGGGTCACTGCTTAGGTACAGATGCTGATTCCTGGCAACTGTATCAATGAGCTCTTGAGCCCCTTCAATTGTCTTTCTCATGTGGATAGATCCACCAGCTAAGTAATCTAGAGACGTCTGAGCTCCTTCTGCAAGCCCATAGTAGAAGATGTCTAACTGAACCCACTCTGAAAACATTTCAGAGGGGCATTTTCTTAGCATCTCTCTGTATCTCTCCCAGGCATCATAAAGAGATTCATTATCTCCTTGTTTAAAGCCTTGGATATCCAGCCTTAGCTGTGTCATCCGTTTTGGGAAAAAGTATTGATTCAGGAATTTTTCTGTCAGCTGTTTCCATGTCCTTATGCTGGCCTTAGGTTGGTTATTTAACCACCTCTTAGCTTGATCTTTTACAGTAAATGGAAACAGTAATAGTCTGTAGACATCCTGATCTATTTCTTTATCATGTACTGTGTCAGCAATTTGTAAAAATTGTGCCAGAAACTCTGTAGGTTCTTCCTGTGGAAGACCGGAATACTGACAACTTTGCTGCACCATGATAATGAGCTGAGGATTCAACTCAAAGCTACTGACTCCAATGGAGGGTATGCAGATACTACTCCCATATGAAGCAGTAGAGGGGTTAGAATATGACCCCAGAGTCCTCCTGGACTGTTCATTTCCGCTTAGGTCCATGATGGAGAAAGGGAGATGATGTAAAATAGAGAAAATATTTTTATTTATTTATTTATTAATTTATTTCGAAAATAAAATAAAAATAAATAAAAGTGGGTGAAGATTTTCGAAAAATTGAGGAGAGAGAAAGTGGTTAGGAAGTTTAAAAAAAATCTGAATTTTAAAAATTGATTTTCGAAAAAGATGCTTTAAAATAGAGAGAAAAGATATTTTTAAATTTTAAGAAGAGAGAGAAAAACAATAAAATAGCACAAGATTTAAAATTTTTAGATCTAATGCTCCTTGTTTTCGAAAATTTTTGGGGGAAAAACACCAAGGAACACCAAACTTAAAAATTTTAAGATCAAGACACAAGGAAAACTCAAGAACACTTTGAAGACTCACAAGAACACAAGAACACAAAGGAAGAACACCAAAATAAATTTTTGAAAAAAAAAATTTTTTTTGAAAAATCAACAAGAAAACACCAAACTTAAAGTTTGGTACAGGATTTAATAGAAAAAAATATTTTTGAAAAAGATTTTAAAAATATGATAGCCAATTAACCATGAACATAAACACCACGTTCTAACTAATTGAGCTATAAATTTAAAGTGTTTTAACAAGGGATAAATAATAAAAGACTCTAAACCAAAAAAGAAAATTTTTTCCTAATCTAAGCAACAAAATAAACCGTTAGTTATCCAAACACGAACAATCCCCAGCAACGGCGCCAAAAACTTGGTGCACAAATTGTGAATCACACTTTTCACAACTCGTACCACTTACCAGCAAGTGCACTGGGTCGTCCAAGTAATACCTTACGTGAGTAAGGGTCGAATCCCACGGAGATTGTTGGTTTGAAGCAATCTATGGTTATCTTGTAAATCTTAGTCAGGAAGTCAGTTATGTTTATCATTTGAATTGCGAATAACCAAGAGAGCATAAATTAAAGGTTACTTGTTATGCAGTAATGGAGAATATGTTGGAGTTTTGGAGATGCTTTGTCTTCTGAATCTCTGCTTTCCTCTATCTTCTGATTCACGCATGAACGTCCTCCCATGGAAAGCTGTATGTAGGGGGTCATCATCGTCAATGGCTACATCCCATCCTCTCAGTGAAGAATATGCTCACATGCTCTGTCACAGCACGGCTAATCATCTGTCGGTTCTCGATCATACTGGAATAGGATTCTTTATCCTTTTGCGTCTGTCACTAACGCCCAGCACTCGCGAGTTTGAAGCTCGTCACAGTCATTCGATCATTGAATCCTACTCGGAATACCACAGACAAGGTTTAGACTTTCTGGATTCTCATGAATGCCGCCATCAGTTCTAGCTTATACCACGAAGATTCTAATTAAGAGATCTAAGAGATACTCATTCAATCTGATATAGAACAGAGGTGGTTGTCAGGCACACGTTCATGGGTTGAAGAAGGTGATGAGTGTCACGAATCATCACCTTCATCACAGTTAAGCGCGAATGAACATCTTAGGTAGGAACAAGCGTGTTTGAATGGAAAACAGAAATACTTGCATTAATTCATCGAGACACAGCAGAGCTCCTCACCCCCCAACAATGGGATTTAGAGACTCATGCCGTCAAAGAGTACAAAGTTTTGATCTAAAATGTCATGAGATGCAAAATAAGTCTCTAAAAGTTGTTTAAATACTAAACTAGTAGCCTAGGTTTACAAAAAATGAGTAAACTATGATGGATGATGCAGAGATCCACTTCTGGGGCCCACTTGGTGTGTGCTGGGGCTGAGATTTAAGCAATTCACGTGCAGAGGCCATTTGTGGAGTTGAACGCCAGTTTTTGTGCCAGTTTGGGCGTTCAACTCCAGCTTTTGATCCTTTTCTGGCGCTGGACGCCAGAATTTGGCAGAGAACTGGCGTTGAAAGCCAGTTTACGTCATCTATCCTTGTGCAAAGCATGAACTATTATATATTGCTGGAAAGCCCTAGATGTCTACTTTCCAACGCAATTGGAAGCATGCCATTTCGAGTTCTGTAGCTCCAGAAAATCCACTTTGAGTGCAGGGAGGTCAGAATTCAACAGCATCAGTAGTCCTTTTTCAGCCTGAATCAGATTTTTGCTCAGCTCCCTCAATTTCAGCCAGAAAAATACCTGAAATTACAAAAAAATATACAACTCATAGTAAAGTCCAGAAATATGAATTTTTCCTAAAAACTAACGAAAATAAACTAAAAACTAACTAAAATATACTAAAAACTATATGAAATTAACCCCAAAAAGCGTATAAAATATCCGCTCATCAGTAACAAATCTCAAAACAATGGCCATTTACTCCTTTTTAGATTCATCTCTAGCTTCATCAACAATAATACAAAATTTGTCATCTCCAATCTCTTTTCTAATTGAATTTCTCACCTTAGTAGCAAGAATATGTAGAATTTCTTTTTGGACATCATTTGAAGTATACTTAGCATTTTTTGGAGCATTTTCCAAAACATTCTTTTCCACTCTTTCATTGTAAGATCCCAAAAATTTTAACATTTCCAAAAAGTTACCTCTGTTGCTTGAACTTTGGCTTTCATCATGTCCTCTGTATGCACAACCTTGAAATGTCAACCATCTAATGCAATCTATAGATGCTCCTAGTCGAATTCGATTCTTTTCAATCTCTTCTGATGTTTGCTTATGAAGAAGTCTGTCAATATGTTGTGATTGTTTCATCAAATCTCACATGATTTCAGCGCCTTATGATGGAATGAGTTAGGACCTTTGCCAATGTGATTCAAAAGAGCACATTTTTTCCATTATTTACTTTCTTCCAATTCCTGAAACCATTCTCAATAAAAGCATTTGAACCCGTATTGATTGAAGGTTCCTTAGCAAAAAGAAAGCACGGAAAACAATATATAGCATCATCTTCTATAGAATATTCTAACCAAGATGGGAACAATTTAAACCATGAAGCTTGAAAGCGACGATGACTTTTATCACCAGAAAATGGATAATTATCAAGAATTGGTTGATTTGGCCCAACTTTAATATAAGCTCGACGGATTTCATCTCTTTTATTTGGAGGAAACTTTCAAATCATTGGTCGCATTCCAAGATCTCTTTCCAAACGAAAAACATCCAGTTGATTTGGAAGAAGTCATGGACGCTTTGAGCTATTCAATGAAGAACCTGAAGTAATGAAATTTGATGACCCCTCAAGTATTGGAGTAGTAATAGTAGAAGCATCTTCATTCTCTTGATCTTTTCTTTTAAAAAATGTATCAATGGTTTTGAACTTACTCATAATTCAAATGGCCAAATAAGTTCCTCTAAAAATATATTTAGCAAAAAGTGTAAATTACAGTCTAAATCTTTATAAAATATAAAAATTATATTTCAATTTAAAATAAAATATTAAAATTCAGAACAATAATACTAACATCCTAGTATAAATAATATAAAATTGTAATTAAATAGATAACTAATAAAAAAAATTAAATATACAAACTAACATATAATAACATAAACTTAATTAACAAATAATAATAAATTAACTAATTAAGTAAATAACTAAATATATAAAAAATAAATAACTAAATATATAAAAAAGAATAAAAATAGAACCTTTTTTGAGAAAGAGGAGTGAAAAATCACTTGTTAAACTATTATCTTTTTTTTTTTTAATCTGCAAAAAACAAAAAAAAAAGAGTCAAAGAGATAAAATTGTAAAAGATAAGAAGATTAAAGAGATAAAGAAGAAGAAGAATAGAAAAAATTGTTACCTAAAATTTTGGAAAGCCAAAGCGAGAAGGGAAAAAGAGAGAGACTGGTTGTTTGCTGGGAAATAAAAAAAGAGGATGGGGAAAACTGATTGTACGTTGGGAAATAAAAAAAGGGATAGGGGTTGAAAAATAGAAAAAGGGATAAGAAATGGGCTATTAGGCTGGGTTTTTTTTAGGAATTAAAGGGGGAGGGTTGGAAAAGATAGAACAAAAAGAGAGGGGGCTGGAAAATAAAGAAAGGGGGGACTAGACTAATTTTTTTTTTAAATAAAAACTAAAATTTTGGGGGGCCATTGCCCCCCTTTACTTATATGTACCTGCGCCCCTGTTCGTACTCCCAGAACCGTTACCCCAACCAATTACTAGATATAGTCATTGGTTTGCTTCGAGTTGGCCCAATTATCCATTGGTTCCATAACCAATTTAATTTGTTCTGACGGGTAATCGGGTACCCGCAACCCGTGCTCACTCCTACACGTATGGCAAGTGCTTCATAATATTAGTGATTAATGATATATAATAATTATCAGTAGTATCAGATGAATTTCAATTGACACACAAATGAACCAAAATTAATTCACAAATAAACTGAAATAAACTAAAAAATAAACCGAAATTATTTAATGATGACACCAGAAAAAATCAGAAACACTAAAGATGTTAGCAAAATGTTGGTGATGACAATAACGAAAGAACCTACATGCGCAAATTTTGCTAATGAAAGGGAAGAAGAAGAAGGGAAGAAGAAGAACCTGCATGCGCTAATTTGAAAGAAGAAGAAGAGGAAGGAGGAGGAGGAGAAAACAGAGAAGGAGAAGACGAAGACGAAAAAAGATATGTTTTGCGTTATTAAAATACGCGTGTGATATACGTTGATGTGATGATGGTAATTTTTGTTGAGTTTAGACCAACTTGGTTGGACTTGATTGTCAAAAATACTTGAATGTGTAGCTGAACTATAAAAAAATATTATAAAAATTTTGTTATAATAAAAGATTAATATAAATATAAATGAAGCGATAACTTATTCATGTATTTTATGATGAATATCATTAACTATTTGCACAAATATTTTCGGATTTTTTTTATCCAAATTGTTGAATTTGAAAAAACAAAAAAATAATTTAATGATGACCAACATTATAATTATGGGTTAAAAGCCAAAAAATGTAGTTCATATATATGTTTATTATGCAGAAAATAAAATGTTTAAAAACAGGCTCAAAATTTCTTTTACAGTACTAATTCTCTTCTCAAACCTATAACTAATATAATATGACCAACTTTCTAACCAAGTATTCTCTTTTCTCTTCTATCCATAACCTACATGACTAACCCTAAATTAAAAAATAAAGAGAAATTTTACAAATAAAAAGGGACGCTCAGAATGGGTTCAAACTTTGAGAAAAAGTGAATTACTGAGTCTTGACATTGAAAAGAAAAGAGAGAGAAAAATCAAGATTTCGAGCTAAAAAGTAAAATCAAATCTGATTTGATTTAGAGGCAAATCAAAGAAGAAAGCTACCATCTTTATGCAATATCTCTAATTTGTTGAAGCTGTCATCTTTCTGCTACCCATTCTTGGCTAAGAAGAAAAGGAAAATGAAGGTTTCTCTTCTCTGCTGTAAATCAAAGATCAAAAATAAAATTTGGAGCCAAACAATGGATCAATGGTTCAAATCTTTGAAGTCAAAAGAAAAAGAAAGAAAGAAAAGTTGCTAAGTAAAGATTCATGCCAACTCTAATCATTGTTGCTGTCCTATTTCTCCTCTACGTCTCTGCTCTGATTTTAGAGAAGAAGAACAAAGTCAAAGATGTTCAACCAAACTCAAGTTTTAGAAGCTTTACTCTTCTTTAAAAAAGTAAATGGCCATAATTTGAAGCAAGGAGAGAGAGCACACTATTTGGGTCTTCATAGCTCTTAAGCTATACCTTCTTCTCCTTTATGGTTTTATATTGAATTTTCTATTCTTCAGTTTTATCTCTCTTTATTTCTTATCAATGAAAAAAGACATTATGTGAGGTATCAGTAAAAGTCATTGAGAGAAAAGGCAAAAAGAGTAATCTTAGAGAAAAGCCATAAAATTATGCCAAACTCTTTTGTATGTATTTCTGTTTTAATTTGTATTCATGATCCTGAAAAGATTCTCTTACTAAGTTGGGTGAACATTTAGTGGTTGAAAGTTTAGAAAGTGAACCTAGCCAAATCAAGCTTGGATAGAAGTTTGATTTGTCCCTGATAGGATTGGTAGAATCCTTGGGAATTGGTGTTTGTGATCTTTGAGAAAGATGGTGAAAATTCCACCACAATTGTGGTAGAGGCTGAATGTAGGCCACATTACATAAGGTGGTTGAATCAGTGTATATGACTGTGTCATTTTCTTTTCTCTGTGCTGTTTCTGTTTTCATTTGATATGAGACAAAATGAAAATGTCTCCTACATATTCCATCTCATAAAAGTCACAGCAACTCAGAATATTCAAAAGTAACTGGTTTGTTCTGTTACTGATCAATCATTGAGACAAAACAAAATTGTCTCCTGCATAATCAACATTGCAGACTCAAAAGCAACTCTAATTTAAATTTGTTTTAAAGTTAAAATATACAAATTTAAAAAAAATCATAGATTTAACCTTCTTTCTTTAGAACATTAAGAACCTTCACAAATAAAATAAAAATACTCTATTATCATAATTAACTTTTATTATAAATTATTAGGGTATAAAATTTTAAGATTTTCACATGATATCCTACCACTTATAACAATTTAGAGCTAATATGGAATGCTCAACTAATCCGTGACACCATACTAAGATCTAGTAGGAATTATTTTGAAACTACAAAATTCTTTGTCCTATCACGATTTAGCATAAAATTTAATATCCAAGAAGATGCCTTGTGAAATTTGCTTGAATAAAATGATGTAATTCTTAATCCATGCTGACTTACCATTAGTATAAACGACTTGCAAAAGCACCCACTTGAATATTAAGTCACATGCTAATTATGGTAAGAAGAGAATTACTGTGACTGTATTTTAGGATGACTCCAACTAAATCTTTTCATGATGTCACAATTTGTTTGTTTTTTTTTTTTTTTTTGTAACAAGGAAGGGGGTCGAAGAACCCAAAGAGATAAAAAAAACTAACTAAATCCCTTTATAAGGGGAATACCAAACATATCTCTAACAATAAAGAAAGTAGTATCTTAGGGAATAACGTCAAAAAGGTGAAGGCCAAAGTGAAGATTTTAACCTTTTTTATTAGGTTATCAGCATCGAAGTTTGCCTCTTTAAGAGAGTGTGACCAAGTAATAATGTTCTACACTTGACTAGCTAGTATAGCAATGTCATCAAGGAGAAGAGTAAAGGAGTGAGAAGAGTTATGTCCCTTCTTGATAAAATTGAAGGCTGAAGCAGAATCATATTCGGCCTCTAAATAAGCGATATTATTAACAATTACAATCTAAAGACCACGAATAATGTCTTAGAGCTCAACGTACATAATCGAACAGCTTCCAAAGTTGCAAGTAAATCCTTTTATAAAATGACTCAAGTGATTCCTGAGAATACCACCACAGACTGCGGTGTTCGATTAATAAAAAAAAGATCCATCCACATTCAGTTTAGTAACATTCTCTAATGGTGGTTTTCAAGTAATGAGAATCTCTTCAAAGTTTCTTAGCATATCTTGAAGCAAAGTAGCTCTCGTTATTTTGTTAATCTCTTCAAAGCGAGCTTTGATCTATTCTCATCTAGGCCGAATAGGGGTGTTGTCTCCCTCAAAGATGAATCTATTCTGGAAGTACTAAATGAAAAAGATCGAGACGCCAAAGAGGCAAGACCACTCACCCTTTGAAGTCAGATTCTGGAAAAGCCAATCATGCAGATTAAGATGGAAGAAATTATTTAGTCCCGGAAAAGCCAGATACATATAGCAAAGGGACAATCACGAAGAACATGAAGAGTAGTTTTGTCATAGGCAAAACATCTTCGGGCAGGTTGCATCAAGATTCATGTGTCTTCTTTTCCTTTCAAAATTTGTGAGGATAGCGTTATGTGATATAAGCTAAAGAAAGGTCCGAATGCGTTCAGGACCCTTCCATTGCCATATCAACTTGTGAACTCTGCTGCTGCTGCCTTCTTCACCATTTATCTTTTGGTAAGCCATTCTGAGCTTGAAGGAACCATGAGATGAGGGATTTCAAGCAATGTGATAATCCTTTTTCCACGGGAAAGGAGGGGATATAGCCAAAATTCTTTGGATCAGCTTGTCCGGCAGTCAAGTAGTGAGTTTGTTGTGATCCCAACTTCCTGAAATAGTTAAAAAATTATTTAGATTATCTTCCAAATTAATTGACATACTCACCTGGTTAGCATACATCAAAAGAGAACCCATGTTATGCACCCAATTTTCCTTCCAAAATTTAGTTTTGGAACCATTCCCTATGCGCCATATATGATTTTGCTGAACATTAACCCAAGACTTGCGGACACTCTTCCAAAGGTTAGACTCATTCTTTCTTCTTTCAACAACCGGAATAATGTCAGACCCACAACCATATTTAGCCCTAAGATTTTTTTTTCCAAAGAGAATCCCTCCTATCAATGGGATTCCATCCGACTTTTGTCATAAAGGCATAATTTATTTTATTGATATGGCGAATGTCAAGCCCTCCTAACTTCTTAGAGGTACAAACTTTGTTCGAGTTGAGAAGGTGAATTTTTCTTGAATAGTCTGTGTCTCCCCAAAGGAAAATCATGTATTTATGATCAATCAAATTACAAGTAGATGACAGAAGTAAAGCTAATTGCATGGTATAATAAGGAATAGAGGAAAGAACATATTTCACCAAAGTACATCGCCCCGCAAAGAAAAGGGAAGCTGCTTTCCAAGAGTTCAGTCTAGAATTTATCTTATTAATGATGTTACCATAGGTATGTCTCGAGACTTGGAGTGGAGCAGGGAAACACCCAAATACTTCCCTAGGTCATCTGTTCTTGAAAAATGTAAGGTGTTGCTAATTTTGGTTCTGACATTGTGACTTACATTCTTTGAGAAGAAAATTCGGGTCTTATCTTGACTGACTTTCTGATCGGAGCTAACACAAAAGGCATCCGTACATTTTTTAATAATATCAGCTTGCTCTAAGTTAACTTTTGCGAAAAGAATAAGGTCATCATCGAAGCATAAATGGGAGAGATCAGGGGCACTCCTTTTAAGATGGATAGGTTTCCAAAAACCATGGTGGACCGCAACATTGATGAATGCGATAGACACTCAATGCATGAAATAAAGATGTACGGAGAGATAGAATCTCCTTGACGAACGCCTCTAGAAGGGGAGAATTTATCAAGCTCTTCTCCATTCCAAATGACTCTCATTTTAGCAAAGGTGATGCAGCAGTGGATCAAATAAATGATGTGAGGAGGAATCCCTACGTCTAAGAGAGTGTCGTAAATGAAACTCTACTTGAATCTGTCATAGGCTTTTTCCAGATCGATCTTGATGGCCATCCAGCCTTTAGGTCCCTTTTTATTCCTCATAGAGTGAATAATCTCCTGAGTTATGATAATTTGTTTGTGCTATGTCTTCCAAGAACAAAGCTACATTGAGTAGGAGCAATGAGCATTTCCATGACTTTTCAAAACTGATTAGCAATGATTTTAATAACCACTTTGTAGATTGCATAAGCTGATGGGGCGCATCTGCTGTAGATTAGTGACCTGTTCAATTTTGGGAATAAGAGTTATCAAGGTTTCATTAAGTTCCTCAATCTTCTCAATATTATCAAAAATTTTGAGCACCAACAAGCACTACTCGATCCCATTGACTTTTATAGAAAATCAATTGTAATTCGTATCTGCTTAGGACTTTGAAGCTCCCCATACAAAAGACCGCATCCTTGGTTTCAAACTCCGAAATATTCTTACCAATAAAATTGAGATCCTCTGCACTAAGGGATGGAAAAAATTATTGAGAACATAAGGAACATCAGAGAGAAAATCATTATATAATTCAACCAAAAAAAATTAAAAATCATATTCTCATAGATATTACTATCATGTATAAGATTACCATTAGAATCAAGGAGAGATATCACCTTATTTTTTCTTCTTTTAGTCATAGTTGAACCATGATAGAATTCTGATAAGACTACCACGATTTAATTACATGATATACTACTAAATTTTTTATACAAGTTATAATACCAACTTTTAGTAGGAATCGATGATTGTGCATTTTTTTGCTACTAAATCACTATCATGTGTAGAATATTGTATGAAAATCTTGACCCTACCTACTATGTAACAGTTTATATAATAGAAAAAATGACAAATTTTATAATATAAAAAAGAATAAACTACCATTTTTATCGATGAAAGTTGAAGATGCTAACATATCTATCCATAGAAGATGAAAATTACCATTTGTATTCATAAAAGATTAACTTTTGCAAGAAAAATTATCCAAATCCTAAAAAATTAAATAAAATTTTTGAATTATTCTCTAATCTCACCACTACACTAGCACCTACCCTCCATTTACCACCACTGCCTTCTTTTTCATAGTCACCATCACCACCACTAACACCTCAGATTTTTTTTTTAAATTCAATAATATCAAATTCTTCAAAGTCAACAACATCCACAAAAAGATTCATATTTTTTTGAAAAAAATTGAAAACATTCATCAAATTTAGGGACAAAGAGACGAGCGAGACACAGAGAGAAGCAGAGGCAGTAAGGTCCATGCTTCACCATTACTATCACCGGAGAAGGTTGTCTCCTTGAGAGACGCTGTTTGCTACATCCGATGACCCTTCTTGTTCTCTTTCACAACAAAGGCAGAGTCATGGCAGAAAACATGGAGAAGGTGGTTGCAGCAGCAGCGATGTAGGGAGGGGAACAACTCAGCAATGACCTCCTTTAGTTAGGACAGAAATCACTGCGGGAGTCATTGCCATTTTCTCGCGATCTTTAGCTCGCAGAGTCATGGTAGAGCATGGAGAAGGTAGTTGCAACAGCAGTGACGTAGGGTGGAGAGCAGCTCGGTGGTGTCCTCATTCAGTCATGATGAAAACTACTGCAGGAGCACCTCTGTCATTACTATCTCCTCGCGATCTTCATATATATATATATATATATATCTCCTCGGTTTTAACAATTCTGCCTCAATTCCTCGTCAACTCGCGACGGCGACAGTGGTGATAGTGGCTTTTTGCGCCTTTGCCTCTTCTTTCCCTCTTCTCTTTCGATTTTTTTTCTTCCTCCGAGTGAATGATTGGAAAATAAATTGGGGTAAAAGATTTTAGCTTTGAGTGGGTTGTGACACAGGGAGAGAACTATAGATAAAGAATTGAAGAGGATGAGACTCACCAAAGATAGTTTAAAATTTTTATTTAATTATTTAGGATTTGGGTAATTTTGTTTGTAAAAACTAATCTTTCACAGGTACAAATGGTAATTTTCATCTTCTATGAATAGATATGTCAGCGTTTTTAAATTTCATAGATAGAAATAGTAGTTTACTCTATAAAAAATAAGTTAAAAATTCAATATTTTTCACTAGCAAGCATTTCTTAATCTGACTATTAGGCATATAAAATGGATGAAAAATGCGATAAACACCGTCCACAAACTTCAAAAAATATCATTTTTTAAAAAAAAATTGATAATAAGTCATTTAAAATTTTTAAAAAATAATAGATGATTAACATTTTTTTGTCTTATATTTAAACCAATATTAATTAATTTTTTTTCAACTAAAGATATTGGTATATATCATTATCTATTACCAAAATATTTTATTTTAATGTAATTTTGTATGGATGTGCTAATATCTCACGTGTTCGTCTGGTATTAAAAGCTAGCTGTCTCGAAAGGCATTTCAATGAATGGTTGGAGCCATTCAGGCAGGGGTAACATCAAAAATAATGATGAGGGCCCCAAAATTCATATTGAGAAGAGTTTGTGTTTAGTAGAATTTGTTGTCGCCTTGTCGGTCAATTCTTCTAATTTATCTTTTGTTTTAAGGTTTAAATTTTTTAAAATGATTTATTTTTATATTTTTTAAATTAAATATTAATTTTTAATATGTTTTGATGAGTTAGACAGTATTTTTTAAATACTATAGCAATTATTTTTATTGTTCTTGATCAATATCTATAATCATAAGTCTAATTTTTTTAGTTTAATAATTTAATAATATTTTTTAAATTATATTTTTAAATATTATTAACTAATTATTAAAAAAATAATAAATTTTACTGATTATTTAATATTTGTCATTTATATTTTTAGCAATTAGGAGGTGACAACATGTAAAAGGTGGGATTCAAATTTTCAATAGCATTGGTATTTATTTATTTATTTTTGGTCGATAAATTGAACAATCCTTAATCCTAAATTACACACTCACCCATACACACGTATAATATTTTTTTTTTATCAAATTTGCACTACATGAAATTTGAACCAAAAATCTTCTGATAAAAAAAAGAAACATATGCCATTTGAGCTAAAGGTCAATAGTCATTGGAATTTATTTAAACATTCTTGCAGTGTCTCTTTTTTTGGGGATCATGACAAACATAAGCATTTAGCAAACTGAAAGGCCCATTATGACACACAAATGGGCTACTTGTAGAGGTAATTGTGTCAACCGCCTCCGATTCAGGAAAAATAAAGCTGTTGTCTTGTTCATGACCAAAAACAGAGTCGTTGTCTTGACAGAAAATAAAACACGCAAGATTTTGGTATACTTCGTGTATGTCTTATAACAAATACATCCGAGTTCAAGATATTAGGAATTTTTTTTCTATAGTAAAATAAAAAAATTATCTTAAATTTTGGAATATATATTTTTTTTAGAATTTTAGCTAAGTTTGCCGCATTCAGGCAAACTTTATTATTTTTATAAGGTTCGTAGTATTTTATGACAAATTTTACTAGCTATCTCCATAAATATTAGACTAGATAAGAAGAAAAATTAAAAAATTGACAATAATATCTATTATCATAATGTCTAAAAATATATAAGAGTATATAAGAATATATAGTAATAAGCTGTATTTAACAATGATATAGTAAAAAGTATGAAAACAGTTGAAGAATATATATTTTTTCCAAATTAAAATCACACAAGTAGATGGGTGAGGAGCATAGAAATTTGAAAAAGTTCACCAACGCATGCGGCAAACTTATACAAAAAGAAAAGTTGGATTTTAAAATATAAAGTTGGATTAATTTTTTTAAAAAAATATTTTTAAAAAAATTTTACAATAGAAAAAATTCCCAAGATATTAGTATATGATAGTCTAGAGAATATCCTTCTCATATTTTAGAGCATATCAAACCTAATTCAGTGTATTCTACTTAACAAAATTTTTCCATCTTCATTCCTACTCGCTGCCACTCATGTTTCTACTATTGTTTTGGTTATAATTAAACCAAAATGTCTCGCGCACTTGTCGTGTCAATTCATTATTACTATAACAAAATTTTAAGAGATTAGAATGGTTTTGTCGTATTTAATTTTGCTCAATCAATATTTATATATATTTTTTAATTGAAGTATATTGTTTAATAAGTTTTCTTTTTTACATACAATAAGTCAACAAAAAATCGAAAAAAAAACTTACTATAAATATCACATACATGTTAATGACACTTTTATAGATATATTAGGTGATATTTTAAAAATTATTTATTTATTTTCAAGAATATATATATATATATATATATATATATATATATATATATAGAGAGAGAGAGAGAGATGAATTATACGGTACAAATTTAAGTTTATAGAGATACTCATAACATAATTTTTTTTGCAACACGTGTACAATTTTATGTTATGCCGGGGAAGCAGCTCGACAAGTTACGATGGTCTATAAAATTGGCGGTTTGGATAGGCACAAGGAAAGGAAACTTATTCATGTTGCACCCTTCTCTAGGCTCAAGAATTTGAATATGAGAAAGACGGTGGTGATTTGGCCAGAAATAGGAGAATAATGTGTATTATTACTCCTTGGTGAACGTCTGAGATGTATGGTCAACACGCAGGGGGCGTGTTACCTGCTACACGCAGGGGACGTGAAGAAACGTGGCACCATCTCATTGATTGGAGCTGGAATCACACGGGGGGCGTGATGACTCAGCACGGGGTGCGCGAGATGATGTGGCAGAGCATGACTGGCGGACTCGGGTATTACGTGGGGGGCGTGATGAGTCAGCACGGGGGGCGTGCTGACACGTGACAAAACGTGATTGGCTGAGGCAGGCAGCACGTGGGGGGCGTGATGAATGCTCCCCTCTATATAAGGCAGAGCTCGACACCATTTACATTCTGAGTAAGAGTGTGTGAGTGTTCTTTGAGTGTGTTGGTAGTGTAATGCAGGGTACCGTAAACTTGGTGGTGTATCGCAACGGTGAGATAATACGTAATACTCATGAGGGAGTGAAGTTTGTCTGCCAGAATCTGTTTTCATTTGTGGTTCTATGCACCATGATGTTAATGGAGCTTCAGAACGGTCTCTGTCAAAGCATGGAGAACGGTACGTCTATGAGAGTGAGCAGAATTTTGTACCGAAATCCAGTTGTAGTTTTTGGTGGTCTAATACAGTTTGATACCATGCCAATCACTGACGAAGGGAGTATGCAGAATATGTTTCAAATTCACCGACAGACTCAGATGCGACAGCCACAGATTGAGCTGTATGTTGAGTTTGAAATCGTAGAAGCAGAAGGGATTCAAAATGTTTTAGATATAGAGGATGATAGAGCTGCAGTGTACGAGGGAATGAATAGTGATAGCGAAGAGGACTTCGAAGCCACTTATGAAGCCGGCGACGAAGACGAGGATGGTGATGTGGGAGTTGAGACAGTAGCGGAGAATATAGTGGTTCATCCTTCGAGTAGTCAACCGATGAACGTGCCACCTTTTATGCGTGAGTTGGATCTCGACGCCATGCATGCACCATAATTTCCGGAATATGCAAACATAGGTACGTGATGACTGAATAATACGCTTTTGTTAATTGATACTTTGGATTGATTAATGAACGATGATTTCTGCTTTCTGTAGGCATTGTTGATCCTGAGGATGGAGAGTTCTGGATTGGAATGGAATACAGCTCTAGAAATTCGGTCGTGGCAGCAATTAGAAGTTACACTATCAGGTGGATTTCGCTCCGTCCATAGGTCATACGGGTGACCTGGAGTTGAGTCATCCACACCCGGAGCGGCCGAACCACCTGCCTCTGCCGGAGCAGATGCACCGGGGTTGTACTCATCAACAACTGTGTATGCCCGTTGAAGGAAACCACTATCACATGACGCAGTCGCTGACGTGTGGTCGGAAGCATGACCCCGCAAACCATGGCCCGCACCTACTGATGCCCCATGTGGAGCAGCTGACCCTGACGGTGAATGCATAGCGCTAAAATCTGACCAACCACCCAAACTAGCGTTGGCCCAATTCTGTGGTTGCTGGTCTCCGTGACCACCAACGGAAAAGTCAAACCAATCATGACCGGCTGGAATCGTAAGTATAGGCTGATGAGAGTGCTGAGCGTGGTGGCTGTGATGAGAGTGCTGATGGTGGTGGCTGCCCTGAGAATGCTGGCTGTGCTGATCGTGGTGGCTGCCCTGAGAGTGATAGCTACCATGACTGTGCTCCGGTTGCTGTGGTACATAATATGGAAACGGCTCAAACACTGCATGCTGAGGTGGCTGTGGCTGCTGAGGAACGTACTCCTGTGGTGCAAGTGGCTGTGGTGCAGGTGGTTGTGGATGCTGAGAAACGTACTCCGACAATCTCAGCATATGCCCGAATGAGCCCACGTACCAATCCCGATACTCCATCGTCGGGATAAAGTCCTAGGTCGGAAGGGGGGTGCAGATCCCACAACCGAGTGTTTCGCCTATTGCCCCACTACCCTATCCATGCACCATGCAAAATTGTCCAGTCATGAAGCTGCACTCCGCGAAGAGTCATGCAATGCAGGTCCAGTGGAATCTCCCTTGCTTGTCGCGGGGGAGGTTGTGCATACCCAAACTGACGCATCACTTGGTCCACAGGGTGCCATTCGAAGCACTCAAACGACAACAACGGAGCAACGGTGTCACACACATCAAGATGTCCGTGTAACTCGTCGGGTATGATCAATTCGTCGTACGACTGCCACTCAAACTGCCACACATAATCCGTATGTTAGAACCGTAACATTAATATTTGGAAATAGGAATCACAAGAACCATAAATGTTTACCTCCTGCATGTAATCTATATCATGCCTAAATCTCGTTACAGTCTTCGATAGCCACGCTGTGGTGCGCTCCGTGTGACTCCACCTGAAACATGATTCATTGAAAAGATTTACATAAGTGACCCTAAATCAAACATGCATCGAGAATATAACGCAAGTCTAAAATAAGATTTATTACCTCTTTACAACTGGTATCTCAGCCGGTGGAAGGGTGTGTCTCGGTACGGGCGCAATACACGGCATTCGCTTCCATGCCCAAACAAACAACAGATTAAGAGGTCCATCCATCTCCTTTGTATCAAATCGTGATGCACGGCATAATGCTCTATAAAGATGTGCGAGACATGCTGACCCCAAACTATAAGTATGGATCCGCTCGAAATCGCGAAACAACAGTAGATACTTTGCGTGGGAGTATGCGGTCGACTTATCGGCGAATAGGGTTGACCCTAACAAACAAAAGATCTGACATTTGACGTATCTCCTAATAGAATCCTCAGAGTCTAACGGCTCCGCGTCTCTGACACGTCGAACTCAAGCCAGCTTTATATACGATTTTGAAGAATTACTGAGTTCTGGTTCACGACCGAATATCGCGAAACTCTGGCTTCGCACGAAGTCGGCACTACTATCTGTCCATCCACTCACAGGCTCTCTGTCAATGGGTAGGCCAAATATATGAGCAACATCTTCCAATGTCACTGTAACCTCACCTACCGGCAATACGAAGGTGTGAGTTTCTGGCCTCCACCTTTCAACCAGAGCAGCTAATAACGGGTGAAATCCTCGTATCACCCCAATTTTTGAGACGTGGTAGAATCCCGTGGCGCGTAGGTAATTTTCCACCATCGGATTCCACGTCTGTGGCGGATCCAGTTTACGCACCAACAAATTCCTGTTAGGCTGCATCAAAAAAAATTTGTTAGTTTAAATAATTTATAGGGCATTTTACTCAAATAAAATATTTGAAAGGATTCTTTACTCAAATACAACATTTGCCATTCGTTTACATGATGGTTCTGTTTTATTATTATTATTATGTAAACCATGGTAGGTAACCACGGTTTTCAATTTAAACATAAACCGTGGGAGGTAGGAACGGTTTACTTGTAGGAAACGTTGAGCATAAACCGCAGTTGCTTACCAGGGAATATGCATGAAAAAGTTTGGTAGAAACCGTGGGTGGTCACCACGGTTTATGAGGAAACATTGTGAGTATAAAACCTGTTGGCTACCACGATTTATGCTTTGAGTAATATAAAATTATGTGACAAACGAATAATATTAAATTAATTAATTTTTTTACAATATAATTTAAAAAATTAATAAATGTCAATCAAGTACTCTATATAATTAAATATCAAATTCAATACTCTACATAATTAATAGTTTAGATAGTTTAGGAAATTAATATATTAATGTTTTTAAACAAACTTTCTTGCATCTTTTATATATATATATATATATATATATATATGCCAATCAAATAAATTGGCCAATATTCAAAACAAATAATATTGTAGTAGACAAAATTAATAATTTAATTTAGTTTCAAAGTAAATATTTATGTACTCAAATATCAAATATAATACTCCACAGCAACACGTCTCCGACGTGTTGAGGGGAACTGCGGTCTCACTCAGACACCACGCCTCCAGTGTGTTGTCCCTGATACTATCCTCCTACAAAACACCTGCTTCACCCATTTTCGGCCAATACACTAACAATATTTTCATAAAAAAAAATAATTTCCACCTTCTCTATGTTAAGTTGGTCCTTGACTCTTTAGATTAGGTTTTTTTTTCTTACATGGTACCGCAAGAAAAATAAAAAAAGAATTTTAATATTGTTGAGAAGTTTATTTGAAATTGAATTACTTTTAAGTTTAATTGTGAGGTTTAAATTTTTTTTAGACAATATCTAATTTTTGTTGGTGTCAAAATACCATCATTCAAATTTTTCGTAAGGGAATAGAATTTGATACCTGTAAAGAATTTTGATACTTAAAATTTTTCTTCTAATACGTGTATTTTGTCTTTATGTTAGGAAAATAGCTTGGCAAGTTAAGGTGATTTAGAAAGTTTACGGCTTCTACAATACAGAAATATGATATTTTTAATATAATTTTTTTAAAAAAATATAATTTTTAAAAATATAATTTTTAACTTTAAAACGAATGCTCACGTATGCAATGATTCTCCCTAAGAATTTAATAAATTAATTAAACAACTTATATTTTATTAGTTTACACATGCACATACTCACTTTGATACTTCAATATTTCCCAAATCCCAATTTCCCATCAAACCCTCACCTACCCTGAAGAAGCTCATCAAAGAAAAATGGCTGAGAAAACTATAGCCAGAAAACCACCCCATTGTTTGGTCTTATCATATCCATTTCAAGGTCACATAAACCCCATGCTTCAATTCTCCAAGCTCTTGGTACATGAAGGAGTCAAAGTAACCTTAGCCACCACACGTTTCTTCATCAAGAACTTGCACAATAACTTGCCTCCTTCTATATCACTTGAATCGATCTCTGATGGGTGTGACAATGATGGTATTCAAGAAGCTGGAAGCTACAATGCCTATATACAACGTTTTTGGCAAGTTGGTCCACAAAGTCTCGTTGATCTTCTAGAGAAGCTTGCTAAATTAGGAAACCCTGTAGATTGTATAATCTATAATTCATTTCTATCATGGGCACTAGATGTTGCCAAAAGATTTGGCATAGTTGGTGCTTCTTACTTCACTCATAATATGGCTGTGAATAGCATATTCTATCATGTTCAATTGGGAAAGATTAAGGTTCCTGTAATTGAGGATGAGGTTTCACTTCCTTCTATGCCTAAACTTCAACTTGGGGACTTGCCTTCTTTCTTCTTGACATATGAAGAAGATGGACCTGTGCTTGAGATGCTAACGGGTCAATTCTCCAACTTGGACAAAGCTGATTGGGTTTTTTGCAATGCAATCTATGAGCTGGATAAGGAGGTAAGAACTAAGAAGTTATGTGTATATATCTCATATATTCGATCCATCTGAATATTTATACAAGTATTTAGTTTCGCATACTAAAATGTTTGACTAATACATGTCGTAAGATTCACTATTTTCATTAATTTGATCCCTTATTAGATCTACTTGCATTATAATGTTCTTTAGGGTATTCATAGATAGCATCGTATTCGAAGATCTGCGGTAAATATCTGCATCTGATATGAAAATTGCAGATTTTATCCGATCTGTAAACTTATCGGATCAGATAGGATCCGATTACACCTTTTAAGGATCGGATTGTAGATATCTGCTCTACATCCGCGTATTCAATTCACGGATCCGCACAATGATAATTAAAAAATAAATAAATAAATAAATATCTATATGTTTGGTATTATATTTACTTATTTGTATGTTTTAGTTTGTAGTTATTATTCATATATTATATTATTTTATTTTTGTTATTTAGAAAAAATTTGATTAAAAACATTTTAAGAATAAATAAATTTAAAAGTGTGAAAAAATATTTTTATAGAATTTTTTACGTAAAAATATGATTAAAAAGAGAATGTTCAATTATGTGGATACCGATATCAAAAAATGCGGATATCATATCCGATCCAATTTGATGGAAATTGTGCGGATCAGATCGAATTTTCGGCCATATCCGATCCGCGTACACCCCTAATAGTCCTTCAAATTGAGCTTCGGACACCATAGTAATTCATGAATCTTTTTCCGACATTGACTCAGCAAACATAGTGATGATGATGTGACACTCTTTTACTATGCTGGACTGGTGTGAAACGCCATTGTTTTTGTTTAGTATCCAAAGAAGGCCGAAATGACGTGTAGAAACTGTTTTAGATGCCACAAAAGTCAAAATGACGTTGTTTCGGCCTTCATTTAGTGTCAAACAGAAACATGGTCGTTTTACACCAGATCAGCGTGGTAAGAGAGTACCACATTATCATCGTGTTTGCTGATTCAGTGCTTGAAAAAGTTCTAACTAGAGACCACTATAACGTCCGAAGCTCAATTTAAAGGACTACTATAATGCAATTGGACTTTGAGAAACCAAATTGATGAAAACCGTAAATTTAAAAAACCCACTATGAACATTTAGTCTAAAATGTTTTTACATAGGCATCATCTATCTAGGATCTTGTTTAACCGTTTCAGCATAGCATATAGTGAAAAATTTAGAAAAGTAAAATTACTACTTGATTAATAAAATGTTGTTTAATTTGATATTTCATTATTGATGATAAGAAATTGATTAACTGTGTTGGTAATGATAAAAGAGATAGTGAGAAAGTAAGAGAGAGAGAGAGAACTAGTGCATTTTATAAATTATACTTATACTGATATCACAAATTATATATATATATATATTTTTTTTTTAAAAAAATATAACCGTCGATATAAGTATAATCTATAAAATGAAGTTATTTTTTATTATTAGCAAGATAATTAATTAATTTAAGTAAAAAGGTTGATATTTTCTTATTTGCTAGTTTTTTCCTATAAATTTTCAATTTTGGCATGTGTTTGGTTTTAGGTTGTTGATTGGACAACAAAGATTTGGCCAAAGTATAGAACCATAGGACCAAATATCCCATCTAAGTTCTTGGATAAGAGAGTCAAAGAAGATGAAGAATATGATGTTACACAATTCAAAAGTGAAGATTATTGTATAGAATGGCTAGCAGATAAACCAAAAGGGTCAGTTATTTATGTGTCATTTGGGAGCATGGTTCCTTTTGATGAGGAACAATTGAGAGAAATAGCTTATGGTTTGAGAAATAGTGATAGGTACTTCTTGTGGGTGGTTAGAGCTTCTGAAGAGACTAAATTACCAAAAGACTTTGTAAAGAAATCAGAAAAGGGTCTGATAGTAACATGGTGCTCCCAATTGAAGGTTCTAGCACATGAGGCTATAGCATGTTTTGTGACACATTGTGGTTGGAATTCTGTATTGGAAGCTTTGAGCTTAGGAGTTCCAACCATTGCAATTCCAAAATGGGCAGATCAAAGTACAAATGCAAAGTATATTGAAGATGTTTGGAAAGTGGGAATTAGAGTTCCAATTGATGAGAAGCGGATTGTGAGAAGAGAAGATTTGAACAATTGTATAAAGGAACTGATGGAAAGTGAGAAAGGGGAAGAGATAAAGAGAAATGCCATTGAGTGGAGAACTTTGATGACAAGAGCTGCTAGTGAGGGTGGAAGCTCCCATAAAAATGTTATTGAATTTGTAAATAGCTTATTTTCTCTGTAAGTCTCATATGCCTTTGTTTGTTCCTTTCTTTGTTTTTGATTAAAAAAAAAATAAAAAAAAACTTAGATTACATCAGATTTGACTTAATTCGCTTTCGCCAGGCCATCTTGTATGTTGTAAGAAAAATACTTGCATGTTTTTCTATGTTTTTGGATCAAATAGGTTGTTGCTTTGGTATAAATTTGTTATTTTTCGTGGACTTTTTCCATTCTTGACATATAAAAACTACACAAAAAATAGATTTAAGATAGATTAGTTTTCTTTCCATGTAGTCCTTTTAGGCCCTTCCGTGAGGCCTTCCCCCTTTCCCGTCACCCTTCAATTCATCTTGTTCTCCCTTTCTTTTAACCCAACACCTCCATCTCTAGTGACATAACCATTAGACTACTTGATCTAGGAGTCAGGTGCATTAGACTAAGGTTTTGCATGTTATGTACAAAACGGGATTCAAACCTCAATCTTACTTAAGCAGCGAGTAAGCTAAGCACTGGACTAAACTAAATTGGTTACTAATAGAGATTTGATATGTGTGTTAAAAGGCAGAAATCTCATATTGGGTTGTTGGCTTTTTTTTTTTTTTTTCTTGGGATATTGTGTGAAACTGTGAATAGAACTTCTTTTGGAATTTTTCGAAATCTTACAAGTTGTAGGGTCTTTGTCATGGGCTAGTTCGATATTAAAGTTCTATGTACATGAACCATACAGTAGCAATGTAATATTGAACGGAAAATAGACACACACTGCTATATATACAGTAGGAACAGGGCCTTGAGAGTGACTATAAATTTAAAGATTAGCAATGTGATATGTATTTTTTTTTTTTTTCAAATGTTATATAATTAATTATTTTATTGCTTAACATTGCAGGTTTAGCTTATAATTTGAGTTGAAATAATATATTTTTGTATTCTTAATTTTCAATTTCTAATCAATAAATTTTTTTATTAAAAAAAATAACACATCTCACGTAAGGGTGGTAATGGATAAGGTAGGATAGGGTTTAGATCAAACCCTAACTCTATCCGCGAGTTGAGATTTTTATATAAACCAAATTCTATCCTATTTGTGGATTGAGAATATTCCAACTCTAATCCTATATATTCTTAACTCGTAGGTATTCGATCTTATCTGCAAGTTATCAAAAAGATGCAATATTATTATATAACTTGATTTAAAATAGAACTGATTTTTATGTTAAAAAAAACGTATTAAATTATCAATTAATTATCTTCTCTTAGTAGCTAAAGATCTTTTATATTTAGTGAGAAATTCTTGATTCAACATCCACTTAAAACATATTTTTATATAAATATATAATATATACATACATAGAGTACGGGTTGGTCGGATAGATTCTACACTATTCACTGCGGATCGAATTGATAATCTTACCCGATTGGATTGGATCGAACTGGATACCTACTAGGGGTGTTCAAATCCAAACCGATCCAAATTAAACCACTCATCCAATCCAATCCAATCCAAACCGAAAACCGATTAAAACCGCACTAATTCGGATTTGATTGGATCTTTTTTTTTGCAAACCGCTGGATCGGATCGGATTTCGGATCTACTTTTCACAACCGATCCAATCCAATCTAAACTGCACAATGTGTTATAATATTATTATTTTATTATTATGTTTACAATTATACTTATAACATATTCAATTTGTTATACATTTTTATATTTTTCATGTATTATTATTATTTAATAGATGTTTTATGTTCAAAATGTGATTTATTTATTTATTTTAACTAACCTATCATTTTATTTCTATTGTTATGTTATCGTTGGTTTTTTAAGATATTGTTAAGACTTGCTATGTCATTGTTGATTATTTGAAATTTGATGTTGTGACTTGTTATATATATTTAATTTTTTTAATTTACAAAACCGCAAATCCAATCCAATCCAAACCGCACCGCAAGTAAACATAGTGTTCGGATCAGATGAGTTTTTGACTCAAAACCGATCCAAACTGCATCGCAAACACCTCTAATACCTACTAGTAGAATGCATGTCACCTCTAATCTCACGTGTATCCTGGTCCGAAGAAAAAAAAAAAAAATCACGTGTGTAGAACATTGCCTAGGCCTACCTTAGTACCATATAATAACAAGGTAACAAGTAGTATGACAAAACTAACAACTAAACAAGCCTTCAATGAAACTAATTAAAAACTCAGTTCAGTATTGTCCCGTAATCCCATCGGGTGGTTAGTTAGACCTGCGTTCCTACCTCTTGCTTCTATCTTTGGGACAATTTTAATTTAATCCAAAAATTAGTTTAGGAAGTCACGGATGTTTTTTATTTATAAATTAGGATTTTTATCCGAAATAATATTATAAAAATATAAATTTTTTAAAATCATATCAACTTTATCTTGACCTTATAGATTATGTCACGAAAAATTTATAAAATCAAATTATTTTTACAAAAAAATTGTAGAGGACAAAAACTTTCGTCGACTAAGAAGACCATGTCTCCGTAGATAAAAAAATAAATAATAAGATTTTTTACTTATTATTTTTATGTGAAGAATTTTTTTTATTAATAATTAATTTTAACATTTGTTATCTAAAATTTGAAATAATTTAACATGTATATTTTTATATTTGATTAAGTATGAAGTCTATTTTACAAATAAAATAATTAATTTTTATACTTATTATTTAAAAATAATATTTTTTCTTTCTCTAAATATAAAAATATAATTAGATATCATATTAGTATAAAAATATTTATATTATTAGTTATAAAATTAACTCAAAATTAATTTTTTTAAACAACTAAATCTTGATTCTAACTTTTAATCACAATATTTAGTATTTTCTCCAAATTATATGCAATAAATATTTAAAAGAAAATAAATAAAAATATAAATTAAAAAGATAATCGGTAAAAAATAATAATAATAATAATAATAATAATAATAATAATAATAATAATAATAATAATAAAATCGCGTCTCAAGTGGTTTGGACATGTGAGAAGAAGACCGATAGAACATCCAGTCAGGAGGGTGGATGAGTTGGAAGATGGACAAAGGGCGAAAGGCAGAGGAAGACCTAAGAAGACCATCCATGAGGTGGTCAAACGAGATCTACATATAAACGGTCTCTCTGTAGACATGATACATGACAGAGCACAATGGCGTCGTTTGATTCATGTAGCCGACCCCACTTAGTGGGACAAGGCTTTGTTGTTGTTGTTGTTGTTGTTTTTGTATTATTATTATTATTATTATTATTATTATTATTATTATTATTTGAATTATATTATTTTGTTAATTTTATTTTGTGTAGAATAGAAAGGTAGAGAAAAATAGAGAACGAGAAAAAAGAGAGAGAAAGATAAGAAAGAAGAATGAGAGAAGAAGTTTGTTATTTTTAGAAGAAAAAATTTATTTTAATTGTAATAAAAAATATCTGGTGACACATTTTAATTTTTTAAATTACTAATACAAAATATAAATTATACATTATATATAGAGGGAGAAGGTAGAGAGAGATAGAAAAAAGGAGAGTGGTAGATAAGAGAATGTAGGAAAAAATTTATTAATTTTGGAAGAAAATATTTCTTCTCAATTTTAATAAGAAAGTGTCATGTGACATATTTGGATTATTAAATTAGTTTATAATATATAATATAGCTATATTTCAATTTTAATATTTTAATTGTAATTTTAATGTAATTAGAGAATGTTATGTTACACATTTAATTGTTAAATTTATAATTAGTCATTGATAATGATATATAAGAGGGATATAGTAGGTGAAAGAACGAGAGAGACAGAAAGAGAGAGAGGAAGAAGGGAAGAACTCTTTTAATTTTGTAGTGAAAGATTTGATTTTAATTGTAATAAAAAAGTGATATATGACATATTTTGGTTGTAAAATTGGTAATATAATATAATAGATTTTTATGAGTCATATTTTTTAAGGCATATGAAATTGAGTTTAATTTTGATAGGATGATAGTGTAAAATATTTTATACAGTCGAATAATTATATTTATTTTTTTGAATAATTATTCACGTGATTAATGTAAAAAGAAATTATTTTTACTAATGTGATATTATATGATCGAATGCAAGTGTAAAACTATTTTAAATTGACGGTGCATCAAAATTAAATTATATAAATTTTATAAATTTTTTATTTTGATATATAGTGTAAAACGGTTTTATATGATCATCTAATTTTATCTATTTATTTAAATAAATATTAAAAATAATTATTTTTACTAATGTTACATTACATATTTAAATATATGTATAAAATTAATTTTATACTGTCGTATAAAACTAAATTTAGTTTATAAATAATATGTTTACTGATAAATAACAACGAAGTAGGACGTAATATTTTGATAAAATTCATAAACATTTAATTAGAAAAATAATTAAACATATAAAGGATGAAATGTTTAATAATACAATTTTTTAAAATTTATTAACTTATTTAAAAGGATTAATGGTTAAATTAATTCCTGAAAATGCATTATTCTTTAAATTAATTTTTAAAAAATTTTATTTTTAAAAATTATAAATTAATCATATTTATCCTTTTATCATTTTATTAATAATTTTTATCGACAATTTATTATGTAGAATATTAACTAATATCGTATATGACATTTAACATATCTAATTTGACATTGATCAAATATATTTATAAAAATTTATCAGTTTAGTCCTAAGATTATATTGAAATTAGAATTTATATAATTAAAAAATAGATTTTCATAAACATATGTATGATATGTTAAGTGTTATTAATATTGTCCATTAATATTCTATATCATTAATGGTTGACAATAAATATAATTAATTTATAATTTTTAAAAATTAATTTAATTGATAAAATTTTTTATAAACAAATTTAAAAAAATTCATTTTTTATAAATTAATTTGATTATTAATTTTTATTTAAAATTTTAATATTAAAATTTTAATTAACTTTGATATCAGATTATATCATAGCAAAAATTTACATATAATTATTTTATATAAAATTAATAATTAAAAATTATTAAATAATAATTAAAAATTATTAAATAATAATTTAGTCAAATTATTTAAAGATTATTAACCATCAATCTTGAATATTCACATTATTTCATATTTCATATATATAGAAAAAAAAGGTTCTCTTTGATGAACTTCACATTTCATTCCCCAATGAAACTGTAACTGCCAACACCGTTGGCTGATTAGGTAAACCAACATAAAGCATAAGTGAAAAGTCAAAGTCAAAGTAAAAGGAGTATATATAGATTTGTTAAGAAGAAAAGAAGAAGAAACTTGAGAACACAATGGACTTGAACAATTCTCCTTCTTCCAATAACACCAACACCTACATCACAATCCCCGTTAATGGAACAATCCCTGTTTTCACCACCGCCCCTTTCGACAACAACAACATCACTCCTCCCTCCACCGCCGCCGACCGCAAACCCATCGCATTATGGCCCGGTATGTACCATTCTCCGGTCACCACCGCACTCTGGGAAGCAAGGACCAAGATCTTCGAGAGACTTCTCGACCCACCAAGGGACGCGCCACCGCAGGGCGCGTTGCTCACTAAGAAACCGTCGCAGAGCAGGACCAGCATCATCTACAATTTCTCCTCCGATTTCGTCCTCAGAGAGCAGTATAGGGACCCTTGGAATGAGGTCAGGATTGGAAAGTTGTTAGAGGATCTTGATGCCTTAGCTGGAACCATTTCTGTCAAGGTATGAATTCTGAATTATGATCACATTTCAATAAGAAAGTTTTGATTTTTGAGGGTTTTTTAGGGATTTGTTATGTGGGTGTTGCTTCAATTGGAACATACTTTTACTAGGAATTTCAAGTATTAGAGAGAATTCAGAACCAGAAATTCGGGTAAATTGGAGAAGCAATGTAATTTTGGGTTGTAATGTGGTTGTAAGGTGAAGTTTAGAGGGTAAGTGGTGAGGGGCTGAAAATCAAACTAAGTTCTACTTTGATGATAGCCATTTTCGCTAGCTAGAAAGATTGAAACTTTGCCACAATTTAATTTTCAGAATGCATTGACATAATCTCATAAGTTTTGCTTATTCCATGAATAAGTACGTTATACCACTTCATTTTGTCTAGTGACTACCGTGATTTCTTAGAACTTTTTGTTACGATTACTCAGCAATTCTTTTAGTGTTTTCGGAATGATAATCTGGGTTGTCCTTGTAATAAGATTATTTGATCAATTGAGGATGGATACGATGATGTTCTTGGACTTGGAATTTTGGTTGTACTTTGATTATTTTCATTTTTGTGGTTAGTGATTTGTTGTGTAGTAGGTCAAATGTTGTTTGATTCTTAAATTCAATAAATTTAACAATGGGAAAAGTACTGAATATTTTTCGGTTTTCTTGCAATGAGCTTGGTGTGGTACACTAGCACTCTTCTGTTATTTTAATTAAATTGTATTCACTGCCAGTTTTAATGAGTTCTATTTGTTTGTGGAATAGCACTGTTCTGATGAAGCTAGCACAACAAGGCCACTTATAGTTGTCACTGCATCTGTTGACAAGATTGTGTTAAAGAGGCCAATTAGTGTTGACAATGATCTTAAAATAGTTGGTTCTGTTATATGGGTTGGGAGGTCCTCAATAGAGATTCAACTAGAGGTTACTCAATGCAAAGAAGGTACATCTTTAATTGTAGGGATCACAGATTAATCCTTGACAATTTGAGTAATTGAAGGTGTCCAAATTAAACTTAGCTTCTCAATCTCCTATTGCTTCTCATGACAGCCTTCATGATTTGCACAAACCTTAAAAAACAAATGTGATTCTCTTGCAAACAACAATAATTTCTGGTGGTGTTCTACAAATCTTTGTAGTGGAGAGTAATCACATTTTCATTTTTTTTTATTTTCACTTTTTCCCTATATTCTCATTGTTTTCTTTTTCATATTAAGGGTGTGTTTGTTTTGCCTTTTTTCCACAAAATAACTTTGTTACTAAATAAACCAGTTTTCACATATAGGATAAAATTTAAAAAGAAATCAGTTTCCAACCTTTTTGTAGAAGCTGAAAATTGTAATTTCTCAAAAGAAAAAATAGTTTTCAGCTTTTTCAATTATATAGAAGGTTTTTGTTGGTAAAATAACTTATTTTAGAAGTTGAAACAAACACACCCTAAATCACAATCAACTTATGCACCATCAAAATATGTGTAGATGGCAGTGCCTCAGACTCAGTAGCACTGACAGCCAACTTCATATTTGTTGCTCGAGACTCAATAACCGGGAAGGCTGCTCCGGTGAATCGTCTCTCGCCTGAAACAGAACACGAAAAACTTCTTTATGAGCAAGCTGAAGCAAGAAATAATCTGAAGAAGAGGAAAAGAGGAGGGGAGAAAAGGGACTTTGAGAATGGGGAAGCAAATAGACTTCAGGCCTTGTTGGCTGAGGGAAGAATTTTCTGTGACATGCCAGCCTTAGCCGATCGAGACAGCATTCTTCTGAGGGATACCAGCCTTGAGAATGCTTTAATATGCCAGCCACAGCAAAGGAACATCCATGGTCGAATATTCGGAGGTTTCTTGATGCATCGTGCATTTGAGTTGGCTTTCTCAACGGCGTATGCCTTTGCTGGATTAGTTCCTTGCTTTCTCGAAGTTGACCATGTTGATTTCCTCAGACCAGTGAGTATCCCCCCCCCCCCCCCCTCTTTTCCCTTCCGGAAAAAAACCCTCTAAAAGATATCATATGCTTGATATAATAAATTGGTCTATATCATGTGTCTTAAAGAAAAGAAAATGTTGCACAGGTTGACGTAGGGGATTTCTTGCGTCTCAAGTCGTGTGTTCTCTACACCGAAGTTCATGATCCGGATCAGCCGCTTATCAATGTCGAAGTTGTAGCTCATGTCACAAGACCAGAGCTGCGATCTAGTGAGGTTAGTTTCATCACTAGCCGCACATAGTACAATCAATAATCATTGCTCAGTTGCTCTTTCATTCTTGCCACTTCCAAGTTCCAAGTTATCAGATTGTTAAAACCTTCTGTGTGCGTCATTGTGTAAATGCAGGTATCAAACACTTTCCATTTCACTTTCACAGTACGCCCTGAAGCAAAGGCAATGAAAAACGGATTTAAACTTAGAAATGTGGTGCCAGCGACAGAGGAAGAAGCTCGCCGAATATTAGAGCGCATAGATGCTGACAACTTGAATGAGTACTTCAGAACATAAGAAGAGAAACAGCAAGTAGCTGGTAGAGGGCAATGCATGCATATACTAAGAAATATATTCCCCTAAATGTAACCTGCTGAAGTTCAATTATTAGCTCTTATATATAATAATCATGCCCTTCAATCCTTGAGGGTGGTACTTTGCCTTGAGGTTCCAGCATCATTGGGCTTGGTAGAGAACAATTGGTGCTTAGATGAAGTTGAATCTGAAGGTATCTAACTTACACATTATGCATTTCCCAGGTTTGGTGTCTTCACAGGCATCATGCATGGTGGCAGTAATATGAAAGCTTGTGAAGAAGCGTTTGAATTTATGAGTTGTGCTAGCAGCAAATAGTAAATTAAGTAAATATTACTATCTGTATTTTAGTGTGTTGTAATTCAGATGAACTTTCCGGCAGTGTATAGTTATTAAAAGATAAAATCCTACGGTAATTTCAGTTGCAAAATGTTATAACTTACCTAAAAGCTCTATACATGCTTACAAGAACCTTATCATACATATCCTATCCATATAGGGATTTTCACCCCAATAAAGGAAAACCCTCAAATCTTGTGCAGTGATCTTTTTACAATTTTAACTAGAAAAAAATGCAACATTTTGGGCAAGAACATGCAAAGCCCAAGAACTCACATTAACTAAGATGATGGAGTATCATCATCTGAAGATTCACTATTCTGTCTCCTTCCATGCAATCCAGGAAGGGGTTGTGAAAGCATTGGGTTAACTGGTTGTGGAAGCATTGGGTTAACTGGTACAGGGAATCTATGTGCTGAACTAACCATGGTTCTCTCATTTATCATACCAACTTCTCTGCATACACGGTCAAGAACTGCAAGAAAGTCTCTTACAACCATGAAGATTCTGAATGGATGAGCTTCTTCCTTTGCCAAGTCACCATGAAAATACTCTGTGATTTCCTTCACAAGGGTCATAGCAACACTTTCTTGGGCTTGAATCTTCAGAATTTCTTCCTCAGCCATTCTAATGAACTTGTTCATTGATTCTGTAAACTTCTCATTTGACCCAGCTTTTTCGTTCAATTGTACAACCTCTGCAATGTTTGCAATCCCTTTGGAGAGCTTGGCCGCATCATTACTGAGAACCTCAGAATCCATGGTAGCAGCCTTCTTGACACTTGCTAGCTCTGAACTCAGACTAGATACTACTTGCAGGCCAAGCCTCCGGAACGCAACATCTTCGGCCAAGGAAGAGTTTGGGGTTTGGTTAGTACTGGAGAGCCGAGCACCTTCAGTTCTTATGATCTCTTGGACAACAAAGTGCAGTAGCGTCGTTTTTCCATCTGCACCTTTGACATCGGCCAGCTTGAGAAGTGTGTCAAGTTTAAAGGCCTGCGCATCACCACGGTCTGTCCCCACATTCATGCGGTTCCCAGTTTTAAGCACAGCCTCTAGAAGCTTCAAGAACATTCTACTACTTCGCAACTCTTCACAGGCAGCCTACAGAAGCAGCACAATAAAAAAAACTTCCTATGAGTTTCAATCAAATATTTAATTTCAAATTCTGGAACAGAATTTCAAAAACAAAATCTCATTGAACATCTATAATTTACCTTGACACCATCAAGAATTTCGCCAAAAGTAGAGATGAATAAAATGAGAAAATAACACAATACCTCTAGACCTTGAAAGGATTTCTTAAGATACTCGACTTCAGAGTCAAAATTGACTATGTAAAGCATTGCTTCCACCCTTTTAAACGCAAAAGGTACATCAAGCAATGCCTTCAAGAATTTCTCAGCTGGGCCAAGCTTGGTTGGTGAGTCATCATTGTATTCCTTCAATTTACGCTCTTCTTCCTTAATCGGAGCCATTTTTAACAAGCTTTCAAGTAGTTCTGCTCCAAGTGTATCAGCACTACCTGTAGAAAGGTAAATTGACTTAATTATAAGGCACAAGGATACGATTCAACTATTAAGTTTAAAAGAAGTGTCAAGCTCTAACTTTTTCATCCGATTTCAGTTTAACTAAATACATGCTAACATCTTCCTCAAATTGGGAAGTTGGAATAAAACTTTAAGACTCACTTGAAGGAAAATGTTCATATAACATAAGTTGATATGGAAATTGGATATAACTAGAGTTAAGATCTTCTGTTTTCCCTAAACTAAGTTGATATCTTAGACAATACTGTACAAATCTCTGACTTCAGTAAGTATATGAAAGAAGGAATATGTCCAAAGAAATTATGGTAAAACATAGCAGAAGGTCAACTGAACAAAGTTGTATACTAGCATCAAGTTGTATAATACTTAATAATGACAAATATTTATCATTTCACATATTTATTTATAATCATACATCGGACGAATAAATTTCCTAGCTCTCATAAATGGTGTGTAACTTCATTCCATTGCAAAAGAAAAGGACATCAACAGGAATGATAAAATACCTTCTAAAAGTGCTTCACACACTTCTTCTATAGTGACATTAAGTGCTCTCAGCAAGATTGCAATGTTTTGGGACTTTTTAGGATCAAGTACTTTCTCCTCCTGGCTTGAATGGGGAAGAACTGTGCATGAAGTAGAATCCATTGGTTTCGAGTTTGGCATGTTTGCTACAAACAATGTTTCAATCATTTCCTCATTCAATCTGCAACAAAACCAATTCAATTGACATAATTCAATAAGCTGATTGCACCTAATCGATAGGAATTGTTCACAATCAAGTGCCATTCATAAGCCACAAAAAAATGCTAAGAGATATCAACAAGTTTTATAAACATGACAGAACCAAAGATCTCACTTGAAAGAGCTCGACTTCAACTGATCCCACACCATTTCACGATCAGAACTTGACCTTACTTTGTCCCAGTGCAAGGGCTTCAACTTTGGCTTCGCAGCCTCTTCAGCTTCAGCCGAACCCTGAGAACTTGGGGTCAGATCAACAGGGGAAACCAATGTTGTGTTCTGCAACACAAAAGGCCTGGAAGGAGGTTTCAACTCTGGTGGCCTCGATACAGATTGACCAACAGGTGTTGTGGGAGATGGCACCTCCCACTGCTTCCGCTGCCGCTGCTGCAGTGTAGCTGCAGGTGGAGGAGGAGGTGGCGGAGGAGGCGGAGCAAGTGGTGTTGTGATACCGGGTATCGCCCATTGTTTCCTCTGAGGAGGCACAGGTGGTGGATGAGTAACCGGAACAGCTACAATTTGATCCAAAACACTACCAATAGATCCTGATCGACCAAATGGATTTTTTGTTGTTGTTGACAATGCAGGTATCTCCCAATGCTTCCTCTGTGAAGCACCATTAGCAATTGATGCTGATTCAGTTGAATTGAAACTGCTACTGAAATTAAACCCTCTTTCTGTCTCTGGTGATGAAAGTAGAGATGGTGACAATGGCACTGAAGACAAACCCGGTTGCCTAAACTGGTCTGAGACACTGGACATTCTCGGAGACTGATCAAAACCGTTATGACTCCTTGCCTTCTCCGGAGAAGAAGGCAGAGAGAAAGCCGAAGACAATGGTGATGATGCCATAAACTTTGCACTTCCATTGGAAGAAACATTAGATAGCCTTGGAGGTGATGTCAATGGTAATGCAGATGCAATTGCAGTTGCAGTTTCAACTTCATTCGTCTCCGAGATCCTCTCTTGTGATGATGATGATTTAGATTTTCTGCTTGCATTGGAAGAACTAGAAATCCTAGACGAGGCCAATGATGCAACTTCACTAGTCTTCAAAACCCTGTCTAACGATGCTGATCGTGACAAAGATTTTCTACTTCCATTGGAACCATTAGAAACCCTTGCTGATGCTGATGATGAGGAAGACTTTCTACTTCCATTGGAGACATTAGAATTCCTTGGTGATGCAGCTTCGTATGTTTCCGAAACCTTCTTTTGTGGTGATGAAGAAGATGAGTCCAAATTTGCAATTAGGGTTTTCTCCTCCGGAGCTCTATTAGGTGGCAATGAAAGTGGCGAAAGTAAAGGAGATTCAGTAACAGCATTACCATGAGTATCTTCTTCTTCTTCTTCAACAAAACCTCTCTCTGGTGTTGCACATGCTGAAGAACAAAGCGAAGAAGAATAAGAACATGAAGAATTAATGTGTTGGTTGTGCATTGGTGATAATGTAGGTGACAAAACCGATGTCACGATTTGTTGCTGTGGCTGTGGTGGCGGCGACGACGACGGCGAAAGATGTGCCGGCGGGGAGATGCTGATTGAGTGACACCGCTCCGGCGACCCAGAATTCGAGGAAGAAACCGAACACGAGCTCAATTCCTCGAAACTATCCCCGGCGATTGCCGACAACGCTCGCCGGGAACCCGATCCGGTGCCACCGGAGCTCTCTTGCCCTCCTAACGACGAACCTCTCGGCGAGTAAAACACCTCCGATTCCTCTTCCTCCTCATTCTCCGCCTCTTCTTGCGCTGCCGTCACCACCGGCGGCGCCGAAATCTGCCTTACTAGCGGCGGAAGTGGCCGGAGCTCCGGCGACTCCAATTTCCGACTCACGGAGCCTCTATTATCTCTGACATCTCCGCCGCCGCTACCGCCTCCTTCGATCCGGCGCGAATTGACGACGGTGCCGAGGTAGAGAAACTCGGACCCAGCGGCAGTAGGAGACTGCCGGTGCTTCGCGGCGGTTTCCCGCCGGCGACCACCGTCGGGACTGACATCCTTGTTCTCTCCGGGGCCACGGTTCCGGCGACGGCGTCGAAGATAGAAAAATGCAGAGACGGCGACGGCGACGACCGCGCATGCGACGGCGGAGAGAGCAACGGGGAGAAGCTTGGAATTGGAGTGAGTAGGAGTTGGAGAATGTGGAAGAATGAGTGAGGAAATGTTAGCTGGGAAGGAAGCAAAGCCTGCGAATGATTGTGGCGGTGGAGGTGGCTGTGAAGGGTAGTTTGGGAAAAACGGTGAATCATTTGGTGTAGTTGTGGTTGTGGTGGTGGTGGTGGTAGTGGTAGAGGTGGAGGCGGTGGCTGTTGCAGTGGAGGAAGGGTGCTTTGGGTTTTGCTTTTGAATTGCAGTGGTGTTAGAAGAAGGTGATGGCTTTGGTGGCTCAGTGGGTGGGTGTGCTTCCAATGGTACAAAGGGTTCATGCAAGATTCTTCTGCTTCTGTTGTTAGAACTAGCATTGCAGAAGAAGAAGAAGAAGAAGAAGAAGAAGAACATCAACACCAAAAGATTCTGCATTTTGTGTTGTTTTAAGGTTCTAACACTTGTTCTTGTATTTGAGTGAGTGTGGGAGTGAGAGGAAGAAGAGGGAATAGGATAGTAAATGAGTGAATGTGAAAAGGTTGAAAATGTTGTTAATGATGGGAGGTGTTGAAGGAAAAAAAAGGTTAGTGAATATAGATGAGGGTTGGGTGTTTGTATCCAGCTAAGATTCTGCTGCTCCTTTGTGGTTTTACTATTTGCAGCTGGAGGGCCCCCTTCCTCTTCTAAACACAAACTCACTCCTCATTGGTGATGCTATGCTTCATACTTACATGCTTCATAGCTAAAAATTAATTCTTAAATTTGTTAGTTGTGAAAATCCATGTTAAATATAGAAAAAAATATATATAATAATTAGTTTAATAATTAATTATTTGTTAAAAAAAAATCATATTTTTTCTTTATTTTTTTTCACAAGTTTCAATTTATCAATCTTTGTTCTTTCAAAAGGAGACAGGTTTTTATGGATATTAGTTGTACTTATAAAGAAATATTTTTATAAAAATTCCAAAATCGAGTGACACAAAATAATAAACATAATATTATATAATTCATTATAATCTAACTTAAAACAGATATATCTATAATCTGTTCATTAAAAAGGGCAATATAAAATTAGAAAACATAATAAAAATTCTTTTATATCTTTTTAAGGCTAAAAATAATTTCAAACATGTAAGATTTTTCATATATTTTCTATCCCACTTCTAAAATTTTATATGCTTAATATATTTTCATACATTCTATTAAAATTAAAATTTAATAAAAATAAAAAATTGTATTGTAATTATATTTAATTTATATTTAATTTTAAATTATTATTTTTATTAATTTTTTAAAAATAATTAAGCGGAATAACGTTAACCCGCAAACTCATAATCTGTCATAAAATAAAACAAATTAATAATTTGAGTCCATTTTATGTAGGGAATAGAACGGGACGAACTGCTTACTTTGCTATGCCTAGTTGTAGGCATGCAAGCATCCTCCTTCACAAACAAATACTAAAAGGGTTCCTTTCGGTTGTCCTTTTCTTAATCTTTCTTAAAATTAAATATCTTTCCAAACATTCTTGTTTATTTTTGGCTTCTTTCATAAGAGCAAATCCAAATAGAGTGATGAGCAGCGTTCACAAAGATTTGTAGGCACGTTTGGCGTAAAATGCTATCCCTACAATATATAGACAAATTCATTTGAAAATTAATTACGCCATCCATAGACAAAGAACCTTAAATTATGGGTATCTAGTATCTACACACACTTGTACTGTCGGATTTAAGACATGTATAAATAAATCATTATTTCCCCATGCGCTTCTTTTTAATAAATAAATTAAATCTAGCTACTGCAAAGTTTATAGATATAAATTAATTTGGATATATTACCTATATATAGGGTCATTTATCATTTATGTAACTTTTAGTACAGTTATTCAAACTAATGTTAATATAACTAAATTAAATAAGTAATTATAAATTTAATAATAATTAAAATTTATAACTGTATAAGATCACAAATTCCCAATGATATCATATTTCTTTGCTTTATATTTATATTTATATATACTTACAATAATAATTAGTTAATAACATTGTGGCAGTATTAGCAACAGTTGTGCTCTAACTAAAACAAGGAAAAACACTTCCAAAAATATGTCAAAATTATTACTCATTATCATATCTCTTAGTGAAATGCAGGGTGATCTTAGGAAATTAGAAAAATAAAAAGTATAACCCCAAAATGAAAATCGATAGTGTGTCATAGTCCAATTTTTTTGAAAAACACAGTTTAGCCTCACCAATAATTTATCATGGCTTTATAAAAAGACTACATGGGACAATGAGAGCACCTTTTAAGTTTGACAAATGACAAACTAAAAAAGCATAAATTAATTAATTATTCTATAAACGCCTTAAAGTCCGGGGAAAGTTGTTTACCACCGAAAAATTAACCCATAATAAAGACAAAGTAGAATTCAGCGAAAGCAACTTTGATGTAATTTTTGCTTTTTTTTTTTTTATAAAATGGCATTTCTAATTTCCTTTTTTTTGTTATTAAACATTAAACATCGTTTGTACTTTGTAGTTTGTATAATCCCATAAATGAAAAGACCTTGTTTGGACATTTTTTTTTTCCTCTCCCACTTTTTGCCACATAAATAGCAAAATGGATGGGTAATTTCGTAATTTCGTAGGTATGTATGTCAGAGTACGTTTCAACAGTGATTACACATTTACACTACATAAATATATGGATATCTACGTCAGCGGAATCTGTGTGCCCAAGTCATCCATGAACACCACCTTTTTCTTCGAGATAGAAATTCAGATTTAGAATTTTAGATAGATAGGTTTAGTATTTTTTTTTTCCGGTATACAGATCGGTTTAGTATTCAATTTGACTATTTGGTAGGAATATCAACATATCAAAATTAGGGTATGGTTCTGGATATTTGTCAAGTACTTAACCCATTTTTCATAACATTTACATTTAACATTAACAATGATAAACAATGTCAACAAATTATAGCTTAAATAACATATTCTTTCATACTCACTTAAAAATTGTAAATTTGAGTCTCACTCTTAACTTAAAAAATAAATAAATAAATAATAAACAATAAAATCATATATAGTTGCAATACTTTTAATATAATTCCGTACCAACTCTATTAATCATTCTTTTCTTTTCTTTTTTTGAAATAAAAGGTACTAATTTATATTAGAGTAACGTATCATTTTTTTTCTCCAAAATAAATTCTAAAGTTAAGTTTCTAATATTTTAAAATCGTCTCAATATTATCTTGCCGTTAGTGATCTATTAATTAACAAAATTAACGGTGTGACAAAATTGAGACGGTTTTAAAACGTTAGAGATTTAAATAAGACGAAAATATTGAAGATAAAAATAATACATTACAAATTCAAGATTTTTACTCATCATAAAATACTTGTAGAATGATTAGTAATAAATTTCTGAAAAAAATGAATATGATATATATATATATATATATATGTATATATATATATATATATAAAGTATAAATTATACCTTTTTGAAATAAAATTTAATTTTATCATTTAATAAATAAATTTCTAAAAAAATGAATATATATATATATATATATATATATATATATATATATATATAAAGTATAAATTATACCTTTTTGAAATAAAATTTAATTTTATCATTCACTAAAATCAATTTATTTATAGTACATAGTTATTCAATTGTTTTTTATTCACATTTAAGTAAATTACTCTTAATCATATTAATTATTTTCATTCAAGTAAATTTATCTTTTTTTAATTTCACTCTTAAAAATGTTTGTTCATTATAAAATGTTTATAGAATGAGTAGTACATAAACTTACAGAAAAGAAAAAAAGAACAAGGTATATATACAATAAAATATAAATTATATCTTTTTGATTAAGAGAAAAATTAAAAATAAATTGAATAGTTATCTATCACTAAAAAAATTAAAATTATTAAAGGAAAAAAATTAAAATTTATTTAAAAGTTAAAAATAAAATTTAATAAAATTAAACATTAAAGATATTCTGCATATTAGGGAGTAAAAGGTATAATTTATCATTTATTGTATATGTATCGTGCTCTTTTTTTTTTCGAAAAATTTATATACTAACCATTCTATAAGTATGAGTAAAAATCTTGAATTCGTAATGCAATTCATTCCATTAAAATTTACGATCATTTTATTTGATTTAGTAATTCTTCTAAGAGTAATGTATCATTTTTGTTTCCAATATTTCTGTCCTATTTAAGTCTCTAACATTTCAAAATCATCCCAATTTTGTCTTACCGTCAATTCTATTAACAGATTACTAACGACAGAACAATATTGAAATGATTTTAAAACATTAAAGACTTAAATAAGACGATTTAAACGTTAAAAATAATTTTGAGACTTACCCAAACGTTAAAAATAAAAACGATACATTACTCTTTATATTAAAAAGAACAACCCAAAGTGTCCAATAGGGCCTTATTACATATTTCTTATGGTATATCTTCCAACCACACTACATTAGGCCTATTAAGAGCTATAGTGGCAAGACCATGAGCTCATAAGTTTGCACTTCTTTTAACATGTACAACTTGATAAGAACTAAATTGGTGCAAAAGTGCTTTAGTGTTAGCAACAATTAGCCTAAAAGGAGTATCTGCAGTGGTTGTAGCTAGTAGACCATTGATCGCCTCAATGTTATCATACTCCAGAATGACATGAAAGAAACGAGCATTTCTTGCGAATTTCAAATCCATGTAACAAGCATTGGCCTCTGCTTCTCTGACGGAGAGAGCTTAGTGGAGGGCGAACGTGGCTGTAGCAACAATTTCCCCGGCATGGCAACGGATGACTACACCCACTCCGCTGTGTCGGTCAGGCCTCACAGCGGCATCGACATTGATTTTGAAAAATCCTTGTGGCGACGTAGTCCAAGCGGAGATACTTTGGCTCCCTGGAGGTGAAGAGCGAAGGATTGATGTGGAAGAGTGTAATACCCTAATATTTAAATCCTTATACTCGAATCATAAGTCAATTATAATAAGGTGATACGATTCTCAAGGTGAACTTTTAATACATAAATTATAAGTATAATTGAAAAGAAGTATTAATCGAGAAGCCTGAAAAGAGTGAAAATAAAAGTCGTGAAGTCGTAATACTCATGTATCAACAACAAAGTAAAGATAAAGCGTGAACTGAATCGATATAAAGATAAGTCCGTAGAGAAGAATAAGATAAAACAAAATATGGAGATACATATATCATAAATAAATAGCCACTAGTCGCAGCCTGCGAAGTTTAGGCTGACTAGGGTACAGAAATAAAATTAGTTGACAATAGTGGTTTTCTATCTCTCCCAAAAATACATCAAAGCCACTATAGGCAGGTTTTAAAAGAATACATACATATATCATAATTGGTTTTACAAAATAAGGGGAGCGATCTAAAAGCACAAAAAACAAAATTAGATAAATTCTGCCGTCATTCAGACGAATCCAACTTATTGCTGAGCGCCAGGACCTGCATTTGAAAAACAGAAAATATATACGGAATGAGAACTCCCAACCCATGGGTTCCCAGTACGGTAAAAGTGACAAATAAATACAATGGCTATAATATAAATTCACTAAGCATCCTAAACTTCTTATCTCGTCATGTCTATCCTAAGTTCTCACTAATCCATCACTTGGCCATTATCCTAGGAATTCTAATTCAAACACAATGTCCTTCATACTTCACCACCTCCTAATCCACCTAACCTAAGAACCGAATCGAACACAAACAATACAGACAAGTAATACACAAGTAAGGCAAGTAAGTCAATTAGCAAATAATCATGAAACATGTATAATTAGACAAACCAAAGCAATTAAGCATACCCAAACGATTCAAACATATGCAGATGATATATGTTTATCCTATGACTGATGAGTCTCATCTGTCGGTTACATAACCAACCCGATATGTCCTGGTAGCTAACCGTGGACAGTCCCTCTGTACGCGCAACCCCAAGCTCAAAAACTAACCATGGGACGGAACCCAGGCTGACATGGGGGAGACAACACCCCAAACTCAATAATATTCCATGAAAAGAATTCCAGGCTGATATGGGGAAGACAACACCCCAAACTCAATAATATTCCATGGGAAGAATCCCAAGCTGACATGGGGGAGAAAACACCCCAAACTCAATAATATTCATACATGCATGCCCATGGAAAAACCTGGAGAGTTAAAGTGCCCGGTCACATCTTACGTGTGTGTGTGTGTGTATATATATATATATATCGTAAATATCATTTTCATTCTCAATAATCATTCATAGCTCATCTCATCATTCTCAATTAATTATCATCGTTAATTGTCTCACACATCATTCTCTATGTTACTTTACTCTCTTAATTGTCTCATATACCACTTTCATCATCTTTATCAGATCAAATACCACCTTTTCAAACCACATATCACCTTTTAAGAATCTTTCTTCATCTTCAAGTGACCACAATTTTCTAACTTCATCCTATTACTAGGCTTACTAATAAGATCTAGGGCCAAAGAAAAGAAAATAGAGATTTAGAGGTTGAAATTTGAACTTTAAAACACAAAAACTCATTTTTGATGAAACAGGGGGCACGCGTACGTGTGGGTCACGCGTAGGCGTGAGTGCGCGTTTTGGACCAGGTCACGTACGCATTGCCCTTCCCGCGTACGCATGCCCACCAAATAGAATCGACTGGCCACGTATAAGGGAATTTGCATACGCAAAAACCCCAGGTCACGCGTATGCATGGGCCACACGTACGCATAAGCGTGCGTTCTTTCCCATTTCGCGTACACTTCTCCATTTCCACGTACGCACGCGTACCAGAGAAAAACGCATGTCTGTGTATGATATGTATGCGTACGCATACAATGCAGCAGTCCAGAAATTTCACCTTGTACGCCAAACTTTGATCGAGCATAACTTCCTCATTTTAAAATATTTTTCTTCCGTTCTTCGAACAGCATAATCTTCTCGGACCAAATTTTATTTCTAAAATATTTGACATTATTCGGAGGTCTGGAAGCCAAGTTATGCTCCGCCAAAGTTGGGCCAAAATCACAATTTTCACAAAACCAACAAACCTCAATTTTCAAACATACACCTTCTAAACCCCTTTAAATCCAACTAAAACCTTACCAATTCAACATTAACCATATTCCAACTTCTTTATTCAATCCAAAATTCACCAATCCACCATTTTCATGAATCTCAAATCAACAATTTAATTCAAACAACATCCAATCTTTCAAGTTCAATAATCAACAAAACCTCATGTTTAAACACTTATATATATTACCATCATTCATTCAATCACCAATCACCAATCATATACTTACCGTCCTTACCTCTTTCTGGCCTCCGGCCCAAATTCACGGCCTCCGGCCCAATATTTCATTTAAATCAATATACATAAACTCATCACCATATAATTTACTATCCACTACCAATTTCAATCAACACAACAACAATGCACAATTCCACAATCCTTATCCAATGTCATTCACTATGCATATAATACCAATCAATCATACCATTCAAACTTAATGCTAGGGGAATCTAACCTAGGAATTCACATCATATTACACGGTACTTAAATGAAACTTAAATCGTACCTTTAGTGACGGCGGTCCACACCCAAATTTGAATTCTCTTCACCAAGGCTCACAAGCTTAAACCTCTACACCAAAGTTTCACAAGCAAATTGAATCTCCCCATTGTACACCAAAATCACCCAATACTCTAACATAACTAGTTTTCACACTTATAATCAACCTAGGGTTCATGTAATCTAGTAAATCATAAGAGTTAGTGATTTCTTACCTCAAATCACAGGTCCTTGAGCAATGTCCACAAGGAATCAAGGCTAGTGAACCCCTAAAATATGAAAATCATCAAGGAATTGAGTTCCTCAAACTCTAAACCTGAATTTGACATACCAGCAGAAATAGAGCTAAAAAATGCAAGTTACTTACAGTTTTGTTTAGATGAAATTGAAGAGCTCGATGAGCCCGACGCGTGGCTACAAACAGTTCGTTAATCGGAGCTCCGGATCAAAAGATATGGATGATTGAAGTTGGACAAGGGTTTGGAGCTCTCCTTCCTCCTCCTTTCTTGTTTCCAACGTGTTTCCCTTATTGTGAGGGAGAAGTGGCTGAAGCTACTTTATGAATATGGTGTTGGGTTGGGCCTTGGGCCCAATATAAGCTCGGTTCAACCGGTTTGGTCTGTTTAGTCTAATCTTGGGTCAAATTCTTTAAAATTGGTATCAAAATTCTTATTTTAATTAATTCTATCTCATTAAACTATAAAATTCTATTTTCTAATTTCTTTAAATAATAATTAATTTATTTTCTAATTATTTACTAATTTCTCGGGTTTTACATCCTACCCTCCTAACAGAAATTTTTGTCCTCGAAAATTTACTCCCAAATCTTCATATACGCTCTCTCATGTTCAACCGACCTCTTACTATTCAATTTGCCATTCTCCAACATCAATTCTTAACACCACATTCCCAATTCTAGCTCAAGCTATATTTATCCGTTCCACTCTTAGCTTCTTCTATGTTTCTTTCAATAACTAACCAAATGTCAAATTCATCTAACCCTTCATGAAACTTTCCCTAAAACCGAGTATTTTCCAGCCATTAACTCAACGAATCGACGCTGCTATGTCATGACCTATTCCTCGGGTGAATCTTGAAGAGTTTCAAAAATGAAGTGGTTCGTTGCTGTCCAAATACTATGAGGCAGTGAAAAAAAAAATCCTTTAATCAATTGGTATCTCTTGAAACATATATGCGATCCAGTGCAGTAGAGAAAGTGTATGTGTCTTGTCTGATCTGATAGTAAAAAGGGAACAAAACCAAAATTTCTTAACCCACTCACATTTTCTAAATAGGTGGTTGTCTGAATTTCCGCTCTACTAACACCTGGGATATAAACAGAAGCAGTTAATTCCCATATTTTGTAGGTTCAACTTTGTTGGAAGAGAATTATAGAGCAGTTGCCATATAAAGTTCTGAGTTCTTGGTGGGGCTTTGGTTTTCCAGAAGAGCTTCCAACTGGTTAACGCGTTGTGATTGTTTCCGTTGCTGTGAGAAACGTGTTGAGCATTTCTTCGGATCAAATGGTATGCACTTTTAACTTCAAATACTCCACTTCTATTATATTTCAAGTAGAACTTGTTGGGTTGACCTTGGATGTCAATTGGAATAGCTATAATTTGATCTGCCTCAAAAGGTAGGAAAGTTTTGTTGAAAATGTCGTGATTCCATGTTCTAGCAGCCCAATTTAGTAGTTTATCCACAGTAATATTGTGATCAAAATTTGAAAGATTGCTCCAAACTTTAAAGCCATTCTGATTGGGTAACCATGGATCTCCCTATATCCTAATGTCCTGCCTTGTTCTAACCCGTCATAGACCACCAACTCTAGTACCCATTTTGACCTCCATATGCTCCGCCATGTGTAACTAGGATTGTATCCAGTGGTTGAGTTATTGAATCATTTTCTCCTATAATATCGGGCCTTTAATGTCTGAGCAGTCAATGAATTTGGTGTTTTAATTAGCCTCCATCCTTGCTTTGCTAACAACGCTTGGTTAAAAGCTTCAAAACTTCAAAAATCCAAACCGCCACTCTCCTTTGTGGTGCTTATTCTATTCCATGCTACCCAATGAAACTTGTGTTCTCCTTGTCAGTTTCCCCAATAGAACTTGCTTATCATACTTTCCAAATGTTGACATAAACCCTTCGGAAGTTGAAAACATCCCATGACGTAGGACGGAATCGGCTATGCTACTAATTTGATTAGCACTTCTTTTCCAACTTTCGATAGAGTAATATCTTTCTAACCTTCAGATTTTTCCAGACTCGTTCTTGGATAAATTCAAAAACCCATTTTTGGATTGGCCGATTAAAATAGGCAATCCTAGGTATTTTGAGTGATTTTTCACCGCCTTTATATTTAACCAATCTTAAATAAGAATTTATCTGGGAGGAGGGACGTTTTGGCTAAAGAAAATCTTTGATTTTTTTCAAGTTGATCCTTTGACTTGAAGGATATTGGTAGGATCTTAGAATCTCTATCATCACAATAATATTTTGGCCCATATATTGGAGAAATATGATGCTATCATCTGTGAAGAAGAGATGTGTGATTTTAGGGGTTGCGATTACTACTTTGATCCCTTGGATGGTATGTCTCTCTTGAGCGCGTCGGAGTAGGCCTGAGAAAATCTCCGCACAAAGAATAAATATGTAAAAGGATAAAGGGTCCACCTGCCTAATACCTCATGTTGGTTGAAATGCCTTTGATGTCCTTCTATTAATGAGAACTTGAAAAGATACAGTTCTGATACACATTCCTATTAAATCGATCCACCTTTGGGGAAATCCCATATGTTGCAAAGTTGCTAGTAAAAAAGGCCATTCAATATGATCATATACCTTTGTCATATCAAGTTTAAAAGCCATAAAACCTTTGTTTCCTGTCTTTTTTCGCATGTAATGGAATGTTTCGTATGCAATCAATCCATTATTTGTGATCAGCTTACCCAGGCTACTAAGCCGTCAAGTCCAGGAGATTTTGTTGGATGCATTTATTGTAGTGCCATCTTAACTTCTTCACGAGTAAAATCTAGTTGCAGTATTGCTAGGTGGTGGGGTGTTATTCACCCTTGGACCACCTCCGTGACTTGTTCCACATTTGTTGTTGTTTATGTCCGAAATAAATCTTCAAAAAAAGAAATCATGACTTGCTCAATTTTCTCTTCATTTCAGTGGACTATGCCAGCACCATCTACTATATGATCAAAACACCCTCATTATCAAAATGTCACGCTTCCAGCTGTGCTACTCTAATAGCAAGTATTATGGTGACTTCATATACTTAATAATAAAATATGAGTCTTTTACTCGAAACCATGTCGCTGACTTCTTTTGAAAATCGAAAATACTTTTTCTTAAAACAAATATGCATATATAACCAAAACTTAATCACATCACTCATATACATATATTTATAGATATCAGACTTCTTATACAAGTACTTACAAATATACATACATGCCTTTCATTACAAAACAAGATTTCTATCCCTCTTACAACAATATAATGTTAATAGCAAGGGAAGAATAATATCTAAACTAAAACATCGTATAAGCAAAACGCAATAAAACTCTTCGTAGCTTCTTCCTCCATTTCCTTAAAAGATAAAGTTGTAGGGGGTGAAAAGCTAACCACACAGTCTTACCACGGAGTTTTCAGAATTGTCATAAGAAGATATTTAATAAGAAAACTATTTTTCATACTCAGTGATTATCGTTGTCTTATGAATCTTTTAAAAACCGACGGTTTAACCACCCAAAAATTCAAAGCATTTTTAAAAGAAATCAGTTAAGCATTCAGAAACCCAAAACTCACTTTTCTTATAAAAGAATCTTAAAAGTTTCCTAACAGTATGAATGACCAACTTGTTCCAAACATAGTATGCTAAACCACTTTGATATTTCATACTTTAGTAAACCACAACACAAACTAATCACGGCTTCAGGTCCAAACAGCTCAATCAACATCCAATTCACCACAACCTAACTAATTTCAGTCATAAACACAAGTAATGAGGTTCAAACACAATCAAGAGCAGTTATGTCAAGTATAACAATTAGCAATTAAACAGAATTATTCACATAGGCAAACCAATTACAATATGCACACCAAATCAATTAAACATAGATGCATATGATGAATGTCTGCCATATGGCTAATGAGCTCATCTGTCGGTTATACAACCAACTTGACATGTGCTGGTAGCTAACCATTGGACAGTCTCTCTGTACGCGCATCCCCAAGCTCAATAATATTCATGGAAAAAGTTCCAAGCTCATCCATGGGAAGAGACAAAGTCCCAAACTCAAATTCATATATATATATATGCATGCCCATAGGGGAATCCGGAGTTTTAAAGTGTCTAGTCACATCTTATGTACAGAGGGTCAACAATTTGTCTCAATTTTACAAGTCTCATTTACTTTTAATTCATTTCCATCATCAGTTCATATCAGTTCATATCTCATTGAAATATCAAATTCATCATTATTACCATCATCATTCTTCATTCAAATTCAATAATCATCATCTATCCTTCCATTTCGTTTATTAACAATCCCAATTCAAAACATAATTCATTCTTTTCTAAATAAATCAAAGTTAAAACATATAATCTTTAAAACCAAATCTTTTTAAATAATTATTTCAAGCGAAGCTTCCAATTTTTATAAAATTTCGGCAACATATCCTCTAAAACTCGGACTCTGCCACCCTTTTCCGGTCCTATCCAAACATTCCTCAAACCCTTCTCAACCATTTTCAAATCTTAATCATTTTCCCGAATTCAACCAGTTCTAATATCAAATTATTTTCAAATCGAACTAATTCCAATAATAATTTTTTTTTTCAAAATCAAACCAGCTCCAATATTAAATCATTTATAAAATCAAACTAATTCAAAATCAAACCGCTTCCAAAATCAATGCATTTTCATATCTCAAATCATTTCCAAATCCGATTCATTTACATTATCGAATTAACTCCAAAACCAAGAATAACCACTTTTCATAATAATCAACTAAATAACTTTACAAACCTATTTCTTATCAACAACTGCACACCACTCAAGCAATCAGTAATTCAGTCCAGCAAACAACCACATCCACAAGACAAATATAATCACAGAAATATATTTTTCACATCAATATCTATTTATAACAACTTTGTAAATAAATTTTAAGAAAAAACCTACTTAGTTCACGATTCAACTATGCGACAAAATTCTGTTTTCTCTTGGCCCGCAACGGCGGCAGCCGCAACCTCAACCCCTAACCATTTTCGCAGCAACCATAGCAACATAGAAGCGACATGTAACCACCAGAACTCGACCTTACATTACCAAATCTTAGAGTCTTTAACCAAACATAATAGAATACTAATGCGAGGGTTTTGAGACAGAATTACTTACTGAATTGAGGAAACAAAACAGTGGCGGTCTCTGAACCAGTTTGGCGGCAGCCTCGACAGCCACCTCAAGTCGTAGCAGCGACCAGAAATCCAGTGACAGCGATTGTAACAAATATGCAATGACGATAACATTCCCGGAAAAATAAAAGAACGGAAACCAACTCAAAACCCTTACTGGCAGTGGTCGTTGACGACGGCAGTGTTTCTCAGCGGAAGAAGCTCGGCCACCCACCTCCAGCAGTGGCGACGGAGCACGCGACGCCGGCGACGGCTTTGCCTCCTCTTGTGCGCGTCCTTCTCTCTTGACGGAATAGCGGCGGCACAGTCGCGTCCTACCTCCCTCGCGTCGGGCTCCTCTTCCCATTGAACCTCCATTGATGGCGACGACAGAATCTGGGCGCAGCTCCTCCAACTCGACGCGATCTCCCCTCTCATATGCCCAATCTCTCTTTCTCTCCCCCCAATGCACGACGATGGTAGCAGCAGCTCAACAGAAAGGTGGTGACGGCTCTCCGCGGTGAGCTGGGCGTAATGGTGTAGGCGGGTTGGACGGCAAGCTCCTCCTTCCTCTCTTCCCTTTCTTCTTTTCCGCGGCCTGATATACCACTATTCTATGATATATTTTGGACTGAATTGAGTGGGTTTTGTCAACTACTCTCACACTTATTCATGTAAATTGCATGTTTTTAAGTTTCCTTCCCAATTTGTGCTATGATTGAAAACATGCTTCCCAGGCCTTTAAATCGCTAATTTTAATCCTCTGTTATTACCATTCAATGTCGTGATATGTGCGTTAAGTGATTACAGGAATTATAGAGCAGGAATGGCATAGAGGATGAAGAGGAAGCATGCTAAAGTGGAAGGAACACAAGAATTTGAAGATTTGAGAAATTGGAGGCGACGCTCGCGCATGGCTGACGCGTATGCATGATCAAGCCATTTTTCACTGACGCGTACGTGTGACTGATGCGTACGCGTGACTGATGCGTACGCGTGACCTTGTGCAGAGCCCACCGACGCGTACGTGTGACGAGCGTCATGTGTTGCAATTAACAGAACTTGCTGGGGGCGATTTCTGGGCTGATTTGGACCCAGTTTCAAGCCTGAAAATGCAGACTAGAGGCTGGAATGGAGTGGAGACTGGACACTTACACACTTTAACTTAGTTTTTGATTAATGTTGAATTATAGTGAGAGAAACTCCCACTTCTCTCTAGGATTTTTGGTTTTTCTTAGTTTACTTGCAATTGGATCTGACAGAAGCTGTGTTCACCTTCATTTGGAGTCATTTTTTCTTATAGTTTTTCTTCTCTAATCCCTTTATTCCTCTTTTCCATTTTTCCATTTGATTGTTTTGAATTCATGTTTGGATCTTATTACCTTTGGATTTTATTAATGCATTGAGTTATTTTCATATCTATTATTATTGCTTGTTTTGTTATGATTGATTATTGTTAGTGGTAATTTGGATTGAATTATTTCGTCATATTTATCATGTCTTTTATTTTCGCCCACCAAGTGTTTGAGGAAATGTCATCCAGTATAATGGAGTAGATTTCTGTGGTTGGTTGGGAGTTGATAATTAGAGCCACTTGAATTGTTATACCTGAGTATTAATCTGTAATTGGAAACTGCCAATTAGCTTGAGACTCACCAACTCTAGTTCTTCCCTACGAAGTAACTAGGACTTGAGCTAAGGCTAATTATTTTACTTGACTTTCCTCCACTTATTAGAGGATAACTAAGTGAGAGCAATGAGCTTTTACCATCACACTTGGAAAAGACAATAAGAATAGAATTTCCAATTCTCACCCCTAACCAAGGCTTTTTATATTGATTATTTTGCAACTCTTGCTAATTAGTCATTGCTTTAATTTCTAGTTATTTATTTCTCTTGTTCTCAACCTAAAAAATTTTCAGGAAAGTCACAACCAATAATTGGCATTTTGTGTCAACTCCTAGGGAAACGACTCGGAATTTTACTCTCGATTATTTATTTCATCTGTGACACATTTTAAATTCGATAACGAAAATCTCATCGGTTAAAACTGTACTTACAACAGTGATTTGGAAAAATACTTTTGATAATTCTTGTCCGGTATTTATCTGCTTATCACGGCTCCTTCCCCCTTTCCTTTTCTTTCTTTCTTTCTTTCTTTCTTTCTTTCTTTCTTTCTTTCCTTTAACCGTGTAAGTGAATGAACAAAGGTGAGACAGTGAGGGGTTAGGGTTAGGGTTGTGTTTTGGAAATTTTAGGTAGTTTAGTAATTTTAATAAAATTAGGGTAATAGAGTAATTGAAAACTAATTTTAATCCAACACTAATATTTATAAAAATAATATTTATTTATCAACTTACAAATTTATTTTAAATAAATACTCTAATTCAATAATTAGAGATAATATGATTAATTTTCTTTATTTATAAAAATTAAAGTATTAAATTCTAAAATTTTAATTATTTAAATCAAATCATATAAAATTCTTATTATTTTACAATTACTAGACTTTATAATTTAAATATGAAAATTATCCAACGATTGTAAAATTAGATAAAAATTCTAATTTAATTATCAAAACTTGATTTTATTAGCTTTAATAAAATAATTTCTGAAATTAAACTTTTTAATGAATAAATAAATTAAAATTGACTCATAATAACAATTTTCAAACATTATGGGTCTTACAATCAATGTTGTTCTTATTTCTTCTTTGAGTTTCTTTTTTGTGAAAAAACTTCGTATTTCAGTCTCTAGCTTTGAGCCAAGTTGCTCTTGACCACTGTGCCCACCAAACATCTTCTTGCTGTAAATGTGCATCTAATTCCGAGTGAATCGTCCATATATCCTCCATCACTTGTTCGGTTGGTGGAGACTTTTGCAAGAGCAGCAGCTATTGTTGTTTCTCTTGAATAACTCTAGATAACTGCCCAAATTCCTTTTGTCCCCATTCATCCAAAGTTTTGCCACAATTTTTCAGCTTCCGTATCAAATTTTGGTTTCCGGGTAACGATGCAGTTTTCACCACTTGCTCGCATTCAGCGTTGCTAAGCCAAACTTCCTCAAATCTAAATAGATGCAGTCTCTTTCTACATTGGAATTTGCCCTTGGTATCAACAAGAATTGGAGAATGATTGGACCTATATCGCTGAAGATGATGTATAATTACCTCTGGAAAAGCTTCAGTCTAGCCTATGTTTGCTATTGCTCGATCTAGCCATTGTTGAATGTTAAGTTCGCCCACTTGATTGTTGGACCAAGTGAAAGCATGACCAACAAATCCCAAGTCCAGCAACTCATTATATTGAATTGACTCTCTAAATTCCATGAGTGTGTGTCACTGGCAATTCGCCTTGTTTATCGCGCTGTTCTAAAACCTGGTTAAAATCTCCAAATACCATCCACGACTGTTAGATTGGCCTAGGGACTTGAGTAACTCCCAGGACCTATGCTTGTTTTCCACTTCGGGATATCCATAGATCTAGTAGCCCTCCAAGGATGACTATCACTGTCAACCCAGATAATCATATCAATATTGTTTGAGGACATAGATTGTATTTGCACAGTCAGTGTGTCTTGCCAAAGAACCGCCAAACCCCCGAATCTGCCTCTACCCTCTCCATTACAGTCTATTCCAACTACATTATTTAACTGGCCTCTCCTTCATAAATAATTGATTTCATGTGCCTTTCTTCTCGTTTCCATAAGGAAGACAAGATTGGGAGCATTTTGACTAATGAGCTTGTTTAAAGCTCTAACTGCCCATGGGTTCTCAAGCCCACGGTAGTTCCAACTAATTAATTTCATGGCTTTAGGCCGGGCTGCTCCGCAGCCTCTGTCTCTTCAGTTTGCAGCACCAGATAATGTTGCTTTGCACAAGGTTCTTCCTCTACTCTCTCCATGAATAAATCTATATTATACTTTCTTTTAGCATTGCCTTCCCAGTTGCCTCCCCCCACCTCTGTGTTGTTATTCTGTTCTCTAACTATTAAATGCCATTTTTTGGCACTAATTTCTACTTCAACTGCTGCTATTGTAGGAGGGGCTAAGGGCACTGTATAGTTAGTACTGCCCTGTGTTGACTGTTTTGAGTTCAAGACCATCGGTAGTATAGGTGGATGGGTTGGGGATTTGGAAACAAAAGGCATTGTCTCATTTTGTGAATTAAGTGGTTGTTCCTTTGGCCGTCGAGAGTTGTCGTTCATTGAGAGAGTTGCAAGTTTAGCTAATAGCTTCTCATGATGTTTTGCTGCTTGTTCATTATTACTGAAAGACTCGTTAAAGGAGCTGCTACCCTTCTCATAAGTGGTATTTTCCTCCTCAATTTTGGTCCCTAAAAATCCAGCTCAGAGCCAAGGGCCCGGTTCCTGTGATCTCTGGGGGTTTTTCCTCCAGGTTTATCTACGTTTGAGAGTTGTCGTTCATTGAGAGAGTTGCAAGTTTAGCTAATAGCTTCTCATGACGTTTTGCTGCTTGTTCATTATTATTGAAAGATTCGTTAAAAGAGCTGCTACCCTTCTCATACGTGGTATTTTGTGAATTAAGTGGTTGTTCCTTTGGACGTCGAGAGTTGTCGTTCATTAAGAAAGTTATCATCATGTTTAATTCGGCCACAAAATAGCAAAAATAGGGAATCCTTTCGTATCTAAAGTCGACCTACGTAATTTCGTCCTTATGACTGCCAATGTGAGTACCTTTGTGAAACGATTGAGCTAATTTCATCCTTACTTTAGCTTTAAGAAAAGTTGCAAGATCATTACCACCGTCATAGAGGCTGCAGTCAATAACTTCTCCTAGTAGTACAAGAAGTTTTCTTCTCAATTTCACAGTTTTACAATGTTTTAATAGATTTCATATTTGAACATTTACACTCTATTTGGATGAAAGAAAGAAAATGAGAAACAAGAAAATAGAAGAAAAAGTGGTTTTTTTTTTTGGATAAAGAAAAAATGAAAGAAAAGAAAGTAGAGAATTTTATTTTTTGGATGAAAAGAAACGTGAGAAGAAAGAAGATCATAAGGACATAAAAATACATTAATACCCTTATCTATATTATGTATAAATCATAATTTATTAATGATAAGGGATAAATGTGTAATTTTATTAATATTTGCACATTTCTCTCCATCTCATCTTTGGGGTGAAAATATTTAGTGAGCCCCATACATTTTTTTTCTTTCCACTCTATTTTCTCCTCATCCAAACAACAAAAATTTTACTTTTTCACCAATTTTCTTTCTTCCCATTTTCTTTCCCTTCAAATTCCTTCAATCCAAACAATGTGTTACTTCAACAGTGGTAAAGTCCATGGAGCGAAGATCAATGTTACACTCTTATTTTCTTACTAGTAACCATGAAGTTTTGAAAATTCACGGATTTTTAGAATTTTGTGAATGTCTGTTTCGTTGTCAAAGAAAAATTAGTAGAGTTTTAGTTGTATTTGTTTCATCCGAAAGTCTTGTGGGTGTTTCCAAATATTGGTCATGGCACTATAAACCCAACTCTGATTGATAGATTTTTCAGTAATAAGTTTTTTCTTGATACTGTGCTTAAACTTTTGAACACCCTCCTCAATATCTGTTTTATCATATGTGATCAGAGAATCCTCATCGTCTTCTATAGTTGTTTTAGGTTCATGATGTGATGGATGAATATGTAGACTAGTCGGTTGGGGTGGGGCATAAGGTAATGATTGTGGTTGTGTAATTGTCATGTTGGGTTATTTTTGGTTTGAGTTTGAGGAGTTATTTGGTTCTGTCATTTACGGAAGTGGTGATGACACCACATGAAGGCGAATAGTATCTGCATCAGACAAAGAAAAACTCGATTTTTGACTAGAAAACGGATGGAATACTACTCAATTGGTGGTTTCACTGTTAGGCAATGGCAAACAGAGAAAATTCAAGTTGAGAGGAAAAGACTTCGTAGAAAAAGAGATTAAATATGCATTAACTCTATTAATCATTCTTAGATATACGCAAAATTTTAACCTAATTTATTCTAACCAAGGTATTTTTTTTTTTTTTTTGTTTGCTTGGGTCTGAGCTGGGTGGTGGTGGCCTCATCTGTTTTGATTAACTCTTTATAAGCAAGAATTAGTTCTTATATGGATTGAATATGTGCTACATTTTTATCAAGCTGAATAAGGAATGGATTCTCATTCAATGCCAATAGCTAAGAACATTAAAAGTGCAACGGCTAGTTTAATCATATTAAGAATGATTCTAATATTTGAAAAAAAAATCAAACTCTATAAAAGAAGATAAAATTTTATCCAAAAAAAAATAACCATTTTCGTACATATTTTTAGACAATACAAATAACTTTTATTTTCTTTGTTTTTGAGTGTGTTCATACTTTTCTATTGTTTAAATTTAAGTTTATATTGAAAGATATAAAAGATAAAAAAAGTTGTTCACACAAAAGTCATTTAACCTTTGTTTGAGTGTTTTGATTTTAAAAGTATGCTAGTTAAAATACACTTGATTTCTCTTAATTAGGTTAGATTAGCACCTAAGTAATTTACTAAGTTTAGAATAATTTAGGTAATTTATAAAAGTGTGAGTCTCTTAAAATTGGTAATTGTAATCTATCTTAATTATAACAGAAATTCTTTTATTATTATGATTGATATTAGACGTAAATTACATTATATTTCGTGACCAAACCAGGATATATAATGATCTCATTCTTTCTCTTTCTTTTTCTTTGTCATCTCAATTCTGTTTTATTATGATGAGATTAAATTAAAAATAATCTCTTACAACTAGAATTCTATATAAATTATTTATGTAAATCTAAAAAATAATTTATTGATTCAACTCCCTTTCAGTTTATTTGCGGATTTTCATATAGAAATTTTTCTTTTTAATTTTGTCCGTTAGAATTATCCTGAGAGGCATGAGAAACACCAATAAGTTGACACAAAATAATATAGACGATGCTAAATTCACATGAAATGGTAAATTATACATTATCAAATAATATTCATCTGTGAATAATTATTTGAGCAAGATTGGGAAGTTTGACGCATTGAAACACAATAAGAATGTTCCAGGAGGAATAAGAGGGGACAAAAATTTTGAAGTTTTAATTTGAGCTTCTAGGTACCCCACTTCATTCATCTATTCCTCTATGCGTTAGTTAATTTAACCAACCACCGGGTATACACATGATATTGGATTTTTTCCATCTTATAATATTCTACACTTAATAATTAATATATTCTACAAATGAAAACCTAATAATCTTTGTAAATGCAAGACAATTATTATTTTTGAGTTCATTTCTGAAATTGAGGTAAATTCTCTTAATTAGTTTACTATATGATATTTGAGATGGGTTAAAATTGTTGTTGGACAAGTTCAAATCATCAAATTTTATGCTTCAAATTATTGTCTAGTCTTGACGGCAAATGTAAGATAATACTAATATTTTAAGTTAATTTTTAAAATTATACAGTATAAAATTTTAAATTAAAATAAGTGCAGTATATCTAATGTATATATTAAATATATAACTATTTTTAAATTCTTTTATTAATTTAAATTTTTAAACTAAGTGCTTTATTTGATTTATATTATTAAATTTTTTATAATAAACAGAGTCTAAAATTTATTGTTTATTGATAATTTATTTTAATATAAAACAAATAAAAAATAAAAAAACCTATACAAAATCACAAAAACATAAAAAAGCATCCTTGCATAAAACAATGTGTTAAATATATAATTAGAATTTAACTAATATATCTCCTAAAAATGTATTAAAGTAACTTTAAGACCGGGCAACCACTAGCATAATGATGAAGGAGTGAGGACCATGAAATCAGATACTATTCAATCACGTTTTCACAAGATCCCCTTTTAGTTGTTAATTAAATCAAATAAATATCATCATAAAACAACAGCTTCATATGCCACCTACTAGCTTGGACGAATGTAACTTGTAACCGCATGACCTGTTCAATATGTCATTATTTAGTTAAGGGATTGAGATTGGAATTAGGAGTATGAGATTTAATATTATGTTTAGTGCTCAAATATTAAAATTAAAATTTTTGTTTTTGTTTTAAAAATTTCAACTTTTTCGATATTTTTAAAAAGTTGAGACATAAAAAATATAATTTTAAAAATAAAGACTAAAATTTTAATAATATTTTTTATTAAAAATATTTTTATTTAATTTTTTAAATTTTAAATTCACTCCGTTCTCAATTTTTATATTTATTTTAAATTAATCATAATACTAAAATATAATTTAATTTAGTATATTTTATATTAAATATAATATAAAAATTTCAATCTCAATTTTTGTCTTTTTATTTCAGTTTCTCTTCTAAATACAGTTATATATATTGATTTAATAGGGGATATTATTCATGAAACTAGAGATATATTATGATTAATTTTAGGATAAATTTTATTTATTGATAGACACTAACAATGTTTAATTTAATTTACAAAAAAATATTCTCATTACTTTTTAGGATAAATTATATTCATAAAATGTAATTAGAAGACAATAATAATATTTTAAAAAATCATTGTCACATTAGTAAGTAATAAGAAATATATATCAACTCTAATTATTGAGTTGAAACTTATTTTGACTCCTGAAATTTGGAGTTGGCTTCAATTTCAACTTCTAAATTTTTAGTTATCCAATTAACATCCCTAAATATTATATCGTGCCTCACGTTTGTTCCTATAATTATTTCTGTTAACGAAGAGCTGATGTGATACGTTAAATTGACACGGTGTGCATTTACATGGCACCCAACTTGCCAGAATGAATGTATGATAAGTGAATGATGTGGTAAAAGTTATTTTTACTCAATATGAGTCCATACAAATTAGGGTTTTAACATCTACGTAGAAGTCAAATTAAGTGAAAACAACTTTTTTTCACATCATTCACTCATTACGCATTCATTCTGGCAAGTTGGATGCTACGTAGATGCACACCATGTCAACTTAACGTGCCACATCAGCTCTCCATTAACGGAGATAACTACAGAGACAAACGTGAGGCACGATCCAATATTTAGAGGTGTTAATTGGATAACTAAAAATTTGAGATCAAAATTAAGGTCGAGTCCAAATTTCAGGGGCTAAAATGGTTTCAACTCCTAACTATCACTAACCATTATTATTTAAATAGTTACACATATAACAAAAATTAACTAGATAATTTATAACCTTTTAGTGCATTATAAACTCATAATATATATCTTATAAAACTTGATGATATCACCCAAAAATATAGGCCTTTGTGGGCGTAAGTAAAAGTTATTAAGTGTAAATTAAAAATTTAATTATTCTATTAGTCTTATAGTTTCATAAAATTTTTAATTAGGTCTTTATTTTTTTTAATTAGAACTTTGTACCAATTTTTTTTTCAATTAGGTCTTTCTTAATAGTAATTGACTTAATTGTATAAAGACCCAACTTAAAAAATTAGTGCAAAGACTCAAATAAAAAAATATATATAAGAACCCAATTAAAAAAAATTAGTGTAAAGACTCAATTAAAAAAAAATAAATATAAAAATTTAATTAAGGGTAAAGTATATTTTTTGTCTTTAAAGTTTGATAAAAGTTTCAAAAATATCCCTAAGTTTTATTTTGTTTCAATTTTGTCCCAAAAATTTTCAATTTGCATCAAATATACCCTGAACGGCTAAATTTTCAAAAAATTTAAGATCAATCTAACAATAATACATAAAAATTATGCTTGATTTGCGTGTGTTGAGGGGTTGTTCTTATGAAATTATTGTTGAATCGGTCTCAAATTGTTTGAAAAATTAGCCGTCAGGGGTATATTTGATACAAATCGAAAACTTTTAGGATAAAATCGAAACAAAATAAAACTTAAGGGTATTTTTGAAATTTTTGTCAAACTTCGAAGATAAAAAATATACTTTATCCTTTAATTAAAAATTTCACAAAATTATACGAACTAACATAATAATTAAACATAAATTAAAATCATAATTCTTAATAAAAACGAAGTATGAAATCCAACTCTGGTTATCTGGAAGGATTGTAATTAAATGTGTATTAGGATATGATCAACTTCCGACCAGAAAATTAATATAGAAAGATTCGGTACTATGAACTTTTGGTTGTGGGACCAGACTAGTTCTACCATGGGAAAAGCATAATGTGGTCCTTTAAGCATCCGAAAGATTTTATTAAATAAAGAAGTTGTAGGAATTTCAAATTCTTTTTTAACTAAATAATTTTAAAAACAAACTGATCATAAATAATATTTTTATAAAATAAAATTATTTAACTACAAAAATTTCACTAAAATTAAAATTACTACGTTTATAATAATTAATTATTTATTATTATTATTATTATTATTATTATTATTATTATTATTATTATTATTATTACGTAATAGTAAACTTTTTTTAACTATTTTAAAAAATAATTTAATTTAAACTTACATTCATTATTTTTGCAACAAAAAAATTCGGTTTATCAAATAAAAAGGATTTAACATTTTTTTGTTATATAACAAGTGTATAAATTATTAATTTTTTTAAAGGTTATACAACATAGCTTATGAAAAATATAGTACAAAATGTTCTCGTAAAAGATTTTTTAGTAGCATTTTATATTATTTTTAAATAAATTTTAGTATTTTATATAATATACTAATTATTTATTATTATTATTATTATTATTATTATTATTATTATTATAATAGTAGACACTTTACTTAGGATTTTTTTTGTTTATACTTTGCTTTGTGAGTTTTAATTCATAAACTATTAACGTAACAATTTTTTTTATTTGTATCCAATATTAATTTTATATATAACCGAAATTGTTAATTCTTTATATAGATGTCTATCAAAAGTTTAAGTTATGAAAAACTCGAAAACCTAACCCCTCCCTAATTGTATTTAAATATTTTTTTTTTCATTAACCAACTTAGGTTGGTCGAGTAGTCAAGTATCGGGAGTTTGAATCCCGCCTTATGCATGCAATAATTTATTGGTCAGCAACAAATCTTTAAATAGAGCTCAGATTCGCGACGGATTAGTCATTAACCTGTCGAGTTGGAAAATACCGTGGACAACCAAATAAAAAAAAATCTTTCATTAATAATTCAGACCTTTTTATAATTATTATAAATTTTAGATAAAAACATAAATTTACAAACTAACTTGTTAGATTGAATTACAACCACACATTTAAAATCATTTTAAAAAGTTCTTTAAGGACCATTTTATACTTTTTTCATCATAGCCTAATCCAGATAACTATAACGGTGACTCTTTTAGAGAATCTTTTACGGTAACGTAAAAAAAATATATTTTATTTAATATTTATTAATTTTAATATTAATTAATAGATATTAAATAATACAAATTTTGATTAATTTTCATTTTTTTTTATTATCAAATATTTTCGTTCTTTTATTAGGGCATATAAAAATTTTCTCTTGCTCACTTTTACTTTGCCACATTTCTTTATCATCATCACATAAACTGATAAACCACAGGCAAATGAAAAATCATGGACCCAAAATGAATATATTATTCAGGATAATAAATTTTCAACTGCATAATATCATGACATTAGTGCAATAATGATGAGTATAACCATCCCCTATTATTTCCTACCAAGCAGGTTAGAAAAGATTGCATTGATTCGAGAATACCTCATGAATTATTTCCGGGATATATAGAGCTCAATCCTAACTGCCTCCAACAATATATTAATTAGAAATACCAGTTACTCTCTTTGATTATTAGAAAATATAGTATTAGGATATCTTAATTTTTTATAGTTATTTGTTTGTTAAGTCTATCTCTTTCTATAAAAAAGACTAAAATAATGTTTATGTGAAAAATCTTTAAAAAAAATTGATGAGTTAAAAATGGCAAAAGAGATATGTTAACAAAAACTTGGTTTGAGTTTATATAGTTTTTCTTCTTTATGCTAGATTAGCGCTTAAAAGGTTGCTAAATTTGGTGGGTTTAGTGGTTAAAATATGCAGGTTCAGGGATTTTGGTTTAAATATGCATAGGGGTATTTATGGATGGATCTGATCCGCATATCCGCAGTATTTATCCGAATTCGATCCGAAAATTGCGGATATGGATCTGATCCGCAAGGTTTTCGGATCAGATCGGATCGAATCCGCACACTAGTCGGATCGGATTGCGGATTTTGTGTTGGTATCCGCGTATCCGCAAAAATAAAGAAATAAATGAATAAATATTCTTTTTATGTTTTATTTCAACTAATAATTATCATATATGTTATGTTATTTTAATCTATTATTCAAGAAAAATATGTTTAATATTATTTTAAGAATAAACATATTTAAAAGAATAAAAAATAAATTTTATTGATATTTTTTTAATAAAAATAAGCTTTTAAAAATATTTTTGTATTTTACGGATATATCCGATATCCGATCCGATCCGCAAATATGCGGATCGGATCCAACCTTAAAAACTGCGGATATTGGATCTGATCCGATCTGATGATTTTAGTGCGGATCGGATCGAAATTTTAGCCATATCCAATCCGATCCGATCCGCGTTCACCCCTAAATATGCAGGTTCAGAGATTTTGGTTTGAGTTTATTGATTTTTCTTTACTTAATTTGAGTTCATAGGTTGTTGATGAATTAAATTAGAATTGATAGTTGTAATTGATTTATATATAGTAAAAATTTAACTATGATCTATAGTGGAGACAGAATGTAAGTATTATTGTACTTGGAGATTGAACTAAAATATATAATTGTGTTAATTTTTTCTCTTTCTCTCACTGTTTTGTTCTACATAATTAGAGATAAAATATAAAAAATCTGATGCATAATTTGTTTATTATACTTTGAATAAAAAGAGGTAAAATTTCTTAAGTAACCTTGATTTTACCCCTTTTCAAGATGAAGGAAAACCATTTCGACTGAAATTGAAAATCATGAGCAAGAAATAAGAATATATGCATTTTTCGATTTTGGACAAGATAATATTCATTTTTGGGTGTTATATGCATAAAAAAACATGTTTTTGCCTTTTTCGGTTTTCAAACTTTGTTTCTTTTTTTTTGTTTAACTCTACGAATTATTCTCAAGTTTTTGTTTCCGAAATTATTCCCAAGCTTTTTTTCATGCCAAATTCTGTACCTAATATTCATTGCATTTTTCAAATTGATGCTTATTCTTTTGTCAGCGAAAAACTTCTTTGTCAAAAACTTTTTTATATTTCACAAAGATGCAAAAATACAAACCTTTCTTTTATGGGCTTCTATGTATTGTTGGGTCTTAAAATTTAGAGGAAGTTGCCCAAAGCAACTAGATGATGAGAGTCAAACATCTCATCAAGTCCAAGACCAAAAATAAAAAAATAAAAAAATCTCATCAAACCCAATTAAAAAATAAAAAAAAATAAAAATAGGATGTTACAATATATTTTCATACAAGAGGAGTGGTAGGAGTAGGGCTGGCAATGGGTAGGGAAGGATAGGGTTTGGAGCCTACCCTAACCCTACCCGCGGGTTGAGAATCTTTCAACCCTAACCCTACCCGCATTCTAAAATTCTAAACTCTATCCTACCCTACTCTACCCGCAGAAATATCAAATTTTTCCAAAGTAAATATAAAATTCAATCATTTCGAATTTTATACATATTAATAACATAAAAAATAAAAAGCTAATGCTCTAAATTACTAAATTAACTAATTAGTTTTAGTAGTTGTTCACTTATTGTAAGTTATTACATAAGGGAGGTTGTGGGTTCAACTCTTACTTCTTTCATTATATACTTAATTTTTATAAAATATGTATTATATATGAGGTGCGGGTAGGGTAGGGTAGGGTACACCCTAAATCCGTATCCTACCCTACCCGCAAGCATACCCGGACCGTACCCTACCCTACCCGCAGTGGGTCGGGTAGCCTACCCTACCCGAACGAATTAGACCAGATTGAGTACTCGCGGGTAGGGTATGAATTGCCAGCCCTAGCTAGGAGACCAGTAACTTTTGTGTTTTGTAACCATCAATTAGCCATCAGTAGTGTTTTTAATGGTGTGAGATTAAATTCAATGGTATGAGATCATTTAATTTTCTTTTAATGGTTAAATACTGGCCAACTTTTTAAAAAGTTGGCGGCCCTAAACTTTTCCTTAATATAATACTAATTGACCCTATGATAAGTTTCTAGTAAACTTTTTAATTAGTACTTCTTTTTGTTCAAAATAAATGTCCAATTATAATTACAGATATAAATTCAATAAATATTAATATTTTAACTATATAAATTTAAATAAGTGTACAAAATTATTCTTATTAATGATTTAATTATTATACTTATTTACCTATTTTTTCCATTTTTATCCTCCTTTTCCAACTTTATTTTATACTTACTAGTAAAAAATTTAATTAGGTGAACAATTATTTTGGATTAAATAAAATTTTAACAATGGACAATTATTTTGGATGGGGAATTATTGAATAAGAAAATAATTAAATGATATATAAATATAAAATACCAAAACTAATTACAAAAAAAGTAGTTCATTCATCAAAATTAACCAAACCTTAAGTGAATTGGTAGAGTATAACTTCGTTAAAAACTCTATTTTCAAGAATATTTTTCAAATTATTTTTAAAATTACATTATAATATTGTCTTTATCATACATTTTTTCTTCTCTTCTCTTTCAACCATCATCACCATTATAACCACCATAATCAACAATGTCAATCCACACATCATTGTTATGGTTAAGGGCAGAACCGAAATTCTAGTATTATGGGACTAAATTTAAAAATAAAGTATAATTAATTTTTTTCAAATTAAATGAACTATGTTTTCATTTTAGTTTTTTTTTTTTATAATTATCTTATTGGTATATACAAAACTATTATTCAAAAAATAAAAATAGATAAATTTATATCACAAATCATGTTCATAAAAAGTTAAAAACTCATTCAAAAAAACTTAAAAATAAATAACAATAAAATATACAACATACAACTTTCCCATACGCTACTACTTAGGAAAGTATTTCAAGTGTACTATAACTCTAGATATTCTAGTGACTTTAGTTATTGATTTTTCAAAGACGTATTCTCTTTTCTTTATTTATTTTATACTGAAATTATTTATCTTGACTTTTGAAGATTGAACTATAAATTTGTTAGCCACATAGTAACTGATAACGATAGAAACTAAATGGATTGAGTCGAGTTTTGATTTTCACGAGTTTGATTTATACTGTAAATAGCTCAAATTTAGATCTGTTACTTTTTATAAGTTTTTTTCAGATTCAAACATAGTGTGTTTAAAGTTCGACAAGTTCAGGAGTCTATTTGAAAATTCTATTTCGTAAATTAGAATTCAAAAAACAATAAACTTAAAACATCTAAATTGACGACATTAAATAGATTTTAAAATTTATAATTCATAATTTGTAAAAAAGATCATTTATATATCAATTCTTAGTCACATATTGTAATCATACTTATAATCTATAACTTTTTTTTTGAAAAAAAAATTACGATCTTAATTAGTATTGCTTATAGATTTTTTTTTTAATTTTGTTTTAGATTTAATATAAATAAATAGTTGAAAAATCTAAACTAAGAATAACTTAGTTTCACAAAAAGTATTTTGAGAGTCGACTCAACGAATTTTGTAGACTTTTTTTAAAGTCTATCACCTAACCTTTTAAATTAATAGATTTTACAAAAAACTTAAATCTAGCATGTTAATGTTTAATAAAATGAGTCGAGTTGAGTCACAAATTTTTGTCGAGTAATCCGACCTACTTCTATCTCTAGTAACTGATGATAGTTTGATATATTATTATAAAATTATTTATTCTAAAAATTTAAGCCGTTAGGGAGGAAACATAACCGTTTTACATCTAACATAAATTCATCACTATCATCAACAATTCTTCAAGAATTATTTAGAAATAAAATTTCTTTACAATGTTAATTATAAATTTGATATAGAAAAATAATGAGTGATGATTTAAAAAAAAAAAAAAAAAACTAATAAGTGACAAAAGGGATATATTTGTTGTGATAAAAAGAGACACATGGATGTCCATTTATGATTTGAGTGGCTAACTTTTTCAATATTAAAGGAATTACTTTTTAAGACAAATTCAAATAAATGAAATTTAAAAATGAAAGTTTGTTACATATATAAATAAGAGAAGCTATGCTTGAAACAACACACAGCAATATATGCACACTACCACATATAATATTAGTGAATATATATGAATCATCTCTATTATATTGACATAATAATATTAGTGAATATTAATATTAAAGTCTTCTATTTATATTTATTTTCTCTTTCTTATTTATTTATTTATTTTAGAAGATGCTATCAGCACAAAGCACAAGACTCTGATCAAAGTTTAGAAAGACTCCGGTAATAAATTTTTATTATGTCAAAACTTTCTCATCTTGAATTTAATTCTCTTAATATATCTGGAAACAACTAATTATCATGGATATTAAATGGCGAAATTCATTTTGATCCAATGAATCTTGAAGATACCATTAAGGTTGAAAATAATGCATAGATTACACATCTTCTCCTGGTGTTCGCCCTCATCCATGTCATTTCGAAACCTAGTGGACACAGGTCTTCCAGTAGCCTTCTTGCGCATGAGTGGGTTAAGACGAAGCCGTGTCCCATACCACTCCGGCCAAAGCGCCTTGTCTAGTATCGGTGAAAACTCCATCTCATATACCTTGAACACATCTTTCTACATGTACACCGGATGAACATATGGAGCCCACTCGATGCTTGTGGCGGCACAAGCGGCAAGCGCATGACGGAATGGAAAATGAAAAGATTGAAAAATTCCACAGTCACACGTCTCCGCTGTGAACCAAACACGGAACGAACTTTGAGACCAACCCTCGAAAGGCTCTAACAACTCAATAGCAAACATTGAAACCCGTCTGTCATAGTGAGTAACACGCATCTTCGGGATGCCCTCTCTGTTCTTTTCAACGGCAGCGATCAACCGTTGGGAGCAACAATTTCCAGCCGCCAGTTGTGCCTGTGTCTCCCTACCTTTCGTGACAAATAATTGTTGTAGCCTCTCGTAAGTGTATCGCACGATGGCAAAAATCAGCAAGTACCGTGTACCCTTAAGCATTGCATTGATGTACTCTGAGAGATTCGTTTTCATGTGACCAAAACGATGACCATTATCGCAGTGTTGTAGCCATATTTTTTTGTTGAACCTACCAACCCAATCCTCCATCTTTCACGACAAACCTATCAAGGCTTCTATGTACCACTCGTACCCAGCCTTACTTGGACTATAAGCAGCATTTATGAGGTATTGCTTTTCCTTGGTGGACTTGAAATTTTCTCTTGCATCGCGTCCAGATCCAATGCATGATAGTGACTTAGTATATCTAATAGCGTCGGAATTGGATGAGGGGGAGGCAAAACATAGCAGACCGTTGCCTCGCCCGACGTCTCTGGTACAAACTCCTCCTTATCATCATCTTTAGAAGAACTACTATCGTTGCTATCCGTAACATACTCCTTATCGGAGTCTTCATCATCCCCGTCCATTTCTTCTATTGGACTAGCAACATGAATCGGTAGTGGTGCGAGAGGTGGGTCATCCTGCACAAAGGTCGAGTGGACGAATCCACTGCCACCAACATCACCAACCTCCGCGAAAAGCTCCATCATTTGTTCTGCATTGATTCTCCCATGGATGTGAAACATGAGGCTTGCTATGGAGTCGAAACAGATGAAACTAAAAAACTCCTTTTCCCAATGGTGCTAGCAACCTATACCCCATTTTTTCGATCTCTTTTCTCCCTAAACCACCAAGATTACTCAATATCATATTCTTCAACTCGGACAAGGAACTTACTCGTCGAGGGAACAACAGTAACGAATTATCACACTGAAATATCACTCCATTGTCACTGTTTCTCATACGACAATTGGGATACACACAAACAACCACATATCCGCTACTACAGAACATTTTTGCCTATTTTTTATTTGGAAGAAAAATGGAGGAAAAGAAAATATAAAATATATGTGGAGAATACCAAGAGTTGTACATCCTTTTATAGCTGTTGAAAATTTGTCTTATTGTATTTTGTTTACAGTGTAAATGTTATAATTTATCACGTATTTCGTTTACAATGTAAACGAGATACTTGTAAACAAAATATACACGTGTCATTTAATCTGTGTTATCTCGTTTACACTATAAAATAAAATAAGAGATACGATATATTTTCGTAATAATTTTATAGATTATTTATTTTAATAAATAAAATATTTTTTATTTATTTAAAAAAAATCCTATATTTCAAAGAACAACCACGAAAGATGACAAATTAAGTTGAATTTTTTTTATGTGTTGATAACTCTTTTTATTTTATTTTTTTTAAGTTGTTTTATGTTAAAAAAAATTTCTTTTGGATAAGGATATTTTAGTTTTTTTTGCTATAAAAAATTTATAATTATATTATAAATTATTTATTCCCAAATTTTAAACTAATAGAAATAAATATATAAATTAAGGGTGTCAAAAATTTTTAGGAGGCGGAAATTTCCATGGAGACAGCCCCGAATGGGGCTCCGATGTTGGAAAATTTTTTTGCGGGGATAAGGACGGAGGAAAAAATTCTCCAAAAATAAATACGAGATTCGAGCGGGGATTCCCGTCCCGTCTCGGTATTTCCCACAATTCCCGAATATATTAAATTACTTAAATAACCTTAATAATTTAGATTTTACTTTGAATTTTTAGTCATTTCACCACCTTCTGCGTATATATAGAAAAGTTAGAAACCCTAACTCAGTAGTAACTCCTCTTCTCACACAGAGCGTCGCATTCCAATCCCTAAAATATGTTATGTTATGTAAAGATAGAATGATTTTTATTTCTGAATTTTTTCTTTGTATATGAAGTTGACCTAGAATCTAATTTAGTGTTTCTGTATTAAATTTGTTGTTTATGTATAGGATGGATAGTTTTAGCTTAATTCCTATTAAAGTTAATAATGAGATAGAACCAACTCAAGGTGATAAGGGTTAAGCAATTGAAGTACATCTCCAAAAAACACGAGGAAGGACAAGAAAAAACATAAGAGGAAAAACAAGAAGTTAGCCAAAGTGTACAAAGCAGTCCTAACAAAAAAGGATTAACTTCTGAGGCTTGAAAATATTTTAGGAGAGAGTAAATATGTATTTTAAGATTTTATTTTATAGACTGTGATTTGTTATGTTGTATTTATGAACTTATAATTTTGGATAAGATATATTTGTGTGTTTGTAATAATATTTTATAGTTTATTTTTTAGTTTTTTTGATATTTTTTACTATAATTTTCATATGAATGTTAAAATAGAGAAATGGGGAATAGAGTCCTGCGAAAAATGTGAAAAACAATAATGGAGACAATTATCTCCATAACAAAAAATGAAACGGAAACAGAAATTAATTTTGAGCGCAAAAATGAAGAGCAGGGAGATATTCTCCACTCCCACCCCATCCTATAGACATCCCTAATATAAATAATTATATTTATAACACTGAGACACTTTGTTACGTTGCTTTTACTTTTTCACGAGTTTTGCATATAATATTACATGATAAAATTTTAAAATTAGTGACATAATAAGTTAAAAAGAAGCTAAGCCTTCGTCGTCATTAGAATCATAATTACGTGTTTTTTACGTGATTAATATTTAATATTTGTTTTTATTTTGTATTTCTTAATTATTATTAAAATAAATATATTTATTTATATATATAATTATGAATATTAAAAATTAATTGTGTTATTATTTTTCTAACATTATTCATACATTATATGGCATATGTATTGCCCTATCTGCCATTTGCAACAACGTATCAATTATAACTTCGTATAAAGAATAATAGTCAAATCAGATATTGTTATACATAACAATTCTAATTAGAATTCTTGCGTTTGACATTAATCCTCTTTCGTTAGTTTGATAATTTGACATTGAACTATCCTTCTATACATGCATGTTTATCATATTTAATTTATTTTATTTATGTCATAGATATTACCGTTAACGTTATTTTTTTTATCAGTTTAATTTTTTTTAAAGTAATATCATGATACATATTATAGTTTTATATTTAAAATATCTAGAGTTGATTTTTGGTATTTGTTGTTAAGTATATTAGGATGGTGATTATCGTCATTCAGTCACGACAATAATGTGATAAAAGTTGCGGTAATTCCATATCTAATGTATGAGACGGACCAAATTGTTAAAGTAATAAGGAAAATAGGATTTAGATACGCGCATAAAGTTTATAAGATGTGATTATCTCAAGAAAGAATATATGTATAGCTTAAGTGGGAGATTGTTAGGAAATTATTTAATTTCCTAATTTGTTTGTGGTAATATATATATTAATTATAATCATAAATTATGCTATTTCAAATTAAATGACTTATATAAAGGTGATTTTATTTATTATTATAAATGCTAAATTGAATAAGTTATGATTACTTTTGATTTTAAATTAAATGAGAATAAAATCAGATATTATCTTTTGGATTTTAGATAATTATCTTTTGGATTTTAGATATATTATCTTTTGGACTTTAGATACTATTTTATTTAGGTTTTAGGGTTTAATGGGTGTCAATGCTCAAATATAAATAGTGCCTTTAGAGTTTCAGTCCCCAATATACCAAAACTACATTTATCGCTCTTTTTCCATCAGAGGAGTCACAGTTCAGCCCTATCAAGATACAGAAGACTTTAGTTGAGGAAGATCGAAAATACTACAATATCCAAATTCTTTCAATCATGATTCATGTTTATGAATTCAGGTACATTTTCGCTTTCAAATATTTTATTTCTTAATGATTTAACATGGATAATTTTTGGGTTAAATCTGAGAAAATTCTAACAAAAATTTTATCATATTATAATAGAGATTGAATGTAAATCACATTACACTTCATAACCTACTCGAGATATATCATTGTATCACTCTTCTCCTTTCTTATTTTCTCCGACTTTTATTTCAGGTATATTCGACGGAACCAAAATTACAAATAATTTTCTAATTTAGCAATCCACTACATAATCTTTAAAAGTGGTTTATTAATTTAACTCCTATTCTCAACTCGCTTGAGAACTTTTTATATATATATATATATATATGATACAAAATCATTTCTCTAAAGCTTCTTATCACTTGATTTTCCGATCTACTCATAATTTGGAACCATTAAATTTTATTCTGGATGATATTTTGACACTTCAATTATTCTTATGTTACAATTTAGTTTAAATTATTGTTTGTCATAAACACTGCATTTCAAATCAAATGTTCAAATAACACCCGATCATATATTTATAAAACAAGAGACAGCATCAAATCAAACATGTGTGGTCATACATATCCTGAGCCACACGACCGTACAGCAAACGTAGAAACTCTGAAGACAACAAATTCACCATAATTATCATCAAGAAGGACGAAAAATTAAAACACCAAACGAATTGATAAACCGACAATGATGATTGAATGAAGTGGTCCAAATTAAATTAAATGAAGTGGACACTCATTAGTTGTGGAATTAGGTTAGGTGGTCTATCAAAAAAATTGTGGTTCTAGCCTATTATTGGCTTGATCTGATCTGATAAAAAAAAGTTTAAATTTAAACTCGTGATAAATTCTTTTTATCTTAAGAGTACAGATTTATACATTAAAAAATATAAAGTTTGAACTCTCAACTATTAAAATCTCATTATTTGTCTATTAAATTATTTCAATAAATAAATTTTTTATTTGTATTTTATTAGATTTTAGATTCATTTAAAACTTTAGCTCAATTTATTTTTTTTAGGGGTAAAGTACTAAATTGGTCCCCTAGGTTTGGGCGTAATTCTGTTTTGGTTCTTAAGGTTTAAAGTGTTCTATTTGAATCCAAAAAAGTTTCATTTAGCATCAATTTAGTCCCACAGTGAAGTCAAAATTAAATAATTAACAAAATGTCCTACATAACAACAGTACAAGAACAAAATCGATAATCTGGAGAACAAGTACAAGATCCAGAGGCATAAAATCAACCATTGATACATCAATACATTTATTTATTATTTTTTTTATAATATAAATAAAATATTTTCTATAAAACTAAAGAAAATGATAAATAAATGTATTGATGCATTAATAGTTGATTTTGTGCCTCTGGAGCTTGTACTTGTTCTCCAGATTATCGATTTTGTTCTTGAACTGTTGTTATGTATGACATTTTATTAATTATTTAATTTTGACCTCACTGTGAAACTAAATTGATGCTAAATGAAACTTTTTTAGATTCAAATAGAAAACTTTAAACCTTAAGGACCAAAACAGAATTACGTCCAAACCTAAGGGACTAATTTAGTACTTTATTTTTTTTTATTTGTTAACAGGCTGGTTAACAGTTTCAGGTTACATCAGACTTTTTAACACGACAAATTTAGACATGTAAACACGCCTTTAATAAGTGATACAGATTGCATTTTCAGATACTATAAAAGCTAAGTTACAATAAAAAAAAAATTATTGATGCTTTAGGAGATTAATAAAATCGCCATATGTTAGATGACTAAGATTTTTTAATTTTTTGTACGTTTTATATTTGAACTAATGCTGGCGAATTCCCACCTTTTTAATACTAAAAAAGTGTTAAAACGGTGGTAGTTGGTTTGAATGGTCTTAAAACTCCCTTCTAAAATCAAATGTCCCTTTATGCAAGATTTAAACTTTAAAGTCTAATTATTCATTTTTGTTTTATTCGTAGAATTATCTTCTTTACTGAAAAAAAAATTAATTATCCATTTTTATTATAATTTATTCATCATTATTAATTGCTAACTACATTTTAAATCAATTAAGGATATAGTAAATAGGTGTTGTTCAGTTTTCAATTCAACTCAACAAAGAATAATTGATTGGTAAACTTTTTTCCCCTCTACTCTAGCAAAAATTATCTCTTTGATGAGGTAAATAATATAGCAAATATAGAGTAACTTTTATAATCTATATTATCATATGCAATTTTAAGTTATTTTGATACAAATTAAAGAGAATATTATAGTATCTAGATCACCATCATATATTTATTTATTTTATTATCTACAATTGAGACTAATCCATGTACGTATTTAATACTCCAACATGGTTTTAGAGCATGATTAATGTTTGATTTCAGGTTAATTTTATTTTGAATTTCATAAAATATAATATCAATATTTATATGAAATTATATGTTATTGATAATGATTTGAGACTAAATATAAGATTTGTGATTATTCTAATATTTGGTTTAATATAATATAATTTAATTTAAATTTTATACAATATGATAAGATTTAATTGTTTTTTATCAAAATAAAACTGTCTTTTTATAATGAAATTGATCTGATTTCATCAATTATCTCAAAATGTACAAAATAAAATTTGTAAATGATTCACTTATTTGAAATTGAAAAATCACTTCGTTGGAGTTGATATAAAATTATTATTATTATTATTATTAGATGAAATTATAAAACCACATATATACTGATATACATCTCTACTTTTCTTCGGTCTTAATTTTTTTTTAAGAAAAAATAAATAGATACTAATTTAATTTGTATTGTCCGAAATATATTTTTAATAGTCTAAACTCTGAAGTGCTCACTTATATGTACAACATTATTGGTCTCTAATTAATTAATGTAAAAAGTGAAGCATAAAGGTCGTAAAGTATTCATTATTTCCTCACTTAAACTTCAGTTGAACATTGAATAAACATATATATTACATATGTTACAAAACACGTGAAAGATTATTGCCGCCAGCCCCCCTTGAAAATTAAGAAGGAAAGGGTGATAATAGCAAATTAATAATGACCTTAATTAGGCCCCTTTCCCCCCCATCAAAATAGTGAATTAATAATAATAAGTAATATTAGAGAGACGATTTTTCTCAGTTAATATCATAAATTTAAAAATTAACTTATTTTTAAATTTAAATCATAAATTTAAATTTTAAATTATAAATTCTAAATTTTAATTTTTATGAAAATGTAAAATAAAAATAATTAATATTTATTGATTAAAAATAATTTTCTATAATTTTTTATAAATCACATGTATAAAAAATTAAAATAATTAATTTAGGAAGATGCGCGTTATCATATTAATCATATTGTATGTCCCTGTGGCTCTTAGCCATCTTCGTAGCATAAGCGACCAATGATGAATAATGGAAAAAGAAACCAGCCTCAAAAAGTATATTTATTATTTGCCAATAAGTTATAAATTAAAGAAAGCGACTACGCACCTGTTATGTATTGATGAGAACAAAATTTTACATTGTTATTTAATGAGTTTTTTAAACATGTAAGATTTAGATTTTTAACTTAGTAGTAGGTATAGTCAAACATTTTGCAGAAAAAAACATCTACTAATTTATATAATACGGAGTAAATCAAAAATGGTCTCTAAAGTTAGCTATTACAAGTAATGAAAATTTTAATTAGTTGGTAATATGATAAGTTTATATAATTAAATAAAATAAATTCTAAATTAAAAGAGTTTAGAAGTATTAAAATGTTTCAATTTAAAGATAATTAAATTTAATTTTATAAATTTTAATTATAAAATTATATCATATTCAATAGATTTTGACATTATAAACAATAAAAGTAAAAAAACTACTATGACCAACATAAAATTTTTAAAAGACAAATTTAATTAAAAAAATTTTAAAAATCAATTTAAAAAATAAATAATCTTTTAAGTGCCAAAAGATTTGATACATATTTATATAAAAACTATTTAAGAGATAATAAATATCTATCAAATTAAATCAATCAAAAATTACCTTAGTTTATATTTATTAATTATTGTTATAATAAATAAATAATATTAAATATAATATATATATAATTATAAATATTATATATATAAAATAATACATTAATATTAAGTTAAATAAATTAATTTTAGATTATTATCTTCTTAACATTATTAATTTATATATTTGCCAGGGAACGGAACAAAATGTGATACATGTGAAAATCATTTTTACGTGATTATACTTATATATATATATATATATATATAGCTAATCATATGTTGTCATATCACAAAAAAAATAATATTTAAATTTATTATTTAAAAAATATCTAAATATATAAATTTAATTAAATAATTATATAAAAATTTTTATACAATTAATATATTAAAATTAAATTTTTATTATTAATTAACTAATAATTATATAATTTTTATATTGGATATAATAGGCACGCACATTAGGCCTTTAAGTTGACACTTTTAAAAAGTAGAAAGAAAAAATACTTTTATCTCTATTTTTTTTATTTTAATTTTGTTCTCAGCATTTTATATATCATTTTTTGTTTCAAAAGTTCTTAAATTGATTTAGCTAGTGTTATTCTGGTTTTTAACTCATTATTGTTTACAGTGCTAGTATTCGCACATACACCGAGTCCTTACTCTTATACAGAAGGTTTATAATTTTAATTTTCAACTTTATGCAGAATTAATGGTAGAATAATATTGGATAAATTTTACAGTTTTCTAGACAAAGGTCAAATGTTTTAAATATTAAGAATATACGTAGAGAATAGAAAGCATATAAAAATCTAAATATATATATATATATATATATATATATATATATATATATATATAATATAAAGTTAGTGGCAATAATATATATGATGTGTTTGTAAAGTTAGGTGTTAAAAAAATATTTCTCAACTCGATCTCTTTCAAGTTACAAACCAATCATCATACCTGTCTTTACTTTTTATTTTTCATTTTTCATTTTACATTATTTAAAATAATGGAAAACATTCTATATATAGTAGTTTAACCTATGAAGCACCCACGGACACTTTTTTTTTTTTATTTGCTGTATCTGTATATTAAATACATTTTAGATATAATTTTTTTTATATTCATTCGACACATATTTTTTTATATTTAATTTTATTTTAATAAAAAATAATTTTTTTTCGAAAACGTTTAGATATATCTAATAAATACTATTGCGTATTCGCATGTCAACATATCTAATCTTATTAACATATATTTTTGAAATGAATTTAGAGATAGTACATATTATTAAGTATTAAAATAAAAAATATTTTAAATATTTTATATCATAAAAAAATACATTAAAAATAATTAAAATTTTAATTTATATTTTAATATCAATAAAATATCAAAATATTATTATAATTTATCTAAAAAAATATTTTATATTTTATATTTTATATATATATTGTGTTTCCGTATCTTATAATAAAAATTTTTAATTCATGTATCTGCTGTATATTCTATATCGTATCATATTTTATGTCCGTATCAATATTCGTGCATCATAGAATTTAACTAAGCTGAATAGCTCATAAAACTAAACTTAAATTATAGTGTAAATAAAATATGTGAACATATCCACATATTCTCCTTTTTTTTTAAATATTTAAAATTTATTTGAAAACACAAAATAATGATAGATTTATGTTAATATGTATGTGCTTGTGTGTATATTAAATATTAGGTTGACCCGGTGGTATTATTCGGTTATGTCAAGTTTAGTTCAAGGAAATAATAGGATTAAAAAGATGGGAGTCAAGTTTATTTTTAATTTAATCGGAATGGAAACATGTATACCCCAAATCTAAGGAGCGATAAGTTGCTAGACTCTTACATCTTAAGGATCTAACAATAATAAAAATATAAAATACAAATAATGGTATAAATATACTCTTCTATACTATTAATCTACCAAGATTAATTCCATAGAGATCAGCAAATAATTACAAATTAAGCAATTTCTTTTACCTTTATAATTTAAAACGCAATATATAAATTATTACTTTTGCTTTGGGCTCAACAAAGATTAAAGACACTATCATACTGAATCATCATGTTGAAAATATTTTTATTTAAAATAAAAGTATAATATTATATACGCATACAAATTATATATAAATATATATTATTTTATTTATTTTTAATATATATTTTATATAAATAAATAATTTAATAATTAATTTTTTTTATTATACATATTGTAAAGAGTAATGCTAGGGGGTTAGCAACTTTTGTGATTTGTAGCCATCAAATAGCCATCAATGATGGTTTTAATGGTGTAAGATTGGTGTGAGATTTCATTCAATGACTCACTTTTCTTTGCTAATTACATGCTGGTTAGAATTTAACAAAGTTGTTGGCCCCCTAGACTTGTCTCATTGTAAATGGTAGTGATAGCTCAGAGAATTGTGAGAAAGAGAGAGTTTGAGAGAGTTAAAGTTTAGATGAATGAATGAGATAATGAAAATTATGATTATAGTGTGACTTGCTGTAGCTGATATATATATATATATATATATATATATATATATATATATATATATATATATATATATATATATATATACTAGTGACTTAGTGCACAGGTAACTGCTAATTAATTACTAACTAAGTTACAGCTGCTAAGTGACTCTAACAAACTTTTGTTATTCTCCTCTATTATCTTATCATCCCCTCCTCCTCCCCCCCCCCCCTCAACTCAGCGATTGAGTGTGCTTAATCTTGAGTTTGGACCTAAAAGTTGCAGAGTGTGAGGAGCTGACTACCTTAGTCATGACATAGACAATTTGAGCATCTTCACAAATATGGTAAATCTGAACTCGCCCTTTGGCTATATGATCCTGCACTAAGTGGAGATCAATCTCAAAATGCTTTGAGCGAGAATGGAGCATAGAATTTGTGGACATTAACACAACACCTACATTGTCACAATACACTTTGAAGGTAGGCACGAGAATGTGAATTTCACCAAGCAACTTTCGAATCCAGAGCAGCTCGGCCACCACACTGGCAATGCCATGGTACTCAGCCTCTATGCTGGAATGAGATACTACAGTCTGCTTCTTCGAGCACCAAAAAACAGGGTTTGGCAAAAACATGGCACAATAACCAGCAGTGCATTTGCGATCCTCAATGTCTGAGGCCCAATCAGAGTCAGTATACCCTATAAGGCTCAGCTCAGTAGATTTGCGCAGATGAAGGCCCACGGTCTGCGTGCCTTGAAGACACCTAAGGATACGCTTTACTGCCTTCCAGTGCTTGTCCAGAGCAGCTTGCATAAATTGGCAAACTTTATTGACACAAAACGCAATTTCAGGCCTGGTGACAGTGAGATATTGGAGGCTCCCAACAATAGATCTGTGCAGGCTTACATACTTAAATGACACACCATATGTGGATGTCAAGTTCAAATTAGAAGTCATAGGAGTAGTAGCAGCCTTAGAGCCTCCCATTTTAGCCTTCTTTAGCAAATCATCAATGTACTTCGTCTGGGATAGTAATAAGCTTCCACAAGAAGTTCGAGCAACTTCAATGCCCAAGAAATATTTTAATTCTCCCATACCTCGAAGTGAGAACTTGGAGTGAAGGTGCTGCACCAATTTGGCAATAGCCTCTTTTGAAGTTTAAGTGACGATAATATCGTCCACATACACAAGGAGGAACACTGTGGCTTCACTGGTGTGTTTGAAGAACATGGAGACATCTAATTTGGTAGAGGAGAATCCCAGAGTGTACAGTGCTGCCTTCAGAGTATTGAACCAAGATTTAGGTGCCTGTTTTAGACCGTAAAGTGACATGGTTAGTTTATACACAAACTCCGAGCTACCAACTTCAAAACCTTGCGGCTGTCTCATATACACTTCTTCTTGCAAGCTCCCATTCAAGAATACATTATTCACATCAAGCTGAGTTAGGGGACAATAATTTTGCATTGCTATACTGAAAATGACCCAAATTGTGGCTGGCTTGACAATAGGGCTGAAGGTCTCCTTGAAGTTTATGCCTGGTCTTTGATTGAAGCCTTGAGCAACAAGCCATGCTTTAAATTTGTTGATGGAACCATCCAGATTCTTTTTGACACGAAACACCCATTTACTACTAATTGCATGTCTGTTCGGAGCTGCCTGTTCCTCATCAAGACTTCATATTCATCTTCCATTGCTTGTCGGCAATGTGGTATTGTCATGGCTTCCTTGGCTATTTTGGGTAAAGGGAAGGAGTGTAGCTCAAAATTGAAGAGTTTATGTTTGGTGATTCCGTTCTTGGCACGGGTAGTCATGGAATGAGTGTTAGATGGTGTAGAGAGTGCAGGCGCCGGTACCTAGACAGTGATCCGAGCACTATATCTCGGGGGTTCCATATGAGGATTCAGAAGGGCGACATCTCCATGAAGATGTGTCGGGTTGGCAGTTGAACCGACAATGTGATATCACAGCCAGTAGGACAGGCATTCATCATATGCATTTTCTATCGGTTTGTATGCTTTGACTACTTGAAATGGCTTTGCCTATTTGTATAACATGCCTATTTGCTATTTGAATTATTTGCATCATAAGCTTCTACTTGTGATTTACTTGCATTGTAATTACCTGTGTTTTCTACTGGGATTGAGGAGGTTTGAAAGGCGGTGGCGATGGAATCGCATGGAGGATAGGTTGGTGAAGGCTGTGGGACAGCGGTGTTTGGTTAAAATAAAAATCCCTTAAGATAGATTACCCGGTTTATTTATGTTAAGGTTATATAATTATGCTTATATGTTTTAATATGCTTTAAGCTTGAACTCTTGTGATGGATATGGAGCTTAGGATTGCCTTTGGTGTCCCGAGATCTTATATCCTACATCACTGGACACTGTTACCATACTGAGAACCTCCGGTTCTCATACCATATCTCTGTTGTGTTTTTCAGATGTAGGTCGCAACCCACCTAAGTGAGTTGTCTGGTTGGTGACAGGACTGGAGGATCCAGACATCTTTTTGAGTCTTTTGGTTTATTTTATATATGTCTCTCACTTTTGTATTTTAGTTTTGCCTAGAGGCTTGTATTTGAGAGAACAAAACTTGTATAAGCTATTTTTACTATCTGGTTCTGTATATCTGTATATGGCTAGCCGGCTTAAACTCCGCGAACCGTGGCTAGTTTCCGATGATATTATATACTTATCTTTTGTTATATCTTATCTGTATCTTGTGCCTTAAGTTAGAATCTTTGTTAGGACGTTTTGTGCTTTTCAAATCCTGTTTTTTGAGTTATATGAGCTTAGAACTGTCGTAATCTCTGATTAACCTTTGTTTTACGACGCAAGGTAAAGCTTAGGCTAATTAGGGTGTTACATTTAGTGGTATCAGAGCGGTTCGTCCTCGTGAGCTTGAGGGATGGACCAATTGTGCTTCATTGCATACTCTATGTGTCTTTTTCTTTAATGCTATTAGGTTATCTACTTGATATTTCAGAGCATGCTTGTTTGTGAGTGCTTGTTTGGGATAACTGAAGCACTAGACTTTTGATATTGAGACTGATCACCTTGATATCAACTATTTGGTGTAGACAGGAACCCTAATGGCTACTCACGGACAAGGTCGGTCACCTATACGAAGAGATTATGAGGGTAACTCGTCGACAGATAATCACGCTGAACTTATGGTGGCGATGACTAACTTAGCTAACACGATTCAAGTGGGCACTGCTATGGCTACTCATGCTTTGCGACAAACAAGGAAATCATTCGGAGGCAAAAATGAAGAAGGTGCTGAGGACAACTTAGTTAGTGTTCAGAGAATTCTAGCTGCTTTTCTAAAAGCTGACCCGCCGATTTTCGAAGGATCGATAAATCTTGCTGAAGCAGATAATTGGTTCAAAGCTGTGGAGGGTGCATTACAGACTCAACAAGTCCTGAGTAATCAGTTCATGGAATATGCGGCTTATCAACTAATGGGAGAAGCTCAACAATGGTGGCAAGGAGAGCACCGACTGCTACACCTACAGAAGGTGGACATTACATGGGCGTTATTCCAGGAAGCTTTCTGCAAAAAGTACTCGCATGAATCATTAAGGAGGCCAGAGAGTTGGAGCTCTTACAGTTGAAGCAAGGGTCCATGACTATAGCTGAATACACCAGCAAGTTCGAGGAACTCTGTAGGTCCTCGAGAATAAGTCAGGGTACTCTTGAGTCCTATGAGGGATGGAAATGTGTCAAATACGAAGTAGGGTTGAGGGAAGATATCATGTGTGTTGTGGCTCCATTGGAGATTAGGAGATTCTCTGAATTGGTGGACAAGGCAATGATTGTTGAAGATTATGCCAAGGAGGCGATTTTGGAGAGAGATGTTCGTGGCGGTACCAATGGTAAAGTTCGTGGGAAGTATGTTCCATCAAGAAGCCGAAATTTCAAGATGGGTAGACGTGTCCCTCAGTGACTCCAAGGTCAAGGGCATATTAAAAAGACTAACCATGACAAGTATCACAGGGCGAGAGGAGCAGCTAAGCAGGCGTGGACTCAACAAGAAGAGTTAAGGTGCCAGAGATGTGGAAGATACCACCCGCTAGCACGATATTGTCCGCTTTGGCACACAAGACCTCACGGTTTTGCCTTTGACGATAGGGATGATAGTCGAAGCCCTCCACACTCACTCGTCAAAACGCGTCATGCTAGGGAGAGGTATCCATACCCTTATAAGGCATGCTTCGTTCCCCTCCCCAACCGATGTGGGACCTTACAATCCACTCCCCTAAGGGAGTCCAGCGCCCTCGCTGGCACATCGATCCGGGCTCCGGCTCTGATACCATCTGTAACAGCCCAGACCACCCGCTAGTACGATATTGTCCGCTTTGGCACACAAAACCTCACGATTTTACCTTTGACGATAGGGATGATAGCCAAAGCCCCCACACTCACTCTTCAAAACACGTCATACTAGGGAGAGGTATCCACACCCTTATAAGGCATGCTTTGTTCCCCTCCCCAACCGATGTGGGACCTTACAACAACTATAGGCCTTGAAGGATTGATATAATTAGTGGTGTTGGTATGTGTTACTGACTTGACAAGCCAAATCTGTAGATTGGGGATCTGAGTTAACAGATTGGTGGTGAGAAACTGAATTGGGTGAAGTTGGATGAATAAGAGGGATAGCTGGGAAGGTAGAGGATAAGGAGGATTCTGGAAAAGGTACTAAACGGGGAGTAAAGCCAAGAGTTGGATCTAAATTATCTTCTTGAAATATGACATTTATTGTAATAAGAATCTTGCCATATGTTTTGAGGCATTTGAACCCCTTGTGATGAATTGCTAGGCCAAGATAAACACAAGGCTCAGACCTGAATTGTAGCTTGTGTTTATTGTAAGGGCAAGTGTTAGCGAAGCATAAGCAGCCAAATACCTTCACCATTTGAAGCTTGGAGATTGGAAATTGAGTACTGGTATAAGTAGTAGGTTTATTAAGGTTGCAATAGTCATAAAGGCATCACGCCAATACTGAACAAGCACTGTTGCTTCTGGCAACATTGGGAGCCCCATGGTTGTGATGTGCTTGTGCTTCTTTCTGCTCCACCATTCTGTTGGTGAATGTGTGGACAAGAGAACCTATACACAATGCCTTCAGACTTCAAGTAGTTATATAAGCACAAGAATTCTTTTGCATTATCAAATTGTAATGCCTTTATTTTAGTACCTAATTGGAGTTCCACCATTTTCTTAAAAGCAAGAAAAATAGAATAAATATATGATCTATTCTGAAGAATATAAATCCATGTAAATTTGGAAAAGGCATCAATAAAGTGAATGTAATAACGTGAGCCATTTATTGAAGAGATAGGAGAGGGACCCTAAATGTCTGTGTATAATAATTCTAAAGGTGCAGAAAAGGTTGAAGAAGAAGTGGGAAAAGGAAGCTGTTGGGGTTTCCCCATACAGCAAGAACTACAAAGAGATGAGAGAATTTGATAGGGTATATTACAATCATTAAGAATCTTGGACAGAATTTGGAAAGAAGGGTGACCTAATCTCATGTGTCAAAGCCCGAAGTTGGACAATTTCTGCACATGGACAGTTAGTGCAGTTGGACTTAGGCTTTGTGCTTCAACTTGGCTAAAACTATACAGATCCTGTTTAACAGTTCCTTGGAGGAGCGCCTCCTTGGAATCCTGACATTTCACCAAACCCTTGTCAGGATGAAATTCGAGCCATACATTATTATCACAAACAAATTAATGAAAACTTAAAAGATTCTTCGTGAGCAAGAACATGTAGCAATTTGTTTTGTGTAAAGACGTGCTTTGAAGAAAATGGTTTTAAGAAAGAACTTCCAACATTAGATATTTGTAAAGCATTACTATCACCTACAATTACTTGCTCATTGCCATTGTAGCTTGTAAATTTAGAGAAGTTGCTTCTGTCAGGAGTCATGTGGTGTGTTGAACCAGAATTCAGATACCAATTTAGATCATAAACTGTTGCTTGATCTGCAGGAATGTCACTCGTAGCAATATTGGCAGTAGTTCTGCCAGTTGACTGAGTGCTTCCACTTCCAATTATGTGCTGATTATTGTATCTATACCAGCAATCACGAGAACTGTGACCTGCCTTGTCACACACTTAACAAACTATTCTATCATAATTTCTTCCATAGTTGCCATAGATTCCTCTTCCTCGGCGCGAATTTGCTCGACCGAAGTTCATTCTGCCATTTTCTTGTCCTCTTTACAAGAAACCACCTTTATTGCTTGAAAAATTTCTATATCCTTCTCTATCACCGTAGGTAGATTCAGAATTGTGTCTATGTTGTTAAGACGAATGAAACTATGACATTTGCCATCATTGGTTCTGGTTTTTTGAATTTTTCTAACCACTCTTCTTGTGCCATTAGCATTGCTTCTAACGCTCTAATTTGGAGAGGCGTGTTTCTGGTGTTGATTGATGTGATAAAAGAGCTATATTCTTTAGAGAAGCCTTTAAGAATGACTTCAACATGTGCTAATTCATCAATTTGAGCTCCTACTAAAACTAATGCATCCACAATTTTTTTTATTTCTAACAAGTAATTCGCCATTGTACCTTCCTTTTTGTGTTGCTAAGCTTTGCTCTCAATTGTCTTACCTTGGCATTCATTTGTGCAGTGAAAAAATTCTGAATTCTCTGCCAAATCTGATGAGAGGTTGTACATCCTACCATTCTTGTTGCAAATGACGGAGTCATTGAGGCTAGGAGCCAGGTTTCAAAAAAGAATCATGCCTCTTTCAAATCTTGAATTCTGCAGCTACTATACTATTTCTTTTATCTTCTTCTGATCGAAACTGTGTTGAAACATTCACTCCATTGATGAAATCTATAAGCTCATGAGCTTTGATGGAGGCTTCAGCTTGATCCTTTCAAGGAAAATAGTTTATATCATCTAACCTGATTGAAATTGGGATTGAAAAATTGTGCACTATTACTGCTAGTTGATTGGTAGCAATGTTTTCACTTACTAGTGGTGGAATAGCCATGGCTTGAAACGTTTCTGCCATTGAACTCTAGAGCTTTGATACCGTGTGTGTGTGTGTGTGTGTGTGTGTGTGTGACACATAACATAATCTGATCCTACTCAAAAGAGAACGTAGTTTGTAACATACACAACGCGTGCAAAATCAAATATATATGGTGGCCTATTTTTGTAAGAGTTGTTGGTTTTGGTCATTTTATCTCTGTCTAATATAATCATATTATATGTACATACAAAATTAATTACTAAATTAATTATTTGTATAAAATTATTAAAAATATAGTATAATTAATTATATATTTTTTGTCAGTTTAAAATTCTAAAAGAAGCATTTTCATAATATAGTAATAGAATTTTTATAATAAAAAATTCTAGAATTTAATCTCTTTTGAATTTTAAATAAAAAAATTAACACAAATTAAAAAAATAATCTATGCAAAAATTAATACAAATTCAAAAAATATTCCTATAAGAGGAATCTGCTAAAAATATAATATAATTATTTAGGTATGTGTTTTTTTCTATTAACTTATATTTTTGAAAGAGATAATTTTATAATAAAAATACATGTTAAAATATAAAATATATATTAAAAATAAATTCAATAATTATATATTTATATATAAATACATATTAACTAATTTGATATTGATTTTTTTGTGTACATATAACATTTTTATATATACCTCATAATTAATATCGAGAATACTTTTTTCTAATTGGAGGAAATTAATTTAAAAATATTCAGCTTTTGACAAAATTTAACCCCAAAAAGAATATTCTGACTTGTCACCTTTTTTATTTGACAAAATATACCAAATACAAAAAATCACATTTCAAAAAGTCAAAAACATTATATAACACATTCTAAAACATTTTTTTTAAATTACTTTAAAAATAGATATTTCTATTCCCAAATTTAGTAATACTGCACTAATTAGTGCATATTTTGACAAATTTTTTTTTTATGTACATGATAAAAATTAAAATAAGATAAAGATTTAGATATCGAACTTCGTAGCAAATATTTTGTATGTACTTTTAAAATAATTATACCAATATTTTTATAAAGAAATTAGATTAAATACATGATTTGTCTGCCACTTATAAAAAAAATATGAAAAAAATGTCACAATTTATAACAGTTCATTGTTATTAGTTTGTTACTACATAATGCATTTGTTGTGTTCTCCTTCATGAAAATTCTAATTAATCATTTATTTTATTTTATTTTTTAAAAATAAATAATAATTTGGTAAAAAAATCTGTATACATATTTTTATCTTTTATCACACCATTATTAATTTTTCCAATAACTGCTCGACCCAAAAATTATGGGAATACAAAAAACTACTGCTCCACTAGAAATTGCTTTTGCATTTCTTCATTATTCTCCTTTCTTAGCTTTTTCTTTAAAAAAAAAAAATTCTTCTCTATCCATTAGATAGTGCCATAGTGCTAATCTTTTAATTTAAAGAATATTATAACCAAAATTTTTATCAATTAATCAATAAAAATACGGCTAAACTAATACAAACTGTCTAACAAGACGTTAATACATATAATTAGAGTTGTTTAATGTTTTGCTTGTGCCACTTATTACGTAACTATTAAATAAATGGTCGCTTAATTAGTTGTTCTTTTATAATATAAATAATCCAATCAATAATTATGATGGTTTCGTGGAGCGTAATTTTTGTCTGTAGGGTAGAAAAAGTCGTCGATATACTAATTTATGAGTATATGAAAAATTAATTAACAAAAAAAAAATTGAATACCATCAGTTAAATTATTTGATACAGCAATGATACATAGTCATCAGTATAATTTATTGTTTTTAATTAGTAATTATTAATCAATAATATTTAAAATATTAACTAAAAATATAGTGTTAGACTATTGACTAAAAATATTGACAAATATAATATAAATTAAAATTATGACTCTTAAACTTTTGTCTATTTAATAATTCAATATGTATCAAAATGTTTTTTTAAACTTTATTTTCTTAGTACAGGTGAAAAAAAAAATTTCTTAATCTACATGCCTAATTAAAATTGATCATTATTGAGAGTAACACTTACATGATTCTGGATTAGAAAGTTTTCATCATATTTGCATTAAAATTTAAAAAAGTATTTTTTGGATTACTAATTCAAATATGAACATTTTTTAAGGTTTGGTATTATAATAATTTAACAAAAGTTGCTAAAAATGTTATTCCAAAAGTTTAAGTTATTAAATAGAAATACATTATAGTATATTTACTACGCATTTTTAATTACATAAAAACTTCTTTTTTGAAATGCATGTGTGACAATATTCAATTTTTAAATTTTTAATTATAAAAATTTTGATATTATAATATAAATTAAAATTTTTTATCTCAAAATTTAAACAATTAAATAAAAACACATAAATAATCATATCAATGTAGATTGTGAAATAACATTTTTTTTTGGCGTGTGTATGCTTCTGTAAATACTAAATACAGTTGTGTTGGTAGGGAAAGATTCTTGCGTAGAAGAAATCAAGAAAGTCAATAAACTCTTCATAAGCACAATAGCACATATACATTATTAGCATTAGATTCATCTTAGTTTGTTTCTTTTTTTTAGATAAAATTAATTTTGTATAAATTAATAATATTTATAATATTTTTTTAACATAAAACGTGCCTTATTTCTTTGGATTGTACTATGAAGTTTGAAAACTGTCCATTATTTATTGCATTGGCATATGATTGTTTAAATATAAAGTCCTCGAGTAGTGTTCAAGATTGTAGGTTTTTTATTATTTTATTTTTGGTCATAGGTTACGGTGTTTAAAATGGACATATCTCTGGCATAACATTTAAATACTATTTTGCATAATTCCATTTGTCTAAACTTAGATTTGTTACATAATTAAAATAAAAATATATAGCATACTACTCAATTATTCTAAACAAAATTTTGTTACATTTTTATCTTCTTTAGTTTTAAATTTTTTAAAATTTTAGTAGGCTATTAGGTTTTATGTTTTATCCATAAAAACTTATTAGTAGTTTGTAAAATTTTTAAATGATTTGTCTATAAAGATTTATAAACATATAGAGATCAGATCAGATTCTTAAATAACCATGTCTCTGAATAATTTTCAAATGATTGCTTTATCCGTTAAACGAACTTGTTAAATAATATATTCTAAAATTTAATTATTTAATAAGCGTTTATACATATATACTAGTATATTATTACATGATTAATAAATATAATTATTTTAGGTAAATACTTGATCAATAATAATTTATATTTATATTTATAAAAATTTACACACATAAAAAAATATATAATTTATACTTATATTTACTAAAATTTATACACATGAGTTAATACAGTCTAAACTTATATTTACTAAAATTTATATATATAAATCAGTAAAATTTATTTGTTGAATACAATTTAATATTTGTGTTATCAATTAATAATCAAAATTACTAAAATATCTGGTGGCTCTCAAGACCTTTTGTATATATAATTTTATCAAATTTTTAATGAAATTTTTATAATTAAAATTTTTAATTAAATCTACTAACCGTTTAAAAGCAATTAAATATTGTAAAAGTATTCTCTAATTTGTTTAATTTCTACAAAGATTTTTTTTTTGTTTTATCTTATTATAAAATTCTATCTCTATTTTTGTATTGTATTGTAAATTTTGTTTTAGTTTTAAAATTGTTTGTCAACTGAAAATTAAGTTAAAATTCATATTTTTTATTTTTGTAATTTGAGGACATATATAGTAATAAATTATTTTTTATTTGTATTGAATTAGGATAAATTAGTCTATAAATCTATCAATTCCATAAAATAAGACATTGATATTTTAGACTCATTTTATTTTGGCGAGACTTGCTAGTCCCCTAAATGTGACCCATCTTGAAACCAACTGTGTAGCCTTGGATGCTGAAAACTTCTACCTCCTCTGAAATAACATCTGCATTTAATTCTTGCTGCCAGGGTAACCTCTTCCAAGATCCAGTATTTCTTTATGCCCAAGAAGTAGAGATTCTACCTTTACTAACGAGAAACATTTTAGATTTCTAGTCTAAATTGAACAATAGTGATATTCTATGATGGACCAACAAAACAGTGACATGAATACAGAATACGATATGATATAGAATATATAAGATAAATATTATTTTATCTTCTTTAAAATAACATATAAATTACTTTTTGATGTGTCATATTTTAATGGGTATTTATTTATTTTAAATTTTTAATACAATTTATTAGATGACTAATTTATCTAATAAAATAAAAAATAAGAAATTGATTTCGGATCATTAGACTTTGTTGGAAATTTAAAAAATATTTGAAAAATAATATTATATATTATTTTTTTATTTTTCACATAAAATCTCTAATTTTTAACAAAAATTAAATAAAAATTCAGACCTTCATAAAAAAATAATTCCAAACTAGCTACATTAATTTTAAAAAAATAAGATATAAGTGTTTTACTTTCTTTCTTTTTTTTCATATAATTCGAAACCAAATTGTATAGAATAAATGTCCAAATTTAAAGATCTACTTGACATGATAAACTTTTTAAATTAAAAATTTTCATGGTGACATTAATTTATGTTTCTATTTTTAATTTGTCACATCAATATTTTAGTTCATAATTTAGTTAATATAAAAAAAATTTTAAATTAATATTTTAATAAATATATAACAAATATATTAAAATAAACATCGAATTAGAATATGACACATCAGAGAGAATAACTTACATGTTACTTTAGAGAGGGTAGAATAACATTCACTAATATATAAATATATAAATTTTAAATTTTTATAAGATATAGAAACATGGTATATATAAATATAAAGTATTTTTAAATAAATTATAATAATATTTTATTATTTTATTGATATTAAAATATAAATTAATTTTTTATTATTTTTTAATTGTATAAAATATTTAAAATATTTTTTATTTTAATAAATAATAATATATATTATTTGTAAACTTATTCTAAAAATATATATTAAAAATAAGATTAAAAAATGCTGATACATGATTATATTTAAATGTGTCTAAAGATATTTTAAAAAAAAAATTATTTTTATTATAACACAGTTAAACATAAAAACACCTATGTCAAATAAATATCAATAAATATTATATCTAAAATATGTCTGACATACAAATATAATAAATTAGCAAAGTGTCCGGTATTCTTCTTAAAAACCATCTAGTATGACTTGTATGTGTTCTTCTAATAAAATTGAATAACCAATTATTGATACAAATATAAGAAATCAGCAAAGTGTCCGATATTCTTCTTAAAGACCATCTAGTATGACTTGTATGTGTTCTTCTAATAAAATTGAATAACCAATTATTGATAACAGAAAATCCACACTCCACAGCCTTATATATTTATGTTAAGAAGATACTCAGGGGCACCAAACTTTTTAATATTCTTCAGTTTATTTTTCGATGAAGCAAGTTTTTGTATGCCCAAAAAAACTAAACAAAATATAATTCAATGCGAGTCCAAATTTAATCAGACAAAGCACAACCTATCAAACATATGTTGAAGGAATTGTTCATATGACGAAAGAAGGCAAGACATAACACCATGATCCTGAAAGCCACAATGTCTTGTAAGATGAAATTCTAGCAAGGGATTTTTCAAGTCATTCATTTTCTTACAAGGAATTATTGTCCCTACCGTTTACAAGAAATTATAAATTATAATAAAATAAATTTCATCCCTAATTTTTTAAATAAATTTTGGTTTTATCTTTATATATTCATTAGATATTTTGTTTATATGGTTTAGCATTGTGTCCAATTAAAAATTTTGTAACTATTTTTGTCCCATTGCGTTTCAATCCAATTTTATTTTAAGTTTTACAAAATATCATTTATAGAACTTGTTCCTATACGGATACTTTGAGGGGAGTTCGGCTTCTGTAAATTGACGCCGAGTTATTTCCTTCAACGTCGATCTATAAATCTTTGGGAAGTCCAAACTTGCATTTGCAAAGAGTGTGATCCAAAATAGGGGGAGTGTACCTGCAAAGGCACTCCAATGCTTAAGTTAGTATTCTCAGGATGTAGTCCATCAAGTGTGGTTGTTGCATGCAACGCCGAGTTATAACGTATTGTCGAGTTATAATGTAAATTGTCGAGTTATGATGTATAATGTCGATTTATAATGTCAGTCTTCTAACGGTCCGGATCAGAACTATATATCATAAATAGTATTTAAGATTAAATGTGATATTTATTATTTAAATGTTTGATTTTAATTTATTTAAAATTTTATACAAAGTGATAAAATTTAATTGATTCATTCAACAAAGTAAAACTATCTGTTTAAAATAAAATCGATCTCATTTCATCAATTATCTTCGATGCAAAATAAAATTTAGAACAGTTTTACTTTATATACACATCAAATTTAAAATTTTTAAAATGCTCCATTAAATTTTTTTTAATATTAATTTTATGATTATGTTTCCTACTCTTAATTAAACTATTACCAATAGGCGAAACAAATGTATAGAAGTTAACTTAAAATAAATTTTAAATATTAATAACAAAATTGATATAAATTGATAATTATATTAGGAATATATCAAAATTAGCCATTAAAATTAATTATAAGTATAAAATATATATTATTAAAAATTTATAAATATTAAAAAAAAAGTATATATTAACCAAAATTTATGTAAAATTAATAATTAAAAATTATTAAATATTAATTTAATTAAATATATTAAATTATATAATAATTTTCAACTATTTCACCATAATATAGTTCAACTTTTTTTTTTTAATCATACATCTTAACACACAACACCTCTTCTTTTTTCCTCATGAGTTTTACTTTAGTCATAGCTAGGATTTGAATCCTAATGGAAAAGTATAGGGTACCAATATATTATCTGCCAACTTCTGTCAACTCTTATTTATAATTGTGTTTCATAGAAGTATGTTCGTGGATGTGTCTAATAATTAATATATTTTAAATACATATATAAAGAGACACATCCAGAAAATATATTTATAAAGACACTTCTATTAAACACAACTATAAAAAAGATATTTTTATTAGACACATCTACAAACACACTTCCATGAAACACAATTATAAATAAGAGTTGGTAGAAGTTGACAAATATGCCGTTGGTAATACTCTTTAGCAAAACATACATAAATGTTATTAGACCAAGACTTGCAGTGCATAGTATAATTCAACTAGAATGTGGACTCCCGCACGTTTAAAATTACTGGACACATTTCTTCCACGATTTCATCCTGGAGTCCAAAAGCATTATATACCAAAGATATTTTGTTTTCTGTGAATAATATGGCCTTATTGGCAATTACATTATAGACCTTTGTGCATGTGTTTTAAGTTTGAAATTTACTTTTCCTCTCTCTTTCTCTCTTATTTATACACACCTTCCCAACAAGCAAGGGGCATAGGCAATGAATCAGAGTAAATAGGGTATCAAACAGAGAAAAAGATGAGTCCTTTTTCACGGGTTCTATCTACTTTCTTTGCTCTCATTATTGTCCTCTTCTTTCTCATCAACACCACCACCATCTCCACCTCATTCTTCACCAACATCAATGCTTTCTCTCACTTCTTGACCACTTTTCACGGCAAAAACAACCACCACTACTCCTCCAATGACCATACAGATCAACCCCATATTAGTCTATGGAGATCCACATGGAGGAACCCTTTCATTGCCTTCAAGGGTATAAATGACATTTCACCCTCCTCTGTTTTCAACAAGAAAAACATATCAAGAGCAATCTCCCCAGATATTGCAAAGTGTGGCCCTGTAGAGCTACCTCCAAATGCAATAACCCTACCATATTGTTGTCCAATTCTACCCTCACCCTTAAAGATCATAGATTTCAAAGAATTTGCAAAACCAAATGCTCCTCTTAGGGTTAGAAAACCAATCCACTTGCTAGATGATGAGTACATGGCCAAATTAGAAAAGGGCATTGCCATAATGAAATCACTACCTGAAAATGACCCACGTAATTACATACAACAAGCCAAAGTCCATTGTGTTTATTGCAATGGTGGTTACCCTCAAAAACCCCCCTTCCAAAACCTAAAGATTGACATCCATAGATCATGGCTTTTCTACCCTTTCCACCGTTGGTACATCTATTTCTTTGAGAGAATCTTGGGGAATCTAATTGGGGATCCAAATTTCGCTGTCCCATATTGGAGTTGGGATTCCATTGAAGGCATGCAAATGCCAAAGTACTTTGCAGATCCAAACTCTTCACTTTACCACAACCTTAGAGACCCAAGACATTTACCACCTTATATCGTTGACCTTAACTACCACGTCAACGCTGAATCCACTACTCAAGATCAACAAGTCAACTATAACCTTGCATTCATGTACAAGCAAATGGTTTTGGCCGATACTAAAGAAGTTTTCATGGGCGGCGTTTATCGTCATGGGGATCAAGCTCAACCGGCCATTGGATCGGTTGAGCTTGCTCCCCATAACACCGTCCATAAATGGGTCGGAAGGGCCGATCTTCCGAGCCAGGAAGACATGGGAACGTTCTATACGGCGGCCAGAGACCCCATTTTCTATCCTCATCATTCGAATTTGGATAGGTTATGGGGGATTTGGACTTCTTTGGATGGTGGTAGAAAAGATTATAGAGATGATCAAGACTGGTTAGATTCCGAATTTTTCTTCTATGATGAGAATCTGAATCTTGTTCGTGTTAATATAAGAGATTCTCTTGATACTAAGAAGTTAGGGTATGTTTATGAAGAAGTTGAACTTCCTTGGCTTAATGCTTCTCCAAAACCAAGTAGAACCAAGTTGCAAAGGCAAGAAAAGAAGGCTTCACTTTTGGCATCATCACAAGATCCAATCACTACTACTATTACCAAGTTTCCTCTGGTTTTGGATTCTAAGGTAAGTCTTGTTGTTAATAGGCCTAAGAAATTGAGAAGTAAATTGGAGAAGGAAAGAGAGGAAGAGGTTTTGGTTATGGAGATTGTTGATTTGCATAGTGATAAAGATGTTAAGTTTGATGTTCATATTGATGATGATGAAGAAATGCTGAGTGGGCCAGATAAAGCGGAGTTTGTTGGCACTTTTACAAGTGTGCCACATGGTAGCCATAAATCAAAGACTAAGTATTTGGTTGCAATATCAAAGGTGTTGGAGATTTTGGAAGCTGAAGAAGATGAAAATATTGTGGTAACATTAGCCCCTATTGTTGGAAAAGGTTTGGTCAGCATAGGAAGCATCATGGTTGAGTATATACCAAAGTAGATATTGTAATTATTAATAATTAATATTTTGTGTTCTAAAAGAGGTAAAAGAAAAAGAAAGGAGGGGGTGGTGGAAGATGAAAGTGGTTTGATTTGTCGATCAAATCATGTGTTTGAAATAGTATAGTATATAATAAGTTCTTTTAGAAAGTTTTGGAAAATTTATTCTTTACATGGATTTCTTTGTTCTTGGTGTATTACAAATTTCATGTATTATGGAAAGATTATTTAGGATTGGACTGGAATGCAAAGAAAAGTTGTGATTTAATTTTTGCATTTAGAATTTTTGTAAGTTTTTTGGGATTTAATTTCATTGCTTTTAAAAAATATAGAAATCTTATTAGATAAGGTAGTTATTGTTAAGACTCCGGTGTTTGATTTTAAATAGAACAATCATCTTACTATATAAAAATTAGTCATGAAATTAATTATTTATATAAAATATATAATAAATATTAAAAATATATAAAATAACACACATATATAATATAAATTAATTTAATAATTAATTTATAGTGTATAATATTTTTGTAAATTGAATTTATTATAAAAAAATGATTGATATACAATAAAATTAAACTAATATAAATTATTTTTATTTTTAATTAAAATTTTAAATAATTATTCATTCTAGATCAATTTAAAATACAGCTTTTAGGACTGCACATGGATCGGATAATATCCGCATATCCGCGGTAATTATCCGCATCCGATCCGAATTTTGCGGATATTATCCGATCCACACTATAATCGGATCGGATTGCAGATTCAGCAGTGATATCCACGGATCTGATCCGTAAATCCGCATATCCGCACATTACATATAAATAGCATAGTTTAAGAAAGTAAACTCTAATGTAATATGAATTTTAATGTGTTATTTTATGAATTTTATGATATTTTGTTTTCAATTTTTTATGTTGTACTTCAACTTAGAATAATTGAACTTAAATCTTGTGTTATTATTTTGTTTTTGTTATTCAAGAGAACTATTATTAATAATATTTTATGAGTAAATAGGCTTAAACAGATAAAAAATAAATTTTTTGGATATTTTTTTGTAAAAACAGCCAAATAGAACTTAAAATAGTTTTTTTTTGAATGATGCGGATATATTCGATATCCGATTCGATCCGACGGATCGAATCGGATCCAACCTAAAAAAAATGCGGATGTCATATTTGATCCGATCCAATAAATACAGTGCGGATAGGATAGAATTTTAAGCTATATCCGATCCGATCCGATGCAGCCTAACAGTTTTAGTAACGATATATTAATATAAAAAATTGGAAGGAGCATATGTACTAACGTACATGATTTTCCATTGTCATTTCCGTCGTCACAGAAAATTGTACAGAAGTAATTATAGTTCCATCTACTATCATAAATATATCAATTTCGTCTATTTGTAATATAAAATCATTTTCCCTTCTTCCCAGGGAATGTTAATGAATTATAAAATCTTATAATTTCTGCCATACCTAACCTAACCAATTTATCAAAAACCAATGTTTCGTCGATTATTCGATCATATTTTTAAACTTATAAAGTATAGAAAGTACAATGTTTTATGTGAGATACGGATACTCACGTGATCTAATAATATATATTTCCATAAAATATCTCAGTCATAATACTGTACATTAAAAATTAAATATTAAATATTAAATTAATATAAGAATTCTAATTAGACTTTTAAGAATATTAACAAAAGAAAGATTTTATTCAAAAATGATAAAAAGATAATTTTTTTATTTTTAATATATTGAATATATAAAGTTTAAGAACATTTTATTATCAAAATAGTTAAATTTATAAAATATATGCTAAAACACAAAATAATATTAAAAATATATAAAATAATATATATTTTAATTAATTAAGTAAAAAGTTTTAATATATACATAATATTCTTTAAAAAAAAAAACAAAACTAGTAGGTTCATCGTTTAAAATAGATGGTCACAATCTTAATAAATATATTATAAATATATTTTAGTAAATACATAATAATATATTATAAATGTTAAATTTTGTATCTTTTCTATAAAAGTATTTCAATTGATAATCTTATTAAGATATGTCTTGTTAGAAATTAGGCATTGAAATGAGAATGTAAGAAAATTAAAGAAAAAAGCCGGCGTGGGATGAAGAAAATAATTTTATTTTAGCTTGAATTATTATAAGAAGGAAAGTTCTAAATGATGTGGAGGCCTAAACCACATACATTAACATGTGGCTTTGGAAAAAAGTAAGACCATTCAAGAATTTAATTTGACTCTTCCAATGGAATATGTAGAATCAGTTACCACGGTTCTAGTTTGAGTTTCTCTTCTGGAATGAATTCCTCTGATATGCCGCCATGGATGTAACAGCTCTAATTGAAGCTTGGCAATTTTAATACAATGAATAAAATACCTAATGTTCCTAATGATTATCTTGATAAAATTAATTGTCTGATACAAAACTGTACACGCGTAAAGACACATTCTTATACAAATGCCAATTTGTTATTTATAGTTGATGAACTTTAATTTTTTTTTTGTTTGAAATATCTTTGTTTTGTTTAATTTTAGTTTTTTATTAAAATTAGTTTTTAAATAGTATTTCTTATTTTTTCTTAAGTAGTGACGGCCAGTGACGGATCCAGAAAATTTTGACAGTGGGACAAAATATATATAATATAATAATAATTTTTATAATAAAAATATTATATATACATAAAAATCAACTATCAAAATATTCATTAATCATTATATATTTGTATATAAATATATATATTATTTAATTTATTTTTAATATGTATTTTTTATTTCAATATGTATATAGGTGGTTATTTTTTATGTACATATAATATGATTAGTCTTTAAAATATTTAATTTACAAATTAAAATATTAAAATAATAATTTAAATAATAACACATAATTTAGAATTTTATTATTTAGATTTTATATTTTAAAAAAATTGAGTAATTTTTTTCTTAACAATACAATCAAAATATCTCTCTTTTTATATAGAATAATATTACATATTCAAATATTTTTTTTGTTAAATAAGTCCAACCAAATTAATCTAAGATAACAAAAATCAATTATGACTAGCATTATTCTAAGTTTTATTGTTTAATTTGGTTCGACTTAGTTCATAAAAAGACTTGAATATTTAGTATTATATATATATATATATATATATATATATATATATATATATATATATCAATAAATGCTTATTTAAAAATTTACTTCTTATACAATTAGAAGCCAACTCTTATTAAGATTCATAGTTGAAAAAATTCTTTCAATTAATGCAGTTGTTACAAAAATAATTAAAACTAATATAAAAAAAAAGATAAATAATACTCTTTTAAGTCGATTTTAAAAAAAAACATAAATTTTATTTAAATTGATAATTGATCATTCTAATGACATCTAATATGAAATTTTTAAATTGATTATGAAGTATCAAAAATTGAATAAAAAATATTGTGGGGTCAAATTTAATAATTTAGTGGGAATAAATAAATATTATTATCATATACTACTCAAAAAAATTTTAAATTGTAGTGGGGGCGGTTGCCCCCACAACCAAACACATAGATCCGTCCCTGGTGACAGCAATTATAATTATAATGATTATAGTGATTTTAAAAATAGAAATAAAGAGGAATAAGAGAAAAAAAAAAGATAATAATAAAAATAATTTTAACAAAAAAATAAAATATTCAAAGTAAAAATAAGATATTTTAAAAACAGAATACCGTTAATATGTACTTTATTAGAACATGTTAAGATTAATAATTAACATTTATTTATTTTTTTTGAATGAAAATAAGCTCAACACACTAACGTGGAACAACAAAAGAAATACATAACCAGTTCATAAAAGCCATAAAATTTCTGCTACTCCCGGCAACGCCATCAACCACCAAATGAATCACTCTTGATCCATTCGTTGTAATTCAGAATGGTCTTTTTTATGACAAACTCCACACTTGTTTCCTAATAAACATTTATTTATTAAAACATGTTTACTAATAAACCCTTCAAAATATTACTAAGTACTAACGAAATTAAACTTATTCCCTAGGACCTAAGTTAAAGACAAGGGATTTAGATCTTCTAAAGTTTGAAGTTTATTTTAGAGAATAAAATGTGATCTTTTTTTTTAAATAGTTTTTTTTTTCATATTTATTATTGGTTCCACCTATCAAATCAATAATACAAGATTATATTTTATTCTTTAAAGTGAAATTGAAATTTTAGAGAATTCAAATTTAAGAAGAAGAAAATTTATTTACTCTTGTTTAAAGGTTGACTATAAGTCCATATATAATTTTGGGAGCAATGCTAGGGGACAGTAATTTTTGTGATTAGTAGCCATCAAATAGCCATCAATGATGATTTAATGGTGTGAGATTGGTGTGAGATTTCATCCAATGACTCACCTTTCTTTACTAGTTACATACTGGCCAAAATTCAATAAAACTGCTGGTCCCTAGACTTTTTCTTTCTGGCCTTATTATAGTAACAAATGTTTGGCTTCCTTGGGGCCACCAAATTCACACAAGTGTATAGGAGATGAGTCGTCAAATCCCAAACATTCTGAATTTCTGATATTTTTTTTTTTATTGTAGTACTATCGTTAATTTTCGTTAATATTATAATATCTTATTATAATATATTGATACAAAAGATATTTAAGATAAAAGAATTATGAGTGATAATTTTTAAATAAGATAAAAAGATAAAAAATAACTAAAAAATCGTAAATATGATTTCAAATAGGGTGAAAAAATAATTAAAAATTCTGAGCTACTATTTCAGTTTTTTAATTTTAAAAAATTTATAATTTATAAAATTATAAATTATGATTTTTTTTAAGTTATACAAATTCATACTCATAATTTGTATTACCTACTCACTAGTCATTATCATTACACCTGTAAAATACACCTATTTAAACTTATATTAGTATATTTCACAACTTTATCTATCATACGAAAAATAATTAGCCATATATATATATATTCTGTTACTATTAACATATCCGTCAAGCCATGACGAGTCCATCCATACACACACCTTTTCAAGTTGCTTACCTACCCCCTTCCCTCTGATCATACACACCACAAAATATAATAATATTTATATCAAAATTTAGCAATAACTCATTCTTCTAATAGGACGAGTTACTAACTATAACTAGTAATAGACTTATATACTTATATTTTATTTATTTTTCAATAGTTTTTCAGTGTACTAGTAGTAGAGTTGTTAAATTAATTACTTTAGATTTTGATTTTAAAAATTCAAAACTGTCATCATCAATATTCAATAAGGCATGGCACATGGGACCAGTGATTTGCACATGTATCTACAAATTACTTCTAATAGTAGCAAGTGAAAGATGACTACTCGTTCGCTTCTTGATATTAAATTATTAATTAAATGAGTGGGTCTAGATGTTTTCTTTTGTGTTGTTTTTTTCTTTTTGATAAATTTTTCTTGGACTGATTATGTTTAATTTGTTCACATAGAGCAAATTGAGCAAGAAATTCGCCGGAGCCAACGTTTTGGAAATAGATTTTCTCAATTTTTTTTTAATAATTAAAGAATAAAGTATGATTTTTTATCATTAATTTTATAAATAAAATTAAAAATAAATATAAAAAAATAATAAAAAATTAGAGTTCATATTTTATACTTTTAATTTTTTTAATAATTAAGAGGATCCATTTTTTATTTTTTATTAGTGTGATACCAATTTTTCAAAAAAAATATATTTTTTCAATAAAAAAAAAACTCAAATATATTCTCTATTTTTGTTTTCATTATTGAATTTGGTATGGATAATAATATGCTCTAGTTTTTATCTAATAAATGAGAAAAAATATACTCAGTATTAGGAGTGATAAAATGGGTTGAACCTGTCGAGTTGACTTATTAAACCCGCTAAAAAGGCGGGTCGTGTTAGGATTTGGAATCCGCTAAGTTAAAAAAAAGGTTTAATTATTTTGTTGGTCCCTATAGTTTCGTGAAATTTTCAATTAGGTCCCTATACTTTTTTTTCTTTTAATTGAGTCCTTGCACCAATTTTTTTTAATTGGGTCCCTACACTTTTTTTTCCTTTTATTTAGGTCCCTATACCAATTTTTGTTTTTTAGTTGGGTCCCTATAAAATTAAGCCAATTACTACTAAAAGGGACTTAATTGAAAAAAAAATTAGTGTAGGGACCCAATTAAAAAGAAAAAAAGTATAGGGACCTAATTGAAAATTTCACGAAACTATAGGGACCAACAGAGTAATTAAACCTTAAAAAAATTCGCCAAATCTGCACCACTAAATTAGTGAGTTTTGGCGGGACGGGCGAGCCAGTCCATCGGGTCGAAAATTTTTAATTTTTAATTTTTTATTAAATAAAAGAGTGATTACTATTATAAAATTAATAATTATAGAATTTTCAAACTTTTTTTTTGTTTTTATTCTTCTTTTAGTTATTAACTTTATTTATTTTATTTTACAATTTTATATATTTGCTCAAATTATGTGACTTATTTTTTAAAATAAAGATGGTTCTATTGACAAATATTATTTTGAACAATTTTATTAAAGTTAAAAGTTAAAAAAGATAATAAAAAAATTATATTATAATTTGATTATTTTTTATTTGTATTTGATTTTTTAATTATTATTTTTTTGTTAATTTTAATGAATTTTTTTTTTAAAAGAGTCAAGTGGACTAGCCCGCCAACCTGCCAATCCGCCATAAAGCGGCGCGTATACTAGTATTTTGAACCCATCTTAGTTGGCGGGGCGGGCCGGCCCGTCCCGTTTATGAGGCGGGCCTAGGCGGGTCGGGCGGGTTGGGGCGGGCCGGGCCGGGCCGGCCCGCTTTGCCACCCCTACTCAGTATATGAAGAAAAAAAAAGTTGAGAAAATGACAAACCGACTAGGTCAGTACAATGAGAGTCACGTTTAATTTATCTGTTGGATCTGACTGATCCAAGTGAATATATGAGGAATCGATATGTCTAAATTTTGAAAAGGTTAGAGATTTAAATGTCCGCGAATCAAAAGATTAAGAACCTATTTATCCTTTTCTCAAAAAAAGTTTCAGATAAATACTCAAAATGATGAAGTGTCGTTGGTTAGTATAGTTTAGTTAAAATTTTAACTACTCATTTTAACCCTAAAAGTGTTTTTTTTTCACAACTTTAAAAGCATATTAATTCGAAATATATGAATTAATGTGAAAATATTTAAATAATTTATTTATTTGATAGTTATATAATTATTTTTAAAATTGGTGTGTTTTATTTAAATTTTAAAACATGAATTAATAAAAGTAATATAAAAAAATATAATATGTCTTTTTAGTAGTTATGCATCTCAACATTATTTTAACTAATATCATTTAAATAATATTTATTATTTTGGAATTATGTTTAACAAAAAATATTCAAACCCAAGTTATAATTGCATAAGTTTAATTTTGATTAAAATTAATTCTCTAAAAACAAATTGACACAAATATACGTTGTAAATACTAAATACTAATCCAAATACACACGAAACCACTATAATCAAATTACTGACTATTTACTAATAGAATCTTTGATATTATGTGATAAACTTATTATTTCAAATTATTAAGTAAAGCAATTAAGTAGTGATATTTGAAACAAGATTATTACGTCAACTACAAATTAAACGTTGACCGGGAGCATCAACATGTAATGAGGAACTGACCTCACCTCAATCGAACCTCACCTCAATCGAACATTAGGGTGAGGACGGGTAAGTTTAATTTGGATTTATAGTAAAATTAAAATTGAATCCATCAAAATATAATAAATTCGATTTGGTTTGGATTTACATTTTTTTTATACATGTACTCGAATTAAACTAAACCAATTAAGAATGGATCGATTCGATTTGAGTAATTGGGTACCTGATGACTTTAAAATTTATAAAAAAAATCAAATTTTTATCTTAAAAATTCAACAAATACAATAAACAAGTAATATTAATAGAAATAATCCAAACATATTAAACATCAAATACATTAAAAATTAAATTCATTAAAATCTAAACATATTAATAATGAATAATCATTGTCTCATAAAAAAGTCATATATATTTTTATTTAATTAATATATAATTGGATTTACGGGTTGGTTTGGATTCCGCACTCCCAAAATCGATACCTGAACCAATCACTAACAACAATCATTGATTTAATTCGAATTAGACTTGATTACCCACTAATTTCAGAACCAATTTAATTGGTTCGGTTTGGATTCGGACGGATACCCGCTATCCGTAATCACCCTATTAAACATATGGCCGCACATGAAAAATACACGGCTGCTTGCCATTTTCTTATAATAATAATAATAATAATAATTATTGTGGTTGTTGTTATTTATTGATGTTGTTGTTATTATTATTATTTTAAAGAGATATACTGTCGTCTAAGACTGAACCCCTGAGTGTTTGAAATATTCCCACCTAACGTTTTTGAAGAAATTAATTTTAAAGACTAGATCAGAAGAAAGATAAGGAAGAATAATACTGTCCAAGAATTCCTGTCTTTCATATTTTCATTGTAGACAAGCCAATTTTTTCAGAGAATGAAATCAGCCAAATATATTAAATTATTAAGGATATATATTGAAGATATTTCAGGGTAATTAGTATAAAATTATATCATGTACCGAATTTGTAAGATATAATAAATTAATCAATATATTAAGAACTAAAGTTTTCAATAATCAAATTCAAATGGGTCCAAAGTCGGAACATTCTTTCCTATATATATATTTTTAATAATTTCCACATCACAGGTAGCACGGCCGCAGCCCGCAGGTGGAGATACAATTGAGTGGGTAAAATTTAAAAATGTGAAAACGGGTTTTGAAGTGGGCCTGCAATCTAGAAATAAATAAATAAGATAAAAAAGAACTCATAAATAGAAAGATAAACAACTCTAAAAAAATAAAAAATAAAAACACACCGAGATCTGAAATCATTATAGGATAGTAATTTATTATTATTATTAAAATGATAAACAAATTCCTCGACCTTTAATTAATTAATTAATTAATTAAATTTTTCGACTTTTAATTAATTAATTAATTTCTTCTATATAGAATGTGATTGGTGTGTTTTTTCTGCTTTGCGTCCTCTCCCTTTTAATGTGAAGAATGTGATGACCAGTTGCTTATTACAATAATATTTAATTTGTTGTTATATCTATATTGTATGAATGTATGTCCACAAGTTTTTGTCCAGAATTTTCTTTTTGATCTAATAATTAAGCACATCGCTTGTGAATTATTGACATAATAATTAAATAAAGAAAACTTTTAGAAAAAAGAAGTATTATTTTTATACATCATCATGTATTAGCCAAGTTAACAGATATCAAGTTAGATGTTATATCTCACAAAAGTTAGTACATTTTAAATAAAGTAGAGAGTATTATATTTTTTAAAAATTAATTTATTATAAAAAGTTATTAGATAAATTAAGTTAGTGACATATTTGGAGATTCTTGAACCCATCCCATTTCACTTCTGCGATAAATGACTTTTTATTACTTTATTTTTTTTTTAATTAGGATTGAGATTCGAATCTGCAATCTTTAAATGAGTATAAAAAGACTATGTCATTTGAATTATAGCTAGTTAACATTTTATTACTCCATTATTTCATATATTTTATTCATTTATTATAATTTAATAAGATTAAATTATGTAATTATTTTTTTAAACATTAGTTATTTATTTTACATGCAATATAAAAATAAATAAATATAATATTTATTTAGTACACTCCATTGTTAAAAATTTTTTGTTGTCATATTATTTGATAAATCAAAGAAAAGAAAATGTTATTTTTTTTGTGACAAGAAGAATTAATTATTTTAAAAAAAATTAATAATATATTATTGAATTTGGAAAACTAATATTTGAATAATATAATGAATAAACATTATTAAAGAATTATTAATTATTTATATGATTATGTTATTTTTGCATGCAGGAAAATAATTTTATAAACATGACCCATGGAACAAACAAACAAGTCCACATAAACTAAAAGAAACAAGAATGGGTTAGCCCAATACAAGCTCATTTGGTGATCACATTCAAAATCCATTACACCTTAACCTAAGTCACCAACACCCACACTCTAAGAAAATTGAACCCCAAATTTATTTCAATTAATTTTCTTGAAGCTTCCACCAAAAGTCACATCTTTTTTTCTCTCTCTTCTCTCTTTTTACTTTGGTCACGTCACTCAACAAAGAAGAAAAAAAAAGAAAATAAAAATGCAGAAGCTATGGAGTGTTAAAGAACAAAAAGCTTATTGCCAAAACCATGCAAGAAGAAAGGGCTACAACTAGGTAGCAAGTTGCATTAGGTCAGAGCTCATCAAAAAGCAACTTCCTTCATTTGTGCTACACAGAAGAACCAAGAAGAGATCAACAAAGTCTCAAGCACTAATCAAGCTACCATAGAGACAATGAAATCAACCATGGTCAAAAGCTCATCAATGCTCAGAAACAAAACTTGGAGCCAAAGCAAGGTTCTACGGTCAAGATCAATAGATTTTGAAGAAAAAGGATGAAAGAGAATGGGTGAGTTGCATGCAACAGATTCGGTTTTCTCCCTCCTCTCTGATAAAGCCGCTATAAGACTCCGATGACGGAGAAGAATACAACATTAGGGTTGAACTTGTTTCTACCTTGAAAGCTTCACTCTTCTATATTAAGGGTGAACGGTCAAGGGTTGAAGGCAAGGAGAGTAAGTAAAAAGCACATAGTTCAATTCTCATAGCTACTCAAGCTAATTGAGTTCTTCTCCTTCATGATGTTCATTTAGTATTTTTTTTTTCTCAGTTTAGTCTGTCTGAGTCTCAATGAAAAAGGCAAACATGGTGAGATTTGTAAGAAAAAGCCAATGAGAGAAAAAAGGCAGTGAGTTAAACTAGGAGAAAAAGCTATAAGATGTCTCTGAGGGTCTTTATACATCTTTCTGCTTTGTATCATGATTCTGTGAGAATTTTCTTGCAAGTTGGGTTAGCACTTTGCTGTTGAAAGCTAGATTGAGATCTAGTCAAATTCAGATTGGGTTAGAATCTAGATTTATCCCAGATTAGATTGGGTAGATCCTAGGGAGAATTGGTGAATGTAATCTTGTTGAAAGATAGTAAAATTTCATCACTATTGTGATGGAGATTGAATGTAGGCTACATTGCACTAAGTAGCTGAATTAGGATACATCTGGGTGTTACTTTTTCTTCTCCACTTCACTTCTGTTTCTGTTACTCAGGAGACAAAATGAAAATGTCTCTCAACTCGATACAAGACAAAAGCAAAAATATCTCCTCAGTTTTTTTTCGAAAATGTAAAAGTAATATTCAGCAGAAAAAGAAGCTAAGATTCAATCTCCCTTCTCTTAGTCACTGATAACCATCAATTGGTATCAGAGCTTGGTCTCAAAGAGATCAAGCTTTATAGCTTGGAGAAAAAGGCCTTGATGGCAAACAACAATGGTTCCAATGTGGTGGCCTATACTCTGACAGAAGGGCAATCCAACAACAGACCTCCATTTTTCAATGGAAAGAATTACAACTATTGGAAGGAGAGAATGAAGATCTTTGTTCAATTAGTAGATTACAACATCTGGAAGATCATCCTGAACGGTCCCCAAGACCCAACAAAAACAGGAGCAGATGGTGTAGTCACTCCTAAGACTGAGGTCGAATGGAATGAAGAAGATAAAAAGAAAGTAGAGCTCAATGCCAAAGTTGTCAACTTACTTAACTGTGCTATCAGCTTCGAGAAATTTCGAAGGGTATCTAGATGCAAAACAGTAAAGGAAACCTGGGACAAGTTTCAAGTCATCCATGAAGGTACTATCCAAGTCAAGCGGACCAGAATAGACATGCTGAGTAAAGAGTACGAAATATTCTCTATGAAGGAAGGAGAAATGATTGATGAAATATTTGAAAGATTCAACATCATCATCAATGGCTTGGATGCTATGAGGATTACTCACCTTGAACCTGTGTTAGTAAGGAAAGTTCTGAGAAATCTCATTAAAGAGTGAGAAACTAAGGCTATAGTTATAGCTGAGAGCAGTGGCATTGATCAAATAACACATGATAATCTGAGAGAAAATTTACTTGCTTTCGAAACCACTTATTTAAAAATTGACACAAAAAAGAAAGGAATTGCTCTCAAATCAATCACTGAGTCCCTGGATGATAAATACAATGATAATTTATCTAATGATGAGTTTGTTATTTTTGCTAAGAAATTCAGAAAAATGATGAAGGTGAAAGAATGAAGCAGAAGAGGTAGTTCAAGAAAGCCAAAAAGGGACTTAAGCAAGATCATTTGCCACAACTGCAATGAGGCGGGACACTATAGATTTGACTATCCAAAGTTGAAAAAAGAAGAAAAGACCAAGAAAGAAAAGAAGAAGGGGCTGATGGCCTCTTGGAAAGATTTGAAAAACAACTCAGACGAAGAGGAAGAATCAGATAGCAAGTCACAAACCTGTCTCATGGCCGATCAAACTGATGAGGTAACCTTCGTTGAACCCTCTACTGAAGACCTTCATCTCATGATCAATCATCTCACTGAGAAACTAAGATGCTTCTTAAATGAAAACCATGAACTTGAATCTCAAAATGACATTCTAAAGGCAGAAAATGTTTTTCTCAAAGATAAATTAAGGAAAGTTGAAATCGCTGTTGATCTTGTTGAAGAAAACAAACGGTTTAAGGCTGAACTTAAGGCTATGAGAAACAGCATTCTGTGATTGCATATTTGAATAGTTTTGAAGAAAATAAAAAGTTGCACAAAGAGGTAAAAAGGTTAAAAGAGGACCTGGCCAACTTTGTTCAAAGTTTTGAAAATCTGAATAAACTTTTGGCTAGTCAAAAACCTCTTTATGATAAGGCTAGTTTGGGTTTTCATAAGAAATTTGAAACTTTTTTTGAAAGATCTCCGTTTTCAAATGTGGCTTCCACTTCGAATGATATAAAATTTCAAAACCCAACCAATCTAAAAAAACAACAACCTAAAAGATTCTGTCGTTTATAAAATATGAATGGGCATTTTCCTATTCAATATTTCATAAGTGAAAGAATGACTGGAGACAAAGTGTACAAATAATTAACAACTACAATGGTCTTGGACAAAAGAGATGATTTGATATTAACGGATCCAAAAAGATTTGGATACCTAAGGTCACTTGAGAATCGTTGTAGGTTTGTCTAGCATCCAAAAGAAAGGACAACATGTGGCACTTAGACAGCAGATGCTCTAGGAATATGACCGAAAAATCTACATTCTTCATCAAGCTAGACGAGTATGATGGAGGGTTTGTAACTTTCGGTAATAATGGGAAAGGAAAAATAGTGGCCATAGGTAAAGTAGGTAAAAATTTCTCATCTTTCATAAATTATATTTTTCTTGTTGATGGTTTGAAACACAACTTACTAAGCATTAGTCAATTATATGATCTTGGATATTTTGTTATATTCAGAAAATTAGACTGCTTAGTTATTTGTGAAAAATCTAGTGTAGTTTTGTTTGAAGAAAAAGATGTAACAATATGTATGAACTCGCTTTAGAGGATTTAAAAGATCAAAATGTGACTTGTTTTACCTCAATGGTATCTGAAAAATGGCTTTGGTATAAGAAATTGGGACATGCTAGCATGTACCAAATTTCTAAATTTGTAAAGAAGAATTTGGTTAGAGGCATCCCTAACATAAAGTTTGACAAGGACTTCACTTATGATGCTTGTCAATTGGGCAAACAAACAAAATCTTTTTTTAAGTCCAAGGATGAAATCTCTACCAAAAGGCCATTAGAAATGTTACACATTGATCTTTTTTGGTCTTACTAGAACTCAAAGTTTAGGAGGTAAGCATTATGGCTTGGTAGCGGTTGATGACTACTCTAGATTTGGATGGGTTCTCTTCCTAGCTCACAAAAATGATGTGTTCTATTCTTTTTCTTCTCTTTATAAATAGATTCAAAATGAAAAAGATTTGAAAGTTGCCCACATAAGAAGTGATCATGGAAAAAAATTTGAAAATCAAGATTTTAAAAATTTTTGTGATGAATTTATAATTTCTCATAATTTTTCATATCTTAAAACACCTTAACAAAATGGAGTTGTTGAAAGGAGAAATAGAAGTCTCTAAGAAATGACTAGGGCAATGCTTTGTGAGAAAGAAGTTCCAAAATTTTTGTGGGTCGAAATTGTAAACACAGCTTGCTATATCCTAAATAGAACCATTATTAGGATATGATTAAAGAAAACCCCATATGAGCTATGGAAAAGAGCTCCTCCAAATATTAAGTACTTTCATATATTTAGATGCAAATGCTTTGTGCTGAATAACAAAGAGAATCTTAAAAAATTTGATCCAAAATCGTATGAAGATTTATTTGTTAGATACTCAATCAACCAATAGCAAAGCTTATAGAGTTTACATCCAAGAACATAGAACCATTGAGCAATCCATACATATGTCTTTTTGCGATACCAATTTTATACCAAGGGGTGTCTTAGATGATGATACAAGAAATGAAGTTGAGGAGAGTCCACAATAAAATTAAGAAAATATCAAATCAGGTTCTTCTATGGAGAATGCCAGTTCTAAACTTACTCCTCAAAATGAAGGAGACATTTCTGTTTTATCTCCTGATAAAGGCAGAGAATTTGGAACGACGAATGATGCAGAACCAAGTCAAAGCCAAGCTGAAACCTCATCTCAAAGGCCTCGGGAGTATAAGTTTTTGAAAAACTATCCACCCGAGTTCATTATTGGATATCCATCTCAAGGAGTCACTACTAGATCCTCAAGCAAAAAGGCCGAAATCAAAAGTGTTGCTTTCTTATCCCAATTATAACCTGAGAATGGGAATCAAACTCTTGAAGATCTCTCTTGGGTAAAGGCCATGGAAGAGGAGTTAAGCCAATTCGAAAAGAATGATGTTTAGACTCTTGTACCTCACCCAAATGGTAAAAAGGTAACCGGTACCAAGTGAATTTTCAGAAATAAATTGAGTGAGGATGGTAGTGTGATTCATAACAAAGCTAGATTAATGACCCAAGGTTACGATCAAGAAGAGGGCATTGACTTTGATGAGTCATTTGCTCCGGTGGCAAGAGTGGAAGCAATTCGGTTGCCACTTGCCTATGCTACCCATAAGGGTTTTAAAATATTTCAAATGGATGTAAAATGTGTCTTTTTGAATGGGGTTATTGATAGAGAAGTATTTGTAGCTAAACTCCCTGATTTTAAAAACAAAGATTTTTCTAATCATGTATTTAAATTAACCAAGACCCTTTATGGCCATAAGCAAGCTCCAAGAGTTTGGTATGAAAGGTTTAGTGCCTTCTTATTGCAAAATAATTTTTTAAGGGGTACTACTGATACTACTTTATTCATTAAAGAATCTAAAACTGATTTCTTGCTCATCCAAGTTTATGTGAATGATATTGTGTTTGGATCGGCTAATGAATCCTTGTGTGAAGAGTTTGGAAATCTAATGACTAGTGCATTTGAAATGAGTTTGACGGGAGAACTAACATTCTTTCTTGGACTTCAAATCAAACAAACTCCTAGTGGTATTTTTATTCACCAAAGCAAATATGCCAAGGAATTGATAAAGAAGTTTGGTTTAGAAAATTCCAAACCAATGGGTACTCATATGCATCCAAATACAAAACTTGACAAGGATGAGAATGGCAAAGATGTTGATGAAACAAGGTATAGAGGAATGATAGGATCTCTCATGTATCTTACATCCTCTAGGCCGGACATAGTTCAAAGTGTGGGTGTATGCTCTAGGTTTTAATCTCACCCTAATGAATCACATCTTTCAGCCGTTAAAAGAATCATTAGATAGATAAAAGGCACATCTGACCTTGATTTATGATATTCTAGAACTAATAAATTTTGTGTAGTGGGTTATTGTAATGCAGATTTTGTGAGAGATTGTATGGATAGAAGAAGTACCTCTGGAATGTGTGGCTTTATTGAAAAATTCCTAAATGTTTGGTCAAGCAAAAAGCAAGCAACTTTTGCTTTATCCATAGCTAAAGCAGAATATATTTCAGCCTCCACTTGTTGCTCACAACTTATTTGGCTTAAAACTCAACTTGCCGATTACAAACTAAAAATTAATAATATTCCCTTACTTTGTGAAAATATGAGTGCAATAAATATTTCTAAAAACTCTGTGTTGCACTCAAGAACCAAGCACATTGAGGTTAGATATCATTCTATTAGAGAACATGTGTAAAAGGGTACTATAGATATTCAATTTATAAAATTAGAAGAACAATTAGCTGATATTTTCACTAAGCCACTGTGTAAAGAAAGATTTTGCAAACTGAGAACTGCATTGGGAATGATTGACATTAGTTTAGTGGTATTTTTCTTGTCTCTGTGTTGTTTTTGTCTCGCAGGTAGCAGGGAGACAAAACTGGGCATGATGAACTCTTCAAAAGGAACTTAAACATGTCCCTGAAAACTTATGGATTGAGAGAATGAAAATCTGTTTCATACAACCCAGTTTGCTATTACCACTTCTGAGCCTATGTAAGACAAACCTTGTTTATATGATATGGGCTCATTAACAAAATCATAAATTTCTCTTTATAATTTCTTTATTTTCTCTTTCCATTCCATTTCAAGTAAAGTCAATTAGAAACTTTTATCATTCAGCTTGACTTATCATTTCATATTTTATTTTTTTTAAAATTTAAATTCTTTAAAAATCGTTTCATTAAAATTTTTGCTTTAAAAAAGAAGTTTCCACTAAGCATTAATGACGGTTTCATAACTTCTCTCTTCTCTACTAACTCTCTTCGGCGCTTTCTCTTCCTCTTAACCTTCCTTCCTTCATTCAAAATGAGAAAGAAAATAGCAACAAAAAGGAGTACTAGTGCATTCATCCCTTTTCAAAATCCTCCTAAATCCAAACAACTCCAATCTCACACACATATTCACATACACTATCGCTCTTCTTCGTCTCACTCCTCTCAACCGAACAAATTCATGGCCAGAAAATAGTTCATCCCAAAGGTCCCTCTACCACCAAGAGAGCCGAATCATCTCGAGGAAAAAGCAAAAAGGGAAAAGCCACCATGCATGAAGAAGAAGACCATCCACCTTCACCTCCTCGTTGCTCTACTCCTCATCCTTCTGGTCGCACTGTTCATCCTTCTAAAAGCCCAAGAAGGACCATACTTCACGATACTAGAGAGCCTCCACAACTTGATTCTCTTGTGTCAAAAGCGATAAAAAGAGCTCTCTTCCTTATGAGATATTTTTTACTTGTCTGTTTGAATATTTTAATATTTATTTGAGCAATGAGTCTGTTGAGAACAAGGTGTCTATTATCAAAGGCGGTGGTGTATCCAAACAAGCTAAAAGCAAAGATTTCAAGGGTGATAAGGCTTCAGCATTATACGAGAGTGAAGATGAAAGCCTTCTCTCTCCCTCTGTTACTAGTACCTCAAATTCGCATAAGTACTTAATCACTGGGATAGTTAAAGACATTCTTCAAGAATTTGTCTTTATGACCAAACAAATGGTCCGATCAAGTAAGGAACAGTGAAAGATTGCATTAAATAATGAAAAATTCTTAATGAAGTCTCATGATAGGATCGAGGTGTTTTTAAAACATCTTGATTCTATTGATGAGGACCAGGCTATGTCCGACAAAGATGAAGATGTTTTGGACACTGAGGACGAAGATTCTGATGACTAGTTTTGCTTTCTCTACTATCCTTGAATGTCTCATATTTTGCTGCCTCTAATATTGGAACTCTGATATATTTCTAGTTTGTCTTGAATTTTATTTTTTTTGGATGACTATAATAACTTTAACTATGTTACACTCTATTTGGTATGCATGACTTATCATTTTGGCTATGTTAATTGCTGTTTGTACTTGCAGGTTTTTTTCTTTGATGTCAAAAAGGATAAAAATGAATTGAAATAGAATTTTATGTTCTGTTTTGGTGCTGTTTGAAATAGAAATAGAACTTCATACTCTGTTTTAGCTTTGGATCAGTTTTGAGCTATGCTTCAGTTCAGTTTTGGGTTTAATGAAATATTTTGCTCTGACTTGTTCAATATATCTCTTGATTATTTTGCTCTGATTTGTTGTGCCTCTTGATTAAGCTTTGGATCTGGCTGTACATATTCTCTATCATGGTTGGATTTATGAGCTTTTAATTGTTAAAATTTTGCTCTGCTTAAAAGATCTACAAGTCTTGAAAAATTTTATTTTAATCCCTTTAAATCGGGTCACTAAATGCCTGATCAAAAGAGCACATTTTTTGCTTGAATATAGGTATTATTTCTATGAATAAATTTTTCAAATAAGGTTGATCAAAGTACATATTAAGGAAGAGCATGGTGATAAAAAAAAATGGAGAGTATTACGTGAATCATTCAAAGGGAAGTTTCCTCTCCTAATCTTTTTCAATTTATTTTAATAATGTTTGTCATCAAGGGAGAGATTGTTGAGTTTGGAAAACTAATATTTGAATAATATGGTCAATAAACATTATTAAAAAATTATTAATTGTTTATATGATTATGTTATACTTGCATGCAGAAAAATAATTTTATAAACATGACCCATAGAACAAACAAATAAGCCCACATGAACTAAAAGAAATAAGAATGGGTTGGCCCAACACAAATTCATTTGGTGATCACATTCAAAATCCATTACACCTTAACCTAAGTCACCAACACCCACACTCCAAGAAAATTGAACCCCAAATTCATTTCAATTAATTTCCTTGAAGCTTTCATCAAAAGCCAAGTCCTCTCTTCTCTCTTTTCACTTCGATCACGTCACTCAGCAAGGAAGAAAGAAAGAAAAGAAAAATGTAGAGGCTATGGAGTGTTAAAAAACAAAAAATTTGTTGGCAAAATCAAGCAAGAAGAAAGGGTTACAATTAAGTAGCAAGTTGCATTAGGTTAGAGCTCATCAAAAAGTAACTTCCCTCATTTGTGCTACACAGAGGAACTAAGAAGAAATCAACAAAGTCTCAAGTACTAATCAAGCTATCATGGAGACAGTAGAGTCAACCATGTTCAGAAGCTCATCAACGCTCAGAAATAATACTTGGAGCCAAAGCAAGACTCTACGGTCAAGATCAATGGAACTTGAAGAAAAAGGATGAGAGAGAATGGGTGAGTTGCATGCAATAGATTTGGTTTTCTCTCTCCTCTCTGATGAAGCCGCTACAAAACTCTGATGATGGAGAAGAAGACAGTGTTAGGGTTGAACTTGTTTCAACCTTGGAAGCTTCACTCTTCTATATTAAGGGTGAATGGCAAGGAGAGTAAGTAAAAAAGTACAGAGTTCAATTCTCATAGCTACCCAGACTAATTGAGTTCTTCTCCTTTATAATGTTTATTTTGTATTTTTTTTCTTAGTTTAGTCTGTCTGAGTCTCATTGAAAAAGACAAACATTGTGAGGTTTGTAAGAAAGTCAATGAAAGAAAAAAGGCAGTGAGTTAAACTAGGAGAAAAAAACCATAAAATGTCTCAGAGGATCTTTGTACATCTTTCTGTTTTATATCATGATTCTGTGGGAATTTCCTTGTAAGTTGGGTTAGCACTTTGCTATTGAAAGCTAGATTGAGGTCTAGTCAAATTTAGATTGGGTTAGAATATGGATTTGTCCCAGGTAGGATTGGGTAGATCTTAGGGAGAATTGGTGAATGTAATCTTATTGAAAGATAGTAAAATTTCGTCACTGTTGTGATAGAGACTAGATGTTGGCTACATTGCACTAAGTAGCTGAACCAGGATACATCTGGGTGTTACTCTTTCTTCTCCACTTCACTTCTGTTTCTGTTACTCAGGAGACAAAATAAAAATGTCTCTCAACTTGATACGAGACAAAAACAAAAATATCTCCTATGTTTCTTTGAAACCACAAAAGTAATATTCAGCAAAAAAAAACTAAAATTCAACCCCGTTCTCTTAGTCACTGATAACCATTATGTATTTTTAATAATATTATTAATACAAAATAATAAATTTTTAATTTTTAAATAATATATTTTAAATATACTAAAATAACATATTTCAATAAAAAATTTGTTATTAACAAAATTATATCAATATTTTTTATATGAATTTTTTATTAAATTTTTTTTCTTTTTGTAAGAACAACTATAATATTCAGACATGAAAAAAGTGAACATAAAGATTTAGCTTTATTTTCTATTTGGTTCGAAATAATAAAATGTGATATATATATTAAGGTAATAAAATATATATTATTTAATATAACCTGTTTTGTCATACATATAAGTATATGAATGATAAATATATAAAATATTTAAAATATAGATTTTATGAACCTATATCATGACAAAGAAATGTATTGTGTGAAAAAAATCAATACTAATTTTTTTTATTTTTTATTAGTTTTTTTAAAATAAATTAATTAGATATCTAACACACTTAATTCTTTTTATGCATATATTTTTTTAACAAAAATTAACATTAATGTAAATTTAAATGCTTTTGTGCATGACACATGGCAAGTGCTTCCACACTTGTAAAATAATATAATTTAAACAAATTTGTCATTAAAAAATATTTTTATCAATTTATTTAATATTTTGACTATTCATTAATTTGGTGTTGATTTTTATGAACGAATAAGCTAGCACGGACCAAAAAAAAAAAAGAAAGAAAATAAAAAATTAAGTCCCTCATTTAACACTACTCGAGACAGAACGATTATTTCACCAGCAAAGTACTCAGCAGAACTTGATGGAACTCTTCCATTACTCTATTGTTGCTGATTTGATATATTTAAATATCTCTACCCTGTTCTAATTAGCAGCTCATTTTCAACGTGATGGTGCTCTTCCATTGATGCCAACCCAAAGTTTTCAACATCTTCCTTCATCAAATCTTGTCGTCGTGTCTTCTTCCTTCCTGTCTTCTCTCATCTTCAAGATTAGACGACTATGGTGGTAACATTCTTCAAATAAGTTTGATAAACTTCTTTTCATCTCGAGTTGCTAGTTGTGGATGTCTGAAATGATGAGATTCTAGCGATTGCATGAATGTGATTTTTTTGGATTTGGTGCATAGATTTTCAATTCATTTTTTTTATGTACTATTTATTTCAGTTCCAAAGCCCAACTGATTTTTTTACAACGTTACTTTTAATATTCATATACTTTTTTTTTATTTTAGACTTCAACCCAATATCTAAAATTGGTAAAAAAAAATCTAAAACTTATAAAAAAAATTGTTAACCTGATTAACATGTTACTTTTTTAAATTCAAATCATTCATATAAAATATAATAAATAAAGAATTGAGATTTAATGAATTAAAAAGGAGTACAACACTCCATACTTAACAAGAAACGTTTAAGAATGAGCCGTTATGTATTAGTTTTATAATTAAGTCTGATAAATTTAGTATAAATTTAACGAAAAAAAAAAAACACATACATATGTCATTATTTCTCCTTTATTAGAGAATATAAAAATTTATTAATATAGCACAAAATATTTTGTATGTAACACAAATTTATTAATACAGTATAAAATTTTTACATATAGCACATAAATATTTGCATATAGCATGAAAATTTTGACACGTAACACATAATTTTTTTGTTGTAAATGTATTTTTATGAATGTATTTTGTTAGTTGAGTGAATCAATATTTTGGATATATAGTCTTTCAAAAATTGTGTTGTATACTAAAATTTCTTGTGCTATACATTAAGGTTTTTATGTTTTACACTAAAATTTATGTGTTGTGTATATTTTGTTAGTTAGATGTTAATATTTTGAATATGTAGTCTTTTAAAAATTTATATGTTAAACACTAAAATATTTGTGTTGTACGTCAAAATTTTTATACTCTAATTTTGTGAACATATATAGAAGGAGAAGGAAAAAAACAACAAGGACAATGATGATGATAATAATAAAAAAGGATAAAAAGAAAGAAAAAGGAAAAGAAAATGAAGAATAAAACGGTAGTAGTGACAGCTCAACAATAACAACAGTGGCAATAGCAACGATGATAACGATGTTAAAAAAAATACACGAAGTCACCAAAAAAAAAAAAGAAAAAATACACAAGAAAAAGAAGACGACGATGATGATAATATAAAAAAAAAAAGAAAATAAAAAAGAAGAAAAAAAAAAGATGCAACATTAAAAAGAATGAAAAAACAGCAACGTAACCCGTATATATACATAGAAGTGCGAAATGACTTAATTAAAAATTTAATTTAAAAAATCTTGTACTTTTAATTTTATTGTTATTTTAATATATAATCAATATTGAGGTGTCAAAATATGTTCAGAAGTTTTGGTGAAAAAGAAAATCTTAAAATTACACTAAACCACACATAGATGACACATATTATTAGGGAATAATTAAATAAACCATGTAACCATTAATTAATTTTGTATTTAAGTGTATTAAACTTGTGGATAGAATGAAACATTATCTTCAACAACATATCCACCTTTATCATGCTACAGTCTGCTGCCACTTCAACAAAGAAAAATATAATTTCATATACCTAATTATTCTCGACAAATTCACTTTACATCTAAGACAAGCATCATATGATAATTGGATAATAAAATAAGAATTGCTCAAGCTAACAAGAGAATCACGCTATGGTTTCTAATTTGAATACTAATCATTTTGCATGTAACGGAATTGAAATGGTTAATATATGGTCATTGTGTTTATTAAGAGTTTCACATTAGAAGATTAATATTTAAAATTTTTTTATAAAAATTTAGATTTTCCCACTATATAAATTAATATTTATGGTGATAGTTCTTCTAAAATTTTATAACTCATTATATTGATATTCTCCTTAAAAGATGACTAATTGAAAATAATTATCGGTAGAAGATTCTGATTAATGGATGAATAATTTTAACGGGTAGAAAATTGAATGACGTCCCACTAAATTAGACTTTATGGTAATAGTTCTTTTAAAGTCTTGTAACTTATTATATTGGTATTCTCGTTAATAAGAGGTGGCCAATTAAAAAATATTTTTTTTGAAAGTAAAAGCTCAACACTACAAGTGGAGCACAAGATAACAGTAGACCAATTAGGTCAACAGACTAAAGCAAACTCATGTAACACTAATAGATACCTCCTGTCACCTTCGGCAATGCCATCAACAATAGAAGGGATCCACCCCTAGCCACTCCTTATAACTCATGAAGGACTGCTGTATAACCTCTTCAACCCCTCTACCTTCATTCTTAAAGATTCTTTTATTCCTTTCTAGCCAAATATTCCATATAATCGCACAGAAACATACCATCCACCTCTTTCGCTCTTGTTTACTGGTTGGGAGCTCAGTCCAACTCATAAAATGTTCCTTTAGCGTCTCAGGGCACGACCATTGTCTTCCAACAAAGGACAACCAAGCACACCAAACCTGCCAAGAAAAAACACAGCCAAGAAACAGGTGGTGTCCATATTCAACACCTTGATTACATAACACACATGTCACATCTGCCCGAGTAACCACTCCCAATCGACTTAGCCTCTCCTTCGTATTGACCCTTCCAATCAAAGCAAACCAAGCAAACAATTCAACTCTTGGTGGGACTAGACCTTTCCAAACTGTCTTAGTAAAGCTGTAACTTGCTATATCTTCTGGAAGCATTTCCACCTGCAGTTCCTGCACAAAGGAATTAGTAGAAAATACACCATGTTTATCAAATTTCCACACAACTCTATCCTCTCTGCCATATGCAAGCCTAACCAGTCTTAAAGTTTCATGCAACTGGTTCACTAGTTCCAATTCCCATTGGAAAAGCTCTCGCCTCCAATGGAAATTCCATCTCCACTTTAACCCGTCCCAGAACCCACAATCCCCTATGACGGATCCTGTTTGGTTTGAAACTGAGAAAAGCCTCGGAAATAAGTCTTTTAGGGCCCCTCCACGCAGCCATACATCCTCCCAGAACCGAGTACCTCTCCCATCACCAATATCCATGGCCAACCCATTAATCATCTTCTGTCTAACTTGTTGATCCTTGAACTGTATTTGGCAGATATCCCTCCATGGCCCCCTCGAGTAGGTAGTACCTGATATGACAGCATCACATTGGGGCTTAGGTTGTTACAAGAACACACCACCTTCTTCCATAAGGGGCACTCCTCCTTCGAAAACCGCCACCACCACTTAAAGAGAAGGGCTGTGTTACGCACCATAGCATCCCCAATTCCTAACCCGCCCAGTTTTTTGGGAGCCTGCACCACCTCCCATCTGACCATTGCCATACCATACCTTCCATCCTCCTTACTCCAAAGAAACCTTCTCTGCAGAGAAACCAGCTTTTCTGCAACAGCCTTTGGCATTTTATACAAGCTCAAATAATAGACAGGGAGGCTGTTCAAAACAGATTTAATAAGCACCAATTTACCAGCTTTATTTAGGATCTTGGCTTTCCAATTGCTCAACTTCTCCTCCACTTTTTCTATAATGGGCTTCCAAGTCTTCACCAACCTCGGGTTCGCTCCTAACGGGATCCCCAAGTATTTCACCGGTAGAGAGGCAATCTTGCACCCCAGCACTCTAGACATACGTTGCACCCACTGATCATCACAGTTAATAGGGATCAAGCTAGACTTCTCAAAATTAATACTTAATCCCGACATGAGCTCAAAGCAGCGAAGGATCCTTCTGTAATTCTTAATGGTCTCTTCCTCAGGAGGACAGAACAAGATAGTATCGTCCGCAAACTGAAGATGTGACAGCTCGACCTGATCTCTACCCACCAGTAGCGGCGAGATACGCCCATTTCTCACTGCTTCCCCAAGCATCCTATGTAGCACGTCAACGACAAGCACAAACAAAAATGGAGATAGTGGGTCACCCTGTCGCAAACCCCTTTCCATCTTAAAAGGCTTAGATGGCGATCCGTTTATCAGCACTGACATTGAACTTGTAGTAACACACTCCATAACCCAACTCCTCCATCTTCGTCCAAAGCCCATCTTTTGCAACACAAGGTCTACAAAGCTCTACTTGACTCTATCATATGCTTTCTGGAAGTCCAGTTTCATTATCACCGCTTCCTTCTTTCTCATTTTAATCCATTGCACTGTTTCGCAAGCGATAAGAGCCCCATCATGAATCTTTCGCCCCTTTACCAAAGCACTTTGAGTCTCCCCTACTAGTCGTGGCATGATAGCTCGCATCCTCCTAACCAGCATTTTCGAAATGACTTTATAGACACAACCTACCATACTGATTGGTATTAGATCTTTGATTTCCTTCGCCCCAGTAAACTTAGGGGCCAACGCCACCCAAGTGAGATTCGGGTCCGCCGGTAGCTTAGAAGACAGGAAGAAATCCAACACCGCCGCTGTAAATTCAGCGCCAATTTCAGTCCAGCACCTCTTTATAAAGTTCATGTTGTACCCGTCACTACCAGGAGCTTTGGAAGATTCACAATCCCATACTGCTTCTTTAACCTCCTCAGGAGTCGGTTGCACCTCCAATGCCAAAGCATCCTCCTCACTAATCATTTCCACCAGTCCGTCCCTGAACCCCATCAAAGGAGACTCTTTCTGATGATACAAGTTCTTGTAGAAGTCTCTAATCTCAATCTTAATCCTCGCTTTGTTCCTTATCAGCCTACCATTAATGAGTAGCACATCAATCCTGTTGATTCTCCTTCTCCCAGAGGCTAAGTTGTGGAAGTACCTCGTGTTCTTATCAATGTCCTTCACATGTCTAGAGCGCGACATCTGCTTCCAATGTAGCTCCTTCCTTGCATACCATTTTTCATAACAAGTCACAAGTGCCTTTCTTCTTGCCTCCACAGTTCCATCATAAGTACCATCACCCACCGCATTATCAATCTTCTTGATCTCTTCCTCAAAAATTGTGATTTTTCTGTCCAAGTCGCCAAATTTATCCTTATGCCATCTTCCCAAAGGACCTGTCATAGCCTTCAACTTATCTGTAATTGAGCCTCACCTAGGCCTCTCCACTCCTCCTTAACCATTCTCAGGAAATCATCATGTGTAAACCATGAATCAAGGCTTCTGAATGGCCTCGGCCCATCTTTCTGTCTCCTATCCTCCACTATAATTGGACAATGGTCGGATAAGCCCCTAGGACCACCACGTAACCGAATCTATGGGAACTTTTCCAACCATTCCAGGCTAACCAGGACCCTATCGATACGGCTGCATGATCTTCCTCTGAACCAGGTAAATTTGCGGTCAGTAATCGGCAAGTCCACCACCCCCATATCATGTATCCAATTCTTGAAGTCTTCAGCTGCCAAGGGTAATCTATCAGTACCCCGTCTTTCTTCTACCTGTACAATCTCATTAAAGTCCCCCATGAAGCAGCAGGAAACCTGGCATAAACCAGCTATGTAGCTCAACTCTTCCCAAACAACAAGCTTCTCATCCCTAGCATGCGCACCATATAACAAAATAAAAGCACAATGAAAATTATCTTTCACTACCTCCCCTTCAACACACAACCATCTTTCCCCTTTGTGGCTTTTTCTTATTTAAAAAAAATCATCATCCCATATAAGCAGCAGCCCACCAGAAGCACCATTAGATTCAACAAAGTCCCAACCCGCACAGCTATTTCCCCAAATTTTTGGTATATCAAATTTAGTCACTAACTGTCTCTTAGTCTCCACCAAACCTAGCATGTTTAACTTGAATTTTTTTTTAGGTCCTTTATCATCCTCAATTTTCCATCACCCCTCAACCCCCTGATGTTCCAGGAACTAAAAATCATTTCAATAAATTATAACACACCTTTTTGTGGGATTTTGGTCGGCTCCGCCTTGCTTTTGCCCTTTGTTTCGCCAACCGTTTTTTCCTGGCAATTTCTTCATTCTGTTGTTGAAGGATCGCCATAATGTCATCTTCTTCGTTGTACATCACTGCTCCTGACTCCGTTGCTATTTCCCCAAGTTCTTTTGTTTTCTAAAATCTGCTCCTCCAACGTTGTGCCCTCACTGTCACTGGCTTGATCATCCTTGGCAGGCACTACGTCACTGTGACCGTCTTCGTCGTCAGGCACTGGTAGTTTTCTAACGATTCCTGCTTCTTTACCCAAGCCAGTCTTCTTAAGCTCTTGGTCATCTTCCTGACTGTGTCCTTCAAAGTTACCGCGCCCTTCTTCACAATCAGTTCCCGCTTCCACAACCCTTCGTGTCTCGTCATCCTCACTAACAAGAACTACTAGACGGCCTCCTCCTAAATCCCCCGTGCTTGACGTGCTTCGCTTCTCAACGTTCCATCTAATCCCTGTCAAATCCAGCTCGACACCATGAGAGGAACGCACGCCTTCTTCCTGTGTCACAATCGCCGTCGCCTCCGCCGCCGGATCTTTGCCAGAGCGTCGTCGTTCACGTCGGTTCGCACCATCCCCAGGCCCCGCGGCCTTCTCCCAACCTGCGTTCATCCCGGTTAGCACATCGTGGACCAACCATCATTGCTCGGTCTTCCTCGTGGTGCGTTCGTTCAGCTCCATTCTCAGGAGCCGTAGCCCCCACCTCCCCGATATCACCATGCGCAGAGTCTTCTGCGGCTGGACGAGGGTGACCCGGTTGGCGAACATCTTCTCTGACCGCTTGGTTTGTACCCGACCCGGTATAGGTCTGACCCAAGCGCCCCAAACCAGGCCCATCAGGGAGTCTCCCTTCTCTTCCGTGTAATGGTGAGCTGGGCCTTAACCCTTCGTGGCCCAACACTACATAGCAGCCTCTATGTTTATTGAGAGGCCTCCTTTTAGCTTCAATGGCATCAGACATTATAATTCCCTTGCCAGGCCCGTTAGGTTTACTGCCGTACTCCCAGGGGATAGTCAACTCAGAATCCACTTCATTACTCACCTCATTACCCACAAAATCTGCCATGCCTTCAATATCGCTTTTATTAGATTGATAAGTTACCAAATTCAGTTGATTATGTCTTAAATATTCATAACTCCACTCATTCAAAATTATTTCTGAATTTACCAATCTAGCCTCATCTTCAACCTCCTGTCGCAGCACCTCGATAACCACTTCCACTGCCAGATCTGGGCTGGCTGTCGAACTTGTTGGACTTGGCGGCGTCATAGCTATATCCTCACAGCGTTTCATAGTTATGTTTCTCTGGTGGTCACAACTATCCTTGTCATTTCTCATCATATCCACCTTGTTATTCTGACCATATGTTTCATGCCCTATCTCTTTTACCAATATATCAAATCCACTAGTGCCTATTGTGATATGTATCCATTCTTTTATCATGTCCATCACGCAGGTATCAATTTGGACACGGCCGGCACTAAAGGAGGTACACGATCCAGTCACGCTATCACAACCAATGACCTCACCCCATTGACTTCCTATTACCTTAAAAGTATTCTCGGACCATGCATGTAATGGAACCCCAAAGCACTCTAACCACACCCTCCGAGTTTCACTTTTCTCCGACTCGTCCCATCTCCAAACACTATGGAATATCTGCAGAAGGCTATTCATATTGAAGGTGTACGCTTCTTCTGCATTCAGGAGGCTGTCAAAGGTCAACAGTGCTTTATAAGCACCCATTTCGCGCACTTGAATAACATGGGGAAAATTCTTCGCAACCGAATCCTTCAACGCTCTGAAGTCAATTGCCTTTGTCGTTCCCCCAACCAAGCTTTTCTGTAGCCAGTCCAAATTTTCTTTTACCAGGGGAACTTCCACCTTCTTCGTCCATCCATTGTCATGTGGATCTTCAGCTTTCTTATCCTTCGCTAAATCCTTGTTTGACGTAGCTGTGATATCCTTATTCCCTCCTCTTACTTCCGGCACTTGACGGCCCAGAGGAGTCCTGTTTGTGTCTTTCTCCTCATGCACTCTTCTATATTTAGCTTCCCCCACAAAAACAATCTTACCTCTCAATCTCATATGATTCATTTCAGCTATAGCCTTCAAAGCCCCTCCTTTCGTGGTGTACCGTATAAACGCAAAAATGTATAACCCACCGTTCTTCTGTTTCTTTGATAAGTAAATATCGTTGATGCGCCCAGTCCAATTAAAATGTTGAAACAGCTCCCTCTTCGAAATGTCTGTCGGGAGATTATCCACGAAAATTGAGAAGGACTCGTTTTCCAAACGTCGATACTCATCTCGATTCCAAACCCTAGGATCCTTAATCTGACCTAAAACTCTACCTCTCCCTGTGTTTCCCACCCACTCTCTCCCTCTCTCTCTCATCTCCTTCATCGTTAAATTTTATTTATAGCTTACACATGTTATTTGGAACTTCTTCATTTGCCCAATTAAAAAATATTAAAATTTTTAATTTTTTATTTTAAAATCATCCATATTAAATTATTGAAAAAGATATATAAAAGCAAAAACATACTTAAATTTATGAGTATATTTGTGAGTATGATGGAGAGAATTTAATTTTTGTAATTATTTGTTTTTTCAACCAAAAACTATTGAATCAGTATTTTAAGTTAAATAATAACTCTATGATAAAATAAAGATTGTAAAATAATTTTAGTATATTAAAGGCTAAAATTCTAAAATTCTATTTATATTTAAATATTAATTTTTATTAAATTTTAAAAATTTAAATAAAATAAAATATTTTATTTTATTTTTATTTAAATTTAAATTATTAATAATAATAAATAAAATTATTTATACGAATTATATAATATAAAATAGCTAACATGATTATAATGGATATGCATGTACATTGTTGTCATTACATATATATACGGACTTTGTGAACTCAATCATCCACATTTATCAAATTGCATTTGGAAATTATGAAGACTAGCTACTATTGGTTAAATGCACCCTAGTTGTCCTTTTCTTTAGATTTTTGTCTTTTTTCCGTTTGTTTTATTTTAAATACAATGCACTTTTTTCAAAGATGTAAATTGCTAATAGTTAATGTTCTTATTAATTAATAGGCCTTTATCGTTATAACGTGGCACTGGCGATGCCAGTAGTGTTCAATGGGGTCAGCATCAGAGTGGTTGTTGTATGATCTTTTGATAGCCAGAGTTTTCATTTCGAGTGAGGCAAGTTTGTGTAGTTTCTTTCGAACGTAAGTCTACACTATATATAATCACAATTAAATTTCCGTTATATTAATATTAGAATTTTTATATATTTTCAAAAGTTTGATATTAGTTTAATCTTAAAGTACTAATATTATAAAATTTTACGTAGTCTTTTAACTATATTATTTATTATTTATACGATTAATACAGTTTTTTTTAGAGTTCTACTATTTGAATCAAATTTAAAGCGGGAATACGTACTCTTCATCTAGTACCTCATGAGTTCGTTCACATTCTGCTAGGGTTTCATTGCGTCGCCTCCATAGTTACACTTTTCTTTGTCTTTTCTTCGTCAATACTTTTCCATCTTCTTCTATTTTCTTCTCTTAATTTCTTTTCCACTTAGTTCCTTAATTTCTATTTTCTCTCCCAATTCATTCCTCTTTTAATTCATTCCGTTTTTAAATTTACTCATTCCATATATCTTATTTCTCTCTGAAATTATTAAATATCAATCCTGTTTTTCTCTACACCATGAGTAACAAATTAAAGACTCAGAACCCTCATATAATTGATAGTGATCAGGAGGATGACTTGATCGTTTTAGCTTATGAAGATGTTTCTGAAGGAATTCAAGCCTGTACACGGAGCCTGTCCGAAAGAATTTTCTCAGATCGGATCTTTTTCGTAGGTACCATGGAAGGAGCTCTCTATGCAATATGGAATAAAGTAGAAGGATTCAAAGTAGTCGAAAAATCCAGGAACCAGTTTCAATTTTTCTTTGAGAATGACTCTGACTCGAATTGAGAAGGGTTCACCTTGGTTATTCAAGAGTTTTGTTATTCATGTTCGCAGATGGAAGCAGTCAATAAACATGGAGGATAATCACATTTTTTCTGTATGGGCACAATTTTGGGGATTGCCTGAACAATACAAAACACTTGAGGTTGGCCGAAAATTGGGTGGGAGACTTGGTCAAATTGAAGATGTTGCTCTATTTGAAGTTAGAGGCAAAGATACACGCATAGTGAAGGCTAAAGTGGAACTGAACGGTGATAAAAGAGTGAGGGATACACTGAAATTGCTTGATCCTAATCAGAAAATGCTGGAAATTGGAGTACGTTATGAACGTATAGGTGTGTTATGTACTTATTGTGCAAAATTGGGGCATGAATCTAAGAACTGTCAATGTTTTATTGATGATTCTGCCCAAAACAATATCAAGGAAGATAAAGTTGGTGAATGGCTTAAGATAGATCAAGTCGGCAGGCGTTTAACTGAAAAGAGAGCTTCCTTCAATCCTAACCAACCTCGGGAAGGTTCTATTCCAGCTCAATCGAAGAAAAAATCTCCACTTGCTTGGCTTTTTGATAGTTTCTCAAAAATGAGTGTGCAAGATGATCAGAAAAAACAAAATAATGAAAAAATTGCTGCCAATTCGGGTTCTAGAGCAGAAACTGAGGGTGAATCAGAAAACACAGGTACAACTACTGATACTAATTCTTCTTCTAATGCTTTATTGGAGATATCATATCCTATGAATAATGTCATATCCAAGCTTAAAAAGGAGAACAAAAAGCCAAACCTGAAACAACTTGCCAGAAAGTCTGTGATAGGTTTCAAACGGAGGAGTGGAGGTAATAGTACTGAAGATATTTCAAAAAAAAATTTGTCTCAATGATATTGTCTCTGATGCTATGATGGTGGCGGGTGCCAGCCTTCAAGTGGCACCCAAAGAAATATGAAACTGCTCTCGTGGAATTGTCGGGGTTTGGGGAGACCCCTGACAATCCACAATCTTAAAGGGATTTGCAAATCCTACTCCCCCGAGGTTGGTTTTATCTGTGAAACAAAAAATCAATCTCGACAAGTTGAAGGAAAACTAAGATCTTGTAGTTTCAAGGAATGGTTTATTGTGGATCCGGATGGATTATCAGGGGGTTTGGCAATGGCATGGAGGGATGGTTGCACTGTTCAGATTTTACAGCATGGTAGATTCTTCATTGCGGCATCAGTTCTGACAGCTGGTTCTAATGATCCCTATGGTGTTCTAGGTGTTTATTTCAGTTCAAATGATCAACATAGAATGGCTCAGTTTGCTGAATTAACTTCAGTCACCCAACAGTTCAATGGTAAAGTTGTGTTAATGGGTGATTTTAATGCCATTTCTAATCAATTGGAGAAAGCAGGTGGGGGTGCTAAATCTCCTTCTTCTATTGAAACCTTTAACAGTTTTATTGATGATAATTCTCTGATTGATATTGGTATGGTTAGAAGACCATTCACTTGGTCGAATAGACGAAGGGGTGATGAGTTGATACAGGAAAGACTGGACCGATTCCTGGTAGTAGTTGATTGGCAGCAACTCTATCCCAATGCAACGGTTCTTAGACTATCAGAATCAGGCTCGGATCACTCCCCTCTTCTCTTAGACTCTAATCCGAGAACTGAGAAATCTAAATGCCGATTCAAATTCCAAGAAAGATGGTGTTCCAATGATGAAATAAGGCAGATTGTTAGAGAGGTTTGGCACGAACAGATTGATGGTTCAGCCATGTATATCCTAGCTCAAAAAATAAAGCGTTGTCGGCATAAGATTGTCAAATGGTAGCAAGAACACAGATCTAATTCGAAGGTGAATATTGATTTACTACAGTTTGAATTATAGGAACTTCGTTTAGCCGGAATTCATGGAGGTGACATCATTTCAAAAATAGAGGACAAACTTTAAAAAGCATTGCAAAATGAGGAATCTTATTGGAAAGATAAGTCTAGAGTCAAATGGCTCAAATCCAGTGATCAGAATACAGCTTTCTTCCATCAGAAATTTAGAAATGGAACCCGAAAGAATAGAATTTGGCAACTAACTGGCAGTGATGGTGAAGTGGCTACTTCAAATGCTAGTATTGCTTCTGTGGCTGAATCTCATTTCAAGGACATCTTTTCCTCCACTTGTCATGAGAATCCTGAACCTCTGTTTACTGATTTTGAACCTAAGGTTACAGCTCACATGAACCGTAGGCTTCAAAGACCAGTGACTATGGAGGAAGTGAAACGTGCAACATTTAGCATTCATCCTCAAAGTGCTCCAGGAGACGATGGTATGACAGCAAAATTTTTTTCAAAGCTTCTGGAACATACTTAGTGGTGATGTGTTTCGAGCAGTTAAGAGCTTCTTTTCAGGGGGCAAAATTTTGAAGGATTTTAACCACACTCAGATCTGTCTTATTCCCAAGATTTCTGATGCTAAAGATATGACTCAGGTAAGACCAATAAGCCTATCTTCAGTCTTTTACAAGATTATCTCCAAAGTATTTGTACATAGACTTCAGGGTATGATGAATAGACTAATTAGCCCTACGCAGAGTGCTTTTATTAAAGACAGATTAATCTCTGATAATATTCTAATTGCTTACGAGTGTATGCATTACTTGAAGAACAAAAAAAGGGGACTCGAAAATGAAATGGCGCTAAAATTAGATATGAGTAAGGCATATGATAGGGTGGAATGACACTTTCTTTGGTTTATATTGGAGAAGTTTGGTTTTGACTCGCGGTGGATCATGTGGATTCGAGAATTAGTGACAACTGTTTCTTATTCTGTTATTGGAAGGACAACCTTATGATTTCTTCAAACCAAATAGAGGTATTCGACAAGGAGATCCTCTATCTCCCTATCTTTTTCTTTTCTGTGCAAAATGTCTCTCCTTCTTGCTACACAAGGCAGAACAAAACAGACTAATTCAGGGTCTTCAGATACATAGGCGATGTCCCAAGGTCAAGCACCTCCTCTTTGTTGATGATTCCATCTTATTCTATAAGGCTAATCCTGAAGCATGTTCAAATATCCTGCATTTATTGAATTCTTATGAAAATATCAGTGGCCAGAGGGTAAATCTTAATAAATCTGCTGTATTCTTTAGCCACAACACTCCCTCCACTACTCGTACCTACTGGCTAACTCTATGAATATTAATCATATCGGGACAAAAGATAAATACCTTGGTTTGCCTTCTACAGTCTCTAAATCAAAAAAGGCTTCTTTTAATATGATCAAAGAAAAGGTTCGAAAAAGAATCCAAGGGTGGAAGCACAATCTTCTATCGTCAGGTGGTAGACACGTATTGCTTAAAGCAGTGGGAGAAGCTATTTCTATTTATACATTGTCTTGCTTCAAGTTGCCTGATGGTTTAATTTCGAAAATTCACTCTCTACTTTCTCAGTTCTGGTGGGGACAAAAAGGTTCTGAAAGGTGGATGGCTTGGATTAGCTGGGACACTATGACTCGCCTACGAAAAGAAGGAGACCTTGGATTTAAAGATCTCAGAATCCAAAATCTGGTACTTTTAGGCAAACAGTTTTGGCGACTCGTAACACAGCCTACTTCCTTATTATTCAAAATCCTAAGAGGTAAATACTTTAGCAATGGTAATACTATAACGGCAGAAATTGGAGTCTTACCTTCTTGGGGATAGAGGAGCATACTGGAAGGCTGAAAGATTGTTGAAAAAGGTCTTAATTGGGCTGTGGGTACTGGAGAGAATATCCGAACCTTTGAGGATCCTTGGCTGCCTCCTCCGTATCCTTTTATGATTTCTGACATGCCAAATAGACATGCTATTTCTGAGTTGGTTCTAAGAGTTAAAGATCTAATTACTGAAGATAGGAATTGGAATCAGAATCTCATTCAAGAATTATTTCCCCAAGACGTTGCAAACAGGATTTTGTCAGTTAAAATTCAGCAGAGTAGGGACAAATTGCAATGGGATTTGAACAAATCCAAGCAATATGATACAGCTTTAGGTTACAGAATTGGCTATTTATTTTACCATCCGCCTTTGGAGCTTTGCCCTAATTATATGCAGCAGAAAAAGCAGTGGATTGATCTATGGAAGTTGAACTTGCCTCACAAAATTAAGCTATTTATCTGGAAAGCTCTTCATGGCCGGCTTCCGGTGCTTGCTCAAATTCATCACCGCATCCCATCTATATCCCCAATATGCCTCTGCTGTCATGAAGCAACCGAAACAGTCACTCATTGTTTGATCGATTGCTCTATAATTAAAGATGTATGGTCTCAGAGTTATCTTCGTGACTGTCTTCCCCCTCAAAGTCCTAACGACTTTTGGACATGGTGGACTGCATCAACAGAGATGCTTAACCCGTTGAAGAATGCTGACTATAATCCTCAATTGCTTGCCATCATTTGCTGGAACTGCTGAAAAGCTCGCAACTAGTTGATTTTTGAAGGTTCTACTTCAATGCCGTCTGCCATTCTAGCAAGCTCTATCAAGTTGCTCCGTGAAATCCAAAGAACTCCCAGTTTAGGTCGTCGTCTCCATGAGGCAAGCTCTTAGTTGCATTCAATTTGATTTATCATTCTTTCTTCTTTAAGATTTTTCTTCGTTTTTCGACCACGCACCGTTTGATGAATACCTTCAGTGTAGTGTTTTTGGGAAATTTCCACTTTTCATTATGCTGTGCTGCTTTTGGACATCTTTATATTTCATTTTTCAATAATTAATAAAATATAACTTACTATCTTTGGAAAAAAAATACAGTTTTTTTAACACAACATTACATAATTAAATATATATGTAAAATTATTTTATATTAATAATATATTGAAATTAAATATTTTAAAAATTCTTAATTAAAATTTTTAAATTTGTTATGTAATTTAATTTTTGATCATGATAATAATTGAATAAATAGAATAAAGTTCTACATCAAAACAAAATATTTAACTAAATCTAACCAAATTGTTAAATCGTTTTTTAAATCACGCACTTTCTTCTTTTCTATTTCTTTCTCTTCCTCCTTTTCAATTTCCTTCTCCTTTTCTTCATCTTTTTTCTCTTCTTTTTCTTCTTACTAACATCTCAATTGCTATTTTTTCTTCTTTTTTTTCTATTTTTTTCTTTCATTATCGTCGTCACCACCACTATCACTACCTTCTCCTCCTCTTCCCTTTTTTCATTTGATTTCTCTTTTCATTCGTTTTCTTACTCTTCTTTCTCCATCATCATCATTATCGTTATCATTATATCGTCATCATTATATCGTCATCGTCATCGTCATCATCGTTATTGTCATCGTCATCTTTTTTATCGTTATCGACGTTATTATTTTCGTTATCGTTGAATTTTTGTCATATTAATGATGTTGTTTAATCTAAAATTAATTTGGATGTGTTTTTCTTTATGATTCAGTCTTGTTTGTGTGCTTGTTTTTGAACTGAGCTTGCGTATTACAATCATTAAGTAATGTCAGTGTAAAAACTAAGAAATTTATGTGTATTTGTTAATAAATTTCGGTATATTTTTATTCTGATAAGTTCTACATAATTCAAAAATATTTCTTTTTCTCCTCATCTTCTGCTTTGTCTTCTTTTTATTCATCATTATCTTTTTTTCTTAATCATCTTTTCTTTTTTGTTTTATCTTCTCAAGTTTCTTCTTATTTTACTTTCTTAACAAAAATTAAAAAAAAAATCAAACAAAGAAGAAGAAAAAAACATATAATGCTGCAAAATTACTAGGAAGAGGATAAAGCTACATTCATTCAACTAAAAGAAACAAAGAAATAAAAAAAATGCAGCATTAAAGAAGACATTTTTGTGCTTTTGTAGCAAAGTTTCGGTGTAAAAACTAAGAAATCTATGTGTATTTGTTAAGAAATTTCGGTGTATTTTTATTCTAATAAGTTCTGTATAATTCAAAACTCTTCCTCTTCCTTCTCCTTATATATGCTGCTTCTTCTTCTTCTTATTCCATTTTCTCATAATTCTTTTTGTTTCACTTTTTTAAGAGAAATAAAATAAAAAAATAAAAAATCAATACGGCAAAAATATTTCAGATAATATAATTTCAAATTTTAATAATGAAATTGAATTAAATTAATTATTAAAGACAAAATATATTTTATTCAAAATTGAATGATTTAAATTGTAGACCTAATTAGATATATAGTTTAATTTTGATATATGTACTAATAGTATAAAAGTTTTATACAATCATTTAATTATATTTATTTTTTTGAATAATCATTTACATGAGTAATATAACAATTAATTATTTTTATTAGTTCCAAAGACTCCTCAACATAATGGAGTTACAGAGAGAATGAATCGTACCATCAATGATAGAGTCAGGTGTATGCTCTCTCATGCAAAATTGTTTAAATTCTTTTGGGGTAAAACGATGAGGACTGCAGTAGATTTGATCAACATTTCTCCTTCAGTTCCACTAAATGGTAATATTCCAAAGAAAGTTTGGAGAAAAAAAGATATCTCCTATAATCACTTGGGAGTGTTTGGGTGTATGACTTTTGTTCACATTCTAAGAGATGAAAGGTCCAAACTTGATGAAAAGTTAAAGTAGTATATCTTTATGGGTTATGGTCACAAAGACTTTGCCTACAGATTATGGGATCCGGTGAATAAGAAAATAATTAGAATTTGAGATGTAATTTTTCTTGAAAACAAAACTATTGAAGATCTTGAAAAGATAAATAAGCCAATAATAACTGTTAGACGTTCTGCTGATGATGAACCTGATCCTTCCACTAGACCTCCTGTTAATGAGAGAGATGTACAAGTTGATAATGATGGTGATGATTTGCATGATGAACCTATACTTCAACCTGAGATGCTAGATGTTGAAGTTTTACCTAAACCACTAGTTGAGCCTGAATTGAAAAGATCTATTAGAGAACATCATCCTTCTCAAAGATACTCTCCTCATGAGTATGTGATAAACACTGAGACTGAAAAGTTAGAGAACTACTAGGAAGCTATGTCTTATGAGCATAAAAAAGATTGGTTGAAAACCATACAAGAAGAAATGAAATCCTTATATGAGAATCATACGTTTGAATTGGTAATGCTACCGAAGGATAAGTGAGCATTCAATAATAAATGGGTGTTCAAATTAAAAGTGGATAAAAATGTCTCACGGCCAAGGTACAAAGCTCGGTTGGTTGTGAAAGGCTTTGAGCAGAAGAAAGGTATTGGTTTTGAAGAGATTTTTTTCCAGTTGTAAAGATGTCCTCTATTCGAGTGGTGCTTGGATTAGCGGCTAGATTGAAATAGAGGTTGAGTAGCTTGATGTGAAGACTGCATTCTTGTATGGTGACATAGATAAAGAAATATATATGGAGCAACCAGAAGAATTTGAGGTTAAAGGAAAGGAGCATCTTGTATTCAAGTTGAAGAATAGCTTATATGGGCTGAAACAAGCGTCAAGACAGTGGTACACGAAGTTTGATTCCGTCATGGAAGGTCATGGGTATAACAAGACTTCTTCTTATTATTGTGTGTATGTTAAGAAATCCTCTGATAGTAACTTTATAATTCTCTTGCTTTATGTTAATGACATGTTGATTGTTGGTTATAACACTAAGAAGATTGAAAGTCTTAAGAAAGACTTGAACAAATCCTTGCTCTGAAGAATTTAGGTCCTACAAAAAAATTTTTTAGCATGAGTATCACTCATGACAGGAAGAATAAAAAAATGTGGTAGTTGCAGTAGAAGTACATTGAGAAGATACTAGAGAGGTTTAGTATGAGTAATTCTAAACTTATTACTACTCAACTTGCTAGTCATTTCAGGCTGAGTTCGCAACAATGTCCTACAAGTGAGAAAGAAAAAGAAGAAATGAAAAAGATTCCATATGCATGTGCAGTTGGTAGTTTGATATATGCTATGGTTTGCACTAGGCCAGATATTGCTCATGCTGTTGGAGTTGTTGGTCGGTTTCTCTCTAATCTTGGCAAGGAACACTGGCAAGCAGTAAAGTGAATTCTCAGATACCTTAATGGTACTTCCAGAGTTTGTTTATACTTTGGGAGTGGCTAACCTGTGTTGGATGGTTACACATATGCGGATCTGGTTGGGTATCTTGATTCAATAAAGTCTACTTCTGGTTATATGATAACTTTTGTAGGGGGAGCTGTGTCATGACAATCCTGACTTTAGAAATGTGTTGCTTTGTCTGTTACAGAGGCAGAATACATTGCTGTTGTTGAAGTTTCTAAGAAACTCTTGTGGATGAATAAATTTCTACAAGAGTTAGGCATCAATCAAGATAAGTTTGTGTTATTTTGTGACAGTCAAAGTGCTATCCATCTCAGTAAGAATATGACGTTTCATTTTAGATTGAAGCACATAGAAGTGAGGTATCATTGGATACGTCAAGCGCTTGAGATGAAGTTATATGTACTTGAAAATATCCATACTGATGACAATGGTTCAGGTATGATGACTAAGAGTTTACCTGCAGTGAAGTTTGTTTCCTATAAAGAGAAGATAGGCTTGGTGGGGCAGCATATTCCCATTTGAGCCAATGAAAAAAAGATTTGTTGGCGGATCCCTAACTCAAGTGGGACCCACATTTTAAAACAAAAAAATAATAAAAAAAGAGAAAGTGGCTTTAAGCCGAGGTAAGAAAAAAGAGAGACTTTGAATCTCTCACTTTTGAAAGAAAGAAAAAGAAACAGAGAAGAGAGAGAGAGAGATCATTGTTGCCGAAGAGAAGAAGAAATTGGCAAAAAAGAGCACTGCCATTTTGATTATTGAACTGGTAAACTTGTTCCATTTCTTATAAAATTTTAGTATGTTATTCCTAGTGTATAGATGAACATTAGGATATAACTTGCTAGTTATATTGCTTTCTCTTTTGTCTGATTTGAAATATCTACTTTTATGGAAGGTTTATGTTCATTTCATCAGTTTTGATGATGTATTTTGTTGATTGTTGAGATGCCTTAATGCTACTAGGAATGAAGAATGATTGTGTACCCATTAATTATTTTAATAGTGAAAAATTTTATTGGACTATATTATGTGAATTTTTTATCCCTCTTTTAAAAGTTTTTTTACGATAAAAATTTTAGTATTTGATTATTTGATTTTTGCTATTATATTTAATGTTTGAAGTATCTTTTGTGTTGTCTATTTAATCACATATATTGTAAAAAAATTATTTTTAGTATTTTTGTTGTTAGACAAATTCTTGTTTGAATCTTAATTTTTCCAACAAATTAAATTTGGAGACATAAACATGGAAAGAGAGAAAGAGAGAGATATTATTGTTGTTGTCGTTATTGTAATGACTTCAGAGAGATTTGGGGAGGAAAATAGTGAGAGAGAACAACTACGGAAAAAAGAGAAAAAGTGTAACAAAACAATTATTATTTTCGTTTGTCACCTCAGCTAATTTTATTACCAGAGAAGTCTATTTCATGTTTGGGTATTTTTGTAGTATTATTAAATATATGAAGGACAAAATAGAGGTTAATTTTGTTAGTATTTTCATAAGTGGGAAACGAAATCGGTGGTTAACTCTTTCTTTTAATGAGAAACCCTTATCCTAAACAATATGGGAGTGACTTTAATCTTTAACCTAAGTTAATTACAAGAAGCTCAATGCTCAAAGGATTCAATGCTAATACAATTATTTAACTCTTAAAGTTGGGTCTAAAATGGTAGTTGGTCAAAAAAGTTTTTTATTTAAATATGTCAACTCATAAAAAGTATAATTTAGATCATATTTATGTAAGATTTTATTTATATTGCAAAATCTAATTGCATTTGTTTTTTTTTTTTAAATATTATACATATATAAAAAACTTTTTTTTTATCAAAGATATGAAGACTCAAACCCACAACCTCTTAAATGAGTATGGGGGAGATTATGTCATTTGAACTATTACTCATTGACATACATATATAAAAGACTTAACACTCACCAAAATATCTTTTTTCATCTCTAACCTTTATATATTTTTTTTAAATTTTATTATTGATATAAATATTAGAGTGTTATAAAAATACAATCTTACCAGTAGATCTACCAACTTAAAACAAAAAAAATCCATTGCAACTTTATATTCTGATCCTGTATATTCATGTTCTCGGACAATAAAAAGATAATTCTAATCTTACTCCGAAACAAAACTAGCTAAAACATAAAACTTACAAATGTGTGTTGAATGCTTTATATGTATGACATTAAGGACAACAGCTCCCATGTTCTTGCCGACATTATTGAATTTTTCAATGGCTTATTAAAAGCCATTATTAATCGCCTAACAACAAATCCTTATGTATATTGTGTAACTGAAAATGATTGTTTCTTCCCTTCATTAATGGTTAATTAGGACATATATCTATCACACTGGATAAGATATAAATACTTTGTACGTAATAGTGATTTACACATCTTTCCATTCTTTCATATTGATTCGGGTGAGGTTTTTTGAAAAGTAGATTAAGTGAAAAATAATGGTTAAGACGAGAGATTCAGGGTAAGTATACTTGTGAAGAAAACACTTTTATTAATGACAAGTACGTAATACAAGAACTAATGATGAGAAATAGAGGTGGAAAACAAGTATTGAGACCTCCACTAATGTCACAAGAGGATGAATGAGCTTTGTTTAAAGTGGACATGGGCTGGTTAATAGTTGTCGAGTGTTCTGGTGGAACATTCGAATGCCAATTTTTACTCGTGAAGGTGATGAATGAAAATGAGGAACAAGGAGAGAAATTTTGGGGAGAGGAAAAGATGGGTTTTTTAGCTTCTCAGCTTCAGAAGTAAAAAAAAAGGTAAAATGTTTTCAGAAAAGAAGCTCTTAGAAGAGGATGAAGGTGAAGGTGAAGGTGAAAAAGTGAAGGTGGAGGTGAAAGTAAAGGATGCTTTACAGAGGTGGCTTGAGGTCATTTTTATAGTGTAAAACCATGATGAAGAGGAAATCTATTGTCTAATGGTTTTAGTCTGATATTTGGTTTACTCTTTTTTATCCCAAATATCTTTTGGTATTCCGGTGACTTTAAGTCTTTTCGTCTGTTCAAAGGAGGAAGTTGATTCCTACACGTTAAACTAAAGCTCCTGACATGTAACATTAGTGAAGGGACATCTAGTTTGGTTTTCTTTCAACTAGATGACGCTCTTTACACTCCAAATCCAACCAATCCACTTCCACCAATTTAGTTCCCAATGAAGAGAAATTCAACTCCTCAAGGTGTTCTTTTGGGTTCCATCCTTTTTACCCAATACCTTTAGGAGGAACTTAACTCTTTTTTTACCATATTTTTAGGTCATTGTAAAAATTATTTATGTACAAAAAAGGTTTATATTTTTAGTACACAATCACATATATAATAACATTATATGTTAATTAAGATTGTTTATACATATTAAATTACTGAACGAGTAATTAATTTGAGTTGTCAAGTGGTTAGTTCACTCGTCTGCTTAAGTAAGTATCAGAGATTTAAATTTCATTTTGTGCATGTAATAATTTATTGATCAGTGACAAATCCTTAAATTAAGTTCAAATCTGCAACAGATTAATTTTTGATCTGTCAAACTGAAAAATATTGTAGACAAAAAAAATTATTACCTACCAAAATAGTACAAATACAGATAATCGAATGTATATCACTACAGCAAAAATTTAGTGACAAATAACATAACAATAACTATATAGTTAGTTATTTATACTTTTAAAAAATTATATATTTATCGTTTTTATTATATATTATAATAAAATATGTACAATTTTGGTCCCTATAGTTTAGCATGAAAATTGAAATCGTTCCTAACCTTTTTTTGGGTTCGAAATGGTTCCGAAGTTTAATTTAATATTAAAATCATCATTTTGAAGATAATAATTTTTTAAATGACAAAAATACTCCTACCAATATCCCTCTACTATTTCTCTCTCTCTCTCTCTCTCTCTCTCTCTCAATGTTTTCTTCTCTTCTTCTCCCTTCTCAGAGAGGCAACAACGAGAGTGAAAGGGGTAGAACGAAGGAGAGAAATGGCAAGAGAGAAAAGCAAAATTGGAAAGAGAAGAAGAAGGAAGATGTGACAATGAGAGAAGTCATCGTTGGTTCACTGAAAAGAGAGAGGGGAGGGATGCAAACAGAGAGAGGATTTTTTGCCTTCGATTGTGGGTGTTACCGCTGCTTTGTCGATACTGTCGTTGGTGATGCTGCAACGGCTTCAGAAGGTGACTATCATTGGCGTTGTCCTAGCCGCTCAACTTGCTTGCATCAATGGCCTCGTCCACCATTGCTAAAATTGTTCCTGGTCTGTAATCGGCATCATTCCATCTCTCACCTCTCCTTCCTTCTCTTTCTCTGTAATCGAAGGAAGTTACGCCGTCGCCGACTTCCATCACTGATATCGTTGCTCTATTCGACCTCTCATCCTGCATCGCTACTTTGTCCCTATGTTGCCGCCTGTGTCTCTGCCACTTTTGTGCTGTGACAGCCTCTGCTCGTGTGCCAGTACAAGAAAAATGATGAGTACCGTCGGATTTATCGTCGGATTTAGCGTCGTTGAGTAATGACAGATTTACCGGCGATAACTGCGTTGAATTTGTAAGGTTAAGTAGTTATCGGCATATTTAAGTTTCTGATAGAAAATTCGCTGATAATAATTGGAGGGAAACAAAAATAAATTGGCGGGTCCTTTAGGGTCAGATTTACCGTTGAAAAAAACTAACAGTAAACCCACTTAGTGAAGCTGCATTTTGGTAACCCGCAATGGTTTACCGTCGGAGTCTTTTGACGATAATTGTGCTGTAAATTTTAAGCGCGAACCCTCTTCCCCCTTATTTGAATCTCTCTTTCTCTCTCTCTCTCTCTCTCTCTTTCTCTCTCTCTCTCTCTCTAACTCTCTCGCCTCCTTCTCTCTCTCTCTCTAACCCTCTATCCCTTCTCTCGTTCTCTTCCCCTGTTTCTCTTCCTTCTCTGTCGCCGCCGGCCACCCTAAGCTGCCGCGGCTACTTTTTCTTTTTTCCCTTCTCTCTCTAACCCACTCTAGCTCGACCCCTGTCTCTCATTCTCGTTCGTAGAACAGAATAACAACATATTTCCTGTTCCTTGTTCTGGCTAGCTTCCAACTGCGGTGACCATTCATTTGCCACTTCTCGCACCGGCAACATCATAGTGCCGTTGTAACTCCTTTCCTCTTCTTTGTTCTATTTTGTTTTGACAACCCAGGTTACTACTCTATTTTTAATTTATGTTTTAGTTAATTTTAGTTTTATTATTCTTATTTCTAGTTAGTTAGTTAGAATTAATTTTCTGTTAGTAGATTTTAGGTGGTTAGGATATGTTAGATTAGGTTATTAGGTTCTAAATTATTGAAAAGTGTTTGGATTATTGAACTGAATTGCTGAATATTGTTGTTGGAGTTGTTTAAAATTGTCTGAATTATATTGATTCACTGTGTTACAGATGGTTTTGCTGAGATTTGATTGACAGATTATTTGGATTATGCTTGGTTGTTGCTGGTTTTGAATTATTTGTTGTTGGTGTTGATTGTTGATTTAAAATTGGGACTGTTAATTGCTATTTGATCTTGATTTTGTATGTTTGATGTTTGTGCATGCCAAGTATTCGTCCGTATGTTTCAGAGCTTTTAATACAATTTTTGGTCTAATTCTTGAAAATCAATCCTCGTTTGCATGTTATGATTATTATTATGCATTGATAATAGAATCTGATTTATTTTTAGTTGACCAAAACTTTTGAATTTTTTAATGATTGAGATATTTATTTAATAGTACAAGATTGATTAAGTTGGTCCTTTTTAACCCAATTATATCAACTTTGTATGTTTAATTGGTTTTAGGTTATATTAGGAATGAATTTCAAATATTGAAATTAATCTTGTGGTATTAGTTATAAGAATTACATTTATGTTTGAACTTATTGTTGATTTTTTAGTTCTAAACTTAGGATACTGAACTTGTTTAGTTTCAATTTTAATTAGAACATGTTTTGGTTTCTATTCCTTATTTAGTTTTGAACTTAGAGTACAGAACTTGTTTTGAACTTATGATTTTCTAAAATTCTGAACTTAGGGTACTGAACTTGTATAGTTTCAATTTTAATTATAATATTGACGGATTTGAGTTCCTTATTTATTTATGAACTTTGGGTACGAACTTGTTTTGAACTTAGGGTACTGAACTTGTTCCGATTCTAATTAAAACATGTTTTGATTATGGTTGATCTATTCTGAACTAGTTATTATAATTTATAAAGTTGATTTGTTGTTCTGAATTTCTAATTATTGTTGATTTGTGTTGATTATTGTTGCTTTGTGTTGATTATTGTTGATTTAGTTCTCTTTGGTTAATTTGTATGTATTTTGTAGACATGACGACAGGTAGAGTTGTTACGGATCAGCCTAGTGGTCATGGTTGTGCTCGTGGTCGTGGTAGAGGGAAAGTTTCTGCCGGTACTCCTAGGAATTCAGAATCCTCTCCCTTTATTTGACTACCCCAGTGACCTCACAGGTTTTAGGTGCATCGAACCAGCCATTCATCATGGTCCCTAACCCCAACTACGTCCTTGCATCAACGGTGACGCCGCCGCCTCCATCCGCCCAGCAGCCTAATGTCTTAGCGACGCTGCCTCCAGCGATGAACACCACGGCCCCGAAATCCTCTCACGGAAGTGACCCAGCTGATGCCCCTGCGTCACCTCCCATCGTATGGTTGACGATTTAGCCTGATAGAGGAACGACATAAGTACTACTTTAAGTCTTCTATATGCTGAAAATGTCGGATTATTGATTTCAATTTTAGTAGATTTAGGGTTGTAGGTTTAAACTGCTGAAGTGTTTGATATATCGTGATTAGTTATTCTTGATAGTTGATTCTAGTTTTAGTGGATTTAGGATTGTAGGTTTGAATTGCTAAAAGTATTTGATATATCATGTTCATTCATTGTTGACAATTGGTGCTGTTTAAGTTAATTATTTATGGATAGAGTTTGTGGCACATTCTAGTTATAGATGAAACTCTGCCAAAATTTCTAAAATATTCTCTATATATTATGGTTATTTGCTTCTGAAATTTTAATTTATATTGCCATATTGGTTTGTTTGTGAATTGTTGATAGGTTTGCGCCAAACAACAACACATGTACTCAGGAGATGACCAACGTCATCAAGCTAATGTATGACCATCCATGGCCGAGCTACAAGAAGATCCCCTCTGAGACTAGAGAGCGATGGTTTCAGAAGTGGTTGGTAACAACTTAATATAGTCAAACCTTCTTAGCTAGTTTATATCTTCTATTTTGTTTCATACGATATACTTTGATTAACTAATTTTAAAGTTTCTTTGTGCAGCTGAAATTTATATGGCACAAGGAGAACGATCTTATCATTAGAAAGATATAAGACCATCGTATGGATAGGCGGCTACAACAGATGCTGGAGGATGTACGTGAGAGGCGCGACCACCTCATTTCCTGGCTCCGCCCGAAAATCAAGAAGGCTTCATACGTTCATTGGGAGACCAATGAGGGGTTCAGGCAGTAGCGTCTCACAAATAGGGCTAATAGGGCATCAGCCAGGTCGTCCAAGTATACTAGCAGCTCAGCATCCTTCATGAAGACTAAGTCCAGGCTGGTATGTAACTTCTCTAATTTTGTTACGAACTTAGTTATATTCTTTGACATATCATTAGTAGGCATGCATCCTAACATGTTGTTTCAATGCAACATGTGAACTCGAAGTCATTGGATCCTGATGCGACATTGGCGGAGACTTTCAAGTATACCCACACTTTGAAGGAGAACAAAGAGAGATTTGCTGATCAGCGGTCTGCGGATCATTATGTGAGTAAACATCTGAACATGTGATATAAAATTTTCAATTAACTGTACAACTATCGTCCTAATAATCATAACATGTGTTACACAGAAGTCTTACACACAGAGACTGGAGGCCGCAACTCAGAAATCTCAGTAAAGTGGGGAGGACGCTAGCGGGTCTGCTGCTTTAGTCATCAATCCCGATACAGTTTGGCGCGAGAGCGCCTCAGCAGCGTACAAGAATTGTGTATACGGGCTGGAGTCGTTCTTCACCAGTAGCCTCCACACCTCCACGTCCACCTCTGTCACCAGTCGAGTCGTCGATCACAAGGAAGGCATTAATTTGAGGCTGCAGGTGCAAGAGCTCACTTGAAGCATTTACAATAGGCTCGGGAGCTGAACGAGACTCGAGAGAGGTATCAGGGAATCCTCACATGCGTGACAGACACGGATGAGATCAGGCTGGAGTGAAGGAAGCAGCTGGAGCGGCTTCAGCGAATGGAGCAGCAGATAGCGGTGCACCAGGCTTAGATACGCGCCAGTGGCAGTGGTGCTACTGGTGGCAGCAGCGCTGCTCTACTGGTGGCGGCAGTGCTGCTGGCGGGACACAGACATCACCGCCTTCTTTGCCGAATCAGCAGGACCATGGGATTGACAACGACGACGACTACAAGAATCTTTAGGGTTTAGGGCTTTATTTTACTGTTTCATTGTATTTGATTTATTTGACTTTTAATTTTATTTGAACATTTGATATTTAATAATATTACATAATTGGTGTCTATTATTTATAATTTGATCACTAATTGTGTGAAAAAAAATTTAAATAAAAAATTATAATTAAAAAGAAAAATTTTAAACAAATTGCATCACAATATTTTTAAAAAATATTGATATTACCATCATATTTACCGAAGGCATAATCCGACGGTATAGTGCAGAAAACTATATGTTGTGACACCAACGTTACCGTTAAAAAAATCTGCTGGTAACCAAATGATTTTTCTGACAAGTAGTCCATCGCAGAATCTAACGGTAATTATTTTCGGATGAAAAATCCAATGATAATTGATTACCGGCGAGGTATATACATTCGGATTACTTCCGATGGTAAATTCGTTAATAATTAACTTAGCATTGGATTTTATTCTTTTTTCCGACGGTACTCAGCGTTTTTGTAGTGTGCATCTTTCAACATCTTTGCCATGATTGTTTTCCCGTTTCAACACATTCAAGAATAACAACACAATAATTTTAGAGAGAGAGAGAGAAAGAGAGAGAGAGATGGAGATGGTTATAAGGTGAGGTAAGGGTATAATTGTCCAAATGACAATTTTAAAATTAAAATGGACTATAGGGATAAATTCAAATACAAAAAGAAGTTAAGGGCAAATTCGATTTTCGAGTTAAATTTTAAAGACTAAAATCATATTTATATATTTTTGAGATAATTATATTTTTTTAATGGTCATTAAAAAATCTTTACTAATAATTATATAATTGTTAACAAAATTTTTTTACGATAAAGTATAAAAATATTAATATTTAGTTGTTAATAAATATATTAACAGTAATTTTTATTATTATTAAAAAAATAAATGATTATTAAAATAATTTTTTTAATAGATAAAATTAATGCAATGATGAAGATACATACTTCTATATTGAAATAATCTCTCACCGTGAGTCATAATTTTTTGCCAGTACTATATTAGATGTGTCATGTTTATACTAGAACCATGATTTAAAATAATAATGTTAAAGAGATAAAAAAAAAATAGTCAAAATTTATCTTATTTAATATTTATTAATAATTAATAAATATTAAATAAAATAAATTTTAATTATTTTTAGTTAATTTTTTTTATTAAAGAGAATAATAGTAAGTTCATCTCATTATTTCTCAATCATATCTAAAGTTGCGAGAACTGAACCGGTTATTGAACTAGTCGAATAATTAGTTTAATGGTTTAGTGGTCCAATTATAGTCGAATTGTAGTCAAACTGGTTTTGTTAAATATAAAATAAAATTATTAAAAATACAATATAAATCTTTTAAATTTAAATTCAATCATTCATATAAAATAAAATTTAAAATTTCATAACCCATCCACTCACTAAACTATATCTCATCTCATCATTAAAATTTTATATTCAAATTCAAACATCAAAATTTATAACTAAAAGAAATCATGGCATAAAATAATATATCCATATTCAATAGACAATCACCAACATCAATAATTACTTAATTAGACAAAATTCACTCAATTAATGCCAAATTACCTATTAGAAATTGCTATAAACTAATCTTAGCAGTAACATTTTTTCAAGATGTGCAAAACAAACCATCCCATGTCCCTGAAAACCCAACTTCATGTTTCAGCCATTAAAGCAATTACAGTAAAATAAAACCTCAGCCATTACAGCAATGACAGCAAAATTCAGAATTACAGCCATTCAAAATTCAAAATTATATCAATTAGCATTATAAAATTATACCTTTTCATCATTCAAAATTCAAAATATGAAATTACATCAAAATTAGGAGGATTATTAGAAGTATACATTACAGAATATAGAATTCTCTATACTTTGTTACCACGGTATTCCATTAACAGAAACATGGAGAAGATTACAAATTTCCATAAATAATGTAGTGAAGTAATGCATCATAGCACTATCAACTGATAATAAAAAAAAATCAGCAACAAGTAAGTGAAGCAACTAGAAATCAGAATAAATAAAGTTAACAAATAATCAATGACTCCACAACAGAGGAAACAAATAAAAACCTAAAGTGAGAAAGGGAGGAAATCAGTGAAAATAAAGAAGACCACAAAGAAGATGTTGAGGAGTGGTGAAGATTGAAGAACTCACGGTGACGGAGAAGAGTCCACGGCGGCATGGGTACGTTCGCACTTCGCACAAAGAGTGGTGCTCGACACAGAAGAGAGATGGCTCGGAGAAGACAGAGGCGTTTTTGACGACGAGAAAGAGGCGGCCGACAATGGCGAGGACAGAAGCAGGCTTCACAACGAGCACAGAGACGGTGAGGAGGAGAAGAGTGGCAGCGGCTGAGACTGAGAGTGAGAGACACTGCAACAATGAGAAAAAGCCATGCACATCAACCTCAGACACAGCTCTATCGCCTCCTTCCTTCGCCGCTACCGTGCTGTGACAAGGGCTCCGCTACTCTCCAAAGTTGCCACCTTTAAAATTAGGGATTTTGTCATTTTGGTGAGTGAGACTGATGAGAGTGAGCGAGAAGGGAGAGGGGATTGGGGCATTTGGGGGTCTTCTGGCGTTTCGCTTTTTTTTTTAACCTAAACGACACCGTTTTTATGTTCAATGGGAAAATCGGACTTTCAAAAAAAACCGTCCAGTTCATCTGGTTCGCTGATTAACTATCGGTTCGACTAGTTTTTTTATCAATTTTTTGTAAACTGGTTTTGAGCGTTAACTGAACCGACCAACTGACCGATTCTCGATTAACCCGGTCGAACCGATCGATTCGATCCGGTTTTCAGAACCTTAGTCATACCAAAACAAGTTTGCATGGGTTTAAATAATGCATGGTTAGATATATAATTATTTATGTATTTTTATTCAATCATTTAAAATTTTAGAATAGATAATTTTATAACATAAATCAAAACTTATATAATGGAAAAAAAAAAATCTAGAGTTAGATAATTAACTACTTGTCCATACTCCATATCGAATAGCACGTGCCCATTATATTGCACTGAATTCTATACTATAGTGACCTCTTTTTACACAAATTTTTTTTTAATTCCTAAAATTAACTTCATAGTCTTTATAAACACTATAATTAATTACTTTTCTCTTACATTTCGAAAGGGATCTTATTTACTATTTTGACATGAACTGAATATTAATCCTTCCTATGGTGACATCTCCTTTCCCAATCATAGGTACCAAAGTAACAACAATATGATCATCTTCTTCAGCTTCTAGATTCTCCAATACCTTAGATATCCCAACCATAAAGCGAGTATTTGATTTATGTCCATGATTTCCATGGGGCAAACTCACGAAAGTACCCACAAACTCTGCATGGTTTTCATCACTAAGCATGTCTTCATCATCATCAATATGAACATCAAATTTAACATTTTCATAGCTTTGTAATTCAGTCACTTCTATCACTAAAACCTCTTCCTCTTGTTCTTTCTCTTCCTTGCTCCTCAACTTCCTTGGTCTCTTTACAATAATGCTTACCTTAGAATCCAAAACAAAAGGAAATTTGGTAATTGGCTTTGAGGCCAAAATTGAAGATTTTTTTGCTTCCCTTTGCATCTTTGTTCTTCTTGGTTTAGGATTAACATTTAGCCAAGGAAGATCAACTTCTTCATAAACATAACCCAAAAGTTTAGTATCAAGACAATCTCTTACCTTAACTCGAACAAGATTAAGATTCTCATCATAGAAGAAAAATTTGGAATCTAACCAATTAGGATCATCCCTATAGTCTCTTCTACCACCTTCCAATTTTGTCCATAACTCCCACAATCTATCCACGTTGGAGTGATGAGCATAGAAAATAGGATCTCTCGCGGCCGTGTAGAAAGTTCCCATGTCTTCATGGTTGGGAGTATCGACCGCACCCAACCAATCATGGATAGTGTTATGAGGAGCAAGCTCAACCGAGCCAGGACCCGGTTGAGCTGGATCTCCGAGACGATAAGGGCTTCCCATGAATAACTCTTTGGTGTTGGCTAAAACCATTTGCTTGTACATGAAGGCAAGGTTGTAGGAAATTTGTTGATCTTGTGTTCTAATTTTGGGAGAGAGAATATCATAGTTAAGATCAACCAAGTGGGGTGGCATGTGCTTGTAGTGTCTAAGTTTATGGTAAAGTGAAGAATTTGGAGTGGTGAAATATGATGGAATTTGCATACCTTGAATGGAATCCCAATTCCAATAAGGTAAAGCAAAACTTGGATCCCCAATTAGGGTTCCCAAGATTCTCTCAAAGAAATAAATGTAAAACCTATGGAAAGGGAAGAAAAGCCATGACCTATGCACATCAATCTTTTGATCTTGGAAGGGGTGTTTTTGAGGATATCCACCATTGCAATAAGCACAATGGACTTTAGCTTGTTGTATGAAATTACGTGGGTCATCATTAGGAAGTGATTTCATGATGGCAATACCTTTTTCTAACTTGGCTATGAACTCATCATCTACCAAATGTGCTGCCCTTCTAACCCTAATTGAACTATTATTTTTGTACTTGTAAGTGGCATTGATAATATAATCTTTGAAATCTATGAATTTAAAGGGAGTTGCCAAAGTTGGACAACAATAGGGTGATGTTATTGCATTGGGAGGTAAATCAACTGGGCCACACTTTGTAAAATCTGGTGAAATTGCTCTAGAAACATCATTGGAATAATTAGATGATGATGGATAATTAACATTTCCTTCAAATTCTAAGCTATTGATAAAGGTATTCCTCCAAGAAAATCTCCAAGGATAATGGGATTGGTGGCTTTGATTATTAAAGGAGGTTAAGTAATAAGAAAAGTAGGGCTTAGTAATCATGGTGAAGATCAATGAGTTGTTGTTATTAAGAAAGGTGATTAAGGGTATTAGGAAGATTATGAGAATAATTAGGGAGATGGCTAAATGGAGAAACCTTGAAGGATGGTTTATTACATTTGCCATGCTAGCTTTCCCTAGTGGATGTTTATATCTCCATGCATGCTTGAAGAAATTGTATAAATAATAAGAGTAGGAAAAGGAATGTGTGGATTAAGTTATTCCAGAGCGTTGCTCCAATTAATGAACTCGTATAAGGTTGGTGTTGCCACTATAAGATTTTGTATATATTTTATATTTGAATATAACCAGAATAATGAAATACAATAAATGTGTACTATATTTAAAAAAAAAAAAAAGAAGAAAAATATCGGATAAATAAGTTTTTTTAAACCAAATTCTAAGTATGTCTCTAAAAAGTATAGAAATATAGAAACTTTATGAAACAAACACAAAATATTTTATAATAAATATATAAACTTTTGAAAAAAAAATAAAAAAAATTGAAAAAAATAAATATTATGTATAAAACTAACCAATTATCTATAAATAACATAATTAAAAGAAGAATAAGAAGGCGAAAAAAGAAGAAAAAGAATGGAGATCAGAGAAAAAAAAATAAAAAAAGAGAACAACAACATTGATTTTTTGGTTCTATCACAGTTTTTAGGGTTTTTACATATTTAGTTAAATAATAATTTGTTCCCCTAAAATTATTCTTAAAAACATAGGTGTACACTTAATATATATATATATATATATATATATGAAAGCTTTTTGAGAAGCTTTAGAACCAGAACAAAGGGATAAAAGGCAAAAGAAGCTAATTATAACAAACTCTTAATTTCATCTAACAAATTAATCAACCAACTACTCTTAACAATATAAATAACAAAAAGGTTTTTCAAACTTACAAATTGACTTAATATAAATGAGAAAAAAGAATTTTGATACATTAAATAAAAAATTGGCTTAATATCAATGAGATTTCTTCCTCTTTACAATAATAGTCGTTTAAAAAAAAAATCTTGATCGATATATTATTTGTTATTGTCATTTTATTAACTAATGTGTAGCTAGTGTGTAACTAAATAAATAGTACACCACTGTCTAAAGCCTAAAGGTAAAATATACTTTCTGAACAATTTTAAAAATACTTTTAATATTTAACTTATTTTCATTTTGTCTCATGATTTAAATATGTTTTCAATTATATACGCTTAGGAGCTCACGTAATTAAAAAAAAATTATATAATAATTTAAAATTAACGTACAAATGATACGTTCATAATTTTAAGGTGACGTATCAGTAACATATCAGTATATATATGAAATTATGATAAATATTACATATTTTTTACATATTATATAAAAAGAAAAGTATAGGGTACCACCATATTATCTGCCAACTTATTGTCAACAATAATTAATTATTATATTTTAAACACATATATAAAGAGACACATCCAGAAAATATATCTATAAAGACACTTCTATTAAACACAGCCATAAAAAATACATTTTTATTAGACACATCTACGAAAACACTTCCATTAAATACAGTTATAAATAAGAGTTAGCAGAAGTTGGCAGAAACGCTGTTAGTAACGTAGCGGAACCGTATATAAAATGTCTCACCTATCTTAAAACTTTTTTTATAATTTATTAATAAGAGGGTACAATATTTGTTTAATTTTAAATAAAAATCAATGTTACTTTTTCTTTTATCTTACAATGTTACTCTGTTAAATGAGAGTATTTCTTAAGAAAAAGTACGAGGAGCTAATGAAATATTTGTGCAATGTGTACAATAGAGGTTTAGGGAGTATTAGAGATATAACCATTAGTATTACTTCTTTCCATCAGTTGAAGCTTTTGGGATGAGTAGTATCATGACATGGTATTAGAGCTTTAGATTTAAAAAATCAAGAATTTGATCCTTGGTGAACTCGAAAATTAGTTTAAGTTTTTGGGAAGATGTTTATTATTCTTAATACTCAGATGGTTATTTTAGATAATATAAGAGATATTTATTTATAACTTATATAATCAATTGTACACATTGTACAAATAAATCATTGTCTCCCTAGCGGGACTCATTTCTTAATATGATTGGTTTGTATTTATAATTTGACGAACGTTGTTTTCCGTCTCAACGGCCGTACAAATAAACGAGTTCCACGCAAGGTTGAAGTACTTCTCCAATTAAATTTTTCTTCTTGATTTGTCTCTGTTCACACATTGATACTCAAGAAGCAATATAAATTCTATAGAAAGTTCAAGGAGGAGGGAGGGGGGCATTAGAATTATAAATGCACGTAGGTGAGGAGGCAGGTGGGGGGTTATTAATTACAGTTTAGTCATAAATGCATGCAGGTGAACGATAATACTAACATGCTCTATGCCATATGTTCGCACAATTCGTACTTCTAGTCCACGTAAATTAGAGGATTAGATTAGATTTTTATTAAAATTTAATATTATAGTATTTTTCTAACTATTTTAAAGCTAACAAAACTAACATCAAATCGGTCAAGTGGTAGTCATCATGAGTAACAAAAACAAAACATAACACATTATAAAGATTAATAGAGATTAAATGTTTAAAAATGGTGTCTGAATTTTAAATTGCTAATCAATTTAGTCTTTGATTTTTAAAAATGATCAATTAAATTTTTGAAATTCAAAAAAGTGTATCTCTATTAGTCCCTCACAGAAGTGCCGTCTAAACGTTTGATTATATATATGGAGCATGAACTGCCATGTGGGCATTTCAGTTGTATGCTAATGTATGCCAAACTTGAATTTGATTCAAATTGGTATCTGGAATTGCTTAATAATACCTAAATTAGTCCATTTTCAATTATAAAGCCCTAATTCCTAAATTATTGTCTTCTCTTCTTCGACCTCTCTGTTGTCTTCTTCGACTTTTCCGCTCTCTTCCAGTTCATCTTGTTTTCTCGTCTGCGTGAATGATGATGGGTGATGGGGAGAAAAGCCAAAGTAGCTCAAGTAGGAACAACTCTGCAAGGAGACCTTATGGCAGCAAAGAAATGTGCAATAGGAGAGGTAAGAACGCCGTTTTCTGCAATTGTGGGTTTTGAACGGTGATGAAGTACTCAACGACGATAGAGAATCCTAGTAGACCATTTTATGGTTGTCCAAACTATGAAGTAAGGTTATAGTAGCTCTGAAGAAAATGTTAAGATGGTTTCACTTTGAGTTTGGATCACCTGCGTTTTTTACTTTGCAATATGAAATCCATTGTAATTTCTTCTGCTGGGCTGATGGATGTAAAGAACCAGTTTGTGCAACACCTATTCCACAAAAAGTTTTGCATGAGTTCAATTGGAGGATGACAAGCTTGGAGAGTGATGTTAAGACTTTGGAGATAATAACAATGGTGCTGTTGGCTTTTGTAGTTACTTTTGGTGTGTGTTTAGGCTTTAGCTTGTTGGAATAGTCAATAAATGATGATTATGTTATGAAATTTCAAATTTTTTAAGTGGTATGTAATATCTTGATGAAGATGCAATGAAATGAAATACTAATTTTGCATGAGTTCAACTCTTGATGCTGCACTTGTTCTGCTAAAATTGTGATCAATTAAATAAAAAAGAGATAAATTATGCAACGAAGCTAAATATGAATTGAATTTAACATAACATAACAACATTTTCCAAAGCATGAAACAAGTATTGTTTGTACTAAAGCACATTGTGCATAACATACTATCACAACCCAAAACATCATAGGTCATAACAACATCAAAGGCCATGCATACAGGTTTCAAAAGTTACATTACAAAAAAAACATAACATTGTTTAACCATAGCATTCAACTACAACGGCATGAACTCAAAAGGCGACTTCACATTGTTCTAGCTAGACATTTTTTCTCGTTGGGTTGAATCCTGGAATTGGAACAAACTTCAAGAAAAAGGCCAGTTTTTCAGAGGTTGCTACACTAATTCCCTGAATAGTCTCTCTTGAAATCTCAGTTGGATGTGGAGCAGTAGCAGCAGTGGATGCAATTGTCCTCTTGATAGGGAGTTTGTTGCGCCTCTCACTTAGCTTTTAGTCATCGGAAACCCTTTCTTGGCATTCTTTGTAGTCTTTACAGCCTGTGATAGCAATAACAACAATAACATCCGTAATGCTAATAACAATAATGATGAAGGACTTGTGACAATAAAAAGTGTCATTATATGGATGACAACACTCTCCAGAATCATAACATGAAACCAAAAATATATCCTCTCAAGGAACAAGAAAATGGATTTGTTTCTAACGATTAATCCGTTCCACAAGTCAATCCAAATTGATTAACTCAAACTCTAATTTTGATTAATGTTTTTATTATTATTATTACCTGAGTTGCAGGTTCTTGTTCAACTTCTTGACCCCCTTCAGCAGTAACTTCTGTTTGAATTTCAGTTTGTCCTCCTTCAACACCAGCCTCACCTTCTGCACCAACAACCTTACATTTCTTACCTTTAACACCAACGTCACCCTTGTTTGCAGCATCTTCGGCAACTTTTGCAGTAGCTGCTAGTTCATCAGCCTTTTCTTTTTTTGCTATTTTACAATCCATTGTTGTGTGACCAACATCTCCACATGTCCCACAAGTGAATTTACAATATTTTCTCTTCAATTTTGTTGTAGTGCGCTATTGGCTCCCCCGAACAAGTGCCTCATGTGCATCTTTTTTCTTGCATAATGTGATGGCCTTCCACGGGACTTGCTCCTTACAGGTGGTAAGCAATGGAGGTATTGTGAGGTCTCTCACAATTCTTGGCCTCTTACTGGGTTGATATGATACTCATAAGTCTTGTTGTATGATCCCATTATTAGCCATGCATGGACATAATTCTCGGGCCTACCATTCATGACTAAAATTGCAGCTATTGCATGACGACAAGGTAACCCTAGAAAACAATAAATTGAGTAATTAAGTATTTAGGATAGATATGCTACCGTGAAATTACACAAAAAAAAAAAAAACAAAATATTACTTACCCGATAATTGCCAAGACCTGCAGCTACATGTTTGGTTTCCCAAATCAACCACCACATTATGTGGTTCACCATGCACTTCAAACATGACCTCAGCTGCATCTCCAGACTACATTGGTGTATGATACCTACTGTGATACCACTCCTTCGCAAGTCTACTTTGTTGAATTGGAGGTAAGTGTCCCACATGGCTAAAGAGTTTTAGTTTATTCTTTGCCATACCAGTCATGACATACCTCCTAACCTCCTCCAGTAAAGTCAAGATGGGATTGCATTTGTATAGTTTAGTGGTAGTATTGATCACCTCACACATGTTGTTACACACATCGTCAACCTTTGCCCATTGAATTCCTGGACAGTCATGCTCTAACACACTTCCAAAGAAAGCTCTTCAAGTGTGAGTCTTTCCATTGTTTCTGGAAGTTTTGCCACAGGTGCCACGCACAGAATCGGTGATGCGCACCTGGCATAACCTCACGCAATGTTGGGATCAAACCCTACAAGGTAACAAAATAATCATTTAATATATGTTACATTCACCGATAACATCCTTAGCTCCTTCAACAAGACAGGATGCTATTTCCAAAATCAAACACTTGAGCAAATAAAGACTTCTTGACTTTTACCAGTTATATAATAATAAATTGAAAAACAGGAGTTAATTTGAAGTGTATGCACTTAAAGATTCCTAAATTATGCAATTGAAACAACAATAGTTCAATATTTCGTAATTAAACATTTTTAGGAAATGTAGCAGCTCAATGGCATTCTTATCAGAAAACATATCAGGTTAAGAACAACTCCTGTTCATTTAATCCAATTGATAGCATAAATATTGCTACAAACTGCAAAGGACAGATAACAGATGGAGTTCTTGGATCAGTATTACCAATTCAGCAAGTTTTTAATTAAGTTTCTATGCTATACAAATCTAGCAAGGCTAGTTACCAAAAAAAAAATTCTAGCAAGGCTAGTCTATAAGAACTAGTCTAAGTTAACAAGGGACACCCAGAACTTAATATATCAAATGAAGTACTCCAGAACTTAATATATCAAGTGATAGTAACTATGAGTTCACCCCAAACATAGCAGACATTAGGAAAAACAACCTTTTTTGGCCTTCAAATAAGCAAAATGTCAATTATATTAATTTTTTAAGGGTGTGTTTTGAACAAAATATTTTTATTAATACAAAATAGTCCTTCGAATTGTGTTCATTAATTCAAAATGGTCCTTAAAATCATATGCTTCTAATTGAACCATATAGGTTACCTTCTGCATGTCAAAGATGAAGCGCCAACCATGCTTTGTCTAGTCTCCAATATCTTCATGCAAGAGCTCCAAGAATCACTTCCAATTGTCTTTGTTCTCAACATGAACAATAGCCCATGCAATTGGGTACACATGATTATTCGCGTCCTGGCCCATGGCGCACAACAATCAACCTCCATAATAGGTCTTCAAAAAAGTCCCATCTAGTCCTACCAAGGGTCTATAGCCACCCACAAAACCTGTCTTGCATCCATCCAAATAGACATAAAACATTTTAAATACACTGTTTTCGTTCGGCATCGGACTAACACCTAACTTGATAGTTGAACCCGGATTAGATCTCAATAGCTCCTCTGCATAATCTCTGAGTTTAGCATATTCTGCAGCTTCATCACCACTCACTATCTTCCTTGCATCACCCAAAACTTTTGTAATTGTAGTCCTAGAAAATTGTATTCCAGTTTTTACCTTAAAGTAATTAAAAATCTCACAGTGTCTAAATGTAGGGAGCTTCCTAACCTTCTTAACAAGTATATCAGTTACCCAAGACCTAGTTGCACATCTATTCTTGAAAGTTCTCTCACATGTCTGATCATCTTTAAAAGTCTTAATCTGCCAACATCCACTCCGTTTGTTATAAGAACAAAACACTATCCAGGGACAATCTTCATTCTTGTATACCACCCTACCCTCTTGCAACGTATAATTTCTAACCCCTTTCTTAAAAGCATCCCTAGTGGTAAATTCTATACCTAACTCTAATCTCACATGTCCAAACTTAGCAGCATCATTGAAGATGAAATTCACAGCTGGATCTGCATCGTCGTCAGAGTCGGTGGAGTCTTCAGTTCATCAAATTTCCAACTATCATTAGAAAAAGATACTGTCATACAGATTCATGCATTACATCACCGGAAAAAAAGAATAGAATCAGTAATTATACTTAAATGGTATTAATTATAATAAAAAAATATAATTTACATACATTGCAAGTTTTTTTCTTCCTCATCATCATCTACTTCCTTCTCATAAGTAGATGCAGGGGATGGAGAACATCTTCATTACCAGTAGCCTTTTTCTTGCCTTTATCATTGTCATTGTCAGCCTTCCTTTACCTCCTATTGCTGAAAGGACTAACATCATCATCGTTGTCACTGCTTGAGTCCACACACTCAAGTGGTATGTATGGCTTGTATAAAATGTCCTTTGCAGACTCATAAGAATCAGATGAGCTATTAACATTCAAGTGCACTGACTCTTTGTTTACTTGTTTCCTCCAGCCTTGTGATATACCTTCTAGGAATTTTTATAGATGTGTTGACTTTAAAGTTAATAGGCTTGACTTGTTTCTTTGATGCACTAGGTTTTTTGGTTTGCATTGTTGGTTGAGGGGTTGGGTTGAGAGAAGACTTTGTGAGATATGAGTTTGGAAGTAATGGAATTTGGTTGGGATAGAGATTTAAGGGACTTGGCTTGTGAGCAAAGTTTGGGAGCATTTATCTTGAGGGCAATGGATTTTGGTGAAGTGGGCTTGGAGGTAGTGGACTGGGGGCAGTGGGCTAGAGGGCAGTGGGCAGGAGGCAGTGGAGTTAGGGCAGTGGATTTCAGTTCAATTGGGATAAAGGTAATTGGTTCCTCAAGTTGACTTAATATTGTGTTGGTTTCCTTCACAACTTCAACACCTTCTACTCTAACTTCTTCCATGCCTTTCATTCTAACCTTCTGACCTATAGCATGATCATCAGCATCTTCAGTCTCAGACAATTCCATTACATTAATTATATCAGGAACCAAAGGTCTGTGCTCAAAATAGATGTGGATGACGTTGTTATTCTCATGACAGTGCCTGATCATATTAACAAGGTCCTAGTCCACTTGCAATCTCCTAAGACCAAACTCCAACCCATCTTTAGGATCCAAAAACCAACATGCTTCAGCCTTGTCATACCCCAATTCCCTATAATAACTTGTTATCACAAACACGTCAAGATAGTCTTTATCGACTCCAACCCATTCATCATACAAGTCAAATGTGTAGATAACACTTCCACCAAGATCTGTCTCAAACTTTCTACCATGGTGAAAAATAAGGTTCAATGGATCAGGCATCTGAAGTTTACAGCACAATGCAAAACCAAAGAGCATTAGTCATTTTGTAGCAAAACAACCATGTTGCATAGAACAAGAAATTAACACTATATTTGTAATAAGAATGCATATATTTACTTCCGCAGCATTCTAAATCACTTATTTATATATACAACGACTCATTCACACATAAGTACTAAGAACTCTTAATGGAATACAAAAAATGGAAGAGAAGGATCAACATGAACCCTTACCTCTCATTGTCGGCAGTGAGCGAAGGAGATGCTTCGTCGGTAAGCCCTTCACTGACCGAAGAGAATAGATTCCAAGAATGATTGCCGGTGAGAAAATATGAGTGGAAAGTATGGGAGAACGAATGGACAGAGAAGAAGAGAATGTTTTTTTGAGGTTTTGGTGGAAAACGTTGAAAATGGGGGGTGGGGGGACCGGTGAGAATTGTTTATTCAAAGGGAGAGAAGATGTTGAATGATGTCATTTTATACACTTAGGGCATCCCTCTCCCTCAATTACGTCGTTTAAAGGAATACTCACATGGCAGTTCACGCTCCACATCATCAACGTTTAGACAACACTTTTACGAAAGACTAACGGAGATGCATTTTTTCGAATTTCAAGAATTTAATTGATCATTTTTAAAAATCAAGCACTAAATTAAATAACGATTTGAAATTCAGGGACTATTTTAGACATTTACTCTATTTATAGATATCAAGAGGGGCAACATAATTTTTGGTACTAAATATATCAAATTGATACACTATCTATCAATGCACACAGTAAGACAGTTAGTTTCGCCAATTACAGCTTTTGGTCTTATGCACAACTTTTACCCATTATCTAGATACATTAGTTTTTTTAATTAAACCAAAAAATAAAAACTACTGTTACTTTAAAACAGAAAAACTAATTATTATGATTTTCACCTAACCGAACGTAGAAGGTTAAATTTTTCGTTTAGATATAGAAAAGCTTTAAAAATTGAAAATTAGTTGTTCCACCCATAGAAGTACTTATAAACCAGCAAAAAACTACTCCTTTCGTTTCAAAATAAATAAGGTTTTCACCTTTTGATTTATTAAAAAATTAATGTATCTAAAAAAATAGAATTGCCTAGATACATTATTCAATGAACCTACAAAGTGAAAACGTTTATTTTGAAGAGAAAATTATAATCATTAATTACCTAATTATTTTGGTTTTTGACAAGTAGGCCAAATTTTATTATGGTTTTTAACGTTTTAAACGTCTTATTTAAATTTCAAAAAAAAATTAAATAGATTCAGGACTAGTTTGGATAAGTCCATAAGTACCAAATTGGGTTGGTCTAGTGGTTAGCTCACTAATATGCTTAAGCAAGTGTCGGAGATTTGAATCCCGCTTTGTGCATGCAGCAACCCATTAACCAGCGACAAACCCTTAAATGGAGCTCAGTACTGCGACAGATTAGTTCTTAACCTGTCGGGTTGGGGGATACCGTGGGAAAAAAAAAACTTAGTGAAAAGTTATAACATTAATGTTTGGTGAAATTTTCAAAATCAAATTATAACTTTCTAAAAAATTATTTAAGTGCTTATACAGAAGTTAAAAAAAATATTTCTCTTATAAATAAAATTTTTTTATCACTCTTCTTTTAAAATAAGTACTTTTAGAATTAAAAAACTAAACACAAAATAACTTATTTATAAACTACTTTTAATATAAATATCAATAATGCTCTACATCCATATAAAAATGCATCCAAGTTATCCAAGCAATATTGGTCAGATGCGCTCCCCTCCCCCCACTCGTTTGTCATACACGCGCTACATATAACGTGCTGCAACCTAAAACTCTGCTCAAGGTAAACCTTCTTCTTCTCTGCTTGCGTTCTTCCTTATTGATCTGCATTGCCTTCAGCGTTCTCCTCTGGTCGCGTTCATCTTCTCATTTTCTTCTTTCGATCTGGTTACGTTGCATTTATCTTCTTCCTATTCTTCTTCGTTTTCTTCTTCGATCTGCACTTCTGAATCGAAACAATGAATGACTCAACTTCAAATCAGTTGAATGAGAACGATTTGGATTATTCTTCTGAAACGAATCAAACTGACGAAGTTTGGATTATTCAATTTTGAATCAAATTGATGAAATGCAATTGCTAATTTGAATTGAATTGAATAGAAGGAGGTGTACTGAATTGAATTGAATTGAACTGATAATCTGTAAATTGTAAGCAGAGCTGTTTGAATTTGATTTTATATAATGGATTATGTTTCGTTCACTCAGTACTATACAATTGTTTCACCATGAGTACTGTGTTCGGTTCATTATGCAAAAAGCTGGTTGAATTTGATTTTATATATTGGATTATGTTTCTTTCACTCAGTACTATTATGCAGAAAGACGTTCGAATTTGAATTTATATATTGGATAATGTTCCATTCAGTTAGTACTATACAATTGTTTCACCATAATAACATGTTCGGTTCATTTCTGTTCTGCACACTTCAAAACTCTTCCTCCTCACCTTCTACTGCTTCTTCACCAGAGAGAATGATGAAAAGACAAAAAAATACAACAGCAACAACAACAAAAAAATGATAACAGGGAGAAAACACGTGAAGAAGAAAGAGAATGAGGAGAAGGAGGAGGAACGCGAAAAAGAAGGCGACGCGGGGGAGAAGAGAAGAAGCGTTGGGCAAGAGCGGTTTCATGTGTGTTGGGCGCGTGTCTTTCACATTTCATTTAATGGTATTAGATTTTTTTTTATGTTGGGCCAATTTAGATGAACTTGGATACAAAATTACATGAATATGTAACATGACTGTATAAATATTTATTGTTTAATCTCTTTTTTCAAAAAGAGCTTACTTAAGCTATTTACCGAAACTGGATTTCAATGTTGTCCTACAGTTAAAATTAACACGAACAATTAGCATATTTAAAAGCCAATATAACATTCAATTTTAGTATGTAAATAAAATCGATCCACCAATGATCACTAATATAAAAGCTTTTCTATTAATTATTCGAGTAAAATTTAACACAGCATTGAATCCGTTAAAAATTTTTTGGCATTAAAATAAGACATTTGTAACGTTAAAAATCAAAGTAAGATTTGACCTCCAAGTTGAGGAAATCATTTTACTAATCTCCCAAGTCATATTCAACTCAATCATAGTACTTTGATCATCTCCATGTTGAGTATGGTAATATTAACCAACATCACTATTGTGGCTTTGAAGGAGTTGGTGATGATGGTGGCTTCAAATCTGGGTACTGCAAAGAAGAAAGATACGAATGATCAGGGTGGCTCCCACCTTATAAGAATAATAGGATTGAACATATTCCCATGTTTCTAAAATCATTGTATTAACACTTTAATCATATTTAATCAAAGTTATATAGAAGAATATGATCGTCTCCAAAATGATAATATACACGAGAGAACACAAATAGTTAAATGTAGTTCATTCTTAAATTTATAAAATAACAACATTGACATACTAATAGTTATTTAACATGATTGATATACCAATATGATTAATCATGATTATGATTAGAGATATAATACACAATCAGTGACCACTCAGCAAGTAAATACTAAATTATTCAAGCTTTCAGGATGTTGTGAAGTACAGAAAATAAATGAATAACATGCTAATGATCAAGAAGGTCTTCGTTTCTATAATTAGTATCCTATCATACATATAATGCGATTTCGAGCCATCCAGCTGTGCTCAAGACATAGGAGCTAATGTTAATGTTTAAGTTTAGGGTTTAGGATTTATGGCGGGCCAAGACTTGGCCGCCTGTCCTGCTGTCCAAGAAGGTGCAAGTGCCACTCTAGTCATCCAGGAAGACTCATGGCCAAGTCTGGCCTACTTTCCTACAATTGCATGGTGTTCTTTCTCTAGGGGTGTCCGCGGATCGGATCGGATCGGATATGGCCGAAAATTCGATCCGATCCGCACAATTTCCATCGGATCGGATATCGGATATATCCGCATAATTAAACCTTCTCTTTTTAATCATATTTCTATGTAAAAGAATTCGATAAAAATATTTCTTTCATACTTTTAAACTTATTGATTCCTAAAATATTTTTAATCAAACTCTCTCTAAATAACAAAAATAAAATAATACAATAAATGAATAATAATTACTAACTAAAACATACAAACAAGTAAATACAATACCAAACATATATATATTTATTTATTTTTTAATTATTATAGTGCGGATCTACGGATCCGCGGATCAGATACGCGGATGTAGAGCAGATATCCGCGATCCGATCCGATCCGATCCGATCAATTTGCGGATCGGATCGTATCTGCAATTTTCGGATCAGATGCGGATATTTACCGCGGATCTGCGGATACGATCCGATCCATGGACACCCCTATCTTTCTGCCATTTGAATCAACTAACAAACATTGATTGGAATTGGAATTGTCAATTGTTCATTCCCTCAACCGAAAATGCAGTCATGCAATAAGGTTATTCGAAGGGAAGCAACTAGAAGATTCATATACAAAGAAAACTAAAAAAAAAAAAAAGAGGTAATTCTTAGTCCTGCATTAGCATATATGAAGTGCTGCTGATGGTTATTTCAGCCTTGAAAGATTCTAGGTTCAGTAAAATCCAAGAAATGTATTCATCATCCTTTAACTGAAATAATATAGGTTTCTACCAATGAAGGGTTGGTTGGAGTATTAGTTGCTCATTCCCCTTAACCAAGTAACCTGGGCTTAAAAGAACCATTGTCGGAAGGATTAAAACACCCCATAGGTCCGATGAACCGACGGGCTTCACCCTAAAATCCATCTTATGATCCTTCCACATCAATCTTCCTGATTCTCTTTCCAATCTCTACAGGTAGTCATTGTATGTCATCTAATACAACAGCATTAATAACATCACATAGGTAAGAATTGAGCTGTGCCTAGGGTTATTTACAAATCCAATCTTGAAAAATGTTAATACAAATCCCTAGGATTAGTTATACTTCAGTAAACCAATTCAATGTCAATCTTCAAAACCAAGATAACATTAAGGCCTACAATGCTATTGCTAATTTACAAATCTGCTAAACAATTAAAATATGTTACAAAAATTGCAGAACTCAGCAATCAACATGCATTTTAGCACGAGAGAGAGAGAGAGAGAGAGCATACATTGGGATAGGGAGAGGAAGAAACTACTGAACTGATTTTCCCTTCTGGAACAGACTCTTCAGACCTTTTCACATGACCATTCTCTTTTTCTTGATTTCCATCTGCAGGAATATCAGGGGTTGAGGCGCTCTCATAATTACTATCATTTTGCTGAATGGCTCCATTTCCATTTGCACCGACTTCTTGTGAAGCTTTTTTCTTCTTCCTTCTTTTAATGTGCACTGATGGCGGCAAAAGGCTATCCTGTATAGCCTGTAAGCACAAAGATCAAGTAAATCCTGATTTTCCAAAACCAAATACAATCATTTCTCAGTTAACTCAAGTTGAAGCACAGTATGGAATTTACTAAAATTTGATTTTGGAATGTCATATTTAGATTGTTCTATGTATTGTAATATGTAAGAATGTCAAGTTACGTCAAATTTGAATAGTTTTCGCAGGATGTACTGTGCATTTAGCTAAATAAAACAACATGCAAAAGAGAAGAGAAAGGTCATACCATCCACCCTTGCTGTCCTCTAACTCCACCTCTGATCGCATAGACCTCTTTGAAGCCATTCTTGAATAGCAACTCAGCAGCTTTCAATGAATTACCGTCAAAACTACCTTCCACTCAAAAAAGAGAGAAATGAGAAAAGTTGCTAACATGTATTATATAATGTAGGGTAAAAGAAATGAAAATACTTTAGTCAACAAAGTGACTTATATAATCTTAGTTAAGAATCTTTCCGTAAACAGATTTTTATTTATTTTTATTCTTTTCCAATCCTTGATTTGAAATGTAAAATGTGAAGGAGAAGACAATATAACAGAAATGGCAAACCAAATCTATGATTAAAACAGATCATCAGCTTATTGCTGCACTTGAATTTTGCAGCACTTTCCAAGCAAGATAACCAGAGTTTGAATCAATCAACTATGCATTCATTCACAATAATATATTGAAAGATGAAAAGGAGAAATTTGAGAAATCAAGTTAAAGGATACAAGCTATTATTAACTGCAAACTCCACACAGCTACATTGATGTTATAATGTTCAGTCATAAATTATGTTTAGAAAATTGGATTTTATCATGCAAAGTCAACAAAAAGGTTGTGTCACATTAAAATAAAATCATTCTGAGACTTGAGAGAACAATGATTAGATAACTGGAGTTTTATTCTCCAAATTATATCCAAATTCGCCAAAACACACAATAGAAGCCACAGAGGGGTGTATCTTATACAAAATATAAAATGAAGATCTGCACCAAAATTTATTATATCCCTAAATGACGAAGAAAAGAAAAATGAAAACAAAATGTTAATTTATTATTTAAACATCTTCGGTAGCTAAACATGTTAAGCATATCTTATATCTACTCACTAGTGTCATCCATTCCTGTAAATGCCAAATGAAAAAAAAAATCTTAATATCTTGATCACACAGATTGTACGTGATGCAGAATTCAATTTGAATTACTTTTCTATGAACCCTGTTACCTGTCCAAAACACAGAGAACAGTGTTTGGAGGTTCCTTGAATCTCCCCAAAACCTTCTTCACAAACCCATCTTCGTTTCCCTCTGTGAACTCAACCTTCACCGCTTCCTTATTCAACAGTTTCAAGTTGGGGGACCCCAAAAACTTCACATTCTTTCTGTCCCTGATATCCAAGAGTTGCGAATCAGGGTCATCCCTTAGTTTCCTGAAAGCATCAATGGCTGACACAAACTTGTACTTCCTGAAATACTCTTGTGCAATTGGTATAACAACAAGCCAAATGAAGGTAACCCCAGCAACAAAAAATGGGTATCTGTTGAAGAAATTATCAATGGAGACCAGAATTTCTTCCAAGTTGATTTTGCCTGCATCTGACTCAACTAAAGGGGATGATGCTGCAGCTTCGTCAGCAAGGGATGGAAGAGAAGCAAAGAGGTCAATCACAGTTAATGAAAAGCAAGATTTTGATAAGAGATTTTGGGGAAAGAGAAGGTTTTGAAGTGAGCTAGGAGAATGGGTTTGGAGTGTGGAAAATGATATATTCTTGCAGGGTTGAGGAGAAGATGTAGAGGATTGGGGTGAAGAGTGTGGTGTGTGATGGTTTGAGAGTAAAGAGGAGGCTTTGAAGGTGGGGAATTTCTGGGTTTTAGGGTGGTTTTTGTTGAAGAGTGGATAAGAGGAGAGGAATAGAGATGGTGAATCCATGACAAGGGAGAGAAATTACATACACAAGGATAGAGATAGGGCTTACTTTATGTGTATCTTATCTATGTTATGAACATAAAATATATGTCCTGTACTTGAACACATTATTTTATTCTATTCAAAACTCCTTTCTATATCCGGAATTCCAGAGGGGATTTTATAATTTAATTTAAAATAAAAAATACAAAAAAAATAATCTAGACAAAACATAATTAGTATGATTTTGATGTTTATTATCTGTGTAAGAGTATAAAAATATTACTTTTCTTTTAAGTAATGAAAATAGTTGTTAATTCTTAATTGTTAGGACAAAAATCAGCCAATTTTACTGTTTGGTGAAAGAAAACCCCCCCAAAATAGAATTCTAGTTAAATTCTATTTATAAATCTTACGGAACACTAACAAAGCATAAACACCAGCTATTTTTTAATTTATACACTCCTATTCTATTAGTCCTATATGACTTCCTTCCTGTGCAAGATGTATAGAGTTTTTTCAATTGTCAGAAACTGGATTTTAGATTCATTCCATATCAAGGTTTCTTTTCCAATGTGCCAAGGAGATCTTCCATGCATGCTTTGTAAGCATCCATCCCCGAAACATGCTTTGCAATGTCTAAGCCAACAGTCATCCATTTCTTGCCCAATTCAATCTGACCCAACCGCACTGGCACTGCTGCTCGGTTCCATGCAGTCATAGCTAGCCATTTTCCTTCTTCAACTGGATACTCATCTTCCTTCAAACCAACCATTATCCGGTATGCTTGTTTGTACATGCCATACACAAGATCATCGTCTGTATCGCCCTTGTGAATGCTGGCGATGGCTATAAGCTTGCGAACAACAAGGGCAACGTTTTGATAATCTGGAGTCGATGATGAAAGGAAAGATGAGAGGCACTCATTTAGAGCAAAGGTGGCTACTTCATGATTCGACCGCACACCCTGGGAGGCATAGAGGCCTATCTGAAGGAGGTGGTGGGGTTTGCAGGCCTTTGAATTGGCGAAACTTCTCACACTGAGGAGTTGTGAACCTAAATCATTCAGCCTGCCTTGTATGTCATAAGCACAGAAAGTGTATATGAAAAAAAGTTCAGGATCAATGGTATCTTGATCATCGCTGAGTGAGTTCCCAGCTGTAATTGACTTCAGCATCTGCATACACAACAGAGAAACAAGACAATATTCAACAGGATTCCAAATTAAAACAAAACCAAAAACTAAATACTCTCCAATGTCTACTTATTAGCATAGTACACTTAATGAAATAAAAAATAAAAACCCCTCAAATTTCATACCTGCCCGGCTCTTTCTAGCAATGGTACAGCTCGCTTGACTTCATTTTCTGACATAGCAGCCTCCCTTTGAAATTCTAAAGCTACCATTGATGATACAGAAAGTACTAGTGACTTACAAACCATGATATTGTTCTCAGTGGACCCTTCAAGTAGGGCATAAAAATCTGATGCCAATCTTAAGAACTCAGCAGATAAGTCATAGTTCTTATCCTTCCCTGTTTTTGAACCAAGGTTCCAGGAAGTCACAGCAAACCAATTCCGTTCCCGTCTTCCAACCTCTTCTTTTCCAAAGAAACAATCAGGACCAAGATCAGATGCCCGGGTATGAGCGTGTTTTAAGAATTTGAGGACTTGTTGCTCATTGCCTGGTTCTTGAGAGAGGACTGTTACCAAGGTGCGAAGGACTGTTACTTCTGTTGTTGGCATGGACTTCCCTGAAGTGTATAAATTTAGCATACTTGATAAAGAAGCAACAGCAACAGGAAGAGCATGGCAAGCAACAGCTTCATGGGATGAAAGTGACAGAAAATCTGGTTGAAAGTCAAGGCATGCAGTCATCGCTTCGATTTGAGCAATAGCACCTTGGTGGTCATTCTTCTGGAGATAAATTTTGAACTGACTTGAACAAATGAACGCTACTGTAAGCTATCATTTCATATCAATCAAGAGTGTTATCCTAATGAAAAGAAAATGGGTTGGTCTTAAAGTTGTGTGATCAACCTAAAGAATAACATGGGAAATCGACCTATCAGTAAACTTTATGAATTTTCTGCTACTATAGACCTCCTATATCAATATGGTGCTTTGCTAAGGTCACAAGTTAAATGATTCTACTTTCTAGACAGGGAAAGCTTTTAAATTTTGATTATATTTAATGCATTGGACACTTAAGCTTTTAGTTTTTCAATATAAACTTCCCATTATTAAATCATTAACAAATATTTGTATGGTTAGATAAATTCCACATAAATATTTGTATGATTAGATATTGAAGCCCGAGAGAGAGAGAGAGAGAGAGAGAGAGAGAGAGAGAGAGAGAGAGAGAGAGAGAGAGAGAGAGAGAGAGAGAGAGAGAGTTCGGCACCTTAAGAAAAGCACAAACAACGTTGGGCTCAAGCTGCAGAAATTGAAAATTATGAATAATATATCAGGGTTTCATAGGTAGGTAAAAATCAGATTAATAAATTCAACATTCTCATTGTCGTTAGTCCGTGACTCTTGTACAATACCTTTTCAGCCTCATTTATGTATTCTTGAGCACGATCAAGCCGCATGAGACCAAGGTAGCAGAGACACAAAACTCTAAAGCCTTTGGCTCGAAGTATTCTGTTCTCTGTATCATACGGAATATACAGCATTGATTTTTCAAAGAGTTCTGCACTTGTCTCATAATCTTTTGATTGAAAATTATCAGCAGCACTGTCGATCACATAAAAATTTGAAATGATAAAACTGGTGACGACTACCAAATCCAACTACTTCTGAATTTGAAGTTCAACAGTTTAAGACAGACCCCACCTTATCACACTGCTCCGACAAATCATGTCAGCTACAAATTCTATGCCAGACCCATAATGAGTTTCATTTATTACTTCTGGAATGATGACGGGTCCTTCTAGTTCAATTTATCAAATAACCATCTAGTTTATCATCCATTAATCTTAAATAAAGGAAACTTTCTTATAGAACAAATCTAATAGTTCATATATAATAGCACTCATGATAAAGTTCATAGAATCCGAAACAGTTGACTGTACCTTGAGGGGAAAAACAAAATGTTCAGAGTTTTATGGAGTATGAATCGTCGTTATATTTGCATCTCACGTAAAAATGTCTTAAACCCTAAACTCTACACAAAAAAGTATGCCTGAATTCAATAAAACATTAATGTGTCATACTCAAATTGTTTGCAGCTTTGCAACAAGAAGAAACAATTAGCAAATCGATCAATGAATTATTATACCAATTCCATAGAATCGCATGCATTGCCACTTTATCCTTATCAGCTTCCTTCCCAGCAAAGAGTGCCACCACCCTTTCATCAGAAACCAGCTCAGCAACCACCTTAGCCCTCACCCTACCCCCTTCACCACCACCATTTACAGCCACCCTATGTGCCACCCGCACCGCTGCGCTGGCACTAACATGGCACCTACCTAACAGCCCCAAGAACACCCCTTTTGCCGTCTCTGCCCCTGCAGTTCCCGCCGAAGCAAAATAGGCCTCCACGGCTGAAACCCAAACCCCTTCCGGAATCCCCTTATCAATCACCATCCCCCTCAGCTCCCTCTCCGCTTCTCCGTGCCTCCCCAACCCTAACCAAGCCTTCATAGCCAAAACCGAAATGCTAGGGTGATCATCACCGCCATCATTGGAATCTCTCAGAACCTTTACACACTTAATCACACTCTCAAACTCTTCTTTTTGCAAATGAATCGCCGCAATGAACCTCAAAGCCTTATACCTCAACCCTCTCAGTTCCAACTTCTCTTCCCGTGTTCTCGCCGCACACAATCCCTTCTCTAAAACCTCCAACGCCTCGTTCATCAACTTCAACGCTTCGCCCAAACCGTTATAACCGCTTTCTTTCTCTTCTTCGTTGCTTCTCGAGAGCGATTGCTTCCCAAACTCCATGCATTGCTTCGCGAGCTCGATGTAGTGAGTGCAGGAACCGAAGAGCAAGCTTTTGCTTCGATTCAGAAGCGCAACCGCGAGATTCAGGTCCCGAATCTCCCACGCGGTTCGGGAACGAGCGAGGTTCAGATCTAGGAGCAGTTTTCGCTCTCCGGCGTCAGAGATCGAAGAGACGTCGAGCTTCGAGAGAAGATCCGTAGCTCTCTCGAAGCATTTAGAGGCGAGGTCGAACCTTCGGAGGTTGTGCCAGATCAGGCCGGTTTTATGGTAGAACGAGGCCGTCTTTATCGCCGGAGAAGGGACGCCGGATACGTCGCCGGCGATGGAAAGGAAGTCAGCTGCTATGTGCCGGAGTTCGGCATGGTTTTCTGAGGCGGATGAGCGGATGGTGGCGGCGGCGGTGTTGGAGATGTCGACGCAAGCGTTCCAGAGGCGGTAGCTGAGCTTCCAGATCTGGAGCACGAGGGAGTTGGGAAACGGAGCGAATTGAGTCAGCTGAGTCACGAGTTGCCTGAGCTCGATTGCGGCGGCGGAGGTTGTTCCCAGTGATGATTTTCCGGAGGCAGATTGGGCTTCGAGTTGCTTGATGGTGGACTCAATTTTGGGGATGAGTCGGTGGTAAGTGTCGGTTTTGTCAGGGGGACTTGGCCTGAGCTCCGGCGATGAGATCTCGGCGATTCTCATTTTGCTTTTTGGCGGGAAAATTTGAGAAAATGAAAAAGATTTTCACATTTTGGGTAGTTTTCTACTTTTCTTGTTGGTAGTTAAAAATTGCAAATTTTTAGGTGAATAAATAAATAAGGGTAAAATATGTACATAAGCAATGCCAGCATTATATGAATCTCCCAAAATAAATAACGGTTATGTAGATTTTATTCATACTTTTATGTAAATCGAATTAAAGAAATTTAAATTACACATTATAGTACTAAATTGAAACAAGTGTGTTCGAATTATATGGGAGTCCGAATTTTAGTATAAATCGAATCAGTATAGTTCGAATTAGATGGTGCACTACTAAATCGAATTAAGTCAATTCGATTTATATTTCCTTAGTAAATCGAATGTAACAAATTCGATTTATGTCCAATGGTGGCGATGGATAAATCGAATCCATTATACTCGAATTAGTATGCATTGAGCTATATATAAAAATTGAATTTAAAGAATTTGATTTAGTATGATACCAACGTATATAAATAGGAGTTGAACGTCCTCATCATAGTGGGACTCACAATGGCTAGTGATGATAGTTTTTTAGTTCTGATACACTATAAAAAATCGATTAAAAAAACAACGCGATCTAGAATTAAATTCACTGATAAACAGATCAGCTTAGTGTTTTCCTCAAACTTTCAACGAGTTTCACTGAGTTTCAAAATACTATAATCCAAAAACTGGGGATGCAAGGCGTGAAACGGGTGGATAAGTTATTCTATAAAATTCTGATTTTTGTATTACGAGGATGATGTGAAGTACCATTCATTCGTCATAGGCAATGACGAAGTTTTGCAAGTTCTGTTCCATTGTCGTCGTTAGTTTTCCTAGGTGAGGACCCCTTAGCTATTAGCCAAGCTTGTAGATGTAGTCTGTAGTTCAGGAGGTTCAAATCGGAATCCTCAACCTTCAGCATTGCCAGCCTGCTCTAGTTCAATGCCTCTTGGTGCCTCATCATCTGTGCCGTGATTACAACTAAGGCAGTTTTGGTTGCGTCTCCGTCTTTCACAACTGATCTAAACAGAAATGGTGACGGAGAAATAGGGCTGCGTTTGTTTTAAAAAACAGAACAGGACATGACACTGAGACAGAGACATTGAGACAGAGACACTAAAAATTACTCTTTGTGTATTGTGTTTGGATACAATGGACAAGACACTGATGTAATGTCTAGTATTCTGTTTGGATACATATAAACAAGACTAAAATATAATGTAAAATTACTAAAATAGGCCCATCTAATTTTAATTTTCATACCCACCTCTCACCGTCTCCGTCTCTGTCTCTGTGTTGCACTCCTTGGCTGCTACCCTAACTCTTCCTCTTCTCCAGGAACGGTGAAGGAGTGAATGTTGTTCCACCTGCACGACGTTGCCTGTTTTTTGCACCGCTTCCAACTCGTTTTCTGTTTCTCCCAACTCAATCTCTCTTCTTTCTCTTCTTGGCTGTCGTTCTGGACCTTCTCTTTGTAAGTTCTATCTTACTTGATTTTTATTAGTTTCCAAACCCTTGATTTAAAAAAAAAAAGAAAAAAAGATAAGTAAATTGATGTTTTTCCCTTGACCTTGAACAAAACATGTCAGGGGAAAGTTTATTTGGGAAAGGAATAATTCCTGGGCCGCCATTAACGACACCTTCTTCCTCACCAATGTCAATTTTTCACTATATTCATTTTGATTGTTGTTTTTGCTTCTTCAATTGTCGTTTTGTGTTTCTTGTTTCTTTCAGGATGCGTTCGAGAGGCACCGCGTGGTCTTCATTGTTGGGACTTCCATTGCCTCCGTTGCCACTGCTTGGATTGGTCTCTTCATTTCTCAGTGCTTTCCATTCATATCATCTGATTTGATTATTTGATTGGGTTCATTGATTGTAAGATTGGTTGATTTCTTGTTTCAGGGTATTCATTGCGCCATTTCCATGATGAAAAAGTTGAACAAAGGCTTGAATCAATTGAAAAAGTTGTGAGTCTTTCTGTATCTCGTTTTTTTTTCTTCTTAATTCTAATTGTAATTCTAATAGATATGTCTATTTCATATGTTTCTGTGTGGCAGATGAAACACAAGCATAATCTGGAACATTCCGAAATCAAAGACATTGTTGGTCCTGGAGGTCTCAGTGTTCCTACTTGTGCTGCCACTGCCGCAACCACCTTGTTCATTGGGATTGTTCCTTCTTTCTAGCACTTAATACCTGTGATCATGCTTTCTGTGGCGATTCTCCAATGTAGCTATTTAAGTCTTGTCAATTTGAATGCACAATAGTCCTTTTTGGTTTTTAATGATATGGTTATTCATTGAAGAACAAATGCACAATGGTGCTGTAGGGTACTGTAAGGTTAATTTGTAAGCTGAACTATCATTGCTGTTAAGATTTCGAATGTATTGAAATTTAAAGGATTTGTAGTTTACAAACTTCCTATTTGAATTGCTATTGCTATTGCTTAGTCAAAACTGTGCTTGATACTGAAGATGCTACAGCTAGGAGTATTGCTTTGAATAAGCCAGCCTTTTAGAAAAAAAAAAAAAAAACAGAATAGCAATACAGATATGACAAACCACAGTCGAAATTTTGTACCATTATTTAATATTTATTCATATTCCTCATCCTTCATGAGATAGTTGCTTAAGATACTTATTTTGTTGTTTTCATTATTACATTTATAATGCATTCTTTTTTTTCCTATGTTGAGCAATGCTGCAAATTAAAGAAAAAGGTTTGTTTCATCAATTTTTATGTTATGGACAACACAAATCATTTCTTCTTGGTTCAAATTTATTATGGAAGAAATAAACATACTCCTTATGATATAGGTATTTGGCAAGTGCGTCTCAATTTTTCCTTCAGAATAATTATCATTCATGGTTCCAACACACTTTAAAAAATATTTAGTGGTTATGCCAAATGATCAAAATCTAAAAAGTTTCAGTACAAATTTCTCTATCATGGAAGTATTCACAGTTTTTTTTTTAACTTTCTTGTTTAATTTAGTCAAAATGTGAAAGAAGAAAGTATCCTTGCCTTGCTTTGGAAGCATGGATTAGTATTCTCTTTAGTGGGACAAAAAAAGCAGCTAATAAAAACTCAATCTGCACTAACAAATCAATCTCTCTAATAAAAACTCAATAACAAATCAATCTGCACTAATAAAAACTCAATGCAATAACAAATTAATCTCTCTTTGCATCAACACTTCTACACTATAAACTCAATGCAAAAAGAATACAAAATCCTAAATTCTGCACTAACATAAAGTCAAATTCTGCATTAAAAAACTGCACTAATAAAAACTCAATGCAATAACAAATCAATCTCTCTCTGCATCAACATTATACACTATAAACTCAATGCAAAAAGGATACAAAATCCTAAATTCTGCACTAACATAAAGTCAAATTCTGCATTAAAAATCTGCATTAATAAAAACTCATTGCAGAATTCAAATTAGAACCACATAACTAATAAATGTATCACATGTCACATCCTAACACACAAATTAAACATAAAACATAATACTAATTTCAGTCATTTGTTTATTGAGAAGAGATTAACTCTAACTCTGACTATACAATATAGCTCTGGCAAATCCAGCTTTCTGAGTATGTCCTAGTGACGAAAAGGTTTTCTCCAGTTGAGGATTTGTGGAGAACTTAAGTGCAATCGAAATAATTTCATCATCTGTGAAGCCAAGCTCGCTAAGCATGTCACCAACCTTTTTTTCTTCATGAGTGTTCATCATAGCCTGAGCAAATGCATCCAAACGTTTTCCATGTTGATCAAACACATATTTTAGGGTCTCAGTTAGTTCCTTCATCATGTTAGTGTCCTTCGTCGCCTTAGATGAATGTGGCTTCTTTCCTTGTTTTATCTCAGAGGATGAAGCCACAGAGTTAGATTGTTGGGGAAGAGATTCACTGAAATCCTGAGTTGAGTTGAACATAAAAAATTCTTCGTCATCCATTTCTTCATCTCCATCTTTTTGGACTTCTTCTTCAGCGTCATTGCCACTTACAGCATCCACTCCACTTGCTCTTTCTTTGCAAAATATTTTCTCCAAACGAGGATACAGAGGAAAGGGCTTTCCTGGAGTATACAACCTTTGTCTTTGTTTCTAGGAAAAGGAATTACAAAAATATCATAAAAAGACAAAAATACATGTTGCACAAAATATAAATAATTTAGTAAATTCAAACTAGTAAACCAACCTTCAAATATGTAGCTAGGATCTCTTTGTTATCCACAACCACACATTGCTTCACATCATCCCATCTAAAACCGCTACAGGCTGCCATGTCAGCTGCAAATTGATACTTCTCTTTTAGCCTTTTAACTTTATTCTTGCAATGGCTTATTTGAAAACTACCACCTGGAAATTTCTCATTCATTTTTGTCGTAAGATTTTCAAAAGAACCAGGTCTAAACTGACCCGCATCAGCTCTTCTTCCTTCAATGACAAACTCCTCCATAAAACCGACAAATGCTTCTGTCTCTTCGTCAGTCCAGACATGTCTGTCCATTTGTCCCTATAATCTAGATTAACTCAAGCAAAATTCAAGTAAACATTTAAGATATACATAATGTATTCAATGTAATAACTCATAAAATATAATACATTTAATAAAGTGCTATATGTAGTTCACATAATTAAAGTTTTACAATTAGCTCTTACAACAAATGTCCAACCAAACAAATTGAAAGATTCTAATAAAACACACATGTAACAAATAAATTAACTAATTGATTCGGGAATTCATCCAATCATTGTACATTTCGTTTGCTAAATTGTCTCGCCAAGCAGTCCAATCGTTGCTGCCCTCTATGCTCTCAATCATGTCATCATCGCCATCTTCGTTACCACTATGATCATCTCCAATAAGCACTTGCTCCTCTTCAAGAAGTGTGTCCTCTTCAGGGTCAAATTCCATATTAAGCCGAATAAAGTTTTGCAGTAGACAACAAGCAATAATTATTTTATTTTGTGTCTTAATTTTGTAGAAACAAGGACTCCTCAAAATTTCCCATCTCTTCTTCAATAAACCAAAACAGCGCTCAATAATGTTTCTAGCCGAAGAGTGCTTCTCGTTAAAATATTCTCGAAAATTCCTAGGAGCATTTCTACCATGAGCCCATTCTTGAACGTGGTATCGAGTATGCCTATATGGTGCTAGAAATCCCTTGCAGTTAGTATAACCCGCATCTACTAAATAATAATTCCCTATAAATCGAAAGAGATACATTATGAGGACTATGGAATCTGAATGAGCTAAAAACATTGAAATGTTTATGTTACCTAAAAATTAATACTTACATACCAATTGGTATCTTGAGGTTATTACGACGTGAAATGGCATCTCTAAGGATTCTTGAATCCGAAGCGGATCCTTCCCATCCACTAAGTACGTACACAAAGTTCATATCTCGATTGCATATGCCTAGGACATTAGTTGATATCTTACCTTTTCTTGTTCGGTATCTTGATTTATCTTTTTCAGGGACAGTCACATCTATATATGTTCCATCTAATGCTCCTAGACAACCCTAAACCAAAGAAATTGAAGTGTCAAGACTAATTCTAGTCGAAATTATAGATTATACAAAACCACTACCTCAATTATTTACTACATTTACCTTAAACCATTTCCATCTGGGATCTATGCAGTCATCTGGAACAGGAACAGCTTTTGCAAACAATAGACTTTGGACACGTATGACTGAGGATAACACCTTGTTGAAATACCTACTTATTGTTTCTCCTGACCTATAAAATCTAACTTGAAGCGTGCGATTCTTTTTATGATGAGCTAGTATTATTAAAAACGTAATCACTTGTTCAGGTATACTTACACGACATTCATCTCTTAATCCACCTTGAACTTTTAGTAACTCACACAATCTTCCTAATGCATCTACGCTCATCCTTAATTCCCAAATACAATTTCTATCGCCCCCTCCTATTAAGCGGTTTAATACATTCCGTCTTAAGGGATTAGTATTAATTTCTCTATTCCTAATCAACAAATGTCCTCTTCTCCTTTTTCTCAAATATAAAAATGCAAACATCAAAACTAATATCGTTACTACTTCAAGCTCAACCTGAATCATAAAATAAAAAAAATAAATCGTCTAAATTGCTCAGAGCGATTCGATGGTTCCATTCTTCCCTAAATAACACATAAAAAATAACTTATATAATTAACACATTCTAAAAATTATCAGCAACAATAAACACAGCAGCCATAAGAGCAACAGCAACAAAACTCACTAATTATATTATATATTAAAATTCAAAATAATTTTTTCATTCATTCACACTATCATTGTAAACATTTGAGATTTATCAAAGAAAAGAATGTAGCTCTTATTTTTATATAATTTTTAGATTGAAAAATCATAAAAAAATAAAAAATGAAAAAAATGAAAATAAAGCAGAACGAAATTCTTTTGAATAGAAAAAAAAAAAACAAAAATAAGAAGCAATAAGGAGAGATGCAAAGTAATACCTGGTTATGTGACCGATAAAGAGAAGAACAGTCTTCCAAAAATTGGAACAGGAACAAGCGGTAATTGGCTATTAGAAATATTGTTATTAGATTAACTGCATAAAAAAAATCAATAAAAAAGAGATAAGAAGATAACAAATCAGAAAAGAGAAAAAGATAAAAAAAAAAAAAACAAGACAAGAATCGAAAACAAAAAAGAAGATACAGAATCAGGAAAAAGAAGAAGAAGAAAGAGAGATAGAAACAGAGAACAAGAAGAAGATATTATTGTGAAAGAAGTGAAGGAAGAGGAAGAACAGAACGAAGTACAAAATCACGACAGAAAGAGCAAGAAGAAGATCAACAGTAGAAAGAGAGATCAAGAAGAAGAGAGAGTACCTGGAAACGACGGCAGAAAAGTTTAGGTTAGGTTTTTCACAAGAAGAAGATCAGTAGAAAGAGAGAGCAAGAAGAAGAGAGAGTATTGGAAACGACGGCAGAAAGCTTAGGTTAGGTTTTTCACAAGATAATAAAAGGGGGTAATAGAGGAATAATGAAAAATTACTATGGGCAAAAAGGGAAAAAATTTTCATTAAAAATCCCGTGTCCACCTTCTTATTTCCGTGTCCACTAGTGTCCTTCGTTTAGAAGTGGACACAAAAATGAAAAAAAGTGTCTCAGAGACACTGTGTCCACTGTCCATGTCTCTCTATCCAAACACGTTTTACATATGTATTGTCCACGTCTTTGTGTCCTGTCCACCATAAACAAACGCAGCCTAGGTGATACTTGACCCTTCAGAGAGCTTGCGATTGTGATAGCCGATACTTTTGTTATGGTCCCGGATTTCGGAGAGGATGGAACCCCAGATGGTGTGGATGATGTACTGCAGGATGATGACATAGCGATGAGTAATTCAGCTGGGGGTGGTGGAGCAGCTAGTTCAGAAACTCAACATTACCACCCACATTTTTCAACTTTGGACTTTGATGCCATGACACAGTAGGAGATACTTGGCGTACCTGTTGTATTTGGGGCCAGAGATACATAGAATACAGGAGAACTAGCTAAGTTCCAAGTTGGTCTGTAGTTTCAGGAGAAAGAGGAGGTCGTCTTAAGCGTTAAGACTTATAGCATCTACCGTGGGGTTGAGTACAAAGTGTTGAAATCTGATTATCGCAAGTATTATGGGAAGTGTAAGGAGTTTGGCAACGGGTGCACATGGTTGATTCGGACCAGTCTCCGCCAACACAAAGGTATTTGGGAGGTGAAACGGTACAACGGACCCCATACTTGTTTGGACACGTCGATATCTAGTTATCACAGGATTCTTGATTATCATGTGATCTAGGCCTTCATACTGCATATGATTAGAGCTGATGTTGCCATGTCGATCAAAGTACTGCAGAATGCGACAGAGGCACATTTTGGTTTTAGACTGACTTACAGGAGTGTTTGGTTGGCTAAGCAGAAGGTCGTAGTTCAAATTTACGGATATTGGGAAGGGTCATATAATGAGTTGCCGTGATGGGTACTAGGTGTGCATATGACGATGCCAGGTAGTGTTGCAGTGTTGAGGAAGAGTCATGTTCGGGTTGGTGGGTAAGTCGATGAGTCATCAGCTTATTTTCACCGGCTTTTTTGGACATTCCTACTGTGTATCGAGGCCTTCCGACATTGTAAGTCGTTAGTAAGTGTCGACAACACCTACTTGTATGGTAAATACGGGGGTACACTGCTCGTTGCAATTGCTCAGGACGGCAATTCCAATATCATTCTTGTCGCATTCGTACTTGCGGAAGGTGAGAATGCAGATTCGTGATCATTCTTCCAATCTCACTTTTGGCAGCACGTAACGCCTCAATCGGGTATTCTAGTCATATCGGATAGACATAATAGGATCAAGGATGCATTGGAGGCTTCTGATGGGAGTTGGCTTCCACCTAATGCATACCGGGCATTTTGTATACAACACATGGCGGCGAATTTTGCCTTGAATTTTAAGGGCGATGATGCACGGAGGTTTCTAGTGAATGTTGCTTATGCGAAGATTGAGGTCGAGTTTGACTATTGGTTTGACATCCTCCGATCCGAAGACCTTGCAATGTGTGACTAAGCTAATCAGATTGAGTATGCGCAGTGGACTCAGCATCGAGATGAAGGTCGCAGATTCGGAAATATGACTACGAAACATATCCGAGTGTGTAAACTCGATACTGAAGGGTGTAAGAAACCTTCCAGATTGTTCGTTGGTGAAGTCCACCTATGGTAGATTGGCAGAGCTATTTGTTTGCGAAGGAAGAGAAGCAAAGGCACAACTAGGAACCGAGCAGTAGTTTAGTCAGCATCTGATGAAGGCAATACAGACTAATCTGAAGGCCTCAAGGTGTTTCACGATGACTTTGTACGACAGGGATAATTCTGAGTTCACTGTAGCTGAGACCACTCCGATATGGAGCTTCTCACTTGGCTCTTACAGAGTGTCCCTCAGAGACCAGACCTGTGATTGTAGATATTTCCAGGCATTTCATTATCCATGTCGCCATGCTTTAGCGTGCTGTGCATACTCACGTCTGGATTGGGAAGCTATCTTCATGAGGTGTATTACATTAGCTCGGTGTTCGATGTCTACCGGATGGGATTCACAACTCCAGACCCTGAGGGGTTTTGGCCACCATATGACAGTCCAACAGTCAAACCCGATCCCACCAAGAGACGTGTGTCTGAAGGGCATCTCAGGACTACTAGGATCCAGACTACAATGGACGAGCCTGACCCAAATATACCTAAGAGATGTGGGCTTTACAAATAGCCTGGCCACACACGTAGGTATGTCCACAGGGAGGAGTCAATGTTGATTCTGCTTCCGCCCATAATGTTTAGTGTTGGGCTTATTTAGTGTAATGTTTTGTCTTCAGTTTCATTGTTGTTTTTTATTTTAATGATGGTGTCTTCATGTAAGTCTTATTGTTGTTTGCATTCTCCGACCATAGTTAATTGAACTTCATCATTTGGTTTTCGTAAATGTTACGTATTATCGACTCGTGTTATAAAATAGCGGTATAATTCATTATGAAATAGTCATATAACATACATGTGCTTCTAAACGGTCTGACATACATGTGCTTCTGAATATTGTTATTTCGTACATAAGAAACGTAAAAAACAGATAATGAAAAGATAATGAAAACATAACATACATGTCATACTAACAACTTCAAAACCACATTCGGAGAAAACATGACCATAGATGCGATACTAAATAATATCTAATAACATGTAACAACATGGAAGACGTAACATGAACTACCTAGTGCCATAACCCCCAATCAAAAGAGATGCGATCCTATAAAGCAGTGATGGGGGCGCCTAATCTGCCGTGCTCTCTGGGCCAGAGGGACCCCATCCTTGTCTCTATCACCGTCATGCTCCATCTCGTCTGGTATGCGCTCCTGTGAAGTTGATGGACCGGGAAGATCCGATGTTTGTGTAGCGAATGTTGAGGGGAGTGTCTCACCCAATGCAAATGTGTCATTTACAGAATTACAGGTCCAGTAGGAAGCTCATTTAGATTCACAGCTAGGTGTGTATGGGATCCACCTACCTGAGATCTGCATCATGTCAAATCATCCTCCTACATGATGAAGCTAATCTCCTCAAGAAAGTGTAACCCTCCGATCTCCGCGCCAAGGCCCTCACTACTAAGCAAGTCACATAGCATCTCACCTAGGCTAATGTATGTCTAACTATCTTGTATCACCATGTCATTCCTAGGAACCCTAACAAAATAATCACCAAACCCTCCACCGGCATTTTCGCCACCTCCATCGTCAGATAATCCGCCACCATCATAACTATCATATACACCCCAACCATAACCATAACCATGACCAACTCCACCTCCACCACCTCCTCCACAACCACTACCATCACCAACTCCACTACCACCACCCATACCACCATCACGTCCACCACCATGGCCTCTATAACCACCTCCATCTCCACTACCGTCACCTCTGTCACATCCTCCACCACCACCTCCATCACCAATGTCATCACCACCATCATTTCCACCATCACCACCCTCGTCTCCACTACTACCCTCATCCTCTCTGCCTCTCCCTCCATGTCGTGCTCTACCTCGACCGCTAGCTCCTCTACGACCTCGACCCGTCCCCTCCAAAGCATTGATGGCATCGTCAAGCCACCTCCACTCACGCTGACTTGAACGTGTCTCGACACGATGTTTCTGCTTAATACGACAATTGTCTGAAATATCAGGCACCTAATCCATATCAAAATCGCAACTGCTCTGGGGTCACCGAAGAATAGCTTAGGCGACAAGAATCGCCGACCATGCTGATGCCACCACTCTAAGTACGCATGTGACAGTCTTGGATCTAGAACAACATCAAATCGTAACACATGCTACACCCGGTTGGTCCAATGGATGTGCCAAATCTGTAATGTAAAAGAAAACCACCTATCACCATCTTTGCCATCCTTTGACATCAAGACATTGATGTTGAGTGCGACTAGCGGCTGATGCTATACTCCTCCAAGCTGTGGTAGCACCCGATCTATATGATGCCACAAAGTAGATCAATGCCGTCACATACCTCCATAACGTCGTGTGCCATGGATCTAGTATCTCGGGATGCACTACCTGTACGACATCCAGCGAGCTATATGGAATCCAAGCGAACTATCGAGAAATAGTTTCAAAAAAGGCTTCATGACCAGTAATGAGACAAAATAACTAAACAATAAAATATTGAAATATTAGAAACTCACATCGCCAACCTGACTCAGTCTGCAGTGCGTGACTCAAGGTCCTTTCTTGCTCAATGTTGGCTGATAATCTGACCACCTGTGACCCAAGATATGTTATCAACAATTGGCATAAACCGTAAAAATAATAACAAACAAAACAACTATTAACATTGAGTACCTTATTATCAAGGGCTAGTGAAAGGCGTCAAATCCATTGGGCCTAAAACCCAAGAACCGTCAGAAGATCCATGACTAAAGGAGCTACAGTGGACTTGCCAACTTAACCACGTGCTTGTTGGCAACAAGGCATAGGCACCGGTATAACCACGACAGAGTAGCAAATCCCCAGTTATATCTGCCAATGTCCACTAATCTCGTTATGTACGGTAGCTACCTAATATGCATGTGTGTACCAGACTTGTAACCGAAGAGCCGCGTCAATAATCGCATCATGATGTATGCTCTCGCGTACCTCCTGATTGTCTCCTCGTCTGCGCCTTGGAAAATGTCAGTGAATGTCTCCTACAACAAAGTGCACTTCACAGTGAACTTGTCGATGCAGTCTGCTGGTGGCAACACACCCAATAACTCTTCGAACCAAGCCCATGCTGGGCGACCGCCGTCGATGTACCGCTTGAAGTCTGTCAGACATCCGGTGATGTACTGTTCGTCGATCGGGAGCCCTAGCTGGTACGCTACATCCTGTAGCATAATTGTACATTCGCGCGAATGGCATGTGGAAAGTATACGTCTCTAGACACCATCTCTCAACAATTGCACTCACTAATGGCTCATCCAACCTAAACCAGTAGTCGTTGAGCCTCGCAAGATGGGCTAACTCGGCCATTTGCAGGTACGACATGATCCTTTCGTATAGGGGCATATCATGCTGCCTCCTCATGTGTGTGATACATGTGTAGGACTGCACGATGATGAAAAAATTCTCTAAGAACCATAACAATTTAGAAAATAAAAATCACCTAAAACAGATAATTCAAAAAAAAAAACTTTCATGTAACAAATATTGCAAACATGAACATAGGTAACTTAATATTGTTGAATTATGTTAAATTAAATTAAACCAAATTAACCCAAATTAAATAAAATTCTAACGGAACATAGTTAATCTAATATTTAGGAAAGAAAGCTGAACCTAAACTATAATTAAACTCGTAGTGCCTCGTTAATCTAACATTTAATAATTTTATATTTTGAATAAATTAAATCATGTTAGATCCTTGCTAGTCTTATTTAATCTAACACTTAAAACCTAAATTAAATTAAACCAAACTCCAACAATTAAACGTCTAACATTAAAAACTTACAAATTCTAACCAAACCGGTTATCACTACTCAGTCAACACACTTAGTTAACATTTGTTTTGAGGTACTGAGACAAAGATTGAGAGATTAAGATTCAGTATCGTGTTTGTTGGTTCAGAGACTAATACTAAAATTTCTGTCTCTATCTCCAAAATTTCAGTATTTTAGTACTTTCAAAAAGTGGGGACACATAGGACTAAAATTTATAGAGATAAAGACTGAAACTTTAATAACATTTTATACCTAAAATACCCTCATTTCAATTAATTAATTTCAATTTTACCCTTTGTGCAAATTAAATTAGAGTTTCATTCTTGTTTCAATTTCTGTCTCCCATTTTGCACCAAACAGAATACTGAGATTTATTTCAATCTCTGTCTCTTAGTCTCTGTCTCTCAGTTTCAGTCTTTCCATCTCTATCTCTCCACCAAACGCTACTTTAGTTATCTTGCATCTAACATGCATTTGTAATTTCAATGCTCTAACAAACTACTACCCCTAAATCAATACTCTAACTACTATTTGAAGTTTAAAAACTCTAATAATTCTAATAATCAAGTTCTAAAAAATTTAATATCACTAACAATTCTTTTTTTTTAAGAAAATAAATTAAATTAAATTTCATTCACTAACCTCTTCATGGACGCTACCAGCAATATGGACGACTCCGTCCAACCGATAAATTCGATTAAGCTCATCTTCCATTTTCGCAGTTTGAATCTTCTAGTATATATTTCCAAAGTTACTCGATTTTTTGTTTTGGAGGGGTTTGGTATGGTAAAATGTAATTCGAAACAAGTAAATCCGAATTCTATATATAGCAAAATCTATGCTAAATCGAATTTAGCTGTGTCGATTTACTATGAACACGACACCACTACTAAATCGAATTGAGTTCATTTGAATTACTATATATGGGACGCAATTCAAATTTATATAATTCGATTTTCCATGGGACACAATACCATGGACTAAATCGAATCAGGCAATATCGAATTACTATGTGCCATAATGCCATGGGCGAATTCACATGTAAATCGAAGCTAATTATATCGATTTACAATGTTCCCATAAAATTTGAACACATTTGTTTCGATTTAGTACTATAATGTGTAATTTGAATCTCTTTAATTTGATTGACATAAAAGTATGATTATAAACATCTACATAACGTTATTTGTTTTAAGAGATTCATGTAATATCAGCATTGCTTTGGTTTATGTACGTGTTTTACCCAATAAACAGAGGATTTTTTCCGATATCATATTGAACACTATTAACTAAACTTTCAATGATAGGAATTAGAAGCTTTTAATATTTTTAAGAATAAATGACCATTTGTACCTATGAAAGATGAAAACGCTGACATATGTATTAACACTAGATCGAAACTAAACTTGTACCCATGCAAGATGTCCTCCGTATGACAAAAGTACCCTATCTTTAGAGGGTTGGAGTGCCACGTAGGGTACTTTTGTCACACAGAAGACATCTTGCATGAGTACAAGTTTAGTTTCAATCTAATGTGGATACATATGTCAGTATTTTCATCTTTTATGGATACAAATTGTCATTTATTTATATTTTTAATGTATTAAATATAGTTATAATTATTTTGTAGATTTATTTTACTAAATTTTTATTTTGTTATTACAATTTAAAAATTGATAATTAAATCTTTACAATAAATAATTATTTTCAATCGAATTTCTACAAAGTGTTGTTAAAAAAATAATAATTTGTATCCATAAACTTTGCGAACGCTGACAAAAGAACCCATCAAACAAAAACTAATATTATACCCATGAAAGATTAGTTTCTTGTGACAAAAGTATCCAAATCCTAATTTTTTATTAACTTTTTAATAAAATTTTTAAATTATCTCTACCATTTATCTTTAACTACAACTCTACACCATCTCTCCTTCCCCAAATCCCAAGTTGGAGCCTCCAATAGTGGTGACATCACTTCTGTTTATGTTCATAAAGGCGTGGCAAAAAAACGATGAGTTCGAATAAACAGTGTGGATTCAATGGTAGACATTCACGTGGCAAGTAGGACCAGTTAGAGGGTGTCGGAGGAAGAGGGGTCGGTGGCAAAGGTGGGGATAGTGAAGAGACTAAATTCAACCAGAGGAGGGACGTGGTGGAGGGGAGGGGAGGGAGAATAGGGACCTTGTAATGATGAACAACCAGAGAAGGTGTTTAGTTTGTAGGATTTGATGAAGGCGTCAATGAAGGTACTGGAAAACAGGGGGGTCGGCGTACAAGGCGGCAATGACGAACAGGCTGTCGGTAGTGGTGAAGAATACGAGGGATATGAACAAAATGGGAAGGGATGTGTTTGATGCTAAGATGAGGCATATGAATATATTAGGGCTTTTGGTTTACCGATTACCGTCGGGAGGAGAGAAGCTCTTCGTTACTGATTATATGCCCAAAAAACAACTTGCTTTATGTCGTTGCCCATAACCGGCAGAAGCTCCACCTTAGGATTTAGGGAAGAAGAGATGGTGTGGAGTTAAGGTTGAAAATAAATGGTGGGAGTAATTTGAAAATTTTATTAAAATGTCAACAAAAAATTAGAGTTTGGGTACTTTTGTCATACGAAATCCATCTTTCACGGGTATAACATTAGTTTTCTTGTTTGATGGGTACTTTTATTAGCATTCACAAAGTTCATGAGCACAAATGGTTATTTTTCTTAAAAAAAAAATAATATGCTTAAAGTATTCATTTAGTTTTGATTGAATATTTTGGTTTAATCAATGGGTCTTGCTACACATCCAAGCGTTTTTGTCAACCAAGTCTAATTAAGTTAGCTCAAACCCAATAAAAATCACTCACAAAACATGCACGTGAATCACACACTTCATCTTCTTCGTACGTTTCCTCATTATCGCCATTCTTTTGGTGCTGCAGTTTTTTTCTTTTCATCCTTTTCTTCTTCCTTGTTGCACCATTTTTTATTTTTTTCTCTTTGTTTGATTTTTCTTCTTCTCTTTTTCTTGTTTTCTATTCTTGTTAAGAAGGTAAAACAAGAAAAATTATGAGTAGGTGAAACAAGAAAAATAAGATGAAGAACAAAAAGAAGAAGATGATGATGATGAAGAAAAAGAAAAAGAGAAGGATGAAAAGTTTTGAATTGTATAAAATTTATCCAGAAAAATAGCACTGAATTTTTTTTACCATGACACAATAAATTTCTTAATTTTGATACCGAAATTTTTAACCGTCACACAAGTTTTTATTAAGAGGGTAAAATAAAAAAAATTATGAGAATGTGAAACAAGATAATGATGATGTTGAAGAAGAGGAAGAGGAAGAATGAGAGTTTTGAATTGTGTAGAATTTATTAAAAATAGCACCAAAACTTTTTAACCATGACACATATTCTTGTTAAGAGAGTGAAACAAACAAAATCATGAAAACGTGAAACAAGAAGAAAAAGATGATGATGAAGAAGAGGAAGAGGAATGAAAATTTTGAATTGTGTAGAATTTATTAAAAAAATAGTACCAAAATTTTTTAACTGTAACATATAAAGCTTCTTAATTTTGGCACAAAAATTTCTTAACCGTGACATAAAAATAATTATAGCCAATTTTTTTTATCATTGAACTAATTGAGGGGTATTGAACTCACATATAAGATGTTTTGCCATTCCTGTGTCATTTGTAACAAATTTTTATATTTTTTTGTTCTAAAATATATTTGAATATATTTTGTTAGTTGAGTGAGTTAAGAATTTAGATATGTGATTTTTAAAAAATTTCTTGTATTATTTATAAAAAATTTCAACGTCATTTTCAATAAATTTTTTGTGCCATTAACCTAAGATTTCTGTATCACTTTTGTTATCGTTAAATTAATTGTGTGATATTAAACTAACTAAAAAGAAGAATAAGATGATGATGATGATGATATAATAATAACGAATGAGGAGGAAAAGAAAAAAAAAGAGGAGAAAAAATTAAACGAGAAAAGAAGAAAATGACGAAAAAAGAAGAAGGAAGAGGAGGATATGATAATGATGATGAAGATGATAATGAAAGTGAAGAAAAAGAAAAAAGACAAAAAAAAAAGTGAGAACAAAAATATAAACAAGGATATATAAATTTGAGAACTTAGTTAAAAAAATTAGTTGTTTAATATTTCTGTTAGTCAATATATATTTTAAGAACATACGTTAAGAATATTATTAATATAAATTTTTATATTTTTACTTTAAATAAATGAATAACAAATGCAACATAAATTTAGATTTTACATTTTTCTATACAAATATTTTTAATTGGTAATATTAACATGAGATGGATATGTGTTAACTAAACCCAAAATGTTTTAAAAATATTATATTTTTATAAAATTATTTTTAGATGCATGCGTTACTTTTTGAAATATTGGAAGAATTTCAAAATGTGATAAGATTGAGAAAGCAAATTCTGAAATTGAGATCACTTAAGTAAGAGAAATTTTTGGAATTGCTATTGAAAGCGAATTTTATATGTTAGTGTTCTTTAAGTTAACCCATCTCCATAAGTTAAAACTTGCATAATAAATGAGATGGTTTTCTTTGATTCCCTAGTTGATTTGATTGATTCACTTAACTATTGTATGATATACTTCGAACATGTATGTAATGTAATTGTAATGATCGTGTGAAAAAGTTTCTCTTTTGGATAAGCTTTCAAAGCTAAAGCTTTGCATGATGATAAAGCAGCTTTGGTTTAATTTGGTCCCAGCAACCTCAATCAGAAATCATTGTCTTTTTATTTTTTTTGGTTCCAAAACAATGTTTCCAAACCTATTCCTCACTTTAACAATCTCCCATCTCTTTTTATTCATGCCACATGAAATGAATTTTTAATGAGAAAAGCAAGTAATTAATTAAATAAAGTAATAAACTACTTTCTTTGGAAGAGCTTATCCTAACAACCATGAAAGAAATTTCTGCGAATCTACACTATATATATGACAAACATGAATATTAAGTATCAACCGATCATTACGATACTCATACTTTTGTCTACTTTTATATAATTATTTTTGCATTCTACTGTGTAACAATTGATTAATGTTCATGTTTGTTTATGAATAATGATTGGAAGTTTTAATTTATTCTTTTAATTCTTTTATTAAATTTTAAATAAAATTTTAAATATATATTATTTTTTAAAATATTAAGAAATTAGTTTTTTTTTTCATTTAAAAATAACAAAGTTAGAATAATAAATTAGGAGTCTGAATTATTTCCAAATAGTATATAATAATACCAAATAATCCAAGGCATCTGGGACTTAAAGTAATAACCATGCAACACCTAATTTTGTCTTTCACTCTTCACTTTTTTATTATAGGGTTTTGTTATATTGTGCTCTAAAAATATTAATTAAGTATATCATAAAAAAATGTTTTAATGTTTTTGATATATTTAATACATTAAAAATATAAAAAAATATTTTTATAATAAATAACATTAAAATTTTTTTTATAGTATATTTAACCAATTTTTTTAAGACACAGGATAACAAAATTTTTTATTATAAATAACTTGGACAATCACACAAACGAAGGTAGACAAACAAACTCCCAAGGCTGAAAATAAGGTCAATGTTTATCATTGTTTTTTTTCTTTTGTTTAATTTTTTATTCCAATTTATTATTATAGCTCTTCTCAAAGCTAATACTTAATTTAATTTTCCAACAATTGAGATCTATTTACTAGCTAGGTATCCTTTAATTTCATCTTTAAAATAAATAAAGATCCTCTAACTTCCAAACTCATAATATTATATGTGGCTTTATGTTAGTCAACTCGCAGAACAAAATTAGAGTTTAATATAATTTCAATAAATAAATAATGTATCACATGCATCATATATTCATATGAAATATCCAATATGGTCAATAAGATAAAATAAAATCTAGATATAGATGTATGACTATCACTGATTATTATGGTAATATTCATATAACAATACAATCAATATCGCCACAGATTTCAAATCATATATTGATTAAAAGAAAAAAATGAAAATATTTTCACAAGCATATATATGGGATTTTTTTTATATACATTAAATAATTGTATTATTTATCAATATAGATCATTTCCAGCGTTTTTACCAAATTGCATCGCATTGAATATTTCGTTTACAATGTAAATGAAATACATGTAAAATTAATTCGTTTACAGTGTAAATGAAATACGTTACGACAAATTTTTATCTGCTATAAAAGGATATGCAACCCATTGTATTCTTCACAATAAGTTCACTACTTCTCTGAAATCTTATTCTTTCACAAATTAGTCATAATGTCTAATAGTAGTGGATATTTGGTTGTATATGTGTATCCCAATTGCCTTATGAAAAATGGTGATAATGGGGTCGTTTTCGAGTGTGAGAAGCCCGTGTTGTTGCGTACACGGCGAGTTGCCTCGTTGTTGGAGTTGAAGAGTCTGATATTGAGGAATGTCGATGGTAGTGGGAGAAAAGAGGTCGGACGGGTATGTGATAGGCTGCTAGCATCGATGGGAAATGGAGTTTTTCGGTTTCGTCTGTTTTGGCTGTATGGCGACGAGCATGTGCGGCTGATGTTTGACATCCATGGGAGAATCATGGCCAAACAAGTGATGGAGCTCTCCGCGGAGGTTGGTGATGTAGGTGGTGATGGATTTGGGCAGTCGGACTTTGTACAGGATGATCCACCTTTTGCACCACCGCTGATCCATGTTGCTAGTCTGTTGGACTACATGGACGTTGACGGCGAGGAATTTGACGAGGATTATGTTGCGGATAGTAACGACAGCGATTCGTCAGAAGATGATGACGAGGAGTTCGTGCCGGATACTCCAATAGAGCCATCACGTCGGTATCTTTTGTCGGCCCCGCGCCCGATTCTGGCGTTGTCGTTGGTGCCTAGTCATTATCATACATTGGACATGGATGCGATACAAGAGAAAAATCCATTTTCCAACACGGGTGAAGACGATTACAACTTAGACGAGGAGCTGGAGTTTAGCGTGGGCCACATATTAAAAAGCAGAGATGCAGTACTGCAGGGAGTGAAGAATTACAGCATCCGTAGAAGTGCAGAGTACCGAGTACTAGAGTCGGATCGATTAAAGTACCATGTGCGTTGCCAACAACACGAATCAGGCTGCCCTTTGAGTCTCCGAGTCGCTCTCCGACATAATCTCGGATATTGGTAAGTGTAAATGTCATCTATATTCCTAGTTATTACTTTTATGGTTAGCACACATCTGAAATAATCTAATTTTTCTTCTTTAGGGAGGTTCGTAGGGTGGGAGGCGCGCACCTGTGTCTAGCTCTCACCATTTCTCAAGACCACCGACAGTTGGACAACAGCATCATCTGCTGTGTCATCCTCCCGTTGATACAATCCAACCCTTATGTGAGGATAGCCACCCTGCAAGGTGCAATTAGACAAAGCTATCACTTTAAACTCTCGTACAGAAATGTGTGGATGGAAAAGTAGAAGGCAATTGCTCAGATATACGATGATTGGGAGGAGTCATACAGGTCCCCCACTCTGCTGCCTCCCTCAACCACAGAGGACACATACCCTAAAGTACGGGATCATTGTACGGGGTCCATATGAACTACAAATTAAAGAAGTGGAATAGTTATTAGTATTGTCACATGTTTAAATGTTTTAGGTAAAGAACAAAAATATTAACAACTTATATCAGTAACTCGCTTACCTCATCCCACAGTACCCTATCCAAATCTCGACGCCATCGCAGAACTCTCTGCTGGTGGTGATCCCTAGTCTGCTGCTCGAGGCCAATCAACCTGTGAACAAAACCAAGTATAACCAGTGATAAATTACTTGCTAATTTAATTGAAGTGCGAAAACAAATAATAAGCGTAAACAAAATAATGTCACACATACCTCTTAGCCATAGAGTACATGTAAACACGTCGATCCGGTGGACACCATCTAGAAAACCTCTAGGGGATCCAGGACACTAACAGAAGAGTGCACCCCGCAATGTCTATGATGTGGCAGTGGGCTGCATGACAAAGGGAATGGTACGTCCATGCCAGCACTATCGAACCCCAGGATAAGGAACGGCACCTCTCGAAATCATCTAGCAGAGGGAGCCACCGGAGATGCACCGTGTTGTTTGACTTATCAGTGAGTAAGTAGCCCTCGATCATCAGCATAATATAGCACCTCGCATACTGTTGCAAGGTGTCCGGATTAGTGGTATCCGATGGCATCTGTCGGACTCGCTCTCTAAGCCATGTCATCTTCAGCGAGAAAGCCTCTCTCCTCTGAGCTCCCTACTGCACTACTGCAGGAAGCTTGGCTCCGAGTAAATGCTTGATCAACTCCCAAGCCCCGGTGTGGTACCAGGTCTGGAAGTCATGGAAGCAAGCAACTACCAACGGGATCACTGTCTGCGCGCAACCCGAGGTGGTAGGCGACGTCTTGGAGTGTGATCGTGCACTCACCTCGCGGCTAAATAGATTAACGTCTATATAATTAAGTTTAATATAAAAATTTCGTAATTAATTCGACAGACGTCTATGTAATTTACAGTAAATACACAAAATGACTCAAACAAATAATAACAACATCCATTTTTCAACTAATTTATTAGGTATTTTACGTAAAAATATTTACTAATATAACAAAGAATGACTACAACATTCAACTTAGTATACAAACTCACATAGAGTTCTACCTACCAAATTCATGTCAAAGTTTTCCTAACATCTTACCGGGTCATTCAAACTACTTAAAAATATATATTGGTACAACTAGTATCTATTGCACACTACTCCTATTCAACTTAGTATAGGACTAACATGGTACATATTTTATGTACTATAAACATAAACGAACAACAATACCAACTTCAAAGTCACCTGTCCTGGCAACGTGCCATGTGACGTTCAACCTATTAATGTCTACATCGGGTTGATCGCCACGCGCCATAATCTTCAAGTGACTCGTGCGTCTGGTCAGAAAAGGTTAAAATGTGAGAAAGGTGAAGGAAAATGAAAGGCTTTTGGGGTTTCAGGTCGCTGTGAACACAACCTCTATATATAGGCGTTCGTAAGCATATTTCGTTTACAGCGTAAACAAATTGGGCCTGAACGTATTTCGTTTACACTGTGAACGAAATAGTGATATTACACAATACGTGTGCAAACGTCATAGGACCACCTCATTTTCTACCATATTTCGTTTATAGTATAAACGAAATAGACTGTAAACGAAATATGCAATGTGACACGATTTGGTAAAAATGTTGAAAATTATCTATATTGGTAAATAATATAATTATTTAATTTATATAAAAAAAAATCCCATATATATGAGAACAAAGAAAAGTTAGTCAAATAATAATTTCACTGTTTAATTGCACGCAAAAAGGGAAGCCTGAGTCATTCGTTGTCTACAATATTAGGTCCTTGAAAGAGTAAAATTTGATGGTCAATAAAACTTGAGTGGTTTCAATTTTGAGAATGATGTTATTGGGATTTCGATGATGTTTCCCCACTTTGGCATTTCTTGTTCAAGTGGAGAAGAAATGGAATCATAAAGTGACAATTCGATGCTTAGGGTTAGATTTAGGCTACTTTTCTTTTCCCCCATTTGGCTTCAAATATCTAATAATAAATTGAATTCTACATTTTTATTTAAGATAATTTTAAAAATAAAAATATTATCTATACGTAAAAAAGTAATCATCAAATTAAGTATTATATATTTATTATTTAACTTATATTTAATATGTATTTTATATTTTAATATATATTTTATATTTATAATTGATTTTTATTATACATATAATACGATTCTTTTGAATATAAGCAATATTATTTGAAATAAAATTTTGCTTTTTATTTTTTGTATTGTAGTATAAGTAGTGTTTTTTAATAATGTAGAAACTTAGCGTATTTTTATGTTGTATAGATACCACAAATTTAAAGGTTAAATTTGTTTTTTATTTTTAAAATTTTTAAATATACAAATCTAAAGGTTAGATTTATATTCCAATGCTAAAAATTTTTTTGAACATGTAAATTAAACCCTCCAATTTTTGCTTTACACCGAAAACTTTTTTTATTTCATCACAAATCGGATTATTCGATTTGTGTACTATAAAAATCTGTTCCAATTTATTATTTAAAATAAAAAATTAAATTAAATTCATATAAAAAAAAACATACCAATTAACTATGATACTAGATTATACACAATTTTTTTTAATTACTAAAAAAATTAGCCACAAAATTTTGCATGTCAATTAACTTTTTTTAATATCTTAATGGCTAGTAAAAACGAAGACTATATAAAAAGATATAATTAATAATCTACTCTAAACATGAACATGATAACAATAATTAACAACTCTGGGAAAGTGTTTGTTTTTTGGAACTTATTAAATTGAGATTAAGAAATTATGATTGAGCATTGTATTTGGTGATTGGAATTAAAATTTTAGTTTCGAGACACAAAATTTTAATTTTTGTACTTACAAAAAAGTGAAGATTGAAGACATATCAGACTGAAATTTTTAATAATATATTTTTTAAAAAATACTTTCATTTAATATTTTTAAATTTTAAATTTATTCCTTAATTTATATTTTTATCTTAAATCAAATACGAGATTAATATATAATTTAATTTAATATATTTTATATCAAATACAATATGAAAATTTAATTTAATTTTTACCTCTCATGTCTCCCTTTTAAATACCACCTTACTGTAAAGGAGTTTTTTGGTGGATTATATAGCAAGAAAACTAATCTAATTAAGTGATGGTGAAGTCCTAAACAACCATTACTATGGTTTAGGGTTTAGGTAGTATATATTGTTTTTGTAACAATAATTTTGCGTAGGCTTTAACAATTTGTATTGGATAATAATTTAAATTATGAACCTGCTATAGTGATAATAGATTCTCTCAAAAAAAATTTTTATTAATATTTTCAAAAAATATAAAATTTAATTTTTAAGTAGTTATTAGTCGATTTTGATTGTAAAATTAATTTTTTTAACATTTATTTTTAGAGAATTTAGAGTTTAGGATTAGAATTTAAAATTCAGAAGTTAAGATTTAAAATTTAAAATAAAAAATTTAGTAATCTTAACTTAAAAAAAAAAAATTGATTTCCTAGTTAAATCGTATCTCAAATTGCTATTTCTCAAACGTACATCACAAATTCACAATGCTTATTACATGCAAAAGTTCTTCACTTTAAGCTAGTAACATTAAAACGTAAAATTTAAAAAAATATTTATATAAGTTGTCCATTTAACAACTTCGTATATATTTTTTGGTTTTTTTTATGTAATCAAATAATTAATTTTTTAATTAAAAAATTGCTTTTAAAAAGTTTTAGAAGATATTTATAAAAAAAAAGTAAAAAAGGTTAACTAAAATTACAAAGAAATCTATACACTAAACACTTTTCTTCCCTTAAACAAATTACGGTTACATTAACAAATGCTAAATTACTCTATCTGCTGTCTTACTTGAAAGAAATTAGAAGGGGAAAAAAATAAAAATAAAAATAAAAAATGATGTCACATTCAGAGTTTCTTTAGGGACAATGCTGGCCCTTTATTATCGGCAAAAGGGAGTCACATAGTCAAAGAAAGAAACTTTGTATTGTAATTAAGTCTTCCCTTTTCTTCAACACAGTCTCAAGTCTTAGTCTTCTCTCAAAATCACTACATTTGCCGTGTTCTTCTTGAATTGACTCGGTTTCGGTTTCTCTCTTCTATTCTCTTCACTATTTCCCAATGTGAGCAACACAATCTCTCTTCCCTACCATTGCTATTACTCATTCTCTGTTTTTCCTGCCTTTTTTCTTTGCTGGGTTTGTTCAAAGTTCAAACCTTTATGTTATGTACTCATCATTTCACTGTGATTTTGGTGTTTTTCCCTTTCTTCTCTGATGAGTGGTTTTTCCATGATGTTTCCTGAGTTGGGTCTTCCAATAGCTGAGATGAGGTATTGGTGATGGTATTTGTGTGCCTCTAAGCAGAATTCATGTGATTTCCAATCTTGTTTCCTTGATTTGTATGCTTCTGTTGATTGGTATCAAGGTTAACTTTACTAGGTTTCTCATGATTTTTATTTATTTTTTACTGTTTTTCTTATTCATATATGTGGATTAGCCTTTGGTGTAGGCTCTGAATTCTGGTGTAAAAGATAAAAATGCTGCCTTTGAAATTTTCAGTTTTTGTTTGGTTTGGTTTGGTTTGTATGAATTGCTAAATTGAGTTTTGTTTTTTGTTGAATATGCTTCAGAGTGTGTTCATAGGAGGACTGAAGTGTTATGGATTCTGCTGTGGGTTGCTTTAGATACCAATCCTACTGAGGTACTTGGATAGTTTCTTCTTGGATTTTTTGTTTGTGATCTCGGTAAGGATGGTTTCGAGTAGCCGAATTTTCGGTGGACGTGGTTGTGTTGTTGTTCTAGCTGTTTGTTTCTTGCTGCTTATTAGTTGTGGCAAGATACATGGTACTGTTACTGATATCTTCTGCTTGAGGAGTATTAAAGCTTCGCTGCGTGACCCGGATCACTATTTACAGTCATGGGATTTCAACAACAAAACAGAAGGGTTTATCTGCAGGTTCACCGGGGTTGAGTGTTGGCATCCTGATGAGAACAGAGTCTTGAATATCAAGTTATCGAACATGGGACTGAAAGGGTCATTCCCTCGAGGCCTTGTGAATTGCTCGAGCTTAACAGGGCTAGATCTTTCGAACAACAAGCTTTCTCAGCCCATTCCGGAGGATATATCTACTATTATTAATTGGGTGACAAAACTTGATCTGTCGTCGAATGATTTTGATGGTGAGATACCTGCTTCGCTTGCTAATTGTAGCTTCCTTAATGACCTCAAACTTGACCAAAACAGGCTCACCGGTCAAATTCCCGTGCAAATAGGTCAGCTTCCGAGGCTTAAGTCATTTAGTGTGTCCAATAATCTTTTGACTGGGCAAGTTCCGGGGTTTAAGAAAGGTGTAGTGACTGCCGAGAGCTTCGCGAATAATCCAGGCCTCTGTGGCCCTCCTTTGGATTTTTGCCAGAGTAACCCTTCCAACAGCAACACTGCTGTTATAGCTGGAGCAGCCGTTGGTGGCGTGAGTTTTGCTGCATTGGTGGTTGGTGTTGCAATGTTCTTCTATGTGCGCCGTGTTTCTATCAGGAAGAAGGAAGAGGACCCTGAAGGAAACAAATGGGCAAAGAGTATAAAGGGTACCAAACAAATAAAGGTATGCCATGTTGATGATGGCTTATTACAACAGAAACTTGTTATTATGGAAACTTTTTCAATAAGCATTGACTCCTAGCTTAACATCTTCATTGAGAAATTATCTTGTTTGATAATATTTACAATCTTAAAATGTTTTCAATCTTAATGTTTTATAACAGATAATGGATCTTTACACATTTATACACCAGAACCAGCAATGCTACATTTTTTATATTAGATATTTGGACAGATGAGAATAGTTTCTGATGCCTGATTTTTGGGAAAATTTGTATGACTTTTGAGATACTATTGATATATAGTTGATCAAACACTTATCCTAATTTCACAATGCATGATTTGATGTTACTATAAAACTTTTTTATTTTTTCTATTTCCTTCTCAAAATATTAAAAATAGAATCTAAATTAGCCCTTAGTTTGTGTAAAATTTGAACTTCAAAGTATTGTGTCTAACTATGCCGAATTGGATATCAGGTTTCTATGTTTGAGAAGACACTTACAAAAGTTAAATTGAGTGATCTCATGAAGGCTACAAATGACTTCAGCAAAAGCAACATTATTGGGACAGGAAGAACTGGAACCATTTACAAAGCTGTTCTTGATGATGGCACATCACTCATGGTGAAGAGATTGCAACAATCTCAACACTCAGAGAAAGAATTTAAATCTGAGATGGCTACGCTAGGGGCAGTCCAGCACCGGAACTTGGTTCCCCTCTTAGGCTTTTGTTCTGCCAAAAAGGAGAGGCTTTTGGTCTATAAAAATATGCCAAATGGCACCCTCCATGATCAATTACATCATCGAGCCGATGAGAGCACCATGGAGTGGTCTTTAAGGCTCAAAATTGCAATTGGAGCAGCCAAAGGATTAGCATGGCTTCATCACAACTGCAATCCCCGGATCATACACCGAAACATAAGCTCTAAGTGCATCTTGTTGGATGCAGATTTTGAGCCGAAAATTTCCGATTTTGGCCTGGCTAGACTGATGAACCCCATCGACACGCATTTGAGTACTTTTGTGAATGGTGAGTTTGGGGATTTAGGCTATGTTGCTCCTGAGTACACAAGAACTTTGGTAGCCACGCCTAAGGGTGATGTTTATAGCTTTGGTGTTGTACTTCTTGAGTTGGTAACAGGCGAAAAACCTACTCACGTGGCGAAAGCTCCGGAAACTTTCAAAGGAAGCTTGGTAGAATGGATTCAGCAGCTCTCAAGTAACTCACAACTCCATGATGCCATTGACAAATCCCTAACCGGGCAGGGAGCCGATGATGAGCTTTTCCAATTCCTAAAGGTTGCATGCAACTGTGTTGTAGCAACCTCAAAGGAGAGGCCAACTTTGTTCGAAGTTTACCAGTTTCTAAGAGCCATTGGAAGTAAATATAATTTTACAACAGAGGATGAGATTTTGGTACCTACTGATACTGGTTATGCTGATAACTTAGAGGAGCTTATTGTGGCTAAAGAGGGAGGAAAGGATTGAAAATGGTGTTGTGAGATATAAAGTAGGATGTGTAATCAATTTTAATATGTAAGTATATCTTACTATGTGGTCCTAAAAATAAACTCATGTTATATAAAGGTTTTTGTGATCTAGGTGTAGTTGTTTGAAATCAATATTGAAACATCAATTTATAAAATTATGTATAATCAAATCATGGATGACAGTGTAATTTTTTAACCCCAATCTTAAGATATTATGGGTGGAAATCTTCCTTTGATATAGTGCATTATATTGCCTTTCCTTAATAAACATTTGCCATTCCTCTTCTCTAATTTTTTGCTTCCAAGGTAGAATCAAGAAGTCCCTAATCTAAAAAAATAATATTTGATCATATTTAATTATAATCGAGTCTCTAATAACCTATAATTGAATAGATAACTCAATATCCCAGAACTATAACCGGATCAATTATCGGTTTAGTTTTGATAACTATAAGTTTTATACATCATTATTATTTCAGTTATTTATAGTTTTCATATTCGTGAGTAAATTTTCATGTAACGCTTGTGCAAATGCATTCATAGTACATTTTTCTTTTGCACTTTGAGCTTGAGGTGAAATAGGGGGAAAAGAATAAAAGATGTAAAACATACTATATAATCAAAAATAAAAATAAAAAAATGTTAGGTACAAACCATGGTAAAAAAAATAATAAAAAGATGAAAATTTACTTTTATAAATAGTTAAATACTTTTCTAAAAAAATATGTAATTTTTTTATTAATTTTTTAAAATAAATTATACACACTACTCTTTATTTTCTTCACACAAATACCTCCCTATCATAGAAATTATGAGAAAAACTCAAATCAGCCCCTGACAATTACCTCGAAAGACAACGAGGCCCCTGACAAAAAAAAAACCCCAATCCGGCCCCTGACAAAAAAATTAAACCCAACCCGACCCCTGACAATTACTTCGAAAGGACAACGAGGCCCCTGTGCCAAAAAAAAATAAATGTTATTTTTTTTGGCATAGGGGCTAATCTGTCCCAAAAAAAATTTATCAGGGGCCGGATTGGGTGTTTTTTTTTCTTGGGGGCCTCGTTGTCCTTTCGAGATAATTGTCAGGGGCCGGATGGGGTATTCACTCTAGAATTATCAAAATGTTAATTACTTAAATGTTTAGAATCAAATTCAGTGCCGGCCAAGATTTTCACCCTAGCTTTTGGAATATTCATGGGGTGTCACATTGAATAATATTGCGTCATATAGAGTGACTTAAATTAATACCATTTAATTTGTTTGAAAATATTACTTGAAGACTTCTAGTCTTCTATCGTCATTTCAAGGCCTATTTCCCTATGATAAATTGTAATTACTAAAATCATATAAAACTATTAAAATAAATAAATAAATAAATACAGCGGACAACGCGCACTATACTCCCCAACGCATAGAAAATTTCCAACGCATACTCGATTTCGATTCGGTTACGACTCAACACAAAATATTCTTCTTGACGAGAAAGAATATTCACGTCAAAGAAAAAGAGAAGAAAAAAAAAAATCGAAGAATATTGGCTTAACTAAACCACAGAGACGACATGGAATTTCCAAAGGCTGTTCTATAATTTACATCAAAATATTCCTCCATGAAAAAAACATTTCCCATCTTAATATAAAAAATTTGTCACATTTTCCCATGAAAATATATCATGCCATATAAAAATTCTCTTTAATTCTTCATCTATGGTATTTCTAGTCTCTCCGGCCTCTGCCTATAAGGATTAAAATTATTTTCCATACCAAGAAAATAAAATTTTGTTGTTTTCATTATTTTTAGTTTTTCTTTCACTAAATATTCAAACACCAAAAATACTGAAAATAAAAGTGTGCCTAAAATAAAACCCTAAATTCTACTTCCACAAACCAAGACTAACAACTTTGTACATACAACTAAGCAATTAAAAATCCAAAGCCACAAGTCTACAAGAGAGTAACAAGAATAATCAATTCACTCGTACTGACGAAGAAAGTATGAATTGTGCTCTTCAAGTTTACCAATTACCACAACATATTAATAATATTGTTTCAACTTTCAATAGCTAATTTGCAGCCTCTTGAGAAGCAATGCAATCCGAATAAAATAGCATTGCGAAAACAAATTTAAGTCTACTTTATTTGCCAGATACAGTACTTACTGCACCGCTGAATTTAAATGTCCGAAACTTCAAAATCACATTGCAAAACTGAGTATATGATAGCTTAATCATTGCGAAGTGGATTCTTTCAGATATGCGATAAGATCAGCACGATCCTTGGGCTTCTTAAGACCAGGGAAGACCATCTTTGTTCCAGGAATATACTGCACAAGAGAATAAATAGAAACAGAAATCAGCAACACATCCAATATGGGAATTGCAACATTGGCATAGAGCTTAGTTACAATGGTTCCTATAGAAAAGATCCAACTAGTCAACTACATAATTGTTGGTTCCCAAAATATATTAGCTTGTAAATGATTACTCTAAATCGCATCAGATAAAAATCAAATTGCAATCCACAAGTCCACAACTTCATGCTATGTAGCATTGCTGGAAAAAAAATATCTAGATTTGACTTCTATTGACCACAACTTCAAGCTTTGTAGCTTGTAAATAATGATTCAACCATGCTACGTGTATCAAAAAAATTAGCTACCAAATAAGCCACCCATATATAATATATATTGAACTACAAAATACACATTGAAAATGAGTTAAACAACTCATATTCATCCACAAATACACGGTGACCAATTTGGTAGCTAATTTTTTCTGTGCACGTAATATTTTTCATAATGATTACTCTAGATCACATTAAATAAAAATCAAATTGCAATCTAGCTCAAGCGGCGAGGGATGCTGACACTCCGGAAGGTATGAACATCTGGAGCATGAAGTTTGCATGAACAAAAATTAGATCAGAATCTGACGGACTCTAACTAGATTGGATCAGACATGTATTAGAATCCGTATTAAAATTGAGTGGACCTAATTCAATCCCCAACGCTAGCTCTAAAGAATGTCCTACATTTATGAACAATCTTAATATCTTTGAAAAGCGAGGATTTGAAATACAAGATAATCGAAGTTACAACCATAATTTAAGACCACTAATAATGCACAACAATAACAATAATAGCAGCATGATCTTAGGGTAATTGCAATTGGTAAGTGCTATAGTACCTTCTTGGGGTTAAGCAAGTAATCATAGAGAGTGTTCTCCTCCCAAATAACAGCCATGTTCTTGTTAGCGGCGGAATAAGAGTACCCTGGTGTAGTCCCAGACTGCCTCCCAAACAAACCGTTCAGATTCGGTCCTGAGAGAGAGAAAGCAGTTGTGAATAACGGCATTATCCGACACGAAACAGAAAAAGAAACAGCATAACTAACTGACTAACAGAAACCAGCTCAACTAAGCAAGCAAGAGAGGCACAGATCTGAAGGGTAAAATAGTAAATACCTTGTTTGTGGCCGGCGCCTTTGTCGACGGTATGGCACTGAGCGCACTTGGTCTTGAAGATCTTCTCGCCGGCCTTGGAGTCGCCGGGGGGAGCTTCCGAGAAAGACGCCATTGTGGGAGATACAGAGCAGAAGAGAATGAATGAATGAAGGAAGGTTCCAGAACACGGCGAGACAAGTAAAGTAGAACACGAAAATTAGGGGAAAAGGGTGGCTATATATTTAAGGGAACATGCTCGCTGTCTTTCTTGCCCCATTTCTCGTGTTAGCCACGATCTTCTCGAAACAGCGCCCCGGTTTTTTTTTTTTTTTTTTTTTGGTGAAATTAAAAAATATATATGAAAAAAAAAAACCCCGAAACTACAAGACAACGCCCACTTTTTATTTTGAGTAAAATGGTAAATAAATTTCTGATCATTTATATTTCGTACTTATTAATATTTAAAAAATATTAATAAAATATTTTAAAATAATAAATATAAATAAATTATTTTAAATTAAAATTTTTTATTTTAATTATAAAAATTAATTTAAAGATGTGTCTATATCTATTAATTTAAAAAATTTTATTAGTATTTTTTTAAAGAATTGATCTATCCAAAATATAAAAGTTTTAAAAATTTATTTGTCTTTTAAGTATAAATTTTTAAAAATTTATTTGTCTTTTTATGTAATTAAAAGTTTTAGAAAAAGCACTTAAAAAGAGGATTTAGAACGATAAATAAATAAGAATATAATTTTTATGTAATGTAAAAAAATTTATACAAATAATTAATTATTTAATTGTGTATTATTATATTAGTAAAAGTAATTAATTTTAAAATTTATTACTTCAAAAATTATCGAAATTTTTTTATAATATTAATACATATTAAATTTAAGAGTAAAGTGACAATTAAATTTTTGAAGATTTCGATTTCAAACTAATTAGTCTCTAAAAAAAAGTATCAATTTGATCCTTCAAATAGCAAACATATGATGTCCTTTTATCAATTTATCAACTAAAACTTAATGGTGATGCGTATATGTATTGTTAATTACTTTGACATGTCTATCTATGAAAGATAGTCATATAAATAACAATTTTTAGAACGAAATTTCACTTGTTTTGATAGGATTTGTGATAAATAGAGAGCAACTGATAAATGGTATATGAAAACTCAAAAAATAATAAATGCTTCACTGTTCAAAATTATATTGTTTTTTTGCTCATGTGACAATGACGAAACATGCACCACTATAAATAACGAAATATATGGACAATTCGATTTCGTTTGGTACTATTCATTGACAGAAGGACATACATGTCCACTATTTGTTATAATAGAGGACCTAATTGGTACTTTTTTTCTTCAAAAATTAATTACTCCAAAGTTAACATCTTCGAAAATCTAATTGTCACTTTACTCTAAATTTTCAGTGGGAGTACGTACTCCTCATCTAGCGCCCGACGCTCTGCTAGGGTTTCACTGCGCCGCCTTCATGGTTACACCTTTCTTTGTCTTTTCTTCGTCAAACCCTTTTCCATCTTCTTCTACTTTCTTTTCTTAATTTCTTTTCCACTTAGCTTCCTAATTTTCGTTTTCTCTCCCAATTCATTCCTCTTTTAATTCATTCCGTTTTCTTATTCACTCATTCCATATATCGTATTTCTCTTTGGAATCATTGAATACCAATTCTGATTTTCTCTACACCATGGGCAACAAATCAGAGACTCAGAACCCTCATATAATTGCTATGACGGTGGAAGGTGCCAGCCTTCAAGTGACACCCAGAGAAATATGAAACTGCTCTCGTGGAATTGTCGGGGTTTGGGGAGACCCCTGACAATCCACAATCTTAAAGGGATTTGCAAATCCTACTCCCCCGAGGTTGGTTTTATTTGTGAAACAAAAAATCAATCTTGACAAGTTGAAGGAAAACTAAGATCTTGTGGTTTCAAGGAATGGTTTATTGTGGATCCGGATGGATTATCAGGGGGTTTGGCAATGGCAAGGAGGGATGGTTGTATTGTTCAGATTTTACAGCATGGTAGATTTTTCATTGCGGCATCAGTTCTGACAGCTGGTTCTAATGATCCCTATGGTGTTCTAGGTGTTTATCTCAGTTCAAATGATCAACATAGAATGACTCAATTTGCTGAATTAACTTCAGTCACCCAACAGTTCGATGGTAAGGTTGTGTTAATGGGGGATTTTAATGCCATTTCTAATCAATTGGAGAAAGAAGGTGGGGGTGCTAAATCTCCTTCTTCTATTGAAACCTTTAATAGTTTTATTGATGATAATTCCTTGATTGATATTGGTATGGTCGGAAGACCATTCACTTGGTCAAATAGATGGAGGGGTGATGAGTTGATACAGGAAAGACTGGACCGATTCCTAGTAAGGGTTGATTGGCAGCAACTCTATCCCAATGCAACAGTTCTTAGACTATCAGAATCAGGCTTGGATCACGCCCCTCTTCTCTTAGACTCTAATCCGAGAACTGAGATATCTAAACGCCGATTCAAATTCCAAGAAAGATGGTGTTCCAATGATGAAATAAGGCAGATTGTTAGAGAGGTTTGGCATGAACAGATTGATGGTTCAGCCATGTATATCCTAGCTCAAAAAATAAAGCGTTGTCGGCATAAGATTGTCAGATGGCAGCAAGAACACAGATCTAATTCGAAGGTGGAGATTGATTTACTACAGTCGGAATTAGAGGAACTTCGTTTAGCAAGAATTCATGGAGGCGACATCATTTCAGAAATAGAGGACAAACTTGAAAAAGCATTGCAAAATGAGGAATCTTATTGGAAAGATAAGTCTAGAGTCAAATGGCTCAAATCTGGTGATCAGAATACAGCTTTCTTCCATCAGAAATTTAGAAATCGAACCCGAAGGAATAGAATTTGGCAACTAACTGGCAGTGATGGTGAAGTGGCTACTTCAAATGCTGGTATTGCTTCTGTGGCTGAATCTTATTTCAAGGACATCTTTTCTTCCACTTGTCATGAGAATCCTGAACCTCTGTTTACTGATTTTGAACCTAAGGTTACAGCTCACATGAACCGTAGGCTTCAAAGACCAGTGACTATGGAGGAAGTGAAATGCGCAACATTTAGCATTCATCCTCAAAGTGCTCCAGGAGATGATGGTATGACAGCAAAATTTTTTCAAAGCTTCTGGAACATACTTAGTGGTGATATGTTTCGAGCAGTTAAGAGCTTCTTTTCTGGGGGCAGAATCTTGAAGGGTTTTAACCACACTCAGATCTGTCTTATTCCCAAGATTTCTGATGCTAAAGATATGACTCAGGTAAGACCAATAAGCCTATCTTCAGTCTTTTACAAGATTATCTCCAAAGTATTTGTACATAGGCTTCAGGGTATGATGAATAGACTAATTAGCCCTACGCAGAGTGCTTTTATTAAAGGCAGATTAATCTCTGATAATATCCTAATTGCTCACGAGTGTATGCATTACTTGAAGAACAAAAAAAGGGGTCTCGAAAATGAAATGACGCTAAAATTAGATATGAGTAAGGCATATGATAGGGTGGAATGACACTTTCTTTGGTTTATATTGGAGAAGTTTGGTTTTGACTCCCGATGGATCATGTGGATTCGAGAATTAGTGACAACTGTTTCTTATTTTGTTATTGTGGAAGGACAACCTTATGGTTTCTTCAAACCAAATAGAGGTATTCGACAAGGAGATCCTCTATCCCCCTATCTTTTTCTTTTCTGTGCAGAAGGTCTCTCCTTCTTGCTACACAAGGCAGAACAAAACAGACTAATTCAGGGACTTCAGATACATAGGCGATGTCCCAAGGTCAACCACCTCCTGTTTGCTGATGATTCCATCTTATTCTGTAAGGCTAATCCTGAAGCATGTTCAAATATCCTACATTTATTGAATTCTTATGAAAGTATCAGTGGCCAGAGGGTAAATCTTAATAAATCTGCTGCATTCTTTAGCCACAACACTCCGTCCACTACTCGTACACTACTGGCTAACTCTATGAATATTAATCATATTGGGGCTCAAGATAAATACCTTGGTTTGCCTTCTACAGTCTCTAAATCGAAAAAGGCTTCTTTTAGTATGATCAAAGAAAAGATTCGAAAAAGAATCCAAGGGTGGAAGCGTAATCTTCTTTCGTCAGGTGGTAGACACATATTGCTTAAGGCAGTGGGAGAAGCTATTCCTATTTATACATTGTCTTGCTTCAAGTTGCCTGATGGTTTAATTTCGGAAATTCATTCTCTACTTTCTCAGTTCTGGTGGGGACAAAAAGGTTCTGAAAGGCGGATGGCTTGGATTAGCTGGGACACTATGACTCGCCCACGAAAAAAAGGAGGTCTTGGATTTAAAGATCTCAGAATCCAAAATCTGGCACTTTTAGGCAAACAGTTTTGGCGACTTGTAACACAGCCTACTTCCTTATTATCCAAAATACTAAAAGGTAAATACTTTAGCAATGGTAATGCTATAACGGCAGAAATTGGAGTCTTACCTTCTTGGGGATGGAGGAGCATACTGGAAGGTCGAAAGATTGTTGAAAAAAGGTCTTAATTGGGCTGTGGGTACTGGTGAGAATATCCGAACCTTTGAGGATCCTTGGTTGCCTCCTCCGTATCCTTTAATGATTTCTGACATGCCAAATAGACAAGCTATTTCTGAGTTGGTTCCAAGAGTTAAAGATCTAATTACTGAAGATAGGAATTGGAATCAGAATCTCATTCAAGAATTATTTTCCCAAGACGTTGTAAACAAGATTTTGTCAGTTAAAATTCAGCAGGGTAGGGACAAATTGCAATGGGATTTGAACAAATCCAAGCAATATGATACAGCTTCAGGTTACAGAATTGGCTATTTATTTTACCATCCGCCTCTGGAGCTTTGCCCTAATTATATGCAGTAGAAAAAGCCGTGGATTGATCTATGGAAGTTGAACTTGCCTCACAAAATTAAGCTATTTATCTGGAAAGCTCTCCATGGCCGACTTTCGGTGCTTGCTCAGATTCATCACCACATCCCATCTATATCACCAATATGCCCCTGCTGTCATGAAGCAACGGAAACAGTCACTCATTGTTTAATCGATTGCTCTAGAATTAAAGACGTATGGTCTCAGAGTTATCTTCGTGACTGTCTTCCCCCTCAGAGTTCTAACGACTTTTGGACATGGTGGACTGCATCAACAGAGATACTTAACCCGTTGAAGAATGCTGACCGTAATCCTCAATTGCTTGCCATCATTTGCTGGAACTGCTGGAAAGCTCGCAACCAGTTGATTTTTGAAGGTTCTACTTCTATGCCGTCTGCCATTCTAGCAAGCTCTGTCAAGTTGCTCCGTGAAATCCAAAGAACTCCCAGTTTAGGTCGTCATCTCCATAAGGCAAGCTCTTAGTTGCATGCAATTGGATTTATCATTCTTTCTTCTTTAAGATTTTTCTTCGTTTTTCGACCACGCACCGTCGGATAAATACCTTCAGTGTAGTGTTTTTGGGAAATCCCCACCTTTTATTATGCTGTCCTACTTTTGGACATCTTTATATTTCATTTTTTAATAATTAATGAAATATAACCTATTATCTTTGAAAAAAAAAATAATTAATACAATCTTTTTCCAATTTTAAACTTCGCATTTTGAAGTTCGCTTATGCTATATTTTATTTCATGAATTAAGATTTTGTAATCCTCCTTTAAGTTTTCACCTAAATTATTTTTATTAAGTAAAAATGTTTATTTTATTTCACGCTAGAGCTTTCAGGTTAAGCCAATGAGTTATAACTCAAATGGCATAGTCTCCCCATACTCAATTAAAAGGTTACGAGTTTGAATCTCCTATCTTTGGTAAAAAAAAAAAAAGAACTTTCAGGTTAAAACTTGCAATAATAATTAATTACAACTCTAAAATTTTGTTCATGTCATAGAAGTTAAGGGAAAATTTTGATATTATTTAAAACTCAGAATTTTTATATTAGACACGCACACATATATATTATTTATAAAATATTTCGTTTAAATTTTAAATATGTAAAAATTCTTTTGTAACTCAATTCTTTATTTTGTTACAAAGTTAGATATACTAATCTTCTAATAAAAACTTAAGTTAACTATTTTTTTTTTTGGTAAGTTAAGTTAACTATTTATATGAACATATATATATATATTTGGGTTATAGAGCTTGGCTGTTTTATCCTTGGATATGACCGAGTTTTTGGTCACGAGAACTAATATATTATTGTGTAAATAATAATTAAAATTTTAATATATATTATATTAAATAAATTAATCAAATATATCAAATGAGTTAAAAAAGTTTAATTATTATTTTTATACAAAAATATATTCATGTAAACACATAATCACCAAATTGTAATCTTTCATATTATTTTGGGCCTAAAGCCCAACATGCATCTATCCTTCAGATCATGGAAAAAAAAAAACTGATGTGCTGTTCAGCTGATCCCATTAATATGTGATCGAGCAATATTCTCCACTATATATTATACGTGCTCAAACCAATTTGGATAAATTTAATAGTTAGTTCATTAATCTACTTAAATAAAAATTAAAGATTTAAATTTTATTTTATATATATAATAATTTAGTAATAATTTATTAATCAATAATAAATTTTTAAATAGAATTTCAATTTATGATAAAGTAGACATTATTTTATCGAGATAAAAAATACCGAAATACTGTGAGAATATATATATATATATATATATATATATATAGCACAAACCTACCTCGTATTATGCACTCCAAGTTGACTTCAATCATGTTTGCACATCACTCGTACCATTAAAGAAAAATTGTAGTTGTATCTAGTTGCTTGCATGCAAATAATAATGATTATTACTACAAGTGGGTTTCAATGCATTGGAATATTGTATTATAATATAATATAAAAATAAAGAATTTGTAATTTCAATGAAAACATATAATATATAAAAAAAATTATATATGAATGAGACATATCATGGAGATATAGCAGGATTTCTTATTACCTCCATCAAACGAGAAGGTCATTGGCGATTACTTTAATGTACACCAACTTTTATCGAAATAGATTATCTATTGAACCTTTTTCCTTACATTTTAGGATTTAAAAAGGCAAAAGGCAATCTCAAATCAACCCTCCTTGCCCCTGTCCCATTATATTTTCTTCCATTCTTTGGGGAATAAATAGGGTTAGTTATCACGAGTGAAAAAAGAATTGGAGGGTAAAAGTGGAAAGAGATTTTGTTGGAATTGAAAAGAAAGATCAAGAAAACATTAACGAGAAGAGACATTTTGTGAATAGTGTGAGAGAAGAGAGCTTATAAATAATATTTTAAAATAACAAGGTAATTCATAATTTCAGGATTTATAAAGAAATTAATTATAACCTAATATATTAGAGGAATAATTTTGTCATATTATTTTGTTGGTATTGTGCCCAATTTTAAAATTGTCCCTAAGCAATATCTCTTATTTAAGGCGGTAAAACTTCTCGAGACATGAGAATTTCTGCACATATATCTCAAATGGAAATTTAAAGATAAAGAATTTTTTTTATGAAAATAGAAATTGGAGACAACATATTTTCAAGATAGATATGGAGACTCCAGTAAAAATTTTTGTCCCGACCTTGCTGATATCCAAAATAGGTTTTTTATTTTTAATATTGGCCTAAGTTAATATAATTTACTGAAATGTTTAAAAATATGTGTTTAACACCGTTGTGGGAATATTGACTGCTACTGGAAAACGTCACCACCGTTTTCTCAGCCACGTCATTTTTATCTTCAACAAAACGTCGGCGACGTTTTGTGTATGCATGGTTAACACATGGATGAAAAGTTCTCCCTCGTTCCAGCGTGAAGATTTTTAACCTTAGTAACCCATTCTCTTTCCTATTTCTTTGTCTTCTCTTCTTAGTTTCACCACAAAACAGCTCGCTTCCATTCTTATCAATCTTACCCCACTAAAAATAAGGAAATCCACAAAGCAAAACGGCAGCACCCATACTAAGGACCAGTCACCACAACTAAACCAAAGCCATTCAAGTAAATGATTTAGTGATTTTTTTTTTTTAACTGAAAGTATGAACAAAAATTTTTTAAAAATAAACTGAGATTTTGTAATTTTGTTTAAGTTATTTTACTATTAATTAATAGTAAGTTAATTAATTGTTAGTAGTAGTAGTAGTATCGGTGTTAGTATAAGACTATAGGTGTTAGTTAGTGTTAGGAGGAAAAAGTTTGGTAACAAAAAATTGTCAGTCATAATTCGCCAAAATTTTTTATAATTTATTTCATTTATATAATTTAATAATATTTTAATTTTCTATCTCACTCTCTTATCAATTTACTTATCATATTCTTATCAGCTCCACTTATTTATGATATTAATTATAATATCACATCTCTAACTATTAGACATTCTTGTAATCACTATTTAATATTTCCTTTTATAATTTGAATGTTATAATATCATATGATTCTCTCTCCCATGCTTAATAAATAGACACCAACGAAATTGGCATCTTTGGAGAGAGGTTCAAATCTTAGATTTAAGAATACAATAATCACTAACAATTAAAAATGGTAATAATATTAATTAAATGATTTTAATTGTAATTGATTTTTATTTCCTTTAATTCATTTATTATTATGAAAAACGTTAACAAATATGAAAACTTGGTTTAATAGGGTTTTCATTGTTAATTTGGATCATGAAGATTGTTTATTTCCTCCACCTAAAAATCACAACTCTATTTCAATTACAAGCACAGTTGGAATAGGACAAGAAAATTTACAAGAAAGAGTTGAAGAATAATTTGAACAACAGACAAACTCATCCGATGAGATTATTGTCCGTCAATCAATTTTCGAGAATATGAAAGACTACACTAGCTTTAATGAGGTATGGTAATAAATTGATTTAATTTTTTTTATGTGCATCTATAATTATATTGTACTAACTAAGTTCATACACATAGCATTCATAAGTTCATATACATAACATCCATAATTACATACAACTAACATCTAAAATTAAAATTCATGTTTATTAGATATTACATCCATACACATATTATTTTTTAGTTATTGCATAAGTAATTATCAAACTAACACATATGTTTTAAAAATTTTTCATAATTGAATTTGAAAAAATGTCAAATTCTTAAATTAATTTATTCAATTGATAAATTTACTCATAACATCCATAAATTCATACGCATAATATCTATAATTTCATATTAATAACATCCATAATTTTGTACTCATAATATTCATAATTTCATACATATGATGTCTATAATTAATAAATTTTTATAATTAATATTACCAAATTTTAAACTATGTGTCTTATTGTATTTTTCAAATTATCTCATATGTACACTAATAGGTCATGATTTTAATTATTTTAATATTTTTTATTTAATATTCATATGTATGCTTATTTATTGATTTTAATATGACGAGTTAATAATTATTTTTAAAAATTTATTTTTTAATTTTTTTATATTTTATCTTTTATTTTTTATTTTCTAATAGTTTATATGTAAAATATGAGTTGTGCAATAGAAGTTGTTAAAATTTTTAAATTTAACCTCCATAATTTATGCAGAAAAATTGTATTTTAATGGGTAATAATGTGAGTGAGGAATTTTAGGGATTATATTTGGAAGAAACTGAAATTAATTTTTGGAAAGAACATTAATGACTCCAAGCACAGAAAAATGGTAAGTGATAAAAAGAGTAAGTGATAAAAAAGAGTATAACACTTACTTATCAAGAGAATGAGAATTTTTATATAAAATTTTTATATTGTAATTAATCTTTGGCTACCTAGCACTCCTCGTGTTAGGATTAGTTTTAGTAAATTAATTATTGTTAGTGACTTAGTTACTGTTAACGTTAGGTTAGGTTAGTGTTATTTAAAATTTGAAATAGCTGTTTTAAAAAACAAGATTATTTATGTATTAATAATTGATTATTATTGATATATGTTTGGTCTTTTTTTTTTCTAAGAAATTTTTTTACTTTATAATTGATTTATAACTTTATTAATTTAAAAAACAGAATTAAAAAAGAATTAGTTAATAATTTTCAGAAATTTTTTTAACTTACGTAAAATATTAGTTTCAGTAATTATTAATTTATATTTTAGTTTTGCTTAAAATATTTAATTAAATCTGAATTATTATAAAAAATATTTAAAGTAGAATTATTTAAAAATTATTTTAATTTTTTTAATTTACATAAAACATTAGTTTCAATTATTATTAATTCATGCTTTTAGTGATATTAGTTTAGTTTTGGTTGAAATATCTTTTAGTTAAATTTAAACTATTATTAGAAAATAGAATTAATTATATAGTTACGTTACTTTTATTACTATTAATTTTTAGGATAGATTTAATCTTGGTTTTATTTTGGAATGTGTTTTTAATAAAAAAAAATAGAATTATTAAATATATATTAATAATAAATTTTCGTTCATTTCAAATATTTTAAAAAAAAATATTTTAATTATTCAAATATGTTCTTTCTAATGCAGAGTTTAAATAGAGTGGAAGAACAACTGAGGGCGAGCAGGTTCTATTATGTTTCTCAAATTGGGAGGATCGTGTCTCATAGGCCGACTGTAGACGCACTCGTTGAAAGGTGGCGTCCGGAAACACACACGTTTCATCTTCCACATGGTGAGTGCACGATCATTTTGGAGGACGTCGCAATGATTCTTGGACTCTGAACTGATGGTTTGCCAGTGACTGGATCAACCGATCATAGTACAAGTGGGTTAGAAAACGAGTGCTTGGCCCAATCTGGTGTTGCTCCTGGGCCGAACGACCACAAAGGAAGCGGAATCAAGTTGGCATGGTTCCGCACCCTAAAGCGGCGCCAACATTTGACTGATCAAGTAAGTAAGGAAATTTATGTGAAATGTCACATGATGTGTCTATTTTGGTACGACGTTATTTAGTGACAAGTCTGGAATCTCTGTGCACTGGAAGTATTTGCCGTTGCTTCGTGACTTTTCTCAAATTCATAACTTTAGTTGGGGTTCTGCTTGCCTTGCGCACATGTATCGATCATTATGTCAGGCATCGAGATATGATTGCAAGGACATGGATGGTCCTCTGGCGTTCCTCCTTGTGTGGGCCTGGAAACGAATGTCGACAATAGGGCCTCTGCCGATGGATATTAGCTTTCCACTCGCTCGCAAGTAATATTTAACTAAGTTGACGATTTTGATTTTTTTCTGTATTAATTAGTTTCTAATATGAACATGATATGACTGGTGGAATGGTTATCAACCCACCACTGAGCACTATAAAAATTGGACAACCTCTGACGTCAGGAGAAGGTTGGATGATCTTCCTCTGGATAGGGTAAGTGTTTTGTTGCTAAGACCTTTTGTTATGTTGAATTAAATTGATTATTGGTGCACTTATACCTCTGCTATTTGATATGTTTTTTCAGTTTGTGTGGGACACATACAGTCCTAATCGGGTTGCGCCTTATGTTATTCTATTTGACATTAGCAACGGTGCAAATCTTTGGAGTGCAACTGTACTTTTAATATGTTTTGAGGCTGTGGAATGGCATCCGACTGACAGGATTAGAAGACAGTTTGGCTTTCATCAAGACCCCCCAGTCGAAGCTATGAAACTTGGAGCGTCCCATAACATAGTGTTGACAAGTCTAAAGAATAAGAACTGGGGCGTAGAACACGCAGTATGGATCTTACAATGGTTAAATAGTTCTATGTGTGTCTTGATAGGTGAACATGTCGATAACTATCAACCATCTGACCAGTACATGGACTGGTATATTGGTAAATTCGGTGATTACCTGCGGGTATCCGACCTTGCTGAGCAAGAGGAAGAAGGTCAACAAGAGCAACCACATAAGCAAGAACAACAACCTCAGCAAGAACAACCACCTCAACAACAAGGACCACCTCGGCAAGAACGACCACTGGTTTCACAGTCGTATGCATACGCTACCCATACCTACCATATCAATAGCCATATCCATACCCACCACAACATCCACACCCACAGTATTTACAGGAATATGCAAATCCTTCCACCCAACCTTTCATACAACCACCATACTCAACCATATCCACATTATCCACCCCCACCATACACACAGGAATATACACAACCTTTCACCCATCCACCATATGGTCAGCCATCTACTACGTGTGAGGCATACAGGCCGACACAGGCACCGCAAGGTTCATTGATACAGTTACTAGGCGCAATGGCACAGGATGAGGATCAATATAGCACATTAATTGGGTCTAGGGTCCCGAGTCATCTCAGTGGGTTAATGATTTATACTCTATCCAAGACCCTCTACAGGTGCCAGTGGCTGACGTTGTTTCCGAACGATTGTCTTTGGATGCGAGGCGTCAACCGCGGGTCTATTATGAGCATTCTAGGGCAAGAACTTTTATTAATTCAGTTAGGAGTGTCCACAGAGGGATTGGATGTCGCCAAAGTCCGGCACGAATTTCTATGCCTGAGGGTGACGAGGCAGAGAATGAGGATGCAGTTGATGAGACTCTTGGAGGTGAGGATATGGTTGATGAGACTCTTGCAGATGAGGATGAGGTTGATCAACCTGGTACAAGTGATGATGTTGTGGGTGACGATTCTGGTTCAGGTAATTTAATTGTTATTGTTGACTAGAATTGTATTTATCATTGATCTATATCGGTATTTGTGTTGGTATGTATTGAGCATGACTATATTTGTGTTATCCTACAGATGTCCAAGGTAAAAGTAAATGTTACAACTTTAGGGTTGATCCGGCCCGTAAGAGTCGATCTAGATGGAGCCCGTCATTGATTAAGAAGAGGGTAAAAAAGGGATGGTATAAGGTGGCCGAAACCGTTAAGAAAAGTATATTTAAATGAGTTAGCTTGGTTGTTTATGGTTTAGGGTCAGGGAATGTAATTTTATGTTATTGTTTTAATTCTGTACCCATTGTGTTGTTTTATTTAATTCTCTAAACAAAGCAAACTTGTAAATTAACTTAAGCAAAGTAAGTGTCACATGACTCAATACAAACATAAGGCTAGATAAAGTGTTAGATGCACCTCAAATGACAAACTACAATTGAACATAATACTACATATAATGACAGAAATGACTGAGATCACAAACTACAACTGAATATCATACTAAATAAGATGTTGGAAACAACTAAGGTCACAGACTACGAATTTGGAGCCGATCCACTAGCACTGGTTTCACCACAGCGCGGGCATCTGCTTCGGCTATGATCCTCACCGCCACAAAGCCTACAATGCCTAGGACCACGTAGATCACGAATATCCATCTCATTCAAGAAGCGAGTTTTCTTAGGATGACCTTTGGCCACTCGCTTGAGGTGGGGATTGGGTACGAGTCTTGGTCCTTGATGCACAAGCCATGTTGTTGGGTTTCCTAGTGGCCTGAATTGGGTCTTGTATACCTTTCAGATCTCACCCATCGTATAAACCTCGTGCACATACTATTTCCAATCCAGGTGCTGGTTTGCACAGTAGGCAAATACATGGCGACATAGAATTCGATCCACATGAAACTCACCACAATCACAATGCTGAAGGCGCAAGTTTACTGTAAACTCCAACCCACTTGGCATCTCGCGCACTTCAAAGACCTCGTTCTACCTATCAAATAGGTTAACTTGGATGTTTCCCGCTGAGTGCTGATTTGACAGAATTTTCTGAGTTGCATATTCAGAGAATAATTGTCCTTCACTTATACGAGCCACAGCCTCAGCTCTCTTCCTTGTGAACAATGCATTTAGCCTGTAAAAAGTTACCTTAACAAGGGCTGTGACCGGAAGATTGCGTGCCCCTTCAATACTCCATTAATGCACTCCACTAGGTTAGTTGTCATATGGCCCCAACGATGTCCACCATCATATGCCAAGGCATACTATTGTCGAGGGATCCGGTCTAACCACTGCTTGTAAGCCTCCCCCCGCTCACATAATCTCTGGTAACGCGTATCAAATTCACACATTGTTCTAGAATATCCAATGTTGACAATTAGCCTCTGCAGGAGTAGTGCCTTGAAACTCCTAAAAAAGTTGGATGCTATATGTTGGATGCAAAACATGTGAATAGCTCTCCGATATTCCCATGCTCCATTACTACGACCCACAGCCGAGATGATTGACTCGTGTCGATCAGAGATAAGGGCAACAACATCCCAATTAACTACATGTGTTCGCAAATGGCTAAGAAAAAAGTGACAAACATCAGCAGTCTCACCTTCGACTATGGCAAATGCAAGAGACACGATATTTCCATTGCCATCTTGTGATATTGCAACTAAAAGAGCTCCTTTATACTTTCCATACAAATGTGTGCCGTCAATATGAACCACTGGCTTGCAACTTCTGAATGCTTTAATGCATGGGTAGAAAGCCCAGAAGACTCGTGTTAGAATCCGGAGATCTTCAACTAACTCATCCCCTCGATAGCCATATGCAGTTTCATACTCAACAGCTGCTTATGGTTCTTTTGCAACCATTGCTTCAAACCATGTGGGCAAAGCTTCATATGAAGATTCCCACCCACCAAATATTTTCTCCACTACCTTTTTTTTGGCCAACCATGCTTTGCGATAACTTATCGTGTAGTTGAACTTCGATTGTACTTCAACAATAACAGATTTCACCTTTATGGACGAGTCAGCTTCAACTAATGGCTTTATTACTTCTGCAATTATTTCAGAGTCCAATTTAGCATGATCCTGAGATATGGTACTTCTGGTGCACGTGTGACTACCATTGTACCTCCTTATCACCCAACAACACTGTCTTTTCATAAGACTAACTCTGATAAGCCAATCACAACTTGTTTCGTATTGTACACATTTAGCATAGAATGTTGTTGGTTCTGATTCATATGCCCTGTAATCAAATCCTCTTCGAATGGTATACTCTTTAATTAATGCAATAACAGCCTCTCTAGAGTTAAACTCCATTCCAACGGCAAATTCACTGGCAGCTACAACAGCTGGGGCTACACCAATAATAAAACAAAAATAAATATAAATAATATTCTAATAATAATAATAATAATAATAATAATAATAATAATAATAATAATAATAATAATAATAATAATAATGAGAACAATAAATAGTAATAACAATTTAAAAAATAAAAATAATACTAATGTAAAAGCAAAACAAATAATAATATTACTAATATTAAAAAATGTAAATAACAACAACAACAACAAAATTACCCGTATTGACGTATTCAGGAAATTCTGGTGCATGCATGACATCAAGATTCAAAGCATGCATAAAAGATGGCTCTCCATATGAATGTTGTCCGGTTAGTGCATTTGCAACATCAGCCACATCTCTTTCAACCATTATCTCATCTTCCTCTATATCTTCAGTTGGACCAACAACTTCATAATTACCTTCAAACTTTTCATCACTTTCAGTATTATAACCCACCCAGTCTATGTTGGGTTCTGGAAAGTCAACATCATCGATTTTTTCGAACTCAACATACAACTCGATAAGTGAGGCCTGTGCTCTAGTTTGATGATAGGTAAAAAATATTCTTTGCATACTAGCTTCATCAGTCACATGCATTATTTGAAATTGGCCGAAACCACCAAATACTAGCACAGGCTGCCTATACAGAATATTTATGACTCTTTTTTTGCACTTGATGATCTACACTTTGAGAAAGTATACTCTTAAGTGCTTCATATGTTAATGAAAGAGGAACAACAATAACACATGGATTCTCACATAAAAAACTCACACCTTCATATGTATGAGATCAAATCTGACCATTGTAATATATTTTTAAACTAATATAACCCTCCATTTTATACACTCATCGCACTCACAAATTTTTTTCACTCTCTCAAACTGAGAACATTTTGTAGAACAAAGCTCTCATTACTTCACTTAAACTTTAGTCTCATACTCCATTTTTACGTTTTAACACAATCCAGAACTTCTTTTATAGTTACTTTTATATTTTTTTATTTCCTCCAGCACAAAACGTCGCTGACGTTTTCACAAAACGTCACTAACATTTTTACTTTTTTAGCAATACATCAACGATGTTTTGACCAAAAAATATTTTAAAAATATATCTTCTAGCAAAACGTCACTGACGTTTTCCTCTATGACAATTAAAAAATAAATCCATATACAATACGTCGCTGACGTTTTGCCTATAATAAAATAAAAAAAATTCACACAATACGTCGCTGACGTTTTCTTCATGCAAAATTTCAAAAAAAAATTTTATTCAATTCATCGACGCCGTTTTGCTTTGTTTATTAAAAAAAAAAAGTCACCCTCCCACAAAACGTTAAAGACGTTTTGTTTCTTTCAAAAATTTGAAGCAGGCCCATAGCAGAGTAATACACAATACCAACCAAATATCATTGAATAACACACGTTAGTTTATAATATACTAAAAACTATGCCTCCAAAATACGTAAATTTACTTAATTATCTTTGATAATTTATTTATACTATAGGTCTTTTGGTATTTTCACATGTTACATATATATACAGAAAGATAAAAACCCTAACCAAATTTGTACACTACTCTGCCGACACCTATTCTCTTCATTGCGCTATCCCATTTCTTACTAGTCACTACTGCGACACCACACATCAGCAGCCATCTCCCTTCATATCATGACCTGTCTATGTTCCATCGCTCGCGTCTTGCCGTTATGTTGTCCCCTTGTCTAGCGTTCGTCACCGTCGTCCCTTTCGTTTGCATCCTATCTCTGTTCTGCCGCTTGCGTGCCATTGTTGTGCCAACTCCTTCACTTGCGTTCATTGCCGCTCTGATCTACTGCTCATGTCTCGTCATTGTGCCGCCCCATTCACTTGCGTTCGTTGTTGCCACTGGTTGTCTCTCCTCCTCCTCCTCCATTGAATTTGATGTAAGTTTGTTTGATTCTCTATTTCTGTTTGTGTTCCTGTTTGATTCTTCCTGTTTTCTATTCCTGTTCTTCTTTAATTTTCTGGCATAGTGACTGAATGTTGTGTTTATTTACTGATCTGATGTGAGTTTATTTGAATTTTTTGTGTGAATATTTGTTGAATTTGTTTAATTATTTTTGTTGGATATTTCCTATTTGATTTTCTTCTTGTTTCTGTTTGCTGAATTTCTTTAATTGTTTTTATTTGTGTGAATCTATTGCACTACGTTTATTACATTTTGCTGTGGGTTGTTTTCCTATATTTTTGTTGTTCTTGTTATGAGACAATTCTTGCTATTTTGTATAGGATGAATGAGAGACGGGAAATAGGTCCCGCGTGGACTGTGAAGAATGCGAGGTATGTGAATGAGGGCAAATATTCCCCTATGGTAGGGATCAGGAGGTGGGGACGAGGACAAGATGAGGATCATGAGGAGGGGACGAGGACAAGATGAGGATCAGGGTTCGAGGACAGGGAACAGGGAGGCATTGCCCACCCCGCCCTACTTAGTTAGCATCCCTACGGCTTGGCTGAAGAACAGTCTAACCCTACAAAAAAAATCCTACTTAGATCACGTCTCTAAAAATTTGAAGAGAAAGTGTAGGAAACTAATTAGAGTACTAGCTAACTCTACCAACTGCAATGTATACCACAACAAAAAGGTCCAATACATAAAAAAATCCATAACATTACTTAAACCTAATCCTAATTTGATTTCTCACTATTATTCATTTTGAAAATTAAAAAAAAAAAGAGAAAAGGACAAATAGGTCCTTAACCTTTTGATTCGCGTACATTTAAATCCTTGAGGATTTGAAAATATATTTAAATTGCTAACCTTTTTAAAACTTGGACATATTGATCCCTCGTGTTCACTTGGGTCTGTCAGACCCAATGAAAAAATTAAACGTGACTCCCGTTGTACTGACTTGATTGATACAGATGCATACGTTGGAGAGTCATTAAAATGGGACAAATTAGATCCAGGGATTGATATGTCTAGATTTTGAAGAGATTAGAGACTTAAATGTCCGCATACCAAAAAGTCAGGGATCTATTTATCATTTTCTCTAAAAAAAACAACTGCATGCCCCACCTTCTCCTCCCACTCCTACTCACGTTGTTTATGATGTCGTCTTCCTCTCCCGCTCCACTCACGTCGTTGTGCCGCCCCCACATATAGTGTCGACCCCGCCGCCTCCTCCACCGCAATTGTTATCTGCATGACGCTGGTGATCCTCTTCGCTGCGACGCGTAATCTACATGCGACATCTTCTACGGAGTGGCTTGTTCTTCTCTGTTGTGCTTTGTTCGCGAGTCCCGTCCACCCAAAGTCGTCGATGTAGGTGCTTTTTCGCGCCACCGTTCTCCATGCAGACGATCATCATCACCGCAACGCGCAGCGATGCATGTGGCGTGATCGGACTCTCCAAAGAACTCATTTGCTGCTGATTGCAAACGCATATAATGAGAAGGTAAATGTGGGATGTTTTTTTTGTTAAGATTTGGATGTTTCTTTTATTAAACTAACTATGAGATATTTTCTTTAACTTGGGTTTTTTTTATTAAATTTGGAATTTTTTTTGTTACATTTGGAATTTTCTTTTTGTGAAACTTAGAATGCTTCTATTGATAAAGTTGGAATGTTTCTTTTGTTAAATCATGATTTTTTTCTTTTGTTCAAATTCAAATATTTCTTTTTTAGATTAACTATGAAATATTTCTTCTGTTTAACTTGAGATGTTTCTTTTATTAAATTTGGGATATTTTTTTTGTTACACATAGAATGTTTCTTTAGTATAACTTGGAGTGTTTTTATTGTAAAATTGGGATATTTCTTTTATTAAATTTTGGAGGGTTTTTTTTTCTTAAACTTAAAAATTTTTTTTGGTTCGATACGGGTTGCCCCACACGGCCCACAAAGAAGTTATGGCGGAGGGTACAATAATAGCGTGACAGACGACTAAAGATAAGGTACCGATGACGCGATGAAAGGAAATGAGATGAGACTTTACGTTGACGAAGCGGTTGTATTTCGTTAATTCTAATTTGGTGGTGATAATTCTAATTTTTTAAAATTTTATTTTTTAATAATTTTAAAAAGTTGTTGAAATTGACTGATAGCCTAATCGATTACCTAACGAAATTAAAATTTGAAACGTATGCTCATTGGTATTATGTGTCTCTCTTGGAATTTAACCCACCAACAACCCATAAATTGTGGGGGGGGGGAGACAATACTTTCCCTCTCCAAGATATCAATCTGAATTCTAATCTTTACATTTTTTTATACTCATATTGATTTGAATGTTACAGTTTCTTATAAATATCTCCACCAACTAGTTCGAAGCCCTAGTATTTGGAAGAAGTTTCCTTCTCCCTTATAAAGAGTTCGACCAAGTAATCCATTATTGAACAGTTAGTTATCGTTAACTTAACCATGGGACCCTTAAACAAGTCTCATTATGCTGTTACCTCTGCAAGGAGTACAAATGTATACCCAGTAACAAATTAACCATTAGATGCACAATCATGGATGAAATTTGTTTCGTTATATATATGCTATGATACACGCCGAGCAACTTTTAATAAAAAGTACATATTGTTTTTGTAAATATCATTCATCTTCTTAATATTTGAACTAAATTTTAAAATTATTCCTAATATTTTAAATATTTTATTTAAATTCTTAATATTTTAAAATTGTTATAATATTATTCTACTATAAATTCTATTAATAATTATGTAACGAAAATACACACGTTCACGACTTCACGTTATAATTCATTGTGCAAAAACTAGTCTCATATTACTATTAATAAAATAAATAAATAAATAGGAAAAAAAAACCATTTGTACCCATAAACTTTACGAACGCTGACGAAAGTACCCATTAAAAAAGGAAACTAATGTTGTATTCATCAAAGATGGATTCTGTACGACAAAAATATCCAAATTCTAAATTTATGTTGACTTTTTAATAAAATTCCAAAATTACCCCACCATTATCTTCAACCTCCCCTCTCTTCTTTTCCAAATCTCAAACACCTCCATTGTCACTACCTTAACCACCTTCTATTCTCTACTACTCTACTAACCACCACTGCCGTCATCTTTCTACACTGACGATGACAAAGACAACAACAAGACAGCCAGACAATTCATCCGTTCCCACGCAACGCTAGATGGAGAAGCTCCGGAAGTGAGACTGAATCGAGATCCAGCGCGCAAGGTCCTGTGGTGCGATTCAACTCCTCCTAAGTCCACTTCAAGCTCATAGACTCCATGGAAAAAGGTCCTATATTTACAACAGTACAAATTACAAATTTATTATATAATTAACTCTCACTCTCCCAAATCACCACCATCATGTGCAAGATTCCTGTGTTACTCACATGCGACCCCATCAAAGCGATCTTGCCAAAGTTTCAATTTTTAGCATCCAAAGGTGCTTCTCCTTCTGACATTGTATTGAAAGTGATGGAGGAAGGGTGGTGATGGTAGTGGCGGTAATACAGTGTTGATAGGATTTGAGATTGGAGAAGTGATGATGAGAAATAAAATTAAAAGTTAGAGTGAAGTTGTTGTTGCTGTGACAGTGGAGAAGGAGGAAGATGAGGCTGACGGTTGGTGACGGTGGCGGTGATGATAGTGTTGGTGAAGGAGGTGGTAAAATTGATGAAAAGAATAAAGAGAGGGTTGAAATTTACTGAAAGGGGTATTGAGATTATGGTTAGAAAAATGGTAATTTGGGGTTTTTAGGTATCAAGATTAGGGTGTTTAGGCAATGGAAGTGTTTGAGATTTGGGAAAGAAGAGAGGAGGGATTGAAGATAATGGTGGAGGTAATTCTGGAATTTTATTAAAAAATCAACATAAATTTAGGATTTGGGTATTTTTGTCATACGGAATCCATCTTTGATGGATACAACATTAGTTTCCTTCTTTAATGGGTACTTTTGTCAGCGTTCGTAAAGTTCATGGGTACAAATGGTTGTTTTTTCTAAATAAATAACACTAGCGTGTGTATGCAGTAGGAGAGCCAAAAATTTTATATAAAAGAAGCCAAAATTAAACGTAAAATAAATTAAAATATAATAAAAAATTAATAAATTATTATTTATAATATTTATGTCAAGTGAATAATTATATTATATAAAAGTTACATTCAAAAACATATTTTAAGATTTTAGTATTTATAAACTTTTTGTTAATATTTTATACCATTAAAATAATTAGTTATTATTTCTGAAGTGAATTTTAAACTAATATTTTATATATATACAATGATATAATTTGATTTGTATTTCATCTTTGTTTAAAATATTTTATTTTAATAATTTTCATATCTACAAAAATACATTCAATAGTTAATTATAATATGTTGTAATATGAAGAAAAATAATAATTTTTTTATGAAAAATGCATAAAAAAACATGAAAGGATAAAACAATAAATAATAATTTTAATTTGTTTAGATCATCTTAATTTTTAAATAGGCTAATTTATTATTTTTATGCAGTCTATATTTATTATAAACTTATTATATATTCATACATAATACAGTTATTTTATATATTATTATTATTAGTTTAAAAACATCATTTGTTATTGATATATTGTAATACACATGATACATAATAAATTATTTAAACATAATTTTTTTATGTATAATATTCTAATATATACTAAATAACTAACAATATTATATATATATATATATATATATATATATATATATATATATATATATATATATATATATATATAAGATCCGCCACGTACTAAGCATGTGAAGGAACGAAAAGTAATTAGAATTTTCAATTTTGTATTGCTAATATTATTTTTCTTTTATTTATTTAATTTTTTATTTTTTCATTGAGATCAATTTGCCAGGGTGGATTATAACATCCACATGTGCATCTTCATTACAGAATTGCAAATAGAGTTAATGGTGGAATAATATTGTAATAATTTTAAAATATTAATTAAATATTTAAATAACACGTTTAAAACATTAAAGTCAAAGATAACTTTAAAATTTGGCTTAAACTTTGAGAAAAAATAACATACTTTAGTATAATTTTTTATAATAGAAAATCAAATAAAAATGTCATATTTAATATATATACTTTTTGTGATAAGTATTGTTTTGGTCTCTAACGTTGATGGTCAGAATCGAAATCGTCCTCAACGTAATTTTTTATTTAGAATCATCCTTAATATTTTTTTTTGTATTAAAATCGTCCTTTTAATTTTTTCTGGACAAAAATGTCCTCCACCAGACCACCACCACCAGCACCTTTACCTCCACCACCACCACCACCACCTTTATCTCCACCACCAAGAAAAACAACATCAATAAAATCAACACAAATTCAACAAATTCATGAATCAGAAATTCAACAAATTAACACAAATTTAACAAATTCAATAACCAAATGGGGCGGAGCTACCTATAAAGAAAGGGGGCAATTGCCCCCCTAATTTTAATTTTTTACATGTAAATTATATGTAAATTTCAGTTTAGCCCCCTTAAAATTTTATTTTAATTTTATTTTATTGTGTAAATATTTTTGGCCCCCTCTAATATTGTATCTAGCTCCGCTCCTGAACCAAATAAACACACAACAACAATAAAATCAGAAAACAACAAATCAAAATCAGAAGCAGAGACAGTCACAAAAGCAGAAGCAGAAACTTAAGTAGAAGTAGAAACTCAAGCAGAAGCAGATGCAGAAGAAAAAGAAGCAAATGCAGAAGCCGAAGCAGCAGAAGAAGAAGCAGAAGAAGAAGCAAATTCAGAAGAAAAAGCATATGCAGAACCACCGACGCTTGGCCACCCATCACCAGCGACGGCGACGGAGCGTGCGAGGACCGGCGACGCACTCCACCCTCGGATCCCTCTCTCTCCTCGGCCACCCATCACCCGCGGACCGGCGACGAAGCGTGCACGGACCAGCTTAGCCTCGGATCCCTCTCTCTCTCCTTTGCGCGCCGCCCTCCTCGCGTCGGGCTCCTCTTCTCGGCAATGCATTCCACAGCGGCAGAAGCATGCATGAACGGTCCTCCCCTCCACCGGCGCTCCCTCTCTCTTTCCCCTCTTCTTTTCTCCCCCATCATAGCCCCTCTCCTTTCTTCTTTCTTTCGGCGACGGCGACGACAGCTCCAAGTTTCGCCGGCGCCGTCCCCTCCCCCCTTCCCCCTCTTCCTTTCCCCTTTCTCCTCTTCCTTCCCTCCCCCGTTTGCGTTTCCTTTCGCCCCTCCCCCCGAAACACGTTTCCTTCCCCTTTTATAATTTTTTTATCAAAGTAGGGGTATTTTAGGAATAAAATTAATAAATTTATTAAAAATGACGATTTTAATACGAAAAAAAACGTTAAGGATGATTCTAAATAAAAAAATTTACGTTGAAACAGTTTTAATTTTGACCCTCAACGTTAGGAATCAAAACAATATTTATCCCATACTTTTTCATAAACTTAATTATAATTTTTATTTCACTCTTCACACAACCCTATTTTATGCAACAAAGAAATTTCCGAATTTGATATAGGCAATTAGACATCACTTCAACTAAAGAGAGACAAGCAACATAAACGCATTGAATAACATGCCTTTCCGACATCCTTATAACATATATATATACCATTAAAATGTATTTATATTTTTTTAAGTTTCTATTTATTTATTTTTTTCCCTAATCATCATGCAACTAAAACGCTATAAGTAGGGACATTTGTATTTTTTTAAATGACCCAAAATATTTTAAATAAATTACAAAATTTTAGAGATTGAATTTCATTCTTACTTTTTACATGCATATTTTAAAGAATTGTTCAAATATTATTATAAAAATTTAGATTAAATGTACAAACAATTTATCAAATACAAGAGTAGTTTAAAAAATTATGTTTTTTAATTATTTTATCACATTTTAAAATATATTTTTATGGTTTTAATTTTTTTTGAAATAATTTTATCACAAAAAATAAAATTTTGGGAGGCACTTTTAATACTTTATCTAAATCATTCTTTAAGTTTGGTTTGGTAAATTTTTTTGAAAAGATACTTACATTTTTCAAAAATATTTCATTTTGCAAAAACTATATGTTTGTGCTTGTGCTTGTGCTTACAACTTTTAAAAAATAAGATTATTTTTAAAAATATATAAAGTAAAAATATTTTAAAATTAGTTTGCACATATCAAAATTAAAAGTTTAATATAACTCCATACATTAATTAATTTAAAATTTAAAATTTATATTTATATCAATTATAATATTTTTAAATTTTAAAAATTATTTTATCAAATATAATTATTATTATATTTATTAAAAATTATTTTTAATTTAATTTAATAAATATAAATACTATAACTTTTAAAATACTATATTTTAAAATTAACTTTTATAAATTATTTTTAAAAAATAAAAATTTTATCAAACTAAATCTAATACTAATATGTTGCAATATAACTAATGTTGCGGTAAATGGTTATTTATTATCGATGAAATAAAGTATAACTAGCTGACTAAGAGCCAATCAATATACGTGTGATCCTTGTACAAATTTAACCCCATCACACAAACAAATAAATATGTAATAAATACACATTTCATTGTCAAAAATATTTGAAAGATAATAAAATTCAATCTAAATAAATTTAAAGTTATTTTATTTTATATTTATTAATTATCTCTAAAATTAATATATAAAATTCATTATAATAAATATATAATTTTAAACATTATACATATATAAAATTATAAATATTAAATTAAATAAAATAATTTTAAATTACGATCTCTTTAATATTATTTTTTAGTCAAATATGATATAATATTGTTAAAAGATGACATTCATGATGATGCATGGATGAAAAACACTCACAAAATTTTATATACAAAATAATAATGCAATTGGATTTCATTGCATACCTAATTCCAATTTTTTTATGGCATCGTTGAAAATTAGAACATGGCAAACAAAAACACGTGCTTTTTCCGTCCATTTTCCTTTTGACTACTACTTTCTCACAGATCAAAAGCATGTTTATTGTGGTGCGAATCAAGAAAATGACAAACAACACAACCATACTTAATGTAAATTTTATTAGCCTTTCCGTTGAAGGTGCGATGGGAATAGCTAAAAAGATGTACTTCAATAGATGTAGCAGAAAAGAGAAAGAAAATTAAAGAACTGATTTAACGTAATGGCAAAAATTCTATGCCATTTACTGTACTACTATATATACCTAAATTTCAAATCGCTATTCAATTTAGTATTCGATTTTTAAAATTCGAAAAATTGCATCTTCGTTAGTTTTTTACGGAAGTGCTGTCTAAACGTTAATGATGTGACATTTCAACTGTATGCTGATGTGTATCAAACTTGAATTTGATTCAAATTGGTACTTGAAATTGCTTAATAATATCCAAATTAATCCATTTTTAATTATAAAACCCTAATCCCCAAATTATTGTCTTCTCTTCTTCGATCTCTCTGCTGTCTTCTTCTCTTCTTCGTTCTTTCCGCTATCTTCCAGTTCATATTCATCCTGAACTAAAATATCAGTACACTTACCTAAAAATTATTTAATTATAAGTTAATGTGGTTGGATTAATTTTAAGTTCAACACAAATTTAAATTATATGTATCCTTGCAGTTCGTCCATTAAACTAAAATATATTTTTCACTTTTAAGAAGGTAACCATTGTCATCATTTTCAAGGTCTTAACATCACTTTTTAAGTTTGTCATTTTTCAATTGAACTCATGCAAAATTTTGTGTGAAATAGGTGTTGGACAAACTGGTTCTTCACCTCCATCAACCCAACAAAAAAAATTACAATAGATTCTATACTACAAAGTAAAAAACGCAGGTGAATCCAAACTCAAAGTGAAACTATCTTAACATTTTCTTTAAAGCCATAATTTTACCTCATAGTTTGAACAACCATAAAATAGTCTATCAAGATTCTCTGTCGTCGTTGAGTACTTCATCACCATCCGAAGTCTGTAATTACAGAAAACGGCGTTCTTACCTCCCCCTGTTGCACATTCTTTTGCTGCCATAAGGTCTCCCTATAGAGTTAGTTGTTCCTACTTGAGCTACTTTAGCTTCTCTCCCCACCACCCATCATCACTCATGCGGACGAGAAAACAAGATGAACTGGAAGATAGTAGAGAGGTCGAAGAAGAGAAGAAGATAGCGGAGAGATTGAATAAGAGAAGAAGATAGCAGAAAGATCGAAGAAGAGAAGACAATAATTTGAGGATTAGGGTTTTATAATTGAAAATGGACTAATTTGGATATTATTAAGCAATTTCAGGTACCAATTTGAATCAAATTCAAGTTTGGTACACATCAGCATACAGCTAGAATGCCACATCATCAACATTTAGTCGACACTTTTACAAGAGACTAACGGAGATGTACTTTTTCAAATTTCAGGAATTTAATTGGTTATTTTAAAAAATCGAGGACTAAATTAAATAGCAATTTGAAATTTAAGAACCATTTTAAGCATTTATTATATATATATATATATATATATATATATATATATATATATATATATATATATATAAAAGTACTAGTATACTTACACCGAATAAATTTAGCTAATTCAGCTCAGACTGTTGGATTATACTATTACAATGCTGATTATTATTACTAGATACTCGATAGATGTCACCTAACTGCTTAACTATCTATCCAAAAGAGAATAAATTAGTTAATGCTGTCTGAAATTCTGTCCAAAGCTTATATGTCTAGTAATAACACATTTTCTCAAATTAGGATATCAAATATCTTAGAGTCTTAACTTACCAACAAATGTAGAAAATGTCCTTGGAGCTAAAGGTTTGGTCAACAAATTTGTAATCTATTCATATGTTGATATAGGCATTAGGTGAATCAACTTCTCTAGTAATTTGCTGTTTCTAACAGTATGATAATTTACTTCAATGTGTTTAGTTTTCTCACGGAACACAATGTTAGTTGCTATATAAATTATTGTTTGGTTACTGTAGTAAAGATTAATAGGCTCACTAATAGTAATAAGCAACTACGCACAGCAAACAATTATCACAACAATAAAGGAAATAAGAATGTATAAGTTAGGGTAAGAAACAATAAAACAGTAAAAGCAGCCTTAAACACTGGAAGCCCTGCACTAAGAATTTGTAAGCATTATCAATGGCTACCTTTCATCCACTAGCAATTTCCTTTTAACTAACTATGACTCGGCACTAGCTAAATATCACCTGTGACGCACAACACTTACACTCTATAGTCTTTTATCTACACAGGTGATTTTTTCACTCTCTTACTAATTAGATCATCCTTTTTGTTGGATTTCTCTGGTCCATTTTCTTTATCTTCTTGGGCCTCGCTATTGACTATGTTTGTATCAATCACTCTCCCCATTACAATAATCTTGTTCTCAAGGTCTTCAGTAGGATGTATTTTCACCAACTCAACCCAACTCACCCAAGTAACCTCCTCCCAAGGTGTCCTTGCCATTCGACCAATACTTGAACGTCTTGAGAGTCATTGTCAAGTTACTAATTTCTACTGTCAATGATTGCTGCTGAAACAGGTTCAAAGGGAGGAGAAAGTGGAAGTTATGCAACAGTATCTGTTAGCATAGGATCCCCTTTGAGGATTGATAAACTACAATTTTATGGTTTATCTTGTATTGAATTTGGTGAATTTTATCAACTTTTCCCACATTTATTTACTGAAATAGTATGGTTTTGTAAATTCTCTCTAATTTGTGCTTAAGAGTGAAAACATGCTTTTTAGACTTTAAAATTACTAAATTTAATTTACTTTAATTCCATTTGATGCCTTGATATATTTGTTTGAGTGATTTAAGGTTTTGAAGACAATAATGGCTTGAAAGAAATGGGAAAAAAAAAAGCTTGCAAAGTGGAGAATTCATGAAGAAATGAGAATTTGCATAATTCATGGCGACGCGTATACGTGGCCCATGCGTACGCGTGGAAGGGAACTCTGGCAAGCGACGTGTATATGTGGCCGACGCATACGCGTGACAAGCGGCACGTGAGCTCATTAATTGCAACACGTGGGTCGCGATTTCAGGGCTTTCCAAGCCCAATCCAAGTCATTTCTGAAACTATTTCAAGCCAAATTGAAGTGGAAACAAGGGAGAGCAATTAGGGGTAGAGTAGAAACATGCTTTAGGTCATATTTTAGAGAGAGAAGCTCTCTCTTCTCTCTAGAATTAGGGTAGAATTATGTTAGATTTCCCTTAGATTTAGGTTTAATTCTTATTTTCATTTACTTTTCCTTGCAATTTATTGTTCTTGCATCTTTGTTCCTTTAGTTCTACTTGTTATTTTCTTTTATTTGTTGCCTTTATGTTCATGCACTCTTGTAACTTTTAATTTCATTTAATATAATTTACGTTTTATGTTTCTTCTTGTTTAATTTAATTGTTATTATTGTTTTCTTGCAATTGGTAGTTGTTATATTTTATATTTCTTATTGATTTACCACTACACCACATCCGGCAAATATCAGCGGTTATGCAGTCGACTTGTAGTGGTTTTTAACCGCTGCAGAACGGATAGCAGCGATTAATAACCCGCTGGAAGATAGTGTGCGGCTAAACCTTTAGCAGCGGTTAATAGTAACCGCTGGTATAACCGCTGCTAAATGGTATTTTACGGCGACATAGTTTTGCGGCGGTTCTAACCGCTACTAAAACGTGAATAGGGCTGCTTGTAGATGGCTGCAGTTGTTAACCGCTGCAAAATGCCATCTGTTGAAAAGCTGTGTTAAAACATAGTGGCGGATATGTAACCGCTGCCAAATGTAGAGTTATAGTTTTTTTTTTTTAAATCCGAATTTATAATAATATATTCCAATTCTTTAATTCCTTATACGTTCTTCCACTAAGTTGCTTTAATTTATTAAAAGAACCAACAACCAATCAAACTAAAACACACAAAACAGAACAAACATATATATGCAAAAGTCAATCATTATAATAGTAATTTGAATTCAGTGCATCGATGTCTATAAACTACAAATAAATATCTCAAAAGTCATTAGGACAGTGAATAGTTAAAAAGTATTCAGATTTCAAGATTTATCATTCAGATCATTAGTGCCAGCACATCATCTTGCATGGGATGAGGTCGGTGCACTTCCCAAATAATCCAGATCTGGAGCTATTTCAGGTGGCAAATTACCTCCTTGTTGCTGGATTATGTATCTTAACAAATTTTTCATTGTCTGTCTTTTTGCCTTCTCTTCTGCTGCCTCTACCTCCATTCTCTGTCTCTTTGCCTTTTCCTCTGTTGTCGCTGCCTTGACTTCTGCTGCCTCCGCCTTAAGTTTTACAATCTTCATCTGATACTCCTCAATCTGCACACCGGAGTTAGACTGCTGTGGAATATTACGAAAATATTGAGTGGGACATGGACCGAAACCTAGTCCACAAACTCGTCCTGGGTGCTCCTTTCCAAACACTTGTGCAAGGGAATCATTTTGTGAAAGCTCCTTACTAGAGGCGTCTTGGCCCTCAATATGTTCAATTGCTTCCTGGAGACATGTGAGATTCGGATTTACACTAATTTAAATTCAATGGTATTAATTCAAAAAGAAATTTGAAAAATTAAAGAACATGATTTATCCCAACAACATGGTCCATGTCTCATGGTCCATGTCTCTCCTCTACTAATAGGCCTTCCCTGTCGTTGCTCCTATAACATTCATCAAGACACAATCATATAACAAACAACGCTATATTACCAAAAACAAGTCAAAATTTTGAAACTGAATTTAAATTGATTACTTCTTCGTGTCTCTTTCTTGTCATTGTTTTAGAACCTCCAGTATGTGTATACAGTTACTTTGAACGTTTGTGACATTTTTGCTACACTTCTCTTACGAACAAAAAGACAAACATAAATGTTAACGGGATAAATTAATACAATGTTAATGGTCTATAACATAGCCATGTACAATTTGAGGAAACACAAAAAAGCATAAGGTGAAGATATTTTGGGTAAAAGTTTTTCCGCTATCACAATAAATTCAGCATATTTAGTAGTAATTCATGACGGTTTAAAATTGAATACAATCAACTCAATATTTGTTACATGTGTGTCCTCCTTCAACTGATATTCAAGAAACCATTTCCAGTGATTTCCATCTATTCCTGGTGGTTTACGATTGACATTTTCCTCAAAAGTCAGTTCTTTGTCATAAACCTTATGGAACAAAAGATTTCTTGTGTTCCTCCAGGATCTTCCTATTCTTTGTATAATTTTTCGCTTTATTCTTCCTCTTCCATCGTCCTCATAGTGAAAGACTCGCTACAAATAGTTCAGATCATAAGATAACACAATGTGCGTGATAAAGATCTTCTATCAGTGCTTTCAAACCGTCATTGTAACCACTTAACTTTAACTCCACATCCATACTACATCACAGAACTTTATACACGAGTGATCAAATCAACACACAAGCAAATAGATTGAGAGCTTTCCACCATGAAAACTTTATCTAAAAGGCTAAGTTCAAAGAGCAAGTTTCACAACCAATATAACCATATAAAGAGCAAGAATCACAACCAATATAAGCATGCCTAATCACATAAGGCCACGTAACTTGGTCCACATAAAGATTAACAAGAGATTATCATACAGACAACAAATCATAGTAGGTGGACCTTGATCATGAACTTTAAGAATAAAGAGACCCTTGACAAAGATGGCTCAATATTGAGTATTTGTTTTTCAGTAATCAAAGTTAGCTGGGAACAAGCGCATGAAAGCCACTCTTACCCTCTATATTCCCTCCTAACATACATCGTATCAGTAACAGGATCAAATCAAACCTTGATGGACCGCTCACCTGATCATGCATGCCACAAAAATCATACATGCCACAAAAATTTCCAATAATGATAATGGAAAAATCACCTTTAAGGTATGAGAAGAATCCCCCTTGCTGGACCAGCTTAGTAGTGATCAAGTATATATCACTTCATTAAATAATGGTATTAGTTACTAATACAATCTGTTAAAACTTTTTGGTAAAGGAACCCATCAAATCCTATTAAAGGAATGAAGCTGAATCTCTTCTACAATAGCTTTCTACAGGCAGGGACAAAAATAACAAAGTTGAAAGGTGAAGGGATTTTTGGTCAGGAGGGTTGAGGAGGAGTGGACTAAAAGTTAACAGAAAGAAAACATATAATAATTAACCATCTGAAACAGACTTACAAATTATCAGAAGACACATCATTAGACATGAACAATTCTCGGCAACAAAATTCAAAGTAGTGAACAAAAATAAACCCAACATGCATTATCCTTCTCTAATTTACCAGACAAAAACAAAAAAAATAGAAAAACAAAGAAATCCACCTACTGACGGAGAATAGCAGAATAGGAAAACAGCATAACTAGAGCTAGTCAATAATCAAATAATCTCTCAACAAAAAACAAAAACCACAAAACATTCAAATTTTCAAAGTTAGGAGGGTAACGGATTCCACTTGTGCAAATGTGTTCCATATTTATTTTCTTCTGATATTTTGATTTAACCAAAATGAATAAATAATAGCTAGTCACTCTCTAATTGTTTACTATAAAAGCAGCTTTCACAATCTCATGAGGTTTAAAAGTTTTATTATTATTATTGTTATTATTATTATTATAATTTTTAGTTACATTGCTATACACGAAGGACCGGATGATTTGGAACTAAGCTATATAATAACGTAGTGCAATTTACACTAAACAAAAAAGTCCTTATATATATTGATATTCTCTAAGAATTTGTATGGTCGATATCATGGGTGTGCGTCTTAATCTTTCCCTTGTACTGTTCATTTAAGAGAAAAAAAGAAGCATTTTACACTTGAAAAACGGTTGAACGACCCAAAAAAACTTCAAGCATTGGTAACGCCTTACTTTATCAACAAACTTAAAAATTACCTTAACCTGGTCAAATGCATGCTCCTTGAAAGCCTTGTTCATTCTCTTCCAACTAGTTTCACAAATTGGTAACTGTTGAAAATCAACCCCCAAAGTCCCCAAGAACCCGCTCAATAGGCCGGCTGCCTGACCAACTTGTTGCAACTCTCTGTTATGTTGGAGTACGATCTTCCTTCTAGGAGGAAGTGCTAATGCCTCCTTAACAGTCAGCTCCATACAAGAAGTCACACCGTTTTCTAATAGAGGAAAAAAACTTTAAACGTTAGTTTACTAAGAGAATTAGAATGCAAGGAGAAGAGTAATTACAGTTTCTAAGAAACAAGCAAAAAAAATACCGATGACATCAACTTCCCAAAAATCGGTGTCCTTTTTTTCGTTGTTGGCATTGCCTTGACGTTCAACTTTATGCGCAGCAAACAAGTCGTCGACATGGTCATCGAACGACTCGACCTCATCCGCCTCCGGGTCATAGTCTTCATCTTCTGAATAGTCAACTGCAACTTCATATAAATCCGGATGCTCTGTGCGTGTTGCAGGAGCTCGAGTGTCCCCCATGTCACTTGACGGAGCCAGCCGCGTTTCATTACGCGGTGGTCGAAACGGTACAGTGTTAACACAAGATTATCGAGCACCGTTTCCGGAATACGGAGGTGGAGGCGCTCTAGCACGTCGCTCTGCACTTGAAGTATTTGCTCTCGTATCCTTCGTTCCATCCATGTGCTAAAAACAAAGTAGTTAGTACATCAACTAAATTCTTTCAGTATTCCCACAAATGATATTGAATAAAAGTCTATCCTAAAAGGCAAAGCAACATTTGAAATAAGTGTTGCATTACTTAACTCACCAGAGTAGCGTGGGTTTGACTATCAGGGGCAGTAACAGTTCCGGCTGCAGTACTAATAGTGTATCGATGTTTCCTAAGCATTTGATTAATCCTTTACACAACATAAGGTCATTAGACAATTAGCAAGAGAACGACAATGTAAAAATCAATAATACACAAAACTCAAACCCTCACTAATAGAATTCTGTAACAAAAATAATTTTTAAAAAATTATCAAGGTTCTGAAAACCGAACCGGTCATTGAACCATTTTAGTCATTGATTTACTGGTTTAACTGGTTCAACCGAGGTTCAAACGAAAAAATCGTTTTATAATAAAAAAAATTATAAATAAACACACCATACAATATAATTATAATCTAATATAAACTTTTAAATATCTTCCAAATTTAAAATATTACATGTAAAAACATCAATCAAATTATTATTCACATATGCATTATTATAACTAAGTTGATTTTTTTTAAATCATAAAATGTTTTAAAAATCTTTAAGCCCATCAATTTAAATAGAAACTCATTAAATTAAAAGACTGATTAATTTAATTGAGCTAATTTAATTCATATATTTTTTCATTGAACTAAAAGGCTGGTCATGATCAATTTTACTTCTTTCTTAACAAAGGTTGATCATAATTCTAATAAATTTTTAGCATAATTTACTTCTTCCCTAATAAACCTTTAACAAATTTTTAGCATAATTTTAATAAAAATTAACAAAATTTCAGCATAATTTTAACCAATATTGATCAAGTGAACTAAAATCAACAAATCATTCAAATCAATGATTCAATCCAAAGCAGAGAACAATACAGCACATGAGCATAATTAATCATTCCATGAGACAAATTTCAATTTGAGTAGCACATTAGCACTAGTAATTCCTGAAAGGATAATGATAGCAACACTAAAGAAGAAAGAAGTTATGCAGCAGAAAAATAGAAGACATGAGTATTGTGCAGAGGAATAATATTATGACTCTTGGAAGCAAACCCTAAATTTTTATTAGAAAGTTACTCTTTTAAACCACACTTGGCTAAAGCCTTATATATTCTCCTTAATTTAGGAATCTAAACACTAAATAAGCTAAAGATTACACAAGGCCAACTAATACAATTGATTACACTTCTTTCAATCTTATTCTTGATCATCTTAATTATTTAAAACAAAAGAGTTATTATCCTTTACAATCCAAAAAAAAATATTCTGAAAAAAAATGAAGAACAGAGAACAGAAAATAAAAAAATGAAGCCATTAACAAAATTTAATGTATAATTTTAACAAACATTCACTAGGAAACTATAATCACCTAATCATTCAAATCAATGATTCAATCCAAAGTAGAGAACAATACAACATTTTGTGAGAGGGAACAGGGTTTGGAGGATGAAAATTGTTTTGAGCAAAAAATTGAAGAACGGAGAACGAAAATTAAAAAAATGAAGCCATTAACATAATTTTTAGCACAAGTTTAACAGACATTCACTAGGAAACTAAAATCACCTAATAATTCAAATCAATGATTCAATTCAAAACAGAGAATAATACAATACATGACCATAGTTAATCATTCCATAAGACAAATTTCAATTTGAGTAGCACATTAGCACTAGTAACCCCTGAAAGGATAATGATAGCAACACTAAAGAAGAAAGTTATGCAGCAGAAAAATAGAAGAGATGAGTATTGTGCGGAGGAATAATATCATGACTCTTGGAAACAAACCCTAAATTTATATTAGAAAGTTACTCCTTTAAACCACACTTGGCTAAAGCCTTATATATTCTCCTTAATTTAGGAATCTAACCCGAAAGCACTAAATAAGCTAAAGATTACACAAGGCCAACTAATACAACTTATTACACTTCTTTCAATCTTGTTCTTGATCATCTTAATTCTTTAAAACAAAAGAGTTATTCTCCTTTACAATTAAAAAAAAATTGTTCTGAAAAAAAAATGAAGAACAGAGAACAAAAAATAAAAAATGAAGCGATTAACAAAATTTTCAGCACAATTTTAACAGACATTCACCAGGAAACTAAAATCACCTAATCATTCAAATCAATTATTCAATCCAAAGAAGAGAACAATACAGAATTTCGTAAGAGGGAACAGGGTTTGGGGAAAGAAAATTGTTTTGAGTAAAAAATTGTTCTAAGCAAAAAAATGAAGAACAGAGAACGAAAATTAAAAAAAATGAAGCCATTAACATAATTTTCAGTACAATTTTAAAAGACATTCACCAGGAAACTAAAATCACATAATAATTGAAATCAATGATTCAATTCAAAGCAGAGAACAATACAGATTTGGTGAGAGGGAACAGGGTTTAGAGAACGAAAATTGTTCTGAGCAAAAAAATTGTTCTGAGAAAAAAAAGAAGAACAGATAACAAAAATTAAAAAAAATGAAGCCATGAATATTACGATGGAGGCTGCCACGCTGATCACTCCAGCATTTCCAAACAATGAAGATGGGGGCGACCTTCCAAGGAGCAAGGGCCAACGACACACACGATGTGCAGCGACGGCAATAGAAGACGGTCCGGCGTTAATGAGTGGTGGTGCTCTAGTGGATGAAGCTAACTAGAGTTCTTGCGTTACACTTAGAAGGGTTTGTCATCTGGGTTTTAAGCTGCCTTAGGGTTTTTTGGTTTAAGGTGAAGGAGGCGCGGAGTAGGTTAAGAAGACGAGAGAAAGTGACTGCTAAAATCTTGGGTGTTTTTTTGAATTCCTATCAACTTCATCTCAATCAATTGTTCGCCGTTTAGTTAATTAGCTAACGGATTTAAAATTTAAGAAATTAAGTTATCGAATTTTAGAAGCCCGTTTCTCATTATATAATTAATTTATCCTTTTATTTAATTAATTCTAAACGAAGAAATGCCTTCTGTTTAAAAAGTAAGTGACTGTAAATGCGGTGATAGATGGCAAATACATTTTTTTATCTTATCTTCAAAACAAATTTGGTTATTAGTTATATTTCAAAGGTGTTTGGAAGTCTATATAATAACTTATTTCATCTCGTATAATCATAAACTCAATAGCTCAACCATTCTTCTTTTCAAATGTTAGGAGCCAACAGTCTTCTGTGATTTTCGTTTATTTTTTTTCTCAACTACACATTCATCCAGGTACCACCATTTTTAGTGGTAGATGCTAATTTTTTCTCCAATGTGTACACTCAAATATTCATTATTCACAATCGTGCAACAAAGTAAAAATCTCGTTAATGAAATTTTTAAACTCATTTTTTTTATTTGGATGACCATTTTGGTTGTTTTATTCTATAATTTTTTGTTTTCATTTTTTCTGATTATTTTTGTTCTATTTAAGGAGAGACTATTAATTGAGGTTAAAGCCATTTTATATCATTGATCCTTTTGTGTTTTTTTTTTTTTTTTGGATTTTGATTGTTTTTTACGATATATTTTATTATTATTAAATTATTCCTCCATTATTGAAATGAATACAATATTTTTAAATTATTTGTTAATGTAAAATTTTTTAAAATGCTTCCTTGAAGCGATAAATTTTTGGAAGATTATTTTTAATTTATTAACTCTTTTGCTCATTTTTTTATATCTTTCACCTACATGAATTAGGTGAGTAATGAGTTATTTGTACATTTTTAGTCTTTTTTTATGTTATCAATTTTTTTGGTTTGTCATAACAATAAACCACATGTTTATCCAATTTCTATCTGCACTAACATTTAATGTTCCTTAGTACTTATTTTTAATTAATAGTCAACTATTAATGCATTTTGATGTTATGTGACTTATTGAATTAATATTAATGTGTACATTTTTTAATTAAAAATACAAATCCTACATAATTCTTATCTTAGTACTTAGGTAAATAATTTGTCTCAAGTTTATATGTGTATTTGTTATGTTCTACTAAATACTAGTTAGTACTCACTCCATCGAGTATATATAAAAATAAAAATAAAAAGTAAATAAGTTGTATGACATGGGAGGAGAGAATGAAGAAGATGAAGTTGCTTTTTCTCCACAGCCCATGTTGACCATGTCAGCAGCAGGTGACATCAGTGATTTACAGTTGACAAGAGATGATGATATAAAAGACCCAATAGACGATGTTTCTGATAACATCGATGATGTGGCATAATGGAAATATGAAAAACGTGTACATAAATTTATAGAGGATCTGTGTGTGTTTAATAAGTTTAACAGTGTTAATGATGTACGTAGTTTGCTGGTTACATTACTATCTGTGTTTTTGTATTTGAATTAAGTTTTTATTTCTTGTTGGTTTTCATGAATACCACCAGTTTCTCATTTCTTCCAAAGATTGTTGCTAGCAAAAGTCAGTTTTCAAGTAATTATTGTTGTCATAATCATTGTTGTTGTTCTTAATCTCCAATGAAGAAAATTATGATATCGAGTAAATTGCCTGGAATTACAATATTGTTATCATTGACCAATATAGTCAACATAAAATGGTGCTGTAACAGGAGAAATGAAAACGGAGGATTTCTCATCATGCTGTGCAGGCACAACATTCGCTAACGAAATGGCTATGGCCTCTCAATTCTCTTCATTGGAACATGCAATTACGGTTGCCAGAGATATATGGTTTTGTAAGTTAAATGTTAGGTCTTTGTTGGAGGCTATATCAGAACGATCTTGTTCTAATAAATACTTAGAAACGGCAAACGAAGCTACTGTGCAAGTTTGTTCATTAGCCATACCCTTAAAAACTTGAGTTAAACTATATTTGAATAATAAGTATTTTAAGTTGATATATGCTTACAACATTTAACCAATAATAGTTGTTACGTTCATGTTAAAATTTGTAGGAACTTCATGAATGGGGATCAATGTACGAGGAAAAATTTGGGTATGTTTTTGTGACATTTGTAGCTGGTAGGACCTCTGAAGACATACTTGCTGAATTAAAGGTTAGAAATAAATTTCTAGCATAGAAAGTGAATCACAGAGACACAATATGCTTTACAAAAAAGACCATGAACTATACATTTTATTATGATGCAGATGCGCTTTAGTAACATGCATGTTGTTGAGTTAGAGATTGCTTCAAAAGAGGAATTAAAGTATATAGAACGTTCTATTACAGAGCTTCTTAATAAGAAATCTGTCCAAACTACCGACGAAGGAGATGGTAATTGTTAATTTTGTTTTGTTTAGGTTTAAATTCCTCTTACCATAATTCCGCAAATTTTTTTTTCTTAATTACTAGGTAATGACATGGGAGTTATCATTTTCTTTTAAGTAGACTTAGGTTGTTGTTTGCATGTTCATATTTTCAGTGTGAGCTGAATATTCAGGCGAAATAGTTGATGACACTCTAGATGGTGCAGACACTGATTCAGAAGAGGATTTAGATGCTATCTCCTCCGGGGGATATGACATCTCCAGGAATGTTGAGCTCAATAAGATTCTGGAAGAAGACAATGAAACTTTATACACCCAACATAGAGAAGATGACGTACATGCTGCAAAAAGGGGCTTCGATCTGAATAAAAAGCCATGGTTTGGAGATGACTTATCAGATCCTTTATCACGTGACTGCAGTAGATTTGTGACAGAGTATTACTGGCCAGGTCAATACGATGTTGATGAAAAATTTTGACTCAATACTTGTTTGTCTACTTTAGTAATTTTGATTTTTATGCTCTATTGAACTTTGTTTTCACTTTATGAATTCAGACGTTCACTTGATTTTTTCTTTACCATTTATGCTTGAATACAAACTCAAAATGCGCTGATAGTACAAGAGAAAACTTGATTCATAAATTTGTGCACATTATTAATTTATAAATATTTTTTTAATTCATGAATTATTTTTTATGTAACACAAAATCGAAAATGTATCTAATGCATTAAGTTACAGTGTTTGAAACATGTTTTTCAAAAAAAAAAATAACGAGAACTTGAGTAGATTTAACAAGGCAATGTTCAAACAAAAAAAATTCAAGTTAAAAATATATTGCAGCAGTTGGGAGAAAACCGCAGTTAAAAAAGAGTATCTAAGTATATTTGCCAACTCGACATTTTGCGGCGGTTAAAGCAAAATCGCTGCAAAATGAGACGCTTTTAGTAGCCTCTCCCAAATCTGCCGCGGTAACAGCTGGCAGATTCTATTTAGCAGCGGTTTCTAAAATCCACCGCTATCTGCCAGTTTTCTATTTGGCAGATTCTATGCTTTCCTTTTATGCCTACCAAGTGTTTGATAAAATGCTTGGTTGGATTTTAGAGTAGATTTTGTGTTCTTAGCTTGGGTTGGTAACTTGGGTAACTTTGAGTTACTAATGTCCAAGTAATTGATAATTTTTTTTTCCATTAACTCTAGTCTTTCACTAAATTAATTAGTGAGTGGCTAGGACTTATGGACTATGATCCATTAAGCTCACTTGACTTTCCTCTAATTTTGGGGATGACAAAGTAGGAGTGGTCCTTGTAATTATCATGTTGTGGTTTGTAACAAGGATAGTGATCCTTAACCATCAACCCTTGCCAAGACCTTTTTATCATTTAAGTTTTCTTTACTTTCTTGCAATTTATTTTCTTGTCTATCAAACCCAAAATCCCAAAAAATATACACTCCATAACTAATAATGTGCACACTTCCCTGCAATTCCTTGAGAGACGATCCGAGATTTAAATACTCTTGGTTTTTATTGGGTTTGTACAAGTGACAAACAAATTAAACTTTGATTGAGGGTTGATTGTCGATTTGGATCTATACTTGCAACGCGATTCTATTGAGAAATTCTTTATCGACATTTATCCCGCATCTGGAGACATAAAAAACTGGATAAATGACACTACCACTTGGGAGTTTCAGCTTGTAGGCCACAGCTCTCACATGTTGGATAACCTTGAATGATATATTGTACTATAGAGTAGCTTAGTTCCACAATTCAAGAACAATTCTTTCCAAAAGTGACTTAAGAATAGAGGGTCTCTATCTGACACAATCGTAGCTAGGAAGCCATGATAACGCACTACCGAAGTAATAAATTTCTGAGCCACTAACTTAGCCGAAAACCCTATTTTCAAAGGAGCAATCCAAGCTATTTTACTGAAGCTGTCCAGCACTACTAAGATCGCTGTGAACCGTTGGAGTTGGGAAGTCGAGTAATAAAATCCAAACTAATGTCATCCCATGGTTTCTCCGAAATAGGGAGGGTTTGGAGGAAGCCTTGAGGTTTAGCAGTGTTGTATTTTGTGTATTGACATTCAGCGCAATGGTTGACAAACCGGGCGACATCTTGGCGCATTCCTAGCCCAAAAAATGTCTCACTCAGTCCCTTGTAAGTCTTCAAAATCCCCCCGTGCACTGCTGTCAATGCCGAGTAATAATGTGTCAAGAGAGTGTCACGCAAGTCAGCAAATTGAGGTACTCAAATCTGTCCCTTGTACAATAGTAAACCATCTTGGAATTGATAATCGGAGCCTAACTCTCCATTCTTGAAACAGTCTTGAAACTGTAACATCTCCTTTGATTCCCTATTAGCTCACAACAACTTGGGTAAGAGGTGGGATTCTACTGTGGTGAAAGCAAGGGAGACAAGGGTGAACACTCTCATCATCTTGCCTTGAGAGAGCATCTACAGCTTTATTAAATCTCCCTAGTCGATACTCAATCTCAAAATTGTACCCAAATATCTATAAGAGATAATGTTGTTGTTCTAGCAGACATAATCACTTGTGTTATGAGTTCTCTTAGTCCCTGATGGTCAATCTTGATAGGAACCTTCTTCCTAATAAATAGTGTCTCCATTTTGCCACTGCTTGAGTGACGGTATAAAGCTCCCGAATGTACACCGAAGGTTGCGACATCCGTACTCCCAACTTCTTACTAAAATACCTAATTTGATGACCCGCTTGGGATAAACCTATGCTAACCCTGGTGTTGGACGCGTCTGTTTTGATAACGAAAGGTTGGGAAAAATTGGGAAGAGCTAACACCGAAGTGTGTACCATTAACTGTTTCAAATTATTAAAAGCCTGATCAACATCCATTTTCCAATAGAATGAATTTTTCTTCAGCAATTTGGTCAGAGAAAACACTAACTGGGCATAGTTGGCAACAAACTTTCTGTAGTATCCTATGAGTCCAACGAACCCACGCAGTTGCTTCACAGTGGTTGGTGTTGGCCAGGCGACAATTGCTTCAATTTTCGAAGGATCTACCTTCACCCCTTCCCCCGAAATCACGTAACCCAAATATTCAATCTGTTGTTTGAAGAAAGTGCATTTAGACTATTTGGCAAATAATTAATGCTCTCTAAGAACTTGCAATGCTTAAACCAAGTTCAGCAGATGTAAAACCCAATTCATAGTAGCTTGGAAAGTAGATGGCGCATTTGTGAACCCAAATGGCATCCGACAAACTCATAATGTCCCATATGAGTTTCAAAGGTTGTATTATCGATATCTTCTTCCCCCATTCGGATTTGGTAATAACCACTCCTAAGATCAATTTTTGAAAAAAATTCAGCCCCATGTAGTTCATCTAAAATTTCATCAATGGTTGGGATTGAGAACTTATCTTTTACAGTAATTGTGTTCAAGGCACGATAGTCGATACAAAATCTCTAGCCTCTATCTTTCTTCTTCACATGTAAGACTGGACTTGAAAAAACACTTTGGCTATCTCTAATTACTCCAGTTTGTAATATTTCAGCCACTAAATATTCCATTTCTTCTTTTTGAAAGTGAGGGTACTTGTATGGCCTTATGCTGACTAGTACGGCACCTGGCAGTAGATGAATTGGTTGATCAACAGCGTGCTGCAACAGTAATTGGGTGGGTTATGCAAAAATGTCAAAAAAATCCTCAAGCATTTCTTGAACATCCCCACCAACTACTTCTGAAATTGGGGATGCTGTTGAATTTATCGTCTCCAGTTGGAATAAAGAGGCAATGTTGCCATTGCCATTGAGCTTCTTCAATTCTTTGAAATTCAATTCAGTGTCCTTAATAGCCTCTCTCCTTTGAAAGTGATCCATTTTCCCAAAACTTTGAACTTCATAAACAGTTCCAAGTAATTGATTTTGATAGTTTCGAACCGCATCATCTAATGTACACCCAACACAACATCAACACCTTTTATATCCAGCATATAAGTATCCAATTTGAAACTATATCCTTGTACCAACAGAGAAAAATCATTCCATTTCGTAGTGCAATTAATAGAATCCCCATTGCCTACCATTACCTGAAGCATTGGGGGTGGGGTGAGGTTTAGGTTCAGTTTCTTAGCTATTGACCTTTTGATAAAATTGTGGGTACTGTCACTGTCGATCAGGATTAGCAGTGGCCAATTGTTGTGCATTCCTTTCACCCTTAAAGTTTCTGGGTGAAATTTTCCTTCTAAAGCATTTAGACTGATGCCTTTCCTCCGTATTCTCTTCATCCTCCGAATCCGACTCGGCTTCCCCTTCCAAAACTGGCGGTGACCCGTGCAACAATTCATGGAGTTCCTCCTCTCCCGCAAGAAGCTAGTAAGAGACCTTATGACAGTACCCTTATGTATAACCTTCATCATAGTAGTAGCACAACCCCTTCTTCCTTCGAGCTCGAATGTCCACACTTGTTAACTTTTTTAATGTTGGTGGTGGTGGTGTTGGCGTACTAGGTATTGGACAAGTATTGGAAGCTGCTAAACTTGTGATGGGGAGAGGCGCTGAAGAGATGAGCTTGGATGGGTTGAGGGTCCGAATAGGTGTGAACCAGGACGGGTTGTGGGGTCATTGGACTTTGTTCCACTGCAAGTTAGGCCCAAGGTAGAAGCATTCTTCTGCTCATGCAGCTTGGCGATAGATACTGCCTGGACATATGAAGTGGGCTGGACTAAAAGCAATTCAGACTTCAACTGATTGTGAAGCCCAGTCATAAAGAGGGAGATGATCCACTCTTCACTTACCCATTGACTCAGTTGGTCAATTCTTCGAATTGGTTCTGGTACTCTTCCACTGAACCATTCTGCTTCAGCTCCTTGAGGGAGGTGTGGGGATCGTAGAAGATATTCTTTCCAAACTTGACCTCCATAGCGTCCAAAAATGTGTCCCGGTTGTAGGTGATGTTGTTGTTAATTTCCCACCGATACCATGCATAAGCCGCACCTACAAGGTGGAACGATAATACTTGGATCTTCTATTCCATTGATATTTCGAACGTTTCCAAGTTTTGGCGAGCATGGAACACCCAATCTTCAACACCATGGCTGTCAAACATAGGAAGATAAGCAATTTTCACCTTCATCCAAGGCCACGATTGCTCAACTCCCAGGCTAACCAAACCAGGACTAGCACCACCATCCGTGGCATCGTCCCCAACGAGGATGTAATCAGTGTTCTTCTATTTCAACTTATGAGTCTCACGCAACATTTTCTTAATAGAATGAAAAGATGAATTCATGCTTGTGAGTCGGCTTTGTGTGTTTGCAATCCGCTCATTTGCCTCTATGAGACCGCGACTGAGTGTGGTGATCTGTTGCTTGTTGGATAGGGTGAGTTCCTCTAGTCTGTTCAAATGAGTCCCATTTGCCATGGCTCCAATCTACTCTATCTCAATGAAAGCACCAATTAATAAGCAACTACACAGCAAGTAAACAATTATCACAGTAATAAAGAGAAGAAGAATGTATGAGTTAGAGTAAGAAGCAATGAAATAGTGACAGCAACCCTGAACATAGGGAGCCCTGCACTAAGAATTCATAAGCATTATCAATGGTTATCTTTCATCTACTAGCAATTCCCTTTTAACAACCCATTTTTTCAATCCGTTGTAAATAAATATGAGTCAGCACTAGCTAAATATCACCTGTGACGCACAACACTTACACTCTACAGTCTTCCATCTACACAGGTGATTTTTTCACTCTCCTGCTAATTAGATCATCCTTCTTATTGGGTTCTTCCAGCCCATTTTCTTTATCCTCTTGGGCCTCGCTATTTATGTTTGTATCACTCGCTGTAATTCAATCCAATGTCCTTGAATATCTTCTTTATCCAAATAGATTTACGAGTTGCTTATGCAAGAATTCTATACTCTGCCTCTGCTGATGATGATACTGTTGTTATTTATTTCTTATTCTTCCAAGAGACAATTGAACTTCCTTGAATCTGGACAAACAGCACAGTCTGACTCACTAAAACCTATAGCACGCAAATTAAATTAAATAGGGAAGAACAATTTCTTTGTTAGTGTTGATTTAATGTACCTCAAGCTCCTATGAGCATCATAACCCTAAGATGCAGGGTAGTTGGTTTGTCCAAAAACTGACTTAGCTTTTTGATTGTAAAACTAGTATCAGGTTTGGTGTTTGTAAGTGTTACTTGACATATAAGTTTTGGACAAAGTTTTGAACAGTTTTAACTAATTCATTCCCTTTTGGGTAGGTAGCTAGTTAGGCAGTTAGGTGACATCTATTTAATAATAGTGATAAGCATTGTAATAATGTAGTTCAACCGTTTGAGCTAAATTAGTTAAGCTTATTCACATTGTAAATCTAGGAATTACTCCTAAGCGTAATTTAGAACAAGGGGATAATGAAAGTTAACATAATAAGATCAAATCAAATGAGATATATAAAATAATAACTAAGTTCTATATCTTAATTTCCACATCATTAACATTATTTTCTTTGGAGTATATATAGGTTAATTAATTAATAATTAGGCCGGCCTATTCTTATTATTAGCCTTAGGCTAACCTTTTTATCGATGATTGATTCAAATTCACAAAAGGAAAATGACTTGAGTGATAGAGTAGATAAAAATCAGACGTATATATTGTTTCTTTCGTGAATTTAAAGATGATATGATTGAGTTCCTTTTTTTCTTCGTTTAAGCTAATTGTTTCAATCACCGGATTTTATTATTAAGAATTAGATTAATCTTAAAGAAGATATATATTAGATCTCCCACCAAAACTTTTTATAATGCTTATTTTAAAATAAAAAGACTTTTAGAATGTTACTTTACATTAAAAAAAAAAAAAAAAGTTTATTGATAGCTAGATACAAGCTTACATTTAAATAAACAAAACAACACGACTGAATTTTTATTATTCTTTCTCTCTAATGACAAACAACACCACTGAATTTTTTATTTAATTTAATGCACTATCACAGGTCACTACCATGCATTATTGTTTGTCTCCATCAAATCTTCTCTGAGGCTTTTTACTAGTTCATCCATTGTCATGCTGAATTTGCCACCATTATCCATCTGCATCATACCTAATACTTTTAGAATTTGGAATTTATGCATTAATTAATTTTGCATTTAAGCTTTGATGATGAGAAAAACACCAGTTGTAGTAATGAAAGAGAATCCTGAAAAAGGGTACAAATTTAAATATAAAATTCTCTAAATAAACCAATCATCATAATATAACAGGGACAAAAGAAAATTGAATTAAAATAATGAAAGAGAGAGAGAAAAAAGTGGAATTGGGGGACAATAATTATGCTAGTTATAGACAATAAATTGTGTTGGTATTGTAAATAGGAAAAGTTTAGGGCTAGCAACTTTTTCAAATTCTGACCAGCATGTAACCAGCAAAGAAAAGTGAATCATTGGATAAAATTTCACACCAATTTCACACCATTAAAATTATCATTGATGACTATTTGATGGCTACAAATCCCAAAAATTGCTGGCCCCTAACACTCCTCTTGTAAATATATATACACATATTTAAATCTATATATATTTTTTATGTTTAGATAAATTTTGAAAATAGTCAAAATATTTTAAAAATAAAAATCTATTTTCAACCTTTTTATTCTACAACATAAAAAAATCAAAATGTAAACAATTTATTTAAAAAAAAAAACATATGATACCACTAATCACTTCTCCAAAATGAAATATAGATAATATTATAAAAAATATTTTAGGCATTCTAATAATAGCAGTGTTCTACTTATTTTAGTCTTTAATTTCAATTATATATAAATTTTACGATTGAAATCAACGATTACAGCTACTGAAATATCGGTATTTTTTGAATGTTTAAAAATTTCCAATATTATGCACCCAATTATACCAACATAAATAAGATAGAAAATTGAGCTATTTCATACCTCAGCAACAATGGTAATTATTACGAGAGTAGAAGTCCCAAATGGTAACACACTGTTACTTGCTATAGAGAGATGAAGCTTGTCAAGAAAGGCATGTATTTTGAGCATTATTATGTTGTTTTTTTGCTTCTCACATTGGATTCTAATGAGAACTTCTTTTTCCATGACTTTTGCTTCAATCTCAAGTGATAATTCATTATAAATACCACCACCATTGTTATTATCTGATGTTATTTCATAGCTGATTGTGCTTTTATCTGTTGATGATGAGTCTTGAGATCTTCCTATGAATATTGCTGAATCTACTCTTCTATCTTTGATTTGGTTCTCCAACTCTTTAACTCGATCTTGAAGAACTTTTATGTAACTTAGAGATTCACGAATTACATGAGCTTTGTCCATCTAATCATAACCAAACTTTATAAATTATCAAATGTTTTTTTATTAGAGTTTATCTATTTTATATCCTAAAAAACACATGTTAAATTTATAAATTAAAAAAAATTATTAAAAATATAAAAAATTTAAGTTTTTAGTGTATTTATTTTATATTTATTAAATAAAAATATTTAAAAATTTTCACTAATAATAAACCTATCATGTATCCTAAACACTAGGGTCACATAATAACTAAACACTTTTTATTATTATCATAGTGTATGTGTGATGGGAGAAGATATTCTAAATAAGAATATCATCAAACTTTTTTCTTGTATTTATATTTGATCTCTGAGTTTTATAATCCTCAACCACATTAGTCCTATTATCAAATATCAAATTAAATTTTATATCATAATTTGGTACTCGCCATTACAAAAAGAATTTAATAATAATATGACTACAGATAAAAACACATTATCACTGTTATTATTATTATAAAAATATTTTTTTTTTTTTTGTAATTTTTAAGATGATCGAACACTTTAAATAACAAATTTAAAATGTATAACAAGGAAAATGCTATATAATACTCTGAGTTAGAGAAAGAATGAGTATAATCATATATTATATATTACTGTCCTATATAATATAATTATACTCTATGTATATCAAAATTAGCTGTTAATTATCAAGTATTAGCTATTTTGACATCTCATAAAATTCTTTTATTATATTATTATAAATAAAATTTTATTATTAGTCTATTGTAGATTTCAACATTCTACAACATTAAATTTGATTATTCTAGTAATAATTATTTAACTAAAAAAATATGTAAATTAATATATAAAAATATACATAAATATATTATTGTAACTGATTTTTTGTGCGTAACTTTTTGATTGCCCTAACAAAAATATAATATACGGTAAATAATAATATTAATAGTTGACATACATGTCTTGAGAATAATAAATTAGTAATAAACTAATTAAGAGAAAAAAAAAAGTGAAATAATAATGAAGAACACTAACCTTCTTCAAGCCAGGTATAGTAGCTGAAAGTTGGATGATGCTTCTTGTTAGGTCTTGCCTCCTTTTCCTCTCAGCTATTATGTGATCTGCTGTCTTTCCTTTGCGCTTTTTTGTTGTTGCATCTTCATCATTTTTACTCATACTTGCTTCAAATAATTCGAACCCATCATCACTTCTACTTCTTCCTTTAAATGAATTAGGCTCAAATGATAATAGATAGGTAGAAGAAGGAATAGAATTGGAGCTTTTACTTTTTTGCACTCTTGTGTCTTCAAATGATACACTACTATTATTGTTATTGGGGCTTGTGTCACAATTATTAGGATCATTATTATTATTGTTATTATTATTGGGGGAAGAATAATAATAATAATGTTCGCTACTTTCTGGTGATGAGAAATCTGGTCGGCCATTAAAGATTTTCATTAGGAACTCTTGCTCTTCATTCAATGAGTAGTTGTTCATGATGATCATATCATCATTTTCTTCTTCTTCCATTCCCTGGATTAAAAAAATAAAAAAATAAAAAGAAGAAATATATATATACAAAGGACAATAATTTGTTCATTAAGATAACTGATGATATATATGCTAGCTCATGATGATAATTAAAGGAATATGATGATATAAGATATGATCATATGAGTGTGATAAAATACCAGATGTCGAGAAATCCAACTCTTGAATAAATTCTCCATTCTGCAGTTGTTGATGAAATTAATGTGCCCAATGAAACTTATATAGAGAAATCTAATTTCCATTATTGGAGGTTTGAGAAATAATAAAAATATTTAGTTAACTTGTATCGCATATTTCAAGAGTATAATAATAGAATTTATTTTTAATTTTTTGTTGTATTTAATTAGAAATAATATGAAGAAAAAGGAGGAAACTACCAAAATGGATGCTAATCATAAATAAGTTCTTGAAAAATTTAGAAATACGACAAAAAAGTTAGATATTAAATATATATTTTAAATAATGACATTAGAGATCAAAATTTGATGTAAATTTTTATAATTATTATTAAAAAAATAATATTTTTTTATCCTTAAAATTATTTGATAATTTTTATCAAGTAATTTTTTTTTAATTTTTTATTATGAATGGCCACATTGTTTTAAAAAATAAAAAGAAAAATCTAGAGATCAAAATTTATTTTAATTTTTTTGTACCATTTAAATATTTTCACAAAAGATTAATTCAATTGGATAAGTTATTTATTAAATATAAAAGCTTTTTGGTTAAAAAAATAATATTTATTAATTTTTTTTATCGTATTTTCAAATCATTTATAGTTAGTGCCAATAACATCTTTCATAAACTTTTTTATATATTTTTAATAAAATATTTATTTAGTGTTCCTAATTAAAATGTGCATTTAAGACCCGTGTTAGTAAGATCCATAATAAAAAAATCATCCAATAATTAATTATTAAAAATTTTGTATATGTAGAAGTTAATTACTGGTTGATTTTTATTAACTTCCCATATTTATCCTTTTGGTTAATACCAAAAGCGAATAAAATTAAAATAATTCGTGACAATAATAAAAATTTTAATTTGAATAAAAAGTAAGAAAATTGAAATGTTTAAATACGGATTAAGCAAGTATAGGAAGATTATGCTTTACTCAAAGTGCTTCTAAAGATGATAGAATGACAACAAAATTTTTTCAGAGGTATTGGGATATTGTTGGAGCAGATATTTATAAGGCTGTTTGTAGTTTTTTTATTTGGAGGAGGAAGAATTTTAAAGAAGTTTAATCACACTCAAATTTGTCTGATCCCCAAGACTGCTGATACTAGTTACATGAATTAGGTAAGGCCGATTAGCCTGTTTACAGTTATGTATAAAATTATCTCCAAAGTTCTGGTCCACGGACTATAAGGGTATATGCATTTTTTAGTGAGTCCTAATCAAAGTGCTTTTATTAAAGGACGTTTGATTTTTGACAATATTCTTATAGCACATGAATGTATGTATTATTTAAAAACTAAGAAGACTGATTTTGAGACTGAAATGGCTATCAAATTAGACATGAGTAAAGCATACGACAGAGTTGAATGGAGGTTTTTGTAGTTCATTATAGACAAATTTAGTTTTGGAACAAGGTGGATTGACTGGATTTGTGAACTTGTTTCAACTGTTTCTTATTCTGTTATTGTGGAAGGACAATCCTTTGACTATTTTAAGCCAAAAAGAGGTATCCGACAGGGTGACCCTCTTTCCCCCTATTTTTTTCTATTTTGTGCAGAAAGACTCTCCTTTTTGCTACACAAAGTAGAGCAAAATAGACAAGTTCCAGGTATTCAAGTTAATCGACGGTACCCTGTCATTAATCACCTATTATTTGCGGATGATTCCATTATTTTTTGTAAAATTTTAGAGGATAACTGTGACAACATTTTTAATTTGCTGAACTCATATGAAGGGTACAGTGGTCAACAAATCAACTTGGATAAATCAGCGGTATTTTTTAGTAATAACACTCCTCCCCACGTTTGAGTTCAAGTGGCAGGCAAACTAAATATCCACCATATTGGAGCTCAGGACAAATATTTGGGCTTCCTTCTCTTATTCACAAGTCTAAAAGAAAAATCTTTAGTGAAATTAAGGAGAAGGTAAGGAAGAAGGTTAACGAATAGCAACGAAATTTATTATCAACAGGAGGCAAGCAGGTTTTGTTAAGAGTAGTTGGTGAGGCAGTGCCAATTTATACACTCTCTTGTTTTAAATTACCGGACACTCTACTATCTGAAATTCACAGTATTTTAACAAATTTTTGGTGGGGTCAAAGAGGTAATGAAAGACGTATGGCTTGGATCAGCTGAAACCAATGACAAGGCCAAAAAGGGAGGAAAGTCTTGGGTTTAAAGATCTTAGAGCCCAAAACCTAGCTTTACTAGGCAAACAGTTTTGGCGAATCACAACAAAACCTCAATCTATTCTAGCTCAGATGTACAGGGGAAAGTACTATAGATATAGCAATTCAATGAATGCTGAAGCAGGAAACTCACCTTCGTGGGGATGGCGGAGTATGTTGGAGGGCAGAAAGGTTGTTGAGAAAGGACTCAATTGGAGAGTAGGTTCCGGCTCTACAGTTCGAATATTTGCTGACCCTTAGCTACCTCCTCCATATCCAATGAGCATTGCTCCTGAAATGATCACACATTCTAATTTTGGTCAACACATATGGGTTAGGGATCTTTTGACAGAAAATAGAAAATGAAAACAGGACATATTAAATGAAATCTTTTCACCTGAAGTAAGAAGCAGAATCCAATCAATTAAGCCAATAGAAGGGGATGATGTTCTGCAATGGTCACTTAATAAATTCAGATTGTATGATGTGGCTTCGGGCTATCAGATAGCATATCAATTTTTTCATGCAGAGCCAGAAATAGATCTTGGGGAGAATCCAAGTACCTCAGTTTGGAAAGATCTCTAGAAGAGAAGACTTCCTCACAAAGTTCAAATTTTCATTTGGAAATGCCTCCACAAACGGATACCGGTCTTATCCCTTCTACAGCAGCGATTCCCTTCCACAAGCCCTAACTGCCCGAGGTGTCAAATAGAAGAAGAAACCATCAATCATTGCCTTACCCAATGCCCTGGATCGAGGATCTTCTGGGAACAGAGCCTATTCAACGCCAACACCATCAACCACAACTTTCCAAGCTTCCGTCAATAGTGGGAAGTGTCACTATCAGCAATGCAAGATAGACATGGAGGTGGGAGAAAGGTAGATCTTTTTGCTTGTCTTTGTTGGAATATTTGGAAGGCAAGAAATAGACTAATCTTCGAAAATCAGAGTTCAGATTCACTGGAAATTTACTAAGTTTCGTTGAGATTAATTAGTGAAGACCAAAGACCATCTGTCATCTCTCTTTGACCCAACTTCTACTTTTCCTTTTCTATTTTCTGTCTATTTTTTAATTACAGTTTCCTTTCGATAGTATTGTTAATGTATTGATGAGGCAGTTAGTGTTGATTGGGAGAACCCCACTTTTTTTCTTTCTTGTCCTATAACTTGGACATATATTTACTCATTTTCATAATCTTTGAAAAAAAAATACGGATTGAGTATGATTTTGATCCCTAATATAGAGGCCGAAAATTTTTTCGTTTTTAACCTTTTTCGTCCTCTAAAGTTGGAGACGATTACGATTTTGTATGTAAAAAAAAGTTAAAAGCAAAAAAAAAATTTTCGACCTTTAAGGACCAAAATCATACTTAACCCTTTAAATAGCATACCTTAAGAATAATAGACAAGATATACCTCCTTTTGTTTTTATACTAAAAGCAAATACGAACTGATTTCCAGAAAGTATTCTAGTAGTGAAAAGCAGAAGAAAAATTGAGATGTTTAAATAACGTGCTTTAGAAATAACAAATAAGAAATAAGATATGGTCAATGCCCACCGATAAGATTTTTCCAGGTGAATAAGATTGTTGGCTAAAGCACTATTCTACTTTCAACAAAATAATCACTAAATGAAATATAAGCATTTATGACTTTCTAAAGATCATAATTTATTAATTTTGAAGTTTTATCCTTTTATGAAATTTTGAAAATCGTAAGTGTCTTTTTTTATAAAAAAAAAATATTTACACAAAAAATTAACTATCATATATTTATATATAAATAAATATATTATTTAATTTATTTTTAATATATATTTTATATTATTTAATATATCTACAGACTACAAATGATAATTTGATAGCTGATTTTTAGTATATTCATACTATAATTATTTTTTTCATTCAAAAATTAATTTCTTAATTTTTCAATGCTTATATATTTAAAATTATGGATACAAGCTAAGTGATCCAGGAAAATTTATAGATTGCCTCAAGTAATATTTGGACCGTAAAAATCAACCTCAATCATAACCTAATATGTTGAAGCTGCTTTATGTCTAATCATAACTTTTCCGGACAAATCTCTACTGATTTTATTTGTGCTCTCATTATTGGAGTTGGTTAGGTAACTTAAAAAATAAAGAAATAATTTCACATGGTAATACGACAGAGCTTAATTTCTCCTGATTTAAACGTTTATGTTGATTATTGTAGCAGGAAAGAGAATGAATACTCTATATATAGTGTCGTTAGTAATGACTAATTTCACACTAAAAAAATTCTCTAAAATAATAAAAAGAAATGCTATACTTACCTAATTCTCTCTTTAATTTTTTATACGATTATTCTATATGTACGTATAAAATTAATCACCAAATTAATTATTTGTATAAAATATATATTAAAAATAAATAAAATAATATATATTTATACGTAAATATATAATAAATAATTTTTTATGCGCACATAATAATTTTGTTTTTCTTAAGTAATAATAGTTGTCCAACTTAATTGTTAGTACAATGTATTTATACTACACCACTATGATGAAGACATGGAAAATAAAAATACAAGAAATAAATAAATATTACAAGTTGAAGCTCTAGGCATATATAAACAACAATGATGTACAAACACATAAAAAATAGGCTTAGAAATAGATATCATATATTTCATTATTAATTTTAGATTATGATATAAGAAATATTTTTAATACTTAATTAAAAGTAGAAACAAAGAATATTTGTCTGTATTTTATGTCTCTGTCTGTCTCAGAAATATTATCTAGTCACATTCTTAATGTGAGATGTGATACAAGATGTGTGAGAATATTTGAGGTAAGAATAAAACAAAACAAGATAATTAATTATTCAATGGACATAATGCAGTTTAGAGATAAAGAATGGGGAGAAAAATTTTCTAAAATTTAGTTGGAAAAAAAATGGAAATTGACAATAGTTATTTCGAATTTTACATGAGTTCTATAATCAAAAGGAAAGGAGGTTCTTGCATTCGCAATTAGCATAAAAGGTACTTCTATTTTGATTCATAATGAATCAAATAAACAAATTTTATAGGGTTTTAGATTATCAAACTTTCTTACTTAATAAAGTAGTATTTTAGGTATAGTTTTATTATGATTTTTTTGCATACAAATTTTTATGAACTTAAGTCCCAATAACTTAAATTAGATTAAATCATAATAGTACTGAATTGGTATTGCACTAGTTACTTACGGAATAAGAGCTATCATCAACATGGTGTTAGCTCAATTATGAGGATGAGCTTATGCTATTTGGTGTGTTTGGACTTTGGATTGGCCACCCAAACCTCCATTTTCTATTTATTTTTTTTTTTACAGAATCCATTTGCATTATGAAAAATAGGGAAAAAATATAAATGGTACAAATGATTTGGTGACAAACATTAATATGAAATATTTTTAGCATTTAATGTAAAATTTAATCACATTTTCTAAAAACCCGCTCTTATGTCAACTCATCAATATCACATACCCGTGCGCGCGCATACATATATATCGAAAATTTTTGGAAATAAAAAAAGGATAAAACATTATTTTTGTCTATGATATTTGCGAAAAGTATCAAAAGTATCCCTAAGTTTTAATTTGTATCAATTTTATCCCTCAAATTTTCAAATGATAACAATTTTATCCCAGGCTCCTATCAATGTTAAAATTGAAAACAAACTTTAGTGGCCTAGCTAGCAGTCTAACTTTTCTGACGTGGCCTGTAATGGCTGATTAGGATAATAGAAATGATTTTTATTTTATAATTTTTTTTTTTAAAATAAAGCATATAAAAAACCAAAAATATAAAAGTCCGAATATGAACCCTAATAACCCCATTTGCATCTTTCTTCTTCTTCTCCTAAAACAAGAAACCGAATCCCAAACTATGGCTTGTTAAGTAGCGTTTGTTTTGAGATATTGAGACAGAGACTGAAAGACTGAGACTCAGTATCGTGTTTGTTAGTTCAGAGACTGGTACTAAAATTTCTGTCTCTGTCTCTAAAATTTCAGTATTTCAGTACTTCCAAAAAGTAGGGACACAAGGGACTGAAATTTTTAGAGATGGAGACTGAAACTTTAATAACATTTTATACCTAAAATACTTTCATTTCAATTAATTAATTCCAATTTTACCCTTTGTGCAAATTAAATTAGAGTTTCATTCTTGTTTCAATTTCTGTCTTCCATTTTGCACCAAACAGAATATTGAGATTTATTTCAATCCCTGTCTCTTAGTCTCTGTCTCTCAATCTCAGTCTTTTCGTCTCTGTCTCTCCACCAAACGCTACCTTAGAGTTCAACATCATCACAAAAAAGTAGGCGACGACAAACACTTATGTGCAATTGTGGGGAGCTTCTTGTCCTGAGGTAGTCAAAGATAGTAGAAAATCCAGGACGCAGATTTTGGGGTTGTATATACTATGATGTAAATGTGCTGTTCAATTTGTATTTTGATATAGGCTTATGCAACTCTTCAAGTTCTTGGCGTTTATGTTGCAGATTGGGAAGGGATGCACCTTCTTTACTTGGGCAAATGGTGAAATAACAATGCAAGATGCTGAGGTTGCAAGACTGAAAATGAAGATTTCCACTTTGAAAGCCAAATTGTTTTATGCAAAATGCAAATTATCGATTGCTACAACTATTGGTATATTGGGATGGAGCATGGTCTTTTTTGTGTGTTGTTCATGGGGTAGGGTTGGAATCCAGATAAAACTGGGATATTAGCATTGAGAGAGATGGCAGGTGTAGTTTAGCAAAGAAATGTAAGTAGTTGCAGTGAAAATAGTGAATTATGTTTCATCTATGTACTCAAGTCGAAGATTTTGTAATGTTAACGTCCCTGAAGTTTTATTAATGTTTCAAAAGTACCCTTGACTTAAAAATTAGGCTGAACATGTCATTTTATCCCTGTGTTCTGTGTCTTGTACTACATAATACATAAACATTTAATGCAAAAAATTCTAACTAAATATAAGGGAAACATTTTCACTTCAAATAAGAGAGATTGAACTTGTCCATTACATCAATATAGCCTATAACTTAGAGGTCATTATTTGTCACAATTAACACTTTTTCAAAAGTGACATAATATAATCCTGCTAGTTAGCATATTTTCAATAATAAATTAAGAGGGATAAACCCAATTCAAAATACAAAAACATAACAAATGTTGGTCTTAAAAGCACAAGACGTTGGTTAGCCATTACAGACGTCAGAAAAGTCAGACTGCCAAGTCACTAACGTCCATTTTCAATTTTAACGTTGATAGGAGCCAAGGGTAGAATTGTTACTATTCAAAAACTTGAGGGATAAAATTGATACAAATTAAAACTTGGGAGTATTTTTTATACTTTTTGCAAACATCAAGAACAAAAACAATACTTTACTCAAAAAAAAATGGGCCTGCTACACATACAAGCAATAAGGCCTTACAAGTCTTACAAGCCCCAAGCCTACAAACATTCCAGACGCGCACTAATTAGATTGAATGGAGCGTAACATTCACGCGCTCCCACTCAAACGGTTACGCTTCGCTTCGAGTAAACCACCCCTTAATGGCAGACTCTTCCACTTCTTCCACTTCTCAAAGTAATTCAAAGAAAACGCAACCCTTCCATTTTCGAGCAAAATTCGAAAATCAAGATATACAACTCGTCGCTAACCTTCGAAACCTCCATCAACACACCATCAAACTCTCGATCAAGAATCTCCAGAGAAAACAAAGCTATAATACTCAAGGTACGTTACATTACGATTCCTGTATATTTTCCAGATTACGAACTAGGTTTTACTGTTCTTCTACGTTGTTGTACGTTTCACTGTTCTTCTTGCTCTACATCTCATTTTACAGTTTATAATGTTCTAGGTTTTACTGTTATTCTTGCTTCTATGTTACACTGTTCTTCTTCGTTCTTGTAGGTGTTACTGTTCTTGTTGTTCTAGATCTTCTGGTAACTGATTTTTCGGGGTATATTTCGTAGATTGGTGGGTGTATATGGAGTAATTTCTTGGGTGTATATGGCATAAAATGTAGGGTGTATATTTCTGAACTGATATACTGTAATAGTCAGCACTTGCTTATATTTGCTTGCTTGACCTTGTAATGTTGCTTGATATTGATGCATGTTTGAGTGATACCTGACTGATATATATGGATGTATCTGAATCATATCTATGGGTGTATCTTACTGTTATCAATGGGTGTATCTGACTCATATCTATGTGTGTATCTTACTGTTATCAATGGGTGTATCTGACTCATATATATGGGTGTATCTTACTGATATCTTTGGGTGTATTTTTCATTTCAGAGAAAATGGCAGCAAGAAACCAACCTGGAAGAAATGTAAGAACAAATATATGTCTTACATGAAATCAGTTTTATATAATAGATATATATCTGACTATAATTTTATTTTTGTCTTACAGCAAACAAAAGACCTTAAGTGTGCCACACATCTCCTAAGTGATAAATTCAGAAACATGAGTGAGGAGAAGAAGGCGATTGTGAGGGATCTGGGATTCGGTGGCTTGATGCACATCCCACCACTAAGGGTGCATCACCAACTGTTAAGGGAGTTGGCTAACAACTTCAAATTGGGGGGAGAACAGACTGGAAACCGGATACGGTTCTTTTAAAATTACCCCAAGAAAAATAGGTCATGCGCTTGGCATCAACGCAACAGGTAACTCGATAAAAATTATAGGTGTATATTAACTGATGGTTGGGGTGTCTTTAAATTGATGCTTGGGTGTATTTGAACCGATTTTGATACTTTGTTTTTTTCCTTTTTGTAGGAGATCTGTTTCCTCAGAAAGTCGATTATAAGAAACTTTCTGAGGATGACAAAGTAATTTTTAGAAGATTCCAGGGTAAGACCCTCAAAAGTCTTACAGATGAGATGATGGATATTGGCGTTGGTAACGAAGAGGATCGCCTAATGTTCAAGAGGATTTTCATCCTCTATATACAGATGGCGTTCCTTTTGCCAACGACAATAAAAAAAATCTTGCCTGTACACCTGGCCCCAATTTTTGAGATGGACAGCATAACAGAGCGAAACTGGGGAGGGCATGTTTTGACCTTTATCGTCAAGGGCATAACCGACTACAAGGAGAAAAAGAAGAAGGCAATTGATGGCTGCCTCTTTGCCCTGATGATAATATACTTTCATCTTTCTAAAAATAAAGGCAAGAAGAGGGCTGAAAGACCGCCAAAACCCTGGATTGCCAACTGGAGTAAGGAGCAGTTGGTCGAAAGAATGAATGTAGAAACAGAGGAAATTTTGGTAAGTTGAACATAATATGTTGGGTGTATATTTATTTATCTGAATGCTGCTAAATAAATTATCTGATGTTTCAGAGGATTGTAAACATGGCACAAACAAGAGAGAAAATGAAAAAAATAGTAAAAACAGAAAAAAAAAACAACAAATCAAAAAAACAAAAAAAAAAGAAGGCAAGTTCAACATCATCTTCGGAGGAAGAAACAACTACTGACAGTGACAGTTCTACCTCTGAGTCTGAGACTCAAGAAGACTCAGAGGATTCACCAAGAAAACACCCCAGCAAAAAGGGGAAAAAGTAAGTACCATACTTGGGTGTAATTTCTTTGTCGAGTTGGGTGTATTTTTTGAAAACATTTGGGTATATTTTGTTGATCAAGTTGGGTGTATGTAGTTTATTAAGTTGGGTGTATTTTGTTTGCTACGTTGGGTGTAAATTGTCCATTCAGTTGGGTGTATCTTGTGCATTCATTTGGGTGTATTTTATATCTTTAGTATGTTCTAAATAATGATTGTTTGCCTTACAGAATGGACTCCAAAAAAAGAAAGAAGAGTCAAGAGGTTTCAGAATCTGAATCTGAATCAACTGATGAGTAATGTTCTGAAATTATTACTCCTTTCTTTTAGCTTCATTATAAAGATTTCGTGTATTAACTGAAGTGTCTCTTATTAACTTATAGAAGTGAAGAATCATCACCAGTGGAGAAGCAAAAGAAAAATAAAAAAACAAAAAGAACACCAAAAAATAAGCACTTCTTTGGATAATATTCTGTGATAAAATTAATTTTTTATTTTTGATTCATACTTTTTTTTTCCACCCAAAACACAATCCAAAAAGAAAAAAGTTGTTGTTGAGCATTCATCTCCTGAAGAAGATCAATACTTTGATGGGTACAGTACCTCGTAAGCTATATTACCGTTTATCATCATAATTATTTATGTTAACATCTTCTTTTATAAATGTAGTGAGAGATATGAAATATCAAGTGAAGATCTAGATGAATTGCTAAGGGAAAACGATAAAAAATCTGCTGCAGAGGGGTATGTCTTGTTGGGGTGTATATTTCAGATTTTAGTGTGTTTTCTTTGCTAATAATTGTTTCTGGTTTCGCAGAGAGAACGAAGCTGACCTGCGATCGACAGAAGGTCGCTATGTCTCCTTTGAAACGTAAGAAGCTTTATTTAATAAAATCTTGTTATCATGATTTGGGTGTATTTTGTTGATCAAGTTGGGTGTATGTTGTTTATTAAGTTGGGTGTATTTTGTTTGTTGTGTTGGGTGTATTTCGTTTGTTGTGTTGGGTGTATATTGTCCATTTAGTTGGTTGTATCTTGTGCATTCATTTGGGTCTATTTTATACCTGTATCATATTTTGTCTGAATAACATGAAATCTGTTTAGAATACCGGCTGTGAACTTGGGAAGTGATGATCCTTCCTCTCAAGGAGGCACAGAACAAAGTAGTGTAAACAAGCCTGCAGAGAGCATGTAATTTCTCTTTCAAATAACCGTTACTTCTGTTCTTCTATTACTTTCTACTTCTAATTCTGTATATATTTTTTTTAGAAAAAAAAGCCCTTTATTATTTTATTCAAGAAAAAAAAGGCAGAAAAAAAAAGCAAAAACTGCAAGTATGTAAGTTCTCAAAAAACAAAGCTTGTCTTCTTTTTTAATTGTTCGGGTGTATTTTTTGACTTTCTTTGGGTGTATTTTAGGTTGAGTCCGGTTCAACAGTCAGCCAGTGAGCCGGCTGATTCGAATATGATGGTTGTGAGGGAACAGACACCGTCGGATGCGCTTGTAATGTGAGTTTTTCAAGAATATTTCAACCTTATAACCTTATTATTTTCAAAGGCGTTATTAACCTTTCATTTTTCTTCTTGTTTAGAGTTCCGATTCAAGTTTTTGTGCCAATGTCCCAAACAACCACTGTGCCGGAACTTGAAGAAACACCTGAGACAGCTTTTGAACCAACCCCTCTGCTACAGATTGAAGGAACTACAGAAACGTAAGAATTAGTATTGGGTGTATATTTGTTTAGAGTTTGGGTGTATTTTTTGTAACAGTTTGGGTGTATATTGTTCCTGAGTAGTTTTTTTTACGCCATGATTAATTTTGTGTAACTGTGCAGCACTCCTGAACCCCTCCAACAACTTGAAGAAACCACACCCACGCTTCCCCCAGCTCCATCTAAAATGTAAGTTCATCAGACTAAAATCAATCTTTACTTATCATTCGTATATTCTTATTCTTATAATACGTTATACATGATGACGTAGTCATCCAGACGCAGAAGACGTTGCTGCCCTGATGATGATGGCACGGACAGCATCCTATGTTCCTAAAACAGATCCAGTGCCATCATTCAGCCTTGGCTTGACTGATTCAAGCCAAGAAGAAGCAGCAACGCAGGAGGGAGCGTCAACGTAGGAGACAAAAAGGGCAAAATCTCCAGAAACTGCAAATTTGCTAGAACAATTAGAGGATTTGGTACAAAAAAATAGCAAGCAATGCGGTGAAAGAAGAAAGTAAAAGTCCACAAATTCAAAAGGAGACTGGGGGAGAAAGTTCTGGGAAGTTTGAAACTCCTGAGGGAATAAATCAGATTACGGATGATATGAAAGAAAAGTGCTACATCTAGGGGACGCGACTGAAGACATACGCAGATGGCGGTACTAACGAGTATGACCACATGTGCACACTGATTGACCAAGATAATTACATTTTAAATAGAATGCACCTTGCATCCCTCCAGGCAGAAAGTTATATAGAATCTGAGGTAATGTTAGAATAACATTAATGTTTTTACACCAAAGTTTACTGCAATGTTTATTAATGTAAATTGATATCAGCATATATTTCTAGATTGTATCTGCCATGTGCCTCATCCTCAATCAGAAAAATGATAAAAGGTTTCAAGAACAAGTATACTGTCTCCTCCCCGATATTGTGGTAAGTGTTACTTCTACAAATTTTGGGTGTATTTTGTTTATTAAGTTGGGTATATTTACGTTCGATTAGGTGTAAGTTGTGTAATCATTTGGGTGTATTTAACGTATTCACTTGGGTGTATTTTCAGTATTTTATTTGTTGTTTCACAATTGTTGCAGAACATGGCCCTTTCGAAGCACCCAAAGGGGGAATTCATATCATCTAAAACCAATAAAGAATTCAGGGTGGAAGACTACCCGTGTTTTATTCCCTTCATAGATGCAAAAAAATTAACTTCGCATCCATATGTAAGTTTTCATTTGCTAAATTTGTTAGTACCATTCTTTACTTATATGCCAAATAAAATAACACACTGTTGAAATGTGGCAATCCTTCAGATTTTTGCACCTGTTTGCTACTCGGGCCATTGGTGGTTATGGGTGATTGATACAACAAAGCGGAGATTTCATATACTTGACCCGCTACACAAGAAAGCTCCAAGCGATGAGAGAAAGCAGCATAATAAATTCACTGTAAGTTGCCTCTGTGTTTTTTACTTTAATAGATAGGTGTATTTCAGTTCAATATAAGGTGTATGTATGTTTTGCTTTGGGTGTAATTATGTTTTCCTTTGAGTGTAATTTCTTTGTCGAGTTGGGTGTATTTTGTGGAACCATTTGGGTGTATTTTGTTGATCAAGTTGGGTGTATGTTGTTTATTAAGTTGGGTGTATTTCGTTTGTTGTGTTGGGTGTATTACTGATTTGTTTTGGTATTTAAAGGATATGTAATTTCAAGATTGAGAGCATATGCCGGCGGAAAATCTCTGAAGAAAGATGAGAAGGAGAAGGAAATTAAAGCATCATATGTTAAAATATCAGGCCAAAAATCAAGGTATAAATTTGTGACTCTGAACATTAAACTTTCCTAAATGAGATTTGTAATTTATTTTCTTCGTTTTCAGCTATGACTGCGCTATCTACGTTATGAAGTGGCTTGAGTTAATTGAGCCGGAAAACATTAAAAAGGGAAAATATGAATGGGATAATTGGAAACAGGTAACTGTCTTTAGAACTATATAACTCTGTATTACTTTACTGAACTAATATTGCTGTTTAAACAGAATATACTTTTTAATTGTAGGAGGAGGTGGACCACTATAGAGTGGAGTATGCTTCGCGGATACTATTCAGTGAAATGAATAAAGAGAGAGATCAAGCAATTAGAGAGAGTAATGCAATAAGGCTGTCGAAGCCATCCTCTGTATTATTGAGTCCGTTTTGTCAGATAAATTCTACTGATATAGAAACTGCGTAATCCAACTGCTAGGTAGTTTGTAAATTAAACAAATGCTGTAAAAATTTGCCATTTAAAAACAACTTCTATTCAATGAAATTTTTTTCCATAGTTAAACTATCTGTGCTGTTAAACTGTCTATGCTGTATTACAGGTGGTAAAATATGAAGGAAAACATCAAGGCAGATATAAAAACAAATTATAAACTTTTACACCCAACGGAAGTTTAATATACACCCAAGATTGCTTAAAATATACACCCAAACTGTCTGTGCTGTTAAAATGCCTGTGCTGTATTCAAAATGTATGAATTACAGGTACTAAAATATGAAGAAAAACATCAAATCAAATATACACCCATAACCTGCGAATTTTTACACCCAAATAAAGTTGAATATACACCCTGAAATCTATCCCCCCTTGATGCTTTGAGATTAAAACCCTGAACCCTAAACACTTAAAACCTAAACCCTTACTGCTAACCTATAAACCCTAAAACGCAAATATTATATATATGTATCTATATGTAAATTGTGAATTAACAAAAATACACCCAAAAGAACAGTGCTTTTACACCCATATTCTGTAAAACTATACACCCAAAGAGTTATCCCCTGCTGCTGGTACCCTGAACTGATAATTCATAACATGTCCTTGATATTGGCTGTAATTTGAATGCACCACTGATGCAGCATCAAACAGGTTTATCTGCATATAACACTCACATATTAGCTAAACTATTAACGAGAAAAATAAACTAAATCGCCACAAATTTAAAGAACATTACTTTTACCTCGCTTAAAACTTTCGTCTTTTTCTTCTTCGTGGCATTTGCAATCTGTTTCTCCAACTTTGAACCTAGCCTATTTTTTGGACGTCCTCTTGTTCGAATCCTTGGCGGGCTTTGAAGCTCGTTAACGGATTCCAAGTTGGCGTCTTCGTGGGATAAAGAAGATGTCTCATTCCTTTTGGCTTTTAATGATTCCATCTCAGCCATGACGTTATCGTACGCACGGTGCAGAATTGCAGTCAGCTCCTCTGATTCGGATGCAAATTCGCAAATATTTTGCGAACGAAAAACCAATTGGTCAAACCTCTTGCTTCTTGGCTCCATCAGTGGTTCGTCGTGGCTGCTCTTGATGTGTGTGTGTCGCCTCTTTACCTTCTTGCTCCATCGTTCCAGTATATATCTAGGTGATACTTGGCTTACTTGTTCGAAGCTTAACATGCGTATTGCGTGATGACACAGTATCCCTCTCGACTCGAAAAATAAGCATTGGCATTTTACCTCGGCTGCAACTGAGTCGTAAGTAACCACAAACTTGTTGAATATTGAGCTGGAAACTTGTTCTCCGACTTTGTATACTGAATAGCCTAGAGCGGAATTCGTTAATCTGGTGATGCAATTCGCCTTTCCTCTGAATTGCGCTTGGACTTCCCTAAACTTTTGATGAGTGTACGCATCTTGAAACTGAGCTTCAATGGAGGATTTGGTTGCACACGGTATAACCGTATGAAAATCTGCAGCATCTGATTCTCTCTCTGCTTGCTCCCTGCTTCCGAGGCAATTATCGTATTGTTTGACGAACTGAATAAGCGAGCTGTTTCGGGTGATAAACTTGTTAAAAAATGAATGCATGATCTCGCTCCTTTGTGTGCTTCTCATCCCTGCCCAAAAGTGATGATCCAGATAGATAGGAACCCATATGTGACGGTCTTCATACAGATCTGCAAAATACACCCAAACACAGACTATAAATACACCCGATAAAACATGCAATTTACACCTCTACTGCAGATTTTAAAAAAACATTACCTGAAAGCCACTTGTTGTCCACAAGACCAAAATTGAGCAGAAAATCATTCCAATTCCTATCGAATGAGTCTTTGCTATGAGAGTTCCAAACAACTTGGCTCATTTCTTGTTCAATATCGGCATGTCCCTTGTACCCGTTTAATTTGCTTGGAATCTTCTTCATGATGTGCCAAATACACCAACGGTGAATTGTTGTTGGCATACAGGCCTCTAAAGCCCTTTTCATTGATGCGCATTGATCGGTGAGAAACCCTTTCGGAGCGTTTCCTCCCATGCAACGAAGCCAACATTGAAATAACCATTTGAATGATTCAATTTCTTCGTTTTTCATCAAAGAGCATCCGAGAAGTGTTGACTGACCGTGGTGATTCACCCCGACAAAAGAACCACAGACCAAATTATACCTGAAACAAATTACCATAGTGCAGAATGCAAAATCATTAGGTACACCCCAACAAATGCTTCGTATACACCCAAACAAACAGCCAATATACACCTCTGCTGCGGATTCATAAAAATACATTAATTTAGCATCATAAATAGGGGCAGTTTGTTATCTGTTTGTATTGTAGGTGGTGTCGAATGAAATGACGTCTCCGAAATACTCAAAGGCAGCTCTGCTTCTTGCATGGCCCAAAAAGCCAGCTTAATCGATTGATCATCCTCGAGTTTGAGCTCAAAAAAGAAATTCTGATTCTTCTCTTTCATTCTTAACAAATATTTCCCGAATTCCTTTGCATCTTCTTGTTCGGAAACATTCCGCACTTCCCTGGTAATGTAATTCCTCACGTCCTTTTTGATAAAATTTAACTCGCGGTGACCCCCGGCAGCCGCAACAAATGATTGGTAGGTTTTGCTTGGTCTGATACCGGCATCCTCGTTATTCTCTATTGTACGACGAATGGACATGCTTAGTTTCCTGTGCTGTTTGAGCATCTCTGCTTTACTTGGACAGCAGGGGTGTGAATGATCCAGCACAACCTTTGAAATGATCCAAGCACTGACATCCTTCAATGTGTGTATATAAATTCTTGCAGGACAGTTTAAACCGGCTGTCGGATTGGTCTTCTCGGTCGGAGATATTTTAGATTTCCATTTTCCCTCTCTGCTACATGTAATCAGTTGATTCTTAATCTCGTTTCCCTTCCTATTTGTGCTCCGAACTCTTGTAGAGAAACCTGCAGCCTTGGCGTAGTTCCTGTAAAATTTTCCAGCATCTTCAAGGGTGGTAAAGGTCATTCCAACCTTCGGAACAAGCTGATCATCAACAACCGAGAGAGGCTGTAGAATACACCATGTCAAAAACTGTAAATACACCCATAGATATGATTCAAATACACCAAATCATGTCTGATATGATACACCCGAACTGCAACAACTCAAATAAAATGACAACAAAAGCCATAAACTGTAAATACATAGGCTGCAGAATACACCATGTCAAAAACTAAAAACACACACAATCATGCCTGATATAATACACCTGAACAACAACAACTCAATTAAAATAACAGAAAAAGCAGTAAAGTGTAAATACACCCACACTTCTAGCAAAAAAACACCCAAAAAAGATCTTATCTACACCCGAACGTCTGCTATAAATTCCAGATAATTAATCAAAACTAATACATTACATTCAAACCTCAGGAACTTCGTTAGATTCAAATTCATAGTCCACTTCGCCTGGATTCAGCTGACAATCTGAGGTTGAATCATCCATTATCTTCAAAACGAGTTCAAACTTTGATTTCAGAAAACGAAAAATCAAATAGGAAACGAAGCTCGAGTTAGAGAGAGAGGAACTAACGTAAATGACGAAGAAGAAGAAGAAACGAGTGAGAAAGGAGGGGAAAAGAACGATCGAAGAAACCAGGGGAAGCTTCGCGAGAAGAAGAACGAGCAAATCTGCTGTGCAAATAACGAAAACGAAGAAGGAAACAAATCTTCTAAATTTGGTAATTAGATATACGCGGGATCCTATATAGCGCGTGCATACAACGTAACCCTTGGAGCGCGTTTTGGGGTTTTATTTGTTCATGAACTTGTAAACCATACAAGCCATTAGGGCTTGTATGCGGAGCTTTTCTGCAAAAAAAATTGGCCAAAATTTATCTTATTTATCATTTATTAATTCTAGCAACAATTAATGAATGCTAAATAAAGCAATTTCTGACCTTTTTTTTTTTTTACTCCTAGCAGTACTTATGGATGAATTTTTTATATCATTTTCGATGGGTTTTGAAATCAAAATCCATGTTTGCCAAAGTAACTCTTGATTACTTTCATTGGTATTTTTACATTAAGACTTAGATAATTTTGTTCTACTTATTTTCACATTATTTCATTGGTGTTTTCATCTATTATTAATTTTAACCCATAAACACAGCCTTAAAGGTTAAAATCTAAAGGAAGCTATCTGCTTTACAAGTCTACAATGTTAGTTCAGGAAGAAAGGAACTCCATTCAAGAAAGTTTCCACAGTAACTTTGTCCAAACTTTTTACTAGAGTAAATTACACCAACCTTTCTTGAAATTAGGTGATATCACACATGATAGCACTCAACTTGTAGAAGTATACACTAATTTGCCTGGGATTTAAGTTATATGATACTCAGCACCCTTGCATTTATAGCATAAGACAATAACCTCTCTAGGGGTTAGTGTAAGCATTAGAAATCAAATGGTCCTGTGTGTAATATCACCTAACTTAGAGCATTTAAAATCTAGCACCTAGCAGATCCTAGATCTTGCAAAAGTAGAAATCAGAACTTCAAAGTCCAAATCATGGTCCTTCAAAAACTCAGTAGGAGTTCCTCATTGACAAATTCCTTTCCAAATTCCAAACAATTCACATTATTTTCAACAACCAGCCCCTTCACTCCAATTTAAATGCAAAGTGGAGATTACAAACAGCGACCGGATTCCGGAAACACCAAGTGAAAGTAGAGGGGGAAGTGTTGCATTGATGCTTACAGTTCAACATGAAACCAAAAAATAGGAAAGGACACACTAATTAACTAGCCATGGGGTGGTTAGAAATGTACTCAATAGCAAGATTGCAGGAGTCAATCTTCTCGGCTTCCTTGTCTGGGATCTCGAGCTTGAACTCCTCTTCCAGCGCCATCACAATTTCCACAGTGTCCAAGCTATCTAAACCCAAATCCTTCTCGAAATGTACATTTGGAGTCACCTGAGACACAGGAGGAAGCAGTAAACGCAAATTGTTATCGACAATACAACGCTTCCTACTCACAAGAGAGCAGCATGACCAACTATGTAAGAACAGAAGGAGATGCATCAAAATCAAGATAAGGAGGACATTAGCAGTATTTTATATAGGAATGAATAATGAAGCACAATTGTTGGAAATCTCCCAAATGAAAATTAGCATAGTAAATATCCAAATTGGTTTTCAAGGAATTCCAAATCAGACACTTTGCTCCCCAACAAATTTTTGCTCTCTAAAAATCTTCAAGAATTAACCTCGTAAGATAGATTGATCCCTCCGTTAATTTAAAAAAGAACTAATTTGTGTTGTAATGATACTTTATAGAAACCTAATTGTCTTATAAAAAAATTTGTTAAGGTCTTATTTGTTCAACACGCATATTAAAAATTTAATTGAAAACGACGGAAGAACCAATCTACCTAACATAAGTATTTCTTGAAGATTTCTACAGTAATAAAAATTTGTTAAGAACCAGAATGTACGATCAAAAATCCTTTGGAGACTAATTTAGGTGTTAACTCAAAATGAGTATCTTTGAGAGGAACAAAAACCCAGTTCACACTTTTTCTTTAATGTTGCAGGGTATGAGTACAAATATCCAGTAAGGCGGTAACATACACACCCAGCCCCATTTAGGAAATCAAATATCTATGCTTTCATAATTTTAATACAATCTAGAAGAATACAGCTAATTTATTTTCCAATCTTAATTCGAAAGGTTTTTACTGACTTTAAGGTGTAATTGGAAGGTGGGTAGAAGGGGGGAGGGGGAAGTCCAATCAGGAAGATATAAAAATAGCCACAATAAAAGAATAAAAAGAGAAAATGCATTGAAGCAAGGAGACTGTATTCGACTCCTATACCTACAGAAACCATAATAATTTCACAAAATTGAGAACCTTTCAAACGAATATGATATTTTCCACACATTGAATCAATGATCATTTGCTATCGCCTATTGCAACTCAAGCAATCAAATGAAGGGAATTCAAGATATCTAGCTGAAACATAATAAACTAGGCATCATCCAATGTTTGGCATTTACAAATTATAATGACTCAAGACAGTATTTTGAAATAAAGATCACATTGATGTAAACTTCAAGTGTATAAGGAGTGATACAAAAGGAGTGATACAAATCATTCCTTCAATAAGCAGCAACAGTTGCTCATGATTCAGCATGTAGATGAAGCATACTTATCAAACAAACTGCTGATTGAAATATAATTTCATGTCATGAGAAAATCAAGGGACAAAAGTGCACAATAAAGTATCCACATACATATATGTATCATGGAAAAAAAGGGAAACAAGTATCTATGCACAGATGATTTTATCCAGAAAATAACAAACGAACTGGTCACCCGTTTAGGAAGACATTGATGAAAATCATAATCAAAAGACAAGAAGAAAGATAGTGTGCGCTGCATTGTGCCGAAGTTAGGAATCTAGTTTTTCCTATAACAGGACATCTGTCTCAACTGAATAATACTCTCAGATGAAAACTGCATCAAAACATTCTCTTTCACATAAGATCTCTCATAATTTCTTCAAACAGATACTACAAGATAGTTTTTGAACTAAAATTTCTGACGTAGGGATAAATCAACATATAGAGTTTTAGTATACCTATTTCTCATTTCTCACTGTAATTATGACCATAAATATCATCCAGATAATTACTGAGGTAACTTTCAAATTTCGGGGGGATCCCCTAGGATAAATCAAGAGAATGCACAATAAGATTAGTAGATTACACACACCAATTATAGAACTGAGTTTCCAAACTTTCAGAAAATCCTTTCAGCCAAATTCTACAGAAAACAATTTGCAGTACCATCAATGAGTTTTCACACCAATACTCCAAACAACAATTGTCCAATGTCCAGGAACATTTCAAATTTTGGGAAGACCCTTTTTAGCTAAATCGACAGAATAACCATTTGGGATAACAAATTAAGGCTACAAAAACCACCCAGATGATTATCGAGCTAAATTTCCAAACTTTGGAAACACCCATTTAGCAAAATAAACAAAATAACGAAAGGCAATATTCCCAATTCACATATCCTACTAATCAAGATTACAAAACACCACCCCCATGGCAATTGAGCTAAATTTCCAAATTTTGGGAGAAAAACCATTTTAATTAAACCAAAAGGATTACGCTATGGGATACCCATTACCCAAATTCCACACTAATGAACACTACCCATATATTTATCAAGGTAAAAATCCTTCTTTTTTTTGTGCGGGGGAAACCCATTTGGAAAAATCAACACTACAAAGATTTGCAATAACGAAGGGCCACGAATCATGGAACAATAAATGAAGTTATAGAGATGACAAAAAAAAATAAAGAAAAATTGAAGTGAAAGGACCTTGGAAGGATCGACTTTGGGGTAATCTCTGAGGACAGCGAGGACTCTTTCGGTGACCTCTTCTTTGGTGATGTGATCGTCGTGCGAAGACATGAAGCGGAAGGAAGCGAGCCATGGCTGTGGTTGCTTGTGATGCAGTTTTGGTGCAGTTTGGAGTGGGATGCGAACGTGGCGGAGGATGGCTGCTCTGAGTGCCATTTCTTCTTCTTTGAAGAATGAATGAGTGAGTGTCAGTGTGTTGCTGTGAGGAATTTGGGCAAAATAATAGGGCACACATCCAAGCCTGTGACTATGAGGGAAGCAGAAAGCTCAACTAGATTTGCTTTTTTTTTTTTAGGAAATGACAAATAGGTTCTTGAACTTTTGTTCCGTAGACATTTTCTTCCTTAATCATTGAAAAATATTTTTAAATACTTTCACAAAACTTGGACAGATCAGTCCTTCCGTCTATATGCCTTCGTTAGGGATTGATCCGTCCAAGTGCCTCCGTCAGAGACTGATCCGTTCAAAGTTTGTGAAGGTTAGGAATTTAAAAGTATTTTTCAATGGTCAAAGATAAAAATGTCCGTGGGACAAAAGATCAGGATCTATTTGTCCTTTTCTCTTTTTTTTTTAGTTTCAAAACAAAAATGTACATTTTTCTCAACTGTGATCCTAAATAAAATAATTTGAACCAAAAAAAAAGTTAATAGATATTAGACAAAATAACTATCATATAATTTCGAGTAATTATCTAAATCTACCTTCAAATTTTTAATTTCAAGATACTTTAGTCTCATAATTTTTAAAATACATTAAAAAATCTTTAAAATTTAGCTACGACAGACAAATTAGTGTTCGATCATATTTTTCTGTCAATGGCGAATAAAAAATATTAACATAAAAAAATTAATTAATACACATAATCATCAAGTGTCTACCATGTAATCAGAACAAATCAGTACATGTGCTCTTAGCCTCTTAGACAATAAGGTATTGTTTATTTTAAGGTATTGGGACAGAGATTGAGAGACTGTGATTCATTATTATATTTGTTGGTTCAGATACTGATATTAAAAGTTCTGACTCTGTCCCCTAAAAGTATTTCAGTACCTCCAAAAAGTGAGGACACAGGGGACTGAAATTTTTAGAGACAGAGATTGAAACTTTAATAACATTTTATACTTAAAATATATCCATTTCAATTAATTAATTTCAAATTTACCTTTTGTTCAAATTAAATTAGAGTTTTATTTTTGTTTCAATTTATGTCTCCCACTTTATACCAAACAAAATACTGAGATTTATTTCAATCTCTATCTCTCAGTCTCAATCTTTCCGTCTCTATCTCTCCACCAAACGCTAATATTAGATTTTTACTGAAAAAAAATCTTTTAATTTTTTTTTTATCTTTCCAAAACATGATAGTAGCAACAAAAAAAAAAAAAAGAAAACAATCACTCACCAACACCAATAACAACACCTCTTTTGTATCAAAGAGCAAGGTTTTTCCATGCTGAATCTGAATACAAGTTCAGAATTAAAAAACATGGATATCATTTTTTGCTCCTCCATTTCTTTGCTTTTCTTCTTCCAAAGTAACCTAGCTTCTTCTCTATTCAATGTCTTTGTTCTCAAGTTTTATCTTTTGAACAGTATCACTCTACAAACACAATAAAATCTTAATAAAAGTTTTCTTTAGCATCAGCACCAACAACTTTCAAATCACTTTTTCACTTATGCATTCTTCCAAGTCTTATATTTCTAAATGTCATAAAACTCTTCTTTTTTTTTTTCAATATCTTGGTCTCAAAAGTTGTAACTCTTGAAAGATTTTATTACTACAATTACATAGTGTTTCATTTGAGTATAGAAATTGATTTATCTTAGTGATATACATAAACACTTAATTGTCATGTATACGAGTTAATGTTTTTATATTAGAATATTTTTTTTGGTTATTAACAAAAGAATTTCGCCGAACATTGATTTGTCTGCTAAAATTAAATTTAAAAATTGTTTATTTTAAAAATTAAAAAATTAAAGTGTCTAATATTAAAAATTCAGGCCTACTACACATACAAGCAAAAATACCTTACAAGTTATTCAAGCCCCCAGCCCACAAACAATCCACACGCGCAGAGAAGAGCATTGAATGGGGCGTAACATTCACGCGCTCCACTCAAACGGTTACGCTTCGCGTAAACCGCCCCCTTAATGGCAGACTCTTCCACTTCTTCCACTTCTCAAAGCCATTCAGAGAAAAAGCAAACGTTCCATTTTCGAGCATCATTCGATACTGAAAATATACAACTCGTCGCTAATATTGGAAAATTCCATCAACACAACATAGAACTCTCGATCAAGAATCTCCAGAGAAAACAAAGCTATCATACTCAAGGTACGTTACATTACCATTCCTGTATATTTTCCACATTTCGAAATTGAAGAACTAGGTTTTACTGTTCTTCTACGTTGTTTTACGTTTTACTGTTCTTCTTGCTCTACGTCTCATTTTACAGTTTATGATGTTCTACTTGTTCTAGGTTTTACTGTTATTCTTGGTTCTATGTTACACTGTTCTTCTTAGTTCTTCTAGGTGTTACTGTTCTTGTTGTTCTAGTTCTTCTGGTAACTGATTTTTGGGGGTATATTCCGTAGTTTGGTGGGTGTATATGAGATAATTTGTTGGGTGTATATGGCACAAATTGTTGGGTGTATATTTCTGAACTAATATACTGCAATAGTCAGCAGTTGTAACTGTTCTTATATTTGCTTGTCCATGGGTGTATATTGCTTGACCTTGTATATTAATGCATGTTTGAGTGATACCTGACTGATATATATGGGTGTATCTGAATCATATATATGGGTGTATCTTACTGATATCTATGAGTGTATCTGACTCATATCTATGGGTGTATCTTACTGATATCTATGGGTGTATCTGACTCGTATATATGAGTGTATCTTACTGATAACTTTGGGTGTATTTTTTATTTCAGAAAAAATGGCAGCGAGAAACCAACCTGGAAGAAATGTAAGAACAAATATATGTCTTAGATGAAATCAGTTTTATATAGTAGAAACATATCTGACTATAATTTTATTTTTGTTTACAACAAACAAAAAACCTTAAGTGTGCAACACATTTGTTAAATGATAAATTCAGAAACATGAGTGAGGAGAAGAAAACGATTGTGAGGGATTTGGGATTCGGTGGCTTGATGCACATCCCACCACTAAGGGTGCATCACCAAGTGTTAAGGGAGCTGGCTAACAACTTCAAATTAGGGGAGAACAGACTGGAAACTGGATACGGTTCTTTTAAAATAACACCAAAAAAAATAGGTGATGCGCTTGGCATCAACGCAACAGGTAACTCGCTAAAAATTATAGGTGTATATTAACTGACGCTTGGGTGTATTTTAGTTGATGCTTGGGTGTATTTGAACTGATATTCATACTTTGTTGTTTTCCTTTTAGTAGGAGATCTATTTCCTCAGAAAGTCGATTATAAGAAACTTTCTGAGGATGACAAAGAAATTTTTAGAAGATTCCAGGGTAAGACCCTCAAAAGTCTTACAGATGAGATGATGGATATTGGCGTTGGTAACGAAGAGGATCACCTAATGTTCAAGAGGATTTTCATCCTCTATATACATATAGCGTTCCTTTTACCAACGACAATAAACAAAATCTCGCCTGTGCACCTGGCCCCAATTTTTGAGATGGACACCATAACAGAGAGAAACTGGGGAGGGCATGTTTTGAGTTTTATCGTCAAGGGCATAACCGACTACAAGGAGAAAAATAAAAAGGCAATTGATGGCTGCCTCTTTACCCTGATGATAATTTATTTTCATCTTTCTAAAAATAAAGGCAAGAAGAGGGCTGAAAGATCGCCAAAACCCTAGATTGCCAACTGGAGTAAGGAGCAGTTGGACGAAAGAATGACGGCAGAAAGAGAGGAAAATATGGTAAGTGAACATAATATGTTGGGTGTATTTTATTTACCTAAATGCTACTAACTAAAATTTCTAATGTTTCAGGGGATTGTGAAGATGGCGCAAACAAGAGAGAAAATGAAAAAAATAGAGAAAAAAGAAAAAAAACAAGAAATAAAAAAAACAAAAAAAGGAAGGCAAGTTCAACATCGTCTTCGGAACAAGAAACAACTGATAGTGACAGTTCTACCTTTGAGTCTGAGACTCAAGAAGACTCAGAGGATTCACCAAGAAAACAGCCCAGCAAAAAGGGGGAAAAGTAAGTACCATACTTGGGTGTATTTTCTTTATCGAGTTGGATGTATTTTGTGGAACCATTTGGGTGTATTTTGTTTATGAAGTTGGGTGTATGTTGTTTATTAAGTTGGGTGTATTTCGTCTATTGTGTTGGGTGTATATTGTCCATTCAGTTGGTTGTATCATGTGCATTCATTTGGGTGTATTTTATATCTTTAGTATGTTCTCAATAATTATTGTTTGCCTTCCAGAATGGACTCCAAAAAAAGGAAGAAGAGTCAAGAGGATGAGGATTCTGATTCAGAATCTGAATCAACTGATGAGTAATGTTCTGAAATTATTACTCCTTTCTCTTGGCTTAATTATCAAGATTTCATATATTAACTGAAGTGTCTCTTATTAACTTATAGAAGCGAAGAATCATCACCGGTGAAGAAGCAAAAAAAAAGAAAAAGACAAAAAGAACACTAAAAAAGTAAGCACTTCTTTGGATAATATTCTGTGATAAAATTAATTTTTTATTTCTGATTCATACTTGTTTTTTCCACCCAGAACACAATCCAAAAAGAAAAAGGTTGTTGTTGAGCATTCATCTCCTGAAGAAGATCAATCCTATGATGGGTACAGTACTTCGTAAGCTATATTACCATCTATCATCATAATTATTTTTGTTAACATCTTCTTTTATGAATGTAGTGACAGATATGAAATAGGAAGTGAAGATCTAGATGAATTGTTAAGGGAAAACAATGAAAAATCTGCTGCAGAGGGGTATGTCTTGTTGGGGTGTATATTTCAGATTTTAGTGTGTTTTCTTTGCTAATATTTGTTTCTTGTTTCGCAGGGAGAAGGAAGCTGACATGCGATCGACAGAAGGTCGCTATGTCTCCTCTGAAACGTAAGAAGCATTATTTAATAAAATCTTGTTATCATGATTTACCTGTATCATATTTTGTCTGAATAACATGAAATTTGTTTAGAATACCGGACGTGAACTTGGAAAGTGATGATCCTTCCTCTCAAGGACACACAGAACAAAGTAGTGTAAACAGGCCGGCAGAGAGCATGTAATTTCTCTTTCAACTAACCATTACTTTTGTTCTTTTATTACCTTCTACTTCTAATTCTGTATATATTTTTTAAAAAAAGCCCTTTATTATTTTATTCGAGAAAAAAAAGGCAGGAAAAAAAAACAAAAAACTGCAAGTATGTAAGTTCTCAAAAAATAAAGCCTGTCTTCCTTTTGAATTATTCGGGTGTATTTTTTGACTTTCTTTGGGTGTATTTTAGGTTGAGTCTGGTTCAAGAGTCAGCCAGTGAGCCGGCTGATTCGAATATAATGGTTGTGAGGGAAGAGACACCGTCGAAAGCGCTTGCAATGTGAGTTTTTCAAGAATATTTCAACCTTATAACCTTATTATTTTCAAAGGCGTTGTTAACCTTTCATTTTTCTTCTTGTTTAGAGTTCCAATTCAAGTTTTTGTGCCAGTGTCCCAAACAACCACTGTGCCGAAATTCGAAGAAACACCTGAGACAGATTTTGAATCAACCCCTCTGCTACAAATTGAAGGAACTACAAAAACGTAAGAAATAGTATTGGGTGTATATTTGTTTAGAGTTTGGGTGTATATTGGGTTACAGTTCGGGTGTATATTTGCTTACAGTTTGCGTGTATATTGTTCCTGAATAATTTTTTCGTCATGATTAATTTGATGTGTCGTGCAGCACTCCTAAACCCCCCCCCCAACAACTTGAAGAAAGCACAGCCACACTTCCCCCAGCTCCATCTAAAAGGTAAGTTCATCAGAGTAAAATCAATGTATGGGTGTATATTGGGTTACAGTTTGGGTGTATATTGTTCCTGAATAATTTTTTTATGTCTTGATTAATTTTCTGTGCCGTGCAGCACTCCTGAACCCCCCCCCCCCCAAAAAAACTTGAAGAAAGCACACCCACGCTTCCCCCAGCTCCATCTAAAAGGTAAGTTCATCATACTAAAATCAATCTTTACTTATCATCCGTATATTCTTACTCTTATAATACGTTATACATGATCACGCAGTTATCCAGCCGAAGAAGACGCTGCTGTGCTGATGATGATGGCACGGACAGCATCGTATGTTCCTAAAACAGATCCAATGCCATCATTCAGCCTGGGCTTTACTGATTCAAGCCAAGAAGAAGCAGCAACGCAGGAGGGAGCGTCAACGCAGGAGGTAGATAGGGCAAAAACTCCAGAAACTGCAAATTTGCTAGAACAATTAGAGGATTTGGTACAAAAAATAGCAAGCAGTGCGGCGAAAGAAGAAAGTAAAAGTCCACAAATTCAAAAGGATACTGGCGGAGAAAGTTCTGGGAAGTTTGAAACTCCTGCGGGAATAAATCAGAATACGGGTGATATGAAAGAGAAGTGCTACATCTGGGCGACGCGAGTGAAGACATACGCAGATGGCAGTACTAACGAGTTTGACAACCTGTGCACTCTGATTGCCCAAGACAAATACATTTTGAATAGAATGCACCTTGCATTGCTCCAGGCAAGAAGTTATATAGAATCTGAAGTAATATTAGAATAACATTAATGTTTTAACACCAAAGTTAACTGCAATGTTTATTAATGTAAATTAATTTCGGCATATATTTCTAGATTGTATCTACCATGTGCCTAATCCTCAACCAGAAAAATGATAAAAGGTTTCAAGAACAAGTATACTGTCTCCCCCCTGATATTGTGGTAAGTGTTACTTCTACGAATTTTGGCTGTATTTTCTGTATTTCTTAGGGTGTATATTCTCTGATTAACGGGTCTGTTTTTGTATTCATTTGGGTGTATTTTTTACGTTCAATTGGGTGTAAGTTGTGTAATCATTTGGGTTTATTTAAAGTATTCCCTTGCGTGTATTTTCAGTATTTCATTTGTTGTTTCACAATTGTTGCAGAGCATGGCCGTTTCGAAGCACCCAAACGGGGAATTCATATCACCTAAAACCAATAAAGAATTCAAGGTGGAAGACTACCCAATGTTTATTCCCTTCATAGATGGAAAAAAATTAGCTTTGTATCGATATGTGAGTTTTTATTTGTAAAATTTGTTAGTACCGTTCTTTACTTATATGCCAAATAAAATAACACACTGTTGAAATGTGGCAATCCTTCATATTTTTGCGCCTGTTTGTTACTCAGGCCATTGGTGGTTATGGGTGATTGATACAACAAAGGGGAGATTTTATATACTTGACCTGCTACACAAGAAAGCTCCAAGCGATGGGAGAAAGCAGCTTAATAAATTCAATGTAAGTTGGCTCTGTGTTCTTTATTTTAATAGATAGGTGTATTTCAATTCAATATAAGGTGTATGTATGTTTTGCTTTGGGTGTAAGTATGTTCTTTTTTGGGTGTATTTCATTCGGGTGTATTACTGATTTGTTTTATTTTTTAAGGGATATGTAATTCCAAGAATTAGAGCATATGCCGGCGGGGCACCTCTGAAGAAAAAGGAGAATGAGTTGGAAATTAAAGCAACATACGTTAAAATCTCAGGCTAAAAATCAAGGTATAAATTTGTGACTCTGAACATTAAACTTTCCTAAATGAGATTTGTAATTTATTTTCTTCGTTTTCAGCTATGACTGTGCTTTTTACGTTATGAAGTGGCTTGAGTTAATTGAGCCCGATAACATTAAAAGGGCAAAGTATGAATGGGATAATTGGCCACAGGTAACTGTCTTTAAAACTATATAACTCTGTATTACATTACTGGAATTAATATTGTTGTTTAAACAGAATATACTTTTTAATTGTAGGAGGAGGTGGACCACTATAGAGTAGAATATGCTTCGCGGATACTATTCAGTGAAATGAATAAAGAGAGAGATCAAGCAATTAGAGCGAGTAATGCAATAAGACTGTCCAAGCCATCCTCAGTATTATTGAGTCCATTTTGTCAGATAAATTCTACTGATATAGAAACTGAGTAATCTAACTGCTAGCTAGTTTGTAAATTAAACAAATGCCGTAAAAATTTACCATTTATAAACAACTTTTGTTCAATGAAATTTTTTTCCATAGTTAAACTGTCTGTGCTGTATTCAAAAGCTTTGTATTACAGGTGGTAAAATATGAAGGAAAACATCAAGGCAGATCGAAACACAAATTATAAAATTTTACACCGAACGGAAGTTTAATATACACCCAAGATTGCTTAAATATACACCCAAACTGTCTGTGCTATTAAACTGTCTGTGCTGTATTCAAAATGTATGAATTACAGGTACTATAATATGAAGAGAAACATCAAATCAAATATACACCCATAACCTGCAATTTTTTACACCCAAAGAAAGTTGAATATACACCCTGAGATCTATCCCCCCTGATGCTTTGAGCCTAAAACCCTGAACCCTAAACACTTAAAACATAAACCCTTACCCCTAACCTGTAAACCCTAAAACCCTGAACCCTAATATTATATATATGTATCTATATGTAGAATGTGAATCACAAGAAAATTCACAAAAATATACCCAAAAGAACAGTGCTTTTACACCCATATTCTGTAACTATACACCCAAAGAGTTATCCCCTGCTCCTGGTACCCTGAACTGATAATTCATAACATGTCCTTGATATTGGCTGGAATTTGAATGCACCACTGATGCGGCATCAAACAAGTTTATCTGAATATAAGAAACTCACATATTAGCTAAACTACTAACGAAAAAAATAAACTCAATCACCACAAATTTAAAGAACATTACTTTTACCTCGCTTAAAACTTTCGTTTTCTTCTTCTTTGTGGCATTTGCGATCTGTTTGTCCAACTTTGAACCTAGCCTATTTTTTGGACGTCCTCTTGTTCGAATCCTTGGCGGGCTTTGAAGCTCGTTAACGGATTCCAAGTTGGCGTCTTCGTGGGATAAAGATGTCCCCTTCCTTTTGACTTTTAATGATTCCATCTCAGCCATGACATTATCGTACGCACGGTACAGAATTGCAGTCAACTCCTTCGAATCGGATGCAAATTCGCAAATATTTTGCGAACAAAAAACCAATTGGTCAAACCTCTTGCTTTCTTGGCTCCAACAGTGGCTCGTCGTGGCTGCTCTTGATGTGTGTGTGTCGCCTCTTTACCTTCTTGCTCCATCGTTCCAGTATATATCTCGGTGACACTTGGCTTACTTGTTCAAAGCTTAACACGCTTAGTGCGTGACGACACAGTATCCCTCTCGACTAGAATAATAAGCATTGGCATTTTACCTCGGCTGCAACTGAGTCGTAAGTAACCACAAACTTGTTGAATATTGAGCTGGAAACTTGTTCTCCGACTTCGTATACTGAATAGCCTAGAGCGGAATTCGTTAATCTGGTGATGTAATTCGCCTTTCCTTTGAATTGCGCTTGGACTTCCCTAAACTTTTGATGAGTGTACACATCTTGAAACTGAGCTTCAATGGAGGATTTGGTTGCACACGGTATGACCGTATGAAAATCTGCAGCATCTGATTCTCTCTCTGCTTGCTCCCGGCTTCCGAGGCAATTATCGTATTGTTTGACGAACTGAATAAGCGAGCTGTTCCGGGTGATAAACTTGTTAAAAAATGAATGCATCCTCTCGCTCCTTTGTGTGCTTATCATCCCTGCCCAGAAGTGGTGATCCAGATAGATAGGAACCCATATATGACGGTCTTCATACAGATCTGAAGAATACACCCAAACACAGACTATAAATACACCCGAAAAAACATGCAATTTACACCTCTGCTGCAGATTTTTAACAAACATTACCTAAAAGCCACTTGTTGTCCACAAGACCAAAATTCAGTAGAAAATCATTCCAATTCCTATCGAATGAGTCTTTGCTATGAGAGTTCCAAACAACTTGGCTCATTTCTTGTTCGATATCTGCATGTCCCTTGTACCCGTTTAATTTGCTTGGTATCTTCTTCATGATGTGCCAAATACACCAACGGTGAATTGTTGTTGGCATACAGGCCTCTAAAGCCCTTTTCATTGATGCGCATTGATCGGTGAGAAACCCTTTCGGAGCGTTTCCTCCCATGCAACGAAGCCAACATTCAAATAACCATTTGAATGATTCAATTTCTTCGTTTTTCATCAAAGAGCATTCGAGAAGTGTTGACTGACCGTGGTGATTCACCCCGACAAAAGGACCACAAACCAAATTATACCTGAAACAAATTACCATAGTGCAGAATGCAAAATCATTAGGTAGACCCAACAAATGCTTCGTATACACCCAAAAAAATAGCCAATATACACCTCTGCGGCAGATTCATAAAAATACATTAATTTAGCATCATAAACAGGGACAGTTTGTTACCTGTTTGTATTGTAGGTGGTGTCAAATGAAATAACGTCTCTGAAATACTCAAAGGCAGCTCTGCTTCTCGCATCGGCCCAAAAAGCCAGCTTAATCAATTGATCCTCCTCGAGTTCAAGCTCAAAAAAGAAATTCTGATTCTTCTCTTTCATTCTTAACAAATATTTTCCGAATTCCTTTGCATCTTCTTGTTCGGAAACATTCCGCACTTCTCTCGTAATATAATTTCTCACATCCTTTTCGATAAAATTTAACTCGCGGTGACCCCCGCAGCCGCAACAAATGATTAGTAGGTTTTGCTTGGTCTGATACCGGCCTCCTCGTTATTCTCTATTGTACGACGAATGGACATGCTTAGTTCCCTGTGCTGTTTGAGCATCTCTGCTTTACTTGGACAGCAGGGGTGTGAATGATCCAGCACAACCTTTGAAATGATCCAAGCACCGACATCCTTCAATGTGTGTATATAAATTCTCGCAGGACAGTTTAAACCGACTGTCGGATTAGTCTTCTCGGTCGGAGATATTTTAGATTTCCATTTTCCCTCTCTGCTACATGTAATCAATTGATTCTTAATCTCGTTTCCCTTCCTATTTGTGCTCCGAACTCTTGTAGAAAAACCTACAGCCTTGGCTTAGTTCCTGTAAAATTTTCCAGCATCTTCAAGGGTGGTAAAGGTCATTCCAACCTTCGAAACAAACTGGTCATCAACAACAGAGAGAGGCTGCAGAATACACCATGTCAAAAACTAAAAATACACCCAATCATTGCTGATATAATACACCCGAACCGAAACAACTCAACTAAAATAACAAAAAAAAAACCATAAACTGTAAATACACAGGCTGCAGAATACACCATGTCAAAAACTAAAAACACACCCAATTATGTCTGAGATAATACACCTGAACGACAACAACTCAGCTAACATAACACAAAAAGCCATAAACTGTAAATACACCCACACTTCTCGCAAAAATACACCCAAAAAAGTTCTGATCTACACCCGAGCGCCTGCTATAAATTCCAGATAATTAATCAAAACTAATACATTACATTCAATCGACAGATTCATGTTAACGTGTTAGTTTCACAGTCAATGTTCACGAATTATTCAGCTACACAATGCTATTCAAATGACTGCAACAAAATTCAAAGTAATTGTATGTAAATCAAACCTCAGGAACTTCGTTAGATTCAAATTCATAATCCACTTCGCCCTGATTCAGCTGACAATCTAAGGTTGAATCATCCATAATCTTCAAAACGAGTTCAAACTTTGATTTCAGAAAACAACAAATCAAATAGAAAACGAAGCTGGAGTTGCAGAGAGAGGAACTAACGTAAATGACGAAGAACATACCAGTGAGAAAGGAGGGAAAAAGAATGATCGAGAAGAAGCAGAGAAGAGGCGCGAGAAGAAGAACGAGCAAATCTGAAAATAAGGAAAACGAAGAAGGAAACAAATCTTTTAAAATTTGGTAGTTATATATATGCGAGATCTTATATAGCGTGTGTATTGGACGTATGTCTAGCAGCGCGTCTTTTGGGTTTATTCCTTAATGAACTTGTAAAGCATACAAGTCATTAGGGCTTGTATGCAGAGCTTTTCTGTTAAAAATTTTATAGACTTATTTTAGTAGTTACTCTATAATTTTATTTATGTTAACAAAAATGGGTGAAGTAATGTGATTGATTTCCAATTGCCATAGAAGAAAAAAAAAAGTGTATGTAATGTTTGGGATATTTGAAATTTGAAAAGATGAATTTTTATTTTTAACTTTTTATTTTGATTTGTATTCATATGTTTTTGTCAACATTATTCAAATAAAAACATATCGATCTTATTTAGTGGATTGGATTGAATTATATATATATAAATAACATAATTTAAAAAAAAATATTTTAAAGATAATAAAAAATCAATATAAAGAAAATCAAAGTTAGTTTAGTTTATATTTTTAACGTTTATTTTATTTTATATTTTTTTTGAAAAAATGAGCTAAACACAACAAGTAAAACAAAGAACCAACAAAAACTAAAAAGGTAGAGATGGAAGAATATTTGAATTATAAAATGTATAAATAACCTTTGATCTCATTAATTGTTAACAATTAAGTATTTTTTATACGATAATAGTAACAATCTATGCTTAATATTAACAAGGTTATTAGCACAAAAAATAATTAAATTTAATCTTAAAAGTTTAAATTTAAATTAATTATGACTTATATAATTTTTATAATAATTAAGTATTTTTCATATTTAAAATTTAAAATTTTAATAATTAAAAAATAATAAAAATTAAATAATTTTATTTTTAGATCATATGTGTTATATTTTATTTTATTAATATAAGAATAAAAGATAAATAAATATTATCTAAAAGAAAAATTTTTTATAAACTGCATGATGGTACCTGCTAAAAATTTTATTATGGTTCTATCCCGAGCACATTGTATTCAATTTATACACAGATTTTTAAACTGTATGTATCTTAGGTACAGAGTACTCGAATTGTACATTTGAGTACATTTCTATAAATATTACATTTAAATAACTTAAATATAAAAATCCAACAAGAATATATATTTTACTACCATTTTCAACTCTTTTAATTAAAAAAATTCAAAAACTTCAAAACGTCATTGACGTTTTTTACTCTAAATTTAAAAAAAAAATTATCCCATACAAAATGATTCTACCGTTTTGTGAAAAATAATTTTTAAATTTTTTAAATAAAAACGACATTGTCATTTTATATTTAATAAATTTAAAAATTATTTTTACATACAGAATGTAGGTGACGTTTTGTGTCTTTTAAAAAATAAAAAATATCTCATACAAAAATAAAACTCACATACACTAAAATATTAGGACACGTCACATGATTTGTTCCATTATAAAAAAACTAATCTTGAATTATACTTTTATATAATTTTATTATCATTTAATAATAATATTGTATTATAATTTTATAGTATAATATTATATATTTTACGTATTTTATTGTATTAAATTATAAATGTATTTATTTATTTTTACTATTTAAATTTGTATATTATTATAATTTTATATATTTATTTAATTATTATCGCACGATTTGAACCATTGATCTAATGATTCAGTAATTTGACCAAATCGATTTTCGTAGTTCAGTTTAACAAGTGAAGTGTTATAAAAGGTTCTGAAAACCGAACCGATCATCCACTTTTTTAATTATTAATTCACTAATTTAAAAGTTTAATCGCTTTAACTGTAATTTAACTGGAATAATTGAATTATAATAAATAATATATAAAATTATAAATATATAATTAAAATACAAATTATGCTAATATAAATTTAAAACTAACATAATTAAAAATGCAAAACCAACTAAAGTTTCATATAAGTATAACATAAGAGTTAAATAGAAAAAAATAGTAAAATACCAAAGTTTGTATATGTTTAAATTTTATAATATTATATATTTTATATTATAAAATAATAAAATTAATTACTATAAAATATTATTAGTTTAATTGTATCTTAGTTTTTTTTTCTTTATTTTAAAGACAAGTGTATTCTATACCTTTTAATTTTCAATATATATTTAATTTAAATTAAATGTTTTGCATTATTATCTTAAAATAAGTATAAATTTATCATATAAAAAATAATTAACAAAAAAAGATTTTATAACTAAAAAAATAACTTTAATAACCAAAATATTAACTCTAATCCTAAAATTTTAGAGATAGGTATAATTTTTGGTAAGAAAAAAAAGATATGACAAAAAAAACTCATTATGTTTTTTTGCTTCAAAATTGTCAAATTGCTAAGAAGAATATGAGATTCTCTAAACATGAAATTCTCTCCTTTTTTTTTTGTCCGGTCCACCAACCTAGCCCAGATCCGAAATAGAAACACTAATTCCAACTGACCCGGATTTCAAACATTCGTTTCCCTCTTCCGTTGGGCGTTAGACTGAAACGAGCCTACCTTGCAGCTGCTCCCCTTGGCAAATCAGTCGTCCTCCTCTGTTCACCGTAACAGCACCCAATCGTCCTCGCTTTTCTCGCCGGCACGACCTCGCCGTCCTTCCGTTGCCATAACAACACCTAGTCTATCATGATTGTTCGTAGGAAGAGGCCCCAATGATTTCTTCCATAGCACAACCAGCAGTGGGCGATGGAGAAGATAAGGAAGGTCGCCCGTCACTCTTTTCACCTTGCGCAAGAGACTAGAATCTGCACCCTTCATTGCGGTGACGTCACTCTGCTTCTCTCCTTGTTCGTGTGTCACTAGTCACCACCGCTGACTGCAATCCACCGTCCCTTCCGCGCTCCACCACCACCTAAGCTGCTTGGCCGATCTTCTACAAGGCTCCTATACCTTCCATTGGTCCTTGCTGCTCGGTGATGATGAAAACAAAGCAAGGACGGCACAGTCACTTTCCTCTCCTGTCGAAGCCACTTTCGCAGGGTTTCGTCACCAAAAGCAAAAATTGCCGCAGAAAAATTAGCTGCCGATGAAGAAGGAATTTTTCGTAATGGTGGTTTGAGCTTCTCAGGTTGATGATCTAATTGATGGGCCTTCACTATTTTGTATCTTGCCTTTTACTGTTTCTAACGTTAAATCTTCTCATTGGTTTTCTGGTATGGTAGGCTTATAAGCTCAACATGCTCTGACTCTGGCTTCATTTCTCACAATGCTTGCAATTTGGGGGTTTAAATTTCTATTGGTTTCCTAAGCATTCCATCGATATCTTGGCTGCAGTCTTGGCTGCAATCTCATGAACTAGTCTGTTTTTCTTTCTTGGCGTCCAGGTGAATCCTGTATTTTACAAATCATTCAAACGCATAAAAATATCTTTGAGAATTGCATCAATTTTTCCAATTTTTTCTTTTGATTTTACTGCTTGAACAAGAATAAGGTTATCTAATTAGCGTTAGAAGAAAGAGAAGTATGTTTGAGTGCATTGAACACTATGTTCTCTAAACGGCAACGTAGTTTTAGTTCTTGCTTACAAGAAGCGCAGTGCGTTTACGAGAAGCTAAACATTGTATTATAAACGTTTAGAAAATCAGATAGGATTGAATTTATTTTTTCTTATCAATTCTATCATTTATTTTCTTGTTTGTAGTCTCTTTATTATTCAAATATTTTAAATATATAATTATATTTTTTTATTAAATTTTATTTTTGATTTTGTATAAAAAAATTTTATTTTTTGTTTGACTCGTTAAAATTTATAAGTGTAATTTTTATATATTAATTTATTATTATAATTTTGTTATAATATAAATTATTAATCTCGTTAAAAAGAACAAATAAATAAAAAACTAATTATAACTAAAAATAAAATCATAAATAATAAAAATTTATAGTTTAAAATAATATTAAATAAAAGAATACTAAAAATACTAATAAATTATAAATAGTATAATATAATAAAGTATATTTTGATATATTTTAATATATTATTTTTATTTTATTAAATAAATATTAATTTTATTATAAAATTAATTAATAATATCTATTTAAATATTTAAATTAAAATAATAAAATAATATAAAAAATTTATTTAAATTAATATTTATTTTAATAATTTTTTATTTAAAAATAATTTTAAATAATATAATCTAAATAATATTTATTTTATTATAATCTATTTTGATATAAAAATTATCAAACATTAGCCTCTGCTATTAGACTTGATTTGACTTTGGAGCTTGATGTAATGATGCTAAACATGAGATTCTCTAACAAGAAACAAAAGTTTATGCCAGTGCTCAGTGACCACCAAAAATAATCCTGGCATATGAATATGAAAGAAAAAATATTCATTGTTTATTGGGCTAAAATCTTGGTCCAAATGCAACTACTAACCCTAAATATATAATATAATATATATCATGCATAGCGGGCTAGGAAAAACTAGCCCGCATGCCATTAATATTCTCCCTTGATTTACTGTTGTGTTGTTCTACACATTCGCCATCACCATCGCATGTATAGCTCAACCACTCCCTATACTTGCGCCATTTTCATTGTGCACGTTATCCTTTCTCCTTTTTTCGTTGTGCTTCCTGAATGTCTGGATCTATTTTCTCGTGCCACCCTCGGCCTCACCGTCTCATCCGGTGCTCAGTTGCGGCGTCGCTGCCTCAGCATCTTCGCTTTGTTGCCGGCGGTGCTAGATCTGCGTCTCTCTTTCATATTTTCTTTTTTAAAAAAATCCATGTAATCCAAGAACCCCGGTTCGTTCCGATTCACCGGTTTTCGAACGGTTTTGTGGTTCATCACCGGTTTAAAGACAAGGAAATTTTGCTAAACAGTCGACCCGGACTAGAGTTTGATTTTCGATTAAACCGCTTTGACCGATTGGTTCGGTCTAGTTTTCAGAATAAGTGAATAACTAATCTTTACCTCTTCAGCATGTTTCTTCTAACGTCTTTTTTCCCTTTTCCCTTTTTTTCGTTGTGCTCGTTTGGTAATCTTTATTTATTATTATTTGTACTCAGTTCATAACCATAAATATCTTGCCACAAATTTTGAATCCTATTCGATTTCAATCTCAAGACAAAAGTGTCATCGTCCTTTGTTGTCACCGCCACAACCACCATTCTAACCTTCTTCCACTTGTTTCTTTTCATACTTCAACCCTAACCTATCTTTTCAGTTTTACTCTTTTATTCTCTCTCTATTCTATTTGGTTACAACCTGTTCCTACCTTAATTGGAGAGCTAATAGAATCAATCCGTAAACCTTCCTTTGCTTCTCGGTAACATGACAGGTACATATATATCTTTTCCTGTCTGAAATTTTGTTCTTCATTAATATATACAATAAGGTTTAGTTTTTTTTCTTTCTATTTTTCTATTTTTTATAATTTCTATTGTCTTTCATTGTTTTTTACAGTTGCTGCTAGGGCATACGCCAATAGTTCTTGTTTTCTTTGCAATGATATTGATGTCTTGAGTCTTGACAACAAAGTTATCCCACTTATTGTTCTTTTAGACCAATTTGTGACCTAATTGATATCTATGCTACACAAAAATCATAATTTGAGGATCAATTCATTCAATTGGGTATTATATAATCAATTATTAATGTTTGATGTTTGAAGACCAAGTTAAAAGTTTAACTGATCTTAATCTATAACCTATTTAAAATAATTAATTCTGAATTTGTTGCTGATTGTTTATCCAAATTTTACTTTACAATTATATTCTTTTATCCAATCTTAAACAGTCATGGCTACATTCAAATACGGAACTCTTCATGCTGTATTTATATATTGCATTGAATATAAATGCTTTCAATTTTCATATATTCACTCTTCAATGTTAGTGTATTGAAAATGGTAATGTATTGAGGACTACTATGTAGTGATAGTCTGATAGAGAGGTTGTTTAGGTGTAATTTCTATTATATTAATAGATAGTCTCTTTGTATAAAATAGTATTGTAGTAGTTTTATGTACCTATTGATTCAGTTTATAGGAATCAAGAATAAAAGAAAAAACTGAATTTGATGTTGCATCCTTTTGCAGATAACCAAGAACCCATGATTACAGATGGGACGATCACAAAATTACCATTGACTAAATACCAGCGTTGGCAATGGTGGTTCCTGGTTGCACTTAGCATATTGTTCCTTATTGTTGGCCAAGCTGCTGCTGTTCTACTTGGAAGATTCTATTATGATCAGGGTGGCAACAGTAAATGGATGGCTACTCTAGTCCAAACTATTGGCTTCCCAATATTATATATTCCATTCTTCATAATTCCCTCTTCTCCTGAAACTTCAACTTCTTCAGCTCCTCCTTCCATCAAAATCATTGCCTCAATATATTTTGTTCTCGGGATAATAATCGCTGCCGATAACATGATGTATTCAATTGGGCTCCTATACCTCTCCGCATCTACCTATTCACTAATTTGTGCATCTCAATTAGCCTTCAATGCGGTTTTCTCATACTTTATCAATTCCCAAAAGTTCACTGCTTTGATTATAAATTCTGTGGTGGTTTTATCATTATCTTCTGCGCTTCTTGCTGTTAACGATGACAAATCAGAACCGTCGGGTGCTTCCAAGAAAAAATACATTCTTGGCTTCCTCCTTACCCTTGGAGCTTCCGCGGTTTACTCTCTTTTGCTCTCCCTCATGCAACGGACATTCGAAAAGGTCCTTAAAAGGGAAACATTTTCCGTTGTTTTGGAGATGCAAATCTATACTTCACTTGTTGCCACTTGCGCTTCCGCTGTAGGCCTATTTGCAAGTGGGGAATGGCGTACTTTGCACGGAGAAATGGAGACTTTTGGTAAGGGACATGTCGCGTATGTGATGACTTTGGTTTGGACCGCAGTAGCCTGGCAGGTTTGTTCTGTTGGTGTTGTTGGCCTTATTTTCTTGGTGTCGTCGCTATACTCGAATGTTATTAGTACTGTCTCTTTGGCGGTAACCCCCATTGCTTCTCTTGTAGTTTTTCATGATAGCATGAATGGGGTGAAGATAATTTCATTGCTTTTATCTCTATGGGGTTTTGCCTCTTATATCTATCAGAATTATCTTGATGATACAAAAGCAAGAAAAAGACAAGCTGTTGAACCGAAATCACGCAATGATTCTTTATGTTGAGACTAATTAATTAGGAAGCATAACCAAAGAGATGCAATTGAATGACCCTTTTAGGTTTGGTTTTGAATCATTCAGTGTAGCTTATGGTTGCTTTAGATCTTTATAGCAGGAGTTAGTATAGTTATGGTTCTTGATCATTATAGATTTTGATCTATACTTCATTTGGCTTCTAATAAATGTAAAGGTTATATTTTGTGCCTCATTGATTTAATTTAAAGTGCTCCTTTTTGGATGGCTTTTGTGATCAATTGAAATATAAATTTGGTGGTTTTGTTAGAAATACTCGAATGAAACAGAATTTCTTATGTTCATCTTTAATGATCAGATAATATTCCAAAGTTTTGCTTTCTTTTAAATTTGGGTGTTGTTGGCCTGTTATGTTTTGGAATGCTTGGAACTAGACTTTTGTCATAAGAATAATTTTATGTTGTTGCCTATTTTTTTTCCTTCTTCTTAGTTATCATATATAGTACCAATTTGTTTTTAATCATAGCAATTCTGATTAACTGCTATAGTTTCAGGGATTCATTTCGGCAGTAAAGATCAACCAATTGGATAGCTGGTTGATCTTTATTAATATAACTATGAGAAAAATATTTTAAAAGATATCACACTTTAATGACTTGCTATATAACTAGTGAGAAAATTAAGGGAGTTTGAATGGAAAAAAAAAATCAGATTCTGAACCCTTCTTTGGCTGCAAAGCTCTTCCCAAGATATCCTTCAGTGCGGCAGGTCAAGGATTAATCTATCATACATCTTAACTTCATTTAAGAGTCTGGTTATTCAATAGATTGCTGTATATACAAAGTAGGATTCGAACTCTTGATAAACGCAAGATAGTTCTAAGGCTCTAAACTTTGCCATCCAACTAGTGAGATCATTGAAGTTGTCTACATGAAATAATTTTCTTAGATCTTGAATCCTTTTTTGGTTGAAAAACTTCCCTTCTAAGTCCTAACAAATCAAAAGTTTTAATGGAACAATATTATCAGCAAAATAACACTAGTAATGTCAGATTGTTTGAAATGGGTTCAACAAAGTGGTTATTAGACGGTTGAAGTAGGCATTGTTCTTTTGAACCAGAAAAGAAGGTGTACTGTGTATTAAAGACTTGGGTTTTCCAGAACAAAGGTAAAAGACATTGGTAATCACATTAATTGCCCATGAACTAATATGGGTCATTTATGAAGATAGATTTTATTTTAAAGTAAGGATTGTCCTTTGAAAATTTTAAAAACAAATTCTGAACTAACTATCACTTGATATATGAAACCGGCATAAAACTATATTGAGTCAAAGCTTAAAAAAAAAAAAAGAGTGACAGCCCTTTAAAAAAAAAAAGAGTGACAGCCTAACAGGAAAAGAAAAAAGTTGCATTGATTATATTTTGAAATATATTCCTAAGAAAAATAACACTCCTTCAAATTTCGTTGGATGCATGGAGACTTTTTTATTCTGGTATACGATAACTAAATCCTATCCTTAATCCTTAATAATAATAAATTGGATTCCGTCAAATCCACCATTTGAATCATTATAAATTAAAACAATCCTTATAAATGGACACATTAAAAAATATGCTAATTTTTTTTTATAATAAGCCAAATAAATAGTAAGGTAGCTGTTTAAATAAGTGATGTGATATGTGATCTTCTAAAAAATTCTCAGAGGTTGGAGTCTCTGAGAGTTTTTCCCAACCCATCCTCATAATTGCTCTTTCTCTAACTTGGCTAAACTTTTGTCCACAAGATAGGATTGATTTCTCAACTTCCCTCAATATAAGACATTATGACTTGACATTTTGCATTTTTAACAACATAAATCATATAACTACACAGTGTATAAATCATTTGTCAAATGTAATAAGGATAGACTAATATAATCAAATAATTATGTTTTACGCATGCAATTGAAAATCAATATGTTGATTTTTGCTAATGTATGGTAGAAGAATATCATTGAGAATCTTGTTAACGAGCTATTTAACATACTTGTTAAGATTATTAAAAGAATTTTTTTTTTGTATTTATTTATTGTATTAGAACTTGAAATTTTTAGTTTATTATATTAATACAATTTCTTACTTTTGTAAATTTAACCACGTATTGTTAGGACATTCATTTCAAAATGGGGGAGTTTGTTGTAAGAATTTAATCAAAGCTATTTCTTCTTCTCCGTTTTCTTCTTCTTCTCCTCTTTCTCCTCCTCTTTGTCTTTCTTCTTCTTCTTCTTCTTCTTCTTCTTCTTCTTCGTTATCGTCATCACCAATAATACCAACATTTTGCGAACATCTTTATTAGTTTTGATTTTTTATACTACCATCATTAAATAATTTCGGTTCATTTCTTAATTTATTTCGATTCATTTGTGTGTTAATTGAGGTTCACTTGATGCTGCTGATAAGTATCAACCAAATTTTTTATTCCTTAAGTAATTTCAATGTATTTTTGTTAATGATCGAGTTTTTTCTTAGCAAAAAAGAATGAAATTATTTATTATTACTTTATTCAATTGTATTAGATTTCATTCCATTCAATTTAATTTGTCTTGAAAGTCATTCCAACCATTGGAACAAATTATTTATCGACAATACACCTGAACTGCAAATGAACCGAAAATATTATTAAAACAAAATCATTGTATAATACCAAATGAACTGAACATTTATCCATTATATAAATTTAAATTCAGAAACACCTACGTCTAGAATAAACCGAAAATATTATCAAAGCGAAACCACTATATAATACTAAATGAACCGATTATTGTCTATTATATAAATTCAAATTCAATTCAAAATGTTAATTTTTGTTAGCAAAATATTGGTGTTGTTGGTGATTACAATAACCAAAGAGGAGAAAGGAGGGAAAAAGAAGAAAAATCAAACAAAAAAGAAGAAACAAGAAAAAAAACATCAAAACTTCTCATCATGCTCTTCTTTTCTTGTCTTGTTCATCTAATCAAATAAAGAAGAAGAAATACATAATGCTGCAAAATCACTTAATAAATTTGGATGTGTTTTTGTTCATAATTCAATTTTATTTGTGTTTGTTTTCGAATTAAGTTTATGTGTCGCAATCATTAAGTAATTTCGATTCATTCTGGATTTAAATAAGGTGCATTTAGTCTGTACTTGTTTTGAAACAAGTTTACATTTTGAATTTAATTTTTGGTTCATTTTGAATATAATTTCGATTCATTTCTGTTTTGGACAATTCAAAACTCTTCCTCCTCATCTTCTACTACTTTTTCACCGGGGAGAGAAGGAAGAAAAGAAAAAAAAATACAGCAGTAACAACAAAAGAATGACGATAATGAAAAAACACGTGAAGAAGAAGGAACGCGAGAAGAAGAAGAAGATGCACTTGTAATCATGCTCTTTTAATGAGAGTGATTTTTATTAGTGTTGAACTTACTTGAATGAATTTAAATGAAAAAATATTTGAATATGTAGCAACCTGTTTAATCTATGTATGCAATAAAAACTTAAAATTTTTTATTTTGTGTAAAATATTTCAGTTTTGACTCTTTAGTAAGTGTTTTTTTTAAAAAAAGGTTTTAACAAATATATATCCTAAGAACACATGTTAAATTTATAGACTCAAAATTTTTTTTATTAAAAATATAAAATTTAAATTTTCAACATATTTATTACATATAAAACAAGAAAAATAATAATGTTATTTCTATTTTATTAATATCACTTTTTTTTTACAAATTCATACAAACATATAACAATAAAACATGTGAAAAATGATATTATAAAAAATAAAAATAAAAACAATTATTTTTATAAAATAAAAATATTTAAAAATAATAATTTTAATATATATTTTTAGAACACATGTTAGCCTACCCAAAATAAAATGTTAACAGAATCTAAAAGTATATATATCCACCAAAATGAATGATATTTACTAGGGCCACCATGATCCATCAGACCATCACACACTATTGAATAGAATAGTGTATGGTATACTCTACTGTATAGCAACATTTAAATGGGGACAGCAAGGGGAATTAAGTGTTGCGGACCCCATAACATGAGAGCATTACCAACACTTTTAAAGGTTGTGATACAATCTCACACTTTTGTGTGTTCCAATTCATCACCACGAAACTCACTCAACATTTATTTCAAATTCAACTCATTTTGACCCCACCACTTCAACTCCTATTATAACCCTTTAGAGTGGGTAGCACCATTCATTTCATTTCATTATGCTTCTCAACCTTCACCACTATCTCCCTTTTCTCCAAACTTCATATGTCTTCCATTCACACTCGTTTTAATGATCACCCACTCACTAGTACCCAGCTAATTGTAAAGCTACAAACATTTATTTTCAAATTATAATTAAGGTAAATGAATTAATTAATAGCCTTAAGTTTAACATTTTGTACTTGATTCTTAGTTTATAAACAAAAATGTACTTCCATTCATGATTCATTCATTGTCTCATAAGCACTCCATTACTTTTTGGTTTTTTATTTTGATCTGATAAGCACTTGCTCTTCTTCAAACTTAATCCAGTTTAGCACATATTATGAAGAGGGAAGAGTGCACTTTTATTACCAATCTAAAACAGTTGCCATTACCAATCAATTTCTCTTGGAACCAAAATATTCCTAAAATGATTTTATTTGTATTGAATGTAATTAAATTGAATTGATTTTAAAATTGATTAATTATTTTACATTTCGTCCCCTTCTTTACACTGATATTTAGAGGATAAAATAGTTTTTTCTAAGGGTTTAAGTCCAAAATCAATGTAAATCTTTAAAAAAAATGAAAGGTTAAATACAAAGGGATATAAAATAAATCCATTAAATTTCAAAATTAATTCAGTTATCATTTTAAAAAAATCCAAACAAGATAATTGCTCTATAAATTAAATTAATTCCAGTTCCCAGATTTCCCAAACACATACTAATACTAAAAATACTTGAATTAAGTAAAATCTCTATTTCTTTGTATTTGTTTTACACTTCAGTTAAGATTAGTCAACTCTCCATTTTTTGTTTTACTAAAAGTATTGACACTTGATACTTTTTTCAATATGACTATAAATTTTTTTCTTGTTTTCATTAAAAATATAAAAAATTCAAATTTTTAATATATTTATTTTGTTTTTATTAAATAAAATATTTAAAAATTTCTATAATAATAAACTTATCATGTGTTCTTAGGCACATGTTAGGGCATATATTAACTAAAACTAAACCCTTAAATAAATTTTAGTGCGTTATAAAGCAAAAAAATTAAATATATGATTTCATACAACACCAGAATCGAAAAACAAGAAGAAATGGCTCAAAACCCTTCCTAATAGTTTAATACTAACAGGTTACATAAATAAATTTGTTTGACTACTTCTTAATTAGATAAGATTATCATTTGTAGCCAATGTACTATATTATTTTTTTATCGGAATTCCATTTAAGAATCAGTCCTTGGCTAATAAATTGCTGCATGCATAGGATGGAATTTAAACCCCACACTTGCTTAAAAAAATAGATTTTTATTATTGTTTTGATATTTTCAAAAATTAAATATACATTTGAATTTTTATCCATTTAAGCTTTAAGAGAATAATTCGGATAACGAATTAAAACTCTTAATCATTATTCTATTTCAAATTATCACTAAAAATAAACTAATCTGGATATTTGTACTTAAATTAAACTTGTTTAAATAATAAATAATAATAATAATAATCATTATCTTCAATTGAACCTCGTGATTTCAGTTCAAATTCAGTAAACGATTTTCAAACTCCTTCAATACATGGATTGAAATCTCCAGTTAAATGCTACCAACCAAGAAGGTGAATAAATACACCTTGAAAATGTTATTTATTCGTAATCCAAACAAGCATTGTTTGTGCCGAAAAGAATCAAATAGTAAGAATCATGAATTAATTATCACTAGACTCGTAGTCATATTAAGCATACATTAATCTAACAATGTAAGCAATTAAGCAAGAACAAACTGAGTTAACAAAGTAATAACACTGTAATATACAGAGGGACACTATATGCAATTTCAAAATTACATCACTCATATTTTTACCTATATAAAAGGACAAGAGAAAATTACTTTCTGTTCATCGCAGTGAACAATTGTGTACAAAGAACATTTATAACCAAAAAAAAATGTTTCAATTTTCTTCTATTTTCTTTTTTTCTGAAAAGAAAATTAGAATTTGCACAAACGAAAAGAATTTTTCTTTTAAAGAAAAAAGAGATGACCGTACCAGATGAAATGTCAACAGAATCAACGGTTGTGGTTAACTCTTCCAAAATCCGCAAGCTTCCTGGACCGGTTAGCGCAAAACGACGCTGCGGCGGAGAGGTGCGGCTTCGCCGCCGCCGCCCTAACCTCGACAGCCGCCGCCATCTTCGGACTCGCACGAACCAACGGACTCAAGCAAATAGCCATGCCTGAACCTGAAATACTCTTCGCATGCCCTAGCCGCGAGCGTCGCGCAGGTGTCGCCGTCGACAACGGCGTCCTTCGCCACTGAGGAGACGACTCTGAAGCGTATCCGCTTCCCGACGGAGACCGATCGCATTCGTCACCGAAATCGTCCGTTCTTACCGGCGACATTCCACGATCCGTCACTCGGTGGTGGTACCGCCGCCGTGTTCCCGGTGCGTGAGCTGAATTCTCTGCTGTTCCAGTCCGATCCTGATTTTTCCGGCGAGAAGGAAAGAACGTAGAGAACCACGAAGGAGACGCCGACGGCGACGGTTTCTCGCACGACGGATCCGTACGATACTTCTCCGATCTGGTCCTGAAAAGATTCGAGAATTTCCAGAACTTGCTCAATCGCTTCTTGGACGGCCTCGGTCCGCCTTCGAACTCGGAATTCCCGCCGTAGGTTGGGCCAAGCTGAGGCGTGCTGTAAAAGAGCCGGTCGCGGGCGTCATCGGAGGAGTTCCACGCGGCGGCGTAATCGGATTTCCGACGAGAAACGTAGGGAGATACGGAGCGAGGGAAGACTAAAGGCGGCGGGTTAGCGTCGTTGTTTCTGGAACGTTCGTCGGAGGTGCGGGAGGCGTTTCGAGTGAGTTGAACCTGAGCGTGGGCTTGGGCCTGGGCCTGGGCCTGAGCAGCGAGTATAGCTATGAGGCGTTCACGGAGACATGTGGCACAGACGCCGATGGTACTGCTAAGGTCAGGTAAGTGTTTCTTACACCTCATTTTTTTTTTTTTTAAATTTTCTCTGTGTGTCTTTTGCGATGCTTGTTGTGTTACGACGCCGTTTTGCAAGTTATGAAGTGGTTGCGATTGTGGTTTATGTTGGTGGTGGTGGTTGTGATTAAATTGGGTAGTGGTAGTAGCAGTAGCATTAGCGTGTGTATGGGTGTGTGTTGTGTTGTATTATATGAAGTGAAAAGAGAGATCTGATGGAGAATTGGGAAGGGTTGCGTTGTCTATTTCACACAAAATAGAGAGAGAGTTGGTTGGGGCTAATAAGTGTGTAGAATCTCTATTAAATTTAATTTAGCGTGAGAACGGGGCAGAGACACAGAGAGAGGGGTCAAACTTTTACTTAGCTTAGCTTACGGAAAAGGATGGCCGAACAGATTTGATACCAAGGCCTAGCTAGATAAGGAAGGATGCATGCTACAGTATAATGGAACAGATTCATCCACATAAAAATACAACATGTACAAGGGATTAGCCAAACTTATTTTCTTCAAAATATATTTTATATCTATAATTTAGATTTTCTTTGAGGTCATAATTCATCTTTATTATTGTGTCACAATATTCTTGTTAGTTTCTTTTTTCTTTCTTGATTTTTCCCTTCAAAGTATTCATAGTCCATAGCAATGACAAATCTTTTCTCTATTCATTGTCTGAAATTTGAATCTAAATGCTCTCCATTTATAAACTTAGGATCAAATTTCCACCACTTGATTAAGATATTTAATAAGGTAACTGCCAAACTACATTACGGTAATTTTTGTATTCTAATTACTTATTAGGATTAAACTAAGGATATATATGTTAAGATTACTAAAGCTTCTATAAAAAGTATATAAAATTAAAGCTTTTAATATATTTGTTATTTATTTAAAGTAAATTTTTTTTATAAAGTTATCAATAGTAATCCTAGTCATTAAAGCTTCGATTAATTCTTCAAGCATATAGTTTCATAAGTAATACACCAAATTAGTTTGTAATATTTTTCGAAAATACTACATGCACATAAAATATTAGTCACTATATATTTGTGTTGACTTGTTAGAATATTAGACAATTTGGTCTTAGAAAATACAAAATAAATTAGTTCTTAATTTTTTTTAAATTATAAATTAATTTTTTATCTTTCTGAAACATAATTCATATTTGGTAGAATGATTAAATTATCTGAAATTTTTTTAAAAATATATATATAACTAATATGTTCGAAATGAAAATTGTCAATTAAGGACTCATGTGATTCTTTTTTTACAAAAAAAAAAAAAAAATTGGAAATTGGAGATCATTCTCTTTAAATCATATACAATTAGTAAAAAGGTAAGATTTATCTCTTTCGAGTTTCTTTTAACGAACAAAACTACTAATTAAGTTAGAACACTTTTTGGTTAGATGACTAGACTACTAGAGTTAAAATTGTCAAAGCTCAATAAACATCAAATATCGATATTTTAAATAAATGAAAGAAAAATACAGATTTGCTACTAAATTTTTGGAAAAGGTAGCTTAGACCAATTTTATTTAAAATATCAAGGATCAGAATGCTAGAGTAATTATTTTGGACAAAAACATTACATTACTTAATTATCTACCATCCGTGGTGTAAAATTATAATTTGTAGTAGTGTCCATGTGCTTAAAAGTCAATAATCACAGCATATACTTGGGGAAATTTAGGGAAGTAAGTTACTCCATTATGACAATGTTAGTACATTTTTGTACGTATATGATATATTGACAAAGTTATAGCTATTATCGAGAACTTATACTAATCAAGCAAATGTTCTCATCGAAGACATTCCTGTGGTTTTCTAAGATTCATCAAAAAAGAGCTATTTTTAAATTTTAAGCATTTTAGGCTTTGATGTAAGTTTTAAAATTTCACAATTTTTAACTGGAGTTTTATATTAGAATATAATTTTATTTTATATTTTTATAGCTATCAGTATTGACTCTATTTGGTAACTCTTGGTGATATTTGTAAAAATAACATATGCCCACTTGAATACTTGATCATGTGATCCGCAAAGATGTTTTAACCTTGAATACTTATGTAGTGTTGGTGTTTGACTTTTTATACCGTGCGATACGGTAATTATGATGGTTAACTAATGACATGTTTGCCTTTGATGGTCAGATTTCTTGCTTTAATTTGTAGGCATACAAATATACAATGCGATTATTCCTTGGTTGAATCTCGAATCTTTCTGGTTTTTTTTTTCACAATTTTTTTTTCTTTTCAATTTTTTTTCAATAATTTTATAGAGTTTAATTTTAATGTGTTAACAGTATAAAATGTGTTTATACAATCATGTAATAACATCTATCCTTTTAAATAATTATTCACGTAATTAATGAAAATAATAATTATTGTACACAATGTATTAAAATTAAATTCTAATTTTATAATATTTATATATATAAAATTATGTAAAAACATATTTTCAGAAATTTTAATTAAAATTTGTGGATTTATGTGCGGTTTCAAGAAAGATCTCACTAACTAAAAATAATAACATTATTTAAAAAATGGAAAAAAAAAGTTTTAAATATGTATTATTTTCGCACAAAGTTACCAATAGTATTATATAAAAAATTTGAATTAATACTGGTTTCAGTGGGACTCAATTCTGTTGTTATATGAGTTACATAAAATAATGTTAGAGATAAATTTTAAATCGGTATCTAAAAAATTTTATTACTGACAAAATGGTACTTGATATTTGTTATTGATAAAATTATCCAAATTTTAAAATTTGATAAAAATGACTAACAGTCCTTATGAGTGATGTATCAGTTAACTATTATCGTAATTATAAAAGTTACTTATTTTTAATTTTTATAATTTTAAAACACTCTAATTTTAATTTTTTTAAAATCCTAATCTCTTTTTTCTCTCTTTCTTTTTTCTATAATTCTCTCACTGCACATTTCCAGCAATTCCCCTTTTTTCTTTCCTTTCGTCACTCGTCTCGGTTCTCTTCTCTTCATCAGCCCCTTTAAGTTCATCTCCATCTCTATCTCTATCGATTTTCATCCTTCCCCTCACTGTGAGTCAAGTAGTATGGGTTTCAATTTCGATCGTTCTTCTCTTATACTCTGAACTCTTTTATCTAGAACTAACAACATTTGCAATCTTGTAAGAGAATAGTAAAGAATGAAGTCAAAAGATTCAAGTGAAAAGATGATGGTTTGGAGACCCAAGTTTAAGCCCTTATTCTGTTGCCTGCAAGATTTATCGGTTACAATTACTCTTCCTCCTCTTCTTCCTTCTTCTCCATCTCCTCCTCCTTCCCCATGGATCCAAAGATGCAAGATTCAATTTTCAGTTTTACTTATCAGTCAACGAAATTTAACAAGAACGGACGGTTATACAAGCATGATATGTTTCTGAGTTTCAGGAGCACCAACACTCGCAACAATTTTACCGATCATCTTTATCATAATCTCATCAGGAAAGGAGTTTTCGCCTTCAAAGACAACGAGAGACTTTAGAAAGGAGTATCTATCTCATTTCAATTCCTACAAATTATCAAAAATTATTGCATTTTTATCGTTGTCTCTTAAGTGATTATGCTGCTTTCACATGGTGCCTCGATGAAATGGCTACCATTGTTCACTACATGAAAAAATTCAAAGAATTCAAACAAAATTTTTTTGGTTTTCTATGATGAGATCCTTTCGATGTTAGGAAGCAGGATGCTTAGGAAAGAAGGGAAAAAAGATTAAGATTTTAGAAAATTGAAATTGTATTTTTAAAATTATAAAAATTAAAAGTGGGTAATTTTTGTAATTATGATAATTGTTAACTGACACATCACTCATAAATATTAACTCCAGATAATTCAATTAATAGCTGGTCACTTTTGTCAAATTTAAAAATTTTTTAAAAATAATTTTATTAATAACAAAGATCAAGTACTATTTTGTGAGCGCTAAAATCTTTGACAAGGTATTAATTTAGTATTTACTTCAATAATACTAATATCAATTTAAGTAAATGCTATATTGTTAAATAATTTTGTATTCCCGTAATTTTAAAAAGTAACCATTATATTAAGATTTGTGTTATAGATCATTTCTAAAAAATTTTATATCAATCTAAAATTGTTTTATACTTTTTATATACTTAAAACTCAAATTACTTATATAACCACAATAATATATAATAAACATTATTTATGTCAGACTTTATTAAAATCTGACGCAATATCGTATAATAATTACAAGCGATAAAACTTTAATTGAGATGTGATAATGAAACTCATCTCGTTATATTGATGGTAACGTGATTACGAATACCTTTATACTTGTATATTCTTAATAAGAAAAAGAAAGCCATTAATCCATTTATAATTACTCCATTTTGTTTTTGGTATGACGTATCTGTGTTAAATCATTAATGGAACATTAAACACGTCAAAAATAAAGTAAAGAGCATTATTGTCACGCTTCATACGGTGCCTTAATTCATCTAAAGAAAGAAGTCAAACTCTGGCCTTTGTTCATCATTTTCATATGTGCGTTGTGCCAATCAGCTTTTGATCAATTAAGAGTCTACTTATAACGGTTATAATCTCCTTTATTCTTCTTTTGGCTTTTGTTTAGCAAAGTTTTATTTCAAATTTCAAATTTTAGAAGAGATGAGTTTTAAAGTGGTTCTTAAATTTTTATTTGATTTTTAAATTGGTTTGTGTTAATGGCATGCTAGCGTGGATAATTAGTTTCACGTGTAATAAAGTAATTAGTTTCAATGTGTTATCTGTGGGTTAGTAATATGTGATCTGTTAACATAAATGATAGTATTACTATCATGTTCTAAAACAGTCTGTATGTGGCGTTCTGTGTCACGTGTCAATAAATTCAAAATTTAGAATATGAATTTAGTATGTAAAATTAAAAGAGAAGAAACAAATTCGTTTTTTGGGCCAAATTTTTCTTTTCTTTTTTCATAAATTCAAAATCTCAATAATTTTTAATGTACTAATTTTTCTTTTATATTTTCACACATAACTTAAATAAACTTAGGATAAAGTTTAGTGTTGAACTTTTCTTTAAAAAAAAAATAGGATAAAATATTATTTTATTTCTCAACATTTAAACTAGGTATTAATTTGATATCTGTACGAGATGTCTCTGGTACGGTTTGAAAGGTGGATCGGGAACCCGCGGGCGAAGCTGGAACCGGATTGCTTGACTGGAACAGTGGGGGGAGGTACCTGCAAAGACACTCCGACGCTCAAGTCAGAATGGATCTGAGAGGTAGAAGGTGTGAGGAATCAATGAATACCTGGAGGGACCTGGGTCCTCTTATTTATAGGCGATGGTGAATATCTTTATCTTATCTTATTTGGCTAAGATAAGGGAGATATTTGAGTTCGAAAGTTGGTTAGAGGCTTAGAAGGGCCGGTTTTTGGGCCTTCGGGTCGAAGCGGGTTGTCCCCGGATAACCGGGTATGCGGGATCCGTGGGTCGGATCCGTAACAGTTGCCCCCGCAGCGGGAGAGCGAGCGAGGTCGGTCTGTCGCTGGGAGACGTTTTGTTATGGGCTCGATTTTTCCTCGAGTGCCCGTCTGATTTCTTTGAGATGAGGTCGGTGCCTCGGTCTTCGTATCGTGGAAGATTCGTCTGACCGTTTAGGTCTGACGTGACTCTTCCGTTTTAGTCGCGTCTGTTGCGTTCTTCGAGGCGTTACCTTTTTCGAGGGGGTATTTATTGCAGGCTTGTGCTTTTTCTTCTTTGCCCTCGCGTTTGCTTTGCTTTCTAAGAGTATTTTCGTCGCTTTACTTTTTTCAAAAACCGTTTTGGTTTTTCTTCTTCAGTTCCCTCGTTCTGCTTTTGCTTCTCTATTGCCTCTTTTTCTAACCAGAGCATTTCCCATTCTCCATTTTTGCTTTCTGTGGTTTCGGTCGGTCTTCTTCTGCGGAATCTTTCCTTCGGATTTTCTTCCTTTGATTTATCAGGTTAGCATTTCTCTCGTTTCTTTTTTTTTTTTTTTTGCTTCTTCTGCTTTGTTTTTTGCAGTTTTTTGTTTTTGCTAAGTGTGATTTTAGAGTAGTTTTGTGGCGTTTGTATGGTGGTTAGATAGTACTGTTGGGTTTTTAGAAAAGGGCTGGGGCGAGTGCCATCGTATGATTGGTGGTGTGCAGTGGCGGTGTTTGTTTTTGGTTTTATACCCGCCGTCGTTTTCTGCCGTGAGGTTTGGCTGACGGTGGTGCTCGTCGATATTTTAGGTATGGCTCGCCGACGGATGGAGGGTGTGAGGGCTCCGGTGGCCCCGGCGGGGGGTGTCCCTGACCTTTTTTCTTGGGTCACCACTGATGTTTGGGGGACACCGTCGCGGATGACGGAGGCGGACCTCCAACGGCTCCGTGATGAAGGGGCTGTTTGTGGGGGTGGCGATGCCGAGCGCCACTACGAGCTTGCCCTCCTTGGGGTTGACGAGAGGGTTTGCTATACTAATCTCGACTCCCCGACAGTGCCGGATTGGATGTGGGTGTATGAGGCGATGTTCACCCGGCTTGGTGTTCGGCTTCCCTTTTCTCCGTTTGTTCAGCAGTTGTTGAATCGGTGCTCCGTGGCGCCGTCCCAGCTACATCCGAACAGCTGGGCGGCAATACGGTCTTTTGAACTTGTTTGTGATTATTTAGAGCTACCTGCCTCAGTAAATGTTTTTCTTTTCCTTTTCTTGTGTACTCTTCCGACTAAGGAGGGGAAGCATAAGAAGGGGTATGTATCTTTCCGAGCTCAGCCCCACCGTCGGGTTTTCGGTTTATATGAAGACTCCTTCCATGGTTTTAAGAGTGGTTACTTTAAGGTTCGTCCCGCGAGGGGGCATCACCCTTTTTGGTTGACGCTGGAGGGTGAGCGTCGGTTCCCCACTTACTGGAACTTTAAGGCTGGTCCGTCCGTTTTTACTCGGGTGTCGAAAGAGTTCTTGTCCTCGGAGGAGCGGGATATCGCTCTTGTCCTGTGGCAGTTATTTGGGGAGCATCCTCTTAATCTTCGGGACGTGATGGGTGATCCGGTTGCTTGCCGGTCGTATGTTGGTGTGTGTCCGTTCTTTTACTTGTTTTTATGTTTTGTTTCCCGTTTTCGTAACTTGGATTTTTGTTTCTTGTTTCTTTTGCAGTTGAGATGGCTGGTGGCTTGACATCCTTGGCGCGTCTGAAGGCGGCGATGGCCCAAGAGGAGGGGTCGTCGTCCCCGGCTACTCCTGTTTCTAATCCTGCCGTGGAGTCTCAGCCGGTTTCTCAGGAGGTGATTTCCTCGAGTGCGCGGGCCGATGCTCAAGTTTCCCCTGGCCCTGCGAACTCTCCTGAAGTCGTCGTGGTGACGGCTGCTGAGGCTTCTCGGAAGAGAAAGAGGCCTGAGGACCCGAGCAGTGAGACTTTTGAGGATGAGGGTCTTGTGCCCAGCGTGATGGATCGATGCTTCGATGCCCCGGGGTTTATTGATCAACACTTGATGCCTGGAACGGAGCCGTTTTTTGATGGCTGCGACGTTTCGTTCCAGGCCAAGTCGGTGTATCGTGCTCTCCTCCGATCTGCCGTTGTTGTTCGGAAGGCTGAGCCTGTGATGGCTCAGGTCGGTTTGCTGGACAAGAAGCTTCGTCATTCTCATGCTGAGGTAGCCAAGTTGAAGGGGGAACTTGAGGCTGCCGAAGCTGCGAGGGAGAGGGCTGTGAAGTCTTCTGAGGAGGCCGGGTCAGAGATTCTCCGACTTGCCGAGGTTGAAACTTCGCTTCTCTCTCAGTTGGCAGAGGAGCGGCAGCGGGCTTCTGATGTAGGTTCTCAGGCTGCCATGCTTCTTGCCGAGTCGGAGGCTCTAAAGGCCGAGGTTGCTGCCTTGAAGAGGGAGAGGACGGAGTTACTAGCTGATGCGAAGGATGCAATTGCGGCTACCGAGGAAACGATGAGGGCTCAAGCTTCAGTGCTGGCTCCTGGTGTGGATATGTCTGTGATGGGGGCCTTCAAGACTGTTCGCGATGGCCGGATCGTTGACCTCGAGTAGCTTTTACTTTTATCTCTTTGGATTTTTTTTTTTTTGAACTGTGCTTTTGGTTATTTCCGGATGGCCGGGGGCCGTGTATTTTGATTTTGGAATACTTTATTTTTGTTTTAATGGTACTTATCGGCCGTTCGGGCCTTTTGTATGTTCCGTTGTTGTTTTTGGGCCGTCCGGGCCTATCATGTATTCCGTTTTAGGCTATTTAGTGTGTATTTCGTTTGTTTCCTCGGACCGTCGTTTGGTCGGGTTCTTTTGTGGATATCCGCGTGTTTGGGCCTGGGGGGTGATCAGTCCCCCAGTTGCGGCCGTGTCTTTGTTCCGTTTTTGGGATACTAAGGAAAATAGAAATAGCTGTTCTAATGGAATTTTTATTGATGGTTGGGCCTCGTTAAAACCCTCCGTTGGTGGCGGGAAAGAGTACCCGAGTTTAAAACTTAGATGGAAAATAAAACCTTAGAATTTGTAAACTGGTAAGAGAAGTACAAAAACAGAAATGAGGACAAGGGTGCGACCTTTGTAGGTTGGTCTAGGCGTAGTATCGTCGCAAGTTGGCGGCGTTCCATGTTCTCGGGACTTCGTCGCCGTTGAGCCGTTCGAGTTTGTACGCTCCTTTTCCGATTACAGCCTTGATTCTATATGGTCCTTCCCAGTTGGGGGTGAGCTTCCCTTTTCCTGGGGTCGGGGGACCGATATCGTTTCGTCGTAAGACGAGGTCGTCGGCCGCGAATTCTCGCCAGATGACTCCGTGATTGTATCTCAGGCTGATTCTTTGCTTTAGGGCTAGCTCCCTGAAATGGGTTATGCTTCTGGTTTCGTCGATGAGGTCTCGTTTTGCTTCTTCGTCGTTACCTCCTACCATTTTCCTGGGGCTTGGGTCTCCGATCTCTACCGGGATGACCGCCTCGACACCGTATGTTAGTCGGAAAGGTGTTTCTCCTGTTGTCGTTTGAGGTGTGGTTCGGTATGACCATAGGACCGACCCGAGTTCGTCGGCCCATAGCCCTTTGGCTTCGTCGAGCCGCTTTTTAAGTCCTTTGACGATTATTTTGTTTGCGGATTCCACCTGTCCGTTTGTCTGGGGGTGTTCTACCGAGCTGAAACGGTGGGATACACGCAGCCCCTCTAAAAATTCTCTGAATTTTTTGTCGGTGAATTGGGTTCCGTTGTCCGAGATGACGATCTCGGGGATCCCGAATCGGGTGATGATCTGGCGCCAGAGAAATTTTCGGCATTGGGTTGCCGTTATGGTGGACAGAGGTTCGGCTTCGATCCATTTAGTATAGTAGTCTATGGCGACGATGAGGTATCTGAGTTGGCCAGGTGCCGTAGGGAAGGGTCCGACGAGATCGATGCCCCAAGTGCCGAATGGCCGCTCTGCCGATATGGTGCTGAGCTGGTGTGGTGCGGCTTGGTGGATATTGACGTGTCTTTGGCATTTGTCGCAGTTTTTAACTATTTGTATGGAATCTCGGATAACCGTGGGCCAGAAGTAGCCTGCTCTGATGATTTTTTGGGCTAATGTTTTGCCCCCGACGTGGTGACCGCAGCAGCCTTCGTGGATTTCACGGAGTATGTATTCCGTGTTCTCGGGTTCGATGCACTTGAGCAGGTGTTGCGAGAATCCGCGTTTGTATAGCTGTCCTGCGACAATGGTATAGTTGGCGGCTTCCCTTTTTATTCGTTTTTCCTCTTTGGGGTCTGGTGGCAGTGTTCCATCGAGGAGGTATTGCAGGATAGGGTAGGTCCAAGATCCCCGGTTTGAGATTGTCAGATGAGCATCGGTCGTTGTTGACACGGAGGGTGTCTTGACGACTTCCTGGATCAGCGACTTGTTACTGTGTCCGGGTTTGGTGCTGGCTAGCTTGGAGAGTAGGTCTGCCCTGGCATTTCGTTCCCTAGGAATGTGCTGTATGGTAATGTGTTCGAATCCTTCCTTTAGTTTGTTTACATTGGCGAGGTATTGTTGGAGTAGGGGATCTCGTGTCTGGTAGTCTCCGTTAATTTGGGAACTGACTACCTGAGAATCGGTATTTACTTCTAGGACCTTTGCTCCGACTTCCCTGGCTAAGGATAGGCCTGTCAAGAGGGCCTCGTACTCTGCCTGGTTGTTTGAGACCGGGAATTCGTATCGCACTGATTGTTCGATCACGACTCCGTTTTGGCTTTCGAGAATGACCCCGGCGCCTCCGAAGGTGGTATTCGAGGAGCCGTCAACGTGTAGCTTCCACGATTCAGGGGTGGAGTCTCCTGGTGTCATTTCGGCGATAAAGTCGGCCATGGCCTGTGCTTTGATCGCGTATCGAGGTTCAAACTTGATATCGAACTGGGATAGTTCGATGGACCATGCTAGCATTCTTCCTGCTAAGTCGGGTTTTTGTAGTACCTGTTTGACCGCTTGGTCGGTTCGGACCGTCATGGAATGAGCTTGGAAGTATTGTCGTAGGCGTCGGGAGGCTATAAGGAGTGCGTAAGCTAGCTTTTCTATGCGTGAGTAGCGAGCTTCGGCATCTTGTAAGACTTTGCTTATGAAGTATATGGGTTTTTGGTCTTTTTTCTCGTTTTCTCGGATTAGTGCTGCTGCAAGTGCCTCCTCCGTTATGAAGAGGTATATGTAAAGTGTTTCCCCTGTCTGAGGTTTGGCGAAGATTGGTGGTTCTGCTAGAACTTTTTTGAAATGTTGGAAAGCTTCTTCACATTCCGTCTCCCATTTGAAGGGTGTTCCTTTTTTCATTAGTTTGAAGAAGGGGATTACCTTTTGAGCCGATGCCCCGAGAAAACGTGATAACGCCGTTAATCTGCCGGTGAGCTTTTGGATTTCTTTGAGGTTTTTTGGGTTTGTCATTTCAAGGATGGCACGGCATTTCTCTGGGTTTGCTTCGACTCCGCGCTGTGTAATCATGAAGCCGAGAAACTTTCCTACTTCCATTCCGAAGGCACATTTTGCCGGGTTGAGTCGCATTTGGTGCTTTCGTAGGGTGTTCATTATGACCTCGAGGTCGTTGGTTAGTTGTTCGCCGGATTCGGTCTTGGCGAGCATGTCGTCTATGTAGACTTCTAATTTGTTACCGGATAAGTCTCGGAAAATCTTGTTAACCAGTCTTTGATAGGTTGCTCCAGCATTTTTTAGACCGAAGGGCATTACTGTGTAGCAGTACGTCCCGTCTGGGGTGATGAACGCTGTTTTCTCTTCGTCTGGTCGGTGCATCGGAATCTGGTTGTATCCGGAATATGCATCCATGAAGCTGAGGTATCGGTGACCGAATGCAGCGTCTACCAATCCGTCGATGTTTGGTTGGGGGAAGGCGTCCTTCGGACATGCTTTGTTGAGGTCCGTGTAGTCGACGCACATTCGCCATTTCCCATTAGATTTTTTCACTAGTACGACGTTGGCTAGCCAGGTCGTGTAGGGGAGTTCTCGGATAAGGTTGGCCTCGAGTAGGGCTTTAACTTGTTTTTTGACTTCGGTGGCTCGGTCCGGTGACATTTTTCTTCTCCTTTGTGCTACTGGTTTGGCTTTGGGGTCCACGGCTAGACGGTGGGACATTAGGTCAGGGTTTATTCCCGGCATGTCGGCTGGCGTGAATGCAAACAGGTCTCTATTTTGTTTCAGGAGTTGAGAGAGCTCCTCTTTGAGGTCATATGGGAGGTTCCTATTAATGAAGGTGTATTCATCCTTGGTTGGCCCTATTTGTAGTTTTTCCATATCTCCTTCTGGCTCTGGCCTGGGTTGGCCGTCTTGTCGGGCATCCAAATCGGCTAGGAATACTCCGGCCGCATCTCGGGATTTCTTCCTTAGGGCTAGGCTGGTGTTGTCGCATTCGGCTGCGACTTCTCGGTCCCCGTGGATGGTGCCGACGGAGCCGTCGTTGGTTCTGAATTTCATAAGGAGGTATTTGGTAAAGATGACTGCGGAGAAGTCATTGATTGTTTTCCTTCCGAGGATCACGTTATAGGCTGTGGAGTCTTTTAGGACTACGAATTCAGATAGGATTGTCTTCTTCTGGCTGCTCGTTCCTATGGTGATGGGAAGTGTGATTGAGCCATCTGGTTTGAGGAAGTTGTCTCCGAGTCCCGTGACGCCATGGCGGTGTGTTTGGAGGTTGTCGTTGTGGAGTCCGAGTTTATCGAAGGCTCCTCGAAAAAGGATGTTTGAGTCTGCCCCGGTGTCTACCAGTATCCTTCGTACGAGTCCTGTTCCGATTCTAGCTGAGATGACGAAAGGGGCATCCTCGGCTGAGGTGCCGTGTTGGCAGTCCTCTGGTAAGAACGTTATCGTATTGTCGGCTGCGGAGATTGGGACTTGGTTCCTTACAGCCATTACCTTGAGGTCTTTCTTCATTGTTAGTTTTGACTTGCTTGATGCGTCCTTGCCTGTGATGACATTTACTATGATGGTTGGATCTTCCTCTGGGCTTTCCCTGGGGGGTTGCTTTTGGGTTCTCGGGTTACGTCCTTCCTTCTCCGACGACCTGTCTCTCTCCGCGCGTCTCGGTTCTCTGATGATTTTGGCAAATTCTGGGAGTTTGCCGTCTCGTATGGCTTGTTCAAGGGCGTCTTTAAGGTCGAAACAATCTTGTGTTCTGTGACCGTAACCTCGGTGGTATTCGCAGTAAAGGGTTTTGTTGCCTCCTGTCCTTTCTTTGAGTTGCCGGGCTTTCGGAATGATGCCTCGATCTGCTATTTGGTGGTATACCTCGGTAATTGGTGCTGTCAGGGGCGTGTAATTAGAGAATTTGCCTATTCTTGGTGGTCGGCTTGTCGGCCTGGGGTGGTCCCGTTGATTCTCTTTGAGTGTTGGGTTTTGGTGAGAAGCCGAATTGCCGCGCTGGGCGTTGCCGTGCTGCCGCTTGTTGGCGGCGACGACCTGGCTGACTTCTTCGTCGTTGATGTAGTCTTTGGCGACGTTCTGGATCTCATGCATGGTCCATACCGGTTTGGTGGTGAGGTGTTTGCAAAAATCTTCGTTCATTAGTCCATTGGTCAGGCAAAGGCTTGCGACGGAATCCGTGAGTCCGTCGACCGTTAGGCATTCGTCATTGAAGCGGTCGAGGTATTTTCTTGTGGATTCTTCTTGTTTTTGCGTGACCCCTAGTAAGCTGATGGGGTGTTTGGCTTTGGTGATCCTAGTGGTGAACTGGGCCATGAATTTTCGTGTAATATCGTGGAAGCTGGCTATGGATCCGTTTGGGAGGGCGTTGAACCATTTGATCGCTGGCCCAGCGAGGGTTACCGGGAAGGCTCTGCATCGGACCGCGTCGGCCGCTCCTTCTAGGTTCATTCTGGCCTCAAAAGCCGTTAGATGTTCTTGGGGATCCTTAGTTCCATCGTACTTCATATCGGTAGGTTTGTCGAAGCCTTTGGGGAGTTTTGCTCTTAGGATTCTTTCTGTGAAGGGTGTAGCTCCCATTATTATATGGTCGTTTCTCGTGCGTTTGGTGTTTCGGTCCCTCCGATCTTCGTCTGAGTAGTGTTGATAACTCAGATCTCGAGAAGCGCTGCGGTTATGTTTCTTGTTGTATCGCCGTTCTGGCAATTTCTCGTGTCTGTGATCTCGTGATGAGCTGCGACCGTCTCTTCTGTCGTGTCGTCGGATTGGCGACCTACCGCGGCGTGATCTTGATCTAGAGGTTGCATGGCTTCCGTGCTCGTTGTTGTGTTTTCCTTTATTGGTTATCTTGCCTTCGAGTTCCTGAACTCGGAGGCAGAGATCCTGGATGATCTGCGCAGCTTTGTCGCTGGCTTTCTCAGGATGTCGTCGGTCCGTGACGTCGTGATCGTTCGCGTTTTGGACAGTGCTTGCTATTCTCGCTTGGTTTGTGGCTTCACGGTGCTCGGGGGTTGGGTTAATCAGTTGAGAGTCATTCTGGCTTGAGGGGGTTTCCTCTAGGGCGTCCCCCATCAGGCCCAGCTGGCGCAGGTTTTCCACAGACGGCGCCAATGTACGAGATGTCTCTGATACGGTTTGAAGGGTGGATCGGGAACCCGCGGGCGAAGCTGGAACCGGATTGCTTGACTGGAACAGTGGGGGGAGGTACCTGCAAAGACACTCCGACGCTCAAGTCAGAATGGATCTGAGAGGTAGAAGGTGTGAGGAATCAATGAATACCTGGAGGGACCTGGGTCCTCTTATTTATAGGCGATGGTGAATATCTTTATCTTATCTTATTTGGCTAAGATAAGGGAGATATTTGAGTTCGAAAGTTGGTTAGAGGCTTAGAAGGGCCGGTTTTTGGGCCTTCGGGTCGAAGCGGGTTGTCCCCGGATAACCGGGTATGCGGGATCCGTGGGTCGGATCCGTAACAATATCTAATATTTTAAATGTTATATTTATCTTCGAATTTAATGTTATTCCACCTTTAAATTTGATACGAATAATTCGTATATTGAAAAGCCAATAACATTCGATTTCAATTTATAAGTAAAATCGATCTACCAATGATCACTAGCGTAAAAACTTTTTCTTTAATTTTGGAGTATTGATAATTAATTATTAGAATTTGAAATTTTATACAAAAATAATTTGAGAAAAAGAAGTGTTAGAAGAAAATTTTAGTTATATTTTTTTAATCCGTACAAAAAGATATAACATAACTGATAAAATTGTAACATCTACAACATTCACTTTATTAATTATTCATGTTAAATTTAACATAGAACAATATTAAATTCATTTAAAATTTTTTGAAACAAAAATAGAACGTTTGTAATATTAAAAACCAACTTAAAAATTTAGTCCAAATGCTAAAGATTAAAATAATATTTTATTCATAAAATTATCTTTACATAAAAAAAACTATTTTAAAATATTCATCATACAACAAATTATTCATGAAAAATAATAGCAATATAGCTTAACTTATATATTAAAAAATATTAAGTCACCAAAAATAAAATATTAAAAAATATTAAAACATTATATGAATACTCTAATTTCATTTATAACGATAACATGTATATACATATGGATAAATTATGTTGCGATATACCATATACACCACTAATCACTATGTCAACATCATTATACGTGGTGAAATTATATTCTTATACATGACAATTTTTTTTATTGGACAGGATCTACTCCCATATATCAACATGCAATGTTAGCATATGGTTAACTGAAAATACTTAACGAATTAATATGAATAATTGAAAAACAACTTAGTAATCGTCTTGAGTTAATTAACAATTTATTGACTAATTTGAGGCTTGGATGAAATGTATTTGAGGTTTAACTCTTCGGAAAAAATTTAAAATGTATGATTTGCTAGAGAAAATAGTTTTAATTGTTAATATTTTAAGTGCGAGAAATGTACGAAGTTAGTCTCACATAAAAAAAATTATAAAATAAAAGATCTATTGACTTAATATCTTAAGGTTTTGAGTTTGTAGTGATGACGATGAGCCAACAGTCTTGCTATATTTAGGGATGGCAATATCACCCAAACCCGAGAGTATCCACCCCGCCCCAATCCGTTCGGAGCGGGTTCTTAGGAGGGGTGAGGCGGGGTCGGGTTTAGGTAATACTTGCCTCTACCCGTCCCGCTATATATATAATATATATAATTTTAATATATAATATGTATAATATATATAAAATAATTAGTAAATGATTAATAATATTGTATCATATTTAAATTTTTACTTTAATTTATGTTATGTATGTGATGATAGTTATATAAATTTTAAAATTTAATTTTATTTATTGGATTTTAATAATTATAGAGGCGAGTAGGAGCGGAGCGGTACCCGCAGGAACGGGTTAGACTTCAACGTTTTACTATCCGTGAGTAGAAGCGGGACAAATTCTATGCGAATTGTTGTACGGCGGAGCGGGGTCGAGTAGAGCAAAAATCCGCTCCTACCCGCTCCGTTGCCACCCCCAGCTATATTATTAGAGTCAGATTTCCTCAGACTGTATGATTAACTATCGTTTGGTTGCAAAAACAGTATGCATATATCAGCGGATACGTACATAAGTATACTTTTTTCTTTTAAAGAAGTATTTATGAAATTTTGGATAGAAATATTGGTCATGTGGAACCTTTTTTTCTTGGTCCAAATACTATTCATAAAAATAGCAATTTCAGAATTTAAACACCGGATGTTACAAATAAAGTGTGCGCGGAGATCATAGACTATTTCTTTACAAAGATACCAATTTTGGATAGATAGCTGTCGGATTTCATTTTACTCATTTTAAAACACCATACTCTCATAATTTATTCAGAAACATCACAATTCCACAATTTGGCCTTTAGACCCAATTTTCTCAAATATTAAGTCAAACAGAAGCGATAGATACGTGCATTGTTTAGCATCCAATAATTAGGGTTTAAAAAAAAGGCGAGATAAAAGTAATCTGCTAAGAGATTTGGATATTTGTAATATAATTTTGTTTTAACACAAGATAAATGTATGAGTTTTATCCGCATCAAAAAAGAAAAGAAGCAAAAGAAAAGTATGAGTTATATATACCAAAAAAACAAATATTTAACTTACATAATTAGATTGTGTAAAAGAGAATCAAATTTTAAATTATTTATAATAAAATTGTTGAAAAATAATTTGAATGATTAAATAATTTATCTCACGTGATATATGCCATAGAGGATTAAGAAGCATGCCAAGCTATGAATATGTCATCAAATAGTTCAAAATTAAATATAAAGGAGTTTAAACATATTTGAAAAATAATAAAAAAATCAGTTCAAATATTTTAAATTTTTTATTTAATATTTATTGATTATCATGAGAATAATTATATAATTTTAAATATAATAAATATATAATTACTAATATTCTGTATATAAAATTATAAATATTATATTATATAAGATAATTTTAGATATTGTTTTTTAACATTATCTAAAGTAGTTTTATAAATCCGGTTTCTTGTTGTATATGGGAGTGAGGGAGTCTCTTTCGCTGCTTTTTCTTCCCACGGTTAGTTGTAAGAGTTTTGTAAAATTAGCTCTAATAATACAATTTAGGAATGAGTTTTGCAAACGAAATATAAAGTCAAATTCTAAATTGAGCTCTAAACTATATTCAATCTTATAATACCTATACAAATTGTGAAACTAGTTGAAGCGATATTAATTATATATAAGTAATTTTATAGATAACCTGAACCTTTATCCACATTTTTAATAAATGGAAATTCGTGAAATCTAGTTTAGATAAAATATTATTTAGTTGACACTTGACAATGCTATCTAAGTTGTAATGGCTTGACATCATCACACAAACGTCATAAAGACTTTGACATATAGTAATGAATTTAAATTAGTCATCATTGGTTGTTTCTTCTCGTGTAGAATAGTATTTGTGAATTTTGTTCTATTTCAATCTCATGCATTAAATTGATGAAAATTCTTCATGTGGAGTTCTCTTCTTTTTTCTTTTTTTTTTTTTCTCTCTCTCTCTTTTTCGTTTTCTTTTTCTGGTTATCACTCTGTGTGTGTATTTTAATTTTTATCAAAATTTGAGAACAAGTTTGTCTTGAGTCTTGACTTTTACAGTTTTACTTTGCTACTATCCATTGACTTCCTTAAAACGTGCATTAATTAACCACTGCCATACTTTCACCTAAGCGTAACAAAAGTGACTAAGGGAGCCATCAATCAATGACTAGGTTTTCATTTAAATCTTCCTAATTACTTGAAGATTTTTATTTTATTTTCTTAAAAGTGCTCCTGTATAATTTTTAGGCACTAGTTAAGAAAGTTGACAAACAAAAAAAAGTGGATTTTAAAACTTTTCTTTTTAATGGCACTCTTTTTCTTTGCGAAATATCTAAATAATATTGTCTTTTTTTTTATATAAAATGAACATTTTTTTCATGCAAAATTAATATAATATCATTGTAGTCTATTTTACCAATATACCGTACAATAATCATTATATTATATAATAGTGATAATTATTTGGTTGAATCAAGTTAAATAATAATAATAATAATAATAATAATAATAATAATAATAATAATAATAATAATATATTATTTTTGTAATAAATTTTATTTATTTTAATATTTTATAACATAATATAAAAAATAACTTGTTACAAAAAGTTTAATCTAAAGTATTTTATACATTTCAATATTAATGATAAAATAAATAAAACTTAGTAATTAATATATTATTATTATTATTGTTTAAATCAACCAAACAATTATCATTAATATATATATAGTGATTATTGAAAAATATTTTGGTCAAATAGACTAAAGTGTATATTATTTGAATCTTGTAAAAGAGAGCGTATAATTTATAGATAGAGGTTAAGAAAGTGGCATATAGATATATTGCAAAAGAGCAGAGTGTTATTTTATATTTTCTTTATCTAATTGATTTATGCCTTTTTTTATAAGAAAATTAATGAGTTTATTTTATTCTTTATGATGAAAAGATTACAGAAGATATAATTCAATTTTACAAATATAACTATTAGGGCGTGCTTGGACCCTAAGAAAATGTATTAATCTTGTGAAACAAATAACACAACACGTAAGTCGAGAGTCTGCGCGAGGTTTATAGACACGAGAAACCTAACATAGTGAATTCATTTACCAAATCTATTCCTTTCAAGCAATAAATAACGGGGTTTGCATTTAGAAAAAAAAAAAATTGTTCAAAGCTGAACTATTCAATGTGTATTTAATATTTTATCTAATAAAGAGCTTTCTTCTTCAAATTAATGTTTTCAACAATCAAAGATATCGTTTGTTTGAATCGTAATTTATACGAAAGATATATGGTTGGCCGCAAGTAATACATTTGTTATATATGTATTATGTAATGATAATTGGTCTCAAGGCGGAAGAAAATTTTAAATTCTAGTGTAGATAAAATTTAACCAAGAGCTTTTAATTATGATAGTGAGAGAATTTACAAATGATTAAATGATCATCTTTAAATTTAAATTATTCTGCTCTCTAGAAGCTCGGCTCATTTGTCTGAACTCTGTAATTTGCATTATTTTAATCGTGGTCCTCAGAGACTAATATCTCAACTCTCAAGCAACAATGATTGATGAAAATGATCAACCTAAAAAGTAAAAACTTTACCTCTTCTTTCTTTCTTTATGCTTTTGGGCTTTTGGCTCTATTTTAAGGATTTCCACCCCCTTTGACTTTGAAGCTTTCTAACCTTCTTTCTTCCAGCAAAAATATTTCCATCTATAGGTAGCCTTTGACATCATTATCATCAAAACTGACTCTGATTTGAGCACAATATCTTTCCATTTTGCACTTTAGTTTAACATACACAGTATCTCTCTTTCATTTTATGAGAATCATTTATTTAAAGTAAACCATAAATAACTTTACGGACATACGGCTTTCAAAAGCCTTAGCAACACCCTTTAGTCACAAATAAATGAATAATAGCATGTAAGACGGCATAAACTCATAAAGCCAGTCTTAAAAAAAAAATTTCAAAGCTAGGCCAAAACCTCAATGTGTAAACACAAGATTTTTATACTAGAAAACATATATATCTTGAACTATACTAAAACAATTCATATGATACATGCTTAGAGAAGTTTCAAAATAAACAGCTGAATATCCACTACAATTATAATATATTAATATATTAATATAACATTATTAAATATACGGCAAACCAAAGCTATCCACTAAGTCAACATCTTAATCTTATTAACATAAACAAGCACCAGACCCAAGGGCAAGGGGAAGGGAACCAACATATCTGGGATTCATGGCAGTAGATCGAGTGATAGACAGGAATCTTTTGAGGTTTGTCATCTTTGGCAACTGAATATACCAGAAATCTATTAATTTCAGATGAAATCATGGCAGGTGTTCACAGATACAGCATGAGATGAATTTATGCTCCATATGCGTGTGCGCGAGCAGCCGCACAGGCGCACATCGAGCATGACATGAATAATGTAACTATGTAAGCAAGCCAGCAAAGTAAACTAAAAAAGCTGCAACTTTATTTAGAAACATCTGTTTGTGAAAAAAAGGGTATAACAAAAAAATGTAAGCCAGACGTGAATACCTTGTATCCAATAATCATTTAATAAGACCAATTTAATTTAATCAACTAGAACGCTAAACAATTTTGCACTGTCAATGAGCCACAAAATCTTGCCTTTTGAAAAAAAGGGTTAATTACAAGAAGTAAAGAAATGTAGCTATTACAAGGATAAGGCTCTTTCTTGTTTGCTAACTCTAACAATAGTTTTACAAGTTCAGTTGACCAAATTCTTGATTACTTACGTCGATTGTTGAGCGCCAGCTTGTTGTATCAACTGAGAGTATATATATTCATCAACTCTCTGTTTTGCCAATGCTACCTGCTCAAAAAGTCAAGTTACAACAAAAAGTATGAAAAGCATTGAAATAGTCCAAAACCAAGGGGAGAAAAATGCTTGTTAGTTATGACTTCCCCAATACCACAAATTTACAGCAATAAACAATAAAAAATATATTCAAAATTCTTGGACAAGTAAAAACTAACACCAAAACATTTTTGATAGAGGGACCAAGTTAGAAAAATGTCATGCATATGGACCAAAAATACATTTTAACATTTTTTTTTTAAAAAGGAAGATTACTATCTAATAGTCAGTAATAAATGAGACACCTGTTCAGCACTGCCTCCAAATTGAATATGCCTATGCTTCTGTTCACCTTTTCCGCCATAAACCTGCAATAGTTTTGCAATCGATTAAGGTATAAATCAGTTCTGCAAATTCAGAAAAGACAGTAAAGAGTATTATAAATAGTGACTGAATTCAACAACAATCATTTAATTTACACCATATATAATGGAATATAAGAAAACACATTCTTTGATTTATGTACCACTCGCCTTTAACTTTTATGTCAACAACAACCAAATCTATGAGACTGTTGATTTCTCAAGTTACCTACAGCTGAATTGGTGAAATAAATTAAGTAATAAAACATGCTAATTGCTTTTTCAAATAAAGAACTTAATCACAAAATCCTCAAAGGTTTTCCATAATAGTCATTCAAGTAATGCAGAATTTCAATTTCCTCATACTTGGTAATGTTTTATTAAAACTTTTTTGTTCCCTAATGCAGTGTCCATGTTCAATATAAGCACTGAAAAGTTTTTCACCAAAAAGGTAGAACACAAATATAGGTCCAAAATGGATATTGGTATGTCTGAGTTTATGACTCTATGTTTTACAATTTTGAGTCTTAAAATGGTTTCAAATATATTCACTTCATTTGTGACATGTTTCTGATCCTATGCTTATGTTAGTAGCATCATAACATGAATGCAAGTAGCCCCCCCAAAAAAACGACATAGGCCTTCAAATTGATGCTCACATACTTGAGCCATGGATCTGCTTCAATCCCAGTAGAAGAGACTAGACCACTAACCTTTATCATGGCTCCAGACTCACTTCTGATCCTTGATATATTTGATCCGCATCTACCAATCAACCCACCAACCATTGTTTCCGAAATCAGCATCTCGAACGTAACATAATCAACTGCAAGATTGGTTGTCCTAGAGATGAAGTGGTTGTAAGACAATATCCAAAACTTCTTATAACTGCTAAAAAGGCAGCTGAAAGTTGTTCTTATATAGAAAACAATAAATAACCTGAAGTTGGATCAAGATATGTTTGTGATGGTCGAATTGCAGCATAATTATATGTTGGGCTGATTGAAATAACTTGTCTCGGGGGGTTTTCCCTAAAACAATGAGTAGATATATAATGTCACACACAAAAGAGAACAATATAAATTTCAAATATATATTGGAAGCAGATTTGAAGATTATACAAAGTTCACTACCACACCTTAGTTGACAACCTATCTCCTCCAAAGCCTTCATTACTGCAGGAACATCTCCTGATAGCTAAATTAAGATGAATGTTGATTGAAATTCAGTTGCAGAATCAGATAATTGAAAGAATTACAGAGTAAAGCATCTAGAGATTTGGAATCCCCTTAAGAGCAGACATAAGTATGTATAATGATCTACATCAAATTATAAGTTTGCTGATAAGAGAATTTACCAGCAAAATTTAGAATATTTAGATCCAACTAATTATAGCAGCATTCATATCAAGGAGAGAAATTATCTTTAGTCTAAGATTTCATAATACATCTAAAACTTTGATTCGGCCAAATTAGATAGATAATCCTTCATCTAAGAAATAAAAATAATATATTATTCAAATAATCATTTTTTATATTTAAACCATAGAATCAGGTATACTTCATGAAGATTCAAATAACAGAACCCCCCCCCCCCCCCAAAAAAAATTTAATATAAATTAAGTCAAAACACTTAATCTTCCATAATTAAAATGGATGAGCAACATTTTAGACATCCAACCTGTACAACTCTATCAGATTCAAGGGCAGAAGCACATAAAGGCAACTGGTTTGGTGCAAGAACTGTAATTGTGGCACCAGAGGAATTCCTCAACTTCTCAATGTTTTGACCAGATACCCCTATCAATCCACCTGCCTGGGACCCAGCAATCAAGAGTCTTATTGTATTGGCAGCCACATGTCCTACTGCAACTTTTAATGCTTCAAGATTGCTATCATCTTCCTGTTATAAGAAATATAACTTCATCAATTCATCTACTGGCAAAGACGGACAGAAGTAGCACCCAGTAGGGCCAACAAAAAAAAATTACTAACTTACGTGCATATTGGTCTCAAAATAGTGGACACAAATTTCTAAGTGGTAAAGTACCAAGCATAAGTACTCAACAATGATTAGGTTAAAATACCGAACATGGTTTATATATTATAGTTGATCATGCAAAAAAGATCTTCCAAATTGTGATTCATGACTCACGAGTATGTATTGTTTCCAAAACTTTGCTCTATCACACATCAATTTAAAAGTTGATAGATAGAGTAAATGAGTAATGACATGGTAGTGTTATGAATTAATAAAATATACACTTTCTATCAGAATATAAATATAAATATTTAAATTATATGCATATATAAAATGAATAATAATACTAGATCATTTTTTTAACGGTAGTGTCAATGAATTCAAGTCATAATGTAAATGAGTGAAAAGCTTAACATTGTAAAATCACTCACTCAAGATCACTTTACCTTCAAAATTAAATTGGCTATTTGCTCTAGAGCTTTCTCTGCGTCAGTAACCTTTTCTTCATTGTCTTTAGAACTAATAATGATAACACGCTCTTCATGTCTCTGCCCAGACGGTTCAGCAAACAATAATTACTCAGAACAATAAAGTAGAAATTATCTTATAGTTGTATGGTAAAATTCTCCCTAGAATCTGAGTGGTGTCCCTTAATCACAACTAACACCCGAAGCTCCTTTCTGTTTCATCCACTTAGGTTGGGTCCTATTAATCCACCCTTTATTTTTTCATTAAATTAAATGTGTTGTAATAGTAAAAAATGTAGAATTGGTCAACCTGATAAATGTTTTGATTTTTAAATCAATTGTCTTGGAATGTAAAACATATTTTATGATATTTTCTTTAAGAGAGGAATAAGGAAAACATGGCCACCAACACTATCCTATCCCTTTTATGTATAGTAGAAGTAGATAAAAACCAAGAAACACAAACTGTTTGAATTGTTATGTTATTATATCTTCCCAATTTGCACCTCTAAGCTAGGAATCATAAGCTTCCTGTGAAACTTTAATTCTATATACTTTGTCTTACTTTTATTAATATAAAATATAAATGATAAAAGATAAAGAAAACTGCTTCCAAAGCTTGTCTCCACAGCTCTATCTTCCCATTTATTTCCTCTTCCAATTATCTAATAGGACTATCTGCCTCAAACATGCACTATACAGTGACTTGGATATGTTCAATAATCATATCCTAGACCAGGTGAAAAAAGAAAAGAGGAACAAAAAAAAGCCTTGTACACTGATGTAGTTATACTGTTATAGGAAATTTGTTGTCACTCAAATTGTGTTCTTACTTCTTACAGTAGTTACATTATCCTTCTTTTTTACTGCTCGAATGCACACAACCCAATCTCCATTCTGCTCAAGAGTCTTCACAAAACCTCCATCAAAGCTTAATTCTATGTATTTTCCACATCAAGCAAAATCAAACATGAATATTTTTAAATCCGCCCAAGCATAAAACTACGTTAATATGAGTCCCTTCTTGTCTTAAACTGTGCAAGTGTGCATAATTGCACATTTCAAAAGCTTCAGAGCATAGCTGAGAAGCATAATGTCTCGGATCATAGCAGATTAGTAACAGTAAAGATAAACACGCTTTCTGAGCTACCAAACTTGGTTCCAAATTCCAAATCCAAATTAGGGATCCCAAACAGAAGAAAAACCTAACCAAGATTTTACCCAAGTTACCTCCCCGAACTATTTTTTTCCTCTCTCAATATTCAGCAACAAAAGACACTAATGAAAAAACAAATTACGTGCTTACAGCTATAGCGTCGGCGATTTTGATGGTGGCTCTGGTAGCTTCTCGAATCTTCTGTATTCTGCAACCTTCTTTCCCAATGACCTTCCCGATCTGCCTTGACGGAACCACAATCCTGAATATCACGTCCTGTCCCTTGGCGCGCTTCGCCGCAAACAAATCTGCATCGGCGGCGGTGCCGGGAGCCTCGTCCTCACGGCGGCGCTTGCCGCCGGACGATGGGGTTCCGGCGATGGAGGAGTCATAGGAAACCTGGAGCGGAAGCTGGTGGTGAGGGAGTGGAATATGGTGCATCTGCATCTGCATGGGAAGAGGCATGCTCATGGGCATGGGCATGTTGATGTTCATGTTGGGGATATGCATGTGCATGTTCATGTGCATAGGAATGGATGGTGCCATTGGGTTCTGCTGGGGAACCATGGGATTTATTGGAATTTGACCTTGCTGCTGCGACATAGATATTAGATAGAAGTAGCTGGTTTTGGAGGGTTTGGGAATTGGGAGATGGAGATCGGAGAAGAATAGAGGAGCTGGTTTTCCAGGGAACGACGATATAGGGTTTTGTGGATGTGCAATGACCAATATGCCCTTCCTTTCTCCAGCAGGTACATCCGTATAAGTTTTTTTTTTTTTTTTTTTTTTTTGGTTTCCCAAGGTATCCCCCAACCCGGCAGGTCAAGGACTAATCCGTCGCGGTACTGAGCACCATTTAAGGGTTTACCGCTGGCCAATGGGTTGCTGCATGTACAAGGCGGGATTCAAACCCCCGACACTTGCTTAAGCGGACTAGTGAGCTAACCACTAGACCAACCCAACTTGGTTACATCCGTATAAGTTTATTAAGGGCTTGTTTGGGTTTTTTTTTTTTTTTTTGAGTTATTTTTTTAAAAAATCTTACGAAGAAATAAAAGTAATTTTATATTTGGATATTTTATGTAAAAAATATTTTTATTTATTAATTATATTTAGATATAATAATATAAAAATATTTTTTTATTTTTTTAGTGTTTTTATTTTTATTATTAAAAATTTACTAAACACGTTAAAAAATAAAAAAATCTTTTTTATTACAATTTTTTTTTATCAAGATAATAACACCCAAACAAGTACTAAATTAATAAAATTATGCATTCAAGCAAAATATTTAACCAAGTTTAAACAAGTTGTTATAACAATTTTTCAAATCATGTGCTTTTTTCTTTTTCTGTTTCATTCTTATTCTCTTATTCCTTCTTCTTCTTCCAATTTGCGCACGCAGGTTTTTCTTCTTCCCTTATTCTTCTTTTTCTCCTATTGCTTCTTCTTCTTCTAAATTCACATAGGCAGGTTTTTCTTCTCCAATATTGCATCTTCTTCTTTTTCTTTTCTTTTTTTTCGTTATCGTCATTACCATTTACCAATAACACCAACATTTTGCAAACATCTTTATTAGTTTTGATTTTCTCTACTGCCGTCATTAAATAATTTCAGTTCATTTCTTAATTTATTTCGGTTCATTTGTGTGTTAATTGAGGTTCATTTGATGTTGCTGATAAGTATTGACCAAATTTTTTATTCCTTAAGTAATTTCGATTTATTTCTTAGTTTAATTGAGGTTCATTTGGATCCAGAAATGAATTCGATGTGTTTTTGTTAATGATTGAGTCTTTTTATTATTTGTTCAAATCTAAACTAATTTTGGTTTATTTGTCTGCTAATTGAAGTTCACTTGATGTTGTTGATAAGTATTGACCAAATTTTTTATTCCTAAGTAATTTCGGTTCATTTGGATTCAGAAATGAATTTGATGTGTTTTTGTTGATGATTGAATTTTTTTTTACTATTTGTTCAAATCTGAACTAATTGAATGGAATAGAGTGGAATCTAATACAATTGAATAAAGTGATAATGAATAATTTCATTCTACTTTGCTAAAAAATTTGGCCAATACTTATCAGCAGTATCAAGTGAATCTCAATTAACACAAACACATCAAATTCATTTCTAAATGCAAATGAATCTCAAATAAACTAAAAAATGAATCAAAATTAATTAAGAAATAAAAAATTTGGTCAATACTTATCAGAAACATCAGGTGAATCTCAATTAACACATAAATGAATCGAAATTAATTCATAAATGAATCGAAATTATTTAACGATGGCACCAGAAAAAATCAGAACCAATAAAGATGTTAGCAAAATATTGGTATTGTTGATGATAATTATAACGGAAGAAGAAGAAGAAGGAGAAGGAAACAGAGAATGAGAAGGAGAAGATGAAGACGAAGAAAAATGTATTTTGCATTATTGAAACGCACGTGTGTACACGCTGGTGTGATAAAAGTAATTTTTGTTGATTTTGGGCCAACTTGATTGGATTTAGTTACCAAAAACAATTAGATGTATAGCTAGACTGTTATTAAACTCAATTCGCAGTGATAATTCGAACTCCCCATCTCCACTTGAGTTTCACATCCGGTTATAAAAATTAAACTTCTAGAGTTTAATTTTGAGATTTTTTTTAAATAAATAAATTAAATATTTTATTTATGAATATACGTCATTTGTAACTATTTACTAATTTATGTTGCTTTATTTATTTTATTTATAGTGTAAACAAAATAAGTTTGCACGTATCACGTTTACACATGTGATATCTGGAGAAGAACGATCAACACTGTAAATGAGATATTGAAAAAGTTATGACGTTTGCACTATAAATGAGATAAAGTATGACAAATTTTGAGCCGCTATAAAAGAATCTGTAACTGTTCCGAGGGTTACCTGAAACTGGAGGTCGATCTCGGACGAGATCTTCTGTGCTGGTCGGAGATGACGTGTCCGACTGGCTGGTAGCGGCCGGAGCTGTTGTGTCCGACTTGTTGGACTGGCTGTACTGCTGATCCTTGGTCACCGGAGGGTGGGGGTACCTGCAAGAGACTCCGATGCTTAAGTTAGCATAGGTATTAAGCAGGTTTTATGTAGAATCAGAGTATGAGTTATACTTGGGTGCTCCAGTGTATTTATAGTGGTTGTAGAGTGACCTTTCTAGATAAGATAAGTTGGTTATCTTATCTTATCTTATCTTCTGGTGAGGTCAGCTTATCTTCAATGGAACCGCCTTTATCTCTATAGGCTTGGATTGCCTTTGGATTTGTGTCGTGTTCCTCTATTTGGGCCCTTTATTGGGCTCTCCTGTTGATTTGGCCGACCTCTTTGAGAAGAGGTCAGGTAGCCTGACCTGAAGAGGTCGGTCGCTTTGTCGCCAATCATCCTAGGTCGGGTAGCTTGACCCAAGGTATGAACAGTGCCCCTGCTTGAGCTCGGTCTTTTTGTTGAGGTCGAGTCTTTGACTTCGGTCCTTCTCTGACGAAGCCGAACTCAAACATTTTGTCGATTTCTTCCTTTTGTAGAATCTTTTGAATGTAGAACGTTTTTCTCTAAAAACGCGCGCTTTTATATCAGCGCTTTGTTTTTGGGAACGTGAGAGGGTTTAATACCTTCATTAATTGGTATTAATTGCCCCGTTTTCTCTTGGCTTTTTATTTTGAATTTCTCAATCAAAAACGGTTTCTCTTCTTCGCTCTTCTTCGTAACTTCTCCCTTTACTCTCTCATTTTCTGATTCTTGCCTGGAGTTCGTAGTTCCTTCCTGCAACGTCTGTTCTGCTACTGCTTTCTGTGGAAGAGGGTTGATTTCCAGATTTCTCCTTTCATCTTCGCAGTTTTCCGCTTCGAGGAGTGGCTTTGTTGCTTCTTCTTCTTCAGCTTTCTTTCGAGGTTTTCTTCTATTCTCCAGGTTCAATTTTTCCTCCTCTGTTTCTTTATATGTCTGTTTTTAGAAAGTTTGATTTTTGCTCAGAGAAAGTTTGGATCTTTCTGCTTTTACTGTGCCTGATTGTTGCGTGTTCTGGAATTTCTTCGTTTTTTGTGCGAATCTTTTTGCTTTTCTTGTTGCTTGAATCTTTTTTAGGGCTTTTACATGTTGTCGCCGTTTCTGCTTGCGCCTTCGATGATGGTTTTTGCTTGATTCTGAAAAAGGTTGCATCTTTGATGATTTTCTGCTTGGCATTTTTGATGTTTGACAATGCTTTTTGCTGATAGACTGTAGAAAGGTAGTGACTTAGATGACTTTGTGTTTTTACTTCCTTTGTTTCATTTGAAACCTTATTTTCTTGTTTGATGAGTGCCGGGACGTAAGCTGTAGAAATTTCCTGAAACCTTGCTTTGTTACTGCCTCCAAAGGATGCCCCAGGACTTTGGTTTGAGTCTTGGGGTTTTCCTTTTCTGTTTGTTCGCCTGTATCATATTGGTCGAGTTGTTTTGCCCCTCGTCCGAGATGTTTTTGGTAATCTTGTCTTCTTTTCTTATTGTAGGATTAGTTGGTCTCGTGTCTTCTCGCAATAACGTTGTAGAGATGTCTTCCCAGGTTCCCGAGGGCATGGCTGATTGGGTGGACTCAATGGTTCTTATGTGTGTCTCTTTGGTTGATTCCGAATTTTGTGCGCAGTTTAGGCAGTTTCATAGGGTCTGTAGTAATGCTGGTGATGAGAAGAATTATGAACTTGTCCCTCCCTCTTCTGAAGAGAGAGTTTGTTTCTCTACTCGAGTTGTTAGAGATCACCCTTTTTTTCTATGCTTATGACTTCTTCTTTGGTCAGCTGGGTATCACCCTTCCTTTCACTGAATTTGAGACCAACCTGTTATGGTCCTGTAATGTTGCTCCCTCTCAACTTCACCCTAATTCCTGGGGTTTCATAAAAATTTTTCAATTGTTGTGTCATGGTTTTGGTATTCCCACCTCACAATCTCTCTTTTTCTATCTATTTGTCTTAACGAAGCCCGGAGTAGTAAAAAAGAAGGCGGCTTGGGTCTCCTTTCGATCCTCCCAGGGGAAGAAGGTCTTTTCCATGTTTGACGAATCGTTTTGTGATTTTAAAAACTACTTTTTCAAGGTCCGAGCTGTTAAAGGAGCTCGGCCCTTTTTTCTGGATGAAAATGATGAGCCCACATTTCCCTTGGAATGGCAAAAAGATGTGAGAGTGTCCAGATACACGTGGGAAATGTTAGATGAAGCTGAGTGGGCTTTCGTGACTGTCTTGGAAGAACACTAGGGTCAACCTCCCCATCTTGATACAAAGAAATTTTTAACCAATCCCTCTCTTCTTCAAACTGAGCTGGGTATTTTACGTTCCTAATTTTCCCTTTATTATCTGTTTATATTGCTCGTAAAAGCCTTTCCGACCTGCAGCTTAATTTCTTACTGTTGTGTTTTCTTTGCAGAGGCAATGAAGAATAATGAATCCATGAAGGCTTTTAAAAGAGAACAGAAGGTGACTGCTGCTAAAAACATCTCGGCCAAGGCGGCCGGGGAGGGATCTTCCCAAGTGCGTGTGAAGCCGTCCATGATGAGTTCTCCTGGGGCGAGGAAGGTGATCCCCACTCACCGAGTTCGTCTGGCTGACCCTCACCCAACTTCTGCCGCTTCTTCTGGCGCTCCTCCCAATAAGAAACAAAAAACAACTGAGCCTTTCAACCTTGATGCTCCCGACTTTAATGCAATTGAATTTGTGGATCAGCAAATCGGTCCCTATGGTGCCCTTTCCATGGACGATGTGTCCATCCTTCATCATTTGGAATTTATGACCCGAAACATCGTTAAGATGGCGTATATGGGGGCTGCTCTGTACCGAACTGCTCAGAATCTTCCTCTCCATGCCACTAAAGAATTTATGGAAGAGACTAAACAGGAGTTCGACCGGATGAAGGGCCTGAAGGAAGAGCTTGAGGTAAAGGTAGCCAAGTTGGAGAAGGATCTGGAGAATGAGAAGGCGAGTTCCCTCTCTCTGGCGGCTTCGGTGAGGCTGGCCGAGGATACGGCTATGGGACATAAGGACAGTTATGTGACATCTTATCGGGAGGTTGAGCGCCTGAGGGAGGAGTTAAAGAATGCCCGAGCTGATTACTCCGAGCTTCAAAGTCATCTTGTTGGCAGCGTAACTGGTGCTTACGAGAACCTGAAGGAACAAGTTCGGGTTATTGCTCCCGAGGCCGACCTTACCCTCTTCAGCCTGGATAACGTTGTCAGGGATGGCAAGATTGTCCCTGATGACGAGGATGATGATGTTGAACCTCCCCCTGTGTCCTTTGTCAAAGTGTCGACTTTTTCAGCTCCTCCAGTTGTAGTCGATCCGGATTGCCAGATTCTGAACCGGGAGGATGAAACTGTGGATGCTGTGCCTATTCAGGCTCGCCCTCCTTCTCCTTATCCTGATGCTGCCAAGAAGGATCCTGATGTTTGCTGATCTCTCTCTGGATATTTATGCAGCTGGCCCGGCTTGTGGGCTTTTAAACTTTGTTTTGTTAATTGCTGACATTTTCTAGTTTCTTGCCTAGCAACTTTTTCTTTGAAAAACAAAAGTAGCTTGCTAGCCTTTTGAGGTAAATTTTTGGTGGCCTCTAAAGCTTTATAACTTTGTAGATTATATCATGCTTTTTGCGCTTGACTTGGTATCTCTTCTGTTCTCTGATAGTGTTGGAACCTTGCGGCTCGACCTCTTTGGATTGCTTTGTACTTTATTGTTTGTAGCTTGGATCCTTTGAGGCTGTGGGTCCAACTTGCTTTTTCGGTTTTCTCGCTCTTGCTTGCATTTTTAGCACTTCATAACCGATTTCTTTACGTTGGTCCTCTTTCTAGTTATTTCTGTAATCCTCTTTCTTGGACCTTTGTCAGGTCTCTTTCAGGGATTACTTTTATAACTTGGTTTTTGTAGGAGGCCGACTTCGTTAGGTCGATCTCTTCTAAGTTATTTTTGTAATCCTCTTTCTTGGACCTTTGTCAGGTCTCTTTCAGGCATAGTTGTAAGAACCGGACCGGTAATCAAACCGGTCAGGTCACTGGTTCATTGGTTTATTGGTTCAACCGATAAACCGCTGGTTGAACCGGTAAAACCGGTTTCACATAAATAAAAAATATAAAATACTAAAAATAGTCATAAAATTAATAAATTCAAAATACATATCGTTAGTTCTTCACCAACATTTTAAAAACAACCAAGTTTCAAAGTCTAAATATAACTAATACAAAGATAAACATGAAAGTAGTTAGTACTAGTACATTAGTATCTTAATTAAACACAATATGGATAACAATTCATAAACTAAATCCAAGGAGTGATTTCAAAGTCGGCAAGTTGCTCTTCATCTGACAAATGTGGAGCTACATCCTGATTGGTTTCATTTTGATTTGCATTTTCCACAGAATTATTAGCTCCATCTTCATCCCGATCATTTTCCACAGAATTATTCGCAGCAGACATTCTAAAAGAATATGGAGTAGCAAAACCGCAAAATTATAAAACAATAACAATCCTAAATTAGTAAATTCCCTAGTTCCTATTCCCTATTCACCAAGACAGCAACCTTAAATGCTTAAATAGTTAAATTCCCTATTCAGCAAGACAAACATATTCATATTTCATAGATTCAAATCAAGCATATAATTCAACAGTTTCATATTTCCAGTACAAATCAACAAAACAAGTAAACAACAAATTTACAACTTACAAGTCAGCAAGGATATTCAGCTTAACAATTTCAATAAGCATATTCAACAATTTCATATTTCAAGCTTTCAACAAGGATATTCAGCTTAACAATTTCAACAAGCATATTCATATTCATAACAGCAAGTCAGCAAGAAGTGTAGAAACAAAGTAAGTTTTTCACAGAACAGAGCGGGTGTAATGCATTTTTCACAGAACAATCATTAAATTTAAACTTCTAGTGCAGAACAGAGCAGAAGCAGATTACAGAACTGGTCAACTGGAGCTTACCTGTTTCACAGAGTCACAGAGCAGAAGGGCGAGGCAACGGCGAGTTCGACCGGAAAAGCAACGGCGACTGGGCGACGGCGACGGCGCTGGAACGGCGAGTTCGACTGGGCGACGGCGACGGCGATGGAACGACGACTTCGACTGGGCGGCAACGGCGACTTCGCGGCAACGGCGAGTTTGCGGGTGGCGCCGTCGCGGGTCTGTATCTGTCTGTCCTGTTCCTACTCCCTTGGTTGAGTTGGTTCCTTCAGAGTTCAGACCGGCGGTGAGACGAAGAGGATGACGGCGGGCGGCTGGGGGCTGGGGGCTGGGTGAGTGAGGTGAGGGGGGCTTAGGCGCCGTTAGGGTTGGGGCCTTGGGGGGAAAAGGGGAAAGTGAAAACTGAAAACTGGGGTGGGGGGCTTAGGCGCCGTAGGACTTTTCTTTTTTTTTTTTTTAAAAAAAAATAAACCAAAACGACGTCGTTTTGGAAAAGAAAAAAAAAAAAAAACATTTCCGAACCGGTCGGTTAACCAGAAACCGCCGGTTTTCTGGTTTTCATCAAAACCGGCCGGTTCAACCCGGTTCGAAACGGCTCTCTTCCTTATCCGGTTACAGCACTCAACCGGACTGGTTATGGGTCCGGTTCACCGATTTTCCGGTCGAACCGGCCGGTCCGGTCCGGTTCTTACAACTATGCTTTCAGGGATTACTTCTATAACTTTTTTGTTGTAGGAGACCGACTTCGTTAGCTCGATCTCTTCTAAGTTATTTTTTGTAATCCTCTTTCTTGGACCTTTGTCAGGTCTCTTTCAGGGATTACTTTTATAACTTTTTCGTTGTAGGAGACCGACTTCGTTAGGTCGATCTCTTCTAAGTTATTTTTGTAATCCTCTTTCTTGGACCTTTGTCAAGTCTCTTTCAGGGATTACTTTTATAATTTTTTTCATTTTGGGCTGACTTTGTCGTGTCGGGCCCTTCTAAGTTAAAGTAATCCTCTTTAATAGGGTTGGCCAGACCTCTTTCCAGGGTTTACTTATAACTTGGGTTGACTTGGTCCGACTTCTTAACGTCGGCCAGTCTTTAAGTTATTATTTTAGCAATCCATAAGACCTCGTCAGGTTCTTTTCCGGATTGCTTTCGATAACTTCTTACATTATTCTGTGTTCATCTTTGCCAATTTGTAGAAAGTGGTTGTTATCTTTAGATCGTCTTTTGGGTGAATCGCGTTTTCACCTTTATCGGACGGTTATCTTTATCGTGATCGTGCAGTGAAATTGTTTTTCACTTTCTGCCGATCCGTTGCTTTATAATCGGGCGATGAATGCTTCAGATTAATGCGTCTTGAAATCTTGTAGAATATCTAAAATATATTTTATTCAAAGAAAAGTGCAAATATATACATGTGGGAATTTTTCATCCCTTTAAGTCGGATAGTGTCTAAGTCTCAACTTGGTGCCTCGTTAAAAAACCTTTTTAGGAAAAAGAGTGCATCCAATAATAAGGTCTTTTACTTTTTCTAACTGTAGTACCTTCTTAGGTTGCATGCGTGCCATGATCTGGGAAGCTCTCGTCCATCGAGTTCGGACAGTCTGTAGTAGCCCTTCCCAAGTACTTCTACAACTCGGTAGGGTCCTTTCCAGTTAGCTGCCAGCTTTCCTTCTCCAGGTCGAGTTGTTCCAATATCATTTCGGATTAGGATGAGATCATTCTCCGCGAAACTTCTCGGCACTACCCTTTGATTATATCTGGAAGCCATTCGATGCTTTAGTGCTTCTTCCCTGATCCGAGCTCTTTCTTGGATTTCAGGTAGTAGGTCGAGCTCTTCCCTCAGAAGTTGGGAGTTTGCTCCCTCATTGTAATGAACCACTCTAGGCGATCCTTCCTCGATCTCTACTGGGATCATTGCTTCTATTCCATATGCTAGCCGGAAGGGGGATTCCTTCGTGGTGGAATGTGGCGTCGTTCGATACGCCCATAGGACTTGTGGAAGCTGTTCTGCCCAAGCTCCTTTTGCATCTTGTAATCTCCGTTTTAACCCAGCCAATATAACTTTGTTGGCGGCTTTGGCATGTCCATTGGCTTGTGGGTGTTCAACGGAGGTGTACTGGTGCTTTATATTTAAGTCGGCTACTAGTTTTCTGTAGCCTGCATCTGTGAATTGAGTGCCATTGTCTGTGGTTATTGAATATGGAATCCCAAACCTTGTGACAATGTTTCTATATAAGAATTTCCGGCTTCTTTGGGCGGTGGCGTTGGTTAGGGGCTCTGCCTCGATCCACTTTGTGAAATAGTCTACCCCTACTATGAGAAATTTAACTTGTCCTGACCCCTGGGGGAAGGGGCCGAGAAGATCGAGTCCCCATTTTGCAAACGGCCAAGGCGAAGTCACGCTGATGAGCTCTTCTGGCGGGGCGATGTGAAAGTTGGCATGTTTCTGACATGGTGGACATGTCTTTACAAATTCTGTAGCTTCTTTCTGTAGAGTTGGCCAATAAAATCTCGCCCGGAGTACTTTTTTGGCGAGAGCTCGTACTCCGAGATGATTACCACAAATGCCGCCGTGTACTTCTTCTAGCACTTCCCTTGTGTTGGAAGTCGGCACGCATTTTAGTAATGGTATTGAGATCCCTCTTTTGTACAGGATGTTGTTTATGATGGTGTAGTACTGTGCCTCCCTTTTTAACCTCTTTGCCTCCTTTTCTTCTGTGGGGAGTGTTCCTGCTTTGAGGTAGTTGATTATGGGGGTCATCCATCCTTGGTCCTGACTTGTTATGGCTAGGATTTTTTCTTCTTCCGAGATTGACGGGTTCTGTAGCATTTTCTGGATGAGACTTCTATTGTTGTCCCCTGGTTTGGTGCTGGCTAGTTTCGAGAGTGCGTCAGCTCGGGCATTTTGTTTGCGGGGTATGTGGCAGATCTTATATTCCCCGAGTTGTCCGAGTTGTCCCTTGGTTTTATCCAAATACTTTTTCATGGTGGAATCTTTGGCTTGATAGCTCCCTGTTATCTGTGAGGTGACTACTTGTGAGTCGCTGTAAATGTTGAGTTTTTGAGCTCCAACCTCTTTAGCCAGTTTCAAACCAGCTAATAACGCTTCATAATCCGCCTGGTTGTTTGAGGCCGGGAACCCGAACTTGAGGGAGAGCTCAACCTGGGTTCCCTAGTTGCTTTCTATTATCACACCTACACCGCTTCCAGTTTTATTTGAAGAACCGTCCACATAGAGATTCCATTCTGTGGGGGTTTCCAGGGCATCTGTGAATTCTGCGATAAAGTCGGCCAGATACTGTGATTTGATGGCCGTCCGAGCTTCATATTGGAGGTTGAACTCTGATAACTCAACTGCCCATTGTAAAATTCTGTCTGCTAAATCTGTTTTCTGCAGTATTCCTTTTATGGGCTGGTTAGTTCGAACCTTAATGGTATGAGACTGGAAGTACGGGCGAAGTTGTTGAGATGTTAGGATGAGAGTATAAGCAAATTTTTCTATTTTCTGGTAGTTCAGCTCGGATCCCTGTAGCACTTTGCTAATGAAGTAGACGGATTGTTGCCCATTTTCGTCTTCTCTGACTAGTGCTGAGGCTATTACCCGGCTTCCTACTGCGAGATATAATATGAGCGGTTCTCCTTCTCGTGGTCGAGATAAGATAGGCGGCCGTCCTAAGAATTCCTTGAAGTCTTGGAAGGCTTGTTCACATTCTGTCGTCCATTCGAACTGCTTTCCCTTCCTTAAAGTAGCATAGAAGGGGAGAGATCTTATCGCTACCCCTGCTAAGAATCTGGATAGGGCGGCCAATCTCCCGTTGAGTTGTTGTACTTCTTTGACACAGGTGGGGCTCTTCATGTTGAGTATGGCTTGACATTTATCCGGGTTTGCTTCAATTCCTCTTTGTGTGAGCATGAAACCTAGGAATTTGCCTGCTTCTACTGCAAAGGTGCATTTTGCGGGATTGAGTCGCATGTCGTGCTTCCTTATAGTGTCGAACACTTGAGCCAGGTCGGACAATAATAGATCTTCGCTTTGTGTCTTTATCAACATGTCGTCCACATAGACTTCCATAATTTTTCCGATGTGATCTAAGAAGACTTCATTCACTAGCCTTTGATAAGTAGCTCCTGCGTTCTTGAGACCGAAAGGCATCACGATGTAGCAGTAATTTGCTTTCGGCATTAAAAACGAGGTCTTTTCTTGATCTGGTGGATACATGGGAATTTGGTTGTATCCCGAGTATGCGTCCATAAACGAGAGATATCTATATCCAGAGGAAGCATCTACTAGAGCGTCGATACTTGGGAGTGGGTAAGGATCTTTTGGGCAGGCTTTGTTGAGATCAGTGTAATCGGTGCACATTCGCCACTTCCCATTTGATTTTCTCACCAAGACCACGTTGGCTAGCCATAGTGGGTACTTGACTTCTCTTATGAATCCTGCCTCCAGTAGTGCTTGCACCTGTTTTTCCACAACTTGGGATCGCTCTGGCCCAAGTTTTCTTCGTCTCTGCTGCACCAGCCGAGATCCTGGATAGACCGCCAACTTGTGGCACATTAGCTTGGGGTCTATGCCTGGCATGTCTGCGGCTTTCCATGCGAAGAGATCGACATTATCTCGTAAGAATTGTATCAGTAATTCTTTTGAGTCTCCTCTTAGGATCGTTCGGATGTTAGTTGTTTTGTCCGGTGTGTCTCCGATCTGAACCTTCTCTATCTCGGCTTCTGGCTGTGGACGGAGTTCTTCTCGTCGCTGAACTCCGCTAAGCTCAATTGTATGAAACTCTTCTCCTCTGCCTCTGAGGTTTAGACTTTCGTTATAACAGCGGCGTGCCATCTTTTGATATGCTTTTATCGTGGCTATCCCCTCTGTAGTTGGGAATTTCATGCATAGATGTGGAGTCAAGACTATTGCGCCGAGTTGATTGAGAGTTGTTCGACCTATTAGAGCATTGTAGGCTGAACTTACGTCGACCACAATGTAGTCTATTTTGAGGGTCCTGGATTGATTCCCTTTCCCGAAGGTTGTGTGTAGCGATACGTATCCCAGTGGTTGTACCGGGGTATCTCCTAGTCCGAACAGACTGTTCGTGTATGTTCTAAGTTCCTTTTCTTCTAAGCCGAGTTTGTCGAATACTGTTTTGAATAAGATGTCGGCAGAACTCCCTTAGTCTATTAATGTGCGGTATAGATTGGCGTTTGCCAGTATGATAGTGATGACCATGGGATCGTCGTGTCCCGAGATGATGCCAGATGCGTCCTCTTTAGTGAATGTTAGTGCAGGGATGTCGGGTGCTTCCTCCTTTCCCTTGACATGATATAATTCTTTGAGATGTCTTTTGCGAGATGATTTGGAGATCCCACCTCCTGTGAATCCGCCGTGTATCATGTGGACGTGTCTTTCTGGTGTCCGAGGTGATCGTTCAGTTCGTCCGGCATCTTCGTCCCTTCGTCTCTTTCTTTGGTCCTCATCTCTGTTGGCCAGAAATCTATCTAATTTTCCTTCTCTCACCAATTTTTCTATGATATTTTTTAAGTCAAAGCACTCGTTGGTGGAGTGCCCTCGGACTCTATGGAATTCACAGTATTCATTCCGATTTTCTCCTCCCCTTTTGCCTTTGAGTGGCCGCGCTGGGGGGATTTTCTCTGTATGACAGACTTCTTTGTATACGTCGACCAGGGATGCCATGAGAGGAGTGTAATTATGGTATTTTTTATTTTCTCCCCTTGTCAATCTTCTTCCCTTTTGGATTCCTTGTCTTTATCTCGGTAGGGGGCCCCAGATTTTGAGGTTTCTCCCAACTGAGCGTTTTCTTCCATGTTGATGTATTTTTCTGCTCGCTCTTGTACTTCGTCTAGGGAGGTAGGGTACTTCTTTGATATAGATTGGCTAAAAGGTCCCCCTCGTAGGCCATTGATGAGTCCCATGATGGCAGCCTCTGTTGGTAAGCTTTGTATGTCCATGCATGTTTTGTTGAATCTTTCCATGTAGTTGTGGAAGCTCTCCCGATCTCCTTGCTTGATCCCTAGTAACCTGGGGGCGTGCTTGGCCTTATCTTTCTGGATGGAGAATCTGGCTAGGAATTTTTTGGCCAGGTCGTCAAAGTTTGAGATGGACTTTGGAGGTAGGTTGTCGAACCATCTGATCGCTGTCTTCGTGAGAGTTGTTGGAAAGGCTTTACAGCGAACGGCATCTGAGGTGTCGGTGAGGTACATTCTGCTTTTGAAATTGCTGAGATGGTGGTTGGGATCTGTGGTGCCATCATACAAAATCATATCCGGGAGTTTGAAGTCTTTTGAAATTTTGGTTTTCATAATTTTCCTGGTGAATAGGTCTTGCTCTTTGCGTGAATTTTCGTCTAGGGTGGTCCGAGGAGCTTTTGATTTGATATCGGCTTCTAATTGCTGTAGTTTTTCTTCCAATTCTCGACGTCGCCGTACCTCTCTTTGTAGATCCTTTCCGATCTCTCGTTGTTGTTGGGTTTCTTTTTCAAGTTGCTTTAAGCGATCTTGAAGCGCTTCTATTGCTCCCGGATTTGGTGAGTTTTTGTCCCCGTTGGATTCCGGGGTATCTTTCAGTGTAGTGTCCGCGTTTTTGTGCGGCGTTCTATCTTCTAGATCTGAATCGTGGTCATTGTCATGGTCGTCCGCCATGGTGATGGGATGACTTCCAGGTTCTCCGGCAACGGCGCCAATGTTCCGAGGGTTACCTGAAACTGGAGGTCGATCTTGGACGAGATCTTCTGTGCTGGTCGGAGATGACGTGTCCGGCTGGCTGGTGGTGGCCGGAGCTATTGTGTCCGACTTGTTGGACTGGCTGTACTGCTGATCCTTGGTCACCGAAGGGTGGGGGGTACCTGCAAGAGACTCCGATGCTTAAGTTAGCATGGGTATTAAGCAGGTTTTATGTAGAATCAGAGTATGAGTTATACCTGGGTGCTCCAGTGTATTTATAGTGGTTGTAGAGTGACCTTTCTAGATAAGATAAGTTGGTTATCTTATCTTATCTTATCTTCTGGTGAGGTCAGTTTATCTTCAATGGAACCGCCTTTATCTCTATAGGCTTGGATTGCCTTTGGATTTGGGTCGTGTTCCTCTATTTGGGCCCTTTATTGGGCTCTCCTGTTGATTTGGCCGACCTCTTTGAGAAGAGGTCGGGTAGCCTGACCTGAAGAGGTCGGTCGCTTTGTCGCCAATCATCCCAGGTCGAGTAGCTCGACCCAGGGTATGAACAGTAACCATTTGTATTTTCCACGAACATTTTATTTTTTCTTCTCTTCCATTTTTTTCAATAAATTTAATAAAAATATCTAATGGTAGTATATATGTTGTTGTAAGTATGTATCTTAATTGTCATATAAGAAATAGTAACACTGGAGTTATATTGAGTGTGATAATCCTATTCTGTTGCGTACTCTGAGATTAAATTTTTTGTCTGAGTTAAAGAGTCTAATATTGACGAATCTCGGTACTAACGGGACAAAAGAAGTTGGAAGAGTTAGGTATAGGTTGCTAGCACCGATAAAAAATGGAGTTTTCGATTTCTTCTATTTTGGCTCGATGGCAAATTGGCAATGAGCATGTGTGCCTCATGTTTGATATCCACAGGAGAATCATAGCGAAACAAGTAATGGAGCTTTTTGCGGAAGTTGGTGGTGGTAGATCTGATCACTTGAATTTTATCCAGGATGACCCACCTCTTGTACCACTACTGTTGCACCGTGTTAATCCAATGGTAGACTTGGACATGAACGGTAAGGAGTTCGATGAGGAGTATGTTACCGATAGCAATGATAGTAATTTTTCTGAGAATGATAAGGAGAAGTTCATACCAAAGACTCCGATCAGTACTTCAGTAATAAACATAAAAAGAAAAACATTAAAACAAGTTATAAGCATCGAACAAATTTATCAAACAAATATAATTAACATTAAGCATTTAATAACAGTAAAACAAGTTATTTAGCATATTCAAAATTAAAATTAAATATATAAAATTTAAATTAAAAAAATAATAAAAGGCTATACTTTATAATAACCTTTTTAATATCAAAAAATCCGGTAATAATTCTTTAGATGTTAATGAGTCAAATGATGATTTAACAAATTTTTAAAAATCGTTTATTATTTCATTTTGAATTTATAAGTTTGTAAAAATGTAAATTTTTAGGAATTTGAACTAAAACACAAAATTTGAATTTTTATTCTTATTCGTTTTGATTTTTATGATATTTTATTTGAATTCAAATGGAAGTCTTATTAACATTTATGTTTTAAAGTTAATAACATAACTTAAAAATAAAAAATGTCAATAAGTTGTATAAGTAGTAAATCGAATTAGTTTGATTCGATTTACTGTATATGGGCTGTTGCAATCGATCTTCTTGACCATGAACCAGGTCCAGGATCTCGGTTGTATGAGGACAGTCCTTGTTCTCGGGATGGTAGACCTAGGGATGGAAATTTTCCCCGGCGGGGCGGGTATCCGCGGGGATTTACCCGCCGGGGAGCAGATTTGGGGAGTATTTTCTCTCCACAGGGAACGGGGGTACGGGTACCCGTGTAATAAATGGGGTGGGGGCGGGGATAGAGGTACCCGCTCCGTGGGTACCCATTTAATATCTATATATATAAAATTACAAAAATAACCATATATATATATATATATAAGTTAAAACCCTAATTTACAAATTCACCGTCACTCCCTCATTTGACCCTCTTTTCTCTGTCGCTCTCTCACGCTTTCTCAAAAGAGCCTCTCTCTCGCACTCTCAATCTCACCGGTCACCATTCACCGCCTCCTTCAGTCCTTCTTCCTTCTCACTGCATCGCCGGCGTTCTTCCCTTTGGTCCCTCACGTCGTCGTCCCTTACCTTCCTTCATCGCTACCGCCGTTCACTTTCTTCCTCTTATTGTGTCCTCGCTGCTCACAGCTTCGTCGTTGTCGCCTCTGCTCTACGCGATGCCTCAGATCTGCAACATCAGCGACAACTCTTCAACACGACGCCCTTCAACACGACGCCTCTGCTCCACAACGCCTCTGCTCTGTGACGACACATCAGATCTGCGACGTCAACGACAAGTGTTATCCAACATCGCCTTTGTTGAGCGAAGATGATGACAACTCTGCTCCATAGCTGGTTTCTGTTTATTGATGAAACTGATTTTAATATATATTTTGATTTTTCATTGATGAAATTGGGTTTAGGGTTTGATTTATGGGTTTAGGATTATGGTTTCTATTCTGTTAGTTGATAATTTTGAGTTCAAAGTTAGATTTTATTGCTGTAAAATTTGATTTAGGGTTTGGATTTGTAAAATTGGGACATATACTGTGTTTATTTTGATTTTTCATCAATGAAATTGGATTTAGGGTTTGATTTCTGGGTTTAGAATTATGGTTTTGATTCTGTTAGTTAATAAATTTGAATTCAGAGTTAAATTCTATTACTGTAAAATTTGATTTAGGGTTTGAATTTGTAAAATTGGGACATCTACTGTGTTTATTTTGAACTGTTTTTTTAATTTTTATTGATTATGTTTTTTCTTCCTTCAAACCCGTGGATATCCGCGGATATTTGAATATCCGGCGGGTACCAGGTCCCTGTTACCCGTCGCGGAGATGGGGCGGGGACGGGGAGTGTTTTTGGAGGCAGGGCCGGGGGGTGGGGAGCATGTCCCCGCCCCCATGGGTACCCGTTGCCATCCCTAGGTAGACCTCGGAATGGGTCCTCCTCGGTTGAGAATTTTCTGAGGTCCCTTCCTCGTGAAGGCCTTGGTGTGGTGGTGAAGGAGGAAGCACGAGGGCATGGCCTTCTGGCTGAGCTTCTTGCTCAGATTCAGATGCTGTGTGGCCGTCTTCATACTCGTGATCCGCCATTATCAGAGGATGAATTCCAGGTCTCCGGAAATGGCGCCAATGTTCCGAGGATTATATAAAACGTTGATTTGGGCCTGAACGTGAGGTCCAGGTGACCAGGTCCCTTAGTAGGGCAGCGTTCGACTTGTTGGTGACGAGGTGTCGGTTGTTCGAGTTCCTCGTGAGGAGGTGGGGGTGGTACCTGCAAAAGACTCCGATACTTAAGTTAGCAAGGATTTTAGACAGATTTTTAGTATAGTAGAACGTGAATTATACCTAGGGATTCCAGTGTATTTATAGTAGAGCTGCTAACCACCTCTGTTAGAGTAATTCTATCTTTTCTGATAGATAACTATTCCTTTTATCTTGGGATTCTGTTAAGATCTCCCTTCTAGACGTAGCGGAGAAATATCCGGAGCCAGCAGTTATCCATCAGATCAAGTAGAACTGATCCTCTTTATTGATGTCCGACCTCTTTAAGAGGTCGCGTTTTATCGTAAAGGGCCACTTTATTAGTGGTCCTTTTGTCTTATTAGGCCTGACTTTTATTATTGGACCAGGGCATGAACATTTTTTATTTTGAAAAAAAATCAAGTTTTAATTCCTAGACCACCTTAAAAGGCTATACTTTATAATAACTTTTTCAACATCAAAAGTTTCGGTAATGATTCTTTAGATGTTAATAAGTCAAATGATGTTTTAACAAATTTTTAAAAATCGTTTATTGTTCTATTTTGAATTTATAAGTTTGTAAAAATGTAGGTTTTCTGGAATTTGAACTAAAACAAAAAATTTAAATTTTTATTCTTATTCTTATTTATTTTGATTTATTTATATTTTATTTGAATTCAAATGAAAGTCTTATTAACATTTATGTTTTAAAGTTAATAACAATTAACTTAAAAATAAGAAATTTTAATAAGCTGTATAAGTAGTAAATCGAATTAGCTTGATTCGATTTATTGTGTATGCGCTGTATAGTAATAAAATAAATCAGGTTGATTCGATTTACATATATATGTTGTATTAGTAGTAAATTGAATCAAGCTGATCCAATTTACTTGTGGTACAACATATACATGGTAAATTGAATCAAGTTGATTCGATTAAAATTGAAAAAAATGTAAATCGAATTTATTTGATTCGATTTACATACAAAATCAAAGGAAATATGCATGTAACCAAATTCAGTTTAAAATACCTGTATAATTTTTTTGTCATTCAATTTATCTATATAAATTATCCTAATTTTGATGTAGTCTTTTATAAATATTATTAGAAACAATTATTCTCCATATATAAGCTATTTTACTATACAAGTCCATACAAATCATTTTTTCCTAAATTACTCTCATGCACACGTCTTATGCACGCATATTTCACGCGCCTCTTAATTTAACAGATTTCAATTAATACGCGCACGTTCTTCTTCGTGCCGTTACTGCACGTTCTTCTTCTTCTTCCTCCTCCTCTTCCTCCTTCTTTTTTCATTGGAATTTCTTCTCCTCCTTCCTTTTCTTCCTTCTCCTTCTTATCTCCTTGAAAATAATAAATAATTCAAGTTCATATTATCAATTGAACCAAAACGAAATTGATTATTATTTTGAATCCAATCAAGTACTTAAGGCGTGGTTCGATTCTAGTTAATTTTTTCGTTAGTAGTTTATGATTTTGTAGGTGAATAATATTTTATCGTTGATGGTTTGAATTGAATGTAATATAAAAGTTCTGCATTGAAGAAAATATTTTTCTATATTTACAGCAAATTTGGGTGTAACACGAAGATATTTGGGTGTATTCTTTAAGAATTTTTGGTGTATGTGTGTTGATAAATTCTGCATAATTCAAAACTCTTCTTCTCACTCCTCCTCATCTTCTGCTGCTTCTTCTTCTTCTTTTTCATCATCATTATCATCTTTTTTTTATTATTTTATCTTCTCAAATTTCTTCTTATTTTACTCTTTTAACAAGAATAAAAATCAAAAAAATCAAAAAAAGAAAAAGAAGAAATACATAATGGTACAAAATTACTTGGAAGAGGAAGAACTTACATTCATTCAATAAAAAGAAAGAAAGAAATAAGGAAAAAAAGAAGAAGAAAAAATGCAGCATTAGAAGAAACACTTTTGGTGTAACACGAAGATATTTGGTTGTAATACAAAGATATTTGGGTGTATTGTTTAAGAATTTTCGGTGTGTATGTGCTGATAAGTTCTACATAATCCAAAATTTTTCCTGTTCCTCCTCCTCATCTTCTGCTACTACTCCTTTTTTTCATCATCATCACCATCTTCTTCTTCTTTTTTTTCTTATTCATCTTTTCCTTTTTGTTTCACCTTCTCAAATTTCTTCTTATTTTACTCTCTCACCAACGAGTTAAATCTCAATATGACCCCTGAAATTTAGTTCGATACTCAGAATGACCCCCACAATTTTGACGGCCCCAATTAGAACCTTCAAAATTGCAATCGTGGCTCTGACTTGTCCCTGCAATTATCTCCATCACCGGGATGCTGATCTAATGCAATTACATGACACGATGGACACTACTTAAACGACGGGACATTGTTTTCACGCCCAAACCCTTTGAAAACCACGTCGTTTCAGTTGTTTTTTAGTTAAAACTCTCTTTCTTTCCACTACGACGATCATAAGATGCAAAACATCAAGAAAACCCTTACAATACGTAGTTTCCAAAGGGTTTGAATGCGAAACCAATGCGCCGTTATTTAAGTAGTGTCCACCCTGTCATGCAATTGTGCCAGATCAGCATTCCGGTGACAGAAATGATCGCAGGGGTAGGGCGGAGCCATGCTTGCAAATTTAAGGGTTCTAATTGAGGCCAACGAAATTATGAGGGTCATTCTGAGCATCGGATCAAATTTTAGGGGCCAAATTGAGATTTAACTCCTCACCAACATCACCTTCTCCTCTTCTTCCTCATTCATTTTTCATTGGAATTTCTTCTCCTCCTTCCGTTTCCTCTTTCTCCTCCATCATCAGTTATCTCGTTGTTGAAGATAATGAATAATTCAAGTTTAGATTATCAATTGAACTAGAACAAAATTGATTATTTTGAATTCAATCAAGTGGTCGAGGTGTGATTCAATTCTAGTTAATGTTTTTGTTAGTGGTTTATGATTCTGTAGGTGAATAATGTTGTTTTTGTTTGTGAAAATTGTTGTTCATCGTTGATGGTTTGAATTGAATGTAATGTAAAAGTTCTGCATTAAAGAAAATAATTTTCTGTATTTGGGTGTAACACGAAGATATTTTGGTGTATTTTTTAAGAATTTTTTGTGTATGTATGCTGATAAGTTCTGCATAATTCAAAACTCTTGTTCTCCATCCTCCTCATCTTCTGCTGTTTCTTTTTTTTTTTATCATCATCTTCTTTTTTTTTCTTATTCATATTTTTTTATTTTATCTTCTCAAATTTATTCTTGTTTTACTCTTTTAACAAGAATAATAAAAAAAATCAAACAAAGAAGAAGAAACACATAATGGTACAAAATTACTTGAAAAAGGATGAACTTACATTCGTTCAACTAAAAGAAAGAAAGAAATAAGGAAAAGAAGAAGAAGAAAAAAAAATGTAGCACTAGAGGAAACACTTTTCTGTATTTGCAGCAAATTTGGGTGTAACACGAAAATATTTGGTTGTATTGTTTAAGAATTTTCGGTGTATGTGTGCTGATAAGTTTGGCATAATTCAACACTCTTTCTCTCTCTCCTACTCATTTTCTGCTACTTCTTCTTCTTATTTCATATTTTCATAATTCTTCTTGGGAGGAAAAAATCAAACAAAGAAGAAAAAAAATACATAATGTTGCAAAATCAATAGAAAAAGAAAGAGAAAAAAATGTAGCAACAATAACAGTAAAAAAAATGATGATGAAGATGAGATACGCGAAAAAAAAAGGAAGAGAAACGCAAAGAAAAAGGAGAAGAAGAAGGAAGAGGAGGAGGAAGAGGAGGAACGTGAAGCGCGCTATGAAAACCGTTGAGTAGCATGCGTGTTAACACGCTCGTATGGGTGAGCGTCATTTTTGTTGGGTTTAGCCCAACTTGTATGACTTGTAAACCACCGTATGTGTAGCACTTCTGTATTAGAAAATAAAATTTTTTCATCTTTAAAATTTAGTAATTTTATATCAAAATAATTTTTTATTTTTTTAAATAATCAAAATTATTTTTTAAATATAAAAAATTCGATATAATTTTGTTCCATTCTTTTATATACCTTCTAAATAATTATCCAAATATATTTAAAAAATTTGGATGAAATAAACAAACCGTAAACTAAAATACAAAAGTTGTTTATTGGGTACCATTTTGGTAGGGGCAATTTACATAAATAAATTGTTTGTCCCTCAAATTTACGCAATTGCATTGTTTCAAAAATAAAGACGCAAATACATTGTTTCATATATCTATAGAAGCCGCTACTGCCAGTAGCTGTTTATCAAAACACGTAATCCGCTATAGCCAGCAGCGGTTTATATGCGAATGGGGAACACAGAAACCGCTGGAGACTGTCGCGGTTTCTGTTTGTTGATGCTTAGCCATAAACCGCTACTGGCAGTAGCGGTTTATGTGTATTGGGACATGTGCGTAAACCGCTAGAGGCAGCAGCGGTTTACGTTGAGCATGAAAACAAATAGTAAAACTAATTTTTATCTAAAAAAATAATGCAAAATAAATAATTAATGGTATATACTATTTAAATAATATTATAAATAAAAAATTTAATTTATCATTTCACAATATAATTTAAAAAATATAAATATGCATGTAATAAATTTTTTATTTGTATTTATTATTAAAAGTGAGATCAAATTACAAATAAAAAAATACAGTCTTCAAAGTATTCAATTATATAAACCAAAACTAATTTTTTTTATTCTCATCTCTTTTAAAATTTATAAATAATAAAATAATTTATTTTTAGCCAAAAGTTTACTAAATCATATATTTTTCTCTTTAAAAATCACTTCATTCTCTTTTATTTATATCAATCATACAAAGGAGATTGGAGAGTTTGGAAAATAGGTTGTGTTCTTTGCTCCTGATTTGCATTTGAGGTTCTTGCTAAATGATTTTTTTTATTTGTGCAACTTTGTTGTCTTATACCAAAAAATAAAAATTATTTGTATTTTATAGTTGATTAATTGGATAAATAATAGTGATAACATCATAATTTTGATGAATAAAATAAAAAATATAAATATGCATGTAATAATTTTTTATTTGTATTTATTATTAAAATGAGATTAAATAGCAAATCAAAGAGTGAGTACTCACAGAGTACTAAAATACATAAACTAAGACTAAACTTTTTTTTTATCTTCATCCCTTCTAAAACTCCTGAATGATAAAATAATTTATTTTTAGTAAAAAATTTACTAAAGCATACACTTTTTCTTTAAAAATTATTTTATTTTTTATTCATATAAATCATATGATTGCAAAAAATATATATTCCGTTTTCTTTCTCTCAATCTTTCTGTAACTTAATTTAGCATAAACAAACATTTTTTCTAATCAACGTAAATCGTTGTTGCCTCTAGCGGTTTACGCACATGTCCCAATACACATAAACCGCTACTGCCAGTAGCGGTTTATGGCCAAGCATCAACAAACAGAAACCGCGACAGCCTCTAGCGGTTTCTGTGTTCCCCCATTCGCATGTAAACAGCTGCTGGCTATAGCGGATTACGTATTTTGATAAACCGAGCGATTTCTATAGATATATGAAATAATGTATTTACGTCTTCATTATTGAAACAATGCAATTGCATAAATTTGAAGGACAAACAATTTATTTATGTAAATGGCCCTTTTGGTAGTCTAGGGAAAAAAATAAAAATTTATACAAGGTATGGAACAACTCATGAATGCGAAAGTGGAAAGCATAGTCCATGTAATATAGGACACTGCGTGTTTTGATTTCCTTCCACCAGAAATTCTGGTCTGTCTTTGTTGTGCGTCTTCTCCGACACGGTAACAGACTAACATGCCAACCTTATTCTCAAATCCTCCATTTCTCTGCCGACACTTGATGCCATGAACCTCTTTCTCCTCCAAGTGCCCATGTTCTCCCTGTTCCTCCGCCGCCATTTCTTCTCCACCAAGCTCCCTACCCTCTCCAAGGTCCCCACGCGCCACAGAACCTTCGCTCTCCGTGAAGCTCAGAACGCCCTCACTGACTACCTTCATGCCACCAGGTATACTTACTATAATACCCCCAACTCTGTTATGTTAGTTGCTCCGCTAGTTAGTTAGTTGGGTGGTTGGTTAATGAGCTATTATGATGCACAAATAATTCATTTTCACTCCAATTTGTGTATTTCTATCAAATACTTCCATTTTGTACTTATTAAATTTATAGCTAATGTTTTCATATAAATTGTCATACCATATGGTCGGAAACATATCAATTTGCTACTCGAAAGATTAGATGTTCAAATTGGCCGACTAGAGATACAACAATGAATCAAATTAATCTTTCAGGAATATGTTGATTATTAACCATATTTAATGCTTGTTTCCGTATTGTTATTAGTGTAACATAGCTTAGGCATGTTATTATGTGTGCAAATGTATAGTTCATTCCTTACACAGTTACACCTATTATGTGTTTGTATATATGCCAGTTGAGCTAATGAGAGTGTGTTACTAGGTGCTTGCCTTTTACCTATGCAGAGCACATTGGCAACAAAGCCCTTTGTTCCCTCATGAGTCTCATTGCAAAGGTAGATTTTTCAGCCCCTACTTTCTCTAAAAGCTTTCAGAAGTTCCTTAGGTACCACCCTATTAATGAATTCGAGGTCTTCTTCGAGAGCATAGGGATAGAGTACAGTATGGTGTCTGAGTTGTTGCCTCGTGACAAGGTGTTCTTTTCTGAAGATGTGATCCTCTTTGATGCTGCTTGCACTCTTTGTGATTTCGGGTTTCCCTGGGAGAAGTTGGGGTTGTTGTATATGGCAGAAAGTTCAATATTTGGCATGAATGCTGAACAGTTGAATAGAAGGCTTTGCGGATTTAAAGGGTTTGGTTTTGGTAGCGTTGAGGTTATTGGTATATGTTTGGCTTTCCCTTTTGTTTTACTTGAGGAAGGCCAAGTGAGAGCTGGAAGAATTGAGCGACTGTTAAGTGATCTGAAATTGATATTTTTGGATTTTGGGTTGGGAAGGTTTGTTGAGGGAGATGTGGATTCTTGGCATGAGATGTGTAGAAAATTAAGGGTGTTTTATGATTTAGATAGTCAGAAAGGGGAGTTAGGCGAACTAATCGGAAGGCATAAAAGTATATTTATCGAATATACAGAAGAAGAGTTGGTTAATAAAGTGGATTATTTCTGTAGATTTGGTGTGAAGAAGGATGAAGTGGCTCAGTTGATTTTACAGTGCCCGGAAATATTGAAACTGGATCTGGAGAAACCGGTATTCAATGTAATGAAGCTGTTGACACACTTTGGCCTTAGCAATGAAGATATAGAGGAAGTAAGTCGGAGTTATGGTCATGTTATGGGAACAAATAAAATGGCTAATCTTCCTAATGTAATGAAGGCTTTAGGCTTACAAGAGTGGTTCTTCAAGAAAATCAAGGATGGAAATCATATGTTGTTAGCAGATTATATCGCAAGATATCCTAAAGAAGAACAGGATCTAGATTATCAAGAAAGTTTAAGGATAATTAGAAGTTTAAAAACACGGGTTCATAATATCGGTAAATTAAATTTCTTGCTTGGCTTGGGCTTTGGAGAAAATACTTTGTCCATAAACCTTTTGAATCATCTTCATGGCACTAGTACTGAGCTGCACGAAAGATTCGATTGCCTCCTACGTTCAAAGATTGAATTCTCCCGGCTCTGTATGATGGTAAGAACAACCCCAAGGATTCTTAACCAAAATTCGGAAACCATTGAGCAAAAGGTGAATTTCTTCCACCAGGAAATGGGAACTACTTTAAATCATGTGGAAACTTTTCCAGCAATATTGTATTATCACTTAGAGGACCGGATTATACCTAGGTACAGATTCCATAAGTGGCTTTCAGGAAAAGGTCTGAGTTGTAAGAAATATTCTATTCGAAGTATGATTGCGAACAACGAAAAGAAATTTGTGGCTCGTGTCTTCAAAATTCATCCGGCTGCTCCAAAACATTGGTTTGAGCAATTCCGGCATGGTAAGTTGCCAGTGTAATTATTTTGGTACTGAAACCTACATTGTATATGGTGAACTTCACTCAAACGAATAGCTTCAAATACATCTGTACAGAATATTCTTTAACTGATGTTGGAAAACTTTATGACAAAGATCTATGTATAAAAAATAGGCTGCAAATATCTTAGTTTAGGGAAAGCAACTTGAACTTCTGCAAATGCTGATTTCTGCTTTCATGAAGTATTTATGTCAAAGGTTCTCTAATACACTATTCGTTTAAATATTGTTCAATTTTACTCCTGTGTTTAGTTTTTGGGGCATTTCACATCCCCTTCTACACATGCTTGTATTGATACTAATTGTTCAGGAAAGCATATAGTTGTATTTTAGTTATCTTTCCATTGAATATTTACATATCTTGAACCGTTTCTTCATTTATTCAGCTTAATGGTATTCTTGCTTTCTCTTCTTTCAATTTTTGCAAACTCGGCTCACAAGTCACAACTGCATTGTTTTATGATATTTCTGTTTATGAGTAGTGTCCTACTGTCTTCTTTTGTCATGAAGTTTTGTAGTTTCCTTGAATTTTTTGTCACACCAGAAATCATGGCATCATTAACCAAAAGGTTTCGCCATGACTAGTACACTGTCTGGTCTATGTTGTCGACTTTATCTTTTCGCTACAAGGCTTGCTTGCTGCTTGTTGTTGTTGTGAGGTTAGTTTCTTTCAAAGCAGTAAAATCAGCAGTGTTTCATCTGATCCATTTTGGGAACTCTTTTTGAGTATTCTTGCTGCTAAGATATGTCACAGGTGATTGTAGTAAACAAATAAGTAAAGATTGACAAGTTCAAGTTCTCTAAAGTCTTCTTGTTCATAAATGAAAGCAAACTTGTGCCTCTTATTTTGCAGAAAAAGATCATGAAAAAATTGAGAGTTCTGAGTTACTCCATGGCACATGTTAAATGCAAGACTCCTCCAATCACTTCAATGGAAGACTATATGGAAATTCTGAATAGCAAATTCATAATATTATATTCCTATAACGAAATTCCGAAAGTGCCCCTTAGGAGGCCTAATCTGGCAGTGTGGAAAATGGGAATATACTGATTACCAAGAAGTGAGGGGAATAGAATATACTGATAATAGGGTGGTGAATGAAATTGAAATCAGAATATACTGATCGATACTGATTATGATCAATTGCAAAATTTCATTCGTATATATTTTCACTTCGAAAATTTTATGGTGTAACTATAACTATAACTAACATGGTAAATGATTATAGTCTATTTTTTATATAATAATACTTTCATCTATTTTCACATGTAAGTTTAAAGTTTCAGTAAGGTAGTATACACAAGCAGAATTCAAATTTAGATAAGTTTATCCTTTTTTGTAAAAAAAAAAAAAAAATCGTAGATAACAAATTAAATTCTAATTATACAAAAATAAGAATAAGAAATACCTGCATATCGTATCCTAATACACATTTCCCTCAAATTTGCACGTGGAGTGTTTGTCGAAGTCAGTATTTTAAATCGTATAATTCGAAATGTTGAATAGAAAGCCTATACTATTCTCAGTTCTTCTTTTCCTGTTCTCTCTCCCTCTCTCTCTCTCTCTCTCTCTCTCTCGTTAAGGCGTTGTTGTTTCTCGCTGCACGAAATAGAAACAAGGAAACAAATACAGATGATATAGAGCGCGCGCATTTACGCTCCGGATTCCACTTACCGTTTTGGATCGTTCTCAAGCTCAACAATTTGTCTCTTTTTCTTCCTTCGACTTATTTTGAGCTAAAAATGTGATGTGTGTGATACGTTAACTGTAAGTGTCTCTTTCCTCTGATTCCTCTTCTTTCTTTCTGTCGGATTGAATTCAATTATAGACTCACCTGTACGTGGAATTCGAAATGGAAGATAATTATTAACGGAATAATTATTTTATTTTATCTAATTGCTTAAATTGAAGGACGTTGTTTGTTTGAGTCACATAGCTTGTCACTGTATATATGCTAGAAGGCTGGAATTTTAAATAGCAAAAATAAAAATTGATAGAATAATTTGATGTGCTTGTTAGTTCTTGATCGGGTAAGTTCTGGAAAGTAGAAATGGATCTTTTCACAACAGAAAACTAAGCAATGAATATCTTAACAGGCAGATATAAAGAAAATCTTTTTTGTTTCCTATTGGACTATATTTAATTAATTTGGCTGATACTCTCTCTCCATTGTGTTTACTGATCATGGAAATTTTGCGAAAAACAATTGTAGTTTTTCTTGCACAGCTGCACTTTACAGGGGATGAATTTTCTGCACTTCATGTTATTGGAGCACTAAGTTTACTTGAGAGTAGAGTATTTATTATTTTGGAATATTTGACATAAAAGGCTGGGGAATTTTTTAGCATTGTTTTTATGGCTTCAAGAGTGATTTTGCAAAGGAAAAGGAGCCTCTTGTTCAATCCTGTGAATCAACATGCTCGCTTTATTCTTGGATTCTCAAGCCTTGGGCATGGTCAAGCATTTGAGTCCAGTGATTGCGAAGGTTTGAGTCAGTCTCCCTGCTGTTCCCCGGCAACTACCGGACACAATAAACTGGGAAGAAGCTCATCTCCTGCCCAAAAGAATGATTTAGCAGCTCTAGCAGCATCAAGAATTTTCTTGCATAATTACTTTAGGATTTCAAATAGTGGATTTAGAATTGAGATTTCTCCATCAAGATCCAAGTGGTCATTCCAACATGTGCATTACATTTCCACGGCTTCAACTCATCAATCTGGATTGGCTAGCAGTAATGGGGGAAATGAACAATCAGATGCTAAACAGAAAAAGGAAGCTTCACCAGAGGAATGTGATGAAGCTGTTCAAGACTTGAGTACTATAAAAGCTAAAGCCAAGGCTAAAAAGTTGGAAGAATCAGATAAGAATGCCGAATCTATTATTAAGAGCTTATGGGCTAAGATTCTAGGAATTGGTCCAGCTATCAAAGCTATTATGTCAATGAGCAGGTTTAAAATTTACTACCTCTTGTTTCTTTGTGTGGCATAAATGTGTATACGACACTTCTCTGATTTTCCATTACCTAGGGATGACTGGGCCAAAAAGCTTCGCCACTGGAAGGATGAGTTTATATCTACAATGAAACACTACTGGTTTGGTACAAAACTACTTTGGGCAGATATTAGGATAAGCTCCAGACTATTGTTGAAACTTGCTGGTGGAAAAAGTCTTTCTAGAAGGGAAAGGCAGCAACTCACACGGACAACAGCTGATATTTTCAGGCTAGTCCCCGTTGCTGTATTTATCATAGTTCCATTCATGGAGTTATTGTTGCCTGTATTCCTGAAACTATTCCCCAACATGCTTCCATCCACTTTCCAGGACAAGTTGAAAGAAGAGGTAATTATGATGTACTCGTCAAATGATGCATGCTTAACTGCTAGCATGCTTTATTATCACTTAATTCTGGGAAGGCGTAACTTGCAGGAGGCATTGAAGAGAAGGCTAAATGCAAGAATTGAATATGCCAAGTTTCTTCAAGATACCGTAAAAGAAATGGCGAAGGAGGTTCAACATTCACGAAGTGGAGATATAAAGAAGACAGCAGAAGATCTTGATGGGTTTATGAACAAGGTCAGCTATGTTCTTCATAGTGTTGTTTTATCTCTGAGATATCCTCTTATGGCAATATGTATATCGGGGAAAAAAATTTTAAGCATTTGTTTATTATTCTGTTGGAACAGGTTAGGACAGGTGCCCGAGTTTCAAATGATGAAATTTTAGGGTTTGCCAAATTATTTAATGATGAGCTTACCTTGGATAACATTAGCAGGTTGGAGCTTCTGCCATTGTTTATATATTCCACCAATTGTGCAATTGAATTATAAATTTTATATTTTAGGAATCTGTCTATCATTATTAACATGCTTTTTGGCTGTGAAAATGGAGAACAGGCCCCGCTTGGTAAACATGTGTAAATATATGGGAATCAGCCCATATGGCACTGATGCATATTTGCGTTTCATGCTCCGCAAAAGATTACAGGAGTAAGATTCATTTGTTATTTTGTTCCCCTTTTCTCTGATTCTTATGCATGTGTAGCTCATTTTATCGTCTAACTTAGTTTTAGAGAAATTTCATTTTCAAGCTTCATTATAGCATCTTAGTCTCTGGTTTAGATATGGATTTGTTTTCGATCATAGGTTTGTTGTGCTGGTATTGACTTCTCACTTGTTTGTTGGTTTGTTCTTCATGCATAATTCTGTTATTGGGAGAAGTATGTATTAAAACATTATTGCCTTGAGGGTCAGTAGATGTGAATTGTTTTGGTTTGCAGGATCAAGAATGATGATAAATTGATTCAAGAAGAAGGTGTGGAGTCTCTTTCAGAAGCAGAGCTTCGTCAAGCTTGTAGAGATCGAGGATTACTTGGATTACTTTCAGTGGAGGAAATGCGACAACAGGTTAACCATAAATGAGTATATGGAATTTTTGGCACTGAACAAAATATTCTGAAATCAGCATTTTTATGTTAATTTACTAGTTGTTCAATTTTTAATCATTAAGGAGTTGGCCATATTGCTACATTCATAGCAATTATCATCTCATAGTTCTTACTTTCAGAAACCTTTCCTTTTGCAGTTTTTGCTCTGAGAGCCTCCATCTTCTCATAATTGCTTTTTCAAGACCCTTCCTCTTATTAAACCCATTTCTAATATAGTTGGAAAAATTTTCTTAGTGTTGAACGATAGAAGCCATCTGGTGTTTGAACAAATGCCATGTTCAGCAACAGTGAATATAATTATCATCTCTCTTTGCAGCTTAGGGATTGGCTGGATTTGTCTCTCAACCATTCTGTGCCATCTTCCCTCTTAATTCTTTCTAGGTATTTTAATATTTATACGTTAACTTGTTATCTATTTGAGGATTTTCATTCTGTAAAGGTATGCCTCACTCACACCCTCTGTAGAGCATTTTCTGTTTCAGGAAAGGTGGGGCCAGAGGAAGCTGTTCAAGCTACACTGTCTTCTCTGCCAGACGAGGTTGTAGATACGGTTGGGGCAACAAGTTTGCCTTCTGAAGATTCTGTTTCAGAAAGGAAGAGGAAGTTGGAATTTTTAGAAATGCAAGAGGAGCTAATCAAGGTCAGTTTATTCATGCATTATTTGTTGTCCTTGGGATATTTATTTTCCGGCACCAGAAAAGTTAGTTTCATATGTTACAACTAGTATCATTAGTATTACAGAGAAGAATGTTGAATTATGTATAGAAATGGAGAATTCTTCACAATATGCCTAGAACCCTAAATCAATTACAAATGTTTATACTTCTTAAGGTAATTCTCAATCCCCGATTTTTTTATCAAAAAATTAATTCTCAACCCCCAATCTCTCCCAAAAGACCCAAATGAATAGATGTTCTTTTTTTCTACTTTTTCTTTTTTATTTATACTAGCTCCTACTACTAACTTCTAACTAGCAAAATGCCCAATACAAGTCCCATCAGTCCATGACTTTATCTGTAACTTTGTATAATTACTGGGTGCAGGAACATAAAATTGATTTAAATGAATAACACATTTAAGTTAATGAAGCCAATGAGAAATTTACAATGATTTTCATCCTATTAAAATTACTTAAGGTTAAGCAGCCATAATATACTGATTTTGTTGTTGAAGTTGCTAGGCTTTTAGTATACTTGCTGCTTTAACTTGGACTGATGGTTACAAAATATTTTCATAGGAGGAGGAAGAGAAAGAAGTGGAACAAGCCAAAGTGACAGAATCCGTTGGTAGCAAAAGGGATTTACCATTGGAAGAGATGGCTTCTTCAAAATCTAAACAAGCACAAGAAGAAGTAAAAGCAAAGGTACTGGACAAGCAGGAGCAACTTTGTGAGCTCAGCCGTGCATTAGCTGTTTTTGCATCAGCATCTGTAAGGAGTAGATCTTCTTTTTCCTTTTCAATTAGTGCTGACTGTTAAGGTTTTGTCATGAATTTGTGAATGTGAACCCATTGATTTGTCTGATAAATTTTCAGTCAGTTAGCAGAGAACGTGAAGAATTCGTGAGGCTTGTCAAAAAGGAGGTATGCAAATTGTTATAGAATTCATATGTCTCTCTGCCTGTGGGAATGGATACTGCATGGCACATAGTTCACAGGCATTTAAAGTCTTAGCATTCAGATAGCAACTTCTTTCTTGAATTTCGTATAACTTAACATTGTTAATAGGTGATTTGCTAGATAAAAATGACACATTTTATAAGAAGCTTAGAAATTAATGTTTTTGTGCCCTCCCCCCCCCCCCCCCTCCTCTCTCTTCTGCGCGGGAAGTGGGGATGAAATAGTTTTCTGTATTTGAAAATTGATTATTGTTTTTGTCATGGTTGTCGTTGTTTGATAAACTCTCTATTGAGTATATCAAGCCTAGGCACAGCTATTTTTACATAGAAAATCAGTTTTAACCTCTCACTATGCAGGTAGATCTGTATAATAGCATGGTAGGGAAAGAGGGTACTGATGCTGAGCAAGAAGCTAGGAAAGCCTATCAAGCTGCAAGGAAGGACAGCGATCGTGCTATGGGGATAGCTTTGGAAGACAAGGTTTCTTCAGCACTTGCTGACAGGGTAATTCCATTCATGACCTCAAGTTTTATTTGATGCCGCTTAATATTTGTATAACAAAACAGAGATTAGCTATTAAGCATTAACAGAATTATGTTCTGAAGTGAAACTGGAAAGAGCTGACAACAATGGGAATTTCACGTGTATCTTAGGTTGATAATATGCTCCAGACACTTGAAAAAGAAATTGATGATGTTGATGCTAAAATTGGAGACCGCTGGCGGTTGCTAGACAGGTTTGACCATGTTCAACTATAAATCTCTATGGCTCATTAAAAAAAAAAAACAACTAAAATGTTTGACCATGTTCTGGCAGGGATGCTGATGGGAAAGTAACGCCTGAGGAAGTTGTAGCTGCAGCTATCTATCTGAAGGACACGCTGGGTAAAGAAGCAGTTCATGAACTTATCAGCAACCTTTCCAAAGATAGTGGTCAGTTCACTTTCCATTTTCCTCCCTTTTTTTCCCCTATTGATCAAATAGATATCAATTATGGATGTCACCAACATGCCCCCTCCAATTAATGCAACAAACGATATACTATTCTAATTTAAAACTACAAAATGCACCTAATGCAACATGAGATTATCCTTTTCAGCTTTTGTGTTCTTTTTCTTTTTTTTTCCAACTTTTCAGTCTTATAGTTGTAAGAGTCTCATTTATTGTATGAAACAAGTTATTTGTACTTGACTTTACTTGACACCAAGTCGACTCATTCCCCTCCACCTTTGGGGTGTGGAAGTCTCCTCCAATGGTGTTTTTCAAGTGAATAAGAACAATTATAAGTAGTTACGAATACAAACAAATCTTAGAAGTTAAGCCTGTGAGTTGAGAGGGCAATTTAAAACTCCATGTAGTTTCCAAATTACTTAAATATGTTGATACCAAAATAGGTGTTTGCTTTAAGGTAGTACTAGCGCCTTAGGGAGCTGCATTTTTAGATTTTTAGACATGGATGTATATATTCTATATAATATAGAAGTACAAAATTAACCATAGTATGTGTAATCACTAATCAGCCTTCATAACCTGAAGATACCGGGTTTGGTTTCCCACAGTAGCCATTTTGGAAATTTTTAAAGGCTAGCACAGACGACATGGTTTAACTGACTGAACCAAATCAGTTCACTGGTACTCAACCTGCTCGGATTTAATAACTATAGTAATATATAAGTATAGATATGAAAATTAATAGAGTTGAGAAGAACTAGCGATGACAAAACCCAATTCCCAAATGTATAGATAGAATAATAGAATATATAGCGATAGGTAAGATTATAAATAGGAGCAGATAAAGAATCTAAATTTGTCAATTAATTTAACTACCAGAGTAAATAACTACTACTATTTGCACTTTTCATTTTAAGCAGATGGCAAAATTTTGGTGGAAGATATTTTGAAACTGGGTAAAGAAGATACAGAGGAAGAAACAAGATCATGATATTATGTTATTTTTATTATTTTCAAGGTATTAGACAAGCTAGTTACTTCATTTAATTTGTGAGATGTATTTGACACACTGCCATTCTATTCCTTTCTGGGGAAATGTAACCCCCCCCCCCTCCCCTCCCTTTTTTTTTTCTCTTCCCCAAACTAGATTTTCTCTAAAAGGAGAAAGAAAAAAAATCCAAAGCAAAAGGGGAAAGGGAAAAAATATAGCAAAAATAAAGAAAGCAAACTAATGAAACAGGGATCATATTCAAGTTTTCAACAAACTTGGAAAATGAGAAAGCATGTAAATGGTACATTTAATCCGTATTTTAGGAATATGCTTATTCTTATTTATAATATATTTACAAGTTTTTTTTTTTAAATAGGGATTGTAAATACTTCTGAATCAAGTATCCGATATTGATACACTAGCAAAATGTTATCTATATTAAATAAAATCTATGCAGTCACCTCCAATTCTTTAATTCCTTCCGTATTTGAATATGAATCATGATCAAAGATTTGGTAGCCTTTTCTTAGAGGAATTTGAGAAATTTGGTAAAGCGATAAAGTAAAAAGTTAATTACCATTGATTTTGTAATTTTTATAAAAGAATTATTAATTCTTCACTTTATCATTTTACTAATTTCTTCACTTTAAAGGATCTTGATTTTTCTTAGAGAATAGAGGGGTGCCTGTAGTCTTTTGACTCTTTTCTGAAATGTTTATAAAATTTTCACGTACCTTTTTTAATAATTTTGATAAAAAAACTTCCCCCATTTTTCAATTTAAAACCATTTATTTTCAGTGCCATTTGGCATCTGTTTATAACAAATGTGATGAGACTTTATAAATTCCACCAAAGCAAGATATTGCATGAGAGCCAATGAGTTATAACTCAAATGGCATAATCTCTCCATACTCAATTAAGAGGTTGCGGGTTCGAGTCTCTTATCTTTGGTTAAAAAAAAAAAAGATATTGCATGAGACAATCAATTTATATCTGCAGTCTGCAGAAGAAAGATCAAACCCCTGGTTATTGACACAAGTGACAAGATATATATGCTCTTTCAAAATTCTAGAAATAAGCAAGGGTTAAACTTTTCAATGTATGAAGCTTGGCAGAACTACTTGCTGAGAAGATTGAAACAAAGGATAGCTTGCTTTGCCAGAACTATTGGAGATTTCTTCAAGAAAGAATTTCCAACTTTTTTATCAACTAAAATTTCATGAATAATTTGATTCTTTATTTTCGGAAGTGTGTTTTTAGAGTATAATTGCTTTGGGTATTCTAGAAAGAAGAATGGGATTTTCCTTATTTGGACAAAGGAATACTTGACATGTTGATGATTAAAGTAAAAGGTGAATAAAGAAACAGGTTAAAATAGAAAATTGGATATAAGAGGGGTTAGATTGCGATTTCAAAACAAGTACATAAGTAACATTCACAAATATTAGAAGGACTACCAGTGTTCCGTCCTAGGACGAGAGTTATCAAATCTTTGGCCATTAATCTTAGTCATACCAAAGTAAGATATTATGTTTGTTTGGGTGTTATTATTTTGATAAAAAAAAAAGATCTTTTTTATTGAAAAAATATTATTTTTTTTTAGTTTATTTGGTAAATTTCTAATAGTAAAAATAAAAGTACTAAAAAGAAAAAAAAAAACATCTTTTTTGAGAAGTTATAATTTATATCTTTTTTTAAAAGATTTTTTTCCTTAAAAAAAAAGGATGTTTTATAATCATTGATAGATAAAAATATCCTTACTAAAATTTTGAAAAGACATATTTTATTCCCTTTCTTTCATTAATGAATGTATTACATTAATATTCAAATCGTGCAACATTTTGAGATAAAATCTTTAATGATTTGATATAAAATATAATCATATATAAAGATAAAAAATATATTAATATCAAAATATAAAAAAGTAAAAAATCTAGAATGATTTACTAATAAAAATATAATATATTCCTTTAGTTTTTGTGTGATATATATATATATATAAAAGAAGGTTGAAAGTTAAACATTATTTTCTGGTATTGTTCTTCTGCATACTTAACAAGTTCAAGACATCAGGTTCTTTTTTTTTTTATCCTTTCTTAGCGTTATGTTCTTTACAAGTTATTGCTATACTGATAAACTACTCCAAAACACACAGAAAATTGTAAACAGGGAACAAACAGTTCACCTAATTAATAGGTCACAACGTATTTAGACACTCATTATATTTCGTTTTCTATAGTTTATTCAACATGCATTGTGCAACACACATTATATATTTGTTCATTCACATGCTACAACTTATTTTAGTTTTATTATTATTTGCTTTCTTTTACTCTTTCTTTTTTTTATCATTTTATCATTATTGTTATTATATTATTCGTAAATTTTTATTTAGTTTGTTATCACATTCCTTTATTTTTACTTGGTGTGTTATTATATTCACGGTTATTATTCATATTATAATTTGTTTTATTAACATCATATATTATAAAATTTGATATAATTTATATAGTATAATTTCAAAACTAAATCTAAAAAAAAAATTTAGTCAACTGAATATTGAAAATAAAAATGCAACAAATAAAGAAGAAGTAGAAATTGTAAAAAAAAAATGGGATGATTGAAATATTGAAATATTTTTTGCTATTTGTGTAGAAGAGATACGAAATGGTAACAGGTCTAATAAACATTTTAATAAAATTGGTTGAAAAAATTTACAAAAAAAATTTAAAGAGAGAATAGGACTCTCATATGTGCATAGACAACTAAAAAATAGATATAATGCTTTTAAATCTTATTTTTAATTATGGACGAAATTAGTTGGACAAGAGATTAATTTTGGTTGAAATCATGAAAAAAAAAAACAGTGTTAACTTTTTTGAATCTTGGTAGACTGATAAAATTAAGATATGTTAATTTTGCATTATAAAATAATATATAAGTTAATTTTATTTTTAAAATTTATTAGATATTTTTTATATTTATTTTTTTGAATATTTTAAACAAATTAACCCATAATTCACTAATTTTAAGAATGAAGGTCATAAATCTTTAGATAGACTTAAACAATGTTTCAAGGACATCATAGCTATTGGTTATAGTGTTTGGGTGCCATCGGAAGATTCAAATATTGAAGAATTTAATAATCAGAACAATGGGGATTTCGAGAGTGGATGTGACATTAATTATACAAATGAATTGTTTGAAGAAGACATTGCTAATTATACAGTTGTTCAAAGCCCTACTAGAAAGAAAAGAAGGAAGACTTCTAGCAAAAAAGTTGAGAAACAAACTGGAATAGCATCTAGCTTTTGACTCCACACCAACCAAAATACGATCAAATGAGTCCTGTAATCTAAGTGAGTCCTGTAATCTAGATGTTATTCTAGCTTGTTTCTCAACTTTTTTGCTAGAAATCTTCTTTCTTTTCTTTCTAGTAGGACTTTGAATAACTGTTATAATTAGCAATGTCTTCTTCAAACAATTCATTTGTATAATTAATGTCGTCTCCATTCTCAAAATTCTGATCTTTCGATGGCGCTCAAACACCATAATCAGTAGCTATAATGTCCTTGAAACATTGTTTAAACCTATCTAAAGATTTAGGACCTTTATTCTTAAACTTAGCGAATTCTGGATTAGTCTGTTTAAAATATTCAAAAGAATAAATATAAAAGATATCTAATAAATTTTTAAAATAAAATGAACTTATGTATTATTTTATAATGCAAAATTAATATACGTTAATTTTATCAGTTTAGCAAGATTCAGAAGCTAACACTATTTTTTTCTCATGATCCCAACGAAGACCAATTTCTTGTCCAACTAATTTCGCCCATAATTAAAAATAAGATTTAAGAGCATTCTATCTATTTCTTAGTTGTCTATGCACATATGGAAGTCCTGTTCTCTCTCTAAATTTTTTTTGTAGATTTTTTTAACCAATTTTACTAAAATATTTATTAGGCTTATTATTATCTTGTATCTCTTCTACAGAGATAGCAAAAAATATTTCAGTATTATAATCATTCCATTTTATTTTTACAGTTTTTACTTCTCCTTTATTTATTACATTATCATTTTCAATATTCATTTGACTAGAACTTCTTCTTGAATTTAGTTTTGGAGTCATACTATATAAATTATAAATTATATAAAATTTTATAATATGTAATGTTAATAAAACAAATTATAATATAAATAATAATAGTGAATATAATAACACACCAAATAAAAATAAAATAATGTGATAACAAACTAAATAAAAATTACGAATAATATAATAACAATAAATGATAACAAAAAATAAATAAAAGAAAGCAAATAATAATAACGTAACCAATTAAAATAACTAAAAGGTAAAGTACTAAATTGGTCCTTTATGTTTGGGCGTAATTCTGTTTTGATCTTTAAGGTTTAAAGTGTCCTATTTGAATCCAAAAATATTTCATTTAGAATCAATTTAGTCCCACAGTGAGGTCAAAGTTAAATAATTAACTAAATGTTCTACATAATAACAGTACAAGAACAAAATCGATAATCTGAAAAATATGTACAAGTTCCAGAGGCACAAAATCAACTGTTGATGCATCAATATATCTATTTATTATTTTTCTTATAATATAAATAAAATATTTTCTATAGAACTAAAGAGAATGATAAATAAATGTATTGATGCATCAACGGTTGATTTTGTGCCTCTGGAACTTATACTTGTTCTCCAGATTATCGATTTTGTTCTTGTACTGTTGTTATGTAGGACATTCCGTTAATTATTTAAGTTTGACCTCACTGTGGACTAAATTGATACTAAATGAAACCTTTTTAGATTCAAATAGGATACTTTAAACATTAAAGACTAAAACAGAATTACACCCAAATATAGGGACCAATTTAATACTTTACCCAATAACTAAATAAGTTATAGCATGTGAATGAACAAATATATAATGTGTGTTGCATAATGCATATTGAATAAATTATAGGGAACGAAATATAATGCGCGTCCAAATGACCTATTAATCAGGTGAACTATTTTCTTCCGTGTTTACAATTTTCTTTGTGTTTTGGAGTAGTTTATTAGTATAACTTGTAAAGAACATAACGCTAAGAAAGAATAAAAGAAATAAAAATATGATGTCCTGAACTTGTTGAGTATATATAGAAGAACAATATTAGAAAATAATATTTTAACTTTCAACTTTCTTATATGCGTATAACAAAAACTAAACAAATATGGTATATTTTTTTTAGTAAATTATTCTAAATTTTTTACCTTTTTATATTTTGATAGTAGTATATTTTTTATTTTTATATATGATTATATTTTATATTAAATTATTAAAGATTTTATCTTAAAATATTGCATTATTTGAATATTAATACGGTATATTTATTAATGAAAGAAATGGGATAAAAGATGTTTTTTTAAAATTTTAATAAAGATATCTTTGTTTATCAATGATTACAAGATATCTTTTTTTTTTTTTAAATCTTTAAAAACAATATAAATTGTAGTTTCTTACAAAAGATTTTTTAATTTTTTTAGTATTTTTAGTTTTACTAATAAATATTTGTCAAACATACTAAAAAAAATAATAATAAAAAAATTTATTAAAATAATGACACCCAAAAAAATACTTAATATTTTTTTCATTCAGAAATTTAAAGTTTTTTTTAATTAATTTGGCCAAAGAAAAATTTGAAGCTTGATTCTTATAAGGTTATCTATGTTTTTGTTTTTTTACGATCATTCTTTTGAGTTTCTTTCAATCGTATATTTATATGGAGTCGCCATAAGTTGGTGTGCTTCGAGATGGGCCACCAAATGAAAGGCTACAGAGGATCAAAGAGAGATGGAAAATACAATTAATGTGACCTGACCAAAAAAAAAAAAAAAAAATACAAAAAAAAAAACAAAAAGAATTTTTTTACTTTAAAGTTTTTAAAAAAATTTCAAAAATAATTTTAATATCTGAATTATTTAAATTTTATCCTTAGAATTATTATTTTTGTTAATCAAAATGTTTTCTTTTTTAAATTATCCCTATACATACTCATTAAATTCTATTATCATATTTGTATGTACTTAAAATCAATTATTCATATAAAATATATATTAAATATAAAATATATGTTGAAAATGTGTAAAAATTACAAATGTATATTAATGAATATTATGATATCACCTTTTTTTTAAAGTTTAAGTTAATAAAAAGAGGTATTTATCTTTTTTTTTTTTTGGAGATGATAAAGATCGAATTCTAGATCTTTCGATCATAAAAACTTTAGTATTATATCATAATAACAATGACTATTAATAGCTATTTTTTATATATGCATAATATTTGTGTGAATTCTATAATAAGTTTTAAATGTTAAACAGATTTAAATATAAAAAAAATAGATAAAGAATGATAATTGATGATGTTATCTTATCAAATTTCACCTATGTCTTTATAATTTACTTTTGATGTATTCAAATTATAAAGAATTGTAGATATTTATTGCATATAATTTTATTTTAATACACTATTAATATAAAATAGTTTTATACGTTCATTCAATTATATAATACCAAATTAATAAAAATAATTATTTTTTATATTGATTTCATGAATAATTATTTAAAAAAAATGTGATTGAATAATTATATAAAATATTTTATACTATTAGTATATTAAAATTAGACTCTTATATATATATATATATATATATATATATATATATATATATATTGTCGAGTAAATAAAAATATTTTATTTAACAATCTAATATTCTAATTGGAGAGCTAAGTTTTTTTATGGACACTCAACAATTTAGTAAAAAAAAAAAACATTTTTTCTTAAGCAGACAAAGTAAATAGAAAAAGAAAGAGAAAAAAAAAAGAAGAGATAAAAAAATTTGACTGTATTAATTTTGAAAAATTAGTTCCGAAACATTTTCTTTTCATCTAACTATTTATCACCTTAAAAATTTTGTAAATAAAATTGCAGGATTAAAAGATAATACAAAACTATTTTATATTAACAATATATTAATAAGTTAAAATATAATCTAGCATAGAAGTAATTAAAATATTTCTCATCGTTAATGAGGTTTGCTTTAAGGTTAAAAAATACATTTAAAAAATTTGTATTTCTAAGAATATTATAGCTTGAAAGTATTATTAAAAAACAATGTTTATTTAGGATTACACAATGTCAAAAATGATTTTTTATACTCTCAGGAATAAATTGTAAATATGTTTGTTTTATTATACATTTTTTAAAGAATAGTTTTTAATTTCAAAATTATCTCCAAGTAATAAAAGAAAAATATGGTAGAAAAAATATAATAATTGAGAACATAATACTAAATTTAAATAGAATAAACTATTATTTCTACTCATAAAGTTTAGACTGCTGACAAATCTATCCACGAATAAGTAAAACTACCATTTCTACTCGTAAAATATAGACTTTTACTAACAAACTACTCGAATCCTAAAAAATTATTTAAAATTCATAAAATACTATCTAATATAATCTAACCCTAACTTTTCTTTTTATTCCACACCACCATTCCCTCAATCCCAAATTCCACCACTATTCAAATTCCACCATCATCCAAATCCTTCTTTACCGCCACACTCTCATCCCCAACTACCATCATCACTGCCGTCTTCACCACCACTGTCATCACCGCCTCTTTATCTAATACCACGACAAAGGCAGAAAGAGAATGACAGTAGTGGTGGCTTAGCAGTAGTGATTCCAACGACCTCCAACAGCAACGGTGACAAGATCTGCGTATCATCGTCGCCCTTGCTCGAAGTTGTGTGTTCGCCACCGTTGCTGCTCCATCAACGAGGGTCGTGAACAATCTTTGCCTTATCCTTGGTTTTCGTGTTGTCTTTTACAAGAATGTCGTGGACTCTAATTGGGACCATTTCTGACAACAATCTCTGCGCCAGCACTTCGACCTTGAAGCGCTGCTCACGGAACTTCGAGGTTGGGGATTGAGGGGTTCGAAGATTCGGCAATACGTCAATGTCGTGGTTTTTTTTTTCAATTTTTAATTTTTGTTGCTTCATTCTCTAATTTTGCATCTCCATATTCTAACTTATTATTAAATTGTAGATTTGTAATTGTTGAATTTGAATGCTCAATTTCTGTTGTTGGAATTTGAATTTATGTTTGCAGTTCTATTGATTCTATTGTTGAATCTGTAATAATATGGTTCTGTTGAGGCATTTTTATTTGAATTTGAATGTGAATGTGAAATTCTGAATCTGAATATTCCTCCTCTTCAAAATGAATTTTTCAGTAGTGATAAGTAACGTCTCTTTTTAGTCATTCTCTCACTCTTTGTGTTTCGGCTTTTTCTCTCACTCTTTCTCCCTTGTTCGATGGTGGTAGTAAAGAGAAGGATTTGGGGATGGTGATGACGGCAGTGATGGTGGTGGTTGCAGATGAGAGTGGTGGTGTGGAAGGATTTGGGTGGGAGTGGTGGTGTAGAGTAAAAAGAGAAGTTAGAGTTAGGCTATATTAGATACTATTTTTGAGATTTCAAATAATTTTTTAGGATTTAGGTAGTTTTGTTAGTAAAAGTCCGTCTTTTATGGATAGAAATGATAGTTTTGTTTATTTATGGATATATTTGTGAGCGTTTTGAACTTTTATAAGTAAATGGGAAAATTACTAAACTAAAACATTTGGGATCCAAAAGTACCAAAATCCAAAATTATAGAAAATCCATGACTGCAGTAGCTGGAGTGGGCCGACCAAGTTCATCACATTTCTGTTTGCAATCCAACACATACATCGGTATAGCCAGGCCAATGCTGCCAAAGCCCAACTATAGTTGCCCATCTCGTCCAACCTCGCCACAAAGGACAACCACCGTATATAAACCCGATTTCCACTCTTATCACCAAACAACTGAGTGGATAGCAACATCATAATGTAAGCCCATGTATATATCTGTACGGTATCCTCAGTGGCATCCTGCTGCAACACCCTGTATCTCTCATGGAACCAGGTGAAGTGGACTGTAAACTGCTTTATCTTATTCGGCGGGGAAAGCTCGCCAAATAGTTCCACAAACCACTCCCAAGCGGGTTTGCCATCATCCATCAGCTTTTCGAAATCTATAAGGCACCCGAATACAGGTAAACCATCAACGGGCAACCCCAGCTGGTATACAACATCATGTAGCGTGATGGTGCACTCCCCGAATGGCATGTGAAAGGTGTGCGTCTCAAGACACCACCTCTCAATGAATACGCTGACGAGTGGCTCATCCAACCAAAACTACCTCGTGTTGAGCCGCGCTAGGTGGTACAAACCTGCCCTCTCTAGATATGGTATGATCCTGTTATGCATAGGCATATTTTGCTGCCTCCGGACACTACAAATGCACCTACTAGGCTGTAACATGTGAGAGAAATAACCAAAATCAAGTGAGATTCAAAATTAATAAGGCTTAAATTATAAGACTCAAATCTTTAATTCAAAATAAGCAAATACTAAATGTAAGATTATATAATCTAAATCTTAAGTTCAAAAAAACTAAACCTATAATCTTAAGTTCAAAAAAACTAAACTACAAAATTTATAACTTTTAAATTTAAGAATGCAAAATACAACCATTAGGTTCAATTTACAAAATTTAATCTTTAGGTTTCAAAATCTTAACAACCAAGACTACAATACTTGAATTTAAACTTACACATGTTTAAAATTTTAAATTTCAAAACTTAGTTTTCACATATGATACTTAAACAACAACAGTACAATTTGAATCCTATGTCTCAAATACAAGAGAATTATCATTCTACTTAAACATTTGGACCTATCTCTTAACTTCGAAATCATAAACTGGCCAATCCTAAATTATGCGTTCTAACTACAAATTCCAAAGACTACATTTCTCTGTTATATGAAATACAATAAATAAAAGATAGCAGACTTACCTCTTCGTTGATGCTGCCAGCTATGTGCGCAACGCCGTTGAGCCCGTAAAGACTTCGTTCATCCGCCATGGTCCGGGCCCAAGAAAAGTCCGAATGTCTTTCTCACCACACTTTTCTTCTTCCCCTCTCTTTAGAATGTCACTTTCTATCTCTAACAATTTGAAAGTGTCTCAAAATGAATAATCCGCGACACTCCTTTCGCGTATTTATACTAGAGCATAAACCGCTGGACCCCTTCCACAGTTTATGCTTATTTTGCCATCCTCACAGAAACCGTGAAACCCCTACCACTGTTTTTGGCCAAATGCGTGCTCAACGTAAACCGTGGTTCCCCACCAGCGGTTTATGAGTTTTTTGAAACCGTGGGACCCCATCAGCAGTTTACATAGTTTTGTAGAAAATTGCATTTTCGTATCCAAACTGCGAAAGTTGTATTTTGGTAATTTTGGAACCCAAATATTTTATTTTAGTAATTTGCGCTAAGTAAAAATAATAGTTTGCTTATTTAAATATTAATCTTTATTCTTTTAATATGAGAATATCAAATATTCACCTTTTGAAATGAGAATACCAATTTTTAATTTTGGCAATATTTTTTCTTATGAATAAATAATTTCTATGAGTTAAATTCTAAAATTTTAAATAAATATAAAAATAATATATTTTTATGAACAATTTATAAAAACAAATTAAAATCTTTTTAGAGTAAAGTATTATTTTTGTCCCCAACATTTAGGGTGAGTGTTAAGTTGTCTCTAACGTTTAAATCGTTCTATTTAAGTTCCTAACATTTTAAAATTGACTCAATGTTGTCCTGTTGTTAGGGATCTGTTAACGAATTGACGGCGGGATAAAATTGAGACGATTTTGAAATGTTAGGGACTTAAATAGTACGAAAACGTTGGGGACATAAACGATACATAGAAATAAATTTTAAATTTATACGTCACTAATATCACTCTTTTACGGTACATAGTTATTCAATTATTTTTTAATCACATCTAAGTAAACTACACTTAATCACATTACTTTGATTCTAAATAAATTTATTTTTTTTAATAATTTTACTCTTAAAAATTTTTACTCATCATGAAATATTTGTAAAATGACTAGAATCACTTTACTTTATTGTATATGTATCATTTTTTTCCACAAGTTTATGTACTAGTCATTCTACAAATATTTTATGATGAGTAAAAATTTTTAAGGGTAAAATTATAAAAAAGATAAATTTATTTAGAATAAAATTAATGTGATTAAGTGTAATTTATTTAGATGTGATTAAAAAATAATTAATAACTATGTACCGTAAAAAATTGATATTATTGAAGGATAAAATTAAAATTTATTTCTATGTATTGTTTTTGTCACCGACGTTTTCGTCCTATTTAAGTCCCTAACAATTCAAAATCGTCTCAATTTTGTCCCGCCGTCAATTCTTTTAACAGATCCCTAACGGTAGGACAACATTGAGCCAATTTTGAAATGTTAGAGACTTAAATAGAACGATTTAAATGTTAGGGGCAACTTTAAGACTTATCCTAAACGTTGGAGAAAAAAATGATACTTTACTCATCTTTTTAATAAAGTAATTAGAACCATTTTAGTAAATTTAACTTTTAATACAAAACAAAACACATAGATGAAATTATAACAATGATAAAAAAAATACCCTCTTTCTCGATTTTTTTTTTTAGAAAAATGGCAATATTTACTTTTTCTTGGGATTTTTTTAAATAAATAAAATAATTTTTTTTATCTTGTGGATATAGGTAATGTGTAGCGTTTTTATTGATTTGCACTCTATTACTTATCTCGTTTGTAGTGTAAATAAAAGAACATTTTGTATATTTCCTTTACATTGTAAACGAGGTAAAATACTTAGTGTGGAACGTGTATATCTCCTTTACTGTGTAAATGAGATTCAGAACGACAAATTTCGAGTAGTTATAAAAGGATCTGCGACCATTTGTATTCTCCAAACATTTCACTTTTTATTCTCCTTCGGTTTTCTTTCAAAAATTAAGAAAAAAATGTCTAATGGCAGTAAATATGTGGTTGAAAGTGTGTATCCCAATTGTCATATAAAAAATAGTGACATTGGGGTGATATTTGAGTGTATATGATAATCCCATTCTGTTATGCATTCAGAGAGTGAGTTCTTTGTTTGAGCTAAAGAATCTAATATTGAGGAGTATTGGTGCTAATGGTTGAAAAGATGTTGGAAGAGTTGGATATAAGTTACTAGCACCGATGGAAAATGAAATTTTTCAGTTCATATGTTTTGCCTCCATGGCAATAAGCATGTGCGCCTCATGTTTGACATCTACGAGATAATCATCGCGGAATAAGTGATAAAGCTTTCTGCAGAGGTTGGTGATTTTGGTGGCGGTGGATCTAACCACTAAAATTTTGTGCCGGATGACCCACCTCTTGCATCACCACCACTACACTGTGCTAGTTCAGCGGAAGACATGGACGTGGATGGTGAAGAGTCCAATGATGAGTATGTTGCCGATAGTAACGGTAGTAGTTCTTCTAAGGATGATGAGGAGGAGGAGTTTGTATACCAGAGACTTCGGTCGATGCATTAGTTTGGTATCTTCTGCCTGTTCCGCGACTAATTCCGGCCTTATTAGTTGTACTTAGTCACTATTATACATTGGATCTGGACGTGATGCACGAAAAAACTCCATTTTTCAATATGGGTGGGGATAATTACAACATAAATAGTGGTGTGGAGTTTCGGGTTGGCCACATATTCAAAAGCATAGAGGCAGTATTGCAAAGTGTGAAGAATTACAGTATTTGTAGAAGTGTTGATTACTGAGTCATGGAGTCGGATCGATTAAAGTACCATGTGCATTGCTGGCAATTTGTAACAGAATGTCCTTGGAGTCTCCGTGTTATCCTCCGACAGAATCTTGGATATTGGTGAGGTCAAATTTAATTGTTGTGTATATTCTTATTTATCATGATTATTTTGGTTATAAATGCCTATTATGTATATTTTATTTCGTTAGGGAGGTGCGTAGATTTGGAGGTGTGTATACCTGTTTAGTCCCCACCATGTCCCATGACCATCAATAGTGTCATCTTACCCTTATACAGTCTAGCCCATCAGTCAGTATCCCTATTCTACAATGTGCAGTTAGGTAGAACTATCACTTTAAACCCTCGTACAAAAAGGTTTGAATGGCAAAGTAAAAAGCAATTAGACAGATATACGGTCAAGGTTGTCAAACTCGCAAGTCTAAGTAAACTCATGGAGCTGACCTAAACTCGACTTGTAAACTCGACTCATAGACTTGTACAAATTTACTTGTTATGATTTTTTTTTTTAAATATATATATGTATGTATTTATTCAAATCTAGGCCTTCAAAATTAACAATTTCAACTTTAAAATACATAATAAATTGAAATGATACTACAATTATAACAAATACTTTAGAATACATATTCAAATTCTTTATAAGTATGCATCTAGTTCAATATAAAACACAATCAAAACTTTATATAATACACACACACAAAAAATCTTCCAGTATCTTCATCTTTTATGGCATCAACATCATCATTTTCACCATCTTCATCAGAAACATCATGTCCTTAAGGCTCAGGTTTAACATGACCAATAAGATCACCATTCACATTAATAAGGTTGTCCCTAAATTCTGCCCCTAAGCCAAATAATCAACTATAAATATTTAATCATATCATATAGTAATACAAACACACACTAACACTGTAATTTACAAAATTTACAACTACAATAGCTTTATGACATAAATCAACAGCATTCTCCAATAGAATTATAGTAAATTCAACTTTTTTTTTCTAGAATAATTTACAAAAATTGCCACTGTAATAGCTTTCAATAACAAATAACAACAATGATCAATACATACACCTATTTATTCGTTGGATATCAAAGTGAAGTCATTTTTTAGAATTCGAAATCCTCTAAATGCTTTATTTGCAAAAGTAAATGGTCAGATATTCATGACAAAGGGATTTTGCTTGTGATGAACCCGTGGAAACTATAGAATAAGGATTATCTATTTATGAATTTGTCTAAAAAAAATAAAAAAATATTTGAATGGAGCAGAGAAGCAACACAATCGTGCAGCTGTGCGCAAGTCAAACCTCTAAGCAGAGCAAAACAAAACATGACGAATGGCAACAGCTAGAGGAACGGTGGCAACATAACGGATGGCAAAGGCGTGGCGCAAAGCAAAGCAGAGCAGAGAGCGAGAGTGACCCGACTATGAACAGAGAGTAGAGAGTAGAGAGATGTGTGCGGATATGTGTGAAGTTGAGGAGATGTAGCCATGTAGGCGACCGACGGAGGAATGGCAATGAACGGTGGAGGCAGAGGCACAGAAGTCAGAACAGTGAGAGAGTGAATGTGAGAGTCAAAATGGTGGAGAGTGAAAGAGGAATGAGTGATTGAGCCAACCTTAACGTTATTCTCTCTATTTTTTTTATTGCCCAAAGCGACGCCGTTTTTGGCCAAAACGGGCACCCAATGCAAACTCGCTCTCAAACTCGCGATTTTGACCGAGTTTATGCGAGTTCAGTCAAGTCTACCCGAGTTTACTCAAAACCGAGTTTGTGTCCGAGTTAACTGGCGAGTTTGACAACAATGATTAGGAGGAGTCATATAATAAGGTATCGAGGTTGCTCCAAATATTGCAGAGTTGTTGTCTCGGAACAATATGTGATTTCAGGGTCGTACCGTACTATGATAGGCACTTGATGGTACGCGACTGCAGCCAATTTGATAAGGTATTCTAGGTCTTTTCTGACTGTGTGGAGGCTTTCAAGCATTGCAAGCCCTTTGTCTCCGTGAATAGCACATATCTGTATCGCAAATATGGTGGTGTGTTGCTAATTGGAGTGGCACAAGATGGTAACAGTAATATCCTTCCTGTGGCATTTGCAATTGTTGAGTCTGAGACTACAGAGTTCTGGTCTTTCTTCCTTACCAACTTGAGACGACATGTGACACCAGAAGACGGCCTGTTGATTATATCTGATAGATCCCAGGCAATCAAGGCTACACTTAGAGTTGATGATAGTGGTTGGAACCCTCCTAGAACGTTCCATGCTTATTGTGTCAAGCACATAGCCACGAATTTCATGTCTCATTTCAAATCTGCCAAGAAAAAGTGATATCTCATAAATGCTGCTTATAGTCTAAGCAAGACTGGGTACGAGTGGTACATGGATGCCTTGAGAGATTTATTGTGTGAGATGGTAGACTGGGCCGATAGATTCAACAAGAAAATATGGTTACAACACTGTAATGGTGGTTGCAAGTTTGGGTACATGACAACGAACTTCTCCGAGTGCATGAATGTAGTACTTAAGGGTAGGCGTTATTTATCGATTTCAGCCATCGTGCGATGCACTTGCGAGAGGCTGCAACAGTTGTTCGTCAGGAAAGGCAAAGAAGCACAGGCACAACTGGTCGCGGGAATAAGTTTTTTCCGTGGCTAATAGCTGCTGTCGAGAAGAACAGGGAGGAAATCTCCAAGATGCGTGTTACGCACCGCTACAGAAGGGCCTCAATATTTGTGGTTGAGGAGTTATAGCCTTTGGAGAATTGGTCTCAAAGTTCATTCCGTGATTGGTTGAGTGTAGACACGTGTGACTGTAGCCTTTTTCAATCACTTTATTTCCTATGTCGTCATGCGCTTGCCGCTTATGACGCCGCAAATGTCGAGTGGAGGACATATGTAATATGTTCATCCGGTGATATATGTTTAATAACAAACCTATTTGAAAAGGAAACATTTAAATGTCGAAATAAAAAGATAAAAAATATACTAAACAAGTATTTCACATTTCATAATTTAGTTGAAAACAGAATAATTAATTTTTAAAAATCAAACATCGAAAAAATATATCGACCGAACGTAATAAACATTAAAATATTTAATAACAGTTAAAAAATTATCTACCATAATCTAAATTAAAATTAAAATAAAAAATATAAAATTCAAATTAAAGAAATAAAAAAACGTAATAAATATTTATTTAATAAATTAACTTAACTAATAAATTAAATCATATCTATTAATTAATAAGTACTAAAAATACATTTTACCACTCAACATATACTACGTATATGAAAAGTACCCTATAATTATATACGTATTTAACTTAAATAGAGAAATAACAAGACTAACCTGAATGTCGATTGTACTAGGGATATGCCACGTCGCGTTTAGACAATGGCAGAGAGCTTGAAACAAAATTTGGAGGGACAAAAATTTAATAATAATATTTATATTAAAATAAAATTTATAAATATAATTAATCTTTAAGTTTGTTACTAATAAGATAATAAATAAATAATTTTACAGATAAAAAATATAAAATAGTTTATAATAGTACTCTTTGAATCTTTAGTGACTTGAAATATTCAATAATTGAATAATAACTAAACTTTTCAGCAATTTCTTTCTCAATTTCTTTCTTCATTATTTTCATTGCTAAAAATGATCGCTCTGTAATAGCGGTAGAAACTGGAAGAGTTAATATCAGACGAATCAATCTATCAATTAAGAGAGCTGCTTGTTAAATAGAGAGCTGCGAAATGCGAATAGAGAAGCAGCTAGTAAAGTATTTGAGCCGAATTATTTTTTATTTTTTGAAAAAATACTACTAAGTTTTTTATAAAAAGTTTGGGGGCTATGGCCTCCCATTGTCTCAAATCTCAATTAAGCTCCGCCCTTGCGTTTAGGCGGTTGATGTCCTCATCTCGTGTATCTGGTTGCGTCATTATTTTCGAGTATCTTGATAATATGAATAGAAATGGCTAGAGGTGGGAGAAAACAAGTTGAAATGGTTCAAAAGTAACTTCAAGTCACACAGTAAACGAGTTCAATATATAGACGCGACTATTACTTAGATGCACAAACATGATACGTACACAAATAATAAAATATACACAATGTTATTTCGTTTATCTATAAACGAGATAAATAATAAAGTGCAAATTAATAAAAATGCTACAAATTACTTATATCCGTAAATAAAAGATTTATTTTATTTATTAAAAAAATCCTTTTTTCCTTGTATCTTTTATCCAAAACAAGAATTGTTGAAGCAGTTAAAATGACAAAATAAAAGGCAGAAAAAACTATCAACTACTAATTTAACTAACTCAAGTAAAATGCAACAATGCAAGTACCAAAATTTTCAAAAGGCTTCTCTATTTGTCTTTAAGCCACATGCATTGACCAATCATATGCTGACACTGCCATTACACAAGATAACTTTGGTCACGGTTCGACAATCCAATAAATTATTTATTGATTAAAATGAAAAAATAAAAAATAAAAATAAACATCCTTATGTCACCGAATCAGACAGACTCCCTGTTTCTTTTTTTCAGTTTCAAAAAATAAATAGCATCAATTTGATTTCTGCATCTGAAAATTTTGCTCCTTTCTTCTCTCACTTGGTGAAAAAATACGAGGGAAATCCCAATTTTCAATTCAACGCGGTTTCAATTCTCTCACGACAAGAGCTTATCCATGTTCCTACTTTAAGCCCTTTTCTACTTCACCCTAGGGTTTCGGGATTCATCTGATCTTCGAGCTATTCACTCATGAAAGAGAAGATTCAGCTCAATTTCTCGCTGAGCACGTGTTTTCCAGCATTTCTTGAGCCCCCTTTTGCGGTTTCGGAGCTGGGTCGATTTGTGTGAGGAGCATTTAGGGTTTCGTGTTTTCCGTGTTTTTCGGGGGGTTTTGAGGTACTTCTACAGCTACGGTTTGGATTTGGAGTATGGGGGGTTAAGAATTCGAGTAAAGTTGGTAGTTTTCTTTTTGTTGCTTTGGAAATTGAGAATATTTGTGAGTGAATTGGAAGAGGGGTGAAGATGTTTTACTCTCAGTTTATTTTGGCGAAGAAGGGGCCACTTGGGACCATATGGATAGCTGCGCATTTGGAGAGGAAGCTCAGAAAGAATCAAGTGGCTGATACTGATATTGGTGTCTCAGTTGGTCAGTTACTTCTTACTTCAAAATCTTGTGTTTATGTCTATGCTTTTGGATTTGGTATTTAATTCTCAGAATTTTTTATGTTGTTAATCATTTAATATCCCGAAATGATTAGATTCCATAATGGGTATGCCACTATGACACCTTGTTCTTTAATGATACAGTGGCTTTGTGGATGAAATTAAGAACCTCATGTAATTTTAGTTTAGTTTTGGAATTTAATTGGAACTCAGGGTTGAAATTAGTGAAATTGACGGTTTCCTTCTGCAATATTTAGTAGTACTGAACTAGGAGTTGCTAGTATGGAAAAGAAACGGAATAGCCCAAGAAGATCTTTTATATGAGACTTTGACTTATCTGTAAAACCAAAAATTTTATTATTTTGGGGTGAAAAATTTAGCCAACAAATAAGACACACAGGTGCAAAAGAGAATATTTCCTCTTGTTGTCATTTATTGCCTTTATATATATACACATTGAGAAATAATTAATGATGTTCTGGAATACTAGAGAATGTTATGATAGCTACATCACCTAAGAAAAGAAAATAGTGCAACTTTATCTGGAACAAAAAGTTAGTAGCCTGGTTATTGCAAGAATTGAGAAATCATATTATCATTTTATATTGTTTGCCTTCCTTTGAATCCTAATGGGTCATTGTTTGGGTGAAAAATCTCCTAAGTGATTCTGGGGTAGTATTTAGTATGTAAAATTTTTTGGTTTTTCATTCAAAAGAAAAAGAAATTATCTTTTTTATGGCCAGCTTTTACCCCCTCTTTTTTATTTAATGAAGTTCCTTTGACATCAAAAGACAATATGAGCAGGGAGAAAACAAAATAGCATTTGATGGCACGTAATAATCCCTTATAATTTGATGGGCATATCATTATAGTACCTGTTACAATCCTTAGATACCAAAGCAAATAATACAAATATCATTGTACTTGCTCTTTGCCATGGAATCCTTCCCTCCAATATCTAATAAAAGCCATAATTCCCCCCTCCATCTTCTAAGGCATATTGATATAGGTAGACTACTTTCCAAATGAAGAACTTAACCTTGGATGGGAATTTTTTTAAATCTATTTCTTGGTAAAAACCTTTGTTGGGATAAATTTTTCTGGTAGGTTGACTACCACTGAAAATTTTCAATTATGTAGTCTGGTTGTAAAATGTGAGTGAAGGATTCCCAGACTAGCTGCTGCTGATGTGAAATCTTTGCACTCTTAGATGTTCCTTGCGGTGGGATCCATACCTGAGAAGAATGTGGAAATCAATTACACTTTATTACCTTTTCTATACCTGTGCTGCATTTCTAATTTTGATCATATCTTACTGGCTCAGAATATTTATTTGGTAAATATTTGATAAACAGATTCCATTCTTTTTCCCGACGTACCAATCGCACTCCGTTTGTCTAGTCATCTTCTGCTTGGTGTTGTGAGGATATATTCGAGAAAGGTGAATTACCTTTTTGATGACTGCAGTGAGGCATTGCTTAAGATAAAGCAAGCTTTCCGCTCCACTGCAGTTGATTTGCCACCAGAAGAGTCCACTGCACCTTACCATTCTATCACCTTACCTGAGACGTTTGATCTTGATGATTTTGAACTACCAGATAATGACATATTTCAAGGGTTAGTTTCAAAGTACTTGAATGGAGCCATCTTACTTCCTGCAGCAACATTGTTATTCACTTTATTTAGCTGTTTTTTTTATGTTGAACTTGCAGCAACTATGTTGACCACCATGTCAGTAGTAGGGAGCAGATCACTCTACAAGATACCATGGAGGGTGTGGTTTATAGTAATTCACAGTTTGGATTAGATGGTTAGTATTACTCCCTTTGCCTCTTGTTTCTCTTTCTAGATTACTTGGGTGTGAATTTTAATTACACAACTGAGAAACCTCAACTAAATAATGTTGAATGGCAAATGCATTTATTGCAGAGCGGTTTGGTGATGGTGATGCTTCTCAAATTGGTTTAGACCTTGATGAGGTAATTAGTCTTTCCTTTTTTATTTTTTAATCAGCTCTAAATGCATGAAGCATGATCTGTTGTGGTGGTATTGTACTATTGTCATATATCCATCTGATATTTGCCTACCTCTTGTAGACCTGATATATTTCTGATATTTCCTAGTCATTATCTTCATCGATTTGCTAGATTTATCTGGTACATCTTCTGTACCCCAAATATATTATTTGCTTTACTATTCAGGGCGATACTTTTTGGTGAATATATTGGAGTTATGCTATATCTAAACTGAAATAACACAATTGTGAAAGATGTGAAAATATCTTGATGTGTACTATCTATGGAGATCAATTATCTTTGAATTGGTGCAATTATGTAGAACAATTTTTCTCGTTTTAATTTTGATTTTTTTAACTTTATTTCTTAAAATCAGGTTTTGTTAACAGACAAAGCAGCTACTTTGGAGCATGATGACTGCAATGCTGGTCCTCAAGTGTCCCATCAAAAAGATGAAGTGAAAGAGGAGGTATGTGAACTTTGTTCAAGTCAAGTGAAAGTCAGGAACCCCATCAATGTTCACTTTTATTCCTTGTTCTCTTCATTTTTCTGTTTCCTTTATTGGGTTGGAGAGTGGATGAAATAAAAGTGCGGATTATTCATGTAATACTTCTATTTCCTTTCTTCTCATTTCAGTAAGTGATTTAATCGGTTTTGAACAGATTGATGATTTACCTGATGCTGCTGAAGCCGAAGGTCCATCTACTCCTGGACTTGAAGAGCCAAACTGGCTTGGTGCTCAGGTGGATCAGGTAAATAATGAAGCTGCTAATGATTTGGCAGACTTCATGTCAATGAAGAGCCAAAATGATTCTGTTGCACATGAAAGGGAGAATGATATAATTGATTCCTCCCTGCAAAATAATGTGAAACAAAATGGTGAAGATTTCCATCATGAAAATAGTGACAGCGAAATGGTTGACATGGACAAAGAAAAAGAGGAACAAGATCATTTGGAAGGCATGATGACGGATCAAGAAAATTTGATACCAAATAATCATGGTTCTGGAGCAACCGCAAATGAAACTGTTGCACCTCCTAGTTCTCATGTTACATCTGATCAAGAGAACCCCTCTGATAGACTTCTATCTAAAATGGATGGACCTCAAGAGCCAGAATCAGATGGCCATTTGGAGGGTGTTCCCTCATTGTCAAAGGATGAAGTTCTGGATGACCGTGAATTTTCTAAGCCCGAGGGAAATTTGAGTCCTGTCGATGAAGCTAAAAAATCCATTGTGACAAGTCCTGTAGGATCACCTAGTAAACCTCCAGATGTTGATGTTGAAGTTCAGCCCTCCCAGGAACTGATGGCAGCAGAGACTTTAAACCATGATTCTCATGAAGCTGAGCAGCCCACTGAGTCACTCCTTCGGCCATGCAGCTCCCATTTGACCCAGCCTTCTCCGTCACATGTCGAAGGTAATAAATTTAGTTAATATCTAATGCCTTTTTTTTCAATCACTTTTCTACTTAGGGAGAAAGAGCCATGTCTCTGTGACCTATGGAGTTTGGAGAAACAGGTTCTGTTATTTTTACATTTCTCTATTGCATGTTTCCGATTGTCTTGTTAGCAGCCATGTCTCTGAGACTGTGACCTATGGATTTTGTATTTTGTACCATGTTTTGCTTTCTTGGTATGCTTTCAAGTTGAGTTTCCTTTTTCTGAGCTGTTTTCCAGAATGAACTGCATCATAGCTGTATTATTTTCCTCTTAACTTTTGAGTTGATTATTTCTTTTTTAAGAAGTTACTTATATTTGTTTATGTAATCTTTTTTATGGATATATCCAAACTTGTAGACTCCACTTTCACTGAATATTAGTTGCTTCTTTCTACAGGTGAGAAGTGTCATGAAACTGATGTTCTAGATCCTGCGTTAGGTTACCAAGAACCTATAGAGCCATTTGTATCTGAAGGAAATCTGGATTTGGGGAAGTCAGATGAGCAACTTGGGAGCAAAACATTTAGTGATAAAGAAGAAAGCATAGAGAAATCTGCTGCTTCTGTGATGCCGGAGCCTGAGAAACTGCTCTCCCTTCCTTATCAACATGATGGTGAAGTAACTAATATGCTCTTGGAGTCTACTCCAGATAATCAGGGTGTATCTGACAGCCATACAGGTGCTGACAGAGGAAAAGGAATCTCAGGCAAAAAGCGCAGTTTTACAGAAAGTACTCTTACAATGCAAAGTAATGATTTGCTTGAATCATATGGTGGGGCTCAATCCAAGAGAAGTAGAGAGACTGTCCCTGATGATGATGATCTATTGTCTTCCATATTAGGTAGAATAATGTGCCTAAATGTTTTTGTGTGTGTATATATATATATATATTGTTTCTTTCACTTGAGTGTTGTAGCTGAAATGAGTTTGTTGTCACTTCAGTTGGTAGACGATCTTCAGTATTAAAAATGAAACCCAGTCCGGCAGTCCCTGAGCTAGCATCAACCAAGCGCTTTCGTAATGCTTCTGCAACACGCCCTTCTGTTTCAAAACGGAAGGTGCTTTTGGATGATACAATGGTCTTGCATGGCGAGTATGTTTCTATAATCTTTCCATCAACTTGCACATATTCATCTAGTTTTTGGTTTTATATATTTTATTTTATATTATTTTGTGTGTGTGTTATTATAATAAAACAAATAACATGATATTCTTCCTCGTGAATTTCATGCCTTTTACAATGGTCTTTCATGCCTTTTAGTACATATTCGTCTATTTTTGTTTCTTGCAAGTGGTCTTTTTTGCTCTATTAAACTGTTTTGTGACCTAGCTGTTTGATCTATTAAATGATACTTGAGGCTTAAAAGTAGCTAAAATCATGCATTACTTAAAAGAGAAATATTTTTGGTATGATAATCTCTTATAATATAATGGTGTTTCCCTTATTCTGAAGTACAATACGGCAACAGTTGACAAATACTGAAGATATACGTCGCATAAGGAAGAAAGCTCCTTGCACCCGTCATGAGATTATAATGATTCAAAGACAATTTCTGGAGGATGTAATTTTCAGTGAATCAATATTTACAGGTGAGGAGAAGCTATGAAGTTTTCAATGACATTTGATAATTCCATGCATGAAGTTTGGGATGGACAGAATTCATCTTTACATCCTAAGGGATTGTCATACAGATATCAGTTCCTTTTAGTTGCAGCCAAATTTTTACCAAAAACTTATGAGAGCATATTGTTTTAATTAATTTCACAGAGTGTCATCATAATCATTTGTTAATTATGCATTTATGCTTTGACATATCTAAGTATATTCACTTTTATCTTCCAGGTTGGTCTCCTGATTTGGTGGTTTTGCAAAGCGGGACGGTAGATTTCTCTGGTATCAAGGTGATTGATGATGGTTTGGATAGTTCTGTCAATGAAAAAACAAACGATCTGGAGTCCCTTTCTAGAACAAAGGCCGAAACTCATGACGCAGAAGGGAATGTTGTTCCTGTGAGTGTCCAACCCCAAGAAGTAGCAGAAGTGCAGCCTAATGAGATCTCTGTTTTGTCTGAGAACCACCAATCTGAAGTTAACTTGGGATCTCATGATACTGATGCTCATGAACATTTTGCAAAGGAGCCTCATGGTTCTCAGGATGCTGAAGTGAATAATGCCGGAGTAAATATTGAGATCTCTGAAGCCGAAAACTTATGTGTTGCCCCTGGACCTGGGCATGAATCTTCATCCTTAACTAAACTTGTTGAAAACAACCCTGTTGCGGATAAAACCAATGATCTTGTTGATTCTATCCATACAGAGATGGGCATCCCATCCGATCAGAATTTGAATACATCTATTCTAGAGGAAGGGCTTGCGGAGGATAAAGTCAATAAAAGTGGGGTAGATGCTATTGAAATTGCCGAACATAGTATGGAAGTTAGAACAGAAGTTCAAACAGATGGATTGGAAGACAATGGTTTATGTGCACCCTTGACTGCTGGTCCTCAGGAAGCCAATGAATATCCTAATAATCAGGCTTCCTTTAATGGAGACCTACCTACAGAAGAAAATTGTAATAAAAATGAGGATCAGATTGCCCATGACAAGGACACACTGTCTGGTTGTGTAGTTGGTGAAAATACTGAAGTAGATCGTCCAGAGTTTGCACTTCTTGTTTCAGATGAGAAAGAGGGTTATCTGAATGATACAGAACATCCACTCTATCAAGAAGATGGAGTACAAAGTATAACGTGGCCCGAGACCTCAGCTATTAAGAGTCCTTTTGTAGATCACAATGAAGTAAGTTCTGCAATTTGCCTTAAAATGTTTGCCCTTTTTGAGATTTCCTGTTAGAGTTGGATTATTCCTATTAACATTTGACACCTGTTATAACTTATAACTGACAAGAAAGCATTCCAGGTTTGTTTCAATGACATTGTACAATGTAAAATGAAATTTATGCCAAGTCTATAGTAGGATGTGTTTGAAAATGCACTGCTTATCTTTCTCTAACAATCTATAATGCTTATCTTTCTCTAACAATCTATAATGGTGTTTCTTATGCATGCCTAATTATTTTTCCTTTTGATTGTATGGTGCAGGAAAATGTCATGATTCCTGATGACACAGGTTTGCTTCTCAATCTTCCTCATTGTTGATGTTTAGACAAATTCTTAATATGCAATGTTTTTACAACCATGTAGTTCCCTATATACTCAAACAGTAGCTATTGATACTAGACATTGGTTCCATCATTTCAGCTTTGAAATTGCAAACTAATCATTAATATGTATTGGTTGGTGAAAACAGGAGTGATACTGTAACCATTGCTATCTTGTTTGTTTCTTTCATATGTTTGAATTCGCTGTCTCTATTCTTTTTTCCAGGATTTTTGAATGTTGATGATGATGAGATGATTGATGATGATGATGATTATGTACCAGAAGGAGGAGCCGATCTTAGTGGATGGTCTTCCCGGACCAGGTATGTTTATGTAAAGCTTTGTTAAAATAAAGTTCCTCTGCTTAGAAGATAACTGCATATATTTTTTCTGTTGTATGGTCTGCTTGCTATTCATATAAACTCACCTTCAATTAAATATTTTGTGATGCTTGTTATATTTCAGTAGCTAACTAATCTAATACATTTATCCTCAGGGCTGTTGCAAAGTATCTGCAGATCTTGTTTGAGAAGGATGATCTAAATGGAAGGCAGAATATTCATCTTGACAACTTATTAGCTGGTAAAACACGCAAGGAAGCATCAAGGATGTTTTTTGAAACCCTGGTATGTTCTTGAGGACTGTTTTCTGGCTGGACATATGTACTGGTTTTATCATCTAATAATGTAATGAATTTTTACATTAACTAGTGCCTATAATAATAAATTTTGATTCAAGTGTTAGAAATTACAAATTTTTACACACAAAGGGTATTTTAGAAATAAAAAATTGTGTACCAAAGCTTTCTCAATCCTCAATATATATAGTCGGTTATAGTAGATGCAGTGTGCATGCTAAATTTTCAAATAGAAAATTAAAAAAATCAAAATGGAATAAGAAAAAATCCATTGACTATTTGCTAGAGGGTGACACTTTGCTTTTATGGATCGTAATATTCTTGTTGCATCACTTGGATTTGCAATTATCCAGGATTTGACTGGTTTGTATCACAGTTAGCATGCTCATAATTATTAGTGTTTAATGCTATTTCCAATTTTTTTAAGCATACATGGCAACTCTTGCATTGTTTCAGATTTAACATTCAACAATGTTGGCAGGTTCTCAAGACAAGGGATTATGTTCATGTAGAGCAGCCGAAACCGTTCGCAAATATTAACTTAAAACCTCGAACAAAGCTCATGAAGTCGGATTTCTGAACCCTACATGTAGCAGTGGCAGATATAGTTGTAAAGAAAGATTCAAAGCAGTGGTGGGTTGTTTTGACTGAAAGTCTTGCAGCAGGGTCTCCCCCAAACGTTTTAGTTTATTATGGCTTTTCTCATTTATAATTTTTTGGAGATAGGAGAATTTAGATATTTAGTTTCTTGAAGTGGCATGAGTATCATCCATCTTATTGATTAATAATAGTAACAGAATATGGTAATATGGGTCTCTAATGTATATATTTTTGTAAAGTATCGCCATTTGTAACTCCCACAGTCACTAATCTTTATGTTGGTTGTAGCATTTCCCTTTAAACAAGATTGATATTCTGCCTCTTCAAGCTTATGTAACTTAGCTTGTGATTTAGTTCTGTACCTATTTTCTTTGTATAGTATGGTGCAAATTCCTTGTTTGTTGGGAAATTCACTATGCAGTATGCAGAAAGAAATATGAATTTATCTACGGCAGTTCATAGTTATATTTATTTATGACTTTGGGTAAAGGACCATCTTCCTTGAAGTAGTTATTGAATTTAATGGAGTTGTTCAAATAATATGATGTATTATTAATTTTGAAATAAATGTGGGTTTTATACTTTTAGTTTTAATAATTCTCATGATTTATGTCAAGAAATTCAGCCAAATTTTTTTCCCATAATCCTTTCAGTCTAGAAAAAGGTTAGGGAGCTAACTATAATTTAAGCCAATTCAACTCAATTTTTTGTATTTTTAGTTTTGAAATTTGAAAAATTAAGGTAGTAGGGAATTGTTATATATATATATATATATAAAACCTCGTATTTTTTAATTAGTTGGTTTTAGTTCGCTATTCTCCTAATTGGTTTTCTAGCAGAACAGATTCGTCTAACAAGTCTTGATTAATTTGCCATGGATCTCAGTTCTATTCAACGACTTGTTATTTGTCAATGGATTATTGAATACAAAAGATGAAATTTGAATAATTGACACTTGTTTAACGGAATGAGTGAATTAATCACTTGTTCAATCTAGCTTAAATTTGGCTAAATTTTGTAGTGTACTCAAAATTTAATTCGCCCCATTTGAAAATCATTCCATGGAAACTTCTGTATGCAAAAGAAACACCAATGGCAAAGAGGAGAAAAGCTTCAAAATACTCAGAAATAATGAGCTGGAAAAGCTAGCAGTAATTAAGTAATCAAATGAAAACAATTCTGAATCACCAAAAAGTGGATCCTTAACAAAGTCAATGCCAAGTGCCAACCCAAAAAACCAAAAAAGAAAATAGCTGTTAGCAATGTATCCGTTGCAACACAAACATGAACATGATGCTCTTTTCTCCTTATCCCAACAACGGTCACATTTCACAGCACACAAATATGACCGTTTAGCCTCCAAAACCTTATTATATTAACACAATCACCATCACTCACTCACTCCAACAAACAAAACTTCACTCTTCTTCATCCTTCAATCTTCAATAACAACAACATCAATTCAACCTTAGTCTTAAAGTTCCATTTCATTCATTCATTTCCAGAATGGGAATTTCATTGAACAACAACAACAATGGTTCAGTGTCTCCACAACACTACCACATCCACAAGGCCTTCCTCTTCAGCAACTACATCCTCTTAGGTGCAGCCTCCAGCTGCATCTTCCTCACTCTCTCCCTCAGGCTCCTACCTTCCCTTTGCGGCTTCTTCCTTATCCTCCTCCACGTCTTCACCATCGTCGGCGCTGTCTCCGGTTGCGCGGCCGTCTCGGCTGGCATCAGTCGATGGTACTCTGCCCACATGATCTTCACCGTCCTCACCGCCATATTCCAAGGCTCGGTTTCTGTCTTGGTCTTCACAAGAACTTCTGATTTTCTTGGACAGTTGAAATCTTATGTTAGAGAAGAGGATGGTTCTGTGATTCTCAAGTTGGCTGGTGGACTTAGCATCTTGATTTTCTGCTTAGAATGGATGGTTATGACTCTTGCATTTTTCCTCAAGTACTATCATTATGTTGAAGGTGAGAATCATCATGGTGGCGCCATTGTTGCTGTGAGGAGTAATAAGGTTCAGAATGAAGAGGATTTGAAGGATTGGCCATGGCCTTTCCAAGTTTAATTAAGTCACTGATTGATGATAAGTGATAACATTGCAATCTGCAATGGTGTGCCTATTATTGTTCTAGTGCTTCTATATTATATGATTAGTATTATTCATTAATTCGTTTTTTTTTTTTTGGAGAATTTGATGCTTTTTTCTCCAATAATAGAATGAGGGTGTGTCTTGTGATTTGATATAATCTTTTTTGGTTGGTATGTCAAAGTGTGAGTATCCTTATCATAATGTAATTAATGGTGTGGGATATATTTATTTTTATCATTGCTGGTATGAGAATTCAAGTATTGAATTACCATTTTTGCCTATATATATTATATAGTTGGTTGAGTTTGTGCTTCCATTTGGTTTGAATATTTAGAAATCTTTTTTAATATGAACAAGTTCATTGATTATTCTTTTTGCTAGAAAAGTCATCTTGTCCTGACAAAACTGAAAATAGAGTCCATTTCAATAATTCCAACAATTTGAGTAAGAGGGCAACCATAAGGCACTATATTACAAGTTTTTGGCTAGGAAAAATAATTCTGTTCAACAAGTGAGATCATAAATTGTATTTCAAAAAATTAAAAGGATGTTTCTAAAAATTTCTCATACTTCTTACATTAGCAAAGATGGAGTATATATATATATAAAAGATGAGTTCCAACTTCCAACACAGTAACCCCTACATCCCAGAATCCAGACGTGTGTCCAAGATTGGCTCTTTCAAGCTTGACGCGTGGACACAGATACACGTGCCTGGCAAACAAATGAGGAAAATCATAGTTCAAATGAGCATCATGAAGAATACACATGTGAAGTGTGTATATGTATATTGTAATCAAACTCTTTGAAGCGTTCTGTAATTTACCTATTATTAAATGAATCCTCAATTGTTAATGGTATAAATGCAGCCACTAATAGATATTTTAAAGAATGATATATTGCAGATTTCTTTTTTACAATGTAAATAATTTTTTATCAGCTTGCTTTGCTTTCCTTTCATTATGAGAAGGTGAACAAAAATATGAAATAGATATTTTTTATTAGCTCCTATGATTGCGTTTTGAAATTCCTAATTTGTGTTAGCTATCTCTTAAGGGTTTGATACCTTTAATTAAAAACCTGATATTCATTTAGTTCTTTTTTATTGAGGCAACCATTCATGTCTTTGATCACAAATTACAAATATTTTTCTTAATACTCTCGCATATCTACCTATGGAAGCAATTATGTCATAATCAAACAATGGATTGGGCAAAATAGGAAGCTCCAAGACCTAAAGGCAGTTAAAGTTACTGATTAAATACCAAGAACTTGAGTTTTGTAACATAAAGAGTCAAACATTACTCCACTGTAATAAAACATTTTGAACATAATACTTACAAAATTGGTAATAGGTGTTTAATTAACTTAAATCTATATAAAGTTTGGTCAAGTTTTCAGATTTAGTTAATTTTTATGTGAGACTCTTCTAACTTTGAAAACATTAATTTAGATTTAAAATTATTTTATTCAGAATTAATTATTTCTTTTTAGAATCACACATAAAAGTAAGACTTAGATAAAAATAGTCAATCATGACAAATGAATCAGTTCGTGCTTTATTAAAACTTGAGTTATAATATTAACTATGGTATTAATATATAATATTTTATTTATTAATATTAAAATATCTCATTTTAAATAATATTAATAAAATTTATTCTATATTAACTTTTAATATATATTCTTATAGAAACTTTAAATAATACCATATATTAACTATTAACAAGATTTTATATATGATTTTTCAATCCAAAATAAAAAATTAAAAAGATAAAATTTGAACAACAAAAAATAACTAGATCTAAATTCAATAGAAAGTACTCCATATATATAGATGTAGTACTCCCTCTTTAGTTGTTCTGCAAGCAAATACAATTTGAGTTTTCAAAATATAGATGCAGTTACATTCATCTTAGTATAATTACATAAATTAATATAATATAAGAATAATATTTTAAAAAATATTATTCATTTCAGACATTTTTGTTGAGTATATAAATATTGCAGTCTTTTCTCTCCTTGTTTTTAATTACTAATTAGTGATTGAAATTGTAATTATAAATAAAAAATAAACTTGAATGTTAATGGAAGGAGAAAATGAATACATATAAAAAATGTTTATGTGAAAAAAATGAATACCTATAGAGTAGTAAGAAATTAATTACTTGTTATATAGAACTTTTGACTTGTTTGATACATTACTGTTAGGGATATCCAACTTTATTGAATTCATTAAAAAAAAAACTTACAATATCAAGTTGTATGATTCAACTAAAAAAACTTTCACTGAATAGGTGTCAATTTTTTATATTAGTAAAAGTCCAAGACAATAACATCCATACATGAAGTAGATTATATGATCTATAAAGTGCATACATCATGGCCACTCAAAAACAAGAGGTTCCAACTCAATCTACATACACATGCCATCTAAGTTAGTCGGTGAACCCACACCACAAAAAATTGTTCTTAAACCAAAAAAGGAAAAAAAGGAACTTACACTAAACAGAAGATGCTTAGGACTGAGAGTGTTCTAACTACCCGTGCAGTTGTAACTGCACTCCCACAAACCCATAAAAGTAATAATAGTACATTATGGTTCCAATCAATTCCAAAAAGCTATAAATTGTGTTGTAATCCTTTATCTTTGAATAATTCTAGAAGGAAGGCTAGTTATTCTTCTTCTAACCGTTCAAGAATGACGAGTTTCACTACACGCGCTGCAGCACAACCTTTGAAAAATGCGGATGAGCTCATTGACTCCGTCGAGACTTTTATCTTCGATTGTGATGGTAGCAACACTTTTTCTTTTGTCACTTGAGTGATTCTGATTATGAGTTGCTGTTGTTTCTTTTTGGTTATTTTTACGAACAAGTTATCTGCAATTAAATTGATGCTTGTTTGTTTTACGGAAAGATGAAAAAGATACGGCATATCTCAATTGGGTAAATAGAAATTATTTTGAGTTGAGCTGATTTTGTGATTAGAATACTGTGAGCGAAAAGAATTGCAGAACACATTTAGTTGAAAGGGAGCTTCTTGGATGAAGAGTAAAATTGTGTAAAAAATGAAGATTTTGACTAAATTTATAGAGAACATGTCCATTGTACATGATTCTTTGGGTATTTTTTTATTATAAAGGAAATCATTCTTCACTCTTTATCGAAAGTTACAATGTACAGTAGCATCATCCTATCTGAAATGTTATTTTTGTTTAAAATTTGGACAAAACACTGGGATAGGTCTTTAGAAAGAAGAATATTATGTGTACTCAATTCGTCTCTATATTGCTGAATAGAGTGTGAAAATGATATAGAATGAGTCTCACACAGTCACACAACATTATTGCATGTCAGCTAGATGTATGAGATAAGAATGAGTACAAATAACACATCTTTAATAGGAAAAAAAAATTTAAATATAAGAACTTTACTTCTTGTTGAGTTAGATTCTTGATATTTCGCATCTTTTTATTATTAGAAAAATGGTTTATCCTCCCAATTACTAATACTGCATTCAAATGTTCACTTCTTTTCCATTTACACTTAATTTGTAGGTGTTATATGGAAAGGTGATAAATTGATAGAAGGAGTTCCTGAAACACTTGACATGCTTCGATCAAAGGTTGTATATTAATGTGGCCATTAGCCCTCTACCTGCAATTGCAAAATGTGAATAGTAATTATTCTTTAATTCATGATATAGAGCTTTTGATTAACTTCTCCAGGGAAAAAGGTTAGTTTTTGTCACCAACAACTCAACAAAGTCTAGGAAGCAATATGGAAAGAAGTTTGAAACACTAGGCTTGGATGTTAGTGAGGTTAGTCCACATTTTCTTCATAATTTTCCCTGTTTACATAGAAATTCTCAATCAATGTCCAGTTTAAATAATCATAATTTTAATTACCTTTTAGGAGGAAATTTTTGCTTCATCTTTTGCAGCTGCTGCATACCTGAAGTCCATTGATTTCCCAAAAGATAAAAAGGTAATGCATATCACCTTCTACTGCATATTTCAATACAATAAATTTCACAGAATCTTCTTTAAATTTGTCCAAACTAAGAATATTTTTTTGATTTTTTTATGAAGTTGAAAATAAAGGACTTATAATTAAGCATGATTCAGGTTTATGTCATTGGAGAAGATGGCATTTTAAAAGAGCTTGAACTTGCTGGATTTCAATATCTTGGTGGACCAGTATGTATTTAGTTCCATTATTAAAAAGCTTTAATGTCAATCAGATTTCATATCATAACATGCAACACTGTATTTTTCAATATTTAATATATGTATTGAATATTTTTCAATCGTGATTATTGATGTTTATCATTCTTTCTCCCTCTTTGTATGTTGCTCTTTTAGGAAGACGGTGACAAAAAGATAGAGTTGAAGCCAGGGTTTTTAATGGAACACGACCATGATGTGTGTACTTCCATTTCTTCATTTGTTATTTTTCATTTGATAGTATTAGGACTTCTTATTAAAAGATTATGTTTGTTATCAGGTTGGTGCAGTGGTAGTTGGGTTTGATCGTTACTTCAACTATTACAAAATCCAGTAAGATTTCAAACATTGACCACGAAACATAACTAGTTCATATGTATTTAGTCAAATTAACTAGTGGTGGCAGGTGATTCTTACATTTATAAGTGTGTTTTTTTTTCTCTTTTGTGAGTAAAGGTATGGAACACTCTGTATTCGCGAAAACCCCGGGTGTCTCTTCATTGCTACGAATCGAGATGCTGTTACACATCTCACAGATGCTCAGGAATGGGCAGGTTTATACTTTATTCTTCTTCTTTCCTTCTATTGATCTTGTTTCCGAAAATTTTGTATATTATAGTTAAAACAGCAATATTTCTTGATCTAAGCATGCTATGTTACATTTGTTATGATCAACATAATTGCTTAAAATTGTAGTTTGAGTTTTCAGGTGGGGGCTCTATGGTTGGTGCTCTTGGAGGATCTACTCAACGTGAGCCTTTAGTTGTCGGAAAACCCTCAACTTTTATGATGGACTACTTAGCAAACAAGTAAGATTTCTTTTTCCTTATTTCATACTATTGATGCGCGATATAATCCATGACATGGATAATATTATAAGATTGAAGCGGTATACATACATAAATTAAAATTCTATCACATATTTTGTTTCGCCACATTTGACAAATTTACTTCTACAACATGATATCAATGTATTCTTTCTTAAACTTATCTTCCAATACTGCATATAATTTTACATGTTAATTACAACATCATAAATTTTTCTTTGACTGAGTTGTAACCTTACTATGGAACAATAGATTCGGCATTGCAAAATCACAGATATGTATGGTTGGAGACAGATTGGACACTGACATATTATTTGGGCAAAATGGCGGCTGCAAAACTCTTCTTGTCCTCTCAGGGGTTACCTCACTGGAGACTCTTCAAAGTCCCAACAATTCCATACAACCAGACTTTTACACCAACAAAATCTCTGATTTTCTCTCTCTCAAAGCTGCGGCAGTATAATTCAACTAGAAAAATTCCGCGCTCTAAATTCATGTGCTCAACAAAAAAGGTTTGAAATGGCAATATCTTTTAGAATATTATTCTTATATTATATTAATTTATCTAATTATACTAAGATGAATCAGACTACATCTATATTTAGAGTATTGAAGTTGTATTTGTTTGCAAAACAACTAAAGATGGAGTATTACATCTATATATTTTGAGTACTTTCTATGGAATTTGGATCTAATTATCGTTTGTTGTTCAAATTTTAGCTTTTCAATTTTTTATTTTGGATAAAGGAAAAAAATCGTAACTAAGTCTAAAACCTTGTTCTTTGTCACACATCAAGCTTAAAAGAACCAATTTTAGACACGCATTTGAATTCTGGGATGGGGTTTATTATGTTGGAATTCATCTTTTTTTTTTATATATACTAAATAAATATATTTTTACTTATACTCATCTTCAGCATTTCTTAGAGAATGTAATCATGATAACTATATATATATATATATATATATATATATATATATATATATATATATATATATATATATATATATATATATATGTTAGAAGAATCGAAACAATAAAAGCATAAAATTCTATAATAAATATATAAAAAAGCTATATAAATATAGATGATATTAACTAATTTTAATTGATCCTAATTATACTTTAATATCCTCTTCAAATTCAAGTGGGAGCTAAGGATACCATTTTTTGCTTGGATATTAGAGTTCGAAAACGGGTAGGATGATGAGCCTTCGTGAAGATATATCTGATCCAGAATTTCAACAGCTATGAGACAAACAGCATCAATAAAGAGACGTTGCTGAACAAAGTGACAGTCAATCTCAATGTATTTGGTGCGTTAATGGAAAATAATCATTATGGGCAATCTGAATAGCAATGCGGTTGTCACACAAAAAATTAGTCGGGGACAACTAAGGAGCACCCAAGTTTTCGAGAAGCAAACAAATCGAGACCACCTCAATAGTAGTATCAGCGAGAGCACGGAATTCAGTTTTTGTGCTTGATCGAGCAGTGAGCATTTGTTTCTTGGCTCGCCAGAAAATGACAGAGTTACGAAGAAACAAACAATAACCAGTAGTAGAATGACGATCAGTTGTGTCACCAGTCCAATCAGCATCTGAGTATGCCTGAAAGAATAAAGAGGAATGGGCAGAAAAATGAAGACAATGAAATAGAGTGCCTAAGAATGCAAAGAGTTGACAAGAACCGGCTAAGAACATGAACTGGATAGGCGATGTCTGGTCGTGTGACAGTCAAGTAGACGAGACCTCCAACCAACTGTCGATAGAGAATATGATTATCCAAAACAGTGTCACCCATAGGGGTAAATTGAACATTAGGCTCAAGAAGAGTAGACTCAGTGCAACTATCTGTAATTCCAACTCGAGCAAGAAGATCCGAAGCATATTTAGCTTTAGAGAGATAGCTACCATCATCTGTGGATATGACTTCTAGACTAAAAAATAACTGAGAGAACCAAGATCTTTCATCTCAAAAGTATAGTGAAGGGAGGTTTTGAGATCAGGGATACCATCAACATCATCTCCAGTAATGATCATGTCAGCAACATACAAAAGTAGAAAAATAACTCTACGTTTACTTTTACGAATAAAGAGAGCATTCTCATAAGGGCTGCAAGTGAAACCGAATTTGTATATAGTGGTGCTAAACTTGTCAAACCATTCACGAAGAGCTTGTTTAAAACCATAAAGTGTCTTGCGAAGGGGACAAACTTTGCTGGAAGGATAAGGATATCCTGGAGATGGTTTTATATAGACCTTCTTTTTTAAATCCTCATTAAGAAATGCATTCTTCACATGCATCTGACTAAGAGACCATTTTTTGACCGCAATAATGGCAAGGAGAGCGTGAACATAAATGAGACAAGTAACAGGAGCGAAAGTCTCTTCATAGTCAATACCATACTCTTGCGTACATCCTTGAGCGACCAACCGTGCTTTATAACGGTCAATAGAACCATCAGAGCGAGTCTTGATCTCATATACCCATCTACTATCCACAATTTCATTATTAGAATGAGGATAAATCAAGTCCCAAGTGTGTACTTTTTCAAGTGCTTGGATTTCTTCCTACATTGCTTGCTGCCAAATTGAATTTGTAGAGGCTTCTCAGAATGACTGAGGTTTATGGTGATGAAGAATAGTAGAAAAATAATAATAATAAAGAAGATGAGTTGGTGAATTTCTTATCCTAGAAGAACGCCTGGAGGGAGGAGGCATGACAGTAGGAGCAGGATCATCGTCCGGTCTAGAATCATCGGGAGGTGAGAAGGCGGAAGAGTAGAAAGTTCGAGAGGTTGACTGGAGATAGAACCTGTAGAATCATCACTAGAAAAAATATCAATATTGGCATTAGTGAAGAACGGTGACTGAGTAGAAAGAATGGAATCAAAGGAGGAGAACTTAGAAAACATGTGATGTTCCCAAAATATAACATGACGAGATATATGAATACGTTTAGAAAGAAGATCCCAACAATGATAACCCTTGTATTCAGTGCCATAACCAAGGAAACAACACATGCGAACCCAAGGTTCAAGTTTAAAATGTCCATGAGGCTGAAGAAGAATAAAACAGACACAACCAAAAATTTGAAGAGAACTGTAATCTGGAGAAGTATGATAAAGAAGTTCAAAGGAAGTAATATTACCAAGGACAGAAAAAGGGAGTCGATTGATGACATGGATAGCAGTAAGGACCGCTTCACCCCAAGTATGCTCAAGACACGAAGAAGAAATAAGCATTATACGAACAGAGTCAAGAATGTGACAGTGTTTGCATTCAGCTCGTCCATTTTGTTGAGACGTATCAGAAAAAGAAAACTCAGACAAAGTACCATGTTCAGCAAGAAAAGTTAAAAGTTTGGAGTCATGGTATTCCATAACATTATCGCATCGAAAAATTTTAATGACCTTGGAAAACTGAGTTTTAATTATAGTGGCAAAGTTAATATAAATATGAGGTAGCTCATGGCGATTAGTCATCAAATAAACCCAAATAAAGCGTGAATAATCATCAATGAAAACTACAAAGTATCGAGCCCCTTCCATAAAAGCGGTGGGAGCAGAACCCCAAACATCAGAGTGGATAAGATCAAAAGAAGAGCAAGCAAGAGAGAAATTATTGTGAAAAGATAAAGCAGATTTTTTGATAGTTTGACAAGTGATGCAATCAAAAGACTTATGATTAACTTGACCCAAAACACCCTTAGACACAAGAGAATGCAATTTTTCTAAGGAGCTGTGGTCAAGACGATGATGTCATAAGTGAAGGATAGATGGAGAAGAAACAGCACAAAGATTTGACACATGAATATGAAGATTCTCGAGCTCAAACAACCTTCCAACCTTACGTCCAGTCCGGATGATCTGTCCTATCCGAGGATCCTGAACACGATAACCAGAAATTGAAAAATTGACATCAAAACTGAGTTCAACAAGTTAACCAACAGAGATAAGATTAAAGTGTAAGTTTGGAATAAAATAAGTATCAGGAAGATGAAGATTGGACTGTGAAATAAAACCCATATGTGTCTCATGCAAGAGGGAACCATCAGCAGTGTTGACAAAATGTGCATTTGTGGTGGTAGATAAAGATGAAAAAGGATGACGCAAATGAGACATGTGACTAAAGCAACCAGAATCAAAATACCATTTAGAATTACCTAGATGAGTGGAAATAGTAGTTGAGGTATTACCAGAAAATGATAGAAGTAGCTTAAGAAGAGACTCAATATTGGATGGAGAACAAAAGGTGGATTGAGAGAAGTAGAGTTAGTGGATTCAGTAGCAGTAGCAGCAGTAGAAGCAGACATATTCTTATTAGTGTAGTTGAAACGAGAATGATACTTGTTTTGATCCGAACGTGGTGGGCAAGTAGGACAGGTAGTAATCAAGTGTCCCAAGAGCTTGCAATAATGGCAGAATAGTGTTGGACAATGGTAGCTAATGTGAACTTTCTGCTTACATTTGCGACATTCAATAGAAGGATAGTATGAGAAGAGGTGTCCAGAATGGTTACAATTCTGACAGAATTTATCCTTTCTGTCTGTGGCAGCAAAGACATATGATTTTTTCATAATAGAAACAAAGGCGAAAGAGAGAAGAAACTATAAAATCGGGGCAAAAATTGAGAAAACGAAGTACAGAATCGAAAAGAGCTCACCAAAAAATCTTAGGGAGGGTCCCACTATCTACCATGTCAGCAGGAAAGGCCACGTGGCAATGCGTGAGAGGAGGAGGAGATCGCGTCAGCACTGACGCGGCAAGGAGGTGACACGTGGGTCGTGAGGAGGGTCGGGTTGAATCGGCAGAGTCATGGGTCGAGCAACGGATCCGTGGAGGAGTCGCAGCGTGACACGTGGCGCGATCGTGGGCGTGGATTCAACGACGCTGGAAATGTCTGGAGGGAGGAGAACCTCAAACGGACAGGGGACTTCAGGTGGCACGTTCGGCGACGATTCGAGAGGCGTTGAAATCGTGACAACGAGACGAAGATGATGACGAACCAAGACATCGGAAAAGGATCGAAAAACAAGGATAAAGAACTGTCAGAGGAGACAAAACATAAGAACTAGGAACTAATTGTCATTGAAAAAAAAAAAAACCTATATTCTTGATACCATGTTAGAAATAAGATAGTAATTTGAAGAGTGTATTATTAAGTGTGTAGTCGAAGGTACAATGTATAAGGGTATATATAAGTGTAAGAAGAATCAAAACAATAAAAATATAAAATCCTATAATAAATATACAGATATGCTATATAAATATAGATACTACTAACTTATCTTTATTGATCCAAATTATACTCTAACAGTTGATTCAGTTTTCATGGACCGAAAATGTTGAATTGGCCAACAAATTTAATAAAATCTCTAATTTTTCTTTAATCACAAATCCTAATCTCATCCTCTCCCAATCCCTCCACACTCCTCCCAATTTCCACCGCCATAACCTCTCACTCTATTCCAATTCTGACATCACTTTAACTTCTCATTATATAACTTGTTCTTCATCAACAATTACAAAAATGAATTTTTTATAGACAAAAAAAAAGATAGATATAAAAAAAAGAAAGATCGAGATTGCATGAGACTATGAAAACCTAATTATTGAGGAAGAACATTGTAGTGCCCTAAACTTCTTTCATAGTAGTAATTGGCAGTTACTGCTGTTAATTCTTTGAGGTTGAAATCTGGTAATTGTGTTCTTTTTTTTATCATCTTTATTGTGGTGGTGGTGTTCTTAGAGGTAGAGGTCTTTTCTGTTGACATAGGAGATGCTCTTGTGTGATTCGAGTGAACTCTGTCAAGCACTTCTTGAGATTTTTGTGAGTGATTATGGATAAAAAAATTGGTTCATTCATAAATTTTTATTATCATTTAGTTGCTAAAATTTTAATCTTTCTCCCTAAAAAATAGATGCATTTGGCTTGATAGTGATGTTGCATGATTGATGGTGATAATCCTCTATTAGTCCATTTTTATCTGTGAAGAAGAAGAATTTTTCAAAGAGAGAAAGAGTGATAATAGAACCAAGGAAAAATTAAAAATTTTATCAAATTTTGTTACCAACTCAATATTTTTCGTCAATGAAAACAAAATTAAATGATAGACGATTTCAATTAAATATGATGATGGTTTTGATGTCTAAAAAAATTATTCACATGACGTGATTATGTGGATCCACAGCTTATAGTGAGTACTTCACCTGTTGTATCGGTAGGTAGGCGAATTAAGAAACAGAAAAATTTTTATTTTGTCCTCTGTTAACGTGGTCATGAGCGCAGCTAGTAAACAACTCATCTATGGCTAGTAGAGCAATGGATCGACGTGTTTGATTAGTGGCTAGACCTTCGTATAGTGGGCATCAAGATTTTGCCTCTAATTTTTAGAAGGTATTGTCCTATTTTTGGTTATTTCCTTTGGCAAACAAGTGTAAATGGACTTTTTTTTTTTGGGTTTTAATTTTAATTTTGCTACTGAAATTTTTAGAAATCTCATTTCTTCACCTCCTCAAATCCACAAATTATATATAACACTTTACTCATAATTCAATTTTTATTAATTAAAAATCTTCACACAATATTCATTATTATTGTTGTTGTTGCCGACAAAAAAAAATTGATATTAATTTATTTAATGTGGTAGTTTAATTTAGATATTAATTACAATGAAATATTATATTATTAGAGTTTAAATTAATAAATAGTTAAAATATTATTTTTTAATTTACCAAATATTAAACCAGCACTTCTCCAAAAAAAACTTTACTAGTTGCAAGGCATTTTTTGTTCTATTTTCTATTTTCTCAGTAAAACATTAATTATGTTTCAAAAATTGCAATCTAAAATAATTTAATACAATAAAAACTCAAATAAAAGAAAAAATTTAAGAAATGTATGTCATAAATGAAGAATTTTTTATTTTAATAAATAAAATAAATATTTTTTGAGAATTTACCGATTTAAATTCTCTTGCTATATCTCGTTTATACTATAAATGAAATGATTTTTCACGTAAGTGTAAACGAGATATATATATAAGACAAATATTCAGCATCTATAAAAGGATGTGTAACCCTTAGTATTTTTCACACATATTTCATATCCTTTCTTTGTCTCCTTTTTCTCTCAAAACCAAAGCTGAATGGCCAGTAACAATCCATTCATAGTTGCGCTTCTTTATCCGAATTGTCGAATGAGAAATGGCGACAACAGGGTGACATTTGAGTGTCAGGATCCGATATTGTTTCGCACTCAGCGTGTGAAGACGTTGTCGGATTTGAAAAGTTTGATATTGAGCAAGGTTGGTGGGACACAAGTGAGAAAAATCGGAAGGGTGGCGTATAGGTTGCTGGCACCCATGGAAAATGGAGTCTTCCGGCTTCGACTATTCCGACTTCACGGGGACGAGCATGTGCGACTGATGTTCGACATTCATGGGAGGATCATGTGTGAACAGGTAATGGAGCTGTCCGCCGAGGGGGTCACGTTGGTAGTGGGGGTTCTACACACGAAACCTATGTGCAGGACGACCAACCTCTCGCACCACCGCCCATTCATGTCGCGATTCCGGAGCATGAGGCAAAGGAGGGTGAGGAGGAGTCGGACGAGGATTACGTGGCAGACAGTGGAAACAATGAGTCTTCCGATGGTGGCGATGAGGATGAGTTTGTGCTGGAGACACCTGCAGGGGCTGTGCGCGCCATGTGCTGCCTCCACCTCACCCGATTCCAGTGCTAACGGCTGTGCCAAGTCACTATCACAATCCAACCAACCTAACACATCGAAGGAGAGCATAAAGGGTTCATTAAGTAACATACCAAAAGATTTAACAAAATTATTTAACTCAAATACATAAAAAGACATTTCTCACCTCGCAGCCAGTGGATACTGATAGACGCCTCTATCTGGTGGACACCACTGGAAAAATCTATGATAAATCCAGGACATCAACAACGGAGTGCAGCCAGCGATATCCATTATGCCCTGCTGAGCCGCCAAAGAAAGGGACTGATACGTCCAGGTCAGCACAGCCGAGCCCCAGGAAAACGCTCTACACTCCGCAAAGTCCCGGAGCAACGGTAGCCAATGAAGGTGCACCAGATTGTTGGACTTGTCGGTCATCAGATACCCTCCGATTAGTAACATGATATAACACTTGGGGTACTGTCGGAGGGTCTCGGGATCGTTTGTCTGGGACATCTGGCGGACACGATCCCGTAGCCACACAAGCTTCAGGGTGAACGACTCCATCCTCTGCACCGCCTGCTGTGCTGCCGCGGGAAGCCTGGCACCGAGGAGCTGCTCCACCAACGCCCACGTCTCCGTATGGTACCACCTACCAAAGTCACAGAGGCACCCCCCGACGGGGTTACCGTCGCGTAGGCCTAAGTGGTACGCCACATCCTGCAGGGTGATAATGACCTCACCCCACGGGAGATAAAACGTGTGCGTCTCTGGACGCCATCGCTCCACCAGTGTCGAAATCAGGGAATTGTCAAAAGTAAAATCCCTGAGGGGCACGGTGTCGCCGAATCCGGCCTCAGCCAGATACGGGATGATGGCGTCCGGTGGAGGTAAAGTATGGCTCACTCGTCGGGGCAGTAGAAGGCAAGGCCTCTGAATAATGACAACCAAAAATAATATTTAAATTATATAAAATCAATTATAAGTTATAAATTATTTTTTAACATTTTAAAAAATTAATTTTACTTTTGATAATATTTATCTCTCAAAAGTCTCAAGATTAATTATTTTTATCATTACTTTTATTACAAATTAAATAATATAATACAAAAAAATAAGTCTTAAATTTCTAATAAAATAAAAATATCAAAATTTATTAATGTAAACCGTGTTATACTGTAATGGCATTAAATTTATAAATACTAACAACATAGCACAGGAATAACAGAGTTCCAAACTAATAATATTTATCTCATACCAACCTAACACAAGTGGATAGAGTTCTAAATTAAGCCTACAGACCTAACTCCTAACTCATTTACCAACGTTCCAGATCTTCATGACTACTCTAACAATGGCAACATCATTAAATTTAACAACCATAACGAAACTAACCTCGAAGTCGGCTGCCCCGGCGTAATGTGTTGTCTCGTTCAGCCTATTTATGTCCCCGTCATTCCCCACTTAGCGCGCCATCACCGTTTGGGTCAAAGGTATAGTCAGAAAGGGTTAAAAGAGGGAAGAAAGATGTTGACAAAGTCAAACTGGGGCCCGAAAGTCGGCTATAAACGACTTCTATATATAGACGCGCACGGGCCATATCTCGTTTACACTGTAAACGAGATATACACGTGTCACGCTGACGTGTCATATTTTGTTCACAGTGTAAACGAGATATAGCAAGGGAATTTAAATCAGTAAATTCTCTAAAAAATATTTATTTTGATAAATATTACATTTATTTAATTTATTAAAATAAAAAATCCATAAAATGAATAAATTTTATATTATTACATACTGCTATAATAATTCAATTATATATTTTTAAATTATAAAATAGTAGATGTAGTATTTATTATATTTGTAACTGTTTTATTATAATTAATATATAATAAATTATAATATAATTCATACTTGAATTTAATTCGCTTTAACCCCTTTTCATTCAAAATGCCTTTAGTTCAACCTACTCATTAAGACCAAATCTGTTATTCTTTTGTTTCATGTTTATTGGCACTTTTTATATGTTAATATTTAATAGGTTTATCTTTTTACATGCTCTAAAATATTATTCGCTAACTCTTTTTTATAATTAAATTAATAATACATTCTAGACAATTTTAGTTTTCTTCTTACATAATATTATTTATACTTTTTAATAAAAATATAATATTTTAAAATTAAATTTATGTTTTGTACATATTATAACTTTTAAAAAATATTAGTATTTAAAATTTTTTTTATTTCATAAATTTGATTTCAAATAAATTAACTTAGTACGACTCTATTATTGAATATATAATGATAATGACTTGAGAATTTTATTAAAAATAAGTGTGTATAATTTTAAAATTTAATAATATTTATCCATATATATATATATATATAACGAATTAAAGTTATGCCAATAAATAGAGTTTCATTGCATGATTGGGTTGTATTATTCACAGCCTCGCTAAGCCCAGCCCCGTAGCCCATGACATTTGAACGGAGCCCGGGAGACGTTTATATCCTACTGCACTATAAATTCGACTTCAACAACTTTTTAATTTTGTTCTCATTGCTCAACAGTTATTGCAACATAATTATCAAATTGGTCTTTTAAGCAAAACTCAAGAAAAGTTTATAGTAATTCACCGCACACAACACGACAAAAGTTTTAATTTCGACCGGACTGTATTTGACATACCAGTGTCACAATAAAGTAATGGCACACTTAAAAACTTTTCATATATTGACATACCAGTGTCATAATAAAGTAATGGCACACTTAAAAATTTTCCATCATTACCAATTAATATCTGTACAAAAATACATATTTGTCATATAATTTTTCTATTATACTACTATAAATAGATTTAATTATTTTATTATCAAAATTTTGATTATTCTATTATACTAGATTTGATTATTTTTGTAATTAATTATTTAGTTAAAAATGGTACGAATTAATTCTTTTTGACTTACAAGTCTTACCTAGCATAGTTCCCTAGCATGTAATACATTACCCCTAGCATAGTTCCCTAGATGTTATAGGAATCAGCATAGTTCCCTAGCATGTAATACATTACCCCCATCTGTGCCTCAATCCCTGTAACAGTGCTTTGTTGTCCAGGTGCATTACCATATATCTTCAAAGCCTTCTTCAAAAGCTTCAACCCTTTGAATCACAAATCAATGGTGGCAACATCTACTTCATGGCCATTTGCTGACATAGCCATGCTTGCAAGAACATAGTGCTCAAGTGCAGCCTCATAGTCACCCTTTCAAGAGCTGTCTAACAAATTCTTAAAACATTTATTATTAATGTATTATGTAAATCAAAGATATGATATGGCAAGTACTTTAAAATTCTAGCATAAAAAACTGAATTGGATTAATGTTTATGAATACTTGGAAGTTTCAAAATTATGAAGTATTAGCCATTTAGCCTCTTAATCCATGACAATAAGGGATGGGAACTCTGTTGAGCAGAATTTGAAAATTGATCCTTTTGAGCATATGTACCCAATTTTTGTTCAGTAGATCTTATACGAAAAGCTCTCCCAAACTATTCTTACAACATTGGCTTTCAATCTCTATTTCTAAGTAGTAAGTTTCTAGCAAAATGAGTTCTAAGAAGAGTATAAACTTGTATAGTCCCTGACAAATATATATATATATATATATATATATATATATATATATATATATATACACACACTAAGCTCTCATAGTAATTTACTAGTTTGGAGCTACCAAATATGTTCATGAAAAGAATAAAAGAGGCCACCCAGAGATCAACATATTTGATTCCTGTTTTTGAAAATTTTGAGGCTAATCATTTGATGAAATATGAGGAAAGCTTTAATGAATGACAAACAGAAGTAAGAACTAAAATATGACTTCAAGTGCAAATTCTAAATAAGGAAGGGAGTCAGCACACAATCATTAAAGAAACCAAGGTAAAAAGGACAAATTAATTCTTCTACAAATCAAAATAAGAGCCGGTAGAAGAGAGAACTATTGTCAAATAAAGATAAACCAATATAGCTTATGCTCAAATAAGGATGCAATGAAGTCAGGTCACAAGCATGTTGCAGATTAATGAGGGAACAACAATCCCTTATCTGAAATGAATAACTCATTCTCCTGTTCTAAAGTATTTAAGATTCAGAGTGATGTAACCAAGTTCCAACAGTAAAACTAATAGAAACAGAAAAAAAGTGCTGTTAAACTCCTCTTTGATTGTTGCAACGGATGGTTCACAACTCTGCCTCATCATCATCATCATTTGCCCCTAAAATTTAAGCAACATATTTTTAAGTTTAAAAAGAGTAAACTAAGTATAACAAAAAATAAAAAATAAAATTTAAAACATTTTATACCACCAGAATCGTAATCCATTGAGGACTCAGTCTCGCCACCACTCTGTTCATAATACCTTGAGGAATCTAAATATTCCTGGATCAAAACAGCAAATAGGAAGGCTTATGAGCTAGCCATACAATATTATATGTAACAAAATATACTTGAACTTAAATGTATTGAACTTACATCTTCCTCCTCAAACCATTCAGTGTGAACATACTCATCACTTTCAGCATCTACGAAGGAGTAGTCTTCACCCTCAATATTCTCCGCAGCGTCATCATCAAATTGGGGAGTCCTTTCATCCATTTTCTTCATGGAACACGTAGCAATGTTATGCCCACCCTTGCGACAGTAGCTGCAACGCTTAGGCTTCCTTGTGGTCTCTATCTCAGTACTTCCATTCTTTGCAAGGTCTTCATACATGTATTCCGCATGCTCCTCCATCATGTTATTGTCCCCGCTATGAGTCCTAATACATGAAAGTATATTTACCAATACATCTCGTGATTCATTAAAAATATCCCCTTTTAGGCACCCTTCGTTCATAATTTGTTTACACCAATGTGCCAAACATGCACGCCGACTGATAGCCAAGGAATCCTCCATCAAGCCGCCCATGTCATCATACCCACTAATGCCTTCCTTCGCTTTTCTAGTCCATCTTCGCAGCACTAATGATTTTGGCAGCTCTGCAATGTCTAGAAAACCCAAAACAGCAAGTATATGACTACATGGAATACCTATGGAGTCCATTCTCATGCATGAGCATTTAAATTCATCTTGCTCTCCGTGAAAAGACACATGCCATATCATATTAGGCTTGTAAAATTTTGACACCTGATAAATCTTGCAAGAACTCTTTTCCTCTTCATATATTACCTTCAATGTGCTGGCCTTGTGGAGCATTGAACGGAACAAGACAAAAATTTGCCAGGTATAAATGGTAGCTGCTGACCTTTCTAATTGTTGAAAGTGTGTCTGCATCACAGGTTGTCCAGTTGATGATTTAAAGTCTGCCAAATCCTCTCTGTGCCGCATGTAGCTCAAACAACGCTGGAAGTGTTGAACAAATTCTGTCAAATTATAGCGTGATTTAACATATCTTTTGAGGACAGCATGTAGACTTTCACACCTCGAAGTCGTTCTAAACCCAGCAAAGAATTTTCCTCGGATATGAGCGGTAGCCCACATGTTTCTTTTCCCATACATATCTGCTATCCATTCCCGATCTTCCACTCCAAAGAATCCAACCATTTCCTCCCACTTTTGTTCGAACACACCAACTTCGTAATCACCTAGCATTAACTTTGTAAACATTTTCGTAAATTGAGGTTTGTGAATATTGCTTGTTGCATTACGCATCAAGTGCCATGCACATAACCTATGATGTGCATTCGGAAACACCTCCTGAATAGCGATAGCCATCGATTGATGACCATCCGTAATTACTGAAGTCGGTATCTTTCCCTTCATTGCTATGAGAAGCTGTTTTAGTAACCACACATAGGTGCTTTTCCTCTCATTCGAAACTATCGCAGCACCAAATACAACGGTTTGATTATGGTGGTTAACTCCCGAGAATATTACCACCGGCAATCTGTATCTATTCTTCTTATATGTGGCGTCAAATGCAAGCACATCTCCGAACAGATCGTAATCCAACTGACACCGGCCATCACACCAAAAAATTTGCCGAAACACTCCTTCTCTGCCCTTTTCAACACTATAGAACAAGTTTCGATCCCTTGCTGCTAGCATTTCCAGGTAAGCCATTGCAGAGGTTAAATCATCAGGTAATTGTCTTCTTTGCTTCGCAACTTGATTGTGCATATCCTTAATTGAAAAATTAACGTTCTCATACCCACCACACTGGCTAGCTAATGACCCAAATATGTTTGGTATGCTGATCCCCACCTCTTTCATATGGTTCATTTGACTAATGTCAGGCTCAGTCATTTTCTTGTGAGATCTTAACATTCTTGCTAACTTTGGAACAACAAGATCATGATTGTGTTCATCACAAAAATCTCTCACTACCCAACTCTCAATTACCGCATCAAAGAAAACATGAAGTTTACTCATACAACCACATCTTGTCTCTGGTTTTGGCTCCCTAACTCGATTTTTCATATGGTTCCATTTTTCTAATCTATACCCTTCACAAGAACAAACATATGCTTTTTCTCTAACTTTTCCATCAACTATTCTACTCCTACTCTTTCGCACACTGAAGCCCCTCGTCTTGGCATATGAATTATAAAATTCGAATGCCAAGCCAAGATCAGCAAAGTGCAATTGACAAATATTTTTCATAGATAGACTTGAAAAATCAATCTTACCAATATCTTCCCAAGAGTTTATGCGATATTGATCCATATCCACCGCATCAGAAGTTACGTCTTCATCCACATGATCACTAACATTATGCACATTTTGATCACTTGTGTGTCTTTGACTATTTGATGCTTCCTGCAATTTATAGTGACTAACATTAATTACCCAAAAAAAATAGCATAAATTAGGTACAATTTATAATCTAATAAGCAAAATTAACCAAAAACCATTGAATTTTCAAAAAGAATCACAATACTAATTTCTGAATTTTCTTATGGCAGCTTAAACTCTATCTCGTCTCATATTTTGGTGATTAAGATCAATTATATAGATTCATATATGGGTGGGCATGGTTTGGATTTTATAAATCCAAACTGGATCCACTTCAGAACCAGTTTTATGGTTCATGAAACCAAACCAATACTGTGAACAAGAGGGATTACGATACAGCATTTTTACATGATCATTTCAAGTTAAACAAGAAATCTGTTTAAAGCTTAGTCACAAACTGAACTAGGATATAGTTAAATATATCAATAATAATAGATAACATTCAACAAATTCAAATTTAAGCATAAATCAACAATGTGGGTCTTCTTAGGAGACAAATATTCCTGCAGAGTTGCAGTAATACACGAATTTGGAATTACTCAGCACAAAATAAAACAACAAAATAACATTTAAAATTTTAAAGCAAGTAAAAGAACAGCAGTTATATGTGAGTATAATATTTTTTTTTTCCAATCCACTATTAACCTTAAAGATCAAACCTTAGAGAGAACAAGAACAATTATACTTTAACTAAATACGAATACAGATAGTCAGATATCACAATAGCTAGTTCAAGTTCTCTAAAGTCTTAATGACCCCAAAATAATCATAAGAAAACAATTTATATAAACAGTATTAATTTATTACCACATAACAATGCAACCTAAACAAGAAAAACCAACCTTCTATTCAATTTCAATCCTTCAGTTCTCTCAGTCAATGCTATTTAAATTTACGTTTCATAGTTACTTTTGCACAGTAAATAAATATTAAAAAATTATTCAGAGTCATGTATATTAGACGAAGAACCAACTTTAGTGGGGACAAAGAGGTGAGGAGAAAAGAATGACATGTTTCACGTGGAGCACAACTAGAAAGCCAAAGTCAGAAGGGCAGTCTAGGATCTCAAAAACTTGAGAGCTTTCAATCTAGCTATGCTGGGGAAGCAATGTTGGCGGCTTCTAACTAAAGATCACTCCTTATTCTACAAAGTTTTTTGGCAAATATTTTGGTTCTATAATTGAAAAGTAACTAAATGGCAAGTTGGTAACTAGTATTGAATCAATATCCATTGAAAATTAATTAGAGCTAATAATTTTACATATGAAATGGGTCAGGCAATTCATCGAACACCTGTAATGCAAGGCAGTGATGTAATAATATGAAGCATGTATAAGAAAGGGAATTACTGTGTGCAAAGAGAGTGTTCAGGGAATTTTAAAAAAAGTGTAGGAAAATTAATTTGCAATAAGTAATTTGTTTAATTTTGCACTGCTGTGAAAGAAGCTGTTTTTTTAAAATTTAAAATAATTTTAAAAAAATTAGCTGATTTTCTAACATTACTCAAATCTAAAACACTCACTTTACAGGCACTTGCTTAGTCAACCAATAAATTGCAACAGTTCATAATAAGCTTTAAGCAAAATGATACTACTGAAATCCAAATTAAAAGCCAAGGGCATATATATGCATGTGCCTAATAAATATGATATATAATCATGTATCAGAATTTAGGTAATTTTCCTTATTTCACAGTGACATAGTCATTTCATTTCACTACCGCACATGTTCTCAAACATAATGTAACACTAGTCAACAAGCATTCAAAGGTTTCCTTGAGTCAGTTGTTAAACTCATAATAGAACCATAAATGTAAACAAACAGTAGAGCAATTTTCAAACTAAACTCAACAACTCCGCTGTTGTAGCCTCCAAAAGTAATGAAATAAAAAACACAACATCAAATAGCTAGAACTCATAACTTGTTCAATACTTCTATAAATAGTTTGGCATAAGAAAAATCATGATCTAGATGAACTATTTTCTTTTACTCATTTCATTAAAAAAGAATCATCTATAAATAGTTTGGCATTCTTCTTTTAATGCAAATTGCATAACTAACTAAACATTGGTTACTCAAAGACAGAATATAAGAACAGGTTAACTAAAAACCAGAACATCAGAGTTTGTTACATCACTAAAAAGTAAGAACTGAGAAATTTACTTCTTACGCATCCACATCCATTCTCGTACCATTGTTTGTAAAATCCATGAAGCCTCATGCCTCACTATGTTAGATACCAATAGAACAATAATTGGCATGAATCTTAGCTACGCCAAGATACTTGTAGCACAAAACAGAACAAATATAGCCTACAACCCGTGAATCAGAACAAATAAATAGAACAAAAAAATTGAATGAAATCAACGAAAGGAAGCAATACAACAGATTCATACAAGGGATTGGAGGAATGCAACAAGAAGATAAAAGGAACAAAAAGAAAATTAAATCAATGAAGTAATTTCATACCTGAGTCTGAGGCTCCATTGTTACTCTGGAAGTGGAGGATGCAGGGGGAATGGAGCACCAGAGCGCTGACAACCACTCGAAGAGAGAAGAGAGAAGAGAGAAGAGAGAAGAGAGAAGAGAGAAGAGGAGACGGGGAGGGAGAGCCTACGAACGACGCTGGAAGATGGATTGGACGGCAACGGCGACGGCTTGGCTGAACGGCGACGGTGAATGCTAAGACCAGTGGAGAGTAGAGTAGGTGGCGGCAACTGGTGAGGCAACTGGTGAGTAAACAGGGGGAAAGGAATTGGGAATTAGGGTGTGAGTTTGGGGGTGGGGCTGAATTTGGATTAAGGGTTTTGTTAGTTAAAACATAAAAAAATTATTATTATTATTAAACCCCCATGTGGGGTATATTTTTAATTTATATTTTGTGTCTATTAGAAAAGCTCAAAAGGCTTGAGCTTACTAAAGACAGACCCTTACAAGTTGGGCCAAACCCAACAGAAGTTACGCTCACCCGCAAAAACGTATTAACACGCGCATTACGTTTCTAAAACACTCTTTTACCATTATGAACGACTCTTCATTTTCTTCCTCGATGAAAATCACAACTGTCATTTTTTTTTTCGTGTTTCTCCTCATTCTCGTCCTCTTCTTGCTTCTTCTTCTCCTTCTTCTTTGTGTTTTTCCTTTTTTTCTTCGCGTGTTTCATCTTCATCGTCGTATTTCTCCTCCTTCTTCTTTTGATTTTGCAATTTCTTTGTTTGATTTTTTTCTCCCAAAAAGAATTATAAGAATATGAAATAAGAAGATGAAGAAGAAGAAACAGCAGAAAATGAGGAAGAGGAAGAGGAAGAGGAAGAGTTTTGAATTATGCAGAACTTATCAGAATAAAAATACACCCAAATATCTTTGTTTTACACCCAAATTTGCTGCAAATACAGAAATGAGTTATGCTATGTGTACACTAAAATCAACCATCAAAGTCAGCCACCAGTATAAAATACATACTTGAATACAAATATACGTTGAAAATAAATTAAAGCACACATGTATTTATACACAAATACATTGGTAGCTGATTTTAGTGTACAAATAGCATTTTTGTACAGAAAAATAGTTTCTCTAATACTACATTTTTTTCTTCTTTTTTTTCTTATTTCTTTCTTTCTTTTAGTTAAATGAATATAAGTTCATCATCTTCCAAGTAAGTTTACAGCATTATGTATTTTTTCTTCTTCTTTGTTTGATTTTTTTGTTTTTATTCTTGTTAAGAGAGTAAAATAAAAAGAAATTTGAGAAGGTAAAACAAAAAAGAAAGAATGAATAAGAAAAAAAGAAGAAGAACATGGTGATGATGATGAAAAAAAAAAGAAGCAGCAGCAGAAGATAAGGAGGAGGAAGAAGAAGAGTTCTGAATTATACATAATTTATCAGAATAAAAATACATCTAAATATCTTCATTTTACACCCAAATATCTTCGTGTTACACCCAAATATATTCGTTTTACACCTAAATTTGCTGCAAATACATAAATGAGTTATGCTATGTGTATACTAAAATTCACCACCAAAGTCAGCCACCAGTATAAAATACATACTGGAATACAAATATACATTGAAAATAAATTAAAACACATATGTATTATACACAAATACATTGGTGGCTGATTTTAGTGTACAAATAGCATTTTTGTACAGAAAAATGTTTCCTCTAATGCTACATTTTTTTCTTCTTCTTTTCCTTATTTCTTTCTTTCTTTTAGTTAAATGAATGTAAATTCATCATCTTCCAAGTAATTTTGCAGCATTATGTGTTTCTTCTTCTTCTTTGTTTGATTTTTTTGTTTTTATTCTTATTAAAATAGTAAAATAAGAATAAAGTTGAGAAGGTAAAATAAAAAAAAAAAGATGAATAAGAAAAAAAGAAGAAGAAGATGGTGAAGATGATGAAAAAAAAAAAGAAGCAGCAGAAGATAAGGATGAGAAAGAGGAAGAGTTCCGAATTATGCAGAACTTATCAGAATAAAAATACACTCAAATATCTTTGTTTTACACCCAAATTTGCTGCAAATACAGAAATGAGTTTGCTACGTGTACACTAAAATCAGCCACCAGTATAAAATACATATTGGAATACAAATATACATTGAAAATAAATTAAAGCACACATGTATTTATACACAAATATATTGGTGGCTAATTTTAGTGGCTGATTTTAGTGTACAAATAACATTTTTGTACAGAAAAATATTTCCTCTAATGCTATATTTTTTTCTTCTTCTTCTTTTCCTTATTTCTTTCTTTCTTTTAGTTAAATGAATGTAAGTTCATCCTCTTTCAAGTAATTTTACAGTATTATGTGTTTCTTCTTCTTCTTTGTTTATTTTTTTGTTTTTATTCTTGTTAAGAGCGTAAAACAAGAAGAAACTTGAGAAGGTAAAACAAAAAAGAAAAGATGAATAAGAAAAAAAGAAGATGGTGATGATGATGAAAAAAAGCAGCAGCAGAAGATGAGGAGGAAGAGGAAGAGTTTTAAATTATGCTGAACTTATCAGAATAAAAATACACCCAAATATCTTCATTTTATACCCAAATATCTTCGTGTTACACCCAAATTTGCTGCAAATACAGAAAAATATTTCCTCAAATGCTGTATTTTTTTTTTCTGAATTGAACCACACCTCAGTCACTTGATTGGATTCAAAAATAATAATCAATTTTATTCTTGTTTAATTGATAATCTGAACTTAAATTATTTATTATATTCAACAACGAAATCATTAATGATGGAGGAGAAAGAGAAAAAGAAAGGAAGAAAAGAAAATCCAATAAAAAAAGAACAAGGAAGAGGAGGAGGAGGAGGAATATGTGGTGTTGATGACGACGATAACGAAAAAGAAAAATAACGAAGAAGAACATGCAGTAACATGAAGAAGAAGAAGAAGAAGAAGAAGAACGTGCACGCGTTGATTGAAAAATCTGTTAAGGAGGAGCGTGAAACATACGTGCCATAAGAGATGCGTTTTAGAAGTAAGTGAATTTCAAAACCTGTAAGACTTGTATAGCAAAAAGACTTATATATAGAAATTAATTCTAATCTATATATGTTTTGTTTCTGAAAAAACTTAAAATATGAAATAGATTAGGATAAAAATTAAAAAAATAAATAAATATTTCGTGTCTAAAATATGTCATCATGTCTATTTAAAAAAATGCCTCAATAAATAAATGGAAAAAATTACTACACCATTTTATGTAATCATGTCTATTGTAAAGATAAACACTATTTAATCACTCTTATGTTTCTCAATTTGACCAGAAGAGAAGATTGGTCTATAATCGTATTCTCTACTATCAAACTTGATTTTTTATTTTGAAGACAATTAAAATTTTTTGAAGTAGTTGGATTTTTTGGAACATTCTAATATTAATAGCAATTGTCTATACTACACTTGCGGTACATAATTAGTTCTAAATTTAGATAAATGAGGAGAGTTGTGTTAGGCTTTTGACAGCCAATATAAAAATGGTTTAATTATTCTGTTGGTCTTTATAATTTTGCGAAATTTTTAATTAGGTCTATGTATTTTTTTTCCTTTTAATTGAGTTCTTGCACCAAAATTTCTTTTTAATCGGATCTCTACACTTTTTTTTCTTTAATTTGGGTCCCTGTACGAATTTTTTTTAAATTGGGTCCCTATAAAATTAAACCAATTACTGCCAAGAGGGACCTAATTGAAAAAAAAAATTGGTGCAGGGACCCAATTAAAAGAAAAAAAGTATAGGGACCTAATTGAAAATTTCGCGAAACTATAGGGACCAACAGAGTAATTAAACCTATAAAAATTTAGTCGAATCTTCATGACATAGACTAAAGACATTATTGCGCTAAAGTTAGGTCGTTGCCCGGAAGCAACGCGCTATATGGCTCGCGTATAGTGTCAAATGAGCAAGAGTCGATGTATCAGTATTCGGGTGTAGTGTTAAATGAGTAAAAGTTTCCGCATTTTCATGAATGGACGAGGGTAAATAAGTTAGTTTATAAAGAAAAAGGTAAAGATAAAGATCAAAGCGACAGAAGGTTGAGATTTGGGACTTGAAACATAGGCACTCTAATAGGAAAATACATGGAGGCGGTGGATACCATGATAAAGAGAAAGATTAACATCATGTGCTTACAAGAAACAAAATAGGTCGGCGCAAAGGCTAGGGAGTTGAATACTTCCGGGTTCAAACTTTGGTATACAGGAAAGGTGAAGAATATGAATGGGGTATGTATTATCGTAGATAAGCAATGGAAAAAGGGCTTTGTGGATGTCAAGAGGGTGGGTGATCGGATCATCTCTATCAAACTTGTGGTGGAAGGAGGTACTTTTCATGTGATTAGCGCCTACGCATCGCAAGTGGATTCGGATGAGCAACACAAGATAAGGTTTTAGGAAGATCTAGAGAGTTTGGTCCAAGACATACCTTTTGAAGATAAGATTTTCTTAGGAGGAGATTTAAATGGCCATATTGGAAGAGAATTTACTGGTATGAAAATATTCACAGAGGACATGATTTTGGAGTGATCAATACTGATGGTAAAATTATTCTGGATCTTTCCTCAACTTTTGACTTTCTCATCGCAAATACATATTTTAAGAAGAGAGACAGACATCTTATAACTTATAGGAGTGGCATAACAAGCTCTCAAATCGACTTCTTCTTGTTGAAGAGAGTCGACTGAAAATTTTGCATTAATTGTAAAATTATTTTGAGAGAGAGTTTAACAATACAACATAGGATGCTCGTCATGCATTTTCGCATTGAGTAAAAGTTGAGGAAAAGACATCGTACAAAGAACTCAAGGACAAGGTGGTGGCGAATGAAATGTGAGGAACAAATAAGCTTCCTAAGACGGGTAGGAGAAAAGACAAAGTGAGAAGGGGATGAAAGCACAAAGGATATGTGGAAGGAGATGACAAAACTTATTAGAAGAATAACAAAAGAAAGTTTTGGTTAATCTAGAGGGATAAGACAAGGAGTCCTGTTGATGGAATGCGAGTATACAAGAAAAGATAAAGGCAAAAAGAGAGTACTTTAAATAGTGGTCTTTGTACCATAATGCAAATAATTGAAAAAAATATAAGGCGGCTAAGAAAGAGACAAAAGTGGTTGTAAGTGAAACAAGAAAAAGAGCATATAAAGGTCTCTATCAGCTTTATGCATGAACGAAGGAGAAAAAGGTATATATAGAATCGCAAAGAGCCGTGAAAGAAGAACGAGAGATTTGGATGAGGTTAAGTGCATAAAGGATAAAGACGGAGATGTTTTGGCTCAAGATGAGAAGATCAATGAAAGGTGGAAGAGCTACTTCTACGAGTTATTTAACAAATGACACAAGACTCTTCCGAGCCTTGGTTAGTTATGCATGAGGGAAGAAGATCAAAACTTCGACTGCTATTGAAGGATCCGAGACTTCGAGGTAAAAGAGGCTCTAAAGCGGATGAAAAATGGCAAGACAATAGGACTAGATAATATTCCGATTGAAGTATGGAAGGGTCTTGGAGAGAAAGGCATCAACTGGTTAACCAAGTTTTTCAATGAGATTTTAAGCTCAAAGAAGATGTCAGATAAGTGGAGAAAGAGCACATGTATCTACAAGAATAAGAGGGATATACATAGTTACAAAAATTATAAAGGGATCAAACTCATAAGCCATACCATGAAGTTATGGAAAAGAGTGATAGAACGGAGGTTGAAACAAGAGACACAATTAATAGAGAACCAATTTGGTTTTATGCCCGACAGATCCACCACTGAAGTTATATACCTGTTAAAAAAGATGATGGAGAGGTATCGTAGTAATAAAAGGGATCTATATATGGTGTTTATTGATTTAGAAAAAGCGTACGATAGGGTGCCAAGGGAAGTCTTATGGATGATTTTGGAAAGAAAGAGAGTAAGAATCGCATATATTCGTACAATTAAAGACATGTATGATGGGGCTACAACTAGTGTGAAGACTGAAGGTGGTGTGACAGAGAAATTTTCTATTGGTATAGGATTACATTAGGGATCAACCTTAAGTCTATACATTTTCACATTAGTCTTTGAAGTACTCACAAAGCATATCCAAGAGCGTGTGTCATGGTGCATATTTTTTGCCGATGATATCGTCCTTATGGGAGAGTTAAGGGAAGACCTAAATAAGAATTTGGATTTATGGAGAAAAATTCTAGAAGTGTATAGTCTGCGCATAAGCCGTAGTAAGACAGAATATATGGAATGTAAGTTTGGCCACTGAAAAAAATATCATAATACAGAGGTGAAGATTGGAGAAAATATTATACGAAAAGTTAAAAGTTTTAAGTATCTTAGATACATCATATAGGATAATGGAGAGAATGAACATGATGTAAATCATAGGATCCAAACAGGTTGGTCAAAATGACGGAGTGCGTCTGGTTTTATATGTGATAAAAAAGTGTATTTAAAACTTAAAAATAAATTCTATCGCACTACTATCAGACTGGCTATACTTTATGGTACTGATTATTAGATGGCCAAAAGGGAGCAGGAACATAAGTTAAGTGTGGTAGAGATGAAGATGTTGAGATAGATGAGTAGTCATACGCAATTGAATAGAATAAGGAACGAAGATATAAAAAAGAGAGTTGGAATAGCACCTATTGTGAAAAATATGATAGAATTGTCTCTCAGGTGGTTTGGACATGTAAGAAGAAGACTGACAGATCACCCAGTCATGAGAGTGGATGAGATAGAAGATGAATAAGGGATGAAATGCATAGGAAGGCCTAGGAAGACCATCCATGAGGTGGTCAAACAAGATTTATATATAAATGGTCTCTTTGTAGACATGATACATGATAAAACTCAATGACGTTGTTTGATCTATGTAGCCGACCCCACATAGTGGGATAAGACTTTGTTATTGTTGTATAATATTAATAGCAAGAATATTTGATACTAAAAAACAATCAATAAAAAATTAATTATAAAAATTTAATTATTTTTTTAAATGATAAAAGCTTACAAAAGAATTAAAGTTTAGTTTGGTAAATAAAAAAATCGTATGCTTATATTTTTAGCTTTTAAAAATCAAGAATATTTTTAGAAGTATCTAAAAAGAATTTTTTAAAATTAATTTATAATTATTAAAATTTAAAAGTCTAATATAACATCATATTAAATGTAATTATTGATATTAATATCTATTAAAAATTATTTTTAATTTAATTTATAATTATAAGGTGAAAATTCACAAACATTTGTTTTAATATGAAGTTGCTAGTTAACAACGGGCGCGTCTAAAGCGAGCACAATAATTTTGTGCATATTGGATGTGCCATTTTCTACAAACCATTAGTTTTACTAGATAAAAATCAAAGAATGTTATAAAAAAAAGTATTGATAGACTTTATAAATATAGAACATATTAGTATATATGTAAATGAATACATTTTAGAGTATATAACTATATACTCAACTAGGTCGTCTCTGAGAAATTTTGCATCGGATATTTTGGTTTCCAAAAAATTTTTATTACATAGAGGTCCTTAAATTTTATAAAAATAAGACATATAGATCATTTTATCACACTTTTAAAGACTTATTTGTCAAAATAAAACAACATATTTGACTAAAATAAAAATTTATATATGCTATTTTTATAAAGTTCAGAACCTCAATGTAATAAAAAATTTTAGGGACAAAAACGTTCAATACAAAATTTTTCAAAAATCTATTTGAGTATATACACTATATTTTAATATATAATATTTTAAAAATGACACCCATAATTTTTTGCTTTAAAATAAATAAATATAAAGTATATAAACAAATCTAGTTTTATTTGTTAAGATTAATTATTATGCGGTATTAATTTTAATTTAATTATTTTATATTAATTAAAAATAATAGATTATTTGTTAAAAATAAAAAATATTAGAATAGTTAATTTTGTTAAAAATATATTATTATGCAATACAATATTTTTAATCCAAATATTTGTACCTGTTTTCTTTTTAGTTGACAGTTAACACCACCATTGGTGAGAAACAAGAATCTTTTGGTAATGTATACTTGGTGATTTAAATTTTAATATCGTTAATTAAGTGAGAGGCTAATAGTTATGTATACATCATACATGTCTATTTTTTCCATTAACCTCAAATTTGAGAGTTAATTACATCAAAAAAGAACTATAGTTCCAATTAAATTTATGTAAAATTATCTAATTGCTAGTTTATTTTCCTATGGCCATAGTGGTTACTCGTTATACCTCAAAATATTTTATTGTAAATATATTATATATGCAAGATCAGTGTTAGTAACATAAATCCAATATATATATATATATAAAAGATTATTATTATCATTGTATATTATACTAGTGTTAAACCCGTGCGATGCACAAATTTACATTTAAATTTGATATGGTTGGTAAATTAATATTTTATAATCATAAATTTATCGAGTTTGGTATAACACTATCATCGTCATTATTTAACATATGCTGTTTTATCTTTATTCAAATTAAAATACAAATAGAACAGTTTGAAGTCTATAGTATTCCTGAAAAAATAAGAACATATATAACTGTAATAGTAGCATATTAATTTTATACTAAACTTTATATCAAAATGCTAATGAAAATTTACCGATAACCTAGTATCTTACTAATCTCATTAGAAAAGCAATTGACATATGATATTGTACTCCCTGTTACACATTTCATCTCAAGTCTAAAAGTAGAGTTATAGATAAATTAGTTATATCTACAATAAATATTTGTACAAAAGTGTAAATCATAACATGTTATTAAAATGAAAATAATATTTTTCTTACCTAAATATTGTTAAAAACTTTTTTGAACACAACATTTGTTGTTGTCTTGTTGAAGACTTTGGATTGCCGTATTAGTCCAGAATTAGAACCTTGAGGCTACTGTGACTCTTAACTCTTGGCAAAGCAACATAAAGTTGTCCATGAATGAACACTAATTTTGCCAAGTAAAGCCCTACATGTGATAATGATTGACCCTGACTTTTGTTAATGGTCATTGCAAAACACACTGTTAATGAAAATTGTCTCTATTGGAACTTAAATGGCAATCCTAAATCTGAAGGGATCAACTTCATTCTTGGAATGTACACTTTGTCGCCAATATTTCTACCGGTCACTATAGTCACTCGAATTACGTTGTTGCCAAGTTTGTTAACTATTAACCTTGTCCCATTGCATAAACCTGAAGTCTGGTCTATGTTTCGCAGTATCATTACAGCGACTCATGGCTTCAAAGTCAATTTGTGATTGGGTAGTCCCGAACATTTGATGTCATTCAGGAACTCTGGTGTGAACCACTCATGTTGCACATCTTCATTCTCATCAACTTGACATGTTGTGTCAAAATTTAGATACTCCTTTTCCATCCCTGGAAAGATTGTCAAGACAAAATTGTTTACCTTCTCGACACTCTCAAGCGTGGGTGCAAGAATGTCCTATTCTGAAAATACCCGTAATCTGACATGTTTGGTAACAAATTTGGATATGTAAAGACTACCAAATGAGAGAGAGGGTCATCAGTAACTGTAATCAATAGATCATCTGAAATTTCAACTTCTGACTCATCACCAATAACAGAACCAATATTTTCATTTTCAACATCAAGTATCCAATTAGCAAATCTCTTCATTTCACTTTCAAGTTGATCTGAAGAAGACATTAGAAACCTCATGTTCGTATGTAGCTTTAGAACTTTACAGAATAACCACATATGGGATGAATTAATAGCTAATGACAATATATCGTGTCTACTCCTTTTCGAAATCATCGAAAGTATCTGTTTGAAATCACCTCCTAGAACAACAACCTTACCACCAAATAGTTGATGTGTCTTATGTTGATCGATAACTGAGATAAGATCCTTTAGCATCTAATCAAGTACTTCAAAGCACATTTTATTGAGCATTAGAGCTTCATCCCAAATTATTAAGCTACTTTGGATGAGTAGTTCAACCTTCAAACTGCCATGCTTGATGTTGCAAGTAGATTCATTAGTAATTGTAATGGGTAACCTATAATGAGCCGTTCTGTCACTAAGTAGGAGTAAAGACACAATTTCACTGGATGCGACATTTAAAACAATCTTTCCTCTAAACTAAATAGCAGAAAAAAGTCCATTCTAAATAAATGTCTTACCATACCCACCATACCCATAAACGAAGTAAAAACCACCAGAATCTGTAATGACAACATTGAGTATCTCTTCGAATACTAACCTTTACTCATGAGTCATCTTTTGTTCTGTATATAAGTTTGTATGAGTCAACTCATTTGTGTCATATGCGAACTCCTCCTCTATTAGCTTATTCTAAAAAAGGCGAACATCAGACATCTTAGAATATGACATTGATTGATGGTCTCTTAAAGATCTTCCATTACTATTGAGTATCTTCTTAATCTCAATAAGGCATAAATTTTTCAATTCCTCATCAGTTATGTTTAGTCCTAACAAAAGCACATGATGGTTTTATGAAATATTTAATAACTAATTCAATAATAAAATTATTAATATTATTAATAAAATAAAAGTAATAACAGAATATAATTTTGATATAAAAGAAAGACATAATAAAATACCTTGATTTTTCAATGTTTTTTTCCTTTCATATAGTATCTCGTCTGCTAATAATGTCCAAGTTACATTCCAAACATGCTCTGATTTGCTAATGCTATTAGATATCAGTAGCATCGTAAATAGTTTTCTCAATTGATGACCAAATGCAAGTTCAGCTACCTCATTAATAGCTGTAATGAATTCGCTATCATCACATAGTAATCTCATGAAATAGCAAGCATCTTGGAAGCTAGAATATGTAATTCCATTAACTATCGTAATAGACTCATATGTTGTGCAAACTCTCTAAACAGCTAAATAAATTCTCATATAGTAAATATCACTTATACCCGGTGGAACATAGTTTAACCTTCCGATAAAATACTCTTTTTTTGCGTGGATGTCATTCCCTTGCTTCTCTATCATAAACAAATTGATTTAGAAACTCGGCATATGTTAAAGTTTGACGTGCTTCAAATTTTTTGTTGGCCTCCATCCATGCTAATAACATCGTACATTTTCCTTTCTTTTCTTCCATAATTTTCTCAAAATTGTCATCATCTTTTAAAATGATATTTTACTCTCCAGACAAATAAAATGTTAATGTTAAATATAATTTTTTATAACAAAATAAACAAAAACTAATTACAATTTAAAAACTAACCACTCATAAAATAGTATCAAATTATATACATATTTTATATTTTTAAAATTTAAAAATTAACAATTAAATTAAAATTTCAAACACAATTTAAAAAAATTAATAATTAGTTAATTAATATTTTAAATTCATAAAAATCAAACAACATAAAAAATACTTTTTTTGTAAATTATGCTTATTATTTATATTTTTAATATTAACATGCCATTACAACTTAAAAATTAACCACTAATAATATAATATCAAACTATATATATTTTATATTTTTAAAATTTAAAAATTAATAATTAAGTTAAACTTTCAATCACAATTTTAAAAAATTAATAATTAATTAATTATTTTAAATTCATAAATATCAAACCACGTAAAGAATATTATTTTTTGTAAATTCTACTTATTATTTATATTTTAATATTAACATGCTAATAACATTTTACATAAAAAGATAGAAAAAATATCTCTTCAGTGATAACAAAGTTTTTTCAACAAATTGAAATTCTTTAAGCAAAAAAAAGTTTAATATTACAAAAATATTCATAACAAAATAAGTTGAAATAACAATTTAAAAAGATGATAATAAACTTTTAAATACATAAATTTACAATGAAGTCAATATCCAATTTTCTAGATTTACAAAAACAAATATATGATTATCCATCATCGACCTCTAATTCAATAATATTGTACTTGATAGACTTGTCATCCTTTTCAAAAGTTATTTCACTTCCAATTTTAACAAGATATCCAATAACATCTATAATTAATTAAAATAAAAAAAATTGTTGTCAATAAGTTTGTTAAGAAAAAAATACAATTGAAATTATCAATGATATAAATAAATTGATCAATGATTTATACTTTTTTCTAAAACAATAAACTTACCAACCAAATAGGTGTAATTAAACCCACGAGCATTAAGAGTGTCAAAACTCATAAAATTAAATCCATATTGTGGGATACTTGACGATTCTAAAAGTATGTGCATATAGGTATGTTGATTTAAATTAACTACATACTCACTATGTGTAGTCTTGAAGTTATCCATATTGAGCCCAACACCAAAAAAACTTATTTGATAAGATATTTATTCTCTTAATAAATTCATGAATCGAGACATAAGAACCTTATTAACTAAGGCATGTACTTTTTCTTCCTATAATTGATAAATAAAAATCAAAGAACAATTAAATGGGGATAAACAAACAAATTTAAAATATAAATAATATAAATTTAATATTATTTAAAAAATTGGAAGAAAACTCATGCCTTCATCAAGCCAAATCATCTCAATTGAGTATGGCAATAAGAATTTCCGTAACTTGGTAGTGTTCATAACCTTATCACTCGTATACATACACACAAAGTCTGTAGGATTGATCTGAAAAATTTTGTGAACATGAACCGCTATTAAAAAAATAAAAAAATTAAAAGGAGTAATCAATTATACTAAGTAAGAGAGGTATGATGCTATGTATCTCTATTTCATATTTTTATAGTTGACTTATAGTTAGAATTTTTTAAAATTTAATTAATTTTGATTTAAATTTAAAATATAAAATTATTATTGTTACACAAAAATTAATTAAATAATTATTAATTATTATTATTATTATGTAAAAATTACTAATTGAATAATTATTGATTATTATTGTTATTATGTGATTTAAATAGAACCATTTCGTTTTTTCCAAAAATTTTAGTGCCTTCTTTTGGAATATGCAGTAACAACCTAAGTAGATCATGCGTACATTAGATTTTAAAAATGTAAAAAGTAACAACTAAGCAGATAATTTAAAATTTAAAAAATAAAAACCTAAATAAAATAGTATAAGTAAATAATTTAAAAATAAAAAATAATTTAAACAAATAATAAGTTATAATTTATAAATAAAATTTGATAAAGCTCTAATGCTGACACCTAAGTAAATAATTTAAATAAGGGTAAAGTATACATTTTGTTCTTGAAGTTAGCTAAAAATTTTAAAAATATCCCTAAATTTTGATTTATTTTAATTTTATCCATCAAATTTTTGATTTGCATTAATTTTATCCTAATTACTAATTTTTTGATAATTAATATTTTTCTTTTTAAATATATCTCTCCCTTATACCTATCATCATCATCATCACAATCCTCTGTCTCTTCTTCTTTCTCTCTTTTCATCTCACCGTCATCTCCACCACCATCACTATTATTGAGCAACCACTGTCAACCTCTTCCTTCATCGTTGCCGGCCAAACTCCTCATTCTCCTTCTTTCTCCTTTCCCATCTCTGTTAAGCTCCATTCTTGATGACCACCACCCTTTTTCTTCTTCTTCGCGAAAACCCAATACCGTCGAAACCATCGCTCTTCCTCCTTATCTGTTAGCAAACCTAGCTTCCTATCTTTTCATTGTATGTATATATCCTGTATGCCCTAATCAACAATAATACTAATAAATTAGGTCCCTCTTGTATTTGACTGCAAATTGAGGCCTAATTGAAGATTCAAAGCTTTGTTATTACTACTGTGACTTTGTATTTGATGATTTGAAGAATCAAGAAAGTTGCAAGGCTTGAAGATGTTGTAAGCCCTATTATTATTATTATCTGTATTAGTATTAGAGAAATTAAATATGCAAGAATCTTGCTGTGGAGAAGCAGCAGCTTGATATGATGATGGTAGAGATGAATACCAATTACTATTTGATGCTTTTTCGACCAAAAAGTTTGAATCTTGATCATTGGGGTTGAAGCTAATTTGGGATTCTTCACAAACTGTAAAGTCAGAATAGAAGTTGTTGGAAGAAGGATCATAGAACCAAGGTGTATTAGTATTACTGTTGTTATGATTATGATTATGGTAAGAAAAATCATGATGATTTTTGTTTGGAAAATTGGGCGGTTGAAGATAGTAATTTATGGTGGCTTTCCTTGCTTGAAGCTGCAACATTTTTTTCTTCATCCTCTCTTTCTTGTGAACATTTTGGTGCCTACCAAGTGCATGTAAATTTGCAAATTTCTTCAAACATTATTGGCACTCAAACTTCTTCTCATTATTATTAGTGGTTGTGGTTCTTTGATCTTGTGCTGTGGTTTTGTCCCCTCATGAAAAAACTGGGTTAGATGATGAATTCACACTTTCATATGATCCTTCTGTAGTGTTAGGATCTTTCACATTGTTTGAAGGTGGATTTAGCTCAAATCCAAATAGCCTTAGCCTTTTCTCCACAGAATTATTGCCATTTTCACAATCCCATGCGAGAGAAAGATCACACACATCCCTTTCCATTTTTTTTCCTAAGCTGGGTTTGTTAACAGAGAAGGAGGAAGAGTGATGACTTCGACGGTGCTGGATTTTTGCGAAAAAGAAGAAAAATGGTGGTGGTCATCAAGATGGTGGTGATGGAAATGGAGAGTCGGAGAAGAAAGGAGAAAAAAGGAGAATGAGGGTTTGGCTGGCGATGATGAAGGAGGAGGTTGACGGTGGTTGCTCAATAATGATGATGGTGGTGGAGATGACGGTGAGGATGAAAAGAGAGAAAGAAGGATAGACAGAGAATTGGGATTATGATAGGTATAAGGGAGGGGTATATTTGGAAAGAAAAATATTAATTATAAAAAAATTAGTAATTAGGGTAAAATTGATGCAAATAAAAAATTTGATGGACAAAATTGAAACAAATTAAAATTTAAGGATATTTTTAAAATTTTTAATAAACTTTAAAAACAAAAAATATACTTTATCCTTTAAATAATTGATTGTATTGAGCAAGGAGTTATTGTATTATATATCTCTAATACATATTTTTATAGTGGACTCATAATTATGGTTTTCTGAAATCTAATTGACTTTGATTTCAATAAATAACTATTTAAGGCGCTTTTGAAATTTAGTTTTCACGATAAAAACCATTTAAACCAATAATAAAAGAGGAGTGTTAGGGCTTAGCAACTTTTGTGTTTTGTAACCATCAGTTGGCCATCAATAGTATTTTTAATGATGTGAGATTAAATCCAATGGAGTGGAATCATTCAATTTTCTTTTGATGGTTAAATACTGGCTAACTTTTTAAAGAATTGTTGGCCCCGAGACTTTTCCATATTAAAAAGTAAATACCTAATCACCTAAGAAAACGCTTTTAAAATTAATAAAGTAACAACCTAAGCAAACAATAATTTATAATTTATAAATATAATTTAAAAAAATTTTAGTGACGACACCTAAACAAATGAATTCTCAAACTCAACGTATGAGCGCCACATCAACAGATGAGCTCCTCATTTGTATTACTATAAAGATAAAGATAAAGATTAAGATAAATTAAATACCTAACAACCTGAGGTCACCAAAAAAAAATACCTAACAACCTGAGAAAGCGAAATTTAAAAGGTAACCACCTAAGCAAATAATAATTTATAATTTATAAATAAAATTAAAAAAATTTCTAAAAACGAGACATAAGCAAATAAATTCTCAAACTTAATGTATGAGCGCCACGTCAGCATAAGAAATTTTCATTAATAATTTATCATTTTTAAAAATTTCAAGTAACGACACCTAAGTAAATAATTAGTTTAATAAAATTAAAAACTAAATACCTAACAACTTAATAAAACATAATTTAAAATTTAAAAAGCAACCACCTAAGCAAATAATAATTTATGATTTACAATTTATAAATAAAATTCTAAAATTTTTTAAAGACGACATCTAAGCAAATAAATTTTCAAACTCAACGTATGAGTGCCACGTCAGCACAAGAGATTCCTATTAATAATTTACAATTTTTAAAGATTTTTAATGACGACACCTAAGTAAATAATTTGTTCAACAATATTAAAAACTAAATACCTAACAATCTAAGAAAGTGTAATTTAAAATTTAAAAAGTAACTACCTAAGAAAATAATAATTTATAATTTATAAATAAAATTCTAAAAAATTTTAAAGACGACGCCTAAGCAAATAAATTATCAAACTCAACGTATGAGCGCTACGTCAGCATAAGAGATTCCCATTAATAATTTATAATTTTTAAATATTTCCAGCGAAACCTAAGTAAATAATTAGTTTAACAAAATAAAAAACTAAATACCAAACAACCTAAGAAAGCGTAATTTAAAATTTAAAAAGTAACTACCTAAGTAAATAATAATTTATAATTTATAAATAAAATTTAAAAAATTTCTAAAGACGATACTTAAGCAAATAAATTCTCAAATTTAACGTATAAGCGCCATATCAGCATAAGAGATTCCCATTAATAATTTATAATTTTAAAAAATTTATAGTGACGACATCTAAGTAAATAATTAGTTCAACAAAATTAAAAACTAAATACCTAACAACTTAAGAAAGCATAATTTAAATTTAAAAAGTTACCACCTAAGCAAATAATAATTTATAATTTATAAATCTAGTTTTAAAAATTTCTAATGACGACACCTAAACAAATAATTTCTCAAACTCAATATATAAGCGCCACGTCAGCATGAGAGATCCCCATTTGTATTACTATAAAAATAAAGATAAAGATACATAAATAAATAAAATAAACAAATAAAAATAATCTATGAACAAATAAAAACATAGATAACTTTATTAAGATTAAGTACAGAAAAACGCATAATAATAAATTTATATATCTTTAAATAAAGAGATTAAAAATGAATAGCTTATAGCTAAAAAGAAAGAGAAAGAGTACTTTTATTGTGCAGAGACAATCTAAAAAATAACAATGTGAATTGAATAAAAAAAATTATAGATATAACAAATAAAAAAGTTTAAATTTAAAAATTAAAATTTTTAAGAAGTTACTTAATTAAGAATTCGTGTTAGAATTTCAAATTTTAAAATTTTAAATAGAGATTCATGATTATCAAATAGAAATTAGAATTAGAATTTGAAAATAAATATTATTTGTCGATAAAATATAAAACAAATATTTGTTTTAAAATATAAAACTTCTATATCAATTTTCTATTTGTTAAAACATTTCGAAGTTTAGTTTTCTGTATAAAATCTTATACATCTTAGCTAACAAAAATTTTTAAATGTAGAATATTTTTAAAATGTTATACTGTTTAAAAGGTTGCTAAAACATAGATAAAAATAATATATTTATTATCACGTAGATAAACTTAAATTAAAAGTTATTATCATGTTTAAATTATTATTATTATGCTCAATTCTTTGTTTCCATGTTAAAATTTTAGCGGCCAATTCTATTTGTTTCTCAATTTCAGCATACTATCTAAAAGGGCATTCTGCATAAGTAATAATGATTGTCAAATACCAACCATACAAAGATGATAATTTATATTAAAGAAATACTTTCATAAAAAATATAGACAATGCTATTACAATCTATTATAAACTAAAATTTAAAGATTCACTTAAAAAGTTAATATTACAATATTAAAATATTTTTTTCTTAAAAAATGTTTCAAACAAATTAATTTATACGCATTCAATTTATACGTATTTTATACGCATGTTATCTAAATTAATTTAAAATGAACCACTTATAAACGAATTATATTTTTATGAACTCGATTTGCAATTTTTTAAAAAGAATTGAATTAATTTGCCAAAAATTATATTTATAGAAAATAAAAGGTTTAAATATATAGCTAAAAAATTCAAAAAGAATTGATTATCCATCGTTGATTTTCAATTCAATAACATTGTATTTGATAGATTTGTGATCCTTTTTAAGAGTTTTTTTCACTTTCAATTTCAGTAAGATATTTAATAATATCCAAAATGAGTAATTCTCCACGTACAAGTGATTTTTCATATAAGTCATACAAGTCATTTATAAACACGCCGTTTCACGTTTTTTTTTTTTGTTCTTCTTCTTCTTCTTCTTCTTCTTCTTCTTTCTCTGTGTCTCTTTTTCTTCTCTTCCTCCCTCTTTTTTTATTGAAATTTCTTCTCCTTTTTTCGTTTTCTCTTTCTCCTTCATCAAAATCAACAGAAAAAACGAAGAAACATTATTCAAGGTACGTTTCTTGCCTTCTCTTTCTCCTTCTTCTTCTTCTTGCTACACGTTCTTCTTCCTCTTCCTGTTCTTCTTCTTCATTTACGTGCTTTTCTCTTTGTTTTCTTTCTTCGTTATTCTCGGTTTCCATTGTTTTTTGACATCAAGCTCTGAAATCGTTTTTGAAGAAGAAGAAGCAGCAGCAGAAGATGAGGAGAAAAAAGAGAAAGAGCTCTGAATTATGCATAAGGTGTACTTCAACGAATTTTGGGTGTATTTCTTAAATTCTTTGGGTGTATTTTTGTAATCCTTTGGGTGTATTTCTATAATTCTTTGGGTGTATTGATTTCAAGAAGAAATATACTGTCTCTCCCTATATTGGGTGTATTTCTTAAATCCTTTGAGTGTATTTCTGTAATCGTTTGGTTTATTTCTGTAACTGTTTGGGTGTATTTCTGTAATCCTTTGGATGTATTTCTATAATCGTTTGGGTATATTTTTGTAATCGTTCGGGTGTATTTCTGAAGTTCCATCATCTTCAAAACAATTTCAAAGCTTGATTTCAGAAACTATGAAAATCGAAAAAAACAGAAGGAGATCGAAGGCAAAGAGAGAACACTTTTCCATACAAATCATACAAGTCATTTATATTCACGCTTCTTCTTCTTCTTCTTCTTCTGTAACGCGCGTGTTTCTGTAACGCGCGTGTTAGGCCCAACTTGTAAGACTTGTAAACAAAAATGACTTGTATGTGTAGCACTCCTCAAACTCACACAAAACTAAATTCATATTGTGGGATACTTGATGATTCTAAAGTCTATGCACATTAGTATGTTAATTTAAATTCACCATGTGTAGTCTTAAAGTTACCCATATTGTATCCAACACTAAAATATGTGATTTGATACTCCATTCCTTCTGTAAGCAAATTCATGAATCAAGACACAAGAATCTTCTTAACTGAAGCATGTATTTTTTCTATCTAGAATTGACAAACAAAAATAAAAGAATAATTAAAATGAGGTAAATAAACATATTTGAAATATCAATAATATAAATTTAATATTATTTAAAAAAGTGGTAGAAATCTCACATCTTCATCGAGTCAAACTATCTCAATTGGTGTTCATAACTTTATCGCTCGTATGTACACACAAAATTTAAAAGGAGTAATTAATTGTACTAAGTAAGGGAAGTGTGGTGCTATGGATATCTAATTCGTACTTTTATAGTTTAGTCATAGCTAAAATTTTCTGAAACCTAATTGATTTGAATTTGAATTTAAAATAAAAATTCTGACAACTAACTAAAAAATGATATGATGTAAACAAAATTATTACCGTTACATGAAAACTAATTGAATAATTATTAATTATTATTGTCACTAGCTTAGGAATAAATTTAAATTAATTCGAGTTGACTCATACAATAATTAGGTAAACTTATTTGCTTAGGGATAAATATAAATTAGTTTTTTCAAAATTTTAATTTAATTTTAATTTATGAGCAGATAACTTAAAATAAAAAAGTAACAACTTAAATAAAAAATAATAATTTATAATTTAAAAGAGTAATTTATAAATAACTTAAATTAAAAAAGTAACAACCTAAACAAATAATAATTTATAATTTATAAGTAAGATTTAAAAATTCAAAAGAGTAATATGTAAATAACTTAAAATTAAAAAGTAACAACCTAAGTAAATAACTTAAAATTTAAAAAATAACAACCTAAGTAAATAATAATTTATAATTTTTAAAAATTTCCTGTGACGATACCTAAATAAATATTTAGTTCAACAATATTAAAAACTAAATACCTAACAACCTAAGCAAGCGTAATTTAAAATTTAAAAAGTAACAACCTAAACAAATAATAATTTATAATTTATAAATAAGATTTCTAATGGCGACACTTAAACAAATAAATTCTCAAACTCAATGTATGAGCACCACGTTATCATAAGAGCTTTCTATTTATATTATTTTAAAGATAAAGATACATGAGATCAATGCTAGAGATTTTCGTTTCTAACTTGAGTCTACAAGCTAAGTATAAATATTTTTTTAAATAAAATATATATTACGAATATTCGGATAAAAAAATTATTATATAGTAATATATTGTTAGGAAAATTAACTATTACAATATTTTTAATTTTTCAATGAATAATCTGTTATATTTTAGTAATATAAAATAATTCAATTACTTTATATTTTATAATTAAAAATAATACTACATAATAATTAATTTTAATAAGTAAAAAATATTTTTACATATATTTATATGTTTTATATTTTTTATTTTTAAAATATTATATATTAAAATATATTTTATTGATATATACACTAATATATTCTGTATTTATAAAGTCTATTAATATTATCCTTTTATAATATTTTTTAATTTTTATTTTGTAAAATCTAATGGTTCATAAAAAATGGCATATCTAATGCGTGCAAAATATTATACTCGTTTTATATATATTCCGACGAGAATTATTAAATAATAAAATTTAATATATTTAACTAAATTGTTATTCAATTATTTTTAACTATTGACTTTATAATTGTACGTGAGTTTTTATGGTAATTATAAATACTATAATTTTTAGATCATTAAATTTTTTTTTGATAAATTACGTATTAAGAGTAGAAGGTTTACTAAAACAAATTTTATGTTTTAAAAAATTCATACACCTATATTAATTAACACTTCCACAAATCTGATTCTCTAAGAGAAAAAAATCCTATTGGTCCACAACTTGTAAGGAAGTGGGAACAAATGAAATAGAGGGAAGGAAGCCACCAAATATTTGGGTAAGATGGATGTGCCTGCAACTATACTTAGATTTTAGAGTACTAAAGTTGTATTTGCTTACAAATCAACTAAAGATGGAGTACTACACTTATATATGGAGTACTTTCTATGGAATTTGGATCCAATTATCTTTTATTATTCAAATTTAATCTTTTCCAATTTTTTATTTTGGATAAAACAAAAAAACATAACTAAAACTTAATTAATAGTTTTTTTTTTAAAGAAAGAGCTCAACACACATGTGGAGCATAGAATACAAAACAAAATAAAGCAGTTGTACAACTCCTATGTCATCTCCGGCATTGCCATCAACAACATAAATTATTCACAACACCATTCTCTGGCATATGAAAAGGATTGATCCACGCAATCTGTAACCCCTTTTTCCTTATTATGAAAAATGACATCATTTCTGCGTAACCATATACTCCAAATCACTGAGAAGAAGCAAACTATCCAATATCTGCGCACCTCTTCCCTCATTCGGACAGCTCTCCAACTCTGAAATTGCTGTTTCACAGTACCGGGCATAATCCACTCTTGTCCAAATGCTGATATCCAAGCACACCACACCTGCCAAGAGTACTCACAAGTAATAAACAGATGTTGTATATTTTCATCATCTTTCTTACACAGCATGCACATAGTATCATTCTGTTGTAGGACACCCAGTCGACTAAGTCGATCCTTTGTATTGACTCGGCCCACCAAAACAAACCAGGAGAATAGTTCCACTCGTGGCGGGACTAGGCCTTTCCAAATGTCTTTTGTGAACTTGTAGTTTAGAAGCTCCTCGTCCATAGTCTCTTCCTGCAAAACCTGCACAAATGAGTTAGTTGTATAAACGCCTTCCTTGTGAAACCTCCACACCACTCTATCTTGCACATCTGCTATCAATCTAACAGATTGCAGGACAAGTAGCAGCTGGTCCAGTACATTCGTCTCCCATTGTCGTAGCTCTCTTCTCCATTGGAAGTGCCACACCCACTCTATCCCATCCCAGAATCCACAATCCCCAATAACTGATCCTTTTTTGTTTGAAATCAAGAAGAGTCTCGGAAAGTTGTCTTTCAGCTTTCCCACTTGGAGCCATTTATCTTCCCAAAATCTGGTAGTCCTACCATCTCCTACTTCCATAGCAAGCCCATCAATCATCTTCTGCCTGACATGTTGTTCCTTTATTTGCACTTGACATATGTCTCTCCATGGTCCTCCCCTCTTTGGCAATATCTGAGTGGACAGCAGGTGATTTGGGTTCAAACTATTGCAAGAGCATACAATCCTCTTCCATAGGGGACAATCCTCCTTCGAGAATCGCCACCACCATTTAAACAATAAAGCCGTATTCCGAACCACCGCATCACCCACCCCCAATCCTCCTAACTTCTTTGGTGCCTGAACCATCTCCCATTTCACTAGTGCCATACCAGGTCGCCCATCATCCTTTCCCCAAAAGAATTTCCTCTGTAGTGAGATAATTCTCCGTGCAACCACGTTTGGCATCTTGTACAAACTCAGGTAATAAATAGGCAAGCTGTTGATAACTGACTTAATGAGTACTACCTTTCCAGCCTTGCTAAGAACCTTTGCCTTCCACAAGCTGAGCTTCTCTTCCACCTTTTCTATCACCGGCTTCCACGTTTTTACTAACCTCGGATTCGCACCTAAACTAATCCCAAGGTACCGAACCGGCAATGCTGTCTCCTGACATCCTAGAATCTGACACATGTGGCTGACCCATTCCTGGCTGCAGTTAACTGGTATCAAGTTAGACTTCTCGAAGTTGATGCTCAACCCAGACATCATTTCAAAACACCTCAATAGCCTCTTATAGTTCCTTATAGTTTCCTCTTCTGGCGGACAGAATAAAATAGTGTCATCAGCAAACTGTAGGTGTGATAGCTCTATTTTATCCCTACCAACTAACAGAGGAGATATCCGATTGTTCCTAACCGCCTCCCCAATCATCCTGTTCAGCACGTCCACCACCAGTACAAACAAACATGGCGATAAAGGGTCTCCTTGACGTAGTCCCCTCTCGATTTTGAGCGGTTTCGACGGTGATCCATTAATTAGAATAGATACTGATGTCGATGTAACACACTCCCTCACCCATGTCCTCCATGTTCTTCCGAAGCCCATCTTCTCAAGTACAATGTCAACAAAGCCCCATTTTACTCTGTCATATGCTTTTTAGAAGTCCAGTTTAATAATCGCTGACGCCTTTCTCTTCAGTTTTAACCATTGCACAGTTTCGCATGCTATTAGAGCTCCATCATGTATCTTCCTCCCCTTTACAAAGGCACTCTGGGATTCCCCAACTAAACCTGGCATTACACCCCTCATTCTCCTTGACAATATTTTAGAAATAACTTTGTAGACACACCCAACTATACTGATAGGTCTCAGGTCTTTTATCTCCTTAGCCCCAACAAATTTCGGAACCAACGCTACCCACGTGACATTAGCGTCTGTTGGCAAGCTTGCAGTCTCAAAGAAATTCAACACGGCCGCAGTGAACTCCCTTCCAATCTCATCCCAACACTTTTTTATAAAATTCATATTATAACTGTCACTCCCCGGCGCCTTAGAAGATTCACAGTCCCATACTGCCTCTTTCACTTCTTCTACTGATGGAAGCGCCTCCAAGGCTTCTGCTTCCTCCTTCTCCAGACGATTAACCAATCCATCCCTAAAAGTCACCTTTGGGGACGCTTCCTGGTGGTACAGCTGCTTATAAAAGTCCCGGATAGCAATCTTGATTCTTGCTTGATTCCTCACTAGCCTCCCATTGATCACCAAAGCCTCAATCCGGTTATTTCTTCTCCTCGCCGAGGCAATATTATGGAAGTACCTTGTGTTTCTATCCATCTCAGTAGCATATCTAGATCTTGACATTTGCTTCCAGTACATATCCTGCCTTACATACCACTTCTCACAGCACCTCACTAAGGCCCTCCTCCTTGCCTCTATTGTATTATCGTATCTTCCACTACTAACCATATCATCCGCCTTGCGTATTTCTTCCTCAAACCTCTTTATCCGCTCAGTCATATCCCCAAAATGCCGCTTATGCCATAAGCGTAGAGGTTCTGACAGTGCTTTCATCTTTTCCAGGAATTGTACATTGCCTAGTCCCCTCCATTCCTCCTTCACCATTCTCAAGAAACCTTCATGCGTGAACCAGGAGTCCAGACTACGGAACGGTCTTGGACCATCAAACCTTCTGATGTCTTCCATGATCAATGGGCAGTGATCAGATAAACCTCTAAACCCGCTTCTCAAACGCATCTCCGGGTACTTATCAAGCCACTCTACAGAAACCAAGCTCCTGTCAATACGGCTGCACGACTTTCTCCTAAACCATGTATACTTACAATCATTAAGTTCCAAATCTACCAGCTCCATATCATTTACCCATGTTCTAAATTCTGTCGCGGACGCTGGTAAAGTAGCAGCTCCTTTCCTTTCCTCCAAGAGCAAAATTTCATTAAAGTCCCCTAGAAAACAAATCGGTACCTGACACAATCCTGCAATATAACTTAGCTCCTCCCACATAGAGATTTTCTCAGCTCTCTCATGTGGTCCATACACCAAACAGATAGCACAATGAAAATTATCTTTTACTACAACTCCTTCTAAACATAACCATCTATTTCCTTTATAACAATTATACAGTTTAAAGGCTGGTTCATTCCATATTAGCAACAGTCCACCAGAAGACCCACTGGAACCTACGAACTCCCAACATGCTCTGTCACTTCCCCAGATATGAGCAACATCAAATTTAGTCATGACCTCCTTCTTTGTTTCTATCAGACCCAACATTTCTAGCCTAAATTTATTTTTAAAATTCTTTAACATACTAGCTTTTGCAGTACCTCCCAACCCCCTTATATTCCAAGAACTAAAAATCATTTTGCCAAGACATTACACACCTGTTTACGATTTTTTGGCCGGCTTCTTCGAGCTTTTTCTTTTTGCTTGGCCTGTCGTCGTTTCAACGCCATGATTTCGTTCTGCTCCTGCAAGATTGCCATGATATCTTCTTCATCACTGCACTGCGCACCTGACTCTACAGCTAATTTCCATGCCTCTTTGTTCTCTGCCATCTCTTCATCCCAAGTAAGTTTGTGCTCTTTGCTGTCTAACATTCCCGCCTCTGAACCAGAATCTGCGTCATTCTCATGTTCTTCTTCTCGTCCTTTACCTTTACTCTCAGCCGTAACATCCACCAAGAATTCCCCTTCCTCCAATCTGGAACCTATATCTCCTCTAAACTGGCTTTTCACCTCTGGATCGTTGCTTCGGGGTTTGACAGCATCAATTCTGTTTCCCCCATTTCGTGCTGTTCTCGTCCTTGGGGCAGCTTCAGGTGCTGCGTTCAACTCCACTTCCTTCCCCTTCAGTCGCCGGTCACTGCTGGCATAGGTAACCTCCTCGATAGTGGGCCTCTCTACACCAGTCCACCGGTCCTCCTTCTCCCGCGATTCGGCCTCCTGGTCGCCGCTTCTCCTTCGCCCGCTTTCATCTGCCATTCCCGATTTCCCCGCCGCACCCTCCATATCACCAGCAACACTGCGCAGAACTGTTGGCTTCCTCCCATGCCCGGTCGGTCTTTCACTCAGCTCACTTGTCTCCGACACGCTGTGTTGTCCAGCGTCGCTCCTGTTCGGCCAGCCTGCATCTTCTCCCAGCTGCGCCGTGCTTACCGTAGGTATCCTCGTGGATTTCTCTTCGTTTCGGGCAAGCATTGCAACCGGGTCAGACCCAGCCCGTTTTGGATACCCGCCCGCTGGCCCGCATCTGCTGTCCATCACCATCAGCCCATCATCTTGTCTCTTCTCATCCATAGTGGGCCTCCTTTTGTCCAGCCCTTTTTCTTTTCTTCCAGATCTGTTGTCAATCACCATCAGCCCATCATCTTGTCTCTTCTTAGCTATATTGGGCCTTCTTTCTTCCAGCCCATTATCCTTTCTTACATTTTCAAACTTATGGCACTCATAACCTTCATAATAATTGGAAACCATTTCTTTCGAATCCTTACTTTCACACGATCCCTTAGAATCCGCCCGCCCATTTAATTCTCCTTGATTTCCGTTTATAGATAATCTGTTTGAAATTTTGTAATGCCATTCGTTTAAAATGATACTTGAATTTACCACCCTGTCCCTACCCTGTTTGTCGTTCCTATTGTCAACCGTTGTCTGCACTACCGCCGGATCCCATGCCACCACCATTGGTTCACGCTGTATGTCTTCTTCATTTGTCATGTGTCGAACACTTGCCTCCTCTTTTCCTTTCCGAAAGCACTCCTCCCGATACACCTCTCCACCCACTTCTCGTACAAGGACGTCAAATTCACTTGTTCCTATTGTAACATGAATCCATTCATTGATCATATCAAAGGTGCATGTATCGATGAGGACTCTACCCGCACTGAAGGAAATACCCGATTCCGTCAGTTTATCACATTTCACTACTTCTCCCCATTGCTCTCCTATTTTATGAAAAGTGTTTCTTGACCATGCATGTATTGGGACTCCATAACATTCTAGCCATACCCTTCTCGACTCGCTTTTCTCGGTCTCATCCCATCTCCATACTATATAGAACATTTTTAATAATTCGTTCATTCGAAATGTGTAAGCTTCTTCATCTCTAAGCACCGAATTGAACGTTATCATTGCTTTATATGCCCCCAATTCCCTTACCTGTGTCACACCGGGCCAATCCCTATGAATCTTCTGCTGTAGTGAATTAAAATCAATCGCCTTCTTTGTGCCGCCTACAATACTTCTCTGTAACCAAACCACATTCTCACTCGATATCGGCACTTCTATCTTCTTTGTCCATCCATTACTACTTTGACCTTTTATGGGTTCATCTGATATCTGTCTCACCATTTTACCATCAACCACTCCCACCCTATGTACCCGTGTATTGTGGCTTCCAGCATCATTTCTGGTGATCACTTTCAGTCGGTTCTCAGTCGTATTTTGCACCGTAGCTCCTCTTCTATATTTCGCTTCTCCTACAAACAGCTTTCGTCCTCTCACCACCATGCTGTTCATGTCTGCAATAGCCTTCAAAGCTCCTCCCTTTGTGGTGTACCGTATAAAGGCAAACAGATATATCTGGCCATTTTTATTCTTACGCGACAGATATATGTCGATGATTCTCCCTGTTCATTTGAACATATCGAACAGTTCTCTTCTTGATATGTCTTCCGGCAGATTGTCGACAAAGACGGAGAAGGAATCAAGCTCCAAGCGTTGATACTCTTCTTTGTTCCAAACCCTAGGATCTTTACCCCCCGTGTGTTTTCCCACCTCCCAGACTCTCGAATCCTTTCTCTCTCATCCTCTCTCTCTCAAAGTTAATATAATTTAAAATGAGATATTTTAATATTAATAAGCAAAATATTGTATATTAATACTATAGTTATTATTATAAGTTTATAACTTTACTTTGTGATTTTAGAATTACTACACCTATAACTTCTTTTCAACTCAATATATAAATTTATTTTTTAATACGGGTGGCAAGCCAGTTGAAATTCGTCGGGTTAGCCCGTATAATTCATCATAAAAAATAGGTTGAAATGAAAATTTAAAACTGCCATAATTAAAAAATTTGCCTATTTCACGGGTTTGAGCCGCTTCTCCAGCGGGCTCATTATTTTTTATAATTGAAGATAATAATTGAAAATGTTCTAAATTATAATTTAGATTATATTCTATGTTTAATTGATTAAAAATTTAAAGAATATTTAATTATATGTTTTAGACAATGTTTATTTTATTTTTACAGTATTAATTTTATTATTTTATTTTGAAAAATTAATTGATGATAATGTTTATTATTATATATTTAAAATTATAAAAATTTTAATATTTAAAAATTATAAATTTATTAAAATAATTATAAAATTATACATGGAAGAATGAACTTTTAACTAGACAGGACAACACAAGTGAGCTCATTTGTTATCCCTATCTTTTAGCAATAACTGCATTTTTAAATAAAAAATTGAATTTTATTCGATGGGGTTACTAGGTTGGAACTCATATTTTATATAATAAATAGATATGAGTTAATAGTCAATTTCGTCCCTGAAAGATACCTCGAACTCCATTTTCGTCCTTGAAAGTCAAAATTAATCAAAATCGTCCTCCAAAGATACCTTACCTGATCACGTTCGTCCTTCCGTCATCTTCCTAGCTGAGTTGGCAAACGTCCGCTGACGTAGACCGTTAACTGCCAAGGTGGTAAATGCCAGGCTGTAGCATGTTGTTGATGACAAGATAACTCTTGTTTAAGACGTCAAATTAGTCCCTGGAACCCTAATCCCAATTTGAATGATAAATACATCGCCGTGAACACATGCATCACACGACAGATAAGCCAGCCCCTTTGCCACATCCAAGATTATGCTCTTCCTTTGAGGCCAAGTCAGCGATTTCTTCAACGTTTGCTGCTCACTCACTAGAAACAGATGGTCTTCAAGGTTTTCATTCGGCATGTAATCATAAACCAAAAACCTCTGGCTTCCCCTGCATTAAATTTTTCATCATCATCATCCACTACACAACAGCCTCGAAGAGGCACCAGATTCCGGTGCTTCAGGTTGCTAATAATCTCCACCTCATTACAAAACTCCACATCCCCTTGAAAATCATATTCCAAGATCCTCTTAACCGCCACGACTAAACCATCGGACAAAACCCCCTTGAAAACAAGCCCAAATTCGTCCCTGCCAATGAAATTCTTGGTTGAGAATTGCATCATCGTTAAGCTTCTTCCTATCATACCAAACATAAACCCCTAACAAACAAGACATAACTAACAAAGCAACACCAGCACCAATTAACCCAAAAACCAAACCCTGGTGACTTTTTCCACCAGAACCACCACCCTGTGTGTAAAGTGACATACCAAAGATGCAACTCATGGCACCATTGCTTTCAGGTCCATACTGATTCACAAACACAGCAGCATATAGAATAGTAAATTTGAAACAATTTTCAGAGTGAGAAGCATTACCATCAATGAAGACAAGTTTATGCTGCACCTGAAACCCTGCAGTAAGACACACATCACATAGCGAAAGATCAGTGAGGTCTTGTTTGCAACTAGTATCAAAAGGCGTGATTTGACCAAGCTTCTTGTCCCAATCTTTTAGTTAGGGTTTCAATTCCTGCGCAGACGTTTCGGGACATGACGAACTGGTGAAGGTCAAAGCACAAGTCAACGAGGTTGTTTTGGAGAGACAGGGAATTGAGCTGAGACTGGAGATCATGGACGCATGAGGTTGAGGTTTCAAGGTTTGGGAGGTTGAAATTTGTAGTTGCTTTAAGGTACTGTGCGAACCCTATTCCGATTAGAGATAAGAGCGAGATGCAACAGTTGCTCAAGTTTGATAATAAAGAGTGGAAATTCTCACATGTTGAAGGGTTTCATGGAACTCTCTTAACATAGCTGAAGTCGATGGGGCATGTTGAAGGAGAAGAAGGAGAAGGTGAAGGTGAAAGTGCTGCCATGGTGAACGTTTGAATCTCTCCTCTGAAGAGAAAACGGCGACGTTTCAACCCTAGGAGCGCTTTCTATCAAAACGACGTCGTTTTTGTTCTCTGCCACCTTGGCAGTTAACGGCCCACGTCAGCGAACGTTTGCCAACTCAGCTAGGGAGATGACGGAAGGACGAACGTGATCAGGTAAGGTATCTTTGGAGGACGATTTTGATTAATTTTGACTTTTGGGGACGAAAATGGAGATCGAGGTATCTTTTAGGGACGAAATTGACTATTAACTCAAATAGATATATTTTTACTCATACTCATCTTTAGTATGTAATTATGATCATATATATCATGTTATATATAGAAAAAAAATTTACAATTAATAAGTCTGGGTATAAAAATATATATTTGTTATATAATATTTTTTATATTATTATAAATAAATTTAATTATTATTGTAATTTTTTTATTATTCTATTATAATAAATTTAATTATTTTAGTAATTAATTATTTAATTAAAAGTTATATGAATTAATTATATATTTTATTTTTGGCAAAACTTAAAATATGAAAAGAGGTTCGGATAAAAATATAAAAAATAAGTATTTTACGTCTAAAATATGTCCCATATATATATATATATATATGGCAGAAATATTAGGTACCAGACAAATGACACGGCAAATATAGAGATAAAAAATTAGAAATTTGTATAAAATATGAAAACAATTAAATAATTTTCTTTGAGAATTATAACTTTTCTCTATCATAAGGAGACTACAATAACACTCTTTCTTCACAAAAGGAGAACACTCTTCTTTCTATCATATATAGGAGAAAACTACTCAAAGAAATATTATGTTATTCTATCTGGATGACTTGATTGAAATGAATTAAAGAAAAACTCAATTTATAGGTGAGTCTCTTCACTATGAGCCATCCGTCAATTAGAGGTATATAATTCTTCTCTTTTTCAACCATTAAAATCCTAAGGTTATAAACTAAGATTGTTTATTACCTTTCATTTTATTTAGTTATTATTTATTTATTTATTTTCTAAAATTAGCTTTACTAATTTTTACAATCTCCCACTTAAAGCTAATTTTGATAAATTTTCAAATTTCATGTTGCTCATGTATTCCATAGGCCGTATGAGGATTTACACCATTCAAACTTTTCTGTGTTGATTGGTTTTATCATGGCATCTGCTAGGTTATCTTTAGTGTGAATCTTCTGCATATCAACACTTCCTTCTTCTACTACTTCCCGAACAAAGTGATATTGTACTCCAATGTGTTTTGTTCTTGAATGAAAGGCAGGATTCTTTGCAATGTGTAAGGCACTCTAACTGTCACAATACACAGAAATCTTCTGTTGTTTGTGCCCGAGTTCTTCTATCAACCTTTGGATCCAAATAGCTTCCTTGCATGCTTGTGTAGCTGCCATATATTCAGCTTCTGTAGTAGATAAAGCTACAACAGTCTGTAATTTAGATAGCCAGCTCACAGCTCCTCCTGCAAGTATAAACACATAGCCTGTAGTAGATTTTCGTTTATCAAGATCACCTGCAAAGTCTGAGTCGACATATCCATTGACAATGAATTCCGATCCTCCAAAACATAATGCAACATTCGAGGTTCTTTTTATTATCTCAAGATCCTCTTAACAACATTCCAATGCCCTTTACCTGGATCTGCCATAAATCGACTTACCACTGCAACTGCTTGAGCAATATCTGGCCTTGTACAGATCATGGCATACATAAGGCTTCCCACTGCTGATGCATACGGCACTCGAGACATTTCCATCCTCTCTGCTTCACTACTAAGGCACATACTTGAGGATAATTTAAAATTCATAGGAAGTGGGGTTGAAATTGGCTTACATTCTTGCATGTTGAAGCGTTGTAAGATCTTCTTCAAATAATTATTTTGCGATAGCCAAATCTTCCTATCTTTTTTGTCTCGGTGAATTTGCATCCTTAAAATCTTGTTTGCTGATCCCAAGTCTTTCATATCAAACTCCCTAGCTAACTGTGCCTTCAATTCTTAGATTTGATCTTTGTTGGGACCTACCACCAACATGTCATCCACATACAACAGCATAATGATAAAATCATTATCACCAGACCTCTTGTAATAAGTACAATGATCTGAACTAAGTCTGTTGTATCCAAGACTAATAATGAAAGAATCAAATCTCTTGTACCAACACCTTGGCGCCTGCTTTAAACCGTACAGAGATTTAGTTAACCTGCAAACCAAGTTTTCTTTTTCTTTTTCTTCAAAACCTTCTGGTTGGAGCATATATATCTCTTCTTCAAGTTCTCCATGAAGAAAAGCAGTCTTTACATCTAATTGCTCTAGATGTAAATCAAATGTAGCACACATAGCCAAAATTACTCTAATAGTAGTTAGTCTCACCACTGGAGAAAATATTTCATTGAAGTAAGTCAACACCTTCTTTCTGAGCATATCCCTTGACAACCAATCTTGCACGATATCATTCCACCTGACCATTACTATCTCATTTGATCTTGTAAACCTATTTGTTACCAATGGCTTTCCGACCTGCTGGAAGTTCAACAAGTTTTCAGGTATGGTTCCTATGTAATGCCTCAATTTCTTCTTGCATTGATGTCATCCACATAGAAGCGTATGGATTGCGCATAGCCTCCATAAAAGTTGTTGTCTCTCCATCTTCTGTCAAAAGACAATATGCATCATGGTTTGTCAAAACATAATTTGAGTGCCATGATGGTGTTCTTCTTTGTCAAGTGGATCAACGAACTTCTATGTCATTAGCCTCTGCTTCTTGTTCTTCATGCTGTGGTTTTGCTTCAGAAAGATCACCTTTTCTGCATTTTTCATCTATTTGAACAGTGGTTATCTCTTTAACAGTGCTGTCATTTTTTTGTTCTTTTTGCAATTCATCTTCTGCAAATATCACATCTCTACTGACAACTACCTTACGGACAGTGGGATCCCACAGGCGATATCCCTTAACTCCGTCAGCATAACCCAAGAATATACATTTTCTAGACTTTGGGTCTAGCTTTGTTCTTTCTTGGGAATTGTACATCACGTACACAGGACAACCAAATATATGTAAAGAAGAATAATTAGGTGGCTTACCTTGCCACATCTCCATTGGTGTCTTTAACCCAATTGCAGTTGATGGTGACCGATTTATCACATAACAGACAGTTTTAACAGCTTCTGCCCAAAAAGACTTGGCTAAACCTGCAGTTTGTAACATAACTCGTGCTCTTTCTAAGAGAGTCCTATTCATTCGCTCTGCTACACCATTTTGTTGAGGCATATATGCAACTGTGAATTGTCGTTGAATACCAGTTTGCTTGCAAAATGTTAGAAAATCACCATCAACATATTCTCCTCCATTATCTGTCCTTAAACACTTGATCTTCTTTCCAGATTCAAGTTCTAACTTTGCTTTGAACTCTTTGAACATCGCAAACATGTCTGACTTCTTCTTGATCGGGTACACCCATAGCCTCCTAGAGTAATCATCAATAAATGATACAAGATATTTTGCTCCTTCTAGGGACATCTCCGACGATTCCCACACATCAGAATGAATCAACAACAATATGTGCTTGCTCCGAGCAGTTGATCTACCAAACGTCAATCTATGTTGTTTGCTTGTAACGCAGTACTTACAAAACGGTAAGTTTACCGATTTGAACCCGGGAATGAGATTACGTTCTACAAGAATCTTCAAGCCTCGTTCTGACATGTGGCCTAGTTTGCAATGCCATATCATCGTCATTGCTTCTTGGCTTGTTGAAGCAACTGATGCCTCTGCCTCTTGCAAAGTTTCTCCCACAAGCATGTATAGATTTGCTGCAATCTTTTCTGATTTTATTACTACAAGAGCTCCTTTAACAACTTTCAAGATCCCACCTTCAATATGGGTCTTACAACCAAGTTCATCCAATTGCCCAATCGACAACAAATTCTTCTTCAAGCCTTTCACATGTCTTACCCCTTGGAGTGAACGAATAGAACCATCAAACATTTTTATTTTGACAGTACCCATTCCAACAATTTCTAAGGCATGATTGTTTCCCATAAACACCGATCCTTCCAAGACAGGTTCATATGTACAAAACCAATCACGATAAAGAGTCATGTGCCATGTTGCTCCTGAATCAACAATCCAAACATCAGTGAGCTGTTTGCTACCTTTAGAACTAATTGTTGCTTTGCCATACAGGATTTCTCCATCATCAGAGGTGCTCACAACACATCCTTGAGAACTTGATCCTTCTGAAACCTTCTCTATACTCTTCTTATTCCAACAATCTTTCTTGAAGTGCCATTTCTTACCATAATTGTAGCATTTGACCTGCTTCTTACTTTGTGACTTTGGTCTACTTTGACTCCCACTGGAACCACGCTCCATTGATCTTCCTCTTGTCATCAACAAAGCCTCTGCTTGTTTTGAGTTCTCTAATCTATCTTCCTTATTTTTTCTCCTAGATTCTTCTTCAAGAACCGCAGCAGCCATGTCATCAAAAGAAAGATAATCAGTCAAAACATTATTAGTTAAGTTAATGATAAGCTGATCATATGAATCTGATAGACTTTGAAGTAAGAGCTTTGCACATTTATTTTCTGCTATGGTATATTCTAACGATGAGAGTTGGAAAAATAGCGTATTTAGATTGTTGATGTGATCTGTTGCCGACGTCGACTCACTCATTCGAAGAGTATAAAGTCTTTTCTTCAAGAATATCTTGTTGTGAAGTGACTTTACTTCATATAATTTGGTGAGAGCATCCCAAATTTCCTTTGCTGTCTTTTTCTCTACTGCACTTGATAAAACTGAATCAACTAGTGCCAAGTATAAGTTTGCAACAACATTGTTGTCCATCTCCTTCTATTTTTCATCTATAATTCCAGTGGGTCTACCTTCAATTGCTGTCATGCAATTGTCTTTTCTCATAATGGCTTTTATCTTCAAATTTCATATGGAAAAATTACTCCCACTGAATTTCGGAATTTTATACTTTGCTGCCATTTTTTTTAGACGGTAACTCGCAGCGGAAAAAAAATATATTAATCACTAACCTTTGGTTCTGATACCACTGTTAGGAACCAGACAAATGACATAGCAAACTATAGAGATGAAAAATTAAAAATTTGTATAAAATATGAAAACAATTGAATAACTTTCTTTGAGAATTACAACTTCTCTCTATCACAAGGAGACTACAATAACACTCTCTCTTGACAAAAGGAGAACACACTTCTCTCTACATATATAGAAGAAAACTACTCAAAGAAATATTATATTATTCTATCTGGATGACTTGATTGAAATGAATTAAAGAAAAACTCAATTTATAGGTGAGTCTCTTCAATATGAACCATCCGTCAATTAGAGGTATATAATTCTTCTCTTTTTCAACCATTAAAATTCTAAGGTTATAAACTAAGATTGTTTATTATCTTTCATTTTATTTAATTATTATTTATTTATTTATTTTCTAAAATTAACTTTACTAATTTTTACAAAAAAAAAATAGGTAATCATGTCTACTATAAAGATAAACACTATTTAATCACTGTTGTGTTTCTCAATTTGACCAGAAGAGAGGATTGGTCTAATAATGGAATTCTGATATTCTCTACTATTACACTTGATTTTTATTTTAAAGACAATTAAAATTTTGAAGTAGTTGGATTTTTTGGAACATTGTAATAATAATAGCAAGAATATTTTATATTAAAATATCAAAAATTCAATTTAAAATTTGTTATTCAATATAAAAATTTAATTATTCTTTTAAAATGATAAAAGCTTACAAAATAATTAAAGTTTTATATATCTATGTTTTTTGTTTTTAAAATTTAAACATATTTTTAAAAACATCTAAAAAATAATTTTTTAAAATTAATTTATAATTATTAAAATTTAAATATTTAATATAATATCGTAATAAATATAATTATTGATACTAGTACTTATTAAAAGTTATTTTTAATTAATCTATAATTATAGATAAAAATTTACATGCAGTTGTATTTATGTAAAATTACTAATTATAAATCGTTAGATAATTTGACATCTCAACTTTATAATTGCATGTGAGTTTTTATTGTAATTATAAATAGGGTTAAATACAATTTTGATCGTTGAATATAGGCCGAAAATTTGTTTCATCCCTGATCTTTTTTCTACACAAAATCATCCTATATTTAACTTAATTTTAAAACCATCGTTCAGATCGAAATACCCTTCTCCTTCTTCCCAAAATTTTTAGTTTCTCTTCTTCTTTTTCTTCTTCACCATCACACAACATTTCTTTTTCTTCTTCTTAATCACAGCACCAGCAATAACAACAATAAAAAAAATAATAATATAATAAACATAAAAGCATAAGAACAAATCAGAATTGCAACAACAATGAAAATAAAAAAAAGAAGATGAATGAAATTAGAAGAAGAACACAAAAAAGAATAACAATGAAATCAGAAGTGCAACAACAATGAAAACCAAAAAACAGAATTAGAATCATAAGTACAACAATAATAAAATCAGAATTAGAATTCGAAGTAGAAGAAATTAGAAGCATAATCGAAACTCTAAGGAGGACCAGCGGCGAGGACGCGAAGCGGCGGCAAAGTTATTAGCAGCGACGGCAGTGGCGGAGAGCAGTGACGAGGGACCCCTCTTCCTCTCCCTGGCTGTGCGTTCTCTCTCTCTCTCTCTCTCTCTCTCTCTCTCTCTCTTCGCGAGCTCCTCAACGGCGACAAGGCGTGGCGGCAAAGCTCGCGTCACTAGCTCGCGTCTCATCTCTCCCTCCCGTCACTGATTTCGGACGGTGACGGCGGCTCCAAGTCTCGCCGGTGCCGTCTCCTATTTCCCCCTCTTCTTCCCTTCCCCTCTCTTCCTCTCTCCAACTTCCTTCTCTCTCTCATCTCGTTCTCTTTCTCTCTCTTTTTTTTATTTTATATTTTTTTAGTTAGGGATAATTTAATAATAAAATTTAAAATTTAAGTAGAATGGATAATTTTAACATCAAGTTAATTTTAGGGACAATTTCATGTAAAAAAAGGTTGGAGATTAAAAAAATTTTTAACCTATGCTTTAGAGACCAAAATCGCACTTAATCCTTATAAATACTATAATTTTTAAATATTTTTCAAAAAATAAGTTTGATAAATTACTTATTAAGAGGAAAAGGTTTACCAAAATAAATTTCATTCTTTAAAAAGTTCAACACCTATATTAATAACACTTCCACAAATCTTATTCTGGAAGTGAAAAAAATTCCATTAGCCCCATAAATAGAAGTGTTTATGAATCAGATTTGATCTGCATATCGATTCAATCCGCAAGATTATCGAATTGTGGATTTAATTTAGTGTTATATCGAAAATAATATTTTCGATTAGGATGTCATTGAATTCTTTGATAAGCCAATGTTTGATAAGTTTAGACTTCGATGATTGCCAAGTACCAAAATAATATTTCGATCAACCCCAAATAATGTTACAATTAATTTTGGATTGGAGCCAATTAGGTACTTCGTATGTACTCTCTATTAATCAATTGACTTAAGTGTGGAAATCGAAGAGGCAGACTCGACGAAGGTCAACTATATCGAAGAAGTGCGATTTGTTAGTCGAAAAATAACAAAGTTGTGAACTTCGAGGTGGAGTCATCCAGGATGGTCAATCAATGAAGGAGAGAAGTTGTGAACTTCGAGGTGGAGTCATCGAGGATGGTCAATCGATGAAGGAGAGATTGTTGATCGACTAGGACTCATCGAGAAGGAGTGAAGCAATCGAAGAAGTGAAAAAATTAATAAGTGAAGATGGTTAATGGCAGTTACAGATGGCACTCAAAGAGAGCAGGAACGATTATTTAAGGATTGACGCACGTGAAAGTTATATCTGAATTTGATTGGTCGAAGACTTCCATAAATACGGGAAAGATCAAAGAAACAAAGGTTGGAATATTTTCGGAGAAAACACTCACACTCACTCACATCCCCAGCAACTTTCTGAGTCGGTCAAGGGTCTTTTTTCTTCGGAGAGTTCCTTCATATCTTTACTCTTCATTTAAATTCCCTGCAACTTTCCTTTTCATGCAATTTATCTTATTTGCAATGTCATTTCGATTCATTTAAATTCAACAACTTTTATCCTTTCCAGTCTTGACCTTTCAATTTGTCCTTTATTTTTCCAAACACTTTTTCTTTATTTAATTTGATTCCCTTTTATTCAAGTCATTTAAATTTTATTGTTCATTTCGAATTTCTGCAAAACTTAGTTCTTTCTTCTTCGTCATTGTCAAAGGCATATATTTTGATGCAGATAAACTGGTACCCGCAGAGGAGTTGGTTTCGCTCCCAGACCATTAGAATCGAACCACCATCGATTTGCTAAAAATCGACAAAACATTTAGATATTCGCATATCCGATCTGCATATTCGCGGATCCGCAAAAATAAATAAATAAATAGACAAATACCAAATTGGTATTCGAAAGATTTTGACGCTGACAAAATAGTATCTGACTTTTGTCATTGACAAAATAGTCCCTAAAAGATTTTAAAATTTGACAAAATCTCCCGACCATGAAAGAATGATGTCATAGTGAATGGAAGGTGCTGATGTGGCCGTTGGAAGAGAGTTCCGATGATGGCAGAAAGCTTTGGCAACGTTTTCAGCGACCTTATTCTTTTTCTTCGTGATCGCTATTTCTTCTTCTTCAACACGCCGATGTGTTCCCTTCCACCATGGCAGCTGAAGAAGAATACCTCCATAGCACGCCGCTACATCTCGCCGCGTTCTTCGTGTTCGCCACTTCTTCTTCTTCAACTGGCCGAGCTTCCCCTTTTGTGTCCCCTTCCGCCATTGCAGTACCTCGCCGCGTTCTTGTGTTCGCCGCTTCTTCTTCAACACACCATTGCGTCCCTTCCGTGTCTCCTTTGGTTGTTGCGTCCTTTATTAGCGCCATGGCAAAGAAGAAGAAAGAAGAAGTCGCTGGTGCTCTTGCCATTATCGTAACTTTCTCCCATTATCCAAGCTCTCTTCCAATGGCCACATCAGCAAGAAGAAGAAAAAAAGATAGGAGACGTCGCCGGTGCTCTCTCCCAATGACTACAACAGCATTTTTTGTTTACTGTGACGTCATTTTTGTATGGTTAGGTGATTTTGTCAAATTTTAAAATATGTTAGGGAATATTTTGTCTATAACAAAAGTCAGGTACCATTTGTCAGCGCCAGAATCTTTTGGGTACCAATTTAGTATTTATCTTAATAAATAAATAAGTAAATATTTTTATATTTTATTTTAACTAATAATTATTATATATGTTGTATTATTTTATTTTTATTATTTAAAAAAAAATATATTTAATAATATTTTAAGAATAAACATATTTAAAAAAAATAAAAAAATATTTTATTAATATTTTTTAATATAAAAATTTTTTTAAAATATTTATATATGTTATGAATATATGCAAAAACCGATCTGATCCTCAAATGTACGAATCAGATCCAAACTTAAAAATTATAAAAATTTGATTCGTGGATCCAATAATTTTAGTCCTATTTAATTATCCGATTCGATCCGAGTTATTCGCAACTTATTATCGAGTGGGAACAAATGAAAGCATGAAATGGAGGAAAGGGGGAGCCGCCAAATATTGTGCGGAAAAATTTCATGAAAAAGTTTTAATGAATAATCTATTATCTTTTAGTAATATAAAATAATTGAATGACTTTATATTTTATAATTAAAAATAATACTATATAATAATTAATATAAAAAATATTTTTATATGTTTTATATTTTTTATTTTTAAAATAAAAAATTATATCTATTATTTTTAAAATATTATATATTAAAATATATTTTATTTATATATGCAATAATATATTCTATATTTATAAAGTCTATCAATACTATTTTTTTATAATATTTTTTAATCTTTATTTAGTAAAATCTAATGATTCATAAAAAATGATATATTTAATGCGTATAAAATATTGTGCTTGTTTTATACATATTTGATGAGAATTATTAAATAATAAAATTTTATATATTTAACTAGATTGTTATTCAATAATTTTTAATTATTAATTTTATAACTGCACTTTAGTTTTTATGGTAATTATAAGTACTAAAGTTTTTAAATATTAAAAAAATCGATAAATTATTTATTAAGAGTAAAAAATTTACTAAAACAAATTTTATTCTTTAAAAAATTCAACACCTATATTAATTAAGAGGAAAAAAATCAGGTTCATCCACAATTAGTAAGGAAGTGCGAACAAATGAAATGGAAGGAAGGAAGCCGCCAAATGGTTGGATAACATGGATGTGACTATATTTAGATTTTAAAGCACTAAGGTTGTATTTGACTATTTGCTTGCATATCAACTAAAGATGGAGTACTACATCTGTACATCTATATATGGAGTACTTTCCATGAAATTTGGATTCAATTATCTTTTATTATTTAAATTTAATCTTTTTCAATTTTTAATTTTAGATAAAACAAAAAAAATTATAACTAAAACATTATTAATAATTAATGTATGGTATTATTTCAGATTAGTATACGAGTACATATTTAAAGTTAATATAATTTTTTTGTTAATATCATTTAAAATGAGATATTTTAATATTAATAAGCAAAATAATGTATATTAATACTATAGTTATTATTATAACTTTACTTTGAAATTTTAGAATTACTACACTTATACTTTTTTTTTTCAATTCAGTATATAAATTTATCTTTTAGCAGAGATGGCAAGCGGGTTGAAATTCGTCGAGTCGACCCGCATAAGTTATAATTTAAATTATATTCTATGTTTGATTGATTAAAAATTTAAAAGATATTTAATCATATATTTTGAATAATATTTATTTTATTTTTATAGTGTTAATTTTATTATTTTATTTTAAAAAATTTAATTGATAATTATGTTTATTACATATTTAAAATTATAAAAAGATTAATATTTATAAATTTAAAAATAATAAATTTATTAAAATAATTATAAAATTATATATAAGAGAACGAGGTTGCAGCGAGAATGATAAAACAAGTTAGCTCATTTGCACCTCTATCTCTTAGCAATAGCTGCATTTTTAGATTAAAAAAACTCATATTTTATTCGATGGAATTACTAGGTTGGAACTCATATTAAAAAAATTGTAAAATTTGTCGGGAAATACGATGAATTTGTTATGAACAAAAAAATTATATTTAAAAAATTAAAATTAAAAAATAGTATTTAAAAAAATAATTTATTTTATTTTATTTTAGAAAAAACTAGTCATATATATATATATATAGAAAAAAAAATTATATATTTGTCATATAATAGTATGATCATGTTATATATAGAAAAAAAATTCACTACTAATAAATCTGGGTATAAAAATATATATTTGTCATATAATATTTTTTCTTATACTATTATAGATAAATTTAATTATTATTGGAATTTTTTTATTATTTTATTATAATAAATTTGATTATTTTAATAATTAATTATTTAATTAAAAATTATACAAATTAATTATATATTTTAATTTTGGCAAAACTTAAAATATGAAAAGAGGTTCGGATAAAAATATAAAAAATAAGTTTTTTACGTCTATAATATGTCATATATATATATATGTCAACAAATAAATGGCAGAAACATACTACATCGTTTTAGGATTTTTTATTTAAATAAATAAAATAAATTTACTAATTACTAAAATAATAATTTAAAAAATATTTAATGATTTAAATATGTTATCTCGTTTACACTATAAACAAAATATATAAAATATTCATCTCGTTTAGAGTGTAAACAAAATATATATAAGACAATCGCAGTAGTTATAAAAGCATGTGTAACCTTTGGTATTATTTACAAACTTTTTCTATCTCTTTTGTCTCATATTTCTCACGAATACAAGGCATTAATGGCCAGTAATAGTCCATACATAGTTGTGCTTATTTATCCCAATTATTGTATGAGAAATGGCGACAATGGGATGACATTTGAGTGTGAGGATCCGATATTGTTTCACAATGAGCATGTGTCGTCGGATTTGAAGAGTTTGATATTGAGCAAGCTCGGTAGTACACAAGCCAGGAAAATCGGAAGGGTTGCGTATAGGTTGCTGGCACTCATGGGTAACGGAGTCTTCCGGTTTCGACTATTCTGACTTCAAGGGGATGAGCATTTGCGACTGATGTTTGACATCCATAGGAGGATCATGGTGGAGCAGGTAATGGAGCTTTCCACAGAGGTGGGACACAGTGGTGGTGGGAGTTCGGTACACTCGACCTATGTACAGGACGACCGACCTCTCGCACCACCGCCCATTCATGTCGTCATTCCAGTTAATGAGGCAGTGGAGGGCAAGGAGGAGTCGGACGAGAATTACGTGGCGAACAGTGCGAACAGCGACTTGTCCAATAGTGGGGATGAGAATAAGTGTGTTTCGGAGACACCTGTCCAGACTGTGACGCGCCATGTTATGCCTACACCTCACCCAATTCTGCTACTATCGGTAGTGCCAAGTCACTATCACAATCTGAATCTGGTACGCCACGTCCTGCAAGGTGATGATGACCTCACCCCACGGGAGATGAAACGTGTGCGTCTCCGGACGCCATCGCTCCACAAGTGCCGAATTCAAAAAATTGTCAAAAGTGAAGTCCCTGAGTGGCACCGTGTCGCCAAATCCGACCTCAGCCAGATACGGGACGATGGCGTCCGGTGGAGGAAGGGTATGACTGACTCGTCATGGCAGTAGAAGGCGAGGCCTTTGTGGAATAAAAAAAATTAACTTATACAGAGATAATAAAAAAAAACTATAGTCTACTTAAGAATATAGAACTACTTCTACTTAAGAATACACTTTCATGTTTCTAGTCTACACATGTCTCTAAATTACATATGCCAGTAAGCAAATCTTAATTAAGTCATAACAATCTTACACAAGCAAATACAATTCTAAATTCATCCTATAGACCAATCCCTAAAACATTTTACTCCGTGCTTGTCACTACAGGACTACCCTAACAAAGTCTACATACTTAGACTAACCAAACAGTACACAACTAACCTCAAAGTCGGCCGCCCCAACGTAATGCGACGTCTCGTTCAGTCTGTTGATGTCTCTGTTATTCGTCTGGCGTGCCATCACCGTATCATTCTCAAATATGGTAGAAAAGGGTTAAAAGAGGGGGAGAAAGAGCTTGACTAAGTCAAAATGGGGCCAAGATACACGCTGTAAACGACTTATACTTATAGGTGCGGTACGGCCTTATCTCGTTTACAATGTAAACGAGATAGTCGCATTGCAGCCGACATGTCTTATCTCGTTTAAATTGTAAACGAGATACATGCAATATCATCTCATTTACACTGTAAACGAGATAAGACTAAAGTATTTAAAACGGTAAATATTTTTTAAATTGTTTATTTTAGTAATTATTAGATTTATTTTATTTATTTAAATAAAAAATCCCACCATTTTAGGTAAGAGGGATGTTAGGGGGCAGCAACTTTTGGGATTTATAGCCATCAAATAGCCATCAATGAGGCTTTTAATGGTGTGAAATTAATGTGAGATTTCATTCAATGGCTCACTCTTCTTTGATGATTACATGTTGGCCATAATTTGATAAAATTACTCGCCCCTAAACTTTTCCTTTAGGTAATTATGTCTACTATAAAGATAAACACTATTTAATCACGGTTATGTTTTTCAATTGGACCAAAAGAGAGGATTGGTTTAATAATGGTATTCTGATATTCTCTACTATCACACTTGATTTTTATTTTAAAGACAATTAAAAATTTTGAAGTAGTTGGATTTTTTGGAACATTGTAATAATAATAGAAAAAATATTTGATATTAAAAAATATCAAAAAATTAATTTAAAATTTGTTATTTAATATAAAAATTTAATTATAAATTTTTAAATTATATAGATTTAATTATTCTTTTAAAATGATAAAAGCTTACAAAAGAATTAAAGTTTTATATATTTATATTTTTAGCTTCTAAATTTAAAAATATTTTTAAAAGTATCTAAGAAAGAATTTTTTTAAATTAATTTATAGTTTTTAAAATTTAAATATCTAATATAATATTGTAATAAATATAATTATTGATACTAGTACTTATTAAAAGTTATTTTTATTTAATCTATAATTATAGATAAAAATTTACATGCAGTTATATTCATGTGAAATTACTAATTAAAAATCATTAGATAATTTGATATCTCAACTTTATAATTGCATGTGAGATTTTAATGTAATTATTGTTGAGTTTGAAAAACTTATATGATGATCAAATATTATTAAAATATAAATTAAAAAATTATTAAATTTATTATTAAATATTTTATTTAATAATTTTCAATAGATTGTTTGGTAATTTTTGTTCAAGTGTGCAGGAAGCAAATTAGTTTTCTATTGGGCCAAAAAGCTAATCAAGTCCACTTTGAAGAATGAATTAATTTAGCCTTGGACAAATTAAATAGATCAAGTGGCTGAATTTTGTGATTGAGATAAACCCAAATCAGAAGCCCATAAACCAAAGTTGATAAATCAAAGAATGGAACCCAAGGATCTCAAGCATGCTTCCTTGCTCCATGCCTTGGTTATTGGAACCCAAATCTCAACTCAATTAAGTTCATGCCTTGGTAACTAAAAGAGAAAATTCAAATTGATTTAATTGCATTGAATGCCTTACACATTACTTTATGCCTTGGGGAACGGAAGTGGGAATTCAATTTTTTTAATTCCATTTATTGCTTCCTTTGAAAGTTTTCTCTCTTTTCTCTCCTCTCTCTTGCTTTTGGTCATGTCAATCCATCAAAGAAGAAGATAGAAGAAGCTATCAAAAGAAAAAAGACTATGAAGTATAAAGGCTATTGAAGATCTTTACTTCAAAAGGAAAGATTTTGGAAGATGGCTTCAAGATTTTGATGTCAAGAAAAGAAACAATCTGCCTCGATGAAGAAGCAAATCTAAGTTGATAAAAGTTCATTTCCATTTTTGTTCATCAAAGATAGAAGATAGCTTCTGAAGTCTCAAGTAGGAAGAAGCAAAAATAGAAGGCAAGAAGCTATCCTGGGTCAGAAGATCATCAATGGTCCGAATCCTTTCTTGGAGCCAAAGACAAGATCAAGGGTTCAGATTGAAGCAGCTTGATGAAAGGGTTGAGAGAGGTATATGCATGTTGGTTTTTCGTTTTTCCTCTCTCTTCTCTTTGACCGAACCACTGCTGCTCTTGGTTGGAGAAGAAGTTGCTTGATTGAACCTGTTTCAACCTTGAAAGCTTTCCCTTTTATATTATGGGTGAACGGCCAATGGTTGAGATCAAGGAGAGAAAGTGAAAGCATAGAGTTTTCGTAGCTACCCGAGCTTCCTGAGTTCTTCTCCTTCAATGGTGGAAAAGGCAAACATGGTGAGGTTTATAAGAAAAAGCCAGTGAGAGAAAAAAGGCAGTGATCAAATTAGAGAAAAGCCAGAGATGTCTCAGAGTTTCTTTGTACATCTATCTGTTGTGTGTCATGATCCTGTAGGAATTTTTCTGCAAGTTGGGTTAGCATTTTACTGTTGAAAGCTTGGTTTCAGTCCAAGTCAGATTCAGATTGGGTTTAGAAGTTGGGTTTGTCCCTGATAGGATTGGGTAGATCCTAGGGAAAGAATTGGTGATTATAATCTTGCAAAAGATAGTGAAATTCCATCATTGTTGTGATGGAGACTGGATGTAGGCCACATTGCACCTAATGGATGAACCAGGATATATCTGGTGTCAATTCTTCTTCTCCACCACTTTCTCTGTTTCTGTTAATCAGGAGACAAAAACAAAAGTGTCTCTCAACTCGGCACAAGACAAAACAAAAGTGTCTCTCCACTCGACACGAGACAAAAGCAGAAATATCTCCTAAAGTTTATTTGAAAAATCAGAAATTGAGATCCAGCAAAAAGGAGCTAAGATTCAACCCTCCTTCTCTTAGCCACTGATTACCATCAATTATAAATAGGGTTAAATACAATTTTGGTCCCTACGATATAGGCCAAAAAAACTTTTCGCCCCTAATCCTTTTTTTCCACACAAAATCATCCTAAGATTTAACTTAGTTTTAAAACCGTCATTCGGATCGAAATAGCCTTCTCCTTCTTCCAAAAACAATAAAATAAAAAACTTATCAAGTTTCTCTTCTTTTTCTTCTTCACCATCACACAACATTTCTTTTTTTTTTCCTTCTTAATCACAGTACCAGGAACAAAAACAATAAAATAAAAAATAAAACCAATGTAATAAACATAAAAGCATAAGAACAGATTAGAATTGCAACAACAATGAAAACCAAAAAAGAAGAAGAATGAAATTAGAATAAGAACACAAGAAAGAATAATAATGAAATCAGAAGTGCAACAACAATGAAAACAAAAAAAAAAAACAGAATTAGAATCATAAGTACAAAAATAATAAAATAAGAATTAGAATCAGAAGCACGAGCAAAACAAATTAGAAGCAGAATCGGAACCTTAGGAAGGATCAACGGCGAGGACGTGAAGCGGTGGCGAGGTTAATAGAAGCGACGGCAGTGGCGAAGTGCCACAGTGATGAGACACCCCTCTCCCTGGCCATGCGTTTTCTCTCTCTTTCTCTTTTCGTGAACTCCTCGATGGCGACAAGGCATGGCGGCAAAGCTGGGTCACTGGCTTGCGTCTCCTCTCTCCCTCTTTCACTGATTCCCGACGGCGACGACGACTCCAAGCCTCGCCGGCGCCGTCCCTCCTTTCCCCCTTTCCCCCTCTTTCTTTTGATAGGAATAAAACACACAATTTCCTACTTGCAAGAATCAGAGGAGAAACAATATCCACTCACAACAAGTATTAATACAAGCACAATAATACCCAATAGCATCAGAAAAATCACATAAACCAAAAATTAGAAACAAGCTAACACACCAAGATTTTTAACGTGAAAAACCTCCTCAATGAGAGAAGTAAAAACCACGAGTCACCAAGACCAGGATATAGCTTCACTATGATAAAAAATAGGGTACAAGAGAGTCACAAATTACTGTACAAAACGTGCATACAACAAGCCAAACAACCCAAGCTTCAAAGCTTACAAAACAAGAACAAGAAGATGAAAATACCACAAAAATAAAGCTACTGTGCGTGGCCAATATCTCCTGATACAGATGTTAAATTGAAGATCCGAACGGTAAAATCAAAGAATGAGATGTGTAGAACATACTATCCAAATTTGAGCTCAATCCAACGGTTAACGAATCTGTAGTAACAAATTTACAGAGACAGCTTTGTGTATGTGCGAAAATGACTTTCTCTCTTCTCTTCTCTCTAGTGTTTGGTGTTCTCTTTTCCAAATGACCTCTCTCACTCAACCCCAACTCACCTCAGCCACTTCAACTATTCATGGGCTTGGATACTAGCATTTGGGCTTTTTCTCCACATAGGAAGGGAGCCAAAAAACCCAACAAATCTCCCCCTCACGACTATGTGGAGGTAACTGCCAATCTGGTGATTAAGCAACAAACTTCAAACTTCCATCTTGGTAATGCCTTGGTCATCATATCAGAACTATTCTCATCAGTATAAACCTTTTCAAGTTCCAACAACTCAGCATCCAAAACATCACGTATCCAATGATACCTCACATCAATATGTTTGGATCGAGAATGAAAAGTTGAATTTTTACCAATATGTATAGCACTTTGACTATCACAAAACAATACATACCTCTCTTGAGTAGACCCGAGTTCCTTCAAGAGTTTCTTCATCCAAAGCATCTCCTTGCACGCTTCGGTAATGGCAATAAACTCGGCCTCGGTAGTAGACAAAGCAACACATTTTTGCAATCTAGATTGCCAAGACACAACTCCACCTGCAAAGTTGATCAAGAAGCCTGAAATGGATCTTCTAGAGTCAATATCTCCTGCCATGTCTGAGTCAGTGTAACCAACTAAAATAGGCTTATCACTTTCATAACACAACTTCATGTTAGAAGTACCACGAAGATATCTCATTATCCATTTTACAGCATTCCAATGCTCTCTTCCTGGGTTTGAAACAAAACGACTAACACAACCAATAGCATGAGCTATATCCGGTCTTGTGCACACCATAGCATACATTAAACTACCCACGGCTGATGCATATGGAACTTTTTCCATGTCTTTCTTCTCTTTATCACTTGATGGACTTTGCTTGCAACTCAATTTGAAGTGTGTAGCAAGAGGAGTACTAACAGCCTTTGCTTTCTCCATTTGAAACATGTGCAACATTGTCTCTATGTATTTCTCCTGTGACAACCAAAGTTTCTTCTCCTTTCTATCACCCTCGATTCTTATGCCAAGAATCTCCTTTGCTGGCCCAAGGTCCTTCATTGCAAATGACATTGCAAGTTGCTTCTTCAACATATCAATCCTAGAAGCATTCTGACCAACAATAAGCATGTCATCAACATATATCAAAAGGATAATAAAATCATTACTAGCAAACTATTTAACAAATACACAATGATCAGAAGTAGTCTTCTTGTAGCCTTGTTCTGCCATAACAGACTCGAACTTCTTGTACCATTGTCTTGGAGCTTGCTTCAAGCCATACAAGCTCTTCTTCAATTTGCAAACATGATCCTCTTTGCCTTTTACCATGAAACCTTCAGGTTGTTCCATGTAAATTTCATCCTTAAGATCATCATGAAGGAAAGCAGTTTTCACATCCATCTGCTCTATCTCTAAATCAAGACTTGCAGCCAAACTCAAAACAGTCCTAATAGAAGATCTTCTCACAACCGGTGAAAAAATTTCATTATAGTTAACTCCCTTTTTCTTCCTGTAGCCCTTGACCACCAATCTAGCCTTGTACCTTGGATACTGAGAATTTTCTTCATTCTTCAACCTATAGACCCACCTGTTCTGCAAAGCTTTCCTTTTGGCAACTTCACAAGCTCAAATGTTTGATTATCATACAAGGATTTCATTTCATCTTGCATTGCATCAAACCATTTTTTATTGTCGTCGCCTTCCATAGCTTCCGCATAACATTCAGGTTCTCCCCATTAGTCAAGGTCACATATCCATCAGTAAATGTTACATACTCACTAGAAGGATACCTCGTTGAAGGTCGTCGCTCTCTAGTAGACCTCCTAGGATGGAAACCTGGTGGATCTTCAGGTAGCTCAGGTTGATTATCAGCATCATCATCAACTGGAGCATCAATTGGATCTCCAATATCCTGGTCATCAGGAACCAAAGGCTCATTTTGCTGCATATGCTCCTGATCTTGATTCTCTGTTTGTTCTGACGAAGGAGGCGGCTGAACTGGATCTACATCAGTCAAGTCACTGCTCTCTTGTGATTGACTCTTTTCTGCCTTATCAATGTCTTCAATGGTCTGGTCTTCAACAAACTCTACATCACGGCTTCTTACAAGCTTCTTTTCAACTGGATCATAAAGCCTGTAACCAAACTCATCTTGACCATACCCAATAAAGATGCACTGCCTTGTCTTCACATCCAACTTGGACCTCTCATCCTTTGGAACATGAACAAATGTTTTGCATCCAAAGACTCTCAAATGACCATACGAGACATCTTTGCCCGACCAAACATGATCCAGAACATCATTATCTAAAGCAATTGTAGGACTCAGATTAATCACATGAGCCGCTGTAAGTAGCGCTTCACCCCCAAAAGACTTTAGGTAGCTTAGCTTCAGTAAGCATACACCTAACTCTTTCAATCAACGTTCTGTTCATCCTTTCTGCCAAACCATTCAACTGAGGTGTTTTAGGAGGTGTCTTTTCATGCCTAATGCCTTGCTGCTTGCAATACACATCAAATGGTCCACAATACTCACCACCATTATCAGTGCGAATACATTTAAGCTTTTTACCTATTTGCCTCTCAACCAAAGCCTGAAATTGTTTAAACTTTTCCAAAGCTTGATTCTTTGTTTTCAAAGCATAAGTCCAAAGCTTTCTTGAATGATCATCAATAAAATTAATAAAATAAATAGCTCCACTAAAAGACTGTACCTTCAAAGGACCACAAATATCGAAATGTACCAATTCTAAGAAGTCTAATTTTCTTGAAGGTTGATGCTTCTTGAAAGATAATCTTCTTTGTTTGCCAGCCATGCAATGAGAACATTTTTCCAACTCTGCATTCTTCAAACCTGAAAGAGCATCCTTTCGAGCCAAATAGCTAAGTCCTTTTTCACTAATATGACCAAGTCTTCTGTGCCACAAGCTACAAACTTCTTTACTTTCAATCGCATTCACACTACCTTTTGCAATCATGGCATGTATCACATACAAACTTGAAGTACCTTTTTCTCGAGCCACCACTAAATTGCCTTTAGTAAGCTTCCATTGTCCAAAGCCGAAAGTGTTTACAAAGCCTTCATTATCAAGCCTTTTAACTGAAACCAAATTCAAGCGAACATCTGGAGCGTGTCTAACATCTTTAAGTAGTAGCTTCATTCTCATATTAGTCTCAAGACAAACATCTCCTACACCAATAACTTTGGCCAAGCCATCATTACCCATCTTAAGTACTCCAAAATTACCTGGAGTATAAGAAGTGAAGAACTCCTTCTTCGGTGTAACATGTATTGAGGCGCCACTATCAATTACCCAGCTGAACTCATCATCAGAAACAAGATTGACCTTGTACTCATAATCAGCAATATCAACAGTAAGAAGATCATCTGAAATAGAAGATACACGATCATTACCACTATCATCCTTCTTTTCTTGCTTACCTTTATTTTCCTTTTTTCAAAGATAGCAATATTTTTGAATGTGACCCATTTTGTGACAGTAGTGACACTCAACATTCTTGTATCTTCCCTTGGATTTGCTCCTGCTTTTACCTCTACCCTTTTGAACTATATTCTAATTTCTCCCCCTGGTTTCAGTGACTAACATTTCAGAGTGTGACGAAGAATTCTGCGTCTTCCTTCTCATCTCTTCATTTAAAATGCCACCTTTAACAAGTTGCATGCTCACTTTACCATTCAGAGTAGAATTAGTAAGAGAGATACGAAAAGTCTCCCAAGAATCTGGTAGAGTATTCAGCAACCACAATCCTTGAACCTCATCTTCAAACTTGATTCCCATGCTTGACAACTGATCCAAAACCCCTTGAAATTTATTCGAGTGATCTAATACTTGTGATCCCTCATTGTATCTCAAATTCATCAACATATTCAACAAGTACAATTTATTATTGCCAGACTTGGAAGCATACAAGGATTCAATTTGATTCCACAAAGCCCTAGCATGAGTCTCATTAGCAATGTGATTATAAACATTATCATCCACCCATTGCCTAATAAAACCACAAACTTGTTGGTGTTTAAACTCCCATTCTTCATCTGTTTTAGATTCTGGTTTTTGTGTAGAAAATACGGGTAAATGTAGATTTTTGACAAACAACAAATCTTTCATTTTGCCCTTCCATAGATGGTAATTAGTGCCATTCAAACTTATCATCCTAGTAGAATTATTTGCCTCTATCTTTCAAGCAAGTTATAACTAAATACCCAAAACTGAGCTCTGATGCCAATTGATAGGAATAAAACACACAATTCCCTACTTGCAAGAATCAGAGGAGCAACAATATCCACTCACAACAAGTATTAACACAAGCACAATAATACCCAATAGCAGCGAAAAAATCACATAAACCAGAAATTAGAAACAAGCTAACACACCAAGATTTTTAACGTGGAAAACCTCCTCAATGAGAGAAGTAAAAACCACGAGTCACCAAGACCAGGATATAGCTTCACTATGATGAAAAATAGAGTACAAGAGAGTCACAAATTACTACACAAAATGTGCATACAACAAGCCAAACAACCCAAGCTTCAAAGCTTACAAAACAAGAACAAGAAGATGAAAATACCACAAAAATAGAGCTACTGTGTGTGGCCAATATCTCCTGCTACAGATGTCGAATTGAAGATCCGAACGGTGAAATCAAAGAACCAGATGTGTAGAACACACTGTCCAAATTTGAGCTTGATCAAACGGTTAACGAATCTGCAGTGACCAATTTACAGAGACAGCTTTGTGTATGTGCGAAAATGACTTTCTCTCTTCTCTTCTCTCTAGTGTTTGGTGTTCTCTTTTCCAAATGACCTCTCTCACTCAACCCCAACTCACCTCAGCCACTTCAACTATTAATGGGCTTAGATACTAGCATTTGGGCTTTTTCTCCACATAGGAAGGGAGCCCAAAAACCCAACATCTTTCTCTCCCCATCGGTCGCGTGAGTAGTGACTCCCTTCTCCCTCTCATCCTGTTTCTCTTTCTCTTTTTTCTTTTATTTTTTTTAATTTTATATTTTTTTAGTTATGGGTAATTTTATAATAAAATTTAAAATTTAAAATTTAAAATTTAAATAAAAAAAATAATTTTAAAATCAAGTTAAATTTTAGGGACGATTTTTTGTAAAAAAAATTGGAGATGAAAAAAATTTTCGATCTATAACTTAAAGACAAAAATTATACTCAACCTTTATAAATACTATAATTTTTAAATATTTTTCAAAAAATAATTTTAATAAATTACTTATTAAGAGCAAAAGGTTTACCAAAACAAAATTTCATTCTTTAAAAAGTTCAACACCTATATTAATAATACTTCCACAAATCTTATTCTCGAAGTGAAAAACAAAAATTTTATTCATCCCATAAGTAGAAATGTTCATGAATCAAATTTGATTTGCATGTCGATCCAATTCACAAGACTATCGAATTGTAGATTTAATTTAGATATTCGTATATCCGATCTGCATATTCGTAGATCCGCAAAAATAAATAACTAAATATTTTTTTTATATTTTATTTCAACTAATAATTATTATATATGTTGTATTTTTATTATTTAAAAAGATATATTTAATAATATTTTAAAAGTAAACATATTTAAAAAAAATTAAAAAATAATATTTTATGGATATTTTTTTAATAAAAATAAACTTTTTAAAATGTTTATATATTTTGCGAATATATTCGGAAGGAATCCGATCCCAAAGAAAAAAATTAGAAAAATTTGATTCACCAGTTCAATCATTTTAGTGCGGATAAAATCAAAATTTTAGTCATATTTAATTATTGGATCCGATTCGCATGGGGGGAAGGGGGAAGGGGGAAGGGGGAAGGGAGCCGCCATTTGGCGGGAAAATTTCATGAAAAACTTTTCACATTCTTATTTATCCATTCCTTAGTTTCCGCCATTTCATTTTCATTACAATCAGGGTTTCTAAAGGGAGAGAAATAGGAATAGGGTTAGATGTCTTCGTTTATCAATTCTAGTCAATCTTCTCTTCAAATGGCAGAACCGATGTTAATCGATCTTGACGCTAAACTCCATCCTTCGAAAGATCCAAAACCTAATCGACCCAGAAACGGTTGGAGTCGCAAGAAGGTTACCTCGATGTTGCAGAATCTGAAGACCGCTGAGGAGAAGCAAGCGTTCGTCGAATCGCTCGAAAAGGAGCTTGAAGGGTTGTTCAGTTACTACAGGGAAGTGATGGATCAGAAGGTTAGCATTGAACTTGGAGAGTGCGGTTCTAGAAACGGTGTTGTTGCTGCGCTTATGGAGGAGAGCGAGCTTCCGCTGTCGAAGCTTGTGGATGAGATTCATGACAAGTTGAAGAATGGTGATAATGCTGCAGCGGTGGAGCAAGTGACTCACGCGTCTGTGAAGAGCAGCGTGCTTATCTTGGGACAGAGGATGATGTACGGTGTGGCCAATGCCGATGCTGATATATTAGAGGACCAATCCGAATCCTGTTTTTGGTGTTGGGAGGTGATTGATGATTCTTTACATACTATTCAGTCTTTTTCGTAGAACTGTGTTAATGTAGAGTATGATTCTTTATAATAGAGTGAAATTTTCAAATACCTAGAGATTTCTTACTATGATCCATTATCTTCTTCTAGAATTTTCTTTGAGAAGGTAATGGATGTTTATGGAAACAAGGTGGTCCATATTGAACATGGAATGGACTACAACAAGAATTATCTTCTTGCTCCAAAAGCATCTAAAGGATTTTGATATGAAAGCCAGTATATATTGCAAATTTATATTTCAAGTTTATACGAAATATAGGTTATTTTTTATGGAATATCTGTCTGTTGATTAATTTGCTATTGGGTACTTTGTAGACCAGGGATATGAAATTGATTCCCAAATCTGTTCGAGGACAGTTTGTCGTTCGGCGTACTTGCAGGAAAAGAATACATGAGAGGATAACAGCTGTCTCTGGTATTGTGTTTCCTTGAGTCATTTTATGTAATTCATAGGCTAGAAGGGTTACATTGTGCATGTTAATTAAAAAATTACATGCCAGTGTTTGTTGTGTTTGGCCATTTTCTAGATATTTTTATTGAGTTCAGTGCAAGGGGTAATTTGCCAGCATACTGTGTATATTTGACTTGCACCACATTTCAGAAATGATATCATCAATGAAGAATCTAGAGAGTGAGCGAAATTACAACCAAGGAATATTGAAGGCATCAACAAAGCTTGGTAAAGCTATTACTGAGGCAGATATCCGTTTGTTAGTGGATGGATTGTTTCAGAAAAACAGCATAGACATGTACGTCATTACATAATGTTTCCCTGTTATGTTGGATATATAAATTTACTTGATCTGATTTATTTGAATGATATTTCTAGGGATAAGAAGAAAGCAAACCTAGAAGAAAAATTGCTAGTTAAGAAGCTGGAGAAAAATAGGAGGGAAAGTGAGAAAGAGAAAGGAAGCACGACCAGTGAAATGAAAAGAGAAATGCAGCCTGGAGTAAGTTTTGTTTGATCCTTTTTTGTACTTTTGTTGTGTTAATATTGAAATTGCTTATTTCTTGTCGTTGTTTATAGACAGTCTTTAGAAATATCAGCTAGCGCTCATTTGAGTTGAAAATTTATATTGCCAAAGAAAAATAGATAAAAAAAAGGAAAGGTGAAAATGCAATAAAGCATTTGCAGGAGGTTTAATACGATTTGCATTTAACTTCTTGGCGCTACTACTTTTCTAGGATTGTTTGTCACCTTTTAGATTATTGGTTATAACTTGCGGTGGTTAAATATGTTTTTCCCCCTAAGCTTTAGTATGCAGTAAAATGATTTCACCTTCTGAGTACTAGAGATTGTTTTCTCTGTGCACTTTTTTGCAGCAGTTAGATTCGAAATTATTGCAAGGTGAAGCACAAAATGATGAGAAAAGTGGTGAAAAGAGGAAACCGCAAAAGCAGGCAGATGAAGCAGTAAAGAGTCAGCGTCGCCGAGAGAAAGAAGAAGCTGAACTGAAAAAGAAGCGTTCTATACAAAAGCAAGCCTCAATCATGGAACGTTTTCTTAAAAGAACTAAAACTGATAGTAACCCTGCATTTCAGAATGATGATGTCCCACCCAAAGAAATTGCACCTGATTTGTCTAGTAATAAGAGTGAAAGTGTGACTGACTCAGCTACTCTTTCAATGGATAGTACTTTTGCATCAAGTAGTGAAATTGTGCTTGAGAATATTCGCAAGTAAGTTTTTTCTCTTCTTTTCCTTTGGGTTTAGTCTTTAACCAAGTTGTTTGTAGGTCTCAGGAGAAAAAAAATCTGACTTTGCAGGTTACACTTTTCAACATGGCGCAATTTAGGTCAGTTAATTAGGTCAAACAGAAAACAAAGATGGGGTTTACGTCAAAAACCCAGGACTGAGATTTTTAAGGAACTTAAGCTGACGGGTTCTAAATCTGATGCTAATTATGATGAGTTGGGCATGGAAGGACTTGAAGACAGACCGGGAGAATGCAGTTCTGATATTGGATCATCCCCAATGAATGTAGATAGTTCACCTCCTGAGGCTAAGAAGTACTCTCGGGCAAAACAATTATTGCAGTTTGATAAAGCTCATAGACCTGCCTTTTATGGTATTTGGCCCACAAAAAGGTTAGATTATGCTCGAGTAGATTTTGGGGTTAGTGCTATGTGTACTTAAAGCCCTTTACTGGTCATCACTATTAAACCCTCATTTGTTGATTAAATTCTTGAATTTGCATATTTGTTGAAATATGTATTTGTAGTAATGCTGTTGGACCACGCCATCCTTTAAGAAAGGACCCAATCCTGGATTATGATGTCAGCAGCGATGAGGAATGGGAAGAGGTGCATTGAATTTTTGTATTTTAAGTTGATGAAATATCAAATGGATTCCACCTGCTAACGTGCATAATTTTCCAGGAGGAACCTGGTGAAAGTCTTTCAGATTGTGACAAAGATGAAGATGAATCTCCAGAGGACTGTCCCAAATCTGATGAAGAAAGTGAAGATGGGTTTTTTGTACCTGACGGATATCTCTCAGAAGATGAGGTAGAGGCTGTGCTAGTGTTGTACTCAATTTGCATGTGTTATGTTTCGAATTCAGTGATTCCAATTTGGACCTTTTGGTATGTTCCTATATGCCTGAGCGTCATTAACTCTGTTTATTCTTATGTAGGGTGCACAAGTGGACGGAATGGAAGTTGACATTGAAACTGAGGGGGTTGATAGCACGCCAAGCAGTAAGGATGACAACGAAAACGAGGAGTTTTATGCATTACTTCGACATCAGAAATATTTAAACAGTTTGACAGAGCATGCTCTTCGAAAAAATCAACCGTTGATTATAACAAATTTGACTCATAACCAGGGTCTGTTATTGGATCAAAGTCTAAGTGGAACTCCTAAACAGGAGCAAACGTTCTTGCAGGCCTTGAGTATGTGTGTAATACCTGGTGGCTCATATATAGAAATATCTATAGAGAAAGTGCAAGATGAGGACCACGAAGCCTGTCTCCCTAATGATAAAGGTGGTGCTACTTCTTTGTCTGATATGGCTCCTATACTGGACTCAGACCTACCAATAATTGTAAGCTTGCACGGGTTTCATTAATAACTTGTATCTCTTAGGGATTGCTTTTGCAAGACTGCCCTTTATTTATCTGTGTTGAATTTTTAGCTTGATATTATGCTGCAGTATGCATATTTTATCATCTTACAGGGTAAGGCTATTTTTCTAGGTTACTACTATTCAGAATTGTTCTCAGAGCATAAATAAAGTGTTAGGGTCTTTGCAACAGAAATTCCCATCTGTCTCAAAGTCCCTACTAAAGAATAAAGTGCGTGAAGTATCAGACTATGTTGATAACCGCTGGCAGGTATGTGAGCTTGAAGATTCCACAATCTACTAATTGCTGGCTCAAATGATTCCTTTCCGTTCATACAGTGCTGTATTGAGTCTATTGGTGTGATACATTTTACTTTATGGTCGATGTCATGTTTGTATCTTAAAATCATGTTCTTACTTTAATCCAGGTGAAGAAGGAAGTTTTACTTAAGCTTGGCTTGCCTGTTAACCCTGGTATGCAATTTTGATTTTCCCACTCATTTACCCAAATTTTGATTTAGTTTTCCTTCATCTAAATTAAATGTATATATGAACATGCAGAAAAGAGAAGCATTGCTGCATTTTTCTTCAAAAGATGCTTGCCACCTGCGGATGGAAGTGTGAGACCCGGTGAAATTTCACCAATATCATCCCTGAAATCACATTCTGGCAGTAATCAAGAACAGCAGCAGAGTTCGTACAACATCTAGTCCAATGATGTCATTACCTAATGGCATTTCTGCTCCTTTCAGATTTATGTTTATATTTTTGTGAAGGTTGGAGGTGTTAGGGGTCGTGTTTAATGATCATTAAGCTAGTTTCTGGTTACTATTTGTCGATACTGTCTGCTTTTTCTGTATGTATGGCATTCACAGAACTGTCAAGCGACTACACTATACATGAAACAGCGCAAGTCTATTTGCGCCATTGGGAGTCTCTTATTATGCAATATGAAATCCAAAGCTGTATTGTATAATAGCACCATGCTATAAGCTGGACTGTAAAACCGAGAAAGAAGTCAACACCTCCAGTACAATCGGCCCTTTCGTTGACTATATTTGTCTTACTCTTACACTATTTTGTGTTTTGGACTTTGGTAGCTGATGAGATCAAATGAAATTGAGATGTTTCTGATTTGAAAAAGAAATTCTAGATGTCAGCAAAACATTGACTAGTTGCTTTTTGCTTGCTTGATTTTTCTCTTTCTATTTATTATTTCTTGTTCTCAAGAATTTATAAAGAAATAAAAACATAAATTCAGAGCACAAGAATTATCCCTTTTTTTTATCAAAATTTTAAATGCATGAAAATGGACATCAAATAAGCTTTGGTATTAATACGGTATAAATCTTCTAAATTACATGTTATGAATACGTCACTATGACCGTGAATTTCATTACCCCTCCCCCACACAAAAAAATGTAAACGATTGATGGTAAATACTTTTGATTGTTCTATTTTAGATTGGAATGCATGATCGATATCACATTACAATTTCAAATTCTTATGATTCAATAGTCAACTAATAAAATTACAAGTTTTACAAAAACTTATTCAATAGGCTTAGATGCCTAACTCGGTCATCACAAATACGAGTAGTAACAGCGAGTAACCTTGTTGCATATTTCTTTAACCAATCCAACACCATAACACATGCAGCACTGCAGAGCCCTAGACTCTGCTTTGGGCATTCTCAGGAAAAAGTGGTTGTGAGTTGTGACTGGGATTACATGATCTCTATGATGGCTTCAATTCTAAAGAGGTATATATATTAGTCGAACCCTCAAGTTTCAACCAATTTTTAGACTGTGGTGACCTCACAAAAATAAATCTATAGTTAGAATCATCCAAAGAAAGCTTTGTCAAGGAGAGTGAGTAGTGAGTACTAGTGAACCCTTCCAACCAGTGTTGTTAAGCACTTCTCGTTTTGCCAATAGCGTATGCCAACAACAATGGGATCGAAACACCATACCCCATGAAATGGAACACAGGGTTCATGTCATAAGCTTTTGTCAGAGTTCTGCAATTCTGTAACAGAATAGTGAAAAGTGACAAAATGAGCGAAGGCTAGAACAAAAGGGAAAACAAAAAATAATAGCCAAAAAACAGTTAAGCCTTACCATAAAATGCTTCGTACAAATCACCAAGCACACCACAAATAGAAGCTTCCGAGTCCGTCGGTTGCATCTTCTACTGTTCAAATCAATATCATCTTTTTTTTTCCCTGAAGACGCTAACATGTGCTCCCGGTAAATTGCTCTTTCAGCCGTCAGTGCACCTGTCACTAAAATTGCAGGCAAAACCACGAATAATAGATGGGGAAGAACCACCACCATGATATCCGGAAATCCAACATACTCATGCTGCCCCTTTCTATCAGAAGTCTCAATAACCCAGCCTCTAAAGGTCATGTATCCTTTCCTTTTCGCTTCGGTAAAAATATACCCCATAAACCAGGGAAACAATATAAGATAGAATAGGTATCCTACCCAACAGAACCACAACGTTTGAACCCTACAGAGCTCTTGGAGAATCCATAAAACACCACTTATGAGCCCTTTATTGGTGAGAAAGTTCTTGTAAGTGTATATCTTCTTTGGAAAAACAAGAAGAGCTTTTGGAAGAAGAAGAATGAAGAACATAGCATAAAGAGCAGACCAGAATAACGGAAAATATAGTGCAGCCCATTGACATCCCATGACCAAAAACTCCTTCCAGCTCCAAGAAAACTCGAAATTGTGACCATTAATGGAAAATGGCCTTAATTCACTAAAAGTTGATCTGTCCATGTTGTCTTTTGCTTCAATTTGAAGCCAATACCTATCAGGAGAAGCATCCTCATAGGCTTTGTAATTCCATGGAGCAACATAGAGGCTCTCCCTGGAAGCCTCATCAGCATGCTTATTCATTTTTGCCTCTGCCACTAAAACAAGACTTCCAGATTGCAAATCATAGACCCTAGCCATAACAGACACCATTGGAGAATCAGAAAACACCAGAGATCTAATTGTCTCATAAGACGACAGGGCCACATTTTGACATTCATAGTTGTGATGGGATAATGATGTCGACATGAAACGAGAGTCTAAAGGAAAAGTGGGTAATATAATCACATCTTTGGCTCCTGACTTGAAATTGAGATCAATGAATGAAACATGGCCTCTATCAATGGCTAAAATTCGCATGGCTCTATTCCATCTCCAATCACCCATCTCCCACTCCCAAAACTCCTGAATTGGTGGAACTTCTGATGAACAATTTACAGTACTTCCAAAAGAACTCCGATGCATGTTAGTCTGAAACAGCTTCTGGAAAGGTAGAAACTGATTACCCAACAGATGGTGTCGCTTTAAGTTCTTACCAAATTTGATATGGAGATGCCCACACAGGTAAGCTGAGATGGAATGCTTTAGGAAAACATCTTCCAACGTCCTTCCAGAACCAGACGGTGCGGAAAATGAGAGTGGAAAATGCCCAAAGGCGATTTTGGTAACAGGTTTTTCTGACTGAGAATCCCAGCGTGAGAGTTCCAAGTCTAGATCACTTAGTAATTGGTCTGTGGGATGCCCAAAAAGATTGGTTGGACCTCGTAAGCCAGTCAACATTGTGGTGTCCAACCCAACAAAGAGATGTTTCCGCAATGGTGTCTGTGTCGTTGTATGCAAGCATGCATGAATAAACAAGGGAAAACTATATATATACATATACATATAATTCAACCATGGTTGACTCAGCAGTGTTACTGACAAGGAGAGATTTTCTAAATTGACAGAAGAACATACAATCCACCAAAATGATAGAAGGGAAAAGGGTAACACTATTGACATATAATTCAATATGAGCAAATGACATATAATTCATATGAGCAAATGACTGAGCGAGTAAGCTGACCTCAAGGGTAACACTATTGACACTTCCAGTCCTGCCCAACTGCCCACTGATGCTGAGCTTAGAAAAGAAATCGAACGAACCTCCAACATCCGGTACACCGAAATTATCATGATTGCCTCTCAGGTCAAAGAACAAGCTCTTGTCAATCCCACTCCTCTGAATAACACTGTCCATCACAGTCTTGTATTCCATCCACTCATCCTCATTTTGCTTCATTGTTAATAAGTCCTTGCTTTTTCCATCTGGACAGTGGCAAATTCAACATAACACAATAAACAACATTAAAATAAAATCCTAACAGCACCCTCGTTGAAACATGAAAAATGCTGATAAATTCAGCTGATTAGCATGTATGAAATTAACATAATTACATAACATTGTTTACAACATCAGCATAGCATGTCATATAACAACACCCCACACAGAAAAAACAACATCTTCGCTCATTGAAACATGAAAAATCGAAACAGAGACATACCAGTAAGATCACCAGTGATGAGGACCAAGGAGGGGTTGATGAAGGAAAGTGCGGGTCCCACGAGGTCATGGAAATCGATGGCTCTGTCAGGATGGTGAACACTGAAATGGAGGTCGGAGAATTGAACCACCCAAAGCACAGAATCATAGGCACCTTTTGTTTGAATCACCCTTTCTTCTGTTTTGCTTCCATTGCCAGCAGTTGTTGGAGTGTAGAAGGAGCTGAAACAGAGAATCACAAGAAGAAGGAGGAGGTTCATGTTCCTTCTTCGTTGGAGGTGAAATCGTGTTACCCTTCGCTGATTTTGGTTTTGAATCCGGAATTTTTTTTTTTTTTTCGTGGGAAAAATTGACTTTGGGCAAAGCAAGTTGATGAAGTAGTCCAAAACCCTTAATTTGGTTCATGAAAAGCAATGTGATGTAGTGAAAACAGGTTATATTCTAAATTAAGCAAAATATATTTGTATTCTTGATTAAATATTTAGATTTTATCATGTTAATTCCAAAATATTCAATATATATATATAATTTAAACTAATCAAATAAAATTAATTAACATAATTTAGAGTAGTTTTATAATAACTATATAAATATTTGAATAAAATGATAATTATATCCTTAGAATTTTAACTTTGATCTAATTAATCTCTTAAAAAAGATACCAATTAAATTATTGATGATAATAAAGAGTGGATATTAAATATTAATACTATTATCCTTTTTTTTTCTCAAACATCTTCTCTAGTGCAGCAAGATAATTTAACATCTTAAAAGACAAATGATTTTTCAATAAATAAAGAAATTAGAGGATGTTTAAAGAGTCATATTAAAATGATCAGCTATTTGTTTAATATTTAGTTATTTACATACTATTAATTAAGAAATTTAGTTTAAGATAATGTACAATTTTCTTAAAACTGAAATAAATTACTTTTGAACAGAAATATAACTAAAGTATACTCTTTTTTTTCCGTCATGGCAAATATACGTGTATGTTTTTGGCATAGCAATTCATTTCCTAATTGTGTTTTCCCTTTTTGGTGTTGTTCATTTTGAGTGTGTTAATTTTTGGTATCGAGAAGTCATCATTGTTGTTTCAAAATTATTCAAAAATAGTCACCAAAAAAAAATTATTCAAAAATACCCAAGTGAAAGCCCAAATTAACTTTTCTCTAGCTTCGGGATCATATATTTAAAATTTAAATTCTAAGCAGATGAACGCAAAAAAAAAAAAAATTATTCGAGTTAATTATTAATTTAGTATTCAAAAAATTCAGGCGTCCATAAAAAAATATCTAAAAAATATTATCGATAAAATAGTCTATAAATAATTTGAAAATGTGACAAAAATAACCAATAAATATCATGTTTTTTATAAGCGACAAAATTTTATATTTAGCAAATGACTTATCGACTGCATTTGAATTTTTGTAGCAACATTTGAATAAATATTTCAAAAATATACAAAAAAAAAATTCAAAACAAAATTTGCTCTCTAGGTTTTTTTTTTACTTTTTAAAAAAATTTGGTTATTCACAATAATTTTTTTTAAAAAAAATCACTTAATATAAAATTACCAATTTTTGAAATAAAAAATATCTTATTTTTCTAATGATACTTGCAAAAAATTATATCAAAATGTGATTTAAACAATATTTTTTGTTAATATATATATTTAATACCTAATTCTATTTTGTTGTATTTTTTAATTTTTTGAGAACTTATTTATTATTAATTAATATTTTTTAGAATTATTTTTGTCAGCATTATGAATTTTTTTAGTACTATTTGAGTAGTTTATTTTTAATTGTTCTATATAATATTTTTAAGTAGAGATCATATTTCAAAATAAAATGAAAAAAATGCTTCAAACTTAATTTTCAATTATCATATTTATAATTAGAAAAAATTAATTTTTATGTACTTTTATTAGTATAAAAAAATTTGTATATCATAAAAATAACAAACTTTTAAATTGACTAATTAAAAAATTATTAAATTCATAAATATAATTAGATGATAATGTAAAATTTTTTGTACCGTCAATATATCGAAATAAAACTCTTACAAAATACTAAAATTGGTAAATGAAAATTTTTTAATAAACGCATTGTAAGTGAAAAGTGATCAACCTAATTCCATTTCACAACTCAGGGTGTGTTTGGGAAACTCGTTGTGATAAAATTGTGAAAGAATAGGAAAAGAATAGATGAAGAAATTTTATTGATTGTTGATTGATTGAATTGTACTGAAGTGTGTTGTAAACTATGAAGGTAAAACTAAATATATATAGAGCATTGTCCTATGAAAGATAAAAGCAAATAAAGATAAGATAAGAACAATTAAAGATAAGATAAAGATAAGATAATAAAGACTAAAATTAAAATTGAATTTTTGTATTCTGTTGGGCTGAATTTGTGGGCCACGATACTTCTTTATTGTTGTCATGGGCTAAAGTAGAAGAGTAGTTTAATACGTCCCCGCAAGCTGGTGGATGGAAGATGTCAATAATCCACAGCTTGGATAAGTTCCGATGAAATTGTTGAGAAAAGCGCGTCTGACGTGGTGACGCGGAGGAAGATGCGTGCGGCAGAGCTTGAGCTGCCTACTGCAAAAATATAAAAGGAGATGCTGTGCTTGAGCAGCGATCTTTAAACAATTGCGTGCGGCGGAGCTTGAGCTGCCGACGACAAAAATACATAAAAGGAGATGCTGTGCTTGAGCAGCGATCTTTAACCAATTGCGTGCGGCGGAGCTTGAGCTGCCGACGGCAAAAATACATAAAAGGAGATGCTGTGCTTGAGCAACGATCTTTAAACAATTGCGTGCGGCGGAGCTTGAGCTGCCGACGGCAAAAATACATAAAAGGAGATGTTGTGCTTGAGGGAGAGAGAGCAAACAGCGATCTTCATAAAAAAAAGAATGAAAAAATAAAAAATAAAATAAAAAAATAAAAACGCAACAAGATTGATCTTTAGAGGGCGCGTATGGCGCAATAAGAGTGGTCTTCAAATGGCGCGTAGAGCGCAATAAGAGTGCAGATGGAACTGCTAGAACAGATGCACATTGAACTGCTAGAACAGATGCAGATTGAATTGCTGAAACAGAATACTGACGAACTCCCGGAAGAAGTTGCAGATGAAATGCTAGAAGAAGGCGCAGACGGAATTGCTGGTAAAGAACTGGGATAATCAAAACTGTGGTAGAATTTTCACTTGGATGCATGTAACTAAATCTATGATTATTTATTGTGGGAGGAAGTTGAAAAAGAAGCATGGTGATTTCTCACCGAAAAGATGATAACTTATATATCCTCCTCAAGGAGGATACCATGGCTCTGATACCATGATAAAATTGTGAAAGAATAGGAAAAGAATAGATGAAGAAATTTTATTGATTGTTGATTGATTGAATTGTACTGAAGTGTGTTGTAAACTATGAAGGTAAAACTAAATATATATAGAGCATTGTCCTATGAAAGATAAAAGCAAATAAAGATAAGATAAGAACAATTAAAGATAAGATAAAGATAAGATAATAAAGACTAAAATTAAAATTGAATTTTTGTATTCTGTTGGGCTGAATTTGTGGGCCACGATACTTCTTTATTGTTGTCATGGGCTAAAGTAGAAGAGTAGTTTAATACGTTGGAAGAGAAGAAACACGTTTAGACTTTTTGAAAGCTTCAACTTTTGGTTTGGCAAAATTTTTTTCCATGAACGCAGAAGTGATTTTGCTACCAAAACCAACGTTTATAAGAAGCAACTATTTTTAACTTCTGCGTTTTCCTAACGAGCTTTTAGCCATGGATACTAACCATTTATTTATCTTTTACCAACTTTATCCTTCATTTATGTTATTATATTATTTATAAAATTCTTGTTATTTCTATTTATATGAGCTCTATTTTTTTATTATTTATTATTTATATTTTTTTCAACTGTTTATTTGATATTATACACTTTTATAATTGTGATTTTTGTGTATTATGTTTGTTATTATCTTTTTATAATATGATTTATTGATTCTATTAGGTAAAGTAAATTAAACAAAAAATTAACTATAAATAATAATAATAGTAAAAAATTATAGCATACTAAAAAAAGAGTACTAAAAATATTAAAAATATATTATATAAAAAGATCATACAAAATTTTCAGATTTATTTCAATTACTATAAAGTAAATATTTAATTTTTTTATTATTTTCAGTACTCTCTTTTATAATTGTAATTCTCATATACTATGTTTTAGTGTAATTTTTTTATAACATAGATTATTATTCTATTAAAAAAATAAATTAAATAAAAAATTAATCATAGATAATAATAAAATCATAAACGTTGGATTCCAAATTAATATTAAGAATAAGATTATTGAGAATATTAAAATAAGAATACGATGTAAAAAAAAATACTAAAGTAACATTCTTAGTTAATACTTAAAAAAAATGTAACATATTTAATTAAATATTCTTTTATATATATATAATTTATATTGTTTTATTTTTATTTAAAAATATATTTTATCTATTTTTATATGTTATTTTTATTTTAGTAAGTAAATATTAATTTTATTATAAAATTAATTAATAAGATCTATTTAAATATCTAAATTAGAATGATAGGATAATATAAAAAAATTATTTAAGTTGGGGTCTATTTTAGTAATTTTTTATCTAAAAATGATTTTAAATGGTATAAACCAAACAACATTTATTTTATTATAATCAATTTTGATACAAAAATTACCAAACATAAATCACTTTAACACAAACTTACTTTTTATCAAAATCAAGTTTGCAAAATCAATTTTATGCAAACTCCCGTTTACAAACTGTAATCCAAAGACACACTCACTAGTTGAACCAAGGTTATTGGTTCATAAGATAAACTCGTTCCATTTCACAACTCTACGTACTTTCATGAAACTTTCCACTAACGTTTAACACTCTATATGCCACTATATATTGTTGGACTTGTCAAAAAACAAAATACATTCACCAAGATGGATACCATAGAGTGAAATGAGCTCATGAAATCATATAAGAAGAAAAAATAATAAAAAATGGTTAAGGCCCATGATTTGTGTTATATGTATCATACTCATATATTATAGGTGATGGTACTATTAGAAGTAGGTCAAAATTAGCTTTATCTCTGTCTAATTCAAGCGTTTCTTCTGCTAATCTGGTCGGTTTGTCGTGTGTTTATTACTTGAAAAATTTAAATTTTTATATATTTTTTTATTTCCATCCGGTGATAAATTCATAATTAATTACTTTGAAGAATTATGTTTTTGTAGAGTTTCAGAAATTGCTTTTTAATTTTGTTGTTGCCTTTTCAGCGATGTTTAATATTAAAATTTAGTATTTTTTTTGTACATGGAGATCACAAATTTAATTGGGACTTTTATTTTTTTTAAATTTTATAAATTTAAAGGATAAGTTTATTTTTTATTTTAATTTTTTAAATATATAAATATAACTCTCAAAATTTTTATTTTAGTATTAAAAATCTTTTAAATGTATAAATCAAAATTTTCAATTTATTTTATGTTAAAAAAATTCAACACAAATCAGATCTTTCGATTTATACATTATAAAATTTGATTCTTATTTCTCTACAAATTTTATTATCTCTCAAATCTAAGAGTCTAATTTATTATTTAAAATTAAAAATTAAAAATTAAAATTTATATCAGAATAAAACATATCAATTAACTATTACACTGAATAACACACCATCTTCTTTCATTTCTAAAAATATTAGCATAATTTAATTTGTGTATTCATATTGTTTTAATTTGCTTTATTATTATTATTATTACTATTATTATTATTTCTAAAATAACTTATTATAAAACTAAACATGTTTATTTTATTTTAAAAAAGATATGAATAAACATACAATAGAAATATTAAAAGAATTTTGCTAAACTATGTCACTTAATAAAAGTACTATTTAAAAAAATTTAACTAAAAGTTATTAAAAATTAATTTTTTACATTTTTCAATACATGAAATACACTAAAAATAAAAAATTATTATTATACTCTTAATATATACCCCTAAAACATAAATTAACTAAATCTATATTAAAAACTTCGAACTTTTAGATTCTCAACAAAATTATCTATATTTATTATTTAATACCTTGAAATTAAATGTATACACGTCTTTAATTTAAAGAAAACGTTCACATATCCGTATAAGAAAAATTTTAAGTGTATCGAGAAATACTGGTGTTTCAATTGTTTTAACTGTTGATTTCAATTAATAAATATTATATATATTTTTTATAATTCAGATCAACTGTTAAAATAACTGAAACACCGATATTCTCAGAACACTTAAAACTCTTCCGTAAGTATAAACGCTCCTATAAATGTAGATGGAATGGATTAGGCAGGTCCAAGATAAGTTGCATGCCTATTACTTACATTACCAAGGTAATTAATTAAGCATGTTTTTTACGGTGGCAAAAGGGGATGGCAGAACAACAAGTTTGATTTTAATAATCCACTTACTTTATTTTTTGTATCTTAGAAAAAAGTAGTTTGAAGGCCATGTGTTTTACCCATTCTTTGATTCCTTTCTTCACAGTCAAACTTATAAGTATTGAATTTGCACTCTTCGAGATTAATCTTTTATCTCTCATCAACTCATATATATTATTAAAAACTTTTCTTTTTGTATTCATTCTCTTCGTAGGTGTGTCTCCATCTGTGTACTGTTACTAGCAGAAGACCCGTGCATAAAATTTCTGTTGCTAAGATTTATCTCTCTAATCTACTAACTCATAAAATATAAGACAAAAAAATACCACATCAAATGAGACAAAAGAAGTTTTTTTTTTTTTTATATTTGCATTATTTGTTAAACGTACTATGGTATTTATATATTTGTAGCAATTTATGGGAAAAAACATCGAAAGTGATCAAAGTGACCAACTACGTCCACCGTAGAATTTTTAATTAAATATCACACAGCTTTCTTTTTCTCCTAAAAAAAATTGTCCAGTCTTAAATTTTTATTATAAAATTTATATAATTCTCCTTCTTAGACAAATTAATTCTTTCGTTCTTCTAACAAAATTTTTAATATATACATTAAAAATTAAGTCTTTCATAAATTAAATAAAGTTTAAACTAATAATTTTCAAACAATAATTAATTAACAATTTTCTTTTTTATTTGTAGTTACAACTCAAATTTTCAATTATAATCTTGGTAGCTAATTATTGTTTAAAAGAACTATTTTACCAACAAAATTATAAATTTATTATAAAATGCTTAATTCTACAAAAATATTATTATACCATACACTAATTCTATTTACGTTCCACTTACACTGTTTTAATTTTTTTAAAATTCTCTAAAAGAACAAAAATTTATCCAAACAAAAATGTGTAATTTATATTTTTAATATTAAATTGGTTAAATTACTTTTTTTTTCAAATAAATTTGAAATTTATTTAAAAAATCAAATTAAATTATATTAAATACTACAAAAAAATTTCATTTATCGGAGTTAAAAAAAAGGTGAACTTCAACCAATTATGATCAATGTTACATTAATCTAATTAATACACAAATTGAAGTATTATATATTTAATAAAAGAATTTACGATAAAGAATTATTTATTCTAACCAAATAAGTATCAAAGAATAATTAAAATTTTTTTATAATACTTAAATAAAATTCATTCATATATATTAATGTATTGTCAAATGATTATTAGATTTTTGAGAATTTCTGATTTTTTATTACACAGCCATGTAATAAAATATGTTCTTTTATATGCATATTAACACGGTCAATATGAAAAGATAATTATTTTTATTGATTTAATGTTGCATAACAAATGTGCAAAACTACTTTATACTGAAAGAAAATCGCACTTTATCACAGATGTGGTCCAATTTTTTCTCTTTAAAAGAGAACCACACTTTTTCACCTATTTTAAAGAACTTTTAGAATTTTCAACCGCAAAATAAAAAATCCAAAGAAAACACCAAAACCCAGAACAGAATGGCAAGGGATGAACTTGGGTATTAATGTGAAATTGACAATCTTAACTTATTGCATGTGAGGAAGGAAACTAACTAAAGAAACATAAAAATACCAAATACAAAATTGAAAGAGAATGAGAATTTAAGTAAGTGAAGCCCATAGCCTCGTAACTTTCAGGTTCAATACATTCTAATTAGAAATCAATGGCTTCATATGTATGGACAAAAAACGTTCATGAATTTCTACCTACATTTGGCACAAATGCAATAATGAGAATGAGTAATAGTAGTATAGAAATATTTATATGCATGTGTGTGTATAACCATATATCAAAAGATAATGATACACATTTATCATGACATCAGTTTATTTTTTTTTCTCAAGTTATGATAACAATACAAATCTGAAGAGATCACATAAACAGTTAAAGTTAATCCAAAATTTAACACCTCGCAGATGACAAAACAATAAAGTTAATCCAAAACATCTCATCAAATGAGTTCAGAATTTTAAAAAAATAAACTTGCTTTTTTTTAACCCAAGCAGCAATATATTTTTATTTTTAAGAAAAAAATCCTTAAGAAAACCAAAGCTAAAGTCAATTATACACAAGATAGTCTCCAAAAGAATAAGAACTACTAAATCTCTGTCAATAATTTATTGAAAATATAAGTTCGGGAGAAGTTATGTAAAAATTTAAATCAAGATTTTAAAACATGCCAAAAACACATTTTGAAAAATATAATAGTAATACTCTCAAATTTAAAGGATATAAAACCACTATTAGAAAAATTAAAATAAATAAGACAATAACCCATCAATGAAATGCCAACTTCAAAAAGACTGCAAGAGATCAATAAGCATAACCATATGCAAAAGCATTGGAGCTAAAACAACAGGAAATTCATATAGATTTAGAAGAAAGTGAAAACGCACCTGTAAGACAAAAAAAAGCACAATGACACCAACTAAAAATTACACGTTTAACACATCACATATGGAAAAGAGAAGTGCTACACATACCAAGTCTTTTTTGTTTACAAGTCTTACAAGTTGGGCCTAACACGCGCGTTACTGAACCATCTTCGCGTGTTTCATCTTCGTTTCCTTTTTTACGAAAAAGAAGAAGAACAGACACAGAGAAAGAAGAAGAAGAAGAGGAAGAGGAAGCACGGAGAAAGAAGAAGAAGAAAAAGAGGCACAAAAAAAACGTGAAAACGGCGTGAATATAAATGACTTGTATGACTTGTATTGAAAATCACTTGTATACGGAGAATTACTCTATGGAAAAACAGTAAACTTAATCCAAAAATGCTCATCAAGTCAGTTCACATTTAAAAATTATAATTCTCCACTTTTTTTTCAAACCAAGCAGTAAGGTATTTTTATTTTTAAGATAAAATCCTTAAGCAAAGCAAAGCTGAAGTCAATTATATACAAGATAATTATACAAATCTGTCATGACATCAGTTTATTTTTTTCTCAGGTTACGGCAATAATACAGATCTGAAAATATTACATAAACAGTTAAAGTTAATCCAAAATTTATCACCTCATGTCATAGAACTAAGTTGGTGTGAGAACAAACAAATAAAACTTCTTTTTTAAATTAAGCCTATCAAACTTGAAAATTTACCTAAACTTGTGGAACCTAGAAAACTAAAAATTATAAAATAAAAAAATATATATTATCACTCATGTTATATCACTATGGACATAATGACAAATTACTTTTTTATTATGCCTTTGCATGAATTTATAAAAAAATAATTGATATTAATCAACATGGCAACAAAATGCTTGAGGAAAAAGCAAGATGTTGATGCAAGAATCTTGATAATATTGTGTTTTGACCACAATGTATAAGACAACAAAAAAAAAGTAGGATGCGATCTTTCAAATATAAAAGGGTACTGCTCAGCAGAGAAAATGGCCCAAGCTAAGGGCTTGTTGAAGAGAACACTTCCCCTAACCAAACTCACAACACAACGGAGTCCTTGAATCAAAGAGTATCCAGCAGCCAAACCATTAGCAACTACCAAGAATCTGCAAAGTTTTTTAATCCATCAAAAACTAATGAATTAGGACAACAAAACATGCAACACTTTTATTGCTAGAAATTAACATAGAACATAGATTAATAGATACTTACACCAAAGCCTTAACATCAGTGAATTTAGCTTCCTTCTCAAAAGAGAAAAACACCTTCACTTGTGAATCAGTTCCAATAAGAACAGCTGCAACAACTCCAAGACCAAGAATCATAAACCTTAACACCAAATCAGCTATCTTGATCCTCTTATCCAACAATTTCAGGTTTGTGCTATGGTACACTGGAACTGTTCCAGGACTAACACCTACACCCAAATAACTCATTTTCTCTAGACACTAACAATGCAAAAGAAAACAAATATACACAAAGCTAAAAGAAGTATGCATCTGTGTACAACAAAGGTATGTTTCTTTAATCTCCTAAGAAAAATTAATCAATTAGGAAGTGAAGTAAATAAAGAGTTATCTTTATCTAACCAAAGTAATTAAGTACCTAAAATTAGCTAATTACCATACAATCAAATTAAATATCAATGAAACCCGTTAAACCTTAAAACCTAATGATAGAACAGCACAAGCAATACTAATGAATTAAGTTGGTGTGACAATTTTGCCTAGTTAATTTCACATGGGTTCATCACCTCATTTCATAGAACCAAGTTGGTGTGAGAACAAACAAATAAAACTCTTTTTTTTAAATTAAGCCTATCAAACTTGAAAATTTACCTAAACTTGTGGAACCTAGAAAACTAAAAATTATAAAATAAAAAAATATATAGTCACTCATGTTATATCACCATGGACATAATGACAAATTACTTTTTTATTATGTCTTTGCATGAATTTATAAAAAAAATAAGTGATATTAATCAACATGGCAACAAAATGCTTGAGGAAAAAGCAAGATGTTGATGCAAGAATCTTGATAATCTTGTGTTTTGACCACAATGTATAAGACAACAAAAAAAAAAAGTAGGATGTGATCTTTCAAATATAAAAGGGTACCTGATCAGCAGAGAAAATGGCCCAAGCTAAGGGCCTGTTGAAGAGAACACTTCCCCTAACCAAACTCACAACACAACAGAGTCCTTGAATCAAAGAGTATCCAGCAGCCAAACCATTAGCAACTACCAAGAATCTGCAAAGTTTTTTAATCCATCAAAAACTAATGAATTAGGACAACAAAACATGCAACACTTTTATTGCTAGAAAGTAACATAGAACATAGATTAATAGATACTTACACCAAAGCCTTAACATCAGTGAATTTAGCTTCCTTCTCGAAAGAGAAAAACACCTTCACTTGTGAATCAGTTCCAATAAGAACAGCTGCAACAACTCCAAGACCAAGAATCATAAACCTTAACACCAAATCAGCTATCTTGATCCTCTTATCCAACAATTTCAGGTTTGTGCTATGGTACACTGGAACTGTTCCAGGACTAACACCTACACCCAAATAACTCATTTTCTCTAGACACTAACAATGTAAAAGAAAACAAATATACACAAAGCTAAAAGAAGTATGCATCTGTGTACAACAAAGGTATGTTTCTTTAATCTCCTAAGAAAAATTAATCAATTAGGAAGTGAAGTAAATAAAGAGTTATCTTTATCTAACCAAAGTAATTAAGTACCTAAAATTAGCTAATTACCATACAATCAAATTAAATATCAATGAAACCCGTTAAACCTTAAAACCTAATGATAGAACAGCACAAGCAATACTAATGAATTAAGTTGGTGTGACAGTTTTGCCTAGTTAATTTCACATGGGTTCATCACCTCATTTCATAGAACCAAGTTGGTGTGAGAACAAACAAATAAAACTTTTTTTTTAAATTAAGCCTATCAAACTTGAAAATTTACCTAAACTTTGGAACCTAGAAAACTAAAAATTATAAAATAAAAAAATATATAGTCACTCATGTTATATCACCATGGACATAATGACAAATTACTTTTTTATTATGTCTTTGCATGAATTTATAAAAAAATAAGTGATATTAATTAACATGGCAACAAAATGCCTGAGGAAAAAGCAAGATGTTGATGCAAGAATCTTGATAATCTTGTGTTTTGACCACAATGTATAAGACAACAAAAAAAAAAAAAAAAAAGTAGGATGTGATCTTTTAAATATAAAAGGGTACCTGATCAGCAGAGAAAATGGCCCAAGCTAAGGGCTTGTTGAAGAGAACACTTCCCCTAACCAAACTCACAACACAACAGAGTCCTTGAATCAAAGAGTATCCAGCAGCCAAACCATTAGCAACTACCAAGAATCTGCAAAGTTTTTTAATCCATCAAAAACTAATGAATTAGGACAACAAAACATGCAACACTTTTATTGCTAGAAATTAACATAGAACATAGATTAATAGATACTTACACCAAAGCCTTAACATCAGAGAATTTAGCTTCCTTCTCAAAGGAGAAAAACACCTTCACTTGTGAATCAGTTCCAATAAGAACAGCTGCAACAACTCCAATACCAAGAATCATAAACCTTAACACCAAATCAGCTATCTTGATCCTCTTATCCAACAATTTCAGGTTTGTGCTATGATACACTGGAACTGTTCCAAGACTAACACCTACACCCAAATAACTCATTTTCTCTATACACTAACAATGCAAAAGAAAACAATGGATTTACACTAAGTACAGAAGTACAGAATTCAAATTCGAAATAGAACTAAAGGGTAATTTCATATCCTATAAAGTTGATTTACACTTTTGTATCAAACATAAATTTAAAAATTAAAATTAAAATAAAAATGAAGAGTAAGATGCATAGACAGCGTAACCTTGTAGAATAGCGTTAGGGGATTAGGCGTAGCAGAGTGGAAGAGAATCGTGAGCGGTCAGCGATGAAGTCAAACCAAAACGCTGTGTCGTGTTGTTTGCAATGGACGGCGACGGAGCTGTGAAAGCGAAGGCTGCAGCTGTTGTGTCTCTGTGGGTTGAGGATTTCGGAGAGGTCTGCTGCCTCTACCGCGTCCTCCTCCTCTGTGGTTTCAGACAACGAATTCCAGCAGCTAGGGTTAGTGTTTTAGGTGGGGGTCGTCGGGATTGGTGATTTCAGAACAATGAAGATAGAAATTAGCGAACATTGAAGACACATACAAACCTGAAGGTGCAAAACGGAGGTGAAGAGGTAGGGTTTGGGAGTAAGAGCGAGAGAGAATGTGAGTCGCAATCGCCAGAAAGAGAGAGCAGATAACCGAGAGAGGATGTAATCCGGAGATCATCCGTCGGTGATGGTGTTGAAGCCGACGGTGCGGTTGGCTTTTATGGGGAAGAAGGAGATCCATAGAAAGAGTGAGACACTGAGACGATGAAGGAAGGAGGAGATAGAGAGAAAGTGAGAAACATTCTGCTTTACCTTTAGGTTACCCTTTTTCATTTTTTTATTGCAAATGAACGTGAGAGTGACGCGTGGCTTAATGCGCCACGGTCATTAGACAAGTAATAGATAGATAGATTAGGAGATCCTTCATCTCTTTAGGTGGATTATCAAAAAAATTAAATCCAAATTATTTTCTTATATTCTTATATTAGCTTTGGCCAAATGGTCAGCAGAAATGTTGCCACTTCTATGTGTGTGCATAACTTTGATCTCCCAAGACTTATCCTTCGGTTTCTGAATCTTAGTCCTACGATCCCAGTGTCCGTAACCAAACGCTACCAAATAAACCATAAGAATAACTTCAATTGCAAGTTTGCAACTATGGTTTTTGGTCAGGACCGTGGGCCACAAAGGATCCAGACCCAGAAAACAGAAACCCTATTACTTCAATTGCAGCTTGCAAGTGGAACTTATTGAGCCTAATGGGCCTTCTTCCTCGTGGGCCAAACAGAAAACCCTAGAGTATATATATTAGATGCATAACTTGCCCAACCCATAGCCGAGACAGAGAACCCTAGAGACTTTCATATCTGCTCTGCGCCTGCTGCCTCCCTCCAAGCCGTGACTCTTGCTTCTCTGTTCTGTGAGTTCTCTTCTAATTTCTGCTTGTTATCTCTGTTTTTGTCACTGTCATGCTGTAAATTATGTAGATTTGTATCTGCTTCTGTGATTATGTAAATGATCGATGTTATTATTGGTCTTATTCTTTTTATTTATGTTTGTGTTTGTGTTTCTGTTTTAATTTTTATTGATGTTTTTTTAATTTGTTTTTGTAATGTCAATCCACACATGGATTTTCTTTCCAATGTATGTTTGCAAAAGTATAAACCCTAAAAATTTGATAAAACAATACTAACCAAGCAAAACTTTTAATTTATTCAATTAAATAATTGTCTAACAATTTACTATTATTATTTTTGTATATATATATATGGAGAGAAAGAGAGAGTATCTTACTTAGCTTACTGTTCTTATAACATGCAAGAAAAGTTCCAAAAAGGAAGAGACATTCCCGTTGAAGAGACATTCCAAAAAGCATAACTCTTTTTTCAAAAGAAACTTAATTAAGATGTTTATCTAAATTGAATTTTAGACATATACACTCTTAGTTTTCCTAAAAAAAATTACGGTGAATTTGGTTTTAACTAGAATTTTAAAATAAAAAATTTAAAAGTAAATATTGCACCGAAAAAATTGTATAGTCAATATTCAAACACAAAAAAAAAATTCAAAATGTTTGAAAACAATAACATCCAAAATTAAATTTTAAAAAATATTTGACATTTATACTAAACAAAAGTTCATCTTTAATAAATTTTATAATAAATTTGTTATTTAATAATCTGTTACGATATTAGTTGAAATTTGACCATTATAATCTTGATTTTTAAGTATTACTCTTTCAAAATATATACTCCTTTTAAATTTTGGATCCGTTTGTCTTCTTTTAAAATTAATTTGAAACATTATTTACATTGGATAAATAAGATTATAAATGCTTTCATTGAAATTATTTATATTAGGTTTTGTTTTGTAGATGATCAAGTGCCCTTACACTTATTAACATTCAAAAGTAGCTAGAAAGTGTTTATGGAATTCATATATTTATTGTCATTTTTTTTTTGGTTAAAAGAAGCTTATTTTTCTGTAGTAAAGGTAATTGAGTTACCCAAATTAGTTACTTTTGAATTATTAATAGGTGAAAATTCAGATGCTATCAACTTTAAAGTTGATAGTTGAGAGACGTTAAATGATTTAATTAATTTGACTAAATTTTTATCTAATGATTTTTAATTATATAGTTGAGAGACGTTAAATGATTTAATTAATTTGACTAAATTTTTATCTAATGATTTTTAATTATTAACTTTATGTAAAGTTGACTGCATCTTAATTTCTACTTTATTAATAAATACCCTTAAAATACTTTAACGGAAAATTTTTTTATAGTATCAAATATAGTTTAATGAAATAATTTATGTATATTGACATTGTTGGATGAAAACTAAAGTGTAAATTTAAGTCGAAAAGATTAACTGTAATTTTGATGAAAAGATCAGAGTAGAAAGCGTGTTTGAAGTTTGAACTCCACCAGTTGAGCATTAATTACGAAATGGTCATCATCATTATCATCAATCCTTCTTCTTTTCATTGATTTTGGTGTGTCTATGTGATTTGAAAAGATCCCCAATAGTGTGCCCTAGAATGAGAAGAGCCCCATATTCATTACTATAATATTCATTAATTCATGTATCTGCACCTAGCACATCAAAAACATGAAATACAAGTACAAAAATATTAGAAAAATAACAAAAATTTAGATATTTAGAATGTGAGGTTGATAATTAAAAATTATTAAATATATATTTAATTAAATTTATTAAATTATTTAATAATTTTTAACTATTAATATTATATAAAGACAAATTATTTATGAATCTGCACTTTAAAAATATCATATTATAAATGAATGCATTTAAATTAAACTCTTTTAGTAATATCAAAGAATTAACAACAAAATATATAAATATATAAATAAAAATCAATTATCTCTTGATTAAAAATGACAAACAACAAAATAAATATAACCTTACGAGTTCACTATTTGTAAATATAAGAGCATATTTATATGTTATTACATTATTAAATTGCTTTTTATTAAAAGAGTTTTTTATTTTAAATATATTTGATAAATTTTTAATAATAAAAATAAAAATATTAAAAAGATAAAAAAGTTGAAAATATATAGTTTATATCTTCTATAAAAAAATTATTTTTATGTAACTTTTTTAATATAATAAATTAATAAAAATTATTTTTATATTATTATACTAAAAAATAATTGATAAATAAAAAAATAATTTTTTTTGGTAATAAAAAAAATACAAATAGAGAAAGTCTAGGGAGCCAATGGCCTAAGCGTACAATGTGTACAATGAAGGTTTAGGGAGTATTAGAGATATCATTATTAGTGTTACGTTATCCTGTCAGGTTACGCTTTTGGGATGAGTGGTTTCAAGACATGGTATAAGAGTTTCAGATGCGGAAGGTCAAGAGTTCGAACCTTGGTGAACCCAAAATTAATTTTTTATAACATGAGATGTTTATTATCCCTGGTATCCGGATAGTTATCCTTGCTATCCGGATGGTTATTCTGCATAATAAGTGATGTTCATTTAATTCATAAACCAAAGATTTAGCCCATTGTACATATTGTACACTTAGGCCATTGGCTCCCTAGCACTACTCATACAAATATAAAATTATTAGAAGCACGAGTAGCCCAAGACCAACTTGCCAACGGGCCAACCCATTGCCCATACAGAAAACCCTAGAGTTTCATATTAGATGCATAAACCCTAGAGGCTTTCATATCTGCCTCTGCCCCTGCCTCCTCCCTCCAAACCGTGACTCTTCAGCGACGCACGCTTCTCTGTTCTGTGAGTTCTCTTCTAATTTCTGCTTGTTATCTCTGTTTTTGTCACTGTCATGCTGTAAATTATGTAGATTTGTATCTGCTTCTGTGATTATGTAAATGATCGATGTTATTATTGGTCTTATTCTTTTTATTTATGTTTTGTGTTTGTGTTTCTGTTTTAATTTTTATTGATGTTTTTTTAATTTGTTTTTGTAATGTCAATCCACACATGGATTTTCTTTCCAATGTATGTTTGCAAAAGTATAACATTATCAAAATAGGAGCCATAATATTCATTTTCTGAAAATTATTGATGTTATTTATTCTCTTAATTTTCTGAAAAGTATAACTTAGTGTTGATACTCTCTTGTTGCAATTTGAATTTAGGTTTTTTTTAGTTGATCTCTAAGAACGAGTGTTTTATTTTGCCAACAGAGAAAGAGAGATGCAGAACGAGGAGGGACAGATCACTGAGCTCTACATTCCTAGGAAGTGGTAAACACACCTTCCTTTCAAACCTTTCTTCTTTCGCTCACTGATTTTTCTTTAATAAAATATAATATGTATTTTGCTTAAGTGCTAGCTTCAGCAAACCAGACTCTCTCTTGAAGAAAGAGAACAGGACCGAGGAGTGGGCCCTCGCCAAAACCCAACAGCTCCAAGCCGCTAAGAAAACCAGCTTCCAAACTCGCAAGTTGATTTTTAACAGAGCCAAACACTACTCTAAGGAATACGCCCAACAGGTTCAACGCAACCAATTGCATTTTCATTTTTTGCTTTCTCAATTCACTCTTCTCAATTCCTAATTACATTTTCTTCTTTTTACAGGAAAAAGAGCTAATTAGGTTGAAGCGTGAGGCCAAGCTTAAAGGAGGCTTTTATGTCGATCCTGAAGCTAAACTCTTATTCATCATCAGGATCCGTGGGTAATTATCTTCTTTTCATTTAAAATTATTAGTTATTTTAATACCAAATTATCTAAAGTGTTTTTATACAAGCTTCATTGTTGTTCAATGTATGATGTCAGTGTCAATGCTATGCACCCTCAGACAAGGAAGATTTTGCAGCTCTTGCGGTTGAGGCAGGTAAATCTATTGTTATGATTTGAACTACTATGTTTATGTTTGTGCTGCCATGCATGCAATGTGTTTCTCCACTGCTATGCGTCTATGCCATTGATACTGGCATAGTCAGTTTTGGCCACGAATGATTTTTGGACCCTTCAACTATGCTATAGTTATGAAGTCTGTTCTTAAGTGCTGTTTGGATCTGTTTTATTGGTTCATTTGCTGTTATAGAGAAGCTATATATTTAAATTGGAATAGGTTATATTTGTCTGGTCATTTTTTATTGACGTCAAAATAATTCCTTAGGTGCCCCATTGTACTGAATTTTATTTTGTCAATTCTCGAGAAGCATTTGTTGTTGTTAAATATCATGTATTCTGATCTTCTTGGTAGAAAAACCTCACTTTGGAAGGTAATGGTTAGAAACATTATTCTTTTGATTGTGCACAACATAAAATTCAAAGTTATGTTAATTTTCTTTCACAGCTTATTCTCCCCCAAATTATGCTCTTAATTGTGGTGTATCTTATATTTATATACTATGTCCTTGTGGTATTAGAGTATAGCCTTATTTCAAGTTTCTTTTGGCTTCAGATCTTTAATGGTGTATTCCTCAAGGTCAATAAAGCAACGATGAATATGCTGCACATTGTAGAGCCGTATGTTGCATACGGGTATGCGAATTTCACATATTCAGAGACCACATCATCTTGAGTTGTTTACCTGCACAATGCCTTCTTAAAGCATTCAAAATTGATATTTCAGGTATCCCAATCTGAAGAGTGTTAGAGAATTAATTTACAAGAGAGGCTATGGAAAAGTTGAGAAGCAGCGAATTGCGTTGACAGACAACGCCATCATTGAACAGGTGAGTTTGGTGTATGATTTATGTTCCCTTCAATCTCTTTTATATGTAATTGTCACTTTTCTTTCAATCTCTTCATATACTTGTACATTGATCCAATGGTGTTAAACTATGATGGTGACAGAAAAAGGAAACAAATTGAGTGATTGTTATTGTAATGGCATGTTCAATTGCCCTTATATGATTAAAATTTTCAATGTTAGGCATTGGGGAAGCACGGAATTATATGCGTTGAAGATCTGATCCACGAGATAATGACCGTTGGTCCACACTTTCGAGAAGCAAACAACTTCCTATGGCCCTTCAAATTGAAGGCTCCATTGGGTGGTTTGATGAAGAAACGGAATCATTATGTCGAAGGAGGTGACGCAGGTAACAGGGAAGCTTACATAAATGAGCTTATTAGAAGGATGAATTAATTTTACTTTTTTGTTATATGGTCATTAGTATTGTAAAATCATTAAGGATAATATGTTATTTTCGTTCTTCAATCGGCCCTTTCGTTGACTATATTTGTCTAACTCTTGCACTATTTTGTGTTTTGGACTTTGGTAGCTAATGAGATCAAATGAAAATGAGATGTTTCTGATTTGAAAAAGAAAATCTAGATGTCAGCAAAACATTGACTAGTTGCTTCTTGCTTTATTTTTCTCTTTCTATTTTTTATTATTTCTTTTTCTCAAGAATTTATAAAGAAATGAAAACATAAATTCAAGCACAAGAATTATCCTTTTTTTTAATCAAAATTTTAAATGCATGAAAATGGACATCAAATAAGCTTTGGTAATATACGGTATAAATCTTCTAAATTACATGTTATGAATACGTCACTCTGACCATGAATTTCGTTACCCCACCCCCACAAAAAAAAAATGTAAACGATTGATAGTAAATACTTTTGATTGTTCTATTTTAGATTGGAATGCTTGATCAATATCACATTACAATTTCAAATTCTTATGATTCAATAGTCAACTAGTAAAACAAGACTTTATTGGTGAGAAAGTTCTTGTAAGTGTATATCTTTGGAAAAACAAGAAGAGCTTTTGGAAGAAGAAGAATGAAGAACATAGCATAAAGAGCAGACCAGAATAACGGGAAATATAGTGCAGCCCATTGACATCCCATGACCAAAAACTCCTTCCAGCTCCAAGAAAACTCAAACTGTGACCATTAATGGAAAATGGCCTTAATTCACTAAAAGTTGATCTGCTCATGTTGTCTTTTGCTTCAATTTGAAGCCAATACCTATCAGGAGAAGCATCCTCATAGACTTTGTAATTCCATGGAGCAACATAGAGGCTCTCCCTGGAAGCCTCGTCAGCATGCTTATTTATTTTTGCTTCTGCCACTAAAACAAGACTTCCAGATTGCAAATCATAGACCCTAGCCACAACGGACACCATTGGAGAATCAGAAAACACCAGAGATCTAATTGTCTCATAAGACGAAAGGGCCACATTTCGACATTCATAGTTGTGATGGGATAATGATTAGGGATGTCAATGGGGCGGGGCGGGGGCGGGGGATGCCTCCCTGCTCCCCGTCCCCGCCCCCAGAATTAATCCCCATCCCCGTCCCGATCCCCGCCATGGGGGGATAATTGTCCCCATCCCCATTCCCCGCGTTCCCCATATTCCCCGCGGGGCCCCATTCCCCATCCCCTAATATTTAACATTCATATGAAAATTATAGTAAAAAATATCAAAAAAATAAAAAACAAACTACAAAATACTATTACAAACACACAAACATATCTTATCCAAGATTATAAGTCCAGAAATACAACATAGCAAATTATAATCCATAAAATAAAATCTTAAAATACAACTTCTATTCTAAAATAAAGCAATAAGATATAGTCTTTAACATCAAGTATTCTTTGATGGTCAGCATACTTAGCAAGAGAAATCATAATTGCTTTAGATACATAGAAGGAGAGAAAATCAAGCAACTATTTCAAAATCAAACCCTAACTATTTCAAAATTATAAACCTTATATGTCTAATTGCTTTAGATACATAAAAGAAGAGAAAATCAAAATTATACAACACAGTGAGTAGGAAAGACTGAATAATAGGGTTAGGATTTTTTTAATTGGTAAAATTACTAAAAAACCCACCTATGTTATAAATAAAGTAAGGTTATTTAAGAAATTTCAAACATTCGGGAAATTATCGGGGATGGGGCGGGGATCCCCGCTCGGGTCCCCGCGCTTGTCTCGGGGGAATTTTGCTCCCCATCCCCATCCCCACGGGGAAAATTCCCCACCAACGGGGCCCCATTCGGGGCAGTCCCCGCAGGGATCCCCGCCTCTTGGGGATTTTTGACACCCCTAATAATGATGTCGACATGAAACGAGAGTCTAAAGGAAAAGTGGGTAATATAATCACATCTTTGGCTCCTGACTTGAAATTGAGATCAACGAATGAAACATGGCCTGTATCAATGGCTAAAATTCGCATGGCTCTATTCCATCTCCAATCACCCATCTCCCACTCCCAAAACTCCTGAATTGGTGGAACTTCTGATGAACAATTTACAGTACTTCCAAAAGAACTCCTATGCATGTTAGTCTGAAACAGCTTCTGGAAAGGTGGAAACTGATTACCCAACAGATGGTGTCGCTTTAAGTTCTTACCAAATTTGATATGGAGATGCCCACACAGGTAAGCTGAGATGGAATGCTTTAGGAAAACATCTTCCAACGTCCTTCCAGAACCAGATGGTGCGGAAAATGAGAGTGGAAAATGGCCAAAGGCGATTTTGGTAACAGGTTTTTCTAACTGAGAATCCCAGCGTGAGAGTTCCAAGTCTAGATCACTTAGTAATTGGTCTGTGGGATGCCCAAAAAGATTGGTTGGACCTCGTAAGCCAGTCAACATTGTGGTGTCCAACCCAACAAAGAGATGTTTCCGCTCTGGCGTCTGTGTCGTAGTATGCAAGCATGCATGAATAAACAAGGGAAAACTATATATATACATATACATATAATTCAACCATGGTTGACTCAGCAGTCTTACTGACAAGGAGAGTTTTTCTAAATTGACAGAACATACAATCCACCAAAATGATAGAAGGGAAAAGGAATCATTTCATGATTTTCAATTTAATAGAATGACATATAATTCAATATGAGCAAATGAATGAGCCAGTAAGCTGACCTCATGGGTAACACTATTGACACTCCCAGTCCTGCCCAACTGCCCATTGATGCTGAGCTTAGAAAAGAAATCGAACGAACCTCCAACATCCGGCACACCAAAATTATCATGATTGCCTCTCAGGTCAAAGAACAAGCTCTTGTCAATCCCACTCTTCTGAATAACACTATCCATCACAGTCTTGTATTCCATCCACTCATCCTCATTTTGCTTCATTGTTAATAAATCCTTGCTTTTTCCATCTGGACAGTGGCAAATTCAACATAACACAATAAACAACATTAAAATAAAATCCTAACAACACCCTCATTGAAAAATGAAAAAAATGCTAAGAAATTCAGATGATTACCATGTATGAAATTAACATAATTACATAACATTGTTTACAACATCAGCATAGCATGTCATATAACAACACCCCACATAGAAAAAACAACATCTTCGCTCATTGAAACATGAAAAATCGAAACAGAGACATACCAGTAAGATCACCAGTGATGAGGACCAAGGAGGGGTTGATGAAGGAAAGTGCGGGTCCCACGAGGTCATGGAAATCGATGGCTCTGTCAGGATGGTGAACACTGAAATGGAGGTCGGAGAATTGAACCACCCAAAGCACAGAATCATAGGCACCTTTTGTTTGAATCACCCTTTCTTCTGTTTTGCTTCCATTGCCAGCAGTTGTTGGAGTGTAGAAGGAGATGAAACAGAGAATCACAAGAAGAAGGAGGAGGTTCATGTTCCTTCTTCGTTGGAGGTGAAATCGTGTTACCCTTCTCTGATTTTGGTTTTAATTCCGGAAATTTTTTTTTTTTTTTAACGTAGGAAAAATTGACTTTGGGCAAAGCAAGTTGATGAAGTAGTCCAAAACCCTTAATTTGGTTCATGAAAACAGGTTATATTCTAAATCAAGCAAAATATATTTGTATTATTGTTTAAATATTTAGATTTTATCATGTTAATTCCAATATATATATATATATATATATAATTTAAACTAATCGATATAATTAATTACCATAATTTAGAGTAGTTTTATAATAACTATATAAATATTTGAGTAAAATGATAATTATATTCTTAAAATTTTAAGCTCGAACTAATTAATCTCATAAAAAAATATCAAGTAAATTATTACAATAATAAAGAGTGAATATTGATATTATTATCCTTTTTTTTTTCTCAAACATCTTCTCAAACATCTTCTCCAATGCAGCAAGATAATTTAACATCTTAAAAGACAAATATTTTTTTAATAAATAAAAAAATTAGAGGATATTTAAAGAGTCATATTAAAATGATTAATTATTTGTTTAATATTTAGTTATTTACATACTATTAGTAAAGGAATTTAGTTTAAGATAATGTACAATTTTCTTAAAACTGAAATAAATATAATAAAAATATACTATGATAATATATTTACTTTTGAACAGAATTATAACCAAGTATACTCTTTTTTTTCCGTCATGGCAAATATACGTGTATGTTTTTGGCATAGCAATTCACTTCCTAAATTGTGTTGTCCCTTTTTGGTGTTGGTCATTTGAAGTGTGTTAAATTTTGGTATGGAGAATTCATCATTGTTGTTTTAAAATTATGCAAAAATGCCCAAGTGAAAGCCCAAATTAAGCATACTTTTCTCTAGCTTGGGGATCATATATTTAAAATTTAAATTCTAAGCCAATGAACTTAAAAAACAAAATTAATTATTCGAGTTAATCATTAATTTGGTCCTCAAAAGATTCAGGGTCGATGAAAAAATATCTACAAAAAATTATCGACAAAATAGTCTATAAATAATTTAAAAATATAATAAAAATAATCAATAAATATTATGTTTTTCATAAGTGACAAAATTTTGTATTTAGCAAATGACTTATCTACTTCATTTGAATTTTTGTAACAACATTTGAATAAATACTTTAAAAGTATACAAAAAAATTCAAAACAAAATTTGATTTCCAGATTTTTTTTTCTTTTCATAAAAATTTGGTTATTCACGATAATTTTTTTAAAAAAATCACTTAATATAAAATTATCAATTTTTGAAAATAAAAGGATCTTATTTTTCTAATGATGCTGGCAAAAAATTATATCAAAATGTGATCTAAATATTTTTTTGTTAATATATATATTTAATACCTAATTCTATTTTGTCGTATTTTTTTAATTTTTGAGGATTTATTTATCATTAATTAATATCTTTTGGAATTATTTTTGTCAGCATTGTGAATTTTTCGAGTACTATTTGAGTAGTTTATTTTTAATTGTTCTATATAATATTTTTAATTAGAGATCATATTTCAAAAGAAAATGAAAAAAATGCTTCAAATTTAATTTTCAATTATCATATTTATAGTTAGAAAAAATTAATTTTTATGTATTACTATTAGTATAAAAAAAATTTATATATCATAAAAATAACAAAATTTTAAATTGACTAATTAAAAAATTATTAAATTCATGAATATAATTAAATGATAATATAAAATTTTTTGTACAGTCAATATATCAAAATAAAACTCTTACAAAATACTAAGAGTAAAGTATTGTTTTTATCCCCAACGTTTGGATTAAATCCTATTTGTGTCTCTAACGTTTAAATCGTCCTATTTGTATTCCTAACGTTTGTAAAAGTGATTCAATGTTATCCTGCCATCAATTACATATCATTAGCGCTTTAGTTTGAGTTTTAAAAATCTCTTCTTAAAGTTAAAATACAAATGTCTGGGATATAATCGATGATCCACTCCGAAAAATAGCTCATTAAAAGTTGAAAATAATTCTTACAACATTTACATAATTCACTTTTCTAGGGACATAATTAAATCTAAACAAAAATAGTAGATATAATATTAAAATTGAACACATCCAAGTAAGACCTAATTGAAGAATGAATATATTCAAGTAAGAATAATTGAAAAATATAATCTAATTTGTTAGTATAATTGATAGTAGGATAACATTGAATCACTTTTATAAACATTAAGAATACAAATAGGACGATTTAAACGTTAGAGACGTAAATAGTACTTAGAATGATACTTTAGTTTTGTCAAGGAGAGTGAGTAGTGAGTACTAGTGAACCCTTCCAACCAGTGTTGTTAAGCACTTCTCGTTATGCCAATAGCTTATGCCAACAACAATGGGATCGAAACACCATACCCCAAGAAATGGAGCACAGGGTTCATGTCATAAGCTTTTGTCAGAGTTCTGCAATTCTGTAACAGAATAGTAAAAAGTGACAAAATGAGCGAAGGCTAGAACAAATGGAAAACAAAAAATAATAGCCAAAACACAGTTAAGCCTTGCCATAAAATGCTTCATGCAAATCACCAAGCACACCACAAATAGAAGCTTTGAAGACGAAACCATTTTGAAGCAAGGAAGAAAACAAAGTATGCTGTCATGCATGAATAATTATTTGCATTGGTTTGCGGCTGTGCAAAATATAATATCTTATTCATTTGCTTGTCTATATGTACCAATTTTTTTTGTCAATACAAGTCAATTTTTTAAAAATTATTTTATTTATTTTAAATTTAATATTTAAATCACAATTCCTTAAATTTTAAATGAGTACATTATAAATCTAAATAATAAAACTAACTAATAATATTGACTAAATAAAAATTAATTTTTATATTTTTTAGATAAAGTACAAAATTATGAGTTAAAATATGTGTTATAAATTCATAAGTTAATGTTTTTATTTCATAAAATATATGAAAATATAGTAGATAAAAGTTATTAGATAGTTTAATTTATGTTTAATTACTCTGTTGATCCATATAGTTTTGCCAAATTTTTAATTAGGTCCTTATATTTTTTTTTAATTGGATTTTTATATTATTTTTAATTTTATAATTAAGTCATTTCTAGTGTAAATAATATTAGAGTTAACTGAATATTTTTTTTTGTAAATTAAAAGTAACTAGATCTTTAATTTTATGTATTTTTGAATAAATATTCTGTTAATTTTAACAGTTTTTGATATAAAAAATGATCTAATTATAAAATTAAAAATAATAAAAAAATCTAATTTAAAAAAAATAAAAACCTAAATAACTAAAAATTTGATAAAACAATACCAAACAAGCAAAACTTTTAATTTATTCAATTAAATAATTGTCTAACAATTTATTATTATTATTTTTGTATATATATATATACAAAAATATCTTACTTAGCTTACTGTGTTCCCATAACATGCAATAAAAGTTCCAAAAAGAAAGAGACACTCCCCTTGAATATTGTTTAAACTCTTTTTTTAAAAGAAATTTAATTAAGTTGTTTACTTAAATTGAATTTTAGACATATACACTCTTTGTCCTCCTAAAAAAAGTTACGGTGGGTTTGGTTTTAACTAGAATTTTAAAATAAAAAAATTTAAGAGTAACTAAAAAAAATTCAAAATATTTGAAAACAATAATATCCAAAATTTAATTTTAAAAAATATTTGACATTTATACTAAACAAAAGTTCATCTTTAATAAATTTTATAATAAATTTGTTATTTAATAATCTGTTACGATATTAGTTGAAATTTGACCATTATAATCTTGATTTTTTAGTATTATTCTTTCAAAATATATACTCCTTTTAAATTTTGGATCCGTTTGTCTTCTTTTGAAATTATTTTAAAACATTATTTACATTGGATAAATAAGATTATAAATGCTTTCATTGAAATTATTTATATTAGGTTTTGTTTTGTAGATGATCAAGTGCCCTAACACTTATTAAAATTCAAAAGTAGCTAGAAAGTGTTTATGGAATATTTATTGTCATTTTTTTTTTGGTTAAAAGAAGCTTATTTTTCTGTTGTAAAGATAATTGAGTTTAGATAAAACTATCTTGATTAAGAGAATTGACTAAGAAAATGAAAGTGATAGATATCTTTTAGTTTTTTCAATGCAGAAACTATTTTAAAAAATTATAAGTAATATGCCTTTCCTATTCAAATTTTTTATTTGTTAGTAAGACCCAAATTAGTTACTTTTGAATTATTAATAGGTAAAAACTCAAATGCAGTCAACTTCACGTGAAGTTTATAACTGAGAGACGTTAAATGATTTAACTAATTTGACTAAATTTTTATTTAATAATTTTTAATTATTAATTTTATATAAGTTTGACTGCACCTTAATTTCTACTTTATTAATAAATATCCTTAAATTACTTTAACGAAAATTTTTTTTATAGTATCAAATATAGTTTAATGAAATAATTTATGTATATTGACATTGTTGGATGAAAACTAAAGTGTAAATTTAAGTCGAAAAAGGATTAATTATAATTTTGATGAAAAGATCAGAGTAGAAAACGTGTTTGAACTCCACCAGTTGAGCATTAATTACAAAATGGTCATCATCATTATCATCAACCCTTCTTCTTTTCATTGATTTTGGTGTGTGTATGTGATTTGACTCCCAATAGTGTGTCCTAGAATGAGAAGAGCCCCATATTCATTAATTCATGTATCTGCACCTAGCACATCAAAAACATGAAATACAAGTACAAAAATATTAGAAAAATAACAAAAATTTAAATATTTAGAATGTGAAGTTGATAATTAAAAATTATTAAATATGTATTTAATTAAATTTATTAAATTATTTAATAATTTTTAACTATTAATATTATATAAAAATAAATTATTTATGAATCTGCACTTTAAAAATATCATATTATAATAAAGGAAGATATTATCAAGTGACAAAATTGTTCTATTTAAAATTTTGTATTATTAATAAATTAATTTTTTTAAAATTTAATATATTAATAGTGTAAAAAATTTACAACTTTTTATATATAAATATTTTTTTAACACATTTATTAATTTCTTAGTAAATGGAATTCTTATTTTGGCACATTTTTATATAAATCAAATGACTTTCATTCGATTTGCCAATTTTTCTATTAAATTGAAGCCGTCCAATTTGGATTACCAAGAAAAATGCAAATCGAATCAGTTTGAATCAATTTATGCATGCATGTAACGTTTTCTGGTAAATCGAATCACATTGATTCGATTTATGTATGCATGTAACGTCCCTAATAATTCGAATTAAGTATTTTTCGATTTATCCCTGGTTTTTGTTCTTTTATAATTCGAATGGGATTGATTCGAATTACTATGCATTCATAGATCGAACTAGATAAATTTGATTTAGTATGAGGCCAACCTATATAAATATGATATGAACGTAAATTTCTTATGAGAGTGAAACACAATGGCTAGTGAGGATAGTTTTTTAGTATTGGTGCACTATAGAGGGTCGATTAAGGAAAAAATATGATCTGAAATTAAGTATATTGATAAGGATCCCCTTAGTGTTTTCCTGAAACCTTCAACGAATTTCGCTGAGTTCCTAAATTCCATAAACCAAAAACAGGAGTTGCAAGGCGTGAAAAATGTTGAGAAGTTATTCCATAATTGCCGATGATAGTGGTGATGACATAACATGGAGTAATCCAGCTGGGGGTGGTGGAGCGTTTAGTTCAGAAACTCAGCAGTATCCCCTGTACTTTTTCAATTTGGACTTGGATGCCATGAGATAGCAGGGAGTTCCTGACGAACCTGTTGAATTTGGTGCCAAAAATACACGGGATAATGGAGGACTAGCGGAGTTTCAGGCTGGTCAGCAATTTCAGGATAAAGAAAAGATCGTGTTAAGCGTGAAGACCTATAACATCCGACGCGGTTTTAGTGTCATTCGAGAGAGTTGCTAAATCAAGTCTGACTCATTCGATTTACATTAAGAGGTGCATTAGGGAGATCCATGTAACGTTTTCAGGTTTGGATGAATTGTGTAATTTTGAGCTGGATTTGGTTTAATTGTGTATTTTACCCTTAAAAAAGTTTTCACTGGTAAATGTAGACGGATCCAAAAATATTATTATGGGAGGCCAATAACATATATAATATTAAAAAATTATACAAAAAAATTATATAATGTAAGATGTATTACAAAAGTATATCGACAGAAAATATATTTTAAAGTACAAAAAATATGTGTGTACTTTTTACTAACAAAATGGTCGATTCTTCATATCATAAAATTCATTGATAATAGAATCTGTGCCAAATTTTTCAGTAATTTTTTTAATATAATTAAAAGAAATTAACAAGAAATTCATCTTTCATTTTGTTTCTGAGTTATTCTTCACAATATTCATAGTTGAAAAAGATCTCTCAGGTATAAGAGTTGAAACAGAGAGAATTAATACGAAATAATTCAAGAAAAACGGTTAAAAAAGAAAAATAAAATTCATTTTATGTGATTTGAAAATTTTTATTTAACTAAAAAATATTAGTAATAATATCTTTTTCAGATTTTTTATTATTGTTATTTATTTTTTAAATATTAAAAATCATTAAAATTTAGATTGGACTAAATTTTTAATTATACTAAATTAAATATTAAATAAATTTTTAAAAAATTAAATTATATTTAATAATTTATTTCTATTAATTTATTTTTTAAAAAGACTGGGAAAAGGGGGTGAGACCTCCACTTTCCCCCTATCTATATCCCCTTCCTGCTAAAATTTTTTAGCGCAAAAATATAAAACGTCTAAATTTTAATTATAGATAAATATATTAACAACTATTTTATTATCGTTAAAAACAAAAGAAATAACTTCTAAAAATAATTTTCTAGTAATGATATATTAATTTAGCTATGTAATTGATTTTGTTTATCGCTAAAACCGTGCCAATCGCTATATAAGATTAAATGGACAAAATCCTCAAATCACTCCTCACCTCAAATATATATCTCTCTAACACACATATGGGGCTTTTGTCCAAGCATGGTCTCTTACTTCTGCTTGAAGTTTTTTTCTCCATATTCCCCAAACAAATAATACCCTATACCCATAACTTGGAGAATTTTGAAGCATCAAAGAGAAAAAGAAAATGATCAAAGAAACCAAGCATATGTCATTGGCTACGCATAATCATAATGGAGAGGAAAATAATATTTAAAATAAGGTGAAAGCAAAATTTATTTTTCTCTTCTAGGGTACAAGCCAAAAGAAGAATTTGTTGGGTTTTCCTTTTGATTATATTCATACATATTTATTTCTTTAACGAATACGTCAATGTTTTCGTTTTCAAAGTTATCGTGATTATGGGTCAAAATTATTTTTGCCTTTAATTTTTCTAACTCCTTTTCCTTTTGTTCTGATTGGGTAAAGTTTTTACTTTTTAAAAATAGTTTATAAAAGTTAACTTTTAAAAGATGGCTTTTTAAAAGTTGTAGCATTTATGTTTGGTAAATCAAATAAAAAATAATTTTTAATAAACATAAGCAACATCAATTGTGTTTGGTAAAATAACTTTTAAAATTTAAAAATACTATAATAGACATAAATGTAAGCATTAAATTTAATAATTAGTTAACATATGAGGTTATATTAGACTTTTAAATTTTGAAAAGCTCTATTTTAGATGCTTTAAAAAGTACCCCAATCTTTTAAAAACTGCAAGTACAAGTACATGATCTTTTTGATTTACTAAACACACCTCTTCAAAAAATTTTACCAAACCAAGTCTTAGAGTGGTCCACTATATATATATATATATATATATATATATATATATATATATATATAGAGGATCATTTAATTTATTTTGTTCCTACCCCAAGGCATGGTAAAACAAATATAATTCACAAAACATGCACATATTATATTTTTGTGGATTATGACGTTCAAGCATTACCTTTTTTTTTTTTTCGTCACATTGTGATTGCTTCATATCTAAAGGAATCATAATAATTAAGGTAACGTTATTGTTTAATTGGTCATCATTTTTTTATTGTATTTTATATATAAAGAGAGAGTTCAAAATATAATATAAATTGTGAATGTTAAGCCTAGGCTTTGTCCATTTCTGGTTTCATATTTTATTTTCGTGTCTTTGATATATGTTATATAATATTATAATCTATCCACTGATACAGGTTATATATATTGAGTTTTAGACTTTTAGGGTGTTATTAATGTATAATTATTTATATGTTTTTATCTGATAGTTTAGATTTTTATAATTAAAAAATCTAATATTTATTTCTTATTTTTTCAAAAATAAATTTAAGATAACACAAACAAAAGAAAAAAAAATTATGCAAAAATTTAAACACAAAAAAGCCAAAGCTCTGATATCACTGAAGAATTACCATGTGTTTATAACACGCAGTGAAAGAAAATAAAGTAATCCTTAAAGATCTATTTTGTGCTTAAACTTTATTCCAATAATATATAGATAGTAGATCAGATCTAAAATACCTGAGTACGCTAGTAAAAATCATTTTCTCCTTCGATGGTACGAAGGCGCTATGCGTATCCACACCGAGACCAACATTTGCTGTCAACTTCTTGACCAATGGACATCTGATATAAATTGAGAAACCTCTTGCAACTCTTTGTAAACCATAAATTTTTTCTCCAAGAATTAGGCTCACATACATTTATGTGTAGAGGTAAAGGAATAAAACCCTTGTGTTTTATTCTCATCTCCATCCCCTTCCTCTACTCTTGGCATACATATATATAGTATGAAATTTGTTACTGATTTTAAATTTGAATCTCAATTCAAATTTAAAACATACATTTTTATTTTAAACTTGAATCTTTCAAATTTATGAATCATATCATAACTCAATTTGAAATAGAATCAGTTAGAATCTCATCCAAATTTAGAATTCAAGTTTAGAAATAGAATAACTAATTATTCTCAAATCTCATATAATATTCTCAATTATCATACTATTATTATATTTTTGGTGCTAGCAAAAAATATAATAATATTCCATTTGAATTAATATAATTATTTATTTGATCAAATCAAATTAATAATTAAATAATTCTACAGCACAGATTAGAACATTCGTTAGTGTGTGACCCCATAGGTTCAATATTAAGCGGGTAGTAAATTAGTCATACTAAATTTACTAATCAAGGTTGGCGTCTAGCAACACTCCTCAACGACCCGATAGTATGAAGTAATATATTTTTACTAAGAACCTTAGAAGAACAAAGTATAATTCCTTCCATCTTTCCAGCTCTTGGTTAACCCTTAGAGTATGGTTTAATTGTCAAACTCTAACTTGTTACCATTATTATAATGAATTGTGAATGACCTAAGAAACTCATTTCTTCATTCATTCAATCCCCTTGGCCAATGTTTTATTCATCTCAGTCATTATAATCATATAGCTCAAACTCTTTACCGAGAGTTGACGGATTCCTTATTGACTAATCATTAATTCTACAAGTATTTAAATCATACCCAATATCCATTCAACTAGCACCCTAGGGTATTAGGTGTCCGGAATCAAAGTATAATAAATACATTGTTAATTACTATGACAGTCGCAGGTCAAAGGAAACTCTATTACTATGTTCATCTTAAGAATATCCTATTGACAAATATACGGTAATTATAACCATTAGGAATTCTCAAAGTGAGTCAGTTCAATGGTCATATCTCTATATGCACCATCTATATATATAATTTAATAAATGAGATCTATTAATCTTCATCCAATGAAGACCATTATATATATATTGATCTTTCCGGATTATTAATGTCCTTTTTAATAATCATATGACCAAGAACAATTTAGATTAAATTATAAAAGATTTATCTCTTAATATTATGATCACTATCACAATGACAAATCTCTAAATTTAATCAAAGATCTTATTATATTAACATTTTAATATAATAATAATAATAACAAATTATTTGACACATGATTGATTGGATTGTGTCATACTTCTTATTCCCAACAAATATCTGTCAATTTGAATATTAGCATTCACTTTCATGTGTTATTTCATTTAAGGATTAGATTAAGACTTAATTAGTAAATTAATCTCTCAAAACATATATACACACGCAAATACACCAGTTTAGTATCTGGAAAATTTATAACATCAACTTTGTTCCTAGCCAATATATATAACATATTATTTTAGTTTTTACAAAAATGTAACTTTAATTTAATTACAAAAATATATACATCACAGTCATTTAATCATTATAAAATATTAAAGAATATCTATTTTTTATGATATTTTTTTTTCTATAATTTCATGTGTTTGTGAATATTATTTGAGAATCTTTTTTTATTTTTCTTGCTGTCTTAACTTTTGAATATTGTATTTATTTTTTTATTAAATAAAATATTATTATTATTTAAAAAAAATATTAAAAAATATCATGCATTTTTTAGGAACTAATTAAATTGAAAAATTTTAGAGTTTGAATTGATGTCATAAATTTTTCGGTGACTAAAATGACTCATATTAGTTTCACTTTTTGAGAAGCGAACTGTTAATTTATTTTTAGACTATTTGGTTGGTCGTTCTCTAAATCTTTTCTAATAAATTATAAAAATTAAATAGGTTCATATATTTAAAAAATTTGTAATTAAAACTCTAAATTAAAAAGATATTTTTTTTTCTAGTACTTTTGTTCTGATTATTATATTATCTTTGTCCCTATTGAAATTTATGTTAAAAGAAATTTTATATTAATTATTAAATTTAATATGAAACAATATTTATCTTATTATAAGTATCAAAACTAAAAATAAATAAATAAATAAACAAACTTAACATTAATAAATATTGATTATGTATTTTTTAAAGCTAACCAAATAATTAATTACTAAATTAAAACTTAATTTTCTAAACATAAGTGAAATTATTAGTTTTATTTTCTCAAACACAATACACCTATACTATCTAGAATAACCATCCGGGTATTAGGGATAATAAACATCTGATATTCTACTAAATCGAATATTCCTAAACCCCTATTATACACATTGTAAAGATACTCCATTAACTCCCTATACTTTCTCTTAATTTTTTTACTTTATCTTACTTGTAATTGAGGGATTTTAATTTCTCATCTCTCTATCTCACAAAATGTATTAGTTAATATTTAAAATTAATAAATAATATAATTAACTATATATTTTATAAATAAATGTAATTAAACTATTTTTCAAACACTTTTAAAAATATAACTAATTAAATCAAATAAAATATTTTAATTAAAAGACTAATTACAATATTTGAATCTTTTAATATTTAAAATATGCTAAAATTTAAAATATTTTGTTCAAACGACACCCGTATATTCTTTATTATACTAGTGCGATACTGATTCATGACAAATATCATCTACTTATCATACAAAGACATGAGTCATTAACCAATCACATAGCAAGTGTTTTTTTTTTTTTAACTAAGAAGTTCTTTTGCTATTTTTTTTTTGTGACTCGTTCTTTTGCAATATACGTTCTTGATTTGTTGTTATATAAAAAGAAAATTAATAAAAGAAATGTGCGTTGCAAAGGCTTATATACATTGGAATTGAGAGTGAAATTATGTTCCAGCTGTATTGGATTGACAGTGCATTATTGTGGCATCTTTTCTCGTTGCTCTCCAATTTCTTTATGTGTGGGGGTTTGAACCCTTTGTTTGCTCCTATTTACGGGGAAGCTGAGAGTGACATTCATAATAATGGTCCTGCTATGTGTATAGTGAAAAATCATGCATATCAAATGTAGTAGTGGGGCTGAGAAAGGGCTTTGATTTGATTTTAAGATATGAGAATTTTTTTTTTCAATTCATTGTTTATAGGGTTTTCTTTTTAATAATTTTAATAAAATTAAAAGATGTGTTATATAGATAAAATTTAAGATCATATAGTATGAGTCTTACATTTCACTTAATAATAAAGAGAGATATATATAGATTTAGAGCTAATAAGTTTATTATGCACTAAATAGTGAGTGCTTCCCTTGATGTACTCAAATACAAGTAGTCAGGCCCGGTAAAAAAAAAAAAAAAAAAGAAAACCAAAGAAAAGATATAAGACAAAATTGAGAATGTTGATGGGTGGTTCATGTTGAATAAGTTCATAACTGAAGAACTAATTAATAAAATCAAATGTGTACTGCATGCTCTCTGATCTCACATGCACGATTACGAATAATAATGAACATGTACAATAATGTCTTAGTCATATGGGCATAATTTATCCAAATAATATCTTATAATTATGAAAGGAATCAACCCCAAATTGGTAAAATTTAATCTTTTCTAGTTGGGGTCCACTCCTTTGATCAACAACATAATAATGAAGCTGCGTCAAGTGGGGGCATATGCAGTCGCTTTACAAATTCTGCTTTACCCATGTGTGGGGGTTGAAAATTTTCAAATACCCATAATATTTCTTCTTCTTTTTTAAATTTTGAAAAAAATAAATAGAAATTATAAGTTGGAGACGGATGCAGTGATATGCACAATTGAGTTGAGAGTGGTGAAACATAAATAGTAGATATAGTAATTTTTGAATAAATGTAAAAAGTAAAAAAATATTTATTTAAAGAAGAAGATAATACATAATAGTGAGAGTGGTAAAATAAGAGGTCTTTAAAGAAGGTGTTGAGAAATGAGAAATGAGAAATGAGGGGGGCACTTGGGAGTTGGGACGTGACTTGTTGAAAGGGAACTTTCCAAAAATGGAATAAGGTCCACATGTTATTATTGTTGACGCAGATAGTGTTCGGCCCAAATAGGCAAAGTTTCTTGCAGCCCTTGTTCTTAATGGGTCCCATAACATTCAACTCTTTGGGGTTTGGAATATGAATGGTCCCCCACCCTATTACTACACCTACATTCTCATAGTGATAAGTACTATATTTGTAGAACAAAGATGTTGCAATTTTCAATGTTTTTCTGATCCTTTAATATATTTGTGCTGTGATGGAAAATTTTGATGGTGTGATATAGCATGAGCACTTTTGTGGCCCAACAAGAACAAAGGCTCCTCCACTATTGTAGGGTAGATTGGGAAATTAAAGGCACACAAGTGGGGCACCATGATTGAATGTAAAAGTAAAGGCACCTACATAGGTGGTCGGTGGTCAGAAATTATTTTTAATATGGAAATGAAAATGGTATTTTAGTTGAATATTGATATTTGAAGTGTATTTTAATATTGTGAAACTCATTCAATACGTCTTCACATGTTGCAACACTCCCCTCACGTGTTGGCCAGAATGCTGCCACGTGTTCAGCACACTCCCCATGTATTGTAACATGCCTTTACGTGTTGACTTCTTACCTACAAAATCCACCTATCTGTAATTACATCAAATAATCCCATTTCAAAAAAAAATACCAACATTTTTTCTATATAAAAAAAAGAGCAATGCTAGAGAATCAGCAATTTTTGTGATTGATAGCTATCTAATAGCCATCAATAATGATTTAATGGTGTGAGATTGATGTGAAATTTTATCTAATGACTCACATTTCTCTGCTGGTTACATGCTGGCCAACATTCAATAAAATTGCTGGCACTTAGACTTTTTCTAAAAAAAATCAGCCGTCGGTGGTCTCTATCAAACCAAGTATTGAGGCAGTTACTCAGATTTTTGTGGCACTCCGACAATGCAACACAACACATACAACTATGTGCCACCTCGTGTGCAATGCTCTGCAATTGGTAAAATAATTTAGCTACTATTACGACATTCCAATCAATTAAACAGCGCGCTATTTTCTAAAAATTAATTTTATTAAATCTAAATCTAAATTATTGTAATACAATATAATAAATAAAAAAATTAAATTTGTTTAATTAAACAAAGAATACAATACTTTTTACTTAATAAAAAAGGTTTAAAAATGAGTTATATACTTGCACTACTTTTTAATTTTCACTTGCTTTTGAAAGTTAATAACGTGTTTTATGATTTTATTTATGTTTTTGTAGATAGTTAAAAATAAAAATGTATTAAGTAGCGTTTGTTTTGAGATATTATGATGGAGACTGAAATTCAAAAATTTAGTATCATGTTTATTGATCTAGAGACTGGTATTAAAATTTTAATTTCTGTCTTTAAAATTTTAGTATTTCAGTATCTCCAAAAAATAAAAATACAAAGTCTAAATTTTTTTAAACGAAGATTGAAATTTTAATAATATTTTATATTTAAAATATCTCTATTTTAATTAATTAATTCAAAATTTATTTTTTATATAAATTAAATTAAAATTTTATTCTTATTTTCAGTGATTTTCTCTCCCTTTGTACCAAATACAATACAAGTAATTTAATACGCCCCTACAAGCTGGTGGATGGAAGATGTCAATAATCTACAGCTTGGATAAGTTTCGATGAAATTGTTGAAGAAGACACGTCTGACGTGGTGACACGGAGGAAGATGCTTGCGGTGGAGCTTGAGCTGCCGGCGGCAAAAATATAAAAGGAGATGTTGTGCTTGAGAAGCGATCTTAAAAAAAAATGAAAAAATAAGCGCGTAGAGCGCAATAAGATTGATCTTTAGATGGCGCATATTTTTTGGTGACTGAAATAAACTAAACAAAGAAAAACAAAACAAACAAAACAAGGAACTGCTTAAATAGAGGGACAGTCCCGTTTAAGACTACTCTTAAATTTCTCCCAAGGTGAAAGAAGCTCCACATGTGAAAGTTGTAACTTCATCGCCATCTTTGCCATAGTATCTGCCACCGCGTTTGCATCTCTCGTAATCAAACGAAAGTTAACACGTCAATTCCAATGCATGATATCTCTTATTTTGAGCATCAATTGATCAATAAGCCCAAAACCATCTTGAGTAACAAGATTAAATGCTTTCACACAATCTGTCTCACAAATAACATCTCGTTGACCCACATCCCAAGCTAAGAGATATCCTCTCCAAATGGCAAACAATTCTCCTTGAAGAATACTATTACTCTCAATCATTCACAAACACCCCATTTGCCAACTCCCATTACAATATCTAATAACACAAGCAAAACCAACACTATCACCCGAACCAAAATAACTAGCATCACAATTAATCTTAAAAGTACCAATGGATGGGGATTCCAAAAACCATTTAGAGTATAGGGAAGGGACATACGTTGTAATTCAAAAATATTCCTAAGCTCCTTTTCTGAAGATAATGCAAGACAAATCACTTTTTTCGGAGGCTAAGTTTCATGAGGATTAAAGATGTCATTATTCTTTACTCGCCATATCCACCAAAGTCTCGAAAAGAACTTGAACGGATGCTCTCTGCTATGATACAAGAACCAATTCTTCAAATCCAAAGGATGACAAGAAATATCCAACCTATGCCAGACAAGCTGAGCTTTTGGACAATCCCGAATACAATGTAAAACCGATTCCTGGCTAGAAAGACATCTTGGACACCTATCTGATGACGACATCCCTCTTCTAAAGCGAAAACTTGCAATAGGAAGAGCCTCCTTAAGACACAACCAAGCCAAAAACTTATGCTTTTCCGGAACAAGCTGACGCCAAAGCCAAAGCAAATTCTCCCGCAATAAGAGTGGTCTTTAGAGGGCGCATAGAGCGCAATAAAAAGAGGGCGCGTAGAGCGCAATAAGAGTGCAGATGAAACTGTTAAAACAGATGTAGATTGAACGGCTAAAACAGAATGCAGACATGACTGCTAAAACAGAATGTAGAATGCAGATGTAACTGCCAGAAGAAAGCGCAGATGGAACTGTCGGAAGTAAGCGCAGATGGAACTGTCGGAAGAAAGGAGGCGTAGACAGAATTGCTGGTAAAAAACCGGGGTAACCAAAACTGAGGTAGGATTTTCACTTGTATGCATGTAATAAGGATTGGTTGGATCTTGAACTAAATTGGAAGATTGATTATTCACTGTGGGAGGGGATTGAAAAGAAACATGGTGATTTCTCACTAAAAGGACAATAGTTTATATATCCTCCTCAAGGAGGATACCATGATAAAATTGTGAAATAATAAGAAAAGAAAAGAATGCAAACTTTTATTGATTGTTGATTGATTGAATTAAATTGAGATGAAATGTAAACTATGAGGGTAAAACTAAATATATATAGAGCATTGTCCTATGAAAGATAAAAACAAATAAAGAGAAAATAAATAAAAGATAAGATAAGATAATAAAGACTAAAATTGTAATTGAATTTATGTATTCTGTTGGACTTAATTTATGGGACACGAGACTTCTTTGTTGTTGTCATGGATTAAGATGGAAGAGTAGTTTAATTATTATTATTATTATTAAGCAACATATTGACATCGAAATTCTATTATTATGACTAATCTAACAATTTAATCTGATATAACTAATTTGACTAAGTTATAACTCAATTATGTTATTTATACATTAAAATAAGTCACTAAATCAGTTATACATATAAAATTAATATTAAAATATAAAATATATATTAAAAACGATAAAATAATACATGTATTATATATAAATGGGTAATGATAGGTAACTAATAATTTTTTTGAACAATATGAATAATTATCAATTAAATTAAAATATATTATACTTTTAAATTACCCACCTAAATTTTAATATTAGAATAATCATCCGTACACCTAGTGAAATGAACATCCAATATATTTATTGTTCATATTATTTAGTATTTTCATTATCTACCTATACTTTTCCTATATAAATATATGGTAACTAATTTTTTCTATGTATTTAGTATTTTTTTATTGTAAAAAGGAGTTAAATGCTTTCTTTATAACAAATTATATTATCATTACATCACTCATACAGATTTAAAGATAGGTGAGTTTTATGGTGCCTTTTATTATGATGCCTAAATTGCCTAACTTACTTTTAAAAGTAAAAAATAAAATATTTAAAATAAAAAATAAAATGTTTAAAATTTATTAAATATTATGTATTTACCTTTTTTGGTAAGTTAGGCACAATTTCAAAGGCACCATAACATTCACCTTAAAGATATGCGTTTTTGTTATACATTATACAACACATGGCTGATGTAATGATAATATAAGAAAGAGAAAATAAACTTGGTAATTATTACAGTGTAGTTAGATAGCGTTTGGTTCATGTCCATGTTTACTAGCGACATGGATACGGTGGAACGTGTATACTGTTTGTTTGTTGAGACACAAAATTTTGATGGACACGGTTACATATAGATGTACATGAAATACATGTATTTTGTGTATTTCCTTGAAGCTGTGACACTGAGACATAATTCATGAGACACAAATTTTTTTCAATTTTATTCCTAGTTATTTTTTAAAATTTCAATTTTATCATTTACCATATCTTCATAACTCTCTCTCTTTTTCTCCAATTCATTCCACCTTCCAACCTCTGTTCTACCCCTGCCTTCTCCTTCCACCATTGTCACCGCCACCACTACTGGCGTTGCCACCGCCTCTTTCCTTTATCTGCCTCTCTTCCTCTCTTCTGCTTTCTCTCTCTTCTTCCGCCGCCGCCCTCATCTCCCTCTTAGCATTGTTGCCGTCACTATCGTTGTGCCGCTTCCCTGTCGCCTTCCGTCATCCCATTGTCGTGCCGCCTCCAGATCTGCCTTGGTTCGCCTCTCTTCTTCGTCGCTTGTGTCGATGCCTCTATTGCCTTGCCTTGCCTCTAGATCTACCTTCACCCACTTCTGTTGCCTTTGTTGGTTCGTGCCGGTACCTCCGTTGCCTCTTCCTGTATATAGATCTGTCTTCACTGCCTCCATATCTGTTTTTCAAATTGTACTTATTTTTTGTATTTTTTTTATTATTCTTTTTCATTGGATATATTTTGTTCAAGTTTTTTTTCTTGGATCTCTGTTTTAATTTTTTATATATAAAAAAATTATTGATTTGATTATTGGATTAAAGATTTTGATGATATTTCATAGTTATTTAGATTGAGGCTGAAAAATTAATGGTAGTGATGCTGGAAAGCAATGTTAATAGTGATGTTGCAATGATAAGAGTAAATATGATATTTAGTAAAGATCAATGTGTCTTGTACATTATTACCAAACATAGCAAAAAAAAATGTATATTTTGTGTCTATGTCTTACTGTGTATTTATGTCTATGTATTTGTGTCTCAAAGACACTATCCACTACTATTTTTGTTACGGAACAGTAAAAACATAATTTTTAAGAATTAAAGGATGATCTGTTATTGTGTTAAAGTTTTTTTTCTAGTATAGTATTAAATAAAAATTATTACGGAACATCGTTTATACTACATGTAGAATAAAATAATTTCAGATATAAATTAAAAATAATTTTATAAAAATAACAGTTAAGACATTGTTTTTAATTAAATTTGTTCGAACAACTTAAAAGAAATAATTGACAAAGATAATACTAATTTAATATTAGCTGAATTTATTTTATTTTTAACAAGCAATTAGTATGCAAAAATAATGTTCTTAATTTTTTAAAGAATTTTGCTTCAAATAAATTATTACTTAATAAATAAATATTAAAATTTTAATTCACGACATTTTATTGAATAAATTAGTTTTTTAATAATATAAAAAGACAAATTAATTTCTTCTATTTTCAATTTTTGTTAATTTGATTCTTTTATTAAATTATTTTAGAAAAATAAATGAAATTTGTCACTTTATAAAATAGGATTTAACTATTTTGTCTCTTAAAAATATATGTTAATATCATAATTAATTTTTTTATTGAAAACAAAAAATTTAAAATTTTAATATATTTATTTTATATTTATTAAATATAAATATTTAAAATATTTTATTAATAATAATCTTATTTTATGTCCAAAAAATACATATTAACTAAATCCTATAAAATATACTATAGCCTGAATTATTCTTTTTTTATTAGAGATTAATATATTTAATATTTTAAAATATTTAATGCTAATTTGATAATTTTAAAAAATAGTTTGGATATTACTCTCTTAGTTTTATAAATAAATAAAATACACATTAAGATAAATTACATATAATAATAAATATTTGGTTATATATATATTATTTGATTAAACTATCAAAATCGTATAATCCACTTCAAACTATAAGTAGAAGAAGTATATCTAATTATAATGAATTTGACTTTATCCATATTAGATATATTATTTTTGTAAATTTATTAGATTTTATTAATTGAAAATCAAGTGATTTAATAAAACAGATATACCGAATGATTTTAATAAATACAAACAAAAAATTATTGAAAATTAAATATCTTGTTATTAAAAAATAAAGAATAAAAAAACGTTATACTGAAATTCAGTGTTAACCACTAAAATTATTTTTCAACATCATATATAAATATATAGACAAAATTCTAATATTGTTTTTACCTCTTATTTTATTTTATTTTATTTTATTTATAAAGAACAGAACCTAAAATAAGATGAAAATTAAAGAAATGAATTTTTTTGTCTCAATTTATTTTTTTTAACAATTAAAAAGATTATTCTATTTTTTTATTTACACTTAAATTTCTCAAAAAAACTAAAAAAAAATTATTCATCAAAAGGTTTAAAAAAAAAGTGGCTACAAGATTAGTTTAGAGATTTTTATATCCCTTAAGTTTAGACCATAACTCATAAAATTACTAAAATAAAAAATAGATCAAATCATAATTGGACCTAAAATAAACAAAATAAAATAAATATAAAATAAATAATAATAAAATGATGCCTATTTAATCTACCTTAACTAATGAGAATCTTTAATATAATTTGTAAAAAGTAAAACATTTAGGTTTCTTTAATCGTTAATCATTATCTTAACTAATTCTTGATATATTTTATAGACAAATGATTTAACCATATTTACAAAAAAATTTTTATTCTTAGTTGTTGCTTTTGTAAGTGGAGCAATTGACATATGACAGTTCTTAGTTTATCCCACAGAACTCGTATTATTCCCTTTCTCCTAAAAAAGATTCATCCTCAAACCTGCATCAAAATCAAAATAAGATAGGTCAAAGACATTAAAAGTAGATGACACATATATTCACGAAAAGTCAATCTTATAAGCATTGTCATTGATTCTTTCTAGCACCTGAAATAGACCATCACCCCTAAGGTCTAACTTGAATTTTCTTTGAGTAGGAAACCTCTTCTTTCTCAAATAAATTCATAAGCCACTAGATTCAAAGACAAGTTGTCTTCGACCTTTATTCACTATTTGAACTGTCAACTTATTTTTCTTTTTAATTAACTCACTTGCTTTCAAGTGTATTACTTTAACCTTTTCAGCTTTATCTTCTGCATCCAAACTAATAAAATCACTCAAAAGTAAAAATAATAAATCTAAAATAGTTCGAAAGGATTTCAAAATAAGAAAAATTTGTAGAAGAATGAATGGTCCTACTATAATAGCAAACTCAATAAAAAGTAAATAATCTTTTCAAGTTTTTAAATTCTTACCAACAACATCATATAATAAGATCCTTAACATTTGATTTACCACTTTAGTTTGACTAGAATAGAGTATAATAATTTTGTGCCGAACATATTCCACAACACTTTTTAAAAATTATTCAAAAGTTTGATGTCATGATCAGAAACAATAGTTTGGAGAACATTATACAAGCACACAACCTCTTTAAAAAACAAATAAGCAATATTTGTTACATTATCAGTTTTGTGACATGTAATGAAATAAGCCATTTTACTCAACTTATCTATCATAATAAAAATGTTATTTTTATATTTCTTAGTTTTAGGCAAAATAAAAACAAAATTTATACAAAAATATTAATCTATAAATATACAGAAACAGATAAATTAAAAAAAAAATACAAATTATGTAGTAAAAATTTAGATTTAGTCTATTCACATATAAAATATTTTATCTTATAAATTTTGTACAATAAAAGACATTTAAAAAAAAATTAAGCACAAAAATATTTTTATATCTCTTTTATATAATAGATAGATTATGATTATTTGATGTGATTTGACTTAGTAAATATCACGTATATGTTATGATATGATATATGATTTTGTTGCATATAAAAAATATATTTTATGGCTGAAAATTGTATTTAAATTAAACTGTGAAAATTGGGTTATCTAATTTTATTAAGTTGTTTAAAATCTTGTATTAAGAATTTAATTGTTAGATATATAAATTTAAAAAACTATTTGAAGTAAAATTAAAATCATCTTTTTTCAGTTGAGATAATGTAATTTTAATAGAAAAAAAAATACAGTTCATATACTTTGACTAAGTTATATATCATGTTAGAATAGTTTTCGTTAATTAATAAAAATTAAACATAAATGTAACAATGTCTTAATTTTGTTTAACATGTTTAATTATTTCCATGTAAAAATAAAAAGAAAGCAAACTAATAAAATGTTAAAATGTTTATAACAAATTAATAATACACGTTATATTTTAATTTTTTTAATGTATACTTATAAATGAATATTTAACAATTTTTTATATATCATATGAATACTATTTCTTTATAATTATCATTTAAAAAGTTGTGAGTAAAGACATAAAGAAGAAAAAATAAAAAAATATGTTATTATTGTTTAAATGGTTAAATATATATTATTTTACCGTCATATAATTATAAATTATCTAATCTATTAGTATATTACATTAAGAAAAAAAAACTTGAGTCAATAATCCGAACCGAGAAAGTCATGGTCCTTGTATAAGAAAAAAGAAGTATAATAAACTTTAATAGTTTTTAATTGCTTCAATTATTTTTAAACGGAGTTAGTAATTAATATTTAATAATTTAATAATCTACAAATAGTTGTATGGTATTACACTAGTGTGACCCCTCTCTTTCCATTCTGCATTACTCTCTTCATCCTACATTATTATTACTTTCCATTCTTCATCTTTTTGGTCTCTGACCCTTGCTTCTTTCACACTCTTAGCAACCATGTCTTTGCTCTCAGATCTCATCTCCGAATCCCGCATGCACCGGCACCCACAAGATCATTGCTGAATACATAAAAACCAGAGACTTTCCCTTTTGCATGTGGTGGAAAACAGGATCGGTGTGGATCTGGCTTCGACATCAGAAGCAAAGCAAGGTAATCTTTTTAGTTTTAATTTTATGTTGCTTAAGTGTGAAAAGCTATCAATTTTCATCGTGATTCTTTTGATTTGTGAAAATTGACCTTAATATCTTTTTCTTTTTCAATTAAAACACAGACACTCTCTGGTCCAGTGAGCGATCCTTCAAAACTTGGAACTATCATGGTTCTAGCACTCGTCAAGCTCCTGCTGAAGATAGTGAACTCATCCTATAGTATGATCCTCATTACCCTTCTTTTTTTAAATTTAAATTTATTTCAACTTTAGATTTTAGATTTTCTTTCTTTGTTAGCTTGTCATGTGTTTGCAAGTCAGAATTTTGGAGGACTGAAAACTAGAAAACAAATATATACTTTACTTTTCTATTTACACTCCTATCCTTTCGTTGATATTTCATTTTCACAAGAAACTGATGAGTGGGGTTTGCTTTTTGTGTTGAACAAGCGAGCCCACAAACCATCTTCAAGGAATTTTCTAAAGGAGGGGAGAGAATATTCTTTGTAAGTCTCTTTTTTTTTTTTTTCATTTCTAAATAATGCTGGTTTCAATTATTGTGTCAACTTTTCATTAACCTTGTAGTTGAAAAATAAAATAAATAAAAATTGTATATTTTTTAGGTTATTTGTGATGCATACACCCCAGCTGGAGAGCCAATCCCTACAAACAAGAGACACAATGCTGCCAAGATCTTCAGTCACCCTTATGTAGCCTCTGAGGAACCATGGTATATATAATTTGCAATTTAATTTCCAGTATTTTTATTTTTAAATTTCGTTAAAAAAAATAGATGTGAAAATAAAAAATATTTATTTATTACTTTTACTATTTTTTCTTTCACAAAATTTAAAAAACAAAAAATTAGAAAATAAAAATGCAAACCAAAAATGGCCTGAAATATTAAATTCCCATGCCACTTTAGTAATATTTTCATTTTAAGTTCTTGAAATTAGAGACCAGTATACATATATTCAATAACTGAGGTGGTGGTGAATTCAGTTTGTTTGGTGTTATTCGGCTGTGTTATTCTGTTTTAATAGTGTTTTACAAAATGTGAATATTTTAATTTTGGAGTTTTATATTACGGTTTTATTTATTTTAATTTCCGAGTTTTTGTGTTTGACAAGGAAATATGTGATTGAATATTTTGTGTTCTGTCTCTTTTGTTGATATCATGGTCTTTTTGTTCTAATATTGCTCATGTATGTTCTGTTCTGCTATGTTTATACATATACTACTATTGAGAATTTACTATTATGTATTAGCTAATTATATTTAATTGCTTATGTTGTTGTTGTTGTTGTTGTTGTTTGTCGATATATGTTCTTCCAGTATCATAGTTTCTAAATCTGTTTGGCCATATCTATAAAAAATAATAATAAATAATATTATGTTCATTGATATCATTATATAAATAAGGTTCATCATTGGTTTCTCTCTAAAAAAAGGTAATCAAGGTGTTCCTCTCTGAACAGATTTAGAAATTATACTTTTTGAGGAACAAGTGTCTATACTTTATATCATTGTTGGTTGGTTCTAACTTTTTTTGTTTTTCCTCCTTTCAGGAAATTACTGCAGAATCTTTTGAGCCATCACTCTTCTTCTCACACCATATCCCTGTTCCTTCTGATGTAATTTCTATCCTCTTCTGAAATATAATCTTTTAATTGCTATCTTAACCTCTTTTAGCTGATAATTCTGCTTGTTTTTAGCTAAATTCTAACCACGTACCTATGCTTGCGAAATATTATGTTTCTTTTCTTATCATATACAAAATTCAGAAGATAGGTTTTGTTGTGTGCTTAATTAGCACTTTAATTTGTTCTGCAAATATTTGGTGACCTTTAGATGCATAGATTTCTGTAATTTGTAGTATGGTGAGTTAGAAACTTAAATTTGGTGTTAATTGTTTTTGGAACAGAGTGTGGTTTTGTTAGAGGATGAAGCGGAAGCGTGGGCATAAAAAGGGGAAGGGAAAGAGCAGTAGCAAGCATGTAGTGAGTGGTAATGAGACTTAAAATAAGAAAGAAACCTCTGCTTTGGAGGATTTTGGTACTAATAATGATAATGATGATGATAAGGATGATAACTCTGGAATGGAGGTTGACACACCTTCCTCAACTGGGACAGATCAGCAGCATTACAATGTGGCCAGCATTAATCCTGATGGCTCCATTGATAAGACTGTGGGGAAGCCACTCGAGGTTGGGTGCTTTAAGGTGAAACTCAAGACTCCAAAGATGTTGGAGTCCCATTCCCAGCACACGTCTTCAGATGCTCCTACGCATAGTGACCCCGATAAGAGTAGCCAACAACACGGCTTTGACAAACAAGGTGTCGGTGCTGATAGGAAGGAAGACAGTGCAAATTCCTTGCCTGATTTGAAATCCCCTGTTCCATCAAAGAGGGCTGCTACCGCTAGCATCAAAATTAAGTCCTCCAATAAAGGTGACTATATCTTGGATGTTTATAAGGATGTTCAATACATTTGGGACAATTGTTGTAAGTATAACAATAAAGGTGACTATATCTTGGATCTTATGAGGCGAGTGAAGAAGAATTTTATTAAGTAATGGACTGCAGCTGGGTTATATTACGAACCATCAAAAGGGACCAAGGATGAGACTTCCGTGTACCTCTCCATGATTTCTTTCTTTTGTGAAAAGGATAGGTATCAAGCATTTAGTGAGTCATTCTTGACCGCCATTTTCTTTCCGGTTTTAAATATTCTTGTGATACAATATATGAACAGGATTAGATGTGCTTGTTTATCTCTGCCATTTTGTCTCCAAACTTCTTTCACTTTTGGGGTCATGCTCAGGATGGGAGATGAGTCAATAAGTGATAGATGTTAAAACATTGAAAAGTGGAAAGTTTATAGTTTAGCTATATGGTTTTCTAAGATTTTATTTTCACAATCCTACTCAAGTAAATGAAAAGAAGATGAAGATGAATATGCTTTTTAATTTTGTGAAAGATGCTAGACCATGGTCTTTTGATAGCAATTTGAGCATATTCTTCTAATGAGCAGGAGTAGAGGATGCTGCATTATCTGGTGATGGAAAAGTAGCGAAGGGTGGTCAAGCGAAGCAGAAGTCAAAGAAACGTCATGAGTGAGTACACTCCCAACTATGATATTAGAATACTTATGTGGTACAATTGCTATTATGATTGGAAGTTGATATCCCTTAGTCTTAAATTGAATGAAATCTATTGTTAATTATGTGTTTGTGTCAGTAATACTATTTTACATAGAAATTATAGACTAATATCTTTGACTCCAGAAATTCAATACATGATTGATGGTTTAATTTTCTAAAAATGAATGGTTAATCTGAAGAATAAGAATAGAGAAGCTTTGATTACTCTAAGAAATCACATTAAGTGCAATGTAATTTCTATGAAAGGTATATATAACACAGTACATTTATAAACTTGGTTATTCCTATTTCTTCAATTCTTATAATATCATACATTATTCTGCAACAATATTGCATTGTAAATTCATATTGATAGTGATACTATATAATCCTTTATTATGTAGCTTGCAGAATTATGATCTTTTTTACACTTTTTCTAATCTTACTCTAATATTTAACCATTGTGTATCTTTCTTAACTATAGTATTATTTTACTCATGGCTCTCAGTTGTTCATCATTTGTCACTAACAAGATCTAATTTCCCTAATTAATTATCATATAGAGAATTTGCGAATTTGTCTGACCAGATTATATGTATATGTTTTGATATTTGAATAAAAGTTATTAACTAAATATGCTGATTTCTCATATATCTATCTATTCATTTATGAATTGTTAATGTCATCATTGCAAGGGTCACACACTTTTTTTTCCTTCCATTTGCATGAGGCAACATGGTAATGAAAATGATGCGTGTATCTTCAAGGAGGAAAGGCACAATGAACTAGTGTGTTATGTTGCACTTATCAATGCAAGATTTTAGTGTAATTACTTTTTTTTTCCCTACCAAGTATAGAAATACTACATTCAGTAAGGGATGAAAGGCACATTGGTGAATTTTCGTTTTACAACACCCAGACCTGTAAGATTTTCTGGTGACACATGACATTGTTCAGATAGTTCTGTTAAGATTTTGACTAAATATCTTCATGAATGCAAATTTGATTTAAGATAGGAGCATTCATATGTTATTATGATGAAGCATTCTTTTTTTTAATTCAATTTTTATGAAAAGTAATCATAAATTATTGTATCATTAAGTCCAAATTATTTATTTATTTTCGTGCATCCCACAGACTCATTCACTAGTTAAATATGAAATAATAAAAATGAGTAACAATTTGGTGGCAGGTATAGTATTGAGCAAGAGTATATTGTTATAGAAAGACATTAACGGGTGGCTTCCTTGGACCACAGGTAATCCAACTTTCTTTTCCTTTTTCTTTTTTTTTTTTCTAATCTCCTTTTTGATGAACTTTTTTAACCTTTTTTTATTTTCTTTTCTCTGAGTTTGTCTCAATTTAAGCTAGGGTTGCATCTTTTACTGCATTTTATGTTGCCTCAAATTGCTAACTCTTAGCAATTTTTTTTGTCTTTAACCCAATTGTCCACTCATGCGTGGATTGAATTTTCCTTAATTTATTTTATTAATAGTAAATACCTATGATTATGATCAAAGATTACATCACCATTCACCTACTTCATATATATTTTAATTTATTAGTGTTTATCAACCTTTTTTTTTTTTTTTTACACAATATCGAGTTCAATAAAAAAGCATTTATAATATTTAATTATTTAAAAAGCATACTTGGATAAACAATTTTGTAATTAATTCTTGATTTGATTTTTTTTAACTACTGTATAAATAATCAAAGTGTTTGATACTATGAACCAGAAGAAATCAATAAAAAATTGTTTGGTAGGAATCTCAATTCTTGAAACCACACATGAAAAGAATAATTATAATATAGGAAGCTTTTCACCTGTTCCAGTGTATTCTTTGGAATATGACTATTTCATTGTTTGTAACCAACCAGATTTTATATAAAAAAAATACAAATAGTCTAGATTTAAGAAAAAAAAATTTGTGGACATTCACAAAGAAAGTGTATGGTGGACATGCAACCGTTACATCTTTTGGTCAGTTTATTTGACTTGAAAATGTCTTTTTTATCAAAGTAGCTTCAAGCTAGTTTGAGTAGTTATATATTAAAATTGTAGCATTGGGTGAGTTAAGCTGATGATTTTGTTGTAAGATTTCTATTCTTTTATAAAAAATGAGCTTATATATTTGCTTAATAAAAAAAAGTTGCTTAATAGAAAATGATATTCTACTAGTAAGGTAAGTGTTATTAATTTGTTTTATTGAAAAAAAATAAAAAAAATAAATATGATATATTAACTGGTATTGTTACAAATATATTTTTAATTTAATTAATTGAATGTAAAATGAGTTAAAAAATATATTTTCTTTAAATGAATAGAACAATAAATAGGACAATTTTAATATTAATATAAGTTAAATTTAATTGGTCAAGTAAGTACTAAGTACCACTGTAATAATATTAACAAAAATTTGTGCAAAAACAATATTACTTATATTTTAATTTTATCGACTAAACTCATTTCAAAGTATAAGTATTAAATTTATTGTGCTAAATTTTTAAGGATAATATAGAATTTCACAATAAATTAATTTTATCTGATATTCGTTAATTAAAGAAATAAATTAATTAAAATATTTTTTAATTAATTAATTAATGATAAGTCTTAGGAAAAAAACTAATCTTATAATTCTTGTTAACTAAATTATGATATAGAATAGTGGTATGGATAGTTTTATGGGTAGGACTTGTCAAGAAATAATTTAGAAATTGACAATAGATAAGTAACAAGGGATTGATAGAAAAAATAAATAATAAATTTTGTGCATCATTATTCGTTAACATTATTGGTGAAGAATATTTATTAAGAAAATTAAAATATTAAGTTATTAATTAACATCTTTAGATGAAAGGCATCAGTAGTCAAATTAAAAAAAAAATCCTAGAATTATAGACTCCCAAATTTTGTAAAGCTATAATAAATTAATTTTTTTGTATATAAGAAATCATTTAATAAAAAAAATTAATATTAATATTAAATCTATTATCGTTAAGTTAGATTAACTAATTGCTTACACTTGTAAGTTAAGGATCCATAACTACTTATGCTACTTATAATGGATTAGTTAAAAAATTTTAGAATCATAATTATGCTAAATTAATATTCTTTTGTTTTTAAGTCTTTTCTCTTATTTTGTTTTGAGTAATTCTTGGCATATAAGCGATTAAGGCTTGTAAGCCTTATAAGTTCAATTAAAACTAACGCTCAAAACACGCTTCGAACCATTCTTCTTCCTCTTTGTCTTCTCCTTCTTCTTTTCTTTCGTTTCTTGCCTTCTCTTTCTCCTTCTTCTTCTTCTTCTTCTTGCTGCACGTTCTTCTTCCTCTTACTCTTCTTCTTCTCATTTTCTTTCGTTTCTGCACGTTTTTCTTCATCGTCTTCCTCTTCTTCTTCATTTACGTTCTTTCTCTTTGTTTTATCTTTTTTTTTTTTTCGATTTTTCATGGTGAAATCGTTTTTGAAGAAGAAGAAGCAGTAGAAGATGAGGAGGAGAAAGAGAAAGAGTTCTGAATTATGCATAAGATGTATTTTAACAAATTTTGGGTGTATTTCTTTAAATCCTTTGGGTGTATTTTCTGTAATCCTTTGGGTGTATTTCTATAATCGTTTGGGTAAATTCCTGTAACCATTTGGGTGTATTTCTGTAATCATTTTGGGTGTACTTCTGTAATCGTTTGGGTGTATTTCTGAAGTTTCATTATCTTCAAAAGGATTACAGAAATACACCCAAAGGATTACGAAAAATACACCCAAAGTATTTAAGAAATACACCCAAAATTCATTGCATAATTCAGAACTCTTTCTCTTTCTCCTCATCTTGTGCTGCTTCTTCTTCTTCAAAACGATTTTAAAGATTGATTTCAGAAACTATGAAAATCGAAAAAAAAAAAACGAAGAGGAAGAGGAAGAGGAAGAAGAACCGTTTTGAGTGTAGCGCTTTGAAAATAGGAAACGTTGAATAACGCATTAAAAGGCCTAGTAACTTGTAAGACTTGTAAGTCAAAAAGACTTATATGTGTAGCACTCCTCTTTTGTTTTATGATAAAATTTAGTTTAACATTTTCAAAAATAATGGTAATTCTTATCAAAGAAATAAATGAGCACATATGAAATTATTTGTTGTGATTTTTTAGAATCTATTTAGAATAATTATCTTTTAATTTAGATTTTAATAAGTATTATTATTAATTTTTTTTTTCATTCCTATGATAATTAAGAAAAGTAAACGAAACGAAAAGGATCTTAATATTAATAAATTAAAGATGGACAAAGGAAATATTGAATGAAAAAAATATGTCAACTTCACTATTAAGATGTATATATGTGCAATATTTTTTACTTATATTATGTGTTAGTTTTTCAAGATAACAATATTTAGTTTCACTTTTAATATATTATAAATAAGTAAATAAACAAAAGTAAAGAAACAGAAAATTTAAAAAGAATGAGAAAAAAATCATTTTTAATTATAGAGATCTATTTAACATTTATCACCAGCTTTTTTTTTCTTTTATTTCTCTTTGTTTTTCTTATTTTAAATAATATAGTAAAAGACAAATTTCAATAATATATAAGAAAGAATTAAAGAAGTCATTACATGTAAAGTAAATATGATTGTCTAAAATCTATATTTATTAAAGATAAATAATATTAATATTAAATACATTGAATAACTTAAAGAAAAAAAGTAAAATAATGTTATATATTCAAATTTTTTTGTTAACCAAGTATAATCAAATTAGTTTAATATAACAAAAATCAGTTATAGTTAGTATTATTTAATTATATGTTTCTTTTTTCGGAGGATCACATAAATTACTGGAGTGGTTGTTTCATTTGATCCCAAGCCTATCCAGGTGAAAAATGATCATCTCAAATATGAATATTTTTTTTTGAAAAAATAATACCTTAAGATTTAAGAAACAGAGAACACCATTTCCAACCCTACCGAAAAATTAAACCGATATTTTTCATGCTCCCATGTCCATTTATCTGATCTTAAAATGAATCATTTTATTGCTCTCTTTTTTCACGCAATAGAAACCAACAAAGTCTCTAATTACATGGATAGTTTTAAAGCATAATCAACAAACTTTTATTAGTTTAAAGACTCTTGAGACGAAATAATCTTTGTAGAAAAAATTAATGTATTTTATAATAAGATTTGCAGGAATCTAATTATATTATAATAAAATTTATAATATAATAAAAATAATTTTTTAAATTTGTATAAGTAATGAAAGTTTATTAAAAACTAAAATATGTTAAAAATTTATTAGAGACTAATTTAAAATATATTCTTTAAATATTTACTTTTAGGGGAGATAAAATATCAAGTTAAGAAGTCACTAGCAAGATAGGACCGCCCTTCCCTTTTATAAGAAAATCTTTCTTTGTCGTGTGAATCGTAGTCTCAACCCTATTGGTTTTGATTTTTATCTTTGGCGTTCTACTTTCAAGATTTTGTGAAGAAAAATTGAAAATAGATGATGAAATAAAAAAACAACTATTTTCACTTTTTCATTCCTAAAATTCTGAGATAACAGAAAGCTCACTATCTTTGAATGATTTAACTCCTCTTCAAGACCATTGAATCGATAATCAATGTGCTGCAGTTCAGTTACTGATTTTACATGTGGTTCTACTGTCTCAAGGGACTTGACTGCTTTCTCGAAGAAACACAACTGTTGAGGCATATCAGGAAGTAATAATAATCATTAATGCGTACTCTAAGTAATAATAAATATCCTTCATAAAGAATAGAATAGAAAAATGTTCTAAAAATAGATTATTAGCCACAGCTCCTAAAGTTGTGGATTAAAATAAACCTGCTATACCAATAATGAAAAGTTGTAAATTTGTAATTTTAACCAGCATTGATATTTACACAACTTGAAAGCATATAATATGTATGGAGCATCCTAAGTTTGTCAATCTTCTATGTCTGTATCCTAATTGTTCATGACTCCATACTCCTCATGCATTTGCATCTTAGCTAGATTAGCTAGTTGGTTTAGTTAGTTTTAGCTTAATTTCATTCATTTTCTTTGAAATAAACAAGCACTTTGATGAGTTTTATCTTCATACATTAAAGTACCAAGAGCTAGGTGAACTTTGGTCAATTTCATGCAAGTAATTTAAGAAACTTATGAATGAATTTGAATGAATGAATGTCTTGAAATTTGTTGCATGGAATGACAAAACTTTGATGCAAGTTCTTTGGTTAATGATAGGTGGAGTAGAGAGCCCTGGAGCAAAGTGAAGGCCATCAAAGGCGTTGCCAACTTCAGCCTGACTACAAAGGAGTTGCTAACTTTGGTTTTCAAGTTAGCAACGCCTTCCTCATTGCAGCATCACCACCTTCTTCATTTCAGCTATAAAGTTTCAAGTTGGCAACTTCTTCCCATTCTAAATAACAAAGGCGTTGGCAACTTGATTCTCCAAGTTAGCAAGGCCTTCTATTTTTCAAACTAACTTGGTTTCTAAGTTAGCAACTCCTTCCCTTTTTAAATAACAAAGGCGTTGGCGTCTTGATTCTCCAAGTTAGCATCGCCTTCTTTAAATCAAAACAAAGAAGGTGGAGATCAAAACATGAAGGCGTTGGCAACTTGATTTTCTAAGTTGGCAACGCCTTCCTTACGCTCTCTGCTTCAGTTCAGTGCTGCTTCTTCTATTTATTCTGTTTCTTCATCTTCGTCTTCATCAATCATCATCACTTTCTTTTTCTTCTTCTTCAACAAAGCTTTAGTTAAACAAACTGTTATTTTAATCCACCTTTTGCCTAGCTGAGGACGACCTCTTTCCAAAGCTTTTTCTTTGAGCCGGATACCTTCTACCTCCCTCCAAACTCTCTTCTTTGTGCCCAGTTACATACCTTCTTCTTTTATAGCCATAAGTTCATCGATAGAATCACGCTCTACACCGGCGGAGCCAATTTCAGTGTGGAAGCTGGTTTTGGTGGCCTCTATCGCTGTCGGGATCCACCTTGTCAATGTTGTCCAGATAGCATGGCTAATACGAATCTAATACCAAATAAATGGACTTCTTTGGTGTGGCTCGTCAGCGTCGTTTCTAACTCTGTTTTTCATCCTTTATTTAGTTATTACAGCAACACCTATAAACTCGGGTGGCGGCACCGTTCTTTTATGTTTGCTGGTGCTGTTGGCGCCACCATAGCTTTTTTGACAATTGGATTCGCCAAAGGCATTGGGTACGCCTTTGGAGACAACATCTCCAAGTATACTCAGCATCGCGCCTTCATATTTTTGGGATCGGATTATGGATCTTGGAGATTTCGATCAAACATGATCATGCCCGCTGCAGAGACTTCCTGGATGATCTTGCCAATAGAGACCAACCAAAGATCTGACTGGCATATAAGTTCTTCTCATTCTTTATGATAGTCGGAAACGAACTGGGTTACTTGGCCGCCTTATTTAGTAGATTCGATGTTATGTTAGCATTCACCGTGACAAAAGCATTTGAAAGGTTATGCGCAAATGTGAAAAGCATATCAATTTTCTCAATCCTTCTTCTACGATTATTGTCGACTGTGGCTCTGTTCTGCGTCCAGAACAAGCCAGCATTACTTGAGGAAGAGTCAAGTGAGTGGGAAGAGGAAGATGACAGATGCGCACTAGTTAAATGCTTCTGAGAAATGTTTCGGACTATGAAAAGGCTGAATAAACCCAAGTTATGCCTGATGGCGGCTGAGTTATTCAATTAGGTGGCCTTGTACGGATTCTTCTGGTACATCTTTGATTGGATGGAGACCGAGGTATTCGGTGCGAAGCATAGAGAGCTTAACTTTAGTGCAAGACCATTATATAACCCAAGCTAACGGTATGAAACTCAGCGTCTTATGCTAACTTGGATGGTTGCGGGTGTTATGTCCTTAGCTGTACAGCCCATTGGGCGAGTGCTTGGTGGCGCGAAGAACCTTTGGTCAGCTGGAAATTTTATACTTGCCGATGGCTTGGTCATAACGTTTTAGATAAGCAAGTTAGCCAAGGAAAAGCGGCGAGAGAGCAATGATTTAACACCCTTCAGCAGCATTCTAGCTTTGGTCTTCTGCTTTTTTGGAGTTATGGGCATTCCGACTGTGGTAATTAATAATATCTTTCTATTCGAATCATATATAAGATAAAAAAAATATTAGTATATGTTCTTATCTTAAATGTTTATTTATTTTGACCTCAATAAAATTAACCATTTTAGACATGTTAACCATACTCTTATTTGAATTTCAAATAACATTAAGTGTCCCACCAGCACCAGCATTCATCTACTCAAACGACAGTGGCTCAAACAAGAGTGGTGCAGGAAAAGGTATGACACTCGCTCTAAATTATACACTATAAATAATATTATACTAAAATAGGATGACATCAACTTTTAAAAAAACTAAAGTAGAATATAATTTTAGAGAATAAGCCATAACCAATAAGCAAAATATAATTCATTAATATTTAAAAAAAAAGGTTAGAAACCAATTATCTTTTAGTCAAAATCACCATATTAGAGTATTTTTTATTTTATTTTAAATTTTTGTTAATTTATATAAAAAATTATAGTAAAAAAATTGATTTGTTTTTTCATGTTAAAATTTTACAAGTTTACCTCTCAATCTTACAATTGAGGTTTCGAAGATTAGAATATATTTATGAAATATATAATTTATATATTAATTAAAGCAAGGAAATATCCTTACTTTGTGTCATTTACGTCTCTATTTGAAAATATCTTTAATACTGATATAAAAACTAATTAATAGATGTGAACAAATATATTAAACTATTTTTTTAACCACTCCTAAAAAAATTTTATTTGGAATAACTGAATTAGATAATATGTTGTATGCAAATTATAGTAACAACACTATTCCTGAAATGTAACAACCTGTTTGGAGGTGGAAACTTATCCACCTTCGTGGTAGGTGCAGTAGCGGCTGCTGTGAGCGGCATAATCGCCAGATTTTTACTGCCTTTTACGACGCAACCACTCACACTAAGAAGCGGCTAAAAAAGCAAAGACACTTCATGAAAGTATGAGTTTTGCTTCCATAGCTCAATTCTTCAGCCTATGGACTTAAGAATGGTTAACGGAATCAATCTAAAAGTCAATGTTTTTTTCTGCTGTATTCTTAAATAGTATTTAAGAACACATAAGCAGGTAAAAAGACATTGAATTTTGGATTGATATGGTTAAACATTTCTAAGTCCATAAACTAAAGAATTGAGCTGTGGAAGCAAAACTCATACTTTCATGAAGTGCCCTTACTTTTTTAGCCGCTTCTGATTGTATCTGGTTGCGTTGTAGAAGGCAGCAAAAATCTGGCAATTATGCCGCTCACGGCGGCCGCTACTGCACCTACTACGAAGGTGGGCAAGTTTCCACCTCCAAACCGGTTGTTCCATGGCAGGGTTAGTGTTGCTACTATAATCTGCATACAACATATTAGCTGATCCAGTTATTCTAAATAAAAATTTTTTAGTGGTGGTTGGAAAAATAGTTTAGTGTATTTGTCCACATAGATTAATTAGCTCTTATATCAGTGTTAAAGATATTTTCAAATAGAGAACATAACTGACACAAAGTAAGAATATTTCCTTGCTGTAATTAATATATAAGTTATATATTTTATAAATATATTCTAACATTCGAAACCTCAATTGTAAGATTGAGAGGTAAACTTGCAAATTTTAACATGGAAAAACGGATCAATTTTTTTACTATAATTTTTCATATAAATTGACAAAAATTTAAAATAAAATAAAAAATACTCTAATATAGTGGTTTTGACTAAAAGATAACTGGTTTCTTTTTTTTTCTAAAAAATATTAATGAGTCATATTTTACTTATTGGTTATGGCTTATTCTCTAAACAAATTATATTCTACTTTAGTTTTTTTCAAAAGTGGATGTCATCTTATTTTAGTATAATATTATTTGTAGTGCATAATTTAGGGTGAGTGTCATACCTTTTCCTGCACTACTCTCGTTTGAGCCACTTTCGTTTGAGTAGATGGATGCTAGTACTGGCGGGAACACTCAATGTTATCTGAAATCCAAATAAGAGTAAGGTTAATATGTCTAAAATGGTTAATTTTATTGAGGTCAAAATGAATAATCATTTAAGATAAGAACATATAGTATATGTTCTTATCTTATATGATATCTGATACGAATAGAAAGATATTAATTATCCCAACAAGAATGGCCAGAACTCCAAAAAAGCAGGAGACCAAAGCCAGAATGCCGCTGAAAGGTGTTAAATCATTGCTCTCTCGCCGCTTATCCTTGGCTAACTTGCTTATGTAAAACGTCGTGGCCAAGCCACCAGCAAGTATAAAATTTACAGTTGCCCAAAGGTTTTTCGCACAATCAAGCACTCGCCCAATGGGCTGTACAGCCAAGGACATAACACCTGCATCCATCCATCAAGTTAGCATAAAACCCTGAGTTCCATATCGGTAGCCTGGGTTATATAATGGTCTTGCACTAGAGTTAAGCTCTCTATGCTTCGCACCTAATACCTCAGTCTCCATCCAATCAAAGATGTACCAAAAAAATCCGTACAAGGCCACCCAATTGAATAACTCAGTCGCCATCAGGCATAACATGGGTTTATTCAGCCTCTTCATGGTCCGAAATATTTGTCGGAAGCATTTAACTAGTGCGCATCTGTCATCTTACTCTTCCCTCTCACTTGACTCCTCTTCAGGTAATTCGGGCTTGTTTTGGACGTAGAACACAGCCACAGCCGTCGGTAGAAGAAGGATTGAGAAAATTGATATGTTTTTCATATTTGCGCATAACCTATCACATGATTTTGTCACAGTGAATGCCAACATAACATCGAATCTACTAAATAAGGCGGCCAAATAACCCAGTTCGTTTTTTACTACCATAAAAAATGAGAAGAACTGGTATGCAGTCTGATCTTTGGTTGGTTTCTGTTGGCAAGATCATCAAGAAAGTCTCTGCAATAAACATTTGATCGAAATCTGTAAGATCCATAATCCGATCCCAAAAATGATTAAGGCGCGATGCTGAGTATACTCGGAGAGGTTGTCTCCAAAGGCGTACCCAATGTCTTTGGCGAATCCAATTATCAAAAAAGCTATGGCGCCAGCGCCCGCAAACAAAAAAGAACGGTGCCGCCACCCGAGTTTATAGGTGTTGCTGTAATAACTAAGTAAGGGATGGAAAACAGAGATAGAAACGACGCCAAGCCACACCAAAGAGGTCCATTTATCCGGTATTTCGAACTCCACATAGATTGGTATTAACCATGCTATATGGACAGCGTTGACAAGGTGGATCTCGACGGTGATGGAGGTCACCAAAACCAGCTTCCACACTGAGATTGGCTCCTCCGGTGTGGAGCCTTATTTTTTTGATAAACTCATGGCTATCAAAGAAGAAAATATGTAATTGGGCACAAAGAAGAGAGTTCAGAGGGAGGTAGAAGGTATCGGTCACAAAGAAGAAGGTATTAGAAAGTTAGCACAAAGAGAAAGTTTTGGAGGGAGGTAGTCCTCGGCTGAGCAAGAAGTGAGTTAAAATAAGAATTTGTTTAACTAAAGCTTTGGTTGATATACAGCTTCACCAAGACTATTTGGAAAGGCTTAGTTCCTCCAAGAGTGGAGCTATTTGTGTGGTTTGTTTTGATAGGCAGGGTGAATACAAAAGAAAGATTATGTCGGCTTGGGATAATTCGCTATGAGGATAATTTGTGTGTACTATGCAATAAGGAGGTGGAATCTGTTCATCACCTGTTTCTTGGATGTGAATTTACTTGGCAGGTGTGGTGCGCATGGATAGCTCATTTTGACAGACGGTGGTCCTTACCAGGTACTTTGAAGGAACATTTTCAAAGATGGACAGGAGCAACATGTCGAAAGGAGGACCGCAACAAATGGCTCATATATTTCTTTGCTGTAGTTTGGAACGTCTGGATCGAAAGGAACAGGAGGGTTTTTCAGAATAAAAGAAAAGGGGTAGAAGATATCATCCATATGTCTAGTCTTAGCTACCAGGAGTGGAGGCGTGATGACCCATTTTGTTGTTGATGGCTCTGCCGAAGATGACAAAGGGGTGTATTCTAGTTTGATAAGTTTGTGTGGTGTCGAGTTTTGTTCTTCTTTTTCGTTCTTTTTCTCGCTCCACTTTGTGTGTTGAGCTCTTTTATTTCAAAAAAAAAAAAAGAAGGTAATGAAGATGATGATGATTGATGAAAAAACAGAGTAAAAAGAAGAAGCGGCACAGAACTGAAAGAAGGCATTAATATTAAGGCGGTTGAACATAACCACCGTATTATTCTTTTATTTCAACATTTCTCTCTTATGCCTTAATGTCTCCGTTAAAAAGGGTACATTTTGGCATTTGCTATACCCGCCATTATCTCAATTTGTTTTATTATCTTTTTTAATAAAACTAAAAGAGCATATGAGAGTGAGAGGAAGTGATGTTTTTAATCATATAAGAGTGAGAGTATACGAAACCCTAACAATCGCGCCACCGTTCATCTCCACACAACAAAGCCATTGTTGCCTCCGATTGAGCTTTTGTAACTTGGTTCTTTGGTCTCGATCTGAAGTTTGCCACCGCCATAAGCGACATCGTTGTTGCTAGCCTCCGATTGTGCTTCTGCGATTTGGTTTTGCTTCTTAGTCAATTACTAATTACTAATTCAATCTACTTCATCTTCTTATTTGAATTTGTCTAATTCGATCTTCATATTATTTTGATCTGGTTTATGTCTTCAGATAATTCTTGTCATATATCCTATTTTCTCTTTCTGCCGCTGAGAAATCGGCTTGTTATAATCTCCTACAAAGCAGCCTTCATCTACATATTCGTCGGCACTGATGCCGTCATCCTTATCGCCTCTGTTGTTTCCAATTGAGCTTGGTAATTTTCTTTTAATACCTAATTTTTTTCCATTTTGGTTTGCCTAGTTAAAGTTATGTTTCCTTTGTGCTTCCTGTAATGTTCTTTTTCATTGAGACGATTTTATGTTCGAGGTAATTTTATTGTGTATGTCAAGGTTATGTTCATGCATATGAGAACCATGCATGTTTAGTAATGGTAGATTGGTAGGTAATATTAGACAATTTTAAAGGAATGAAATATTTAGCTATAGTTGTTTCAATTAGAGAGACATCGTAATTATAATTTTGAGTTTTTGATACTTTCAATTGACTAGTTGTTAGACTTCAAGGAAAAGGGCTTTTATCGAAATCAATATAATTTTGTTGATGAGTTTTAAAGATTTTACATTACGATTGGAATATTTGAGGCATTGTGAAGAAGTCATTTATCCGAATTATTGATTAATATCTCTGCACAGATATGGTTGAAAGCTGCTAAAGTTTTGGCACGGAACATACTTTTATTTCTTATTGCTTTCTATGGAAACAGATAATTCTTGAGATTATGTTTGTAGAGCAACTAGAATTACTATTGTGGCTGAAAAAGAAAATTAAGATGCATGTTTGTACTATGAGTTCAAGAGTCTGTTCTTCCTTCTTAGACAGATCTTCTCTTAAGCATAAAGTGAAAAAGGGAAGCAAAAAAATAAAATCCAACATGCATGTGAATTCTCAGGGGTTCGTATTAATCCAAGTCAGATCACATATTAACCTGATAGTTTCCTACCTGATGAGTATGACCAGTGATTGGTTCACATAAAACAATACTCTGAGCACCATTAGAAGAAATCTGAGTAAATTTTGTAGAGGCTGCCTTTCCCTTCGCAGAGTCTCTGACCTGCATTAATGAAAGAAATATTTATTCAGATTTATCATGTAAAGTAATTTCCAGACTTTTCATCCCTGAGTTTATTCATCAATAATTGAATGTATCAACTTCATTTTGAACCTCCTAAAAGTATCTAGTAACTTCTTTTTACTGAGCATTAGTTATCAATTTCATAATTGTAGCTGAATGGCTAACTTTTCATAACATGTGCATAAATAGGGAAAGTATTAACCATTAAGTGAATCAGTGGTTAGTCTTATCTCTTATGGTTAAAGTGGTACAAAATAGGGAGGAAGAGTGTTTAGCAATCCTAAATATTTGCTTATATTTTGATGCAGTTGTGACGGATGTTATGCATAAAAAAAACATGCAAAATGTTGGAACTTGCCACCAATACCCTCTGTCAGTAAGCTATAGAGACTAAGGTGCTCACCTCCAGTGTACTCCTCCTTTCCCGAGCATTATAGTCTATAGCGATCTTCTCTTATTATGATCTGTCTTTTATCTTCTTCTTTTTCAATTCTATATATGTCTAGCTAACTAGCTACATTTGATTTATTTAGTGATTGGAACTTGAGTGTTTTGCAGAGTAAATTCTTGAACCATGAGAAAGCTAAGAGAAAGATAGATACACACAAAAAAGATGGAGCAAAAGAGGTGAAAAAGAAAGCTACTTCTAATTAATAATGAATTCTTATCAAACCTATCTATATATATTTAATTTCTTGTGAGGCTGTTGGTTTAATTTTCTAGTATAATATATTATATTTCTTGTTTAATTTGAATTTTGTGAAGTTGCTGGTCATCAAGGGGAAGGAGAAAGAGGTGTGGCAGTGGCAAGCAACAAGGATCATCATCATGGTTGTGATCAACCTCATTGTAAGAGTCATGACAGAAGTACAAAGAAGATACCATTAATTGGTTTCTTGAATATAAGAAGATTTGTTTTTCTTTTCTTCTTCAAAATATTTTATCATTATTATCCGGTTAATAATGTAAGTACACACTGCCAAAAATTTATAGTCAGTCTTTAGAAATATCATCTAGCGTTCATTTTGAGTTAGAAATTTATATTGCCAAAGAAAAATAGATAAAAAAAAAAGAAAGGTGAAAATGCAATAAAGCATTTGCAGGAGGTTTAATACAATTTGCGTTTAACTTCTTGGCACAACTACTTTACTAGGATTGTTTGTCACCTTTTAGAATATTTGTTATAACTTGCGGTGGTTAAATATGTTTTTCCCCCTAAGCTTTAGTATGCAGTAAAATGATTTCACCTTCTGATTACTAGAGATGGTTTTCTCTGTGCACTTTTTTGCAGGAGTTAGATTCGAAATTGTCGCAAGGTGAAGCACAAAATGATGAGAAAAGTGGTGAAAAGAGGAAACAGCAAAAGCAGGCAGATGAAGCAGTAAAGAGTCAGCGTCGCCGAGAGAAAGAAGAAGCTGAACTGAAAAAGAAGCGTTCTATACAAAAGCAAGCCTCACTCATGGAACGTTTTCTTAAAAGAACTAAAACTGATAGTAACCCTGCATTTCAGAATGATGATGTCCCACCCAAAGAAATTGCACCTGATTTGTCTAGTAATAAGAGTGAAAGTGTGACTGACTCAGCTACTCTTTCAATGGATAGTACTTTTGCATCAAGTAGTGAAATTGTGCTTGAGAATATTCGCAAGTAAGTTTTTTCTCTTCTTTTCCTTTGGGTCTAGTCTTTAACCAAGTTGTTTGTAGGTCCCAGGAGAAAAAAATCTGACTTTGCAGGTTACACTTTTCAACATGGCGCAATTTAGGTCAGTTAATTAGGTCAAACAGAAAACAAAGATGGGGTTTACGTCAAAACCCAGGACTGAGATTTTTAAGGAACTTAAGCTGACGGGTTCTAAATCTGATGCTAATTATGATGAGTTGGGCATGGAAGGACTTGAAGACAGACCGGGAGAATGCAGTTCTGATATTGGATCATCCCCAATGAATGTTGATAGTTCACCTCCTGAGGCTAAGAAGTACTCTCGGGCAAAACAATTATTGCAGTTTGATAAAGCTCATAGACCTGCCTTTTATGGTATTTGGCCCACAAAAAGGTTAGATTATGCTCGAGTAGATTTTGGGGTTAGTGCTATGTGTACTTAAAGCCCTTTACTCGTCATCACTATTAAACCCTCATTTGTTGATTAAATTCTTGAATTTGCTTATTTGTTGAAATATGTATTTGTAGTAATGCTGTTGGACCACGCCATCCTTTAAGAAAGGACCCAATCCTGGATTATGATGTCAGCAGCGATGAGGAATGGGAAGAGGTGCATTGAATTTTTGTATTTTAAGTTGATGAAATATCAAATGGATTCCACCTGCTAACGTGCATAATTTTCCAGGAGGAACCTGGTGAAAGTCTTTCAGATTGTGACAAAGATGAAGATGAATCTCCAGAGGACTGTCCCAAATCTGATGAAGAAAGTGAAGATGGGTTTTTTGTACCTGACGGATATCTCTCAGAAGATGAGGTAGAGGCTGTGCTAGTGTTGTACTCAATTTGCATGTGTTATGTTTCGAATTCAGTGATTCCAATTTGGACCTTTTGGTATGTTCCTATATGCCTGAGCGTCATTAACTCTGTCTATTCATATGTAGGGTGCACAAGTGGACGGAATGGAAATTGACATTGAAACTGAGGGGGTTGATAGCACGCCAAGCAGCAAGGATGACAATGAAAATGAGGAGTTTTATGCATTACTTCGACATCAGTAATATTTAAACAGTTTGACAGAGCATGCTCTTCGAAAAAATCAACCGTTGATTATAACAAATTTGACTCATAACCAGGGTCTGTTATTGGATCAAAGTCTAAGTGGAACTCCTTGCTTGATTTTTCTCTTTCTATTTTTTATTATTTCTTTTTCTCAAGAATTTATAAAGAAATAAAAACATAAATTCAAGCACAAGAATTATCCTTTTTTTAAATCAAAATTTTAAATGCATGAAAACGGACATCAAATAAATACGGTATAAATCTTCTAAATTACATGTTATGAATACGTCACTATTACCGTGAATTTCATTACCCCACCCCCACACAAAAAAATGTAAACGATTGATAGTAAATACTTTTGATTGTCCTATTTTAGATTGGCATGCATGATCGATATCACATTAAAATTTCAAATTCTTAGTATTCCATCCACTCATCCTCATTTTGCTTCATTGTTAATAAGTCCTTGCTTTTTCCATCTGGACAGTGGCAAATTCAACATAACACAATAAACAACATTGAAATAAAATCCTAACAACACCCTCGTTGAAACATGAAAAATGCTAATAAATTCAGATGATTATCATGTATGAAATTAACATAATTACATAACATTGTTTACAACATCAGCATAGCATGTCATATAACAACACCCCACACAGAAAAAACAACATCTTCGCTCATTGAAACATGAAAAATCGAAACAGAGACATACCAGTAAGATCACCAGTGATGAGGACCAAGGAGGGGTTGATGAAGGAAAGTGCGGGTCCCACGAGGTCATGGAAATCGATGGCTCTGTCAGGATGGTGAACACTGAAATGGAGGTCGGAGAATTGAACCACCCAAAGCACAGAATCATAGACACCTTTTGTTTGAATCACCCTTTCTTCTGTTTTGCTTCCATTGCCAGCAGTTGTTGGAGTGTAGAAGGAGATGAAACAGAGAATAAGAAGGAGGAGGTTCATGTTCCTTCTTCGTTGAAGGTGAAATCGTGCTACCCTTCGCTGATTTTGGTTTTGATTCCGGAATTTTAATTTTTTTATTTATTTTTTTTTTACGTGGTAAAAATTGACTTTGGGCAAAGCAAGTTGATGAGGTAGTCCAAAACCCTTAATTTGGTTCATGAAAAGCAATGTGATGTAGTGAAAACAGGTTATATTCTAAATTAAGCAAAATATATTTGTATTCTTGATTAAATATTTAGATTTTATCGTGTTAATTCCAAAATATTGAATATATATATATATAATTTAAACTAATCAAATATAATTAATTAACATAATTTAGAGTAGTTTTATGATAACTATATAAATATTTGAGTAAAATGATAATTATATTCTTAGAATTTTAATCTCGAACTAATTAATCTCTTAAAAAAAGAGATCATTTAAATTATTGATAATAATAAAGAGTGAATATTAATATTATTATCCTTTTTTGTCTCAAACATCTTCTCAAGTACAGCAAGATAATTTAACATCTTAAAAGACAAATGATTTTTCAATAAATAAAAAAATTAGAGGATGTTTAAAGAGTCATATTAAAATGATCAATTATTTGTTTAATATTTAGTTATTTACATACTATTAGTTAAGGAATTTAGTTTAAGATAATGTACAATTTTCTTAAAACTGAAATAAATATGATAAAAATATACTATGATAATATATTTACTTTTGAACAGAATTATAACCAAACTATACTCTTTTTTTCCGTCATGGCAAATATACGTGTATGTTTTTGGCATAGCAATTCACTTCCTAAATTGTGTTGTCCCTTTTTGGTGTTGGTCATTTGAAGTGTATTAATTTTTTGTATGGAGAAGTCATCATTGTTGTTTCAAAATTATGCAAAACTGCCCAAGTGAAAGCCCAAATTAAGCATACTTTTCTCTAGCTTGGGGATTATATATTTAAAATTTAAATTCTAAGCCAATGAAGGCAAAAAACAAAATTAATTATTGGAGTTAATTATTAATTTAGTACTCAAAACATTCAGAGGTCGATGAAAAAATATCTAAAAAATATTATTAATAAAATAGTCTATAAATAATTTTAAAATATGATAAAAATAACAAATTTTTTATTTTAATAAATAAAATAAATGTAATATTTACGAAAATAAATATTTTTTAGAGAATTTACCGATTTAAATTTTCTTGTCATATCTTGTTTACGGTGTAAACGAAATATGGAAAGTCAGACTGACACGTGTATATCTTGTTTACACGGTAAACGAGATATATATATATATATAAGACAAATTCAGTATCTATAAAAGGATGTGTAACCTTTGGTATTCTTCACACACATTTCATATTCTTTTTCTGTCTCCTCTTTGTCTCAAAAACAAAGCTGAATGGCCAATAATAATCCATTCATAGTTGTGCTTCTTTATCCGAATTGTCGTATGAGAAATAGCGACAATAGGGTGACATTTGAGTGTCAGGATCCGATATTGTTTCGCACTCAACGTGTGGAGACGTTGTCGAATTTGAAGAGTTTGATATTGAGCAAGCTTGGTGGGACAGAAGGGAGAGAATGTATCGTCTCGTTTAGCCTGATTATGTCCCCGTCATTCCCCCACTTGGCGAGCCATCACCGCTTGGGTCAAAAATATAATCAGAAAGGGTTAAAAGAGGGGAGAAAGATGTTGACAAAGTGAAATTGGACCCGGAAGTCCGCTGTAAACGACTTCTGTATATAAGCGCGTACGGGCCATATTTCGTTTGCAGTATAAACGAGATGACAATGCACGTATCTCGTTTACATTGTAAACGAGATATATACGTGTCAAGCTGACGTGTCATATCTCGTTTACACTGTAAACGAGATATAACAAGAGAATTTAAATCGGTAATTTTCTAAAAAATATTTATTTTCGTAAATATTACATTTAATTTATTTATTAAAATAAAAAATCTCAAAAATAACCAATAAATATTATGTTTTTTATAAGTGACAAAATTTTGTATTTAGCAAATGACTTATTAACTTTATCTGAATTTTTGTAGCAATATTTGAATAAATATTTCAAAAGTGTACAAAAAAATTCAAAACAAAATTTGATCTTCAATTTTTTTTTTTACTTTTCAAAAAAATTTGGTTATTCACAATAATTTTTTTTAAAAAAAATCACTTAATATAAACTTACCCATTTTTGAAAATGAAAATATCTTATTTTTCTAATGATACTTGCAAAAAATTATATCAAAATGTGATCTAAATAATATTTTTTGTTAATATATATATTTAATACCTAATTCTATTTTGTCGTATTTTTTTATTTTTTGAGGACTTATTTATCATTAATTAATGTCTTTTGAAATTATTTTTGTCAGCATTGTGAATTTTTCTAGTACTATTTGAATAGTTTATTTTTAATTGTTATATATAATATTTTTAATTAGAGATCATATTTCAAAAGAAAATGAAAAAAATGCTTCAAACTTAATTTTCAATTATCATATTTATAGTTAGAAAAAATTAATTTTTGTGTACTACTATTAGTATAAAAAAATTTATCTATTATAAAAATAACAAAATTTTAAATTAACTAATTAAAAAATTATTAAATTCATGAATATAATTAGATGATAATGTAAAAATTTTTGTACGGTCTCGAAATAAAACTCTTACAAAATACTAAAATTGGTAAATGAAAATTTTTTAATAAACGCGTTGTAAGTGAATAGTGATCAACCTAATTCCATATTAGAGTAGCCTATGACAAGTGAAGAGGAAAAAAAGTCAAAGGATCAGTCAGGATAAATTGGCACGCTTTCGGCTTTTGATAAGTTTTTTTTTTTTTTTTTTCTCTTTCTAACTTTAGAAACTGAAGAAAAAAAAAAGTCCGATCCAACTCACTAGTTGAGATAAGGTTATTGGTTCATAAGATAAACTCATTCCATTTCACAACTCTACGTACTTTCATGAAACTTTCCACTAATGTTTAACACTATATATGCCACTATATATTGTTAGACTTGTCAAAAACACAAAATAGATTCACCATGATGGATACCATATAGTAAAATGAGCTCATGAAATCATATAAGAAGGAAAAATAATAAAAAATGGTTAAGGCCCATGATTTGTGTTATATGTATCATACTCATAGATTATAGGTGATGGTACTATTAGAAGTAGGTCAAAATTAGCTTCATCTCTGTCTAATTCAAGGGCTTCTTCTGCTAATCTGGTCCGTTTGTCGTGTGTTTAACTGTTTATTATTTGGAAATTTTTAATTTTTATATACTTAACTTTTTCATTTCCATCCGTTGATAAATTCATAATTAATATATATAAAATTTAAATTAAGAAATTTTAATAACCAGCACTTTTATTAAAATATAGTCAGTACTTAATCAACAAAAAAAAAGTGAATAATTTCACACTATTGGATGAAATTTCACACAATTAAAAACACTAATGATAATTAATTGATGACTACAAATCACAAAATTTGTTGACCTCTTAACACTTCTCTTTAAACTAATCAATATAATTAATTAACATAATTTAAAGTAGTTTTATAATAACTATATAAATATTTGACTAAAATGATAATTATATCCTTAAAATTTTAACCTCAAACTAATTAACTTCTTTAAAAAGGTACCAATTAAATTATTGATGATAATAAAGAGTGGATATTAATACTATTATCCTTTTTTTTTCTCAAACATCTTCTCTAGTGCAGCAAGATAATTTAACATCATAAAAACAAATAATTTTTCAATAAATAAAGAAATTAGAGGATGTTTAAAGAGTCATATTAAAATTATCAATTATTTGTTTAATATTTACATACTATCAGTTAAGGAATTTAGTTTAAGATAATATACAATTTTCTTAAAACTGAAATAAATATGATAAAAATATACTATGAATATATGTACTTTTGAACAGAATTATAACCAAAGTATATTCTTTTTTTCTGTCATGGCAAATATACGTGTATGTTTTTGGCATAGCAATTTACTTCCAAATTGTGTTGTCCCTTTTTGGCGTGTTGTTCATTTGTAGTGTGTTTATTTTTGGTATGGAGAATTCATCATTGTTGTTTTAAAATTATGCAAAAATACCCAAGTGAAAGCCCAAATTAAGCATACTTTTCTCTAGCTTCGGGATCATATATTTAAAGTCTAACCCAATAATTTAGTAAGTGGTATAGACCGCCTTTGTTTTTTCTCAGGAGAATCTTTCTTTTAAGAGTGTCTTCGTTCATCTCTCTTTTATCTGACATTTCTGCTTTCTTTACTCTTGTATTTCTTGTCATGGCACAAGCAGAGGATCTATCTATTGAGGGAGATGTGGTCTGCCTCAACCCAGCATATGATGAGTGCTTTATTGAAGGAAATTTGAACATGGTAGGCAAGATTATCTCTGACAAGGAAGTCAGCTTCAACACGTGCAAAGCAACACTGCTGGGAATCTGGGGAAATCCGGAGGGAGTGGCCATCATAGAGGTGGGCAGAAACAAGGTTATGATCAGCTTCAGAGACGCCAGTAAGGGTGTTCAGATATGGAAAGGTGGACCTTAGAGCATCAGAGAGAATCTTGTAAACCTGCAGATATGGAATGGCAGACAGTCAGTATATGATGTTGACCACAAAACCATGGAATTATGGGTACAAATTCATGGGCTTCCGCTTCAGTACATAACGACCAAATCAGCAGAAATTATTGGTAAAAGACTAGGAGTTGTGATGGAAATGGAAAACCCTAGATGGAATAACATCCTTCAAAGAACCTTTTTGAGAGTTAAGGTAACTTTGAATGTCACTAAACCTTTACCTACTGGTTTTTGGCTAGCTAGAGAAAACGCTCCTGATCTGTGGATTGATTTGAAGTATGAAAGGATTCAGGATAGCTATTGCCTAAACTGTGAAATTCTTGGTCATAATAAGAAGGACTGTAGGAACCCAATGGCAACAGCATGTTGGGACCCTTTGAAACCAAGGTATGCTCCGGGGTTGGGGGTTAACAGAGCTAAGTCTATTCCATCCAGGTGTGTAGAGCAGAGAGAAGATGAGGAGAACAGGGTGGTGTCGGAGAATAAACAAACGGGTGGTGGAGAGTGCTGGAGAATGGGAGCTTCCCAAGGAGAGAGGGGCAGATGCAAGGTGTTCGGGTGACAGGGTAGGGGAGAGTTTCAGAGAACTTTTGAATGTGTCCTGGAGCAACAAAATTTCAGTCATAAAGAGAGCCAGGGATCAATGATGATTCAGTAAGTATATCACCCAGGCGTGATTTGTATGAAGACAAACAATCAGGATCGGGTGAGAGGCTAGCAGACCTTTTAAACAGGACTAGGAAAGGGAAGGATAAGCTTCAAGCGTCAGGAGAGGATAATTGGGATGGTGGGCAAAGGGATGAGGGCAATCAGATCCGTGCACAAGTGTACGAAAATAATGAGGCCCTACCTTTTAATATGAGAACAACAAAGAATGAGATTGGACTAGCTGGCCTAACGGTAACTCAGGAAGAGACAGCAAGCAAGCAGGTAGAGAAAGGTAACAAAGACAATATTAGGTGCTTATCAATTAGAGAAGAGTTGAGCGAGCTCTTTGGCAAGAAGGGGTTCAAGCAGAATCATCAATTCAAAGATGGAATGCTGCAATCAACAGGGAGGGGGACAGATTGTACGAGTCAAGTTGCTGATCAGTTGTGGAGCTACAGGAAAAAACCAAAAATGAAAAGAGTTATCAATGCAGGTGCCAGAACTGTGTTTCAGAGGGTAGGAACTAGGGAGAAGTATTTTGTTGAGCTACTAGAAGATCAGCAAGAAATGGAAGAGGATTGCATTGCAAAGGCTCAGCAGAGGAATGATGTCAAATGGGCCTTGGAGCTGCCTTACAACTTGGGAATGCATCTGAACCTCAAAAGGAAAAGAGGATTATGCATCAATGCAGATTATGAGGAGGAGATCAAGAATTCCAAGGAAATTTGTGTGCAACAACCAGGTAAGAAGTACAAATCTGAGACTGGAACAGACATGGCCGAGGAGGCGAGCCTTGACATGCCCCACCATCAGCCATGATTGTTGTCAGTTGGAACTGTCGAGGAATAGCGGCCCTTTCGACAGTGCATGAGTTAAAAAGTATTTGTAAATACCACAGGCCGTCTATTTTATTTCTTATGGAGACTAAAGCTAGTTGTGATAGGGTTAGGAGAAAGTTATGTTTTGATAACTTGTTTTGTGTAGAGTCCCGGGGGCTATCCGGAGGTCTTTGTATTTTCTGGAAAAGTAATGTAAATGTTCATGTTTATGCCTGGTGTGATAATTTTATTAAAACTAAAGTTAGTAGTGGTAATAATGAGGATTGTGAGTCTACTTTTGTTTATGGGCATCCAGATTATAAGAAAAGGAAGGAGTTATGGAAGGAATTATCCTTCGTAGATAATAACTTAGCACTGCCAAGAATTTTGATTGGGGATTTCAATGATGTTATTTCATAAGATGAGAAAGTAGGTCTGCACCCTAAACCGAGTAGTCAGATCGAATCTTTCAGGAATTTTGTTCATGACAATGCTGTCTTGGATTTGGAGCTACAAGGGATGAAATACACATGGTTTAGTAATCCAAGGAATGGTTGTGTCACGAAGAAAATGCTAGATAGGGTTCTTGCTAATTGGGAATAGATAAGAATTTTCCAAAATGCTACGCTCTCAGCCTTACCTCCTATTAGTTCGGATCATACTCCTTTAATTCTCAATGTTAATCCTAGAAGACGAAGGAGAAAAAAATTTAAGTTCGAGGCTTTTTGGGTGGACCATGCTGATTGCGACTCTGTTATAAGGAGAGGATGGAGCAGTGCTGCAAATACTGGGGATGACATTTGGACAAATCTGACTCGAAGAACATAAAATTATAAGGAAGAATTGGTCAAATGGAGTAGAGACAGCTTTAAGAGGGCTGATGTTGAAATAGGAAATTTAAAGTGTTGCCTCAAACATCTGCAGGAAGCCGATTATTCTGAGTCTCGGCAAGAGGAGATTAACAATCTGAAATTGGAGATTACCAAATTATGGAGGCAAGAGAAGAAGTATTGGAGTCAGAGGTCGAGGGTAAAATGGTTGAAATTTGGGGACAAGAATACATCTTTCTTTCACGCCTCTACCATTCAAAGAAGGGACAGAAATCGGATAGAGAGTTTAAAGGATTCTACAAGCAATTGGGTGTGTGGGGAAAGGGATATTCTCAAGCTAGCAGTAGGGCACTTTCAAAATCTGTTTAAGGCCTCGGAGAACTTGGATATGTCTGCTTGCATTCGCCATATTTCTGTTAGAGTGACTGAGGATATGAATGCGGAGCTCATGAAGAAGGTTACTGATCAGGAAATCAAAGAGGCTACTTTCAGCCTGGGAAATCTTAAGGCGCCAGGTCCCGACGGTCTCAATGGTCTTTTTTATCAGAAGTATTGGACAATTATTAGTAAAGAAGTCTGTGATGTTGTTAAGAGGTTTTTTCATGATGGTAGTCTACCAAGCAGTGTTGGGGAAACCTTTATAGTCTTGGCTCCTAAGATTAATCACCTGGAAACCCTCAATCAGCTAAGACCGATTAGTTGCTATAACTTTATATATAAGATTATTTCTAGAATGTTGGTTATTAGGCTTAGGAAAATAATAGATAAGATCATTTCCCCCATCCAGAGTGCTTTTATGGGTGGCCGCCTGATCCAAGATAACTTGGTTATAGTTCAGGAAATGTTTCATGATCTAAATAGAAAAGGAACAAATGCTTCCAGGAACTTAGCTATTAAGATTGATATGAACAAAGCTTATGATAGGGTGGAGTGGTCTTTCTTAGAAGCAACTTTGAGGACTTTTGGGTTTAACTCGCATTGGATAAAGTTGTTGATGAAGTGTGTGAGCCAAGTAAGTTATAAGATTAAGATTAATGGATTGTTATCGACGACTTTTGAGCCAGGGAGGGGTCTTAGGCAGGGGGATCCCCTATCACCGTACCTTTTTATAATAGCAGCTGAGGTTTTTACCATTCTTATGGATAAGGCTAAAGAAGAGGGCAGAATCTTGGGAGTTAAAATTGCCCCTACGGCACCAGCCATCTCACACCTCCTCTTTGCGGATGACTGTATAATCTTCTCAAAAGACAATGAGGAGGAAATTTACCAGCTCATTACCATCTTGAATTTGTACACCGAAGTCTCAGAGCAGAGAATCAATTTGGACAAGTCTGGGATCACGTTTGGAAACCTAATTCCTATCAGGACTAGAGTAGAAATAGAAGAGATTTTGGGCTTGTCAGCTTGGGATAATCCAGGTAAGTATCTTGGGATCCCTGCTCACTGGGGAAGATCTAAGAATAGTGCTCTTAGTTGGATCGAGGATAGAGTGGTGGATAAGTTAGGAGGGTGGAAACAAAAACTTCTTAATCAAGCTGGGAAGGAGGTCCTCATCAAATCAATTGTTTAAGCGTTACCTGCCTACACTATGAATGTGGTTCTTTTTTCTAAAGGTTTTTGTGAACGGCTTAGTAGAAAATTGCCAAATTTTTGTAGGCGTCCTCGGGTAAGGAGAGAGGTATTCATTGGAAGAGTTGGGAGAAATTATGTGCCAGTAAAAAGGATGGAGGTTTTGGGTTTAAGGACTTATCTTGTCAGAATATAACACATTTAGCTAAACAAGCATAGAGAATTTTCGAAAATCCTAAAGCGATTTGGGTACAGATGCTAAAAGCTATTTACTTCCCAAGGGATGACTTTAAAGACGCTAGGGTGGGAAGGGCAGCATCTTGGATGTGGAAAAGTATTATTCATAGTAGGAATTTTCTTTTGAGAAATGGTAGATGGCTGATTGGGAACGGAGAGCGAGTAAGAATTCTGGAAGATAAGTGGATAACGAACTTAGATAAGGATCTTGCTGTTAGAAACCTTGATATTGAGTTTGTGAAGGATCTAATTATTCAAGGAGAGGGGTGGAATATAAATAAGTTAAAGTTGTATTTTGATGGAGCTTCAGTTGATAAAATCCTTAGAACCTCAGTAAGTCTTTTTGGTAGGGAGGATAGGTTTTGTTGGCCTTTCAGATCGGATGGCATTTACACCATCAAAACGAGATATCATGTTGCTCGGAATGAAAGGAGCCTACAGAACAATAATCCATCCACCAGTGTAGACTTAAAATTCTTATGGCATGAGATCTGGAATTTAAGAGTTCCTCAAAAAATCAAAACCTTTTTATGGCGGGCTTCGCATAACATTCTTCCTGTCTTTGGAAATCTTTTTGATAAAAGAATCACTAATACCCCTATGTGCCCTATTTGTTTGCAGGAACCAGAGACCATTGAGCATGCATTGCTACTATGTCCCTGGACTAGAGCGGCTTGGTTTGGAGCACAAATTCAATGCTGTCCTACGGCCCTAACAGTTTCTTCTTTTGGAAAGTGGATGATGGAACTTCTAAGAAAAATGAGGCTGAATGTAAGGGCTAATTATGATCTTTGCAGCAGTAAGGTTGGGTTTCTAGTTTGGGAGGTGTGGAAAGCGAGAAATCTAGCAATATATCAAAAGATCAATCCTAATCCTATAATGGTGATTCACAAGGCTAAATTAATGGAGCTAGAATTTGCGAAAATAATAGAAGAACCAGTAAAGCATGTAACTACTGTAACAAGATTAGGCAGTAGGGTTACCTGGAGAACCGCCGCTGCAAGGTTGGATCAAATGCAACGTTGATGCAGCTTTCATTGGAGCTCAGTCTGTGGGTGCTACCATTGCAGTATTCAGAGATCATAATGGAACCCTCCTCTTAGGAATTAACTCCACCATAGTTGCGGCCTAGCCATTGGCTGCGAAAGCATTAGCGGTTAGGGCAGCGTTAATTATGTCACAGAATTTTCTAATGCAGAAGGTTATCGTAGAATCAGACAATCAGATTCTCATTCAAGCACTAAAGTCACATGCATCAATTGCAGAAATTCAAGTTGTATTAGATAATATTCGACATTTAGCAAGAGGCATTCCAAGTTGTTGTTTTACCTGGGTGCCCAGAGAAGCAAACTCATTAGCGCATGAAGTGGCGAGACTCACACATCAGGGAACTCTCCACCAAAATTGGGTCGTGCATAAGCCAATTTCCATCAGGAACGTCCTCCGCAAGGATAATTTGGCCGTCTCAAGGTTGGGAAACAATTCTTGACTGAAGGCAGGAGCTTTTTGGGAAGACAGGGGGTTGAGGCTGCTCTGGTGGATATCTCAATGCTCCAGGAGTAAGTGCTAACAGCTAACGCAGAGATTGGAGTTGCTGCATTGCCGAAAGAACTAGCTACGGTGAGCTTCTTTACCTTGATCTACGGTTTTCATGTGACTTGGTAGTTGGAGGGCTGTGGCGGGTGCATCTTCCGACAACTAATCTGAAGGGAAGGTATGTAATTGGAAGGATGTGGTCCGGGGTGCCAAATGAAGTACAATTCCGGTCCCAACCCCTATAAAAAAAAGAGAGAAAGGGAAGGGAAGCTTAATCAGTACCATGATAAAACATAGGACAACATTCTCGAGCCCAACAAGAGCTTTCTGACGCTTCACTTCTTACCTAGCTCTGGTTTATGGTTTCTATTCAACTAATGATGGCTTCCAACAAGACATGTGTATTGGTGGTTATACATGAAGCCACTTAGCTCTCAAACTGTCGATTTGGAAGTGGAATCTCTGAGATCTGAACTGAACCTCATAGCGCGCAAATGTCTTAGTCCCTACGGCGATGTTGCACTGATCTGGAACGGGATTCAGGCGTCTGCAAGTGGGAGATGATAGTGGAGAGGGTTTGGCTTCGTTGGCAACCTTAGGAAGAATGGTGCACAAGGGATCTGATAGAGTTTGATTTCTGGGTTGGGTGGGTCTTGGGGAGTCCATCCAATTATTGTGCTTTGGGCCCTTGGTGGGCCTTGGCACTGTCCAAAAAAAAAAGTCTAACCCAATGAACGCAAAAAACAAAATTAATTATTCGAGTTAATTACTAATTTAGTACTCCAAAGATTCAGGCACCAATAAAAAAATCTCAAAAAGATGTTATCGATAAAATAGTTTATAAATGATTTGAAAATACAACAAAAATAATCAATAAATATTGTGTTTTTTATAAGCGACAAAACTTTGTATTTAGCAAATGACTTATCCACTTCATTTGAATTTTTATAGCAACATTTGAATAAATATTCTGAAGGTGTATGAAAAAATTCAAAACAATAGTTGATCTATAGATTTTTCTTTTTATTTTTTTTAAATTTGGTTATTCACAATATTTTTTTTAAAAAAAATAACTTATATAAAATTATCAATTTTTTAGAATGAAAATATCTTATTTTTCTAATGATGCTTGCAAAAAATTATATCAAAATATGATATAAAAATTTTTTTTGTTAATATATATTTAATATTTAATTCTATTTTATCGTATTTTTAAATCTTTTGAAAATTTATTTGTCATTAATTAATATCTTTTGGGATTATTTTTATCAGCATTGTAAAGTTTTCGAGAGTACTATTTTAATAGTTTATTCTTAATTGTTCTATATAATATTTTTAATTAGAGATCATATTTTAAAAGAAAATGAAAAAAATGCTTCAAACTTAAATTTCAATATTGTCATATTTATAATTAGAAAAAATTAATTTTTATGTACTACTATTAGCATAAAAAATTTTATATATCATAAAAATAACAAAATTTCAAATTGACTAATTAAAAAATTATTAAATTATTAAATTCATGAATCTAATTAGATGATAATGTAAAATTTTTTGTACGGTCAATGTATCGAAATAAAACTCTTACGAAATACTAAAATTGATAAATGAAAATTTTAATTAACGCATTGTAAGTGATCAACCTAATTCGATATTAGGGTGGCCTATGACAAGTGAAGGGAAAAAGTCAAAGAATCAGTTAGGACAATTTGGCACACTTTCGGCTTTTGATAAAAAAAAAAACTTTAGAAACTGAAAAAAAGAGAAAGTCCGATCCAACTCACTAAGGTTAGTTATTGGTTCATAAGATAAACTCATTCCATTTCACAACTCTACGTACTTTCATGAAACTTTTTCACGAACGTTTAACACTATATATGCCACTATATATTGTTAGACTTGTCAAAAAAACAAAATACATTCACCAAGATGGATATCATATAGTAAAATGAGCTCATGAAATCATATAAGAAGAAAAAATAATAAAAAATGGTTAAGGCCCATGATTTGTGTTATATGTATCATAATGCTCATAGATTATAGGTGATGGTACTATTAGAAGTAGGTCAAAATTAGCTTTATTTCTGTCTAATTCAAGGGCTTCTTCTGCTAATCTGGTCGGTTTGTCGTGTGTTTATTACATGCAAAATTTAAATTTTTATGTACTTATTTTTTTCATTTCCATCCGTTGATAAATTCATAATTAATTACTTTGAAGAATTATGCTTTTGTAGACTTTTAGGAATTGTTTTTTAATTTTGGTGTTGTCTTCTTAGCGATATTTTTTAGTAATATTAAAATTTAGTTTTTTTTTGTATGAATAGATCATAAATTTAATTGTGACTTTTAATTTTTTTTTAATTTATAAATTTGAGTTAAATTTATTTTTTTATTTTAATTTTTTTAAATATACAAATATAATCTCAATTTTTTATTTTAGCATTAAAAAAATTTTAAGTGTCCAAATTAGATTTTTCGATTTATTTTACGTTGAAAAATTCAACACAAATTAATTTTTTTTATTTATACACTATAAAATTTGACTCTTATTTTTTTATAAACTTTATTATTTCTCAAATTTAAGAGTCTAATTTATTATTTAAAAAAAATTAAAATTTATATCAGAATAAATATATTAATTAACTATTATACTGAATTACACACTATCTTTTTTTATTTCTAAAAAAATTAGTCTAATTCATTCTGAAAAAATATATTTAAAATATGTATAAGAACTAAAATTGAATATTGAACATCTGAGATATGTGCATAAATAAATGCACAAAATAAACGTATAAATACGTCATCATTCATTTATTTTCGTAATTATTATATTTATTTAATTTAAATAAAAAAATCCAATTAAATGTATACACGTCTTTAATTTAATTTAAAGAAAACGATCACATACACGTCTATAAAGTATAAATGCTCCTATAAATATAGATGGAATGGATTAGGCAGGTCCAAGATAAGTTGCATGCCTATTACTTACATTACCAAGGTAATTAATTAAGCATGTTTTTTACGGTGGCAAAAGGGGATGGCAGAACAACAAGTTTGATTTTAATAATCCACTTACTTTATTTTTTGTATCTTAGAAAAAGTAGTTTGAAGGCCATGTGTTTTACCCATTCTTTGATTCCTTTCTTCACAGTCAAACTTATAAGTATTGAATTTCCACTCTTCGAGATTAATCTTTTATCTGTCATCAACTCATATCTATTATTAAAACTTTTCTTTTTGTATTCATTCTCTTCGTACGTGTGTCTCCATCTGTGTACTGTTTTTCTTCCTTTTCATACTTATTATTTAACCTTGCATTTCAAATTACCTTGATCTCTATCTTATGTGATTCAATTAATCATTTCAATTTGTATGGTAATGCTACTATAGAAAAAATAAATAAATAGTATTTACACCCAATTGACTTTTTTATATGGGGCAGTTAATGATATTGACTTCATTCAAGAAAATTTTTTTTATGGGTTCAATATTAAAGTAATCAAACTTATATCGTAATAAAATAAAAAATATTATTTACACATTAAAATCGGTCGATATATTTATATATAAAATTTCTTTTAAAAAAAATTATTTTTTATTCATATTTTAGTTCTTCGTCCAATTTTTTTTCTAACAATTTAATAATATACTTTTAATCTACATTTTTAAAATTGCTAACTAAATGCCGACAAAAAATAATAAATTATACTAATCTTCTAATATTTTTTATTATAAATACATGTATAGTTTATATATTATGAAGTTATTAAATATGATAAATTATTTACTATTAGCAAAACCCTAAATTTTTTGTAGTTTTGTTCACACATCCACATGGAAAAAATTAATCCAATTTCCTTCATTGAATTTGTCTCTCCACAAGGTTTTTTTTTTTTTTTTGGAGAATGAAATAATATAACCCGCAAGACAAGGGTGGTTGTCCTCTCATAGGGGTGCAACGTGAAAAATCCACACTACTAGTACTCCTCCTCCTATGATATATATGCATATCTCGAATTTCTATATTTACAATAATTATGCTCTATTTTTATTTCTTTTCTTTTTGAGCTTCTACTATCTATTCCTTAGCTTTATGTTTCATAGAAAAGCAATCATATGTATATGTATAGGTGTACACAGTATTATTCCTAAACTTTGAAAACGAAACCATTTTGAAGCAAAGAAGAAAACAAAGTATGCTGTCTTACATGAATAATTATTTGCATTGGTTTGCGGCTGTGCAAAATATAACATCTTATTCATTTCCTTGTCTATATGTACCAATTTTTTTTTGTCAATACAAGTCAATTTTTAAAAAATTATTTTATTTATTTTAAATTTAATATTTTAAATCACAATTCCTTAAAGTTTAAATGAGTACATCGTAAATCTAAATAATAAAACTAACTAATAATATTGACTAACTAAAAATTAATTTTTATATTTTTTAGATAAAGTACAAAATTATGAGTTAAAATATGTGTTATAAATTCATAAATTAATATTTTTATATCAAAATACATGAAAAATAGTAGATAAAAGTTATTATATAGTTTAGTTTAGGTTTATTTACTCTGTTAGTCTATATAGTTTTACCAAATTTTTAGTTAGTTTTTTATATTTTTTATTAAATTTTTTACATTATTTTTTATTTTGTAATTAGGTCCTTCTTAGTCTAAATAATATTAGAATTAACTGAATATTTTTTCGCAAATTGAAGATATTCATAATTAAAAAATTAACTAGATTTTTTGCTGCATGTATTTTTGAAAAAATATTCTATTAATTTTAACAGTTTTTAACATGAAAATGGTCTAATACAAAATTAAAAATAATATAAGAATTTAATTAAAAAATATAAAATCTAATTAAAAAATTGATGAAATAATACAGGCCACATATATATATAGGGACGGATTTACGGGGATGAGTGGAGGCCTCGGCTCCCCAACCTTTTTAAAAAAAATTAATAGTAATAAGTTATTAAGTATGATTTATTTTTTAAAAAATGTATTTAGTATTTAGTCTAGTATAAATAAAAGTTTAGTATAACCTAAATATTAATGATTTCTAATATCTAAAAAACAAGTAACAATATTAAAAAAATATGAAAAAGATATTATTACTAATATTTTTTAATTAAATAAAATTTTTCAAATCCCATAAAGTGGATTCTTTTTCTTCTTGTGATCGTCCATCTTAATTCATTTGGTATTAATTCTTGCTGTTTCAACTGTTACAACTGAGAGATTTTTTTCAACTATGAATATTGTGAATAATAACTCAAAAACAAGATGAAAGATGATTTTTTTGCTAATTGTCTTTTAATTATATTAAAAAGAAAATTGCTGAAAATTTTGACACATATTCTATTATCGATAAATTTTATGATACGAAAAATCGATCACTTCGTTAGTAAAAAGTACATGCATTTTTTGTACTTTAAAGTATATTCTTTATCAATATATTTTTATAATACATCTTATATTATATAATTTTTTTATAATTTTTAATATCATATATATTATTGCCCTATAGTAATATTTCTGGATCCGTACCTGTATACATAGATATATATATATATATATATATATATATATATATAGAGAGAGAGAGAGAGAGAGAGAGAGAGAGAGAGAGAGAGAGAGAGAGAGAGAGAGAGAGAGAGAGAGAGTATCTTACTTAGCTTAGTGTGTTCCCATAACATGCAAGAAAAGTTCCAAAAAGAAAGAGACACTCCCGTTTGTAGCGGGGGATGGGAGCAGATCCATTATTATCATAACACTTACAAATCTGCCTCTCAAAGTATGTAACTATGTATACATCATACATATACATGTAATGTGCGAAAATTTCAACATACAAAGCATTCGTCAGATATTTTATTAATTTACATTTTTATATATATCTATTAAATAAAATACAAATTTCACTACTAATAATATCTCACAGTAACTATTAATGGAAAAGTGAAGAGAGAGGGTTATTTTTATCGGAATTGTGATAATAGCATCTGACATGAGGTGACTAATGTCCAAGTGGGCTTCAATTGTAAATGGCTCAGGAGAGGGGCTGCGTGTGTATTTTTTGTCACGCTATATAAATCTGTCAGCAAAATTTTATATATTATTATTTTCAATCTTCACCCTACTACAGGTGTTTACAGCCAAGAAAACACCAATAAAATAATCTATACACATATTTAAAATATATATTAAAATATAAAACACATATTAAAAATAAATTAAATTATATATATTTATATATAAATATATAATAATTAATTTTAATAATTTTTAATTTTAATATATAAATAATATTTTGTTAAATAATAATTATTTGATAACTTGAAATCTTGTATTAAAAAGGCATTTAATAAAGTTAAAAAATGAAAAATAACAATGATTATTAGTAAAAAAAAAACTTAAAAAAAATATATTATAAAAATATTATTCTGCTAATATATATGATATAAAAATATTTTGCTATAAACGATTTTGCAGCATGTGGTAATTATTTAATGTGACGATTAACAAAAGTATAAAGTATAATTCAGGGATTTGAAGTCCAAATTTTAACATTATTTAAGTAGATAGGTCTGGATGCATGAATTACTCTATAAAAATAACTGGTAAATATTCTTGGAAGGAAAGAGATGAAGTAAGCAGTGTAGTTATATATATTGGCTTAATTCATCTAAAAAAAAAAAAAGGATTAGCATTACCGACAGATTAAACTAGTAGTGGATAATAACTAGCTACTTGTCTGGTTTATAAGATCATAATATAACATTTCAATAATGTTTCATGCTTCAGGGTGCTAAGTAAATCGGTCACTTTCATGGTTTTCTAATAATGTGATATTTATTTATATTTCTTACAAGAATATTGTTATGCATTGTTTTTTATTTTTTGTTTTTAATAGGATTAGATTCTGCACACAACTGGCACATACCGTAGATATCATGCACATGCACAATAATTAGATCAGTGTCTGTACAAAAATACAGTTTGAGAAATACTAGAATATACTTAGAACTCGCACGTATTTTATGCATACAAATTAATTAAAATATATAATAGTAGAGATCAGATTATCTTTGTAAGCAAAAATTATATAAATAATATAGTTTCAAATGTGTCTATCGAAATATATCAACTGATTGGTTTGTCGTTGTGGCTTTTTTTGGATATGCACAAAAAACTTGGATATATATAAATAAAGCTCACTCATTTTTATGGGAATTGAAGAATAATTTTGTAACTTTTCACTTTCTTTTAAGAAAAAGTGAATGATGTATTTGATGTGTGAATAGAATAGAATATAATTAGAGGATTTATTTCAGGAAAAATTAAGGAAAAACAAAAGCATATACTTGAGAGAGATATGACTCATGACATATACACACCTTTACTTAAAAGTTATAACTTTGGCCAGTTTTTATAGTTTATAAGTATTTTTTTTTAATTTTTAACTTTTAAAAAGATATAATATTAATATTTAGCATAATTTTTAAATTTAAATTATAATTTTTTAAAAAATTATTTAAATACTTATAAAAAATTAAAAAATAACATTTTTACAATAAAATTTTTTTTATCATTAAAAAAAAATATTTTTAAAATTAAAAAAATAAATACAAAATAACTTATTTATAAATTATTTTTAATGTAAATATTTATTGTTTAAACTGTTTTTTTTAATTTTTTTTTAATTAAATTGTTTACTAAACTGAACTTTAGACGAATACACTCTTCATTCCCCTAAAAAAAAACGGTGGATTTGGTTTTAAGTAGAATTTTAAAATAAAAAGTTTTAAGAGTAAATATTGCATCGATAATGCTATGTGTATTGGTTGAAATTGACCATTATAATATTGATTTTTTAGTATTATTCTTTTAAAATAGAATAATTCTATGTGTATATTAAAATCAGTCATTAAAATTAATTACTAGTATAAAATATATGTTAAAATATAAATATACATTGAAAATAAATTAAACTATATATACATATATTTATACACAAATATATTGATTAATTTTAATATACAAATAATATTTTTGTTAAAAATATATACTCCGTTCAAATTTTGGATGCGTTTGTGTTGTTTTGAAATTATTTTGAAACATTATTTACAATGAATAAATAAGACTATAAATGCTTTCATTGAAATTATTTATATTAGGTTTTGTTTTGTAGATGATCAAGTGCCCTAACACACATTAAAATTCAAAAGTAGCTAGAAAGTGTTTATGGAATTCAAATATTTATTGTCATTTTTTTTGTTAAAATAAGCTTATTTTTCTGTTGTAAAGATAATTGAGTTTAGATTAAACTATCTTGATTAAGAGCATTGACTAAGAAGATGAAATTGATAGATATCTTTGTTTTTCCAATGCAGAAACAATTTAAAAATTTTTATAAGTAATATATATATGCTTAGGACTGGTAATGGGTAGGATACTACTTTAACAAACTCTATCCACGAGTTGAAAATTTTATTAAAACTCTATCCTACTTTATCTGCGGGTTGAGAATCTCTCAATCCTAACCCTACTCGCACCCTAAAATTCTAAACTCTACCCTACCCTACTCTACCTGCATAAATATCAATTTTTTTTAAAGTAAATATAAAATTCAATCATTTCAAATTTTATACATATTAATAACATAAAAAATAAAAAACTACTGCCCTAAATTACTAAATTAACTAACTAATTTTAGTGGTTATTCACTTATTATAAGTCATTATATAAGGGAGATTGTAGTTTCAACTCTCACTTCCTTCACTATATACCTAATTTTTATAAAATATGTGTTATATATGAGGTGCGAGTAGGGTAGAGTAGGTTACACCCTAAATCTATACCCTACTCTACCCGCAGACATACCCAGACCATATCCTACCCTATCAAACGGATTGAATCGGGTTAGGTACCCGCGAATAGGGTATGAATTGCCGGCCCTATATATGCCTTTCTTATTCAAATTTTTTATTTGTTATTAGTAAGACTCAACTTAATTACTTTTGAATTATTAGTAAATATCCTTAAAGTACTTTAACGAAAAAAATTTTATAGCATCAAATATAGTTTAATGAAATAATTATTAATAAACTCTCAGTAAAAAAAAGTAGATGAAATAAAAGATAAATAAAAGGTGAATGGTAAAAAAAATTTAAAAAAATTATTTATAAAATAATCAAATTAGATTTACATATAAATAGTTTTTTTATAAATATAATATATAATAAAATTTAATAATATTATTTAATTTATGTAACCGATGGATTTTATCTAGTAAAATAAGAGTTGTTGTTGACACTGTTGGATGAAAACTAAAGTGTAAATTTAAGTCGAAAGGATTAATTGATATTATTTACTTATTTTGATGAAAAGATCAGAGTAGAAAGCGTGTTTGAACTCCATCAGTTGAGCATTAATTACGAAATGGTCATCATCATTATCATCAATCCTTCTTCTTTTCATTGATTTTGGTGTGTGTATGTGATTTGAAAAGATCCCCAATAGTGTGCCCTAGAATGAGAAGAGCCCCATATTCATTACTATAATATTCATTAATTCATGTATCTGCACCTAGCACATCAAAAACATGAAATACAAGTATAAAAATATTAGAAAAATAACAAAAATTTAGGCATTTAAAATATGAAATTGATAATTAAAAATTATTAAATATCAATCTAATTAAAGTTATTAAATTATTTAATAATTTTTAATTATTAATTTTATATAAAGACAAATTATTTACGAGTCTGTACTTCAAAAATATTATATTATAATAAAAAAAGATATTATCAAATGACAAAATTGCTCTATTTAAAATTTTTGTATTATTGATATAAATTATTATTTTTTATAAATTTAATTTTAATATATTAATAGTGTGAAAAATTTTACAACTTTGTCCAATCATATTTTTATATTTAGATAACATTGTAAATAGAAAAATTGAAAAATAGGTTACAATCAATTTCTTGTATAAAAATTAATTTTGTTGTTGCATTTATCGATAATATTAATTAATATGAAAGTATCTATGACTCTATGACTATATTCAGATATATAGAGAAGGGGGAACAAAGAATAATATGTGTATAAATGCTGTTTCATCTCAACTCTTCTCATTTTCTGCACTCTTTTCTTCTTCTCCTTCTTCTTCACGAGTAGTAATTTAACCTTTCTTCTTCTTCTTTTTCTATGGCTTCAATGAACTTGCTGGGTTTCTCTCTCTCCCCTCAAGAACAACACACTACTACTACTCATCATCATCAAACTCGTTTTGGGCTATTCAATCCCACTGCACAAGATGATGTAACTGCTGCTGATGATGGAAACTGCTTCGATCTCACTCCTTCCACTCATGCCGCTACTACTCTCAACCTCCCTCCTTTTCCCATATATCAAGAACCCTTCAACAATCATCATCATCTTTCTACTCATCAAGGTTTGATCATTTGTTTTCTCCTTTAATTTCTCTATTATTATTACAAATTTCTTTTTTTCTTTATTTTAATTTTCCTTTATCATCATAGATTGGAAGGAGAATAACTACATCAACCAAAACCTGCTATTGGAAACTTCATGCAACAACAATAACAATGTCGACAACAACCACCACCACCAACAACCCAAGCTCGAGAACTTCCTCGGTGGACACTCCTTCGCCGATCATCATCATGATTACGGTGCCAACTCATCAGGAGACTACCTCTTCCAAAACTGCTCTCAGCCGGAAGTTACAGCAGGAGGAGGAGAAGGCTCCGCCGGCGGCGGCGGTGGAAGCACAAACTCAATAGGGTTGTCAATGATAAAAACATGGCTGAGGAACCAACCACTTCATCATCATCATCACTCATCAGAAAACAAAGAAACCATGATTGCATCTTCAAATAACACTACTGCACCAACAACTCAAACATTGTCGCTTTCTATGAGTACTGGCTCACAATCTCTCCCACTATTACCACCTACTAATAATAATAATGTTAGTGTTGCCGGTGCCGGTGCCGGAGGAGGAGGCGGAGACAGTTATTCTTCGTCGGAAATAAACAGCAGCAACAACAACAAGCAGATAGTAGTAGTAGCAGGAGGGTCTTCATCAACGGGAGCAGTTGAAAATGGAAGTATTGTTGAGAATAACAATGTGACCAAAAAATCCATTGACACTTTTGGACAAAGAACTTCCATTTACCGTGGTGTAACAAGGTCTTTCTTTTTTTTTTTTTTTCTTCTAATTAACATTATTATTATTATTGGGAGATTAGGGTTTTGATTTTTTGATAAAATAAATTAAATAGGCATAGGTGGACAGGGAGATATGAAGCTCATTTGTGGGATAATAGTTGTAGAAGAGAGGGACAGACTCGCAAAGGGAGGCAAGGTATGTAACATCATCAGCTACCATCACCCACCATTCCTTTCTTTTTTTTATTTTTATTTTTAATTATGCTGCTAATTTCATTTTCCCAAATCTCTTCATGGACCTTATCAATATTTTTATTTATTTAGTTTGTGCTCTTTGTCCTTTAAAAAAAAAAACAACTAACATTTATTTATTCATTTATGAAATATTATATTAACTTGTGTGTTCTTCATCTTTGTATATTACCCTCTCCACTCCAATGGTGTATGATCTTCATCAACATTGATGGTTTTTGCAGTTTACCTGGGTGAGTAGAAAAAATTAAATAAAATTAAAGCCCCCCCCCCCCCTCCCCCCTTCTTTTTTTTGTTTTTTAAATGAATTATGCCATGTTTTCTGTTTGAGTTAAATATTAATTTGTTGATGCTTATTTGCAGGAGGTTATGACAAAGAAGAAAAAGCAGCTAGAGCCTATGATTTAGCAGCCCTAAAATACTGGGGAACCACAACAACAACAAATTTTCCGGTAAGTTTAATTTTCTTTTGCACATTTTTTTATGTTAATTCTCTTCTTAACTGCCTTGTATAGTATTACCCTCAATTAAGGGTTTGTGTTGAATAAAGCTCTATAGGCAACAAACATTATTGGCATTGGGATTAACATGCAACAATGTTGTGAACATATAAGCTATTATCCACTACTAGATAGAGGGCACTTTCTATATTTGTGTCAATGTGCAATATTGAAAAAAGTTTCCTCTTTTGATGGGTTTTGTTTGCTCATCGAAGAAACTAATTTAGATTATTTGTCTTATCAAGCTAACTATGTTACCGTATATATAATTGGTAATCAAGGAAAACGAATATTCATTTTACACTATTTATTTAATTATCAAATATTTGTTAAGAACGTAAATATATAGAAGTACAACAGTTTTGTGTATGTTGCAATATAATTTATATATTTCTTATATTTTATTTTTGTTGGAATATAATTTTGATAATAACTTCAGATTAGTCAATATGAAAAAGAATTAGAAGAAATGAAGCACATGACAAGGCAAGAGTATGTTGCGTCATTGAGAAGGTATGTGTATTTGTAATTGTATATATCCTTATTGTTATTGATTAATTTTATTCAAAAATATGAATAATGAATTATATATAAATAATATTTTGTACCGTAGGAAGAGTAGTGGATTTTCCCGTGGTGCATCCATTTATCGTGGAGTAACAAGGTACATTTGATTATTAGAATCTAAAATATATCTATGCAATAATGTATAATGTAATTTATAATAACCGGCATAATTAAAATTTGTTAATGTAGTGAACTTAATTGATATGTGAAGTATTAAAATATAAAGAATTAATGGTATTCTTTTTTGTCTACCCCAAACTGTGTTAAGGCTTGCTCTTATCCAAATATCACAGTGTTATTAGTAGAGAGTTCATTATTATATTTTAAAATATGAATGTAGGCATCATCAACATGGTAGATGGCAAGCTCGGATTGGAAGAGTTGCAGGCAACAAAGATCTTTATCTAGGAACTTTTAGTAAGTAAATTTAGGCATCTAGCTATTCTATTCCACTTCTATTCTCTATTCTATGCATGTATGATAATTCACTAGCACATGCCAACCATATTTTTTAATTATGGGCAAAGAAACCTCCAAGTAACTAAAACAAGAAAAAGAACCATGCATGATTATACAAATTCTGTGTGTCTCACTTTCAATTGCGTTGAATTATATCACCTCCTAAAATATTATGACTCATTAGGTACACCTATATATACAATCAATGAAAGCAATAATTGATGGTTAAAATAAAACTTGTGACTAATATTTTAAATAATATTAGGTAGTTAATATTTTTAGTAAATATTAATCTTTTTAAAAAAATGTTTATTTTAAATTATAAATTTTTAAAAGAATGAAAATTTTAAAAATATAAAATTTAGTATTTTCTAAATAAAAATTAATTACTTATACTTTTTCTAATGATTTCTTTTCTATACAAGCTAAATGTTTTTCTTTGATTCATTCATTCTAGAAGATTTACATACATATAAAAATTCTAGTGTTTGTTTTATTCTTGGGACGGATGTTCCAATTAACTTTAGAATATTTCTATAATCATTTCTACTTATTTCAAACGTAGATACTTAATTTTTTATATGTCTTATGTTACTTCAATTCTCTTAACATGTTGGTTTTTTGCAGGCACTCAGGAAGAGGCAGCAGAAGCATATGACATAGCAGCCATAAAGTTCCGAGGTTTGAATGCAGTTACAAACTTCGACATGAACAGATACGATGTGAAGAGCATACTAGAGAGCAGCACCTTGCCCATTGGTGGCGCCGCCAAGAGGTTGAAGGACATGGACAATGGAGACCTAATTAATGTAGACAATAGTGTTCACCAAAGACAACACCAAGAAGATCACAGCAACAACATCAATTCTCATTCTCTAACTGATGGAATCAACAACTTTGTAACTGCGGCGGCCGCCACCCATCATGGTGGTTGGCCTGCTTCCCTTGCATTCCAACACTACCCTGCTAACTATGGATCATCATCATCATCATCACAAAGGTTCTGGTGCAAGCAAGAGCAAGATTCTTCTGATCAAAACAATGTGTCTCACAATTTTCATCAAGAGATTCATCCTTTGCAACTAGGGGGTAGTACCCACAATTTCTTTCAGCATGGTATCATGACATTGGATCATTCTGCTTCCATGGATAACAATAACAGCTCTGGATCAAGCTCTGTGGTTTATGGTGGGGGTGGTGGTGGTGGTGGTGATGTCAATGGTTATGTGTTTCCAATGGGTGCTGTTATTGGCAATGATAACAATGAAATCAAGGGACTTGGCTATGAAAGTGTTTTTGGCAGTGAGGCATATAATCAAACACATGGAAGGCATCTGTATTATCAGCAACAATCATCAGCAATGGATCATAACAATAATGGAGCTGTAGTAGTTAAGGGTAGCCCATATGATCATCATCATCATCATGGTGGTGGTTCCAACAATTGGGTTCCAACTGCAATACCCACTCTTGCAGCATCAAGGGGTCTCTGCCATGGGGCTCCACCATTCACATTATTGCATGAATGAATGAATGAATGCATGAAGAATAGTTTATTAGAACTTCTGAGTCATAGCCAAGATCGAAAAAAAAAAAAGTATATGATGTATACATACATTTACTCACTAATTTCCTAGTCCTTTTTGGCCTAATTCTATTCTTCTTTATTCATCTAATATGAAATCATTACTTAATTAGTGATTGAAGAAGGAAGATAGTATTTCATTTATATATATCAAAGATGCTATATGAATTTTGGGAACTACTAACTTTGAGAAAATATGGGTATATATTTATTGGGTAGTTTAATTATTGTAATTTTTTGTATTTATTTTTCCCTTTGGAATGAATAACAAGGATAATACAAATTTAAGGAGGAATAATTTTCTTTGTCATATTATGTATGACACTAACATAGATATAGAATATGATAATATATAACATGACATAACATATATAAACACGCGGATACGGAGAAACGACGTATATATCAAGTATAAATTAATTTTTAGATAAATTATAATAATATTTTAATATTTTATTGATATTAAATATAAATATATTTTTTAATTGTTTTTAATGTCTTTTTTGTCATTTAAAATATTTTTTGTTTAAACAAATAATAATATATTCTATTTTTAAAGTGATTTCAAAATTATATGTTAAAGAATATAAGGCTGAATACGCTAATACATGATATTTAGTTATGTCTAAGTATGTTAAAAAAAAAGAATTTATTCTTATTAGAGAAAAATCTTAAACGGCTCTGACAATTACTTCGAAAGATAACAAGACCTTTAATAAAAAAAAAAAATACCCTTTTCGACTCCTAATTTTTATTTTTATGGGACTGATTAGTCTCTGTGCCAAAAAAAAGTCAATGTTTTATTTTTTTGGCACAGGGGTAATCAGTCTCATAAAAATAAAAATCAAGCATCGAAAATGATATATTTTTTTTGTTAAGGATCTCATTGTCCCTTCGAAATAATTGTCAGAGCCAAGTTAGATATTCACTCCTTTTATTAAGACATAATTGAATATAAAAAATCTGCATATCAAACAAATATCGATGAGTATTGTATTTAAAATATGTTTGATGCGCAAATACGATGACAACAATTCAGGAAAGTGTTTGTGTTTTAGAACCTTTGTCAATATATATTATTGTATTATTCTTCATTTAATATCAATCATATATTTCTATTTATGCGTTTCAATTTTTAAAATAAATAATTTTGAAATATGATATTAGAAATTTTTTTTTAAATGTAAGTGATTTTATAACATTTAAAATTGAAAAAGCTAGTGATCTTTTTATCTTAGCGCATGCAACATTAATGTAATAGCATTATAAGAAGGTGAATAATATGGTGCTTAAAACATGGTGTCTAATTTTTTAAAAAAGGCAAAAAAATAATATTTAATAAATTTTAAATATTTTATTTTTATTTTATATATTTTATTTTTTACTTATAAAGGTAAGTTAAGCAATTTAGACACTACAATGAAAGGCACCATAGAATCCACCTTATAAGAATTCAGGTGATATGACTAAATGAAATGTTTAGTTAACATACACAACAATCACTACAAGAAAAATATTGAGTATCGTCAGATTCAGCGTCGAGTTTATTGGCAAATTTTGCGTCAAATCTAAGGTAGCTTAAATTTTTCAAAAATATTTACTGTCAGATTTCACATTCCGACGCTAATTCCGACTATGATTAGTCGCGCGAAATATATGATTTTGTTCGCACTACAGTTACTAGCGAATTCACCATCGAAATGGATTTAATGAAACGCTGTGTTGCACCAATTTACCATTGGAGTACTCTGACGGCAACGTGTTATAAAATTCAAACGCGAACTCTCTCTCTCTCTCTCTCTCTCTCTCTCTCTCTCTCTCTCTCTCTCTCTCTCTCTCTCTCTCTCTCTCTCTCTCTCTCGTGCTCCGCCATCGAAGGAGGTGCTGCTGGAGCCTCTGGTGCCATCGTCGTTGGATGTTGTCGCCCCTGAAGCTGTTAGTCATAACTGGGAGGCTGGGCACGCCATTGCTGTTCTTGGTGGTCACTGCCGTCAGAACCACCACTGCTCCAGCATCCTGTAGCCACAATCGAAGGTAAGTTTGGCCTAGTTTTTTAATTTTATTAAGATTTTTATGTGAGTTTAGGATTTTTTAGCAAATACTTTATGAAATTATTGATTAAATTAATGTAATGAAGTTTGTGACTAGAATTTGGTATTTTTTTTTTACTGTTTTCATATTTTTTTTGTGATTTTAGAATTTTGTTAGGTATTTTACTAAATTGTTGACTAAATTATGATAATGAAGTTTGTGGTTAGGATTTGGTTTGTAGTTTTTAGTTTTCCCAGATTTTGTTGTGAGTATAGAGTTTTATTATGTACTTTATTATCAAATTATTGATTAAAATAGGGTAATGCAGTTTGTAATTAAGAAAAGATGCACTTCTCTTCCTGTTACTCCTCCATCAAATCTGTCTCCTTCAATTTCAACATCTATATGATTGATTAATGATGGCTTTTATTACATGATACCTTTGTAGGATATAATATTTTGGATTTTTGTAGTTTATTAGTAGTAAACTCTAAGTGGTCTCATGCATATTTTGATATGGGTATGCTTAATTTAGTGTGAGATATATAAATACTCGAAATTATGGTAAGGCTACACTTATATAGAATAGTTATAAGTATATAATGTTGCTACATTTCTAAAGTGATGCCGTAGCAAACAAAAGTGTAGCCTATTCTTTTGAATTCTGGTAACCATTAGTGTTAAAAAGTGTAGCCTTCGGTCCTAAAGAGTATCACTTGAAAAGTGCACCATATTCTCAAACATCAAAAGTGTAGCCTTTAAGAATAGACAACACTGGTATAAGCATCCCCACTAGAGCGTCTCCAAAGCCTAAAAAGCGTAGCCTTAGCCTAATGCATCATTTTTTTTAATTTTTGGCTACACTTTTTACGTGTAACTAAATGAGTGATTTTCTTGTAGTAATCAATTGTTTAACTTTTATGTTTGACTTACTTTTCTTACGATAGAGTTTTAGAACAAAAGTGGGAGAAGGTCGCGTAGAGGCACCTTCTCAAAACCCTTGTTTGCTAAAAAATTATGGAATTATGAGGGATTACACACTAGAACAATTAGGATTTTATATGTTATTGAATTTGTGTTTATTCTAATACATGCTTGCAGTTGTTTTCTTTATGAAAATTGTTATATTTATTTGATGGATCTCTTTGAGTTAAGGGAAAGTTCTACTGAAATTTCGTGCGATTTGTTTTAAAATTTGTTTGGTTTGCAGAACATACTAATTATAGGATATGCTATGCTAGATTTTGTAAAAACTTTAATAATTTTGTCTTGTTCGTTGAATTCTAGGGTGTGTGATTCAAAATGATTCTAAGTCATCGTCTATGGATATATGACAGAGATAACGGTAGACTGGGGGGGGGATTAAAATCTGAATTTTTTGAGGGAGTTGACGTATTTGTTGGGCATGTGTTTAGCACGTGGAACTGTTTTGATGTGATGCACATTGAGAAAAACGTGTTTGACAATATCAGGCACACATATTTCACCGTCGAGGGAACAACATACCCGATCTTTGTCTTGGAAGGAGCTACAATGGGTATGGGAAATGACTATTAGTTAGAGCAGAAGGAAATCGATGCCGCACATCTATATGTGTTGCTTAAATGTGACCAGATTTCACTGTACCTCATGTGAGTTTATTAAGTCTACGTAAATATTGCAATCAATAACATTCTAACTTCTTAATGTAATCAAAACTTCTTTATCCTATTCTATCATATAGGTTATTCCAAGAGGCGAATCCTGATACCTCATTGAACAACTTTTCACGTTGGTTTAGAGAGTGCGTCAGTGTACATCTACATGACACAAAAGATTCGGAATTAGTTGCACTTAGTTGGGACCAAATAAATAAGGGCACTAGCTACCTGATGTACAATGTTAATAGATATCATTACATACCTTGCAGTGGTCGATATGGAAGAAAACTTATAACACCAGAGTTTGGATTCGTGGGGATTCAGGCGGGGTCACTCTGATTGGTTTAGTGTGTTGCACAATATAATTGAGTTAGAGTATTTCTGTCGCACTACATACAAGGTGTTTGTGTTTAAATGTGAATGGTATGATCCAAGTTCGCGACAAGGAACACGAAAGCATGAGGACTACGATATCATTAAGTTAATGTAGCCAGTAAATATAGGATATTATTCTACCTCAAAATACACGAGATGTGTACTTTTTGCCTTATTCGGGTTCATGCAAGTCTAGTTGGGTAGTTGTGGTTAAGACTAAGCCAAGAGGCCGCATCGAGTCTGATGATAGGACCGAGGGTCAAGAACCTTACTAGATTGATGACCCAACCCTTTTGAGAATGGTGGTTGATACCGGTGAGGCAATTACCCTTAGCTCTGCTATTACGGATGATGATATCATTGACCTTGGTTTATAGGACGACGCACCACCACAACAGGACGACGATCTTGAAGAAGAAGATGGGGTTGACGTGGACGAAGAAGAGGAAGACGAGTTCGATGATCAGGAAACTACCTCAGAAGAGGAAGATGGTGAACCAGAAGAAGATAATGAATCTGAATAGGGTTATTGTAAATATAGTTCTATGATATGTCTAATTCTTTATCAAACATTAAGAAGAACGTATTGCAATTAACATTGTTTCAAATATATCAATTACCATATATCATTCTATACTTTTATGTTGTTTGTTTGATATTTCACGTCAGGTTTAAAGCACTGTTTCAATTATGTTTGTCATCAGGTTTTACTTTAAATGGACGAAAAATAATTGCTTTTTAAAAAGATTTTCCGTTGGCATTACCATCGGAATTTACCAATGGTAACAACCAATAGATTTTTTTTTTTGAAAATCTCCAAAAAACCTTTCGTCAGAATTACCGTGGGATAAATTCAACGATAAAATGTCACGAATGTATGCAACATGACGCCAACATTATCGTCGGTTAATCCAACAGTAATTAACTATATATTTTGTCATCCTACCCCCATTATATTCCGACGCTAGTTCCGACGAAAATTAGTGTAGGATTAGAAAAATCCGTTGGTAAGCATTTTCAGGTGAGGTTTATATCGTCGCATTACTTCCGACGGTATCCGGCGACTTTCTTGTAGTGAACGGACATAATAAGCTTACTATTAGTGAAAAATTTTAAATTTTTTTATTTAGTAAAGAGGTAACTATCAACTTGGTATTCAAAAGATTCGAACGCTGACAAAAACAATTTTGAAAGATGTTATCAACAAAAAAGTTCCTAAAAAATAATTAATTTTGACAAAAGTGACCAACCGTCAATTGAGTTAACTGAAAATAATGTTGAATGCTGAAGTGGTAGTTAACAATTATTATAATTATAAAATTACCCATATTTTATTTTTATAATTTTAAAAACACCCCAATTTTAATTTTTTTTAAGGACACTAATTTCTTTTTTTCGAAAACTTTCATCTCTTCTTCGTCTCTAATCTCCTTACACCTCCAATCTCCTCGGTCATCCGTCTCATCCTCCTTCACTTACAACAACAAATTCAAATTCAAATATTAAATCACAACAATAAAATTCTGATTCAAATCTCAGTGTCAAAACCACAATATCCATAAAAAAAAATCAGAAAAAACGAAAAAAGAGAAAAAAAAAAAAAAGAGAGAAGGAGAAAGGAGGAGAACGATAGCGACGAAAGATAGTGCTATACTGCTTCTATAGTTGGGTTCCATTCTCTGTCTCAAATCTACTCTCAAATTCGGTACTGCTGGGTTCCATCCTGGAGATGGAGATGTCAACAACGCCGCCATCAAAGCGAGACAGAGATAGAGGTTGGTCAAAGGAGGAGAAAAAGAAGAAAGAAGAAGGTAGAAACAACAATGACAAAGGGTAATGAGAAGAGCAGACAACTCAAATTGGAATGAGAGAAGAATTTCATTTCGCACTTCCATCTCTCTTCTTTCTTTAACATCTTCTTTACCCCCGAATTTTTTTTAAGTTTATAATTTTAGATGATACATGTAAATGAATAAATTCAAAGGAAAATTATATATATATTAATTTTAAAATTATATATTTGATTTGAAGGTTGTCAGTAAAGGAGGAAGAGATGGATGGCTAAGGAGATTGAGGATGTGAGGAGATTATTGAAGAAGAAGAGAAAAAGAGATAAGAGTTTTTTCTAAAAAAAACTTAAATTTGGGTGTTTTCAAAATTATTAGAAAAAAGACAAATAGATCTCTAACTTTTTGGTTTACAGATATTTAAGTTCATGAGAATTTAAAAATACATTTAAGTTTTTGACCTTGTCAAAATCTGGACATATTGATCTCTCTATTCACTTAGATCTATTAGACCTAACGAAAATATTAAACGTGACTTCCGTTGTATTGATTTGACCGATATATAGATGCATACGTGAGAGAGTCTTTAAAATGGGACAAATTAAATCTAGGGATCAATATGTCCAGATTTTGATAATATCAGGGACTTAAATGTATTTTCAAATTTTCAAAAATTTAAATGTCCGCGAGATAAAAGGTCAATGGCCTATTTATCTTTTTATTTTATTATAATAATTGTTAAGTACACGTCAACATTTGACACTAACTTTAGTTAACTCAATTAACGTCTGATCACTTTTATTAAAATTAATAATCTTTTTAAAAAAAATTGTTAATAACAATTTTTAGAATCTTTTTATCAGCTTTTGAATCTTTCAACTATTAAATTAGTAATTTTTTTAATAAATATAAAACAAATATATTGAAAACTTAAATTTTTTATATTTTAATAAAAGAATTTAATTTATAATTTTAATATTTATTTTTAAGACACAAAATAGGTAAATTAAACCCATGAATGAATCATATAGAGGGTTATAAATTTTTTCCTGATCTCCATTATTATATGTTAATTTTATGTCGATGGATTTGCTATTCTTCGCATGATCCGATGATATGCTTGAATAGATTGTGACATTTTTCAAATGAAATAACCAATAAGAAATATCTATCATGTTGTCTTATTATATATGTGGTCATTGTGATAACTGCATTGTGATAATATCATATAAAAGAGAACAGAAATAATTGACAATATATACTTTGGTAGAACCAGAATTGGAAAATGAACTTTTTTTTAAATAATTTTTTTGTTCATATGCTTCTATTAAACTATATATATAGTGAGTTGGTGATGAATGAATAAGTTAATATATAAGATGAAAAATTAAAGAACGTTATTTTCGGACCATGCATGGGATATTGAATATAAATAAAATCACTATTAAAAAACTAGTGATGAAGGATAATACTCAAGGCTGAAGGCCCATTCAAATTAATAATCATAGAAATAAATTAAATCTCATGCATGCTCCAAAAATAATGCTCTTTAATTTTCATCTTAACTTATTCATTCTACGTTTACCTAGCTAGCTAGGACTTTGTTACTTGCATCAATGTCTTTTGTCGACTGATTTATTCAATGAGAAAACAACAAAATGGATCTGCCATTTCTTTTTCTTTTCATTTTAACTCTTTGCCTATGGCCCCTTATTTGTTTATTAACACACGTATTAATTAACTAAACTATCTAATTAACTAGTACTAACTAATTAATGTATCAAAGTAAACAAACACACACACATATAGACACAAAAAAGAACAAGAAAATCGAGGATAGATTAATGTAAGTGTAAGATATAGGATATAGTTGTAGAGATAGTAGTATATTAAAGAGAGTAAAAATTAAATTAAATTAAATTGAAGTTAAACTTAGAGCTAGTGGGATTTGGGAAGCGGGATTTATTTGATTTGCATAGGAGAAATCAGCGGAGTGCCCGTGCCTTCTTGGAAAGAATACCACATATAATTATTATTTTAAATAATTAATAATTATTTAATTATTTTACCAACTGTGTTGCTTCTTTCTCTCTTCTCTCTGCGCATCTTCTCTGCTTGGTTGCAGCATTATCCATGCACAACCACAAACCCTACCCCTCCCATCAAACAAGATAATTCCAAGAAATAAAGTGCAACCTTTCATATTAATCTTTTACTAAAGTTATATACACACACTTATACTATACTAGCGTCTATTGTGAGTGGGTCACAATCCCTTTCCCTACTTTTTGTCCCTTTGCACCCTACCTACTATACTATTATGTATTATCTCACTATATATATCTATATGTTAATTTAGTAGATAAAATTATAGTCATTATATAAGTGTTTTAAAAATTAAAGTCATATTTTTATTTTTATTTTGATAATATTTTTTTAGCAATATATTTTAAAAAGTGTTGCTAAATAATAAAAAAAAAAACTAACTTTAATTTTAGTAAAATATTTTTTAAAATATTATAGTCACCATAACCACCATAACATTGACATACTAAATTATAATTAGTATAGTTTCTTTTAATAATTTATTATATTAAAACTAAGATATTTCATGAGTTTTAAATGTGATCATCATCAATAGTAGTATTCATTAACCATAGTCTAAGCAAGTTAGCACTTCTAATTTAACCCTCTAATTTTGACCCCACACTAGTTGAAACTTGAAACCCAGAAATTACGGACCTAGCTAGTTAGTAGTTAGTAACCTTTAGATAGTTCAAAGGGTTTTTTGTTAATTAATATCTTAGATAAATTTTTGTTTTTATAAAATACTTATTCTTGTAGTTTTGATCTTTGTAATATTTCAATTTTAATTCAAAAAATTTAAAATATTTCTATTTTAATTCTTACTATTAGCTTATTTCGTTTAATAGCATTAACATGACAAGTTAAATTTTGATACGACAAACTAAACTACTAATGTCAAATATCATGTCATATATATTAACATTTAACTTGCCGCATTAGTAGTTAAGGAGTAAACTAGCAGCGAAAATTAAAATAAGGCCTTTTAAATTTTGTTGGACCAGAATAAAAAATACAAAATTTTATAAAGACAAATAGTTTATTTAAGTCTTAAAAAGTTTTAAAATAACATAAGTAATTGAAACTTGTTATATATTTTAAAATATTAAAAATTTAAAATTTGTCTCTTTACTCCTTAAAGCACTTATTAAAAGATCCTCACTTAAAAGGCCATTTTTAAATATTTCTTTAATTTCTTTCTCATATTAATTTAATTTGATGTATGTGAGGATGTGGGGTTGGAAATATTATATAAAAGTGGTGCATGCTTCATGTGCTTCTGTGTCCTTGTTTTCTCAAATAGAATCCTATCATAAGCTAACAAGCCCTAGGAATGCTCATTCTCGTCTTTTTCTTGGGAGCTCGTATATATTTATTTAACAAATCCAATGCCCTAGCTTTGTGATTGTGGAAACTCTGTTTGGGATTTCAACTTTTTTGACTTTGACCAGGGTTCCCATATCTACCAACACTTGTATTATTATTGTTATTATTGAATTAAAAAAACTATAGTTGCTGCCATATTAGTTTCGAAGATTGAAAATAGTAAAAAAATTATGGTTTTATTATGCCACCGCTTTAATTAGTCCTTTAAGAAGTATAATAATAGAATAATGACGTTTAGATCTTAGCTTCCGCTAATCAATAACTTATGTATGTAAAGGTTCTATTGCTTTAGAAAGAGTTTGAGATAAATATTTAGAGAGATTGTTCTGCGGTTTTTTATTCTTTTAGGTAATATTTATTTTGAGGTATTGGAACGAAGATTAGAAGACTAAGATTTAATATTATGTTTATTAATTTAAAAAATAGTATTAAAATTTTAATTTTTGTTTTTAAAATTTTAGTATTTCAGTCCTTTTAAAGAGTGGAGACACAAAAAATTGAAATTTTTGAAAATAGAGACTAAAACTTTAATAACATTTTATACCTAAAATACCTCATTTCAATTAATTAATTCTAACTTTATTCTTCGTGTAAATTAAATTAGAGTTTTATTTTTATTTCAGTCTCTGTTTCTCACTTTACACCAAACACAATATTAAAACTTATCACAGTCTCTATCTCTCAGTCTCAGTCTCTCAATCTATATCTCTCTTCTAAACACTAATTTAAGATTTTATTTTCTTTTTTTTTTGTTTGGTTGTTTTAAATTTTTAATAAAAAAAATTATGTAATAACAATAATAATTTTTAAAAAATATTATTTATTGTTGTTGCCGTTTACTATATATTATCAATCTAAAAGATTATTTTAAATGCTATACTTTAGTCTCTGTATTTTTTTTATGAAAATATTTAATAATAAAAAAATTAATTAAAATAATCAAAATTTATTTTATTTAATATATATTAATTAGTATAATAATTAATAAATATTTAATAAAATAATTTTTTTTGTTTCATTAAATTATCGTGTTTTGTATAGTTATGACGGATTCATAATACTATTCTATAAAAAGAAGGAGCCAAAGATCAAAGTACATACACAAGTCATTCAATAGTATTACTGATTATTGATATCATGACCGGCGACAAAGAAAAAATAAGAGGAGGAGAGATAAAGGAGTTTCTTTGTTTAATTAGTTAGGGTTAGTAAATTAATGATTTATATACAATTATACAGTTTAAGCAAACTAATGAAAAATGAAAAAAACAAGAATATATATAAATTAATAATGATAATAAACTAAAATTAAGGTGATAATTAAAACTAATCAAAGTGAACTTATCTTCTAAGAGAGACTAAACTGCTCATTACATTACCTGTCCAACAACTCATTATTAATAATATATTATAATTATATTTTTAAGAAAATGAACTTTTTTTTCTCCCATAATATATTTATAACAATTTTAAAAGGGATGAAGACAAAAAAGAAGTCTTAATTTATATGATTTAGTACTCACTACGTACTCTATGGTATACGTACTCTGATTTGTAATTCGATCTCTATCTTTAACAAATATAAATAAAAAATTATATACATACATCCATTTTTTTAAGAAATGATATTATAAAATAATAAATTAAAATTTTTATTTATAATATTATTTAATTTATATATATCATAATCATTTGTTTTGTAACTTTTTTAGACAAATATATTAATTTTCATATATCATTTGTTTTATATTATTAATTTATTTCTGTTTTTCTTTAGGTTTTATATTTTAATTTAATTTTTATATATTATTAATCATTTGTTTTGTAACTTTTTTTAGACAAATATATTAGTTTTATCGCTGATGTTCATATATCATTTGTTTTCATATTATTAATCTATTTCTGTTTTTCTATTTTTATATAAAATTTTTTATATATATCATTAATGAATATGGATAACACACAGCATTATGACAAACAGCGGCCTCGGGTGGTGGAGGAGCCTTCCTCTTGCGATTAGGTCTCTGCGGATTATCTCCTGCATCGAAAGAATCTCTCATAATTTTTTACCTAACTTTTTACTGTAGTTACCCGATGTGGGACTAAAGTAGTTCATTCATAAGAAATTTGGTAGAGATGCAATTACTTCAAAATTAAACCCAAAATATATACCAATATATGATGTGTATTGTCTATCTTAAAAAAAATTACATATAAAAAAGTACTTCTTAATCAAATCTATACCAATTAATTTTACATATTTTTTATGTCTATTATTTATTTTTTTAAAAAAAAATTACACACAAAAGAGTACGTACTCTTTAATAAAATCTATACCTATACTAATATATAATTGGCTATACCAATATATAATGGGAATAGAAAAATTTAGTATTCAATTCATCCTTTTTATTTTATCTCTATTTTTTTTGTTAAATACTGAATTCAATATAACAAACTGTTACTACGTCTTCCATTTTTTTTATTTTTTTGATAAAAAAATAATTTATCCCACAATAGAATATCAAACTGATTTACTTTTAATTCCACCACATATTTTAAAATTGATTTACTTTCAATAAAAAAATTGTTCCACCTTGTATCGTACTTACTTAGTCCCTAAGAGAATTAAATTACTCTTTCACTTTTAATATTAGTCTCGCAAACATTTTTCTTCTCTTCACCTTGCTATCTTATGAATAGAAATAAAAATTTCACCAAATCAATAATCACGTCAATTATAAATATTTTAAAAATTTAAAATAAAAAATATTCTTTTAAGACTAATAATAACAAATAGAATAAGAAGCACAAAACATACATCTCTAATTTCATGCTGGGTATATTTTTTAATTTGAATAGATAAGTATATCTTACAAAATATAAACTATGAGGTGGTTGTTATGGTGCCTACAAATATTTGCCTAACTTTCTAAAAGGGTTAAAAATCAATATTTAATTTTAAAAGTATAAAAATAAAAAATTATTAAATATTCAAAACTTATTATATCAAATAAATTAGGCAAAAATTAGGCACCATACCATAGACATCATAGAATTCACCAAACTATGAAATGAAAATAAATTTATTACTATAACTTATAAAAAAATAAACTAACGAGTACTCTTCAACGCATGATTTTATTTATTATAAATTTATTACGAAAAATTATATTCATATTTTAAATTCATGTAGATGTATGAGTTAAAGAATTAAAAACAAAAAAAAAATATGCCTGTGTATTTTTATATTAAAAAATAAATAAAATTCCTTCGTATATAAATACTATTTTATATAAGATAACGGTCAAAACCTCTCGACCACTTCGAATTCAATCTATTGATCTAACACATTACACAAAATTTGATAAGATATTAAATTATACTCTTATATTAAAGTTTATTATAATAATTTTATAATCAAAATAAAATTTATATATTAAAATAATAAATCAATGTAACATTAAATTTTTTAACATTTTAATTTTTAATTTTTTATTTTTTATGTTCTCATATTTTAGAGCTTTGATAATAATATATATTTTTAAAAAATTAAAAATAAAATTAGGATATATTTCACTTACATACAAACATAACGATTAAGAAAGAGTATAAAGATATTTATTCTTTTTTATTTTTCTGTATTTAAAAAAACACTGCATAAATAAAGATTAACTCCTTTTAAGTTAAAATTTTTGTCCAATTAAAAAATTAACCAGTGATGATATTATGATAACTAATTCCTTTCTTATGAGTTTAAATTATGCTTATTATCTATATTGCTCTTTAAAAACATAGGTACGGAAATACATTATAATGAAGCTGGTCCAAGTAACAGATCCCCCTAATTAGTATCTCATATGCTTAAAACATGTAAATACGTCGATATAAGTTATTTTGTCTGCACATTAAATCTTCTTAACGTAGAATATTAACTAACTTAATTAACACACTTTATTTTGTTGCTAAGCACTAATCTTTTATTTTTTCAAAAAAGTACACAACATATAAAATTCGCATTTTTTTAAATATAGGTGTAGGTCGAGACACCGGTGCTGCTACTAATTCAATGCCTCAACCAATTGGTTCTTATAAACCAAATACAAACAATGCTAGAAGTCATGCAAACATGAATGGTGAATATTCTATTTATATTTCTAATATTTTATTATCATCATATAATGATCATTTAAAACATTTATTATACTGAATAAATATAAAGTTTTATTAATGTACACTACTAATAAAATGTGTTTAGTTAAACTTATTGTATTATTATGCGTATTAGTTATCATAATAACAAATGAATTTTTATTATGTTTATTGTCAGTATTGCTCTTTAAATTATGCTTACTATACATTGTAAACAAAATTCTGAATTTAATAAAAAAATTAAAATAAATACTTAACAAATAAAATATTTAAAATAGTAGATACATTCATGAAACTAATAATAAGAAGAATAACTTTGTAATAAAATTTTTGTAACAACATATATCTTTTAAAATTAAAAGGTAAAACTAAACAAAAAAAATATAATTTAAACACAAAAACGACAATTAACGGATACTACAAAAATATTAATGACCTATCTCATGTATTTAAAAATATACTGTACAGATTATATGGGTCCTTTTTATTATAAAGTCATTAACAAATTAAAAATTTAATAAATGATGAAATTTGGTGATGGCACAATGTGTTCTAATTTTTTAAAATTAAAAAAAAATTTAAATATTATATTAAATGTTACAAGTCAATAGATAACTAAATAATGTAAATCTCAAATTAAAAACATAGATAACGGTGTATACATTTTTTATGAGTTACAGGGTAAATTTTTAATGAATAACTAATTTAAGTACTAACTAAAAAAGATGCTACTATAACTATTATCCAATAGCAAAAATCATGAGACACATAATATTATTTAGTGATGAAAACTAAATTTTAACGTAATTACAGTAACCAGGGAATAAACCCTTGATAATAAAAAAAATTATCAAATTAAAATTTAATAATGTAAGAAATACAATAGTAGTGCTTCAAACTACACTACCTACTCCAAGAACATGTATACACACTGTAACGCACGTCTGTTTCACCAAGAAACATTTGACATGTGTTGTAATGGGGAAAAAGTCTCTTTGCCCCAAGTAAATGATCCTCATAAATTACTTGAAATCTTCTTAGACCCTTCTGCAGAAGGGAACTATTTCAGGAAATACATTCGTGGTTACAATCATGTTTTTTCATTCACTTCGTACGGTGTACACATAGACGAACAATTAGCTATAGCAAATCACGGTATATATACATTCCGTACTCAAGGATCAATGTACCACAGTATAGGAGGATTTCATCCGGATCAAGGGGCACAGCCACGCTTCTTGCAACTGTATATATACGATACTGAGCATGAGTTACAAAATAGAATGTTGGAGAACACACAACTACATAAAAGTTTGGTTTTGAAGCTACAACAATTGTTGCACCGATATAATCTTTTTATCCATGTATTCCGCCAACTTGCACAATGACTAGATGTGCAAGAGTGTAGTTTGGTGATCAGAGAGCGACCTGCTAATCAGCCATAATAGTCGGTGATGACATTGAAACAATGGTGCGCGAACAATATATCAAGGTTTAAATTCATGCTGGTAACCTCAGAAGGATTCAGGAGTTTGTTGGCTATTATGATCCACTACAATATCCTCTTCTTTTTCCATTTGGAACCCATGGATGGGATATCAATACTCGAACTCAACGTGGGAACAAAGTATCATGTCGGACATATTATAGCTATATACTCCAGGTACAAACTCATATATTTGTTATATTATTTATAGACTTCCTTAGATGATAGTTTGTACCAATATATCATTTCACAATTTCTAATAATTTTCTAATATCCTCAAAATTTGTAGATCTGCTCCAACGATCACTCAACAGTTATGCAAGCAAGGCAACTTCTTCAACAATATGTTGTTGACAACTATGTGAACATAGAAACAGGCGAGTTAAGATGGGTTCAATAAAGACAAAAGAAACTTCGAGCTGAACTATATCAAGACTTACAATATGTTTTGCACACAGGAGAGAATAATGCTGGTAACTATTATTCAATTTAATGGCCACACGATTGATCATTACGTGTTCCTGAAGTTAAAATTTCAATCTAATAATACTCTTCTCTAAAATTGGTTTTAGAAAGTGTTGGCAGGAGAACGATATTACCATCGTCATTCATGGGCAATCATCGAGATATGACCTAGCGGTATGAGGATGGAATGACTGTTGTTCTTAAAGAAGTCAAACCGAATATTTTTCTCACTATGACATGCAATCCATCATGGTTAGAAATAGCTTTGGAACTCATTCCTACTCAAACTCCATAGGATCGCCTGGATTTAACAACTAGGATTTTCAGAGCCAATTTCAAACAATTAAAGGAGGATGTTATTACCAAAGGTGTATTGAAAAAGATAAAAAGTTATATTTATGTCACTGAGTTTCAGAAAAGAGGATTGTCACGCGTACATATGTTGCTAATCTTAGAAAATAATGACAAGTTGAGTGATCCTGACCAATATGATAGTTTGGTCCGAGCGGAAATACCATGTAAAGAAATAGAACCACACTTACATGAGGCAGTGCTAAGGCATATGGTCCATGGTCCTTGTGGAATACTTAATCAATCTTCACCATGCATGAAAATGGTCAATGTAAACGCAACTACCCAAAAGAGTTCGTACCAGAGACACGATGAGGTGATGACTCATATCCTCAATATAGGAAGCGATTTGAAACTCCAATCCCTATAAACCAAAATGTCACAATTGAAAATAGATGGGTGATTCTGTACAATCCTTGACTATTACTGGAGTATGATTGTCATATCAATGTAAAGATATGTAGAAGTATCAAGAGTATAATTATCTATACAAGTATTGCTATAAGGGACCAGACCATGTTGCAATGGAGGTTCACAGAAGCTCTCATTATGATGAGGTGCAACAATTTATTGATGCAAGATGGATTGCTTCTCTAGAGGCATGCTGAAGGATATTTAAATTCAACCTTTACCTAATGTAGCCATCAGTTGAAAGATTATAAGTTCATTTGCCAAATCAACATCAAGTGAGCTTTTATGAGCGCCAAACTATTTTTGAAATAGTTAATAATGACTATTTCTCAAAAACAATGCTCACTGAATTCTTTGCACTTAATTGGACCGATGACCAACAATCTAGGCATCTTTTGTACAGGAAAATCCCAGAATATTACAGTTGGCACAACAAGAAAAAAGAACGGCGTCAACGCAGGTCACAAAAGAGAGTTATCGGTCGAATCTATACCATTTCACCAACAGAAGGTGAAAAATTCTATTTGCGTATTCTGTTGTCAAATGTAAGAGGCCCAACTGGTTAGGATGATTTGCTAACAGTGAATGGTGTCCAATATTCGTCCTTTAAGCAATCCACTCAGCATCGAGGACTGTTGGAGAGTGATAGTAGTATAAGATCATGTTTGGTTGAGGCATCCATTTTAAGAATGCCATGTGCCTTAAGAAGGTTATTTTCCACCATCTTAATTTTTTGTGAGACAGCAGATGTAAAAAGTCTGTGGGACGAGTTTCTTTCATGTATGGTGGATGATTACGCATCAACAAGCACTACAACATGCCATGGGTTGACAAATCGTTTGCTTAGGGATTTACCAGCTCTAACCTCAGACACCGACAACGACAACTTCATGCCTAGAATTATTTAAGAAGAAATGTCCATTAAAGTTCCTTAAGAAGACCTGTGTTCTATAGAAAGATTGAATCATGACCAGTCTGCAACTTTCAAGTGTAATATGAATACAGTTGATCGAAGAGAAAGTGGAGTATTTTTTGTTGATGGACCAGGAGGAGTAGGTAAAACATTTCTTTACAGAGTTATAATTACAGACTTAAGAAGTAAAAAGCATATTGTCTTGGTAACTGCATCCTCAGGAATAGCTACAACTTTACTGCCTGGTGGTCGAACAGTTCATTCTAGATTTAAGATCTCAATCAATGCAGAGCCATCCTCCATGTGCAATATAAATAAACAATCTGATCTCGCAAAACTGATTAGGCAGACGACATCGATAATTTGGGATGAAGCGCCAATGGCTAATAAAGAGACAATGGAATCATTAGACTGCACATTGTGAGACATATTAGAAAACAAAAATCCATTTGGAAGAAGGTGATGGTTATGGGAGGGGATTTCCGCCAAGTACTACCTGTTGTGCCGAAAGGAAATAAGTCGCAAATGATTTCAACTTCTATTGTTAAATCACATTTGTGGGCATTCACCAAAATTCTCCACTTGCGACAAAATATGCAATCTCTTAATGATCATAATTTTGCAGAGTATCTCATGCGAATAGGGGATGGGATTGAGCCTACCATATCTAAGGACTTGCTACACATAGAAGCACACATGGCAATACCATGGAAAAGTAAGGCATCATTACACAAATTAATAGAAGAAACTTTTCCAAAGTTGTAATCTCATGGGTGGGATACATTTTACATGGTGGAGAGAGCAATATTGACACCCAAAAATCATGATGTACAACAGCTCAATGATATAATCATCAACTAAATTTCGAAAGACGAACAAATTTTAGCATCTTTTGATGAAGTAGAAGGAGATACAAATAATTTATATCAACAGGAATATCTTAACTCAATCTCCATGGGTGGATTGCCACCTCATACATTGAAGGTAAAAAAAGGTGTTCCTTTGATGTTACTGAGAAACATAGATCCTAAGGTAGGCTTATGCAATGGCACAAGGTTAATGTGTCGAAGAACTTTTCAAAACATGTTAGACGTGAAAATCTTAACAGGCCATCACTCTGGACAAAGAGCTTTTTCTGCCTCGGAAAAAACACAAAACAACTGAGAACTCAGGATTACCCTTTGTGCTTATCAGGAAGCAATTTTCTATAAGGTTGAGTTTGCCTTAATGATAAATAAATCAGAAGAGCAAACTATTCCTAAGGTTGGGATCTATCTCCCTAAACATATGTTCAGCCGTGGTCAATTATACGTTGCACTATCTCAAAGTGTTTCTCAGTCAACCACAAAAATCTTAGTCAAAGAAGAAACAGTAGCTAGAAAAAGCGGACAATTCACAAAGAATGTGGTGTTCAAATAAATTTTGTTACCTGCACCTCAGGTAATTTATGTACTTAGCAAATACATCCGCCTTTTTACAAGTATAATCCGTGTATTATGTAATTATATCATTACAATATCAACATTGGAATAGATAGATTTGTTCACTAATTTCAACAACTAATTACTAATATTTTTAATAGATAAATTGATATCACAAGAGCTCATCAGGATACGTCAAGAGATAAGAGAAAGAAACTCGAACATCTCCTTTACCCAACAGGTACGCACCAACTAAGATTCACATAAATTATAGAAATTTTATGATACATCATTGAATATATCAATGTTGGTTTTTTTAAGAAATTATGGTATGCAATCTTTATATTTACTTTGAAACGAATTCAAAATTTAACTTCTTTAAATGTTGATATCAATTTCATGATTTAAAAAAAAATTATAAAAATTAAATTTTAGCAACCAATAAAAAGTATAGATATGTCTTATTTGAAATGTATAATTACTTAATCTAAATTAATATATAAAACACTATTGAAATATATTGTGATACATATTTGGTTTAATAAATTACAGGAAGAAAGATTCTAATCGTAATGGAATACATGAAAAGATGGGCAATCACTTGCATCAATGAGACTATTCGACAATAAAGTAAATATTACAGTATTAATGATAGTAACAATTGCATTGATGATACATATTTTTACTTTAATGTTATTACTCACACGTGAAATTGAATCAGGTTCATCCACTCAAAATTTATTCTATATATATTGGTTGGGGAGGTATATAGTTAAAGCAGATAAGACTCAGTTATGGAAGATGATAAAAAGAGAAATATTGGATCAAAAAAATCAAAGGTAATACAATAAACTTTTAGTATATAATAAATAAAACCGTCTATTTCGATCTATATACCAAGTATGTTAAAAGTTTAACTTTTTTTTTTTTTCAGCCATGAACTTAGAAAAACACAACTAACTCATTCGGTACAAGACAATATCATTGCAGGTAATTGTTATTAAAAAAAATACCTAACAAATCAGATATAACATCATTTAATTTACATTTTGTCAATAATAACTCACGAATTATAATAATTTTTTTGTCCTTTCAGAAAATTCAATGCAAAATAAGATATCTCAATTCTACAGGTTTAAATTGAATTTTTCACTATAATAAAGATTCCATTTAATTGAATATACCCGAAGCATTTATATAGTTATTTTTATGGTAAAAAAAAATCTGACAATTTTTCAAGACGCAAGAAGTTATTGACAAGGAGATGTATGATGAATTACGAAGCATTTTTTCCAGGTGCACCATCTTTCTATTCTCTTTTTTTTAATTAATTATCTTATAGTTTGATATTTAAAAACAAAAAAAAACATATTCATTTCTTCTGTCCTTCAACTATTTGTAGGAAAATGAAGGCTTCTTCAGATTCAGATCCATATTTTAGCCTACCACTTAAAAAAGATGAAGACAATCATAAATATCCATGATATTTATGCATAATTAACCTTTTGAAATAAGTAACATGATTTTGGTTTATATATATTCTTTTTAAATTAGGATAATATTTTTGTCGTTATTTTATATATCTAATTCCAATAACATGTATACATATCTTTATTGTGTGCGTTTATAATTTAGCAATCTAAGTATTTTTTTTATAGTAATTTTAATTTCAACCAAACTATCATATAAATAATACTACGTTAAATTTGAAATGATGAAAAAAAAACTACTTATTTGACAAATTTAAGAGGTGAATAATATATTAATAAAAAGATAAAATTGATTTCTTAAAAAACAATAGATAAGCGGCTGAACATGCACGATAGTACCTGTTGAGCCACTAGTATAGATAAAGCCAGACATATTGTTGTTTTCTTTCTTCATCGTATCCAATGATATAACGAGGCCATATATATTTAGAGACTTACTACACATACAAATCTTTTTGGCATACAAGTCTATACAAGTTAGTACAAGCTCAACAAAAACAACTCTCAATTTAAAGAGTGTGTAAACACGCGCTTCCTCAACTTTGAATAGCGCAAAATCAGAAACGGTTCTTCTTCAACGTTTGTATTCCATGTTCTTCCTCCTCCTTCTTCTTTGCATTCTTCCTCATTTTTCTTCACATTCCTCCTCCTTCTTCTTCGCGTTTTCATCCTCATCGTGGTTCTTTTTATTGTTGTTATTATTGCTGTATTTTTTTCCCTCCTCTTTCTATTGATTTGCAACATTATGTATTTTTTTTTCTTTGTTTGATTTTTTCTCCCAAGAAGAACTATAAGAAAACAAAATAAGAAGATGAGGAAGAAGAAGCAGTAGAAGATGAAGAGGAGGAAGAGGAAGAGTTTTGAATTATACAATAAAAATACACCCAAATATTTTCGTGTTACACCCAAATATCTTCGTGTTACACCCAAAATTGTTGCAAATATAGAAAAAGGTTTCCTCTAATGCTGCTTTTTTTTCTTCTTTTTTTCCTTATTTCTTTCTTTCTTTTAGTTAAATGAATATAAGTTCATCCTCTTCCAAATAATTTTACAGCATTATGTGTTTCTTCTTTTTCTTTGTTTGATTTTTTTGTTTTTATTCTTGTTAAGAGAGTAAAACAAGAAAAAACTTGAGAAGGTAAAACAAAAAAGAAAAGATGAATAAGAAAAAAAAGAAAAAGAAGATGGTGATGATGATAAAATAAAAAGAAGAAGCAGTAGAAGATGAGGAAGAGGAAGAGGAAGAGTTTTGAATTATGCAGAACTTATTAGAATAAAAATACACTCAAATATCTTTGTGTTACACCCAAATTTGCTGCAAATACAGAAAAATATTTCCTCTAATGCTGCATTTTTTTTCTTTTTTTTCTTATTTCTTTCTTTCTTTTAGTTAAATGAATGTAAGTTCATCCTCTTCCAAGTAATTTTGCAGCATTGTGTTTCTTCTTCTTCTTTGTTTGATTTTTTTGTTTTTATTCTTGTTAAGAGAGTAAAATAAGAAGAAACTTGAGAAGGTAAAACAAAAAGGAAAAGATGAATAAGAAAAAAAAAGAAGAAGATAGTGATGATGATAAAAAAAAAAAGAAGAAGAAAAAGCAGTAGAAGATGAGGAGGAGGAAAAGGAAGAGTTTTGAATTATGCAGAACTTATCAGAATAAAAATACACCCAAATATCTTTGTGGTACACCCAAATATCTCCGTATTACACCCAAATTTGCTGCAAATACAGAAAAATATTTTCTCTAATGCTACATTTTTTTCTTCTTAATTGAACCACACATCAGTCACTTGATTGGATTCAAAACAATAAAAGGAGAAGAAAAAATTTCAATGAAAAAAGAAGGAAGAAGAGGAGGAGGAGGAGGAAGAGGTGGTGTTGATGACGACGATAAAGAAGAAGAAGAAGAAGAAGAACGTGCAGTAACAAGAAGAAGAAGAAAAACGTGCAGTAACGGCACGAAACGCGTGAATATAAATGATTTGTAAATACTTGTATGAAAAAAACGTTTGTATGTGAAGAATAATTCTATATTTTATTACGAAAAAAATATTTATATGAAGACATCTTTTTATAAAAATAGTATTATAAATTATTAGATAATTTAATTAAATATATTCAATCAAATGTATCAAATCATTTAACAGTTTATTTTTATGTGAAGATATCATTATCCAAGTATCTACCTCTTATTATATGTTTGCATGATGATTCAGTAACATTCAAGAAAATAAGAATGATATATTAAGTTTAGTTCTTAAAATTAAACTTGGTTCAGCCAACTGAAGGGGACATGAACCAAATGTTGGAAAAATAATGCTTACTTGCTTAGTTTGTTGAGATTCAATTTCCTATAGTGCACGTGAAAGCTAAGCCCAATTAACGTTCTCTAAAAAATGCCACTATCAACATCACATGATAATTTCTTTTATTAAATTAAAAAAATCCTAAGCAATTTGGATGGTGAAAAGCAAGCATGCCATAAGAAGAGCTGCGTCAATCGGAACTTTTCACATGTAGTTTTGCTCTCTTTTTTTTTTTTTTTTTTTTGCTGACTGAAAAAAGTTTTGTAACAAATATAAATCATTATGAGAAAATCAGACCCTTGTTTCGATGTAATATTCTCACCATGTAAAATGCCACTCGTTTACACATTAATAATTCAGCTGATGAATAACTTCTTTATGAGTTTCTCTTCTTATATCTATGTAGGGCTTATGCAAGAGAAATGAAATTTGAACATATATTTTTGTTAGATACCAAAATATGGATATTCTTCTCTCATCTCCCTCCCTCTTTTTTTAAATTTTTTTATCATAATATAATAAAAAGAAAGAGTGTCACTTTAGTATGTTTATTGTTTATTTATACATAGGGTAGCTTTTATTAATTGTTACAACAATTAATGAAAACTAAATAAAGTAAGTTATGATTGTTTTTTATTTTTCTATTACCAAATATTTTTGTATGAATTTTACTAGATAATTAACATTCAATCAATTAATTACTAGCTAACTTGTCATTAATTAGTAATTATTTAAATTTTATTTTTTAAAATATAAAATCAATAAATATTAATTGCAGTTGTTTAAAATTGGTTAATTAGGAGTTATTTATCTATACTTTTCTTTTTTGTATACATATCTAATTGTTACAAATCTATCAATTTAAAGAAACACGTATTTGCATTCAAGTTCACAGCTTAAAATTGTTAAAAAAAAAAAAGGAAAAAAGTTCACACCTTAATTAATTGTTGTCATATGTACACAAGGGTCATTAATAGCATAAATTTAATAGTTCTCTGTTTAGAAGTTAGTTGTTTCCATTACAGTCATACATTAAGTGATCATTTTCAAAATTATATATTATAAATATCTAGTTAAAAAGATAAAAGTGAACAATTTTAGATTTTCCATAGAAAACTTTAAAAAATTACAATTAATTTAGATTTTTAATTCAAATTTCCTATTTGCGATATTCTTATAAGGTATGTCTTTAGAAGATTTGTTAACAAGGTCTTTTTTAATTAAAAAAGAAAAATGTCAAAAAACATAGAAATTGAAGTTTGAGATGTTTCATGTTTCCACACACCAACTTCATGATGATAAAGCCTTTTGTACGTGCAAAGTTAATCAAATCACCATTATCAAAAGAAGTGCATTAACCATTAGACCTGAAATAGTGTTATTGTACATCCAAAATACAATACAACGTTACACAATGAATAACGAAGTACCATACCCATGTAATTTTGGATTGCCTAAATATGTACCAAAACTACATTATTTCACCCTAATACCAGTACCATAGTCTTTCCAAATTTTTCCTTAAGAGAATATAATATGGAGTAATGATACTGTATTTTTTTTTTTTATCAATATGGTACACACACAACACACATGTATGACTAATCATATGTGCTCCATAATCACCTAATAATAAATTTCTAGTTTTACAATGCAACAAATTTATAGAACCATAGGCTTAACTGCATCAGCATCTGCAACCTTTGATGTCTTGGATTTCTTGGTATCTGTTGGCTCAGCACCTAACCATTTTTTTATGAGTTCAAAGACTCTCTCGTGTCGTAGTAATTCGCGGTGAGCAGCAGCTACTCCCACCCTTGCAATGGCTTCAAGTCCATCAGCCTAATCAAAACAAAACTAGTCAAATTCATGACATGAAACCTTCATAAATAATTTTTACTAGCATCTAAATCACTCAATTATTAGCATTCATATAAAGACATTCTTGCATGCTTCTAAAACATATTTAATGCACGCTCCAAGAACAAACATCTACAACCATTCATTACAGCAGTGTGCAAAGCAGTTAGCTACAGATTACAGTTGAGTGAACATGCAGAACGCCTGAGAGATCAAAGAAATACCTTGGCTGATTCAGAAGGAACTGTTCCATCTCCATCCACATAAGAATATTCCGGCTGAAAACATCGAAAAAGTTTTTCATATATACATACTCACAAGTGCATGCACAAAACCCTCCTAGGAAATAAAACAGAAGGACGATACAGAACTAAAATGGCTAAAGTTGCACCATAGTCATTAGATCTCTTGTCTTATTAGTGACATAAAGTCCTGATAAACAAACATGACCAAACAATGCAAGGGCAATAACAAGCTCCTTTCTAACTACATCCATGAAGGAAAAAGAGAAGCCTGCCCTAGAGTCATGGCCTCCTTATTCTTGTTGGTTAAAACCAAGAAAAAGAAACTGCTCCAAGGAAGAAAAAGAAAAAAAAAAAGGCATACAATCTTCTATCACCAAAGCATATTTGAGTTCATTGTTGCTTCATTATTTCATCAATAAATACTGAGCTTCTACTAAATAATATCATAGTTTTCATTATGAACACTACTGAATAGTATGTCCTACCTCATGACATTTATTGTTTATTCTAAAAAGAAACACTATGTAAAGGATATGAGTGTTAATTTTTAGGATTATCATAATTGCTCAAGGCTCTTGACTGAGATATAAAACAGAATCAATGAAATACGTTTTATAGTGAAATATAAACTCATTAGTAACCTCCACCTTTGTCATATAAGAGATCAAAATGGCTTACCATGGTGTGGCATATGTCAGTTAAGTCTTCTATTGGAGATTCTTTCGAACCATAACTGCATTAGACACAGACAGGTCAGGCAAAATCATTGTACAAAGTTCTGACCATTTGAGCATTGCATATTGCACATAAGATTATTATCCTCTTATGTGTCGAGGATGAGATTATTCTTCTCATAAGGACTAAAATTATGATAAGAAGTTCTACTAGTAATATTTTATAAAGAAATAGTCGATTCTAACTAGTAAAATTCATAATATAAAATCCTGATATTGGAGCATAGTAAAGTCCAGATAAGAATTATAAACACCCCAATATCAAGTTTGTAAGAGATCCAGGTTCCACCTATAAACTAACTTTCTCATCTCTCAACCTAAAAATTCATTTGCCTTGTTTATAGGTATTAACGAAAACAAAAATATTCATTTTTTTCATGAGCAATTAATTCACATACCAACAATCAAAAGGTGTATCTAATGCTGTTCCATAAATGTTATAGAAGCTGAACCCATCTGGCAGTTTAGCATTGTTTATTACTTTTCGAGTTCCAGCAGCCCATTCGAGGATATCAAAGTTAAAAGGCAGTGATACCGTCTTCCCATCATATGTTAGCTGCAAAGAATAATATTGAAAAGTAACTTAGACAAGGACGGAGACTGGGTAGTATCATTTTTATACTGAACTGAAAATCCTTTTCTTGGAGTTAAGTATAAAATTCACACAATGTCATTTGCTTAGCCTTTTCTTGAGTTAGAACTACTGTTGAGAACAGGACCAAATTGAACCGGTTGGTTGAGTGTTTCAACCTGAGATTGGTCTAAGCTCTGTTCATTTTCTATCTACTAACCATAATTGGCCGAAACTCTGCTCTGTTCACTTCCCTGCTCACAATCATATTTCTATTTTCATTTATCCATTATTCCACCATTCCATTTCAAGCTTGATAAACATTTACTGTATTCTGGATATGAGAAATTAAAACTGCGAGAGGAAAAAGATCTTAAAATAAAAGCAAATGGAAATCAAATGTGAAAATACTTGAGGATGCAAGAAGGCAGCAACCATGTGGAGAAAAGTGCAGATTAGCACCTCACTGTGCATCACTTAACAAAATTAAAGACAAGGAATTTATTTAACATTTGGATTTTGGAACTGTATATACCCATTCGTCTTACATTCATCAATCTGAAGAAAAGTGCAGATTAGTACCTCATTGTTCTTCAGTGCTTCATCAAATAAAGACGTACATTGGACTGGTCCATAAGATTCCAAACTGATGTTGCTTTCCCCATCCTCCTTGGTTTGCTTTTGCCAAACATGAATTTCTGGTTGCTTTTTCCATTTATAATCCGGATTGGCCATCATCTCATAAATTGATGGACATTCAACTAGCTAACATGGTAAGAAAGTTTATCTCAAATCTTCGGAAAATGTTACAAAAAGAGCATGAAAATTGTGACGGTTTTGCAAGTATAGTTGGATACTTTTCTGAGTTTGTCAGGAAAAATTATCCCAGGATTTAATTCAAACAGACAAAGATTCTGACGGTACAAATCACTTGAGATCAAGAATTTACCAATTGATGCATAGTCCACCTTGATACGAAAAAATAGCTTTCAAAGCCATCAACAAACTCTAGTCCAGTTAATAAAGTATCATTGATGCATCCAGGGGCTCCTGTTCATGAGGAACGTAAAATCCAGAAGGTTATGGAATCAAGAAAGGAGGAAAATAAGAGTATATAGGGAAAAGAATGCTAAGCCCATGAACCAGAGTATGGGAATTTTTACAACCAACTGCATTCTTTTGTAACTTTCATCATCACATACTATATTTATACTCTGGACCATAAATAAAAAAAGTCATCAAAGAAAAGTGACATGTTATTCATAGGAAGCAAACAAAAATGGAAGATGAACATGCTCTGGTACTTATTTTTGTGCAATCTGGGGAAAATGTCATTAAAAGACCAAGGTCATACCAAAGAGCATAATGAACTAAAGAAAAAACGAAGCTTTGAAGTGAAAAGGCAAGATAATTTAGCCTTAGCATTCTCACTTCATAAATTTGAAATGCATTATTGCCAAGAAATTATGCAGCATGGACTACCATATGTACGACTTTCAAGATGGGCGAGTTTCTGCCTAAATGAGTGTTTATAGAGTAATCAAAATATTTGATAGCACAACAAAAATATATGAAATATTAGAAGATGTGAGTTTAGTTCCACACATCCAAATACCCAATTAAGATTCCGATTTATTGCGTAGTATTAAGCAATAAGCAATAAGTACGACCTACTTGCAGGATAAGAAGAGCATAAAAAAAAGAACAGAGGAATCACCTTGAAAAGGACAAGCCAAGCAAATCCACTTATTCACATATTTGACAAAATCCTGCCAAAACAATGTCCAAACTCACTGGTAAGTATTTTCAAACTACATGGGATAACTCTCTTCTCTAACTCTATGCAATATACAGTAGAAATAGCATGAGTTTTGTAAGCGCACATCATGGTGAAGAGACAAGAAACACAGGATCATGATTCCTCCCATAGAATGGGAAATCAAGTTAACTTTCCTTCCACCAGAGGCTTTGTAAGCAGTTTCCAACTTGGCTTTAAGGCCATCCATCAGCTTGTCAATTCTGCCAACACCAACAAAAATAAGGCACATAGTTAATTCTTTTAAACTCATTTGTTAACCAAATTTGTTGGCATAGTGATCAAGGCACGACGTGGCACCCCGAGAACCAATGTTGTGCTCCGGAAGCAAATACCAATTAGGAGAGTGATCCTAACTACACACAAAAGGGGATTAGTTTCCTTCCTTAATAATTGAAAGGTGGAATACCCTTGGGAAACCACTAAACAAATAAATAAATCACTGATTAAACTTGATATTATGCTGAAGGGGCCGAGCAATTTACCTATTGCTTTGCCTGAAGTCATAACCATAACCAAACAATGTGGTTCCTTTCTTGTAGCCACAACCAACAAGCATGTCAATCATATCATGGAAATGATACACCTCTGTCAAATGTATACATTTCGTAAACTGCAACAACATTCCACATAACAGCAGAAAATCAAATCAAATCACTTAATTAAAATTCCCAAAAAAAAACAAAAAAATAAAATAAAACAGGCTGTGTTGAACTGTTGATTATTGGTTTAATCAATTAACAATTGAATAAATTACCAAGGATGGATCTAGAATATCAATTGCATAGAGGCCATGATCATCTTCAGGGACCACAATATCAGATTTCTGGTCAAGTGTTTCGGTGTAACCTGAAAAGTTGAACACAATCTGACTCGGAATCAGAACTAATCAAGTTTATCAAACTCTGGAGTCACCTCACTGGCTGTGGAGCTTGATAACAAAGTTAGTTAGAGTTAGTTAGAGAACCTGTGTCGGGGTTGTAAACGGACCAGATCTTCTTGCGGAACTCCAAGTCAGCAAGGAAGAACCTAACCCAGACTCTGGTGGTGAAGCCGAACTTCTTGGGCTTGGAGTTGAGAATGGAGCCTCCCATGCCGGAGACAAGAAGCACGGGGTCGCGATCCGCCGGCTCGTCGTCGTCGGTGTTCCGGTCACCGAAACAGGGACACAGCGTCATCGGCATGGGAATGAGTGGCTTTTAGTGAGCTCAGAACTGAAACTGAAAATGAAAATGGAGCATGCACCACCAACCAACCATGAACCAACCAACCAACAACCAGAACCAGTAGCGAGTGTTGTTATACTCTAGACTCGAGTATTCTATTCTGCAACTACTTGTATTCTTCTGAAATTAAAACACGTTTCATTCCATAAATTTATGATATCTCTGCTTCACTTTTCAATAAATAATGTAGTTCAACAATATTTTTTTCACTGTATTTAACTTTTTATATATTTCGTATGTATATATTTCAGCGTTTCTGTTGCTTTTTGCTCTACAGACAAGACGAGATTAAGTGGATAAACTAACTAATTACTCCATTAATCTAAATTAGTTTTGGATGTTTAACTTGTATATGAAATTTTGAATCCATATTAATTAATTTCTTTTTTCACTACAAATATTAATTTCAAATATTTCTTATTCCAAAATGTCTCGCTGCCATTCATTTTTGCAAGGACCATCCGGTCTTTAACGAAAAAAAAAAAAAAGAATGATTTTGTCATTGAAGTAATTTTTTTAATTAATATAGTACTAATGAGTAAAAATTAAAATACTAAAAGGAAAACTTAAAAAAATATTGGTTAGAAACTTGTTTTTCTTTTTTTTTTAATTTAATATTTATTCATTTGTTATTTTATTTACAAATTGTTTGTTGAAAAATTAGTTTATTGTAAAAACCCATATTTATATCATTTTTTATTTTTTTTACTAGAATATTTCTTTTTGCTATAACTTTGAGAACTTATTTAATGTCTTATTTTCAGTAAATCAAAATATTTCTTTATTCTAGATAAATTAATATAAAAATATTTAATTTTAATATATAAAAATTTAACGTAGTTATTTAATCAAATTTATGTATATGGATGATTTTTTAAATAATAAATTAAAAAATCAATTATTTAGTTAATGTGGCAATACAAGATTAATAAATGTATAAATTCTTTTATATTGTCAATTCATAAAAATTAAATTCTAAACAAAAAATAAAAAAATATTTGAAGAAAAACTAAAATTATATTATATATACGTTACCTGAAAATGATTTGAGGTCTTGATATACTTTAAAAATTAAGATAATATTAAAATGAGTCTTTAAAAGATGGTCTATTTTTTAAATTTGTCTTTGAAATATTTTATCAATCAAATTAGTTCTTTAAAATTATAAATTAATTATTTTTATCTTTTAGTCACTTAATTAACAATTTTCGTCAACAATTAATAAAACAGAACGTTAATTCACATTATACATGACACCTAATATATTTAGTTAGACACTTAACAAATATATTTATAAAAATTTATTAATTTAGTGTCGTTATATTATGTTATATTAGAATTAGAATTTATATAATTGAAAAAATTGACTAAATTCATAGATTTTTATAAATATATTTGTTTAGTGTCCAATTAAATATACTATGTATTATATATGCTATCAATTAACATTTTATATTATCAATTGTTGACGAAAGTTATTAATTGAATGATGAAAAGATAAAAAATAATTAATTTATATAATTTTTAAAAATTAATTTGATTGATAAAATTTTTTAAAAATAAATTTTAAAAAAATATCTATTTTTTAGAGATTATTTTGACTATTAATCCTATATAATAGTTTAGGGTTCGATAATATACATATGTAAGTCTCATTAAAATAATATATAATATAATAGATATAAATAATGAATTATTAATTAACATGATACTTGTACTAAAATTGATTACGTCTAATATGATTTTTTTTTAAAATACCAATTAAAAATTATTTATTGATAGGTACAAACTTAATTTATTCACAATTTATTTTCTTTTCTTAGTTAAATTCTAGTAAAAAAAATATTAATTTTAAATAATATTAACAATAATTGAAAAAATAATAAAATATTTGATTGATAGTCATACATTGATAGATGGTGATTGGTCAGTTAACCGATTATTTTTATCTGGTTAGGTTTGAGATTGTTAAACAGCAAATTTTGGCATTAAAGTCTCTTCTCTAGTCTATTATTCGATCTCTTTTAAATCTGGATGTTTCTTCTTTCCAAATGGATATATATGGACAAGTGCCGAAGTGCGTGTGTTTCTACGACTTTTACGTGTAATCCATCAACCAATAATTCGCAATATTTCTCTTCACTTTGCCATAATCCATTCTTTTCATGTTTTCAGAGTCTCATCTTTCTCCATCAATTACGATAATGTGCTATTTACGCATCAAATTTTCATAATTGATGACTAAGATATTGTTAAATAATAAATATATTGAATAATATGAATTTTTTAAATTATGAAAAAGGTGTTTTCTTGTGAAAATAAAGTGCAACTAACTACTATTATATATCCTTTTACCAAGTCACCAAAAAAAAAAAATATATCCTTTTACCAAATATGTATATGTATTGAGACCATTTATCGTATTTATTACTACTTACTCTAAAGATTCTCATGCTTTTTAACCATTCTCAAATATTAATTTTATATAAAAATAATTACATATAAATTTTCACTAATTATTTAGTCATCATTCATCAAACAGATAAATATTGTCCCGCTCAAAATAACTAGTAATAAATTTGCATGAAAGTAGAAAAATAAAGAAAAAACTAAACCGTGGTAGAGCATGACAACAATCACAATAATAAGAAAAACTCCTCTAGATAATAAGAAAAATTATAAAGAATAAATAAATAATAAATTGTTGTTAAATTTATAATTTTCATCATATATAAAAATGTGATTAAATTCTTTTGTTTTATTTTATAAAAATTTAGTCCATAACAAAATGACTAATAATGAGGTTGCTGAAAAAATTATGTCAAAGTCAAAATTCAAATAATGAATATTATATATATTATTTATGTATTTTTTATATTTTTATTTTTGGAATTTAAAAATAATTAATAAAAAATGAAATAAAATAAAGAGTAAAGTATTGTTTTTGTCCCAACATTTGGGGTAAGTCCTATTTGTGTCCCTAACGTTTAAATCGTCCTATTTGTATCCTTAACGTTTATAAAAGTGATTCAATGTTATCCTACTATCAATTATACTAACAAATTATATTATATTTTTTAATTATTCTCATTTAGATGTATTTATTCTCAATTAGATCTCACCTGAAAAATTCTGAAGTCACCAAAAAAAAAAAAATCTCACCTGGATGTGTTCGATTTTAATATTATACCAACTATTTGTGTTTAGATTCAATTATGTCCTTAGAAAAGTGAATTATGTAAATGTTGTAGGAATTAGTTTCAACATTTGATGAGCTATTTTTCGGAGTAGATCATCAATTCTATCCTAGACATATGTATTCTAACTTCAAGAAGAGATTTTTAAAACTCAAACTAAAGCGCTCATAAGGTGTAATTGACGGTAGGATAACATTGAATCACTTTTACAAATGTTAGGGATACAAATATGACGATTTAAACATTAGGGACACAAATAGAATTTACCTCAAACGTTGGGACAAAAACGATACTTTACTCTAAAATAAAAATACATGTTTTATATCATAAAAAAATATACAAATAAAATATATAAAAAATAATATAAATATTACTTTTCGTTAGAAAAAGTGAAAAACCCTAATTCTATATAGTAAAAGTAAAATATATAATAAAATATTCAGCCACGTGCTTACGGGCTTACGGCTTACCTTAATATTATAAAAATGTAGCAACGTGTATTGTTATTATACAAACTGATGAATTTTCTCGTACAAATAAATAAATGTGCAAGCATCTAAAGGGTATATCCTTTAGCAATTGGTGATGGCAGAATTGCAGAATGGCACCAAGAGACATCATTGGTATATTCTCCTACCACGTCGATTTTAATTTTTCTTTTTTTCCAAATTGTGACATTGACAATAATAACTTAGGCTTAATTGCAAGTAAACTCCGACAAATTTGTGTTGATGTTCTTTACTTGTACATTTAAAGTCAAATATTTTTTATTTTAGTATTGAATTCGACTTAGTGTTTTGATATATTGGGGAACACCTAAAAAATTAAAGATGATAAATTGAGTGTTGGCATCAATACCTATATGAAAATAAATGTTGGGAAATAGAATAAAAATTAACAGCATTGGATAAAAATGAGTCAATTCGGTCAACAATATATTTTTCTAAAAAGAAAATTAATCGGTCTGTTTTTTCTTCATAATCAGCCAACTACAACTTATTTCTATTTTCCGTTTGTGGTTGGGCTTTATATTTGTTGTAGATCAATTTTTGGTCTAGATTTGCTTTGGGTCATTTGATTATTACTAAAATAAAGAGGTCCCTCAAAGAGGGCAAAGTAGGCATCCCAAAAAATGAGGATCTGGTCTCTGTATTTGAGTTCAAGTTCAAGAGCTGAGGCCCAGACCAAAAAAAGTTCTACGGCTAAGGAGAAGCCAAATTTAAGAATGACCAACCCTTAATCCAAAAAAAAAAAATAATGAACCCTCTGACCAAAAAAGGAAATGACCAACCCAACCCCCGCCACATGCTACTGTAAAAAGTAAAAACATATTTTACAATGATCATGGTTAATGATTCTAGAGGAACTTGTTTATCACGTTCAATATTCATTTTGTAGTTTCGCTTTCAGTCTAGTAGATTAATAATTAATTTCTTACGAATCAGAATCCTATTTAAAAATCTAACTAATAAATTATTATATACACAAAATAACACTTATTTAAATAGATAAATATATTAATTATTTGACCAATTCAAATTGAAATGTATGCCAAAAACTTCGAGAGTAAGATATATGAAATATTTCAGGTTTTAGGGTTTGTTATCCTAGTTTCTAATTTTATTTTTTCGGCCATTTATGTTTAGGGAATGTCTATGGTAGGAAACTCAATTCTAGTTCTGTAACCACGGGTAAAAATATTCGAAATTAGTGGTCTTTTTTGTATCCGTACGATAAAATTTTTTATAGGATAATCTGTCCCAAGATTTCTTATATTTGTAATTTATGTCTATTGGATTAGATGAACGAGTGGTGAGCTGGCTTTGTTAATTGTAAATGACGTTAGATTTTGGACTTCTATTTGAAAATAAACTGGGCTCAAGCTGGGTATAATATGGTGGATTTTATGTGATAGGAAAAGCTCGATATTAATATTTTGACATAAAATAATACAAAAATATTATTAGGAGTTTATACTAAAATTAGTCATTAAAATCAGTTATTAATATATTTGTGTATAAATATATATAGTTTAATTTATTTTTAATGTGTATTTATATTTTAATATGTATTTTATATTGATGACTGATGTTGATGTATATGTAGCATAATCGAAAATAATAATAAATATAACAATAATAAAAATTATTATTTGTACAATAAAATCAGCTATCATATATTTATGTATAAATACATATATTATTTAATTTATTTTTAATATATATATTTTATATTTTAATATATATTTTATACTAATAATTGATTTTAATTATTAATTTTAGTGTCCATATAGTATAATTAAATAATAATATTAATATTCATTAATGATATGAATAAGGTGTGATATATAATACTTATGAATATCAAAATACATTCTAATTATTCACTGATAATAATTCACTGATAATAAGTAGGTAAAGCAATATTAAATTTATATAAATCATGGGTCTAAATGCGATTTTGTCTAGTATATCAATTATAATCGTGGCATAATTTATTATAATACCGGTTCATAGATAAGAAAGAATACTTTATCAGGCAAATTACTCATAATACCTAGTAACATGTTTGACTTGCATGTGGTAGGAAATTATTTAATTTACTAATTTATTTGTGGGTAATATATATATTAATTATAATTATAAAATTAATCATATTATACATATAAGTTTTCTTGGTTTATAAGTTTTATAAGTTGGGTCAAACTCAATAGAAGTTACGTTCATCCACAAAAACGTATTAATACGCGCATCACATTTTTAAAACGTTCCCTCACCATTAAGAATGACTCTTCTTCTTCTTCCTCGATGAAAATTATAACTGTCATTTTTTCTTCGCGTTTCTCCTCCTCTTCCTCTTCTTCCTTCTTCTTTTCCTTTTTTTTTTGTATTTCTTCTCTTTTTTTCTTCGCGTGTTTCATTTTCATGGTCGTGTTTCTCCTTCTTCTTTTTTTGATTTTGCAACATTTTGTATTTTTTTTGTTCTTTATTTGATTATTTTCTCCCAAAAAGAATTATGAGAATATGAAATAAGAAGATGAAGAAGAACATCAGAAGATGAGGAGGAGGAAGATGAAGAGTTCTGAATTATACATAACTTATCAGAATAAAAATACACTAAAATATCTTCATTTTAGACCCAAATATTTTCGTGTTACACCCAAATTTGCTACAAATACAGAAATGAGTTATGCTACATATACACTAAAATCAACCACCAAAGTCAGCCACCAGTATAAAATATATACTGGAATACAAATAATACATTGAAAATAAATTAAAGCGCACATATATTTATACATAAGGTGGCTGATTTTAGTAGTTAATTTTAGTGTACAAATAGAATTTTTGTACAGAAATATATTTCCTCTAATGTTGCATTTTTTCTTCTTATTCTTTTCCGTATTTCTTTCTTTCTTTTAATTAAATGAATATAAATTCATCCTCTTCCAAGTAATTTTGCAGCATTATGTGTTTCTTCTTCTTCTTTTTTTGATTTTTTTGTTTTTATTCTTGTTAAGAGAGTAAAACAAGAAGAAACTTGAGAAGGTAAAACAAAAAGAAAAAGATGAATGAGAAAAAAAGAAGAAAAAGATGGTGATGATGATGAAAAAAAAAAAAGAAGCAGCAGAAGATGAGGAGGAAGAAGAGGAAGAGTTTTGAATTATGCAGAACTTATCAGAATAAAAATTTCTTAAAATACACCCAAATATCTTCGTGTTACACCTAAATATTTTCGTTTTACACCCAAATTTGCTGCAAATACAGAAATGAGTTATGCTACGTGTATACTAAAATCAGCCACCAAAGTCAGCTACTAGTATAAAATACATACTGGAATACAAATATACATTGAAAATAAATTAAACCACACATGTATTTATACACAAATACATTGGTGGTTGATTTTAGTGTACAAATAGCATTTTTGTACAGAAAAATATTTTCTCTAATGCTGTATTTTTTTCTTCTTCTTTTCTTTATTTATTTCTTTCTTTTAGTTAAATGAATGTAAGTTCATCATTTTCCAAGTAATTTTGGAGCATTATGTGTTTCTTCTTTTTCTTTGTTTGATTTTTTATTTTTATTCTTGTTAAGAGAGTAAAACAAGAAGAAACTTGAGAAGGTAAACAAAAAGAAAAAGATGAATAAGAAAAGAAGAAGAAGAAGAAGAAGAAGATCATGAAAAAAAGAAGTAGCAGAAGATGAGGAGGAGGAAGAGAAAGATTTCTAAATTATGCAGAACTTATCAGAATAAAAATACACTCAAAATTCTTTAAAATACACCCAAATATCTTTGTGTTACACCCAAATATCTTCGTTTTACACCCAAATTTGCTGCAAATACAGAAATGAGTTATGCTATATGTACACTAAAATTAGCCACCAAAGTCAGCCACCAGTATAAAATACATATTGGAATACAAATATACATTAAAAATAAATTAAACCACACATGTATTTATACACAAATACATTAGTGGCTGATTTTAGTAGCTGATTTTAGTGTACAAATAGCATTTTTGTACAGAAAAATGTTTTCTCTAATGCTACTTTTTTTCTTCTAAATTGAACCATACCTCAGCCACTTGATTGGATTCAAAACAATAAAAGGAGGAGAAGACTTGTACACTACAAGAAAAAAGCCCTATGGCCACGCTTTTTTTGCCACGCTTCAAAAGCGTGGCCAAAAGTTGTCAATGGCTACGCTTTTGTGAGGGTGGCGATTGAATAGTGATTTGGTTACATTTTTTCTTGCCACGCTTCAAAAACGTGGCAAAAAGGGTCAATGGCCACGCTTTTGGAAGGGTAGCAGTTGATTGGAGATATGGCCACGCTTTTTTTTTTGCCACGCTTTAAAAGTGTGGCTAAAAGTGGTCAATGGCCACGCTTTTGTGAGGGTGGCGATTGCATAGAGATTTGGCTACGTTTTTTCTTGCCACGCTTCAAAAACGTGGCGAAAAGGGTCAACAGCCACGCTTTTGGAAGGGTAGCAGTTGGTTGGAATGGCCACGCTTCAAAAGCGTGGCCATAGAGGAAAAGAGGGACTCTTTTGACACGCTTTAAAGCGTGGCCAAAAGGTTTTTGAAAAATAAAACCCTTAGTTATAACCCCAAAGCAAGCTTCGATCTGAAAACCCTTTTGGCACTCTCTCACTCTCAGCTTTTACCAAGTTACCATCGTCACTCAACTCTCAACTCCATGGCAACCCTGGTCGCTCAGATCCCCGCCGTCACCAGCACCATCCTTGCTGAGCCATTAGCCTCTCCTCCGCCTCGTCTCCTCCTCGTCACTAGCGTCGTCCTCGTTAACCTCGTCACTAGCGTCGTCCTCCTCGCCGATCTCCTCTGCATCGTCACCAGTGTCGTCTTCTCTGCTCTCCTTCCTTGTGGTTTCACCTTACTTTTGTCATCGCCTTCCTGCTCTGGCCATCTTCCTACTCTGGCCACCATGCCCTAACTCTTAACATTGCGCTGGCCACCGTCTTCTTTGTCATCCCCTCCACAGTGCCTCCGCCTCGCATCTGCTACATCCCTCGTTTGTGTTTGCCTCGCCATTTCTGCTTTACTCGATTTTCCCTACTGGTGCGTTCGTCTCTGCCATTCCCTGCCTCGCCGTTTTTGCTTCGCTCGATTCTCTGCTGAGAGGAATCGATAGATTGCTCCCAGGATTTCTTTGAGGTTTGTACATGTTACTTTACTCTATTCAGTTTCTCGTTTACACTTTCTCGCGAATTGGGATGGATTACTGTTTATGACGAATTTGATGCTTCGGATTAGGTTTGGAGTATTTAACTAATTTTAGGGTCACATTAAACTTGTAATGTGTACTAAGAAAAATAGAAAATAGACTTTTCATATTGAATAACTTTTTAGTATGCTAATTCAACATATGAATGGGATAGATAATACTCATAGAAATTATTTATTGATTGATTTTTGGTGATGTTTTTCAGGTATAGAGAGGAAAATTGGAGCATTACAATTGGAAGTATGTGAAGCAGTTATTCATTGATCACTGATTATTTTCTTGTTGAACTTTGGGATTATCTCTAATATTTTTCTTTCTTACTGTTTTTAGGAAAGGAAGCTTCTTGCTGAGATAAAGATAACTGCTAAGACGGGAAATGAGGTATGATCCACGTTTTCTCATAGGTTTCTTATGCATAATTACTTGAGAAGCTGTCACGTTGATCTGAATGTGTTCGAATAAGCTTACTTTCGGTTCGAAACATCTTATATATTGAAAGAGCCTTCTGTCAAAAGTTTTGAAAGTATTAAAAACTGTTATTTCTCTCTAGTCTCTAGATAATCTATTGTGCCAAACATGCTAATATATTCTTCTTTTCCTGTGCAATATTCAGGCTGCAACTAAAGTTCTTGCTCGACAGTTAGCAAGGCTTAGGCAGCAGATTGCTAACCTTCAAGGTAGTCGAGCTCAGATGAGAGGCATAGCAACTCACACACAGGTAGATTGTTGATGTCTTTGTTTCTTTTTCGGATGGTTGTTTATGTAGGTAGAGATGTTTATCAGTTTAATGCTCTTTGGTGTGGTTAGAATTTTGATTCAGGCTATGCATGCCCATTCTTCTGTTGCTGCTAGTATGCAAGGAGCTAGTAAGGCAATGACAGCTATGAATAAGGTAGCACCTTCAATTTTATATATTTAAGTGTTTCTTATCCTTATATAACATATATTTGTTCCTTTTTCTTTTTCTTTTCTGGATTGGACCATGATATTGATATCAGCAATCTGTTTGGTTTTACTCAGAGTAAAGGATGGTAAGGTTAAATTAAATATTTGTTAGTTTATAAAGAACAAGCATTCAGAATAGGGTACCTGCTACCTAATGGATTATTTTCATATTGTATGTGTACAATTTTATAGTAGTAACATGGCAATTAAATAAGAGAAATATAGATTGGAGGGAACCCTATAGTCTATAGGCAACTCTTACCACTACTACTATATGTATTATGTTTTCTCATTTAATTTCAACTTCTCTTTTTGTATTTAGCACTTATTGTAATGAAGAGACCTAGTAGATCTAGAAATTATGCTATGTTTAACTGTATATAGCATGCTGATAACTCTGATTCCAAACTTCTACTGTGGAGATCTAAGATCTGGTTGAACTTGACTGATTTTATTTAATGTGCATAGCTTGTGTGTTTATTTTTTGTTTTTCTTGTTGTCTTGACTGTTCACCGGCCTTATTGTCTGATCTAATTTTTCTTCTAATCTGGTTGCTGGACGGCCTTTTGTTTGATAGAGTATTATATTATGGTGTAGCTCATATTTTTCTTGGCCCCTATTTTTCTTTGAAAACTGTAGCTCATATGTAATTTATGGTGTAGTTTGTGTAATACTGCACTCTATTGTTTCCATGCTCTCACCAATAATTGATTGATCATGCATGAACTTAAAATAGCTCAAACTAAAAAATGAAATATGCATGCTGGATACAATTGTTTAATATTTTTAAAAGAGTCAATCAGGCAATGGTGCTCATCATCATCAATTTTTCCCTTCCCTTCCCCAGCGCCACCACTAGGCCGCCACCGTGTTGCTCCGGCCATTCACTCATCATCATCAATCTTTTTCTTCCCTTCCCCTGTTCCAATTCCCTACTTCTCAGGTTCCCCTTTCATCTCATTTGATTTTATTTCTGTTTGATTAATCTGGTTTAGCTCATTCTGTTTAGCTTGTTTAGTTCAACTAATTTAGTTTAGTTGAATTAGGTGGTTAATTAGAGAATCTGGACTGGTTAGTGGATGTAGGTTTTGTTTTGTTTACTGCTGCTGTTCGGAATGAATTTGTCTTTTCTCTGAATGTTGCCCTGGATGAACTTGTTTATTGTGCTATTTTGGTGTTGAATTCTGGACTTGTGATTGCTGTTTATTGTATTTTTGTTCATTGTCCAAAATAGATGCTATGAAAGTGTTACTATTTCATTAATTTTTCTTGGTTTGTTGTTGCTGAGTGCTGCTTTGCTTGTTGCTTGGTCCATATTATATGAACTGCAATGATTTTAGTTTGTGGAACTGGTTAAGTCATATGAATTCTATTTGCTGCTTGCTTGAACCTGGGAAACATGCTATTTACTGCTGCTGTTTAATAAGTGTTGCTACTTCGTGCCATGTGTTAGCAACTCGTTTCCTCGTTGTGATTCTTTGTGCTTATTATGCATTCATGCTCATTACATCCTTAATCATTGGCTGCTGCTGATTTCTCAATTTGCATTTCCTCTTCTGCTCACTTCCTATGCATGCATATATGATGTTGATGAATTTAATTATTAAAGCATTCATATGAAATTTGATTTGATTGATTGAGTTTAGGAAATAGCCAATTTGCTGCTGAAATGCTGCTAGATTTTGGTAGTGATTTTTTTTCCTTTGTTATAGCTAGGTTTTTATGATAAGTGACTATATTATTCAGAATTGGTAATTTCAATTATTTTACCGTATTTGATTCCTGTGCGTATTTTTGCTTGTCGTTTACACGAATTTTTTGATGTATTATTTGATCGAAAATAGAAAATTATGCTAGAAACTAATTAACAAAGTAATGTTATTATGCATTACAAGCTCAACCAGTGAATGTTCCAACTAGTTTTTCTTGAACTGAGCCTGTCATAGTAGCCATTCTCTCAAACTCTCCTTATTTTCTTGAACTGAGCCTATCATAGTAGCCAATTTTCTCATGGCAATGAATTTGAGTAGTATCTTGATAAAGTATGTAATCAGGGGGAAAACAATGGAATTTATTCTTTTATGCCCCACCCCACCCTACTCCATTAATATAGTATCTTATATTTGGATGGATAACAAGCTGTTTGTGGCTCTGATGTGGTGTTGTAACAAGTGAGGACATTTCTTAATACATCTTTCGTTTGTTTCTTGTTAGACTTCCATGATACATGGGCCTTATTGGATGCTCGAGTGAAAGATGCTTTTGATCTAAAGAAAACCATTCAAGAGGTAATTCTGATTCTGTCCGTCGAGTTTTAGAACCTTCTCGTATTTATATGACAAGTATACCTAATTTCTGCTTAAATTGTTTCCTGACATTTGATCTCTACCTACTTGCATTGCATCCTACATTACTAATTGGTTAGATTCCTTTCTCCCTTTTGCATGGTAATTCAATGGTTCCTTTTACCTTTTTTTTGTTTCTTTTTTGCAAAAGGAAAAAAAGCACTGAGCTTGCTTGCCAATAGGGTTATTCCTTGTTTCTTCATTGTTATGTCTTTGGTTGGTGATTGTCAGCATTTTTATTATTATGTTCTGTGAAAAGGAAATGAAATCATTTTGTTGATGTTGGTGTCATTTTTTCAGCTCCACCAAATATTGCTGGGAATCATTCTGAAAGAGGGATATTGAGCTCGGTTATGTACTTGTTGGGCACAAGGTTGTAAGAAAAAGATAAAATACAGAAAATAAGGGACCCTGACGTGATCTTGAGACCACAGACCTGCTATTAATTTTGCATTCCTTTTGTAATTATACATGTATTTTGCTTAGTTAGTGAATTTCGGCTGGATAGGAGGTTGAAGGGTTTTTTGTTACTGAAAAAACCTGGAAAGTTTTGTATGAGGATTAATGTATAAAACAATTATACCAAAAAATGTCACTAATTACTGTTTGATTTGTCTTGTAATAAAAATTGCATACTATATTTATAGGTTTGGTAATAAAAAAGGATTGAAAAAAGGATTTTTTTTTTTTGAATTTGACAAGGCTATCGCCACGCTTTTAAAGCGTGGCCGTATCTCTTGCTATCGCCACGCTTTTAAAACGTGTCCGTATCTCTCTATATTGCCACGCTTTAAAAGCGTGGCCGTATCTCTCGCTATCGTCACACTTTAAAAGCGTGGCCTATCTCTTTATAGCCACGCTTTTTAAGCGGGGCAATCTGTAAAAGCGTGACAAAAAAAGGCGTGGCGATAGGTTACCAAAAGCGTGGTGATAGAGCAACCACCACCCTTTCAGAGGTCACCCTTTCAAAAGTGTGGCGGTAGCTCAAAAAGCGTGGCGAAAAGCTATCGCCACGCTTTTTCAGCTTTTCGCCACGCTTTAAAAGCGTGGCAATAGAGCTATTTTCTTGTAATGGTATGAGAAAAATGCTTGTATGTGGAGAACAAATTTCTCATCAATACTATAGAAGGGCTGTAAAATACACCCAAAATACACTATATTAAAACAAGCATAAACTATATAATGCAAATAGAACTATAAAACCATCATAAAAAATAACAAAAATCAGATTCATGAATCATCATTAAACAGAAACTAAACACAATTCAACTAAAAGAATAAGACAATTCACCCTCAGTGAGATGAAAAATCATAAACTGTAAATACACCCAAACTTTCCTAAAATACACCCAAATATTCCTGATTTACACCCGAACGTCTGATATAAAATGCAGAAAATTCATCAGAACTAGTACATTAGATTCAATTCAAACAAGGAATAATAAACAAAAAATTTCACAGACAAGGTTCACACATTATTCAACTACACAATTATAAACTACTAACTGGATTCAAATTCAAATTCAATTATTAACTGGAATTAAACCACACCTTAGGAACTTCATTGAATTCAAATTCAAAATCCACTTCGCTCTGGTTCAGCTGATAATCTAAAGTTGAATAATCCATTATCTTCAAAACGATTTCAGAGCTTAATTTAAGAAACAATGGAAAATGAGAAAACGAAAAAATAGAACAGAGAGAGAAACTTACGTAAACGGCAAAGGAGAAGGGAGAGAGAAACGCACGAAAGAGATCGAAGAGAGAAGACAAGAAGCGCAGAATGAATTCAAAAATGGAAACAAAATCATTTCGAAAAAGAAAGTTATATATTTGCGCGTTGATTGATTGAAAAATCTGTTAAGGAGGCGCGTGTAACATACGTGCCATAAGAGGAGCGTTTTAAGGATTAGGAATTTTCAGGACTTGTATGACTTGTAAGCGTTAATCGCTTGTATGCAAAGATTAATCCTATGCTATTTTAAATTAAATGATTTATATAATGGTGATCTCATTTATTGTTATAAATGCTAAATTGAATAAGTCATAATTACTTTTGATTTGGAATTAAATGAGAATAAAACCAGATATTATCTTTTGTTCTTTAGATAATTATCTTTTGGATTTTAGATATATTATCTTTTGAACTTTAGATACTATTTTATTTGGATTTTAGGGTTTAATGGGTGCCATGCTCAAATATAAATAGTACCTTCAGGATTTCGGTCTTCAATATACCAAAGCCGCCTTTGTTGCTCTTTCCTCGTCAAAAGAGTTACAATTCAGTCGCCTAGGAATATAGAAGGTTTTGGTTGAGGAAGATCGAAAGAACCACAAGATCCAAATCCTTCCATCAATTTCTGACTTTTATGAGTAAAAGTACGCTTCCGTATTATGATATATTTTTGGTGATTCAATATAGATGATCTGAATTAATAAAATAATTTATTCTAACAAGTGGTATCAGAGCCATCCATAATTGAATCATTGAAAATATTAAAATTTTTTTATTTCACTGGATGAAATATGTTTGCGTTGTTACTCTCTGGTTGGACTTTGGATCGAATTTAATTTTATGGATCCGGTGAATTTATTATTTGTTTTAATGAGCATACAGACTTTATATATTAATTTATTTGATCATCCAGTAATATATTTTGTACATGTGAATGTATTGCATTCTTGACACATGATCAAGCAATATATATGTGTATTGTCGCTCATCGCCATTCATATAAGTTGTTGCTTATAACGCATTTGGTTTTAAAATATATATACGCATTACCGTATCTAATTTTTAATTTGATATATTAATAATTGATTTATTCTGAAATATTAATATGGAGTATTATTATGATTGTTTCAGATTTAATTATGTGTGTCATTAATTTGGTATAAAGTTAATTAATTATTCTTTTGGGATATAAGGATTATTATGTATATATAACTTATGCGAATATTAATCTATCCAAAAGAAGATTTATATTTGGCCAAATTATGTGTACACATTAATAATATTTGAGTAATAGAAAATAATGTTATTATTTAATTGTTACATAAGGAAACTAGTAACAATTTAGATTATTATACCACCTATTTTGTAAAGATTTGATTTTGGAATAAATTGATTGAACATTATGCTACTAAAGTAGCCTCTTTTGTGAAAATTGATTTATTTAAAACATAAGGAATATGGTGATATATAATTCATGCGAATATTGGTCAGCCCAAAGGAAGGTCTATATTTGGCCGAATTATATACACATATTGATGGTAAATACATGTTTGGGTAACTAATTAAGAATAAAGTAATACTTATTATTTATGCGGACAATAATCGGCCCAAAGGAAGTTTATTGTTTGGCCAAATAATAAGCATTGCATACTTTTGTTTACTTTCTATTAATTATGCGGTCAATAATCGGTCCAAAGGAAGGTTATTGTTTGGCCAATTAACAGAAAATATATGCAGTAATAAATAGGTTGCGAAGTTTAAGTTTCCATGTGCGCATTAAGTCGGTCCAAAGAAAGGCTTAATGTGTGACAGAAATTTTGACAATATTTGATTACTGCAATGAGAGTATCATTTACAGTTAATTTTCTATCCAAAGATTAAAAATTAATATTATTCTAGATATCTCAATATAAATTTTTTTCCCATTATTTAACTAATTTTTACTACATGTTCTTTTTGTTCTAATCCAGAAACTATGGCTTCAGCTACCAATGTTTCTACACAAATTAACAGTATTCCTATGCTGAATGGTTCAAACTTTAAGGTTTGGAAACATACCGTGGAGATTGTCCTCGATTGTATGGATCTGGATATAGCTCTTCGAGAGGAAAAACCCACTTCCACTCTGAAAAATCTCAATGAGGTTAAAATAGAGAACTGGGAGAGATCCAATCGAATGAGCATTATGATCATGAAACGCTCAATTCCTGAGGCGTTTTGGGACTCAATTATTGAGGATAAAGATGCCAAACAGTTCCTGAAAGATGTTGAAAAATCTTTTACTAAGAATGAAAAGGCAAAGGCAAGTAGTCTTTTGAGCAAACTTGTCTCCATGAGGTATAAAGGTAAAGGAAACATAAGGGAGTACATTATGGAAATGTCTTTTCTTGCTTCAAAATTGAAAGCATTAAAGTTAGAGTTGTTTTAAGATTTACTCGTGCATTTCATTTTGATCTCCCTTCCTGCACACTTTGGACAATTCAAAGTGAGTTATAATACTCTGAAGGACACTTGGTCCTTAAATGAGCTTATATCTCACTGTGTGCAAGAAGAAGAGAGGCTACAGCAAGATAAGACTGAAAATGCTCACATGGCTTCATCTTCTCAGTATAAAAGAAAGCGTGATACTACTGCGGATGTGCCTTCTCAGCAGAAAAAGGCTAAGAAACAGGATCAAGTTTCAACCTGTTTCTTCTGTAAGAAGGTGGGACATATGAAGAAGGATTGTACCAAATATGCCACCTGGCGTGTAAAGAAGGGTATAATTCTTACTTTCGTTTGTTCTGAGGCTAGTTTAAGTTATGCACCTGTTGATACTTGGTGGGTAGATTCTGCTACTACTACTCATGTGAGTGTTACTATGCAGGGTTGCTTGTGGAGTCGACCGCCAAGTGATGCTGAAAGATACATCTATGTGGCAGAAGGCAAAATAGTTGTAGTCGAAGCTATAGGAACCTTTAGAATATGTTCCACGAGTGGATTTTACTTGGATTTATTAGAGACATTGTATGTACCATCATTTAGACGGAATTTAATTTCTGTTTCTTGTTTGGACAAACCAGGTTATTTTGTTCGTTCGGAAATAATAAAGTTAGTCTTTTTTATAATTCAAATAATATTTACTCTGGTCATTTGGTAGATAATCTATATAGGCTTGATTTGAATTCCTATAATAATGAAATACTGCAAACAGGTACAAAACAAAAAACTAAATGAGAATCCGACATCATTATGGCACAAACGCCTAGGTCACATCTCTAAACAGAGAATTCAGAGGCTCATGTCGGATGGAATTCTTGGACCCTTAAATTTGGCGGACTTTGAAGTCTGCATTGAGTGCATAAAGGGAAAAATGACAAATGAAAGGAAATTAGGTGCCGAGAGAGCTAAAGATGTCTTAGAACTAATACATACCGATATATGCGGCCCATTCCCTACTGTTTCTTGGAATGGACAACGGTATTTTATTACGTTCATAGATGATTACTCTCGTTACGGGTATCTATATTTAATCCATGAAAAGTCACAAGCCTTGGATGTTTTCAAGTCTTTCAAAATTAAAGTTGAACTTCAACTTGGAAAGAAAATTAAAGCTGTCAAATCTGATCGTGGTGATGAATACTGTGGAAGATATGACAGTTCAGGTGAGCAACGTCCCGGGCCTTTTGCTCTTTTCCTAGAGGAGTGTGGTATTGTTCCACAATACACCATGCCAGGCAAACCTAGCATGAATGGTGTTGCAGAACGAAGGAACCAAACTCTTAAAAACATGCTGAGAAGTATGATTAGTCATTCTTCCTTGCCTGAATCACTCTGGGAAGAAGCCTTAAAGACCGCAGTGTACATCCTTAATAAGGTGCCAAGCAAAGCAGTTAACAAAACCCCATATAAAATTTGGACTGAAAAAAGGCCCAGTATAAAGCATCTGCATATTTGGGGATGTTCAGCTGAGGTGTGACCTTATAGGCCGCATGAAAGAAAATTGGATTCAAGGACAATTAGTTGCTACTTTGTTGGTTATGCTGAGCGTTCACGGGGGTACAAGTTTTACAATCCTGCATAAAGGTCTATTTTTGAAATGGAAAATGCGAGATTTCTTGAGGATGTTGAGTTTGGGGGAAGAAAATATTAAGAATGTTGCTTTTGATGAGGATTCTGTAACTGACAATGATCAGGTCCTTGTGCCTATTATCGTTGAAGATACAGTTATAGTACAAGAGCACAATGAGAATCCTACTGTAGATTCAGTTACAGTACAGGAGAACAATGAGAATATTGTTGTTACTCAAAATACTGTTATAGCATAGAAAAATAATGATAATCCTCCTCAATCCCAACCCATACAGCAAGCTCAACAACCTCAAAAAGTGTCATTAAGGAGATCCGACAGAGAAAGGAAAAAATTCATCTATGATCTCAAACAAGCTTCCCGTCAACGGTATCACAAGTTTAAGGCATTATCTCATATGGTTTTGAGGTAAATATTATAGATGAATGTGTATACCGCAAATTCAGTGGGAGTAAATACATTTTTTTGGTCTTATATATATTGATGACATTCTCCTTGCCAGTAACGATATAGGTTTATTGCATGAAATTAAGAAATTTCTATCGAACAAATTCGAAATGAAAGATTTTGGTGATGCTTCTTTTGTATTAGGAATCAATATACTAAGAGATCGCTCTCAAGGTATTCTTGGATTATCACAAAAGAACTATATCAAAAAGATTTTAAGTAGATATGTCATGAAAAGTTGTAGACCAATAGACACACCTGTAACTAAAGAAGACAAGTTCAGTCTCAAGCAATTCCCCAAAAATGATCTTGATAGGACAACAATGCATGATAACCCTTATGCATCAGCACTAGGGAGCGTAATGTATACTTAAGTATGCAAACCCCCTGATATATCATTCTTAGTGGGAGTGTTGGGTAGATACTTGAGCAATCCTAGCATGGATCATTGGATAGTTGTCAAACGCGTAATGCATGCGTTATCTAAAGAGAACAAAGAATTACATGCTTACTTATCGGAGATAAAAAAATTTGGAGATCATTAGGTTTTCTGATTCCGATTTCATGGCATATGGTTGCGAAACTTTGTCATTGAACTTTATATAGTAAATGACATTGAAAGACCATTAAAGATATTTTGTGACAATAAGTCAGTAGTATTATACTCCAACAACAATAAGAGCTTGACAAAATTGAAGCATATAGGCATCAAGTTCTTAGTGCGAGTTTATTTTATGCTATATATTCTATGACAGATAATTAAATTATTTTTCTGCAGAATTAAGTTGATGGTTTATTTCATGTTATGTGAAATGTTCATTTTGCAACATTTTTTTTATGTTTGATCTCAATAAAGTTTTAAAGTTGGAGCAGCTGGAAATAGACATGCATGAAATCACTTGGCATGTAATTTCCATATTACTTATCCAAATTTGATCTATGTCGTTAAGTATGTTAGGATGGTGATTGTCGTGATTTAGTCACGATATTAATGTGATAAAAGCTGCGGTGATTCCATATCTAATATATGAGATTGACTAGATTGTTAAAGTAATAAGGGAAATAGCATTCAAATGCGCGCATAAAGTTTATAAGATGTGATTATGTCAAGAAAGAATATATGTATAGCCCAAGTGGGAGATTGTTAGGAAGTTATTTAATTTTCTAATTTTCTTGTGGGCAATACATATATTAATTATAATCACAAATTATCCTATTTCAAATTAAATGACTTATATAATGGTGATCTCATTTATTGTTATAAATGCTAAATTGAATAAATCATAATTATTTTTGATTTGGAATTAAATGAGAATAAAACCATATATTATCTTATGTTCTTTAGATAATTATCTTTTGGATATTAGATATATTATCTTTTGAACTTTAGATACTATTTTATTTGGGTTTTATGGTTTAATGGATGTCATGATCAAATATAAATAGTGCCTTCAAGATTTCGGTCCCCAATATACTAAAGCCGCATTTGTTGCTCTTTTCCATCAACAATTCAACCGCCTAGGAATATAGGGTTTTCACAAGATCCAAATCTTTCCATCAATTTCTGATTTTTATGAGTAACTATTCATCCCTATTATATATAATAAACAATTATTGTAATAATTATATTCAACCCTATAAATCCTATATATATATATATATAGTAATAAATTTTAGCTTGGGATGATTTTTGTTATCATTACTGTCCTCATTATTTATCGATTACCATTCAGTTCTTCGGTTGTATGTTCTATATTTTGAGTGTTTCTTATTTTTTGGGTGTAATAACAAGTCTGATCTTATTTATATATCTTCGTTTGGTAACAAACTTTAGGTTGATAACTTGATATTATTGTTGATATTATTACTGTCCTGATTTTTGTTTCATTATTTTTTTTTCTTGGAACTCAAGTTGTCACTTGAGTTTGAGGGGGATGTTAGAATATAATTAAGATCAATTAGTTTTATTTAGTATATCTGAATATTTATTATAGGAGATTACGTCTTTATTATTACGATTCTCTTAGTATCTATAAATACCCTTTTATATTGTATCATTTCAGGCAACTTGAATAGACAACTTGAATACACTCAATAATACATAAATTCATTCTCCAGTCTAGTCTCTTGTTTCTAACATTCAGTTCTAGGTTTTCTGTTCTTTGTTTGGGTACCTTCGATTACCAATCCACTTGAATTTAATAGTTTGAAGTTTTCTTGAGAGAATCAAATCTTGAAGGATTTATTATAGATAGGTGCTGCCCGTTGAAAACCGTTGTCAGCATCTTTGATAGAAATTAATGGATTGGTGTTCGAAATTATTTGGTTTCTCCATTGTTGTGCGATACATTAAGGAGTGACCCATTCCACTTGAATTTAATATTTTGAAGTTTCCTTGGGAGAAGCAAATGTTGAAGGATTTATTATAGAGAGATGCTACCCGTTTAAAACCGTTGTTAGCATCTTTGATAGAAATCAATGGATTGGTGTTTGAAATTTTTTGGTTCAATTTATTTGGTTTCTCCTCTGTTCTACGATACATTAAGAATTGACTTAGCATAGTGGTAACCGATTAACGTTGGTACAACTGTTTTTGGATTTTTTGAAATTGTATTATAAAATTTGTGTCCCTTATGAAGTTACACAGAATACATCATGTTCGATTTTCTTCGTTCATTGGATCATTTCAATTTCCTTAAATATTGATCAATGTCCCGAATAACAACTGGGATTTTATTTGATTATGAAATTCAGACTGCTCTTTTTTTGTCCTTCTTTTAAGGATTTTATCATTGTTGTTGCCGATGGGAGTAGGGCTCCTAGACTTGGGATGTTGGAGTCCACGGAACTAGTGTTTTCCTGGATGTTGAACATTTTCCTTTTTTTATCTTTTCTTTCAAGCTTTTCAAATTATCACGTAATTGACAGCCATAAGGTGTCTATGTTAAAATATTCAATTTTCTGTTTTAAATGTTCCCACAGAAAAACCTTAAAAAAGTGTTATTTTCTCTCTCCTGAACACTGTACCTCTTAACTTGAAGATATATTATTGGTTCAATATATGAGTTTTAATGGTATGTATAGTGTGTAATTTTTTTCCTGATCCTGCTGTGTTTTAGGTCGTTGCTGTTATTTTTTTGTTTCCTTGGTCTTTGTTTGGTTAGGATTTTTGGTCGCATTAGGGTCTGTTATTGGGCTATAATCTTCTTGATATTTGTTTGGTGACCTTTGATTGCGAATCCATTTGATTTTAAAACTTGAATTTTCATTAGAGAGGTGGATCTTGGAAGACATATTATAGATATATACCATCTATTTTAAACTATTGTTGTTATCTTTGATAAAAATCTAGAGATTGCTGGTTAAATTTTTTTTGGTGTGATTATCATTACCATTGTCCGGGACTTGGATATCTTGGGTTTGATGGAACCGGCATCTCCATTAGGATGGTTGATCTGTACGTTTTTTTTTAGTTTTTTTTTCTTGATCTTCGATTGTGGATCTTTTTTCAGCTTCATTGAGCTCTGTTGTTCAGGTGTAAGTTTCTTGATATTTGTTTGCGAATCTTTGATTACTAGGTGTACTTCAGTTGCTTCGTCCGCTTCATCACCATCGCCGTGTTGTCGGCATAACCGCTGGCCTGTATTATGTCCCTTTCTGTGTATGTGTTTGTGTTCGTTCAAACTGTGGATACAACATGCTTTGAAAGCTAATAACGAGTTGCATATGTTTTTTGAGATGACGTGCTTTAGTCAGTGCAAAACATTTATCTTCAAATGTCCTCTGTAAACTAAATTATCCACTGATGTTTTGTAAGCGCTTGATAAAAGTTGGTTTCAGTTAATGCGAGTTGCATGTGTTTTTTTAGATTGTGTGCATGAGTTTGTTCAAAATAATGAAACATTTGGCTTCGAACTGTAAACTAAGTTATCCATTGATGTTTTGTAATCGCTTCATAAAAGTTGGTTTAGGTAAAATTTTCATTATCGTTCAGTTATTCCGTTGTATGTTCTATATTTTTTAGTATGTTGCTTATTTTTTGGATTTTATTAAAAACTATGATTATATATATAGTAATAAGTTTTAGCTTGGTATGATTTTTGTTATCATTATTGTCTTCATTGTTTATCGATTATCATTCAGTTCTTTGGTTGTATGTTCTATATTTTGTGTGTTTCTTATTTTTTGGGTGTGATAACAAGTCTGATCTTATTTATATATCTTCGTTTGGTAACAAACTTTAGGCTGATATTATTGTTGGTATTATTACTGTCCTAATTTTTGTTTCATTATTTTTTTTTCCTGGAACTCAAGTTGTCACTTGAGTTTGAGGGGGATGTTAGAATATAATTAGGATCAAATAGTTTTATTTAGTATATCTGAATATTTATTATAGGAGATTACGTCTTTATTATTACGATTCTCTTAGTGTCTTTAAATACCCTTTTATATTGTATCATTTCAGATAACTTGAATAGACATCTTGAATACACTCAATAATACACAAATCCCTTCTCCAGTCTAGTCTCTTGTTTCTAACATTCAGTTCTAGGTTTTCTGTTCTTTGTTTGGGTACCTTCGATTACCAATCCACTTGAATTTAATAGTTTGAAGTTTTCTTGAGAGAATCAAATCTTGAAGGATTTATTATAGATAGGTGCTGCCCGTTGAAAACCGTTGTCAGCATCTTTGATAGAAATTAATGGATTGGTGTTCGAAATTATTTGGTTTCTCCATTGTTGTGCGATACATTAAGGAGTGACCCATTCCACTTGAATTTAATATTTTGAAGTTTCCTTGGGAGAAGCAAATGTTGAAGGATTTATTATAGAGAGATGCTGCCCGTTAAAAACCGTTGTTAGCATATTTGATAGAAATCAATGGATTGGTGTTTAAAATTTTTTGGTTCAATTTATTTGGTTTCTCCTATGTTCTACGATACATTAAGAATTGACTTAGCATAGTGGTAACCGATTAACATTGATACAACTGCTTTTTGGATTTTTTGAAATTGTATTATAAAATAAGTGTCCCTTATGAAGTTACACTGAATATATCATGTTCGATTTTCTTCGTTCATTGGATCATTTCAATTTCCTTAAATATTGATCAATGTCCCGAATAACAACTGAGATTTTATTTGATTATGAAATTCAGACTGCTCTTTTTTTGTCCTTCTTTTAAGAAATTTATCATTCTTATTATCGATGGGAGTAGGGCTCCTAGACTTGGGATGTTGGAGTCCACGGAACTGGTGTTTTCCTGGATGTTGAACATTTTCCTTTTTTTATCTTTTCTTTCAAGCTTTTTAAATTATCACGTAATTGACAACCATAAGGTGTCTATGTTAAAATATTTAATTTTCTGTTTTAAATGTTCCCACAGAAAAACCCTTAAAAAAGTGTTATTTTCTCTCTCCTGCACACTGTACCTCTTAACTTGAAGATATATTGTTGGTTCAATATATGAGTTTTAATGGCATGTATAGTGTGTAATTTTTTTCCTAATTCTGCTGTGTTTTAGGTCGTTGCTGTTATTTTTTTGTTTCCTTGGTCTTTGTTTGGTTAGGATTTTTGGTCGCATCAGGGTCTGTTATTGGGCTATAATCTTCTTGATATTTGTTTGGTGACCTCTGATTGCGAATCCATTTGATTTTAAAACTTGAATTTTCATTAGAAAGGCGGATCTTGGAAGACATATTATAGATAGATACCATCTATTTTAAACTGTTGTTGATATCTTTGATAAAAATCTAGAGATTGCTGGTTAAATTTTTTTTGGTATGATTATCATTACCATTATTCGGGACTTGGATATCTTGGGTTTGATGGAACCGGCATCTCAATTAGGATGGTTGATCTGTACATTTTTTTTTGGATTTTTTCTTCTTGATCTTCGATTGTGGATCTTTTTTCAGCTTCATTAAGCTCTGTTGTTCAGGTCTAAATTTCTTGATATTTGTTTGCGAATCTTTGATTACTAGGTGTACTTCAGTTTCTTCGTCCGCTTCATCACCATCGCCGTGTTGTCGGCATAACCGCTGGCCCGTACTATGTCCCTTTCTGTGTTTGTGTTTGTGTTCATTCAAACTGTGGATACAACATGCTTTGAAAGCTAATAACGAGTTGCATATGTTTTTTGAGATGACGTGCTTTAGTCAGTCCAAAACATTTATCTTCAAATGTCCTCTGTCAACTAAATTATCCATTGATGTTTTGTAAGCGCTTGATAAATGTTGGTTTCAGTTAATGCGAGTTGCATGTTTTTTTTTAGATTGTGTGCATGAGTTTGTTCAAAACAATGAAACATTTGGCTTCGAACTGTAAACTAAGTTATCCATTGATGTTTTGTAATCGCTTCATAAAAGTTAGTTTAGGTAAAATTTTCATTATCGTTCAGTTATTCCGTTGTATGTTATATATATATATATATAGTAATAAATTTTAGCCTGGTATGATTTTTGTTATCATTACTGTCCTCATTGTTTATCGATTACCATTCAGTTCTTCGGTTGTATGTTCTATATTTTGAGTGTTTCTTATTTTTTGGATGTGATAACAAGTTCGATCTTATTTATATATCTTTGTTTAGAAACAAACTTTAGGTTGATTTTATTGTTGGTATTATTACTGTCCTGATTTTTTTTTCATTATTTCTTTTCTTGGAACTCAAGTTGTCACTTGAACTTGAGGGGGATGTTAGAATATAATTAGGATCAATTAGTTTTATTTAGTATATCTGAATATTTATTATAGGAGATTACGTCTTTATTATTACAATTCTCTTAGTATCTATAAATACCCTTTTATATTGTATCATTTCAGACAACTTGAATAGACAACTTGAATACACTCAATAATACACAAATCCCTTCTCCAATCTAGTCTCTTGTTTCTAACATTCAGTTCTAGGTTTTCTGTTCTTTGTTTGGGTACCTTCGATTACCAATCCACTTGAATTTAATAGTTTGAAGTTTTCTTGAGAGAATCAAATCTTGAAGGATTTATTATAGATAGGTGCTGCCCGTTGAAAACCATTGTCAACATCTTTGATAGAAATTAATGGATTGGTGTTCGAAATTATTTGGTTTCTCCATTGTTGTGCGATACATTAAGGAGTGACTCATTCCACTTGAATTTAATATTTTGAAGTTTCCTTGGGAGAAGCAAATGTTGAAGGATTTATTATAGAGAGATGCTGCCCGTTGAAAACCGTTGTTAGCATCTTTGATAGAAATCAATGGATTGGTGTTTAAAATTTTTTGGTTCAATTTATTTGGTTTCTCCTCTGTTCTACGATACATTAAGAATTGACTTAGCATAATGGTAACCGATTAACATTGATACAACTGTTTTTTGGATTTTTTGAAATTGTATTATAAAATCTGTGTCCCTTATGAAGTTACACTGAATATATCATGTTCGATTTTCTTCGTTCATTGGATCATTTCAATTTCCTTAAATATTGATCAATATCCCGAATAACAACTGAGAATTTATTTGATTATAAATTCAGACTGCTCTTTTTTTTCCTTCTTTTAAGGATTTTATCATTGTTGTTGTCGATGGGAGTAGGGCTCCTACACTTGGGATGTTGGAGTCCACGGAATTGGTGTTTTCCTGTATGTTGAACATTTTCCTTTTTTTTTATCTTTTCTTTCAAGCTTTTCAAATTATCACGTAATTGACAACCATAAGGTGTCTATGTTAAAATATTCAATTTTCTGTTTTAAATGTTCCCACAGAAAAACCTTTAAAAAGTATTATTTTCTCTCTCCTGCACACTGTACCTCTTAACATGAAGATATATTGTTGGTTCAATATATGAGTTTTAATGGCATGTATAGTGTGTAATTTTTTTCCTGATCCTGCTGTGTTTTAGGTCGTTGCTGTTATTTTTTTGTTTCCTTGGTCTTTGTTTGGTTAGGATTTTTGGTTGCATCAGGGTCTGTTATTGGGCTATAATCTTCTTGATATTTGTTTGGTGACCTCTGATTGCGAATCCATTTGATTTTAAAACTTGAATTTTCATTAGAGAGGCGGATCTTGGGAGACATATTATAGATAGATACCATATATTTTAAACTATTGTTGATATCTTTGATAAAAATCTAGAGATTGCTGGTTAAATTTTTTTGGTGTGATTATCATTACCATTATCCGGGACTTGGATATCTTGGGTTTAATGGAACCGACATCTCCATTAGGATGGCTGATCTGTACGTTTTTTTTGGGTTTTTTTTTCTTGATCTTCGATTGTGGATCTTTTTTCAGCTTCATTAAGCTCTGTTGTTCAGATGTAAGTTTCCTGATATTTGTTTGCGAATCTTTGATTACTAGGTGTACTTCAGTTGCTTCGTCCGCTTCATCACCATCGCCGTGTTGTCAGCATAACCGCTGGCCCGTACTATGTCCCTTTCAGTGTTTGTGTTTGTGTTTGTTCAAACTGTGGATACAACATGCTTTGAAAGCTAATAACGAGTTGCATATGTTTTTTGAGATGACGTGCTTTAGTCAGTGCAAAACATTTATCTTCAAATGTCCTCTGTAAACTAAATTATCCATTGATCTTTTGTAAACGCTTGATAAATGTTGGTTTCAGTTAATGCGAGTTGCATGTGTTTTTTTAGATTGTGTGCATGAGTTTGTTCAAAACAATGAAACATTTGGCTTCGAACTGTAAACTAAGTTATCCATTGATGTTTTGTAATCGCTTCATAAAAGTTGGTTTAGGTAAAATTTTCATTATCATTCAGTTATTCCGTTGTATGTTCTATATTTTTTAGTATGTTGCTTATTTTTTGGATTTTATTAAAAACTATGATTATATATATGTATAGTAACAAATTTTAGCTTGGTATGATTTTTGTTATCATTACTGTCCTCATTGTTTATCGATTATCATTCAGTTCTGTTGTTGTATGTTCTATATTTTTTGAGTGTTTCTTATTTTTTGGGTGTGATAACAAGTCTGATCTTATTTATATATCTTCGTTTGGTAACAAACTTTAGGTTGATATTATTGTTGGTATTATTATTGTTCTGATTTTTGTTTCATTATTTTTTTTTTCTTGGAACTCAAATTGTCACTTGAGCTTGACGGGGGATGTTAGAATATAATTAGGATCAAATAGTTTTATTTAGTATATCTGAATATTTATTATAGGAGATTACGTCTTTATTATTACGATTCTCTTAGTATCTATAAATACCCTTTTATATTGTATCATTTCAGACAACTTGAATAGACAACTTGAATACACTCAATAATACACAAATCCCTTCTCCAATTTAGTGTCTTGTTTCTAACATTTAGTTCTAGGTTTTCTGTTCTTTGTTTGGGTACCTTCGATTACCAGTCTACTTGAATTTAATAGTTTGAAGTATTCTTGAGAGAATCAAATCTTGAAGGATTTATTATAGATAGGTGCTGCCCGTTGAAAACCGTTGTTAACATCTTTGATAGAAATTAATGGATTGGTGTTCGAAATTATTTGGTTTCTCCATTGTTGTGCGACACATTAAGGAGTGACCCATTCCACTTGAATTTAATATTTTGAAGTTTCCTTGGGAGAAGCAAATGTTGAAGGATTTATTACAGAGAGATGCTGCCCGTTGAAAACCGTTGTTAGCATCTTTGATAGAAATCAATGGATTGGTGTTTAAAATTTTTTGGTTCAATTTATTTGGTTTCTCCTCTGTTCTACGATACATTAAGAATTGACTTAGCATAGTGGTAACTGATTAACATTGATACAACTGTTTTTTGGATTTTTTGAAATTGTATTATAAAATCTGTGTCCCTTATGAAGTTACACTGAATATATCATGTTCGATTTTCTTCGTTCATTGGATCATTTCAATTTCCTTAAATATTGATCAATGTCCCGAATAACAACTGAGATTTTATTTGATTATGAAATTCAGACTGCTCTTTTTTTGTCCTTCTTTTAAGGATTTTATCATTGTTATTGTCGATGGGAGTAGGGCTCCTAGCCTTGGGATGTTGGAGTCCACGGAACTGGTGTTTTTCTGGATGTTGAACATTTTTCTTTTTTTATCTTTTCTTTCAAGCTTTTCAAATTATCACATAATTGACAACCATAAGGTGTCTATGTTAAAATATTCAATTTTCTGTTTTAAATGTTCCCACAGAAAAACCTTAAAAAAATATTATTTTCTCTCTCCTGCACACTGTACCTCTTAACTTGAAGATATATTGTTGGTTCAATATATGACTTTTAATGGCATGTATAGTATGTAATTTTTTTCCTGATCCTGCTGTGTTTTAGGTCGTTGCTGTTATTTTTTTGTTTCCTTGGTCTTTGTCTGGTTAGGATTTTTGGTCGCATCAGGGTCTGTTATTGGGCTATAATCTTCTTGATATTTGTTTGGTGACCTCTGATTGCGAATCCATTTGATTTAAAAACTTGAATTTTCATAAGAGAGGCGGATCTTGGAAGACATATTATAGATAGATACCATCTATTTTAAACTATTGTTGTTATCTTTGATAAAAATCTAGAGATTGCTGGTTAAATTTTTTTTTGGTGTGATTATCATTACCATTGTCCGGGACTTGGATATCTTGGGTTTGATGGAACCGGTATCTCAATTAGGATGGTTGATCTGTACGTTTTTTTTGGGTTTTTTTTTCTTGATCTTCGATTGTGGATCTTTTTTCAGCTTTATTAAGCTCTGTTGTTCAGGTGTAAGTTTCCTGATATTTGTTTGTGAATCTTTGATTACAAGGTGTACTTTAGTTGCTTCGTTCGCTTCATCACCATCGTTGTGTTGTCGGCATAACCGCTGGCCCGTACTATGTCCCGTTCTGTGTTTGTGTTTGTGTTCGTTCAAACTATGGATACAACATGCTTTGAAAGCTAATAACGAGTTGCATATGTTTTTTGAGATGACGTGCTTTAGTCAGTGCAAAACATTTATCTTCAATTGTCCTCTGTAAACTAAATTATCCATTGATGTTTTGTAAGTGCTTGATAAATGTTGGTTTCAGTTAATGCGAGTTGCATGTGTTTTTTTAGATTGTGTGCATGAGTTTGTTCAAAACAATGAAACATTTGGCTTCGAACTGTAAACTAAGTTATCCATTGATGTTTTGTAATCGCTTCATAAAAGTTGGTTATTTTCATTATCGTTCAGCTATTCCGTTGTATGTTCTATATTTTTTAGTATGTTGCTTATTTTTTGGATTTTATTAAAATCTATGATTATATATATATATATATATATATATATATAGTAATAAATTTTAGCTTGGTATGATTTTTGTTATCATTACTGTCCTCATTGTTTATCGATTATCATTCAGTTCTTTGGTTGTATGTTCTATATTTTGAGTGTTTCTTTTTTTTTGGGTGTGATAACAAGTCTGATCTTATTTATATATCTTCGTTTGGTAACAAACTTTAGGTTGATATTATTGTTGGTATTATTACTGTCCTAATTTTTGTTTCATTATTTTTTTTCTTGGAACTCAGGTTGTCACTTGAGTTTGAGGGGGGATGTTAAAATATAATTAGGATCAAATAGTTTTATTTAGTATATCTGAATATTTATTATAGGAGATTACGTCTTTATTATTACGATTCTCTTAGTGTCTTTAAATACCCTTTTATATTGTATCATTTCAGATAACTTGAATAGACATCTTGAATACACTCAATAATACACAAATCCCTTCTCCAGTCTAGTCTCTTGTTTCTAACATTCAGTTCTAGGTTTTCTGTTCTTTGTTTGGGTACCTTCAATTACCAATCCACTTGAATTTAATAGTTTGAAGTTTTCTTGAGAGAATCAAATCTTGAAGGATTTATTATAGATAGGTACTGCCCGTTGAAAACCGTTGTCAACATCTTTGATAGAAATTAATGGATTGCTGTTCGAAATTATTTGGTTTCTCCATTGTTGTGCGATACATTAAGGAGTGACCCGTTCCACTTGAACTTAATATTTTGAAGTTTCCTTGGGAGAAGCAAATGTTGAAGGATTTATTATAGAGAGATGCTGCCCGTTGAAAACCGTTGTTAGCATCTTTGATATAAATCAATGGATTGGTGTTTAAAATTTTTTGGTTCAATTTATTTGGTTTCTCCTCTGTTCTACGATACCTTAAGAATTGACTTAGCATAGTGGTAACCGATTAACGTTGATACAACTGTTTTTTGGATTTTTTGAAATTGTATTATAAAATCTGTGTCCCTTATGAAGTTACACTGAATATATCATGTTCGATTTTTTTTGTTCATTGTATCATTTCAATTTCCTTAAATATTGATCAATGTTCTGAATAACAACTGAGATTTTATTTAATTATGAAATTCAGACTACTCTTTTTTTGTCCTTCTTTTAAGGATTTTATCATTGTTGTTGTCGATGGGAGTAGGGCTCCTAGACTTGGGATGTTGGAGTCCACGGAACTGGTGTTTTTCTGGATGTTGAATATTTTTCTTTTTTTATCTTTTCTTTCAAGCTTTTCAAATTATCACGTAATTGACAACCACAAGGTGACTATGTTAAAATATACAATTTTCTGTTTTAAATGTTCCCACAGAAAAACCTTAAAAAACTGTTATTTTCTCTCTCCTGCACACTACACACTGTACCTCTTAACTTGAAGATATATTGTTGGTTCAATATATGAGTTTTAATGGCATGTATAGTGTGTAATTTTTTTCCTGATCCTGCTGTGTTTTAGGTCGTTATTGTTATTTTTTTGTTTCCTTGGTCTTTGTCTGGTTAGGATTTTTGGTCGCATCAGGGTCTGTTATTGGGCTATAATCTTCTTGATATTTGTTTGGTGACCTCTGATTGCGAATCCATTTGATTTTAAAACTTGAATTTTCATTAGAGATGCAGATCTTGAAGGACATATTATAGATAGATACCATCTATTTTAAACTATTGTTGTTATCTTTGATAAAAATCTAGAGATTGCTGGTTAAATTTTTTTTGTGTGATTATCATTACCATTATCCGGGACTTGGATATCTTGGGTTTGATGGAACCGGGATCTCCATTATGATGGTTGATCTGTACGTTTTTTTTTTTTGGTTTTTTTTTTCTTGATCTTCGATTGTGGATCTTTTTTCAACTTCATTGAGCTCTGTTGTTCAGGTGTAAGTTTCTTGATATTTGTTTGTGAATCTTTGATTACTAGGTGTACTTCAGTTTCTTCATCTGCTTCATCACCATCGCCGTGTTGTCGGCATAACCGCTGGCCCGTACTATGTCCCTTTCTGTGTATGTGTTTGTGTTTGTTCAAACTGTGGATACAACATGCTTTGAAAGCTAATAACGAGTTGCATATGTTTTTTTAGATGACGTGCTTTAGTCAGTGCAAAACATTTATCTTCAAATGTCCTCTGTAAACTAAATTACCCATTGATGTTTTGTAAGCACTTGATAAATGTTGGTTTCAGTTAATGCGAGTTGCATGTGTTTTTTTAGATTGTGTGCATGAGTTTGTTCAAAACAATGAAACATTTGGCTTCAAACTGTAAACTAAGTTATCCATTGATGCTTTGTAATCGCTTCATAAAAGTTGGTTTAGGTAAAATTTTCATTATCGTTCAGTTATTCCGTTGTATGTTCTATATTTTTTAGTATGTTGCTTATTTTTTGGATTTTATTAAAAACTATGATTATTGGTGCACGAAATTACAATCACACTTATGCAATTCCGCACGACTAACCAGCAAGTGCACTGGGTCGTCCAAGTAATACATTACGTGAGTAAGGGTCGATCCCACGGAGATTGTCGACTTGAAGCAATCTATGGTCATCCTTGTAAATCTCAGTCAGGTAGATTCAAATGGATATGAGTTTTGATAATTAAAATATAAAAGAAACATAAAATAAAGATAGAAGTACTTATGCAATTCATTGGTAAGAGTTTCAGATAAGCGTATGAAGATGCTTTGTTCCCTCTGAACCTCTGCTTTCCTATTGCCTTCATCCAATCATTCATACTCTTTTCCATGGCAATCTGTATGTTGGGGGATCACCATTGTCAATGGCTACCGTCCGTCCTCTCAGTGAAAATGGTCTGGCTACGGGTTACGTAGGGCTAATCATCTGTCAGTTCTCACTCATGTTGGAATAAGACCCATTGATCCTTTTGTGTCTGTCACTTTGCCCAAGACTCGCGAGTTTGAAGCTCGTCATAGTCATCCCATCCCAGATCCTACTCGAAATACCACAGACAAGGTTTAGACTTTCCGGATCTCAAGAATGCTGCCAATTGATTCTAGCTTATACCACGAAGACTCTGATCTCAAGGAATTGAAGGCTCTGTTGTCAGAAGAGGCAATCAAATGCATGGACCAGGAATCCAAGAGATACACACTCAAGCTATTGCAGATAGAACGGAAGTGGTTGTCAGGCACGCGTTCATAGGTGAGAATGATGATGAGTGTCACGGATCATCACATTCATCAGGTTGAAGTGCGAGTGAATATCTTAGAAGTACTTTGCATTAATTCATGAGGAACAGCAGAGCTCCACACCTTAATCTATGGGGTGTAGAAACTCCACCGTTGAAAATACATAAGTGATAATGGTGTTCATTGGCTTCGGTCCCAGAGGGGGAACCAGAATGACCAAGACCACTAATACAATAGTAAAAAGTCCTATTTATAATGAACTAGTAACCTAGGGTTACAGAAAATAAGTAACTAAGTGCAGATAGTGCAGAAATCTACTTCCGGGGCCCACTTGGTGTGTGCTTGGGCTGAGCATTGAGCTTTACACATGTAGAGGCTTCTCTTGGAGTTAAACGCCAGGTTGCAGCCTGTTTGTGGCGTTTAACTCTGGTTTGTAACCTGTTTCTGGCGTTTAACTTCAGAATAGGGCAGGAAGTTGGCATTTGAACGCCAGTTTGTGTCGTCAAAACTCGGGCAAAGTATGGACTATTATATATTTCTGGAAAGCCCTGGATGTCTACTTTCCAACGCAATTAAGAGCGCGCCAATTGGACTCCTGGAACTCCAGAAAATCCATTTCGAGTGCAGAGAGGTCAGAATCCAACAGCATCTGCAGTCCTTTTTCATCTGAATCAGATTTTTGCTCAAGTCCCTCAATTTCAGCCAGAAAATACCTGAATCACATAAAAATACACAAACTCATAGTAAAGCCCAGAAAAGTAAATTTTGAATAAAAACTAATAAAAATATACTAAAATGTAATTAAAACATACTAAAAACTATGTAAAAATAATGCAAAAAAGCGTATAAATTATCCGCTCATCAATTATATATATATATATATATATATATATATATATATATATATATATATATATATATATATATATTATCTAACAAATACTACTATTTACTATATATGATATGATCTTGTTGAATATATTAGCCTTACTTGTTGTATGTAATAAGCACCATGTATATTTACATCAATGTCCATATAATATTCTTATTTTTATTTAGATGATACTTATTTTTGTTTACTGTATATTAAAGTGTATTTGCAATTTCAAATTTTACAAGAGAGAATTTTTCTTTTATAAAAACTGGAACATCCAAAATAACATATGTCCCAAATAGAGAAAGATATTTTTATCCGTACGATTGTAATACTGTAAACAACATAAATGCATTAATTTAATTTTACAATGCCTTTGTTAATTTAAAAATATTATACACACAAAATTAACATATATATATATATAATATCCTATAAAAATAAAATTTTTAAATGAAAATATAAAAATATATTTATTTATTTTTGTAATTTTTTATCATTTTTCTCTTTCATTAATAATAAAAACCCAATATACAAACTCAACACTTATGAACATACATCTCACTAGAATGAGAATTATTATAAAGATTTATATCACTAAAAAAAGTATGTTCCAAAAAAAATACTCTAATCTCGCCACTTATCTTCGACAGGTATAAAAGGAATAATTTAATTTGTGGTCAAGAAAAGAACCAAGCCTCAAATTTGTGGGCAGAAATATTTTTTTCATTGTAAAATAAATTGGAAGGTCCGATTAGCATGTTTAAAAATTTTTTTAACATTAAACACAAATTTAAGGATCAGATTTATATATTTTAAAAAAATTAAAATAAAAAAATAAATTTGACCTTTAGATTTGTATATTTAAAAAAAAATTAAAAATCACAAATCTAAAATATCTAATTTTTAGATTATTAAAAAATACCACTAGAACAACAAACACCAAAATTAAAAAGCATACTGATGAAGTTTAAACTTTGAAATGAGATTCTTTCCCAAAGTATATATATATATATACTATTCTATTTGTTTAAACCTTTTTTGTATTTGTAAATAGAAAACATAGTTAAATGAATAACACTTTATTTAAATGTTAAATAGATATTAAATTATACATGAGCTCAAAAAAAATAAAGAAATAACAAAAAGCTAATTTTAAGTAAGTCATCTCAGAAGCTAACATCAGTAAAAATAAAATGTTCAATAAACTTTGTCCCAAATAGTTTGCAACTTGCTCTTCTCTATGGAGCATGAAGATTTACATGTTGAATGGAACACTACCAGTTCATAATGACCAAGGTCTGGATATCTTTAATAACAATTATTAATATTCCAAGCAATCAACCTAACTAATGATTCCTAAAGCCACCTTGCCATGACAACATCAAACATCTTCTTAGGCCAAGAAAAATATACCTCAAAATCACATCCAAAATTGTTCATATTTTACCACATGTTTATCTTCGTCAATGTCATGTGTCACCCACCATGTTGGCTCTTGAGTGCCAGCTACCATGCATTAGTTGATAATATTAACTAGCCAATAAAATTAAGACACACAGATAAAAAAGTTAGCTAGTGTATAATTAGTTTTAAAAAAAACGGTAATTCAATAAATATTACCACAATTAAGGCTGTTCACGGTGCGATTTGGTTCAGTTTTAAGAAAAAAAGTCATCCGATCCGAACGCTTAATTTATGTGCGGTGCAGTTTTGATTGGATGAACTTTTTTTGAAAATCCGATCCGATCCGATCCGATTATAAGCGGTTTGGATCGGTTTAGATTTGCGGTTTTCTAAATAAAAAAATTAAATACATATAACAAGTCTTAACATCAAATTTTAAATAATCAACAATGACATAACAAGTCTTAACAAATCTTAAAAAGTCAACGATAACATAACAATAGAAATAAAATTATAGGTTAGTTAAAATAAATAAATAAATAATATTTTAAACATAAAATATTTATTAAATAATAATAATTCATGAATAATAGAAAAATGTATAACAAATTTAACATGTTATAAATATAATTGTAAGTATAATAATTAAATAATAATATTATAGCACATTGTGCGTTTGGATTGGATTGGATCGGTTATGAAAAGTAGATCCGAAATCCGATCTAATCCAGCGGTTTTGCAAAAAATAGAATCCAATCAAATCCAAATTAGTGCAGTTTTAATCCGTTTTCGATTTGGATTAGATTGGATGGACGGTTTAATTTGGATCGGTTTGAATTTGAACATCCTTCCACAATGGTAGAATGGTATTTACAGATCCAGAACCATTTTTTGATGGATTGAGCCTTGAGTGAAATAGACAATAAACAAAAAGAATGAAATTAGAAAATGGAATATTCCAAAAAAAATGTATGTCAAAATGAAAAGAAATAGTAATTGGACACCCAGTGATTTAGAAATAGATCATTTCTATTTTTTTTTACTTAAGTGTGATTTCTCTTTTAATTTTATAAGTGGAACCAAAAATAAATAAAATAAAGAGAGCAATAAATAGTTAAATTAAATACTTGACACTATCCAATTTTTTTTTCACTGAAAAGAGAATCCACTCCCCAATGATTTAAATGGTTAGAGCTGGTTAAAAAAAGGGATGATACAAATTAAAGTAATAACAAATTAAATATACATAACAAGTCTTAACATCAAATTTTAAGTAACTAACAATAACATAATAAAATTTAATAATATCTTAAAAAATTAATAATAACATAACAATGAAAATAAATTATAGGTTAGTTAAATAAATAAATAAATCTCATTTTGAACATAAAATATTTATTAAATAATAATAATATATGAATAATATAAACATATATAACAAATTAAAATTATTATAAATAAAATTATAAATATAATAATAAAATAATAATATTATAGTACATTATGCGATTTGAATTGGATTATATTAGTTTTGTGAAATAAATTCGAAATTCAATTGACCCATGCGGTTTACAAAAAAAGAATCCAATCAAATTCAAATTAGTACAATTTTAATCGACTTTCAATTTGAATAGAATTAGATGAATAATTTAATTTAGATCGATTTAAATTTAAATACTCCTATTTACTATTTTATTTTGCATTAACCCCTTTTTTTAAACCACATTCTAACCATTTAATTTACTGGATGTCCAATTACTATTTCCTTTTATTTTGACACACATTTTTAGAATATTCCACTCTAATTATATTCCATTACTATTTCATTCCAGGCTCAATCCATCAAAAAAGTGATTTTGGGAACTGTAATTACTATTTTGCCATTGTAGTAATGTCTTTTGGATTACTGCGTTTTTTTTAAGCTAATCATACATTAGTTATCTTTTTCCATCTGTGTACCAATTTTATTGATCAATCAACCATACTCAACTTTAGCCACCACAAAACATTGGCCACCACACCAAAGAAGTCACCTAATTAAAATTATTCTTTAATCTAGTTGCCTTCAGTTTACATCTAAAGTTGCACTATTTAAAAGTTTTTAAGATGTTAGAGGAAAGACTATTATTAATAGAGTAATACTAAGGAATTAACCTACTTTTTTTTTTACTAACATCAATCAACTTTTTAAAATTTATTTTGTTTATTTAAATTTTAATTTTTAAATTTTAAATTATAAATTTAAACACTAAAATTAATTAATATTAACCAATTAAAAATTAATTTTTTATATTTTTCTTATTAAAGTCATGTCCATTTGTTAATCTCCACTTCCTTTGTAATTCTTCAAATTCGCAGCACAGTTTGATGCTACTAATGTATATATATTTGGTTGGGTAAAAATAAAGTAAAAGTTTTAATGGATGAGGTTAACACATGTTCAATGAGAAATGCTAAATCAATTCATGAGTTAATATAAGTCATATTTACATCATAACGATGTATAGATTATTTTTTATAATTTTATTACAAATATATCACACATAATTGTATGCTTTACATTAAGTCACCAAATTAGAGAAACCAAGATCTCTATTTATAAATAAAAACAATAAATTTCTTATAGTTAACATTAAAATATTAACGTAAAGAACTTTCGTCATGCTAAAATTAATTCTTAATAATAGAAAAAAAATTCCAAAGAGCTCGTAGTTATAAGTTAAAATTGAATAATACATAAATAAAAATATTACAAAAACTTAAAAAAACCAATTCATGGTAAAAAAAACACACATTGAAACATATGCATTATATATAATGAAAAAATTTTCCAGTACACCACATTTAAAATAGAATCGTCATTTAGTGAACTATTGTTAAATGTGCTTCTACATACTTTAAAATACATAGCATAGAATTCTCCATGACTTAGAATAGTATTTATCATTAAATAATAACAAAAAATGCACATACTTTAGGATAAATTGTAAATATAATTCAATGTACAACACTTCTTAATCAATGGTACAATTGAAAAATTTTCATTTAGTTGTTCTTTAAGTTTTTCAGGTCTCGCTCTACTTATGTGAGACCCTCAAAATCCTAATAACAATTCAACAGCACGCAATTAAATAGATAATTGTTTTATTTGGCAGCAAAATGAGGAGAGAATAAAAAAATAGTACATGGTAAATAATTGTTTTCGGTATTAGATTATTCATAGTATAAGATTTCAAACTATTACTCGACAAGTGAATGTACGTACTGCTAAGTAACATGCTTTTTCATGAACTCAAAAATAATCCTAAGTTCAAAAATCAGGAGAATAGAGAATGATAGGAAAATTAAATTGTCTAAAATGTTGAAAACATGAAAATAGCAAATTAAGAGAGACATTAGTATAATATCAAATTGTACATCTACTTGATATGATAGATGTTCTTTCAATTGAGACAATTATATAAATATTTAATACAACCCCAACTTCTTTTCAAATTAAACAAAAAATAATGATCATGTTGCTTAGAATGAAATTTATCCCAATTTCCAACAAAAAAGAGCTCTGCTTTGACAATTGATTGGGAGGAACAATAAATAAAGAATTAAGAAAAAATTTCGAGAAGAAATTGAAAAGTCTGAAAGCAAATGAACTTGCAAAAAGAAATTAGTGATCTTATACAGCTATGATGGTTTCAGTGGTTAAGAGAAGGGGGTTGAATCTTAGCCCCTTTTTCATTTGCTAACATTTGTTGGATACAGAGGAGACTTTTCTGTTTTTAGCTCGTCCCTAGCCACGAGACATTTTCATTTTGTCTCGTCACTTGGCACGAGACATTTTTGGTTTTTGCTCCTGTGCAGTAGAAAACAGAAATGGAGTAGGAGAGGAAGAAAATTACACCCAGATATATCCTGGTTCGGCTGCTAAGTGCAGTGCAGCCTACATCCAGTCTCCATCACAACAATGATGGAATTTCACTATAATCAAACAGATTACAACTTGTAAAGTGCTAACCCAACTTACAAGGGGATTCCCACAGAATCATGAAACACAACATAGATGAACAAAGGAACTCTAAGACATCTATGGCTTTTTCTTTTAATTTTGCACTCTCTGCCTTTTTTCGCTCTATGGCTTTTTCATTACAAACCTCACTGTTTGCCTTTTACCATGAGACTCAAGACATGACAATATTAAACAGAAAAATACAAAACAGAATACATTGAAGGAGAAGAGAAAACTGTTAGCTCAGGTAGCTCTGAGAACTCTGTGCCTTGCACTCTCAATTTTTCTCCTTGCTTCAGACAGTGGCTGTCCACCCTTAATATAGAAGAGGGGAGCCTTCACTTATTGAAGCCAAAACCGAACCAACTTCTTCCTCCTTCAACAAAACCGGTTCGGCCACAAAGAGAGAGAAGAGATAACCATGCATTAACCAACATGCAATTACCTCTAGTCCTTTCTTGATCATCACCCTTCATCAATCCGAGCTCTCCATCCTTGGCTTGCTCTCCAAGATGGAATTCTGGCCCTTGATGCTTCATGATGATGATGACTTCATCTGCTTCAATCTCTGCCTTCAACCATCACTTCGCCACTCTAGCTACTCCCTGTGGTGGTTGAGCAGAATCAAAGACAAGCCATGCTTCAAGAATCTCCCTTGCTGGCCGAGATCTTCTTCTTCCTTTTTGAGCATGCAAAGCTCAAGATAACCTCACCAAATCTGACCATATTTGGTAAGTATCTTAGCCACAGCTCATTTTTATTTTAGTATGTTTTCTTGCCATCATTGTGATAGTCTTTAGGCTTTCTTTCTCCTCCTTTCGGTAGCTCATTTTTACTTCCATGGCTACCAATGTTTCCTGTGTAATAACCGAAGAGAAGAAAGAGATGAGAGAGAGAAGTCAAAGTGGAACTAAAAGCATGTAGTGAGTTTGAATAAAGTAAAACAATGCTGAATTAATTCCTACTCCCCTTTCTTTCTTGGTGGCGTGTAGCAATAATGACCCATCAAATCAATTATAATCTCTCTCATGTTTCCAATGCATATATTAATTCTTCTCAATAAATTTTGAGTTCCATCACATGTTAGAAGAAGAGATCCGTTGAGGTCATCAAGCAAATTGCAACATTTGCTTTCCTGATGGATTTATTTTCGGATCATGCATTGGATCTTTCATCAAAGTTGGGCTTGGTTGCAACCATTTTTGTTCTTGGCCCATTAATAACATTTGCTTTCTTGATAAGAGGTTGGAGCAAGTATAAAGCAAATGGAAAGCATGTAACACACTTGGGCTTAGATCACTCAAAATCATTTGGGCCTAAGTGACATTAGCCACATTCATTTTTGTTATCAAAACCGAGGCTGAGTGTAAATTGGGCTAGCATAATAGATTTGTTTTCGGCCCATTATTAAACCTGCAGCAAAATTATAAAATATATATTGAATGAAAATTCAGATTAATAATTTTGTAATAATTTTAATAATGTTTAGTCATCACAAATATTAATTTAGAGTTTTCCAAACTCATCAAGCTAACAATTTTTAAAATGTGAAATTTTGAGGTCTCTAAAAAATAAACTAAAATTAGTTTAGATCAACCATAATCCATAGGGATAGACATAAGAGACCCAATACAATCATAATTACATTTTTAATTAATTAATTTATTATCCAAGTGAGAAGAAAAGAAATAAAAAATGAAAAAAAAAAATAAAAAAAGAAATACAGAGAAGGTATCTTCACATAAGTCTAAATAACATTCAAACTAATTTTTTTGGCCTTCTGAATAAAATTTGACCACATTTGCTAAAAAAAATAAAATAAAATAACAAAATCAAAACTTAACATTGCAAATAATAATAATAATAATAATAATAATAATAATAATAATAATAATAATAATAATAATAATAATAATAATAAGGGTTAAGTATGATTTTGGTCCCCAACGTAGGGGCTGAAAATTTATTTCGTCCCTCGCCTTTTTTTCGCTCCAAAATGGTTCCCAATGTTTCAGTTTGTTTTAAAACCGTCCTTCGGACCAAAATGCTCCTATCCCTTCTTTCCCAAAATCATGCAAAGCACCAGCACCACTACAACCACCACCACCCACCACCTACCACCACCACCATCATCAGAACCCAGAATTTCACAAATTTCACCATCATCATCATCATGCAAAGAATCCAGAATTTCACAAATTTCAGCAACAACAATAATATTTCAAGAACTCAGAATTTCACAAATTTCAGCATCAACAACAATAATACTCAAACTCAACTCAGCAACAATACTCCAAAATCAAATTTCAGCAACAACAATATTCCACAATAAATTTTACAAAAAATCCAAAAATTTCACAAAAAATCTAATTCACAGAAGAAGAAGAAGCGGCAGACGGCGGGCGACGGTGCGGCAGTGGAGTCGGCGGGAATAAGAAGAAGCGGCGGGCGGCGGTGGGGTCGACGGGCGGCGGGAAGTAGCGGGCAGCGGTGCAGCGGTGCGGCGGCATGGCGTCCCTCTTCTCTCCCCTTCCACCCCCACCTTTCTCGGCCTCCCTCCCCCCTTTTCTTTCTTTCTCGCCCCCCTCCCCCCTCCCACCCCGCTTCTGTATCCCCCTTTCTTTCTTTTTTCTTTTTTTTATTTATTTTATTTTACAATTTTTTTAATAAAAGATAATTTGGTAATAAAAAAATATAATTGGTAAAAAGGACGATTTTAAAATAAACTGAAATTTTAGGGATAATTTTGGAACGAAAAAAAGGCGAAGGACAAAATAAATTTTCAACCCCTACGTTGGAGACCAAAATCATACTTAACCCTAATAATAATAATAATAATAATAATAATAATAATAATAATAATAATAATAATAAGGATTGTAAAAAAAACTTAGAAAAAAAGTAAGAAATTTTAAGGAATCCATTTGAAAGATAAAAACTTCGTTAAAGCAAATTTTGAGCTAAGAATATTTATGAATGGAGCCATTGATAAAAAAATATCATTTTTTATTCATCCATGGTAATAGCTTTACGATTATAACACACTAAGGCCTTAGCTTCAATTAATAAAGAACATGCCAACACTACCAAGATTAATACCACCTTTCACATTTTTTTTTAGTTTCTTCATTCCATCATACACAAACGCTATCAAATTTAGAAAAAAAAAAAAAACGAACCAAAGTATTTAAATTAGTAAAACAAAAAAACAAAAAGGAGAATTGTGTTTGATGCAAGAGATTCTGTTTTGCAGAGCCTGATATGCTAAAGACACAATAATCTCAAATTGAATATTTCCACCAAATCAACAATTTAAATAAATTAAATTTTCTCACTGTTCTCCTAGAAGCTTTAGTTAAATTACAAAGTTCTCTTAGACAAAAAATGACAACGTTATCCGGAACTCAATGTGTCTTTGGTTTTGGACATACTTTTTTAAATAAACTCCATCATTGCCAAATGTAGCAGCAACTTCACCCTTACCAAACCTTAAACAAATTAAATATAATTTTTTTTTTTATCAAAATGGCCATTTACATTGTGATATTGTTATAATGGCTAATGAAATACAAATTGATAAGTGAAGTTGGACTATAAATAATAAACTAACTCAGGTAATAAGTCAAGAACACTAATTCAACAAATTTATCTGTAACAAAATTTTGTGTGTCAATTAATGTAAAAATTTTAACATTATATTTTTATAAGATTTATAAATCAATACATCTTAATAAAAATCAATTTCAAATGAGTGCATTACCCGTGTGAAGCACAGGCATGTTTAATGTTCCAAACTACATAGACAAAATGAATTAAGAAATAATGAAAAAATACAAATGCAGAACATATGATGGTTAAAGTGATACTCCTGCATAGAAAAATGTATGAACGAAAAAATAACATTATCCTAAAGCAGCATTTAACATAAAATAATTGAAAACTGAATAGAAATGACTTAATAGAAACATAATAAAAAAAACAACTACAACATAACCTAAATTGATTGCTTACAAAAGGCTTTAATAAAACTCATATAGATAATATATATTAATTTTATCAAACCAACCTTGCTACATGGTAACATGACACAATTGCTCAATTGAATGAACTATTGTGCAAAAAATCATATATTGCATTAAGTCATACTTCAATACTTCATTTATAAATTGAACAACCTAAAGAATGTGCAAAATTAAGGATGCAAAATACTTAAAAAATAATGAACTACTTAAAAAAGTTCGATTGCATATTATAACTTATCAGTTATCACTCTATCTATTGTTACATCATGAAAAATAGGCTAAAACTTCCTGGTCATTTATTCACCAAATCTGACAGCAAAATTCAAAGCAAACTACCAAAATCACAACATAAAAAATATGAATAGTTATGCATCACTTAAGTATCGAACATTAACATTAGATTAAACCAAAATTAAAATTTACGAACACATACAATGACAACAAAAAAAATAAAAAGAGAATTTCGTTCTCTTTTTTATTCATTTTTTATTTGAAAAAAAAGAATAAAAAAATAATTTCTCTGACCCTCAATAATCAAAATAATAATAGTATATCAATAATCATACATTCTGTAGAAAGAAATAAAATAACTAATTGCAAACTCTATTTTAATTATTTTTTAATATCTACCTAGGACGATTCAATATTGGTGAATATTAACATTACTCTCATCCGTCATAAGCATAAAGAAGCATGTTGCCTTACTTATGTTAGTTAACAACAATAGTTAATGATAAGTATTATAAATTAGCAGCTAATCTGACTCCAACCAAAGAAACTATCATCTAGCAGTATCCATTCTTTTCCATTACCCATTTCATATACTTATTATTGCTCACCAAAAGCTAGTACCAAATAGCATAAGTATTATTTGTTTTTTCTTTTATTGTAACTCCCACCAAAGAAACTACCATCTATCAACGATCATTCCATTCCATTACACATTTCACATATTTACTATTGCTCATTAACAGCTAGTGCCTAGTAGCATAAATATTATTTGTTCTTTCTTTTAAAAAATTAATAGTCTAATATAAACTAAGAATGTTTTGAATTTTGAATGTAAGTACACCCGTTATCTAAAGAAATAGATAGTTCACAATTTTAATTTAAACACATTGTTATGAACAAAATGTATCTGAAAAATATAGTGTGAGATATATGGCTCAGTTAAATTACAAAAAAAAAAAAATTTAAATAGACAAATAGTAAACACACCAACAATAACATGAAGAGAACTTCTAAATTTTAAAGAAAAATATAAAATTCAACCCAAGATTAATAAAACCACTACTATCCTTGCAAAATTTTAAGGTGTTGGGATTAACAATCCCCCATGTATTCCAATCTAAAAATTATAATAAAATTAGAAATTTAAAGAAGTAAAACATATTTTTTTAGTTTCATAAGGACTTCAATTAAAGACTTCAATTTGCTTTTATTGCATGCTAATAATAAAATTTAACCTAAAAATGCCTCCTAGCAAGTTTAATACAATTTAGTAATCAGCCATGAATTTGAAGACAATCTACATTTAATTAAAGGTAAAGCTCTCACCAAAAATGAGATGACAACTACAATAATCAAGTCCAAATCATTGTATGTAAAGCTTTAGTTAACAATATCAATTTTGCATCAAAATACTACATGAATGTAATTTTTGTTTTGGGAAAACTGAGATCCACAATCCAACATGGCCAAAATCTAAATAAATTCTTTATTTATATTACTAAGAAATTAACCATATCAAAAAATTCACCTTAAAAAATAAGATTAAATCAAATAAAAACTCTCTTTTTTTTCAAGAGGTTTCTATAACGGGGTATTAACTCAAAATATGAAAAAAACTTCCACGAATTATTTGTGCAATTAACCCAAATAAACCCCAAAATAAAAAAACTCATTTCAACATTTCACACAAGAAAAAAGAGAGAAAATTGCACAAATCAAAACCATCAATAGATTATCTTCATTAGGTAAGTAATGTCGTCAACTTTTGTTCAAAACATGATTTAGTTTATATTACCATGCCGATGAAATTAGCAATCCTCAAATCTTATTACTGGCCAAAAGTAAATACCAGAACCTTTGGTGAACTAAATCAAATGAGCCAAATGATCCATAAAACGCAGGTAGAAGGTACCATATATAGAGCTTCTGAAATTTGTATATAAACTTGGAACAAATGGGTTGACTATTTCAGTATAAAATATCATTGTTAGAACCATGAACTATAGTATTGGATTAGCAAATGAGCAAAGAGCAATACGCAAAAATTGGCAACCATGAATTTTGATAGTAAAGGAGAGGTGGATGCTAATAAATGTATAACATTATTTACTAAAACTTACACAAAATAGTTGGTGAGAACTAATCCTTGAATTTACTCATTACTTCATGAAGCTTCATAATATGACGTGATAAATGTTCCGCTACTCTATTCACTTGTGTCAATCTAATGGTAGCCTACATTGAAAATCGGAGACCAAGAGGTATCTTATCAAAAGAGTTGATCCTGTGGACCAGAATTAATACTAAGTTCAGAATCAGAAGAAAATAATGAACAATAAGAACATGAAAAAAAAAAAAAAAAGAAAAACTACATAATCCAGACCCAATAATAATCTGCATTACTAACACAATGACTCTAATCAAACCCAACAATAATCTCTATGAAATCATAACTCTCTTTAGATGTTGACATACCTCCTGAAAAAATTTAGGCTTGAATCATAGAGATGTAAAGTGTCTTAGAATCTATAATCAAATATATAGATCAAAGTTCATAGTTAAAATTCTAAAAACCATAAGCAAATAAATGTCGAAAAAAAGAATGGTACCATAATGAGGAAAATCACACATGGTAACGGACAAAAATCTGACCAAATAATAATTTCTTATCAATAAGATAGTAGAAGAAAAAACTATTTTAATGCTTCATGCATAGAGATTTAAAAAAAAAATTGAAAAACATTCTTTAAATGGATTATTTTTGCCAAACATATAAATTTTCTAAATTAAAGAGGCAAATTTGCCAAACATATATGAAAATAATTTTAAAAAAATTAAAATAAAAAACTAAATAAAACTCATATGCGGAGGATACTGCTCTAAATATCCCAATAGCAAAGTCTGAAGAAGAAAAAAAATTAAAAGGTCTAAAAATCCACAATACAATACACATTTATACTATCTATTAATATAAAGAGACCAACACACGCCAATCTGAACAGACCTTTTTTGAACATTCTTCAATCTCAGACTTAAACCTAAGTAAAAGATAAATGAAAAAAAAAAACATTAAATGTCAAGAGAATGATGATCAAATTAACTAAGAAGCCTGGGAGATATACTTATGATGTATGTCCAGAAATCTCACAGTTGTAGTGGCAGCTTCAGCCGCATCCAGCATTGCCTGTGCCTACTTGCACTATACAAACACAGTGCCCAATAAATCAGTCATAAAATGTAAAAATAAAGGGAAAGAAAAGAAAGAAACTCTTATCATTCTTAAGTAATATTACTATATATCGTACATGTGAATATAATCATTAATTAATACATAAAAAAAATCAACATATGAATAAAATGGTGCTTTGCTCACGAATACAAACATCACAACTGAAACATCTATCTTACCAAAATTAACAAATATCATATGCAAATAACTAACCTTCAATTGTAAAGTTATCAAGTTTTGCACGGCTAGCAACTAACGCATATGCATAATTGAAAAACAAATCAGCTCTCTTCAACTCTGTTTCAGATGGTTCAGGATTCTCTGGTCTATTGATGTGGAAATCACATTGCATTTTTTAATAATTGATTCTTGAAAAAAAATTTGCAGAGGAGAGACATGATAGTAGCACATTTTACTCAGAGAGAGAGAGAGAAATTATTTTCTCAGCTATATGGAGGCACTTAAATGGTTTCTTTAGATCCGTTTGTTGGAATAACAAACAAATAAAAATAAAAAGGGGAAAACAAAATCAACTCAGATAGATATAAAATTTCATAACTCAAATGAATGACCTGGTTATGATGCCTGGCAAGCACAACCACAGGCGCCAACAGCAATGCATTCACAACATCGGCAAGATCAGAAACAATAAACATAATAGGAGTCACCACTTGAAGCTTCAGCTGTCGCCACAACAGCAGCAACAACATCAGCCTTCAGAGGACAACCTGGCTTCCTCTCCACCCAAAAAGATACCTTGAATTTTCACTACCTAACAATCCTCTCTTAATAGTTTAGTATTAGTATTAGATTAGATTAGATAGATATATATATATAATGTATTGTGATTTATAATAAAAACCTCCAAAAACACTTGTATGCTAACAATCACCCAAAAAAACACAAAGTCTTGTATGCTAATAGAAAAGGTGATAAGCGTACCTTGATCAAAGGAAAAATAAAATAAATATATAATATAAGAGACTTGAAAGTCCAAGGTAAAAAAATACAAAATACAAAATAAAAAAAGCTAAGCTAGGGTAATATCCAAATAGGATGACAAAAAAAGTTCACCTCTGTTAAAAATGTTTGGTAACTCCCATCTTCCAAATCGAAGATGCCAATCTCATAAGAGGGAGTAGTGTTTTCTAAGTACACTTCACGCATTTCATCTGTAAAGTAGATTTGATTTCCTTTGCAATTTAAAAAGTTGCTTGGCAGTATTTGAACAGAAGAATTGAGTCCAATTACTAGTATGTAATTCTCCAAACGGTATATTCTTGACCATGTTTTCTCATTTTTCTTCAATTCATAGATTTCAAATTTGAGAGTCTTGCCAAACCACTTTTGATTCTTCATGCAATACCTATATCTTGCCCCTCTTACCAGCATCAATAAACTTCCATTATTACCTCCAATTAGATAGTAACAATTTAACATTCCTACAATGGATGGAGGTGGTGTGGCTTCATGTTTTCCTCCCACTGGTTCTGACTTTATTTTTGTATCAAATTCATATAGTTGGCCTTCACCGTCTACTACAAATATTTTCTCTTGAAAAAATATGACATCATGAACGTTGTCTTCTAGATGTCTTGTTGGAAATCTAATCCATCTCTTATCGTTGGGCATGTAAAAGGCCAATTCTAATGATAATCCATATATGACCACTGCTATAAAATCACTGTCACTGTCATTGTTAGGAGCGGAATTTATAATAGCCTTCCAAACTTGGGTTTGATGCATGAAAATGGTATTTCTAGTGATAATTTTACCCTCAGAATAGATAGTACATTCATCGCCATTAATATTAATTACATTTGGAAGAGTTGAAATTGGAGGAAGATCCAAGTGAACCTTTGTAAATGGATTTAACATTCTTATCGTACCCTCGTATACCATTACAATGATCAACCATCCATGACAAGAACCACACATGCTGTTGTCTTGCATATCTGGTAAGATGAGGTGGTAAATCCCCTTCTCTTCGAGACTACGAGTGTCAAGAATTCCTTCATCTTCAAGAGCATGAGTTTCTTCTTTAGCAGCACTGTCCGTAGATAGTACCAGCCACGGAGCTTTATTGCCATCAGGAATCTTTGGAAGTTTCAAGTTCCATTGCTTACAAACCAATCGAAGTTGAATGTAATTGTCATATGAATAGAACCGCTTAGTAATTTCGCTAAACAAATCTTGATGAATGTTTGACCATCGATCAAACTCACCCATTGCAAATTTTAGAGGAGACCCAAACTGATTTATAGAATATAAACGAGAGGATTATTCAAGGTGAAAACTCATCTGCCATCGACCTGGCATAAAGTTATTTTTAAATGCCTAACACGTGTTACTATTTAGTTTGAAAAAAATCGCTTTATTTTTCTACAAATGGTTTAATTAAAAAAACCGATTTGACTATATCACATAACTACTCTTGAAAAAAAAATTTTTTTTTTTTTGCGTATTATTCTTAAATTTCTAAATGATGAATTTAATTCGTTCTTTTTCTTTATTTCTTTTATCAATTTTTTTTAAATTTATCCGTTACTTTTATTTATTTAATTTTTGTCAAATACATATATACAAATTATTTTAGGTACCTATCCCACACTATCCTAATACGATTAAAAAAATATGCGTATATTTATTTAAATACATTCATATTATTTTTAAATTAAAAAAATATACTTATTTAAAATAATATGAGTATGTTTATTTAAATTTAAAAAATTTAAAATAATAAAAGTATGTTTATTTAAAATATTAAAATTTAAAATTTTAAATAAACTTACTTATACTAATTTTAAATTTTATTTAAAATAATACGAATATGTTTATTTAAATTAAAAAATTAAAATAATAAGAGTACATTTATTTAAAAAATTTTAATTTAAAAATAATATAAGTGTACTATTTGTTAGTTAAAAATTAACAACCGTTATTTTTTTAAATCGAATAAATATAATTAATCATATGAGTACATAATATAAATACATACAATTTTATAAATTATTAATTTAAATTATCTATTTAAATTTTAAATTACAAATTAGTATAAATTTTATAATTTAAAATTCTAATTATTTAAATAAAATTAAATTGATTAAAAAATAAAAATAGACTAATACAATTCAAATATTAAAACATAAACAAGTTTGCTGAGTCTATAGATAAACTTTACGTAAATAAATAAGTTTAGTCCATGTGATTGGTGAATTTTGTATAAATTTTATGAAAACACAATATAAAAATAAATTCTAAAAAGTAAGATGATTTTTTTTTAGAATTAAATTTTTTTTTATATTTTATAATAGAAAAAAACCTAATGAACATTGAGCTGGTCCAATATACTCGGTAATTTATTTTTTTAATGATTTTTAATTATAATTTGGGTTAAAAAAATTATACAATAAACAATTAACTACAATTGCCAATGAGTTATAACTCAAATGATATAATCTCTCCATACTCATCTAAGAGGTTGTGGGTTCGAGTCTTCCTATTTTCGGTGTCATATCCAAAAACAACTTTATGTAAATCCCCTACATATAGGCCTTTCTAATTGATATTATTTTGTCAATAGTATAACAATGTATAACTGAATAAAATTCATTAAAAAGTAAAACCGAATTCATTTTTTATATATAATTAAGAATTACACTATTTAAATCTCTTTTCAAATTAAATCAAAATTAAATTTTAAAATTTTAAAATAAAAAATTTAAATTCCAGCTAAATGTCTTAACTCTTCTGAGAACATAATAAATCTAAAAATCAAATTCTAACAAACTCATAAATCAACCTTCCAACAATTTATCTTCAAATTTATAATTTGTACTCATGAAAAAATATTAAAATTAATAGAGTATTTTTTACAAATTAAAAGTATCTATAATTAAAAACTTAATTAAATATTTGGCTACGTATTTTATTAAAAAATATTATATTAATTTTAATATGTTTGATATAAAAATAACTTAACTACAAATTAAAAATAATATAAAAATTTAATTAAAAAAATATAGATACTTAATTACAAATTTAATAAAACAGTAAAATTATAGAAACCAATAATTAAATTTATAAAAAAATATAGAATTTATTTTACTAAAAAAAAAACCTTTTTTCCATACATCTATCAAATCAAATCAAAATTAAAATTTAAAATTTCAAAATAAAAAATTTAAATTCCAAAAAAACCTCCTATGAAAAATGAGTAGAAATAAAATCTAACCCTTAACTCTCCGTCCTATACAAGTATACCCTAACATTTCTCCCAGTCCTCATGTCGGTTTTTCATTGTGGGAAAATTTTTCTTCCCATCCCCAATTAACAGGGACATTATTCTATTTAACAAAGACTATATTTGATGGACTTTTTATATTTTAAAAAATAATTATATTATTTACCCATTATAAAATGAATAAGAAAAATGATAAATTTTTGCATTTAGGTACAATCTCTTGATGAAACGATTAAAATGACTTTCACAAGGTTTATGCTGGCTCAATTTATTTAACTTAAAATTTAAATGAATTTGATTTTAGAAATAAAAATTTATCTATTTAAATGGGTAAAAATTTAGAGTTTATTATTTAAAATTTAAAATTTTTATTGGATCAATCTAAAATTGGTTGCCTTGGTTGGATTTTTATAATTTAGTTGGTAGCTGATTAAGAAAATAAATAACTATGAAACAATCTAGAGAGTATAGAATATCTGATTTAGTTACTGTTTAATATTTTTTTTCCCTCCATTCTTGGGATTATGCCTTTTGTATACCGAAAAAAAGAAATTCATCACCTCATTTTTGTGGGCTAGAAGCACGAAGCCCTTTTTAAATTTTGGAACATTTTGGTGGTTTGAAAACAAGACGAACACAAAAACTAGTGTTTCTTAATTTGGTTTGAGGATAAATTAAATATAAGACAAAATAAATAATAAAAAAATTAATTTACTTTATTTTTTCACACAAAATTTAAAATAAAAATAAAATAATAAAAAATTTAATTATAAATAGTGAAAATAAAAGAAAAAGTAAAAAAATAAAGTGTGTCTCCATATTTTTGTATTTTTATTGACAGAAAAGACACAAAATACATTAATTCAGTATCACAAAATACAATATCGATGTTTATGTCTTACTTGTTAACCACAATTTTATATCTCTAAATTTATGTCTCAATGTCCTATCTTTATAAACAAATGCTACCTATTAAGACACAAAAATAATTACACATATTTGCTTTATTTTCATATCTTAGAGAGTAAAAACTAATTAAACCATTTTGATATATTTTCACACAGAAGGATTTGTGTTTTCATTTTTAATATTTTTTCTTTAAAATTTTGTAAAAAAAATAAATAAATAAAAAGCAAAATTTTATTATTTTTAATGTTTTTTTTTAATTCTGAGAATAAAAATTAATTAAAAAACAAAAAATAAAATTTAAATCAAACGCATTCTATTTAAAAAAACCCTAGCAGAGAAAGAGTACGTACTCCGTACTCAAAGAGAATGAGAGAAGGGGAAAGCGGGGGCGAGCGGTTGAGGGTGAAACACGGTGAGGAAGATGGCCATGCCATCGGAAGAGATAAGGGGGAGAGCGTGGGTGGGTGTGTATCCGGTGTTAAGGAGGGTTCTTCTCGAGAGGGGTTAGGAAAGCCATCCAATGTCTCTTTTAGAGATAAAGTCATTGGTGCAGAAAAGTCTAAGGCCTTTGCATTAGTAGGGTCTTTATCTGGGGATGGTATCGCGACGGTGACAGGTAAGCAGGGTGATTCTCGTCCACCAAGTGTCAGTTTTACCAAGGAGGCAAAGAGCTGTCTAGCTGAACCTTATAAAGAAGCCATCGTGATCAAGGTGCTGGATAAGTATTATGGCTACACGGCTCTCATGCATAAGCTCCGGATAGTATGGCGCATCAAAGAGGATTTGATTTGTTGGATGTGGGATTTGGATATTTTTTGGTTAAATTTGATATTGCTGGGGATCGTGAGAAAGTCATTCTTGGTGGCCCGTGGTTGATAGATGGTCACTATGTTGCAGTAAAGCCATGGGATGTGGATTTTAGGCCATGCGAAAAATCCTTTGGATCAACGCTGGTATGGATTCGAGTCTCGGGACTTCCAATTTGGTGCTACCAGGAACAAGCAATGCTGCGAATTGCTTCTGCAATTGGGATTACGGTGAAAGTAGATTTGGCTACTAAGCTCGCAGAAAGAGGAAAATATGCCCGAGCTTGTGTTCAAATTAATCTTGAGTTGCCTGTAATCAAACATATTATAGTGGAGGGTGTGACTTATGAAGTGGAGTACGAGAGTTTACAGTTGATTTGTGCTACTTGTGCACGGTATGGGCATGATAAATCGTTTTGCATGGAGAATGAGTCCTTGGAAGGAAACATAAATTCCTTTGGTGATGGAAAAAATAATGAAGCCCCAACACTAGTGCCACACAACAATCATGAGATTCAAAAAGAGGCTGAATCAGAAGCTCGTGATTTGGGTGAGAAATTAGGAGTTGTTAAAGGAAAGGATGTGGTTACGGAATCATTGGCTCCTCACGTGCCTGATGGTCTTGTTAATGAGGCATGCATGGATGATGGAGAGGGCTGGCAACAAGTGCTGCGTAAGAAAAAATTTACAATGGGCCAGTCATCAGGTTTGAAGGACCAAGATGGAAAGCAGCACAAGTTTGGTTCGAGAAGGGTTCCAAGGCCCAATTTGCATGGTGATGGAGGCAAATCAACTGGCATTAGGATGGGGAAGCAAGAAAAACATGAAATTGCGTCATCTCCATCGCGCAGAACTCCTGCACGTCGTGGAATTTCTCTACGGAAGTGTCCTCGGCCTTCCTCCTTGCAGAACTCGCCAGTTGATAAAAATGGTGGCACAACGGAGGAAACCTTAGTAGATGGAAGCATGGCAAGTGCAGTGTCAGGGGGTCCAAAGGTGACAATTATTGAGGATCAGAGTGTGCCAGTACCGCAGGACAAACCACCTATTGAGGTTGGTGATTCTGTTTAGAGTTTATGTTCTTATTTATTCTGTCCCTATTATTTATGGATAGTTTAAATATGATTGTTTGGAATATTAGGGGTGCTTCTAATAAGTTAGCCCGGGTGCATTGTAAGGAACTTGTTAGGAAATTTAGACCTGTTTTCTTTATTGTGGTTGAAACTCACTCCCCTTTTCAGCATTTAAAATTATTTTGGGAAAGGTTGGGGTATCACTCTGTTGGTATAGTAGAGGCACAGGGGCATAAGGGAGGTATTTGGTTTCTATCCTCTATGAAGGGTGTTTGTTGTAAGTTCATTGATGCTTTTGATCAGGGTGTTACTGTTGAGGTTCACTTTGATAATTTAATCTGGAGGTGTAGTGGTATTTATGGCAGTCCTCAATTTAATAAAAGGGTTCTCCTTTGGGATTATCTTGTTGCACAATCCATGGTTTTTCAAGGACCTTGGATTGTTCTTGGTGATTTTAATGAAGTCAAATTTTCTCATGAATCTAAGGGCTGTCAATTTTCTCATCAAAGAGCAGACATGTTTGCTACTTCATTAGGGGATAGTGGTTTGTTTGATCTGAAGACTATCCGGAGGCAGTTTTCTTGGTACAGGAGGGTGAAAAATTATGTTGACGTGGCAAAAAAGCTTGATCGGGTCTGTATAAATAGTAGTTGGTTATCTATCTTTCCAGAGGCTTATGCAGAAGTTTTAAATAGGCTGCAGTCTGATCATTGCCCTATTCTGGTGCGTTGTAAAGGTCGTCCTCAGCCTAAAGGGAATCGACCTTTCCGATTTGTTGCTGCTTGGGCTACTCATCCTGGGTATAAAGATATTGTGAACCAGTCATGGTGGTCTGGTAATAGAGGAATTCATGGCAAGCTTTCAGAAGTACAGAAGAATTCACTAGAGTTTAACTCGAAGGTATTTGGTAACATTTTTGTTAAGAAATGTGAATTAGAGCAGCAGATTAATTATTTACAAAAGCGTTTGGAAGTGGTGGATAGTATTTATTTGCGTCAGAAAGAGCAACAGTTGCTTGATGATTATAATAATACTCTAGTGCAAGAAGAGCTCCTATGGTTCCAAAAGTCCAGAGAGCAGTGGGTAAGGTTCGGGGATAGGAATACAAGATTCTTTCATATTCAAACTCTTGCGCGAAGGAAGCATAATAAGATTCATGGCCTTTTTCTCAAGGATGGAATGTGGGAAACTGATCCAGAGGTTCTGAGTCAAGAAGCAGAGTCTTTCTATAAAAGCTTATTCTGTCATTTGGATGATGTTGATTTGGGTTGCCTTGGTGATGTGCCTCTTCCTTCTCTGAATGAGGAAGCTTGCAATAATCTTACGGCACCAGTTACTATGGAGGAAGTCAAAACAGCTGTTTTTCACATGAACTCTTTTAAAGCTCCAGGTCCGGATGGGTTTCAAGCTTTCTTCTTCAAAGAATATTGGGAGATCATTGGTCTTGATGTTTGGAAGATGGTTAAGCAGGCATTCTCCGGTGTTACTCTTGATCCGAGAATGTTGGAGACTTTACTGGTTCTCATTCCAAAGGTTGAATCACCGGTATCTATGAAAGATTTCAGGCCGATTAGTCTCTGCAATGTAGTTTACAAGATCATCACGAAGGTCCTTGTTAATAGGCTTCGTCCTCATCTTGCGGAGATTGTTGGCCCGCTTCAAGGAGGATTTATTCCGGGACGAGGAACTCCTGACAACATCATTATTGCTCAAGAAGTCCTCCACTTTATGAAGAAGACTAAATCAAAGAAAGGCACACTGGCCTTTAAGATTGATCTGGAGAAAGCTTATGACAGAGTTGACTGGAGGTTTTTAGCTCATACCCTTAAAAGCTTTGGTTTTCCTATTCCTACACTTAATTTGATTATGAATTGTGTCACTGCTTCTTCCTTATCTATTCTTTGGAATGGGAGTCGTCTGAATGGCTTTACTCCTAGCCGAGGTCTTAGACAAGGAGACCCTATGTCACCCTATCTTTTTGTGTTGTGTATGGAGCGACTGGCATGCTTTATTAGTCATCAGGTTGATTTGGGCTTGTGGGAGCCGGTTGCTATTTCTAGAGGGGGACCAAGAATATCCCATTTAATGTTTGCGGATGACTTGCTTCTATTCTGTAAAGCTACAAAGAGACAAGTGCAAAATGTGATGTTGGTTTTAGAGACTTTTTGCAAAGCATCTGGGATGAAGATTAATGTGGAGAAGTCTAAAGCGCTTTGCTCCAAGAATGTCTCTGCAACAAGGAAAGAGGTTTTCACTGGGGTATCCTCTATCAGATTTGTCCAGGATTTGGGCAAGTATCTTGGAGTTACCCTTAGCCATTCTAGAGTGACTCGTTCAGCTTTCAATGGTGTCCTGGATAAGATTCGGAGTAGGCTAGCAAGCTGGAAAGGGAGTTTACTCAATCGGGCTGGTAGACTCTGCTTGGTTAATTCTGTTGCCGCTGCTATTCCCACGTACCAGATGCAGGTCTCTATTTTTTCCAAAGGAATCATTAGTAAATTGGAGTCTATGATGAGGAATTTTCTTTGGAAAGGACAAGTTGATGGAAGAGGATTGAATCTTGTTAGTTGGAAGGTACTGGTTACTCCAAAAAAATATGGAGGTTTGGGGATTAGAGATCCTTATTGTGTAAATATTGCTCTTCTTGGGAAGCTAGTTTGGACTTTTTTCCAGCAGCCAAACAAGCTATGGGTCCAATTATTGGATGCCAAATACCGATCATCTCTATATGACTGTTTTAGTTATCCTAAGAACAAGGACTCTCCCATTTGGAGGTGTCTTTGCAAGGCTTGGAAAGTGTTGAAGGATGGGTTTGCTTGGTGTATTGGAGATTTGAACCAGAATTTTTGGTTTTCTAGCTGGAGGAGAGAAGGACGGTTATCTAATGAGATGGATTATGTCCACATTTCTGATTCGAATCTCCGGATACAGGATATTTGGTCGGTTGGTAGGTGGCATTTGGATACTCTTTATTCTCCTTTATCTCAAAATCTGAAAGATAATATTCTCTCTTACAATCCAGATGAACAAGCAGGTCCGGAAGTGGGTTGGTATTGGAGTTGGTCTGCTGCCAAAGTCTATGACTCACGCAATGGTTACTTGTGGTTGTGTAAGCAGCTGTTTGGTTGGGAGGAGAGGGAGAATTGGCTTTGGCTTTGGCGTCAGCTTGTTCCGGAAAAGCATAAGTTTTTGGCTTGGTTGTGTCTTAAGGAGGCTCTGTAAATCATGTTGCTTGTATGCGAAGTTTGTATTCATAGGTTTTGATGAATGACAAACCAACAAACGACATGAAAGACAAACCAACAAATAACTTGAATGAACAAGCATGTTGAAAGATCAACCAACATTCAACGTTGAGGAATGAAGAGTTGAAAGCAACACAACAACAACAAGAAACTCAAGTCCACAACATTTGAAGACAAGTATAGTGTCTTAGGACTTAGGTAACTTCTTGTTAAGAACCAATTGCTAAATCTCTCAACACACACTCACAAAATGTTTTGATGCACATCTTGCAATTCGATGCTAGCCAAATGGTTTAAAAACTTGTTTTCAAAGGTACAAAAGCATAGGAATTGACTCCAACAAGTTTGAGATCAATCCTAAGTATTTTGAAGTGATTTTAAGCCATTCTTTAAGGTTTGCATCGATGCACACTCATCTTGCATCGATGCAAAGCATGCAACGACTTGTTGCATCGATGCAAAGATGTTTGCATCGATGCAACCTAGCTGAAAATTCAAATTTCAGCTTCAAAGACACATTTGCATCGATGCAAAGTGTTATGCATCGATGCAAATGATTCAAAAACATAAAAAACGGCTAGTTTTAACAAAACGGCTCCATCCCATTAACTCCCAAACGTTTCTAAGGTTTGGGAAGTCTATAAATAGGTGGATTAAAGCCTTATTTCATACATGTGAGTATTTGCAAACTATCTTGTTCATATTCTTTCATTCTACACATTTTTAAGGTGTTATAATACACAATTTGAGAGAGCAATATCAATTGGTTCAATAGTGCTAAACTTGTAATCATACACTCTTCTAGAGAGTACTCATTTCATCTCAACAATTCTTTGAGAATTGTTTTCTTGTACACTTTGTAAATTGGAGTGTGATCTCCAAGGTTGAGTCAAGAGTTATAAACACTATAGTTGGTGAGGATACCAAAGAAGTATACTAAGTACTCAAGGCAAATCTTAGAGAAGGTATCTCTAAGTGGAGTAGGTTAGTATACGAGTGGTGATCATATACCGTGAGGTGTTAGAAACTAAGGACTCGGATTGTAAAAGGTTTTGCGCGAGCACCTTGAAGCTTGGCAATAGTGGAACTTCTCAATAGCGATTGAGAAAGAAAGTGGACGTAGGACAAGGATTGTGCCGAACCACTCTAAATAGCGTTTGCATCTCTCCAAACTCATCTCTTCAATATTATTGTCTTTTACCTTTGAGCAAATAAATTGTGATCGAAAAGTAGCTTCGTAAGTACTTAAGGAATAGCTTAAGTCCGATTGGTGAAAAGCTTGATCAATTTATTTGAGTTGGTGTCTATTGGAAAGTAAAAGCTCCTTATAAATGCTTAGCAATTGAGTTAAGCTCTTGGAAAAATACTAGTACAATAACACTTTTGTATATTGTCTTTAACTTTCGCAAAAAGATTCATTGTTGTTGCTATACTCAATTCACCCCCCCTCTTGAGTAATTGTGCATAGGTTCTACAAGTGGCATCAGAGCTTAACCCTTTGAAAGACTTAACCGTTTAAGGGAAAAGATCATGGCAAGCACAAGCTTTAACAACAACAACACTAGTGAAGGTAACTCAACCGCTAGACCTCCTCTTTTTAGCGGAACAAATTACTCTTATTGGAAAAATAAGATGAGAATTTGGATCCGTTCTCAAGATGTGAGAATTTGGAAAATGATTGAGAATGGAAATCACATTCCAACAAAGACAACAAGCGCTAAAGAAGGAGAAGTCTCCGTCTTAAAGCAAGTACCAAAAGGAGAAGATGAATATAGTGACGATGATTGGAAGAAAGTGGCAATGAATGATAAAGCCATCAACTTCATTCATTGTGCACTTAACAAGCATGATTATATGAAGATCTCTACATGTGAAACTGCTAAAGAGATTTGGGATAAACTCCAAATCACTTACGAAGGAACCGACCACGTTAAAGAAACAAAGGTACCAAAATGCTATGAGTGTGGAGAAGTTGGAAACATTAAACCCAATTGTCCAAAACTTCAAAAGGAGGACAAAAACAAGAAATTTAAGAAGAAGGAGAAAGCATACATATCATGGGAGAACGAGGATGAATCCGACTCCGATGACGACGAGGTTGCAAATCTTTGCTTAATGGCAAGCGAAGAAAAGGTTAGTAATGACAACTCCACTTCTTTTAATTTACAAGATGAATATGATGCCTTACTTGAGGTGTACACAAAACTTACCCAAGATTATTCTCTCCTAAAGAAAAAGAATATGGATCTTTTAAAACAAAATGAGATGTTGAAAAATGAGAATATCAATCTTGGAAAAGATAAGTGTAGCACAAGTAGTGATCCATACAAATCTTGTAAAATGCATGAAAATGAAATTACAAATCTTAAGAACACTTTAGCTAAGTTCAATGAATCTTCAAAGAACTTAGATAAAATGTTGAAAAATCAAAAGCATGTTCATAATAAGGAAGGTTTAGGTTTTGAAAAAGGAAAATTTAAAAATACTAAAACTCCTATTAGGCAACCGCAAGCCCAAAAGGCAAGCATGCCTAAAAGGAATGAAGCCTTTAAACATCCTCCTCAACATGCTTCATTTAGAAATTATAATCACAATGCATATAGATGAAAAGATGTTGCATTTAGGAAACAATCTAGGCAACCATTTAGAAACATGCATAGGATGCATAATCCAAATGTCATATGTCATTATTGCAATAAAGTAGGTCATATAGCACCCGTATGCTTTACAAGAATTAAACATATAAACTTTCGTAGTCAAGATACGAGATGGGCACCTTATGGGCATTATGCTCATACTAACCATCAAGGACCCAAATTCACTTGGGTACCTAAATCCCAATTTTAATTGTTTTGTAGGTACGTGTTGGAGCTAAGGATACAAATTGGTATGTTGATAGTGGATGCTCCAAACACATGACCGGCGATGAATCAAAGTTCACCGCAATAGAGCCTACAAACGGAGGAAATGTGATCTATGGAGACAACAACACCGGCAAAGTAATCGGCGTTGGAAAAGTTGGTAAAAATTCTTCTACCTCCATAGATAATGTTATACTTGTCAAAGGTCTCAAACATAATCTCATTAGTGTTAGCCAACTTTGTGACAAAGGAAACTTAGTTACCTTTGACTCAAAATGTTGTTTGATAAAAAGGCATGATAGGATCATTGCTTTATCTAACGGCAAGTAGGCCAGATATCATGTTTAGTGTATGCATGTGTGCGAGATACCAAACTAATCCTAAGGAATCTCACTTAAGTGCGGTGAAAAGGATTATGAAGTATCTCCTAGGAACTTTAAATGTTGGATTGTGGTATCCGAAAGGATCCACTTGTGATTTGATTGGTTATTCCGATTCCGATTTTGCCGGTTGCAAATTGGATAGGAAAAGCACTAGCGGCACTTGTCACTTGCTAGGAAACTCTCTTGTTTCATGGCATAGCAAGAAACAAGTAAGTGTAGCCTTATCTACCGCCGAAGCCGAGTATGTAGCCGCCGGTAGTTGTTGCGCCCAAATTTTATGGATGAAACAACAACTTGTGGACTATGGACTCATGCTTGATCACATTCCTATCAAATGTGATAATACTAGTGCAATAAATTTAACCAAGAATCCGGTTCAACATTCAAGAACCAAGCATATTGAGATTAGACATCACTTCATAAGAGACCATGTTGAAAAGGGTGATGTGGTTATTGAATTTGTCGAAACTAGTAAACAACTAGCGGACATCTTCACTAAACCTTTATGTAAAGAAAGTTTTTTTAACATCCGAAATGAACTTGGTATCTTGGATTCTAATCTAATATGATTTGTTTGAATTCATTGTATTTATATTGCTATTTTATCTCTTACTAACTTAAGCATTGGAGATATCCAATTAGCCATTGTTTTGTAGGTTTATGAGTTGATGAATGAGTGATTAATCTTGAGGTAGATTGAAGAATTTGAAGATTATAAACAATGGAGGATCAACAAATTGAAGTTTATAATAGTTTAAATGAGTATATACATGATGGAACTCAAAGGATTGAAGAAAGAACCACCAAAGGATGAAAATTTGGTGATTTTGGGCAAAATGATGCATGTTGCATCGATGCAACCAAGCTTTGCATCGATGCAAAGCACACGACGTGCTATGTGCATCGATGCAAAGCCCATTGCATCGATGCAAACAAGACCAAATTACATAAAAACACGTAAATTTGGCATTTTTGTGCAAACAAAACCCCACTTTTTCATCATCTTCAACCTCACAACTCATATCTCCACCTCCAAACCTCCATTACCTCCAAAACAAGCTCACATATAGCTTCATACAACTCACAAAACTTAGATACCCACTACAAACAAATTACATATTTGAAGTCCCCACATTCTCCTCTACAAAACCCATAAAACAAAATCATCCACAATGCCTAGAATCAAGAGAACCGTCAAGAAGTCAAAAGGTTCTTCAAGTGTGGTTCCACCTCCAAATAATCATCCTTTGGCAAGGTACTTTGCTTCTAATAAAGATCTTCAATTCTATGAGGCAAGGCTCGCCGGAAGAAAGGAAATTCCTCCGAGGTATTTGGATCCGACCCTTCTTGTCATTCATAACTTTGATACTCTTAAGGCTATTCTAGTTCATCAAGGTCTCATGGATTTTGTTCAAATTAAGAGTAAATTTTATCCGGATTTAGTTGCCATAGCCTATAGTACACTCATGATTGAGATTGATGAGGAAGATGAATCAAGTTTCACATTATTCTTCAAGATAGGAAGAAAGGATTATAGGCTAGATGGTGATGAGTTAGCCACCATTTGGGAGCTGCCAAATCAAGGTGACTTGTTTCAAGGTGGTAAAACCCCAATTGATGAATGGGGTTATTCAAAGGACAATGCCATGCATTTGTTCAATCTTGTACAGGGAGCTCATTCCAAAATTAGTTGCAATTCAATGAGTGCGGAACATAGAACTTTGTTATATCTAGTCACCTATGTATTGCAACCTAGAATATCCGGGCATGCGAATGTAAATGATGAAGATTTGATTGTCATGTGGGCTATGATGAATGGAATTAAGATTAATTGGCCATACTTTATAATACAACATATGGTTAGGCTCAAGATGAAGGATAGGAATGGTGGATTAGGATTCCTTTGCCTATGGTCTAAAGTCTTTGATTATGTTGGTATTGATGTATCAAATGAAATTACCAAGGAAGTACCTCCTCAATCTTGTATCAACACTCATATTCTCAACAAAATGGGAAGAAGAAATGTTGATGAACAAGGTCCTCAAGAGGAAGCTCCTCCACAAGCACCTCAAGCTCAAGAACCACCCTCCTTGGTTGATATAATGAGAGAATTACAATCCATCAACCAAAACATCCAAAGGATTGACGTAGAGCATGGTAGGCAACTTGAAGCACTTAATCGTCGTGTGTCTCGTGTAGATCGTCGCACGGGTCGCTTGGATCGTCGTATTGATGACTTATATGAGCATTTCGGGATCCACCTACCATATGAAGAGGACACTGATGATGATGAAGACCAAGATTGATTGTCTCCTCTTCATCAAGTCACTTTTTATTGCTTTATGTTTATTTCATTATATGCATTATTAAACTAACTCCTAGTAAGCTAAGGATTTCTATTATGGTTTTAATATTTTGATATGCTCTTCATAATTTTGTTTAATGATTAATGCTTGTATGCTTATTTGGTGAATAACTCAAAATAGGCTTGGTACCCCTATTTTAAGTTAATGAGCATGCTTTAATATATTTCACTTATTTAGGGGGAATTATGCATGCTTGTTTTAAAAAGAGGAAATCAAATTCTTTTTGAAAGGGGGACATATCTATTTTCATCGTTTTATGCATGCTTCTATGACACATTTCAAAATCCTTTCTTTTTGATAATGTCAAAAGGGGGAAGAGAAGTTTGAGGATATTTGAAATTTTAAACTTTTGAAAAAGAAGAAGTTTAAGGATTTGAAAAGAAGAAATAAGTTTGCGAAACAATTTTTTCAAAAAGACTTCCGCTAAGCAAAAACTTTGATATCTAAATTGTTTTCTTTGATAAACGCCCATTATGGGAACAAATGCACATATTTAGGGGGAACTCCTGCAAAATTTTTTTTGAAGTCCTCTCCAAAGCTTTCTATAAAACAAAGTGCATTATTGTTGCTTTCAAAAATCATTTATAAATGCATATCCTCAAAATTGGTTTGTCATTATCAAAAAGGGGGAAATTGTAAATCATGTTGCTTGTATGCGAAGTTTGTATTCATAGGTTTTGATGAATGACAAACCAACAAACGACATGAAAGACAAACCAACAAATAACTTGAATGAACAAGCATGTTGAAAGATCAACCAACATTCAACGTTGAGGAATGAAGAGTTGAAAGCAACACAACAACAACAAGAAACTCAAGTCCACAACATTTGAAGACAAGTATAGTGTCTTAGGACTTAGGTAACTTCTTGTTAAGAACCAATTGCTAAATCTCTCAACACACACTCACAAAATGTTTTGATGCACATCTTGCAATTCGATGCTAGCCAAATGGTTTAAAAACTTGTTTTCAAAGGTACAAAAGCATAGGAATTGACTCCAACAAGTTTGAGATCAATCCTAAGTATTTTGAAGTGATTTTAAGCCATTCTTTAAGGTTTGCATCGATGCACACTCATCTTGCATCGATGCAAAGCATGCAACGACTTGTTGCATCGATGCAAAGATGTTTGCATCGATGCAACCTAGCTGAAAATTCAAATTTCAGCTTCAAAGACACATTTGCATCGATGCAAAGTGTTATGCATCGATGCAAATGATTCAAAAACATAAAAAACGGCTAGTTTTAACAAAACGGCTCCATCCCATTAACTCCCAAACGTTTCTAAGGTTTGGGAAGTCTATAAATAGGTGGATTAAAGCCTTATTTCATACATGTGAGTATTTGCAAACTATCTTGTTCATATTCTTTCATTCTACACATTTTTAAGGTGTTATAATACACAATTTGAGAGAGCAATATCAATTGGTTCAATAGTGCTAAACTTGTAATCATACACTCTTCTAGAGAGTACTCATTTCATCTCAACAATTCTTTGAGAATTGTTTTCTTGTACACTTTGTAAATTGGAGTGTGATCTCCAAGGTTGAGTCAAGAGTTATAAACACTATAGTTGGTGAGGATACCAAAGAAGTATACTAAGTACTCAAGGCAAATCTTAGAGAAGGTATCTCTAAGTGGAGTAGGTTAGTATACGAGTGGTGATCATATACCGTGAGGTGTTAGAAACTAAGGACTCGGATTGTAAAAGGTTTTGCGCGAGCACCTTGAAGCTTGGCAATAGTGGAACTTCTCAATAGCGATTGAGAAAGAAAGTGGACGTAGGACAAGGATTGTGCCGAACCACTCTAAATAGCGTTTGCATCTCTCCAAACTCATCTCTTCAATATTATTGTCTTTTACCTTTGAGCAAATAAATTGTGATCGAAAAGTAGCTTCGTAAGTACTTAAGGAATAGCTTAAGTCCGATTGGTGAAAAGCTTGATCAATTTATTTGAGTTGGTGTCTATTGGAAAGTAAAAGCTCCTTATAAATGCTTAGCAATTGAGTTAAGCTCTTGGAAAAATACTAGTACAATAACACTTTTGTATATTGTCTTTAACTTTCGCAAAAAGATTCATTGTTGTTGCTATACTCAATTCACCCCCCCTCTTGAGTAATTCTGCATAGGTTCTACAGGCTCTTCCTACTGCAAGTTTTCGCTTTAGAAGAGGGATGTCGTCATCGGATAGGTGTCCAAGATGTCTTTCTAGCCAGGAATCGGTTATACATTGTATTCGGGATTGTCCAAAAGCTCAGCTTGTCTGGCAAAGGTTGGATATTCCTTGTCATCCTTAGGATTTGAAGAACTGGTTCTTGTATCATAGCAGAGAGCACCCGTTCAAGTTCTTTTCGGGACTTTGGTGGATATGGCGAGCAAGGAATAACGACATCTTTAATCCCCATGAAACTTGGCCTCCGGAAAAAGTCATTTGTCTGGCATTAACTTCAGAAAAGGAGCTTAGAAATATTTTTGAATTACAACGTATGTCCCTTCCCTCTACTCTAAATGGTTTTTGGAATCCCCCATCCATTGGTACTTTTAAGATTAATTGTGATGCTAGTTATTTTGGTTCGGGTGATAGTGTTGGTTTTGCTTGTGTTATTAGAGATTGTAATGGGAGCTGGCAAAGGGGGTGTTTGGGAATGATTGAGAGTAATAGTATTCTTCAAGGAGAATTGTTTGCTATTTGGAGAGGATATCTCTTAGCTTGGGATGTGGGTCAACGAGATGTTATTTGTGAGACGGATTGTGTGGAAGCATTTAATCTTGTTACTCAAGATGGTTTTGGGTTTATTGATCCACTGGTGCTCAAAATAAGAGATATCATGCATTGGAATTGGCGTGTTGACTTTCGTTTGATTATGAGAGATGCAAACACGGTGGCAGATACTATGGCAAAGATGGCGATGAAGTTACAACTTTCGCATGTGGAGATTCTTTCACCTTGGGAGGAGTTTAAGAGTAGTCTTAAACGGGACTGTCCCTCTATTTAAGCAGTTCCTTGTTTTGTTTCTTTTGTTTTTCTTTGTTTAATTTATTTCAGTCACCAAAAAAAAAAATCAAACGCATTCTAAAATTGTATTGTTCCATTCTTTTGTTTTCTCTTCTTCAAAAAAATCTAAAACGAAAAAGAAACAAAGAGCCTTGACAAATTAGCTTCCGGATCTCTTCACTCTTGAGCTTAGACTGAGAGAAGACAATAACAATGTATTCGCTTCGCTTATTCATTCTCTCACTCACTCTCTCTCTTTGCTAAGTAATATTTGGCTAAAATAATTAAATATAAAATAGATGTCACCTTTGTATAACGAACAAACTTGTATGCTAACAATCACCGAGTTTTTTAATTTTGATATGGGGAAGGTGCTGGTGTTTCGCAGCGTTATGGAGTTTTGGGGTGTTTGACGGAGCTGTGATGGCGTTAATGAAAAAATCGGTGGCACCGATGGGTGGGACGGAAATCGGTGGAACCGATTACTGCACTCTTAGCTAACGTCTTTCAGCACCCACGAATCGGTGGCACCGATTTAATACCCCTTAGCCTCTCCCTCACACAAATCGGTGGCACCGATTTCTTCTTCCTCAAATCGGTGCACCGATTTAATACCCCTTAGCCTCTCCCTCACACAAATCGGTGGCACCGATTCCTTCCTCCTCAAATCGGTGCCTCCGATTTCTTCCCCCAAAATTCAAAAAAACAACGCCGTCATAACAGTGTAAATCACCCGTAATCATCATATCCCAGCATAACTCACACCCCCAAATCATATCTAAAAAAATCAGCCAACAATCACCCCCAAAAAAAAAGTCTTGTTTGCTAATAGAAAAGGTGATAAACGTACCTTGATCAAAGGAATACAAAAATAAAGATATAATATAAGAGACTTGAAAGTCCAAGGTAAAAATATAAAAAATACAAAATAAAAGAACCTAGGCTAGGGTAATATCCAAAGAGGATGACAAAAAAAGTTCACCTCTGTTAAAAATGTTTGATAACTCCCATCTTCCAAATCGAAGATGACAATCTCAGAAGGGGGAGTAGTGTTTTCTAAGTACACTTCACGCATGTTATCTGTAAAGTAAATTTGATTTCCTTTGCAATTCAAAAAATTGCTTGGCAGTATTTGACAGAAGAATTGAGTCCAATTACTAATATGTAATTCCCCAAACTGTGTATTCTTGACCATGTTTTCTCATTTTTATTCAATTCATAGACATCAAATTTGACAGTCTCGCCGAACCACTTTTGATTCTTCATGCAGTACCTATATCTTGCCCCTCTTACCAGCATCAATAAACTTCCATTATCACCTCCAATTAGATAGTAACAATTTAACATTCCTACAATGGATGGAGGTGGTGTGGCTTCATGTTTTCGGTTTTCCCCCCCACCGGTCCTGACTTTGTTCTTATATCAAATTCTAGTGATAATCCATATATGACCACTGCAATAAAATCACTGTCACTGTCATTGTTAGGAGCGGAATTTATAATAGCCTTCCAAACTTGGGTTTGATGCATGAAAATGGTATTTCTAGTGATAATATTACCCTCAGAATAGATAGTACATTCATCGCCATTAATATTAATTACATTTGGAAGAGTTGAAATTGGAGGAAGATCCAAGTGAACCTTTATAAATGGATTTAACATTCTTATCGTACCTTCGTATACCATTACAATGATCAACCATCCATGACAAGAACCACACATGCTGTTGTCTTGCATATCTGGTAAGATGAGGTGGTAAATCCCCTTCTCTTCGAGACTACGAGTGTCAAGAATTCCTTCATCTTCAAGAGCATGAGTTTCTTCTTTAGCAGCACTGTCCGTAGATAGTACCAGCCACGGAACTTTGTTGCCATCAGGAATCTTTGGAAGTTTTAAGTTCCATTGCTTACAAACCAATCGAAGTTGAATGTAATTGTCATATGAATAGAACCACTTAGTAATTTTGTTAAACAAATCTTGATGAATGTTTGACCATCGAATCAAACTCACCCATTGCAAATTTCAGATGAGACGCAAACTGATTTATATAAGAAAAAATCTAGGGCAAGAACTTTATTAAATTTTGGCCTAACATGTAACCAGTAAAAGAAGAGTGAGTAATTCTATACCATTAGATAAAATCTCACACCACTAAAAATATCATTAATGGCTACTTAATGGCTATAAATCACAAAAGTTACTGTCCCATAACACTCCTTTTTATTTAATAAAGAAAAAGACTACTCAAATGACTTGTATAGTTATTATAATTAAAATTAACCATGGTTAGTTATTTATTGTATTTTTCAAAATTTAAACTGATTTCTCATTTTTTAAAAAGATCCTCTACATATTTTGTTTGGTGACTAAAGATCCTCTACATATAGACCTTTTTAATTGATATCATTTTGTGAATAGAATAATAATAATGTATAATGATCTTCAAATTATCTAAATAAAAAAACTCACACAATTATTTTAAATAATTAACCATCACAAATCTTAATTTACCAAAATATTTAGCCTCCTCCTCCGCACGTCTCTCTCCCTCGCCGGCAGCCAATGTCGCGGAGGGTCCGTCATTCTCGACGCGCGTCTTTCTCTCACTCGCCGGCAGCCAATGTCGCAGAGGGAAAGTCATCCCCGTCGCACGTTTGTCTCTCCCTTGCAGGCAGCTAACATCGCCGAGGGGCTCGTCCTCTCTGTCGTGCATCCCTCGTGCCCCATCTTTCTTCCGCGCCGAAAGCCAACTTCGGGGTGGTTTTCAATCACCACCGTCTCTCTCTTCCCATACCGACATAATCTTTGCCGCTGATCTCGTCGACCCCGTCGCTCTATGCCACTCATTCCATCCGTCGTCGAGCTCTCACGACTAATCCGTCTACTTAATAAAATGAACATCCATCATATATTTATTATATATACTTAAACTAACTATCCTCGTAAGAATTACAATAACCTTCCACCAACCTATTAAACTCAACATCCATCAATGAACATATGAGGGGGAAGACATTAGTGCGGCTGGGGTTGCGGTTGGCATGCATCGGCGCGGGTGGCATCGGCACGGCTGGCAAAGGGGTGCAACGGCAAAGGAGATGCATGGGTGCAGCTATGGAGGGGACGTCGGCTTTATGTTCCGTTGGAATGGCTGTAACAGGCAACAACAGCGAGTTTTTGCCGTGGACCAGCGATTGATGACAGTAAGTTTTAGCCGTGTATCAGAGATTGAGAGATTATGGGGAGAGTAGAAGTAACTGTACATGAATGAGTTTAATTGTTAATCTTAATTTTTAAAATTTTTAAATTTAAAATTAAATAATTAATTAATAATTTAATTTTTAATTTTAATTTTACTTTTTTTTTTCAATTCATTATTTACATTTTTTACAATTATTATTGTTTTTTTATACGTTCTGGAACTGAATAATATTCACTAAAAAATAAATAGTAAAAAACTAAAAACTGAACTCATTTTTTTTTTTCTATAATTAAGAATCACACAACTTAAATCTCTTTTTAAATTAAATCAAAATTAAAATTTAAAATTTTAAAATAAAAAATTTAAATTTTAACTAAATGTCTTACCTTTTATGAGAACACAATTAATCTAAAAATCAAATTTTAACAAACTCATAATTCATAAATCAACCTTCCAAAAGTTTATCTTTAAATTTATAATTTACACCCATAAAAAAATATTAAAATTAATAGGATATTTTTTTATAAATTAAAAATATTTATAATTAAAAATTTAATTAAATATTTGACTAATATACATATTAGGACGACAAAAACCTAAACTAGGGTAATATCCAAATAGGACGATAATAAAAAAAGTCCACATCTGTTAAGAATGTTTGGTAACTCCCATCTTCCAAATCGAAGATGCCAATCTGAGAAGGGGGAGTAATGTTTTCAAAGTACACTTCACGTCTGTCATGCATGTCATCTGTAAAGTAGATTTGATTTCCTTTGCAATTCAAAAAATTGCTTGGCAGTATTTTAACAGAAGAATTGAGTCCAATTACTAGTATGTAATTTCTCAAACTGTGTATTCTTGACCATGTTTTCTCATTTTTCCTCAATTCATAGATATCAAATTTGACAGTTTTGCACTCGCAGAACCGCTTTTGATTCTTCATGTAATACCTATATCTTGCCCCTTTTACCAGCATCAATAAACTTCCATTATCACCTCCAATCAGATAGTAATAACAATTAAGCATTCCTACATTGGATGGAGGTGGTGTGGCTTCATGTTTTCCTCCTACTGGTCCTGACTTTGTTCTTGTATCAAATTCATATAGTTGGCCATTACCGTCTACCGCAAATATTTTCTCTTCAAAAAATATGACATCATGAACGTCGTGTAGATCTCTTGTTGGAAATCTAATCCATCTCTTCTCGTTGGGCATGTAAAAGGCCAATTCTAGGAATAATCCATATATGACCACTGCTATAAAATCACTGTCATTGTCATTGTTAGGAGCTGAATTTATAATAGCCTTCCAAATTTGGCTTTGATGCACGAAAATGGTATTTTGAGTGATCATGTCGCCCTTATAACCCAGAGTACATTCATCCCCATTAATATTAATTACATTTGGAAGAGTTGAAACTGGAGGAAGATCCAAGTGAACCTTTGTAAATGGATTTAGGATTCTTACGGTACCTTCATGTACCATTACAATGATCAACCATCCATGATAAGAACCATACATGATGTTGTCTTGCATATCTGGTAACATGAGGTGGTAAATCCCCTTCTCTTCCAGACTACGAGCGTCAAGAATTCCTTCATCCTCGGGAGCACGAACTTCTTGTTCAAGAGCATGAGCTTCTTCTTCGAAAGATTCTTTAGCAGCACTGCCAGTAGATAGTACCAGCCACGGAACTTTGTTGCCATCAGGAATCTTTGGAAGTTTCAAGTTCCATTGCTTACACACCAATCGAAGTTGAATGTAATTGTCATATGAATACAACCGCTTAGTAATTTCGTTAAACAAATCTTGATGAATGTCTGACCATCGATCAAATTCAACCATTGCAAATTTCAGATGAGAGGCAAACTGATTTACAGAAAAAAGAAAAAGGCTACTTAAAAGACATGAATAGTTATTATATTTAAGGACGAGATAACATAATATTTGTCACGTTTAAAAGTAATTGCTGCCTAATTTTGACGAAAAAGATAATACAGTTTAATCGATTATATAAGTTGAATTTTAATTATTAAAAAACGTTTTAAAAAAATATATTTTAAATGCATTGAGTGATTTCTTAAGATTAATCATGGTTACTTAGTTATTTTGTATTTCAAAATTTAAACTGATTTTTCAGTTTTCAAAAAGATATAGAGACTTTTTTAATTGATATGATTTTGTCAATACTATAACAATGTATAACTCAATAATATTCACTAAGAAGTAAAAACCGAATTCAGTTTTTATATATAATTAAGAATCACACTACTTGAATTTCTTTTCAAATTAAATCAAAATTAAATTTTAAAATTTTAAAATAAAAAATTTAAATTCCAACTAAATGTCTCTAAAAATCAAATTCTAACAAACTCAAAAATCAACCTTCTAAAAATTTATCTTTAAATTTATAATTTGCACCCATAAAAAAAATTAGAATTAATAAAATATTTTTTCATAAATTAAAAATATCTATAATTAAAAATTTAATTAAATATTTGATTACATATTTTTTTAAAAAAAATATTATATTAGTTTTAATATGTTTGATATAAAACTGACTTAACTACAAATTAAAAATAATATAAAAATTTAATTAAAAATGATAGATACTTTTAATTACAAATTTAATAAAATAGTAAAATTATAGAAATCAATAATTAAATTTATAAAAAATATAGAATTTATTTTACTAAAAAGATAAACTTTTTTTCCATACAAATCTCCTCAAATCTTCCTTCAAATCAAATCAAAATCAACATTTTAAAATTTCAAAATAAAAAATTTAAATTCCACCAAAGGCTCCTATAAAAAACATGAGTAGAAATAGGAGCTCTCCGTCCTATACAACTATACAAGTATATCTAGGGGTGGCAATATGTACCCTATTCGCGGGTATCCAACCCGATCCCACCCAGTCGGGTAGGGTTGCCAATCCGATCTGTAGTGGGTAGGATTTTCGTGCAGGCCTATTCGACCAACCTGCACCCTATATATGTATATGTTATATACTTATATAAAAATATATTTTAAGTAGATGTTGAACTAAAGACTTCTCACTAAATACAAAAAATTTTTAATCATTAAAAGAAGATCATTAATTGATAATTTAATAATTTTTTTTTTTTACATAAAAGTCAGTTCTATTTTAAATTATCATCAAGTTATATAATAACGTTGTATTTTTTTTGTAACCCGCGGATAGGGTTGGGTACCCGCGGGTTAAGAGCGGGTAGGGTTAGGGTTGAGATATTCTCAACCCGCGGGTAGAATAGGGTTGAGTTTATATAAAAATCTCAACCTGCGGGTAGGGTTAGGGTTGACTCCAAACCCTACCCTATCCTACCCATTGCCACCCCTAAGTATACCCTAACATTTCTCTCTATCCTCGTGTCCGATTTTTATTGTGGGAAAAAATTTCTTTCCATCCCCAATTAACACGGACATTATTCTATTTAATAAAAACTATATTGACATAAGGGAGCCACTTAGATAGAGATGTTAAAAACGTTTTTTTTAAAGATATTTTTTAAAAATTAAAATTTAACACATATAATCAATTAAATTATATTTTTTTTATTAAAATTAGACTGGACAAATCAATTTAGTAAAAAAAATTAATAAATTAAATTTTAAATCGGTATAAATTAATATTTTTTATAAAAAATTACTATAATATCTCTATTATAAAACACAACTAAAATATTCCTATTATATATATATATATATATATATATATTAATTTTGAAAACTTTAAATTCTAACCCCTATAACAATAGAAAAGAAAATGATTAGAATTTAAAATTTTCAAAATTAATATATATAATAAGAGTATTTTAATCATTTTATATAATAAGAATATTGTAGTAATTTTTTATAAAAAATAATATTAATTTAGAGTGATTTAAAATTTTATTCACTATTTTTCGGTCAAAATAATTTGTCTGACGTAATTTTGATAAAAATAACATAATTTAAATGATTATATGTGTTAAATTTTAATTATTAAAAAATATCTTTAAAAAAAAGACGTTTTTTGCGTCTTTATGGAAGCATCCCCCTTGACATAATACTCAATTTGGTTCTTGAACTTGTATGCAAGGCTCAATTTAGTCTTTAAAATTTTAATTGCCTTTATTTAGTCCCCAAACTTTGTGAACAAAACTCATGTTAGTCTTTGAAACAATTTTCAACGTACAAATGTTAACGGAACACTATCGTGAACAGCCGGATGCCACACTAAACTTTGTAAAATGATTTCGTTTTAGTTTTGGCACTCAAATAATCCAAAAATAACATTGTAAATGGTGTTTATTAAAATTTTATTTGACAAAATAAGTGATACGATGCCGTTTTTGAGCTATTTAAATGTCAAAACCAAAACTGCATCATTTTACAAGTTTTAACATGATATCTGATAGTCTATAACAGTGCTCCATTAACGTTTTTATACTAAAAATCATCTCAGGGACTAATATGAGGCACGTTTATAAACTTTGGAGACTAAATAGAGACAACTGAAATTTTAAAGACTAAGTTGAGACTCGTGTGTAAGTTTAGAGACCAAATTGAGTATTATGTTATTTACCCATTATAAAATGAATAAGAAAAATGATGTTGTTTTGCATTTAGGTGCAATTTTCCGATGAAACGACTAAACTGACTTTTACAAGGTTTATGGTGGCTCAATTTATTTAACTTAAAATTGAAACGAATTTATTTTTAGAGATAAAAATTTATCTATTTAAATAGATAAGAATTTATAGTTTATTTAAAATTTAAAATTTTTATTGAATCAATCTAAAATTGGTTGCCTTGGTTGGGTTTATTAGTTGGTAGCTTGATTAAGAAAATAAATAACTATGAAACAATCTAGATTCTAGAAAGTATAGAATATCTGATTTAGTTAGGTTAAATTACATCGTTAGTCCTTATATTTTTGGTGAAATTGTAAATTGGATTCCTAAAGAGAATTAAAATTTACAATCTAGTCCCCGTCGTTCAAAAAGTGTTTGATTTAACAGAATATTCTCAGTATATTCTGTTAAATCAAATACTTTTGAACGGTGTGGACTAAATTATAAATTTTAATTCTTTTTAGAAACTCAATTACAAACTTTTAAAGTGTAAGAACCAATTTGTAATTTTTCTAAAAATTTAGAGATCAACAATGTAATTTAACCATTTAGTTACTGTTTAATGGTTTTTTTCACCTCCATTGTTGGGCTTAAGCCTTTTGTATATCCAAAAAAGGAAATTCACCACTTCGTTTTTGTTGGCTAGAAGCACGAAGCCCTTTTCAAATTTTGGAACATTTCAGTGGTTTGAGAACTAAGACTCCAGACAAAAAAAAAAAAAAAAAACTAAGACAGATAAAAAAATTAATGTTTTCTTTTTTTATTTTATTGAGTAAAATAGAATAAATAATAAAAAATTTATTTTATTTTATTTTTTTATACAAAATTTAAAATAAAAATAAAAAAATAAAAAATATAATTATAAATAATGATAATAAAAAATAAAAAAATAAAATATGACTTCATATTTTTATATTTTTATTGACAAAAAAAATATAAAATACACAAATTTAATATTACAAAATATAATATTAATAGTTATGCTATCAAATACAATTTTATATCTTTATGTTTATGTTTTAATGTTTTATTTTTGTAAATAAAACTACTTATAAGACACAAAAATAATTACACCGATCTTTTTTATTTTCATATCTTATAAAGTGAAAATTACTTATTGATTTATTTTCGCACACAAGGATTTGTGTTTTATTTGTAAAAAAAGTATAAATAAAAAACAAAATTTTATTATTTTTAATGTATTTTTTAATAAAATTCTAAAATTGTATTGTTTCATTGTTTTGTTTTTTTTCTTCAAAAAATCTAGAAAAAATGATAAATAAGCCCCCGAGTTTTTGTCCCGCGAATATTTTAGTTCATGACCACTAAAAAATATTTTTAAGTCTCTGACTTTCACAAAATTTGGACGGATCAGTCCCTCCGTCCAAATGCTCTCCATCAGAAACTGATCCGTCCAAATTTTGTAAATGTCAAACTTAAAAATATTTTTCAATAATCAGAAACAAAAATATTCGTGGAAAAAAGGAGAGATATCTATTTATTATTTTCTCTAACTTAAAACGAAAAAGAAACATGAAAAAAGCTAAATAAAAGAGCTTTGACAAATTAGCTTCCGGATCTCTTCAATCTTGAGGTTAGACTGAGAGAAGACAATAACAATGTCTTCGCTTCGCTTTTTCATTCTCTCACTCACTCTCTCTCTTTGCTTCGCTTTCCAATCCGACGAGCTCCTCCTCGACGACGATGAATTCGGCCTCGAAGGCGGTAACCAACAACCGCCGCGCTCCGATCCTCACTTCCCCTCCCCTTCCACCCCCGCTCCTCGCAAGAGGTTCACCGAATCTTCCTCCTCCGATTCTAAGATACAGTTCTCCCTCCACCACGCCTTCGGCGACTCCGATTTCTCCGACGCCGGCAACTTCTCTGCTCGCCTCAAGACTTGGAGTCACGGCGGCCAGGTTACACCATAATCTCTCTTATTATTAATATTATTTTAAATCTCTTTCTGTTTTTGTTTACACGTTGGTTAATCCGAACATATCGTTAGGCTTTTGAACTATTCGAATTTTCAATAAAAGCTTTTGATCCTAACGTTTGCTAATCTAAACGCGCAATTTCTTATTACTCATCTTATCAATGGATATGAGAGCCTTTATTACTTCTGAATATAGCTTCTTATTCCTTTTTTTCTTTTTGGTGGTCTTCTTGAGAGTATAACCTATGAATGAATTAGTCTAGTATGGAAATTACTCTTTTTGTATGCTAATCTTACAAATGTTTTTAGGATACCAATTCGATGTTATGTTCTGAGTTTTAATGCACATGCTATGTTCAAAGTCATGCTTTGTTGGACTTGAAAGAAGTTTTCAATTGTGACAGACACTGACGAAGTTGCGGTTTTCGCGGAATCCATTGACTGAAGAGGAGCAGAAGAAATTTCAAGTAATTAACTAGTGTGTTTTTGTGAGTATATATTGGGATATTAGCATTTTATGAAAGGGTCGGCACTCTTCTAATTATTGCAGGAGCTGTTGCAAACAGATGATTTCTATAGGATAAGACTTCCATCCAATGTTTTGAGCCCTCCAGGCAGGGATTATATTATTTCTTCAGTGAAAGCTGTAAGTATGAATCAAATTCTTCGATATATTTCTAGCAAATTTTCCGTTTTCTTTTGTAAACTAACAATTGAGGTAGATTTCACTCAAGCATGGCGGCCCTGACTGTTTAACACACATAGTATTTTAGTTCATTGATTATGAAGTCCCTTTTCTAGCATGGCATGGTGGTTTTATGGTATGATAGTTAGTAATACTGTTATGATCATTCTGTATCTTGTCCCACACTTATTATCTGATGTTAAATGAAGTATAATCCCTTTCTTCTCTTTACATATTGTGGTAGTGTTTTCCATTATAAGGATGTATTCCAACAGCTTCATTTATTTTTCAGCATTGATCATTAATTTGGTTGTTTTGGCGCTCTTGTTTAGTATTTGGGTGAATGTTGACTCCAAGTAGAACTAACTGTTTCACCATTCTGAATCCAGCGATGTCTTCCTGGGGAGGGATTGGAAGAGCATTTTGTAATTCATACGGTAATTGTCTTATTTATTATCATAAAATGTGCTCTTTATGCTCCATTCATGTCCTGATACTGGTGAAGATAAATTTCCTCTGTTCAACTCAAATTTTGACACACAAAGAACTTCTCTTGCATATTCTCAAGTCAGCTGGAAAGATAGTGAAATAACAAGCTGAAACATGAAAGCTAATTTTATATAACAGGAATTTTGTTTCATTCTTATTTTTTCTTTAAGTATTTCTATCTTTTTTATTATTTTAAATGTAAAGAGTAAAAATAGAACTCATACCTAAATTTATTTTCAACTGTTTAATAGCTATTAGTTTTTCTGCCAATACAGTGGAATTTCAAAAAGTAGACAAAGTAGGGTTTGCCAAGTTCATTAGATTAGTTCATATTTCACAGAAATGGAAAAAAAAGTGTAGAAGTGGGCTTTTTATGGCTTTCCGTGCTGATTTATCCTTGTATTTTTTCTTATAATAATAATAATAATAGTAGTAGTTTTATTAAGTCTCACTCTGTTCCTTTTTTTTAATATTAAATAAAAATCACAGGAAGGTGTTAACATCTTGGCTGTCAATTATGGTGCCCCTGGGGCTTGCCCTTATCCCCGGCAACTGAAGCGTGTAAGACAGTTATGCTTTTGACAATTGCACTTGAGTTAATCTACCTGAAAGACTCCATGAACTTATTGTGGTTGATTTTATAACTTGTTATGCCACAACTTGTCATGGTTGCGGAGAGTAATCAGATTTCAGAAAGCCCTAGTAGCAATTGCTTTCAAGTCTATTTCATTATTTTTGGTGCTGACTAAAGTTTTCTTCTCAATTGCTGGACTTTAATACTATAACCTTATACATGATTTTAATTTTTTGCCCTTAGCCTGCGAGGTGGTCTTTCAAGTCTCACACTATTTTGAAGAATAGTGAACAAGCACCAAGGTATATGTTATGATTGAGAACTTCAATTTTCTAACCAATCATTCTTTCACATAGTCTTGAGAGAGCTCTCAGTTCAGATTAAAGCTCATTGAACTCAAGCTAGAAAACTGCTGGTCATTTTATGAGATTTCTTGCTTTGATTTTCATTTGGTTATAAAAATAATTATAATTTTGATAAAACAATATTGAACCTGAAGTTCCTAGTTTTAATGGGTGAACTTGTGATTAGAAAGAGTTGGATTAGGGGTTTATTGTAGCAACACGAAGGTAATTTTGTTGGAGCATAGATATGACATAGACACAAGAATATGGAAAATTTTATAGATTATAAGGTATGGCTCATCAATAGTACAATATGTAACACTAGTATAAAATTATCATAAAACCACAGACCTTGAACTAAAGAGGCAGAGGGAAACAATTTTAAAATGTTAGCATGAGTCATTCCAACTAATATTGATAGTATATCTAATGTTGTGCTATAACTATGTTGATATAAAAGTTTATAACATTGCCAAGAGTTTACAGAAGTGTCTAAGAATTTCCCAACAGGGTTTTGAAAGACTCTTTCAAGTGTTTTGCTTCCATAATATTGTGCACAGCAGATGTGAAACTAAAATTTTGTGCTCAGTAGGATTTGGGGTAGATCTAAGGAAGAGTCAACTTGGGTCATGAAGTTTGCTGGACTTTCTTGATTGACAATGACAATTGTCTTGATTTGATAAACTAGGAAGGGACAGGGAGCATACCTTCTGCAGTTTAGCATGTTAACATCATACATGAAGTAGCCGTTGTGTCATTCTCTCTACAAGTTTTTACTGGGAGACCTTCTTTCTTCATTCAATTAATATTTTTTGGCTTCTGCAGAACTCCAATATTTGCTGAAGACGTGCTTGGTGGGGAAGAGGGAGAAGGTGAACTTGTAAAGCCAGTAGAGAGGTCCTTTTGGGCTAAATATGTGAGTAACTGATTATACAATATACGTATTAGCTTGATCTTTTAGTTGCAGATCTACAAATAAACATTTCTGACATTTGTGAATTGAACTTTTCATCTGGAACCTGTCTTAACTCCAGTGGATGTACTTGATCCCTCTTGGACTCATTGTAATGAATGCCATTACACAAGCAATGAATATGGCTGAGGAACAAGTGGGTGGGCAAGGTGGTGCTCCAGGACAGCAGCAGCCAGGATCTGCAGGACAGCGTGGATCAAACGCTGGTGTGCGGAGAAGATGATTAGTTTGGTTTTTTTACACTAGAAGGGATTATTTGAGGACATTAGTAATGAATGGAATCTTAGGTTGACCTCTTTGTTTATGTAACATTTTAATAGCTTTCAGAAAAAAATGTTCATGTATTCCCTGTAAGATTTGAAACAATGGTCTTAGAACTTCCCCAATTAAATTTTGAGTTTTGACAATGCCATGTTTAATTATTGGCAACTATTCAGATTGTATGGTTCCTCAAGAGGACATTGATAAGCGAGTAATTTAACGATGCTGTTGCATTATTAATCAGTATCATTTCCTATTACTCCATCAAAAACTTTTTCATTCTTTTTGATTTATTCAACTGAATTATTTGTTGTTTCTTCTTCGAATTATCTTTCGTTCTCAACCAAAAGGTAAATAAAAGTAGGTATATTTCGTTTGCTTTTACAGTTTTGCCTTACACTGCTCCAGTGGTAAACAACTAACCCTATTTGCTGAACCTGAATCATAACTATAGAGATTATAACCGACAGTTTTGAATTGAAGAAACGCAACAGTTGTTTGAAAACTCATGCACATAACCTTGCAAAAAGCTTTGGCAATTTGGATGGTTATACATTGATGACAATTACTCTTGATAAAAAATGGATGGCAACTATAAGGAAACAGAGTAAAGGAGAATATATGCAACAAAAAACAATTATTATTTCCATGAATTTCTCCAAGAAATTAATAGGAGGTGAAAATACATATACATACCGAGGTAATGTTCAATTTGATCCTTGAAATTTTCAACGCTCATCAAAATAGTACTCGACTTTTGTAAATGACAAATTAGTCATGAATTTACAAATTGTGAATCTCATTCGTCCTAATTCAATTACCGTTAACACAGTACTAACATGGAAATATAACATGGCGGCTAAGATTTCAGTACGATAAAATAGGTATCTCACACCAATATAAAACCAATTAACCAAAATGAATTCAAGTAACTAATAGGATACTTATTTGATCATATTAAAGTCCTAGACATATCATCTTACCATTGTGGATGCCACCCTGACACTTAAGCGCTCCATATCAGCATTGTTTTAACAACAATTGAATTAGGGACAAAGGAGATTCACGATTTGTAAATTCAGAGAACAATTTGGTCATTTTCGAAAGTCAAGATTGTTTTGATGCGTGTACCTCCATATATATTCGTATAATAACAATTTAAAACAAAACATTGACACTACATAGAAATTAAACTCGTGGGATTGATTGGGAGTATTTGTGGATGAGATAGGAAAGAAGGCCATTTTTCCTGGTCAGCAAATTCTTGTCAACGAGATGGGAAAAGAAGGAAACATAATTGCTTCAGAGCTCATCCTGCACATCAAAGTGAACATATTTTTCAGTAATATGCAAGACATGATAGCTTCTTCCTCGACTTAATCCTTTTCATCGATGCTATGATATGAAAACTTGGCATTACTTTTAAGGTTTTATGTTGAGAATGATCATAAAAAAAACTACTCTCTATCTCCAGTGAATCTATTTAGCATTAGAAAGAAGAAATGTTGGAAAAGTTGCTACTTACATGATCGTAGTCATAACGGCGATGCTGCACATCGAAAAAAGAACAATTCAGTGCAATTGTTGTTGAAAAAGAAATGCAACAGAAATCAGCATCTAAACAAGATTTATTAAACAAAAGAAGAGTAAAAATTGAAGTCAATTCAGGCAAAGATAAAAACGGAGATAATACTCAAATTTGTCTCTGAAATGTAACCTATTCTCCAAATTAGTTCTTGAAAGATTTTGTTAATCATAGTCTTAAAAGATACAACTCTAAGTCAAATTGTCATCATGCCACATGACATGTGACACGTCATTACCTAATGGATGGAAGTGTCACTTTGTCCCACGATTATTTTTTTTAAGAACTAATATGACTAACAAAATTTTTCAATGACCAATTTGGAGAATGTATTATCTTTTAGGAACAAATTTGAGTATCAACTCGGTACAAACCCTTCTGTATTTGTCTCTATATCTGTCCTGGTATCGTCGATCATGGCCCCTCTCTCGCCTGCGCCTCTCGCGTTCTTCTCTTGCTCTTTGAGCCTCCTGCACAAAGAAGGTTTTAACATCCTTGAAAGGAAACTTGATTGTCTCTCAAAACAGATGATGGAACTCAAAAGGTGTATACATGTCTATGTACCTCTTCCTCTTTGGCTTTTCTCACTTTTTCTGCTTCCTCAAAAGCCTCCTTCTCAATCTAATAAGCCAAAGGACAAAGTTAATGTTAAAGGAGAATCAATTATAATCCATACTAGCAGCTTCATTATGATTGCATATTGAAATTTGAAAGCCTTCAATATCATACATTTTGAAGTTATCCTTATATTAGTCCATTATGTATAAATTTTCCAATGTATTCCTTTAATGTATCTTTTTTCTGTTCAAGGTATACTAGGTTGATTTCGAGCTAAATCGAATGCGATTCGAATAGAAAAGCTCACCTCTCTATTGGCAAAAACTTCATCAACAACTTGTCTTGCATAATCAGGATCGTCACAAATCAAAATGTTGTCGAAAACCGAACCACCTTTCACCTGAACCACAATATTCAGTTTACTTCATTAACTGATGCCACCAATTTTGGCCAAAAAATGGTTACAGCATAATCCATGAAGCCATCACTAAATTTGAAAGTTTTCATTCACCATACCTGCCAAACTTCGATACCAACATACTGGATAGGCTTAAGTACATAAAGATCAGGATCATCTTCAAACTCTGATACAGAGAAAAAGAATGAAACTTAAGCACTCCATTGTATGTAAGAGAGTTTGTAGTATACACTAAAATTTCATAAAGAACCTAAGGATACATTTGAACATACCTGGATTACCAATCCATGGAGTTTTTCCACTTCCCTTGGTAGTTAGGGTTCTTGATTTTCTGTTTAACATGAAGGTTGAATCTAATATATATTGGCTAAGAATGAAAAAGAAAAGACAACACAGAAAAAAAGGCCTAATGCTTGCAGCTACAAACCTTTCTTTTCCATGGTCCTTTGTATGCCGGATTTGGTATTTTTGGTGGCCTCCAGATACCATCTTCCTCTTCATCCTAGTTTTCAGGCTAATCAAACATAAGAAAAGGTATGAGATTTTTTGCTTCAAATTGTTTTTTTCATTGATCTCATCATCATAGAGCTTTGAAAAACCAAAATAATGCAAACCAATGAAGAAATAAAATAAGATGGAATGGAGGAAAATGAGAATACAAAATGAAATGGCAAATTGAGGATGCAACTATCAACTAACCTCTTTAGCATTCGGATCACGAATTACGGCTGGGATTGAATCATATCCCTGCAACACCAAAAAGTAAACAAATAAGTTTGTAATCGTCTCAAGCAACAAAAGCATCGTCCCTTGTTCAGTAATAACTAATGAAAATTTAAAACTTTTGGATACCTCAGGTTTGACATCATCAGGGTCTTCAATGTATTCCCTTCCGTCCCAGTCTTCAGGCTGCGAATCGGAAGATGTTTTAATGTCAAAATAAAATTGTACAGAATCATTGCTAGATCACAAGAAATCAAACTTAAAAGCATCAAATGTCAAGCTCATAAACCATGTTTAGAAACTGACTATTTGCAAAGTAAAACAGCTCAATATCAAACTTTTTTTGCCTTGGTATCCCGGAGTTTTCGCGATGGAAGAATGTCCCAATCTGTATACATGCTTCCTGAATCTCTCTCTCTATTATCAATCAAGACGCTGTATGACGCATCCAGCCTAAGAATGAATGTTTAGAAATGACTTAACTTGTCAGTTTCACGTTGCAGGTCCTTCTTGATGGGATAGTTTTGACCCTGGTATGAGAATATGACATGGAGCTTCTTTGTGTCTGTTCCACATATATCTGGTCCAAACATTAAGTTGTAGAGATTCTATCAGTTTAACATCCATCTTGGTCGAAGATTTGGATAAAGAAGACAAAAGAAAAATACATCCATCAACTTTGTTCAACTTTTTATTCATTGTGATAGTGCTTTTTAGGCTTCTAAATGCCATTAGTACAAAAGAAGAAGTGATGAGAATTGGTTAATATTCTTTGAGAATAAGATTATTCAAATTGCAGATTGATATTTGATCACTTGATAATTCAAGAAGCATAGACAAAGTGATGAATGTGGGATAAGCAACACACCTGTAAGGAGTATCGCTGCCGAACTTCTTCTGATTGACAAAACCAGAGAGGAGCTTAATGTAACCGCCACCACACTTGATATCTTGTTCAAATTTTATAGAGTATTGGAGGACCAATGTTCTGTTCTTGTAGGTGAATTCTGGTATCTTTGCAGAGATTGCAAAGTGTTTGGCATCATTAGACGTTTGAATGCCTAAAAATCACACATAATGTACATATTAAGGAAATGAGACAAATAGAAGTCCCTCACGATATAAAGTGAATCCACTCATTTAGTTTTTTATCACTAATATCAATAATACTCTTGAAAACAAACTAAACTTAACTGTTAATAACTGAAAGTGGCAGGAACAACTAACAAATACCTTTGTCATCCGGGTCTCCGTCCATTGTCCGGCCGTGTGCTTGAACTAACCGGCTTTTCCTTCACTTATTTTTCCAATCTGATGTCACCCAGCGACCTCTCCATCCATCTAAGAAAAATTCGAAACACATAATAGTCATAATTTACCATATTTCACCATCAATGTAAAAAAAACACTACCACCCTTCGTGCGACAAAGCAAACGAGGTCAGTGCACCAGAATCTAGACAGGCGAAAAAAAAGTCACCGGCGGGTCTACGGGCACCTGTCTAGACTCTAACTGCACTGACCTCGTTTGTTGCCCGCGTTGTCTGCAAACCATCTTGGCATTGTCTGCCTGAATTTTTGCACGAGCAGGTCTTCCGCTTACACAAACTGGTACAGAGACAAAATTGTTGGTCTCCTCCTTGATTTCCTCTAGCAGGGAACATTTTTTTGTTTGTTAGAAAACTAGTTAGAAGACTACAAAGGAGGACGCCGAATTAGTTTTGATGTTCTTAATTATATATTCGCTTTTTTTAGTACGGAATGGAAAACCCTTCTTAGTCACAGTTTTGGTGTGTGTGGTCACAGTCACATTGCAAACCTCTCAAGTCCCAAGTCACAGTTTTGGTGTGTGTTTGGTCCAGGTACCGGCTCTGTGAAGTGAGAGGTCACAGAGAATAAATAAATATATTCTTTTTTAATTTTGGCTCCGGTGATCCCAATCTCAGTGCCACGGAGCACAAGCTGCAGGGATGGAGCTATGGAGGAGATAGTGTTAGGCGCTGGGTCGGGTGGGGTTTCGGGTTTCTGCTTGTTTGGGCTTGGTGTGTTTTTGCACCTGGCCTTGACAGAAAAAAATTGAGTTGACTTCATGAACATTTGTGTTAGCTATTTAGAATTGTTATTATACCTAGTACTAATAATTTAAGGATTTTGTTAACACGTGTTGTAGCCCGTTTATTATTAGTGAAAAATTTAAATATTTTTATTTGATGAATATAAAATAAATATATTAAAAATTTAAATTTTTTATGTTTTTAATGAAAATTTTTTTATTTTATAATCTTAGCATGTCCTCTATAGATAAACCTATAATTTAAAAGTAGTTTACATCATTGATTGATAGTTAAGGAAAAAAATGAGTTAATAGTCAAAGTCATTTCTATAAAATATTCCGATCTCCATTTTGATCCTCGAAAGATAAAATTAATCGAAATCGTCTCCGAAAGATACACGACTTGGTCACGTTAGTCCTTCTGTCAGGTGGATGATGACGTGTTACGTTAAGTGTCACGTGACATGATGACGTGTCAGATTAGTGACATGTGGCGTCACTTGACATGTAAAAAAGTTATTTATAATCAAAATAGTCCTTGAAAATTCAGACACAAGTTATTTTCATCTCTAAAATTTTAAAAATTAATCAAATTAGTCTTTATATAATATTTTTTTTATTTTTTCTTGATAATATTAAATTTGAAATAATTTTTTATACTACTAATTTTAATAGAAATGTAATTGACAAAAAAAATTAGTAATTGTATCTTTTTTTAAAATTTTTTACAATACAATTATCTCTCTCCTTTAATTCTTCTCAAAATCTCTCTTATTCTTTTTTATTCTAAAATCTTTTTTTTACATTATTACATTTTGCTGGAATATATATATATATATACTCAAAATCAAAATTTTTGTATGTTAACCTAAACAAAGTTAACCCACCATGTCATCATGCCACGTGACACCTAACGTGACACATCATCATCCAACTGACGGAAGGACTAACGTGACAAAGTCGTATATTTTTTGGGACAATTTCGATTAATTTTGTCTTTCGATGACCAAAATAAAAATCGGATATGGAACGATTTTAACTATTAATTCAGAAAAAAATTGTACTGGATGTTCATGTATTCCCGGTAAGATTTGAAACAATGGTCTTAGAACTTCCCCAATTAAATTGAGTTTTGACAATGCCATGTTTAATTATTGACAACTATTCAGATTCTATGGGGCTCATCCTTAAACACTCCTTGCTAAGTATAGAGTGTTGCACACTTTATTAATTCGTTAAATCTAAACTCTTCATTTATTATATTTTATTTGAATGGTCTGGATTTAAAAAGGTAATCTGTTAATCAAGTTAACTATTTTTTTTATAAGTTTTAGATTTTTTTGTAAGTTTTAAATATTGGGCTGAAGTCCAAAATAAAAAAATAGTATATAAATATTAAACACGTGTACAAAAAAAAGTTATTGGACTTTAGAATTAAAATAAATAATACATGAAAAATAAGTTGAAAATCCATGTACTAAATCTAAAAAAAAAAATATATTAGAATCTTAAAAAAATAATATTAAATACATATTATGTATATAATATTAACTATAAACACAATGATAAAAAATTTTGTGTTATATAAATTTAATTAATATATATATAATTTTATTTTGTGTGAAACAAAATTATAACATTAAATATGAATAGAATGATAAAAGATTTTGTATTATATAAATTTAATTTAAAAAGTATATATACAACTTTAAAAGCAAACAAAAATATGAGAATTAGTATTGGGTTTTTTTCACACAATACATTTGTTTGTCAAAATTATTTTTCACAAGATCTATATTTTAAATATTTCATGTAATAAATTCATATACTCATATATATGATAAGGTAGTTTATGTTAAATAATCTATATTGTATGATCCCAATTTATATATGTTATATTTTATTATTGACCAAATTCGAACTAAATAGAAAATAAAGCCAAATATTTAAGTTTATTTTTATCAAATCTGTATGATATTATAATTGTTCTTGCAAAAGAAAAAGAAGTTTAATAAAAAAATTCATATAAAAAATATTTAAATAATTTTTTTATTAATAATTTTTTTATTGAAATATGTTACTTTACTATATTTAAAATATATTATTTGAAATAATTATATTATTTTAGTTAATATATATTATTTAAAAAATATTTAAAATTTATTATTTTGTATTAAGAATATTATTAAAAATATATTATTAGTTTTTCTTAAAATAATATTTTTTTTTCTTTGGTTCAAATACTATCACAACAAAAAAATTTTAATAAAAAAATACTTTTAATTATATATTAAATAGAATAATTATTTATTAGGCTTATTCTTATACAGATAAGAATTTTTTTTAGTTTTATAGCAGTAATATTTTATACTAATTCATCGTGTTGAATGAGGGAATTAATTTTTTGTTGTTAGTGTCAATTTGTTTTGTTCAGCCCATGACAAAAAAAAAAATAATAATAATAAATAAATTTAATTTACCTAATAACTTTTGATAGCAAGTTAATTTTTAAAGAGTGCTGCACTCTCTATTTTACTTGGAGTGCACTAGCTTTTGCCATTGTTCCTCAAGAGAATATTGATAAACGAGTAATTTAATGATGCGGTTGCATTATTTAATCAGTATCATTTCCTATTACTCCATCAAAAGCTTTTTCATTCTCTGTGATTGAATTATTTGTTGTTTCTTCTTCAAATTATCTTTCGTTCTCCACCAAAAAATAAATAAAAGTAGGTATATTTCGTTTACTTTTGCAGTTATGCCTTACACTGCTCCATTATATATGAAGTTATGAACTATAGAGATTATAATCAACAGTTTTAAATTGAAGAAAGGCAAGAGTTGTTTGAAAACTCACGCACATAGCCCTGCAAAAAGCTTTGGCAATTTGGATTGTTATACATTGATGAAAAATGGATGGCAACAACAAGGAAACAGAATAAAGGAGAAAATATGCAACAAAAAACAATTTTTATTTCCATGAATTTTCCCTAGAAATTAACAGTAAAAATACATATATATACTGAGGTAATGCTCCAGAAATTTTCAGCGCTCATCAAAATAGTACTTGATTTTTGTAAATGACCAAATTGGTCATTGAATTTATAAATTGTGAATCTCATTCTTCCGTAATTCAACAAGCATTAATACTGACATGAAAAGGTAACATGACTAAGATTTCAGTATGGTCAAATAGGTATCTCACACAAATATAAAACCAAGATGAATCCAAGAAACTAATTCACGACACCTATTTGATCATATTAAAGACTTAGCCATGTCATCTTACCATTGTGGATGCCACACTGACACTTAAATACTCCATGTCGGCATTGTTTTAACAATTGAATTAAGGACTAAGGAGATTCACAATTTATAAATTCAGGACTAATTTGGTCATTTTCGAAAGTCAAGTCTGCTTCGATGCACGTACCTCGTATAATAACAATTTAAAACAAAACATTGACACTACATAGAAATTAAACTCGTGGGATCGAATGATCGATTGGGAGATTCTTGTGGATGAGATAGGAAGGGCGGCCATTTTTCTTGGTCAGCAAATTCTTGTCAACGAGATTGGAAAAGAAGGAAACATAACTGCTTCAGAGCTCATCCTGCACATCAAAGTGAACATATTTTTCAGTAACATATAAGACATGATAGCTTCTTCCCACTTAATCCTTTTCATCAATGAATGCTATGATATGAAAACTTGGCATTACGTTTAAGGTTTTAAATTATAGTGAACAAATGTTGAGAATGATCATAAAAAAGCTACTCTCTATCTCCAGTGAATCTATTTGACATTAGAAAGAAGAAATGCTGGAAAAATATGCTACTTACATGATCGTAGTCATAACGGCGATGCTGCACATTGAAAAAAGAACAATTCAGTGCAATGGTTGTTGAAAAAGAAATGCAACAGAAATCAGCATCTAAACAAGATTCATTAAACAAAAGAAGAGTAAAAATTGAAGTCAATTCAGGCAAAGGTACAAACCGAGATAATACTCAAATTTGTCTCTAAAATATAACCCATTCTCCAAATTAGTCCGTGAAAGATTTTGTTAATCATATTAGTCCTATCTGTAAGTCAAATTGGTCATTTCGTAAGTTAAATGATAATGTGTCATGTGACATTAACTTGTCATGTCATCATGCCAAGTGTCACATCATTGCCTAATGAATGGAAGTATCAATTTGACTCACGGTTATATCTTTTAAGGACTAATATAACTAACAAAATTTTTCAATGACCAATTTGAAGAATGTATTATCTTTTAGGGACAAATTTGAGTATTATCTCAGTACAAACCCTTCTGTATTTGTCTTTATATCTGTCCCGGTATCGTCGATCATGGCCCCTCTCTCGCCTGCGCCTCTCGCCTTCTTCTCTTGCTCTTTGAGCCTCCTGCACAAAGAAAGGTTTTAAAATCCTTGAAAGGAAACTAGATTGTCTTTCGAAACAGATGGTGGAACTCAAAAAGATGTATATATGTCTATGTACCTCTTCCTCTTTGGCTTTTCTCACTTTTTCTGCTTCCTCAAAAGCCTCCTTCTCAATCTAATAAGCCAAAAAACAAAGTTCATGTTAAAGGAGAATCAATTATAATCCATAGTAGCAGCTTCATTATGATTGCATATTGAAATTTGAAAGCCTTCAATATCATACAATTTGAAGTTGTCCTTATATTAGTCCATTATGTATAAATTTTCCAATGTATTCCTTTAATTTATCTTTTTTGTTCAAGGTATACTAGTTTGATTTCAAGCTAAATCGAATGCGATTCGAATAGAAAAGCTCACCTCTCTATTGGCAAAAACTTCATCAACAACTTGTCTTGCATAATCAGGATCATCACAAATCAAAACGTTGTCGAAAACTGAACCACCTTTCACCTGAACCACAATATTCAGTTTACTTCATTAACTGCTGCCACCAATTTTGGCCAAAAAATGTTTCCAGTATAATCCAAGAAATTCACCATACCTGCCAAACTTCGATGCCAACATACTTGATAGGCTTAAGTACATAAAGATCAGGATCATCTTCAAACTCTGATACAGAGAAATAGAATGAAACTTAAGCATTCAATTGTATGCAAGAGAGTTTGTAATATACACTAAAATTTGACAAAGAACCTAAGGATTCATTTGAACATACCTGGATTATCTATCCATGGAGTTTTCCACTTCCCTTGGTAGTTAGGGTTCTTGATTTTCTGTTTAACATGAAGGTTGAATCTAAGATGAGGAAAAACAACACAGAAAAAAGGGCCTAATGCTTGCAGCCACAAACCTTTCTTTTCCATGGTCCTTTGTATGCTGGATTCGGTATCTTTGGTGGCCTCCAGATACCATCTTCCTCTTCATCCCAGTTTTCAGGCTAATCAAACATAAGAATAAGTATGAGATATTTTGCTTCAAATTGTTTTTTCATTGATCTCATCATCACAGTGCTTTGAAAAACCAAAATGATGCAAACCAACGAAGAAAGAATGTAAGATGAAATGGAGGAAAATGAGGATGCAACTATCAACTAACCTCTCTAGCATTTGGATCAGGAATTTCAGCTGGGATTGAATCATATCCCTGCAGCACCAAAAAACAAATAAATAAGTTTGCGATCATCTCAAAACACCAAAAGCACCATCCCTTGTTCACTTATAACTCATGAAAACTTAGAACTTTTGGATACCTCAGGTTTGACATCATCAGGGTCTTCAATGAATTCCCTTTCGTCCCAGTCTTTAGGCTGCGAATCAGAAGATGTTTTAATGTCAAAATAAAACTGTACAGAATCGTAGCTTGATCACAAGAAATCAAACTTAAAAGCACCATGTCATGCTAATAAACCTGGTTTAGAACTGGCTATTTGCAAAGTAAAACAGCTCAATATCAAACCTTTTTCGCCTTGGTATCTCGGAGTTTCCGTGGTGGAAGAATGTCCCAATCTGTATACATGCTTCCTGAATCTCTCTCTCTATTATCAATCAAGACGCTGTATGACGCATCCGGCCTAAGAATGAATGTGTAGAAATGACTTAACTTGTCAGTTTCACATTGCAGGTCCTTCTTGATGGGATAGTTTTGACCCTGGTATGAGAGTATGACATGGAGCTTCTTTGTGTCTGTTCCACATATATCTGGTCCAAACATTAAGCTGTAGAGATTCTGTCAGTATAACATCCATTTTTGTCGAAAATTCGGATAAAGAGGACAGAAATATACATCCATCCACTTTGTTCAGCTTTTTATTCCTTTTTGATAATGCTTTTAATTCTCATTACTTAGGCTTCTAAATGCCATTAGTACAAAAGAGGAAGTGATGAAAATTGGTTAATATTCTGAGAGTTAGATTATTCAAATTGCAGATTGATATTTGATCACTTGATAATTCAAGAAGCATTGACAAATTGAAGAATGTGGGATAAGCAACACACCTGTAAGGAGTATCGCCGCCGAACTTCTTCTGATTGACAAAACCAGAGAGCAGCTTTATGTAACCGCCACCACACTCGATATCTTGTTCAAATTTTATAGAATATTGGAGGACCAATGTTCTGTTCTTGTTGGTGAATTCTGGTATCTTTGCAGAGATGGCAAAGTGTTTGGCATCATGAGATGTTTGAATGCCTAAAAAATCACACATAACGTTACATATTAAGGAAAGGAGACAAATAGAAGTCCCTCACAACATAAAGTGAATCCATTCATTTAGCTTTTCATCACCAATACCATAATCAATAGAATGAAATTCATTCGTTTATTTTGGTCATTGCCTCAAGCATAACTAGAATAAAATTCACTTGGACATGATACTATGTAGTATGTACTATGTTAAATGAAATTTCCCTTTCTTCATTGAGTGCTGTAAACTTAACTGCCACTAACTAAAAATGGCAGTAACAACTAACAAGTACCTTTGTCATCTGGGTCTCCCGACCATTCTCCAGCCGTGTGCTTGAACGAACCGGCTTTTCCTTCGCTTTTTTTCCAATCGGATGTCACCCAGCGACCTTTCCATCCATCTAAAAAAAAAAATCCAGACACATAAACAACCATATTTCACCATCAATGTAAAAAACCAAGACCACCCTGCAAAACTATAAGCTGAATTCCCAATCCAACACACATTTGTTTTGACTTTTGGTACTTGACTTCTTAGTCTTAGTTTGTGAACTTTATTATTGTTTCAAAAATCCAAACATGGTATATAATTATTGTAAGATAATTACAACACTAGCCATAGAGTTTGGCTGTAAAGTATAGTAAAAAATAATAACTAATAATATAACCAATTATTACAAAGTAACTAACTTTCAGTTATAACTAACTCACCAAACTCAACCAACCAATCAGATATTTTATAATAATACCAATGAAATATTAAAAATAAGCATCAAGTGATCAAAAGCAGAAAAAAACAGTAATACTAACCATCAAAGCGCTCTTCAAAAATGATTTCAGAAACAGAAACAGAAACATGTATCAGAACAAAGCAAAACAAAGCAAGGTTCTTTAACCCAGCTAATGCATTATTATTAGCCATATTGGGTAGTGCCAAGTTCAAGTTGCAGACTTGAGCTACTTATAGAGGACCCTTTTACTTCTTAGCCCTTCCATGCCTTCTTAATTACTTATATGCCATGCACACACTAATTATGGTCCACTTGCAAGGTTATTGGAACTTTAATAATAATGCTAATACAAAATAAGCTTTGAGAATCCTTTTTATTTTTATTTATTTACTTATCTTTGCTTTATGCTTTTGGTGTGTTCCCTACTTGTGGAAAGGAACACACGATGTTGATTCCGTGAAAAAGCATGATTGGTGTTAAAATTTTGTCCAATAGAGGGCCAATTTAGACGTAGCTATATCCAATGGTATAATTTCTATTATTTTTTCTGTCATATATTTATATATATTTGGATTATATATTTGATGTGAATGAATTTTTTGTAAGTCAAGGTCCACGAGACCTTGTGTTTCATGAAAGTCATCAAACCAAACAATAAGGCAAAGAGAGAAAAGGGTTAATAAGGTACTTTCCAAGAAGGGGCGCGTTAGAATGTTCAATGATGATGACAATGTCAGTCAACTCCAAAGTCCACTAAACTTATTGTGTTCCTTATTCACTTGACTTGGTCCATAGAAAAAATTTACTAATTATCACTCTTATATGTGCTTATGGTCATGACATGAAAATTATGAATTCAATTGCTCTATCTCATTTTCCTACTTCATTCTCAATTCTTCGATGAAAGTTCGAAAAATTGATTTAAAAAGAAATGTAGATAATCTCATATCAAGATTAAACAGGAACTTGCAAACCTGATGATTGTCTTAAATGCTAAGATTATCATAACTTCGGATTTTTGAACTAATATTTTAAAAAAAATTGTTAAATATATTTGTTTAAGCTTAGTAAAGATATAATATTGAAAAAAAAAAAACAAAAAACAAAAGGGAACTAAACTAAGGCGCTTGTATCTAATCACTAATAATGTTTTTCAATCGTGCTTAAAATCTTAATTAAGAATAAGTAAAACAACCCAACTATAATTTGTTACTTTTGTTCTACAAATGTAAACTAGGCAGGATTGTCCTCCCATTGAAGCCATATATTCAATTCTTGCGTACAAACTCTCAAATATACGGAATGAGAGAATTTGTATACGTTTCAATTTCGCATCTGCATATTAGATATATGTAATCACTAATCAATAATCATCACTAATAACTCTTACAATAAGATGGCTAGGTTTGAGGTTACATATGCAATTATTTGATTAATTGATCAAGACAAGTTAGTAGTATTTCGTACGATTTAAGACTACTGTTCATACCCTGGCCCAATAAATAGGGCCCAGGATCCAAGCAAAGAAGCCCAACCCAAAGGGGTTGGCCCTCCCTCAGTACCAGCCTTCATCCCCAGAAGTCGGTACTGAACACGACCTGCTCCAAAGAAGTCGGATACGAGGGTTAGCTGGCAGATAACACTCATTCGAATGAGTAACTGCCCCTAGAAACTCTCTAACCACTTCATAGAGCCATATCTTAACCTCCCTAAGATATGGGAACGGTTATCTACCTAAAAAGGTGGCACTACTTCAGCGGTGGTTATTGGTTCACCACTATAAATACCCTGACATCCCTCAGGTATCACTAAGTCCCAATACATTCTCAACTTGCCCACACTCTTGCTAACTTAGGCATTGGAGTGTCTTTGCAGGTACCACCCCCCATTCTTCCACACGCACAAGTCGGACGGAGGAACACCGAGTTTCAGGTTCACTCGATAGCCACCTCCCTCACGCGTTTGGGCCAACCAACGTCATCCGGCCCACTAATCTCTGGTTACCCACCGTAACATTGGCGCCGTTGCCGGGGACCCGAGAGATTAACCAGTGATGGCGGAAAGATCCCCTGAAGAAGGTCATGTGAAGACAGATTCTGATCAAGAGAATTTGAACACTGGAAACAATGAAGCAGATCAGAACCTCCACCAGGAAGCTAATGATCAAAATAAGGAAGGCACTTCCGGAATCAAAAATCCGAAGGTAAACTCCTCGGAGGGGCGCGAATCAGAAAAAGAAGGACCCCCTCTCGCTAGTGAGCTTATGGGACTAATCCATAGCCGCCTCGAGCAGCTAGAACAGGAGCGGGAACGACAAAGGGAGGCTGAAAGGAACCTAAAAGAGGAGATGGAGCGACGAAAAGAGTTAGAAAGAAAACTCTTAAAGTTAGAATCCTCCCTCAAAGGTCGGAATTCCCACGACGATAGAGAAGATTCTCCCTTAGGAGAGAAAGATCCGTTTAGCGAGGACATAATGAGGGCAAAAGTTCCGAGAAACTTTAGAAGCCCCGATATGGACCTCTACGATGGAACCACCGATCCAAAGCATCATCTGAGCAACTTTAAAAGTCGGATGTATCTGACCGACGCTTCTGACGCTACGCGATGCAAAGCTTTCCCGACAACCTTGTCAAAAGCAGCGATGAAGTGGTTCGACAGTCTCCCTCCGAGGTCAATTACCAGTTTTGAAGACCTCTCAAGAAAATTCTTGATGAGGTTCTCCATCCAGAAGGACAAAGTAAAACATGCACCAAGCCTCCTGGGAATAAAACAGGAGGTCGGGGAGCCCTTACGGGCCTATATGGAAAGATTCAACAAAGCATGTTTGGAGATTCAAGACCTGCCCACCGAAGCGGTCATCATGGGGCTAGTCAATGGTCTTAGAGAAGGTCCCTTCTCACAGTCCATATCAAAAAGACACCCCGCCTCTTTAAATGATGTACAGGAAAGAGCTGAAAAGTACATCAATATGGAAGAAAACGCTAGGCTAAGAGACCCGAGTTTGAGAATCGGGCACCCTCCCTCAACGAAAGAAAGGGAGAAGGAAGCGAAGAAGAAGGAAGAGCTCGGCCTTGATAGGCCAAGAAAATATCACTCTTATACTCCATTGAAAGTTCCTGTAGTGGATGTATACAGAGAAATTTGCAATACTGAAAGGCTGCCTCCCCCCAGACCCATCAAGAATAAAAAAGGGGGGAGCCGCAGTGATTACTGCGAGTACCATAAGATATATGGACACTCCACAAACGACTGTTACGACCTTAAAAATGTGATAGAAAAGCTAGCCAGAGAATGTCGGCTAGACAGATATCTCATAGAAAGGTCGGACGGTCATGGAAAAAGAAAGCGAGAAGATACGGATAGAAGAGACCCATCACCACAAACTCCGGAGAGACATATTCATATGATCTCAGGAGGATTTGCAGGAGGGGGACTCACAAAATCCTCTCGAAAAAGACATCTCAAGAGAGTCTACCAGGTCGAAGAGGGGTCCTCCGATCTTCCGACCATTTCATTCATAAAGGAAGACGGGCGAGGAGTAATCCCTGGGCACGATGACCCAGTGGTAATTACCATGATCCTGGCAAATGCCCATCTACACAGAACACTAGTAGACCAAGGAAGCTCAGCAGACATCCTCTTTAAGCCCGCTTTCGACAAACTAAGTTTAGATAAGAAAGAGTTAAGAGCCTACCCCGACACCTTGTAGGGATTAGGTGACACGCCAATAAAGCCACTAGGATTTTTACCCCTCCACACCACCTTTGGAAAGGGGGAAAAATCAAAGACTCTGAGTATAGACTTAATAGTCATCGACGTGGGGTCGGCTTATAATGCTTTAATCGGCAGAGCTACCCTTAATCGACTCGGAGCGGTGGTATCGACGCCCCACCTCTGCATGAAGTTCCCGACCTCGTCGGGAATAGCAACGGTGCGGGGAGATCAGAAGCTGGCAAGGAAGTGCTACAATGAAAGCCTAAACCTGAGAGGAAAAGGCAGAGAAGTCCACACAATAGAACTCGGGGGAGCAAGGGTTAACGAAGAGCTTCGACCACAGCCCGGGAGAAAAACTGAAGAAATTCAGGTCGGCGAAGAGGAAGGAAAAAACACTCACATAGGAGCCAACCTAGGGGAAACCCTAAGACAAGGGTTGACTAAGCTCCTAAGAGATAACTCCGATCTCTTCGCCTGGAAGGCTTCCGACATGCCTGGGATAGATCCCGAGCTCATGTCTCACAAGCTCTCGGTCTACTCAGGGTCCCGACCTGTACAACAAAGAAGACGCAAGCTCGGCCCAGAGCGAGCCCTAGTAGTAGAAGAGCAAGTGCAGGCGCTCCTAGAAGCCGGCTTCATCAGAGAAGTCAAATACCCAACATGGCTAGCCAATGTAGTACTAGTCAAAAAACAAAATGGTAAATGGAGAATGTGCGTCGACTACACCGACTTAAATAAGGCATGTCCCAAGGACCCTTATCCACTACCAAGCATTGACGCCCTAGTGGACTCTAGCTCGGGGTATCAATACCTGTCATTCATGGACGCTTACTCAGGATATAACCAAATCCCGATGTATAAACCAGACCAGGAAAAAACATCATTCATCACGCCCAGAGCCAACTATTGCTACGTGGTCATGCCATTTGGATTGAAAAATGCAGGAGCCACATATCAGAGGCTAATGAATAAGGTGTTTGCTCCACACTTAGGGAGCTTAATGGAAGCATATGTCGACGATATGTTGGTAAAAACCAAGGAGGAAGTTGACCTCCTATCCGACCTCTCACAAGTCTTTGACACCCTAAGGTCGCACGGGATGAGACTAAATCCTGCAAAGTGCGCCTTCGCAGTGGAGGCAGAAAAATTTCTAGGATTCATGCTAACACAAAGAGGGATCGAAGCCAATCCCGACAAGTGTAGAGCTATCCTAGAGATGAAAAGCCCGACTTGTTTGAGAGAAGTCCAACAGCTGAATGGCCGACTAGCAGTGGCAGGATCAGCATTAAGATCCCTTCCACTGTTCTCCCTACTAAAAAAGGGGCACCAGTTTGAGTGGACCCCCGAATGCGAGGAGGCGTTCCAGGAGTTCAAAAAGTTTTTGAGCCAACCTCCTATCTTGACCCGACCTATAGCCGGAAAAGACCTCATCCTATACCTCTCCGTGGCAGACAGGGCTGTCTCAGCAGCCTTGATAAGAGAAGATGAGGTCAGACAACACCCAATCTACTTCATCAGTAAAGTTCTACAGGGCCCTGAGCTAAGGTATCACAAATTAGAAAAGTTTGCCTACTCCTTAGTAATAGCCTCTCGAAGGCTACGGCCTTACTTTCAGGCTCACACAATAAGAGTCCGTACGAACCAACCCATGAAGCAAATCCTCCAAAAGACGGATATTGCAGGAAGAATGGTACAATGGGCAATAGAGCTCTCCGAGTTCGACTTAAAGTATGAAACTCGGACGGCGATTAAAGCCCAGTGCCTCGCCGACTTCATTGCTGAATATGCAGGTGATCAAGAGGACAAACCGACTACCTGGGAACTCTACGTGGATGGGTCCTCCAATAAAACAGGAAGCGGCGCAGGCATAATATTGGTAGATGAAAGGGGAACCCAGATAGAAGTTTCCCTCAAGTTCGAATTCCCAGCTTCAAATAATCAGGCAGAATACGAAGCCTTGATCGCAGGATTGAAGCTGGCTGAAGAAGTCGGTGCCACGAAAGTGATGGTATACAGCGACTCCCAGGTGGTGACCTCCCAAATAAGTGGGGAATATCAGGCAAAAGACCCAACTATGAAAAGGTACTTGGAGAAAGCCTCGGAGCTCCTGGGGCGCTTTGCAGAAACCGAGGTGAAACACATAACTCGGGATCTAAACAGCAGAGCAGACGCCCTATCCAAGCTAGCAAGTACCAAGCCAGGAGGAAATAACAGAAGCTTGATTCAAGAGACACTCCAGGAACCTTCAGTGGTAAAAACGGAAGACACACTAGAAGTCTTTGAAGTGGTCGGATTAAACCTCGGATGGATGAACCCCTTAGTCGAATACCTAAAATTCGACATCCTCCCTAAGGAGGAAAAAGAAGCCCAGAAAATCCGAAGGGAAGCACAACACTATACTTTGGTGAAAAATGTTCTCTACAGAAGGGGGATATCAACACCATTGTTAAAGTGTGTACCGACCTTAAAAACCACCGAGGTGTTGGAGGAGGTACATAGCGGAATCTACGGGAACCATCTCGGAGCCAGGTCATTGGCCAGGAAAGTGATCCGAGTTGGATTTTACTGGCCAACCTTACAGAAAGATGCCACAGAATTTGTGAAAAAGTGCCAGCCATGCCAAATACATGCAAATTTCCACGTGGCTCCCCCAGAAGAGCTCATTAGTATCACTTCTCCATGGCCCTTTGCAAAATGGGGAATGGATTTGTTAGGTCCTTTTCCCCAGGCGCCAGGACAAGTTAAATACCTAATAGTGGGAATAGATTACTTCACAAAGTGGATAGAAGCAGAACCACTGGCCACCATCACTGCACAGAGAAGTCGGAGGTTCCTCTACAAAAATATAATCACAAGGTATGGGATACCTTATTCCATTACCACAAATAATGGAACCCAGTTCACCGACTCCACCTTTAGAAGCCTGGTAGCCAGTATGAAAATTAAACACCAGTTCACCTCGATAGAACACCCACAAGCCAACGGGCAAGCCGAAGCAGCCAACAAAGTCATTCTGGCAGGGCTGAAGAAAAGGTGACAAGAGGCGAAAGGAGCTTGGGCTGAAGAGCTCCAACAAGTACTATGGGCTTACAGAACAACCCCCCAATCCGCCACTGGAGAAACACCCTTCCGACTAGTCTATGGCGTAGAAGCCATGATCCCAATAGAGGTCAATGAGCAAAGCCCAAGAGTGATCTTCCACGACGAGATCAGGAATATACAGGGGCACAAAGAAGAGCTCGACTTGCTCCCTGAAGTCCGAGAAGAAGCTCAGATAAGAGAAGCAGCGTTGAAACAAAGGATGACTACAAGGTACAACAAAAAAGTCATTCGAAGGAGTTTCACCCCTGACGACTTAGTCTTAATCAGAAACGACATTGGAATCAACAAATCGGGGGAGGGAAAACTCGCTGCTAATTGGAAAGGACCATACAAAGTCAAGGAGGTCTTAGGAAAAGGCTATTATAAGGTGACCGACTTAGGCGGCACCGAATTACCAAGGTCATGGCATGCTTGTAATATGAAAAGGTACTACAGTTAAAAGCGAACTCTACTCCTTGATGTACTCTTTTCCCAGCTTCATGATTTTTTCCCAGAATCAAAGGGTTTTTTCTGAAGAAGGGTTTTTAACGAGGCATCATAGTAGGGACTAAGGGAAATAAATTATCAAAAGCCCTTAGTAGTAACAAGGTACCTCCTCGATTAATAAAGATCTTTTTTTCTTAAGTATCTCTTTTAAATTCCCTTTTTTTTATTTTCTTTCTACGAAACGCGCCGATTTAAGCTCGACAAAACGTGAAAATCCCATGAACCGACCTAGATGGTCGTCAGGATAAAACGACGAGGTACAAGTCGGCGTAAAGAGGCTATAGAAGTCGATCATGATAAACTCGGGAGCAGTCCGACTCATAAGTCAGAATGCGAAACCGAGTAAAATTAAAATGAATCGCAAAAGTAGCCTAAGTCACGAAAAACTCAATAAAACAAAATTGAGTACTAGGAATAACAAAAAGAGATAAGGAAAAACTAAGAAAAAGGCTGCCTTGAGAATCAAGGAAATTCAGAAAAGCAGGCAAGTCCCAAAGAAAAGATTTTCTCCAGAAAAGATCAAAGAGTCAAAGGAACCACGAAAAGCATGCGCGCATACGGTAACTCAAAACCCTTATCCAAAAAAGGGTATTTATTTAACGATAAATTAAACCCCTATTAAAAAAAAGGGGCATTATTGTTTTGTTTACGGCCTTAAAAGGCCAAAAAATTGTTCAAAACACCAACAAATAAATATAAAGAGTTTAAAAAAGAGGGGCCCACAGGCCGGGCCCCGATAGCCAAAAATCACTTTTTTAGAAGATCACTACCAGCAGAGTCAGGGGGAACGCCAGGAGCAGGAGTTGAAGAGGAAGTCGGAGGAACGGTAGAAGAACTCGGAGCGTCCTTAGAGTGAGGAGGGGACTCTATGATCCTCTGCCCCCGAGTCTTTAAATCAGACTCAGACTCCACTATGGGGACAGGAGGATCCACGATGGCACCATCAATAACAATCTTATCAGGGTCCAAAGGAGAAAGGTCCAAGTCAGGAGCAATAACTCCGACCTGTTCCTTGAAAATCCTCCAGGCCTCATCAGCACCATCCGCAATAGAGTCCTCCAACTCGGTATAGGCCTCCCGAGCGTTCAGCAAGTCATTTTTTACAGACACAAGATCAGCAAACAAACTGTTGTAGCTGGCTTGCGCTGCTTTCCTCAAATCCATCTCCATGTTGCATTGGGCTTGCAAATTTTTCCCTTTCTCTCTGAGGCTGTCCCTCTCCTCCGTCAGTTTGGCGACTTTCCCCTCCAACTCCTTCTCATGCTCCTGATATATACGAAGCCTACCCTCCAGCTCCTCGACCCTCGAGGTCGTCCCTAAAGAGCTGATGGGAGTCTTCTCAAATATATCCAAGAGTTTGCCACAAACCCCCGCCGTCTTGAGACTCTCCTCAACCACAGTAGTGAGGTAGTGCCGAACAGAAACATCATCCATACTCATACGAGCATGAGGATAGATGTTCTTTCGGACGAACGCAAGAGCGTCCGCCTCACCAGAAGCGCCAGACTCTAAGGTCTTGCGCTTCTTTGGCTCTGGTTCGGGAGTAGGTCGGACGGGAGGGGGTGGCAGAGAGGAAGCAGAGGAAGAAATTACAATAGGTTGAGAGGGAGTCCCAACGTTCCGAGGAGGAGGAGGGGGAGAGACAACCGTCCTAACACCTCCAGACCTGGCTCGAGACTTTGCCTTGGCTTCCTGAACCCTCTGGTAAGACTCTTGAGCGTTTTTCTTTGCCATCTCTGCAAAAACAAATTGGTAGCTAAAATCAGACAAAGTCGGTAAAAGAAATTGCAAGTCGGAAATAAGCGAGAAACGCAAAAAGCTACCTAATTGTGACTGAACAAAGGTCGGCGACCCCTGGAGAAATTTTTTAGTATCAAAGTATGGGGCCCTCCCCCACGCTTCTCGGAGGAACCCCACAATGGCTGCTTCTACCTCATTTAAGTCATCCAGACCATATTTCTCGCAAGGGGAGGCCTCCAGCCAATATAAAGGAAATCGGGGAGAAGAATGATCATCCAGGAAAAAGGGATGGTGACCCTCTACAGCTTGCACTTTGAAAAAGTAGTTCTTGAAGTCATGAAAGGACTCGTCAAAAAGGGTAAAAAGTCTCCGACCTTGTATGGCTCGGAACGACACCCACTGTTGTTTATTGTTTAGCCCACTGAAGGGTTTTGTCATATGAAAAAGATGGAAAAAAATCTTTAAAGAAGTCGGGAACTCTAAAGCCTGGCTGATAAATTGATAAATTTTCAAAAAACCCCAAGAGTTGGGGTGAAGCTGGGTGGGAGCGACTCGACAGTGATGCAAAACAGATATCTCAAAATTTGAAAAAGGAAGAAAAACACCCAAACGGGTGATCATGCATTCATACATAAAGAAAAAATGAGGGGCCGCCTCATCGACTCTTCCAAAACAAACCCGGTCTTCAGGACCCGGGACTACCAATTCATATTTTGGTTCGTCATCCTCAGAAGTACAAATTCTGTGATGAGTGCGAAGGTTGGTAATGAACTCAGAATCGACTGAGGGCTCCTCCCCTAAGACTGTGACATCAACCTAGTGAGAGAGAGCATCTACAGAAGCCATTTCTTTTTATAAAAAAAAAGGGGGTAACAAAACCTACAAGGGGAAAAGAAAAATCACCAACACGGTCTCTAAAGGGAGGAGGATGCGAAACTAAAGTCTACAAATCAAATTTATCTACAAAGGCATATTAAAGAACTAACCTTTATCCGGAAATAAGGGTTGGAAGCAAAAGCCTTCGAAGATGCAAGAACGCAGCACGAACGAATACAAGGAAAATTTGAAAGATCGCAGAAACGAAACAACGAAAGAGAGGGAAAATATTTATAAGAACGTTAGGGGCATAATGGTAAAATCGGGGCAATCATTAATGAAGATGCACCGTTACCAAGGCTATTAAATCCTTACGCACACCCCTAACAGACACGACGCTTGATTGGACGTAACTGTCAGAACCAAAAGGTCACGAAAAATCACGTCGGTTTTCAAACCATCACGTCGGTCCTCTTACAAATCGGCTATGACCCCGAGTTGAATACTCGAACCCAACTCTTAAAAATAAATTGGGCTCGAGTAGGGGCACTGTTCATACCCTAGCCCAATAAATAGGGCCCATGATCCAAGCAAAGAAGCCCAACCCAAAGGGGTTGGCCCTCCCTCAGTACCAGCCTTCATCCCCAGAAGTCGGTACTGAACACGACCTGCTCCAAAGAAGTCAGATACGAGGGTTAGCTGGCAGATAACACTCATTCGAATGAGTAACTGCCCCTAGAAACTCTCTAACCACTTCATAGAGCCATATCTTAACCTCCCTAAGATATGGGAACGGTTATCCACCTAAAAAGGTGGCACTACTTCAGCGGTGGTTATTGGTTCACCACTATAAATACCCTGACATCCCTCAGGTATCACTAAGTCCCAATACATTCTCAACTTGCCCACACTCTTGCTAACTTAGGCATTGGAGTGTCTTTGCAGGTACCACCCCCCATTCTTCCACACGCACAAGTCGGACGGAGGAACACCGAGTTTCAGGTTCACTCGATAGCCACCTCCCTCACGCGTTTGGGCCAACCAACGTCATCCGGCCCACTAATCTCTGGTTACCCACCGTAACAACTACCTATGCAATTATTTGAGACCACTCTTTGCAAGCTGCAAATATCGTCAACTATGGGGTATAATCTGTTGTTTGATTTGAGCTATAAGGTAATTTAGGCACCTTCACCTCCTTGATTCTATGTTAATACCACGACAGGCAAATATGCCACTTGAGTTTTGAACATGTAACAACTTATATCCATTAATGTATAGAATCGGTTAAAAGTCCAAGTGGCATGCCACAATAAATTAACTAGAAGGTAGGACTTAGGACTCTAATGTCAAAAGGGCAGGCATTGTAATGTAAAACAAAGCAAAATAGATTAGCAATATGCATTGGATCCTCAGAATAGGGCAACTCAAGTCAATACTTAATATGGAGAAATCTGACACATTTTTATTGACATGAATATTGGGGGGAAAAATATAGTATAGTTTTGAGAAGCCAATTCTACCAAAAGCAAAGTACCATTCAAGCTGGCAAATCCCAGCTAATAATCTTCTGGGATTTTATATGGGGTAAGAAAGTTGAGTTGCATTTTAGAAGCAAACAAGTAGAATAAGAAAAACATCTTGAAGTGATGGTTTTACACTACTACATGAGAAACAAAAGAAAAATTATACACCAGCCTCTACGATCGCTCTACTTTGCCTGAGGATGAGATGCAATGAAGTCAACCGCAAGTTGGATTGAGTTGATCTTGTCAGCTTCATTATCGGGAATTTCAAACCCAAACTCTTCCTCAAGTGCCATCACGATCTCCACTGAATCCAGACTGTCCAATCCAAGATCATTTTGGAAATGAGCATTTGGGGTGACCTGGAAAAGGTGGAAGAAGTATAGGTTATGTACTAATGAGAGAAATTTTTTTAGGCAGCGATAGGGTAACAACCCCTTGTCTTGCATTTGTAGAACCTCGCAAAAACTGAGGTTTGTTCCAATGCACAAGTCAGTTTTTGGATTCACCTAGGTTACTATTATTGTATGACAGTAAAACTATCAAAAGGAACTAACAGTTTCCAATCTACTCACACTCGTGGTAGATATCAGGCATGGCATTGACCAAATTGAAAGTCTGAAGTAAACAAGTCCACACATGTAATTTAACATTACAAATGGAAATTTCGGGAACCAATAATAGGAAATCAAGGAGCATTTTCTTTGTCAGAAATTGAAGTTCATTACAAGGGAAGCGAAAGTGCATTAGAGAATGAGATGCACTCATAACAATCCAAAATCAACAACTACATCCTATGTGCATAAAGCATGCAACAAATGTTATCACCCCTTTAAGTGGGAAATCAACCAAAGCAACCAAGTTTTTTTTATTAATTTCAATTAAAAAGCTTAGTATCATAATCTATCATTTATTTTGATTAACGGATATCTATAACTACAAGTAAACGCATCAACAAGTATATTTGGAAGCAATATAATAATACTAGATTACGATGCATTTGTTTTAAGCCTAGGCAAAAGACGGCCTTTCTTTTCCATATGCTAATCTTTCGGATTATCGCGTAAGGACTATGACTACTACTTTTTAATGTTTAAGGTAAACGTCTGGTTACATGTAATAAAAAGGGGAATCGAGATCACCTATCCCACTGCCATGTTCCTATTTATTCATGTTCCACCAATAAGAATTGGACATGTGTCTATAACTCTTATATAAAATTTTAAGGATGAGTTCGATACAGAAAATCACTAATGGAAGTCATCTATAACAATGTACACCTTATGTTACCAAACATACCCTTAGGTGAAAAGGAAGTGTTAGTCTTATCTCATTATTTTGAAAAGATCATGTTCTTCTTTGATTTAAGGCAAATTCCTTTGATTGTGTGCACGAATAATTAAAAATAAAATAAAAAATAGCAACCAAAAACCGAAATGAAACATTTTAACGAGTAATCCCTCATAAGCCTTCGAAATTACGATCATATATTTATTTTTAACAATATTCCCTAAATTCAAGAAATTCAGTTTTGCTCCCTTGACATTGTATGATCGATCAATTAGTACTGAACTACTAATCAGAGACCTAAAACAAAAGCTCAATTCGTAAAGCCGGTAACTACAACAACTAACGCTTACGATTATAAAAGTAAGGGTTCTCTCTATATTGAAAGTTTGAAACAGAACCGATTCGGCATTTGCAGAGAGAATCAGATTCATCGATTCAAGAACGAGAAATGAGGGGAATGGAAAAATACCTTGGAAGGATCGACTTTCTGGAAGTTTTTGACGCAGGAGATGACGCGATCGGTGACCTCGGACTTGTCGAGGAAGCAGCCCCTAACTTCCTCGGAGAAGCGGCGGAGCAACACGGTGGGTGCCACCCTCAAAGGAGAAGCGTGGTTGGGAAGAGAGTTAACCTGAACTCTGAGGTACTTCATGAGAGGCAAACCAGCTACTCTCCTCGCCGCCATTGCAAAATCGATCTACACAAAAACCTAAAACCCTTCTTTGCTTCTTCTCTATTCTCGGTTCTCACTTCTCAGTTCTTCTCTCTTTAGCTGAAAATAGATACTGAATACTGATATGGTATCAAGCTCCTTTCCGTTAAGTTGGGCTTTAAGCTCATTGTTAGGCCCCAATCTAAAGCCTTTTAACTTTGCTCCTCTTCCATTTCCGGCCCATATTATCCAATTTTTAAACTGTAAACTTAATCCTTTGCTGAGCATCAAGGCCATAAAAGGCCCAAAGGCATACACGATAGCTAGTTAGGTACTTACTAATCAGTAATCAGTGAAGTGATTAATTTATTTATTTACTTAATTTAATATTAAATAAACATCAAAAATTCGAATCTAACTTAATTTTTGGTTTATAAGAATTAACACTAAGTTAATTAAAAATAAAATTAATAAAGAACAAACAAAAAGGCATATTAATTGAAAAAATAATTTCAACCAAAAAAATAACAGTGTGATTAGGTAGAAAAAAGTCATGTTATATATCTTAAAAATCAATTATATTATTTGTAGATTAATTTATAAAATACAAAATAATGAAACTATACTTTACCCTATCTGTAAATATAAACTATGAATGCCAATGAGTTATAGCTCAAATGGCATAAACTTTCCATACTCAATTAAGAGGTCGCGGGTTCGAGTTACATATCTTTCCAAATTTGCCAATGAGTTATAGCTCAAATGGCATAGTCTCCCCATACTCAATTAAAGAGGTTGCGGATTCGAGTCTCCTATCTTTGGTAAAACAAAAAATATATATATATATATATATATATAAACTATGAATGCCAATGAGGTATAGTTCAAATGGTATAATCTCTTCATATTCAATTAAGAGGTTATGGGTTTGAGTCTCCTACCTTTAGTAAAAAAAAAAAACTATGGAGTATGGATCAGTAGTTGTTTATGTTGATTCAGCATGTTTGTGGTTAAAATGGTAAATAGTTAAGACTCAGTAGTCGCACAGTAACGGATTCAGTTGGAGGTTCAGTTGGCAATAGCACTTACTCGCGGAACAAGATGGTGGTGGCGCTACTCTTCCTCGGCCTTATCGTCTTATTCCTATTCAGATTCGCCACCGCTTATGGTACTTACTTTTTACCTCCTTTCTCATTTCTCTGTCTATTCTCTCGTTTCTTATTCCATTTCTCCAATTGTTAGGCGATTTCACTTTGATGTCTAAGAAGCACCCGAAACGACAAGAAATTGAAGACAAGGTGCTTCTCGCTCGACCTAATCCTGTTGCCGTTTCATATTTTCACTCTCATTTAATCATTTCTTTTTCATGTTTTCTCAAATAGGTTGTTTGGATCACTGGTGCTAGCCGTGGAATTGGTAGCTATAATTCTATAACTATGCCTTTCTTTTCCTTACTTTTCATATATAATTGATTCGTTCGTAGTGTTAGATTATTAGTAGACTTAAATGAATCTGCTGATATGTAAGAACCAAGAATCTCCTCTGAGTGATAATTAGACTGCATAAACACACATAAAACTTGTGGTTTATTTGCCAATTGAATTCAAATACCAAGCGAAAACGATATAAATGTAAATAACCTCGTATGATTTTAATGGATGCTGCTTGATAAATTGCAATTTTGTATTGCCTCAGTCGGTTCCCAACTTAGTTCGCTTTTGCTTTTGAACTGATATATATTGTGCAGTGGGTTAAGGTACCATTTTTGTAATTCCCTGAACCTTTTTTCTTGTTTATGGTTGGTTTTGTTTCTTTGATGGTGTGTATGTAGGTGAGATTCTGGCTAACCAACTTGCAAGTTTGGGGGCCAAGCTAATCATCTCTGCAAGGAATGAAGCTGAACTAGAGCGAGTAAGGACACAGCTGAAAGGTATGATGCATTCATCTTATGTCGTTGATATAGGGTAATGCCATGGACTACTATTAACTATTAAGTTATTTGAATAACACCAGGTAAACATGCACCTGGTGAAGTAAAGATTTTGCCTCTGGATTTAGCATCTGGGGAGGGATCTCTTAGGAAGGCTGTTGAGAAAGCAGAATCCTTTTTTCCCGGTTCTGGTGTTGATTATATGATCCATAATGCAGCTTTTGAGCGCCCTGTAAGTGAGTGGATGTATGTAATGCTTAAATTTCATAAGGCAACAAAGACCTATCATGATTGCTATGTATTTTTATGGGTTTGTTTTGCAAGTCAGTTTACATGTAGCAACTGTCTTCATTGAAATTGACTGAACACCAGAATTGAGAAAATGACATGAAGTGCTTGCATATTGTTACATTCTAGTATGTTATAGTGATTCCTTTTGTCAGACTTTATGGATTTCCCCTAACCTTATCAAATTTAAAAATCCGTCTTTCATCATATGCTTGTTCAATTGAAGGTATTTTTCGAATTTATTATTGTTTTGCACTTTTGGCAGAAATCATCAGCTTTAGACGTAACGGAAGAAGGTCTCAAGGTATCTCATACATTCACTGTTTACCAAAAGTTTTATTTTACAAGGGAAGATTTTATTTTATTTTTTCTGCTTTGTTAGTTTTATTTTTAAACCATTCGAAGCAATTCTGAGGTTTTATATTACCCTGTTTCTCTTGAACAGGCAACATTTGATGTCAATGTTCTGGGGACAATAACACTCACAAAGCTCTTGGCACCTTTCATGTTGAAGAGGGGGCAAGGACATTTTGTGGTGGTATGTGAGAATGGCTCTGATTAATATCTTATTTTGGATATGGATTTTGGACAGCAAAAGTATACTATGTGATTAGAAACTATATGTGGAGCTTGCAGGAAGATATTTGTGAATGAATATATTTACTAACCAAGAATTGTGCAAATGCAAAAGTGAGGAGTATAACTAATTAGCTTTACACAAAGGCATTTGTTTTATATTTTGGGTGCGCTAACTTCTGGCTATGCTAATGACACACACACACACACTACTAATTACTAATTGTGAAATGCTAGTTACTAATAGACCTAATTATAGATGGCTTATTCAATATTTATTTTAATCCCATTTTCTGTTTATTAAAGTGGCAATAGTTTATTCTGTTTAATATCAGATGAGCAGTGCTGCAGGAAAGACACCTGCGCCAGGTCAGGCTGTGTACTCTGCTTCTAAATTTGCTCTAAATGGGTACTTCAGTTCTCTGCGTTCTGAGGTATGTAGATAGCGTTCATTATCTCTTGGAAAAAGGGAAGCAGCCAACACCAGTAAACCTTACTGTATTAGAATACTAGATGATAAAACTCATAATATTTTCTCCTAAGATTAGAAAAAGTGGATATCAGCAGTGGTTGTTGTAATTTACTTTGGTTATCATAGAGTACACATAAGGACATGCACACTGATTGTTTTATGGCAACAGCTCTCTCAGAAAGGAATAAGGGTCACTGTTGTCTGTCCTGGTCCAATAGCAACATCAAATAATGCTGGATCAAGGGTTCCATCTGAGGTATATATTCTTTTGCTAATTCATCTTCTTCTTTTAGTACTTACTTTATTAATCATTCTTTAGTAGTTTGAAGAAAAAGAAAGATAGCTTAAATCTATTATTTTCAGAATTTTCTTCCCACCATATTTGTAGTACATGTATCCTTAGAATCTACCCATCCACCGAGTGATAAATCAAGATTGTTGACACTATTCAAGCAAGATTTATCATGTTACATTGACACTTTAAAAATAATCATATTGGTTGCTGTTCTCATGTTTGCTGAACAAAACCAAAAATAATGAATTGTTGACCTGTATCCTCTTCCTTTTGTTTTCATGTTAAGTTTTGTCTACTTGAATTTTAGATCTATGTTGTATTACTTGAGTAATTGAAAGTTCGTTTTATTTGAAAATCTGTTTGCAGAAACGTGTGCCTGCAGAAAAGTGTGCGGAGCTGACTATTATTGCTGCAACCCATGGCTTAAAGGAAGCTTGGATATCGTATCAGGTAATTTTTCTGTTTTTTTTTTTTTTAGTGGTAATTTATCAGGTAACGTTTTTGTATAAGTATTTTGCTTTCGTTTGAATATTCCTCCTCTTTTCAACTTAAATGCCCCCCCCCCCCCCCCCCAACTTTGTTCTTTCGTAAATTTGAACACTTTTGCAGCCTGTGCTCGCCGTCATGTATCTCGTTCAGTACATGCCAACCGTTGGTCATTGGGTCATGGACAAGGTATTTTCATCCCTAAAAGATTATGCTTTGTTAGATTTCGTTTGGTTTGTTATGTATTCCCATTGTTCCACCAGTCACAACGCATGAATGTTACACATTGATAAGCTTATATAAACGACCTGTAGGTTGGAAAAAATAGAGTAGAAGCTGCTGTTTCAGAGAAGGGAAGCACATACTCTTTGAGCTTACTCTTTGGAAAAAAGAAGGCATCGTGATGGCCATGGTTAAGTTTGTGAATGTGCTTCAGTTATTTGTATCAAATAATAAATTTGATTTTTACTACTGGCTACGTGTATATTTGGTATATTTGGTTCATAATTTGCAAAATCATACTTACATAGAAAGTTAACTTACACCTTTCAAACCATATATGCAAGGCATTCAAACTGATATCCAAAAGTACTATTTTTCTCAAAGTGAATAACAGTCTGAGACAAATTAGATATTTCTACCTGAGCAATGAAGGGATGCCCTACCGTTAAATGCAACTAAAAGTTGGGGCCATGTACTATTTAAGTTCACATCATTTCTATATATCTGATAAAATAAAATCACAACTCTTATAAGCGTTTAAAACTTTATAAAAATATATTCAGAAAAAAAAAATCACCAGCAAAAACCATTGACAAAGGCATCAGATTTGAGTTTCGCAGGTGATATGCGTTGATACATTATGTATTCAACTCATTTTCAAGACAACATTAAGAACTGATGCAATATAATTCCGCAATTAAATTAATTTGGCACTGATACAAAGGCCCACGAATACAATCACCAAACATTACACCATAAGTGTGATTATGACAAAAAGAAGAAATAAAAAATAGTGAAAAAACATTACACCGAGGACACCGTTTTTCCAGAAGCTTCCTTTGCGCGACTTGTACCATCGGATCTTTACGGCTCCTGAAGCGACGTCCTCGGTGGTTCCAATAACCGAGAAGTGGATTAGAGATGGCGGAACTGTTAACTATAACAGACTCCTATCTGTTATCAGGAAACTGAGATCACGCAGAAGATATAGAAACGCCCTCGAGGTATTGTTTTTGCTACTACTAATTACTTTTAATAGTTAATTAAATTATTTAAATTTGTGGATGTTTTATTCTTTTATTTATTTAATCATAGTGTAGGATGAATTTTGATCTAGCTGCATAATGCGATCCAATTGGTGAGAATACACACGAAATTTGAGCACTATAAGTGAGATTTCAATTAGAAGAATTTTAGACATTACTTGATGATAGATTTGGCTCTGATAAAAATTTATTGATTCAAGTTGTCTGAGACTTGTTTGTTACCTTTAAATAAGGTCTTGGATAAGACTTTTATCCCAGAGTTGAGGAATTTGTTGGAGCCAAGTTATATTGGTTGCAGGATAAAAGACATAGTGAACCTTACTTCATGGTATGTGTGATTGAAAGCGTTCACTGGGGAGTGTTTTAAAGGTCTAACCTTTGTTAAAAAGGACTAATGAATTGCATTCTTTGGGTGTCGTTTCTGAGTGTTTAATTGACAATATTGTTCAACGATAGAAGAATGGTATATCTGTGTTTTGATTCCCTGGGATTTGTGGGTCAATTTGATTGTGTGACTAAGATTTAAATAATGTTTCTTTCTCTCAAGTTTTGGGATCTTTCTATAGCCTTAAATTCTTCCATTATTACAGCAACAAACTTAGCATGTTGGTAGGTGTGTTGACTTTTTTTATGCCTTTTCATTTACCTTCTATGGGGTAACATGAATCATCTCTACAGGTATCGTCGTGGATGTTCGAGAAAGGGCTTTCCAAACATAAATCTGGAGATCTTGCAATAAGACTAGATTGGGAAAGTTAATGGACTCGAAGAAGCAGAATTCTATTTTAATAGCATTCCGAAGTACTTAAGAACTGGAGAATGTTACCGCTCTCTTCTTAATTGCTATGCTCATCCTAGGGATGTGGATAGAGGAGAGAGCATCATGGAGAAGATGAGAGCTTTGGGTTTTGCAACGTCGATTTTGTCAAGAAATGTTTTGCTTAATCTCTACTATCAAACACAGAACTATGACAAATTGGAAAATTTGGTATGTGAAATGCAAGAAGAGGGTATTAATTTCAATAGCTATACATTTGGTACCCTGATTAGTGCTTACGCTGCCTCTTCTAATACGGAGGGAATTGACAAGCTTCTCGCACTGTTAGGACACAATTGGATTGGTACTGGCATTTAGATTGGACTGTTTATGCTATTGCAGCCAATTGTTATAGGAAACAAGGACTCTTTGAAAAAGCTTTTAATGTCTTAAAGAATTCAGAGAGGCTCATAACTAACAAAAAGAGGAGAGTGGCCCTTACTTTCCTTATGACTCGATATGCAGCAATGATCAAGAAAGAAGTGATGAGACTATGGAAACTTTTAACAACAGATGGGAAGTTATACAGTAGAGATTATTTAGCTGTAATTGCTTCAGTTCTTAAGTTTGAGGACTTTGAAAGTGCTGAGAATATATTTAAGAATTGGGAATCTAAAAATCAGAGTTTTGATATTCGGATTCCAAACGTGATGATTGGAGCTTACAGCAAGAAGGGCAATATGGAGGCAGCTGAATCTGTTGTTGATTGGACAATCATAAACAATGGAGAGCCAAATTCAAAGACTTGGTCCTATCTCTCAAGTGGGTATATTGAACAAGGTAATTTTTCAATGGTTATTGAATGTATCAAAGAAGCCATTTCTGTCTGTTAACTGGGGCATCACTGGATGCCATTTTGGGAATCTTTGGCCGCCATTTCTGAATGCTTGAAAGATAAAGGAGATATGGAAGGAGCAGAGGAGTTGGTAAGGTTACTTAGGAACAAGGATCTTGTCTCCCTTGATGTTCACAAGAAGCTGATGAATTGGATTAAGGATGTTGAATCAAACGTGCATGCAATTGATGTGTTGTGTGGAGATTCACATAAACAAACAAATGGAGTTTCAGAAGCCAAAGGAAGACAGGAGCAGCAATGATAAGCAATTCTTGCAATAGGTCGTCCGTTTGTTGTACACATTTTTGTATATGTAGGTTAGGATTATTTTTTGAACCTATTGGCTTGCTGTCATTCAAGGTCTATGCATGCATGTGTAAAATGCCATGGTTATTTTTTGTATAAACACTCAAATTGATAGAGTTATCCATTTCAAATAACTGAAATTTAAATATGTACGTGTTGAATATGATTTCTGACCAAAAAAAGTGTTGAATATCATTATAGAGACAGGAAAGATGATAAGGAATTGAATTCATATAAAATTGGTTAATTTTGCGAATTTGTTAAGAGTCAAGAGTTTACCATAAGAAGGGGTTTATCATGTTGTCTTATAAATTTTGTACAATACAAGTCGACACCAAGGAAAAAAAAATATTTACCTTAAGAAAAAGTAAATAATTTAGGTTTTTAGCTATATCTTATTTTTAAAAAATCTGAGAAATTGTCAAGAGCTTAGGGCTGTACATGAATCGGATAATATCCGCATATCCGCGGTAATTATCCGCATCCGATCCGAATTTCGTGGATATTATCCGATCTGCAGAGCCATCAGATCGGATCGGATCCAATCCGCACTATGGTAGGATCGGATTGCGGATTTGGCAGTGATATCCGCGGATCCGATCCGCAAATCCGCATATCCGCACATTTCATATAAATAGCATAGTTTAAAAAAGTAAACCCTAATGTGATATGAATTTTAGTGTGTTATTTTATGATATCTTGTTTTTAATTTTTTATGTTGTACTTCAACTTAGAATAATTAAACTTAAATCTTGTGTTATTATTTTATTTTTGTTATTCAAGAGAACTTTTATTAATAATATTTTAGGAGTAAATAGGCTTAAACAGATAAAAAATGAATTTTCCGGATATTTTTTTTGTAAAAACAGCCAAATAAAATCTCAAAATAGTTTTTTTTTTTTTAATTATGCAGATATACCCGATATCCGATCTAATCCGCAGATCGGATCCAGCCTGAAAAAATGCGGATATCGTATCCGATCCGATGAGATTGGATAGAATTTTAGGCTATATCTGATCCGATCCGTGTGCAGCCCTACCAGAGCTAATAAAATTATGTTAGAATAAAGAAATAATATTATCCATTCAAATAATATAGTTTTTAATAATATTATGATAACTTATGTAAATTCAATCTCACTTTGTCGAACTAAATAAACTAAAATTGACTTTACACCTTTAAAACCATAAATGCAAGGCATTCAAACTGATATCTAAAAGTACTATTTGTCTCGAACTGAATAACAGTCTAAGACAAATGTGAAATTTCTATCTGAGCAATGAAGGAATGAATGAAACTAAAAGCTGAGGCCATGACTATTTTAAGTCCCTGAACCACCACTCTTCTAAGCGTTGAAAACTCTATAAATATATATTTAAAAAAAATACATCACCCGCAAAAAAGCTATTGACAAAGGCATCAGATTTGAGTTTTGCAGGTGTAATACAATGATACAATATGTATTCAACTCATTTTCGGACATTTAAGAACTGCTGCAATATAAATTCGCAGTGTTATTAATTTGGCACTGGTACAAAGGCCCGCGAATACAATCACCAAACATTACACTCCAGAGTGTGATTGTGACAAAAAGAACTATAACTAACTAAGATATGCGTTTGATTAGTTGACTCCGCTTGCAGACAGTGCCTCATTGTACTTGTATTTCAGGTAAGATTTGATGAAGGGGTCCAATTCTCCATCCATAACAGAGGTGATATCAGAGGTTTCATACGCTGTTCTTACATCTTTTACGAGTTTATACGGATGGAATACATAGTTTCGTATTTGCTGTCCCCATTCAGCTTTTACTGCATCTCCCCGAATCTGCTTAATTTCAGATGCGCGTTGCTCTTCGGCTATCACCAACAACTTTGCTTTCAAACGGCTTAAAGCCTTTACCTTATTTGCCAGTTGGGATCTTTCCTCTGCACAATGGTCTATTAGAGTTAAAACTTGCAATTGAAAAAACAAGAAAACTGAATCTCATCCAGATAAGAAGTAGTTGATAGCGCAAATAGATCACAAAAAAAGAGAAATTTTCAGTGCAAAAGAAGTAAAGAACCTGTGCAGCGAACAGTTACTCCAGTTGGAATGTGTGTAATTCGAACTGCAGTTTCAACCTTGTTCACATTTTGGCCTCCTTTTCCACCTGCCCTTGAAAAACTGATTTCCAGGTCCTCCTCGGGAATTTCTACATTCATTGATTCTTCTGGGAGAAGGGGCATGACTTCCACACCAGAAAAGCTTGTCTGTTTGGATGTTACAACCAAGTAAACAATGTTAAAACCAACCAACTATTTTGCAACCTGACATTCGGCTACATTAATAAATTGGTTGTTACCTGACGAAGACCTTTAGCATTGAAAGGTGATTGCCGAACAATGCGGTGCGTTCCTTTTTCCCCAGATAAATACCCATAAGCATAACGACCTTCAACTTCGATGGTTGCAGATTTTATCCCAGCTTCTTCTCCAGGAGATTTCTCAACCACTCTGGTCTTGTATCTCTGTTTCTCTCCCCATCTTACGTACATCCTAAGAAGCATGTCTGCCCAGTCCTGCACTGGATATGATAATTTTTGTACAGAAGTCGAAACTGAATACTCAGAACCAGCACCAAGTACTCGATTTCCAAGCAAAAAACAAGTAGAGAAAAGGCACTAGAGAGATAGATATTTACCTGTGCATCAGTTCCTCCAGCACCAGCTGTAATGGAGATAACAGCACCTTCTTTATCATAAGGACCAGAAAGAAGTTGAGTCAGCTCAAATCGATCTAGCGATTTATTCAATTCTTTAATAAGAGTCGCAGCCTCCTCAAGAAGCCCTCTATCAATGGATTCCATTTCCTCTGTCAGCTTAACTATCGTTTCTGCGTCTTCAACCTATATTCATTGCAATGAGAGTCATTAACCAGGGTCAATTCTTCCTATTATGGCATAAATTTTTTCAAGCTAAACACGGATAATTGAAAGAATAATTAATATCTAACCTGGGTTTTAAACTCATTGAGCAAGTTTATCTTATCCTTGACATCAGCCAAAGTAGAAAGAGTCTGCTGAGCTTTGGCTCGATTGTCCCAAAAGGAGCTATCAGCTGCTTTCGCCTCCAAATCTGCAAGCTCTTGCTCCAATAGCTGCAGACCAGAAGATCCTCTAATCTCTTCAACACGCTGTGATGCAAGCTCAACATCCTTCCTCAGGGAATAAAAATCTGAAAACAATACTGAGTTAAGCTCAACATTGTGACAACTAATCCAAATATTTTACAATCTTTCCTCTGATCAGCCACATCCACATATTAGAATGGCTCATACAAAAGAAACCAGAAAGTGTCTAATGACTTAGAATCCAAAGAAGTCCACAAGATTATGCCAATACCCAACACCAATGCCACATTGACATGGAAAACAAACTAACATTTTAGATTGCAAAATCCTCAGAAATGAAACAGTTTACAAATGAAAGATATTGCATTAAAATTGTAGTTATGGTTCGCACTTCACATTGATAACATGACTAACATTTTCAACCACACATCCAGTAATCTATGTATCAATGAAAATACACCCTAGTCTCCTCTAATTAGAACATGAGTTAAATTAAGCACCTGAAGCACACTAAACTATGATTTCAATTACCTTGGAGAGCCCATTCAGTTGAATCGGTATCCTCCTCATTCCCCACGCTCAATTGATTCTCCTGCGCCGCATACAACCCTAAACCCAAACAAAATTCACAAACATGCAAATGAATAATCAGTAATCAATTCTTAAAGGTTTTGGAAGCAAAAAGAAAGACAGAAGCTTACCGGGTTTGGAATTACGAGAATGATGGTGGAGATTGGAGGAGGAAGTTAAAGAGGGAAAACGGGTTGAAGAAGGGGTTTTGTGTGGAAGAAGGTGAGGTGGTGGTTGGTGTTGAGTTTTGGCGGTTATAACGGTGGAACAGAGAGGCTGCATCATCTGCATAACAACCTCCATGGCAGTTACTCACTCAGCTCTCACAATTCACAAACCTAATAAACGGATAAGGCACTGACTACTCAAACCTTTCACCTCCGCACCCAAACCACTTCTTTACATTTTTTTTAAGGTTTCGTTAATTAAAAATGAAGACATATTAGGGTGTTTGGTAGGTTTTTTCCCTAATCTTTAGAATTTTATTTTAACATGTGGATCCATCACATAATACTATATTAGTAAAATAATTATTTTTATATTAATTATATAGATAATTATTTTAAAAAATTAGTTATAATTACACAATTATATAATATTTTAAATTATTAACACATCAAGATTAAATTTTAATTTTAAATAAAAAAATCAAAAAATATTATATTAATCTCTAATAATTTTAATTTTATTTTTAATATTTAAAATATCATATTTTTATTTAAAATATTTTATTTCGTTCTATTTAATCTTTTAGTCAAAATTTTTTTTTTCTCGAAAATACTATTTTTTCATTTATTATTATCTTTTTTATTATTATTATCTTGTGAATTTCACTCTCAAATCGCTACCCTTATTATCAATTTATCATGACCACTACAATTATAGTTTTTGTTATTACCTAAATAATCTAATGGATAAAAGAGTATTTTTGCACCCAAAAAAATAATTTGACCAACAAAATTAAAATATAACAAAATAAGACGATTCATACGAAAATATAATATTTTAAATAGGGCAAATCACTTATATAAGTCAAGGAGAGGAGAAATTTACACAAATCAACCAAATCAAAACTGATTTATGAATCAACCAAGAGTCATTTTTATATAATTCAAATCACCCTAATTCGAAATTCATCTGTATGTGATTCGAATCACACCCACTAAACCCTAAACCCTAAACACGCACACACTCACTAATTCGAATCAATCCGATTCGAATTACACACACGCTACAAATAGTAATTCAAATTAGCCAGATTCGAATTACTCATAGTATAATTCGAATTATGCTGTTAAAAAATTAATAATTTATTAAAAAAATTATTAAAAAAAATTATTAAAAAAATTAATAATTTAAAAATTAAAAAAATTATTATTTTATTTCATGCATAAAAAAAGCTAACAAAATATTTAATTACGAGATTTCTTTAAAATATTAATAAGCTATTAATTCGAATTCCATACAATACTCTTTTGTCCATTTTTAATAGCTCGTGAATATTTTTTAATAAAATTTTTTAATAAATTTATTTAAATTATACTACAAAAAATATTTTATTCTATGCAAAATAATTTTTAAAAAATGGCTTAACAAATGTTAGGAATACTTTAAAAATTTGTAATGTTCTAATGACTTAGGTAAATACATGCATGTACTCAAATTTTAAATAAAATACTCTACATAGTCAATAATAATTTAAAAATTAAAGAAAATATTTTATTCCATACAAAATAATTAAAAAATATATTTTATTCCATACAAAATAATTTTCAAAAAATGGCTTAAAAGATGTTATGACTGGTATAAAAGTTTGTAATAGTCTAGTGATTTAGGTAAATACATGATAAAAATATATTTTCTTTAATTTCTAAATTATTATTGACTATGTAGAGTATTTCTTTAATGTCCTAAGTCATTAGGACATTACAAATTTTTATAGTACTATTAACATCTTTTAAGCCATTTTTAAATTATTTTGCAAGAATAAAATATTTTTTGTGGTATAATTTAAATAAATTTATTAAAAAATATTCATGAGCTATCAAGAATGGACAGAAGAGTATTGTATAGAATCTGAATTGTTCACCATATAATTCGAATCAGAGTGATTCGAATCATATAATATCTCACCATATAATTTAAATAATTTTATTAAAAAATATTCATGAGCTATTAAAAATGGGCAAAAAAAGTATTGTATGAAATTTGAATTGATAGCTCATTAATATTTTAAAGAAGTCTCGTAATTAAATATTTTGTTAACTTTTTTTTAATGCATGAAATAAAATATATATTCTTTTAATTTTTAAATTATTAATTTTTTTAATAAATTTTTTTAATAAATTATTAATTTTTTAACAGCATAATTCGAATTATATCATAAGTAATTCGAATCTGGCCAATTCGAATTACTATGTGCAGCATTATAATTTGAATTACTTTGATTCGAATTACTGAGTGTGTGCGTGTGTGTAATTCGAATAAGTGTGATTCGAATTACATGCAGATAAAGTTCGAATTAGGGTGATTCAAACTATATATAAATGATTCTTAGTTGATTCATGAATCAGTTTTTAATTTGGCTGATTTGTGTAAATTTCTCCTCCTCTTGGCTTATATCAGTGATTTGTCCTTTTAAATATTAGGTTATGTTACATCGTACAATTTGTGGATTGAGTCTGAACGTGACGTCTATATTCTTTTATGGTGTTTATTCCACTGTCCAAGAATTAGCAAGATTTTAAGCAATAAACTAATAACCACTTTATAAGATGGTTCCATCTTTGATGGTAAATAATTGTTTCCTTTTATTAAGAAAGTTATTAAGATTTTTCTCCTAAATTAATAAAAAATATTATAGGAGTTAATTATTTATTTAAATAGGTAATAATATAGATTTGAATATTGATATTTGTAGAATGTTAATTAAATAATGATATTTATAAAATGTTAGTGAGCTTCAGTTATTTTAGGCGGGCTAAATTATGGGTCAGGAGAACATATTCGAAATTAAGACTTAGATTAAACAACTAAAATAATATTTTATTTTTTTTAATATAATTTTTTGTATAAAATTAAAAAAAATACAAATCAAGCATATTTTTAATTTTTAATGATTCTTTTCCATCAACATAAATAACTAATTTTAACTTTATATTTTTAATTAATGAAAATGTATTAAATTGCTTAGCAATATTAAATCACATTATGATGATAAATTAAATGAATTATTTTTTTATCTCTCTTTTAACATTACTGATTTTTATTATCGTTCCAAAATCACTTCCAATGTTCTAATACAAATTAACCAAGCATTTAGTCACCAAAAAAATTAACCAAGCATTTAGTAAAAAAAATAATTTAACCAAGCATTTATGTAGGCTCTTTAATGGCTATACAAGTACTCATCTTAGTCATCTACAAATAATATTCTATTTCATTCTTGTACGGTTGTACCACATCTTTTGCTAAAACAACTATTAAAAGTGCTACTAAATCCCATACATAGATCTTTTTCAAATTAGTATCTGAAATTTTATTTTTATACAGCAGACCAACACAACATATATAAGACTAAACTCCAAAGATTATCTCTAAACATAGGGTCTAAATGTAGGGGATCTTTTTAAAAAATGAGAAATCAGTTTAAATTTTGAAAAACACAACAATTAATTCACCATGGTTAATTTTAAACGTATCAAATCTTATCTTATATCAGTCACAAAAAAAAAATCTTATCTTATATCGTTTTTAAATATAATAACCATCCATGTCTTTTGAGTAGCCTTTTTTTTTATTCTGTAAATCAATTTGCTTCTCATATGAAATTTGCAATGGTTGAGTTTGAACGATGGTTAGACATTCATCAAGATTTGTTTAACGAAATGACTAAGCGGTTCTATTCATATGACAATTACATTCAACTTCGATTGGTGTGTAAGCAATGGAACTTGGAACTACCAAAGATTCCTGATGGCAACAAAGTTCCGTGGCTGGTACTATCTACTGGCAGTGCTGCTAAAGAATCTTTCCAAGAAGAAGTTCGTGCTCCCGAGGATGAAGGAATTGGTAGTCTCGAAGAGAAGGGGATTTACCACCTCATGTTACCAGATATGCAAGACAACATCATGTATGGTTCATATATGAAGGTACTGTAAGAATCCTAAATCCATTTACAAAGGTTCACTTGGATCTTCCTCCAGTTTCAACTCTTCCAAATGTAATTAATATTAATGGGTATAAATGTACTCTGGGTTATAATAAGGGCGACCGTATCACTCATAATCTCATTTTGGTGCATAAAATCCAAATTTGGAAGGCTATTATAAATTCAGCTCCTAACAATGACAATGACAGTGATTTTATAGCAGTGGTCATATATGGATTATTCCTAGAATTGGCCTTTTACATGCCAAACGAGAATAGATGGATTAGATTTCCAACAAAAGATCTAGACGACGTTCATGATGTCATATTTTTTGAAGAGAAAATATTTGCAGTAGACGGTAATGGCCAACTATATGAATTTGATACAAGAACAAAGTCAGGACCAGTGGGAGGAAAACATGAAGCCACACCACCTCCATCCATTGTAGGAATGCCTAATTGTTCTTACTATCTAATTGGAGGTGATAATGGAAGTTTATTGATGCTGGTAAAAGGGGTAAGATATAGGTATTACATGAAGAATCAAAAGCGGTTCTGCAAGTGCGAGACTGTCAAATTTGATGTCTATGAATTGAAGAAAAATGAGAAAACATGGTCAAGAATACACAGTTTGGGGAATTACATACTACTAATTGGACGCAATTCTTCTGTTCAAATACTGCCAAGTAATTTTTTGAATTGCAGAGGAAATCAAATCTACTTTACAGATGACATGCATGACAGACGTGAAGTGTACTTTGAAAACACTACTCCCGCTTCTCAGATTGGCATCTTCGATTTGGAAGATGGGAGTTGCCAAACATTTTTAACAGATGTGGACTCTTTTTGTCATCCTATTTGGATATTACCCTAGTTACATTTCCATGTTAACGGTAATTGAATTAGGACGAATGAGATTCACAATTTGTAAATGCATGACTAATTTGTCATTTACAAAAGTCAAGTACTATTTTGATGAGCACTAAAAATTTCAAGAATCAAATTGAACATTACCTCAGTATGTATATGTATTTTCACCTCCTATTAATTTCTTTGGGAAATTCATGGAAATAAAAATTGTTTTTTTGTTGCATATATTCTCCTTTACTCTGTTTTCTTATAGTTGCCATCCATTTTTTTATCAAAATTAATTTTCATTAATGTATAACAATCCAAATTGCCAAAGCTTTTTGCAAGGTTATGTGCCTGAGTTTTCAAACAACTGTTGCGTTTCTTCAATTCAAAACTGTTGGTTATAGCAAATAGCTTTAGTTGTTTACCACTGGAGCAGTGTAAGGCAAAACTGTAAAAACAAACGACATATACCTACTTTTATTTACTTTTTGGTTGAGAACGAAAGATAATTCGAGGAAGAAACAAAAAAATAATTCAGTTGAATAAATCAAAGAGAATGAAAAAGTTTTTGATGGAGTAATAGGAAATGAAAAATATTTTTTGAAGAAGAAAAAACAAAACAATGAAACAATACAATTTTAGAATGCATTTGATTTACGTTTTATTTTTTGTTTTTTTATTAATTTTTATTCTCAGAGTTTTATAAAAAACACATTAAAAATAATAAAATTTTGTTTTTTATTTTACAAAATTTTAAAAATAAAAATATTATAAATAAAAACACAAATCCTTCCGTACGAAAATAAATCAAAATGGTTTTAACTAGTTTTCACTCTCTAAGATATAAAAATAAAGCAAATCGGTGTAATTATTTTTGTGTCTTGCGGATAGTTTTTATTTAGGAAAAAAGACAGATAAGTCCTTGACTTTTTAAATTTTTGATCAATATATCTCTAACAAAATTTAAATACAAAAAAGTCTCTAACTTTAACGAACAGAGAACAATTTAATCATTCCGTCTATTTGTCTCTCATACACCAAATAAAATTGGCTGATGTGGTTGAAACAGTGTCCAGGTATCCGTTACGGTACCACGCTGAAAAGGGAATAAAGTTTGAAGAACAAATAAGTCATTGACGTCGTTTTGCAAATAAAGTTCGAAGGACAAATAAGTTCTTCAGAATTTAGTTCATTGTACTTCTATTATGCTTCTATTATTATGAGAATTTAGTTTATAAAATTATGCTTGTATTTTGAAATTTAGTTAATTTGTTGCATTCTATAATTTAGATTATTCGTATTAAAATTGCAGAAATTGGACTTGTTCTATTTCTACTTTTTTTTCTTAAATTGCATTAGTTCAATTTTCTCACATTAGTTAGAACTAGTATTTTTACCCATAATACTATTACGGGAATATAATCTTATAAAATTACGTTGATCTTGATATTATAGATTATGACACAAAAAATTTATAGCATTAAACTACTTTTATAAAATAGTCGTAAGGGACAAAAGTCCCCATCGGTTAAGAAGACCAGAGTCTTAAACAAAATTAAATAATAAGTTTTTTAGTTATTATTTTCAAATGAAAGAAACTAATTTTTTTTTACTTAATTTTAACATTCCTTATTTTAAATTTGAAAGAATTCGATGTGTCTATTTTTATATTTGATTAGATATTAAGTTTGTTGCACAAATAGAAATAATTAATTTTTATACTTGCTATTTAAAAATAATATTTTTTTATATATTTTTAAAAATATAATTAGATATATATTAACATAAAAAAATTTATATTAATAGTTATAAAATTAACTCATTTTTTAAAAAACAATTGAATCTTAATTTTAACTTTTAATCACAATATTAGTATTTTTTTAAAATTATATGTAATAAATATTTAAAAGAAATGAAGTAAAAATATATATTAAAAAGATAAGTAGTAAAAATTTAAAATTAAATATATATATATATATATATATAATATTTTTTATTTAAATTATATTATGTTGTTAATTATAATTTTTGTAGAACATAAAGGTAGAGAAAAATAAAGAATGAGAGAAAAGAAAGAGAAAGATAAAGAAAAATAACGAGAGAGGGAGTTAGTTAATTTTGAAAGCTAAGAAAATTTTTTATTTTAATTATAATGAAAAATATCTGGTGATACATTTTGATTTGTCAAATTACTAATGTAAAATATGAAATATAAATTATTTATAGAATGAGAAGAATAAAGAGAAATAGAAAAAAAGAGAGAGGTAGATAAGAAAATATAAGAAGGATGTTTACAAATTTTAGAGAAAAATATTTTCTCTAAATTTTAAGAAGAGAATGTCATGTGACACATTTCAGTTATTAAATTAGTTAGTAATATATAAATATAATATAGTTATATTTCAATTTTAGTATTTTAATTTAATTTAAATACAATTAGAGAATGTTATGTTGTATATTTTGATTGTCAAATTCGTAATTAGTCATCGATAATGATATATAAGAGAGTGAGTGAAAAAATGAGAGAGATAGAGAAAGGAAGAGAGAAGAAGGGAGAGTTATTTAATTTTGGAGGGAAAGATTTGATTTCAATTGCAATGAGAGAGTGACATATGTCACATTTTGGCCTTAAAATTAGAGATATATAATAGAATAATAAATATAATAGATATAATAGATTAGTGCATTTATATATTATATTAGAATTTGTTAAATTACATTAGTTCAGCTTTCATCATATTAGTGGCATTAGTTAGCGTCAATTCATTATGCATCAAGTTAGTATTAGTTCACTTAGTTCAGCTTTCATCATATTAGTGGCATTAGTTAGCGTCAATTCATTATGCATCAAGTTAGTATTAGTTCACTTGTGGATCATTCATGTATTAAGTTAGCATTAGTGTATTTGTGTATTATATTAGAACTAATATTTTTATCCGTAATAACATTACGGGAATAATTTTTTTTTTAAATTATAGTTCACTTTGTTCTAACAGTATAAATTATGCATGACACAAAAGATTTATAAAATCAAACTACTTTTACAAAAAAGTCGTAAGTTGACAAAAGTCTCTGATTAAGAAGACTAAGATATCTGTAGATAAAAAAAATTAAATAATAAAATTTTTAGTTATTATTTTTATATGAAAAAGTCTAATTTTTTTATTAATAATTAATTTTAATATTCGTTATCTAAAATTTAAAATAATTTAATGTATATACTTTTACATTTAAAATATTTTAGTTGTAAAAAATATCGGATGACATATTTTAATTTGTCAAATTACTAATATAAAATATAAATTATATATAGAGTAAAAATAGTAGAGAGAAATTAAATAGAAAAATGGAGAGAGGTAGACGAGAGAATTTAGGAATAGAGTTTATTAATTTTGAAAAAAATATTTTCTCTCAATTTTAATAAAAGTGTCATGTGACACATTTGATTATTAAATTAGATAGTAATATATGATACATAATATAGGTATATTTCAATTAGATTAGTAATATATGATACATATAGAATCATAATGAACTAAATTCTCAAGGACCTATTTGTCCTTTAAACTTTATTGACAAAACGACATCAAGGACTTATTTGTCCTTCAAACTTTATTCCCTTTTCAGCGTGACACCGTAACAGACACTTGGACAGTGTTTTAACCACGTCAGTCAATTTCATTTGGTGTATGAGAGATAAATAGACAAAAAAATTAAATTGTCTTCTATTTATTAAAGTCAAAAAATTTTTTGTATTTAAATTTTGTCAAAAATATATTTATCAAAAATTTTAAAAGTGAGAGATCTATCTGTACTTTTCCCTTAATTCTTATGTTAGCTTGTTCTCAAACCACCTAAATATTTCAAAATTTGAAAACGGCTTCGTGCTTCTAGCCCACAAAAACGAGGTGGAGAGTTTCTTTTTTCCGGTATACAAATTACAAAAGGCTTAAGCCCAAGAACGACGGAAAACAAACATCACGCTAAAGTACTAATTTAGTCCTTTAAATTTGAGCATAATTTTATTTTAGTTTTTAAAATTTAAAGTTTTTTATTTAAATTTAAAAGAAAATTTATTTAATTTTAATATAGTTCCAATATTAGGTTAAAATTAAATAATTAATAGAATGTCTTATATGACAGCAATACAAGAACAATATCAATAATTTGAAAAACAAATATAAGTTCTAAATGCACAAAATCAACCGCGGATGTATCAATACATTTATTTATTATTCTTCTTACAATTTAAATGAAATATTTTTTATAAAACTAAAGAGAATGATAATTAATGTATTGATACATCTACGGTTGATTTTATATTTCTGAAACTTGTGCTTGTTCTTCAAATTATAGACCTTATTCTTGTATTGTTGTTATGTAGGACATTTCGTTAATTATTTAATTTTGACCTCACGATAGAACTACATTAAAACTAAATGAAATTTTTTTGGATTCAAATAAAACACTTTAGACCTTAAAAGCCAAAACAAAATTACACCTAAACGTAATAAATTAATTTAATACTTTACCCAAAACATTAAGAAAATGTCTTTGGTGGAGAAAGAATAATAAGGCTCTTAAAGGACCATGCAACAAGATTCAAAATAAAGGGTTGGATGGCTGTCGTCCAGTGATTGTTGGAAATGCCAGTTTTAACCCAAAATTAAATGTATTTACAGATCTGGCTTAGTTCACCTGGTTTTCTTCTCATCCTCCATAAAAACGTAGCAATTGATGCCATCAGAACTACAATTTCACTGAACATTATGAGTGGCCTGCTTTCTGAAACATCAACAATCTTTTCATCTTGAACGAAAAATCTATTTTATCGTTGCTCCATAGTTACTTCTTGCTGCCGTTCCAAAGTTTTAGTCCCAATTCATTTAAACACTACACAAGTGTTTCTCTTAAAATATTTTTTGGATGTCTTTCACGACTGAAGCAACAAAGCTTCAACTTTGTTGGCACGTTTTGTGCCGTTGATAAAGAACGGCGAAAATCGAACTTCACTGACTCTCTTTTTTATTTATAATTTTCAAAAACTTCTGAATGTAATTGGATTATTATTTTTATTGTTATTATTGAAGAGTTTCAAAAAGAATTCAATGAGATCTGTTGAAAAAATTTAAAATTTAAAATTGATGATTAGAGATTCGTTAATTCAATTTTCGTTTAAATTCAAATTTAATTTGCTTGCTCTCCAATTGAGGTGAAAAAAGGAGAAGTGGATGGTGTTGTAGAATGAGGTGGAGGAGGAGCTGGCAGTAACAAAATAAAAAAGGATGTTCTCAAAGCAATGCTAGAGAATAAAGAGAATGACCGCCATGAAAACTAGAGGTTGTTGACATTAACATGCACGGTATCAAAACACTTATCTTCTTCAATTTTTTTAAATAATTAAATTAATATTATAAATTTATCCTTATAATTTTTCATAATTTTAAACTATGCCTAGTATTTAAAGGTACTAAATATACTTTTTCTACCATAAAAACTCCAAACATTAAATAGTAACTAAATCAAATATTCTATACTCTCTGGATTGTTTCATAGTTATTTATTTTCGTAATCAGCTACCAACTAAATTATGAACCTAACCAATGCAACCAATTTTAAATTAATCAAATAAAAATTTTAAATTTTAAATAATAAATTTTTTTTTTTACTAAAGATATGAGACTCGAACCCGTAACCTCTTAATTGAGTATGGAAAGTCTATGCCATTTGAGCTATTATTCATTGGCAAAAAATTTGGAAAGATAGGAGACTGTGGGAAATCTATGCCATTTGAGCTATTACTCATTGGCAAAATTTGAAAAGATATAAAATTTTAAATTTTTACCTATTTAAATAAATAAATTTTTATCTCTAAAATCAAATTCATTTAAATTTTAAGTTAAACAAATTTAGCCGACATAAACCTTATAAAAATCATTCTAGTCATTTCATCAGGAAATTGCACCTAAATATAAAACTTCATCATTCTTCTTATTCATTCTATAATGGGTAAATAATATAATTATTTTCTAAAATTTAAAAAGTCTATCAAATATAGTTTTTATTAAGGAGAAATTCTTCACGTACAAGTGTTTTCCTATATAAGTCATACAAGTCATTTATTTATTTATTTTTTTTATGTCTCCTTTTTTTTTTCTTCTTCTTTTTCCGTGCTTCTTCTTCTTCTTCTACATTTTTGAAGTGTTTCATCTTTATCGGCGTATTTCTCCTCGTTCTTCTTTTGATTTTGCAACATTATGTATTTTTTTTCTTTGTTTGATTTTTTCCTCCCAACAACAATTATGAGAATATGAAATAAAAAAATGAAGAAGAAGAAGCAGCAGAAGATGAGGAAAAGAAAGATGAAGAATTCTGAATTATGCATAATGTATATTTCAACGAATTTTGGGTGTATTTTTTAAATCCTTTGGGTGTATTTTTGTAATCCGTTGGGTGTATTTCTGTAATCCTTTGGATGCATTTCTATAATTGTTTGGGTGAATTTCTGTAACTATTTAGGTGTATTTCTGTAATCGGTTAGGTGTATTTCTGTAATCGTTTTGGTGTATTTCTGAAGTTCCATTATCTTCAAAATGATTTCAAAGCTTGATTTTAAAAACCATGAAAATCGAAAAAAAAAAACGAAGCAAGAATACCAATAATAAACACAAATAAAACAACGAATAAAAAGGCAAAAAAAGAACACACAAAGGAGATCGAACAAATTTGGCAAGAAATTTGTTTTCATGGAAGAAGAAGGAGAAGAGTAGGAGAAGAAGAAAGAAGAAGAGGAGGAGAAGGAGAAACACGAAACACGTCATAAAAATCATATATGGGTCAGCGTACTTTTTGTTAAGATTCACCCAACTTGTAAACTAAATGACTTGTATGTGTACCACTCCTCTTTGTTAAATAAAATAATGTCCGTGTTAATTGGAGATGGAAAGAAAAATTTTCCCACAATAAAAAACGGACACGAGGACAGAGAAAAATGTCAGGTATACTTATATAGGGCGAAGAGTTCACGGTTAGCTCTTATTTCTACTCATATTTTGTAGGCAAAGTTTTCTGTGTAGAACTATAAATTGAAAAAAGATATCTACATATATAGATTATTGCTGAAGAAATATTAAATGGACAAGGAACAGGAGATGAAGTTTAATTAGGTGTTTTTTGGACTTTTTTGTAAATTGTCATTTTTAATCGATTGTTCTATTCTATTGTATAGATAGAGATTGTTATCTTTTCGTTCGTTTTCATCTTCTACATCATTACTACTAGTACTACTAGATTTTTTCTCTGTAGCTAACTGCATCATCTACTACTACTACTAATAATAAAAATATTAAAACCCAAAAAATAACTGACAAAATATTTAACAATAGTAAATTTCGCAATAATTACCAAATTCTTGAAATTATAATAATTATATTAAATAGTATTACAAAACCAAAAAAACAACAACGTAAATACTTATATTATTAATATCTTTTCTCAATTAAGGATATAAGTAAGTTTTACATAAATTTTTATTTTTAATTAATATTAATAAAAATTTTAAATTTTACCAAAACATAAAGCCATTGCATATAAAATAACACAAAATTTTAAATCTTAGTAATGAATAAATAAAATTTTCTCCTAAAAATTAATTCCAATAATCAAGTACTTATTTCAAATGTACAATAAATTAAGAATTTATTTTAAAGTTATAATAAATTAAAATAAAACAATAAATAAAATAGACCTACAAAAACTAACCTTTTTTTTTAAATTATTTTACAGAAAATAAGCCTAGAAAACATATTAAAGCCATGTACCATAAAATGGTCCATGTAAATATCTAATCAATAATCACAGATATTCAAATTACTCAATCATCTTCCTTTAATCTTACAAATTGCACGTGCTTGACATTGTGAATTACTGCTACTAATAATTGTCCCTTCAAAGAACATTTGTCTATTCAGTGTTTCTCTAGCAAAAATTTATATATGTAGATGTTTATACACTATCTATATCAAAGAATTCGCCTATTATTTTATAGGAGGCTTTATTGAAATTTAAATTTTTTATTTTGAAATTTTAATTTGATTTTAATTTGATTTAAAGAAAGGTTTGAAGAGATTTGTATGAAAAAAAGTTTATCTTTTTAGTAAAATAAATTTTATAATTTTTATAAATTTAATTATTAGTTTCTATAATTTTATTTACTAAATTTATAATTAGATATTTTTATTTTTTTAATTAAATTTTTATATTATTTTAATTTGTAGTTAAGTTTTTTTATATCAAATATATTAAAATTAATATAATATTTTTTAAAAAATATATAATTAAATATCTAATTAAATTTTTAATTATAGATATTTTTAATTTATAAAAAATATTTTATTAACTCTAATATTTTTTTATGGGTGCAAATTATAAATTTGAAGATAAATTTTTGGAAGGTTGATTTATGAGTTTGTTAGAATTTGATTTTTAGATTTATTATGTTCTCATAAGTGCTAAGACATTTAGTTGGAATTTAAATTTTTTATTTTGAAATTTTAAAATTTAATTTTGATTTAATTTAAAAAGAGATTTAAGTACTGTGATTCTTAATTATATATAAAAACTGAGTTCGGTTTTTACTTTTTAGTGAATATTATTGAGTTATACATTGTTATACTATTGACAAAATGATTCAATTAAAAAGGTCTATATGTAGGGGATCTTTTTAAAAAATGAGAAATCAGTTTAAATTTTGAAAAACACGAATAACTAACTAACCATGGTTAATTTTAAGGTAAAAATTTACCTGCAGTCGACTTCACATGTAATTATTTTTGGATGGATGACACGTGTTATCATTTGGTTTAAAAAAAATTGATTTATTTTATACAAATGATTTAATTAAAAAACCAATTGATATAGCTATGACATTAGATTTTCACCATATTTTATTTTAAAAACAAATTGACAAATTTAAATTGACAAATTGTAGTCAATTATTTAATATATAATTTTTTTAACCAAAATTATAATTAAAAATTATTAAAAAATAAAATTATCTAGTATATTGGACCAATTCAATGTTAATGAGATTTTTTTATTTCTATTATAAAATATAAAAAAATTTAATTCTCAACAAAAAATCATGTTATTTTTTAGAATTTAATTTTTTTTAATTGTGTTTCATAAAATTTGTACAAAATTCATCTATCACATTGACTAAACTTATTTATTTACGTAAAGTTTGTTTATAGACTTAACAAACTTGTTTACGTTTTAATACGATTTGAATTGTATTAGTATATTTTTATTTTTTAATAAATTTAATTTTATTTAAATAATTAGAATTTTAAATATTTAAATTTATATTAGTTTGTAATTTAAAATTTAAATAGATATAATTTAAATTAATGATTTATAAAATTGTATGTATTCGTATTATTGTACTCATATGATTAATTATAGGTGGAAACTCACATGCAGTCAACTAAATTTTTATCTAACGCAGCAATCAACTTCACGTGAAGTCGATTGCACATGAGTTTTCACCTTAATTATATGTATTCGTATTACTCTATTCATGTGATAGGTGAATTTTGTGTAAACTTTATGAAAATACAATAAAAAAATTAAATCCTAAAAAATAACATAATTTTTTTTAAATTAATTTTTTTTATATTTTATAATAAAAAAACCTGATTAACATTGAGTTGGTCCAATATATTAGATAATTTTATTTTTTTTAATGATTTTTAATTATTTTTAGTTAAAAAAATTATATAATAAACAATTAATTACAATTTTCCAATTTAAATTAGTCAATTTATTTTTAAAATAAAATACAATAAAAAATCTAACATCATAGCTATATCAATTGATTTTTTAATTAAATCATTTATATAAAATAAATCAATTTTTTTTAAACCAAATAGTAAAAGTGTCATTTATCTAAAAACAATTTCATGTGAAATAGACTGGAGATTAGTTTCCACTTAATTTTAAACGTGCCAAATCTTATCGATCTTATCTCGTTTTTAAATATAATAACTAATCCATATCTATTTTAAGTAGTCTTCTCCTTTATATTCTATGTTTGGGTCTCATCTAAAATTTGCAATGGGTGAGTTTGATCGATGGTCAAACATTCATCAAGATTTGTTAAACGAAATTACTAAGGGGTTCTATTCATATGACAATTACATTCGACTTCGATTAATTTGTAAGCAATGGAATTTGAAACTTCCGAAAATTCCTGATGGCAACAAAGTTCCGTGGCTGGTGCTATCTATGGGCAGTGCTGCTACAGAATCTTTTGAAGAAGAAGCTCATGCTCTTGAAGAAGAAGTTCGTGCTCCCGAAGATGAAGGAATTTTTCACACTCGTAGTCTCGAAGAGAAGGGGATTTACCACCTCATGTTACCAGATATGCAAGACAACTGCATGCGTGGTTCTTGTCATGGATGGCTAATCATTGTAATGGTATATGAAGGTACGATAAGAATGTTAAATCCATTTACAAAGGTTCACTTGGATCTTCCTCCAGTTTCAACTCTTCCAAATATAATTAATATTAATGGGGATGAATGTACTATGTATTGTGGGGACAAAATTATCACTAGAAATACTATTTTCATGCATCAAATCCAAATTTGGAAGGCTATTATAAATTCAGCTCCTAACAATGACGATGACAGTAATTTTATAGCAGTGGTCATATATGGATCATTACTAGAATTGGCCTTTTACATGCCAAACGAGAATAGATGGATTAGATTTCCAACAAAAGATCTAGACGACGTTCATGATGTCATATTTTTTGAAGAGAAAATATTTGCAGTAGATGGTAATGGCCAACTATATGAATTTGATACAAGAACAAAGTCAGGACCAGTGGGAGGAAAACATGAAGCCACACCACCTCCATCCAATGGAATGTATAATTGTTATTATCTAATTGGAGGTGATAATGGAAGTTTATTGATGCTGGTAAAAGGGGCAAAAGATAGGTATTGCATGAAGAATTATAAGTGGTTGGGCGAGACTGTCAAATTTGATATCTATGAATTGAAAAAAAATGAGAAAACATGGTCAAGAATACACAGTTTGGGAAACTACATACTACTAATTGGACTCAATTCTTCTATTCAAATACTGCCAAGTAATTCTTTGAATTGTAAAGGAAATCAAATCTACTTGCGTGAAGTGTGCTTTGAAGACACTACTCCCTCTTATGAGATTGTCATCTTCGATTTGGAAGATGGAAGTTTCCAAACATTTTTAACAGAGGTAAACTTTTTTTGTCATCCTATTTGGATATTACCCTAGCTTAGGTTTTTTTATTTTGTATTTTGTATTTTTTTACCTTTCTAAGTCTCTTATATTATATCTTTATTTTATTCTTACCCTTTTTTTTTTCTATTAGCATACATACAAGACTTTTTTTTTGTGATTGTTAGCATACAAGTTTGTTCGCTATACAAAGGTGACATCTATTTTATATTTAATTATTTTAGTCAAATGTTACTTATTTTCCTCACCTTGCGCTTTTTTGGAGGTTTTTACTATAAATCACAATACATTGTATATATATGTGGGAAAATGCGTTAGATGTGAAAAACAGAAAAAAAATGTTAGTTATAAGTAGAAATTGTTTAGTAAAAACATGTGTTAAACTCATCCATTAAAAACTTTCACTTTATTTTTACCCAACCAAATATATGTACCTTAGTAGCATCAAAACCGTGCTGCGAATTTGAAGAATTACAAAGGAAGTGGAGATAGATTGACAAATGGGCATGACTTTAATAAGAAAAAACATAAAAAATTAATTTTTAGTTTGTTAATATTAATTAATTTTAGTGTTTAAATTTATAATTTAGAATTTAAAAAATTAAAATTTAAAATAAATAAAATAATTTTTAAAAGGTGTATTGATGTTAGTAAAAAAAAAAGTTGGTTAATTCCTTAGTATTACTCTATTAATAATAGTCTTTCCTCTAACCTCTTAAAAACTATTAAATAGTGCAGCTTTAGATGTAAACTGAGGCCAATTTGATTAAAGATTAATTTTAATTAATATTAATATTATCAACTAATGCATGGTAGCTGGTACTCAAGAGCCAATACGGTGGGTGACAGATGACATTGACGAAGATGAACATATGGTAAAATATGAATAATTTTGGATGTAATTTTGAGGTATATTTTTCTTGGCCTAAGAAGATGTTTGATGTTGTCATGGCAAGGTGGCTTTAGGAATCATTAGTTAGGTTGATGGCTTGGAATATTAATAATTATTATTAAAGATATGCAGACCTTGGTAATTATCAACTGGTAGTGTGTTACATTCAAAATGTAAATCTTCATGCTCCATAGAGACCGAAGAGCAAGTTGCAAACTATTTGGGACAAAGCTTATTGAACTTATTATTTTTACTGATGCTAGCTTCTGACTTACTTAAAATTAGTTTCTTATTATTTCTTTATTTTTTTTGTAGCTCATGTATAATTTAATATGTATTTAATATTTAAATAAAGTGTCATTCATTCAACTATGTTTTCTATTTGCAAATACAACAAAGGTTTGAACAAATAGAATAGTGTGTATATATATACTTCGGGAAAGAATCTCATTTTTTTTTTAATTTGGGAGCCAGATAAAGACGTTTAAAACATCTTTTTTTAAAGGTATTTTTTAATAATTAAAATTTAATACATATAATTAATTAAACCGTATTATTTTTGTCAAAATTAGGATAGATAAATTAATTTGACCGAAAAATAGTGAATCAAATCTTGAATTGATTTAAATTAATATTATTTTTTTATATAAAAAATAACTACAATATCTTTATTATAGAAAATAATTAAAATACTCTTATTATATAATATTAATTTTGAGAATCTTAAATTCTAGTCCTTTACTTCTCCGCCGTTATAGGGTTAGGATTTAAAGTTTTCAATATATATATATATATAGGAGTATTTTAGTCATTTTTTATAATAACAATATTGTAGTCATTTTTTATAAAAAAATAATATTAATTTAGTTCGCTTCAAAATTTGATTAACCATTTTTTAGTCAAATTAATTTATCTGGTCTAATTTTGATAAAAATAATACGATTTAATTGATTATATATGTTAAATTTTAATTACTAAAAAATATCTTTAAAAAAAAACGTTTTAAACGTCTTTATCTTAGTAACTCTCTTTTAATTTTAGTGTTTGTGGTTTTTGTGGTATTTTTTAATAATGTAAAAATTTGGTGTATTTTAAATTTGTAATTTTTTTTAAATGCAAATCTAAAAGTTAAATTTATTTTTTTATTTTAATTTTTTTAAATATACAAATCTGGTCTTTTAGATTTGCATTTTAATGTTAAAATTTTTTTTAAACATATTAGTTGGACCCTCCAATTTATTTTATAATGAAAAAAAAATACCTGCCCACAAATCTAAGGCTTCAATTTTTTTTCTTGACAACAAATTAGGTTATTCCTTCTACACTTGTAGAAGACAGGAGTCGACATTAGAATATTTTTTTTGGAACAGCCTTTTTTTTCAGTGATATAAACTTCATAATGGTTCTCATTGTGCTGAGATGTTCATAACGGTTGAATTTGTATATTGGATTTTTATTGTTAATGAAAAAAAAAATAAAAAATCACAAAAATAAATAAACAAAATAAATAACTAATAAAAATTATTAAAATTTTAGAAAAATAAAAAATCACAAAAATAAATAAACAAAATAAATAACTAATAAAAATTATTAAAATTTTAGAAAAAATAAAAAATATTAATATAAAGATTATAAAAAATAAATAAATAATTAGAAATATGTTTGTTTTTTTATAAAAAAGTTAGTCTTTTTTTTAAATATTATAAAAAAATTTAATTATTTTTAATAATTAAATATTTTTAACGGCCTACAATTAATTATATTTGAATAAAGACACGTAATTATTTTTTAACGTTCTTCTTCTTCATTGCCTATTCAAAAATGGACATGTACAAGAAATCTGAAAACTCAGCTCAATCTCCTTTCTAACTCTATATCTCAATTAGATTTATGCTGATCCTTATTTGGTGTATTTGGAAAGAATGGTATGAAAGAGTTTTCGAACAACAAAGATGTGACTAGAAAAAGTGGTAGATGAAATCAAGAAGCTCGACCAAAAGGTAATTATTTTACCTACTAACTCATGTGTTGTGAAGTTTGGGAGTCTTTCACTTTTCTTTTTTTATGTCCTGAATTTTGGATTCTATATTTTTTTTAATAAAATAAAATATTTTTTTGTCTTAAAAAAAAATAACTATAAATATAATGATTATAAATATATTCACATATAAATTTAATTATTATAATAAATGTATTATTTATATATCAATTATTAAATACATTTAATCTTAGCCATTAAAATTAATTTAATAACTATAAATATATTTTTATATTCTCATATAAAAATTTTATTTTTATAAAATCCATTCTAAATATATATGTATATCAGTTAATTTTTGTGCGTATAATATTTTTAAATTAACAAAGACATTAATTAATGCATCTATATTTTTTACAATATTTAATCGTACAAATAAAAATATCTTTCTCTTCTCGAGATGTATGTTATTTTGTGTCTCCCAATTTTTATAAAAAGAAAAATTCTCTCTTGTAAAATTTGAAATTGCAAACACACTCTAATATATAGTAAACTACCATAATATCATCTAAATAAAGATAAAGATATTATATGGACATTGATGTACATATGCATGGTGCTTATTACATACAATAAGTTCAGGCTAATATATTCAACAAGATCATATCATATATAGTAAGTAATAGTATTTATCAGATAACATATATGTAGTCATATCAATATATAGTATCTAATAAAATAGTAGAGTTAATGAACTATAATTTAAATAGTATATTTTTTTTATTTAAAAAGTATTGAGTTTAAGTCTTATTCATAACTTCAAAAAAAATAATTAAAATAATGGGACATATATATGGATAAGACCAATTAAGATCTTATAAGTATGGATAGAATTTATGAATAGAACTCAATTTTCTAATACTTTTGTTCTCTTCACTTCTTTCTGCATATTCAAAATGATAAAAATTGAATTCTTATTCTTTTATTATAAAAATTATAATATTATCATGAAATTATCTATTAAAAAATACATTAAAGTATATATATAAAAAATTATATATCTAAAAATAACTAGTATATAACTTCGTTAAGAATTTGATAAAGATAATTTTATTACCTAAATAGTCCTATTAGTACTCAATAATTTGAGTATAATCTTCTGTGATAAAATATATAGGTGAAAGACTAAAGTGCTAGTTTGGGTTAGTTTTTTAATTAAAAAAAAAAGTAATTTTTTTTATTTTAAATATGTTTAGATATTACTTTTTTAAAAAAATATTTTTATTAAAAAATGAAATATTTTTTTAAAAATTAATAATACATTGTTTTTAAAAAAAAGTAGAAGCAAAAACAATTTTTAAATGTTTTTACCAAAACTCAATTCTAATTTTTCCTCTAAATCCTATTGCTCTTATAAAATTTCATCAAGCTGCTGTATCTTATTATTTGATTATATTTTCTGTGAGGATAAGTGGATAATCCATACTGACTCAGGTGATGAAATTGAAAATGAAAGCATGTTAAAATTGTTATGTTTTGAGGAGCTGATTTAATCTAGATAGATCACGTTCATACTTTAGTCTAATTCTTATTTATTTTTCAATTTTTATCTAACTTTCATTACATTTCGATCTTTTATATATACGAAAGATCATATTATCTATCCTGAAAGGAAAATTAAAGAGTACTCAATATCACAAGTTCATAATATAAATATCAAGTGAAATTCTAGCTGCACTTTCCTGCATTTAGTTTTCTTATCTCTCTGTTCTTAAACAATAAATTTGTTTCTACATAATTAGAGTACTATTTTAAATTAATTTTTTCAAAAACTTTAGTCACATATTTTAATTAGTATTGTTTTTTAAACTTTAATTTTAAACATAAATCAATTTTTTATCAAATTATTCATTTATATAAAAAAGTTGATATAATTTTTTTTAGAATAAAATATATTTTTTGTTCCGAAATTGGATAAAAGTTTAAAAAATATCCTTAAATTTTATTTTGTTTTAATTTTGTCCCAAAATTTTTTGATTTGCATCAAATATACTCCTAACGGCTAATTTTTCAAAAAATTTAAGATCAATTCAATAACAATTTCATAAGAACAATCCTCAATACAAGCAAATCAAGCATAATTTTCATGCATAATTGTTAGATTGGTCTTAAATTTTTTAAAAATTTAGTTGTCGCTGGTATATTTGATGCAAAGCGAAAACTTTTGGAACAAAATTGAAACAACATAAAACTGAGGGGTATTTTTAAAATTTTAACCAAATTTCAGGGACAAAAAATATACTTTATCATTTTTTTTAGATTATTATGTTTTTATTAAATATTAATAGGGATTAATTTATCTAATTTTTATTGAATTTTGATGTGAAAATATATTTGTCTAACAAAATAAAATATTAAAGATTAAGTTAATATTTAAAAGTTGTTAAGAATTAAAGTGTTTAACTTAATAATGTTACCTAAATAATTCTCTTTAATAATTATATAAAATAAGGTAAAAAATATATAATTAAAAATTATAAATATACGTATGTACTTTTGTTTTTTTATTTTTTTATAACCATATTATATATTTGTCCATTTCAATTGTCTATAACATTATCTTTCAAATATATGTATATTAAATTAAAATAAAAAATTTGATGAGCAAATTAATTCAAGAAGTGTGAGTGTATGACACTGATGGTAATAAAATTTGTGTGGCAAAGACTTTTTGGCATGCGCTGATATGCCGGAGACATAATTGAGTTATGTATCTCATGAAACATTACCACTTTGTCTTTTTTTTTTTTTTTCATTTTTGCTATTTTCCTCTTAATAACAAACTATTTAAGTAATAGACTTAAACATCGGTTTTTTTATTTATTATCTACTTTTATCTGGTTTTCTTTTTCTTTTTTTACCAAAAATAGGAGACTCGAACTCGCAACTTCTTAATTGAGTATGAAGAAATTATGTCATTTGAGCGAGCTATAATTCATAGGAATGCTCCCATAAAGACGTAAAAAACGTCTTTTTTGTAAGATATTTTTTAATAATTAAAATTTAACACATATAATCACTTAAATTATATTATTTTTGTCAAAATTAGGCCAGATAAATTAATTTAACCGAAAAATAGTGAATCAAATTTTGAATCCGTCTAAATTAATATTATTTTTTATAAAAAATAACTATAATACCCCTATTATATAAAATGACTAAAATACTCTTATTATATATATTAATTTTGAGAATTCTAAATTCTAGCCCTTTCCTTCTCTATCATTATAGGGTAAGAATTTAAATATATATATATTAGTTGTGTTTTATAATAGGTGTAACACCTTCACTATCAGAAGTCACGCTTCCAGCTGCACTACTCTGATAGCAAGAAGTATTACGACTACTTTACATACTAAATACTAAAATAGGAGCCTGTGACTCAACACTGTATCGCTGATTTCTTAGAAAAACCGAAATTAAACACTTTATCTTAAGAAAAATACAAACAGGCATAGATTCATATACAAGACTCCTTACATAATAGCTCATAATATAATATACATATAAAACATACAATTCCTATCCCTCTTATAAACTCGTAATAACAAAGGCGAGGGAAGAAAATAATCTAATTAATACAACATCTTATAAACCAAACGCAGTATATCACTTCTTAATGCTTCTTCATCCGGTTCCTGAAAAGGTAAAGCTGTAGGGGGGTGAGAACCTAACCACACGGTCTCACTACGGAGTTTCAAAGTTGTTATAAGAAGATATTTAATAAGAAATTGTTTTCAAGCTCAGTGATTATCATTGCCTTATGAATCTTTTAAAACCAATAGGAAATCGTTCAAAACCCTTTTCAAAGAAACAATGTTTAATCTTTCAGAAATCCAAAATCTTTCCTTTCTTATAAGAAAATCTCAATCAGAAATCAACCATGCAATCAAACAACACAATCATTAATTCAGCATCCAAGTTCATTCTCAAATGTAGCACGCCAGAACAAACACAGGCAAGACAAACAAGGAAAGCACAAGTAGGTAGCAGTTACAGCAAATAGTTCAAGTAGCAGTTAAGAACAATTTAGCAATTAGGCAAACCAAAACTAGTTCAAACCCAAGCAAAGCATACAAATGCATATGATGCATGCCTGTCCTATGGCTGATGAGGCTCATCTGTCGGTTATCCAGCCAACCCGACAAGTCTGAATTGTCCTTAGACCGTCCCCCGACGTGCATCCCCAAGAGTCTATGCATAGCTTTTTCTCAAATAATCAATATTACTCAATGGGGGTATCATTCCCGGGAATTTATATAGTGCCCGGTCACACTTACGTCGTAGGGTCAACAGAGTATCGAGTTTTCAACCTGGTACACGTGGTGGCAAGCCACGGCACTTAATCCAGGGAACCTCGTATCTCAGATATTTCAAATTCATAAGCCATATAAATAATTCATTCATCATTCATCAACATCTAAGCCATTCTCAATATCATCATCATTCGTCAATCCATATCCCATTTCCAAATTCATTCAAAAATCATATTTCAAATCAGTCCTCATCATCCTTCTTTCCGTTAATCAACAATCTCAATTCAAAATATAATTCTTTCTTTTCTAAATAAATCAATCTTAAAACATATAACGTTCAAAAACTAAATCTTTTTAAATCATCACTTCAGGCAAAGCTTTCAATTTTATAAAATTTCGGCAGCATCTCCTCTAAAACTCGGACACTGCCACCCTTTTCGGGTCCCACCCAAACATTTCTCAAACATTTTCTCAACCATTTTCAAATTCCAAACATTTTCCAGAGTTGAACCAGCTCCAATATCAAATTATTCTCAAATCAGACCAATTCCAATAATAAAACTCCTTTTAAAATCAAACCAGCTCAAGTATTAAATCATTTATAAAATCAAACCGACTCAAAACCAAACCGCTTTAACTCCAAACCAAGAAAAAACCATTTTTCTTAATAATTAAGTAAATAACTTTTCAAACCCATTTCTTGTCAACAACCGTACTTCACTCAAGCAATCAAGCAACCAATAATTCAGTCTAACAAACCATCACATTCACAAGACAAATATAATCACAAAAGTATATCTCTCTGCGTCAATATCTATTTATAACAACTCCGTAATATAAAATAGAATTTAAGAAAAAACCCTACCTCAATTAGCTGAGACTATAAACTAAACACGTCACCGGAACTCTTTTCCTCTCGGCCCGACATTGGTAACAGCCGCAACCGCAGCTCCATGGTATCTGCACCCACAGCAGTAACTTAAATTCACCAACGTACCGCAACCGGATCTCGATCCTAAAACATTAACGTCGCAGAATCTTAATATATAGTGGAACAACGACTGACAAAGTTCGAAATTGAAATAAGGAATAGCTTACCGTACTAAAGAGGAGCGACTAACCGAGCAGCCACAACGACAACAATACTTGCTACAACAAACTGCTCCGAGCAAAGACGGCAGCAGTGGAATGGTGGCTCCGACGGCGACATACAACAGAGCAACTCGCGATAAATAATCCCTGGCATAAACAACTTCGGCAACAACTCTTATAGTAACCAGGATTTTGACCGGCAATGAAGGAAAACCAGAACAGGGCTAGAGTTTACCAAGAAGGCACCGGTTCTGGCGGCAGTTTTCGGCAACCACGCCCGCAACAGTGCATCTTCCAATAGAACCAAATAGAGTGGCAATAACCTTCGAGCAACTCCGATGGGCTTCATCAGCGGTGGTAAGAACGGCGGTCCCTATCACAAACAGCCTCAGCAATAACTCTCATGGGAATGGAGAATTTAACGAATAAAGAAGCTGAGGCAAGGTTAGAGCTTACCAATAGAGGATTCAGAGAAGCGGTGGTTTTCGGCAGCAGAGGCGGCGGTGGGGCAGCCGCAGCTCCGGTGACGCTCTGACGGTAACTCCCAGCAACGAGGAGCTCGATAACGGTCTCCGACAGTCTGAACAATAGCGGCGACAGCATGGCGGTTCGGCGTTGATGGAAGCTCGGCGGTGACGCAGCAGAGGCTCCCTCCTCCACTGGCTCTCGCGCGATTCACAGCGGCGATTCACAACCCCAGCGACGGTGACTATGACGCGACGAGCAACTTCTTCCCCGCGGTGTCTGGCTCCCTTCGTTCTTGACGGCGTTCGATAGCAACAAAGATATGGCGGCAACGCTGTGCAGTGGCGGCGCGTCGGCGGACTGAACGTGGTTAGGTGTGATCTTCTTCCTCCTCTTCTCGCGGATCTCTCTTTCTGTTACAGCTCCCTCATCCCGGCACCCTCTTCCTCTCAGATCTCCTTCTCCCTTGCCAATAGCGGCGGCGGCGGTGGCGGTGATACACCCACCACGCCGCCTTCCTCTCCTTCCCCCTTCTCCCTTTCCTGCATCTCCCTTCCCCTCTCTTCCCTTTCTTTCCTCTTTTTTTTTTCTTTCTTTAATTTTTTTTTCTGAAGCTGATAGTAATTGAGTTTTGGGAAAAAGGGGTTAGTGGCGGCTGGTAACAATAAGCAAGGAAAAGAAAGAAAATTAATGATGAGGTCAAAGAAGAGAATTGGTATTCAAAAGAAGCATGCATAGTGAATCATGATTTAATAGTTTATTAATCTTTATTTTCTCTTTAACAGTTTAAAGGTTAGTAGTCTTTTTGTTTAATACACATAGCATATAATATTTATATTAGATATTTATTTAGTTAAAATTTATATAAATATATAAAAGAAAACAATTTTGGTATCCGTTATCTTATTAAGGTAGAAAAATTAGGATTTTGTTTAGTTAGAGTTTGATTTGAGAATTTGGGATTAAATTGAAATTTGATGATAATTTTAATAAAATTAGAGTATATCGTATTAATTTGAAATCCAATTTAATCCCTTAAAATTACTTAAAAGTATCATTTAACTATCAATTTGCTAAACTTTATTATTTAAATATAGAAAATAATTTGATAATTATAAAATCAAATAAAACCTTAAATTACTTTAAACTCAATTAATCAAAATTTGCTTTAATTATCCTTAATAAAATAATTTCTGAGGTTAAGGTATGTAATGAATAAATAAATCAAAATTAGTTCTTAATAAGATTTTTTTTAAATTTTCTGGATCTTACATCCTACCCACCTTATAAAAAATTTTCGTCCTCGAAAATTGATACAAAATAAAAGAGATTTCATATCATTTCGCTCTTGAACTCCTTTAAAGAAAATGCAAAAGTCATCTCTCTATATATATATACATATAGTTTCAAATATCAGGATTTTCATATGGCATAAAGGTATAAAGGATATAAGTGTTATGCGAAACAGAAGTTACAAGATAGGCTTGATGTACAAGGTGATATGTTCCAAACATGTGATGGTAAAGCAAGGCGGCAAAAGGTTATAAAACAAGCTGGGGTTAAAACGATGTGCTTAACGTCCACATACTAATCTCATACCAACTTCAAAGTCTTAACTATTTAAATTTCAGCATAACTTATCTCCACCATTCTCAACCGTACTTCATTGAACAAGTCATCCAAAGGTTTTCAATTTTGTCAAACACTTTGCAATCCTTACTACTGATCATAAGTCCCACATCAACAGAACTCTTTCACGTAAAACAAGGTTTCACAACTCCTTGTGACGTCGTACACTTACAAGTTTCACCCTTTTGCGTTCACCAAATGTGTCCTAAAGGACTAATGTGTTGTTTACTAAGTCTATCGGTCGCACAAGATACCAAAACTAGTCTCGAGTATACTCAGAAGGATAATAGACCATAGAAAAGAAAGAAAAGCGACAAGGACCGCGTTCGCGAGAATTTGGAAGAATGAATGAAATTGCAGGTAAACAAAGATTTCAAGCAATAAAGTTTGCCAGAAAGAAATCAATTGACAACTTCAAGGATAGCCTTTGGATAAAAAAAAAAATTCAACAGGATCAATAAGAAGAAAATCAGCGCATTAGTTTAAAACACATCAAAGCTGAGTTGAAGAAGTATGAGATTTCATAGAAAAGGAATAATTAAAGACTATGGTGACGCATTATTACGAAACAACTTCAAATAATCACGGGGGTTTCATAGTTCGTGGAGAAATATGAAATCAATAGCCGTGTTGCAAAAGGTTTAACATAGTCAAAAGTGTAACCAGTCAAAATATGCATAAGGTACAAATGCGAAGCAAGGGAATTTAAATTACATTTCAAGAAAAGAGAAGGAGAAACGATACATCAAATTCAGTGGCACAATTTAGAACACATAAGCTAATACAATATAATAAAAAGGGGTACTTTACATTTTCAAAGATTTAAGGGTCAGCATCGTACCCAAAACAATTCCAATATCTTGTCAAAGAGTACAAAATTCATAAAGAGAAGTATAATGACAAGGATAGATGTTCTTAAAGATTCAAATAGCAGTTTACAAATAAGAGACGAACGTATGGAGAGATTAAAGAACTTTAATGGAGACGATGAGAAGAGAACGGTGCATTCGTTATAATTGAATTCAAGCTAAATCAAAGTACAAAATTCACAAGGAAGTGACCAGAGTCAAAGACGTCATTTACAAAATCCAAAGGAATATGTAGGAACGCAATTAAATGAAAGGTCCACAAGGAATAGATAAACTTAAGAGGAAGATCATCTTATCTAGGAAAAAGAGAAGATATGAAATAAACAATGGAGGGAACTGAACAAAGTATAGATGTTTGAATTACCTCGAAATTCCGCGACTCCTTATAATCTTGTACACTTACCAAATTCGCTTTCTGCGCGCACAAATCGCGTCCCTAAAAACTAACATATAAGAAATACTAAACTTGAGAAGATTACAAAAGACACAAATGGTATTTGCAAGAAATCGGGAGAATACTCAGGTTCACAGTTGAACAAGGATAGTACTTCGCAAGGATTTGAAAAAATATGTGAGATTATCAACAGGCAAGTATATATATAAGCAATGAAGTGTAGTGTAAAGGGAGTTAATTCGAAAGTTTAAGAAGGAATTCTGAATCAAAGAGCTTCGACATGGGCAATAATAGGAAAGAGAGTACAACAATTTAGAACAACTTCAAATTGAACCTAAGGAAATTGGTTCATCTCTTTTTTTTTTTTTAAGGAAAGTATATAAATACAATATTTTTCAAAAAAAAAACTAAACAAAGGTAAATATTATATTATACTATATCAAATTCAAATTAAAATGATTTGTGTGAAGTTTATTAAATGAAAATTAACTGAAATGAAAATAGAAATCTTGCTTTAGAAAATTTGAAGAGTTCGTAGATACATAATTAAGTAAATATATATGTATATGCATAAAAATTTGAATAATGTTGCAAAAGAATCAAATTATGTTCAAATGAAAAAATCTAAGGTAAAGTATTCTTGTAAAGATAAATAAAGACTAAGTAGTACTTTTAGATAAAAGCATGTGGTAACTATATAAGGAAATTATTTATTCTTTATAGGAAAATACTTATAAAATCAAAGGTTGTCGTATTCAAAATTCAAATAATGGTTACAATCAGAATCAAACAGAAAAAGAACCAAAATGGAACTATTTTCAAAAGAGATTCCAAGGTAAGAGTTGTAGAAGAAAACTACTAGAATTGATACATTTTATTAAAACAAGATAAGTTTTTATCATTTTTACGAAGAAACACAAAACCAAAGATTGTAATCCGAGCAGGATACACAATAGTTGCAAAACACGAAACATGAGAATTAAATCGCATAATTAGTTTACTACGAATCGCCACTCTTAGGATTTCTAATGATTTAAGAATCAAGGATTATACGTTGCAGCAAAACTAATTCGAGATCAAATCAACAAATACCAAATTTATGAATAGTGTTAAGGTTAAATGTTCCTTAAAAATTCGAGCAACAATTAGGAACATAATCAAACAAAGATATATATATGAACGACAAGACATGGTAGAAACATATCCAAAACACATTCCAAAAAGAAATCAAGAACTAGAGATTCCAATACAATTGATAAAGAAAATAACATCAAGCACGAGCAAAGATTATACGTCGAAACAGAACTAATCTCTAGAACTTAGTTTCTAACGTTCCCAAAACCCGCGACTCACGTTATCTATGACTCGCATATCATCTATGATAACCCATTAGTGCTTACATATACATAATTCACTAGTGTTAAGCCGACCAAACTTAATACCAGGAATAATGCAATGCAAGACTAATGGCATTAATCAATAGACCGTCATGTGCATAAGCTCTAATTCTCGTTATTCAAACAAGACCTACTACATGACAGACTCTCAGAGTATGCAATTGAAGCATAATCAGTCCATTACCAAGGCTCTACAGGAAAGACCGCTCTGATACCATAATGTAACACCTTCACTATCAGAAGTCACGCTTCCGGCTGCGCTACTCTGATAGCAAGAAGTATTACGACTACTTATACTAAATACTAAAATAGGAGCCTGTGACTCAACACTGTATCGCTGATTTCTTAGAAAAACCGAAATTAAACACTTTATCTTAAGAAAAATACAAACAGGCATAGATTCATATACAAGACTCCTTACATAATAGCTCATAATATAATATACATATAAAACATACAATTCCTATCCCTCTTATAAACTCGTAATAACAAAGGCGAGGGAAGAAAATAATCTAATTAATACAACATCTTATAAACCAAACGCAGTATATCACTTCTTAATGCTTCTTCATCCGGTTCCTGAAAAGGTAAAGCTGTAGGGGGTGAGAACCTAACCACACGGTCTCACTACGGAGTTTCAAAGTTGTTATAAGAAGATATTTAATAAGAAATTGTTTTCAAGCTCAGTGATTATCATTGCCTTATGAATCTTTTAAAACCAATAGGAAATCGTTCAAAACCCTTTTCAAAGAAACAATGTTTAATCTTTCAGAAATCCAAAATCTTTCCTTTCTTATAAGAAAATCTCAATCAGAAATCAACCATGCAATCAAACAACACAATCATTAATTCAGCATCCAAGTTCATTCTCAAATGTAGCACGCCAGAACAAACACAGGCAAGACAGACAAGGAAAGCACAAGTAGGTAGCAGTTACAGCAAATAGTTCAAGTAGCAGTTAAGAACAATTTAGCAATTAGGCAAACCAAAACTAGTTCAAACCCAAGCAAAGCATACAAATGCATATGATGCATGCCTGTCCTATGGCTGATGAGGCTCATCTGTCGGTTATCCAGCCAACCCGACAAGTCTGAATTGTCCTTAGACCGTCCCCCGACGTGCATCCCCAAGAGTCTATGCATAGCTTTTTCTCAAATAATCAATATTACTCAATGGGGGTATCATTCCCGGGAATTTATATAGTGCCCGGTCACACTTACGTCGTAGGGTCAACAGAGTATCGAGTTTTCAACCTGGTACACGTGGTGGCAAGCCACGGCACTTAATCCAGGGAACCTCGTATCTCAGATATTTCAAATTCATAAGCCATATAAATAATTCATTCATCATTCATCAACATCTAAGCCATTCTCAATATCATCATCATTCGTCAATCCATATCCCATTTCCAAATTCATTCAAAAATCATATTTCAAATCAGTCCTCATCATCCTTCTTTCCGTTAATCAACAATCTCAATTCAAAATATAATTCTTTCTTTTCTAAATAAATCAATCTTAAAACATATAACGTTCAAAAACTAAATCTTTTTAAATCATCACTTCAGGCAAAGCTTTCAATTTTATAAAATTTCGGCAGCATCTCCTCTAAAACTCGGACACTGCCACCCTTTTCGGGTCCCACCCAAACATTTCTCAAACCTTTTCTCAACCATTTTCAAATTCCAAACATTTTCCAGAGTTGAACCAGCTCCAATATCAAATTATTCTCAAATCAGACCAATTCCAATAATAAAACTCCTTTTAAAATCAAACCAGCTCAAGTATTAAATCATTTATAAAATTAAACCGACTCAAAACCAAACCGCTTTAACTCCAAACCAAGAAAAAACCATTTTTCTTAATAATTAAGTAAATAACTTTTCAAACCCATTTCTTGTCAACAACCGTACTTCACTCAAGCAATCAAGCAACCAATAATTCAGTCTAACAAACCATCACATTCACAAGACAAATATAATCACAAAAGTATATCTCTCTGCGTCAATATCTATTTATAACAACTCCGTAATATAAAATAGAATTTAAGAAAAAACCCTACCTCAATTAGCTGAGACTATAAACTAAACACGTCACCGGAACTCTTTTCCTCTCGGCCCGACATTGGTAACAGCCGCAACCGCAGCTCCATGGTATCCGCACCCACAGCAGTAACTTAAATTCACCAACGTACCGCAACCGGATCTCGATCCTAAAACATTAACGTCGCAGAATCTTAATATATAGTGGAACAACGACTGACAAAGTTCGAAATTGAAATAAGGAATAGCTTACCGTACTAAAGAGGAGCGACTAACCGAGCAGCCACAACGACAACAATACTTGCTACAACAAACTGCTCCGAGCAAAGACGGCAGCAGTGGAATGGTGGCTCCGACGGCGACATACAACAGAGCAACTCGCGATAAATAATCCCTGGCATAAACAACTTCGGCAACAACTCTTATAATAACCAGGATTTTGACCGGCAATGAAGGAAAACCAGAACAGGGCTAGAGTTTACCAAGAAGGCACCGGTTCTGGCGGCAGTTTTCGGCAACCACGCCCGCAACAGTGCATCTTCCAATAGAACCAAATAGAGTGGCAATAACCTTCGAGCAACTCCGATGGGCTTCATCAGCGGTGGTAAGAACGGCGGTCCCTATCACAAACAGCCTCAGCAATAACTCTCATGGGAATGGAGAATTTAACGAATAAAGAAGCTGAGGCAAGGTTAGAGCTTACCAATAGAGGATTCAGAGAAGCGGTGGTTTTCGGCAGCAGAGGCGGCGGTGGGGCAGCCGCAGCTCCGGTGACGCTCTGACGGTAACTCCCAGCAACGAGGAGCTCGATAACGGTCTCCGACAGTCTGAACGATAGCGGCGACAGCATGGCGGTTCGGCGTTGATGGAAGCTCGGCGGTGACGCAGCAGAAGCTCCCTCCTCCACTGGCTCTCGCGCGATTCACAGCGGCGATTCACAACCCCAGCGACGGTGACTATGATGCGACGAGCAACTTCTTCCCCGCGGTGTCTGGCTCCCTTCGTTCTTGACGGCGTTCGATAGCAACAAAGATATGGCGGCAACGCTGTGCAGTGGCGGCGCGTCGGCGGACTGAACGTGGTTAGGTGTGATCTTCTTCCTCCTCTTCTCGCGGATCTCTCTTTCTGTTACAGCTCCCTCATCCCGGCACCCTCTTCCTCTCAGATCTCCTTCTCCCTTGCCAATAGCGGCGGCGGCGGTGGCGGTGATACACCCACCACGCCGCCTTCCTCTCCTTCCCCCTTCTCCCTTTCCTGCATCTCCCTTCCCTTCTCTTCCCTTTCTTTCCTCTTTTTTTTTTTCTTTCTTTAATTTTTTTTCTGAAGCTGATAGTAATTGAGTTTTGGGAAAAAGGGGTTAGTGGCGGCTGGTAACAATAAGCAAGGAAAAGAAAGAAAATTAATGATGAGGTCAAAGAAGAGAATTGGTATTCAAAAGAAGCATGCATAGTGAATCATGATTTAATAGTTTATTAATCTTTATTTTCTCTTTTAACAGTTTAAAGGTTAGTAGTCTTTTTGTTTAATACACATAGCATATAATATTTATATTAGATATTTATTTAGTTAAAATTTATATAAATATATAAAAGAAAACAATTTTGGTATCCGTTATCTTATTAAGGTAGAAAAATTAGGATTTTGTTTAGTTAGAGTTTGATTTGAGAATTTGGGATTAAATTGAAATTTGATGATAATTTTAATAAAATTAGAGTATATCGTATTAATTTGAAATCCAATTTAATCCCTTAAAATTACTTAAAAGTATCATTTAACTATCAATTTGCTAAACTTTATTATTTAAATATAGAAAATAATTCGATAATTATAAAATCAAATAAAACCTTAAATTACTTTAAACTCAATTAATCAAAATTTGCTTTAATTATCCTTAATAAAATAATTTCTGAGGTTAAGGTATGTAATGAATAAATAAATCAAAATTAGTTCTTAATAAGATTTTTTTAAATTTTCTGGATCTTACAATAGGGATATTGTAGTAATTTTTTATAAAAAATATTAATTTATACCGGTTTAAAATTTAATTTATTAATTTTTTTGCTAAACTGATTTGTCCAGTCTAATTTTAATAAAAATAATACAATTTAATTGATTATATGTGTTAAATTTTAATTTTTAAAGAACATCTTTAAAAAAAGACGTTTTTGACATCTTTATCTAAGTGGCTCCCATAATTCATTGGCTATTTTTATCTGGTTTATACTGTAAACAAAAACAAAAATATATAAAAATTAAAAAAAATTTATATATCTCGTTTATATTAAAAATCATCTCGTTTACAGTATAAATGAGATAAGAATAGATAGCGTATTTTTGTAATAATTTTTAAAATTATTTATTTCAATAAATAAAATATTTATTTAATTTATATAAATAAAAACCCCCTAAAAATCACGATTAACCCATTTAACTAATTAAAGTAATGCATTTCATGCATAATTTTCCTTTCTGTTTGTGGGTGCATGCTAAGGTCAGCTATCTTGTTTTCTATTAAAATATCTCAACATATGATTTAAGCCAAACATATTCTTTCTCTTGTAAAGTTTGGAATTGTAAATACACTGTTAATATATAGAAAACGACAATGAGTATCATCCAAATAAAGATAAAAATATTATATGTACATTGATGTATGTATGCATCGTGCTTATTATCTACAACAAGCCAAGACTAATATATTCAGCAAGATTAGATCATACCATATATATAGTAAGTAGTAATATTTGTCCGATGATATATATATGTTCACATCAATATATATCAATGTATAGTATCTAATTAAGATGGTGGGACATGTATATAGATAAGACCAAAGGTTGATTTTTAATTTTTAGCGAGGGCTAGAAATAGTAAATTTTGTAATTTGTAGTTATTAATTAATTATTATTAATATTTTTAATAGTATAAAATTATATTTAATAGTATAAAATTACTTTTTTTTTTATAATTAAATACCGACTAAATTTTAATAAAAATACTGATCAGACCATAGATTTTTTCTAATTTTTATACTTTCGCATGGCAAGAAATTAAAATTAAATATGTAACTAGTACTAATAAATTAAGGTTCATGCTTCAAGTTACAAGAGAGGTTTTCAACTACTTATAAATTGCTAGCTATGATAATGTTTCATATAAAACACTTGATATAGTTGTGTCTTATTAAAAGGTTAATACTTCTACTTTGTTAATAGTATATAACAAAATAATATTCTGTAATGTATGGATAGAATTAATAAAAAATAGAATTCAATTTTATTTTTATTCTCTTCACATTTCGAATCATAAAGATTAAATTTTATTTTTTTTATTATAAAAAATTATAATATTATCATAAAATTATTTATTAAAAAAATAAATTAAAGTATGTATATAAAAAATTATATCTCTAAAAATAACTAATATGTAATTTTATTAAGAATTTAATAAAAATAATTTTGCTAGCTAAAGAGTTCTATTAATAGTCAATAATTTAAGTAGAATAATTACTTAAATATAAATGTACGTATATATACTTTTGTTTTTTAATTTTTTCATAACTATATTATATATTTGTCTATTTCAATTGTCTATAACATTATCTTTTGAATATATGTACATTAAATTAAAATAAAAAATTTGATGAGCAAATTAAACTAAGTGACACTGACAATAATAAAAATTTGTGTGGCAAAGATTTTTTTGGCATGTGCTGGTACCCCGGAAACATAATTGAGTTCTGTACCTTCCCATGAAACATCACCTTTTTGTCTTTTTTTTTTTTTTTTTCATTTTTGCTATTTTTCTCTTAATAACAAACCATTTAATTAAAAGAGCTATTTAAATAAAGACGCTTAAAACGTCTTTTTTTAAAGATATTTTTTAATAATTAAAATTTAATATATATAATCGATTAAATTGTATTATTTTTATCAAAATTAGATTAGATAAATTGATTTGATCAAAAAATTGGTAAATCAAATATTGAACTGGTTTAAATAAATATTTTTTTATAAAAAATAACTATAATAATTTTATTATAGAAAATAATTAAAATATTTTTAATATATATATATATATATTTAATTTTAAAAATCCTAAATCCTAACTCTATAATAGCACATTGAAAAAAGAAGGGTTAGGATTTAGAATTCTCAATATATATATATATATATATATATATATATATATATATATATATATATATATATATATATTAAGAGTATTTTAGTCATTTTTTATAATACAGATATTGTAGTTATTTTTATAAAAAAATATTAATTTAGATCGGTTCAAGAAATAGTTTACTAATTTTTTTGCCAAATTAATTTATCTATCTAATTTTAACAAAAAGAATACGATTTAATTAATTATATATATTAAATTTTAATTATTAAAAAATATTTAAAAAAAAAAGACGTTTTAAACGTTTTTATCTAAGTGATTCTCTTTAATTAATAGACTTAAATATCGCCATTAACCCATTTAAGTAATTAAAGTAATGCATTTCGTGTATAATTTCCTTTCTGTTTTTATCGGGTGCATGCTAACTGTGCTAAGATCAGTTATCTTATTTCCTATTAAAACATCTCAACATATCATTTAAGCTAAACATATATGGAGACAAACTTACTTATCACCCTAATACAACAACAACAACAATAACAAAGCCTTGTCCCACTAAGTGGGGTCGGCTACATGAATCAAACGACGCCATTGTGCTCTGTCATGTATCATGTCTACAGAGAGACCGTTTACATGTAGATCTCGTTTGACCACCTCATGGATGGTCTTCTTAGGTCTTCCTCTGCCTTTCGCCTTTTGTCCATCTTCCATCTTATCCACCCTCCTGACTGGATGTTCTATCGGTCTTCTTCCCACATGTCCAAACCACCTGAGACGCGATTCAACCATCTTTTCCACAATGGGTGCTACTCCAACTCTCTCCCTTATATTTTCATTCCTTATTTTATCCAATCGCGTATGACCACTCATCCATCTCAACATCTTCATCTCTGCCACACTCAACTTATGTTCATGCTCCCCTTTAGCCGCCCAACACTCCGTACCATACAGCATAGCCGGTCTTATAGCGGTGCGATAGAATTTACCTTTAAGTTTTAAAGGCACTTTTTTGTCGCATATAAAACCAGATGCACTCCGCCATTTTGACCAACCTGCTTGGATCCTATGATTTACATCCTGTTCAATCTCTCCATTATCCTGTATGATGCACCCAAGATACTTAAAACTTTTAACTTTTCGCAGGATGTTTTCTCCAATCTTCACCTCTATATTGGAGTTTTCCCTTCTCAGACTGAACTTACATTCCATATATTCCGTCTTGCTACGGCTTATGCGCAGACCATACACTTCTAGAGCTTCTCTCCATAACTCCAACTTCTTATTTAGGTCTTCCCTTGACTCTCCCATAAGGACGATATCATCGGCAAAAAGCATGCACCATGGCACGGGCTCTTGGATGTGCTCTGTGAGTACTTCCAAGACTAATGTGAAAAGGTATGGACTTAAGGATGATCCCTGGTGTAATCCTATACCAATAGGGAATTCCTCTGTCACACCACCTTGAGTCTTCACACTAGTTGTGGCCCCCTCATACATGTCTTTAATTGCCCGAATATATGCGATCCTTACTCTCCTCTTTTCTAAAACCTTCCATAAAACCTCCCTTGGTACCCTATCATACGCTTTTTCCAAATCAATAAACACCATGTGTAGATCCCTTTTATTACTACGATACCTCTCCATCATCCTTCTTAATAGGTATATCGCTTCAGTGGTAGATCTGCCTGGCATAAATCCAAATTGGTTCTCTGTTACTTGTGTCTCTTTTCTCAACCTCCGTTCTATCACCCTTTCCCATAACTTCATAGTATGACTCATAAGCTTAATCCCTCTATAGTTTCCGCAACTTTGTATATCCCCCTTATTCTTGTAGATAGGTACCAAGGTGCTCTTTCTCCACTCATCAGGCATCTTCTTTGACCTTAAAATCTCATTAAAAAGCTTGGTTAACCAGTTGATGCCTTTTCCTCCAAGACCCTTCCAAACCTCAATCGGGATATTATCAGGTCCTACTGCCCTGCCATTTTTCATCTGCTTTAGAGCCTCTTTTACCTCGAAGTCTCGAATCCTTCGATAGTAGTTAAAGTTTTGATCTTCTTCCCTTGTGCATAATCGACCAAGGCTCGGAAGAGTCTTCTGTCCCTCATTAAATAACTCGTAGAAGTAGCTCTTCCACCTTTCATTAATCTTCTCCTCTTGAGCCAACACCTCTCCATCCTTATCCTTTATGCACTTAACCTGATCCAAATCTCTCGTTCTTCTTTCCCGACTCTTTGCGATTCTATATATACATTTTTCTCCTTCTTTCGTGTCCAAAGACTGGTAGAGACCCTCATATGCTCTTGTTCTTGCTTCACTTACAGCCACTTTTGTCTCTTTCTTAGCCGCCTTATATTTTTCCCAGTTATCTGCATTGCGGCATAAAGACCACTCTTTAAAGCATTCCCTTTTTATCTTTATCTTTTCTTGTATACTCGCATTCCACCACCAGGACTCCTTGTCTCTTGGTCCTATTCCTTTAGATTCACCAAAACTTTCTTTTGCTGTTCTTCTAATAACTTCTGCCATCTCCCTCCACATCTCTTCCGCGCTTCCATTCCCATCCCACTTTGCCTCTTCTCCTACCCGTCTTAGGAAGCTTCTTTGTTCCTCCCCTTTCATCCGCCACCACCTCGTCCTTGGGTTCTTCGTATGATGTCTTTTCCTCAACTTTTGCTCAACGCGAAAATCCAGGACGAGCACCCTATGTTGTGTTGTCAAACTCTCTCCCGGGATAATTTTACAGTTAATGCAAAATTTCCGGTCGACTCTCCTCAACAAGAAGAAGTCGATTTGAGAGCTTGTCATGCCACTCTTATAGGTTATAAGATGTTCGTCTCTCTTTTTAAAACATGTATTTGCGATGAGAAGATCAAAAGTTGAGGAAAAATCCAAAATAGTTTTACCCTCGGCATTGATCACCCCGAAACCATGGCCTCCGTGAATACTCCCATATCCAGTCACTTCTCTCCCAACATGGCCATTTAAATCTCCTCCTAAGAAAATCTTATCTCCCAAAGGTATGCCTTGAACCAAACTCTCTAGATCCTCCCAAAACCTTATCTTGTGTTGTTCGTCCGAACCCACTTGCGGTGCATAGGCGCTAATCACATGGAAAGCACCTCCCTCTACCACAAGTTTGATAGAGATGATCCGATCTCCCACCCTCTTGACATCCACTACGTCTTTCTTCCACTGCTTATCCACAATTATTCCAACCCCATTCCTATTCTTCACCTTTCCTGTATACCAAAGTTTGAAACCAGAAGTATCCAACTCCCTAGCCTTTGCACCAACCCATTTCGTTTCTTGTAGGCACATAATGTTAATCTTCCTCCTTGTCATGGTGTCCACCACCTCCATGGACTTTCCTGTTAGAGTGCCTATGTTCCATGTCCCAAATCTCAACCTTCTGTCGCTTCGACCTTTACCTTTTCCTTTGTGAACTAGTTTATTTACCCTCGTCCGTTCACGAAAACGCGAGAACCCTTGCTCATTTAACACTACATCCGGGCACCGATGCAGCGGCTCTTGCTTCGACACCGTACTCGAGCCATACGGCGCGTTGCTTCCGGGCAACGACCTAGCTTTAGCGCAATAATGTCTTTGATTCATGTCATGGGGGTTCGGCTATATTTTTATGTTGGTTGCCGAAGACCTAACACAACCCTCCTCCTTTATCCGGGCTTGGGACCGGCTATGTACCGCAAGTGTAACATAGGCGGAGTTTACTTATCACCCTAATATGACAAGAAAATTAAATAAGATATCTTATTATATATTGTTCAGTGTCCGTTTCGTATACACTCGTTTTCAACGCTTATTGCCAAAAAAGCCAAATGAAAAACTCAGTTTTTAATTTATTATTTTTTTAGATAAGGAGAAAAATACAGGATCCTTTCCCTGTCAATATGTATACCAAGAAGTAAAAAGAGTGTGTAATTTTTTTTAATTTATATGCATTTTCATATGTGTACGTCCACAATTAAAATCATACCTGTGGTAGAGGACGCGGTTCTGACTTCTAACCTCTAAAGGGATAGTTTGTTGCACTAAGTAAACTCTCTTTTTTGACTCATATCCTATAAAATAAGTAGTAGAATATATATTATCTAATTAAGATAGTGGGACATGTATATGGATAAGATCAAGATTAATTTTCATACCAGGAAAATTAAATACATAATAACTAGTACCGAAACAATGCCAATATAAAAAAAAGTATTCTTCGTCCAAGTTGATCTACAACTTCGACTCTGGAGGAGGCCAAAGAAGAGGCAAGAACGAGGCCAAGGAGGAGAGCGGAGACCAATCATTTTGTCTCTATAGCGGTGGGTGAAGGAAGAAGATCTGTTCCTGCAAAGATGCCAACAGATCATGCCTTGTTTTATGCCAGGTAGGCTGCTATCATAGCCTTTCACAAATTATTCTCTCTTATATTTATATTAATGAATCACTTCGACAGATGGTTGGATTGGTCTTCCATATGTTACTCACTAAGAAAATTTCCTTTCTCCAGTGACATTTTGAGGCAGAACAGATCAGCAATAAATAATGTGAAATTGGATTCCATGGTAGACTCATGAAAGCTTATAAGCAAGGACCCGAATGGTGGTCCATGGTAGACTCATGAAAGCTTAGAAGCAAGCATCTTGGCATTGTTTGTCGGCACTTTTGCAGGAGCAAGTCTTCGTCCTACAGCCACCGCTGCAGGGACAAAATGGTCGGTCTTCTCCTTAGCCTCCTCCTTGGCCTCCTCCTTGACTTCTTCATTGGCATCAACAGCAAGGCTTTTTTTTTTTCTCTCTCTTAGGGGTCGTGCCTCTATTTTTGGTAATGTGTCTTTGGTGTCTCAGTTGAATGAGGTCAGATGGATTAGGGGTGGGGAGCAGTAGTTGGGAATAGAGTTCTTACCTTGCGAAGGAACTGACAAAGTGTGTGAGAAAAGCTCGGATTGGTCGTAATTTTACTTATATACATGCATGTTGACTGAGTTGGGGATGAGACTTCCTTTTACGGATATTTAATGTGGGGTGTTGTTTCAATTGAATTGTGCTCCTAGCGTCGTGTGAGTTGCTGTCTATTTCAAGTTTGTTGGAGCTTGAAGGTGATAGTGAGGCGATTGAGGATTATTTAGGTAAAATGGGCATGGTTTTTGTTGTGTGTTTTTGGGTAATGTAGGTAACAAGTGCTGGGTTTGTATTTCAGGTGAGAACGCTCCGACGCTGACTACTGCGAATTTGAAAGCTTTTGTGAATAAACAAATGAAAAGTGAGAAAGAGGCGTCTTGGACGAACATGGAGGGTGCTCAATCTGTGGTTCACCGAGGTGCAGGGAAGAAGAGGAAAATTGCTTAGCTTCAATGACTAAGGTCGTTGATTTGACTGTTGGAAAGGATGGTGGTGGTGCTTTCTCGATGGAGGAGATTCATGGTGCTCATGAGAGCCAAACGGTACTTATGGATGTGGAGTAAGAGCACTCCTTTCAATGCTATTGCGGATGAGGTTGCTCAAACTGAAACTGATGTATAAATGATTGGTGAGGCTGGTTTCAGTTTATATAATTCATTCTTTGTTAATTTAATGTAGCAAGCAAGCAAGTGCATCTTGGTACTCTTAAATGGCTAATACTTTTAGTTGTATTATAGTAGTGAATAGTAGGGATGATAATAATATACTCACCCATGTGCAATGGGATTTCTATAAATCTAGTGATATCATCATCATATTTTTGCAAAAGCTCAGTGCTACCAACTTAGCCATCCATATGCTGTACATATTGATATGGTGATTGTGATTGGTTGGTGTGTTAGTTGTAGGGACCTTGCATGGGTCAAGGCAAGTGAAGCTATCAAGTGTTTCACCAAAATAAATGGTAGAATACAGACTATATCAATGAAAATATTATTATTTTAAATTTCAGCCTTTGATCAATTTTTAAATTTAATAATATTATTTTAATTTTTTATACCCACTTTTACACCGTTAATATAGAATAAAAGTTACTTGTTTTTTATTTTTTTTCTCTTTTAAAGATTAAATAAAGGACATTTTTTAAAAAGATACTTAATTGTAGTGATAGATAAAATACAAAATATCATTAATCAAGTAGTCGAAATAAAATAAAGTTATATTCACATAAAATAAATCAGCAATGTTTTCTGTTAGAAAAAAAAGTTATAATAACCTGATACAATATAAATTAAGCACTTAGATATTCTAACGGACAAAAAATAAGTGTAACAATAATAATTGAAATGCTGAGATTTATACTATTATTAGTGTACAGCAAAACAGAATATCTTAAATCATAAAGAGAGGAAATAAATCAAAGAGAAAAACATAATTCACCTAAATAAAGAGAGAAACTAATTTTTTATTTTATTTTGGTATTGTATAATTTTCGTACTAATTAAATATTTTTTATGAGTATTATCTAAATCTGATCAAATAAAATTTTACTTCTATTTTAGTACTTTCTTTTATTTAAAGTTGAAATCTCAACACAACCTCAGCATAATTTAAATAATTACAAATCTTATTAATTTTGGTGTTTGTGGTTTTAGTTGTATTTTTTATATTTTAAATTTGTGATTTTTAAATTTTTTTAAACATACAAATCTAAAAGTTAAATTTATTTTTGTATTTTAATTTTTTAAATATACAAATCTGATTCTCAAATTTGTATTTAGTGTTAAAAAAATTTTTAAACATGCTAATTGGACCTTTCGATTTATTTTACAACGAAAAAAAATTATTTTTACCCACAAATTTGAGGCTTTGTTATCTTCTTGACCACAAATTAAATTATTTCTTTTACACTTGTGTTCGACACATGGCGATATTAGAGTATCTTTTTTTGGAATATGCTTTTTTTAGTGATATAAATCTTTATAATGATTCTCATTCCACTAAGACAGTAAGATGTTCATAAGTGTTGAGTTTGTATATTGGATTTTTATTATTAATGAAAGAGAAAAATGATGAAAAATTACAAAAATAAATAAATATAATTTTACATTTTCATCTAAAAATTTTATTTTCATAAGATATTATATATATATATATATATATATATATATATATATGTTAATTTTTGTGTGTATAATATTTTAATTTTAAATTAACAAAGGCATTGTAAAATTAAATTAATGCATTCATGTTGTTTACAGTATTGCAATCGTACGGATAAAAATATCTTTTTCTACTTGGAACGTATGTTATTTTGTGTGTTCCAGTTTTTAAAAAAGAAAAACTCTCGTAAAATTTGAAATTGTAAATACACTCTAATATACAGTAAATAAAAATTAATTTTCATACGTACAGAAAAATTAAATACATAACTAATATTAGTAAATTAAAGTTTATGGCTTCAAGTTATAAAAATTCAGAAAACAAAGGTTTTCAACTACTTATATTTTGCTAGCTATGATAATGTTTCATAAAACACTTGATATACATGTCCCTTATTAAAAGGTTAATACTTCTACTTTGTTAATAGTATAAGAAAATAATATTCTGTAATGTATGGATAGAATTAATAAAAAATAGAATTTAATTTTCTAATATTTTTATTCTCTTTACTTTTTTGCATACTTAGAATGATAAAAATTAAATTTAATTTTGTTATTATAAAAATTATAATATTATTATGAAATTATTTATTAAAAAATAAATTAAAATATATATATAAGAAATTATATATCTAAAAATAATTAGTATGCAACTTTGTTAAGAATTTAATAAAGATAATTTTACTAGCTAAACAGTTCTATTAATACTCAACAATTTAAGTAGAATAATGACTTAAATATAAATATACCTATATATACTCTTGTTTCTTAATTTTTTTATAACTATATTATATATTTATCCATTTCTATTGTCTATAATCTATAAAACACGAACACTTTTTTAATTTGTTTTTTCGCATGTCAGACACATTTTAAATACGACACTTATCAATACTCGTCTCATACGCGTGTCTTTTATGTCCAACCGTGTTAAAAAATAAAAATTCTTCTCCGAACACATTTGAACACATCTAAACAGCGTGTTTAGCTTTACTCTTAGTCTTAACATATATTCTTTAAATCAATATAAAAATACTATATATTATTAATTATTAAAATAATAAATATTTTAAATATTTTATATAAATAAAAAATACTTTAAAAAGTAATTTATATATTAATATTAATAAAATATAAAAATATCATTATAATTTATCTTAAAAATACTTTATATTTTATATATATGTCGTGTTTCTGTGTCTTGTAAGAATTTTAAATTAAATTTGTGTGTTTGCGTGTCCCGTATCCTATCCGTGTCAATGTTTGTGCATTATAGATAACATTATCTTTTAATAAATGTCAACGAATTATAACTCAAATAACATAATTTTTCCATCTTCACCTTTCGATTCGAGTCACTTCTAATTAATATATATATATATATATATATATATATATATATATATATATATATATATTTTGAAGTGACCGTGTGAGTGTGCAACACCGATGATAATAAAAGGCATGTGCGGATATAACCAGAAAAATTAAATAAGATAGGTTACTTATTATAAATTGTTCACTCAGTTTTTAATTTAATATTTTTTTAGATAAAGAGAAAAATACAAGATCTTTTTTTTTTTGAAAATGTGCATACCAAAAAATAAAAAGAGTATGTATTTATTTTTTAGATTTAGAATACATAAAAAAATTTTGATTCTATAAACGAATTCTAAATAACTTCATATGTGTCCACAATTAAAATTACACGTTTGGTGAAAGATACGATTCTTACTTTTAATATCTAAAAGGATAATTTGTTACAATAAGTAAACTCTTTTTCTTTTCTTTTTTTAATTTATATCATATATAATAAGTAGTCAATTATATATATATATATATATATATATATATATATATATATATGGTCACATCAATGTACATTAACATATATTATTTAATTAAGATAATGAAATATATACGAATAAGATCAAAGATTAATTTTCATACGTTAACAAAACAGAAAAATTAAATACATAACTAGTTTTAATGAATTAAGGTTTATGGCTTCAGATTATAAAGATTCAGAAACAAAGGTTTTCAACTACTTACAAATTGCTAGTTATGATAATGTTTTATAAAACACTTAATTTATATGTGCCTTATTAAAAGGTTAGTATTTCTACTTTGTTATTTGTATAACAAAACAATATTCTGTAATGTATGGATAGAATTAATAAAAAATAAAATTTAATCTTCTAATATTTTTATTCTCTTTATTTTTTTACATACTTAGAATGATAAAAAATTAATTTAATTTTTATTATAAAAATTATAATATTATTATGAGATTATTTATTAAAAAATAAATTAAAATACGTATATAAAAAATTATATATCTAAACAAAACTAATATATAACTTCGTTAAAAATTTAATAAAGATAATTTTACTAGTTAAATATTCCTATTAATACTCAATAATTTATATACAGTTCAATAAGTTAGGAAATTAACAAAGAGTGAATAGTATAAGAAAACTTTTAGGCATGTATTTTTTTTGGAAGTCTGAAATTCCAATTATTATTACCATTGAGATATAACATTAAATAATACACAAGGCTCAGATTTAAGGATGAAACATATTATGCATATGAAGGTTTGGAGTGTTTATAGATCATACAACTGACTCTTCTTTTCTCAAGTTTTTTTTAGGTTGAAATTCTTAATTTGTCCTCCACTCTTCTTGCAAGCTTAAAATGCCTTTTTTCTCCCAACCATATGGCTTTGGCGAAATGCACTCAGTGTTAGAAATTTTTTGTTTATTCTATTTTTGTTTTTGTTTTATTGTATCTTGTATTAATTTTTAATTATATTGTTCATATTTCATACACCAAAAATTAGTTATTGTGTAAAAAAATAAAAATTAGTTATTGCGTAAAAAAATATGTATTTAGTATTTGATAAAAAATTATTTGGTATATTATTATAAATAAGTTTTAATTATTGTGGTAATTAAAGATCTATATAAAAAAAATGTATGATTTAATACGAAAAAATATATATAGATACATATTATTGATTTAATTAATGAGATTTTGTATGCAAGTTATATTATTGAATTCATTTTGTAGGGACTCTCAATTTTAAAAATATAAATATAAATAAGTTATAATTTATTTCATAAATTAAAGTTTTTTATTTTTAAAAATTATTTTTATTATCAATAATGAACTAATTTTATAATAATTTAAATTTAATCAAATTCATATTATTATTATTATTATTATTATTATTATTATTATTATTATTAACATTGTATATAATTACAGTAAGTATTAAATTGCATTATAAATTTATATATATTATATTCATTGCATTACTATTATTATTACTATTATTACGTTTATTATTATTATTATTACATGATCATCATTATTATTTCTAGTATGATCGTTACTATTATTAATTATGAAGCATGGAGATCAAAGGCGGTTTACATTTCTCATTAAGTTAGATATATATTATCATTATCATTGTGAATATATATATATATATATATATATATATATATATATAAAAGAAAGCCAAAGGCGGCTTAACAACTTACTAATTAAGCATGCATATATATGTATATGATGAGCATATGCGAGAGAGAAAAAAAAAGAAAAAAAAAACGGGAGAGAGAAGAACGTAACTAACCGTAAATATATATGTATATTCTGAGCATATATAAAATGCTCAAAATTGGTGGCAAAAATTGTATCATACCTTACAGGTGGAATTAATGGATGTCCCTTGGCATAGATTCAAGACAGAGTTTTATGGGAGATATTTCTTGCATGCGTTTCGCATTGCAAAAGAATTGGAGTTAATGCAGTTGAGGCAAAAGGATATGTCTGTTGCTGACTATACCCGTGAATTCGACAACCTGTGCCGTTTCTCAAAAACTTGTCAAGGAAATCCAGCCGATTATGAGGAATGGAAGTGTGCTCAGTATGAGAAAGGACTAAGGAGAGACATCTTTAATTACGTGTATCCACAAAAGCTAACAAATTTCACTGAGTTGGTTAAGAAGAGCCAGCTCACAGAGGATTGCTCCATAAAGTGGACACTGCTATAGGAAGGCTTTGGTGAGACCACTCCAGAGGAACCGCGCAGGTACGGACTGGGAATGTGTTTTCGATGTGGAGCACCGGGACATATGTCTAGGGATTGTTCGCGTGGGAGAGCCGCAGATGCGGGTTGGCCACGACAGGATCGAGGTAAGTATGATACCGAATGCGTAGAATGGATTTGTTCTGTGTAGAGCTAGGACCCCGCTTTCACTTAGGTTGCATAATCGAATTGGGAAGTTTACGACTGGAAAGACTGGACATAGTTTTGAACTTGGATACGGACTAGGAGTTTAGGCCGATAGAAATATCTGTTTGATAACCGGTTAGGTGCCGAGAGAAAGGGTAAGTTGTGATAAATTCAGTGTCAGAGGCTGAACCAGTTTCGATTGTATTACATAAGGTGACACCAATAGAATTGGCAGAACTTAAGAGCTAGATGAAGTGAGTATTAGAAGTGATAAACCCGTTATTCTATTACCAACCTGCCTTATAACCTTTCTGCATCGAGTTTATCTTGTACCTTCTGTTTTGCGTAGACTTTTAAGCCATAAGAATATTCTGGATTTACAAACAAAGCATGTCAAATTTTTCTGTTTTTCTTTGACATGTTTAAGAAGGGAAGTTACGTTAGTATGAATCTTTTCCATCTTATATCAATTTTTGAGGGCAAAAATTTTTGTAAGGTGGGTAGAATGTAGCGACCCTCAGTTTTAAAAATATAAATATAAATAAGTTATAATTTATTTCATAAATTAAAGTTTTTTACTTTTAGAAATTATTTTTATTATCAGTAATGAACTAATTTTATAATAATTTAAATTTAATCAAATTCATATTATTATTATTATTATTATTATTAACATTGTATATAATTACAGTAAGTATTAAATTGCATTATAAATTTATATATATTATATTCATTGCATTACTATTATTATTACTATTATTATGTTTATTATTATTATTATTACATGATCATCATTATTATTTCTAGTATGATCGTTACTATTATTAATTATGAAGCAAAGGCGGTTTACATTTCTCATTAAGTTAGATATATATTATCATTATCATTATATATATATATATATATATATATATATATATATATATATATAAAATAATAAAAAAGAAAGCCAAAGGCGGCTTAACAACTTACTAATTAAGCATGCATATATATGTATATGATGAGCATATGCGAGAGAGAAAAAAAAAAGAAAAAGAAAACGGGAGAGAGAAGAACGTAACAAACCGTAAATCCCACTAAACTTCCGGCTTCGATTTTTTGCAATCCGTAACTCTAATAAAAAATCTAATCCGATAAAAGTATTCGTATCCTCTTTCTCTACACGTTGGCACCACTTTTGATCGGTAGAAGTTGACGGTGACGTAACTCCTCTACTCTTTGAGTTTGGCCAACAAAAGATTTAGGAGGCACAGACGATTCTGGACGTTTTCTTCTTCGATAGTTCGGTCAGAAAGTTTCTCCAGAGCTTTGAATATTTTGATTCCGTACGAAGGTATGGTTTTGGTTTCTCGTAGTTAATGTTTAATGTCACGTGAAAACATAGGCTAGAAAACCTTAAGATAGGAGTGAAATGAATGAATAATTAATGAATTGTGTATATGGTATAAAATGTGAGGTTTAGCTGTTGTCAATAATTTTCTGTTGAAGTTGGCTGGTTTGAAAAAAGATTTAATATTGGTATTTGTTTGATTATGAAATAATTTGTTACTGGAAATGATTTGAGTGACTGAGAGGTGTTTGGTTTGATAGTTGGGACCCTTGAAGGGTGGCAGAAATTTGAGTCTTAGAGGAGATATTGCCAAAGTTTCTTTAAGAATTGGAGTTTTGATTGGAGGTAATATTTTAAAAGGGAAAGAGATTATTATGTGGCTTGTGTATTTGAGACTAATTGTTGACCCTCTGTCGCAAGATGTGACCGGGCACTTTAACTCTCCGAATTCCCCCATGGGCATGCATATAAATATGAATATTGAATATTATTTGAGCTTGGAGTTTAACTCCATGGAATACTATACAATTGAGCTTGGAGTGTGACTCCATGGAATATTATATTTGAGCTTGGAGTTTGACTCCATGGAATATTATTGAGTTTGGGGATGCGCGCACAGAGGGACTGTCCAATAGTTAACTACCAGGACTTGTCGGGTTGGCTGTATAACCGACAGATGAGACTCATCAACCATAGGACAGGCATACATCATATGCATTTGTTTGTTTGCTTGAGTGTGCATTGTTTTGGTCTGCTTAACTGTTTAATTCTGCTTATCCGCTACTTGTTCTACTTGCTGTAAATGCTTCTCTATCTGTGTTTTTCTTGTTTGAACTGTATGTGTATGTTTTCTTAGAAATTCCTCTTGACGAAGGTGTGAGGAGAGAGGGTTGTTCCACCAATGTCTCGGAGGATTGGAGGAGTCAGAAAGTGAAGTATTAAGTTAAAGTTAGATTCAGAACTAGAATACCTTAGATAGCTTACCTAACTTTTCGTTTAGTTTATTTTCCTTAAGAATGATTCTGAGTGTCGGAGTTCTAGGAATGCCTCTGGCTCTCCCGGGACCTTTTATATTAACTATGCGGGCACCTTTACCATACTGAGAACCTCTGGTTCTCATTCCATACTATGTTGTTATTTTTCAGATGCAGGTCGAAAGGTATCTCATTAGGCGTCTGGACACCTGAAGCGAAGTGGTTACTGGGTTATTTTGGTGTGTAGTGATGTATATACACGTACTTAGCTTTCTCTCCGCATAACTTATTCTTTTTGATCCTCCTAGAGGTTTATGGAGAGGCAGGGTTTTGTTTATATACATTTTGGGTTTTGGATATATATATATATATATATATATATATATTCTCCAGCCAGCCTTGACTTCACGGACTGAGTGAGGAGCTTGTTATTTTGTACCTTTGGCTTTCTATTCATACTTTTATTATCTTACGTTTGATAGTTATAGTTTGACTCACACGCAAGTTATTCCGCTTCCGGAGCGTGGCGCTTTTCATTTTGCGGTTTTGTTTTACCCATTTTTCAAGGCTCCTAGTCTATTATCTTCTTTCTACTACTATAAGTATGTATTTTATTTTTTTTAGAAGTCGTAATACCTCGCCACCTCTGCTTTAGGACTTAAGCGTAAGGCTCTGTGTGGTAGGGTGTTACATTATGGTATCAGAGCAGTTCGTTCCTATAGAGCCTGAGGGATGGACTGATTATGCTTCTGGGCATACTCTGGGTGTGTGTATGTGCTATTAGGATATCTGATTGATATATGTGGCATAAATATTCATGAGCATGCATTTGGAACTTGAAGCATTAAACTTGCGATATTGAGACTGATCAACTTAATATCACTTGTTTGGTGTGAACAGGGACCAAATGTCGTCTCGTGGATCCGAACGAGGTATACGGAGAGGAAATCCCGTGGTTGAACCAAAGCAAGGACGTCGAGGTGGAAACTCTAGTGCTAGTACGAGTAACGTAAGTCGATACTATAGGTCAATGACCCTTACTGATTTCCTCAAGAATGGTCCACCTCGGTTTAACGGAAATGCCAATGCCCTGGAGGCTGATCAGTGGTTTCGAGAAGTAGAGAGGTTTTTGTACACTCAGCACATTCCTGAAGTACAGTCAGTAGAGATAGTGACTCATATGTTGGAGGGAGATGCTCAGAATTGGTGGCAAAAATTGTATCATACCTTGCAGGTGGAGTTAACGGATGTCCCTTGGTATAGATTCAAGACAGAGTTTTATGGGAGATATTTCTTGCATGCGTTTCGCATTGCAAAAGAATTGGAGTTAATGCAGTTGAGGCAAAAGGATATGTCTGTTGCTGACTATACCCGTGAATTCGACAACCTGTGCCGTTTCTCAAAAACTTGTCAAGGAAATCCAGCCGATTATGAGGAATGGAAGTGTGCTCAGTATGAGAAAGGACTAAGGAGAGACATCTTTAATTACGTGTATCCACAAAAGCTAACAAATTTCACTGAGTTGGTTAAGAAGAGCCAGCTCACAGAGGATTGCTCCATAAAGTGGACACTGCTATAGGAAGGCTTTGGTGAGACCACTCCAGAGGAGCCGCGCAGGTACGGACTGGGAATGTGTTTTCGATGTGGAGCACCGGGACATATGTCTAGGGATTGTTCGCGTGGGAGAGCCGCAGATGCGGGTTGGCCACGACAGGATCGAGGTAAGTATGATACCGAATGCGTAGAATGGATTTGTTCTGTGTAGAGCTAGGACCCCGCTTTCACTTAGGTTGCATAATCGAATTGGGAAGTTTACGACTGGAAAGACTGGACATAGTTTTGAACTTGGATACGGACTAGGAGTTTAGGCCGATAGAAATATCTGTTTGATAACCAGTTAGGTGCCGAGAGAAAGGGTAAGTTGTGATAAATTCAGTGTCAGAGGCTGAACCAGTTTCGATTGTATTACATAAGGTGACACCAATAGAATTGGCAGAACTTAAGAGCTAGATGAAGTGAGTATTAGAAGTGATAAACCCGTTATTCTATTACCAACCTGCCTTATAACCTTTCTGCATCTAGTTTATCTTGTACCTTTTGTTTTGCGTAGACTTTCAAGCCATAAGAATATTCTGGATTTACAAACAAAGCATGTCAAATTTTTCTGTTTTTCTTTGACATGTTTAAGAAGGGAAGTTACGTTAGTATGAATCTTTTCCATCTTATATCAATTTTCGAGGGCAAAAATTTTTGTAAGGTGGGTAGAATGTAGCGACCTCAGTTTTAAAAATATAAATATAAATAAATTATAATTTATTTCATAAATTGAAGCTTTTTACTTTTAGAAATTATTTTTATTATCAGTAATGAACTAATTTTATAATAATTTAAATTTAATCAAATTATTATTATTATTATTATTATTATTATTATTATTATTATTATTATTAACATTGTATATAATTACAGTAAGTATTAAATTGCATTATAAGTTTATATATATTATATTCATTACATTACTATTATTATTACTATTATTATGTTTATTATTATTATTATTACATGATTATCATTACTATTTCTAGTATGATCGTTACTATTATTAATTATGAAGCATGGAGATCAAAGGCGGTTTATATTTCTCATTAAGTTAGATATATATTATCATTATCATTGTGAATATATATATATATATATATATATAAAATAATAAAAAAGAAAGCCAAAGGCGGCTTAACAGCTTACTAATTAAGCATGCATATATATGTACATGATGAGCATATGCGAGAGAAAAAAAAAAAAGAAAAAGAAAACGAGAGAGAGAAGAACGTAACAAACCGTAAATTCCACTAAACTTCTAGTTTCAATTTCTTGCAATTCGTAACTCCAACAAAAAATCTAATCCGATAAAAGTATTCGTATCCTCTTCCTCTACACGTTGGCACCACTTTTGATCGGTAGAAGTTGACGGTGACGTAACTCCTATACTCTTTGAGTTTGGCTAACGAAAGATTTAGGAGGCACAGACGATTCTGGACGTTTTCTTCTTCGATAGCTCGGTCAGAAAGTTTCTCCAGAGCTTTGAATATTTTGATTCCGTACGAAGGTATGGTTTTGGTTTCTCGTAGTTAATGTTTAATGTCTCGTGAAAACATAGGCTAGAAGACCTTAAGATAGGAGTGAAATGAATGAATAATTGATGGATTGTGTATATGGTATAAAATGTGAGGTTTAGCTGTTGTCAATAATTTGCTGTTGAAGTTGGTCGGTTTGGAAAAAGATTTAATATTGGTATTTGTTTGATTATGAAATAATTTGTTACTGAAAATGATTTGAGTGACTGAGAGGTGTTTGGTTTGATAGTTGGGACCCTTGAAGGGTGGCATAAATTTGAGTCGTAGAGGAGATATCGCCAAAGTTTCTTTAAGAATTGGAGTTTTGATTGGAGGTAATATTTTAAAAGGGAAAGAGATTATTATGTGGCTTGTGTATTTGAGACTATTTGTTGACCCTCTGTCGCAAGATGTGACCGGGCACTTTAACTCTCCGGATTCCCCCATGGGCATGCATATAAATATGAATATTGAATATTATTTGAGCTTGGAGTTTAACTCCATGGAATATTATATTTGAGCTTGGAGTTTGACTCCATGGAATATTATTGAGCTTGGGGATGCGCGCACAGAGGGACTATCCAATGGTTAACTACCAGGACTTGTTGAGTTGGCTGTATAACCGACAGATGAGACTCATCAGCCATAGGACAGGCATACATCATATGCATTTGTTTGTTTGCTTGAGTGTGCATTGTTTTGGTTTGCTTAACTGTTTAATTCTGCTTATCCGCTACTTGTTCTACTTGCTGTAAATGCTTCTCTATTTGTGTTTTTCTTGTTTGAACTGTATGTGTATGTTTTCTTAGAAATTCCTCTTGACGAAGGTGTGAGGAGAGAGGGTTGTTCCACCAATGTCTCGGAGGATTGGAGGAGTCAGAAAGTGAAGTATTAAGTTAAAGTTAGATTCAGAACTGGAATACCTTAGATAGCTTACCTAACTTTTCGTTTAGTTTATTTTCCTTAAGAATGATTCTGAGTGTCAGAGTTCTAGGAATGCCTCTGGCTCTCCCGGGGCCTTTTATATTAACCATGCGGGCACCTTTACCATACTTAGAACCTCCGGTTCTCATTCCATACTATGTTGTTGTTTTTCAGATGCAGGTCGAAAGGTATCTCATTAGGCGTCTGGACACCTGAAGCGAAGTGGTTACTGGGTTATTTTGGTGTGTAGTGATGTATATACACGTACTTAGCTTTCTCTTCGCATAACTTATTCTTTTTGATCCTCCTAGAGATTTATGGAGAGGCAGGGTTTTGTTTATGTACATTTTGGGTTTTGGATATATATATATATATATATTATTCTCCAGCCAGCCTTGACTTCGCGGACTGAGTGAGGAGCTTGTTATTTTGTACCTTTGGCTTTCTATTCATACTTTTATTATCTTACGTTTGATAGTTATAGTTTGACTCACACGCAAGTTATTCCGCTTCCGGAGCGTGGCGCTTTTCATTTTGCGGTTTTGTTTTACCCATTTTTCAAGGCTCTTAGTCTATTATCTTCTTTCTACTACTATAAGTATGTATTTTATTTTTTTTTAGAAGTCGTAATACCTCGCCACCTCTGCTTTACAACTTAAGCGTAAGGCTCTGTGTGGTAGGGTGTTACACATTTATTTAAAAGGCAATGAGAAATGATGCTAGGATAGTTAATTTTGTTTATATTTCTATTATTTAAAAATTTTAATTTTGATGCTCTGTTAATATAAAGTAGTTTTATATATGCATCTAATCACGTAATATTATATCACTAAAAATAACTATTATTTTTATTAGCGGTGTGAATGGTCATTCAAAAAAATTTGATGTGATTGTATGATTGTGTAAAATATTTTATACTATTACAATATCAAAAATTAAACTCTTAAAAAATAAAATAATGCTATATTTTGTAAAAGAATAAAAAGTTAATTAATTTGTTAAGAGTTTTAAATCTTCGGAAAAGGGAGAATAACGCAAGTTACTAGAATTTATAACAAGTACTTTATTTAAAATAAGTGTAATATGGATAAATATAATCACTGAATCCAAAATCAAACTTTTTTTTAACCTTTTATGTTTATGAGTCACATTTTTTCTATTTGGCTTATGTTAAAAGTAGTATTAAATTGATATTTAGTTAAATATAGTTTTATTCAAGAGTATGTTGTTGGTTAATAAATTATTACATATATAAGATAAAATATTTTGATTAAGTTTTAATAAAAAAAAATTGGAAAAACAGTTTTTAACAACAATAATTATAACAACAACAATAAATTAGTTTTTAATCTTTTAGAATACTATATAAATTAGAATTTTTTGTTTAAATAAAAAAAACTAATTTTTAATTTGTGTTGGAAACAACTAATTATTTACTTTTAGGTGTATTATTTATTATTTTACAGGTAGTGTTATTTTTGCAAATAGCTTTATTTTGTAGGTGTATACTGTAAAATTAAAAAAAAATATATTTTACAAATACTGATTTTAAAATAAAAAAAATTAAATTATTTTTCACAAGCTATACATATAAAATAGGATAAAAGAGATTTTTACTGACATTGATATTTTTTATGTTTAAATTAATTATTTATTTTACTTTTCATAAATTTTAAAATATAAATGTTAATAAAAAGTATTTCTATTTAAATTTAAATAAAATATAAAAAATAAATTAATAAGAATTTAAATTTTGTGCTTTAATTCAAATTTAGTAAAGTTGTATTTTACCACATTTATGAATATAAAACAAAATGATTAACATCTTATACAATTTATTAAAATTTATCATTTAATTTATTATCAGCTAAGAAACTATTATCAAGACTTTTGATTTAAAAAGAAAAATACACTTAAGATATAACCTTCCATATGACATAGGACAAAACAACTCAAACTTAGAATTTTTTAGAGTTTGAATTTGAATTACCAGATAGTCATATCAAAATATTTGTTATATTATATTTATTTTAAAAATTAAATAATAGTAATAATTTGACTAATGTTATTTTTTAACATTTTATAATCATATATGGTATAAATCTAGTTGATCTTTTTAAGTTGTTTTATTATGATTATTTGTTATTTCAAATTTTAAAATATCTAAAGTTTAAGTTCATGTACTACTATAGATGGTTATATATTAGGTCTATTTTTTTTTAAATCAAAATTCATAATTTAAATTTATAGATTTTTAAGAACGTAATTTTTTTATTTTGAATTTAAATTTTTATTAGTTTTTAAATTTTTATTAATTTTTAAATTTTTTGATATTTTATTTGAATACAAACTAAAATATTTTTTATTGATATTTATGATTAAAATTAAATATTTGTTACCATAATTCTACCTAATAGCCTGTGAAAATAAGAGTGATTTTTTTGTTTTATTATTTCGTATTTTTGTGCCTGTAAATATTCATTTCTTTCTTAATTTTATAACTTATGTTGTTAAATTAACAAATAATATGTATAAATATAAATATTTTTTAATACAAATTGAAAATAAATATTTTTTATTTAAATAAAAAATAACAAATTAATATCTTATAAATAAAGTAAAAATTAATTCTCATTTTTTTAAAAAATTATTGAGGTATTAAATAATTTAAAATTTTAAAAATAAAAACAATTTTTTATTTATTAGAAATAATTTGTTATTTTTATGATATAGAAAAATTTATAATTATTTTAATAAAGTATTATTTTTGATTTAGCTATTTTAACACACAAAAATTTGTAAAAATTGACTATTTTAACCATATTAAAAGTTCATGAACATATAAAATTTAACAATCTTAAGTTCTTAACTATGATTATCTTAACATTTAAAGAAAAAAAAAACCATGATATTTAAAATTATTTCACATACAAAACTATTTATGTGTTAATCTTTTTTTTTTCTTTTATAAAAGTATTATATTATATAATTTGTTGCATAAGTTACTAATACCCCTATGTAATTATTTTTATAATTTAATCAAAGTCCATCATTTCAAAGAAGGAATAAGAACATCACAAGCCAATGAGTTATAATTTAAATGGTATAGTCTCTCCATACTCAATTAAGAGATTACGTGTTCGAATCTCTTATTTTGGTAAAAAAAAATAAAATAAATAACATCACAATCATGCCGTGCCACATAACACTAAGGTTGCGTTTGTTTTTAGAGACAGGACAGAACATGACACTGAAATGGAGAAAATAGGACGGAGACACTAAAAATTATCTTTTGTGTATTGTGTTTGGATACGATGGACAAGACACTAATGTAATGTCTAGTATTATGTTTGGATACACATGGACAAGACTAAAATATTATATGAAATGACTAAAATAGCTCTGTGATTCCAAATTTTCTACATCAATACAAATTAATTTAATAAAAAATGAGAGTACGTAGGAGTACTTGAAAAAAATATTTGAAGAGGCAAAAAATTTTAATAAAAAAATATATTAGTATTTATATTAAAATAAAATTTATAAATATAATTATTTTATTTTAAAATTTATTATTAATATGTAGGAATACATATAGTTAAGATTAACAAAAAAAATAAATTTGAGTTTGATTAATAAAAAATTTTGTTTAAGTTAATAAGCCAAATTAATTTTAAATAAAAAATTAATTTTAAAAAAAATCCATTTTTACATGAAAAACAATTAGTTTTTGCATATAAAAATCTATTTTTATTAAAAAAAAACTAATTTTTTTTATCTAAAAACTGATTTTTCTTTATAAAAAATTGATTTTTCTTTAAATTATATAAAATCAATTACAATTTATAAATTATTTTTTAGCATTTTAAAAGATCAATTTACTTTTACTAATATTTATCTTTCAAAAGTTTTAAGATTAATTATTTTTGTTATTATTTTTATTACAAATCAAATAATATAATATAAGGTTAAAATGGTATTGAAGTAAAACGATAAAAAGAAAAGAATTATCTACCCCCAATAAAAAAATTCTACATAAAAGAGAGAGTACCTGAAAAAGAAAGAGATAGAGGAAGAATAGGAAGAAAAATGTATCTCTGAACAACGTAATAGAAAAAATAAGAAGAGGTAATAGTGGAAAAAAAGAAAAACAAAATTTATAAAATTGTCGGTGTCCACTCTTCCAAATCCCGTGTCCATCATTGTCTTTCGTGAAAGAGTGGACACAAAAGTATAAAAAACTGTCTTGGAGACAATATGTCCACTGTCCATGTCTCTGCTTCCAAACTCTTTTTAAACAATATGTCTCTGTGTCCTGTCCCCGAAAACAAACGCTACCTAAATGTCCGATTTTGTCTTTTTCTCTCTCATAATAAGGTTAGTCTTGTACATTACAACAAAGTTACAAGATAAATAAATTACAAATAATCGGACCCCACTTGAAATTTAATCTTCCAAAATAGTAGCTGGTATACATACTGAACAGTCTATATATACTTCATAACATTGTATACATATCTTCTTCTATCTAATTTTCTACCAAAAGAAAAATATCTGCCCAATTACTGAATTTTTTTTTGTTGGAGGCTCCTCTAAAGGAGGACAAGGAGAAAAGAAAGGAAGAAAACAAGGAGGATGTACCTGCAGCAGTGCCTGTATGTAAAAAATATATCCATGCAAAGCTAACAAAACAAACTGCCATGATGGTTGCATGTGCAAGAGTAGTATTTGTCAAAATCGTCTAAAGGCTCGGTAGCCGAGCCGGAAACATCTTGCTACTGTTTCCATGCTCCCTGCAATGACGGCGTTTGCCAATATTTTGTTGCCCGCGTTGTTTGCAATCCAACTTGTCTCTATGATGAGAATATGTGCGCTAACAAGCATGTCTTTGTATTAGAATATCATAATTAGAGAACAAAATCAGGAAAATATCAAAGAAAATTAGAAAAAAAAATCAATGTAATTTATTAGGATATTATTCCATAACGAGTGTACTCTTAGCGTACTCTTGATCTATATATTTGTAAGAACCTTGTAATCACATATGAAAAATATGAATAATAAAAATAATACCTTGTAACCGGATCCCACTTGGAATTTGATCCTCCAAAATAGTAGCTGGTATACATACTGAACCGTCTATATATACTTCATAACATCAAATATTTGGTTGTATACATATCTTCTTCTATCTAATTTTCTACCAAAAGAAAAATGTCTGTCCAATTACTGGATATTTTTTTGTTAGAGGCTCCTCTGAAGAAGGACAAAGAAAAAGGTAAGGAAGAAAACAAGGAGGATGTACCTGCAGCGGTGCCTGTATGGAGAAAACATGTCCATGCAAAGCTAACAAAACAAGCTGCCATGATGGTTGTATGTGCAAGAGTAGTATTTGTCGAAATCGTTTAAAGGCTCCGGTAGCCGAGCCGGAGACATCTTGCTACTGTCTCCACGCTCCCTGCAATGACGGCGTTTGCAAATGTTTTGTTGCCCGCCTTGTTTACAATCCAACTTGTTTCTGTGATGATGAGAATATGTGCGCTAACAAGCATGCCTTTGTATTAGAATATCATAATTAGGAAACAATATCAGGAAAATATCAAAGAGTATTAGAATAAAATCAATGTAATTTATTAGGATATTATTTCATAATGAGTGTACTCTTAGCGTACTCTTGGTTTATATATTGGTAAGAACCTTGGAATCACAGATAAGAAATATGAATAATAAAAATAATACTTTTCTAAATAATTCTTCAATTCTTCCTAAACTCTTTGTACCATTATAACATGGTATCAGAGTCTAGTTCTGATATACGGACCTGTGGGTTATGGGCCCACCACGCTATGACGTAAAACTTACCAGATTACTTATGGCAAAAGTTGAGTTCAACTTTTTCTCATTTGCGGATGCATACTTTCTTTTTGTAGGTTTTCTATTTTTTTTTCCTTTGTGGTCAAATTCATAATTAATTGTATTCATCTATTTTATAGCTGACATTGCTGTGTAGAAAAATTTTGAATATTATTCTTAGAAGAGGTAATATTGGTTATTGGGAGTTTTTGGTTAAAAAAAAAAATCATGTTACTATGGTACAAAGAGTTTAGGAAGAAACGAAGAATTATTTAAAAAAATATTATTTTTATTATTCATATTTCTCATATGTGATTACAAGGTTCTTACTAATACATAGACTAAGAGTACACTCGTTATGAAATAATATCCTAATAAATTATATTGATTTTTTTTAATTCTCTTTGACATTTTCCAGATTTTGTTTCCTGATTTTGATATTTTAATACTTTGATCTCCTACCCAAATGAGATTTTTGAGATGGTATAATTTTATTGTTTATTATTTTATCTTTAAAAGTAGATTTTCATATTTACCTGAGATATTTATCGAATCATTTTTTTTCTTTTGTTTTGTTCAGACGAATGATGCATTGAAAAAGGAAGTAGTTGAAGTTCTAGAAAAATTTAACTAGTATGTGTTTTGAGTTCTGATCCTGTAGTATAATGTTACTCTATTGAGAGATTCGGAAGTTCTATTTTTAGGTAATAGTGGAAATTTATGTTTCGATCTATCTTTAATTTTGAGTACTTCAGTAGTTGAAAATTGTTTCGATTTATCTTTTCTAATTTTAATAGAAAAACTTATGTTTCGATCTATCTTTAGCAGTAGTTGAAAATTGTGTTTGGATCTATTGTTAATTTACAATGTTTGGTTCTGCTTTAATAATTATTTTGGCTACGACTTTCAGATATTGTCAAGACAGTTGAAATGTGACAATAAAATCGCAATAAGCATTTTAGAGAACCCCGTACAACATGAATCGACACTTTATCAAAGAAAAAATTGAGAATAGCGTTATTGAGCTTTCACTTTTGAGATCAGAAGATTAGTTGACTGATATTCTTACTAAAGCAGTTTTAAGATAAGTCATTGCTAAAGTTCTAACCAAGCTGAGTATTGGTGATCCTACTACTCACCTTGAGGAGGAGTATTAGAATATCATAATTAGAAAACAAAATAAGGAAAATATCAAAGAGAATTAAAAAAAATCAATGTAATTATTAGGATATTATTCCATAACGAGGATACTCTTAACGTACTTTTAGTCTATATATTGGTAAGAATCTTGTAATCATAGATGAAATATATGAATAATAAAAATAATATTTTTTTAAATAATACTTTTCATCCGAATCGTCAATTTGGTTTGTCTATGTATTGTTTATATGACTTTGTCTTAGGTGGAGAAAGGTATATATCTTAGTGGTCCAAATAAAAAAAACTAAAAAATAACATAGTAAATTATTTAAGTACCATCATCTTCTTCCTCTTGTTTTTCTTCATAATAATAATCACCATCATGCACTTGCTGTATCTTTGTTTTTCTTTCTAACAATAGCAATCACCACAGTACTTACAAGTTACAACCAACATTATTAACTATATTATTACTAATTATTGTTTTTTCTGTTTTATATTGTTAGGACAAGGTTTCTTAGCTCAATTCCAATGCTCCACAATCATAGATTTCATAAATTGGTTTGAGATAAAAACAGTGGTAAAAAGTAATAATTAATTTCTATACAATTTTTAACACTAAACTGAACTTATCTTTGATGACTGGGTTGTGCCTTGTTAAATGGTAACTGTTCATACCCTGACCCAACGATTAAGGCCCAGGATCCAAGTAAAAAGGCCCAACCCAAAGGGTTGACCTCACCTTTCACCAGATCAACCACTACGAAGTCGGTACTCGTCACAACTTGCTCTAAAGAAGTCGGTAACAAGGGTTAGCTGGCAGATAAGCACTCATTTGAATGAGTAACTGCCCCTAGAATCTCTCTAACCACTTCCACGAGCCATATCTTAACACCCTAGAAAAGTGGCACTACTCCAACGGTGGTTATTGGTTCACCACTATAAATACACTGACACCCCTCAGGTATCTTTAAGTTCCAATACTCTCTAAACCTGCTCACACCCTTGCTAACTTAGGCATCGGAGTGTCTTTGCAGGTACCACCCCCCATTCTTCCACACACACAAGTCGGACGGAGGGCACCGAGTTGCAGATCCACTCGAAAGCTTCCTCCTTCATACGTTTGGGCCAACCAACGCCATCCAGCCCATTAATCTCCGGTTACCCATCGTAACATTGGCGCCGTTGCCGGAGACCCGAGAGATCAACCAGAGATGGTGGATAGATCCCCTGAAGAGGGTCATGTAGAGACAGATTCTGAACAAGAGAATCTGAACACCGGAAACAATGAGGCAGACCTGACCCTTCACCAGGAAGCCAATGACCAACACAGGGAAGGCACCTCCGGAATAAAAAATCCGAAGGTGAATTCTTCAGAAGGGCGCGAATCAGAGAAAGAGGGACCATCCCATGTAACTGAGCTCATGGGATTAGTCCACAGTCGCCTCGAGCAGTTAGAACAGGAACGGGAGCGACAAAAAGAAACTGAAAAGAACCTAAAAGAGGAGATGGAGCGACGAAAAGAGTTAGAAAGAAAACTCTTAAAGTTAGAATCCTCCCTCAAAGGTCAGAACTCCCGTGACGGTAGAGAAGAGTCGCCCCTAGGGGGGAAGATCCTTTTAGTGAGGACATAATGAGGGCAAAAGTTCTGAGGAACTTTAGAAGCCCCGATATGGACCTCTACGACGGAACCACTGATCCGAAGCATCATCTGAGCAGTTTTAAAAGTCGGATGTATCTGGCTGATGCTTCTGATGCTACGCGATGCAAAGCTTTCCCGACAACCTTGTCGAAAGCGGCGATGAAGTGGTTCGATCGCCTCCCCCCGAGGTCGGTTACCAGTTTTGAAGACCTCTCAAAGAAGTTCTTGATGAGGTTCTCTATCCAGAAAGACAAAGTAAAACATGCACCAAGCCTCCTGGGAATAAAGCAGGAGGTCGGAGAATCCTTACGAGCCTACATGGAAAGGTTCAACAAAGCATGCTTAGAGATCCAAGACCTGCCCACAGAGGCAGTCATAATGGGGTTAGTCAATGGGCTTAGAGAAGGCCCCTTCTTACAGTCCATGTCCAAAAGACACCCCATCTCTTTAAGCGATGTGCAGGAAAGAGCTGAAAAGTACATCAACATGGAGGAAAATGCTAAGTTGAGAGACCTGAGCTGGCGACCTGGGCACCCTCCCTCAACAAAAGAGAGGGAGAGGGAAACCAAGAAGAAGGAAGAACTCGGTCTCGATAGACCAAGAAAATATCACTCTTATACTCCTCTAAAAGTCTCTATAGTGGATGTATACAGAGAGATTTGTAATACGGAAAGGGTGCCACCCCCCAGACCCATTAAAAATAAAAAAGGGGGGAGCCGCAACGACTACTGTGAGTACCATAAGATATATGGTCACTCCACAAACGACTGCTACGACCTTAAAAATGTGATAAAAAAGCTGGCTAGGGAAGGTCGGCTCGACAGATATCTCATAGAAAGGTCGGATAGTCATGGGAAGAGAAAGCGAGATGATACGGATAGAAGAGACCCACCACTGCAGACTCCGGAGAGACATATCCACATGATCTCAGGAGGGTTCGCGGGAGGGGGACTCACCAAATCCTCTCGCAAAAGGCATCTCAAGAGAGTCTACCAGGTCGGAGGAGAGTCGTCCGACCTCCCCACCATTTCCTTCACAAAAGAAGATGGGCAAGGAATAATCCCTGGACATGATGATCCAGCGGTAATAACTATGATCCTAGCAAATGCTCATCTCCACAGAACCCTAGTAGACCAAGGAAGCTCAGCGGACATCCTTTTTAAGCCCGCTTTCGACAAACTAGGGTTGGATGAGAAAGAATTAAGAGCCTACCCCGACACCTTTTACGGACTAGGCGACACGCCAATAAAGCCACTAGGATTTTTGCCCCTCCACACCACTTTTGGAAAAGGGAAAAAATCAAAAACTCTAAGCATAGACTTCATAGTCATCGATGTAGGGTCAGCATATAATGCTTTAATTGGCAGAGCTACCCTTAATCGACTCGGAGCGGTGGTATCCACTCCTCACCTTTGTATGAAATTTCCGACCTCAGCGGGGATAGCAACGGTAAGGGGAGATCAGAAATTGGCAAGGAAATGATACAATGAAAGCCTAAACCTGAGAGGAAAAGGCAGAGAAGTTCACACAGTAGAGCTCGGAGGCGCAAGGGCTAAAGAGGAGCTGCGTCCACAACCGGGAGGAAAAACCGAGGAGATACAGGTCGGCGAAGAGGAGGGAAAAAATACTCACATAGGGGCCAACCTAGGAGAAACCCTAAAACAAGGGTTAACTAAGCTCCTAAGAGATAATTCCGATCTCTTCGCCTGGAAGGCCTCCGACATGCCTGGGATAGACCCCGAGCTCATGTCCCATAAGCTCTCGGTTTACCCGGGGTCTCGCCCTGTACAACAAAGAAGACGCAAGCTCGGTCCAGAACGAGCCCTAATAGTAGAAGAGCAAGTACAAGCGCTCCTAGAAGCCGGCTTCATTAGAGAAGTCAAGTACCCAACATGGCTAGCCAATGTAGTGCTAGTCAAAAAACAAAATGGTAAATGGAGAATGTGTGTCGACTATACCGAATTAAATAAGGCCTGTCCCAAGAACCCTTATCCACTGCCAAGTATTGACACCCTGGTAGACTCCAGCTCAGGGTATCAATACTTGTCATTCATGGACGCCTACTCGGGGTATAACCAAATCCCGATGTACGAGCCAGACCAGGAGAAAACATCATTCATCACGCCCAGAGCTAATTTTTGCTACGTGGTCATGCCGTTTGGATTGAAAAACGCAGGAGCCACATACCAGAGGCTGATGAATAGGGTGTTTGCCTCTCACCTTGGGAGCCTAATGGAAGTATACGTCGACGACATGCTGGTAAAGACCAAGAAAGAAGTCAACCTCTTGGCAGACCTCTCACAAGTCTTCGACACCATAAGGTTACACGGGATGAGACTAAATCCCGCAAAGTGTGCCTTCGCGGTAGAGGCAGAAAAATTCCTAGGGTTTATGCTAACACAAAGAGGGATTGAAGCTAACCCCGACAAGTGTAGAGCTATCCTGGAGATGAAAAGCTCGACTTGCTTAAGAGAGGTCCAGCAGCTGAATGGCCGACTTGCAGCCCTCTCCAGATTCTTGGCAGGATCAGCACTAAAATCCCTTCCACTGTTCTCCTTATTGAGAAAGGGATGTCAATTCGAATGAACTCCTGAAAGCGAGGAGGCGTTCCAGGAGTTCAAAAGATTCTTGAGCCAACCTCCTATTCTGACCCGACCTACAGCTGGGGAAGACCTCGTCCTATACTTATCTGTAGCAGACAAGGCCGTCTCGTCGGCCCTGATAAGAGAGGACGAGGTCGGACAGCACCCAGTATATTTCATCAGTAAAGTTCTACAAGGCCCTGAGCTAAGGTACCACAAACTAGAGAAGTTCGCCTACTCCTTAGTGGTAGCCTCACGAAGGCTACGACCTTACTTTCAAGCTCACACAATAAGAGTCCGCACGAACCAACCCATGAAGCAAATCCTCCAAAAGACGGATGTTGCAGGGAGAATGGTTCAATGGGCAATAGAGCTCTCCGAGTTCGACTTGAAGTATGAAACTCGGACGGCGATTAAAGCCCAGTGCCTCACCGACTTCATCGCAGAATACGCAGGAGACCAAGAGGAGAAACCAACTACATGAGAACTCTATGTAGATGGATCCTCAAATAAAACAGGAAGCGGTGCAGGCATAATACTGGTGGATGAAAGAGTAACCCAGATAGAGGTCTCCCTCAAATTTGAATTCCCAGCTTCAAATAATCAGGCAGAGTATGAAGCCTTGATTGCTGGATTGAAGCTGGCGGAAGAAGTCGGTGCTACAAAAGTGATGATATACAACGACTCGCAAGTGGTGACCTCCCAGATAAGTGGAGAGTATCAGGCAAAGGACCCAAATATGAAAAGGTACTTGGAAAAAACTCTGGAACATCTTGGGCGCTTTGCAGAAACCGAGGTCAAACACATAACTCGGGATCTAAATAGCAGAGCAGACGCCCTATCCAAGTTGGCAAGTACCAAGCCAGGAGGGAATAACAGAAGCTTGATCCAGGAAACTCTCCAGAAACCCTCCGTAGTAAAAGAAAAAGACAAACAAGAGGTCCTTGAGGTAGTCGGATTAAACCTCGGTTGGATGAACCCCTTGGTCGAATACATGAAATTCGACATCCTCCCCAAGGAGGAGAAAGTGGCTAAGAAGATCCGAAGGGAAGCACAACATTACACTTTGGTGAGAAATATCCTCTACAGAAGGGGGATATCAACACCATTATTAAAGTGTGTACCGACCTCAAGAACCACCGAAGTGTTGGAAGAAGTCCACAGTGGGATCTGCGAAAATCATCTCGGAACAAGGTCACTAGCCAGGAAAGTGATCCGAGCCGAATTCTACTGGCCGACCTTGCAGAAAGATGCCACGAAATTTGTGAAAAAGTGCCAACCATGCCAGATGCATGCAAATTTCCATGTGGCTCCCCCGGAGGAGCTCATCAGTATCACTTCTCCATGGCCTTTTGCAAAATGGGGAATGGATTTGTTAGGACCTTTTCCCTAGGCGCCAGGACAAGTCAGATACCTGATCGTGGGAATAGATTATTTCACAAAATGGATAGAAGCAGAACCATTGGCCACCATCACCGCACAAAGAAGTCGGAGGTTCCTCTACAAAAATATCATCACAAGGTATGGGATACCTCATTCCATTACTACAGATAATGGAACCCAATTCACCGACTCTACCTTTAGAAGCCTAGTAGCCAGTATGAAAATCAAACACCAGTTCACCTCGGTGGAGCACCCGCAAGCCAATGGGCAAGCCGAGGCAGCCAACAAAGTCATACTGGCAGGGCTGAAGAAAAGATTACAAGAGGCAAAAGGAGCCTGGGCTGAAGAGCTCCCACAAGTGCTATGGGCCTATAGGACAACCCCCCAATCCGCCACTGGAGAAACACCCTTTCGACTGGTCTATGGCATAGAAGCCATGATACCAATAGAAATCAATGAGCAAAGCCCAAGGGTGACTCTCCACGACAAGATCGGGAACATACAGGGGCACAAAGAAGAGCTCGACCTGCTCCCCGAAGTACGAGAACAAGCCCAGATAAGAGAAGCAGCGTTGAAACAAAGGATGGCTACAAGATACAACAAAAAAGTCATTCGAAGAGCATTCACCCCGAACGACTTGGTATTGATCAGATACGACATTGGAGTCAACAAATCAGGGGAAGGAAAACTCTCTGCAAATTGGAAGGGACCATATAAGGTCAATGAAGTCTTAGGAAAAGGTTATTATAAAGTAACCGACCTGAACGGAACCGAGTTACCGAGGTCATGGCATGCTTGTAATATGAAAAGGTACTACAGTTAAAAGCGAACTCTACTCCCTGATTTTCCCCCAAAATCAAAGGGTTTTTTCTGGAGAAGGATTTTTAACGAGGCATCATAGTAGGGGCTAAGGGAAATAGATTGTCAAAAACCCTTAGTAGCAATGAAGTACCTCCCCAATTAATAAAGATCATTTTTCATCTTACAAATATCTCTTATAAATTCCTTTTGTTGTGGTTTTCTCTTTCTTTCTACGAAACGCGCCAACTTAAGCTCGACAAAGCGTGAAAATCCCATGAACCGACCTAGATGGTCGTCAGGATAAAACGACGAGGTACAAGTCGGTGTAAAGAGGTTATAAAAGTCGATCGTAATAAACTCGGCAATTATCTGACTTACAAGTCAGATAAACCGAGAAACAAGGAAACGCATCGCAAAAATAACCTAAGTCATAAAAGCTCAATGAAATGAAATTGAGCACTAGGAATAACAATAGAGAGATAGGAAAAAACCCAAGAAAAGATTAAAGGGCTGTCCTAAAGATCCTTAAAACAAAAAAGGCTCAGAAAGGCAGACAAGCAAAGGAAAAAGGTTTTTTCAGAAAAGATCAAGGGGAATTCGAAAAAATCGCAATCAGAAAAGCATGCACGCATAAGGTAACTTAAAACCCTTATCCAAAAAGGGTACTTATTTTTTAACTTAAACCCTTATTAAAAAGGGTATTATAAAGTGTTTTGTTTACGGCCTTAAAAGGCCAAAAAATTGTTCAAACACTACCAAAAAACAAATAAAGAGTTTAAAAAAGAGGGGACCCACAGGCCGGGCCCCCAAATAGCCAACAAATTACTTTTTTGCAAGAGGAGTAGACAGATCACCACCACCAGAGGCAGGAGGAGTGCCACTAGGACCAGGAAGAGAGGCATCCATAGGAGATGAAGAGGAGGTCGGAGGAACTGTAGAAGAACTCGGGGCGTCCTTAGGGCGAGGAGGGGACTCTATAATTCTCTGCCCCCGAGTCTTCAATTCTGACTCGAAAATAACCTCGGAGACAGGGGGATCCACAATGGCACCATCGATGACAACTTTATCAGGATCTAAAGGAGAAAGGTCCAAGTCAGGAGCAATAACTCCGACCTGCTCCTTAAAGATCCTCCAAGCCTCCTCAGCGCCATCAGCAATAGAGTCCTCCAACTCAGCATATGCCTTCCGAGAATTCAGCAGATCATTTTTCACAGACACAAGATCGTTAAATAAACTTTGATAGCTGTCCTGTGCTGTCTTCCTCAAGACCACCTCCATGTTACATTGGGCTTGCAATTTCCTCTCCTTCTCCCGGAGGTTATCTCTCTCCTCCTTCAGCTTGGCGACTTCCTCCTTCAACTTCCCCTCATTCTCTTGATATATAAGAAGCCTTCCTTCCAGCTCCTCGACCCTCGACGTCATCCCTAAAGAGCTGAGAGGAGCCTTCTCAAAAATATCTAAGAGTTTGCCACAAACCCCCGCCGCCTTGAGGCTCTCCTCAACCAGAGTAGTAAGGTGGCGCCGAACAGAAGCGTCATCCATGCTTATACGAGCATGGGGATAGATGTTCTTTCGGACGAATGCAAGAGCATCCGCCTTAACCTCACCAGAGGAGCCAGACTCTAAAGTCTTGCGCTTCTTCTTCTCTGGCTCAGGAGAAGATCGGGCGGAGGGGGGCGGCTGAGAGAAAGCTGAAGAAGAAATCACAATGGGCTGAGAGGGGGTTCCAACGTTCCGAGGAGGAGGAGGAGGAGAGATAACCGCCCTAGCACCGCCAGTTCTGGCGCGAGACCTTGCTTTAGCCTCCTGGACCCTCTGGTAAGACTCCTGCGCGTTTGTCTTCGCCATCTCTGAAAAAACAAAAGATAATAGGTTAAGACAAGTCGGAAAGGTCAAGCAAGTCGGTAACCTAACAAACAAATAAAAGCTACCTAGCTGTGCCTGGACAAAGGTCGGAGACCCCTGGAGAAACTTTTTAGTGTCTAAGTATGGGGCCCTCCCCCATACTTCTCGGAGGAACCCCACAATGGCCGCTTCTACCTCATCCAGGTCATCGAGACCATATTTCTCGCAAGGGGAGGCCTCCAGCCAGTACAAAGGGAAGCGGGGAGAAGAATTATCATCCAGAAAAAAGGGGTGGTGACCCTCTACAGCTTGAACTTTGAAAAATAATTTTTAAAGTCATGGAAGGATTCGTCAAAAAGGGTAAAACCTCTCCGACCCTGTATGGCTCGGAAAGACACCCACTGTTACTTATTGTTTAGCCCACTGAAGGGTTTCGTCATATGAAAGAGATAGAAAAAAAATCTTCAAAGAAGTCGGGAACTCCAAAGCCTGGCTAATAAATTGATAAATTTTCAAAAAACCCCAAGAGTTGGGGTGAAGCTGGGTAGGGGCAACTCGGCGGTGATGCAAAACAGATATCTCAAAGTCTGAAAAAGAAAGGAAAACACCCAAACGGGTGATCATACACTCATACATAAAGAAAAAATGAGGGGCCGCCTCACTGACCCTCCCAAAGCAAACCCGGTCTTCAGGACCCGGGACTACCAACTCATACTTCGGCTTGTCCTCCTCAGAAGTACAAATTCTGTGGTGAGTACGAAGGTTGGTGATAAACTCAGTATCGACCAAGGGTTCCTCCCCTAGGACCGTGACATCAACCCACTGGGAAAGGACATCTACGGAAGCCATTTCTTTTTCTTAAAAAGGGTAACAAAAACCTACAAGGGAAAAAGAAAAGGAAAATCAAAAACACGGTCTCTAAAGGGAGGGAATGCGGAACTAAAGTTTACAAACCAACCTATCTACAAAATAAAGGCATGCAAATAGAAAAGCATGATACAAAAAGAACTAACCTTTATCCAAAAATGAAGGTTGGAGGAAACGAAAGCCTTCGAAGATGCAAGAATGCAGCACGAACGAATGAAAGGAAAATTTGAAAAATCGCAGAAACGAAACAATGAAAGAGAGGAAAAGTATTTATAAGTACGTTAGGGGCACAATGGTAAAAACGGGGCAGTCATTAATAAAGACGCATCGTTTCCAAGGCCATCAATCCCCACGCACATCCCTAACGGACGCGACGCTTGATTAGACGTAACTGTCAGAACAAAAAGGTCACGAAAAGTCACGTCGGTTTTAGACCATCACGTCGGTCCTCCAACAAGTCGGTTACAACCTCGAGTAGGGGCACTGTTCATACCCTGGCCCAACGATTAAGGCCCAGGATCCAAGTAAAAAGGCCCAACCCAAAGGGTTGACCTCACCTTTCACCAGATCAGCCACTACGAAGTCGGTACTCGTCACGACTTGCTCTAAAGAAGTCGGTAACAAGGGTTAGCTGGCAGATAAGCACTCATTTGAATGAGTAACTGCCCCTAGAATCTCTCTAACCACTTCCACGAGCCATATCTTAACTTCCCTAAGATAAAGGGACGGTTAACACCTTAGAAAAGTGGCACTACTCCAACGGTGGTTATTGGTTCACCACTATAAATACACTGACACCCCTCAGGTATCTTTAAGTTCCAATACTCTCTAAACCTGCTCACACCCTTGCTAACTTAGGCATCGGAGTGTCTTTGCAGGTACCACCCCCCATTCTTCCACACACACAAGTCGGACAGAGGGCACCGAGTTGCAGATTCACTCGAAAGCTTCCTCCTTCATACGTTTGGGCCAACCAACGCCATCCAGCCCATTAATCTCCGATTACCCATCGTAACAGTAACTAATATACAATTTCAATGCCTTGCTAGTTGCCACTTCACAGATCCAATATATTGTATTTTAGACTAGACCTTAATAAAGGACGAATTCACTTGGTCAAAAGCGCTATGAATGCTTCATACCCATGATAAGTAAGTGATGCGTGTTGTTTTTTAGAGGAGCTTCTATTTTTGCTTCAAATTTTACATTAATTAGAGAAAAATATTCATAATTATATCTAATTTACTATAAGAAGAGAAAGATAGTAAGATGGATGATAGGATAAAGAGGGAACAAATTGAGAAAAAGAAATAAAAAAGTAAAATAAAAATTTTACAAATGTTGAATAATTTATTTATATTATTATAATTTTTAATATATAATAATCATTTAATCTAAATCATTCATCACTATTTTTTAATGGTTAAGATAAAAGATTCTATTTGGACCACTAAAATTCAAATATACTTTTACTACTATAGAACCAATCTTGTTACGTTGCCTATTTTGATATTTGTGACTCTAAGTGTGTGTTTGAATTAAGATTTGTAAATGAGAATTTGCATAAAATAATTTTGATTAAAAATAAATTGGTGTTAACGTTATTTATGTTTGATAATTTTATATTAAAATAAATTATAATAAAATAAATATTATTTAAATTATATTATTTAAAATTATTTTTAAATAAGAATTTACAAAAAAATATTAATTTTATGAATTAATAATAAAAATTAATATTTAATTATTAAATTAAAAATAACATATATTTTTATATGTTAGACGTACTTTTCTTCTTTTCACCGCTAAACCAAATACAACCAATTGTTAATTTGATCAAAAGTAGCTTACTTTCTCAAAAAATTGACTGTTTATTGTCATTTTTTTTATCGTAACAGTTGTTAATTATTTTTGTTGTGGTAGATTTAATTTTGGTTTTCCGCGAGCTTACCTTATTTCTTAAATTTATACTATAATTGATATGTTTTGAAGGGAAAAAAACGTGATTGTTAGTACAATATAATTTAAAATACTAATGTCTTTTTTTTTTTACCAAAGATATGAGACTCAAACCTGCAACCTCTTAATTGAGTATGGGGAGACTATGCCATTTGAACTATTACTCATTGGCTTAAAATACTAATGTCTTCTTCTAATAGTGTTTAATTTTTTAATTATATATGCAACAATTTATATATAACAGCCGATAATAATCATTTAAGAAAAAAAATAATTTTGATGACCTCCTTAATAATCCAAAGTCACTTAATACTTGGCTTTTTATGTCAATAAAAATAGATAAACTGTAAAAAAAAATCTATATCATGGAAAAAATTAATTATTCAATTTAAAAAACAGTTAAGATTAAGAATAATAATTTTTTTATAATATTAAAATATTTTGTTTACACAGTATTATGATGTTGATTAATGATACTTAAAACTTTTTATTTAGCTGAGTTTAAAAAAATTGTATAACAATTTTATCTAAGTTACGAAGGAAATTTTTTTTCTTTTGTTAACAAGAGAGAAGCTTTAGAAGTGTATGGTCTACGCATAAGTCGTAACAAGACGGAATATATGAAATGCAAATTCAGTTCGAGAAGGGAAAATCCTAATATAGAGGTGAAGATTGGAGAAAACATCCTATGAAAAGTTCAAAGTTTTAAGTATCTTGGGTGCATCATACAGGATAACGGAGAGATTGAACAGGATGTGAATCATAGGATCCAAGCAAGATGGTCAAAATGACGGAGTGCATCTGGTTTTATATGCGACAAAAAAGTACCTTTAAAACTTAAAGGTAAATTCTATCGCACCGTTATAAGACCGGCTATACTTTATGGTACGGAGTGTCGGGCGGTTAAAGGGGAGCACGAACATAAGCTAAGTGTGGCAGAGATGAAGATGTTGAGATGTATGAGTGGTCATACGCGATTGGATAAAATAAGGAACGAAGATACAAGAGAGAGAGTTGGAGTAACACCCATTGTGAAAAAGATGGTTGAATCGCATCTTAGGTGGTTTGGACATGTGAGAAGAAGACCGATGCATCCAGTCAGAAAGATGGATGAGATGGAAGATGGATAAGGGGCGAAAGGCAGAGGAAGACCTAAGAAAACCATCTATGAGGTGGTCAAACGAGATCTACATGTAAATAGTCTCTCTGTAGACATGATACATGACAGAGCACAATGTCGTCATTTGATTCATGTAGCCGACCCCACTTAGTGAGACAAGACTTTGTTATTGTTGTTGTTGTTAACATGAGAGAATATAAGAAGATCTATTTTTTTATTGGTTGCTTTTCATTTGTTTGTTGGTTTTATTAATCAGGTTATTTTTACATCCCTAATGTATGAAATAAATTAAAAGTTAATTCTATCTTTGAAACGTTGTAATAGTCATATGTACATTGTTATAAATATTATTTTTATCTGCTTTTTATTTTTATTTATTTATTTTTTGTGGATTCACACGCTTTTGTCTCTAGTTTAATGCATGTAAAATTTAAAATTGAGTTCGTCAGGAAATATCTGTTTTTATTTTTGCTAAAAAAAAATTGGTTAGCAAAAGAAATAATTATCCATCATCATAATCCTAATATACTAGCCCAATTATGAAGGATACAAAAGTTAAAGGGACATTTCGGAAAGCCAGCATTTATTTAAAAAAATTATAAAAGATTAACAAATTGTTACTCGTTATAATGAGTTTATTTGTATGCCATTAAGTAATTAGAAAAATTTTCTATGTTATCTTTTAGTGTGTTTAACAAAATTTTAATAGTAAAAATAAAAATACTAAAAAATTTAAAAATATCTCTTTTAAAAGTTATAATTTATTTTTTTTATTTTACTTAAAAAAATATTTTTAATATAATAAATAAATAAATAAATAAATATTTTATATTATTGTATCAAAATATAATTGTTAAATTAAAAAATATTTTTACATAAAATATCAAAAATTCATAAAATTATTTTTATTTTTTTTAAAAAATAAGATCACTTAAAGAATTTTCATAAAAATTTACCAAAAGAAGCCTAAAGATTAGTTTTCCTCTTTGCCTATTTATTATTTAATCATTGATATGATTTAAAATTGACTATGCTTTTTATCATTAAAAAATCATCTCCAGCAACTTTTGTAAATAGATAGATTGTTGAGGTACTAAATTACTTATATAAAATTTCCTCCACATAATTATAACACAATAACTTTATAATAACAATGCTACCAATGGACCATTTTTCATGACCAAAGAAGCTTTTTTCCAAACATAACTTCATAAGTTAAAACCAGTCTTAATCCTAATCAGTCTTAATCCTTCCACTTCCTAACGTAACTATAGCTTAATCATCCATTCTTAAAACAAACTTCTCACCAACTCAGCAAGTAACACGGCCGTTTTTTTGGAGGGTTGAATCATGCACTTAAATATCAACATTAAAACATATAAATAAATTAACAGAAAGCTTTAGTTTAACAAATTACTTAACCTATAAATAAATATCAATGATATTAAAATTTTAATTATATCTCTTACCATACCACTAAGGTTCATGGCAGTCGAATGGTGTCAGTAGGAAGTGAAATTTTTACTGTGACTAAAAATAATTATTCATTCTTTTATTTTTTGTATTAAGTACTAAACTTGATATATTAATTAAACAAATAATAGACACCAAAAAAAAATTAAACAGATAATTATTCATTCTTTCATTTTATTGTTCAACAACATTATAAAAAACTTTTTTACTATTAAAAATTTAAATACATTTAAGTATATATATTAAAGAAAGAAACAAAAAATTAAAAGATTCGAATCAGTCAGTCACCCATATTGCAAAACATAAATATTCTAAGTGCATAATAATCAAGTCCAAAATCGAACAAAGGAATTTATCGTCTGTCAACAATAATACTTATCTTACAGCAATAGCAAGAACAATACCACACTCAGAATATATATTTTAAAAAAAAAAAAAAAAAAAAAAAAAAAACCTTTCAGTAAAGAATGAATAAATCAAGAACAAAGAACTCAACCAATACTAATTATATACATAGTTTATTCCAAAAAATAAGAGGAAGAACAGTTCCACAATAATTAAAAAAAATTGTTAAGAGATATCATTAAATCTCCGATACCCCAACTATCTTCTCAGTGGTTACTTATACATACTATACTATTAAAACTCATAATTAAACATAATAATCATATTTAATTTCCATTATTTACACGGTAGCTTAAAGGTATTGATCTATTGTAATATTATTAGCCTATTTAAAAAAAGGAGAAAAACCAAGAACATCCCAAAAAAAAAAAAATTTTGATAAATAGTGAAATAACTCACCAACAATGTCCCACAAACGAAAACTCATGTGATCACATAATATGCAATCTTACTTGTGATATGCAACATTATATCATATGAGGACTTATCACAACAGCTGCAACATACATATCAAGCTTCCTAATGGCAATGCCAGTTCCATGAACTCCAAGACCTCCAAGTCCCGGAAATCTGCTCCCATTAGTAACAACAATCATAAAAACCTGAAAAGAACATAAAAAGAGATGTCTGATTTTCATAATCAAATGGTTCTGTTTGTTATCCCGGGACATTGATGCGGGACATTGATCAATATTTAAGAAAATTGAAATGTTCCAATGAAAGAAGAAAATTGAGCACGACGTATTCAGCGTAACATGATAAGCAAGGGACAGAAATTTTATGGTACAATTTAAAAAATCCTAAACAGGTGTACCATCATTAATCGGTTATCATTAATCTATCTCACTTCTTAACGTATCACAGCACATAGCAGAAACCAAAGAAAACAGACCAAATAATTTCAACCAACAATGCCCTGATTTCTATGAAACATGCTAACATTTGGTTCTTTCATGAAGATTTTCCAAAGTTTAAAATTGATTATAATGAAAACAAAATTCGAGTTGCTTAATTGAAAGAACAAAGTATCAGCTGTTAAAGTATTTTTTTCGTCCAGACGCTGGGCCTGCTTCTACGAAAAAGTTATGTCTTGCAGAAAAGCCACTGTTAATTACAAACTGCACAAAGAATTTAATTTGTAGCAAATACTGCTGTTTTTTAAGCAATGGTCGAGTACCTTACTGGATTTGATAGATCATTATGTGCCTTCTATAATCACCAAGCATTTGTTTTGGGTAGCATATGTAGAATATCCAGCAATTTCTGCATATGAATCTTTCTAAAACGCAAAATGGAGAAAACCCCATCATAAGAAAGGGAAAAGAATATCACAACCACATGCACAAATACAGGTACAAATCGATACACAAAATATCGGAAAAGCACGAACGTTTCACGGCAAATAGATTTAAATCCAATTTAACATGAGTTTCCAGAAAAAATAAAACCCAAAACTATAAAATCATAAACCTATACCCCTAAAACCTAAACCATAGACATAAACCCTACATTTTAAATACCTAATTACTAAAGTCATAAGTTTACATAAAATTAAAAAGACGAATGTTAATTCCAATAATATAATTAAAAGAAAAAAACTAAAAGAATATTTCAATGAATTAATTCCCAACTTATAAATTATACAAATTTAACTTGTCATATTTATTAGATGAATCACATAAAAAAACATCCGAACTATTTTAACTTATTTCAATTTAAGATACCGAATTTTATTTGATTAAGATTAAAAATTTTGATATTTGATTATGGTTTTTATTCTGAATTTAAATATAGATGACATAAAACTTTAAAACCGATTAACATAAAAAATCATGTTGCTAAATTTGCTTAGTAAATAAAAATTAAGATAGAAGCAGTGATTAAGGATTATAAGCATACAAGTGTTTAAATTAAATACAATATAATTTACATGGCACAAATTTAAACTTCATTGAACCTGTTTCTTTTGCACACGACGTGATGACATTGACAATTAATTGAAGCAAATTAATTTGTATAGATCAGTGAAGAACCAAAGCAATGCTAGTTAATAAAACTAATTGAAAAAAAAAAACAGATGTATTTCTATATTAAAATATAATTTAACTATGGATCATACCAAAAATGAAGAATTCAACCAATACTAATTCTATACATAGTTTATTGGAAAAAAAAAAGGCGGAAGAACAGTTCCATCACAATGAAAAAATTTGTTAGGAGAAATGATTATATTTACGATGGTCCAACTCTTTTCTCAGTCAAACATTTCTATCTACTATACTATTACAGCATGAATTCTTCCTAAAATCTCTCACCCACTAAAGGGAACACAAAGAGAACAAAAAGAAGAGAAAGTAGCACAATGAATTGAAAAACAAAGAAACTAAGTTTATAACGTTGGCTATAACCTAGTAACTGTCGATGACTATTTTTGGTATACAATAGAGTAGTTATTTGCTGGAATATTAGGATTCAACAATATAGTCAAGAGATATGATTATTTTAGAAATGTATATCACCCACTCCCATAGACTCGCCTACTCTCCTTAACTCACCTACTCACTTTGCCTAAAGCTTATTTATACTTTCTCAATTTTGTGAAGGGGAAAAAGATCCAAATCAAGTAAATTGCAATAAAGTTATAGCACAATAACATAGCGATAGACAACTAACAGGAGCAAACAATAAACTAATTAAGATCATTTATAACTAAACTACTTTATGAAATTGTACTTCATAGCTTTTAGGGATTAGCTTTTAGTTAACAGCTCTGGCAGAACCTAAGATGCAATTTTAATCAATTGTTATTGATTAGATCAAATGTTATCCTCATCAATTATCAAGTAAAAGAACACTTGCCCACAGCAAAGACGATCAATTAAGAGAATTCATAACACAATAAAAATTGAAACTCTACAGGGAAAAACCCTAAGACCTAAATTTACGAAGTCACTTTTATTGTTTTCTTCAATCATCCAAATTTAAAATAAATGGATACATTCTCTAAACCAAAGAAAATATTTAAAAGGCATAATTTCAACATAATAATCACATTTAATTTTCATTAGCTCCACGATAGCTTAAAGGACTTAATCTATTATAATCTTATTGGCCTATTTCAAAAAAAGAGAAAAAAACCAAGACCTCCTAAAACAAAACTTAATAAATAATGAACTAACTCACCATCAATGTCCAACAAACCTAAATTCATGGTGCTCTCATCCACAATAAGCATTTACCAAGGTCTTACAATAGATAATCCTACTTGTAATTCTGATTATAATTTATAAATATAAAAGGCTCCTATAACATTATAGCCTCTGTTAGAATTGAAATTCAATGCATAGTTATTTCCAATTCCCTTACACAAAATGTTATTATTATAAAGAAAGTAGCTAAATTTTCCTTTCAAAAAAACCTCACTTTCATGAACTAAGTTTTGAATTCCAAAATATTCTTCATCTTCTTTTTTTTTTAAATCAAGAACCAAAAGTAGAAACAGTAACCATTATGTAGAAGATTACATACCGCAAGAACACCAAATAGTTTTATAAGAAACGAACCAGCTCCGGCAATTTCCCATTTCAAGCTAACTCTCTATGAGACTACCATGGCACAAAACCTCACAATAAACTTCCAGAAGAAAAAGAATGAAATGGGAATCCATACCTTCTCAGCAAGAAGCCTAATATCATAAACAATGGCATACAAAGCATCCATAGGCCAGGCAGATTCCCAATTTCAAAACTCCTATATCAACGCACTACAACACATATCAATAAATTAATTCAATGAGATAAAAATTTGAATAAAGAAACGAAGGAATTAGGTAAGGAAGGGTTACTTCGCGACTTTTCGAAGGCGGGTGTAGGCTTCGAGCACATTGGATTGACAGTAGCTCTGGAGGCAGCAGAAGAGTCGAGGATTATAGAGTGCCTGACTCACAGGATTTTGGATCTCTCTCAAACAAAAAATAGAGAAAACCCATCATAAAAAAGGGAAGGAATATCACAACCACTTGCAACAATTTTATATATATAATGAGAGAATTCCCCTTAGTGGAAACGAAATTGAAGGTAGTATGTTACCTTTCTTGGCTTTGCCACCGGCTTGGGGGAGCCATGGAAATGACATTGAAGCGTCATCTATGTGGGGGAAAAAGAGTTGAAAGAGGGCTTTGATTTTAGTGAACGGGAGAGAGATGTTAGTTTGGGGGATTAGGGAAAATTCGACGGGAACAGAAAAGAAGAAGAAGAAGAAGAAGAAGAGCGTGAAGGGGAGGTGAAGACGGTTGAAGCCATTGGCAGAGTCGAAGATGGTAGAGAGTCACAATCACCTGTCACCCAACAGATGCCACCAGCAACACCCATACTACGGTTTTGTATTTGAGATTGAAAGGCTAGGAATTATATTTTATTTTTCTCTTGTTTTAAAATAATTAAAAATGATTATTTTAATATCTTTGAAAATTTTAATTTTAATTTTTTTTCTTATTTATAAATCATACTAGAAAAAATATAATTTTTAAATTAATTTTTATACTCCTCAAATTTAATATGTTAAATGTCAAAAAACACAAAAAAATCTGGTAATATATTACTGGTTATTCCATCAGATAAATACATAGTAAACATTTTACTATTGGATTTCCAATGATAATTTTGATGCTACTCAACATTTTTTATAGTGCTAGTTAGTTATACCACTAGTTAGTTTTTTAGGCTTTTTCTATAAAAAATAGAAACCACAGTTAGAGTAGAGATGAATCTGGATAGGACATGACTAAAATCTTAATTCGATCAATACTAAAATTAAGATCCAATATCAACATTTTTTATTTTGAATCCAAAATGATCTGCACATTTTTAGATTGGATATCAGATATATTTGTAAAATATAAAAATATTTTAAAATTTTTATTTTTATTAAATTATTTTTTATTCTTTTAAATATATTTATTTCTAAAATATTATTAAATATACTTATCTTAAATAATATAACATATATGATAATTATTAGTTGAAAAATATAAAAATTTATTTATTTATTTATTTTTTACGGATCCATAAATATGTGATACTTACTTAAAATTCATAATCTGATTCTATTAATGTATGAATCGAATCAAATTATATCAACTAGCGGCTCAACAGGCATTAGCCGCTTTTCTATTACTTTTAAGAAATTAATTTTTATATTTTTATTGTTAAAATTTTAAATTTAATAAAATTATTTAGATATTAAAAATAAAAAATTTAAAAACAAAAATATTTTTTGAAATTATTTAACTTTTAGAATATATAAGATTTATAAATTTAAATTAAATAAAAAATTAAAAAATTTATTATGTTATTAGTATGTGTAAAAAAAATCAAAATAAAGATTAAAAAATATTATTTACAAATAAATTATTTATAAATGTTATTAGATTTATTTATTTATTTTTAATAGTATTTAATTTGAATCAGAGATAAAAAATGATATTTAAAGTATTTTTTTATTTTTATGCATAATTCTAATTGATAAAATTTTTTTAAGTTTATTATTCAATTTTTAAAATTATCTTTAATCTTATTATTTTTTAAAATTATTAATTTATATTTTTATTATTGTCTCAACACCACTGTGATATTGTATGGTTCTCTTTTTTTGTCTTTTTTTTCTTCCAAAATTTCTTCACCCGATGGTTATTAATTATCACCAAATATTATTATCACAATTTTTAATTTTGTCTATCACTTTGTTTTATAACAAACTATTCTGTTAACTTTTTTGAGTTGTTGAAGTTTTGTTAAAAGAATTATTTTTGTGTCTTTTAAATATCTATATGTATAAAAATTATAATTTTTTTCTTGATGTGCGTATTAGTTGTCTTATTTTATTTGATTAAGAAGAAATTTAAGATAAAAAACAACTTTTTTACGTAAATGCGCATTCAAATAACTTTAATTCCCAAAATGCGCATGGCTGAAAATGTTTCTGAAAATGCGCACTGCCAACTCGCAAGAATCACACACAAAATGGAAATAGGATACATATCAAGGGGGTGTCCACGAAATAGGTTCTGGCCACTGACACAAACCATTTCATTTGTTTCAACAACGAAATGGATCACCTCACACATGGCACACACAAAATACATCATATCACCTATAGCACACACGAAATTAACCATGTCACTCATGACACACACGAAATGCATCATCTCTCTTATAGCACACACGAAATGACCCAACTCACATATGACATCCACGAGTTGGGCACTTCATGGGAGGCACACACGAAATGGCCATCCTCACATGTGGCAGGCACGAAATGGGGAGGGGGTCAGTCAAAGCAGCAAATCTCAGTGTTTAGGATTCCCGTACGAGCATGCATTGGGTGATTGGGAGGCAATTTATTGTTGTCTTGTGAGTGTAAAGCAATATAAAAGGAGGTGAAGAGAGGGGAGGGGACCAATTCGAAGGTAAAAAAGAGAAGAGAAGTAGTGGGTTGTATGAGATAATTTTATTTGTTGGTGGGATGAAAAAAAAATTTTGTGCTGGAGAAATAATTTTTATTATTAAAAAAAATGAGTGAAAGTGGAATTAATGTGGAAGAAAACTTTAATAGGTTAGATGAATTTCACATTTTTGCTCATTTACATGTTAAGGTGAGTTTTTTTTAATAAATAAATAAAAATTTGTTAATGATAAAAAAAATTGTTGTAAACTAAATAATTGTGTTTTGATCTATTTCAATTTCAGCCGGCACGTGTATTGACTTCGCATGGCACGCTGGTCGATGTTTTCTCTGTAGACGAAGCAGATCCGAGTATGGAGATTAGGAGACAGATGCTTGAGCCGTATCTAAGAAGAGCTATGGAGTGTCAACTCAGCAGTACACCCATTTCGTGCCTGCCCGCCCATAGTTGTTCCTTCCATTTCGCTGCTGCCACCATGGAAATGGGATAGCCATTTCGCGGGTGCTGGCCCTGACATGAATTGCCCATTTCGTGGGCACCTGGAGTGAAATGGTATTGAAATCCATTTCATGGGCACAGGGCAAGAAATGGAAATGTGCATTTTCAGAAAGAGTTCCAGCCATACGCATTTTGGGAATTAATATTTTTTAAATGCGTATTTAGGTAAAAAAACCGATAAAAAACATTCAAAATTTTTGCTATATTATCAAAATTTGATGTCAATAATTCTAAAAAAAATATCAAAATATATTATTTTTAACTAAATAATAAAAAAATAAAAATACATCATCGTAAGTTTTTTAATTAATAATTATAAATTGAAGTCGCACTTTAATATAGTACCTTGGACAAAAAACAATTATTGTTATCTGCATTTGAATATTATCGCTATAAAATAGTTACTTAAAGCGAAACAATACATAAAGATAAATAGAAAAATTTCATCTTTCTCTCAATTAAAAAAAATAAGCCATATTTAACACTGGCAAGTATTGTTATCGTCTCTAAAAATACATAGATACACCGGAATAAGCCATATTTAACAAGAATTCTTTTAATTATAAATTAAAAAAATAACTATTTTTCAAAAATAATCCACTTCAAATATATCAAATTGGAAAGTTCCTTGTTATTTTTGGGAAATAATTATTTTTTTAATTTATAATTAAAAAAATCCTTGTTAAATATGGCTTATTCCGGTGTACCTATGTATTTTTAGAGACGATAACAATACTTGTCATTGTTAAATATGGCTTTTTTTTTAATTTATAATTAAAAAAAATTCTTAACGAAGCCATGCTTGTTGTCTGTGTTTTTTTCTGTACTCCTATATACTGTTTGTAGATCTATATACTATTTGGAGATGATGATAATGGATTAAAAACGCGAAATTCAAACTTGCCAATTTTTATAGAGTTTGTCGGGGTCCGGCAAACTTACTTAAATGCAAAAAAAAAAAAAAAAAAATCGTATTTTAGAAAAATATGAATTTTTTTTATTTTATTATTGAAAAAATCCCAAAGGTAAAAATATTTTTAACTTTCTATATAATAAGTATTATTTAAATTATCTAATGATTTATCCTAAAAATTAAAATTAATTTTTGTTATTATTTTACTTTTTTTTTGTTTTCTAAATTAGCCTATATATTATCAACTTATTTCTGTTATTTATGCAATAATTTTTTTCTTCTAATAGTTATTCATTAATAAATGTTAAATTATTCAATTTAAATTTATTCTCTTAAACCACTTTTTAATCATATAGTTTGAATCGTTTGAACAAGAGTTCTTTAGACTCTAAAATTTTTAAAGTAAAAGAAAAAAACAATAAAATAAATTAAAATACCTAATAAAATAAAATAATTCAAAAAATAAAAGACATATAAAAAACTAATAAATTAAAACTTACATGCCCATGAGATAGAAAAAAAATAAAATAATAATGAAGATTAAACTAATAAAAAATATATATTTAGATATTTATTGGATTGTCAAAATATTTAAAAAATCAAAATTATTAATAAAATTTTTATCTTGTCACATTTTAAAGTTATATGGAGTTTGTTCACTCTATCATTAGTATGTGCATGTTTTTTATGTCCTTTGTATGATAAATAAAGTGCTTTGAGTATAAAGAAGTCTTTGCGCAACTGGAGTATTCAGGAATAATATTTTGAGTATAAAGAAGTTTTTGCGCAACCGGAGTATAGAGAGCAAAATATGTTCGACAAGTGTAACACATAGATAAGAATAGCTAATGTAAATAATGAATCATAATACGTTTGGATTTAAAATGACAATGATATGAAGGGAGAGGTTTTATCAACACTCTCATAACAATAGATAAGAAAAATATAGAGATGAGGCTGCTGTGTAGTAGATGATCCTAATAGCTGAAAACAAAATTATAAGCGACTATATAGTAGATTTTGTACTCTTTCCGCTTTTGGTCAAGAATAAAAAAGATAGAATATGGCAAGTAATTAAAAAGTATGAAATTAAAATTTTTTTTGTAGGTGACATAGATTTATTTAAATTTTCAGGAGTTTAAAGTGCATATTTTTAGGTTTCGAATTATTTGATAAAAAGTATAACAAATTAAATATCAGTGTCAATAGTCATTTCATTATTCTAAATGAATTGTTTGTAAAATCCTCAATGAATATTATTTGGCCTTATTAAACTGAGCTTTGAATAGAGGTTGACAAATAAAAAAAAAAATAGAACACATAAATTGCTAAAATATATAAATATTATTTGAAAATTGATTCAAGTATTTGAATATAATTCAAATTCTTTGAATCTATTCGGTGGAGCATGAAATTAGTTTACCAGCCCACGGTGGACTCTAATTATTCTTGTAGAGGTTGGCCGGTGTATAGCTTATCCATCGGTGAATACTTGTAAGCTCTCTGTCAATATGAGTTATACGTCGGCGAGGAGAGAACAAGGAGGTGGGTACCTGCAAAAGACACTTCGACACTCAAGTCAATAAGTGTTTAAGAGGTATATAATAATTCTATGAATATAGAATATGTTAGACATGAAATAGAACTTATCACATGTGTGTCCTTATAATAATTCTATGAATATAAAATGTAAGACATGAAAATTGAACTTATCATGTGTTGTGTTTATAATAATTCTATGAATATAGAATGTAAGATATGAAATAGAAGTTATCATGGGTCGTCTCTATAGAGATATAGAAATTAATGTCTTTTATAGGTATAAAATTGATAAATGATATTCATGTTATGACTGTTTGGTCATTAAGATGGAAATGATGGTTATTAAATCGGTAATAAAGGTGTCGGTTACAAGTAAAGAATGAATGATAGTTAACGCTGAGTTAAAACTCATAATGTATAATAAAGACCGAGTTATAAGGTGACGGATCAATATTAAAAATAATAAAATTTTGTTTTTTATTTATATTTTTTTTTCCAAATGAAAACACAAATCTGTGCGAAAATAAATCAGAATGGTTTAAATAGTTTTCACTATCTCTAAGATATGAAAATAAAGGAAATCGGTATAACTATTTTTGTGTCTTGTAAGTAGCTTTGTTTACAAAAATAGGACATCAAACTATAAACATAAAGATATAAAATTGTGTTTGACAGCATAGACATTAATATCGTATTTTGTGATATCAAATTTGTGTATTTTATATTTTTTCTGTCAATAAAAATACAAAAATACGAAATCATATTTTATTTTTTTTATTATCATTATTTATAATTATATTTTTTATTATTTATTCTGTTTTATAATTAATTTATCACTAAATAAAATAAAAAAACACTAATTTTTATGTTCTGTTTTCGTTCTTTTTTTTGTTCAGGAGTCTTAGTTCTCAAACCACCGAAATATTCCAAAATTTGAAAGGGATTTCGTGCTTCTAGCCCACAAAAATGAGGTGGTAAATTTCTTTTTTCCAGTATACAAAAAGCTTAAGCCCAATAATGGAGGTGAAAAAAAACATTAAACAGTAACTAAATCATATATTCTATACTCTCTAAATAGTGTGATTCTTAATTATATATAAAAACTGAAATCGGCTTTTATTTTCTAGTGAATATTATTGAGTTATACATTGTTATACTATTGACAAAATGATATCAATTAAAAAGGTCTTTATATCTTCATGAAAACTGAAAAATTAGTTTAAATTTTGAAATACAAAATAACTAAGTAATCATAATTAATCTTAAAAAATCACTCAAATAAAAATATTTAAAATATATTTTTTAAAAATATTTTTTAATAATTAAAATTCAACTTATATAATGGATTAAATTGTATTATCTTTTTCCATCAAAGTTAGGCCAGAAATTAATTTTAAACGTGTCAAATATTATCTTATCTCATCTTTAAATATAATAACCTTCCAAGTCTTTTGAGTAGCCTTTTTCTTTATTCTGTAAGTCAGTTTGCGTCTCATCTGAAATTTGCAATGGTTGAGTTTGATCGATGGTCACACATCCATCAAGATTTGTTTAACGAAATTACTAAGCGGATCTATTCATATGACAATTACATTCAACTTCGATTAGTTTGTAAGCAATGGAACTTGAAACTTCCAAAGATTCCTGATGGCAACAAAGTTCCGTGGCTGGTACTATCCACTGGCAGTGCAGCTAAAGAATCTTTCGAAGAAGAAGCTCATGCTCTTGAAGAAGAAGTTCGTGCTCCCGAGGATGAAGGAATTCTTGACGCTCGTAGTCTCGAAAAGAAGGCGATTTACCACCTCATTTTACCAGATATGCAAGACAACATCATGTGTGGTTCTTATCATGGATGGTTGATCATTGTAATGGTAGATGAAGGTACTGTAAGAATCCTAAATCCATTTACAAAGGTTCACTTGGATCTTCCTCCAGTTTCAACTCTTCCAAATGTAATTAATATTAATGGAGATGAATGTACTCTGGGTTATAAGGGCGACATGATCACTAGAAATACCATTTTCATGCATCAAACCCAAATTTGGAAGGCTATTATAAATTCAGCTCCTAACAATGACAATGATAGTGATTTTATAGCAGTGGTCATATATGGATTATTCCTAGAATTGGCCTTTTACATGCCCAAGAAGAAGAGATGGATTAGATTTCCAACAAGAGATCTATACGACGTTCATGATGTCATATTTTTTGAAGAGAAAATATTTGTAGTAGACGGTGAAGGCCAACTATATGAATTTGATACAAGAACAAAGTCAGGACCAGTGGGAGGAAAACATGAAGCCACACCACCTCCATCCAATGTAGGAATACTTAATTGTTATTACTATTTAATTGGAGGTGATAATGGAAGTTTATTGATGCTGGTAAAAGGGGTAAGATATAGGTATTACATGAAGAATCAAAAACGGTTCTGCGAGTGCAAAACTGTCAAATTTGATATCTATGAATTGAGAAAAAATGAGAAAACATGGTCAAGAATACACAGTTTGGGGAATTACATACTAGTAATTGGATTCAATTCTTCTGTTAAATTACTGCCAAGCAATTTTTTAAATTGCAAAGGAAATCAAATCTACTTTACAGATGACATGCATGACATGCGTGAAGTGTACTTTGAAATCATTACTCCCCCTTTTCAGATTGGCATCTTCGATTTGGAAGATGGGAGTTACCAAACATTTTTAACAGATGTGGACTTTTTTTGTCGTCCTATTTGGATATTACCCTAGTTTAGGTTTTTGTCGTCCTAATATGTAATCAAATATTTGGATATTACCCAAATTTAGCTTTCATGTTTTTTTTTTTTTTAGATTTTTTGAAGAAGAAGAAACAAAACAATGAAACAATACAATTTTAGAATGCGTTTCATTTAAGTTTTATTTTTTGTTTTTTTTAATTAATTTTTATTCTCAGAATTTTATAAAAAATAATAAATTTTGTTTTTTATTTTTTTTTACAAAATTTTAAAAATAAAAATATTAAAATTGAAAACACAAATCCTTCTATGCCAAAATAAATCAAAATGGTTTAACTAGTTTTTACTCTCTAAAATATGAAAATAAAACAAATCGGTGTAACTATTTTTGTATCTTATAGGTAGGGCTGGTAATTTATATCCTTCTATGCCAAAATAAATCAAAATGGTTTAACTAGTTTTTACTCTCTAAAATATGAAAATAAAGTAAATCGGTGTAACTATTTTTATGTCTTATAGGTAGGGCTGGCAATTCATACCCTACCCGCAGGTATCCAACCTGGTCCAACCCGTTCGGGTAGGGTAGGCTACCCTACCCGCACCTTATATATAACACATATTTTATAAAAATTAGTATATAATAAAAGAAGTGAAAGTTGAACCCACAACCTCTCTTGTGTAATGACTTACAATAAGTGAACAACCACTAAACTAGTTAGTTAATTTAGTAATTTAGAGCATTAGTTTTTTATTTTTTATGTTATTAATATGTATAAAATTTGAAATGATTGAATTTTATATTTACTTTGAAAAAATTTGATATTTCTGCGAGTAGGGCAGGGTAGGATAGGGTTTAGAACTTTAGGATGCGGGTAGGGTTAGGGTTGAGAGATTCTCAACTCACGAGTAGGGTAGGGTAGGATTTTAATAAAATTTTCAACTCGCGAATAGAATTAGGGTAGAGTCCAAATCCTATCTTACTCTACTCATTGCCAGTCTTACTTATAGGACATTGAGAATTTGAGATATAAAATTGTGTTTCTTGCCCCTCTTCCTTTCTTGTCCCTTTCTTAAATGCTAATAGCAGAAAAGTGACTTTCTCTAGGATTTGGATTAGCTTGCATCTTTGTGACAAATTAGTATATGTTGTATTTTTTCTGTCAATAAAAATACAAAAATACGGAAACACATTTTATTTTTTTATTTTTTCTTTTATTATCACTATTTATAATTATATTTTTTATTATTTTATTTTTATTTTAAATTTGTGCGAAAAATAAAGTAAAACAAGATTAAAAAAAAAAAACCATTAATTTTTGTGTCTGTCTTGTTCTCCATTCTCAAATCACCGAAATATTCCAAAATTTGAAAAGGGCTTCATGCTTCTAGCCCACAAAAACGAGGTGGTGAATTTTTTTTCCGGTATACAAAAGGCTTAAGCCCAAGAAGCAAGAATAGAGGGAAAAAAAATTAAACAGTAAACCAACTTGGGTTGGTCGAGTGGTTCGCGACGGATTAGTCCTTAGCCTGTCGGGTTAGGGGATACCGTGGGCAACCAAAAAAAAAAAAAATTAAACAGTAACTGAGTCTAGATTGTTTCATGGTTATTTATTTTTTTTAATCAGCTACCAACTAAATTATAAACCCAACCAAGGCAATCAATTTTAGATTGATCCAATAAAATTTTAAAATTTTAAATAACAAATTCTAAATTCTTACCCATTTAAATAGATAAATTTTTATCTCTAAAATTAAATTCGTTTAAATTTTAAGTTAAATAAAATTAAATTGAGCCAGCATAAACCTTGTAAAAGTCATTTTAGTCGTTTCATCGAAAAATTGCACTTAAATGCAAAACTTTATCATTCTTTTTATTTATTTTATAATGGGAAAATAACATAATTATTTTTTTAAATAAAAAAAGTCCATCAAATATAGTTTTTATTAAATAGAATAATGTCCGTGTTAATTGGAGATGGGAAGAAAAATTTTTCCACAATGAAAAACGGACAAGAGGACAGGGAGAAATGTATGTTAGGGTATATTTGTATAGAGCGAATCACCAAAAAAAAAAAATATTTGTATAGAGCGGAAAGTTCAGGATTAGCTCCTATTTCAATTCATATTTTTTATAGGAGGCTTTGTTGGAATTTAAATTCTTTTTTTTTTGAAATTTTAAATTTTGATTTTGATTTGATTTGAAGAAAGATTTGAAAAGATTTATATGGAAAAAAAGTTTATCTTTTTAGTAAAATAAATTCTATATTTTTTATAAATGTAATTAATCGATTCTATAATTTTATTATTTTACTAATTTGTAATTAAGTATCTATATTTTTTTAATTAAATTTTAATATTGTTTTTAATTTGTAATTAAATTATTTTTATATCAACCATATTAAAATTAACATAATATTTCTTCTATAAAATATATAGTCAAATATTTAATTAGGTTTTTAATTATAGATACTTTTAATTTATAAAAAAATACTCTATTAACTCTAATATTTTTTCATGGGTCAAATTATAAATTTGAAGATAAAATTTTGAAAGGTTGATTTATGAGTTTGTTAAAATTTGATTTTTAGATTTATTATGTTCTCATAAGAGTTAAGACATTTAGTTGGAATTTAAATTTTTTTATTTTGAAATTTTAAAATTTAATTTTGATTTAATTTGAAAAGAGATTTAACTAGTGTGATTCTTAATTATATATAAAACTGAGTTTGGTTTTTACTTTTTAGTGAATATTATTGAATTATATATTGTTATATTATTAATAAAATGATATCAATTAAAAAGGTCTATACGTAGGAGATCTTTTCAAAAAATAAGAAATCAGTTTAAATTTTAAAAAACACAATAACTTACTTACTATGGTTAATTTTAAATATAATAACCATCCATGTCTTTTAATTTGAGTAGTCTTCTCCTTTGTATTCTATAAATCAGTTTGGGTCTCATCTGAAATTTGCAATGGGTGAGTTTGATCGATGGTCAAACATTCATCAAGATTTGTTAAACGAAATTACAAAGAGGTTCTATTCATATGATAATTACATGCAACTTCGATTGGTTTGTAAGCAATGGAACTTAAAACTTCCAAAAATTCCTGATGGCAACAAAGTTCCGTGGCTGGTACTATCTATGGGCAGTGCTGCTACAGAATCTTTTGAAGAAGAAGCTCATGTTCTTGAAGAAGAAGTTCGTGCTCCCGAAGATGAAGGAATTCTTGACACTCGTAGTCTCGAAGAGAAGGGGATTTACCACCTCATCTTACCAGATATGCAAGACAACATTATGTGTGGTTCTTGTCATGGATGGTTGATGATCATAATGGTATATGAAGGTACGATAAGAATCCTAAATCCATTTACAAAGGTTCACTTGGATCTTCCTCCAGTTTCAACTCTTCCAAATATAATTAATATTAATGGGGATGAATGTACTATGTATTGTGGGGACAGAATTATCACTAGAAATACCATTTTCATGCATCAAACCCAAATTTGGAAGGCTATTATAAATTCGGCTCCTAACAATGACAATGACAGTGATTTTATAGCAGTGGTTATATATGGATCATTACTAGAATTGGCCTTTTACATGCCCAAGGAGAAGAGATGGAGTAGATTTCCAACAAGAGATCTAGACGACGACGTTCATGATGTCATATTTTTTGAAGAGAAAATATTTGCAGTAGACGGTAATGGCCAACTATATGAATTTGATACAAGAACAAAGTCAGGACCAGTGGGAGGAAAACATGAAGCCACACCACCTCCATCCATTGTAGGAATGCCTAATTGTTCTTACTATCTAATTGGAGGTGATAATGGAAGTTTATTGATGCTGGTAAAAGGGGCAAAATATAGGTATTACATGAAGAATCAAAAGCGGTTCTGCGAGTGCGAAACTGTCAAATTTGATATCTATGAATTGAGGAAAAATGAGAAAACATGGTCAAGAATACACAGTTTGGGGAATTACATACTAGTAATTGGACTCAATTCTTCTGTTCAAATACTGCCAAGCAATATTTTGAATTGCAAAGGAAATCAAATCTACTTTACAGATAACAAGCGTGAAATGTACTTTGAAAACACTACTCCCTCTTCTGATATTGGCATCTTCGATTTGGAAGATGGGAGTTACCAAATATTTTTAACAGAGGTAAACTTTTTTTGTCATCCTATTTGGATATTACCCTAGCTTAAGGTCTTTTATTTTGTAATTTTTACTTTTTTATCTTGGACTTTCAAGTCTCTTATATTATATCTTTATTTTATTCTTCCTTTGATCAAGCTAAGGTACCTTATCACCTTTTCTGTTAGCATACTTATATATTTAATTATTTTAGTCAAATATTACTTATTTTCTTCACCTTGCGTTTTTTTGGAGGTTTGTATTATAAATCACAATACATTGTATATAAGTAGAAATTGTATAGTAAGTAGAAATTGTTTAGTAAAAACATGTGTTAAACTCATCCATTAAAAACTTTCACTTTATTTTTACCCAACCATATATATGTACGTTAGTAGCATTAAACCGTGCTGCGAATTTGAAGAATTACAAAGGAAGTGGAGATTGACAAATGGGCATGACTTTAATAAGAAAAAGTATAGAAAATTAATTTTTAGTTAGTTAATACTAATTAATTTTAGTGTTTAAATTTATAATTTAGAATTTAAAAATTGAAATTTAAAATAAACAAAATAATTTTTAAAAGGTTGATTGATGTTAGTAAAAAAAAAAGTTGGTTAATAATTTCTTAGTATTACTCTATTAATTAATAATAGTCTTTCCTCTAACTTTTTAACAACTTTTAGATAGTGCAGCTTTAAATGTAAACTGAGGACAATTAGATTAAAGAATAATTTTAATTAATATTAATATTATCAACTAATGCATGGTAGCTGGCACTCAAGAGCCAACACGGTGGGTGACACATGACATTAACGAAGATGAACATGTGGTAAAATATGAACAATTTTGGATGTAATGTTGAGGTATATTTTTCTTGGCCTAAGAAGATGTTTGATGTTGTCATGGCAAGGTGGCTTTAGAAATCATTGGTTAGGTTGATTGCTTGGAGGGGTGTCCATGGATTCGATGAAGGTCAGAATAATTTAGAAATTAATTTGGTGTGATTTTATGGGGTTTAAAGTTAGGTAAAAGTCTTAAAAATAGACTTAATAATTATTTTGGGTCGGATTCGGAACAAAACGAATTCATCTTTACCCGACCTATGTGCAATTCAAGGGAACTAAAAAAATATATGTTTTAACTTTTAAATTAATTTAAAATAAGCATCAAATTAAAATTTATGGACAAATTGTCAAATTTAAGTTCAAATATAGATATCAACTTTTCAGTAATAAATTTCTTTTTTATAAATAAGTGCATTATAAATAAGTTTTTTTTATAAATTATTGTTAAAATTTTAAAGACTCGGTTTTCATCCGATTTAAACTCGATATAGTTGTGACAAAAAAAATATTTAAGTTTCATTAGATCTATGATCGGGTTAAGATCTAAAAAAAATATACTCAGTATACATTTAGAGAACCAGATCTAAATTAAGACAAATCCGATTTTATCCACCTTATAAACACCCCTAATTGCTTGAAATACGATAATTCAATGTATTAATAATTATTATTAAAGATATCCAGACCTTGGTCATTATCAACTGGTAGTGTTCCATTCAACATGTAAATCTTCATGCTCCATAGAGAAGAGCAAGTTGCAAACTATTTGGGACAAAAGCTTATTAAACTTATTATTTTTACTGATGTTAGCTTCTCAGATGACTTATTTAAAATTAATTTCTTGTTATTTCTTTATTTTTGTTGAGCTCATGTATAATTTAATATCTATTTAACATTTAAATAAAGACTAAATTTAATATGTAATTAGATTTCTTCAAGCTATTTTTATTAAAAGATACAAATATTTTAAAAATTTTATTTTTTTATTCGGTGTAATCTATTATGAAATATTCTAAAGAGTAAATTTTTTAGTATTTTGTTTTTTGCTAAAAAAATAACTAGTAAAAATTTAATTACAAAATACTGACATATGCATTCATATTAGATCGAAACTAAATTTGTACCCACATAAAATACCCTCTGTACTCTACATGGCACTTTAATCCTCTAAAAACAGAATACTTTTGTCACACGGAAGGTGAATACAAGTTTTCGATTTAATATAGATGTATATGTCAGCATTTTTATCTTTTATAGGTACAAATGGTTATTTATTTCCATAAAAATTCAATCATAAATTTTTAAACTAGTAAAAGTGCTAGGATAATTAATTTTGTCTCTTCACTAATTATTTAAAATATGACCCTTTTTAATGTCAAAATTAAACAATAAATATGATCCTTTTTATTTTTCTCACGTCTTTCAATAAACCAAGAATAAATTTTTTTTTTCAACTAAGTTACAGAATCTAACAACAAACCGGGCTGCATGTTGAAAAGGTCATTAAGTCAACTTTTTGGATCCAATAAGCAATCACATACTTACTTGAATGGCTCAGCTCATGGCATTCTTCCTTGTACTCTTTTGACATTATACATAGAGAATAAGACAATTTATTTTCGTCCATGACCCGTACATGGTACCAATAAAATGGATGATATCCTTAAAAAATTTTCTATCTTATTTCCTATTAAAATATGTCAACATATCATTTAAGGCAAACATATATAAAGACAAACTTACTCATCAGTCATCACCCTAATATGACAAGAAAAATTAAATAGATATCTTACTTATTATAAATTGTTCAGTGTCCTTTCATATACACTCGTTTTCAAGGCTTATTAAAAAAGGATACCTTGTTGCAGTAAGTAAACTCTTTTTTTTTACTTATATTATATACAGTATATATATAAAATTAAGATAGTGGGACATGTATATGGATAAGATCAAAGATAAATTTTTATACGCACACATGACAGGAAAATTAAATACATAATTAGTACTAGTAAATTAAGGTTCATAACTTTAATTTACAAGGATTCAAGAAACAAAGGTTTGTAACTGCTTACAAATTACTAACTATGATAACGTTTCATAAAATATTTGATATATATGTGCCTTATTAAAAGGTTAAACTTTCACATGTACCAATCACTTTTTTGGTACAGCAATATAGCAAGTACGATCTAATTAGCAGTCAAATTTTTGTCATATAGTGATGAATAAAAAGTCTAAAATGTCTTTAGTTATATAATAAAATTATGGAAATGACAGACTGGCTTTGTGCTTCATGGTTGAAGCTAATAGAAAATTGAGGTCAGAATGTATGGCTCTAATGGCTGGAAGCTGATGGACCATTTATTTACCAACCCAAAAAATATATTAGATGAACTTGGATTACTAAATAATAAAGAACCTAGACCCGATAGTGATATTTATTTTGTTTGTAAAAATTTTAAACGTTGTGGTTTTCATGTAAAACAATCCCCCAAAAGTATTGTTTTTGTCCCCAATATTTGGAGTAAGTCCCAAAGTTGTCCCTAACATTTCAATCGTCCTATTTAAGTCCCTAACGTTTCAAAATTGACTTAATGTTGTCCTGCCGTTAGGGATCCATTAACAGAATTGACGGCGGAACAAAATTGAGACGATTTTGAAACGTTGGGGACTTAAATAGGACGAAAACGTTAGGGACAAAAACGATATACAAAAATAAATTTTAATTTAATTTTATCTTTCAATAATATTAATTTTTTACTGTATATAGTATTCAATTATTTTATAATTACATCTAAATAAATTACATTTAATCACATTACTTTCATTTTAAATCATTTTTTTTATAATTTTAAAGAATTTTGATACATTAAAGACAAAAGGTATAATTTATATTTTATTATATATATATATATATATTATTTTTTTTTCTGCAAGTTTATATACTAGTCATTCTACAAATATTTCATGATAACTAAAAATCTTTAAGAGTAAAATTATAAAAAAATTAATTTATTTAAAATAAAAGTAATATGATTAAGTATAATTTACTTAGATGTGATTAAAAAATAATTGAATACTATGTATAGTAAAAAATTGATATTATTAAAGGATAAAATTAAAATTTATTTCTATGTATTATTTTTGTCCCCAACGTTTTCGTCATATTTAAGTCCCTATCGTTTCAAAAATGTCTCAATTTTATCCCGCTGTCAATTCTGTTAACGGATCCCTAACGGCAGGACAACATTGAGTCAGTTTTAAAACGTTAGGAACTTAAATAGGACGATTGAAACGTTAGGGACAAAAACGATACTTTACTCTTAAAAATTTATTTTATATTACTTGACAAATAATTAGATTGTTATATTCAAAATTTATTAACTAATTACTTTTGTTAAAAATATTATTATATAATTGTTCATACCCTAGACCAATGTCCAGGCCCAGACCCAAACACCTTAAGAAGGCCCCATCAGTAAGGTTGGCCTTCCCCCGCAACTGACATCCGCATAGGAGGTCGGTTCCAACGCTAGGAAGTCGGTAAAGAGTGTTAACGGGCAGATAACACTCATTCAAATAAGTAACTGCCTCTAAAATCTTTCAACCCACTCCCCAAGTCAAATCTCAACCTCCCTAAGATAAAGGGACGGTTATCCTCCTTAAAAGGTAGAACTATCCCAACGGTAGCTATGGGTTTACCATTATAAGTACACTGACAATCCTCAGGTAATTAGAAGTCTCATACTCTTAAACTTGCTTAGACTCTTGCTGACTTAGGCATCGAAGTGTCTTTCCAGGTACCACCCCCCTTCCCTTGCACATACATAAGTCGGACGAGGACTCTTGACCGCGAGTCGGATCAAAAGCCTCCTCATTCACCCGATTGGGCCAACCTTGTGAGTCTAGCTCATCAATCTTCGGTTACCCAACGTAACAATAATATATTTTTTTATCAAAATATTTTAAAAAATAATTTATCTAAAATATTATATATAAGTATATAACACATAGAGATATTAACTTTTTTATTTTTTTTAAATTAAAAAAAGCATAATAAGTATTAAAATTATATACAAGTCAGACTATTGCAGAAATATAATCACATAAATGCAACGTGAATCACCCTAATCACATCTCTATGTAAATTAAATGAGTCAGACTAGATTTAGCTTTCTATATAAATCAAAACAGTCTGGTTCGATTTATACATATTTGCATGTTATCCTAGTAAATCTAATCAGGTTGTTTCGATTTATGCATGCGTGCATGCTATCCTAGTAAATCTAAACATAGTGATTAGATTTACACATGCATAAATCAAAACAGGGTGATTAGATTTATATAGAGAGCTAAATCTAGTCTAGGTCATTCGATTTATTTAGAGAAGTGATTGGGGAGATTCATATAACATTTTTTAATAACCATATTTTTTTATTCATTTGATAATTTAAATAATTATCAATAACTTTATACTATTCACGTACGGTTTCTACCTTCTTCGATTCTCTATATTTATAGTTGCACTAAATTTTCGTATCTTTTTTTTTGTTTTAGTTAAGTTTAAAATTTTAAACATTATTTTAGATTAGTAACATACACGAACAAAAAATTATTAATTTCTAAAAAAATCGATGTAATTTAAAATTGTTCATTTGAAATTAACACATTATTTTTATAAAAACCAACACATTTAAATTAGTATTCAAGCAAAAAAAAAAATAGTATTAAAAAAGAATAAAAAATTAAAAATTTTAATAAATTTTATTTGAACATATATAATTAAAAATTTAAATGTGTTGGTTTATATAAATATAATGAGTTGGTGGTTTTAAATGGACAATTTTAATTCACTAATTTTACGTAAATTCATATATTTTTCTAAAAATTAGTAATTTTTTATGTGTACACTAATAATTTAAAATTGATGTTTATCTCTATTGTAATTTGAAACCATTTATTTTGAATTGTTCACTACAAATAAACATGAAAAAGTTATTAATGGGATCAAATATTATTTTCTCCAAGAGAACCTTATTTAGTTTATTTAATGGGATAAAATATTATTTTGGTTCTCAATGTTTTGGCCAAATCCTAATTTGGTCCTTAACGTTTCAAACGTCATACTTCAATAAAAAAAAAATTTAAATCTCCTATTTCAATCCCAAAAAATATTTAAGCAGGTTTAATGTTGTCCTACCATTAAATTTGACACAAACAATTCGCATATTGAATAGCCAATAACATTCGATTTCAGTATATAAGTAATATCGATCCACCAACGGTCATTAATATAAAAAATTTTTCTTTTGATTTTGAAGCGTTCATAATTGATTATTAAGATTTAAAATTTTGTACCAAAAAAATGAGAAAAATGTTATAAAAAGATTTTGACTATATATTTTTTTTAATATATAGAAAAAGATATGACTTAATTAGTAATATTATTAACGTTAATAGTAAGACTATATTAAATCTGTTTAAAATTTTTTGAAATGAAAATAGTATTTAAAATGTTAAAGACTAAATGAAAATTTGTTCCAAATATAAAAAATAAAAAATACTACTTTATAAAGAAAAGAGAGTGTGGCACGTTTTTTTACTATACTATATTAATACTAATAGATGTATAAGACTTAGTTCCATTTGTTATCTGTGGGTCGGATTTCTCAGCCTAAATAATAAACCAAAAAAAATAAAAAAGACTGTAAATTTAACAATTATGGTTTCAGAGTTTGTAATCTCATAAAATAATGCTAGCCAAAAATCATACAAAAATAATGCACTTAAAAATTATTCATTATCCTTAAATTAATATAAGAAAAATCATGTACCAAAAAGGTCTATTAACCGTTCAATAAAGAAATTAGCAATCAAAACAAAAGGTCATGACAAAAAAAAAAATCGAAAACATAAGGTAAGCCATCCAAAAAACCAACGACTAAGCCACCAAGCCACGCCACCAACAAGAGAAGCTTGTGTCAAGAGGCAGCATGATGTAATTTCCATAAATCACACCTCACAATACTTTCCATTATAAACACATGTTACATAGAAAATCACAACCCTTTGTTTAATTAATTATTAAATTCAATGGACACTTTACATGGACCATGAGAGTTCCAAAAAAGTGCTCTGGACCATTTGAAAACTTTCCAAAAGGTTAATACTTTTACTTTGTTAGTAGTATAACAAAATAATATTCTGTAATGTATAGATAGAATTAATGAAAAATAAAATTTAATTTTTTAATATTTTTATTCTCTTCATTTTTTAACATATTTAGAATAAAAATTAAATTTTATTTTTTATTATAAAAATTATAATATTATAATAAAATTATTTATTAAAAAATTAAATTAAAATACGTATATAAGAAATTATATGTCTAAAAATAACTAGTAAGTAATTTCGTTAAGAATTTGATAAAGATAATTTTGCCAGCTAAATAGTCCTATTAGTACTCAATAATTTTAGTAGAATAATGACTTAAATATAAATATAAGTATATATACTTTTGTTTCTTATTTTTTTTCATAACTATATTATATTATTTCTATTGTTTATAGACTATAACATTATTTTTTAAAAGCTAAGGAGCTGTAGTGACATAGTCTTTTCACCCTTACCTAAAAGTTTCAGATTCGAGTTTCATTCCTAATTTAAAAAAAAAAATTATCTTTTAAATATATATATATTAAATTAAAATAAAAAAATTGATTAGCAAAATAAATAAAAAAGTGTGAGTGTGTGACACTGATGATAATAAAATTTGTGTGGCAAAGACATTTTGGCACGTGCTGGTACCCCAGAGACATAACTGAGTTATGTACCTTTCCATGAAACATCACCTCTTTGTGTTTTTTTTTTTTCATTTTCGGTATTTTCCTCTTAATAACAAACCATTTAATTAATAAACTTAAACATCACGAGTAATTAGGGGTGCCAAAAATTTTTAGAAGGTGGGATCCCCGCAGGAATTGCCCTGAATGGGACCCAATGGTAGAGAATTTTCTTTGTGGGGATGGAGATGGGGAGCGAAATTCTCTCGAGATAGGCGCGAGGACCCGAGCGGGGATTCCCGCCCCATCCCCGATAATTCTCCGAATCTTTTAACTTACTTAATAACCCTTATTTTATTTCTAATATAGGGGTTTTTTTAGTAATTTCACTCATTGAAAACCCTAATTCTATTATTCAAGATTTTATTTTATGGACTATGATTTGCTATGTTATATTTTTGGACTTATAATCTTGGATAAGATATGTTTGTGTGTTTGTAATAATATTTTGTAATTTATTTTTTTATTTTTTTATATTTTTTATTATAATTTTCATATAAATGTTAAACATAGGAAGATGGAGAATGGGGTCCCACAGAGAATGCGAGGAACGCGAAGAACGGAGATGGTGACAATTATTCTCCCATGGCAGAAAATGAGACGGGGACAGGGATTAATTCTGGGGGCGGAGACGGGGAGCAGGGAGGCATCCCCCTCCACGCCCCGCCCCGTCCCGCCCCATTGACATGCCTACGAGTAATCCATTTTTGGGTTACACCTAAAAAAAAGTTGATCATACAAAATTATTCATAATATACATCTCTTCTTTTCTAATTCGCTCTCACTTCCTATTAATTCACTAGTTTCATTAGTCACCAAAAAAAAAAATTCACTAATTTCATTTAAATCATATTGTATGACCAACAATTTTGTAACCAACATTAAAAAATGGATGGAAAAGGAAAACAGAAAACCAACTACGTTACCTTTAATTTCCTCTTTTTATGAAAGAAAGAGAATTAAAATGAGGATGTTAATTATCCAGATATTGACTAAAATATTATAGGCCACCTAAAATAATATTTTCTAAGGATTAATATTTAAAATCATCTCTGAAAAATTAATCATGTGTTGATTTAGTCATTAAAAAATCAAATGCACCTCAAATTAATTTCTAAAAAGTATAATTGTAAATCAAATTAATCTTCCATCAAAATAATCAATTATTTGATTCACTGTTTTATATATATATATATATTTCAATAAATTTATTACTTAATACCGAATGAAATTTTAAAAGTGATATTTATTGTGACCGAATGAAATAAATTGATACAGTATGAATTCTACAATTTATTTTCGTAAAACACTTGATAGATTCACTTGCGATGACCCATGCAAGGTCCCTACAAGTACGAAAAATAAGTACGAAAAATTTGAATTGTGGGCCAAACACGCTAACAAATGACAACCATTGTATCAATATGTCCAACGTATGGATCGCTAACTTAGTAGCAATATGCTTGCAAAAATATGACGATGATATCACTAGATTTATAAAAATCCTATTGCACATGGATGCGAATATTATTATCATTTCTATTATTCACAATTAATATATAACTAAAATTATTAATTATTTAAAAGTATTAAAATACACTTATTTACTTGCTATATTAAATTAACAAAAAGTAAATTGTATAAGTTGAATTTTTTCTATATTAATTCTATTTCGTATTGAAATAGTACCAATATATAATTCATAATATTACACTAATTTAGTGTTCTCATTTTCTTCTAACTAATTTCTTACGAAAAAAATTTTCTACCCAAATTGAACTATAATTTTTTTCGTTAGAGACAATTCTAGAAGAAGCCAAAGAGGAGGTTAAGAAAGAGGCTAAAGAGAAGACGACCATTTTATCTCATCTCTGTATGGGTGTAGGACGAAAACTTGCTCCTGGGTAAATGGCAACAGACAATGCCAAGATGGTTGCAAGTGTAAGCTCAATGACTATCAGAATCACCGGAAGGTACCGGAGCCCCAGAAACTCTTTACTTCTATCTAAATTTTGAGTGTACTCAACACCATTTACTAATACTTTGTTGCCGACAAGGTCTGCACATAATTTTGGGCTTTTAAGTGAGGAGGGTCACAATAATAACTAAGGTAAAAACAAAGATCATTCTCCGTTACGGGTACATCTATTTTTCACACAAAAACTTTTGTGTGGAAAAGGAACGTGCAACTTCCAAGAAAATGATCTTTAGCATCGACAAACGATGTCAATGCACTCAAAATTTAGACAAAAATAAGAGCCTTCGGAATATCGGCGCTTTCGGGTGATTCTGGCAGCCATCACGCTTGCACTTGCAAGCATTTTGACATTGTGTGCCGTCATTTTTGTAGGAATAAGTTTTCGTTTTACAAAATAGTTAGTCTCTTTTTTAACCTCTTTTTTGGCCTCTTCTTTGGCTTTTTTCAGAAGGAAATCGCTTAGATAAAGATGTTTAAAATGTCTTTTTTTAATGTTTTTAAGTAATTAAAATTTAATACATATAATTAATTAAACTATGTTATTTTTATCAAAATTAGATCAAATAAATTGATTTGGCCAAAAAATTAATAAATTATATTTTGAATTAGTCTAAATTAATATTTTTTTATAAAAAATCATTACAATATTTTTATTATAAAAAATGACTAAATATTCTTTTTTATATATATATATATATATATATATTTTAAAAACCCTAAATTCTAACCATTTTTTTGTCATTATAGAGTTAGAATTTAAGATTTTTAAAATTAAAAAATATATGTAATAAAAATATTTTAGTTATTTTTTATAATAAAGTTATTGTAGTTATTTTCTATAAAAAAATATTAATTTAAATTGGTTCAAAATTTGGTTTATCAATTTTTTTATTAAATCAATTTCTTTAATTTAATTTTGACAAAAATAATATACTTTAATCAATTATATATATTAAATTTTAGTTAATAACAAACATCTTTAAAAAAAAAGACGTTTTAAACATCTTTATCAAAATATCTTCCTTTTCAGAATTGCCTCCAACTGAAAAAAAAAGTTGTTCTTCAACTTAATAAAAATTATATGGTGAATGCTACACAACTCCCTCTAAAATAACATGTAAGTTACCCTTCATTATGTGTCACATTGTAATTGGTTCTTATCTTAACCATAGTTAGGGCGCCAACGTCATCGCCATCTACTGCCCTCCCACACAACCTCTCTTCCCAGTATAGCCAGCGCCTCTTTTTGCCATGAATCACTTCTTACCCACATAATTAATGGTTAATTTGGTTATTAAGTTTTTTTATTAAAAAAACATATCTTTATTTAATTACGTGATGGAACATATATTTATATGTAAAATATAATATAATAAAATAAATCTATTCAAAGTATTTAAAAGTATAATTAAAATCATGAACATACAAATATAATAATAAAATTTGTACTCCAAACAAATAAACATATTTTTTTATCATACATATATTATTTAAAAAATAAATATATTATTAAAATTAATAACAGAAATTTAAAATGATAAAATTCAACTTTTTTACCGTATTTTTATAGTATTTTTATTTTTTTAATTTTTAATTTATTAGTACTTTATTATTTAATTAATAATTAAACAAATTATTTTTATGAAAATTTACTTTTTGTATTATATTAGAGAAGAGACCAATATAACAGTTTAAAAAATAAATTATATAAATATTTAAAAGATAAATATTTTTTTGATACTTAAAAAACATTTTGATACTTATTTAAAAGATAAATATGAAATACATACCTAAGTAATATTTAGTTTGGTTATTAAATTTTTTTATTAAAATAAATCTTTATTTAATTACACGATAGAACATATATTCATATGTAAAATATAATATAATAACTCTATTTAGAGTACTTAAAAGTATAACTAAAATCAGAAAAAAATATATTTTTTATCGTACATAAATTATTTAAAAAAAAAAATAAATTGTTAAAATTAATAACACAAGTTTAAAATGATAAAATCTAACTTTCTTACAAGTATTTTTTATAGTATTTTTATTCTTTTAATTTTTAATTTATTCGTACTTTATTATTTAATTATATTTTACATATAAATATATGTTCCATCACGTAGTTAAATAAAGATATATTTTTTAATAAAAAATTTAATAACCAAATTAACCATTAATTATGTGGGTAAGAAGTGATCCATGGCAAAAAGAGGCGCTGGCTATACTGGGAAGAGAGGTTGTGTGGGAGGACAGTAGATGGCGATGACGTTGGCGCCCCACCTATGGTTAAGATAAGGACCAATTACAATGTGACACGTAATGAAGGGTAACTTACATATTATTTTAGAGGGGTTAGGTAGCATTCACCAAATTATATATAGACAATGTTTCGATGCAGACTGAAAATTCAGTTTCTACAATTCACTCTTTATTTTTAATTTGATATAATAAGTAAATAAATGCATCTTAATACTTTTAAATGACTAATAATTTTAGTTATATTTTAGACTTTTAATAGTGAATAATAGAGACGATAATAATATACGCACCCATGTGCAATGAGACTTAGACTCAACAAAGGAATGAAACCCATTTTCAGAGACCGGCTGCTGCTCGAGCCGTTCACTCTCAGCCTTGGCCGGCTTGCAACGGTTAATGAGCAAATTCGGCACCAGCTCCTTCTCCAGAGCAGACAAGTACACTGAGCCGGCAGCTTCAGCAGCCGAGGCAGGCGAATAGACGGAGCTCCACCTCCTGTCATCGTCCTCCGCCTGCTGCTGGTGCTGCTGAGGATAATACTCGAACTCAGTGGGCTCACCGTCGACGGAAACACTCTCAATCCCCAAATTCTCAGCGTGCAGGCGAACGATCCCGATCTCCGGCACGGCAATCTCCAATTCAGCATACCTGCAGCTCAAAAAGCCACAACAAAATCAAAAGCTAAAAAAGAAAGAAAGAGAACCCCTCGCTCGAATCTAATCAAATCTAAGTTGGAGGGAACCACGAGAACAAGAAAACCTAATCAAGAACCGCAAGCAGAGAACATTTGTAGTTTAGAGGAGAAACGGCAGGAGAAAGGGAAGTGAACTGACCTGTAGAGGAGGCGTTTGTGGAGGTTGATGGAGAGTCAGAGCTTCTAGTGGTGAACTAGGGCGCCAGAATTCTCGGGTTTAGGGTCCTCGTTCTTTGGCTTACGAGGCTTCGCCATGACACAGAGACAGAGAAAGTAGAAGAGAATCGATCTTCTTCCTTTGTGTATTCTTAACACTGTGCTGTGGTGTGTGGTTCGAGTTTTGTAAACAGCCAGTGCTATCAACTTAGCATTCTGCACATATTGATATGGTTGATGTGATTTGCTGATGTGTTTGTCCCACACTTTAAATGATCCTGTACATATTGATATGGTTGTTGTGATTTGCTGGTGTGTTTGGCCCACAATTTAAATTCTCCGTAGTTATAGGGACCTTGCATGATGGGTCAAGGCAAGTGAAGCTATCGAGTGTTTCACGAAAATAAATTGTAGAATACAACATACTATATCAACAAAAAATGCTATTTCTCCTCTAAATTTCAGTCTTTCATCAGTTTTTAAATTTAACAATATATTATTTTAATTTTTTATACCCACTCTTATACGGTTAATAACTTAATATAGAATAAAAATTACTTATTTTTTATTTTTTTCTCTCTTCTAAAAATTGAATAAAGGACATCTCTTAAAAAATACCTAATTGCTGATAGATAAAATATAGAACATTATTAATCAAGTAGTCGAGATAAAATAATAAGTTAACAGTTTATAAGCATAATACATAACAATATTTATGTAAAAAAATTAATAAAACTAATGTGATGAAAATTCGATCTAAATAGTAAATATACACAAAAATATTGATTGTAAAAAAACTCTTGATGGAACCAAAAATACCTTATTTCTTAAATAAAACAATTATATTCACATAAAATAAATCAATAATGTTTTTTGTTAGAAAAAAATATAATAACCTGTTCCAGTATAAATTAAGCACTTAGATATTCAAACGGATAAAAAATAAGTATAACAACAATGATTGAAATGCTGAGATTTATACTACCATTAGAGTGCGTGTGGTTAGAGGAATTATAAATAATTCCTAGAAATTTTAAGATGGGAATATCATATTCCCATGTTTGGTTCAAAGTTTGAAAAACTATTCCTAAGCAAGTTTGATTCCAGGATCATTTTAATTCTCACATTTCCCTTGGGTATCTTTAATTCCCATGAGAATGAAATCTTTATAACAATGTAATACTTGAACCACACACACCCTTAGTGTAAAGTAAGACAGAACACCCTAAACCATAAAGAAAGAAAATAAACGAAAGAGGAAAACATAATTCACCTAAATAAAGAGAAAAACTAATTTTTTATTTTATTTTGGTATGGTATAATTTTTTGTACTAATTAAATATTCTCCTTATCTTTCATGAGTATTATCCAAGTCTGATCAAATAAAATCTTGTTTCTATTGTAATACTTTCTTTTATTCAAAGTCGAAATTTCAAAACAACTTCGGCATAATTTAGATAATTACAAATTTTATTATAATGGAATTACATCATATAATTAGCAAAAATATAAATGTAAAAAACACTCGTTAATAAAACAAAAAATTTTTATTAAAAAATTATAAAAGAACTATATAATAATAAAAAAAAACTTAAAATTAATAAACAATGTCTCAATAAATTTTGCATCAATATATAAAATCTATGCAGTTCTATAAATTGAATAATAGAAACAATTTTTAAAAACCGTCTCTATTTTTTGGTGCAATTTTGGTGCAATATGTGTACGTGATACCAATAACTTTTAGAAGCACACCCTATATTTATAAAACAAATCACACGTAAATCATAATTTAATAAATACACCCTCCTAAGACTAACCTAAGTTGATTGTAATAGAATATATATTTATATTTGTTAAAGAAAGAAAAGTCGGTTTTAATTATTTGATTATATTTTCTGTGAGGATGACCCACACATGATTCAGCCATTCAGGTGATGAAATTGGAAATGAAAGCATGTTAAAATTATCATGTTTTGAGGAGCTGATTCTAATCCAGATAGATCACGTTCACACTTAGCTTAATTATTAAAAAAAAGGACAAATAGTTTTATTACTTTTTGTTTTGCAGACAATTTTTTTTTTTACTTTTGAAAAATATTTTTAAATTCTGATCTTTATAAAATTTAGATGGATCAGTCCCTCCGTCCAAATGCCTCCATAAGACTAATGAAAAATGCTTGTTACGCGTATGCATGGGTCATGCGTACATGTCGATGGAAAATTTTCCTCTCACGCGTATGCGTCGCCATGAATTCAACAATTTCCTTGTTTTTTCATCAATTTTTTACTTTGCATACTTTTTTTTTTCCATTTCTTTCAAGTCATTCTTGCATTTAAAACTTTAAATCACTCAAACAAACACATCAAGACATCGAATGGGAGAAAAGTAAATTAAATTTAGCAATTTAGGGTGTCTTTGGCTTAGCTTTTGAAGCATCTAACGTAGGTTTAGTTTTTTTTAAAGTTTCACTTTTTAGTTTGGCTATTTTTTCTTTTTCTGAACGTAAACGTGATAGCTTTTGCATTTACATTTTCACGTTAGATTGAAATTTATTTTCTATATCCCAATTTTGTACTTCATTGTTCATATGATTAACTTTGTTACTTTTTTATAATATTTTTTCTTTAGTACTCTCTCATGGATATTATTATTCTTTATTCTTATTTTTTGTTTATATACATTTTTTACCTATTATTTTTTTTATAGAATAATAATAGTAAAATTATAGCGTACTAAAAAAGAATACTAAAAATACTAAAAATATCTATATAAAAATATCATAAAAAACTTTTAGATTTATTTCTATCATTGTCAAGATATATATTTAATTTTTATTATTTTTAGTACTCTCTTTTATAATTGTAATTCTCGTGTATTATATTTTGAGAGCAGTTAACTTTCTTTAATCATGTAGAGGCTGTATCAATCTTACTTTTCTCTCATTCGATGCTTGATATGTTTGTTTGAGTGATTTAAAATTTTGAAGGCAAGAATAACTTGAAAAAATGGAAAAAAAGCATGCAAAGTGGAGAATTGATGAAGAAATAAGGATTTGTTGAATTTATGGCGACGCATACGCGTGAGAGGGAAGTTTTCCAAGCGACGCGTACGCGCGTGATCCACGCATACGCGTGACAAGCATTTTCTATTGGGTCTAACGGAGGCATTTAGATGGAGGGACTAATTCGTCCAAATTTTATGAAGGTCAGAAACTTAAAAATATTTTTCAATAGTCAGAACGAAAATGTTCACAAAACAAAAAGTGACAGACCTATTTATCCTTTTTTTCTAATTCTTATTTACTTTTCACCTAACTTTCATTACATTTCGATCTTTTATATATACAAAAGATCAGATTATCTATCCTTGAACGAAAATTAAAGAATACCCAATACGACAAGTCCATAAATATCAAGTGAAATTCTAGCTGCACTTCCCACCGCTTCATGCATTTAGTTTTTTGATCTCTCTGTTCCTAAAACAATAAATTTGTCTCTACATAATTAGAGTAATATTTTAAATTAGTTTTTTCAAAAATTTTAATCACATATTTTAATTAGTATTATTTTTTAAACTTTAATTTTAAACATAAATCAATTTTTTATCAAATTATTCGTTTATATAAAGAAGTTGATATAAATTTTTTTTAAGATTACTGTGCTTTTATTAAATATTAATAGGGATTAATTTATCTAATAAAATAAAATATTTAAGATTAAGTTAATATTTAAAATTTGTTAAGAATTAAAGTGTTTAACTTAATAATGTTACCTAAATAATTCTCTTTAATAATTATACAAACCATTTAATTAATAAACTTAAAACATCACGATTAACCCATTTAACAAATTAGAGTAATGCATCTCGTGTATAATTTTCTTTTCTGTTTGTGGGTGCATGCTAACTGTGCTAAGATAGTTATCTTATTTCCTATTAAAATATCTCAACATATCATTTAAGGCAAACATTTATGGAGACAAACTTACTCATCACTCTAATGACAAAAAAAAATTAAATAAGATATTTTACTTATTATAAATTGTTCAGTGTCCATTTGATATATATACGCGTTTTCAACGCTTAATGCCAAAAATTTTTTTAGATTAGGAGAAAATACATGATCCTTTAATCCTTTCTCTGTCAATGTGCATACCAAGAAATATGAAGTGTGTATTTATTTTTTTAATTTATATGTACTTTTTAGTTTTTGAATATATAAAACAGTTTTAGCCGTGTAAACGGATTCTAAACGATTTCATATGTGTCTACTAGAAGTGTTCGCGGTACAATTTGATTTAATTTTTTAAAAAATAGTCATCCAATTCAATCATTTAATTAAACTGTGGTTCGATTTGATTCGGTTTTTTAATCAAAACTATCTTAACCAAACCAAATTTATTGAAATCGGTTTGGTTTGGTTCGATTTGTTCGGTTTTTTCAATCAATTAAAAAAAATTGTCATATTATTTCCAAGAGTCAAAGAACACAAATATGCAATAATTAACAAAAGTCTTCATCCAATGAAATTCAACGACAAGAATTTAAAATTCGGCAATTAAAGAAGTTTAAAAGTTCAATAGTCAACACAATAAAAATAAATTTCCAACACCATTGAGACCCTCTTCCTCGCCAGTATTAAATAAAGAATATAACACCTTTCTTCAGTCCATGAGCCTGAGAAATTCCACGAGCAAGTTCCAGTATCAACATGACACCTATACATGAACTACAATCTCCAGCCCCTTCCCTGTAAAAAGTAAAAACAATGCTATATATTTAGTGACAAATGATAAGATTCAAAAAAACATTAAATATCTCATGCCATATACCCAAAGCCGACCCTTCACAGGTTTTTGTAGAATTTCAGAAACAAAGCACCAAGTAAAACAATAAATGACAGTTGAATAATATTCCAATAAAGTGATCTTCCTATAAAAGTACTAGTATTTCATCATTAATCTTCCAATTGTGCTACTCCTGTACATTGGTTTCAAATCATTATGATAGCAGGAAGTGATATCTTAATGTTTCACCGTTATAGATCAAAGAATTATATATTCCGCCGTTTAAAGTGACTAATGTGTTAACAATTCAGCAAAACACAAACGCATATAAGAAAATGAATTCCTTATTTATTAAAAGACCATATATATATATATACACACACCTAGGCACAACTGGGTAATTTGTGGCACCAAATGAATTTCTTATGGCAACTACATCGGCACACAAATCTTAAATCCAACATTTAATTATATATAAAATGCAGTTAAATATACCTTCTCTAACAATCAGAACTTAGAATCCTAACAATCAGAAATAATACACATTTAGAAGCTAAAACCCCCAAAATACAACAAACTACATAAACAAATAAAACAATCAACAACAATCAGCAATTTCAAAAATACACTGAACATAGAACAGAGATTATTCAAACAAAATAAAATTATTAACAATTTCAAAAAATCAACACAAATAAATGAACAATCAACAACAGATACATAATACATAGAACAGAAATTATTCAAATTAATACCTGACTTGGAGGCTCCATGTCTGGTGTTCGGCGCTGGGAGGGGCTGGTTCAGCGCTGCTGGGAGGGGATGGTCCGGCGCTGGTTCGGCGGAGCTGGGAGGCGCTGCTGGGAGGGGTTGGGGTAATGGGGTTTCTTTGAGACTTTGGCTGCGCTAGGTTATCTGATGGGGTTGGCGTAATGGCCTAATGGGATTGGGTTATCTAATGCTTTTTTAGGGTTTTTAGTTGAGTGGTTTGGTTAGATTCGGTCAGGATTTTCAAGGGCAGAACCGAAAATCGAACCGAACCACAAAAAACAGTAAAATATGATTTTTTCGGTTTTCAGTTCGGTTGGTCGGTTTTGTTCGATCCGGATCGATTTCAAACACCTCACTGTCCACAATTAAAATCACACATGTCGTGGAAGATGCGGTTCTAACATCTAAAGGGATAGGTTGTTGCAGTAAATAAACTTTTTTTTTTGACTCAGATATATCTTGCTTTCTACATTAAATTAACAAAGAGTGAATTGTATAAACTGAATTTTTTCTGTATTAATAGGGTTTTCCGGCTTAGGATTCGGTGGTCCCAGAATCTTTGGACCACTTAATGGTCCCATTAGAAAACATGTTTTTAGAGTTTTTTTAACAATTGCTACATAGTCCTTGAACTAATTTTAATTACAAATTAACCCCATATATTTTATTTAATTATAGAAACTGTTTTTTATTTTATAAATTATTATTTTATCAATTATCTATTATATTTATTAACAATCAAATATAAAAACAACCAATTATATCCTCCATTGATCCTAATAAAGCTTTTGGCCATTCCAATCGATTAAAATATTAAATTTGATCTCGTGACGTTTGTCCATGGCTTCCAAATCGTGTTTCCTTGAAATTCAATCGATTGGATTACAGTGTATCACAAAACAATCGATTGAAAATTGTAAGGTAGAATGGTTTTCGCTTAAACCAATCGATTGTTTATACTTTCCAATCGAATGAATGCCTCAAAACAATCGATTGAATTCACGAAAACAACATGGATTTGCCAAATACAATCGATTGGAAAGTGATGACATTGAAGTTTTAGCCAAATTCAATCGATTGGTAATGTAATCCAATCGATTGGAAGGTAATGAAGTTGAATTTTTTGCCAACTTCAATCGATTGGTAATGCTACCCAATCGATTGAAATGTGATGACTTTGAATTTTTTGCCAAATTCAATCGATTGGTAATGCAATCCAATCGATTGAAAAGTGATGATATTGAACTTTTTGCCAAATTCAATCGATTGAAATTTGAAATGTGCTATGTATTAAAGCAAATAACTCTGCGTATTCACACACACTCTCTCCCCCTTTTAAACGTTCGAACGCCATTTCTGCACCTCTCTCCTCTCTCTAAAATCCAAAAAGCTTTTGTCTTCTTCTTCTCCATTCTCACCCACATCCACTCCAAACTACATACATAATTTCAACCCTCATCAAAATCCCTACAAAACCCATAAAACCAGTATCCCCATAATGGCCAGAACTAAGAACGCCAAAAGAGCCAGGGTTAAGGGAGAAAGCTCTGCCCCCGCCAGACTAATTGCTTCATTCCATTACATGGCAAGGTGGCTGCCGTCTCGCAGGGCATTGAACAACTATGTGGAGAAGTTCGAGTCCAGGGCAATTTCATTCAGGATAGACATTATAATTTGGTGAGGAATGCATTGCAAACACAGCACTTAATTGATTTTGTACAAACTAGGGATGATTATTACCCACACTTGATTAGGGATGTTTATAGTACTTTAAATTATGTTGTTCCTGAACCTGATGAAAAGCGTGAGGAGGTAATGCCGCTGATTGAGTTTGAATTAGGGAAACAGCATTATAGAGTTACTTTGCAAGAACTAGCTGAACAATGGAGTCTAGTTTATCATGGGGCAAAATTTACTGGAGGTATTGCGGCAGATGAGGAATGGGGTGAATACAACAGATTAGTTGGTTTGCAGAGTTTACAATATGAGAATCCACACATGGATGCTAGAGGTAATATAAGTTGCAGTGGGTTGGGCAATGAGCAGTGTATATCGATGTATTTGTTTTCATACATGTTGATTCCAAGAAAACATAATCATGGAATCTTGTTTAATGAAGATATTCTAGTGCTTTGGGCTATGGTGACTGGAAAGGAGATAAACTGGCCTTATTTTATGGTTCATCATATGCTTGAAATGAAGAAAGGAAAATCAAGTGTTGGTTTAGGATATGCTTGCTATTGGACCAAGATTTTCAAATGGCTTGGAATTGACTTGACTGAAGAGAAAAGTGTCGTCTTGACTAATGTAGCCAAGATTGATAACAGCACTCTAAGACAGATGGGAAGAGATCCGGATGCCCAAGAACCTCAGGCCTAAGGACAACCACAAGACCAGGTGCAAGCACAACCACAGACACCCCACCACCCCCTCCTTCGCCAACAATGCAAGATTTGATGGATGAATTGCGAAGCATGAGAGTATATATAGAGGAGCAATTTGCTGATATGAGGCAGCGTCAAGACAGGCAAACGAAAGCTATCAATCGTCAAGGAGAAGCAATTGATATTCTATACACTAATCTGGGCATCACAAACCCAAGGGGCATCATCCCAAGGCCTGGACCATAAAGAAATTGTTATCTAGAACTCCACATCATCCTATGATCTCCATTGATGCTTGGATGGGAGTTAATATTTTTGAGTTAAAAAAAATGTAGGACAAAATCTAGGTGTTATCTTCACTGTATCATGAAATGTGTCATTTCACTTTTGAGAGTCCCAGGTATTATTGTTCATTGTGTCATTTCACTTTTGAGAGTCCTAAGTATGTTTGATGCTGCTACTATTGCAACAGAAGCATAAGTTATTGATCAGCTTATTTTTTAAATCACCGTTGCAAAATTAGAGAATAAGCTGATCAATAACTTATGCTTCTGTTGCAATAGTAGCAGCATCAAACATACCTAGGACTCTCAAAAGTGAAATGACACAATGAACAATAATACCTGGGACTCTCAAAAGTGAAATGACACATTTCATGATACAGTGAAGATAACATCTAGATTTTGTCCTACATTTTTTTTAACTCAAAAATATTAACTCCCATCCAAGCATCAATGGAGATCATAGGATGATGTGGAGTTCTAGATAACAATTTCTTCATGGTCCAGGCCTTGGTATGATGCCCCTTGGGTTTGTGATGCCCAGATTAGTGTATAGAATATCAATTGCTTCTCCTTGACGATTGATAGCTTCTGTTTGCCTGTCTTGACGCTGCCTCATATCAGCAAATTGCTCCTCCATATATACTCTCATGCTTCGCAATTCATCCATCAAATCTTGCATTGTTGGCGAAGGAGGTGGTGGTGGTGGGGGTGTCTGTGGTTGTGCTTGCACCTGGTCTTGTGGTTGTCCTTAGGCCTGAGGTTCTTGGGCATCCGGATCTCTTCCCATCTGTCTTAGAGTGCTGTCATCAATCTTGGCTACATTAGTCAAGACGACATTTTTCTCTTCAGTCAAGTCAATTCCAAGCCATTTGAAAATCTTGGTCCAATGGCAAGCATATCCTAAACCAACACTTGATTTTCCTTTCTTCATTTCAAGCATATGATGAACCATAAAATAAGGCCAGTTTATCTCCTTTCCAGTCACCATAGCCCAAAGCACTAGAATATCTTCATTAAACAAGATTCCATGATTATATTTTCTTGGAATCAACATGTATGAAAACAAATACATCGATATACACTGCTCATTGCCCAACCCACTGCAACTTATATTACTTCTAGCATCCATGTGTGGATTCTCATATTGTAAACTCTGCAAACCAACTAATCTGTTGTATTCACCCCATTCCTCATCTGCCGCAATACCTCCAGTAAATTTTGTCCCATGATAAACTAGACTCCATTGTTCAGCTAGTTCTTGCAAAGTAACTCTATAATGCTGTTTCCCTAAATCAAACTCAATCAGCGGCATTACCTCCTCACGCTTTTCATCAGGTTCAGGAACAACATAATTTAAAGTACTATAAACATCCCTAATCAAGTGTGGGTAATAATCATCCCTAGTTTGTACAAAATCAATTAAGTGCTGTGTTTGCAATGCATTCCTCACCAAATTATAATGTCTATCCCGAATGAAATTGCCCTAAACTCGAACTTCTCCACATAGTTGTTCAATGCCCTGCGAGACGGCAGCCACCTTGCCATGTAATGGAATGAAGCAATTAGTCTGGCGGGGGCAGAGCTTTCTCCCTCAACCCTGGCTCTTTTGGCGTTCTTAGTTCTGGCCATTATGGGATACTAGTTTTGTGGGTTTTGTAGGGATTTTGATGAGGGTTGGAATTATGTATGTAGTTTGGAGTGGATGTGGGTGAGAATGGAGAAGAAGAAGACAGAAGCTTTCTGGAGTTTAGAGAGAAGAGAGAGGTGCAGAAATGGCGTTCGAACGTTTAAAAGGGGGAGAGAGTGGGTGTGAATCGATTGGATTACATTACCAATCGATTGAATTTGGCAAAAAGTTCAAAGTCATCACTTTTCAATCGATTGGGTAGCATTACCATTCGATTGAAGTTGGCAAAAAATTCAACTTCATCACCTTCCAATCGATTGGATTACATTACCAATCGATTGAATTTGGCTAAAACTTCAATGTCATCACTTTCCAATCGATTGTATTTGGCAAATCCATGTTGTTTTCGTGAATTCAATCGATTGAGTAACAAAAACAATCGATTGTTTTGAGGCATTCATTCGATTGGAAAATATAAACAATCGATTGGTTTAAGCGAAAACCATTCTACCTTACAACTTTCAATCGATTGTTTTGTGATACACTGTAATCCAATCGATTGAGTTATCATTCAATCGATTGTTTTGATAAACCAATCGATTGAATTTCAAGGAAACACGATTTGGAAGCCATGGACGAACGTCACGAGATCAAATTTAATATTTTAATCGATTGGAATGGCCAAAAGCTTTATTAGGATCAATGGAGGATATAATTGGTTGTTGTTTTTGTATTTGATTGTTAATAAATATAATAGATAATTGATAAAATAATAATTTATAAAATAAAAAACAGTTTCTATAATTAAATAAAATATATGGGGTTAATTTGTAAATAAAATTAGTTCAATGACTATGTAGCAATTGTTAAAAAAACTATAAAAACATGTTTTCTAATGGGACCATTAAGTGGTCCAAAGATTTTGGGACCACCGAATCCTGAGTCGGGTTTTCCATTCCGTACTGAAACAGTGCCAATATATAGTTCACAACATCAAACGAATTCAGTATCCTCATTTTCTTCTGACTAGTTTTCTTAAAAAAAATGTTTACTGCACAAGTAGAATTAGATCTTTTCTGGGGGTAAGGCACAAGACCTGCTCGTGCAAATATGCTGGCACAATGCCAGGATGCTTGCAGGTGCAAGAGAAGTCAGAATGCGCCGCCTGCATGCCGAAGACTTTTTTGCTTCGGTATAAATTCTGAGTGCGCTGACACAGTTTGTCGTTGCCAATATTGTTTGCACACTCTCTTGTACTTGTGATAACTATATTTGCACTAACAACTGTGCCTTTGATCTCTTACCAAAATGAGATTCTTGAGACGGTATAATTTTACTGTTTACTATATTATCTTTAGAAGTGAATGCCAAATTTGATTTTAATATATATACTTAAATGTATCTAAATTTTTAATAGTAAAATTTTTTGACAATATTATTGAACAAATAAAATAAAAGAATAAATAATTATTTGTTTAATTAATATATCAAGTTTAATACTCAATACATAAAATAAAAGAATGAATAATTATTTTTAACAACAGAAAAAATTTTAGTCTTACTAACATCATTCGACTGCCATAAATCTTAGTGGTGTGGTAAGAGATATAATTAAAACTGTAATATTATTTATTTGTTTATAGGTTAAGTAATTTGTTAAACTAAAATTTCCTGTTAATTTATTTGTATGTTTTAGTGTTGATATCTAGGTGGATGACTCAACCCTCCAGAAATGACTACCGTGTTCGGAAGTTTGTTTCAAGAATGCATAATTAAGTTATAGTTATGTACTTATGTTAGTAAAGGAAGGATTAGGATTGGTTTTAAAGTTATGTTTGGAAAAGAGCTTCTTTGATTCTGAAAAATGGTCTACTGTTAGCATTGTTATTATAAGGTTACTGTGTTTCTCAAAATTATTTAAGGATGTTATAATCATTTAGAGAAAAATTTACATAAATAATTTAGTAACTCAACCATCCATCCATTTATAAAAGTTGCTATAGATAACTTATTAATAATAAAAAAAAACATATAGTCAATTTTAAATCATATAATATTCTTTAGGCTATTTATTATTTAATTATTGATATGATTTAAAATTAACTCTATATATATATTTTAATCATTAATAAGTCATTTATAGTAACTTTTGTAGATGGATGGATTGTTAAATTACTAAATTACTTATGTAAGTTTTTTTCCACATGATTATAACACCCTTAAATAACTTTGAGAAATATAATAAACTTATAATAACAATGCTAACAGTGGACCATTTTTCAGGATCAAAGAAGCTTCTTCCCAAACATAACTTTAAAATCAATCCTAATCCTTCCTACCATAACTATAGCTTAATCCTGCATTCTTGAAACAAACTTTCCAACAATTCAGCAAATGACACGGCGGTTTTTTCGGAGGGTTGAGTCATTCACCTAAATATCAATATTAAAACATACAAATAAATTAACAGGAAGTTTTAGTTTAACAAATTACTTAACCTATAAACAAATATCAATAATATTACAATTTTGATTATATTTCTTACCACACCACTAAGGTTTATGGCGATCGAATAGGGTTAGTAGGAGGTGAAATTTTTAGCAAAAAATAATTATTCATTCTTTTTACTTAGATATATTAATTAAACAAATAATTATTAATTTTTTATTTAATTTTTTCAATAACATTATCAAAAACTTTTTCTATAAAAATTTTGATACATTTAAGCATATATCTTAAAATCCAATTTGGTATTTACTTTTAAAGATAAAATAGTAAACAGTAAAATTATACCGTCTCAAGAATCTCATTTTGGTAAGAGATTAAAGGCACCGTCATTAGCACAAGTGTCGTCATCACAAATGCAAGATGGTGTGCAGACAATGCCGGCTACCGGTGTCGGTGCACTCAGAATTTATAAAAGTCTAGGCCAGAGGCACCTTCGAGCGATTCTAACAATCACTCCTCTCGCACCTGCAAGCATCTTGACATTGTGCCGGCATATTTGCACGAGCAGATCTTCCACGAGACAAAATGGTTGGTCTCCTCCTTGGCCTCTTCTTTGGCCTCCAAGAGGGAAAAGATCTAATTCTACTTGGCCAGCATACCTTTTTTCGCAGAAAACTAGTCAAAAGAAAATGAAGGCACCGAATTCGTTTGATGTTATGAACTATATATTGGCAAAGAAAGAGTTTACTTACTGCAACAAGCTATCCCTTTAGATGTAAGTGCACCCAGAATTTATACAGAAGCAAAAAGTCTCCGACAGCGCTACCGGCGCCGTCAGGCGATTATGACTGCTCTTGCAACTGCAAGCATCTTGGCATTGTGTGCCGGGCGAAAACCACAAACCCATAAATAATAAACTATAAAACAAAAATCCAAAACCCCTAAATCAAAAACCATATGACCAAATTCCTAAAACACTAAACCATAAAACCCAAAACTATAAAACCATAAATCCAGACCTGTAAAACCTAAACCATACACATAAACCCTAAATCTTAAATACCTAAATACTAAAGTAATAAGTTTATACAATTTAAAAAAGACAAACTTTAATCCTAATTATATAATTAAAAGGAAAAAAAACTAAAAGAAAATTATAATGTAATAATTCACCATTTATAAGTTACATATATTTAACTTGCCATATTTATTAGATGAATCAACATAAAAAACATTCTAACTATTATAATTTATTTAAATTTAAGCCATTGAATTTTATTTGATTAATATTCAAAGATTGATATATGGTTTAGATTTTTATTGTCTTTGAATATAGATGACATAAAAATTTAAAATCGATTAACATAAAAAATCATGATAATTAAGCAATTAACGTAATGTAAAATTGATTTATATGGATAACAAAAACATTTTTATGAACACTGATATTAAAACATATATAGAATATAATTTAAATTTAAATAAAGATGAAGAATTTAAAAATAACTATCCAATATGATATAATAATAATAACAAAAAACTTTATATTATCAATGTTTAATTTAAACTAATTTGCTTAGAAAATTATTGAAAGATAATTATATATTTTAATATATAAACTCTAGACTGTAAACCCTAAACTATAAACACTAAGCCCTAAGCCCTAATTCGGGAAAAACAAAACTCCAAATCCTCACCAATACAAGCTAATTCTAATTCCAAAACTCTAAAACCTAAACAGTAAAATCTAAACACTAAGCCCTAAACATTAAACATAAACCCTAATCCGTAGCTCCTAAAACCTAAACAAAAATACCTAGACACTAAACCCTAAATTCTAACCCCTAAATCCTAAACATAAACCCTAAGCCCGAAAACACAAAAACCACAATCTTAAACCATAAAATCCTAAACCCTAAATATAAAAACCTCAAACCAAAAACCATAAACTCATAAATAATAAACCATAAAACATACACCTAAATAAAAAATCACATGACTAAAACCCAAAAACACTAAATCGTACAATCTAAAACTCTGAATTCTAAACCATGAAACTCAAAACTATAAAACCATAAACCCAACCCCTAAACTCTAAAACCTAAATCTTAAATACCTAAATACTAAAGTAATATATAGAGCATTTAGATTTAATTTTAAATTTGAATCTGATATGTTGCTAAATTTGCTTAGTAAATAAAAATTAAGATAGATGCAGTGATTAAGGATTATAAGCATATAAGTGTTTAAATTCAATACAATATAATTTACATGGCACAAATTTAAACTTCATTGAACCTGTTTCTTTTGCACACAACGTGATGATGTTGACAATTAATAGAAGCAAATTAATTTGTATAGATCAGCGAAGAACCAAAGCAATGCTAGTTAATAAAACTAATTGAAAAAAAACAGATGTATTTCTATATTTAAATATAATTTAACTATAGATCATACCATGAATGAAGAATTCAACCAAAAAGAGAAACAGAAAGAGAACAAAAAGAAGAGAAAGTAGCACAATGAATTGAAAAACAAAGAAACTAAGTTTATAACGTTGGCTATAACCTAGTAACTATCGATGACTATTTTTGGTATACAATAGAGTAGTTATTTGCTTGAATATTAGGATTCAACAATATAGTCAAGAGATATGATTATTTTAGAAATGATATCAGCCACTCCCATAGACTCGCCTACTCTCCTTAACTCACCTACTCACTTTGCCTAAAGCTTATTTATAATTTCTCAATTTTGTGAAGGGGAAAAAGATCTAAATCAAGTAAATTGCAATAAAGTTATAGCACAATAACATAGTGATAGACAACTAACAGGAGCAAACAATAAACTAATTAAGATTATTTATAACTAAACTACTTTGTGAAATTGTACTTCATAGCTTTTAGGGTTTAGATTTTAGTTAACACCTCTGGCAGAACCTAAGATGCAATTTTAATCAATTGTTATTGATTAAATCAAATGTTATTGATTAAATCAAATGTTATCCTCATCAATTATCAAGTAAAAGAACACTTGCCCACGGCAAAGACAACCAATTAAGAGAATTCATAACACAATAAAAATTGAAACTCTACCGGGAAAAACCCTAAACCCTAAATTTACAAAGTCACTTTTATTGTTTTCTTCAATCATCCAAATTTAAAATAAATGGATACATTTTTCTAAACCAAAGAAAATATTTAAAAGGCATAATTTCAGCATAATAATCACATTTAATCTATTATAATCTTATTGGCCTATTTCAAAAAACGAGAAAAACCAAGACCTCCTAAAACAAAACTTGATAAATAGTGAACTAACTCACCAGCAATGTCCAACAAACCTAAATTCACAGTGCTCTCATCCACAATAAACATTTACCAAGGTCTTACAATAGATAATCCTACTTGTGATTATGATTATAATTTATAAATATAAAAGGCTCCTATGACATTATAGCCTCAGTTAGAATTGAAATTCAATGCGTAGTTATTTCCAATTTCCTTACACAAAATGCTATTACTATAAAGAAAGTAGCTAAATTTTCCTTTCAAAAAACCTCACTTTCATGAACTAAGTTTTGAATTCCAAAATATTCATCATCTTCTTGTTATTTTTTTTAAATCAAGAACCAAAAGTAGAAACAGTAACCATTATATAGAAGAATACATACCGCAAGAACACCAAATAGTTTTATAAGAAACGAACTAGCTCCGGGAATTTCCCATTTGAAGCTAAACTCTATCAGATTACCATGGCATAAAACCTCACAATAAACTTCCAGAAGAAAAAGAATGAAATGGGAATCGATACCGTCTCAGCAAGAAGCCTAATATCAGAAACAATGGCATACAAAGCATCCGTAGCCCAGGCAGATTCCCAATTTCAAAACTCCTATATCAACACACTGAAACACATATCAATAAATTAATTCAATGAGATAAAAATTTGAATAAAGAAATGAAGGAAATAGGTAAGGAAGGGTTACTTCGTGACTATTCGAGCACATTGGATTGACGGTAGCAGGAGGCAGCAGATGAGTCGAGGATTATAGAGTGCGTGACTCACAGGATTTTGGATCTCTCTGAAACACAAAATAAAGAAAACCAATAAAAAAAGGGAAGGAATATCACAGCCACTTGCAACAATCCAGGCGCAAATCAAGACACAATTTATCGCATTTCAACCAAGGAAACAAAAACAGATCGAAAAAACACTAAAGATTCACATCAAATAGACAAAATAAAATATTCACGCAACTGCAAGCACAACATAACACAACACCCAAACCATTTTATATGTATGTAATGAGTGAATCCCCTTAGTGGAAATGAAATTGAAGATAGTATGTTAGCTTTCTTGGCTTTACCACCGGGCTTGGGGAAGCCATGGAAGTGACATTGAAGCGTCTTCTATGTGGGGGAAAAAGAGTTGAAAGAGGGCTTTTGATTTTAGTGAACGGGAGAGAGATGTTAGTTTGGGGGTTTAGGGAAAATTCGACGGGAACAGAGAAGAGCGTGAAGGGGAGGTGAAGACGGTTGAAACCATTGGCAGAGTCGAAGATGGTAGAGAGTCACAATCACCTATCACCCAACAGATGCCACCAGCAACACCCATACTACAGTTTTGTATTTGAGATTGAAAGGCTCGGAATTATATTTTATTTTTCTCTTGTTTTAAAATAATTAAAAATGATTATTAGAATATCTGAGAAATTTAATTTTAATTTTTTCCTTATTTATAAATCATACTAAAAAAATATGATTTTTAAATTAATTTTTATACTCCTCAAATTTAATATGTTAAATGTCAAACACCGCCAGTAACATATTACTGACGAGGTTTATTCCGTCAGATAAATACCGATCCAAAATTCGACAGGAAACATTTTACCAAGGTTCTGAAAATTGAACCGGTCATTGAACCGCTCTAACTACTGGTTCATTGGTTCATAGGTTCAACCGGTTCGACTGTGGTTGAACCGAAAAAATCGTTTTATAATAAAATATAAATAAACACATTAAAACATAATTATAGTCTAATATAAATCTTAAAATATCATCCAAATTAAAAGTACTACATAAACCAAAATGTTATAATCTCATTCAAATACAAACTCAAAAGGCAAATAACAAAAACAACCAATCAACATAAACATAAGATGCCATGATAAAAATTTTTACTTACAACAGAAAGCATCAAAGCTGTTGATGGTAATACAGCAGTTCCTCCTGGAACATAAAGGCCCACAAAATTAATACTTCTTGCAACTCGCTTGCATTGAACTCCTTGGTACTTTCAGAAGACTCAAAACAAAAATATTGGTGTAACACCCCAAGAATGAACAAACACGTAAGCATAATTACAAAATCAAAGGACTTGGCACAAACATAATGGTGAAAATCCACAAATCAGGGGCAGTAATGCACATCTGACTAGAACCAAAATAAATCTTCCACGTATTTTGTATTTTGTATATAATCTTTTTAGGAATATCTAGCCTTTTCTAAATAAAGTTGCAAGCAACAATTGTCATAAAAGGACACCACTTAACATATCTTTAAATAATTTATTTTCAACTATTTAAAAAAATTGACTTAATAAAACATGGATCATCCAAAGTAAGTATAAGAATTGGAATGGCATACATACTTTCATGTTCTCAACAATTCTCTCAGGTGTCTTCTGAGCAGCATGGAATGCATATATATTGTTGTAGGCCACATCAAAAGCTTCCTTAACAGCTCCATCAAGCTGTACTCCCATAAAACAACATGAAGTTAAACAGCAGAAAAGCTGACTCTTACTCACTCAAACCAGAAAATTAGGTGCAGAATTTCAATTCGAATTCAAGAGAAATAAACAAACAAAACCTACCTATCAATTAGTTGCAGAATTTCAATTTCGATTTCAATTATTCAGTTGAAACAGGCAAACAATTATTCAATCAATTATTCACAATAATCTCAAGTTCACAACAAACACCATCCAAAATTATTCACAATTATTCAACAAACAACAAAATTCAGTTCAGTAAACAAAGAAAAATCAGCTCAGTAAACAACCATTGTTAAACAAACTTCACAGTTCAGTTCAGTAACTTCAGTTCAATCAGTTCACACTCCACAGCTCAAAGAAAAATAAAATATCAGTATATCAGAGACATGCAACAGAGCTTCAGTAACTTCAGTTCATAGAGCTTCACAGAATCAAAAAATTATTCAATCATACTCATTAGGGAGACAGAGACATGCAACACTGCAACGGTTATTCAATCAATTAATCAAACAATCATATCTAAAAGAAAATTACCTGGAAGCTCGAAGATGCCTTCAACAGAGATGGAGGGGAGACAGAGACACCGAGTGACCAAGGCAAGGAGCAGTGGTGGAGCACCTTCGAACCGAGTGACCAACAGAGCTAGCGGCGGCGTGGGTGCGCGACGGAGGCTTTGACGTTCCCACGGTGGCTGCTTAATGGAAGGGAAGGAAGGTTGCGATGGAGGGGAAGGGAGCGAGCTGAGGGACGACGGCGGCGGCACGAGGAGGTGGCTGGACGGAGGTGAGGGACGACGAGCTCGAGGAGATTGGGAGGAGCCCTGTTGCGTGAGAGAGGCGTTCTGACTTCTGGAAGCTGGATCTGGGCAAGTGGAATGAAACGGCAACGTTTGGCTGTTCATTTAAAAAACCGGTCGGATTATGGTTTGATTCGACCAACCGATTTATCGGTTTAATTTTTTATGATTCATGATTTAATCGATTCGACCGATCAGTTCAAACCAATTTTTAGAACATTGCATTTTATCCTTGAATTTTCGACGATAATTACGAGATACTTAACGTTTTATTTGTAGTTCTAGTTGGCTATATCACTAGTTAATTTTTTAGACATTGGATATCAAATTATTTGCAAAATATAAAAATATTTTAAAAATTTAATTTTTTTAAAGATCAATAATTTTTTCTATTTTTTTAAATATGTTTATTTTTAAAATATTATTAAATATATTTATTTTAAATAATACAATATATATGATAATTATTAGTTAAAATAAAATATAAAAAAATATTTATTTATTTTTTACAAATTTATAAATATATAAATACTTACTTAAAATCTAATATTTAATTCTATTAATATATAATTGAATCAATATCTGTAATTTTCGAATTAAATTCAGATAAATACCTTTTATATACGGTTTGAATTCGATCCACGAACTCCTTAACCACAATATCACTTTTTCATTCTTTTAACCCGGAAAGAGGGATAGATTATCTGGAGTTCAATTTGGAAGTTAAAATGCCAGCCCAAAATTAAAATTTTTCTATGAAAAGTAATGCATGAAGGCTTACCAGTTAAAGAAAGATTGCACTCTAGAATCCAAATGGTGAACCCAATTTGTAATCGTTGTGATGCTACAGTAGAATCAATTCTCCACTGTCTCACCCAGAGCGTAGGGCAGATGCAAAAAGAAACTCATTTGGCAGCAATACTAACCTGGCAGATTTGGAAGATGAGGAACTTGATAATTTTTGAAGTCAAAGTCATTTCTCTTCAAGAAGTAGTAGCTATTGCAAGATCCAGAACTTTGGAAGCAGTGACTCACCTCCATTGATGAAACTCCAAGAACGACACTCCTTCTCCAAAAACTCTTCCTTTTTCACTTTACCCTTTTTCACGTTCTATGTCTTAATGAGGAGATAACATCTAATACTTTTATTTAGTTAAAGAATTTCCATTTCTCTGTTGCTCTAAGGCCAAAATAGGTCTTTTATTTTATTATACCAATAAAATTTGTCTTTTAAAAAAAAAAGAAAGAGGGATGGATTCATGGATCCCACTTGGCCACTTGAAGTTGGAGCTGCTCCATAATCCTGATCTCAAGCCTAGGTCCGTAACCAAGGTTTTGCGGGTAAATACTAGAGATCTCAGGGGCACCCAGCAAAAAATAAAATTCACCAAAATGAACAAACAATAGTAAAAATTAGGAAACCGGAGAAGAAAAGAAAAAGAGTGAGTGTGTGTGTAAAAAACAGAAAAAGGTAGTAAGAAGCAAAATAAATCCCGTCGTCGAAATCCTCCCAATCTGCATCAATAGAAACCCTAACCATTGGGTAGGTGTTTCTCCTGCTCCTTCTCCTCCTCCTCCTCCCACCACCACCATGGATGCCATAAGGAAGCAGCTGGACGTGTTAATGGGAGCAAATCGGAACGGTGACGTCAGAGAGGTCAACCGCAAGTACTACGATCGAGACGTCTGCCGCCTCTACCTTGTCGGTCTCTGCCCACATGAACTCTTCCAGCTCACCGTAACTACCTAACGAACCATCTCTCTCTCTCTCTCTCTCTCTCTCTCTCTCTCTCTCTTTTGTTCCTTATGATTAGGGTTAGGGCTTAATTTTAGTTTTGTTATTTTTGTTTCTCTTTCAGAAAATGGATATGGGTCCATGCCCCAAGGTTCACTCCTTGCAGCTTCGGAAAGAGTATACTACCTTCTCGATCTCTATTTACTTTACTCATTTTAACCTTATTCTATAATCTTTTTCCCCTTCTTTCTTTCTTTCTTTCTTTCTTTCTTTCTTATGTTACCTGAATTGAAGATTTTAGCTGTAAAATGGTTTAGTTTGATTTTTAATGATCTACACCTGCTGCACGAGTGCTCCAATGATTTGTCATAATACTGATTCTTCACTGGAAAAAAGAGCCCCTCCAATTATTGATATAGGTTTGATTCTTCACAATGAGTATATTAGTGAGGAATTATGGATTTTACCTATGGTGGGAAGGACCTAAGCTGGAACCTTTTGGGGTTTTGTCATGTGATGACAAAATCGGTAGGAACATTTGTTATAGTAGTAGTTCAGATGAAGGGGAAGCTTAGCAGGTTAGGTAGAGGTAGACACATAAGAAACTGAAAACAAAACTATTAGAAGGGATTTAGACTAATGATCCTTTTAGTAGACATGGTTTTGTGTTAGGGCATAATATTGTCGTCAAAATGGCTTAGTCGGTGTTCACGTTGTATTGCTTTACCATTTCTAGATATGAGGAAGCAAAAGCGAAAGGGACAGATAATTATGACAGGGAGTTGGAGGATGTTATAGACAAGCTCATTGGTGAATGCGATAGGAAGATTGGTAGAGCTCTGAAGCGTCTTGAGGATGAAGATGCAAAAGCGGCAATTGCAATTTCAGTTTCTGAAGTTACTCAGGTGACGCTATGAGGCATGGTTGGGATTTTCTCAGTGATTGTGATGGTCTATAAATTCTAATGATTGTTCTGTTGAATGTGCAGACTCCTGAGGTGCTTGAGTTGTCAAAAGAAATCAAGGAGAAGTTAAAAGAAGCTGATCAATATGGTATAATTATTAGTCCATACTCCATAGACTTGTTAGCATGTAGATGATCCTGCATCTCTTTTCCGTTAATTGTATGAAATCATGCAATTCCACGGGGTATAATGCATGAATTACTTCTGCTTATGCCATTATAACCCCTTTTTTTGGGTCTTAAGTTGTAGCTTTTGCTGATAAGTTGAATGTATATATTGCCTAAGTATTATATTAATGTTTATTTTTTTGGTTCTTTCTAATGGTTCTTTGCTTGAAAAATGATAATGTATCTACATTTGTTGATGGTTCTGGTATGTTGTAGAATTGCATGGTGGCTATGCAGCCTACATCTATTCATAACATATATTTTCAAGTTTAATTACATGTAAAACCACATCAGTTGAAAGGGTTTATTCCTTTCACCAAAGCTGATTATGAGACTTTAAAAACATTTGTGGTGTTTAGGATTTGAACATTTGTGTACGCTTGATATTTTAATATTCCCCCCTTTTGATGAGCGTGGAGTTATATAAGATGTTATATTTTCATGTGTGTATTCCATGATGAAAACTTAAGTCTTTATTTATCTTTCCACCGTGTAAAATATTTTGGATGCAGATCTTGAAGGCAAGACAGATCTCAAGATTCGTGCTTTAGAGGTTGTGGAAGAACTTAGAACTAAAAGAGCAGACAAGCAGGTCAGTTATCCGTTATCACCCTTGAATGCTAAGATCCATGTGTCGTTGTCAGTGTTGTAAACTCTGGATCATTGTTTGACCTTTTTCCTTTCGTTGTTTATCCTTTGTCATTAGACTATTAAGATAGTTGTCTGATCACTATTTTAGAGGAGCATACTAACAATTCTTTTGACTTTCTAACAATTTCCAAACAGTCCATGCTCCTGTTAGATGCCTTTAACAAAGACAGGGCATCTTTACCTCAACCTCTGCCAAATCCACCTCCTTTGGCTCCCATTCCTGTTGCTGCTCCTGATCCTCGAACTCAAGAGATGATAAATGAGAAGTTGAAGAAAGCCGAGGACCTTGGTAAGCCACTGATCTGATATTCTTTAGCTTATTGGAAGACTGAGGAGAGATGCCTTCTTTAAGGAAAAAGCCCTTTAATTTATATTTAACAATATATAAGTTTGGATTAATGAACAGGCGAGCAAGGAAAGGTTGATGAGGCGCAAAAAGCATTGGAAGAAGCCGAAGCACTTAAGAAGGTCCTTCACTTTTTATAATATGGTTTTGTTTGTCTTGCTATTGAAATCATTTTGGGTACTGTTTGCTTATTTAAATCGAAGAGTTCATATATACCTGCAGTGATTTTTTCTTGTTAATTTTGATCTGTGTTAACAATCTGATTTTTGTGTCAGCTTCCGGCAAGGCAGGAGCCTGTAGTGGATAATTCAAATTCTTCAAAATATACAGCTGCTGATGTGCGGATTGTGAGTAGATTTCCTGTGTTCTATAACTTCAATGAGATTAAATCTGCACTCGTATTTCGATTACATTTCAAATGATGCATCAAAATAAATGAAATGTGTAATGTCAAGTCGTTTTCCATATTCTTGCATCCAAGCATTTCACTGCAACTTGTACCTTTTTGAGAGCAAAATACACATGTATCAGCATATATTATATATTATATCAATTGATTCTTATGTTTTCTTATTCATATATAACTACTCAGACTGATCAGAAGCTACGCGTGTGTGACATATGTGGAGCATTTTTGAGTGTTTATGACAGGTAACAACTGATCCTGTGCAATACATCTTTTTACCTATCTTTAAGTTTTGATAGGAATTTATGGAGTTAGAATTTGGGGTTTCAAGTGCTTCAGCTTTTGACCCGTTAGTAATACCTCTTGTCACCAGCAGGCTCTTGTGCCAGTTTTACGAGGATAACTTTTGCAGCTAAAGAATGTGCGTCTTTTCTGTTTTTGCTTGTCGATAATGCTATTCTTAGCTAGAAAATTTTTGGGGAAATCATGTGATACATCAGTTGCAATATATTAATTTTTTTTTTGTACGTTTCACTGTACCATTTTACTTTTTGTTACTATTTTCAGTGATCGCCGCTTAGCTGATCATTTTGGAGGGAAACTCCATTTAGGGTATATGCAGATTCGAGAGAAGTTAGCAGAACTCCAGGTAAAACATCTTATATGCAATTATTATCATTAATTATTTTGGATAATTGTTTATCTAATAATACATGAATAGTTTATTGGGGAGAGAATTTATCTCACAATATGGTATTATGTTATTTTCTTCTTCAGGAGGAGAGGACCAAGAGCCGGAAGTCACTTGATGACAGGAGGTGAATTTCTTTACTACAAGCTTGTAAGTATGATTTAATGATTAGTTAATTGTGTTTTGTGCATTTATTTGGCACTAGATCAAAAGAAAGGAGTAGGGATCGTGAGCCAAGTAGGGACCGTGATCGAGGTGACAGTCGTGAACGAGGGCGAGACTATGATCGTAGGAGCAGAGACCGCGATAGGCATCACGACAGAGATCGTGGATATGATAGAGAACGTGACAGAGACTATGATCGATCAAGACGTCGGAGGTCCCGCTCAAGATCACGAGAGAGATCCAGGGACTATGATCGCCACAGGTAAAGTTGTCACTAATTTTGGGCAACTATGAAATGTATTTGTGGTGCCTAACTCTTTTGTTTCTTTGGCAGGCGCTATGATCGGTACTAGGTATTTGATGTGGATCATTTGGATTATGATATAATATTTTAGTAGCCTGGTGTCGGACAAAATAATTTTGCAATTTCTGTGTTGAGAGGATTCTCCAATGATGGATGTAACTTGAGCTTTAGGTGTAGCTTTATGGTTTTGATGGATTGATGTTGGTTCAGAGCTATTGAGTCCACCTTGTAATTTGCCTACTTGGATCACTTCATCGACATTTGCACTTTTTAAAATAGTTGGTTTATTGTCTTAACATTTGTTATCCATCCGAAATACGATCATTTTGTCGTTATGAATTGTGAAAATTTTAGTTTAGTACAAATATATCTATAAGATTGCCCACACTTAAAATATAGACTTACTGCGAGTTGATTAATTGAAATCAAACTAGTCATCCATTTTAATGTGGATAATATTATTCCTTGATAATGACATTCTTATTAAGACATTTATGTAAATTTAATTTTAATACTCTTACATGATTATTCAATAAGATTTATGCGATTTTTTAGTTAGTATTGGTTATCTATATAAAATTCTTTCACATTGTGTACGAAATTAAATTCTTTTATATGGAAAAGAAAGACATATTTGGATATGTGCTCCCTATTTTTAATCATCTGTATTATTCGAATGTGAATCTGCGTTAGTTGGGACCAAGAAGCAATTAAATAGATATTTGATTAATTGCATATGGATTTTACTTCTAACATTGACATTGTAGAGGATTCTACTTCTAACTAACATTGCAGAATAATGGACAAATAAAGTAACAATGGAAATGGTCTTCGAAGATGATTCATTTGATTGCACTGGCATTAAAGTCAAAGTTAACAAAGAAAGAAACAAAAGCAACGGCTCAGATTTGCCGTGAAGCAGCATCAGCAACGAAAGGCAAGGTGGGAGTTCGTCCCACAACACAAGTAACCACACTGTAAACAAAACACACAACACTAAAAACGAAGAGAGCGTTGTGGGACCACACCATGACCTGGAACCCTAACCCGGTTCGACCGGGAGCGAGGATGCGCTGAATGAGAAGCGGCACCACGAGGAGAACGTCGAGCGTCACGGCCTGCATTGCGTTGAACCTCACATAGCGGGAGAGGGAGGTGTTCCTCACGATTCCGAGGTAGAGAGCGAAGAAGGCGATGAAGGAGGCGTATGGGAGAGAGCGGTAGAGCGAGTAAAGAGGGAAGAGTGGGTCGAAGAGCACGGCGAGGTTGGGGTTTGCGGAAAGGATGAACCGTCCGTACTGGAGTGAGTTGAAGAATGGGAGCGTGTATGCGGCGATTGAGATTAACCGTTCTGTTGGTGGCGGTGATGTGTATGAGCACGTTGTTGTTCGGGTCGATACGGTGCCGTTTTGGGGGATTCTTTTCGTTTTGAGGATTGGGAGAGGGGAGAATTGTCGCTGGTGAGTTTGGGTTAGGGTTTGGGGTTGGGGTTTGAGGAAGGTGGAGCGGAGGAGGAGAGGGATGGAAGCCATGTTTCCAAGGTAAGTTGCTGAATTTTGAGTTTAGGGCTTTACTTTGGTTTTGTTTTACACCGTTACTGGCTCTAACAATTCAATCAGTTGCCACTATAAGGTACAAATACACTTTAATAATACCACTCTCAGTCTACTATATTTTCATTAAATTTATTAAAATATTTTTTATTATCCTTAAATTTCTCTAGTTTTCTTTATACTGCATCCTATATGATATTTTAGGGAAACTTTTTTTTTTATTAAAAAAAAAGGTGCATTTGAGAATGATATCACTGTATCAGTAATTTTGGATTAACATTATCATCCTCCTAAATTATACCGTCAAATTAATATTTGAAAGTTTTTTAATGCAACTAACAAAAAAAAAATGACACGCTTTCTATTGAACAAATAGAATCATCTTCTGTCAAATTAGAGTAAATATTCATAGTAGTTTCTGAGATTCACGCAATTACTCATAGTAATCCTTAAGATCCCAATTTTCCTATTGTAGTCCTCCAGATAGAGCTCCGAGTACTCAAACTAGTCCCTGGCCATATTTCAGGTGATGACTCATCACCGGAGCGCTGACGTGGCCTAGGATTGCCACGCTGGAGTGCTGCCAACGGCTAGCTGAGCTGGCTAAGTTCCAATTTTTACCCAGATTGGTCCCTCCTAGTATAATTAACCCTAAATCCCCAAATTCTCATACACATCCCCTCTTCGTCTTGTTCACCTCTTCTTCTTCTTCTTTTATACACTTGTTCCTGTTCATGCACTCTCATCCGGGGCTGCTACTCATGTCGATAATGGGTGGAGGTAGCACTGCAGGTGGAAGCTCTGTTCGTTCCCCATCTAGCTGGAACCGGAGTAGAACGCAAATGAAGAGCAGAAGATCGGCCCTGCCAGAATGGTGCGGCTGTGGCTGTAGGCCAGTTCTCAGATGGTCTGGCACAGATTCAAATCCGAATAAACCGTTCTATGGCTGCCCCAATTATAATGTAGGTTAGAATAATCACTTGTGTTGCTGTTATTCTCCTCCCCTGACTGTTCTTGTGTTGTTATGCCTCCCCTGACTGTTCTTGAGTTGTTCCTCTCTAAACTTTGATCCTTTATTGGTTGCAGACAAGTGGGAAGAGATGGTGCGGGCTTTTTGTGTGGGCAGATTCTGTGAATGAGGAACAGGTTGAAAAGTCAGAATCGTGTGGTGATGAAGTGAAGATCAACGTTGATTGGAGGCTTCGAAGGTTGGAGGAGGATGTCCAGATGCAAAAAGTGATGACCCAGTTGTTAGTGTTAGCTCTGTGTGTATTGACAGTGTTGTTGGTGATCCTGTATTGTAAATGATGAATGAATTGGTGGTTTTGGGTTCGTTGTTATCAACATTTGTAAAAATCTACTTCTTGATGGAATGAAAAGTGCTATTAACTATGAAATTGTTGTTAATTTAAATTCCATTGTATATGAAAAAAAATAAAGAAACTGCTTCTTGAATGGTAAACCACATAGCATAGTATATTAACATAAATTCCATTGTTTATCAAGAAACAACAAAAGTTGACTGTAAAAGGCAGCCTAGAAACCATGTTGCTGCTATCTATAGTTTCATCAAAAGCAAGGCCAAGGCATACCAAAGAGGCCTTTGCATCACAGTTCACCATCTAGTCATTATACGATGGAAAAGACTAATTACAAAACACAAAACAGAAACTCCTAAGTACATATATCTAAAGTATTCAATTTTTCTTTCTTGGGGGCCTAAATCCTGGCGTTGGGATGAACTGCATCAAGTTGGCAAACTTTGAAGAAGTTGCTGAAGATGCACCCTGCAAGGAATTCACTGTTGGTGTGGTTGGCTGATTAGAGGATCGTCTTCGTGGTGACAGTTTCGAAGGTCTTTTCGGTGCAGGATCCTATAGGAGAAATAAGTGGCATTAAGTATTATTTATGCATGGAAATAACAACATACTCAAATGTAAAATTTTAGTTACCTTTTCAGAATCCTCTTGCTCAGAAGCAAAACGCAGAAACGGTGATGCACATCAAGCATCACCGCTTTCACTGCTGATATCAGTCCCTGCCAGATTCAGTAAATGTTACACACATAATCGTCCCTGACATTATAATCGTAACACATAATAGTTCCTACAATTGAAGGTCGTGACCCATAATAGTCCCTAACGTTTAATAAGACAGCCAGATTAATGAGAAAATCAGTAATTACAAGTTCTCCATAAAATACACTACAAGCATAATGAAAGCACAATTCTTCAAGTAAGCATAACAGCAGAATTCTTTCCCTAATAACTAACCATGAAAATCCAATGATCTCACAATTAATTCAGACAAGCATAACATCAAAGGTCTTACCCTAAAAACTAACCATCAAAATCCAATGAAAGCACAATTATTCACAGTAAGCATAACAACACAATTCTTAATATAAGATCACATAAAATCAAAGCAAGACATTCAAATTAAATCACACCTTTTGCATATCCGATATGAAGCACCAGTCATGCTCTTTATAATGCCCCAAGTCCTGATGAAGTAGCTCAAGAAACCATCTCCATGTCTCTGTATTCTCCACTCTGACAATAGTCCAGGCTATGACATAGATATGATGATTTGCATCTAACCCCACGGCTGACAAAACCTGTCCACCAAACCGGGTCTTCAGGAAAGCACCATCCAGACCTATCAAAGGACGGCAACCAGCCTTGAACCCGTTTTTGCAGCCACTTAAGCATATATACATTCTATCAAAGGTAACTTCACCATCTGGTTAGGGGTGGTGCATATTTGTACAGTGGAACCGGGATTAGTCTTCAACAGCGTCATACTATAATCCCTAACCATCCTATATTGCTCTTTCTTATCCCCATACACTACACTTCTTGCATCCATTAATGCCCTGGATATTGAGTTTTTATTCAGAGTCAAGTCAAACCGTGTCTTGAAGTAAGTTGTAGCCTCGCAGTGTCTAAAATTTGGATACTTTCTCACCTTCTTCACAAGCTTGCTGCATACCCAATTCCTGTTGACAGCCCTATTCTTGTCCTCTCTTGGGCAAGTGTGGTCATCATTGAATGTCTTAATTTGCCAACATGTGTGTGTCTTCATGGTCTCTTGATGCATAAGCCACCCATGGGCACTCTTTCACCTTACACACCACCCTGCACCTAATGTTATCATTTTTTACTATCTTTATGCTTCTACCCTCTTGGATTGTATATTCTCTCACAGCTTCTCTAAATTCTCATTTAGTTCCGAACTTCATGCCTACCTCAAGGTGCAGCTCTCCAAACCTTGCACTCTCCCTAAACAGCGGACTTGCCTCTTCAGATTCATTTCCTTCCTCCAGCTCATCTTTTGAGTTTGGAGGTGTCTTCATCTCCTCCGAATGCCAAGAATTGGTGCCATCTGAGTCAACACCTGGGTCTAGTCCATCCTCTACCCCTTCATGAACACAACCCACAAACCCAAGGTCAACCTCAGCGTCGCTCACCTCCTCCACCAAACCATCGTCTTCATGTAATATCTTCTCCTTCCCTTTATCTAGTGTCATGTTTCTCCTAATCCTACTCCCAGTTTTAGGATCATTCCCTGTAGCCTCAGAATCAGAGAAACTACCCTCATCCGGACCTGATTTGAACATGCTATCCTCTTCACTATCAGAGGAGTCAGAAGATACATCAAAGGGAACTTCATTGTTAAACACTTTGCTAGTAAATCCTCTAGCAGCAGACCGTGTACAGGGTCTCCTGGAAATACTTGGTCTCTTGGACAGTTTCTGCTTCTTGCTCTTATCTGATTTGGTGTTCTGACTGGATTTCCTGGGCTGGCTGATTTTGGTGGGCTTGGTGAGCTTGGTGGGCTTGGTGGGCTTGGTGGCTTTTGGGGAGTTGGTCTTCTTCAGAGTTTTGGTTGTCTTGGAAGGATTGGCAGTTTTGGAGTGTAATGGTTGTGATTGCCGTGGAGATGTTCTATTTTTTTTGGGACTGGATTTGCAAGAAGTGTTGGGTACAACCTTAGGGATAGGAGGAGCAACTATGATTGCATGAGTCTCTGTAACTGGGGGACTCACATCAGTATCTGTACCTGCATTACATCCCTCTCCACCATGATCATCCAAGTACACAACTGTGTTATCTCCCTCTAACACCTCCGGCACTGACACTGTATGCTCGAAATATATATCAATCAATCCCTCATTTGTCCTAGTACAATTTACTATCTCTCTTATCTCTTTGTCACTGTTTACATTTCTCAACCCCTTCTCCAAACATTTTCCAGGAACATGCCACCAGCACTGTTTAATGTTATTGTACCCAAGCTCCTTATGGTAGTTCCGTATGTAGAACACATCTAGAGTATCAGTGTCTAGATCACCTAAACAGGCCTTATTGTCCGGAGAATATATAATAATTCCTTCTGCATTTTTTTTTAAGTCACCCCCATGATGAAACATGATGTCCAACTTCTCCTCCATCTACAAGAAATTTAAAATTTTTACAATACATAGGGAGAATTTGAAAGCTTACTCATGCATTAAAAAGGAAAAATAATTACCACAAGAAAACATTTTTTTCCAAACCTCCATACTTCTCCCTGTTTTTTCCCTGTTTCATTCGGGTATTACAGCAACCCCACAAACCCCAACCAAGATTCAAACCCTAGACACTACAATGACACCAAAACTCCATAACCTCAACAACACTAACCAATGCTATCATCAACCAACACTGTATTCAAAATACAAAGTAAAAAAAAAAAAGGTTACCTTGAGTTCGATCACAACGTCAGAACCTCGTCTTTGTGGTGAAGGAAGGGAAGGGAAGAGCGACAACAACTTCTGATCAGATGACTTCTTCTCTCAAATTTTTGTAAACCCAGCAAATACAACCCTACGGCTACGCCATTGATGGGGAGATGAAGAAGAACTCAGAGGGTGGAAGAAGAAGAGACAAAGTGTTTGTGTTCGTGGAGAAAACTGTTTTTCATAATAAGTAACAACTATACGGCGTCGTTTTTGGCTTTCAAGGGCGCCAAACCCAAAACGACATCGTTTTGGACATGTCCCACGTGGCAATCCTAGGCCACGTCAGCGCTCCGGTGATGAGTCATCACCTGAAATATGGCCAGGGACTAGTTTGAGTGCTCGGAACTCTATCTGGAGGACTACAATAGAAAAATCGAGATCTTAAGGATTACTATGAGTAATTGCGTGAATCTCAGGGACTACTATGAGTATTTACTGGTCAAATTACCATAAAATGTTAGCAATAACAATTGAATTGCCACAAACGGCCGTTGTCACAATCAAAACGATGTCGTTTTCACAAAGCAATCCAAAACAATCGCAATTACCAAGTACCAACCAATCAACCATCTCCACTTCTCTGCCTCCTCCTCCTCCCTCTGCCACTGAAACTCAAGGAAGAAGCCTCGCACAACTCCATCTTGTGACTCAAATTTCTACTCTCACACCGCATCTCCTACTCCCTCCTCCGCTGGGCCACCAACTCCTTCAAACATTGTTAATTAATTAATTTTCCATTTGTTTAATATCCAATCCATTTCTTATCTCACACATTGTTCCATTGAGTTATTTTTATCTTCCTGTTCCCAAAACTACTTCAGTTTTAGTCTTTATAGTGTGTACATTTCTTGCTCCTTGCATCAAACAATTGGCTGAAAATGGGTGTGTAATAGTTATCAACATCTAATTTTGTGTAGACTAAATCTAAGACAAAACTTTTATGAATCTTCTACTAGATTAAATTGTTCGAGGTGCTGAAAAGCGTGGAAGCACACACTCGTGTCAACAACTATCCCCACACACGGTAAAATCATACAGGTATGATTAAATATTATACGCCAAGTAATTGTTTATCAAACAAACATAGTTTCTTACACAACCAACTTATAAGAAGTACCAAATGGCTTCGAATTACAAACACAAACTAGAAGTATATTTAGCATGGCTATCCCTAATACAAAGCTCATGGAAACATCTCAAAGCAACTCTTGGGTTCCATGTTTGGCTGCAGCTTTTCCCTTCCATTTGGTTGTTGGCTTGTTGCTTTCTCCGGGACGACCATATGAATAATAATCCAAGTATTATGAGGTCGATCCCAACGGTTAAACAAGTATCTGATTCTTGGAGCATGAGAATGGACAAAATAAGGAACATAACAACATGAATGCGAGTGAATTTTGCACCCACAAGAATAAATACTGCAAGAGCCCATCTAATCAAAAGGTAACTGAAGAATTCAATCCAGCGAACCAACTTGGACATGCTTACATGATGATTTATCAGCTTCAGGACAGGGCACAGCGGGTTCCTAAGTGCCTCCATATCTTTCCCCAAATATATTTCTTTGTTGACGGTTGCTGTGTCAGAAAAGCACATGGCGGATAGATTGAATTTGAAATAGCTGAAACTATAAACCAGTACCAAACTGGCAATTGCCACAAATAACCCAAGTTCTGCAGCTACCCTGAGCCGGTACTCTGGCACAGTTTACTTGTGGTGGTGCTGCTGGGCCTGTCCAGATAAAGAAGAAACAAAGAAATAAAAAAGGCGAATCGAAACCGAGTAATTTGTTTTATCCGAAGCAGTAATAATGAAATTTGGCGACCTTATTATTCCTGGAAGCCATGGGTGCAGCAGAGGAGTTTGTTTGGTTCAGAGCCATCCTTCCTAGATAGTGTACAAGAGGTAGAGAGCAATGAAAAGTGGAGGGTTTCAGAGCAGCAAACGTAACATTCGGTAATGGAATTCGGAAATGATAAATTATTGTTAACAGAGCTTAAGCAATGTCCTTCCTTTGGTCTCATCAACCCATTTGTTCATTTACAAAAGAGTTGAGAAACTGCATGACGCCCTAGAAGATGTGAATAGCATCAATAGAAGCAGCGGAACAACCCGAGTAAAACAAAAAAAATCGTCATGAAAACTAGACAAAAATAATAGATTTATTAATTTTCATATCTATCAATAATCAACACACTTTACTCTGAAAAACTAGCCCTTTTTTATTCCATCATCACGTTAAGTTTCTTGAGATTTGTAATATGCAGCAGGACCCCAGCACCACCAGCAGCAACAGTGCCAATACAAGCGCCAGCTGCTGCATCTGCAGCTGTGGTAATTGCAGTACTATATATTGGTCGTCATCTTCATTCTCATGGTGGTTGTCTTGCATATTATGAAGCCCTTTGTACCATTGAAGCCGCTTGGAGGTTTCTGTTTCTAGGCATTCATCAGTTGGCATCGGTGAAGTCTTTGGCATTTGAGAAGAGGAACTTCCTGAGCTTTGGGGAAGCTTTTAATACGTTCCTTCCACCGATGGTACATATCAGCATGAATTTCTTGAGTTTTGCTCTAAATTTGGTCCTGCTATTCCCAGTGTATCCTGCAGTACAATGTGTTCTTAACTTCTTATGCTCCTTTGCATGTTAATGCCATTGTATTATTTTGCTGAACTAGCACATAAAGCCATTGGCATTACTGTAATCTCAGGTTTATTCAAGATGCCCCTCATTGTTTTCTACCTTAGAGGTCCCTTGGCAGTTGGCATCTCCCTCATGATTGGAATTCCAAGGAATAAGAGTGAACGGGGATGCCATAATAGGGGCTATGAATGCCTCAATAACTCATCTAGCTGTGTTATGTTTATGAATTTCTGGAATTGGACCATGTAATAACTTATATAATATCTTCATTTACACAACTTTAGTTTGAAAGTTTTTGCCATGGACTTGAAAATAGTTTACGATGGATGTGCCTCTTGCTATGGTATAAGAAATGGTTGATATTTGAGTTTTTAACTGTGAATTCACTTTTTTACATGTCCCAAACCTTCTTAAATGTCATTTGTTTGGATCATCAAACTTGTGACTAGAAAGTAGAAACAGACCAAGAGACTAACAAGACCTCATTATCAGCTATCAATTATATGTTTGGATATATAATGAAAAAAAAATTTTTTAGCTATTAATTATGTTTGGATATAATAATATAAAAATATTTTTTTGTTTATTTATTACGTGAAAATTTTTTTTTAAAAAAAAAATTTAAAAAGATATAAATGATAGCTTTCAAAAGAATATTTTTTATTTTTCTAGTATTTTTATTTGTTTTATTAGAAATTTGACAAATACATTAATAAATAAAATAAAGTTTTTTTAATTAAATTTTTTATCAATTTAATGACACCCAAACAAACAATAATATCATTCTCATTCAACTATATTTTCATTAAATTTATTAAAATACTTATTAGATGATAGATTAAAGGTTGATATTAAAATGAGTATTATGAAGTATTTTGTAGATAGAGTATGTTAAAATGTAAGAATATATCATAATTATTAGATATCTTATATTCATAAAGCAAATGTGTAGAATAATTAATTTTAATAAATAATTATTATTTAGAAGCAAAAATATTTTAATTAACTAATATATGCTTTACGAATAAATTATTAACTATTATGATGCAAAACTAGTTATAAATAAATTTTTAAAAAAATGATAAAATAAATAATAAAATGAATGTTAACATATGAAAATATTGTAATTAAAATACCTTAATTCAATAATAAAACTTTAAATTAAAATAATTTATGAAACGAAATTATATAAAAGAGTAGATTCTTTATTTTATAAAATGAAAATATTGAATATAAGAAAAAATGCAACATTTATTTATTGACTTTTAGAAATAGAATTAAATTGGTTATTGTTCAGAACCTCGCTCATTTATTATTATTATTATTAGCTTGAACTGAAGGACAACCAATTGCAGTTTATTAAGGATAAACTTGAATTGACTTTTAGAAAAAATATTTTTATTTTTATTTTTTTTAAAAATAAGGTATTGTTGATTTTTAAAAAATTAAATAATATGTTTTTATAAAAATATTTTTTCAAAAACACGTATTTAAATATATTTAAAATTTAATAAAAAAAATTATTTTTAGACTTAGTTATTCTATTAATTTCTATAATTTTATTAAATTTATAGTTAGATTTTTATTTTTTTTTCATTTAGTTTTTATACTATTTTTAATTTTGTAATTAGGTACTTTTTGTGCTAAAATCGTTAAAATTAACGAAATATTCTTTTTAAAAAATATAAAAAATTTAATTAGATTTTTAATTATGAATTTCTTTAATTTGTGAAAAAATATTTCGTTAACTTTAATATTTTTTATATTAACAAAAACTTAAGTATACCATTAAAAACAATACAGAATCTAATTAAAAAAAATTATAAGAACCTAATTGTAAATGTAATGAAATTATAAAGATTAATAGAATAATAAACTTTCTTCTTAATAATTCTTTTTAATCAAATAAACCGATGGAAACCAATTTTTTGAAAAGGTATGTTTTTTTCATTCAAATAATTCTCCTTGCATCAACCAGAATTTGATAAAGTTGGCCCAATGACTTTTCCAAACTTTACGCGAGTAATAGACCAATTCTCATTTCTGCAACTCTCTCTCTTACATGGTGTGAGCTCTCATCTCACCGGTCACCACCACACTTTCCAACTTGGACAAAGTTTTATCAACTATTCCCATGCATAATTAATTTCACATTTGTGTGTAGCGAAAAAGAACGAGATTCTATAAACACTAGTAAAATGCAAAGTTAAGGCTCACTGGATAATTATACATACTGCAAGTAATTGTTAGTCAAGAACCCGTAGTTCCTTACCCAACCAACTTATTGGAAGCACTAAGGGTGTTTTTGGGAACTCGTTGGAAGGGAAGAAGTACGTTTAGACTTCTTGAAAGCTTTAACTTTTGGTTTGGCAAAATTTTTTTCCATAAAGGCAGAAGTGATTCTGCTGCCAAAACCAACGTTTACAAGAAGCAACTATTTTTAGCTTCTGCGTTTTTCTAACGAGCTTTTTAGCCATGATACTAACCATTTATTTATCTTTTACCAACTTTATCCTTCATGTATGTTATTATATTATTTATAAAATTATTGTTATTTCTATTTATATGAGCTCTATTTTTTTATTATTTATTTTTTTATTTTTTTTCAACTGTTTGTTTGATATTATACACTTTTATAATTGTGATTTTTGTGTATTATGTTTGTTATTATCTTTTTATAATATGATTTATTAATTCTGTTAGGTAAAGTAAATTAAACAAAAAATTAACTGTAAATAATAATAATAATAATATAAAAAATTATAGCATACTAAAAAAAGAGTACTAAAAATACTAAAAATATACTATATAAAAAGATCATCAAGAATTTTCAGATTTGTTTCAATTACTATAAAGTAAATATTTAATTTTTTTATTATTTTTAGTACTCTCTTTTATAATTGTAATTCTCATATACTATGTTTTAGTGTAATTTTTTATAATATAGATTATGATTCTATTAAAAAAAATAAATAAAAAATTAATCATAGATAATAATAAAATCATAAACGTTGGATTCTAAATTAATATTAAGAATAAGATTATTGACAGTACTAGAATAAGAATACGATATAAAAAAAATACTAAAATAACATTCTTAGTTAATACTTAAAAAAATGTAACATATTTGATTAAATATTCTTTTATATATTTATAAAATTTATATTGTTTTATTTTTATTTAAAAATATATTTTATCTATTTTTATATGTTATTTTTATTTTAGTAAGTAAATATTAATTTTATTATAAAATTAACTAATAAGATTTATTTAAATATCTAAATTAAAATTATAGGATAATATAAAAAAATTATTTAAGTTGAGGTCTATTTCAGTAATTTTTTATCTAAAAGTGATTTTGAATGGTATAAGCTAAACAACATTTATTTTACTATAATCAATTTTGATACAAAAATTACCAAACATAAATCACTTTAAGACAAACTTACTTTTTATCAAAATCAAGTTTGCAAAATCAATTTTATACAAATTTCCGTTTACAAATTGTAATCCAAACACACACTAAATCGCTCCTAAGTCACGGTTGCACAAATTTAAATTACAAAAACAAGACTCGAATAGACAGCCAACACACAAACACAAATTTAAATTTCAGATCATGCATTTTGCTCTCAACAAATTTCAATTATTCTGAAATCTTTAAGAATTACACTCATTAGAGATATCGGATTTATTTGTCAATTTTAATAAATTTATAATAATTTTTATTATAAAATAATTAAGTTAAATTAGTTAATTTTACAATAAAAAAACCGATATATCTAATAAGAATAACTTTTAAAAATTTATTTATAAAATAATAAAAATTTATTAGAGACTAAATGCAAATCTAAAATTTATTGGATACAAGTCGCACTAACTTAGGCTGCAGCTTTTCCGTCGGATTTGGTTTTTGCATTTTTCCGGGACGGCCATATGAATAATAATCCAAGTATTATAAGGTAGATTCCAATGGTTAAAGCACCTGATCCTTGGAGCATGAGGAGAATGGACCAGATAAAGAACATGACAGAATGAATGCGAGAGAATTTTGGACCCAGAAGAAGTAATACAGCAACAGCCCATATAATCACAAGGAAACTGAACAATTGAATTAAGGGAATCACGTTGGACATGCTTACACGTTGAATTATCAGCTTCAGGAAAGGGCATAGCAGGTTCATAAGTGCCAACATATAGTTCCCCAAACTTGTTTCTTTTTCGATGACCGTTTTGGTGTCAGAAAAACACAAGTCGAATAGATTGAAATAGATGAAAATATGAACCAGTACCATACTGGCAAGTGCCACAAATAACCCAACTTCTGCAGCTACCTTAAGCCCATGATCTTGCTGCTGGGGCAGTCGATGGCCAAAGATCAATTCAAACAGGGAAACTGAGTAATCTATTTCTTTAATACATACAACAAGAACAACAAGTAAAAAGGAAGCAGTAATAATAAAATTTGGCGCACCTTATTATTGGAGGAAGGCATGGGTGCACCCGAGGAGTTTGTCTGGTTGAAATCATGGCCTTGTGTATGGTTCTGAACCATCCCGCCTGGCTTATAAGAAGGGGAAATGAGCAAGAGAAGAGATGGAAGTTTCAGAGGTGCAAACGTAATATGCGGTAATGGCCTTCTAAAATGAATAAATTATTGTGAATGGATTGAGCTTAACATATCCCCCTTCCTTAATTGAGTCCCCATCAACCCATTAGTTTTTAATTCGCGTTACGCGTTAGTGGATAAGTGAATAACGTCAGTGGAAGCAGACATCCGGAGCCCGGTGAAGAAAACAAGACAAAAATAAGATTTATTAATTCTCATATGAATATCAATAATCAAGAGACTAACAAGACGCACTTTATTACTGCGTGTTTCCAAAGATAATTCCCTTTTCAAGTTTACTACTCGATCAGCTAATCGGAAACCCATACGATTCCAATGTCGGAAGGGCAGCCAGCTGACGTGGTAATCAATACTCTCTTGTTTTTAACAAAAACTTTGCCCAAATTAACACCCTTCTGCTTCTTCTTTCAGGCATCTAATCCCCCCATGGAGATGCCAGACTCACATATGCTTTCCTTTGAAATACAACACTCACTCTCACCTATGCTAGTAAGTTACACGATAATCTTGTGCCGTGCCTTCTCCTATTTTAATGTTTGTTTCTTCCACTTGATTCACAACTACTTCCTACTTCCTGGATACCAATTCTCATCTTTTCTCAAAATCCAAACTGTATAATTAATTAATAATTCAAACACACTTTTGGTTCCAAAATATCCAAACTCACCCTTATAATATTTTCTTCTATGTTTTCACAGGGCTATATTTCATGGGAAAAGTAGCCCTTTTTATTCCATCATCACGTTAAGTTTCTCGAGATTTGTAATATGCAGCAGCAGCAGCAGCAGCCGCATGAAGCCCTTCCTACCATCAGGTCATTTCTTCCCCAGATGTTTTCGATGGTGCGGGAAGCCAATGAGAAAACTCGTGGGTTTCTGCTTCTAGGCATTAATGGCGTCGTATTTCATCAATTGACATCGGTGACCTCTTATGTTTTTGATGAGAAGAGGAAGTTACTCAACTTTGGGGAAGCTTTTAATATGTCCCTTCCACCGATGGTCCATATCAGCATGATTGTTTTGAGTTTCGCGCTGAATTATGTCCTCCTATTCCGAGTTAACCCTGGAATACAATGTATTCTTCTACTCGTGACCATATTAGTGCCGTCGTATTATTTTGCTGAACTTGCTCGTAGAGCCGCTGGTATTGCTGTTGACTTAGGTTCGTACAGGATGCCCCTCATATGGTTTTCCTTTTTCGGGGGCATCGGCATGGCGCTGTTTTGTGGTTCAACGGTACTGCTCATAGTCTTTTTATCATGGCTATTTGCAAGAAGAAGAGGACTGCAATTCCAAGGAATAACGGTGAATGGGGATTCCATAATAGGGGCTATGAATGCGTGACCAACTCATGGACCTCTGTGTTCATCAAACCATATAATAACTTGTAGTTTGCGATGAACTTGTTAATAGTTTTTGTCTCCGGCTGTGATGATGTTGATGAGCTAGCTTTTAGCGGTGAATTCACCTTTTAACATGGCCAAACATATTTAGGGATGAGAGAATAAGACGGAATGGATGTTTTATACGCATATCCGTTATGGGTTTGTTTTGGTGTGTCTTTAAGAAAAAAAAAATCCTCTAAAAAAAGATCTTTTTTTCAAAGATCTTTTAAAAATGTAAAAATAATTATGTTTAAACATGATAATATACAAATATTTTTTTGTTTATTTATTATATTACGAGTTTGTTTTGGTGAGTTTTTAAGGAAATATCTTTTTTGTGTTATATTTTTTTAAAAGATTTTATGAAAAAGTAAAAGTAATTTTATGTTTGGGTATCTCATGTAAAAAGATTTTTTTATCTTTTTATCTATCAATTATGTTTGGGTATAACAATATAAAAGTACTTTTTTATTTATTTATTATATGAAAAACATCTTTTTTTAAAAAAAAATCTTTTAAAAAAAGGTGTAAATTACATCTTCTCAAAAAAATATTTATTTTTGTAGTGCTTTTACTTTTACAATTAAAAATTTTTCAAATACTCTAAAAAATAAAAATAAAAAAATTTCATCAAGATAACGACGTCCAAACAAACATCGAAACATTTTTTTCTATAAAAATTCTTTTTAAAAAATACAAAATATAATTTTTAAAAAATATATATTTTTTATTTTTTAATATTGTTATTATTAAAAATTTGTTCATGTTAAAAAAATTATAAAAAAAATTAATAATTTAATGACAAGTTGACAACCAAAAAAGTCTTTGTTCATTTTGAATACTTAGGTATCGTGCTTCCCACTTCCTATCTTGTTACTTTTATATTATGGTGGTTACTATGATAAAGATGCCTCTTTTAACTTTAGGTAAAGACATTTTCTTTTGTGTGGTTGATATTGATTTAAAAGTGTTTTACTAAAAGTGTTGTTTTAAAGAGAAAGTGTTACCCTTAATCGTTAATTTGGCTCTGATACCAATTTTTCAAATTCGATTTTTCTTTTAATTCTTCTTTTGAAATTTATACTAACTCTTCATATTTTGCTTCGAATAAGTTTATAATTTGTCTTGGTGGTACTCTATTCAAAGGATTTTGATAAAAATAATTTACAATTTTATAATCTAAAGTATTAACCATTTCTACAATTTCTCTTGTATTTGTTATATGATTATTTATTACTAGTCATTGATGTATATTTATAATTCTGATTTCATATTTATAATTTTTTAATTTTGTTCTAATTTCTATCATAATAATATTCTTTTTTACAGGGATTATTATAAAGTCTTTTATATGTTTGTCTTTTTCTATAATTTCTTAAATTCTCAAAAACTTCTTTTATTTCTACACTTTCTCTTGCTTGTAAATATCTTCTCAATTTCATTTTCCATCTTTTCTTTTAACAGTTTTAATCGTAATATAGTTTTCCAAACATTTATAAATTTCCTAAATTTAATTCCAACTTGTTTATATTTATTCTTATTTCTATCTTTTTTATTATAAGATCATCAATTTCGACCTGAAGATTATTTAGTTCTTTTTTATACTCCTCTATTTTATTTTTTAATTTTTTCGCTCTTTTCCTTTTTATTTTATTTTCTGGTTTCTCAATCTTTTTATGCTTCATAATTCTAAAAACAGTTTTGTTTAGCATTATTTATTTTAGAACTTCTGCAAATTCTATCATCGATTCGTGACTATTTTCTAGATATTCTATTAATTTTTCTAGTTCTTCAACTTCTTTTTTCAGCTTATTATATAGATTATTTTTAGAGCTTTAAATGCTCTTTGATTTATTTCAGAAAACTGCAAATAATTCAAACGATTCTCTCTTTCAAAGAGCTCTTGTTTCTTATCTTGATAAGTTACATATATTTCTTCCTTATTTATTATCATAATTTAATATTTAGGGTTTCATTTAATTTTTCGACCTTTTTTGTTAGTTCTTTTATTTCAGAGTCTTCTTCTTTAATTTTTAATTTAGATAAACTTAAGGGACTATTGATTTTAGATTCTCTTATTTGAAAATTTGATGAAACCAATTTTTTTTATGGTTCTTTTAATAATAGAATTGGGTTTTCAATAACTTTATATTTTGGTATTTCTATTTTTACAATTTTCTGAAATAATTCATCAACATAAATTCTTTCTCTATTTTTAAATATTATACTATGATGGCTATTTGTTAAAGCATAATTTATTGCATATGTAATTGAAAACGGTTCATCATCTTGTTCCATTAAACTTTTTCTATGGAATTTATAAGCTAAACTTATAGATCTACCAAGATTTTCAGTTGATAAAGGTATAGCATATCCAAGATGGGCATTAAATTTAACATTTACATTTGCTAAATTTCCATGAACAATCCCAATTATTTGATCTATTGGGTCATCCGTAATTTTTTTGTCACAGATTGCTAAACTTATTGGTGAATTAATTCCTTTCATATATGTAGATTTGATTAAAACTTGTATGGTACTAATATGGATCCATCCAATTTTAGATCTTTTCTGTTGATCCTTAATTTTCTCAATTTGTTTACTTAGTTCTTCATCATTTATCAAAGCTATTTCAAGTTCTCCATTAGTAGATTTTATTTTTACAGGGGCTTCAAGTTAAATTTTTTCATAGTATATTATATTTGTTCTCCACATTTATATATGGATGGAACAATGAATCTATAATTTTGAATAAATATTTCAACCATTTCTACTTTTTGGTCAATTTTATGTATTGATTTGTTAGCTATTCTAACTCTTAATGGTTTCTTTAATTTTTTCCAATCAAGTTTTATATTTGTACTAGCAAAGCATTGTGTTGCTCCAGAATCTATGAAAGCATTTATAAACTTTTCTGTTATTTTTATAGTAATAATAAATGTGGCATTATTTTTCAGTCTCTGAGTCTGTTTCTGAGACATATTCAAAAATATAGTCTAAGTTATCATCTGATTCTTCTAATGGTTCCATGAAACAAGACTTAGCAATTTCTAATTGTTTGGTAAGATCTTTTTTATCCTTCTTTTTTGGACATTCATTTGCATAGTGTCCCTCTTCCTGGCAATACCAATATTTACAATTTTTTTTTTATTTGGGCAATAGTTATTTTTTTGTTTTTTGTTTTTATTGTTATTTCTTTTTCTAAAATACCTCTTTTTTCTCCAATTTGGATAGTATTTTTTTTCTAAATTGATATTTTCTTTTTCTTTGAAAATTTTTATTAAGACCATATTTTTGAGGTATTTCTTCATTATCCTCACAGTAAATTCTAATTATATTTTCAAATCTTTTTTGAGTTGCTTCTTGCATACAACGTTCTTTTATTTCATCTCTTATTGCAGAGGTTGCTCCGCCAAAATTATTTTCAATTATTCCTCTATTTATTTCTCTTATAAATCTTCCCATTATAAATTTATTAGCAGGGTATGGAAGTTTTGTTATATACATACTAAGATAATGGTTTTTATCTTCTTCTTTTAGTTTATAATAATGTATTCTATATTCACATATATAAGATTCCACATTACATAAATCATATATTTGAATATTAGCTAAATAGTTTTTTGCTTCTTAATATTCTTTATTATAGACTTCTTGTCTATGATCTATAATATTCTTTCCAAAAAATTCTTTATATAGAATCATCATTATATGTAATATTTTATCGTAAACTGTTGTTTTTGTTGCTAATTCTTCTATTATTTGGTTTTCTATCGATGTCATAAAATCTCTTACAGTTCCTTTAGTATGAAACCCTATATAATTCCAGATATCTCCTCCAGATAATTCACTAAGTTTTGGATTAGTAAAGGCTTCTAATAAGAAGGAATTCAACCAGTTCTCGAAAATTTCTTTTTCATTCTTTTTACAGTCTAAATCGAGCATTCTTTCTCCTTCCGTTTCCTGAATTTTAGGAACGTACTTTGATGGTATTTTTGTATACTTTGAATTTTTATTTATAAATTCCTTTTTAAAAGCATAATTTTCAAAACCTGTTTCCCATTTAAATTGAGATTGATTATCCTTAGATGTTCCAGCTTCATTTTTAACTTGTATTGGAATTGCTGGTTCTTCATCACTTGAATAGTCTAGGATGTGTTCTTCATTTTCTATATTTTCAGAATTTACTAATTCTTCTTCTATTTGAAATCCTTGTTCCATAATATTATTTTTTTGAGCCATTTTTAATTGTTTAAAAAGCATTGTAACTTCTTCTAATTTTTCTTCAATATCCATAATTTCAATGGTGGGTTTATTTTTAGTTTTGTTATGTTAGCTATATTTTGAATTTTTTCTTCTTTGGGATTCTCCTTCTGAAAATATTTATTTAATATCTGTTTAATTTCATTTATATTTGGTTCCTCTTTTTTCTTATTTCTTTGCAATTTTATGGGTACTAAAATTTCTTTAAACATATCTACTATAGAATTTAATTGTGGGTTAAAAGTATGATAGAGATGTGGGGAGTCATTTTCATAGTAACATTTTTTAGAAACTCCGTGTGAAATATAAGTTTTTTCAGGTTTTTGAAGTCCTTCAATAAAGCTTATAGTAAAATAAAGATTTTAAGAAAAATCATTTTGTATTGATTTTAAGAATTCAGTGTCATTACAATTAACATTAGTTAAAATTATTAATTTTTGATCTATTAATTTTGATAAATTAATTATTTCTTCTCTTAAATCTTCTAATTTACTTTTTTTTCATTAGGTGATACTTTTTTTATATGATTTAAAATGTTTTGTAGTGAAAAATGTAGCTTTAGAATACATGATTTAAATTTTGCCACGTAGACGTCTTAAAAAAAAAAAAAGTTGTTTTTTGGAGTTTTATTTGAGTGGTGGCCTTATATTATATGTCTCGCTCTTAGACATAGTAAAAGTTAGATATCTTATCCTTAGTTTGTTGGTTTAATCACAACCCTTGACGTAGTCAATAATTTGGGATAAAATACGTACATAATTGATTTTTGTATTGTTTGCATAACAGCTCTGATGTAACACACTCATGTACGATTAAGTATTATAGTCCAAGTATGCTTTTGGCGAGTTTATCTCTATCAGAGTTACTTAAATGAAGATATAAAAAATATTTTCTATAAAAAAATTTTTTTGGTGACTATAAAAAAAATTATATAAAAATATAATTTATTTGTTTAATTATATTTTAAATAAAATAATATTTTTATAATATATTAAAATCTAATTTTATAATTTATCATTCAAATGTCAACAAAAGTTTTTTTACATAAAGACAATTATAAAATCTCGATTCACATATCCACCTATCTTGGTATCCTTGGCAGTTGGCACCAACTAAATTCCATGTGATTAGAGAGATTCCATTGTTTTCATGTTTCACTTTCAATTTATTTCATACGGTATAGTCAATTAATTTTTTTTAACATTTTAATATTTTACTTATATTATTTTGTCTAGTTCTTATTCACCAATTTTCTACATATCATTATGTGGAGGTTTTGGTGTGAAATGGAGATATTAATTAAGCACACAAATTTGAGGGTAATTGTTGAGTGAATAGCGTTGTGTGCAGAAGTAGTTTATTTGGAAATCATGGACTCGTCTCTGAACAAGTTCTGGTTCTTTGTTGTGACTGCAGACAAGAAGCGTGATGTTTATAGCTGTTTGCAAGAAGCAAATGAGTCAAGTAATTAATTTTGAGTTACCAAAGTATAACAATTTCAACAGAGCTTCGCACTCCTTATATGTAAGATTGCCCTTTCTAGATGCAGAACCAACTGTGAAAATTAAGATGATGGAGTTCACAAGAGATGCATGAGTAAACCTTATTACATTAGTCTAAGTTTCATTCATTTGTGGGTTCTTTATCCATCTTTTTGTTCCGAATACTACTTCAGTTTTCGTGTTAATTCAGTGCCTGAGGTATTACTTGTGTCATTTATAGTGTGTGTATTTCTTGCTCCTTGCATCAAAGAATTGGCTGAAATGTCTTTGGTTAATAGTTATCAACATCTAATTTTGTATAGAACACAGAGTTCTTTACCCAACCAACTTATAAAAAGCGCCAAATCACTCCTAAGTTACAGTTGCACAACTTGGAATTACAAAACAAGACTAGAATAGACAGCCAACACACACACACACAAAAAAACTTAATACTAAATTGATCAGATAAGGTAATTTGGTCTCCACAAATTTGTTGCCGCCCTGAAATTTTCGAGAATTACTCTCTTTAGACATATGGATTCTTTCATGGCTTTTAATAAAATTTTTAATATGCATGCTAGATAAATAAGTGTTTGTCATTTTATTATAAAACAATTAACTCACTAAAAAATATCATAATAACTCAAATTAGTCTCCTTAAAACCAAAGAAAGGAGCAATCCGTGTGACAGGAGTAATTCTTAAAGACTTCTAGAGCAATAAAGATTTGTTAGGAACATCCTTACACAGAAATTTATTTAGCATTGCTATCCGTAATACAAAGCTCAATGAATAATAATCCAAGTGTTATAAGGTAGAGCCCAATGATTAAAGTATCTGATCCATGGAGCATGGGAATGGACCAAATAAGGAACATAACAACATGAATGCGAGTGAAATTTGCACCCAGAAGAAGCAGTACAGAAACAGCCCATATAGCCACAAGGAAACTGAACAATTCAATCAAGGGAAGGCATGCTTACATGATGTCACTTGTGCTCCAAGCTTAACGAGAAATGAGTAGTTAGTTAGAAGTTACGAGTTCTAAGGCTGCTGCTCTTTTTTCCCCCTCACATATTGCTTTTTGCTCTAGCTAAGTACACACTTTAGATGGCTAGTCTTTTTATCTTATAGTTGATGGATAAAAATACTTCAATTACAAGAAGATAAAATCCCTTGGATTACAAATCAATTCAATTTTCATCTTTTTCTTAAAATCGAACAATATAATTGATTTGCAAACCAAATTAGTTCAAACAGTGGTTCCAAACTCATCTTTATTACATTTTCTTCTATGTTTCCACTGGGTTATATTTTGTGATCGGAAAACTAGCCCCTTTTAACTCCACCATCAGGTTAAGTTTCTCGAGATTTGTAATATGCAGCAGCAGCGGCACATTGGTCATCACTCATCATCGTCATTCATATTATGAAGCCCTTAATACCTTCATTTTATTTCTTTCGGAGATGTTGTCGATGGTGATTGGAACCAATGACATAACTCGTGGGTTTCTGTTTCTAGGCATTAATGGTGTCCTAATTCATGAGTTGCCATTGGTGAACTCTCTTGCATTTGAGAAGAGGAACTTACTGAGCTTTGGGGAAGCTTTTGATATGTCCCTTCCACCAATGGTACACATCAGCATGATGTTTTTTATTTTCGCTCTGGATTTGGTCCTCCTCTTCGCAGTTTACCCGGTTACCCCGGAACACAATGTGTTCTTCTACTCCTCTGCATATTAATGCCGTTGTATTACTTCGCTGAACTAGCACATAAAGCAGCTGGCATTGCTGTAGAGTTAGGTTCATACAAGATGCCCCTCATATGGTTTTCTACTTTAGGGGGGCTTGGCATGGCCCTGATTTGTGGTTCAATGGTACTGCTGATAGTCTTTTTATCATGGCTATATGCAAGAAGAAGAGGACTGCAATTCCAAGGAATAAGGATGAATGCGGATGTCATAATAGGGGCTTTGAATGCCTGAATAACTCATTGATCTCTCTTGTTTTAGCAATATTTGGAATTGGACCGTGTAATAACTTATAGAATATCTTCCTATCCACAACTTATAGTTTGAATATTTTTGCAATGGATTTGTAACTGGTTTACGATGGATGTGTCTCTGGCTATGGTATAAGAAATGGTCGATATTTGAGCTTTTAACTGGGAATTCACTTTTTTACATGCCCCAAACCTTAAATGTCATTTGTTTGGATCATCAAACTTATGTCTAGAAACAGACCAAGAGACTAACAAGACATCATTATCATGGAACGCATATACACAATATAACATGTAATTTCTTTTCAATATGACTTCAGTGAAATTAAATACTAGTAAAACACAAACCGAAATCTCACTGGGTAAATCATACAGCTATGATTAAATAGTATACTCCAAGTAATTGTTAATCAAGTACACATAGTTCCTTATCCAACCAACTTATAAGTACCAAACCGCTTTGAATTACAAAGATCGGCAAACATAAACACAAAATAGACATTCATTTAGCATAGCTATCCCTAATACAAAAGTCACGGATTCATCTCAAAATAACTCTTGGGTTCTCTCTTTGGCTGCAGCTTTTCATTCCCATTTGGTTGTTGCTTTTTTCGGGACCAACATATGCAGTATAATCCAAGTATTATAAGGTAGATCCCAATGGTTAAAGTATCTGAACCTTGGAGCATGAGAATGGACCAAATAAAGAACATAGCAACATGAATGCGAGTGAATTTTGCACCCAGAAGAAGCAATACAGTAACAGAACATATAATCACAAGGAAACTGAACAATTCAATCAAGGGAACCAACTTGGACATGTTTACATGTTGATTTATCGGCTTCAGAACAGGGCATAGCAGATTCCTAAGTGTCTCCGTATATTTCCTCAAACCAATTTCTTCATTGACCTTTGCGGTACATATGGCGAATAGATTTAAATAAATATAAATCAGTACCATATCGGCAAGCGCCATACATAACCCAAGTTCTGCAGCTACCTTGAGGCGGTACTCTGGCATGGTTTCCGTGTGGTCGTGCTGCTGGGCCTGTTCAGAAATAAAGAAGAAACAAAGAAATAGAAAGGTGAATTGGAAACTGAGTAATCTATGTACTTGGAAGAAGTAATAACGAAATTGGGCGCACCTTATTATTCCCCGAAGCCATGGGTGCACCAGAGGAGTGAGTTTGGTTGAAATCATGGTCTTGTTTGTGGTTCTGAACCATCCTACCTTGGTTGTGTACAAGAGGGAGAGGGCAATGAACAAGAGAGGAAAAAGTCGAGGGTTTCAGAGCTGCAAACGTAACATGCGGTATTGCCCTTCGGAAAAGGATAAATTATTCTTACTGTTAATAAAGCTTAAGAACTAAGCAGTTCCCTTCGGTGGGACCATCAACCCATTAGTTAATTTATTAATTAAGAGATATCAATATGAATTATCAACCATTGATCATACTTAGGGAGAGAGAAACGAAAAAGGGGTCTGCGTCTTTCCTCACACTTTACTTTGTTTCGTAATTCCAGTTCAATCAGCAAATCGGAAACCCTATGTCATCGGAAGGGCATCCACTTGACGGTGTAAGCAATAGTATCTTACTCTGTGTTGCTTTGCTTTTTTACAAAATTTCCCCCAAATTAACACGTTTCGGATTCTTTCAGGCCTCCGATCCACCGTCGGAGGAGGTGCCACGCTCAGAAAATGAACAAGAACGCTCACCTGAACCAGTAAGTTACTAATTCCTAAGCTGCTGCTACTACCCTACTACTACTGAACCATAAACACTGAATCCTAAATCCTATATCTTAAATATTTCAAGTGCAATAAAATCTATTGGATTACAAAATCAATCAATATTCTAGTCTCTTCTTAAAATCCAACAAATATAATTGATTTGCAAATCAAGTTACTTCAAACATAGTGTGTCAGTGTGTGGTTCCGGACTCACCCTTATTACATTTTCTCCTATGTTTTCACTGGATTATATTTTATGATAGGAAACTAGCCCTTTTTATTCTATCATCACGATAATTTAAGATTTGCATTATGCAGCAGCAGCTTCCGGAGTGGCTGCGGAAGCTGCTGCGGGAGCGGGAGCAGGGGCGGGGGCGGGAGTGGGAGCCGGAGCGGGAGTTGGAGTTGCTGCAGCAGTGGGAGCGGGAGCGGGAGCAGTGGGAGCGGGCGCGGGAGCGGCTGCGGGAGCTGCGGGAGCCGGAGCGGGGGATTGAGTTGCTGCAGCGATATTTTCAAGCCTTGGGAACTGCAGTACCATACATTGCTCTTCTTCTTTTTCCTCTTTGCTGTTCTCCATGTTATGAATCCCTTTCTTCCTTCATGTTATTTCTGTTGGAGACATGGTCAATGGTGACGGCAGTCAATGAGATAACTCGCGGGTTTCTGTTTCTAGGCACTAATGGTGTCGTAATTCATCAGTTGGCATCGGTGAACTCTTTTACATTTGAGAAGAGGAACTTACTGAGCTTTCGGGAAGCTTTTAGTATGTCCCTTCCACCGATGGTACATATCAGCATGATTCTTTTGAGTTTAGCTCTGAATTTTGTGCTCCTATTCCGAGTTTACCCTGGAATACAATGTGTTCTTCTACTCCTCTGCATATTAATGCCATTGTATTATTTTGCTGAACTAGCACATAAAGCAGCTGGCATTGCTGTAAACTTAGGAAGGTCGTACAAGATGCCCCTCATATGGTTTTCTACCTTAGGGGGCCTTGGCATCTCCCTAATTGGTGGTTCAATGGTACTGCTGATAGTTTTTCTATCCTGGCTATATGCAAGAAGAAGAGGACTGGAATTCCAAGGAATAAGGGTGAATGGGGATTCCATAATAGGGGCTATGAATGCCTGAATAACTCATTGATCTCTCTTGTTTTAGCAATGTTTCGAATCGGACCGTCCGATCATGTAATAGCTTATAGAATATCTTCCTATCCACAACCTGTAGTTTGAATATTTTTGCAATGGACTTATAACTGGTTTACGATGAATGTGTCTCTGGCTACGGTATAAGAAATGGTTGATATTTGAGTTTTTAAGAATTTTGACATGCCCCAAACCTTAAATGCCTTTTGTTTGGATCATCAAACTTTAGTCTAGAAATAGACCAAGAGACTAGGAAGACATCATTATCATGGAATGCATATGCACAATATAACATCTAATTTATTTTCAAGATGTCCCCAGTGAAATTAAATTAACTGAAAAAAATGCCATGAAGAAGGAGCCACTTGGAGAGTGCAATTTAATTATCCGATTATCCATCTTCACAAGAGATACATGAGTAAACCTTATTACATTAGTCTAATTTTCATTCATTTGTGGGTTCTTTATCCCCTTCTATAGTTTGTGATTAATGTAACTACATTTCTTGATACACAATAAGTTGAAAAAAATGGGTCAAAGCAAGAAGGAAACAAGAAGCAATCACACCCTTGCCTTTTACAGTTTATCACTAATTTAGTCATTTATAAACACCCACATTTCTTTCCTTTTTCTTTGTTTCAGAGAATACGAGCACAGAGAAGGAGAGAGTGGAGCTGGAAATGACAGCGCAACGATGAGCAATGATCTGGTTATCTTTTTCTTTTAAAAAAAAAATTAGTTAATTACTAGTAGAAAAACAGCATTAAACTATAAAAAATAGGTCATTGCTACAATGTCTAAAAGTAAAGGAAGGTTTTTAGTTTCAGATATGCAGGGCAAAAAATCTATTTATGAGAAAAAATTTAGTTCCATATGACACCAACTTGTAAAAAAATCTCATTAAAATCTATTTATAGAAAAAAATTAGTTCTAGGTCACATCAAGTCATCAACTAATAGAAAAATCACTTAAGAAAATAGCGTCAACTGAAACAGTAAAGAACAATACGAACCCATATTCTATTTTTTGAAGGTTACTCATCTCATCAGCAGTTGAAACGGTGTCATTTTAATCGGCTGCCTAGCGTGACTTTAAGCAGTATCTCTTCTTTTTTCCATTTGTTTTGCTTTGCTCTTTTACAAATTTTCCCCAAATTGAGGAGCCAGGCTCGGATATGTCTTCCTTTGAAAGTTTAACAACAGGAACCAATCTCTTAGATCTGCCAGTAAGTTACCCGAAAATCTTGTGCTTATTTCTATAGTTCCAGTTGATTCGTTAATAATAAATTAGTTGATATTTCGAGAAAATAACTACTAGTAGAAAAATCGCGTTAAACGATAGAAAATAGGTCATTGCTACAATGCCTAAAAGGCTAAAAGTAAAGGAAGGTTTTCAGTTTCACATATGCGGGGAAAAAACCTATTTATAGGAAAAAACTTAGCTCCAAGTGACATCAAGTCATCAACTAGTAGAAAAACCGCGTTAAATGAATAGCGTCAACTGAAGCAGTAAAGAACAATACGAACCCATACTCTATTTTTCGAAGGTTACTCGTCTCATCAGCAGTTGAAACGGTATCGTTTTAATGGCTTTAAGCAGTATCTCTTCTTTTTATCCTTTGTTTTGCTTTGCTCTTTTACAAATTTTTCCCAAATTGAGGTGCCAGGCTCGGATATGTCTTCATTTGAAAGCTTTGCAATAGAAACCAATATCTCAGATCTGTCAGTAAGTTACTCGAAAATCTTGTGCTTGTTTCTATAGTTCTTGTTGATTAGTTAATAATAAAGTTGTTGATATTTCGAGAAAATAACTATTAGTAGAAAAACTGCGTTAAGTGATAAAAAATAGGTCATTGCTACAATGCTTAAAAGTAAACGAAGATTTTTAGTTTCACATATGCGAGACAAAAAATTTATTTATAGAAAAAAATTTAGCTCCATATAACATCAACTAGTAGAAAAACCGCGTTAAAACCTATTTATAGAAAAAAAAACTTAGTTAGTTAGTTAGTAGTTACTAGTTCTTAAGCTGCTGCTTTTTTTCCCCTCACATATTGAAGAAAGGGTTTTTCTTTTTGCTCTGGCTAAGTACACACTTTAGATGGCTAATCTTTTTATTTTATATTTGATGGATAAAAATATTTCAGTTACAACAAGATAAAATCCCTTGGATTACAAATCAATTCGATTTTCATCTTTTTCTTAAAATCCAACAATGTAATTGATTTGCAAACCAAATTAGTTCAAACAGTGGTTCCAAACTCACCTTTATTACATTTTCTTCTGTGTTTTCACTGGGTTATATTTTGTGATCGGAAAACTGGCCCCTTTTTACTCCACCATCAGGTTAAGTTTCTCGAGATTTGTAATATGCAGCAACAGCAGCAGCAGCGGCACATTGATCATCATCATCATCCATATTATGAAGCCCTTAATACCTTCATGTTATTTCTTTCGGAGACGTTGTCGATGGTGATTGGAACCAAATGCAGAACTCGTGGGTTTCTGTTTCTAGGCATGAATCGTGTCCTATTTCATCAGTTGGCATTGGTGAACTCTCTTGCATTTGAGAAGAGGAACTTACTGAGCTTTGGGAAAGATTTTGATATGTCCCAAACCTTAAATGTCATTTGTTTGGATCGTCAAACTTATGTCTAGAAACATACCAAGAGACTTGGAAGGCATGTGCACAATATAACATGTAATTTCTTTTCAATATGACTCCAGTGAAATTGAAAAAATGTCATGAAAAAGGGGCTACTTGGAGAGTGAAATTTAATTAGCCGGTTATCCATCTTCACAAGAGATACATGAGTAAACCTTAATACATTAGTCTAATTTTCATTCATTTGTGGGTTCTTTATCCCCCTTCTAAAGTTTGTGACTAATGTAACTACATTTCTTGATACACAATAAGTTGAAAAAAATAGGTCAAAGCAAGAAAAAAAGAAAAAGCGATCACACCCTTGCCTTTTACAAGTTATCACTAATTTAGTCATTTATAAACACCCACATTTCTTTCCTATTTCTTGCTTCAAAAGAACATACTTTAAAGAGAAAAAGAAAGCCCTTTATTTAATACAATCATAAAGATCCTTCAGCCTAAGATATATATGGCTTCTTTGTGGCAAAGCTTATCTCATTCTATAAATTCATACAACTTACCCTCATTCTACTGCACACTGCATAGACGTAATTGGAGGCAACTAGTCACTGGATAGCTAGCACAAAAAGTTGGAGAAATGGGTCTTTTGGCTGTATTTCTCCTATGGTTACTTTCATTATCAAGTAAGTTTGAAAACTCACATTTCTTTTCCTTGCTATGCCATCCCATTTTCTAAACTATGTAACACCGTTTCCACTATTTTTATAGGAGCAAAAGCCTCAAACAACAACATTGGTGTAAACTATGGCCAACTTGGAAACAATCTACCTTCTCCATACCTCTCCATAGAGCTACTAACAAAAATGAAAGCTAGACATGTGAAGCTCTATGATGCCAACCCTGACATTCTAAACCTTCTATCAAATAGAAAGATTCAAGTCTCAGTTATGGTCCCAAACAATGAAATCTCAAACATTGCCGTGAACCGAAGAGCAGCGGAAGAATGGGTGAGGAACAATGTCCTACCTTACCTTCCCAAAACCAAGATTCGCTACCTCCTCGTCGGCAATGAGGTGCTAAGCTCCTACTCGGAACAAGGCCGGCAAATGTGGCGCGATCTTGTGCCAGCAATGCAAATGATCAAGAGATCCCTCAAGGCTCTAAACATCTCATCCATCAAAGTTGGCACCCCATTGGCAATGGATGTGTTGGAATCAACCTTCCCACCATCAAGAGGGATGTTCCGATATGAGATAAGAGACAATGTGATCATACCATTGCTTAACTTCTTAAACAGAACCAAGTCATTTTTCTTCATTGATGTGTATCCATATTTTCCATGGTCACAAAACCCTTATAACATTAGCCTTGACTTTGCTCTATTCAGAGGAGGCTTAAGCATAAGAGATCCTGGCAGTGCCTTAGTCTACACCAATTTGTTAGACCAAATGCTAGATTCTGTCATATTTGCTATGTCCAAACTCGGCTTCTCCAATATCCCGCTCGCCATATCCGAAACAGGATGGCCTAATTCCGGTGACATCGACGAGCCTGGGGCAAACATATTCAATGCAGCCACATATAACCGCAATTTGATCCAAAGAATGACAACAAATCCACCTCTTGGCACCCCAGCTAGGCCTGGAGTTCCAATCCCAACTTACATCTTTTCATTGTTCGACGAAAATCAAAAGCCTGGTCCAGGGACAGAGCGACACTGGGGCTTGTTACACCCGGATGGCACGCCAGTCTATCAAATAGACCTGACAGGAAAGTCGGCTGCGGCCGACTTTGGGCCATTGCCACCTCCAAAGAACAATGTCCCTTACAAAGGGAGGGTGTGGTGTGTGGCAGTGAAAGGAGCAAATGCAATGGAATTGGAAGCTGCATTGACATATACTTGCAACCAAAGTAATGTGAATTGTGATGGTCTTGCACCAGGAAGAGAGTGCTATGAGCCTGTTTCCATTGCTGCTCATGCCAGCTATGTATTTAGCTCTTACTGGTCCAAGTTTAGAAGTCAAGGAGCCACTTGCTATTTCAATGGACTTGCTCAACAAACAACTTCCAATCCTAGTGAGTTTTCTTTCCTTTCATTTCTACAAGGCTTCTAAAACAATGAGATTTCTTATTTGATGTTTTGTTTGTGTGTTTGGTTTTGGAAACAGGTCGAGGTCCATGCAAGTTCCCAAGTGCGACTCTTTGAATATAATAAACAAGAACTATGATCATTTTAGCAGAAAGTTGCAGGAAGAAAAAAATTAATTGTATGCAAACACAAACACTGGCAAGTAGTTAGTAATAAGAACTCCATCAACAAAATATTACATTGTATTGGTATATCTAGTGCTTTTTGGTAAGATAATTACTGTCATACAATGTCACTTGCACATTGCAATGTTTCAATGGTTCACAGTGCTTTGTAACAATTATAAATGATAAATCGATAAGACTTTAGTCTTCCTTCTTGTTTCTTTTCAAAGAGAAATACTATTCACAAATTCAACATCAAAAGAAAAAAAAAATATTCACAGTAACTATTTCTTTTTAATGCATCCACCCTTTGTAAAAAAAATAAAAGGATGATATGATCAACAAAGAAACACAGGAGAATTTACTAATCTTCTGCCTTGGACATGATGGAGAGGCAGCTCTGCCTTGAATGAAAGGCTTCACGGCGGCGATGGTTGTGCGAGGAGGGTCTGATCAGAGTACTCAGAGCTCTCTTCACCAGCTCGCCCTCCACTCCTCCGATCCGCACCAGCAAGTTCTGCATCGCCGATCTTCGAAGATTTAGGGTGTTACCACTCGAAGAAGAAGCAGAATGAAACGACGCCATTTGCTGTTGCTGCTGTTCGACGAGGCGTTTGTGGTAGGAGCAGCGGAAGGAGCCAGGGTGCGTCGTAGGGGAACACATGCACGTCCTCCTCTGATGATTGGACGTCGACACCAAGGCGGTTTTCCTCTGATTCTTGGCTTTCGCCATGGAGCGTTGCTCAGGGGAGAATTTCAGAGATGACGATGCTGGACACGGCGGCTTGGGGATGAGAAGGGAGGCTCCAGGAGAGAAATTCGCGGAGGTGTATTTTTTTTGTTGTCCACAGTATTCTCTAGTCGGATAGGCTAAAAACTAATCCATGGCGAATCTGAACTTTATTTAACAGTCTATTGCTGGCCAATGATTGATGAATGTACAAAGCGGGATCCGAAACCTTGACAATTGCTTAAGCGGACGAATGAGGTGACTGCTCAACCCACATAAGATGGTTTCGCGGAGGTTTATGAAAACGAGCGCGAGAAGGACGGCATTTGTTGAATTGATTCGAATCGAATAAAATCGGGTGTGACTGATGAAACGCTGTAAAGAAAGGAAGAAAGCAAGAAAGGGAAGAGTGTGTGTTGTTTTTTCATCGGCATTTAGCAGTGAAAACTGAAAACTGAAAAGAGAGAAACAGAGTTTGTTTGGATTGATAAGTTTGTTAAGTTCGTTATCTTCTGAAGCATCGTATACGGGAATCAGTTACGGAGACAAGTCATAGCATCTTAATTCAGCTTTTATACACAATGAATTATACTTTCCTAGATTTAAAATAAATTAAAATTTATATATAAAAAACTATTAAATTTAAAGAAATTTAAAAATAATATTAAATTTATTTTCATGAAGTTTTTAAAAAAAATTGTATTTAATTATATTTACTTGCATATTTAAAATTTTGTTTAATTTGGAAGTTAAAAGTAATTAGATTTACTTGCATATTTATGTAATTTACCGAAAATAATATTCAATATAATTTAAATTAGTGTGGCTTCGATCAATTTTCTATTTTGCTTGGGTTGAATGAGCAGATTTATTTAAATTGGTTTGGATTTGAACACTTTAACTATTTATTTTGGTGTTTTTTTGTAACATATTCTTTAATTGCAAGAATAAGCTTCCTTTTAAAAAAATTATAATTAGTTAGGTAGATATTATTCACTATGGTTATTCATATAGAAAGATATTAATAATATTAACATATGAATGCAGTTGAAAAAAATAGAGTTGTAAACATTTATTAAATATTTTTCTAAATAATTCTAAAATAATTTTTTATTAAGGTTTTATTTTTATATCTTGGTAAAATTTTGTATTTAAAATAAAAAATATATTGGTAATTTTTATCAAAAGAACATATTAACAAATTGTGGAGAATTCTCTTGTTGAAAAAATTTAGAATCACAATTGAGCATAATTGATGTAGTTTTGTTTAAGTCTTTTCTCCTATATTTATGATAAATTTCAGCTTAAAATATTTAAAATAATAATAATTTTTAGCAAAGGAATAAATCAGCACATACATATGAACCTCATTGAATAATTATCCTTCAAATTAAATTTTTCTTATAACTCATCTTCATTAAATCACCTTAAAAGATTAAAGGAAGGGAAAAATAATCTTATTAGTATCACTAATCAGACTCTTGTTTTAAAAATTAAAATTAAAATTTATAAATAAAATATATGAATTAATTTAAATTTTAATAATTTTAAAATAAAAATATATACATAGATTAAACTATAAATAAAATTATGAAAATATTAAATTGAAGTTTATTTATTTGATTTTCATATAATCTTTATCTTTGTTCATTCCAAGAAGTTATTTTTATTTATTATTTTTTTCCTTTTCTAGTTTACATTTAAATACTGTAGTGAAAGAATGAAAATATTATATGAAATACAAGTATGAATATAACGTTTCAATAGTTTAAATATAATATTTAATTTTAAATTTTATTTTTTATAAATTAAGACACTATATATTTTTATTAATATATTATAACTAAATGATATTAAAAAATATAAATTATTACAAGTAAAAAAGTGATATATAAATGATAAAGACAATATATAACTAATAAATACAATTAGAATAAAATGAAAAAAACTAAAAAAATAAAATTGTAAAGATATTATACATTCTAGCGTTTTAAAGAGTTCATAACCTAATACATATATTTAGTGAACTTAAATACCATAGTGCAAGAATGAAGTTATTAGATGTAATATAAATATGAATATAATGTTTCAATAAATGAACATAACATCTATTTTTTCTTGAATTAAGTTATTATGCATTTTTAATATTATTATTACAACTATATAATATTAAAAAATATAAATGATTGTATAGAAAAAAATATGATATATAAGTGACAAAGATAATATATAATTAATAAACACAATTACATCAAAATTAAAAAAAATAAAAGGTTTAAAAACATATATATTACAGTATTTGAGGAGTTTATCATCCAACAAATAATGAGTTAATTTCTTAGGAGACTAAAATAAAAAACTCTGGCCATTAGCTAAACTTTTTAAATAATTATGCAAAATATTAGTAAGGATAGATAAAAAAGAGTAAGTGATACGAGTTTAAAAAGATATTTTTATTATTTTAAAATTAAGGAGTAAAACAGTCATTTTGTCATACTCAAGACTAAAAGAATTACATTATGCTGATTTTGGAGATCAAAGCTAAGTGATTAAAAATTTATCTCAAGTACAATTGCAACAACTTGAATTTATGAGGAGTTTTCTAAATTTAAACTAGTTTAAACTAAGTTAGTTCGATTTAGTTTAGATTTAGAAATCATTTAAAATTAGAATAGTCAGGTGAAAAGAATTATATTGTGGAACATATCACTAAAAGGCACAAGATTAAGTGAGAATTAAGAGTGTTTATGATCGGTTCAATCCAAAATTTGGTTCGAATTCAAAATATATTTTATTGGGTTTGGGTTATACTTTTAGTCACTTGTCCTGTTTCAAAATTATTTTTAAATAAAAATATATATTTTATAATAAAATTAGTAATGTCTTATTATATTTTATATTTTAATTAATATTTTTTATATTATATAATATTATTTTTATTTAAAAATAATTTATTTTAATATAAATATAATATACTGTTCATACCCTGACCCAACGCTAAGGCCCAGGATCCAAGTAAAAAAACCCAACCCAAAAGAGTTGAGTCTCACCAGATGCCACGAAGTCGGCTATCTTCACGACTTACTCTAAAGAAGTCGGTACGAAGATCAGCTGGCAGATAAACCCTCCCTCAAGAGGATAACTGCCCCTAAAATCTCTCTAAACCACTTCCAAGAGCCATATCTCAACCACCCTAAGATAAATGGACGGTTATTCCCCTTAAAAGGTGGAACTACTCCAACAGTGGTTATTGGTTCACCACTATAAATACACTGACGCCTCTCAGGTATCTCTAAGTCCCAATACTCTCTAGGCCTGCTCACACCCTTGCTGACTTAGGCATCGGAGTGTCTTTGCAGGTACCACCCCCATTCGTTCATACTCACAAGTCGGACGGAGGCCCTCAAGACGCTGATCCGCACGAAGGCTTCCTTCCTCAGACGATTGGGCCAACCCAGCAAGTCCAGCCCAACAATCTCCAGTTACCCATCGTAACATTGGCGCCGTTGCCGGGGACCCGAGAGATCAACCAGTGATGGCGGACAGATCCCCCGAAGAGGTTCATGTGGAATCAGATTCCGAACGAAAAAATCTGGATACCGGAAACAATGACGCAGACCTGACCCTCCACCAGGGAACCAATGATCAGCATAGAGAAGGTACCTCCGGAGTCAAAAATCCGAAGGTGAACTCCTCAGAAGGGTGCGAATCGGAGAAGGACGGACAGTCCCATGCAACCGAACTTATGGGACTAGTTCATGTCCACCAAATCCGCCTGGAACAATTGGAACAGGAGCGGGAGCGACAAAGGGAGACGGAAAAGAACCTAAAAGAGGAGATGGAACGACGAAAGGAGTTAGAAAGAAAACTCTTGAAGTTGGAATCCTCCCTTAAAGGTCGGAACTCCCGCGATGAGCGAGAAGAGTCGCCCCTAGGAGGGGAGGATCCCTTCAGCGAGGACATAATGAGGGCAAAGGTTCCGAGGAACTTCAAAAGCCCCGATATGGACCTCTATGACGGAACCACGGATCCAAAGCATCACTTAAGCAACTTCAAAAGTCGAATGTACTTGGCTGATGCTTCTGATGCTACGCGATGCAAAGCTTTCTCGACAACCTTGTCGAAAGCGGCGATGAAGTGGTTTGACAGCCTCCCTCTGAGGTCTGTCACCAGTTTTGAAGACCTCTCAAGGAAGTTCTTGATGAGGTTCTCTATCCAGAAAGACAAAGTAAAACATGCGCCAAGCCTCCTGGGGATAAAGCAGGAGGTCGGAGAATCCTTACGAGCCTATATGGAAAGGTTCAACAAAGCATGTTTAGAAATCCAAGACCTGCCCACCGAGGCAGTCATAATGGGGTTAGTCAATGGGCTTAGATAAGGTCCCTTCTCACAGTCCATATCTAAACGACACCCCACCTCCTTAAGTGATGTACAGGAAAGAGCTGAAAAGTACATCAACATGGAGGAAAATGCCAGACTGAGAGATTCGAGTTGGCGACTTGGGCATCTCCCCTCAGCAAAAGAGAGGGAGAGGGAACCCAAGAAGAAGGAAGAACTCGGTCTCGATAGACCAAGGAAGTATCACTCTTATACTCCTCTAAAGGTTTCCATAGTGGATGTATACAGAGAGATCTGCAATACTGAAAGGCTGCCACCTCCCAGACCCATTAAAAATAAAAAAGGGGGGAGTCGCAGCGACTACTGTGAGTACCATAAAATATATGGTCACTCGACAAATGACTGTTACGACCTTAAAAATGTGATAGAAAAGCTGGCTAGAGAAGGCCGGCTCGACAGATATCTCATAGAAAGGTCAGACGGTCATGGGAAGAGAAAGCGAGACGATATGGATAGAAGAGACCCACCACCGCAGACTCCGGAGAGACATATCCATATGATCTCAGAAGGATTCGCGGGAGGGGGACTCACCAAGTCCTCTCGCAAAAGACATCTCAAGCGAGTCTACCAGGTCGGAGGAGAGTCATCCGACCTCCCCACCATTTCATTCACAAGAGAAGATGAGCAAGGAATAATCCCTGGACATGATGACCCAGTGGTAATTACTATGATCCTAGCCAATGCCTATCTCCACATAACCCTAGTAGATCAAGGGAGCTCAGTGAACATCCTTTTCAAACCCGCATTTGACAAACTAGGGTTGGATGAGAAAGAATTAAGAGCCTACCCCGACACCTTGTACGGACTAGGCGACACACCGATAAGACCACTAGGATTTCTACCCCTACATACTACCTTTGGAAAAGGGGAAAAATCCAAAACTCTGAGTATAGACTTCATAGTCATCGACGTAGGGTCAGCATATAATGCTTTGATCGGCAGAGCTACCCTTAATCGACTTGGAGCGGTGGTGTCAACTCCGCACCTTTGCATGAAATTCCTGACCCCAGCAGGAATAGCAACGGTGAGGGGAGATCAGAAGTTGGCAAGAAAGTGCTACAATGAAAGCCTGAACCTGAGGAGAAAAGGCAAAGAAGTCCACACCATAGAGCTTGGCGGTGCAAGGGCCCGAGAAGAGCTGTGACCACAGCCGGGAGGAAAAACTGAGGAAATACAGGTCGGCAAAGAGGAAGGAAAAAACACCAACATAGGAGCCAACCTAGGGGAAACCCTAAAGCAATGGCTGATTAAGCTCCTAAGAGACAATTCCGACCTCTTTGCCTGGAAAGCCTCCGACATGCCCGGGATAGACCCCGAGCTTATGTCCCACAAGCTCTCGGTATACCCAGGGTCCCGACCTGTACAACAGAGAAGGCGCAAGCTCGGCGCAGAACGAGTCCTAGCAGTGGAAGAGCAAGTGCAGGCACTCTTAGAAGCCGGCTTCATCAGAGAAGTTAAATATCCAACATGGCTAGCCAATGTAGTGCTAGTCAAAAAGCAAAATGGCAAATGGAGAATGTGTGTCGACTACACCGACTTAAATAAGGCATGTCCCAAGGACCCTTATCCACTACCAAGTATTGATACCCTAGTAGACTCTAGCTCGGGATATCAATACTTGTCGTTCATGGATGCCTACTCGGGGTATAACCAAATCCCGATGTACGAGCCAGACCAGGAGAAGACATCATTCATCACACCCAGAGCCAACTTCTGCTATGTGGTCATGCCATTTGGATTGAAAAATGCAGGGGCCACATATCAGAGGCTGATGAATAAGGTGTTCGCTCCCCACCTTGGAAGCTTAATGGAAGTCTACGTCGACGACATGCTAGTAAAAACCAAGGAAGAAGTCGACTTCTTGTCAGACCTCTCGCAAGTATTTGACACCATAAGGTCACACGGGATGAGGCTAAATCCCGCTAAGTGTACCTTCGCGGTGGAAGCTGGAAAATTTTTAGGGTTCATGCTGAGACAAAGGGGGATCGAGGCAAATCCCGATAAGTGTAGAGATATCCTAGAAATGAAAAGCCCGACTTGCTTAAGAGAGGTCCAGCAACTAAACGGCCGACTTGCAACCCTCTCCAGATTCTTGGCAGGATCAGCACTAAAATCCCTTCCATTGTTCTCCTTACTGAGAAAGGGATGTCAGTTCGAGTGGACTCCTGAATGCGAAGAGGCGTTCCAGGAGTTCAAAAGATTCTTGAGTCAACCTCTGATTCTGACCCGACCTACAGTTGGAGAAGACCTCGTCCTATACTTATCTGTAGCAGACAAGGCTGTCGCGTCAGCCCTGATAAGAGAAGACGAGGTCGGTCAGCATCCGGTGTATTTCATCAGTAAAGTTCTACAAGGCCCCGAGCTAAGGTACCACAAACTAGAGAAGTTTGCCTACTCCTTAGTAGTAGCCTCACGAAGGCTACGACCTTACTTTCAAGCGCACATGATAAGAGTCCGCACAAACCAACCCATGAAGCAAATCCTCCAAAAGACGGATGTTGCAGGAAGAATGGTTCAATGGGCAATAGAGCTCTCCGAGTTCGATTTGAAGTACGAAACTCAGACAGCTATCAAAGCTCAATGCCTCACCGACTTCATAGCTGAGTACGCAGGAGACCAAGAGGAAAAGCCAGCTTCATGAAAACTCTATGTAGATGGATCCTCAAATAAGACAGGAAGCGGTGCAGGCATAATACTAGTGAACAAAAGGGGAACCCAAATAGAGGTTTCCCTCAAATTTGAATTCCCAGCTTCAAATAATCAGGCAGAATATGAAGCCCTGATTGCTGGATTAAAGTTAGCAGAAGAAGTCGGTGCAACAAAAGTGATGATATATAGCAATTTCCAAGTGGTGACTTCCCAGATAAACGGAGAATATCAGGCAAAAGACCCAAATATGAAGAGATACTTGGAAAAAACTTTGGAATACCTCGGGTGCTTTGCGGAAATCGAGGTCAAACACATAACTCGGGATCTCAATAGCAGAGCAGACGCCCTCTCCAAGTTAGCAAGTACCAAACTAGGAGGAAATAATAGAAGCCTGATCCAAGAAACTCTCCAGGAACCTTCTGTGGTAAAAACAGAAGAAAGGCAAGTGGTCCTTGAGGTAACTGGATTAAACCTCGGATGGATGAACCCCTTGGTCGAATATATGAAATTCGACATCCTCCCCAAAGAGGAAAAAGAGGCTAAGAAAATCCGGAGGGAAGCACAACACTACACCCTGGTAAAAAATATTCTCTATAGAAGAGGAATATCAACACCATTGTTAAAGTGCGTACCGACCTCGAGAACCACCGAGGTATTAGAGGAGGTCCATAACGGGATCTGCGGAAATCATCTCGGAGCCAGGTCGCTTGCCAGGAAAGTAATCCGAGCTGGATTCTATTGGCCGACCTTGCAGAAAGATGCCACAAAATTTGTGAAAAAATGTCAACCATGCCAAATGCATGCAAACTTCCACGTGGCTCCTCCCGAGGAGCTCATCAGTATAACTTCTCCATGACCCTTCGCAAAGTGGGGAATGGATTTGTTAGGTCCCTTTCCCCAAGCTCGAGGACAAGTTAAAGATTTGATCGTGGGAATAGACTACTTCACAAAATGGATAGAAGCAGAACCACTGGCTACCATCATAGCCCAAAGAAGTCGGAGGTTCCTCTACAAAAATATCATCACAAGGTATGGGATCCCTTATTCCATCACTACAGATAATGGAACCCAGTTCACCGACTCTACCTTCAGAAGTCTGGTGGCCAGTATGAAAATCAAACACCAGTTCACCTCGGTGGAACATCCACAAGCCAATGGACAAGCCGAGGCGGCCAACAAAGTCATACTGGCAGGGCTGAAGAAAAGACTACAAGAAGCAAAGGGAGCCTGGACAGAAGAGCTCCCACAAGTGTTGTGGGCTTATCGGACAACGCCACAATCTGCCACTGGAGAAACGCCCTTCCGACTTGTCTATGGGGTAGAAGCTATGATACCAGTAGAAATCAGTGAGCAAAGCCCAAGGGTGCTTCTCCATGATGAAATCGGAAACATACAGGGGCACAAAGAGGAGCTAGAGTTGCTCCCCGAAATCCGAGAACAAGCCCAGATAAGAGAAGCAGCGCTGAAGCAAAGGATGGCTACCAGATACAACAAAGTCATTCGAAGAAGTTTCACACTAAGCGATCTGATCTTAATCAGAAACGACATATGAGTCAACAAGTCGGGGGAAGGAAAACTCGCTGCCAACTGGAAAGGACCCTACAAAGTCAGCGAAGTCTTAGGAAAAGGTTATTATAAGGTGACCGACCTAAGCGGCACCGAGTTACCAAGGTCGTGGCATGCTTGTAACATGAAAAGGTACTATAGTTAAAAGCGAACTCTACTCCCTGATGTACTATTTTCCCAACTTCATGATTTTTTTCCCAAAGTCAAAGGGTTTTTTCTGGAGAAGGGTTTTTAATGAGGCATCATAGTAGAAGCTAAGGGGAAAAAATTATTAAAAATCCTTAGTAGCAGTAAGGTACCCCTCCAATAAATAAAGATCTTTTTTATCTCTTATAAATTTCTTCTTGTTTTTTCTTTCTACGAAACGCACCGACTTAAGCTCGACAAAACGTGAAAATCTCATGAACCGACCCAAATGGTCGTCAGGATAAAACGACGAGGTACAAGTCGGTGTAAAGAGGTTATAAAAGTTGATCGTGAAAAACTCGGAGACATCTCGACTCATAAGTCGAAATGAAAAACCGAGTAGAAACAAAAACGAATCGCAAAAATAGCCTAAGTCATAGGAGCTCAATAAAATAAAGTTGAGTATAAGGAATAATCAAAAAGAGATAAAAAAAACCTAGCTTAAAGAATATCCTAAAGCCCTCAAAGGCTTAGAAGGACAGACAAAGCAAAAGGTTTTTTCAGAAAAGATTAAAGGAACTTCGAAAAATCAAAATCGGAAAGCATGCACACGCAAAAAGTAACTAAAACCTTTATCCAAAAAAGGTATTTCTTTGTTAAAACCTAAAACCCTTATCCAAAAAAGGGCACTCATAAATACTTTGTTTACGGCCTTAAAAGGCCAGAAGAAATTGTTCAGTTACCACCACCACCAACAAACAAATATAAAGAGTTTAAAAAGGGGGGGGACCCACAGGCCGGGCCCCATATAGCCAATAAAGTTATTTTTTAAGAGGAGTAGACGGATCACCACCGGAACCAGAAAGAGCAGTCGGAGCAGCGTCAGGACCAGGGAGAGAAGCATCCATAGGAGATGGAGAGGAAGTCGGAGGAACCTTTGAAGAGCTCGGAGCATCCTTTGAATGAAGAGGGGACTCAATAATCCTCTGCCCCCGAGTCTTCAAATCTGACTCAGAAACAACTTGGGGGGCAGGAGGAGACACTATAGCGCCATCAATGACGACCTTGTCAGGATCCAAAGGAGAGAGATCCAAGTCAGGAGCAATGACTCCGACTTGCTCCTTAAAAATCCTCCAGGCCTCTTCAGATCCCTCGGTAATAGAGTCCTCCAATTCGTCATAGGCATTCCGAGCATTCAGTAGGTCTTTTTTCACAACCACAAGGTCCTCGAAAAGGATTGAATAGCTCTCCTGCGCCTTCAGCCTTAAACCGACCTCCATGTTGCACTGGGCCTGCAACTTGCTCTCCCTCTCCTGGAGACCCTTCCTCTCCTCCTTTAGTTTGGCGACCTCCTCCTTCAACTTCTTCTCATGTTCTTGATATAAAAGAAGTCTCTCCTCCAACTCTTTAGCCTTCGAGGACGAACCAAGAGAGCTAAGAGGAGTCTTCTCGAAAATATCAAGAAATTTGGTGCACACCGCCGCCGCCTTGATACTCTCCTGAGCCAGAATAGTGAGGTGGTTCCGGATAGAAACATCATCCAAGCCTATACGGGCATGAGGATAGATGTACTTCCGGATAAATTCAGGAGCATCCACCTTGGCTTCACCCTCGAAAGAAGAGCTAGGCTCTAAAGCCTTGCGCTTCTTCCTTTTAGGCTCAGGGGAGGATCGGGGGGGGGGGAGGGGACGGCTGAGAAGGAGCAGAAGAGGAGATAACAATAGGTTCAGAAGGGGTCCCAAACTACGGGAAGAAGAGGAAGGAGGAGGAAGAGAGGAGCTAGTTACCCTGGCGCGACCGGTCCTAGCGCGAGACCTTGCCTTGGCCTCCTGAACCCTTTGGTAAGACTCATTTGAATTCTTCCTCGCCATCTCTACAAAAGAGAAACAATTAGTAAAACAAGTCGGTAACCACAAGTCGGAAACAAGGTGGATAAGTAAAAGCTACCTAGTTGCGACTGGACGAAGGATGGCGCCCCCTGGAGAAATTTTTTAGTGTCCAAATATGGGGCCCTCCCCCACACTTCTCGGAAGAACCCCACAATGGCTACCTCCACTTCATCCAGGTCATCCAGACCATATTTCTCACAGGGGAGGCCTCCAGCTAGTATAGAGGAAAGCGAGGAGAAGAATTCTCATCCAAGAAAAAGGGGTGGTGACCCTCTACAGCTTGCACTTTAAAAAAAATAATTTTTGAAGTCATGGAAAGATTCATCAAAAAGGATGAAGACCCTCCGACCTTGTATAGCCCGGAAGGACACCCATTGTTGTTTATTATTTTGCCCACTGAAGGGCTTAGTCATATGGAAGAGAAAAAAGAAAATCCTCAAGGAAGTCGGAAAGTCTAAAGCATGGCTGACAAATTGGTAAATTTTCAGAAAACCCCAGAAATTGGGATGAAGCTGGGTAGGTGCAACACGGCAGTGGCGTAAAACATCAATCTCAAAATCAGAAAAGGGAAGGAAAATGCCCAGGCGGGTAAGCATGCTCTCATACATAAAAAAGAAATGAGGGGCTGCCTCCGAAGCCCTCCCAAAACAGACCCGGTCTTCTGGACCCGGGGCAAGTAGTTCATACTTCGGCTCATCCTCATTAGAGGTGCAGAGCCGGTGACGAGTGCGAAGGTCAGTAATGAATTCAGTATCAACCAGAGGTTCCTCTCCTAAGACCGTGACATCAACCCACTGAGCAAGACTTTCAACAGAAGACATTTTCTTTCTTTGGAAAAAGGGTTGGTAAAACCTACAAAAGTAAAAAAGAAAAGAAAATAAAAAAAACATGGTCTCTAAGGGGGAAGTACGGAATCAAACAGAGATCTACGGATCAACCTATCCATCTAAAAAATAAAAGCATGCAAACAGAAAGCATGTCGAAAAATCTAACCTTTATCTGAGAATAAGGTTGGAGAAGATAAAAGCCTTCAAATGCAAGAATACTGCACGAACGGATGAAGAGAAAATTTGAAAAATCGCAGAAACGAAATAACGAAAGAGAGGGAAAGTATTTATAAACACGTTAGGGGCATAATGGTAAAAACGGGCAGACATTAATGGGTGCACCGTTACCAAGGTAATTAATACCTACGCGAACCTCTAACGGACGCGATGTTCGATTAGACGTAACTGTGAAAATCAAAAGTCACGAAAAGTCACGTCGGTTGCGCAAAATCACGTCGGTTCCCTCATAGGTCGGCTACGACCCCGAGTAGAATACTCGAACCCAATCCTAAAAGAGAAATTGGGCTCGAGTAGGGGCACTGTTCATACCCTGACCCAACGCTAAGGCCCAGGATCCATGTAAAAAGGCCCAACCCAAAAGAGTTGAGCCTCACCAGATGCCACGAAGTCGGCTATCTTCACGACTTGCTCTAAAGAAGTCGGTACGAGGATCAACTGGCAGATAAACCCTCCCTCAAGAGGATAACTGCCCCTAAAATCTCTCTAAACCACTTCCAAGAGCCATATCTCAACCACCCTAAGATAAAGGGATGGTTATTCCCCTTAAAAGGTGGAACTACTCCAACGGTGGTTATTGGTTCACCACTATAAATACACTGACGCCTCTCAGGTATTTCTAAGTCCTAATACTCTCTAGGCCTGCTCACACCCTTGCTGACTTAGGTATCGGAGTGTCTTTGCAGGTACCACCCCTATTCGTTCATACTCACAAGTCGGACGGAGGCCCTCAAGACGCTGACCCGCACGAAGGCTTCCTTCCTCAGACGATTGGGCCAACCCAACAAGTCCAGCCCAACAATCTCCGGTTACCCATCGTAACATATACTTTACAAATTTATATATACTATTTTTATATCAAATTGACTCCTAATTTATTTTAAAAAATATTAGGACTAATTTATCTCCGATTACCCATCGTAACATATACTTTAAAAATTTATATATACTTTTTTATATCAAATTTATATACTTATATTCAGTCTAATCTAACCCATAAACACCCTAATGAGAAGCATAGAAGAGAGAAGGATAAAAGAGAGAGATTTTTATTAATCTAATTTTTTAAAATTATTGGGGATTTATTAGTTTTTGTTTTCGAAAATTATTGTCACGTGACACTCACACCTAACATGTCAGTTGGCTACTGTTTCGCAATTAGTTGGAGAGAATAATTTAATCAATTACTTTGATGGCTAGAGTCTAATATGATATTTTAAAATGATCAAATGCACTTTATTCTTCAAATAAAAATTTGTTTCAAAGTCATTAAATATTTAAATTATTAAAAAAAATTAATTTTTTGGTGTGACAAATTTTTAATAATAAAAATAATACTAAAAAATAATAAATATTTTTAAAAAATTATATTTATATCTTTTTAAAAAAAATTACTTAAAAAATTTTAATATAATAAATAAATACTTTTATATTATTATATTTAAATATTAAATTATTTTTTACTTTATATTTTTTTAAAAAACTCAATCAAACAAATCCTAAATAGTAAATAGTGATTGGCGAAAATGAATATTCACTAAAAAAATATCTTTACTTTAACCAAGTATTAATGATTCAATTACTAGCTTAGAAAAAAGTCAAAAACTTTACAACAGTAGCCAGGAGGATGCCTAACAACATGGCAACATTAATCACCTTACTCATCATCAATGACAACGATCAATGCTTTGGTGATAGGCAAAAATAGGATTTAGCTACTATATGTGATCTAAGAACACAAGTTAAAGTTTTTAGAAATAAAAAGTTTTAAATAATTTATTTTAATAAATATGCAATAAATATATTAAAAAATTAAATTTTATATCATTTTTTATATAAAAAAATTTAATTGATAACTTTATTATGTGTCTCAAACTCAAAGCACATGTTAACTAAACCCTAATATTTTTTAAAGTAAAATATAAAAAAATAAAAATCAAAACTAAAATAATTAAAAAAAAAATACCACATACACACTACACACAAAGAAGAACAAATGGAATAGTGTTATAGTGCACGTGGAGAGAGAAGCAGAGGAAGAAAATGAACATTGCTGTTTTGTGTTGCTGAATTGAATGCTAACCTCTAAACTTGACACTCCACTCACTCATCCCTTTCATCAACACAACAATGGCATCTTCTTTCGCTTCAACTGCTTCTTCCGCATCTTCTTCGCTTCCCACTCCCTCAAAACCCAAACCCAAAATCAATCATTTCCGCTTCTCTCACTCCAACCTCTCTTTCCGTCTCTCTCCTAAACCCAATCTTCCTTTCCTCACCAAGGTACCTTCTTTTCTCCATTTTTTCATTCTCGCTCTTATCAATGCACTAACCCATATCCAAATTCGCTTCCTTTTTCACTTTTCCCTTTTAGGGTTTTGCTTAATGTACCACTTATTCCCCTAACTAGCACTCTTATTTACTTGGCTAATTTTGGGAATTTGGCACTTGTAGATTTTATATCTTGCATAATTCATGTGCTCTATGATTGGGGAGAAAAGAAATTAGCTTAATAATTTGTTTCATTTGGTAATGATTAGTGTAAGGTTTGAGTAATTAGGCACTAATTTGGTCCTGATATGCTGTGAAGAATTTTTCTGCAAGCATTTTACTCTAAGATTTTCATGATATGATATGACATTATATGTTTGTATGTATCTGTGTATGTATAGGGATCCCCACCATGTCAAATTGTATGCCCAAGGGTGAAGGCACAATTGAATGAGGTACCATAACACTCCCTTTGTTCCTATGAAGTTTTTCTTGGTTTTGGTTGGGTAATGTGTTCCATGATTAAAAAAAATGCATCAATTACCAAAAAGGCGATTATACTTGTCGATTGTTGAATGAAGTGAATGATACATAATCTGATAGCCATTTCATGCCTATGAGTTTCTTCCTCTTTCCATGTTTGTTTTCCATTTTCAATTATTTTTAATGCTTCTTTTTTGCATCTGGAACAAGGTTTCTCTTGATGGTTCCTCAAATGCTGTCGCTCCTACAACAGCCAATTCAGAGGCCGAAGCAACAGCCAAACCTTCAAGTGGAACATCGTCTGGAGTCTTGGCTTCTCAAGAATCTATCTCTCAGTTTATTACTCAAGTTGCAAGCCTTGTCAAGTAACCAACCAGATTTCTTTCTTTTACTAGTAATTACTAATTAGTGAATAAGCTTCCAATGATTCTAAGTTTCATGTAATAAACTAAGTGGTGATGATGATGATAATAATAATAATAATAATAATAATAATAATAATAATAATCAATTGCTCAATTTTCTTCTGCAGACTTGTTGATTCAAGAGACATTGTAGAGTTGCAGTTGAAGCAGCATGACTGTGAAGTAATGATCAGGAAGAGGGAGGCTATGCCTCAACCACAGCCTCCTGCTCAGCCTGCCATGTACTATCCACCCCCGTCACTAGCAGCGCCACCTGTTGCTCCTGCATCTTCTCCAGCACCTGCCCCAACTCCTGCTACCCGTGCAGCATCAGCTTCTCCACCTGCTGCAAAGTCAACTAAATCATCACTTCCGCCTCTTAAATGTCCTATGGCAGGGACATTTTACCGCAGTCCTGGTCCTGGTGAACCTCCATTTGTGAAGGTAGACCTTCCTTAAAAATTATTTATTTAATTTTTTCCATTCTTCTTTGTCCCCTTTTGTTCCCCCCTTACATGTAAGGACTCTTTATTTAGGTTGGAGACAAAGTAAAGAAGGGCCAAGTATTGTGCATCATCGAGGCGATGAAATTGATGAATGAAATAGAAGTAAGTTCATACATATATTTTTGCAACATTTGATTAAAAGTGTGTTCCATGCATTATGCCTTCAGAATATGAACTTATTGGGCATGCATGCATGCTTCTCAAGTCTTATCATCTCTGTTTGCATCCTCATAGTTTTGATTTTTGAATATGGTGCTTCTAGTTCTTTTCCTGCCGCATAAGAATAGTGTCCCCCCTCCCCCCTTTTATGGGTTTACAAGATTTGTTTTACTTTAGGTAATTATAATTTTCCTTTTCTCCTGGCATGTTTGATAATTTTAATAATTTTTGGTACGGCTTTGTATCTCTGAACATTTGTTTATTTTGTGATATGAAAAAACATTCTTTGGTATAAGAAAAAACATTGAGATTAAGTTTGCAAAGCAAATCTTCTGAAAATTCTCAATTATTGGGTATCAATTGATGAAGCAATGAAATGCTTAATGAAGTCCCTAGCACATATCTAATGCATTTTGACCTCCTTTAGTAATTTGAGCCAATGGATATGGAAAATAGTGATTAAGTCCTGATAGCCAATGTCCTTCCTCATCATCCTCTATACTAGCTAGAATTTTGGATCACATCATGAACAGGATGATGATCAGTAGGAATTGTAGGTTGAATGATTAAGGATGGTAGACCTAGCAAAAGATGATTCCATATAAGAAGAATATCATTGGAATTGAAGCAGATATACAAAGGAGTAGGGTAAGGTGTAATTCCAAGATAGAACAAAAACTTAAACTAAAGCAATACAAGAAGACAGAGTTAGGCTTATGAAGATCTGACACTTAATTAATTATGTCACACACATAACTAGAAACAACCATTGTGATTGTCTCATGCTTCAGTAGGTATACCTTGCTCTACATGGTACCAAGATTTCAGTTTTTGATAGAATTCAATGGTGTTTGGTTGCACATCTTAGATAGATCATTTGCTTTCGTTTGGTATTGTCTTTTTGTCCTCTTTCTATTGAAAGAGAAACCATTCAGTGTGTAGCACTGTCAATGGTTACTAATTATTGATTATTCTCTGAAGTGAGTGCCTTGGAAAACTACTTGCAAGTTGCTTTCTAGTACTCAAATCCCACCATGAATAGTATATCGCTTGACTTGTTTATGCAGTGCATGTTGAAGGTTGAGATCTAAGGTTCTCAATTTGCTAAGCGGTCTTCATTCCTCTCTATCGACTTTAAAATATGATTAAAGTGATGCCTTTTCCCATGAAAGATATGCTTTTCGGAAAGAAGATGATGTCAGCATAAATGAGGAAAGGGGGAGTATGTGGGTTGATCTTCTGCACTTTAGCATCTTTTTTTTTTCATTTTTGGTAGTATTTGCTCCTCATGTCCTATTGAATCTCACTCCTGTGGTACTCATTCATGTATCATAATATGCAAATAGTTTTTCTATAAACTTTGCTTCATAGGACTTTTAGTAATTGCTTGATTCAGAGTACTTTGAACGGACTCTTGCATTTTCGGGTTTGTGTATGTGTTTTAGTTTTGCTTTTTGTCTTTTTGTGAGGCTACTGGTTCTTCACGTATGTATATAGAATTTGTTACAACGAAGTCCTAACATAATTAAAAAAAAGTATCCCGATAATAGCTATAATTTTTGTCCTGCTTAAGGTGGAGTTTTTTCTTGTGTTTTATGAGTTCTTGTGTATAAAATAGGTATACTTTACTTCTTTTATGCTGGTGGTTATAGCAAAGCAAAGTGCAAAAACTTGTTGAATTATTTAAGGAAGCATTATGGTTGACATTTCCATCAAATGAACTATGCAATAAAAAATTGCATAGTGCATGCAGTAAACTAACTTGATTTTCTTGGATAGTAACTATGGGATGCAAATTTAAAAATCAATGTGAGATGCATAAGTTGTAGCATTATCTTCACTTCACAGTTCTTCAGATTTTCTTTCCATCTTGAACTACAAATTTGTGTCATGTGTGTGTATATACAGGCTGATCAATCAGGAACTATAGTCGAAATCCTTGCAGAAGATGGCAAGCCTGTTAGTGTTGACATGGTATGTATATTCTAGGTCTTCAACTAAATACTTCTTTTGTTCCCCTTAATCTCGCAGTGAAAATTTGATACATGCTTCTATCACCATATCCAGATCCTAGTTATATTCAGATACATTGATCCGAGAATGTACAAAATTTTCAAAGTAACAGATTAACTTGTCCATCATCATTGTTTTGATTTATTTTTGTTCCCTTGCAGCCCCTTTTTGTGATTGAACCTTAGAGCTTGTGGAGTGTTCAGAGTACAATCATTGAAAGAAGATATGAAAATTAAAGTTATCTGCAAGTCTCGGTAGTTTAAAATTGTGAGAGGCTTATCGTCATCGTCATCATCATCATCATGAGAAGTGTAGGAAGATTTTGGCCTGAAATATTGGAATGGTACAGTTGAGAGGAGAATTACTCGTCATAATGGATTTATTCCTTATATTTTTTCATCTCTTGTTGTACCTTACACTGATTTTTCACTTTTTAATTTATTAGACTATGTTCTAACTAGCTAGTTACATGGTGTTTATTATTATTATTATTATTATTATTATTATTATTATTATTATTTTGTTTTCCTCTCAAGTTGTTAATCTTCCAAGGAAGCATTAATCCCTTTGATATTGATTTCCCATAGCATATATTCTTTTCTTATGATTTCAAAAATACCAAATGGGTAGAACATTATCAAATCTTTTAGCATATTGAATTCGCATTTCTACTGATGTTTTTGATAAATAAATGTAATCACTATTGTTTGATTCCCTTTAACAAATACTCCTCCTATGTCAAAATTTCTAGCTGTCTGGCATTAACATTACTGTATTTAGTGGTCCTAACTATGTTCAACATTATCTTTCAGCTTTGTTCTTTGTGATTGTATAGTTGGTTTCTTTTCTTCCAAGTTTATGCAGCTTACACGCCTGGTAAACCAATTCATTATTAATTTATTACTCAATGAGGAATGCTACAACTCATTTATTATCAGGGAGGAATAAAATGGACCATAACCATAAGAGATGTCAGCCATGTGACAAAGTTATATTTTATACTCATTCTAATCACCTCAATGTTGATTGATACCTGTAGTCTATTTATCTAAACCAATATATGATGTAACATATAAGTTTCTTTTTCTTATTTTTATTTTTTTTAATCGAAGATACTACTAGATAATCACTAAGTTTGCAAAATATCTTGAATAGTTTGTAATAGTGAAAGTTAATTGCAACTTCAAACGGAATTTATCAATAATACATATACAATATTGGGGTTAGAATTTCAGAATAGTTAATTGAGAGAGAGTTTTATGTTTCAAAATTACATACGTTATATATAACTATGCTATATGCGTACTAAAATTTAGCTATTAAATTAATTATTTATACAAAATATATATTGAAAATAAATTAAATATCATATATATTTATACATAAATATATAATAACTGATTTTGTAATTAACTTTTAGTGTGTATATAATATTTTTGGTATATATGTATATGTATATCATAAAAGAAAATAAGTTACTATAATTTGTGTTATTTATAAGGAAGCAGAATTTAAAGTAGTTTTTTTTTTTTAACTAACAATCAACTAACATTTCTCTTTTCTTTTAAATAGTTATTTCAATTCCTTAATCTTTGTTTATTTATACTTTGTTACTGATGGTTTGGTTAAAGAAAATTTGTTCTCTAACAAAAGTACAAAACTGATAATTGATTAGATGTGTAAAATATTATATATCATTAATGAATTGAAATTAATTTTAATTTGATAACATGATCAAGTTGTATCCAAGTTGAATTTAGAAGCCTACGAAAACAATACTTTGCTTAAAGTTTTAAATTGTCTAACAAATTCTTATACTATATTCTAATATCAAGATATTAATTTTCTAACAAAGAAGAAAAAAAAACTGAAACAGGTATATTTTAAGCTTTTTGTTCTAGAACAACCCCCTTCTTTACTTTCTTTAGAAAAACAAATCTTTAACTGAAACAAATAATAAAGTTACGGTGGAAATACTGAATTAGGCATTATAGATCATCATGAGTTAAAAAATAATAAAAAATAAAAAAATTATAAATAAGATTTATTTATTTTTATTTATTATTATTAGCAGTATTTTAACTAAGAACACAAAGAAAAAAAGCTTTAGGAGAGATAACATTATATTAACATAAGTGTTTGTTATAAATAATTTACGCATAAATTTTAATTTCTCACTTTTATTTATAGTTATCTACTTTATTAATAGACGGATAAAATTAAATTTAACCAATAATTTAGATCAAATATTTAAAATTTTTATTATAAATATCTAACTTATTATATCTATTTAAATATTTTTTATTTTTTCTAAACTACTCTTTATACTTCTACATATATATTTATATTCTTCTAAAATATTTTATAATTTTTTAAAATAATTTCACTCAAATATTATACCGTTAAATCTAAAATATATATTTTCTCGTGGCAAGTAGGTAGGTAAATAAAAAGAAAGAGAATGAAACAAACCAAACAAAAGAAATCTTGGTTCTCCCATTATCCCATTCATTCTTCAATTCTTCTTCTGTTCCCAAAATTAAAAAAAGAAAAAGAAAAAAAAAACTCGGAGAAGAGAAAATTACCAATAAAACCACACAAGACAGAACCAATACAAACCATCCATCCATCCATCAATCCATGGCTGCTTCTTCTTCCTTTTCATCACCAATGATTCAGATTCAGTCATTGATTCTCCTCTTCCTCCTTCTTCTTCCTTCATCATCATCTTCTTCTTCTTCTTCTTCGAATTCTACGACCATATACGAGGTTCTCAAATCGAAGGGTCTTCCCGTGGGTCTTCTCCCAAAAGGGATCACGAAATATTCAATGAACGATTCAAGCGGTGAATTCGAGGTGATGATGGAAGAACCTTGCAACGCAAAGTTCGAGAACGAGGTTCACTACGATTCAAGCATAAAGGGTACCTTAGGGTACGGTCAGATCGGGAAATTATCCGGTATTTCGGCGCAGGAACTCTTCCTATGGTTCCCCGTTAAGGGGATTCGTGTTGATGTTCCAAATTCTGGGGTTATACATTTTGATGTTGGTGTTGCTGATAAGCAATTCGCAGTTTCGATTTTTGAGGCTCCTCCTGAATGCACACCTCAGGTGAGAAATTATGTAATTTGCAATGCCCCCATCATTTCAATTTTAGATTTTTCTTTCTCCACCGTGGAAATTATTGATTTTTTTAATTTGTTGGGTCATGGGTCTGTTGAAATTTTTGTTTTTTCTTTCTGGGTATGCGAGATTTATGGTTTTTGGTTTCTGGGCATGTGAAATTTATGAATTTTTTTGTCACGGTATATTTTCCCTGTAGCTGAGTTTTACATGCTGTGCTTGTTGGATTTGTGAAATTTATGATCCTTTTTTATTCCGGGAAGGAGATTCATGGTTTTCTGCTTCATGGGTATGTGAGAATTATGGCTTTTACTTCCCCATTTTAGCTGAATTTTTTCAGCTGGTTAAAAAATGAAAAGTTTTATTCTGGTTTAGTTATGTGAAATGTATGATTCTTTTTTCTTCTGAGAATTCTAGATTTATGGTTTGTGCAATTTGGTTATGTGAGATTTGTTAGTTATTCTGAATATGTTGCCCTAATTTCATTTGCTGTTTCAAAATTTGTTCAGCCTGATGCTGGTGAGAGTGATCAATCGCTGTGGTCAGTTTGGTAGAAGATAAAAAGAATGTTGCTGTTATCTTTTTCAAGAACTTGCTCTATCCCTGTGTTGGATCTTGTTCTTTTCTTATGTACAGTGAAAGTCTTCTCCTTTTTTTAATTTTTTGGTCGAATCAGTTACCTGTCTCCAGCAAGGGTCGAATGATGACAATTTTGGTGATGAAAAAAACATTGGATCCTTGCATCATTGCATAGAAGTTTTTATGGCAAAATCTTGTGACAGACTGGCATGTTGGTTCAGGTTGATGATTTTGCTAATAATATTATCAAACAGTTAATACCAAAGATTTTACCGTTTACTATCTTTATCCTTTTTGTCTTGTTAAGTTGTAAGTGTTTCTCAGCTGTGTTATGTTAGACTAATGGACTTGGCCATGTTAATAGTAATAAACAAATTATGAATATGTTGGTGATGAGTCTTGGGAATTAAGGTGACTCCAATCTTTAATTCCTTGTTCCTTCAATAATTATGGCGATTACTGTTTGTGTTTGTGGCAATCTTTCGGCTTAAGTTAGTACTTTAGAGCGCCAAAATCAATTTGCTAATCCAAAAAGTGAAGAAATTTTAAAGTGGGATATTTCGAATGGCTTAATTTGCTAATTATGAATAAATTATATTTTCTGTAAATATTTGTGTACATTGTTGGTGGTCATTCTTGGTTTCTGCAATATGTTTCGGCATGTCCTCAACACTAACAAGATATTATGATAACGCAAATTGCTTCTTTTACTTGATGACGACAAAGGATTTTATATTGACAGTTTCACAGGGTCCATAAATTTTAAAAAATTGCTGAAACATGTTGCAACTTGCAAGTAACTTATCTGTTGCAACAAATTTGCAACCTCTTTTATATTTAGATCTTACTAAAGTTAGTAAGTAGTGACAGCAACATGTAACAAACTTTGAAATTTAGTAATTTATCCCTCAAATAAAAAAGTTGTTCCAGGGTGCATTGTAACTTATTTATAAAATTAAGTTACGTTTTAGCACAACAAATCAAGACTAATTGAGTTAGGGACTTTGTGTCAGTTATATAAACTAGACTAACATTCACCCGCTGTACGAGGAGCTAAATTAATTATATTATATAGTATAAATTTAAAAATATTATAATATATAAGAATGAATTGTACGAGGAACTAAATTATTTATATTATATAGTATAAATTTAAAAATATTATAATATATAAGAATGAATTAGATAATATATGGATTAATGTTAAACTTAAAGATTTATTTGTAAAAAAATATTTATAATTTGTATATAATTCAATATAATTATTCAAAAAGGAAAAACAAAAAATACAACAACAATAACAAAAGCCTTGTGAAGTTGGCCTCTAATTGACTTATATGTGTTTTTATATAATAAAAAATTTCTTATATATTTTATCATAAAATATAATCAATTATAAGAAGTTGGGTTTTTTTATTTATTGGTATGAATATTTTTCATAAACAAATTATTCGGACTTTGAAAAACAAATTATATTTGTTTGTTATTATTTTCGAATAGATGATGCTCTATAGTGTAATTTTAAAGTTTTTCTTTAGTGTATTTGGAGATAATTTTAAAAAAAAATTAGAAAAAAAATAATTGAAAATAAGAATACAAAAAATGTAATATAACATTATGAATATACTTTATTAATCATGATACATTGAAATATATACATAGTAAACAAATGTTGATGTGTCATTATACACTTTAAATATTTATAATTAAAAGATATTATTATAGTTTTAATATAAATATTAATCATATTTAACCATTATTTTTTAGTTCAATTGAGTAATGATATGCATTAAATTTAATTATTTTTGTATCATTATTATGTTGAAATTTATTATTTTATTTTACAAAATTATAAAATTGTGATATATGTAAAATTGTTGACATAGCACAATCACAAAAATAAACCAATATGTCATAAGTTCATTTTATAATAAATTTGTATCAACTTCTATTTATAATATATAAAAGCTGATACTAACTTTCTCTACAATGAATTTAAGTCATTTTTTCTTTGCTAATGATGCCACATCAGCAATTCTAATTATTTGGCAAAAGATTAAAATCAACCAATCACTATTTAGTAAAATATTTTTAGAAAATTAAAACAAAAAACTTTTATATATTATTATTCAATTGAAATATCAAGTACTAATTAAATGTAATAAATATACATTAAAAGTGTCATAATAATGATAATTATAAAAAATTTCAGTTACAAATATTCAAATTCTACAACTTATACATATTAAAACTCTTACTACTCTTTATTTCTTAATCTCTTATATTAATTGTCAAAAATTTCTTAAATTTACTATAACATTTTTATATGTTTTTCATTCTCATTCATTCATTTTTTTAATTATTTACAAAAAAAAACGCAAGAGGTAGGAAATTAGAATTCCAAGGGTTAATGAATGCAAAACTTAAGTAAAGATTAAAAAATATCAATTTATGTCCCAAACATCTAAAGAATGAAAATAACATCAATATATGCAAACATATAAATAGAATGCAAACAAATAAAAAAAATAAAAAAATATTTTTTTATAAACAAATTGATTATATAAAATAAAATATAATTGATGATAAGACATAATATTTAGATGACATGGTTGTTAAAATAATAAATAAAAATGACATTATTTCATTGTAAAAATATGATATTTTTAAACTAATATGTATATATATATATATATATATATATGGTATCATATACCATTTGAGCTATAACTCATTGGCAAGAAAATACTCTTGTTTATATAATAAAAATAGATAGTTAGAAAGATAGATGCTAGAACAAACGGTGTAAACACTCCATATTTTCTTCTGACTACAGAACCCGATATTTTCTTTTCTACATAATTCAAGCCTATGCAACAAGAGAAGCTTTTCATTCCCAAATCATGGTATATAATAGTACATCAAAGTTATAATAACCATACTGAATAAATTCTTCAAATACTTCACAGTAAATGGTTCATGTTCTGCTCTCGTCCTCATGAAAAGCTGGCTCTATTGATGGAACAATCCGCCTACATCTATCAGTAATTTACAATGCTTTAGTATGTATTGTATCCTCAAAAAAATGTCAAACTTAAAAAGGGTCTATTTATCATCAGAAATCATCACACAAAAGAACAATAAAGAGGGCCTCTATTTCAATTCTTGTCAGAATCCAAGGAAGGAAGTGGAATCCATGGGTCTACTGTGTAGTGACACTCTTGGCAAGATTACGTGGCTGGTCAACGTTGAATCCCCTCAGTACAGTGAGATGATACGCCAGTAACTGCATCAAAACCAAGTAATCTTTTAAATACATAAGACATATAAATCTTTTAAATGTTTTAGGAAACCAGGAAAAAGTGCTTGAATCTTTGAATTGTTGACATTTGAAACATTTGCCATATTCTAAAATAAAAGCAGTACAAAGAAAAAATGTCAACAAACATACCTGTAAGGGAACTACATTAATAACAGGTTGAAGACAGTCCACAACTTGTGGAACTTCAATTACCCTAACAGTTTCACTAGGGCTTACAGAAGAAGCATCCCCTTTTGAACACATAACTACAAGGCGGCCTCTGCGGGCAATAAGTTGCTGAATAACAGACTGCTGCTTGCTGTCAAAGATAAAATAAGATGTCAATATCAAATTCCTAATTGCAGTTCTTGAAGCTACTCAGCACTACCAACCTGAAGCAAGCATCGCGCGTGGCTATAACGACAATTGGGAGAGTTTCATCCACTAATGCTAAAGGACCATGCTTCATTTCACCAGCAAGTATTCCCTCACTGTGCGTAAGTGCCACTTCCTTTACTTTCAAAGCTCCCTCCAGAGCAGTAGCGTAGTTGTATCCTCTCCCAAAGACGAGAAGCGACTGCTCGGCACTCAATAGCTTTGCGAGATCCTTCATTTCCTGATCAAGCTTCAGCACCTCTCTGACTTTATCTGCAATCCCACATGTGAGTTAGATTTGCTTCTACACTTGTTGTTGGGGTAAAATTTATGTGGAATTTGATACATTATTTGATGAATTCCTCATAAAAAATTGTTCAAGCTTATCACTACTTTCCCAGAATTATCTCATCAATATGATTTCTAAGCCTTATAAATAAATGGTACGCTATATGCATTCAGTCTTTTTAGTCTTATGAAGAAAAAAAAACATGATCCATCAATCTCATCCTCATAAACTAGAGTTGCTATATGCGTTCAGTCTTTTAGTCTTATGAAGAAAAAGAAACATGATCCATCAATCTCATCCTCATAAACTAGAGTTTCTACTGGATATCTTGATGCAGGAAGCCATGAACTATACACAACACTAATGTACCCAAATTGCTGTAAAATGCTCAGCCAAGAGAAACTCACTTGGCAAGTCAAATAGACCATCTATTATGGCTTCTCTTCTAGCTTGATTGGAGAGTGTATCACCTCCTATTGCAAGAGCCAACATGGCCATCACCACTATTTGACTTGTGTATGCCTACAGTGGTAAAATGTGTAAGCAAACCATTGATTAAACCAACAAATACATAAGATGAAATGAGAAAACATCATCCTTCAAATGCAACATATACCTTGGTACTTGCTACACCTATCTCAGCACCAGCATTTATATGAACACCGCAATGAGTATTCCTTGCAATTGCACTACCCACAGTGTTTGTTATTCCAACACATAATGCACCATTGTCTAAAGCATATTGCAGTGCAACTAGCGTGTCATGAGTTTCACCGGACTGACTAACAAAAACAGCTGTATCTTCTCTGTATACTGGGCCCTGCCGATCCAGTAGATCACTAGCAATCTCCATAGTGACAGGAATACCTATAATTTAATGTAGACAATGAAGCTTAAAACATCACAAAAATGAACATAATCTTTATCTGTAAAACTTACTAAAAGATTAAAATCATACAGCACTAACCAGTAAGTTCTTCTAAGATAGGCCTTGCTGCCAAAGCAGCATTGTAACTTGTACCACAACCAATGAAAAGTATCCTTCTACTACGCCTAATTGTTTTGAGGTGATCCTTCAGTCCACCCAGCAAAACAGACTTGGATTTACTAGATCCTCTAAGTATAAGCCTCCCTCTCATAGTGGTTGTTAGAGATTCTGGTTGCTCATGAATTTCCTTCTGCATATAATGTTCATAATGTCCTTTGTTTATCTGCTGAACCTCCATCTCAAGGACAGATAATGCACGGCGCACTGAAGCAATTTTTGTAGGAGAAGCAACACGTTCTCCCTTGTCATTTTCAAACTTCAAAATATAAACCCCACCTTCCTGGAACAGCCATTTTCAAGTAAGTATAATATATCATCAACTAGCTGGAAGACAAATCCATTCACCATATACAACAAATATAAGAGTGATGTAAGCTATCATCTGAAAAATATTGATGATGTGAGCCATAAGGAAATATTTGCCATATGAATAAATAAATAAACAAAAATTCGGGGAAATATTTGCCAAAGCCAAATACCTATATTGAGACATTCGCTAATTAGACAAACACCTTAGTTAATAGTTGGCATGTACCTTGAGATGAACTACTTCACCATCTTCAATAACAAGCACTTTTTTTGTATGCTCAATCACAGCGTTGGCGTCACTAGATAAAAATAATTCCTTGGGGCCTCCATCTTTTGATAGGGTTTTGTTGTCATCAAATGCAGAACCATTCTCCTTATTTTCTGTCATTTCCTGAAATTGGAGCACTAATTTCTTTAATCATCCATTTATTGTTAGTGAATTAAAATAAGAAAAGTCAAAACCAGAAAAGATCCATGAAATCAATTTTCACATGGATCGCTCTTTTAAGAAAATTTCTCTCTACTAAATTGCATTCAACTTACTTTAACACCTAGAAGCAGTGGGCTACCACGCTTGCACGCAATCAATTCATTAGGGTAATGCGAACTTTTGAAAATAAGGGCATAGGCTCCTTCAAGATGCCTCATAACTTCCAGAACAACTTGACTAAAGGTAACAACCTGGCCATCTGCATCATAATTAAAACAAATTAATATTTTCGATACAAAAAAGAAAAGAAAATTGATCATATCCAGAACCAAATGACAATATTAATTTCGTAAAAAGCAGCCTTGCATATTGAAATGGTAACTTTGTCTTTCTCGACCGTTCTTTCTTCCCTGTCACAACTCATATAGACCTTATGTCAACAGAATATCATGAATTAAATATGCTTTAGTCTGTGTGGGATAACTCTTAGGGGCCTTCCATAAAACAGTGTAACGAATAAAGGTTTGCGAAACTCCATATCATAACCCTATAAAGTCCATGTAATTAATGGCTATTGAGATTCAATAACAAACCAAAGTAACATCTAATATAAAATAGCTTAGGAAACACTTTGCAACAAGTAGGCACCAAATTACCTGCTGCTTCATTTGCTTTGTCATAAACATACTTTGCTAGCTTTGGAATGACTTCTGTGTCAGTGTCAGATTCAAAGATGAATCCATGTCGGATGAGTGTTTCTTTCAAAACCTATAAATATAATAAAAACACAAATGAACTTTAGCAACATGAGTTAGAAAATCCTTCTCGGTGAAGATTTGCATAGCATTTTTAGTGACTCTTAATTAGGCAAAAAATAACAAAAAGCACAATGAAATAAATGATAGTCATACCTCGTAGTTAGTGATAACCCCATTATGAACAACTAGGAATTCATTTCCGGGACCTGAGCTCTGTGGATGACTGTTTCTGGGAGCAGGCTCTCCATGAGTGGCCCACCGGGTGTGTGCTAATCCAGCATGAGTGGAAAATGATGCCTCCAAGTTTAGTTCCAATTTAGCCACATCTGTTATTGTTTCATTGTTGAAAAAACAAGGTAGGTAATATCAGTACTTTGGTCTGGGTTATCACCAAAGGTTGAGAAGGCGGCACTAGCCAACATTTTAAAAACAGGACTGTACCGGCATATTGAACCAGTTGGATTGATTACAATTCTGTTTCAAAACATTATTCAATTCAACCAGTTGCACTTAGATGGTCTCGCTATTTGAATCTCCATTTTCAAACTAGGGCTCCACTAGTTACTTACTAACTAAATAGTTATCATATCAATCAACTAGATTCAATTTTATAAAAATTGAAAAAAGGCAACAAAGTCTATTTTCCGGGAACTAAAAGGTTGCACAAAAATCATGCAACAAAAGCACTAGCCTGCACTTCAAAAACAAAATCAAATTAAGTAGATTGACTGTACCCATTTTTTCAAACATCATCTGGTTTTAACTCCCATCCACCCCCAAATTTAATCAGCTGAAACTTGAAGCAATACAAAACAACCAAAGGCTTCACGAGTTCATTCTATTAGGCTGCGTTTGGAAGGGAAATTGAGACTGAAGAGTGAGAGTCAAAAACTAAATTAAGTCTTTGTATTGTGTTTGGTGTAAAGAGTATCATATTTGGTTTAAGATAAATATAGAGACTGAGAGGTACATATGGAATTTCAAATATTAAATGAGTATTTTTGGAAAGAAATGTTATTAAAATTTTCATCTCAATCTCTCAAGAAATTTCAGTTCCAATCCCCCAGTCCTAGTCCCAAGAAACAAACATGATCCAGCTCGGTTCAGAAAATTTATCTACCCTAATTGAGAGAGAAACATCATATACAGTAGCAAGTAGCACAAAACTCATCATCATGATCATCATTTCCCCCTAAATTCATTTCCCTTCTGCTAAAATCTGGTAGCTAAATTACAAAGCTATACAAGGAACAATAAACACATTACACCACAGAACACAAAATTGACAATGTAAAAATGAAATACGCAAGAAATTGAATTGGAGAAAGCAACCTTGGTAGACAGATTTGACGAGGGACTCGATGTTGCCTTCCTGGCGAAAGACGATAGGAGGAGGATCGGAATCGGAAGCGGAGGAGGCTTGCGGCGCGGGTTTTGGATCAGAGTCAATGGCGATTCCGGCGGAATCGTAACCGCGATACTCCAAACGGCGAAGACCATTGAATAGGACCTGCAATATGTACCTCCTCTCCCTATTCACGTTGTAATTGAGATACGCGAATATCCCACACATTTTCTCTCTTCTTCTTCTTCTATGGTTGTTGAATGTTCAATCGAGGTTGACACTTCCTTTTCTTTCTCCTTTAATAATATAGAAGAGGAGGATCAGTTCTGGAATATTATAAAATAATAGTGTATTGTAAGTGATTTTAATTTAAATAATAATTGTAATAAGCGCCCAATCATTTTGACTTGTTTGGTTTGCCAGTAACAACCTTCACCGTCACCGGTTTCCTCCCAATTTCCACTCTCCAGAGGCAGTGAGGGAAATGGTGTGTTTTGCTTGCGATTCCAACTTCCAACTTCCTTTTTTCCTTTTGCAAAACAAATTATCTGACTAGTTAGTTGGTTGTTTTCACGCGCAAATTCGACTTGGACTGCGGGGTATTCTCGTTATTTCCAAAAACTAGTTAACGGTTTATCGTTGTAAATTAAGTGTAGAGAAAAATATATAAAGTTTTTGCAACAATATATATCATAACATGTTGATTTTAGAAGTAACTTTCCACTCATGTGTACTTGATAAAAAGTGATAAAACAAATAGTTTTGAAAAATTTTGCAATTGAATTGAAGGTGTACAAATAGTTTTGAAAAATTTTGTAATTGAATTGAAGGTGTATTGAATTGAAGGTGTACAAGATATTCTCTATACGGGTTGAGAGATGGATCGGAAACTTACGAGTCGAGGCGGATATCGGATTATATGACTGGAGCAATGGGGGGTGGTACTTGCAAAGACACTCCGACGCTCAAGTCAGAATAGATCTGAGAGGTATAAGGTGTAAAGAATGAATGAATACTTGGAAGGACTTGGGTCCTCTATTTATAGGTGATGATGGTTAAGAGTTCTATCAGGCTGATTTCGGGCCTTCTTAAAAGGGCAAAGCGGACCGGACCCGGATAGCTGGGTTCGGAGACCGTTCCGGGTATAGGATTCGTGGGCTGGATCCGTAACAGAAGGTTTTTAAGAAATAAAAAGTATCAAATAAGTTTGAGAAAATTTTATAATTAGACTTGTACCAAATCTCTTAAGAATTGTAACTGACAAATGATAAGTGTGTTTAGTATAATATTTTCACTGACTTATAAATTTGGTGTTTCAATTCTTGAAGAATTTATTTGATATTTTTTTTCAAAAGAACGTGTAAACCTACTATAAAATTTGTTGAAGACCTGTTTTGTCTGTTATTCTAAAAATAGTTATTTTCTTTTGATAATATTAAAATTAAAGCAACAAAAAAAGGTTAAAAAATTTAGATATGGAAGTTGAATGAGTGTTGTACCTTAACGTGGCAATTTTTTGTGTTTTTTAAAATTATGGAAAGTACATAAATCAGAGGTGTTTAAAAAATTTTAAAAATTTAAAGTACACACATCAAACCAACAATTTGTGTTTAAAAAATTAAAAAAATTTGGAGTATTATAAAGGAACATCACTATGAAGTTGTAACAAGGGAAAGTTAGTTCAGTTTGTCCAAGGTATTTAATGAAGCAGGGGGCTACTCTGTATAGTATCACCATAACTGCTTCCCTATAAAAACCGATTAGAGTGTCCAAACTTTTCATCCATTGAAATCTATTTTGATAAAAATGACAATGATGGGGTTGTTGCATTCTGTTGCTTTGTCCACACAGTTTCTTCTCATCTTCTCATCCTCCCTGTTTACAAACTGTTTAACTTTGAATGATTCAACTACTACTCATCATCATGAATGCCATCAACATGAAAGCAATGCCTTGCTCAGCTTTAAACAAAGCTTCTTCATAAGTAAGTCTGCATCTTACAATACTTTCAGTTATCCTAAAACTGTTTCCTGGATTCCAACCACAGATTGCTGCTCCTGGGATGGCATTGAATGCGATGAGCTCACAGGTCATGTCATTTCCATTGATCTTAGTAGCAGCCAGCTCTATGGTTCCATGGATGCCAATAGCACCCTTTTCTCACTTGTGCATCTTCAAAGCCTTGATCTTTCGGACAATGGCTTCAATCACTCGCAAATTTCAGCAAGGATAGGTCACTTGTCACAACTGAGGCATTTGAATCTTTCTCAATTTGGTGAAACCACATTGTCAGCTGAAGTCCCAACTCAAATTTCCCATTTGTCCAACTTGTTGTCCCTTGATCTTCGCAGCTATATTGAAGCTTGATTTTCCATTTATCAACCGTTTACAACTCAAGGTATCCACTCTGCAAAGCTTAATTCAAAACTCAAGAAGACTTGAACAACTTCGCCTTAATTTTGTCACCATTTCATCATCTTTACCTCACACGCTCACAAACCTTACATCTCTGCAAAAGCTCTCTTTTTGCCGATGTGAACTACATGGTGAGTTTCCTATCGGAATATTCTCTCTTGCAAACTTAACATATTTGAATTTTGCGGAAAACCGAAATCTGCAGGGCACATTACCTGCATCCATTGGAAACCTGACCAATTTAGCTCACTTGATTCTTGAAGATAATGTCTTTCATGGTGAAATCCCTCGCTCTCTTTTTGGATTAGAGAATCTTGTAACTTTAGATCTATTTTCTAATTTTTTCGAAGGCCGCCTAGCACTTGACATGTTTTTGAAGCTAAAGATGCTTAATGTTCTTGATTTGTCTTTCAACAAATTGTCCTTGTTCTCACAAAATAGGGATGTCAATGTGACAATCCTTCCTCCAATTCAATCGTTAGGATTGAGTGGGTGCAATTTAAATGGAGAAATCCCAACTTGGATAATGAATCTAACCGCTTTAAATAGCTTGGGCCTTTCTCGAAATAATCTTCAAGGTGAAATTCCATATTTCTTCTTCAGGTTAGAAAATCTTACAGTTCTCGATCTAATTCATAATATATTTGAAGGACAGATCGAGCTTGACATGCTTTCAAAGCTCCAAAAGCTTACTATTCTTTCTTTAGGCGGAGGCAACAAACTGTATTTTCTTGAAGGGAAGAACACTTCCAACGTAACAATTCCTTCTCAAATTCCTTTTCAAAAAACAAGTATTCATTGATATGAAAAAGATTAGGTGAATTCTTCCGTGTAAAAGGGGTTTTATTTCTACATGTGTAGAAATGCGGTGTATTCTACAATAGTATGACACGTGTTCTATTAAGGGACAGAATCTGTCTTTCCTAAGTCTATGTGCACGCATGCTATAGTATGCTCACATGATAAGGTTGTAATATATATACTATTGGAAACATTTTAAGTACACCGGGGAGTATCGATATACCAGTTGTTTTAACCGTTGATTTCAATTAATATATATTATATATATTTTTTATAATTCGGACCAACGGTTAAAACAACTGGTGCACCGGTACTCCCGGTGCACTTGAAATGTTTCCTATACTATTAGTAGTAACTAGAATGAGAGCTAACGATAGTATATAATAAATATTAAAAATTGTTATGTTTTGTAGAAACAAATTAAATATGTGTAAATTAAAGTTAAATTTAAAAGGTGTTTTATTTAAAATGATTTGTAGTATAAAATATTTGGATGTTGAAATTGTATAAAGTAACATTTTTATTTGGTGGTTTGATTTTTACATTTATTTTAGTTGATGGACCTAGTCTTCTTATGTGGCGCTCGTCATCCTTTTTTTTATTGGTTGTTGTTAAAGTTGTTGCTTTCTTCTTTCTATCGTAGGTTCTTGTAAAGGCATGTTCTTTATGAATTGTTGAGTTGGATGCACTTTTTATTGTGTTGTTTGTTCCATCTTTGCATGTACTTCTTCCGAAGATGTGTCTTGAATTTGTATGGTTTTCTTTCTAATCTCCTTAATCTCTTGATGGAGTGGTACTTCAATGTCATTACTTTTATAAAGTGTCATTAGATTTGAAATAGTTGTGCCCAATAATTTGTTTGCTTCGCCATCAAATAGTACAAAAGTTATTGTAGTACTTTAATATGAAACTTTTAATAGTTGCTAAAATTGTGAAGATCTTTTCCTATTCTAATATTCAATTTATGCTATCATTAGGTATACAGTATTTGAGTAAGTATGAATGTTTGATGCATGTTGTGAGTTTTTTTTGTCATACCTTATCATCATATTCTCATTGCAAGAATGATGTTCCATTGAGTAAGTTTGAGATGTTTAGTTCGAAAATAAATTTCTTGTGTTAAATTTGATGTTATTTGAAGGAATAGTGATAAGAGACTTATATAAGTAGTTCAAATAGTATGTAATTTGAATACTTGTAACGTAAAATTTATTATGATTAATAATATTATTATGACATTTGTAATATGGATGTTTATTACCTTTAGTAAGTTATTTATAAAAATTAATAAATTAATTGTTGGGGTTATAATGTTTATAACGGTAAGATATAATAAATATAGGAATATGAATTTAATGTATTTGTACGTTACAAATTTATTGTATTGTATTTTTTAGTTTTTTTTTTTGTATGTTTTATTTTTTGCTGATTTGAAAATAATAGTTGATTTGGCAAAAATTGAGTGGTTGATTCTAAAGTTTTGCCAAATAAGCGATTTTGCTGACATGACATTAATAGAAGGAGAAAGATGTCGTAAAAGTAACGTGGGTAAACCTATTCATCTACTTTTATATATTAAGAATAGATGTTGTACGCACTATGGGTATTATTGCATTAGAATAACATATGTTTCCAACTTTCTATATATTATCTATCTATCTATTATATATTATTAAAATCAATTTTTTTAATTAATAATATAACTAATGTCACATGCCAACCAGCTATAACTCAAATCGTATAGTCTCTCCATACTCACCTAATTCTGCTAGAATTTTTGTTATGCCCCAAAAATTTTTTTAGCATGGAAAAAGAGGAAGAATTTATGTTTATAGCAGAAGAAGACTTCTCTAAGAAACTGAAGACATGTATAAAATTTGTGGAAAAAAGATGTGTGTTGAATAAGAACTAATTGCCGATAAGAAGGTGGAGAGTGTAATGGCACCCCAAGACCCGTGAATGTTGTCGTGGAATTATCGGGGTTTGGAAGACCCCTGATAGTTCACAATATTAAAGGGATTGTTCAATCCCACTTCCCGAGTTGGTTTTTCTTTGTGAAATAGAAAACTATTCTCGACAGGTGATTCCAGGCTTGTGGCTACTCTAATTGGCAAATTGTTGATTCTCTGCTAGTGCGGGTGGACTTGTGTTAGCATAGAAAGATGATTTTGTTGTTAAGATTAAAAGTTGTTTTGAGCTCTATATTGTTGCCTTGATAAAAGATGTCCGTCTCAACATTGAATGAAACTTTGTAGGCGTTTATTTAAATTGCAATGAGAATATTCTGCTATCTCAATTCCAAGAAATCTCTTTGGTGCTCTCCCAACTCCAAGGTAAATCGGTTATTGTTGGTGATTTCAATTCTATTATTGATCAATGTGAGAAACTTGGTGGTAATCCTAAATCTAATTCTTCTATTGTTGCCTTTAATTACTTTATCGGAGATAACTTGTTGATTGATTTGGGAATGGTGAGTAGACCATTTACTTGGACTAACAGACGTAGGGAAGGTGAAATAATTCAAGAAAGGCTTGATAGAGTGCTTGTTGATAAATCTTGGTCCCAATTATACTCTCATTCCACGGTCTTTAGACTATCAGAGACAGGTTCTAATCACACATTCTCCTTTTGGACACTAACTACCAACCGGAGAGATCAAAGAGGAGATTCAAGTTTCAATCCCATTGGTGTGGTGAAGAACAAATTCGTTACTTCTTAAGCAAGGTCTAAAACTCAGATATAGAAAGTTCAGCAATGTTCAGATTATTTCAAAAACTTAAATTGGTTAGACACCAATTGGTTCTCTGGCAAAAGAACAACTCTACTAATTTTAAAAAGATTGTCTCAGTCTCTCACCCCTCTCTGCTGTGTTTTTAACCACGAGTAATTAACAGCGGTTAATTGCGGATAAATACGTCATTATGACGCTGACTATGTTTTCTCGAAATCATGCCCATTCTCTCTTATTATCAGCCTATTCCTCTCTAGTTTTTTCATCCATCTTTTACCATATTTAATTAGGTTAGACTTCTTAAGACAATTACCAAGCAAAAATTCAATAACATTTTACCGTAAAGAGGGAAATAAAAACCGTGAGTAAGAGAGGAGAAACAGAAGAATTTCTGCACCTATTACCTGCATTTTGAGCCCCCTATATCACTATTCATACACTATTCTTCAAGTGTTCTTCAAGGACTCAAACCATACAAGCACAAACTCTTGTCCGTTTTCACTAATCCTTGCATTTATACCAAAATTTTGGCTAAGTAAACTCTTGTTCTTTCTCTTTTTTTTAAATAGTAGCTATGATAAATTTTTACTCTCCTCTATGTATAGAGAACTCCTCTTGAAGCACCCATAGAGCACGCCTAAGGAGTTAGAGAGAATCGAGCTCAAAGTTGTCGAATTTCGACGTTTTGCGACACTTTAGGCCAAAAACAAAACTCACCATCACCAGCTGGGTTTCAGCCCTTGTGTGAACTTTTTCTAGTGTGTGAAAGTTTTACTAATTGAATTATGTAAGAGGTAAGGGTAAGGATTAGTTAGAGTATGTTTGTGCTTGTTTTCGGTGCTTTTTGTATGAGCCACTTTGTGGTGAATTTGTGCTTGTTTTTAAATTCTAAAAATGCTATGATTTACCATTGTTTTAGCTTACTAAATATGTATAATATATTGTTATATTACCTCTGTATTTTGTGTGGTAACGGCCGGAAATATGGAAGCACTTGGGGTTTAAGTTTCAAGCTTTAAACGTCACAAAAAGTGAAAAAAAAATATAAAAACTGTACCTCTGAAATTTTCAGTCACTAAGAGCAGGAAAATCATGATGGAAAAGAGCAAAAAATTAGTTAGAAAAATAGTTTCAATCATATGGAACAAATGTGTAAAAGTAAATGGGTGTTATGGTCATTTTCAGGTAAAAAGAGAGTTAAGAATGTAATTTAAATGAAAAATAAGTAAAATTCTGAATTTAGTGTTATTAGGGATAAAATAGTAATTATATAAATTATTTGAGTCAAGATTATAATTACAATAAAGTTTCGGACCTAAATAAAAGCTTTAGTAAAAGTTAGAAGTAAAACGGTAAAAAGCGGTAACTAGAATAAGTAACTAAATTAATAAACAGTAAATTGGTTTTAGGTCTCTAGTGATGAAAATTGGTATTTAATAAAAATATTAGGAGTAATTTTGGTCATAGAAAACTATTAGGATTAATCCGGTAAAATTTTGATCCTAATAACGTTAAACGGTAAAACTAGAGTACTTAGGGACATATTAGTAATTTTAGGCATAAAGTCAAATTAAAAATGATTAATTAACTCAATGAAAGAGAAAAAATCTATTAGGAAAAATATGAAGATATAATAGAAAAATAATAACATTAGTGGTGAAAGCGTCATCAAAAACCTAATGAAAACGGTAAAAAGAGAAGTTAAATAAAAATGGGAAAAATGGTAAAATGTGACAAGGTTGAGATATTTTAAGAAGGAAAAGTATAGGGTACCAACATATTATCTGCCAACTTATTGCCAACAATAATTAATTATTATATTTTAAATACATATATAAAGAGACACATCTAGAAAATATATCTATAAAGACACTTCTATTAAACACAGTCATAAAAAAAACATTTTTATTAGACACATCCACGAAGACACTTCCATGAAACACAATTATAAATAAGAGTTGGCAGAAGTTGGCAGATATACTGTTGGTAACGTAGCGGAACCGTTTTAAGAAAGAACCGGGCATAAGTTTTTATAAAATAAGGGAGGAGAAGTCCCTTAGAAATAAATTTTGTTAAGATGTGCCGCAAAAGAAAAAACTGTAAACCTCAAGGTACCAAGAGGTACCTGGCAGAGCGAACTTCCATCCCTCTTGGCTAGAGACTATATGAACTTGGGGACGCCCACGATATGGACTGTTACTCATTGGGAGCACCTTGTATTTTTGGGTCATTCTTTATAAGTACCGCGACTGTATTTTAGGCATTGATGCGCGATCGACCCAGTGGAGTAGCCATATCCGGACTTGGACCGGGTAACGTCGGGCTGTAGGTAGCCAACCGACGCATGAACTCATGAATTGCGTAGGACCAGACATACATCATACTTGGTTGCTGCATTTCTTTGCTTGTGTTTGCTTACTTATATATGTGACTGTTATACTGTTATATTCTTGTGAATGCGTTTGTTTGTATGATTGATTACTGTTGTGACCTTATAAACGATTAGACTTAGGTTGCGGACCTTTTAGGTTTTTCATGTAGTACCCTACTGGGAACCTTAGGTTCTCACCCCCTTTTTTATATGTTCGCAGATGGGGACCGGCATTATCTTCTTTGAGTACCCAGCGTACGGCAGCTACGTGGACCCCGCGACGGGGAGCGCGGTATTTTGGAGTAGTTCGCGTACACGCACCTACTATCTTCCCGATCGTCCTTTCTCTCACCCTCTGCTCATCCAGGAGTTTGACCCTAACATGCCCTATGATACATTGCTATCTGAGCTTCACCCCGGCAGAGGCCAGTATCCTTTTTCCCCTTACCCTCTAAACATGGCTGGGCCAATACCAGAGTCTCCGATCGTTGACGTACCCAAGTATCCACCATGGTTCGACCCCAAAGAGGATCAAGTGGTTCCCGATATACCTATTCCCGACGCTCCACCATCATTCCTTGTAGCTGAGCTGGGATTCGATGGACCAGGGATTCTTGAAAGCTCTTGTTTCGCACCTTCAACAGAGTATAGCTCAGAGGCGTGGATCGACTAGATGATGGCGGATCTGTACTCTGGTTCTTTTGAGACCAGGGAGGAGGACTCCATAGAGGATGCAAGCATTAGCAACATGATGGGCACATCAGAGTGATTCCCTCACTTCAGCATATTGTGTTAGCAGTTTTTGGATATCTAGTATCAACAGCAGTAGTAGTAGTGGTAGTAGTGTTACTAGTAGTGGTCCTTGTCCCCGATCTTGATAGTCTTGTTAGAGGACTAGCTCTTTTGTATTTATTTAATAAGTGGATCGGGTCCCAGACTAGGGTGGCTCTTGTGAGTCGGGGTCTGTAAGCATTAAAATGAAGTATGTACATATTATAATAAGTAATTAAGTATGAACTTGGGTCTTGTAATGAATTAAGCCTGTGGGCGTTTTATGTATGATATGATTATGCTTCGCTATGCTTTTCTGTTTCTTGTATTAACTATTTAACTTACAATTATTCCAATATGCGCGACTAGATACATGATTCTCGACTAGCGTTGCAGGCTCATATTGGAATAACTGTAAGTTAAGCAATTAATACAAGAAACGGAAAAGCATAGCTAAGCATAATCATATCATACAAGAAATGCCCACAGGCTTAATTCATTATAAGACCCAAGTTCATACTTAATTACTTATTATAATATGTACATACTTCATTTTAATGCTTACAGGCTGCGAATCACAAGAGCCACCCTAATTTGGGACTCGATCTACTTATTAAATAAATATAAAAGAGCTAGCCCTCTAAAAAGACTATCAAGAGTGAGAGCAATGACTACTACTAGTAAGACTACTACCATTACTACTACTGGATATCCGAAAACTGCTGACACAACTACTACTACTACTGGATATCCGAAAACTGCTGACACAATATGCTGAAGCGAGGGAGTCACTCTGGCGTGCCCATGATGTTGTTGTTGCTCGGATCCTCTATGGAGTCCTCCTCTCCGGTCTCAAAAGAACTAGAGTACAAATCCGCCATCATCTTATCGATTCTCGCCTCTGAGCTATACTCTATTGAAGGTGCAAGACCAGAGCTTTTGAAAACCCCTAGCCCATCGAATCCTGGCTCGGCTAAAGGGGATGGTAGTGGAGTGTCGGCCATAGGTATATCAAGAACCACTTGATCCTCTTTGGGGTTGAACCATAGTAGATACTCGGGTACGTCAACGATCGGAGACTTTGGTATAGGCTCTGTCATGTTCAGAAGGTAAGGCGGAAAAGGATACTGTCCTTCACCGGGGTAAAGCTCGGATAGCAGTGTATCATAGGGAATATCAGGGTCAAACTCCTGGCTGAGCAGAAGGTGAGAAAAAGGACGTTCGGGAAGATAGTAAGTGCATGTACACGAACTACCCCAAAACATTGCGCTCTCTGTCGCGAAGTCTACGTAGCTGTCGTACGCTGGGTACTCAAAAAAGATCATGTCGGTCCCCATCTGTGGACAAGGGAAAAAGGGGGTGAGAACCTAAAGTTCTCAGTAGGGTACTATACGAAAAACCTAAGGGGGTCCGCAGCCTAAGTCTAATTGTTTATAAGGTCACAACAGTAATCAAGCATACAAACAAACGCAAGCACAAGAATATAACAGTATAACAGTTACATATACAAGTAAGCAGACACAAGCAAAGAAATGCAACAACCAAGTATGATGCATGTCTAGTCCTACGCAGGTCATGAGCTCATGCGTCGGTTGGCTACCCGCAGCCTGACGTTACCCGGCCCAAGTCCGGATATGGCTACTCCACTGGGTCAGTCGCGCATCGTTGTTCGAAATACAGTTGCAGCACTAATAAAGAATGGCCAAAAAATACAACGTGCTTCCAGTGAGTTACAATCCATATGGCACGAGTCCCCAAGTTCATATAGTCTCTAGCCAAGCGGGATGGAAATCCACTTTGACAAGTACCTCTTAGCACCTTGGGGTTTATAGTTTCTTCTTCTACGGCACATCTGAACAAAATTTATTTCTAAGGGACTTCTCCTTTTTTCTTTTATAAAAACTCCTGCCCGGTTCTTTCTTAAAATATCTCAACCTTGTCACATTTTACCATTTTGTCTATTTTTATTTAACTTCTCTTTTTACCGTTTTCATTAGGTTTTTAATGACGCTTTCACCACTAATGTTATTTTTTTTACCATTGTATCTTCATATTTTTTCTAATAGATCTTTTCTCCTTCATTGAGTTATTTAATCATTTTTAATTTGACTTTATGCCTAAAATTACTAATATGCCCCCTAAGTACTCTAGTTTTACCGTTTAATCTTATTTAGCGTCAAAATTTCATCGGATTAATCCTAATAGTTGTATATAACCAAAATTACTCCTAATTTTTTTATTAAATGCTAATTTTCACCACTAGGGCCTAAAACCAATTTATCCTTTATTAATTTATTTACTTATTCTAACTACCGCTTTTTACCGTTTTACTTCTAACTTTTACTAAAATTTTTATTTAGGCCCGAAACTTTATTGTAATTATAATATTGACCCAACTAATTTTTATAATTACTATTTTACCTCTAATTTTACTAAGTTCATAATTTTACTTATTTTTCATTTAAATTACATTCTTAAGTCTCTTTTTACCCAAAAAGGACCACAACACCCTTTTTACTTTTACACTTTTGTTTTATAGGATTAAATTTTAACTAATTTTTAACTCTTTTTTATCATAATTTTCGTGCTCTTAGTGACTACAAATTTCAGAGGTGCAGTTTTTATTTTTTTTTTCACTTTTTGTGACGTTTAAAGCTTGAAACTTAAACCCCAAGTGCTTCCATATTTTCGGATGTTACCACACAAAATTCAGAGGTAATATAATATTATATTATACATATTTAGCAAGCTAGAATAGTGGTAACTCATAGAATTTTCAGAATTTTAAAACAAGTATAAATTCACCACAAAGTGGCTCATATAAGTACCGAAAACAAGCACAAATATACTCTAACTAATCCTAACTCTTACCTCTTATGTAATTCAGTTAGTAAACCTTTCACACACTAGAAAATATACACACAAAGACAGAAACACAGCTGGTAATGATGAGTTTCATTTTTGACCTAAAGTGTCGTAAAACGTCGAAATTCAACCACTTTGAGCTCGAATCTCTCTAACTCCTTAGGCATGCTCCATGGGTGCTTCAAGAGGAGTTCTCTATATATGTAGAAGAGTAAGAATTCATCGTTATTACTGTTTTAAAAAAATAGAAAAGAAAAGGAGAAAGAACAAGAGTTTACCTAGCCGAAATTTCAGTATAAACACAAGGATTAGCGAAAACGGACAAGAGTTTGTGCTTGTATGGTTTGAGTCCTTGAAGAACACTTGAAGAATAGTGTATGAACAGTGATATAGGGGCTCAAAACGTAGGTAATGGTGCAAAAGTTCCTCTGTTTCTCCTCTCTTACTCATGGTTTTTATCTCTCTCTCTTTATGGTAAAATGTTATTGAATTTTTACTTGGTAATTATCTAAAATAAAATCTGAAGTCTAACCTAATTAAATGTGGTAAAAGAGGGATGGAAAAATTAGAGATAAATGAGCTGATAATAAGAGAGAAGGGGCATGATTTTGAGAAAATATAGTCGGCGTCATAATGACATGTTTATTCATAGTTAACCGAGGTTAATTACTCGTGGTTAAAAACATAGTAGAGAGGGGTGAGAGACTGAAATAATCTTAGCCCAGAGGTGGAGAGAGGGTAGCCGAGTTACTTGGGTAGCAAGCAAGAGGATTCGGGGCGTCTAAGAGTCGTTTGCGGAATACTAGATAGAAATTCAGTTCGGATAACTTTTACCGGCCGATAAGACAATTAACGGCTAATATTCATTCTTAAGGAAGTAAATCATGAAGGGATGGATAATATAAATCTTGAGACATATTTACTTGGATAGAAATTACTTTTATCATTGGTTCTGAGATTTTTGGTTACTAGAGTTTTTCTCGGCGCGCACAAAATCGTCACTAAAAGTAGTTTTGCGACTCAAAAGTTTCTGGTGTAGTAACTAAGCCAATGGTAAGATAGTATTTAATATCCATTTGTCAAATTTGACTTAGAGAGATTAATTACTCTCATAAAGCTAAGTTTAACCTCGTAAATCTCTTTTTCTATTTAATTTCTATTTTTTTCAAATAGCCAGAAAAGTATGTTTACTGAAAATCTGGTTCTTTCAATTTGGGTCTACCTTCCCTTGTCAACCGCTTTAAGAAAGCCACCTTTAACTCAATCAAAGATAAGGTATTTAAAAAGACACAAGGATGAAAAATGTGCTTATTATCTAATGGAGGAAGATAGGTACTACTTCGAGTAGTTGGTGAAGCCATACCAATATACAGATTGTCATATTTTAAACTTGCGGACAGGTTGCTAAATGAAATTCATAGTATTTTAACCAAGGTTCTGAAAATCGGTTCGGACCGGCCAGTCGAACCAATTGAAATGTGAACCGGATAGAAAAGCGACTCAGACAATAAGCAAAACCGGAAAATTTAAAAACCGTAATTAGACCGGTGAACCGGCCAGAAATCGGTCGGTCGAACCGAACCGTGACCCGGCCGATTTTTTGAGGGGAGAACAAAACGCCGCCGTTTTAGCTGCGGATATGCACTTAGCCCTAACTCCATCTTCCCTTGCCAGATGCCCAGATCCAGATTCCACTCATTCCAGAACGCTCTGCCTCTCTCACACTCAGTCCAGGGCAGGGCTCCTCTCAATCGATCTCCTGGCCGTCCCTCACCTCCATCCAGCCACTGCCTCGTGCTGCCGTCGTCGTTCCTTTGAGCAGCCACCGTCTGCTCGCTTACTTTCCCTCCCTCGCGCAGCAGCCATCGATATCAACCTTCCCTTACATCGCGCAGCCATCGCAACCTTCCTCCGTCGCGCAGCCACGCCGCCGCCGAAGGTGCTCCTCCGCAACAATTGTCCCGTTCGAAGCCCGTTCGAAGGTTCTCCACCACTTCTCTTTGTCTTGGTCACTCGGTATCTCTGTCTCCCTCTTGCATGCTCTGTTGAAGGCTTCTTCTAGGTCAATTTTTTTATTAACTATGAATCTATGATTGAACCATTGTTTGATTCTGTGAAGCTCTGTGAACTGTGAAGTTAGTGAAGTGTGAAGCTCTGTGAATAATTTTTTATTAACTATGATTAAATAATTGTTTGTTTCTTCTAGCTTCTAGTTCTAGGCAATTTTTTTTATTAACTATGTGATTTACTTTTAGTGTGTGGTCTGGTGCTGTAGTCTCTGTTTAGTCTCTTGTTGAACTGCCAGTGCTGCTACCTCTGTTGCTGTTTTTGTCGTGCCTTACCATCTTGTTACCACTGATTTCATCTGCCCTCATTCTTGTTCTACTTCAAAATCATGCTAAATTTGTGGGTGTCCATCCTTTTTGAATATGTTTATAAATAATAAGATTAGGCATTGATTTTTCTGATTATGGTTTTGGTGTGTATTTGATGATGTTCAAATTTCAAGATTTTGTTATTGGCTCCTGAAAATTGGATTTATTTTCTAATATTCTTAACATCAGAAAGATTTGGAAAAGTTTGTTACTCTTTATTAAGAATGTGCTGAAACTTTGTTAAAATTTAGCTGAAAATTTTGTTATAAGTTAGATAGTTAGATAGATAGATGGGATATGCTAAACTGAAACTTGAAGGTGGAGAATGTTTCTTATGTCCAGTTGCTTATAGGGAGTGAAAATGGCATGTTACCTCAAAGAGGAATGTTGGCAGCCCCAAGAATGGCAAGCCTTAGGAGCTTGATGAGGCTTGTCACCCTTCATTGGCCCTTTTCATGGATGAGATCAAGATTGGATGAAATTAATAACAACAAGATCAACAAGAGTTCTTTGCCTTCTTATTCAATGATAATTTGGTATCTTGCCCTTGAGACTGGAAATTTCTGGTTACATTATTGGCTGTTGCTGATTTATCATGCTATGATGCTGAGCTTAGTTTTGAATAGATGATTGAATATTTGTTATTGATTTGGTTAATTCAATGATTTTTTTTTTGGTTTTTTGTGACTATCTTAACGAGTCCAATAGTGATATATTGAATAATATTGTTAATAATTATGAAATCAAATGTTAAATTAGATTTTGGTTGAAGTAGTACTTTATATTTAGAAGACATTAAAATTTATGTTAGACTATAATTATATTTTAATGTGTTTATTTATATTTTATTTATTATTTTATTATAAAACGGTTTTTTCGGTTCAACCACGGTCAAACCGGTTGAACCTATAAATCAGTAAATCAGTAGTTAGAGCGGTTCGATGACCGGTTCGGTTCTCAGAACCTTGATTCTAACTTAGTTCTGGTGGGGACAGCAAGGTTCTGAAAGGCGAATGGTGTGGATTAGTTAGGATAAAATTACTAGGCCTAAGAAAGAAGGCAGGCTTGGTTTCAAAGATTTCAGGACTCAAAACATGACTCTTTTGGGTAAACTGTGCTGGAAAATCGTGACTCAACCTAACTCTCTTTTTTCTAGAATACTTAAAGATAAATACTTTAGATTTAATTCTATCCTTACAACAGAAGTTGGAACCTTACCTTCTTGGGGTTGATAAAATATTCTTGAATGGAGGCGAGTTGTAGAGAAAGGCATTAGCTGGAAAGTAAGTTCTGGTGATATCTGAATCTTTAGTGAACCATGGCTCCCTCTTCCTTGCCTCTTCACTGTTCCATCATCTGTGGCACTACTATCAGATAATTACCATCTATTATGGGTGAAAGACCTATTTTTGTCAAATAAACAGTGGAACCAAGTATTAATTTGAAATCTTTTTCCTCCATAAATTGCTCAGTAAATCCTCTCCATAACTCCAGAAAAAGGTGAAGACACAATTCAATGGGTAATGAACAGAGCAAAAACATATGATATTGCATCAAGGTACATGATTGTTTACCAATTTTACCATACCTTCATTGAATTTTGTCCGAACTTCATGCAACAGAGGCCAATTTGGAGCCATTTATAGAAGTTAAAAATTTCTCACAAGATTTTACTCTTTGCATGGAAAATCCTCCATGGTAAGCTTTCTGTTTTGCTTCTTATCCACCAACGGTTCCCATCCATTCCAACAACTTGTCCAATCTGCAAGTTAGTTCTAGAAATACTCATGCACTATTTATTTTTCTGTGGAGACTGTAATTTAGTGTGGAATAAGAGTCCTTTGGCTTACCTCTTATTCCAGACCATAGATGTTCTTTGTTCTTCAATTGATAGAGGGATTCGATGTTACAAACTGGACATCAAAGAACAAGCTCTCAAAGAACTCGACTGATTTTGATTATAACTTGGAATATTTGGAAGGAGAGGTGTCAGCGAGTTTTTGAGTATGTCCAAGAGCCTCCAAAAAAAGTGTTCGCAACATCGCTTAAGTTGAACCAGGAGCTATCTATTTTGCTTTATGCATAGTTAGGGGTGGCAAATGGGCCTAAACTTACCGGACCGGCCAGCGTAACCTGCCAAAAAAGACTTTTACAATTTTTTGGCCGAAATTCAACTTCCCCTAACCCAACTTACAAGAGTATGAAGATGAAAATTGGGTGTTTTGGATTATGTTTATTTTGCTTTGGAGACAATATTTATAATTACAAAGACTTTAATATTTGTGAATATAAAAAAATATAATTTTTTTATTTTTTTAGAAATTATAAATTTATTAATATGGTTGTGAAATTATATATATTATTTAGTAGTTAATAGTAAAAAAAAAAAAAAAAAAGAGTTTTGGCGGACTTAACCCATCAGCCTGCCAGCCCGTAGTTAGGCGGGATAGGGTGTGATTCTAGGACCGACTCACTAGGCAGGGCGGGATGGGCTTCTGGCGGTGCAGGACAGACTTCCCCACTTGTCACCCCTATGCATAGTGCCCTAAGATCTCTTTCCTATCTATTTTTTTATGTTAATTTCTTCTTACCATTTTACCTGTTGTGAATATTTGGAAATCTCCTTTTTTCTATTTTTCTTATCCTAATTTTTAGATATTATATTTATTTTTTTATTGAATAAAATAACACTGTTATCTTTAAAAAAAAATAACTAATGTCACATGTTTTTAAAAGTATTTTTTATTTTTTATTTAATTTATAAATATATTAATTAATTAATTTAATTGAAATAAATATTAAATTATTTAATATTTTATTTGATAATATTAAGTATAACTAATAATTATATTAATTATTTAATTTGATTAAAATAAGTGAATTGATTTTATTTTAATTTATATTAATTTTTTTATCTTATATATTTTAATTAATAATTTTTAAAAATATCACAATTATTTATTTATTTATTTAATTAAGATAAATATCAAATTATTTAATATTTTATTTAAACACATTAGCTATAACTAATTAATTATATTAATTATTTAATTTGACCGAAAGAAATAAACTAATTTTGTTATAGTTTTGATTAACTTAAGAACTAAGATTTAAATAAAAGTGTGTGAAAAAATTTGGGTAACGAACATCCCTCGTACCAACAATTTAACAAAAGCCAACTCTTCATAAAACTCTGATTTTACATTAACAGAACATTGATTTAACGCTGATTTAGCATTCAATTACGTTCTAATTACGCGTCACTCCTCCTTCAATTCGTGTTCTTCTACTAATCATCAATTCTGCAATGCCATGCGCCTCCTTGCCAGTTGCCACCGTCAGTTTTGCAGTATTTTGTGTGGCTCCGCTAATGCAGTTAATTCTATAGAATTGCGAGTTACTCTTCGTCTATTCTGCAACGTCGTGCGCCTCCTTGCTGCCACCAATTCTGTAGCATTTTGTGTGTCTCCCCTGCCGCCGTTAATTCTGCAGCATTGTGCACCTCTCTACCGTCGTCCCTCTTTCTGATCACGGCGGGCCTCGTGGCGGGAACCATAGCAGCCTGCGTGTTGGGATTTGGATTTTTTTTTTTTTTTTGTGATGTTTTGGATTTTTTTTAATTAGGTTTCAATTTTTTTTTTTATTTTTTAGATATTTTTTTAATATATTTTTTTTTCATGGTATTTTTTATTCTTTATTCTTGCAGGATAAGGACTAATTTTAAGAGTTTGTGGCTGGCAAATAAATTGCTATATATAAAAGGCAGAATTTGAATGTCCGACTCTTATTTAAACAGACAACTCAATTTTTTTTTACGACTAAAAAGAGTGTAAAAATAACTTTTAGGGGAATTCGGATATTTTTTATGAACTTTTTCACGGCCCAACTTATAGTTGGTCATAGTTAGCAAATATATTAATTAATTACCTAGCTTGATTGTTTAAATTTGATATTATCACTTTTCAAATTATTTTTAATTATATTTATTATTTTATTTTTCGTGGTCTAAGAAATTTTTTATTAAAGATAATTCAAAAATAATATATTATAATAATAAAATGAAATTTATAACATATTTTTGTAATGTCACAATATATACTTGATTTGTAGTAGTTCGACAAAAGTTATACATAACTTAGTTCATATAGCATTTGTGATTATCAATCTACTATTAATCTAGCCGACTGTTTATTTTTTAATATACAACTAACACTCGTAAAAATTATCAAAATATCATAATCTGTGCGTATATAATTTTTAATTAGGGTTAAGTATGATTTTGGTTTATAAGGTATAGGTCGAAAAATTTTTTTGTTTTTAATATTTTTTGCATATAAAATTGTTTTTAGGGTTTAAAACCAAGTTTTAAAATTGTTCTTTTTACTTAAATATTAGAATTTTGGACTAAATTATCCATAACAAAAAAGAAAAATAAGAGAAAGAAAGTGTTTCTGCTCCTACGAATGGGGAAGAGAAGAAGAAGAAGAGAAAAGGAAAAAAGAAGAAGAAGCCGTGCATGATCTACCTCTGCCTCCACTTCCGCCGCCACCTCCGTACGATTTTGGTCCCTAAGGTAAGGACGAATTTAAAATCAAGTTAAATCTTAAAGACGATTTTGTATACAAAAATAATTAAAAACAAAAAATTTTTAGTCTATACCTTAAAAAACAAAATCGTACTTAATCTTTTCTATGTCTTTATCGTAGTCTATGTATCATATGTACATACATGTATGGACAAAAGTTGATAAAAATATAAAAATTAGATTAATCAACTATTTGTTGTAATAAGAATGAGACGTGGATGCCCATTTTCTATGTGGAGCTCATATTCTAAGAATGAAGAATATTAAAGGAGCATTAATTGAAAGTTGAAAATGAAGACTCCTTATGTGTATAAATAGGAGGTTAAGCCTCCGTGAACACTACAATCAATCAATAACAATAATTTCTTCCCTCTCTCTTATACTATTCTCTCTTTCTTATACTACAATATTAATATATTAATTATATTATGATAGTAATTGTAGTGAATAGTAATACTAGAGTTTCTTATTTATATTTTCTTATTTTATATTTATTATATCTTCCTTAATTATTTATAGTACAACATGTTATCAGCACGAGAGTCTGATCAAATTTTAGGAAGACTCCAGTTAACAAATTTTTATTATGTCGAAACTCTTTTATCTTGAATATAATGCTCTTGATATATTTGGAAATAATTATTTATCATGGATATAGATGTTGAAATCCATCTTGATTCAATGGATCTTGAAAATACCATTAAGGCTGAAAATAATGCATTCCAGAAGGATATAGCCAAAGCCATAATTTTCCTTCGTCGTCATCTTGACGTATGATTGAAAAATGAATATCCCACATTAAAAGATCCTGCAGATCTGTGGAAAGACCTTGAAGAAAGGTACAATCATGTGATACTTCCTCAAACTCGATATGTTAGAGAAAACTTTCTCAACCTTCCATGCCTCGAATGTGCTCCTACAGCAGCAGTATCGAGAAAAAAGGATTTAAAAATATTTTGAGCTAATTTCTTGCCTTCTTGTCGCTAAGCGCAACAATGAGTTACTCTTAAGAAATCATGAAGCGCGCCCAGCTGGCGCCGCCCAATTTTCTGAAGCAAATGTGGCAAATTCTAACCTCAGAAGAGGTAAATGGCAAGCTTTTGATAACAAGAAAAATTATGGAAGGAAAAGAAATTATGTTCATAAGAAAGAATCTCACCAGAAGTGGGATAAAGAAAGAAATAATGGGCAAAGTAAATCAATTGAGGATAAATACTTCCGTTGTGGTGGAAAGGGCCATTGGTCACGTACCTGTCGTACCCCAAGGCACCTAGTTGATCTTTACCAAGCATCCTTGTAAAGGGATGACAAAGGAAAGGAAACAAATTTTGTTTCAAATGATGAAAATTCCACCACTCATTATGATGTATCTAATTTCTTTAAGGATTCTGAAGGTAATATTGGCTATTTGATCAATGATAGAATAGTTTGATATGTGTATGTGTTTGTTAAGTATTCATGTGAATAATTTGACTGTGCATGTACTTCTACTCATTTTATAATTATCATTTGTTTTTGAAGAAAAATGGCAAGGACATATTCTGAAGATATTTGCCTTGTGGATAGTGCAAGTTCGCACACTATTCTTAAAAGTGATATATATTTTACCCATCTTGTGCCAAAAGAAGAATATGTTAATACTATTATTGGCTCGGGCAATGTGATAGAAGGCTCCGAAAGAGCTATAATTTTGTTTTCTGGAGGAACAAAATTCATAATAAATAATGCACTATTGTCTACCAAGTCTCGAAGAAACTTGTTGAACTTTAAAGATATTCGCCGAAATGGATATCATATTGAGACTATGAATGAGGGAAATCATGAGTACTTATGTATCACAATTCATGATTCAAATAAGAAAGTTATATTAGAAAAGTTGCCCTCACTTTCATCTGGGTTATATTATACTAAGATTAGTGCAATTGAATCACATGCCATTGTAAACCAGAAGTTTACTAGCCCAAATGAATTCATAACTTGGTATGATAGATTGGGTCATCCAGAAACAACCATGATGAGGAGAATTATTGAAAACTTTCATGGACATTCACTAAAGAACCAGAAGATTCTTAAAACTAGTAAATTTTGTTGTGCTGCATGTTCTCAAGGGAAGTTAATTTTAAAGCCATCACCAGTAAAGATTGGATTTGAGTCCCCTGAATTCCTAGAAAGGAGTCAAGGTGATATATTTGGACCTATTCATCCACCATGTGGACTGATTGATCAGAAAATAGCTCCAACTGTCCTGTTTGAAGATAATACAGCATGTATTGCTCAACTTAAAGGCGGATATATCAAAGGTGATAGAACAAAGCATATTTCTCCCAAATTCTTCTTCACTCATGATCTTCAAAATCAAAGGACAATTGATGTTCAACAGATCCGCTCAAGTGATAATCTGGCAGATTTATTCACAAAGTCACTCCCAAAATCTTCTTTTGAAAGATTGGTACATCAGATTGGGATGCGCCGATTTCGAGATATAAAATAATGTCGGCAAGAGGGGGAGACTGTACTCTTTTTTCCTTGGTCAGGTTTTTTCCCATTGGGTTTTTCTTGACAAGGTTTTTAATGAGGCAGTCCCCATCACTAAAGGATATTGTACTCTTTTTCCTTCACTAAGGTTTTTTTTTCCACTGGGTTTTTCTTTAGTAAGGTTTTAACGAAGCAATAATCCTAAATGGTCATCCAAGGGGAGTGTTGTGATAAGTAACAAACCACACCACAAAGCCAGTACAAGACAAAAAGAAAGAATCACTCAAAACCAACCTACAACTCAGCAGCACAATTCCAACCTTATCAGAAACTGTACCACCATAATTCTAGAAACATCTTTTTTGCCTTGCTGTAAAAGATGTTGCCAATCATAGAATTACCCAAGTTTCATCACTCAATAATGAGCTGTAGTTTCAGCTTATTATATATATATATAGCTACCATTTTCATTTGTAATGCAAAGAAGAATATAACATTATTTTCACTCATTGGTCATTGTCTTTTGTTCTCTCTATTTTCTGCACTTTTAGTGTTTTGTCTTTGATGGTATCAGAGCTCCAATAGGGGCCTGCTGCACATCCACACCATGTCTCAGAACAACCAAAAAAAAATTGATGTTACCCAATCACCATCCAGTCCATACTATATTCACCCAAGTGAAACACCCTTTACTGTCCTCGTCTCTCCGCCACTCACCGGCGACAACTACCATCAATGGTCTCGTGCTTTCTCCATTGCACTTATCTCAAAGAACAAGATAGGTTTCCTGGATGGAACCATCCCAACTCTAGCCACCGATGACCCGCTCTTCCCTTCCTGGCGTAGATGCAACACATTGGTCTCCTCCTGGATTTTCAATTCCCTCTCAGCGCCCATTGCTCAGAGCGTCATTTATTTCGACTATGCAGAAGCAATTTGGAAAGATCTTCGCAACAGATTCTCACAAGGAGACTTGCTCTGTGTTGCTGAGCTACAAGAACAGATTTATGGCCTCAAGCAAGGATCTCTCTCCATCACTCAATACCACACCGCCCTCCGAGCACTATGGGAAGAGCACGACACGTACCGCCCCGTCAAACCCTGCATATGCCCGGCACGGTCTTACCACGACCAAAACTTCATCATTCGGTTCCTCAAAGGCCTAGACGACCGCTTCATTGTCATCCGATCCCAAATCTTGCTCATTGATCCCCTTCCACCGGAAAGCAAAGTCTTCAACATGGTGATTCAACACGAGCGCCAACTCCAAGAAGGTGGTAGTGTTCTCGACGAGCCCATCTCCCTCACCAACGTTGTCATCACGCCACAACGGCGCCTAAATCCTGGGCGCGGCCGCGGACGCATCACCAATGGTGGACGCAGTGGAGCCGAAAAAGTATGCGTCTACTGTGGGCGAACCGGCCACACCGTCGACGAGTGCTACGGCAAGCACGGCTATCCACCTGGCCACCCACGCTACCCCGGCCGTCCTCGGTTCAATGATCGCAGCAACTCCACCGCCTCCTACACCAATGTCGCTGCCGTCAACCCTAATTCCTCATATCAACAACAACTCAGCAGAACCGGATCAAGCAAAGAAGAGACCTACCCAACTTCTGGGCCTAGTTTGTCACAAGCCCAATATCAATCTCTCTTAGCTCTTCTGCACAATGTTCATGGGCAGCAATTTGCAGACAAACCCACACCACAAAGTCAACATGGGCCATCTGAGGCCAAGTCTGGTATCACTGTTACACATATAAACACTGCATATTGTTCTTTTCATTTCTCATCCCATTTATCACCTAACACACCTTCTATAAGCTCACACAACAGTGGCAAATGGATACTAGATTCAGGAGCCACTGACCACATCTGTTCTTCATTATCATATTTTCAAATGCACCACAAGATCAAACCGATACATGTTTACCTTCCAAATAATTCCATTATCACTGCACACTATTGTGGGTCAATAAATTTTTCACCACACCTAACTTTGCACAACGTTTTATATATTCCTGGTTTCACCTTCAATATTTTATCTATCTCTAAACTAATCACAACTCTCTCATGTCAATTGCTCTTTTCTGAATTTTTCTGCCAAATACAGGATGCGAAATCCTTGAAGATGATTGGTTCGGCTGAATTGAGAGATGGATTGTACTACCTAGCCGACAAGTTGCAACCACAAAAACTCATTAGGACCAACAGTTCCACCAACTTAGCCAATGTTAACAACTTCATCACAACCCCAATCACAGATAGCAATGTATGGCATTGTAGGCTAGGCCACCTCTCGGACCAAAGATTAAGAGAACTCCACCATCAATTTCCTTTTATTAATCCACATGTCAATGAATCTTGTGATGTCTGTCATATGGAAAAACAAAAGCGATTGTCTTTTCCTTTGAGTACAAATAATGCATCCAAACCTTTTGAATTAATATATTTAGACATTTGGGGCCTTTTTCCAAAATATCAATACATGGGCACAAATATTTTTTAACTATTATTGATGATTTTAGTAGATTTACTTGGATAATCTTACTAAAATCAAAAGGAGAAGTTGGCACAAAAATTCAGAACTTCATCGCCTTAGTCAAAAATCAATTTGACACCAATGTCAAAACCATTAGATCCGACAATGGCCCTGAATTCCTTCTTAATGATTTTTATGCCAAAAAAGGCATTCACCACCAAAAGTCTTGTGTCGAAACACCACAACAAAACGGAAGGGTAGAACGCAAACACCAACACATACTCAATGTCGCTAGAGCTTTAATGTTCCAATCAAACCTCCCCCATCCTTTTGGTCCTATGCTGTAAACCATGCTGTCTTCTTAATAAACAGAGTTCCCTCACCAATCATTCAAAACAAAACTCCATTTCAACTTCTCTTCCACAAACCATCCAATTTTCACTCACTCAAAGTTTTTGGATGCTTATGCTATGCCTCCACCCTCACCAACCACTGTTCAAAGTTTGATCCCCGTGCTAGAAGAGGTGTTTTCATAGGTTTCAAAACCGGCACAAAAGGCTTCATCATACTAGACTTAGACACCCGTGATATTTTCATCTCCAGAAATGTCCAATTCATTGAGTCATGCCTCCCTTTTCACAAACAAACTCAACCTGACCAAAACCCCTCCAACCTTCCCAACATCCTTCCCCAATCACCCACCATCTTTGAAGAACCCAATCCACAACCACCACACTTAGCAACATCCCAACCTTCATCAAGCACAATTCAAACACCCACAACGGCTCAAACCAACAACGATGGAACTCCCCTCCCCCACACAAATACAAGTCCAATTCCTTCTTCAATCACTTTCCCAGCCCAAACCACCTCGTCCACTCTTCCCACAACCCCAACCACACTACCCATTCCTGCTGCACCCCGCCGCTCCAACAGAACCCATGCCCCACCGCGCAACTTGGCAGACTACTATTGCAATCTCTCTCTCTCTCACAACGCCGCACCAACCATCTTCAAGATGCCATCATCCAATCTCACACTCACTCTCGTATACACGAGTCTCACCCCATCACCGACGCTTCCTCTTCTCCGTCTCCACAGAAGCCGAGCCACGAACATTCGTAGATGCCAAAACTCAGCCATGTTGGCGTGACGCCATGCGAGCTGAAATTTTGGCCCTAGAACAAAATCAGACTTGGGACATTGTCAACACTCCCGCTGATGTGAAGCCCATAGGTTGTCGCTGGGTCTATCGCATCAAACGCCAGCCCGACGGCAGCATTGAACGCCACAAAGCGCGACTGGTGGCAAAAGGATATGCACAAATTGAAGGGGTGGATTACCTCGAAACCTTTTCTCCGGTGGTAAAGATCACCACCATTCGAGTCCTCCTTGCTCTCGCCTCCATCAATAATTGGACACTGCACCAGTTAGACGTCCACAACGCCTACCTCCATGGTGACCTCCTTGAAACTGTGTACATGAGCTTGCCACCTGGTTTAACACCTTCCAAGCCTGGTCAGTGTTGTCGTTTAAGGAAGTCTTTGTATGGCCTTAAACAATCAGGAAGACAATGGTATGAGAAGCTCAGCTCTTTTTTACTCTCGTGTGGATACCAGCAGACCCTGACGGATTACAGCCTGTTCTTCAAAGAATCTGGTAAAGCATTTACTGCCCTCATTGTCTATGTCGATGATATAGTTGTCACTGGTAGCTCTGTTTCTGAGATTGAATCCATTAAGGCTGCCTTAGATTCTAAGTTCAAAATTAAGGATCTTGGCACACTTAAATATTTTCTTGGCATTGAGGTAGCGCATTCAGCTGCTGGCCTCTACCTTTGCCAACGAAAATACTGTTTGGACATTATCATTGATGCTGGCCTTACCGCTGCCAAACCCTCGTCTACCCCAATGGATGACTCCATTCGCCTCAGCCAAAACACCGGAGAACCCCTTGATGATATCACTGCCTACCGACAGCTCATTGGCCGCCTCATTTACCTCACCACAACCAGGCCTGACATTACTTTTGCTACTCAACAATTGAGCCAATTTGTCCATAACCCAAGCAAAATTCACTTTAATGCAGCCCTCCGCATTCTCAAATACTTAAAAGGATCGCCAGGCAAAGGCATCTTTTTTCCAAGGGACTCTCCCCTCCAAATCTCTGGTTTTAGTGATGCTGATTGGGGACGTTGCCCCGACACTCACCGATCTACCACTGGATATTGTTTCTTCCTTGGAAAATCTCTCATATCCTGGAAAACCAAGAAACAGGACACAGTATCTTGTTCCTCAGCCGAAGCGGAGTATCGAGCTCTCTCTACAACTACCAAGGAATTACTATGGCTACTCAACTTGTTTCAGGCTCTCAACATCAACTGCATCCGCCCACCCGTGCTATACTGTGATAATCAAAGCGCCCTCCACATCGCTGCCAACCCTGTCTTCCATGAGAGAACTAAACATCTCGAAGTGGATTGCCACTTAGTTCGCGAAAAAGTTCAAGCTAGACTTTTGCACCTCCTTCCCGTTTCTTCCTCCAACCAACTTGCGGATGTTTTCACCAAAGCACTGCCACCCCGCCTTTTCACTGTCAACATATCCAAGCTGGGATTGAAAGACATCTTTCAATCTCCAGCTTGCGGGGGGCTAACAAACCACACCACAAAGCCAGTACAAGACAAAAAGAAAGAATCACCTAAAACCAACCTACAACTCAACAGCACAATTCCAACCTTATCAGAAACTGTACCACCATAATTCTAGAAACATCTTTTTTGCCTTGCTGTAAAAGATGTTGCCAATCATAGAATTACCCAAGTTTCATCACTCAATAATGAGCTGTAGTTTCAGCTTATTATATATATATATAGCTACCATTTTCATTTGTAATGCAAAGAAGAATATAACATTATTTTCACTCATTGGTCATTGTCTTTTGTTCTCTCTATTTTTCTGCACTTTTAGTGTTCTATCTTTGAATAAGAATGGGACGTGGATGCCCATTTTCTATGTGGAGCTCATATTCCAAGAATTAAGAATATTAAAGGAGCATTAATTGAAAGTTGAAAATGAAAACCCCTTATGTATATAAATAGGAGATTAAGCCTCCGTGAACACTACAATCAATCAATAACAACAATTTCTTCTCTCTCTTATACTATTCTCTCTTTCTTATACTACAATATTAATATATTAATTATATTGTGATAGTAATTATAGTGAATAGTAATACTAGAATTTCTTATTTACATTTTCTTATTTTATATTTATTATATCTTTCTTAATTATTTATATTACAACACTATTAACCGAAATTTATTAGTACAATGAAATCTCTACCCATAAATTTCTACACTGGGATAGTTTTTCTTTCCTTTTTTGGAAAAAAACATATTTAAGGTTCATGACCTCTGTCTAAAGGTTAAAACATTTTTATTTTGGATAAAAAATTAGTTACCACTCTTTACTTTTTCACGCGAGATATACAATAATACATCACTAAATTTTATTTTCAGTTCTTAATATTTTTACTTATAAGATTGACAAAGTTCTTGATAAAATTCAATCATTAATTGTGAGGCACTTTTCCCTAGGCACAGGGAGGGATATGAAAATGTGAAACAATACGTCACGTGATAACATTCCTTGATCTTGCTCAGATTATAATTGCATTAGAAAAATACTTACACAAATGATATATATATAAAGCATAATATTATTTTATCTTATTTTTTACATAGGAAGATAAGAGAATAGTTTAGTTTTCAATCCTTTAGCTGGATCTAACAGCCTCTATGGCAGCAACCAAATCATCGAATTTAGCACCAGTCACTTCTTTTACAACTTTGTTGTCCTTCAGAATTTTAAAAGTTGGAACCACTCTAATTCCAAGCTCTTTTGCCAATGGCTGCCATCAAACAAGTACCAATTAGAATTATAGCAAAGTATATGTATCAAAAACAACCTTAGGCATACCCAAATGTGTTCCATAGTAAAAGACATCTAATGCATATTCTAAAAAGCATTCACAACTGTTTTTAAAGCAGTTCCAAATGTTGGTAGAACACACAGATAGGGATGGCAACACCACCCGAACCCGATTACCTATTCTGCCCCGACTCAATTGAGAAAAAATAAAAAAGATCAAGTTATAAATTAGAACTTCAGTCAAATATACACATATTTTGTCATTCACTCGTATACATAATCTGATGTTACAAACTAAGTTTTATTAATTTAAACAAAAACAATAACCAAAGTATATTGGAAAGGAGCAAGTAGGGGCAGGATGGGTACCCCCGGATAGGGTTTAGGATATAAATTTACACTAATTACGCATATGAGTGGGCAGGTTCTGAGTAACATAGGTGGGATGGGATCGAGTAGTGCCAAAACCCGCCCTTACCCGCCCATTGCCATCCCTAGCATTAAATGTGTATTAAAAATATGCAAATATTTCATGTACATGAGAGCACTTAGGATGTTAGTATATAAAATTTAAACTCAAGAAAATGAATAAAACCATCTTAGTCATGAAAAGATATAAACATAATCATGCCTATGTGATAATTAGCATTGTTTATATAGCACATCACAACCAACCAACCTTGTTCTCTTGGTTGCAATCAAGCTTTAGAAACACAACATCAAGATACTTTTCAGATAACTCTTGGAACCTTGGTGCCATCACTTTGCAAGGACCACACCTGCACAAATTCAATAACTCATCTATGGTTATCCAAATACATATATCTATTTATTTAGTTTATATGGGATAAGTGGATAAGGATGACAATGTCAACTAATTAACCATATAAGGCCATGTTTGATTCTTGTCTTAAAATGGAAAAGGACAGAGAACCTAAAACAGTAGAGGCATATCTCCTGTGTCGGCTATCCCTCTTTCTTGGAGGTAAAAAAAAGGCTTACCCCAAGACACGTCTCGTGTCTATTTATTTCGGAAGAGGGGAAATTATCTTAAAAATTGTCCAGAGACAACGTTGTTTTGGTTCCCCTACGACCTTTTTATAAAAATAGTTTGATTCTATAAATTTTTTTCTGGCATAATCTATAATATCAAGACAAAGCCGACATAGTTACAGAATATTTATATTCCCATAATGTTATTACGGGCAAAAACACTAGTTATCTTAAAAATTGTCCAGAGACAATGTTGTTTTGGTCCCAAATAGCACTGTCTCAAGGCAGTAACCAAATGCCAAGTGAAGAAACTACCAGCTTCCTTCTAATAACTGTTCAGCTGAAATCTTCACATGGAACTTCATCAACATTCCACTCTTATGCATAATTAGTTATATGCTTCCCCTTTGGTCCTTTACTAAGTACATAACATCTTAAAATATGATGATTAAATGTATGCCAAAGACCAACTTTGAAGCATTTCAAAAATGTTAGAACAGAAAGAATCAATGTCAAAGATTCCTATACATATTCTGCCAACAAACAAATATTTATTCACCACTTTTTAAGTCTAAGTACTTATGTAAATTTATGTGCCTACAAATACTTATTCACATTCACCCTTATCAGTCACATGAAACTAGTGTCAAATTACAAAATACCATGATCCATATTCTCCCCCATTGCTACTGTACCAAAAAGTGATAGTGACGAATAAAAGGATTGTTATGCAAATCTGTTTTACAATTACACATGATGTGTAGATAGAGCAGTTGGCACTAAGAAAATTAGAGGAGTAAAGCAAAATAGGGTGACATTAAAACATGCAAGGTTTTGATTTTGCAATCAATCATAATTTAGTAGACACAAAATTGGGTATTATCAAATATACATATCATGACAAATTTAGCACAAAACAATAAAAAATTACAATCACACTGAAGGAATCTCTAAATTAGAAACATTTAAGTAATAATAAACATGATTAATTGATTATGCATGATTATTAGATTAGAAGAGATTAAGTATAGAGAGGTAAATATACCATTGGGTGTACATGTCAAGAACCACAGTTTTATCAGCAGCAGCATTAACAATAGGCCAGAAGGTATCCTTGTTGACCTCGGTCACCTGCCCTACGGTCACAGTGGGACCCGCAGTTTCCAAGCTGCATCTCACACTCAACAACCTTGTACTCCTCACACTCCTTCTCATGTTTGATTTTGATGTAGTTAAGGTGTGGGTAGATGCCATCTTTATTTTGTTGGAACAAGAAGAGAAAGATGAAGACTTTGGTGAAGAATCTAGCATCATTGATGGGTTGCTTGAAACCCATTTGCACTTCGGAGAAGAAGCACATAGATTCAGAGCCATTTTTGTGGTTCTCTTTCTCACTCAGTTCCGATGTTAGAGCTCAACTCATATTGTAGTGGTGGTTGTGGAGTTCAAGGTACAGAATGTTACTCAAATGACATTCTTGCCCTTCTGATTTGTGTATGGTATTAATGCCATCAAAAAACATAGGGGTATATTGGTAAATTAGCCAAGGGCATGTGAGAGCGAGGTATGTTCCTAGGCACTGTATACAAGATGGGTATATTTGTCAATTAACTATATACATATATTAATGAGAAAATCTAAAATACCCGCACTTTTATTAAAATATAAATTAGTATTTAACATAAAAAAAAATATAATTTTATTCTATTAAATATAATTTTATATTATTAAGATATTAACAATAATTAATTTATGACTATAAATTATAAAATATATTATCTCTAATACTACTGATTAATGTTTAAAAGGTAGAGTTTTTATTCACGATATTAAATATATATTAAAAATTATTTATTAAATTAATTATTAACATAACATATTTATTAAAATATATATAAAAATAAGTTAAATAGTATATATTTATACATAATATATAATAAATAACTTTTTGTATATACATCATATTTTTTATATTGTATAAAATTCACAACTATAAATTCTCTATCATTAAATTAAATTAATATTTTAAAAGATGAGATTGAAATGTCTCGTTTAATTAAGTGGACAGTAAGTTATTAAATATTTTATTATAAATATATAATATATTTAGCATTTAATATTAATTTAATATATTAAGAACTTTAAAGTTTTTTTTTTTTTGGAATAAGTATTATACTTTTGGATTTTTATTATTAACTAACAAAATTTATTTGTATAAAAATGATGGAATATACAAGCACGAGTGAAAGAGATAGAAGCAATAATGAGATCGCCTAGCTATGGGATTTGTTAGTACGAAACTACCCTTGCAGCTTACTAGATTTTATTGTTTTTTTTTTTGTCATTACTAGATTTTATTGTGTTGAGGAGAATGAGAAAACAAAAAAATCTTTGGTGTTGTGACTTGTGAGTTGAGACCTGAGACCTCTTCTAACTTGTATTATCCACACAAATGGCCATAACCCTCTAAAATATCTCGTCATGCATTCGCTTGCATCCTCCACATAGCCTATGATTCCCTCACTTCACTATGCAAACATTTTATTTACTAGTTTATGTATATGTGCGAGGCATAAAAAATATATTTTTTTATTTATATTTAAAATATATTTCTAAAATAAGTTATTTATAAATATATTTATTTTATAATAAAAATTTTATATATTTTTTGTTATTTATACTAATATCAAATAATTTATAAAATAAAATAATTCACAAAATATTATATTTAATAAAAATATGTCGTATATAATAAATAAATAACCCAATATATATTAAGAAAACTAAAATATTTTAAAGTGAATTTTATATGTATTCACTAAATACTGTTATAAAATAATAATTATTATTATAATAATAAAATATTGATTTGAGTAGTAGAAAATAATATATTATTAAAAAACATTAACAAATAATTGTCTAATTATTTAGATAAAGAAGTAACTACTAAATTGATACTTAAAAAATTTAGACGTTAATAAAGTGATATCTAAAAGATGTTATTAAGTATTAACTAAAAATTTCTAAATAATTTTAAAATTTGACAAAATAACCAAGTGTTAATTACTCTTGTTTAACAAAAAACTGCTAAGGTGGTTAACAGAGTATATGACAACATGACATTTCCTAATTCTTACAAGCCACCACCAACAATTTTCTCTCTCTCTCTTGTGTTTTTCCTCTATTTTCCACCTACAAAAGATGTTTCATTTTTATTAACATTAATCTCATCAACATTAAAATTGATTTTTCTATGAATTTATCATAAACACAATAATATTTTTCAATTTTTAGAACTATACAAATAAACACAAACACAATAAATAATATCAAAATTTAAATTCAAATCTAAATCAATAAGATAAAACAATCAATTTTAGTATCAGAATTACAATATTCATTCAAAAATCAAAGAAAGAGAATGAAAAATAGAGAAGGATAGATAAATTTATTGAGAGAATGAAATCAGAGAAAAACAAAATAATTAAAAAGATAATAAAAATTTTTGAATTGGACACCACAACAAAACTTCAAGAAGAGGACGATAGAAATGCTGGCTGGATGAAGGCGGTGAAGCTCGAAAAAAAGGTATATTGATTCAATGAGAGAGACAGAGTCATACAGACGGAACGACAACGCTAAAGAGAGACTCACGACGATAAACTTAACGGGGTACAGATATTGAGCGTCAAAAATATAGAGACAAACTCGATGGCAGCAGACGGAATCTCGGTGAAAATTAAGGCGGTGAATCGCTGATATTTGTGACTCTTTGTGAGTGTGTGAGTTGCTGACTTATGGGAGAAGAAAATGATAAGTGATGAACATGGTGGATGGCCATAGAGTGTGTGGTGTGCTTTCACCAATTTAAAAAAGAGGAGACAAGGAAAGAAGATTAAGTTAGAATTTTTACTTTGGGGATTCTCTTGCGTATTAGTATTAATACTGTTTTGTAATTATTATTTTAAAATAATTAAATTTCATATAATTTTAAACTCCAGTAAAATATACTATGTCATTTATTCAGTTAGCCACTTCAGCATTTTCTGTTAATAGAAATGGAAGTAATTAACGTCTGGTCATTTTTATCAGATTTTAAAATTATTTAAGGATTAGTTTGTCATTAACAACATTTAAGTACTATTTCGTTAGTATCAAAATCTTTCAAATACCAACCAATTTGATATTTACCAATAAATTTAATAGAAAAAAATAAAAAATATATATTCAAAATATTACATAAGAAAGAATCAAATAGTTGTTAAAAGCGGACCGAATCAATCGGTCTGACCAAAAAACTGATGAAACGAATTCTGTACAAATCTAATTTAATGTACTAACCACTTAATAAAATGAACCGATCAAAATTAGCACGAACCAATCAAACTAACATAAACCAATCAAAACTGACATAAATCAAAACCAAACCGATCCGGTCAACAAGCCGGCTAACCCACGTGCTGATAACGTTAGCGTGCGGGCTTGAGAAAATTTTAAAAATGTATTGCAAGAGGTGGTAATCAAACTTGGCTCTTCTTATATGAAGACCAAGCTGACAACTATTGTACTAATCTGTTTTCTTGGCATCATTCATATTTTTTATAGTATATATTGCATATTCTAACTAATACACACATATATATACACATAAATACTTAACTCAATATTTTTTATATTCAACATTTTTAAATTAATTATTTTTTATTTGAAGTACAAATAAATTAATTTTAAAATAAAAATAATAATTAATATAAAAATATTATTTTGAGAAAAAATAAATATTTATGTAATTATTTAATTATATAAAGATATTCAAATTTTGAAATTACTTTTTGGATATAATTCATAGATTGTTATTCTTATTATGTCCAATTAAGATACTATTATAATAGTATAAACTAATTTTGTGTCTATCTTTGTATTAGTTATTTATAGAATTCGAGACTTAATTATTTTTAAAATGTTAGTAAAAATATGTATTTCAAATTTTTATTTTAGGTTTTTGATTATTTTATATTTTTTATTTATATGAGATCGGTTTTACCGGTTGAATTAGTAATTCATCGGTTGAACTAAAAAAACCAATAAATCAATAATCTGACCGGTTCAATAACCGATTTGATTTTGACAACTATCAATCAATAATTATTTAAAAGATATATAATATTCATAGAAATATACAAAGAATTAAGATAATTATTAAAAGGATATAATATAAAATATTATAATTATTTTGACAAATCTCACTATAATTAATAATTAGATATTAATAAATCTAATTATTTAATACATAATATTTTTTAAAAATGGCATCAATATGTAAATTATCTCCAAAACACATCACATCAAAATATTTGGTTCTAAAATTTATCCGCATAATAATAAAATAAAATACTATATATAACATTCACAAAAATATAAAAAAGAATTGTAATAATTTTAAAAAAAATTATAAAACAAAATATTAGAATTATTAAGTTACGAAAATATAAGAAAGAATCATTATAATTACTAAAAATATATTAAATAAAATATTAAAATTATTATCAAATCTGAATACAACAAATCATTAAAGGTTAATTTATATAAGATTGATTATATAATATTTTTCTAAAAAAATAATTGAAAAGAGAGATATCCAACCTGAAGCCTCAATATGTCAACATAGTTGACATGAGAATGTAACTTGTAGAATTAGAATGATTGATTATTGATGATGGACTCACTGTAATATAAAAATAATAATAATAATTACTAAAAATATTTATAACAGAATATTAAAATTATTGACAAATCTCAACACAAATAATTATCAAATATTAATTTGTGTACGATTCATTATATAATACTTTTTTAAAAATGATTGAGAAAAAAAAAATATTCAAACTGTCACCCGCTATGTCGGCAGTTTGGCACCATAATATAACTCGTAGAATAATATAATAACATAATGACGATGATTGACAAATTTCACCATAATTAATTGCTAAATGTTAACAAATCTAATTATTTAATACATAATACTTTCCAAAGATAACATCAACATATAGATTGGCACCAGAATATATACGCAACGTCAGTATACTTGACTCTAAAACTTACGTTCATGAATGGTAAAATAAAACATTATATATAACATTAACAAAAATAGAAGAAATAATTGAAATAATTTTTAAAAGGATATAAAATAAAATATTAGAACTATTGATTCACACAAATACAAAAAAAATCATAATAATTACCATAAAAATATGAAATAAAATATTAAAATTATTAATAAATCTCAACAAAATTAATTATTAAACATTAATTTGCATATAATTGAGTACATATACATTTTTAGAAAATAGTTGAGAAGAGAAAAATATTTAAACGGACACCAAAATATACCACATCAACATGTTTGGTGTCAAAATATAATTTGTTATAAAATTATTAAATTAGTGATTATTAATGATTAATTCTGTTATAGATCCAGCCCACGGATCCTACACCCAGAACGGTCCCCGAACTCGGTTGCCCGGGTTTGATCCGCTCCGCCACTCTAAAGGCCCGAAATCGGCCCGATAGAACTCCTAACCAATTTTCGAATTCAAAACGTCTCTCTTATCTTAGCCAAATAAGATAAGATAAAGATATTCACCATCACCTATATATAAGAGGACCCAAGTCCCTCTATGTATTCATTCATCCCTCACACCATATACCTCTCTGATCCATTTTGACTTGAGCGTCGGAGTGTCTTTGCAGGTACCTCCCCCCATTGCTCCAGTCAAGCGATCCGGCCTCCGCGTCGACCTGCAAGTTCCCGATCTATCTCTCAAACCCGTACAAGAGACATCTTGTACATTGGCGCCGTCTGTGGGGAACTTTAGGAACGGAAAACCAGAGAAAGACAATCCTATCCGAGTTTGTGGTCCTCAAAGACTCCACCGCCTACAACGTCATCCTCGAAAGAAAAATAATCAATGATCTCTCCGCCATCATCTTCACTAAATACCTCCTCATGAAGTTCACAACAGAAGACGGCTCCATCGGTACCATCCACGGAGATCGAGAAATCGCGGCAGAATGCGATAACACCAGCCTAGCCCTACGAAAGAAGTCTCGCGACGCGGCCGGCATATTCCTAGCCGACCTGGATGCCCGACAAGACGGCCAACCCAGGCCGGAACCAGAATGCGACATGGAAAAACTACAAATCGGGCGAACCAAAGACGAGAAAACTTTTATCAATAGGAACCTTCCGTACGACCTTAAAGAAGATCTCTCCCAACTCCTAAAACAAAACAGAGACCTATTCGCATTCACACCGGCCGACATGCCAGGAATAGACCCCGACCTAATGTCCCATCGGCTGGCCATAGATCCCAAAGCCAAACCTGTGGCACAAAGAAGACAGAAAATGTCCCCGGACCAAGCAGCTGAGGTCAAAAAACAAGTCAAGGCCCTACTTGAAGCAAACTTTATCAGGAAATTACCCTACACGACATGGTTGGCAAACGTTGTACTAGTCAAAAAGTCTAACGGGAAGTGGCGAATATGCATCGACTACACAGACCTGAACAAAACTTGTCCAAAGGATGCCTTCCCCCTACCAAACATCGACGGACTAGTAGATGCCGCATCCAGCCACCGATACCTCAACTTCATGGACGCGTACTCCGAGTATAATCAGATACCCATGCACCGACCTGACGAGGAAAAAACAACTTTCATCACCCTCGAAGGAACGTATTGCTACACGGTCATGCCCTTCGGCCTGAAAAACGCCGGAGCCACCTACCAAAGGCTCGTCAACAAGATATTCCAGAACCTATCTGGGACCAAGTTAGAAGTCTACATAGACGACATGCTCGCCAAGACCGAATCCGGTGAGCAACTCATCAGCGACCTCGAACTCATGATGAACACCCTACGGAAGCACCGAATGCACTTTAACCCGACAAAGTGTGCCTTTGGAATGGAAGCAGGAAAGTTCCTCGGCTTTATGATCACATAGCGTAGGGTAGAGGCTAACCCCGAGAAATGCCGAGCCGTCCTCGAAATGACAAGCCCAAAAAATCTCAACGACATCCAAAAGCTCACTGACCGACTCACCACGCTATCTCGCTTTCTCGGAGCATCAGCACAGAAAGCAATCCCTTTCTTCAAGCTAATGAAGAAAGGAGCCCCCTTCAATTGGGAAGCAAGATGCGAAGAAGCATTCTAATATTTCAAAAAAGTCTTGGCAGAACCACCAGTTCTCGCCAAGCCCCAAACAGGGGAAACCCTCTACCTATACCTTTCCATAATGAAAGAAGCACTCGCGGCAGCGCTCATCCGCGAAAATGAAAATAAGGAAAAACAACCCATCTACTTCATAAGCAAAGTTTTACAAGACACGAAAACTCGTTACTCATGCCTAGAAAAGCTGGCCCTCACACTCCTCGCGGCCTCCCGACGTTTGGGACAGTATTTCCAGGCTCACCCCATAACGGTTCAAACCGACCAAGCGGTCAAGCAGGTGCTACAAAAGCCCGATCTAGTAGGAAGAATGCTAGCATGGTCCATCGAGCTATCCCAATTCCAAATAAAGTTCGAACCCCGTAATGCAATCAAAGCACAGGCCATGGCTGACTTCATTGCCGAGATGACACCGGGAAACTCCACCCTCGAATCGTGGAAACTACACGTCGCCGGTTCGTCAAACGTCACTTCCGGAGGAGCCGGAGTGATACTCGAGAGCCAAAACGGGGTCGTAATCAAACAATCCGTTCGCTACGAGTTCCTGGTTTCAAACAATCAAGCGGAATACGAGGCCCTTCTAGCAAGCTTAACTCTAGCCAAGGAGGTCGGGGCAAACATTTTAGAAGTATGCACCGACTCACAGGTGGCCAGTTCCCAAATCAACGGAGACTACCAAACACGGGACCCCCTACTCCAGCAATACCTCGCCAAGGTAAACAAGGTAAAAGAAGGATTCGATCGCATAACCATACAGCATGTCCCCAGGGAATGAAATGCCAAGGCAGACCTCCTCTCCAAATTAGCCAGCACCAAGCCAGGACAAGGCAACAGGTCGCTAATTCAGGAGGTCGTCAGGACACCGTCTATATCGACCACGGCAGATGCCTTTCTGACACTCTCCAGCCTGGAATCATGGACCTATCCTATCCTGCAATACCTCCTCAACGGAACGCTACCCGAAGACTCCAAAGAGGCAAAACGGACAAAAAGGGAAGCCGCTAATTACACTGTCATTACAGGACAACTATACAAACGAGGATTCTCGCAACCCCTGCTCAAGTGCGCCGAACCCAGGGACACGGGTACATACTCCATGAAATTCATGAAGGCTATTGCGACCACCACATTGGAGGCAAAACCCTAGCCCAAAAAGTCATCCGGGCCGGGTACTTTTGGCCCACGATCATCCGGGATTCCATGTAGCTGGTAAAAAGCTCCAGCAAATGCCAAAGGCACGCCGACATCCACCAAGCCGCCCCACACCAGCTTAGTGTCATAACGGCAGAACGGCCATTTGGAACATGGGGTATCAACCTCGTGGGCCCCTTCCCCATGGCACCCGGACAACTCCGATACCTCATCGTCGCCATAGATTATTACACTAAATGGATCGAGGCCGAACCCCTAGCCTCCATCACGGCAACCCAATGCCGAAAACTTTTCTCGCGACACATCATAACCCGGTTCTGGATCCCCGAGATTGTAATCTCGGACAACGGAACCCAATTCATCGACAAAAAATTCAGAGAATTCCTAGAGGGGCTGCACGCATCCCACCGTTTCAGCTCGGTAGAGCACCCCAAACAAACGGACAGGTGGAGTCCGCAAACAAAATAATCGTCAAGGGACTCAAGAAACGGCTCGACGACGCCAAAGGACTATGGGCTGACAAACTCGGATCAGTTCTGTGGTTGTATCGAACAATCCCCCAAACGGCCACCGGGGAAACCCCCTTCCGCCTAACATACGGCGTCGAAGCTATCATCCCGTTAGAGATAGGAGACCCAAGTCCAAGACGAACGATCGGGGGCAACGACGAAAAAGCAGAACGAGACCTCACAGACGAGGTGAGAAGCATAGCCCACATCAGAGAGCTAGCCCTAAAACAAAGAATCAGCCTAAGGTACAACCATGGTGTGGTCCGACGAGAATTCGTACCCGACGACCTCGTCCTACGACGAAAAGACATTGGCACCCCAACCCCAGGGGAAGGAAAACTCACCCCAACTAGGAGGGCCCGTACAAAATCAAGGCAGCAATTGGAAAGGGAGCATACAAGCTCGAATGACTTAACGGCGACGAGATCCCGAGGACCTGGAACGCCGCCAACCTACGACGATACTACACATAGGTCGACCCTCTAAGCCATTTTTTACCTTGTTTTCCTTTTGACTTTGTTTTCCTTTTTGCTCTAATTTTTTAATTTTGCATAAAGTGTCAATCTCGAGTACTTTTTCCAGCCATAAACGGAGGGTTTTAACGAGGCCCAAACATCAATAAAATTCCATCAAGTTATTAATACCTTTTTTATATTCCCCCTAAACACGGAATAAAAACACGGCCACCACTGGGAGACTGATCACCCCCAAGGGCCGAGAAACGGATATCCACGAGAAAGTGACCCCACGACGGTCCACCCATCCCAAACAAAGGGAACAAATAAAGTCAAAAATAAAACGGCTTAAAGACAGAATATACAAAAAAGGCTCGAACGGCCAAATCAGCATAAAACGAAGTTCAAACAGTCACAAATCCACAGCCACACGGCCACACGGCCAAAACATTAAAACAAACACTACAAATCCAAAACAAGTAGTTATAACCATAGCTATTCAAGATTAACGATCTGGCCATCACGGACAATCTTGAAAGCTCCCATCACAAACACATCTGCTTCGGGCGCCAACACCAAAGCTTGAGCTTTCATCGTCTCCTCAGTGGCAGCAATAGCTTCCTTTACATCAGTAAGCAACATGGCCTTCTCCTCCTTCAAACCCACAACCTCCACCTTCAGACCGGCTACCTCATCCTTCAAAGTACCAATATAAGAAAGAAGCACGACAGCCTGAGAGTCGGCATCCGAAGCCTTCCTCTGCTCTTCCCCAAGCTGAGACAAAAGTGAAGTCTCAACCTCGAAAAGGCAAAGGATTTCAGCACCAGACTCCTCAGACGCCTTCACTGCCTTCTCCCTCGCCGACTCGGCATCCGCAAGCTGCCCCTTCAACCTCGCCACCTCGGCCTGAGACTAACGTAATTTGTTGTCCAGAAGGCCCACCTGAGCCATCACAGGCTCGGCCTTCCGAACAATCACGGCAGAACGGAGAAGGGAGCGGTAAAGCGACTTCGCCTGGAAAGTCACATCGCACTCACGGAAGAAATCCTTCGTACCAGGCATAAGATGCTCATCGATGAAGGCCGGAGCATCAAAACGACAGTCCATCACCGACGGGACTGCACCCTCCCCCTCCACCAAGTTCTCACTGTCAACATCTTCCGATCGCCTTCGCTTCAGGGAAGCACCCTCCGGCGACACGACCACCACATCATCCTCAACCTCCACGCCCCGACCCGACCCTTGGGTGCCACCTTCGGTCAACGCCAGATCCTCAGAGGCAGCCCTCGTATCATCAACAGGCCGGGAGGTCGAAGTGGATGGAGAACTACCAGAAGGAGTCCCCTGAGACAATTGAGCCTTCAACCTAGCAAGAGTCATCAAACCCCCAGCCATCTCAACTAGGAGAAAGGTTAAAAGGGAAAAAACATAAGTATCCAACTCGGAACAAAAAAAAGAGAGATACAAATCACACACCAACGTAGGCCCGACAAGCAACCGGGTCACCCATCACGTCCCTGGGATTGAGAGGACGCTCCCCAAACAATTGCCACAAGACGAGGGCGACGTCCCGGTCTTCCGCAGTCAAAAACTCCTGCGTCACCCGAGTAAGAATGGACGGCCCCGCACCAAAGTTCCAATATGTAGGGAACCGCCGCTCACCCTCCAACGTCAGCCAGAACAGATGATGCCCCCTAGCAGGACGAATCTTGAAATACCCACTCTTAAACCCATGAAAAGAATCCTTATACAAACCGAAAACTCGACGATGAGGTTGAGCCCTAAAAGACATATACCCCTTCTTGTGCTTCCCCTCCTTGGACGGAAGGGTGCACAAGAAGAGAAAAAGGAAAACATTTACTGACACCGGAAGCTTGAAAAACTCGCACATGAGCTCGAAAGTCCGGATCGCCGCCCAGCTATTCGGGTGCAGCTGGGACGGCGCCACGGAACATCGGCTCAATAACTGTTGAACAAAGGGGAAAATGGGAGCCGCACGCCAAGACGGGTAAACATTGCCTCCTATACCCTCAGCCAAACCAGAACGGTCGGCGAGTCCAGATTGGTATAACAGACCCTCTCGTCAACCCCGGAACGAAAAACTCGTAATGGCGCTCGGCGTCGCCACCCCCACAGACAGCCCCCTCATCACGAAGCCGTTGGAGGTCCGCCTCCGTCATCCACGACGGCGTCCCCCACACATCACTGGTAACCCAGGAGTAAAGGGAAGGGACACCCTCCGCTGGTATCACCGGAGCCCTCACACCCTCGGTCCTCCGACAAGCCATATCTAAAACAGCGATGAGCACCACCGTCAGCCCAAACCACACGGCAGAAAACGGCGGGGGAAACTAAAACATATACCACTACCCACTACCAACTACACAGTGGTGCTCATCCTCCTTTGAAACCCACCACCCAAAAGAACAGAAATATCATACACAAAGGTACGACCCCAATCCACACTAAACACAGAAATGCAAAAAGCAGGCAAGTACAGAATAACTGCAAAATAAACAAAGACAAAAGGAAACCAACCTGATAACGCGAAGCCAAAGCTTGAAAAGTGACGAAGCAGAAGAGTAGAAATGCAACCGCAGAGAAACAGAACAGTACCAGAATAAAGAGGGAGAAAAAGAGCTCTCGCAGGTTAGAACCAAGAAATACAACGAGGGAAAGAGGAATAGAAACTAAAACGGTTTCAAAACCGAAGGAAAAAGACAAAAATGCCCCAAGGAACAAACAAAACGCAAAGGGTAAAAATGAAAAGTTTCCCCTTGCAATAAATGCTCATTTGGGAAACCAAAAAGCACGCCTCGAAAAATTAAACGGACATAGGAAAACGGAAGGTTCGCGTCAAACAAACGACACGAAACACGAAACCTACTGCCGGCGCGCCGACCCACACGAAAAACAATATCTACCGAGCGCTCCGCCCCGAAAAGACGACCAAACGATCAAAACCATATTCTCCAGCGACAGAGACCGACCTCGTTCGCTCTCTCGCTGCGGGGGCAACTGTTATGGATCCAGCCCACGGATCCTACACACGGAACGGTCTCCGAACCCGGTTGCCTGGGTTCGACCCGCTCCGCCACTCTAAAGGCCCGAAACCGGCCAGATAGAACTCCTAACTAATTTTTGAATTCAAAACGTCTCCCTTATCTTAGCTAAATAAGATAAGATAAAGATATTCACAATCACCTATATATAAGAGGACCCAAGTCTCTCCAGGTATTCATTCATCCATCACACCATATATTTCTCTGATCCATTCTGACTTGAGCGTCGGAGTGTCTTTGCAGGTACCTCCCCCCATTGCTCCAGTCAAGCGATCCGGCCTCCGCCTCGACCCGCAGGTTCCCGATCCATCTCTCAAATCCGTACCAGAGACATCTTGTACAAATTCAATAAAATATAAGAAAGATTCATAATGATAATTATAAAAAAAAAGTTAATATTAAAATTATGGACAAATCTCAATATAAATAATCATGATTGATTACATAATACTTTTTTTAAAATATAGTTGAGAAAAAATATAAAAAATATATATATTCAAATTGGCACCAGAATGTACTACATCATCATGCTTGGCATCAAAATGCAATTTATTATAGAATAATATAATATAATATAATATATATATATATATATATATATATATATATATATATATATATAATTAATGACTATTGATTAGTGATGATTGACTCATTGAAATATAGAAAAGAATAATAATAATAATTATTAAAAAATATTAATAAATTTTAAATAATTATTAAATATTAGTTTGTGAATAATTGATTACATAGTATTTCTTAAAAATTGGTTAATAAAAATACTAAAATATACTCGTTGTAAAATAATATAACGATGTTTAAGGATCATAATAATTATTTTTACTGACATGATAATACACATATAAAACTTAATCTGATAGTATATTAAAATTAAGATTTTAATTTTCATATATTATCATTATAAAAAAAATTATATAAATAACTAATCATGTATTATTACATAGACAAAATAACTTATTTTAAAATTACCCACTACTTAAAATATTATGTGATTAAATAATTGTATAAAAAATTAATATATCAAAATTATACTTTAAAATTATTTTTTTATTAAAAATACAAAAAAAATATTATTAGTATACTACTCCAAAAATTACAGAGCAATGTCTCAGACAATTTTTACCTTCAAAATATTATTAACTTACTTTTTAGTCATGTACTTGAAAAATAGCAGTAGTACATTGATAGGAAAAAGAAGAGAAATGGATGGAATTTTGAAAGAACAAGACACGAACGTTGTATAGCAAATTTCTAAAAACATAATAAAACCAACGTAAGTGGAAAAAACATGTTCTGTGCGGTAGAATTCGCGAGTTTCCCTCTCGCTCTCTCGTTCATTTTCAATCTCTTCCTTTTTGTGTTTTCTATTATTTGTTTCTTCACTTTTCTTCTTCCTTCTTAGCTTCTTCTTCTTGCAACCGACCCTTGTGTTCTTCAGCCAACTGGGGGTCGATTGCCTATGGTCACAACCCAACTCGACATTGATCGAAAGAATTGAATTTCAGTGTTAAAGTCTTGTTCTTTCTTTCTTGTTTATGTCAAAATTGCCATTCCCACAAGAATGGATATAAAAGGATTGATTTTTGTGGGAATGGTGTTATGGGAAGCGTGTTGCATGGCCAATGCAAAGTTTGTGTTTCCCGTTGAACGAAAATTCAAAGGCCCTGTTACCAGTTTGAGTGCAATCAAGAATCATGATTCTCTTCGCCATGGTAGACTCTTATCTGCTGTTGATATCAACCTTGGTGGCACTGGCCTCCCTAATTCTGTCGGGTTTGTTTCTCTTCCTTTTCATAATTTTTCTTCCGCGAAACCTCACATGCAGTTATCCAAGTTGATAGTTTAGAATCCTTAGAAATATATCAAATCATCTTAGAATTCTTAACTATTAGCTTATTCCTGAGTTGTCACCTTTTCTTTACTTATCATTATAATGCTCACCATTCACCAAGGACTTAAGCATAGGCATGATAGATATTGTAGCCATAGGTATGATATAAGTTTGCCCTTGATAAATTTTAATCACCAAATAAGTCACTGAAGAATTAGTGAGGTTAGACATATTAGGTCTCTCTCCGTTAGTATTCATATCAATTTGACTGGGGTTTTGATGAATGAACATAACATGTGCAAAGTTAAAAATCTTAGGAGGCCTATTTAGTAGTTAAGATTCCTCAGTATCTATTCGTCTTTCAAGAAAAATTTTCAGGACTTGTTGGGGTACTACTCTTTTGAGAAAATCCCCCAATATTGTTGACTAAGGACTTGTTTGGGTGAGCTTTTAAAAAAAGATCTTTTTTCGAGTTATTTTTTTTTAAAAGATCTTATAGAGAAGTAAAAGTAATTTTATGTTTGGATATCTCATGTAAAAAGGTCTTTTTATCAATCAATTATGTTTGGGTATAATAATATAAAAGTACTTTTTTGTTTATTTATTACATGAAAAACATCTTTTTTTTAAGGAAAAAAGATCTTTTAAAAAAAGATGTAAATTACAGCTTCTCAAAAAAGATCTTTTTTTTATTTTACTAGTACTTTTACTTTTACTACTAGAAATTTGCCAAACACGTTAAAAAATAAAAAAAGATCTTTTTTCATTAAAAAAAGATCTTTTTTTAACAAAATAATGGCGCCCAAACATGCACTAAAAGGACTTGAGACTTGGTCCTTCGTTGGATAGGTTTGTCCCTCACACCATTACAAATAAGACTAGTTTGTCATGATTTTTCCAATGTGGAGGGATGACATTGCCCAACAATTTTCATGAAGATGCTTAATGTTCTGTTCTTGTTTCGATTTTAGGCTTTATTACACGAAAATCAAGCTCGGCACTCCTGGTACTGATTACTGGGTGCAAGTTGATACTGGAAGTGACCTTCTATGGGTGACTTGTTCTGGCTGCTCATCATGTGCTACAAGAAGTTCTATTAAGGGTGTATGTATCTACACTTTACTGATTCATGTTTTGTGCCTTTTTGATGTTTTGTCGAAAATAGATCATTCATTACCTTGCCCACCAAGAAAGTAATACAAGTGTTATTGGAGTGATCTCTGAGTATGTTATTGTGCTACAGGTGGAGTTAAACCTCTACGACCCAGCTGCCTCCAACACCTCATCTATTGTTATGTGTGACGACGAATTTTGCAATGCCACAACGCTACCTGGTCGAGCTCCAGCTTGCCAGGTAAGCAAGTTCTGCCCATACAACATACAATATGGCGATGGAGGTACGACTGCTGGGATGTATGTAAAGGATCTATTGACATATAACCTTGTTGATGCTGACCTCAATACATCATTCGCGAATAGCAGTGTGTATTTCGGGTGAGTATAAATATTAGTACAGAGTTTGGGTAGGGAGTGTACCAAATCACAAGTATGAGTTCAATTGAGTCTATCTCTATCACTATCTTAGTTGATTAATTTTGAAGTAACAAAAAATAGAACTACTTAGTTTATTTGTAGGGGAATGTTAGCAAATTGATTGAACCTTGCCCTGTATCCAAGTGCTTTACAGTTTTTATGTTTTGGTGTTTATTGTTTTATACTCACCAATTGGTTCTTTTTCTATGTAATGCATCTTCCTGAGTATTCTCTTGCTGACAGGTGTGGTGTAAACCAAGCCGGAACATTGGATTCGAATGGCGATGGAAGCCTTAGTGGAATCATGGGCTTTGGACAGGCAAGTACTTCTGTGCTTTCACAGCTTGCTGCAGCTGGAAAGGCGAAAAAAATAGTTTCGCACTGTCTTGACACTGTTAGCGGAGGTGGAATATTTGCCATAGGAGAAGTGGTGGAGCCAAAAATTAATATGACTAACTTGCGAACAGGGATGTAAGTGCAGAACCTTAGCTTTATGTTTTAAGTTTATTTGATTTGTTTTGTTGTTAGAATATAATGGTATCCATTTGATGATAAGGCCACTGCCTTTTAATTTCAAGAGAAGCAAGCATGTGTGATTTTCCTAACAGTTATGTTTCTGAAAACGTAACTGGATTCTGTCATTGCTATCTGATCGGCGTTCGAATTGTTAACTCTCTAGGACTTCCGTTTCAAAATAACTATCAAAATACAGACAAGGTAGTAGTGCGGATAGATTGAGTTTTTACTTTTTAATGTGTTACTTATTTACTTTGTCCAAATAGGCAATTATTTCGAAAAGTAGCACTGTCTACTTTCGGAAATGTCTTTATCAGTAATAAAAATTCACATTTGGGCAAGTTCATAGATTCTGAGAAAACATACTAATGAATTTCACATATTGGAAAACCAATATTGCAAATAATTTATAGTTATACTATACAAATGAAATGAAGCATGAATACAAAATCTTTAGGTGCAATCTCTCTAGCATATGCTCCAAGATATGTTCCTTCATATTGTTATAAATTATTTTATAACCTATTTACTATTATCATAGGGTACACTACAATATAATTTTGAAAGACTTGGAGGTTGGTGAAGAATCTCTATCTCTTCCTTTAGACATATTTGGTTCTGGAAATGGGAGGGGAACAGTCATAGATAGTGGTACAACATTGGCTTATCTTCCATCCGCCGCCTATGAGCAGCTAATGAAAAAGGTAAACATTGGAGAATCAGTTTTTAGTTCATTCAAACATGGATGCTGACATTTTTCCTTTGTAATAGATTTTGGATAAGCAGCCTGATCTGAAGTTAGTTACTATTGAGCAACAATTTACTTGTTTCAGTTATGAGGGCAAGTAAGTTATTTAATTATTTATTTTTACTTCATTTTACTTGGTATGCTTTACATTATCATAAATATGCAACTCAACTCTTCTCTTCTCTAGTTGACCATTTTAATTTTGCAGTGTTGATGATGGATTTCCTATTGTCAAGTTCCATTTTGATGGAATTTCGCTGCCAGTTTATCCTCGCGATTACCTCTTCCCTTTTAAAGTGAGTGTTTTTTAACGTGCTTCCAATCCGACATTTTTAAGTTATTATTGCCTGCACCGGTATGCGCCTGTAATCCGAAAACTTATTTTTGTATTCTTTGAACACCAGGATGATATGCGGTGTATTGGCTGGCAGAGGAGTGCTCCAAGCAAGAGTTCAAAGGACACATTTCTTCTAGGAGGTAAGACTTAGGATTAAACTTCATTTATAATTTAATCATGTTGCCTCTTACTTGGTGTTTAAGTTTGCAAGAGACATGACCCTTCATTTAACTATTTCTAATATATGTTAGCCATTTAACCTTTAGGCCTTGTTTGGGAGCAGTGCTCTCGTCTTCGCGGAGCTCCCAAACATCATAGTCTTAGAATGCAGATGGCTATATCATTTACTAACTCTTTTTTTAACCAATTGCAGATTTGGTGCTGTCAAACAAGTTAGTTGTATATGATGCTGAAAACATGCTCATTGGATGGACTGATTATAACTGTGAGTACCTAGTATATAGCCTTTCATATATATGGTTTAATCCAACCCCATTTATGTCTTTTCATAACCTAGAACAAAAGTTTGTAACTTGAATATTGAAAATAGATTTATCTGAGAAGCTACCTTATTTCAATTTCTGCAAAAGAAGCTGGAATCTGATTATTTTTCAAACACCATTTCCTTTGTTGTTTTCCATAGGCTCTAGCAGCATTAAAGTGAAGGATGAAACAACTGGAGCTGTATATACAGTTGGTGCACACAATATTAGTTCAGCTTCCTCCATTTTAATTGGAAGAATCTTGGCATTCTCCTTAATGATTCTTGCCTTGCTCAACAATTTTTAAATAGTCATGTATATCATGTATATGGGGGGTGTCATGGCTCAAGTTGCCTTTTACTTTGATAATTGATAATCTAATCATTTCTCTCATAGTTGAAATGGCAATTAGAAAGGGACAAACTCTCTTAGTCTTTAATACAAAATAGTCTCTTTTTTCCCATTCAGAAAAGACATTATTATAGTTACAACATCATTTTTGCTTATATTCTATAAGCTCACAATTAATCAAACTTTACATTGATTTATTTTTTTTGAGTAATGAGAAATTTATAGCTCTTACAAAACAACATTGTGTCTGACTATATATGCTGATAATTAATCACACTTTGAAGTGATATATAGACCTTCATGAAGATAACAAGGGAGGTAAGATTTACAGAGTTGTTCTTAGAAACTGTACTACAAAATAAATAACCGCCAGAAGTAGCGCGATCTGGTATGCGTCTTGTTGAAAGCCGTCATCCCTCTGGAAGAACTGAATTGAAAAAGAAGAAAAAAAGCACAGCAACAATCAATTCATACAAGAAAATGACCTTATATGATTAAGGAAAATAAAATCTAGGCAGGATGAAGAATAGGATTCTTGTGAAAAAAGGAAACTCACCTTGGTTGGATCACCAGAGGGATCTGGATAACTCTCCAAGTTCTCTTTCTTGGTTGAGAATTTACTGCTCAGATCCTTGGCGCCATCGGCCAAGTCTTTGACAGATTCTGCGGTCGCAAACAGAGCACGTGACGTCCAGAAAAATGCTTGAGCACCCGCGGATGAAGCTGATAAATCCCAGAATTCCTCATGCTGAATGACTTGACCACTGATTTGGTTAAGAGTGAATTTGGAAGTGATCCTAAGAATAAGATCACCTCCTACTCCACCAATCAAAGATTTAGGCTTGCCTCTTATTGTCCACTTGATTCTTAAAATACTGGTTGATAGCATTACCATTTCCTGCACACTCTGTAACCAAACAGAGCTTTAAGATGCTAATCCTTTCAATCTTTGGGAATGAACTTGAATTTGTATGTATTGTCAGTTAAAAAGTAGTTTAGACAGATATCTATTCAATTCTTGCCACAACTGCAAAAGTGTTCGTCGATTTTAAGTCTTGCAAACTCGAAAATTTATCTGGATGAGCTCGAAATTCTTTTACACTTTCAGTGCATAATGGTTAAACTCTAATTTAATTCTTCTTCAACAAAAGGTACTAATTGAGAAGGGAATGAGTGTCAAAATTGAAGACATTAAAGCTAAACACAGAAACCAGTTAATAGCTTAGCTTATGGATTTCTTGGATAACAAGAAAACAAAAAAATTAAAAACTTTTCCACTCAAAATTATAACAATTACTTTATGATCTATAGGATGAGAAGGAAGAACAGGTTATTATCTATACCCACCACTGATGGTTTGTCTAACGCGCCGGTTGCCCATAACGGTCTATTGTACTTTTCGCGACCGGTAAAACTCCTCACAGGATCCTGTAATATACATTGATCAAACGACGCCATGACACTTTGTCATCATCAATCATGCCTTTAGGCAAGTAATTAAAAATATAAGACATTAACATTATCATGATCTTAGCCAAAAGGACTAACACTTCTCTTGATGAATATATATACAAATTGAACAATTGAAGTCATATAAAGTTTACCTTGTATTTGACAGAGACAGCAAAGGTGGCAAGTGCTCGATTTCCCTCGCGCAGCTCGAGTATGTCGCGCGCCAGCTGTCTCGCTGTGGACTCAACCAAGGGACTGCTGATGCACTCAAACTCATTGCAGAGTTCACCAAAGTCCATGCCATCAACAATCTTATCAGCTTCTGTATTTAGTGTTTCCATTTTGCTATCAGAAGAGACTTCACTACTCCTATCAGCATCATTGGAAACTGCAACACAGTTACCACCTACCATGTATCACATTAATTCATATAACTTCTAAGAATATGGATTTACTTGTAACATTTTGTTGCCATTAAAATTTAAGTACACGTTGTCACTTATTATATAACTAAATTTATGTAATAACTCTAGTTAATCCAACCATCAAACTATCATTTTTATGGAATCTATCTTTTTTTTTTTGTTTCCCAAACCATATCTCACGACCCGACAGGTCAAAGATTAATCTGCCACGGATCTGAGTTCCATTTAAGGGTCTGCCATTGGCCAATGGATTGCTGCATGCACAAGGCGGGTTTCGAACCCTCGACACTTGCTTAAGGGACGAGTGAGCTGACTACTCGACCAACCCAAGTTGGTTTTTATGGAATCTATCTGTTACTTGATTTTGATACATACAAAATATAGCATTTACTTTGATAGACTGTTAATATTACTTATTTATTTATTTTACATAGTTCAGTTATATCTCACCATAACATGTTTTCACTCTTTCAATTTGTAACTACAACAACGTATTAATAATTATCCTATCAACTTAACAAAAATATACCCTAAACAATAAACCAAGTAAACATGAAATAAGAAACGAACTTCTAATAGGTTAAATTATCCTGTTAATGTATATAGTTTCATCAAATTTATAATTGAATTTTTATATCTTAAATTTTTTTATTAGACTCCTACACCCATTTTAAATTTATAATCACATCCTTACCGTTATAAAAATATTTAAATATGCTAATGTATATTTGCTAGTGGTGCGAGAGAAAATATTTTCGTAAAGTTTACTATAAAAAAAGATCTAATTATTACAAATTAAAACATTAGTATAAAAATCTAATTAAAAACTTTTAATAATTATAAATTTAAAGGATATAAAGAATAACATAATAATTTAACCATTCTAATAATAAGAAATTACAATCTCCAACAAAAGATTAATTAAATTCAATAAAAGAGCTAATAATTAATCTAATAGTTATATATGCTTATGCTAAAAAGAGAAGAGTAGTGCAAATTAAACCTCGGAAGAAGAAAGAGTGGTGTTGGGGGAAGAAGGAGAAAGGCATGCACGTGGTTGAGGTAGAGCCATGCAAAAACTTGGAGGACAAAATGCGTTTCGTGTTAATAATATTATTATTCGGGTGGCGGCGGCGGTGGCGGTGGATTCGTGCTCCGGCAGCGGAAAAAGATGTGGAAGTAGCGGCGAGAGAGCAAGAAAGAGCGGCAGTTAGAGTCATGTCTCCCCATAATAACGTAGTGGCGGAGAGTGGTGTTAGTTTGGATTAGAAATGAGAGGATATGAAGAATAATAAGAGCCTCTTCTTTTTTCCATTCATTTTCTTTAATTTCATTCTTACACCTAAGCTTTCAGATAAGATGGGCCCCTCTCTTATCTATATTCTAAAATAATTTAACAATTAACACATACACTAGCTAAATTGCTTCTATACAATTACATTAATTACTTAAACATATTTAAGAGAATAAAATATTCTTTAATTAGTTTTTTCTTTTTCTAGAATAAATTATTAAAGAAATTAGTTGATAAATTTCTATTTTTTATGCTTTCCGTTTTATATATTATCTACTACATATAAGTGAAAATTTATGTAAAGTAATAAAAGACAAGAATAATTCATATAAATAACGTATATGTGATATATATGCTGGCTTTTAATATTTTGATCCTTTTATATTTTAACTTTTATATTGGCTTTTTTAAATATTTTTATGTATTTTTAGTGTAAAATAATTTTATAAAGATAATTAATCGTATATTATTACATTAGTAACTAATTTTTAGAATATAAATTTTATGAGATAACTAATTTTTAGAATATGATTTTTACACTACCCACCTATGATGCACGGACACTGACACAGACACGGGATACGACACGATACGGGACACGCTGATACGTAAATTTTAAAATCTTATAAGACACGGGACACGCATACATATAAAATATAAAGTATTTTTTAGATAAATCGTAATGATATTTTGATATTTTATTGATATTAAAATATAAATTAATTTTTTAATTATTTTTAGTTTCTTATTTTAATTATATCAAGTATTTAAAATATTTTTTATTTTAATAAATAATAATATATATTATATCTAAATTTATTTCAAAAATATATGTTAAGAATAAGACTGTACACGTTGATACGTGATGGTATTTAGGTGTATCCAAGCGTGTCCGAAAAAGAATTTTTTTGTTTTTTATTAAGACACGGTTGGATATAGCAGACACGCGTGTCCGACGAGTGTCAGTGAGTGTCGTATCCAAAATGTGTCCGACACGCGGACACGACAACTCAGTAAAGTGTCCGTGCTTTATAGCTACCCACTGGCTTTAATTTGGATCTTGATTTCATCCTCAATATGCAACATTATGGCAAATTAAATTCTTATTTCCATAGTATTATATATAGATTATGAGTAATTCTTGGCATACAAGCGATTAAGGCTTGTAAGCCTTACAAGTTCAATTAAAACTAACGCTCAAAACACGTTTCGAACCATTCTTCTTCCTCTTCGTCTTCTCCTTCTTCTTCTTCTTGCTGCACGTTCTTCTTCCTCTTACTCTTCTTCTTCTCCTTTTCTTTCGTTTCTCCACGTTCTTCTTCATCGTCTTCCTCTTCTTCTTCATTTACGTTCTTTCTCTCTGTTTTATCTTTTTTTTTTTCGATTTTTCATGGTGAAATCGTTTTTGAAGAAGAAGAAGCAGTAGAAGATGAGGAGGAGAAAGAGAAAGAGTTCTGAATTATGCATAAGATGTATTTTAACAAATTTTGGGTGTATTTCTTTAAATCCTTTGGGTGTATTTTCTGTAATCCTTTGGGTGTATTTCTATAATCGTTTGGATAAATTCCTGTAACAGTTTGGGTGTATTTCTGTAATCATTTTGGGTGTACTTCTGTAATCGTTTGGGTGTATTTCTGAAGTACCATTATCTTCAAAAGGATTACAGAAATACACCCAAAGGATTATGAAAAATATACCCAAAGTATTTAAGAAATACACCCAAAATTCGTTGCATAATTCAGAACTCTTTCTCTTTCTCCTCATCTTCTGCTGCTTCTTCTTCAAAACGATTTCAAAGCTTGATTTCAGAAACTATGACAATCGAAAAAAAAAAAAACGAAGAAGAAGAAGAAGAGGAGGAAGAGGAAGAGGAAGAGAAGAAGAAGAAGAGGAAGAGGAAGAGGAAGAGGAAGAGGAAGAAGAGGAAGAAAAAGAAGAACCGTTCTGAGTGTAGCGCTTTGATAATAGAAAACGTTGAATAACGCATTAAAAGACCTAATAACTTATAAGACTTGTAAGTCAAAAAGACTTGTATGTGTAGCACCCTCGTAGATTATTACATAGAGATGGCCAATAGATAGTGGTTAAGTGCTTAGTCCATCGCCATAAATTTGTACAATAGATACCTTCAAACATGATTTTAGGAGAAATTTATTTTGTCTATGCATCATGTTAAGAAGTTATAGAATATAACAAAAATCACCACAAAAATGATTGTAATAATTAATTTAGTTAGACACTTCTTCCAAAACTGTTGCTGAATATTCTGACCAGACTTTATATTATTGCAAGAAAAATAAAAAACGGATCAAGCTAAGACATACAAAATGAAACCCATTATTTTAGCATATATGTCATAATTATTGCAGCTTCATCCCATTGTCAGAAGTAAACTGGACTTACTTAGTTACTCTTTGTCGGGAATTTCAAATGTTTGTGAAATATTAGTGTTTTAATCATTTTAATAATTAATTTTAATTATAAAAATATATAAAATATATATTCATTAAAATTATTAAAATACCAATGTGTTTTAGGAATTTTAGAAAGAGGAATGTTAGGAGACCAATAATTTTGGTGTTTTGTAACTATTGGTCATCAATAATGTTTTTAATGGTGTGAGATTACATCTAATGGTGGGAGATCACTCACTTTTATTTTGATGGTTAAGTGTTGGACAAAAAACACAAAAATTATTGGCCCCTAGACTTTTCCTTTCAAAAATATTTGAAAATTTTCTTTTTTTATTTGAAGTTAAGGGCCGTTGGCCTCCTTAAAGATTTTCATTACTTTTATTTAAAAAAAAAACTTGCACTCTCTTTTTGTTTGGCCATTATTTTTCAAATCCTTTAATTACTTCATAATTGAATGGTATTTATAATGTGATTAATTAATATTATTAATATTGTAACACCCTCACTATCAGAAGTCACGCTTCCGGCTGCGCTACTCTGATAACAAGAAGTATTACGACTACTTTACATACTAAATATTAAAATAGGAGCCTGTGACTCAACACTGTATCGCTGATTTCTTAGAAAACCGACAATAAACACTTTATCTTAAGAAAAATATAAACAGGCATAGATTCATATACAAGACTCATTACATAATAATTCATAATATAATATACATATAAAACATACAAATTCCTATCCCTCTTACAAACTTGTACTAACAAAGACGAGGGAAGAAAATAATCTAATTAATACAACATCTTATAAAAACAAACGTAGTATATCTCTTCTTAATGCTTCTTCATCCGGTTCCTGAAAAGGGTAAAACTGTAGGGAGGTGAGAACCTAACCACACGGTCTCACCACGAAGTTTCAAAGTTGTCATAAGAAGATATTTAATAAGAAAACTGTTTTCAAGCTCAGTGATTATCATTGCCTTATGAATCTTTTAAACCAATAGGAAATCGTTCAAAACTCTTTCAAAGAAACAATGTTTAATCTTTCAGAAATCTAAAATCTTTCCTTTCTTATAAGAAAAATCTCAATCAGAAACCAACCATGCAATCAAACAACACAGTCATTAATTCAGCACTAAAGTTCATTCTTAAATGTAGCACGCCAGGACAAACACAGGCAAGACAGACAAGGAAAGCACAAGTAGGTAGCAGTTACAGCAAATAGTTCAAGTAGCAGTTAAGAACAGTTTAGCAATTAGGCAAACCAAAACAAGATCAAACCCAAGCAAAGCATACAAATGCATATGATGCATGCCTGTCCTATGGCTGATGAGGCTCATCTGTCGGTTATCCAGCCAACCCGACAAGTCTGAATTGTCCTTAGACCGTCCCCCGACGTGCATCCCCAAGAGTCTATGCATAGCTTTTTCTCAAATAATCAATATTGCTCAATGGGGGTAACATTCCCGGGAATTTATATAGTGCCCGGTCACACTTACGTCGTAGGGTCAACAGAGTATCGAGTTTTCAACCTGGTACACGTGGTGGCAAGCCACGACACTTAATCCAGGGAACCTCGTATCTCAGATATTTCAAATTCATAAGCCACATAAATAATTCATTCATCATTCATCAATATCTAAATCATTCTCAATATCATCATCATTCGTCAATCCATATCCCATTTTCAAATTCATTCAAAAATCATATTTCAAATCAATCCTCATCATCCTTCTTTCAATTAATCAACAATCTCAATCCAAAACATAATTCTTTCTTTTCTAAATAAATCAATCTTACATATAATGTTTAAGAACTAAATCTTTTTAAACAGTTACTTCAAACAAAACTTCCAATTTTATAAAATTTCGGCAGCATCTCCTCTAAAACTCGGATTCTGCCACCCTTTTCGGGTCCCAACCAAACCAAACCAAACACCTGTTAACCAGTTAAATCACTTCCAACAACCATTACAACACTCAACCCAATGAAATTACAAGATTCAGAATTCAATCAACCAATCCTATAAATTGCAATTTTAATCAACTTCAACCAACAGCAATCAGTCAATAATTAAGAATTCTCAGTCTTTTCTAAACAGTTTCAAACCAAACCGTCCCTCAAACCCTTTTTGATTCATTTTCCAAAATAGCAAATCGTTCTCAATAAACAAACCGTTTTCAAATATTAAGTCTTTTCCAAATCTGTTTTAAAATCAAATTCCGATATTAAATCGGGTTCAAATCAAATTTCAACATTCAATATTTTCTAAACCAAATCGTTTCTAAAATTAAATTAAATGCCAATACTAAATCTCTTCCAATAATTCAAGGAAAACCACTTTAACCACATCATTCAACTAGTTAGAATATTCAACTTCCTCATTTAGTCACTCAATCAATCGAACTAACAATCTCATTCATTCAAAACAACTCAATTCAATTCATAAGACTCACGAAATCACAAAAATGTATTTTACGCATTAATATCGATTTATAACAACTCTGGAAAATAAAACAAGTTTAAGAAAAACGCCCCTACCTCAAAAGTCGAAACCTTTAAGAGTTAACGCGTCAAGGGTCCCTTTTTAGTCTTAACTCGCGGCAGCAACCACGAGAAACGAAGAAGGTCGACACCGCAACAGCCTCTATTTTAATCATACAGTTTCTAGAACTCAACCATAGCATATTAACATCATGAACTTCTCAATTTTATAGCAGAATAATAACGGTAAGAATTCCAAAGCTAGAATAGATTACCACAGTTAAAGAAAAATGCCGCAATGGAGGGGCAGAAGCTCCGGCAGCTACCTCAAGTGACGACAACAGCCCCAGGCTCCGATGATAGCAACTGTAAAAGCTCTGTAGTGACCACAATGTTCCAGGAATTCAGAAAAACGGAGATTAAAAACAAAACCCTTACTGACAGTGCGTTATTCGGCGGCAGAGGCAGCGGTGGTTCCCGGAACGGCGGTACACAGCGGAACGTCCTTTTCCTCCTCCGACAGTGACACCCACGGTGGCCACCTTCCTGTTCTTTCTCATTCCCGTTCGGGCTCACACTCCCGGCGAACCCAACGGCGGCAGCGGCGACTCAACAGCTCGGCAACGGAACCTCCATCATCAAAGACAGTTCGGCGGTGATGGCTTCGCGGTGAGGGCGTGACTAGGCGCGATGGCAGTGCACGGTTCCCTCCTTCGTGTCTCTCTCTCTCTCGCCTCAGATCTGATCCGCGACGGCGGCTTCGAGGCAGGTCGGCGGCGACGCGTGGCGCAGTGGCGGTGATTTCCCCCTTGCACGGTGGTTCGGGCTGGATGGAAGGCAAACGGTGACGATGAAGCACGAAGATCTTCCAGCAGCGACTCAGGCTCAGCGACGCCTCTCTCACTCTCCGCGATGGTGGCGCGGTCCCTTCTGCTCCCTCAACTCCATGCTCGCTCTCTTGAATCTCCCTCCCGACGGCATAGCGACGGCGACGGGCGGCGAGCAACTCGGCGGCGACGGGGAGGCCAACCGGTGCTGGCTCGTCCCTCTCTCCCTCTCCTTCTCTGTTCTCCCTTCCCTCTACTTTCCTTTTCTTTCTTTCTTTTTTTTTTTGTTTTCTGTTGTATTTACTGAAGGAAGGAACAAATATGGCGGCTAGGGTTTCGTTTTAGAATAAAGGAAAAATGTGTGTTGATTAGGGTTAAGGTTCGTATGTGGAATTGGGAATTTTAGGTTTAATTTGAGCAAAATAATTTTAATAAAATTGAAGTATAAAGTATTAATATTTGAAAAACTAATTTAATCTTTAAAATTATTTTAAAATATTATTTATGGTATAAAAGTACTAATTGATTCTCAATAAATTACTCTAATTGAAAATACATGGTAATATAATTAATTTTCTTTACCTTTGACTTAAAGTATTAAATGATATAAATATAAAGCATCTAAAATCGAATCATATAAAATTCTTATTATCTCATAACTACCAACTTTATAATTTAAATATAAAAAATAATTCAATAATTATAAATTTAAACAAAATTCTAATTTAAATAGCCAGACATCATTATTTTCAAATTTCTAGAACTTTAAATCATAAATGGAAAAATAATCCATAGGCATAGAGTTTGGATAAAAACTTTAATTTATTTCAAATCCGATCAATTGCCTTTAATTATTTTTATTAAGAATAATTTCTGAAATTAAAACTATAAATAAATATATAATTTGGGATTAGTTCAAAATAGAACTTTTCAAAAGTATTGGGTCTTACATCCTACCCACCTTATAAAAATTTTCGCCCTCGAAAATTATTGATACAAAATTAAAGAGATTCCATATTACTTCGCTCTTGAACTTATTTAAAGAAAAGGCAAAAAGTCCTCAGTATATATATATATATATATTCATATAGTTTCAAATACCAGAATTTTCATATGGCATAAAAATATAAAAGGTATAAGTATGATGTGAAACAAAATTACAAGATAGGCTTGATGCACAAAATAATATATTTCACACGTGTGATGGTAATGCAAGGCGGCAAAAGGCTATAAAGCAAGCCGGGGTTAAAATGATGTGCTCAACATCTGTATACTAATCTCATACCAACTTCAAAGACTCAACTATTCAAACTTCAATATAACTTATCTCCATCATTCTCAACTGTACTTTATTGAGCAACTCATCCGAAGGTTTTCAACCTCGTCAACACTTCATAAATCTTAATGGTCACAAACCCAACATCAACAAAATTCTTTCACATGAAATAACGTTCCACAACTCCCTGCAACATTGTATATTTACAAGTTTCACCTTTTGCGTCCATCAAACGTACCCTAAGGAATTAATGTGTCGTTTACTAAGTCCAACAGTCACACAAGATACCAAAACTAACTTCGAGTATACTCCGAAGGATAATAGACCTTAGCAAAGAAAGAAAAGCGGCAAGGACCGTATTCGCGAGAATTTGAAAGGAATTGTTGAAATCATAAGTAGACAAGGATAAACAAGAAACGAAGAATGTTGGAAAGAGGATCAACTGATAACTTTAAAGGTAACTCTTGAGTCGACGGGATTCGATAGGATCAATAAGATGAAAAACAACACAGTATTTTGAAACGAATTCAAGATGAATCAAAAAAATATGAGGTTTACAGAAGAAGAATATCCAAACCAAAGACAAAGTTTATAGAACTCAAGAGTATGGTTTAAAAATATTTTCGAATACATTGTTCGTAAAAAAAATAGAAAACTTAAGGGGAAATCATTTCATGTTCTGAAAGAGAAAATGGGTAACAAACATCCTTCAAAAGATTAATAAAAGTATAAATGTAGCATTATTTCAATATAAATTCAAGTGGAAATAGATTACACAAACTTTGTAAATGGAAGGATTAATTTGGCTAAGAGCTAAATTGTATTTTCTCTTCTTTTTCAAGCATGTATGAAAACTACAATCTTGTTGGAAGAAAACCTGACATAAAGTTTTACTCATAAAAGAAAAGTTGATGCATTACAATTGAACATGTTTAAATCGCATACAGAAATTTTCAGAGTATAAAGTAAAGGAGTGTAGCCTGAATTGAAAGCGATTTTATTAAAACTTTAATAAACGGTTATATCGCCCTGGAACGAGTTCAAATCACATCAAAGAGAGGCACTGCTCAAGTAAAGCAATTCAAAGTCAAGGACAACTTTGCATAAGAATAAATCAAAACTTGTTTAAAAAGGTTTAAAATAAAATTCCAATAATATACTTGAAGTTACAACTTTATAAAGATGTTCAATAATATTAAGATGCGCTAAAAAGGAAACTAATTCATTTTAAGAAAGGAACTTAAAGGATTTCGATTAGGATTCATAAAGCATGTCGCTCATAGAAACGAAAAGCTTAAAAAGAAACTCAGCAACTTAAAGAAGTTGATTCAAAACTTAAATTTCTTAAAAAAAAACTCACTAGGCACAGATTATCAAATGAGTTTCCAATTGGTCCAAAGGAATACAAAATGCGTCAGGAAAGATAACTTAATCAATAGAAAATTCTCAAGAAAATCTTTGACTAAAGAAAGACAAATAAAAGGACAAATGGTGCATTAGATGGAAACGAATTCAAGTTGACTCGAATGAGCATGAGATTCATAAGAAATGAAAAACTAAGACTAATGGTGACGTTCAAAAAAGGTGAGAGAGTAATTAAAAACAGAATCAAATATAACATTCTCATAAATGAAAAGCTTAAGAAAGAAATTGGTTTATTTACAAGAAGAAATATATGAGTCCAACATTTTTTTTTCTAGAAGAACAATAATTGCACAAACAATATAGTATGCTAAACCAAATTCAAATTAAAAATAAAATAGGTGAAGTTTACCAAATAAAAACTAACTAGGAGGAGATAAAAACCTTTCTTTGAAAAATATCTAAGTATATAATCAAATAAGGATATTCGTAAAAATTGTAATAAAGTTGCTAGAAAATCAAATTGTATTTAAAGTATATATATATTTCCATAAATCAGTAAAGAAACAGGCGAGGTATTGGAAACAATTAGTTTTAAACTGTATAAGAATCTTTCAACGTTTATATAAAGTACATATCAAATTAAAAGCGGTTTTGTTAAGATTTAAAGAATGGCTGTAATTATCGTCAAATAAGGAAAAAAACTAAATTACAATTTGTTTACAAAGGACTCAAAATATGAACTTAAAAATGTGTATTGCATCAAAACAGATTCAAATGTATATATAAAAAAAATACATGATTCAAGTGGAAGTGGCTAAATAAAGAAGCTAAATACACCAAGGGTTTTAAACAAGCATATGCAGCCAGAATCAAACAAGAGCGTACGTGAACAAGAGAGTAGGATTGAAAGATAATTTGATCACTTTACAAGAAAAGTATCGCAGACAGGAACCATAGAGCATTCCAAGCAGGAATAAGATACGTAATATTCGCAGAGTTCAAGACACTTAACCGCGTAACTTTGAGAAATAATTCCTAACGTTCCCAAAACCCGCGACTCATGATATTTATGACTCGCATATCGTCTATGATAACCCATTGGTGCTTCCATATACATAATTCACAGTGCTAAGCCGGCCAAACTTAATACCAGGAATTATGCAATGCAAGACTAATGGCATTAATCAATAGACCGTCATGTGCATAAAACTCTAATTCTCGTTATTCAAACAAGACCTACTACATGACAGACTCTCAAAGTATGCAATTGTTGCATAATCAGTCCATTCCCAAGGCTCTACAGGAAAGACCGCTCTGATACCACAATGTAACACCCTCACTATCAGAAGTCACGCTTCCGGCTGCGCTACTCTGATAACAAGAAGTATTACGACTACTTTACATACTAAATATTAAAATAGGAGCCTGTGACTCAACACTGTATCGCTGATTTCTTAGAAAACCGACAATAAACACTTTATCTTAAGAAAAATATAAACAGGCATAGATTCATATACAAGACTCATTACATAATAATTCATAATATAATATACATATAAAACATACAAATTCCTATCCCTCTTACAAACTTGTACTAACAAAGACGAGGGAAGAAAATAATCTAATTAATACAACATCTTATAAAAACAAACGTAGTATATCTCTTCTTAATGCTTCTTCATCCGGTTCCTGAAAAGGGTAAAACTGTAGGGAGGTGAGAACCTAACCACACGGTCTCACCACGAAGTTTCAAAGTTGTCATAAGAAGATATTTAATAAGAAAACTGTTTTCAAGCTCAGTGATTATCATTGCCTTATGAATCTTTTAAACCAATAGGAAATCGTTCAAAACTCTTTCAAAGAAACAATGTTTAATCTTTCAGAAATCTAAAATCTTTCCTTTCTTATAAGAAAAATCTCAATCAGAAACCAACCATGCAATCAAACAACACAGTCATTAATTCAGCACTAAAGTTCATTCTTAAATGTAGCACGCCAGGACAAACACAGGCAAGACAGACAAGGAAAGCACAAGTAGGTAGCAGTTACAGCAAATAGTTCAAGTAGCAGTTAAGAACAGTTTAGCAATTAGGCAAACCAAAACAAGATCAAACCCAAGCAAAGCATACAAATGCATATGATGCATGCCTGTCCTATGGCTGATGAGGCTCATCTGTCGGTTATCCAGCCAACCCGACAAGTCTGAATTGTCCTTAGACCGTCCCCCGACGTGCATCCCCAAGAGTCTATGCATAGCTTTTTCTCAAATAATCAATATTGCTCAATGGGGGTAACATTCCCGGGAATTTATATAGTGCCCGGTCACACTTACGTCGTAGGGTCAACAGAGTATCGAGTTTTCAACCTGGTACACGTGGTGGCAAGCCACGACACTTAATCCAGGGAACCTCGTATCTCAGATATTTCAAATTCATAAGCCACATAAATAATTCATTCATCATTCATCAATATCTAAATCATTCTCAATATCATCATCATTCGTCAATCCATATCCCATTTTCAAATTCATTCAAAAATCATATTTCAAATCAATCCTCATCATCCTTCTTTCAATTAATCAACAATCTCAATCCAAAACATAATTCTTTCTTTTCTAAATAAATCAATCTTACATATAATGTTTAAGAACTAAATCTTTTTAAACAGTTACTTCAAACAAAACTTCCAATTTTATAAAATTTCGGCAGCATCTCCTCTAAAACTCGGATTCTGCCACCCTTTTCGGGTCCCAACCAAACCAAACCAAACACCTGTTAACCAGTTAAATCACTTCCAACAACCATTACAACACTCAACCCAATGAAATTACAAGATTCAGAATTCAATCAACCAATCCTATAAATTGCAATTTTAATCAACTTCAACCAACAGCAATCAGTCAATAATTAAGAATTCTCAGTCTTTTCTAAACAGTTTCAAACCAAACCGTCCCTCAAACCCTTTTTGATTCATTTTCCAAAATAGCAAATCGTTCTCAATAAACAAACCGTTTTCAAATATTAAGTCTTTTCCAAATCTGTTTTAAAATCAAATTCCGATATTAAATCGGGTTCAAATCAAATTTCAACATTCAATATTTTCTAAACCAAATCGTTTCTAAAATTAAATTAAATGCCAATACTAAATCTCTTCCAATAATTCAAGGAAAACCACTTTAACCACATCATTCAACTAGTTAGAATATTCAACTTCCTCATTTAGTCACTCAATCAATCGAACTAACAATCTCATTCATTCAAAACAACTCAATTCAATTCATAAGACTCACGAAATCACAAAAATGTATTTTACGCATTAATATCGATTTATAACAACTCTGGAAAATAAAACAAGTTTAAGAAAAACGCCCCTACCTCAAAAGTCGAAACCTTTAAGAGTTAACGCGTCAAGGGTCCCTTTTTAGTCTTAACTCGCGGCAGCAACCACGAGAAACGAAGAAGGTCGACACCGCAACAGCCTCTATTTTAATCATACAGTTTCTAGAACTCAACCATAGCATATTAACATCATGAACTTCTCAATTTTATAGCAGAATAATAACGGTAAGAATTCCAAAGCTAGAATAGATTACCACAGTTAAAGAAAAATGCCGCAATGGAGGGGCAGAAGCTCCGGCAGCTACCTCAAGTGACGACAACAGCCCCAGGCTCCGATGATAGCAACTGTAAAAGCTCTGTAGTGACCACAATGTTCCAGGAATTCAGAAAAACGGAGATTAAAAACAAAACCCTTACTGACAGTGCGTTATTCGGCGGCAGAGGCAGCGGTGGTTCCCGGAACGGCGGTACACAGCGGAACGTCCTTTTCCTCCTCCGACAGTGACACCCACGGTGGCCACCTTCCTGTTCTTTCTCATTCCCGTTCGGGCTCACACTCCCGGCGAACCCAACGGCGGCAGCGGCGACTCAACAGCTCGGCAACGGAACCTCCATCATCAAAGACAGTTCGGCGGTGATGGCTTCGCGGTGAGGGTGTGACTAGGCGCGATGGCAGTGCACGGTTCCCTCCTTCGTGTCTCTCTCTCTCTCGCCTCAGATCTGATCCGCGACGGCGGCTTCGAGGCAGGTCGGCGGCGACGCGTGGCGCAGTGGCGGTGATTTCCCCCTTGCACGGTGGTTCGGGCTGGATGGAAGGCAAACGGTGACGATGAAGCACGAAGATCTTCCAGCAGCGACTCAGGCTCAGCGACGCCTCTCTCACTCTCCGCGATGGTGGCGCGGTCCCTTCTGCTCCCTCAACTCCATGCTCGCTCTCTTGAATCTCCCTCCCGACGGCATAGCGACGGCGACGGGCGGCGAGCAACTCGGCGGCGACGGGGAGGCCAACCGGTGCTGGCTCGTCCCTCTCTCCCTCTCCTTCTCTGTTCTCCCTTCCCTCTACTTTCCTTTTCTTTCTTTCTTTTTTTTTTTGTTTTCTGTTGTATTTACTGAAGGAAGGAACAAATATGGCGGCTAGGGTTTCGTTTTAGAATAAAGGAAAAATGTGTGTTGATTAGGGTTAAGGTTCGTATGTGGAATTGGGAATTTTAGGTTTAATTTGAGCAAAATAATTTTAATAAAATTGAAGTATAAAGTATTAATATTTGAAAAACTAATTTAATCTTTAAAATTATTTTAAAATATTATTTATGGTATAAAAGTACTAATTGATTCTCAATAAATTACTCTAATTGAAAATACATGGTAATATAATTAATTTTCTTTACCTTTGACTTAAAGTATTAAATGATATAAATATAAAGCATCTAAAATCGAATCATATAAAATTCTTATTATCTCATAACTACCAACTTTATAATTTAAATATAAAAAATAATTCAATAATTATAAATTTAAACAAAATTCTAATTTAAATAGCCAGACATCATTATTTTCAAATTTCTAGAACTTTAAATCATAAATGGAAAAATAATCCATAGGCATAGAGTTTGGATAAAAACTTTAATTTATTTCAAATCCGATCAATTGCCTTTAATTATTTTTATTAAGAATAATTTCTGAAATTAAAACTATAAATAAATATATAATTTGGGATTAGTTCAAAATAGAACTTTTCAAAAGTATTGGGTCTTACAAATATTATTATTAATATTAGGAAAAAGTTTGGAAATCAAACTTAGGAACTAAAATCAGCCAAAATTTTTTATTTTTAACTTTATTTAATGAGATGAACAAAATTTAATTCTTATCCTTTCATGCGCCTATTTTTTTATTGTAACATTTAATGTATATGAAAACATTAATTGTGTATATTAAATAGCATATTATAAGTATATACATTTATCAATTTATATTCTTATTAAATGAGTAGACATAATTTATATTTCTGGTATTTAATTTATATTATAATAACAAAAGTACATTTTTTATTTATTATGTAACATCTATATATTCATACACATAATTTTTATAATAAATATATTTTTAAAATTCATATTATTCAAATTCTAAACTATATTTTTTTAATATATTTCAAATTATTTTATATATACACTAATAAATTATGATTCAAAATATTTTAATATCTTTTTTTGAAGATATTATACATTTAAATCAACATATAATTTTTCAAATCACCGTCTTCGATAATTTAAAAATTTGTTTCATGTTTTTCAAAGTGAAAATGATTTATTATGATTCATATATATTTTTAAATTTTACTATAATTAGATTTAAAAAAGAAAATGCCAAATATCTAAATTAATTTATTCAATTTATAAATTTATTCATAACATTCAAAAATTCATACACATAATATCTATAGTTAAGTAAAGTATACATAACATCCAAAATTTTATATTAATAACATCCATAATTTCATACTAATAACATCCATAATTTCATATTCATAATTTCATATTCATAATATCCATAATTTTATTTACACCAAAGGGTCATTATTTTAATATTTTTTTCTTTATTATTTATATGTATGCTTATTTATTGATTTTAATATGACGAGTAGTTAATAATTACTTTTAAAATTTTATTTTTTAATTTTTGTTTATATTTTATATTTTATTTTTTATTTTATAATAGTCTGTATGTAAAATATAAGTTGTATAACAGAAGTTGTTAAATTTTTTAATTTAACATCCATACTTTTATACATATAATATTTATAATTTTTTATATATAATATCCATAATCAACAAATTAGTGTTAATTTATTATTATTTATTATTTTATTTTACAAGTCATGAACCAACAATTTTGAATGTTTTTAATTTTTAATAAATATAAATTGATCAAATTTAAGATATTTTTATTTTTTATAAAATGTGTTGAGGTGATTTGAGATTTTTTTTTAAATTAAAAATATAAAATTTAAAATTTTTATCTGAGAGAAAAAAAATTATGAAATTATAAATGCATGTAGTAATAATGAGGAAAAAATTTTTAGAATCTGATTCATATTAAATTTGGAATTAACTTTTTAGTACAATTAAATAAGAAAAGATAATTAATTATAGAAAGAAATTAATTGCATTAATTAAATTAGGAGAGTGATTCACACTCACTTATAAACGCAAATATTTTTAATCATATATCTTTATTTATTATCTATAATATTTTGGCTACGTAGCATTACTCTTAATATTAATAAACGGTTACTAAATATTTAGTACTATTTGGTTGAAGGAACACAACTTTTTGAGGATTGTGTATGTTTATATATATTGTGTCTATTGGCTAAAGGGACACAACTCTTTAAGAATTATGTATATTCAAAGCATTATATCTATTGAAAATAGAAAAGACACAACCATTTGTATACGTATAACTAATCATAATTGCTACGTGCAATATGTATAAATATTAAATAAGTTTTTGTCCACTATTTCAAAAAACACAAGTACTAAAAGTGAACATTTTAATCAACTATTAAGAGATTTTCTTTGTTCAAGAGAGTTGAGAATTTTTTACTACTGCTAATTAAAAAATTCTTAGGTTTCATTGTATTTTAAGAGAGTATTGTCATCAACCCTATAACAACTAAGTGTGGAGACAAATATCTCTCTAAAGAAAGCGATCTAATCGTATCTTGAAACTACTACACAAATATAAGATTTTGTCATCTTACCATTTTCATATACCCAACAATTTTAGAGAGATATTAGTTGAAGATGACACAAGATCAAAACACCACGTTCAAGGTCACGAATCAAGAGTTTGTCAAGTTAGATAGCTTTGATGGAACAAACTTCAACCATTGAAAGGACAAGATATTTCTTCTTTTGATTCTCAATCTTGCATATGTGATTGACCCAAAGGCTACATCAATTGCCGATACCGCTGAAAATGTCACACCGGAAGAGAAAGAAAAGATTGTTCAATTGAAGAAGAAACGTGATGAAGATACTTTTGCATGTCGAGGTCATATTCTCAACATTTTATCCGACCGACTCCATGATTTCTACATGTCAATTCAATCACCATTGAAGATTTATTATGATAAAATATTTTGAATTTATTATGAATGATATTATGGATCAAATTCATGAATTACAAATCCTTGTAAGTAGACTTCGTGATCTACAAGTGGTGATCCTTGAATCATTACAAGGTGAATAATATTTTTTTAATGAATTCGATAACTTTTGTGAATTATGTGGTATTGTGCATAAATCTTCCGCTCAATATACTCCACAACAAAATGGTTTGGCGGAAAGAAAAAAAAATCGTACCTTAGTGGATATGGTTAATTCAATGTTATCAAAATTGTCTAATAATTTGTGGGGTGAAGTATTATTGATATCATATCATATCCATAATAAGATACCATCAAGAAATAGAAAGGTTTTTTCTTATGAAATTTGGAAAGGAAGAAAACCTAATTTGGATTATCTAAAAGTGTGGGGTGTTTAGCCTTTTATCGAGTTCCTTATCAAAAGAGAATCAAGTTGGGGCCAAGAGCCATAAAAGGCACTTTTATAGGATATGCTCAATATTCTAAAGCATATAAATATTAGACTTAGTGTCTAATATAGTTGTTGAATTAAGAGATGTAGAATTTATTGAAAATAAATTTATCAATTATTCAACTTCTAATTTAGAATATCCCCAAAATGATACTAATGTTTCACAAGAAATATATATAGAGCAGCCGGAAAGCTATGTGCTACCCGAAAATGAAAAGAAAATTTTTAAATTAATTAAGTCTTTGTATGGACTAAAACAAGCACCTAAACAATGGCATGAGAAGTTTGATTCAGTGGTGTTATTAAATGGCTTCTCACATAACAGTGCGGATAAATGTATTTACTCAAATTTTACTAAAGATTATGAAGTAATCATTTGTTTATATGTTGATGATATGTTAATCATCGGAAGAAATTTAGAAGGAATTCGTATAACAAAGGAGTATCTAACTTCTAAATTCAAGATGAAGGATTTGAATGAAGTTGATACAATATTAAGTATAAAGGTGCATAAGAATGAAGTTGGCTTTATTTTAAGTCAATCTCATTATATTAAAAAGGTATTGGAAAAGTTTGATCATCTCACAATTAAAGAATCCAATACGCACTGTGATCCTAATCTTAAATTAGAAGGAAATTAAACATGGAAAGACCTATAACACAATTAGAATATGCTAGTGTTATAGGAAGTTTAATGTATGCAATGTATTGTACTAGACCTGATATAGCATTTGCTGTGTGCAAATTATCAAGGTTTACAGAAAAGTCTAGCAATCAATATTGGAAAGCTATAACAAGAAGTTCTTGGTTATCTCAAGAAAATCATAAATTTGGGATTACATTATAGTGATTATCACGTAGTTTTAGAAGGTTATTCCGACGCAAATTGGATTACAAATCTTAGAGATAACAAATCTACTTCAGAATAGATTTTCACCAGAGGTGGTGGAGTAATAAGTTGGGTCTCAAAGAAACAAACATGTATTACACATTCTACTATGGAGGTTGAGTTTGTAGCTTTATCAGCCGCAGGTAAAGAAGCAGAATGGTTAAAAAAATTGTTGTATGATATAAAGTTGTGGCCACAGCAGACGACAGCCATTTCAATCTTCTGTGATAGTGAATCAACCATGTCTCGAGTATATAATAAGGTTTATAATGGAAAGTCTAGACATATAAGTTTGAGACATAAGTTTGTGAGGCAACTAATAGATAATGGTAATTACCATCACTTATGTAAGATCTTAAGGAAATTTAGCAGACCCTTTAATTAAATGTTTGTCAAGGGATAAAATCAAAGAGACTACTGCTAAAATGGAATTAAAACCTATTATTGCTAAATGATGGGAACCCAACCTTATTCTAGTAGACCACTAGTTTTAAGGTTTAATGGATAATAACAAGTTATTTAGCAATTGGAGCACTAAGGTATAGGATTTAGTGCTATTTACAATAAATTAGGAGGGTAAGTTAAAACTCTATCTTAATGGAATGATAATATTATTTATTAAAAAATTTCACCTATATGAATATAAGAGTGGTGCCGCTCTAATAGATAATTTTAGAAGTTTTATTCTCGTAAATATTCATGAAACCAGGATAAGCACAATGTCATATAAGTGTTTAAAATTATAAACTCTTAAACTTAGAGGGTATAAGTAATGTGTGTGATTTTTAGTACTAGCATATGGAGTATAGGTTTAATCGACTAGACACCTATTACTTCGTTAGAACTTTAAAATTTAAACTAAAATAAAGAATGTTTAATCTTAATGACACATTCTTTATGCATATACTTGTATGACATTTAAATTTTGTAAATAGTGGGGAATTGAAGGGTATTTACAAATTTGATTAATTAATATTATTAATATTAATAAACGATTACTAACCGTTTAGTACCATTTGGTTGAAAGGACACAACTTTTTAAGGATTATGTATGTTCACACATTGTGTCTATTGGCTAAATGGACACAACTATTTAAGAATTGTGTATATTCAAAATATTGTATCTATTGGAAATAGAAAAGATACAACCATTTGTATGCGTAACTAATCATAATTGCTACGTGCGCAATATGTATAAATAAGTCCTTGTCCACTATTTCAAAAACACAAGTACTAAGTGCACATTTTAATCAACTATTAAGAGATTTTCTTTGTTCAAGACAGTTGAGAATTTCTTACTACTGTTAATTAAAAAATTCTTAGGTTTCATTGTATTTTGGGAGAGTATTGTCATCAATCCTATAGCAACTAAGTGTGGAGATAAATATCTCTCTAAAAAAACGATTTAATCGTGCCTTAAAACCACTACACAAATATAAAATTTTGTCATCTTACTATCTTCATATACCTAACAATAATCGTTTGTAAACCTTTTAATGACTTCTTTCTTTATATAAATTTGGTTGCTCAAGCTATAGTTAGTAGGAGGTGATAATATGTACTCTATTTACGGGAATCTAATCTGACTCGATTCGGTTGGTAGAGTTATCAATTCGATCTGTAGCAGGTAGGATACGGATTGAGTCTTAATTGTACTCGACCAACTCGCACTATATATTTTAAGTAGATGTTGAATCAAAGACTTTTTATTAAATACAAAAGATCTTTAACCACTAAAGAATATCATTAATTGATAATTTAATATTTTTTACATAAAAATTAATTTTATTTTAAATTATTATCAAGTTATATAATAATGTTACATCTTTTGAGTAACTTGCGAGTAAGATCAAATACCCATAGATTAAAAACGGGCAGAGTTAGGGTTGGAATATTCTCAACTTACAAATAAAATAGGATTCAATTTATATAAAAATCTCAACTCACGAATAAAATTAAAATTTGATCCAAATCCTATTCTACCCTACTCATTGTCACCTCTAACAGCTAGCTATATACTATTAACACAAAATTCTAATAAGTACCATGCATTAACAAAATCTTGGCTTTACTCAAATTGTAGCTCATTTATGTGCTAAAATTACCATTTCTTTACTAGGATGAATTTATTTAGGATCCCGCTAGGGAGACAATAGACTATTTGTACAATATGTACAATGGGCTATTGAGTTACAAAATGAACATTTCTCATACTATCTAGAATAACCATCCGAGTACTAGCAATAATAAACATCTTTCCAAAAGCTTAAACTGATTTTGGGGTAATGATCGAACTCTTGACCTTTCGGATCTAGCGCTCTAATACCATGTCATGATACCATTCATCCCAAAAACTTCAGCTAATGGAAAAAGGTAACACTAATGATTATATCTCTAATACTTCCTAAACCTCCATTATACACATTGTATAAATATTCCATTGGCTCCTCATACTTTTTTATTTATTATATATACTCCTAGCAATAAGCTAGCCTCATTACTTTTCTAAACAATTCACTAAATATTAAAACCACATTAAGCATTAAAATTATAATTAAATTAAAGGTCCACTAATAATTATATAATGACTTATGAATTCTTAAATATTAAAATTAATATAAAAAGATAGCAACAAATTTTCTTAAATATCCACCAAATAATATATACAAATTTAACTAAAATAATACAAATTATTCTTTAATTATATTCTACATCCACATACTCATATTATATTCTCAATTTTTGTTGTCTTTAGAACATCTTTAATACTAATTTTAATTTCAGTTTCATTTTAGACATTTGTGGGACTATTTATTATAAATAGTGATTTAAAATTGAAAGTGAAACTTATTCTTTCAAGGTTTAGTTTCAATTCAATTAGAATTTTATATTTTTAAATTTTTTTAACATAATTATACGAGTGATAAAATTGTATTAGTTCTTTATTAAGATAATACTATATGTATCACTACCAGTTTCATTTCATTAACCAACTTCAATACAAATTTTAATTTTAAATTAATTCACTTCTTAAAAATATCAAAAGTGATACTCTAAAAACATTCAATTAAAAATGCTCTTAATAATGGTGGTGACATTAATAACAATAATAAGAATTTAGTTAATATGTGTTCTTAAAGTTATTATTTAAAAAATTTATATGAAAAAATACAAGGCTTAATTTTTAATGTATTTATTATTTATTTATTAAAATAAAAAAAATTTAAAATTTTTTATAATAGTAACCTGAACTTTACGGACACGTATTAATTAAACTAATAATAATAAAAACAAAATAATGGGTGTGGAAAGTTGTCTAAAATAATAATAATCCAGCAGGCAGGATGGGAATTAGAATAGTAAGTAATTATTATTTGGTTCATAGAAGAAAGCTAAAGCCTAAAGGGCAGCTAGGTATATGCAAACGTAGGAAGCAGTGTGACAAAATGGCCATTGCCACTGGCCATGAGTTGCTTCTTTGGCATGCTTTAATTTAAGGGAAAAGGACAAATTAGTCCCTGAGTTTTTAAATCGTAGACAAATCGATCCTTTAAGATCTAAAAATACTAAAACGCCCCTTACTATTCAAAACGTGTGACGGATCGATCCTTCCGTGCAAAATGATGTGCCAGACGTAACGGAGAGGGGTGACTTGTCGCTTAGTTGGCGTGTGTTGGGCCTAGGTGGCAAGACGGGACCGTTGAGGAAGTTTGGTGTGCCCGTTGGGAAAAAGTCTTGGACAAATAGGTCCTTATGATTGAAAACGACGACGTTTTGAGAACGTTGGCTGTAGTCACAATTCCAAAGAAGCCCATATCAATCACACACAATTCCAAAGAAGCCCTAGCACACATATGTATGATCTTTTCCCTCCAAAAAAACGATTGATCTTTTTCCCGTCGTCGTCTTCGTGTAAGGTTGCACTAGTGAAGCTTCGTTGGTGGAGTTGCGAGTGTCATCGGTAGTGGTAAGTACCCTTAATGCAAAACTGAATGTGACTGTTACTTTCGAACGTTATCTGCTGTGCATGTCGTGGGTTGGGGTTTAGGTGTATGTAGTGTTGGGAGGGGCATGGAAGATGAGTTGTGTGTGGTTTATGGCTTAGGTAGTTATTTATTTGCTAATGCTTAGTGGTAATCGTTGAGTCAAACAATGATGCAGATGGTAGATGTTTTCATGATTCCTGTTTTCCATCACGGGGGCTACTTTCAACGGGCTCCGAATGGTGAGTTAGTTTATCTCGATGGTAAGGTTGAGAGGTTCCCCCCCCCCCCCCCATGGACCTGAATTTTGTAAATTTCGGTGATTTGATAACACTGTTCAAGGGATTGGGATATCAATCATACAAGGAGGCATACTGGTATGATCCAAAGAGCAAGGATATGGAGTCAGGGCTGCATGTTCTGAGGGGAGATGCAGGCATCAATCAGATGCGGTAAGCAAAGATGACAAACAAAGATACTGATGAGTTCTATATATTCTTTGATCATCCTATTGATGACCCAGAACCTGTAGACTGTGCTGGAAAGGAAAACGTTGAGGCAGAGGAAGATGATGTTGGTGTCGAAGTGGATGAATTGGGTGAGTCGTCGACGGAGCACGATAGTTACGAGAGCGCAGAGGATGAGCCGTATGCACCCCCGCTTCCCGGTGATGAAAGTAACAGTGATAGTGGGGAAGATGTTGTCAGTGGGTCTGTGTCTGGCAGAGGGAAGAGGAAACAAGTGCCTCATTCCTCTAAGAGAACCCCTCAGCCAAGTAAGCAACCCAGGAAGCAAGCGCGATGTGTGTCCCAAAGAACAAGGTCTGCTGCAAGAAAGAAAGGGCCTGCCCATGAGCCCGAGGTAGGTGGGCCTGGTGGACAACCCAGTGGATGTAGGCCTGCAGGGGAGCCCAATATACCTAGGCCTGCAACGGAGCCCAATAGGGGCAGAGGACAAAGGCCAGCACTAGTAGACTACGTGAGTGATGTAGACACTGATGGTGATGATATTGTATGGGAGTATGAATCTGAGGAGCTGCATACACCTGTCTCTTCTGATGATGAGGGAAACAAACATCATTGGCCTGAGTTCAATGACCAATATAGTTTCGGAGAGGGAAGATTTGAGCTTGGAACAAGGTTTGCAACAATTGAGAGGTTCAAAGAGGTGGTAAAGGACACCTTTATTGCTGAAGGCCGGGAGTTGGTGTGGACAAAGAATGATAGGGAAAGAGTTATGGTTGGATGCAAGGATGAAGAGTGTGGTTGGATTGCCCACTTGTCTTACAATCGGCAACTACAATGCTTCCAAGTCAAGACGTATAGAAACGAGCACACTTGTGCAAGAGACCTTGGAAGCAACGCCGCTGATCAACACTGGATCAGTAAAAAGGTGGAGAAGAGGATGGCAACGCACCCGCATATGACAACCCATGAAGCCATTGATTTTCTAAGAGAGGACTTTGACCTTACTGCACACCCAAAGATGGTGTATAGAGCTGTGAAGGAGGCAAGGGAGAGGATGATGGGTAACAAAAGGCAACAGTATGGCAAATTGAGGGATTACTTATTAGAGATACATAGAAGTAACCCTGGGTCTTCTGCATTGCTAGACCTGATCCCTCAGCCTCAAGCAGCCCCTATGTTTGACAAGTTATATGTTTGTTTTGAGGCCTGCAAGCAGGGATTCAAGAGTGGCTGCAGACCATTGATCCACCTAGATGGAGCATTTCTTAAAATATACCATGGGGGACAACTACTTTCTGCCATTGCACAGGATGCCAACAACCAGTTTTACGTGGTTGCATACGCAGTTGCAAGATCCGAGAACAAAGAATCTTGGAAGTGGTTCCTAACATGCTTACAGGAGGATATTGGTGATGTAGGCAACCACGGTTGGAATTTTATGTCGGATCAATAGAAGGTTAGTTCCCTTTTTGTCATTTCGTGTTTGTTGTCTTAGTCATTTACTGTATTATATATTGTTGTAAACATGGCTTCATGCCTTCATTGTTGTTAGGGACTGCTACCTGCACTGAAGGAGGTAATGCCTGGTGCACATGTTAGAAACTGCGTCATGCATATGTGGAAAAATTTCATAAACCGATTCAAGGATCTGTATATAAGAGAAATTGTGTGGGAATGTGCTAGATGCACAACCATCTCAGAGTTCAAGACAACCATGGAAAGACTGAAAGTAGTAAACAAGGATGCTTGGGCCTATCTCATGAAATTTGAACCTGCTACCTGGGTTAGAGCATACTTTAGCCATGGTCCCAAGGTCGACAACCTAACAAACAACATGTGCGAGTCGTTTAACGCAAAGGTGGTGAAGTACAGAAGCAAGCCCATACTTACAATGTGCGAGGAGTTACGGTGCTACGTGATGCGGCGAATGGTTTAACACAAGAAACTTTTGGGGACTCATGAGGGAAAACTGGCACCAGTGCAAGAGAAAAGGCTACAGAGGCTTATCAAACCAAGCAACAAATGGACAGCGAATTGGATTGGTGATAATGAGCGCAAACGGTTTGAAGTCACTCACAAGGGATCCAAAGTTGATATGGATCTGATCAAACACAGCTGCTCGTGTAACAAATGGCAACTCACAGGTTAGTCAGGTTCCTGAATTTCAACATAACCATGCTGTGTATTTTTTTAATTTAAGCCTGCTTTGAATTCATAGTTGATGTGAATTTCAATTTACTCATAGATGATGTTAACCATGCTGTGAATTTGGACATGCTTGGTGTGAATCTAATTAATATGCTGTGATTGTGTTGATATTAACTATGCTGTGATTGTGTTGATATTAACTATGTTGTGAACCTGTTAGCCATGCTGTAAATTTATATTAGTTCATTCAACTTTTAGTCATGTTTATGCCATTTTGTTGTTGTGAAACCGCTGTCCTGCTGTGAAGGGATGCCGTGCATTCATGCTATAGCAGCAATCAGAAAACGGCATGATAATCCCGATGATTATGTTCATCCATGGCTATGTATAGAATCCATTAGAAAGACATACGAGCACTTCATCCAGCCGGTAACGAGTGAGAAATACTGGACAAGATCTGAGTTTACTAAGCCTGCTCCACCTGTGTTAAAAAGGCCAATTGGACGTCCCAAGGTGCATAACAGACAGAAAGACCCAGCTGAGGCTGTTATTGATGGGGACAAATTGAAGAGGAGTTTCTATGTCACATGTAGCAAGTGTGGTGAGAGGGGACACAACTACAAGACGTGTAAAGGGGCCCCATCCAACCCAAACTGGAAGCCAAAGACGAAAAAACCAAGAACAAAGGCCAAGGACTCTCAATCACTTGTGGTTCTACCTTTGTCACAGTCAGCCCCCGAGGAAGAGGTAATACTTACTTTCACAGGGATGTAATTGTCCCGCCGACAATAAACTCAGGGATTTAAGTGTCTATTTTAGTATTAGTTAGGGAGCTATTTGTCTATATTTTCAGACTTCAAGGTTTTAAATGTCTTATGATATAATGTGCTTTACTGGGACTGTTTAAACTAACTGGATACATTTTACACAATGCCTCATCTCAGATTGTGGAACAGAGTCCCCCTGCTGCTACGAACTCTCCTCATGTTGAACATAATTCTGCTAATCAGTCTGTTGCTAATGAGGTAACAATTTTGGTGACATTTCATTGTTGTTGCTTGCTGGTTTCATTACATTTCACACTTGTTTTGACCTTCATGCAGGGTAATTCCAATGCAAACACTGCATCGATGAATGAGCAAGAATCTGGTCCCTCAGTAGCAGCGGTTGAGACACAATCACTGCCTCCAAAAGCACCATTCAAGCCCCCAGCCCAATCTACATCACGCCGGGCACGAGGTACATTCAGGCCTAAGCAACCAGTTAGGAGGAAGCCTGTGACAAATAAACCCTCGTAGCATGTGCCACCTGTCCAGAGTGAGCAGCATCTCCCCTCTCCACAACAACCAACTGCATCAGGAGCATCTCCACAGACTTTGGCAGCAGCAGGCAAAGCAACTCAACGGCTATTTAAGTTCATCCCCACTCCAGGACTAAACAAGCCAAGTAGTTAATGCTGCATGTTTAGACTTTAGTCATGACCTCAACCCCTTTTTGAGAAACACTATTATTTTACTAAGCAACTCTTTTTGGAAAACAATGTCATTAGCTATAGCTGTCAGGCTTAAGTTATGCCTTACTTTGGCAGTAGACATGTACTTGACTTCTTTTGTCAATATTAACAACTCTTTCATGAGATTAAATTATGCTTTACATATATAATGATGTCTCTAAATAATTATGCCACTCACTTGCTTAGGGCAATGACTTTGCTGAACATATCATAATTTACCTTACAACATTATTTATTCGAATAGCATACAACAAAATGGAAACTCATCCCATACCACATTACAAGATTTTTTTTACTTACTTTTCAACCAAGATTGACAATGACAGAAGCAAAAATTACACAAACCACTGCTACAATAACTAAATACAGATTAACATTCTTCTTCCTCTCTAAATACAACACCTTCTTCTCCAAATCAATCAGCTTCTGTTCCACTACCTTCTTCCCAGGATACACTTTCAGATCATCAACCTCGTCTTCCGTAGTAAACTTTTCAAGGACTCTTATTGTTGAAAGATGGTCATCCAGCCATAAGAAGAACTTGCAATGACTGGGATTTTTCAGCTGCATGTTCATCGTTCCAAAACAAACAGAACTTAATCAACTCCCCTATAATCAAACTGACCAAATAAAATCATCAACATACCTTAAAGAATGGACACCCAAAGAACAATCTATTGGGGTTCGTTGTCGTCCTCGATTTGTACAATATGGCATACACACGACATTTACACATCGGAGCAATCTCATCCTTCTCCTCTGAAGCTTCCACGCATTTCACGGTTGGCAGCAGTCGAACTCGTCGTGAGCTGGAGGAGGCTCCGTCACTGGCCATTTAAGCTTGCACAATATCCCCACACTCAACTACTCACAGAAATGAACAACGGTAATGGCGAACGAGTTCCATTTGAACAAATAGGGCAAACAGAAAAGCGTCGTCGTTTTCAATCATAAGGACCTATTTGTCCAAGACTTTTTCCCAACGGGCACACCAAACTTCCTCAACAGTCCCGTCTTGTCACCTAGGCCCAACACACGCCAACTAAGCGACAAGTCACCGTTACGTCTGGCACATCATTTTGCATGGAAGGATCGATCCATCACACGTTTTGAATAGTAAGGAGCATTTTAGTATTTTTAGATCTTAAGGGATCGATTTGTCCATGATTTAAAAGCTCAGGGACTAATTTGTCCTTTTTCCTTAATTTAAATCCAACCACCGTCTTATTAAGCATGTAAAATTAGTGTTTCTTTTTGGCAGTGTTACGATGAGGATTTTTTTTTTTCAGTATGTGCTGAAGAAACATGGTTGTTAATAGATAACAACGTGTGTAAAAATTATTCCGTTAAACAAGGTAGTTGCTGCGTTGGATTCAGATGCCGTAGGTCTTGTTAATTGTTTAGTTTTTAATTATGTAAAATTAGTAGTTATGATTAAACCCTTAGATTTTTTTAGTGTTGACTCTCAAATTTTGATAAAAGATGTATTTGAATTGTTAGTAGATCTTATGAGTTCATGGAATAACATAAAAAAAGAATTAGGTTTAACAAAAGTGTTTAAATTATCATAAAATTTATTAACAATCCAAATCTATTCTTTTACCAAAATCTATGAATCAACACTAAAAAAGCCCAAGAACTTAATCATGATTCATGACCACTAATTTCATATACAACGAAACAATTTTTACACGCGTTACTATCTATCAAGAGTCACGTCTCTTCAGCACGTACTAAAAAAATAAGCATAGCACTGCCCTTTTTTTAACGTGCTATAGTTATATATTGGATAAATTACTATTTAACATTTGGACTAAATTTTAATTTGGTATTTATTATTTTAAATATTTTATTTTTATTTTAAAAAATTTTAAACAATTCAATATTATCTTATCGTTAATTTGACACGAACAGTTACCGAAGTGAGCGATATAGATATTACAACATTATCAATTAAGTTATATTTTTTTCGTGTGTTAAAAAAATATAACCATTTTTGTAATACTTCTTGATTTACTTCCTGTATAAAATATAAAATCCTAACAAACAATTATCAACAATATAGAATCAAAGAAAAATTTTTTACAATGGTGATTATTGTTGGTGGATTGAATTTACTTATAAATATTATTGAATCTTTAATATGTGAATAATTATTCATGCTAAATTTAATGGTAGAACAACATTATTGAATCGTTTTAAAACTCTTTGGAATTGAAATAAGGTATTTAAAATTTTTTGTAATTAAAATAAGACATTTGAAACATTTTAAAACTAAAATAGGACATTTGACTAAATTAAGATTTAACTTAAATATTAGAGACTAAAATAATACTTTTATCTTTATATATAATGAATTATTATTATTATTATTATTCATATGTACGTTTTTTTTTAAAGGGTTCCTTTTCAATACTTGGTATATTCTCTAAGGTTCGAACCCGAGTGCAGCATATTAAGAAGCATATGAATTATCATATGAGCTAAAGTCTCAATTACCATATGAGCTAAAGTCTCAGCGCATATGCATATGTACTTTGGTGTACAAAATAAAATAAGTATAAAAAAATCACTAAAATATTACGGTCCATTAAGGTGTGCTTGTTTGATGTCATAAAATTATGAAGATATAGACACAAATATACAAGAGTACATAGATACAAGAAGACATTAATTTTACATTTTATTTGATAATTAAGATATGGACAGAACACATAACTCACAATTCTACTAAAAAGTCAATTTTATCCAATTCATTTCTATATCACCATCACCATTTATGCATTTTAACTCTTTTTCAAAATTATCACAATTTACCATGGTATCACCATCTTCGAAACTAACACATTTTTTTTTGGTAATTCTTCATCTAAAACAAAATCAATCCCACAAACATTAAAACTAATCTAAAATTGCTAAAAATCAGCATAACAAACACAAATATCCATCAACCCAAATAGAAAATGAATTATCATCCCATCCACAGCAAAAAATACCACAAATAAAATTCAATTCGAAATTTGATATTGATAAAATAAACAAAAGTTCTTTAATATCATCCTAATTGAATAATACAAACAAATTCAAAATTTTTATTAAAAAATAAAATTTGAAACAAATACAAATTGAATCTAAGGTAGAACAAGACAACAGAGTAGATAAAAAAAATAAAGAGATAGAGAAGATTAAAAAGAAGATAAAAATGAGAAAAGGTAGAAAAAGGACGGGGCCAATGAAAAAATATCATATCTGTAATGAGATCTGTGGTTGCTTCTGCTATCGCAGTTGCTCCCATCGCCAAAGAGAGCAAAGAACGAAATGCGAATGGGAGAGAGAGCGTCTTTGTCGTTATAGCAGTCGCTGTTGATACTGATCGAAAGGTGAGGCAAAGAGACCTTCTTCTTTGCTGTGACGCTGCTTGTCCAGAGAAAATAGAAGACAAACAGTGCCGCCAAAGAGAGGATGGAAGTGACGCTGTCGAAGCCTAAATCAGGCAACAACAATGGGCAGAGAGTATGGAGGCTACATAAAGAGGAAATGAAGAATGGTTGAAGAAAAGAAAATCAGGTGAAAGGAATAAAATTGTAAAATTTTAGTATCTCAAACTAAAAAGTTAGAGTCTTGGCTAATTGAAAAGACACAAAATACATATTTTTTGTGGGTATCTCTGTGTCATCGTGTCTCTCTTAGTTTTGCGTCTCACATACCAAACAAAGAACACGTCCTGCTGTATCTCTCTTTGACATACACAAACATCAACCAAACGGTATCTTATGTATCCCTTGCATCTTTCTGATAGTAGTATTGTTGAGCCGCAAAATACTTAAATCAGATTATATTCCGCCAATTTACTTAGGATCTAGTATAAATTTTCTAAATTAATCAAAATACTACTAGAAAATTATTTATTGTAGACGGATATTTTTGACAGATTTTATCCCATGGAAATACAGATAGATTTTGCGAGAGAATTTCTATCGAAAACGAAGGAAAATGAATTAGCATAAATTACAGACGAAAAAGATCTGTCGATAATTTTGTAGGAGAAATTAATTTTTTTTCACGGGAAATAGTTGCCGACGAAAAATCCGTCTGTATTTAAATGAACAAAAACACTGCGTTTTGTTAAATTATTACAGACAGAAAATCTGTCTATAATTTAAAATATTCTGTCGGAAAAATTGAGTTAAACCTAGCTTTGCCCTCACCCTATCGAGCTCCATTCACACCACACAAAATCAAACGAGCTTGTTCCTCTCACCATCAATGAGCTACTTCTTATCTCAATCGCACGAGCTTCTTCAGTGGCTGCCGCTGCCGCTCTCGTCGCGTTGCTCCCTTCGTCGCCATCGTTGCAGAGCCCTCTCCACCGCTCTCGTCGCGTCTGCTCCCTTCATCGCCGTCGTCACAAAGCTCTCTCTGTCCCGCTCTCTTCATCACTGTTTTAATCCGAGCACTAATTTTGTGATTCTGTTACTTGGAGGTTAGATTTTCAATCCGCTAATTAATTGAAACTGAAGCCCTCCGTTGAGTGAATATTTGTGTGGATAAAATAATATGAGCTTGATGAATGCTATAGTTGCCTAGAAAAAAAATTTTAATTCAGTTAATACTAGTTTGGATTCATTAATTTCAGCTTTCTGCTACTTTGTCTATATGTCTCCTCGATCCAATTTTTAATTTCCACGAACCCTAACTATTGATTGAACTTTGATCGGGAATCAGACAGTGAAAAAAACTACTGCATCCCACACCATCTCCGCCACATATTCACAACTCCGAAATTGAAGTGACGATTACCAAGGGGTGTGGATAATAGAAAAAAATATGTCGGTAAATTACCGACAGAAAATTTGTCGAAACATCTGACGATTTTTAGCGAGAGGGAGACTATTACCGAGAAAAATTCTGTCGGTAACGAAAAAAATCTGTCGGTAAATTATCGACGAAAAAAATCCGTCGGTAAGTAATTTTTGACGAGACTTTTATAAAAGGACAAAATCCGTCGATAACAAAAAATCTGTCGGTAAAAGAGACCGAAAATTTGTCTGTAAATTCATCTGTATTAAACAACTTTCTGGTTGTAAAAATACACGATAAATGTTAGGTAGAACTTCATTTAAATATATTATTTTATCTTAATTTTTATATTCCTTAGATTTAGACGAATTTAATCGTCATAATTTCTTGCAAATACCACACCATCTAACCGGCTCAAGGATAGCGATTAATTTAGAAGTCTCCATCTCGATCTTCTAGTGTCATAAAACCCCTCATCCCAAAAGTTTAAGTTGATAAGAGAAGACAACATTAATTGTTATATCTCTAACACTCCTCCCTCAAACAAGAGTTTGTTTAATTTTTTTCGTGGAAAATAGTTACCGACAAAAAATTCGTCTGTATTTAAATGAACAAAAACACAACGTTTTGTTAAATTATTATATACAAAAAATTTGCTTGTAATTTAAAATATTCCGTCGAAAAAATTGAGTTAAACCTAGCTTTGCCCCCCTATCGACCTCCATTCACACCACACAAATCAAACGAGCTTGTTCCTCTCTCCATCAACGAGCTACTTCTTCTCTTCGTCGCACGAGCTTCTTCTGTCGTCGCTCGCATCGCACGAGCCCCCTCCGCCGCCACTCTCGTCGCGTTGCTTCCTTCATCGCCATCGTTGCAGAGTCCTCTCCGCCGCTCTCGTCGCATCTGATCCCTTCATTATCGTCGTCGCAGATCTTTCTCCGCCCCGCTCTCTCCGCCGCCGCTCTAATCTGAACACTAATTTTGTGATTCTGTTGTTTGGAGGTTAGATTTTTAATCCACTAATTAACTGAAACTGAAGCCTTCTGTTGAGTGAATGAATATTTGTGTGAATAAAGTAATATGAGCTTGATGAATGCTATAAATGTCTAGAATAGAAATTTAATTCAGTTAATATTAGTTTGAATTCATAAATTTCAGCTTTCTGCTAATTTGCCTATATATCTCCTTGATCCAGTTTTTAATTTCCATGAACCCTAACTATTGATTGAACTTTGATTGGGATCAGACAGTGAATAAAAATTACCACATCCCACACCATCTCTGCCACATATTCAATTATTCACAACTCTAAAATTGAAGTGACGATTATTGAAGAAAAATTTGTCGGTAATAGAAAAAAATTTGTCAGTAAATTAACGTAAAAAAATTTGTCGAAAATGGAAAAAAAATTGTCGGTAACGGAAAAAAATTTGTCGATAAATTACTGATAGAAAAAAATCTAACGGTAAGTAATTTTTTACGAAGCTTTTACAGAATGACAAAATTTGTTGGTAACCAAAAATCCATCAGTAAAAGAGACAAAATCTGTCTGTAAATTCATATGTAATAAGCAATTTTCTAATTGTGAAAATATACTATAAATATTAGGTAGAACGTCATTTAAATATATTATCTTAATTTTTATATTTCTTAGATTTAGACGAATTTAATCGTCAGAATTTCTTGCAAATAGCACACCATCTAACCGGCTCAAGGATCGCGATTAATTTAGAAGTCTCCATCTCTTCTAGTGTCATAAAACCACTCATCCCAAAAATTTAAGTTGATAAGAGAAGACAACATTTATTTTTATATCTCTAACACTTCTCCTCAAACAAAAGTTTTTTTAGGTTTGTTTGATTTTTGTATAGACATTCTTTTCTCATTTATTTATCTTATGTTATTTTTTACTTTTGGAGTTCACCAAGAATTAAACTTTAGGTCTTTCGGACGTAGTATTTTGATACAATGTCATAAAATTACTCATTCCAAAAACCTTAAGTTAATAAAAGAAAGTAACATTAATGATTATATCTCTACCATCTAAAAAATAAATCTTATGTAATTACTTGTTGAAAACTAAAGAAGGACAAACTTCTAAAGTTCTATATGTATATTTCTTATTAATTCTTATGCATGCTTCTTGGAAAATTAAGCACACAGATGAAGATTAGGTCATCATTAGTTTAATTTTGTATCCTTTCCTTGCCATAAAAAGGCTCACTAAAAACCTAGATGGACTTATGCATATATTATATAACCATGCTTGTGGAAAATTGGGTTATTAGGTCATCACTTCCTTACTTTCTCGTTTCATTATCTGAACGAGGAAAAAGTAAAGCAATTAGTGGGGAAGGGTGGAGTTTAATTTATGTAGTTATGAACCTTCTAGGAAAATGGTGGAAACATTAAAAAAAATTACTCACTAATAACGTGAAAACATAATATAGATCATAGGATAATTTTTTTATAAAATTATGTACTAGTGGAATTTATCGAGTTAATACTTAAAATGGTCCTGAAATTTGATTTTTGATGCAATTTAACCTTTAAATTTTTAATTGATTCAAATTGTACTCTAAAATTTTGACCCATGTCTCAATTTGGCCTTTTTGACGTTTTTCGTCACCGGAAAGCTAACTTGACAATTTTAAATGACACGTGGCACTGTAACGATTAGATGACATGGCCAAAATTTTCAAAGCATCAATTTAACCCTCACAATTTGAACATAAAACCTAGCGCAGCCCCAATTCTCCCAAATCGTAGTAGTTAATGTGTGTACTAAATACACATGATAAGTTTATTATTATTAAAAATTTTTAAATATTTTTATTTAATAAATATAAAATAAATACATTAAAAATTTAAATTTTTTCATATTTTTAATAAAAAATTTATTAATGTATAAACTTAATATGTCTCCATAAGACACAAAATAGATAAACTTTTATTTTTATCAGTGACATAATTTTTGTATTTAACATACTAAGAGCTTTTTTAGATGGGTAAAGCATATTTTGGTTCTTGGTGGTCCAAAATTCCTTTTGAATCATAACCATTGAAAATTTGAACTAATGGTTAAGATTCAAACATTTTATTAATTATATAATAATTATATTTATATTTAAATATTTTAAATAATAGTTTTATTTTAAAATTTTAATTTTACCCCTTTTTTTTCTCTCTTTTACTCCCGTTTCTGTACATCACTATGCCTGATTCAATTTCATTTGTTCCTTTCCTGACTCCTATTGCAAATAACATAATCTCACAGAATATACAACAAAAGGTCAAGAATGTTAGTTCTTATATTTTATTTTTTCTATTACAACTGTTATTTTTTCTATTTTCTTTCTTTTATTTGACTCATTTTTTTTCACATGTTTAACTTTTTAATCTCAAACTATCAAGTCTCTATTAACACCTAGGATAATAAGTCTTGGAAGTTCTAACAAATATGAAAGTAAAATTTTTGGTCGATACTTGTTTAACAAACTTAAAAGTTGAAATCTCAAAAAAAAATTCCAAAATTTGCAATCTCAAATTGCAATGCTTAGTTACATATATAGGTGATAAAGTGCCATGAAGGAAGGGTCATATGAAGAACAATTCCCTATCGAAAAGATTCATAACACCTCAACCTTCATGAATGCCAATGGCCACATTTGAAAAGGTTGGTGGAAGAACTCGAAGTTTTTTTTTTTTTAGAAAAGATGATAAAGAAAAAGGATATTAACGACATTTTACAAAATTATTTCATATTTTTTCTATAAAGACCATTAAGATCTAATAATCGGTTATAATATATTTTGGTGGTGCAGTGGTTAGTGTGATGATAATAATGGTGATTGTTGCATGGTGGATGTTGGAAGATGTAAGAAGAGGAAGAAAATGTGAGAGGAAGAAGATGGGGATATTTATGTAATTTATTATTTTATTTTATAATTTTTTTTATCAAACCGTTAAGTTTTATGTTCAAATTGTGAGGGGTTAAATTGATGCTTTGAAAATTTTGGTCATTTCATCTAACGATTATAGTGCCACGTGTCATTTAAAATTGCCAAGTCAGCTTTCCGGTGATGAAAAATGTCGGAAGGACCAAATTGAGGCACGGGTCAAAATTTCAGGATACAATTTGAGCCAATTGAAAATTTAAGGGCTAAATTGCGTCGGAGGTCAAATTTCAGGACCATTTTGAGTATTAATCGAAATTTATCCTATGGTTTATAAATTTTTTTGCTCAACAATAATATAGAGACAGAGCATAGATGATAAAAGAGTAAATTACCAATTCCGCCCTTGAATTACCAGAACGCTGACAAAAATAACCTCCACTTTTATTAACGACAAAAATACACTTAAAATATTGAAAAATGCTACAAAAATATCCGATCGTAAATAAAAATATATTCCATTAACAGAATTGGCTGAGCTGTCAAATGGATTCCGTTACACCTTTTCCTCTGCTTTTTCTTCATTCTCTCTTACTCCCTCCCTCCCCAATGCAACTACAACAAAAATAAACATCATCTGTTATCACTCTTTTCCTCCCTCAAACCTCCCAGAAGCTGCTGCAAGTTGCAACAACAACAACAACAATAACAACAACACCAACAACAACATCATCTTCCTAGCTGAAGCTCCTGCAACAACAACATCTTCCTCATTATTTCTCTCCTAAAATACGATATCGCCTCTTCTTCCACGGTTTCTCTCCCTCAAGTACGACAATGGTCTTGCTCTGTCATCTTGCTCATCCACTTTTCCTTCTTCGATTCTTCTCTCTCGCTGCCTCTCTCTTTCTTTCTCCTTGTTGTTATGCTTCTCTCTCTCCTCAACGACGGCACCTGTGGTGATACTGTCCTCTCCTCCCGTCCTTCCTCACTCCCTAAAGCAATTACAACAACAATAAGCAACATCTCACTAACTCCCTCCCTCTTCCAAACCTCTCAGAATAGACTTTACGCCTCACCCTCTTCATCCCAGCCACAGTAATAATCAGCCATAATTAGTAATAAGCATCCATAATCAGCAATTCTACAATTTTTCATTATATTTTTTTTAATAATCTAATAAAATTAGAATCCAAAGAGAAAGAATGACAAAGAGAGAAGCTGAAGAGAGAGCTCCTCACTGCCCTAGAGAGAGAGGGACTATCCACTGCTTACTGCGAGAGAGGAGAGTAAGGCGCTGCAAGACATGTTTCTGACAGCAATGGAGGGGCAGCGAGCAAGCAGTGATGGTGATGGCGAATCTGAGAAGAAAGATCGAAAGATCTGCTGAGAGAGTGAAGAGGGCAAGGAACTGTGAGATCCTCTTCTGATGACAACGAAAGGGTAGCGAGTATGCAACAGTGGCAACAACGAAGTTCTGCCGTTGAAGACAAAGAGACAACGGCGTGAGTTGATGAGCAATTGTTTTGTGTGTTGGAGAAGTGAAAGTGAGAAGAAGGGAGAAGAAAAAAACGAGCGGGGAGTGGGGGTGTAAGTGCGTGAGACAGAGAATATCGGAAGGCAGCAGCCATAGATTCAGAGTGAGAGTGAAGAGGGTAAGGTGTAAGGTCTTTCTGGGAGGTTTGGGGAGAGAGGGAGTGAGGAAGAATAAAGGAGAAGCAGAGAAAATGGTGTAACGGAATCCGTTTGACAGCTCAGCTAACTCTATTAACGGAATAGATTTTTATTCACAGTCGGGTATTTTTGTAGCATTTTTCAATATTTTAGGTGTATTTTTGTCTTTAACAAAAGTGGAGGTTATTTTTGTCAGCGTTTTGATAATTTGAGGACGGAATTGGTAGTTTACTCATAATAAAATTACGTATAAATTATAATTGTTTAAAGATTTATTGTTGGCCAATAAATTATTATATGTATAAGATAAAATTTAAATTTCTTAATATTTATTTAAGTGAACATACTAGACCAATTTAAATTAATTATTAGTTTACATTCTAATCACCGTCTTCTAGAACATGTAGAATTTATCTAGAATTTAATTATATTCAATTTTTGTTATAAATAGATGAAAATTATATATATGTGCGATACATATAAAAAATAGAATAGAAGTGGATGATGAGGGTTTGTGGATAGAGCTCAGAGAATGAATTGAAGTACGTATCTTGGAAACATTACCTTAGCTTTTCAAAGTTGAATAATATTGAATACAAGTGGTAATATTAGTGGATTCGTGACACTAACCACTAACCTATATCTACCACCATCACTAATTCTATATTATATTATATTATGTGAATTTTAGTATGTGTATGATTATGGTGGTTACTAGAGTTATGTAAATAGGGGGTGGAATTAGACTAAATTTTAGAAAAGGACAAAATTAATTTTGTAATATAGAAGAGATTAAACTAAATATTTTTGGAGGTTAAATTAAAAATTTTATATGATTTATAAAGAAAAACTAAGATTTATGAAAGGTATTGTCTTTTTTTTTTTTACATGAGACTCCGTTTTTATATGTAAATATTGTTAAAATTAAAATTATATTCTTTTTTATATTTTAGTAATATATTTTTTAGTAATATTTTTTAAAAAATATTGTTAAATAATAAAAAAATACTTTTATTTTAAAAATGTGTTTTAAAATATTATGATCATTATAGCTACTATAATATATACATATTAAAATGAACCATTATATTATGTACTATGTAGAGTAAACTATGATTTTTATTTTTAATATTAGCTAGTAAAAAGTTTACAAAACAAACATAATATTTTATTTATATTAATTTTACTCTTAAAATTTAAAATAAATTTTAATTTAGTTCCTTGTGTGTTAATTTCATCCATTAAAATTATGTCTCGGCTCAAAAACTTATAGTTATTTTTTGCCTCTAGAATTTGATTTATATTTTAAAATTATTCTTAATTGAACTATCATTAACAAGTAAGACTAATACATAAAAATGTATTTTAGATATTAGAAATAAAGTTGAAATAAATTAAATATTATTTTTAAGATTTTTAAAATTATATATATATATGGGGCAATAGATATAAGGATAAGTACTATATTACTCTTTAAAGTCTAGGATCAAAATTGAATCTATCCCTAATCTTATTTTTAATTTAAAATTATCTTCAATGTTAAAATTGTTTTTAAAATTGTCTTTTGACAATTTTATTTTTATCTCACTAACCCTACCCTCTCATCTCTCTAATCATAATCCTATTTTCATTTCTATCAACTTAATTAAACTAATTATCACACACATTTAGGAAAAAAAAAGGGTAAATGAAAATTTGGTAAAAAAAAAAAAACAGAAAGAGAGGAGAAGAAGAAACGGCGCCGGCGGGTTGAGGGCTCCATCGTCGCAGCTGATAGAGAAAGGAAGTAGGAGTAACAACGACAGTGATTTAAGATCTTCTTTTACTCGGCAATTTTCATTGGCGTCATTGACGTTCCAACTGCCCAAACACGTTCGTCTCTACAATAGTCGGCAACAGAGGCTATGAATTGGTTCTGTTGCCGTGTTGTAGTATAGCTTGAAGGTAACACCTCCTTCACGATCAGTGTCATCGCTAATGCCACTAGAAAAAGGGAAGATGAAGCAAACCATTTCTCTGTCTTTTTTTGCCTCGCGTGGTCTTTCTCTGCCTCTCGTTCTCTCTCCAGTAACGGTAATGACTCCTCTGTAAGCCGGTATCGTGATATCCTTTTTCTCTTTCTTTTTTCTTCTTCTTCTCTCCCGTCACTCCATCTTTATTCTCTCAGTCCTAATTTTTTCGTTCTTTCTTTTTCCAAAAAAAGAAATAAATGTTGTGTATTAGTTATTTTTTGTTGAGTTTGATGTTGAATTTGAATGATTGTTATTGTTGGTGATTGATGAAATTGATAATTATTTAAATTTAAATAATATTATGTTCTTGAATTTAATTGTTGATAGGTGAGAGTAACGAGATGGTAATAATGGTAAGAGTGATGGTGATAGATGATGAGATTGGAGTCTATAAAAAGTTAAAATGTCAATTTTAATATCAAATGAAATGTTGAGATTGATTTCGAATTGAAAAAAAGTTAGAAACGAATTCGATTTTAACTCTAAATCTTGTTAGGAATCAATAAAGTACTTATTTCTATGTATGAATATAGCAACCACCCCAACTGAAAGTTGTTCTTCCATGGAAAATAGTATATAATATATATTACTATATTAATGTATTAATATAATTACTGTAATAGAATTATTACAAATTCGAAATGATAATAAATAAAAGAAATGAAGTATATATTTTTTTTTCTAATTTTATTTTAATATTCTATTTGTAAAAATTGAAAGTCATAGCAAATCCCGTTGCTACTTGGACTAAAAAGTAAGTAAGTGTAATTCTTCCTAAACAATAGAATATGTTGACATGAGGAGGGACATATTTACTAGTTATATCATCGGCAATGGCCTGAATCTCAACAACTAAGAGATCCATTTGAAGAAGACGAGATTAGTTGAAGCAATGAGCTCCCAATCGCAGTGTTCATCATCCACTAGATATCTAACAAAAGTACAAAAGTGATTTGAACAAACAAGGAAAGCCCCATACATGCATGTCTCTTTTCAAAATTAAATTATAGATATTATTATTATTGTCTTATAGCTTGAATAATTATGAAGCAAAATGATAATAAGTGAAGGTGTCATGTTATATATATACATATAGGTCCACCAATTCAAAGCGCAATTAATTGATCGAAATCAACGCCATAATAATTTTCCACTAATTTGCATTTGCGCTAGCTGTCTGCATGCCACTACTTTTGCAGTCAAAGTGCGACTTTGTCTCATAAAGTCATAAGCATAAACCACTATATAATTAACCATAAACAAATTCAAAATTATCATTTTCATCATAATTAGGTTGGAGTGAGGAGGAGTAGGAATTACGATGGAGATCGGTAAACATGAAAATCACTCTATGGAGATGAAATGAGGATAAAGATTTTTCCATGAGAGATTTTAAAGTGACAATGTGAATTATATCTTCCACTAAGTGGGATCATTGTGCCAAAAATTTCATATATATATGTTAGTTTAATTATATGTATAATATAAAATTTAGGTTTAATTACTCAGTTAGTCCTATAGTTTCGCAAAATTTTTAATTAGGTTCCTGTATTTTTTTTTTCAATTGAGTCTTTGTACCAAAATTTTTTTTAATTGGGTCCTTACACTTTTTTTTTCTTTTTATTTGGGTCCCTGTACCAAATTATTATTTTTTAGTTGGGTCCTTATAAAATTAAGTCAATTACTGTCAAAAGAGACCTAATTGAAAAAAAATTAGTGCAGCGATCCAATTAAAAAATATATATATATAGAAACCTAATTAAAAATTTCGCAAAACTATAAAGCCAACGAAATAATTAAACCTAAAATTTAATAAATGATATACAATAACTATATATTTGGTCAATTTGTTTAATCAGATTTATTTTAAATTAATTTATTAAATTCAAATATTTAAAATAGATTTAATAAAGAGTATATACTCAAATACATTTCTGAAAATTTTCGTATTAAATATTTTTGTTATTATGTTAAAATTCTTGAACTTTATAAAAATAAGACATATAGATCTTTGCATGTGTCACACTTTTGAGAACCTATTTATTTGTCCAAATAAAAAACAATAAATTTAACTAAAATAAGGACTTATATATCTTATTTTTGTAAAGTTTAAGGATTTTAATGTAATAAAATATTTTTAGGAACGAAAATATCCAATACAAAATTTTTTAAGAACCTATTTAAATATATACTATTAGATAAAATATTAAGATAAAATTCATATCTAAGGCTGCGTTTGTTTATAGAGACAGGACATTGAGACAGGGACACAGAGACACAAAATTGTGTTTGTCAGGGAGACATGAACAGAGACAATGTATCTAAAAATATCGAATTAGTGTATTTTGTGTTTATCCTGACAGAAAAAATACAGAAATACTAATAAGGAACGCAATTTATTTTTTATTTTTTCTGTCATTATTCTTATTAATTTTTTATAATTATATTTTTTATTATTATATTTTCGTCAAAAATTTTTTGAATAAAAAAATGAGAATAAATTAGATGTTCATAATTTATTCTAATTTATCACTAAACAAAATACAAATATACAAAATTTTATATCTCTATTTTTTATATCTTATTTTTAATATATTGTCTTTATCTTGTTCTCACAAATAAACGCAACCCGACTGTTATCTAGTCCGGCTCAGCCCATATGTTTGTTGTGTTGTGTCTTTATTACAACACGTTAAGTTTTTGGTGTATTCTTGACTATTGTTGTTGGTTGTTTTAACTTTTTTGTTTGATTTTAGGTTTTCGGTTTTTGTATCTCCTTAATTTATCGTATATGTGCCTTGGCATCTTATCTAGTTGTCTTGCATGAGTCTCCCTTATTTCGAACCACCAGGGCTAACTTATTAAAAAAAAGGTTATAATAATTATATACAATTACGTTAAATATTATTAAGAATTGATAATCTAACATATTTTATTAGTTATATAATTTAGATATCTGGAGATGCACATGCTTGGTCTAGTGGCAAGACCAGAGGCTTCCAAACTTCCAATTAGTTCAGTAGCTCCTTTCATTTCGGGGTATTGTCTTTGAATTCCTATTTTGCCCTCCATAGTGGAAGTTTTTTTGCTCGTTTCTGTTGGGCTTGCTTCAAGTGTATAAAATTTAAGTTAATTAGAATATAATAGATTAAGTCACGAATACATATAATACCGTTGAATTATATTAAATATTAATTTAAAGTTTTGGAACAATATATGAATTTAAGTACTAAAACCAACTAAATCCTGACCATTTTTACTATTTTAATTTTTAAACCCAAAATTTATTATACTGATAATCGAAATTCAGCTTTAAGTACTATATTAGTTATGAACTTTTTTTAGCATTAAATTAGCAAATAAAATGATGAATTTATTAAATTTTTATTTTATTTTTATTTGTTATATCCTTTTTTTTTTTAAAATTTTTTTATTATATTTATCTTTTTCTAAATTTGTTATGTTTATTTTTCTCTAATAAAATCATCTAAAGATTCTATTTATTTTAGCTTATTTTAAAATTCAAAATCAGTTTAGTATAAATATATAGCATTGTTCTCTTTATCAAAAACAACAACAACAAAATAATAAAAAATTCTTCATCTCTTTTTTTCTTATTTTTTTACAACTTTATTAGAACTAGCTTTGATTTGTTACTTATCCTAAATATAGGACTAAACAACATTGTATCATTTTCGCAAACAAGACAAGACGAGAAGATGTAGAAAAAATTATATGATGTGCAAATTATTTTATCTTCTTTTATTTTTCAAAATGAACAAGTATCATTTAACTTTGTGTCTAGCATGACAAATTAGAACTAATTCGATATTTCATTCATTAATTTAATATAAAAAAAGGTCCAAAGACCAATATAATACTTAAAACTGGATCTTGAAAATTAATATAATAAATTTTAAATTTAAAGAACTAAAATAACAAAAATGATAAACATCAGAAAACACTAGGATTTACTGATTTAGTCACTAAAACTGTTTTTACATTTTTTAAAATTATATTCAAATTTCCATATATGCATGTATCTCCAGAGGCCAATTTTCTCAACTAAGTGGGCAAGAGTCACGGCGTGACCTCACTATTATTGTATCGTATCGGTTCTGCTAGAAATAGAATAACAACAAAGTACTAATATGATTTAATAAATATAAGAGATAAAAAAAATATTAAAATCTCAATCATATATTATTCTTGGCCATGATAGGACGTCAAATGAGTGCAATAGCAACGAAATTTCTGTGTCTTGGTTTTATGTATGTGGGCATAGTCTTTGTAATTAATTATTTTCCAAGTAATACGATGTAACTTTTTGACCCAAAATTTGGTTTTGGTTTTGCCCCTTTCTTTTCATACTAGCTTTAATTTCTTCCAATATGCTCCATTATATTATTCCTCACCTTTTTCTGGTCATAACTACTTTAGAATTTAAAACATTTATACTTGCAAATTTAGTTTTCAAAATATGATATATGTTTATATATATACTACTCCATTTTAAATTAAAAATAAATTTAATTATGTTGCTAGTCTCTCTAATTTTATTAAATTTATAATTAAATTATATAAATATATTTTTTTAGTTAGATTTTTATTTTTAAAAATATTTTTTTTATAACAAATATTAAAATTAATAGAATATTTTTTTAAAAAAATATGTATGTGGTCAAAAAAATATTAAAATAGGTAGGTATATATGTATCTTCAAAATTTACAAAAAAAAATTCCATTAACTCTAATACATTTTATATTAATAATAAAGATCTAATTACAAAATTAAAAGTAGTGTAAGAATCTAATTGAAAAAAAAAATATAAAGATATAATTATAAATTTAGTAAAATTATAGAGATTAATAGTGTAATTAAATCGTAATAATATAAAGCATATTTATTATATTCGGAAATATATATATATATATATATATATATATATATATATATTTAAAATTAAAAAAACCATGTCTTAATTACTCTGAATATATACATTATCAACAATATAACTCTATATTTTCCATATATATAATCGTATCATTTATAGATGCTTAACCAACTCCCATAATAATTTCATTTAAAAATCATGCACAAACATAGAAAGTAGCATAGAATTAATTAACAGCACAAAGTACTCTTTTGAAAAATGGGATATATTATATAAAAAGGGTAATGCTAGGTAGACAAAAAAAAAACAGTCATAACTTGTCTAATTTAGCATTAATTAATTATCGCAACAATTAATGAATACTAAATAAGGTAAGTTATGGCTGTTTTTGGCTGATTTTCTTTGGTTACCAAACATTTTCGATATAAAAAACGTTTTTTAAGTTTTTTTTTTTTTGGGTGACTAAAAAAAACGCCGTTTTAAGTATGAACTAGCTAGATATATACTTAAACTTCACGGCTTAGATTAACGAAACTTGCTAGTCTCTACTATACTCGCTATAAAATATCAACACCGGACACGCACGCAGACAAACTCCAATTTTTTTTGTAAAATACAAGGACACAATATATAATTATATATAATATAAATTATATAAAAGATTTAAGATAATCTTTGTTAATAAATAACAATATATATTATTTTTAAATTTGTTTTAAAAATAATTGGACATGCATATCGGACAAAAATATATCTAATACTTCATATATACTCTATTATATTATTCAATAAAATAACGGAATGTGACTAATTTCTGTCCCACACCTCGTCCAATAATAAAGAGTAAGTGAACATAATATAAAAATAAAGTTACTAAATGAGTAAACAACGTAACACCGTCCATATAAATATTTAGTATATACAAAAGTGGGTTGTTACACATACCTTTTTCATCAATATAAATGTATGTTCCTCTCTCTATACACCCATACACCATCACTACTCTTATTCTTACACTACTACTCCACTGACTTGTTGGATATATATACAATACAATAGGTTGGAAGAAATTATTATGGCCAATAATTCTATTCTATCATCATCACTAATCTGTTGCTTATTATTTCTTTTGTTGAATCACCATTATTGGATCTTTGTTGAAGCTGCTCCTTCAGGTTCTCTTGTTACACAGCTCCCTGGCTTTGATTCCAATTTCCCATCCAACCATTACTCCGGGTATGTACATCAATCATATACTTTTGGGTTCACTAAGTATCAAATTTTAGATCTTTTAGATATAGAATTCTGATACCATGTCATTAAACTATTCATCCTAAAGTTTAAGCTGATAAAAAGAGACAACATAAATAACTATATCTCTAACAGCTAAAAACTAATTTTTTTAAATGTATTTTATTTATATTAAATTTCAAATTCTAAATAATAAACCCTTAACTATAATTTGTCTAACAATGATTTCAGATACATAAATATTGATGGAAATGGTGAGAATGGGAAGAACCTGTTCTACTACTTGGTTAGTTCAGAAAGAAATCCAAAGAAGGATCCACTTGTTCTGTGGCTCAATGGTGGTCCTGGCTGCTCTAGTTTTGATGGATTTGTTTATGAGCATGGTACCTTTATCTATGTCATTGTCTAATCTAATCTAATCTAATCTATTCTTCCAACTTTTTAATTATTAGGGTATGGGCACGCATGTGTGTATATATTATTAAATTTTTGTTGTTGGATATATAGATTACAATCAAGGCAACATACATTCATGCATGCTACTAATTAATCTTTTTTGTTGGAAAAATTAAACTAAAGGTTGTTTCATCTATATTTGTGGGCTAATAAATATAGAAGGGGCCAATTTTAATTTAAAGTTGCTTTAATTGGTTATCTTCCCTCTTCTTTGTTCAATGCATATGCATGTATGTATAAAGGAAGAGTACGCTGGGGAGCCAATGGTTTATTTGTACAATGTGTACAATGGACTATATAGTTACAAAATAAATATCACCCATAATATTCAGAATAACTATCCGGATATTAGGAATAATAAAAATTTTATATCAAAAACCACTCATCCCAAAAGCTAAAGCTAATTTTGGGGTTCATCAAGGATCAAACTCTTGACCTTTCAGATCTAGAGCTCTAATACCATGTCATGATACCACTTATCCCAAAAGCTTACGCTGATGAAAAAAAAGTAACACTAATGATTATATCTCTAAAACTCCCTAAACCTCCATTGTATACATTGTACAGCTCCCTATACTTTCCCATAAAAAAAAAGGATGTGCCATAAGGTAGACTTGTGTTATATGCATGTATTTATTATCATTTTCTCTAGTGCATTAATATGTCAATTTGATTTACTTTTATTTATTACTATTAAATAGAATATGAAATTTAAAAAATCTCACATATTTGAATATTCAATAATCTAATAATAAAAAAGTGACTTTCTTTTATTTTTAACTTATGAAAAATTACAATATTAGTATTTAATATAATTTTTTAAAATTAATTTGTGACTTTTTAAAATATTTTTTAAAGTGTTTATAAAAAAAATTAAAAACGGTGATATTTTCTATAATAAAAAATATTTTATCAATTTCTTAGTTTTTTAAAATAAATATTTTTATAATTAAAAAATTAAAATACAAAATAATTTATTTATAAACTATTTTTAATATAAATCATTATATTTCAAAAGTTGTTTTAAAAGAATTTAATTCAATTGTTTATCCAAACTGATCTTACATACATTGATCCTTCAAATTTTATACTAATGACTTCTTCATTCTTATATTTCAAAAAACACTTCACTTGTAAAAAAAATTCAATAATAAAAAATAACTAAGTATACTCAATAAATTTTGAATTAAATTTAAAAAATTAATTCTCTAAAATTAGATTTAATTTTTTAATTAATATTTAGTTATTTTTTAAAATTATTTTATTTATTTTAAATCTTAAAATCTTAAACTCTAAATTTAAATTCTAAATTCTAAATCATTTAAAATATAAAAAATAATTAATATATTCTCTATCCTTTCTCCGAATATAATAATTAATGTGTTTATGTGAATGGGAATAATGGATGCAGGACCGTTCAACTTTGAGGCAGCAAAATCAAAAGGGAGTCTCCCCACTTTGCATACTAATCCTTACAGCTGGTCTAAGGTTAGTAGCAACAAATTAAACAACGTGACAAACCCAAATCAATCATCTTATTATATATTTACATAAGCTTTTCCATTTCCTTGTTTGTTTTCAATAATGCCCAACTAGCTAGTGATGATTGACACCAGAAAATATTTTATTATATTATTACATCATTTCTTCTTATCATTGTGTCAACATCAGATGATGATTTGTTTTGACTGAAACAAAAGTTATTAGAAATATCTTTCCTTTAATTTCTCACCCATTTAATTTATTTCTTGACTTAATTTTTGTTAGTTTACCAACTTATATATCAATATAACTTTTAAAAAAAATATTAAAAGTCAATATTTTTTATTAATATTAGTCAATATTTTTTGTTAATATTTTATTTTTATATATTAAAATAATTTATAATTTATAATTTAATATAAAAATATTTTTATCGGTCAAATATTGACCAACAATAATAAATTGTATTGATTATATAATATTTGTTCTAACTTTTATATTGTCTAAGATATAATTATTTATACTTTCTTTTTCTTATCCATTTAAACTTTTAAAATAAATATTTTATGACAAAATTTTAGAATTTTATATGATTTTAAAATTTAGAATCAAATAAAAAATTCTGATAATTTTCTGATAATTTAGTCGTGTTAGATACATATAAATCGTTGTATGTCTAATAATTTTCTGAACCATAAAATGCAGAAAAAATTATCTCTTTTTAATATTGATGTAGTTATAAATTAAAAAAAGTTCTCATAATTACAATTTCAAAAGTTAAAAGTGTTGAGTTAATTACTTACTTACGTGCACGGCTAATTTTTGTTTTATTTTTTGTTATTTGCATCTAATCAACCTTTCAGGGGGGAAATTAAAAGAGAGAAAAATATGCATCTAATGATTACATTATTTAATATTATCACATGTGTATCATTATTGGAAAGCACAGTTTAACAGTTCCTCAACTTTATTTTACTAGCTAGGTTTTGATAAATGTTAAAAATTAAATTTCAGGTTTCAAATATAATATATTTGGATTCTCCAGCGGGGGTTGGGCTCTCATACTCCAAGAACTCAACCAAATATGTTACTGGGGACCTACAAACCGCGTCTGATACCCATGCTTTCCTCTTAAAGGTATCTATCTCAATAATAATAATAATAATAATAATAATAATAATATTTTAGTAATTTTTTATAATAAAAATATTGTAATTTTTTTTTATAAAAAATATTAATTTAAATCGATTCAAAATATAATTTATTGATTTTTTGTCAAATTAATTTTTTTGATCTAATTTTAATAAAAATAATATAATTTAATTAATTATATATATTAAATTTTAATTATTTAAAAATATTTTAAAAAAATATTTTAAACGATTTTATTTGAGTGCTTTTTTCGTTAATAAAAGAGTAATAATAATAAAAGGAATGATGAATAACTAACTTCTGTTTTTTTTTTTTTTTTGATATTTTCTTGGAGTAGTGGTTAGAGCAATATCCGGAATTCCTGGCTAATCCATTCTATATTGCTGGCGAATCGTATGCTGGAGTTTATGTGCCCACTCTAGCTTTTGAAGTAGCAAAAGGTACCAACAATATTATTAATATTCTCATTCATATATATATAATTATATAATTTAATATAATTTTATTCCAATTATTGCTTGTTATGTTTATATAAATCATAGCATCATTAAAATATTATATGGTATAAAATCATGGCAGGAATCCGGAGTGGTAGAAAGCCCATGATCAACTTTAAGGTATTATACTATAATTAAATAATTGGCATTTACTTTAGAGAAATGTTATGTTTTATTGCCAAAAAACAAAAACTTTTAATGATAATAATATAATGGTCATTATATGTTTTATTTAATTTATATTTTTACAGTAATTATATATTTATTGTTGTTACTATATATTATAATAATAATTATATAATTTTTATGACTATTAAAAAAATCTTTATCGATAATTGTATAATTGTCATTAAAATTTTTTAGCACAAAACATAAAACAACTAATATCTAATTGTTGATAAATATATTAATGATTATTTTTATTTTCGATAAAAATAAAATAAATAATCCCTAAAAATAATTTTTCTTTATGAATAGATGCACTATGCAAGACATATATATACATGTGCCTCCACTAGAATTTTACATATCATTTTACAAGTATATATATATATATATATATTATTTTTCTTGTTTATTATATATGACTTTACACTAAAAATATAATAAATTTTAATTAAGTAAATGTCTAGATATATATTAACGTGAAAAAAAAATTATAACTATATATGTCATATACCTATCAATACTTAAATTTTTTTTTTTAAATTTATCACACTACTCATACAATTTCATCCATTGTTAAATTCATCTAACTATCCAATCCAATAGTGAATGAAATGTATGAGAGTTGATATATAATAATGTGATATATATATATATATATATATATATATATATAAGATAATTAATTATTGTAAATAAAGTACTAGTAGTCTAGTAGTATAGGTTTGACTTTGGAGTTGTGTGTAGGGTTACATGGTGGGTAATGGTGTCACGGACGAGATTTTTGATGGAAATGCTCTTCTCCCATTTGTGCATGGAATGGGCCTCATATCCGACAGTATCTATGAGGTGCTTAATTTGCTTTCAATCAAATTTATATATTTATATATGTTATTTAATTTGTTAAAAGTACAACTTTAACTACTATGTGCTTGTGATTAATTATATATGTTTCTCCATATATGTTATATGCATGGTAGGGTATATATTCAACTACTATAGAAAGTGGTGATGAGTGCCTTCTACTATTAATTATTTGAAAGTTCAAAGCTCTTTTGAACTAATTAAATGCACGAGTAACATGCATGTGAATAATAATCTTTACTCTTTTGGGAAAAAAAGAAAAGAAAAGAAGACATTTAACTTTTTCAGTTTGACTTTGACCACATTCACCTCAATTCTGATAAAGAGAAAAAAAAAATCTAATTGCTATTATTATTACTAAATAAAAGAAGACATTAAACCCCTTATGTTTTGTGTTAGATGTTTTTTAAGAGCATTTCTAATGGAGTATTTTTAGAATATTATTTTTGAATATATTAATTTAAAATTAAAATTTATATTAAAATTGATTGATAAAATAAAACTAATATTATTTTAAAAATAAAATATTTTTTTATGAAAAATCAATAAAATTTTATTATTTATACAATTATATTAATAAAATAATTAAAAATAATAATATAAAATTTTAATTAAACTAAAATTAAACATTAGAAGGACAAATTTCATTTTTAAATTCAAATAATTAGTTATCATATATGATTATCCACAAATATTTGTGTGTTATATTGTAGAATCTAAAATAAAATCAAAATTAAATTTAGTATTGGAAATGAATATCCATTGTATTTTATTTATTTATTTATTTTTAATGTGTCTTGATCTGTTGTTCATATTAGTGCATGATGCACTACTTAATTAATGATTAGTTATTGTAAATGTATAATTTTGAAGGATGTAGAAACTTCCTGCAAGGGAAACTTCTACAAATATTACTCTGAGGATGCTGAAGATAATAATAATGATGATTCATGCAGTAAGAGCTTTGAAAAAGTTGATAGGGTAAGACACTAATACTCATCATAAAAAAAAAATAAACAACATAATATTATTATAGCTCTATTTCTGATTTGATGACTAATTTTTTATGTACTCAATTTAAATTTATCATCGATCAGGCTATCGACGGCCTTAACGTGTATGATATATTGGAACCATGTTACCATGAAGGAGATTCAAATTCAGCATGGATAAAAGCAGCCATTGCTAATGGAACATTGCCAAAGAGTTTTCAAGAATTAGGGTTCACTAATAATAATGATGAGAGGCATCTCAAAGTGAGGAAGAGGATGTTTGGTAGAGCTTGGCCTTTTAGGGCACCTCTCAAACAAGGCCTTGTTCCTTTATGGCCCCAATTATTGGCTCAAACCAGACATGTTGCTTGTGTTGTAAGTTAACTACTATCTATTTCCCATCACCAAATATTTGATTGTTGCTAGTTCTAATCATAAAAGATAAAAATTAGACTAATTTCACAAAATTATTTAAAATGTTTGATAAATTTAACAAAATAAGAGTCTAATTTTGATACATTGATAAGATAAAATATTGTATGCAGTTGTTTAATTATATTTGTTTTTTTGAATGATCGTTTACACCGTATAAATAATTATTTTTACTGATGTAACGATTAAATATATGTGTAAAATTGTTTTACATTAATAATACATCAGAATTAAATTTACAAAATAAACTACCTATTTTAGCTAGTTTTGTCGAACTAGTCTAATTTCTAATAGATATTTAATTAATTTATATCTTTTATAGATATTAGAATTATTATACTGATAAAATATGTTATGATCAGAAATAATAGTTTATTCTATTATCTATAAATTTTATTGGAGATTAAGTTAATATTATTATTAAATGGTCTTTTATTTCGGGGGATGTGAATGCAATGCAGAGTGATGTAGTTGCAAGTTCATGGCTAAACAACAATGCAGTAAGGAAAGCCATTCATGCTGAGGAGGTAATTACTGAGTAATATTGAGAATTAGTGAATAATTATAAATTTAATTATTTTGTTAGTCTTTATAATTTTACTAAAGATCTAATTATATTCTTAATTATATATATGATGAAAGATCTAATTATATTCTTAATTATAAATATTTTTAATTTATAAAAAAATATTTAATAAATTCTAATATTTTTTATATTAAAAAAATTTAATTACAAAATTAAAAATAGTTTGAAAATCTCGTTAAAAATAAAAAATATAAAAATTTAATTAAAAATTTAATAAAATTATAACAGAATAATTAAATCATAATTATAATATAATTAATTAATTAATAATAAAAAATGATTAATTACAGGAAAGTGTGACAGGGGCATGGGAATTATGCACCGGAAAGATAGAATACAGTCATGATGCTGGAAGCATGATTCCTTACCACAAGAACCTAACTGCCCTTGGTTATAGGGCACTTATTTTCAGGTACCTACCTATCTACCTATTAATTAATAATCTAAATTATTTAATTTTCCATAACCATGTATATATAATTGATTTATGGCAGTGGAGACCATGATATGTGTGTTCCATTTACCGGAAGTGAAGCATGGACTCGCTCACTTGCATATAACATTATTGATGAATGGAGACCGTGGAACTCCAATGGCCAAATTGCTGGGTACATTGTATTATTAATTAACTAATTAAATTAATTAATCTAATTTTGTTTCATTCATATAATTTTTTAAATGGATTTCTACCTGCACTTTCTTTGACTGCAGATATTTACAAGGATATGACAACAACCTTATCTTTCTTACAGTTAAGGTAATAATAATAAGTAATTATTAATTATTATCGTTATAACCGGACCGAATTATTTGATTCAACCATATTAACTAAGAATCAATTTTTAAATTAGTCTAATTCATTACAAAAATCGATTACAAGCGAACTGATTAAATATTTATTAATCGATCGAATTAATCTAATTTTTAGTAGTTAATTAATTTAGATTAATAAAATAAAAAAAAATTATTTTTAAAAATATATTTTAGGATTTAGCTAATCTCTATACTCTTAGACATAAGTTAAGGTTGTTAGTATAGAAAATTTTAAATACTTTATTTTAATAAATACACAATAAATACATTAAGAATTTAAATTTTATATCATTTTTTATAAATCCTTTTTTAAATACACATGTTCGCTAAATTCTATATTTTATTATAAGTAATAACCAGACCAAACTGTTTGATTCGACTATATTAACTGAGAATTAATTTTAAATTGATCTCATTCATTATAAAAATCAATCGTGAGTGAATAAGTAAAAAAATTTATTAACCGATCGAATCAATTAAATTTTTAGTAATTAACTAATTTAAATTAATAAAATAAAAATTTATTATTTTAGGTAATGCTAGGTAGACAAAAAAAAAATAACCAGAAGTCAGAACTTGTCTTATTTGGTATTAATTAATTGTCGCAACAATTAATAAATACTAAATAAGACAAATTATGACTGTTTTTTGCTGATTTTCTTTGGTTATCAAATATTTCCGTTAATTTTATATCACTTATATGGGTATGGTTGGTTGTAGGGAGCTGGGCACACAGTGCCAGAGTATAAACCACGTGAGGCACTTGATTTTTACACTCGTTGGTTGGAAGGAAGACCAATATAATTTATTATTAGTAGTAGTAGTAAATGCATTTATATCAATCAATTAATCAATTATCAAATATAGTATACATATGGCGTAGTAGCTTATACTTTATAGAATAATACATAGGCCACCAAAGTACTCTTATTGTCATAGCAATGTAACCTTTCAACTTGTGCCTCCCAATATTTCTTTGCAATTGTCATATATGCTCTAATTTTTATGGAATTTCTTACATATTGACAAATCAATTTAGCTATTGAATGGGTTTATCTTACTTTATTAGAGAAATTAAGTGAAGATATCTCAGCACTAGTCCTAATAGGACATTTTTATGTGAAATATATCATTTTATTTTTGGATAAATTATGATTCACCTAAGGACTTCATGACCACTTTGTATTAATATTTTTTTTTAAAAAAAAATAAAAAATAAAGTAAAACTCAAGATTTATACATGCACACATGAAATAAAACTATTGGGACAGATAGGCATTTTCTTGTGACAGATTTAGTAATTATTGCTTCAGTTTTGGTAGATATTAATGTGAGGCATATTTCTGGCCCCCATAAATTTATATACTGGCACCAGCCACACCACATCCCAATAATAATTTCTCATATGAAAATGAAATCAAGTATAACATCACTAAAATATAGGCCACTCCATTTGATTTTTTGGAACCTAACCAATATTTCATGTCATTATTACAAACAAACACATTCGGACTATTCACATGAAATTGTCTCCATGTGAAGATAATTCAACATATTTTACTAAATTATTATTTAACAGTTCTTAATTATTATCTTTACGTAAAAACAATTTCATCATCTTTACGTAAAAACAATTTCATCGCATGAATAAAATAACCCCTTTATATATCTATGTATAATTTTTTATAAAAAAGGAAAAACAAGAAGAAAAGAATAATGTATGAAGATCTTTTTTATTTTTACAAAATTTTTGAAGCACACAACATAGGAAGAGCATATTTCCAGACACACTAAAACAGCCCGGCCTTCCTATCCAAATCCAAATCTAGGACCAAAACAAATTGTTGTGAACATGTATATAATTATATAAACTAGGAAAAAAGTGTCAAAATTAACAAATTATAAAACCAAAAGAATATTGAAAAAGAAAAGTATGTATCTATAATCATAATGGAGAACAAAAAAGAACAAAACACCAACTCAACATTCCCTTGCTTTAAGGACGGGCGACTTCGTTTGATTCATGTAGTCGACTTCTTCACCAAGAAAGACAGGGCATTGTTTGTTGGTTGCAATCATTTGCGTTTTTTCGGGCTGGCGGACACACCCTTATCTTTGCGAGGGTCGTATCTCGGTAGATTCAACAGTGTGTTCACTCGAGTCACTCCTTGGAGTGCAGACCACTCTCCAGCATCCATCACATCATCTTTCAACGTTTCTTCGTTGCTTTCGCCATTGGATGTGTCATTATTGACTTCCCTGCAAGTTCCGGACCTTACCAGACCGGCAGGTTCCAGAAGGCTTTCCACTTCTTCGCTGCCGCCGTTTGCATTGATCCCTGAACTCTGCTGCTCTTTGGACTTAGCATAGGAAGCATTAGATACTTTATGCAAGTCCGGGTCCAGAAAGAGGCAAACCACTGCACAGTCATCAACCTTGGAAGTCGGATATTTGTACCTCCAAGCTCTAACAGCTGACTCGACCAGCGCTCGAGCTGCCATGGACCGTGCAGGTGCTGCTGCTACGATGTCTACCACTTCTTTGTTTGAGAGAACATCCCAAATCTGATAATGAACAATTAGATCAAGTACAAGAAAAAATAAACAGGCTAGCGCGATTAGTAGTCAGGTAATCTTACCCCATCGGTTGCTAAGACGATAAACTCATCCTTCTCGGTGAGTCTTCGGTATGAAACCTCTGGAACAGATATCAAACCAAAATCTTTAAGACAAAAATCTCCGAATGCACGAGCCATGGCTAGGCCGGGGGAATCGTTATTTGGCAACCAGACTCGAGCAACTTCAGGTTCATCATGAAGGGCAAAAACACGCCCTTTGCATCTACGAATTCTCTCTGCTTCGGCTGCAAAATTAAGAAAACAAACAAACAAATGAGCGAAGACTTAGCGAATAATAGCAGCAGAAGAATAGAAAGCTATGACAAATGAAATAAAATTACTACTTTCAATGGCCAGATTAAGATGCTCAAGTCTCAACAACCTTATGCTGTTTTCAAACAAAGTTTGTGAGAATTCAAATGGAAAGATAATATATACCTGGAAGATTGGGTTTTAGATCCACAGTTAACTGAACTGCAACAAGAGAATTATCTTTCTCTCTTGTACCAAGCACAGCTCTGGAATCACCAACATTTCCGACAATAAGATCACGACCCTATAAAGGAAGCAAAATCTTTTAAGGCCAGAACTAATTCACATGTAGACAAGTCGAATAAATCTTTAAGAGAATCACTATATTTTGCAGGTTACAAAGTTGACACCTGTTTCACCAATGTTACTGCTGTTGTTCCACTGCAGAAGCAATCGACGCTAGGGTGTGTCTTCAATTCTCTATCCATAACTTTGAAGGCCTTCAGAAAAGACTCTCTAACTGTTTGAAAGATTTCAGGGTATTTTTCCAATTCTTCGACATCAATGGATGCTCTGGATTCCTCGTCAGCGGATACAAATGCAGCCTCTTCTGTGTTCATGCTTACTGCCGTATTCACGCTAATCTCCTTGAGGACATCATCACCAGATGCATTAGGTTCCCAATGAGCATTCAGTTTTAGAGGAAGAACATCCCTCACTTTTTTCGCAACCATGTGACCAAATGGACCGTGGCCATCGAAAACACCACAGAAAACAGTATCTTGCCTGGAACAAAAGTTCTGCAATACACATTAACAAATCAAATGTAAGAAGCACTGTTCAGAAGTAATCAACAGAAAAACCAACAAACTATAAACAATTGCTAGTATTGCCAAGAAACAGCAATCAAGAGATCCCCCACTTCCAACCAGAAAAAAGAATATCCAAAACAGGAAAAGTAGATAATTACAAGGTGGAAGTAAAGGGCAAGACATGAAGTTTATTAAGTGTGGATCGGCTATATATCAATTTTCATGTAGCATAACTAGCTACAGCTCACAGTACTGTAATTATCCCAGCCGAACAAAAATGTTAGATCCTTAATGCTCATGATCCATAGGCATAAAGTGAATTTAGACAAAACCATACTCTGACAAAGAAAGCATGAGAAATATGATGCTTGATCACAACCAGATCAGCAGAAAATGGGAATCACAAAACAAGTCTCAATATAAGACAGATAAGTATATATATACAGTTATGTCTCCTTAATATTTGAATATGATCCATGTTGTGAACAAAGTAAAACAAAATGTTGCAAAAGCTACAAATTAAACAAGGCACTATAAAGGGGAATTTAGTATTTTCTTTTTCTGTTGGTCTTTGCCACCAATACCAAGATTCCAAACCATATTACAAAGAATCCAATATATACCATACAAGGACTCCAACTCAATACCAGAGAAATGCAGTCGAATTTGCCTACAGTATTAAAGGGTTATTGCATAACTTTAAGTTATATTGTAAAACAAAAAGGATCAATATTATAATTAAAGAGTGCAAAAAATGGAAAAAGTGAGGGAGAAGATCTCACCTCCCAAACAATCATGGCATCTTGATTGGTGCCTTTCTTTCCTTGCTGGGTGAACAAGGAAGCAACTTGGGTAGAGCCATTGAGGAAGATCCTACCAGGGACCCTATGGAGAGGCTCATTCCTCCAATACTCAAATGAAGAGTTTCTTGATCCAAACCTCTTCTTGGAATTCTTCCTCTTCCTCAATCCTGAAGATGGTGAATTGGGGTTCCTGCTTTCCACAGAGAAGCAGGACCCCATTCTTAGGGCCCTTAGAATGCCTAGAATGCACTCCAGACCACCTGAGTAGCAACCACCACACACACACAAGCTTTCTTCCCTTGAAGGATCCGTCACAACTCACTTTTTGATTCACCAAACAACAACAGATGAACACACAAAGGAACAAGCTCCTTCTTGTGTTTGTGTTTTAACAAGTTCTAATACACACACAAACACAAATTCACCAGAACCAACCAATGGTATACCCTTTTCAGAGTGAGACTGCTGAATTATGCTAGTGATTCAGTTTGATGCATCAATCAAAGGATAAGGTTAACTAACTAGGAAAGAAAGATAATAGTTTTTTAATCACCCCCCAAATGGAAAAACAAAATATAATACCTTTTTTCTTCTCCCTTTTCACTTTTCAGTTCTCTTTGTTAACGGAATAATAACTGATAGACACATGGACATAAACGTGTATAGATCTACAAGTATAATCCACTGAACTAAAAAAAAAAAAAAAAAAACCTTTTTTTTTAAATATTATCAAAACAAATTCAGCAACAGCATCGTTAACATGAACAGAAGGTAGTTAAGCTGTGATTAGCTACAGTAGCAGGAGGAAACAGAGAATGTGGTGTTGACAAGTTATGGTTTTGATGAGAGAAATTGGGTGTAAGTGGCATACCGAGAAAGAAAGTTGAGAGAGTTATTGGGATGGAAGAAGAAGAAGAAGGAAGGAAGAGAATGCATGGGAATGGGGGAAAAGAGAGAGAAGCGGACAAGTTGAGAGTAGAGAAACAATCGGAGCCACTAAGGTCTAAGAAGGAGATCGCAAAGACCCGTGCTTTTCTCTGTTTTCTCTTTCTCTTTCTCTTTCTCTTTGAGAACGTCACTTTTGAGAAGAGAGAGAGAGAGAAAGAAGACAAAGGAAATTCTTTTCTTTGGGAGAGAGATGGGAAAGTTCCTTTTAGAGTTTTTGACATCTAATTAAAATAATAATAAATTTTCGAATTTTCTTAGTAAATTAATTACATTTATGTTGATAAAAAAATACGTATAAAATTATAAATGAGATAACATATATGAGAATCGAATTGAACTGGGTTAATTAAAAATCATTTACCAAATTAATCTACTTCAAGATAAAAATTCGTTGATAATAAATTAAAAAAAATCGAAAAAATTAGCCAAAAAATTAATTAACCAGTCAAATCAATATAATTTTTAACGATTAATTAATTTAAAATAATAAAATACAAAAAATAATTTTCTCTTAAAAATATATTTTATATATAAATATATTATTTTATGAGGAGTGCTAAGGGGTCAACAATTTGTTTGATTTGTAACTATCAAGTAGCCATTAATGATGATTTTAATAGTGTGAGATTTAATCCAATAGTGTGAATTACTCACTCTTCTTTTGTTGATTATATACTAACCAAAATTTAATACAGTTACTGGTTCTCTAGATTTTTCCTTATTTTATTTTAATCAGTTTAATCCCAGAGTCACCAACAAAAAAAATTAGTTTAATCTTAATTAAACATCTAAATTTTTAAACTTCTAACTCTATTAGTTTAATGATCAATTCAATTTTTAGAACTTTAAATTTTTTAAATATTTTATTTATAAACGTAATATATGTTATTTATCTTATTTACTCGTCTCATTTAGAGTGACAATAACACTAGGATAATAAATAATCTAAGAAAAAGATATTTGTAATATAATTTTAATCGATTTAAAAGATAAAATTATCTTATTTATTATGATTTATTCGTTTTAAAAAAATAATAATTTAAATTTTAAAATGATGTGAAAAAATAATTATTAAATTTTTTTAAAATATTAAATTTAAGGATGATGACTATAAATTTATCCAATTCAAAATTATAAAATTGCGCTACTTATCTTGTTTATGTATAGTATAAACTTGATAAGTAATTGAGAGTAAAAATATACAAAAAAAAATTGAAATATGTTATAAGTGTAAATATGAACTTTGATTTTTTTTCAATCCATATTTTAAGTATTTATTTTTCCAATTATTTTTTAAATGTGATAAGAATTATTATGAAATAAAATGAGTAATATTTTTATTAAAACCATAAAAATCTTTTTTAGAGAAAATAATTAGTATAAAAGGTATTTTATTATTATTTTAAAATTATTATGAGACCAATTGATAATTAATTAAATAGGAGGCGGCCCACACATAAATTTCATAAAGATATATAATTCCCTAATTTCATTTGACTTTACCAAACAAAATCTTTCATGATATCTGGTGGTAGTTGCAATGAGGCATGGAATTTTCTAAATTGATTCTGCCATTTCCAATAATAATAATAATAATAATAATAATAATAATAACAACCCTACCACCCATTTTACCAGGAACATTAATGTTTTCCTTTAGTTAATATTTCATTCATTATGGCTAAAGACAATATTATTTTTATTATATTTGCTTCTATTTTTCTTTTTTTTTTTTTGGGTGAATGTGAATGCACTCTATATAAAATAGGAAGTACAACATTCTTTAAAAATGATATGTTAAAGATGGTAAATTAAAATGTATCTAGAACTTAAAAAAAATGTATATAAAATTTTATGTTTTAATTTCTATCCGAGAGAAGATATATTTGTGTGTTAATTTATAGAGGAGTGCTATACATACAAGTCATTTGGTTTACAAGTCATTATACAAGTTGGGAGAAACTTAACAAAAAATACGTTGACCCATATACGATTTCCATGGCGTGCTCCTCCTTCTCCTCCTCCTCCTCTTCCTTCTTCTTCTCTTCCGTCTTCTTCTCCTCCTCTTCCTTCTTCTTCTCCTACTCTTCTTCTTCTTCTTCTTCCATGATAACGAGTTTCTTGCCAAATTTGATCTCCTTCGTGCGTTCTCTCTTTGCCTTTTCATTCATTGTTTTATTTGCGTTTATCACTGGTATTCTTGCTTCGTTTTTTTTCGATTTTCATGGTTTCTGAAATCAAGCTTTGAAATCGTTTTGAAGATAATGGAACTTCAGAAATATACCCAAACGATTACAGAATACACCTAAACAATTACAGAAATACACCCAAACGGTTACAGGAATTCACCCAAATGATTATAAAAATACACCCAAACGATTATAAAAATACACCCAACGGATTTAAGAAATACACCCAAAATTCGTTGAAATACACCTTATGCATAATTCAGAACTCTTTCTCTTTCTCCTGCTCATCTTCTACTGTTTCTTCTTCTTCAAAAACGATTTCAGAGTTTGATGTCAAGAAATAATGAAAATCGAGAATAACGAAGAAAGAAAACAAAGAAAAAAGCACGTAAATGAAGAAGGAGAAAGAGAAGGCAATAAACGAAAGAAAAGAAGAAGAAGAAGAAGAAGAAGAAGAGAGGAAGACGAAGAAGAACATGCAGCAAGAAGAAGAAGAAGAAGAAGAAGAAGGAGGTGCAGACGATGAGGAGGAAGAAGATGAAAAACGTGCAGTCAAGAAGAACGAGAAAAAACACGACGATGAAGATGAAACACTTCAAAAACGAAGAAGAAAAAAAAGATGCACGGAAAAGGAAGAAGAAGGAAAAGAAAAAGAGAAAGCATGGAAAAAGAAAAAGAAAAAAAAATAAATAACTTATATGACTTGTATGTGAAAAGGTTTGTATGCGAAAAATTTCTCTAATTTATATTAGCTATCCAACTAAAAAGGAAAAATTTATTCAATAAAAATAAATTGAGTGAAGAGCGAAGATTATAATTAAATTTTTGAGGTGAGTATATATTTCATATGATGTCCTTTTTTATTGTAAAAAAAAATCTTACTTCTTAATTCAAAATATTTTTCACCATAATATTATCCTATTAAAAATAATTTTGGCATTTGAATCTTAACTCTTTTTTATTAAAGATATTTAACATGCATTTATAAACAGCTATCGATATAATACAAAATAAATTTAATTAAATAATTATTTAAAATATTTTACAATATTATTACATTAAAATTAAAACTCTTCCAACATTACCAATAGTTTAAACTTTAAATATATCAACATATTCATTTAAAAAGAGAAAAAAATTAAAATCTTATAATTAAAGCATTATACTGCAAGCTAAGTCCGTGACCTTATTATTATTTGAAAAATCAACATTACCAATAGTTACAACCCTTATTTGTACCCATAATAATAATAATAAAAGTTATGTTACGTGTACATTAAAATCAGCCACCAAAATTAGTCATCGGTATAAAATACATGCTAGAATATAAATTTACATTAAAAATAAATTAAATTACACAAATATTTATACACAAATACATTAGTAACTAATTTTAGTGTACAAATAGCATTTTTGTAATAATAATATTATTATTATTAATATACTTTCATCAATTAAATATATGTATTTTTGTTTTGGACCTGATCTCCGGGTATACAAATATACATTGAAGATAAATTAAACCACACAAGTATTTATACACAAATACATTGGTGACTAATTTTAGTGTACAAATAGCATTTTTATAATAATAATAATAATAATAATAATAACAATAATAATATTAATATACTTTCATCAATTATATATATATATATATATATATATATATATATATATATATATATATATATATATATACATTGTTTTGAACCCGATTTCCGGGTCCTTCTTCAAAACGGTTACCGAATCCAAAAATTTTAAGATTGGGCCATCTTCACAGCCTAAAGACGGATCAATAACTTCCAATATCTTGACCCAACATTCAAATTTAAATCCATCCCTTATCTTAGCTAAACAAAAATAAGATAAGATAACTACCACAAGTACATAAAGGGAAGCCAAGGGCCCTCGAGTACTCACTTATTCCTCACACACAACTCTTAGATTCATTCTGACTTGAGCGTCGGAGTGTCCTTGCAGGTACCACTGCTGTCGCTTCAAAGCTCGGATCGCGCCATCACCAAGACCGGATGCAAATCTTGGAGGACCGGATTACCCCCCTCCCCCCGGCACCGCCGCTTCAGAGCTCGTATCGCACCATAATCAAGACCCGCAAATTTTGGATCTCTTACTCAACTCGTACGGATAACCTCCTGTACATTGGTGCCGTCTATGAGGACTTGCAGAATTTGGTGGCATAGCGGATGAACGCGGGGAGCAATTTTCAAACCATAATGACCACCCAAACTCACTAGAGGATAGCCAGCGTCGCCCACGCAAATCAAATTGCAATCATAAAAAACAACCACTGCAAGAAGGAGACCACAACTCTAACAAAAGTAATACGCAACTAGAGCACACGAGTGAAGCAATCTCCCGGATCGTATCGTGAAAAGAGCAAAGGAACGAGAGATCGCCAAACTGACATCACGTTAGGCGTCAGAACAGTAGTAGATCGCGAGAATCTGAGCGCCAAAGAGATTCCAAACAAAGAAGGAATGAACTAGTGATAATGGGAGCCACCCTATTCACTGAAAAAGTCCTAAAGGTCAAACTGCCAAAGGATTTTGACAAACCAACTGACGTAAAATACAACGACACTATGGACCCTTAGGAACATTTAACGGCCTTCGAAGCCCAGATGAACCTAGAGGGAGCAGCCGACGCAGTCCGATCTAGACTCTTCTCGGTAACATTGGCTGGACCGGCCATTAAGTGGTTCAACACCATCTCAAACAGCTCAATATCCTGCTTTGACGATGTCTCCAAAAAATTCGTGACACAATTCACCACACGAATTACGAAGGCAAAACACCTGACAGCCTGCTCGGAGTCACACAAAGACAAGATGAACCCACAAGAAAATACCTTGACATGTTCAACAACGAGTGCTTGACAATCGATGGGCTCACAGAGTCCGCGGCCAGCCTCTACCTAATCAACGGACTAATGAATAAGGACTCCAGGAAGCACCTCACAAACAAACCGATCTGGACGATGTGCGAAATTCAGATCGTGGCAATGGAGTACATAAATGATGAAAAGGTAAGTCAGGTCGTAGGATCCAATAAATAGTACCACGGCAACACTGCCGCACGAAACAATACACCAACTATTGAAGCGCTAAAGTAATGACATCAACCCTCCTCTCAGGGAGGAAAAGATAACCCCCAATTGAAAAGGACCTAACCAAGTTGGTAAACTTTCTTTTCTTTTTTATTTTATGTTAGTTTTACTTTGTTTTAAAGGCACTCTTTCATACCCAAAAATAACAGGAGGTTTTAACCAAGCGCCAACTTATTCAAGTTTCAATAAAGCAAGTTATCAATTCAAAAAATATCATTTTCTCTTTTATATTCATACCAACATAACAAACAGTACGAATAAAAGGACTTGTTATATGCAAAACGGATATCCAAATAACAAAACATATATCCAAATAAGTAAATGACTACCCGAGGATCGATTATTCCGAGGCCAACAAAACGGATATCCAAATAACAAAACAGATATCTAAATAACAAAAAAGACGATCGGGAATCGATCAATCCGAGGCCAACAACACGGATATCTAAATATCAAAACGGATATCCAAATAAGTAAACGATGACCCGGGGATCAATCACCCCGAGGCCAATAAAACGGATATCCAAATAACAAAATAGATATCTAAATAAGTAAACTGCTACTCGAAAAATTGATCACACCGAGACTAACAAAACGAATATCCACATAACAAAACGAATGTCCAAATAATAAAAAATAGCGATCCAAGGATCGATCACCTCGAGGCCAACAAAACGGATATCCAAATAAGTAAACGGCTATTCGAGGATCAATCACCCCCGAGACCAACAAGACGGATATCCAAATTACAAAATGGATATCCAAATAAATAAACGGCTATCGAGGATCCATCACCCCGAGACCAACAAAACGGATATCCAAATAACAAAAAATGGTGACCCATGCATCGATCACCCGTGAAGCCACCAAAGCGAATATGCAAATAAGTTAAACAGCTAACTCCAGAAATCGATCACCTCTGAGGCCAACAAAATGGATATCCAAATAAGCAAAGTATTGAAATTGGCCCACTAAAAGGCCTAAAATAAGTTCACAATAACGACCCAAAAAGACCACACAAAATAAGCATGAGCTGACGGTCTTCTAATTCGCAAAAAAACGAACTCACCAACATCTCGCCCTTTCCAGGCTCCTCACGGCATCCCAATAATAGAAAACCAAACTTGTCAACAAAAGCGGCGTTAAGGCCTAAGCTAATGACTTTCCAACTTGCGAAAAGCGAAACTCACCACCATCCCGCCAATTGGCGCAAGATGACGCCACGTCCTTTCCAAGCCCCTCACAGTCTCCCAAACTACGGAGAACCGAGCTCCCTAACAACTCAACATTGAGACCAAGCAAGCTGCTCTCATGCTCTAGGAGCAACTGTTCCGGACCCGATCTCCAGGTCCTTCCTCGGAACGGTCACCGAACCCGACAATTCTAAAGATTAGACAATCCTCACGGCCCAAAGACGGATCAATAACTTCTAATATCCTGACCCAACATTCAAATTCAAATCCATCCCTTATCTTAACTAAACAAAGGTAAGATAAGATAAGGGTTAATGGTCAAATTTGTCCCTGAAAGATTACTCATTCTTCAAAGTAGTCATCAAAAATTTTTTTTAGTCATATTAGTCCTTGAAAGATAAAACGTAAGTCAAATTGGTCATTCCGTTAGTTAGATAATGACATATCACGTTAAGTGCCACATGGCATGGTGACGTGATAGGTTAGTGCCACATGTCACAAGATGATTGGTTGACGTGTCACTTGATATGTAAAAAATTAATTTATAATCAAAATAGTCCCTAAAAATCTGGACATAAGTCATTTTCATCCTTAAAATTTTAAAAATTAATCAAATTAGTCCTTATATAATTTTTTTTATTTTTAATATTAAATTTAAAATATTTTTTGATAGTACTAATTTTAATATTATTTTTTAGACTTAATAAACAAAATTTTATTTATATAAAATAATAAAAATAATTAAATTATTATAAAATTATTTTGTCATTTGTATTTTAAATTTTATATTTTTAAATTTTAATTTTTTATTTAAACAAATTTATCAAATTATTGTTGATTATATATTTAAAAATTTAATATTTTAAATCTCACTAAATAATATAGTAGTTATTTTAAATTTTAAATCTTTTAAATTTTTTAAAATGATCATTTTTATTATTGTTTAATTTATATGTTAGAATTCAATCATTGAAAAACCGAGTTGTAGAATTACTTGTTGAATCTTAATATTTTAATTTTATTTTTTTAAAATAACTACTATTTTTATTTAATAAGATCTAAAAGATTAAAACATTTAAAACAACTACTATATTTATTTAGTGAAAATTAAAATATTAAAACTAGTTATATACTAGTTATATATTAAAAGTTTTAATATTTTGGATTTTACCAAATAAATATAGTAATTATTTTAAATATTTTAATCTTTTTTATTTCATTAAATTAAATATAGTAGTTATTTTAAAAAAATTATATTAAAATATTACGATTTAACAAGTGATCCCACAAATCGATTTTTCAATTATTGAGTTCTACCATATAAATTAAACAATAATAAAAATTATAATTTTAAAAATTGAAAAAATTTAAATTTTAAAATAACTATTATATTATTTAGTGAAATTTAAAATATTAATTTTTTAAAAATATATAATCAACAATAATTTGATAAACTCGTTTAAATAAAAAAATTCACTATAAAAAAATTATAATTTGAAAATTTAAAATTTTAAAATATAAATAATAAAATAACTTTATAATAATTTAATTAGTTTTATTATTTTATGTTAAGAGATTTTTTTTACTAAGGTTTAAAAAATAATATTAAAATTAGTACTATCAAAAAATATTTTAAATTTAATATTATAAAAAAAATTATATAAAGACTAATTTTATTAATTTTTAAAATTTTAGGGATGAAAATAACTTAGATCTGAACTTTTAGGGACTATTTTAATTATAAATAACTTTTTAGATGTCAAGTGACACGTGGCGTGCTAGGTGTCACTGACCTAACACGTCAACCAATCTTCTTGTGATATATGGTATTAACCTACCACGTCATCATGCCACGTGACACTTAACGTGACACATCATCATCTAACTCATGCAAAGACCAATTTGACTTACGTTTTATCTTTCAATGACTAATATGATTAAAAAAATATTTTGAAAACTAATTTGAAGAATGGTGATTTTTCAAGAAAGAATTTGACTATTAATCCGATAAGATAATTATCACAAGCTTTATAAAGGTGAGCGAGAGGCCCCTTAGATACTCACTTATTTCACATACATACCTTATACCTCTTAAATCTATTCTGATTTGAGCGTTGGAGTATTTTTGCAGGTACTACTTTTCGTCGTTCGAAGAAGACAATCCGACAACCATTTCAATTTGCAAATCTCCCATCTATCTTATTGTACAGAGACTTTTAGTATATTTTTAGACTTTTTTAAATAATAAATGTATAAATTATTTATTTTTATTAACATCACAAGTTACTATTAAATATTAATAAAATTATTTTATGCTGTTCGTGTCTACAAATAAATGCTAATAATAATAGTAATAATCAACATCAAAACAACTGCTCTGTTACGTGGAACTTGAACAACCAGTAATATGCATGGTCTACATTGCTCAATTCATATTCATGATTCGTGTTTTGCTTCAATAATTCTTAAGTATGCTATACTTGTCTTTACTCGAAATTATTTTTACGGTTTAATTTAAGAGTTTGATTTTGATACGATGATTTTAATATAAAATATTTTATATAATCGTATAATTATATTATATTATTAAATATATATATATAAAATTATTTTTGTACTAACAATACATAAAAATTAAATTCTTAATTTAATTTGTTTTTTAGCAAAAACTTAGAAGACTAAAGATATACAGAAATTATTAAACAAAAATGTTAATAAATATTAGAATCATATTTAGCGGGTATTTCTGTGGACTCAACTGATGCATTAAAAGGGTTTAATATTGTTTTGCACAAATTACATAATTCAACTAATACGTGGAATATATTGATAACTTAAAATTAAATACTTATAAATTTAAGTGGAATATATGGAACAATATCAGTCATTATTATTGATAACTACCATCTTGAATAATCACTTAAATAAAAATGACGTGATTAAATAATATTATAATTTTTATTTATGCAATCAACACATCATAATTTAAGCCCTATTTTTATTACCTAAATGAAACATTTAATTTTATCATAAGATTTTATAATAAACAAAATTATTAAGTTAACCATTTTTATTGGCATCATAATATAATTAAACTAAATTAGATTTTATTATTATTATTATTATTATTATTATTATTATTATTATTATTATTATTATTAGGGTTAACTACTAATTTAGTGTCAAAAAAATTTAGCCGCTGACCAAAAAAATCCTTATTATTATCAATAAAACAGATTTGAATGATTTAAAAATATAACAAAAATAATCAATAAATATTATATTTTTTGTAAATAACAAAAATATTTTTATATTTAGTAAACGATTTTATCTATTTGATCTAAATTTTTTGGGTAACATTTTAATAAATATTTAGAACGTGCACACAAAAAATGGAGCAAAATTTGATCTCTAATTTTTTTTTTATTTTTCAAAAAAATATAGTCATTCACAATATTTTTTTTTAAAAAAATAACTTGAAAAAAATTTACCAAAATTTAAGGATAAAAAATCTTATTTTTTAATAATCATTGCAAAATTTTACATCAAAATTTAATTTCTAAAATTATTTTTTAGAATATATATTTAATATTTGATATTTAATTTTTTTTTGTCATGTTTGTTTAATCTTCGAAAATAAATTAGCATATTTTAAAATTTTTTTGGTCAATGATATGAATTTTTGGATATCATTTCTCTTATTATTATTATTATTGTTATGATTGTTGTTATTGTTACTATTATGATACTAGAATGGAATATTGATTTTCTATATATATGGCATTCAATATATATATATATATACATCCATATATAGTAATTTCCAGCTGGCATGATTATTAGATATTGAAATTGAAGAAGTATGAATGCAAGGGTCCCAATTTCCCTATCAAATTAAAATATGTCCAAACTGAACTACTTATAATTAAAAACGTGATGCATGCCTCCAAGCTTTTGTTGGCCTAATCATCCTAATTTGTTAACTTAATGATTGTTATTACTTATTAGTCCTTGTCTGACTAAGTCAATGCAACACTTTTGTCAAATCTTTGTATAAAATTAAGGTAAAGATATTTATCTATTATCAATAATTTTGGTCATTTAAATGAAAGTGTCAATATATATTTTTGTTTATATATGACTCAAAATTATGTTTTTTTTAGACTAGAAAAGCATTAATCATTGCACTGTTTTAATTAAAATTAAACATTTGCAGTCAAATCGCTTTTATATAACATTTTGAATTTTGGAGCAATAATATGCATTTAGTAATTAATATAAGTAATACACTACTCTAAGTCACGCAATGTATTATTGCATTGGTTTGCAAGATATTAAGGCTCAATGGATGTTGACATATATATTATTGTTTTTTAAAAAAGTAAAATAAAACTATATATATAGAGTACAGTTGCATGCTAGGGTTAGGATAACTGAAAAAATTATTTGTTTGAACATATAGATATAATTTTTTTCATTATATTTTATATATACATATATAATAAGTACTTATTTAGGTCTCATTATTAAGTTATTAATTTTTTTTTAATAAAATATATCTTTTTTATATTTTACTGTGTTTGATAAGATTTTAATATTAAAAATAAAAATATTAGAAAAATAAAAAAATATATTTTTTTAGAAGTTGTAATTATATTTTTTTATTTTTTTGCATAAAAAAGATTATTTTAACATAATAAATAAGAAAAAATATTTTTATATTATTATACCTAACATAATTATTAAATAAAAAGATATTTTTAGATTCTAAATATAAAATTACTTTTTTTTAAATAACTTAAAAAAAAATCATTTCGTAAAAGTTTACTCAAATAGACCCTAAGCAACACTCAAAATCATATTACTAATAGAAAGTGGTCTGATATATTATTTTTAGTATTTTTAATTAGTTTTTAAATTTTTATTTTATGAGAAAAAAAAGGGTGAAAAAAAAGAGTGAATTTTTCTTTTCTTGTTGGTTAATTAATTGCAGGAGGACTTTTCCAAAATGGTCAATAATGAAAAAAAAGAGTGAATTCAATGGTGACAGCAGCAACATAATTATATAATTAGCAAATACTACTAAGTCAACAGATTTTAAATACTACTACGTACAAACTTCTTAATAATACTAATTGATTTTCCATTTTGATTATAAAGGTAATATGGGTTTCAAATCTATATATAGGTTTGGTATCATAAACTAAGGTTTAATTAATATATAGTAATTTACGTAAGTGACCAATTTGTTGGGTGGTTTTGATTTGCTTTGCTTACGGGAAGTGTTTTGCTTTTGCGCAAAGTGAACGAAATCTAAGTTGTTGAATTATTCTTTGATTTCGTTGTCTCGACAAAGACCTTTGTAATATATATATATATATATAAATAAATATATCCATAATCTATGGGTATATAACCATTTATCCCCATAGATTATAGATACATTTATTTATCTTATTCTTTAGAAATTAATTAGTTTAAAATAATAAAATATAAAAAGATTTTTTTATATAAAAAAATTATACATAAATATGTTATTTTATTATATTCAATCCAGTCTTTATTAAATTTCGGGTAATTTACGCAAATAAAATGATTGAAGAAAACGTTTACGCAAATACAACATTGGCAATTTTCAGACGCAAATGCAATAAACGCAACTATATATAATCCGCTACACCCTGTAGCGGAAATCAATTGCACGTAATCCGCTACAGGGTACCGCGGATTACGTTGAGGACTGCTTTAGGGTGTAGCGGTTTATGCTCAAATGGTGCTACACTCATAATCCGCTACACCCTGTAGCAGATTATGAACAATGTGGATTGATGGGAAGATGCCTATATATACCCAACAAGTTGTGTAGAGTGTCATTCTCATTCATTCATCACTTGAGGAATGGAGAGTGAAGAGAGCTTTTTGGTGTTAGTGCATCATTCTGGAAAAATAAAAAAGAGTAAGAGGCACGGTGTGAAGTTTACAGATAGAGAACCGCTGAGTATTTTTGTCAGGTCGTCTGATACACTGTTGGATCTGAAGAGCAGTATACTGCAGAAGTTGGTCGTGGGTGGCACAAAGTGGGTGAAGAAGCTGTTCTACAAGATCCCTATTGCGGTTGTGTCAACCGGCGTGCAATATGAAACGTTCGTGTTACGAACAGATGAAGATATGCGGGTGTTGTTTCATTGTCGTCGGAGTTTTCCGGAAGTGAGGATACATGAGTTGTTTGCGAAGCTGGAACATGGGATCGATAGTTCTGGTGCATCCGCTCCAAACCCCCAGTCCACCACGATGGGTGATGCCTCCACCTCGATGCCCGTCGTTACACCTGAGTGTTTGTTGGAGTATCGGCCAGCCGGTCTAGTTGGGGCATTCACCTCAACTCATCCATCTGCAGATGTAGAACATGAGGGGGAACCGGATCGGGTAGAAAATGCTATGCAAGAGGATGACTCTGATGAAGAGCCTGTTGACATTGGAGGGGACAGCGATGATGAAATTCCGACAAACCCAGGAACATGTCAACCACCGTCAAGTGCCGGCACACATGAGCAACCTGCACATTATTCTACCCTAGATCTGGGAGCCATCAGCCAACCGACAGATCCAGCACCAACCTTTGGGGTCGAGGCTTGCACGAGAAAAATTATGTAGCTGAATTTCAAGTTGGCCAATCTTTCCATAGTAAGGAGGAAGCTGTGCTTACTATAAAGGATTACAGCATTCGGCGCGGTGTTGAGTATAGAGTGATGGAGTCAGATCATCTTAAGTACCATGGGAGATGTAAGAAGTTTGGGAAGGGTTGCACATGGATGATTCGCATCAGCCTTCGAGCACGGAAGGGAACCTGGGAGGTTCGGCGGTACAACGGACCACACACATGCTTGGCTACATCGATATCTAGCGACCACCGACAACTAGATTATCACGTGATCTGTGCCAAGACATTTTCTCTGGTTTGCGCCAATGCGGCGGTATCGATAAAGGTGTTGCAAGAGCCAAGAAGCTACCGAAGGAACGTACGGGTTCAAGCCAAGTTACAAGAAGACGTGGTTGGCAAAACAGAAGGCGATAGCACAGATATACGGGGACTGGGAAGAGTCCTACGCCGAGCTACCTCGTTGGATCCTTGGTGTGCAGTCCACCATGGAGGGGACGGTTACGTTGTTGAAGACATCTCCGGTTCGCGTCAGTGATGACGTGGATGACTCAACCGTGTACTTTCATCATCTTTTCTGGACGTTTCCTCCTTGTGTTGAAGCTTTCCGGCATTGCAAGCCCTTCGTAAGCATAGATGATACTCATCTGTATGGCAAGTATGGAGGGACTTTGCTCCTGGCCATCGCTCAAGATGGGAACTCCAACATCTTGCCTATTGCTTTCAGTCTCGTGGAGGGGAAAAATGCCGAGTCTTGGTCTTTCTTCCTGACCAACCTGAGGCAACATGTGACTCCGCAACAGGGGATACTGGTCATTTCAGATAGGCACAATGGCATCAAGGCTGCACTGGAGAACCCGAACAATGGGTGGTTACCCCCCGCATGCGTACCGAGCATTTTGTATTCGGCATGTTGCAACTAACTTCGCACTCAGTTTCAAGGGCATAGATGCAAAGCGTTTGCTTGTGAACGCTGCTTATGCGAAGACTGAGGCAGAGTTTGACTATTGGTTTGATATAATGCGGACTGAGAATCCAGCAATGTGTGATTGGGCGAACAGAATAGAATACGATAAGTGGACTTAGCACCAGGATGGTGGCAGACGGTTCGGTCACATGACGACCAATATATCTGAGTGTGTTAATTCTGTTCTGAAGGGTACACGGAATCTTCCGGTTACCGCCCTAGTCAAGTCCACATATGGTCGGCTAGCGGAGTTGTTCGTGATTCGTGGTCAGACGGCAGAGGCTCAATTGGCCAGTGGTGCCAAGTTCTGCCAGTCTTTTATGAAGGCGATGGAGCGCAACTTGAAAGACTCCAGATGTTTCACTGTCACCCTGTTCGATAGACAGCAGTCTGAGTACACCGTTGCCGAGACGACGCCCACCGGGAGATTTTCACTTGGGACGTACCGAGTTTCCCTCCAGCACCGTACATGCGACTGTGGATACTTTCAAGCTCTCCATTACCCATGTTGCCATGCGATTGCATGTTGTGCCCAGTCACGGCTTGACTGGTCTATCTATGTCGACGAGGTCTACACCATGCAGAAGGTGTTCAGGGTGTACCAGATGGGTTTCATGCCGCCAATACCGGAGGGACTTTGGCCACCTTATGACGGTCCGACCGTTATTCCGGACCCCAGCTTGAGGCGTTGCCGTGATGGCCGACCGAGGTCTACCAGAATCCGGAACAACATGGATGAGGCCGACCCTAACCGACCGAAGCGATGCGGGCTCTGCAGACAGCCTGGACACACACGTAGGTCTTGCCCCCCAGAGAGGCTCCACCGTTGCCGGTAGTTCGTAGGACTTATAGTTTGTGTGCTTCTAGTTTTTTGAATTTTATATTCTCCTGTAGCAATTTACGTTTTCGGGTGTTAGTGTTAGTTCCTTTCGTGTATTAGTGTTGGTTCCTTTCGTGTGTTTGTGTTAGTCTTGGATCCGACCTATTTGTATGACTTATGATTTATGCCTAATGTAGAAATTTAATCCGTGTTACTGTTAATGCCTCGTGCCTATTATATTTCTATGGCTTATTATTTATGAACACTGTATTTGTATAATTTTGTATATTTTGCATCACGAGTTGTTACTGTAAGACTGGTATATATAGGCATCTTCCCATCAATCCACATTGTTCATAATCCGCTACAAAGTGTAGCGGATTATGAGTGTTGCACCATTTGAGCATAAACCGCTACAGGGTGTAGCGGTTTATGACTAAAGCAGTCCTCAATGTAATCCGCGGTACCCTGTAGCGGATTACGTGCAATCGATTTCCGCTACAGGGTGTAGCGGATTATATATAGTTACGTTTATTGCATTTGCGTCTGAAAATTGCCAATGTTATATTTGCGTAAACGTTTTCTTCAATCATTTTATTTGCGTAAATTGCCCTTAAATTTCAGTTGAACTTGTAAAATTTTAAATTTTTAACTTTATTAATTAATTACTGATTTGATTTTTAAAATTTTAGATATAACAAAAAAATTAACATATTTTAAAATTTTTTATAATCTTATAAGAAAAGTCAACTTAATTAGTAAGTTATCCATTTAAATAATTTGAATTATTAATATAAAATATAATAAATAAATAATTAAAATTTATTTAATTACCAAGAAGCATCTCTCTTGATAGAGAACCTTTAAAATTGTGGCTATAAAAGTTTATGTTAAGAGAATCCGTTCTTATAATATTTTAAATGATTAAATTAAAGTCAAAGTATGATTTTGGATTTTAAATAATTTTTTTTTATTTTTAATATTTTTTTATAAAATTATTTTTAAAATTTAACTTAATTTTAAAATTATTATTTTTACTTAAAATTTAAAATTTATGATCAAATTATTTTAACTAAAAAAATTATAAAATAAAAAAAAATAAAAAAAGAGAAAGAAGAGAAAGGGAATCACAGAAAAAGTAAGAAGAGGGAAGGGAAGGAGAAGAAGGGGGAAAGAAAGGTGGCGACGATGCCGGTGAGCGAGAGCGGACGTCGAGCTAGCAGATCGGCAAGAAAGGATATTTGCCGCGTCTCCGTTCTGTGGACCTCTTCGCTAGCTCACATGTTGCTGGCTGCTGCTTCGCGTTCTCATCACCACTGCTTTTTGTTGCTGGTCCTCCTTAGGATTCTAACTTTGCTTTTGATTTATTGATTTTATTAATTACATGGTTGATTCTTCTATTTTTATTTATTTTATTAATTATATTGTTGATTTTGTTAATCATATTATTTCTGATTTTGATTTCATTGTTATTCTTGACTCTAATTCTGTTATTTTTTTCGAGGAATGCTAAGAACCAGTAATTTTTGTGATTTATAGTCATTAATGATGGTTTTAATGGTGTGAGATTGATGTGAGATTTCATCCAATAACTCACTTTTTTTTGCTAATTATATGCTGACCAGAATTTAACAAAATTACAGCCCTCTAGACTTTTCCATTTTTTCTCACCACCAACACAACCAACTTCAGATCCATGGTTCAGAAATTCACCGGCATCCCTTCTCCGCCCTTCTCCTCCGCTCATCCCTCACATGGACTTCCGCCCTCTAACATGCACAAAGCCCAAGCCCAAACCCAAACCCGCTATTATTCCATCATCACAATCATGGCTTCTACTACCACCGCCTCCAACAACCCCCTTCCTGATCTTGCTTTACCCTATCATCACCACATGAATCTAACCATGCAAAACAACAACCCTACCACCACTACTACCACTCCTTCAACGATGTTCCTGCAGGGTTTGCTAGCAACTCTATCCATGGCGCCATCGCTTCATCAGTAATGTGCAACTGATGGTACCACAGGATCAAGAACATGTAGCTTCTCATGAGGGTATCCCAACCCATGATGGTAAAATAAAAAGATATTTTAAATACTGAGTTGATTTCACGTCCCTGTTTTGGGTGATGGTGGTGTGTGTTGTTTTGGCCGATAGAGTGGAGGCTGATAAGGATAAGGGTAAAATTGGAAAAATAAATTTGAGTAATGGTTGATTATTAAAAAAATTAATGATAAAGATAAAAATTGAAATTTATTTTAAACATTAGAAATAAAATTAAATCAAATTAAATGTTAGGAATAATTTTAAAATTTTTTAAAAACATTAAAAACCAAAAAACATACTTTATTTTTTTTTATAAACTAACTCATAATAAATAGATAAATTTTATCAAATTTTTTTAAAAAATGTTAAGAATAAAAAATATATTTTATCTTTTATTTTTATAAACTAATTCATAGTAAGAAAAATGTTAGTAGTCCTTTAATTTTCAGTCTTTATTCAATTTTTAAAAAAAAATTTATTATTTAATTAATTTAAATATTTATTTTTATGTATTAGTTGTTTAAAACATAAAAAAAATTATTTATTTTTTATTTTTTTTAAAGACTGACTAAAGGATAATATTTAAAAGATATCTAATTGCACTGCTCATAATAAATAGATAAATTTTATCTAGGGCAAAAAACTAGAATAAGCCAAGGCAAGAAATGTGTAACCTAAATACGCCAAAGTGAAAATCGTTTCAGCAATAAGCCAAACGTGAATTTTATGTAATTCGAACCAGGGTGGTTCGAATTACAAATCTTAATAATTCGAACCAAGGTGGTTCGAATTAGGTGAAGAGGAGCTTTGTGTGTAATTCGAACCAATGTGGTTCGAACTACTAACCCAAGTAATTCGAACTCCTCTAGTTCGAACTATAGCCATTTGTGCAAACTATGTAATTCGAACCAGGCTGGTTCGAATTACCCTTTTCATGGTCCTTCATAAATCGAACCAAGCTGGTTCGAATTAGGGGTAATTCGGCTATATAAGGAGTTCGAATCACCCTCATTCGAACTATTATTCCTTCCCCCTACCCCACCAAATCTCAGAGAAAACGACCCAGATTCTCTCCGAGGAAGACCTGAACGGAATACTCTGCTGATGGGGGATGATCCGGCACGGTTATATCGCTTGGACGGAGTCGCTCATATAGCCGGGGTCATCAACGACGAGGTTAGTACGGAAATATTTTTTATTATAGTGGTATTTGTGACTTAGTAGTTTTGCATGTGGGTTAGATGGTGGTATATGTTAGTGGTTTATGTAGGTGGTTTATGTTAGTGGTTTAAGTTAGCGGTTTAAGTTAGTGGTTTATGTTAGTGGTTTAGGTTGGTGGTTTAGGGTAGTGGTTTATGTTAGTGGTTTAAGTTAGTGGTTTAAGTTAGTGGTTTTTGTTAGTGGTTTATTTTGGTGGTTTATGTTACCGGTTTTTGTGAGTGGTTTATGCAAGCGGTTTATCTGAGTGGTTTAGGGTAGGTGGTTTTCGTTAGTGGTTTTATGTTGGTGATTTGTTTGACTTGTTTGATTGTAGTTGTTTTACGCTAGATGTTTTATGTAAACCGGTTTAGTTAAGGTTTTTCTTGTTAGTGGATCTCGTTAAGCCGGTTTATGTTAACGGCTTAGTTGTGCGGTATATGGGTTTGTTTTCCAGTTGCTTATTTTTCATGTAATGTTATGCGGTTTTATTTAGCAGAATGGTTTGTTGATGATTTATCGCGTTGCTTACGGTTGTGGTTGGTTTTTAAGCTGGTTTTAACTATGCGGTTCATTACTACTCGCAGCCCCAGCGATGCATTAGGAGCATGCGGCGGCAGCAGGGCATGCGACTTGATGATAGATACGTTCCGTACTTGCAGATGGCAGGTCTATACCATCTTGCAAGGTTGAACGACCGATGGTTCCGGCTAGACGAGGCCCTTGTCAGTGCATTCGTGGAGCGATGGCGTCCCGAGACGCACACGTTTCATATGCCGTTCGGAGAGTGCACTATCACACTCCAGGACGTGGCATACCAGCTGGGTTTGCCAGTGGACGGCCGTTACGTGAGCGGGTGCCTGTCAGAGTTCCATATATACATCGACGGTGGCCGTCCAGCCTGGGTCTGGTTCCAGGAGTTGCTCGGAGTTATACCTCCTCTTAGTCAGGTTCAGAAGTACGCCGTGAACTGCAGCTGGTTTCAGGAGACTTTTGGCGAGTGCCCGGAGGATGCAGATGAGGAGACTGTGCGCCGATATGCCCGTGCGTACATCATGATGTTGTTGGGCACGCAGCTGTTCGCGGACAAGTCCGGGAACCGGATTCACATCAGATGGCTTCCGTACCTAGCGAGGCTGGAGGAGCTGGGTACCTACAGCTGGGGTTCTGCAGCACTGGCTTGGTTGTACCGTTGCATGTGCCGAGTGGCGAACAGACATGTCGTCAAGTTAGCCGGCCCGCTTCAGCTACTTCAGTCTTGGATATTTTGGCGCTTTCCTCGGTTTAGGCCTGCAGGATATGAGACGTTCAGCTGGCCGTTGGCCTCGAGGTACTAGAAACGGCCTTATCTATTTCAATTTTACACACATCACTGCATTTCATTAATAGTCTATTGCATACTCTAAACACATATTTCAGTTGATGTAACACATGTGTATGTTGCAGATGGTCAGGTTACAACCCTTCCGGGAGCGACAAGGGTCCTAGAGTGGCGATGTGGAGGCTCAGGATAGACCGGTTACAGGACAGGGAGGTGAGTATGCAAGTTAACAAGTGTCCTTTTATAAGCAAGCTTTTCTATTTGGTTCCAACAGTTGCCCTGACAAGAATGGCTTCCTTGTGTTGTGCAGTTCATATGGATGCCGTACAGTAGCCCCGACGTACTTCAGGTTTTGCATCCGGAGGTTTTGGAGCCTCGGCATATGGCGTTGTGGCGCTCTGTGACCGCGCTGATCTACTTTGCTGTCATAGAGTGGCATCAGATAGATCGTGTTCTTCCGCAGTTTGGAGGGGTTCAGCCCCCTCCGCTTCCCACCCTGAACATCGACTTTCTGATGTCCAAGGACGGTAGAGGTGGAGATCGGTGGTTCCCGTCTTATTTGGAGAAGTGGCATCTCTACTGGGACTCTCGTCAGGAGAGTGTGCTGAGGTTCGACGTTGTTGCCGACCCCGGACCGTCGCATGAGTTCCTTGATTGGTGGAGTCAGCATGGGAAGAGGTTCTTGTCTCCGGACACACAGCTGGGGGATCCTAGAGCAGTTCCGGTTCCAGTTGAGGCGTCACAGCGAGGTCCGGGGCGAGTTCCTGACATGGATCGTCCTGAGGACGTGCCGGACAGGCGTAGGGTTGAGAGGAGGATGGGTGTGGGGACACGGCGGAGCCATCGTGAGTTTAGGTGGCCTGATCATGGTATGGACGATGATCACGACGCCGGTCCAGTTAGAGGCGGACGACGACGCCAGGGAGGTAGGGCAAGGGGGCATGCTGACCGTGGGGACGACGACGATGATCAGCATGGGCCCGTTGGCGGGGGTGGTTCAGGGGCTGTTGCAGCTGCGGGTACTAGTACACACGATGGCGGTCATGGGGGTGAGTGGTATGGTACAGGGATGGGTGACGGGGCTGACACGGGTGACGCTGGGCTTGGATCGGGCCCTCTTGGACATTACTTCGTTGGGGTGCCAGCCGATGAGCAGCCTGAGCAGGGGGGTACACCTTGGGTTATCCCGGGATCACAGTGGTCAGACTTCATTGGGTCCGAGACGCTTGTTGGGGACTTCGGTAGTCCGCGCTTCCTAGAGGAGATCAGCGCCATCATGCAGGGGGACGTCACTCCCCGCAGTGGTGGTCAGAGCTCAGGCACACAGGCCCCGTTAGATGTTGATCTGAACGAGCCTCCATTGTCATCCGGTGGTCAGCAGTTCTGTCTCGGAGGTACCCCTCCATCCGTCTTCACCGCTGCATCACAGTCTGGCGCAGGGGTGGCTGCGGCACCCCTGCATGTTGCGCCACCTGCACAGCCTGCCCCGCAGGAGGACGGGGATGACATCGAGGATGAGGAGCCGTTTATCCGCCGAGGTCAGAGGGCACGGGTAGCCCGTCGCTGTGGTACTGGATCGCATCTGTTTAGATGATGCATGTTTCATGTATTTTTTTTTCTATGGTTCAATCGTGTATGATAACGATATGTACTTTCCTTGTTATTTTGTAGTCTATTTACCTATGTTATTTGTTATTTGTGTTGTGGGACATTGACTATTTATAATCATCGAATCATGAAACAGTTTAGTGTTTACCTTTGCATATTAAAATTTGCATCGAAGGAACTTGTAGCAGTATTCATAATGAAAGACAACATATTCATTACTACTCACAACAATCAAAGTACAATGTATAAAGATCACACAATTACATACGTGCTAAGACATTGCATCTAACAGGAAAACTAAAATGTAAATAATACTAACACTAACTACATGCCCACTAATGGCGTCCTGCCTGAGACGATCCTCCAACCTGTGGGCAACAACGTCGTGTGTGTCCGGGTTGGCGACATAGGCCGCACCTCTTTGGCCGATTCGGATCTGCCTCGTCCATATTCGTCCGTATCCTTGTGGATCTAGGACGACCCTCTCTCGCACGCCTCCTGTCAGGGTCCGGAATCACCGTGGGCCCGTCGTAAGGTGGCCAGAAGCCCTCCGGGATCGGAGGTGTGAATCCCATCCGATACACACTGAACACCGAGCTAATCTGATAGACGCTGTGAACGTAAGAGGTCCAGGTGAGCCGTGAGTAGGCACAGCATGCAAGTGCGTGCTGACACGGGAAATGAAGCGCCTGGAAGCACCCGCAGTCACATGTCCGCGATGCAAGCGATACTCTGTAGGTACCCAAGGAGAAAGAACCAGTCGGAGTGGTCTCTGCTACGGTGAACTCGGAGTTATCCCGGTCATACAACGTCACCGTGAAGCACCTGGCCGTCTTCAAGTTGGCCTCAATACACTTCACCAAATGCTGACTGAATTGTTGTCCGGTTCCCATCTGCGCCTCAGCCTCTCTCCCCTTGCGAACAAAGAGTTCCGCAAGCCTACAATATGTTGCCTTGACCAGGGATGCTACAGGGAGATTTCTGACCCCCTTGAGGATTGAATTCACACACTCGGAGATGTTCGTCGTCATGTGACCAAATCTCCGACCCTCATCACGATGCTGAGTCCACAAGGAGTAGTCAATCCGGTTCGCCCAGTCACACATCGCCGGGTCTTCAGACCGAAGAATATCAAACCAGTAATCAAATTCAACCTCGGTCTTCGCATACGCCGCGTTGACTAGTAGCCTCCTAGCATCTTTGCCCTTGAAGGTAAGGGCAAAATTAGCCGCTACGTGTCGTATGCAGAATGCACGGTACGCAGATGGCGGTAGCCAACCTCTGTCAGGGGCCTCAAGCGCAGCCTTGATGCTGTTATGCCTGTCCGATATAACCAGCAGACCGGGCTGCGGGGTCACGTGCTCTCGAAGGTGCGAGAGAAAGAATGTCCAGGACTCTGCATTCTCACCCTCCACCAGGGCGAATGCGACTGGTAGAATGTTGGAGTTCCCGTCCTGTGCAATCGCGATGAGCAACGTTCCCCCATACTTCCCATACAGATGTGTGCCGTCAATGCTGACTAGCGGCTTGCAATGACGGAATGCCTCGATGCACGGAGGGAAAGTCCAGAAAAGTCTGTGGAAATACGCTTGAGACTCGTCCACCTGTCCTCCAACTCGAACCGGGCTCGTTCTGAGGACCGCAACACTTCCAGGCATCGTCAGCTGGACACCCAACACCCACCTAGGGATGTCGTTGTATGACTCATCCCAGTCACCGTAGATGAGGGCAATAGCCTTCTGCTTTGCCATCCATACCCTCCTGTAAGTCGGCCTAAAACCAAAGTGCGCTGCCGTGGCGTTTAGGAGCACCTTTATGCTCACGGATGCGTCAGCCCTAACCATTGGCATAATGAACGCCGAAATCACATGATAATCCAAACTCCTGTGGTCGCTAGAGATGGATGTGGCCAGGCAAGTGTGAGGTCCGTTGTACCGTTTGACCTCCCAAAGACCCTTGCGCTTCCGGAGACTCAGTCGAATCAACCATGTGCACCCATTCCCAAACTCGGAACACTTGCCCACGTACCTCCGGTGATCGGACTCCAGCACCTTGTACTGTACCCCTCGCCGGATGCTATAACTCTTCACACTTAGCAGGGCCTCGTCTTTATCCTGGAATTGCTGACCAACCTGGAACTCTGTCAGACCAGCAGTCCCTTCCGCATCTCTAGCTCCGAATCCAACAGCGTGCCCTAAAACCCCCTCATGCCTCATGGCGTCCAAGTCCAATGAGGAAAAATGTGGTGGATATTGCTGTGTGCCAGAGCTAGAACCACCGCCCGCCAATGCAGGACCAGTCGCTCCAACCTCGTCGCCGCTGTCATCCTCAATCGTATCCGGCTCGACGTCGTCCTCATCTGCATCACCCAAGACTCCGTCTCCGACGCCAACCGGTGGAACGCCCTCTAAAGCGTTCGGCATAATATCAAAGGATCCTGCCTCGTCGCCTACGCCGTCATTCAGATCAACAGCAAAAGACGGGGAGGCGACAAGTTGGACCGCTGGCTCGTACACTGGGACGGAGGAAGAAGCCACGGCAGCCCTGGAACTGGAGCCAGCTGCCGTGGCTACATTGGTGGTATTCCGGTTGGAACCCCCTGAGCTGGATACCACATCAATCAGCTTTGCGAGCAACTCTGGTGTCCTCACCTCCGGAAACTGCCTCCGACAAAGAAACATGACTTGCAGGTCCTCATCACTGCCAATCGTGAGACAATCATACTTCACCGTATCGTGCAGGATCGTGACTGGAATGCGATAGAAAAACTTCTTAACCCGCTTCGCACCTTCCAGGCCAAGTTTCATCAGCACAGATCTAACAAGGTCATCATAGCTTGTCGTCGAATTCACGACAATACAGAGAGGATCCTTATCTGTGAACTTCACTTCGGAACGAGTTTTCCTCTTAATGGATCCTCTGTGGTGAACCAGAACAACAAAACTCTCCTCACTAGCCATCTTACTGGTCTAATGAGACCAACTCACGCTTAGAACGGTTATATAGAGGCCTATCTCCCACTAATTCGAACCGGCCCGGTTCGAATTATGGTTTGTGTAATTCGAACCAGCCCGGTTCGAATTACTCAGGCCGGATCTCTCTCTATAATTCGAACCTACCTGGTTCGAACTTTGTCCAGTCAAGGTTCAAACCAACCTGGTTCGATTTATGAAGAATATTTTGGTGGGAGTTCGAACCACGTTGGTTCGAATTACATTCAAAGCTACTCTCCTCCTAATTCGAACCACCCTGGTTCGAATTACTAAGGTTTGTAGTTCGAACCGACCTGGTTCGAATTACATAAAATTAGGTTCTGGCTTATTGCTGAAACGATTTTCAGTTTGGCGTATTTACGTTACACATTTCCAACGTTGGCTTATTTGGATTTTTTGCCCTTTTATCTAATTCTCTTAAATAAAAAATTAATTTGTTTTTATAATATGTCTAATAATTATTAAATGAATTATATTCTATCATTATAGTTAATATTAATTTTTATTTTAACATAAATTTTAAATGATAGAAAAAACATCTTGAAACAACCAATGCAATAGATGAAACCAATTCATAAACAATGATTCACAGTTTATGCTTTAAGAAACATTTCAAATGCACCGGAGAGTAGTGACGGATCCAAAAATTTTATAAAAAGGGGTCAGAAATAAAAAAAATTAAAAGTACTATATTAAAACTGAAAATTTTAATAAAAAAATAATTATATATTTTAATATTATTTTAAACTAAAATTAATTTTAAAAAAATTATTTATACCAAAGTTTTTTTCATAAAATTTTAATTTTTATCTTTATTATAAAAGATATAACATAAATAATATAAATTTGTTTCTCTAATACTTTTAATATATGTATTTAAAATAATTTAATGAATATAATATATAAGATATATTCATATTAATAAATAATTCACTTAATATATTTTGATTTTAATATTATAAAAGATAAAATTTAATCTAATTTATTTTTATGTATATATTTTTTTATTACATTCAATTAAAAAATTATTGTAAAAACTAAAATATTTTTATATAATAATAGATAGAAGAATTACAAAAGAAAATTGAATTTTTATTCTTATTATAAAAGATATAACATAAATAATATAAATTTATTTTTATAATACTTTTAATATATGTATTTAAAATAAATTAATGAATATAATATATAAGATATATTTATATTAATAAATAATTCACTTAATATATTTTGATTTTAATATTATACAAAATAAAATTTAATCTAATTTATTTTTATGTATATATTTTCTTATTACATTCAATTAAAAATTATTATAAAAATCAAAGTATTTTTATATAATAATAGATAGAAAAATTATTAAAAAAATAATTGAAAGAACAAAAAAAAATAAATTTTAAATGCATGACATGGGACTTGAATCCATGCTTTGAAGTATATAATATCTTTCTTTAACCACTGAACTAGAAAGTATATTTGTCAAAATCTTTAAACATTATATCTAATGTATTTTAAGTTTTGAAAATTTAGGGGGCCATGGCTCATACTGGTCCCCCTAGATCTGCGTCTGCCGGAGAGTATCGGTGCACCAATTGTTTTAACCGTTGATTCAATAATATATATTATATATATTTTTTATAATTCAGATCAACGGTTAAAACAACTGGTGTACCGATACTTCCGATGCAATTGAAATGTTTCCTATGCTTTATATTATTTTAAACGCAAAAATGTTTAGTAACAAAAGAAAATCAGCCAAAGACAGTCATAACTTGCCTTTAGCATTCATTAATTATTGCGACAATTAATGAATGCTAAATAAGACAAGTTCTGACTATTTTTTTTTGTCTCCCTAACATTACCCTTTTAAACGTATGTAAACTGCTCTATTGTATCTTATAACAATTTATGTTTAACTTTTAAAATTTTTACCGTTTATAGCAGTTTATATAAATTACGGACTGAAACGTAATAATTTTACAAATGTTACAAATGAGTAATTTTAAATACTATTTTGTTTAAATATGCAATTTACTCCAAAATTTATGCATAAAGAAACCAAATAAAAAGTTAAAAACAGTGAAGGTTAGAATAATATTTGTGAAATTCATGCTTATTAATCGATCATTATGCAAAAATATATTTAAATATTCAATGGAACATATATATCTATTGTGGGGCTGATGAAGCAGATATTATTCATGCTTGTGATTATAAGTAAAAGTAAAATGTTATCAGACATAATAATAATGCATGTGGTTAGCATAAAATTGGCCAGACATTAGAAAAAACAATCAAATGTGAAATGATTCACTAGTTTTGACAACTTTATTTTTGGCCATTCTTCTACAAGTTGAAAACAATAATCTTGATTCCACACCACACACTAATTTGACAGATATGAACAATTTTCTGTTTTATTTATTTGTTTGTTTAATTGGTTTGTTTGTTTGATTGATGGTTATAAATCAAATTATATATTAATGCATGTAGGTGTCCTTTTCCTTGCCATAAAAGTCATTTCACAACAATTATAGTTCAACGGCTTTTCATCTCACTAGTAAGCAATTCAAAGATCTTCAATCAAGCAGTTTTTTTTTTTTTTTTTTTTGGGTAGTAGTTAGCTCTTGTAGTCCTGTTACATTTAATTAATTGGTTAAATAAAACATTTATATTTAAAATATAGTAGATACTTAAACAAAAATTCTATATTTGTCTTTGTATGAAGATATTTTTTATTATTAGATGATAAACTATAAGATTTAGTTTTGATATATTATAAAAAATGCAATTTTTATTTAAAATATAATTAAATAAAGAAGTCACACTTTTAACACAATTATTCTTATAAAAAGATATTTTTATTACAAAGGACATATTAAAAGAAAATTACGTTAAGATATATATATATATATATACATATATATATATATATATGTATATATATATATATATATACAAATAGTAATATTCAATATTATAGTCTTCGATATTTTTGTCGTTTTTTAATTTTTATATTGGAGATGAAATAGTATTTTCCATCGATATTAGAATTGAATGTGTTATTCTTAAAGGTAGAAAATAGCTATAAACAAATAAGATGGTCAGATTTAGAAAACCACAAATTAAACCTTTAGATTGGATTTTTAAATTTTTTTTTTTACAAGACCTACCCTTAGATTTAGGTTTTCTAAAATTTTTTTTTCTCCAAAATCTATCCACCGATTGTTTCCTCTAAAATATAAAAAAAAACTTACCTTGCATAAATCGGATGTTCGGTCATTCCAGTCAAATATAAACTTCCAATTTGCAATTTAAAATAAGAAACTCTCTATATTAATTAAAATTAAAAAATACATCATCATTAATCTATATCTGAGCATAACACATATTCATTTTCTATTACTAAAAAAATAGCCTATCCTTGTTTCTATTCTTTTATGTAATCTCTTCTCCCATCATAAAAGATCATCAGAAGAAAATTACGTCCATGGATTTATTTTGTATTATTGTTATAGTTTTAAATTTAATTCACAGAATTTTATTGTAAAATTAATGATAATTTATTAGTTATTTATTCAATGAAAAAATAAAAATTCCTTCTCTCCTCTCCTCTTCTCTTTTCTTCTCTCATTCTCTTGTTATCCTAAAAAAAATTATATTTAATATTTTTTAAGTAATTATTAACTTAAAAAAATAATAATTCCTTAGTTGGACAAAAAAATCTTTCTGCTGTGTGTTATAATTAAATTTTCACACACATAAGTGAAAGGACAGTATGGAGCATATTAATTGTGTCCTTTTGTCTCCGAGTACAATGCCCAACCAGATGAATGTAGCTAATAGCCAAAGCATATATCTATCTTATAAAATAAAATAGGTTTAATTATTTTTTTAATTTTTATAATTTTATTAAATTTATAATTAAGTTTTTATATTTTTTAATTAAATTTATACACTATTTTTAATTTGTAACTAAGTCATTTATATAAAAAAATATTAAAATTAATAGAATATTATTTTCAAAAATATGCAGTCAAACATTTAATTATGTTTTTAATTATGAATATTTTCAATTTGTAGAGAAATATTTAGTTAGTTCTAATATTTTTTACATTAGAAAAAATTTAATTACAAAATTAAAAGTAGTGTAGAAACTCAATTGAAAGAAAAAAATATAAAGATCTAATTGTAAATTTAATAAAACTATATGAACCAACAGAATAATTAAATTAATAAAATATTATATATGACTAATAATATTTTTTATTATTTAAATAAAATAAATTAATTATTTACTCAATTAAATAGATTTTCGAAATTTTACCATTTTAAATATTTATGCACGATTTTACTTGGCACAAATAGTGAAATCACATATTGCAATAATTACGCAATATTACACCATTCACCCAAATAAAAAAGCGTTATATGAATCTTCCCGATCATGTCTCTATGTAAATCGAATAAGTCAGACTAGATTTATCTCTCTATATAAATCTAATCAGCCTGTTTCGATTTGTGCATGCATGCATAAAGTCCTAGTAAATCTAGTCACCTTTTTTCAATTTATACATGTATACAAGATGTCCTAGTAAATCTAATCACCTTATTTCGATTTATGCAAGTACGTGAGCCCATAGTAATTCGACACAAACCGATTCTATTTACACATTAATATTGTCCTTATATAATTCGAATGGTGCTGATTAGATTTACTGTGAGGCCAACCTATATAAATATGATATGAACGTGAATTCTGTATGAGAGTGAAACACAATGGTTAGTGAGAATAGTTTTCTAGTATTGGTGCACTATGGAGTGTCGATTAAGAAAAAAACACGTTCTGGAATTAAGTTTACTGATAAGGATCCCCTTAGTGTTTTTTTGAAACCTTCAACGAGTTTCACTGAGTTCTTAAACTCTATAATCTAAAAACTGGGGTTGTAAGGCGTGAAACGAGTTGAGAAGTTATTCTATAAAATTCCGATTTCAGTTTTGCAGGATGGCGTGAAGTACGATTCGTTTGTCATTAGGAGTGACGAAGATTTGGAAGTTCTCTATTGTCGTCGGCAGTTTTCCGAGGTCAAGATCCCTGAACTATTGGTCAAGTTTGTAGATATGGTCTCCAATTCAGGTGATTCCAACCAAAATTTTTTAGCTCCAGCAGCAGTAACTTGTTCTAATTCGAAATCTAGTGGTGCCTCTTTATATGTGCCTATAATTACATCTGAGCAATGTTAAATTAATTTATTTTATTTAAATAAAAAAACGACTAATAATAGTGAAAGACCTAGTTTTATATGATTCAATCAATTTTGCCTAGGATTATAATACACAACTAATTTCCAAGTTAACCATACACACAGCAATCATGATTCAATAAAGTAAAACAACCAATTTCAAAAGCTTCCACTCAAAACAAAATCTTATTTTAGTGTAGTAAATTGTGAACGTTTTAAATGACGGTCTGATGATAACCATGATTGCGCAATTTAATTTCTCCTCTTAGTTGTTTTTCTTTTTTCTATTTTATTATAGTTGAAAGTTGATGTTGAACTTAGACCTCTAAAGGAAGGGTTATAATAATAATAATAATAATAATAATAATAATTTATTATTATTATTATTAGACTTAATTATACTATATATATTTTTTATAGTTTTACTAAAGTTTTAACGATATTCTTTTTAATTATTTTCTGTTAAAAATATAATTTCTTTTTGGAATATTTATTTTTTCCTGTTTGATGTATGATCAATTATGAAATATTCTAAAAGCAAATATTTTAAGATTATTGATGGTTTTAGTGGCTAAGAGAAGGGGGGTTGAATCTTAGCCCCCTTTTTACGTTGCTAACACTTGCTGAACTCAGAGGAGACTTTTCTGTTTTTGCTCGTCACTGGACACGAGCAACTTTGTTTTGTCTCGTCCCTAGCCACGAGACTTTTCTTTTTGTCTCGTCACTTGGCACGAGATAATATTAGTTTTTGCTCCTGTGCAGTAGAAATAGAAATGTAGGAGAGAAGAGTTGAAGATTACACCCAGATATATCCTGGTTCAGCTGCTAAGTGCAGTGCAGCCTACATCTAGTCTCCATCACAAACATGATAGAATTTCACTATAATCAATCTGATTACAACTTGTAAAGTGCTAACCCAACTTACAAGGGGATTCCCACAGAATCATGAAAACACAACATAGATGAACAAAGGAACTCTAAGACATCTATGGCTTTTTCTTTTAATTTTGCACTCTCTGCCTTTTTCCGCTCTATGGCTTTTTCATTACAAACCTCACTGTTTGCCTTTTACCATGAGACTCAAGACATGACAAAATTAAACAGAAAATTACAAAACAGAATACATTGAAGGAGAAGAGAAAACTGTTAGCTCAGGTAGCTCTGAGAACACTGTGCCTTGCACTCTCAAATTTTCTCCTTGCTTCAAACAGTGGCTGTCCACCCTTAATATAGAAGAGGGGAGCCTCCACTTATTGAAGCCAAAACCGAACCAACTTCTTCCTCCTTCAACAAAACCGGTTCGGCCACAAAGAGAGAGAAGAGATAACCATGCATTAACCAACATGCAATTACCTCTAGTCCTTTCTTGATCATCACCCTTCATCAATCCGAGCTCTCCATCCTTGGCTTGCTCTCCAAGATGGATTTCTGGCCCTTGATGCTTCATGATGATAATGACTTCATCTGCTTTAATCTCTGCCTTCAACCATCACTTCGCCACTCTAGCTACTCCCTGTGGTGGTTGAGCAGAATCAAAGACAAGCCATGCTTCAAGAATCTCCCTTGCTGGCCGAGATCTTCTTCTTCCTTTTTGAGCATGCAAAGCTCAAGATAACCTTACCAAATCTGACCATATTTGGTAAGTATCTTAGCCACAGCTCATTTTTATTTTAGTATGTTTTCTTGCCATCATTAGCTTGATGGACTTGATGCATGCAACTCCTTCTTTTCGGTGATAGTAGCTTGGTGTAGCTTCCATGGTTCTCTGGTTAAGGACCGAAGAAAGAAGAAGAGAATGATGAGAGAGAGTAAAAGAAATCTGAAAGAAAAGCAAAGCAAAGTGGTTAATCAAATTGAATAAGAATAGCTTGCTTTTACTTCCCTAGTATAGAGTGGCGTGTAAGTCATAATAACCATCAATCAATTTCAGCTGAACTTTCTCTCTCATGTTCCCCATGCATTAATTAACAATGTAATAGATTTTGAAATCCATCACATGGTTGAAACTTGGTTCCGTTGGAAGCACTTGGCTTTCATTTTTCTTTGTTTTCGGACCAAGCTTGAAAACATTCATCACTTTGTAAGACTTGGGCTTGTAGTATTGAAATTAAAGCTGGCCCAAATGATTAACATTTGCTTTCCTGATGAAATTTGGAATATGCACAAAGCAAATGAAAATCATGTAACACACTTGGGCTTGGAACAATCAAGAATCACTTGGGCCCAAGTAACATCAACTTAGCCATATTCATCATATATTATCAAAACCAATGGCTGAGAGTAATTTGGGCTAGCACAATAAATTTGTTTTCGGCCCATTATTAAAACCTGCAGCAAAATTATAACATCAATATATTGAATAAAAATTCAGATCAATTAATTTTGCAATTAATTAATTTTGATAATGTTTAGTCATCACAAATATTAATTTAGAGTTTTCCAAACTCATCAATCTCCCCCTTGATGACAAACATTATTAAAATTGAAATGGAAAGAAATTTAGAGATTGAGTAAAGGATACTCCCTTTGAATTTGAATTTCTCCCCCTTTCTAAATGTCACATAGCTCCCCCTTGATGTATGCTTATTTTTCCAAGGGAAGCATAAACCTGTAACATTTGAATCAAGCTTCTAATGACAATGTTATTTAGCATATTTTATGATGCTAAATGCTTGATTTATGAGCAGTTTTAATTGATAATCAAATCTCTTTTGATATCACAAACTGATTTACTGCTCAAACATTTTCATACAACAAAAAGTATCCACATATTTTTCAAACATTTTCTTGTTTAGGATATTAGAGCAAAACAACATGATGAAAAATATTTGAAGAACAAAACAAGGCAGTTTTTATATTTTACACAATTTAAAGGAACTGCCAAAAATAAATTTTCAATCCAACAAGTTTATCAATGATGAATCAACAGCCAGGCATCAAAATAAATCAAACATCATTATAAACCAAATGCCAAATAAACTAATCATGATAAACCAAATGCAGTTTAAGCAGCAACCATAGTAAATGCAATATCAACATGCATTCTTTGAACAAAGGTGATCATGAATTTTCAATTTGAAAATTTTATCCTTTGTTCTCATCCCCTGTTCCAGCCCCTGTTTCGTTCCAGTTTCAATTTTGGAACACAAAATTTCCTCCCCCTTTTGTCATCATGGGGGAACCTGCACAAAACATGTTTAAGAAAACAGAATATACAAAAAACAGTTCAAAACATAATTAAACAGTACCAACAAAGTATTTCCTAGGTAGCTATTGTCAATTGCAACCTTAACAAAAAAACAAAAAAAAAACTAATTGAGCCAATAAGTGCCAATATCAAATAGTAACCAGAAACTTAATCATCAAACAGATTAAAGTCATATTCCTCCTCATCTTCATCACTGCCAGCTTCTCCTTCAAATTTCTCCAACATCAGACTGACCCTCTCTTGGCATTTCTTCCATGCCGACTCATGCTCATAAGCAAGTTTGCGAGCAGATTTGTGAAATTGAACCATGAGATCGGACATATTGATGAATTCTGTGAGAATTTCTCTGCGAGACCCGGTCATCCTTGAGGATTCGGGATGGCTTTCAAAATCATCATCAGAGGCCACGGATTTCTTTCCCTTTTTCGCAGTCCCGCCTGCCCTGATCTTGGAGACCTTATTCTCAACAGCCTCATTTGTTAAGTCTACCTTAAAGTACTCAAAAATGCATGTAAGAAACATTCCATAGGGTAAATTGGCCTTTTTTGTACTTTTCACGGATTCCCATATGTGACGAATCATAATATAGCTAAAAGAGATGGGAGTTGAAGTAACAAGAGTAAATATAATAAGACAGTCAGATACGGTTACCTTATTGTGAGATCCACTTTGAGGAGTGAGAATGTGTGTGATGATGCGGTGCAGCAGAGAGTTAGTTTGTCCCAGGGCTTTATGAGTTGGAATAGTTCCATCCAGACCAGACAAATTTTCACAGATTTGATGAATGACCTGCTTGTATGTAACTCCAACATGCGAGTCCCATTTATCACTCATGTAGACCTTTGGCCCTTCATCAATGTATCCAAGGGCAGCAGAGATGGTTTCAGAGTTCAGAGTGATCTGAACCCGTTTCACATAAGAATGAAGGCCACCATCAATAAACCTTAGATTTGCATAAAACTGCCTGACCAGCCCAGGGTATACCAGTTTATGAATATGGAGCAGAGGTGTCCATTTGAGACCTTCAAACATGGGTTGTAAGTCGATTCCTTTGGATGCTAGAGACTCGAGATTCACTAAGTAAGAGAGACACAAATGCCTTTTCTCAATGACTTCCTTGTGGAATTCAAACGCAGCACATGTAGAGAACCTGGCAGGATCGAAATGTGAGTGTGGCTTGTGAAACTTGTTTTTGAACTCCATTGACCCAAGGTTCGTGGGTTCTTTGGTCTCATGGAACTCGAAGTCCTTTGCCTTCTTGGAGCTCTTCCCTGATGCATGAGGAGTGGTTCTCTTCGGCGATGATGGAGGAGGTGAGGTCTGAGACTCCTCTACTTCTTCCTCAACGCTTGGCTCCCTCGCCTTCTCGCTCTTTCTTCTTCCAGAGGATTTTTGAGCAATGACCTTGCGCCTCATAGTCTCGGTTCGTTTGGAGGGTGGTGAAAGGGAAGAAGAAGAGGTGGAATGGATGTGAATGTGAGTATGTGTTTGAGGTGTAGAGGGTTTTTGAGATTGGCGAATTATCTCACTCTTCCTTGGGGCTGTTTTCTTTTTCATAATGGAGATGGAAGTTGGAGATGAAGGGGTGGCCGAATAGTGAGGTGAGTGATGGGAGGTTAGAGAAGCATTAAATGCTTAATTGGAGAGAGAATGAGAGAAGTTATTACCCATTAAGAGAGCGGTTATTATCCATGAGAGGGTTTCAAAAACTGAAAAGAGGTTTCCCTAAATCAAGGGATTAGTTGGAGGGAAAGATTTGATTTGACGACATGCTTCTTCCAACAAGATTTGATGAGACAACCAAGGGATTTTGTTGATTTAATTTTTCAAAAGAAATGAAACTAACAAAACTGTCATGGTGGGGTCAAAGAATTTTTGGTGGGGCCCATAAAATTTGAATTCTGCGTTGCCTCCCCCTTGACTACAGCTCTTCCATTCTGCCATTTATTGTTTCTCGTCCAAACCTACGAGCAAAAAGCTGATCAGAATCACATATTCACAAATTTTCAATGAAACTTAAATCAAACATTCCCAAACTTTTTCTCAAGGTACAGAATCTATCTTCAGAGAGGGGTTTTGTAAAAATATCAGCAATTTGGTCTTCTGATTTTACAAATTGAATATCAATAGTACCCTTTTGCACATGTTTCCTAATAAAATGATACTTTATCTCAATGTGCTTGGTTCTTGAGTGCAAAACAGGATTTTTTGAAATATTTATTGCACTCATATTATCACAAAATAGGGGTATACTGTTGATTTTTAATTTGTAATCTTCCAATTGTGTTTTTAACCAAATTAATTGAGTGCAACATGCAGATGCGGAAATATATTCTGCTTCAGCCGTGGATAAAGCCACTGTAGCTTGTTTCTTGCTTGACCACATGTTGAGTGAGCTTCCAAGGAAGCAACACATGCCGGACGTGCTTCTTCTATCCACTCTATCTCCCGCATAATCTGCATCACAAAACCCTACTGCACCAAATTCATCAGATTTAGGATACCACAAGCCATAATCACAAGTTTCCTTAATGTATCTAATGATGCGTTTAACAGCCGTAAGATGGGATTCTTTTGGGTGAGATTGAAATCTTGAACATACACCCACACTTTGAACAATATCCGGTCTAGAGGAGGTAAGGTACATAAGTGAACCTATCATTCCTTTATACCTTGTTTCATCCACATCTTGGCCATCGTCATCTTTTTCAAGTTTTGTATTAGGATGCATTGGAGTGCCCATTGCTTTGGAATTTTCTAGGCCAAATTTTTTAATAAGTTCCTTTGCATATTTTCCTTGGTAAATAAAAGTACCACTAGGAGTTTGTTTAATTTGGAGGCCAAGAAAGAAAGTAAGCTCTCCCATTAAACTCATTTCAAACTCACTAGTCATGAGTTTTCCAAACTCTTCACACAAGGAAATGTTGGCCGAACCAAATACAATGTCATCAACATAAACTTGAACAAGAAGTATATCATCATTAGATGCTTTAATGAATAAAGTAGTGTCGGTGGTACCCCTTTGAAATTCATTTTCCAACAAGAAGGCACTAAGCCTTTCATACCAAGCTCTTGGAGCTTGTCTAAGTCCATAAAGAGCCTTAGATAATTTAAAAACATGATTTGGAAACTCTTTATGTTCAAAGCCGGGGGGTTGTGCCACATACACTTCTCTATCAATAAAGCCATTAAGGAAAGCACACTTAACATCCATTTGAAACATTTTGAAACCTTTATGGGCGGCATAGGCAAGAAGCAACCGAATTGCTTCCATTCTAGCTACCGGAGCAAAAGACTCATCAAAATCTATACCCTCTTCTTGATCGTAACCTTGGGCCACTAATCTAGCCTTGTTACGAACAACTTGTCCATCCTCACCAAGTTTATTTTTAAAGACCCACTTAGTACCCGTTACCTTCATACCATCCGAATAAGGTACTAATGTCCAAACCTCATTCTTGTCGAATTGAGCCAGCTCCTCTTGCATAGCCTTGACCCATGATGGATCTTCAAGAGCTTGTTTGACATTGTTGGGCTCCATTTGTGACAAGAGAGCAAAGTTGCTAGGTTCGGTTTGCCTTTTGGTGGAGGATCTTGTTGTTACACCATGAGAGGGATCACCAATGATGAAGTCATGAGGATAACCCCTCATAGACTTCCATTCTCTAGGTTTTCGGCCAGGTGTTGAACTTTGATGAACTTCTGGTGGTCTCACTGTTTCAGTTTCTCGTGTCTGCTCAGGAGATAAAATGGAAGTTTCTCCTACAATCTGACGAGATAAAACCGGGCTGACAGATTCTTCATTTTGCACAGATTTAGGATTTTCTTTACTTGTTGCAGCCTCTTCACAATCTGAATCAATATCCTTCACAATACTGGGAATTAAGTTAGAATCACAAAAAGTAACATGTATGGATTCCTCTATTGTCCTATGCTCCTTGAGATAAACTCTATAGGCCTTGCTTGTGGTGGAATATCCAACAAACATTCCTTCATATGATTTTGGATCAAATTTTCCAAGGTTTTCTTTATTATTAAGCTCAAAACATTTGCATCCAAAAATATGAAAGTACTTAAGATTTGGAGGAGTTCCTTTCCATAACTCATAAGGTGTTTTCTTTAACCCTTTTCTAATGATTGTTCTATTCAAAATATAACATGCTGTGTTCACAGCCTCAGCCCATAAGAATTTAGGAATTTCACTCTCACATAACATAGCCCTAGTCATTTCTTGAAGGCTTCTATTCCTTCTTTCAACCACCCCATTTTGTTGGGGGGGGGGGGTTCTAGGACATGAAAAGTTATGAAAAATCCCTAAGTCATCACAGAATTTTTCAAAATCTTGATTTTCAAATTCTCTTCCATGATCACTTCTTAAATGGGCAATTTTCAAATCCTTTTCATTTTGAATTTTCTTACAAAGGGTGGAAAAAGCATGAAAAGCATCATTCTTATGAGCAAGGAAAAGTACCCAACCAAATCTAGAGTAATCATCTACCACCACAAGACCATAATGTTTACCTCCTAAACTTTGAGTTCTAGTAGGACCAAAAAGATCAATATGTAACATTTCCAATGGCCTTTTGGTTGAGATTCCATCTTTTGATTTAAAGGAGGATTTTACTTGTTTGCCTAATTGACAAGCGTCACAAGTAAGATCCTTATCAAACTTGATGTTTGGGATTCCTCTAACCAAATTTCTTTTGACTAGCTTAGAAATTTGATACATGCTAGCATGTCCCAACTTTCTATGCCAAAGCCATTTTTCAGATTCAAAAGATGTGAAGCATGTTACATTTTGTTCCTTTAAATCCTCAAGAGTTAATCCATACACATTGTTACATCTTTTAGCTTCAAGAAGAACATTCCCAGTTTTTTCACACACAACTAAACAAACAGATTTCTTAAAGATAACTTCAAAACCCAAATCACAAAGTTGACTAACACTAAGCAAATTATGTTTCAAGCCATGTACAAGGAGAACATCATTTATACAAGTAGAAAAGTTTTTACCAACTTTCCCAACAGCCACAATTTTTCCTTTTGCATCATCACCGAAAGTGACAAGTCCTCCATCATAGTCATCAAGCTTTATGAAGAAGGTTGCCTTTCCGGTCATATGCCTAGAGCATCCGCTGTCCATATACCACACATTTTCCTTCCTTTTGGATGCTAGGCACACCTGATCTATGTGGTCTGCCATGAGACATGTTTGTGACTTGGTCTCGGTTTCTTCATCATCATCATCAGAGTCATTCTCCAAGTCTTCCCATGTGGCCATCAGTCCTTTCTTCTTTCCTCTTTTCGGCTTTTCCTCCTTTTTCAGCTTGGGACAATCAGATTTGAAATGCCCCATTTCCTTGCAATTATAGCAAGTTACCTTGCTAAGGTCTTTCTTTATTCTCCTTGTGCTGCTGCCTTTGCCTCTGAGCTTAGCCATTTTCCTGAATTTTTTTGCAAATAAAACAAACTCATTTTTAGAAGAGTTATCACTGGATTCATCATCCAGAGGGTTAGTCACAGAAAAAAATGCAATTCCTTTCTTTTTTTGTATCCTTTTTCAGATAGGTATTTTCAAAAGCAAGAAGATTTCCTCTCAAATCATCAAGTGTCATGGAGTCTAGGCTACTGCTCTCAGAAATAATTAAAGCTTTAGTCTCCCACTCTTTTGTGAGACATCTCAACACTCTTCTTACTAGCACAGAATCAGAATGTGTAATTCCCAGAGCATCTAAGCCAACAATGATAGCATTGAACCGTTCGAACAGTTCATCAATGGACTCTCCTTCCTTCATTGCAAACATTTCATATTCTCTATTTAGCATATCTGTCCGAGTCTTCTTGACAATGGTGGTTCCTTCATGGGTGATTTGCAATTTGTCCCAGATTTCCTTTGCCGTTGTGCATCTTGATACCCGTCGGTACTCCTCGAAGCTGATAGCACAATTGAGCAGATTTATTGCCTTGGAATTTAACTCCACCTTCTTCCTATCTTCCTCGGTCCATCTTGCTTCTGGTTTGAGAGAAACAACTCCTTCTGCACTTGTGGTAGTTGGAAATTGAGGCCCTTCAAGAATAATCTTCCAAAGTCTGTAATCCACTGCTTGTACGAATATCTTCATCCTCTCCTTCCAATAGGTATAATTTTTCCCATTGAAAAGAGGGGGTCTGTTGCTTGATTGTCCTTCAGTTAGATTATAAGACACCACATTTGCGCCACTGTTTTCTGCCATGAGGATCTTTACTCCAAGCTGCAAAGCTTGATCTCTTTGAGACCAAGCTCTGATACCAATTGATGGTTTTAGTGGCTAAGAGAAGGGGGGGTTGAATCTTAGCCCCCTTTTTACGTTGCTAACACTTGCTGAACTCAGAGGAGACTTTTCTGTTTTTGCTCGTCACTGGACACGAGCAACTTTGTTTTGTCTCGTCCCTAGCCACGAGACTTTTCTTTTTGTCTCGTCACTTGGCACGAGATAATATTAGTTTTTGCTCCTGTGCAGTAGAAATAGAAATGTAGGAGAGAAGAGTTGAAGATTACACCCAGATATATCCTGGTTCAGCTGCTAAGTGCAGTGCAGCCTACATCCAGTCTCCATCACAAACATGATGGAATTTCACTATAATCAATCTGATTACAACTTGTAAAGTGCTAACCCAACTTACAAGGGGATTCCCACAGAATCATGAAAACACAACATAGATGAACAAAGGAACTCTAAGACATCTATGGCTTTTTCTTTTAATTTTGCACTCTCTGCCTTTTTCCGCTCTATGGCTTTTTCATTACAAACCTCACTGTTTGCCTTTTACCATGAGACTCAAGACATGACAAAATTAAACAGAAAATTACAAAACAGAATACATTGAAGGAGAAGAGAAAACTGTTAGCTCAGGTAGCTCTGAGAACACTGTGCCTTGCACTCTCAAATTTTCTCCTTGCTTCAAACAGTGGCTGTCCACCCTTAATATAGAAGAGGGGAGCCTCCACTTATTGAAGCCAAAACCGAACCAACTTCTTCCTCCTTCAACAAAACCGGTTCGGCCACAAAGAGAGAGAAGAGATAACCATGCATTAACCAACATGCAATTACCTCTAGTCCTTTCTTGATCATCACCCTTCATCAATCCGAGCTCTCCATCCTTGGCTTGCTCTCCAAGATGGATTTCTGGCCCTTGATGCTTCATGATGATAATGACTTCATCTGCTTTAATCTCTGCCTTCAACCATCACTTCGCCACTCTAGCTACTCCCTGTGGTGGTTGAGCAGAATCAAAGACAAGCCATGCTTCAAGAATCTCCCTTGCTGGCCGAGATCTTCTTCTTCCTTTTTGAGCATGCAAAGCTCAAGATAACCTTACCAAATCTGACCATATTTGGTAAGTATCTTAGCCACAGCTCATTTTTATTTTAGTATGTTTTCTTGCCATCATTAGCTTGATGGTCTTGATGCATGCAACTCCTTCTTTTCGGTGATAGTAGCTTGGTGTAGCTTCCATGGTTCTCTGGTTAAGGACCGAAGAAAGAAGAAGAGAATGATGAGAGAGAGTAAAAGAAATCTGAAAGAAAAGCAAAGCAAAGTGGTTAATCAAATTGAATAAGAATAGCTTGCTTTTACTTCCCTAGTATAGAGTGGCGTGTAAGTCATAATAACCATCAATCAATTTCAGCTGAACTTTCTCTCTCATGTTCCCCATGCATTAATTAACAATGTAATAGATTTTGAAATCCATCACATGGTTGAAACTTGGTTCCGTTGGAAGCACTTGGCTTTCATTTTTCTTTGTTTTCGGACCAAGCTTGAAAACATTCATCACTTTGTAAGACTTGGGCTTGTAGTATTGAAATTAAAGCTGGCCCAAATGATTAACATTTGCTTTCCTGATGAAATTTGGAATATGCACAAAGCAAATGAAAATCATGTAACACACTTGGGCTTGGAACAATCAAGAATCACTTGGGCCCAAGTAACATCAACTTAGCCATATTCATCATATATTATCAAAACCAATGGCTGAGAGTAATTTGGGCTAGCACAATAAATTTGTTTTCGGCCCATTATTAAAACCTGCAGCAAAATTATAACATCAATATATTGAATAAAAATTCAGATCAATTAATTTTGCAATTAATTAATTTTGATAATGTTTAGTCATCACAAATATTAATTTAGAGTTTTCCAAACTCATCAATTATTATATTGAGTTAATAGTTAAATTAGTCCCTGAAAGATAAGACATTCTTTAAATTCATCCCTGAAAGATTTTTTCAATCAAATTGGTCATTCAAAGATTGTGAATTAATCATATTTGTCCTCGAGTCGCTCCATTAACAATTTTCTTCAAAAATTGATGTCGTAAAATGTTAATTGATAACATATATAGTATCTGATATGTTTAATTGGATATTGACCAAATATGTTTATGAAAATTTATTAATTTAGTCATTTTTTTCGATTATAAAAATCCTATTCCTAATATGACCTAGTGACTAAATTGATAGGTTTTCGTAAACATATTTAATCAAATATCTAATTGAACATGTTATGTGTCATATATGCTATCAATTACTATTTCACATTATGAATCGTTGACGAAATTTATGAGTAGAGTAATTGAAGGACATATATGATTTGTAATATTTAAAAGACCAATTTGATTGAAAAAAATTTTAAGGGACGAATTTGAAAAAGGCCTTTTTTTTAGAGACTAATTTGACTATTAACTCTTATTATATTATTTTAAAAAATAAAAATTTGTAAGAATTTAATTATAAATTTTTATCAAATATAAAAATTAAGTATAAATTTTTTAATCGTAAGAACTTAACTAAATTTTCGGTAAAACTATTTGTCATACCTATTTAAACCTAATTAAAGATAAAAATTCTGATTAAATAAATAGAAGAACTGTAATTACCATTTTTTAAATTCTTTTCCTTTATTTAATATCTGTGGTTCGACTCAAAAATCAAAATTTAAAAGAAGCATCTATTATTTGATCAACTTGTTGTAGGTAACCTAAAGAAAGATCTATGTATGCATGTAAAATGTGAAGCTAAGCATAAAAACCAAAAGCAATTTTTGTTTCAATGAAGAAAGGAATCAGGTAAAAGGGTTCTTGTCTCACAGTAGTCCCGTGTTCTCATTGAAAGATTAATAATTGAAGGGGGAAAAAAACATTTTAATAGCATTTTGCCATTTTCTAACTTTATTACTTAACATAGCTTGCTTCTTTTTCAGGCTTTGTTATCAAACTCGGAAGTTGCCACTTGCTTGATATTTCTTTGATTCCATACAATTGGGGAAGTGTTTGTTATTATTGAGGAGCCAGATACTTAATGCAAAGAACCCTAACTGTGTTTAAAGTCAACATCAATCACAGACACATTCCATTGCCTTGGATGTTAGGACTCTATCTTATTTTGGATCAGATCGTCTCATTATTTTCCTACCATGTAGCAACATTAACATATTATTATAAAAGAAAAAACAATCATGTCACGTTCGAAGGAAAAAAGTCACCAATCAGCACCACTTATAGAAATATATATTTCATATTTTATAATTTTTTCAATATATTTTTGTAAACAAATTTGATTATTTTACTTTGGCATATTTAATTAAAAAAATATGTAAATCAACATATATAAATATACACAAATATATAATAACTTATTTACTGACTGATTTTTAATTTATATAGAAATCTTTTAACAACAATATAAGAAGCAAATCTGATAGATCAGACATAAAGAATTATATATTTTTTTTCAATTCATGTTCAATCCTTCTAATTTTATCTTAATAATTGAATAAAAAAATATCCTACTCCTAATATTATTTTGAGACTTTTAGTGATGTTTATTTTTTTTTAGGTTTAAGGTTTCAGAATTGAATAAAAACCTAATATTAAAAGAACTTCATTCATAAATAAACGAAGCTGATTAAAGTGATATTATTCATGTTCAACAAATTCTAAATAATGGTCATATGAGGTAATCATTCTGTCTCATTTCTGTTGAGAGAAAACTTTATGATTAGCCTCTTACTTGTTTAGTACGAACTTCCAATTTATGTTCATAAGTTAAGTTTGAGAGGTTTCAATAACACTCATAGACATCATGTTCTAACCGTAACTCTTTTGACATCATCAGCTATATCCTGAAGTAGCATTTTTCTTTGATTAAACATGAATCCATTATTTCTTCTCAAAGCAGATTATTCTCATAACCATATTTAAGTTGTTAACATCACAAACCATCAAATAAAGTTATGCATAACTCCAAAAAGAAAGTGATAATATTATGAAAATGGTAAATATCAGAGAAAGAAATCAAACCAAAAAGGTTTGATTAATAGATTAATAAGATGGAGATGTAGTGTTTCTTTTTCTTTTTTTTACAACAACATAATTATTCTCTCTCCCTCTTTTCTTTTTGTACAACAGAAATAATAAGGTATGAACCTAAAATCTCATACATAATATCCAAATTTCTTACCGGTATAATATTTCCCGCGGCTCTGTACATAGCTATACGGCTATACTAGGGGACTCGCATGATGATGACGACTCGCCAAGAAACTCTGATCTTAACTTCATCAATAAGCGACCAAGATAGTTTAAGCCTTCTCCATCTCGACCTCCACCCCAAAACAAATCATGTGGCGAAGCCTCGACAAGAACAGAACCGGTGGTTGAAAGAAGCATGGTATTCAAGTGTGGGTATGTCGAGAATTTGCATTTCAGTGCCCTGTACATGACATCAATCTTTATGTTGTCCCAATCAGGCCTTACCTGCATACCCAAACGTAATTTTCAATCCTCTTACAAAAATAGGAGAAGGAACACATGCTTAGACATAATAACAGGGGTCGCTGAATCTGATGTATGTTATAAAATAACTTGCCACATTTTTGAATTCATAAACCAGCATATACTATAGTAACAACAACAACTACAATTTGCATATAATAAGAAACCTCCAATAGTTTTTGCTTCTTTCTTATATGCTTTTGATAACTAAAAAAAGACCACTGCAAAAGAAGGATTATGAATTGAAATACAACCAAAGTCATGGCAGAAACAAATGTATAAACCTAGTAAAAAAACATCTTTCCGGGAATAATCAAAGCAACAAACCTAGAAAATTACTATATTAGAGTTGGAAAAATTGTAATGGCTACATACTGTACAAAAACTGATTTATCATTGTAAATCCAATCTTCAGTATGTTACTACATTCATAGAATCATATATGGCTAGTAAAGAATATAAGCCACAAGGGAAAATAACAGTTGCCAAATTGTCTCTGAGCCAGCAAATGAAAAAACTATGTATTAACAGAGTGTTTCAGAAGAGTCTGAGAATCGCTTAGGATGATACCAGATCAGGTCGCTTCCTTTGCATTGACCTTCCTATTTTTGCAGCTTCTTCTGGACTTTTTGCAGATTTAATCTTTTCAATGCTATCTCTTGCAAGAGTATCATCCATACCAATAAACTTGTGAGCCTAATCATCAAATTATATCTGTAAGTGACTCAAGACCGCAAAGATAGAATAGAGGCTACACAAAAAAGCAAGTACCTGGTAGTAATGCTCCACACTCAACCAAGTCACATTATCACCATTTTCATCAGGCATTTGAATGGGATGGGGAGAGAAATTTGACAATGCACCATAAGGATCCCATGTTTTATAGAAAAATATGATGCTTGACTCGTATGGTGAGACAGTAGGATCAACAGCATAAGTTTCATCGAGTGACGGAATAGTAGGCAATATGTCTGGTAAGGGCTGAAGAAATCCACTGATAAGCATGTCAGGCCCAACCTGGATTACAGTTTCAAATAACATGACCTCATTAAAGAATGGCAAGGCATTATATATCAAGAGCAAGGCCATTTTTTTTGTGAAATTGCTTCACTTTAATTATCCAATGGTAGAAACATTTGATGGATTCAATGTTAAACACTTAGATCAGATGATACTTTATTACTTTTTAAAAGAAGAAAAGAAGCAAAATACTTCTAAGGGAAAAGTGAACCGATCCTACTAACCTGCTCATAGCAAACGTCAATTAGATTCAAAGCTTGAGACATCTCAACCATCCCAAGTTCACCCACAGGAGTTGGTGCATTCTTTCCACCAATGATTTTAGGAGCAACAAATGCATAGACCTGCAGGAAATAATGTGATCATAATCCCAACAATGTTAAAACTTCAAAAAATGATAAATTCAACTAAGCCAAAATAACTCAAGTTGAATTTGACACCAAGAAGTACAGTTGCCCATACAAATGAAGCGTTTTGTAGTGTTAGTGACTTCACCAATGAAAATGGAACCCCATCCCCTAAATAAAACATCCACATGTAGAATACAAATGAAAACAACTAGGCCAGGATTATAGAGGGATTGTCACAGATGAAAGGAAGATTCTTTTCATTCTTGTGTTAAATTTTATTTCCCATAGAACTTAATTACTTGTGTTAATTAAAATAAAGACAAGAAAATTCATTATCATGTTAGGCTCATGCAAAACTTCCATTTGGTTTTTCCACCTACCCGTTTCAAGTGGCCTAAAGATAGAGCATCATTGATGCATATTTTGGTGGATGTTCAAAACATCGAAAAGGATTTAGTTAACAAGGCTAGGGGCGTCGTGATTATCCATAAGTTTATCCATAACAGGACTGTTGCTTTTAATCAGTCTATAATCTACTACTAAGCATTAAGATGGTTACAAGAATATCTTGCTTACGGCTATATTAATAATAAACGGTACTTCCATTTTCACCCACACAAAGGGGGGAAAAAAAATGAAAACTGAGAAGAACAAGTACCTTGTGAATTACACCAGATGAAATAGCAGCTGCAGCTAATGTTCCTCCACATTCCCAAAATATTGAAAGATATCCTCGATCATGAAAATACTCCATAACATCTCGTGGATTTAATATGTCGAATTCAACAACTTCAACTCCTTTAGATGCAAGCAGCTTTTGTAAACTCCTCCTTGCACCTCTCTGTGTTACCACTATAGTAGAAACCTCAGACATGTCCCATAGGTTTGCTTCCTCTGGAAGATTGAGGGTCTGGGACATTACTATACGAATAGGCATATGCCCACCTCCATGTCTGGCAGTCAGTCTTGGATCTGATTACATTTTGAAAGATATAAGGCACAAAAATTCACATCCCTAGTTTCGTAGGGTGGAAAAGGTAATACTCACTGTCCTTCCGTACTGTGTTTCCACCCACAATAACAGCATCACTTCTACCCCGTAGCTCAAAAACCAGATTTCTAGATTGCTTACTGCTTATCCATGAGGCATGGCCACTGCTGGCGGCAATTTTCCCTATTGCAGCAAAAGAAACATAAGCAGTTCAAAACAGTGTAGTGTGTAACCATGAAGTTTTATATTCTGCCAGAATTGGTGGCCCTTAGTTAAGTTGTATAAACTGAGAACAAAATTAAAAAAACTAATTAGGAAAAATGAATAAAAGCTCACCGTCAAGGGTCATAGCATACTTTAGAACAGAAAAGGGAACGCGTGAAGCAGCTCTACAAATTAAAGGAGCATTGACAAGAATACAAGCTTTTTGGGCATCCTGCAAATAAAACAAAGAGCATGCCAATGCGAATATGTGAAGAAAAAGTAAATCAATCAACCCTGTAAATCTCCACTAGAAAACCAATATTTCATTTCAATAAAACAATAATGCAGATTTTCTCTCTTCCTCAAATTCAAACAGAAACTAAAAAGATTTAACATACAAAGAAGGTAATGATGATGGTGACAGGTGAATTGCACACACCTCCATAACTTTGCTTGTGAGGTCCTCTCCAAGGAGATCAACCTGCAAACCTTGGCTCCTCAGTGCACGCACAGCATTGCCCCTGAGATGCTGCAATGGATTCCTCATTCCAATGACAACCCTTTTGACCCCTCCCTGGTTGGTTTCACAGGCATGGTCGTTTATAAAATATCAAATATCAACAAGCACAAACTAGAGACAACAAATAGCATTGTACACCAGTGACAAACGAGATATAAATTTTGGTAAGGACTAAGTCACCAAATTTATCCGTGAAAAAAAAAATACAATATTGGGCATGTGCGTCCTGATACAGAGAAAAAATTTAACAGTATTTGAAGATTTAAAATGTCATATTTACAGACTAACAGGACCTTTCTAAATTTTCAGAAACTATGCTGAAGTTTTTCCAAGGATCAATGTACCCAAAGATTTATTTCTTCGTGGACTAGAAATTTAGAGAAACAAAAAGAAAACAAAGTCAAACCTGAACAAGAGCAGAAACAGCTGCATGATCGCCATGGCAATCACCAGGTTCCATGTTGAGGTATGCAGTGGCCCCGCGGCAAAGCTCCCCTGCAGCCGCCACAGCTTGTGCCTCGGCAGGAGTGGTGCCCTGAGCATATAGGTAGGCCTCACTAGCAACTGCGCCAGTCGGGGTGGTGATGACACAGCCAAAGTTTGGGTGGGGAGAGGTTAAGCCAGCAGACTTGTCAGCAAGAACGGCTGCACGTCGGACAAATGCAGCGTCGAAGGCATGAGGTCCATTGTTTGAGGTGCTGTGGGATGATGCCTTTGCCATACATTTGCAGATAATGGAGACCGGGCTGAGATTCAGACACAACGCCATAATCAACACTCACGAGCTTACTTGTCTTTGTAGCTTGCTTCACTCTCTGTTTCAGTTTGAGTTTTGTATCTCTGTAACATGTATAGTGGATCCTAACTGCCTAACTGCAATCAGTGAGAGAATTGTGTTAGAACCAACCTCCCTTTTGGGTGTGTTCTTCACCGTGTTCTTCTTCCACTATCTGAATTTAGCATTCTATCACTCTAACTCTAAATTTCAACAACTTGCAAGTAGCAGTAGCAATACAAAAAGTTTATATTTCAGAATTGCATTGTCCCATTACTCTTGATAAATCCTTCTCAGTATTCACTAGTCAGTTAATATCATTGCACTATCGGTGAGTGACCATATCAGCTATGAGGCATTTCATCATACAACTTGTGTGCAAAAGCAAACAAAAACGCCGAATGCAGAGGGCAAAAATCCATTATTCAATCCACGATTCTAAGAAGTTTAGAATATTCAAAATATCTTTTTAAGTTTGTTTAGATACAACAAAGAAATGAGAAAAATGTTACCGTACCAATGGGTGATTCTCAATTCTCAAACAGTGATGAGGCCAATCTCGCACGAGATGCACGTGCAGGTCACGTGTGGCGTTGAACATGCAAGAAGAAAGAGGAGGCTGGCGACTACATACACTCTAATTTATTAAAAATGATAGAGAAAAATAATAGTTCGTATTATTTTAAATTTGGATAGGTTATTTAAATATTTTTTTTATTATTTAATCTAATTAAAGTTTTGTTTTGTTTTTTATTATTTAATATTTATTCTTTTTTTTATCAGTAATAGTCCGTGACAAAATTGATTCTCGATCTTTCTTAATTTTCAGTTCGACTTCACAAGTCACAACTCACAACCTCTGAGTTGGTAATGATTTTAATATGATCTAGCACTCTAATGTGTCCTCATTTGTTGTTGATTCACGATGTATTGAGGTAAAACATTTTCCCACCATTGTTGCATATATATTATTCTAACAATAAATTTACTAATAGTATAATTTGAGGAATAGATTGACTCCTATCCCTGTCACTTTCAATCAATTTTTATTATAACAACAATTAGATTTAAAAAATACTTTGAGACAAATTAGTCATTTTTCAAAATAAGAAAAAGATCAATTTGTCCGACAAACATAATTCTCAAAAACAGAATAAAAATTTGATAGGACTTCTTTTTAAATAGCAATAAACCAAAACAAAGAGAAAAAAGGAAGATAGAAAGCATAGCGGGTCACAAGGAATCCATCCCATTATTTAACACTCACTCACAATAGAGTCAAATACAAAGTGAAATATAGGATAAAAAGTGCCATTCCAAGCAGATCAAACTAAGGAGCCAATAATATCTCATAACAATAACAAGGTACAAGAGCCATCCACAGGGCTTGGTGTAATGTAAATGCTATCACACTTATTCCTCCTCTTCTGCCTCCTCCAGCCAATTCACAAAGGGTTCCAATGCTTTCACAAAGGTTTGCCTGTACCAGTTCCAAATATGTAATTGAGTCAAAACCAAAATAGAGGGGGAAAGGAAACACTATATGGTGTCATGTTTTCCGGCTTGCATTACCTGCCCTTCGTGTTTGTTCCTTTGCGGAACCAATGAAGGATGGTGTCTTCAGCCAGCACATCCTGCTCGTAGAGCGATCTAATAATCTCCGGGAACAGCTTCATCAGTTTTGCATCTTCGTAGCATTGCATTTGTACCTTGTACATCAGTTCTAGCTCCAGTTTCCCAGTGGTGCAGAATGTGTTCAACAGTTCTGCCCAGGTTTTTACCTTCATCATAAGATACACAAATTTTATCACCGGTTTTCATTACAATAACGCGTTAGAAACCAATTCATCAAATGGTTTTTCTTGATAAGCTATTAAATGGAAAATTCAATCAATATAAACGGGACTACCTATTATAACAAATAAACGCGGCATACATTAATGCCATAATGAAACACATGCCAGATGCTAAGCAATACGCAAATAGGTATAGATGAAGCAGGTTGGAGAGATACCTGGCGTAGGGCTGAATTTGCATTCTGTTGCTGATTTTTCCCTGACCACTGGACAGCATCCATCAAAACATCCCACAAGACCCGGACAACCTCAATATCTGGCAATTTAGCATCTCGGACCCGCACCTTCACATTCTCAATTACTTCAGATATATCAACCTCCTCCGTTATCTGAGTTGTCAAAGCAGACTTCATTTCCTTAAGTTTCACCTCAAATATTTTCTTCTCATTGTACTCAACCAATGCCACTAGTCCTTCCTTGCTACAAGGTGACATTGAACAGACATGTAATGTAAGTTCCAGCAAAGAGTAAAAGTAAAGTAAAATAAAATAAAATAAGGCATGCCAAACACCATAGCCTATGAGTCTAAGTAAATAGCCACCTTCAAAGAAAATTTGCAAGACAAGGATAAGCAAAAGACCACATTAGACAATCAATAAGCTGAAAAAACAATCATCCGGCTATTGGAATAAACAAAAACATAAAAAACTTTGGAAGAGCAATGTCTTGTAAAAATAAAATCCATCATGCTACAATACCAAACAGTCTCGGTATTGATATATCCTACTTGTTGATAACAAGAATTACCTGAAATGCTCAGAGAAAGACTCGTTGGATCTTTTTGTAGGAGGGAAAAACTCCAAGAGGTTATCCTCTACTTTTCCTCTTTTCAGAATTGAAATAAGATCATCAAGGCTGTTGTCAATCAGATACTCCTTAAAGAAGTCAGTTATGAATGACAGAACTAGCCCTTTGGCCACAAGGTTATCCTTAAGAAGTGGTTGGAACACGGTCTCTGGTGGAAGACCAGAGAGCTTCTGGGAGAATGCAAGTGCTGTGAAGATTGCCAGCTTTTTCCTCTCATTTTCCTCGAAAAGCTCCAAGGACTGGAGGAACTTTTGCATAACATTTTCGAGGTTCTTAATGAGGAATGGCTTTCGCCTCAAAATCTTTTGTATGTAGATTACAGATGGTAAGATGACTTCACGCTTTGGCTCACACTCTATTATAGAGTATGGATGGCGCTCCCCCTCATCAGGCTTGGTAGTTCCGGGTTGTGTACGACCCCCAGTGAAAACAACCTACAGTAATGAAAATCTGAGGTGTAAGCGATCCACAGGACATCTTAAGTCGTACATAAATCAAGTAATCAACTACGCTGAAGGATCACAACACATTGATAAATGGCCTGATTGATGTTGCTCTAGATGGAATAAGTATGAAATAAAATATCACACCCAATGTCCTCCCACGTCATCCAAACAATGAAACTATGATTTGTTGTTTGTCCTATGTATCGCATATGCTTTGCAATGAAGAAAACAAATGGCCCCTTCATGGTGAACACTGAACAATACAAACGAAACGTAAGATAACTAGGATCTCTCTTATGCTGTTTTGTGACCTGTGTCTAGATACGGATACATATCATGATATCAAAATAAACCTGCATCTCAAAAACCCATCCACTGGGGTCCTCATTGACTGCGATCACTATAAAGAAAGACAAACCACGAGCAGAGAGTATAAAGAAATTTTTTGCACAAGCATGCACGCAAATTAGAAAATGAGGTCAACCATCTAAGCGTGCCCACCATAATAGTTACAGATATGAAAGCATGATACCATAGGACAATGACTTATAATGTGACTAAGTACCCCCTACAATGGAATCCAGAATCAAAGATTACCAAGTGCACTCCTAAAACCCATAGGATGGAGACAAATTATTAAAAAAAAAATCTCAACAAAATTTTTCAGCTGGGTTTGACTTGCCTCAAAAAAGGTGTCACCGTATCTTGAGAAGTTAAGGTCTGAAGATTCAATGTTCTTAGCAACAAGTTCCTATAAAAATAAATCACCAAATCAGAATATTGAAATTATCACTATAAGTGAGAGTGCGCAATGAAAATAGTCAGTCAAGAAAACATGATATAAATTGCAACAGTAATATTACCAGATCACCAGCATTATCCAAATAAATCTGGACCACTGCATCCGCGAATGCTGCAGGGTCCAGTGGCGCTGCAATATTCCGTTTGCGGGTCTTAATCCGCGTGCCACTGTAAATGAGATCAACAATGAATAAGAACCCATATATATATAGGAAGTACCATCATAATATCAGCTCATAACATGACCATGTTATACATGTACATAGCCAGAAATATTTGAGAGTAACATGACTTAAGTGATCAATCTCTAGATTGATATGAATATTATATTGCCCATTCTGTATTGACACTATGTAACCCTAAACTGTGACAAAACAATGTTCGTTTAGGACAAGTTTAGATGTTAGGAGTAGAAGGTACCATGTTCAAAGTTAAAATTCTGTTTTCTGAAAGAAAGATTCTTTAGTTAAAAAGAATCACTTTTTTTTTTGTTATAATAAAAAACAACTGCTCCCTTGATCTACAATACCACCGTACATAAACATAAGAGAAAAACCCAAAACAGCCCTGAAAATTACCTCAAAAAGACAATGAGGCCCTTAACAAAAAAGTCAATGTTATTTTTTTTGCACAGGCTAATCAGTCCCAAAAAAAATTGGGTGTTTTTTTTTTTTCTTAAGGGCCTCCTTGTACTCTCGAGGTAATTGTCAGGGTCAGGATGGGGGTATTCACTCTAAACATAAAGAGGGGGAGAAGAAGATTACAATACTTACCCAAGAGTGGGTCTCTCCTTCGAGCTGCAAGAAACACAAATCACGATTAGTAAGGGGTTAAACAGTATATAATTTTCAAGCACTAATCATTATACACACTTTCCATGACTAGAAACAAAAAAGAACAATTTTTATTCGAAGAAAACACAACATGATATGATTAGGTCAATAATTAAAATCAACAGAACCACCAAATTGATGCCGGATCAGCTGGTGCCAGATTTATCACCAAAAAAAACAAGTGCTAGGTTTTCTTCTTTCTCAAAGAAACAGGAAAATTTCACAAAGATTCTAAAATCTAAATCCTCTGGATCTAAGAAAGATCACGAGATAAGAAAAGATGAAATATTTTCGATCCAATAAAGGTAATAACGAAAAAAAAATATTTGATGGTAGCTAGAACGAGATCGCATCGCAAAGCTTGGATCAGTGAAATGATAAGGACAGAAGCAAAATCGCAGAGGTGGAAGTAAAAGGAAGAAGAGTACCTCATAAACCAAGACGAAGAGGAATCGGAAGATCGGTGAGTCTGCGACTCGTTACTTTTTTAGAGAGAGAAAGTTAGAGAGAGAAACAGAGAAGAAGAAGAAAAGAGAATAAGGAACGTAACTTTGATCAGCACCGGCCACCAATATTTATGTTGTATTCTTTGTTTATTGTTAATTTTAATTCGTTGTTTATTGTTAATTCCGTGATTAATTATTAATTAATTAGTTGTTACTTTACTACTCTTAATTGTCGGTTTGGCATGTGAGGATTGGGGTTTGAAAATTGCAATGGTTAAAAATTACAAATGAGGATTTTTGTTAAATAAATAGTATTCATTTTATGAATTTAATTTTTTAGTTAATATTAATTAGTTTTTAAAATAATATTTTATTTTAAATTATAAATTTTAAATTTTTTTAATTATATATTTTATTTTTTACGATATTTTTAATAAATTAAAAATTAATTTATTATGGATCTAAATTTTATTAAAAATTTGTTATTAATCAATAAATTAATACGTACATAATATAAAATTTAAAATTTCAATATTTATTTATTTAAATATTAAAAAGCTAATCACTAGATTAATTTAAAATTTTGTTACTGCTTATTATATGGATTGTTAGGAACATGGATAGTTTCTAAGCAAGTTACAGATGTAACTAAAAGAAACAAAGGGAATGTTGGGTTAACCAATTCGGGTTATTCAAGTAAATAGCTCATTCCTTTCATTAGATTTTGAGAATTTGTTTGTATTTTTTAAAAGTATAAATTTTTTATTTTATATTTGATAAATTTAAAATTATTATATACTTATATTTATAATTTTTAAAAAATTATAGTACTTTTAAAAATAATTAAGATAAAATTTTTTAAAATTAATTTATATTTTTTAAAATTTAAAAGTCTAATATAATTTTATATATTAATTAATTTTTAAATTTAATGTTTAAATTTATGTCTTTATAATATTTTTAAATTTTAAAAATTATTTTATTAAATATAATTATTATTGTTTGTATTTATTAAAATTTATTTTTAATTTAATTTACCAAATATAAATACTATATTTTTAAAAAATTATCTTTTAAAAATTAATTTTTATAAATTATTTTTTTGTTTTTACAAATAAACTACTTTTAAAAAATAAAAACTTTATTAAATTAATATCAAAATGGTGACACTTTAGTCACCAAAAAAAAAATTGGTGACACTTTAATTTTTATTCTGCCCAGTCCGAAAATAATGTGGCTCTAATATAAGGTACATCTCAGTAAAGCCCATAACACTGCTTTTTGTCAAGGCCCAAAATAACATCATAAGCTTTTTAAGGCTTCATCCTTTTGGGCTATGTCAAACCACAACGAAAAACAAGACCAAAAATAAAAGTGCATTACAATGAACAAATTTAGATGAGGCCTGGTCCATTAAGTATTTCAGACCCAAAATGAAGAGTCAATGAGCACAAACCACAAAATGAGCTCTTGTTAGGCCCCTGTAGTTTTCTTCTTTTGGGTTTAGGCTCTCTTTGAATGACAACAGAAGCAAAAAAAATAAAAAAAAAACCAATGCTGCAATGCAAGTTAATATAGATAGATAAGAACTTATACCTAGGATTGGGTTGTCCAATCCATCTAAAGTACTTAAGATTGGGTTGTCTAATCCACCTAACCCAAAAAAAAAAAAAAGATAAAAATTCGCTTCTTTTAAGCATTTCTTTCATATTCGAATCTTCTTAGAGGATAAAAATAAAGCTTATTTACTTGAAAAGGTTATCTACTTTGTGCCTCTGCAATATTCGAAAAATTATTGGACTTTTGATATGATAAATACCCATGGTTGAAAAAGAGCTTCTAGTATAATATGCATGAGAGAGTGGGTGTATGTATTGTATATTTCTAGTGGTATATATGTATGTCTTACTGGAAAATGCATGAGAGAGTGGGTGTATGCATTGTATGTATTTTAAAGTGTAACTTGACCAAAAATGTGATTTTTTACTTCATTATACTTTTTTTTTTTTTGGGACAGAAGATTAATGTTTATCAATCACAGTTTAACAGCTAATTCGTATGACAGTAAATGTGTTAAACTCAATTTGATATTTTATATTATTTAATTTAATATTTCAACAAACTAAATATCTAGAGAAGTAAATATATCAATTTAATTTATTAAAAAATCCAAAATGGAACTCATATTTTTATTGGAAGTCAAATAGTTAGGCTATCATGCTTACAAGGAAGTGCACCTATAAATATTTAACTAAATTGATAATGAAAGAACCAACTTAATTTATAATTATGAAACCGAGATAAAATTAAGAATAAAGTATCGGTTTTGTTCTAACTTTTGGGGTAAGTTTTAAAGTTGTCCCACGTTTCAATCGTCTTATTTAAATTCCTAACGTTTCAAAATTGACTCAACGTTGTCCTGCCGTTAGGAATCCGTTAACAGAAAGGACAAAATTGAGACGATTTTGAAACGTTAGGGAATTAAATAGAACGAAAATGTTGGAGACAAAAATGATACATAGAAATAAATTTTAATTTTATCTTTCAATAATATCAATTTTTTACTATACATAGTATTCAATTATTTTTTAATCACATGCATCTAAGTAAATTACACTTAATCATATTACCTTCATTTTAAAAAATTAATTATTTTATAATTTTACTCTTAAAAATTTTTAGTTATCATGAAATGTTTGTAGAATGACTAGTATATAAACTTGCAGAAAAGAAAAAAAAATAATATATATATATATATATATATATATATATATATATATATATATATATATATAATAAAATATAAATTATACCTTTTGTATATAATGTATCAAAATTATTTAAAATTATAAAAAATAAATTTATTTAAAATGAAAGTAATGTGATTAAATGTAATTTATTTAGATGTAATTAAAAAATAATTGAATACTATGTATAGTAAAAAATTAATATTATTGAAAGATAAAATTAACTAAAAATTTATTTTTATATATATATATCTGAAAGGTATCAGTTTCAGTGTTGAATGAAAAGCAAGAGAGAGCAAAGATCGAAGAAGAGGAGAAATTTAAGAGAGAGAGAGAGAAGCTTTCTGTTCTGATTTTTGGTAAAGTGGAACTTAGATTCTAATTGCAACAACCCAACTAACACACATTCAGCTAGCTATATAAGCTGAGCCTAATGACAGCTTGCACTTGCAACTAATTCTGCTGAGTCAGCTTGGCTTAACTAACTTAGCAACTGATTCAGTTTCAGCTCAATCACTACTCTATCATGCACCCTGCTATCTGTTTTCATTGTGTTGCTCAACACTTGCTCTGCCATACACTCTGCTGCTGAGGTCTTTTGGTTTGCTGCCATTCTGCAAAACTCCTTTATCACTAGGCATGGTTGGCTCATGGACTGTTCCTGCTGTCCCTTCAACACTACACAACAAATTTTGCTCAACATTCAGCCTTGCTCTAGCAGTTTCAAACATTCCAGAGGCAATTGCCTTTGTTAGAATGTCTGCCAACTGAACAGACCCTGGAATATGGCTAACATGTACTACTTTCTTCGTTACATAGTCCCTCACAAAGTGAAGATCAGTTTCAAAGTGTTTAGACTTTGAATGCAGGATGGGGTTGGCTGCTAAAAGTACAGCACTCAGGTTATCGCAGTATATGGTGGGAGTAGAAGCTGTGGCCCTTAGCTCACTCAGCAGGCTCTTGATCCATATAAGTTCTGCAACCAGATCCGCCATAGCTCTGTATTCAGCCTCTGTGCTTGACCTGGCCACCACAGATTGCTTCTTAGAGGACCAGGATACCAGGTTTCTTCCTAAGAAGACACACATACCACCAGTCGATTTCCTATCATCAGGGTCTCCTCCCCAGTCCGAATCACAGTAGGCTGTGATGTTCAACACGTCATTCTTACGGAGATGTAGCCCATATTTGATTGTTCCACTTGCATATCTGAGGATTCTTTTAACCAGTTTCCAATGCGATTCCAACGGGTCTTGCATGAACTGTGAGAGTTTGCTTACAGCATAGGCGAGCTCTGGTCTTGTAACGGTCAGATACTGAAGACTTCCTACCACTGAACGATAAAGTGCTGGCTCATCAAACCTGTCACCACCAAATTGAGATATTTTCAGTGATGATGGGAGAGGTGTTTTACAAGGCTTGCAGTTTGTCATACCTGCCTTTTCTAGTAAATCATTAACGTATTTTTCTTGGCTGAGTAGTAATCCACCACCTTTAGTCTTGCTAACCTGAATGCCTAGAAAATAATGAAGATCCCCCATATCCTTGAGTGCAAACTTGCAATTCAACTGGTTCACTACAGCCGTTATAGCACTTGTTGAGCTTCCAGTGATGATCACATCATCTACATACACAAGCACAAAGGTGGTAGCATTGGTATCAAATTTTGTGAAGACTGAAACATCAGAGGCTGTGGCAGTGAATCCAAGCTGATGCAGAGCTGTAGACAGCTTATGATACCAGGCCCTCGGAGCCTGTTTCAGGCCATACAACGCCTTGGTAAGTTTGCATACCAGCTTCCCATCACCCTGCACATAGCCCTGTGGCTGTCGCATATACACATCTTCAAGTAACTCTCCATGCAAAAATGCATTGTTGACATCCAATTGTCTAATTGACCAATTGTTTGCCAAGGCAAGTGTCAAGACTACCCTGATTGAAGTTGCTTTGACTACCGGACTATAGGTCTCTGTGAAATCAAACCCAGGCCTTTGAGAGAAGCCTTGAGCGACCAGCCTGGCCTTGTACTTCTGTAGTGTGCCATCAGAGTTGTACTTAACTCTAAAGACCCACTTGCTGCCAATAGCTTCTCGGTTCTCTGGTAAAGGTACAAGCTGCCATGTCTTGTTCTTAAGCAGGGCTTGATACTCATTGTCCATGGCTTCTTTCCATTTCGGATCAACCATTGCCTCTCGCACTGACCGTGGCTCTACTGCAGCATGATAAACCTTTGGTCGAAGACTGCCAGTTTTGCTTCGGGTGATCATAGGGTGTATGTTTTGAGTACTAGGCACAGGTTCACAACTTGGAAGAACAGTTTCTAGATCTGAGATTGGGACTGGGATAGGTGTGGCTGAGGGCGCTCTCTGAGGGATGAGAAGTGAAGATGCAGTGGGAGGAATTGAGGCTGGGGATGAAGCTGAAGGTGAGTGGCAGGTGACAGAAGCTTGAGAGCAGGGTTGAGAAGAGTGTTGAAAGGCTTCTGAGTGACTTGTGACATGTGATGGAGGCAGGGGTCTTGGTGAGGAGTGAGTGTTTTGAGTTTGTGGAGGTAAGTGAGGGCTGGGAATCAATGGAATGGATGGCATTGGTGTAATTGTCTCAGACTTGTTCTGCTCATCAGTGTCATTCACGAGGTGTTTTCCAGTTTTGAAGGGAAACTGCACTTCATTGAACACCACATTTCGTGTGATCACCACTTTTCCTTCTGGTGTAAGGCATTTGTACCCTTTGTGAGCAGTACCATACCCCAAGAACACACAGGGTGCTGATCGAAATTCAAGCTTGTGACGATTGAACGGTCGCAAGTGAGGGAAGCAGAGGCAGCCAAATACCCGTAGACAGCTGTAGTCTGGTTTCTTACCAAGAAGCTTCTCTGTTGGAGATATGTTTCCTAAGGTTGGTGTTGGTAGAACATTGATGAGTTGAGCTGCAGTGAGAAAAGCATCACCCCAGTATTTCATTGGCACTCCAGAACAGGCCATGAGTGTCATTCCCATCTCTACTACATGCCTGTGTTTGCGCTCTGCAGTTCCATTTTGTTGATGGATGTGAGGGCATGAAAATCTGTGTCTGATCCCTTGTGATTGAAGCTCCTTTGATAAGCTAACATACTCAGCAGCATTGTCAGATTGAAACAATTTAATTTTTGTGCCAAATTGTAATTCAACCATCTTTTGGAAATTAAAGAAAACTGATTTGAGTTGTGACCGTGCTCTAATTAGATAAAGCCAAGTGAATTTAGAAAAGGCGTCGATAAAATTGACAAAATAGAAATTTCCATTCAAATCTGGCATAGGAGCAGGGCCCCATATGTCTGAATACACCAATTCTAAAGGAGATTGATACACTGTACTTGAACTTGGAAATGGTAATCGGTGTGACTTGCCTATGCTACAGGCTGTACAAGGCTCTTTATTCTCAACAAATGACAAATTGCAATTTTTCAAGACTGTACTAACTACTTTGTTTGCTGCATGCCCCAACCTTGCATGCCACAAGAGAAATTGCTCAGTTGTGGACATGGTGGAGTTGTAAGCAGCTGGACTTATTGAAGGAAAGAACTTGACAAATTTATACATCCCTTTATCAACTTCACCCTGTAGAATCAACTCTTTGGTTTCCTGTGATTTGACACAACAACCATGAGCATCAAACTCAAAAAGCACATTGTTATCACAGCAGAATTGATACACACTCAAAAGATTTTTGGTTATTTCAGGCACATGTAACAATTTTTGCAACAAGAACTTCCTAGAACTCAAATCAGTTTTAAAAATGGAATTTCCAATAGAGGTGATTTGCAAACCTGTTCCGTTTCCCACAATTACTTGTTCTGATCCTTCATAGCCTTTACTGCTCATCACATTTTGAGGGTCTGGTGTCATATGGTGTGTTGCACCACTGTCCGGATACCAATTTTGATCATAGCTGGTGGATGGTGTTTCTAGAGCACTCAAGTGAGCTTGTGGCTGTGGCCTAACTTCTGTACACTCATAACCCTCTCTTGAACTCTGGCTTTCATTCCCATAAGACGAATCATACCTGAACCAGCATCTGCGAGCTGTATGTCCAACCTTATCACATAGTTGACAAACTGGTCTGTTACCTCCACCATCATATCGTCTGTCATTTTGGCCACCACTGGCAAATATTCTATCATTATCATAGAATCCTCCATCAGACCTTCCATAAGTTCTTCTTTCATTGCCAGAAAAATTGCCTCTCATCGTCCTTCCACCTTGTCCTCTAAAAACACCTCTGAGATGCCCTCGACCTCCATAATTGTTTGAGTATTGAGCTACATTTGCTTGGATTGACAGATCTGTCCTCCGGAATCTTTCTATCATACTTTCATGTGCAAGAAGCAAAGACTCTAGCTCTCCTACAGAAACCCTAGATGATCTTGAGACTACAGCTGTAATCAACGGTCCATATTCCTCTGTTAAGCCATTGAGTATGGCACTAACATGATCACTTTCCCTTACTGGTTCTCCAACTGAGGCTAATGTATCTATTGTTTCTTTAATTTCTAACACATAGCTACTGGCAGAGCTTCCAATTTTAATGCTACTCAATTTGTTCTTTAATTGCAGAATTCTTGCTCGAATTTGTGATGCAAAATGATCCTCTAACCTGCTCCATACCTGGTATGTGTACAAGCAGCCAACCATACGAGTAGTGAAGGGTTTTGTCATCGACGCCAACAGCCAGGATTTGAGCAGAGCATCTTGTCGCTTCCATCTTGCAAATTCTGGATTCTTCTCTTTTGAAGCTGTGAACTGAGTTGGAATACCTTCTCCTGTGATGTGAGCTAACAGATCATGACCTTCGATTGTCGATTCCGCTTGATCTTCCCATTGGAGAAAGTTGTCGTCATCAAGCTTCATCGAGATCGGTGAGGACGTGAAATTAGGTTGACGCTGAACCTGAGCTTCAGCCGTTTCTGTGTTTATCTCCATGGTGATTGAATAATCCTAGCTCTGATACCATGAAAGGTATCAGTTTCAGTGTTGAATGAAAAGCAAGAGAGAGCAAAGATCGAAGAAGAGGAGAAATTGAAGAGAGAGAGAGAGAAGCTTTCTGTTCTGATTTTTGGTAAAGTGGAACTTGGATTCTAATTGCAACAACCCAACTAACACACATTCAGCTAGCTATATAAGCTGAGCCTAATGACAGCTTGCACTTGCAACTAATTCTGCTGAGTCAGCTTGGCTTAACTAACTTAGCAACTGATTCAGTTTCAGCTCAATCACTACTCTATCAATATCGTTTTTGTTCCTAACGTTTTCGTCCTATTTAAGTCCCCAATATTTCAAAATCGTCTCAATTTTGTCCCGCCGTCAATTCTGTTAGCAGATCCCTAACGATATGACAACATTGAGTCAATTTTGAAACGTTAGAAATTTAAATAGGACGATTAAAACGTTAGAAACAATTTTAGAACTTACCCCAAACTTTGGGTACAAAAACGATACTTTACTTTAAAATTAACCATATTTAAAACTCAGAAATCAACATAATTATCTCGGGAATCAAATTGAGCTTTCTTTTCCATTACAAAGATATAAAGAATAAAGATACCGTTAAATATTTACATGACATACTAAATATTAACGTAACAAGTTAAAATGCTGATATGATAAAATATATCATATCAATATTTAAACCACTATATTAGTACTTAATAAAATAAAAAATAATTATGGACAAATTTTTTTTTTAATTTTACTAAATCAAAACTAAATAAAACAATTTATAAAGAATAAAACTAAAAGAAAAATTAGAATTGAAAATTGATTGAAACCAGAAAAGTTTAATGGTCTTCATTTTTTACGGATGATATGGGACTGAATGAAAGGAGACGTAAAAGAAAATGTTATTGTTAATATAACTTAATGCATCAAACTTCTCTAAAATAAAAATATTAATAAAATAAAGAGTAAAATATAATTTTAATTACCATTAAATTAAAATAATAAAATTTATATATAAAATAAAAATATAATTTTAATAATAATAATTAATTTCTTATTACCATTTTATGATCCTCCTATTTTAAAAGATTTTTTTCCTAACTTAAAAATATATTATTAGACCTTCTATAGTAATCTATTCCCTATACACAAGTTTATATCTTAATTAAAGTGTCTAAAAAGTTCCCCAAACATTCTTAGAATTTTTTTTATATTTATTGCATTAAAAATAATAAATTCTTCAAAATTGATCTAAACTATGTGTTATATATTATTATGAATTTTAACAAAATATCAACGACATTTTGTTCTTTTATAATTAAAATAATATTTTTTACAAGATGTCAATGACATTTTATTTTTTATAATTAAAATAAATAGTATTATTTTTTTTATAAAATATCAGTAATATTTTATCTCTTTATAATTAAAGTAATATTTTTTACAAAATGTCAATTTTTTATAATTAAAATAATATTTTTTTACAAAATGCCAATGATATTTTGTCTCTTTTTAATTAAAATAATATTTTTTATAATTTATAATTAAAATATACATTTTATCTTTTAATAATTAAAAAATACATATTACTATCATAATAGTATAAAATATTAAAATAATTAAATATTTTGATATTTCACAGTAAAATTATTTATATTTAAAAATTTTAGCCACCAGGAGGCTTGGAGAATGAAGATCAATTGAATCCTCATTTCCCACGAGTTATAATTTAAATTATACTATATATTATATCTTCAAAGATTCAAAAGCGAGCATACCATATGAGAATAAACATTAAGAAATTGCACCCTCGTGTCACACGCACCCAAGCTACAAAGAGTGATTGAAATTTAGTGTGATTTTCTTTTGTTTTGATCCATCGGCTTAATTAAGAAATCATAAAATCAAATATAATCATTAAAAAAACCTAAATCAGTTTTTCTAAAATTTTTAGTAGAATATTTTAGTTCTCAATATTTAATGTCGCTAAGTTTTTATTTCGAAACAGTTTTCATATCAGATTTTTTTTTTTTACCAAAGATAGAAGACTCGAACCCGCAACCTCTTTTTTTTACCAAAGATAGAAGACTCGAACCCGCAACCTCTTAATTGAGTATGGGGAGATTATGCCATTTGAGCTATTACTCATTGGCAAAATTTGGAAAGATAGGAAATTCGAACCTGCAACCTCTCTTAATTGAGTATGGGGAGTCTATGCCATTTGAGCTATAACTCATTGGCAAAATTTGAAAAGATATCTGACTCAAACCCGCAACCTCTTAATTGAATATAAGGAGTCTATGTCATTTGATAGCAGTTTTCATATCAGATTATTTGTGTACATTGAGAGATTCATATGAAATTTTTAACCATTTTTAAAACATAGTGTCTTTATCAATTAAATAACAATAAAAATTAATTTATCTAATATTTTACCAAAATTTGACATAAATAGTGATTTGTCTAATAAAATAAAAAAGTCAATGACCGATTTTATAATTAAAATTGTAACACCCTACCACACTAAGCTTTACGCTTAAGTCGTAAAACAAAGGTGGTGAGGTATTACGACCTCTAAAATAAAATGAGTACATATAATAGCAGAAGAATTATAATATGCTAGGAGCCTTGAAGAAAAGGGGGAAATAAAAATCGCACAATAAAGGCGCTACGCTCAAGGAACGAGTTAACTTACGTGCTAAGAAAATCATAACTATCAAACATAAGATAACAGAAATAGGAGTAGAATACCAAAGATACAAAATAACAAGCTCCTAACTCAGCCTGCGAAGTCAAGACTGGCCGGAGAATATTTACACATATATACCCAAAATCCAAAAGTACATATACACAATCCTGCCTCTCCATAAACCTCTAAGAGGATCAAAAAGAATAAGTCATGCGGAGAGAAAGCTAAGTACATATATATACATCATAGCATAACAAAATATCCCAGTAACCACTCCGCTTCAAGAGTCCAGACGCCTAACGAGATGCCTCTCGACCTGCATCTGAAAAACAACAACATAGTATGGAATGAGAACCGGAGGTTCTCAGTATGGTAAAGGTGCCACACACATAATATATAAGGTCCTGGGAATGCCAGAGGCAATCCTAGAACATCGACACTCAGATTATAGAGCTTAAAGTATTAAACAGAAGCCATAAAAGGTGGTTTCCTAAAAATATTTAATCATAACTTAACTTAACCTTAAATCTAAGTCCTATACTGCCATTCCTTCATACCTCCAACTCCATCATGTATTTTCACAGACAAATAGACAGATAAATGCAAACACAAGAAGGTTACAACTACTGCAGGTAACAAATACACATTTAGCATGGCAAATACAGATAGGCACACCCAATTAGAGCACAAGCAAGTAATTCAAGTAATATGCATATGATGCATGCCTGTCCTATGGCTGATGAGGCTCATCTGTCGGTTATCCAGCCAACCCGACAAGTCTGAATTGTCCTTAGACTGTCCCCCGACGTGCATCCCCAAGAGTCTATGCATAGATTTTTCTCAAATAATCAATATTGCTCAATGGGGGTAACATTCCCGGGAATTTATATAGTGCCCGGTCACACTTACGTCGTAGGGTCAACAGAGTATCGAGTTTTCAACCTGGTACACGTGGTGGCAAGCCACGGCACTTAATCCAGGGAATCTCGTATCTCAGATTATTCAAATTCATAAGCCATATAAATAATTCAATTAAAATTCATCAACATCCACATCATTCTCAATCGCATCTCATCCATCATTATACGTCAATCATATTCAATCATTATCCTTCATTATCACATCTCTCATTCCGTCCATCAATAGTTCTAATTCAAAACATAATTCATTCTTTTCCAAATGAATCAAACTTAAAACATGCTCATTTTCTTAATAACTCAAAATCAAACCATATAACCTTTGAATCTTAAATCTTTATAAATAATCATATAAACTAAATCTCTAATTTTTATAGAATTTCGGCAGCATCTCCTCTAAAACTCGGACTTTGCCACCCTTTTCGGGTCCAAACCTGCTTTCTTTTCAATTCAACATACCCTTCCTCATCATCATAACAACCACCACGATAAATCTACCTCAGATAAACAATTAAACTCATACTATATTCAAATCCAACAACCCAAAATTCAACTAAGGATCATAGTTCACAATTCCTGAGCTTTTAACACAAAATACCTCATTATCACAACAACCTCCACAATAGTTATACCTCAAATCAATAATTCACCAAATCATTAGTTAATCAACAATAACATTCAACCATAATTCCCTCCAAATTAACATAACAACATTCACCATCCAAAATTAAAAACTAATTATCCAATAAACTTCAACCAATTATATTCATCGACAAATTACTAAATATTAAACATACACCTGCATTCCAACTTATCCTATGGTCATCTAGCCTAAGTTTTCACAGAACATTATATATTAAATGCAAGAAACCTAAACCATACCTTGGCCGATTTCCACGTAACGATCAAAGCTATTTATTCAAAACCAAGACAGCCCCTCAAAACTCAACTAATCCGCTTTCTCCAAGTTCCAGTATTCACAATTTCAAGCTCCAATTATTTATTCACAACCTAATACACATTCATAACACATATATATCCAATTTAATACTCAAAGCTCAAATTCAATGAAAATAAAATAGAATTATCGTATCCTCACCTTACCCAAGCTTCACATAAGCAAGAGTGAACGTTTTTCTCAAGCTAATTGGATCCTAAAACATCAAAAATCAAAGAAATTCAATACCCCTTCTCAAAACTCGAAAATTGGGGGAAAAGAGTGGCTGAGAATATTTAAGGGCTTACCTATAAAATTGTTCCGGTAGAAATGTAAAGCTCGACGCGGTGGACGCGTGGTCGCAAACGGTGCGGCGATCGGAGCTCGGATCGGAAAGTTACGGCGCCTTGAACTTGGAACGAGGGTTCGGACCCCTTTTTCTTCTCCTCCCTGGACGCAAGCTTTCAGCGTCACGTTGCTGAAATGAGGGAGATGCAATGCGTGGGTTCATTTAATAGGTCGGTTCGGTTGGACCGATGATCCGATTTGGATCCGGTTCAACCGGTTCGGTCCATTCGGTCCAATCTTGGACCGATTTTCTCAAAATTAGTGTCAAAATTTTCGTTTCGATGAGCTCTATCCTAATTTGATATAATATTCACATTTCTAATCCTCCTTATTAAAAACTAATTTATTGACTAATTATTTACTAATTTAACCGGGGTTTACATCCTACCCACCTAATAAAGAATTTTGCCCTCAAAATTCAGATGTAGTCAGTAGTTATCTGAAAAGAGATGTGGGTAATCCTTTCATTGATTCGAGTTCCCTGGTATGTTCCTCGATACCAGCTCGACTCCAAACTACTTTTACTAATGATACTTCCCTTCCTCGTAATCGTTTAACACTGGTGTCATCAATCCTCATCGGAATTACTGGAAGTGTTAGATCTTCTCTCACTCGGATTGGTTCTGGTTCTAGAACATGACTTGCGTCAGGAGTATACTTCCGAAGCTGTGACACATGGAACACATCGTGCAAATTCGAAAGATATGGCGGTAAGGCAATTCTATAAGCCACTGGTCCAATTCTCTTCAGAATCTCAAACGGTCCAATATAACGGGGATTCAGTTTCTTGGTCTTAATAGCTCTTCCCACACCAGTGGTTGGTGTAACTTTCAGAAAGACATGTTCTCCTTCTTCGAATTCCAAAGGCTTTCGCCTCTGATCAGCATAGCTCTTCTGGCGGCTTTGGGCTATAAGCATTCGACTACGAATCTTCTTTATCTGCCCAGTCGTTTCAGCTATCATTTCAGGCCCTAATAAACTCCTTTCTCCAGTTTCATACCAACATAGTGGAGACTGACATTTTCTGCCATACAGAGCCTCATATGGAGCCATTCCGATGCTCGCATGATAGCTATTATTATAAGCAAATTCTATTAATGGCATATACCGATCCCAGCTCGCCGACTGGTCCAATACACAAGCTCTTAGCATATCTTCCAAGGTCTGAATAGTTCTCTCTGATTGACCATTTGTCTGAGGGTGATACGCAGTACTCAAGCTTAACTGAGTCCCAAATGCACGTTGAAAAGCTCCCCAGAATTTTGATGTAAAGCGAGGATCTTTGTCAGATTTGATAGTAGAAGGCACACCATGCAATTTGACAATCTCTTTGATATACATTCGAGCCAATTCCTCCATTGTGGAATCTCCAAAGGCTGAAGGGTCCCTGATGGTCTCTGATGCTCAATCTTAACCTTCTGACATGTTAAACATTTAGATACATGCAATGCCACATCATTCTTTAATATCTGGCACAACAATCTGGTTCTTGAACTTCCACAAACCTTCCTGTCCTTCTAACACTCTCCACTGTTTCTCCTGTTTGACTGCTGGTAATACCTTACGTAACGCTTCACTGTCTCGATGAGCCTTCAGAAGTTCTGATTTAAAATCACTTGAGATCTGCAATTGACTCAAACACAGAATTCCAGATTCTTCTGTAACTCCCAAATTCAAACCTTGAAATGCCCTTAGTAATTCTTCTTCCCGTAGCATCATCCAAGTTGCATATAAAGACTTTCGACTCAAAGCCTCTGCCACAACGTTCGCTTTTCCTAGATGATAATTCAATTCAAAATCATAATCTTTCAGAAGCTCCATCCACCTCCTCTGCCACATATTCAACTCTTTCTGCTCAAAAAGATTCTTCAAACTCTTATGGTCTGAGAAAACATGAAACTTAACGCCATAGAGGTAGTGCCTCCAGATCTTTAAAGCAAACACAACAGCAGCAAGTTTTAAATCATGTGTCGAATAGTTCATCTCATACAGCCTTAATTGCCGTGAGGCGTATGCTACAACATTCTGGTGCTGCATCAAAACGCACCCCAAGCCCTTCAGCGATGCATCACAGTACACTTCAAACGGCTCACTTGGTTCAGACAATACTAACACGAGTGCAGTAGTCAATCTGTGCTTTAATGCTTAAAAACTCTCTTCACACTCTGGGTCCAAATAAAAAGCGTATCCTTCCTAGTCAACTTAGTTAAAGGTAAGGCGAGCTATGAAAGTCCCTTAATGAATCTTCGATACTATCCCGCCAAACTTAGGAAACTTCTAATCTCTATTACTGAAGTTAATCACTCCCATTTCATCACTACTTCTACCTTAGCAGGATCCATGGCTATTCCCTGCTTACTCACCACGTGACCGAAAAACTTTACCTCACTCTTCCAAAACTCGCATTTAGATAACTTAGTGTATAACTTCCTATTTCTCAAAATTTGTAATACAGTTCGTAAGTGATTAACATGCTCCTCTTCAGTCTTAGAATAAACAAGAATATCATCAATGAAGACAATATCAGACTTGTCCAAATACAGCCGAAAAATCCTGTTCATATAATCCATAAATACTGTCGGGGCATTAGTTAACCCGAAAGACATCATTGTATACTCATAATGACCGTAACGTGTCCTGAAAGCAGTGTTCGGAATATCCTCGTCTCTAACCCTTATCTAATGATACCCTGATCGCAGGTCAATCTTAGAAAACACACCGGCACCCTGTAACTGATCCATTAGATCATCGATTCTAGGCAACGGATATTTATTCTTCACAGTGATCTTATTCAATTGCCGATAATCGACACACAGCCGCATACTCCCATCCTTCTTCTTTACCAGTAATACTGGCGCTCCCCACGGAGAAACACTTGGTCGGATAAAATGCTTACCCAACAGATCTTCCAGCTGAGCCTTCAGTTCAGCCATTTCTAAAGGCGACATCCTATAAGGAGTAATTGAAATTGGACCGGATCCAGGTACCAACTCAATTGCAAATTCAACCTCTCGGTTAGGGGGAAATTCATTAATATAATCCGGAAACACATCTGGAAATTCACATACAACCGAAATCTGCTCTAAACTCTGATCATCACCTGATATTCTTGCAGTTAATAACATAATACCCTGACATTCAGTTCCAGAACAGTTTACTATCATAAAATTCAAATAGTAACTATTCACCACAACTGGCGCTTCTGACCTTTCTAATATAAACTGTACTGACTTCTCAGAATAATCAAGCAAAACATGGCTCTTAAATAACCAATCTCCCGACTATCACAGCGTCATCTGTCTGCAGGATACATCGTGTCCCCTGTCACCAATACTGAGCCTCACCTTGCAGTTGATAAGTTCCAAATTCAACCAATTACTTCTCAGGAACCTATTAGGCCTGCAACGTCCGTTCCATAGCTTGAATCCAATTATCTGCGTTAGTGGGATTTGAGGTTCCCCTGAAGATCGGAGGATGAACTTTCAGAAATATAACAAGTGTCATAGGACCGCCCTCATCATTATTGTTCCCGTGATTATCCTGGTTTATCTTATTACCCAGTGCCTCGGCTGTTGTCTACATAGCTGCAGCCATATTTCCTAGAGTAGCCATAAAGTCTACTGGATCATTCCCTACCGGGCTAGGAGTAACGATGCGTATTCTACCTCTACCTCGCCCGCGACCGCGTCTGCGAGTCGACATCTGGTCCTTATACACATCAAACAAGTGATATTAAGTTGATCAGTCTCAATATCGCAGGTCCAATGCTTTTAAGTTCCAAATGCATGCTCACAAACGTTTATGCCATATATATCAATCAGATATCCTAATAGCACATAAACACATATACAGAGAATGCACAGAAGTACAATCAGTCCGTCTTTCAGGCTCTATAGGAACGAACTGCTCTGATACCATAATGTAACACCCTACCACACTAAGCTTTACGCTTAAGTCGTAAAACAAAGGTGGTGAGGTATTACGACCTCTAAAATAAAATGAGTACATATAATAGCAGAAGAATTATAATATGCTAGGAGCCTTGAAGAAAAGGGGGAAATAAAAATCGCACAATAAAGGCGCTACGCTCAAGGAACGAGTTAACTTACGTGCTAAGAAAATCATAACTATCAAACATAAGATAACAGAAATAGGAGTAGAATACCAAAGATACAAAATAACAAGCTCCTAACTCAGCCTGCGAAGTCAAGACTGGCCGGAGAATATTTACACATATATACCCAAAATCCAAAAGTACATATACACAATCCTGCCTCTCCATAAACCTCTAAGAGGATCAAAAAGAATAAGTCATGCGGAGAGAAAGCTAAGTACATATATATACATCATAGCATAACAAAATATCCCAGTAACCACTCCGCTTCAAGAGTCCAGACGCCTAACGAGATGCCTCTCGACCTGCATCTGAAAAACAACAACATAGTATGGAATGAAAACCGGAGGTTCTCAGTATGGTAAAGGTGCCACACACATAATATATAAGGTCCTGGGAATGCCAGAGGCAATCCTAGAACATCGACACTCAGATTATAGAGCTTAAAGTATTAAACAGAAGCCATAAAAGGTGGTTTCCTAAAAATATTTAATCATAACTTAACTTAACCTTAAATCTAAGTCCTATACTGCCATTCCTTCATACCTCCAACTCCATCATGTATTTTCACAGACAAATAGACAGATAAATGCAAACACAAGAAGGTTACAACTACTGCAGGTAACAAATACACATTTAGCATGGCAAATACAGATAGGCACACCCAATTAGAGCACAAGCAAGTAATTCAAGTAATATGCATATGATGCATGCCTGTCCTATGGCTGATGAGGCTCATCTGTCGGTTATCCAGCCAACCCGACAAGTCTGAATTGTCCTTAGACTGTCCCCCGACGTGCATCCCCAAGAGTCTATGCATAGATTTTTCTCAAATAATCAATATTGCTCAATGGGGGTAACATTCCCGGGAATTTATATAGTGCCCGGTCACACTTACGTCGTAGGGTCAACAGAGTATCGAGTTTTCAACCTGGTACACGTGGTGGCAAGCCACGGCACTTAATCCAGGGAATCTCGTATCTCAGATTATTCAAATTCATAAGCCATATAAATAATTCAATTAAAATTCATCAACATCCACATCATTCTCAATCGCATCTCATCCATCATTATACGTCAATCATATTCAATCATTATCCTTCATTATCACATCTCTCATTCCGTCCATCAATAGTTCTAATTCAAAACATAATTCATTCTTTTCCAAATGAATCAAACTTAAAACATGCTCATTTTCTTAATAACTCAAAATCAAACCATATAACCTTTGAATCTTAAATCTTTATAAATAATCATATAAACTAAATCTCTAATTTTTATAGAATTTCGGCAGCATCTCCTCTAAAACTCGGACTTTGCCACCCTTTTCGGGTCCAAACCTGCTTTCTTTTCAATTCAACATACCCTTCCTCATCATCATAACAACCACCACGATAAATCTACCTCAGATAAACAATTAAACTCATACTATATTCAAATCCAACAACCCAAAATTCAACTAAGGATCATAGTTCACAATTCCTGAGCTTTTAACACAAAATACCTCATTATCACAACAACCTCCACAATAGTTATACCTCAAATCAATAATTCACCAAATCATTAGTTAATCAACAATAACATTCAACCATAATTCCCTCCAAATTAACATAACAACATTCACCATCCAAAATTAAAAACTAATTATCCAATAAACTTCAACCAATTATATTCATCGACAAATTACTAAATATTAAACATACACCTGCATTCCAACTTATCCTATGGTCATCTAGCCTAAGTTTTCACAGAACATTATATATTAAATGCAAGAAACCTAAACCATACCTTGGCCGATTTCCACGTAACGATCAAAGCTATTTATTCAAAACCAAGACAGCCCCTCAAAACTCAACTAATCCGCTTTCTCCAAGTTCCAGTATTCACAATTTCAAGCTCCAATTATTTATTCACAACCTAATACACATTCATAACACATATATATCCAATTTAATACTCAAAGCTCAAATTCAATGAAAATAAAATAGAATTATCGTATCCTCACCTTACCCAAGCTTCACATAAGCAAGAGTGAACGTTTTTCTCAAGCTAATTGGATCCTAAAACATCAAAAATCAAAGAAATTCAATACCCCTTCTCAAAACTCGAAAATTGGGGGAAAAGAGTGGCTGAGAATATTTAAGGGCTTACCTATAAAATTGTTCCGGTAGAAATGTAAAGCTCGACGCGGTGGACGCGTGGTCGCAAACGGTGCGGCGATCGGAGCTCGGATCGGAAAGTTACGGCGCCTTGAACTTGGAACGAGGGTTCGGACCCCTTTTTCTTCTCCTCCCTGGACGCAAGCTTTCAGCGTCACGTTGCTGAAATGAGGGAGATGCAATGCGTGGGTTCATTTAATAGGTCGGTTCGGTTGGACCGATGGTCCGATTTGGATCCGGTTCAACCGGTTCGGTCCATTCGGTCCAATCTTGGACCGATTTTCTCAAAATTAGTGTCAAAATTTTCGTTTCGATGAGCTCTATCCTAATTTGATATAATATTCACATTTCTAATCCTCCTTATTAAAAACTAATTTATTGACTAATTATTTACTAATTTAACCGGGGTTTACAAAAATGCCTTACTAAAATTTTTTAATAACTTATTTAGAATATTACTCAAAAAGAAATTAATAATCATGAAAAAATGAAAAGTACAGCATCCAGTTTTTTTTTTTTTTTTTTCAAACTCTGTGAGTTTCATGCTTTAAATTAAAGACACCAAAATTACGAGCCGAAGTTGTAAGAATTTTTAAGAGAAATCAAAACCATGATAAATTGTTACAACTTTCAAAATGAAAATTTATGGATAATTAAAGTAAATTGGTTGTTTATTTATAAGCACAAAACAACAAAGTACTTACCCAACTAACCACTTATATTCGATGTTGTAATTAATCATATTAGGATATACCGTACTAAATTGACAAGTATCTATTACTTTATTATTAAATTATTTTTTTTTCTAATATATTTTCCATTCCGTTAAATACTAATTTGTTGCCAATTTAAATACAATTTAAAGATTTGTTATTAACCAATAAATTATTACATACACAAAAAAATCAAATTCTAACATTTATTTAAATAGATAAATAAATTGACTAATCAACTAATTCAATTTGGTTATTACTTTAAAAAAAAAATGCATGGCAATTCATTTTAAAATACCCAACCATAGTTTTAGGTTTAAAGAAAGATAATAGATTAGATTGTAATATGCCTTTTATCTGAAATTCTGAATACTAGCCTTTTATATACATTATTCTTTTGAAAAAATCAACATACTAATTAGTATATAAACTATTATATGAACCGAAAGTTTATATTATAACAAAAATAATTTTAAAAGATACAATGTAAACAAGTCTCTAAAAATTTCAAAATTATGAAACAAATAATTAGATATTAGAAGTATATTATTCTTAAAAAGGTTTTAGAAATTATATTTTAATATAAATTTTTAAGTATTATTAAAAAAATAAAATATTTTTATTTTTAAAATTAACAATATGACATCATGTAATATTTTTTAATTTTTTTTGTGAATCACCAAAATCTTTTCAATAGAAATAAAAAATCTAAAAATTAGATTTTGCTCCAATTTTTATATACATATTCTAAATAGTTATCTAAATATTTTTTAAAAAATTCAGATAAAATACACAAGTCATTTTTTAAGTACAAAATCTATTTTCCACTTATAAAAGAAAATGAAAAATATTAAGGCTAATACCTTTAATGCAAAAAAGGAGATCATTGACTAATATTAATTCAAATATAAAGTAAAAATAAATAAAAATATTAATCACCTATTATTTTAAAAAATATTATCATTTGAGAATTTATTTGTCATTTATATTTTTAGAAATTATTTTTTATCATTATTATATATTTTTAAATATCATTTTAATAATTTATCCTTAATTAGACATAAATCTACATTTTAGTATAAAAACTCAAATCAGAATCTACGATAAATTTAAAAGTATTCACATCATCAAATTAAATCTACCATTTTCCTAAAAGGGCGATCTCAAATACAATCCAAATCATATCACATCAATAAGATCTGTTAATTTATTTTTCGTGGATAAGTTACACATTTTAAGTAATAATTTTTATTTTTATGGCTCTAGTAGTATCGTACGTTAAAAAAATAAAAGGAAAAAAGATAAAAACCATTAGAAGCAATTAAAATTTGTCTGATTAAGCTGGCCATTCCATGAATGCCATTTGGTTGTGATGATTAAAGGATTTGATTCGAAAGGTGCAAATAAACCAAATTTATGAGTGCGTATGGGTGAAAAGGAAGGACCAACAAAACAAAATTACAATCACAAAATATTTCTGATTTCAATTTTTTTTATAGTGATTCTTATTTTTCTAAATATAATTTATTATTAAACGGTCAATTATATTCTTTAGTTAATATAGCATTAAAACTTATTCTACCATTTTCTCTTCTAATTAGTTAAAGATGGTTTAACTATATTATCTTTAAATTACTCAAAATTTCAAATTCAACCAAAGTGATAAATAACAAAATTAGTTTAATCCAATGGTCTGTTCACACGTTCATTTAAATAAAAGTTGGAAATTTGAATCTCATCTTGTGTATATTACAATTCATTCGTCAATAGATTTTTATTTAAAATTCATATTTGCAACATATAAGATTTTTTTGACTTGTTAGATTGAATAATACGGGAAAAAAAATCGTAGTAATAAATGAAATATAACAAAAAGAAAAATTTACAAAATTTAAGAGGGGTTTGTTTTAATAATTTGATATATGAAGAACAAATGAAAAGCCAATATTATTAGCACACCACAATTGAATTCTCATTTATGTAAACATTTGAATTACAATCATTTGATTAAATCATAGCTTCAATCCACCTTTATTTATTTAACTTAAAATATAATAGGTCTCTCAAATAAGCATTAGTAACCCAAGTACACAGGTAAAATTTTACAAACAAAAATGCTAAAAAACACTTATTAAGAATATAAAAATAATTTAAAAAATAAAGTTATTGTATTTGCTAGGATACTTAACATAAAAAAGTAGAAAATTTGTATTCGAAAATTCTTAATAAATATTATAACCAAATTGACGAGAACTTTTTGTGTGTGCTTTCAGAGCAATAAATATTCTTATTCTCCACTATTTATTTTGTTCAATTTGAGCGATGTGTGTTAGTTTAATATTATTTTCATTTTATTATTTCTTTCAAAATTTAAAATAAAAAATAATAATAAACCTATAATACTAACATAAAAGTTAATAAATTAGAGTAAAAAGTTGGTATGTTCTTGAAATACCAAAAAAATTTTAAAATGTTAGTATCCCATATTTGTGTAAAATATATGTACTTTTTTATACTTTAAATTTATATTTTATATTTTAATATATATTTTATATAAATAACTAATTTAGTGATTACGTAGTATTTGTTTGGGTGTTATTAAGTTGATAAAAAGATATTTTTTTTATTTTTTAACGTATTTAAAAAATTTTTAATAATAAAATAAAAATACTAAAAATAAAAAATATATTTTTATAGAAGTTATAATTTTTGTCTTTTTAAAAAATTATATCTTTTACATAATAAATAAACAAAAAAATATTTTTATATTATTATACTTAAACATAATTAATAAATAAAAAAATATATTTACATGAGATATTTAAATATTAAATTTTTTTATTTTTTAAAAATATTTTAAAAATACAATTCAAAAAAAAATATTTTCTTAAAAAAATCACCAGATAGGTCCGTAATTTTGTTGTGGACATGTAATATGGTGGAATAAATTTTATAAATGGTTTTTGTTTAAATGGTGTTGGTAGCTATAGAATGTAAGCACCTACACAGTTTCGTCCAAAATTGAAAAGGTCAAATGATTAGTTTGAACGAAAAGCAGTTTATTTAATTATAAGAAGAGGGTGAGTACCCCTTACAGGATCCTTAATATAAAGGTGGGTCTCATTTCCGAAATTTCATTAATATTTTTGCGTAAATTAAGTAAAAAAGGAAACAAAACAAAGTTTGATGAGAAGAAGGGGAAAATGGCGCACTCTACGATCGCCGTTACACTGAGCCAGCAACTCTTTAAAAGGACCACTGTCCTCTTCCCTCACTCTTCTTTCAGATCTCGTTCTCTTCTTCCTTCTTCTTCTTCTTCTTCTGTTTCCTTCTCTCCTAACTTTCATACTCCTCTTTCTTCTTCTTCTTCTTCTTTCGCTCTCAGAGCCTCTTCTTCTTCTTCTTCTTCGTCCACCTCCTCCACCGCTGCCATGGGTGAAACTATCGCCGCCGTCGATGCCGGAATGGACGCTGTTCAGCGCCGCCTCATGTTCGAAGACGAGTCCGTTCTCTTCTCTCTCTCTTTCTCTCTCTTTTATTTATTTGAATATTTAATTATATGTTTTCGTTGACTGATTCCTTTTTGTTATTATTATTAATTTATTATTGTTGTTATGATATGAACATGTTTTTGTGTTTTTTGATTTTTTTTTACTGTTGATGTGCGATTTGCATGACTTGTTCGTGAGATTGTGACGGAATGGAAATATGTCACGAATTGAAACTCCTCTCGGTGTTCTGTTTTTTCTGGTTACCTTTTTTATTTTTAAAGGAAAAAAAGGTAGTAGTTCATTTGAAATGGATGGGAATTTGGATGCATGATGAGTGTATCGGTTGTGTTTGCGTTTTTTTTGGACGATGTCGTTTGTGGTCGAGGTGTGTTGTTGAATCCTGAAATTCAAACACGAGCTGGTTTTCTTTTTTTTTTTTTTTCGTATGAAAAATTGATGTAGCGGCATTGGATTGGAAATTTGGAATTGGATGCATGGTGATTGTTTTGGTTTGATTAAAATTGGATTGTTTGCTTATGCTGTTTGGTGTTGAAATTGAAACGGGGAATTCACTTATGCTTATGCTGTGTGTGTGTTTACTGTTGTGACTCTTCATAACAAGAGCTGATTAAAATGTTTTCCTCAGAGTTTTCATATATTCTGCTATGCTGCTGGTGTCCGTTGTCTATGTTAACTGAGTGAGGTAGTTAAAGGCAATTTGTGCTGTCATGGCGCCAAAATATGCACACTGGTGTCAATTTTCCAATTTAACCAAAGTAGTTAACGGGATTTCCGCTGTTTGCGTGCCAAAAGGCGCGCACAGGTGTCTGTTTTCTATTAACCATGGTAGTTGAAGGCAGTTGTTTGAGCTGTTAATGCGCCAAAAAGAGGATGCTCCTGTCTTAAAAGGCAAATTGTGTCGTTAAGGCGCCGAAATCCACACTAAACGGCAAATTGTGCCGTTAAGGCGCCAAAATTTACACGTGTGGCGTGTCGCGAGAGTAATAATTTGAAACCCCCAGGGATCCGAGGAATGAAAGTGAACTATTTGTCTGCTTATTATTAAATTTTCAAATAAATTAAGTACTCAATCTTATATTGTAAAAATTTAAAATTCATAACTTGAGAACTTAAGCTGTTTGTTGCCGACTATTTTTAAAATTATAAATATAGATTCTAATTAGCTACCCTTTACATTGAAGTGAACAAAGGCTGCACTGGTTGCGGTGTTTTTACAGTTGTCAATAAGACCATGAAGGTAGAGCTGCCATCTTAGTGAGAAATTCTACCATTCTGGTCCCTGGCCTATTACCACTTTTCGCGCGCTTTGGAATTGTTTTATTCATAATCACGATTTGTGTCAGGATGAACTGATTGCTTGTTTCTAAACTTTTGTGTGTTACTTTTGGAGTTTAAAGAATGGTTTTCACGGTGGGATTTCTGAATGTCTATTGTTTGTGTTGTGGGTTGCGTTTTTACATTCTTGAGGTTAATGCACAATTTTCCAGATCGATATCACTAATGCCTTTTCACTTTGCTTCTCTTTTGACATTTTAAATATTATATACTTCACTTTTACTTATGCATCATTTGTTCTTCATCTTGCTGGAATATGTAATTGATGTCTGTTGCAACTTTTCCAGATGCATTTTGGTGGATGAGAACGACCACGTGGTTGGTCATGATTCCAAATACAACTGTAAGTGAAGCTTCCGCAAAAATGTGCTTCAATTTTATCTCCTAATTCTTGTTTTCTGAAGAATACATAGTTTTATGATGATTTATAATGTGTCTAAAATATGATGTTATCTTATTGCTGGAATGTTGCATCGTTAAATATTCCATGTTGACTCTTTGATATGATTTGAGAAAAAATGGTTAAATATTTTCAATTAAAGTTGTTGGCTGTCATGTAATACCGTGATATCCATTTTTGTGAAGCTTTTGATGTGTATAAAAGGAGTAAAACTTTAATTGTTATTATGCATAGGCAGCATAGAATTGTTTACAGTAATTGTATTAATTAGTAGATTGTCAGAATGATTTACCAACAATGCGTCTTATTTTAAATATAAATATTCTCTTTTATTCTTTGTATTGGTGCATTTTATGATACTTAATCCTGCACCTATGCAAGATAGCAACATGGTTCACCAATCTTGCATTTAGAAGATGTTTGCAAAGTTGTTCATTGTATTGTTCATTATAAACTTATTTTAAGTAATAAAAACAAACTGCTAAGTACATAGGATACAAGCCTAACATATGAATTAAAATTTCATATTTGCCGTATATTAGTGACAATCATTTTGAGCAAATGTGATGACTGGATACCAGAAATTAATGCAATATCTGGCAGTGCCATGTTGAAAAGTAACACTGGTTTCCAGGAAATGTTTTGGTGTTTTTATAACTCAAAAGTTATTTCTGTTGTTAAGTTATGCTGTTCGTTCTGGGCCCACAGCCATGGGTAGTTCATTAGTTTGAGCATCTTCAATTTTATAGGTCACTTGATGGAAAAGATTGAAGCTGAAAATTTGCTGCACAGAGCTTTCAGTGTATTCCTGTTCAACTCAAAGTATGAGTTGCTTCTTCAGGTATGTATTTCCATTTATAATTTTGTGTATGCTCATGAATAAAAGGTTTTAAATCTGCATGAAAATGATTAGGTGAGCTAGGGACCAGTCCTGGGTATATGACTAATATGTACAGGGGGATAATTTTTTAATATCAAGTATCAATTAATTCAATGGTGCACTTTTACAAGTGATGTTGTGTAGCTTTTTCTAAGTATGACAACTTGAGTCTGATCATTGTTCACTATGAAAACAAAGGACACACAGTCTTCATGGTGACTTGCTAAAAGTTCCTCCAAACAAATGGTTGAGTAACAAGGTCATAACTTTAACAACATTCATGATGTTACTTTAGTTGTTCCATTCTGAAATTTCTGGTAATATACCATCAGATAAATTTTGAATTATTGAACTATGAATAGTGTTGACATTTAAATGTATGTAGTTTGTGAATTCATGGTGACTTGCTAAAAGTTCCTCCAAACAAATGGTTGAGTAACAAGGTCATAACTGTAACAACATTCATGATGTTACTTTAGTTGTTCCATTCTGAAATTTCTGGTAATATACCATCAGATAAATTTTGAATTATTGAACTATGAATAGTGTTGACATTTAAATGTATGTAGTTTGTGAATTTATTCTTGTGCTATATCTGAATTCAGCCATTGCTTCTTATCTGTATTTTTCCGCATGCCTATTGGTTAAAACTTGTGTATGTTTGCATGCCCGTTTTCGAATATTAGGCTCCATAATTCGATGTCTTGACTGAGATTCTCTATTTTTTTATGATGAAGCAACGATCTGGCACAAAGGTAACGTTCCCTCTTGTGTGGACCAACACCTGCTGCAGCCATCCACTGTACCGCGAATCTGAGCTTATTGAGGAGGATGCGCTCGGTATGTTGTGTTTAGTTTTTGTTTTGTTTGAAAGACTATGATCTTCTTTGTTATCACTGCTAAGTAATGCTTCTTCTTGCATTTCCAGGAGTGAGAAACGCTGCCCAGAGGAAGCTTTTGGACGAGCTTGGTATTGTTGCTGAAGATGTGCCAGTTGATCAGTTCTTGCCTTTGGGCCGCATACTTTACAAGGCACCTTCTGATGGCAAATGGGGAGAACATGAATGTAAGCTGAGCTTAATTAGTTTCAAGCTTTAGGTTGTGTCTGTTTTACCTTATTATACCTGAAAATCACTTTTTAAAACTGAACAAATCTGTTTATTCATATTTAGATCTTTTTTGCTTTTCCCATGATGTAGAAGATTTGAGTTGTAAAATCTTTTTTTCCAAAGCTTAAACAAATGCACCCTTAGTCAATCAAATTTTGTTAATTTGATCCTAAATCAGGCACGCATTATGGTTGTTTATATTCCAGATTTACCACACATTTTCCTGAACTTTTTGCTCCAATTCCTTACAGGATAGATGTTCTTTTGTGATTTCACTAACTGATATTTTCTGTATCCTCTCCTATGATTGCAGTGGATTATCTGTTGTTCATCGTCAGGGATGTTAAGGTGAACCCTAATCCAGATGAAGTTGCTGATATCAGGTATGTGAATCGCGACCAGTTGAAGGAGCTACTGAGGAAAGCGGATGCCGGCGAGGGAGGCTTGAAGCTGTCGCCATGGTTCAGACTCGTTGTGGACAATTTCTTGTTCAAATGGTGGGACCATCTTGAGCAAGGAACTTTGGGACAGGTCGCTGACATGAAAACCATTCACAAGTTGAGTTAAAAGAAAAGAAATATATCACAGATGTTTAAGATATGGTATGAGGGGTAGCTATAATTTTAATCAAATAAAATTTGGTCCTTATTGTATTTGTACCAAAATATTTGAACTGATTGAAAATGATTTTCGTAGTTGTGGCCAATAATGTTGAATTGTTGATCGTGTCTGTTATTGATAATAGCCAGAACTTTATTACCGCCGTGTATCTTATAACTTGCAGAACAATTCTATTATATGTGAAATAAAAATAAAAAAGAAATTAGGATTTTTACGGTGGCCAAGTGTGCTCTGTGAGAAGCCATGGTAGTTGTTCTCTTGACATTTTATGAAGCTTTTTGGTTAAAAACTGCTCTCTCTAATCAAAACAACTTTTTTTTTTTTTTTAAATATTCACTATAATATACTGTATTAACGTGGATTTGATTTTTTCTCGTTTTTGGTCTTGGGTGATTTGCAAATATTGTTGTACATGATTCATGAGTTTTTTAACTATACTCTAGGTCTTATGGATTAAGGTAAGAACTATACTATATTTCTTCTTCTTTTAGCTTCTTATGAGTTCTATTCTTTTCTTTTGGGAATGCCTTTTCTGATGTAATGGTCTTTTGAGCAATAAAATATCTAATACCTTTGATTAAAAAAAAAAAAAGCTATACTATGTAAAATAATAAACAAAGAAAAGGTATATGTTTTCAACTAAAGTTGAGAGTTTTGAAGAATAGGAATTAAATGAAAGAAAAATAAGAATCGAATTATAAAATAAATAACTCCGAAGAGTTCTAGCAATAATTTCATATTGCTTAAAGATAAAGGTTTTTATAAGATTGAGCAATTCTTACCTTTAAGGCTATCATTGTAGCCGACTAGAGAATTTTTTATTTTTACTTTTTTCCGGAAAGCATGATTAGAGACCTATATCTTTTGATGTTAAAAGATTGTTATTTGAATAAAGCATGATTAGAGAGATTCTTTCTTTGTGGGACAGTGAATCAAGGAGCCGCGTGATCACGTGTGCAGATGCAGATTATAATCTTCATTTTACAGCTTAGCATATGTTTTTGTTATGAGTAGTAGTTGTGTTGCAGTGACACCCACCCTAGCAGTCTGCTGAAATTAAGAAAAGCACTTGTCTAGTGACCCTTTTCTATTATTATTATTTTAATCAAATAGCAGACGCCTAAGCCACTAAATTAATTCAGATAAGCCCCACTTTAAACAAATTCTAATTATTTAATTAGTCAGCGAGCTTTTTCCTTTGCCCGTGGTGATTAGCAATCTTAAACATATGAAATGTCTTTGTTCACACAATTAAAGTATCAATGACTTGGAGTTTGTTCACACCTGTACAGGTTTGTGTTAGATATAATCCCAAATCAATCAACAACTCACGCTATTGTCCACTCTTCATTTGTTTTAATGTTTTATAATATCTTGTGGTGACTTGTGACAGTGATATTTTACTGTCACTAATAACTATTTATTGTCATGTAAATTTGATTTGTTTGAGATCATATTTAACTTTAATTTGGGTGCTTGAAGGAATAATACGTTAGGAAAAATATCCTTTCTTAATATAATATTTTTTTCTATGATTATGATGATCTCCACTGCTCAATAAATACTTGAAAAATATAATATATAATCTAAGAATTTGGCATAAAAAACATTAGTTAAGAGTATAAATAAATAAAAATTGGTTTTTTCAATCCATAAATACATAATTTAATAACAACTGTACTTTTATATAAATATATGTATGTTTTTAGCATATAAATAATAATATTTATAGAATTAAAAAAAATTGGAAAAATTAAATTTTTTTTGTCAAATTTATAAAAAATACACATTGTATATAATGTTTTTCCAGCATAATAGTACGGATATCAAGTTAATATTTAAAAATTATTAAATAATTTAATAAATTTAACTAAATCATGGTCTAATAATACTTAACTAACTGCACGCTAATCTTCGCCTAACATTAATACACCATGAGATGAGACTACTCAATAATGTGTTCTTAAATATTAGACAGTGATTTAGCAGAGAAGGTAAAGGTGGGCGGTGTTGAAGAATCTGAGAGAGAACTCTATTTCTCTATCACCAACAATCCCATCCTCACTTCCGTACACTCTCACTCTTCTCTCTTTCTCTTTTCCTCAAACCGCCGCAGATCTATTCCCTAATCGGTGAGTCTCTGGATCCCTCCTCTTCACAGATATTTCAATCTTTTGTTGATTGATTTATCTCTCTCTCTCTCTCTCTCTGCTTGTAATTTGATTTTGATTGATTTTCATTTTTCTCAATCTTGATTTATTTATTCTCAACTGATCGCATTCATCCCAATGCTAAATTCCCAAACATTCTTACTAATTACGCTAATTTCCTCCAACTCAGAACCTTAATGGAAATGAATTTAAGCTCTTTGGTGGTAGTTTATGTGTTTTACTCGTTTAGGGAGATACATGGAGAAAAGAAACTCTCAGGCACGCAACTAGAATGTGACATTTCTAGAATGTGACATTGACTTTGTAAAAGAGGGGTGATCAATGTAAATATCACAAATCAAAAGGTTTCATGTATAATATTGTCTAATCCGAGGGAGATAACTGTAATTTATCCTTATCATGGTTAATACTTAATACCAATCTAGCTTTTGATATACACCTTTTTTTTCTCCCTCTTTAGAGTGAGTTACTCGTTCCTATGTTAATTGCAGTGCTTGTATGTACTTTGAGAATTTCCTTAGCCATAGGCGAATGTGTGGGCTTAACACACCCAACTACATTGGATCGGATAGGTTCTGATACCGTAGCAAAGACCATATTCTTGGACTTGTAATAGGCATTCCTAGGGAAGGGGGAGTGCAGTCCTTAGTCAGCAGAGCTAGCTATACTTTTTGGAAATAAAGCAATATGGATTTTGTGTTCTATTTTACTCTTGCTAGGGAGTTAGGTAATTTAAAGTTGCTTAATTTCACAACACACTCTCAGTTTCATTATAGAGCTTATGCCATCAAGTGTTGTCTTAATGTGATGTTTCCGCTATTAGTTGATTTATTTCTGATATTTTGTTGCACCTGATAGTAATCTTTGCATGAACTTTATAATGAATTTCATGATATTAATTATAAGATGCCACAGACTTCTGATTTTGAGGTTTCTGTATGCAACTTGTCCTACATGCTTAAAGAGAGTGGGATGATAAAGTCATAGTCTTCACTATTAAGGGTGTGTTTGTGAGTTCTATTTTTAAAGGAAAGAAGGAAAGAGGAGGAGGGAGGGAAGGAAATCCGTTCAAAACTCCTTTCCTCTCCTCCTTTCTCCTCTAAACATGCTAAATGGCATTTTATAAACCATTGGTCTATGGTCATCTGTTATCAACTTATCATAGTCTAAATCTTCCGTGCGAATGTTTGTTATGCCTAGGTGCTTCGGGTAAATGGCCTTGGTCACCACAGCCGAAGTATGTGATGCAAACCCACAATTAATTTTGAGTGGCGAGCTTCGTGCCCTTCAGCCAGTTTTCCAAATCTATGGTCGTCGACAGGTCTTTTCCGGACCGATAGTTACCCTGAAGGTGTTTGAAGACAATGTTTTGGTTCGGGAGTTTCTTGAAGAGAAAGGCAATGGAAGAGTGCTTGTTGTCGATGGTGGCGGGAGCTTGCGCTGCGCAATATTGGGTGGCAACCCTGTAGTACAAGCGCAAAACAACGGATGGGCAGGTATCATTGTGAACGGATGTATAAGAGACGTGGATGAGATCAATGGCTGCGATATCGGGGTGAGAGCACTAGCTTCCCATCCAATGAAAGCTAACAAGAAAGGCATGGGAGAAAAGCATGTTCCTATAAATATTGCTGGGACAAGAATCAGTGATGGGGAATGGCTTTATGCGGACACGGATGGGATTCTGATCTCTCGAACGGAGCTGGCTGTCTGATTCCCAAAGTTCATGATCACTGCCTCCATTTCAAAATATCCATCAATCTGGATAAAGTGGTACATTGGAAAATTGAATGTAGTAGTGTAGATACATTGAGTTTTTCTATCTAACCACTTTGTCTAAATTGACAGATATTTTCAACAAATGTAAGGACTATATTTATAGGCATCTCCTTGGCCTGATGTAGTGCTTTCTGTGCTTGTGTTCTTGGCCCAGCAGTTTCCTAGTTTCCACTAAATTGTAACGTTATTAATCACCCATGATAATGAAAGTTGGTTGAAGTGTTTGTCCACTTTGACCAAATATAGAAGTACTCTCAGCATTCTGGAAAGATTGACTTGGATTGGAATCAGTATTTTGTCCTAAGATGATGATGATATGTAGCAGATAATTTTGCCCCCTCATTTTAGCGGGGTTTTCTTTATTGTTATTATTTAGAGGCTTGAAAAATATCATGTCTTAATATGCTTCCAAACCAATGGCTTTACCATGAAAGCCAAAGCTTGAGACTCTGAATCAAGCCATAACCCAGGGAAAACGCCAAAGCTTGGACATTATGTTTCACATGAAACAATCGCTAGTTTGAAAGAAGTTTTGGTATAGCTACTTGTTTAGTCATACAATTAGTTTAGTAATACATGTTTGATTCTCATTAAATAAAGTCTCAAATTTGAATCTTTTAACAGTGAAAGAAAGAGAGAGAAAAGTTTACTCATTGAATGAATTAACCAATCACAACAACGTAAACATTCCCGACTCAAACAAGGTGGTCTCTGGAAAGGGAATATTAAGGTTACGTGGCTTGTTTCTGTTTCTCATGCAGATTGCCACGACATCACCTTGGAAGACACGTGTGCTTCCACACCATGCAAGAGTGCAGCATCTGTCATATGATCATATCTTTCTCTTCTCCCTTTCATTTCACAAAACAAACACACACAACTCTCTCTTTTTCTCTATTCAAACAATTAACCGCTTCAACAATGGAGGAAAACCAAAAACCCTTTCTTCTTCTTCCAAAACCATACAACTTTGTATCAAAACTAGTAAACTTCCACGCAGACTTAATCTATAACTGCATAGTCTGTATCTTCTCTCCATTCTACTCACTCTTGTCCTTCGCCTCAGAGTTCTATCATCAGGAAACCAAGTACACCGCCGTAGAATCATCAGAACTTCATCAACAAGCTCATCATGGAGGAGGAACCACCACAACCACCACCACCACCACCACCACCATCACGGGGCTCTTCTTCAAGAAACTTGGGCTTGGGCTTCTGAGTGCTGCATACTTGTGCATAGTTCTGTTCTTGGTTCTGATCGTGGCAACGGTTTTGGGGGTTTGTTTGGTGAAGCTGTGGGTGGAGGAGCCGGTGGTGGTTAGAGAGAATGTGCATTTTGATTACACTGAAGAAAACCCTTCTGCTGTGTTCTCGTTTGTTGGGGGAATGAGTGGTTTTGTTGGAAGAACAAAGAGGAATAAGCATATAAGTGTGCCTGTTGGTCATATGTTTCATGTTTCTTTGCTTCTTGTCATGCCCGAATCTGATTTCAATACACAACTTGGTGTCTTTCAGGTTCCTGCACTTTCTCTCAATTTTCATTGACATTCTTAACATATATTAACATAGTAATAACTTAATTAGGATCCCAGTGTATGCATTCCATTTTGTTTCAACATTGTGTTCACATGTCAATAAGGAAGGAGGATGAAATTAAGGTGAAAACTCACGCAGTTATTTTAATGTGAAATTATTAGTTAAAAACTGTTAGATAATAATTTAGTTAAATATGTCAAATGAGCCTACTGTTCTTAACGAACAATTTTAAGTGAGAAGACATATGCATATTAATCTCCACCTGAAATTAAACCTCATTTGTTTCTTGTCAGTTAAGAATTGGTAGATAATTTGGCATAGATTATAATCTAGATTATTAACTTTACATAAAGATATTTATAGATAATTGCACGAGAAGTTTTCACTTTCTTCAAATGTACTTTAGCTTTTGGATTATCTTAAGAGAAATGTTTCTTGAATATAGCTTTTCATATTAGAAAACCATGTTTGCACTCAAATTTTTTTGGGTATTGTATATTATTTTTATAATATAAAAAAAATTGACACTTTTTTTTTATCATATATAACATTCATTCTTATTTATTTGAAAAATGTTTTAAATTTTTTTGTTTGTTTTGCATTTAAATTAATAGTATATAATTTTTTATTTTTCTATTAAAAATAGATGTTGACTCAGAGTCAACATACCACCGTTCACTATCACAAGTGCAGGTCCAATATCAATGGGCCAATTCTATGATTTTTTTTTTATTTTGGTGTTTAAATTGTTTTATTTTTTTGGTAAATTAGGCAAAAGTGAACAAAACCAAAAGTACCATAGCAGTCACCTATCACCTATCAATGGATTGATTGTTCATAATATATGTCGACATAGAATAAATAAATGATAAATCCAAAAAAATAAATAAATAAATGATTGGTTAGATAACAAAGATGTGTTTGTGTAGACACAAAAAAAAATTGGGTGAAGTTTGCAGCTACCATTTATTCATTTTCAAGTATAAAAAAATATTAAAAGACCATTAAAATTTATTTTTTAGTCATTATTTTTAATTATCAATTCAATTTTTTTAAGCTAATAATTTAACAACATCTTTCTCAGTGATGGGCATTTCAAAAACAATGGCTCTCTGTTCAAGTATTCCATAATTCATACCATGTGATGTGATGTAATTTATCCGTTTAAACATTTTGAATAAGAGAAGTATAATATCAGGTGGAAACTCAGGTGCAGTTGACTTCACGTGAAGTTGATATCTGAGAGCTGTTAGATGATTTGACTGATTTGACTAAATTTTCATCTAACGGCTTTCAGATATCAACTTCACGTGAAGTTGACTTCACTTGAGTTTTCACCGTAATATCATAATTTTTATACCTAAAAGTTGTTTTTAGCTTATTAGTGTTTTCTAAAACTAGACCCATGCTAATTTACATTATATGTCACCCTAACAAATTTATAGTCTCGTGTATATTTGCTGAAGAGTTAGCTACACTAGTTGTTGTTGTTCTTGTGCAGTTGACAGCCGAACTCCTTACGGTGAACGGAAACGTGATAGCAAAATCGAGCCGGCCTTCAATGTTACGGTTCAGAAGCTCACCGATTCGACTAGCCCGGACATTGATGATGGGTTTGCCTCTAGTACTCGGAATGTCCGAGGAAACCCAGAGCATCATTGTTGATATCTTGAGGCACAAGGAAGAGTATAGAAGAACCAAGGCCATTAGAGTAACCATGCATCCAAGATCAGGAACCTCATCACTTCCACAATTGTATGAGGCTCAAATCATGATCAAGTCACGGTTACCTTGGTCCAAAGAAGTGGTCCGGAATTGGAAATGGACCTTTTATGTTTGGGTGTCAATTTATGTCTACATTGTTCTTCTCATGTTCCTACTATGTTGCTATAGGAGACTATTGTTTCTAGTCACACCGGATTTGTTCGGCCGCGGCGGCGAACTCCCAAGGGAAGAGCCTCCTAGAGAGCATGATGAAAGTGAGATTTCTGAGTTGTTGAGGAAATTGAGGAGGAGGAGGAGGAACAAGAGGAAAGCTATATCGGACCATGATGATGATGGTGATGGTGTTGAAGAAACCATTGTTGGATCTTCAGGTGAAATCAATAATACAGAAGATGGTACAGGTAGTGTTCCCGTAGAACAAGTCGATGAGGACTCTGGATCGGTGTGTTTTTAAAGGCTTAATTTTGAGAGTAAAAAAATACCGTGAAAAATGCTAGAAAGTTATCAAAATTTATTATTTTGGCGATCACTTTTGGCTGTCAACCCAATTTCTTTAGTATAGTAATTAAAAAACATTTTTAGTCCATATTTTTAAACATTGACGGTTAATTGTTAGTCAAAAATAATAAATTATGTTGGCTCTCTAGCATTTTTCAATATTGCAATATTGCGACAAAGTTGGTGTTTGTAACAAAAATAAAGTCGTTTTTAATTTGCGACTTTTAGATGAGTATGAAGAAATTATGTCATTGGAGCTATAATTGGAGTTATAGTTTGTTGGTAAAGTGAGAATCACTGTGTTTATAAACTTATAAATAAATAAAAGTTATTCGTTGGTTACTAAAGGCCTAAAGGGTTAATATGTTTAATTAAATTGTTTAATATATGTGTTAATATTTTGGTTATTATTTTTGGGTGAAGCTATTTTTGTGTTGATTATAAAAACTAGATTGAAAATTTACGCTAAATTTATCTAAACAAAATTAGTATATTCAAAAGGTAATATATTATTTGTAGGCGTTACACAAGTCAAATGAAAATAATGTGATATTGAAGGGAAGGGTGGAAATAGGCCAAGTTAGACATGTAATACGGTTTATTAGTCTGATTTAACGTCTGTTATAAGTTATTTACTGAATATTAAAAATAAAAATAACAGTCTTTAAATAATTAAAAGTGTGATAATTAAAAAAAATAAAATAAATAAATAATCAAATAAAATTAAAAAAAGTAAGTAATTTAGTGAATAATAGTCTTTAAATAAAATTAAAAAATACAATTTGAAGTCTTTAACATTATATTTTTCAGTATAACAAAATTATATAATTACGTATTTTTATAAGTTTAGGAGTTAGTGTGATCGATTAAGGTTCCATTTAGATAAACAGTTTAATTAATTATTTTTTTTGAAAAAATAGCTAAAATAATAAATATTTATATTAAAAATAATTTATAAATTAGTTATTTTGTGTTTGGCTTTTTAGTTTTAAAAGTGCTTATTTAAAAAAAATGTGATAAAAATTTTTTTATTATGAGAGAAATTATTTTTTTTATGAGTATTTAAATAGTTTCTTAAAAAGCTATAATTTGGTTTTGAAAATTGCACTAGACATTAATACTACTATTTTTCATAAGTCAAAAACTAAAAAAAATAACTTTTAAAACTTCTCAAACGGGTCCTTAATCACTTAAAATAGTTTTTTAGGTTTTGAAAATTGTACCAGATATTTATACTACTACTTTTTATAATTCAAAAGTTCAAAAAAATAATTTTTAAAGCTTTTCAAACGGTTAAATTAAAAAAAATAAATAATGTGGATAAAAATTTATCGAAGTTTAAAACTCTCAGTAATCACAAATAAATCTTCGCAAAATTAATTTTTGTGGATACGAATATTGAATACTCCACCTTTCTAAGATTTACATAAATTTAAAAAACGATTAGACATTTTCATCCTCTCAATATGCAAAATGGGAGCATATAAAGCACTGTTAACTTTTGAAAGTCTGTTGAATGCTGAAGAGACCTACACGTTCAAAATGAATAGCTTACTTCAGATATTTCATAGTGTATGGAGGTGAAACGATTCGGAGAGAAGTGAATCTCGAAGAGTATGGTTAGAGTGTTTTGGGGTTCCGTTACATATTTGATCAATGGATACGTTCAAGATGATAGGAGGACAATGGGGGAAGGTGGTTGCGTGTGATAAAGTCATGGAATCGTGTACCTCATTTAGTATTGGACGTGTTCTAATTGATACTTGTGTTATGGATGTGATCAACGAATAGATCCATATCACATTAGGTACCAGTGGATTTGATGTATTGATAAAAGACTTGGGACAGGAAGTATATAGCTTGCAATGTAGGTCAAAAAATGTGGCGTAGGAAGTCGAAGGTGGCGTTCACCAGAATAACGGAAGAACAAGGGTCTCCAATGATGTAGCTATAACGTCGCCAATATTAACAAAATTGATAGATTACGGAGATCAGGCAGCGGTAGTGGTTACGGAGGAGAAAAGAAAGGAGGTTGAAGATGAGGATAGAATGGTAAATTCTGAATCAATTTTAAACGAACGGAGTTATGATAATTTAAGGCTCAATCAAACAAATTTGGTAACGCATCAACCAATTAATGTTGGTGAAGGCTTAGCAGATTTTGGGGGATATGAAGAGAGTTATGAAGCAGATTCTGAGCTCACCATCCCGTGAAATTATAGGTGTAAGTTTAATGGGCTAGTAAGAGGGATAAAAAATAATAAAGGGGTAAGGGATAACAATTGGGCCAACAATGTTGATTTTCAAAACAATTGCGATTTAAGCCAGGGGCCAAGTCCTGTACCGCATGGCCAGGAGGGAGGCGTTCTTAGCTGTTCTGGGCTGGTTCAAGGCCAGCTAGGTCGGGTTGGTAAGGATCTGGTGGCAAGGATCGGGTCTGGCACTTCTCCAGTGCTGGTAGGGAGGACTCCTGGACCTAGAGGGTATGTTAAGGAGCATGAAGGTATCCGAGCCGCTCACACTGCAGACAATGTGGCACGACGTCGGGTGGACTGGGTGGCGGTGTCTGTCTCGGTGGCGGGCGATTGTGCCAGCTGCAAGGGAAGCGACTGTGGTGCACTAGGAGGTGGAGGCAAGTCAATGAGGAGGGTGTCCCAGGTTGAAGCTGTCCCAAGGCCTGCCGGTGGGGCGCTGGAGCTGGACAATGCTGGTGCGGTGAGGAAGATAGAAGGAAGGGCAAAACTAGTGGTGACAGGGGGCAATTGAACAAAATTTGAGCTTGCACAGGAATCCATAACAGAGGCAGGAAGATATATGAAATGGGTAATGGAACATAATGAATTTTCTGAAGGAATTGAAGGCCTCCTTGTTACTGGAATGAAGCAAACATGTGAAGAGGACGTTGGTGCTAACAAGGACAAGAAGGTTGTTAAGGCAATGTTATTACCTGAGGGGATTCAACGAGAGGAAGATGCGAATGGAGGAGTTGACGACGAACACAGTTTTGGGGATTATTATCAAATCGGAGGTATTACTGATGTAGGTGAAGTTAACGAAGGCCTGGGTTCAATTCATATGATGGCAGAACCCTGCTGGGGAAAAATGCGGGAGAGGGCTATGGAGACACAAAAAACCATATGGAGGAAGAAGGGCAGGGCAATGATGATGATAACAGGGGTGACGAGTGTGTAAGCCTGGAAGAGCAATTGTTGGAATTGAGATTTATAAAATGAATCAGGAGCAATGCTATGCAATGAAGAAGACGACATAATGGCTATCCTCCAAGAACAGAATGAAGAAATTGCTCAAAAAAGAAGATTGGCAAAGCAGAAGGCTAAAGCAAGACGGAACAAGCCTAAAAGTCACAATCAGGTGTGTAATAATATTTTAAAATAATTATTAGTTCTTGAAATGTTAGGGGGTTAAAGGGTGATGGAAAGTTGAGAATGGTTAAAGACCTTAAGAAAAAACAAAGGTTGAATATGCTAGGCCTGATAGAGACCAAAAGATAGGTAGTAACAAAGTTTGATGCTTTGAAAATTTGGGGGAATGGTTGTGTGGGGTGGGAGTATGTGGAGTCTGATGGTGCTTCTGGAGGATTATTGTTAATGTGGGATGAGGGTTTTTTTTAAATGAATAATTGTTATAAAGGTGAGAGATGGCTGTGTGTTGAAGGTGTGTTGTCAGAGAATTCTATTTACTGTGCTTTCTTCTTGGTTTATGGTGCGCATGCTAGAGATGAGAAACTTGTTGTATGGGAGGAGTTGAGCTATATGTGACTGGCTTGTGTCAGGGACCCTGTTGTTTTTTGGGGGGACTTTAATGAGATTGCACAGGTGGAGGAAAGGAGAGGTACTGCTAGTTTATCTTTGTCAGTGCAAGATTTCAAGAATTGGACAAATGACATGGGTTTGGTGGACTTGTCAATTACTAACCGTAAGTTTACATGGTTCAGAGGACGGTCTTGCAATCGTATTTTCAGAGCTCTGGTTAGCTTGGAATGGCTTGAGGCGTTCCTGGATATTCGCTTAAGGGGGGTCCATGGGGCTTGTCAGATCACTGCGCTATTATAGTGGAAGACAAGAGAATAAGGGATGGACCGGGACCGTTCCGAAGCCTAGATTCATGGTTTACACATGAAGGATTTCTAAGTATGGTCAAGAAGGAATGGAGAGGGTTGGAAGAGATGCAATTCACTGATAAGATGAAGGATTTGACGGGTCCATTGGGGAGATGGCACAGAGACAACTTTGGTCACATGGACAAGAAAATCATGAAGTTTAAGGAAGAGATCAAGAAGATTGATGACATGGTGGATAATGGGACATATGATGGAACATTGGAAGCAAGAAGGAGGACGTTAGCTACGTGCTGCGAGAAGTGGTATGTGAAGAAAGAACTACATTGGAAGCAGATGTCGAGGTCTATCCATGCGAGGCACATGGATAAAAACACAAGATATTTTCATAACTTAGCTTCTGCAAGAAGGAGGAATAATAGGATTGATGCTCTGATTATTAATAGAAGATTGATAAGGAATCAAGCTAAGATCAAAATTGCCATCAGAGAGTTTTACAAGGAGTTATATCATCAAGAGAAGTCTCCTATGGTGGGGTTCAGAGACGGGCTGGTGGAAAGGATCGATGATGAGGATGCTATGGCTCTAGAGAGGCTACCAACTCCTGAGGAGGTTAGGGAGGTAGTGTGGGATTGTGAATCGTCTAAGGCTCCAGGAAGTGACGGTTACAATATGAATTTCATAAAGAAGTGTTGGGATGATATTAGCTCTGAGTTCATGGCAGCGGTACTGGGTATCTTCCAATCTTCAAGGTTGCTGACAGATGCTAATGTCACTTGGGTGGCACTAGCCCCTAAGTTTCCTGGTGCTAAGGAAATCAAAGATTTGCGCCCGATTAGCATGGTGGGGTGTGTGTATAAGGTAATCGTGAATATGTTAGTTAGGAGGATGAAAAGCAGTTATGCCAGGACTAGTAGGCGAGACGCAGAGTGCATTTGTCAAGGGTTGGAAGATTCATGATGGGGCCCTTATCGCGTACAAAACGGTTTAGTGGATCAAATTGAGGAAGAAGGAAGCAGCAATAATAAAGTTAGACTTCCAGAAGGCTTATGACGGAGTAAAGTGGAGCTTTGTAGACCTAGTGTTGCAGAAGATGGGGTTTAGATGAAGATAGAGGGGTTAGATTATGGAATGTGTGAGTTCGTGCTCTATGTCAGTTTTGATAAACGGCTTGCCTTCTAAGCCGTTCAAGATGGAAAGGGGCCTGCGACAAGGTGATCCTTTGTCTCCGTTCTTGTTTGTTCTCGTTGTTGATGTCCTACATAGAATACTTGGGGGAGGCTGTTAGGAACGGTTGCATATCGCCGTTGTTGGTTGGGAAAGATCATATTGAGTTGTTGCACCTCCAGTTTGCTGATGATACTATTTTATTCTATCCTCCTGAGGAAGAGACCATCAAGAATTATAAGAGGCTGCTTCGTTGCTTTGAGTTGATGTCAGGTTTAAGCATTAATTTTGATAAATCAAGTTTGATTCCCATTAACTGTGATGAGCAATGGGTACAACGTATGTATAGTGTGTTAAGTTGCAAGCAAGACACTCTTCTAGTTAAATATTTGGGCATCTCATTAGGTGTGAACCCACGGTTGGTTAAGACGTGAAAGTCAATAATAGACAAAGTGGAGGAAAAGTTGAGCCTCTGGAAAGCCAATGCGCTAAATAAATCCGGTAAGTTGGTGCTTATCAAATCTGTGCTAAATAGCCTTCCGGAATATTATTTGAGCCTATACAAGATGCCAAAAGCTGTTGCAGAGAAACTTATTTCCTTGTAAATAAGATTTCTACGGAGTAAGGAGGACGGGAGGAATGGTACGGCAATGGTTAAGTGGGAAGTGGTCCAGACTCCTAAGAGATTGGGCAGGCTGAGAGTTGGAGATGCTATGGTTCGCAACACATCCCTTCTGTTTAAGTGGTGGTGGTGGTTCTCAAAGGAGGAGTGTCCATTGTGGAAGAAAGTAGTTTGCTCTTGTAATAACTTGAATCCAAATGAGCTTCTATCCTATCAAAAATTGCCTGATCGGGGGAGGTGTAACACCCTACCATACTAAGCTTTACGCTTAAGTCGTAAAATAGAGGTGGTGTGGTATTACAATCTCTAAAATAAAATGAGTACATATAATAGCAGAAGAATTATAATATGATAGGAGCCTTGAAGAATAGAGGAAACAAAAATCGCGAAATAAAAGCGCAACGCTCAAGGAACGAGTTAACTTGCGTGCCAAGGAAACCATAACTATTGAACATATGACAACAGAAGTAGGAATAGAGTGCCAAAGATACAAAATAACAAGCTCCTAACTCAGCCTGTGAAGTCAAGACTGGCCAGAGAATATTTACATATATATATACATACATATCCAAAACCCAAAAGTACATATACACAATCCTGCCTCTCCATAAACCTCTAGGAGGATCAAAAGAACAAGTTATGCGGAGAGAAAACCAAGTACATATATATACATCATAACATAACAAAATAACCCTGTAACCACTCCGCTTCAAGAGTCCAGACGCCTAACGAGATGCCTCTCGACCTACATCTGAAAAACAACATAGTATGAAATGAGAACCAGAGGTTCTCAGTATGGTAAAGGTGCCACACACATAATATATAAGGTCCTGGGAATGCCAGAGGCAATCCTAGAACGCCGACACTCAGATTATAGAGCTTAAAGTATTAAACAGAAGCCATAAAAGGTGGTTTTCTAAAAATATTTAAACCTAACTTAACTTAACCTTAAATCTAAGTCCCATACTTCCATTGCTCCATACCTCCAACTCCATCACGCATTTCCACAGACAAATAGACAGATAAAGGCAAGTACAAGAAGATTACAATTACTACAGGTAACAAATATACATTTAGCATGGCAAGTACATATAGGCACACCCAATTAAAGCACTAGCAAGTAATTCAAGTAATATGCATATGATGCATGCCTGTCCTATGGCTGATGAGGCTTATCTGTCGGTTATCCAGCCAACCCGACAAGTCTGAATTGTACTTAGACTGTCCCCCGACGTGCATCCCCAAGAGTCTATGCATAGTTTTTTCTCAAATAATCAATATTTCTCAATGGGGGTAACATTCCCGGGAATTTATATAGTGCCCAGTCACACTTACGTCGTAGGGTCAACAGAGTATCGAGTTTTCAACATGGTACACGTGGTGGCAAGCCACAACACTTAATCCAGGGAATCTCGTATCTCAGATTATTCAAATTCATAAGCCATATAAATAATTCAATTATAATTCATCAACATCCACATCATTCTCAATCGCATCTCATTCATCATTATACGTCAATCATATTCAATCCTTATCCATCATTATCACACCTTCCATTTCCGTCTATCAATAGTTCCAATTCAAAACATAATTCATTCTTTTCTAAATGAATCAAACTTAAAACATGCTCATTTTCTTAATAACTCAAAATCAAACCATATAACCTTTGAATCTAAATCTTTTTATAAAATTTCGGTAGCATCTCCTCTAAAACTCGGACTTTGCCACCCTTTTCGGGTCCAAACATGCATTCTTTTCAATTCAACATACCCTTCCTCATTATCATAACAATCTCCAAAATAAATCTACCTCAGATCAACAATTAAACTCATACAATATTCAAATCCAACAACCAAAATTCAACTAAGAATCATAGTTCACAAATCCTAGGCTTTTAACACAAAATACCTCATTATCACAACAACCTCCACAATAGTTATACCTCAAATCAATAATTCACCAAATCATTAGTTAATCAACAAGCACCAAACCAACCATGTTCATCAACAATAACATTCAACCATAATTCTCTCCAAATTAACATAACAACATTCACCATCCAAAATTAATAACTAATTATCCAATAAACTTCAACCAAATATATTCATCGACAAATTACTAAACATTAAACATACACCTACATTCCAACTTATCCTATGGTCATCTAGCCTAAGTTTTCATAGAACATTATATATTAAATGCAAGAAATCTAAACCTTATCTTAGCCGATTCCCAAGTATTATTCCAAGACAATTTTCCTAAAAGAACACAGCCCTCAAAATCTCAACTAATCCGCTTCCTCCAAGTTCCAGTATTCACAATTTCAAGCTCCAATTATTTATTCACAACCTAATACACATTCATAACACATATATATCCAATTTAATACTCAAAGCTCAAATTCAATGAAATTAAAATAAAATTATCATATCCTCACCTTACCCAAGCTTCACATAAGCAAGAGTGAACGTTTTCCTCACGCTAATTGGATCCTAAAACATTAGAAATCAAAGAAATTCAACCTTCCCATTAAAAATTGGAAAATTAGGGGAAAAGAGAGTTGAGAGTGATTAAACAAATTACCAGTGAAATTTTTTCGGTAGAGATGTAGAGCTCGACACGGTGAACGCGTGGCCGCAAACGGTGCGGCGATTGGAGCTCAGACGGAGAAGTTACGGGGATCGGAAATTTACCGTAAGGTTACGAAAGCTTTCTCCCCTCCTTGGAAGCGTTTCACGCTGCTGCAACCAAATGAGGGAGAAGGCATTGTTGGGTTCACTTAAAAGGGCTGGTCCGGTTGGGCCGATAGCCCGATTCGGGTCCGGTTCAACCGGTTCGGTCCTTTCGGTCCAATTTTGGACTGTTTTTTTTTTCGAAATTAGTGTCAAAATTCTCGTTTCGACGATCTCTATCCTAATTTGATATAATTTTTACATTTATAATCTTCTTTATTAAAAACTAATTTATTGACTAATTATCTACTAATTTAACCGGGGTTTACATCCTACCCACCTAATGAAGAATTTTGCCCTCAAAATTCAGATCTAGTTACCTGAAAAGAGATGTGGATAGTCTTTTCGCATATCTGATTCGAGTTCCCAGGTATGTTCCTCAATACCAGCTCGACTCTAAGCTACTTTTACCAATGATACTTCCTTTCCGCGTAATCGTTTAATATTAGTATCATCAATTCTTACTGGAATTACTGGAAGTGTTAGATCTTCTCTTACTTGGATTGGTTCTTGTTCCAGAACATGACTTGCGTCAGGAGTATACTTCCGAAGCTGTGACACATGGAACACATCGTGCAAATTTGAAAGATATGGCGGTAAGGAAATTCTATAAGCCACTGGTCCAATTCTCTTCAGAATCTCAAACGGTCCAATATAACGGGGATTCAATTTCTTAGTCTTAATAGCTCTTCCCACAACAGTGGTTGGTGTAACTTTCAGAAAGACATGTTCTCCTTCTTCAAACTCCAAAGGCTTTCGCTTCTGATCAGCATAACTTTTCTGGCGGCTTTGGGCTATAAGTATTCGACTATGAATCTTCTTTATCTGCTCAGTCGTTTCAGCTATCATCTCAGCCCTAATAAACTCCTTTCTCCAGTTTCATACCAACACAACGGAGATTGACATTTCCTGCCATACAGAGCCTCATATGGAGCCATTTCGATGCTTGCATGATAGCTATTATTATAAGCAAACTCTACTAATGGCATATACCGATCCCAACTCACCGGCTGGTCCAAAACACAAGCCCTTAGCATATCCTCCAAGGTCTGAATAGTTCTTTCTGACTGACCATCTGTCTGAGGGTGATACACAGTACTCAAGTTTAACTAAGTCCCAAATGCACGCTGAAAAGCTCCCCAGAACCTTGATGTGAAACGAGGATCTCTGTCAGATATGATAGTAGAAAGCACACCATGCAACCTGACAATCTCTTTGATATACATTCGAGCCAATTCCTCTATTGTGCAACTTATTCGGATAGGAAGAAAGTGAGCTGATTTTGTCAGTCGATCCACAACCACCCAAATAGCGTCACAACCAGATCGAGTTCTAGGCAAACCTATCACAAAATCCATTGTGATACTCTCCCATTTCCATTATGGAATCTCCAAAGGATGAAGGGTCCCTGATGGTCTCTGATGCTCAATCTTAACCTTTTGACACGTTAAACATTTAGATACATGCAATGTTACGTCATTCTTTATACCTCGCCACCAGAACATCACTTTCAGATCCTGATACATTTTAGTACTCCCCGAGTGAATTGAAAACCCGCTCTTATGAGCTTCTTTCAAGATACTCTGTCGCAGGTCTCCAATATCTGGCATAACAATCCGATTCTTGAACTTCCACAAACCATCATGTCCTTCTGACGCTCTCCATTATTTTCCCTGTTCAACTGCTGGTAATACCTTACGTAACGTTTCACTATCCCGATGAGCCTTTAGAAGTTCTGATTTAAAATCACTTGAGATCTGCAACTGACTCAAACACAGAATTCCAAATTCTTCTTTAACCCCCAAATTCAAACCTTGAATTGCCCTTAGTAATTCTTCTTCCTGTAACATCATCCAAGCTGCATATAAAGATTTCCGACTCAAGGCGTCTGCCACAACATTCGCTTTTCCTGGATGATAATTCAATTCAAAATCATAATCTTTCAGAAACTCCATCCACCTCCTCTGACGCATATTCAACTCTTTCTGCTAAAAAAGATACTTCAAACTCTTATGGTCTGAGAAAACATGAAACTTAACGCCATAGAGGTAGTGCCTCCAGATCTTTAAAGCAAACACAACAGCAGCAAGTTCCAAATCATGTGTCGGATAGTTCATTTCATGCGGCCTTAATTGCCGTGAGGCGTATGCTACAACATTCTGGTGCTGCATCAGAATGCACCCTAGACCCTTCAGTGATGCATCACAGTACACTTCAAACGGTTCACTTGGTTCGGGCAATACCAACACAGGTGCAGTAGTCAACCTGTGCTTCAGTGCTTTAAAACTCTCCCCACACTCCGAAGTCCAGATAAAAGGCGTATCCTTCCTAGTCAATTTAGTTAAAAGTAAGGCGAGCTGTGAAAATCCCTTAATGAATCTGCGATAATATCCCGCCAAACCTAGAAAACTCCTGATCTCTGTCACTGAAGTTGGTCGCTCCCAATTCATCACTGCCTCCACCTTAGCAGGATCCACAGCTATCCCCTGCTTACTCACCACATGGCCGAGAGACTTTACTTCACTCTTCCAAAACTCACATTTAGATAACTTAGCATACAACTTCCCGTCTCTTAGAATTTGCAGCACAGTTCGCAAGTGATCAGCATGCTCCTCTTCAGTCTTAGAGTAAACAAGAATGTCATCAACGAAGACAATAACAAACTTGTCCAGATACGGTCGGAAAATCCTGTTCATATAATCCATAAATACTGCCGGGACATTAGTTAACCCAAAAGACATCACTGTATACTCATAATGACCATAACACGTCCTGAAAGCAGTTTTTGGAATATCCTCGCATCTAACCCTTATCTGATGATACCCGAATCGCAGGTCAATCTTAGAAAACACACCGGCACCCTGTAACTGATCCATTAGATCATCGATTCTAGGCAACAGATATTTATTCTTCATAGTGATCTTGTTCAACTACCGATAGTCGACATACAACTGCATACTCCCATCCTTCTTCTTTACCAGTAATACTGGTGCTCCCCACGGAGAAACACTTGGTCGGATAAAATGCTTACCCAACAGATCTTCCAACTGAGCTTTTAGTTCAGCCATTTCTAAAGGTGACATCCTATAAGGAGTAATTGAAATCGGACTGACTCCAGGCACTAAATCAATTACGAATTCAACTTCCCGGTTAGGTGGAAATTCATTAATATCATCCGGAAACACATCTGGAAATTCACATACAACCGGAATTTGCTCTAAACTCTGATCATCACCTGATACTCCCGCAGTTAATAACATAATACCCTGACATTCAGTTCCAGAATAGTTTACTATCATAGAATTCAAATAGTAACTATTCACCACAACCGGTGCTTCCGACCCTTTCGGCATAAACTGTACTGACTTCTCAGAACAATCAAGCAAAACATGATTCTTGGATAACCAATCCAATCCCAAAATGAGGTCAAGACCAGTCATAGGTAAACAAATCAAATCATGCACAAATTCACGCTGTTGTACTCGAAAGAGAACTTGTGGACATCCTATCCTAGTCACCATAGCTTCATGAGTAGCGTTATATACTTTCAAATCATAACCTAAAACCACCATTCTCAATCCTAACTCATGGGTCTTTTTAAATGCAATAAATGAATGAGACGCTCCTGAATCAAATAAAGCATTTAAGATTTTACCAGCCATTTCACAATTTCCTCTAATCAGTGTCTCAGATCCCTCAGCACCAATGGTGTAACAGCCCAGACCACCCGCTAGCACGATATTGTCCGCTTTGGCACACAAGGCCTCACGATTTTGCCTTTGACGAAAGGGATGATAGCCTAAGCCCCCCACACTCACTCGTCAAAACGCGTCATGCTAGGGAGAGGTATCCACACCCTTATAAGGCATGCTTCGTTCCCCTCTCCAACCGATGTGGGCCTTATAATCTACCCCCCTAAGGGAGCCCAGCTCCCTCGCTGGCACATCGATCCGGGTTCTGGCTCTGATACCATCTGTAACAGCCCAGACCACCCACTAGCACGATATTGTCCGCTTTGGCACACAAGGCCTCACGGTTTTGCCTTTGACGAAAGGGATGATAGCCTAAGCCCCCCACACTCACTCGTCAAAATGCGTCATGCTAGGGAGAGGTATCCACACCCTTATAAGGCATGTTTCGTTCCCCTCTCCAACCGATGTGGACCTTACAAATGGTAGAAGTGGTGTATACTCTCCCTGGCTGCTGCACTCTACCAGTCTCATATTTCTTCTTCTCCCGGAAATTGGTGGCCATATGCCCAGGCTATCCACAAGAATAGCATAGTCCAAGTCCCAATCTACACGGAACTCCAGGGTGATACCTTCCGCACTTCTGACAATTCAGATCTTGCTGTGGTTGCTTCCCAAACCTTTTTCCTTGACTAGCATTAGTATTCGGCCTTCTGTAATTACCTTGACCCTGAGTCTGCTGCGGAAGAAAACCTCCACGCTTGAAATTCCTACCTCTCGGAGCAAAATTCCTCCCTGAAGGCCTCTGAAAAGGCACCCTCAAACTCCCTTTCTCTGCTGCCGCCTTCCTCACACAATCCTCAGCCACCCTACTCTTATTCACCAATTCAGAAAACACCCTGATCTCCATTGGGGCAACGAAGCTCAGAATATCACTCCGAAGACCTCCTTCATACTTAATACATTTCCATTCAGCAAAATCTTCAGGCACACCTTGACAGATACGAGAAAAGCAACATAACTCTTCAAATTTGCTGGTATACTCAGCAATAGTCATCTGTCCCTGCTTTAACTGCATTAATTCAAGTTCCTTGGCATTTCTGGCTGAATTAGGAAAGTATTTCTTATAGAATTCTGTTCGGAAAACCTCCCAAGAAATTGCAGCACCATCAGGCTGTAGGATACGTTGTGTTCTCTGCCACCAATACTGAGCTTCACCTTGCAACTGATAAGTTCCAAATTCAACCCATTGCTCTTCAGGAACCTGTTGGGCCTGTAACGCCCTTTCCATATCCTGAATCCAATTATCTGCATAAGTGGGATTTGAGGTTCCCCTAAAGGTCGGAGGGTGAACTTTCAGAAATGTAGCAAGTGTCATAGGACCATCCTCATCATTATTATTCCCATGATTACCATGGTTTATCTGATTACCCAATGCCTCAGCTGTCGCCTGCATAGCTGCAGCCATATTTCCCAGGGCAGCCATAAAGTCTACTGGATCAGTCCCTATGGGGGCAGGAGTAACGGTGCCTGTCCTACCTCTACCTCGCCCGCGACCGCGTCCATGAGTCGACATCTGGTCCCAATACGCACCAAACAAGTAATATTAAGTTGATCAGTCTCAATATCGCAGGTCTAATGCTTTAAGTTCCAAATGCATGCTCACAAACGTTTATGCCATATATATCAATCAGATGTCCTAATAGCACATACACACATATACAGAGAATGCACAGAAGTACAATAAGTCCGTCTTTCAGGCTCTATAGGAACGAACTACTCTGATACCACAATGTAACACCCTACCATACTAAGCTTTACGCTTAAGTCGTAAAACAGAGGTGGTGTGGTATTACAACCTCTAAAATAAAATGAGTACATATAATAGCAGAAGAATTATAATATGTTAGGATCCTTGAAGAATAGAGGAAATAAAAATCGCGAAATAAAAGCGCAACGCTCAAGGAACGAGTTAACTTGCGTGCCAAGGAAACTATAACTATTGAACATATGACAACAGAAGTAGGAATAGAGTGCCAAAGATACAAAATAACAAGCTCCTAACTCAGCCTGCGAAGTCAAGACTGGCCGGAGAATATTTACATATCTATACATATATATCCAAAACCCAAAAGTACATATACACAATCCTGCCTCTCCATAAACCTCTAGGAGGGTCAAAAGAACAAGTTATGCGGAGAGAAAACCAAGTACATATATATACATCATAACATAACAAAATAACCATGTAACCACTCTGCTTCAAGAATCCAGACGCCTAACGAGATGCTTCTCGACCTGTATCTGAAAAACAACAACATAGTATAGAATGAGAACCGGAGGTTCTCAGTATTGTAAATGTGCCACACACATAATATATAAGGTCCTGGGAATGCCAGAGGCAATCCTAGAACGCCGACACTCAGATTATAGAGCTTAAAGTATTAAACAGAAGCCATAAAAGGTGATTTTCTAAAAACATTTAAACCTAACTTAACTTAACCTTAAATCTAAGTCCCATACTGCCATTCCTCCATACCTCCAACTCCATCACGCATTTTCACAGACAAATAGACAGATAAAGGCAAGTACAAGAAGATTACAATTACTACAGGTAACAAATACACATTTAGCATGGCAAGTACATATAGGCACACCCAATTAAAGCACTAGCAAGTAATTCAAGTAATATGCATATGATGCATGCCTGTCCTATGGCTGATGAGGCTCATCTGTCGGTTATCCAGCCAACCCGACAAGTCTGAATTGTACTTAGACTGTCCCCCGACGTGCATCCCCAAGAGTCTATGCATAGCTTTTTCTCAAATAATCAATATTTCTCAATGGGGGTAACATTCCCGGGAATTTATATAGTGCCCGGTCACACTTATGTCGTAGGGTCAACAGAGTATCGAGTTTTCAACCTGGTACACGTGGTGGCAAGCCACGACACTTAATCCAGGGAATCTCGTATCTCAGATTATTCAAATTCATAAGCCATATAAATAATTCAATTATAATTAATCAACATCCACATCATTTTCAATCGCATATCATTCATCATTATACGTTAATCATATTCAATCCTTATCCATCATTATCACACCTCCCATTTCCGTCTATCAATAGTTCCAATTCAAAACATAATTCATTCTTTTCTAAATGAATCAAACTTAAAACATGCTCATTTTCTTAATAACTCAAAATCAAACCATATAACCTTTGAATCTAAATCTTTTTAAATAATCATATAAACAAAATCTCTAATTTTTATAAAATTTCGGCAGCATCTCCTCTAAAACTCGGACTTTGCCACCCTTTTCGGGTCCAAACCTGCATTCTTTTCAATTCAACATACCCTTCCTCATTATCATAACAATCTCCACAATAAATCTACCTCGGATCAACAATTAAACTCATACAATATTCAAATCCAACAACCAAAATTCAACTAAGAATCATAGTTCACAAATCCTAGGCTTTTAACACAAAATACCTCATTATCACAACAACCTCCACAATAGTTATACCTCAAATCAATAATTCACCAAATCATTAGTTAATCAACATGCACCAAACCAACCATGTTCATCAACAATAACATTCAACCATAATTCTCTCCAAATTAACATAACAACATTCACCATCCAAAATTAATAACTAATTATCCAATAAACTTCAACCAAATATATTCATCGACAAATTACTAAACATTAAACATACACCTGCATTCCAGCTTATCCTATGGTCATCTAGCCTAAGTTTTCATAGAACATTATATATTAAATGCAAGAAACCTAAACCATATCTTAGCCGATTCCCAAGTATTATTCCAAGACAATTTTTCTAAAAGAACACAGCCCTCAAAATCTCAACTAATCCGCTTTCTCCAAGTTTCAGTATTCACAATTTCAAGCTCCAAATATTTATTCACAACCTAATACACATTCATAATACATATATATCCAATTTAATACTCAAAGCTCAAATTCAATGAAATTAAAATAAAATTATCGTATCCTCACCTTACCCAAACTTCACATAAGCAAGAGTGAACATTTTCCTCAAGCTAATTGGATCCTAAAACATTAGAAATCAAAGAAATTCAACATTCCCATTAAAAATTGGAAAATTGGGGGAAAAGAGAGCTGAGAGTGATTAAACAAGTTACCAGTGAAATTGTTTCGGTAGAAATATAGAGCTCAATGTGGTGAACGCGTGGCCGCAAATGGTGCGGCGATTGGAGCTCAGATGGAGAAGTTACGGGGATCGGAAATTTACTGTAAGGTTACGGAAGCTTTCTCCCCTCCCTGGAAGCGTTTCACGCTGCTGCAGCCAAATGAGGGAGAAAGCACTGCTGGGTTCACTTAAAAGAGCTGGTCCAGTTGGACCGATAGCCTGGTTCGGATCCGGTTCAATCGGTTCGGTCCTTTCAGTCCAATTTTAGACCGTTTTTTTCGAAATTAGTGTCAAAATTCTCGTTTCGACGAGCTCTATCCTAATTTGATATAATTTTCCCATTTCTAATCTTCCTTATTAAAAACTAATTTATTGACTAATTATCTACTAATTTAACTGGGGTTTACAGGATGGGGTCCGTGGAATGATATTTGCCAGTTACAGTTCAAGAATCAAGACGTTAGGCAGAAGATGATGGGTTGTCTATGGAGGTGGGTGATGGAAGACGAACTCAATTCTGGAAGGATGTTTGGATTCTTGGAGGGTCCTTCAAAGATCATTTTCCAAGGCTCTTCTCTATTTCAAACCAAAAAGGTTCCATGATAGGGGATTGTGGGTTCTGGGATGAGTTAGCCTGGATATGGAACTTCCAATGGAGGCAAGAACTATTCCAATAAAAATTGGAACTAGTGAACCAGCTTCACCATACTTTGAAGCTAGTCAAACTTGCATATGACAGAAAGGATAGAGTCGTGTGGAAATATGATAAACAATGTGTTTTTTCTACTAACTCATTTATGTAGGTGTTGCAAGTAGAAATGGCACCAGAGGATATATCAAGTTACAGCTTTACTATGACTATTTAGAAAGGGCTTGTCCCACCTAGAGTGGAGTTGTTTGTTTAGTTTATTTTGACTGGTAGGATCAATACGAAGGAGAGACTAAGTTGGTTCGGAGTTATCAACCAAGAAGATACTTTATATCTTTTATGTAACAGAGGTGATGAAAATAATCACCACTTGTTTCTTGGATGTAGTTTTTCTTGGCAGGTATGGTGTACTTGGATATCATATGTTGGTATTCTATGGACATATCCGGGTACGGTCAAGGAGCATTTTCAGAGTTGGACTGAGGTATCAAATAGGAAAGAGGAGTGCAGGAGATAGATGGTGTGCTTTTGTGCCATTATGTGGAACATATGGTTGGAGCGAAACCAGAGGATCTTTTAGAATAAAGAAAAAGGAGTAGAGGAGATTATTAACATGTCTTTTCAGAACTACACTGAATGATTAAGTACAAACTCTTTTTGTTGTTGATGGTAATGTCAGAGATGACATAAAGGTGTTATGGCCATAACAGGTGCTTCGGATATTTTAATATTTTGTTATTTGTTTTTTTGTTTGTTGTTTCTTACTCCACTTTTTGCGTTGAGCTCCTCTTTCAAAAAAAATAAAAATAAAGGGTAAAGATACGAACATAAGCTTTTATGCTCGTTATATTTTTCACAGGCTCCGTGATGAGATTACTGAATTAGTTATTAAATTTGAATACATTTATTATATATCACTTGAAAAATAATAACAAATACTTTTATTATATATCACTTGAAAAATAAACTTGTCCACGGTAAATTCTTTAAAAAATATTATAGGATTTGTTATGGCCTCATGGTAGTACTTTGATTTGATCTATAATATGTGATTTAGCACACACATTTATTTTATCAAATTAGATATTATGGTTCATATCATGGTTCACAATTTAAAGACAGGTCTAAAATAATTAAAGTCCACGTCAGAGTTTAAAGTCATTCTTCTTATGTGTTCAATCTCATTTATTCAATTTAACATGCAAGATTTTAACTGCACCTACAAATATGTTAATATGTTTAAATATAAAATTTCAACAATTCTTAAATAAGAGGGGAATAACCACCTACTACTATAGATGGATAAATTACAAAAAAGATAACAAACTTATTTTTTTTACTATATAAATACTCTATCAAAGTAAAGTATTTCTCAATTTTAATCTACTAAAAAAATTTAATTAAATCTTTGCTAACTTAAACATTGGAGTTTCTTGTAGGCACCACTCCCAACCTCTCTGAAAAACTCGGATGGTATCATATCACCAGAGGAGACGTCGGAGCATTCCACCAAAAAGGACTTGAACCTCACATTCAGGTCCAAATCACACTAGTTTCAGCTAAGTCTCGGAATATTGGACACAACCATCGCAAACAACCACCCAAAAGATAGGACACATTACGTCTGATTCGGAACCCCATAAAAAAAAACCAACCCAACGCATACCCTGAGAGAAGGAAAGGCACTGACAAAAAGATAGATCAAAGAAACACAGAAAGACAAGGAATAGGCTCTAAAATTCATATATCTGGCGAATTTGGAGATCGAAACGCCACAGAACTTATGGGGTTGGTTCATGGATATCAAGATCGGTCGAACTGGAATGATAATGTGGGTCCGAAAGAGCCCTACGACAGAAAGTACGACGATGAAGGGAGTTGGAAGAAAAATTAAAGAGGTTGGAATCCAACCTCAAGGGTAGGAGATCCCAAGTTGATCGAGAATCCACGTCTTTGGGGAGTGAAGATCCTTAGAAACTTTAAAAGCCCAGATATGGACTTTTATGATGGAACGAACGACCTGAGACACCACCTAAGCAACTTCAAGAGTCGCAAGTATCTGGCTGATGCCTCTGATGCAACTCGGTGCAAAACCTTCCCGACTATATTAACCAAGATAGCGATGAAGTGGTTTGACAACCTAGGTCGGTCACTCTTTTTGATGATTTGGCCAAGAGCTTTCTCACTCAATTCTCCATTCAGAAAGACAAAGCTAAATATGCTCCAAGTCCTTTGGGTGTCAAATAAGAGGTCAGAGAATCTCCTAGATCCTACATGAAAATATTCAACAAAGCATATTTAAAGATTCAGAACTTGCTTATTGAAGCAGTTATTACAGGGCTCGTTAATGGCCTCATAGGTCCCTTCTCATCGTCCATATCCAAAAGATAATTGACTTTATTGTCTGAAGTGCAAGAAAGGGATGAAAAGTACATAAATCTGTAAGAGACCTCCCAGATCATGAAGCCTCAATAAAGTTGGCAAAATAACTACCAACTCAGGTACATAGAAAAAGACCACAAAATAAAATAGGAGTGCAAAGAATGAGAAAGATTGTCAGATCCCATAAGCAACCCAGATCGATGTGTCCACGCCATCATGAGAGAATTTGCCGTAGGCAGACAATTAAGTTGTTTCAAAAAAAGATATCTCGAAAAAGCCTACCAAGTCAAGAAAGACTATACAGAACACGACCTCTACACTATAACCTTTGCACTAGAACATATTAAAGGTGGGTACCCCGGCCATAATGATCCCTTAGTGATAACAATAGTCCTATCCAATGCCAGCCTCAACAAAACATTGGTGGATCTAAAAAATTTTATAGACATCCTTTTCAAATTTGCCTTTGACGAGTTCAAATTAGAAGAAAATGACTTAAAGACATACCTAGACACTCTATTCAAATTAGGAGAAACACCAAACTGATCTATTGGGTACATAAGCCTTTATACTGCCTTCAGCAAAAGTCCTAAAGCCTATACCGTCAGTGTTAACAGCATCATAGTAAACACCCCATCTACCAACAATGAATTAATAGGTCAAATAACGCTAAATCGACTAGTTACTGTGGTATCCACCCTTCATCTATGCATGAAGTTTCCAACAAAGGAGGGGATAACTGCTATTTACAGGGGTCAAAAGAGGGGCATAGATGCTACAACAAAAGTTTTAATTTAAGAAGTAGCCCCACATGCAAAAAATTCAACAATTTCGAGCTCGAATATAGGCCATAAGCACATCAGACAACTCTCCATCCCACAAATGGGGATTTATCTTTCTACTTGCCACGACATTGAAGCAATGATTCCAACAGGGCCAAATGAAGAAAGCCTAAAGATTAGACTCTATAATGAGTTTGAAAACCTCCAAGCTTATAGAGGAAAATCTGACCTCTTCCCCAAAGTACAACTTCAAGAAGAAGCTTCCAAAGAAAAAATGGCTATGAAATGCACTGAGAATATCATAAGAAGAAGCTTATCAACTGGCGACTTCGTTCTGATTCGAAATGACACCGGGCCAAAACCGAGTGAAACAAAGCTAGAAACAAAATAGAAAAATCCCAACAAAGTCACTCAAGAATTTGAAAATAACTACTACAAAATATTCGACTTACTCGAAAATGATCTACCTAGATCATACCATGTGTACAAATAAAGAGATACTACAGATAGAAAGCGAACCTTACTCCCTAATGCACATTTTTTCCGACTTCAAGATTTTACTGAAGGCATTTTTAACGACGCATCAAAGTAAGGGCTATGAAGGGTGATGTCTGAGTTCAATGACAGATTGTATAAATGAATTGAAGTAAATTCAAAATCGTAAAAATAATCCTATACCCCACAACTCGTACGAAAAATGAGTTAGGAGAAAGTCGAAAATGACAAATCAAAAAGGGTAGGAGCGAAAACAACAAGAAAATAATCTTCCAACCAAACAACTCATACAAAAATGAGTTGGAAAGAAAAGAAAGGATTGTGAAAATATTTTAAACAAAATCAAAACATAAAATAATGCTCCAATTAAAACAACTTGTACCAAATGAGATAATGAAATCGGAGATGACGAATTAAAAGTGTGGAGGTGAAAACCATACGGTAAAAAGATACAAGTTACAAGGTTGTCTACAAGCTACATTACAAGTTGAAAGCATGCAAGTTTTAAAAGCATGCACAACACTTAGCGAAATTAAAGCTAACAATGCTATTCAATAATAGATGTAGATTAGAAGCATGCAAACAAAGCAACATTACTTAGTGCAATTGAAGTCAAAACCTCCTAACAAAAGGGGACAAATATCCAAAATATTATAATATCTTTGTTAGAAAGTCCACAACTCGAAAAATATACAAACAAGAAAAAAGAACAAAGAAAGAGATAAGCAACAACATCATCAAAAGGAACGACTTTGGATGGGAGATCGGTAGAAGAGACCTCGAGAGTTTTATCTTCAGATTCAGGGGCACCTTGTACAATGGCATTAGAGGTCGGTCTCACCAAATAATTCAAGATAAAAGGATAAAAACTATTCATCTTCACCCATTTAATAAAACACTCAACATAACAACACTCATAGTGAAGACAGCGATAGCGCCACTGCACCAAAAGCAACACCATCATCTCTGACGAGAGTAAAAATCCCACAACATAACTAACCACAACCAAAAGAAAGACAAATAAATGGAAGGAAATCATTTTTTTCATAAGAAATTATTTTTTCCAACATCCATTCATCTTTAAAGCATTAGCATCATATTAACATCAAAACCTAGAAGATAGGAGATGAAGTGAAAACACGCTTGATGAAACCTGAAGAAGCAATAACAATAAAGATGACGGAGTAAAAAATGTCAACATGAAGAAGAAGAAGGGCCAAGAATAGATAAATGTGAATATGGGCAAAAAAAAGTAAAATCATCTCACTTTAAATAACGTGCGTGGTTACCAAGGTAATTAAAAAGATGTGCGATCAGTTTTAGAATACGAAAATGTAACGCCACATCAATTTCAAAATCACATCGAGTTTCCCAACTTGTTCTCTCAAATCGCATCGGGAATCCGACGTGATCGACTTGCTCAAGCGACAATAGTAAGATCCAAAGAACGACTTGATTGAATGCTCAAACCCAACTTACAAGAACTCAGCCTTGAGTAGGGTACCATTGATACCTTAAACCACAATTCAAAGTCAGGTCCAAAATGACTAAAATTCACTTCAGAGTCCAAAGTCACTCTCCTTACGTGTCTGATCTCATTTATTTGACTTATTATGCTGAATCTTAACTGCTCCTACAAACATGCTGATATATTTAAATATGAGATCTCAACAATCTCTAGATAAAATGAGAAATAACCACCCACCATGATAGGTGGACAAGTTATAACAAGGTAACAAACTTATCTTTTCTACTATATAAATACCATCAAGTTCAGGTATTTCTCAACTCTAATCTATTAAAAAAATCTATCTAAAATCTTTGCTAACTTAAATATCGGAGTCCCTTGTATGTACCACCCCCAATTCTCACTTAAAGACCTCAGACGGTTTCACCACTTCGGAGGAGATGTCAGCATCATTATAAAAAGGAACTTGGACCTCACGTTCAGGGCCAAATCACTAGTTTCAGATAACCTTCGAAAAACGTAGTATATATTTTTAATAGATGTAATTAATTTGTCCTACATAAGGTAATTCTAAATTTATTTAGTACATATTTAAAATTTTTATAATTTAAGAAACAATTTTGATACATTGACAGTATAAAATATTTTACACGCTTTGTATTTATTTTATTAGATAACTATTCAAGCAGTCAATATTAAAAATGATTATTTTTGTTGATGTGACGTTATATAATTAAATGCACATGTAGAATTATTTTATACTATTAGTATATCAAAATCAAATTAAAAAAATTAATTGTTAAAAAAATTAATTCAAATTATCACAATTTCATAAAATATATTTTATATGTTATAAGGGATAAGGATATTGTAACACTTTGATTTTTGATACAAGATTATATCTTTAATAAGCGTGCATAGCAGACAAGAAAAGCACACAAAGAAACTCTCACACAATTGGATACTTAGACATAAAAAAGAGGAGTAAAGAATCGTTTTTATTCTCGATGTTTAGGATAAGTCTCAAAGTTGTTCTTAATATTTCAATCGTCTTATTTAAGTCCCTAACGTTTCAAAATTGACTCAATGTTGTCCTGCCGTTAGGGATCCGTTAACAGAATTGACGGCGGGACAAAATTGAGACGATTTTGAAACGTTAGAGACTTAAATAGGACGAAAATGTTGGACAAAAACGATATATAGAAACAAATTTTAGTTTCTTATCCTTTAATAATATCAATTTTTTACTGTACATAATATTCAATTATTTTTTAATCACATCTAAGTAAATTATACTTAATCACATTACTTTTATTCTAAATAAATTTATTTTTTTTTATAATTTTACACTTAAAGTTATAAGTTAATATAAGGGATAAGTACTTTTTTCGTCCCCAAGGTCTGGGGTCAAAATCAATTTCGTCTCGAACTTTTTTTTGTTATTAAAATCATCCCCAACGTTACAAAACGTTATAAAATCGTCATTTTCTATATCAATTTTATTTTTTTTTACCAAATTATCCTTAATAATTAATATAAATAATAAAAATAATATTAATTAAAAAATAAAAATAAAACCCTCCCCCCACCCCCACCCCCACCCCACACCTGCACCCCCACTCCGTGTCTCTTCCCTTTCTTCTCTCCCCACCCCACCCCACTCCCGTATCTCTTCCCTTTCTTCCCATTCTCTATGCATGCCACCAAGTACCAATGGACTCACCATACTGCCTCAACCATAATTCACCACTAATTCCTTACCTTCACCTCCCTGACCCAACCCATATTCCTCATGCCCACCACCATTACAAGACACTCCTCCGTGATGGTTTCTGAGCCGTTAACCGAAACGCTCTTCCCGAGAGACATCCGGCCTTTCCTCCTGCGGCGAGTTCTCTCTCTACTAGGCAGTTGATGCCTTCGACAATGACGGTTGGTGGTCCGACGAGATCACCGGCAGACTTGGGCCTCACCATTACTATGTTTATTTTCGTACAACCAACGAAGACATCGCTTATCCTTCTAATAAGATTAGGGTTCATCATGAGCGGGTTAACGGTGACTGGATTCTCTCCCAAAGAGAGCAACCACAACCACAGCCACTGCAGAATCAGCAACAACAGCTAGGTCACCAAGATTGAAACTTTGAGCCCTGACCCTCTGCCTTCTAGAGGCCGTGCGCTCCCACATCTCCGCTACCGCAAGGTCTACGGGATCTTCACATGCAATCGCATCCTCTTCAACCACACGCAAAATCACACGGGCCTTTGGCCGGATCAAGTTCGGGTCTGCAGAAAAAGCTCTTCTTGTCAGCATCGAGCTCCATCACACCCACAGCTGCGACAGCGCCAGCGCCAGCAGTAGTAGGAAGAATTTTTTTATTTTTGTCACTTCCTTCCTCTTTTCGTGCTTCCTTTTTTATTTTTTTTATTTTTGAAGAACATAAAACATTTCTATTATTGCTGATTTTGATCTGAAGTTGCAATTGATGATGATTGTTGAATTGTTAAATCTAAAATTTTTGTTTATTTATTTTATGGTTGTTGTTGTTGAAATGGCTGAAAATGCTGAATTTGTTGTTGCTAAATCTAAAGTACTTAACCCTTGAAATTTATTTTGTGGTTGTTGTTGCTGAACTGGTTGAAGGGGAAAGGTTTTTTGTTTAAGCTGAGAAGAAGAATTGTGATTTGGGGAAGGGAAAATTCGAAGAGAGTAGGAGAAATGAGATGGAGATATCGGGGTTGTTTTGCAGGTGTTTGACTTAATGCGAAAGTAGGAACAAACCCCCTTACAATTCTGTTTTAAATTATGGATTTCTTTATTTTTGTTTGGGTTGCGGTTATAAAATTGTTTTTGGTGCTGAGTTTGTGGGGGTTTTGTTTCTCTGTTCGAGTATTGCGTTGAGCATTCAATTGATGTTGGTGCGGGGGTGTTGATTTTGTTCAACCGATTGGGTGATATTGTTCAACCATTCAGATATTGATTTTAATGGATGAAGAGTTAGCAGAATTGGTGTTAGAGTTAAGGGTAGTGGGTGGTATGGTGGTGGAGGTGGTGGTGGTGGTAGTGAAGAGAGAGAGAGAGGTGGTGGTGGAGAGGGAGAAGAAGATGGAGAAGGAGGTGGGGGCAGCGATGGTGGGGTGGCGGAAAGGGAGAGAAGAGAAAGACCGAAAGAGAGTGAGAGATACGACAGGGATGGAGAGGGTTTCTTTTGTTTTTTAATATTAGTTTTAATATTATTTTATTTTTGTAAAAGGGCAAAAGGGTAAAATTGTCCAAAAAATATTGTTTATGGACAAAAGGATGATTTTATAACGTTTTGTAACGTTGATGATGATTTTAATAAGGAAAAAAGGTCAGGGACGAAATTGATTTTGACCCCAGAAACGTTGAGTATGATTTTAAAATCGTCTCAATTTTGTTCCGCCGTCAATTCTGTTAACGGATCCCTAACGGCAGGATAACATTGAGTCAATTTTGAAACGTTAGGGATTTAAATAGGACGATTGAAACATTATGGACAACTTTGAAACTTACCCAAAACGTTAGGGACAAAAACGATACTTTACTCTAAAAAAGAAATATTTCTTATTATAATCAACTATAAATAACATTCTATTATATATTACTAATATTTATAGATTTTTCATTAATCATATACCTAATACAATATAATATATATAATATCGTTCATATTTTTTTTTTGGGCAAATAATACATAGTATTTAATGGTATATATTTTTTTATCATCAATTACTAGTCAATGATAATTTTATTAGAGAGATATTATGGTAAAGAATCTACTATTGGATTTACACTAATTAAAATTGCTTAGCATAGGTCATTCCCTTCTTTTTATAGATGAAATTAATATAGGCTCTTCTCATTCAAGTAAGTTTTTGGTACATTCTATATATCGTACAAAATATTTGGAAGACAATAAAAAATAATTTAAATTTAAATTATTTTATTTAATATTTATTAGTTATTATTAAAATAATTATATAATTTTAAATATATAATTATAAAATTATAGATACTATGTTATATAAAATTTATTATAATATATAATTATTATTTTAGAGGTTTTTTTTCCAATTGAGATTGCTTTGCTTAGTTCATTCCCTAGATTTTTATTGATGAAATTAGTATAGGCTCTTCTCATTCAAGTAAGTTTTTGGTACATTGTATTATAATATAAGGGTCGTCAAAGTCAAGCAATTAAATAATAGTAATAATAATTACGTAATAATCCTGCCATTTCTGTATGCTAATTAATTTCATGCAAAGCAAACTTGCAATTAAAAGCCATTGAGACTAAGGTGATAAGATTTGCCACTAGTGATGTGTATATAGATAGATACACAATAAAATACAATAAACAACGACAAAGATGATAATTAACAAATTAATTACTAGTATCTCATTGGTTATTCTTAAAAAGAAGATTAAGATAAAATAATATTAATTAACGTTATGAGATATCTAATATAAGAAATGAAGATCCGGAAATGGCTGCTGATAGATTTGATGAAAAGCAACTAAATCCCGCAAAGCAAATGCTAAAATGGGTAGGGTTTATTCACATGTGTCATTTCTTCCGATACTAATGTCACTTATTTTTGTTACAACCATTACGTGTGCTAACTACTAACACTTTTCTCTCCCTCTCATACAACTATTACTTTCACTTTCCTTCTTTAAATTATGCACCCCCCACATCAAATTATATTAGCAAACAAATAAACTAGATTTGTGCATGGACCACTAACTAACAATCATTATATATAACATTGATATTGATTCTTTACTGTTCTAGAAGACTAAAATAACCATCAATTAAGAAATGATGGGAACCTATATGGTACAAGAGTTTTAATGTTTTTGTTATCTATAAGATATATATGTGTATTAATAAGTAGTTAACATAACAAACAAAATTTAAAAGATAAATTTGTTAATGTGATAATGTATAAGTAGGTATTTTCATGAATTTTTACTATAAAATAAAAATACGAATTTGATCATGTATTATTACTTAAATGCTAAAATAATTACCTTTTACATTCGCAATATCAATAATCAATGAAAGAAAAAAAGTTGTGCTAATCTATTGGTTCAAATAAACTTTTTATTCTTATAAGATATTTTTTTAGTCATATATATTTTTTAAATTTGGTGGTGAAATTTAAAAGTTGTCTATTTTAATCTTATGATTAAAACCAAAATGGAAAATTTATTTAGAAAAAGATGAGTAATTTCTTAAAACCAAAATGGAAAATTTATTTTTTGAACTTCATTTTATTCTTTGATTCCACCAATAAAAATAAAGTCCAAATACAAATGAAATTCATTTTTAGTTTTAATTCGTTTTATTATTCATTTATTCCATAGAAAAAGCACAAGTCCCTATGTGAGTAAGTGTATATATAACTATTTAAGTATATATATAGATGAGTGAGTGGCATAAGGTGAGGACCCAAATTTGTCAATTACAAACAAGTGAAGTGTGTTTTGTGTACGTTTGTGTGTGTGGAAGAAAACAAAGATTGCATTGCAGAACACGCTTCTTCACCTTCATTGGTTTCAGCTCCACTCTCTTCCTCTTCTCTCTGGAGCTGAACCGAACCCGAACCCACCCCACCACCACCTTTCAAAAAAGATTCATACTTTTCTCATTTTCATTTCTAATTCTTAATTTTGATTCATACCCACCTAGTTTTAAGTCATTTCTGACACATAAACAACATCAAAAACATATCTTGATTAACTTTCTTCTGTGAATAGACAAAAAAAAAAAAAAACCATGGAAGATGACAACCACCGTAACAACATAGATAATAAGAACACGAACACAACCACCAACAACAACAACGTTAGTAGTAACAATTGTAGTGATTCAAAAAACATGGATTCTGATTCAAAAGGTGGAGTCTTTCCGGCTTTTCCAGCAAAGAGAAGCATAGCTGAGAGAAGGGGTTTCAATTCCAATGCAGCAAGGATCAACACAGCTAGGTTCAGAACAAACGCAATCACAACAAGCCCTTTCGCTTCTCCATCTCCATCTTCTTGTTCTGCATCACCATGCATTACTATACCCCCAGGCATTAGTCCCACTGCATTGCTTGATTCTCCGATCATGCTTCCCAATTCTCAGGTTATTTGGCTTTCTCCTTCTTTTTATATTTTTTGTTAATTTTTTCAGTGACCCTTTTGATTATTCTGTTTCAATCTGATCAAAAGATCAATTTTTTTTGGGTATGTTGTATTTTTTTTCCAGGCTATGCCTTCTCCAACTACTGGCTCATTTCATTGGCTAAGTTCTTTGCCACTTGATCAAGGGAATCTCAATGATGCTCCTGATTCTTCCCTCAAGTTTAAGAACAATGCCACCCTTGCCGATCCTAATCCTTTGCCTCCTTACTCTGCGTCTCTGAATCAGGTAATTTTCTTAAAAATTAAAATAAAATAACACTAGTATATTATGAAAAGAAACGGTGGTGTGTTGATTTCTTATCATGTGATTCAATTCTGTGTTGAATTTTCATTTTTGATGCTAATGATTTATTTCTGTTCATTTCTTTTTCTTTTTTTAATAGTTTGATTTGATACGAAGAATGAAAATCACTTTTCTTCAGTTGGATGTGGTTGATGTGAAGAGCAGCGTTTGTGTTTGGTTTACGTCCTTAATGATAAAGCATTATAGCTTACAACTTGAAATTTTTGACAATTTTGATATTAAATTTAAAAAAAAAAATCCAATTGGGCATGTGTCCAGTTCTTTTAGCTAAATCAGGATATGATTAATTGATCATCATTCTCTCATTTGTGATATGTGAAAGATTTCTAACTGTTATTTTTCTAAATTGTAATAACAATACATTTATCATATGGTAACCTTGAATTCTTTAGGTTTCTAGTAATTGGCACATGGTAAAGGGAGGAAATACAGACTGTCAATCAATTGTTCCAGTTCTGCCGCCGATAGATTTTTCGTTCCCGGAAGACTTTTCGAAAGGACAAAACGCAAAAAGTATTGAGTCCCGTTCATTCAATGATGTGAAAATGGTAAATTGTTCACTTGTTAATGTTAATAAAGTTGAGATGATGCAAATATCACGTTCCGATGAAGCTGGTGATGAAAGCACTCTGCCGAAAAATGTTACTCTTGGTGGGGATATCAGAAGGCAACCTGTTATGGAGAAAGACCAGAAGGAGACCTTGCTTGCAACTGGAGTGGTAAGGACCTCGGAGGATGGTTATAATTGGAGAAAGTATGGTCAGAAACAAGTAAAAGGTAGCGAGTATCCTAGGAGTTATTATAAATGTACTCAACCTAATTGTCAGGTCAAGAAGAAGGTGGAAAGATCCCATGATGGCCAAATAACAGAAATTATCTATAAGGGTACTCATAACCATTCAAAACCACACCTTGGTCGTCGAGCGTTAGGGCTTTCCACTGATGAGATGTCAGAGATGGGTGAAGCTGGTGAAAACTATGCTAAACTTGAAGGTCCAGGTTGGAAAAATGTTCAACCGGGAGCAAAAGACACAAAGCACAGTTTGGATTGGAAGGCTGATGGTCAGGAAAGAACATCCTCAACTTCTGTCGTGACTGAACTTTCGGATCCTATGTCGACTAACAAAGGTAAACCTTTGTGTGCCTTTGAAGCGGAAGACACTCCCGAACATTCTTCCACACTTGCCAGTAATGATGGTGATGAAGATGGAACCACTCAAGCACTAGCACCAGCTGAGGATGATGCTGAAGATGATGAATCAGATTCCAAAAGAAGGTTTTAAACTCCATCTGATATTGTTTGCAACTTTTCATGTTAGTTATAACAACTAGAAACACAACCTTTATGATTCTGCATTATTTTTCTATTGCAGGAAAAAAGAGAACTACTTGGTTGAATCAACTTTGCCTTCTAGGGCTGTTCGTGAGCCAAGAGTGGTGGTCCAAATTGAGACCGAGATTGACATACTCGATGATGGTTATCGATGGCGCAAGTATGGACAAAAGGTTGTCAAAGGAAACCCAAACCCAAGGTATCAATTCTTCCTTTGTTTATTTTTACACATTGGATATGGTTTTGTTTGTAATGTGTCTTAATATTGGATGGTTGGTAATTTCAGTTATTTCGTTGGCTTTTTAACCTGATTTAAGGAAATACACCCAAGTATACTAAGTTCTAATTTATTACAATTTGTTCCTTTTTATTTGTCACTGCACTTTTTCGTACAGTCTAACATTGTTGGATCAATGAATTTGCTTGCAATTTATAGCTTGATCCGGTGATGCACCGAAAGTGATAGTGGCAGGTAGATTAATGGGAGCGGAGTGAGTTATTGTTATTTCTGAAAGCTGTAATTTTTCATTCTTTGCCATTGTCTTTTCCTCTTTACAGGTAGAAAGTTTCCATTCTTTGTTGACGCGAGTTGCTATTGTTTGATATTGTTTGTAGATATTCACTTATGTTGGTAGTTCTGTTAAGTCTTCATTTCATTATCTGAACTGGTGCATGTTCTAAGTAGATCAATGGTTTGTTCTTCAGGTATCAATTCATTCTCTATACATTTCACTCGCATCATGCTTTTCACATTAGATCTACACTTGTAGCCGAATTGAGCAGTCATGGTATACCGATTGCGCATTTGCTCATTTGCATTTTCTCATGAATTTCCTCCAGGAGCTACTATAAATGCACAAGTGCCGGATGTCCCGTGAGGAAACACGTCGAAAGGGCTTCGCACAATACGAAATATGTAATCACTACATATGAGGGCAAACATAATCATGAAGTGCCGACGGCCAGAACCAACAATCATGTAAGCTCGAATGATGGTGGTTTACCTCCCAGTGGTCCTAATGGCCAATCAGCTCTTGCATTACCTGGCAGTGCTGTTATCCCGAAGTCTGAAAATCATCAAACTCTTACGTCTCATTTTGATCGAAAACCTGAATTCGGCAGCGACTTTCTTCGGCCGAGTTTGGTTGGAGCATTCAGCAACAATTTGAAGTTCGGTTCTTCCCCCATGTGCCAAATGAAGTATCCTTCCTTGAGTAGCACCATGCCTTACGGTTCGTTTGGACTGAATCCCGATCGCTGCACTGCCCCACAAGCTGGATCTATTCCCTCAGTGTATCCCGACTTTCCAATGCCGCTTCCCTTGAATCTTCCCTCATCCGGAAACTTCTCTCTTGCTGGACTAAACTTCAACTGTGCAAAGCCAATGAATCCAGTGCAGCCTTTCCTTTCAGGGCAACAAGTGAAGGATATTGATACTGGGTTCTTGAGGCCTAAACAGGAGCAGAAGGATGATGCAATATATGGAACATGCTTACCTCCAGTTGATCATGGAAATTCTTCATCAGCAGCACCATCATCCATTTACCAGCAAGTCATGCAAAATTTCCCTTCATAAATTTTGGTCTTAACTTCTGTTAGCAACAGCAAATTCAATTGGTTTTTTATTTAGTGTTTTTTTTTTTTTAAAGAAAGGTCATAAATTATTTAGTTTTTTTCCCCTTGGTATTTGAGGAAACAAACTGTGGTGTGCTCTTTTGCACAAATCGAACACCTGTATTTTGTAACTAGTTCTTGGTAGGTTAATTGTTTTGTTGTCCTATCATTATAGTTTACATTTTTCTCTGAATATTTATGGAACAGAGTTTAGTCTTCTTAATATAAAATTGCATACCAATATTTGTATCAAACTGTTGGTGTATAATTTTAGCTTCATTTTTCTAATTTTTATATTTGGATTTTCGCTTTGAAATGCTTGAGCTATTTAGTGTATATAAACAAAAATATAGATTCACATGAGTACATGAATGATAAGAATCAATGTATGAATGGGATCAGACACTTAGTACAGGCCCTTAGAAGCTGTTAACATTTTCATAAACCACTTCTTTTTTTTTTGTTTGTTTTTCTGATTTGGGAAGAATACATAATGCTAGAGCAGAAATGATGCAAGAGATCTTTTTCTTTTGGCCTACACTGCTAGCAACTTAGCATGTTTGATCTACTTCCTAACTTGACTTGCTTCATTTGTAAGAAAAGATAATTTAAATTGAGGTGATTAGTAAAATGATAAAATGAGAGGTTAATTATTATCTAATATGTAACTTCTATCATATGCGAACCCTATTATCTTAGTTTAAGAAATCTTTTTTTACCAACTTTCTTACTTTAGAAGAACTTAATGCGAGCCCCATCCAATTATGAAAGAGTGGAAGTTGACTTAATGAAATGTACAAGAACACTGCTTAGTTGGAAATAAAAGGTCAAACAAAATCTAATATTTCTAACATACCAGGCGTGAGACTGCAGGTGAAGGGCATGATTAGGTTAACCTTGCCCTACTCTAAATTGTAGGAAACAAGTCCCCACCAAGAAATGAAAGTCTATGCTAAAATCATTGGAATGATAAAAACCAAGTGTGATACAAGCATTTAATAGCACAAGACCCTACACAAATATAAATTCCCAACCAAATATTGTCAAAAACAGATATTGATAGGGAAAGATGCCACAAGACCCTACACAAACATAGAACCTTATTCTTATTCCAACATATCAAATTATCAATGGCACTAGAGGAGGAGAGGAAGCACTCACCATGATTCCATTCATTGACTCGAGATATTTTGATATAATAAGAATAAAAAAAAAAGACTTAGTTATCATACAAGCAAAATATTAGCCATTTAGCATTTAATTATAAAACAGATGAATCACAGAGACACCTTCAAACACACACTATATCATCTAAAAACAGTCTTAACATCAACATCACACCCGAGAAAAACAATTTAAATTTGAAGTTGAGTTCCATTGGACCAGTACTAACGTAAATGGTCCTTCAACTAATATGACCAATACTAATATAAATAGGTTATATCAAGAGTGAAAGGAGATTTTACAAGCAAATTCTCCCAAAATTCTTGTTCAATTTACACTGAAGATTTAAGCACAATGTGTTCAACCTTCATGGAAGAATTTATGTTCAAAAGGAAAAAAAAGTTGAGCATATCATTGGATTTATTAAGATCATCCACTAAAATTAAGATAAATATTATGAGGAGGACAAGAAGTTAAGCTCAAAAACATCTTAACAGCCATTATGAGTTAACTAATATACATTCCAGGCTTAGAAAAGAAGGGCCTCAAAATCAATAACCACCAAAGTTTAAATCCCTTCAAACCAAAAGAACCCTTCTCTTCACATAGTACATAGACCATTATCATCATCATCAAAGTAACTACAACCAAGATCAGGAAACACAATTAAGCTTAAGCATACCCATAATATCAAATCACTCGATATCCCCCAAAAGACACCAACTTTAAAAGAAAAAAAAATGGAAAAACAAAAAAGGTTCGATCAAAAGAGTGAGGGGGTTCCCAAATTGGAGAGATTTCATATTATTTTATTTCTTTAGGCTTCCACGAACGCCGGGTTTAGGCTTAGAGGTATCGCCGACGTGGGTGGCGTGGAGATTAACGATCTTCCCCTCCTCGAACGGAAGCTTAGGGTGCTTCGCATCGTGGTGGATCTGCATCGATTTCATGTCCGGTGCCGTCGCTTTGCAGAGCGGGCACTCAAACTTCGCGTGACCGCCCTTTTCTATCCCCGACCGGTCCGCCAAACCTGCCTTTCCTCCGCCGCGGTTGGTGGTGGCGGCGTCGACCTTCGCGGCGATCTCTTTCGCCGTGTGCTTCTTTGGCTTCGCTTTCCCTGTCATGGCGTAAAACTAGGGTTCCTTTGTTCTTTTTTTAGGGGAATCGTTCTATGCAGAATAAATCTATCGTTGTGGGTTCTTGATTGGTGATCGGATTTGTTAGAAATTAATCGGAAGTTTCGATTTTGAGTTAGATTTTTGGGGGGTGTTTTTGGAGGGCAAGGTAAACCCTAAGGATGAGAAACCCTAATTTTGGGTGCGTGGGCGTTTTGGAAGAGTGAGTTGGGTTATTAATAGGGAAAACGGATAGGAATGGAGGCTTATCTGTGAGCCATTTCGTTTTCACTGGTTTTTTTTTTTTTTTTTTATGTTTCTTTCTTTTAAAGAAGACATTTGACACGTGTTAAATTTTCATTGGATAAACTGATTGCTTCTACCAATGCCTTTAGGCCATATATCATTCACATGCCTTGTGATTAACGCAGGGTATTAGATACATAGATTCTCGCACGACCTTAATCCATAGCAATATGTAAGGGTAGTCTGATAACGAATTTTTGTTAACAAATAGTTAGTTGTTTAAAAATTTACCTAGTGTTATGATAAATATGAATGTCAATTTTTTCCGTCAAATTATTTTGGACGGTCCAAAAATTTAATTGTAGATGTAAAAAGTTTTAAGGTTGAACTGCATATTTATAACAGAAATTAATTTATTTATAAAAGTTAAAATGGTGATGTGTAATTATATTGTGTCATTGTGTGTAATTCACAAATGTAGAATTGTTAAAGTCAGTAATATGTAATATGCAGACGTTTTGACCGAGGTGAAATTAAAAAGTTGTATGTAGCTGCAAAACGCAGTTTATGTTTGGCAGGAGAGGAGAAGGAAGCCTCGAAACATGTTCCTGCTCCCTGCATGGCTAACATATCCTGCAACTTTGACCATCCTCAAAGCTCCAAAATGCAACATGCATTTAGCAGACAAAACGCAACCTGTGATTGGCAACCTCCCCACCTGCATGTGTGACACATGTAAAGGAGAGTGGTGGAGCTGGCCTTTAAAAGCAAAAGGCAGGCGTTTTCCTTTCATTTTACTTGCTGTGAGTGAGAGTTTTGAGAGTGAAAGGATTGGGGTTGAGGGTGAAAGGGAGTAAATTTGTGAGGAGGAAGATCAGTGAAGGTTTGAGACTTTATTTAGTGAAGAAGGTTCGTAATTTATTTTACCTGAAAAACACATTATTAAATATTTGAATCATTCTCAATGAGTAAGTGATTTTTTTTTTTAGTTTTATGATGAATAAATATGTTTATTTTTATGTTCTTTATTTATATGTTTTAACTATTATTATTATTATTATTATTATTATTATTATTATTATTATTATTATTATTATTATTATTATTATTATTATTATTATTATTATTATTATTATTATTATTATATCAATAATAGTTTTTTATCATACTAGTCATGAATTATTATTATTATTATTATTAAGTCTCGGGAAAACAAATTGTTATAAGGATGGCAGCAATACTTGTATCCGCCCGTTCCTATTCGGTCGGGGCGAATTTAAACCTGACCCGGAGCAGGGCGGGTCTGAATCGTGGTGAGTTGGGGTCGGATTCAGGCTAAATCCGTCCCTACCCGCTCCGAAGTGCATATATATATATATATAATTTTAGAAATTAGGGTTAGTTCTCACTGTCACTCCCTTTTAGTTCCCAATCCTAAAACTCACTTCGTCACTTCTTCGATTCTTCTCCAAGGACCATAGCCTCGGTTCAGCTACACCAGACCACCAATCAGTCACCGACTCGCCGTCACAGTTCGTTCTGTCGCTGTAAGCCGGTCGGCGTTGTCACAGCCGCCGTCGCTCACCAACCCTAGGAATTAGGGCTCAGATCCTCACCAGATCCCCACGTCGGCGTCGCTCTCGCTTCTCGCCGTCACTGCCTCTCCAATCTGTGGTTTCTGGTCTTTGTCGTCCCTCCTTCATCTCTCGTCGTCTCTCTGGTAACTGGTAAGCATTAAGCACTCCTCGCTGACTATTTACTGCTTCTGTGCTTCTTCAGCTTTTATTTTTAAGTTAATTTTTATGATTTATGTTTTATGTTAAAATAGTCAAGCTAAAACTAAAATTAATTTTGATGCTCAAAAGATCATTTAAAATTCAGTCCATAGAATCTTTTGACTGGGCAGATTCCTACTTCAATTTGGAAATTATGTGATAGACTTGTTTCTCTTAGAGTTCATGGAAACTCCTTTTATGGGAATGTTTCAGAACCTGCATTGCCTAACTCTTCTTTTTGTAAAAGTTTTAGTTTCTTGATTTGGGTGATAACAGATTCTTTGGGGAGTTTCCTAAGTTTGTTACTAAGTTTGGTGGGTTGAAACAACTTGATTTAGGGAACAATATGTTTGTTGGTTCAATTTCTCAAACTTAGTTGGACTAAAACTTGAAAAATTAAAGTTGTTTTGGCTTCTTTGTTGATTAGTTATATGCAGAAGAACATGAAAAAGTGCATATTTGGTTTTGATTTATCATTCTTATGCATTCTGAGTTTTGATTTTATTCTAATTTTACAATTGTTATTGAGTACTGAATGGACCCTTCAAGATCAAAGTGATTTGGTTTATGAAAGGAAACATACTCATAGTGTTCTAATTATGGAGAGAATCACAAACTGTTCTGTTTCCTTTGTTAAAAACAAAGACCAGAGCAATAAGCTTAGTGTTAATCGTGTAGAAAAGGGTTCATATATGGACATTTTTAGTAAAGAGTTCCTTTATTAAAGAGTTCCTTTGTTAAATAAATTATTTTTAATAATAATAAATATTACTGTTAATATTTTTTGAATAATAATAAATAAATACCGTTTAATAATATTGCTGTTATTATTTTTTGAATAAACTATTACCTGATATTATTTAGAATTTAAATAATTATTATTTTTCTTTTTATAGGCTATAAGGAATTTGTTTCTCAGGAAACTCGATTCGCCAGATACCTTTTGTAAGACCCATAAATATTTAAAAATTATTAATAAATTATTATGATGTATTATATTTATTTAAGACTACATTTAAAATATTTTTGTATAAAAATTGAGTAAACTCTTATTTATTATTTAGAGTTCTTATAACTAAAAAATAATGAATATTTTGTATGCCTTAATTTTAATATATAGATTTTTAACCTTATTTTATAAATAAAAGAGAATTAATTTACTTATCTCTAATTTTTATTAAATTGGTATTTAATTGAAAATAACTTACAGATTGGTAATTAAAAGATATTTTTAAAGATGGATACTTTACATTTATTGGTTTTTAATTATTATTTTATCTTTTTATTTATTTTATAAAATTATATTATTACCCCTATCTTTATTAAAATTTCCTAATCTACCCCAAACCCTAACTAAATAACACCCCATCCCTCACATGTGACACTCACCATCCCTCACATGTGACACTCACTCTCTCACCCTCCTCACTCATGGTTACCCCACCCACACAATCAGCACACACACACAAACAATACACTCATTCACTAACACACACACATAGAGTTCAGTGAAAGAAAGAAGAAAAGAAAGAAAGGAGAGTGAGGGTTGCGAGAGTAGGGGGAGGATCCGAGAGAGGGAGAACGCCGGGAAAAGGGGGAGCTGTCCGCGCCACCAGACCGCTTCCAACCCGCGCCGCCACTGCGCCATGTCCTGCCGTCAAGCTTGCCTCGCCGTTCGTCCTCGTGCCGCCGTGTTCCTTGCCACCATAGTCGAGGCCACCGCGTGTCGCCGTCGCTTGTGGGAGTCGAAGAGAGACACGATCGAGAAGCCGCATCTCGTAGCCGCCATCGAAGAAAGAGGAAGAAAGTAACGTCGTTGCCGTTACTGGAAGGGAGCTCGACCATCCTTGCCGCAGGAGCTTGTCGCCGGAAGAGAGGAGATGACGACGGTGGAAGTTATCACCGCTGTTCTACCTCACTGAACGGCGCCAGAAAACCGCTGCTGCAGCCGCTGGAGGACGTCCCTACAGCTGCCATACCCTAGCCCACTCCAGTTTGGGTTCCGACTGTGGTTCGTTTATGCTGAGTCTTGTTCTTCTAAGTGTCGGAGCTACTGTCGTTGCTTCGTCTCCATGTTTCTCCTTTATTCCAGTAAGCATATCTTTTCCAAAACCTTCACCTCTAGTGTATGTCTGCTCTGTTATAAATTTGATAAAGATTTTGAGATGTTGGTAACGTAGGATCGAGTTCCGGTTTTTGCGTGTCGCGCTTAGAGTTTTGGTTGCTGCTACGGATAGTGGATAAAGCAGAGGTTGCGGCTGCCGCTGTCGCAAGCCGAGGGAAAAGGGATTGATGTGTTTTGATTTTGAGAGTTTCGATGAGTTGAGGTAGGGGTTTTTCTTAAAATCTATTTTACATTACAGAGTTGTGATAAATAAATATTGATGCAAAAAGATATATTTCTGTGATTATATTTGTCTTGTGGATGTGATGATTTGTTGGACTGGATTATTGGGCGCTTGATTGCTTGAGTCAAGTACGGTTATTGATAAGAAGTGGATTTGAAAAGTTATTTACTTGATTATTAGGAAAAGTAGTTTTTCTTGGTTTGAAGTTAAAGCGGTTTGATTTTGAGTCGGTCTGATGTTATAAATGACTTAATACTTGAGCTGGTTTGACTTTAAAAAGAGTTTTATTATTGGAATTGGTCTGGTCTGAAAATATTTGATACTGGAATTGGTTGAATTTTGGAAAGTGATTGAGATTTGAAAATGGTTTGAGAAATGTTTGGATGGGACCCGAAAAGGGTGGCAGTATTCGAGTTTTAGAGGAGATGCTGTCGAAATTTTATAAAATTAGAAGTTTCATTGAAAGTAGTTATTTTAAAAAGGTTTTAAGTATTATATGATTTAAAACTATCTCATTTATCAAAGGAAGAGTTATGTTTTGGATTGGGAATTGTTAGTGAACGGAATGGAAAGAAGGATGATTGAGAATTTTCTCTGAAATATGGTTTTTGAATGAATTTGGAAATGAGATTTGGATTAATGAATGATTATGATGTTGAGAATGTTGAGAATGTTGAGATATGATCTTTGAATTATTTATATGGCTTATGAATTTGAAATATCTGAGATACGAGGTTCCCTGGATTGAGTGCCGTGGCTTGCCACCACGTGTACCAGGTTGAAAACTCGATACTTTGTTGACCCTACGACGTAAGTGTGACCGGGCACTATATAAATTCCCGGGAATGTTACCCCATTGAGCAATATTGATTATTTGAGAAAAAGCTATGCATAGACTCTTGGGGATACACATCGGGGGACAGTCTAAGGACAATTCAGACTTGTCGGGTTGGCTGGATAACCGGCAAATGAGCCTCATCAGCCATAGGACAGGCATGCATCATATGCATTTGTATGCTTTGCTTGGGTTTGAACTTGTTTTGGTTTGCCTAATTACTAAACTGTTCTTAACTGCTACTTGAACTATTTGCTGTAACTGCTTCCTACTTGTGCTTTCCTTGTCTGTCTTGCCTGTGTTTGTCCTGGCGTGTTACATTTGAGAATGGACTTGGGTGCTGAATTAATGATTGTGTTGTTTGATTGCGTGGTTGGTTGCTGATTGAGATTTGCTTATGAGAAAAGAAAGACTTTGGATTTCTGAAAATATTGAACATTGTTTCTTTGAAAAGGTTTTGAACGATTAGCTATTGGATTTTAAAAGGATTCATAAGGCAATGATAATCACTGAATTTGAAAACAGTTTTCTTATTGAAATATCTTCTTATGACAACTTTGAAACTCCGTGGTGAGACCATGTGGTTAGGTTCTCACCCGCTACAGCTTTACCTTTTCAGGAATCGAATGAAGAAGCATTAAGAAGAGTTAAACTCCGTTTAGTTTTATATGTTGTATTAACTAGATTATTTTCTTCCCTCGTCTTTGTTATTACAATTTTTGCAAGAGGGATAAGAGTTGTATGATTTATATATATTATATTATAAGATATTATGTAAGAAGTCTTATATATGAATCTATGCCTGCTTGTTTTTCTTAAGATAAAGTATTTATTTCCGGTTTTCAAAGAAATCAACGATACAGTGGCGAGTCACAGGCTCCTATTTTAGTATTTAGTATGTAAAGTAGTCGTAATACTTCTTGCTATCAGAGTAGCGCAGCCGGAAGCGTGACTTCTGATAGTGAGGGTGTTACACCTTTAACGAGGTAGCTACAGGTGTTTACTGGGTTTCAACACGTTTCACGAGTAGGCGAAATGAAAAGCCATTTTGCACTACTGAGTGTATTGGTAGAATGGTTGAGGCTGGAAACTCACACGTTTCACCTTCCAGTTGGGAAAATGATGGTGACGCTGGAAGACGTTACGCATCCGCCTCATTCTGTACCGTCGGATTGCCTGCCAAGTCTCTGTCATCGTCATCGTTTTCGTCATCGACTTCATAGTTGGCTTCAAACTCCTATTCACTGTTGTTGTTATCTTCTTCCTAATCTATATCCCCGAGTTCATTAACGTTGACATCGTCGCCAACCGCATCCATCCCCGTATGCTATTCAAACTCAACGTACAGTTCTATCATCAGCACGTGAAAATCGGGTTTGTTGATAAATATAGAACATCCGCTGCATGCATGCGTCGTCAGTGATGGACATTAGTTGAAACTGTATCATTCCACCAAATACTTATACATGATTTCTATACAAAATATTGCTCATCCTTTTCGAAATGTGACTTTGTATGTTCTCACAAAAACTATTTTGCAACTTTACAAAACTCATGGTACATGGAATAGCAAATGAAAACGGACATTCACATACAAAAGTCACTCTTTCGTGTGTGTTTGGTATAATCTCACCGTTAAAATACACTCGCATATTTGCAATACCTTATATAACTTCAACCTCACCTAATCTGACTTTTTTGACAATATTAAATGCCAAAAAAACTCACTACGTATCATTCAAATATGGAAGAAAGAGTAATAGGAGTAGAAGTGAAGTGAGGATACTAGCACGAGTCTCGTTTCATATTTATAGGCAAGGCTCTTGTTTAAAATATTTTTTTATTCAAATCGCAGGCTGGGTTTTGCAGCTTCCAAAAATTTTTCTGACCCACGAAAAACACAGCCTTCGTTTTGGAGTTTCCAAAAAAAACAAAAAACCCATTCCTAAATGCAACCTGCGTTTTGGGCCACAAAAAAAAATAAAAAAAAAAACGCCCATTTCCAAACGCAACCTGCGTTTTGGGCTAAAAAGAAAGAATAAAAATATTTCGAATTTTGAAACATGTTAAACGTTGCCTGCGTTTAGTGAATTTCAGAAATAAAAAAAAAATTAAAAATCTAACACGCAGGTTACGATTTCATCTAACACCATAGCAGTGAATATTTTTGCTAAGCCTCCATTTCATGGTGTTACACCATACTTTTTTCCATTTGCAAAAAAATGAGCCCATTTATGAAGCTACGAAAAGAAAATATTTTTACATGTATAAATAGAAAAGGTGTAGCATGTGAATTACACACAATCAATAAAATTCTCTATTTCTCTTTTATATTAAAATACTCTTTTCTTTCTCTCTTATATATATAATTTCTATTATATTGAGATATTAATTATGGTAAATATTAATACTAGAGTCTTCTACTTCTATTTTTTTATTTTATATTTATTCTTATTTATTTATTTTACAACACGTTATCAGCACGATACTCTGATAAAATTTTAGGAAGACTCAGATAACAAATTTTTATTATGTCAAAACTCTCTCATCTTGAATTTAATGCTCTTGATATATCTGGAAATAACTATTTATCATGGATACTAGATGCTAAAATCCATCTTGATTCAATGGATCTTGGAGATACCATTAAGACTGAAAATAATGCATCCCAGAAGGATAAAGCCAAAGCCATGATCTTCCTTCATCGCCATCTTGACGAAGGATTGAAAAATGAATATCTCACATTAAAAGATCCTGCAGATCTATGGAAAGACCTTGAAGAAATGTACAATCTTCAAAAGACAGTGATACTTCCTCAAGCCCGATATGAATGGACGCACTTGCGTCTACAAGATTTTAAATCCATAAATGAATATAATTCAGAATGTTTCGAATCACCTCACGAATGAAATTATGTGGGGAAAAGATAACTGATAATGACATGTTAGAGAAAACTTTCTTGACATTCCATGCATTGAATGTGCTCCTGCAGCAGCAGTATCGAAAAAAATGATTTAAAAAATATTCTGAGTTAATTTCTTACCTTCTTGTTGTTGAACGCAACAATGAGTTGCTTTTAAAAAATCATTAAGCGCGCCCAGTTAGCGCCGCTCCATCTCCTGAAGCAAATATGGCAAATCATTACCCTAGAAGAGGTAAATGGCAAGGTTTTAGTAACAAGAAAAATTATGGAAGGAAGAAGAATTATGTTCACAAGAAAGGATCTCACCAGAAGTGGGATAAAGAAAGAAACACTGGGCAAAATAAATCAACAGAGGATAAATGTTTCCGTTGTGGTGGAAAGGGCCATTGGTCGCGTACCTGTCGTACCCCAAGGCACCTAGTCAATCTTTATCAAGCATCTTTGAAAAAGGACGACAAAGGGAAAGAGATGAATTTCGTTTCAAATGATGCTGAAAATTCCACCACTCATTATGATGTATCTGATTTGTTTGAAGATCCTGAAGGAAATATTGGTTATTTGATAAATGATAGAATAGTTTGATATGTGAGATTGTTAAGTATTCATGTAAATAAATAATGCAAAAAACTTATTGTTAAGTTTTATTTTGGGAAAAAAACCATAATAAGCCAATGCCAGGCCAAATTTACGTATATAAGCCAAAACCAAAATTGTTTCAGTAATCAGCCAAAGCATATATTAATATAATTCGAACCAGAGTGGTTCGAACTGCATTCATTAATAATTCGAACCAAAGCAGTTCGAATTATAAATAAAGAGATCTAACTAAATCGAACCAGGTTGGTTCGAACTAGCAACGCATGCTGGTTCGAATTACAGAGAGAGAAGCTGCATCAAGTAATTCGAACCAGGTTGGTTCGAATTACACAATCCCTAAATCGATGAAGGCTGATTCGAATTAGTGGGAGACAGAGCAGTATATATATGGTTGTAAACGTGAGTTGCTCTCATTAGAGGGTGTAAGATGGCTAGTGAGGAGAGTTTTGTTGTTTTGGTTCACCACAGAGGATCCATTAAGAGGAAAACTTGTTCCGGTGTGAAGTTCACAGATAAGGATCCTCTCTGTATTGTCGTGAGTCCAACGACGAGCTATGATGACCTTGTTAGATCTGTGCTGATGAAACTTGGTCTGGAAGGTGCGAAGCGGGTTAAGAAGTTTTTCTATCGCATTCCAATCACGGTCCTCCAGGATACCCTGAAGTATGATTGTTTCACGATTGGTAGTGATGAGGACTTGCAAGTCATGTTTCTTTGTCGGCGGCAGTTTCCGGAGGTGAGGACACCAGAATTGTTGGCAAAGCTGGATGATGTGGTATCCAGCTCAGGGGGTTCGAACCGGAATACCACCACTTTAGCCACGGCAGCCGGTTCTAGTTCCAGGCCTGCCGTCGCTTTTTCCTCCGTCCCTGTGTACGAGCCAGCGGTCCAACCTGTCGCCTCCCCGTCTTTTGCTGTTGATCTCAATGGCAGCGTAGGCGACGAGGTAGGATCATTTGATATTCTGCCGAACGCTTTACAGGGCGTTCCACCGCTTGGCGTCGGAGACGGATTATTGGGTGATGCAGAGGAGGATGACGTCGAGCCGGATATGATTGAGGATGACAGCGGCGATGATATTGGAGCGAGTGAGCCTGCATTGGTGGTCGGTGGTTCTAGTTCTGGCACACAGTAGTATCCACCACATTTTTCCTCTTTGGACCTGGATGCCATGAGGCAGGAGGGGGTTTCTGGGCACTCTGTTGGATTCGGAGCTAGAGATGCGGAAGGGACTGCTGGTCTGACAGAGTTCCAGGTTGGTCAGCAATTTCAGGATAAAGATGAGGCCCTATTAAGTGTGAAGACTTATAGCATCCGGCGAGGGGTACAGTACAAGGTAGTGGAGTCTGATTATCGCCGGTATGTGGGCAAGTGTTCTGAGTTTGGGAATGGGTGCACATGGTTGATTCGACTGAGTCTCCGGCAGCGCAAGGGCATTTGGGAGGTCAAACGGTACAATGGACCTCACACTTGTCTGGCCACCTCCATCTCGAGTGACCACAGGAGTTTGGATTATCATGTGATTTCGGCGTTCATTATGCCAATGGTTAGGGCTGATGCATCCGTCAGCATCAAGGTGCTCCTAAATGCCACAGCAGCACACTTTGGGTTTAGACCGACGTACAGGAGGGTCTGGTTGGCGAAGCAGAAGGCTATTGCCCTCATCTACGGTGACTGGGATGAGTCATACAATGAGCTCCTCATGTGGGTGTTGGGAGTCCAGTTGACGATGGCTGGTACAGTTGCAGTCCTACGGACGAGCCTCGTTCGAGTTGGTGGACAAGTAGACGAGTCTCAAGCTTATTTTCACAGACTTTTCTGGACATTTCCATCTTGTATCGAGGCATTCCGACATTGCAAGCCGCTAGTTAGTATTGACGGCACCCATCTGTATGGTAAGTACGGGGGAACGTTGCTCATCGCGATTGCACAGGATGGGAACTCCAACATTCTACCTGTTGCATTTGCACTAGTAGAGGGTGAGAATGCAGAGTCTTGGACATTCTTTCTCTCCCACCTTCGAGAGCACGTGACACCGCAGCAGAGTCTTCTGGTTATATCGGACAGGCATAACGGCATCAAGGCTGCGCTTGAGGCTCCTGACGAAGGTTGGTTACCTCCATCTGCATACCGTGCATTCTGCATTCGACACGTAGCGGTTAATTTTGCCCTGACCTTCAAGGGCAAAGATGCACGGAGGCTTCTTGTGAATGCGGCATATGCCAAGATCGAGGTTGAGTTTGACTACTGGTTTGATATTCTGCGGTTTGAAGACCCAGCGATGTGTGAGTGGACGAACCGGATTGATTATTCCTTGTGGACTCAGCATTGTGATGAGGGGCGGAGATTCGGTCACATGACGATGAATATCTCTGAGTGTGTGAACTCAATCCTCAAGGGTGTCAGAAACCTCCCTGTATGCTCCCTCGTGAAGGCAACATATGGAAGGCTTGCGGAACTCTTTGTTCGCAAGGGGAGAGAGGCGGAGGCCCAGATGGAAACCGGACAACAATTCAGTCAGCACTTGGTAAAGTGTATTGAGGCCAACTTGAAGATGGACAGGTGCTTCATGGTGACGTTGTATGACAGGGATAACTCCGAGTTCACCGTAGCAGAGACCACTCCGACTGGTTCTTTCTCATTGGGTAGCTACAGAGTTTCGCTTGCCTCTCAGACATGTGACTGCGGGTACTTCCAGGCGCTTCATTTCCCGTGTCAACACGCACTTGCATGTTGTGCCTACTCACGGGTTACCTGGACCGCTTATGTTCACAGCGTGTATCGGATTAGTTCGGTATTCAGTGTGTATCGGATGGGTTTCACCCCTCCGATTCCGGAGGGTTTCTGGCCACCATACGACGGGCCCACTGTTATACCTGACCCTGACAAGAGGCATGCGAGAGAGGGTCGTCTGAGGTCCACTAGGATACGGACAAATATTGACGAGGCAGATCCGAACCGGCCAAAGAGATGTGGCCTATGTCGCCAACCCGGACACACACGTTGGAGTTGCCCACAGCTTGGAGGGGGCCATTAGTAGCCATGTTCTTAGTGTTGGTAGTTATTTTATTTAAGTTTCCTTGTTCGATGTTGTAATTGGGCACTCATGTAATTTGTTGATCTTTCTGCGTTGTATTGTGCATGCTGTGTTAACTAATGAATATGCTATGTTTCAGTTTGCGTCTAACTACAAGTCCCACAAATGGAAAGGCTAAAAAAAAATCTACATATTAAAGTAAACATGGCTAAAATAACAACAAAAGTACATGAATGAACTAACACCCGTTTTCAAAGTACAATATGATGAAGTAACAACAAAAGTAAACATGGCTAAAATAACAACAAAAGTACACACGGCTATCATACATGAATGAACTGGAAGATCCAACATACACTAAACATGAATCATCTAAACAGATGCGAGCCCGTAAAGCAACGACGGGGTACCCGTGTCCTATGACCTCTGCGGATAAGCGGCTCCTCGTCCTCGATCTCATCCTCCTCATCATCCGGGGCAGGCTGTGCCGGTGACGTCGGATGGACCGGTGCTGCAGACGGACCGGCAACAGAAACTGATGCAGCAGTGTAGGCAGATGGTGGGGTACCTCCCAAAGCAAAATGGTCAGCAACTGATGTCGTAGAAGGCTCGTTTAGATCAACATCTAAAGGTGCCTGTGTGCCGGAGGTCTGACCACGCCTCCGGGCCGACACGTCCTCCTGCATGATGGCAGTAATCTCGTCTAAAAAGTGTGAACCCCCAAAGTCCGCATCAAGCGTATCTGAGGCAAGGAAGTCTGCCCACTGTGATCCCGAACTAACCCATGGGGTACTCTCCTGCAGAGTCTGGTCATGGGCGGGTACACCAACGAAGTAATCTCCAAGAGGCCCCGACCCAAGTCCAGCGTCACCAGTATCAGCCCCATCACCCATACCTGACCCATACCACTCACCTCCCTGTCCACCACCATGGCCACTAACACCAGCAACTGCAACAGCTCCTGCACCATCCCTGCCAACCGGCCCATGCTGATCGTCATCATGGTCGTCCCCCGCACAACGAGGGTGGTCCACTGCAGCACGCCCTCTCCGTCTCGCTCCCTGGTCTCGTCGTCCGCCTCCAGCGGGACCGGCATCGTCATCCTCCTCCATAGCCTGATCAAGCCACCTCCAATCACGCTAGCTCCGTCGTGTCCTCACACGAGCTCTCCTCTCAACCCGACGCCTGTCTGACACGTCCTCAACACGATCCATGTCAGGAACTCGCTCAGCACCCCGCTGTGATGCAGCAACCGGAATAGGAACGGCTCTCAGATCCCCCAAAGACATCTCCGGAGACAAGAACCTCTTCCCATGCTGACTCCACCACTCCAGGAACTCATGCGACGGTCCAGGGTCGGCAACAACATCAAACCTCAGCACGGTCTCCGCACGGGACTCCCAATGGAGATGCCATTGCTGCAAGTGGTACGGGAACCATCGATCGCCGCCTCTGCCATCCTTCGACATCAGAAAGTCGATGTTCAGGGCGGGATGTGGTCGGGACTGGACCCCGCCGAACTGTGGAAGAACCCTATCGACCTGATGCCACTCTATGACGGCAAAGTATATCAGTGACGTCACAGACCGCCACAAAGCCATATGTCAAGGCTCTAAAGCCTCTGGATGCACAACCTGAAGTACGTCGGGGCTGTTATACGGCATCCAGATAAACTGCACAGAGAAACTCAACATTGTCATGGCAACTCCTGGACGCAATTCATAAAGTGTGGTTAATTAAAGCAACTTAGTAAGTTGCGTACTCACCTTCCTGTCCTGTAACCTGTCTATCCTCAGCCTCCACATCTGCACTCTAGGACCCTTCTCGCTAGCAGAAGGGTTGTAACCTGACCACCTGTATCTCACATGGGTCATATGGCTAATTAAATGTCTGAGAGATTTTTAATAGAGTATTAATAAACATGGAGCTATGTATATTAAATTGAAGTAGAGAAGGCTAAATAGAGTACCTCGAGGCCAATGGCCAGCTGAACGTCTCATACCCTGCAGGCCTAAACCGGGGAAATCGCCAGAAGATCCAAGACTAAAGTAGCTGTAGTGGGCCCACTAACTTGACCACATGTCTGTTCGCCACTCGACACATGTACCGGTACAACCATGCCAGTGCTGCAGACCCCCAACTGTAGGTACCCATCTCCTCAAGCCTGGCTACGTAGGGAATCCATCTGATGTGAATGCGGTTGCCGCTCTTGTCGGCAAACAGCTGCGTACCCAACAACATCATGATGTACGCACGGGCATATCGCCGCACAGTCTCCGAACGGCATATGAAACGTGTGCATCTCCGGACGCCATCGCTCGACAAAGGCACTAACAAGGGCCTCATCTAACCGGAACCATCTGTCGTTCAGCCTGGCAAGATGGTATAATCCGGCCATCTGCAAGTAAGGAACGTATCTGTCATCGAGTCGCATGCCCTGCTGCCGCTGCATGCTCCTGATGCATCACTGTGGCTGCGCATTACATGCACCACATTGTTAGAACCAGCTTCACAACCAATGACAAAAATACCCCAGACGATAAATTATCAACAAAACATCATACCAAAATAAAACCGCATAAAAATTCATTAACGAGAACCACATACAAAACAACTACCATAAACCACACAACTAAACCACTAACATGAAACAGTTAAACTTAAACCATTAATATAAAATAGCTAACATAAAACAACTAACACAAACCACTAACATAAAACGACTAACATAAACCGCCAACATAAAACAACTAACCTAAACCACTAACATAAAACAACTAACGTAAACCACTAACATAAAACAGCTAACATAAAACAACTAACATAAACCACTAACTAAAAACAACTAACATAAACCACCAACTAAACCACCAACATAAAACAACCAGCATAAACCGCTAACATAAAACAGGTAACATAAAATAACTAACATAAACCACTAACATAAACCACCAACTAAACCACCATCTAACCCGCATGCAAAACCTCTCTACTAAACCACTAGCAATACCACTACGATTAACCGCTAACATAAACCGCCACTAAAATCGCATGCAAAACCACTAACTCAGATATACCGCTAGCACGAAGTTTTTTATGTACTAACCTCATCGTTGATGACCCCGACTATATGAGCAACTCCGTCCAACCGATATAACCTTGCCGGATCGTCCCCCATCGGCTGAGTATTCTGTTCAGGTCTTTGTCGGATCGAATCTGGGTCGTTTTCTCTAGGATTTGGTGGGGTAGGGAAGAGGAACAATAGTTCGAATAAGGCTGATTCGAACTCCTTATATAGCCAAATAATGAGTAATTCGAACCAGGTTGGTTCGAATTACTGTTGGAGCCAAATATTGAGTAATTCGAACCAGGGTGGTTCGAATTACTTGGTACGCATTAACATGGATAATTCGAACTAGGCTGGTTCGAATTATGAGCATATGGAGTTCGAATCACCTTGGTTCGAATTATGTTCAACTCTTTCTTTGTAATTCGAACTGCCCTGGTTCGATTTATTGCTAAATGCAGTTCGAACCAGCCTAGTTCGAATTACATTAAAATACGGTTTGGCTCATTGCTGAAACGATTTTCATTTTGGCTGATATACGTAAATATGAAGTGATGTTGGCTTATTAGCGTTTTTTGCCCTTTTATTTTCTATGCATTTGAATTTCAAGTGTGATGTATATAAATAATGTTTGATAAAGTATTTATGTTTATGAATTTCAAAATTACTAAATGTTCCAAGTTCTAAAATAATAATAAAATTTTTAGTATATGATACTATGTACAGTATTTCTTAGAAAAATAATTAGGAAAATAATTTTATGCACATATACTTCTACTCATTCTTTATTATTATTATTTGTCTTTGAAAAAAAATGGCAAGGATATATAGTGAAGATGTTTGACTTGCGGATAATGCAAGTTCGCATACTATTCTTAAAAGTGATATATATTTTACCCATCTTGTGTCAAAAGAAGAATATGTTAATACTATTATTGGCTCAGGCAATGTGATAGAAGGCTCGGAAAAAGCTATAATTTTGTTTTCTGGAGAAACAAAATTTACAATAAATAATGCACTATTATCTACTAAGTCTCTAAGAAACTTATTGAGTTTCAAATATATTCGCCGAAATGGATGTCATATTGAAACAATGAATGAGGGAAATCATGAGTACTTATGTATCACAACTCATGATTTAAATAAAAAGGTTATATTAGAAAAATGACCCTCAGTTTCATCTGGGTTGTATTATACCAAGATTAGTGCAATTGAATCACATGCCATTGTAAACCATAAGTTTACTAGCCCAAATGAATTCATAACTTGGCATGATCGATTGGGTCATCCGAGAACAACCATGATGCAGAGAGTTATTGAAAACTCCCATGGACATTCACTAAAGAACCAGAAGATTCTTAAATCTAGTGAATTTTGTTGTGATGCATGTTTTCAGGAAAAGTTAATTTTAAAGCCATCACCAGTAAAGATTAGATTTGAGTTCCTTTAATTCCTAGAAAGGATTCAAGGCGATATAGTGGACCTATTCATCCACCATGTGGATCTTTTAGATATTTTATAGTCCTAAGAGTCGCATCTTCGAGATGGTCACATGTGTGCTTATTGTCTTCTCGCAACCTGGCGTTTGTGAGATTACTTGCTGAAATTATTCGATTAAAAGTACAGTTTCCAGAAAATTCTATCAAAGCAATTCGTCTTGATAATGCTGGTGAATTTACTTCCCAAGTCTTTGATGCTTATTGTATGGCTAGTGGAATAAGTATTGAACATCTAGTAGCTCATGTTCACACATAAAATGGGTTAGCAGAATCACTTATTAAACGCCTCCAATTAAATGCTTGACCCTTACTTATGAGAACAAATCTCCCAACCTCGGCTTGGGGGCATGCTATTTTACATGCCGCAGCACTTATTCGTTTGAGGCCAACAAGTTACCATCAGTTCTCTCCTATGCATTTAGCTTTTGGCCAGCAGCCAAAATATTTTCCATTTAAGAATATTTAGGTGTGTGCTATATGTTCCCATTGGACTACCTTCTCGCACCAAAATGGGACGCCAAAGAAAATTGGGGATATATGTTGGATATGATTCTCCTTCTATAGTGATGTATCTTGAGATACAAACTGAAAATGTATTTAAAGCCCGATTTACAGATTGTCATTTTGATGAATCAAAATTTTTAACATTAGGGGGGAGAGAATAAGCTTCTTGAGAAGGAACTTAGTTGGAATGCATCATCCTTGATGCATTTAGATCTTCGATCAGGGTAATGTAAACTAGAAGTTCAAAAGATCGCACATTTGCAAAGAATAGCTAATGAATTGCCTGATGCATTTTCTGATACAAAGAGGATAACCAAATCCTATATACCAGCTAAAAATTTCCCAATTCGAATATATGTGCCAGTTGAACAAGTGGCCATTGAAACAAATTCACGCCAGAAGTGTGGTAGATCTGTCGTTCCAAAGACAAAAATCCTTGAAAAAAGAAAAGAGATAAGTACTATTCTTGTTGAAAAAGACATAGTAAAGACACCTGCAGTTGTCTAAAATTCTAATATAGTTTTAACGCCAGAAGATGTTCAGATACCTAAAAATTCTAAAAATGATGAGATTTCGATAAATTATGTCTTTACAGGAGAAAAATGGGACCGAAATAAGACAATTGTCAATGAAATATTTGTATATAATGTAGCATTAAATATCATGAATGAAAGTAAGGATCTTGAGCCAAGAACAGTTGAAAATGTCGACAAAGGAATAATTAGCCAAAATGGGAAGAAGCTATGAAAGCTGAGCTAGATTCACTTGCAAAACGTGAAGTCTTTGGACCTGTAGTCCATACACCAGAAGATGTAAAACTTGTTGGATACAGGTGGGTATTTGTGAGAAAACAAAATGAGAAAAATGAAGTTGTACGCTACAAAGCTTGACTTGTGGCACAAGGTATTTCACAAAGGCCCGGTATAGATTATGAAAAAATATATTCCCCTGTAGTGGATGCAATAATATTGCACTATTTGGTCAGTTTATCCGCATATCATAAACTACATATATATTTAATGAATGTAGTAACAACCTATTTATACGGATCATTAGATCGTGATATCTATATGAAAGTCCCTGAAGGACTAAAGATATCTAAACCATCTAATGAATATTCGCAAGGGTTATACTCAGTCAAATTGCAAAGATCTTTATATGGTCTGAAGCAATCTGGACAAATGTGGTATAATCGTCTTACTGAGTATCTGGCCAAAAAAGGATTTAAGAATGATGATATCTGCCCATGTGTTTTCATAAAGAAATCTGCATCTGGATTCATTATAATTGCTGTGTACGTTAATGTTTTAAATATCATTGGAACTCTTGAAGAGATTCCAACAATTATAAAAACTCTAAAAGAAGAGCTTGAGATGAAAGATCTTGAAAAGACTAAATTTTGTCTTCGCTTGCAGATCGAGCATACAAAAAATGGGATCTTTATTCATCAAATAACATAGACGGAAAAGATCTTGAAGAGATTTTATATGGATAAGTCGCATCCATTAAGTATCCCGGTGATCATAAGATCTTTGGATGTGGAAAAGGATCAATTCCGTCCTAAAGAAGAAAATGAAGATATTCTTGGTCCTGAAATACCATATCTTAGTGTCATTGGAGCGCTAATGTATCTTGCTAATAATACATGACCTGACATATCATTTGCGGTGAATTTACTAGCAAGGTATAGTTCCTTTCCAACTAGAAGACATTGGAATGGAATCAAACAAATTTTTTGATATCTTCATGGAACAGTTGATATGAAATTATTTTATCCCTATGGATCCATGTCACAACTAGTTGGCTATGCAAATGCAGGATACTTGTCTGATCCACACAAAGGGATATCTCAAATAGGATACTTGTTCACATATGGTGGTACAGCTATATCATGGAGGTCCACGAAACAGGCAATAGCAGCGACATCCTCTAATCATGCTGAAATACTAGCGATGCATGAAGCTAGTCGCGAGTGTTTTTGTCTCAGGAGTTTGATCTAATATATTCTGTCATCATGTGGACTGATTGATTATAAGATAGCTCCAGCTGTTCTGTTTGAAGATAATACAGCATGCATTGCTCAACTTAAGGGTGGATACATCAAAGGTGATAGAACAAAGCATATTTCTCCCAAATTCTTCTTCACTTATGATCTTCAAAATCAAGGAACCATTGATGTCCAACAGATCCGCTCAAGTGATAATTTGGCAGACTTATTTACAAAGTCACTCCTAAAATCCTCCTTTGAAAGATTGGTACATCAGATTGGGATGCGCCGATTCCAAGATATTAAATAATGCCGACAAGAAGGGGAGACTGTACTCTTTTTCCCTTGGTTAGGTTTTTGTCCCTAATGGATTTTTCTTGACAAGGTTTTTAATGAGGCAGTCCCCATCACAAAGGATATTGTACTCTTTTTCCCTTGGTCAGGTTTTTGTCCCTAATGGATTTTTCTTGACAAGGTTTTTAATGAGATAGTTTCCATCACAAAGGATATTGTACTTTTTTTTCCTTTACTAAAATTTTTTTCCCATTTCATTTTTCTTTAGAAAGTTTTAATGAGGCATAATCCTAAATGGATATTCAAGGGGGAGTGTTATGATAAATATGAATGTCCATTCCTCCAATCGAACCATTTTGGGCAGTAAAAAAACTTAATAGTAGACGGTGTAAAAAGTTCCAAGGTTGGACTGCGCATTTATGAAGCTATGAAAAGAGAATATTTCTACATGTATAAATAGATAAGGTGTGACCCGTGAATTACACACAATCAATAAAATTCTCTATCTCTCTTTTATACTAAAACACTCTTCTCTCTCCTTTTTATATACGCTGCTATATATATAATTTCTATTATATTGAGATATTAATTATGGTAAATATTAATACTAGAGTCTTTTACCTCTACTTCTTTATTTTATATTTATCCTTATTTATTTATTTTACAACACCTAGCACTAATTATTTTCTGTTTACCATATTTTTAGTTTAAAAAAATATTATTCTTACACTAAAATCAGCTACTAGTATATTTGTATATAAATACATTTATGATTTAATTTTTTTAACGTGTATTTATATCCTAATATGTATTTTATATTAATGGTTAATTTTAATATATAACGTAACATAGTCGTTTTAGTTACTATAGTATCATTCATTTTTCTTCAAAAATGATCTCTTTATGTGTGTGTTATATCTATAGCTTTCAATCATTTCGAGCATCTAGACTCTTTTTGACGCTGAATTAACAAATGAAGTGCTGGACTATCTCTAAGTTAGATTCGTTCTACGACCCAAATTAGTCCCACCCTTTTATAATCCTAATTTATCCTCATTTGCGATCTTTATTGCATTCTTCTTTTCATTATTTTCATTATTATCCTTGATATCTGGTACCTAACATAGTATCAGAGCAAAACTTCGATCCAGAAACAGATTCACCAAAAACCACATCTTCTAAGAACCTCCACCATAACCAACAATCTTTTCCTTCTCACAAATAATACTTAAGAATTTCATACCAATTGGTGACAATTTTGATGAAGCAAGCTTTTTCACTTGAGAAAAACTTGCTTTATTCACAATAGGAGCTAATGATATTGAGGATCACCTCGAAAAAGAGTTGGTCCCATCAATGTATGATTCTAAAGCAAATCATGCATCCAACACAACTTTAAAGAACTACAAACAGTGAAAACAACGTGATAATCTTCTCACTATATGGCTCCTTCAATTCATGGATGAATCTTTTAAAACAAAAATGATTGATTGTAAATTTGCTTATCAGATGTGGGAAAGAATTCAAGAGCACTTTGCAAATTTTTCGAAGATTAAATCAAGCAATTGAGGACAGAATTGAAAAGCATCAAGAAAGAAGGAAGTTCAATTGGTGAGTATCTCAAGAAAATTAAAAAAAAAATGATTCTTTGGCTACTATGGGTCATCATTTAACACTTGATGAGCACTTTGAAGCCATTATTAAGGGTTTGAATGAAGAATATACAATATATATACATCTCAATGATGTCAAAATTAGACTTTATGAGTGTAACACTGTTTTTATCAGAATGTCACGCTTCCAGTTGCATCACTTTGATAGCGAGGATATTACGACGACTTCTATATACTTAATGATAAAATAGGAGCCTTTAACTCGAAATTGTATCACTGTTTTCTTTGAAAAATTGAAAACTTTTTTTCTTTTTATAAACATGCATATATAAACAAATTCAATCACAATCTTCATATATCTACACACACACACACACACACACAAAAGACTTCTTATATATACAAGTAACTTACAAATATACTAAACATACATATCATTACAAATCACAATTCCTATCCCTCTTACAAAAATATATAACAACACGAGAAAAAACTATAACTAAGATATATATAACACAATCAAATGCGCAGAAAAAATTTCTTAAACTCTTCGTTTGTCTTGAAAAGAGAAATCTGTACGGGGTGAGAACCTAACCACACGGTCTCACCAGAGAAGTTCTTAAATTGTTATAAGAGGATACATATAAAGAAATGAAGGGATTTCAAATGTAAATGATTATCGCTCATCCTACGAATCTTTTTAAACCATAACATAATCAAGTACGACCTCTGGCCCAATACAAAATTAAATCACGGCCTCCGCCCCAACATATAATCAATCAACACTTGGTCTCAGAATCATCAATCCATCACCAAAACTCAGTCTCAAAATAGAATCAATCACATGCAACAAACAATGCAAAGCAAACACAATTAGAGAGTAGTCACAGCAAACACCACAATTAACAGTTAGACAAAATTCATCAGATAGACAAACCAAAATACTTAAGCACACCCAAACACTAGCAGCCAAATGTAATATAATGCATGCCTATCCTACTGGCCGTGAGCTCACTTATCGGTTAAAGTGTCAGAACCCGACACATTTGGTAGTTAATCCGGATATTGTCTTGGTTGTGCATCCCTAGGATGAATATAAATGAAGGATAGTGCCTTTCCACCTTCTCCTGGAGGTATTACGAAGGAGTGTGCCTTTTTACCTTGCAACCAGAGAGAGATGTGGGGGAATTAATACGAAGGAGAGTGTCTTTCCACCTTCTCCACATCCGCACCACAATAAGAGAGAGAATCCTTCATCCTTAACTTGCCAATCAATAATCATTATCGATTTCAAACATGTAAGCGGGATAAAATCACCATCCTTGCCAAATTGGTCATTCAGGCCACAATCAGACATAATCATTTACTTTAATCAATCATACTCATAATCATAATCAAACCATTTCTCTTTTATAAAACTCATTTTCACTTAACCAAAATTCTCAAACTAACTTCAAAACCATTTCAAGTCTAAACCTCTTTCAAAAGACTCAAAAATTGTCCAACTCACAAATTACAATCTTAATTGAAATATCATAACCATTTATTCTTAAAACTAATCACTCAATTACCTTAAATTAGGATTTATTAAATTAAACCACATGGCAAAGTCTTTAGACTTTAGGGGGGAGACAACCAATATCATTTTCTTACTATTCAATTTAGTCTAAACTTATAAAAATTTTGGCAGGACATTCCCTAAAATTAGGACTTTACCACCCTTCAATCAAGAGTTCCCTCCAAACATCTCTCAAAACTTTCTCAAACATTTCTAATATCAAACCATTTTCAAATATCAAATCACTTCCAATCTCAAACCATTTTCAATATCAAATCATTTCAATATCAAATTATTTTCAATATCAAATCAATTTTGATATCAAATCATTTTCAATAAATAAAGAAAACCAATTCAACAAAGTTAACCAACAAACCAGAATACCCAGCCTTTAATAACACAGCTCTACGACAGCAGCGATGACTGGCGCAGTGGCAACAACAAGACGTAGCTCCTCCCTTCCTTTCCTCGGCAACGGCGACGCGCAAAGGAATCTTCCTCTCTCGCACGCTTCTACTCAACGGCATCCCTCTCTCTCCTTTTCGTCAGCGTCGGCAGCTTGGCAGTGGCAGCGGTGGGGCTTCGGCGGCGATGGAGCTTCGACGATGGCAAGGCGTCTTCCCAACCGTTGCAAACTCTTTTCCTCCCCAACCTTATCGCTGAATGCTTAGATAGGCTGAAAATGGAAGTTTTTGTATGCAACGTGAAGAGTTGTGGGTAACTCGTGACTGGTTCTTGTGGTGTGCTACTCGAACATAAATCGTGACAGGGTGCTGGGGTTATAGTTGACACATAAATCGTGGGGGTTACAACTTACACATAAATTATGGCAAAATCTTTTGTTTTTGCCTGAAACCATGTAAATTCTCCCAACATGGGACGATTTACATACAATTAATAAAGTTGGTCACCTTGAAACGATTTATGTGTTATTCCTAAGAAGTCATTCATGTATAAATCGTTATGGGGTGTAGTGGTTAATATATTATATAAACCACATTCCCTTAGCACGATTTATATATTATTAGGATTAAGGTATTCACGTTTCAAAAATTATTTTAGGGGATTTGAGTAATTTTGGAACCTGTTTAATTTATTTAAGTAAAAAAGCCACAAGAAGAAGCATTGAACATGTCAATTTTTTTAAAAAAAGAAGAAGAATGCAATAGAGATCATTAATAGAGGTGAATTAGGGTTACGAAGTAGAAGAATTAATTTGGGTCATAAAATGAAAGGGTCCTGAAATTAAAATAGTGCCTGGTCAATCTGAGATATTAGTATAATAAATTTTAGATTTGAGAAACTAAAATGGTGAATGTCATGAATATGAGAGACCACTTTAGAAATTTAATCTATTTCTTTACTATATGTAAGCATTTAACACTAGACAAATAGTTGAAATTTAGAGTATTATTCTAGTTAAGGGGTATTAATGGATTGGATTCAATTCACATATTTGTGGTGTTTATTCGAATCCGATAAAAAAATTGCATATATGATCAGATTCGCAAGACTATAGGAGCGGATCTGATCAGCACACTAATAGAATCGGATTGTGGATTTCATATAGATATCCGCATATCTGCAGATCCGTAAAAAAATAAATAAATGAGTAATTTTTTTATGTTTTATTTCAATTAATAATGATAATATATTTTGTATTATTTTATTTTTATTATTTAAAAAATATATTTAATAATATTTTAAGAATAAAAATATTTAAAAAAGTAAAAAGAATTTTATTAATATTTTTAATAAAAATAAAATTTTTAAAATATTTTTATGTTTTACGGATATACACAATATATCCAATTTGACCTTTGAAACTAAAAAATACAAATATTAGATTCGATAATTTTAGTGTGGAATAGATTAAAATTTTGGCCTTATTCAATCGGATTCACTCCGCATATATCCTTAATCTTATTTATACATGAGCTTACTAATATAGGTCCAATTCACATTCTAAATAAGGAATGACCGAATGAGTAATTTTTAAAATGGGACTTTCTCCGGTTGACCCAATAGTAAAACATCTAATCCGTATGGGTTAATCTATGCATGTTGGACCCACTTGCATATGGCTTTCCTACACGGTAACGGAAGCAAGCTAAATGCTTCTTCCTAATATTTTGGTATCACCATAAACCAACTCAAACATATGGTAACTTCCCACTTAATAAGGAGATAATCATCCATGATCTTCAAAAATCATTTTAAAAAAATAACTAAGTCTCATTTTTTGTATTTTTTTCAATTCATTCTCATCTAAGTCTGTTAAAATTTTTACTAATTTAAGTATTAGAATTCCTTGTAAATATTCTTACCACTGTCTAAGACATCGAAATTCCTACCGTCGCAAAAAGACAAGTTAAAATCTTTAACCCAAGGCATTTGTATCTCACATTCAGGTGCATTTATACCTCACATTCTGGCCCAAAAACACACATCAGTTAATGTCTTTTAAAAAAAATTGTTTATTTATTTATTTTTATCAAGAGTAAATGCTTCAATAAAGAAGTATAAATATGTCCGAACACAATACAACAGCTTTCACTTTCATAGTTTCATTCTCAAATTTGCGAACATAAATACATTCTTTTTAGCATCGCATGGAATGCATTAGGATTCTAGTCTTCTACAGCGTTTATTTTTCTTATCTATCTCGTCTTTCTTTTTTTTTTTTTTGAAAGAAAGAAAGAACTCAACATTTATGGTGGAGCAAAAGACACAAATCATAAAAGACAAATAACTCTTATGTTATCTCTGGTATAGCTATCGACCATATGAGTTATTTTTTATACCACTCTGTAGCACATGAAAACGATTGATCTACACACTCTACAACTCCTGTTGTCTTGCTCTGAAATATGACTTCATTCCGTCGTAGCCAAATAATCCATATTACTGAGAAGAGCCCAACTAGCCAAAACTTGCGTTGCTCGCTTCTCATCGGCATAACTCGCCAACTCTCAAAGTGGTCTTTCAAAGTACCGGGAGCAGTCCACTCTTGTCCAAATGCCGATATCCATGCACACCACACCTGCCAAGAGTGCTCACACGTAACAAATAAGTGTTGTATGTTTTCAACACCTTTTTTACACAACACGCACACATTATCATTCTGTTGTAGGATTCCCAGTCTACTTAGCCGATCCTTTGTGTTGACCCTGCCTATCAATACAAACCCTCGATCCGCGTGGGACTAAACCTTTCCAAATTTCCTTCGTGAAAGTATAGCTCACAAGCTCCTCACAACCTTGTTTTTCTTTTAACTAGTTATACAAACCAAACCAATAATTAAAACGGTAAAACTAAAGATTTAAAATTTTAAAAGTTGAATCAAAATTCAACTGAATATAATAATAATATTTATGTATAAAATATATATGTATTTTTAAAAAATAATTTTTTATATTTTATTATTTTAAACCAATTAACCATTAAAAAACTAAACCAATTCGATTGATTAAACAATTGTTTAACTGATTTTTAAATTTTTTTTACTAGTACCAATTCTGGCCCTAATTAGTTCAATGACCGATTTGCAGTTAACGATACCAATTTCTGATCCCTAATCGGGTTCTTAGAACGCTGGTTTTAACTTTGCCCTTCCAATTAAACTCCCAATTGATATACCTATGCAATTATTCTAACTCCTATGATTGTATCATTGACCTTATAATACTTATTACACTTTCTTATAGACTAATCGTAGTGTTTATGTGCCATGAAAAGAATTTACATTTTGCGAATATTGATAATAATAATAACTATGATACTAAAATAAGTATGTATATATCTTCCATTAAGTTTGAACCAACTTTCAACAACTGAAACATGTTACCAAATGTGCAGACTACATTGTTCACTCTTATGAATAAAATTACTGGGATCCAATCCTTATGAAATAAGCTCTTGTTTGGTTCAAAAGTTCAAGCAATGTGTGGCGTGAGAAGCCTCTTTTCTGAAAATAATTGGCTGCATTCTTGTATTGTGTGTGTGTGTGTGTTTTTTTGAGAAAATAAAAATGGAAGGAACATAGAAACATAGCAACAACACAACCAAAATAAAAAGAGAAAGAAAGAAAAGATAAGAAGAAAAAAGACCGTTTCTTTAGCAGTACTCTGAAAAACCTAAAACTTTGAGTTGGAGCATGTAAAAATGAACCATGACACTACTAGAAAATCTACCATTTCATGGGCAAAGGAAAAGGGTTTCAAATCCCGGCACACAACTAAAACGATGCCAGTCGGGGCTTCTGCAAGTTCTCGTCTGTATACAGCAATCGCCGCTTCTTCGAACCGTATCCTTGATACTGGTAGATGATACTGTAAAGGCACTGCCTCAGGCTTACAATGTCAAACCTATCTATAAAGGTTAAATCCCCGTTCCTCGATTTCGCACCCGCAAATCGTTGGTACTCCTCAAACACAGAAGATAGGCACCAATTCTGCAATTTTCTCAAGCAGCCAACAAGGCAACCTGTTCTATGCTGCAAGACAGAAAAGAAGGATCAATCAGAATGACAAAAGCAATAAGTAACAATAATCATGAGATGATAAATTTGCACATTGATACAATACCTTTCCTCGTTTGCAATGAATCAAAACTGGGTGATTTCTCACATCTGAAACCATAAAAATGCAAAGGAGTTTAAATATCCAATAATCATAGAAGCATCATGCACAAGGGCATGCATAAAATAAAAGCTGCATCTCAAAGTTGAATGAGATGGTTTTAGTTCAATACCAATTAAAACTTTCAGGGCCTCCATAATAGAATCCCTGAGAATAGGTAAAGAAACATCCTGAAACCATGAGGGCGTATCAGATCAGGAAGATAAAACATTGAGTAAATAATACATATGATTCAAATTAGATGAGCATACATCAAACTATGCTTCCTAGTTCAATGAAATAATAAAAGTGAAGGCAGGGTTTCATAGAAAATATGCAAACCCAGTGCAGTTATTGAGTGATAAAATATTCATATGGCACCAACATCCAGATTTTAAGCCCAAGACACGATGAGTAGTGAAAAAGAACAATGTTTCAACAAAATCACTTTCCAATCCAAGATTCACATAACCAAATTCAATCACAAGGGACAGGGAACAAAAGATCATCAAATAACCCTGATTTGAAACCATTACTAACCCCAACAACTAGTCAACTATTAACAAGAAACACATGAATACATTACAATACAGAGTGAAAACCATACCGTCTTCCCCTCGATTCCAAATTGAAAGAGCCGAATGTTCTGCGATCGAAGAAACTCCAGATTTTCTTCCGGATAGGGCTCTGGACACAAGTATCTGCACCAATTTGCAATCCTCATAAATTCCAAGTCAAGCATTTAATACCAACAATAACACCAAGAATAAAACAATAATGAGAACAACAATCCAAGAACAGAAGCAGCAATGATAAATACCCAAGATAACATACTCTGTAAAAAATCACATTTTTTCCTCGCTGTTGCAATTTTCCTCTTGAAAAAAATATGGTGTATTGAGTTTTGAGTGTGAAAAAAATACATAAATAAATAGGAGAAGAAGAAAGAAAACCCAACAAATTGGGATTTTAAAAAAAAATTACATTACATCCAAAAGATGAAAAATTTGAAGCACCAAAAGAACATAGAGCTAACTCTTAAAATTGAATTTCAAAAACGATCTCCAGATTGTGAAACGCGAAGAATTCAGATAAACCTTAATCCCCAATGCCAAAATCCCAGTTTTCATAATTACAAAAAAAAAAATAAAATTAAATGCAAAAGGGGAGTGGGGAATAAAAGTATAAAACTGACATGACGGATCGAAGGTTTAGGGTTTGGAGAAAAGGGAAATTGGAAGGAGTGGGGAAACTGGATCGGAAAATGCAGTCCTCCACCATTGAGAAATTCGGCGGCGGGACCAAAACGGCGGCGTCCTCGTCTACGTTATCAACCTCAACTATCAATCCCATTCTAACTAAAACCAAAAAAAGAAGACTTTTTCGTTTTTTCCCAAAAGAATTGAAATTCTCTCTCCTTTCTCTGTTTCTCTCTCTAAAATCGGAGATACCAGTGAATCAACATGGAATTGAATTGGAAGAGAGGAAGGTGTTAGGATTCTAAATCCTAAATCTTTGAATCTTTGAACGAATTTTGATGCATGGTTGTTCCTTATGGATTGGGATTCTAATGAGTTATTAGGTATTTAAAGAGAGAGGGAAAGACGGAATCGAAACGACGGCGTTTTAGAGAATTGGGTGGGATTCCGAAACGGCGGTACAACTAAATTGCTGTTGGCGAAGGTCCCTCACAGCGCCAAAAATGCAGAGAATGTCGCTTTTTTTTTTTTTAATTTCCTATTTATTAATTCTTGTGAGGTGGCTTCTAGAACTAATCTTTTTTCTATTAATTACTAAATTAATAAATAAAAAAATTTTTAGTTAGGGTTGAGTTTGGAATTGGTGTTCTTTTTAAAAAAATTATTTATCTTTTAATTTTTGAAAACTAATATTAATTATGCTTGGTTAGAGTCACCAAAAAAAATTATGCTTGGTTAAACTATGATGTATGAGGGTGGCATGAAACAACACGTATATTAGCAAAGAAATAACAAGAAAATAGTTCACAACTTCACATATGAAACAAAGATTTAATTCTTATTAAGTGTAAAAACAATTTGTAAAGAAAATTAATGATATTGCAACAAAACTAATAAATAGATATTAAAAATAAAATCTTAAATTAATCAGCATGTATTTTTATATAAATATATAAATTATATAACTTATTTTTAATATATATTTTACATTTTAATATATATATATATATATATATATATATATATATATATACGTGACTAATTTTTATTATATACATCATATTAATTTTTAAATTTATTATTTATAAATTTATCTAAATATATGAATTTTCTTAAACAATAATATAAAATTATTTATATTATTAGTATTTTAGAATTAACTCATAAAACAATTGATAAGAAATTAGATATATTAAATTTTTATCTTATTTTTATTTGTTATTTTATTTTTTTTTAAATACAATTTATTATGCTTATATTTTTTTAAGTCTGTTATGTTGATCTTTTTTTAATAGAATCATCTAAAAATTCTGTTTGTTTTAACTTATTTTTAAATTTAAAATTAATTTAGTATAAATAAATAGCATTATTTTTTATATCAAAAACAACAATACAATAATAAAATTTTTTTCTTTTCTTTTTTTATTCTTTTATGGTTTTATTAGATATACATATTTAAAAAAATATATTTTTTTCTGAAATATAATTACTTTAATTTATCAGCTTTGAATTAAGTAATTTACTGACTAATTCTTACTTGATTCAGGAAAAGTATATTATTGGGAAAGAAAGTTAGGTTAATTTTTATTTAAACAATAATAAATTAATAATGATAACGATGATGAGGGTTCAGAATTATATATAGCACGTCATTGATGATTTCATCGGTAACTAGTGTAACCTTTTTTTTCATCGAATTATTGCCAACTGCCATTAGTGATATATATTAAATTATTAATATAACTCCGTTAAATAACTAACAAAGGGTGTCAATTAGAAATCTATTTTTTGAAATTTTTTAAATAAGATATGAATTTAAATTATTATAAAAAATATTTAAAATTTAATAAAAAAATTTAAATTTAAAAAATTTAAAATTAAATAATAACATATATCTAAAATTATTGTAAAATTATTTTTAAAAATTAAAAAATTATTTTAAATTTTTATTTAAAAAATCTAAAAATTATTTTAAAATTTCATTTTAAAGATTGCAAATGCATTTTAAAAATTGTTAATAAAAAGAAATATTGAAAATATAACAAAAAAATATCTAAAATTTAATAAAAACGATATATCCATTATCTTTTTAAAATTTCAAAATCTAATAAAATAATATATCCAACAAAATATTAAAAAAATTAAAAAAATATATTTAGAATTATTAAAAATATCATCCAAAATTAAAAAAAAAATATTTAAAACATAAAAAGAATTTAAAACTTAAAAGAATCCAAAATTAATAAAAAAAAGAATCATTCAAAATCAAGAGGGACACTAATTGATAAGGAGGGAGCATGGTGAGCGATGGCCCTGGGAGAGAGGGATAAGGGGTGGCTGGGTGCGGATGTGGGAGAGAGGAATAAGGATTATGGTGGTTGTTTTTTTTACTGTAAATGGAATGTCAGTGGAATTCAATTAATTGGTTTCATGGTTTGTACTACTAATTGACCTCGTGTGTTTTTTTCTAATTTATATTAGAAAAAATATAGATAAATAATAAAAATATTAAACAGTATGAATAATAGATATGTCGAATGTTTAATACAATTCAATATGTATGCAGATGATTATGTTCATTAGTTTTAATTGGATGGTTATTTTTTTTTATTCGATTTACTCATACACAGTTAATAATAAATAGATGTTCAATTTACTAGGTATACGTATAGTTATCCTAATATTAAAGTTTATGAAGTAATTTGAGGAATGAAGTATTTTTTTTTACTTTATTAGGTCAATTTTAAAATCTATTATTTATATTATTTACAGGAAAAGTCTAGGGAGCCAGCAACTTTTGTATTTTCTGGCCAATACTTAACCATTAAAATAAAAGTGAGTGATTTCCCACCATTAGATGTAATCTCACACCATTAAAAATACTATTGATGGCCAATTAATGGTTACAAAACACTAAAATTATTGCCCTCTAACATTTCTCTTATTTACAAAAGTTATTGTCTATCTAACAAAATTTTATAAATTAATCTAATCACTAAAGACAACTGAAGCTTAGCTCAAAATGATTATCCATGTGCCTCCTAATGATCCCAAAAAATATATATATATATATATATATAATCACTAAAGTTTTTATGAAATGAAATTATGATACAAAATATTCCGACATTCAAGTTGGAAACAAACTTTAATGTCGGTACAAACTTGACCACTTGTTACAGTACTAACTTATATTACTAATAATGCTTATATTAGTGGTTAGTGATTGATGGCTATGTCTGCATTATTATATATTCCAAGCTTTTTTAATTTGCACCATTGAATTGAAGCCTTGAAGGTAGCTGTTTATTTCATCTAACTACCTAAGTTACCAAATCCTATTTAAGTGGATTTTGGGTTTTGATTCTGGTTTTGTGGTGGTTTTGGAAACCACCAACACGTGATAAACTAGTGATAATTTTTTTTTGTATGAATACATTTTTGTAAAAGAGGAACTTGGAGTTTTTTTTTTTTTTTTGTCAAAGGTAAGGTCATTTTATTTTACTAGAAATAATTGTATGGTCCATATTTGAACACCAATTAAAGAATAGTATTAAAAATATTTCACAAAAAAAAAAAAATCAAACTTATAATAAAAAAGTAAAGGTCTTAAGAAAAAGAGAGACATCTCTAATCTTGAGGTTCATTGAAGACCCGCAGAGTTTCTTCTGCAACTAGAAAGGGAGACTTCCGTTTTCCTTCAAAAACAAATTCATTTTTAGCCTTTCAATTCAACAAGTTGTGATAACTGCCAAGTTCCTCTTCTTTCCTGTTAGCGTCACTGAACCATTCGAGCAGTTTCAGCCACCACTGTCATGGGAGATCCGTGTGAGATGGAACAGGGAGGCTGCAAGCATGCCAAGCTTCAACTGCGTCCGGGCAAGTCCAGAGACAATGGAAGACCGATTCTTCTTCACTGTGACATCTTGGACAAATCGGTACCACTGTTTGGATTCTTTGTCCCAATTTCTGTTTCACTGGTAAACCTTCATGCATCACTTTTCACATAAAATTTTTAATCTTTGGTTGACATCTGAGTTTTTAAATGGCTGTCCATAATTCTTTCTTTTTGCAGTGTTCTGGAAGAAAACTGTTGGAGGGTGAAAAAATTGAAAGGTCATGACCAGAAGCTACTGTATATGTCCCAGATTTTTTCTTCATCCAGGTAATTCTATCCTCCTCCTGGTGAATTGTTGAATTTAGAATAACATTTGCAATTGCTGGATTGAATGCCTCACGAATTAGTGTCTGGTTCCATGTTCTGTCTGGTAGCATCAAATCTGAGACCCATTCTAGTCTTCGACCCTCTGAGTTATTAGGATTAGGAGTAATTGCTTGAAAGTCTCTTAACCATAGATATTGTTGAATCCTAATTGTATTTCCTCTGCCAATTTGCTATAAGATTCCTTTTCTAGCACTTTTCGACCCTCCAAAACACTTCGCCAGCCCCAAGATGGGTTGTTCCCAGCCTTTGCATTTAAAAAACTTGAGAACTTGAAATATTTACTCTTGTACACCTTATAAATCAGGGAGCGTGGCTTAGTTATCAGTCTCCACCCTTGCTTTGCTAACATTGCAAGGTTAAAGGTTTTAAGATCTTTGAAGTTAAGACCCCCTTGAAATTTAGGTCTACAAGAAATTCTCCATCCTATCCAGTGCATCCTTCTTCCCGAGCCTCGCTGTCTCCACCAAAATTGGAGCATGAGCTTTTGAATTTCATCAACCAGTGTCTCTGATAGTTTAAAACAACTCAGAGTATAGATTGGAACTACTGTTGCTACCACCTTTATTAGTACTTCTCGGCCGCTTGAGGATAGCAAGGCCCTCTTCCAGTGTTGCAGTTTATGTGTCACTTTATCCTTGATATACGAAAATGTAGCTCTCTTAGATCTCTGAATAACCGCTGGTAGCCCAAGATACTTGTTCTGGTTGCCAATGTGAGAGACATGTAAGATGTGAGATAGATGATCACGAATGCCCACAAGGGTATTTCTGCTGAAAAAAACTAAGGATTTATCCAAATTCACTGCTTGACCGCTAATATCTTCATAAATCTGTAGGATCTGAAGCAGATTTTGACACCCTTCCTCTGTAGTTTTGCTGAATAAAATTGAGTCGTTTGTGAAAAATAGATGGTTGACTTTAGGACACCTTTGATTAAGTCTCAAACCTATAATCTCCTGTCTCTGTTCTCCTCTGTGGAGCAGAAAGGACAATCCCTCTGCAAAAAATAAAAATAGATAGGGGGAAAGAAGGTCGCATTGACGCAACCCTCTATATGGCTTAAAAAAACTATGAGGCTGATCATCCACAGTAACAGAGTATGAAGCTGTCGTCACCAGTTCTTGAATCCATTCCATTCATCTTCTACAAAAACCCAACTTCCTCATAACCTCCCAAACAAAGCTCCACTCCACCCTGTCGTACGCCTTACTCATGTCTAGTTTCAGAGCTAATTCATAATTACCGTATCTCTTATTCTTTAAAAAATGCATAAATTCATGAGCAATTAAAACGTTATCACTAATTAACTGCCCTTTAATAAAGGCACTCTGTGTGTCACTTATGAGTCTATTCATCACAAATTGAAGCACGTGCACCATAATCTTTGATAAGATTTTATAAAAAACACTACTCAAGCTTATAGGTCGGATCTGTTTCATGAATTTTGCATTCGGATCCTTCGGAATAAGGCAAATATGAGTGTGATTAAAGGATTTTAGGATTTTACCTCCCGAGAAAAATCTTCTAGCCGCCTGAAACACATCTCCTTTAATCGTTTCCCAGAAAAATTGAAAGAATTTAGCAGTGAATCCATCTTCTCCCGCGGCCGAAAAAGCATTTATTGAAAAAATAGCAGCTTTCACTTCTTTTTCTGTGATTGGTCTAGTTAGTGCATGGTTGGTAGCAGCATTGATTTTTGTTGAGATACCCGCAATTTCAGTTGCTGGGTCTCTTGGGTTACTTGATGTAGAGTTCTTCAAAGTATCGTTGGGCTGTTGATGCAATGCCTTCAGTGCTAGTGGCTACATTCCCTTCTGCATCTTCTAACTCTTTCACCTTATTTCTTCTGCTCCTAGTGTGAAATTTGCAGTAAAAAAATTTTGTATTGCAGTCTCCCTATTTCAGTCACTGGATTCGAGATTTTTTCTTCTAATATCATTCTTCTAACTCAAGTGCATCTTCTAATTCAGCCTCTCATACCCTGATAGCTACTCCATTAGCTTGATCGCCATTAATTGCCTCCCCTACTATTTTTTCTCTAATTTCCTTAATTTTCTTTTTGGAATTAGAAGAAGAATTTTGCTGCCACTCCACTATGCAATGTCTAGTTGTCTTAAGCTTCCTAGCCAATCTAAACATAGGTGAACCCCTCATGTTTAGCGCCCAAGCATGCTTAATTAATTCCACCACCTCTTCATTCTCACACCATCTCTCTTGAAATCAGAATCTCCTCTTCATTCTCCTCACCTCCCTATCCGAAGTAATAAGGAGTGGCTTGTGATCTGAACCCATGTCATCTAGGTGCTTAACATAGCCATTTGAAAATTCTGCCCTTCATCGCATTGACACCAATACTCTATCCAGCCTTTCTTTGATAAAGTTGCCACCAAATTGTCTATTCGACTGCGTGAACTTATCACCTTCGTAACCCAAATCCACCAACCCTCCCGCATTAATAAAGTCATTAAAACTCCTTATAGATGATGCCAATTTAGGTATGTCCCCATCCTTCTCATGATGAGCTTTAATAGCGTTAAAGTCTCCCATAAGTATAATCTGGTCTCCACCATTCTCAATCAATTGTAATAACTTTGAATATTGTTCCTCCCTAATAGTTTCATTTGTGTGCAAATGAACCGCCAAAACCTCCCACCTCAAATTACTTTGCTGAATCTCTAGTTCAAAGTGAATTAAAAAATTATCCCGGTTTAAGACCTGAATACTTACTCCCTCCTTCCATGCCAATACTAAACCTCCATACTGACCAATCAGATCTACCGTATAGATTGAATTAAATCCGACTCTCCTTAGAACTCTCTCCACATTCAAGGTGTTGTTTTTACTTTCGCACAAGAACAACACCTCGAGGGAATGGGATTTAATAATCCCTTGTATGTTGTAAACTGTCAGGGGTTTTTCCAAACCCCGACAGTTCCACGACAGCATCTTCATACCTCCTTGGGTGCCCAATTTTGGGTGGCACCCTCCCCTATTGTAGCTGTCTCACCGTCCTTCAAACACTGCTTCTTGGTTGCTGAATTTTCTTCCACCTCTGTTGTAATTCTTTTAGCACCCGTTATAGGTTTGTGTTTCTGCCCTTTCTTAGCCAATTTCTTTAAATTCAGCTTCTTCTTCTCCAAAACTCTCCTTGTCCCTCACACACCCCAATTGAAAAGGCGTCAACTGATTTATTATGATATGACTGATCTGTTCCTTCCCCTTTTCCCTTCCTTATTTCCTCCAAAACTCCTCTAGCCTTAGATTTTGCTTTCCCGGAGTCACTTAGCAGCAGCGCCTTATTCACACTTTGAACTTCCTCTTCTTTCAGCCTAGCTTGTGAGCTCCTATCATTTATTGACAGATTGGAAAAATCTTGAATAAGGCATACCAAAGTTAGTTTTTTTGTATCTATGATCTTGTGTGTTGGTGCTGAAATTATAATTTGGGTTGTTATTCTCCTTGTCTTCTTCAACTCTTCGACCAAATTGATCCGCTCTATTCCACGTCTCCCATCCTTTCTCTTTTAGTTTTCCTGCCACGGGATCTTCTAAATAACCATTGCAAGCTCTATTTTCATGTCCAATTCCTCCACAATAGTGACAGAAATTGCCAATTTTTTCGTATTTGAGCTACACCTCCAGAATCTGGTCATTATCGCCTGAAATCTTCATAAATCTACGCAAAAGTTTGGTAACATCAAGCTGCACCAGAACCTTAATAATGCGATCTTCCTTTCCCCTCATCACAAATAGGTCTGCATCCATAACTTGCCCTAACGATCCTCCAATCCTCCTGTTGAGTCCTTTACTTTTATATTTTTCCGGTAAACCCTATAGTTGGATCCATATTGGAACGCATGAGAATTCTTTTTCATCAATCGGATTATCTTCTCTCCAACGTTTGAGATGCAAAATATAGTTTTTGAACGACCATGGTCCTCCTTTTTCCACCCTAAGCATATCCACTTCACTGCTGAAAAAGAATTGGAATAAATTTTTTCCATGGTCCATCACCCGAAAGCCTTCTAGTTGTCTCCATATTGCATAGAGAGCTGCCTCCAACGTTCCAGAACTAAATTTTCGATCCGCCAATAACTTTCCGATCAAACTCCTCTTGCACTTCTCAATACTTTCTTGAATATCCTCGTCTTCAAACCTCAATACCTCATTCTCTTCTTCTTCAATTGCACGCATATCATGCCTTTGAGAGGCAGTAGATGCTGCCATTGTTCAACCAAAAGCACTCACAAGAGTGAAAAACTTACAATTAGAATTTCTCCTAACCCTAGCAGAGCAGAGCAGACAGCAACCCTAGTAACAGAGCACAGTTAAAATGTTTTTAACTTGGAGTTAGTTTGATTAGAAATAAGAATTTAGTCAAATTTACACAAATAAGCTATTATACAATTATATCAATAAATCTTATCCACAAACTTGGATAGGTGAACCTTGTAAATAAAGTAGGAGTTTCATGAATTTTTAGAATTGATTGTTTAAAAAAACTTATAATTAATAAAAGGATAAAAGTATATTTTTTATTCTTTAACATTTTTTAAATCTTTTAAAATTATCCTTTAACGTTTAATTTGATTTAATTTTACCCTCATTTCAAATCTGTTTCAATTTTATTCTCATTATTAATTTTTTGACAATTAATTCTGAATCAAATTTTTTCTTATTTTACCCTTTTAATTTTATTCTCTCTCATTTTCTCAGTTTCTCTATCTCTCCCTCACTTTCTCTCCTTTTTTTCTCTTTGTCTGTTGTTGTCGTCGTCGTTAATAGCGAGTTGCCCTTTTAATTTTGTCTCCATCCTTCTTTTTTACTTCTTCTTTAACACCATTCGTTGCTTCCTCTCTCTCCCCCCTTCTCTTGTTGCAGTTGTATTTGTATGTGGGGTGAGGTCGTGATGGGTGAGTGGTGGGGTTGCGAAGAGAAGACGGTAGTGGATAAGGGAGAAGGAAGAGGCAGATGTGAGACGATGGTAAAATGAAGAGGAACAGGTAGCGTGGGGTGGCGACAGAGAAGTGAAGGTTTTAGGTTGGATGGGTTGTTATTGATGATGATGATGATGATGATGATGATGATGATGATAATCGATGCAGTAGTGAAAGGTGGCGGTGTTGTGATGGTAGTGGTACGTTGAGGCAGCAACAATGACAATGGTGAGGTGAGGTGAAGGGTGTGTTGGTAGGTCGGGTGAAGTGGAGTGGGGTGGAGGTGGAGCCATGGAAGTTGAAAGACTAGGTCATGGATGCTGGAAGAATTGGGTGTTTGGGAATAACATTAGTAGTGTAAAATAGGAAAAAATAACTTTGAGTTGATTGACAAAAAATTATCAAAAAGGATAAAATTGAACTTATTTTAAATGTTAAGGGTAAAATTAAATCAATTAAACATTAAGAATAATTTAAAAAAATTTCGAAAATGTTAAGAACAAAAAGTATACTTTATCCTTAATAAAATTTGTGAATGCATATTATATATAATGAGATGTTATAAGTCATGCTTAAGATCACGATGAAATTATATAAAGAGACTCAATAATTATTACGGAAATATGAAGTAATGACAACTCAACAAAAAAAAGATATTAAACCTCAAACTCTCGACTTAATACCAAAAGATGCACATAAAAATGGTTATGTACTAATAAGTGTTACTCGAGATAATAAGAATACATACATAAAACAGGTATAACAAACAGAATTATGAAGTTCGCCATTAAATTAACCTGATTCGATTTACATGTAAATACTTAAATTGAATTTACTCAATTTAATTTATATTAATATATTTAAAACAAACGTATAACCAAATTTTATTAAGAATATTTACGTAATTTTAGCCTCTAATCGATTTTTTCTTTTGTGGAAATGAGATCAACAAATCCAAAACAAAAAAGAAACAACAAAACAAAAAAGCAAAAGGGGATAGATAATTAATTACTGCCTCTCATCCTTATGGCACCCGAATTATCCATAAGCAGAACATGATTAACATTATCAGGAGGAACTTCAAATATATGAATACCCATGGAAAGCTCTTGACTCTTCTTGACAAGTATACCAGCAATGAAATTACCTTCCCTCATGAGCTAATAACCACAAAAAAGTTTGGATTCTCTCAAGCTCATTCCAACTCCAAATAGTTTTGAAAAGTTTATCTGGAGGAGGTTCTTTAATGATAAAACTGTGTGTTGACTTGATGCTAAAAATATCATTCGGAAAGGAGCCTCAAACATTATATATAAGAATAAATTACCATATGTATCCATAAAAAATATAAACACGGACAAATGTACCTATCAAATAAGAAAATGGCCATCATAAAAAATAGATTTCATATGATAAAAATATCCCTACCTTAAAAAACTATTCAAAAATTTTAAATTGCATTTCTTTCCATCACTGGTACCATCATCTTCTCTCTCTCTCTCTCTCTCTCTCTCTCTCTCTCTCTCTCTCTCTCTCTCTCTCTCTCTCTCTCTCTCTCTCTCTCTAAATCTTCTTCCAACTCTCCGGTGAATGTCTCAATTTCAAAATTCAGTTTCAAAGCCAAACCATAAAGCAGCATCCCAAATTCACTTCACTCGTTGCAGCCACCACAAGAACCATTGTGACTATAGTAGCAACATCAGGAACCGAACCTTCATCACTACCACCATTCAACAAAAACCTCTTAAACAGACCATAAATCTCACCAAAAATCTCATTCTTCGAGCACACAAGCATAATTGAGTTTCACGAAACCAAATTTTTTCGAGGCATTTTCTCAAACACCTTGAACGCACTCTCCACAAACCCACACTTACATACATAGCAATAAGTGCATTTTTCACAAAAGAATTAGAGCACAGTCCCAACTTCAAAGCAAGCGTGTGAAGCGCTTCCCCGAGCTCCACCTCCATGAGCCCAGCGCAGGCTTTGACAGCACACGGCAGCGTGAAATTGTCCGGCAGAAGTCTTGCCATGAAGACCAATTCAAAGAAAAGCAAAATAGCGTTGCGGTAGAGTGCATAGCCGCTGAGATGCACGTTGTAGAGGAATATGTCATTCTTTTTGAAAAATTTGTGGAACATTGATCGTGATTCGGAGGGTGAGGCGCATGCGCGGCGTACTTGGTGATTAAGCGAGTGGTGAGAAGCTTGACAAGTTCTGAAGGAAGAAGGAACCGAATAAAAGGGTAGGAGAAAAGAAGGAAGGAGAAAGGGAGGGGATCGTCGGACAGGCACTCACCGTAGAGTTGGAAGAAAATTTTGAGAGAGAAAGAGAGAGAGAGAGAGAGAGAGAGAGAGAATGATGGTGGCAATGGAGAGAAGGGCAATTTGAAGTTTTTGAATAGTTTTTTAGGATTTATATATTTCTGTCGTATAGAACCCATTTTTTATGGGTACAATAGTCGTTTTCTTATTTAATGGTTATATTTGTCGGTGTTTATATCTTTTATGGATACATATGGTAACTTATTTTTATATATAAATACTAAGTATTTGGGTAAAAAAAAAGTCTAGAAAAACAATTAGGGGCTAACCAACTATCCAACTTCAGCCAACTACAACATGGATTGCAACAAAAAGTCCCAATAACACTAAAAAACACCTTAAACGTAATCCTAAAGTTGAAAAAAAACAATAGCACACTCCCTCCTTCTTCTCCCACTCCCATTCATATCGTTCACCTTGTTGTCTTCCTCTCTCACCACAACGCCATCCATCACAATTCACAGTATCGCGATCATTGTAGCACCCTCCCTCGTGATTTGTCGCGCCTAGGACCACTGCAATGCTTTTTGCCACCTCGCACGATTTATCGCGCACAGGACAACCGCAACAACTCCCTCCCCCTCGCAATTCATCGTGCCCAAGACTACAGTAGCACCCTCTCTCACCGCAGTTTTCTTTCTCTCGTGAACGCAGTGCTGTCGACCACCACTACAGTCTCCTCTCGCAGGGTGTTCTTGGGTTAAGTATTGAAATCGTTCCTAAGGTCTGGGGTGAAAATCAAAATCGTCCCCGACCTTTTTTTGTTATTAAAATATCCTCAACGTTACAAAACGTTATAAAATCGTCCTTTTCTACTTCAATTTATTTTTTTTACCATATTACCCTTCATTATTAATAAAAATAATTAAAAATAATGTTAAAAAATTAAAACAAACTCCCTCCTCAACCCTCCCCCTCCGCCCTCCGCCCTCCCGCCTCCCCCTCCCTCACCCTCCCGTAACCCCCTCAGCCCACTCCCTCACCCCCACCCCTCAACCCTCACCCCTCCCTCACCCTCCCGTAACCCCTTCAGCCCACCCCCACCCCTCATCCCTCACCCATCACCCCATCCACCCAATCACCCCACAAAACAAATTAACAGCAAATCAGAAGCAGAAGAAGCATAACAATTTCAATAATCACATCAATTTCAATAAACAATAATTCAATAATTATCAATTACAATTTTAGTTATCAGATCCAAAAGTTTAATAATCATCAAGTTACAATTTCAGAAGCAGAAGTTCAAGCAGAGCAGAGGAAGAAGCAGAAGTTCAATAATCATCAATCATGTATATGTTCTTCAAAAATTAAAAAAAGAAAAAACAAAAATAGGAGGAACGAAGGGTGGCGGCGGGTTGGACGCAGGGATGGCGGCGGCGGGTTGGACGCAGGGGCGGCGCGCCGGTTGGACGCAGGAGTCGCGCGGGTTGGACGCAGGAGCGGCGGCGGGTTGGACGCAGGGGCGGCGGCAGTAGGGTGAGGGAGTGAGGGGGTGAGGGAGTGAGGGAGTGGGATCTGATGAAGAGAGTGAGGGAGTGAGGGAGGTTTGGGGTGAGGGAGTAAGGGAGGGGGTTTGGGGTGGAGGGAGAGACGAAGAGATCTGGGTGTGGGTGGGGGTGGGGTTTTATTTTTTTGAATATTATTTTTATTAATAGTTAAGGGTAATTTGGTCCAAAAAAATAGAAAATGACGATTTTATAACGTTTTGTAACGTTGAGGATGATTTTAATAACAAAAAAAGGTCGGGGACGATTTTGATTTTCACCCAGACCTTAGAGACGATTTCAGTACTTACCATTTTTTTTAACTGTTTTTTCGAATGTTTTTTTTTTTTTACAAAATTTTTAGATGTTTTTTTTTAATAAATAAATTTTTTTTTATGTGGCTTATTGAAGGCTTCTTTCCTAGGTTTTGATTTTTTTTTTTTTTTGGGAGGAGGACGCAGTGGTATGCATTTTTTGAAAATTAAAGATTTTTTAAATTTCAAAAATTGGTTCAAGTTAGTTGATACCCAATTATTTTGTAAATACTCTTTTATAAATACCCTTCCTAGCGTGATTTGTGGCTGAATATGATGAGTTGGTGAGTCTGCATTTTCCTATAAATTTGGAAGTTTAGAAACATTGTGAATAAATATATAAAAAGAACAGGAGAGGGAGTTAGTATATAAATTCTCTTTTTCAAAATAACCTTCATCATATATAATTTATAAAATATTTATTATTTTAATAATTTCAATAATTGAATCTATAACTTTTTTATATTAGTATTATAACATGTTTATTATCGTAACTATTCTCAAATTGATTTCAATACTTATTTTTAATTTATAAAAGATTAGACTAATAGACGTTATTTATAAGAGTAGTTCAGACAAGAGATAAAATTTTAATATAATAAATGGTAAAGTATATTTTTTGTTCTTGAAGGCTGAAGTTTAATAAAAATTTTAAAAATACCCCTAAGTTTTATTTTGTTTTAATTTTGTCCCAAAAGTTTTCGATTTACATTAAATATACCTCCGTAGGCTAATTTTTCAAAAAATTTAAGACCAATTCAACAATAATTTCATAAAAACAATTCTCAATACAAATAAATCAAGTATAATTTTCATGCATTATTGTTAGATTGGTCTTAAATTTTTTTAAAATTTAGCCGTCGAAAGTATATTTGATGCAAATCGAAAATTTTTGAGACAAAATTAAAACAAAATAAAACTTATTATGAATATTTTTAAAACTTTTACCAAACCTTAGGAACAAAAAGTATACATTTCCCTTTAATAAATTTATGAGTCTTTTGATAATATATGTTCTTCACTTAATCTATTTTCATCCGATATAAAACATCATGTGTCACACTTGATATTTCAACTTGAACTCATAAAATAGTGTGTGGTGTTCATATGCATGTTTATTTTTTGACCTAGCTACTTTTGTTTCTTTAGTTTGTTTTTTTAGTCGGATTTTTTACGATGCATGACATACCCTAGCGTGCATGCTTTGTAACATGCTTGTGCATGTTTTAGAACAACATAGTTAATTTTATTTATTCTTTTATACAATATATTCCAAAGAATAAGAGGTCTCTAAAATCGGTGATCATGGCCCCATTTTTTCTTAATTAATTTGGGAAGCTTCGGAGCTTCGGCGTGGACGTCGCCATTTATTTTATTTGGAGTGGTTGATTTAATTTCTTGTACCTTTTTATAAATAATATTAAAGTATTTTGTCAGCTAATTGGTCTTTTTTTTTTTAAATAATCAAGAAATTATTCTATTTAAAATGTTAAGAAATAAAAGTAATATAAGAATCATTATGATATCTCTCAAAGAAAACAATAATGATATTGTAACACTAACAGCTTTCATCAGTTTATTTTTTAAAAAGTATTTGAGAGACAAGAATTTTCAGCTCAAAACCATAAAAAATTTCCAATTTAACATTATTTACGTCAATGTAACATATTCATAATGATATATCTCACGCGTATGCATATACAATTGATATTAATTAGATTAATAGCATATAATTGCCGTTAAGATTAATGGAATCAATATCATATAAATTAATATTATTCAAATAATATTTCTTTCTATAATAACATTAGAAAAATATAAATCTTTTGAACTACATTGACTTTATTTTAATATTATAGATTATGACAAAAAAATAAATATTTATAAAATCAAATTATTTTTACAAAAAGATCATATTAAAAAATAGTTTCTATCAACTAAATTATATGTAATAAATATTTGAAGGAATAGAAATAAAAATATAAATTAAAAAGATACTCGATAAAAATTTAAAAATAAATAAAAAACAAAAAAATATGCATATAATAATAAAATATTTATGTAAATAATATTACGGAATTATTTTTTAATTATATTTAATTATAAATTTAATATATTTCTTATAATTTTGTGAATTTATTTAAATTATATTATTTTATTAATTTTATTTTTTATAGAACAGAAATGTAGAAAGAAATAGAGAATCAGAGAGAAAAGAGAAGGAAAGATAAAGAAAAACGAGAGAGTAAGTTTGTTTAATTTTGGAAGAAATTTTTTTATTATAATTGTAATGAAAGAATACTTCATGACATATTTTAGTTTATCAAATTAATAATATAAAATATAAATTATAAGTTATATATAGAATGAGACGGGTAGAGAGAAATAGATGATGGAGAAGGTAGATAGATGATGGAAGAAGAGAATTTATTAATTTTAGAAGAAATATTTAATCTTAATTTTAACGAGAGTGTGTCATGTGAGGTCTTTTTATTGCTGAATAAATTATCATTTGTATCCATAAAAGATTCAAACGCTAACAAATGTACCTATATAAGAAAAAAACGACAATTGTAACCACGAAAGATGATTTTCGTGTGCTAAAAGTACCCAGACGACATTGGTTAAGCAATTGATCCGTTAGTATCCGAACTTACGTGGCAACAAGACCCCTCCGAATCTATCTACGTGTACTTTAACATTTTTTTGGTAGATAAATTGAACAAAAAAACTTTTCACACCACTGTGTGCCCTAACAAAGCTCAATCGTCGCTACCATCACCTCCCAAAGTTGGAGAAGATGATCAAAGCACCTGCAGATAAATAAATTTTTCCATCTAATCAAAGCCATTGTATAGAGTAAAACATTGTAAAAAGTATTTCGCCGTCTTTGCTTCACGAAAAATAGAAGTATGTCATTATCAATTTTAAAGAAATCTCGTATGCTATTAATTAGCGATCGAAGCACGCCACTGTTTGTATTATTATTATTATTATTATTATTATTATTATTATTATTATTATTATTATTATTATTATTATTAATTGGATTTCTGTTATATATATGCATGCGGGTGTACAAAGATTTATTGTTAATGTTAGCGTCTAACAATTTTTTTATAAAGGAAGGGATTAGATTGTGGGTCTTGTTAATTACAAAAAGATGTGTTTTTTTTGTTTACTTTTTTATTTTTATTCTTTTTTCTTTTATACATGTGAACCTATCAAATTGAATTTACCTTTGCTTATCTTATTGGAATTTATCTTTGTTTAACTTTTTTTTGAAAATTCAGTATTTCATCGGCTTCAACATTTATTCTCATACACTTGAATTTGATGTAGTTACATAGAATGATCTTTTATCGTTTTTCTTGCAGGGATGACCACCATCTATATAATTTTTTCTATTAATCGTAGAAGGTTTAAAAGAGGTCCATGTAAAAAGCTGATGTATGATGGTAAGAAAATAACAAAGATTGAGAGGATTAATATGGATACTCTGAATAGATTTTTTATTAGTGATTTACTGAAGGACATTGAATATGCATTTATCATTAATTTTTATTGACTAGAATCAGGTAAAGAGCTTGATAATGGAATGAAAATGTTAAGAACTGTATGAACATAGTTAAAATATATGAGGCAACTGTGAAGAATGGTAATAGAATCGAGTTATATATATATAGAGCACCAGTAAATGTTCCTCTTATAGTTGAATAAAATATCACTCCTACAAAGATGAAGTTAAAGACATGTGCTAAAAGAATTTCAACTCCAAACAAGACTCAAAAAAAAAAAAATTTTGTAGTTGTTGAAGATGATGATGATACTGAAATAGTGAATCATGTACAACCTGTGATGGAAATCTTTCGCAGGAGTTGGCCTAGAATAAAAAAGAGAGGCCCATGAAATAAGTAAGCATGTTAAAGTTCAGTCCCAAGATGAGGACAACTGCAATGTGGTCCAAAAAAGATCACAACAACCAACCTAATCACCAAAATAGATATTTCAGCTTTTCACAACACCTATGCAATCAGATTACTCACCATCCAATCAATCCCAGTCTTTACAGCACTCCAATGAGAATGAGCAGCAGCCAAAGCATAATATTAATTAGTTCAACATCTCTAACACAAGTTTTTGTATCAGGATTCAGTGAGAACGAAAGCCAAATAGTTGAATAATTAACCCAGCACATTCTATAGTTATATAGATATAAATAGTAATTTATTCTTTGATTATTAAATTAGTAATATAATATAGTTATATTTTAATTTTAATTTAATTACAATTAGAGAATATCATATTATATATTTTAATTGTTAAATTTAGAATTAATTATTGATAATAATATATAAAAGAAATAGAGTAAGTATAAGAATAAGAGAAATAGAGTATGAAGAAATGAGAGAGATAGAGAAAGAAAGAGAATAAGAAAGAGAGAATTTTTTAATTTTAAAAGAAAAATTTTGATTTTAATTATAATAAAAGGTGACCTATAGTATATTTTGGTTATAAAATTAGTAATATATAATAAATAGATTCTATTTTTAAAGTGATCAAAAGTTTATTTCTCTCATGATGTATTCATGTATAATATTTAATTTGTATTAATAGTATCAAAAATATATCTTTTATTTATTTTGTAATCATTTACATATATACTTACTTAGAAAATTATTTATATATAATTCTCAACTTTAAAACTCTAAAATAGCACAAAGTATGTTTTTTGTTGAAGGAAAAGTTTCGCATTTAACTATATTGTGTATGTGCTTATTCCTTTTGTGTGTTATAATTTTTTATTTATTGGTTTATATTTTTAATCTTTATGCTTTGTATTACAATTCTTGTCAAGTTAATCAGTTTAGCATTTTTTTTCTATATTATTTAAAAATTTGTTTCATAATTTGTTTATTTTTTATTTTATAACAATTGATATGTAAAAATATGAGTTATATATTGAAATTTATGAAAATATCTTTATTTAACATCTATAATTTTGCATACCTAATATTTATAATTTTACATAAATAATATTCATCAATTCATACTTATAATATTCATAATTTTATACATATAATATTTATAATTAATAAATTTTTATAATTAATATTTTTAAATCATCTCACATGTGTATTAATGGATAATAATTTTAAATTATTTTAATATTTTTTATTTGCTATTCATATGTATATTTATTTATTAATTTTAATATGTTTAGTTAATAATTATATTTAAAAATTTATTTCATAATTTTTTCTATATTTTATTATATTTCTATTTTTTTTATAATATATAGTCTGTAATAAAAAATATAAAATGTATAGCAAAAGTTGTAAAAATATCTCTATTTTAACATTTATAATTTTAAATAGAGTAAAGTATTATTTTTGTCCCCAATAACATTTGGGATGAGTCTTATTTATACCTTTAACGTTTAAATCGTCCTATTTATATCCCTAACATTTATAAAAGTGATTTAATATTATCCTACCGTCAATTATATATTAATATTTCAGATTATATTTTTCAATTATTCTCATTTGGATATATTCATTTTCATAGCAGATGTGTTTGTTCATGTTCAATTATATCTCTAAAAAAAGAATTATGTAAATATTACAAGGGATTAGTTTTAATTTTGATGAGCTATTATCCGAAGTGAATCGTCAGTTCTGTGCCAAACATCTGTATTCTAAGTTCAAGAAGAGGTTTTCAGTACTCCAACTAAAGCTCATGATGTATAATTGATAGCAGGATAATATTGAACCACTTTTACCAGCATTAGGAATACAAATAGAACGATTTAAATGTTAGGAACACAAATAGAACTTACCCCAAACATTAAAAAAAAAGTGATATTTTACTCTTTTTAATATATAACATTCATAGTTAATAAATTAAAATTGATTTGTTATTATTTATTATAATTTTTTTGTAGGTCATATCATAAATCAACAATTTTTTTTATGTTTTTTATTTTAAATAAATTGATATCAGACTAATTGAATTTGTTGATTTTTTTTATAAAATATGGTGTGGTAATTTAAAAATACTATTTAGAGTTAATGTCTTAATGATATACGAGTTTAAGATTTTTATTTGAAATAAAGATTGTATAATTGTAGATATAATAAATTAATAACGAGGAAGAAAAATTTTGGAATTTGATTCACATAAGTTTGAATTCATTTGTGGTGTAATTCAAAGAAAGAATACAGTTATAGAAAAATAAGGAGAGTAATTCATGTTCTCTTGTAAGTAAGAATGTTATTAAATATACATTTTATTTGTTGTTTGTGATTCTTTGGTTACCTAACATATTACTGTTATTTTTTATACGTGCAGTGTCAAAAGCTTTTTGTAATTTTTTTCTTTTCTTTCTTTTTTTATTTTTGGCAAAGATAATAATATTCATTGCTAATCAAAGAGCAATTCAGAGGTTTTAAGGATCCAACAAATTAAAATTACAAGATCACTAGCTACATTAAGTAGGATATATTCATTCTAAAAGAATCTTAAAAGGAAGTGAGTTCAACATGGTCAGTTCATTATTCATCAATCTAAAACACCTTTTTTTTTTTAATTTTTCTAGAAAACCTATATATAAATCTAATTAATTTGTCAAAAATCTAATTACTCTATTAGGTTAAAATAAAATTATTAACAATACAACAACAACAAAGCCTTATCTTATTAGGTGGGATCAGCTACATAAATCAAACACGCTATTAGACTCTGTCATGTATCATATCTATAATTTACAACATATATATATATATATATATATATATATATATATATATATATATATATATATATATATATATATATATATATATATATTGTATTTAATGGTCAAGATAATATGGCAATTATTAAAGTGTTGTTGTCACTATATATTTGACGCTTTTTCCGCAAGAAAGCAGCCCAAATGGGAGAAAATGGGGGATGGAGGAAAATGAGATCACACAAGACAAAATCTTAATCATTCAAAAGATTCTAAAACATAGAGAAAAATAAAAGACGTTTTGTATTTAGCAATTAGTATGGAATGGAGTAGGGATCAAGTTTTAGAATTAAAGTACCAATTATGATTGTGCTTCTCATTTTTTCAGAAATGTCAACTTGTCAAAAGGTTTGAGAAATACCATGTGATAGGATGAATTTTAAGCTAAATAATAACCATATAAACTTTTTAAACGAATGAATAGAATAAAATACTACTTTTATTCACAAATATTTAAAAAGTTGACAAATTTACTTGCGAAAAAATAAAATTAACTTTGTATTTGTAAAAGACGAGTTTTGACGGATAAAATTAACTAAACTCTAAAAATTTATTCAAAATTTTTAAATTATCTTTTTAATTTAACATATCTTATCTTTAATTTTCAATCTCGATTCTTCACCTAAAAAATATTTTTCTTTATTTTCATAATAAAAAAATACACTTTTTTGCCACTTTTCTCATGGCATAAGCATAATAAAAGATTGTTAATTTTGATAAAATCTTAGAAGCCTTTACACATTTTTTTCCATATATTACATCACATATACATATTCCCAAATGCAAACATTAGGAAAGAAACAGAATTACTATCCATATTTTCGTATATTCTAGTCTAAAAATCTAAAAAAAAATAACTTTATCCAAATTTAGAATAAATTATTAAAAATATATTCAAATGATCAAATCACCGATAAAATTATTTTTAAAATTGTTGACGATAAAAAATATTTTTAAAATTTAATAAAAAATAAAATATATCAATTTCTTTATAAATGGCAAGTGAGTTATGTGTTTAACAAACTGTTTATATATTTGATCTAACATTTTATAAAAATATTTAGATAATTATTTAGAATATACATGAAAAAAAGCCAAAATTCAATTTCTATATTTTTTTTTAAAAGACATTTTTTGGTTATTAACAAAAAAATCACAAATAATTTTAACTTAATTAAAATCACCAAATTTCAATGATATAAATATTTCACTTTTATAATCATATTACAACAACAAAATATCAAAATTCAATCTCTAATATTTTTTGAAAATATATATTTAACGGTTGAATAGTTTTGTTACCTTTTGAAATATTTTAATGATATTTTTATCATGAACAAATTTGGTGAATACCCTTTTTTACCAATTTAATGATTTAGAAATATCTTTTATTAGGTATGAACATGGATCCGATTGAATCGGATATGACTAAAATATCAATCCGATTTGTACTAAAATTATATATCGGATCCAATATTTACAATTTTTAAGTTCGGATCAGATATCGAATATACCCGTAAAAAGAAAGAATAGACAAACCAAAAATGAAAGTGTTCAAAATATGAGAAAGATGTAAGTTTACATATCTTTCTTTTTATAGGATGAAAGAGAAATTGAAAAATTAGGATCCATATTTTGAACATCAATAAAATAATAAAAATAACTATAAAAAGAATTTATACCCTCTCTATACAACTTTAATCCATATAGTACGTAGAGTGTCCCGTCCAAGAAACCTTAATGTGTTTTTCATCCTTCAAATGCTAAAACAAACACACACTTAAAAAAACCTTGGTGGAGATCATAAATGCTACCACTTTTAAAAGCTAATTTTTACAAGTCACTTTTAAAAAATAAAATCTTTATCAAACTAAGTTTTAGAGAATAATCACTTATTAGTCACATTTTATACCAATATAAAAGGGTGCCTGTGATCATTGTATACTTTTCTATCATGTAAAAATTCATTATAATTATTAAAAAATTAGTGTATATTTTTGTGTCCTGTATGAAATAATACATAAAATTGTATAAAATTTTTCTATTAAAAAAGTAAACAAAAAATATATGTAGTAATTATTATTATAAATATTTTATGATTAAATATTAAAAATAATTAGTATTTGTTTTAATCAAATTGGATTGGTTAAATGGTCATCTCATTTGTCCGCTTAAGTAAGTATTTGGAGTTCGAATTTCGCTTTGTGTGTGTAATAATCCATTAGTTATTATCAGACCCTTAATAAATAGAGCATCAATATGTGGTAGATTAGTCATGGCCTGTCGAGTTAGGAAATTCATAAAAAAAATGTATTTATCTTTAAAATAGATTAATTTCTCATTAATAACAATACTTATGGACTTTTGTCTTTGTTGAAATTTACCTAAGACAATTTTATTCGTTGTTATCGTATTTATTCTTGAAATCAAAATAATATGATCAAAATTGTTACTTGTTAAAACTTCACATTTTATGACATGATTTTTAAATTTTTAAACTTATAGACTTATATCTTACAAAAGTTATTAGATTATTAATATTTCTTAGTAATATGATGTACCGAAATACCATCGTTGAGTATTAGTTAGTGTGAAGAGAAACCAATAATAATTTGTTATTCAATATATAATTTAGGAAATGTTTTAAATGTATCCAGAATACTGGTGTTTCAGTCACCTTAATGGTTGATTTTAATAAATATATATTATATATATTTTTTATAATTAAGATAAATGGTTAAAATTATTAGAATACTGGTATATCTGATACACTTAAAATTCTTTCTATAATTTATTCTATTAAAAAATAAATTAGTATTTTCTAAATTGGTAAATATATTTTCTTTTAATTTTTTACACAATTTTATTTGACAATATTTTCTATTAAAGAATAGCAAAAGACCAAACTATCCTATAATATGATGTTCATAAAGTAATTTCTTATCTTAAAATTAATTCTGGTTAGTGAGATAAAATTCAAAATATTTTTTATTTTCTTACTCAAATTTAAACTTAAATTTAGAATTGATTTACAATTCATCCTTTTTTAATTTCAATAACAAAAATAAAATTAGTTAGGTGCAAAATATTCAACATTTAATAATTTCATTCATTTAAATTTTAGTTACTAAAAATTGGGTTAAACATTAATTATAAACTTAATAATCGATAAAATATATTATATTAGTACGTAAATAATAATATCTAATGTATTAATTATTTATTTTTTGACAGAATTAATGTATATCTTTTTGAAGATTGATTTATTGTCCAAAATTTTTTTATAAACTTTGTAGTATGCAAAAATAGTGTAACACCCTACCACACTAAGCTTTACGCTTAAGCCGTAAAACAGAGGTGGTGTGGTATTACGACCTCTAAAATAGAATGAGTACATATAATAGCAGAAGAATTATAATATGCTAGGAGCCTTGAAGAAAAGAAGAAACAAAAATCGCGAAATAAAAGCGCAACGCTCAAGGTATGAGTTAACTTACGTGCTAAGAAAATCATAATTATTAAACATAAGATAACAGAAGTAGGAATAGAGTGCCAAAGAAACAAAATAACAAGCTCCTAACTCAGCCTGCGAAGTCAAGACTGGCCGGAGAATATTTACATATATATACATACATATCCAAAACCCAAAAGTACATATACACAATCCTGCCTCTCCATAAACCTCTAAGAGGATCAAAAAGAACAAGTTATGCGGAGAGAAAGCCAAGTACATATATATATATATATTTATATACATCATAGTATAACAAAATAACCCAATAACCACTCCGCTTTAAGAGTCCAGACGCCTAACGAGATGCCTCTCGACCTGCATCTGAAAAATAATAACATAGTATGGAATGAGAACCGGGGTTCTCAGTATGGTAAAGGTGCCACACACATAATATATAAGGTCCTGGGAATGCCAGAGGCAATCCTAGAACGCCGACACTCAGATTATAGAGCTTAAAGTATTAAACAGAAGCCATAAAAGGTGGTTTCCTAAAAATATTTAATCCTAACTTAACCTTAAATCTAAGTCCTATACTGTCATTCCTCCATACCTCCAACTCCATCATGCATTTTCACAGACAAATAGATAGATAAAGGCAAACACAAGAAGGTTACAACTACTGCAGGTAACAAATACACATTTAGCATGGCAAATACAGATAGGCACACCCAATTAGAGCACAAGCAAGTAATTCAAGTAATATGCATATGATGCATGCCTGTCCTATGGCTGATGAGGCTCATCTGTCGATTATCTAGCCAACTCGACAAGTCTGAATTGTCCTTAGACTGTCCCCCGACGTGCATCCCCAAGAGTCTATACATAGCTTTTTCTCATATAGTCAATATTGCTCAATGTGGGTAACATTCCCGGGAATTTATATAGTGCCCGGTCACACTTACGTCGTAGGGTCAACAGAGTATCGAGTTTTCAACCTAGTACACGTGATGATAAGCCACGTCACTTAATCCAGGGAATCTCGTATCTCAGATTATTCAAATTCATAAGCCATATAAATAATTCAATTATAATTCATCAACATCCACATCATTCTCAATTGCATCTCATTCATCATCATACATTAAACATATTCAATCCTTATCCTTCATTATCACACCTCCCGTTCCGTCCATCAATAGTTCCAATTCAAAACATAATTCATTCTTTTCTAAGAATCAAACTTCAAACTTAAAACATACTCATTTTCTTAATAACTCAAAATCAAACCATATAACCTTTAAATCTAAATCTCTTTTAAATAATCATCTAAATAAAATCTCTAATTTTTATAAAATTTCGGCAGCATCTCCTCTAAAACTCGGACTTTGCCACCCTTTTCGGGTCCAAACCTGCATTTTTTTCAATTCAACATACCCTTCCTCATCATCATAACAATCACCACAATAAATCTACCTCAGATCAATAATTAAACTCATGCAATATTCAAATCCAACAACCAAAATTCAACTAAGGATCATAGTTCACTAATCCTAGGCTTTTAACACAAAATACCTCATTATCACAACAACCTCCACAATAATTATACCTCAAATCAATAATTTACCAAATCATTAGTTAATCAACAAGCACCAAACTAACAATGTTCATCAACAATAACATTCAACCATAATTCTCTCCAAATTAACATAACAACATTCACCATCCAAAATTAAAAACTAATTATCCAATAAACTTCAACCAAATATATTCATCGACAAATTACTAAACATTAAACATACACCTGCATTCCAACTTATCCAATGGTCATCTAGCCTAAGTTTTCACAGAACATTATATATTAAATGCAAGAAACCTAAACCATACCTTGGCCGATTTCCACGTAACGACCAAAGCTATTTATTCAAAACCAAGGCAGCCCCTCAAAACTCAACTAATCCGCTTCCTCCAAGTTCCAGTATTCACAATTCTAAGCTCCAATTATTTATTCACAACCTAATACACATTCATAACACATATATATCCAATTTAATACTCAAAGCTCAAATTCAATGAAAATAAAATAGAATTACCGTATCCTCACCTTACCCAAGCTTCACATAAGCAAGAGTGAACGTTTCTCTCAAGCTAATTGGATCCTAAAACATCAGAAATCAAAGAAATTCAACATTCCCACTTAAAATTCGAAAATTGGGGGAAAAGAGGGTTGAGAGTGATTAAACAAGTTACCAGTGAAATTGTTCCAGTAGAAATGTAGAGCTCAACGCGGTGGACGCGTGGCCGCAAACGGTGCGGCGATTGGAGCTCGGACGGAGAAGTTACGGGGATCGGAAATTTACGTGAGGGTTATGGGAATGTTTCATTCTTCTTTTCCCCTGGGAAGCTTTCAGCTTCGTTTACGTTGAAATGAGGGGGACGAAGTCTTGGGTTCACTTAAAAGGGCTGGTCCGGTTGGACCGACAGCCCGATTCGAGTCTAGTTCAACCGGTTCGGTCCGTTCAGTCCAATTTTAGACCATTTTCTTCGAAATTGGTGTAAAAATTCTCGTTTCGATGAGCTCTATCCTAATTTAATATAATATTTACATTTCTAATCTTCCTTATTAAAAACTAATTTATTGACTAATTATCTACTAATTTAACCGGAGTTTACAAATAGTGGTCTCATTCTTTTTATTATTTAAGAAATTATTCATAATTTTTTAATTATGTAATTAACTTAATTAATAATATTTATTATATTAAAGAAATATCAATTTATACTATTTACATATCTTTTTCACCATTAATAAGTAAGTAGGTATTTGTACTATTATACTTATTGTTCTAGATGACAACTTAAGTTACTTATTTTGTATGTTAAATAATATATTGTATCTTAAATTCATTAAATATTAATATGAAAAAAATTGTGCAATAAATTATGTATATAAATATTCATTACAAAAAATATATATATTTATCATATATAATAATTCTTGATATATGTAGTGTCATGTATATATTAGAATTATCTATTTTAATTATCTGAGTGATAATTGTTATTTTTATTTTTTATTACATTAGTAAATAATATTTAAAACTAAAAAAAGATAATTAATTTTTTAATTTAAATTAAAAAATCTCTTATAAAAATATCCAACTTTTACATATCCTAAGTGTTACAATATTAAATAGTAAGTATTAATCCAAGACATATTTAGGTCTAGTAAGACCACAATGCAAGCAAGATCAACGCAAGCCTATTGTTAGGGTCCCAAATCCGACTTAGATTCATTACTTTAAAGGCACAATGTAGATGAAGTTTACGTGTCATGTAACACCCTAACTATCAAAATGTCACGCTTCCGGCTACGCCACTCTGATAGTTCGGGTATTATGACGACTCTTAAAATAGTTAATACTAAAATATGAACCTGTTTAAAACTTTGCCTCAAACTTTCCTCTTCAAACTAGCTTTGATTTCCTTCCAACTTTGCCGCGATTTCACTGTATAACTTTATTTGATTGAGTACCTAAATGTCTTTCGAGATCTCGAAAAATTATTTTGGCCTTAACCTAATTGATTTTCATTTTTCAAGCCTCACCTATTCTGCCTTTAACTTGGAAACTGTTTTGACAAAATGCAACTTAATTTTCTTTCAACCATATTGTAATTTTTGATACCTGCTTTTGTTGTTCTTTTAAAAAATATTTGTTACATATATTTCTTTTAGAACATGAGATAATTTTTCTTGAGTTTTTCATTCCTTATATACAATGTATTAGAAGATATTTTTAAACCATACTTTTAAACCTTGTTAGTGTAATTATTGGCTTTGGATTTTCTTTTCTATAAATCTCATGCTCCTTAACTTAACTTGAACTCGTTTCAAACCGCTATATTGTTTTCTTCTTATTATTCCTAATCAAATTTCTTTGATTCGCGGGTACCCTCAAAGTTGTCGATCAATTTTTCTTCCAGCACCCTTCATTGCTTTCACCTCCTCATTTTCTTGTAATTTTAACAATTCTCTCAAATTTTTTGCGATGCTATCCTTTTTTTCTAAAGTCTTGTATCTTTCTGAATAAACTCGAGAATTATTTTAATGTCACGTGCGACCTTTAAATATAGTAATGTAATACGTTAGTTCTTTAAGACGTGGTTTGTGGATATGGAAGGTGAAACGGTAAGTGTTCAACGTTATGAGAAGTTGTGGAAGTTCCGGTTCTCACGAAGGAGTTTGCATATGTTAGGCTTGTGACGGGTTATGGGGTTGTGAAGTGATTGATGGAGTTGGAAAGTTGAAGTTCTGAAGTTGATGTGAGGTCTGTGCGCAGACGTTATTCTGTTTGTCTACGTCAACTTGTTTTTCAAGTTTTTGCCACCTAGATATCCCATTTGTTTTTGCAAACACCTAACTTGAACACTTGCACCTTCTTGTGCTTCAAGTTTTGGTAAAATAGTAGCCTCATGTGACATCTTCGTTTTGAATCATCTTGTAACTTTTACTTTACACCACACATTTCCCTTACACCTAAGTTTTATGAGTTATCTGGTATATATATATATATATATATAAGTAAAGTATTCAAAACTATTTTAGTGTTTTGCGTATCAAGTTAATTTTTCTGTAAGGGAGTGAGAACATCGTTCTCGCTGGTTCTCACTATGGGGTTAGTTTAGGTATTTTATTTAAAAATAGGGGTAGTAATGTAACTTTTACAAAATAAATAAAAAGTAGAATAATAATTACTTCACCTAAATTATTTATGAAGTATCTATCTTTAAAAATATTTTTTTTTTAATTACCAATCTTTAAATTATTTTTCAGTTAAATATCAAATTGATCAAAATTGGAGATAAGTAAATTAATTCTACTTCATTTATAAAATAAGGTTAAGAATATTAAAATTAAGACATATGAAATACTCATTATTTAAAATTATAAAAATTCTAAATTATAAATAGAAATTTGTCCGGTTTATATATAAAATCTCAAAAATATAATCTCAAGTAATCATAACAAATCATAAATAATTTATTAATAACTTTTAAAAATTTGGGGTTTTACATGTCCTCTCTCAAATCGGCTCAGATTGGATCTCTGTTACTGGTTAGATATGGTAATGGGCACTTAGAGGACCGTGGCAGGTCCCCTTTTCATCCGTCACTCCCGTTTAAAAAAATGTCCCCGTCCCTTCTCCATCTTTGCAAGTCCATGTTTAATTATCCCTTTAGAAAACGCAGATCTTCTCGAGTATCTACGAATATTCTTTGAAAATTTTTGAAAAAATTAACACAAAAAAATATAATATAATAATCATACAATAATCAATTCAATATAATTAAAAAAATTCATAACATATTCATCATGAAAAATAACATTTCAAAAGGAAAAAAATAATAACATAACATAATTTTTTGGAATAATATTGAGCGACGTAGTGACGGACTTGAGAGGCAGAGAGAGAGAGAGAGAGAGAAGAAGGATTCGCATTAGAGTTTAGGATCCGCATTAGAGGTAGAAACTAGGGTTACTAAATTCAAGAATTGGATTTATGTATATATAAATTAGGATAAATTTATAATTTTATATTCGCGTAGATTTAATGGGTTCTATGGGATGGGTATTATACCCGTGTCTCCATCCATTTTCACGTGGCAGGTTGTGGGGATTTCACAAGTCCCTATCTGGCCCTAAAACGCAAGTAATTCCCGCAAATATCTGTTTTAGCTGTTTTTGTAATTATTCTTATTGCTAGCATTTATTGGTTTGTGACGTGGAGTTATTTCAGGCACTTATTAAATTATCAGATAATCAAAGTCTAGGTTATATCATTCTTATAAAGTCACATGTATCCTTGTTATAACAATATAATTTTGTGTAGCAACTAAAATTTAATTGCCAATATGAAAGTTATATATAATATCATATCATAATCAAATAAGTGTTTAATCAAAAAATTTAATATTTATATAATATGACAAAATAAATTGAAATTTGAGCCTAACCATAGTAAGCGCTCAAGTTTAAATTTTCATAAATAATTTTTTTTGTCAAAGTGAATTATGCAATAAAAAAGTCATAAAAGTATTATTGATGCTCAAATAATAGAAATAAGATCATATTAATTATATTTATATAACAATCCCAAATTATAAAGTTAAATATTCATCTCATATATATATATAAAGTAGAAAATATTATATTCATAAATAAAAAAACTAAAAAAATTATGTTTAAAAGTTGAATATACAGATAAAAAAATAAATTATAATTTATAAAAATTATCTTTTCAATTTATTACACAAATAGTAAAACTGTAAAAGTTATTTATCTATATAAATTAAAGGGATAAGTATTGTTTTGGTCCCTATGGTTTAGGGTCAAAATCAAATTTGTGCCTAATTTTCTTTTGGATTTAAAATTGTCTCCAATATTTCATTTGATATTAAAATGGTCCTTTCAATTTTTTTGGACAAAAATACCCTTCTCTAACCCCACCGTTCACCATTACCGCCACCTTTATTACTACCAACTATTTCTTTTCTCATAGCTATTCATTTTAATCCATCAACAATAGCAACACAACAAAAATTCACACTACTCCTCCTCCGCTTCCTCTAACTCCTCCTCTTCTTCTTCTTAATCGGACCACCCTCTAAATACACTCCTCTTCTTTCTCCTGAGCATCCTTGCCCTAATTTTGGTGCTCTTCAAAATGGTGTCATTGTTGTGTTTTTGTTGCTGTTGTTGCATGTGTTGAAAGGGAAAACCATGGCAGAGATCTTCCATCGAGGACTCCTCTACCGCTGTTGAGATTGACAGTCGCCCTCGCCTTGCCACGCCGCACCCTCGCCTGGCGTGTCGCATCCTCGTCTCCCGTGCCGCATTCTTGCTTCGCCTCACCATTGAAGGACATCCTCTTTGCCGTTGTCGCCCTCCTCTTCGGCGTCAGTCACAGTGCTATCACCACCGTCACCATTTACCTTGTCGGCTGTCGACGACCTTCTACGGCTATAGAAGTGGTGGAGCAAACCGGTGACCTTACTATCTCTACTTCACTCTTGGATTTGAAGGATTTGATGTTGCATTTAAAACAAAAAATTTTGAAGCATTGAAGACGGTGGTGAACATTGAGGCTGAGCTTCTCTACTTCTCTGGTTTCAGATCTCTTTTCTCTTCCTTTTCTCTCTCACGCTCTCTCGTTCTCTCGCTTCCCCTTTCTTTCCGGCAGTCTCTCTCACTTCTTAATCTCTTTAAAATAAATGAGGTTGTTGATATTGTTCTTGAATTTGAATGATAGTTGTTGATCATGAATTTTTAAATTTGAATGTTATATTGTTAATTATGAATTTTCGTTGTGTTGCTGTTGTTGATGGATTAAAATGAATAGATATGAGAAGATGAATAGTTGGTGGTAATAAAGGTGATGGTGGTGGAGAACGGTGGGGTTAGGGAATGGTATTTTTGTCCGAAAAAAGTTGAAAAGATGATTTTAATACCAAATGAAAAAGTTCAAAATAAGATTAGGGACGAATTTGTTTTTGACCCTAAATCTTAAGGACCAAAATAGTACTTATCCCTAAATTAAATTATATGAAATGATAAGATATCTAGATATTTAATCAACCTAATTAATTAGTTGTAATTGATTTGATTTAATAATTTAAAAAAATTGCATAAGACTTTTTAGAAATATGCCAATCCAAATAATCTAGATTGAAGATAAGAAAAATATAACCAAATTATATAATACAACATAATATTCCTAGAAGTTTCTTTTATAGTAGATCTAATGCCAAGATATTTATCATCATATGTGGTATAATCTAATTTCACAATTAGTTAAATTTTGTTTTTATGAAAAAAAAATCGCATTATTTATTTAAACAAATATTTGCTCACTATTATAATTTAAATAGAATATAAAATAGATAATAAACTAATTTATTTTAATAATTAATCAATCACAAATATCCATAAGAGACATGAGATTTAAGAGCATACAAAGTAAATATAACTCTTACAACCTTTACACTAACACGATAAGATGATCATCATAAACCTTTTTAGCATAAATTAAACAGAACAACATGTAATAATAAAGAAACAATCAAATCTAAAAAAACTATAAAACACCTATTATGCACGACGACTGTTAGCATTGAGAAAGTTTTAATTATTTTTTTTTTTGGTAATGAAATGGGCCTAAGTCCAACACAAAAAGAAAGCAAACTAACTGATTTGACTAGTGGGTCTGGAGACCTTCCAATCCTGCTATATGAGGATCTCAAAATTTGACTCAGGTTTATCAATAAAACTATATCCAAATGGTTTGTTCAAACTATGCTTAGCCATCCAGTCGGCACAGGTATTGCCTCCCATGAGAATGTGCAAAACTCTAACTTTCCAGGGTTTCGCCAGCTGGTTTTGAACTTTTCTTAGAAGAGAATTGTACTGACTATAAAATTCTCCTTTTGTGATCTGTTGGCAAACTTCTAGGGCATCTGTTTCAACAATAATTTTTCTTATTCCCAAGTCCTAAGCTGTTTGTAAACCATAAAAATTTCTCCACATTTTCGCTTGAAAAACTTGACTATTGCCTATCTTTGCCTGGAAACCTGCAACCCACTCCCCATTCCACGTTCGGATTAAGCCACCACACCCAGCCACATTTCTCGCTTTTGAAACTGCACTATCAGTATTCAATTTTACCCACCCAATAGGAGGAGGCGTCCATATGCCTTCCTAGCTTTTGGATCTATTTATTGTGCATTTCTGACTTCTTCTTTCATAGGCTTTCCAGTAATTATTGAGGGAATTCCTAATTACTTCAACGGCGTTCTTGGGTCTTATATAAGGAGGAGAAAAAACCTCAAGATTTCTCCACTTCCATATCATCCAATAAGAGACATAAAACTCACCTATCCATTCAGATGGTGACTTACCAATGGAATTTTGCCAAGTTTAATTCTATCCATCCTTGAAAGTTGATATTAAAAAACAGGGCTGTAGCAACGGGGTTGATGAGCTTCACGCCTTCACCCATATAATCGCAGCTCTTGGACAATCTCTTATCACATGCAAGATAGTTTCAGGTTGATGCTGACAATGATGACAATTAGGATTAGTTCCCATCATAGAGGCTCGTTTGCTGGTTGTTAGAATTCTACCATGTAACAGTTGTCATATAAAAAATTTTATTCTCTCTGGCCCCTTCCATTTCCAAATTCTCATCCATCTGTCTGCATTATCATTCACATCCGACTCAGCAAGCATTTTATAAGCCGAAGTGATTGTGAATTGTCCACTCGAGGACCGGGTCCACCACAATGAGTCCTTCAAATTACTAGTAGTAGGAGGAATAATTCTAATTTTATCAATAATAGAAGGAGGGATGAGCATACGTAAGTCATCCAATTTCCAATCTCCTTGATTGTCCGCATAATCTACAACCAAATCTGCCTCTATTCCCGTTGAAATTGGATTGATGGCACCTCTAGCAAGACAGTTTTCATTCGGTATCCATTTATCATTCCAGACAGATATGCTTGTTCTATCTCCAACAACTATTCTACAATTATTCTCCATCATATGCCACAATTTAACCAGTTCTTTCCAAGTGGGAGAGTCAGAAGCTTTAAAACTGATACTTGAATCCTCTCTGCTATGGATATACTTATGATAAAGAATCTGAGCCCACAAGTTATTGGGTTCTGTCAACAATCTCCAAACCAATTTCATTAGGAAAGCATCATTAACAAGGTTGAGTCTCCTAAGCCCAATTCCTCCTTGATTTTTGGGGAGGCAGAGAATCTGCGAGTTAACATGGTGCATTCTTTTCTGATTTGAAGTGTAATCCCATATGAATCTCCTTCGCATTTTCTCCATTTCCTGACAAATACCTTTTGGAATTCTCATATGTTTCAAACAATGGGATTTAAGATCGACTTGGAGAGGGTTATTCTCCCGGCTAACGACAAACAATGAGACTTTCACCCCTTTAACTTGCTTTGCATTCTTTCCAAAATATTCTTAAACTTGTCCTTCCCTTTCCTGTGATTGGTGATGTGTGCTACCAAATACCTCCTTAAACAATTATTTTTTTTGTAATAGCATAAGTCAATAATAGCTTTTCTGTTTATCCCTCTAACATTGCTGGAGAAAGTTATAGAGGTTTTATTTATTCTTTTATTAGCCATCTTTTTATCTATTTTGCACTTTATCTACGAATATGCTAAGGACCAACCCCATGCTTAAGCCTTTTAAATCTCATATATTCTTGCCAAACACAATATTATTATGCATGGTCCATACACACCAAAAAACTGAAAATAACAAAATCATCCATCTTTTCTTTATAGAAACTACTGAAGGAAAGAACCGTTGATAAAAAAGATGAGCTTCTCTTATAATATATATGATTTTTTATGATAATAAAATAAAAATAAAAGACATGGAATAATATTTGAGGAATGTTAGGGGGCTAGCAACTTTTGTAATTTGTAGCCATCAAATAGCCATCAATGATGGTTTTAATGGTGTGAGATTGGTGTGAGATTTCATCCAATGACTCATTTTTTTTTGCTGGTTACATGCTGGCCAGAATTTAACAAAGTTGCTGGCCCCTAGACTTTTCCAAAATATTTTGTATTTTAGTTAATTTTAATATTTTTAATAACCAGATTTGTCATAACGTAACTGATAAATAATGACAGTTAATACGGATTGGATATATTTTGAGTATAATATACATTTTATTATTTTGTACGAAAAACATTAGTTTTAATTTATATATTTATTATTGGGTATTAAAAATAAAAAGTATTTGTATTGTTAGCATTTTTCTAACCTTCCTCAACTCCAACCGTGATTAGGCCTAAAAGCTCGCCCACTTCGTTGAAAATAAATGTAATCTAATCATTTTTATCAGATAGTACTATACATTGACATAATTATAGGAGAATTAATTTTAGCTACTTAACAATAAAGTATTTAGTTACCACAAGAGTATTTTTATACATAGAATTATCAATCAATTATATATGACTTCTAATGAAAAAATATATTCAACATAGATATTATTTGTTAGGTAAAAGTTAACAGATTGACAAAGAAAATTAATCACAATGGGTATATTCATTTTAACAAATATTCTTCTATCTAATACTATAAAAAATACCATGGCTACTCTGAATTACTACAGGTTTAACTTCCATCAGCAAGGATAGAATGCCAAAATTGAGACATTTTCGGGCTATAGTATTTGTCAAACAAACAATTAATGAAACACTCCATCCATGCCTTCTCATTTTGAGTATATTTATACATTAAAATATTATACATAAAGAAAAAAAAAAGAAAAGAAGAGTTGAAATAGCAAAAGTAATAAAATGATGATTCTTATAATTTTGTGTGGCTATCTATATAGAAGACTAGAAAACCATGATTATCCAACAAAATTAATTTATATTTATTGTATTCAATTTGAATAAGTAAAAATCATCTTATTTTAATTTAGTATTTTAGTCCTTAATACATATAATTTGAAGTTAGCTCAATATATATAATTTAGTCCCTAATTTATATGATTTTATTTTATTTAATTATTAGTAGAAAATATCTCAGCTGCCTATTTTATCCATAAATTTATTATTTTAATGATTAATAAATTAATTAAATAAATCAATTAATTTGGTTTAATAAATTAAAAAATACTAATAGAACATTAAAAGAAATAAATTAAAAAATACTACTAAATCAAATTGATATAAATTATAATAAATTATATGATATTTAAATATCTAATCAAATCAAGTAGTTGATAATGTTAATTTATCGTAATAAATTATATTTAATGAGTTAAAAGAAATAAATCGCTAAACACTCTCAGAAGCATACCACGTCACCTTTATCATTAAGTACAGAAACCTGATTTTTATATAATAGAATAGGTAACAAATAAAATCGATGAGAATGTGATATGTGACATATTTTAATTATAAATTTGATAATATATAATAGATTTTTTTGAATCCTTATTGTTTTTTCGTTGTTAATTTTTACGTTATCACTTAATAATTTTCGCTTAGGAAACTATATATCAACTACTATATATTATAGTTTAGTTAATAAGAATGATGACATTAATATTTTTTTCTAAATCTTATTATTATTTATAATTATAAAAAAGTCATAAGTAAGTTTATTTTCTTAATGAATGTTAATTTTGTTGTGAAATTCTATATTACCTTTAAAATTTTAGCGTAATTGAGTCTAATTCCTACATTTTGAAATGAATTTACTCAAGAAAATTTAAATTGAAATCACATTATTATTGCAAAATTACTTTATTAACATAATTAGTGGTGTAACACCCTAACTACCAAAGCTCACGCTTCCGGCTGCGCGACTCTGATAGCTCGGACATTACGACGACACTTATACTATTTAATACTAAAATATGAGCCTGTTTAAAACTTTAAACCGCAATATTGATCCAAAAAGAATACTTTTGCTATACAACGTACATCCATACATACCATACAACTTACAGAAACTCATAAAGAGTACATCCATATATATACATACATATATATAAATAATATTACCGACATTAACCAATACAATCCCTATCCCTCTTACAAAATATATTAAGTTGAAGGCGAGGGTACAATAAATAATAATCTAAAGCAACACAGAGCATTTCCACAACAATTAAATAAACTCTTCGTGACTTCTGCACCCATATCCTGAAAGGGGAAAAATGTAGGGGGGTGAGAACATCATCCTCGAAAGGATTCTCAGTATAGGGTTTTTGGGAATTACTGTAATAGGATACGTGGAGATAAATCGTACCAGTGATTAATAACTGACTTATGCCTCTTTTCAAAAATAACGGTTTACAGTAAAAGAGAAAATCTGAAATCCTTTTCTGAAAGAGGAAACTGTTCATTTAAAACAATATTTCGAAAGCCTTTCAAAAGGTTTATCTATGCTAAACCAAAAATAGCCTTTCACACTATTCCAAATCAGAAACACAAAACCGAAACCAACCATCGGTCCATCTCATTTCAACCACGGCCATAGGCCCAAATAATCCAACAACAACCAATCACCACAATCCAACAGAGTCCCAGTTGCAAACACAGATAGGAGGTTCAAGCACAAACAAACAGTTACAACAAGTAGAGCAAGCAGCAGATAATCTCAAATAGTCACAAAGGCAAACCAAGTACAATATGCACACCCAAATAATGTCACATAAATGCATATGATGCATGCCTGTTCCTAGTGGCTGATGATATCATCTGTCGGTTATAGAGCCAACCCGACAAGTCCTGGTAGCTAACCATTGGACTGTCCCTCTGTCGTGTCTCCCCAACTCGAGTTATACTCAATATAAACTTGATCATAATCATGATCCATATCCATCACCCTCACTGGTGAATATTTATGGGGGTGAGCTCATCCGGGGCTTTCACATTGCCCGGCCACCCTGACGACATAGGGTCAAAAGAGCTTCGAGTCTCAACCTGGAGCACGTGGTGGCTAGCCACTGCTTTCTCCCAGGGAAATTCTTATCTCCAATAGTGGAAGTGCAACATTCACATTTATCAATGATTCAGCATATACATGCATTCAATCTCATCCATGGCATTCAATCTCATCCATGGATCAACATCCATCTCAGCCATCCGGCTCACAGTTCAGTCCAGAACCAACCAATATTCATATCATACACAGCCATTCCGGCTCACGGTTCAATCCAGAACCAACCAATATTTATAATCATACACAGCCATTCCGGCTCACAACAAAACAGCACTTCCACATTCAACATCATCAATTCATAAAATCAGCATTTAAGCCATAAATCACTTCAGTTCACTTTGAAATCAAGTTTCAACTCTTTTTAGCCTTGGCTTTAAAGATCTCATTTCTCAAATCACCTCAGGCTCATAAGCCACTTTTACTCAAGGTAAATTCCCCTTTTAAAACCATGCCACTCTCGGCATCCTCTTTTCAAAACTTCCATAACCATGGAAAGTTAAAGATTCATTTTGAAACATTCAAAATCATCCATCCAACAATGGGATTTTATAACAAAGTTTTTCGGCAGAGTCCCAAGTCTTTAGGAGAAATTAATATAACTCATTTTCTCAAATTCACTTAAAATCATTAAAACATTGGCTTCCTGATTTGAGTAACAAAATAGGATCTAAGCCATACAGAGTCATAAAGTCAATTACTCTTTTCAAAGTCGTTTTCTTTACTTAAACAAAAATCAGCTTCAACCACATGAGGAAATTCTAAAGCGTTTCAACTGCTCAGAAATTGTTTTAGTCTTACAAAAATTCGGAACTCAAGGAGTACTTAAAACCTTTCCCAAAACACTTTAAAATGAGACTTGTCAATAGACGCTCGGGTTCTTTCAAAGCCATTGAAACTTCTTTAATTGAAACCCCCAAGTCAAATCCAAAGGCATAAACCCTTTTCACATTCAAGCAGCCTTAAAGCATAAGTTTCATTTAAATAACTTGTTCACAAGGGAAATGTAATACTTTGCTTAAGAAATAAGACTAAATCACAATTTCCTTTCTAATAATTCATTTCAAAAGCATAAGTCACCCCTTTCTTAATAATTCAGATAAAATAGTAGAAGCCGTTAACTCGTAAGTTTCCAAATAACGTTTCAATAAAGTCCCGGATTCTACCAGAATTTCGACAGCACCTCCCCTAAAACTTGGACTTTGCCACCAGGTTCGGGTCCCAACAAAACAGCCCACAATCCTTTTCATAAGCCCAACATCCAAAATCAGTTCAAGGCGAGCCAAAATCCAACAGTCATCTCAATTCCATTTTTCAAGAAAACTTTTTCAAGAATCAAATCATTATCAGCCGAATAAACTCATTTCTAAAGTTTCAAAGAAACGGCTCAGTAACAATCATTTATCAATAACCAGATCATTTAAAGCAAGCCAGGCTGAATTCAAGAGTGTATTCTCTTTTTCACATTCTCAAAAAAATCAACTCAACTCAAATCAATTCCCAACGGATTAAACTCGATCTCAAAGTTTTAAAAGAATCAACTTCAAAAGCATTTCGTTTCATAAAACCACACAACAATTCAGCCAAACAAACATTCATAATCACTCGAGACAATCAAATAATACATAAGGCTACTACAATCACCAAATACACATTGTCTCACATCAGTATCTATATGTAATAATTCCAATATAAAATATAGTTTTTGGAAAGCGCCCTTACCTCAAAACGCAAATCCATAACCCAAACGTCTCACGAAGTCCTTTCCGCCTCAACCCGAACTGACGGCAACCAAAAATTTAGCTCCCAGTCACGTTCGCAATAACCATAGCAACACTAATCGCAACAGACAATAATCAGGACTCGAGCCCACGTTATCAAAACTCATGTTCATTAACCAAACACAACAGAATACTAACGCGAGGTTTTCTGAAACATAAATACTTACTGAACTAGCAAAACGAAGCAGCCGCAACATCAAATCGGCCCGGCAGCAGCTCCGTCAATAATTTTTTTTTGGGCGACGGCGGCGGCCTGAATATCTGGTAATAGCAGCTGTACCACCACGCAGTGTCAATACTCTTTCCGAAATCCAAAAAGGACAAAAACCACAAATTAAAACCCCTTTACCTCAAAGTCAAAACTCGCAGAAATCACTAAACAGAGTAGCTCCATCATAGTGGCTGGTACCGCAGCGACCCAGGCAGCGGCACCAACTAAACAGCAACCTCGATGATGGCAGAGGCTCCGACAGCGGCGAGAATCAGGAGCAGAGGTATAACTGAGCAAATCTCTCATTCAAACCTCCAAAAGAAGCACCAGCTCCAACAACTCGATGGTGGTAGTGGCTGACTTCAATGCTGGCGACGCCGAGCAGAACAGCGATGGCGACAAGGGAACGAACGGTGGCGATGGAATGCCGGCGACAAAACCCTAGTAGTAGTGGCGGCCAGAGCATTTTTCTTCCTCTGTGCATCCCTGAGCTGCAAGTCTTCTCGCTCTTCCTTGGATGGCGACGCACAGCAGTGGGACCCAGCGGCGGCGTAGGATGGCAGAATCGCGACTGGGCAGGGACGAAAGGCATGGCTTCGACGGCGGCGCTCCTCGCGTACGGCAGAATGCGACGGCAATAAAGCCTCATCTCCCTCCTTCGCGTCACTCTCCTCCCCTGGCGACAGCAACAGCGACGGCACTCCTCGCCGGCACCGCACCGTCCTTCTTCTCCGATTCCTCTCCCCACTTCCCTCCATGGTTTGACGATGGTGTGACGGCGGCGGTGAGGCCAGCACGCCGGCTCGAGTCTTTCTCTCCTCCTCCGGTGATCTCCTTTCCTCCACACGCGGCGAACTCCTTTCCTTCTCTCTCAAATTCGTTTGTTTCTTTCTTTCTTTTCCTTTTGCCTCTGCGTGTGGGTGTCTAGGGTAGAGGGGCAGCAGCTGCTGCTGCTTGGGTTTGAGGGAGCTAGGGTTTCATTTTGAAACTTAGGGTTAGGGGTATTTTGGGCAAGTTTAAATAAAAGTAGGGGTAATATAGTAATTGAAACCTAAATTAAATCTAACACTAATTGTGTATAGAAAATACTATTTACTCCTCATTTTTACAAATTATTTTTAATAAATTGTCCAAATCAAATAATTAGAAATCATATAATTAAATCCTTTATTTTTTCAAAACAGTAGTATCAATATTCTAAAATATTAATTATTTAGTCCAAAATCATATAAAAATCCTTATTATTTCACAACTACCAACTTTGTGGTTTAAATATAGAAAATAATTCAACAATTATAAAATTGGATAATAATCATAACTTATCTCAAATTTAATAAATCAAAACTTGCCTTAATTATCTTTAATAAAATAATTTCTGAAATTAAGGCTATAAATAATTATATGATTTAAGATTTGATCATAAAAAGACTTTTCAAAGGTTCTGGGTCTTACAAGTGGCATTTACTTGAACAATTAAATTTAGCTTCTAAAGATATTAAAGTTGTAAATCTCGAAAAATTAATAAATAATTAGTCAATAAATTAATTATTATTCAGAAAAATTAAGAAATTAAATTTTATAGTTTATAGCAGTAAAAATACTAAGAATACAAATTTTGACACTAATTTTAAAGATTTTGACTTAAAACTAAGCCAACAGACTGAACCAATCAAACCAGATTCAAACTGGCCCAAGGCCTTATATATAAACCAAGATCTAGCCTTCTTCTTCCTAATAATTCCCATGAATCACGTCGAACTTGTGGGAGAGGAAGGAAATAATGTAACCCTTCCAAAAATTCAATCCGGAGCTCCATTTGACGAGCTGTCAGTGGCCATGCATTTGTCTCGGAATTCTCTACAAACCCACTGAACAATTTGGTAAAGACTTTTCATTTTTTCACCTATACCTTCTCTATTCAGTTTCGAAAATTGGGGATTTGGGTATTGAAGAATTATATGATTTTGATGATTTAGGTAAACTCTAGCGGTAGATAATCACCAGATTTTATCCATTTGACTCGTGGGTAACGGTAAGGAAACCTTAACCCTTGTGAATTGGTGATTTAGTGATATCTCAATGTTAATTATAGTGATATTGTGTGAAATTAGATTGTGTCCTTATTGATTTGGAGTTCAATTAGGCGGTTTGAAACGAAATCCAGGTGATTAAGTTTGAGGAATTGACGTTTCGAAGTTTGGAGCTTGTGAAAGGAGAGGTCTTTGAGGTGATCCGAGCTTAGGAAGGAATCGGCCAAGGTATGATTTTAGTTTCTCGTAGTTAATATTTAATGTCACATGAAAACTTAGGCTAGACGACCTTAAGAGATAGGAATGAATTGAATGAATTATTGATGGATTATGTATATGGTATATGATGTGTGTATAAAGGATGAACGAATTTGTATGCGTTGGATTGTGTCTTTGATAAGTATAAAAAAAATAATGAAGATTGTTGATGTATTGAGGATTGATAGTGGGTTTGTGAAATTGAATTGAATAGATTGGTTGAGAGATGTGCGATTCGATTTTGTAAACGGTTTGTTCTTGAAGTTGGTAGGTTTTTGGAAAAGATTTAATGTTGGAATTTGTTTGATTTTAAAATAATTTGATACTGGAAATGATTTGAATGACTGAGAGGTGTTTGATTTGGTGGTTGGGACCTTTGAAGGGTGGCAGAAGTCCGAGTTTTAGAAGAGATGCTGCTGAAATTTTTATGAAAATTGGAAGCTTCGTTTGAAGTGGTTATTTAGAAAGGTTTGGCGTTTGACTCCATGGAATATTATGTTATTGAACTTGGAGTATGACGCCATGTAATATTATATTATTGAGCTTGGAGTTTGACTCCATGGATATTGTTTTTTAGCTTGGGGATGCGCGCATAGAGGGACTGTTCAATAGTTAACTACCAGGGTATGTCGGGCTAGCTATATAACCGACAGATGAGACTCATAAGCTACAGAACAGGAATATATCATATGCATTTATTTGTTTTGTTTGAGTGTGCATTGTTTTGGTTTGCTTAACTGCTTAACTCTGCTTATCTGCTACGTGTTCTACTTACTGTAATTGCAATTCTATTTGTGTTTTTCTTGCTTGAATTGTATGTGTATGTTTTCTGAGAGACCCCTATTGGCGGAGGTTTGAGGGAGGTTGTTCCACCGGTGATTCACAGAGTTGGAGGAGATAGAAAGTAAAGTGATGGGTTAAATTTAGATTTAGAACTTGAATACCTTAGATAACTTACTTAATTTCTGGTTTAGTTGGATCTTTAAGCTGGAATCTGAGTGTCGATGTTCTAGGAATGCCTCTGACTTTTTCGGGACCTTTTATATTAACTATGTGGACACTTTTACCATGCTGAGAACCTCCAATTTTTATTCCATACATATTTCTGTTATTTTTCAGATGCAGGTCGAAAGGCACCTCATTGACCGTCTAGAGACCTTCCTTACAAGCGTAGAACTATCTTTTGGGCTGTATTATATTTTGTTTTAGGCTATGTATGTATGTTTATAGAATCTCTGTATGTATATTTCGTATTTAGTCCCTCCTAGAGGTTGACTTGGAGAAATAGGTGTTTATTTTGTAGTTTGAGTTTTATTTTAGGTTATATATATATTTTGGAACTCCGATCTGTATATTATGTATTTAGCCTTCTTTTGATCTTACCTATCTGCTTACAATTATCCTTGCGAGTGCGACATGATTTCCTGTTTACGCTTTTGTTTAGCTTATTCTTCAATGCTCCTAGATATGAACTCTTTCAACTATATTTATGTACGTATTTTATTTCTAGAGGTCGTTATACTTTGCCACCTCTGCTTTACGACTTATGCGTAAGGCTCTATGTGGTATGGTGTTACATTTTGGTATCAGAGCTTCGTTCCTGTAGAGCTTGAGGGACGGACTAACTATGCTTCTGAGCACACTCTGAGTCGTGTTTATGTGCTATATAGGATATCTGACTGATAAACATAGCATAAAGTTCACGAGCATGCATTTGGGACTTTGAAGTATTAGACTTGAGATATTGAGACTGATCACCTGAATATCACTTGTTTGGTGTGGACAGTAACCAAATGATGACTCATGGATGCAGTCGTGGTTGAGTACGGAGAGTTAATGAGGTAACCGTAATGGTAGGTAGTCTGACTAACTTCGTAACTGCGATGATGAACGTGGCTGCTGTCCTTAATGCTGCTAGTATTGCGACCAACCGAGTAGTGGATAGGATGAGACAACAAGTTGGAGATTGAAATGAAGGTAATAATGGACATGATATGGGAGATAATATTTCGAGTGCAATGGTACCAATAGTGATAGTGAGTTTTTTGGAGTTAGTTAACACAGGTCAAGTAACGGGAGAAAGCTCGAGAAAGACTATGGGGGCAAAGAGTGACCGTCGGGAATCTTACACAAAGAAGAAGGGAAAGAAGATCACACCAAAGAGTTGAAGTTTCAAAATGAAGGGTTATGTTTCCCTACATCTTCAGGACCAGCACAATGACTAAGGGAACGATAACCACTAAAGACCTGGCAAGAAAAAATAGGCGAGTACTCAGCTGGATAATTTAAAGTGCTCAAGATGTAAAAGGTATCATCAAGACAAGTCGTCCAGGGCCGAGCTAGGCGTGTGTTACAAGTGCGCGGAATTAGAGCATATGTTTTGGAATTGTCCACACAGGAAAGGCCGGGATGCAACTAAATCTGATTCTCAGACCCGAGGTAATTGTGAACTAGTAGCTAAATTTTTAACTGTCTTGCATAATATTAGTATGTAGCATTCATTCGTAACGCATGACTAAGTTGTGAGAATCATGATTTCCAAATGAATGATCAACCGATGACTTCCGATTATTGAGACAGAGTGATATTTGGTTAACATAGCGGAATGGCTAGGTTCTTGGAAGATAATAAATAGAGTGATGCGGTGAAAGCGGGTTGAACTATTTCGAGCATTCATTTTGAGTTACATCTAAGGGATCAAGAGTGCTTATAATTACGCAGAATTGTTATTCAAATTCATCAATGAAGAAATGTAGTGGAGAGGAATGACAAGGATTTATCTTTTAATTGCTAAATTGGTTAGGTGGCGAGAAAAGTTTTGATCGACTCCCGAATATGAGAGAGTTTCCTGAAGTGTTCCCGAGGATGCACCAGAATTTCTACCGCAAGAAAAGATGGAACTTGTAATAAACTTAGTGCCGAGAGCTGGACTTGTTTTGATTGCATCGTATAACTTAACACCGTTAGAATTGGCAGAACTTAGAATTTAGTTGAAGGAGGGTAATGGAAGAAAAATATGTTCGGCCAAGTGTTTTCTTGTGGTGAGTACCGGTTATGTTAGTAGAAAAGAAAGACGATGACAAGAAGTGTTATGTGAGAAAGAGTGTGTGCCAAGAAATCTTTGCGACTCGATCTAGCCTTTCTTTTGCAACTTGTATTGGAATTCTATCTTGAATTCCATCTTGAAAAATGAATTGATAATCTTCCCAATTCTATTCCTTAATTGCATGAATCTTGTCTCTTCTGAGATGAGCCTGAGCTTATCTTGGTATAATCATGTAATCCTTGAATCTAAGGAACTTGCTATGAATGAAGTTACTCTCCTTCGCAAACTGTATTCTTCTAAAATCCACTGAGACTTACCTGATTCGCTATGCCTTGTTCTCTCTATCAAGGTCTTGATTTAAATTTCTTTTTGAGATGTACCTTAGTTCCTCTTCTTGTGCATTTCGTTATTTCTGTACAACTCCATTTGACTGCATACAAGACCTTCTTTTGATCTTTTGTGAACATTGTTCATGTTGCTCGTTCATCTCTTTGAACCTAACATCTTTTCAAAAATCAACTTGAGATGGAATTTGCATCGCGTACAACTCATAGATGCAACCATTAAGACGTTAGTTTCGTAGAGCAAGATTTGTGAACGTGGAAGACAGGACTTGTAAGTATACGACATCAAGAGGAGTTTTGGAGCTTTAATTCTTACCGATCATATTGCTTGTGATTAAGTTGACTCACAAGAATGCACCATTCGTATGGATTCCCGACCATGAAGAGAGTTTTCGAACTCGGAAAGAGAGATTGATTACAGCACTAACACTAGTGTTACCTGAACCTAATGAACCATTTTAGGGTTACTGCGATGCGTCATTGAAGGGCTTAGAGTGCATGCTGAGGCAATATTGTAATAAGGTGATGGACGCCCTGAATAAGAAGTCTCTAAATATTGCTTAGATGTGGATTCAGAAGGAAGAATTGTTAAGTGAGTTTAGAGCCTTAAGTTGGGTGTTGAGAGAGTGGCTGAGGGTGTTGGACTGAACTAATGGCAATTATAAGCAATGGTGAGGCTGAAGTTCGGAGAACACAGCGAGATAGTAAGAAGCTACCAAGGATGTTGAAGTCTGTTGAACAAGAAAATAAAGAAGAAGATCGAGGGAGACAAAGAAGGAGTTGGAGTTATAATGGAATGATTTGCATGCCGAATGTTGTAAGTGAAGGCATAAACTGTGGCCTGAAGTTCTCAAAAACGGATTTTTGACTTCATCCTGAAGTTACTAAGATGCACCACGAATTAAAGCAGATGTTTTGATGGCCTGGGATGGAAGGTGGCGCAGCATCACTTGCGACCAAGTGCCTGACATGTCAGAAGGTGAAGACAGAGCATTAGAGACTGTACGTTAAGAAGATAGTAAGGTTGCACAAGGTGTTAATCGCTTCTGTATTGGTGTGAACCCGGAGAATCAAGCGTCTTAGGTCCTGAAACGATAGCTGAGACGACAAAAAAGAGATCAAGCGAATTCGAGTTAAGATTCTCATTACAAAAAGCCGACAGAAGAGTTATGTGGACCTGAGAGAAAACCTTTCAAATTTGAAGAAGGAAGTCCTGTATTCGTGAAGGTTACTTCAACAAACTAGAACTGATGAGCAATCAAAATTGAAGCCGAAGTGTTATGGGACCTGAGTTAGTGGCGAAAAAAATGGACCATTTCAGATTCTAAATTGGTAGCGTATCGGGTAACTCTACCCCCACATCTTTCAAACCGGTACAACGTATTTCACGTCTCGTAGTTTCAAAAATACGCTTTTGATGCCAATCACGTTTTAGAACCTGAACCAGTGTAACTGAAAGAGGATCTAACGCGTCATGTAACTCCGGTTAGAATTGACAATACCAGTATTAAGCGGCTACACGGAAAAGGAGTTTCGTTTGTAAAGATTGCTTGGAGTCGAGCTGGAGTTGAGGAACACACCTGGGAACTTAAGCCAGAAATGAGAGAAGACTACCCTTACCTAGTTTCAGTTAACTGAATCTAAATTTTGGGGACAAAATTCTTAATTATGTAGGTAGGATGTAAACCCCAGAAAATTAATAAATAATTAGCCAATAAATTAATTATTATTCAAAGAAATTAGGAAATTAAATTTTATAGTTTAGGAAAGTAGAAACATTAAAAATTCGAATTTTGACACTAATTTTAAAGATTTTAGCACAAAATCGAGTCAACGGACCGAATCGGATCCAAACCGGACCCAAGGCTCTATATATAAACCAAGATCCAGCCTTATTCTTCCTAATAATTCCCTTGAAACATGTCGAATTTGTAGGAGAGGAAGGAAATAACTTAACCCTTCCAAAAATTCAATCGTCCGTAACTTTCAATCCGGAACTCCAATTGACAAGCCGTCAGTGGCCACGCGTTCGTCTCGGAATTCTCTATAAAACCCACTAAACAATTTGGTAAGGACTTTGCGTTTTCTCACCCATACCTTCTCTATTCAGTTTCAAAAATTGGAGATTTTGGTATTGAAGAATTACATGATTTTATTGATTTAGGTGAACTCTAGTGGTGGATAATCACCGGATTTTGTCCATTTGACTCGTCGGTAACGGTAAGAAAATCCTAACCCTTGTGAATTAGTGATTTAGTGAGCTAAATGTTAATTATAGTGATATTGTGTGAAATTAGATTATATTCTTGTTGATTTGAAGTTCAATTGGGCGGTTTGGAACGAAATCCGGGTGATTAAGCTTGAGAAATTGATGTTTGAAAGTTTGGAGCTTGTGAAAGGAGAGGTTTTTGAGGTGTTCCGAGTTTAGAGAGGAATCGGTCAAGATATGGTTTTAGTTTTTCGTAGTTAATGTTTAATGCCACGTAAAAACTTAGGCTAGACGACCTTAAGATAGGAATGAACTGAATGAATTATTGATGGATTATGTATATGATATATGGTATATGATGTGTGTATAAAGGATGAATGAATTTGTATGTGTTGGATTATGTCTTTGATAAGTATAAAAAAATAATGAAGATTGTTGATGTGTTGAAGATTGATGGTAGGTTTGTGAAATTGAATTGAATGGATTGGTTGAGAGATGTATGATTCGTTTTTGTAAACGGTTTTCTATTGAAGCTGGTAGGTTTTTGAAAAAGATTTGTTATTGGAATTGATTTGATTTTAAAATAATTTGATATTAGAAATTATTTGAATGGCTGAGAGGTGTTTGGTTTGGTGTTTGGGACCCTTGAAGGGTGGCAGAAGTCCATGTTTTAGAGAAGATGCTGTCGAAGTTTTTATGAAAATTGGAGGCTTCGTTTGTAGTGGTTATTTAGAAACGTTTGGGTTTAAGAATTTTATGATTTGGTTTTGAGTTATTAAGAAAACGATTACATTTTGAGTTTGATTTATTTAGAAAAGAGTGAATTAAGTTTTGAATATGAATTTTTGATGAATGATGATGACATTGAGACTATTTGTTGACTTTCTGTCGCAAGATATGACCGAACACTTTAACTCCTCGGGTTCCTCCATAGGCATATATATATATATATATATATATATATATATATATATATATATATATATATATATATATATATAGAGAGAGAGAGAGAGAGAGAGAGAGAGAGAGAGAGAGAGAGAGAGAGAGAGAGAGAGAGAGAGAGAGCTTGGAGTTTTTCTCATGGAATATTATATTATTAAACTTTGAGTTTGACTTCATAGAATATATATTATTGAGTTTGGAGTTTGACTCAATGGATACTATTTTTGAGCTTGGGGATGCGTGCACAGAGGGACTGTCTAATGGTTAACTACCAGGACATGTCGGGCTAGCTATACAACCGATAGATGAGACTCATCAACCATAGGACAGGCATACATCATATGCATTTGTTTGTTTTGTTTGAGTGTGCATTGTTTTGGTTTGCTTAACTGCTTAACTCTACTTATTTGCTACTTGTTCTACTTGCTATACTTGCACCTTTATTTGTGTTTTCTTTGCTTGAATTGTATGTGTATGTTTTCTGAGAGACCCCTCTTTGCTATAATTGCTCCTTTATTCTATAGTTTGAGTTTTATTTTGGGTTGTGTGTGTGTGTGTCTATATATATATATATACTCTGGCCGGCCTTAGTTTTGTAGGTCGAGTCTGGAGCTTGATATTTGTATTTTACAACTCCGATTTGTATATTATGTTTTTAGCCTTCTTTTAATCTTATCTATCTGTTTACGATTATCCTTGTGAGTGCGACACGATTTCTTGTTTACGCTTTTGTTTAGCTTATTCTTCATGACTCCTAGATATAAACTTTTTCAACTATATTTATGTACGTATTTTATTTCTAGAGGTCGTTACACCTCGCCACCTCTACTTTACGACTTAAGCGTAAAGTTTTGTGTGGTAGGGTGTTACAAAAGTCAACATATTTTATTGTCTTGTAACTTCAAAGAATTCACAAGACTGTCATAAAAATCTAACAATTATGAAAGAAAATTCATTACAATGGGCATATTTATTTTAATAAATATTCTTCTATCCAATACTATAAAAAAATATACTGGCCATCTTTAATTACTACAGGTTCAACTTTTATCGACAGTGGTAATATGCCTAAATTGAGATATTTTCGAGCTATAGTAATCATCAAGCAAACAATCAATGAAACATTCGTTCGTGCCTTCTCATTTTGAGTACATTTATACATAAAAGAATTTATACAAGAAAAAAAAAAGAAAAATTTGCAAGAGTAATAAAAATAATGATTTTTATAATTTTTTGTGGCCATCTATATATAGTAGACCAAAAGATTATGATTATTTAACAAAATTAATTTGTATTCATTGCATTCAATTTGAATAAGCAAAAAATCATCTTATTTTAGTTTAGTCCTTAATTCACATGATTTGAATTTGACTCGATATATATGATTTAATTATTAGTTGAAAATATCTCAATTGTCTATTTTATTCATAGATTTATTATTTTAATGACTAATAAATTAATCAAATTAATTAATTAATATACATAATAAATTTGGTTTATTAAATTAAAAGAAATAAATTAAAAATAAATTAAAAAATACTACCAAATCAAATTGATATAAATTATAATAAATTGTGTGATATTTAAATATCTAATTAAATCAATTAGTTGATATAATTAGTTTATCGTAATGACTTGTATTTAATGAGTTAAAAGAAATAAATTGAAAAACATTTTCAAAAGTATACCACATCAACTATATCATTAAGTCCATAAATTTGTTTTTTATATAATGGAATAGAAATAGATAGATAAAGAAAAAAATAAGAAAATAAAAAACTTTACTAAAATGGCACAAAAGACAGTATTAATCAGCAAGTAATTAGTTTCATCTAACTATATTTGTTAACTAATATACTAATTTTAGATTTTAATATTTTTATCCTAATTAAACTTCTAAATCAAAACTTCTTGTTTAGGAACTAGCGTAATACTCATTATCTTTTTTCCTTTTTTAGTCAGAAAATATTTATTATTTTAATTAATCTCAATTGGTTACTAAATAGTAATTACATCTCTATTTTCTTTTTCTTTTTTTTTTGGTCGACAATATTAATATAGGAGCTATCCTTAGGATTTGAAGAAGGCCCTCTGGAACAAAAGGGATATCATATATTGGTCCAGACTTGTCAAATTGGCCCAATAAAAAAACTCACGAATAACTTTTAAATTCATTTTTAATTTTCTTTTCTGTTGCTAATAAAACGAACTCTAGGCAACTACCAAAAACTATTACTACGTACAGTGAGATGTCAATGGATCGATCACAATATAACTGTCATTTCATTTGATTCATGTAGCTTCATCTGTGATTTATTGTTGTTTAATTTTTTTGGTTTCCATGGTATCCCTCAATTCTACAGGATAAAGACTAATTTGTCGCAGTACTGAACTCCATTTAAGGATTTGTCACTGGTAAATATGTTGCTGCATGCACAAAGCGGAATTGTTTAATTGACGTCGATAGTTATTGCATGCAATATGGGGTGAAATAGTAGTCAATTTGTATTTAAAAAAAAATTGTAACTTGAATTTAATTTGTATGCACGGACTTACCTATTTTTCATAGATATCCGATCATATATTCTCATGTCATCAAAATTCAGCTTTTGTGTTTTTGGGTACAAGAGACAAAAAAAAAGTAAAAAGAAAACGTGCTCCATGACAATCTTAAAAAGCAATGAGAACTTAAGTAATAATTCAGGGGAATATTTCACATGCAGATGCTCTTTGATACCTAGTTTCAAACATAGGAACCAAAATTCCCATGCAAACATTCTCACGAATGGCCCCACAATCCGCTAACAGAACGTTCTTTTTTCCAAACTCAATTCGTTTTCAGTTTTGTTTCGGAGGGGATTATTCTAACATAGATGTACATATCAAGTACTGTAAACATAAATAGTAACACAGAAATAAGGGATATCCATTGCAATCTCATAAGAAATCAAATAAAACATACAAAAAAGTTCCTCTATGACACAACCGCATAAACCCAAAGTATAATGAAGTCAGTACAGAAATTTATTCTATGCAATCACCCTTGAGTTGTATCATTCTAAACCAAAGTTCTCTATTTTTCTAGCAAATGAAAAACCTTCCCTTGCAAGTTCATCCACATTCTGGACTGAAGGTCGGACCCTTGCTACATATTCCATAGCATCGCGCTCCTCATCGATTCTTCCCTGCAAAAAGGCGCCAACAACTTTCCCATCTTTAATCCAGTATGACCCAAACTTAGGAAAAGATGACTCGGGGCTGCTGTCTCCAAATAGCACGGTGTCACCTACGTTGTCACCGATGAAACACCAAGGCTGTTCAAACGCGTGGGAATAGAATAATGGAAGGTAATCATACTCCTCAACTGTTTTTCCTTCCTCAGCAGCTATGATGGCCTACATAAAACATGTTACTCAAGATGAGACAGTATAGACAAGAATAGTTCATGAAAAAAAAAATTCCATTTGGGTACTGATCTACTGAGTAGCTTTGGAAACCAACTCATGTTCTCAAAATTGGATGCCATAGTGATTAAACATTTTTGAGAAGAAGTTTTTCACCTCCACAGCTTTTCTAGCTGATAGGCAAGCATGCTCATAATATTCAACTCTTCTCAACTCATTGTATAATTTCACGGGGAAAGTAGCAACATCACCAACAGCGTATACATTAGGAACACTGGTCTTGAAGAAGCCATCTGTCTGCAGCAACAATAAAAAGACATTATTATCAACAATGAAAGATTCATCTGTCACTTCCTTTTTGTACTACAATCATTTCTTAGATGATATCTTATTCAATATCAATTAAGAAATGGATATAGTATGACTAACCTTGATTCCACCCTTCTCTTCTTCAACCTGTCCCTTGAATAAGGCTGTTTGTGGCCTTAATCCATCACCAACAACAACGATATCAGCTTCTAGGACCCTGCCATCCTTTAGTTTGACTTCTTTCACCTGAATGGTGGTTTGAAATCATGTCAAGCTTGATTTGAAATTTAAAAGGAAATCATACTGAGATTAAGAGTTCAATCATACCTCTCCATCAGAATTGGCAGTGAATCCAACAACAACTGTTCTTTTCATAATATTGACCCCCTTCTTCGCATAGTACCCCTCGTTGAAAGCAGCTATGTCAGATGTAAAAAGTCTTGACACTGCAACATCAGATTATAATGCCCTTCTTTAGAAACATATAAAGAAAGATAAAATGGGATGGTGTGAAAAGAAAATGTTATAATTATCTACTTACTACACCAAGGCTCTGGGTAGACCATGGTAACATCAAGATTGTTGCATCTCAACCTTGCACTAAGCTCCATACTAATGTATCCACCTCCAACAACAACAGCTTTTCCGTTCTTCTTTGCTTTAATTGCTTCATATAGTTTATCAGCATCATCAATTTCCCTAAAATAAAATATGTTTTTGGCATCAGCTCCTTGAACACCCAAATCACTCAACCTTATAACCTGCAAACAAATCTTCAGTATTAGCAAGACGAAAAAAAAGTGAAGAAATGATTAAAATGCATGACATATCCTCAAGGATCCTTACCGTTGAGCCGGTCGCAATCAACAAAATCTGATAACTGAATGTTTCTCCTCCCGCACTTGTCAGAGATTTTGCAGCAAGGTCTGCTTTCACTATTTCTGTGCTGAGAATCAACTCTATACCTGCAATCAAGCATTTAAATTTGCATTGGAAAATCATTGTTAAAGACTTTTTTTTACGAGTTAACTCTTCTTTTCACTTGGCATGAAAGGCTCGCTATCCTTACAACTATCCAATAATTGTGTTGAACCAAACGTAGTAATCACCTTTCTCACTGTACCACTCAGGAAGCAATATTTCTCTTCTAGGGAAAACATAGAGAGTAGGGAGTCTATTAGGCACTGCAAAATCCAATTGTCACATTAAGATAATTATAGCATATCAAATAAGGAGGGACGGAGGGAGAATATGCACATATAAAATGCATCACAACTTACACTCAGGATCAAGGTAAAACTTGCTTAGTGCAGTACGTTCATAAGGTGCTACCTACAAAAAAAAATACAAAAAGAAAAATAAGGAAACATGTATTAGAAATAACTGCATTCGGTTCAAGTGACAAACTCAATACAAAATTTGAAGACAAAATGTATAGAAAGCACTTAAGGAAGGATATACTAGAAAATAATATGTATATTGCTTCCTTCACCAATTGTCATAGTTCAAAAGAAAAATTGCAACTTCTAGTAAATTCGGTTTGTAAGTTAAAAGGAAAATCATTTCTATTGGAACATATAAAACCACAGGGAATAAGTAATATTTAATTCCTGGCATAGAGGTCCATGATGTATCAATTTACAAAATGTAAACTATAAGAGAAATATATGTGTATATATTCGACAAACATTTCATACATCTAAAAAAGAGAAGGAATCATAAATGAGAAAATCACACATTTCTAAACATCGATATGAGATGCAATGTGCAGTTGAAAACAAAAGATACCGCTTCTTTGGATATGATTGCCAGCTCCCCAGGCTCAAGTCCCTGTCTGGCAAATTCCCATGCAGCATAACCCTGCAATTACGAAAATATATCAACTACACAATCCGAAAACTGAAAATAAGACAGAATGCAAGTGAAATAAATGATCTAGCGCTTTTTTTTTTTTTTTTTTGCGTTTTACCAAATTTCTTAGGGGAAAGTAGTGAAATAATAGTGCTGATCTACTCACACTAGGTTTCGATAGCCATGGCTTAATTTCAAGCTGATGCAGCTAACAATTCCATAACAAAATTCTATCACTTAAAACTGATATTGAAGAAATGGAGCTTACAGCAGCAACCCCTCCACCGAGGATAAGGTACTTGAAGGTCTTCGCCATTGTGGATCGCTACAGTTTCAGAGGTTCAGTTCGTTCTTTCTTTCTTTCTTCTTCGCCTTTTCAGTTTCTTTTCGAGCTGACTTGGTCACCGTGGAAATGAAAATCGGTTAGGTCAAGGGAATATATATCGGCTGAAACTTCTAAGTTCTATCAACAAATCAAATGTAATTATAATAAAATAAATTTGAATTTTTGTCCCCCTAATGAACTTGAAGCGAATTCTTGGGCTTCTTGTTGTTCTCGCTTAGCCCAATGGCCTCTCATCCACCCAAAACCATTCAATAGAATTAACATTAACACATGGTGGTTCCAGCAATTTCCTAAAACCCCAGACATAAACCTCCAAAGTTACCGAATTTTTAATCTCAAAAATTTACAACAGAATCGTCAAATTAAATGAAATTGCTTCCATTTTGTATGGTGGGTATGCATCAAAATGGGAACTTGATGAGAGAGCCACCGCACAAGCAAACGGTGACAGCGCCTCTTTCAGAGGCGAACTTGTTGGCCAGAGACACCGCAAGCTCCTATTCTTCGAAGACCTCCACAACCACATTGCTCTTCTGGGTCTCCGCCATCGACGATTTCAGAGCTAAAAAGAGCGAACTTTTGTATTTTGGAGTAACCCAAGAGAGAGAAAGCTCGGTGAAGGAGAATGGAGTCGAAGAGCAATGAGAGAGGAGCAAGGGATTTGAATATTTTGGCGGGAAAAAAAGTAATTTAATATAAATGGTAGGAGTTTTTTATTAAAATGAATTAAATATATTATTTATCAAAATTTGTAATATGCATAATATTTATTTATTGATATACACAATTCTACCATAAATTAATTAAAGAATGGAAGTAAAAATGGTGTTGTTCTCATATATTGTTGCATGGAATGTAATCTAAAAATGTGAATCTGCAAAATTTAGTAACATGTAAAACACAGGTAACATTTTGAGTGCATCTGAAAATGGCAGAGGTGCGTACATCAATCACCTGCTGCAAAACGCAGGATGCGTTTAGCAGGGAGGAGAGTCCAAAAAACGAAACGTGTCCTGTGACTCCCTGCATGCAGACAGGAGCAAGCCTTTGACCAATTTGGGGTATCACAAAACGCAGGTTGCGTTTGGCCAGCGTGAAAGCAAGTCGCAGGTTGCGTTTGGTAGCTACAGCCTTGCATGCATGACACGTGGATACAATGGGAAGTGAAACCGATGTTTTTAAAAGCCAAAACGCAAGCAAGGAAAACAATGTGTTTGACCAATTTGGGGTATCACAAAACGCAGGTTGCGTTTGGCCAGCGTGAAAGCAAGTCGCAGGTTGCGTTTGGTAGCTACAGCCTTGCATGCATGACACGTGGATACAATGGGAAGTGAAACCGATGTTTTTAAAAGCCAAAACGCAAGCAAGGAAAACAATGTGTTTGACCAATTTGGGGTATCACAAAACGCAGGTTGCGTTTGGCCAGCGTGAAAGCAAGTCGCAAGTTGCGTTTGGTAGCTACAGCCTTGCATGCATGACACGTGGATACAATGGGAAGTGAAACCGATGTTTTTAAAAGCCAAAACGCAAGCAAGGAAAACAATGTGTTGAGAAAGAGTGAAACATGGTGCTATGAGAGTGAAAGAGAGGGTAAGGTGAAGATTGTGGTAAATACTGAAAGGGAAGGTTAGGGGTTAAAACATTGTGCTGTTTGAGGAAGAAAACTGGGAAGGGGTTTAGGTTCAACTGAGGGACGCTGAAAAAATATGGTACATAATTTTATTAGACCTGAAAATCACATTATTGAATATTTGGATCATCTTGAATGGGTAATTTTTTTTTTTTAATTTTATGATCAATAGATAAATATATTTATTTGTATATTATTATTATTATTATTATTATTATTATTATTAGTGACGTTGTTGTTATTGTTAGTCATTATTATAATATTGTTTAATAAATAAATATTTATTATTATTATTATTATTATTATTATTATTATTATTATTATTATTATTATTATTATTATTATTATTATTAGGGTTAAGTATAGTTTTGGTCTAAAGGTTTTCAGCCAGAATCGAAACCGTCCCCCTCATCTAATTTTCGATTTAGAATCATCCTTAACTTTTTTTTCGTATTAAAATCGTCGTTTTAAATAAAATTTTTAATTTAATTCCTAAACTACCCCTATTTTAATAAAAAAATAAATTTTTTTAAAAATAAAAAAACGCATTTTGGGGGAGGAGGGCAAAGGAAACACGTTGGGGTGGGGGGAGGGGGGAAGGAAACGCGTTGGGGTGGAGGGGTGGGGGAAAGGAAACGCGGGAGGGAGGGGAGGAGTCCATCGCCATAGCCGCCACCACCATCCGACACCTGCATCGTCGCCGGTCCGCCTACGAGCCGCCGCCGGAACCACGACCAGAGGAAGACGTCGCCGCCTTCCCTTCATGTATCTTTCTGCCGCCACCGTGGAGTGCGTCGCCGGGAAGGGGAGCCCAAGCTGCCGATCTACCCAGCATGGTGTGTGTCGCCGCCGTTCATGCATGTTCCTGCCACCGCCGATCTACCCAGCCGCCGTCGCTCCGTCGCCCACGAGCTGCCGGTGGTCCTGCTTCGCCTTCTGCATCTGCTTCTTTGTGCTTTGAATTTCTGATTTGGCTTTGTGTTTCTCTGTTGATTTGGTTTTGTGCTTGAATTTGTTGATTTGGCTTTGTGTTGATTTATTGATTTGTTGCTTTCTGTTTCTGCTTGTGTTAAGTTTGTGTTGATTTGTTGATTTTCTTCTTCTCTGTTGATGCTGTTATTCTTGGAGGTGGAGGTGGGGAGTGGGGGTGGGGGGAAGGGGAGACGGGGAGGGGACGCGGGGTGCGGGTGGGGGTGGGGGGAAGGGGAGACGGGGAGGGGGAGGGGACGCGGGACGCAGGGTCGGGGTGGGGGTGGGGGGAAGGAGCGCGGGGTGGGGGTGGAGGTGGGGGGAAGGAGAGACGGGGAGGGGGAGGGGATGCGGGACGCGGGGTTGGGGTGGGGGTGGGGGGAAGGGGAGACGGGGAGGGGGAGGGGACGTGGGAAGGGGAAAGGGGGGAGGGGGACGGCGGCGGCATTGGTGGTAGTGGTGGTGGTGGTGGTGGTGGTGGTGGTGGTGGTGTTGGTGGTGGTAGTGGTGGAGGAGGTAATTGTGTTGGTAGTGATGAGGGTATTTTTGTCCAAAAAAAATAAAAAGAACGATTTTAATACGAAAAAAACGTTAAAGATGATTCTAAATCAAAAATTAGATGAGGGACGGTTTTGATTATGACCGAAAACCTTTGGGACCAAAACCATACTTAACCCTTATTATTACTATTGGGTTTGTTAGTGTTAGTGTCACTGTTATTGTTAGCTATTATTATGCTTAAGTTTCGGGGGAAATTCAAAGAAATTGTTACGATGGTTAGTGTATATATAATAGAATACCGTTTAGGATAATGATAATATAATAAATGGTTATTATTATTGTTATATTTGAGTAATTATTATTATGAATAGTATATTATTATTTGTTTATAATACTAGTTATGATAGTAATAATAAGTTGTTATTAATTTTTAAGAATTAATAACACTGTTTAATAATTTATTATTAATTTTTAGTGATTTATTACTATTTTTCATTTATGATAATGATAATAATATGGTTTAGTAAACGGAATTTTTTTTAACACTGCTTAGTAAAAAAATTTATTAATTTTAATAGTTGACTAATATTTTGTAATAATAAATAATATTGTTTAATAATAGAATACTGTGTAGGATTCCGAAAAAAAGAAATGGTTATCATGGTTAGTATAATAGTCATGTTTAGGATTCCCAATCTATATCCCCGAGCTCAACAATATTGACTTCCTCGCCGATCGCGCCCAATTCTGACTGTTGTTCGAACTCAACGTACAGCTGTATCATTGGCACATGAAATCGGGTTTGTTGATAAATACATAATATCTGCTGCATACTGGCATCATCAGTGATGGGCATCATTTGAAACTGTATAAAATGTTGTTCACCCTTTTCAAAATGTGACTTTGAATGTTATTACAAAGTCCATTTTGCAACTCTACAAAACTCATGGTACATGGAATAACAAATGACAACGGACATTCACAAACAAAAGTCACTCCTTCATGTGTGTTTGGTATATGTAAGACCCAAAATTTTTGAATAAATCTTATTATAAATTAATTTCAATTCGTTCATTCATTAGAAATTTTATTTCCAGAAATTATTTTATTAAAGCTAATTAAATCAGGTTTTGATAATTAATTAGAAATTTTACTTAATTTTATAGATATTGAATAATTTTCTATATTTAAATTATATAGCGTAACAGTTGTAAAAGAATAAGAATTTTATATAATTCGATTTTAAATGAATTGTATTTATATCATTTAATACTTAAAGTTAAAGATAAAGAAAATTAATTATATTACCATGTATCCTTAATTAGAGTAATTTATTGAGAATCAATTAGTATTTTTATACCACAAATAATACTTTAAAGTAATTGATGAGTTTGGAAAACTCTTATTTAATTTTGATGATGAACAAACATTATTAAAATATTTAATTACAAAATTATTAATTTGATCTTAATTCATACTTACTAAATTAATAATTTTGTTGTGCAGATTTTCTATTGGGCCGAAAAATGAATTTCTAGTTTAAGCCCAATAATCAGCCTTGCTACATGTTTCTCATACCATGAGGCTGAATTATTAAATGGGCCAGAATAAATATTATTGTTGCAAGCCCAAACAAATGCTTTCTCATGTGCTCTATGCTTGATCCGAAATCAAATTCATCAAGAAAGCAAATGTTATTAATTGGGCCAGCTTTAATTTCAATACTACAATCCCAAGTCTTATTAGTGATGAATGGTTCCAAGCCTGGTCCGAAACTAAGAAAGCAAATAGGCTTCATGCTTTCCAACGGATTCCATTGCTTGCTAAGAATGGATTTCAAAACTTAATAAGCTAGCATTGGAAACATGAGAGAGAACTTGACTTTGATTTGATAGGGAATCATTATGATTAATGCTATACGCTACTCAAAGCAAGGGAAGTAAAAGCAATCTATCAATATGTTTCAGTTTCATTTAATTGCTTTTACTTTAACTTCACATTCTCTCTCATCTCTTTCTTCTTCTTCCTTCGGTCCTTGTCCAGGAAGCTATGGACGCTATGCTCATCAACCAAGAAAAGGAAGAAGTTGCATGCATCAAGACCATCAAGCTGATGATGGCAAAAAAACATACTAAAATAAAAATGAGCTGTGGCTGAGATATTCACCAAATGTGGTTAGATTTGGTGAGGTTATCTTGAGCTCTTCATGCTCAAAAAGGGAAGGTAAAGATTCGGCCAGCAAGGGAGATTCTTGAAGCATGGCTTGTCTTTGATTCTGTTTAACCACCACAGGGAGTAGCTAGAGTGGCGAAGTGATGGTTAAGGCAGAGATTGAAGCAGATGAAGTCATTATCATCATGAAGCATCAAGGGCCAGAAATCCATCTTGGAGAGCAAGCCAAGGATGGAGAGCTCGGATTGATGAAGGGTGATGATCAAGGAAGGACTAGAGGTAATTGCATGTTGGTTATTGCATGGTTATCTCTTTTCTCTCTGTATGGCCGAACCGGTTTCTTGAAGGAAGAAGAAGTTGGCTTGGGTTTTTGGCTTCAAGTGTGGAGGCTTCTCTCTTCTATAAAAAGGGAGAACAGCCACTGGTTGAAGCAAGGAGTTAGAAGTAAGCAGTGAGAGTGCAAGGCACAGGATTCTCAGAGTTGCCTAAGCTTACAGATTTTCTTCTCCTTCAATGTATTATGTTTAGTATTTTTCTGTTTAATTTTGTCATGTCTTGAGTCTCATGGAAAAAAGGCAAACAGTGAGGTTTGTATGAAAAAGCCATAGAGCGGAAAAAGGCAGAGAGTGCAAAATTAAAAGAAAAAGTCATAGATGTCTTAGAGTTCCTTTGTTCATCTATGTTGTGTTTCATGATTCTGTGGGAATCCCCTTGTAAGTTGGGTTAGCACTTTACAGTTTGTAATCAGGTTGATTATAGTGAAATTCCATCATTGTTGTGATGGAGACTGGATGTAGGCTGCACTGCACTTAACAGCTGAACCAGGATATATCTGGGTGTAATCTTTCTTCTCTCCTACTCCATTTCTGTTTTCTACTGCACAGGAGCAAAAACTAAAAATGTCTCGTGCAAAGTGACGAGACAAAACAAAAAGTCTCGTGACTAGGGACGAGATAAAAGAAAAAGTCTCGTGTCCAGAGACGAGCCAAAACAGAAAAGTCTCCTCTGAATTCAGCAAGTGTTAGCAACAAAAAAAGGGGGCTAAGATTCAACCCCCCCTTCTCTTAGCCACTGAAACCATCAATTGGTATCAGAGCTTGGTCTCAAAGAGATCAAGCTTTGCAGTTTGGAGTAAAGATCCTCATGGCAGAAAACAGTGGCGCAAATGTGGTGTCCTATAATCTGACTGAAGGTCAATCAAGCAACAGACCTCCTCTTTTCAATGGGAAAAATTATACCTATTGGAAGGAGAGGATGAAGATATTTGTACAAGCAGTGGATTACAGACTTTGGAAGATTATTCTGGAAGGGCCTCAATTTCCAACTACCACAAGTGCTGAAGGAGTAGTCTCTCTCAAACCAGAAGCAAGATGGACTGAGGAAGATAGGAAGAAGATAGAAGTAAATGCTAAGGCAGTTAATCTGCTCAACTGTGCTGTCAGCTTCGAGGAGTACCGACGGGTATCAAGATGCACAACGGCAAAGGAAATCTGGGACAAATTGCAAATCACCCATGAAGGAACCACCATTGTAAAGAAGACTTGGACAGACATGTTGAATAGAGAGTATGAAATGTTTGCAATGAAGGAAGGAGAGTCCATTGATGAACTATTCGAACGGTTCAACGCCATCATTGTTGGCTTAGATGCTCTGGAAATTACACATTCTGAATCTGTGCTAGTGAGAAGAGTGTTGAGATGTCTCACAAAAGAGTGGGAAACAAAAGCTTTAATTATTTCTGAGAGCAGTAGCTTAGATTCCATGACACTTGATGATTTGAGAGGAAATCTTCTTGCTTTTGAAAACACCTATTTGAAAAAAGATTCAAAAAAGAAAGGAATTGCTTTTTCTTCTATAACTAACCCTCTGGATGAAGAATCCAGTGATAACTCCTCTGAACATGAATTTGTGTTGTTTGCCAAAAAATTCAGGAAAATGATGAAGCTTAAAGGCAAAGGCAGCAGCTCAAGGAAAGTGAAGAAAGACCTTAGCAAAGTAACTTGTTACAACTGCAAGAAAATGTGGCATTTCAAATCTGATTGTCCCAAGTTAAAAAAGGAGGAGAAGCCGAAAAGAGGAAAGAAGAAAGGACTGATGGCCTCATGGGAAGATTTGGAAAATGACTCGGATGATGATGATGAGGAATCCGAAACCAAGTCACAGCCTTGTCTCATGGCAGATCACATAGATCAGGTAGTCTTTCATAATCCTAACACTGAAGATCTTCATCTGATGATAGACCACCTTTCTGAAAAAATAAGATGTTTTCTGCTGGAAAATCAAGAACTTGAACAACAAATCACCATTCTTAAGGCTGAAAACAGTTTTTTAAAAGAAAAAGTGAGAGAGGCCGAAACTGCTTGTGATCTTGTTGAAGAGAATAAGCAGTTAAGAGCCCAAGTTAGAAGCTGTGAAAGTAATCATTTTGTTCTTGCATATGTAGATTGTTTTAAGCAAAATGAAGAGTTGCTTAAAGAGGTTAAAAGACTTAAGGAAGACTTAGCCAAGTTCACCCAAAGTTTCGAAAATCTGAATCACATCTTGGCTAGTCAAAAACCTCTTTATGATAAGGCTGGTTTCTATAAATCTGAAAAATCACATTTTGAAAATATTGCTTCATCTTCTAATGATACAAGATTTCAAGATCCCACCTACCTTAACAAAACAGCAACTCCAAGATTTTGTAGACTATGCAATCGGAATGGACACTTTCCCACTCAATGCTTTTTTGGTGAAAGAATGGTCGGTGATAAGGTTTACAAAATTGTTTTTTATTACAATGGCTTAGGACATAGAAGATAGTTTAACGTAAAAGGATCCAAAAAGATTTGGATACCTAAGGTTACTTAAGCTTGTTTTGTAGGTGTGCCTAGCATCCAAAAGGAAGGAAAATATGTGGTATATGGACAGCGGATGTTCTAGGCATATGACCGGAAAGACAGCCTTCTTCATAAAGCTTGATGAATATGATGGAGGGCTTGTCACTTTCGGTGATGATGCAAAAGGAAAAATTGTGGCTGTTGGGAAAGTGGGTAAAAATTTCTCATCTTGTATAAATGATGTTCTCCTTGTACATGGCTTGAAACATAATTTACTTAGTGTTAGTCAACTATGTGATTTGGGTTTTGAAGTGATTTTTAAGAAGTTTGTTTGTTTAGTTATTTGTGAGAAAACTGGGAATGTTCTTCTTGAAGCTAAAAGATGCAACAATGTGTATGGATTAACTCTTGAGGATTTAAAGGAACAAAATATAACATGCTTTACATCTTTTGAATCTGAAAAATGGCTTTGGCATAGAAAGTTGGGACATGCTAGCATGTATCAAATTTCTAAGCTAGTCAAAAGAAATTTGGTTAGAGGAATTCCAAACATCAAGTTTGACAAGGATCTTACTTGTGACGCTTGTCAATTGGGCAAACAAGTAAAATCCTCTTTTAAATCAAAAGATGGAATCTCAACCAAAAGGCCATTGGAAATGTTACATATTGATCTTTTTGGTCCTACTAGAACTCAAAGTTTAGGAGGTAAACACTATGGTCTTGTGGTGGTAGATGATTACTCTAGATTTGGTTGGGTACTTTTCCTTGCTCATAAGAATGATGCCTTTCATGCTTTTTCTACCCTTTCTAAGAAAATTCAAAATGAAAAGGATTTGAAAATTGCCCATTTGAGAAGTGATCATGGAAGAGAATTTGAAAATCAAGATTTTGAAAAATTCTGTGATGACTTAGGGATTTCTCATAACTTTTCATGCCCTAGAACCCCCCAACAAAATGGGGTGGTTGAAAGAAGGAATAGAAGTCTTCAAGAAATGACTAGGGCCATGTTATGTGAGAATGAAATTCCTAAATTCTTATGGGCCGAAGCTGTGAACACAGCATGTTATATTTTGAATAGAACAATCATTAGAAAAGGGTTAAAGAAAACACCTTATGAGCTATGGAAAGGAACCCCTCCAAATCTTAAGTATTTTCATGTTTTTGGATGCAAATGCTTTGTGCTCAACAATAAGGAAAACCTTGGAAAATTTGATCCAAAATCCTATGAAGGAATGTTTGTTGGATATTCCACCACAAGCAAGGCCTATAGAGTTTATCTCAAAGAACATAGAACCATAGAGGAATCCATACATGTTACTTTTTGTGATTCTAACTTAATTCCCAGTATTGTGAAGGATAATGATTCAGATTGTGAAGAGGCAGGAACCAATCAAGAAAATCCCAAATCTGTGTAAAATGAAGAATCTGTCAGCCCGGTTTTGTCTCGTCAGTTTAGAGGAGACATTTCCATTTTGTCTCCTGAGCAGGCACGAGCAACTGAAACAGTGAGACCACCAGAAGTTCATCAAAGCTCTACACCTGTCCGAAAGCCTAGAGAGTGGAAGTCCATGAGGGGTTATCCTCATGACTTCATCATTGGTGATCTCTCTCATGGTGTAACAATAAGATCCTCCACCAAAAGGCAAACCGAACCTAGCAACCTCGCTCTCTTGTCACAAATGGAGCCCAACAATGTCAAACAAGCTCTTGAAGATCCATCATGGGCCAAGGCCATACAAGAGGAGCTTGCTCAATTTGACAAGAATGAGGTTTGGACATTAGTACCTCATCCGGATGGTAAGAAGGTAACAGGTACTAAATGGGTATTTAAAAATAAACTTGGTGAGGATGGACAAGTTGTTCGTAACAAGGCTAGATTAGTGGCCCAAGGTTACGATCAAGAAGAGGGTATAGATTTTGATGAGTCTTTTGCTCCGGTAGCTAGAATGGAAGCAATTAGATTGCTTCTTGCCTATGCCGCCCATAAAGGTTTCAAAATGTTTCAAATGGATGTTAAGTGTGCTTTCCTTAATGACTTTATTGATAGAGAAGTGTATGTGGCACAACCCCCCGGTTTTGAACAAAAAGAGTTTCCAAATCATGTTTTCAAATTAACTAAGGCTCTTTATGGTCTTAGACAAGCTCCAAGAGCTTGGTATGAAAGGCTTAGTGCCTTCTTGTTGGAAAATCAATTTCAAAGGGGTACCACCGACGCTACTTTATTTATTAAAGTATCTAATGATGACATACTCCTTGTTCAAGTTTATGTTGATGACATTGTATTTGGATCGGCCAACATTTCCTTGTGTGAAGAGTTTGGAAAACTCATGACTAGTGAGTTTGAAATGAGTTTAATGGGAGAGCTTACTTTCTTTCTTGGCCTCCAAATTAAACAAACTCCTAGTGGTACTTTTATTTACCAAGGAAAGTATGCAAAAGAGCTTATCAAAAAGTTTGGCCTAGAAAATTCCAAATCAATGGGTACTCCAATGCATCCTAACACAAAACTTGAAAAGGATGATGATGGCCAAGATGTGGATGAAACAAGGTATAGAGGAATGATAGGTTCACTCATGTACCTTACCTCCTCTAGACCGGATATTGTTCAAAGTGTGGATGTTTGCTCAAGATTTCAATCTCACCCAAAAGAATTTCATCTTACAGCTGTTAAACGCATCATTAGATACATTAAGAGAACTTGTGATTATGGCTTATGGTATCCTAAATCTGATGATTTTTGTGCAGTAGGGTTTTGTGATGCAGATTATGCGGGAGATAGAGTGGATAGACGGAGCACATCCGGCATGTGTTGCTTCCTTGGGAGCTCACTCAATATGTGGTCAAGCAAAAAGCAAGCCACAGTGGCTTTATCCACAGCTGAAGCAGAATACATTTCCGCATCTGCATGTTGCTCACAATTAATTTGGTTAAAAACACAATTGGAAGATTACAAATTAAAAATCAATAGTATACCCTTATTTTGTGATAATATGAGTGCTATAAACATTTCAAAAAATCATGTTCTGCACTCAAGAACCAAGCACATTGAGATAAAATATCATTTCATTAGAGAACATGTGCAAAAGGGTACTATTGATATTCAATTTGTAAAATCTGAAGACCAAATTGCTGATATTTTTACAAAATCCCTCTGTAAAGACAGATTCTGTACATTGAGAAAAAGTTTGGGAATGTTTGATTTAAGTTCTTTTGATAATTTGTGAATATTTGATACTGTTCAGTTTTGTCTCGTAGGTATGGACGAGATAAAAATGAGGGCATGATGGAAGGGTTATGATCAAGGGGGAGGCAATGCAGAATTTAATTTCATGGGCCCCACCAAATATCTTTGACCCCACCATGACAGTTTTGTTAGTTCCTCATTTTATTTGAAAAATAAAATCACAAAATCTCTTGGTTGTCATCAAATATTTTTGGAAGTGGTTATTATCAAATCAAATCTTTTTCCTTTCCTCATCCCTTGATTCTAGGAGTTAACCTTTCAGTTTTAATTTTAAAATCTTTCCTTGTTGATCACCGTGCATAACCCTCTCTCTCCACTCAACTTAATGGTCATTAACCACCTAATCTTCTTTCTCCATTCAGCATTTAATACTCCTTGTTGCTGCTACTGCTGCTGAATGCTCTGTCATTTTGCTCTTTGTATATTTGATGCTTTGTTATGTTTCATTGATTTATTGTCCTGTTTTGTTTTGCTTTGATCTGGCTCTGTTTTTGAGCACTTTATGGATTAATTCTGACTTGAGCTTTGATTATCATTGATAAATTTATTTGCTCAAATGCATGTGTGATATGGAATTTTATTAAGGTGTTTGAAAAATATTTCCTTGTGAAAATATGATTCAGTCTTAAAGGATCCAAATCCTTAAAATTTTCATCTTTTAGGAATCCTTTGGAGCTTGTACACAGTTTTTGGTGGAAAACAAATATTCTGCTGTTTGGTATGTTGTTTTCATTTATTTTGCAGGTGCCCCTTTGATGACAAAAGGGGGAGAAAGTGCTGAAAATTGAAATGAAAAACAGGGATGAACATGAAACAGGGGATGAAATTTTCGTTTGAAAATTTATGATCACCCTTGTTAAAAGGATACATTTGATATTGCATTTTGATATTGCTTTTGGTTCACTATGATTACTGCTGCTGGAAATGCATTTGGCATTTAGTTTGTGATGATTGGCAATACATTTATCTTGATTACATGGATGACTGGTTGTTAATTAACTTTGATAAAAATGCATGTTTATATTGAATACTCTGTTTTATCTTGGATTAACATGCTTGATATTTTTGGCAGTTCCTTTAAACTATGTAAAATATAACAACTGCCATGTTTTGATCATGTGTGCTTCAAGAACATGTGTGCTTCAAAATATTTTTTCCATAATAATTTTGCTCTGATATCCTGTCTGGGAAAAATATTTGAATAATTTTTGAACAACAATTATTTGATGTGTGTAAATGTTTGAGCAGTAAATCAGTTTATGATATCAAATGAGTTTTGATTATCAATTAAAACTGCTCATAGATCAAGCATTTAGCATCATAAAATATGCTAAATAACATTGTTACTTGAAGCTTGATTTAAATGTTACAGGTTAATGCTTCCCTTGGTAAAATAAGCATACATCAAGGGGGAGCTATGTGACATTTAGAAAGGTGGAGAAATTCAAATTCAAAGGGAGTATTCTTTACTCAATATCTAAATTTCTTTCCATTTCAATTTTAATAATGTTTGTCATCAAGGGGGAGATTGATGAGTTTGGAAAACTCTTATTTAATTTTGATGATGAACAAACATTATTAAAATATTTAATTACAAAATTATTAATTTGATCTTAATTCATACTTACTAAATTAATAATTTTGTTGTGCAGATTTTCTATTGGGCCGAAAAATGAATTTCTAGTTTAAGCCCAATAATCAGCCTTGCTACATGTTTCTCATACCATGAGGCTGAATTATTAAATGGGCCAGAATAAATATTATTATTGCAAGCCCAAACAAATGCTTTCTCATGTGCTCTATGCTTGATCCGAAATCAAATTCATCAAGAAAGCAAATGTTATTAATTGGGCCAGCTTTAATTTCAAGACTACAAGTCCAAGTCTTATTAGTGATGAATGGTTCCAAGCCTGGTCCGAAACTAAGAAAGCAAATAGGCTTCATGCTTTCCAACGGATTCCATTGCTTGCTAAGAATGGATTTCAAAACTTAATAAGCTAGCATTGGAAACATGAGAGAGAACTTGACTTTGATTTGATAGGGAATCATTATGATTAATGCTATACGCTACTCAAAGCAAGGGAAGTAAAAGCAATCTATCAATATGTTTCAGTTTCATTTAATTGCTTTTACTTTAACTTCACATTCTCTCTCATCTCTTTCTTCTTCTTCCTTCGGTCCTTGTCCAGGAAGCTATGGACGCTATGCTCATCAACCAAGAAAAGGAAGAATTTGCATGCATCAAAACCATCAAGCTGATGATGGCAAGAAAACATACTAAAATAAAAATGAGCTGTGGCTGAGATATTCACCAAATGTGGTTAGATTTGGTGAGGTTATCTTGAGCTCTTCATGCTCAAAAAGGGAAGGTAAAGATTCGGCCAGCAAGGGAGATTCTTGAAGCATGGCTTGTCTTTGATTCTGTTTAACCACCACAGGGAGTAGCTAAAGTGGCGAAGTGATGGTTAAGGCAGAGATTGAAGCAGATGAAGTCATTATCATCATGAAGCATCAAGGGCCAAAAATCCATCTTGGAAAGCAAGCCAAGGATGGAGAGCTCGGATTGATGAAGGGTGATGATCAAGGAAGGACTAGAGGTAATTGCATGTTGGTTATTGCATGGTTATCTCTTTTCTCTCTGTATGGCCGAACCGGTTTCTTGAAGGAAGAAGAAGTTGGCTTGGGCTTTTGACTTCAAGTGTGGAGGCTTCTCTCTTCTATAAAAAGGGAGAACAGCCACTGGTTGGAGCAAGGAGTTAGAAGTAAGCAGTGAGAGTGCAAGGCACAGAATTCTCAGAGCTACCTAAGCTTACAGATTTTCTTCTCCTTCAATGTATTATGTTTAGTATTTTTCTGTTTAATTTTGTCATGTCTTGATTCTCATGGAAAAAAGGCAAACAGTGAGGTTTGTATGAAAAAGCCATAGAGCGGAAAAAGGCAGAGAGTGCAAAATTAAAAGAAAAAGCCATAGATGTCTTAGAGTTCCTTTGTTCATCTATGTTGTGTTTCATGATTCTGTGGGAATCCCCTTGTAAGTTGGGTTAGCACTTTACAGTTTGTAATCAGGTTGATTATAGTGAAATTCCATCATTGTTGTGATGGAGACTGGATGTAGGCTGCACTGCACTTAGCAGCTGAACCAGGATATATCTGGGTGTAATCTTTCTTTTCTCCTACTCCATTTCTATTTTCTACTGCACAGGAGCAAAAACTAAAAATGTCTCGTGCAAAGTGACGAGACAAAACAAAAAGTCTCGTGACTAGGGATGAGATAAAAGAAAAAGTCTCGTGTCCAGAGACGAGCCAAAACAGAAAAGCCTCCTCTGAATTCAGCAAGTGTTAGCAACAAAAAAAGGGGGCTAAGATTCAACCCCCCTTCTCTTAGCCACTGAAACCATCAGTAATTTTAGAGATTAAATTAGTTTTTCAAATATTAATACTTTATATTCCAATTTTATTTAAAATTATCAAATTATCCTTATACCTAATTTTTACTAAAATCCTAAATCCCCAAAATATCACCCTAACCCCAATTTTCCTAACCCTAGCCGCCTTACCTCCTTCAGCCACCAAAGTCCCTCTTCTTTTCTCAAACTCAGCAGCAATACATGGAAAAAAGAAAAAAAAAAAAGAGGAAAGGGATAACGGAAAGAAAGAGAGAAATGAGGGAAGAGAAGAGGAAGGTTGCGCCGGCGCCACTGGGTCCTGCCACCGACGCCGCTCGCGTTCCGCCGCATCGCCATCTCGCCGCGTCTAGCTTGCCACCGATGTGTCCACGAACCGCTGTCAAGGAAGGAGAGAAAGCAAGCGCGAGGGAGCTATTCTATCACCGAAAAGAGAGACGTGTGAGAGGGAGATCTTCGGCACCGTCCTCGTCTGAACCGCCGCCAGATCCGCCGCTGAGGGAAACCGCTGTGGGTCCGCACGAAGGGAGCCAGACACCGCGGGAAAGAAGTTGCTCGTCGCGTCATAGTCACCGTCGCTGGGGCTATGAACCGTCGCTGTGAACCGCGCGAGAGCCAGTGGAGGAGGGAGCCTCTGCTGCGTCACCGCCGAGCTTCCATCAGCGCCGAACTGCCATGCCGTTGCCGCTACTCTTGCTCTTGCTCTTGCTCTTGCTCTATACTGCTCTGTTTTGCCCCTGCTTCTGGCTTTCGCAATTGCCATAGTCCCTGCCGCCATGGATGTTGCCGTTAGAGTTGTTGGAAACCAACGATGGAGCTGCCCGAAAACCCTATTGTTGCTGCTTTATTATTTTATTGTAAGCTATTTCTATTTCCAATTCCATTGAATTCATTTTCATTTCCGATTCCATTGAATTTGAACTCTCTAGTTTGTTGCAACCTTGGTTAATGCTGTGAGGATTACTGATGTCACTGTTACTGGAGTATCATTGGAATCGACGTCACTATTACCCTAGTTAATGCTGCTCCCTTCCCATATTTCTTTTGGTAAGATTGGTTTTGTTCTACAACCAATATTCTGATTATTGCTCCTTTGATGATCTGTTCTATTTTATCCTTGCATTTGCCTCAGCTTCTATTAAATTTCCTTCCAAAGTTGCTGTTGCTGTTACTAGAGTTGTGGGTGATGCCGCTACTGTTCCGGTGGTGTTGGAATGACTACTGCCGCCACGATCTGGGGATAGAGGAAATTGTTATGTTAAATAATACGATTGCGACATCGAGGTAGAGGTTTTCTTAAAATTCATTTTATCTTACAGAGTTGTTGTAAATAGATATTAATGTGAGAAACATATGTCTGTGATTATGATTGTCTTATAAATGTGGTTGTTTGCTGGACTGAATGATTGATTGAGTTGCTGAAGCAGACAAGCAATCAATCATTCAGTCCAGCAAACAACCACATTTATAAGACAATCATAATCACAGACATATGTTTCTCACATTAATATCTATTTACAACAACTCTGTAAGATAAAATGAATTTTAAGAAAACCTCTACCTCGATGTCGCAATCGTATTATTTAACATAACAATTTCCTCTATCCCCAGATCGTGGCGGCAGTAGTCATTCCAACACCACCGGAACAGTAGCGGCATCACCCACAACTCTAGTAACAGCAACAGCAACTTTGGAAGGAAATTTAATAGAAGCTGAGGCAAATGCAAGGATAAAATAGAACAGATCATCAAAGGAGCAATAATCAGAATATTGGTTGTAGAACAAAACCAATCTTACCAAAAGAAATATGGGAAGGGAGCAGCATTAACTAGGGTAATAATGACGTCGATTCCAATGATACTCCAGTAACAGCGACATCAGTAATCCTCACAGCATTAACCAAGGTTGCAACAAACTAGAGAGTTCAAATTCAATGGAATCGGAAATGAAAATGAATTCAATGGAATTGGAAATAGAGATAGCTTACAATAAAATAATAAAGCAGCAACAATAGGGTTTTCGGGCAGCTCCATCGTTGGTTTCCAACAACTCTAACGGCAACATCCATGGCGGCAGGGACTATGGCAATTGCGAAAGCCAGAAGCAGGGGCAAAACAGAGCAGTATAGAGCAAGAGCAAGGGCAAGAGCAAGAGTAGCGGCAACGGCATGGCGGTTCGGCGCTGATGGAAGCTCGGCGGTGACGCAGCAGAGGCTCCCTCCTCCACTGGCTCTCGCGCGGTTCACAGCGACGGTTCATAGCCCCAGCGACGGTGACTATGATGCGACGAGCAACTTCTTCCCCGTGGTGTCTGGCTCCCTTCGTGCGGACCCACAGCGGTTTCCCTCAGCGGCGGTAGCGGCGGATCTGGCGGCGGTTCAGACGAGGACGGCGCCGAAGATCTCCCTCTCACACATCTCTCTTCTCGGTGACAGAATAGCTCCCTCGCACTTGCTTTCTCTCCTTCCTTGACGGCGGTTCATGGACAGATTGGTGGCAAGCTAGACGCGGCGAGATGGCGACGCGGCGGAATACGAGCGGCGGCAGTGGCGGGACCCAGTGGCGCCGGCGCAACCTTCCTCTTCTCTTCCCTCATTTCTCTCTTTCTTTCCGTTATCCCTTTCCTCTTTTTTTTTTTTCTTTTTTCCACGAATTGCTGCTGAGTTTGGGAAAAGAAGAGGGACTTTGGTGGCTGAAGGAGGTAATGCGGCTAGGGTTAGGAAAATTGGGGTTAGGGTGATATTTTGGGGATTTAGGGTTTTTGGTAAAAATTAGGTATAAGGATAATTTGATAATTTTAAATAAAATTGGAATATAAAGTATTAATATTTGAAAAACTAATTTAATCTCTAAAATTACTTTAAAGTATTATTTGTGGTATAAAAATACTAATTGATTCTCAATAAATTACTCTAATTAAAGATACATGGTAATATAATTAATTTTCTTTATCTTAAACTTTAAGTATTAAATGATATAAATACAATTCATTTAAAATCGAATTATATAAAATTCTTATTCTTTTACAACTGTTACGCTATATAATCTAAATATAGAAAATTATTCAATATCTATAAAATTAAGTAAAATTTCTAATTAATTATCAAAACCTGATTTAATTAGCTTTAATAAAATAATTTCTGGAAATAAAATTTCTAATGAATGAACGAATTGAAATTAATTTATAATAAGATTTATTCAAAAATTCTGGGTCTTACATGTAACAGCCCAGACCACCCGAAACTCTCCACACTCACTCGTCAAAATGCGTCATGCTAGGGAGAGGTATCCACACCCTTATAAGGCATGCTTCGTTCCCCTCTCCAACCGATGTGGGCCTTACAATCCACCCCCTAAGGGAGCCCAGCGCCCTCGCTGGCACATCGATCCGGATTCTGGCTCTGATACCATCTGTAACAGCCCAGACCACCCGCTAGCACGATATTGTCTGCTTTGGCACATAAGGCCTCACGGTTTTGCCTTTGACGATAGGGATGATGGCCGAAGCCCCCCACACTCAGTCGTCAAAACGCGTCATGCTAGGGAGAGGTATCCATACCCTTATAAGGCATGCTTCGTTCCCCTCCCCAACCGATGTGGGCCTTACAGTTTAACCTCACCGTTATAATACACTCGCAAATTTGCAATATTTTCCATAACTGCAACCTCACTTAATCCAACTTTTTGGACACACCTAACTGCCAAAAAAACTCAGAACTACAGTATATGTAAAAGAAAGAAGAATACAATGAGTAAAAATGGAGTGAGGCAAGCTGAATGAGAATCTTGTTTCGTATTTATAGGCCGAACTCTTGGTTAAAATATTTTTTTTAAAACAAAACGCAACATACATTTTTAATATTTCGAAAAAAAAAAAGCTGACAGCCCATAAAACACAACCTGTGTTTTGGCTATTCTATGAAAAAAACTGACACATAAAAGTAACACGTAAGATGCGTTTTGTTACTTCAAAAAAAAAATTTTATTGTCCACAGCAAAAACGTAAGCTACGACTGAACTTAAAAAAAATTTAAAAACCTTTAAAAAAAAACGCAAGCTGCGTTTGTCTATATCTTTTAACAAAAAAATAATGAAAAGGAAAATAAAACGTAACCTACGTTTTGATTAATCTCCATAGCAGTGAAAATTTTGGACATGCATCCATTTTATTGCACGGCTCCAATACCAAATTCATAATAAAAAAAATGAGCCCAATTTTACACATCTTGAATATAATGACTCAAACTACATTAAACATTGCCAATGAGTTATAGCTCACACGGCATTGTACTCATATAATTAATTAAATATTCGATTTAAAAATATAATTTTTTAAAATAATAAAAAATTAATAATTTCATTTGGATCGATATAAAAAATAAAAATAAATATTTTGTTATTATTATTAATACGTATACGATCTAAAAATTTTTGAAATAAATAAAAAACTAAAAAAACAATTTATATCTTATATATCCCTACCATATATTCCTACTATAATTAATTACAACCACACATTAAACTAATGACAAAACTAATCAAACTGTAATAATTTATTCAAATTTCTTAAATTATTTTTCCTAACATAATCTATTTTATCTTCAATTTTCAATTCTCAATCCTTTACCTAAAAATTTTTTTTCTTTATTCTACATATTGAATAATACACATTTTTTTTGTCACTTTTCTCATGGCATAAGCATAATAAAGGATTGTTAATTTTAAATTTTTGATACAATTTTAGAACTCTTTACCCATTTTTTCCCATATATATTACATCAAATACACATATTCCCAAATGTAAACATAAAAAAAAAAAATACTATCTAACCAGGTTTTCGTATATTCGTTAGTCTAAAACCTAAACATAAAAAAAACTTTATTCAAATTTAGAATAAACTATTAAAAATATCTTTAAATGATCAAATGACCGATAAAATTATTTTTAAATTTATTAACGATAAAAATATTTTTAAAATATGATAAAAAAATAAAAAATATCAATTTCTTTATAAATGACAAGTGGATTTTGTATTTAACAAATTATTTATATATTTGATTCAATATTTTTAAAAATATTAAATAATTATTTAGAATTTGCATGCAAAAAAACCAAAATTTAATTTTTATATTTTTTTTGTTTTTTAAAAGATATTTTTGACCATTAACCAAAAAATCACGAAATAATTTTAACTCAATGTAAAATCACCAAATTTCAATGATATAAATATTTTACTTTTATAATCATATTACAAAAAATTTGTATTAAAATTCGACCTCTAATATTTTTTTTTGAGAATATATATTTGACCCTCGAATACTTTTGCTGCATTTTAAAATATTTTTATCATTAGCAAAATTGGTGAATACCCTCTTTTACCAATTTAATGATTCAGAAGTATCTTTTATGGTTTACTGATTTATTCTCCAAATTAAGGATTTCAATCCTCTAAATTTTAAGTTTTACTTTAGAAAGTAAAGTTTGATCTCTCACTCTTAAACTTTAGAGTTTTTTTTTGTTTTTTTCCTTTTGGTCTGGAACTTTGGAGTTTGTATTGCCATGTGTTGATGGGTTGAATGGGAAAGAAGAGCCTGTATACAAAGGGGTCAACCCCAACCCAAAGAGCCCATTAGGAAACCAAGATATCAACTGAAAAAATAACAAAATAAAAAAAAAAGTAAAAAAATAAAAAATGAAAAGAAAGTTGGGGTTTGGATAAGGGATAAGGTTTTGATATGCATATCAACCAATGAGGTGTGAGAGGCTTCAACAGCCACAACTTTGATCTCATGCATTGATAGATAGCTATGGAAGTACTTAGCCAAATCCTGTCACTCACTTTGTGTAGTAGCAACTCTCTCTTTCTTTGTTGGATCTCTAAGAAGCAAACATGGCAGCTTCTTCTCCAATGGTTAGCCAGCTCAAGTCAAGCTTCACTAGGCCTCTTGTCACTCCTAAGGGCTTTGCTGGCTCTTCTCCATTGAAGTTCTCTCCTTCTAGAAGACATTTCACCTTCTCTGTTAAGGCCATTCAATCTGAGAAGGTACATTTTCCATGCTATTTATGCTTACTATTATATAGTTTATCAAATTAATGTGTTACTTATGCATATATATAGTTTAGTGTTTTCTATCATTAATTGTCTCATGAAGTGTTTCAATCATGTAGATGAATTGCACATTCAATTTTTAAAGTATATTTTTGTAAGTAGGGTCAAGAAATGGGTTTAGGGTTATAATTATGATGTAAGCATATGAAAAAATTCAAAGTAAATTACATAATTCTATCTTCTCTTTTGAGCTTAGATAATATTGCAAATGATGTATTTCTTTAAGAAAATTTTAGGACAGTCTTATACTAATTGTTAAACCACTAATCATTGGTGTTTTGATAATTATTGCAATGTGCACTTCAATTGCAGCCAACATATCAAGTGATTCAACCAATTAATGGTGACCCTTTCATTGGAAGCCTTGAAACCCCAATCACATCAAGCCCATTGATTGCATGGTACCTCTCCAACCTCCCAGCATATAGAACAGCAGTTAACCCACTATTAAGGGGAGTTGAAGTGGGCTTGGCCCATGGCTTCCTCCTAGTAGGCCCATTTGTAAAGGCCGGGCCTTTAAGGAACACTCCCTATGCCGGTGGTGCCGGCTCCCTCGCCGCCGCCGGACTTGTTGTGATCCTAAGCATTTGCCTCACAATCTATGGAGTTGCATCCTTCAATGAAGGGCAGCCGTCGACCGCGCCATCTTTGACCCTAACCGGCCGCAAGAAGGAGCCCGATCAGCTCCAAACAGCGGACGGTTGGGCCAAGTTCACCGGTGGATTCTTCTTCGGAGGAATCTCCGGTGTTACTTGGGCCTACTTCCTTCTCTATGTTTTGGACCTGCCTTACTACTTCAAGTGAAGAAACTTAGAAATTTTAATTTCTTTGGTTTATCTACTAAATATTCAATCTCAATGAATTGTACCAAGGAATGATATAATGATTTCTAGTGTTGAATTGAGATGGATGTGTATATGAATGACTCTCACTTTTGTTACAATGCTAAATTCCCCCTCTTGTTCTCTCATCTTAATTTAATTTGTGGATAACAAAATTGATGAGCAAAGAGTAGCATAGTATTTAATTATAACATGCATCTATAGTTAAATGGTTAATCCCAATTAGAAAACAATAATTAGTTCCTATGGATTTGGTAAAGTCCTACTCTTTCCATTAGACTTATTCTAAAATCTTCCTAAAAAAAATTATAGGCATTATATATGTGCTAGGAATAGTTACAAACTGAGACATATATATCACCTTGGTTTATGCATTTACATACAAATACAATCATGACCAACATAATAGTAAATGCAACTCACTATAAAATATATATATATTTCCACAACAATCAAATCTTGCTTGCATATATATAATAGCAAGGAGCTATTTCTTCATGTATCATATACATGAAATGCAAAGTTATATTAATTAGAAGAAGAAGAAGACTTCATTGGAGAACATGATGGAGGCTCAAGTTTAGGGTCCAAACTAGGAACCTCATCATATTGTTGTAGCAAAGATTGATGAGCAGAGAGGGTGAGAAGCTCATGGGGTATTAGATGATCCCATCCTTTAATGGAGTCAACAGAAGAAGAAGAAGATGAAGATGATGGTGGTGCATTTGTTGGTGCTATTGTTGTTGTTGTTGTGATTCCATCCAAACCAATGTGTGTAACATGTTGTACATCTGTTGGGCACCCTATTTCCATGTCCATGTCTAGTTCTTCAAAATCATCCTCCTCATCATCATCTTTCTCCACTATAAAATAATTAAACCACATCATAATTATGCTTCATGGTTAATTTGTTTATAGAAATTATGGCCAAAGGAATGATTTATCCTCCTAAATTATTTTTAATTAGAAAAATGATTATTCGGTTAGGAATTAGGGGGGTAAATAAATTTTTTTAAACAAGAAAATCTATTAGTTTTGGAAATTGGATTGAACGGTCGGTTTGATCAGGTTATTTGAAACCAACTACTAAATTAATTCAGTTTACAATTTTGGACAAAAATTGGTTGTCATTAAATCATTCAAAAATAGAAAAATCGGTCAAAATAATAAAATACAAAAAATTATTTTAAAAAATATATTATATATATAAATATACGAAAAAATGACAAATAGATTCTTGACTTTTTGATCTGCAGACATTTAAGTCTTGGAGTATTTGAAAATACATTTAAGTCACTGACATTTTCAAAACCTAGAGATATTGATTCCTCATCTTCACTTGGTTCCGTCAGACTGAACAAAAAAATCAAACATGACTCCCTTTGTACATAGATGCACACGTGAAAAAATTTTTAAAATTGAACAAATTAGACTTAAGGATCGATATATCCAGATTTTAAAAAAGTCGAGAACTTAAATGTTTGCGGACCAAAAAGTTATGAATCGATCTGTCCTTTTATTTTATTATATCTCATTTAATTTTAAATTTCTAACTCTATGGATTGAATCACAGATTAGTTTTTAAGAATCTTAGAAAAATCAAATTTTCAAGTACTCATGTGAAAACCGTTTATTTATATTCAATATAAAAAGTATTAAGACAAGTGGTAAGTAATATTTTCTTAACAATATGTTTAGTTTGAACCTAAAAATCATATAATCCTAACACAACTAGACTCACCAAATAGTTGAGAGATGTTCTTGAAACCCTTGACCAACCTATTAAAGCCGGTGGATATGTTAGGCTTGGGAACATTGTCAAGTAATCTCATAGGGTTCTTCACGTTTTCACCAGTGGAAGCATCTGAATCTTCAGGACCTTTAGATCCTTCTAAACTTATCACATAATTAACGAAAAGAAAAAAAAATCAGATACAAATGAAGCATTTGAAATATAATTACATATTATAAACTCATTCATTAAGTACTCAAAACTCAGAGAATGGAGATCTGATCTTATTATATCATGCCGCAAAGCATGATCAACACATAAACATAGACAACCAATAATTTAGTGTACATTTAGTTTGTGTTTTTATTTTTATTTTTTTTAAGATTTTGCAAAGAAAAAAGAAAAACAATAAAAATAATAAAATTTTATTTTATATTTTCACTTCTTATTTTTTTTATTTTCTATAAAATTTTAAAAATAAAAATTACTAAAAATAAAAACACAAATTAACCCACCCAAATTCTGTTGTTTTTACAACTCATCACAAAAATAAGAAAATTATGAAAGATAATAAAAAAATAATGAGAGAGAGACTTATTGGATCAATTGAAGTATTGGAAAGTGATTTTGATCTTCTTGGTTGTGGAAGACCAACAGCAACACTAGCCTCAGAGATACAACCAGCAGAGAAGGGAAGAATCACAAGCCTCTCCATTCTTTGTCTCATTTTCTATGAGCAAACAAAGATGCAAGTACCATGAACTAAGATTTGACAAGTATAATATATAGTCATAGGCTATAGCAAAAGTTGTTGCTAAATGTTATTATATATTAATCATAATCATATGCTACACATAACATAATCAAGAAGCACTCATTTTCCTTACCCTTAAATTGAATTTGTTATGAAGCATGTTATTATTATTACGTATGGAAAGTCAAGCTAGCTACATAGATAAATAAAATATATTTAATTAATATAATTTAATGTCCGTTTGGTAGGTGAAAGGGACATATACACACACATATAATAACATATAGTTAGGGGGTATGTATGTTTGAGGTGTTTAGCTACAAAAATTGCAATGTACTATTACTTTACATTATTACGAACAATGTTACACCGGCAGCAAATATTATTATTTTTTATCTGTATTTGATTAATAATAATTTATATATATATTTATAGAAATTTTTTACACACAAAAAATATATAATTTACACTTATATTTATTAGTATTTATACACATAAATCAATATAATTTATACATATCATATTTTTAATTTACATATATAAATTAATAAAATTTATTTATTAAAAACAATTTACTGTTTATACTAGTTAAACAATGACAAAAAATATTAAAAATTCGTGATCCTAAAAATTTCTCTATTATTATATCATAATATCAAAATCTATCAATTTCACTTTATGTGTCTCTAACGAATTTGACATCATTTCACATTGGAAAAAAAAATTGGTTGAGTAGTGAGTGGCTAAACAAAACCAATTACTAAGAACGAGGATCAGATCACATACTACTTTTCTTTCGCTTACCTGTCTTCTACAATAATTCATCAACAATTTTCTTTTCTTTTCTTTTTAAAATGTTTCATTTTTATGTTTTATTTAGTAGGTCTATATTATAGTATACGTTTAGTGTTTTTTTTTTTTTCCCTTTTACTTTTTTGAAATATTTGTTGTTTTGTTTACTTGTTTTGGACTCGAAGTGGAAGTAGTGGAAGTGAAGCGACCTATTTGGAATGAATCTCCTCCACCACCTCATGGAGATTGAGACCAAAATCTGATATTTCTTGAATCCAAAGAAGAAAAGGCATCATTGATTGTAGGAATAGAAAATGCGTTTGTTGAAGGCAGAAGGTTAAGTTATCTAATTTCACTTACTAAATCTGATGTATGCTGATTAACAGAAGCTTAGCATGTTAATAAAGTTTACATAGTTATGTTCTTACTCTTTCTTTCTTTCTTTTCTTTTTTTGACCTTATTAATCTCTCTATATTTAAAAAAAGTGATGACTGAAAAACATTGAACTCATCATAGGAATTTATCAATTTACATTATTAGATTCTCAAGATTAAAGCTTAATGAAACAAAATGTTAGATGATGATAGTGATTGTGAAAGAACAGATAACTAACTTTTAATTAGCCAATATTAATTAATTTTAGAGTTTAAATTCATAATGTAAAAATTAGGATTTAAAATTTATGATCTAGACTTTAAAATTTAAGATGAATAAAATAATTTTAAAAAAATTAGTTACATAACATTACTTATAGGGATTATCTATTCTATAAGTATGTCATCACTTAATATATCCTACCAATAAAAATTGAACACGTGAAAAATTATTTTTAGAATAAAATATTATTTTTGTTCTAAACGTTTGGAGTAAGTCTCATATTTAAATGGTCTTATTTAAGCCTCTAACGTTTTAAAATCGTCTCAATGTTGTCCTGTCGTTAGATCTCTGTTAACAAAATGGACGGTGGGACAAAATTGAAACGATTTTAAAACATTATAGACTTAAATAGGACAAAAACGTTGGGAATAAAAATGAAACATTACTTTTTAAAAAAATTACCAAATCAAGTAAAATAAAAGTAAATTTTAATGGAATGAATTGCATTATACAAATTTAAGATTTTTACTCGTCATAAAATACATGTAGAATGACTAGTAGTATTTTAATTAAATTAAACATTAAAGAATTTTAATTAAACCTTATTTCTAACTTTTAAATGAATTTTATTTTTTTTTTGCTTCAATAATTTCAGTTATTTTACGACAAATAATTATTTTTTACTTAGAATGAAAGTAATATGATTAAAAATTTAAAAAAAATATTTAAAATGAAAGTAATGTGATTAAGAATAATTTATTTAGATGCAATTAAAAAAATAATTGAATAATTATCTACCATAAAAGATTGATATTATTGAAGGATAAAATTAAAATTTATTTAAAATTAAAAATAAAGTTTAAGTAAATTAAATATTAAAGAAATTTGGTATATCAGAGACAAAAAAAAATATAATTTATACTTCATTGTATATGTATTATATTTTTTTTTACAAATTTATGTGCTAATCATTCTACAAATATTTAATAATGAGTAAAAATCTTTAAGAGTAAAATTTTTAAAAAATAAATTTACTTAAAATGAAAGCAATGTGATTAAGAGTAATTTATTTAGATGTGATAAAAAAATAATTGAATAACTATGTATAAAAAAGAAATTATTATTATTATTAAAAGATAAAATTAAAATTTATTTCAAAGTTAAAATAAAATTTATTTAAATTAAATATTAAAGAAGTTCAATATATTAAAGACAAAAAGATATAATTTATACTTTATTATATATGTATCCTAGTTATTTTTTCTTTTTTCGAAAGTTTATCTATTAGTCATTCTACAAGTATTTTATGATGTGTAAAAAATCTTGAATTCGTAATGCAATTTATTCGGTTAAAATTTACTTTCATTTTACTTGATTTAGTAATTTTTTAAAAAAGTAATGTTTCATTTTCGTTTCCAATGTTTTCGTCCTATTTAAGTCCCTAATGTTTCAAAATCGTCTCAATTTTGTCCCACCGTCAATTCTGTTAACAGATCCAGCGGCAGGACAACATTGAGACGGTTTTAAAACGTTAGAGACTTAAATAAGACGATTTAAACGTTAGAGACAACTTTGAGATTTACCCTAAATTTTGGAGACAAAAACGATACTTTACTCTTGTTATTATTGTTATTTTATTAAACAAATGATTTCTATTGCAAAATTAAACTAATTCTCAAATTGAAATCATAAACTAGCATTTTGCAATGTTTCCATCCTAAATGGTTTCATCATCATTTTACATTATAAATTCGGCACCTTGTTCCAAGTTTTAAAGCACTCTCCCAAACCATTATTATTTCCTTTAATTATAAATTTACAAGTCTAACAAATACATACTCATAATATATTAATATCATGGTATATGGATAGCAACTGTTCCTTAATGTTAATAAAACACTCAAAATAATAAATGGCATAATCTTTTGTCTTTATCCTAACTAACAATATTGTTCACCTAGCCTATGCATGATTGGTGTAAAACCGATAAAGAACTAAACATTGTGTAGATTAAACCTTGAGAATCAACTATTCCAATAAAGAGAGCAGGACTAGAAGCATCAAATGATTCTTAATACGTGTCTTATTTTTTTTAAACCAAGCTGAGTTAGTTTAGTAGTTAGCTCACTGATCTAATTAAGTAAGTATCGAAAGTTTGAATCATTCCTTGCGCGTGCATGCAGTAAGTTATTGACCAACGACAAAACCTTTAAAAAGAGGTCAAGTTTGTGACGAATTAATCTTTAGCCTGCAGAACACACAGGTACCGAAGAATACAAAAATATATATATAAATTTAACATTATATGCACTTTATTAATAAATTGTGATTATGACGATGTAATTTATTAATGTAAGAGTGAATATGGTCTTTCTTTTTCAATTTGCTGTTATACATAAAGGTGAAATCACTAATTTTACTCTTCACGATTCACGAAAGAAATTTCAAATAATGCTTCGTACAACATTTTCAATTGCTTTCCATTCAGTCATGCCGAATTTAACAATTGTTTTCCTCTTTTATACCTTCCACCACCCTGTTCTGAAACAATGCAATACAATAGTGTTGTAAGATTTTTTCTATTGTTAAAAATTTGAAGATACAGGACCTGGTGCCAGAATGCATATAAACAAAGAACTTTGCCAGAGTTTCTTTGGCGTATATGATCATAACCTTCTGCAAAGCATCAAAATGGTTAGGTGAGCACTGTTCTGGAATATAGTTTGCAGAAATATGAGACAGCACAGGATTTTTTACTTTCAGTCAAGATGCTTATTAGGGGTTGATTCTTGGTTGGGATTTTTATAAACCATAACTAAGATATGTGTCGTATCAAACCAGAATGGATTGTTGGAAGGGTAAGTGAAGAAGAGTTCTGTTAATTTTAGTCACTATTTTTTTATTATTAGAAATTGCTTAGAGAAGACATCATATCATGCTACCATTACAAAGGATGTGATTGTTAACTTGTCATGAGTTGAAAATTTGGCCACCTTATATTTTGATTTTTTATCAAGACATAGTTGGAGGCATAAGACATGTTTTAGACAAGTAGCATTGGGTGTTAGTGTTTGTAATGTGCTTGACATGTAGACTCGACAATTCAGGAAAGTGTCCGTGCTTTCTAGATCACAAACGATATCTAGATTGAAATTATTGGTCAGCCTAACATGTACTTTAATAAATTAAAACAGAATAGAATAGAAGATATAAACCAGAAATTGAAACTAACCTGAAACCAGTACTAGAACAAGAATTTGCTGTCAATTTTTGCTACTGCTACAGCCTACAAGGCTCGGATGGACTGGTGTCTGGTGAGTTAAGATTTACATGCTAAAGAATGAAAAGTGGTTTCAGAAATATTCTATATAGACTAGGTAATTATGTATAATATAATTTTGGCTTTTGTCAATTGTCACCAATAATCTCCACAAGAGCAATGGCCATGCCTAAAATGATGGAACCTATGAATGTCTCTGACGATTATTTCTCGTTCTAGAAGCTGAGAAGCATACTTGATGAACTTATGGCAATCGGTACAAATGCGGAGGTTCTTCATAATTCGAATCGGCATCTTAGGAGCAGTGTTAATGATGCCAAAGACAACTGCAAGTTTTTCACTATGATGACCAATAAGTACTTCCCCTTGTTCTTCTTCTACATCCTGCATGACAAGATTGGCATCAAGGGAATAGCCGATTTCCTTCAACCTTCCAATTAAATTGTCAAGATATGAATATATCTCCTTGTCTTGTGGATGAGACCTATCTCCCATGACAAAGGTGTGGATCTGATCCCTTAGCTGAATCCAAGATTGACCTGGCTGCTTCTTGACACCTCTTTGATGCATTAAACTCCTTAGCTTTGCTGCCTCGTCCCATCGATGATTTGAAGAACACATATTTGATAGCAGAACATAGGCTCCTGGATCAGATGGTGCAAGTTGAAGTAGGATATCAGAAACCCTTTTCCCCATCTCAAAATTTTTGTGAAGCCGGCATGACGATAAAAGGGATTTCCATACAGAAGTCAAGTGGGAGATGCCATTTTCAAAGATAAAGTTCTTTGCCTCGATTAAGCGACCTGCTCGACCATAAAGATCAACCATGGAAGTGCAATGTTCAACTCCAAGATTGTAGTGATAAATATCTTTCATCATTCTAAAGTACTTACAGCCTTCTTCAAGCAGCCCTACATGGCTGCATGCATTTAAAACCCCTAAAAATGTAACCTCATTTGGTAAAATACCCTGTTTCAACATTTCATCAAAAAGACTGATTGCCTGCCTCCCCTGACTGTGTAGCGCACAGCTAGATATCATTGAAGTCCATAAGACAACATTCGGTTCTAAGATTTGTCTGAAAATCTTCCAGGAATCATCCAAGCTACCGGATTTAGAATACATATCAATTAAGGATGAACCAACATAAGCATCAATTCTGTGCCCAATTTTCTGAATGTAAGCATGCGTCTGCTGACCGAATTCCAAGATTCCAGCGCTGGCACAAGCTGAAATAATGGTTGTGACGGTCCGAATTTCCACTACAACCAGTTCCCGGACCATTGACTTGAAAGATTTTAAAGCATCTTCATACTTGCCATTCCAAACGTAACCAGAAACCATCGAACTCCATGAAATCATTTCTGAATTTGATTCCTCAGTTCCAGCATTCCCTATTCTTAGAGAATTCAGAGGTATATCTCTGAGAACTATAGATGCCTTATCCGTTCTCCCACACTTGCAATACATTTCTACAAGTGAACTCCGCACAAAGCCATTACAATTAAAACCATATTTTAAGGCCTGCCCATGAAGTTGTTTTCCAATCTCCAAAAGTGACAATGAAGAAGTCAAAATAAGTGCTATGGATAGTGTGGCTGCAGTGAACTCCGTCCCATGTTCCACCATACAATAGAGCTGCTCCAATGCGCATGTTTCATAACCACATTGCATTAGCCCATCTATGATTGTATTCCAACTGACCACATCCTTGTAAGGCAAGTTATTGAACATCTCAAGAGACTTCTCTGCATCTCCCACTCGCAGATATGCGCCAATCATTATATTCCATGACACAACATCCCTCTCATTCATCAAATTGAAGAACCTCTCTGCATATCCAAAAGCCTTGCACTTCAAGTAAAGATCAAGGATAGAATTCTTCAGCACAACATCACCACCAACCCCATTCCTCAGAATCCAACCATGAATCTCCTTACCCAGTGAGAGATTGTTCTCCGCTGAGCAACACTTGGATACACTAGACAATGTATAGTGATTCGGGGAAGCATCCTTTTCCTGCATTTCCCTGAAAAGGTCAAAGGCCGCCACTGAGGAGCCAGTTCTAGCAAAACCAGATATAAGGATGGTCCAAGTGTGAGTGTCTCTGTGGGGAATTTCATCGAACAGCTTCTGGGCATAGTCCAATTTGTTGTGTTTAACATAGAGGGTCAGAAGATGGTTAACCAAGTTTATAGTTTGAAGGGCACCTTTCTTGATGAAGCTTGCATGAAAAGCACCTATGGGTTTCCGTGATGCCGATTTTGGGGCATAGGATATGGTGGAGTGAAGTAGTTTTGAGCATGAATAGCGCCAAGGGGTGTGAATTGGGGTGGTGGCATTGAGAAAATTGGTCACTGAAATTTGAGAGACATGGTATTTCCAAGAACGATAACCCATGCATATAATATCATTCTACATAAGCGTTGTACTACAAAAGAATTTGGGTCATTAGAGTTTAAGTTACAATATTCTAGAGATCTTTTGTATAGTTTACAACTTTACATGAATGTAGGCATGTTGCTAAAGATGGAAAACTAATGACCCCGATCCATCTATAATTCAAGAATCAAATCTTACATTGGTTATGTAGATAGTTTATTGCATGCACTTATTTCTGTATAGATTTTATCATAACTGAATACAACAACTTCATTTTGCAGTTATTCAAGATTGTTGTACATATATTACTAATCTGATATGATTTTGATTTATGTGTGGAAAGGGGTAAAAAGAAGATAATGCTTTATTAATTCATCTTTTCTACATGCATGCGTCAGTATATATTTCTTTTAGATGTTATAGCGTAATACTATTAATTGGAATCTTGGATAAGCATTTGCATCATTTTGTTATGAATTATCGTATAATTAAAACAAAATGACGTTCAAAATAACTCTTCACACCAAAAAAAAAAAACTGTTCTTGGTTAAATTTTGCGCAAATAAAAATGTAGATACAATTAAGTCTACGCCCATTGCTGGGCAGTACTACGTCATTAACTCATCATAACACCGTTGAGATGAAGTTGGTCCATACTCTATACAACTTGGGAACCTATTATACACAGCAGTTTCTAGCCGATTTATGTTCACATAATATTTACAATATACGTCAATCTGACAAACCCATTAAACCAAGATTAATTCACAACAGTGGACCAATCATGATATGCGAACCAACAAATTTTATGATATTAAAACAAAATATTTTACAAAAAAGAATTGACATACAAAATCTCCTGTTTCACTTCGTATAGAGCTTTCCTTACAGCTAAGTACAATAGAATACTATAACAAGGGTAATCACTTCGACGTTATGTAAAAAGAGGTGGGACAACATTTCACTGATTTCAGGGGAAAACTAGAAACTATTAAGAATGACAATTAATCTACAGTTGTTAATCATAGTGGAGGGTAGAAGTATGAAGACAAGGAAAAGCCGAGGAAGAGAAAGCCACCGACCATGGCTACCGTGCGTTGGGAGATCTTAGAAGCCAGCATGCTTCCTCCCACCACTGCCAGTGAAGTGCAGATTGTGTGCCCTATTGTTGCCCCCATTGCTACTCCCACTGCATTTTTGTGAGTTGCCAGCTGCACAAACAAATTCAGAATGTGAAAAATCAGAGTCATGTGCACCAAATAGTACAAAAATATACAGGAGACAAAAATTGAACAAAAGAAGAAATTCTAGTTTCTTACTGCAATTGTTGCAATCTGGCTACGATCACCCCACTCAGCAAGAAATGTTAAAATGAATGACTGCAATAAAAAAAATGGAAAAAAAAGTTAGAGATGAGAATATTGTCTTCTAATCAAGCATGTGATCCAAAAGTTGCACTTGCCTCCAGAAATATTGGTGTACAGAATCTTGAAAAGATCCGCCGAAATGAACTTTTCCCTTGTCCACTTTCAAGCTTTTCTTCAACCTAGTACACAAACAAATTCTTAGCAATTACCAAAATTTAAACCATACAGGGTTTTATCTTTTAAATTTTTCTGAACCATAACACACTTAAATACATCAACTGTACAAGAGTCTGCATCAATATGCCTACAGGTAATCAATACAGCTCCTTCCAAAATGACCAGATGGAAGAAAAACAGGAAAACTACAATATTTCGTGCAAAACTTAGGCACTTGGAGCAACAGTTTTTCCAGGTCTATAACTTAAAAAGCATTTTACTAGTGTCAAAAACATACTTCTTCCATTTCTTTCTTCTGTGAAGATTTTGAATCTGATGATCTCCAAGCAATATACAGCAATCGCAACCCAAAGAAAGCATATAGAACTGCACATGATAAAAAACATAGGCTCACCATCATCTTATGTCACAAACACGTTAACTTGTAGACAAATATTGGAGCATAAGTAAAAATGAGAACGTGAATGTAATTTTTTAAGCAAGTAATTCAATAAGGTATACATGGCAATAAAAAAGACACGCAATTGGTTATGTAACTAATAATTTTGGTTTGTTAAACCACATTAAATTCTGGTGATGTTAGTAACATTAGTAGTTTCCAACTTTCTATTTATTGGAATTTTCATGGGTTTCATCTCATACAACCTAATCACACAATAGCCTTGTCTCCATGAACAAAAGACATAACTAAATATGCAGCAAATGAAACAGACACGAATACATGATGACCTAATCAGAAATTGCAAATTACAACATAAAAAATTGCAGTGCCAGCAGCATCTAAGACAGAAAATTTACCTGTTGCAGCACTATTTGTATGCTTCCTCGAAATTAAATTTGGCACAATCCTGCCAAGTCCAGTGGAGAGTACCTGATTGACACACACCATAACTTAAATCCTAATAACAATGATAAAATGTTAGAGCGCTCAAAGTAGTGCTCTAAGCTAGCCGAAGCCACATTAGCAATACCATACACAAAGCACTCCATGATATTAAAATCTAAAATGTAACTGAAGTTTGCACCTACCGTCATTACAACCAGGGCAGTTAGCGCACCAGACAACACAATGGACTTTGGATGGCGCATAGCCATAAGAGCTGCTATTATAAATGTCTCATCTCCAATCTAGCAGCAAGAGAATCTTCAGTTAGAAGACATAACCCAAACCGTAAGACATACAACGTCTAACAAAACATTTATAACAACTAAATTGTTCCTCCTACTACAATGCGAACAAAGTTGAATCAACTGATATCCTATACAACCCACTAGATACAGGTAGCTCCTATAATTCACTGAACAGAAATGTACAACAAATCACATGAAAATTGCAACTGAACACACTAGTTCTCCAGCTTCCTATAGCAATCTTCTAATACAAAATGTAGCTAAGTAACTTTCGTTCCATCTCTATGAATCCAACTTGCTAGCTACGAACAAACATGAGCATGAACAGTTGTCGTTGTACTAACCTCGCTGACAATGATCATTGATAGACTGGCGAAAAATGCATCAAACACTCCAAGACCATCATCATCGAAGGTAATCGCACGGCCAGCATCCTTGGAATCACCGACAGCATCATTCTCCCAAAGCTGTCCACAAAAATCGCAACAGCTAAGTCACAAACATTCAATTGGAAAGACGAGCACTACATTCATAGTTGCTAGCTTCCGATTTTTTCTTTTCATTTTCCATCGCTAAATTCAATCAAGTAATGGAGTTTAGCTAAAAAAAAGAAACTCATGGATGCTTACTTTGCCGCGGCGACCGAGATCCACAGATCCACCGGAATCCTCCTTCCCGTTCTGAGCAAGAGTATCCTATCACGCACAAACACACAAAATCAAAGACGTTATAGGCGCCATTCATGCATGCAAATTCAAAAGAACCAGATAAAAACGGAGAGAGCTGAACCTGAGCGAAGGTCGGTGACAGGTGGAAGAAGAACAAGCAGAGGAGAACAGCGAGAGCGGTTGCTCGATTGCTGAAGCTGAAGCGCAGAGACATTGTTGGATCCGTGACCTCGACTGCGAAGGAAGAAGAAGAGCACGAAGCAGTGGCGGTGAGAAAATTCTGAGAGGAATTTCTCGGGAAAGTGAGGGATCTGAGAAAGTTGGATCTAGTAAGGGCGCGTTTGGATTGATTTTGAAGGTTAAGATTCCGATCTGAGAGATTAGATTAGATATTTAATTCGTTCCGGTTTTTACTAGTTGTGTTGCAAATGTGTGTGGCGTAAGAATGCGAGGGAGAGATCCGGCGAAGATCCAAGATCTCCGAATCCAAACGCGGCTTTGACCCCGTTACGCATTTATATACAGTGACGACGGTGGTTCATTTCTGGCTTACTAGCTTTTTTGCAAGGAACCGAGACACAACTCACAAGCCATATTGCACGAAGATGCAAAGTTGTGTTGTGTGTAATGATGGGATTGGAGTGCGAGGGTATTTATGTCATTTTAATGGGTGGAGACTGCTATAGTGCAATTAAATTCCATTCGGTTGAATTATATCATTGTGGTGGCTGGCAGCTGTGATTTCCACTTTTGCACTTTTGTGTTATTTGTTAAAATAAAAAATATTATTGTTCTTGTATAAAAAGGCCCCATACTCCCATCGCTTCAAGAGAAGATATTGTAGATGAGGCATATACCATAGTGCAGTTGTACTCTGATTTTTAACTTCTGTTTTGACTATTTTTTAGTAATTATAATAAATATATATATATATATATATTAAAATTAGTTATTGATGTAAAATATATATTAAAATATAAAATATATTTTAAAAATAAATTAAATTATCTATATATAAATACATAATAACTAATTTTAGTATATAAATAAAATTTTTGTCTTTTGAATTATAAGTTGTAATGACTAAATTATAAGTATGATCGACAAATTATACATAACGAATTTTTGTTTATGAATTATGAAAATTTTAATTTTTTTTATTTAGTCTCTAAACTATAGATTATAACTGTTGAATTACCGTGACCAAATTAATTATAAATAAAAAATAATTTAATTGTAATTTACCGTTAGTGACTTAGTGTATATATTTAATATTGTATTACTATATCAGTACAATGACTAATGATTATTTAAGAAAATAGATATAACCGAATGATTATATAAATAATTTTACGCTACCAATATTTTAAACTCAATGCAAAGTTATGGATAGGAGACCTTCAAGGGTGGGGCTTATAGCGTGGCTAGTGCGCCAAAGAAATTTAACAGGGATGATGTTATCTGAGAAAAGGTTGTTTTAACTTCAAGTCTTCAATAAAAGTGGTATACGTCCTTTGTCTCTTAAACTAAATCAATTAATCATCTATTCTCCATGGTAATTTTTCATAAAAATGTGGTGTGAAATGATTAAGTGGTGGAGATTTAGTACTTGTTTGCTTGACCTCTCACATATAAAGTCTTTAAGGAGTGATGTTATTGAGTAAAACAAAGATAATTAAGATATGAGTGACGGCATATATTTCAAAGTGAAGAATAAAATAATTTAAAAAATACACAAATTAAATGGAGTCTAAAATTTTGAAATTGATGATGTTAAGTTGGCACTTAGTTTTTGGAGTCGAGGTTTGATTACCAAATAGAAATATTATGTTGATCGAACATTTTTAAAAAATCTTTTAATTTTTTAAATAATGACACCAACTATTTGCTGCGTGTTAACACTTGAATTTATTTAACTTCATAAACTAAAATCAAATCAGTCTAACCTCAATATTTAATAAAAAATTAAGAATAACAGAGAACATAAAAAAAAAATTTTTGATAGAAAGAATATTTTAAAAAAAATTTTAGTAGAAAGAACATTTTATTATTCAATTATTTGTTACAAATGACTTACATATTCAAATTCTAACTCTCATCCTTATTTATAGTCATCTACCTCCTCAACGAATGGTTATAATTAAATCTAATCAATGGTCTAAATTATATTGATCATCCAAAACCTTCACTACAAAGATCTATCCTACCACATTTTTCTAAATACTTTTAGATTATTTCATACTATTCTTCATATTTCTATATACATGTACACTCTTCTAAAATACTCTATGACCTTTCACAGTCTTCTAGAACCTTCTAGGGCATTCTAAAACGTTCCATAGCCATCTAGAGCATTCTTAAACACCTCAGAAAATTATACAAACACCGTTAAATTTAACCTTCTAAAATTTATCTTGATATTTTTTCCCACCTATTGCGCAGACATCCTCGTCACGTTTTGTTTATGATAGCGCTCTAGGTGTTATTGGAATTGCCACAAATCTTCACGAGTTTTTCAATTAGTCTCTGTTATTGGGAGTCCTTTCCACTTGATCAAGTATTGGATACTTAGTGGTACTCCTTTTCATCACACAATTCGATTAGCTAGGATTTTCTTGATCTCTTTGTCGAATAATCTAATTACCATGGGTGGAGCTCGATTCGAGTCACCTCTACTCGGTTCATTTTTATCTTCATGATATGGCTTAAGCATACTCACATGGAATACTGGATGAATCTTTGTAGAGGGAGGGAGTTGTACTTTGTAAGCAACCTCTCCAACACGCCCAATGATCTCAAATGACCCTTCATATTTGCAAATCAAGTCCTTATGAACCTTGCAAACGGCTTTGAATTGTTGATTTGTTGTGAAATAATTTTAATCATTACCTTATCTCCCACTTGATAGCTTGCATGCCTTCTCTTCTTATCTGTCCATTTTTTCATCATCTTTGCAACTTTGTTGAGGTAAGAACGAGTGATATCTACTTGTTCTTCCCAAGACTTAATCATATAATAAGTTTCAGGGCTCTTCTCTGAGTAAGAGGAAGAAAGAAAGTGTGGTGTAAGCGGCTGTTGTTTGGTCACAATCTCGAACAGACTCTTCCTTGTGAAATCACTCCTTTACAGATTATATGAGAATTGAGCAACGTATAGGAGTTTTGTCTAGTCTTTTTTATTAGGGCTTATGAAATGCCTCAAGTAAGATTCGAGTAAGGCATTTACTCTCTCTGTCTGCCCATCAGTTTGAGGATGAAAGCTTGTCAAGAAATGAAGTTCTGATCCAAGAAGTTTGAATAGCTTTGTCTATAGTCATTCTGTGAAGCGTGGATCTCAATCACTGATAATGATCTTAGGTAATCCCTAGTACTTCAGAACATTCTTGAATAATAGTTGTGATGCTTCCTCTACAGTGCAATCAGTAAGGGCAGATATAAAAATAGCATACTTTAAAAATCGATCTACTAATAAGAGGATAGATCCAAATTCCTTGGACTTCGGTAAGAAAAAGATGAAATCCAAAGACACACTTTTTCACGGTCGCTCTGGCAGAGACAGAGATTTCAACAACTCACTTGGTATCTTATTTTCAATCTTATCTTGTTGGCACACAAGACAAGTATTCACATAGCTCTCCATTTCATCTCTCATTTGAGGCCAATAATAGGAAGATTCAATGAGTGCCAAGGTCTTTTGTTGGCTTTGATAACCAGCCCATTTGGTGTCTTGGTATTTTTTTCACTAACTTCTCCTTAGATTTTTTCAGTTAGGGACGTATAGTCTTCTCCTTTTAGTATAGAGAAGGTCATCTTATAGTCAAAATCTGTTGGTCATACCTTCTCTAGTCAACTCCACCAATTTTTTGGTTAATGGATCATGATGCAACCCTTCCTTGGTGGTGTGTATAATATCTCATTCAATCATGAAAATGACTGCCAACTCGGTCTTTGATGGACGGATGAATCCAACATCTAGCAGATCCTTGAGTTGCTTCTCCAACTCCTTAAGTTCTAGCGGTGCCATCTTGTATGGTGCTGGGATAGGCGACTTTGCTCCTAAGTCCAATTTAATCTTATGGTCCACCTTCTTCTTTGGTGGTAGTTGCTTTGGCAACTCTGGAGGTATCATATCCTTATTTTATTCGAACACTTTCTTGATTTCAGGGAGAATATTTTTTCCTTCGGATGTTGACTCCTCTTGTAATATAGCCAAATATGTCATCTCCCTCTTCTTGAACCCTCTCTTGAGTTGCATAACAGAGACCATTAGTGGTCCTCTAGCTTTTGAAAGTGTAAGGACCATGCATGGAGACCTTTTTTCCATGACGCATACTATGTCATAGTATGACATAGGTATTATGTAACACCCTAATTACCCTAAGCCTTACCTCATGCCATAAAGTAAAGGATAACTAAATGTCACGACAATTCTAAGGCTTATACAGTAATATATATAGAAAGAGATAGTAAGTCTAGAAGCCTGATGAAGAAATAAGCTCAAAAACAGAGTTACAAAGCGTGAAACGTTCACACGAAACTACAAGTATAAAGGCACAAGATATAGATACAAGATAACAAGGCATATGTAGATATATGAGTATAATAGTCATAAAGTACTAGCCTCAGCCCACAGAGTTTAGGCCGACTAGTATATACAGACATAACAGAATTTTAAAAGTTAAAACAACATATACAATGTCTCTCTCAAAGTTATCCTCTAAGACAAATAGAGATACAAAAGTGAGAGTACTAAAACAAACTATTCAAAAGAAATAAAAAAGATGATAAAGATCCTCTGCTCTGTCACCATCATACAACTCACCGAGGTGGGTTACGGCCTGTATCTGAAAAACAACAACAGAATATGATATGAGAACTGGAGGTTCTCAGTATGGTAACAGTGCCCAGTAATGTAAGATATAAGATTTTGGGACGCCAGAGGCAATCATAGAACTTCACATCAGGCATAATATTCAAGCTTATAAAACAAATAAATAAATCCTTAAACAGGTCATCTAACTTAGAGAATTTCTAATCTAACATTTACACGATGTCCCACAACCTTCGCCAACCTAACCGCCATACGATCCTATCGCCACCGTCTACTGAACCTCCTCAATCCCAGTAGAAAATACAAGTAATTCATACAAGTAAAGCACAAGTAATTATCAAGTATAGTAAGTAAATCAAGAAGCACTTAAGCATGTTATACAATTAGGCATATTATGCAAGTAAAAAAAGCAAGCAAACACATAGTAATGCATATAATGAATGCATGTCCTACTGGCTGTGATATCACATTGTCGGTTCAACTGCTAACCCGACACATTTTCATGGGAATGTCGCCTTTTGGTCACGAATAAAATGGGTACCCTCAAGGATATCGTGCCCGGCACATGGTCCATGGATATAGTGCCCGCGCACACTCGTGATTCCAAAAGGATGCAAGCAGGATACTCAGCCACAGACCTCACATCTCAACATAAGTGGGATAAACCAACCATTCTTATGCCGCCGATGCGACCTCGACAAGCGGGATTAACCAACCGTCCTTGCCAGGTGCATAGCATCTCAACAATACCAGTATAAAACAATATACATCCATATTCCATCAATTATCACTTTCAGTACTCAATCTTTTCTCATTTATCTTCGAGTCCCAAACTCATCACAAACATTTTCAATTTTCTTATTTCCACAACTCATCATACTCATCATCAATATAATACTCCAACGGTCCCCTCACAAACTTCAGAAATCTAAGTCTCCGTCTTCTAATCTTTTTACCAGAAAATATCTAGTTAAACTCACTTAGGGTATTCTTTATGTTTCAAAGCCTAAAAACAAGTTAAGAGACCTTAAACAAGCGTTACAGAAGTTTGCAAGTTTATCGAAAAGGTAAAATGATTGAAAACAAGGTTTCTATTTGAAAAGCAGAGCTTGTGCGTACGCATAGAGGTGGCGTACGCACACAAGGTAAAATTTTCTATTTTATGTGTACGCTTGAATACGTGCGGACACACTCAACAGAAGACTCTTCTCAACTTGTGCGTACGCATAATGTTGTGCGTACGCACAACTTGCAACTTTCACAGGGTTTGCGTGTGCACACCCCTCATGCGTGTGCACAAACCAGAACTTACAATTTTCTGCAACATCACAGAATTCATATTTTTGACACCAACTTCCAACGATCATATCTTTTTCTACAAAATTATGATTTCTTCGAAATCTATACCATTTTAAAGATCTTTGAATTATCTTTAATTTGATATAATATTCAATTAATTTCAAAAATCGAGACTTAAGATATGATCCACCAAAGTTGGCCAAAAATTCGTGCCAAAAACCTTTTAACATCAAATTTACCAAAACTCTCAATTCAAAACCAATTATTCCACATCTAAAACAGCCCCAATGTACCTAAATTATATTCACATACCTTCTCATCATTCCACAACTTAGCAACATACAATATCATCCATTCCATACACCAAATTCCACTTATAAAACTCAAATTTCAATAATTAACATCACAAAACATCATTTCACCATCCTCAATATTTATTAACATCAACAAGCCTCATAATTCATTATCAATCTTCATAATCATCATTATTCAACCCCACATCATAATTCAACATCATCATTCACCAAAATCATCACAATCATCAAAACCATCATACAATTATCAACAACCAATTCAATCCTATCCTAAGGTCTACTAGTCTAAGTGTCCAGAAATATTACATATTACATAGAGAAAATCGAAACTATACCTTGGCCAATTTCTAATACGTGCAAAACACCAAATTTGGACTCCAACAAGCCTCAACTCCCCAACAATCCACCAACAGAAGAACCAATACTCCAATAATCACAATTCAACCTAGACATGCATAATTTATCACAAATCAACCTAGAGTTTATCAAATCTACAAAACTACAAGAAATTTGAATATTCTCACCTTATCCAATATTGATTAAGACAAAACCCAATAGCAACTAAGTGCTAGAGTGTACCTAAACACCCAAAATCACAAAAATCACTCAAAAATCAAACCTAAAATTTTGAATTTCATAGAGATAAAAAAATGGGTAAGGATTTTCGAAAATCTTATTACTTTGGTTAAATAAAAATAATGGACTCGATGAGAGCTTCGCGTAGCAACTGGCGGCACGCGAATCGGAGTTACGTAGCTCAAGATATGATCAATTGAATATAATTATGAATAGTATTTTCTCTCCTCCCTTCACTCTTCTTTTTAGTTGCTAGAGTTTTGTTTCAAGTGTGTTATAAGTTTATTTGGGTTCATTTACACACTTATATATATTGGGCTTGGGCCCAACTTAGGTCCGGTCTAACTCTTTAGTGTTTTTGGCCCATTTGGTCCGATTTTGGGCCAAACCTTTAGAATTTGCGCCCGGTTTTTAACTTTAATTATTTTTCTAAGTTTTTCTACAGTTTTTACTGCTCTCACACAGTACAGATTTAAGTCGGTACTGCCGACTAATTTATCGGTACGCATTTTTCTGCAGAAAATTATATTTTCCAACTCAGAAAAATCTATTGAGTCCAAATACCATATTTAAAATTTTTAATTAATATTCTAAATTTTTGGAACCTATTTTGAGTAATTAAATTATTTTAGTTAAGCGGTTAATTAACAGCGGTTCTTACATATTATATTTGTCTTCCTTTGTAAATCGAGCCCAATGACTATCTTAAAATCGTCATGGATGCTACTGAGAAATCCACAAGACTCTTTAAAGATCTAAGAGTCATCTCAACCCTTTTTGCTACTCCCTTAAGAGGTTCACCCTTAGTATTCATGGATTTGAACCAGTCAGTCTTTTCGATGATCTTCAACCCAAGCCTCTTTACTTCATCAGGTGTGACGAAATTGTGTGTAACACCACTGTCAATCATAACTATGACGGATTTTTCATTTATAAAGGTTTTGACATACATCAAACATTTCTTTTCTACAATGCTTACCTCTTTTTCCTTCTCAACATTCATGACTTGAATAGATTCAATACACTCAGTCACTTGTGATTGAACCTCTCATTCTTCGGCGATAGATGCTAGAATCCCTAATTTGGGACAGTCTTTTATTTGGTGTGGTCCCTTACACATGAAGCATCCTTCTTTAAGCATGAAAGCTTTTTTTTTTTCTCGTACTCTTTTTTTGAAAAATACTTTCTTTCCTTCTTGGTTGAGAAATGTTTTTCCTTATCTCCCCTAACTTTAGTAGAACTAGGCTTGGAAGAAGACTTGGGTTTAGAGTCTCCCCGACGATATTCGGTAAACGATTTGGCTACCACGATAGCCTCGTCGACATCCTTAGAATTTTTCCTTTGTAATTCTTGTTTTGCCCAAGGTTGGAGTCTATCAATGAAGAAGAATAATATATCTTCTGATGCTAAGTTGGAGATTTAAAGTGTGAGAGTAATGAACTCCTTTACGTAGTTGCTAATCATACTCTTGTACTTTAACTCCCTCAACTTCTTCCTTGCTTCATAGACCACATTCCCAGGGAAGAACTTTCTTTTTTTAAAAATCTTTCCATGTAGCTATGTTACAAGTACCATTTTCTATATCTATGTACTTTCTCCTCCATCATAAAGTAGTATTATCAGAAAGGTAGAGAGTTGTAGTATGTACCTTTATTGCTTATTTGACCACCTCTTAACCTTCGAATTACCTCTCCATTTGTCATAAGAAGTTCTCCACCTCTTGAACTTCCTTCATGCCCTTGAACTCATTTACTTTTGGGAGATCAATCTTTGTCGTCTCCCTTATAATGGTTGGTCGAGATTTTGCCTTCTCGAACCAAACTCGAACTTCCTAAAATAACTTCAAGAAATTCTCAAGGTTCTCTTCTATTTGGAGCATGCTTTTCTTTGAAAGCATATAGTTCACCCTACACGTGAGTCTCGAGGATCTCCTTATCATGTTCTATCCTTTGGAGGCGCTCATCCATAGAGGATAGAACATTCTCCAACATAAAAATTCTCTCTTCTAAGAAGTTAAAGTCCTTACCTCTAGACTCACTCAAAGAATGTACCTTCTTGCCTCCCCATTGACAAGGAATGATATCTTTTTTCCTTTGAGACTCAACACATTCTATGGTTACATTAGAAGTCATACCCACAAACCACTTGTGCTCCCTCTCGAACCTTACTTTGATGCCAAATTGTCACAGGTCTTGCACACACTCTAACACTGCCGTGTCGACACTTGAACTTACTTAGCCTCTTAAGCTAAGACCAAGTCAGGCTAACCCTTAATATTTAGCAAGAAGGCTAAGAACAAAAGAGAACACAAGAGAAAGGAAATTTTGGTAGAAAGAACACTTTATTACTCAAGTATTTATTACAAATGACTCATACATCCAAACTCTAATTCTCATCCCTATTTATAGTCATCCACCTCCTTAATGGATAGTTATGATTAAATCTAATCAACGGTCTAGATTGAAAATCCAGAACATTCACTACAAATATCTGTTCTACCACATTTTTCTCAATACTTTTAGATTATTTCACACTATTCTTCATACTTCTATATACATCTACACTCTTCTAGAATACTCTATGACTTTTTAGAGTCTTCTAGAATCTTCTAGGGTATTTTGAGACCTTTTAAAGCATTCTAGAACCTTTCGAAATTATCTAAAACATGTTCAAATACTCCAAAAATTATACAAACACGATTAAATCTAACCATCTAAAATTTACCGTGACATATTATAAACATAGTCTAAAGCTTTACCTTCAATTTTTAAGAGACTTGATAAATAAAAAAAAAGTTGTATGTCGTATATATATATACACACGTTTTGACTAAATCTTTGTTTGCAACAGCTATTATATATTTTTAATTTTACAACCAAAATGTGCCACATGTCATTTTTTCATTATAATTGAAATCAAATCTTTTCCTCTAAAATTAAGGAATTTCTCCTCTACTCTTTACTAATTTTACAATCAAAATGTGCCACATGTCACTCCCTCATTATAATTGAAATTAAATCTTTCCCTCCAAAATTAAAGAGAATTCTTTCCTCCTCCATACTAATTTTACAACCAAAATGTGCCACATGCCACTCCCTCATTGCAATAGAAATTAAATATTTCCCTCCAAAATTAAAGAGTTCTCTTCTCCTCCTTCTTCCTTTGTCTATCTCTCTCATTCCTTCAACCACTCTATCTATTTTATATATCATTATCAATATCAATGACTAATTACTAATTTGACAATCAAAATGTGCAACATGACATTCTTTAATTGCATTAAAATTAAAATTAAAATATTAAAATTAAAATATATCTATATTATTTATCATATATTACTATCTAATTTAATAATCAAATGTATCACATGACACTCTCTTATTAAAATTGAGAGAAAATATTTTTCTCCAAAATTAATAAACTCCCTTCCAAAATTCTTCCATCCATCTCTCTCTATTTTTTTTATTTCTCTCTATCATTTTCACTCTATATGTAATTTATATTTTATATTAGTAATTTGACAAATCAAAATATGTCATCTGATATTTTTTATTGCCATTAAAATAAATTTTTTCTTCCAAAATTAACAAACTCTCACTCTTATTCTTCATCTTTTTTTTTCTCTCTCTTTTCTCTCATTTTCTATTTTTTCTACCTTTTCGTTCTACAGAAAATAAAATTAACAAAATAATATAATTCAAATAAAAAATGAGACTTTTTCATATAAAAATAATAACTAAAAATTTTGATATTTGATCTTTTATCTATAAAGACTTTGGTCTAAGAACAAAGTGGATCGTAGTTTTTATCAACTTACGATTTTTTTTTGTAAAAATAATTTAATTTTATAAATCTTTTGTACCATGCATAATCTATATTATTAGAACAAAGTAAATTGTAATTTTAAAAAATTTATATTTCTATAGTATTACTACGAATAAAAATATTAGTTATTTAATAAATTTAAGACCAAATTTAAGTTGTGCATCAAACTCAACTAAGTTTGAGAAGGAATTGTTAAGGGATGCTAGTAAACTATTAACTTATGTGAAAAGAAAATTGAGGTTGTTTACGTCAATTAGAGTTTGTTAGATATTTATCTCTTATATACATGGGTATAAATAGCTAGTTACTCTGTGAGCAATTAACAATGTTAAAATTCTATAATTTTGTTTAATATATGTAATTGAGGTTATATGTTAAATAGTATTTTATTTTATTAATTAGGTATTTCTTAGGTACTCTTGAGGTACTCTGGTGTATATAGATGGTTAAACAGAGTATGTCCATTAGGGTTAGAGTGTCTAATATTTTTGTATATATATGGATAATAGTAATGAGAAAGGTAAAAAAAGCTTTTTATCCCTCAGCTGCCTCTTTCTCTCTTTTCAGAGCCTCCCTCTCATATGGTACTTGCTACACTATTTTACCATTCAACTCTGCAGGTTTGAACAGAGTTTTGTCATGGTGCGGTGAACGTGGAGCCTGCAATAAAGTGTGAATCTTTCACTATATATGAGAATTTGTAGTTAGAGTAGCTCGTAAAAGGTAGATCTGTCCGATTTATTCATCAATGGCAACGAATGAGACAGAGGTGATGAATCCAGATACGCAGAGTTTCACTGCAGCAGATTTTCAAAACTTTGCAAAGATGATGGCTCAGTTTCAAGCTTTCCAAGCCACTTCTAGATCTAACACCAACCTTCTTCAAGATCCTTCAAGTTGTTACTACCTTCACCCAAGTGAGACACCTGGAATTGCTCTCACAACTACTCCACTGACCACATTGAACTACCACACCTGGTCCAGATCTGTGCGGATCTGTTTAAAATCGAAGAATAAAATTAGATTCATTAATGGCACGTTACTCAAACCAGCTCCAACGGATGATTCGTATGATGTTTGGGACCGTTGCAAGACGTTTGTGTTATCATGGCTACATGGATCATTGAGTCCAGAAATTTTGCAGAGTGTACTGTGGTGCGACAATGCACACGAACTATGGAAGGACCTCAAACATCGATTTTATGAGGGCGATCTATTTCGGATTGCTGAGCTTGAGGAAGATCTGTTCAGCACAAAGCAAGGTGAGTTATCCATCACCTCTTACTATACAAAACTGAAAGAGATCTGAGAAAAAATAGACGAATTCAGACCCATACCAACTTGTGCTTGCTTGAGTAATTGTAGCTGTGGATTAGACATAATGAGGCAATATAGGTTGCAGTCTTATATGATTCGTTTTCTTAGAGGTTTAAATGACCAATATGCAAGTGTGCGCTCCCATATTATGTTGCTTAAGCCCCTTCCAGATGTGAATATTGTTTTTTCTCTACTTCTTCAACAAGAGAGACAAATGATGCATCTCATTAAACCAGATTCTAGAATGTTAGTGAATGCTGTTCACACTAAATCTATAGATGAAAGAGAGCCATACCAGATTAGCCAAGGCAGTGTCAAATTTGTCAATACTGGAGGTGAAAAAGGCCAATTCGGGACCAATAATGTCAGAGGAAGAGGAAGAGGGCGTGGTAAAGGTGGCAGAGGTACTATTAGAGGAGCTCCCAAACTTTGCTCTTATTGTGGAAAACAAGGTCACTTGGTGGATACATGTTACCAGAAGCATGGATTTCCACCACATTTGCAACCAAATCACTCTAATGGAGTACCTCTTTCAGCTAATTCAGTGAACTCAGTGGTAGTTGCGAGTGGTAGTTGCGAGTAATGCAGAATGCAACCCCACAGTTATCCAAAATGAAGGCAAGGTCAGTTTGGATGGGATATTCTCGGATAAACAGAAAGAAGCACTTATTGCACTATTCCAGCAACATAAAGAACCTCTTCATGATGAAAATTTGGCAACCATTCATGCTCCTTCATCCGGTATATTTCATCTCATTTCTCTTTCCGGTTTTGAATTGAATTCTCAAGATTGGATTTTAGATACGGGAGCAACTGCTCACATTTGTTTTAGTCTTAAACATTTTTATTCCATTAAACATATTAATTCAGTTAAAATTATCATGCCAAATGGTTCACAAACTGTTACAACCTTATATGGAACAGTTTTCTTCTCAGCTGATTTTTATTTGACTGAGGTTCTATATGTACCAAGTTTTAAACGTAATCTCATTTCTATTTCAAAAGTTACTAATGCCTTATCTTGTTGTTTTATGTTCAATGCTCATAATTGTGAGATTCAGGAGCGGCCTACCTTGAGAATGATTGGAATTGCTGATCAAAAGCGAGGGTTGTATACAATAAATACTCAAGCAAAGATGGCTGTTAACTTTAGCAAATTAGAAGAAAAGATTTTGAATATTATGACAGAAGAACAGGACACTTCACACACTTCACAGAGTGTTCTTTGGCATTATAGGTTAGGCCATATTTCTTTTAATAGATTACAACAATTACGAAAAATGCATTCATTCATCTCATGTCCAAACAATAATGTACCATGTGATCCATGTCATTTTGCAAAATAAAAGAGGCTACTTTTTTCAAATAGTTTGACTAAATCTGAATTTCCTTTTGATTTGATTCATGCTGACATTTGGGGGCCTATTGCCACACCAGCTACTTCCGGCCATCGATATTTTTTAACCATTGTTGAGGATAGGAGTAGGTTTACTTGGATTTTCTTTATGAAAAATAAATTTGAAACTCGCTCTCTTTTAGAGAATTTTGTTGAAATGATTTATACACAAAAGGGAATCATGGTAAAAGCCATTAGAACTGATAATGGCTAGGAATTTTTGATGACTTCTTTCTATCAAAAGAAAGGAATTTTACATCAAAGAAGTTGTGTAGAAACACCACAACAAAATGGAATTGTTGAAAAAAAGCATCAAGATATTCTAAATGTAGCTAGGACTCTCATATTTGCTTCTAATCTTCCAAATTGTTTTTGGCATTATGCAGTGGCTCATGCTATTTACATAATTAATAGAGTACCCCAAGTTACATTTAAACATAGCCCATATCATATTCTTAATGGCAACATTCCAGAATTAACATCTCTAAAGGTTTTTGATTGTTTAGCCTTTGCTTCTACTTTATATGCTCATCGAAAGAAATTGGATCATAGAGCACGAAAATGTGTCTTTCTTGGATATAAATCAGGGACAAAAGGCTATATTTTACTTGATATTAAAACCAAAGAAGTTGTTATTTCTCGAAATGTTGTTTTCTATGAATCCTATTTTCCTTTCAAAGAGATTTTTTCTTCAAATGATCAATCTTTAGGCACTAAAAATTCGTACTCTCAAAATATGTACTCTCAAAATTCTAATGCTTCTCATTTTGAAATGAATTTTCATTCAGATCCTTTTTGCAGTAGTGAAACATCAAATAAATTGCTTAATTTGGACACTCTTTCTAATTTCAAAAATAATTCACTCACAAGATCAAGAGACTTGCATTCTAATGAAGAAATTCTCGTTTCCGAACCTCATGCACCTGCATCTAACTCTCCTAATTCTCACCCACTTAAACTTGCATCTCATGATTTTTCTTCTGGCCAACCTTCCATTTTTGAAGCAAATAATTTGGATCCTGCTGCATCATCAACTAATCCAAACAGCACATCTCATGCTAATGAACTTAGAAGATCATGCAGGCAAAGAAAACAGCCATCCTATTTGCAAGAGTATCATTGCATGCAGGTCAATGTTTCGGCTCAGCAATCTCCAACTTCCTTTGAAGTGAAGTATCCAATCTCTGACTATGTATCTTACAACGCATTGTCAATAAGGCATAAAGCTTTTTCAGCTACTATATCCTCCACCACAGAACCAAGAAGTTATGAAGAGGCCATCCTCTATGATAGCTGGCGTAAGGCAATAAGTGCTGAATTGAATGCTCTTGAGGAGAATAAAACATAGAAACTGACTTCTCTTCCTTTTGGAAAGAAGGCAATTAGTTGCAAATGGATTTTCAAGATCAAGTTCAAACCCAATGGTGAGGTAGAACGCTACAAGGCAAGGCTCGTTGCAAGAGGCTTCACTCAAACGGCAGGTTTTGACTACTTTGATACCTTTAGTCCAGTCATCAAACTCACTACTTTAAGAATGCTTTTGGTTATTGCTGCTACTAAAGGATGCTATGTCAATTCTGCTTTTCTCCATGGAGATTTACCAGAAGAGGTGTATATGAAACCTCCATTAGGATTGGCAGTGCCAGCTGGTTCAGTTTGTAAGTTGGAAAAATCATTATATGGTTTGAAACAGGCTAGTAGACAGTGGCATCAGAAGTTATGTTATGTTCTCATTGAAGATGGATATACTCAATCAAAATCAGACAGTAGTTGTTTGTTCACTAAACTATCTGATTCAGGCTTCACATGTATCCTTGTTTATGTGGATGACCTAGCAGGAGATGATTGGAGAGAAATTGCAAGGATTAACCAGCTCTTGGATAACAAATTTAAAATTAAGGATCTTGGTGATTAAAATTTTTTCTTGGTTTGGAAATTGCCAGAAGTCAACAAGGCATTGCCATGTATCAACACAAATATACACTTGACTTGCTTGATGAGTTTGGGTTGATGAATGCAAAACCAGCCTCCACGCCAATAGATTATACAAGTCATCTATCTAAATCTTCAAGAACTTCTCTTGATGATGTTGCACCTTATAGACGGCTAATTGGACGTTTAATTTACCTCACCAATACACGGCCGGATATATGCTTCGCAGTTGGTAAACTCAGTCAGTTTTTAGATTGTGCCACAACAAAACATTTTCAAGCTGCTCTGCATGTGCTTCGATATCTTAAAGGTGCTCCGGCCAAGAGAGTATTATTTTCCACCTCCAACAATCTCACACTCACTGCCTTCTCTGACTCAGATTGGGGAGCTTGTCCAGACACTAGACTTTCACTATCTGGATTTTGTTTCTTTCTTGAAAAGTCATTGATTTCTTGGCGAAGTAAGAAGCAACACACCGTAGCTCGCTCCTCGGCTGAAGCTGAATATCGAGCCATGGCTCTTGCCACTTGTGAGGGAGTGTGGCTCTCTTACTTGTTGAAAGACTTTAGAATACCTCTCTCTCGTCCTATTGTTATGTACTGTGACAATCAATCCGCTCTCCATATCGCTGCTAATCCAGTCTTTCACGAAAGGACTAAGCATATAGAGATTGATTGTCATACTATTCGTGATAGAGTTCAGGAAGGACTGATTAAGCTTCTTCCAGTTTCTTCAACAAATCAAGTTGCTGATATCCTAACCAAATCACTGTCACCTAAAAGTTTCTTCTCTTGTAATGCCAAACTGGGTCTCATCAATTTTCATGTGCCCCAGCTTGAGGGGGGATGTAATTGAGGTTATATATTAAATAGTATTTTATTTTATTAATTAGGTACTTCTTAGGTACTCTTGAGGTACTGTGGTATATATAGATGGTTAAACAGAGTATGTCCATTAGGGTTAGAGTGTCTAATATTCTTGTATATATATGGATAATAGTAATAAGAAAGGTAAAAAAAAGCTTTTCATCCTCAGCTACCTCTTTCTCTCTTTTTAGAGTCTCCCTCTCATATGGTACTTACTACACTATTTTACCATTCAACTCTACATGAACAGAATTTTGTCAATATCTCTCCTTTCTCTTCCTTCATTTCTTTTTTCATGATAATACTCTGTTTGTTATCTTTTGCGTTTATACAAGTACATTTACACATTTCAACAAATGAAATATGAACATTGTTATATGACGAATAAAATCTTACAAAATATCTATGAACATAGAAGATGCGAAAAATATGATAAATATAACTAGCTACAATATAGTTATGGGGTATAGTAATATTACATTTTAGAGTAAAGTTATAATTTAGTCTATGAAAATTTTAATTTTAGATTAATTAATTTTTAAAGATAAAAAAACTATCAATTAGGTTCTCTATAATAATAAATAAGAAAAAATGTTATGTCATTTCGTTTATAGTGCGAAACGAAATGAAATTATTTATGTGTTCCATTATCTATAGTGACGTATTTTATTATTGTTGCATGAACATATGAACAATATCATTTTAGACACTAAAATATTAGTTATTTTCTTATTTTTTTTTATAACATCACCAATTATTCTCTATTCACCACAAACCCTAATAACGTAGGTAAAGTTTCATTCTAAAAGTTATCTCTTTCGTAATTTTTTATAAATAGACACGTCATTATAATTAACGATATATAAAAATATTACAGTTAAGTTTTACATCATAAATTAATATAAGAATATAATATGTCCACCATTTACTATTATAAATAATCTAACTAATATTTTATATTTTTAAAAGATTAATTTATCCAAAATCAAATTTATAGAAACTCGATGGTCATTTACTCAATGTATTATTGCTTCTCTCATGTTGTATCAAAGGAGAATGAATGATAATATGATAATTCGGTCATTGAAAATTATAGAACATAAGATTTAGGGGCTTCAAGATTCAGGGAGTACTGTAGTAATATGGAGAATGAGGGTGTATTATGTAATAATTTAGACTCTTCACTGCTAGGTATTAGAAGTTAATGTCATAGTGTGACACTGTGACACTGTGACATGTGTATTGGTATTGGTAACATAATTAAGTACATAACCTAGTGAAAAACTGGCAAGAAATAAAGTCAAAACAACATAATGATAAAATTAATTTTGACTCAAACCAAAATGACAAACTAAATCTAAAACCATTTATTTTTACAACGTCAAATTCAAGGTATGATGTTTGTTTCTTCGCTCTATCATGCATCAATCAAGTAAAATTGAACTAAATTTCAATATTTTTTATAGAAGAGTAAGTATTCGTTACTATTTACTAGTATCTTGAAGATATTGTTTAATTGATTTAACGAAAATTTAACTAGCCACATATATGAATTGATTAACCCTATTTACAGAAAAATTAAAGTTAATTAGGGAGTCACATTCTTTTTTATATTCCTACTAATACATACTTATTACTTATTAGTCGTTGTTTATTATATTTAATTGATAGAATCTCACTAATACGAGAGATAATTTACTAAAACAATTTTATTATTTCAAAAACTTTACAAATTAAAAGACTATATAGATAATTATATCAAAACTAAATTTAGGAATGAAGTTAGATGAAATATTAGAGGAGAATCAAAAATATTTTTATAATAAAATAAAATTTTTAAAAAATTAAACTAAAATTTATATATAATTTATATGTAAAAAAATTAAAATTTAGGGGGTTATTACCCCGTTCCCCATTATGAGGCTTGTCTCAAACTAAATTTATTTTTTATTCACTTATTTTAAAACAAATATGAAACTATTCATACAACCATCTTAAATCTTTAATGTTAGTTTGGATTAGTTTTTTTATGTGAATTTTTTTTAAATAAAATATTTTATTTAATTTTAAATCTATTTGAATAATTTTTCAATAAAAGTACTTTTATTAAAAAAATAAATTATTTATTTTTAATTTTCTAAAAATCAACGGTACTTTATTTTAAAAAATAATAAAAACAAAATACGTTTTTAATATTTAATTTTTTTAGAAAATCTTTTTAAATATAAAATAAATTTTATCTATTAATAAAAGATATATAAAAAAATATTTTTTTTCAAAAATCAAGACCCTTAAGTTTAAACAAGAGACAATTTTATTTTTTAAAATACTTTAATTTTAAGATTTTGTATATTGGTGTCAACTTCAAACTCAAACAGCATGCCGTCTTCCACGAACTTTTTTGTTCTTTTCCTTTCCTTTCTAAACCAATGGTTCCAAAATTGATTATCCACTCCTTTTGCTTCTATTTTTTTTCCCTTATATTTTTTCTCTTATTTTTCTTGGTGCACCAATGACCATTCACCATATTATTATTATTATCATCATTTATCAATGCCAACCCAAACTCAACCCAATGCTTTCTTTCTATTGAAAAAACGAAGTTTGAAAAAGATATTCAACTTTTCCAACATTGGTAAGCACATAATATGATAAAGAAAAATATTGGAAATTCTACCCTTTTTATTTTTAAATAAAAATGTTCATTTTTTAATTTTTTATATTTTCAAAAAATAACATATATATTTGAATTTCTAGTTTAAGTATCAACAATAAATTAATTAGAAAAACAGAATTAAAGTTTTTAATTAATCATCACTCAGAAAAAAAATAATAAATAAATACGAAAATAGAAGTATATAATGGTGTTGGATGTTGCCGTAATACCTAAAATGAAAATACAGTGAAACAAAAAAGTAGAAAAAAAAATTGATTTGATTAGTTAAGTCAATAATAATTTGGTAGCTTTAAGTCAATAATTATTTAGTAGCTTTACTTTATGTTTCAACCATATAAAAAATAACAAATAGGTATTTGATCTTTTGATTTGTAGATATTTAAATTCTCAAAAATTTAAAAATATATTTAAGTCTTGACCTTCTCAAAATTTGAACATATTGATCCATTATGTTCGCTTGAATTTGTCAAATCCAACAACAAAAAATTAAAGGTGATTTTTGTTATACTGACTTGGTTGATACAGATACACACATGAGAATTTTTAAAATAAAATAAATTAGACTCGAAAATTAATGTGTCCAAATTTTAAAAAGATAAAAAATTTAACTATATTTTTAAATTCTCCAAAACTTAATATTCGCAGATAAAAAAATTAGAGATCAATTTATCATTGTCTCAAAAAAAAAATTAATAGACAGAATGAAACATAATTATCCTCTTAATAGGTTTTTTTTTCTTCTAGAAAGTAGAAACTATCTAATTATGCTGATATAATCTAGTAATGTTTGTTATTATTCATAAACAAAGCCTTAAACTCTAGTGTACTAAGGTTTTAATAATAAATCGAATTTAAGAATAAAAAATTAAAGTCGTCTAACTAATAATTCAATCCAAAACATAAAATCGAGTTAAATTATAATTTATAAGTGAATTAAAATAATATTAATATAAAATTTAAGAGATAATATTTAATTTGATCTTGAAGTTATATTTGAGTTTTAATTTAGTCTTTAAAATTTTAATTGTTTTAATTTAATTTTTAAATATTTTAATTGACTATATGATGAAAATTATTGTAAAAACTAGCGTGATTAAAATTTAAAAAATTTAAAAATTAAATTAAAATAATTAAAATTTTAAAGACTAAATTAAAACTAAAATATAACTGCAGAGATAAAATTGATTATTTTCTCAAAATCCAACTCACTTTGGTTAAAGTGCATTTCTGAATTCTCATAGTTGAAGGGATTGAGAAACAGCAAATCACGTGTGAGAGGAAAAAGTATATTTCAATATATTTCATATTATTTTATTTAATTTAAATGTTGTTATTGGTTCACGTAAAGTAGAGAAGTGCATAAGTCAAATTTTGTGGATTATTATTTTAAACCAAAAGTCCAATACCAAAAATAAAATAAAATAAAATAAATAAAAAAGAAAATGGAGAAACGTACGTGTCCAAAAAAGTAGATGAGGTTTTTGGGGGAGATGAATGAATGTGTGAATGTCCAAAACGCGCCTCAAAAAACAAACAAAACACATAAAAACACAAACTATAAATAAATAAATATATAAGATGATATTTGATTATTTGTAATTCTTATTTTTATTTTGCTTATTTTATCCTCTTCATCTTTACATTTAAATTGGCGTCTCAAATACCTCTAATTTGGGTGATGATTAAAATTAGCCATAAAATAAAAAATGATTACCATTAATGATAACGGTTTCATATATATTCCATAAAGAGTTAAAGACCAAGATTCAAGTTTTTCTTTGTTGCTGTCATTTTTTTGAAAATAAACAAGTGATAAATACTTCTAAAATTGTATTTGATTTCTCTACAAATTTGTATTAAATTTTGTTACAGGGTGGATTTTTTAAAAATAGAATATATACACAAAATTTTATCCTTATTTTTGTGCGACACAAATTTAGTTCACTTCTTATTTATTATTTTAGCAATCAAATATCTTTTTATTAGCCTCATTTTTAAATATTATTTACTAAACAAAAAATACTGTATTTTTTGTTAATTAAATTATTTTAAATTTTTTATTTATTATACTTTATATCAATGATTTTAGAATTAAAATTTAAGATTTAAGTTGTTTTATTTTTTATTTTTTATTTTTATTTTTTACATTTAATAACAAGTTAATTTTCAAAAGTCTTACTCTCCTTATTTTTTCGCACCACATTAACATATGCTCTTTTATTATTATTATTAAATAATAACTAAAATAATTCTAAATAGCAAATAGTAGTTAAACCTTGAAGTATGACTCAAAGTTGATTGTCAAATATATCCATCTAATTTTTTTTTTTTTAAAGAAGCTCACATAAACTCTATTTAATAAAAGTTCAATAATAAAAAAAATTAATTTTGATGTATATAAAGAATTTTATATAATTATTTAATTAAATTTATATTTTTCAGATAATATTATAAGTAATAAATTTAAAAATCAATTACTTTAACTGATTTAATAATACTATAAGATTGAATGACTAAAAAGACAAATTTCTCTTTAAAAGACTTTCAGTGAATGAAAATTGCAAAAAAAAAAAAAAAAAAAGAAACGAAAGTAAATAATAATAATAATAATAATAATAATAATAATAATAATAATATAGTATTTGGTAACAGTAATAGATGACTGGTCTGGTTGGTTGCTTGGTTTTTATTCCTTATTCTCGTTTGTGGAGTGGAGAACACAACGCCACCTCTCTTTCCTTCTCTTCTCTCTCTCTCTCTCTCTCTCTCTCTCTCTCTCTCTCTCTCTCTTGTTTTTATTATTATTTTTATTTATGATAATTAAATTTTATCATTTATTGTTGGTGTTATTATTGTTGTTGTTGATGTAGTTAATGTTGTTGTTGTTGTTGGGGTTGGAAGAAACTTGATCTCATAACAGAAAGAAAGACACACAGAAAAAGAGTGAGTGTGTTTTAGTGATACTGATGAATGAGTGTTGTGTGCAAATGGGGTTCTATATTCTCATACCTTCTTCATAATCATGTATAAATACTCCAACCACACACATAATATTAATAATAATAATTATAATATTAATCATACTCATAATCATAATCTTCATCTTCATATATGGAATTCGATGCTGCAATTCCCATGTCCCGTGAAGGCATCCCTCAAGGTTTGTTTCTTCCTTCTATTTTCATTCTTATCATTCTTCATAACTCATAATCTCAATTCTATTCTATTCTCTTCAATTCAATTATATTTTATTCATTTTTTTCCTTTATATTAATTTCTGATCATGTTGTGTTTTTGATTCAATCAATTAATTAATTGATAATTTTTTTTATGATCATAATTCATCATCATCACATACCTTTTTTTGTTTCATATTTCATTGGTTTTTTTTGGGGGGTGTAAAAAATCAGTGGGATTTGTCAAATGCTATTATCTGAGATCTGAGATAACCTTAGCTAACAACCTTAGCCCCTTGTTTTTTGGTCTCTGGTATTCCACATAAAAGTTCAACAACTATCTTATTTTTTACTAATATTTTGTTATTTTTTAGTTTTTTTTTTTTTCAATGCTTCCTTATTAGTTATTAGTCACTTTGGGAATGTTCATAGTCATCCTTATAGCCATGCCATTTGTTTCTGATGTTGAATTTTGACTGGTAAAACCCACAATCAATGATATGGCATGTTTTCCAAGCTCTGAATTGCTTTACAAAACCTCTTTACTTTATTTAATTTTTAATTTTAATTAATATAACTAAAGTTTTATTTATATGTCTCTCTCTTTTTTTTTTTTTTTTTGGGGTACTTTTAGGTTTTAATACTTTGAAGTAGCTGTAGTTTCATGATAACCTGTTATGATACTTCATTAATCAAGGTAGCAATATATGGAAACTTTTTAAACTGCTTCATTTATCAAGGTGCAATTTATGGAAGATTTTTAAACATATTTAGCTATGAACATTTATTGAGCCTTTGTCTTCACCAGTTTTTTCCCCCAAGAACCTACAGTAATAGGGCATGGCAGCTTTTGAAAAGTCATGGGCTCATAGCTTTCCCAAACTGGTTTTTAGTGTGGTTTTTGCACAGAGATATCAATTTGGAGAAGAAAATGTACTTGAAAGTTTTTATTTCATCCAAGTAACTTCTTTTTTTTTTTCTCACAGGATGGGGCCCTTTATGCCACTGCCATGGTAAGAAGGGGCCCCCATAAGTTTTTTTTTTTTTAATTTTTTTCTTTATTGTATCATTATTGTCTAGCATGCATGACTTGGAGTTCTTCTAGTTTTTGAGTAAAGATTCTTTTTGGTCGTCGACTTTGTGAGTATGATTCATTTTAGTCTTCGACAGATCGAAATGACTAAAATGAATGATGCTCACAAAATCGAGGACCAAAGCGAAGATTTAATCTTTATTCTTCCATTTCTTATGCATTTTCATGAGCCAAATTTATATTGCATTTGATTTATTGATTTACAATAACAGAAGAGTATGAGAATGAGACTAAGTTTGAACTCTGATTGTGGTTATCGTTATTCTTTCACTCTTCGATGGGTTTAGTTTGATTATTTTATTTTATTTTTGAGAAGCTGACCTGTTCATATGACATTATCTCAGATGCAATGTGGCAAATGAACTTGAGGTCGAGTGAAACGATGGAACCTGGACCTTATCCTGAGCATCCAGGAGAACCAGATTGTTCATATTACATCAGAACAGGACTCTGTAGATTCGGAGCAACATGTCGATTTAACCATCCTCCTAACAGGAAACTGGTAGAAACTCATATTGTGATTTTAAGTTGATAACATAAGTGTTATGAAGATTGTTGACACATGATTATTTGGTTTTTGTATTCATTCATTCCATAGGAAAAAGAATAGTTTGTAGCTGTTATAAAATGTTGAAACTTGAATGAAATTATCTTTTCTGTACTTTTGTGATCATTGTCTTGATCACTTATCTGATTAGTTTTTCTTCAAATACCATTAGGCTATTGCCGCTGCACGGATGAAAGGAGAGTTCCCAGAAAGGATAGGGCAGCCAGAATGTCAGGCATGTACTTGTTTCTCAATGAGTGCATAAGGTGCATATTGCTTGTTATAATGTGCATGCTTTTTAAGGTGGAACTTTATAATAATTTTGGAAACTATAGCAATCTGCATGGGCTAAAACAATTTACAGATGACTTTTACTTTAGTCCGCATGACAAGTGTCTACAATATCTTTTAACTTTGGAATTTCAAACAGTTTGGTGAATGGAACTAGGGCAAAGGAGATCATAATGTTAATGGGAGTTGCATGTACATCTATTTTCTGTACTATTGTTTCTAGAATGGTTCATATGCAGTTATCTGAAAAGTGGCATAATTCGGGTAGGAAGTTAACAGCATTTCAATTTGCTTGTGTATGCAGTACTCTATCAAAAATTTTGAGGCAACTGATTTACATTTATATTGTATTAGTTTAATTTGAGTTTTCATTGGACTAAAATCTAGTTTAAAATAATTTCTAGTTCAGATGTGCCCCCCCTCCCTCTCTTTTCGCGCATGCGGGTGTTGGGGTGGGGTCCGGGGGGGGGGGGGGGGGAGATGTTCACTTCTTCGCTTCGTCTGTCTTAAGAACTAACTATTCTTTATATTTACACAATACAAAACTTTATTTAACAACACTTGAGTTAATCATTGATGTCTACGTGAAGTATAGGCAGCCTATAAATTGTTGTTTTTGTTTGATTTTCTTATTTGATGTTAACGCCAACCTTATTCTGCTAAGCACTAATTTTTGGCCTTGACATAGTATGTGTGTGAACCTTCATATTGTAAACAACCACCATCTTACAAAATACTGATCCGAGTTGTGTTTTCCAGTATTATCTGAAGACAGGAACTTGCAAATTCGGAGCCACATGCAAGTTTCATCATCCTAGAGACAAGGCCGGGATTGCTGGAAGAGTTGCTTTAAATATTTTAGGCTATCCACTCCGCCCGGTTAGTTGTTCAGATTTGTGTACATTTGTATGAGTTGTATCTAAGGCTAAGATAGTAATGTTCATTAATTTGCTGCAGCCCATTTTTGTTTTTATCACTCATTTATTTTTACACCAATAACTTGCTTGATACACTTTTAGACTGAAGATCTAATTTGGTTTTTCGGATAATAGTTATGTATTCCTTGTGTACTTCTATTCAATATGAGTATTACGAACCCTTACGAAATTGTTGATATTATGATTTAGTCGTGTAAGTACATTGTACTTATATTTGTTGTTGATGCAGAATGAGGCAGAATGTGCTTACTATTTAAGAACCGGACAGTGCAAATTTGGGAACACTTGCAAATTCCATCATCCTCAACCAAGTAATATGGTGCTTTCAATGCGCAGTTCTCCTGTTTATCCCACCGTTCATTCTCCAACAACGCCAGGTCAGCAGTCATATGCAGCAGGAATTACAAATTGGTCGAGTTCATCCTACATTGCTAGTCCACGCTGGCAAGGTCCGTCGAGTTATGCATCTTTGATTCTACCTCAGGGAGTGGTTTCGGTACCTGGCTGGGGTGCATACAATGTAAGATCATTCTTTCTATGATGTAACGCTTTTGTGCTTTGTTTCTATCATTATTTGTGCATTGCTATTTGAGTCTAGATTTGAGAACTCGACATTGTTGAGACGAATCCTAATGGAACATGCACCTTTTCCAGGGTCAAATGGGATCAGACAGTACACAACAATCAGTTGGAAATGGTCAAACATATGCATCCTCTCGTCAAGGCGAATCGGCAAATGCAGGATCCCAAGGAGCATATTCTCAATACCGTTCTGGATCAGTTCCCGTAGGTTTCTATGCATTGCAGAGGGAGAACATATTTCCTGAAAGACCTGGCCAGCCTGAATGCCAATTCTACATGAAGACTGGAGATTGTAAGTTCGGTGCAGTCTGCCGTTTCCATCATCCGCGCGAGAGGCTGATTCCTGCTCCTGATTGTCTTTTGAGTCCAATTGGCCTTCCTTTACGTCCGGTAAGTGGAACTCTAGCTATTGAATACTTAATACATGCCAAGTCATTGTTTCATTAAGTTAGTTGTCGGAAGTTATCGACACAAAATAACAAGATACCATCACGAGAAGGATGAGTTACTAGTAACCATAAAATGACTAAATGTTAGGGTGTATGGCGTCCTAGTTTTGTGCGTAACATCATATAAATCGTATAAATCACAATACATGGCAAATCCTTTTGTTGATTATTCATGAGCATTAATTAGGTGATGCATGAATACTTGAATTTGGGCAAAGAAGAATTGCAGTTTTAAGTATAACCATAATCTGAAGCTAACTTAATGGTTTGAACCATACATAGAACTGAAGGTAGAAGACATGATCAAGGCCAATCAGACTGAATTGTTTGAATTATGCGTTTTCCTTGCTGTGTTATCAAATTATGCTTCTTGATTTAGCATATTATTTCCAAAATTTGTCTCTATGATCTTCACATTTATAATCTTTTGATTGATTTTTTGTGCAAGCTGATAGAGCTAGTGTCTTATTTCCTACAGGGAGAGCCATTGTGTGTCTTTTACTCGCGATATGGTATATGCAAATTCGGCCCGAGTTGCAAGTTCGACCACCCCATGGGAATCTTTGCCTATAATATGTCTACATCACCCTCAGCTGATGCTTCAGGACGACGAATGTTGGGTTCTTCATCAGGAACCGCCGCATTAAATTTATCACCAGAAGGACTTGTTGAGTCAGGCTCTGCGAAGCCAAGGAGGCTTTCGTTGTCGGAGACTAGACAACTTCCTTCCAGTGATGATAACATTGATGATGAGGGATAATGATGTCTCTTGGAAATGCATCATCTGCCTTTTACGATTTTTTTCAGGGGAGAAAAGGGTAATCTGTAAATCGATTTTCCCGTTGCTGGAGATGTACAGAGTTCATGTTAAGCTGATTCTGCCAACCTGCTATTGACCGCGGTTACTGGATTCAGTTTTTCTGGAATTTCATGCTGCCAGATTGTATAAATTTCACAAAATACTTGTCACATTTGGTTCAAAACCTGATGTGAACATTTCTTCTGTCCTTAAAACTGGTTTATCTATTTAACATTTTGCCAATATGTAAAAAATGTTTCTGGAAATCTATAATAATCAGGAATTTGGCTCCTGGCTGAATCTTTGTTTCATGCAGGTCTGAAATTCATTTCAAAGGCTTTTACTTTCTCCGAAAAAAAAAAAGTTCGGTTTATACCGAACTACTTTGTGTGTATAGAAAATCATTTTCGCTGGCAGCCAATAGTAGGATATTCAATATCCTTTTATGATTCATATTTTTTGTACATTCCTAGCCAAGTTTAACAGAACTCCAAGCAAGTTGAAAGTTGAAAAAAGCTGCTGTTTCAGAACTTAACCTGTAAGCAATATTTTCCTAGCATATATGTGTGTATGTAAATGTGTATTTCGTTTGCATGAATTGATTGCTCTTAACATGGTTCATTTTGCAGAAGCTGAAGGATAAAGAATCTAAACTCTGAATTTCAGAGGCAGAAGAAACAGAACATGTGACTGTTGTTTTGGCCGAAGGTGCTCGCTCTTCTGATTCCGAATGGTTAAAGGTGGGTATCTTGGCATTTTCTGGCTTAGAATTCGGTTTACAATTCACATGCAACTAAATCATAGATTCATAGTTGGGAATTTGAATCTCTTTTCATGGAGGCTTTGTAAAGCAGCAGCAATTTCTGTGGCTAAAGATGCATGTTCTTTGATATTTTTCGCCACCAAGTCTGATGCTTGTTATGAATAAGTTCATGCAGGTACATGGCCAATTCTTTCTTTTTCTGATTCTTAGAGAATTTTGTGATGAAAATTGTCATGTCACAATTTGTGCTAATCTTTCTTCTTCTTGGGAGTCTTGGAACAACGATTGAGTTATCACCATATAACCTCAAGATAACAGTTTTTTAAGTCTTGGAAACCGTCACTGATGTAATTATTAGGTTAGACTGCGTATATTATATCCTTTGGGTGCGGCTCTTCCCTGAACCCTGGGTTAACACAGGATACTTGTTCACCGGGCTGGCTTTTTTTTTTCTTCTTCCTTAAGATATTGGAGACAAACTTAAAAAATTGTCTCTATCTTAGACTAATTTTAAGATAATTTTTGTGGTTTCAAAACAGTGACATAAGATAAGAGACATGTCCGTTTCTAAGCCAATTTTTGTAGATGTTGACAACTGTGTCCTAAATAGGTATTCTTCAAATAATGAGAACATATTTGAAAAGAACAATTTATTGAATTTGTTTCCATAATTTGAAACTTCATACTATTTCATGTGAATAGAGGAAAAGACTCAGAGAGTGTTTCCTTGGTTTAATTAATATATTGGCTTATGAATCATGTAGATTCTGAACCACTCAATAGGTCCCCTTTTTTTAGTTTATTTTTTATTTTAATTAAAATGGGAAAAAAAGGTTCAGATTGCATTTTTTCCTTTTGTGAGAAAATATTCTGTATGGAGAATATATTTTGAAAGAATTGGATAATAAGCACCAAAATAGATGCTAGATGCTGAATATATATATATATTGTAAAATGTAAAGTAGAGGATGATTAAATTTGAACGGTTGTTTTCTTTCTTTCCCATTGCTATTTCATTGTTTTTATCTATTTTTATCTTTATCTTTATTTATTTATTTTTTGTGGATTCACAAGCTTTTGTCTCTAGTTCAGTGCATGTATAAATTTAGAACTGAGATTCTCAGGGAATATCTGTTTTAATCTTCGCTAAAAAAAAAAGAAAAAAGAATTGGTTAGAAAAAGGAATGATTATCCATCATCATAATGTGTATACTAAGCTAATTATGAAGGATACAAAAGTCATAGGGGCATTTCGGAAAGCCAGCATTTTTAAAAAAATACATAAAAGGTTAAAAAATTATTGCTCGTTATAAAGATTAGTTTGCCTATTTGCTTATTTATTATTTATTCATAGATATGATTTGAAATTGACTGTATTTTTTTAATCATTAATAAGTCATCTGCAACTACTTTTGTAAATAGATGGATCTTTTTGAATTACTAAATTCTGTAAATTTTTTCCCCCATGATTTTGACGATTTTTTTTATATATATTGAATTATGAGCGATGAATTCTTTAAAGATGATTTAAACTATAGGAAGAGTTTTAAGTGTATTGGGAATATTGGTGTTCTAGTTGTTTTAACCGTTGATTTGGTACACTTGAAATTTTTCCTAACTATATGTTATACATTATTGAGCGTTTTAACAAAATGTTAGTGATGTTTTATCTTTTCGTAATTAAAATAATATTTTTTTTTTATAAAATGTCAATGATATTTTGTATTATTATCATAGTAGAGTAAAATATCAAAATGGTCAAATATTTTCGTATTTTATATTGAAATTATCCATATATAAAAATTTTAAGTCGATTTTGACACCCTTAAAGAACTTTGAGAAGCAAAAAAAAAAAAAAAAAGTAATGGAGATAAATGGCGGATGTATTTTAAAAAAAAAACAAAGGATATATTTCATAGAAACACCAACAAAGGCGTGCTCGTATTTTATATTGAAATTATCTACCTTGCATGTCACGTTTTTAATCCTTTGAGTATTAAATATGAAATTCAAGGCTCTACGTGAATAAGGCCAAGAGAAAATTATGAACTGTCCGTGAAATGAGTAAATTAAAGGAGTGAAGGTCTAATTTTTTTTTCCATATAAACTAAAATATCTTGTTTTTAAATGAGAAAATTATTCTCTTTGATAAATTAATATCTTTGTTAAATATCTTCTTGAGATTTTTTTTCAAAAAAAAAAAAAAGATTGTATTTATAATATATATAATGAAGATATGAAAAGAGTTTTTTTTTTTTGGTGACTAGATATGAAAAGAGTTGGTGTCTAGTTTCTTTTTTCAAATACTATTTTATATATAACTTATTAAAAAATACTTTATGTTTATTGTTATACATATTTAATAAAAAAATAAACTAATATTAGTGTATACACTAATATCTATATACAACATTTTATTTTCAAGAACAAGTAGTGTTATTTGAGCTTAGTGGTCTATTACCAAATGTTTAATTTTTTGTATAATATTCAAAATTTTAATACTTATTATATTTTTTATATCAAATGTAGTAAAATGAAAAGAGATGAGAGTCAAACACATAATTCCAAATTCGATTGATACATTGAAAATTTAGGTTCGTACCTAGTATAAAAAAAAAATTGTAATAGGATAATTTATGAATTTCAATACCAAATTGCGGTTGCTCTAAACAAAGTAATGAGATCCAGTCCACACTCAACATTAGAGACTTTTTTTTTTATACACTTAATTTTCTGCCTTTAAGACATACAAAAATATGGTTCGGAATTTTAGTGCCGGACTAAGAACAATAAAATAAAAAAATACTATTTTATAAAATTATTTGTATGCATCTAATGTTATTAAAAATTTAATTTTTACATAAAATATTTTTTTATATTTTTAACAACTGCTTTAACAAAACTCTTTCAAGTAAAAAATTAAAAAAATAACAAATAAATTTTTGACTTTTTAACTCAAAAATAAAATAAAATTTTGACTTTCTAAAGATCTATTTATTTTTATATATTTTATTTTTATATATTTTAAACGAAAAAACTTAGATATTTTACATTTTAAAATATAAAAAATATTTTTATATTTTTAATTAATTAAAAATTAATCTCTTTGAATTACAAAATTAGAGATTTAATTTTCTTTTTTTTTAAATAAAATAAAATAAAAAGGCTAAGCATAAAGCCATAAACTGCATAATGCCCTTGATTCCTTTTACACCTATGAGTGAGTGAGATGAAAAGAGAGAAGAGTTTGATGTGTTCCTCAAACTCAAACTAAAAAAAAAAAAAAATCTCATTTTATGTTCTCACTTCTCTCAGTAACTGAACTGTGCTCTTCTCTTAATTGAAGGGAACACACAGTGCCTCATATTTCAAAGTGAAAAACCCTTGTTCTTGTTGTTGTCCTTATCATTGTCCCTGTCTCTGTCTCTGTCCCCATCTCTTCTTCTGGTTCTCTCTTCCAACTCATTATAGTTCCATTTTGCCTACTCTTTCTATTTTGTAGTACTTCCTCTTCTACTATCTTCAACCTTGCAAAAAAGCTAGCTATTTTAGTTCAGTTTAGTTCAAAAGCTCAAACATTTCTACATAAATAGGAACCAAAAATTACACATTTATGATATATTACAACAATTTCAAGTTTTTGCAGACAGGACAAGGTTTAAAGCCCCTTCTGTAACACAAACCTAAGACAAATAGATTCAGAAGAAGCATTTTTCAAGTGACCAACCAACCAAGCATGATTCCTTCTCATGGCCTCATCATCTCTCTCATTTTTGTTTCCATCATGGCTAATGAAGCAACCTTAATCCATGTGAGTTTTCCTTACTCTCTCTCTCTCTCTCCATAAACATCCAATTTTGCTTCTTTTTTTTACCCCTTTGTTTTTTGTAACTGTGTTTATGGATCTAGATGCATTTTTCTTTTGTTCCTAGTGAAAATTCTCATCTGGGTAGTACTGAATTCTGAAAAAGTTTGGTTTTTTTACCATGTGGGTTTTGCTAAATTTTGAAAAAGTTTGGTTTTTTATGATTAGGAGGCAAATGGGTCATATCCCATGGTACCTTTGATGGAAGAAGGGAAGAAGAGTGGGTTGATGATGATGATGAATGAGAGCAGAAGGAAGCTTGGAAGCTTCCAGATATGTGCTCTCTGCACCTGCTGTGGTGGTCCAAGAGGAGTGTGCTTGCCCTCTCCTTGTTGCTATGCCATCAATTGCAACATTCCAAACAAGCCCTATGGATTCTGTTCATTCACTCCCAGGACCTGTAATTGCTTTGGATGCCATCTTTAAAATTCCATCCCCCCCTTTATCATTATAATTCTTATTTATAATAATTTGAAAATTGTGAAGGGTTTGTCTCTTTAATTAATTCTGTTTCAACTGTGAATGGGAAGAGAAGTGGAGAATATCTGTCCTTGATTTGTTTTTTTAATCAATTAATTATCATTAGTATTATGAATATTTTTTTTTCTTAAGCTGTTACTGGGATTTTTTAGGGGGAGGGGGTCATGGAAACAGCACATTGTCTTATTGTCAGAATTTAGCATTATTTATATGATTATATATTATATTGAAGTACATAGTGAATCAGGAAGGATTGCCCTTCAAGTGGAGATATTGGGGTTGATGATAAGTTTTAACTTTATGAATGAATATAGTAATGCAATTGCTCAGTGGGCATGTCTTTTGGCTAAGACTTGCAAGTTGAGAAGAAGAAGGAACTTTGGGGTTTCTTGCTTTATAAATTATTTCATTTGTTTATGCTAGTAGGCTGCAAAATTGTAAGGATTTGTTTATTCAATGTTATTATATGTGAGATTTATGTCTAGTAATGTTTTGCTGCTTCAATTTCACTCTCTCTTGATTGTACTTTGTAGCATATAATATTATTGTGACATACTAAATAAATGTCTTATCTTGATAACTATGAGTGTATACATTGCTTGTTTTCAAATCAAGTGCAACAAAAGGAAAGTTGTAACCAACATTGTAATAACCAAAGTGAATTAGTAGAAGAGGGAACCCTATTGATGATTTGAGTGGTCCCAAAGAAATTGATATATAAGGGGTAGTCCCTTAGATGGGAGGGCATATGGTTAGCTATTTTTTGCTCTTATCTTAGATAGGGTAGAGGAGAGGGACTAAAGAGTGCTATAATTTTGGCTGAAAAAGCCCTTCTTGGTTGATGTGTGTTTAATTGGTGATGGTTGAAGATATAGATGCCAAATGATTTAAATGCATATTGGTGTATCCAACTGTATATAAGTATTAAGCTAGGTGGGTGGTTGGGGTTGGACTAGGGGCAATTAAACCCCCTTAGCCTTTAGCTACAAAAGCTTCCTGCATTTTATCAACTTGTTGCTTTAATCAACTTTTTCTTTTTATATATATGGAAGCATTTCAAGTATTATATGAATACTGGTGTTTCAGTGATTTTAGTCCTTGATTTCAGTTATAAAGATAGTGAAATTTACATACAATGGAAGTTCAAATTTAACAGTGATGAACTCTTAATTTTATCACTTTACTAATATTCTCACTAGAGGATCTAAATTCTTTTGGAATACTTAAACCAAGTATTTATTAGTAATAGTGAAGTTTGAGGATGAGGCTAATGGCTGCTATTATGTTAGTGAAGGATTTGGTTTTGCATATGAATGTGGTGTCTTGAGAATAGTGTTTTGGGAATCTTTCTGACCTCATTTTGCAACATCCCATGTGCTGTTCAAATCATAATTTAAGTGATTAAATTATGATGGGTTTTTGCCTTAATTTTCTGTGCTCATTATTTGGTTAGTTCATGTGTAATTGTGTTGTTCTCTAGCAAATACAAGTTAAACTATTTTACTTCACCATATTGGTATTTTCTATTTTGTTTCAACAAAAAAAAAAAAAAAAAAATTAATTGATGAACTATTTTTGTTGAATCTTAAAAGACCACAACTGTATTAGGTTTGGGGGTAGAGCTGCATACAACTGTATATTTTGATAAGAATTAAATGAGCTTATCCAATAATGTACTTTTTTCAAAGTCAAAGGTTTATCATCTTCAGTATTATTCTACCTACAATTGTACACCAGAAATAATAAGTAAAAAGAGTTAAATTACTCTCACTATTTTTATTATCTGACTCAAGTTCTAATTTGAACTCTTTAATTGTTTAGAAATTCATTATTGAGTTCTTGCATAACATTTTTCAATTTAGTTCTTAAGAATTACTACAAATTCTTCTTTTAATATAATATTCTACATCATTCCATTAATTTTCTCCCTATATATTTTTTGGGGGTGATACATGTATATCGTCTCAAGATCATACACAAAGTGTGATCAAAGAAAATTTATGTATAAACAATTTTACAGTATATATAATATAGGATGCCAATGAGTTATAGTTCAAATGGTATAGTTTTTCTATACTCATATAAGAGATTGTGAGTTCGATTTTCCCTATTGTACAAGATGTCTCTGGTACGGGTTGAGAGATGGATCGAGAACTTGCGGGTTGAGGCAGATGCCGGATCACTTGTCTGGAGCAATGGGAGGTGGTACCTGCAAAGACACTCCGACGCTCAAGTCAGAATGGATCTAAGAGGTAGAAGGTGTGAGGAATGAATGAATACCTGGAGGGACCTGGGTCCTCTATTTATAGGTGATGGTAGTTATCTTATCTTATCTTGTTTGGCTAAGATAAGGGAGACGTTTGAATTCGAAAGTTGGTTAGGAACTCTAGAGGGCCGGTTTCGGGTATTCTAGAAGGGCGAAGCGGGTCGGACCCGGGTAACCAGGTTTGGGGACCATTCCGGGCGTAGGATCCGTGGGTCGAATCCGTAACAGTTGCCCCCGGAGCGAGAGAGTGAGGGTGCTTGGTCTCATCGCTGGAGAAACCTTTTTCTCGCCGTTTGTGGTTTGGCAAGGAGATCATTTATTTGGTTTTTCCAGTCGAGGTCGAGGATTTGGGGAGTTCCTGGCCGTTTCATGGTCAGACGAGGAGCACGTTGTTTGGGCGTCTCATCACATGCCGGGTTTGATGACCGTTCTGAAGAAGGGCCCGGAGATCGGGTCTGGAACAGTTGTCCCCGGAGCATGAGAGTATGCTTTCTTGGTCTCAATGCTAAGTCGTTGGGGAGTCTGATTCTCTGTAGTTTGGGAGACTGTGAGGGGCCTGAAAAGGGCGTGACATCATCCTGCATTTATTGGTAGGATGTTGGTCAGTCTGACTTTTCGCAAGTTGGAAGACCGTCAGCTCATGCTTGTTTTGTGTGGCCTTTTTTGGGTTGTTATTGTGAACTTATTTTAGGCCTCTTGGTAGGCCGATTTCAAGACTTTGTTTATTTAGCTTATTTGGATTTCCGTTTTGTTGGCTTTGCGGGTGATCGATTCACGAGTCACTATTTTTGTTATTTGGATATCTGTTTTATTGGTTTCGGGGTGATCGATTCCCGGGTAGCCGTTCACTTATTTGGATATCCGTGGGTAATCGATTCCCGTGTAGCCGTTTTCTTATTTGGATATCCGTTCTGTTATTCGGATATCCGTTCTGTTATTTGGATATCTGTTTTATTGGCTTCGGGATGATCGATTCCCGGGTAGCCGTTCACTTATTTGGATATCCGTGGGTAATCGATTCCCGTGTAGCCGTTTGGATATCCGTTTTGTTATTCGGATATCCATTTGTTGGCTTCTGAATGATCGATTCCCGGGTAGCCTTTTCACTTATTTGGATATCCATTTTATTATTTGGATATCCGTTTTGTTGGTCTCGGGGTAATCGATTCCCGTGTAGCCGTTTGGATATCCGTTTTGTTATTCGGATATCCGTTTGTTGGCTTCTGGGTGATCGATTCCCGGGTAGCCTTTTCACTTATTTGGATATCCGTTTTATTATTTGGATATCCGTTTTGTTGGCCTCGGGGTAATCGATTCCCGTGTAGCCGTTTGCTTATTTGGATATCCGTTTTGTTATTCGGATATCCGTTCTGTTATTTGGATATCTGTTTTATTGGCTCCGGGGTGATCGATTCCCGGGTAGCCGTTCACTTATTTGGATATCCGTTTTGTTATTCGGATATCCGTTTTGTTATTTGGATATCTGTTTTATTGGCTTCGGGGTGATCGATTCCCGGGTAGCCGTTCACTTATTTGGATATCCGTTTTGTTATTCGGATGTCCGTTTGTTGGCTTCTGGGTGATCGATTCCCGGGTAGCCTTTTCACTTATTTGGATATCCGTTTTATTATTTGGATATCCGTTTTGTTGGCCTCGGGGTAATCGATTCCCGTGTAGCCGTTTCGATATCCGTTTTGTTATTCGGATATCCGTTTGTTGGCTTCTGGGTGGTCGATTTCCGGGTAGCCTTTTCACTTATTTGGATATCCGTTTTGTTGGCCTCGGGGTAATCGATTCCCGTGTAGCCGTTTGCTTATTTGGATATCCGTTTTGTTATTCGGATATCCGTTCTTTTATTTGGATATCTGTTTTATTGGCTTCGGGGTGATCGATTCCCATGTAGCCGTTTACTTATTTGGATATCCGTTTTGTTATTCGGATATCCGTTCTTTTATTTGGATATCTGTTTTATTGGCTTCGGGGTGATCGATTCCCGGGTAGCCGTTCACTTATTTGGATATCCGTGGGTAATCGATTCCCATGTAGCCGTTTGGATATCCGTTTTGTTATTCGGATATCCGTTTGTTGGCGTCTGGGTGATCGATTCCCGGGTAGCCTTTTCACTTATTTGGATATCCGTTTTATTATTTGGATATCCGTTTTGTTGGCCTCGGGGTGATCGATTCCCGTGTAGCCGTTTACTTATTTGGATATCCGTTTTGTTGGCCTCGGGGTAATCGATTTCCGTGTAGCCGCGTTTGGTTTATGCCGTCAGACGGGGCAATGCTTTTGAGAAAATGAATTCCATTTATGGTTTGGGCCTCGTTAAAACCTCCCAATGTGGGTAGGAAAGAGTGCCCAGTAAGAAAATATACGATTAAACGACTTAAGCAATAAATGCAAGTAAAAAAGGCAAAATATAAAGGGTAAAGAGATAGTCTTAAACGACCTCAATCTTGTTGCTTTGGAAGGATGTTTCTACATATAGTAGCACCGTAAGTTGGTGGAATTTCAGGATCTTGGAAGCTTGGTCCCGTCTAGTCTTTCGAGCATGTAGGCTCTTTTTTCGATTACCGTCCTAATTTGGTAGGGACCCTCCCAGTTGGGCGTGAGCATCCCTTCTCCGGGAGTGGGTGGATCGATATCGTTTTGTCGTAAGACGAGGTCTCCTGGTCCAAAGTCTCATCGTACCGTGCTGCCATTGTACCTTAGACTTATTCTTTGTTTTAGGGCTAGCTCCCGTAGGTGTGCTATGCTCCTGACCTTGTTTGCAAGGTCCCACTCTGCCTCTTTGTCATTTTCTCGCACGGTTCTGCGCGGACTTTGGTCTTGGCGTGCATCGAGGTCGGCGAGGAAGATGCCTGCCGCATCTCGGGATCTCTTGCAGAGGGTCGAGCTAGTGTTCTCACACTCTACCGCGACTTTTCGGTCTCTGTGTATTGTGCCGATAGTGCCGTCATCGGCTTGGAACTTCATGAGTAAGAATTTGGTGAAGATGACCGCCGAGAGGTTGTTAATGGTCTTTCTCCCGAGGATGATGTTTGTAGGTGGTGGAGTTCTTGAGGATGACAAATTCGGAGAGGATGGTATTTCTTTGGTTCCCGGCTCCGATGGTGAGGGGAAGTGTGATGGTGCCGTCCGATTGAAGGAAGTTATCCCCGAGCCCTGTTACCCCATTATGGTGGGTTTGTAGGTTTTCGTTTCGGAGCCCAAGTTTGTCGAATGACCCCCCTGAAGAGGATGTTGGAATCTGCTCATGTGTCGAGTAGTATTCTTCTGACCCGCCCGGTTCCTATCTTTGCGGAGATAACGAAGGGGGCATCTTTCGCCGAGGTGCCATATTGGCAGTCCTCGGGGGAGAATGTTATCGCATTATTGGTGATGATTGTCGGGGTTTGGTTTCTGACTGCCAGGACCTTGAGGTTCTTTTTTAGTGCCGATTTCGACTTTTCCGCCTTATCCTTGCTTGTTATGACGTTGACGACTATGGTCGGGTCTGTTTCCGGACTTTCCCGAGGGGCTTGTCTTTGTATCCTTGGGTTACGTCCTTCCTTCTCTGGTGATCTGTCTCTTTCTATGCACTTCGACTCCCTGATGATCTTGGCGAACTCGGAGAGCTTGCCGTCTCGTATGGCTTGCTCCAGAGCGTCTTTTAAGTCAATGCAGTGCTGTGTTTTGTGCCCGTATCCTCGGTGGTAGTCACAATATAAATTCTTGTTGCCGCCCATTCTTTCTTTAAGTGGTCGGGCCTTCGGAAGGACGCCTCGGTCAGCTATTTGGTGGTAGATCTCGGTGATGGGAGCTAACAAGAGGGTGTAATTTGAGCATTTGTCGGTTTGGAATGTTCCTTTTGGTTTTCTCTTGGTGGGGTGTTTTGGCGAGGTGCCGTACTGCCGTTCTGCCGTTTATTGGCCGCTACGACTTGGCTCACCTCCTCATCGTTTATGTAATCCTTAGCGACGCTCTGAATCTTGTGCATAGTCCAGACTGGCTTCGCGGTGAGATACTTTCAGAAGTCCTCATTCATAAGTCCATTGGTCAGGCAGGGGCTCGCGACTGAGTCCGTGAGTCCGTCGACCTTCAGGTATTTTCTCGTAGATTCGTCTTTGTCTTTGGGTAATTCCGAGCAAGCTAATGGGGTGTTTAGCTTTGGTGATTTTGATAGTGAACTGGGCCATAAACTTTCTGGTGATATCGTGGAAGCTGGCTATGGACCCGTTTGGGAGGGCGTTGAACCATTTGATCGTAGGGCCGGCTAAGGTTATCGAGAAGGCCTTACACCGGATCATGTCGGCGGCTCCTTCCAGGTTCATCCTGGCCTCGAAGGCCGTTAGGTGTTCCTGGGGATCGTTGGTCCCGTCCTATTTCATGTCAGTGGGCTTGTTGAAGTCCTTTAGGAGTTTGGCTCTCAAAAATTTTTCTGTGAACGGGATGGCTTCCATTATCACGTGCATGTTTCCTGCTCGTTTGGCCTTCCGATGGTGCCGTCAGTCGTCTTCTCCGCGTCGGTGTTTTGGGTCTAGGAAAACGCTGCGATCGTGCTGTTTGCAGTGTTGTTGCTCAGGGGGCCTGATGTTCCTGGTATTGCGATGAGATTAGGTCCTGGAGGTTGCTTGGCTTGTATGCTCCGGGTGGTACCGTTCTTTGGGTGTGACTCGGCCTTTGAGGTTTTGCACCCTGAGGCACAACTCTTGGATTATCTGGACTGCCTTCTCTCCCAGGCCATCGGGTGGCCGGGCTTCAGTGGGAGGACGGTTGTCCTCTCTTGGTTGTTGCTGGGTTGGGGTTGGTTGGCGATGTGCCGCGTTTATTATCCTCCCGTGGGTGGGATGAGTGTTATCTTGGAGTTCGGGAGTTGGACTTTGTGGGTTTGAGTTGGGGTGTCGGGTGGAGGATTGCTCCTCGAGGTTCTCCGTCATGCCGCCACGATTTGGTTGTCCCCCGTATATGTGCAAGAACCTTAAGAACTTTCCTGATCTATTAACTCCTGAGAGGTCTGAGCTTGGCCACGATGGTAGCATTTAAGGAGGTCATTCATGATGAGCTTCCTTATGAATTTTCAGTAAGGTCCGAAGGGGGATCATGGCGACAGAGTTGTCACAGGTGAGGCGGCGGATGACAGAGGTTTGGAACCTAGTGTTGAAAGAGGTGACCTCGTGGGTTTGGAGGAAGAGCTTGAGGAGTTCAAAAGAAGAAGCAACCTCGGTGGGCATGGAGCCGAAGTAGAGGGAAAAGATGGGGCCATGGCGCTTGGAGAGACGGATGAGGGAGTGGTGAATGAGAGGGTCCAAGAGGTGGAGGTGTCCCACTAAAGGGAGGCGAGACTTTGGGCTCAGAGGATTTGGAATTTCACCATTGGAGTAGGGCGAGGGTGCATAAAGAGTGTTATCACTAAGAAGGTAATTGCAAGTAACATTGTTCCTTTGGGATTTCGCCGTTGGAATAGGGCGAAGGAGTGTTATCGCTGCAAAGGTGATATAAGTTAAGGAAACATTATTCCTTTGGGATTTCTCCGTTGAAGTAGGGCGAAAGGGTGCATAAACATGCAAAGGTGATGCAAGTTAAGAAAACATTATTCCTTTTTGCTCTCAGTTACATGCAAGAAATCTGAGTTTGATGATTGCTCTTCTGGGTTATCCGCCATGCCGCCACAACGTTGCAAAGTTCCCACAGACGGCGCCAATGTACAAGATGTCTCTGGTACGGGTTGAGAGATGGATCGAGAACTTGCGGGTTGAGGCAGATGCCGGATCACTTGCCTGGAGCAATAGGGGGTGGTACCTGCAAAGACACTCCGACGCTCAAGTCAGAATGGATCTAAGAGGTAGAAGGTGTGAGGAATGAATGAATACCTGGAGGGACCTGGGTCCTCTATTTATAGGTGATGGTAGTTATCTTATCTTATCTTGTTTGGCTAAGATAAGGGAGACGTTTGAATTCGAAAGTTGGTTAGGAGCTCTAGAGGGCCGGTTCCGGGCCTTCTAGAAGGGCGAAGCGGGTCGGACCCGGGTAACCAGATTCGGGGACCATTCCGGGCGTAGGATCCGTGGGTCGAATTCGTAACACCTATCTTTGGTATAATATATATATATGAGCATAGTTTTCTTATACTCACACAAGAGGTTGCAGGTTTGATTCTTCCTATCTTTAGTATATATATATATATATAGCAAATTATCCTAATAAACCAAAGGCATGCAAAAATTACAGTAATCATCCAAACAAAAATACGTTACATTATGCATGTTATGTTATGCATGTCTCTAATGGACATTTCTATATAAATCGATACAAGTATACTCGATTTAGTTATGTAAATATGTAAGTACTAAATCGAATCAGAATCAATCGAATTAGTATATACATATATAAATCGAAAGAGGTTGATTCGATTTACCCGTAAATGCAAAAATTACTCTTTATATTTGTAAATCGAAAATGCCTCATTCGATTTATATAATTATATGCATTAAAAATATGTACATAACCTATTTTTGTTTGGGTGATTATCATAATTTTTGCATGTCTTTAGTTTATTAGAGTGATTTGTCATATAATATATGATAAGATTTAACAATATCGTTTGATCTATATAATCAATTTTATTTAGTAGAATAAGTCTTTGTTATTGTTATGGTAGTCACATCATTCTTCATTATTTATTTTAAATATTTTGTATTTAAGTTCAATACTTGATAAGTTTTCTTTTCTATTCCTCGTTTCTGTTCCCCTTTTCTTTAAGCGAAGGTATAGAGAAAAGTGAAAACCTTCATACTATATATTCTAGTGAATTATTAGAGAATAAAATATACACTACCACTACATATTGGTTATATCCTGTGGATTGATATAGTGTATAGTGCACAAATGGCATGCAATAATGCACTTTACTTTGCTACTGTATGTTCATGCCATTTTAATTAATGCTTAGTCGATGGTGGGAAAATGCCTAAGTTTTACTCATTTTCGACGACCACGGTTTCTCTTTTCAGTTTTTCAGTTTTTCAGTTTTCACACTCATATCTTTGACTTATCACAAGTTTCTTTGTCTATGGGATTTAAATACTTATTACTTGGTACTTAGGGCTGATAATGGATAAGGTAGAGTAGGTAGAATTTAGATCCTATTTTAATCTTATTTGCAAGTTAAAAATTTTATTAAAATCTTATCCCTGATAGTTCTTCTAATATAACATGTAACATTTCATGCACCATGCCCATCACTTTTAATAAAAGGTTTATTTCTTATTTTAACCCTTCAAATAACTAATCTGATAATTGTTAGCAGGGCCAAACATGTCTAACCCATTATGTTTACCACTTTATATGCATGAGAGATGAATATTAGTAATAATAATAACAATCTCCCATGAATCATGATCAAAACTGTCAAAAGAATTTTACTATATCAATAATAAGATGTTAAGGACCATCGTCCTTTGTGTGTGTGTGTGTTTAATTGATGCTAGATACACAAATAAATATATATAATAATAAAAAAAATAAATCCCTTTAATTCATCCATCTAGTTATGAGTTATGACTATTGAAATGGATCAACCCAACAAGAATCTTCATCCACTGCCTTTTTCCAACGTTTCACAAAAATCTCTAATTCTTGAAAAGAAAGTCTTCTCACCTGCATTGTTATTGAATCCAATAACAATATATTTATATATATTATTCACATGTAAATAATTAAGATAAATATTAGAGTATATTCAAATTGTCTAGCATATAATTTTGTTTCATAAAGGAATATGATGTTATTCTTTCTTATCAAATAGTGGAAGTGTATTGGAACAAACAAGTGAAAAATGCTAATTAACGAATAAAGTAAAATTTCTAAGAATAATGTGCCAATAGTTGTGTTGAGAAATTGTGTTAAAATTGTAACTTACATCAATTCTATGATCTTTTGCTTGAGATAAAGCCTGTAAGTCATATATAGATATATAATTGTTACTTCCAATGCTAATAATAGAATTAGAGACGCACTTTTCAAAAAAAATAATTAATAATAATAATAATAAAAAAAAGATGGAAAATTTAATTATTTCTGACCTCAGATTTATTTATGCCACCAAGAGTAGGAAGACCATAATGGACTATGTATTCAGCATCCACAACACCAACATTTTGTGTTCTATCACCCTACCATCCATTATAGTACATATATAACTAGGTTAGAGTTAGATGCAGACTAAAAATGATTAAAAGAAATTAAACAACAGAATGTGATTCAATTTATGATATAAATGTTTTGATACAAAAAGTAGACTCAGTTTTCTCTCTACTTCTAGTCTTTTAGTAGATATAATTTATTTACTTAAAAAAAATTGTCCAAGTCAGAGTCTATTTTTGTACTATTTATCTTCTTTTTCAAATAGACTTGTGTTCTTTAATATATTTATTTATTTATTTGTCTGGATATACCATTTTAGAAAGGACATAAGAGAATATTCAACATGCTTGTATATAGGAATAAAAATCATAAAACTCAACTATCTAGTATCTACTATCTACTATCTATTATAATTTATAAAGGACAGAGGAATTTTAAGAATTAATATTCAATTTAGTTTTTAAATTTAAAGTTGGACTCAAATTAACCTTTAAAATTACAATTGACTTAATTTTGGATCAAATTAAGTTCGATTTCAAATTTTAGAGACAAAATTGAGCATTAACTCGAATTTTAATTACCTGCATTTAAGTCACATTTTTGTATTCCTATTTTGCCCCTAACATGTTTTTTACTTCTTTCTACAACACACATGAGCTTAATTTCCACTAATAACTGTATAAAACCATTCATAATAGCTTAATTAACCTCCTCCATTATTTTATAATTATAAAAATGTGTAAAAAAACAAATTTAACTTATATTTACCTGAGCACAATAGCCAAGTTGTTTATCTAGACCCCAAGCATGGACCAAGTCATTCTATAAAAAAAAAACACAAAAAAAAAAAACAAAGTAAAACCATATGTGACTTAGATTAATAATGTTTAGCACACAACTAATTAAGCTAGTTGCAATAACATAAGACAGAAAAATGATGGTGCATGATGCACTCACTTACCTGGACCATATACCAAACACAACGCCATGCTTCCCTTGAAAAAACAGGAGCCATAATTTCCACCCATCTAAAAACAAACATTACAAGATGATAACTAATTAATTTTGTTTTAAACTAAAAGTTTAATTTTTTCTTTTCTCCATTTTATAAATATTTCGATCATATTACGTGTACATATAAAATTAATCACTTTATATAAAAATATTTATTTAGAATCTTATAAAAAAATATTTATTATGTTATTTAAAATAAATTTAATTGTTTATCTATTACAGGTTTGATTATTCAACTATAGTATAGGAGGTTGATTATTTAGTTGAAAGATATATATAAATTCTTATTTATATATAATATTGCAGTGATCATAGAGAAAGTTTTAGCACTTTTTATTTTTATTATTGAAATTTTGGTGGTATTTTTAAATAATTTGAAAATTTTGTGTATTTTTTTTTGGTAGATGTCACAAATTTGAGGGTTAATTTGTGGCTTTTAATTTTTTTTTATGACACAAATTTAAGAATTAGATTTGTAGTTTTTTATTTTTTAAAAAAAATACAAATCTGAGAGTCAAATTTGCATGTTAATGTTAAAAAAAATTTAAACTTACAAATTGGACTTTCTGATTTGTTTGAAAACGAAAAAAATTTATCTCACCACAAAATTGGATTTTTAGATTTGTGCATTATAGAAATTTGACTTGAGAGCCCAATTTGTTATTTAAATTAAAATAAAAAGTTTTAAATTCATATAAAAAACACACTAATTAACTATGATATTAAATTACACCTCATTTTTTTCTATTTCTAAAAAAATTAGCCAAAGTTTTACCCAGTGCAAGGTGGAGCAGTGCTTCTTTCAGCACAATAACCAGCTTTGTATGTCCTTCTGCTTACACAACCATGACAATATAATAAGCATAGATATATAGTCACTACTCTAATTAAGATTAATTAGATTGATAATAATCATAATTATATATAGTGGAACCTGTGGACTTGTGAGGTAGTCAAACGTACGGTAATTTGATGATGGAGTATTGATTTGTGAGGATCAAGTGCTGGTTGTGATATCTCTAACCCTTCACTCTTTATGATAGAAACATACCTAATATCATTTAATCACACAAAATATTACTAAAAAAATCATTAATATTGTTATGTTATTTTATTAATATGTTGCTTGTAACATGTCATGTGATGTTGACTAATAATATAACCTAATGTATTATATTTTTAGTCAATGTCACATAACATGATGTTATATATATTATTATTGGTAAAATATAATAGAATATTTTTAATAGGATAAAACCATACTTATCTGGATGAAAATTTTCAACACCAAGATCCTCATCCCAAAGAAAAATATAACCATATTCTGAAACTATGTCAGGGTGCAAGAACCGTTTGGCAAACCACCTATTAATTGAGAATATAATATAAATTTTTAAAAATATTTAATTAAATATAATAAATTATTTAATAATTTTTAATTATTAATTTCATATAAAAATAACTATTTATAAATTATTATCTTAAATTAATTAAGGCATGGAAATTAAGAGATGAAATATATAGATACCATTTACTTTGATTAGCAGCAGAGATATGAATAACTTGATCACTCCATTCAAATTCCTTCCATTCATCAACAACACCATCATAGTGGAACAGCATCACAACAAAACCACTTCCTAGGAACTGAAATAATTTATGGTTTAGAATAATCATAGGCAGATCAAATTAAAATAACCTAGCAAGATACATACAAGATCTCACTGTAGTACCTTTCTGACCATTTTATTCACAAGATCTTTCTGCCTTATCCCTACTGCCAATGCAAACAAATTTGTTGAAGCATTTTCCTTTTTCTGTAAAATAATTATTGTGTACAAGTCAATAACCATGTAACAGAATGTAACTTTGACTGCCAATAATCTTGAAAACAGAATAAGATGACAATAAAAATATGACATAAAAGACATAAAGATAAATATGAGCATTTTTGTATTTATTTAAAAATAAATTAAATATAAAATAGAATAAATTATAAAAATTTTAATTTATCTTTATTTTCTTTTAAAATTTATGAAAAAATAAAATAATAAAAAAATATCATTATAAAAAATAATGAAAAATTAAAATTAAAAAATATCTTTTATTAGTATTCTATCAAGAGAAAATCAAAATTTTATGTCTATATCTTACATATCAAATATAATTTTATATTTCTCTATCCTTATCTGAATATTCCGTGCCATCAAAAGCTCAAGTCAAACTTTGAAGGGGTTATGGTTGAGAAAAACTTACATCTATATTGACATTTTTCTTTTGAACAACATGACCCCAGAGAGGTCTCATTTCCAAATTAGAACTGCTGGAGATTATTCCTTTGGGCAATGCCTCACTTCCTCTAGGCCTGCATTGATTCTACTAAGCAAGGTAATAAAACAAATATAAACATCTGAAAAACATGGATGATTAAAACAAAAAAGAATCATAATCTAAACCATTGTGTAATGTAACAGATTGAACCTTGCATTTATCAACTCCCAAATTCTGGTAATTTGTTCTAAAACTTGATAATTTCTGCATAAATCAACAAAAGTCAACTCCAATAATTGATTACTTTATCCACAAACATATACACACCTACGCGCGCACGCACACACCTGTTTGTATCCTTTTGCAAAGAATGAAGTTGCAACAAGCAAAAAAACACAGAGAAAAGAAGCCACAGGGAAAATCAAACAAGGCCTTGATTTTCTACTACTCCTTGATTCAGCATCTAAAATTTCTTGCTGCAACATAATCACATGGTATACTAATTAAAGCGAATCAGATAAATAAACAACTAATCCATAACATGGAAGAAAATAGGTAAATACAAAATTGTTGCATACACGAGTTGATGACACCATTTTTTTGCATTCAGAACAAGAGCTCTATATGAATTCTCTTTATGCAGCTGTTAATTAGCACCAAATTGAAAAAGTTGATTAATTAGTTTCAAAGATTTATTACTTGATCATAGGGTGAAGAAGTAGGTACCTTACTTTAGAGGAGCAACAGCATGAACAAGAATAAGAACAAGATACAGAGCCAGAAAGGAAACAAATCAAATTTTGTAAATTTTTTTTTCAAATTTTTCGGTTCTCTAATATTATTTGTTTGCTGAGAATCCGGCAGAATATCTTCCTTCATTCTCTTATATATATATATATATATCTCGCTCTCTTCACATTCCAATTGCATTGATGGTGGCATCATTGGCATGTGTCTATGGCGTGAAACATTATATTTACCCCATGTGCTTACTTTGCTATATGAAAAATAAAAGAAGGGAAAATGTTTTCATAAATATTTAATTTCTATGAACTAATTAATACTATAAAAATTAATAAGAGGCTTTTGATTCACAAAATGTTATGTATATATATAAAAAAAATCAGTTATGGTATATTTGTGTATAAATATTTATATTTTTTATTATTTATTTTATATAAATAATTAATTTAGTTGTAGAATTTTTACGTATATGTAACCTAATTATTTTGTTGGTATATAATTTAATAATTATTTGCAGAGAAGATTTTTTACCCAACATCAATATCTTATCCAAAAGTTTTTCACGATGGAATAAATTATTTTATAATTTACATCATTCATATTAAATCACTAAAATTATATATATCATAATACAAAAGCGTAAAAAATAGAAATTAAAAATTAATGGAAGAGTTGTTTTAACCTTCTTTATTCCTAATAAGACGGTTGAATTGTAATTTCTCTAAGACGAATTTGGTACATTGAAGATTGAACCCTAAAGTCTTATTTATATTTGAACCCTAAAGTCCAAATAAAAATATATAAAATTCATAAAGATAAGATTTGATTTTATTCTCGTTTAATTCAAAATCAAAAGTAGTTATGACTTATTCAATTTAGTATTTATAATAATAAATGAGATTACCATTATATAAATTATTTAATTTAAAATAACATCATTTATGATTATAATTAATATATATATATTACACACCTACCAATTAAAAAATTAAATAATTTTCTACCATTCCATACGAAGAGATTTAGTTATATAAAATTTTTTTATTAAAATTTAAATAAAAAATATATATAGTAATTATTATTATAAATATTTTACCACTTAAAAGTATTTAAAATAATTAATATTTGTTTTAATCAATTTGGATTGGGTGAATGATTATCTTATTTATCCGGTTAAGCAAGTATTTGGAGTTCGAAACTCGTCTTGTGTGTATAAATAATCCATTAGTTAGCGACAAACTCTTAATAAATAGAGCATTAATATGTGGTAGATTAGTCGTCCTCGACTTGTTGAGTTAGGAATCCGTAGAAAAAACTGAACTAATTTCAACGTTTGTCCAAAATTCTATTTGTAAACTACTAACCTAATGTCAATTGACAGTTACTTCTATAGTTTTGTTTGCTCTCAAATTCAAATTAATAATTGTCTTGAGCTTATTTCCTTGACGCTTTACATTACTACCTATGTCAATTAGGGGTGGCAAAATGGGTTAAATCCGTCGCGATTTTAGCGGGTTGGGCTGAGATGTGGAATCTGCCAAATTAAAAAAATCTGTCAAAGCGAAATTGACGAATTTTGGCGGGGTAGGGTGGGCCGGTTGGCCGGGCCGAGGATTTTTATTTTTTTTCATTAAATAAAAGAGCGATTACTATTATAAAATTAATAATTATAATATTTTTAAACATTTTTTTTGTTTTTGTTTTTATTTTTTTTAGTTATTAATTTTATTTATTTTATTATACAATTTCGTATATTTACTCAAATTATTGTGACTTATTTTTTAAAATAAAGATGGTTGTATTGTGTCAATTACGACTTTCCTTACATTAATTATTCAAATTTTTTTTTTCGCCTAACAGTTTTCTTTCCGTTTCTTTTTGGCCTATGCTAAAAAAAATTTGAAACTACCATGAGTCAATTTCATTTTATAAGATTGCTACAATCTATGTCATTAATATTTGTTCTACTGACAGCAATATATACTAATGACTTTCCAATACAAAATAGATGTAATTTCGAATCAATTACAGTTTCGGGAAGATTGCACCAATTTCACTACATAGTAAATTTAGTATTTCTTTGAAATTCAACTTTACTTTTCTTTGCAAAAGATAATTCAACTGCCATTTTCAGTGGTTACGTTTACATGTGAATTTCATTACATTTTATTTCGTTTTCCCAAAGTATGATGTGATTCCTTCACATGAATAAAATGCCAAAGCAAGTTTTTCTTTCATAAATGAATATGTCAATCAAGACTTAGATTAAACGCATGACTTTATAAATTATATTTATCCATAAACATGAGAAAAATGAAAATAAAAATCGATTGATTTTATCAAATTCTAGACTTTAGTGGCTCACATGTCTTTGTTCCACAGTCAATACGCTATGTAGATGCAGACGTGCATGGACATTACTATGGATATGAAGCATTTATAAAGTTACCTCCCTTTTAGGTTAGAATAAGTATAGGGAGCCAATGGTTTAAAAGTACAATGTGTACAATGAAAATTTAGGAAGTATTAGAGATATGACCATTAGTGTTACATTGTCTTGTTAGGTTACGCTTTTGGAATGAGTAGTTTCATGATATGGTATTAGAGTTCTAAATCTAAAAGATCAAGAATTCGATCCTTGATGAACCCAAAAATTAACTTAAACTTTTGGAATAAGTGGTATCCACTGGCTCCCTAACAGTACTCGGTTAGGTTATTACCATAATAATAAAATTCGTTTCTTTATCAAGAAGTCAAGACTCCAACAACACTTTGGCTCCCTTGGATTACAAGGACATGACAAAATGTGATAGTATGATACTAACAACAAAACATAAAAAATAGTGTTTTTATATTTATTATTAAATAAAATATTATTTTATTTGTTATAAACTAAATATAAAAAAATAAATTATGAAAATTTAATTTATTATTCTTTTATATAAAAACCTTTTAAAAAAAATATAATTATAAAAAATTAATAAAAATTATAACAAAAATAAAAAATAAGCTTTATTTTTTGTTAGTTTTTATATTTTTTTTTGTCAGAAATGACATGTCTTTTCTATCAAGAATAACATAAAGTACACTAATTTAGTGTCTTTAAATATAATATTTGTCTATTTTTTTTATTTTTTACGGTATCCGCTAACTCGAATGGCCAATAGTTAATCCGTCACGATAATGATATCAATTTAAGGGTTTTTTCATGGGTTCTATATATCAATTTCTTAGACATAGCTAGAGTTTGAACCCGGTGCACCTCTTAGCAAGGCAAACATAATTGCCCCTAAACCAAGCCTTGCAGTGCGTATTCCTATCTTAATCTCAGCTCCTTAGAAATAAACAGCTCCTTAGAAATAAACAGTGTCTTTTTGTCTTAGAACAAAACAATACCTGTGTCCTTTTTCAGGCAAAAATATTAGGGTTAAGTACGATTTTGGTTTCTAACGTAGAGGTCGAAAATTTATTTCGTCCCCCGCCTTTTTTTCGCTACAAAATGGTCCCAAAGGTTTAACTTAGTTTTAAAACCGTCCTTCAGACGAAAATACTCCTCCCTCCCCTTTTCTTCCTCGATCTTCTTCCTCAACATTAACCAGAAGTAGAAGTAGAAGCGCAAACGCAGAAATAGAAGCAGACAAAACCAGAAATCAGAAGTAGAATAACAACAATCAGCAGAACAACAATAACAATAACAATGGATAATGAAATCAGAGCGACAATAAAAACAGAATCAAAAGCATAAGCAAAAATAGAAAAAGACAGAAGCAGAAGCAACCAAAGCATCAACAACAAGAATGGAATAAAAGGAATAAACAAAAGCAATCAGAAGCATCATCATCAACAACAACAATGGAATCCTTTAAATCTGAAAAATTAAAGAAAAAAAGAATAAAAAATTGAAACAGATGGGAAGGGTTCGGCGGTGGTGGGGGAGGAAGGGCTGCAGTGAACGGTGATGCGATGTTGGCAGACTACAAATCGCCACGAGGAGGGTGCTATGGTGGTCAGCGGCGCTGTGGAGGGCTTCATTCCTCTCTTCTCTTTCTCTCTCCCTCTGCTCTCTCCTCTCTTGCCATTAGTGTATGTGCTAAGAAAGAAAGGAGCAGCGGCAGTGGCGTAGAGCGACTGTGGTGGTATGGAGCAGTGACCTTTCCCCTCCCCCTCTTTCCCTGGAAACAACACCCCCATTCTCTTTCTCCCCGTCCCTTTCTTTTTTTTTTTTATTTTATTTTATAATTTTTTCAATTAGGGGTAATTTGATAATAAAAATAAAAAATTGGTAAAATGGATTATTTTAAAACAAACTGAAATTTTTGGAACAATTTTGTAATGAAAAAAGTCAAAGACAAAATAAATTTTCGATCTCTATGTTAAAGACTAAAATCGTACTTAACCCAAAATATTACTTTTGTTTGACAACATAGACATGGTCCTCTTCGTCATGAGGCCCAAAGTAGAAAACTTTTAAAAATTATACAATTCCGAATTTCTAATGGGTCAATAATTCAATATACGTATAATTAAGCTTGACCCAACAATGAACGAAAGGAATGGATACTGCAAGAATGAAGGAAATTAGAGGAATGACCTTAGGGCCCATTTGGTCACCAAAAACAAAAAAGAAGACTAAGGAATAGGAATTAGAGGAAAGAACTAACAAGTATGAATAATTGAATGCAAACTTTGAGCACAAAAAAATAAAAAGAGATCATATTGGGTCTCCAACATTTGTTTGCCACATTAGTTAATAGTTGTGTTTAGGGTGAAAGTGATAGTGTTAGCTTATTATAGGGGTGTGTATGGTTCGACCCGGTCTGAAGACTCGGACTGCGAGACCGGTTCTAAATATTTTAGGAATTAATTTGGTGTGATTTTATTGGGTTTAGGGTGAGACAAGGGTCTCAAAAATAGATCCGGTCATTATTTTGGGTTGGGTTCGGGACATAGTTCGGTTCACCCGAATCCGGTTTGATGACCTGGTCATCATACACAATTAATGTTTTGTGTTATTAGGCAGTGTTTGGATAGTGTCTTTGAGACACAAATACACAGTAAGACATAGACACAAAATACACAATTTTTTTTGCTATGTTTGGTAATGATGTACAAGACACATTGATCTTAACTAAATATCATATTTACCCTTATCACTGCAACATTACTACCAACATTGCTTTCCACCATCACTGCCATTAATTTTTCAGCCTCAATCTAAATAACTATGAAATATCATCAAAATCTTTAATCCAATAATCAAATCAATAATTTTTTTATATATAAAAAATTAAAACAGAGATCCAAGAAAAAAAAGAAACTTGAACAAAATATATCCAATGAAAAAGAATAATGAAAAAAAATACAAAAAACAAGTACAATTTGAAAAACAGATATGGAGGCGATGAAGATAGATCTATATACAGGAAGAGACAACGGAGGCGTCAGCACCGGCACGAACCAGCAAAGGCAATGAAAGTGGGTGAAAGTAGATCTAGAGGCAAGGCGAGGCAATAGAGGCATCGACACAAGCGACGAAGAAGAGAGGCGAACCAAGGCAGATCTGGAGGCGGCACGATGATGGGATGACGGAAGGCGACAAGGAGGCGGCACAACGATGGTGACGGCAACAACGCTGAGAGGGAGATGAGGGCGGCGGCGGAAGAAGAGAGAGAATGCAGAAGAGAGGAAGAAAGGCGGACAAAGGAAGGAGGCGGTGGCAACGCCAGTAGTGGTGGCGGTGACAATGGTGGAAGGAGAAGGTAGGGGTAGAACAGAGGTTGGAAGGTGGAATGAATTGGAAAAGAAGAGGGAGAGTTATGAAGATAGGGTAAAGGATAAAATTGGAATTTTAAAAAATAACTAGGGATAAAATTGAAAAAATTTGTGTCTCATGGGTTATGTCTCAGTGTCACAGCTTGAAGGAGATACATAAAATACATGTATTTCATGTACATCTGTGTGTAACTGTGTCCATCAAAATTTTGTGTCTCAACAAACAAACAGTGTACATGTTCCACCGTGTCCATATCTCTAGTGGACATGGACATGAACCAAACGCTGCCTTAGTGATGGATGATGGCTATTCCTAAAAAATTATCTTTTCGACCTATCTTATGAACTTTAAGGTGTATAGGATTTCATATTCTTATGTGGAATTTAAGTATTGTAAATCTTAATATTTTGTGTTATTAGTCATTATAAGACTATAAGTTAATATTTTATGTTTAAAATGCATAAAACTTTAGACTAATACATAATATTGTGTTATTTGTATTGATTTAAATATTTGGTGTTATTAGACAATATTAGTATTGATTGTCGTTATGCTTTAATTTTAGAGAAGGGTTGATTCTTGTTATATTTTTCTAAGTAAATTTTACCATGTCAAGTAATGGTTATAGTCTTGAAAATTTTGATATTTTTACATGTTAGCTTACAAGAAGATATCAAGGTAATGTAATGTTAACGGCCCGATTTTCACCTGGTATAATCGTGACTCGAAAGTGTTTAAGTTTCATTGGATTTAGAGTCGAATTCGGATCTAACAAATATACCCGATATATATTTCGGGTCGGATTTGAGTCACATCAGATCCGGTTTCAATCGATCCATGAACACCCCTAACTTATTACTCCGTTTAGTGAGTTATTGTCGAAAAAGGACCTTAACGTTATTATAGTTCCAGGTCAATGTTAAGAATATAAATAATGTAGCTGAATATTAAAAATTATTTAGAGAACTATTTTAAGATTTTAATCTCAAATATCATGAGACAAATATTATAAAATTTTAAAACATATATATTTATAATTGATTTAATTTTCATGAATTTAATTTAAATTAATTATTTTATAAATTTACTATTTAATAATTCATCTAAAAATATAATCTAATTAAATAATAGTATAAAATAAAAAAATTAAACTCATTTATACCATGAAACTATTAATAATTATTTAAAAGTTTGAAAAATGCTACTTGTACAACAAAATTTCGCCTTTGACCAACTTTTAATATTATTTAATTATTTTTTAATTAAAACATATTCCTATTTTTTAGGATACACATTTATAATTAAGATTAATTTAAACTTTAAAAACTAAAATTTTTCTAACTTCCTACCCACTTCATAGTTAGTTATTGTTTCCTTGTTTTACATTTTTTCTCTCTTTGTAACACAGTTTTTTTCTTTCTTCTATTCTACTATAATATTCCAATTTATATCTGCAGAAAAAAAAAAAAAAAGAATTCAAGTCAGTGCATTTAGAAAAAAATTAATCCTACTTATTGTACCTTTGATAAAATGCAGAATCTGTTTTACGACTTTCTAGTGAATGGTCGAATATAATTATATACATAAACTAATATATTTTCAATTGTAGTTTCTTTTTCAATTGTAACACATCTAAAATTATTAAGTTATACAAAAAATATTTTTAAAACACATCCAAAATCATAAATCTAAAATTTAAATTTAAACATTAAAAAAATAATTATAACACATCTAAAATTATGAAGTTATACAGAAAATATTTTTGAAACACATCTAAAATTATAAATTTAAAATTTAAATTTAAACATTAAAAAATAATTGTAACACATCTAAAATACGAAGTTATACAGAAAATATTTTTGAAACACATCCAAAATACAGAAATCGCACGTACAAAAATAATTTAACATTGTAATATATATGAAAATCTCTTCAGGTCATTTTATTCGATTTTTTATTTCAAAAAAAATAAAAAATTTATATAGAATAATAAAAAAAGTAATGGTGTCAGAGACCCAACCAAACCTTAGGTGAGTTTTCGACGAAGTTGATGCGGACGAAGGCAGCGACGAAGATGAGTGTTAACGAAGGGGAATGTGGCTTTGTGAATGAGCACGGAGAATGAGCGCGGAAGAGGAAGGTGGCGTGGATGAATGTTCGCCTATGAGTTTTTCATGTGAGCCTTTGGATTTTTCATGACTTCTTTGCTTCTTTCAGTGTTTTGTACGGATTTAGTTAATAATTAGATGATTTAAGGTTTATTTTATAATTTTAAAATCAAAATTTTGAATTTTGAATAATTTGATTTTTAGATATGTTTTTAATTATAATATATTAATAATTAAATATATTAAATTTGAAATAGAAATTTAAAATTTAAATTTTAAATTTCAGTTTTATTTAGTTTGTATTTTGGATGTGTATTTAATTTTAAAAAGATAATAAATCTATTCATAATTTTTAAATGTATTTATTTTAATTTTTTTAAATTATTGTAATAAAAGACTGAATATTATACCATTTTTAAAGAATACCTAGTTGAATTGTAAAAGTTTATCTTGTGGTGCTGACATGGCGATGTATTAGCCATTGATGAGAATCAAAGGAGACAGCTCCTAATTTCCTATCACACTTTCACAACAATTCACAGTGCTTCCGTTGAGTGAGTCTTCTTCAACCCCCAAACTCACACAGAACTAACCGAGCTAAGTTGCAAAACACACCTCAGGTGTTAATTTGATTTTCTTGATTTCTTCTATGCTTTTTCTCTTTCTATCTTTACTTCTCTTTACGCAATTCCCCCTACTTCGCTTTTTTGGCCAAAAAACAAATAAATATTCAATTTTGATAGTATTTATTGGATGTTCGTCTAATTTTATTCCAATTGTGTGGACTCATTTGCATCAAAAGAAATTTTGAGAGAGAGAGAGTTTAAGTTCGCGAGGCAGAGCATTTTGTTTAATTTGTTATCTTTTATTATTTTATAAAATAAAAATATATTGATTTTTTATATTGAAGTTGATTTTTTTAAGATATATTTTTTATAATATTTTTTTTACGAAATTTTTTTTTACTTTGTAGTTGTTAATTTATGAGATTTTTTTTTTTACTTCATAATATGTGTATGTAAAGAAATAATCGTAATTAAGAAATAAATATATCCTCAGAATAAGTTAAAAAAAAAGAAGTATAATAATAATAATAATAATAATAATAATAATAATAACGAGTAATTATTATATTTATTTAAAAAACTCGCAAGCCATAATAAAAAAAATTAAATGTAAATAAATTTTTTTAAAATAAGAACAAAATATTAAAAAAATAAATTTCAAAAGCAAAATGTTAAATTGAAAAGAAAAACTAAATTTTGATGGATCCGCAAATTATTTTAACTTTTAAGTAACGGTTAGTTTTGATCCGTATATTTATTATCTTTTTTTTTTTAAAAATAAGTTGTTCTTATCTTATATTTTTAAATTTTAAAATTACCTAAAATCAAAATATTTATTATAAATAGTCAAATTACCGTAATTAAATAAAACATAAAACAAAAAATTGACGCTGTTGAATGGCTAGTGTACTAAGTGTAGTGGCAGTAAAATATAGATATAAATAGTGATGGGGAACCTAATTACAAAGCACATAAGAAAGCAATCGAGCCTGGAAAAGAAGTACAAGGGGATGAACGACGTCCTCCCTCTTGATGTCATTCGGCGAATTTTTTTGAGACTTCTCGCTAAAGAGTTGTTTTGCCTCACATGCGTCTCCAAATTTTGGCACTCTCTCATATCCGATCGAGATTTTGTAGAATCTCATCTTAACCATTCTTCTGTAGCACCCTTTTATTCATGCCTTTTCGTAAATTTTTTCTTTGTGGGTTACTTTGTTGACATAGACACACTAGCATTCAAAGAGCTATTTCTCCCTTTTAGCAGGAAGAAGCGATCTTTAGATTTTAGAGTCTTGGGATCCTGCAGAGAATTTATTCTCTTAAACCGGTTCTCACATTTTCTTATAGTATGGAACCCTCTCACCGAATCCAGCAAAAGAATATCTTACTCTCATGTCGTTTCTCGTAGTAAGATCCCGGGCCTTAATTTTCACGATCATGCAATTCTCTTTGGATTTGGTTATGATGCGTTTCAGGATGACTATTTGGTAGTTTTAGCTTGGGATAATGGAAAGAACTCCCAACTCCACGTAGATTGCTTTTCGTTGAGAACCAATTCATGGATTAATTTCGATGCAGTACTCCCCAAACCCTTTGGTCACAAAATGTGGCAATCTCGTGGTTTATTCTTACATGGCGCTATTCATTGGTTGACTTGCTATGCTGCTTACATGAATGCTATTCTTATCTTTGATTTGAAGGAAAGGAGTTTCTCAAAGACATCTGTACCGGTAAAGCATTATAACGGGTACTCCGATCTCACCCTATTAGGAGGGTGCCTAGCCTTATTTTAATATGATCACGTAGGTAAAACTTACATACGGGTTATGAAAGAATATAAAGTGACGTCATCTTGGATTTTAATGTATGACATTCCTTGTTTTAAGCCAATGCCTCTGTCCTTATTCAATGGTAATGACATTATTGCACTACTATCTACTACCAAGTTAAAGTTCGCCAAATATAGCGTCAGTGGAGAGCTTCTCCAAGAAATTGATTATCCTTCTCGTTGCTATAAGCGAGGACGAAACCTCCTAACTTTCTTTGTATATACAGAGAGTCTCTTGCCATTTTCTACTGATACCAAGGATAAGAATAAGAAGAAGAAAACCGGTATGTAAACTATTCTTCTATGCTTTTTATTGCTCTGTAATTAAGAAAAAAAGTTTCATGCATAAAATTGCACTCAGATATGAGATTTGACTATTGATTGTATGAAATTAGAAATTATCAATGTTTAGGGAATCATTAATCACGCATTTACTAGCTGACCTTTTTTGCAGGCCATCGAGTTCGCCAATAAAGTTAGGTTCACAAGTTGAGCATGAAGAAATTTCAATTTCATTTTGCTTTGGAAGTATGCTTTTCTTTCCAAATTCTCCATTATAAGCTATCTTGTGGACACTAATAACAAAAAGTACTACTTAAATTGGTAGCTCCTTCCAGTTTTTTTTTTAATTCATGAACAAAGTCCTATTACTATTGATCATTGTATCTGAGGCCATTTTGAAGAACTACTTTTAATTTTATATCATGAAAAACAGTCCTATTTTTTATGACAATAAAGGATCTAAGTTAGTTATTTGCTGTAAGGTGCAAGGTGCATTGGCCTTTCCGAATTAAATAGCAGACTTAGCATCAAGTCAATTTTGTTGAGATCTTTAGTTGAGCCTAACCTTTTTAAAATTAAATTCCTAAAAAAACACTAAATTTTCTTTTTTCCTCTTCCAGGGTGTAATGAGGACATGTCTTTTTGTTATATATCCTTGTGTATGACCTTTTAGTTAGGGGAATTTTACATTGATGCTTTTCTTCAATTTTCTTGTTGGCCACTTAAGATATATGAATCAATATCATGACAAAAAGGCTGCATGTTCATTTGTAAGAGTCAAGCATTTTAGTTGTGCATTCAAGGACCATAGTTGCTCATCCAAGTATTTGCTGCACATGATGAGCAGATGTTGAAGAAATTAAAAGGCACTGCACCTTCCTGTATGTGCATCATTTGAAATGCATATATCTCAAATGGAGCACTTCAATAAAGGGTTTATTTTTTAAGAACAAGGAGCTTGGTAAATGGTAAGACTTCTTAAGAGTTTGTATTGTACTTCAGACTATGAACTGGAACCGCATGTGTATGTTAATCTTGGTAATATTTAGAAGAAATTTATGTGGACCAATTTGAATTTGAATTTTTGATATTATTTATTAATTAGTTTTTCGTATATTATTTCATTCTAAAATCTATCATCTATTTTATAAATTATAATTTTATTATTCTTCTTTTATATCATCTTCATAATTATATCATTAACCATGGGAAAACAATCTGCCCCTAACATGTTCGGTAGAAAAACATTCTTCTTTCAGTGAAGACACACGAAGAAGTCTCAGTCTCTTGAGCTTTTATATTCCATTTGGAAGGTAATAAGTTTTGAATCCCAAAATATCTCAACATATGAAAGGGTACATCCGTACATGTTGATTCAATAGAATCTTCAATAAGTATATTCACTGTAGTCATATTTACTTTCAAGCACCTTAAATGGATGAATGGATTTAGAATATGGGGTATTATTAAGTGGAATGGCTACATATGAAAATCTTGAACTGAACTCTTTATGTTAATGGGTGAATCATCTAATATAGGTCTATCTTAGAAGAACATTAAAGAATGGATGCATGATTCATCACATTGGTTTGAAAATGAATGTCAATCAATCAAGGAGCCGGTTGGTTCTGAAAATAGGATAATACAGGATATTTAGAATAAGATATAAAGAGCAGCAACACAAAAATTAGTGTTATTATATTTTGTTTGATGATAAACTAAAATAAATTATAAAAGTTTAATTTAATTTTATTTTTTTCATTCAAAAATTTGAAAAGAAAAATATAATAATAAAAAAATATAATTATAAAAATTAATAAGAATATAAAAATAAAAATAAAAAATAAATTATGTCTGTATCTCTAAACACAATATCTCTGTTTATATCTAATCTATCAAACGCAATTTATCTAATCTATCAAACACAAATTTATATTTTTTTGTTTCTGTTTTAGAATACCTCCAACGGGCCAAAAGTTAAAGTCCTCTTTGTGACATATGCAGGGACCAACCATTAGAGAAGAAGAGACAAGAGCATTGTTAGCAAAATCGGACCGAATTGACCGACTCGATCGGAAAATCGGTGAACCGGACTCTAAGTCGGCCCGGTCCGATGATCTAATCGGATGAAATAACGAACCGATGCGAGTCGGTCCAATCCAGAGTGAACTAGTCAAACTCGATAAGATCGGTTTGACCGAACCGTTTGAGTTTCAAAATTTTTTCAAAATGTTGAAGTTAGGGTTATTAAGCTTGTTATAAATATATATGCAAATTAATATATATATATATATATATATATATATATATATATATATATATATATCTTTTCATAAATAATTTACTTCTATTTAATTTATTTTAATTTTAGTAATAAATTCATTCATTCTTAAATTAATTATATTTTTATTTAACAATAATTATAAACTCACTTATTTTTTTATAATTATATAATATCTATTAATATTATTTTTCAATAAATACTTGTAGTATATAATAGTATAATAGATATAAACTAATTAATAAATTATTAAAATTTGAAAATAATAGTTATTTTAATATAAAAATAAAATAAAAATATTTATGATAGAGTAAAATTAACAAAATACTTATTGTTCCTATTTCATATTGTTTTAGAATAGCTAGATATTTTTAAAATGTTAGTGAAAATATGTATTTTAAATTTTAATTTTAAATTTTTTACTATATTTTATTTTTTATTTACATAGGATCGGGTCAATCGGTTCAACCAGTGACCCACCAGTTGAACCAGTGACCCAGTGACCCAATGACCTGACCAGTTCGATCATCGATTCGGTTCTGACAACTATAGACAAGAGTCCCTGCACACTGTCCAAGAGGAGAGAGGCACAAGTGAGTCCCTCTAAACATGGACTTTCTTCTTCCAATAATAACTTGCCACATGGCAAGTTATTATAAAAAAATATTTATATAAAATTATAATTAATTAAATAATTAAATTATAATGAATTTATTAATAATTATAATAATTAATTATATCTATACTTAATTAATAATTTATATTAATTATTTAAACAATAATTAATTAAATAATTTAATTATCTATTAAAAAAAGTAAATAACTTAATCATGTTTAATTTATTAATAATTATAATAATTAATTATATTAAACAGTTATATTTTTATTTAATTAATAATTTATATTAATTATTTATATTTATTATTTAAATAATAATTAATATAAATAATTATATTAAATCAACATTAAATATTATTTTTATTGTTATATTAAATTATAATTAATTAAATTTATTTACATAAAAAATAAATTTAATTTTTACATCTTACAAAATAATTTAACTATATCTTTTTATATTAAATAATTTTATAAATTAATGTAATCTTAAATTATATATTGTGTATTATTTTTATATATAATTTTTTAATATTAATATTTTTTAACAGTAAATTATTTTTAAATTTATAAATTTAAAAATATTATTGCAAAAAAATAATAATTATATTTATTTTAATTATTTTAATTGTCTCGTATACCTATAAATAAACGCAGCCCAAGAGTCTTAAATGCATAATAATCTACAAGATTTAAGCATGCCAAGGGAATCAATGTCTATGACTCTGTGTGTGCAAATCTCTATATTTGTATCAGCATTTTTTTTTTTGAAACAAAGAGAGCTCAACACAATAAAGTGGAGTATACAATCTAGAAAATAAAAAAGACTGCCTACACAAGAGTTATCAATTATCTTGGCATCCCTAGTAATGGCATCAACACCCACATGGACCACTAGAAGTCCATTCTTGGTAGCTCAATACCGTCCTGCTTTGTATTTCCTCCACACCTGCTTCTTTATTCCTGAATATTCTATCGTTCCGTTCCCACAAGATGTTCCAGATCACTGCAAAAAATTCAGTCAGCCACTTCTTCTGCTCTTGTTTCCTAATGTGCATTCCAGTTCAACTTTCAAACAACCCTTTAATGGTACCAGGAACAGCCCAATCTGTACGAAAATACCTCAACCAAGTACACCACACATGCCATGTAACCTCACACAGAAGAAATAAGTGTTGCACAGATTCTATCTCCTTTTTACATAAAACACAGACATTATCACTATTAGGAATAACCCCCAATCTGCTCAACCGCTCCTTGGTGTTAACTCTACCAACTAGCACAAACCATCCAAATAGCTCCACTCTCGGAGGTACCACGCTTCTCCAAATCGCACTGGTGAAGCTATAGCTTGTGATTTCATCTGTCAGAGTTTCCGATTGAATGACCTGCAGAAAGGAACTAGTAGAGAAGACACCCTTCTTATCAAACTTCCACACAATAGTATCTTCCCGATGTTCTTTCATATTCAATTGGCATATGTCTTTCTAGGGCCTTCCATTTCCCGATATGGGCTGGTATACTAGCATCGTATTTGGGTTCAAGTGATAACATGAACAAACAATCTTCTTCCACAATAGACAATCCTCCTTTGAAAACCGCCACCACCATTTAAACAGGAGCGCTGTATTTCTAAGCACTGCATCCCCAACTCCCAAACTCCCAAACCTTTTTGGTGCCTGAACCAGCTCCCACTTAACTAGGGGTATATCATAATTTCAATCCTCCTTACACCACAAAAACGTCTCTGTAATGCAATAAGCTTATCAGTGACCGCCTTCGACATCTTGTACAGACTAAGGTAGTACATTGGTAGGCTATTTGTATCAGCATTACTCTACAATATGCAAATATCACGAAAAAAAGTCATGGATCCTACAACTTTTGAGGCCTCCATCGGTCCTTATTTGCGCTACTATCAAGTTAAGATCCACCAACCCATTAATATATTCTTCCACAACATCTATCTCCACCACATTTGAAAACATAAGATATTAATTAAATGCAATAAATATACATTAAAAGTGGTATAATAATAATAATAAAAAATTTTAGTTATAAATATTCAGATTCTACAATTTATACATATTAAAATTTTTATTATTATACTATTTGATCTACTTATACATGTTGCATAAAATTCTTACTATTATTCATTTTATAATCTCTTATACCAATGGTAAAAAAATTTTCCAAGTAAATACAAATTCGACACATCTTATTAGATACATTCGTATATATCATGATTATAAAGTTAATTCATAATTTTATATTGAATTTTGATATTTTTCATTCTCGTTCATTTATTTTTTTTAATTGTTTGTAAATCAAAGAACAATAAATGAAAAAATAAAGTATGACAACTAAAATAAATATAAAAATAAAAATAACAAATAAAGATGTAACTTATAATTCTAATATCAATTTATGTCTTTTTTAAAAATAAATAAATTTAAATTCTTATAATAATAAACTAAATTTCAATTTGTATTAGATTTTAGTTGAATAATTATATAAAATTATATAAATATTGTAGAAAAAAGATTTTGTAAAATATATATTATTAATATAAAATAATTTAAATCTAATATTATTTTATATATTATTATTACGGCCTGACCCAAACAGAATACAGGCCGACCCTACCCGCGAACCACCCGACTCGAACGGTCGGGTGCAAGCAGCCCAACCACCGACCCGGACACGCGTCCTTGACATCTCTCCACTACAGTTGTATGAGGAAGTTTCGAGGAAGGTTGGTCTGCTCTTGTGGGACCCACTTTTGACACAGTATATATGGGGATGGTCCTACCCCTCCCCCAAGGTACGTCACATACCATTCTCACATATTTTGCCTGCACACTTGACTGACTAGAGCGTCGGAGTGTCTTTGCAGGTGACACCCCCAATTCTCACACGAAGAGCTTAGAACACCAGCTACTCCAACCCAGTAACCTGGAACCAGGCGAGGCCCCCTCTCATCAATCGAAGTATCGACCCGAACAGTCCAGTACTCGACCTACCGTACATTGGCGCCGTCTGTGGGGACTTGCCTGAATGGACGTTGCATTGGACCCTGGAGGACAAGGTCGCGAGGCCGAGCGCAGAGGGGAAGCTTCCGTAGCTTCCTCCTGGGAGCGCACGAGATCCCCTCCACGACGAACTCCACGATCTCTAGAAAGGCGCCTGTTCGGGGAACTGGCGACAACAGCGCCAGAATAATGCAGGAACTGCATCACAGGATGCAGGACCTGGAGTGCCGGCTGGCAGGTCGGGAACACCGCCAACTAACTCCCGAATCAAGCTACTCTCGTTCCCCTCCAAGAAGCCACTCTCGGCGAACAGCTAACCCACAATCTAAGCCCGAGAGCGCCAGGGAGGAAGGACGTCCAAGAAGACGCCGCGACCCCATCATTTACACCAGGCGCGAAAGGAGACACACCACGGATTGAGACCGGAAAGACGGTCGACGGGACGATGGCGAGGGAAGAACAAGGAGAACGCGGGTACCAGTGATAATGGGCGCAACCCCATTTCGTCATTCCATCCTCGAAGTCCGGTTGGCAAAGCACTTTGACAAGCCGACGGACATGAGGTACGACGAAACCCAAGACCCAGAGGAGCACCTTACGGCCTTCGAGGCCAGGATGAACCTGGAGGGAGTGGGAGACGAGGTAAGGTGTCGCGCCTTTCCAGTCACTCTCGCGGGACCTGCAATACGGAGGTTCAACAGCCTCCCGCAGGCCTCGGTGGCTAGGTTTTTGGATATTAGCCACACCTTTCTAGCCCAATTTACTACCAGAATCGCAAAGGCAAAGCACCCGATCAATCTGCTCGGGGTGATGCAGAGGTCCAGCGAACCGACCAGGAAATATCTAGACCGGTTCAATGACGAATGCTTAGAGATCGACGGGCTGACTGATTTGGTTGCTAGTCTGTGCCTGACGAATGGACTTCTAAACGAGGACTTCAGAAAGCACCTCACCACGAAGCCGGTGTGGACAATGCAGGAGATCCAAAGTGTAGCCAGGGAATACATTAACGATGAAGAAGTCAGCCAGGTCGTGGCTGCCAACAAACGGCAGCCCTCCTACAATCAAACCCGGCAGCACAGAAGTAGAGAAAGACAGAAGGAACATGCCAGAGACGACGGACCGACCAAGACACCCAGGCCATTTCCTCGAGTCGGAAAGTTCACCAATTACACCCCCTCACTGTCCCCATCATAGAAGTTTATCAACATATAGCAGAGAAGAGAATTTTGTCGAAGCCCCAACCTCTGAAGGACCGGACCGGGGGAAACAAGAGCCTTTATTGTGATTACCACAAAGGCTATGGGCACAAGACACAGGATTGCTTCGACCTGAAGGACGCGTTGGAACAAGCGATCCGGGACGGAAAGCTGGCCGAATTCTCCCACCTCATTAGAGAGCCGAGGAGCGAGATCGCAACCGCGAGGGAGTGGACAAGACCCGCGCGGCGAAGCGACGCCACGAGCCGGAGGACAACGAACACGACCTTACTATAGTGAACGTGGTAACGGCAAGAGACGCACCTCCAAGGTTGAGATCGGCGCACAAGAAAGACACCAAGGTCCTGGCGGTTTTCTCATCCTCTATGCGAAGTTCCAAGAGGCTCCCACCCATCTCATTCGGTCCAGAGGACCAATGGTTCGATGAGACTGCGGAAAACCCTCCCATGGTCATCACGGCCAGAGTCGGAACCGGCCTCATCAAGCGGATCCTCGTAGACACTGGGGCCGATTCGAATATCATGTTTCGTAACGTGTTCGACGCCCTGGGCCTACGGGATACCGATTTAAAGATGCACCAGTAGGCACTGACCCATGCTTATGAATGGGGGGCACTTGCCCCCAGTGTCATTTGATATTTTTAAACCTATATATATATATATGCCCCCATTTTAAATTTTAAATGACCCCACTATAAATAAACTAAGCCCAATTATTAAAAGTCTAAGCCCATTTTTATCTTTTTACTATTTTGACTATTAGTTAACCTAATTAAATTTAGTCTTCTTCTGTTTTTAAATCCCAGCCGTCACTCATTTATTCTCTTAAACCCTTTTCTTAGTTTCATATTTTCAACCTTCTTTTTCTATTCCTTGTCTAGTAATCATCTTCTCTTCATCAAAAAGGTAAATTTTAAATTCTCTATTTTGTTTTATATAGCTCTCTATGACTCTATGTATCTTTCAATTTCATTGTTTCTCTTTTTGATATTTTCAATTGCAAATTTTAATTCAAACAATTATAGTTTAGGTATTAATCTATTTTTTTATTCTCTTCATGAATTTATATATTTTATTTTATTCTCAATTTATTCATCTTATTACTTGTTTTATATCTTTTGTTCTATTATATGTACCTATGTTGCATATAAAATTTTAAAATAATTTGATTAATTTAGAATATATTTTTTATTTTTAAATATAGTAATAAAAAATATTTAAATTATACTACCTAATTAAATAGATGCATAAATTTTTTTATCTAACATTATATTAAAATAAAATTAAAAAATATATAACAAATTTAATTATTTTAAAAAGAAAGAAAAAAATTGTAAATTATGTTTTTATTATTTTATATAAACATACTTTTTATTTACAAATTTAATTTTTCTAGTATTTATATATAATTCTAGTTTCAAATTATAAATACTAGTGTACTATTAGTCGTTAATATGCTAATTGATTCAATTTTTTATTATTAAATGTGTATAAAATATTAGTTAGGATAACAAATTTTCTATAATTTAATTAAAATATTTTAAGTTCAAGTTTCAGAAATAAAAAAATAATTTTTTTTATAAATTATATATAATGAATAATATTTTAAGAATAAAAGTGTTCAATAAATTATTTTAATTTTTATATCTCCATATAATTAATAATGTTTAACAAATTTTATTTTAGTGTATATATTTTTGCCCCACTCCTAAAATTTTCTGGGTCCGTCACTGCGCACCAGCATGGTGTGGTAGGTTTGGGCGACCACTTCATCAAATCGGATGAGATAATCTCCCTACCAATATCTGTAGGATCAGGACAGGGGAGAAGGTCGGTAATGGCCGAGTTCGTAGTTCTGCGAGACTCCACGGCCTACAACGTCATCCTAGGGAGGAAGACTATCAACGACCTCGAAGCAATGATCAGCACAAAGATGTTGATAATGAAGTTCATCGCTGATGACGGATCCGTGGGATCCATAAAAGGAGACTTGAAAACGGCAGTCGCTTGCGACAATGCCAGCCTCTCCCTAAGAAAGAAATCTAAAGAGGCATCGGGGGTGTTCCTTGCCGACTTAGATGCCAGAGTCGGCGACAAGCCGAGACCCGAGCCGGAAGGGAACTTAGAGAAGTTCAGGGTCGGGGACACTGAGGAGAAGTTCACCTACGTGAACAGAAATCTCCCGCACGACCTAAAGGGACCTCTAATGGAAATGATCAGGGCTAACGGCGACCTATTTGCATGGATGCCAGCCGACATGCCGGGGATAGACCCCCAACTCATGTCACACCGCTTGGCCGTGACGGCGGAGGCCAGACCGGTGGCTCAAAGGAGGAGAAAAATGTCGCAAGGGCGAGCGGAGGAGGTGGCCAGGCAGACGGCTAGCCTACTCGAAGCAAGATTTATTCGAGAACTCGACTACTCGACATGGCTGTCGAATGTAGTTCTAGTGAAAAAGCACAATGAGAAATAGAGAATGTGTGTGGATTACTCTGATCTCAACAAAGCATGCCCCAAGAACTGCTACCCCTTGCCCAACATTGATGCACTCGTCGACGCGGCAGTGGGATATCGGTACCTGAGCTTTATGGACGCTTATTCAGGCTATAATCAGATACCGATGCACCGGCCTGATGAAGAGAAAACGGCGTTCATAACGCCGGGAGGGATATATTACTACAAGGTAATGCCGTTCGGCCTGAAAAATGCTGGGGCGACGTACCAAAGGCTAATGAACAAGATATTTAGTGACCTCATAGGCAAAACGGTGGAGGTGTATGTAGATGATATCCTCGCAAAGACCACCTGGCCTGAGGACCTCATAAGCAACCTGGAAAATGTGTTCATCTCCTTCCGACGACACGGCATGAGGCTCAACCCACTCAAATGCGCCTTTGCCATGGAAGCAGGAAAGTTCCTAGGGTTCATGATAACCCAAAGAGGGGTCGAAGCCAACCCGGAAAAGTGCCAAGCAATACTCCAAATGAAGAGTCTGGGCTGTGTCAAGGATGTTCAGAGGCTGTCAGGTAGACTCACCGCCTTATCCCGTTTCCTCGGAGCGTCGGCGGCTAGGGCGCTGCCATTTTTCAACCTCATGAAAAAAGGGATAGTATTTGAGTGGACCCCGGCGTGTGAGGAAGCATTTAACCATTTCAAAGAGATCATCGCAACACCACCCGTGCTCGGGAAGCCCAAAGTTGGAGAACCGCTCTACCTGTACCTGGCCATAACGGAGGAAGCGCTGGCGGCAGTTTTGGTACAGGAAGAAGGGAAGGTTCAACAACCAATTTACTTCGTGAGTAGAGCACTGCAAGGAGCAGAATTAAGATACAGCAAGTTAGAGAAGCTGGCTCTGGCACTGCTAACCTCTTCTCGAAGACTACGGCAATACTTCTAGGGTCACCAAGTAGTCGTGAGAATGGACCAAGGAATCCGCCAAATGCTCCAAAAACCCGACTTAGCAGGAAGAATGATGACTTGGGCCATCGAGTTATCTCAGTATGATTTGCGATATGAGCCTCGACATGCGATTAAGGCACAAGCAGTGGCAGACTTCTTGGTAGAAGTAACAGGGGACTCAACCGAGGAGGCGGTCATACGGTAGAGGCTCCACGTAGACGGAGCCTCCAACCAAACATCAAGAGGTGCCGTGATCATCTTGGAAAGCCCTGTCGGGGTCATATACGAATAATCAATCAAGTTCGAGTTTCCCGTGTCAAACAACCAAGCGGAGTACGAAGCCCTCCGGCAGCTTGACCTTAGCTCGTGAAGTCGGAGCTACGAGGCGGGAAGTGTGCAGTGACTCACAGGTTGTCACCTCGCAAGTAAATGGAAGCTACCAAGCCAGAGACTCGCTGTTGCAGAAGTACTTGGAGAAGGTCAGAGAGTTGAGCAAAATTCGAAGAGGTCACGGTCCAACATGTTCCAAGGGAAAGGAACACACGGGCAGACCTCCTATCCAAGCTAGCGAGCATGAAACCGGGAGCCGGCATGTAACATCCTAACTACCAAAGTTCACACTTCCGGCTGCGCGACTCTGATAGCTCGGACATTACGACGACACTTATACTACTTAATACTAAAATATGAGCCTGTTTAAAACTTTAAACCACAATACCGCTCCCAAAAATACTTTCGTTCAATAACGTACCTCCATAAATACCATTCAACTTACAACAACTCATAAAGAGTACATCCATATACATACATAAATATATATAAATAATATTACAAACATAACCCAATACAATTCCTATCCCTCTTACAGATTATATCAAGATAAAGGCGAGGGTGCAGTAAATCATAACTAAAACAATACAGAGCATCACAACAACAATTAAATAAGCTCTTCGTAACTTCTGCGCCCATATCCTGAAAGGGGAAAAATGTAGGGGGGTGAGAACATCATCCTCGAAAGGGTTCTCAGTAGAGGGTTTTTGGGAATTACTGTAATAGGATACTGGAAGATAAACCGTACCAGTGATGAATAACCGTCTCATGCCTCTTTTCAAAAACATCGGTTTACAATAAAAGTAAAGTCGGAAATATTTTCTAAAAGAGGAACCATTCAATTCTCAAAAACACCAAAAGCCTTTCAAAAAGATTTATCTATGCTAAACCAAAATAGCCTTTCATATTTTTCCAAATCAGAAACACAAAACCGAAACCAACCATCGGTCCATCTCAATCCAACCACGGCCCTAGGCCCAAACAATCCAACCACGGCCCTAGGCCCAAACAATCCAACCATCAACCAAATCACCACAATCCAACAGAATCCCAATTGCAAACACAGATAGAAAGTTCAAGCACAAACAAACAGTTACAGCAAGTAGAACAATTAGCAGTTAATCACAAAGGCAAACCAAGTACAATATGCACACCCAAACAATGTCACATAGATGCATATGATGCATGCCTGTCCCTAGTGGCTGATGATATCATCTGTCGGTTATATAGCCAACCCGACACGTCCTGGTAGCTAACCATGGACAGAAACACCCATCGCGGAGCAAGTAGGTTTGAGCTACAACCCCATTGCTACTACCCGCTCAACCCAGAGCCAGTGGAATAACCACTACTGCGGCTACTACCCAGGCAGGTGTTTAACAGCTCAACCTGGAGCGAGTGGAATCACCACTACTACCGCTACTACCCAGGCGTCACAGTCTCTGACCTGGAGCAAGTGGGACGAACCACAACCCTTGCTACTACCCAGGTATCTCAAACATATATTCATCCAGTTCCAGCCATGGATCAACATCCATCTCAGCCATCCGGCTTAAATTCAAAATTCATAGTCAGCCATACGGCCCATAACTCATTCGGCATTCAGCCATAAATCAATATCATACACAGTCATTCCGGCTCACGGTTCAATCCAAAACCAGCCAATATTCATAATCATACACAGCCATTCCGGCCCATAACAAAACAACACTTCCACCGTTCAACATCATTAAATTCATAAAACCGGAATTTAAGCCATAAATTACTTTTCTCAAGCCGTTTCACTCTGAAATCAAATTTAAACTCTTTTCAGCCTTGGCTTTAAATATCTCATTTTCTCAAATCATCTCAGGCTCATAAGCCAAATTTACTCAAAGTGAGTCTCCTTTTGAAAACAAAGCCACTCTCGGCATTCTCTTTCCAAAACTTCCAAAACCATGGCAAGTTAAGGATTTATTTCAAAGTATTCAAAATCACTCATCCAACAATGGGATTTTATAACAAAAGCTTCTCGGCAGAGTCCCAAGTCTTTAGGGAAGATCAACCTATATCAATTCCTTAAAATTCATTGAAACTCTTAAAATCATAGATTCTCGGTTCAAGTAAATAAAACTGAATTTACTATAAAACCGGCCATACAAAATCACAAGTTCCAACCCGGTCCAAAAATCAACTCATTTAAAAAGGAACCGGTTCATTTGAATCAAACTACTTTCAGGTTTCTTTTTGGAACCCATTTTTCTAACTCTTCCAAAATGCCTCAAACTTAATTACTCAATCAAAAGTCTAGATTCCTTTGAAATTACTAAAAGACCCTTTTTATATTGAAATCAATATTAGAGCATCATTCTTTCCTTCAGTGATTCAAATGGTAGAAATAGCTCAATTCTAAATGGGCCAAACTCAACGCATAAAGTTCATTAAATAAATTAAGCTTGAAAACATAAATATTCTCTTAATAAATCAAATAATACAATTTCTCAAATCCAATCCTTTTTAAATAACTTTTTAAACAAGACTAGGATTTTGTAGAAATTTCGACAGCACCTCCCCTAAAACTTGGACTTTTGCCACCCGGTTCGGGTCCCAACTAAACCGTTTCTCATTCCTTTTCAACAGCTCAAAAACAGAAATTGATTCAAGGCAAGCTAAATCCAACAGTCGCCTCAGTGGCATATCTCAAGAAAACCATTTCAAAATCAACTCAATATCAACCGATTTAACTCATTTCCAAAGCTTTAAAGAATCGGTTCAGCAATAAATCATTTGTCCAAAACCAAGTCAATTAAAGTAAACCAGGCTGAATTCAAGAGTACATTCTATTTTTCACATTCCCAAGAAAATTAACTCAAATCAATCCTCAACGGATTAAACTCGATTTCAAAGCTTTAAAGAATCAACTTCAAAACATTACATTTCACAAGCCGCACAACAATTCAGCCAAATCAACATCCATAATCATTCGAGTCAATCAAATAATACATAAGGCAGATACAATCACCAAATACACAATATCTCACATCAGTATCCATATGTAATAATTCCAATACATAAAACACAGTTTTTGGAAAGCGCCCCTACCTCAAAACGCAAAACCATAGCCCAAATGCCTCATCAAGTCCTTTCCGCCTCAAACTGAACTGACGGGAACTAAAGCCTCAGCTCCCAGCCACTTTTGCAATAACCATAGCAACACTAATCGCAACATATAATAATCAGGACTCGATCCCACGTTACCAAGACTCATTCATTAACCAAACACAACAGAATACTAACGCGAGATTATTCGAAACATAATTTCTTATCGAAATAACACAATAAGGCAGTTGCGATTCCGAACCGGTCCCGGCAACAGCTCCGGCGGCGGCCAGAAACTTCGGTGGATCAACTATAAAAACCGTGCAACATTAAAACCTTCTCGAAATCCAAAAAGGCAGAAACCTCAAATAAAACCCTTACCGGCAACTTTTCTGGCGACGGCAGAAGTAGTCAGAAGCTCCGGCGGTGGAACTTGGTCGCGGTAGTGGCGTTTCCCAGTGCCAGGGCACGGTGGCACGACTGATTTCTCCCCCGGGAATGGCTATGACAGAACCAGCTTCTCCCCCTTCCATTCACAATCCCAGCGGCAGCCACAGTGGTGGTTCTGGGCAGCTCCGGTGACAGTGGGCTCCGGCAACTCGCAGAACCCCGAGGCAGAGACAGACAGCAACTCCGGCGGCGCCAAGCTCTTTCTCAGCGAACCGAAGCAGCAGACAAGGGGGGTTTCATCTCGCTTCTTCTTCTTCGCTGCTGGCAAGGAGAATGACTACCCAGCTCCGGCGACGGCGAGCTCGCAGTAGCGGCGGCGGTATCCAGGTGCAACGGCGGCGTACAAAACGGCGCCACTCTCCCTTCACCGCAAACTCCCTCTCATGCGCCGCCCTCTACTGCTAGCCTCTACCTATTCTCGTGCAAGGATGGCAACGGCGGCGCTGGTCTCGCAGTAAGGACGACGGCGCGGATGACGAAATCGGCGACAAATCGGTAGCGCGACGGCGAGGAGCTGGACGTGGTGGCAGAATGCGGCTGGTCGGCGAGCTGAACTGGAGCGCGATCGGCGGCTCGTGATGACTTGACGACGACAGCCCCAAGCACGGTCTCCCTCCGAGACCCAGCAACGATGCGGCGGCGGCGATAGTGGCTCCTCGCCGGCGCCGTCATTCCCCTCTCCCCTCTCCTTCTTCCCGTTTTTCCCCCTAACCCTTTCTTTGCTTGGCTTCCTTTTGCAGCTGTTGCTGCTGTGTGTGTTGCGTTACTGAGAGAAGGAAGGGAAACAGATAGGATGCGGTGGCTGGGTGTGGGTGAAGAGGGAACCGGGTCGGGTATCGGGTTACTGGGTTAGGGTTTCACTTTTGAAACTTAGGGTTAGGGGCAATTTGGTATTTTCAAACAAAAATGGGAATAATATATTAATTGAGACCCAAATTAAGTCTAACGCTAATTATATATAGAAAATACTATTTGATCATCAATTTTTACAAATTACTTTCAATAAAATGTCCAAATCAAATAATTAGAAATAATATACTTAATTCCTTTATTTTCCAAAATAGCAGTATTAATATTTAAAATATTACTTATCTAATCCAAATCATATAAAAATCCTTATTATTTCACAACTACCAACTATATGATTTAAATATAGAAAATAATCCAATAATTGTAAAATTGGATAATAACCATAACTTATCTCAAATTCAATAAATCAAAACTTGCCTTAATCATCTTTAATAAAATGATTTCCGAAATAAAGGCTATAAATAACTATATGATTTGAGACTTGATCATAATAAGACTTTTCAAAAGTTTTGGGTCTTACACGGCAACCAGTCCCTCATTCAAGGCATGATAAAAGAACCAACAGTTGCCCTCCACTTGACAAAGATAGGCCCCTCCTGGATGGACTCCATCACTGACTTCCTAGAAAACGGCAAACTCCCCGACGACGAGAAGGCAGCCAAGGCGTTGAGAAGGGAGGCAGCCAAATATGCAATCATACAAGGACAACTGTTTAAAAAGGGACTCAGTTATCCCTTACTGAAGTGCCTGCATCCCAACCAAACGGACTACGTACTCAGAGAGGTCCACGAGGGGTGCTGTGGTCACCACATCGGGGGCAAAGCCCTAGCAAGAAAGCTCATCCGAGCTGGATATTACTGGCCGTCGATGATGATGGACTCCAAAGAATTTGTAAGGAAATGCGTCAAATGCCAAGAGAACGCCAACTTCCACAAAGCGCCAGCAACCGAACTAAGCCTATTAACGTCCTGCCGACCTTTCGCACAGTGGGGAGTCGACCTACTCGGACCTTTCCTGGTGGGCCCGGGGCAAGTCATATACCTCATAGTCGCTATCGACTACTACACCAAATGGATAGAGGCTGAACCACTGGCCAGTATATCCTCATCCAATTGCCGAAAGTTTATGTGGAGGCAGGTGATAACTCGATTTGGCATCCCGGAAGTCGTTGTCTCTGATGACGGGACACAGTTCACCGACAAGAAGTTCGTGGAGTTTCTCACTGATCTGGGCATAAAACAGAGATTTTCCTCTGTAGAGCATCCCCAAATGAACGGTCAAGTTAAGGCGGCAAACAAGGTCGTGCTGTTGGACCTCAAGAAGCAGATGGATAACAAAAAAGGTGCATGGGCCGACGAACTCGCCTCGGTTCTCTGGTCTTACCGAACAACCGAGCAGTCATCCACAGGAGAAACCCCTTTCCGCCTGATGTACGAAGTCGACGCAATGATACCTGTAGAGATTGGCGAGCCGAGCCCATGACTACTCCTGAAGGGAGTGGAGGAAGCGGTGGAAAAGGACCTAGCAGATGAGGCTAGGGAGACGGCCCATTTGTCAGAAATAGCACTAAAGCAAAGAACGGCCCTGCGCTACAACACCAAAGTGCTCAAGAGAGAGTTTGAGCAAAATGACCTTGTCTTGCGGCGCAACGATATCGGGCTACCGACCCAAGAGGAAGGCAAAATGGTGGCGAACTGGGAAGGCCCCTACAGAGTCAAAGAGGTCATTGGCAAGGGCGCCTACAAATTAGAGAGGCTTGATGGCAAGGAAGTTCCGAGAACCTGGAACGCAGGTAACTTGAGAAGATTTTATTTCTAGCTCAAACACGCCGATTAGGCGATCTGACGAGCTCAGCGATTTACTTTTGTTAAATACTTATGGCAATAAACTTGTTTAATTATCGATTAATGTTTACTTGTCAAAATTACTTTCCCATTTGCTCTTCTCTATTTACACATCCCACGACAACAAGTTCCTTATAATACGTTAAACGGGACCATGATACGGCACCCCGGGACTGATCACCCCGGGAGCCAATTAAGCTAAAGTCATAACAGACGGCTACAGCAATAGTAAAGCCACGACTTGGCTTCATTTAACTACCGGCATAACGGTAAACGAACATGAGCGACAAACCCATACCAACAAAATGGTAACATAACAAAGCAAAAACGTTCTACCAATAAACAGGGAAAGATGATAATCACAAGCCGACCAAGTAACTACTAAAGTCATTAAAAAGTTAGTTCCACAAGTTCTACAAACGAAAATACAAAGGTACAAGAGATGATTTCTTGGGCATGTCAACAATTTTGCCATCCTTAATCGTCTTAAAAACACCAATAGCCGACGTATCGAAGTCAGGGGTAAAATAGTCTTTACGCGCGGAATTTTGTAATAACCCATTATAAGCATTTAATGCTCAACGCAAGGAATGAGGTGGCGAACGGTTATCCCCAGCAATGAACAGACACGCGCTCAAGAGGCACGTCCTCTCCACGAGCGGCCGACCTGGCGACAACGCACGAAAGAAGAGATAACACGCCACTAACGACCCTCACGATCATCATTGGCGCGTTGGGGGCACTGTTACGGCCTGGCCCAAACAGAATACAGACCGACCCGACCCGAACACGCGTCCTTGATAGCTCTCCACTACAGCTGTATGAGGAAGCTTCGAGGAAGGTTGGTCTACTCTTGTGGGACCCACTAATGACACAGTATATATGGGGAGGGTCCTACCCCTCCGCCAAGGTACGTCACATACCATTCTCACATATTTTGCCTGCACACTTGACTGACTAGAGCGTCAGAGTGTCTTTGCAGGTGACACCCCCTTCTCACACGAAGAGCTCGGAACACCGGCTACTCCAACCCAGTAACCCGGAACCAGGCGAGGCCCCCTCTCATCAATCGAAGTATCGACCTGAACCGTCTAGTACTCGACCTACCGTACAATTATTTAATTAATCTCTAAATAATATAATATTTATTAAAATATATTATATAGTATTAATAATACACGCATAACGTAAATCTGAATCTAGTATAGTCTAAATAGGATATGCTTTGGGTTGCTTTACTGTACAGATTTGAGTTTCATACAGATATACAGAAATTCATGGTTCTTTAACACCTGTGCTATCTCATCTATGCACTATCTCAGTTTGTCTCCATTTAACTGTTAGGAGTAGGGGTGAATGCAGATTAGATCAGATCGGATATAACCAAAATTTCAATCCGATCTGCACTAAAATCATTGGATCGGATCCAATATCCACGATTTTTAAGCTGGGATTCGATCCGATCCACAAAAGTGCGGATAGGATCGGATCTCGGATATATTCGCAAAACATAAAAATATTTTTAAAAAACTTATTTTTATTAAAAAAATCAATAAATTTAGTTTTTTCACTCTTTTAAACATGTTTACTCTTAAAAAAAATATTAAAAATATTTTTATTAAATAATAAAATAAAATAATATAATATATATGATAATTATTAGTTAAAATAAAACATAAAAAGAATATTTACTTATTTATTATTTATTTATTTATTTTTGCAGATCCGCAGATATGCTGATATCTACATGAAATCCGCAATCCGATTTTATTTGTATGCGGATATGACCCAATCCGATACCTTTGTAGATTGGATCGATATCTGTAATTTTCATATTGGATTCGAAAAAATACCGCAGATATGTGGATTGGATCCGATCCCCTAGTTAGGAGTCTCGTCAGAGCCAAGTCACTGCTGGAAAATTGAACGGGATTCTGTTCTAATTGGGTCTGTATCGGGCTGAAACCCGTGTTGGGCCGAACAAGTTGTTCGGTGCTGTTAGCAAATGGGTTATTTGTCTGTTGTTGGGCTCCACAGATAATTGTGGACAAAAATAATCAAGGTATTCTACGAGAGGTGACTTGCCAGCAGTAGGAACGGGAATGGGTTGGGGATGAATTTCAGGTCGGGTCATCTTCAAGAAGAATTGGATGGAAAATAAAGGAAGAGGGTGATGAGTCGGTGATAACCCTAAAGAGCGACACGAACAAGAATAAGAACAAGAACTAGGAGTGTTCATGGATCGGATCCGATCCGCATGTAACACCCTCACTATCAGAATGTCACGCCTCTGGCTGCGCCACTCTGATAATAAGAAGTATTACGACTACTTCATATACTTAATAATAAAAATAAGAGCCTTTGACTCAAAAACGTATTGCTGATTTTTTTTGAAAACCGGATAAAAACTACTTTACCTTGAAAACAAACAAAACCTAGGCCTAAGTTAACAAAATAGTCGCAGCTGTGAGCGTCGCCGTCGCAGCTGTGAGCGTCGCCGTCGCAGCTGTGAGCGTCGCCGTCGCAGCAGTGAGCGTCGCCTTCTCCGTCGTAGCTGTGAGCATCGCCGTCGTAGCAGTGAGAATCAAGGTTCACCTTCTTCCGATTTTATTCTTCTATTCTATTTCTCCGTGTCAATGATCTTCTTCCTTAAAAAAATTCATTAGTTTTTAGGTTATCATAAAAACCGCTTATGCAGCAACCACAACAACTCTAATCGCAACATATAATAACCGAAACTCAATATTATAGCAATCAATGCCGTAAAAGCTCGGCCTAAGTTAACAGAATAGTGACTAAAAGGGGTTTTCGGAATGGAAATGCTTACCACAACTAAAAAGAAACAACTGAGCCAAGTAGCAGCATATCCCGTGGAGGTTCCGGCAACAACAACTTCATACCCAACAACTAGAAACCCTGGCAGCAGGGCAAACGCAATAGTGAATAGCTCTTCTATTATCGACAGGAACGGACCCATCCGCGGCGGGAACAGCCTGAGGCGACAGTGACGTCAAGCTAGCAGAAGCAATGGCAGATCGGCAGCGTGAGCAGAGGCTCCTTCCCCCTGGCTCTCATGCGGTTCTTCCTACCTTGTTGAACAACATCAACGGCGTCCCTCTCCCTCGCGGTTCTGATCCTCCGACCCTGACGGCGATGCGACAACTCCGGCGGCTCCGCGACCGTTCGGCAGCAACGCTAGCCCCTCCCTCTCACCTTCATCGTGTCTCAATTTCTCCTTTGGCGATTCAATGATGACGCTTGGAGATGGCAGCGACCGACATGATGGGATGCAGTGGGGATGGAACGGCGATGGGCAGCAGCATGCCGGCCACGCCGTGATAGCGGCGACAGTCCCCCTTCACCGGTGACGCTCCTTTCATCTCCTCCTCTTCTTCCCAGCTCTTCCCTCTCCTCCGATCTCCCTCTTCTCTCTTTCCCTTTCCCTTCTTTTTCTTTTTTTTTTTTAATCCATCTCTGTGTATATGTAGGTGTGTTTGTGTGTGTGCATTTGGGAAAAGGGAGGTGTGGCGGTGGGTAAGGCAGTGGCTAGGTTAGGGTTAGTGTCAATTAGGGTTTTGATTTGGGAATTAAGGTTTTGTGTATGAGATTTGGAAATTTTGGGTAGTTTAGTAATTTTAATAAAATTAGGGTAATAAAGTAATTGAGAACTAATTTTAATCCAACATTAATATTTATAAAAATACTATTTAATTATCAACTTACAAGTTTATTTTCAAATAAATACTCCAATTTAATAATTAGAGATAATCAAATTAACTTTCTTTAAAATTATAAAATAAAATTAAAACTTTAATTATTCAAATTAAAGCATATAAAATCGTCTTTATTTCTTGATTACTAAAGGTTTTAAAATCAATAATAAGAAAGACTCAATTAATATAAAAATTTTTGAAAATATATTCTCGAATAAATAAAATAAATCATTAAATAAGATTTAATTTCTGAAAATTTGGAGTCTTACATCCTACCCCACTTATAAAAATTTTCGTCCTCGAAAATTAGTGTATTACAGATAATATCACATAGTTTTCAACACTTTATGGAAAAAGCAAAGAACTTCATCATGCATATATATATATATAGCTTCAAATATTTTGATTATCATATATTATAAAGATATAAGGGTAGGAGTGTGATTGCAAGGCAAAAGTTACAAAGCAAGCTTGAAGCAAAAGAAAACATGGTTCAAACATGTGATAGTAAAGCAAGGCGGCGAAAGATTATAAAACAGGATAGGGTTAAAACGACGTGCTTAACGTCCACGCACTTATCTCATACCAACTTTAGAGCTTCAACTCCCCAAACTTCAACCTCTAACATTTCCTAAACCCCACAATATGCGTTATCTATTAGTTCTATTTCGCCTACGATAACCCGTTAGTGCTCTCATATGCATAAACCATCAGTGTTAAGCCGGCCAAACTTAATACCATGATATATGCAATAGTATACTAACTGCATTAATCAATAGGCAATCATGTGCATAAATTTCTAACTCTTGCCATTCGAACAAGACCTAGTACATGACAGATGCTCATAGTATGCAACTGAAGCATAGTCAGTCAATTTCTCAAGCTCTACAGGAAAGACTGCTCTGATACCATAATGTAACACTCTCACTATCAGAATGTCACACTTTTAGCTGTGCCACTCTGATAGTAAGAAGTATTACGACTACTTCATATACTTAATAATAAAAATAGGAGCCTTTGACTCGAAAACGTATCGTTGATTTCTTTGAAAAATGGATAAAAACTACTTTACCTTGAAAACAAACAAACATATATTTATATACAAGACTTCTTACATAAGTAGCTAATAAATATCATATACATATAAAACATACAACTCCTATCCCTCTTACAACATTCTAATAATAAAGGCGAGGGATAAATCTATAACATGTGTAACAAACAGAAACAAACACAGGCAAAACAGACAAGAAAGGCACAGGTATAGATGGCAGTTACAGCAAATAGCTCAGATAGCAGTTAATAATAGTTAAGCAATTAGGCAAACCCAAACAAATTCAAACTCAAGCAAAGCATACAAGTGCATATGATGCATGTCTGTCCTATGGCTGATGATATCATCTGTCGATTATATAGCCAACCCGACATGTCCTGGTAGCTAACCATGGACTGAAACACCCATTGCAGAGCAAGTGGGTTTGAGCTATAACCCCCTTACTACTACCCGCTTAACGCAGAGCTAGTGGAATAACCACTACTGTAGCTACTACTCAGGTGGGTGTTTAAGAGCTCAACCTGGAGCAAGTGGGATGAACCACAACCCTTGCTACTGTCCAGGCATCACAATCACTAACCTGAAGCAAGCGGGACGAACCACAATCCTTGTTACTGCCCAGGTATCTCAATCAAATTCAATTTCATTTTCACATTCATTCTCATTATCATTCAATTATTCAAAATCATACTAAAAAATCAATCTTCATTCTCACATTCATTCTCATCATACCTCTTATTACTTTCTTCAATAATTCAGATTCAAAATATAATTCATTCCTTTCTAAACAAATCAAGCTTCAAACGTAATCATTTTCTTAATAACTCAAAAATCAAATTATTTAACCATTAAATCCAAATTTTTTAAATAACCATCCAAACAAAATCTCTAATTTTTATAAAATTTTGGCAGCATCTCCTCTAAAATTCGGCAGCATCTCCACTAGGACAGTGAGCTCTTTGATGTTATTCATATATTCTTAGAAGTTAAACATATTAATATGGAATTAGAATGCTTACATTGGTGCCTAGCTAGAACATTCAGAACTAGTATAAGCAGAAATTGAGAGAACAGTTAGATACTCTGGCATATTTGATCAAAGAATGGTAAACCTGTGACAAATTTCTGAGAGTTTGTGATAGATCTTTAGGCTAATTATTAATCACATTGCTGTTTTTATTTTGAAATTTTAGATGCAGACTCAAGCATGCCACCAAGTGATGGATGAAGTAGAACAGGAGTACAAGAAGTTTTCCGAACAGATCACTGAAAGCCGTGAGGCAATGAAGGTTTTCACCTCTTTGACTAATGTTATTTGATCTGTGATTTGGAAAAAAACTGTTAAGAATCGTAACAAGGTCTATGTACATGCATCTTTCTAGAGGAGCCGAGTTTAGGTGTTCAAAAAGCACTTTCTGAGGTAATCCATTATGAACCATGTTCATGTAATTTACTTCTAAACTAACACAGTTTCTTACCCTTCACTTTCTTTTGGTTTTTCCTGCCTTCCTTCTTTTCTTGTAGTTAATTGTGGTTATGGCTTCACATTGTTACTTGGTTGGTTCATCTGGAGAGTTGTTCATTGAGTATCTTGTACGACACTGTGCTTTAACTGATAATAATCGTGGTGATCTTGACATCCTGAATAAGAGAGTGGAGGTAAAATTTCTCCCTAATCCTTGCTTCTCAATAAACAAGTGCCACTTGTGTACAATGATAAGACCATGATTGAAACCAAAATTTACTTTCTTAAATGCCATCTTAGCTTGGTGATGATCATGCCAGAAACTTATATTGTTGTGCCATGATTCAATTTATAAAAGGAACTATGCCACAAACATATAATTAGAAAGGGTGATGAGCAGGGCTCTATATATATATATATATATATATATATATATATATATATATATATATATATATATATATATATATATAGGACCCACATAAATTACATAACACCCAACCTTTTTCAGACATGTTAATCATTCTGAAGATAAAATAAAGAAACCTAAATTGCACTTAGCTTCTCCTTACCAACGATTTAAATTGTATATTGTTGTTGTTATTATGATTTGTGAGCTGAACTTGTGGGTGAGTTAGTTTATTTGAGGGATTGCGGGATTCACTTTAACCTGTGGGCACTGGTGGCAGATTGATAGATAATTTTACGTCAAATTGAAAATGATGACTGAGTAATACTACTTGTTAATTTTAAAGCTTAGGTTCATGCTTCTTTTTTCTCAGTGGAGAGTTTACTCTATTGTTGGATAAAGTATGATATGCTTTATCTGATTTGAATTAAAAGATATTAAAATATAGGGTTTATTGTGAAGTCTTCCCTAGTAATTACTTTGATTTCGATATTAAAGGCCTACTGCATAGTCGATCTTAAAGAGCTTTCCTCTTTTTCCCTCCTGATTTAAAAAAGAAAGAGAAAGAAAGAGTTTTGTTTTTTAAAGATAACACTGAAGATGATTTTGATATCAATACCAAGAAAGTGCCACTTCTTCTCATGTTTTCATCTAAAAAATCAGAGTTGCATATTTTGATATCAATACCAAGAAAGTGCCAAAGGTGGAGTTGCATGCTCATCTCAATGGATCCATTAGAGACTCCACACTGCTGTATGTATATCCATATCTCTATCTTCTGATCTTCATCATCCTTTTATTCTTTTTTTAATTATTATCTAAGAGTATTGTGATTTATTATTATTAAGTGTGGGTATATTCAACCCATTTCTTTATTCTTGTAGCTTGAATTAGAAATACATTAATATAAAAGTATCATATATAGAAATTTTGAGTCATGTTGCTTGTCAATTTGTGTTTTTTTCTGCTGATTTTTATAGTTCTCTGAAGCTGTCTACAAGAGCTCAACATTTCCTGTTTTCAAAGCACATGGGTTGGCCCAGGCATCAATAGCTGATTGTGTATCAGAAACATTTTCTGCTATTCGAACAGTGAGTTCTCCATGGTTTATACTTCAAATTTATAGTAACTTTGTGCATTGTAAAGTCTTGTATTTGTAATAGACAGTTGATAACAGTAAAATAAATTATTACAGGTAAGATCTTTTGGTGGTGAAAAGCGGCAGATGTTTACATTTGCTAAACAGGTAAGATTATTCAAGAACGAATAGGTTTTTGTTGTGAAAGGCTTGACACCTCTAATTATTAGTTCTTTACAGGTTCTATCTTTCCAGTCAAGTGGGATAAAGCTTGGTACTTTCAAATCATTTAATGAATCTATGACCAGGGTTGCTATTTATATCTCTTTGATTTCATTATATTGTCTTGGAGGGAACAAAGTTAACGTGGTAAGTAGTTCTAATCTGTTCAAAATTTCTATTTTTCCATTTATATTTCTCTCTCACTATTTCTTTTGCAACAAGTTCAACCATTAAAATAATATTTTTAAGTTGCTTTAGTTTCTGTTCTCAGGGTGAGCTCTCTGTCGGAGCTATGGCATCCTTTATTGGATATACTTTCACTTTAACATTTGCCGTAAGGAAATTAAGTTGTGACTTGTTATTTATTTCATCTTATCTCTTGATCTTTACTTGACTGTCTGATATTATATCATTTAGGTTTAAGGACTGGTTAATACCTTTGGGGGGTCTCCGAGGAGCTTTTGCAGTCGTTGACAGGATCAACTCTGTTTTATCTCGAGTTCAAGTTGATGATTCTCTTGCCTATGGCTTAGAAAGAGAACTAAGGCAACAGAAAGCAGTGAATGATGAGAAATATAAATTATTCTTCTTTAATAGTTCAACTGAGAAAAACCAAATGCATTACATGTCGGCACTAAAAACATCTAGCAATTTGTTTAGCTTGGCTTGGCAAATATACACGCTAAGAGATTTCTTATTCCATAAGATTTGATTACATGCTCTTTTAATTAAATATTTGTTTGTGATGAATTATAGTTGATGTATCAACACATTTTGATGTATGATTGTTACTTAATATTACAGTTGATGTATTAATACACTTTGTTTATGTTTTGAATTATATTAACTTGCTTGTTTATAGTACTTTTCTTTTAGTTTGATAATACGATAAATTTGTTTATTTTTTGAAATATTATAAATATTCGAATACAAAATAGATAAAAAAAATTGTATTTATTAAATTTATATTTATTTTGTATGAAAACATGTTTATTTTTGTAATAGAAAAATCTAAAAAAAAATATTTTACCTTACCGATAGATTTACAGACGGATTTTCTGTCTGTAATCAGAGTGTAAGATGGTTTTCCAATATTCAAATTATAGACGAAAAATCTGTCTAAAAATTTGTCTGTAATTACAGACGAAAAATCCGTCGGAAAGTTCGTCGCCTTTGAAAAATGGATAGAAAATTTACAGAGGAAAAATCCGTCGGTAACTTGTAAAAATTCGTCTGTAATTTTTCGACGAAAAAAAATCCATCGGTAAATAATTTTCGACGGGACTTTTACAGAGGGACAAAATCCGTCTGTAATAAAGACTAAATCCGTCTGTAAATCTGTCTTCTAGTTATGGCTACACTCAGTGTTCATCAGCTTGAAGCAGTTGACCAGTGGGAGCGACATGCACGGTGTGCCTATGAACATTTTTAAAAGGGCAGAAACAGCTCTATAATCATTGAGGAACTAGCTTTGGTATGCTTAATTTGACCATGCTCATAGCTTATGCATACATATCTTTATACAAATAATATGAATATGCTGATGATTTTACAATTCATAATATTTACTATATTTAAAATATTTACAAGCTATACAAAAAATACTTGATAGAGGACAAACAATCTCTTTTGTGAAGCTACTTTATCACTATGATGCAAAATTTTGAAGTGGATATAATATCTTAGTTTATATTTTATTTCTTTAATGTTTGGACAGTAGTCTGATTACACACTCTAATTGATTTGCATTTGAAGAGGACATAATTGACCATATTAGAACAAATAATATAATTTGCATGAACAAATTTTTATGTAAAATCAGTTTGAATATATTGATGTTGAAATTTGACTGAATACATGGACTATTTTTTTGTTGCTTTTGAGGTGCTTGGTTAGTTGCCATTTATTCAATATCAAACTTTGTATATTATGATGATTATTTTGCTCTGCAACACATCTGGATATACAATGGTGCTGCTTTGGCTGGGGATCTTATCAATTTGATGTGTCAATTTGGTGCGGCAGAGCTTCATGATGTGGCTGCTTTGGCTGGTGGAATTGCATCCCAACAATTCATCAAGGCTTTTATTCTCGCTTATTTTATATAACTTTATTACATGCTTTTCTCTATGGTTATTTGCCTCTAAAGATAATATTTTCTATATAAATTTATAGACACTACTCTTAGTTCAGTTATTTTTTGAGTTTTAACAAGCTTACAGCTGTGGAATGTTCACATAAGAGAGATCTCAAAATATGTGCTTAAAACAAATTCAACAAAACATGGCCATTTTTTTGTTTTTTGCACGGTCCTGCTTCTTGCCTCTCATGACTTTAGAGTGCATAAGCTTTTATTACCTTTGCTTTCCCTAAGAAAGATCCTTTTTCGAAGGGGTTTATAATTGTAAACATTACTCTACATTAATATGGCAGCTTGACACATGCATGGTAATCTAAGTATATTTTCATTAGTAGCTACTTTTATTTCTTAATAACTAATTTAAAAAAGCAAAACTATACAAATTTCATCGTTTTGCATTTCAAACTGATGGAGAAATGAAAATGGGACAGCAAAGAATAAAAGAGATGTTATTTTAAAGAGGTTAACTATTATACAAATGACAGCATTCTCAATTAATTTTTCAGCATTTTTGTTTTCAGGCTTTTATAATAGACAAATGAAAACAAATTGACATCTTTTGAGATTGTAAGGTTCCTAAGACATCATAAGGATGCTTCTTGCTTCCACTTATTGTTGAGTAAAAAACTTTCTGTAGGAAGGGATCCTGCTTCATCTATTTTCTCTTAATGCTCTCTCTTAATGTGAAAACATTTTCAGCATAAGAATGTTCTCTGTTGCATGATTAATATATGTTATTTTGATTGCTCTTTAAAGTTATCATTTCCTCTCTTTTCTTTGTTTTTTTTTTGGTTTTGCATCTGAATAAGGTTCTTAAGATTTCTTCCCTTATTTACTACCTTTCAAGTGCTCTTTGAAATTAATGTTTCTAAAATTGTATATATTTTACTCCAGGCACCTTTAGTGATGCTAATACAAAAGATGATAGAATGATTGATCAAGATGAATGAAAAATATTTGTTTCCAAATATGCTTCATTGGATGTGTATTTTATGCCTATTTCTCTTAATCCAAATGTCTGGAGCAATAATAGAGATTTTTGAAACCAAATCTTCATAGCAACTTGAGGTCACATGAGTTCATAAGTTTGTTGTGGATATTTTCAATAGTACTTCTACAAATCTATCATTAAGCTCATGTATTTAAGTGTCATGGATTATATAAATCTATAAATTTATAGCCTGTTTCTTTCTTAGGTACTATCATTGAAACTTGCCATATTTTTTCTTTAGGTATATATGTGGCTGTGAATATTTTGGCTTAACCGCATAAGAAACACCTAGAACTATGCAACAAATTTGGTGGACTATGTAGAATAGTTATATTAGTTGTAGGAATATATCTATTTGTATATCTTAATTTGTATTTATATGATGATGTCTCATCTCTTTCATTTCTCTTTTTGATAAAATATTTTTCTATAGAAGAAAATAATAGCTATTTACTGTTTTGTATGTGTGCTATGCAGATTGCAAATCTTTTGGATTGCACTTCATGGTCAGGGGCTGGACCAGGGCTAATGGACGATGTTACTCAAGGTGCTCTTCAAGTAGGACCAGTTGGTGGATTCAAGTTTTAGTCATCTGATATATATTTGCCATAATGATTTAATTTATATCCTATTAAAATAGAAATTCTCATTGTAATGGCTTTTTATGTAAATGTAGCTTATTGAAGGAGGATGTGAAGCTCCAATCCACACGGTAACTCACCTTTCTTTATATTTATTTTAGACTAACTATAAATTGTGCATTTGTTCACTATGTGCTTACATCTTTGATTGATGATGTCTTTTACTGCAGATTCTTTTAGTGTTCAGCTACCACAACATGTTGGAGACAGTAGATTTTTCTATGGCATCCCCTCATTGAGTTTTCGGAAGGTTTAATTACTCTATTGGTCCCTATAGTTTCGTGAAATTTTCAATTAGGACCCTATACTTTTTTTCTTTTTAATTGGGTCCCTGCACCAAATTTTCTTTTTCAATTAAGTCCCTCTTAGTAGTAATTGGCTTAAGTTTATAGGGACCCAACTAAAAAAAAAAAGAATTGGTAGAGGGACCTAAATAAAAGGAAAAAAAAGTGTAGGGACCCAATTAAAAAAAATTTGGTGCAAGAACTCAATTAAAAGAAAAAAAAGTATAGGGACCTAATTGAAAATTTTGCGAAACTATAGGGACCAACAGAGTAATTAAACCTTTTCAGAAATATCTCAGGAACTGAAGACAATATACACGTATGAGGTTTCATGATTTCTCAACCACTCCTAATTTGATTTTATTTGATTTGCTGTGCCTCAACTTTGTTATGAACATACCTATTAAGAGAGTTTCATTGCTATTATCATGATCTCCCCTTTGACAAAGGATGATGCGGAGTTGGGGTTGAGGTTCAAACAGCAACTGTGCCATTTGTATCAAGATCATAGCTTACTCTGAACTGCCCATAAAATTTGTTCTTAATATTTTATTGTTAGATAGCATACTGTATTTATCTTTTATTAATTATATTGCTGATTTCTTTACCATTTTCATGTCTTATGTCAGTTATTAGACATTCAGAATTCGAGGTTGTGATTGACCTGCATTGTAAATATGTTAAACAATCCTTTTATGTGTTAGCTATTAGGAATAGTAAATATATGAATAAGGAATTTAAAATGGCTTATAAGAATTCCTTTATTTGTTGTGTACTTATCTGATTTGTAGAATTGTTGTACATAGAAGTAAACCAGTTTTCAATTTTGATTATTTGTGAGCAAAGTTTGTGAAATAAAGAGTAAAGAAGTTGGAAATATTCTTTCGTTACAATCCCATCCCAACTCCTTTGTTCTACCAAAAGTATCCCTTTTTAATTATTTTCACTTTCTTTTCCATAGTTTGCTATATCATACTAATAATATCTGTTAATTTTTGCAGAAGAAAGTGGTAGCTTCATTTCCAAGTGTTTGGTACCCACTAGCATCTTTAAATATGTAAGTAGTCAGAGAAACTTCCTCAAATCTAATATAGTTATATGAATTTTTTTAGATAATATTTATATTTTATTGGATGGTTAGAAGAAAATATGTAGGCATTAGTTACAACTTTTCATGTGATTTAATGATGTAAAAGTTCTTTTTTTCTGCATTTATTTATTTATATTTTGTTTTAACTTGAGTTTTTCTTTCTTGGAAAAAATTAAAGAATGTGAATGACTTGGGTATGTGATGCAATGGTATGTGTTGTTAACATTCACCGGGTGGTTCGTTGCACAAATAAGGAGGATGATTCAGAGTGAAGAATAGGAGAAGCTAATAATAAGGAGCTTGGAGTGACTGATGGATTGGAGTAGGGGCAGGTTGTTACTGTTGATTTAGGCGTCGAAAGAGATCAGAGATGAAAAAATAAGTTGATATATATAACATGTTGATGAGGTTAAGTCCTTTCCAGACCTTTTTTTAACCTTAAATGCAAACTTAAAAGTAGAATAATAATCTTCTGCATTAGTATCTGAAAAAAGCATTCCTTTTTCAAATAAAAAAATTTTTGCAACAAAAAGACTATGTTAAGTTGAGGAAGATATGGTAACATAACAACAAGGAATATTTAAAAGAAAAGGTTGCTATGTCTATCTTTAATTACTTAATACTTTAAATTAGTAACAATATTTTTTTGGTATGTTATATTAATATTAAGTAATATGTCTTGAGGCAGCACTTTAATGACTTCAGAAGTTAGATGATGTATTTAGTTTTAAGTTCTCTTTGAATAGTTTTAAGTTTTGCTAATAATATTCTGATGACTTTTGCAGAGCTGTTGCATGTGTTTCATGAGCATCCTGGAGTTGGAGTAGAAGATGTTGTCCCAGATTGCATTTAATAATAGCAGTACTTGCTGGGAGGAGCTGGAGTAGAAGAGAAAGCATGGACAGTTACCAGTCATCATGGTTGCCATTAAGCCACATTAAATATTAATGATCTTGAATAGACTTAATCTTTGTTTGAGCAAACAATTCAGGCTATGCTTGGAAACAAGAATAAATTTTGATGTACATCCAATAAGATATACACAAGATTATATCATTGTATTGCTAACTTGAATGTCTCACTAAATTAAAGCTAAATCTTAAATGCCATTACATTATTTAGCACTGTGAGTTTTATATACTTAAAAAAGGTTATGTTGTTATAAATAAGATTATACTTAAATTGTCTACTTTTGTTTGATGGCTTATTTTAAAAAAAAAATTATACGATTTCAAATTTTGTTATTGTCATTTTTTATTGATTTTTTTCATTTATTTTGGCTAACATTGGATATAAAAGTTATCACAAAATTGTGTATATTGACTTTGTTTTATGTTCAATATGTTACAGCGAAAATTATTGGCTAATTGTAGAATAGATGCATGAATTTAAGTTTTCTAAAAGTAAAGAAGGATATAGTAGAATGAAAGGATAGTTACATATTTGTTCTTATGGAAATATATATTAACAAATACAGAAAAGACAAAAACATTCTTAAAAAAGAGCATTTTTTCAAAAGCTAAAATTCTGGAGAAAGTCTAAAGAAAAATATCTTTTTAAAGTCAAATTGTTTAGCTGCTGTAGTAGATGACATCAGAGAATAGTATATAAAAAAATACAATCAAAAGATGAGTCTTCTATATAGAAAATATGTAAATGGATATATATCTTTTTTTATTAGCAGTTATGATTTCTTTTTATCATTTTTATTTTGAATCTTTCTTTTTGATAGTGTATTTCTTTGAGGCCATAAAAGTACTTAATCTACTTATGGCCAAAATCTTATTCCAAAAATAATAATAATTGATAATTTGACATAGAAGCAACTAAAGTTTTTTCTTTCCTTTTTAATCTAATAAGGCTATTTTTTGTTTTATATATTTTTTCTATTATAGTTCTATTTAATTATTTTAATTTCATGCAAATTAGTAATTGCTCAAGATTTCATGATACAAATATAAAAAAGGTATTTTATACTTTCTATTTTAGAATAAAAATTTTCAATAACAACATAATCTATTACTTTTGAATTAGCCACTTTTATTATTATAGATATCTTCTTTAAATGTATTACTCTTTTCTTATCCATGCTAGCTAATTATGAAAAGTATACTTAAATTATTAAGACGTGGTTCAAATTGACCCTTCCGTCCAACTCCGTTACCGGAGTGATGACATGGCATCAAAACTTTATCACATGCCTCTCCTTCTTCCTCTTAGCATAGCCATAACCAACTCCCCTCTAAGAACACCCTCCCTCTCCCAACAAACAACAAAATTCACAACCTACCAACACCCACACACCTTTACCGCCACTTATGAAGGGTCTTTCTATTATCTGATCCTTCCCTTTCTCACCGTCACCATTACTATCTTTCCTCCCCAACAAACAACATTAACAATTACTAATATTAATAAATTGAAGAGAAATAGAAAAGGAAAAAGAAACACATCACCACACTTTAAATTCCTCTTAATAGGAACATGAAGATGGTTGCAATGAGTGAGAGTGCTTCGAATTTGGGACAATGGGTGGTGTAACCTTGTGATTGATGGTAAAATTGGAAATGTATTGCTCAACCTGTATGCTAACTGTGGTTACATGAAAATAGGGTTCAAAATTTTTAACATTATTGTGCATAAGGATGTTATTTCTTGGGGTGCTATTATTTGCGGCATAGCGATGAATGGTCACGGTAAGCAAGCATTGCAGATTTTTTCGCAAATGGTAGTTCATGGTGTTGCTCCTAACGATGTCACATTCATTGGTTTGTTATCTACTTGCAGTCATGAAGGAATGGTGAGTGTAGGCATTATGCTCTTCAAAGCTATAGCGGTTGAAATGTGTGGGTGTTGGTGGATTGTGAATGTTGTTGTTTGTTGGGAGAGAGAGAGTGTTGGTAGAGGGGAGGTGGTGATGGCTATGGTAAGAGGAAAAAGGAGAGGCATATGGTGAGGTTTGGGTGCCACGTCATCACTCCGGTGACGAAGTTGAACGAAAGGATCAATCTGAGCTACGTCTTAAAATTTCAGGGTATAAATTGGGTCAATTGAAAATTAAAAGATCAAATTGAGTCAGTAGTCAAATTTCAGGGGTCATTTTGGGTATTAACTCCTTTCTGTGCATTTATATTCTAACTTGATGCAAAAATGGAAAAATGTTACTTAACAAAGCAGTGGATATTCATGGTTACTCATATTTTTCTCTAATTTTCCATTAGAGCATAGATCTAAATGACTGTGTCAATTTCTATCATCTTCCTATCTTTTATATTTCTTTTGTTTATTGTGTTTCCTTTATTGTTTATACCATTTTTGGAATCTTGCATTTTTAATTAGAAGGGAGTACATAATAGAGAGTACAACACAGCTAAAATATTTAATGGTTCTTTTCTTTGTGTGTTCCCTTTAATTTCACACCTTATTTATATTATGTCTTATTACTCTGTGTTTAAATCGATCAAAAGATCATTATATATGTTACATACAATATTAATATTCAATTCAATGTTTTAAGCAAAGCAGTTACACCATCCAAACACTACTATTACTCGCGCGTATGCGCGGGGGCTTCTGCTAGTAATTGTTAAAGCATGGATTAATTGTTAGTTCTAAACCTTGTTGTTGATTGCTTGAAGCATGAATAATTGTTGAAGCATTGATTAATTGTTGGTTCTAAAGTCTAAACCTAGGTGTTGATTATTGCTTGAAGCATGATTAATTGTTGAAGCTGATTAAGGATGTCAATGGGGTGGGGCGGGGCGGGGGATGCCTCCCTGCTCCCCGTCCCCGCCCCCAGAATTAATCCCCATCCCCGTCCCGATCCCCGCCATGGGAGGATAGTTGTCCCCATTCTCATTCCCCGCGTTCCCCATATTCCCCGCGGGGCCCCATTCCCCATCCTCTTATATTTTAACATTCATATGAAAATTATAGTAAAAAATATCAAAAAAATAAAAAACAAACTACAAAATACTATTACAAACACATAAACATATCTTATCCAAGATTATAAGTCCAGAAATACAACATAGCAAATTATAATCCATAAAATAAAATCTTAAAATACAACTTCTATTCTAAAAAAAAAGCAATAAGATATAGTCTTTAACATCAAGTATTCTTTGATGGTCAGCATACTCAGCAAGAGAAATCATAATTGCTTTAGATACATAGAAGGAGAAAAAATCAAGCTACTATTTCAAAATCAAACCCTAACTATTTCAAAATTATAAACCCTATATGTCTAATTGCTTTAGATACATAAAAGGAGAGAAAATCAAAATTATACAGCACAGTGAGTAGGGAAGACTGAATAATAGGGTTAGGGTTTTTTTAATTGGTAAAATTACTAAAAAACCTACCTATGTTAGAAATAAAGTAAGGTTATTTAAGAAATTTCAAACACTCGAGAAATTATCGGGGATGGGGCGGGGATCTCCGCTTGGGTCTCCGCGCCTGTCTCGGGGGGAATTTTGCTCCCCATCCCCATCTCCATCCCCACGGGGAAAATTCCCCACCAACGGGGCCCCATTCGGGCGGTCCCCGCGGGGATCCCCGCCTCCTGGGGATTTTTGACACCCCTAAAGCTGATTGCTTGGAGAAGAGAGAAGCTCGTTTTAGTTCCTTGAATGCCTCATCTTTATGTTTGGCAACTTTTTTATGCTGTAAACGCAAAAGTGATTTCTGTCTTCAACCCACGTTTACCAAAAGCTAAAAATTCTAGCTTTTCCGTTCACCTTTTTACGTTGGATTGAACTTTATGTTCTATGTACCAATTATGTCCTTCATTATTCATATGTTTATTATTTTTTTATAATACTTTTTTCTAATACTCTCTTATGTATATTATTATTTTTTATAAAACTTCTGTTTTTTTTATATGAGTTCTTTTACTGTTATTGTTATTTCTTTTTTGTGTGAAATATTTTTTTACTTTATATTATGATTCTATTAATCCTATTAGAGTACTAAAGAATATTGAGAGTACTAAAAAAATATTAAAATTTATTTAAATATTTAAAATAAAATTATAAGATAACATAAAATAATTATTTAAATTCATGTCATTTTCTGTAATTTTTTATCTAAAAGTAATTTTGAATAATGTAATACAAACAATATTTAGTTTACTATGATCTATTTTGAATAAGAATTACTAAACATAAACTACGTTGATACTAACTTACTTTTGATAAAAATCAATTCTACAAAATTAATTTTATACAAACCTCTAAACCTCTGTTTGTAAACCGTCATCCAAACACACACTTAGTTGTTGAGTGTTAAATTTTGCTGTTGAGGCATTTATTAATTGATTAGTTGTTGAATTGTATTGTTATTGGAGCATGATAGGCTAAGTGATATTATATATGATACATATAATTTACGTCTTAAATTCAGGTAATATATATTTCATCCTTTTATTTAATATCATTAGAATTTGTGTAATTAATATCCTAGACTTATCATATATTGTATTTAATTTGTTAGGACAAAAAGAAAAACAAAAACCTTGTTTTTTTTTTCATGAACTTGTTCCACGATCTCACTTCTCCTTTTTTTTTCTCATGACCTTGTTTTCGACTTTGGTAAAAACCTCGAACGCCACGCTTTCATTACCCTCGTCTTTCTTTAGACTTAAATTTATGATGTCTGTTATTTTTTCGCTCCCATGTTTTCCATTATCCACCATCACAACCAACCTTGATCATATACCGAATTGCGATCTGGCCCATTTTTTCGACCTCCGACCTATGCTAGTTCGACGCTACCATTGGTCGAAATGATTCACTATCAACATTAATATTCATTTTTATACTAACAATATATACGAGTATTAGACATCTTTATCCTAATAAAGATACTCTAATAAACTATATACACTAGAGTATTTTAAAAATACCTAAAGAATATGACGCGGTGAGAATTGTAATAAGGAAATACAAGCTAAGTCCCACATCCTAATTAATCATAAAACTTGCTCTAATAAGCATCATCATCGTCTTCATCATCAATAACAGGCAACGGAAACCTGAGAATGGCAGCAATACCGGTGAGTTGCTGCAACTGCTCTGCCATAACATGCATAGAAGAGTAAACCAACGCGTCCCCACCACTCTCCCTAACCGCCTTCACCAAACAACCGTGCCTCTTCCTTATGGCAACCTCATTGCTCCGGTACAGCTCATCACTGATCAAAAGCGTTTCAATGGCTCCCATCTCTTGAGCACTCTTCACGCTCTTAGGTCCGTAGCAAGCGCGATCCGAGTCACTCGAAACCATGTCCCAAACCTTCTTTAGTGCCCTAATCTGCAACCCTACCTTGCTGTCCTTCATAAGGTTCATCACCGTGCCTTCTCCCAAAAGATCCTTCAAATTGCCGTTGCAATCACCACCTGCAGCCACCACGATCCTTCCTATATTCTCTTCTATTCTTCTCATCTTCATCCTCTTTGCCTCCGATATCATAAACCTTCGAAACTCATCCTTTTTCGAATCCTCGCTTGCGATCACAGTGTTCTTAACCTTGTTCAGATCCACGTGCTTTATGAACGCCGTGAAAACCTCGCGGAAGAACACGTTCTTAGAGTTTGAAGAAGAAGGAGATGAAGATGAAGAATTTCTTCCTCCGCTCCTTGAAGAAGACGTTTCAACCTTCGAAACCATAGCAGTTATGCCTTTTCCGATCAGATAAATCTCAGCATGGTCTTGTTGAAAGAGAATTACTGCGAGTTCTGCATCGGGGCAAGCTTCGTGGTTCTCTCGTTCCTGGAGAGCCTCGACGACGTCGTCCTTCCAGAGCTTCTTGTGGAGCTCGAAGGGCTTGTTGCGCTCTAAGGTGAGGGTGTGGAACGATCCGACGGCGATGTAATCGTTCGGCTCGAGGTTACGGCCGTGGATGCGAAGGGTGGAAGAGTCCTTGTGGAAGTCGCGGCAGGTGACCTTCAGGTGGATGGAGAGCTTAACCCGGGAGGCGGTGGTGGTCTTGGCGTCGTTGAGTTGGTGGTGGACCTTCCGGGAGGTATCGGCCGTGACGTAATCGCCGGGGTTGATAATATTATAGAGGATCCATATGTCGTCAGGTTCTTCAGGGATTATGGTCACTGTTCCCATGTTCCCATGTGGTTCACTGCGAAATCTTTTTCCTTGAGTTTCATTCTTCCTTTTTTCCTTTGTTTCTTCTTGCTTAGATCACAATTTGTGGTGACTATTGGAACTTTCTTTTTTGGGGTTTTCAGGATTCTCGGCAAGGATTCAGATGGTGAGATTTGTTTTGTATGGTACTGAAATAATGTGTGCCTTCTGATGTGTGTATGTGTGTGTTTATTATATATAGGGTGACTTGCTTTAGAATAGGATTAGTTGTATCGCCGGGAAAAATAAACATTCTTTATTTTGGGTAAAGCTAAGGTAGATATTGCATTTGAATTTTGTGGCTTCTTTCCTTGGTTTCAAATTCAAAACTACTACTTATTAGGGGGTGTTGGGCGGTTCACCTAGCCAAAATTTTTCTTACCAAAAAATAATATAAATTAAAAATTATGGTTTCTAAATATATATATTTTTATATTTTATTCACTTATTTTTTATTTATTTTATTTTACTATCTGTTATGAACGCGACCTTCGGATTTCGCACTGGAATGGCCGTCGACCCGAACATCCGGGGCTGACCCATTTCTCTCTAACAAGTCCAAACTAGTCCCACATTCTCTAACCAACATTCAAATACCTCTCTTAACCAACCACAGTATATAAGGAGACTCGAACCCGCAAGTTTTAAATGAGTATGAATAGACTATACCATTTAAGATATAGCTCATTGGCAATACACACCTATTATTATTATTATTATTATTATTATTATTATTATTATTATTATTATTATTATTATTATTATTATTATTATTATTATTATTATTATTATTATTATTGAAAAAAAATAAAATCTTTTAAAAAAAATTAAACTCATTTATCATGCTAATATTTTATTTTATTTTGGTGATCCATAATCATATTATTATTATTATTATTATTATTATTATTATTATTATTATTATTATTATTGGAAAAAATTAAAATCTTTTAAAAAAATTAAACTCATTTATCATGCTAATATTTTGTTTTATTTTGGTGATCTATAATCATATCTTGTCTATTGTTTATAAGTTAATATTTTAATTAAAGTGTTAATAAAATGTCGACTAAATATTAAAGAAATAATCCAAGATTCATGAAATAATAAAAAAAATAGAGTGTATTTTTTTTTATCGGAAAAGCTCTGCATACAAGCCATTAGGGCTTGTATGCTTTACAAGCTCATTAAACAATAAAATCAAAATACGTGCTGCTCCACGTACGTTGATTACACGCGCTATATAAGATCCCGCGTATATCTAACTACCAAATTTAAAATATTTGTTTCCTTCTTCGTTTTCGTTATTTTGAGATTTGGTTGTTCTTCTTCTCGCGCGTCTTCCCTCGTTCTTCTCCATCGTTCTTTTCCTCCCGCTTTCTCACTGGTATGTTCTTCGTTTACGTTACTTTTTTCTCTCTCTGCAACTCGATCTTCATTTTCTATTTTGATTTGTTGTTTTCTGAAATCAAAGTTTGAACTCGTTTTAAAGATAATGGATCATTCCACCTCAGATTCTCAGCTGAATCCAGGCGAAGTGGATTATGAATTTGAATCTAACGAAGTTCCTGAGGTTTGATCTACATAATGAATTTTCTTTCAGTAATTTGTATAGCATTGTGTAGTTAAAAAATTGCTGAACATTGACTGTGAAACTAACACGTTAACATGAATCTGTCGATTCAATGTATTAGTTGTGATTAATTACCTGAAATTTATAGTAGACGCTCGGGTGTAGATCAGGTCTTTATTTGGGTGTATTTTTGCTAGAAGTGTGGGTGTATCTACACTACTGGTTTTGTTATTTTAATTGAGTTGTTGTTGTTCAGGTGTATTATATCAGACATGATTGGGTGTGTTTTTAGTTTTTGACATGGTGTATTCTGCAGCCTGTGTATTTACAGTTTATGGCTTTAAAGGTCATTGTGTAGTTGAGTTGTTGCGGTTCGGCTGTATCATATTAGGCATGATTGGGTGTATTTGAATCATATCTATGGGTGTATTCACAGTTTCTGACACGGTGTATTGTGCAGCCTCTCTCGGTTGTTGATGACGAGCTTGTTCCGAAGGTTGGAATGACCTTTACCACCCTTGAAGATGCTGGAAAATTTTACAAGAACTACGCCAAGGCTGCAGGTTTCTCTACAAGAGTTCGGTGCACAAATAGGAAGGGAAACGAGATTAAGAATCAACTGATTACATGTAGCAGAGAGGGAAAATGGAAATCTAAAATATCTCCGACCGAGAAGACCAATCCTACAGCTGGTCTAAACTGTCCTGCAAGAATTTATATACACACATTGAAGGATGTCGGTGCTTGGATTATTTCAAAGGTTGTGCTCGATCATTCACACCCCTGCTGTCCAAGCAAAGCAGAGATGCTCAAACAGCACAGGGAACTAAGCATGTCCATTCGTCGTACAATAGAGAATAACGAGGAGGCCGGTATCAGACCAAGCAAAACATACCAATCATTTGTTGCGGCTGCCGGGGGTCATCGCGAGTTAAATTTTATCGAAAAGGACGTGAAGAATTACATTACGAGGGAAGTGCGGAATGTTTCCGAACAAGAAGATGCAAAGGAATTCGGGAAATATTTGTTAAGAATGAAAGAGAAGAATCCGAATTTCTTTTTTGAGCTCCAACTCGAAGAGGATCAATCGATTAAGCTCGCTTTTTGGGCCGATGCAAGAAGCAGAGCCGCCTTTGAGTATTTCGGAGACGTCATTTCATTCGACACCACCTACAATACAAACAGGTAACAAACTGCCCCTGTTTATGATGCTAAATTATTTTATTTTTACGAATCCGCATCAGAGGTGTATATTGCCTGTTTCATTGGGTGTATGTGAAGCATTTGTTAAGGTGTAACTAATGATTTTGCATTCTGGACCATGGTAATTTGTTTCAGGTATAATTTGGTCTGTGGTTCTTTCGTCGGAGTGAATCACCACGGTCAGTCAACACTTCTCGGATGCTCTTTGATGAAGAACGAAGAAATTGAATCATTCAAATGGTTATTTCAATGCTGGCTTCGTTGCATGGGAGGAAACGCTCCGAAAGGGTTTCTCACCGATCAGTGCGCATCAATGAAAAGGGCTTTAGAGGCCTGTATGCCAACGACAATTCACTGTTGGTGTATTTGGCACATCATGAAGAAGATTCCAAGCAAATTAAACAGGTACAAGGGACATGCCGATATCGAACAAGAAATGAGCCAAGTTGTTTGGAACTCTCATAACAAAGACTCATTCGATAGGAATTGGAACGATTTTTTGCAATCTTTTGGTCTTGCGGACAACAAGTGGCTTTCAGGTAATGTCTTTTTAAAATCTGCAGCAGAGGTGTATATTGCATGTTCCCTCGGGTGTATTTACAGTCTGTGTTTGGGTGTATTATGCAGATCTGTACGAAGACCGTCACATATGGGTTCCTATCTATCTGGATCACCACTTCTGGACAGGGATGAGAAGCACCCAAAGGAGTGAGAGCATGCATTCATTTTTTAACAAGTATATCACCCGGAACAGCTCGCTTATTTAGTTCGTCAAACAATACGATAATTGCCTCAGAAGCAGGGAGCAAGCAGAGAGAGAATCAGATGTTGCAGATTTTCATACGGTCATACCGTGTGCAACCAAATCCTCCATTGAAGCTCAGTTTCAAGATGCGTACACTCACGTAAAGTTTAGGGAAGTCCAAGCGCAATTCAGAGGAAAGGCGAATTGCATCACCAGATTAAAGAATTCCGCTCTAGGCTATTCAGTATACAAAGTCGGAGAACAAGTTTCTAGCTCAATATTCAACAAGTTCGTGGTTACTTACGACTCAGTTGCAGCCGAGGTAAAATGCGAATGCTTATTATTCGAGTCGAGAGGGATACTGTGCCGTCACGCACTAAGCGTGTTAAGCTTCGAACAAGCAAGCCAAGTGTCACCTAGATACATACTGGAACGATGGAGCAAGAAGGTAAAGAGGCGACACACACACATCAAGAGCAGCCACGACGAGCCACTAATGGAGCCAAGAAGCAAGAGGTTCGACCAATTGGTTTTTCGTTCGCAAAATATTTGCGAATTTGCCTCCGAATCGGAGGAGCTGACTGCAATTCTGCACCGTGCTTACGATAACGTCATGGCCGAGATGGAAGCATTAAAAGCCAAAAGGAAGGGGACATCTTCTTTATCCCACGAAGACGCCAACTTGGAATCCGTTAACGAGCTTCAAAGCCCGCCAAGGATTCGAACAAGAGGACGTCCAAAAAACAGGCTAGGTTCAAAGCTGGAGAAACAGATCGCAAATGGCACAAAGAAGAAGAAGATGAAAGTTTTAAGCGAGGTAAAAGTAATGTTCTTTAAATTTGTGGCGATTGAGTTTATTTTTCTCGTTAATAGGTTAGCTAATGTGTGAGTGTTATATTCAGATAAACCTGTTTGATGCTGCATCAGCAGCGCATTCAAATTCCAGCCAATATCAAGGACACGTTATGAATTATCAGTTCAGGGTACCAGCAGCAGGGGATAACTCTTTGGGTGTATAGTTTTATAGAATATGGGTGTAAAAGCACCGTTCTTTTGGGTGTATTTTTGTTCATTGACAATTTACATATAGACACATATATAGATTCATATAGAACAAAAGCTCTAAAAATTCGCAGGTTATGGGTGTATATTTGATTTGATGTTTTTCTTCATATTTTAGTACATGTAATTCATACATTTTGAATACAGCACAGACAGTTTGGGTGTATATTTTACGCAATGTTGGGTGTATTATTAGACCTGCGTTGGGTGTAACAGTTTATAATTTGCGTTTATATATGCCTTGATTTTTTCCTTCATATTTTACCACCTGTAATACAGCTTTTGAATACATCACAGACAGTTTACCAGCACAGATAGTTTAACTATGGGAAAAAATATACATGGAATAGAAGTTGTTGATAAATGGCAAATATTTACATCATTTGTTCAATTTACAAACTACCCAGCAGTTGGATTACGCAGTTTCTATATCAGCAGAATTAATCTAACAAAACGGACTCAATAATACAGAGGATGGCTTCGACAGCCTTATAGCACTACTCTCCCTAATTGCCCGATCTCTTTCTCTATTCATCTCACTGAATAGTATCCGGGAAGCATACTCCACTCTATAGTGGTCCACCTCCTCCTACAATTAAAAAGTATATTCTGTTTAAACAGCAATATTAATTCAGTAAAGTAATACATAGTTATATAGTTCTAAAGACAGTTACCTGTGGCCAATTATCCCATTCATACTTCCCCTTTTTGATGTTTTCCGGCTCAATTAACTCCATCCACTTCATAACATAGATAGCGCAGTCATAGCTGAAAACGAAGAAAATAAATTACAAATCTCATTTACGAAAGTTTAATGTTCAGACTCACAAATTTATACCTTGTTTTTTGGCCTGATATTTTAACATATGATGATTTAATTTTCTTCTCGTTCTCCCCTTTCTACAGAGGTTCCCCGCCGGCATATGTTATCAATCTTGAAAATACATATCCCTTAAATAGCAAAACAAATCAGTAATAGACCCGAATAAATGCACAAGATACACCCAACTGAATGGACAATATACACCCAACACAACTAACGAAATAGACCTAAATATTAAAGTAAAGAAGACAGAGGCAACTTACAGTGAATTTATTAATGTCCTTTCTCTCATCGCTTGGAGCTCTTTTGTGTAGCGGGTCAAGTATATGACATTTCCGCTTTCTTGTATTTATGAGCCATAACCACCAATGCCCCGAGTGGCAAACAGGAGCAAAAATCTGAAGGATTCCCACATTTCAACAGTGTGTTATTTTATTTGGCATATAAGTAAATAAGCGTACTAACAAATTTAGCAAACGAAAACTTACATATGGATGCGAAGTTAATTTTTTTCTATCTATGAAGGGAATGAAACTCGGGTAGGCTTCCACCCTGAATTCCTTTTTCGTTTTCGGTGATACGAATTCCCCGTTTGGGTGATCCGAAAGTGCCATGCACTGCAAGGATTGCGAAACAAGAAATGAAATACTAAACTTACACCCAATGGAACGTAAAAAATACACCCAAATCAATACAGAAAATACACCCAAAGTTCGGAGAAGTAACACTTACCACAATATCGAGGGGGAGACAGTATATTTGTTCTTGAAACCTCTTTTCATTTTTCTGGTTGAGGATGAGGCAGATGGCAGATACAATCTAGAAATATATGCCGAAATCAATTTTACATTAATAAGCATTGCAATTGACTTTGGTGTAAAAACATTAATGTTATTCTAATATTACCTGAGATTCTATATCACTTTTTGCCTGGAGGGATACAAGGTGCATTCTCATCAAAATGTATTCTCCTTGGCCAATCAGAGTGCACATTTCCTCATACTCGTTAGTATTGCCATCTGCATCTTCCTTCAGTCTCGTCCCCCAGATGTAGCACTTTTGTTTCATATCATCCGTAATCTGATATAATCCCCCAGGAGTTCGAAACTTTGCAGAACTTTCTCCCCCAGTCTCCTTCTGAATTTGTGGACTTTTGTTCTTCCCCTTCGCCGCACTGCTTGCTATTTTTTGGACCAAATTGTCCAATTCTTCTATCAAATTTGCAGATTCAGGAGATTTTGCCCTTTCTGTCTCCTGCGTTGACGCCCCCTCCTGGCTTGAATCAGTCAATCCAAGGCTGAATGATGGCACCCCTGGATCTGTTTTAGGAACATAGGATGCTGTCCATGCCATCATCAACAGGGCAGCAGCGTCTTCTGCGTCTGGATGACTGCGTCATCATGTATAAGAATAAGAATAAGAATAAGAATAAGAATATACGGATGATAAGCAAAGATTGATTTTAGTCTGATGAACTTACATTTTAGTTGGAGCTGGGGGAACCATGGGTGTGGTCTCTTGAAGTTGTTTGGGGGTTTCAGGAGTGCTGCACAGTTACAAAAAATTAATCACGGCGTAAAAAAAACTAATCAGGAACAATATACACCCAAACTGTTAGCTAATATACACCCAAACTCTAAACAAATATACACTCAATACTATTTCTTACGTTTCTGTAGTCCCTTCAATCTGTAGCATAGGGGTTGGTTCAAAATCTGTCTCAGTGGTTGTTTGGGATGCCGGCACAAAATCCTGAATCGGGACTCTAAACAAGAAGAAAAATGAAAGGTTAACAACGCCTTTGAAAATAATAAGGTTATAAGGTTGAAATATTATTGGAAAACTCACATTGCAAGCGCTTCCGACGGTGTCTGTTCCCTCACAACCATCATATTCGAATCAAACGGACTCAACCTAAAATACACCCAAAGAAATTCAAGAAATACACCCGAACAATTCAAAAAGAAGACAAGCTTTGTTTTTTTGAGAACTTACATACTTGCAGTTTTTGCTTTTTTTTTTCCTGCCTTTTTTTTCTTGAATAAAATAATAAAGGGCTTTTTTTTCTAAAAAAAATATATACAGAATTAGAAGTAGAAGGGTAATAGAAGAACAAAAGTAACGGTTATTTGAAAGATAAATTACATGCTCTGTGACGGCTGGTTTACACTACTCTGTTCTGTGCGTCCTTGAGAGGAAGGAGCATCACTTCCCAAGTTCACAGCCGGTATTCTAAAATAGATTTGATGTTATTCAGACAAAATAAGATACAGGTATAAAATACACTCAAATGAATGCACAAGATACAACCAACCGAATGGACAATATACACCCAACACAACAAACGAAATATCCCAACTTAATAAACAACATACACCCAACTTGATCAACACAATACACCGAAATGGTTCCACAAAATACACCCAAATCATGATAACAAGATTTTATTAAATAATAAAGCTTCTTACGTTTCAGACGACACATAGCGACCTTATGTCGATCGCAAGTCAGCTTGGTTCTCCCTGCAAAACAAGAAACAATTATTAGCATACAAAACACACCAAAATATGAAATAGACAGCCCAGCAAGACATACCCCTCTGCAGCAGATTTATCAACATTTTGTCCTAGCCATTCATCTAGTTCGTCACTTGATATTTCATATGTCTCACTACATTCATAAAAGAAGACGTTAACAAAAATAATTACGATGATAGACGGTAATATAGCTTACGAGGTACTGTACCCGTCAAAGTATTGATCTTCTTTAGGAGGTGAATCCTCCACAACAACTTTTTTCTTTTTTGGTTGTGTTCTGGGTGGAAAAAAAAGAGTACCAATCAGAAATAAGAAATTAATTTTATCACAGAATAGTCGTCTAATCTAATTATATGCAAAGAAGTGCTTACTTTTTTGGTGTTGTTTTTGTTTTTTTCTTCCCCTTCTCCTTCTCTGCAGGTGATGATTCTTCGTTCCTATAAGTTAATAATAGACACTTCAGTTAATACACGAAATCTTTATAATGAAGCCAAAAGAAAGGAGTAATAATTTCAGGACATTACTCATCACTTGGTTCAGATTCAGATTCTGAATCAGAATCTGACTCCTCTTGCCTCTGCTTTCTTTTTCTGGAGTCCATTCTGGAAGGCAAACAATCATTATTTAGAACATACTAAAAATACACCCAAATGAATTCACAATATACACCCAACTAAATATACAATATACATCCAACGCAGCAAACAAACACACCCAGCTTAATAAACTACACACACCCAACGTGATCAACAAAATACACCCAACTCGAAAAAGAAATTACACCCAAGTATGGTACTTACTTTTTCCCCTTTTTGCTGGGGTGTTTTCTTCCTGAATCCTCTGAGTCTTCTTGAGTCTCAGACTCAGAGATAGAAGTGTCAATGTCAGTAGCTGTTTCTGTCTCCGAAGACGATGTTGGACTCGCCTTCCTTTTTTTGTTTTTTTGATTTCTTGTTTTTTTTCTTTTTTTCTTTTTTTTTTCATTTTTTCTCTTGCTCTTGTCTCCGCCATCTTCACAATCCCCTGAAACATTAGATATTTTAGCTAGCAGCATTCAGGTAAATAAAATACAAGCAACATATTATGTTTACTTACCAAAATTTCCTCTCTTTCTGCAGTCATTCTTTCCACCAACTGCTCCTTAGTCCAGTTGGCAATCCAAGGCTTTGGTGGTCTTTCAGCCCTCTTCTTGCCTTTGTTTTCAGAAAGATGAAAGTATATTATCATCAGGGCAAAGAGGCAGCCATCAATTGCCTTCTTCTTCTTCTCCTGGTAGTCTGTGATGCCCTTGATCAAGAAGGTCAAAACATGCCCCCCCCCCCCAGTTTCTCTCCGATATGCCGTCCATCTTAAAAATTGGGGCCAGGTGCACGGGTGATATTTTGTTTATCGTCGTTGGCAAAAGGAACGCCATCTGTATGTAGAGGATGAATATCCTCTTGAACATCAGGCGTTCCTCTTCGTTGCCAACGCCGATTTCCATCATTTCATCGGTAAGACTTTTGAGGGTCTTACCCTGGAATCTTCTATAAATTATTTTGTCATCATCAGAAAGTTGCTTATACTCAACTTTCTCAGGAAACAGATTTCCTACAAAAAGGAAAACAACAAAGTATCAAAGTCGGTTCAAATACACCCAAGCATCAACCTTAAATACACCCAAGCATCAACTTAATATACACCTATAATTTTGAGCTAGTTACCTGTTGCATTGATGCCAAGCGCATCACCTATTGTTTTTGGTGTTATTTGGAAAGAACCATATCCTGTCTTCAGTCTGTTCTCCCCAAGTTTAAAGTTGTTTGTCAGTTCCCTTAAGAGTTGGTGATCCACCCTGAGTGGTGGGATGTGCATCAACCCACCGAATCCGAGATCCCTCACAATTGCCTTCTTCTCCTCAGTCATGTTTCTGAACTTATCACTCAGGAGATGTGTGGCACACTTAAGGTCTTTTGTTTTGTTTCTTGCTGCCATTTTCTCTGAAACGAAAAATACACCCAAAGACATCAGTACGATACACTCATATATATGAGTCAGATACACCCATTAATAACAGTAAGATACACCCATAGATATGATTCAGATACACTCATTGATAACAGTGAGATACACCCATAAATATGATTAAGATAAATCCATATATATCAGTCAGGTATCACTCAAACATGCTTCAATATCAAATTAATTGAGATATCAGTAAGATACACGCATATATGAGTCAGATACACCCATTGATAACAGTAAGATACACCGATATGTAAGAATCAGATACACCCATTGATAACAGTGAGATACACCCATAGATATTATTCAGATACATCCATATATATCAATCAAACATGCTTCAATATCAAGCCACATTACAAGTTCAAGCAGTATACACCCCCCAATCTACGGAATAAACCCCCAAAAATCAACAACAATAGCAGGAGAACTTAGAACAAGAACGTAGAACGACGTAAAACTTAGAAGAACGACGTAGAACTTAGAACAGTGTAACAAAGAAGCAAGAAGTAAACCCTAGAAGAACGACGTAGAAGAAAAGTAAAATATACAGGAATCTTAACGAACTTACGTTGAGTATTGTTGCTTTGCTTCAGATTCTTCACGGAGAGTTTGATGGTGTTTTGATGGAGGTTTCGAAGAACGATTTGTATGTTTTGAACTTTGATTTTCGCTCGAAAATGGAAGGGTTTCCTTGTTTTCGAAGCGTTTTGAGAAGTGGAAGAAGTGGAAGAGTTTCCCATACGTAACGGTTGTAGTGTTGAGCGCGTGATTTTGACGCGCCATGTTGTCTCTCTTTATGCGCGTGGCTTCTATTTGGGCTGGGCCAACTTGTAAGCTTGTAAGCTTATATGTGTAGCCCAGCCCTTTTTTTATCTACTAGCTTATTCTTTCTCTTGTAAGGACTCTCTTTTCTTAATACAAAATATGATTACTTTCTTAGCTTCCTATCCATCATAAATTTATTTTCCTTTACGATTATATTTTATCTTATATACATAGTTAATTAAAAAAAAAAACTAAGATATTAATTTGACTGTTATATATCAATCTATCTTAAATTTTAGAATGATTTGTTTCTATCATTTTTCATTGTGTAGTAATATTTTAGGATTATGACTCCAAGAAAGAAAAATATTATACTGGAAAATATTTAAGGATATAATTTTGAAATTGATTTTAATGATATTTGGAGAGAGAAAAACATAAATTAACCAATATCTATAGATTATTCATTTTATTCTCAATATTATTGTATTGTCACCCTACTTTGACTGGAGGATTCAATTGGAGTGGCAACTGAAATGAGAGATCAAGACAAATGGGGTAAATATTTAAATTTATTTAAAACTTTATTTTGATATTATTATTTTATTAGTTATATAATTGTTAGTTTACAAATCACAATATAAAGTTTTTGAACTTATTGTTGTTGTTTATAAAATAATTTATCTTGTTATTATATTCACTATTAAAAGTTTAAAGTTTTTATTATTTTTACTATAGTTAATATTTGAATTTGTTCATAAAAATAATAGCAGAAACATAATCTTATATATCTTTTAAATAATTTTAGTTTTTTACTAAGAGTAAAATAATAATTAAAAAAAATTTAGTTTCTAGATAATTGAATTTAATAAGAATGTATATAGTTGAATAACTAATAAAATAATAAACTGAAAATTATGATATCATATTAGTACAATTGTGTAACACAAATGCTAGAGGAAATAAAAAGAGAAAAGACAAAATTAATATTTTTTTAATCTGTTTAATCACTCTAAACTTTTATAATATTTGTTTATTATAAAAATATTTTTACGTTTTTATAAGGTTAAGAAAAATCAATGTAGTAGTAATAATATTTTACAAGTTTGTATAAGATTGCTTATGTAAAACCCGGTTAATTAATGGCTAATTAATCCATAAAATGAGAATTTATTCTAGAAAACTAAAAATGTGATTTTTATGGCTTAACAAGATGACCGCGAGCAGGAAGAATCCGACGGAGGATGGGCGCCGAGTGAGGAAGAAGACATCGAACAGGGAATTTGACTTGGAAAACACCGACAGTACAAAGAGAGACTTCTCGGACAGCCACGGACGGCGGCAACCGATCACTCCATTCGGCGGCAGTGGAGGCTAGCTAGAGTTTTCCCTTTTTGTTTTTCTTTAAATGAAGGAATGAATGAAAGTAACAAAAGAGAGGAGGGAGACCAGCAAGGAGTAACGTGTCTAACTCTTTTTGTTTTTTTTTTTGTTTTCTTTATTTATTCTAATTTATAAAAGTAACAAAAGAGAAAAGGAAGACCAGCAAGCAGTAACGTGTTACTCCCTCTTTGTTCTATTTTGTTTTCTTTATTTATTCTAATTTATAAAGAGACTACTTGTGATTGATTAAATTTTCTACATGTATTTTGGTAAACGAAGAGATTGATTAAAAAAAGTTCTTATTTCTGATCATTGAATATATTTCTTCTATTCTAAAATAATTGTTGCTTTAATTTTAACTTTTAGATTTATTAAAAAATTAAAATATTCATTTTAAATTAAAGTAAAAGCCATACTTATTTTAAAACTGAAGAATTATACGATAATAATAATAACAATGATGCTGAATGAGCAAAAGATTTCAATAATGCATGATTTATTCCCAAGTTCTCAAAGTGGTAATCATATCCATGAGAGAGAGAGGGGTTTCCAATGAAAGGTTCAATACATTCCGAGACCGAGTATGTTGTGCATAGTTGAATCTCACTCAACTCTCTTTGCAATTGCCAATATATTATCACCAACACTAATATTACATTTATTTCTTCAACGGGCTTTCATTTTTTTATATAAGTACTCAAATACTAATAATAATAATAAGTATTTATTAAAAGAAAACACATTCAAATTTTGGATTAAATAAACAAATATACGAAACAACTCTTGTATCAATTTCTAAGAGATAAATTAATGTCAACACAAATTCTGAAAAATAAACTACTCATATATGGTAGATCCTAATCACTCTCAAACAACCATACTTCATTCAAATAATAGTTTAAATAAATTATTCTCATATATTATAAATCGAACTGTGTAAAGGCGTGATGATTTAGTCTTCCATCACAACCCACTTCCCTTTCTTGGATTTGGATGAAACTGACTCCTCTCCAACCTCTTCAATATGTTTCTTAGTTCCGAGAATCTTAGAATTATGTTTCTCATAAACTATAGGTGATGGAGTTAGCTCACTCTCACAAGCCTGGGATACGTCATCATGTACCAAAAAATATAAGAATAATAATATTTTATTTACTATGTAAAAACTAAGAACATCATTGTATCAATTTAAATTGGAAATCATTTGACACAAATCTTAGAAGTGTCGTATGGACCAATAGACAAACTCAATAGTTCAGAATTTTCATGGGACAAAAGGCCCTACAAAATAATCTATTCTTAATATATAAAAGTAGGTACATAGGTTTACCCACATTACTTCTAAGTTATTTCTCTTCTTCTACTTACGCCATGTCAGCACTATCGCTTACTTGGCAAAATTTTAGAATCCACCACTCAAATCTTGACAAATCAACTTTTATTTTCAAATTAAAAAAAACACAAAAAACAAAACCAACAACTTAACTTTTTCCAAATCAATCCTTATTTCTAAAACAACAAAAACACAAAACAACAAAAACACAAATTAACATTTACCCAAAAAAAAGCTCTGAAAACCAAAGAACTTATTACCTTTCTCAAACTTCTCGAAACCCTCTTCCTCTTGGCACCTCTTCCGTACCAAGATCCTATTTCCTCCATCCACTTCCGGTCCTATGAGCCATTGTTTTTTCCTCAAAACAAATTGCCCATCGCGATGTCCATCCCCAGCGGAGCCGCATTGCATAAATTGCAGAAACCAGGGCAAACTCCATTCCTCCTGTTGTGGTTTCCCTGTCGGAGCTCGATTCTGGGTCTCAGACCAACGTCACCATTTGGCGCTGCCAATGTAGGAAATTCGTCCCAGGTATCTTCCTAAAGATTTTCAACTTTGCCGTTTACTCTTCTCATTCTGTTGTTCAATATCATTTTCAATAGTCCTATTTATTTGTTATAAATAATATCATTTTAAACGGTTTTGTCTAACAGTCATAATCAAAATTAATTTGCATTTAAAATTATTGCTCCCTATATACTATCGATTGCAATATTTCATCATCAAATTATAAATTGTTATTTTACATGTGGAGTCCTGCTTCTACAATTTACATTTATGTATTTCTCTTTTTCAAATTGTTATTCCACATGCGCAGTATTGCTTCCACAATTTACTTGGAATGATCTTTGACCATGTCTTATTCCCTTTGTTGTAGAAGGATTTGTAGTGGTAATGACAGATGGGAAGAGTTAATACCCAAAATTGCTACATTAAAGAGGCGGAGAGCAATCCTTTCAAAAAAAGGAAGACAAGAAGATATGTCAGCACTATCGCTTAGTTGGCAAAATTTTAGAATCAACCACTCAAGTTTTTGCCAAATCAACTATTATTTCTAAATCAGCAAAAAATAAAATATACAAAAAATATACAAGTAATAGAAATATATGCAAATTAGGCTGCAAAATTACCAATGACAATAATTGAAAATTAATAGTATCTAACCAAATTTGTAACCTACAAGAATTAATATCCCTATATTTATTATATTTTACCGTTATAAACATTACAATAAATTTATAACCCCAATAATTAATTTATTAATTTTTATAAATAACTCATTAAATGTAATAAACAATGTTATAAATGTCATGATAATCTATTAATCATAATAAATTTAACGTTACAAATATTCAAATTCCATACTATTTGAACTACTTATATAAGTCTCTTATCACTATTTCTTCAAATAACATTAAATTTAGCACAAGAAATTTATTTTCGCACTACACAACATCTCAAACTTACTCAATGGAGCATCATTCTTTGGACAATATCACCAAACAAACAGACAATTGGTTTATCAAAGTTCGCATGGTTCGTCTATGGATAACATTAATACCCACAAATAAAGAAGAGTTTCTTTACTTAGAAATTATTATATTAGATGAAAAGGTACAAAACAAGCATATTTTTTGTATTTTTAAATTAAACACTTACCAACACTATTTTGAATTTGCAATACTTGAGACATTGTCTGATAGAGTGGGTCAAAGAAAAATATTAACAGGTAATTTCACTTTATACTATTTCAATTATTCTTATTAAAAATAACTTATTTAATAAAAAAAATTTTACACATTTTTGTTCTTTTTATTGTAGATGCTATTAGAAAACTGCATGCACATCAAGAGATCAAGAAAAAACAAAACCATACAAATTCAATACACATCTTTAGAAGAAGAACATACATACAAAGATGGAACAAACAACACAATAGAAAGTGCATACAACTCAACAATTCATAAAGAATATGCCTTTACAAGAATCTACAACAGAAAAAGGATGACTAGCGCCACATAAGGAGACCAAATTTATCGACCAAAACAAATGCAAAAATCAAACCACCAAATAAAAATGTCATTTTGTACAACTCTAACATTCAAATCTTTTGTACTACAAATTATTTTAAACAAAACACCTTTTATATTTAACTTTAATTTACACATATTTAATTTAATTCTACAAAACATAGTCATTTTTAATATTTATTATATACTATCATTAAATTTACTATCTGCGCATCGCGCGGGTCTCATTCTAGTTGATTCAATAAAAAGACATCATCAAAATCTGGTTGATCTGTTTTTGCAATACTAAAACAAAAGAGAAAGTTATTAGCCAAAGGGGGTTACAGGGTCAGAATTATATTTATCCAGGAAAGCAGAGACCAGAGAATTCTCATTAGTCATTCTCAGCACATGAATCACATATGGTTCATAAGAGTTCAGATTCCTCATCTTGAGTTGCACTTTGAAGATGAACTTAATATCCCTAAGCTTATTAATCTCTTCGGGACAGGAATTTTTCTCAACACCCTTCAAATTTAGCGGAAAAAAGTTCATTCATGCTCTCATAAATAATAAAAATTAAGGTATAGTGCAAAACAATTAACACAAAAAAATGAATATGACATCAAACCTTAGTCACACAAGACTGCCTAAGGTCATTAGCAGAAACTCCAAGAAACTTTGCAGCTTCTCCATCGAACAAAACAAAAGAGGCGGCATCGGTGTGGTCTATCACCCTTATGTGGATGTTGTACCTATTATTCACCAGAAAATATACAATCCAAGAACAACACACTACATAAATTATACCAATAGTCAGAGTGTCTATACTATGTTATTATTGAATTGGACGCAAATAGTTTTTTAATGGCTTATCCAAGAGTCTCCATCCCACACGGTAGAATAGTTTAAAATAATCCTTATGTTAAAGAAGTATCGTGAGTCATACCTCGGCTCATAGAACCCGTAGTCTCTAATGCAATTGGGACAGAAATATCTTTTCTCAAGTTCCCTTAAGCCACGACGACACTTCTTACATCCTTTGTACCACCAACCAAACTCGGTCTCAACTTCTTTAATCGTCCCGCCTGTAACAAATACAGCATCATAAAATCGATGGATGCAAAGGTACAACACAACAATTGAGATTATGATCCAACAAACATTAGAACTAATATAATGAAAAAAAAGGAAGAGTAATAAAGAAAGGATTTTACCTGATTATACTCCTTTATCTCGGCAATTGTTTTGTAGACTGACAGACGCAAAAAGTCTTTCTCAACTGAAACAGGTTGATCACAGACCAGCGGCATTATGCCTTGTCCGTCAACAGGATCCAATTTGTTTACCCTTGTATTTTTAAATCAGAATTTATGAAATTTGCTAATAGTTAAATAATCAAAAGCCTTGTATAAATATTCTGCTGGCCACACTACTGATCTATATACTGTACCTCGCAAAGAAATCCCTGGCAGCTGGAAACTCAACATTGATAAACAGTTTCAAATTGTAGTTTGTGTTGGAAACACCCATGACCCCTACAAAAAGACATAACAAATTAAAGAAAATACCAGAAGCATATGATGACACAAAACATGCATTCAAATAGCAGTAAAATAAACAAACCAGTATAAAATTTCATCTTGCCCATTTGGAGAATAACAACATAGGTAAGACACGGGTGTTCCTCCAGATATTTGAGCAAATCAAAAGCAAAAGACTGCCACAATGTTACCCTTAATTTCTGTCCACCCCTATAAGAAATAGAAATTCTTGTAGAGTAAAGAGAGGCACAAAATTTCAAAATAAGATTTTAAAACAAAAGCCACTATCAAAAAGATATTAAGCATTACTCAAGATCATCAAGTTCTATGGTGATATAACTTGACGGCTTCCCGTCCCGGGTGAATTCGACCAAGTTACCCTTAGAGGCAAGCTGACCTATCACATCTACAAAATAAAAGCACCAATCTTTCCATTAACAAAACTCTATCTGCTCAGATATTTCTCCAAAAATGACACATTTTTTTCCAAAGTTTCATCCATGTTGAAATCAGATTTTTTTTTATTTTCTTAAAAATAGAAATATAAAAGACTGTTAATAAATAGTTAGGGCCTAGAAATCAAAGTTCGTGAAAAAACAAAAAATAAATAGGTTAGTACTCCTTACCAACGATACCTTTAAGGGTACTAATTCTTTAGTTAATATATATATGAAATCTATATTTAGAGGTGTTAAAATAAAACGCATAATAATAGAAAACAAAGCCAATAACAAATTGAAGAAAATTTAACTAAATAATATAATTTTTTTTAGTCCTATACCTATAATAAAAAATAACGCATCAGCCAATTCAAATGACATACATTAAATATAGACATATTATGTAATAAAATCATATTGATAAATTATTTTGCCCAAAAAAAATTATATTTCTTTAATGAAATTTTTTAATACAGAATTTAAATAAAAATAAGACACATTAATTTTTAAAGTATTATTTAACCCTTATAACCTTATAAGGATAATACAGAAAATTATATAAATTTTTTTATTAAACAAAATTTAAATGAAACAATATTTAACTGAGTTAGAAATTATATTATTTCTTAATATAAAATTATAGCAAGAGAATAATTGTTACAAGTAGGGAATAATAAAAAAAATTCTTCCTTAATATAATTTCTTAATGTATCAAATTTTAAAAATAAGACATGCTCTGTCATAGTATATTATATTATATTATGTAAAACTTTTCAATCAATTCAAAGGATACAAAGCTAACATTCACGGCAAAAGCCCAAAATAAAGCCTAACTCTTTTCCATAGATTTGGATCTTCTAAAGTTTGAATTTCAATTTAGAGAGTAAAGTCTGATCTTTCTACCCTTGAATAGTTTCTCTTTCATATTTATTCTTGGTCCCACATATGAAATAAATGGTAAAAGATCACACTTTACTCTCTAAAGTGAAATTCAAACTTTAGAGGATCCAAATCCCTTTTCCATGGGTAATAACTAATTTCTCATGGGTTAGACCCTATAAGCTCTTGGGGTGTATATTTGGTTAGAAGATAAAAAGAGAAGTAAATTTTACTTAAATAAATTTCACGAAAATTATATGAATCTATAATACTTGAGACTTGAGAGGAATAGCAACAACCATCAATTGAATCCATATCTATCCACTATATGCTCATAATAAAAAATACAACAAATGGTGCAAAACAATATATAGGATTAAAAAATTAGACCTAAAAAAATTAAACAACACATGCATTATAGATTAATCTAACAAAGTACTTACCAACTAAATAACCATCTTCTTTAGACTCTGATTGAATTGTTTTGAACGGAACAAAATTGAATCTGTTCAATGGAAATGAAGAATCTTGTACCGGATGCACAATCGTGTCCCTCTTGAAGTGGATTCTAAATTCGTGTCTAGTAGGCTTGAACTTGATGGTATTCAAAGCAACTCCAAAATTAGTGACCACATACACGTTGCCCTCAGCGAGTAAGCCCTCGAAGATAGGAACAAATATGTCTTTTACAGTGCATTGAATTGTATCCCCCTAAATGCATTAATTTTATAGAGTCATAGATAAATGAGGTTTATTACTCAGGTATTACCAAAATAAATCTGAAATGCAAAGAGAAAAATTTACCTCTTCATCAAGGACAACCATCTCAATAGGTGCCTTCATTCCAGATTTTGCAAATTGAGAAACGGTCCAAAGTCTAATGACACGTACTTTGAGCTTCCACACCTTATGCGCTGGACCAGCATTGATACACTTGATGAGATCATACCTAAAAATCAAGGACCTCATATTTAGTGAAAGATAAAAAAAAAATTATTGTGAAACAATCCACATGGCACATGAACTCACCTAGCTGCCATTGCTACCTGTCACTACAAAATTATTCAAATATTATGAATTTCTGTATAGAGTAAGAGTAAGTGTGGTGATCACCTATGCTATACTTATAGAGAGTCACAGCACTGTTCAGCCCCAGTATTGGCAAGGATTGCAAGAATCTTTACGTTTCTATCAAAATCCAACTAAAAAAAAGGAAAAGTTTTTGGACTATTCAGAATTAAAGAATTTGAATAATATCAATAAAATAATTATGAAAATTAGAATAGAAATTAACGGCCAACATTTATTGTGTTCTATTGAGTTTAATTCTGAAAAATCAAAATAAGAAGCAATATATGCTGAAGAGGAAATCACCATATTTACATGCACTAATTAGGTACTGTAAATTAGAAGAAGTTTCGAAAAGGCATGAAATTATTTTATTTTTGTATGTTGTCAAATCATTCTATATCGTAGATATTGACATTTCAAGAGGTACAGAATAAAGGGGGTATGAGAATTAAATTTGATATATAGCACCAATTTTTTGTTTCTTAATCTAATATAATTCCCAAAAGGTTTGTTAACAGTACCTTCAATATGACCAAAGATTGTGTTGAGAGCATAGTATCATATTTTTCATAAATTAAAATTTGAGGCATTGATTTTTATTGACTCCAAAAAAAATATTGCAACATAAGACAAATTAAAAAAAATATAAGATTTAGACAAAATACAAAAAATTACGTGAAAAGAGGTATTAAAAATAGGATCAATTGTATGATAAAATTAATTATATATGGGTCGCATGCAATTTGGGATTAGGGTTTTACATTACATATATTAATGAATTAGTTTAGAGACTTACCATGATTACAACCAAGGTTCTAAGAACAGGGGAAAGACCCAACGAAGGATCCATTGGGAAGCTGCTGCTAGGATTGGGCATGTTTGTGTGCAAGTGTTCCAAGTAATTGGTTTTTTTCTGTGTAATCTCAAACACAAAACACAAAACACACAACCCTGAATAATCAAATAATCATATACAAATTTTACAATAACACAAAGCAGCAGCAGTACAACAGAGCCAGAACCCAAAAATCAAATAATCGTTCAACGATTTCAACAAAACACAAAACCTATAATCATTCAATAATTTGTTGATTTCAGAATAGAAATTCAAAGAATAAAATGAAAATTGAAGAACAGGTGCACACCAAAGCCACTGACCTTCGAGACAATGACGCCGAGACGACGGCGACAAGACGACCGCGAGCAAGAAGAATCCGACGGAGGATGGGCGCCGAGTGAGGAAGAAGACATCGAACAGGGGATTTGACTTGGAAAACACCGACAGTACAAAGAGAGACTCCTCGGACAGCCACGGACGGCGGCAACCGGTCACTCCGTTAGGCGGCGGTGGAGGCTAGCTAGGGTTTTCCCTTTTTGTTTTTCTTTGAATGAAGAAATGAATGAAAGTAACAAAAGAGAAGAGGGAGACCAAGAAGCAATAACGCGTTATTCCTTTCACCCCTCGAAACGACGTCGCTTTAGGCAAACCGGCTGGATACCGGTCCGATCCAATTAGTTGGATTATAAGCTAATGTATTATAAATTAATGTTAATTCATATGTAGTATATAAACAAATTTAATTAGAATAAATAACAATTTATTTATTTTATTTTAGACTTTATAAATGAAAAGACTAATTCACTAATATAACAAATTATAATTAGGCCCAGTTTGGATAACTAACTTAATTAAGCTCCTTTTGATAAAATAACTTAAACAATAAATGACTCTGTTAAAAGTAACTTATAAATAAGTTATTTTGTGTTTGGATTTTTAACTCTAAAAGTGCTTATTTTAAAGAAATGTAATGAAAAGTAGAAGTATTATGAGAGAAGTCATTTTTTTTAACTTCTCTATAAGCTCCAAAATAGCTTTTTAGAAAGTTGCAATTTGGTTTTGAAAATTGCACCCGACATTAATACTACTACTTTTCATAAGTAAAAAGTTAAAAAAAGCTACTTCTAGAGTTTCCCAAACGGGCCCTTAATGCAGTATAATTAATTAACTAATATAAATTATAATAAATTATATGAATTATATTAATTATAATAAATTATATTAATTATATTAATATTTAAATATATAATCAAATCAAATCAAATCAAATCAATTAAATCGGAAAACACTCTCCGAAGCATGCCACGTCGGCTCCATCATTAAGTGCAGACATCCAATTTTTATATAATAGAATAGATATGATAGAGGAGATTGAGACGAGAATTTTGATACCAATTTTATAGAAATCAGATCAAGATTGGACCAAACGGGCCAAACCAGACCAATTAAACTCATATTGGGCCCTTGGCCCAACTAATCTAAACCTAAAGAACCCTAAAACAGCACTCTCTCTCCTCACTTGATATTGATATTCACTCTATTTTGTTGTTGTTGTTGTTCCCCTTCTTTCCCCCCTCTTTTTTTTTAGGAATTGTTTCTTTTTGTTGTCATGCCTCGTGTGAAACTTGCTGAGATAGCGGATAGTGACCCAGAGGACTCTAGTAATAGTTTGGATACCGACTCTTCTGTGGATGATATGGACGATGTTCCTCAAGAATATGCAATCGAGTTTTCTGAATCTGTCCCCCAATCTTGGGTTAAGCCATCAGATAAGAGGGCTATTTTTGTGGATCCTCCTCCGATTAAGAAACCTTTTTTGGACCCTCCTTCCTCTAGCTCACTATTAGGTATGGATAAAACTATGAAGCCCAGCTTTGATTCTTCAGATTGTAGAGTTTTAGGTGAATTTGTTGAGAAGCCTTCATATCAAGTGGGTCCTGCTGTACTTCGTTCTCGGTTGAAGCGCCAAGAATTTCCATGGACGTCTTTTAAGTCTGAGGCAGCTACTCACGTGAATAAGGTTTGGCAAAAGTGGGTATTCACAGTGTTGTTTGAGGAGGGTGGTAATTTTGTGAGGAGATTAAAACTTGCTGGTGTTACTGAGGCTATCCGCACATCTGCAGGTTGGTTGTTCTCTACCATCTATCATCATAATTGATTCTTATCATTTCTTTATTTTGTTGCTATATATTGAAGAAGCACTAATTGATTTCTTCTTGGCAGGCTTGGGTGTTCAACGAAATGGATATAATATGAGTTTACTTTGGCAGAGGTGGTGTTCTCAGACTCATACTTTTCTAACCTCTTGGGGTGAGTTTTCACCCACTTTGAAAGATGTTGTGGTTCTTCTTCAACTGCCAGTGTTTGGTAGTGTGGATCTCACTCTTCTTTGCCCAGATTCTAATTTGCTTAAGCTTGCGAGACGTCTTCAAATGAGTTTAAGTGATGCTGGTCGATATGCAAAAGAGTTGTCCAAAAGTAGGCGTGCTAAGAATTTTCCTCCAAGGATGAGCATCCGAAGACTCGTCGGTCCTCGAGAGGAAAAGAGGTGGTTGGCGACAAGAAAGATTCCAAGAAGAAGATTACTGTTAAGTATTCTTACTCTAATTGGTCTCGTCATTTCTTTGGTGATTTTCTCAATGGTGAGTTTGTCCCTACTCCTGTTGTTCCTTCAGATCTTAGGGAGTTCCTTTTGAAATAGAACCTTTTTCATTAAAAGCAGCTTCCCTAAGATCTGAAGGAACAGCAGGAGCAGGGACAAACTCACCATTGAGAAAATCAACAAAGAAATAACGAGACCAATTAGAGTAAGAATACTTAACAATAATCTTCTTCTTGGAATCTTTCTTGTCGCCAACCACCTCTTTTCCTCTCGAGGACCGACGAGTCTTCGGATGCTCATCCTTGGAGGAAGATTCTTAGTACGCTTACTTTTGGACAACTCTTTTGCATATCGACCAGCATCACTTAAACTCATTTGAAGACGTCTCGCAAGCTTAAGCAGATCAGAATCTGGGCGAAGAAGATTGAGATCCACATTACCAAACACTGGCAGTTGAAGAAGAACCACAACATCTTCCAAAGTGGGTGAAAACTCACCCCAAGAGGTTAGAAAAGTATGAGTCTGAGAACACCACCTCTGCCAAAGTAAACTCATATCATATCCATTTCATTGAACACCCAAGCCTGCCAAGAAGAAATCAATTAGTGCTTCTTCAATATATAGCAACAAAGTAAAGAAATGATAAGAATCAATTATGATGATAGATGGTAGAGAACAACCAACCTGCAGATGTGCGGATAGCCTCAGTAACACCAGCAAGTTCTAATCTCCTCACAAAATTACCACCCTCCTCAAATAACACTGTGAATACCCACTTTTGCCAAACCTTATTCACGTGAGTAGCTGCCTCAGACTTAAAAGACGTCCATGGAAATTCTTGGTGCTTCAACCGAGAACGAAGTACAGCAGGACCCACTTGATATGAAGGCTTCTCAACAAATTCACCTAAAACTCTACAATCTGAAGAATCAAAGCCGGGCTTCATAGTTTTATCCATACCTAATAGTGAGCCTGAGGAAGGAGGGTCCAAAAAAGGTTTCTTAATCGGAGGAGGATCCACAAAAATAGCCCTCTTATCTGATGGCTTAACCCAAGATTGGGGGACAGATTCAGAAAACTCGATTGCATATTCTTGAGGAACATCGTCCATATCATCCACAGAAGAGTCGGTATCCAAACTATTACTAGAGTCCGTTGGGTCACTATCCGCTATCTCAGCAAGTTTCACACGAGGCATGACAACAAAAAGAAACAATTCCTAAAAAAAAGAAGGGGGAAAGAAGGGGAACAACAACAACAAAATAGAGTGAATATCAATATCACATGAATACCAATGACAAAAATGCTCAAAATATAAAGGAGAAAATTGCAGGACACTCAAGAAATTCTGAAAAAGCCAAAGAGCATCGCATGTCAAGAAAACAACCGAGGAGTTCTCAAATGAAACAAAAAGCAAAGGTATGAAAATCATTCATCATATTCTTTACTTGATAAGGCCACTAACTTCTCATATCCTCACAATATCATATTTCATTTGGTGACATATATGAAAACATTGCAAGACATTATACATTTATAGTTTTGAAAGAATATAAATATTGAACACTAGTAAATTGTTTTAATTGAAAAAGTTTATAAACAAATTACTTATGACTATGCTATACAAAAAAAATTAATTAATTAAATTAAATTATTTTTTATTTTTAAATATATATTTTATAGTTACAAATGAACATTGCTCATAATTTTTAATTTCTTTTTTTTATTATTTGTGATTTCATTGGAAACATATACAAGTGAGGATATAACATCCAAAGTTGCAAGGTGAAATATCTTTATCAAAAAATCGCTATAGCTAATTCCAAAATTAGCAACCCAATATACATGGGGGCTGAAAGGGGTTACATGAGAACGAAGGTAGAGAACATAATAATAAGGGTTCAGAGTAACAAAGAGTACAGAATGATACGGGTTCAGAGTAACAAAAGTCCAGAATAATACGAAAAATGTCAAACACACAATAGCAGATACTCAAGCACCAGAATTTCATACAGAAAAATAAGAGTACGCATTTTATGACAAAACAAGAGCAAGATTGGAGACACAAAAAAAAAAGAGAAGAGAAGAAGAAAAAAGAGTCTTACCAAGTAAGAAAACAGAGTAAGAAGACAGAGCGAAGTTGAATGTGGGAGTGTCCTTTACCCTAAGAAAAATTCCCAATTGTTGAAGAAGACAGAGGGTTTGGATGGTGGTGGTGATAACAGTGATGGTATTGAAAAATATTGCCATGCAGAAGAATGCCCTAGAACACGCTCTCCCCTATCCTTCCAGGTGTTCTCCGTCTTTATGCCTCTCTCCAAATCAGGTACTCAAATTTAAAACGCGTCCAATTAAAAGGGTAAGAGTTTCTCTCCTTTCTTATTTCCTTAATATATATATATATATATATATATACACTACTTTTAAAAAATAAATACATACGTACATACAAATAAATTATGAATATATACTAATTTTATTTATTTATTTTATTAATATTTTAAATATTTGCACAATAACATTCTTTTATTCATTTTTTTTTAGTACATAAACCATTAGAGGGCTCGGATCTCAATTGCCCAGTGATTCCATTCCATAACTTAAAAGGTAGGAAAGACAGTAGTTAGAAAGTAAAGCATTGATCCCTAGAAATTCAGGAGCAGCAAATCAGTCATAGGAAGAAGCCAAAGCGGAAATATGAAATGAAAGCTTTCGACTCCGCTGGATCTCGTATTGATTATATGACAATTCGAAGCATTATTTTTTAAATATTCTCATGGAGAGGGTATACCTAAATATCTTTCTGTGTATCATTTTGATTTGTGGCATTGATGTACAACTTTTTCTTGAATAAAAAACAAAAGTAATACATAGTAATCGGCTGGGCTACTTTCCCCAGGAATGGAACCCAGGTCGGCACAACTCCTATAAAAAATAATAAGCAAAGACTGGCACCCCCTTTTCATCTGTATCTGAAAACAATGGTTAGGCCTTACCTGGACCTTCCGGTCGGCTTGTGATGAGGGCTACTCGTAGTAAGGCTTTAGTGCCCGTCTGCTTTCTGCCTGAAGGTTGAAAGCAGAGGATGTCCGACGCGCAGAGTGCTCCACCTGACTTGGACCAATTATTTGCGAATCTTTGTAATGAATACACGAGGTGTGTGCATGAAACCGGGAGGGTATTACCCCCGGAATGGACCATGCCCGACCTTGTTCGGGCAGTGCTTGGGGATGAGGCTATTCAGCACGGCTTTCTTACGGATGCCTATCACAGCTTCAGTAATAGCCGGCACTCCTAAAGCAGTTAACCAAATGTGGGATCTTTCCCAATATCCTCTACGCCTACTTCTCTTCCGAATCCAAGAGTTGGGTCAAACTTTCAAGCAGTCAATCAAGCAGCACTGACCGCTATTCCATAGATAGCATAGAGTTATTACACAGCGGCCTAATAGAATAGGCTAGCGTCACTATAAAAGCTGGATTGAAGAAGGTTGGTATTGTCTCAACGTAACTCAATAGATTAATAAATCTCCGATCTCTCTTTTCACCTCAAGCTCTTTCTCTGCTTTTGCTGCTTTCCGATAGAGTAGTTCAGGGAAGGCTAGGAAGAGTTGATTCTTATTCAACCGAGTTGAAGTTAGCAGCATGTCGATTACACACCAGAGGTTGGTAAGAACTGAGGGACAATGCCCCCCTAACCTAAGTGGGCCTACCAGCGAAACAACTGGTACTGGGTCGGGGGTGGGGGGTTGGTTTCGTGCAAGGCCTTCGCAGCAGGAAGAGGCAGTTGTCATTTGAAAGGCTCAGACCCGGAACAATTCCTTTCCCTATTGGGGGAGAATCTTCAAACCTTTATTGCGGGAATACCCATAGAAAGAGCTAGCAAAGGAAGAAGGTAGTTTCATTGTTCTTGTAAGGGAAAATTCTATCTTCAATCAGCGGCTCTCTTTAAGAGATAGGAATAGCCTACAAACAAAATAAAAAAAAAGAGTAGCCCGAGTGAAAGAGTTCTTGTTTTAGTAGTTAAGGAGTAGCTAGCAGCTATGAGTTCCGAGTTGACGAAATCAAATAAAAAAGAAATCTCTCTGGACTGGTGACACCAGTACCACACTCTACGGCACACATCCCAAGTTGTAGTAGACGAAGATGGTCACCTAGGATAGGCAGACAAACCTGAACCTTTTCAATTCAATCTTGAGAGATGAAACTTGGTGGTCCACTAGGGCTTACTAATTTTATTTACTTAGAACTGATAAAGAAGAAAGACCTCTTGAAGCCTTTGTGACCGATTAAAAGCCATCGAGGCTAGTAGGAAAAGTTTTCAGGAATTATTGAATCAGAAGCTTCTCGGGAGTCATAGACTGTTTTCGACGTGAAGAAGACTCGGTTGTAGATCGCTAGGCCCCTTATTAAAAATTTCTATATGAAGATTCATATGAAAGGCTAGGCACCTTCCCCCCGGTCAAATAAGGCGCACATTTCATAAAGTTTGATAGAACTAATGCTACATCTGATCTGATCTGCTAATAAAATGAGATATTCTATCTCTTCCTCCGAACAGGTGAATCATAAATTTTATTCACCTAGGAAAACGCTTGAAAACACGACGAAAGAGACTTGCTACTATTGATTCCTTGACTTCGAATATGGTTTACAGGTCGACTTCAGTAAAGACTACTCTAGAATCTTGGATTCCTTTGAAGAAAGGAGTCAAAAGGTACTTAAAGACTTGGTATTAAGGATATCAACGACAAGAACAATCTACTTTAACTAGAACTATTTACTTCCACAACTTCTCTAGATTCGATGGAATTCTCTTGCTTAAGCACCTAGCATGTCGCCATATTCCTTATGTAACTAAGTCATCTCTGCCTCGCTGCGGGTCAACACCTCCGAAAGAAACGAAGGACTTCATTCAGCGAGTCCGCGATCGCCCTCTAAACGATCAGAATAAGGTAAAGCTTGAAGATAAGTTTTGTACTCTATTAATTTCTCAGTCCCTCTAGTCGGGTGGGCGCCGGCCGGTCTTTCGACCAGATCCCCCTAAAAACCGTACGTGCGGGTCTCCCCGCATGCGGCTCATGCCATTCGAGGTGGCCCGGCCCAGCATTCATTCACAAATCCTGTAGTGAAATTGAGACTGCACTCCTTCACCTTGTCGAAACCTTGTTCTAATAATCTCGCAGAGTACCAAGCCCTCATACTTGACTTGAGATGGCTGTGGATTTGAAAGAGTTGCAACTCTTATGGAGATTTGAAATTGGTGATCAATCAACTTATTCCATAAGGGCTAGCGAGCTTTATTCCATAAGGGCAAGCGATTGTAGATTCTCGGAACATGGGTGAAGGTGATCTCCCTAAAGCGCTTGATCAGGTCAATGGCAAGTTCTTGGTACGATATGAGTTGGGGCTCTTAGGTCTTCCATTCTCCCCTCTTACTCACCTCTGAATCTATAAAAAAAGCCTTTACCTTTTTCATAATAAGGTAAGCATCCAGCTCTTGATCCAGAGCTACTGCTTCAACAATCAACTGAGCTCAGGAAGTCTTAACATATTCAAATTATACAGACATATTTATATTTGAATATCATAATATTTACAAATACATATATTATTATAACAAAAAAAATGAATAAAAGAGGGAAGATTTGATCCTTTAGAGTTATTATATATATATATATATATATATATATATATATATATATATATATATATATATATATATATATATATATATATATATTATTTTGTTAGTATGTTAAAAAAATATTTAAATTATTATAACTCTTTTGAGTACAAAAAAGTTCAATGCAGCTTGAAGGAGTACTTTGTATCCTCGAAAACTACATGGGGCTTATGATTGTACTAAAAATATAAACCTTTTTTGTATATAAATAATTTTAAGAATGACCTACAAACATGGTCAAACAAGAGTCAAGTTCCTCCTAAAAGTACTGGGTAAAAAGGATGAAACCCAAAAGAACACCTTGAGGAGTTGAATTTCTCTTCAGTGGGAACTAAATTGGTGGAAGTGAATTGGTTGGATTTGGAGTGTAAAGAGCGTCATCTAGTTGAAAGAAAATCAAACTAGATGTCCCTTCACTAATGTCACATGTCAGGAGCTTTAGTTTAACGTGTGGGAATTAACTTCCTCCTTTGAACAGTTGAGAAGACTTAAAGTCACGGGAATACCAAAAGATATTTGGGATAAAAAAGAGTAAACCAAATATCAGACTAAAACCATTGGACAATAGATTTCCTCTTCATCATGGTTTTACACTATAAAAAGGACCTCAAACCACCTCTGTAAAGCATCCTTTACTTTCACCTCCACCTTCACTTTTTCACCTTCACCTTCACCTTCATCCTCTTCTGAGAGCTTCTTTTCTGAAAACCTTTTACCTTCTTTTTTACTTCTGAAGCTGAGAAGCTAAAAAACCAATCTTTTCCTCTCCCCAAAATTCCTCTCCTTGTTCTTCATTTCATTCATCACCTTCACGAGTAAAAACTGGTATTCGGGTGTTCTACCAGAACACTCGACAACCATTAACCAGTCCCTGCCAACTTTAAACAAAGCTCATTCATCCTCTTGTGACATTAGTGGAGGTCTCAACACTTGTTCCCCACCTCTATTTCTCATCATTAGTTCTTGTATTGCTTATTCGTCATTAATAGAAGTATTTTCTTCACAAGTATACTTACCCTGAATCTCCCATCTTAACTATTATTTTTTACTTAATCTACTTTTCACAAAATTCACCCGAATCAGTGATGTTGAGATGGGCATAAATCAAATTAGACAAATTCAATTTATACATGTAATAGGTAAATCGAATCAGGTGGATCAGATTTATGCATGGTTAGAATTTTTCAAGTAAATCGAAGTAGCCTAATTCGATTTACCTTGTTAGAGACCTATATGCATAAATCGAATTAGGTGAGGCAGATTTACTAAGGTTTCAGGCTAATTCGATTTATGCATGTAGGTCTCCAACAAGGTAAATTGAATTAGGCTACTACGATTTACTTGAAAAAATTCCAACCATACATAAATCGAATTTGTCTAATTCGTTTATGCCCATTTCAACATCACCTAGTAAATCTAATCATCCTAATTTGAATTACTGCTGAAAATTGTAATTCGAATTGTCCTAATTCGATTTATGTAGAAATAGACTTTGGATAATACAAGTAATATTTTGATGCAATTGGTTTATATAGGTACTTTACCTTTAATTTTATGTGATATTATTATTAATTTTTTTTTAATATAGTTTTTTTGTTCACATACTAAATAATGTAGCCTTGTTATTTATATATGCAGCAAACATTTAATTTTAAAACCTTTAAACTTGGATTCATCAAATATAGGTGAAAAGAGATGAAACTTTAACAATACTTATTGAAATGACTACCTGTGAATATTAATGTATATTTTTATAGCATATTTTTTTCTATTTTACTTTGCAAAATTATATATACCATAGTCTGAAGATATTATAGGATATAGAATGATAAAAAACAACTACTTACTATTAACCGTTAGATGTGCTACTGAAACCATTAAAAAAACAATAAAAGAGTATTATATCATAAAAAATCTATGAGAGGAGACATTAAGATAAACCTTAAGCAATAAAAGAGTATTATATCATAAAAAAATTATTTAAAAAAAAAAAAAGTAGTAAATGGAAGATGTCAAAAATCTTATAATAAGCAATAAAAGAATGTGACATATTTCCTTCTTAGGTACTCATGATTTGAGCACGAAGAATTCTTCATAAAACATTATACGAAGAGGAGTATATGATCAATTTTTATGTACCAATTATGTGCAATGAAGTCTTTGGTTTTCTCTAGAGATCAAATAATTAAATCTATTTTAAATAATTAAATCTATTTTAAATTTGTTATCATGATCTTATAGCAGGTGCTCATTCAAGAGTTTCTTGATTGCCTTGAGTGAGTTTGAAAATTTCTAATTTGAATGATCACGTGTGTGAGAATCTGCTATACATTGTAATACTTAAACGGGAAAAACTATCAAAAGTACTCATGAAGTTTACGAACGTTGACAAAAGTACCCATAAACTAAGGAAATAATGCTGTACCCATGAAAGATGGGTTCCGTATGACAAAAGTATCCAAATCTTATTTTTTTGTTGATTGTTTAATAAAATTCTTAAACTACCCTACACTAAACCTCAACTCACTTTTTCAACCTTTCATAACTGATCAATTTGCACCAACTCTTGCTATGGAGCCCAAAACTACTCCTACAACAAACCAGACCGAAATCAATGGTAGTGGTGGTGGTGGTAGAGGATCAGATCTCAATCGATTCACTCATAAGTTTATAATCCATACCCAAACCAAATTAATCAAACACCAAAAATTACTCAAAACATAAAAATTTTCAAATCCATTCATCCAATTTCAATTCACTTTAGCAAAACTAGAAATAGAAAAAGCCATCAACCATAAAAAATCAACAAATTCATTCATCAAATTTGTAATTTATTTCAGCAAAAATAAGAAGTAGAAGTAGCCATCAACTGGATCTTCTGTAAATCAATATCAACCTTCATAAAAAAAGCAACAAATTAAAAAAAAAGTAGAACAGTGTCATTTTAGTAGTAACTAAATCAATTTCTGAAAAGAAGAAAAATAAAATAAAAATGTTTTTAAAAAAAGAAATACATTTTTCTTCGCCGGCCGACTGTAACATAGCCATTGGCAGAACCTCCATCCACAATGCCGCCTCTCTTTCTTCTCTGATTTCTCTTTACCGAACCCGCTTTCTGCATGCAAGAGTACCACGACCCCTCTCTCTTCTCAGGTGTGCGACGATGGTGTTCTCCTTGGCTGGGTCAAACACGCCACGATGACGTTCTCCTCGGCTGCAACAAGCGCGCCACGGCAGCATTCTCCTCAGGTTGGGTCACAGGTGTGCGATGAAGGTGTTGTAGTCACCTTAATAGTGAGAGGGAGAAGCAGTGAGAGGGGAAGAGATTGGCGGTAATGGAGTAAGTGGGTGGCGGACGACAATGAGAAGGTAGGAGGAGAGTTTCTGTGACTCTGTGAGGATTTTTGAGGGATAAGTGAAGAGAGAGGAAGAAGAGAAAAGAGAAAGTGACAGTAGAATGGGATTAGGGTGGGTAGTTTAGGAATTTTATTAAAAAATCAACAAAAAAATTAGGATTTGGATACTTTTGTCATACGAAACCCATCTTTCATGGGTACAGCGTTAATTTTTCTTAGTTTACGGGTACTTTTGTCAGCATTCGTAAACTTTATGGGTACTTTTGGTAGTTTTTCCTACTTAAACGCCTTCTTGTATGCATTCTTGTTATCCATTCACAGCAGACAATAAAATTTTAGAAATTTGGGTCTCCCATTTGAGTTACGGTATATATTCTGCTGTTTCAGCTTCTCATAGTTATGCCTTTCAACATGTTTCTCAGGATTTGGTGCAGGGTCAAACCAGTTTGTAGGTAGATTTGTCAAGTCTTGGTATTATCAAGTCTTTCACCGGCCATTTTGTTTTCATTCCCAGAATCTGTGAAATGGTATATTGGATTTGCAAACCGTTTAACTGATGATTGTAGGAGAGAAATGTGGGAAGAGTGTATCCATGATAAAGTCTGGTGAAAGATATCAACAAATTGCCATAAAAAATGATGAGTATGTCTAAAATTAGATCAAAATGTTCACACTGCCCTTATAACACTTGTAGTATCAAGTCATATCAACACAACAAGGTGGAGACCAGATAGTTATTTTTTATAATTCTTTAGGACGATGTATAATGGTATCTATCTATAAAACAAAAATCCAAAATCAAGTCATTATATTCCCAAATTTCTTTGGTAGAGATATATATTTGTCAAAGCTAAAAATGCTTCATGCCCAAGAAATAAAGTGTTTTTTTTTTTTAATTACTGTAATAATAATGATCAGGTGGTGGTGGTCTATTTAAGAATGAAGTTTTTGAAGGTCTTTTTTTAAGGATTTATTCTGTCACGGCCCAAAATGAGCCATGATCGGCGCTAAGGAAAATAATCCCCAAGCAAGCCTAACCGACTCAAATATAAGTTGAATAAGAAAATTACAAATATTTTAAATAAATTTACAATGTCTAAAATGAATAATTACATATTTTTAACAAACAAAAAAAAAAATAAAATAAATATGGGTGGATCCTGCCTGTGACATATGGAGCAGATGACGTCTAAGAACTCAACAACAAATAGATACCCATTGCAGATCATTACTCTTGGATAGAAAGGCTCACATAATCAAATATTTATTCCTGAAAAATATTTTTAGAAAAACGGAGTGAGTTTTGCAACCCAGTGACTAGACAGTACATCTATAATTCACATGAGACTATATAAACATAATTTTAGTTAGAAGATAATAATTTATATAAATAAGTGAATCAATAAGGGAGTTCTCATACAGAAATCAAATCAAAAGTCCACACTTGGGCGACTCCACCTCTATGGGTAGCCCTTTCCTCTTGTGTGTCCTAACGGAATATCAGATCTAACGTGTGGCCTACACGTTAGGCTAGCAACACCCCTGCTAGCTGGAGTCTGAGTTAGATGCATCTAAGTTAACGTCATAACCGCCGTTAACTACGGTTTTCTAATACGAGCCTCCCAAACCAATTCAAAACATATAATTTCAAATACAACAAATCTTTGATCTTTCAAATATATAAGGTATCGAATCAAATCAAATCAAATCAGATAATACTTTTTCATCAGAAACATTTTCTCAACTCAACTTCTTCAATCATAAATAATTTCAAACACATTTCACAATTTCAAAGTCAATAAGTACTAACAAATACTTCAATGTTTCAAAAGTATATTTTCAAGTAAAATCAAATGTTCTAAAATAATATAAAACTTCATCAAATATATATAGTCTCATGTAAAATTTCTAAGATATGAACTTCATAAAAATATTTTTTCAATTATAATAAATTAATTATTCTAATCAAATCAAAGTTCTTCAACAATAATTTTGTAAATATAATTAAAAACTCAGAATAGCATAAACCAAAAAATGTAACGGTTATAAATGTAAAGCCTACTCACAAATTGGTCCCAAGAGACCGAGGAAACCAAACCAGAGTGCCAAGATAAAAGGTGAGGAAGGTTGAAGTAGAATAGAATGAAAGAGCACGAAATTCGGACCGAGGTAGTAGCAACAACTTCGATTTCTCACTGCAGCAACCTCAATAACAGCCCTAGTATAACATAGAACAACCACGATAACAATGGCAGCGAATTTAATAGCCTACGGTGGTTTAAAAACTGAGCAAAAACAGAAATAAACATCAAGCAGGATAGGACAGAGTCAATAATAGAGCTTTATGGCAAGACAAGGCAAAACAAGATTAGTCTTACCAAAGAAAAAGAAAATAAGGGATGGAGCATCAGCAGCTCCGGTGACCGCCCGACGTCGACGGTGAAGGACACAATGGAACAGCGGTGGCGGCAGTTCCTCTCCTCTAACAGCGACTCCCACAGCAACACCACAAGCTCTGATGAACAGGGAGAGGCAGGGCTCAGCCCCCGGCGGAGCAGAGCAAGGGCAGAACGCGAAGCAGGCAGGCTCAACGGCAAGCTCCGATGGTGGCAGTTGCTCGACGACGCCATAACAGCTCCTCCCTCCTCCACATACCTATTTCTCCTTGGTCGACCCTCACGCTTGCCGCCGCAGCGACGACAATGACGGCAACGGTGTGACTCGACGGCAAAGGTTCCAATTGGCTCCAGAGGCAGGACGGTGCATGACGGTAATGACAGTGCATGACGGTAATCTCCATTCTTCTCCGTCGCAATCTCGTGTGCGGGCTCATCTCTCTTTCTCCCCTGTGACAATGACGCGACAGCGATGCAGCGGCATGACCAAGCCTTGTCGTGCGGTCTCTCTTCTCCCTCCTCTCTTCTCTTCTTCCGTCTCCCTCTCCCTCTGTTTCTTTCTATCTCTTTTCTTTCCTTCTTTGTGGTTCCAGAGAGTGAGAAGTGTTGGTGTTAGCGTGTGTGTGTTAGGAGAGGGTTAGGGTTTAGAAAAAGGGGTAAAGGGTAGTTTAGGTATTTTCATAAAATTAGGGGGTATATGTACAATGTTTCAAAAAAAAAAAAAAAACTTGAGATGTTACATTCTACCCCCCTTAAAAAAATTTTCGCCCTCGAAAATTGATACAGTATGAAAAATGTTATATGGTTTTAGCCTTTTTACCAAACATGAGAAAGAAGTATTATCGGGTGCAAAAATTACAACATAGGTGTGTGTTAAAAAGATGCGGTTGACATTTAACACTCTTGTTCTCTTGATAAGTCAAACACACATGGTGCTTTTCTCTTTGTCCATCACTCCCAAAGTAAATCCGAAAGTCAAATATCAAGACTAACTTTTCAACTTGTACCAAAATCTCCTTAACTTCCTCCTCGAAATACTCTTACTTCATAATCTTCTTGACATCGTCATGTCCTAAAACTAACGTATTGCTCGCTGTATCTAGAGATTACACGTTAACCAATAGAATCTCGAGTTTACTCAAAGGAATACAAAACTTAGGAAGAGAAGAACAAGCATCTCAGATGATGTTCGCAAGAATTCGAAAGGATGTGTAAGATCGCAATTAAACATGGATGTTCAGAAACAACGAAATGTGCTAGAAAGAGAGTCTAATCACGTCTTAACAATGAAATCTGAATCCAGAAATTTCGATAGAAACAATAAAAGAAAGATAGAGTATTAGGTCGAAACAAATTCAAGTTGAATAGGAGTGCATAGCTCACAAGAGATGACCACTAAAGTCGATGGCAATGTTCACAAAGATTTAAGAGAATGATTAAGAACACAATCAGGTAGGATATCCATCTACAACAGATACAACTAAGAGAAAATCATTTCACAATCTCGAAGAAAAGATATGAGACGAATATTTCAAAAGAAATTATAAAAGCATCAATACTATCACGTCAAACAAATTCAAGTTTAAACAAAAAGATGAAAGGTCTATGAATTGAAGATTAATAGGGGTCATATGCAAATATTTTCCCTCAAAAACCCTAGAGGATACTTAGGTGTACCATCAAGCAAGGATATGCATAAACAAAAAGACAAAGTCAACAACAGAGAAAGCAAAGCAAAACACAAATTAAAAATACAACAACACATTCTAGAATAGGCAACTTAACCGTCATAAAAAATCGAAAACGGTAACTATCCCAAAAATTAGTATGCTTCTTTTCCCCCTTTTTTTTTTTTATAGAAACCTTCAACTAAATACTTTTGAGATTATTATCATGACTTTGGACATTAAATAATTATGTCAATATAAATTTGATATCTCCTAATTCAAAATAGTAAATAGATTATGTAAAACAAGACAAGAAATGCAATTGATCTCCTCGTTGTCCTTTAAGACAAAATTTACATATACATTTAGGTATTTAACTCATTATGGTCACTGTTGGTAAAATACAATAATGTGATTTCCTATAATCATGCAATTAGACTTAGTATTAAGTTACAAATAAATTCACATATAAAATAATGATAATAATAAAACTAAAATTTAAAGTATTGGCAATTGACACACTAAGATCAGTTACCATAACTATTTTTTTTTTGGTTTTTTTTTTTTTTTTTTTGCTTTTGACATAACCCAAGCACATAGCAAAAGAATTTCAGAAAATTGGTATGGGATCATATTTCATGTAAAGATAAAATACCAAAAAGAGAATTCACCTTCATAAATAGTTCACTGAACTAAAGACAAACTTAAATATATATATATATTGGATCTAAATATAAAAAAAAATATATCTCCGAAATTCTTGTCGTATCTTGAAAAATATATCATAAAAAAAGAACCCCCTTTTTTTTTATACAATGTCTTTGACAAAATTACAACCCGACTAAGAAACACAAAAATAATCACTACATACAAATTAAGAAACTCATAAGTCCAATCAATCACAAAAGAAATTGACTTCTTACTTAAAAAATCCCAATGATCTCTATTAATATTAGTCATATAATCACATTTTGAGTTCAATCATAGTAGGAATTCACTCATCACTCTTCTCTTTATATACATTGTACTGAGTTCTCATATATACGAATTGTAGGCTTGTAGCTTTTTAAAAAACATTTAGCTCATGCTGGATTTTATTATCTTGTTATCAGAATATAAAAAAATCAGTCAAAATGGCAAAATTAACATTAAGAATACTGTAATAAAATTGAGGTAAAAGTATCACTTAGATTATCAAAATCAAGGTACAAAACCTGGCAAAACAAATTGGGAAGGATGTAATTTCAATGTATTAGAAAGTATAACAAATTTATTGGTGAATCTCTATTTTAAGTCAAAAGTTCTTGTCTTCTCTATGCCAAAAAAATTCACAAGAATAGCATTTAAGTATATACACAAAATACAAAAACCAAAAAGCAACTGTATCACATGAATGGCATGAGACATGATAAGTGTGGTTCGTGTCAATATTTTTGTTGTAAGAATTAATAACAAGAAAAGAAAACAAAGTTTTTTTTTTTTTACCAATTAATTCATGGCGAAAAAAAAAACAGAAATAGTAGTATTATCCAATGCACCCCCATTAACATAACACTTAACAGTAGAACTCCCAACATATGCAACAATTCAAGGTTCAAATCAAAACATGGTTAACTTGTACAAGGTAAAGTAACTTCAAACAAAATATTTTTTTTTTGAATCGTAAATTTGGAACAAGAAAACAACCGAAAATCAGTAAACAAATTAGGAACTTGTGAGTAAAGGGTCTTCAGTGAAAATCCAAGAAAGCAAAGCATTGTAGAAGCACAAGGGTAAAACTTGCATTGATTAAAACAAAGGTCTATAAAGGAAAGAAGCTTGAACATTCAAAGCACTTTTCCATAAAATAAATAATGTTACAGTATTCAAAAATCAAACAAATAAAATGCATAAAAAGAGAGAACTAACTAACAAGTATAAGTTCAAAACTTTTGAAAGGTATTCAAAACAATGCTCAACTCGGGTGTTGAAAAACAACAAAAAATCTTAGATTTCAGAACATGATTGAAAAACAAATGAAAGAGGAAAAAAAGAACTTTTTCAGAATTCAATACAATATTCAGTACACAATAAACTAATCTGGTTTGAGTTATTTTTCACAGCAAGGTAAGAGTATTAATCCAAAGCAGCATCAACCAGTAGGAAAACGAAAAAGGAAAAGAAAAAAGAAAGCACGGGTTTTGAAGAAGTGACTACTACACAGAAATTTTTATGCACAAAATTCATGCCCCATAATTTGCATGCTATTTTGAGTTTTCTTACCATGAAAAATATGAAGCGCTGTCAGTACAGAGCATAAGCAAAATGAGTCAAAGTTGAAATCCAAAAATTTTAGAATTAAAGGAATCATAAGATTGAAAAGGGAAGAACTTGAAGGTTCCCAGAAGAAATAGTGCCCTTAAAAGAAAAGCCACGTTCAACAAAGAAAACCATAGCAGAACAAATTATCAAACAAAAAACTCAATCAAACTTTCAGATCGGAAAAGATCTTCAAATCAGCTAACACTTCATAAAAAATTTGCCACACCTAAACAGAGAAAATTATAATTCCAATCTAGCAAACAAGAATAACACTCCATGCATATGTTTGTCACGTAGTTCTTCTACTTGAGCAACCGAATAACAGTTTTTTTTTTTTTTTTAATTTATTGATTCGAAAGAAAAAATCACGAGTGGTTCAAAATTATGTTAACTTCAAAGATCATCAACATAAGAAGAACAAACTTGTTTTATCAAAATCCAGAACAAAGCGTCTCAATCAGTAGCTAAGTAAATCCATAATCCACAAATCTAAATACAATTCTATAACAGGAATAAGATAATAATTCACAGCAAAAACATATCGAATCTTCTAGATAATGGATGAAATCTTGAAATCAGAAACCATAGAAAACAACATGAATATGAAGAAGATTAAAGCAAATATTCACAAAAACGAGGAAGATTAGAATTAGCTACAAGGCAGGAATCATGAACCAAAACCGAAACTAAAGTCATTGCAAAAGCAAGTTCAAGAAAAGCTACCAAATAATAACTCAAGGTTGGGTACAAAGAAGAGGAAAGAGGTGTCAAGAATCGACAGATGACTCGTGATGACAAGAACCAGAAGACAAGGATGACAAAAAGACAAGGATGACATTCCTATAGGCCTCTGATAGTGTCACAATTTGTACAAATAGGCGCGCTTCTATTTATACAATTGTGAACCTACCATAGGACACTTGCTCCATATTACACAGATTAAACCTGGCTCTGATACCACTTTGTCACGGCCCAAAATGAGCCATGATCGGCGCTAAGAAAAATAATCCCCAAGCAAGCCTAACCGACTCAAATATAAGTTGAATAAGAAAATTACAAATATTTTAAATAAATTTACAATGTCTAAAATGAATAATTACATATTTTTAACAAACAAAAAAAAATAAAATAAATATGGGTGGATCCTGCCTGTGACATATGGAGCAGATGACGTCTAAGAACTCAACAACAAATAGATACCCATTGCAGATCATTACTCTTGGATAGAAAGGCTCACATAATCAAATATTTATTCCTGAAAAATATTTTTAGAAAAACGGAGTGAGTTTTGCAACCCAGTGACTAGACAATATATCTATAATTCACATGAGACTATATAAACATAATTTTAGTTAGAAGATAATAATTTATATAAATAAGTGAATCAATAAGGGAGTTCTCATACAGAAATCAAATCAAAAGTCCACACTTGGGCGGCTCCACCTCTATGGGTAGCCCTTTCCTCTTGTGTGTCCTAACGGAATATCAGATCTAACGTGTGGCCTACACGTTAGGCTAGCAACACCCCTGCTAGCTGGAGTCTGAGTTAGATGCATCTAAGTTAACGTCATAACCGCCGTTAACTACGGTTTTCTAATACGAGCCTCCCAAACCAATTCAAAACATATAATTTCAAATACAACAAATCTTTGATCTTTCAAATATATAAGATATCGAATCAAATCAAATCAAATCAGATAATACTTTTTCATCAGAAACATTTTCTCAACTCAACTTCTTCAATCATAAATAATTTCAAACACATTTCACAATTTCAAAGTCAATAAGTACTAACAAATACTTCAATGTTTCAAAAGTATATTTTCAAGTAAAATCAAATGTTCTAAAATAATATAAAACTTCATCAAATATATATAGTCTCATGTAAAATTTCTAAGATATGAACTTCAAAAAAATATTTTTTCAATTATAATAAATTAATTATTCTAATCAAATCAAAGTTCTTCAACAATAATTTTGTAAATATAATTAAAAACTCAGAATAGCATAAACCAAAAAATGTAACGGTTATAAATGTAAAGCCTACTCACAAATTGGTCCCAAGAGACCGAGGAAACCAAACCAGAGTGCCAAGATAAAAAGTGAGGAAGGTTGAAGTAGAATAGAATGAAAGAGCACGAAATTCGGACCGAGGTAGTAGCAACAACTTCGATTTCTCACTGCAGCAACCTCAACAACAGCCCTAGTATAACATAGAATAACCACGATAACAATGGCAGCGAATTTAATAGCCTACGGTGGTTTAAAAACTGAGAAAAAACAGAAATAAACATCAAGCAGGATAGGACAGAGTCAATAATAGAGCTTTATGGCAAGACAAGGCAAAACAAGATTAGTCTTACCAAAGAAAAAGAAAATAAGGGATGGAGCATCAGCAGCTCCGGTGACCGCCCGACGTCGACGGTGAAGGACACAATGGAACAGCGGTGGCGGCAGTTCCTCTCCTCTAACAGCGACTCCCACAGCAACACCACAAGCTCTGATGAACAGGGAGAGGCAGGGCTCAGCCCCCGGTGGAGCAGAGCAAGGGCAGAACGCGAAGCAGGCAGGCTCAACGGCGAGCTCCGATGGTGGCAGTTGCTCGACGACGCCATAACAGCTCCTCCCTCCTCCACATACCTATTTCTCCTTGGTCGACCCTCACGCTTGCCGCCGCAGCGACGACAATGACGGCAACGGTGTGACTCGACGGCAAAGGTTCCAATTGGCTCCAGAGGCAGGACGGTGCATGACGATAATGACAGTGCATGACGGTAATCTCCATTCTTCTCCGTCGCAATCTCGTGTGCGGGCTCATCTTTCTTTCTCCCCTGTGACAATGACGCGACAGCGATGCGGCGGCATGACCAAGCCTTGCCGTGCGGTCTCTCTTCTCCCTCCTCTCTTCTCTTCTTCCGTCTCCCCTCCCTCTGTTTCTTTCTATCTCTTTTCTTTCCTTCTTTGTGGTTCCAGAGAGTGAGAAGTGTTGGTGTTAGCGTGTGTGTGTTAGGAGAGGGTTAGGGTTTAAAAAAAGGGGTAAAGGGTAGTTTAGGTATTTTCATAAAATTAGGGGGTATATGTACAATGTTTCAAAAAAAAAAAAAAACTTGAGATGTTACATATTCTATGCAATAATCTGAAATGTTTGGTTAAGTGAAAATAAGAATTGTCTTCTGGCCTTCTAGGGCACACTAAATAGAGGTGAAGGAGATAGTGCACAAATCCTTTGCAAGCAGACCACTTTATTGTATTTGCCATTGATCTAGTGTTTATTTTTTGTTGCCCACAGTATCTCCCAGCCCAACAGGCCAAGGATTAATCCGTCGCGGATCGGAGCTCCATTTAAGGGTCTGCCGCTGGTCAATGGGTTGCTGCATGCACAAGGCGGGATTCAAACCCCCGACACTTGCTTAAGCGGACGAGTGAGCTGACCACTCGACCAACCCAAGTTGGTTTGATCTAGTGTTTATGGTCTTTAGTGGAATCGTTTATAAAATCTGAAGGGTCATCAAGTAAAAACTATAAGATGTTGGCTATTGACCTATTGTATCGGATTAATGATTAGTATGGTTAGTACTTGCATCAACTTCAATCATGATGTTATTATGTACAATCATCTTATATTTGTTATGATATAACGAGAGGATTAAGAAAAATACCTTCAATTACCAAGCAACAACTTGTACAAAAAGTAACAATGTTGCCTTTTCTACAGGTCATAGAAACAAAGAACCATGCTATGATACACCCAACAAAACCTACCATATCATGCATTAAAGTAATCCAATGGTATGATTATTTGAATGATAATGGATGCTACTCTTTCATGGTTCAAATCTACACCATAGATTATCTTAATGCATGATATACCAAGTCCAACCTAGCGACATCTAGACTTTAAAACAAAAGTTTGTAAAATCAAACAAACATCAGAAACCCAAATAGAAAACTGTTGTTACAAAGCAAGATGCCTGGCATGCATACCTACGAAACAAAAGAGCACAAGAATTGTAAGTTGTGAATGTGAAGCTCAATGCAAAGATTATGGGAGACATTGACCACCCCAACAAATCTCATCAGTTAAACCCTACAAACATTTATTATTGAAAAAGATGCATTCAGGAACAAAGGCTCAAGGCTGATCTAATATTATGGGCCCACTGAACTTTTCTACTTTAATATTTAATTTGCTATTAGAACATTGCATTTCCAAATCAAAGAACTACCATCAATTTTTTTTCACATATTTGTTGTCATATGTGGACTCATAAACACTCCCTTTGTTCGTTCTTAATTGTCACTTACATGTTTTGGTACATCTGAGCAGATATATTGCTCCCAGGGTCTACTAGAATGCGACAATGGCAGATAAAATGGAATGGAGGGAGTAATTAGTGTATCTACAATGTTTCTCGGTTAATTCACATTGCAGAGACTTAACCATGGTACATATTTGTCCATTTGGACATGGTGAGATAGCTGTGATTTATTTTTATTGACATTGACTAACAAATATATTCATCCATAGGTTCATGCATATAAGATCAAACTGAGTTTGTATAAACCCAAAACTGATATGGTCCCTATTCTAGCCCCTGCTGCTGATGTAACTAAAAGTTTCAGCAGATTTCCTCAGCTACATTATCGAAATTTGAGGTGGGAAAAAAAGAACCGTAACAAAAACCAACCAATTGACTAGTAGTTTCCTACTAACATGACTTATGATTCATAACTTCTAAACTCTATATTGGATGCATTTCTATTATCATATTGATTAAGCAAAAATTAGATTTAAAGTGATTAATGACAATCATTTTTAAGGTTGATAACATCTCATTTTACCATTCATATACCACAGATATGCAATCAATGATATGTTAACCTTTCAAGTCCATGTTTTATTCCTGGTAGAAAATAATAAGACACTAACCAGGATCATGAAAAGAACCATCTCTCCAATAATTCAACCCTAAAGCTGTTCCATTAGATGATAAACATGGCAAAAAAAGATTTCCACTACAAAAGCATTCAAAGATTATGATAAACTCACCATTCAAATGTTAGGCATTTAGTGTGTTTAAGAGTCTTCCTTCAATTCATCAGAATCAGAATCACTTGCATTATAACCTAACATACATGCACCGGGCGAGAAACAGTCACAAAGAATTCCCAACAAAAAGAAAGATGCTATGCAGTCAGCAACAAAGGAAAGTTTTACCTGGATGCTTATCACCAACTTTCCAAACTGAAGATCTAACCCTCGATGCTCTAGTCAACCAAATTTTACCCTACATTCCCAAACCAATGACATCAGAACTTGAAACCAAAATTCAAAAACAGGTAAGCACTTTGATTCGACAGACTCCACAGACGTAGTTCACAATCCCAGCATTAATCTTTTTATTCAACTAGTAGCCCACAGAATCCACACACACTACAAACTATTCACATCCGTTTCTTCAATTTCTCATGAAGTTAACAAGTCAAGAGTTGGAGCAACAAATTTAAAAACACAAAACATTAAGTTTTAACACAAGACTATTTAAGTCATTACACCCAACAATGATAAAGCATTCTATGCTGCTATTATAGATGTATCCACAACTCCACATGAAGCATCCATTTAGGTGCATCTAATTGTGCATACCTAACTAAATAGGCAGTCATCTATTCATATATAACTCAGTCATTGAAATTATTTGACTCTTATCCCCACTATGTTAAAGTTATATAACATACAATATTTGATTGCCTAATGGTGTATATGCATTATCAGCATCAAAATTCATCTCATTACTAAAATTAAGACCAATAGAGAATACTAATATTTGTCTTCAATTTTTCATAGTCACCAGCTGAAGATTCTAGTGTCAATTAACATGGACATTCTCAAATAGTAAAATACAACAGAACCTCAAACTCTTAACAGCTCAAGAAAGTCCGATGCAATGAAAATTGATTGAAAAGCATTATTAATTTGTAATAACTAATAAGCATGATATAAATAGAAGAAAGAACACACCTTTTGGTCATCTCTGGGAACACCATAACCACTGTAATACATCTGACCTACCAAGACCTGCATGTTTATGTCCCCAGCTTTAGCTTCTTTCAGAGTGTCTCTGAACCACCGTTTCACACAATCTGCAACAACCCCTGAAAGTGGCACACGCCCATTGCTCTCAATTCCACTGCTACTATCCATCTGTGATGATAACCCTTCTTAAAATCACTGCTAATGAGAGACTGAGAGAAAAGGGTTTCGTAAAGAAAAAGGTTGAATTTTTGGGAAACTAATGAAAAAAATCAAATAATGGGTATGTTTCAGATTGAGCTAAAACACTAAGAAATACAGTACACAGAACTGCAAACTGGATTGCAAAGTTGTTACCTTTTGGTTTTGGAAGCTGTGTATGATGAGGTGATGCTATCTGAAGATCATGATTTGATTTGAATGGAGAATTAAGAAAGGGTTTGTGTGTCTTAGCAGATTGGAGAGAGAGAGAGAGAGAGAGAGAGAGAGCAGCTACCGTTGAAGACTGGGCGGCGTATTAAGCTGCTGTTTTGTCAAACTACGTTGTTTCCACCTGTACACTACACTTGTTAAACAACTATATTATATATATATATATATATATATATATATATTTTTTTTTTTTTTTTTTCACCAAAAACAAAAGGCTCGAACTCGCAACCTCTTAGATAAGTATGAAAAAATTATGTCATTTGAACTATAATTTATTGGTACTTGTTAAACAACTATTATTTTTAGTTTTTTATCATTATGAATTTATGATGACGATTATTTTTTAATAGACTAAACCACCAAAAATAACCATGAAAGATTGATTCGCTGACAAAAGTAACCATGGAAGATCAAAACTCCTCAAATACCCACAATTAATTTACTCTGTATGTGACCAAATGTCAATAAAATATTGTTATATTATACAATGTGTCCACATTTATTGCAACTTAAAGAATACCTTATGTGAATTATTTTTTTTGTAGTTAAAATTACATTTATTTAATTACATTTATTTAGTTTATTAAAAAAGAAAACGTTACTCTTTAAGCATTGAAATTAGAAGAACAGAAAGAAGTGTTACCCCTCCCTTTTGAGCGTGACATCAATTATGTCCTACTAGAGCAGTTTTTCATCTTCTTCTTCTCTAGCGTACTCCCATTGTACTCTGATTCCATTCCTTTGACGATATTAGAGAAAGAGGTTGCTGCTTCTCCAACGGACCGTGTTTAGAGGCGTACTCTGTCACACTTAAAGGTGCGATCTTGGTGTTGGCATAAACTGTGCGAACCTAGAAGTTGTGCCTGCACTGACTCCTTGCATTGTATGTGGAACACTGTGGGTGGCCTAACAGATGTATTGGATGGCTGCTGTAGAGTATTCAAAGTTGGAGCCTGAGGCACAGTGGTCTGAACTTGTGAAAGAAGAAGCCTCTTGGTGGATCTCTTTTGTTCTCTTTATTTTTGTGATTGTGGCCTAATTGGTGGTGGCACTTACGGTGTATACGACATATTATGAGATGGATTCAATGTGGTAGTGCCTATAATTTAAATAAGACATAAATGTAAGTAAACTTAATAGCTTAACAAATATTTAAGCAATTTAACAAATTTATATTTTACCTGTGGTTGGGTTCCGGCACCCAAAGATGCCTCAAATTCAGCTGCTGCAGCATCCAAGGCTGCCTCTGCCTCTGCATCCTCTAAGGTTTTCTCCCAATACAAACAAATGAACCATCTTCTAGGATTAGTAACCGTCAAAAATTTCAACAAGACAACATACTCACCACAGTGACATCTTCCATCCATAATTTTCTTCTTTTTCATCTTTGAATGTAAAGCTCCTGAAAATCTGCTTCCTTCGCTTGTAGTTACCTCTCTCCTTGACATTGCTCAAATTTTATGAGCATAAATTAATTTAGGAATTAAGGTTCTTCGCTTGTAGTTACCTTGGATGCCTGTGCTCGGGTTACCTTGCGAAAATTGGATTCCAACTGAGCAGAACGAAGAATTAGGGTTTAAATTGACCCTAAATGGTACTGAGTACACGTATGTCTACCAAAAAGTGTAATCGTCAAAAAACAGTCCACGTATGCCATTCTGCTAAGGCTACATCAGACTTGGCTATTTTTGACAAACGGAACAAATCAATTGTGAGTATCCGAGGAGTTTTGATCTTTTATGGTTACTTTTGTCAGCGAATCAACTTTCATGGTTACTTTTGGTAGTTTAGTCTTTTCAATATTAATTAATATTTGCATATTACATATAATATAACTATAAAGGTTACTAATATATATAATTTAAAAATTACATATATTAATAAATAAAATATTTATTTTATTGATATAAAAAATTTCTAACTTTATGAGAATTTTTTAACTGTGTTTGAAAGGGAGATTAAGAGACTAGAATGGGAGATAGAGATTTAGAGTTTTAGTTTGAATAAGTTTTTGTATTATGTATTTGTATTTGGTATAAAATATCTTATTATGTATTATGTTTTATTATTATGTTTAATTTAAAATAAATATAGAAATTAAAGGATAAATTTATAATTTAAAAAGTTAAATGAAGGTATTTTAATAAAAAAATATTATTAAAATTTTAATCTTTATCTCTAAAATTTCAATCTCTTAAAAGTATCGAAAGAATTGAAATTTTAATTCTAATTTTTTATCACCAAATATAATACTAAGTCTCAATTCTCTAATCTTAGTCTGAGTCTCTCTAACCAAATGCTATTTAAGAGTAAAATTTTAAATTTGTCTCAAATAAATTTTGAATAATTATTTTAATTTTAAATAAAACATTACAATTAAGTAAAATACTTAATTAAATTTAACCAAATTGTTATAACTATTTTTTACGTTACCCTTCTTCGAAATTTTAGATTAATAGGTTCTAAACGAAAAAGAGGAATATTGTATAGCATTGTAATATTTCAAGACCTATGAGTCCAATTCTTCGAGGATTTATTTATATTTTTTTTTTTTAGAAATCTATAAGTGCAAAGTGTTCATCGTAAAGTATGGTGTTTGCTAGAATTTATTTGATACTTTAATTTCTTTAGGAACTTATAAGTTAGAAAAAATTTCAAATGTTCTTAAAATATGCTATTCTAATAAATTTAAATATTGATTTCAATTATAAAAAATATATATAATATATTAATTAAAATTAACGATTAAAATTATTTAAACATTGGTATTTTAAAAATATTTAAAATTTTTTCTAAAATCACATTTATTCTATTTTAAAAAAACTAATTTGTTTCATAATTTAAATAATTATAACGACTTGAAATAAAGAGTAATTATGTAATTTTAGTTCTTTTTCTTTAAAAAAAAGATTTTTTTTACATTCAAACAATTTTAGCATCTAAATTTATTCAAGTGATTTAAAGTCACGTGTTTCTTTTTTTTTTTTTTCGGCGCTTGTTTTAAATTCACGCATGCTTTATTTTTTTTTTTCCCCACGCTTATTTCAAATTCACGCATACCTCCTTCTTCTTCTAATATCTAAAAAAATATAGGTTTTTATTTTTAATATTTTGAGCATATAACATATATATTTAATGTTTTTATATATTTAAAAATTAAAAAGATAAGTTAACTTTTTAATCAATATTATTATTTTAATGCATGATATATAATGATATATAATCCCCGCCCCCCCCCCCCCCCTGAGATAGATAAGTGTTTATGACTCGGATATATTGATTTTATTCACCAATTAGGATCTGTTCATAATTTATTTTGTTGAATTTGGGTAGACTTTGAGTTAAAATAATTTTCTTTTAAAGGGGAAATTAATAAAATTTTATAAAATTATATTAACAATAAACTATAAAAACTTATATCTCGAGCCCTTGATTCATATTTCATGTAACTAAAATTAGATACTTAGTTTAAGTCAATTATTTTTTAAAATTATTCGAAGAGTTACTTAGTGAAAAATTAATTTAGAATAAACTTTGGATAGACACAAATTGATAAAATTGTAGTTTTTTTTATCGATAGAAAAAATATATGCAAGAAAATTCCGACACTTATGATTTACGTGAAAATAATTTGAGTTTGTGAAATATAAGGAGTATTGGATCATACTTGTGGAGCTAATGGCTTTTTTATTTATACCTCGAAAAAATTCGCTAACTCAATTATAAAAGTTGATAACATTTTTCTTCTTGTTCATATTGTGAGTTTTTAAACTCCATTGGTTTTTATGTTATCTTGATCTATAAGTGGTCATTAATTCTAAAACGGATTAAGGAAGAAACATATAATATTCTCAAGTTAAATTGTAGTTTGCACTGAATCTTACATGAAAAAGTTAAGAGAACATTTAAAAATCTCTAATCGAGTTATTTCTTAGTTTGAGATAAAATTATCTAAAGCTTTTAAATTGAACAAGAGACATGATTTGAGTCACTTCTTAACTTAAAATTTTTCTAAATCAAAGCACCCTTCTTCAAAGGATTTTTTTTTAAATAAATTAATAGTGCCAAAAATAAAATAACATAATATTATATTTCAAAGTCCACTTTATATATATATAGGAATTATGAAAATTGGGTTGGATCACTCCAATTTGGATCCAAAATCAGGTAGGCTCCATCTGATTATGTACTTTTTTTTTTGTTTTTATTTCTTTTAAATTTATCATATATAAATTTTAGTATTAAAATTTTAATAGTTAGTAGAATTGAATTTTTATTGTTTAATTTAATTTGGTTATTTTTATAATTTAATTATATTAATAATTAATTATTTAATATTATTTAAGATGTATTAAATACCAATAAGTTATAGTCACAAAAAAAAAATATCAATAAATTATAGTTCAAATAGTCTCATCATACTTATTTAAGAGGTTGCAGGTTCAACCAAGAGGGTCTAGCCAACAACATGCCAATAAATATTTTTAAATTATATTATATACTAATTAATTATCATTAATTAGTGGTTATTTAATTTTTTTAAAAGATACAAAATTAATGATTATTAATTGTCTATTCTTACTCTAATTCACTTTTTACCATTTATTATGCAAACTTTAATTTCTCTTTTAAAAAAAATTCGAACTCCAAAAAACAAAAACACCAAAATATAAGATAAAGAATCATCCAAATCCTAAGAAAAAAAACATCCAAAACATAGGAAAAAGAATCATCCAAAACTAATAAAAAGAATCATCCAAATCCTAAAAAAAAAAAACATACAAAACATAGGAAAAAGAATCATCCAAAAATAATAAAAAGAATAATCCGAAATGTAGAAAAACGAAACATAAAAAACTAGTTAAAAAAATAATTCAAAACCAAATAGGAGGAGGAGGAGAAGAGTCGCAGGGTGGTCGACAACGACGTCTTGGACGACATGGTGTGGACAGTGGGGAGACTCGCGGTGGTGCGTTGCGACGAGTGGAGGAGTCGCCATGGATCAGAGTAGTTGATCGCGCGTCGCGAATGGAGACCTGGTGGTGGCTGCATCGCGACGAATGGAGAGTCGTGGGGTGCAAGTGGCTAGCGATGGGGAGTCACGAGCGACGAGGGTGCGTCGGGCGAGCGATGGGGAGTCGCGATGGAACGCGAGTAGGGTGAAGCAGAAACGCAATGGTGGCGTAAAGTCGGTGCAGCGGCGGCGCTAGCGGCAGCGCTAGCGGCGCGAGGACAAAACCGCGGCAGCCTGGGGCATTGGAAAGAGAAATTAAGATTTGTGGTTTTGTATGGTAAATGGGAGTGAAAACTAATTAGAGTAAGTTTTGATTCAAAAATACCGTTAATGTCAATTAATCAAATTTTAAATTTAAAAAATAATTTAAAATTAATTATTATTAGTTGAGTTGTTCAATTCTTAGTTAGTAAACTCTTGACTTCCTATATTTTTCTTTAAATTATAAATAAATATTATTTAATTTAAACTAATAAATACGAATTAACAAATTTAAATAATAACACTGAATTTTAAATTAAATACTATTATAATTTGAATTTAATATAATTTTAAACGTTACGATATTGAACATTGACAAATAACTAAGTACTATGATTTGATTTGATCTGATTAGGATCATATCTAGATTTTATTAACATAAGATACGAGTTTAATTGGATATTAAAATTCATATAAATTGACAAATAAGTACCATGATTTGATTTGATTAGGATCATATCTAAACTTTACTAATATAAAGTACTAGTTGAGCTATTATATTTAATATTATTTCATTTTAATTCAAACACTATTTAATTTAAAATATAAGATGAAAAATATAAAAATAAAATGAAATTCAAACGAAAAAATTTAAATTCAAAAAATAAATTTTGATAGATCCACAAACATTTTAACATAATCGTTATTTCATCTTTATCTTTATATGGGTAGTAATTCACATAAACAAATAATGAAATAAAAGCTAATATTATACTAATGTCTTAAATGCAAATAAATTACATACATGTTTCGGTTGTATATTTATATAAATCGAATTAATACACTTTTTTAATATAAATTAAATCAATTGAATTTAAATTAGTAGATATATTTATAAATCGAATTTATTAGGTTCGAATTATTATAAAAAACGATTTTAGTGAAATAGTCCATAGTAAATCAAATCAATGAGTTTCGATTTAAAGTCCATAGTAAATTGAATTTAGAACCCATGCTAAATCGAATTGAGTAGATTCGATTTATAGGAAACGTAGCCCACAGATAATTGTGTGTCTATATTTTTTTTTTTTGTGAAATAGGAGTCGAAAAACCAAAAACAAGAAAAGAAAAATTAACAAGTGACTTATATTTGATGGGACAACAACAAAAATATGTAAGCCAAGGAGAAAATTCTGTCCCATTTTGACAAGATGATTCGCAACAATATTTCCTTCTCGAAGAGTGTAACTCCAAGCAATGGTGGGAATGCAACGGGAAAGAATTCTAATATCTTCTACGAGAGGTGCAAACGGATGACTATCAAGGCACCCATTATTGATGAGTTTTAGAGCTGCCAAGAAATTAGATTCTACATGATATTTACGTATCTATTTGTAACTGCTAATTGAAGACCATAGCTAATGCCCCAAAACTCAGCATGCATAATAGTACAGCTACTAAGGTTGCATGAAAAAGCTTTCAAGAAGCCTCCTAAAATGATTTCGAAAAATACCTCCGCAGGCAGCATTATTAGAGTAGCTCAAAAAGGAGCCGTCAACATTAATTTTAATGGTGTTCTCCTGTGGGGGCTTCTAGCAGATATATCGACTAGTCGTGTGTTTATATAAACAATTCCAATTCACTTCTTTCGAATTACATTTTACAACTACTTTCACCTCCAAACCACATCCAAGAGAAAAAAGTTAGGCAACACCACAAGATTCAAAATTACGGACATAGAGGACGATCCAAATTATATTTGTCAGTTGGATGAAATTGTCCATATTGCTGATAGCATCAATGAAGACATTAGTGAATAAAATTTATTTTCACCAGGATAGATCAAAAATATTAGTAATATTGAGTCGATTAGAGTATTTGTTTATAAGTGATAGGCCGATAGTTAGAATTTTTAAATTTTAAATATTAGATTAATTAAAAATTAGAATTTTAGTTAAAATTTAATTTAAATTATAAATATCAGTGATAATAGTGATTTAGAATCGTAATATATTTTACATTAAAATTCTTTTTATTAGAATTCTCCGTATATTAATTTTTATTTTTTTGAATTTGTTGGAAATATGAGTATTGTAAAATTATTTGTTTGAGTTTTGAGTATTTTATTTGTTATTGTTTGTTTAGTGAAGTGTTTTTATTAATTATTATGGTCCATAGAAATTGTTAATTGTTTTGTTAATTATTACTTGCGGTGGTGAATTTTTGAATTATTTGAAAATGGAAAATAGAAAACGCTACCTTGTAAAGCCATAAAATGTTTTCTGTTTGAAACTAGAAAAAATGAAGTCCACGCTTGCTATTTCAATTGTTTTAAAACTGAAATACTATTCTCGCGTTCTTTCCAGGCGGTTACACAAGTATCGGGTGTAAGGAACTATAATTAATTAAAAAATAAAAATAATAAAATATTAAATTTAACGGCTGAGAGATCACATGTTATGTGAATTGTCACAGCTGACAACCCTGACCACAAAACAAAAAGAGAAGGAGCATGGAGAGGAAGCAACTGGGCATGAATGACATCCTCCCTCCCGAGCTCATTCACGGAATCCTTCTGAGGGTACCCGCCGAAGACCTGTTTCGCCTCAGATTCGTTTCAAAACTTTGGCACTCTTTCATTTCCGATCCAGACTTTGCGGAATCGCATTACAACCTCTACTCTGCCGCATCTTCCGGTTCGGTCTTGGTAAAAGACCATACTAATGCATGCTGTGTTTCCTTAGACACGCTATTTGATGTTACAGCAGCAGCACCACCAACATTCAAAGTGGTATCTCTCCCTTCCAAGAAGACGCCATGTTCTCTTTTTCGTCTCTTGGGATCCTGCAGAGGCTTTCTTCTCTTAGAGGAAAAACCAGCTAATTTTCTTGTTATATGGAATCCACTGACCGGATCCAGCAAAACAATATCTTACTCTCATATCGCCTCAGAGATCCAGCCCGATGATGCATTTCGATATGGATTTGGTTTCGATGCATCACGTGATGACTATTTAATAGTTCTATCTTGGCTTGATAACTACAACCAACACCGCTTAGTTTGCTTTTCGTTGAGAACCAATTCATGGATTAATCTCGATGCAGCACTTCCCAAATCCATCAGTAGGCGGAAGCAGCAACTTTCTGGGTGGTTCTTACATGGCGCTATTCATTGGTTGTGTTACTCTAGTAAAGACTGCATTGATGACGGTATTCTTATCTTTGATTTGAAGGAAAGGAGTTTCTCCAAGATATCTATGCCACAACAACTCGTAGGGGATTATCCCATCTATCTCACCATATTAAGAGGGTGCCTAGCCTTGTATTCGTATGACATTGACAACCATAAAACTGAGATATGGGTTATGAAAGAATATAAAGTGCCGTCATCTTGGATTCTAATGTATGAGATTCCTTATGGTAACAATTTACCTCTATGCATGTCCAATGGAAATGACATTATTGCGTTAAATTTTATTCCCCGGTATTGCAAGATAAGGTTTGCTAAATATAACGTCAGTGGAAAGCTTCTAAATTATTCTCCTCTACCTCTTTCTGAATATTATAACTTCCATAGAAGTTTCTCTGTATATACAGAGAGTCTCTTTCCATTCCCCTGTGACATTAAGGATAGGGATAAGAAGAAGAAAACTGGTATGTAAACTATTCTCCTATGCTTTGCACCCTATATCTTTGTGATTAATGAAAAAGTACCAAACAAGATGCATCATGCATAAATTTGCATTCAGATATGAGATTTGACTATTGATGGTATGAAATTATAATTTATCATTAATCACTTTCTTGCTTCTTACAGTACAGTCTTATGGTGAGGCTTAAGGTTTAGCTATGTTTTCATGTCTAAAGCTGTGACCTTTTCCCGCTGATATTCTTTGCAGGCCAAGAATGTTTTGAACAACATGATGATGTTGCCAAAGATTAGAATGACAATGGGGTCAAATAAAGGAAGAGAATATGGAGCAAGCATATTAGTGAACAACGAACATACAGGCCAACAACTTAGAGTTTGGAAGTATGATTTTCTTTCCAAATTTCGCATTGTTAGGTATGCTGCGGACACTAATAACAGTCTTGTGTCGCTGTTCCTTTTCCTGTTTCTTCTTGGCTTCTATCCAAGTAGCATTACAAAAAAGACTACTTAACTTACTAGCTCCTTCCATTTTCATTTTCATTTTCATTTGGTTGTTTAATAGCTAGAGATGAGGTAATAAATGCTTAAATGTTAAAGAACAATCATATGTCAGAATCTGCTGTCTCCGCATTGTATCTGAGACCTTTTCGCAGAACCATTTTTAATTCTATATCATAAAAACTAGTCATACGTTTGTATGAGAATTGAGAAGGATCTAAGTTAGTTTTATACTATCTGGTGTGAGGTGCTGCAAGGTGCATTGGCTTTTGGGATTTATAGCACACTAAGCATCAAGTTAATTTTGTTGAGATATTTAGTTTGAAATTTTTTGAAGTCAAATTTATTAAAAAAACACTAAACTTTCTTTTTTACTACACTTGTTAAACAACTATTATTTTTTATTTTTTATCATTATGATGACGATTATTTTTTAAAATTATTTAATTTGCATATTACATATAATATAAGGGATTTTACTGATATATATAATTTTAAAAATATTTTATTTAAATATGTAAATTATTTACATATATCAATAAGTAAAATATTTATTTTATTGATTTTTTTTACTGCGTTTAGAAGGAAGACTATGACTCAAAGATTGAAATTAAAAGACAAAGAACCTAAGATTGAATTATATCAAATTTATATGAGTTTATCGGTTATAAATTATATATATACTCAAATATAGAAAGTCCGCCCTGTTTCGCCAAAAGTCCGCCATCTAGTGGGCTGGCCCGCCCTGCCCCGCCTAATAAGGCGGTCCTGAATTTCTCTCCCACCCCGCCTAATGGTAGGCTGATGGACTCTCCTTTTTTTTATAAACCATTAAATATTAAACAATATATATAATTTCACAACCATTTTAATAAATTTATAATTTCTAAAAATATAAAAAAATTATAATTTTTAAATTCACACACATTAAAGTCTTTATAATTATAAATATGTAATAAACATAATTATAAACTAAATTTTTTGAAACAAAATAATAAAACCAACATTGTCTAAAGTAAAATAAATATTATCCAAAATATATAATTAAATATTTTCAAGTTTATAATCAATCAAACATAAAACATAATCCAAAATATAACTTAGAACATCTTCAATTATCATCTTCACCCTCTTGTAGATCAATAACATCATAAAAATTTACAAAAAAATGACCCTGACAAAATAAAAGTTTGGCCCAACGAAAAAGTCTGCCCCCCGCCAAAACCCATGATTAGGCGGTGCGGAGGTAAGCGGGCTTTTTAAGTTTGGCGATTTCAAATTTTCAACCCAACCCATCTTTTTGGCGGGTTATGCGGGTTAGTCCGATGGATTTCAACCTGTTTGCCACCCCTTGTCCCCATCCATTTTCGCATGGCAGGTCATGAGGATTTCAAGAGTCCCCAGTATGGGTGGCAATGGGTAGGATAGGGTAAGGTTTGGAGTCAACCCTAACCCTACCCGCGGGTTGAGATTTTTATATTAACTCAACCCTACCCTACCCGCGAGTTGAGAATATCTCAACCCTAACCCTACCCGCTCTTAACCCGCGGGTACCCGACTCTACCCGCGGGTTACAAAAAAATATGCAACATTATTAAATAACTTGATAATAATTTAAAATAGAACTGACTTTTATGTAAAAAAAGTTTATTAAATTATCAATTAATGATCTTCTTTTAATGACTAAGGATCTTTTGCACTTAGTGAGAGGTATTTGATTCAACATCTACTTAGAACATATTTTTATATAAGAATATAACATATACATATATAGGGTGCGGGTTGGTCGGGTAGGGTTGAGGCTCAACCCGTACCCTACCTGACCCACACGAAAATCCTACACGTACCCTACCCTACCCGCTGCGGATCGGGTTGGCAACCCTACCCGACCGGGTGGGATCGGGTTAGGTACCCGTGGGTAGGGTACATATTGCCACCCCTATGACCCCATCTAGTCCCAAAATGCGAGTAATCCCTGCAAATACCTGCTTTGGTTGTTTTTGTGATAATCCCTATTGCTAACATTCATTGGTTCGTGACGTGGAGCTATTCTAGCCACTCAATAAATTCATAAATAATCAAAGTTTAGGTTATATCATTTTTATAAAGTCACATGTATCCTTGTTATAACAATATTAATAGAAGATAAATGGATAAACACTAAGCTATTATTTGGATATAAGATAAAAAATAAGAGGAAAAAAAATGGAAAGAAAGAAAATGAGAGGAAAGAAAATGAAAAGAAAATTATATTTTTTTGTATGTTGCTTAGATGAAGAAAAAATGAATGGAAAAAAAATAGGAAAAAAAATTTCTTTTGCTTGGATGGAAGGAAAAGTAAGAAGAGAAAAAATTATAATAGAGTAAAATTATATTAATGTTTTTATATATTATATATAAATTATAATTCAAATGGTAACTCTGTACTTTTACTCATGTTTGCACTTCTGCATAAGTTTTTTTCGCAAATTTGAAGAGAAAAAATTTACATGAGCTCCACATACACTTTTATGTTTTCCATTCAATTTTTTTGTTGATACAAAAAATAAAAAATTGATTTTTTCATCCATTTTATTCTCCAACATTTTATTTTTCTATAAATTCTTCTAATCCAAACAATGCATAAATAACTCATATTTTTCATATATATAATAATAACTAATATTACATATTAGGTTATTTTACGTTGATAAACTAAAGTCACCCCAAAATTACTTGAATCACCCAAATCCCAAAATGTTACCTAGTTGTTTCCATTTACATTTTTATTTAGATCGAATTTAATGAATTCAAATTAGGGTAATAAGAAGTAAATCGAATCTATAGGATTCGAATTACTTGACATTGTAAATTGAATTCAAAGAATTCAAATTATGTCATCCCCTACTAAATCGAATCTATAAATTTTGATTTATATGGTCCATGCTAAATCGAAGTAATAAGGTTCGATTTATACTCACTTAGTAGCAATCCAGCTCATTGTAAATCGAATCTCCTTCATTTGATTTAGTAGCATAGATAGTATCCAAGTAATTCGAATCTTATAGATTTGATTTACTACGGAAACACATAATTCGAACTTCATAAATTTGATTTATATAGATATATAAATTGAGACATGCACATAGCCTTTTTTATTTTGGGGGATATACGTAAAATTGGTTTGTAAATAGTTTATAAAGGTGATTTATCCCACGTATTATAACTTGTGAAATCATAATATTTTGAGAAGTAATATATAGACAACTTGAATGTTGATAAGTCCGCAAAATTTTAGAAAAAAAATAAAAATATAAAAAAGTTACATATTGATCCATAATTTTTTTTAAAAAATTTATCCATAGTCTATGATTAATAACTTTAAAATGATATATGTGTTATTTATTTTAAATATATATTTTTTAGTTTATAAAGATTTATAATTTTGTTATCGGCGATATTAGTAGTTATAGAGAGATTTTTATCTTTAAATAAATTATAGAGAAATTAAAAATAAAATTGGTTGCTATTTTTCTGACAATCCATTTAGTTTTTAATTTAAATTAAAATTAAATTATATATTCAATTTATATTTGTTTATTTATCCTAATGATTGTATATAATAGATAATATATTTGAGCATGTTTTAAAAGAAACTATTGAATTTTATATAATTGAAAGTTAACAATGAAATTAAAATTAAGATGAAGTAAAATACAATAAACATATGAGGAGTGAAAGTAAAATAAATAATTAAAAATAAGGTAATAAGATAATTAAAAAAGTAAAAAAAAATAGAAAAATAATGTATGTAGTTGATAAAAATACACTGTAAAAAAAATTAGTATAATCAATGAATATAAAAGATGAAAGACAAAAATAAAGATATATTTTGTTAAAAAATTCAAGAAAAATATTGTGAAGAAGAACTTATTAATCAAGTTTTATGAAAATATTATAAAAAAAATTAAAATGTTAGTAAATAAAATAGTAACTTCTTTAAGAACTATTAACAAAATACATAAAAGCACATTCTGATTCCTAGGTATAGAAAACAATAAGAGAATAATTTAAATTAAATTCATTTATTTTATTTTTTATTTATTATTTATTAAATAATTTAATATTTATTTAATTTTATTCAAATCAGATAATATAATTGATTAGTTATAATTAATATTGTTCACCTTAATGCTATAATTGAAACATATTGAATCTCTAAAGGTAAAATTAAAACTAAATATTAAAGATAACATTAAAATAAAAATGTATTTGCTATCTTGTAAATTTTTTTTAATAAAAATCTCATTTATACATCTTTAAAATGTATCATTTTAATACAATGATATTTTTATTAAAAATAAAAATTATGATAAATATCTCATATATTTGTTAGTAGATTATATATAAATATTTTTTGAAAAATATCACTTTTATTATATGAAAATAACTTAAATACCTTTAAATATGATTATGATAATTTATTAAGTATTATATTTTTTTTTACTAATTTATATTTAAGAATTTACCTCTAACTTTTAATTATAGTAAAAATGTAAGATATGATGCCAAGAAAAAAGCTAAAGCGACATAAATTTTTTACTAAAAAAAATATATTTTTTTATTTTTTAGACGCATATTTATTTTTTTAAGTTATACATTTTATTTTATACAAATTAATGACAATTAAATGTACAAAAAATACTAATTAATAAAGAAATAAAATTTAAGATAAACATGTCCTGAACAAATTGAAATAAAATAAAGACTTTTAATTATGATCATTAATTTTAATCACATATATTTACTTTAAGATGTATACTTCAAAAACTTAATATATTAATATTTTGTATTTTTATTTCTCAATTTTAGACTATCACAAACATTAGTTACTCTTCAATAATGACAATGCTTTTAAAAAACTAAACATAATTAAATGATCTTAAAATTATATAATAATTTTTAAAATAACAAAAAAAAAATACAATTACCTAAAATATAATATTTGTGTAATAACTGAAATTTAATTACCAATATAAAAGTAACATATAAAAATAAGTGTTTAATTAAAGAATTTAATATTTATAATAATATGACAAAATAAATTAAAGTTTGAGTTTAACCATAGCAAGCGCTCAAGTTTAAATTTTCATAAATTAATTTATTTTTGTTAAAGTAAATTGCGCAATAAAAAATTCATAAAAAATTCATATAGAAAATAATTTATTTATAAATACAAAATTGAAAAAATTATTCTTAAAATTTGAATATGCAGATAAAAAAATAAATTATAACTTGTAAAAATTATCTCTAAAATTTATTACAATAAATAATAAAACTATAAAAGTCATGTATCTATATAAATTAAATTATATTAAATTATAATATATCTAGATATTTAATCAACCTAATTAATTAGTTTGTAACTGATTTGATTTAATAATTTAAAAAAATTTGAATAACCATTTTTGAAATATGTCAATCTAAATAATGTAGATTAAAGATAAGAAAAATATAACTATATTATATAATACAATATAATATTTCTAAAAATTTGTTTTATAGCAGATCTAATGCCAAGATATTTATCATCGTCTGTGGTATAACCTAATTTCATAATTATTTAAACGTTGTTTTTATGAAAAAATTGCATTATTTATTATGAAAAAAATATTTACGCACTATTATAATTTAAATAGAATATGAAATAGATATTAAACCGATTTCTCTTAATAATTATTCAATCACAAATATCCATCAAGGACATGAGATTTAAAAGCATACAAAGTAAATATAATAGAACTTTTACACCACCATGATAAGATGATTATCATAAGTCTTTTTAGTATAAATTAAACAGCACAACATATAATAATAAAGAAACAATCAAATTCAAAAAAGTTATAGAACACCTATCATACACTATGACTGTTAGTATTGAGAAAGTTTTAACCATTTATTCTTTTACTAGCTAGCTATCTTTTTATCTACTCTACACTTTGTCTACGAATATGTTAAGGACTAAACCTATGCTTTAACCTTTCAAAATCCTGTATATTCTTGCCAAACACAATATTATTATGCTTTTTTCTTTATAGAAACTATTGAATGGAAGAACCGTTGGTAAAAAGACGAGGTTCTCTTATAATATGTATGACTTTTTATGATAATAAAATAAAAATAAAAAGCATGAAATAATATTGTGTATATTTAAGTTAATTTTAATCTTTTTTAATAACCAGATTTATCATAACGTAACTGATAAACAATGATAGTTAATACGGATTGGATATGTTTTGAGTATGCTATTCATTTTATGATTTTGTACTAAATTGAGACATTTTCAAACTATAATATTTGTCAAACAAACGATTAATGAAACACTCATCCATACCTTCTCATTTTGAGTACATTTATACATAAAAAAAAGAGTTGAAATAGCAAAACCGATAAAAATGATGATTTTTATAATTTTGTGTGGCTATTTATATATAGAAGACCAGAAGACCATGATTATCTAACAAAATTAATTTTATTTATTGCATTCAATTTGAATAAGTAAAAAATTATCTTATTTTAATTTAGTCCTTAATTCACATGATTTAAATTTAGCTCAATAAATATGATTTAATTTGATTTAATTATTAGTAAAAAATATCTCGAGAACCAATTTTATATAGATTTATTATTTTAATGATTAATTAATTAATCTAATTAATTAATTAATACAGATAATTAGTATAATTAATTTGATTTAATAAATTAAAAAAATAAATTAAAAAATACTAATAGAACATTAAAAGAAATAAATTAAAAAATACTACCAAATCACATTAATATAAATTATAATAAATTATGTAATAGTTAAATATCTAATCAAATCAATTAGTTGATATAGTTAATTTATCATAATAAATTATATTTAATGAGTTAAAAGAAATAAATCGCTAAACACTCTCATAAGCATGTCACGTCAACTCCATCATTAAGTGCAAAACCTGATTTTTATATAATAGAATAGATAATAAATAGAATATATGAGAATATGATATGTGACATATTTTAATTATGAAATTGGTATTATATAATAGATTTTTTCTAAATCCTTATTGCTTGTTCGTTGCTAATTTTTACGTAATTACTTAATATTTTTCGCCTATAAAACTATCGACTACAAAATATTATGATTTAATTAATAAGAATGATGATATTAATATTTTTTCATAAGTCTTGTTATTATTTATAATTAGAAAATAGCCATAAATAAATTTATTTCCTTAATGAATGTTAATTTTGTTGCCAAATTCTATATTACCTTTAAAATTTTAGCGTAATTGAGTCTAATTTTTACATTTTGAAATAAATTTACTCGAAAAAATTAATATATAAATCACATTATTATTACAAAATTACTTTTTTAACATAATTAGTAGTGCTTATTTGAACCATTAAATTTAGCTTCTAATGATATTAAAGTCAACCTATTTTATTATCTTGTACCTTCAAAGAATTTACATGACTGACATAAAAATATAACAATTAAAAAAAATTCGTTACAATGGGTATATTCATTTTAACAAATATTTTTTATCTAATACTATAAAAAAATACATCGGCCACTTCGAAAAATTGAGATATATTCACCAAACAAACAATCAATAAAACACTCATCCATACTTTCTCATTTTGGGTACATTTATACATAAAAGAAATTATACATAAAGAAAAAAAAGAAGAAGAAAAGAAAGAGTTGAAATAGCAAGAGCGATAAAAATCACGATTCTTATAATTTTGTGTGGCCATCTATATATAGTAGACCAGACAATTATGATTATCTAACAAAATTAATTTGTATTTATTGCACTCAACTTGAATAAGTAAGAAATTATCTTATTTTAATTTAGTCTTTAATTCACATTATTTGAATTTAGTTCAATATATATGATTTTATTTAATTTGATTTAATTATTAGTTGAAAATATCTCAGTTGCCTATTTTATTCAAAGATTTATTATTTTAATGACTAATAAATTAATCAAATTAATTAATTAGTACACACAATAAATTTGGTTTAATAAATTAAAAAATACTAACAGAATATTAAAATAAATAAACTAAAAATATTACCAAATCAAATTGATATAAATTATAATAAATTATATGATATAATTGATATAGTTAGTTTATTGTAATAACTTATATTTAATGAGTTAAAAGAAATAAATTGAAAAATACTCTCATAAATATACTACGTCAGCTCCATCATTAAATGTAGAAATCCGATTTTTATATAATAAAATAGATAAATAAAATAAATGTTCGATTTGTTTGGTTTAATTATAACAAAAATAACACAATTTAATCTAATCGATTATATATGTTAAATTTTAATTATTAGAATCTGCTATTAAAACTTCTAGGATTGGATTCATAAGGTTTTGACATGAAAAAAGAAAAATACATTATGCAATCTGCAAAATAAAACATCTAAAGTTTTACATAACCAACTAAGAAATAAAACATTAACATCTAAAGTTTTGCATAACCAACTAAACTTCATTTGCACTTTTCAAATGTTCTTCCCCATGTGTCAAGCTGTTCACTTGTATGTTGCCTCCTAATTCTCTTTCTTTGTTTGATGCTAACCTTTAGCAACATCTTGTTGTTCAAAAGTATTCATGGTGAACTTGATGGCCTGCACAAAAAAAAGCTCAGTAAAAGACAAAGTTTTAGACATGAAAATAATCTAAACTTCAAAACTGTGCTACAAGCCCGGACTACAGGAAGCAAGACAGTGATCAATGACTCCTAAGCATTGATAAATTCAAATTTCAGCATACAGAAACAAAAGTTACATTTGATTGGAACTTGATGCAAAATGCAATGAAAACTAACAGGAATAGCTTCGTGCAAAGCATAGGAGAATAGTTACATACTGATTTCCTTCTTCCTCTTCTTCTTGTTATCCTTATCCTTAGTGTCACTGGGAGTGGCAAGAGACTCTCTGTATACACAGTATTGCGTTCACGGCAGGGAAGCTGACAACACAGACTTTTAAAATGCTTGAGCAGGTCTCCTCTGACATTATATATGAAGTATCCTGTTTTACCACACGAAGTATAACCTCTTCCAATTATATCCCTATTACTAGATAAGCACAGAGGCCGGAAATCCTTGCAAGGAATCTGATAGAGTGTCCAAGATGAGTGCACTTTATATTCTTTCATCACCCATATGTCAGTGTTACCGCAATCATCATTGCGAGAATACAAGGCTAGGCAGCCTCCGAGTAAGGCAAGACTTGGATAAGACAGTTGCTTCGGCGCAGATATAGTTGAAAAAGTCATTTCCATGAGATCAAAGATAACAATAGCATCCCTGTAATCTTTAAGATCGCGAGGCACCCAATGAACAGCGCCATTAAAGAACAACCCCTCATTATGCCAGTGATAAAAACTCTTAAAACCCAATAATTTGGGGACTGCAGCATCAAGATTAATCCATGAATTGGTTCTCAAGGAAAAGCAATCCAAATGATATTGTCCTTCGCAATCGCACCAAGCTACAAGAAGTAAGTAATCATTCTGTGATGGATCATAACCAAATCCATGCAGATATACATCGTAGGCAATCCTAGGGCCAGGGGGCTTACTACGATGAACAATATGAGAGTAGGATATTCTTTTGCTGGATCCAGTCAGTGGGTTCCATACCACAAGAAAATGTGGGTCTCGATGGAAGAGAATAAAGCCTCTGCAGAATCCCAAGACAGTAAAATGAGAACGTGCTTTCTTCTGGAAAGGGGGACACACCACTTTTTCTGATGCATCATTGTCGTCTAAGTAAACCAAGTAAGCCATAGTGTCGTTTTTCATGAAGAAGCATGCGTTGGTGACAGCGGTAGAGTGGTGAAAATGCAATTCAGCAAAGTCACGATCAGAAATGAGAGAGCACCACAGCTTGGAAACGCACCTGAGGCGAGCGAGATGTCTGATTGGCACCCGCAGAAGGATTCTGTGAATCAGGTCAAGAGGGAGGATGTCGTGAATGCTCTTGCTCTTGTCATTCATCGTCTTCTCCATGGTGGATTTCTCTTTTGCTTTGTTCACTGTGTGCTTCAGCCTCTTCTTCTTATGCATGCTTGGATTCCTGAGCTTTTCGCAATTCATATACCAATTCACTCAACTACGGTTCCGGGACTTGAAATTGCCTTGAAAACCTAAAACTAAAAGGGAAAGGGTTAGTTTTGGATTGGCTATTGGAAAAAAAATTATCTTCTTAATGGGTCCATAAAAAATATCGTATCGATATTTTTGTTCCAAACAAATTTTATTAGTTAAGTTTCTGAATTCAAAAATGCTACTTATTCTTTAAAAATTAGAGTTTAGCACATCTACATAACATTTATTTTTACAAAACTCTCAATCATATATAGTTGTGCAAGTAGAATTACCTTAGACGAAGAAGGATCGTGACGGTGGAGGAGACCTAGAATGAAAGAGGCGTGCGGGGGAGCAGCGGGTTGCCTATGGAACTGCGCATCGCGGATGGAGAAGTTCTTCGCAGGGGGAGAGGGAGCTCGTCGCGGGAGGAGGTGCGCAGTGCGGGAGAAGACGAACTTGGCAAGGAGAGGAGGCACTGCAGCTCTAAATTTTTAGTTACCACAATAGAGAGGTGACTAGTTAAAATCTGTGTTTAAAAGAATATTTAGAATTTTATTTAGGTGAAGTCTCTAGTGTTTAAAATATTAATGGCTAAAGATGGCCAAGAGTTGACCTTTAAATAAAATAATGACATTTGGTGGATTTAGTTTCACAACTTTTTAATATTCTTAAGGGTGGTTAGAAGTGTGCAATAATTATTAGAAAATTATCTTGTGGATAAAATTGTCATTTGAAATTATCTTAATGTGTTGTTGGATCTTAGACAAAAATATTATTGAATCATTATACAAAATAAAATCAAAATTGCTCAAGTATAAGGTCCAATAATTTTTTTGGCACAATTGTAAAATAAAGTTTATTTCTTCAATAATTTATTTTTTAATTTGTTTGTATTTCTCAAAAAAAAAATAACCGGAAAAACATTATGATACCCTAAAAATTTTATTACGGGAACAAAATTAGTATTTTTTTACGAGATATATTTGTAAGCTTTATTTTTTTTATATTTGTTTAAAAAATTGTTTGATTGTGAGAGTGTTCGTGTTTTTTTTAATAATTATACAAAAAAAAATAATAATGAATTAATATAAATATATTAACATTTGTAAAATATATGTTATAAACATTAAAGTCAGCTAACAGTATAAAATATATATTAGAATATAAATACATATTTATTATCTATTATATACTATTAATTTTACAATCAAAATATGTCACATATCACTTTTTCATTGCAATTAAAATCAAATTTTTCTCTCCAAAATTAAAGAGCTCTCTCTCTCTCTCTCTCTCTCTCTCTCTCTCTCTCTCTCTCTCTCTCTCTCTCTCTCTCTCTCTCTCTCTCTCCTTCACTCATTCTATCTCTCTTATATATCATTATCAATTACTAATTATAAATTTGACTGTACCGTTAAAATATACAACATGGCATTCGCTAATTACAGTCAAACAAAATTAAAATTTTAAAATTGAATATAGCTATATTATATATTATATTTATATATTACTAACTAATTTAATAATTAAAATGTGTCACATGACACTCTTTTATTAAATTTAGAGAAAATATTTTCCTCTAAAATTACTAAATCTCCTTCTTACATTCTCTTATCTACCTCTTTTTTTTTTCTATTGCTCTCTATCCTTCGCACTCTATATATAATTTATAATTTATATTAGAAATTTGACAAATTAAAATGTGCCACCAAATATTCTTTTATTGTAATTAAAATAAAAAATTTTTTAGCTTCCAAAATTAACAAACTCCCACTCCCATTCTTCTTTTTTATCTTTCTCTCATTCTCTATTTTTCTCTACCATTTTGTTCTACAAAAAATAAAATTAACAACATAATATAATTTAAATAAAAAATCTTATTATATATATATTTTTTTATTTAGCTTTAAATTTTTATTACTTATCTTTTTAATCTATGTTTTCACTTTTTTTTTCAAATATTTATTATATATAATTTAAAAAAATACTAATATTGTGATTAAAAGTTAGAATTGATATAAATTTTTTTATGCTAATATCTAATTATATTTATATATATATAGAGTAACAAATATTATTTTTAAATAACAAGCATAAAAATTAATTATTTTTATTTGTGTAACAAACTTAACACTTAATTAAATATAAGAGTATACAAGTTAAATTCTTTCAAATTTTAGATAACGAATGTTAAAATTAATTATTATTAAAAAATTAAACTCTTTCATATGAAATACTAAAAAACTTATTGTTAATTTTGGAAGCTAAAGAAAAATTTTATTTTATTACAATAAAAGAATATTTGACGGCATATTTTGATTTGTCAAATTACTAATATAAAATATAAATTATATATTGAGTGCGAATGATAGAGAGAAACAGAAAAGAAAGAGAGATAGATAAGAGAATGTAAGAAGGAGATTTAGTAATTTCGGAAGAAAATATTTTCTCTAAATTTTAATAAGAGAGTGTCATATAACACATTTTAGTTATTAAATTAGTTAGTAATATATAAATACAATATATAATATATAGCTATATTCAATTTTAAAATTTTAATTTTATTTGAATGTAATTAGAGAATCCCATATTGTATATTTTAATTGTCAAATTTATAATTAATAATTAATAATGATATATAAGAGAGATAGAATGAGTGAAAGAATGAGAGAGATAGAAAAAGGTGAGAGAGAAGGGAAGAATTCTTTAATTTTGGAGAGAAAATGACATGTGGCACATTTTAGTTGTAAAATTAGTAGTATATAATAGATATAATAAATGTATATTTATATTTTAATATGTATTTTATATTGATGGCTAACTTTAATGACTAATTTTAGTATACACATAGTATAACCCTTTATTTAGTGAAGTTTTAGTCTTACATGGAATGGTTAATTTCATTGAAAAAAACTTCTATTATAAATTTTACACAAAATCAATTCTGCAATCAAATCACAAAAATTTATTGAATGATTAATTTACAAAGAAAAAGAGATTTCATTATTTGAACCTAAATTTAAAAAAAAAAAATTGTGATTGTTTAGCTTGAATTTTGGTCTTTTTAAATTTATGTTTTTTTATCTCTCTCACACAATTACATATTGACATGTACTTTTTTTTTATATTATATAAAAGATAACCAATAAAATATAATGGCATAAAATATTTACAAAGACACTATTATTAAACATATTATAAACAATATTGTCAACATATTAAAATAACAAAAAAAATACTTTTTAATTATTAAATTTTCTGATATGTTAATTAAGTTATTAGAATTTTATTAATATACTTAATTTTGCAAATGTTAATATATTTATATTAATTCATTATTATTTTTTTGTATAATTATTAAAAAAAACACTCCCACAATCCAACAAATTTTTAAACAAATATTAAAAATAAAGCTTACAAACATATCTCATAAAAAATATACTAATTTTGTTTCCTTAATAAAATTTTTAGGGTATCATAATGTTTTTGACGGTTATTTTTTTTAGAGAAATAAAAACAAATTAAAGAACAAATTATTGAAAAAATAAACTTTATTTTACAATCGTGCCCAAAAGAATTATTGGACCTTATACTTGAGTTTTTTTATTTTATTTTGCATAATAGTTTAATAATATTTTTGTCCAAAACCCAACAACACATAAGATAACCTTAAATGACAATTCTATCCACAAGGTAACTTCCTAGTAATTATTGCATATTCATTTAACCCCTTAGAATATTGGAAAGTTGTAAAACCAAACCCACCAACTATTATTATTTCATTTGAAGGTCAACTCTTAGCCATCTTTAGTCATTAGTATTCTAGTCACCAGAGACTTCACCTTTTATTTATTATGTATTAGTGTTAGAAAATTTTAAATTTTAAATTTTAATTTAGTTATTCTATTTTTTAGATTTATTTTTAAATTGAAAAAATACTAAATATATTTAAATGTGTTTGTTCTAGTTTTTTTTTAAATTAATATTAAAAAAACTAAATAAATGACAATATTTATAGAATATTTAGTTGTATTATTTTAAATTTTATAAAAATAAAATATATAAGTCCTACTTTTAAGAAGTTATTTTGGAAAGTGTACAAAATAGTAAAGTTAGATTTATTTAGTATTCCTATTTAATTCAATAACAAATCACTCTAAATTAAAATTTTTTATTCAATATATTTTTTATTCTCACATTCTAATTATTGATGTGATTCCCTATTTTTATAAGATTGATTACGAAAATATATAAAAGTGTTTACTATGATATCTAAAAATTATTGTCTGATTACTACAAAAAATAAATAATTAATTTTAAATCTAAAAATATAAAAATTTAAAAACTTAAATATTTAAAAATAATTATAAAAAATAAATTAAATTAAAATTAGACGCTTGACCATCTATAAAATAGGAGATCACATGTGAATTGTCACAACTCACAACGCACAACCCTAACCAGTAACCACATAACAAAAAGAGAAGGAGCATGGAGAGGAAGCACATGGGCATGAATGACATCCTCTCTCGGGAGCTCATTCACCGAATCCTTCTAAGGGTACCCGCCAGAGACCTGTTTCGCCTCAGATTCATTTCAAAACTTTGGCACTCTCTCATATCCGATCGAGACTTTGCGGAATCACATTACGACCTCAACTCTGCCGCATCTTCCCATTCACACTTCTTCTTGGTTAAAAACTGTACTCATGCTTGGTGTATTCAGCTCGACACGCTATTTGATGTTGCAGCAGCACCACCAACACACAAAGAGGTATATCTCCCTTCCAGCAAGAGGCCATCATTCCCATGTTCTCTTTCTCGTACCATGGGATCCTGCAGAGGCTTTGTTCTCTTAAACGAAAAACCAGATTTTCTTGTTATATTTAACCCAGTGACTGGATCCAGCAAAACAATATCTTACTCACATATTAAGGTCCCGCACCATGATATAATTCGATATGGATTTGGTTTTGATGCATCACGAGATGACTATTTAATAGTTCTATCTTGGCTTGATAACTACATGCAACACCGTTTAGTTTGCTTTTCGTTGAGAACCAATTCATGGATTAATCTCGATGCAGCACTCCCCAAATCCATAAGTAGGTGGAAGCAGCAACTTTCTGGGTGGTTCTCATTGGTTGTGTTACTCTAGTCAAGATTACATTGATGATGGTATTCTTATCTTTGATTTGAAGGAAAGGAGTTTCTCAACGATATCTATGCCACAACAACTCGTAGGGGATTATCCCATCAATCTCACCATATTAGGAGGGTGCCTAGCCTTGTATTCGTATGACATTGACAACCATAAAACTGAGATATGGGTTATGAAAGAATATAAAGTGCCGTCATCTTGGATTTTAATATATGAGATTCCTTATGGTATGCCTCTATGCATATCGAATGGAAGTGACATTATTGCGCTAAATTTTACTCCGCTGTATTCCAATGTAAGGTTTGCCAAATATAACGTCAGTGGAGAGCTTCTAAATTATTCTCCTCCACCTCGTTCTCAATATGATTATTTCCCTGAAAGTTTCTGTGTATATACAGAGAGTCTCTTGCCATTCTCCAGTGACATTAAGAATAGGGATAAGAAGAAGAAAACTGGTATGTAAACTATTCTCCTATGCTTTGCACCCTATTGCTTTGTGATTATTGAAAAAGTACCAAGCAAGATGCATCATGCATAAAGTTGCATTCAGATATGAGATTTGACTATTGATGGTATGAAATTATAATTTATCATTAATCACTTTCTTGCTTCTTATAGTCCAGTCTTATGGTGAGACTTAAGGTTTAGCTCTGTTCTCATGTCTAAAGCCGTGACCTTTACCCGCCGATCTTCTTTGCAGGCTAAGAATGTTTTGAACAACATGATGTTGCCAAAGTTTAGAATGACAGTGGGGTCAAATAAAGGAAGAGAATATGGAGCAAGCATATTAGTGAACAACGAACATACAGGCCAACAACTTAGAGTTTGGAAGTATGATTTTCTTTTACAAATTTCGCATTGTTAGCTATGCTGTGGACACTAATTAAGTAATAACAGTCTTGTGTAGCTGTTTCTTTCCCTGTTTCTCCTTGGCTTCTATCCAAGTATCATTACAAAAAAGACTACTTAACTTACTAGCTCCTTCCATTTTCATTTGGTTGTTTAATAGCTTAAATGTTAAAGAACAATCCTATGTCAGAATCTGCTGTCTCCGCATTGCTATTGATCCTTGTATCTGAGACCTTTTCATAGAACCATTATTAATTCTATATCATAAAAACTAGTCATACTTTTGTATGAGAAGAATCTACGTTAGTTTTATACTATCTGGTGTGAGGTGCTGCAAGGTGCATTGGCTTTTAGAATTTATAGCACACTGAGCATCAAGTTAACTTTGTTGGGATCTTTAGTTGAAAATTTTTGAAGTTAAAGTTCTTAAAAAACACTAAACTTTCTTTTTTCCTCGGTTGTAGGAAAAAAATGTCTTTTTTGTTATATATCTTTTTTATATGATCTTCTTGTTTGGGGAAATTTACATAGATGCTTTTCTTCAATTTTTCTTCTTGTCCAACTAAGATATATGAATCAATATCTTGATTAAATGGCTGCATATTTTGATGCAAGAATGGAGCATTTTATTTGTCGTTTCAAGAGCTATAGATGAGGTGGAAAATGTGATAAAAACTATTTTTAGTGTGTGAAGGTAAAATTGGACTTGCCTTTGACAAAAAAAACTCCGGAAAAAATACATGTTCAAGATTTCAACTTATGATTATCATTTGTCAGCTAACTTTTATTAAAAATACAACTTAAAGAAGAAAAGTGATTGAATCATGTTATTGTAGTAATAGTAATATATGTGGAAATAGATTTTCTTAAAATTTTTATGGTAAGATGTAATTTTTTATTGTTTAATATTTTTATTTTTAATTCTACTTAAAAAATATAAAATGAGCAACCATGCTAGGTTTATATTAAAATCTAAGGAATGTTAGGGGCCAGCAATTTTGGTGTTTTGTAATCATTAATTGGCCATCAATAGTATTTTTAATGGTGTGAGATTACATCTAATGGTAAGAGATCACTCACTTTTATTTTGATGGTTAAGTGTTGGCCAAAAAACATAAAAATTGCTGGCCCTAGACTTTTCCTTAAAATCTATTACTAAAATTAATCACTAATATAGAATATACAAATACACACTTAAAATTAGTTAATCTATCTTCTATCTTCTATTAATCTATTAATATATAATAGGAGTGTAGTAGTGGTCTTTGGTTGACATGTGGAACATCATTTGCTTGACAAGTGTATCTCCTAATTCAATGACATGTGGCAACCTAATACAACACAACAAAATGAGTCAATATGTAGAGTAGTATACCAACCCAGCCCAACCTCAATGGATATAAATCAAAGATTTCAAATTATAGTATAAAAGGTATTGACAAATTATAGTATAAAAGGTATTGAAATAGTTTCTCACCAATAAACACATAGCAATTTAATTTTTCTCAAAGCTGCGTAAAAATGTCTGAAGGGTATGATATGCTAATGAATGTCAATGCCAAGAAGCTTGAATGGAAATTTCAGATGTATGTTGTTCGTATATGGGAAAATCCAAACAGGTACAACCAAAAGGAAATTAATAGCATAAAGATGGTACTTCAAGATATTAAGGTAAGCTGTTAATTTTATTTACTTCATTTCAGTTCGTTGTTGATCAATGAGATTCTTATGGCAAATGAATTTTTTTTCCCAGGGAGGAAGGATCCAAGCGTCAATCAATAAAGGTTTATTCAAGAAGTGGAGGGGTTTTTTTTTAGGAGTTTAAAATGTACACTATGAGTAACTTCATAGTTGTGAACAAGATGGAGAAGATTAAAACAACAAGAAATCGGTGGACTTTGAACTTTTCCCACAGAACAGTTGTGGTTCGCGTGGAAAATCCAAGTTTTTCTCTCGAACCCTTCTGCTTGAAGCCTATCCCAGAGCTCCTTGCTGCCGAAAAGCTTGATGATTCTCAACTATTGGGTAAGCAACTACTTTGTCTGTTTCTTTAGATAGTAACCATCCTTTCCAGTATCTTTCATATTGTGACTTATTTGGTATCATTCATTGTTCGTTAGACATAATCGGGGAGGTTGTTGGGAAGGATGACCCAAGGGATATAATCACAAGCAAAGGAAAGGAAACAAAACATATGGTGGTTGTGATAGCAGACCTAGAGTAAGTTTCTTGAATAAAATAGACAAGTTTTGTGTTGTTTGAAACAGTATACATCAGTTTAATGTGGATTTGTATGATTTTTGTGTTTAGCAGTAACAACAATCTTGATTGTGTGTTATTTGGTGACATGGTCGATCAAATAGTTCCCCATCTTGAAGATGGCAGGGTTGAACCACTAATAGTGGTGTTGCAGTTCTTTAAACCCAGCCGATGGAATGGTATGCATAAACATGTTAAAATTCCTAACCCACTCCATTAGTACAAATGGTTTGTTTACGAAAGTTGGTATGTGATAAACCCATGTTTACTAAAGGCAAAACTAATTCTTATTGTTCATGTTTTCAGATAAGGTATCGGTTCAGAGCCACTTTGATGTCTCTAAAATACATGTTAATCCTGACATGAAGGAAGTACATGATTTTCGAAAAAGGTTTGTCTAACAATCAATGAGAAGCACTTTTTTCTGTTGTGTTCCCAATTAACGACGTTGTTTAATGGAATGAATGTGCAGCTTGCTTGGCAGTGTAACCTCTAATTCGGTCAGGATTAGTCAGGTATCCGGTCATGGTGTGCAATCTGGTGCTGCAGAACTGAAAAGAGGAGGTGTCGTAGTGAAATCAATAGAGGACGCACTCAATTCAACAGAGGTCAAATTAGCTAACACTGTTACTAATAACTAAGTGTATTATGCATTCATTAAACACAACAATGATGGTTTGATACTTACACCTGGGCTTGGTGCAGGAAGGTCCTATATGGATTGGCGGAACCATTGTCTCTATCAATGCTGACAACAACGATTGGTTTTACAAATCGTGTAGGAAGTGTCCAAAGAAAGTAGAAACCCCAATTGGAAATCGATATGAATGTTCCAAGTGTGGTCACACACATGGCAGTGCATCCCTTAGGTGTGAGAGAAGACTTAATTTGGATGCCTTTAATAGATTTCAAAGAATAATGTTTTCAAGTTTCAGATGCAGTTTAATTAATATTAACTTTCTTGCATGAATTGTAAAGAATTGATCCCATTTTATTGGTCTACTAAACTATTTGGCAAGGGAATTTATTAAGAGGAAATCCTTTTTGACAATTGGTATTGCATATTTTATAATAGGTACAAGGTTGAAGTTATGGCCTATGATGGAACAGGAAGTATAACTATGCTAATGTGGGATAGAGAAACAACACAGCTTATAGGGAGGCAAGCTGAACAAATCAAGGATGAAGATGTTTGTTCAGCATATATCCCTTTCAGATATCAAATTTTTGGATTTTTTGTGCATATACACTAATTGTGATTTGTTCATTCTTTTAAATTTTCAGTGTTTGGAAGGGGAAGGTTACCCCCCAACTCTTGATAACATGATGGATAAAAAGTTACTCTTTAAAATTAATGTCAAAACAGCCAACATCAACAAGCATGACCAGGTTTACACTATCATGAAGATATGTGACGATGAAGACATTGTAGAAAAAAATTGCCCTATGGAATTCATCAGCAATCCTTCTGACGTCTTAACTGTATGTATCTTCTATATCTATTGCTGTATAAACTAATAAACATTCAAGTCAGAAATTGGCTACAATATCTAAGAAGAATTATTGTGTGCCTTTGTGTAGGAGAATGGGATCAGCAATTCAATGGATGTTTCAGCAACTGTGGCTAATCTCAAGTCTGATAATAATTCTCAGTGCTCTGTGGTGTGTATTTAAAGTTTTACATTAAACATATGAAGGACATCTATGGATAATTAGTTTATTGTCAACTAACCCAATATACACGTATGTATTCCACAGGATGTTGTGGAGGATTCTGTCACAAGCCTCAAGTGCAAGACCCCAATTAGGAGAGCTCTCAATGGGTAAAACATGCAGTGTCATTGAACATTGACAATGAAGAAGATTTCCAACTCTCCACTAACAAGTTAGGCCAAAAGGGTGGCAAGAAGAGGCAAAAGATGCAGACCATTGAATGTGATAATTAACCCTAATCAATATTTGAGTATAGTTGGGAAATTACACATGATGAGTTGCCTTTTGGTTATATAATATATCAACCAGTATTAATTTAAGTTTGCTAGCGTTTTGAGTCCTAATGTATGCCTTAATGAACAAGTTATTTGGGTCTTGCACAAATATTGTAATATGTGATAACCAGTATTGATTTATATATGCTAGCATTTTGAGTACTAATGTATGTCTTCATGGACAAGTTATTTATGTTTTTTGATAGTATTGCAGTATGTATTGTGATGGATTAAACACATGAATTAAGACTTTGGCAGGTACTAATAGCAAGTATAAATTATCAACAATGTCTATAGATTTATAAAATTCAGACGTCATACTACCATAAGCAAGGCTTCTATTTCATACTTGAAATCACAGATATAGCGCCTTATACATGTCTGATATAAATTGATCTGCATGACTATATAAATGCCAAATGAATTTTAATTGCTAGACCTAATGGATGTCTGATATAAAATGATCTGCATGACTATATAAATGCTGAATGATTTTTAACTAACACACAAAAATGAAACACCTAATCCATTTAGGACTAAATTTTAACAGGTTAAAACTTCATTAGATTTATATAAACCCAAATTGTAGTGAATAATAGTAGACTGCAATTTCCCAGAAATATAATTTTTTTCCAAAATCATGTCGTGTTTTGTTTTCTAACATTGAGAATAAGAAAGTTCACAATGGTGTGATCTGTTGACTTTATAAATCTTTGCAGGATACTCACTGCACATTGCCTAAGAACTAGACCCATGAAAGTTTTGAAGTTTCATCTATATTTCAACCTATCGATATAAAAGCATTGACGTTATTCATAGGTAGAGTGCATTTGATGTGTAAATGAATAGGAGGAAACACAAATAGATAGTCACCACAGTTAATGTTAGTGCAAAAAGTATAGTATTAGTTTAAATATGCAACTAATTTGGTAGAACTTACTTAATGCATGGCTTCCATTTAGGTGAATTAAAAGAAAAACTCCAGTGCCTTCGTCATGCCTGATAAAAAAAGGAAGGCTGATTGGTGTCATGAAAATTAATACTATCATGGGGTGGACCAAATTTAAATTCAATTAATCAATCCTGGTGATTAGCCAACAAATTTGGGCTCATCAATTATAATTAATGTATTTCAGTTACTTAATTAATATAATTAGCTTATACCATTTGATATCTATCTTAATAAAACCTTAAATAATTTCTGATATATTTGTCGTGTAGTAGATAAAACCTTATATCGTTATCTACATGTCCTAATGATTCAAACAAAGTAACATTGGATGTAGTAGATGTTCCATTACAATAATGATAGCTATTCATCTAACTTTATTACTTTCTGATATATTTGTCAGCATATACACTAGCCACTTAGCTTTTTTTGTATACTAATAAAATAATCATAACTATTTAACTTCAAATTTGCATATCCATACAATTGACTTTTGTTTTAGTCAGGTAATAATTTATAGAAAGCAATCAAGTATTCTAGGAATCCACATATGACAAGGCATCGATAAGATTGATAATCATCAATCTTCAAACTCTGGGGAAGAAATTTGTTCAACATTGACCAAGTCCAATAGTCAGGAATTCCTAAACATATGAAAGTATAGCTGCACACAAAACGTTTCCTAAATAGTGAATGGGATGCATGCATAGAACTTTGGATAGGGAGATCAATTTAGTTCGTTATGAGATATTAGAAAATTTTCCTAAATCTATGAAGCTAACTTTGAACTTCATCAGGTTCATATCTCGATGTTAGTCCTGCTACATGTGTCATGCCAATTATATTTTCTTTTTCAATTCCGAAATCAAAACATGGCTAATGACAATGAAGAATATAGCGACACCCCATGTACAGCAAAATATCTTCTCCATGGAAAAAATAGTTCGACATACCATAAATTTTTAATAAAAATATTACTTTTTTATTTAAAGGATTGATTAGCCATATTAAATTAGTTATACCTGTGAAGATTAAAATTCGTAGAACCCACTTAAAGAAACTTACTAAATACATCATGTATATAATGGCAGTTTAAGTATTACCATTTTTTTGATGCAACTGATTTTATTATTGACTTTAGTTAGCGTGTTCTCAATACATATGACAAGCCATCGATAGGATTGATAATCACCAAATTTCAAAAGCTAGGGAACAAATTTGTTAAAGTTTGACCAAGTCCAATAGTAAGGAATGCCTAAACATATCAAAGATCCCGCTGCACACAGACCTTTTCCTAAATAGTGAATGATCTGAATCTATATACCATTGGATAGGGAGATCAACTGTGTACGTTATGAGGAATTAGAAATTTTCCTCAAATCTATGAAGCTAAAAGTTTTCTCCAAATCTATGAAGCTAACTTTGTACTGCATCAGGTTCATAGCTCCATGTTAGTCCTCTGACATTTGAAGATTCAAATAAAATTGCACATTTCAATGCGAAAATCAAAACCTTGCTAATCTGAATGAAGAAGGCAGTGAGACCCAATGTACAACACAATTAGGATTGAATTATAAATAAAGTTGTGATTATTCCAAATTAAATTACGTATAAATATAGTAATAATTAAAAATAAAGTAGTTTTCAGTTTACGATTATATATCTATTAATATATAATAGTTCCTTTTTATATATAAGGTTGTGATTATTCCAAATTAAATTAATTATATTTTTTTAGATTGAAATTCGTAAAAACCCACTTAAAGAAAGTTACTAAATCCGTCAAGTATGTAATGGCAGTTTATATATTACTGTTTACCTTAGGAATTGATTTTATTAATGACATTTTATAAAAAAAATAACTCTTATAATATTGGATAAAAATATTATATAAGTAATAAATTTTATGTATTAAGAAAAGTGTTTAGGGTTTAAGTCTTAGTACTTAGGGTTATGTCTAAAATGCTTTATGGTTTATTTTTATTATTGACTTATGTTAAAAAATAGTCGAGCTGCATCATAGGTTTAGGAAGTACAATTTTTTTAGAAAAGTACAAGTTAAAAATTTTTCCTTAAAGAAAACCAGTTGTGGTTGCTGCAATTCATATGCTTTATAGGCAGCAGAACTTGAATATACAACAAAGGAAAATCTACTAAACAAGATAAACAATACCATGTTACACCATATTCAGCTAAGGCACTTTAAAATGAAACCATTTGCTAGGTTAGGGCTAGATAAAAAAATTGTGATTTAGCTTTTGAATTCCCAGTTAGGTACGTGTCCAAAAGTGCAGGTATCTATGCTAATGACCAACAGATAAACTGTTCACATGATGGGTTCACAGAGCTATGTGTCATTGGAGATGATGACACATACCTTATTAGTAAAAACATGTGCTGAGAATAGAGTCAAAGGATAAAGCAATTTTGAATAAAGCAGTTATTCCTAAATAATAATCAATTGTGAGTGATCATTGGTCAATAAAAGGTATGTGTGGATAAAAACTCGCATCAATGCAAATATACAACCGTTTAAGGAGGTTTATCCTAAGCAAATCATATCAAGTAACTGCTGGACAAAAAAGGTTTGAACCTTATTTCGAGAATTACTTTCATAAAAAATTTTCTTAAAAAAAAAAACGAAACTTAGGCTATACTTATATGATATTTCAACTAATAATTTATTAGGATGGATTACAACAGCATGTATGATATAAATTGATCTGCATGACTGTATAAATGCCAAATGAATTTTATTTGCTGGCTTCTATTTCATACTTGAAATCACAGACATAGGGCCTGGTGCATGTCTGGTATAAATTGATTTGCATGACTGTATAAATGCCAAATGAATTTTAATTGCTGGACCTAATGCATGTCTGATATAAAATGATCTGCATGACTATATTGCTGAATAAAATTTAATTAATAGTAGACTCCATTTTCCCAGAAATATTATTTTTTTCCAAAATCATGTCGTGTTTTGTTTTCTAACATTGAGAATAAGAAAGTTCACAATGGTGTGATCTGTTGACTTTATAAATCTTTGCAGGATATTCGCAGCACATTGCCTAAGAACTAGACCCATGAAAGTTTTGAAGTTTCATCTATATTTCAACTTATCGATATAAAAGCATTGACGTTATTCATAGGTAGAGTGCATTTGATGTGTAAATGAATAGGAGGAAACACAAATAGATAGTCACCATAGTTAATGTTAGTGCAAAAAGTATAGTATTAGTTTAAATATGCAACTAATTTGGTAGAACTTACTTAATGCATGGCTTCCGTTTAGGTGAATTGAAAGAAAAACTCCAGTGCCTTCGTCATGCCTGATAAAAAAAGGAAGGCTGATTAGTGTCATGAAAATTAATACTATCATGGGGTGGACCAAATTTAAATTCAATTAATCAATCCTGGTGATTAGCCAACAAATTTGGACTCATCAATTATAATCAACGTAATTCAGTTACATAATTAATATAATTAACTTATACCATTTGATATCTATCTTAATAAAACCTTAAATCGTTATCTACATGTCCTAATGATTCAAACAAAGTAACATTGGATGTAGTAGATGTTCCATTACAATAATGATAGCTATTCATCTAACTTTATTACTTTCTAATACATTTGTCAGCATATACACTAGCCAGTTAGCTTTTTTTGTATACTAATAAAATAATCATTACTATTTAACTTCAAATTTGCATATCCATACAATTGACATGTGTTTTAGTCAGGTAATAATTTATAGAAAGCAATCAAGTATTCTAGGAATCCACATATCACAATGCATCGATAAGATTGATAATCATCAATCTTCAAACTCTGGGGAAGACATTTGTTCAACATTGACTAAGTCCAATAGTCAGGAATTCCTAAACATATGAAAGTATAGCTGCACACAGAACCTTACACTAATTAGTGAAAACATGTGCTGGAAAAGGAGTCATAGGATAAAGCAGTTTAGCATAAAGGAGTTATGCCTAAATAATAATCAATTGTGAGTGACCATTGGTCAATATAAGTTTTTTATGGATAAAAACCCTAAACCCTTGCAAATACACAACCGTTTAATACGTTTAGTTTATCCCTAGGCAAATCATATCAAGTAAGATCTTATCACAAAAGGTTGGAACATTATTTTCAGAATTGCTTTCATCAAATAATTTCTTAAAAATTAAAGAGATATCAGGCTATACTTATATCATATTTCAACTAATATCATATTTCAACTAATAATTTATTAAGGTGGATTACAGTAGCGGTTTATTTGTGAAGAGACTAAGTCACCTATATTTTTAGTTACAATCACATTTTATTGGTCTGTTGAACTATAGAACATTGATTATAACAATAGAAGATTCATTAGTTCATGGTTCACTTAATTGCTTTATCAATCCCATTAGTAGCACACTTCTTGAAATATCCCAACTATGGTGGTGGATATCATATTAACAGAACTGCTATGCTATAATAATATAGATTATAATTAAAAGATTATGCTAAACCAAGTTGTTAAGTATTAAGCACTACTAATACTCCATATATTGAGAAAAGATATCTGCTAATGACATAACTATGAATCTAGCACCTTCAAGAAACATTACTTAAAAAGGACAACTTGGTGGGCTGAGTTTTCTCTTAAGGAATAATATTAGAAAAACCAATAATAATTATGTTTCTGCTTGAGTGGGATTCCAACATATTTTACCATATATCCCCTAAATTAAAATACATTATTCATATTAACTCATATTAATAGATGTTTTATATAGCTCTTTTGCCTTGCAATAAAAAAGTATTTGTTTAAAGTAACCACGCCCACGTCCTTATAGAAGGATTAAACAATTCTGCACATTCACACCATATAAACTAATTATATAAATAGGTTAGAGTAAACTGTTGTGTGGTATTCCAATTGAGTGACCATTCCTCTAAGTCACTAAACCCCATTAGCTAAACGTTCAACCCCTTTACAGCCACAATGAGTGATATCCCACCAAAAAGATGCGATCTTCCATTCCTGAGTGATGATATTATCTTGAAAATCTTTGTGAAAGCAGATCCAAAGACAGTAGGAAAGTGCAGAAGTCTGAGTAAAGCTTGGAATTCTAGACTATGCACCAACTTATTTATCAAGCAAAACTATAAGGAAACCAAAGACAAAGACTGAAGCATCATTGTTGGGATTGGGTCCCCCCCCCCAAGTGATCAAAACTCAATGTGGTTTGTTCGAGCCTCAGTTGATACTGGGCGGCAGTTTAATTTCAATGTGCCGATAGAAATCAACCATTATGGCTTCTACTCGATCATAGGCTCCGACCATGGAGTCATTTGCTTGAGGATTTCCATGGGGGTCTCAATTCTAGGCTACTTATGTGGAATCCCCTCACCCGAAAGAGGCGTTTTGCACCAGACGAAGCTAGCAAGCACTGCTACCACGTTGTATCTCTTTATGCCTTTGGCTATTTGGAAGATAGTGTGGAATACCGCATTGTGCATGTACACAAGCGACACTACTCTGACAGCACCATGTCTTGGAGTATTTATAGTTCAGTGGAAAGGGGGTGGACTCATGAAGGTTCATTTGAAAGCAATGTTCAGAAGCTTGGACCCAAATCTGTTGTGGACAATGGCGTCATTTACTGGATAGGTTGGGAACGTCCTAACTTTCCTGAGCCAGTAAGCATTATCACACTCAATCTCAGGCACAGATCTTTCCATGAGGCTACAATACCTGCAGAGGTGAAATCTGAATATCATTCCCTAACTCCCTTTAAAGAAGGTATAGGATTATTAACCTATCACAATGTTGGATTGTCAAGACAGATATTGGTTTGGGAAATGAAGCAAAATGGGGAACAAAATCTTGATTGGGCTAAGATGATCAAGGTTACTGGGCTTGGAATTCCATACAGTCCTTCTTTATTAGTTGGTAAGGATATCATATCCGTAATGGAGACTAGGAATGGTTCTAACTGTTCAAATGACACTGAGAGGACTGATCTACTTATAACAAAGCTGAGGTTCATGGAAGCAAGAAGAGTCCACCTAACGCACCGATTTTGGCAAGAGCACGTTAATGTAAAGACAATCACTCTGCACTCCAATGGACTGTATATGGTTTAGTATATCTTGATGAGGGTGGGATGAGAGTATAACGATTCCGGTTATTTTGTTTTGTGCCACTTTGTACCTAGACAATTTGTCTTATATGATAGGCTTTGTCCACTTTCTTTGATTTAGGAGTTATTTCCTTTTTGTTTACAAATTATAATGTAATTTTATCAATGGGAGGCAACCATGGTAATAGGAATGGTTTATCAATTTGGGATAGCCTGAAAGATTAGTAGCTTTATTTTGCTAGATTTATTTATGTTTTCAAATTCAAGTCAATATCTTATGTATTAGCAATATATATGTAATGGTAAGAGTGGATTGAAATGATATATTTATTGTTAATATATATCTTATTCTGAGAAGTATAGTGAAATGCAAGCTAACACACCAATGAATCTTGAATTAAAAAAAAAAACACTCACTAATCTATATATTGACATAATCTAATTAAGGAAATGATCACTAATCCATGTATGACAATTATAAAACATAAGTGTTCTATCAAATTATGTTGAAACAATAATTAAATAAAACTGTGATCATTACTATTATCTTTTAAAAAGTTATTTATAATTAGCTTTTACACACAAATCGATTTTTAATTTTCCATGACCATTACTCAGATTATTTACAAAATATAGCTAGGACACAGAGAAATTGCTGTGGTCCCAAATTGAGGGGTTATGCATATAAGGGTTTAGATTTTGGGGAACTCAAATCAAAACACGAAGTTTTAGCAATATCATGTAAAAGGCAACACCAATAAATTTATACTAAGATGAGTCAATAACAAAAAAATATCATTCAACTTCAAAACTAGACTTTGGAAAAATAAATGAAATAATGGTCTTTTTATGCAAATTCTTAACACAATGCACGTGAAGTTTGGCCACTCATGAAGTTATACTTCAAAATAAGCAAGAAAACAACCTTAGTGAAAACCTGTGAGAATATTTTGCTTCTGTGGACAGATAACAAAAAATGGAGGATAAGATGACCAGCTTACTTAATTCACAGCACCAGTCTCCACACGACATGACGACCAGAACCCCCCTTACAGAAATCAGGAGCAACTCTCATACAAAAATTGCAGGTACGTAAGATATACTCTCATACATGGTTATTGAAAAATATAGGCACAGGTCACTTAGTTTATTAGTAGGAAACATCAGTAAACAAGAGAGCAAATCTTTTTGGTGTTATTAATAATAATCTTTTCCATACCACCATGTGTAGATGAAGATGAATATGTATCTCTTAAAAATAAAAGGAAGATGAACCAGCATGACAGCAATGATCATGCAAACATCACAAACCACCAAGATGTGAATTATATACCAACGGAATCAGTTCTCCAGCAAGATGGCATTCAAGAGATCAGACAAGGTAACTAATTAATCAACCAAAATAAATAATAATGTAGATTCTTTGACCAATATAAGCCACTTGGGGGGTCAATCTAAACCTTAGTAGATTAAATTTTCTTGCAAGCTAACAACTACCTTAATATATACTTCACATAGTGCTCGCTCAAACAAATATAGAAGAGCCCTTTCATGAAGGAAAGGAAAACAACATTTGCCCAGATTTCAATGTCATTGGTATTCAAAGAGAAACCAATAGTCAGGTTGGACAAAGAAAATTCCAGAATACTGCTTACCTGACAGTTTTGGCAACGAATAGATGGTTAGTAGATGCAAAGTATGCTAGGAGGGAACGAGCAATCAAACTAGCTAAGAAAAGACAGCGTACTGATGGAGCATGTCAACAAGGTAATACCCTTTTAATACTTAATTTAAGTTAGAGACTTTATTTTAACGTCTTAGTTACATATACATTAGAGGCTTTAATTTAAGTTATATATATATATATGTTCATGTATTGGATTAGATTTAAGCTTAAGAAGTATATACTTATACTGAATGCATCTGGACAGTGAGGAATCTTGGACAAACTATGGGAATTTTCCATTAACTGCTGAATGTAAAAAGCAAAACACATTAAAACCTGGGTTATATAAACACATACAGGTGCCAAAAAATTAGTGCAGATTTTCTTAATGCATTTACTTTGTCATGTGGTCAAAAAAATTATTGTTACGATAATTTTCATTCATGAAAAATATGGTGGCAGGTCCTCCATTCAGGCACTGATGTTTTCATATTCTTATCTACAGGACAGTCACAATTCAATGGAAGAAGCATGGAGGGACTTAGCCAAACAAGGGGTTCTATACCATTAAGTAATTACTATTTAGATACAGATTTAAAAGGCTACAGAATTTTTTTCAAAAAATACTCGGGTTAACCTTGAATTCGTAATGCAGGCACTATAGATTGCGTACATAACAATGCAAAGAAAATGTATGAAGAGGATAAGGAAAACAGCCTTTATTTTGTTAGTAATGGAAGGAATGTAGACCTAGCCATAAGGGTGGGAGAGAATGTCAACAATGGACAGTATAATCTGAATGAGGTTCCCCTTCAATCAACCGATACATTAGCACAAGAAATTCCAATGATAGGTAATGAAATACATTGTAAACAATTCACCAAACACTTATCTACCAGTACATATCGGGTAAACAAATTAACTTTTGGATATTTAGACCTTGCAAAGCATGCTAGGATGAAAAGAGCATCGAAACGAGCTCAACAAAAACCTACCAGTGTATCTCAAAGTAAGGAAGGTAAAATTTATTTTGTATGACCAGATAACATTCAACCTGAATTGCTGAAATGATATATAGATAATCAGGTTTTTGGTGCTCTTAAAGAGAACCAATTTGTATCTCAATAAAAGAGAGATCTATTTTTGGTTAACAGGTACAGCAGATATAACTATATCGAACCAAAGCAACATGGATTGGACTGCAATTCAATGTAAGCTAAATGAATTAAATCTTTATATTATTACTTTAAATTATGCAAGAGATAATTATAGTTAATGATGGAGACAGTGCATTTCAAAATACAGATTCAAGTGGTCCAAGAATAATTCAAGATAGATTGGACTCAGTTCAATCTAGCAAGACAAAAATATCAAATACTATTAGTGTGAATAGTATGGCGGATAATAAAGCACAACAGAAGAACTATGCACGAGGTACATGAAACACTGACCATCCTTTTTTTTAAAATATAAATGAGGCCATACTTCTTTTTTATGAAGATAATGTTGCCTATATGTGTACTAAAACTATCAAACCAAACAGAAGAATTTAGAAATGCCAGGAGGAGCAGAAGGTTAAAATTAAATGCTTCAAGACAAAATGAGACCAGAATCCACAACCAAGGTATTCATAATTAATTCTTTTAAATTAGGAGTTAATAATATATCTATATGAAATTAAAATCATACCCAACCAACCACTTTTCTGTGTTGTGGATAGTATTTTTCAATGCTTAGGATCTGTTCGAAATTGGTAAGGACAATTGTTTGTTATTTTAGATATATCCTCCTATAACTATTCATAGCCAGTTTATGAGTAATTGACTAAGAATCAAATAAACATAGAAGTCAGTGTTCATTTTCTGATCATATTAATAATAGGATTAATGAACAACAGTCATTAGGTTATGAGCAGATTTCTACATTTCGTCTATTAGTAAGAATGTGTCAATTATCAATAAATTCATTAACATAAAACTAACATTGTGAAATTTCTTAAAATGATGTAGGTACAAGATCTGGCCTAAGATCTTCTAATACCACTAAAAAAAAAATCTAAAGAAGGCGGTACGTACTAGATAAAACATGTTTTACTGACACAAATATAAAAAATCTAAGACATTCCTAATAATATCGTATCGACTTAATTAATCCTTCTTGCTGCTTGCAGAGTATGTACACATGGGGGATGCAGTGTATGAATGTGAGCATTGTAATGCTCTTTTCTGGTATGACGAAAGGTCAAACAAAAATTAAAACACAGGCCAACCTAAATTCACTCTATGTTGTAAAGGAGGACAAGTCCAAGTTCCACTTACAAGAAGCTCCTAAAGTGTTGTATGAGTTGTTATACGGTAATGGTCCAAAGAGCAAGCATTTTCGTGAAAATATTAGATCTTACAATAGCATGTTCCAGTTCACATCCATGGGCACGAAAATAGATCGTGGCAGGAATAATTCCAGAGGACCACCAACTTTCATTCTCGTTGGTGAGAACTATCATTTAATGGGTAGTCTCATACCACCCGAAGGAAGTATGGCCAAATTTGCGCAATTATATGTATTTGATACACAAAATGAAGTCCAAAACCGCATGGCTGCCATCAGGTTTGTCATCTTTTGATTAACGCATTATTAATTAAAATTTTCACAGCCAAAACATTGTAATTTATATGCTGCTATTATAATATTATACTTGATTTGCTGCCGTAGGGGTGAAGAGAACAAGCAGATTCATGAAGATATTGTAAGAGATTTGAAAAAAATGCTTGATGACAATAATATTTTGGTCAAGGCATTTCGTACGGTCAGGGATTCAGTTGCTAAGGATTCAAATAACTCAATCAAGCTTAGGCTACTCGGCAAAAGAAGAAAGGATGGTAGAAGATATAACTTGCCCTCAACCGATGAAGTGGCTGCTTTGATTGTTGGAGATTTTGATATAGATAAGACTGATCGAGACATTGTAGTTGAGACACAAAGTGGAAGATTGCAAAGGATCAATAAACTCAATCCAGCTTATTTGGGATTACAATATCCTTTGTTATTTCCTTATGGGGAAGATGGTTACAAAGAAGATATACTTCTTAATAAGCGGAATCATAGTGGTGGGAAAGGACGACAAGAGGTGTCCATGAGGGAGTTTTTCGCATTTAGGATTCAAGAAAGATTAGCTGATGGATCTCCCCTCTTATATGCAAGAAGACTATTCCAACAATTTTTGGTTGACGGATATTCTATGATTGAATCAACCAGGTTGAACTATATACGTCAAGAGCAAGATAAATTCAGATGTGAAATGTACAAGGGAATAAAGGAAGCAGTTTTCAGTGGAGAAACAACACCATCATCATGTGGCAAACGTATTATATTGCCTTCTTCATTTACGGGGGGTCCCAGATATATGATACATAATTATCAAGATGCAATGGCTATTTGTAAGGTGGTGGGTTATCCTGATCTTTTCATTACCTTCACATGCAATCCTAAGTGGCCTGAAGTTGAGGACTTTCTAAAGGACAGAGAGTTGAATCCCGAAGATAGACCTGACATTGTTTGTAGAGCTTTCAAGGCAAAACTAGATACTCTAATTAAAGATATTAGAGCCAACAAGATATTTGGAAAAGTGAGCGCAGGTAAATTTTTACTAATCTTACTAATCACAGTCACTAGAAACCTTTCATGTTATCAATATACGTATTATTACACATACACTATTTAATTAAATTTTCATTAATGGATTTTGCAGTTGTTTACACAATTGAATTTCAAAAACGTGGATTGCCACATGCACATATACTACTATTTCTCCATAAGGATGACAAATATCCAACAGCAAAAGACATTGACAGAATTATATCAGCTGAGATACCAGATAAGAAGACAGATGCAGATTACTTTGAAGCAGTGGAGAAGCACATGATGCACGGCCCGTGTGGTTTGGTTAAGAAAGATTCATCGTGTATGGAAGATGGTAAATGCATTCGTCACTTCCCAAAGAAATTTGTTGATAACACAACCGTCGACGATGAAGGTTATCCGGTATGTAGACGTAGGGAAGATAGAAGAACAATTAAAAAGTCTGGCATTGACCTTGATAACCGTTATGTGGTCCCTCATAACAGGCTCTTACTTATGAGATATGGGGCTCATATAAATGTTGAGTGGTGCAACCAATCAAGGTCAATAAAGTATTTATTCAAATATGTGAATAAAGGACATGACCGCGTCACAGCCTCATTCTATAAAAGTGCTACATCAAACACCGAGTTGGATGAATACGATGAAGTGAGCATGTATTATGATTGTAGATACATATCTCCATGTGAAGCAGCCTGGAGAATTTTTGGGTATAACATCCATTATAGAGATCCTTCTGTTGTGAGATTAGGTTTTCACTTACCCGATGAACAAAATGTGATATTTAAAGACCATGAAAATTTAGATGATGTGGTGAAACAAGCATCCATCAAGGAATCTATGTTCATTGGATGGTTTCAAGCAAACAGGGATTATATGGAGGCTAGGTCATTGACATATGCAGAACTCCCTACAAAATTTGTATGGAAAGCAAAAGATAGGGTGTGGTTGCCTCGAAAAACACATAATGTTATTGGAAGAATCTTCTTTGTGCCTCCAGGTTCGGGTGAAAGTTACTACCTCAGACTACTCCTTAATTTTGTGAATGGACCAACTTCCTATGAAGATATCAGAACCGTAGATGGTGTTGTTTATTCCTCATTTAAAGAGGCATGTTATGCACGTGGTCTTCTAGATGATGACAAGGAATATATTGATGCAATAGAAGAAGTTAGCCATTGGGGATCTGGAGCGTATCTGAGAAAGCTCTTTGCTACACTTTTATTTTCTAATTCAATGGATAGACCAGAACATGTATGGGAAAAAACATGGACTCTACTATGTGATGACATACTTCATAGGCAGAGAAGACTACTTGATAATCCAGGTATCAATTGTTACTTCAATTCATGTTTATCATAATTAGATATTTTCGCTATCTCAATAGGTAAAAAATGATATTTTAGTAATTAATCAATAAATTTTATCACAACAGTTTTGCTATTCCAACCAACCACAATATAATAATGAAGTAATTTTCATGAATCTGTATATTTGTATAATTGTGTAATGTTTAATCAAAATACAGTTGCAATAAATTTATAGGAAAATAAAGTAAAAGGATAACCAATTGATGGTGAGGGATAGGAATTTGTGACAAATATATCACTAACTTAAAAAAGAAGGCTCTTATGCTAATTAGACTAACATTTTTAATTTGTAATAAATTGTCCTGTCCTGAAAAATTGTGTTATCAATTGTAAGTCAAATCAGATACTTAATATGGTCAGCTTGGCTATTACAATCCTTATATAAGTCATAGAGAAATTTTTCCACACATAGGTGAGTTATTACATTGCACTGATTTGGATTTTCCTGTTATGCACGCAGATTTAGTTCTTACAGACGATGAGTTGAAGGAGCTAACACTCATACAAATTGAAAATATGCTAAACAGTTACAACAAGAGCCTTAGAGACTACCCACCAATGCCAGTACCAGATATGAGTCAATGTTCGAACCATCAACTAATAGCAGATGGCGTTAACAGGTTAATTTGTGATGAACTGCGGTATGACAGAAGGCAACTAGCCGCGAATTATATTACTTATCTGCAAAAACTGACAGATGTGAAAATGATGGTGTACGAAAAAATAATGGAGGCAGTTCATAGTGGGAAAGGTGGAGTATTCTTCCTATATGGTTATGGTGGGACTGAAAAAACTTTTGTTTGGCAAACATTAGCTTCTGCATTGAGATCTCAATCACAAATTGTACTCACGGTTGCATCAAGTGGGATAGCATCACTTCTATTACCCGGTGGCAGGACAGCACATTCACGTTTTGCAATTCCACTCAATTTGGATGAATTCTCCACATGCAATATAAGACAGGGGAACGCCTTGGCTGAATTGTTGATAAAAACAAAACTAATAATTTGGGATGAGGCTCCTATGGTAAATAGGTACTGCATTGAAGCTCTTGACAGGATGATGCGAGACATTCTAAGATTCAAGAATGTGAACAGTGAAATGGAGCCATTTGGAGGAAAGACAGTCGTATTTGGAGGTGATTTTCGACAAATACTACCAGTGATCCCAAAAGGAACTAGGCAGGAAATCGTTAATGCCACAATAAACTCATCGTATATTTGGAATAGCTGTCAGTTGTTGACCCTCACAAAAAACATGAGATTGAGAGTAGGTGATTCCACTGAAAGGTCACATGACTTGAAGTAATTTGCTGATTGGATTCTAAGTATTGGTGACGGAAGTTATGGTACACCTAGAGATTCAGGTGAAAGAATTGAAATCCCAGATGACATTCTGGTAAAGAACTGGGATGACCTAATAGAGGCAATCTGTAAGGTAACCTATCCAGAACTATTTTCAGGGAAAAATCCTGATCAACATATAAAAGACCGAGCAATACTTGCACCAACATTGCAAATTGTGGAAGAAATAAACAATTACATGATGAGCTTAAATCCCACTGAAGCACATACCTATTATAGTTCTGATAAGGCATGCCCAACAGAGTCTAATAATGATTTACTGGCATCCATACACACTCCTGAGTTCCTGAACACAATCAATTGCTCGGGTGTTCCAAACCATCAGTTGACATTAAAGGTTGGAACCCCTATAATGCTACTTAGGAACATTGATCACTCGGCAGGATTGTGCAATGGTACACGCTTAGTTGTCACCAAGCTTGGAAAACACATCATAGAAGCACAAAGTAGCACAGGAAAAAACAAAGGACAAAGAGTGTTCATCCCAAGAATGATTTTAAGTCCATCCGATCATCGAATACCATTCAAATTCCAACGGAGACAATTTCCTATAATGGTATCTTATGCAATGACTATAAACAAAAGTCAAGGTCAATCATTGTCAAAAGTTGGACTCTTACTCAAAAAGCCTGTTTTTACGCATGGTTAGCTATATGTTGCAGTTTCTAGAGTCACAAACAAAGAAGGACTTAAGATACTACTAAGTCATGATGAGAAGAAAAAGAATGAGACGGATAATGTGGTATTCAAAGAAGTCTTCAGGAATGTTTGCTGAATGCATCAACAATGATCTTTGATATAAAAATGAGTTGAGTTATTTTTGAAATAATGTAACCAAACTGAATCATGGATCTTCAGCACTTTGTCTGGTGGTAGAGAATGTTTCTTTAAGATACTAATCAGTTTGAATCATCTCCGTGCACAAATCAGGTACTTAATACCATTTTGTCCGACATATTGTTAGTATGACCATTAGCAACATTTTCCTTAAATCCAATTATTCCTTGAAACTTTCATGTTTAGAAAACTAAAGAGGATGAAACTATGCCTAGGTTGCACATGTTAGATTATATGTCTTATATCTAAAAAGGATAAATGAATTATAATTGATATTTACTCGATAATAAGGATAACACCCTAAACTCAAGTATCATCACAAAAGAGATATAACACAACAAAATAAAAAACTAAATAGGTTAAACTAACCTCAATCTGTGTCATCCATCACAGAGGTTGCTCCCAACAAGATACTTCAGTCTTCAGTAATTAAAAAACCAGCTTATAATCAAATCTAGGAACTTGAAAAATAAATTCATATCAGAATTACATTTAAATATTTTCTTTGTCCGATCCCTAAGTCACAAATCATTGATTAGCAACATTGATTAGCAACAATAGCAACATTGTAACTAATAAACTTGCAAAAGCAATAGACTGCAGTAACCAATAATTTTGATTTCTAATGTTAAATGAATATATTTGTACTTGAAAGATAACAAAGATAAACATAAATAATATCAAATCATCAAAATCACTTTAAGGAAAATATTATCCTTATTCTTAGGTAAGTGAACAATGGGAAACTTGAACGTTGTCAGCCTAGATAGTTGCCTAGATTGTGATTTTGCAATATATATAAATTTTAAGCCACTGAATATTTTGAGGCCAAAAGGATTGACATTAAGAAAAGAAAAAAACCTAATGAATATCATGAACGGAAGTTTTTCACCATTGTAAATTAAGACTACTCATACATCAAATTAAAGAGCCTAAGGCCCAAAACAACAACAAAATGCAAGAAATATAATTAAGCGTATATTCTTATTGGAACATCTTGCTAAAACATGACAAAAGATTATATTCTTTAAAAAATATGTGGAAAAAGAATATCTTGCTAAACCAACCTGTTATTCTCCCATTAGTACCTGATTCATACAGAAAAAAAATGCACACTAAATTTAAGAAATGCTCACTAAATTTAAGAAGTAGAAGAATCTTTTTAGGATTTCAAACAAATTAACTACCATTTGTAAATTCTTATTGAAATTAAAAATATACAAACGGGCAGGATTCACCATATCAGAAGAAATAAGAATATTTCACAATGATTAAATTCATATGAAAGGAAAATCAAATGGCATATAAGACAACTCATTTTTTGAAGTTTTCATTTCCTCAACTGAGTAATAAATTGAAGACTAATTAGAAGATTGTCATTAAGTATCCTATTCTGCATCTAAAAATTCAATCTCTATCAACACGGCTTAGCAGAAGTTATCAAAAGAACACTAGAAAAATCATAAAAAAATTAAAATTAAAGCAAATGTGCTTTATAGCATTCCTAACACTTAACATAGTCAGGCCCAAAATGAAAAACATAGAAATCCAAAATTGTAACAAAGAAAATATACACAAAAAATAATGAAAATTAAATAAAATATAATAGAAAACCCATGAAAGGTACACCCTGTTGATATAATAGGCACCAATAAAAAAGCAAAATTGATTCCCTAACCAAGGATCAAGATACAAAGCTTTTAACATAAAGGCTTAATGCAAAGTTCAAAATAACATATAAAATCAATGTCCAAAACATCTAAAACTTTTGGATAAATATACAAATCACTCACTTGGATCTTAAATCTTCTTGAACATCTCAACTTCAGCCTCCAGAACACTATCTTCTTGGATTTTACTATCTCTCGCAAGTCCTCTAATCAGAAAAATATGAAAAGTCCCTGCAAAATTACCAAGCGCCATAACAGATTTTCACTATAAATAATAAAAAAATAAGCATATTAAAAGTGGCGCATATAATATTCACGACCTCATAGTGATTGGATTTAGTATAAGGGCTCAAATCTCTCCCAATTTGTCCGTGTTAGCACTTTGAAGTAAGTCAAGAATGATATGCATATAACTATACATTGAAGCTTATTACTGAAATATAAGTTCAAACTTCCATTTTTTTATTGGAGCAAAACAAAAAATATTATTTTAGTGTTGGATCCAATTAGTCAAAATAAAATGATATAACATTCAAATATTTTTATCCTTTCTTCTCTACATGTCATATTATTTTAAAAAATATTATTTCAAAATTCAATTCAAATTGTTTATTAATTTTATACAGTAGTTAATAAATACATATGTAATTTCTCAAATTTCTATTGAAAATAAAAAATTTGGTACCTAAAAACTCATAAAATTGCCACTGAAAATAATAGCTTAACAGTCTCCCATGAATACACCAACAATATATCATTTTGACACTTTTAAATGACTCTTTTTATCCTTATTCAAGTGCTATATTATATTATCTTTCACAATCCTTTACCTTTAAGGCATCTTCATGTCCAATTCTTCCATCCGGATGAAATGTTATTGAGTGCACCCCTGCTCATAAGAGAACCTTTATGGAAACATTCTTACAACTGGCACAAAAGAAAACAAATGTTTAAAACCAAGAACATACATAGAGAAAAAGATCATTAGCCTATGAAATGATATTGCCATTCCAATTTTATTATACATGCATATCAAGGAGAAGCTATGATCAGTACCTCTTCCATGGTAGTGCCAATATCAAGTCTGTGCAATTCATTCAGTGAATACTATGCAGTGAACCTTTGATGCCAGAATAATTTCACTAAGAACAATTTCAGCAGCCTTTGAACTTTCAATAGCCACACTGCCTTCAGTATTCTGACATCAACGAAAACTCTTTTAAATTCATATTATAGAGTGTTTATTTTGGAATCTTGAACTAGAGATGCTTACATACTGAGAGTATGCACAGATTAATGCACACAAAAATATTCAAGAATTTGGCAAGCATAGGCTAAAACAAATATTGTCATACGGATAATACAAAATCACAAGATGCTACAATTACAAATAGTGATGCAAAAAAAAATAAGCGATCAAATTCCCAAACAGTTGTAACATTACAATTCACAGATTATTCCAATCATCCATTTGCAAACTTCACTCATAAATCCTAAAAGAATATCTTCGCCGCAAAAATAGAGTGGATACAGACAGAAAATGCAAAACAAAGAAAAAAGAGAGCAACTTTTTAGCCACAGTACGGTGTTCAAAATATATATATTGCTCATAATCAACGCTATGAACTTCAAAAGTAAATCTAAAGAGGACGGAAACCTGAAATTTCAAAAATATACGACACAAAAGCCACAATTGGCCATCGACACCAACTGTTTCTTCCCAAACATCATCCATACTCTTAGCCTAAAATTCAAAGAAAAAATAAGTCTCAATAATTGTATATGTATATTTGTATTTCTACAACATACCTTGAGGTACATCAGTTATTCCGCCAGAAACTAATGTTTCAAGTCATTAAGAACTCTCATTGAGACTCTTATCTTAGAACTTTAGCCACATCAAAGTTTCCATTCAGATCAAGTAATAAATATTACAAGTAAAGTAATGAACCTCATTATGGAGATGAAATATAATTGCAGTTTTCTTTCTTTAAAAAAGTTTCTATTTTTCTGCAACTTCATATAATTTCAAAGAAAGCTGCAACTTCACAAACCTGCTAAATCCAAACCATTAATTAGTCATTTATTAGCAGAACCAGAATAAGATTAATCAACTTAGTATAGAGATTACTAATTATATTAACTATATTTACTTTCTACGGTGATTTAATATTACTTTTAAAAGATTTCTGAAATTATTCATACTATCTAAATATTCACGGTATCCATGTACAATCTACTTATACTCACAATTTAATGTTGAGCATCATACTATCATAAAGATAAATTTTTTTTCCTCCATAAATATTTAAAGGGAATCCGTTTTATAGTTGCATGCATAAATCAAATAATGGTATCCGTTTCAAATTAAATTTACCGTAAATTAAACCAAAATACAAACTTATCATCAGTTCTAAAAAAAATAGATATATATAACAAATAAAAAGTACGATCAATAGATAATCAACTAAAATAGAAAAAAAAAATAATATAATACAAGCTTGAGTTACTTCTGAAAAGTTAACCCATATTAAAATAGAAGCTCCATGCATCTACTTTTTCAACCCATTTTAAAATAGAAGCTCCGATGCATCTACTTCTTCAGGAAATTAAAAGAAAGGGGATTAATACGTTGAATAAACTATACAAATGTATAGAGGATAATAATATCATCTTTACGCAAAACTTCATTTACACAACTTTATTAGTTTACCTTTTGCCCAAATTCGAACTCTTTAAACATCTTCTAAGCCAACAAAGCTTCTATTCGAAAAAAATAGTCAGCAGATGAAAAAACCAAAGAGACGGAGACTTAATTTAAAGGAATATTTTAGCCTTTTTGTTTCTGAAAAAACCAAACATCTTTCTATGCCTTTTTGTTTCTCTTGATGGATGTAGTAGGTAGGATAATTAATTATGAAGGAATGCTTCTTATAAAGAGTTAGTGGATTTCAATAAAAAGGTGGATGAACCTTCTTCAACTAACAGCTATAAACATTTAAAACACATCATAAGGACAAGTGTTTGCTTCAAATAAATACAAAATTATTTAATTCTAACTTCACCCATTTTTTTTACTTTTGATTATAAATTTTTTTATTTCTAATAAAAAGGTGATTAATCAAAATTCAATTAATCATATCCTTATACATTCAAATACCAGAAACTTTTACTTATCTAATATTATTAAATATACCAAATTCGTAATTATAGTTTTTATATTACAATTTTTCTTAGTCATTGATGTGTATTGATGATTTTTGTTACAGTCTTGCACATGCTCTATTAACTACTTATTAATACTAATACTAATATATATAAAACCTTTAAGTTTTACACTAATCACGTCTCCACAAATCTCTATTATAAAAATATGTGTGTTCTAAGTTCTAAGTACCAAAAGAATAACTAAATAAAATAAACTAAATCTTATAATATTAAATAGATAAAACAACCAACACTAATAATTGTTTATGTTCAACATAACACCGTAAAATATTTAATATATGGATTCTTACATTAAATTTATTGATTATAATTAAAATCTTGAAAATTTATCATAATTGTAATTTATGATATTAGATAAAATTTTCAGAAATATAATATATTTTGAAATGTAAAAAATAAATTTGATTTAACAGGATAAGATTAGGTAATTTAAAAATTTTAAACTTTGAAAATGAATGATTTTATGTTAAAGATAAAAATTTTAATTCATAGATAAATATTAATCAATCTATTTCTCATATACAATTTTTTGTATATAATGATTTTACATAAATATAAAAAATAACAATTAATAACTTAATAAAATAATATATAAAATATACGTTATTTAAAAAAACTCCTAAAAAGCAAATAAAATTTATTATTTATATATAAACTTTTATGTGTATATTATATTGAATAACAAACTAAAAAAAAAACAAGATTATGGGACAAGCCGCGCGAAGCGCGGGGAACACACTAGTATATAATAAACAACTAGTGCATGTCTAGGTGATCGACAAGTGTCATGGCCATTTAAATGACACATGTCTCAGCAAGTAAAATTACATTATCAACTAACAAAGTAAAATGTAAACATTAAAAATAAAAGGGTAAAATAGGAATTGTAGCTGTCAAAATAATAGCTTTAAAAGAATATGTTTGACAAAAAAAAAAAAGTTAATCCGTCAGACAAAGTAGTAGAAACTTCGAGTTAAACACCAAAGTGGTCCTTGAGATTCACGAAATGCACCGATTTAGTCTCTGACTTCCCGATTGCACTAATTTAGTCCTCCAGATTGGAAAAAATGCATCAAGGTGGTCCCCCGCATATTTTCCGGTCAGATTCCTTACCGCCGGGACTGACGTGGCGAATGAGTGCCACGCTGGAGTGTCCAACGGTTGGATGATGTGGCAAATGAAACTTGATGCACCAATTTTATCCCTGATTCCTTTTTTAAACCCTAACTCAGAAATGGCGCAGCACATCTTCGTCTTCTTCTCTTCTTCGTCTTTTTCTTCTTTGTCTTCTTATTCTTCTTCTTCTTCTTCTTCTTCTTCCCTGTTCATTCTCGTACCCATTGCTTTGCTGGTTGGAGGATGGTTGGACGTGCAGATGAAGGAGAGGGAAGTTCTCTGCGATCAAGCACAAGGAGGCCAAGTCAGAGTAGAGGCACGCGAGTACCAGAGCGGTGTGGGTGTGGGAAACGTCCTGTGCTCCGATGGTCTGGAACGGAAACCCACCCAAATAAGCCCTTCTTTGGATGCCCGAATTACAACGTGAGTGTTTCATGAAGATTTGTTGCTGACTAATTTGATGGTAACAATTAAATTTCATGTTCACAGAGTAGTGGAAGAAAATGGTGTGGCTTCTTTCGATGGGCAGACATTGGAGAAGATGATAAAGGAAATTTGGAAGACACTGCTGCATACAACAATGAAGAAGTGAGCGTCAGTCTTGCTTTGAGGATTGGCAATTTGGAAGCTGAGTTAAGGACCCAGAAATATATGATACAAATGTTAGGATTGCTGTTTTTTTCTATCTTAGTTGTTGTTTTAGTTGTGATGTTAAAAATGTAAGAACTTGTTTTACCTGTGATGAGAAAAGTGTAAGAACTGTGTTTAAAAGCATCTGTTAATGAATGTATGGGAACTGTTTAACTTATTGGAGTGTTATTTGTAGATAGATTTTACAAAAATAGAAACCAAACTGAATGAACAGAAGATGTAAATTGATAATAGTAGTTGTAGATTATAAACAAGACATTGTCAATGTTACATAGTTGCAGTTGTCCACATAAGGATAAACAGACTGAAACAGCTACCAAAAAGCACAATCTCTGTTAAATTATCTACTATCAGAAAATCAAAATAAACCATACAGTCTACATAAGAGCCATTCCCTTAGAGAAATAACAAAAAATCCAAAATATCAACCAATGCCCAAATCCCATATATATTGTTAAAGCAGCTGCTACAACATCCCAATCAAGGGTTTTTCTTCCTTGGTGCCTTGAACTGTGGTGTTGGAACCATCTTCATGAACCTTGCCAACCTTGAAGATGTGGCTGCACTTGCTCCTTGCATGGGATCGACAGAAGTACTTACTGGTTGTGGTGTGGTCTTCCGTTTAGTTGGCAACTTAGGTGGCCTTGTTGGTGGTGGTGGTGGTGCCTGCTTGAAGTGTAATAAGTTATATGAGTTACTGTGAAAATGGGAGTTAAATATAGGATTATAAACAACAAATCATTTGGGACCTTTTATACCTCATCTTGTGTTCCACCATAGCTTGGTTGGGATAATTCAACCTCTTCAGCTTGCGGTCCAGACACTGGGGGTGGAATGTCAGCTGCCGGTGTTGCCGGATTGGTACTGTTGCTTGCTTCAGGTGCTGGTGTACTCCCAGTAGCAGTAGCTTTGGCCTTTGAAGCTGCCACAGCTGCTGCTGCAGCCGCAAGAGCAGTAGCAAGCTCATCAGCTCTCTTCTGTTTGCATCCCCTCTTGGTGTGGCCCTTTACACCACAATATGTGCATGTGAATGGCTTGAGCTGTCTCTTTAGGGTAACAGTCTGCTTAGCTTTCTTGTTTACACTAGGACCCTCATCAGCGTCCTTTCTTCTTTTGGTTGTGAGCTTTCCTGGTTTCCGTTTGATGTTAGGAGCCTGGGGCTTACTATATGCTGATTTTTCCCACATGGATTGACCCGGAAGAGGATTGATATAATGTTCGTAGGTCTTCGCGTATGAATCCATTGTGACCAAGGGGTGGCAGAAATCCTCTGGTCTCTTGTTCACCCGTGCAAGAGCAGCACAAGCATGGACACAGGGAATGCCTACAGCAGATCAAACAGAACGCAAGACAAGTCCAGATCATGTTAGTTAACAGTTCAGGTAAAAATTACACTAAAATGAATCTAATGATAATGCAAATGAAGATAAATAGAAAGAAACAGAATTAGATGTAAATATAACAAAAATTACCTGTTAACATCCAGAATTGGCAGGTGCAAAGTCTTTTGCCTAGATCGACAACCATGTTTGTTGGTTGTCCATGGACCTCAAACTTCTCATAGGCTTCATCCCCAGTCCATATAGGTACCCAGTTCTTTGACTCTTTCCTTACCTTTTCTAACCGGCTCTGAATAACTGGAGGAAGTTTTCCGATGTGGTTGTTCAACTTTATCTTGTTCTTTGCAATGGACCTCATAACGAACATCCTTACCTCTTCAAGCAGTGTGATGATTGGCTTGCTCCTAGCCTCCTTGATCCTTGCATTGAATACCTCACAGGCGTTATTGCATATATTATCCAACTTTGGCCTGTGGCTAAATTGAGACTTCGTCCATGAATGCCTAGGCCACTTGTTAAGGTATGTCCATGCTTCTTCACTGACTCTTTTGATCTTTTCCATGTTGCCAATAAAATCTTGAAAGGTGGTTGACCTTGCAGCATCCCAAAGGAGTCTCCGCAGCTCAAGATCCTTCCACTGTTTGTTAAAGTTACGCCACAGGTGCCATACACAGAAACGATGGTGGACCTGTGGCATGACCTCTTCCACAGCCGAAATCAACCCCTGCAATTGATGGAAAGATATAGCAGACACCAAACAATAACCAATACCCAATCAGCCTAACTAATCAATAACCAACCACCCTAAATAATCAATAACCAATCAGCTTAAATAATCAGTAACCAATCACCCTAAATAATCAATAACCAATCAGCTTAAATAATCAGTAACCAATCACCCTAAATAATCAATAACCAATCAGCCTAACTAAGCAAACCACATAACAAATCAAACTACTTAATTAAACAAATACCCTGAATTTTCACACATACTACAAGTGATTTCAGCAACTTGCAATTATCCATACCAAATAAAACATAGAATCAAATAGTTTATACAATGAACTAATATACATTTTGCTTCCAATATAAACTGGCTAACCTTCTGCATATCAGAAATGAAACACCACCCGTTAGCCTTATAGTCTCCTAAGTCTTCGTGGAGTAACTCCAAAAACCATTTCCAGTTCTCCTTATTTTCAATGTTGACTATAGCCCAAGCAACCACATAAATGTGGTGATTTGCATCTTGTGCGACAGCTGATAATATCTGTCCACCAATCTGAGTCTTCAGAAATGCACCATCGAGGCCGATTAAAGGTCGACAACCAGCTTTAAACCCGTTCTTGCAACCACTCAGGCAGATATACATTTTATCAAACATTACTTGGCCGTCGGGCAGTGGAGTAACCCCAATCTTTACAGTGGATCCCGGATTGGTCTTTAGCAGCGTTTCAGCATAATCCCTTAACAAGGCATACTGTGCCTTTTCATCCCCGTAGACAATATTTCTTGCATCAGCCAAGGCTCGGGCTAATGAATTCCTATGCAGTATGAGATCACACTTAGACCTGAAGTATGTTGCAGCCTCACATTGCTTGAAGTTGGGGTACTTTCTAACCTTCTTGACCAACTTACTTGCCAGCCATGCTCTGTTTGCAGCCCTATTAGAATTCTCTCTCGGACATGTATGATCGTCATAAAAGGTCTTGATTTGCCAGCAAGAGTCCTCATGATCCCTTGAGGCATAAACAACCCAGCAACACTCTTCCACCTGGCACACTGCCCTACACCTCACATTGTCATTCTTTACAAACTTAATCCTTCTACCCTCTTGAATAGTAAACTCTCGCACAGCATCCCTGAAGTCTTGTTTAGTATTAAACTTCATTCCCACTTGCAGTTGCAACTCACCAAATCTCTGTCCCTCCTGGAAGATTGGAAATTCATCCGATTCTCCATCAGATTCCAATTCATCTTCAGAATTAGGAGGAGTCTTCATCTCCTCCGAGTGCCAAGAGTTGGCACCATCAGACTCTGCACCCGGGTCAAGAGCATCATACATAAATCCCCCTCCTGGACTTCCTAAAAAACCAAGGTCCACCTCTACATCAGATAACTCTGCCACAATTGCATCATCATCTTGCATAATAGTGTCTTTATACATCTTTTCCTTTCATTTGGCCATGGCTGAGGCCTTCTGAACCTTCTTGACCTCTTTCCTAATTGGTGGTTTAACCAATTCATCATCACTACTAGAGCTGGCCTCATGCACAGGGACATAAGAGTCATCCTCTGAACTCCCTTCATCACTGCTGGATCTGTTTCCAGTTAAATCCACATGAAAAGTTTGCTTCCCTTTGTTAGCACTCCACTGTCCCCTTGCCTGAGATCTTGTGATTCTTTTAGGTGGGTTAAATTTGGGCTTGGTTTTGGAAGTAATATTGGGCTTGGGCTTTGGTTGAGTTTTCTTGGGCTTCGGGTTCTGCTTGGGTTTTGGATTCTGCTTGACAGTTGGGGTTGTATTGGGCTTTGTAGTGGGTTTTGGGTTGGATATATGATGGAGTTTGGGGTTCTCATGATCAGCCATGGACTTGGTGTCATCATGCATAGGTTTTGTGATGGGAGCGTTAGCAGGAACTGGGATTGTAGTTGGACTGTTTGGAATGGGGATTGGGGTTGGAGGATCTGGGTCAGGATCAGCTTTGTCATGTGGCATTTCATTTAAGGTATCCTCAGGGGTGTTCTTCTTGTTTAACTCACTACCAGGCTCCTCTTGTTGAATATAATCCAGACATAGCACATCTTCTTTCCCCTCCAACAGTTCAGGTGTCGAAACTCCATGTTCGAAATAAACATCGACTACGCCATCATTCCTCTGTGCATGGAAGCACATCTCCCTTAATTCATCATCAGTGGTCAGAGCTCTCAATCCAACCTCCAAGCTCCTCTCCGGAACCAGCCACCAACACTCAACTACCTTGTCATATCCCAACTCCTTGAAATAGTTCCTGATGAAGAAGACATCAAGTGTATCCTCATCTAAATCACCTAAGCAAGCTCTATTATCAGGTGAGTAAACCAACTTTCCATCACCATTCTTCTTAAACGTTCCACCATGATGGAACATTATATCCAGCAACTTCTCCATCTGTATCGGAAAAAAAATATACAACATTTTTAATAAAATATAGAATCCGCAATCAACAACAGAGAGGAATTCCAAAATCCCTAACTAACAACTACTTCAGTCATTATGCCATTATAGAAATGCCCATATTTTCGGTTTGAAAACAGAGCATTCCGATTACCCCTACCCGCACCACCCAATGCAAAAACCCTATCCACTATCATAGCATCCATGGTTTCCAATCAATCTACACCAAATTCCCAAGTAAAATCCATAATGAACGATACCTTACCACTACGTAGAACAGAAAAATACTATGTAATATTCTGCATGCCTACCTCTGTCACAGGGGATTCCACGCAAAATCTTTGCTCCTTCCTTCACCGATCTTCAGCCAACGATGAAGAGGTTCCACTGAACTCCAGAACTCCAAATTGTTTCACTTCGAAAAGTCACGCCAGGAGTCTAGGATGCCAGGGTTTGATGCTTTCAGTTCGCAGGAGATGAAGAAGACGAAGTGATCTTTGAATATTGGGGGAGGGGGTTTGAAAGTTTTGTAGATGCTGAGTTGAAACGGTGTCGTCTGTTAATGGGTTTAGCGCCAAAACCCAAAACGACGTTGTTTTCTTTCATCCAGCGTGGCACTCATTCGCCACGTCAGTCCCGGCGGTAAGGAATCTGACCGGAAAATATGCGGGGGACCACCTTGATGCATTTTTTCCAATCTGGAGGACTAAATTAGTGCAATCGGGAAGTCAGGGACTAAATCGGTGCATTTCGTGAATCTCAGGGACCACTTTGGTGTTTAACTCTAGAAACTTCAAAGCATATAAGATTGAGAAGAAGTTTTTGGCTATGAGCGGGTTCTTTCTCTTTTTGGGGTTAAAGTTCAAATTTCAAACACAATTTGAATGAGCATTCCAAATCAGAACTATTCTTTTATTCTTGATTTTTTGTTTCTCTCTTGCTTCTTTCTTTCGATCTGGGCGCTCTCTCTCTCTCTCTCAAAAGAAAAAAGAAGGAGCTCACCGGTGATGGAAACAGTAACTGGCATAGAAGATAGAGAATGGGCGAGCTCAGTGCTGTGGGTTAGCAGAGCGTCTGTCGAAGAAAAAAGAAGACGACGAAAAAGAGGCTCCGAATCTGTTTCCGGCAAGTAGCAAAGATGGAGAACAATAAATTAGAGGTGGCGGTGGCCGTTGATGCAGCTGCAAGGAGAAAGAATAGTGGCACGGTGAGCGGTGTTACTTCCATCAGAGAAGAAGGAGCAGTTGGCAACAAGTTGACGACTTCAGTCAAAAGAATGGAGAGCTCCGAGATCCTGTCGTCGGTGGTGTGGCAGAGGTAATTTTTCTTCTTTAAAAGCATAAATTTATTTTCTTTTTTTTTTAAATTACAGAAAATGCCATTAGGGTTCGGGATGCACAAAGGAAACGCCGGAGCTCCGGTGCAATGTTTAGAAAAGCGTTTCGGTACTGTAATTTTGCGGTGTGGTATTATTAGTATTTTATTAGAATGTTTACATAAGTAATTTGAAAACTTGATTCTTTTTTAAGGAACAACTTCCCTGACAAAGCTCAAGGTGTGAAATTTGCTGGCAAGGTGCTCCGGCTGAAGCTGCGACGGGCCAAAACGGTATGAGTGATGCTTCTGCCTTAATTGCTATTTTTTTACCTTTCTTTTATTTATATTATATCATTTTTGTCTCTTCTTTAATTTGTTAAGTTTAATTTTTGGATGGCAAACATTAATATTTAACTAAGTTTATATGTATTTAACTAATTTTGTTCTTCCTTTTTCTTCCATAACTTTTGTATATTTGGTTTTGAGTTTCCTTTAAAAATGAGTTTCCTTCCATATATAAATATTGAAAACTCAATGGCACATAGATAATGCAAATGGTTAAAGTCATGTATTACATGCAGTATTTTGTGAATATCCAGCAATAATACTCATAATAGTTCATAAATTCTCTGCTTTAATCTAGCTTTTCTTCTGCCATACATGCATAATGAATGCAGCCTTCCAGTTTTTCGTTTGCATTGTAATTTTTATGAACTCAGTCTATACAGTTCTATGTTTTGGTTTGTTGGCCGTTTTTTAATGATTGAACTATACTTTTGACTATTTTCTATAACTATAACAACTTGAAAATTATATAGATTTTCTTTCCCCTATTCTGAGAAGCAAACATTTTTTAGTTAACTAATTGAAACATTTTTTTGCTCTCTCTTGCCTTTTGTGTTGTTCCTCTCCCTCTAATTTAAACTTTTATGTGTATTCAATTTTCATGATTTTATTTTCAGCTTAGATAATATTGCTTAAACTGTTCACCGTTCAATTTTCACCATTACATTGATCCTTGGAGATGTAGTTGTTGTGCTACTAATAATCTCATTTTTAATTATTATATTATTTGTGCTATGCTATTCTTTCAGAAATTGCTTAAGAGGTAAGTTAGAAAAAGCAAAACATGTCCCGAGTGAGGCCAATCAAGTGGCACCCTCAGTTGAATTGGTTAGGTAAACATCTTTTGGATAAAATATTGAACATGATGTATTTTGTTTTTATTATCAAATGTCAGAGATGTGTTATTCTCTATTCTCTATGACTTGGTGTTTCGGTCTGATAATCACTTAGTACACAATTATTAGCATAATTTCACAATGATATATATGCAATGGAGGGGAGAAGAGAATAGATATAGATTACACACTAAGAATCACAGTTTTTGGGTATATATAAATGAATGATCATATCAGTTAAAGAATAGATTCATGGACCGAATTCTTTTAATGTATACAAATGATTTTTAGGGCGATTGTATAGTGGTAAATAAATCATCCGGGTCATTATATGCTTTTAAGATCTTTGAAAACACACTTTATATTAAAGATATTTAACTACAGATTATATATTAATTATTAAAGTGATTTCTTTTGGAAGCCATGGCTCGGCCATGTGATCTTATTTTATAAGATTTGATGGTGCTATAGTTTCGGTAAAGGATGTATGTTATGGAAATTAAATTATATTAATGTCCCGATCATAATGCTTTGTTAGAGCTTGATCCGGTGACTTTTGGCTCATAATAGATATCTGTGTAAGATTAGGAAAGGAATATTTGGATACTCACATCTAGATGTGTTTCTGACTTATATGTGATTTGGAGTTGGCTTAATTACTTTTGATATAACGCATATTGGTGTAAAGCTGAACCCAGAAGAGAAAAAGTAAATGAATGATGTTTTCATAGGTAGAATATTCAATTCATCATCATGAATAAGTTTATGCTTCAAACGGCAAATGCTTCCAATTTTATATTAGGGACCATATATGGTTAATGGTTTAGTTGCCAATAGCACCATTGCCACTTATATGTTGTCTCACTTTGAATTTCAACATGTATTCATGTAGCACTGACGGTTGTTTTAATCGATAAACATGTTAATCTCTTCCTACAAATATTGTTTTTCATTCTGCGTCTCAAATTGACTTGCCCAAGGATTATTTCTTGCGAAGTTATGAAGATGTCATGTTCATAACTTAGAAAAATAACCATTTATAATTTTGTATTGAAGTCATATGCCTTTTCTTGCTTATCTGCTTTTCAAAGAGTTGTGTGCTGATTTGTCTGTATATTATAACTCGATTTTTTCTATTTGAGGTTTATAATTTTGGCTTTAAAGATCAGATTACAACATTATTTGGATAGGGTTCATTGCTTATCGTAGATAATTCTAGGCCACAATTTCATGATTTTGGATAAGTATATGTTGCATTGTTTAAGGTGAAATCTAAAAGGGGTTTGAGTTTTGGTTGCAATTAGGATTCATTAAGTGGAATATGGTTTAAGAAGTTTCAAGTAGTTGCATATTTAGAAAATGAATGGTTTTACTTCATTTTTCGACTTTCTTTTTAAAACTAGCTCAATTTCATAGACTCTTTGTATTTGACGATCTAACCTGAAGCTTTATTCAGTTTAATCTACTTCTATTTTGTTTTCTTTTGCTTTGTTTATTTGAGTTTATTCTTTCTTTTTCTATGATTGTTTGTATGAACAGATGGAGTGTCATTTAGTTAGGGCTTTGGTGCTATTGTGAAATCATTTCAAGCTTTACTCTTTGTCGTTCATTTTTGAAGCTGCAGATACAGTTGGTTTAGGAAGTTCTCTGGCTGTTGTTGCAGAACAAAAACGGCCCCTTGGATTTTTATGTTAAAAAAAGAGAAGAAAAGAGAAAATGCTTAGTCCACAGATGGAGGCATTTGGTTTAGGCAGTGACTTGACCACTCGTTGATCGCTCGGTTGATTTTTTGCTTAATTTGCAATAAGGATAGATGTTTTGTGTGTGAATTGCTTTGGTAAGAACAATGCCTTGAGATGAAGACTACTTTGTGTTTTTTTTTGTGTTTGAATTAAGAAAATACCCGGTTGAAAGCAATCTTTTTTTATTGGGATTGTCCATGTTCCTTTAAAAGAAGAGGTTAGTTTAGTAATTTCATCTAATATCAACAACCTAGAAGAATTGGTTTTTGATAATTGGAATATGCAAAATAAATCTTTATTTGTGGTTTCTAATTGTGGAACTTAGGTAAACTTAAATAGTGAAACTCAACTCAAAATCGATTCAGTGAGTAGACATGTAAACTATAGAATTTGATTAGGAGAACTTTTTGGTATCCACTGCATCATTGTAGCTGCAAGTTATGGCTGTTTGTATACCTTTCTTAATCAGAACTAATAAATGATCCAATTTGTCCAATACTGATTTTGCAAGGAAGTGGATCTGAAGTGTGTGACTGCCAAAAACAAAATTGGCTGAAAGTAGATGACATTCAGGTTGTATCTGTTGAAGTAGATCTCAATTCTCTTCTATTTTGCTGAAAAACTTAGTTAATGCACAGTCATCTTTGACATAAAAATTCATAGACTTAAATATTAGCCTCCCAGTTATGTTTATATATTTTTTGAAAGTTTCTATAATTTTGTTTTGGCTTGCTCTTGAAAAGTTACATTTTTATTTAAGACAATAATATAAGGAAATAGAAAACAAATAGAAAAAAAAAATGGGCCTTTTTTTCTCCTACCTTTCTTATGCATGTGTCCTCCTATGTTGTCTTAATTGTGTGTTTTTACTTGAAATGGCAGTTAGTACTATTGATTTTGGGACCAAAGTTTTAGAATTTTTGACCTTGCGTGAGAATGATGATGCACCACAAATGCACCATCTATTCCTCCTAACAATCATCAGGTATGGACATTACTTTCAATTTTGTTACAATTTTTGTCTTTTAATTTATGTAATTTTGAATCATAGATCAGTATTAGTGTTATTATTATTCTCGGATTTTGAAAAATTAAGGATTTTTATTTGAAATGCATAATGATTTTCATATTATCTTTAAACCTAAAGCAAGACCTTTATTACTATTAACACCAAAAAGAACATAATGATAATTATGAGCTAAAAAATCAGGATAGTAAGTTTGGTGTTAGCTGCAATCTTATAATGTTTGGTGTTCTCTTAACTTATTTTCTTATTGTATTTAGGCTTTTAGTAAATTTTAAAATTCACTTGTTCCAATAATATTTTACTGTTTGTGTATAGCAAAGCATTGATTTAGTGTGTGTATATATATATATATGAATCCTTAACAATAAGTACTTAAGGTGCTAAGGAGATAGGTTCTTTCATATGCACTTATGTAAATGTTTTTATTTGTGTGAAGAAGACTCATTATACAGGTTCATAATAACTGTATTGCTCTCTTTTGATTATTATTTGTTTCTAGGTTCTACTCTCTTTTTATTGCTTATTTATTTAATTGTTTTCTTTACACTCTTAAAAGCTATGTAATATAAGAAGGCAAACTAGGATGTGAAGAAAATATACGTGATTTCTTTTCACTCATTAATTTAACATTTTTGCTCTAGAATATATTTGCTACTAAAATCATAATTTCTTACATGATTGTAGGCATTATTTTTCTTATATTCTTTAACATTGTTGCCTATGCATAAGATTTTGAATTTCTGCTGTACTTGATACTTGGTAGTTGTTTTATTTCAATTAAGAAAATGGTTGCTTTTTTGTTTCAAGGTTTAGACTAAACCAAAAACTACCTTTGTTTCAAGGAGTTGTGATGCATACCGGAGGTTTCAATAATGGTTACTCCTTCAAATAATTTTGCATGTTATTTGAGTTCAATATATCATTACTTCATGTTTATTTTGTTCATTTGATTGTTGTATTTTGTTAAATTTGTGATCAATACCAAAAATGAAACTCCGAACAAGAGAGCTGTTGAGTGATTATAATTAACTCTATCAGGAGTACCAAGAGGTGCAAATAAAGAAAAAGGTGCAATTTAGTGGGAATGTAAAATAAGGTGGAATTGTGATTAAGTGTCTAGCTATATGCTACTTGAGTTTGTAATATTTGTAAAAATATTAGTATAATACTAATAGAATAGAGAGTCAAAGAGAGATTATATATATATATATTTTTATATAAAATTTACTTGCATTCAATGAATAGCTGTAAATAGTAACATATTTGAGTCTATTTGGGTTTCAATTGAAATATAAATTTATTTTTTTATTTGAAATTAAATGTAAAACATAAATTACTATTGAACGAGTATACAACCTGTAAATAATAGATTGATTTTGAGTTAATAGAAGAACAATATTATTTTTTTACTGATGTAAACTCTAGAAAACTTTATTGGCATTTAAAAATTTATTTAACTAATTTTATTTATTTTATTTTTTTAATTTATTTTGATATTGCATCTTAAAACTAGGAAGATATTAATACAGTACTATAATAGATAACCAAAAAATATTATATTTTTTTATAAAATTTATTTGCATTCAATGAATAGTTATAGATACTAACATATTTGGATCTCGGTTGAAATATAAATTTATTTTTTTATTTAGAATTAAATATAAAACATAAACTACTATTGAATGAGTACAATCTGTACATAATAGAGGTAGTATTCTAAACTATAGAAGAACAATATTATTTAGTTACGAATGTAAACCCTAAGATGCTTTATTGGCCTTTAAAAGTTTATTTAACTAATGTTTTATTTATTTTATTTTTTTAATTTATTTTGATATTGCATCTTAAAACTAGAAAGATCTAAGTGTCTTGGAAATGTGATTTGATGATTTTTTGTATAGCAATTGTAAAATTTTAATAATTAAAATAAAATAATACATAGAAAGGTTAATATGTATTTTTTTTTGTTATAAAAGATTTAAATGTGAGTATATGATTAGTCTCTTATATAATTTGAGTATATAATTTTTTTTGTGAATTCTATTAAATAGGTAGAGAGATTCAAGAGACATGTAAAGAATGGATCATAACAAAATTTTTTATTTTTTATTAACTCATTATTTTTTATAATTATTATTTTTTGTTATTAATAATAATCTTTTTTATAGAATGAAAAAATAATATTTAATCTTATATATAATTGAATTTCATTTTTTATTTTTTTTTTTAATTTTTGTGGAGTTGATGATAGTGGTGTATATTATTACTAATTTTTTAAGGAATATTTGTCTTTTTATTTTTAGGTATTGTATAACTTTTTTTTATGGAAGAATTAAAATAAATAAAACAGTCTGTTATCATGGAAAATAATAATTCAATTATTTTACAATATAAATCAAATATGATTTTTGAGATTGTATCTTTGTCTCTAAACTTATTTAATTTATTCGGTGAGCTTAATTCTCTTAAAAAACATACGTAAGAATTTAAAATGATCATATATATGATAAAAAAATTTATGTTACACTCATTTTTTACTATTTAATTTTTTTATTTTGATATTTAGAGTAGAATAAAGTCAAAATTATCATTACCTAGTATCAAATATTCATATACATAAAACTACAAATTGTTGTTTATTTACAACTATAATTTACAAAAGTTGTTTCTGTGTTAGTAAAAAATTGATATATTCTAATTTTACACTTTACCTGTATACGTCAAAATTTAATATAAGACTCAACTGACAAGAGATTTATGTAATTATATAAATAGTGAGATATATTAAACATAATTTTTTGTCTTTTATTTAACGTGTTTTGAATTTAATTGTAAACAAATTTTTAGAATTTTGAAAATTTTGTAGATGATATTATAGTATAGATAAATTTAATATTTTTTTAAAAAAAAATGACATTTATCTTTGTATACTTCATAAAAAAGTTATATGATTAATAGATTTTAACTAAATATATATAAAGCACTAATAAAACAGGAACCAAAAATATATTTATATTTTTTACATTAATTCTAATAATTTTATATAAGGAAAAAGATATTACTTTCGTAGTTTTATAAATAAATTTGTTGATTTGGATGATAAAATTATCTATTATTTTTCGATAAAATTAAGTTAGTTCAAATATAAATTAGTTGTTACAATTTGCTATTTTTTTAAAACTTGATACAATAAAATATTACATAAAATTCGTTTTTTTAAAAAAATACATTACATAAGAGTTTTTTAAAATAATTTGTTAAATTGAAATTAAAATACTATTTTTTTATTTAGTAGATTTTTTAAAATTATGAGTACTAAAAATATGTCTTTACTCTTTACAAATACATACACTTAAATGTTATATATTTGGTAAAACAACCCGCGCTGTCATTTACCTAGTTCCAGCAATTTCCTAAAACCCCAGACATAAACCTCCCAAGTCACCGAATTTTTAATCTCAAAAATTTTTAAATTAAATGAAATTGCTTCCATTTTGTATGTTGGATACGCATCAAAATGGGAACTTGATGAGAGAGACACCGGACAAGCAAACGGTGACAGCGCCTCTTTCAGAGGTGAACTTGTTGGAGATATCAGCGACGTATTTGGCCAGAGACACCGCAAGCTCCTCTTCTTCGAAGACCTCCACAACCATATTGCTCTTCTGGGTCTCCGCCATCGACGATTTCAGAGGTGAAAAAGGCCAACTTTTGTGTTTTGGAGTAACCCAAGAGAGAGAAAGCTCAGGGAAGAATGGGGTCGAGAGAATCTAAGCGAAAAAGAAGTTGGTGGAAGTGGAACATGAAGTGGGGTTGGGTTGGTGAGAGGAGCGAAAAGGGGTTTGAATCATTTTGGGGAAAAAACAAAAAATACAGAGAAGTTACGAAAATTTACATTTTAGATAGATTATTTCTTAAAAAGAATACTAATAATTTTTTTAAAAATAATAAATATGAATAAAATAGTTTAAATTAAAATTTTTTATCTTAATTATAAAGATTAATTTAAAAATAATGTATTTATATCTGTTATTTTAAAATATTTTATTGATATTTTTTTAAAACTAATTTATATAAAATGTAAATTCTCATAGATTTATTTAGGATAATTTGGTAAAAAAAATAAAATTGATGTAGAAAAGGATGATTTTATAACGTTTTATAACGTTGGGGATGATTTTAATAACTAAAAAAGGTCGAGGACGATTTTGATTTTGACCCTAGACCTTGGGGACGAAAAAAGTACTTATCCCTAAAAATAACTATATAAACGCTTCAGCCTTCAAGATTATTCAATTAAAAATTATGTGTAACAAAATAAAAATAAAAATGTAGAAACATTGTTTACAAATTAACTATTTATAAACGTTATTAAGTTTAATTATTTATGTTTAATAGTATTTAATTTGAAGTCAAGATAAAAATTTATATTCAAAACACTCTCTATCTTTATGCATTAAAAACTATTTTATTTTTTTAATTTTTTAAATTATCTTTAATTTTATTATTTTTTTTAAATTATTAATTTATATTTTTATTATATCCCCTTACTATATCAAACACTATTCTTTCTCTTACTATTATTCTCTATACACTTCTCATTTTTTTTAGTGACACTATACACTTCTCATTGCCATTATTATTAGTGACACTATACACTTCTCATTGCCATTATTATTACTAGCGGCTCAACAGTCACTAACGTGCCTGTTCAGCCGCTTTTCTATTATTTTTAAGAAATTAATTTTATTTTTTTATTATATTATTCGCTCTTTAAATTTATTAGATCACTATTTTTTTATTTTAATATTGACGTGATCTTATTTATATCATATTTTAGTATTGGTGTTAATATATTATTCACCCTTTAAATTTGTTAAATAAGTATTTTTTTCATCTTTTCAAAATTAACGTAGCCTTAGTTATATGATATTTTGTTGAAATTAAAATTACTATAAAAAATTTTTAAAATGCTAAATTATAAAAGCACACATTAAAAATATGTACATGTTATTGGAAAAAGATATAGTTAAAAAAAACCGGAAAAGCTCTGCATACAAGCGATTAGGGCTTGTAAGCATTACAAGTCAATTAACCACTAACCCCCCAAAACGCGCTCCTAGTGTTACGTCCCTTACACGCGCTATATAACAGATTCCGCGTATATATAACTACCAATTTTAAGAGATTTGTTTCTGAAGGTTGTGGTAGGCGTAGAGAAGGGGGGTTGAATCTATGCCTTCCTTTTTTATTGCTGTTATTACCCTTTTAAAGCAAACTTTCAATTTAGGTTATGTTTGAACTCAGCAGCGGAAATTTATGAGACAATTTATTTTTGTCTCATGAATATCAGAAAACAGAACTCAGCAGAGAAGAGAAAAGCTAACACCAGCATGTATCCTGGTTTAGTTGCCTTGTGCTATGCAATCTACATCCAGTCTCCTCCACAACTATGGAAGAATTTTACTATAGTTAACAGTATTACATACACCAATTTCACAGGATTGACCCAATCCTTTCACACTCAAGTTCTAACCTAACTTGACATTGGCTATACTAATACCTAATTATTCACTCTTAGTGCTAACCCAACTAAGAAAGGGATACCTCACAGGTACAAGATACAAGACACATACATACCTAAAGAAATCAGAAAATAACTCTAGGCTTTTCTCTCAAGTGTTTCTCTCAACCTTTTTTTACTCATGGCTTTTTCTTAAGCTTTCTCACAATGCCTTTTCTCACAAGAAATTACAGAAAGATAAGCATAGAAAAGTACATTACAATCAGTAAAACATGAAGGAGATTGACTTCATCAACAGCCTCTTCGCTATGTGCAAAACCAGATTTGCAAACCTCAGCTTGAGTTCTTTAGTATTAGCCGAATGCTTGTTTGAAAGAAAGTATTATCCAAGTAGAGGAACTCCTTTCTCAGAACACAACTCTCAAACTCTGGTTTTCTCTCCTTGGTTTCTGAATGAACAGCAAACCTCTTTTTATTTCCTAGCATGTGGTTTAGTTCTTCTTCCAAGGTTAACACCTTGAGCCTTGAGCTTCACCAACCCACAGAATTACTTTTTCTCATTAAACCTTAGAGTAGAAACTTTGCTTCCGACTTCTTCATCTTGACCGAAAGCCACAAAGCAGTAACCATAGAAATCTTCTCATGGTCAACTTGATCTTAGCCATTGAGAAACTACTTGGTCCCCAAGTATCACTTGTGACCGTAGATGTAAAGCAGAATAGGGCAGAGAACAACTTTCCCTTGAATGCCATTTTCAGATTGAGCAGAGAGTTGGGAAGAAGAGAAGAGGATCTGATGCATGCAAGATGAGATGGATTACCTTTAACCTAAGCTTGATTTGGTTTGGATTTTCCGTTTTAGCTTTTGTGCTTCAAGCTTAAACTTTCTCTCTCTTGCTTCTTTGGTTACTAGCTTAGGGAGGAAGCTTTTTCTCTCTTTCTCTTTCTTACTTTTCTGAAGCCTTGATATGACTTGATTAGAGATGAGAGGAACGTTGCTTCTGGTAAGGCAAGATGGTGGGAATTGAAAATCAATTCGGGCTTGGATCGGGTTCTTCTCAAGTTCAGCCCGTTGGTACCTTACCTTGCTTCTTTGAAGAATTTTGCTTGAGATGAATGACTTGGGCTTGTCTTTATTTTCACTTACCATTCAGCCCAATAGCATATATCTTTTGTTTGATGTTGGGCTGCTGCAACACTTGTTTTTAGCCTGCATCACTTATCAAAAATAATCAAAACTAATTGGGTGATTAGCCCACTAATCAAATGTTTGTCATCATCAATTCTATTAATTAATTTCTTAACTCAACAGTTTCCTTCTTCGTTCTCCTTCTTTTCAAATTTCTTCGTTCTTCTTCTCGCGCGTCTTCCCCTACTTTTTCGATCGTTCTTTTCCCCTCCTTTCTCACTGGTTTGTTCTTCGTCATTGACGTGAGTTCCTCTCTCTGTAACTCCAGCTTCGTTTTCTTTTCGATTTTTTGGTTTCTGAAATCAAAGTTTGAACTCGTTTTGAAGATAATGGATGATTCAACCTCAGATTGTCAGCTGAATCAGGGTGAAGTGGATTATGAATTTGAATCTAACGAAGTTCCTGAGGTTTGATTTACATACGATTACTCTGAATTTTGTTGCAGTTATTTGTATAGCATTGTGTAGCTGAATAATTCGTGAACATTGATTGTGAAATTAATGTGTGAACATAAATCTGTGGATTGAATCTAATGTATTAGTTTTGATTAATTATCTGAAATTTATAGTAGACGCTCGGGTGCAGATCAGAATTTTTTGGGTGTATTTTAGGGGGAAGTGTGGGTGTATTTACAGTTTATGGCTTTTTTTGTTATTTTAGTTGAGTTGTTGTCGTTCGGGTGTATTATATCAGACATGATTGGGTGTATTTTTAGTTTTTGACATGGTGTATTCTGCAGCCTCTCTCTGTTGTTGATGACCAGTTTGTTCCCAAGGTTGGAATGTCCTTTTCCCACCCTTGAAGATGCTGGAAAATTTTACAGGAACTACGCCAAGGCTGCAGGTTTTTCTATAAGAGTTTGGAGCACAAATAGAAAGGAAAACGAGATTAAGAATCAATTGATTAAATGTAGCAGAGAGGGAAAATGAAAATCTAAAATATCTCCAACCGAGAAGACGAATCCGACAGCCAGTTTAAACTGTCCTGCAAGAATTTATATACACACATTGAAGGATGTTGGTGCTTGGATTATTTCAAAGGTTGTGCTGGATCATTCACACCCTTGCTGTCCAAGTAAAGCAGAGATGCTCAAACAGCACAGGGAACTAAGCATGTCCATTCGTTGTACAATAGAGAATAATGAGGAGGCGGGTATCAGACCAAGAAAAACTTACCAATCATTTGTTGCGGCTGTCGGGGGTCATCGCGAGTTAAATTTTATTGAAAAGGATGTGAGGAATTATATTACGAGAGAAGTGCGTAATATTTCTGAACAAGAAGATGCAAAGGAATTCTGGAAATATTTGTTAAGAATGAAAGAGAAGAATCAGAATTTCTTTTTTGAGCTTGAACTCGAGGAGGATCAATTGATTAAGCTGGCTTTTTGGGCCGATGCAAGAAGTAGAGCTGCCTTTGAGTATTTCGGAGATGTTATTTCATTTGACACCACCTACAATACAAACAGGTAATAAACTGTTCCTGTTTATGATGCTAAATTAATGTATTTTTATGAATCCGCTGCAGAGGTGTATATTGGGTGTTTTTGGGTATATACAAAGCATTTATTGGGTGTACGTAATGATTTTTCATTATGCACTATGGTAATTTGTTTCAGGTATAATTTGGTTTGTGATTCTTTTGTCGGGGTGAATCACCACGGTCAGTCAACACTTCTTAGATGCTCTTTGATGAAAAACGAAGAAATTGAATCATTCAAATGGTTATTTCAATGTTGGCTTCATTGCATGGGAGGAAATGCTCCGAAAGAGTTTCTCACCGATCAATACGCATCAATGAAAAGGGCTTTAGAGGCCTGTATGCCAACAACAATTCACCGTTGGTGTATTTGGCACATCATGAAGAAGATTCCAAGCAAATTAAATGGGTACAAGGGACATGCAGAAATTGAACAAGAAATGAGCGAAGTTATTTGGAACTCTCATAGTAAAGACTTATTTGATAGGAATTAGAATGATTTTTTGCTAAATTTTGGTCTTGTAGACAACAAGTGGCTTTCAGGTAATGTTTGTTTAAAATCTGCAGCAGAGGTGTAAATTTTTTTTTCGGGTGTATTTATAGTCTGTGTTTGGGTGTATTCTGTAGATCTCTATGAAGACCGTCATATATGGGTTCCAATCTATCTGAATTACCACTTCTGGGTAGGGATGAGAAGCACACAAAGGAGCGAGAGCATGCATTCATTTTTAACAAGTTTATTATCCGGAACAGCTCGCTTATTCAATTTGTCAAACAATACGATAATTGCCTCAAAAGCAGGGAGCAAGCAGAGAGAGAATCAGATGCTGCAGATTTTCATACGATCATACCGTGTCCGAGATATTAGAATCTTCGTAGTATAAGTTAGAACCCATGGATGGCCATTCTTGAGATCCGGAAAGTCTAAACCTTGTCTGTGGTATTCCGAGTAGGATCTGGGAAGAGATGGCTGTGACGAGCTTCAAACTCGCGAGTGTTGGGCGTAGTGACAAACGCAAAAGGATAGTAAATCCTATTCCAGTATGATCGAGAACCGACAGATGATTAGCCATGCAGTGACAGCGCATTGGACCATTTTCACAGAGAGGATGGGATGTAGCCATTGACAACGGTGATGCCCTACATAAAGCTTGCCATGGAAAGGAGTAGGACTTATTGGATGAAGACAGCAGGAAAGCAAAGGTTCAGAGGAACGAAAGCATCTCTATACGCTCATCTGAAATTCTCACCATTGAATTACATAAGTATCTCTATCCTATTTTAATTATCTTTTAGTACACTATAATCTCTTAATACATTTGAATCCGCCTGACTGAGATCTACAAGGTGACCATAGCTTGCTTCAAGCCGACAATCTCCGTGGGATCGACCCTTACTCACGTAAGGTTTATTACTTGGACGACCCAGTGCACTTGCTGGTTAGTTGTGCGAAGTTGTGACTAAGAATTAAGATTATGAACATGCGTATAAAGTTTTCAGCGCCGTTACCAAGGAATGAACCGTTACGATTTCTGCGCACCAAGTTTTTGGCGCTGTTGCCGGGGATTGTTCGAGTTTGGACAACTGACGGTTCATCTTGTTGCTCAGATTATGTAATTTTATTTTATTTTATTTTTAAGCTTTTTATTTCTTATTTTTGAAAAATACAAAAAAAAATTTCTTTTTTGTTTTTCCCAATTAATTTTCAAAAAATACAAAAAAATTTTACAAATTCATAAAATAAAAAATATTTTTTGTGTCTCTTGTTTGAGTCTAGAGTCAATTTTTAAGTTTGGTGTCTTGCATATTTTTGTTTTTCTTAAGAATTTTTGAAAATTCATCATATGCTATTCATGATCTTCAAGTTGTTCTTGGCCAGTCTTCTTGTTTGATCTTCATATTTTCTTGTTTTATGTCTTTTCTTGTTTTTCATATGCATTTTCAATTTGTTAGTGTCTAAGCATTGAAAATTTCTAAGTTTGGTGTCTTGCATGTTTTTCTTTTCTTAAAAATTTTCAAAAATAAGTTCTTGATGTTCATCTTGATCTTCAAAGTGTTCTTGGTGTTCATCTTGACATTCAAAGTGTTCTTGCATGTTTTCTTTGTTTTGATCCAAAGTTTTTATGTCTTGAGTCTTTTTGATGTTTTTCTCTTTCCTTATTAAAATTCAAAAATCAAAAAAATATCTTTTCCTTATTTTACTCCTAATTTTCGAAAATTGCATTGAATTAGTCAAAGATTTTCAAAATCATATCTTTTTTTTAGTCAAGCAAAATTTCAATTTCAAAAAAAAAAATTTATCTTTTTCAAAAATCAAATCTTTTTCACTCTTCTTCTTAAATTTTTTTCAAAAATTTTAAAAATTAATACTAACATTTAATATTTCAATTCAAAAATTTCAAGTTTGTGACTTTCCTTTGAAGAAAATTCAATCTTTAAAATTCTAGAATCATATCTTTTGGTTTCTTGTTAGTCAAGTCATCAACTTTAATTTTTAAAATCAAATCTTTTTAATTTATTTTTCAAATCTTTTTCAAACAAATCTCTTTCAATCATATCTTTTCAAAATTTGATTTCAAAATCTTTTTCTAACTTCTTATCTTTTCTAATTTAATTTTCAAATCTTCTTAATATCTTTTCAATCATATCTTTTTCAAAAATCAAATCTTTTCAAATTGTTTACCAATCATATCTTTTTAATTCATATCTTTTTCAAATCACATCTTTTTAAAATTCTAATTTCAAAATCTCTTTCTAACTTCTTATCTTTTTAAATTTATTTCTTATCTTTTTCAAAACCACCTAACCACTTTTTCACTCTTAATTTTCGAAAATTACCTTCCCCTTTTTCAAAATATTTTTAATTAACTAATTGTTTTAAATTTTCAATTTAATTTTATTTTTCTGCTTAATTTTTTGAATTTTAACTAATAAATAAAATAAAAACAAAAATATTTTTCTTTTCTTTTTAATTATTTTCGAATTTTTCTCTTCTCCTTCTTCTATTCTTCTCTTCTTCTACTCACATAAGGAATCTCTATACTGTGACATAGAGGATTCCATATTTTCTTTTGTGTTCTCTTCTTTTTCATATGAGCAGGAACAAGGATAAGAACATTCTTGTTGAAGCTGATCCTGAACCTGAAAGGACTCTGAAGAGGAAGCTAAGGGAAGCTAAAGCACAACTCTCTGGAGAAAATCTGACAGAAATTTTCGAAAAAGAAGGAGACATGGCCGAAAATAATAACAATGCAAGGAAGATGCTTGGTGACTTTACTGCACCAAATTCTAATTTACATGGAAGAAGCATCTCAATCCCTGCCATTGGAGCAAACAATTTTGAGCTTAAACCTCAACTAGTTTCTCTGATGCAACAGAACTGCAAGTTTCATGGACTTCCATTTGAAGATCCTTTTCAGTTCTTAACTGAATTCTTGCAGATCTGTGATACTGTTAAGACCAATGGGGTTGATCCCGAGGTCTACAGGCTCATGCTTTTCCCGTTTGCTATAAGAGACAGAGCTAGAATATGGTTGGACTCTCAACCTAAGGATAGCCTGAACTCTTGGGATAAGCTGGTCACAGCTTTCTTAGCCAAGTTCTTTCCTCCTCAAAAGCTTAGTAAGCTTAGAGTGGATGTTCAAACCTTCAGACAGAAAGAAGGTGAATCCCTCTATGAAGCTTGGGAGAGATATAAGCAACTGACCAAAAAGTGTCCATCTGACATGCTTTCAGAATGGACCATCTTGGATATATTCTATGATGGTCTGTCTGAGCTATCAAAGATGTCACTGGACCATTCTGCAGGCGGATCCATTCACTTAAAGAAAACGCCTGCAGAAGCTCAAGAACTCATTGACATGGTTGCTAATAACCAGTTCATGTACACTTCTGAGAGGAATCTTGTAAGTAATGGGATGCCTCAAAGGAAGGGAGTTCTTGAAATTGATACTTTGAATGCCATATTGGCTCAGAACAAAATATTGACTCAGCAAGTCAATATGATCTCTCAGAGTCTGAATGGATTGAAGGAATCATCCAACAGTACTATAGAGGCATCTTCTGAAGAAGAAGCTTATGATCCCGAGAACCCTGCAATAGCAGAGGTGAATTACATGGGTGAACCCTATAGAAACACCTATAATACCTCATGGAGAAATCATCCAAATTTCTCATGGAAGGATCAACAAAAGCCTCAACAAGGCTTTAATAATGGTGGAAGAAACAGGTTTAGCAATAGCAAGCCTTTTCCATCATCCACTCAGCAACAGACAGAGAATTCTGAGCAGAATCCATCTATCTTAGCAAATATAGTCTCTGATCTATCTAAGGCCACTTTAAGTTTCATGAATGAAACAAGGTCCTCCATTAGAAATTTGGAGGCACAAGTGGGCCAGCTGAGTAAGAAAATAACTGAAACACCTCCTAGTACTCTCCCAAGCAATACTGAAGAGAATCGAAAAAGAGAGTGCAAGGCCATTGATATAATCAATATGGCCGAATGCATGGAGGAAGGAGAGGACGTGAACCCCACTGAGGATGACCTCATGGGACGTCTCTCAAGCAAGAAGGAGTTCCCTATTAAGGACCCAAAGGAATCTGAGGCTCATATAGAAACCATAGAGATTCTACTAAACCTCCTTCTGCCATTCATGAGCTCTGAAGACTATTCTTCCTCTGAAGAGGATGAAGATGTAACTGGAGAGCAAGTTGCTCAATATCTAAGAGCCATCATGAAGCTGAATGCCAAGCTGTTTGGTAATGAGACTTGGGAAGGTGAACCCCCCCTTGCTCATTAGTGAACTAAATACATGGGTTCAGCAAAATTTACCTCAAAAGAAACAAGATCCTGGCAAATTCTTAATACCCTGTACCATAGGCACCATGATCTTTGAGAAAGCTCTGTGTGACCTAGGGTCAAGTATAAATCTTATGCCACTCTCTGTAATGGAGAAGATGGGGATCATTAAGGTTGATGATCATGTGGAGTCACAAAAACTACTGAAAAATAAAAAACAGAATGAAAAACAGCATTAAAAACAGCACACCCTGGAGGAGAGCAGTCTGGCATTTAAACGCCAGAAACAAGCATCTGTCTGGCATTTAACGCCAGAAACAGGCACCAACCTGGCGTTTAACGCCAGAAACAAGCATCTACCTGGCGTTAAATGCCAGAAACAAGCTACATTTGGGCGTTTAACGCCAAAAACAGGCAGCAGTCTGGCGTTAAACGCCAGGATTGCACAGCAAGGGCATTTTTGCACGCCTCAATGGAGCAGGGATGTTAAGTACTTGGCCCCTCTGGATCTGTGAACCCCACAGGATCCCCATCTACCCCACCCCTTCTTCTCTCCTCTTCACACCTTTTTTAAACTTCTTCCCCAAAATAACCTCCACCAATCAAATTCAAACCATCAACACACCTCCATCTCTTCTTCTTCTCACCCTTTCTTTCTTCTTTTGCTCGAGGACGAGCAAACATTTTAAGTTTGGTGTGGAAAAAGCATTGCTTTTTTTTTTCATGACCACTAATGCCTCAAGGGATGCACTTTCCTCCACAGAATTTTTGGGAGCAAATCAACACCTCCCTAGGAGAATTAAGTTCCAACATGGGACAACTAAGGATGGAGCACCAAGAGCACTCCATCATCCTCCATGAAATTAGAGAAGATAAAAGAGCTATGAGGGAGAAACAACAAAGACAAGGAAGAGACATAGAGGAGCTCAAGAGCACCATTGGTTCTTCAAGAAGAGGAAGACGCCACCCTCACTAAGGTGGACCCGTTCCTTAATCTCCTTGTTCTTAATTCCCTGTTTTTCAGTTTTTGAGCCTTGTGTTTTATTTATGTTTGTGTCTTTACTATATGATCATTTGTGTCTAAGTGTCTATGCCTTAAAATTATGAATGTCCTATGAATCCATCACCTCTCTTAAAGGAAAAATGTTTTAATTACAAAAGAACAAGAAGTACATGGTTTCGAATTCATCCTTGAAACTAGTTTAATTATTTTGAAGTGGTGACAATACTTTTTGTTTTCTGAATGAATGCTTGAACAGTGCATATATTTTTTGAATTTGATGTTTATGAATGTTAAATATGTTGGCTCTTGAAGAATGATGAAAAAGGAGAAATGTTATTTGATAATCTGAAAAATCATAAAAATGATTCTTGAAGCAAGAAAAAGCAGTGAATACAAAGCTTGCAGAAAAAAAATATATATGCAAAAAAAAATGGCGAAAAAAAAAGAGAAAGAGAAAGAAAAAGCAAGCAGAAAAAGCCAATAGCCCTTAAAACCAAAAGGTAAGGGTAATAAAAAGGATCCAAGGCTTTGAGCATCAGTGGATAGGAGGGCCTAAAGGAATAAAATCTTGGCCTAAGCGGCTAAACCAAGCTGTCCCTAACCATGTGCTTGTGGCGTGAAGGTGTCAAGTGAAAACTTGAGACTGAGCGGTTAAAGTCAAGGTCCAAAGCAAAAAGAAGAGTGTGCTTAAGAACCCTGGACACCTCTAATTGGGGACTTTAGCAAAGCTGAGTCACAATCTGAAAAGGTTCACCCAATTATGTGTCTGTGGCATTTATGTATCCGGTGGTAATACTGGAAAACAAAGTGCTTAGGGCCACAGCCAAGACTCATAAAGTAGCTGTGTTCAAGAATCAACATACTGAACTAGGAGAATCAATAACACTATCTGAATTCTAAGTTCCTATAGATGCCAATCATTCTGAACTTCAATAGATAAAGTGAGATGCCAAAACTATTCAAGAGGCAAAAAGCTACAAGTCCCGCTCATCTGATTGGAGCTAAGTTTCATTGATATTTTGGAATTTATAGTATATTCTCTTCTTTTTATCCTATTTGATTTTCAATTGCTTGGGGACAAGCAACAATTTAAGTTTGGTGTTGTGATGAGCGGATAATTTATACGCTTTTTGGCATTGTTTTTACATAGTTTTTAGTATAATTTAATTAGTTTTTAGTCTATTTTTATTAGTTTTTAATTAAAACTCACATTTCTGGATTTTACTATGAGTTTTTGTATTTTTCTGTGATTTTAGGTATTTTCTGGCTGAAATTGAGGGACCTGAGCAAAAATCTGATTCAGAGGCTGACAAAGGACTGCTGATGTTGTTGGATTCTGACCTCCCTGCACTCGAAATGAATTTTATGGAGCTAAAAAACTCCAAATGGTGCGCTCTTAATTGCGTTGGAAAGTAGACATCCAGGGCTTTCCAGCAATATATAATAGTCTATACTTTGCTCGAGTTTAGATGACACAAACTGGCGTTCAACGCCAGTTCCATGCTGCATTCTGGAGTCAAACGCCAGAAACAGGTTGCAAAGTGGAGTTAAACGCCAGAAACAAGTTACAAACTGGCGTTCAACTCCAAAAATGACCTCTCCACGTGAAACCTTCATGCTCATCCCAAGCACACACCAAGTGGACCCCGGAAGTGGATTTCTACATCATTTACTTATTTCTGTAAACCTAGTAACTAGTTTTAGTATATATAGGACTTTTTACTATTGTATTTACATCTTGGGATCAATTTTAGAGGTTGGTTCTGCTGGTTCCCTCTCTGGGGCCGAGACCAATGAACTCCATTATCACTTATGTATTTTCAACGGTAGAGTTTCTACACACCATAGATTAAGGTGTGGAGCTCTACTGTTCCTCATAAATTAATGCAAAGTACTACTATTTTTTTATTCAATTCAAGCTTATTCCTATTCTAAGATATCCATTCGCACCCAAGAACATGATGAATGTGATGATTATGTGACGCTCATCATCATTCTCACTTATGAACGCGTGCCTGACAAACACTTTCGTTCTACATGCAAACAAGCTAGAATGAGTATCTCTTAGATATCTAATACAGAGAATCGAGTCCGAGATATTAGAATCTTCGTGGTATAAGTTAGAACCCATGGATGGCCATTCTTGAGATCCGGAAAGTCTAAACCTTGTCTGTGGTATTCCGAGTAGGATCTGGGAAGGGATGGTTATGACGAGCTTCAAACTCGCGAGTACTGGGCGTAGTGACAGACGCAAAAGGATAGTAAATCCTATTCCAGTATGATCGAGAACCGACAGATGATTAGCCATGCAGTGACAGCGCATTGGACCATTTTCACAGAGAGGATGGGATGTAGCCATTGACAACGGTGATGCCCTACATAAAGCTTGCCATGGAAAGGAGTAGGACTGATTGGATGAAGACAGCAGGAAAGCAAAGGTTCAGAGGAACGAAAGCATCTCTATACACTCATCTGAAATTCTCACCAATGAATTACATAAGTATCTCTATCCTATTTTAATTATCTTTTAGTACACTATAATCTCTTAATACATTTGAATCCGCCTGACTGAGATCTACAAGGTGACCATAGCTTGCTTCAAGCCGACAATCTCCGTGGGATCGACCCTTACTCACGTAAGGTTTATTACTTGGACGACCCAGTGCACTTGCTGGTTAGTTGTGCGAAGTTGTGACTAAGAATTAAGATTATGAACGTGCGTATAAAGTTTTCAGCGCTGTTACCAAGCAATGAACCGTCACGATTTCTGCGCACCAAGGGGTCAGGATGTGGGTGATGATCCTGTGAAGCAGAGAGTTGGTAGGACCGAGGGCTTTATGGGTAGGAGTAGTGCCATCTAAGCCCAAGAGGTTTTCACAAATGTGTTGGAGAATTATTTTGTACGTGACCCCAACGTAGGAGTCCCACCTCTCAGCCATATATGCTCTCGGCCCTTCTATCTTGTAGCTTAGAGCTGCCCCAATGGTTCTAGTGTCAAGAGTGATGTGAACCCTCTTCACATATGAGTGGATGGTGCCATCAATCAGTCGCATGTTGGCATAGAACTCACGAACTAAACTGGGGTAAACCGGTTTCTGGATGGGGAGCAGTGGAGTCCATTGGAGAAGTTCAAAAAGAGAAGAAACATTTATCCCTTTGTTGGTGAGAGAGTCTAGATTGACGAGATAGGTGGCACAGAGATGACATTTTTGCAGAACCTCCTTGTGGAATTCATATGAAGCACACGAGTTGAACCTGGCAGGATCATAGTGAGAGTGTGGTTTGTTGAATTTGTTCTTGAAATCCAAGGATTCCAGGTTTGCTGGTTCCTTGGTATTGTGCAGCATAAACCCTTTTGTTTTCTGAGAACTCCTTCCGGGTGTGGCTCTCTTCGGTGGAGATGGTGGTGGTGATGGAATCGGTGAGGTGTGTGATTCTTCCTCTTCCTCCATAGGGACTTTCTCTTTCTTCTTCATTGAAGAGGTTTTAGTGGCTATGACTTTTCTTCGCATGGTATCTGTTTGTTTTGAGGGTGGTGAGGGAGAAGATGAATATGTAGAATGGATATGGATGTGGGTGTGAGACTGTGGTGTGGACGATTTTTGAGAAAATAGAATTCTTTCACTTTTTCTAGGGGCGGTTTTCTTTTTCATGGTAATGAAAATGGAGAAGTGGAAGATAGGGAGTTGAATAGAAACCGAATTGAGTGAAGGAGGAGGAAGGTGAGGGAAGCATTAAATGTGGAATGGAGAGAGAATTGGAGGAAATTTAATGACCATTAAGGAGCGGTTAATACCCAAGGAAGTTTCTCTTTTATTTGAAATAAACTGAAAAGTAGTTTCCTAGAATCAAGGAATTAGATGAAAGAGAAAAATTTGATTTGACAATAACCACTTCCAACAAGATTTGATGAGCAACTAAAGAGATTGTGATTTAAACAAAGAGTAACTAACAAAACGGACAGAGTGGGGTCATGGAAATTTTGTGGGGCCCATAATGATTAAATGTTGCGCAGTCTCCCCCTTGATCACAGCCCTCTCAACACACTCTGATTTTTATCTCTTCCATTCCTACTAGACAAAAACTGAACAGAATCAGAAATTTCACAAGTTATCAATAAAACTTAAATCAAACATTCCCAAACTTTTTCTCAAGGTGCAGAATCTGTCTTCACAGAGGGATTTTGTAAAAATATCAGCAAGTTGGTCTTCAAATTTTACAAATTGAATATCAATAGTACCCTTTTGCACATGTTCTCTTATGAAATGATATTTAATTTCAATGTGCTTGGTTCTTGAGTGCAGAACAGGATTTTTTGAAATGTTTATAGCACTCATATTATCACAAAATTAGGGTATAATATTGATCTTTAATTTATAATCTTCCAACTGCATTTTTAACCAAATCAATTGTGAACAACATGCAGATACAGAAATATATTCAGCTTCGGCCGTGGATAGAGCCACTGTGGCTTGCTTTTTGTTTGACCACATGTTAACTGAGCTTCCTAGGAAGCAACACATGCCGGATGTGCTCCGTCTATCCACCCTATCTCCCGCATAATCTGCATCACAAAACCCTACTGCACAAAAGTCATCAGATTTAGGATACCACAAACCATAATCACTTGTGCCCTTAATATATCTAATGATGCGCTTAACGGCTGAAAGATGATATTCTTTTGGGTGAGATTGAAACCTTGAGCATACACCCACACTTTGAACGATGTCCGGTCTAGAAGAGGTAAGGTACATGAGTGAACCTATCATTCCTCTATACCTTGTTTCATCTACATCTTTGCCATTATTATCCTTTTCAAGTTTTGTATTTGGATGCATAGGTATTCCCATTGGTTTGGAACTTTCTAGGCCAAATTTTTTTATAAGTTCCTTTGCATACTTTCCTTGGTGAATAAAGGTACCACTAGGAGTTTGTTTAATTTGGAGGCCAAGAAAGAAAGTTAGTTCTCCCATTAAACTCATCTCAAACTCACTAGTCATGAGTTTTCCAAACTCTTCACACAAGAACTCATTGGCCGATCTAAACACAATGTCATCCACATAAACTTGAACTAGTAGAATATCATCATTAGATGCTTTAATAAATAAAGTAGTGTCGGTGGTACTCCTTTGAAATTGATTTTCCAACAAGAAGGCACTAAGCCTTTCATACCAAGCTCTTGGAGCTTGTCTAAGACCATAAAGAGCCTTAGATAGTTTGAAAACATGGTTTGGAAATTCTTTATCTTCAAAATCGGGGGGTTGTGCCACATACACTTCTCTATCAATAAAGCCATTAAGGAAAGCACATTTAACATCCATTTGAAATATTTTGAAACCCTTATGGGCAGCATAGGCAAGAAGCAACCTAATTGCTTCCATTCTAGCTACCAGAGCAAAAGACTCATCAAAATCTATACCCTCTTCTTGATCGTAACCTTGGGCCACTAATCTAGCCTTGTTACGAACAACTTGTCCATCCTCACCAAGTTTATTTTTAAAGACCTACTTAGTACCCGTAACTTTCTTACCATTCGGATGAGGTACTAGTGACCAAACCTCATTCTTGTCGAATTGAGCAAGCTCTTCTTGCATTGCTTTGACTCATGATGGATCTTCAAGAGCTTGTTTGACATTGTTGGGTTCCATTTGTGACAAGAAAGCAAAATTGCTTGGTTCGGATTGCCTTTTGGTTGAGGATCTTGTTGTAACACCTTGAGAGGGATCACCAATGATGAAGTCATGAGGATAACCCCTCATGGACTTCCATTCTCTAGGCTTCCGGATAGGTGTTGAGCTTTGATGAGCTTCTGGTGGTCTCACTGTTTCAGTTTCTCGTACCTGCTCAGGAGACAAAATGGAAATGTCTCCTCTAATCTGACGAGACAAAACTGGACTGGCAGATTCTTCATTTTGAGCAGATTTAGGATTTTCTTTATTTGTTCCAGCTTCTTCACAATCTGAATCATTATCTATCACAGTACTGGAAATTAAATTAGAATCACAAAAGGTAACATGTATGGATTCCTCTATGGTCCTATGTTCTTTGAGATAAATTCTATAGGCCTTGCTAGTGGTGGAGTATCCAAAAAACATCCCTTCATAGGATTTTGGATCAAATTTGCCAAGGTTTTCTTTTTTGTTAAGTACAAAGCATTTGCATCAAAAAACATGAAAATACTTAAGATTTGGAGGAGTTTCTTTCCATAGCTCATAAGGTGTTTTCTTAAACCATTTTCTAATAATTGTCCTATTCAAAATGTAACATGCTGTATTTACAGCTTCAGCCCATAGAAATTTAGGAATCTCATTATCACAAAGCATGGCCCTAGTCATCTCTTGAAGGCTTCTATTCCTTCTCTCAACCACCCCATTTTGTTGAGGGGTTTTAGGGCATGAAAAGTTATGAGCAATTCCAAAGTCATCACAGAATTTTTCAAAGTCTTGGTTTTCAAATTCTCTTCCGTGATCACTTCTCAAATGGACAATTTTTAAATCCTTTTCATTTTGAATTTTCTTGCAAAGGGTTAAAAAAGCATGAAAAGCATCATTTTTATGAGCAAGAAAAAGTACCCAAACAAATCTAGAGTAATTATCTACTACCACAAGACTATAGTGTTTACCTCCTAAACTTTGAGTTCTTGTTGGACCAAAAAGATCAATATGTAACATTTCTAATGACCTTTTGGTTGAGATTCCATCTTTTGATTTAAAAGAGGATTTTACTTGTTTGCCCAACTGGTAAGCATCACAAGTAAGATCCTTATCAAACTTGATATTTGGAATTCATCTAACCAAATTTTTCTTGACTCACTTAGAAATTTGGTACATGCTAGCATGTCCCAACTTTCTATGCCATAGCCATTTTTCAGATTCAAGAGAAGTAAAACATGTTACATTTTGTTCTTTCAAGTCCTCAAGAGTCAATCCATACACATTATTGCACCTTTTAACTTCAAACAAAATATTTCCAGTTTTCTCACAAACAACCAAACACACAAACTTTCTAAAAATAACTTCAAAACCTAGATCACACAATTGGCTTACACTAAGTAAATTATGCTTCAAACCATTTATAAGAAGAACATTATTTATACAAGATGAAAAGCTTTTACCAACTTTCCCAACAGCCACTATCTTTCCTTTAGCATTATCACCAAAAGTGACAAATCCTCCATCATATTCATCAAGCTTTATGAAGAAGGTTGTCTTTCCGGTCATATGCTTAGAGCATCCGCTGTCCATGTACCACATGTTCTCCTTCCGTTTGGATGCTAGGCACACCTACAAGACAAGCTCAAGTAACCTTAGGTATCCAAATTTTCTTGGATCCTTTCACGTTAAACCATCTCTTATGTCCTAAATCATTATAATCAAAAACCACTTTGTAAACTTTATCACCAATCATCCTCTCACCAAAAAAGCATTGAATGAAAAAGTGTCAATTTCGGTTACATAGTCTACAAAACCTTGGAGTTGCTATTTTGTTAAAGCTTGTTGGGTTTTGAAATCTTGCATCATTAGAAGATGAAGCAATTTTTTCAAAATAAGGTTTCTCGACAGATTTATAGAACCCCAAGCCAGCTTTATCATAAAGAGGTTTTTGACTAGCCAAGATTTGATTCAGATTTTCAGAACTTTGAGTGAACTTGGCTAAGTCCTTTTTAAGCTTATTAACATCTTTAAGCAACTCTTCATTTCTTTTAAAACAATCTACATATGCAACAACGGAATGATCACTTTCACAGCTCCTAAGTTGGGCTTTTAACTGCTTATTTTCTTCAACCAGTTCACAAGCAGTTTTGGCCTCCCTTAGTTTTTCTTTAAGAAAACTGTTTTCTGCTTTAAGGATGGTGATTTGTTGTTCAAGTTCTTGATTATTCAGCAAAAAATACCTTATTTTTTCAGAAAGATGATCTATCATAAGATGAAGGAATTCAGTGTCAGGGTTAGGAACGATTACCTGTTCAACGAAGTCAGCCATAAGACATGGTTGAGACTTGGTTTCGGATTCTTCATCATCTTCGGAATCGTTTTCTAGATCCTCCCATGATGCCATCAGTCCCTTTTTTCTTTCCTTTCTTTGGTTTTTCTTCCTTCTTCAACTTAGGATAGTCGGATTTGAAATGCCATGTTTCCTTACAGTTGTAGCATGTTACCTTGCTGAGATCTTTCTTCAGTTTTCTTGAGCTGCCTCCTTTGCCTCTTTCCTTGAGCTTTACCATTTTCCTGAATTTTTTGGCAAACAACACGAATTCATTTTCAGAATCACTGGATTCATCATCCAGGGGGTTAGTCACAGAAGTAAAAGCAATTCTTTTCTTTTTTGAATCTTTTTTCAAATAGGTATTTTCAAAAGCAAGAAGATTTCCTCTCAAGTCATCATATGTCATGGAATCAAGATCACTACTCTCAGAAATTATTAATGCTTTTGTTTTCTACTCTTTTGTGAGACATCTTAACACTCTTCTCACTAGCACAGATTCAGGATACTTGATTCCCATAGCATCCAAGCCGACAATGATGGTGTTGAAGTGCTCAAATAGTTCATCAATAGATTCTCCTTCCTTCATTGCAAACATTTCATACTCTCTGTTTAACATATCTATCCTGGTCTTCTTAACAATGGTGGTTCCCTCATGAGTCACTAGGAGTTTGTCCCAGAATTTTTTTGCTGTTGTGCAACGTGATACCCGTCGGTATTCCTCGAAGCTGATAACACAGTTGAGTAAGTTGATGGCCTTGGCATTGAGTTCAACCTTCTTCCTGTCTTCTTCGGTCCAGCTTGCTTCTGGTTTAAGAGAAACAACTCCTTCGGTACTTGTGACGGTTGGATATTGAGGAGCCTCCAGGATAATCTTCCAAAGTCTGTAATCTACTGCTTGCACAAATATCTTCATTCTCTCCTTCAAATAGGTGTAGTTTTTCCATTGAAAAGAGGAGGTCTGTTGCTTGATTGTCCTTCAGTCAGGTTGTAGGACACCAGATTTGAGCCACTGTTTTCTGCCATCTGGATCTTTTCTCCAAGCTGCAAAGCTTGATCTCTTTGAGACCAAGCTCTGATACCAATTGATGGTTATCAATGGCTAAGAGAAGGGGGATTGAATCTTAGCCCCCTTTTTAACTTGACAATACTTGCTGGCCTTTGAAACCACTTCTGGAAGCTTTTTATCTTTTTATCTCGTAACCAGCCACGAGACCTTTTCTTTTGTCTCGTACCCAGCCACGAGACTTTTCTTTTTGTCTCGTCAGTCAGCACGAGATATTTTTGGTTTTATCTCCTATGCAGCAGAAACAGAAATGGAGTAGAAGAGAGAGAAAATTATACCCAGATATATCCTGGTTCAGCTGCTAAGTGCAGTGCAGCCTACATCCAGTCTCCACCACAACAATGATGGAATTTTACTATAATCATCTTTGATTACAGACACTAATTCTCCCTAGGAACTACCCTTCCTATCCGGGACAAGTCCAGAATCTAAAACCCAATCCTAAACTTGACTTGGTTACTGCCAAGCTTTCACTGCTAAGTACTAACCCAACTTGCAAGGGGATTCCCACAGAATCATGAAACACAACACAGATGTACAAATGAACTCTAAGGACATCTATGGCTTTTTCTTTTAATTTTGCACTCTCTGCCTTTTTTCGCTCTATGGCTTTTTCATACAAACCTCACTGTTTGTCTTTTTCCATGAGACTCAAGACATGACAAAATTAAACAGAAAATTACAAAATGAAGAACATTGAAGGAGAAGAAATTCTGTTAGCTTGGGGAGCTATAGGAACTCTATGCTCACTCTTTTCTTTTCCTTGAATCAAACTCTGACTGTTCACCCTTACTTATAGGAAGAAGCATCCAAGGTTTAAACCAAAGCAAACCAAGCTAATCTTCCTCTTCTTCAAAACAGAACCGGTTCGGCCAGAGAGAGAGAAGAGATAACTCATGCAAAACCCAACATGCAATTACCTCTAGTCCTTCCTTGGTCACCAACAAACATCAATCTGAGCCCTCCATCCTTGCTTGCTCTCCAAGATGGACTCCTGGCCCTTGATGCTTCATGATGATGATAGCTTCATCTGCTCCTATTTCTGTCTCTTCCATCACGTAGCCACTGTAGCTACCTCCTGTGGTAGTTGAGCAAGATCAGAGACAAGCCATCCTTCCAAGGATCTTCTCTTTGCTGGCCAAGATCTTCTTCTTTCTTTTTAGGTATAAAGAGCTCGAGATTACCTCACCAAATCTTACCATTCTTGGTGAGAATCTCAGCCACCACATACTTTTAGTTTGCTTTTTCTTGCCATCATTGTGATGGTCTTGTTGCTTGTTTCCTCTTCCTTTCGGTGTCTAGCCATAGCCTCCATGCTTTCTCTGCAATGATATGACCGAAGGTAGAAGAGGGATGAGAGAGAAGATAGAGCTAGAAGAAAAGCAATTAGATGTAATTGAGGAAATTAATTGAAATGGGATTGCTTTTACTTCCCTGAGTAGCATGTTAGCATTAAAGCCATCCATCAAATCAATGACAATTTCTCTCTCATAGTTCCCATGCATTAACTTTACTTTAATGAAATTTGAATTCCACCACATGGTAAAAATTGAGATCCGTTGGAGGCAAAACATTTGTTTTCCCTCAATAGGTTTCGGACCAAGCATACTTGCCTTCAAGCAATTTTAATTTTAGGCTTGTAACAACAAAATTCATTCTGGCCCAATTTTCTTTTGATTTCGGGCCAATCTACAATGGTCTAGTAATAAGTATTTAAGTTTGGCTTGTATCACAAATTCTGGCCCAAATACCACAACACATATTCAGCCACAGAATTAATTTAATTTTTTTATATCAATATTGAATGTGTTTTTAATATAGTTGGGCTTGCAATATTCTTCTTTTATTTTCGGCCCAAACATACATGCATAGCAAAAATTAATTAATTAACATATATGAATTAATATTTTTGTTATTGATCAAATTAATAATGTTTAGTCATCACAAATATTAGCTTAGAGTTTTCCAAACTCATCAGCATTCAAAGAGCTATCTCTCCCTTTCAGCAGGAAGAAGTGATCTTTAGATTTTAGAGTCCTCGGATCCTGTAGAGGGTTTGTTCTCTTAAGCCAGTTCCCACATTTTCTTATAGTATGGAACCCTCTCACCGGATCCAGCAAAAGAATATCTTACTCTCATATCGTTTCTCGTAGTAAGATCATGGGCTTTAATTTTCATGATCATGCAATTCTCTTTGGATTTGGTTATGATGCGTCACAGGATGACTATTTGGTAGTTTTAGCTTGGGAGAACTCCCAACTCCACGTACATTGCTTTTCGTTGAAAACCAATTCATGGATTAATCTCGATGCAGCACTCCCCAAACCCTTGGGTCACAAAATGTGGCAATCTCGTGGGTTATTCTTACATGGCGCTATTCATTGGTTGACTTGCTATGGTGCTTACATGAATGCTATTCTTATCTTTGATTTGAAGGAAAGGAGTTTCTCAACGACATCTGTACCGGTAAAGCATTATAACGAGTACTCCGGTCTCACCCTATTAGGAGGGTGCCTAACCTTGTTTTCATATGATCACGTAGGTAAAACTTACATATGGGTTATGAAAGAATATAAAGTGACGTCATCTTGGATTTTAATGTATGACATTCATTGTTTTAAGCCAATGCCTCTGTCCTTATCCAATGGTAGTGACATTATTGCACTACTATCTACTACCAAGTTAAAGTTCGCCAAATATAACGTTAGTGGAGAGCTTTTCCAAGAAATTGATTATCCTCCTCTTTGCTATAGGCGAGGACGAAACCTCCTAACTTTCTTTGTATATACAGAGAGTCTCTTGCCATTCCCTGCTGATACTAAGGATAAGGATAAGAAGAAGAAAACCGGTATGTAAAGTATTCTTCTAGCTTTTTATTGCTCTGTAATTAAGAAAAAAAGTTTCATGCATAAAGTTGCATTCAGATATGAGATTTGACTATTGATCGTATGAAATTAGAATTTATCAATGTTTAGGGAATCATTAATCACGCATTTACTAGGTGACCTTTTTTGCAGGCCATCGAGTTCGCCAATAAAGTTAGGGTTCACAAGTTGAGCATGAAGAAATTTCAATTTCATGTTGCTTTGAAAGTAGGATTTTCTTTCTAAATTCTCCATTATAAGCTATCCTGTGGACACTAATAACAAAAAGTACTACTTAAATTGGTAGCTCCTTCCAGTTTTTTTTTTTTATGAACAAAGTCCTATTACTATTGATCATTGTATCTGAGGCCATTTTGAAGAACTACTTTTAATTTTATATCATGAAAAACAGTCCTATTTTTTATGACAATAAAGGATCTAAGTTAGTTATTTGCTGTAAGGTGCAAGGTGCATTGGCTTTTCCGAATTAAATAGCAGACTTAGCATCAAGTAGAGATGGCAAAATTCCCCGAGACCCAAGGATCCCTGCGGGGACTGCCCCGAATGGTATTTGACTGTGGGAAATTTTTTCCGCGGGGATGGAGATGGGGGATAAAATTTTTCCGAGGTAGGCGCGGGGATCCCCGTCCCGTCCCCGCTAATCCGCGAAATTCATAAATTTACTGAATTGTCCTTAATAGTTTATTTCTCATATATGTTTTTTAGTCATTTCACAAACACATATATATATATATATAGAAACCTAAAACTCCTAATCCTCATTTGCATAACCCTTCTTCAATTCAGAGATTCCTAACGCTATCCATACTCCATCCAAGTTCCAACCTCTCTGCATTCACTCTGTCGCCACTCTCCCTTCTCATCGCATCGTCACACCTTACGGTACCATCACCTTCATCGCGTCGTGCTCTCTATTTGCAGTGTCCCTTTCCGTAACTCTGTCGTCGTGTCCATTTTTCTCTCTGTTGCCGCGTCTCCCACCTCGTCCACTACTCTGTTCTTTGGTTCGCTGTTGCGTCCCCTCACTGGGTCATTTCGAAAAAAGTCACTATCTTGTCGTATAGACTTTTTGTATAAAATCTTGCTGTTTTTGTATAGGATAGATACTTGCAGTTCTATTCATATGAAAATTAATAATTAGTTAGAACTATCAGATAGATGGAGAATGGGGTCCTGTGGAAAATGGGGATGGGGAACAATATTCCCCCACAGCGGGGAATGGAAACGGGGATGGCGAGCAAATCTTGAGGCGAGAATAAGGAGCAGGGGGCATCCCCCGCCCCCGCCCTGCCCCGTTGACATCTCTAGCATCAAGTCAATTTTGTTGAGATCTTTAGTTGAACCTAACCTTTTTAAAATTAAATTCCTAAAAAAAAGCTAAATTTTCTTTTTTCCTCTTCCAGGGTGTAGGGAGGACATGTCTTTTTGTTATATATCCCTGTGTATGACCTTTTAGTTAGGGGAATTTTACATTGATGCTTTTCTTCAATTTCTTTGTTGGCCACTTAAGATATATGAATCAATATCATGACAAAAGGGCTGCATGTTTAATTCATTTGTAAGAGTCAAGCATTTTATTTGTGCATTCAATGACCATAGACCATAGTTGCTCATCCAAGTATTTGCTGCACAAGATGAGCAGAAATTGAAGAAATTAAAAGGCACTGCACCTTCCTGTATGTGCATCATTTGAAATGCATATATTTCAAATGGAGCACTTCAATAAAGGGTTTATTTTTAAAGAACAAGGAGCTTGGTAAGACTTCTTAAGAGTTTGTATCATGCTATTGTACTTCAGACTAGAACTGGAATCGCATGTGTATGTTAATCTTGGTAATATTTAGAAGAAATTTATGTGGACCAATTTGAATTTTTGTAGTCAATCATTTTTATACTTTCTAAAAAGTAGTGCAAGTCTTGTAATTGTTCATCCACCGTCGATCTGTTATAGATATTGCGCATCAAACTTAATTTTCTCAGCTTGGAGAACCTTCCATTCACGATCATAGACGACAAAAAGATTAGATGGTCCAACAGCGTTTAAATCATCTTAATAATAAAATATATTTTATAATTTTTTAATAGTCGTCAAATAATTTTTTTAAATATTATTTATTAATTAGTTTTTCGTATATTATTTTATTCTAAAATCTATTATCTAATTTTATAGATTATAATTTTATTATTCTTCATTTATATTATCCTCATAATTATATCATTAACAATTGGAAAACAATCTGCCCCTAACATGTTCGGTAGAAAAACATTCTTCTTTCAGTGAAGACACACGAAGAAGTCTCAATCTCTTGAGCTTTCATATTCCATTTGGAAGGTAACAAGTTCGAATCCCAAAATATCTCAACATATGGAAAGGTGCATGTTGATTCAATAGAATCTTCAATAGGTATATTCACTATAGTCATATTTACTTTCAAGCACCTTAAATGGATGAATGAATTTAGAATATGGGGTATTATTAAGTGGAATGGCTACATATGAAAATCTTGAACTGATACTCTTTATGTTAATGAGTGAATCATCTAATATAGGTCTATATTAGAAGCACATTAAAGAATGGATGCATGATTCATCACATTGGTTCATCACATTGGTTTGAAAATGAATGTCAATCAAGGAGCCATTTGGTTAACTAAAAATAAAACATAAAGACCAGTGACATAAAAATTAGCGTGGTTATATTTTATTTGATAACAAATTAGAATAAATTATAAAAGTCTAATTTATTCTTATTTTTTTCATTCAAAAAATTTAAAAAAATATATAATAATAATAATAAAATATAATTATAAAATTTAATAAGAATATAAAATTAAAAATAAAAAATAAAATATATCTGTATCTCTAAACATAATATCTCTGTTTATATTTCATTTCTCAAACACAATTTTATATTTCTGTGTTTCTATTTTAGTATCTTTTACCGATAAATAAACGCAACCCAAGAATCTTAAATGCGCAATCTACAAGGTTTAATCTATAAGATTTAATAATAACGATGATGACGGTCTCTTTAAGAATGAAGTTTTTGAAGGTCTTTTTTTAAGGATTTATCCTATGCAATAATCTGAAATGTTTGCTTAAGTGAAAATATATATGTCTTGTTTGAATACTTTATCTTTTGTTTCTTTTACATTATATTATTTTTTTCTTATGGAAAAAGGGGGCATAAGGCCCAAGAAAAACAAAAGAAAATCTAAACACTCATCACTCTAACAAATTTCATACCCCTTTCTGTCTGCATCCCGCGTATGAGTAATGAAAGGGAGTGGAGCAACAAATTGATGAAGACCCACCAGTAGGCTATGGGAGTGTTTAGCAAGCTCGTCTGCATTAAAATTGGCTTCTCTCAGAATATGATCAATTTCAAACTCTCCTGGCTTGGTTTGAAGCTCTTTGATGGCACGGATGAGGGTCGTGCTTCCATAAAGGGAGGTTGAGCTATTCTGATTCAACCTAACCGCGCAGGTAGAGTCAGATTCTACCTTAATCTTGTTAAATCCCATATCAATTGCAATCTTAAGGCCCATATAAATTGCCCACAATTCTGCTTCTGTAATGGTAACCTTGCCAATATTCATCATAAAACCAGCTAACACCAAACTATTGGAATCCCTGATAATTCCACCGCAAGCCCCTAAACTAGAAGCTTGGAGGACTGATCCATCAATATTAATTTTACTCCAATCATTTTTCGGAGGTTTCCACCCAACCAAAACCGACGCCGTTGTTCTCAAAGTCATTCTACTTATCTCAGTAAGTTCTAGAACTTCATCATAATTCCTAGCTACTCCTTTGATTTCGGGAATGACTTGTTGGTATGGGTTGTTTTCCTGTTGAAAAATTAAATCATTTCTCTTTCTCCAGATGACATTACATGCGGTGAGGAAGAAGGTGGGCCATGAAGTCCCACTGTCAGTGCGAAAGACCTTATTCAGATTATCCGTAAGCCATTCATGAAGAGACTGGCTAAAGAACGGGTCACGTGGGTCTCTGTTTGAGCTGCTAAACCAAATACTTCGGGCAAAAGGACAATCCCTCAGAACATGGAGCAGACTCTCATCTTGATCTGGGCATCTGGGATAGCACCCATTATCAGTAAGTCCTCGGTTCCTTCTCTTGGCATTAGTTAATAGAGCGTTGTGGCTTAATAACCAAGAAAAGGTCTTTAGTCTCTGAGGCACTCTTGCTTTCCAACATAATCTGTAAATCTTATCAGGATTTATGTCTTCCACATAATAAGCCTTATAAGCTGAATTAATAGAAAAATTTCCATGTGGTTCCGGTAGCCAACTGATAGAGTCTCGACCTAGGGAGTGGTTTGGAGCTTTCAGAGTACGTATCATGTCAACAACCTCATTTGGGAGGGCATAAGATAATTTTTCCAAATCCCAGCAGCCATCATCCGTAGCATAGGCCTCTAGAGTTTCGTTATCCCTATCATCGCTAATTTGACTGAGCAATAACTCGCTAAGATTTTCAATACCAGGGATCCAGTAACTTTTCCAGATCTTGATGCTCTTACCATCGCCAATACGCCAAACAAGATTGCGTTGAAAGTCGTCCCAAACTTTAACAATCCCTCTCCACGCGTTTGAGCAATTTAATCTCTTAGCCACCTTGGGGATAGGGCTATCACCACAGCCATACTTAGTCTTCATAACCTTTACCCAAAGTGCTTGGTCATTATGGACTAAACCCCATGCCAATTTCATGAGATAAAGGTTGTTTGTTTCATGAGCCTTACGCAAACCTAGGCCTCCCAACTCTTTAGGCTTGCAAATAGAATCCCAATTGATAAGATGGATTTTTTTATCTCCTGCGTCTGACCCCCAAAGAAAGTCTTTGCAAATCTTGTCAATTTGATTACAGACTTCCTTAGGCATCTTCATAGTCTGCACAGTATAACTTGGTATCGTTGAGAGGACGGATTGAACAAGAGTGCTCCTTCCTGCTAACGAGAGAGTCTTCATATTCCAACTAGACAGCTTGGCATGCATCTTGTCAATGATCGGCTGAAAGTGTTGCTTCCCATATTTTTCGTGAATAAGGGGTACTCCAAGATACTTTCTTAGGTTGTTGGTTAGGGGAATGCCAAGGTCTCTGTTGAACTCTGCTCTAATATTGTGGTTGACATTCTTAGAAAAGAACACGCAAGACTTGCTAAGACTGACTTTTTGACCGGAAGCTTCACAAAAAATACTCAAAGCCTCCTTGATGATCTGGACTTGATCTTTATTTGCTTGAGCAAAGAGAACGAGATCATCTGCAAAATAGAGATGAGATAATTGAGGTCCATTTCTAGATAGAGTAATAGGGTTCCAACTTTTCTTTTCCACCAAGGAGTTAATTAAATGGGAAAGTCTTTCAATACACAACACAAAAAGGTAAGGAGATAAGGGATCTTCCTGTCTTATGCCTCTGGTTGGGATGAAAGTTTCTGAATGAGACCCATTCCAAAGCAAATTCATAGTTGGAGAGGAGATGCAATGATAAATAACATTTACAATATTATCCGGGATGCCAATGTCTTTAAGAGTCTCAATGATGAAACCCCAATTGAGTCGATCATACGCCTTCTCCAAGTCTATCTTAATCGCCATAAGACCTTTTCCTCCATTTCTGGTCCTCATCGTGTGTATTACCTCTTGCGCGACTAAGATATTGTCTGCACTGACCCTTCCTGGGATGAAGCTTGCTTGAGTATTAGACACGATAGTCCCTAGGGTCGGCTTAATCCTTTCAGCTATCACCTTGGTAACGATCTTATAGCAAACGTTACATAGGCTGATCGGTCTGAATTAGGCAAAGTTCTCAGGCGAAGGAACTTTAGGAATGATAGAGATAAGACTTTGGTTCACTCTAGCAATGTTTTCTGGGTTCCTAAAAATCATTTGAACCCAACTTACTAGGGAATCTACCACAGTATCCCAAGAATGCTGAAAGAACTTTGTTGGGAGTCCATCACTCCCGGGAGCCTTCCAGCTACCCATATTGAAAACTGCGTGCTTGACTTTCTTGAAAGTGATGTTCTTGTTTAGGTGGACAAGGTTATCTTCTGCCACTCTAGAAAATTTACCTGCAATAGGAAAGTTAGGAAACACTAAAGAGTAATTATCAGGGGCATATAAAGATTTAAAAAAGGATACACCCCGGTGTTTGAGTTCTTCCACATCATCAATTCATTCTCCTTCATTGTTCTTGAGCGAAGTGACATTAGTTCCTTCTTCTTCTCCCATTTGCTTTTTGATGAAAGTATTTAGAGTTCTTGTCTCCAAAATTGATGATATTACACCTAGACATCTGCATTCAATAGCTTTCTTCTTGAACAACAATCCTTTCGTATTCCCTCCAAAGGTCATTATGGAGTTTCTCTAGAAAAGGGTTATTGTTAAAAGAGAGACTTTGATTGATTCCATCAAGTTTGAGGAGGATTCTTTGCTTCTTTCTAAAGATGTGACCGAAAATCTCTTTATTCCAAACCTTAGCTTTATTTGTAAAATTATTAATATTAGAGACAAGATCTCCTTGCTTGATCCAACTGTTTTTGACTAATCTTTGGTAGTCTTCATGAAGGAGCCAAGGCGCAAGAAGTCTGAAAGGTTTATCTTTTCTTCTCGTCTCGAAGTTATTGAAATCTAAAAGGATGGGGATATGGTCAAACTTCAACTTAGGGAGATGTTTAACTCCGGCTGATGGGAAGAGATCATTGAAACCCAAATTACAAAGAAACCAGTCCAGTCTTCGTTTGACTCTATTCCCCTGCCAGGTAAAGGGGGGTCCTGAAAAGCCTAGATCCTTTAGGCCACAATTCTGAATACAATCTTGGAATCTTCTTAAGTCTTGAGAAAGATTGAAACTGCCCCCTGTTTCTTCAAGGGAAATGATAGAATTAAAATCCCCGCCAACGCACCAAGGTCCTTGGATAGTCGCTGCGAAATTTTCTAACTCCTCCCAGAGGCTACTCCGAGTCCCAGGTTGTGGGCTGCCGTAGACACAAGTGCAGTACCAGTTTCGATTTTTGTTGTTTTTGATATTCAGATGGATAAATTGCTTATGGACTTCTAGAGGTTCAATATTCCACTCTTTTTTGTTCCAAAGGCACCAAATGCCTCCCGCAAAACCTTCAGCTTCGCTTCTACACCAAGAATCAAAACCTAGCTTGCGGATAATCACCTCAGCTTTAGATCCTGAAACATGAGTTTCAAGGAGGACACACAAATTCAAATTATACCGATAGGTTAAATCTTTAATAATAATGGGGAATCCTTTAGCAGATACCCCTCTACAATTCCAAATTAAAATATTCATGAAAAAAATTATGATGGAAACAATTTCGAAAAAAAATTCCCTTAAAGAAAAGGATTCACTGAGCCTCATTTGGCTTGCTGTTGATGGCTTGAGCGTCCATCTCTACATTCTGGTAAGCGACTTCTCTGTTTTGGAGATCAAGTTCTTTCATGTTTTTGTCCTTCTTTGGTTTGGAGCTGGATTCGCTTGGGTCTGGAGATTTGTTCCCTTCTTCCTTACTGATCTCATTATTATACCCACCTCCCATGATACTAGTGATGAGCGCTTTAGTTGTATGATCTAAAGAGCCCCTTAGAAGGGTTGGTTGCACATACTCAGCTTTAGCAATCTCCTTGTTTAGGTAAGAAAATTGCCTCCAATATTCATCATGTATTTTTTCCTTGCCTTTCTGATTCTTTTGGGAAATTTCATAGCTGCTTTGGTGTGCTTCTATAATTTTATTTTTCTCCTGATTTATGGGGATGCTTTGGATGATCTTGGTCTTTTGACTGAACTGCTTGATTTGCTTAGCGGCGGGTGTTATTTTCTTACTTATTGCTGTATACTTTCCTCTAATGATAGGAATGGAACTTTTTTGCCTTTGTTGATTTTTTTGTATATGATGAGTATTTTCGCTTCTGAAATTCTGATCTACTGCTATTTTTTTGCTAGGTCCTGCTGGACATGCGTCCTTGTCATCTCCTGAATTAATAGCTTGGGTCTTATTCGAGAGTAACTCTTCAATAGAATGATTATCTTCTTGATTTGCCTCTGCAAGGATGTGGAATCTTGAATTTAGGAAACTTTCCTTCCTTTCCTTCTCCGCAGAATCAGCTTTGGTTTTATTCCTTCTTTGATATCTCTTCACAATCATCCATGGCCCAAAGGGGTTACCATTTTGCTCCTCATTAATACTTTTCTGATTGGTGGCCATATTTTGAGAAACTTGCTTGTTTTGGTGCCTAACTTCAAGTGTGATTGGTAGGTCATTCGTAATAATTGCTGCAAGATTTTCTTTCCTTTCTAGATTCAATTCCTGATTCTGTGTGTCCTGATTTGTCTCTTGACCATTAGGGGATTTCCGATGGCCAGAGCGGGTGCCCTCCGTCATCCCGGCGGCAGCTTCAGTGGCTGTTCCGATCATCCTCTCATTACAATACTCCATTCTGTGCCCATACTTACCGCAGTTGAAACAGATTTGGTGTAATCCTTCATAGATAATGTTGAACTCTTTGCCAAGGACTATGATAGTCGGAACCATCTTCTTTCGCAGATCAATTTCCACGCATATCCTTGCGAATTTTCCTGGAGAGTGTATGGAGGTGAGTTCATCCACTTTGAGCATTGTTCCGAAAGTTTTCCCAACTTTCCAGAGAAAGAATTTATTGTATAATTCCGCAGGTAGGTTGGGGATCCTAACCCATACTGCTACTTTCTGAATATCCGTCTCCTGTGGCAAGAAGAGTGGTCTCCACCTTTGCACCAAGAGATAATGATCAGCTATCATCCAAGGGCCTTCAAAGAGTGCATGTGCATAGTCATCTTGATCTGTGAACTTGACCAAGAAAAAGTTACCAGCTAGATCCATGACTCGTATCGCTCCTTTTTTCATCCATCTCCTCTGTACCCATCTATCAAGAGCTTGAAGGTTAAAGGTTTTTCCAAGTGGCTTAACAATCAGCGATAGTTTCCAAGGTCTACACCACTCGTCATACTCTTCTAGAGAGACCTCGATGTTGGGCTTAGGATCGAAGGGAACTTCATCGTCCATAGAAGAGTCCATAACTAAATCTTCTAAGTTATAGTCTTCTGAAACCATTTCTACAATCTCTTGTGGATTCAGTTTTCCGAAACCATTCTCCACTACCATATCACGGTAGGATATCTTAGGCTTCATGAATTTCTCTGAATCACCTTTGTTGTCGGTTTGATTTTTACCTTCAGTCTCCTTTTTCTGTTCTGGGGCGCCTCCTCCTTTTTCATGTTATCCATTACCTGTTCTTCTATGTTATTTTCATTCATCTTTACTTTTTTTGTACTCCTTGAGACTAAATCTTCTTCTTCCGGCGAACGTTTGTCGAGATCTGGAAGGAGGGAGTCAGAGCTCATTGAGAGAAAATTGTATCAATAAAAAAATTGTTACATTATATTATGCTCTACTTGATTGTATTGAACTTTTACTTTTATACGGCTAACTCATTACTTTGCCGTCATTGATCTAGTGTTTATGGTCTTTAGTAGAATCGTTTATAAAATCTGAAGGGTCATCAAGTAAAAACTATAAGATGTTGGCTTAATTATTAGTGTGGTTAGTACTAGCATAGTAGCATCAACTTCAATCATCCATTGCCAACACCAAGGTCTGCCATGGAGGGTCGTTGGCAACTTTGAAAAGGACATTACTCGAACCCAGCCCTTCCTTTGTCATTGCGGATGGTCAACTTGGTCGATAGCTCCGGTCATCACTCATCACCATGAAAGAAAATTGGACATTTTAGAGCAGCTTTAAATATTGCATCCATGAAATCAGATAGTGTAAAATCAAGGATATTGAACATCATTTGGAATCCTCAAGAGTCTAGCCTTTGGTACATTCCATGTTTAGAAAGAAAATAAATTATGATGTTATTATGTACAATCATCTTATATTTGTTATGATATAACGAGATGATTAAGAAAAATACCTTCAATTACCAAGCAACAACTTGTACAAAAAGTAACAATGTTGCCTTTTCTATAGGTCATAGAAACAAAGAACCATGCTATGATACACCCAACAAAACTTACTATATCATGCATTAAAGTAATCCAATGGTATGATTATTTGAATGATAATGGATGCTACTCTTTCATGGTTTAAATCTACACCATAGATTATCTTAATGCGTGATATACCAAGTCCAACCTAGTGACCTCTAGACGTTAAAACAAAAGTTTGTAAAATCAAACAAACATCAGAAACCCAAATAGAAAACTGTTGTTACAAAACGAGATGCCTGGCATGCGTACCTACGAAACAAAAGAGCACAAGACTTGTAAGTTGTGAATGTGAAGCTCAATGCAAAGATTATGGGAGGCATTGACCACCCCAACAAATCTCATCAGTTAAACCTTACAAACATTTATTATTGAAAAAGATGCATTCAGGAACAAAAGCTCAAGGCTGATCTAATATTATGGGCCTACTGAACTTTTCTACTTTAATATTTAATTTGCTATTAGAACATTGCATTTCCAAATCAAAGAACTGCCATCAATTTTTTTTCATATATTTCTTGTCATATGTGGACTCATAAACACTCCCTTTGTTCGTTTTTAATTGTCACTTACATGTTTTGGCACATCTGACAGATATATTGCTCCCAGGGTCTACTAGAATACGACAATGACAGATAAAATGGAATGGAGGGAGTAATTAGTGTATCTACAATGTTTCTCGGTTAATTCACATTGCAGAGACTTAACCATGGTACATATTTGTCCATTTGGACATGGTGAGATAGCTGTGATTTATTTTTATTGACATTGACTAACAAATATATTCATCCATAGGTTCATGCATATAAGATCAAACTGAGTTTGTATAAACCCAAAACCGATGTGATCCCTATTCTAGCCCCTGCTGCTGATGTAACTAAAAGTTTCAGCAGATTTCCTCAGCTACATTATCGAAATTTGAGGTGGGAAAAAAAGAACCGTAACAAAAACCAACCAATTGACTAGTAGTTTCCTACTAACATGACTTATGATTCATAACTTCTAAACTCTATATTGGATGCATTTCTATTATCATATTGATTAAGCAAAAATTAGATTTAAAGTGATTAATGACATATCATTTTAAGGTTCATAACATCTCATTTTACTATTCATATACCACAGATATGCAATCAATGATATTTTAACCTTTCAAGTCCATGTTTTATTCCTGGTAGAAAATAATAAGACAGTAACCAGGATCATGAAAAGAACCATCTCTCCAATAATTCAAGCCTAAAGCTGTTCTATTAGATGATAAACATGGCAAAAAAAGATTTCCACTACAAAAGCATTCAAAGATTATGATAAACTCACCATTCAAATGTTAGGCATTTAGTGTGTTTAAGAATCTTCCTTCAATTCATCAGAATCAGAATCACTTGCATTATAACCTAACATACATGCACCGGGCTAGAAACAGTCACAAAGAATTCCCAACAAAAAGAAAGATTCTATGCTGTCAGCAACAAAGGAGAGTTTTACCTGGATGCTTATCACCAACTTTCCAAACTGAAGATCTAACCCTCGACGCTCTAGTCAACCAAATTTTACCCTACATTCCCAAACCAATGACATCAGAACTTGAAACCAAAATTCAAAAACAGGTAAGCACTTTGATTCGATAGACTCCACAGACGTAGTTCACAATCCACAGAATCCACACACACTACAAAGTACAAACTATTCACATCCATTTCTTCAATTTCTCATGAAGTATAACAAGTCAGAAGTTGGACCAACAAATTTAAAAACACAAAACATTAAGTTTTAACACAAGGCTATTTAAGTCATTACACCCAACCATGATAAAGCATTCTATGCTGCTATTATAGATGTGTCCACAACTCCACATGAAGCATCCATTTAAGTGCATCTAATTGTGCATACCTAACTAAATAGGCAGTCATCTATTTATATATAACTCAGTCATTGAAATTATTTGACTCTTATCCCCACTATCTTAAAGTTATATAACATACAAGATTTGATTGCCTAATGGTGTATATGCATTATCAGCATCAAAATTAATCTCACTACTAAAATTAAGACCAATAGAGAATACTAATAGTTGTCTTACAATTTTTTCATAGTCACCAGCTGAAGATTCTAGTGTCAATTAACATGGACATTCTCAAATAGTAAAATACAACAGAACCTCAAACTCTTAACAGCTCAAGAAAGTCCGATGCAATGAAAATTGATTGAAAAGCATTATTAATTTGTAATAACTAATAAGCATGATATAAATAGAAGAAAGAACACACCTTTTGGTCATCTCTGGGAACACCATAACCACTGTAATACATCTGACCTACCAAGACCTGCATGTTTATGTCCCCAGCTTTAGCTTCTTTCAGAGTGTCTCTGAACCACCGTTTCACACAATCTGCAACAACCCCTGAAAGTGGCACACGCCCATTGCTCTCAATTCCACTGCTACTATCCATCTGCGATGATAACCCTTCTTAAAATCACTGCTAATGAGAGACTGAGAGAAAAGGGTTTCGTAAAGAAAAAGGTTGAATTTTTGGTAAACATGAAAAAAATCAAATAATGGGTATGTTTCAGATTGAGCTAAAACACTAAGAAATACAGTGCACAGAACTGCAAACTGGATTGCAAAGTTGTTACCTTTTGGTTTTGGAAGCTGTGTATGATGAGGTGATGCTATCTGAAGATCATGATTTGTGTGTCTTAGCAGATTGGAGAGAGAGAGAGATAGCAGCTACCGTTGAAGACTGGGCGGCGTATTAAGGTGCTGTTTTGTCAAACTACGTTGTTTCCACCTGTACACTACACTTGTTAATTAATTAATATTTGCATATTACATATAACCTATAACGGTTACTAATATATATAATTTTAAAAATATTTCATTTAAATATATAAATTATTTTAAAATTATATATATTAATAAATAAAATATTCATTTTATTGATATAAAAAATTCCTAACTTTTATGAGAATTTTTTAACTGCGTTTGAAAGGGAGATTAAGAGACTAGAATGGGAGATAGAGACTTAGAGTTTAAATTTGAATTAAGTCTCTATATTATATTATGTATTTGTGTTTGGTATAAAATATTTTATTATGTATTATGTATTATGTCTTATTATTTTGTTTAATTTAAAATAAATATAGAAATTGAAGGATAGATTTATAATTTAAAAAATTAAATGAATGTATTTTAATAAAAAATATTAATAAAATTTTAGTTTTTATCTCTAAAATTTCAGTCCCTTGTGTCTCTACTTTTTAAAAATATCGAAGGAATTAAAATTTTAGTTTCAATTTTTTACCATCAAATATAATACTGAATCTTAATTCTCTAGTCTTAATTTCAATTTCTCTAACCAAACGCTATTTAAAAGTGAAATTTTAAATTTGTTCCAACAAATTTTTAAATAATTATTTTAATTTTAAATAAAACTTCACAATCAAATAAAATACTTAAGTAAATTTAATCAAATTATTATAACTATTTTTTACCTACATTACCCTTCTTCGAAGTTTTAGATTAATAAGTTCGTAACGAAAAAGATGAATATTGTATAGCATTGTAATATTTCAAGAGCTATGAGTCCAATTCTTCAAGGATTTATTTATATTTTTTTTTTTTTAGAAATCTATAAGTGTTCATCGTAAAGTATAGTGTTTGCTAGAATTTATTTGATACTTTAATTTCTTTAAGAACTTATAAGTTAGAAAAAATTTCAAATGTTCTTGAAATATACTATTCCAATAAATTTAAATGTTGATTTCAATTATAAAAAATATATATAATATATTAATTAAAATTAATGATTAAAATTATTTAAATATTGGTATTTTAAAAATATTTAAAAAAATTTCTAAAATCACATTTATTCTATTTTAAAAAAATTAATTTGTTTCATAATTTAAATAATTATAACGACTTGAAATAAAGAGCTCAGTAATTATGTAATTTTAGTTTTTTTTAAAAAAAATTCTCTACATCCAAACAATTTTAGCATCTAAATTTATCCAAGTGATTTAGAATCACGCATTTTTTCTTCTTTTTCTTTCCCGCGTTTGTTTCAAATTCACGCATACATTATTTTTTTTTTCGCGCTTATTTCAAATTCACGCATACATTCTTCTTCTAATATCTAAAGATATTTAGGTTTTAATTTTTAATATTTTGAGCATATAACATATATATTTAATGTTTTTATATATTTAAAAATTAAAAAGATAAGTTAACTTTTTAATCAATATTATTATTTTAATGCATGATATATAATGATATATAATCCTCCCCCCCCTTGAGATATATAAGTGTTTATGACTCGGATATATTGATTTTATTCACCAATTAGTATCTGTTCATAATTTATTTTGTTGAATTTGGGTATACAAATAATTTTTTTAAAAAGGGGAAATTAATAAAATTTTATAAAATTATATTAACAATAAACTATAAAAACCTATATCTCGAGCCCTTGATTCATATTTCCTGTAACTAGAATTAGATACTTAGTTTAAGTCAATTATTTTTTAAAATTACTCGAAGAGTTACTTAGTGAAAAATTAATTTAGAATAAACTTTGGATAGACACAAATTGATAAAATTGTAGTTTTTTGAGTAATACTCTAAATAGGTCCCAAGAAATTTACGATTCGACAGTTTTGTCTCCCACAAAATTTAACTAAAATTTTGACCCTGAGACCAGATACGTCCCCAAAATCGTTTGATCCGGTTAAAGTGGTGACGTGTCAGGTTAATTGTGACATGTCACCTCCAGGACATTTTGGTCCCCATCCACGCTGGACAAAACGATGTCGTATTGGAACCAGGGACAAAACGACGTCATTTCGGGGAGGACAAATTCGTCCCCACTTAGACAGAGAATGCAAACGGCGTCGTTTTCATGTGGGGGACCTATTTGCCTTATAATAATATCTTAGGAGACCTATTTGACCTATAATTTGTGATGTTAAAAGAAGTTAATATTTACTTCAACGCAAACCTTAAAAACATTGACATTGGTCTGTTTATTTATCAAAATGGTAACATAAACCTGAGAACCCAAACATGTTAACCACACAAATATTTGGCTTCAATAGCAACACAAATCAACTTAAGACAAAAGAAGGTTTATTTTCTTCAACATAAACTAAACGAAACTATTCTAGACAACATAAAGTCTTCCTCCAACATAACAAAAGGTGGTAACATAACTAAGATAACAACTTTCACACTAATTCTTAGAAGCATCATTTTTTGAAAGACTGGTTCAACCCTGGTGTTGGAATGAATTTGAACAACTTAGATATTGTGCCACTGGTTGCAACTGAAAATCTCATGGTCGAAATCTTAGTTAAATTTTGTGGGGGACAAAACTGTCGGATGGTAAATTTCTTGGGGACCTATTTAAGGTATTACTCTAATTTTTTTACCAATAAAAAAAAATATATGCAAGAAAATTTCGACACTTATGATTTACGTGAAAATAATTTTCAATGAGGTAAAAATTTGAGTTTGTGAAATATAAGGAGTATTGGATCATACTTGTGGAGCTAATAGCTTTTTTATTTATACCTCGAAAAAATTCGCTAACTCAATTATAAAAGTTGATAACATTTTTCTTCCTGTTCATATTGTGAGTTTTTAAACTCCATTGGTTTTTATGTTATCTTGATCTATAAGTGGTGTTAATTCTAAAACGGACTAAGGAAGAAACATATAATATTCTCAAGTTAAATAGTAGTTTGAACTGAATTTTTTTTTTTTTACCAAAAATAAGGAGACTTAAACCTGCAATTTCTTAGTTGAATGGAGAAATTATGCTATTTGAACTGAATTTTACATGAAAAAGTTAACACTATATTTGGTTTAGGGGGAAATTGGAGGAAAAAAAAATAGTGGAAGGAAAATGAGTGAAAATTTTCATTTTTTTTTGTTTGGTTACCAAAGAAAATGAGAAGGAAAGAAAATTTTGGTGTGAGTTTCACTAAAAAGTTTTTTCATCAATTACAAGCAAAAAAAAAAAAAAGAAAAAAATGTTATCTTTGGTGTATTTACTATATTACCTCTAATTCTATTATTATTAATAATTGTCAATATAAATTTAGTTTTAATATTTTTAATACATTATTATAATAAAAATTCATATTTAAATATTATATATGTATTAGATAAATAATTTATAAAATTATAATATTTTATAATATTTAAAAAATATAATAAAATATAAATAAAAAAATATTTATACTTTATTTTATATGAATTATGAAAATTGGGTTGGATCACTCCAATTTGGATGCAAAATCAGGTAGGCTCCATCTGATTATGTGTTTTTTTTGTTTCTATTTCTTTTAAATTTATCATATATAAATTTTAGTATTAAAATTTTAATAGTTAGTAGAATTGAATTTTTATTGTTTAATTTAATTTGGTTATTTTTATAATTTAATTATATTAGTAATTAATTATTTAATATTATTTAAGATGTATTAAATGCCAATAAATTATAACTCAAATGATATAGTTTTGGATATTCATTTAAAAAGTTGGGGTTCAACCAAGAGGGGTCTAGCCAACAACAAGCCAACAAATATTTTTAAATTATATTCTATACTAATTAATTATCATTAATTAGTAGTTATTTAATTTTTTTTAAATGTAAAATTAATGATTATTAATTGTCTCTTCTTATTCTAATTCACTTTTTACCATTTATTACGCAAACCTTAATTTCTTTTTTCAAAAAAAATTTCGAACTCCAAAAAACAAAAACACCAAAACATAAGAAAAGGAATCATCCAAATCCTTAAAAAAAAAATCCAAAACATAGGAAAAAGAATCATCCAAAACTAATAAAAAAAAATCCAAATCCTAAGAAAAAAAATACAAAACATAAGAAAAAGAATAATCCAAAATGTAGAAAAATGAAACATAAAAAACTAGTTAAAAAATCATTCAAAACCAAATAGGAGGAGGAGGAGAAGAGCCGCAGGATGGCCGACGACAACGTCTTGGACGACATGGTGTGGACAGTGGAGGGACTCGCGGTGGTGCGTTGCAACGAGTGGAGGAGTCGCCATGGATTGGAGTAGTTGATCGCGCGTCGCGAATGGAAACCTGGTGGTGGCTGCATCGCGACGAATGGAGAGTCGCCGGGTGCGAGTGGCAAGCGATGGGAGTCACGAGCGGTGAGGGTGCGTCGGACGAGCAATGGGGAGTCGCAATGGAACGCGAGGAGGGTGAAGCAGAAACGCGATGGTGGCACAAGGACGGTGCAGCGGCGGCGCTAGCGGCGCGAGGACAAAACCGCGGTAGCCTGGAGCATTGGAAGAGAGATTAGGATTTGTGATTTTGTATGGTGAGTAGAAATGAGAACCAATTAGAGTAAGTTTTAATTCAAAAATATAATTAATGTCAATTAATCAAATTTTGAATTTAAAAGAATAATTTAAAATTAATGATTATTAATTGAGTGGTTCAATTCTTGGTTAATAAACACTTGACTCTCTGTATTTTTCTTTAAATTATAAATAAATATTATTTAATTTAAACTAATAAATACGAATTAACAAATTTAAATAATAACACTGAATTTTAAATTAAATACTATTATAATTTGAATTTAATATAATTTTAAACGTTACTATATTGAACATTAACAAATAACTAAATACTATGATTTGATTTGATTTGATTAGGATCATATCTAGGTTTTATTAACATAAGGTACGAGTTTAATTGGATATTAAATTTCATATAAATTGACAAATAAGTACCATGATTTGATTTGATTAGGATTATATCTACACTTTACTAATATAAAGTACTAGTTGAGCTATTGTATTTAATATTATTTCATTTTAATTCAAACACTATTTAATTTAAAATATAAGATGAAAAATATAAAAATAAAATGAAATTCAAACGAAAAATTTTAAATTCAAAAAATAAATTTTGATAGATCCACAAACTATTTCACATCATCGTTATTTCATCTCTATCTTTATATGGGTAGTAATTCACGTAAACAAATAATGAAATGGAAACTAATATTACACTAATGTCTTAAATGCAAACAAATTACATACATGTTTCCTTGCATATTTATATAAATCGAATTAACACTTTTTCAATATAAATCAAATCAATTAAATTTAAATTAGTAAAGTAGCTCATAGTAAATCAAATCAATGAGTTTTGATTTAAGGTTTATAGTAAATCGAATCAAAGTGCTTCGATTTTGAACCCATGTTAAATCGAATTGAGTAGATTCGATTTATAGAAAACGTAGCACATAGATAAATCGAATAAAGTAGATTCGATTTATTAGTTATGTGTCTATATAAACAATTCCAATTCACTTCTTTCGAATTATATTTTATAATTACTTTCATCCCCAAACCACATCCAAGAGAAAAAAAGTTAGGCAACACCACAAAATTCAAAATTGAAGACATAGAAGACGATCCGAATCATATCTATCAGTTAGACGGAGTTGTCCATATTACTGACAACATCAAGGTTAGTGAATAAAATTTATTTTCATCAGGATAGATCAGAAATATTAGTAATATTGAGTCGATTAGAGTATTTATTTATAAGCGATAGTTAGAATTTTTAAACTACAAATAGTAGTTAAAATAGTGTTTATAAATAACTGTTAGTTAGAATAGTGATTAGAAATTCGGTTAGAATTTATAAATTTTAAATATTAGATTAATTAGGAATTAGAATTTTAGTTAAAATTTAATTTAAATTACAAATGTCAGTGATAATAGTGATTTAAAATTGTAATATATTTTACATTAAAGTTCTTTTTATTAGAATTCTCCGTACATTAGTTTTTATTTTTTTGGATTTGTTGGAAATATGAGTATTGTAAAATTATTTGTTTGAGTTTAGAGTATTTTGTTTAAAAGGATATGCATTATTTAATGTTTGTTTAGTGAAGTGTTTTTATTAATTATTATGGTTGATAGAAAATTGTTAATTGTTTTGTTAATTATTATTTGCGGTGGTGAATTTTTGAATTATTTGAAAATGGAAAATGGAAAACGCTACCTTGTAAAGGCATAAAATGTTTTCTGTTTGAAACTAGAAAAAATGAAGTCCACGCTTACTATTTGAATTGTTTTAAAACTGAAATACTATTCACGCGTTCTTTCCAGGCGGTTACACAAGTATCGGGTGTAAGGAATTATAATTAATTAAAAAATAAAATATTAAATTTAACGGCTGAGAGATCACATGTTATGTGAATGACCACAAAACAAAAAGAGGAGGAGCATGGAGAGGAAGCAGGTGGGCATGAATGACATCCTCCCTCGGGAGCTCATTCGCCGAATCTTTCTAAGGGTACCCGCCAAAGACCTGTTTCGCCTCAGATTCGTTTCAAAACTTTGGCACTCTTTCATTTCCGATCCAGACTTTGCGGAATTGCATTACAACCTCTACTCTGCCGTATCTTCCCGTTCGTACTTATTGGTAAAAGACTATACTAGTGCTTACTGTGTTCACTTAGACAGGCTATTTGATGTTGCAGCAGCACCACCAACACTCAAAGAGGTATCTCTCCCTTCTAGGAAGAAGCCATATCCTCATTTTCGTCTCTTGGGATCCTGCCGAGGCTTTGTTCTCTTAAAGGAAAAACCAGATTTTCTTGTTATATGGAACCCAGTGACTGGATCCAGCAAAACAATATCTTACTCTCATATTAAGGTCCCGCGCGATGATTCAATTATTCGATATGGATTTGGTTTCGATGCATCACGAGATGACTATTTAATAGTTCTATCTTGGCATGATTACTACATCCAACACGGCTTAGTTTGCTTTTCGTTGAGAACCAATTCATGGATTGATCTCGATGCAGCACTCCCCGAAACCAGGGTTAGGTGGAAGCAGAAACTTTCTGCGTTGTTCTTACATGGCGCTATTCATTGGTTGTGTTACTCTAGTCGAGATCACATTGAAGATGGTATTCTTATCTTTGATTTGAAGGAAAGGAGTTTCTCAACGATATCTATGCCAACACAACTCGTAGGGTGTTACCCCATCTATCTCATCACACTAGGAGGTTGCCTAGCCTTGTATTCGGATGACAAGCATAAAACTGAGATATGGGTTATGAAAGAATATAAAGTACCGTCATCTTGGATTCTAATGTATGACATTCCTTATGGTAACAATTTGCCTCTATGCATGTCCAATGGAAGTGACATTATTGCGTTAAATTTTACTCCGCGGTATTGCAAGATAAGGTTTGCCAAATATAACGTCAGTGGAGAGCTTCTAAATTATTCTCCTCTGCCTCTTTCTGAATATTATTACTTCCATAGAAGTTTCTCTGTATATACAGGGAGTCTCTTTCCATTCCCCTGTGACATTAAGGATAGGGATAAGAAGAAGAAAACTGGTATGTAAACTATTCTCCTATGCTTTGCACCCTATATCTTTGTGATTAATGAAAAAGTACCAAGCAAGATGCATCATGCATAAATTTGCATTCAGAAATGAGATTTGACTATTGATGGTATGAAATTACAATTTATCATTAATCACTTTCTTGCTTCTTACAGTCCAGTCTTATGGTGAGGCTTAAGGTTTAGCTATGTTTTCATGTCTAAAGCCGTGACCTTTACCCGCTGATCTTCTTTGCAGGCCAAGAATGTTTTGAACAACGTGATGTTGCCGAAGATTAGAATGACAATGGGGTCAAATAAAGGAAGAGAATATGGAGCAAGCATATTAGTGAACAACGAACATACAGCCGAACAACTTAGAGTTTGGAAGTATGATTTTCTTTCCAAATTTCGCATTGTTAGGTATGCTGTGGACACTAATAACAGTCTTGTGTCTTTCTCCTTGGCTTCTATCCAAGTATCATTACAAAAAAGACTACTTAACTTACTAGCTCCTTCCATTTTCATTTTCATTTGGTTGTTTAATAGCTAGAGATGAGGTAATGAATGCTTAAATGTTAAAGAACAATCATATGTCAGAATCTGCTGTCTCCACATTGTATCTGAGACCTTTTCGCAGAACCATTTTTAATTCTATATCATAAAAACTAGTCATACGTTTGTATGAGAATTGAGAAGGATCTAAGTTAGTTTTATACTATCTGGTGTGAGGTGCTGCAAGGTGCATTGCCTTTTGGGATTTATAGCACACTGAGCATCAAGTTAATTTTGTTGAGATATTTAGTTTGAAATTTTTTGAAGTCAAAGTTATTAAAAAAACACTAAACTTTCTTTTTTACTACACTTGTTAAACAACTATTATTTTTTATTTTTTATCATTATGATGACGATTATTTTTTAAAATTATTTAATTTGCATATTACATATAACTATAAGGGATTTTATTGATATATATAATTTTAAAAATATTTATTTAAATATGTAAATTATTTTAAAATTACATATATTAATAAGTAAAATATTTATTTTATTGATACAAAAAAATTTTAACTTAATGAGAATTTTTTTTTTGCTGCGTTTGGAAGGAAGACTGTGACTCATATTGAAATTAAAAGACAAAGAGCCTAAGATTGAATTAAATCTCTATTTGTGTTTAAAATTGTCAAACTCGCGAATCTAAGTAAATTCGTGGAGTTGACTTACACTTGACTCGTAGACTCGATTTGTAAACTTATATGAATTTATCTGTTATGAATTATATATATATATATATATATATATATATATATATATATATATATATATAAACTATAGACATTTAAACTTAATCATTTTAAACTCAAAACACATAATAAATAAAAATAGTACATTAGTTCAACAATTACAACAAATACTTTAGAACACACATTTAAGTTCTTCATGATAAAATATCTAGTACAACATAAAACACAACAGAAAAGAATAACAATGCAATAATTATATATTCTAATAAACTAAAAATCTAAAATTGAAATCCTCTAATATCTTCATCTTCTATGACATCAACATCATCATTTTCAACATCTTCATCAGAAACATTATTTAGACCGGGATAAATAAATTCATAATTCAAACGTTCTGTAATAACTAACAAATAATTGTATTCAAAATAATTAAATTCAGAATTATTCCTAATAAAAATGCAGTAACAACTAACAACTATCACAGAATTAACTTAAGTTTAACAATGAATTAAGTAACAACTAACAAATAAAAAAACGCAGTAACAACTATCAACTATCACAGAATTAACTTAAGTTTAATAATGATTTAAGTAATTAACAATGAATTAACAACTATTGCAGAATTCAGTAACAAGTAACAACTATATATCACAGAAAACAGATCAAGTAAGAAATGGAAGTAATTAATTGTAAATTTTTTAAAACATACCTGAATAGAGAAGAGGTCCTCGGTGGTTATGTTGTTACTGTTGTGCAGTCAAACAAAGGGCGGCGGTGTGCGAACAGAAGATGGAAGCGCGGCGGACGGCAGATGAACACTGGCGACCAGCAATGCAACGAACGACAGCAGCACAAAGGATGGAAGATGCTCCACTTGAAGTGAAACCAAACAGAACAGACTCAACAAAAAATGAGAGCAGAGAGTAGGGAGCGACGGGGGCGTAGGTGAAAGATCGACGGCGGATGGCAGACAGCAGACGAATAGAGGTGAGAAATCACAGCAGAGAGAAAGAGAGAGAATGGCGGAGAGAGGGAGAGAAGAGTGAGTGACGAGCCAAAGCCATTAAGCGATTTTGATCGAGTTTCTACGAGTCTAGCCGAGTTTACTAAAAAACTCGCGATTTTGACCATCATTAAACTCACGAATTTGACAATTATGATTGTATGTGGTGTAAAATGTACTGATGTTTAATTTAAAATAAATATAGAAATTAAGTGGTAGATTTATAATTTAAAAAGTTAAATGAAAATATTTTTAATAAAAAATATTATTTAAATTTTAGTTTTTGTCTTTAAAATTTCAGTCTTTTATATCCCCATTTTTTAAAAAATATTAAAAAAATTAAAATTTTAGTTCTAGTCTCTTACCACCAAATACAATACTAAATCTTAATTCTTTAGTCTCCATCCCCTAACCTAACACTGCTATATTTAGGAATGAGGTTTTAAATTTATCCCAAATAATTTTTGAATGATTATCTTAATTTTAAATAAAACTCTACAACCAAATAAAATATTTAACCAAACTATTTTTCGCATCACACGCTTATTCGAAGTTTTAGATTTATAGATTCGATCGTAACAAAAAAGATGAATATTGGACAGCATTGTAATATTCCAAGACCTATGAGTCCAATTCTTCAAGGATTTATTTATATATTTTTTATCAAAAATCTATTAGTTCATCGTAAAGTGTTTGCTAGAATTTATTTGATACTTTAGTTTCTTTAAGAACTTAGAAAGAATTTCAAATGTTTTTGAAATATAGAATTCTAGTAAATTTAACTGTTGTTGTTAATTATAAATAATATATATAATATATTAATTAAAATTAACGATTAAAATTATTTGAATATTGATATTCTAAGAATATTTGAAACTTTTTTCTAAAATCTTATTTATTTTATTTTTAAAAAACCTAATTTCTTTCATAATTTAAATAATTAGAACGACTTAAAATAAAAAGTAATTATGCAATTTTAGTTCTTTTTCTTAAAAAAAAAATAGAATCCTAACTTATTATTTTAAGGGTAAAAAACGGAAATAAGTCAAGGGTGGAAAGAAATTACATGAATCAGCCAAATTGGAAATTGCTTCACGAATGAGCCAAAGCACATTACTATATAATTCGAACCAGCTTGGTTCGAACTACAATAACACATAATTCGAACCAGGGTAGCTCGAATAATGATGGAACACGTGATGAATGTAATTCGAACCTACATGGTTCGAACTAGAATTGAGAATAATTCGAACTAGGAGAGTTCGAATTACACATTTGGATGCTTCACCAAGTAATTCAAACCTAGTTGGTTCGAATTAGTCAAAGTTTGCCTCGAATAGTAATTCGAACTGGGCTGGTTCGAATTACAAAGGTTTCCGCTATATAAAGAGTTCGAATTAGCCTCATTCGAACCACATTTTCATTCTCATACACCCCACCAAATCCCAGAGAAAACGACCCAGATTTGATCCGACAAAGACTCGAACAGAATACTCAGCTGATGGGGGACGATCCGGAAAGGCTATATCGGTTGGACGGAGTTGCTCATATAGCCGGGGTCATCAACGACGAGGTTAGTTGATAGAAAACTTTGTGCTAGCGGTTTATCTAAGTTAGTGGTTTTGCATGTGGTTTTAGTGGCGGTTTATGTTAGCAGTTTATCCTAGTGGTATTGCAAGTGGTTTGTTTGAGAGGTTTTGCATGCAGTTTAGTTGGTAGTTTAGTTGGTGGTTTATTTATGTTAGTGATTTTTGTTAGTTGTTTAGCATGCGGTTTTAGTTGGTGGTTTATTTATGTTAGTGGTTTTTGTTAGTTGTTTAGCATGCGGTTTTAGTTGGTGGTTTTATGTTAGTGGTTTTGTATGCGGTTTTGTTGATGGTTTATGATGGCGGTTTATTTTGGTGGTATTGGAAGTGGTTTATTATGTGATTTTGTGTGCGGTTTATGATAGTGATTTTGCATGTGGTTTTCGTAAGTGGATTTGTATGCGGTTTATGTTAGCAGTTTGAGCATGTGGTTTTGCAGCCGGTTTGTTATATTGGTTTTGCATGTAGATTCTGTTAGTGGTTTCCATTAGTGGTTTCTGGTGTTGGTTATTTTTGTCACTGGTATTCTACGTGGTTCTAATAATGCGGTGCATGTAATGCGCAGCCACAGCGATGCATCAGGAGCATGCGGCGGCAGCAGGGCATGCGACTCGATGAGCGGTATGTTCCGTACTTGCAGATGGCCGGATTATACCATCTTGCGAGGCTGAACGATAGATGGTTCCGGTTAGATGAGCCCCTTGTCAGTGCCTTCGTCGAGCGGTGGCGTCCGAAGATGCACACCTTCCATATGCCGTTCAGAGAGTCCACGATCACACTTCAGGACGTGGCGTACCAGTTGGGGTTGCCAGTGGACGGGCGTTATGTCAGCGGTTGCCTTACAGATTTCCAGATATACATCCAGGGTGGCCGTCCAGCTTGGGTGTGGTTCGAGGAGTTGCTTGGAGTGATTCCTCCTCTGAGCTAGGTTCAGAAGTTCGCAGTAAACTGCACTTGGTTCCAGGAGATTTTTGGAGAGTGCCCTGAGGGAGCCGATGAGGAGACTGTGCGACGCTTTGCTCGACTAGTGCGAATGCAACAGGGAGTATGTTGGAGTTCCCGTCCTGTGCAATCACGACAAGCAACGTTCCCCCATACTTACCATACAGATGTGTGCCGTCAATACTAACCAGCGGCTTGCAATGATGGAATGCCTCGATACACGGTGAAAACGTCCAGAACAGTCTGTGAAAATAAGCTTGAGACTCGTCTAGCTGTCCACCAACTCGAACAGGGCTCATCCTAAGGACTGCAACAGTACCAGGCATCGTCAACTAGACTCCTAACACCCACCTGGGGAGCTCATTGTACGACTCATCCCAGTCACCATAGATGAGGGCAATAGCCTTCTGCTTCGCCAACCAGACTCTCCTGTACGTCGGCCTAAACCCAAAGTGTGCGGTCGTGGCATTTAGGAGCACCTTGATGCTGACGGATGCATCAGCCCTAACCATTGGCATAATGAATGCCGATATCACATGATAATCCAAACTCCTGTGGTCGCTGGAGATGGAGGTGGCAAGACAGGTATGAGGTCTATTGTACCGTTTGACCTCCCAAATGCCCTTGCGCTGCCGGAGACTCAGCCGAATCAACCATGTGCACCCATTCCCGAACTCAGAACACTTGCCCACATACCGGCGATAGTCAGACTCCACTACCTTGTACTGTACCCCTCGGTGGATGCTGTAAGTCTTCACACTTAACAGGGCCTCATCTTTATCCTGAAATTGCTAACCAACCTGGAACTCTGTCAGACCAGCAGTCCCTTCCGCATGTCTAGCTCCAAATCCAGCAGGCTGCCCAGAAACCCCCTCCTGCCTCATGGCATCCAAGTCCAAAGAGGAAAAATGTGGTGGATACTGCTGTGTGCCAGAGCTAGAACCACCTCCCGCCCCGGCAGGCTCACTCGCTCCAATATCATCGCCACTGTCATCATCAATCATATCCGGCTCGACATCATCGTCCTCTGGATCACCCAGCAATCCCTCTTCAACCCCAGGCGGTGCAACGCACTGTAAAGAGGTCGGCAGAAATTCTCCTGTTCCGACCTCGTCGCCTACACTGCCATTGAGATCAACAGCGAACGAAGGGGAGGCGACAGGTTGGACGGGTGGCTCGTACGCAGGGACGGAAGAAGAAGCAACGGCAGGTATGGAGCTAGAACCGGCTGCCGTGGCTAAAGTGGTGGTATTCCGGTTCGAACCCCCTAAGCTGGATACCACATCAACCAACTTTGCCAACAGTTCTGGTGTCCTCACTTCTGGAAACTGCCGGCGACAATGAAACATGACCTGCAAGTCCTCATCACTCCCGATCGTGAAACAATCATACTTCATGGTTTCCTGGAGCACCGTGATTGGAATGCGATAGAAAAACTTCTTAACCCGCTTCGCATCTTCCAGACCAAGTTTCAGCAGTACAGACCTAACAAGGTCATCATAGCTCGTCGTAGGCCTCACGATAATACAGAGAGGATCCTTATGGGTGAACTTCACACCGGAACGAGTTTTCCTCTTAATCGATCCTTTGTGGTAAACCAACACTACAAAACTCTCCTCACTAGCCATCTTACCCCTCTAATGAGAGCAACTCACGTTTACAACCATATATATACAGGTCTGGTGCTCACTAATTCGAACCAGCCTAGTTCGAAATATGGTTTGTGTAATTCGAACCAACCTGGTTCGATTACTTTGGGAAGCTTCCACTCATATAATTCGAACTCATCTAGTTCGAATTATGTATGTTCTTAGTTCGAACCAATCTAGTTCGAATTAGTCTGAATTTCGCTAAACAATTCGAGCTAATTCGGTTCGAATTATATACAAAGGCAATTCGAACTAAGCTGGTTCGAATTGCATAGAGAAGTGCTTTGGTTGATTGATGAAGTAATTTTCAACTTGGCGGATTTACGTAATTTCTGGCCTCCCTTAACTTATTTCTGTTTTTTACCCTTATTTTAATATCCTTCTAATATCTAAAGAAATTTAAGTTTTTATTTTTAATATTTTAAGCATATAATATATATATTTAATTTTTTTGCATATTTAAAAATTAAAAAGATAAATTAACTTTCTAATCAATATTCTTATTTTAGTGCATGATATATATATGAGTAAAGTATCATTTTTGTCCCCAACGTTTGGGGTAAGTACTATTTATGTCCCTAACGTTTAAATCGTCCTATTTGTATCCTTAACGTTTATAAAAGTGATTCAATGTTATCCTACTATCAATTATACTAACAAATCAGATTATATTTTTCAATTATTCTCACTTGGATGTATTCATTCTCAATTAGGTCTCACTTGGATGTGTTCGATTTTAATATTATACCCACTATTTGTGTTTAGATTCAATTATGTCCCTAGAAAAGTGAATTATGTAAATGTTGTAGGAATTAGTTTCAACATTTGATGAGCTATTTTTCGGAGTATATCATCGATTCTATCCCAGACATTTGTATTCTAACTTCAAGAAGAGATTTTTAAAACTCAAACTAAAGCGCTCATGATGTGTAATTGACGACAGGATAACATTGAATCACTTTTACAAACGTTAGGGATACAAATAGAACGATTTAAACGTTAGGGACACAAATAAGATTTACCCCAAACGTTAGAGACAAAAACGATACTTTACTATATATATATATATATTTTTTTTTTTCCCTTTTAGATATAGGTGTTAAGGACTCGAATTTATTGATTTTTTTTTACCAATTAGGATCTGTCCATAATTTATTTTGTTGAGTTTGGGTGGACTTTGAGTTAAAATAATTTTTTTTAAAGGAAAAACTAATAAAATTTTATAAAATTATATTAATAATAAACTAAAAAAATTTATATCTGGAACCCTTGATTTATATTTCATGTAACTAAAGTTAGATACTTAGTTTAAGTTAATTATTTTTTAAAATTATTCGAAGAGTTACTTAGTGAAAAATTAATTTAGAGTAAACTTTGGATAGATACAAATTGGTAAGGTGGTAGCTTCTTTGATCGACAGAAAAAGTATATGTACGGAGACTTCGACCTTTTTTAATTTCTGCAAATATTTTTGTCTGTAACTATTGAAAAATATTTTTAAGTAGTTTCTGACATTTTTAAAAGTTAGACCGATCAATCTCTCCATTCAAATAACAGAAAAATCTGACGTGGCTCCCGTAATGCTTGTCACGTGTATGTGTGTGTCACGCGTACGCGTCGTTATGAATTCAGCAAATTCTCATTTTTTTTCATAATTCTCCATTTTACATGTTTTTTTTCCATTTCTTTTAAGTCATTCTTGTCTTCAAAACTTTAAATCACTCAAACAAATATATCAAGACATCGAATGAAAGAAAAATAAATTAAATTATGGTAAATCTAATAAAAATATTGTAGTCATTTTTTATAAAACAAATCTTCCTTCAATTAATTTGCCTTCTACTATTAAATTTTCAAGAGAAAATTAATTTATATGTATTACGAAGGAGAGAAAGAAAAAATGTATTTAAAGCGGATACGGGAGAACATTAAGAGAAATGGTGAAAACTAATCACCAATTATACGATATGATTCTGAAATTAGGACTTTTTTTTTAGTGGTAAAACTAGCTTAGTGATTTACTTATTCTGAAATTAAGTTTTAAATTTATTGAAAACCAAAATACAAATTATAAAATTCTAAAATGTATGCAACTCAAATTACTCTACTTAACTAAATAAAATATGAAATGCAAAATTGATTTTATTTATAATTTTATTAAAAATACAACTTAAAGAAGAAAAGTGATTGAATGCATGTTATTGTAGTACTGGTAATATATATGGAAATAGATTTTCTTAAATTTTTTTGGTAAGATGTAATTTTTTATCGTTTAATATTTTTATTTTTTAATTTTATTTAAAAAATATAAAATGAAGAACCACGTTAAATTTATACTAAAATCAACTATTAAAATTAGTCATTAATATAAAATACACATAAAAATATAAAATACACATAAAAAATTAGTGAAACTATATATATATATTTTTACATAAATATATGATGACTGATTTTAGTGTACAAATAGCTTTTTTATAAAATGAGAGATCATACTTTATTTTTAGGGCAATTTACGCATCTAAATTGTTTGACCCCTAATATTACGCAAATACATTGTTTCCAAATTTAATACGCAAATGCATTGTTTCACTATTTTATGTAAACCGCTACTGGCAGTAGCGGTTTACAGATGTGCATAAACCGCTACAACCAGCCGCAGTTTATGTGTGTGAGTGTGTGAGTGTAAACCGCTGCTGCCAGCAGCGGTTTACGTGCGTGTGTATGTGAGTGTAAACCGCTACTGGCAGTAGCGGTTTACGTGCGTGTGTATGTGACTGTAAACCGCTACTGGCAGTAGTGGTTTACGTGCGTGTGTGAGTGTACGTGTATGTGTGTATACTATTTAAATAATATTATAAATAAAAAATTTAATTTATCATTTCACAATATAATTTAAAAAATATAAATATGCATCTAATAAATTTTTTATTTGTATTTATTATTAGAAGTGAGACCAAATTACAAATAAAAAAATACAGTCTTCAAAGTATTGAATTATATAAAGCAAGACTAATTTTTTTTATTCTCATCTCTTTTAAAATTTATAAATAATAAAATAATTTATTTTTAGCCAAAAGTTTACTAAATTATATATTTTACTCTTTAAAAATCACTTCATTCCCTTTTATTTATATCAACCATACAAAGGAGATTGGAGAGTTTGGAAAATGGGTTGTGTTCTTTGCTGCTGATTTGCATTTGAGGTTCTAGCTAAATGATTTTTTTTATTTGTGCAACTTTGTTGTCTTATACCAAAAAATAAAAATTATTTGTATTTTACAGTTGATTAATTAGATAAATAATAGTGATAGCATCATAATTTTGATGACTAAAATAAAAAATATAAATATGCATGTAATAATTTTTTATTTGTATTTATTATTAAAATGAGATTAAATAGCAAATCAAAGAGTGAGTGTTCACAGAGTACTAAAATATATAAACTAAGACTAAATTTTTTTTTATCTTCATCCCTTCTAAAACTCATGAATGATAAAATAATTTATTTTTAGTAAAAAATTCACTAAAGCATACACTTTTTCTTTAAAAATTACTTCATTTTTTATCCATATAAATCATATGATTGCAAAAAATATATACTCCTTTTTCTTTCTCTCAATTTTTTTGTAACTTAATTTAGCATAAACAAACATTTTTTCTAATCAACGTAAACCGCTAGAGGAACACAGAAACCGCTAAATTAAGTTACAAAAAAATTGAGAGAAAGAAAACGGAGTATATATTTTTTGCAATCATATGATTTATATGGATAAAAAATGAAGTAATTTTTAAAGAAAAAGTGTATGCTTTAGTGAATTTTTTACTAAAAATAAATTATTTTATCATTCATGAGTTTTAGAAGGGATGAAGATAAAAAAAAAATTAGTCTTAGTTTATATATTTTAGTACTTTGTGAGTACTCACTCTTTGATTTGCTATTTAATCTCATTTTAATAATAAATACAAATAAAAAATTTATTACATGCATATTTATATTTTTTAAATTATATTGTGAAATGATAAATTAAATTTTTTATTTATAATATTATTTAAATAGTATACACACATACACGTAAACCGCTACTGGCAGTAGCGGTTTACACTCACACACACATGCACGTAAACCGCTGCTGCCAGTAGCGGTTTACACTCACACACACGCACGTAAACTGCTGCTGGCAGCAGCGGTTTACACTCACACACTCACACACATAAACCGCTACTGCCAGTAGCGGTTTACATAAAATAGTGAAACAATGCATTTGCGTATTAAATTTGGAAACAATGTATTTGCGTAATATTGAAGGTCAAACAATTTAGATGCGTAAATTGCCCTTATTTTTATAAGATTGATTACAGAAATATATAAAGGTGTTTGTTATGATGCCTAAAAATTATTGTTTAATTGGTGAAAAAAGTTAAATAATAAAAATTAAAAAAACTTAAATATTTAAAATTATTATAAAAATTAAGTTAAACAAAAAGTTAAACATTAAATAAAAGATACCATAAAATTGACCATATATAAAATGAGGGCAAGTGCTATCATGTAGATAAAAAATATTATCTCCATGTATAGATGACACATGTAGGTTTATAATGAAACTAACTTATAGTGCATTCTACTGAAGGGAAACAAATTTCTTAACAATGGACCTTACTAAAAAGTAGACTTATAGCTAGTATATGATATCACACGTATAATCGTCATTAGGATTGATGAAAAATAATTAAGTGTATAACTTTTTTTTTTCCTTATTTTGGGCCTGGATACTTAAGTTGTTAAAAATTTTAATAAAAAATTAAAGAAAAAAAAAAACAACTATTGTAGAGGAAGAAAAATTGAAAACGGCGTCGTTCTCCAACACCTTTTTCCCTACCGCATCCCTTAATAAATTCCCTAATCTATTATGTGATTACCGACCCCTGTCGTAAAGCCTCAAGTAACGTCTCTCTCTATCGCCGGCGACAAAAGCAGCAGGTCCCAGAGTTGTTGTCGTCGTCGTCGCTCTTTGTCTGTCACCGTTAAGCACTCAGTCGTGTGCCTTCTGTTCGGTATCTTCCCTAGAAGCAGCACATCCTGGAGTAGGACGTCAATATCGTATGCTTGCATGGAGTCTCGTCGACAGCAGCTGATCCCCGATGTGCTTAGTTCCAACAAATTTTTCTAATATTTGTTGCTGAATTGTGTCGCTGTAATTCATCTATGCAACTTCATTTTGGTTGCTGAAAGTTGATGTTGTTGCTAAAATATGATTGATTTAATTTATTTTTTGTCGCTGAAAATAATGACTGAGTGGAATTTTGTATTGGTTATCATGACTCATGACTGAACCTTGAAGCTGTTGCTAAGTTGAAAAATTTATATGAAAATATTTTAGTTGCTGCACCTTTATAGCACGTCACCTCTCTATAACTGATGGGCATAACACATTCTGGATCTCCATAACTAAAAATTTTTGCCACAATTCACTTCAACAATTTTTTATCCCGCTACAAAGAATAAATCAAATAAAAAATTAACTATAACTTAATTATAGAGTTATAAGTAATAAAAGGTTATAATAGTCTAAAATAATATTAAATAAAACAGTATTAAAAGTACTATAAAGTATGGATTCTAATTTCATTTTATTTTATTTTTGTATAGTTTTGTAAAATCAATCATTATAAAGTTTATGTATTGTATTTTATTGTAATTCTCTTGTAATATAAACGATTCATCATTGATCTTATTAGTGAATTAGTGAGCTAACCACTAGACCAACTCAACTACAAGGCGGGATTCGAACCTCCGACATTTACTTAAGCGAACTAGTGAGCTAACACTAGATCAACTCAACTTAGTTGTGTGGTTCTAGTTTATTATGATTATTGTTATTATTTTTTTATAAACGGAATTGTTTTTTTTTTTTTTTTTTTTTTTTATTTTTTTTACCAAAGATAGGAGACTCGAACCCGCAACCTCTTAATTGAGTATGGGGAGACTATGCCATTTGAGCTATTACTCATTGGCTATAAACTCAAATGGCATAGACTCTCCATACTCAATTAAAAGGTTGCAGGTTCGAGTTTCCTATCTTCCAAATATTTTTTTTTTATAAATGGAATTGTTAGTCCCATTAGATAGAGCAAATTAAACAAAAATTAGCCATAAATGATAGTACTGAAAAATTATACGACACCAAAAAAGAACATTAAAAGTGCTAAAAAAAAACTATACAAAAACATACTAAAAAATACCAAAAAGAAAATATGCTTAAAAAAAATTATATTATAATTTAATGTCATATTTTTTATTAATTATCTTTTTAAAAATAATTTTAATTTTTTAATTAATATTATTCGAATAATATAACATTCATTATAAATTATGTTGATATAAACTTACTTCTATTCAAAATTAATTTTGTAAAATTAAATTCATAGACCCTAAATAGGATTTATAATTTAGGGTTTAACTTCACATTCATTAACCCACACAACAAATCAATTCTATAAACTCATCAACCAAAATCAATTTTATGAACACATCACTCTTTGCACATTATAACTGGAACCAATCCACGTTGTAAGCCTAAATTTATTACAATGTCAATAAATTCATAATCCTCTCAATGCCACAAGGCTCACAACACAAGCAAGATGTACCTTTAAGTCCCAAAAAAAAAAAAAAAAGTAACGCATACCTTTTACAGTTCTACACCTGGTCTAACGTCTAAAAAAATTAACTTAATATTTCTTATTAGTAAACTAAACCTAAAAAGTTAAACAAACCTACTAATTTCAATAATGACCTAAGCTTACTTTGATTTTGTCCTTTTACACGGCTACTTTTTAGACCTACCACAATAGGATCTCATATGAAGCCGCCAATGTCCTCTGCATGTGTAAATACAAGTTCCAATCTACACAGTAACAAAATCCTAAAATGAGAGATCACATGTTATGTGAATTGTCACAACTGACAACCCTAACCACAAAACAAAAAGAGAAGGAGCATGGAGAGGAATCAGCTGGGCATGAATGACATCCTCCCTCAGGAGCTCATTGACCGAATCTTTCTAAGGGTACCCGCCAAAGACCTGTTTCGCCTCAGATTCGTTTCAAAACTTTGGCACTCTTTCATTTCCGATCGACACTTTGCGGAATCGCATTACAACTTCCACTCCGCATCTTCCCGTTCGCTCTTCTTGGTAAAAGACTATACTAATGCTTGCTGTGTTCCCTTAGACACGCTATTTGATGTTGCAGCAGCACCACCAACATTCAAAGAGGTATCTCTCCCTTCCAGGAAGACGCCATATTCTCTTTTTAGTCTCTTGGGATCCTGCAGAGGTTTTCTTCTCTTAGAGGAAAAACCAGCTAATTTTCTTGTTATATGGAATCCACTGACCGGATCCAGCAAAACAATATCTTACTCTCATATCGCCTCAGAGATCCAGCCCGATGATGCATTTCGATATGGATTTGGTTTCGATGCATCACGTGATGACTATTTAATAGTTCTATCTTGGCTTGATAACTACAACCAACACCGCTTAGTTTGCTTTTCGTTGAGAACCAATTCATGGATTAATCTCGATGCAGCACTCCCCAAACCCCTGGGTAGGTGGAAGCAGCGGAAACGTTCTGATTTGTTCTTACATGGTGCTATTCATTGGTTGTGTTGTTCTAGTGAAGATTACATTGATGATGATATTCTTATCTTTGATTTGAAGGAGAGGAGTTTCTCAAAGATATCTATACCAAAACAACTCGTAGGGTGTTACCCCATCTATCTCATCACACTAGGAGGGTGCCTAGCCTTGTGTTCGGATGACAAGCATAAAACTGAGATATGGGTTATGAAAGAATATAAAGTGCCGTCATCTTGGATTTTAATGTATAAGATTCCTTATGGTAACAATGTGCCTATATGCATGTCCAATGGAAGTGACATTATTGCGCTAAATTGTACTATGCGGTATTCCAAGTTAAGATTTGTCAAATATAACGTCAATGGAGAGCTTCTAAATTATTCTCCTCTACCTTTTTCTGAATATAAATACTTCTATAGAAGTTCCTGTGTATACACAGAGAGTCTCTTTCCATTTCCGGGTGACATTAAGGATAGGAATAAGAAGAATAAAACTGGTATGTAAACTATTCTCCTATGCTTTGCACCCTATTATACCTGTTTCTTTCTATTGCTTTGTGATTAATGAAAAAAGTACCAAGCAAGATGCATCATGCATAAAGTTGCATTCAGATATGAGATTTGACTATTGATGGTATGAAATTACAATTTATCATTAATCCATAAGGTTTAGCTATGTTTTCATGTCTAAAGCCGTGACCTTTACCCGCCGATCTTCTTTGCAGGCCAAGAATGTTTTGAACAACATGATGATGTTGTCAAAGATTAGAATGACAATGGGGTCAAATAAAGGAAGAGAATATGGAGCAAGCATATTAGTGAACAACGAACATACAACCGAACAACTTAGAGTTTGGAAGTATGATTTTCTTTTCAAATTTCGCATTGTTAGCTATGCTGTGGACACTAATAACAGTCTTGTGTAGCTGTTTCTTTCCCTGTTTCTCCTTGGCTTCTATCCAAGTATCACTACAAAAAAGACTACTTAACTTACTAGCTCCTTCCATTTTCATTTTCATCTGGTTGTTTAATAGCTTAAATGTTAAAGAACAATCATGTCAGAATCTGCTGTCTCCGCATTGCTATTGATCCTTGTATCTGAGGCCATTTCACAGAACCATTTTTAATTCTATATCATAAAAAATAGTCATACTTTTGTATGAGAAGAATCTAAGTTAGTTTTACACTATCTGGTGTGAGGTGCTGCAAGGTGCATTGGCTTTTGGGATTTATAGCACACTGAGCATCAAGTTAATTTTGTTGGGATCTTAAGTTGAAATTTTTTGAAGTTAAAAAGTTCTTAAAAAACACTAAACTTTCTTTTTTCCTCTCCTTGGGTGTAGGGAGAAAATGTCTTTTTTGTTATATATCTTTTTCTATATGATCTTCTTGTTTGGGGAAATTTACATAGATGCTTTTCTTCAATTTTCTTCTTGTCCTACTAAGATATATGAATCAATATCTTGATTAAATGGCTACATATTCTGATGCAAGAGTAGAGCATTTTATTTGTGGTTTCAAGAGCTATAGATGAGGTGGCGAATTCTAAAAATGTTACATAAAAACTATTTTAGTGTGTGAAGGGTAAAATTGGACCTGCCTTTGACCAAAAAAACTCCATAGAAAATGCATGTTCACTCACGATTCCAACTTATGATTATCATTTGTTAGCTAATTTTTATTAAGGGGAGTGCTAGGAAACAATGAAAATTTTGAACAACATGAACAACCACCAATCAAATAAAAATACACTACATCCTAATTTAATGCTACTAATTAAATTTATTCTTTTAACCCTATTAATTCACATTGTTTACACATTGTTCAAAAATCTTGTTTGTTACCTATACTTTTCCTTTTATTAAAAGGTGTTTGATTCGGTAGGACAATAAATTTATACATACCATTATAATAAAAATATGGATAAATTAAAACATATCATGTAGATTATATTTTTTACGTCAATAATTAATTTTTTTAAATATATATCATATCAATGATTTTACTAAATCATCCTTATACTTTAATAAAAATAAAAATAAATTTTATTTAATTTTCATAAAAAGACTTAAATATCTTTTTTTTTTATATTGAACAAAAACAACCCTAATTCTTTAATTTAATCAAAATTCAATTAACTTTAGTTTTATAATTTTAACTCTGAATCAATTTAAAAATCAAAACCAAAATATATTTCATTATTCATATACACTAAAAAATTGCTTTGTTTATCATGAACCTTAATTTAATTTCTCCTACCCCCTTCATATATATCAAAAAGAAAAATATATCTAAAAAATTGTTCTTCTTCTTTATACCAATCTACTGATAAAGAGCAACCTTACCCCTAATCTCTATTGATTAATGAAACACTCATCCATACCTTCTTATTTTGAGTACATTTATACATAAAAAAAAAGAGTTGAAATAGCAAAACCGATAAAAATAATGATGATTTTTATAATTTTGTGTGGCTATTTATATATAGAAGACCAGAAGACCATAATTATCTAACAAAATTAATTTTATTTATTGCATTCAATTTGAATAAGTAAAAAATCATCTTATTTTAATTTAGTCCTTAATTCACATGATTTAAATTTAGCTCAATAAATATAATTTAATTTGATTTAATTATCAGTGAAAAATATCTCGAGAACCTATTTTATATAGATTTATTATTTTAATGATTAATTAATTAATCTAATTAATTAATTAATACAGATAATTAGTATAATTAATTTGATTTAATAAATAAAAAAATAAATTAAAAAATACTAACAGAACATTAAAAGAAATAAATTAAAAAATACTACTAAATCACATTAATATAAATTATAATAAATTATGTAATAGTTAAATATATAATAAATCAATTAGTTGATGTAGTTAATTTATCATAGCTCAAATGACATAGTCTCTTCATACTCAATTAAGAAATTACGGGTTCAAGTTTCCTATATTTGGTAAAAAAAAAAATTTATCATAATAAATTATATTTAAATCCAAATGATATTGTCCTTAGCAATCGCACCAAGCTACAAGAAGTAAGTAATAATCATGTGATGCATCATAACCAAATCCATGCAGATACACATCGTAGGCAATCCTACGGCCATGGGGCTTACTTCGATGAACAATATGAGAGTAGGATATTCTTTTGCTGGATGTCAGTGGGTTCCATAAACCAAGTAAGCCATAGTGTCGTTTTTCATGAAGAAGCATGCGTTGGTGGCAGCGGAATAGTGGTGAAAATGCAATTCAGCAAAGTCACGATCAGAAATGAGAGAGCAACACAGCTTGAAAACACACCTGAGACGAGTGAGATGTCTGATTGGCACCCGCAGAAGGATTCTTGTGAATCAGGTTAAGAGGGAGGATGTCGTGGATGCTCTTGCTTTTGTCATTCATCATTTTTTCCATGGTGAATTCCTCTTTTGCTTTGTTCACTGTGTGCTTCAGCCTCTTCTTCTTATGCATGCTTGGATTGTTGAGCTTTTCGCAATTCATATACCAATTCACTCAACTCCGGTTCCCGGGACTTGAAATTGCCTTGAAAACCTAAAACTAAAAGGGAAAGGGTTAGTTTTGGATTGGCTATTGAAAAAAAAAGTTTTCTTCTTAATGGGTCCATAAAAAATATCGTATCGATATTTTTTTCCAAAAAAATTTTATTAGGTAAGTTTCTGTATTCAAAAATGCTACTTATTCTTTAAAAATTAGAGTTTAGCACATCTACATAACATTTATTTTACAAAACTCTCAATCATACATAGTTGTGCAAGTAGAATTATCTCAGACGAAGAAGGATTGTGGCGGTGGAGGAGACCTAGAACGAAAGAGGCGTGCGGGGGTGCTGCGGGTTGCCTATGGAACTGCGCATCGCGGATGGAGAAGTTCTTCGCAGGGGGAGGGGGAGCTCGTCGCGGGAGAAGGTGCGCGGTCCTGGAGAAGACGAACTTGGCAAGGAGGGGAGGCGCTGCAGCTCTAAATTTGTAGAGAGGTGACTAGTTAAAATCTATATTCAAAAGAATATTTAGAATTTTATTTATTATGTGTTAGTGTTAGGAAGATTTAAATTTTAAATTTTAATTTAGTTATTCTTTTTTTTTTAGATTTGTTTTTAAATTAAAAAAATACTAAACATATTTGAATGTGTTTGTTTTAGTTTTTTTTAAATTAATATTAAAAAAACTAAATAAATGACAATATTTATAGAATATTTAGTTGTACTATTTTAAATTTTATAAAAGTAAAATATATAAGTTCTACCTTTAAGAAGTTATTTTGGAAAGCGTACAAAATAGTAAAGTTAGATTTATTTAATATTCTTATTTAATTCGGTAACAAATTACTCTAAATTAAAATTTGTTATTCAAAGTAGTAGAAGTTATTTTATTTTTTTTTTTTTTGAATTATGAAAAGTCACTGTACGCTTGTTTAGCATTATTTTAAAAAAAACTTTTAACTTCTCCAAAAAGTTAATTCAAAGTTTTTTGAAAAAGTAGAAATATATGACTTTTGCGCTCTTCGAGAAGTCATTCTATCATTTCCGTAAAAAAACATCTCAAAATAAAAAAATCTACTTTCATTCCTGGCTCCCCATCACCATTTTCATCCAAGGTTCTATCAGCTGCTAGAAGTATTGGCCTTCTACCATCATTTTCATGTAATGATTTATCTGCTGAAAATATTAACCATCTACCACCATTTTAAAATAATATTCCATCTGAACCACCTATTGCATATATTCCTTCTAGTTTTTTTTTTATCATTTTATTACTCTATTTTTATTATTAAATTTGTATTTAACATTGTGTGTGGTATAACATCTCAGTTTTAATTTTATTTTTTTCATGTGATTTTATTTTTATATAGCTGCTATTATTATTGTGCTATTATAAAGAATTAATTGTCTAAACAATTGTAATTTTAATGATTAGGTTATAGAAAATCAACATTCAATATTGAAAAGAATTTGTTATCATCGTTATTTTAATATCCATTTTTTGTGAAAACAAAAATTGTATTTTTTGAGTTATTTATCCAAACGCTAAAACTTTAAAATAAGTATTTCTATAAATAAAAATTCAAATACAAAATAACTTATTTATAAGCTGTTATTAATAAAAATTCTTATTCTTTAAGTTTTTTCTAAAAGAGCTTATTTAAGTCGTTTACCTAAACTGGACCTTATTGATGTGATTCCCTATTTTTATAAGATTGATTACGAAAATATATAAAAGTGTTTACTATGATATCTAAAAATTATCGTCTAATTGCTAGAAAAATTAAATAATTAATTTTAAATTTAAAAATATAAAAATTTAAAAACTTAAATATTTAAAAATAATTATAAAAAATAAATTAAATTAAAATTACAGGCTTGACCATCTATAAATAGGAGATCACATGTGAATTGTCACAACGCACAACCCTAACCACATAACAAAAAGAGAAGGAGCATGGAGAGGAAGCACATGGGCATGAATGACATCCTCCCTCCAGAGCTCATTCACCGAATCCTTCTAAGGGTACCCGCCAGAGACCTGTTTCGCCTCAGATTCATTTCAAAACTTTGGCACTCTCTCATATCCGATCGAGACTTTGCGGAATCACATTACGACCTCAACTCTGCCGCATCTTCCCATTCGCACTTCTTCTTGGTAAAAAACTGTACTCATGCTTGGTGTATTCAGCTCGACACGCTATTTGATGTTGCAGCAGCACCACCAACACACAAAGAGGTATTTCTCCCTTCCAGGAAGATGCCATCATTGCCATGTTCTCTTTTTCGTACCGTGGGATCCTGCAGAGGCTTTGTTCTCTTAAAAAAACCAGATTTTCTTGTTATATTGAATCCAGTGACTGGATCCAGCAAAACAATATCTTACTCTCATATTAAGGTCCCGTGCCATGATTTAATTCAATATGGATTTGGTTTCGATGCATCACGAGATGACTATTTAATAGTTCTATCTTGGCTTGATAACTACATGCAACACCGTTTAGTTTGCTTTTCGTTGAGAACCAATTCATGGATTAATCTCGATGCAGCACTCCCCAAATCCATGTGTAGGTGGAAGCAGCAACTTTCTGGGTGGTTCTTACATGGCGCTATTCATTGGTTGTGTTACTCTAGTCAAGATTACATTGATGATGGTATTCTTATCTTTGATTTGAAGGAAAGGAGTTTCTCCAAGATATCTATGCCAAAACAACTCGAAGGATGTCATCCCATCAATCTCATCATATTAGGAGGGTGCCTAGCCTTGTATTGGAATGACGTTGACAACAATAAAACTAAGATATGGGTTATGAAAGAATATAAAGTGCCGTCATCTTGGATTTTAATATATGAGATTCCTTATGGTATGCCTCTATGCATATCCAATAGAAGTGACATTATTGCGCTTAATTTTACTCAGATGTATTCCAATATAAGGTTTGCCAAATATAACGTCAGTGGAGAGCTTCTAAATTATTCTCCTCCCCCTCGTCCTCAATATTATCATTTCTCTGAAAGTTTCTGTGTATATACAGAGAGTCTCTTGCTATTCTCCGATGACATTAAGGATTGGGATAAGAAGAAGAAAACTGGTATGTAAACTATTCTCCTATGCTTTGCACCCTATTGCTTTGTGATTAATGTAAAAGTACCAAGCAAGATCCATCATGCATAAAGATGCATTTAGATATGAGATTTGACTATTGATGGTATGAAATTACAATTTATCATTAATCACTTTCTTGCTTCTTACAGTCCAGTCTTATGGTGAGGCTTAAGGTTTAGCTATGTTTTCATGTCTAAAGCCGTGACTTTTACCCGCTGATCTTCTTTGCAGGCCAAGAATGTTTTGAACAACATGATGATGTTGCCAAAGATTAGAATGACAATGGGGTCAAATAAAGGAAGAGAATATGGAGCAAGCATATTAGTGAACAAAGAACATACAGGCGAACAACTTAGACTTGTAAATAAATCGTAGGGTTCACAAGTTGAGCATGAAGAAGATCGAAAAACTTCAATCTTATTTTGCTTTGGAAGTATGATTTTCTTTCCAAATTTCACCTTGTTAGCTATGCTGTGGACACTAATAACAGTCTTGTGTAGCTGTTTCTTTCCCTGTTTCTCCTTGGCTTCTATCCAAGTATCATTACAAAAAAGACTACTTAACTTACTAGCTCCTTCCATTTTCATTTGGTTGTTTAATAGCTTAAATGTTAAAGAACAATCATGTTAGAATCTGCTGTCTCGGCATTGCTATTGATCCTTGTATCTGAGGCCTTTTCACAGAACCATTTTTAATTCTATATCATAAAAAATAGTCATACTTTTGTATGAGAAGAATCTAAGTTAGTTTTATACTATCTGGTGTGAGGTGCTGCAAGGTGCATTGGCTTTTGGGATTTATAGCACACTGAGCATCAAGTTAATTTTGTTGGGATCTTTAGTTGAAATTTTTTGAAGTTAAAGTTCTTAAAAAACATTAAACTTTCTTTTTTCCTCTCCTTGGGTGTAGGGAGAAAATGTCTTTTTTGTTATATATATATCTTTTTCTATATGATCTTCTTGTTTGGGAAAATTTACATAGATGCTTTTTTTCAATTTTCTTCTTGTCCTACTAAGATATATGAATCAATATATTGATTAAATGGCTACATATTCTGATGCAAGAGTAGAGCATTTTATTTGTGGTTTCAAGAGCTATAGATGAGGTGGTGAATTCTAAAAATGTTACATAAAAACTATTTTAGTGTGTGAAGGGTAAAATTGAACCTGCTTTTGACCAAAAAAACTCCATAGAAAATGCATGTTCAAAATTCCAAGTTATGATTATCATTTGTTAGCTAACTTTTATTAAAAGGTGTTTAATTCGGTAGGAACATAAATTTATACGTATCAGTACAATAAAAATATGGACAAATTAAAACATGACATGTGGATTATATTTTTTACATCAATAATTAATTTTTTTAAATACATATTATATCAATGATTTTACTAAATCACCCTTATACTTTAATAAAAATAAAATAAATTTTATTTAATTTTTATAAAAAGACTTAAATATCCTTTTTTTATGTTGAACAAAAACCACTCTAATTTTTTAATTTAATCAAAATTCAATTAACTTTAGTTTTATAATTTTAAATTTGAATTAATTTAAAAATCAAAACCAAAACACATTTCATTATTCATATACACTAAAAAATTGTTTTGTTTATCATGAACCTTAATCTAATCTCTCCTATCCCTTCATATCAAAAAGAAAAATATATCTAAAAATTTGTTCTTTTTCTTTGTATACCAATCTACTGATAAAGAGCAATCTCACCCCTAATCTCTACCGGACAGCAGTTCTTCACCCTTTTTCATCGGATTCTGCCATTGCCCTTTCTCCCCTGATCTTGACTTAGTCATTGATCAATTTAACGCTTCTTGTAGGTCCTACTCTTCTTCGCTTGTGCATTGATGTTTCGCCTTCTGCCCCAACGATTCTCAGGTGATTTTCTTTTCCTCTCTCATTTGATTCTCCGGTGTGCTTCCAATTCTAGCTAAGCTTACTTGCCACCATGATCCAATGAAATTTTTAGTCTTTCTAAAGATTTAGCATCAAATAAACTGATTTTAATTCTGTTTTCTAAGCGTTAAAACATAAAACTGTCTTACTACCTTAATATGTTCAATTTTGAGGGATTGAGTCCTGATGAATTGTTTAGTTTTAAAAATATTTTTATTATTGGTATCAATTCACCGTTTTGATTTTTTTAGTATTATATAGCGCAATTGACATAGTTGCCTTTGTTGCTATAATCCACTAGGATTGATTTCTTGTTGAATTTTGTCAGTTTTGGAAGGTTTTAAGATTTGAGAAGTAAGTTCTTGGTCGACGGTTATAAAAATGTGAGTTTACAACACTGAGCTATTTATGCACCATATCTCTTTTGAATATTGAACTGCCTAGTCACACAGGCCTTGCTTTTTTAAAAAGATATATGATCATCTTATGCCTTGAATAGATACATTTTGATTTGAAACTTGAATTTTCTTACTTTTACACATCACGTGTGCACTACCTGAACCTTCTCGGCATCTTATTTTAAATTTTAAGTACATCATATAAATTATTGAAGGTGAAAAGTCTAGCATGAAAGCTTTGACTGAAATTAGAGACTCAAAATAACATTAATAGATTGAAGAGTTTTTTCTTAATAAAATAATGCATTTTTAATGTAATTCATACCATTAATTATTCAAAGAAGGGAAATGGAGATAGTGAGAAAACTTATCACTAATCAGCAGTTTCATTATTCGAGTCTCAATGGAGTACCCTCCACATGGTTGTGCTGAGAGAAATTCTGCTCTCTGCAGTTCGTGTCGGAGATCTTCTTACTGCATGGAGTGTTGCAGCCCGACTTCTCAGACACTACTATCCTCTAGTAACTCCTGCTGGTCAAAATGGCCTTGCAAATGCCCTTTCAAATTCAGCAGATAGGCTGCCACCGGGGACACGATGTGCTGATCCTGCTTTACCTTTTATAAGGTGTTTACTCGGTTAAACATTTAATTTTCAGTTTGACAATTTACATCATGACTATCCAATACAAATGGACAAAGGGTAACAGTTTGATTACTAATTGTTTTCAGGTTGCATTCTTTTTCGTTCCTCCCGATACAAATGGACATTGTAAAACGGAATCCATCTAGATTAGACTGGTGGGCACGTTCTGCTCCTTCAGGTCCATTCATTTATACACCCTTCAGTAAAGGAGATCCAATCAATGTCAAGAAGCAAGAACTTATTTGGGTTGTTGGAGAGCCTATCCAGGTCATGGTGGAATTGGCAAACCCATGTGGCTTTGATTTAAGGGTTGATATACCTATCTGTTCATTAAGAAAACTTAGATGCTTTTTCATGAGTGTAAAACTCTTGCCAAATTCATCGAAAGTGATCACCTTATCAGGCATTCCAACATCAGTGGGATCGGTTACAATTTCTAGGTGCATTGTTCATTGTTTTGGTGTTATTACTGAACATCTTTTTAAAAAGGTTGACAATCTACTTTTTGGGGCAACCCAAGGACTTGTCCTTTCTGATCCTTTTCGATCTTGTGGATCTTCAAAGTCGAAGAATGTAACCGTTCCAAATATTTCTGTAGTTCCACCACTTCCATTGCTGATATCACGTGTTGTTGGAGGTGATGGTGCCATCATTTTATATGAAGGTGAATGTCGTTATATATGGATAAGTCTGGCTAATGCAGGCACAGTTACAATTGAGCAGGCGCATATTTCTCTGTCACGAAAAAATCAAGATTCTGTGATTTCATATTTTAGTGAGATTTTAAAATCTTGCCTCCCTCTAAAGCCTGGTGCTGAAGTGACCTAACAGCTAAACAAACCAATGATCTAAGCTACTCTGACTTCGTCTTTTTACATAGCTACTTTTTAGACCTGCCACAATAGGATCTCATATGAAGCCGCCACATGTCTCCTAAAATGAGAGATCACTTGTTATGTGAATTGTCACAACTGACAACCCTAACCACAAAACAAAAAGAGAAGGAGCATGGAGAGGAAGCACCTGGGCATGAATGACATCCTCCCTCAGGAGCTCATTCACCGAATCTTTCTAAGGGTACCCGCCAAAGACCTGTTTCGCCTCAGATTCGTTTCAAAACTTTGGCACTCTCTCATTTCCGATCCACACTTTGCGGAATCGCATTACAACTTCCACTCCGCATCTTCCCGTTCGGTCTTGTTGGTAAAAGACTATACTAATGCTTGCTGTGTTCCCTTAGACACGCTATTTGATGTTGCAGCAGCACCACCAACATTCAAAGAGGTATCTCTCCCTTCCAGGAAGGCCATGTTCCCTTTTTCGTCTCTTGGAATCATGCATAGGCTTTGTTTGTTCTCTTAGAGGAAAAACCAGCTTATTTTTTTTGTTATAAATTTTTATGCCCTCTCTTAAGTATTAATTTTTTAATTTAAATTATATATATTTTAAATTTTGTTTGTTAAGTACATAAAAATTTGAACGAGAGTATATAAAAATTTGAAATATATTTAAATTTTGTTTATTGGATAGAAATATATTTAAAAGATGGGGAAATATGAAGTTGATGCACGATAAATAAAACAGAAAAAATGATAAGAGAATTGAAACGGTTATCTTCCACAGTCCCACTCTTTCTCTATTTATTTATTTTCGTCAACCTCTCTTAATAATTGGGAAACCTCTCCTAATAATAGGCAAACGATTATTTCCTACTTTTTATTTATCCCCATCAACCTTTCTAACAATTGGCAAACAATTATCTCCCGCCTTTCCTCTGTTTTATTTATCTCCCTAACACACAATTAAAATATTATTTCTCCATTCTTTTTTTATTTTATTTATTCTCATCATAAAACTTGAATAACGTACAAATTTTTTATTTTTCAAATTTAAATCAATCAAATTCGATTTATAATTTAATCAAAAAAATTTTATGAACTCTTTTTAAGTATTAATTGATCAAACTGTTTGATCTCTTCTACCAACTTTTTTAAGTACTAATTGCATGGTAAAATATTTTTTATTGTTTTCAGAAAATATATTTTTATATTTATAAATATATATAACGAGATAATTTTTCATGTAACTCGTTTACACGAGATATACGAAAATTGAAAAAATAAACATAGTAAATATTTTTTAAATTATTTATTTCAGTAATAATTATAATTAATTTATTTATTAAAATAAAAAATCTTTACAATACTCCTATTATAGAAAATGATTAAAATACTTCTATTATATATATATATATATATATAAATTTTAAAAACTCTAAATTATAACCATTCTCCTCTCTCTATGTCATTATAGGGTTATAATTTAGAATTTTTAAAATTAATATATATATATATATATAATAGAAATATTTTAGTAATTTTTTATAATAAAAAGATTATAGTTATTTTTTATAAAAAAATATTAATTTAAATCGGTTCAAAGTTTAGTTAAATATTCGATTTGTCTGGTCTAATTTTGACAAAAATAATACAATTTAATCGATTATATATATTAAATTTTAATTATTAAAAAATATCTTTTGATATTTTAAATATCTTTATTTATGTGATTCTCTATTTTTATAAGATTGATTATGAAAATATATAAAAGTGTTTACTATGATATCTAAAAATTATTGTCTAATTGCTAAAAAAAAAAAATTTTAAATTTAAAAATTAAAAAACTTAAATATTTATAAATTATTATAAAAAACAAATTAAATTAAAATTAGACGCTTGACCATCTATAAAATATAGGAGATCACATGTGAATTGTCACAACTCACAACGCACAACCCTAAACCACATAACAAAAAGAGAAAGAGCATGGACATGAATGACATTCTCCCTCCGGAGCTCATTCACCGAATCCTTCTAAGGGTACCCGCCGGAGACCTGTTTCGCCTCAGATTCATTTCAAAACTTTGGCACTCTCTCATATCCGATCCAGACTTTGCGGAATCACATTACGTCCTCAACTCTGCCGCATCTTCCCATTCGCACTTCTTCTTGCTAAAAAACTGTACTAATAATGCTTGGTGTGTTCAGCTTGACACGCTATTTGATGTTGCAGCAGCACCAACAACACACAAAGAGGTATCTCTCCCTTTCAGGAAGATGCCATCATTGTCATGTTCTCTTTTTCGTACCATGGGATCCTGCAGAGGCTTTGTTCTCTTAGACAAAAAACTAGATTTTCTTGTTATATGGAACCCAGTGACTGGATCCAGCAAAACAATATCTTACTCTCATATTAAGGTCCCGCGCTATGATTTAATTCGCTATGGATTTGGTTTCGATGCATCACGAGATGACTATTTAATAGTTCTATCTTGGCATGATGACTACAAGCAACACCGCTTAGTTTGCTTTTCGTTGAGAACCAATTCATGGATTAATCTCGATGCATCACTCCCCAAATACATGAGTAGGTGGAAGCATCAACTTTTTGGGTGGTTCTTACATGGCGCTATTCATTGGTTGTGTTACTCTAGTAAAGGTTACATTGATGATGGTATTCTTATCTTTGATTTGAAGGAAAGGAGTTTCTCCAAGATATCTATTCCACAACAACTCGTAGGGGATTATCCCATCCATTTCATTATTCTCACCATATTAGGAGGGTGCCTAGCCTTGTATTTGTATGACAATGACAACAATAAAACTAAGATATGGGTTATGAAAGAATATAAAGTGCCGTCATCTTGGATTTTATATGAGATTCCTTATGGTATGCCTCTATGCATGTCCAATGGAAGTAACATTATTGCGATAAATTTTACTCCCTGGGATTACAAGTTAAGATTTGTCAAATATAACGTCAGTGGAGAGCTTCTAAATTATTCTCCTCGACCTCTTTCGGAATATGATTACTTCTATAGAAGTTTCTGTGTATACACAGAGAGTCTCTTTCCATTCCCCGGTCACATTAAGGATAAGGATAAGAAGAAGAAAACTGGTATGTAAACTATTCTCCTATGCTTTACACCCTATTGCTTTGTGATTAATGAAAAAGTACCAAGCAAGATGCATCATGCATAAAGTTGCATTCAGATATGAGATTTGACTATTGATGGTATGAAATTACAATTTATCATTAATCACTTTCTTGCTTCTTACAGTCCAGTCGTATGGTGAGGCTTAAGGTTTAGCTATGTTTTCATGTATAAAGCTGTGACCTTTACCCGCTGATCTTCTTTGCAGGCCATTGAGCTCGCCAAGAATGTTTTGAACAACATGATGTTGCCAAAAGCATATTAGTGAACAACGAACATACAAGCGAACAATAACTTAGAGTTTGGAAGTATGATTTTCTTTCCAAATTTCGCATTGTTAGGTATGCTGTAGACACTAATAACAGTCTTGTGTCGCTGTTTCTTTCCCTGTTTCTCCTTGGCTTCTATCCAAGTAGCATTACAAGAAAGACTACTTAACTTACTAGCTCCTTCCATTTTCTTTTTCAATTGGTTGTTTAATAGCTAGAGATGAGGTAATGAATGCTTAAATGTTAAAGAATAATCATATGTCAGAATCTGCTGTCTCCGCATTGTATCTGAGACCTTTTCGCAGAACCATTTTTAATTTTATATCATAAAAACTAGTCATACGTTTGTATGAGAATTGAGAAGGATCTAATTTAGTTTTATACTATCTGGTGTGAGGTGCTGCAAGGTGCATTGCCTTTTGGGATTTATAGCACACTGAGCATCAAGTTAATTTTGTTTAGATCTTTAGTTGAAATTTTTTGAAGTTAAAGTTCTTAAAAAACACTAAACTTTCTTTTTTCCTCTCCTTGGGTGTAGGGAGAAAATGTCCTTTTTGTTATATATCTTTTTCTATATGATCTTCTTGTTTGGGGAAATTTACATAAATGCTTTTCTTCAATTTTCTTCTTGTCCTACTAAGATATATGAATCAATATCTTGATTAAATGGCTACATATTCTGATGCAAGAGTAGAGCATTTTATTTGTGGTTTCAAGAGCCATAGATGAGGTGGTGAATTCTAAAAATGTTACATAAAAACTATTTTAGTGTGTGAAGGGTAAAATTAGACCTGTCTTTGACCAAAAAGACTCCAGAAAAAATGCATGTTCAAGATTCCAACTTATAATTATCATTTGTAAGCTAACTTTTATTAGAAGGTGTTTGATTTGGTAGGATGATAAATTTATACGTACCAATATAATAAAAATATGAAATTAAAACACGACATGTGAATTTTGTTTTTTATGTCAGTAATTAATTTTTTTAAATACATATCATATCAATGATTTTACTAAATCACTCTTTTATTTTAATAAAAATAAAAATATATTTTATTTAATTTTTTCAAAAAGATTTAAATATTCTTTTTTTTTATATTGAACAAAAACAACCCTAATTCTTTAATTTAATCAAAATTCAATTAACTTTAGTTTTATAATTTTAAATCTGAATCAATTTAAAAAAAAAAACTAAAATACATTTCATTATTCATATACATTAAAAAATTGCTTTGATTATTATGAATCTTAATCTAATCTCTCCTACCCCTTCATACCAAAAAGAAAAATATATCTAAAAAATTGTTCTTCTTCTTTGTATACCAATCTATTGATAAAGAGCATCATCACCCAGTCACCCTTAATCTCTACGGACAGCAGCAGTCTATCCTTAGTTCCTCACCCTTCCTTGTCAGACTCTGCCATTGCCCTTCCTCCCCTGATCTCGACTTAGTCATTGATCAATTCAACGCTTCCCGTAGGTTATGATTTTCTTTCCCTCTCTCATTTGATTTTTCGGTGTGCTTCCAATTCTAGCTGAGCTTACTTGCTACCATGATCCAATGAGATTTTTAGTCTTACCAAAAATTTAGCATCAAATGAACTGATTTTAATTCTGTTTTTCTAAGCGTTAAAATATAAAATTGCTTTACTGTCTTAATATATTCAATTTTGAGGGATTGAATCCTGATGAATTGTTTAGTTTTAAAAATATTTTTATTATTGGTATCAATTCACCGTTTTGATTTTTTTTAGTATTACATAGCACAAGTGACACAGTTGCCTTTGTTGCTATAATCCACTAGGATTGATTCGTTGGTAAATTTTTTCAATTTTTGAAGGTTTTAAGATTTGAGAAGTAAGTTCTTTTTAAGATTTGAGAAGTAAGTTTTTCTAAGCGTTAAAATATAAAATTGCTTTACTGTCTTAATATATTCAATTTTGAGGGATTGAATCCTGATGAATTGTTTAGTTTTAAAAATATTTTTATTATTGGTATCAATTCACCGTTTTGATTTTTTTTAGTATTACATAGCACAAGTGACACAGTTGCCTTTGTTGCTATAATCCACTAGGATTGATTCCTTGGTGAATTTGGTCAAGGACTAATCCGTCGCGGTACTGAGCTCCATTTAAGGGTTTGCCGCTGGCCAATGGATTGCTGCATGCACAAGGCGGGATTCGAACCCCCGACACTTGCTTAAGCGGACTAGTGAGCTAACCACTAGACCAACCCAACTTGGTTCAACAGAGCTATCTATGCACCATATCTCTTTTGAATATTGAACTGCCTAGTCACACAGGCCTTGCTTTTTTTAAAATCTTATGCCTTGAATAGATACATTTTTATTTGAAACTTGAATTTTCTTATTTTTACACATCACGTGTGCACTACTTGAACCTTCCCCGCATCTTGTTTTGAATTTTAAGTAGGTTTAATTATTCTGTAGGTCTTTATAGTTTTACCAAATTTTTAATTAAGTTTCTATAATTTTTTTTCTTTTCAATTGGATCTCTAGATGTTAATTTTTTTTTTCAATTTAGTTCCTAACAAAACCGTTTGAAATAACAAAATATTCTATTCAAAAATCGAATATTCTCCTAATTAAGTTAGAATTGCTAATTAAACCCACTTCTATTTTTTCAAAATACCAAAATTACCCTGCCATTTTATCCAAAAATAAAGAACCCTAACTGGTGCTTGTTCTCTAAAGGCACTGCGTTTCTCCTCCATTCGTTGGTGTTGTCCTCCAGCTGTGGCGGCGGCGGCGTCGTTCGTCGTCTTTGGTCTGCGCTGCACTGCTTTGCGCCGGTCGTGCGTCAGCTCTACTCTGCTCCCCACCGGTGGTGTGTCGCTTCTGTCGCGTTCCCTGGCCGTGGATCACTGCGTCGCGCCTCGCGTCGCCGCACCTCGCCTTACTGCCTGAAGTCGATCTGCTAAAACAGGTAATAGGTTAGTTTTTTCTTTTGTTTTTCAAAGTTAATGAAACAGCTTTAAGCAAATGATAATTTTTCTGATTTCTGAATTGATTTGATATACCTATTTGTTTAACTGAATTCTAAATTCTTTTGATATAATAGTTTGGGTTTACAATATGAATATATATAAGGGTTTTGTGAATTGATGAATTGATATATGAATTGGTTTTGCTGATTATGAATTTACTTTATTATTGATTGTTGTTGCTGTGATGAATACCATGCTTCTTTCAACCACCGGTTCTGTTCTTGTCGAGGCTTCGCCACATGATTTTTTTTGGGATGGAGATCGAGATGGAAAAGGCTTAAACTATCTTGTCCGCTTATTGATGAAGCTAAGATCAGAGTTTCTTGGCGAGTCGTCATCATCGTGCGATTCCCCTAGTATAGCCGGATAACTATGTACAGAGCCACAGAAAATATTATACCGGTAAAAAATTTGGATATTATGCTTGAGATTTTAGGTTCATACCTTATTATTTCTGTTGTACAAAAAGAAAAGAGGGAGAGAGAATGATTATGTTGTTGTAGAAAAAAAAAAAAACAGTACATCTCCATCATATTAATCTATTAATCAAACCTTTTGCTTTGATTTCTTTCTCTGATATTTTCCATTTTCATAATACTATCACTTCCTTTCTGGAGTTATGCATAACTTTATTTGATGGTTTGTGATGTTAATAACTTAATATGGTTATGAGAATAATCTGCTTTGAGAAGAAATAATGGATTCATGTTTGATCAAAGAGAAATGCTTCTTCAGGATATAGCTGATAATGTCAAAAAAGTTGCGGTTAGAACATGATGTCTATGAGTGTTATTGAAACCTCTCAAACTCAATTCATGAATATAAATTGAAAATTCGTACTAAACAAGTAAGAGGCAAAGTTTTCTCTCAACAGAAATGAGACAGAATGATTACTTCATATGACCATTATTTAGAATTTGTTGAACATGATGTCTATCAGCTTCATTTATTCATGAAGGAAGTTCTTTAATATTAAGTTTTTATTCAATTCTAAAATCTTAAACCATATTTAAAAGAATCTTAATCCTTCTTTCTTTTTTCAATCCGGACATTGGTTCAGTACCAGGTACTTGTGGTAGTGATTATTTTCAACAATGGAAGTGTATATAGTGGTGACTGGAGAACTCCCGAAGTGATGAATGAACTTCACAAAGATGATCCTACTCCGACTTCCTTTGTTACGAAAGCAGGCTAACTTGTTGGGACACTTGATGAACTCAAGTCTGCTCTTTTAAAATCAGCTGTTATTAATGTTATTGTTGATTCCTATACTAGTTCAGAGAGTGAGAGGTTGCAACACAAGAACTGATTTTCATATTATCTATATTATGCTGAAATTATGCTTTCTATTATTTTCATTTTTAGATTTCAAATTTCAATAACACAAATTACATAGCCTTGTGATTTTTTATGATGTACCATGAAATGATAAAGACACAAACTATATTTCATGAATCTACACAAATATAAAATGTTACATGATCATAATGAATACTTGAATGATGAAAACTGAATTTTATATATACTTTTTACTACTATTTCTATTTCTGTTTCATTTTATCCATTACTTTTTTTTGTATATTTTTAAGATAAGGTATTTTAAAAGTCAAAAAATAAAAAGAATGTATTTTTGGTACAATTTGTATATAAATAAGAAAAAGGCAAAAACTAGTGCACTCCAGACAAAGTAGAGAGTACAGCACAGAGTACAGCACTATTTAAGAATTAACCTACTATCAAAAGTTATCATGTAAATTAAATTTATTTATTATTATTATTATTATTTTTATTGTCATGGGCTGAATAAACAAATTGACACTGAAAAAAACTAATCCCCTCTTTTAAACACCAGAAGTACTCTGGAACTTGATGGAACTCCTCTATTACTTTGTTACTAGCGATGTCTTTAAACATCTTTACTGCTGCCGGTGCTTTCACTATCGTTCTGGCCGCGATAGATTTAAACGTTTTTGAACCCACCTCCTTTCGCTTCTGCCATGAATGAATGACATTTCAAGCCTGAAAAATCGCTGCCATGAAAGAGGGAGACGGCTGTCTGTCGTCACTGTTGGCTGGCTAACTACAAACGTAAAACCGATTCTGGAAAAGAACTCATGTTTTCATAAAAGTGCCATGACTCCATTAATTTTCAAATACTAATTTATACTTATAGATTATTTGAAATTTTTTGATTGCATTAAAAATTAAAAATATTAATTTAATATTAAAATAAAATTAAGGGCAAAAAACAGAAATAAGCCAAGGGAGAAAATAATTTACGTGAATAAGCCAAAACGAAAACTGCTTCATGAATCCACCAATGTACATTTATATGTAGTTCGAACCAGCTTGGTTCGAACTCCATTTCTACATAATTCGAACCAGCTTGGTTCGAATTATACACAAACACATGCACACACTAATTCGAACCAGCTTGGTTCGAATTACACACAAACACACGCACACACTAATTCGAACCAGCTTGGTTCGAATTACACGCAGTAATTCATGGTATAATTCGAATTATGCTGTTAAAAATTTAATAATTTACTAAAAAAATTTATTAAAAAATTTATTAAAAAATTAATAATTTAAAAATTAAAAAAATATATATTTTATTTCATACGTTAACAAAAAGCTAACAAAATATTTAATTACAGACTTCTTTAAAATATTAATGAGCTATCAATTCGAATTCCATACAATACTTTTCTGTCCATTTTTAATAGCTCATGAATATTTTTTAATAAATTTTTTTAATAAATTTTTTAAAATTATACTACAAAAAATATTTTATCCTATGCAAAACAATTTTAAAAAAAATGACTTAAAAAATGTTAGGAGTACTATAAAAATTTGTAATGTTATAATAACTTAGGTAAATACATGCATGTACTCAAATTTTAAATAAAATATTCTACATAGTCAATAATAATTTAGAAATGAAAGAAAATATTTTATTCCATACAAAATAATTAAAAAATATATTTTATTCTATACAAAATAATTTTAAAAAATGACTTAAAAGATGTTATGAGTACTATAAAAGTTTGTAATATTCTAGTGATTTGGGGAAAAAGATGATAAAAATATTTTTTCTATAATTTCTAAATTATTAGTGATTATGTAGAATATTTCTTTAATGTCCTAAGTCATTAGAACATTACAAATTTTCATAGTACTTCTAACATTTTTTAAGCCATTTTTTAAATTATTTTGCATAGAATAAATTTTTTTTTGTGGTATAATTTAAATAAATTTATTAAAAAATATTTATGAGCTATCAAGAATGGGCAGAAGAGTATTGTATAGAATTCGAATTGCTCACCATATAATTTGAATCAGAGTGATTCGAACTTCCCTATGCGTAATTTGAATCATGTAATATCTCACCATATAATTTAAATAAATTTATTATAAAACTATCATGAATATTACAAACTTAAAAAAAATATTTTTATCATATTTTTACCTAAATCACTAGAATATTATCTCACCATATAATTTAATTATCTCTACATAGTCACTAATAATTTAGAAATTATAGAAAAAATATTTTTATCATCTTTTTACCTAAATCCCTAAAATATTACAAACTTTTATAGTACTCATAACATCTTTTAAGCCATTTTTTAAAATTATTTTGTATAAAATAAAATATTTTTTAATTATTTTGTATGGAATAAAATATTTTCTTTCATTTCTAAATTATTATTGACTATGTAAAATATTTTATTTAAAATTTGAGTACATGCATGTATTTACCTAAGTTATTATAATATTACAAATTTTTATAGTACTCCTAACATTTTTTAAGCCATTTTTTAAAAATTGTTTTGCATAGGATAAAATATTTTTTGTAGTATAATTTAAAAAAATTTATTAAAAAATATTCATGAGCTATTAAAAATTGACAGAAAAGTATTGTATGGAATTCGAATTGATAGCTCATTAATATTTTAAAGAAGTCTCGTAATTAAATATTTTGTTAGCTTTTTTTTAACGTATGAAATAAAATATATATTTTTTAATTTTTAAATTATTAATTTTTTTAATAAATTTTTTAATAAATTTTTTTAGTAAATTATTAAATTTTTAACAGCATAATTCGAATTATACCATGAATTACTGTGTGTAATTCCAACCAAGCTGATTCGAATTAGCGTGTGCGTGTGTTTGTGTGTAATTCGAACCAAGCTGGTTCGAATTATGTAGAAATGGAGTTCAAACCAAGCTGGTTCGAACTACATATAAATGTGCATTGGTGGATTCATGAAGCAGTTTTTGTTTTGGCTTATTCACGTAAATTATTTTCTCCCTTGGCTTATTTCTGTTTTTTGCCCTAAAATTAATCTTTAAAAAAAATTAAAAATACCCTTTTAGAATAAAAATTAAAATACTCTTTTGAGAATAAATATTTTTTAATTATATTATAAATTATAAATTTAAACTAAAAATAAAAACTAAAATACCCTTGTAATTAATTTTTATAAGAACATAACAAGATCTGAATGTTACTAAAAATACTAAAGTAATTTTATAAGAATTAATTCATATTATTTAGTTGTATTAGGAATTAAAAATTTAAAATAATTTTAAAAACATTAAAATACTCTTATATTTAATTTTTAAGATATTAAAATAGTCTTTTAGGATTAATCTTGGAAACAATAAAATACTCATTTAAGATTAAAATTGTTTAATTATGTTTAAAATTTTATATTATAATTTTAAAATATTAAAATATTTCTTTACAAAAAAATATATTTAATTATTTTTGTTTGTTTCATTCTTTATATTTATCTTAAATAAAAAAGATATTAAGACATAACTCAATCTTATACACATTTTATACTAAATATAATGCATCGTCTTTCAATTTTTATCTTTCAGTCTTTCTCTCAGTATATAATTTTATTTATATTTAAGAAGCTACGTTTAGCTTTAGATAAATAAATAACTAATGAGATTATTATTATTATTATTATTATTATTATTATTATTATTATTATATATTTGTTTGCTTTTTACGTAAGTATATTTATTTTTTTAATTAAATTTATATAATACAAAATTTTTTATCATTGTGTCTATATTTAGAACATAATATATAATTAAATTAAACCCAAAATAATAATACACACAATTCACCCAAAAAGAGAAACCTTACATGGATCACCCAAGTGCATATTTTTATATAAATCAAATGAGATGCATTTGATTTATAAATCTCCATAATAAATTCGAATTATCAAGACGAATGCAAATCGAATTATTTAGAGTCGATTTATGCATGCATGTCAGCCACCCAGTAAATCGAATCGATTACAATGGGATTTACAAATCGAATGTATCTCATTCGATTTACATAGAAATATGTACTTGGGTGATCTGTGTAATATTTTTTTGTGTGAATTGTGTAATATTGTTTTAGGTTTGGTTTAATTATGATTTTATCCTTATATTTAATAGTATAATTTTGTTTCACACAAAATAAAATTATTATATATTTATTTGCTTTTTAAGTGAGTATATATTTTTTTAATTAAATTTATATAATACAAAATCTTTTATTATTGTCTTCATATTTAATGTTTTAATTTTGTTTCGCACAAAATAAAATTATTATATATTTGTTTGCTTTTTACATGATATATAAATATATATATATATATATATATATATATATATATATATATATATATAAATTAAATTTATATAACACAAAATCTTTTATTATTGTGTTCATATTTAATATTTTTTTTACACAAAACAAAATTTAGTTAAATTTTAATATTATAATATATATTTAATATTATTTTTTCTAAGATTCTAATATATCTTTTTTTCTGGATTTGGTGTATGAATTTTCAATTTATTTTTTATGTATTATTTATTTTAATTCTAAAGCCCAGTAACTTTTTTTGTACAGACATGTTATAATTAATATTCATATGCTATTTTTTTATTTTGGACTTTAGCCCAATATCTAAAACTTATAAAAAAAATTCAAATTTTATAAAAAAAAAAGTAGTTAACTTGATTAACAAATTGTCTTTTTAAATTCAGACTATTCCAATAAAATATAATAAATGAAAAGTTCAAATTTAATAAACTAATAAGGTGTGCAACACTCCATACTTAACAAGGAGCGTTTAAGGATGAGCAAAAAGAATGATAGTGACAAAATAAAAAGGACTATAGGAATATCTTTCATGTCCTAGAATCATTGAATATGGATTATAGGAATATCTTTCATTAAATATTTATGGTTTTATCGAATTTTCAATTAGATCCCTATATTTTTTTTCTTTTCAATTAGGTCCCTAAGGGTATACAAGTAATTTCATAATTTACTAATATTTTTTTGATATTTAACGTTAATAAGGACTAAATTAAAAAAAAAATAATATATAAGAACTTAATTGAAAAAAAATATACAAAGAATTAATTGAAAATTTAGTGAAATTATAGGCACCTATAGAATAATTAAACCTTTTAAGTACATAGTATAAATTATTGAAGGTGAAAAGTTAGCATGAAAGTTTTGACTGAAATTAGAGACTCAAAACAACATTGATAGATTGAAGAGTTTTTTCTTAATAAAATAATTCATTTTTAATGTAATTCATACCATTAATTATTCACAGAAGGAAAATGGAGATAGTGGAAAAACTTATCACCAATCAGCAGTTTCATTATTTGAGTCTCAATAAAGTACTCTCCAGATGGTTGTGCTGAGAGAAATTCTGCTTTCTGCAGTTCGTGCTGGAGATCCTCTTACTGCATGGAGTGCCGCAGTCCGACTTCTCAGACATTACTATTTTCTAATAACTTCTGCTGGTCAAAATGGCCTTGCAAATGCCCTTTCAAATTCAGTAGATAGGCTGCCACCGGGGTCACGATGTGCTGATCCTGCTTTACCTTTTATAAAGTGTTTACTCGGTTAAACATTTAAATTCCAATTTGACAATTTACATCATGACTATTCAATACAAATGAACAAAGAGTAACAGTTTGATTACTAATTGTTTTCAGGTTGCATTCTTTTTTGCTCCTCCCGATACAAATGGACATTGTAAAAAGGAATCCATCTAGATCAGACTGGTGGGCAGGTTCTGCTCCTTCAGGTCCATTCATTTATACACCCTTCAGTAAAGAAGATCCAATCAATGTCAAGAAGCAAGAACTTATTTGAGTTGTTGGAGAGCCTATCCAAGCCATGGTGGAATTGGCAAACCCATGTGGCTTTGATTTAAGGGTTGATATACCTATCTGTTCATTAAGGAAACTTAGATGCTTTTCCATGAGTGTAAAACTCTTGCCAAATTCATTAAAAGTGATCACCTTATCAGGCATTCCAATATTAGTGGAGCCGGTTACAATTCCTGGGTGCATTGTTCATTGTTTTGGTGTTATTACGAGGATCTTTTTAAAGAGGTTGACAATCTGCTTCTTGGGGCCACCCAAGGGCTTGTCCTTTTTGACCCTTTTCGATCTTGTGGATCTCCAAAGTTGAAGAATGTAACCGTTCCAAATATTTCTATAGTTCCACCACTTCTGTTGCTGATATTACGTGTTGTTAGAGGTGATGGTGCCATCATTTTATATGAAGGTGAAAATCGTGATATATGGATAAGTCTGGCTAATGCAGGCACACTTGCAATTGAGCAGGCGCATATTTCTCTGTCACGAAAAAATTAAGATTATGTGATTTCATATTCTAGTGAGATTTTAAAATCTTGCCTCCCTCCAAAGCCTTGTGCTGAAGTGACCTAAAAGCTAAACAAACCTACTAGGCACCGGATTCGATAGTCGCAGAACGTTTGAACCATTAAATGGTTCCATAACAAAATATATTTTTTAAGTTTTTTTAATAACTGTTAAATGGTCCTTATTTAATTTTAATTATAAATTAGTCCTTTTTATATTATTTAATTATAAAATTTATTTTTTATTTTATAAATTATTATTTTATCATTCATCTATCATGTTTGCTGAGAATAAAAACTAAAACAATAACAAATTAAATATTTCATTAATTGTAATAAATATTTTGCAATATTAATTGATCATAATTTTATTATTAATCTAGTTACATATGGATTGAAAAAATATATCATGTTTTGTACAAATTTAATCGATTGGATGCACAAATCAATCGATTGAAATTCAGGCTTCCCAAACTTCAATCGATTGAATAAAAAAAATCCCACATGCCTTGCAAAATTGAATCGAGTGTATATCAATTCCAATCAATCGAGTAGCAACACCACCAACATTCAAAGAGGTATCTCTCCCTTCCAGGAAGACGCCATGTTCTCTTTTTCGTCTCCTGGGATCCTGCAGAGGCTTTCTTCTCTTAGAGGAAAAACCAGCTAATTTTCTTGTTATATGGAATTCACTGACCGGATCCAGCAAAACAATATCTTACTCTCATATCGCCTCAGAGATCCAGCCCGATGATGCATTTCGATATGGATTTGGTTTCGATGCATCACGTGATGACTATTTAATAGTTCTATCTTGGCATGATAATAGTTACAACCAACACCACTTAGATTGCTTTTCGTTGAGAACCAATTCATGGATTAATCTCGATGCAGCACTCCCCACAACCATGGGTAGGTGTAAGCAGCAGAAACGTTCTGAGTTGTTCTTACATGGCGCTATTCATTGGTTGTGTTATTCTAGTGAAGATTACATTGATGATGATATTCTTATCTTTGATTTGAAGGAAAGGAGTTTCTCAAAGATATCTATGCCAAAACAACTCGTTGGGTGTTACCCCATTTATCTCATCACACTAGGAGAGTGCCTAGCTTTGTATTCACATGACAATCATAAAACTGAGATATGGGTTATGAAAGAATATAAAGTGCCGTCATCTTGGATTTTAATGTATGAGATTCCTTATGGTAACAATTGGCCTCTATACATGTCCAATGGAAGTGACATTACTGCGCTAAATTTTACTCTGCCGGATTACAAGTTAAGATTTGTCAAATATAACGTCAGTGGAGAGCTTCTAAATTATTCTCCTCTACCTCGTTCTCAATATTATTACTTCTTTAGTGGTTTCTATGTATACACAGAGAGTCTCTTTCCACTTCCCGGTGACATTAAGGATAGGGATAAGAAGAAGAAAACTGGTATGTAAACTATTCTCCTATGCTTTGCACCCTATTATACCTGTTTCTTTCAATTTATCAATGTTTAGGAAATCATTAATCACTTTCTTGCTTCTTACAGTCCAGTCTTATGGTGAGGCTTAAGGTTTAGCTTATGTTTTCATGTCTGAAGCCGTGACTTTTACCCGCTGATCTTCTTTAATTTGCAGGCCATTGATCTCGCCAAGAATGTTTTGAAAAACATGTTGTTGTCAAAGATTAGAATCACAATGGAGTCAAATAAAGGAAGAGAATATGGAGCAAGCATATTAGTGAACAACGAACATAGAGGCGTACGTTTGTATCTGAGACCTTTTCGCATAACCATTTTTAATTCTATATCATAAAAACTAGTCATACGTTTGTTTTGTACGAGAATTGAGAAGGATCTAAGTTAGTTTTATACTATCTAGTGTGAGGTGCTGCAAGGTGCATTGGCTTTTGGGATTTATAGCACACTGAGCATCAAGTTAATTTTGTTTAGATCTTTAGTTTGAAATTTTTGAAGTTAAAGTTCTTAAAAAAACACTAAACTTTCTTTTTCCCTCGGTTGTAGGGAAAAAATGTCTATTTTGTTATGTATTTTTTTATATGACCTTCTTGTTTGGGGAAATTTACATAGATGCTTTTCTTCAATTTTTCTTCTTGTCCAACTAAGATATATGAATCAATATCTTGATTAAATGGCTGAATATTTTGATGCAAGAGTCGAGCATTTTATTTGTGGTTTCAAGAGCTATAGATGATGAGGTGGAAAATGTTAGATAAAAACTATTTTAGTGTGCAAAGGGTAAAATTGGACCTGCTTTTGACCAAAAAAAAAAAAACTCCAGAGAAAATGTATGTTTAAGATTCCAACTTATGATTATCATTTGTCAGCTAACTTTTATTAAAAATACAATTTAAAGAAGAAAAGTGATTGAATGCATGTTATTGTAGTAATAGTAATATATGTGAAAATAGATCTTCTTAAATTTTTTTTGGTAAGATGTAATTTTTTATTGTTTAATATTTTTATTTTTATTTTTAATTCTACTTAAAAAATTTAAAATGAGCAACCATGCTAGGTTTATATTAAAATCTACTACTAAAATTAATCACTAATATAGAATATACAAATACACACTTAGAATTAGTTAATCTACACATATTTATACACAAATATATAATGGTTAGTTTTAGTAACTGATTTTAGTGTGTAAATAGCATTTTTATAAAATGGGATATCACACTTTATTTTTATAGGAGCCACTCATATAAAAACACCTAAAATATATTTTTTAATAATATTTTCTAGCAATTAAAGTTTAACACACGTAATCGATTAAATCGTATTATTTTTGTCAAAATTAAACCGGACAAATCAGTTTGACTAAAAAATCAGTAAATCAAACTTTGGACCTGTCTAAATTAATATTTTTTTATAAAAAATGACTAAAATACCCTTATTATAGAAAATAACTAAAATATTTCTATTATATATATATATATATATATATATATATATAAATGAGAACTCTAAATCCTAATCCTTCTCTTCTCTCTATGGCATTATAGGATTAGGATTTAGTGTTTTCAAAATTAATATATACATAATAGTGGTATTTTAATCATTTTTTATAATAAGAATATTGTAGTCATTTTTTTTTATAAAAACAGAATATTAATTTAGATCGGTTCAAAGTTTGGTTCACTGATTTTTTGATCAAACTAATTTGTCTGGTCTAATTTTAACAAAAATAACACAATTTAATCGATTATATATATTAAATTTTAATTATTAAAAAACGTCTTTAAAAAAATGTTTTAACCATCTTTATCTAAATAATTTTCTATTTTTATATGATTGATTATGAAAATATATAAAGTGTTTGTGATGGTACCTAAAAATTAGGGCAAATCACACTATTAAACCAGTGGAGGAGAAATTACATGATTCAACCAAAGTAAAAAATGGATCAACCAGAAGTATGTTTCTATGTAATTTGAATCAAACTAATTCGAATTATAAACCAACAGTAATTCGAAGTTGATCAATTCGAAATATGCAGCCAAAATTCGTACGTAATTCAAACCTACTTGATTCGAATTATGCATGCAGGTTGACCCAGGGTAGTTCGAATTACACTAATTCGAATTACACTAAAAAAAGAAAATTATCCAATATATTAGACCAGCTCAATGTTAATAAGATTTTTTATTTCTATTATAAAATATAAAAAAAATTAATTCTCAAAAAAAAATCATGTTAATTTTTAGGATTTAATTTTTTATCGTGTGTTTTCATAAAGTTTGCACACAATTTACCTATCACATTGACTAAATTTATTTATTTACGTAAAGTTTGTTGATGGATTCAACAAACTTATTTACGTTTTAATACGATTTGAATTGTATTAGTATATTTTTATTTTTAATCAATTTAATTTTATTTAAATAATTAGAATTTTAAATTATAAAATTTGTATTAGTTTGTAATTTAAATTTAAATAGATATAATTTAAATTAATAATTTATAAAATTGTATGTATTCGTATTATTATACTCATATGATTAATTATATTTATTCGATTTAGAAAAAAATAACCGTGGTTAATTTTTTTTATTTAAATACATTCATATTATTTTCAAATTAAAAGAATATACTTATCTAAAATAACATGAGTACATTTATTTAAATTTAAAAAATTTTAAAATAGTAAAAGTATGTTTATTTAAAATATTAAAATTTTAAATTTTAAATAAACTTACTTATATTAATTTTAAATTTTATTTAAAATAATACGAATATGTTTATTTAAATTAAAAAATTAAAATAATAAGAGTTCATTTATTTAAAAATTTTTAATTTAAACATAATATAAGTGTATTTATTTGTTAGTTAAAAATTAACTATTATTATTTTTTTTTAAAATTAAATAAATATAATTAATCATATGAGTACAATAGTACGAATACATATAATTTTATAAATCATTAATTTAAATTATAGCTATTTAAATTTTAAATTACAAACTAATACAAATTTCATAATTTAAAAATCTAATTGTTTAAATAAAATTAAATTGATTAAAAATAAAAATATACTAATACAATTCAAATCGTATTAAAACGTAAACAAGTTTGCTGAATTCATAAACAAATTTTACGTAAATAAATAAGTTTAGTCAATGTAATTAGTAAATTTTGTTTAAACTTTATAAAAACACAACAACAAAAATTAAATCCTAAAAAATAACATGATTTTTTTAGAATTAATTTTTTTTATATTTTATAATAGAAATAAAAAATCTGATTAACATTGAGCTGGTCAATATACTTGATAATTTTATCTTTTAGTGTAATTCGAATGGCATTCCCTATAATTCGAGTTAGTGTAATTCGAACTACTCTTGTAACACCCTAACTTTTAGCACGTCATGATCGTACCAAAAGCAAGGCGTTACTGACCCGTTTTCCTTATTTACTATTTAATATTGAGCCTTTAGTTCGATTTCGCGTTTCAATTTTTAGAAAAAAGCCGAAATCTTTTGTTTCTATTAATTAAAATCATATACCAAAGATCTCCAAGAAATACTAGTCACATAGTTATTAATAATAATAAATATTATACAGAAAAATTCAAATAAAATTCAGTTATAACTCCTATCCCTCTGTATAAAATAAAATCTTAAATAACAAAGGCGAGAAAATTCTATAAAAACAACTCAACACATAAACTTAACTTAAATAAAACTCATAATCACCCGCAGCTTCACACTGAGTCTCCGAACCTGTGTCATTAGAAAGGGTGGAAGATTTTGGGGTGAGAACAAACCACTAGTTCTCAGTAGGGAATGAAAATGCCGTAAAAGTAATGATTAACATGCAAATAATTAACTTTACTTAATAAAAACTATTTTCTTCTTTCTAAAACCTTTGAAATACTTCTTACTCTTACTTCATATACTTAATTACCTTCTTTAACTTTTCAAACTAAAAACAAATCCCAATTCTCAGTCACCTCAATACACCAACTAATAGCACAAGAGACAGATCAACACACAAACAAATTGCAATAAGACAAACAAGTCAAGCAACACAATCATAGAGAAAATATAACAAGCAAAACAAGACCAAATGCAAATGCGCAATCAATATGATGCATGTCTCTCCTAAGCAGGCCATGAGCTCATGCATCGGTTGTCTACCCGCAACCCGACGTTACTCGGAGCGAACCCCGAATATGGTTTCTTTACTGTGTCAATTAGACACCTTGGCATCACGGTTACCCGTGTCAATTAGGCCTCATCATAATAATGTGTATCACAGTAAGAAACAGTGCTATCAATTAGGCGAACATTCCCGCATTAGCAATCTCAGGCTATCTGTTAGGCGAGCACTTTCGCATTAGCAGTTCGGCACAAAGGCCCATTCCATATAATTCTCAACTTTTATTTCATTCCTTGTTCTTCATTTTTCTCTCTTCACTGTATCTCTCAATATCATGTCTTTAACTTTAACCTTTCTTAGGGCAACTTACATTCCTTTTTAATTCCTAAGTTTGTCTAATCTAAAACCATGTTGGTAAGGTAATTCTAGAGATATTAATCTTTAATTCAAGTTAGGTTTTACTGAATTTGGATTAGAATTGAATTTTATACAAACTTTAAAATTCTGCTGTTGTATTTACAAAATTCCAAAAACGGACAGCAGCCATGTTTTCTATAAATTCCATAATAATTTCAATTCTAATCCATTGCTTCTAAATTTTGGTGATATTACAGTCAACATCCCTAAGTTTCAGAATTCACAAGTTTCAGGTTCATATCACTTCATTTGATTAATTAATTATCAATTGGAAATGGAGCCCTGTTTTTATAAACCAGTTCAGAGTTTCCAGCAAACAACCGACTTTCCAAGTGACTTATCTAAGTCTACAAAATAGATATGAACATGAAACTTGTACTCACTTAAAATAGATTGATAGATCTTTAAAATCCTTTTGAAATCAACTCAAAATTCTATTTAAATTAAAAGTTATAGCGTCTGGAAGTTGGTACTGCAGAACCAGTAAACCAGAAAAATCTGCAGCAATCACTAAATTTCAAAAAATCATACCTTCCAAACCACTTAGCCAAATTCCCTGAAATTTTTATGGAATATTCAAGACACACTAAAGTTTTACAGAAAAATAATTTCATCTAAAAATTAGGTCTGGACTGCTCCCAAAGATTCATTCATTCTGCTGCCAATTATGCAGATTTCTGCACAAAATATTTCCAACAATCTCACATACCAAATCTTATATTCAAGCCTAGGATTCATCTAAAACCACATTTCTAACTTTCTTTTGACTAACCAAAGTTGCCCAAGAACTCTTACTTCAATATATCACAATTAAACTAACATATTCAATTAACAACAATCACAACCTAATCAAACAAACAGTTCAATAACCACCATCTGACATAAAAAAATTAGAACCAGAATTTCCAGCAATCCAGTCACAATCACGATCTTAACTCAAAATCGTTCTTAAAAACCAAAATCAGCATTACTAAGCGTCTTTAAAGTTATCATTCAAACATATTTCAAACGAAGAACAAAACATGCTTTCACAATTACAAACACCCAATACATTTTCAGTGAACTTTCACACCAACATACACGTTCTTTTAACCAAGATCTCAAACCACATAAAACCACCAAGAGACATAACCAGTCACACATTCACTCTGCATCCAAAATCCATCATAGATCAAGCATTCATATATTTGCAATTATTCAGTAAACTTCTTAGACATTCAAAGTTTAAAATATTTAATTTAATAAAATATCCCCTACCTCAGTGTCGCATTAACAACGTAACCAAGCCAAACAGCAGCCTCGGGGACATTTTTCCTATGAGTTCCCTTCCTCTGGCAACAACACAACAGCTCGGAACTTACGTAGCAGCATCAGAATCATCAAGAGCAGCTCCAACATTGGTTCCCGGCGGCAAAGGCTCCAGCAACTACGAAACTAGAAGCAGAGGCAGAACAGAGCAAGAGCAGCAGCAACGATCTTAAACCCAACAAACAGCAGCGGCAATGACGTTTTCTCATATTCCAGAAACTAGAAGTAGAAGCAGAACTGGCGAGCTTCTCCATTCAGTCCTCCAGTGATGACGTCCGAGCACGACCCTACCTCTCTTACCGCGTCTCTCTCTCTTGTGGTTCTGTTTTTCCAACGACGACAGGGGTGACGGATCTGCAGCGAGGCAACGGAAGCAACGAGTTGAACGATCGGAACCTTCAGCGGCGGCAATAGGATCCACGAGCGGTGCAGCGGCAGCGCTGATTCTTCTCGGCTCGTTGGGGTTTTAGTCCCGCATCTCCCCTCTCTCGTCTGGACTTGACGGCCACGACAACCCAACCATGGAGGTGACGGGCCGGCGGCGCTCGTTGGACGGCGATGCATGCGATGGCTGCAGCAGAGCGTGATGATCGGCGGTGGAGCAGGCTCGGCGGCAACAGGCAGTGACGCCTCCTTCCTCTCTTCTCTCTTCTTCCCCTTTCTTTCTTCCCTCTTATTTCTCTGATTCACAGTGTGTGTGTGTGTGTTTTTGTTGTTTGTGAGCTGTGTCTGTGCGTGTATATCTGGGAAAGGGAGTAGCGGGGGTGAGTGAGCGTGGCACTCAGAGGGACGAACAAGTGTGGAGAGGGATTACGTGTGTGATTTGGGTGAGAGGGGTTAGGGTCAGGGGTGGCAACACTACCCGAACCCGTGGGTACCCACCCCACCCCTACCCGCTCGGGGCGGATAATTACCCGCCCCCACACCGGGCGGGTTCTTGTGCGGGGCGGGGCGGAGTCGGGTTTAGGCTAAATCCGCCCTTACCCACCCCGGTATATATAAGATATATATAAATATATATATTTTTAATATATAATATGTGTAACATATATAAAATAATTAGTAAAATAATTAATAATATTATATTATATATAAATTTTTACTTTAATTTATGTTATGTACGTAAATGGTGGTTATCTAATTTTTAAAATTTTATTTTATTTGTTAGATTTAATAATTATAGGAGCAGGTAGGGGCGGGGCGGGTATCCACAGGGGCGGGTTAGGGTTTAACATTTTACTACCCGCGGGTAGGGTGGGGGCAGGTTTCATGCGAATTTTTTGTAGGGCGGGGCGGGGTCGGGTAGAGCAAAAACCCGCCCTTACCCGCCCCGTTGCCACCCCTAGTTAGGGTTAGTGAAATTAGGGTTTAAAATTGGGAATTTAGGAATTTGAGTAGAGTTTGATTTAAAACCCAATTTAATAAATATAATTAATTTTAAGAATACTATTTTATTTTTCAAATTACAAATTATTTGTAATTAAATACTTTAATTTAAAATTATAGATAAATAAATAAATTTTTTTTAATTCATAATATTAATCAAAACTTTAAATTATTTCAATTTAAATTATATACAAAATTCTCTTTCATCTTCAATCACTCAAACTCTTAATTTTAATTAGCACAAACCATTAATTTTAGTAAATAAAAAAAATATCTAATTATAATTGAAAGTTGTATAAGACCAAATTAATTTAAAATATGAAGTCTCATAACCATTTTAAAGAAAATCATATATATAATTATAAATAATTCATAATTTATTTTCTAAAAATCTGGGGCTTACAAGCTGTGTCAACTTGCATGTATAATTCAAATCAGGTAGGGTCGAATTATATACGAATTTTGGCTACATATTTCGAATCGATCAACTTCCAATTACTGTTGGTTTGTAATTGGAATTAATTTGATTCGAATTACATAAAAACAGGCTTTTGATTGATCCATGTTACATTTTTAGCTTTAATTGAATCATGTAATTTTTTCTCTATTTTGATTTAATAGTGTAATTTGCCCTACAATTTATTGTCTAATTACTAAAAAAAATTAAATAATTAATTTTAAATTTAACAATATAAAAATTTAAAAAATTTAAATATTTAAAAATTATTATAAAAAATAAATTAAATTAAAATTAGACACCGAATAAAAGAGACCATAAAATTAACTATATATAAAATGGGAGATCACATGTGAATTGAATTGTCACAGCTCACAAGGCACAACCCTAACCACAAAACAATAAGAGAAGAAACATGGAGAGGAAGCACATGGGCATGAATGACATCCTCCCTCCGAAGCTCATTCACCGAATCCTTCTAAGGGTACCCGCCGAAGACCTGCTTCGCCTCAGATTCATTTCAAAACTTTGGCACTCTCTCATTTCCCATCCAGACTTCGCCGAATCACATTACAACGTAATTTCTGCCGCATCTTCCCATTCGCACTTCTTCGTCCTAAAAGACAATACTAATGCTTACTGTGTTCAGCTCGACACGCTATTTCATGTTCCAACACAGAAAGAGGTATCTCTCCCTTCCATCATCATGCCACGTTATGATTTTCGTACCATAGGATCCTGCAGAGGCTTTCTTCTCTTAAACGAAAAACCAAATTTTGTTATATGGAACCCAGTCACTGGATCCAGCAAAACAATATCTTACTCTCGTATTAACCTCCCGCACAATGATGCAATTCGATATGGATTTGGTTTCGATGCATCACGAGATGACTATTTAATAGTTCTATCTTGGCTTGATAATCGTTACAACCAACACCGCTTAGTTTGCTTTTCGTTGAGAACCAATTCATGGATTAATCTCGATGCCGCACTCCCCAAATCCATGTGTAGGTGGCCGAAGCAGAAACTTTCTGGGTTTTTCTTACATGGCGCTATTCATTGGTTGTGTTACTCTAGATCTGATGAAGATTACATTGATGATGGTATTCTTATCTTTGATTTGAAGGAAAGGAGTTTCTCCGAGATATCTATACCAAAACAACTTGAAGGGTGTCATCCCATTAATCTCATCGTATTAGGAGGGTGCCTAGCCTTGTATTGGAATGACGTTGACAACAATAAAACTAAGATATGGGTTATGAAAGAATACAAAGTGCCGTCATCTTGGATTTTAATATATGAGATTCCTTATGGTATGCCTGTATGCACATCCAATGGAAGTGACATTATTGCGCTAAATTTTACTCCGATATATTCCAAGATAAGGTTTGGCAAATATAACGTCAGGGGAGAGCTTCTAAATCATTCTCCTCCACCTCTTTCTCCATATTGTTACTTCTCTTTTAGTTTCTGTGTATATACAGAGAGTCTCTTGCCATTGCCCGGTGACATTAAGGATAGGGATAAGAAGAAGAAAACTGGTATGTAAACTATTCTCCTATGCTTTGCACCCTGTTGCTTTGTGATTATTGAAAAAGTACCAAGCAAGATGTATCATGCATAAAGTTGCATTCAGATATGAGATTTGACTATTGATGGTATGAAATTACAATTTATCATTAATCACTTTCTTGCTTCTTACAGTCCAGTCTTATGGTGAGGCTTAAGGTTTAGCTATGTTTTCATGTATAAAGCTGTGACCTTTACCCGCTGATCTTCTTTGCAGGCCAAGAATGTTTTGAACAACATGATGATGTTGCCAAAGATTAGAATGACAATGGGGTCAAATAAAGGAAGAGAATATGGAGCAAGCATATCAGTGGACAACGAACATACAGGCGAACAATTTAGAGTTTTAAATAAATTGTAGGATTAACAAGTTGAGCATGAAGAAGATTGAAAACCTTCAATTTTATTTTTCTTTGGAAGTATGGTTTTCTTTCCAAATTTCGCTTTGTTAGTTATGCTGTGGACACTAATTAAGTAATAACAGTCTTGTGTAGCTGTTTCTTTCCCTGTTTCTCCTTGGCTTCTATCCAAGTATCATTACAAAAAAGACTACTTAACTTACTAGCTCCTTCCATTTTCTTTTTCTTTTGGTTGTTTAATAGCTAGAGATGAGGTAAGGAATGCTTAAATGTTAAAGAACAATCATATGTCAGAATGTGCTAGATTTTTATTGATTTGGTTTGAACTGGCTTAAGCATTTTTTTAAATAGATAAATTCTTCTATTTAGTTTGAAGTTATCTTGTTTCTATATACTAATTGCAAGGGAGAAGTAAAAAATATATCAATGGACGAAGGCAACGATGGGACCTAAACAACACTTCAAGTAATCAGGTATACATTCAAAGCAGTTTTACTCGCGTGTAAATATATACTATGGTAGGTATTGGACACAAGCATATTATACAAGAATGAATCTCACATAAAAATGCACATCTATTAGAACCGTAAAACTGTTGTTACCTTGTTTCTGTCAAGAGCAGCAGCAATATCAACCATAAAAGAAATTAAGCATATTATACATGTAAGAAAATATTTTTACTTTGTTAACTTAGCCTAAATAATGAAAGACCAACTTGTCATTTTAAAATATGATAAATGACTTTATTTTTTGTATTTTATTTTTATCAGAGACAAATGAACTCTTTTCATATTTAAGATTTTGGATATGAAATCTATTAAAGAAAATCAATGTTAAGAGTTTATACATGTGACCTATTTTTAATCAAATGTTTAACAGATTATAAATACTGAAAAAATCAAATAGAACAAAAAAAAAATGTAGTGGTAATATAAAATAATAAAGGTAAGAGTACAGTAGAATTGACCAATACAAATAGAATTATTCCACCACCATATATATAACATTAATAATCAACCAACATGCTGTTGCCTAGTCCTATATATATATATAGTTTGTTGAAATTTGATCTTGTTAGGAATTGAAAAGAGATTCACAATATATTTTACTCCCACTTCCAAAAGCAAAATCCCAAGGCTTTTAAGCAAAGTTTGCATCATTATTATATATGCACTTCTAATATACATGCTTTTAGATAAGTCATACCCACCACTCAACACTTGTGTATCATCATCATATGGAAACTAGCTTTTACAATAATGTTCATCCTCAAAAGTGAGCATTTTATTTAAAAGGGTGGACTTTTTAAAAGTCACCACACATACATACATATATAATTTAGGTTGTTTAAATGTTACTAAAATCCGTTAGGTAAAATTACCATAATGCATGGATATCAGCTCTTTACCAATAATTTGTCCATGTACTACTTAGTTTCTTAAAAAAAAGTTAATTATATAATACAAGTTTTTATGCTACTATAAGGCTGATAATAAATAACAAGACATAAAAGACAGAGACATAAAATTTATTATTCTTATATTTTGTTTGGTAATAAAATAGAACAAATTATAAAAATTTAATTTATTTTTATTTTTATTATTAAAAAATTTTGAGAAGAAAAAATATAATAATAAAAATATAATTATAAAAAATTAATAAAAATAATGAAAGAAAAAATAAAAAATAAATTATATTTTTTGTTAGTATTTTCTGTGTCTTTTCTATTAGGATGGACACAAAATACACTAATTCATTGTCTTTGAACACAATATCTCTATCTATATCTCATCTATCAAATATAATTTTATATCTTTGTATTTATATTTTAATATTCCGTCCCTATAAACAAACATGGCCTAACAAACATCATCATATCTATATTTTTCTTTTTATTGTTTTTAACCCAACTCAACTAGATTTTTATTGATTTGGTTTGAACTGGCTAATGCATTTTTTTGTTTTTGACTTTTTGTTTTTAATAGATAAATTCCTCTATTTAGTTTCAAGTTATCTTGTTTCTATATACTAATTGCAAGGGAAAAGTAAAAAATATATCAATGGTCAAAGGCAACGATGGGACCTAAACAACACTTAAATATAGGTACTTCATTCAACATGCATTTGTTTTGATATCCAAACTTTACAATAGTGATGATTGGTAGGTTCTTATGCTGATATATATTCAATCCTGGGTTTGGTTTGCATAAACAGTAAACTATAGTGTTAATAACTTAAATGCTATATTATTATTATCAAAATTTATTATTTTTATTATTAATCATTAATATTTAAAAATTTGAGTTAAAATATATTATTAAATTATTAAACTAATTTAATTGATTGATTGATTGGCTGCTTGATACAAAGGATCTTCTTGCTTGTGTCGATACTAATAAGACCAACTCCAACGGTGAATGCTTTGAAAACTTTTTCTGACACAAACGAATTTCTATCTATTGGAGAAAAATAGAATTGATCCTTACATAAGTTTCGATGGAACTAATAAGTCCCTCTGAATAGGGACTGGATATAGCCAATAATAGCTTGTCATTTGGCAAGTTATTATTTAAATAATTAAATAATAATTAATTTAATAATAATTATAATAATTAATTATATTAAATAATTATATTTTTATTTAATTAATAATTTATATTAATTATTTAAATAATAATTAAATTGTAATTAATTTATTAATAATTATAATAATTAATTAGATTAAATAATTAAATTTATATTTAATTAATAATTTATATTAATTATTTATGTCATAATTAATATTGAATATTATTTATATTATTATATTAAATTAGCCGTTGTAAAACTAGCTGTTGTAAAATTAAGCGTTGGAAACTAGTTGTTACTATGCTACTGTTATTATTAATAAATTAATATTTTGGGTAAAAAACCCAAATAAACCAAGCTGAAAAATTTATTACCCAAATCAGCCAAAACAAAAATTATTTCAACAATCTACCAATAACCATTTATATATAATTCGAATCAATATGATTCGAACTACAAATACATGTAATTCGAAACAACTTGCTTCGAATTACGTTTGAATGGATATGCATGTAATTCGAATCAAGTAGATTCGAATTAGAGAAGGGTAAATCGAATTGACTCGATTCGAATTAGTAGGCTCATGTGACTCTATGGAGTTCGAATCATATTGATTCGAATTATTCAATGTTGGTGACACTAGGTAGTTCGAATTAAGTTGATTCGAATTACTAGTGAGTTGCCTATATAATGCTACGTTAGTTGGATATATATCAAATTTTTTTTCACATTCTTACTTGAATAGTTGGATATATATCTTATAATTGATACAAAAGATATTTACTGTATAATTTTATTTTTCTAAAAATATTTTATATATATATATATATATATATTTTTTATGATTACACAATTTTAAAAATATTTAAAAAGTATTATTAAAATTAAAATTATATTTTTTATTATTTGACAATAAAATTAAAAATTAAAAATTAGGGATTAATATTGCTAGGTAGGCAGTAGTTGTGGTGGCAAATTTGTACCCTAACAAAAATATTAGGGATTAATATTGCTAGGTAGACAAAAAAAATAGCTAGAACTTACCTTATTTATCATTAATTATATAAATTTGGTTACAGAATATTAAGGTGTGTTTGGCAAACGCTTTGGTGAAAAAAGAGGTGCGTTTGAGCTTCTTGAAAGTTTCACTTTTATGTTTAGCAATTTTTTTCTTTTTAAACGCAGAAACGATTCTGCCTCTAAACCCACGTTGAGAAGAAGCTAAAATTTGTAGCTTCTGCATTTCACGTTCATGGTTGCTGATTACCTTTAGAAAATTAGGTGAGAAATTTTTTTCTTTTTTACCAACCTTACCTTTCATTTTTAGTTCTCTATAGTTCTTTCTACTTTTTCATAGTTTTTCTTTCCATTTTTTTAAATCAAAATGCGTTCAGATTTGTTTCAATCACTAGTAAATTGAATATTTTAATTTTTATTATTTTTAGTACTCATTTTCATATTTTAATTTTTAATGTTACGATTTCTGATGTTATGTTTTTATATGAGTTTTTTTTTATCATTTCCTATACTATTTTATATATATATATTTTTTATGATTTTTTTTTATTTTTGTTTGACTTTGTTTATATAATTTTTTATTTATTTTATTGTATTTCTTTTATTCATATGACAAATATTGTTGATTTTTTTTTTATTTTTTGTAGTGCTATAATTTTTTAGGTATTTTTATTAATTTTTATGATTTTTTAATTATTTTTTGTTCATATAAATTCTTTTTTTTCTATCTTTTACTACATTGTATTTATGTTATGTATAAAATTTTTTTTATTCATTTTATTCATATGAATTTTATTTAGTTTTTATTGTATTTTTTTGTTCATATGATATATGTTGTTGGTTTTATGAAATTTTTATTATTTTTTATCTGTATGATTTTTTTCTATTCTTTGATGTACTCTATCTTTGTTTTATATTAATTTTTTTATTTTGTATTTTGACTTTGTAAAATTTGTAATTGTAATTATTATATACTATGTTTATTATCAAAATTTTGTATAATATAAACTATGATCTATAAAAAAGGACAAAATAAATAAAAAATTAATTATAAGTAACAATAGAGTCATAAATAATAAAAATTTATAGTCCAAAATAATACTAAATTAAAGAGTACGGGTAATATTAGAAAAATTATAGAATATTTTTTCTTTAACATTATAAAATTTATAGTACTCTCTTTTATATTTTTTTATTATATTTATTTATTTATATAATAAATATTTTTTATATTATTTTTGTTAGGTTCTGTTTTTGTATGTATATAAAAAATAATTTAAATTGATGTCTCTTTTAGTAATTTTTCATCTAAAAGTGATTTTGAGTAGTATAATCCAAACAACATTTATTTTGCTATAATCAATTTTGATACAAATATTGCTAAATATAAATCACATTAACTCAAACTTATTTTTCATCAAAATCAATTTTGTAAAATCAATTTTATGCAAACTCACTTTTGCAAACTGAAATCCAAACACACACTTAATCCCTAATTTTTAATTTTTAATTTTATTGTCAAATAATAAAAAATATAATTTTAATTTTAACAATACTTTTTAAATATTTCTAAAATTGTGTAATCATCAATATATATATATATATATATATATATATATATAAAATATTTTTAGAAAAATAAAATTATACAGTAAATATCTTTTGTATCAACTATAAGATATATATCCAACTATCCAAGTAAGAATGTGAAAAAAAAATTGATATATATCCAACTAACGTAGCATTATATAGGCAACTCACTAGTAATTCGAATCAACTTAATTCGAACAACCTAGTGTCACCAACATTGAATAATTCGAATCAATATGATTCGAACTCCATAAAGTCACGTGAGCCTACTAATTCGAATCGAGTCAATTCGATTTACCCTTCTCTAATTTGAATTTACTTGATTCGAATTACATGCATATCCATTCAAACGTAATTCGAAGCAAGTTGTTTCGAATTACATGCATTTGTAGTTCGAATCAATATGATTCGAATTATATTTAAATGGTCATTGGTGGATTGCTGAAAAAATTTTTGTTTTGGCTGATTTGGGTAATAAACTTCTCAGCTTGGTTTATTTGAGTTTTTTACCCTAATATTTTGTACTCTATATATACCACTTAGATACACTTCTATTCTCACACTTTCTACTACTCTTCTTTATCTTCTTCCAAGTTTACAAAATCAAAGTTATGCTAATATTATTTTTTGTTCGAAAAAATGGATCCAAACCAACTCAACTCTTTCTTCAATTACTTACAAAACTTTTCTCAAATTCCAAATACCCAACAATCTCAAACCTCAAACTCTCAAGTTCCAAATCAAAACTTCACACTACCGAATACATTTCAAAATCCAAATCCACAAAATCTTTCTAATTTTAATTTTCAAGCTCCTTATAATAATCAATTTTCTATATTCCAACCGCAAAATCAAAATTCACAAACACCACATTTTTCCATTTTCTTCCATATTTAACCCCCTCTATCGGAAATGTTAGTCCAACTTCCTTGCCGTTTTCAACTCAATTTAGTGCATCAAGACATAACTCATCTGGTGTTGGTGGCTCTTCTAACCCATCATCTCATACTCCTATACAATCTAGTCCAAATTCGTAATATTTAAATTTTGCCAACCCTCGTGGATTAGATGCTATCGACCTCAATCATGATGATATTGAAGATCAGAGGCAAGATAGTATTCAACACTGGTATTGGAAAGAGGATGAGATGCTGATCAGTGCATGGTTAAATGTTTCAACTGACCCTATAGTTGGTACCGATCAAAAAGGAGAAATATTTTGGAGTTGAATTCATAGCTACTGTGTAGAATTTTGCTCCGACATGACAAGGGGGGTAGTTGCATGTAAGAAACGATGGTATAAGATCAACAAGGCTGTTGCACAATTTGCTGGTTACTACGATCAAGCTAGTCAAAACATAAGGAGTGGTTCGAACGTTGATGATATAAAGGAGTTTGCCTATAAACATTATTCCACAAATTATGGTAAAAAAATTCACTTTTGAGAGGCATTGGAACATGCTTCGGTTGGAGCAAAAATGGAGAAGCCAACTACCTACACAGAGTGGCGGCTCAAAGAGAACTAAGGTTAGTGCAACTGGAGCATACTCATCCTCATCAAACCCAGAAACACCATTAGCTGACGAACCCGGTGTGGACTCTCCCGTTTGCCCACAAGGATCAAAGAAGAGCAAGCAAAAATGTAAGAAAAAAGCAAAAATGCCTGAAGATTTTAGCGAAAAGAAATCATCGGTGGTTAAAAAGTTATCTCTCATGTAAGATATTAAGAATGTTAGAGAAAAGAAACTAATGGATAGGGAAAAAGAAAGAGAAGAAGAGAGGGAACATAGAGCAAAAATTATGGCAATCAAAGAGAAGGATTTACAAATTCAAGCGGTAATGAAAGAACAAGAATTACAAAATCAGAGGTATATTAAAAAAATGGAGATAAATGCAAAAGAAAGGGAAATGAAAAGGATGGCCAAGGAAAGGGAAAGAGAAATGGATATGCAAATACTTAATGCTGACACGTCTACAATGAGTGAAAAACGACGAGCTCTTCATGAGATTGCATGTGAGAAAATAATCGCCAAGTGGTTTACTTAATGGTTCCTTGTATTCATAGAGTTATGTAGTATATTCTTATTTTTATTGCGTATTATTGGTATGTGATGTAGTTTGTTTTGTTTATTTTTGGTGTAATTTTTTAAATTAGTCAATATTATTGTGCCGTTATTGTTCATGAAAGTAACCGTTGCAAAACTAGCCGTTAAGTAGCCGTTGCAAAACTAGCCGTTAAGTAACCGTTGTAAAACTAGCCGTTGAGGAGTAGGTACTTATTGCAAACACACTTATAAATATTAACTATCATTGACTCTGCAACTCCACTTTAACTCTTGTTTCTCACTTCGAAAGAGAACTAAAAATTACATTTTTAGATATGGCTAGAAATTTTGATGATATGTTTAATGAGGCTTTTTATGGCAAAAGAAGACGGCAAGATAACACACTCATAGATAATTGGATCGATGAGTGTTTACTCGAAAATTCAGAAGAAGATATCGACACTACAAGAAAATAAGTTTTTTGACACGCTTTTAAAGCGTACCGAAAGGTGCAAAAAAGCGTACCGATAGCCTTTCGCCATGCTTTTTGAGCTATCGGCACGCTTTTGAAAGGGTCACATCTGCCAGCGTGCCGGTTGATCTATCGGCACGCTTTTCTTGATCTATTGGTACGCTTTACTTTTTGCCACGCTTTTATCTATTGGTACGCTTAAAAGCGTGACTGTATGTATAACCCTATAGCCACGTTTTTAAAGCGTGCCGAAAGATGAATATACAGCCACGCTTTTAAAACATGCCGAAAGATGGATATACAGCCACGCTTTTAAAGCGTGCCAAAAATTAAAAACTTGTCGTTACACTTCAAAAGCGTGGCCTAATCCTTTTTCAAATAAAAAAAAGAAAAATAAGAAAAATAGAAATACTAATAAGTTAATCTTTCAAATAAAATATAATACTAAAAAATTAATCTTCCATTGATTTATATGAATTATGTACATGATAAAACATGAATAAAATATTTAAAAAAAAATAAATTCAAATTCCAAAATAAACATTTAAAAAAATTACAATTCTATGTTATAAAAAATCTAGTCTAATTCCTAAACAACATCCGGACTAATTTGTAGCACACGAATGATTGCCCGCAACTCTTGTATAGCTGTTGGAGGTGGAGAAGCTGTTGAGCAACAGTAACCTGTATGCATGAGAACTATACAACAAATTGCAAAATCAGTACTAATTTCAACCATGTCAAATTTGTCACTTAGTAATCAAAACTAGTAGCCTCCTTTTTATAATAATACGTACTTGCAACAAGACCCGAGTCATATGTGTAGACATCACCTCTGACCTGAACATATTAATATTAACTCTCATTACTTGGTATAGCATCATAATTCAGAATATTAGAGGCTAAAGGCAGATTTAAATTTCATACATTAGGTTCCCAAATAAAAAATATAGGTACATTTTTCTAATAGCAAAGTGAACAAATGAAAATTTTCATCTCATCTCATTAAATCATTTCATTAACTGAATTAATGTAAAAAAATTCATGCCGGCATCAAGGAAGCATTAGTGAAAAGTATGCATTAAAATCACATAAAACATTGACAAATGGAATGTAAACATTGCATTGACTTCAACGATAGCAAGCAGCCATAATGAATCAAATGATGCATATAAGTTGGCACTAGTTGAGCATGTTCAAACTTGAAACACCAGTTACATTAAAAAAAAAAATACTCGATGTCTGAGCTGAGGTTTCAACAAATACAACAAACATATAGCTATTACTAAGTAGTGGAATTTCACACTAAGAAGAATAGTGGCAAACCATATGGTGGTAGTGTCCAATCACAGCCAATACCACTATACATTAATGCATCATCTGTTATCTGAAAGCTCATCAAAATTCACAGCACTGAGTTAACATACAAATGAAACCTAGAAAAAAGTTATGATACCTTGATAGTCTCGCTTAAATCTCCAAAACCGTGGAAGCTGTGCAGGGGGCAGAACTACCAGCGGGCAGCTACTCCAAGAGCACAAATTGTAATAATCTCATTAAAATCATATTTCTTTATTTCTCAAGAAGTTATCAATTAAGAGTCTCCTATATAAATACTCTCTGAAGTACCTAATCATATCACTCTGCATCACAAGCATGTTGCAGAGTAGTTTATTACAATTCAAAAATCACAGAAAATATACACATGGTCATTGGTTAAAAATGGACTCAACTCTAGATCTTGAATCTGCTCAATGCGTGGGTCCTCAAACTTAAACTTTCGAATCACCATTCTTTCTCTATCTTCCTGCATGTAAGGCAACACAGTTGACAGTTCATCCATAAACTCTTTTTGAAGATTTAATGTAGATTATGGTATACAGAGCTTAGCAGTTCCTTGTTTGAAACCTTAACATTTAATAAAGCTTGAGACTGAAGCGCTATATCTTGGACAGAGATAGGCTCAGACCTAGCACCCTTTGTTGCAACAGCCTGCTATCAAGATGATGAATCAAGTAGTTAGGAAGTCAAACAAATCTTAAAAGTAATCAACCAACACAAACTCAAACATTCTTAGGCATAAAGCAAGGTTAGTTGCTTGTAGATATACACAAACAGCAGGTGTGGATTTTGATAAGGTTTTCTCACCTATTATCAAACCTGTAACTATTAGAATAATCTTAATCATAGCTTTATCAAAAGGTTGGGCAGTGAAGCAGTATAATTTTCATGATGCTTTTCTAAATGGAAATCTAACCGAGACTATTTACATGTCTCAACTCCATAGTTTTGTTTACTCAAATTCAAACCTTGTTTGCAAACTAAACAAGGCAATATATGGTTTGAAATAAGCTCTTAGAGCTTGGTATCTAACCATTACTGCCACCTTACAATCTTTTGGATTTATGAGCACAAAATCAAATCCTTTCCTCTTCACACATTTTACAACTACTTCAATTATTTATATATTTATTTATGTTGTTGATATGCTTGTCGGTGAAAGTAATTCTACTATGATACAAACTATTTTAAACAAATTACATTCAACTTTTTTATTAAAAGAACTTGGAGATCTAAATGATCTAAATTTCTTTTCAACTACTAGATATTGTGTTTACTATGGATCGAATATGGTTTTCTGGAATGTAGAAAACAAACCACTGTCAGTCGTTGTTCCACTAAAGCAGAGTTTAAAGCATTGGCAGTAGTGTTTGCAGAACTAATCCAAATTCAAAACTTGTTAATTTTCCAGCCTTTGAACACCTTTTGATGCGCCCACTGAAACTGCCTTAGCAGACTCAAATGATTCTAAGCACAAATATTGCATGGGAAAGAAAATAAACATAAGAATACTCATGTTAATCATTAACCCTGAGCAACAAAGTGGATTAAGAATGAGCTATGATACAAAACCCTACCTTGAAGGCCTCCATATGGTTTCAACTTCTCAAGAACTAAAGCTAGAATTGGTCCATGAATGTCCAAAACTTACTGTCATTGCAGCAGAGGCTGGCTTCAGAAGTTGTGCAGCTTCAGCAAAACTGCTTTGCACAGAAAGTTGCCTAGATAACCAATCAAAAAGTTCTTTACGCCCCTTCCGCACCAAGTTTAGAATCCGTCAAAGCAATTGTAATATAAGGAACCTACAATAGTAGCATACTCAGAGGATAGACACAAGACAGAAGAATCACTTAAAAAAAGATTGAAACAGACCATTTTATCAAATTGAACTCCTCCCAAGTCAAATTGAAGTGTAGTCTTACAACTGTTTGAGAGTGGAATTACTTTCTTGACTTACTTTCTTGACCTCCAAGCCTCTGAACAGCATGGACAAAGGAGAGACGAAGATTAGGAGTCCAACGAAGCCTTAGCATCTTTGATCTCACATATTGTTTCACACCACTTCCACTCTTCCCTTCTCTTGATGCTGTGCTGCTGCTACTTGGGTTTGCTGAATTCCCTTCTTCATTGTTATCCTCCTCCTCCTCCTTTGCTTCATTATTATTCTCTTCTTCCAATTCCTCATCATCACTCATAGCCGCTCCTTCATTCATGTCAAATGAATTTTCCTCACCCTCATTATCATTACTACTCTTGCCACCACTTCCTTCATTATTCTCTTGATGAATCTCAAATCTCTTTGACATATTTATTTATTTTAGCAGATGCGATGCTCAGTATAAATGCTACAATAATTTCTTGAATTCCTCCTTTACTAAATTACCTCTGAAAACCAAAACAAGGATGCAAATATTTAAATATACACACAACTAAAAACAAATAATTAAACAAGAACATACAGGCTGTAGTAGTGACCACTCTCTATCTATATATACAGTAGTAATTAATTACTAGCTAGCCTTTAAAACCTATATTCACTGAAGCAATTAAGCTGCCTACTTCGCTATCTGATCTTTAATGTACCTTAGCTTGAAGAGCGCTGTGAAAAAATACAAGAATAAGTTATTCCAAAATGTCTGCCTGAACAAAGTTCAAAAGAATAAAAAGAACAATCAGAACCCATAGGAAGCTTATCTTCTTCCATTAGATAACATGATGGAAGAAAAAATACAATCAAATATCTCATAGTTTTTCAATTATAGAAATGTAAGGGATAAAGCTGACCTTCCCAGGGTGATTATACAAAGACGAAAGATCAGAGAAAAGAGATGGAACTCCCTGGAGAGAATACAAAAGAAAGAAATCACAATCAACTTCGAAAAACCTGAGTGAGGCATAATTTGAAGCTAAAAAGAAACTTGAATACCTTAGTTAGGGGAGGCCTAATGTAATTATCTACTGCTGCTCTAAATTTGCCACCTTGCAAAAAATCTAGAGGTATTCTCTGCCAAACGAGATTCAGCAAAGAATGAACTCAAAAAATGAGCACCACATATCAGTAGCTGAGCACTACCACAGCTACAGCAGAACAGAACCAAATGTCAAGAAGTTTAGAGAAAAAAAAAAACCCTAAACCACAGATCATATTAGAACAAAAAATAGAAATTTAGAAAAATAAAAAAAATGAAGAACCAAGAAAATCAAATTCAAAAATCAAATAATCAGATCAAGGAAAAAATTGACCAAATAATTTACCACGGCATTGTGAACGTTGAACATGGCTGACGGAAGTGCGACGAGTGAGGGAGAGGGAGACGGCGGCGCGACGACTTCAGAGAGGGAGACGGCAACGCGACGGGTGCTGAACCACGGAGGGAGGAGCGGCGATTGAGGGTTTGCGAAATAGAGTGAGCAACGATTGAGGTTCCGAATCCAACAAGGGTTTGCGAGACAGAGACCACTGAGAGAGTAGGAGGGCACGCCGAGACAGAGACCACTGATGGTGCGTGGACGGAGCAGCGCCGATGGAGGGTTCCAAATCTAACGAGGGTTGCGTCGATGGTGCGACGGTTGGGTGCGAGAGACCATCGAGAAACAGCTGGGCGGGAGAGATCGTTGATGGTGCGGGGTTGGGTGCGACAGAGAGAGGGATGGGTGTGAGGGCTAGATGAAGGGCTGGGTGTGAGGGTTAGATGAACATGACGGCGAGCTGTGTGGTGCGACGGTCTTGGCGATAGGCAGTGATGAACTTAGTGCGATGGCTTGCTGGGTGCGACGGCTTGCTTTTAGGTTATCTTCTAGGTTAAAAATGAATTTGGAAATAAAAGTGAAGTGTATCAGCAGTTACAACTTCTATAGGTTAAAAGTTAACTTAGAAAAAAGTAAAGTGTGTAAAAAATAGGGTGGCACTCTACGGTACGTTTTTGTAGGGTGCCTATATAAACACAGTATATCGGCACGCTTAAAAAATGTGACTGTTACAAAAAAATTAGTCACGTTTTTAAAGCGTGCCGATTTCTCTCTATGGATACGCTTTACAAGCGTAGCAATAAGAAAGCGTGGCCAAATTTTAAATAAGTGGCCACCTTCGTAAAAGCGTGCCGATTTTTCTCTATGGCCACGCTTTTCAAGCGTGACAAAAAAAAGTGTAGCCAAATCACAAATCAGTGGCCACCCTCATAAAAGCGTACCCATAGACCACTTTTGGGCACGCTTTAAAAGCGTGGCAAAAAAAAAGTGTGCCGACAGACCTTTTTTCTTGTAGTGATAGAAGCTCTATCCCAACTCCTCGTAAATGGATCAACAGAGATCGAGAAGCAGGACATGATCGCCTTTTTCAAGATTACTTTGCAGATGAATCGGTGTATAATGCTGACATTTTCTGATGAAGATTTCGAATGAGAAGACATGTGTTCCTTTGGATAGTAAACGCTCTCTCAAACGTCTATCCGTATTTCCAACAGAGAGTTGATGCAACTGGAAGAAGAGGCTTGTTACCACTCCAAAAATGTACCGCTGCGATACAGATGTTAGCATATGGCGTAGCAGCTGATGCTGTTGATGATTATGTGCGCATAGGCGAGAGCACTACAATTGAATGCTTGAAAAAATTTGTTGAAGGTGTCATTATATTTCAGTGTTCGAGGAGGAATACTTGCGAAAACCAAATTCAAATGACGTACGACGCCTGCTACAAATGGCGGAGGGTCGTGGCTTTCCTGGCATGTTGGGTAGCATTGACTGCATGCATTGGCAATGGAAAAATTGTCCAAAGGTGTGGAAAGGTATGTACATGAGTGGTTATCGTAGGTTGCAACCATAGTACTTGAGATTGTAGCATCTTCAGACCTTTGGATATGGCATGTGTTCTTTGGAGTTTCTGGTTCAAATAACGATATCAACGTGTTAGATCGTTCTCCAGTGTTCGATGATATTCTAAATGACCGTCCTTCGGAGGTAAATTATACTATTAATGGTAATAATTATACTATGGGATACTATTTAGCAGATGGTATTTATCCTAAATGGGCCACATTTGTCAAATCAATCTCAAAGCCACAAGGGAAGAAACACAAGTTCTTTGCACAATATCAAGAAGGGCAAAGAAAAGATGTGGAGCGAGCATTCGGAGTGTTGCAAGCACGCTTTACAATTATACGTGGTCCAACTCGCTTTTGGGAAAAGAAGAAGCTTGCCAACATAATGAGAGCTTGTATTATATTGCATAATATGATTGTTGAGGATGAAAGAGACACTTATGCAGGAAATTTTGCTCAAAACTTAGAGTATGATGATGTCGAAAATGGCTTATCACAAGCTTAGCTGGGAGAAGAAAATTTTGCACCATACCATCAATTTCTCCAAAGAAATGCCCAACTTCGAAATAGGCAGCAGCATAGACAATTGAAAGAGGACTTGATTGAACACATATGGCAATTTCACAATGCTTGTCGTCAACTATAGAGCTTAATTATGTTTTTCTTTGTATTAAGTAATTTTACAAATTAGTGTAATCGCGAATTATATATTGTGTATTATTATTATATATGAATTTATTTAATATTAATATCTTTTAATAATGAATTATTTTTAAATTTTTAAATTTAAATTATATTATTGAAAAAATTAATTACATTAATTTTAAATATTTTAATTAATTAATTAAGTGGGACCATAACAGGGACTAAAGTTAGTTACTCCTAATGGAGAAGAGAGAGATGCTTTGAGTTCCTATTTACTGTTTACGACGCAAAAGTTAATGTGGAGTTACTTTTTATGACAGGTGGACCATAAATAGAAATTGGGATGAGTTTCCTACTGGAGATGGTCTAAATGACATAATATAAGTGTAAATGGCCATAGTGAGTACTAATACTCATCACAATGCAAAAAGTAATTATCTATTTTTCTTCGTCAAACATATATAGGATTTTTTTATTTAAATTAAATAAATATAAAAATTACAAAAATGCGTAAAATATAAAATAATTATCTAAATACATAACATATCACATCTCAATACTAAAGAAGAACTAAAAAATAAATTTATCTTAGATACTCAGATCCTGTAACAAAACGACCATTGACGTATTCATAATGCACCTAAAATATGTGTTAAGCGAAAAAATGGGTACTGAGTATTCGAGATATACGTAAATATTGAACAGAGTCTTAGTATTCGAGATACGTGTAAATGCCTAATATGGATCTTAGCATCTAAGATATGTTCTGAAGCATATATAAGGTTACAACAACTAAGATTTTTGTTCATCTGAATAATTTTTAAGAATTTTATAACTTTATAATAGTTTAAATTTGAGTTTCTGAAGTAAATATGGTCCTGACAATATATTTGCGATGGAGACATCAATAGACTAAATATGACTTGGACATAGCTGGAGTTTTGGATTTTAATTTGAAATTAGTTTTTTTTTCCTTTTTTAGTTTTAGCAAATAATTAGTTTAGGTGTTTAGATTTTATTAGTTTAGTTAATGTATTAGGTATTTTGATTTTATTAGTTATAAGTTCCATATTAACTTAGGTAGACATAGTGTGTTTTAATATTTTTATAATTAATTTTAAAGTGAATTTTAAAAGTGAAAAAAATAGCATAAAATAAATAAAAAAATTATATAAAAAATTAATCTAATTCAAAAAAATTTTATTTAAAAAAATATTAAAAATATAACTATTTATGGGCATGTTTTTAATTAATTTATTCCTGCCGACTTCAAAGTTGCTTTATTTTGTAGGGCTTATAAAATCCAAATTTCAGAGAATTTTGGATTTTGAACACGTTGGCAAATAATCGATGAATTAAAAGCATTTTAAACAATTAGAACATGATAAACACCGAGAATAAGAAAGCGAAATAAAGTGTCATCTCTCGAGCAAGTGTGTATTAAGATTCATTACTAAATTATAAACTTTAGGAATAGTGCTACGATAGGGCCGGGCCAGTATCTTTTAATAAGTTTTTCTATGAACATATGTTTGGGGACCATAAACGCAATGATACAGTATTACATATAGCATTAAGTAGCATAATGGAGGCATTTCAATTAGGTGGCTACTCCAATGAAGATTTAATGATTATCATTATGTGAAGATACATCATTTTGACCATTGGATGATAGATTGTAGGGCTTGATTTTATTTAAAGTAAAAGTGTTACCTTTATTTAAAGTGTTGCTAAATAAATAAGTTACACTTTTTAAACAAGGATCATCATAAGAAGATGTTTTTGCTATCTTCATGAAAGTAGTTGCCTTTCAATTAACATATTTGTCAGGGTCCCTATCTTACTTTTTTGGTCTCGCAAAGTGCTCCCAAATCTTGTAAGACTAATAATTAAGGCTTTTAATTTATATAAGTTGGTGCAAACCAATAACTCTCTTAAGAGTATGATATGATTGAGGACTTAAAAGTTTTATATGCATTATAAACTTACATTTATTTTTTTTAAATTAATACTTTCTTGGCATTGGTATAGAATTATCTTAAGACCAATGTTTGTACCTCTTCTTTATTTGAGGGGAATGTTATCAAACCTTATTATTATTATTATTATTATTATTATTATTATTATTATTATTATTATTATTATTATTCTGTTATATCATTACTAAACACGTAATTCACGTGAAACACTTGAATGATATGGGGTACATTTCCCTTACAAGACATGGAGCAACTGATGAAACAAGCCTCGACCACAATTAACTAAGGAAATGAGATTTCCCTACAAGCTAAGTTATAAATTGGATTTTGTTTCCCCTTATATATCACATGCAGTTTTTTTAAATGTGAAATTGTTATTGATTTAACATATTTAATTGAATTGTTATCTAACGATTTTTATTTATCAATTTCATATAAAAACAACTGCATGTGAATATTCACGCATGTGTATGTATATATTGGTCACACTAAAAAATAACAAAAAATCAATAATAATCCATCATTAAAAAAAAGCACATCGAAAACTTTAAAACAAATATATTTTAAAATATAAATATTATATGTCTAAAATACATATGAATTGAATATTAATTTGTTTCAGGTGCTGTTCACATAAAATTATTTTTACGAAAGATAATAGTGATAATCTAGTTAAATATATTTGGAAAAAAACAATCTAACTGAATATATTAAATTATTTAATAATTCTCATTTATTATTCTCATGTGAAGACAACTTTAATTTAGGGGATTAGTTATCCAATTGTACGTCTCTGAATTTTGACATCGATTGAATTTTGTACTTATATCATGTATGTATGAAATAAAACGTAGCCCCACTGGAAGTCATAACAACCAAATTAAATGATCATCAATAATAACAAAAATGTGAGGTTAGTTTTGATGCAAAGTAAGTTACTCAAGATTTATCCTTCTGAAAAAACACACACATCAACGCATATATATATGGGTGGTTTTGATCCTATAATTTCACGTAGTTTCGCATATATAGCCACGCCAATAACTTGAAGCTAATATTTAAGCCTCTCTAATCTGCTCTGCATATAAATTCCTCTGTCTTTCGAACACTTTGCAATAGAGCCACACACACTGTCTCAATTAATAAGCATGGTTGCAGCTACAGAAGTTATGTCTGATGATAGACCCATTCAAGAAGTGCCTCTTCACACAACAACACCACCAGACACCACCAATTTATCATCCCCTCCCTTAAATAGGTACTCATAATTCATTCAGTTCTATATAACCTAAAGTCATCGATCATCTTCTCTTACTATTAAGGACTTAATCTATCACATTATTGGTGATGTTAGATTAAGTAACTCACTCTTAAAAATTTCTTTGTTTGGTTATAGCTTATTACCGGTAATCTAAATTTTGGAAGTAATTTACGTTACTTTTTAATAAAGATCAGTATTGCTTATGAAATATTAATTAATATATGGTTGATAATTATTATTATTATAGGTTGGAAGGGAAAATTGCGATTGTAACTGGTGGTGCCAAAGGAATAGGTGAAGCAGCAGTGAGACTCTTTGTGAAACATGGCGCGAAGGTTGTAATTGCTGACGTGGACGACACACATGGTTCCAATCTTGCAAACTCACTCTTTCCATCAGCGACCTACGTCCACTGTGACGTCAGCATAGAACAAGACGTGGACAATTTGGTAACTTCCACAGTCTCCAAATACGGCAAACTGGACATAATGTTCAACAACGCCGGTGTGCTAGGCGACCAATCAAATTCCAAGAAGAGCATTGTCAATTTTGACCCTGATGAGTTTGACATGATAATGAGGGTCAACGTTAAAGGTGTTGCATTGGGAATTAAACATGCTTCAAGGGTCATGATTCCTAATGGAATTGGTTCAATAATCAACACTGCTAGTGTTGCGGGTGTTATGGGTGGTCTTGGTCCACATTCTTACACCGCTTCAAAGCATGCCATTCTTGGACTCACTAAGAACACTGCTTGTGAGTTAGGGAGGCATGGCATAAGGGTAAATTCAATTTCGCCATTTGGGGTTGCCACGTCATTGCTTGTTAACGCGTGGCATACTAGTGAGGAGGTGGAGGGTAATAATGTAAATTTGCCTTCGCATGAGGAAGTTGAGAAGATTGAGGAGTTTGTTAGAGGGCTTGCAAATTTGAGAGGGGTAACTCTGAGGTCGTCCGATATTGCTGAGGCTGCACTTTTTCTTGCTAGTGAAGAATCTAAGTATGTTAGTGGCCATAATCTTGTTGTGGATGGTGGAATCACTTCTACAAGAAATTGCATTGGCCTTTAGTCAATTATTTAAGTTTATTTTGTGATTTATTTAAATTTGTTTCTGGCCCACTTGCACATATCTGTGTTAGTTGATATCAATAATTCTATAGAACTAAACTAAATACCAAAAAAATAAAAAATTCTATAGAATCTATATATATATATATATATATATATAAAATAAGAGAGTAGTAGTAGATTCTTTACACGACAAGTGGTGTGTTCAGTACTTGTTAAGTGTTAGCTTTCATTGTATGACACGTGTAACTTATCAAAACAGCAGAGAGTGAAAATTGAAATTTAAAATTTGAAGCTCAGCGAAAATTTTTTACCGTTGACATCAGCATCGTCTACTTCTGTTGCCTCAGATGATTTCCTCTCCGTCGAATACAAGAACTACAACAGTATCGCCAAAGTACAAGAACTACCAGCATAGGATAGCCTAATCCGACTCGCAGAAAGTAACCTTAATTTTACACAGTTCACACTTCTTCATCATATCTAACTTCTCTATTTTAAACAGTGTTCATCATGTCTGTCTCAAAGAAGATCATTCAAGTGAGTTTTTATGAATTATTTTCATTATTTTTCTTTTAAAAGCTGATATAAGTGTTTATATCTACCAAATACTCTGTTATAAGGTTCTAAAATGGCATATATATAGTAAAACACGACGTATTTTTTGAAACTGTGATTGAATCAGAGTAAAAGAGTTTTGATTTTGGAAAATTACTTATCTTTACTAACCCATGTTCTCATCGAAGTAGAGAAGAAGAAAGTTAGGGCCTTCCACAAAATACAGACCAAGGTTGAGAAAGAGATGGACGGTGTTTAAGGTTTTTATTTTTTCCTAAAATTAAAATTTCATTTATTTAAGTTGATTTGTTTCATTTTATCTGTTAATTTTAATTTAATGTTCAATGCTGAGGTTTTGTTCAGGACTTCAGGTTGGTAGTAAATAGTAACCCTTTCTATTATTTTCTCAAAGTTGTTGAAGATGAAAACCTGACTCTTATCCTTCAGGAGACAAATTGAGACAGTTAATGTTTTTTCTCAATATTTTTTTTATATATGTGAAATCACTTGATATGTTGTAGTATGTGATTTTAAAGGTGTAAAATAGACAAAATTTAAATGAAAAAATTTAAGCTGATTGTTAATAAGCTGTGATCTGTAGTTGAAAAATGTGATGAAATTGACTGAGATTATGGTGTTATGGTAACATGTAGGTAGATGAAGAAGATTGTTATGCAGAGATCCTAAAGAATGCTATTATCAGGTGATATGAATCATCACTCTTATGAGTGGATCCAGCAACGATACAATCGCTACCAAAGGACTGCTCATGCCAAGGAACAGGATATGAATCAGCACTCTTTCATCGTTTTTTGCTCCGATCTTGTATTTTCTTTCCTCTCTATCATCTTTGTATCTACTATCATGAAAAAAACAGATGTTTTTGATGCCGCAAACAGAAAGGGTACATTCTATCGCAACTGTAACTGTTTTGGGCACCTCTTCTCAGACTGTTCTTCTATTGAATGTCGCAAATACAAACAGAAAGGTCCATTGGCTCCAATTGTCCAACACTATTCTGCCATTATTGCAAGCTCTTGAGACACTTGATTACTATCTGTCCTACGCGCCCACAATGTTCGGATCAAAACAAGTGTCATTCTCGTTCCAACTACACTAATCAGAATGTGCCCGCTTCTACTACTGCTACTGAATTCACCAACTCTGCTTCTCTCAATCCACTTTCTGTCTCTCCATCCAACATTGAGTATCTTCTTAGGCTACTTCTCTCCTTTTCTGGTAATACCTCTGCTGCTCTTTCTACTCCTCCAGGTAATTCTAAATGGTATTTTAATTTTGGTTGCTTTAATCACATGTTTTCTCTGCGATATCCTTTTTCATCTTTGTCTACCCCTACAAATGCACATTCTGTCAACACTGCTGATGGTTTCCTATTGCATGCGACACATAAGGGTTTTATTTCATAGTCCAATCTTCATCTTCCTCATACTTATTTTATTCAAAAATTAAATTTTAATCTTATCTATGTTGGTCAACTTGTTGAACTCGGTTTTGATGTCAATTTTTCTATTTCTGATTGTCGTGTGTAGGATCGTTGGACGGGATAGATCATCGGGACTGGACAGAAGGTCAGAAGATTGTTTGAGCTCAAGAATCTTCATATTCCTGTGTCAAATCTCTGTGCTGTTTCTTCTCCCTCTACCCTTCACTTGTGGTGTCACCATCTTGTCCACAGCTCCTTAGGAAAATTGTGTTCTCTTGTGTCTAAGGATATTTTGGGTCAGGTTAACAATGAGTCTTTTGATTGCATTTCTTGTCAAACTGTCAAACAACCTGCTTTATCTTTTCACAGTAATTCATGTCTTGCTCGCTCTCCTTTTGATCTTATCTACTCTTATGTTTGGGGCCTCGCTCCCACCGCTTCTATGGGAATGGCTCGATACGTTGTAGTTTTCATTGATAATTATTCACGCTTTACTTGAGTTTACTTGATGGTTAATCACCATGAGCTACCTTAGATTTATATTAACTTTGCCACTATAATTAAAATTCAATTTTTTAAGGTCATTAAAGTTTTTCGATGCGATAATGTTATGGAATACCATGACTCCAAACTTTTAGCTTTTCTCGCTGAACATGGTACTTTGTCTGATTTTTCTTGTCCTGGTACGTCTCAACAAAATGGACAGGTTGAACGCAAATACCGTCACATTGTTCACTCTATTCGTGAAATGCTTATTTCTTCTTCGTGTCCTGAGTGTACTTGGGGTGAGGTTATTCTTACTGTTGTCCATGTTATCAATAGACTCCCTTCTTCTGTTCTCGGTAACATTACTCTCTTTGAGCGTATTTATCATACTTCTCTAGATTACAGTTCTCTTCAAATTTTTGGTTGTGTTTGTTTTGTTCTTCTTCAACCTCATGAACATAATAAACTTGAACCTCAGACTCGCATGTGTTGTTTCTTTGGTTATGGTACTGAACACAAGAATTATCGTTGTTGGGATCCTCTATCTAGACGTGAAGTATATCTCATCATGTTGTATTTTGGAAACATCACATGTTCTCTAAGTTCTCCTCATTTGATTTCATTCCTCCTACTCAGTCACCGTTTTTTACTAATCCTAATGTTGATCTTTTTCTAGTGATGATTCTACAGGTTCTATCTCCAGTCAACCTCGAGCCTTCTACTCTTCTGCCTTCTTCATCTCTCGATGATTTCAGACGGACGATGATTCTACTCTTGCTGTCATGCCTCCTCCCTCCCATCGTTCTTCTAAGGTAAGAAATCCACCTCCTCATCTTCTTGATTATCATTATTTTTCTACTATTCTTTATTACCATGAACCTCAGTCATTCCAAGAAGCCTCCACAAATTCAAATTGGCAGCAAGCAATGCAGAAAAAAATTCAGACTCTTGAAAAATTACACACTTGAAATTTGGTTGATCCTCATTCTAATCACAAAATTGTGGGTAGTAGATGTGTATACAAGATCAAGACTTGCTCTGATGGTTCTATTGACCGTTATAAAGCATGATTGGTCGCTCAAGGATGTATGCAAGAGTATGGTATTGATTATGAAGAGACCTTTGCTCCTGTTGCTCGTCTCACATCTGTTCGCGCTCTCCTTGCCATTATTACGATAAGAAAATGGTCTCTCAGTTTGATAGATGTGAAGAATTTATTTTTCAATGATAATTTGAAAAAGAAGGTCTATATGAAACTACTCCCGGGATATCCTTGTCCTTCTAGCAAAGTTTGTCTCCTTCGTAAGGCACTTTATGGTCTTAAGTAAGCTCCTTGTGAATGGTTTGACAAGTTCAGCATCGCTATATGCAATCTCAGTTTCACCTGCAGCCCTCATGGGAATGCTCTCTTTATCCGTAAAAGTGAACGTGGGGCTGTTCTTCTACTTTTGCATGTTGATGACATGATCATTACTGGAGATGATGTTGATGGTATCTCTGATCTTAAAGTATTCCTTCACCACATTTTTGAGATGAAAGATCTTGGTTCTCTCCGTTATTTCCTTGGCCTTGAAGTCATATCCTCGGATGATGGCATCTATCTCTCTCAAGCTAAGTATGCTTCTAATCTTCTTGCTCGAGGTGGAATTACAGATAGCCGCATTGAGTATACTTCTCATGGTCTTCATTTTTCTGCCCATTCATCCTTAACTCTTCAAGCATACTTAGATGCTAATTGAGCTGGTGATCCCACTGATCGTCGTTCTACTACTGGCTATTATTTGTTTTTTGGTGTCTCTCTCATTTTCCGGCGAGCCAAAAAACAAATGTTCACTACTCGATCAAGTACCAAAGCTGAATATTGTGCTCTTACTGACACCACTATTAAGGTTGTCTCGATTCGTTGGCTTCTCGAAGACTTGGGTGACCCTCAGTCGTCTCCAACTACTGTTTATTGTGACAATCGCAGTACTATTCAGATTGCTCATAATAATGTTTTTCATGAACGCACCAAATACATTGAGATTGATTGTCATTTTGTCTGACAACGCCTTCTTATTGATGCTATTCGTCTCGTAACTGTTGGGACTCTGGATTATACTACTGATATTTTCACGAAAACTCATCATCCTATTCGTCTCGTAGCATTATTTAGCATATATATATATATATATATATATATATATATATATATAAAATAGAATATTATGTTTTTATTATTTTAATTTTTTTAGTATTTATATATACCCTTATACATTAAATGTAACTCACTCAATAATATACCATATTTTCTCCAATTTAATCTCTTGGTTTTAACAATTATAAATCTCATTAGTTAAAACGATAAGAATAGTAATGTTCTACTAAAGTACAGCGTACATGTAAACCGCTTCCAAAAAAATAAATCTAATTAAATAATATTATAATAGTATAAAATATTGAAAAAATTTCAAATGTACCATCGTATCGGTATTACAGTAATTTTTAATCGTTGATCTTAATTATATATATTATATATTTTATATAAGGGTAAAATATATTTTTTGTCCCTGAAGTTTAGCAAAAATTTCAAAAATACCCTTAAGTTTTATTTTGTTTCAATTTTGTCCTAAAAGTTTTCGATTTGCATCAAATATACCCTTAACGACTAAATTTTCAAAAAAATTAAAACCAATCTAATAATAATGCATGAAAACTATGCTTGATTTGCTTGTGTTAAGGGTTGTTCTTATGAAATTGTTGTTGAATTGGTCTTAAATTTTTTGAAAAATTAGCCATTCGGGGTATATTTGATGCAAATCGAAAATTTTTAGAACAAAATTGAAACAAAATAAAATTTAGGGGTATTTTTGAAACTTTTGTCAAATTTTAGGGACAAAAAATATACTTTACCCTTTATATAATTAAGATCAACGGTTAAAAATCAGTGAAATACCGATATAACGGTACACTTAAAATTTTTTCTAAAATATTAAAATGAAACTCATTTATACCATGAAACTATTAATAATTATTTTAAAGTTTATCTGGTGGTGCTGACATGGCGGTATATTAGCCGTTGATGAGAATTGAAGGAAAGAGCTACTATCACACATTCACACCATGACACCAATTTACAATGCTTCAGTTGAGTGAGTCTTCTTCAACCTCCAAACTCACAAAACTAACCAAGCTAAGTTGCAAAACACAGCTCAGGTGCTAATTTCATTCCCTCCTATGCTTTTTCGCTTTCTACCTTTACTTCTCTTTACTCAATTCCTCCTACTTCGTTTTTTTTTGTGGAAAAACAAATAAAGGTTTAATTTTGATAGTATTTGTTGGATGTTTCATCTAATTTCATTCCAATTGCGAGGACCCATTTGCATCAAAAGAAATTCTGGGGGAGATTCTAAGCTTCTATGTTATTCTTAGCTCAAAGTTACAATTTTTTTTTTTGTATAACAGGGCAAACGTTTTGATTTTTTTTTTTTTGTACTTTGAAGTATTTGATTGGATGCTACGCTATATTTTCAATTATTTTGGGAATTTGGGGTCTCTCTTGTCATCTTTTTCTTTTTCTTGCTTTTTTGCAGCTTATATAATTCTCAGCCATGTCTTGGTGCACCATTGAGTCGGATCCTGGTATGCTCACACATGCTTCCTTTTTTCTGTTTTTTAGATTTTGTTTTATTTTTTCCCTGTGTTTGATTATTTTGAATGAATTTGTGACATCGAATGGAACTATTTGTGTCTTATTTACTTAACATTGTGATAATACTAAAAAGGTTTTCCAAAATCATGCAACTATTGCTCGTCTTGATTTGATAAATTTATCATTGATAGCTACTAGTACTGAATAGTATATTAGTTGATTGAGATTGTCTAAAAAGGATTCTTATTATAACATAATGTACGTGTAATTGTGTATCATTTATCTGTGAAACCGAGTTTGATGTGTGAAGAACCTGAACCTATTCATTGAATTTGAATGGTGAACAATGAAGGGTAGGAGATTATATTCATTGTTTTGCTGAATTTTAAATTCAAATGTCATGATTGAATTTGAACTTATAATGGCTTAAGTTATTAGTAGGGATCAGCAGAAGCTCATTTAGCTTTATAACTTAGCTATCTAAATATATCTTAGTGATGATTAAAAATGTATCTAGGATTGAAGTCTTACCAAGTATCTTATTTGTGTAATTATAGTGTTTATATGACATATTTGGAACTTTGCTTACAGTTTTCGGCTTCTTTTTTTCTCCCAGGTGTATTTACAGAACTTATACATCAAATGCAAGTTAAAGGGGTACAGGTATTCTTATTCAGATATATGTACTTTTCGCTTATATAGTTATGCTAGTAAGACAAATAACATATTACTTTATATCATAGTTTTAGCTTGCGGTATCCTGAAAAGGTATCATCATGAAAAACTCTTACAAATGCTTCATTTAAGTTAGAAGTTGGTAATGCTAAGTGCTAAGATATTTTGTGAAGATACTCACAAGAATCTTGTGAAAGCTTTACTAGCCCGAACGTAAGTCACAGTTTCATCGGTTGTTCCTATTTCTTTCTATTCCAAAACACTACTCACAATCAAAGTAAACACCATGTGCTATATATTGACTGAATTTTCTAAGTTTTATGAGTATGCAAATGCAATTTAAGGGTTGCTACTGGTATATGCTGGATGCTGCGTCCTGTGGGGAATTTATTATGTTGCTTTGTCCTTTTTCAAACTCTGCATTCTACCCTGATGTGTAGATATTGTTGACAGGTTGAGGAGCTGTATTCGTTGGACCTCGAAGCTCTCAATGGCTTAAGGTTGGTGTACTGTCGCAGTCTCAGCTACTCTTGAACTTATGACGACATTTACACCTTATCATATAATTAATTTGCGAACATTCGCCATCCGGCCCACTTTCTCTTTCCCCCTATCTTCGGTTGGGCACATTTCACCCTTGATTACAGGCCAGTATATGGGTTGATTTTTCTTTTCAAATGGCGTCTCGGAGAAAAGGATGATCGTGTTGTGATAAAAGATCCAATCCCTAATTTGTTTTTTGCTAGCCAGGTGAGTTTCCTTCCTATTTTTACATTATAGATTGAAGGTTGCAGTAAGTTTTCATCCTTGTAAAAATTTGTGAAAGAATCACTCATTTTACAAAGACTAGAAGCTTATTTAATCCTAGATTTAATTAATTATGTTACTTTACTAATTTTAGTGGTCCATTTGTAGGTAATAAACAATGCTTGTGCAACCCAAGCAATCTTGTCTATTCTTATGAATTCTCCGGATATCGACATTGGTCCAGAGTTGACGAAATTGAGACAGTTCACCAAGGACTTTCCTCCTGAACTCAAAGGTTTGGCTATCAATAATAGCGAAGCGATTCGTATGGCACATAACAGCTTTGCAAAGCCTGAACCTTTCATCCCCGAAGAGCAGAAGGTTGCTGGCAAAGATGACAGTGTTTATCATTTCATAAGCTATTTACCTGTTGATGGAGTGCTATACGAGCTCGATGGATTAAAGGAAGGTCCTATTAGCCTTGGACAGTGCTCCGGCACACAAAGTGATATGGAATGGCTGAAGATGGTGCAACCTGTGATCCAAGAACGCATCGAGAGGTATTCCCGGAGTGAGATAAGATTTAATGTCATGGCAGTTGTCAAGAACAGGAAAGAGATTTACACTGCTGAGCTCAAGGAGCTTCAGAAGAGGCGAGAGCATATTTTGCAGCAGCTGGCCGTATCAACGTCAGAGAGACTAGTGGACAATAGCAGCTACGAGGCGCTGAATAATTCTCTGTCAGAAGTGAATGCTAGCATCCAAGCTGCTACAGAGAAGATCTTGATGGAGGAAGAGAAGGCGAAGAAATGGAAAACGGAAAATATTCGTCGGAAACACAATTACATCCCATTTTTATTCAACTTCATTAAGATTCTTGCTGAGAAGCAGCAGTTGATGCCTCTCATTGAGGAGGCCAAGCACAAAACAAGTAGCCCTCAGTAGTTTAGTCACAGATTGTCACAGCATTATGATTTCTGTTTCTACCTTGAACAAAATAATTTGATATCTTACCTTTTAAGTTACACAAATAACTGCACAAGATGCATTGCTTCAATCAATAACTAGAACTTTATAAATTAATTATGATGTTTGATTTACACATGCCTCTGAAGTAGTCATTTTTGCATTAGAATTGAATTCTATTTTAAATTATTTATTTATGGCTTATGGCTAACCTAGTAACCTAACTATAGTCACTCAAAACATGGAATCTTTTCAAGGTTTGTGTTACAATTCATGGGAAAATTGATTGGCGACCCTAATAATAATACTACTAAGTAAATTACAAATTGCAACATGGACATAAATAAATTACAAATAACAATTCAACCTTGAACAATTCTCTATTTCAGACTCCTTTTTTTGGTGGGTTAATGAACAAACTCCAATATTGCATAGTAGGCAATTAGAACTGGAAGTGAAACAATCATCCCAAAGATCACCCTGTTGACCATGAAGTAAAAAATATTAGCTCAAAATTCAGATCATAACTATCAGGAACAACCGAACAATACATCAATAATAGTATAAGCACTAAGTTATTTTTTTCTCTACTCTAGTAAAATTTAAGGGTATTAATACTTAAGAGTTTAATTTTAATGCACTATCTATTCTTTTAGATAATCATTCACGGAATTAATATAAAAAATAGTTATTTTTGATGATGTGATATTATGTAATTTGATGCATGTATAAAACCGTTTTACGCTATTTTAATTGAAGAGTGACTTATTTTATCATTTTATTAATTTTCTGGCTTTAGAGGAATTTGACCCGTTATAATATGATTGTAGATTATTAAGAAGAAAAGGACTTACGCAGTGCTGAGAATCTCAGGGTGCAATCCATACTCTTTGGCAAAAATGAAGGAAGTTATGGACTGTGGTACTGCTGCCTGCATGCCACACAATTCAACTACTCAATGATCACCATAAAGATGTATATTAAGATGGGTAATGCTAGGTAGACAAAAAAAACAGTCAGAACTTGTCTTATTTAGCATTAATTAATTGTCGCAACAATTAATGAATGCTAAATAAGGCAAATTATGGCTGTTTTTGACTGATTTTCTTTGGTTACCAAACATTTCCGTAATAAGATTACTATTACTAGAAACTTATATTTTTCTCAATTAATAATCTTAGAATATATGTTAACTTAAACACTTATTTTGTGTGTGCCACTTCCACAGAAAAGAAAGGAGGTTGAGTCATGTTTGAATGCCCTTTCGGTATTTGGTGTGTGTACACTTGTTCCACCTCTCTCTCTCTCTCTCCCTCTCTCATCAAATTTGCTTCTTTGAACTGATTTATAATATAAAACATTAATATTAATTAATTATATTAATCACTATACTATCACTCATACTTCGTAGTGTGTTTTGGTGGACATAGTCACATATCAATATCATGGTTCATGCCACTTAATCATATACAAATTAAAGTTGTGGCGACATCAAAGTAATTAATGACTCAATTACTACTCTTTCATTAATTAAATTATATGTTAGCTTTATAAAACATGTAATATGTTGTGCATACAATATTCAATTAGAATATCAAATATGTATATATGACTCATGCCTTGCTATATATAGATATATATAATGCAATGTCATTCTAACTTATAACCCACCATCTCAAAGTATAAAAATTTCAGATTAAATAACATTGATATTAATATAAACAAAATTATATAGTTTTTTATATCATATATTTCATCGATCAAACAGTTGATGGATCACATGTAATATTTCAAGGAAAGTGTTTTTCTTTTTCCAAAGTTATAAACTTTCATTGATAGAAAAAGAAAGTACAACTTTCAAAGCAAGTGTTTGACCTAATGATAACATAAGGGTAAATTATTCGGTCGTTCCTATAATTGTACTAAATTTATATTTAAGTTATTATAATTTAAAAGTTTATAATTGAATCCTATACCATTTAAAATTTTATAATTAGATTTTTATCGTACTAAAAAATTAGAATTAATAGAATATTTTTTAAAATTAAAAATGCTCATACTTTAAGGATAAATTTCTAAATTTAAAAGTCCTCTCATTTTTTAAAATATCACGTTAATTCTAATTTTTTAAAATAGGATAAAAGTTTAATTATAAAATTTAAAATAGTATAAAGATTTAATTAAAAATTTTTAAATTATAAAAATTTAATTATAAATTTATTGAAATTATAAAAATTGATAAAGTAATTTAACCTAATAATAAAAAAAATAAAATAATTACTCAAGTAAATATATTTTTATATAAAAATAATAAATAAAATTGTTAAATAATTTAATATATTTAACTAAATTACTTAATATAATACAATAATACATACATGTCAATAATACCTTCACATGAAAACATCTTTATACAAATAATGGTATAAGTATAAATGATTGAGAATAAAACAAAAAGAAAAATAAAAGAGTTGTATGTACTATATATGCACCTGAATGATAGCGACTTTTAAAACATCACCACGCAATCCAACAGCAATGCAACTTATAGCCATGGCTGCTGGTCCAGCTATGAACTTTAAAACCAAACCAAACACAGTCATACTTGTTCCACAAGCTATCACCTTCTCTTGTAGTGCCATAAAAATACCTGAAATTGACTCATCATATTCCAACTTTAATTAAAGTGAAGTTATTATTTAATTAGTGATAATTAATTAAAACAAATGTTAATTAATTAATTAAGCATGTGATGTATGACACTCACCCATACTAAACATGGCAGTGCCGGTACCAGTCTTTGACATGATAGATATAGAACCTTCTACTATGCTTGGCATCTCCAAATTCCACCTATATTTATATATATTCATGTAGTTACACCCAACTACTATACATTGCTATTATATATATTCCAACATCATATTTTAGCATCAATTACAATACACATCTAGTAACATATTCTATCTTCTTCAAAAATACTTGCTCAACATAAGTAAGAATATTATTATTTAACCTAATTATTTAATTCATTATCTCAATTTTTTTTTCAAATTATTCATGTTAAAGAAAATTACCTTACAATATATGAAAAATAAATTATTAAAAGAATGTATAGTAATTATTAGTAAACCATTCTTTATTTCTTTTAACCAAAACTTAACATTAACTAAGAAAAATTCTTTCCTCTTACTTTTTTTCAAAATGAAAAATCTTGATATTGAACAAATGTACAAAAACAACAAAAGAAAACTTCTAATATAAATTTTCAACTACTCATCATGCATGCACATATGGTTAATCAAAACATATAGTCAATGTTAATACATATAGAAATGATAATAGCAGGTGCATATTATGATAGTTATATATAACTTTGACATATAACACTTAAAAATGTTATTATAGTTAAGGAAACCTTTTTTATTATTTAAAAAAATAAAAAATATTATTAAATAATAAAAAATTGTAAACTTAATTTTGACCACACTTAAATTATATAATCATCATAAACCACCATAATAATAAACTTCATGTAATAAATAATTATTGTCAATGAAGGACATAGAGTATACCTATTAGAGATGAAAGCCCAAGAAATCCCAATGACACAGCCATAGGAATTTGGATTCATTGCAAGTTTTATCCACACAAGCTTCATCAACTGCCTAAAAGGTGGCCTAGTACCAACATCACCAATCTCTAAGGTTGTTGTTGATGTTGCCTCCAAATCTTTCCCTCCATTAACATCATCAAAACCATTATTATTATTATTGCTACCAATGATTGTAGCACTAGTTGCCTTGGACTTCAAGGCACCATCATCAACAATAATATTCGCGGTAGCACCTTCTATTCCGGCTCGCCGGAACTCCAAGACGAAAAGGAGAAGCGAAAGCCATATAACTTGAACAACGGAGGATTGAACCACAAGGTCCACGCCGGTTGGTCCATACATGGCTTTCAACATTGGTACCCCAACAACTAGGGCATTTGTTAGGGTACACAATGAGAAGCTTGTTATGGACCAACCATAACTACCTTTGCTACTAAACTTAGCCCAAAATACAAGAACCAAGACTATGATGAACTTTGAAATTGTGTCAGCTCCTATGAACAAGAAATTCATCTTGAAAGGATCTATGTGTGCTGTGAACTCAAATGTGAAGAGTGGCATGGTGAAGTAACAAACCAACCTGTTTATTGCATCACACTGTTCCCTAGGGATTATTCTCCACCATTTCACTGAACCATAACCTAACATTAGAGCTACATAGAGTGGAACCATGGCCACTACTACCTTATACACATCTTCCCACCCTATCATTTTTTTTCTCTTCTAATTTCCCTAGCTAGCTCTCTTTAGTTTTGATCTTATAATAAACAATACTAAACCTTAGATTCAACAAATGCTCTAAATAAACAAAAATGAATGATATGAATATATAATTAGATACACCACTTACTAATTGACTGATTATTTTTGCTATAGCTAGCTGTAAACAATATGAATGATACAAACTAAACAGTGAGCAATGTCATGTATTTATATATGCATGCACGCACTCACATTAATTAGAGGACAAAAGGTAACGAATATGTTATTTAATTACTTAATTAGCCATTTTATATTATATATATAATAATTATATTAGGTGTATATAAAAATTGGCTATTAATTAAATTAATCGTCTGTACATAATATATATTAAAACATAAAATATATATTAAAAATAAATTAAATATTATGTGTATTTATATATAAATACATGATAACTAATTCGATAATTTATTTTTTGGTACGCACTTAACATTTTTAATATATGCCAGTGATGCTGAGATCAATTCAGCATATTCTAGCTAGGTTGAAGTAGTAAAATAACATCCAAAAAATAACCTATAAAAATGTTCTCTGTTGGTTAAGAAAAATAAATAAATAAAGAATATTATTTGTATAAATAATATATATACTTAAAGTTAAGACTAATTAATAAATATGATAAACCATCTAATTGTCAATAATAAAAACGTAGAATAACTAAATAATTTGATGAATTTATATCAAACAGAATATAACATTTTAGGAATATATTAGACAAATATTCTCTAGGTAAAATAACCATTCATAGACTATTTTATTGTAATAGATATGGCCAAGGGAAAGTTTAACAATTAATTTTATTGTGTGTGTTAATAACAATATAAATAATAAGTTCATAACTTTAATAAGATAGGACATGTGTTGGTGGATTTTTCAGAATTGGATTCCATGCATATAGATACATAGATTCTTGAAGGATGACATGAGTGTTTATGTGCATACAAAATGGGTGGTTGCTATCACCAATGTGTTGTGTTTGTGGTCAGCAATTTTTTGATATACAGAATAAGGAATTAAGTAGTGCACTTAGCTAGCTAGCTATAGTTATATTATTATTCCAAACCCACCATTGCAAATAGTTTATGTGATTTCAATTCCTACTAATTATTATTGCTCATTTTATTATTCCTTAGCACAATTACACAAAGTGGGTATTTGAAAATAGCTACAATAATGTAAGCATCACAAATTCCTGCTTGTGATTTGGGAATAATAGTATAATGCTCTAAGTATATATTATTATATTTATTTGTCTTTCTATGTTAGATGGTGACAATACCATGAAATGAAAATGTGGAATTTGGTCAGAGGACCATGAAAGTTTAAAGTTTAACTTAATATTGCTTTGTTATGCTTCAGCACCAATCAATCACTGGTTCTCATTATTCGGTCATAGAACACTTTTGATTTTGAAAAATATTTTTAATTTTACAAATGTTTCAAGATTGATATTCATCAGATGATGTATATTCTTTAAAATAATGTACAATAAAAATTACTTATTTATAATAAACCAATAATACAATCTAAATATAATGACAAAATCAACATGAGATCAAACAAAATAAATAAATAAATAAAATCAATACGAAATATACTTATATATTATATTAATATACAATATTTTAAATATATTAAATATATTAAATATCCTCTTTTAAAATTTAAATTCAAATTTTGCAATTTATTAAAAAAAAACTGTGAAACTCAGATGCAGATAGATTATGAGAAGTCAAAATGTAGACGGAATTATAAAAACTCAAATTGCAGACGAAACTATGGAGAACAAGCAAAATTGTTGAAAATGAAGATGTACACAAATGTAATGTTAATTTGAAGGCTAATAATATGGGTAAAAGTTGAAAGTGAAGTTAATAGTTCAGAATCGTTAGATGATAATTTAGTCAAATTTGTTAAATCACGTAAAGTTAACTGCACTTAAACTATCAAAATTACGGTTAAATATGAAAAACTTCTTTTTGTAAATTTAATTTTGTGTGAAAAATGTGTTCAATTTAGAATGTGAAGCAAGTTGAGGCGCGTTAATAAAGAGTGAAAATTAGTTTTCATGAAAAGGCATGTCTCTAAAATATATATTGATTTACATACGTATGTGTTTTGAATTTCTTTCAAACCTTAATAAAAAAAAAGAAAGTGTTCAATTTATATGTCTGTTATCTAATATTTCTTCACACACACAATATATATACACACATATAACTAGAAAAATATCAAGATATGTACAAAATTATATTATTTCTTATATGGTCATATATATGGATATAGTTGGTTAATTAATCATCAATCGTACGTGTTCAAGTTTTTTGTCGCTATCGTATGGTAGGAGTTGCATGTTAGGTTATGATAAAACGTGTCACACCGTGAATATATAAAACTTTTGAATGCTTCGAGTTACTTATTGATGTTAAAGCAATAGTGAGAGATAATTTGACTAAATTATATCCGCATATAAATATCTTAAACGGATTTGTTCCTATGAAATATGGAAAGAAATTAAAGAAAAAGAACATATGGTGCAGTGAAAGGTAACAATATATTTTCATCAGTTGCCATTTGTCTTCGTTCTTGATAAAAAGTTTCCCCTGATGTGAAAATTCATTAAGAAAAATCTAATAAACTTTTAATATATGTTGATGATTTTTAATTTCTCCCTTCTTTTGAGATGTGAAACATTAGGGTGACGATTATATGTACTGTTCTTGCCTGAGTAGGTAGAAGTATAGCCGGGTCCTTGACGGAAGTCGGCGATCCTTTCCAGCGAAGTGTGGTATACGTCGGTAGACCAGAAACAGTGAGATGGGTACTTGCAAAGACACTCCGACGCTCAAGTTAGCAAGAGGATGTATATGTAAAAGTTATTTTTCATGAAAGATATATCATACCTTCAATTGTTTCCTCGCCCCTTTTATACCTGTGTGGACGAGGTTGATCATTCTCTTTCTTAGTTATAATGCCTAAGGAGAGGATTGATTGCATATCCGACGTTACCAATTTGGAGTTAATGCTGTTTATTAAGAATGGTCGGTTATGATTGAGGACCATACGTTTCCGAGCTATAACTCGTAACCGATGTTTACTGGTCATATCACAACCCCCAAGCTTGGCCTGACTTAAAAGAGACAGGTTAAGCTTTTAAATGGTCATTAACGAGTTATAGTTCGACATATGGAGCCCCCAGATTAACGTGGCTCATTTAAGTCCACCTGTAACATATGAAAAGGCATAGAAGATGGAAAGCTAGTAGGAATTAATGCGTCTCATTTTTCGTGGCACGATTTATTTATTATTTTAATAACTGTGCGCAACTTCCAATGTACTTTACCAACCGTTGAAAGTGGTTTATGGTTTAACGGTGAAGATTGACTTATGGAACTGAAAAGGTGGATTAAATGGATAGCAAGTAATCTTGCAGTTTTATTTGGTTGAACTGGGAGATACCAACAGAAGCGCTTAAGAAGAATGAGTACTAGAGGTTAGTGAAATTCCCCTCTTCTGTTACTATCGGAAATAGTTTCCTTGCTTTTGGTTGCAAAGATGAGTGAAAAAAAGAAGAAATCGCTACCTAAGGTCAAAGACAATGAGTCTTACGACTGGGTTGATGGTGATGTCCAGATACGGGCTTCGCTGTTTTCTAATAGAGATAGTGTGAGCAGAGTGAGTTTATCCAGGATAGTGAAACCGGGGTTTCATCTGGAGTTGTTGCCATGCAACCGGACTAATCGGGTCTTCCATAGAAGGAAAGATTTCGAGAGTTTTTATATGTACAGCTGTGTGCTGGAAGAATTGCGTGTTAAACTTCCGTTTTCTAGTTTTGAATGTGATGTAATGACACAGATGAACTGTGCGCCCTCTCAAATTCACCCAAATGGTTGGGCATTAATCAAATGTTTTCAAATTCTGATGGAATTTCTTGAAGTGGAAACAGACCTGGAACTGTTCTTTTCACTATTTCAGGCCAAGGGGGTGTGGAAAGAACTGTGGATAAATCTGAATAGTACTCTAGGTTTTTCTATTTTTAAACTCTATAAGTCGTCCTTCAAGGATTTTAAAGAAATATTTTTAAAAGTAAAGTCGGTAGATGAGGAGTTCCCATTTTATCTTGATGAAAACTTAGGGGAGAAATTCCCGATGTACTGGTGTTGTCAACCACAGCATATACTAGGCCCTGAACTTATCACTGGCCGGAATGAATGCATAATATATTTTTTTATTGAAATGGTGGACAAGGGTGGTTTAGTGTTTGTATCTGACTACTCCCTTGGGAAGAAAATAAATCGGCGGTGTTGGACTATCTAGGTGAGAAAATTTGTGAATGTAGGCATTCTTGTATACGCTTGACATGCTTGTTGTGGTATATATATATATTATTTATTTATTTTCTACAGCTGGGAAGTACCCTGGGGTATCAGCCTCAAGCTTAAGATCTCCTTTCAAAGCAAAGAACTTTGAAGGTTCTTCTTCGAACCCCGAAAAGGTTGATGGCGGGGCCGAGGTCAACCAACCCCACCAAGGAAAAAAGGAATTGTGTTCAAGAAGAGAAAATCAGATTTGATTGGGTTTGATGGTGAACGAAGTAAGGAGGAAATGTTGCTGCTAGAGGATTTGTCGAGCTTTCCCTTGAAGCAAGAAAAGTTGCATGCTTTTAATAATGAAGGAGAGAGTTCTTCTGTTTGGAGTCGGAAGTTTCCGTTTAATGTTGTTGCTGACGAGGTCGTTCAATCAACGACAGATGTGTCTCTGGTGGAAGAAGTCGGGGATATATATAGGGGTCGACCAGTTTCTTCAGGTGAGGTCTGATTGAAGTATGTAGTTTATACTAAAAATTGATACTTATTTAAGTACTGGCTTTTAAATTACAGGTACTGGGTTTCCGACTGGCCAGTATTGGTCGTAGCCAAGAGAAAAGACACAAAAAGGTCTTACATGATGCGTCTGCAACTGTGACTTTAAAGGATGAGCTTATATTAAAAGAAAAGGCTTTGTCTGACCTGAAAGAGAGGCTTTCTGAAATTGAAGGGGAATTAAAAGCGGAAAGGGAAGGTCGAGCAAAGGCTGTTGAATTGTTGACCAAGAAGGAAGAAGATCTTGTCGGTCTAAGCAACCGAATTATTGAGCTGACTTCAAAAATAAAAGAAATGGAGAGTGCCAAAGAGGGTGACATTCTAGATGCATTTGCAGAAGGGTTCGAGCGAGCTGTTAACCAAGCCAAGTTTCTTGTTCCTGATGGGGATTTTTCTACTATGGATCCAGGCAAAATAATTCGTGATGGTGAGCTTGTTAATGATGAGGAAGCTGCTAAAGAAGGCGATGATAATTTAGCTGATTAGATTTTTACTTTGTACTGCTCTTTTTATCATTTTGACTTTTGTTTATGGAGGACTTGTTTTGCCTCTGTCTTTTGGGACATAAACCTTTTTGGCAGTAACTTATGAATTTGAAACTTTGGTTTTGTTTTTATGATGACTGCTGAATTTACATTTTGATTCTGTCTGGTTTTTGCTCTGGTTATCCTTTAGGAAGATATTGTGATTGTATGTTTCTGTTTTAAGCCTTCAGTTTAGCTTAAATATTGCGCACTCGTGTTTGAATAATGCGACTTTGTTGTTTGATCAGCAACCCTTTCATAGAAGGGTATTGTAATCTGATAACTTCGTAATAGCTTTTAACTTGAAAGAATTATGTGGAAAATTCATAAAAGATATTGAAAATTACTTATAAACAGTACCTTGACATCTTATATGTCGGTAAGCTAGCCTCGTTAAAACCCTTCTTGAGCAAAACTTCTTTTGGAAAAAATCTCAAGATAGGAAAAAGAGTACTAGCATGCTATTGTTCTTAACTGTAGTATTGCTTTAGTGAGTGTACATTCCATGTGTTGGAAATTTTATTGCCATCTAGATGCTTTAACTTGTAGGCGCCTCTTCCTAGGACTTCACATGCTCGGTATGGGCCATCCCAATTTGCTGCGAGCTTTCCGTGGGTGGAAGGTTGGTGAGCTTGTTCTGTTTTCCTTAATACCAAGTCACCGATGTTAAATGCTCTGGGAATAACCTTTCTTGCATATTGTCAGGCGAGTTGCTGTTGTAAGGCTCAGTGCCGAACAGCTGCTATATCTCGTACTTCTTCGGCTAGGTCAAGTTCGGCTAACCGAGCTTTGTCATGATTTGTAGCTTGCGTTCACATCGAGCTTTGTGACACCTCAATGGGAATCATTGCTTCAGAGCCATACACCAGACGAAACAGGGTTTCCTTAGTTGTTGAATGTGCTGTAGTATTGTACGCCCATAGTACTTCAGGAATAAGTTCAGCCCATGCTCCTTTTGCGCTATCGAGCTTTTTCCTTAATGCTTGTAAGAGGACTTTGTTCGCTGCCTCTGCCAACCCATTTGATTGTGGGTGTTCCACTGAAGAGAAGTGTTGCCTTATTTTTAAATTCTGCAAAAATTCTTTGAAATTATGGTCGGTAAACTGTCGACCATTGTCAGTAATAATATGGTGTGGTATGCCAAATCTATAGATAATGTTTTTCCAAAAGAAATTTATCATATGTAATGATGTTATTTTTGCCAAAGGTTGGGCCTCGATCCATTTAGAGAAATAATCAATAGCCACTACCAAATATTTTACCTGCCTTGAGGCGGTGGGGAAGGGGCCGAGGATATCAATTCCCCATCTATTGAAAGGCCAGCTTACCACTGAATGATGAAGGTGCTCGGCAGGTAGGTTAATAATCGGGGAGTGCTTCTGACACTTGTCACATGTCCTGACCTTCTTTCTGCTGTCTTCCCACAACGTGGGCCAATAAAACCCGGCTCGTAAGACCTTTTGTGCTAAGCTCCGGGCTCCAAAATGTATCCTACAGATTCCTTCATGAGCTTCGGATAAAACTAGATCGGCTTCAACCCTGTCCAAACATTTCAAGAGAGGTCGAGAATAACCTCGCCTATACAAAATATTATTTAGAAATGTAAAGAAAGATGCTTGTCTTCTGAATTTTTTCTTGTCTTGAATTTTGTTCGGAATAGAACCATGACGGAGGTATTGAATATAAGAATGTTGCCAACTGTCCTTATTTAGAATACTTAAAATGTGCAAGGTATCAATGCTCGGTTTATCTAGAGTTGACTGCAATAGTGTGGCTGTGTGTGCCTGTGTAGTTTCCAATTTTGATAAAACATCTGCTCTATGGTTTTGTTCCCTAGGTATATGGAGAATCTCAATTTTGGGGAAATCTGCTAGCAATTGTTGAACAACGTCTAAATATTTCAATAGAATCTGATCTTTGGTCTGAAAACTTTGATTTACTTGTTGAACAACCAATAAAGAATCACAATATACTTTTAAATCGGTAATATGTAAATCGGCTGCTAACTTGAGCCCAGCTATGAAGGCTTCATATTCCGCCTGGTTATTACTGGCTTTGAAAGAGAAACGGAGAGAATGCTCCAGAGCTATGCCATCCAAGCTTTCCAATATTATGCCTGCTCCAAATCCCTGAGGGTTTGAAGCACCATCAACGAACAATGTCCATGCCTGGCTTTTCTGTTCCGAGTATGAGCTTGTTAATTCAGCTACAAAATCGGCTAACCATTGTGATTTGACAGATCCTCTTGGTTGATATAGGATGTCAAATTCCGAGAGTTCAATAGACCATTTAATTAGTCGTCCTGCCAACTCAGGTTTACAGAGTATCTGACGAAGTGGGTGATCGGTTCTAACGATGATTGTATGGCTTTGGAAATAAGGTCAGAGCCATCTGGCGGAGAAGACTAGTGCCAAGGCGAGCTTTTCAATTCTTGGGTAGCGAAGTTCTGCATTTTGTAATGACTTGCTCACAAAATAGACTGGCTGTTGAAGCTTGTCATTTTCTGCAATGAGAACAGAGCTAATTGCTACATCAGTGATAGATAAATACAAATACAACGGTTGGTCGAGCTTGGGCTTCTGTAAAACAGGTGGCTTTGAAAGGAGTTGCTTTAAACTGGCGAACGCTGTTTCACAATCCTCATTCCAAGTAAAGATCTGTTTATCCTTCTTCAGGCATTGAAAAAAGTTGTGCGACTTAGATGCTAAGCATGGTAGGAATCTGGACAAAGCGGCTAATCTGCCCATTAATCGTTGGACTTCCTTTATGGTCGTCGGACTGTGCATGTCAAGTATTGCTTGACACTTTTCTGGATTTGCTTCAATACCTCGGCTTGTCAGAATGAATCCGAGGAATTTTCCTCTGCGAACACCGAATGCACACTTCTCGGGATTCAGCCTCATGTTGTACTTCCTTATCTGGGCAAATATCTCATCGAGGTCTTGTATATGAGGGTGGCCGACCTTTGTTTTTACGACCATGTCGTCGACATATACTTCGATGTTCTGGCCTATTTGCTCTTCGAAGATCTTGTTCATGAGTCGTTGGTACGTTGCACCTGCATTCTTTAATCCAAAAGGCATAACATTATAGTAGTAATTACCATATTCAGTTATAAATGCTATTTTTTCTTGGTCTGATGGATGCATAAGGATCTGGTTGTAACCAGAATATGCATCCATGAAACTCAAGGTGCCATAGCCACAAGAATTATCAACTAAGGTGTCAATGCTAGGTAAAGGATAAGCATCTTTAGGGCAGGCCTTGTTTAAATCAGTAAAGTCGACGCACATGCGCCATTTACCGTTATTCTTTTTTACCATCACGACATTGGCCAACCATGTTGTGAACTGGATTTCTCGGATGAACTCGGCGTCGATGAGTTTCTTAACCTCCGCTACGGAGGCTAATCGCTTCTCGGTTCTGAGGTTTCGCTTTTTCTGAGAGACTGGTCGGGCAGTTGGACTGATTGCTAATTTATGTGTACAGATGGATCTATGCCCGGCATGTCCCCCGAAGTCCAAGCAAATAGGTCTGCATTTTGGCGTAAGCAACTGATCAGCTTTTGTTTTTCCTCATTGTTGATGGATGTTCCTATAAAAGTGAACTTGGTTGGATCCTCGGTCAGGATAACTTTCGTCAGATCTTCATTTGGTGTAGGGCGGTCTTCAAAATCGGCCCTTGGATCAAGCTCGGTTAGCATTGGTTGTCCAGATTGTATTGAATTGACGCGAGCCTGACTGCTTCTTTTAATGGGCTTAAGGCTGATGTTGAGCATTGCCGAGCTTCATGTAGATCACCATGAACGGTTGCAACTACGTTGTCCTGTACATGAAACTTGATACAAAGATGAAAAGTGGAAACAATGGCAGCAAATCTATTTAAAAAAGGTCTTCCCAATATAACATTATAAGGACTAAAACAGTCGACCACAAGATATTGTATATCTTGTGTTTTGAATAATGGTTGCTCACCGAGTGTGGTTTGTAACCACACTGATCCTAGCACGGGAACGCGCTCCCCTGAAAATCTGACCAGATCTCCCGAGTAAGTCTGCAGAATATGGGTGCTCAGCTTCATCTTCTGGAACGTGGCGAAGAATAGCACATCGGCATTGCTTCCTGGGTCAAGTAACACTTTCCGAACTATAAGGTCTCCCAATTGGATTGAGATAACCACGGGATCGTCAAAGTTGATGTGGCTGGATTTGAAATCAGCACAGCTGAAGGTCATTTCAGGGACATTTGGGGTTGGTTGAGGATTGCTGGTAGTATTTTCAACTGCCAACATAGCTCTGTATGTCCGCTTCCTTGCCAAGTTTGTCTGTCCTCTGCCAGCGTAACCTCCTGAAATACAGTTAATCACCCCTCTAGGCTGAGCCGGGGTTTTATCTTTGTCCTTTGACGACGAAGCTGTCGCAGGCTGGTCAGAGTTTGGGATTTGCCGTTTCTGCATGTGTCCTGCAATGAATTTATCTAGTTGTCCTTGCCGCGTTAAGCGCTCCAGAAGATCTTTAGCGATCACGCATTCGTCAGTGGTGTGGCCATATTTTTGGTGGAAGGTGCAGTATTTGGATTTGTCAACGTTTTTTGGCTCAGGGTAACTGCCAGCTTTAAGGGGGGGTTTAATTAACTTAGAATTCAATATCTCCTTGATAATGTCGTCTCTCTTTGTGTTAAACTGAGTATATGACTCGTAGCGGGGTACGGGTTTGAAACTTTTCTTGCTCTCCCGAGGTTTATCATCGTCTTTTGCGAACGCCGACTTTTCTGCTCTTCGTGCTTGACGGAGCTCTTCGATATCTATCTGCTCTTTAGCCTTCTCCCTAAACTCGGCTAGAGTCTTTGGCTTGGCTACTGCAATAGCTTCTTGGAACTTGCCAGGGCGAAGACCACTTTTAATGGCATGCAAGTGAACCTCAGGATGAAGATCAGGAATTCGCATAGCTATCTTCGTGAAACGGGTAATGTAGTCCTTCAAGCTTTCTTGCAGACCCTGCTTAATGGTAGTCAGATAATCGGAATCATGTAAGTAGATTGCTGACGCTGCGAAGTGGTCTTCAAATTGCTTTGCTAGTTCCTGGAAGCGTGAGATAGAATCTGCAGGTAAAGAGCAAAACCAGTCAAGCGTTGGACCATCTAAAAAGGAAGGAAAACAACGACATAAAATGGGGTCAGATGCCCCGTTAACGATCATAATAGATCGGAATTTTTTAATGTGCTGCTTAGGATCCCCTAGCCCATCATATGGAGTTAGGGTTGTCGGTAACGTGAATTGTCTGGGCAGCTGAAAATTCATGATGTCAGCTGTGAAAGGTCCTGCAGAATTATCGCGCCCATCATTCTCGTCTTCGGGTATATGATGCGTGAGCATCTTGTCTATCTTTTCCTAGTGAATTTGCATCTAATTTGTTGAGTTTAATTAAGAATTAATTATATTTTAGCCACTATGGATGCTATTTTGAGTTTTGTGCAATTTTATTTAATTTAGGTAGCATTCGGATGGATTTGATGAAGTTTCTGCAGAGAAAGAGAAGAAGCCAAGGAGATGACCAGCGAATACCGACGCGGACGCATGGCTCACGCGACTGCGCAAAATGGAGGAAATCGCAATGACGCGATCGCGTGCCTGACGCGATCGCGTGGACTGGAATCTGCACAAATGACGCGAACGCGTGGACGACGCGGATGCGTCACATGCGCCACGTGCAGAAAATGCAGAAAAATGCTGGGGGCGATTTCTGGGCTGTTTTAACTCAATTTTCAGCCCCGAAAACACAGATTAGAAGCTGCAGAATGGACAGAACAAGTGGTTCCCACCCATCAACTGAAGATCTGTTAATTAATTCAAATTTAAATTCAAATCTTAAATTAGGAAAAGATATTATTTTAAGTTTAATTTTAAATATTAGATTTTAAATTTATTAGGATTAGATATAAAAAGGGATCTGATGCCATCAGATTAGAACTATGTACATTTTTACCTGAATCCTTATTTTCTCTTTTCCATGAGCAACTAAACCTCCACTGTTAAGGTTAGGAGCTCTGTCTAATTCTATGGATTAATTTTATTGCTTTTACTATTTTAATTTATGTATGGATTTATAATTTAAGAATTATTTTCGCTCTTTATTTTATGAATTTGGGTGGAACGGAAGTATGACCCTCTTTCTATTTGAGTTCTTGTAAAACTTGGAAAAGCTCTTTACCTGAACAACAGCTTGAAAACTATTTCTCCTAAATTTTAATTATCTGAATTTAATAGGATACGTGACATATAATCCTTTTACCTCTTGGATAATTAGAGTTTTTGTGGCAGATAAACTAGGAATTGATTATCACCCTCTAATTGGAATTAATTGACCAAGGAATTGGCAGTTAATGAATTTTAGAGGAGACTAGGAAGGTCTAAGGAATTAGGGTCTAGTCACATACAGTTTGCCATAAATTAAATCCTGCATAATTAAATTAGTTAGTAAGAAAAGTTAATCCGGAAAAATAGATATCTCTGAAACCTTAACTATCTTCTCCATATATTATTCCCATCTTAATTACTTGCCTTTCTTCAATATTTTTGATATTATTTAATGTCTTTTATATTGCATCTCAACACTATTTTCTGTCTGTCTAACTAATCCTATCAAACGCTATTGTTGCTTAATCCATCAATCCTTGTGGGATCGACCCTTACTCACGTAAGGTATTACTTGGTACGACCCGGTGCACTTGCCGGTTAGTAAGTGTGGTTATAAAAATACCGCATCAAGTTTTTGGCGCCGTTGCCGGGGATTGGCTGTGATTAACAACTATTCGTTGTTTGATTGCTTAGATTAGATAATTTTTTTTATTTTATTATTAATTTTTATTTTGCGTTTTTTTTAAGTTAATTTTTTTTCTTTTCTTTTACGTTAAATTTTTTTTTTCTTTTCCTTTACGTTTATATCCCCCCTCCCCTGTTTCGTTTTTCATTCTTTTTTTTATTTTTATTAATTAAAAAAAAAGTAAAATAAAATAAAATAAAATAAAAATAAAAATAAAATTAAAATTAAAATTAAAATTATATATTTTGATTTATTTTCTCAATTTCTGAATTTAAGTTTGGTGTCACTCAGTTAATTTTATTTTAATTTTTTTTATTTTTTCTTTTTAAATTTTCGAATTTTTGTTATTTATTTATTTAGTATTTTTTATTTTATTATTTTACACATGTTATCTCACAGGGACTTCTCTACACTCTGACGTAGAGAGTCTCATCTTTTCTTGTCTTCTGGTTGTTTATGCGCAGGAACAGAGACAAAGGACATCTCTTAGACTTTGATCCTGAACCTGAAAGAACTTTCAGGCGACGTTTACAACAAGCAAGACTTTGCAAGGCTGCAGAATCCACTATGGCAAATAATAATGCTAATGCCAATGTGGTAAATCCGAATGGGGATGATCAACAGAGGAGAGTGCTTGGCTCTTATTCTGCCCCTACTGCGGATCTTTATGGAAAAAGTATTGTGGTACTTCCTATAAATGCAAACAACTTTGAGTTGAAGCCACAATTGGTCACCTTGGTGCAACAGAATTGCCAGTATCATGGACTTCCTCATGAAGATCCAAATCAGTTCATATCTGATTTTCTGCAGATATGTGATATTGTAAAGACAAATGGAGTGAATCCAGAGGTGTACAGACTCATGCTTTTCCCGTTTGCTCTGAGGGATAAAGCAAAGCAATGGCTAGGTTCCCAACCAAAGGAGAGTCTGAATACTTGGAAAAAGGTCGTTACTGAATTTCTCACTAAATTTTTCCCACCAAAGAAGTTGACTAAGCTCAGGTTGGAGGTTCAAACTTTCAGACAGAAGGAGGGTGAAACTCTTTATGAAGCTTGGGAGAGATACAAGCTACTGACTAGGCAATGCCCTCCTGACATGTTCTCCAAGTGGACCCAACTGGATATCTTTTATGAAGGCTTAGGAGAGATGTCAAAGATGAGCTTAGATACCTCTGCAGGCGGTTCATTGCACAAGAAGAAGACACCAGAGGAGACTATTGAGCTGATTGAATTAGTTGCAAGCAACCAATATCTCTACTCATCTAACAGGAATCCTGTGAACTCTGAGACCTCTCAAAAGAGAGGTGTGTTGGAAGTAGAAGTTGTTAATGCTCTTCTTGCTCAGAACAAGATGATGTCTCAGCAAATAAATCTACTTACTCAACAGATGGGTGGCATGCAAGTCTCAGCTATCAACACCCAAAATCCACCACAGGAAGTCTCCTATGACATGGCAGGTAACTTTATGCAAAATGATAATTATGATTATGCTCAACCTTCTTCTGAACAGGTGAATTACATGGGGAGTGGTCTTAGAAATCCCAACAATGATCCATATTCTAAGACATACAACCAGGGATGGAGGAATCACCCAAACTTTGGGTGGAGAGAACAACCTCAGAGACCTCAGAACTTCAACAATAGTTCTCAGGGCGGTTTCCAGCAGAACAATGATTTGGAAGCAATATTGACAGGTTTTAGACAGGAAACCAGAGCATCCATCAAAAACCTGGAGATTTAAATGGGTCAATTAGCCATAAAGGTTAATGAAATTGATCAGAGGACCACTAATAGCCTTCCTGGTAACACAATTCTAAATCCAATAGAGGAATGCAAGGCTATCACCGTAATAAGTGAACAAGTGGCAAGTACGGAAGCACAAGTTATACAGGAAACCAGAGCCTCTATTAGAAACTTAGAGGTGCTAGTGGGCCAACTGAGCAAGCAAATACTTGAAAAGTCTGCAAGTACATTTCAAGAGGATACAGTGGTGAACCCAGGAGAAGATTGCAAGGCTATTCAATTAAGAAGTGGTAAAGTAGCTGGCTCTGAGACCAAGGTCAATGAAGAGCTAGTTGAAAAGGAAGCTCCAGATGAGAAGAAGGAAGAAGTAGAGCACGCCCCTCCAAAGCGTGCAGACAACCCATTCCCAGACTCTCTTGACACTTATCCTACACTGCCAAAGGCTCCTGAGTACAAGCCTAAGATGCCGTATCCTCAGAGACTTCAAAAGGAGACCAAGGACAAGCAGTTTTCAAAGTTCTTGGAAATCTTCAGAAAGTTACAAATTAATATTCCTTTTGCTGAGGTTTTGGAGCAAATGCCTATCTATGTCAAGTTCATGAAGGAGCTGTTGTCAAAGAAAAAGCGTTTAAAGGGAGATGAGACAGTAGTCCTGACTAAGGAATATAGGGCTGTCATTCAGAATAACTTGCCAAAGAAGATGCCATATCCAGGGAGCTTTCAAATACCATGCACCATTGGGAGCACAACCTTTGAGAAATCCCTATGTGATCTAGGGGCAAGCATAAATCTAATGCCCTTATCTGTGATGAAGAAACTGCAAATCCAAGAGGCACAACCCACAAAGATAGCATTACAGATGGCAGACAAATCTATGAAGCCTGCATACGGATTAGTGGAAAACATCTTGGTTAAAGTGGGTAAGTTCTTCCTCCCAGCAGACTTTGTGATTCTTAACACAGGGGAGGATGAGAATGCCTCTATAATTCTAGGAAGACCATTTCTAGCCACTGGAAGAGCTCTGATTGATGTAGAAGTGGGTGAATTAGTGCTTAGAGTGCATAATGAGCAACTGGTCTTTCATGTCTTCAAAGATGTACATTCAACAGGTGAAGAAAAGAGGTGCATGCAGGCTGAGCTTATTGATCCAAACCTTCAAGAACCCCCTGATGATGCACAGCAGAATTTGCAACTCAAACCTCCTGTGGTGACAACCGATAAAATTTTGCCTGACATCAAACCTAAGTTTGGTGTTGAAACTGCATCATCCACCAAGGAGGAGGTCCCCAAAAAGAAAAAAAATACCCAGAGGATGGAGAAACAAAAAGATCCCCACTGAAGGTTTCTCCCCAGGAATGAAGGTAGTGTTGACCAGCAATCCAGCATGGGTTTATACAGTAATCAAAATCCTCTCACTGGAGCATATTGAGCTACGTTATGGAGACATAGGAAAGAAGTTCAAAGTAAGGGGTGAAGAGCTGAGCCCCTATGATCCTCCTCCTTAGAGGAGCTGACCGTCAAGCTAGTGACGATAAAGAAGCGCTTGTCGGGAGGCAACCCGATAAATTCGTATCCTTAGCTATTTTTCGTAGTAGTAGTTTTCTTAGTTATTTTATTTTATTGTTTTGAGTTCTTACTAATTTTCTGATCATGCAGCTATGTTGTTCCAGGAACCGAACACCTCAAGCTATATTTCAAAAAAAAAAAAAAACACCCGACGCGCCAGCGTCGCTGATGCGAACGCGTCATCTAGGGGTGCGAGAAAAAAAATAAAAAGTTACAGAGAGTTGCGCGGGAGTGGTGCCAAAATGGAGCCTTTCGCACAAACGATCCCACGCGATCGCGTACCTCACGCGTTCGCGTCGTTTGTGATTTTCGTCATTCACGCAGTCGCGTCACTGACGCGATCACATGACCTGCAAATTTGACGTAAAAGAGCGTTTGGGCAGAGAGTTGTGCCAGCTTGGGGCAAGAAGTGTGCTAAAAGCACAAATTTGGTCACGCGGACGTGTGACTGACGCGTTCGCGTCAGTTGCATATATGGCCATCCACGCGAACGCGTGCCTGACGCTATCATGTCATTATGAAGAATGCGCGACGTACGCGATCGCGTGCTGCACGCGAACGCGTCGCTTACGCCGCCCAGTTTTCTTTCTCTCTCTCTCCCAATCCTAATTCTCTCTTATTTTCTTATCCTTTTATTTTTTTCTTTCATTTTAATATTTATCTCTTCTATTTTCAGTTCTTATTTGCTTGAGGACAAGCAAACCTTTAAGTTTGGTGTTGACGCTGCGCTTATAGGTTTTCTAGTACAAAAGGGAGGTGAATCATCTTCGCAAAGGAGCACAACCTGAAGAATAAAGCGACCGCTAGGATAATTAAGGTGGTTGAGTTCCTTTCATTTTTTATTCCTCCCCTCTTTTTCTATGTTATGTTCCGGATTCCTGTTATTTTGCTTTGTTTGTTGCATGATTCTTTATTAGTTAGAATCCTAGGACTAGTTTAGTTTTCCTATTGCTTTAATTCTGAAAAGATGTCTCATATATTACTCACTGAGCTAATATATATATATATATATATATGAGTGATATATTGCATGAGAGAGTGGGTCTATATTGAATAATAGTCTTATTTACTTAAATGTGGTGGTATTTTCTGTGATTCTGAATGCATGACATGAACAGTGCATATTTTTTGATAGTGAAGTTTATGAATGTTAAAATTGTTGGCTCTTGAAAGAATGATGAAAAAGAAAAATGTTATTGATAATCTGAAAAATCATAAAATTGATTCTTGAAGCAAGAAAAAGCAGTGAAAAACACAAAGCTTGCGAAAAAAAAAGCAAGTAGAAAAAGCCAATAACCCTTTAAACTAAAAGGCAAAGGGGAAAAAAGGATCCAAGACTTTGAGCATTAATGGATAGGAGGGCCCAAAGGAATAAAATCCTGGCCTAAGCGGCTAAATCAAGCTGTCCCTAACCATGTGCTTGTGGCGTGAAGGTGTCAAGTGAAAAGCTTGAGACTGAGCGGTTAAAGTCGTGATCCAAAGCAAAAAGAGTGTGCTTAAGAACTCTGGGCACCTCTAACTGGGGACTCTAGCAAAGCTGAGTCACAATCTGAAAAGGTTCACCCAGTTATGTGTCTGTGGCATTTATGTATCCGGTGGTAACACTGGAAAACAAAATGCTTAGGGTCATAACCAAGACTCATAAAGTAGCTGTGTTCAAGAATCAACATACTGAACTAGGAGAATCAATAACACTATCTGAATTCTGAGTTCCTATGGATGCCAATCATTCTGAACTTCAAAGGATAAAGTGAGATGCCAAAACTGTTCAGGATTGCAGTTGTAAACCCCACTATAAGAAGAGACATGAGCTTAATCGAACTCTCATGCAAATTCACATCCTAAGCTTATATTAGTGTTGGTTGCTTGAGGACAAGCAACAGTTTAAGTTTAGTGTTGTGATGCGTGAGCATCTTGTCTATCTTTTCCTAGTAAATTTGCATCTAATTTGTTGAGTTTAATTAAGAATTAATTATATTTTAGCCACTATGGATGCTATTTTGAGTTTTGTGCAATTTTATTTAATTTAGGTAGCATTTGGATGGATTTGATGAAGTTTCTGCAGAGAAAGAGAAGAAGCCAAGGAGATGACCAGCGAATACCGACGCGGACGCATGGCTCACGCGACTGCGCAGAATGGAGGAAATCGCAATGACGCGATCGCGTGCCTGATGCGATCGCGTGGACTGGAATCTGCACAAATGACGCAAACGCGTGGACGACGCGGATGCGTCACATGCGCCACGTGCAGAAAATGCAGAAAAATGCTGGGGGCGATTTCTGGGCTGTTTTAACTCAATTTTCAGCCCCGAAAACACAGATTAGAAGCTGCAGAATGGACAGAACAAGTGGTTCCCACCCATCAACTGAAGATCTGTTAATTAATTCAAATTTAAATTCAAATCTTAAATTAGGAAAAGATATTATTTTAAGTTTAATTTTAAATATTAGATTTTAAATTTATTAGGATTAGATATAAAAAGGGATCTGATGCTATCAGATTAGAACTATGTACATTTTTACCTGAATCCTTATTTTCTCTTTTCCATGAGCAACTAAACCTCCACTGTTAAGGTTAGGAGCTCTGTCTAATTCTATGGATTAATTTTATTGCTTTTACTATTTTAATTTATGTATGGATTTATAATTTAAGAATTATTTTCGCTCTTTATTTTATGAATTTGGGTGGAACGGAAGTATGACCCTCTTTCTATTTGAGTTCTTGTAAAACTTGGAAAAGCTCTTTACCTGAACAACAGCTTGAAAACTATTTCTCCTAAATTTTAATTATCTGAATTTAATAGGATACGTGACATATAATCCTTTTACCTCTTGGATAATTAGAGTTTTTGTGGCAGATAAACTAGGAATTGATTATCACCCTCTAATTGGAATTAATTGACCAAGGAATTGGCAGTTAATGAATTTTAGAGGAGACTAGGAAGGTCTAAGGAATTAGGGTCTAGTCACATACAGTTTGCCATAAATTAAATCCTGCATAATTAAATTAGTTAGTAAGAAAAGTTAATCCGGAAAAATAGATAACTCTGAAACCTTAACTATCTTCTCCATATATTATTCCCATCTTAATTACTTGCCTTTCTTCAATATTTTTGATATTGTTTAATGTCTTTTATATTGCATCTCAACACTATTTTCTGTCTGTCTAACTAATCCTATCAAACGCTATTGTTGCTTAATCCATCAATCCTCGTGGGATCGATCCTTACTCACGTAAGGTATTACTTGGTACGACCCGGTGCACTTGCCGGTTAGTAAGTGTGGTTATAAAAATACCGCATCAGTATAACGTCTTCATTCCAAAGATCTGCATCATCGTCCTGAGGTGTCTCCGAGACATGAGTCGGTTCGGACTGACGTTCGTCATTTGCTTGTCGCTCGCGGCGATCGTTGTTGTGTTCCAGACGAGCATTAGCCAATTGTTGAATTTGTTGTTGCATTCTTTGATTCTCTTTCGTCATGCGCTGATTTGCTTCAGCCATACGTTGATTTGCTTGCTGGAGCTCAGTTACCATCCGAAGAAGAAGCTCGAACATAGTGGGGGGAGGTGCATCGGCCATCGTCAAATGTTAGGGAATTAAGGGCCTACGGAAGAGGATGTCTCAAATATAGGCCCTCCTTCTAGCGCCAATATGTTCTTGCCTTAGTAGGTAGAAGTATAGCTCGGTCCCTGACGGAGGTCGGCGATCCTTCCCAGCGAAGTGTGGTATACGTCGGTAGACCAGAAACAGGGAGGTGGGTACCTGCAAAGGCACTCTGATGCTCAAGTTAGCAAAAGGATGTATATGTGAAAGCTATTTTTCATGAAAGATATATCATACCTTCAATTGTTTCCTCGCCCCTTTTATACCTGTGTGGACGAGGTTGATCATTCTCTTTCTTAGTTATAACGCCTAAGGAGAGGATTGATTGCATATCCGACTTACCAATTTGGAGTTAATGCTGTTTATTAAGAATGGTCGATTATGATTGAGGACCATACGTTTTCGAGCTATAACTCGTAACCGATGTTTACTGGTCATATCATGTACCATGCACGCATATATCAAGAATAAATTCAATTTCATACTGAATAAAGTTTTATTTATATTATTCCATTTTTTTTATACGTAGTACATCATTAGGTAGATAATTTTTAATACATACTACTCAAACACTAAAAATTATAACGGAAAGATTTAGCGATTTTTTTTTACAACAGAACAATTTTTTAGATAACGACGGTTTAAAATAGCCGTTATATGACTACAAATTCTAGGTTTATATAAACCGACGCAAAAACAAACTAATATGATATACTAATATATCGACAGTTATGTACGCTAACGGTTGCTAAAAACTACGGAAAACCTATTTTTCGGTGCCTTAAATAATAGCGGTTATTTAAACACTGCTAATTAATCTATTTTGCAGCGATTATTTTTCATTATAAAAAATGTCGCTATTTTTTGTATTCCTTATAGTGCCTTACTTATATTAGCTTATTAGACAACATAATTATTACGGCTTGTATATAGAAAAATATACAATTTCGCTATGTTACTAACAGCATTTCTACTAATTTCTATCAACTCTTGTTTATAATTGTGTTTAATGGAAGTGTTTTTAATGGAATTGTCTTTGTGGATGTGTCTAATAAAAAATTTTTTATATCTGTGTCTAATAGAAGTGTCTTTATAAATATATTTTCTGAATGTGTCTCTTTATATATATATATATATATATTTAAAATATAATAATTAATTATTGTTAGTAATAAATTGACAGATAATATGTTAGTATCTATACTTTTCCAAAAATATAATGTTTTGGGTTTATTAATGATAATGAAGTTTAAACCACTAATATTATTATATTATATTGTAAACATAATGACCACTATTGAGAGATATATATTTTGAACTTTTGCGTGAATATAGGCATTAAATTGCTAAGCTAATCACTATATATAATATTTTTATCATGTTACGTTTGAAAAATTTTATTTCAACTACAACAAACTATAATCACAATGATCACTACTGTTTCTGAATTTATCTTAAGGTTTATAATCTATCAAGTATTTATCCATTTTAGTTCTTACAAAATTTTGGATCAAATACTTTAGTCTTTAATTAAAATTAATTGCTTGATTGATTCTTAACAATTAATTCTGTCAATTACTTAGGTCCTTTGTTCCGTCAACTCTAAAGAAAGATAAAATAGTCCCTAACAATTCTAATAGGTGATAAAATGGTCTCTGACCTCCTCTGTTTAGAAACGACACTGTTCTTCCTCAATTTTCATCATATCTCGCATAACCCTAGTAGTCTAATACTGTAATTTCAAGCTGCCTACTCAATGCACACTCTACAACTTCAATGTTCATAAGAAGAAAAATTCTCAATCAATTCATAATCAGGAAACTAATGATGATATCTATCAAGTACTTGTCGTCTTCGATGGATCACATGAATCTAGACAACAAGTCCGATTTGTTAAGACCCGTTGTCGTCGTCGTCATCTCCTGCCTCCTCTGCGCTATCATCTTCATGGCCACATACAATGTCCACCGCACCGGTCACTTCCTTCAGTTTCTTCTCCGAATCAATGTTCAGTAATCGCTTCAGTTTCTATATGAGCGGCGACGGTGACATTGCTCGTTGTACTGATAGCTTGGATGCGAAGTCGAAACTGTCTACTAGTTTGGACTCCGGAAAAGAAGGAATGAAGCATTCGGAGTCCATTCCAAATGAGAATTTGCATATGATGTCAAAGAAAAATCTTCTCATGATGTCCTAATATCCAACAATCTATATTGTTTGTCGGAGAATGGAGAAAGGCGTGCCCATGGGGTAGTTCGTTGTAGAACATGGTCTTGAGGATGTGGTGGATGCTGTTGGGATTGAAGGTGATGCTGTTATCGAGAATGTGGAGGTGGATGCTTCTGGTGGGTGAAGGGAGGAGGTGGGTGTAACAGTCACATAGATTTGAGAAGTGTGTGGTCCATGCACATGTTGAGGTAGATGCGACACACGTGGCAATTTGTTGAGTTAAGAAATTAATTAATAAAATTGATGATGACAAACATTTGATTAGTGGGCTAATCACCAAATTAGTTTTGATTATTTTTGATAAGTAATGCAGGCTAAAAACAAGTGTTGCAGTAGCCCAACATCAAACAAAAGATATATGCTAATGGGCTGAATGGTAAGTGAAAATAAAGACAAGCCCAAGTCATTCATCTCAAGCAAAAAGTCTTCCAAGAAGCAAGGCAAGGCACCAACGGGCTGAACTTGAGAAAAACCTGATCCAAGCCCGAATTGATTTTCAATTCCCTCCATCTTGCCTTACCAGAAGCAACGTTCCTCTCCTCTCTAATCAAGTCAAATTAAAGCTTCAGAAAAGTAAGAAAGAGAAAGAGAGAAAAAGCTTCTTCCCTAAGCTAGTAACCAAAGAAGCAAGAGAGAGAAAGTTTAAGCTTGAAGCACAGAAGCTAAAACAGAAAATCCAAACCAAATCAAGCTTAAGTTAAAGGTAATCCATCTCATCTTGCATGCATCAGATCTTCTTCTCTTCTTCCCAACTCTCTGCTCTATCCGAAAATAGCATTCAAGGGAAAGTTGTTCTCTACCCTATTCTGCTTTACATCTACGGTCACAAGTGATACTTGGGGACCAAGTAGTTTCTCAATGGCTAAGATCAAGTTGACCATGAGAAGATTTCTATGGTTACTGCTTTGTGGCTTTCGGTCAAGATGAAGGAGTCAGAAGCAAAGTTTCTACTCTAAGGTTTAATGTGAAAAAGTGAATCTGTGGGTTGGTGAATCTCAAGGCTCAAGGTGTTGATCTTGGAAGAAGAACCCAGCAACATGCAAGGAGATAAATGAAGCTTGCTGTTCATTTAGAAGGCAAGGAGAGAAAACTAGAGTGTGACAACAGTGTTCTGTAAAGAAGTTCCTCTACTTGGATAATGCTTTCTTTCAAAGAAGCATTCGGCCAATACTGAAGAACTCAAGCTGAGGTTTGCGAATCTGGTTTTGCATATAGCAAAGAGGCTGCTGATGAAGTCAATCTCCTTCATGTTTTACTGATTGTAATGTGATTTTCTAAGTTTATCTTTCTGTAATTTCTTGTGAGAAAAGGCATTGTGAGAAAGATTATGAAAAAACCATGAGTGGAAAAAGACTGAGAGAAACACTTGAGAGAGAAGCCTAGAGTTTATTTCAGATTTCTTTAGGTTGATTAAGTGTCTTGTATCTTGTACCTGTAAGGTATCCCTTTCTTAGTTGGGTTAGCACTAAGAGGAATAGTTAGGTATTAGCATAGCCAATGTCAAGTTAGGTTAGAACTTGAGTGTGAAAGGATTGGGTCATTCCTGTGAAATTGGTGTATGTAATACTGTTAACTATAGTGAAATTCTTCCATAGTTGTGGAGGAGACTGGACGTAGGTTGCATAGCACAAGGCAACCGAACCAGGATACATGCTGGTGTTAGCTTTTTTCTTCTCTGATGTGTTCTGTTTTCTGATATTCATGAGACAAAAATAAATTGTCTCATAAATTTCCGCTGCTGAGTACAAACAGAATCAGAATTGAAAGTTTGTTTAAAAAGGATAATAACAGCAACTTAAAAGGTAGGCATAGATTCAACCCTTCTTCTCTAAGCCTACCACAACCTTTACAATTACACCATGTCTTGATCTTGGAGTTGAAGAGGAGAAAGGAAAAGATGGAAAAGAAGACTGTGAAGGTGAAGAAGGAGAGTATGAATGTTAGTGTTATACGAGATATGATGAAAATTGGGGGAGAACGATGTTGTTTTGAGAGGGTCAGGAATTATTTTGTCTCCTGTTAGACTTGTGAGGGACTATTTTGTCCTCCGTTAAAGTTGATGAAGCAAAGGACTTAAGTGACTGATAGAATTAAGTGTTAAACACCAATCATTAATTTTAGTTAAAGACTAAAATGTCTGATCCAAAATTTTTTAGAAATCAAAATAGATAAATACTCTAATCTATCTTTATTTACCTATTTGAGTGCGATCATAACTCAATAATAATTACGGTTTTTTGAGATGAAGTCACGATGGTTTTTTACCTATTTGAAAATCGTATTGATAAAACTATACTGACGGTTGAATTTTGAATTTTGTAGTGTTTGATTTGATTAAAATGTGCGTCATCGTGAATCTAAGAACTGCTTCTTTTGGTTACAGGGTTACACTATCTATAGAGAAAGAGCTAAAAGACAATTTGCAAGTTGCAACTCGAATCAACTCTACTATGATGTATTATCCGCATTTAAGTACGTGGATTGGTTTCTTTAATTTATCGCTTATCACTGAACCCATTCATTAGTTTTTTGGTATCGCTAGAGAAATTAAAAAAAAAAGTCATAATTTAATTTATTTAGTATTTATTAATTATTATAATAATTAATAAATATTAAATAAGATAAAAAAAATTTTGTTATTAAATATTTTTGTTAATTTTTATCGATAATGTTAAAGAAAAAAAATTTAAACTTATCTTATTTAATATGTCAAACCTTAATAAAAAAAAGAAGGTGTTCGATTTATATGTATGTCGTTTAATATTTTTTCACACACACAGTATATATACAAACATATAACTAGAAAAATATCAAGATATGTACAGAATTATATTATTTTTTGGAGTAAAGTATTATTTTTGTCTCCAACATTTCATCGTTCTATTTAAGTTTCTAACATTTTAAAACTGACTCAATGTTGTTCTACCGTTAGGGATCCGTTAACAGAATTGACGGTGGGACAAAGTTGAGACGATTTTAAAACGTTAGAAACTTAAATAGGACGAAAACATTAGGGACAAAAACGATACATAAAAATAAATTTTAATTTAATTTTATCTTTCAATAATATTAATTTTTTACTGTACATAGTATTTAATTATTTTTCAATTAAATCTAAATAAATTACACTTAATCACATTACTTTAATTTTAAATAAATTTATTTTTTTATAATTTTAAAGAATTTTGATACATTAAAGATAAAAAGTATAATTTATATTTTATTGTATATATATATTTTTTTTCTGTAAGTTTATATACTAGTCATTTTACAAACATTTCATGATAACTAAAAATCTTTAAGGATGTGTTTGTTTGAAGTAAAAATGGAAGGAAGGAGAAGGGAGGAAAAAAAATTGAAAGAAAAATAGTTATTTTTTTTGTTTGATTGAATGAAAAAGTCAAAGAGAAAGAATGTAGTGTAAAAAAATAGATGGGACTCATTGAAATTTTTTTCCCTTCAATATTGGATAGAAAATGGAAGAAAAATATATTTGGTATTAGTTTTCCAATATTATCCTCTATTTTTTAATATATTTTAAAATATATAAAGATAAAATTATCTATTTACAACATTATATATTATTTCCTTCTTCTTCATTTTCCTTTCATCCAAACACATCTAAAGAAAATAAAATTTCACTCAATTTTTTTCCTTTCTCTTTTTTCCCTTTCTATTTCCTTCCTCTTTATTTCTTTTCTTTCAACCAAACAAAGCTTAAGAGTAAAATTATAAAAAAAATTTATTTATTTAAAATGAAAGTAATATGATTAAGTGTAATTTACTTAGATGAGATTAAAATATAATTGAATATAATGTATAGTAAAAAATTGATATTATTGAAGGATAAAATTAAAATTTATTTCTATGTATTATTTTTGTCCCCAACGTTTTCGTCCTATTTAAGTCCCTAACATTTCAAAATTGTCTCAATTTTGTCTCGCCGTCAATTCTGTTAACGGATCCCTAACGGCAGGACAACATTGAGTCAATTTTGAAACGTTAGGGACTTAAATAGGACGATTGAAACGTTAGGGACAACTTTAAAACTTACCCCAAATGTTTAAAACAAAAACGATACTTTACTCTATTTTTTATATGGTCATATATATGAATATTATCGGTTAATTAATCATCAAACGTAAGTATTCAAGCTTTTTGTCACTGTCGTATATGGTAGTATAGTTACGTTGCATGTTAGATTATGATAAAACGTGTCACTGTGAATATATAAAACTTTTGAATGCTTCGAGTTACTTATTGATGTTAAAGCAATAGTGAGAGATAATTTGACTAAATTTTATCCGCATATAAATATCTTAAACGGATTTGTTCCTATGAAATATGGAAAGAAATTAAAGAAAAAGAACATATGGTGCAGTGAAAGGTAACAATATATTTTCATCAGTTGCCATTTGTCTTCGTTCTTGATAAAAAGTTTCCCCTGATGTGAAAATTCATTAAGAAAAATCTAATAAACTTTTAATATATGTTGTTGATTTTTAATTTCTCCCTTCTTTTCAGATGTGAAACATTAGGGTGACGATTATATGTACCATGCACGCATATATCAAGAATAAATTCAATTTCGTACTGAATAAAGTTTTATTTATATTATTCCATTTTTTTTATACGCAGTACATCATTAGGTAGATAATTTTTAATACATACTACTCAAACACTAAAAATTATAACGAAAAGATTTAGCAATTTTTTTTTTGCAACAGAACAATTTTTTAGATAACGACAGTTTAAAATAGCCGTTATATGACTACAAATTCTAGGTTTATATAAACCGACGCAAAAACAAACGAATATGATATACTAATATATCGGCAGTTATGTACGCTAACGGTTGTTAAAAACTACCGCAAACCTATTTTCCGGTGCCTTAAAAAATAGCGGTTATTTAAACAATGTTAATTAATCTATTTTGCAGCAATTTTTCATTAAAAAAAATGTCGCTATTTTTTGTATTCCTTATAGTGCCTTACTTACACTATAAGAAAATCAGGATTTTGCTACGCTTTTAAAGCGTGGCGAAAAGCTGAAAAAAACTTAGTGATAGCTTTTCGCCACACTTTTTGAGTTATCGGCACGCTTTAAAAAGGTCACATCTGTTAGGGTGGTTGCTCTATCGCGTTTTTGGTGACCTATCGCCATGCTTTTTTTGTCGTCACGCTTTTGAAGTGTGCCAATAGCTGAAAATACGGCTACACTTTTAAAGCGTGCCAATAGCCGAAGATACGGCTACGCTTTTTAAGCGTGCCAATATCGTTTTTAAATTTTAACACGAACATCACCACAATTAGCAACACCAATAGATAAAAATTAAATAAACTAAAATAATTGAAAACTTTGCATACCTGAATCGACATAATTGAACAACTGCTAGTAGATGATCTGGTTCTCCTTGGAGCAGGAACCGATTGGGATCGAGTTGAATATTCGCTGCGTTTGGAACGCCTTTGAAAACACAACGGTTAAGATCTCGTGTCTTTTACTACTCTTTATACTTACGTTCGGCATAGTAGAAACGGGATAAGGCTATCTTTCAGATTTTTATTAATGGCTATGAAAACGGGATAAGTAATGAGAAACTCATAGTAACAATATAGCACCTCCTAATCAGAATTTCATGTAAGAGGTTCAAATTATTTTCTTACAAATAAATTGTAAGCATAAATATGCATAAATTATACAATATCCATCACACACGCAAAAGACACTTATATGAGCACATTGTCAACTTTAATCCGTTCATTTTCCATAAGGACCTTGAAATTCCTACCACCACCTGCCCAGGGACCAACTCACTGCGACGGAAGCATTGATGGCTGAAGCAGAGCTTGCGACAGAGCGCGATAGAGCAGCGACGGTGACAGAGCGCGACGACCTTGAGTCTGAAACGCCCGCGAGAGAAGCGATATACCGAAGAGATAGAGAGAGGTCGACGGTTCGAGACCATCCGTGAGAGAGGTGAGACTCAGTGAGCTTGAGGGTGAGAGTGGCGAGAGAAAAGAGAAGAAACTCAAAGGAGGGTTAGGTGTTCTTCGTCGCGGTTAGGGGTTCTTCTACGGAGGCATTGCGAGCGCCGACAACTGGCGACGTTCTTCGTAGAGTGCTGTTAGGGGTTTTTCGTCGCGGTTAGGGGTTCTTTGATATGGGATTCTTCGTCACGGTTAGGGGTTCTTCGTGAGACACAATGAAGAGAGGGTTAGGGTATGGTGAGGCACAATAATGAAGACAGGGTTAGGTTTAGCTAGGGTTCTTCATGGAGGACTTTCTGAACTGAGCTAGGGCAATTGTAAAGGAGAAAGACTAAGTCTGGAAGAGTAGATGGTGTTGTGCAAATTGTAACTTAGAATTTCGAAGGGACGACTTTGTAATTTTCTTTTTTTGGAACTTTTTGGTCACGCTTTTGAAGCGTGTCAAAAAAGTAGTAAGAAACGGCCACGCTTTTAAAATGCTCCAATAACAAAACTCTGTCGCTACGCTTTGAAAGTGTACCTATTTCTTTCTATGGCCGTTGACCCCTTTCGCCACATTTTTAAAGTGTAGAAAGAAAAAACGTAGCCAAATCTCTATTTAATCGCTATCCCCATAAAAGCGTAGTTATTGACCATTTTTTGCCATACTTTTAAAGTGTAACAAAAAAAAGTGTGGCCATAGACTTTTTTTTTGTAGTGATTAACTTATTAGACAACATAATTATTACGGCTTGTATATAGAAAAATATATTTTATGTTTTGGGTTTATTAATGATAATGAAGTTTAAACCACTAATATTATATTATATTGTAAACATAATGACCACTATTGAGAGATATATATTTTGAACTCTTACATGAATATAGGCGTTAAATTGCTAAGCTAATCACTATATATAATATTTTTATCATGTTACGTTTGAAAAATTTTATTTCAACTACAACAAACTATAATCACTACTGTTTCTGAATTTATCTTAAGGTTTATAATCTATCAAGTATTTATCCATTTTAGTTCTTAAAAAATTTTGGATCAGATACTTTAGTCTTTAACTAAAATTAATTACTCGATTAATTCCTAACAATTAACTCTGTCAGTCACTTAGGTCCTTTACTCCGTCAACTCCAAAGAAGGATAAAATAGTCTCTAACAATTCTAACATGTGATAAAATGGTGGTCCCTGACCTCATCTGTTCAGAAACGACACTGTTCTTCCCCAATTTTCATCATATCTCGCATAACCCTAGTAGTCTCATACTGTAATTTCAAGTTGCTTACTCAATGCACGCTCTACAACTTCAATAATGTTCACAAGAAGAAAAATTCTCAACCAATTCATAATCAGAAAACTAATGATTATATCTATCAAGTACTTGTCGTCTTCGATGGATCCCATGAATCTAGACAGCAAGTCCGATTTGTTAAGACCCTTTTGTTGTCGTCGTCATCTCCCTCCTCCTCTGCGCTATCATCTTCATGGCCACATACATTGTCCACCATTCCGGTCGCTTCCTTCAATTTTTTCTCCGAATCAATATTCAGTAATCGCTTCAGTTTTCATATATATAAGTGGCGACAGCGACATTGTTCGTTGTACTGATAGCTTGGATGCGAAGTCGAAACTGTCTATTAGCTTGGACTCCGGAAAAGAAGGAATGAAATACTTGGAGTCCATTCCAAATGAGAATTTGCTTATGATGTCGAAGGAGAATCTTCTCATGATGTCCTAATGTCCAACAATTTATATTGTTTGTCGGAGAATGGAGAAAGGCATGCCCGTGGAGTAGTTCGTTGTAGAACTTGGTCTTGAGGATTTGGTGGATGCTGTCGTGGTTGAAGGTGATGCTGTTATCGAGGATGTGCAGTGGATGCATACTAAAAATTAGTATTTTTCGAACGAATTTTGAGACGAAATTGAGATAAATTTCAAACAAATTAGAGACAAAATTTTTTTTTTCGAACAAAATTGAGACAAATTTTTTTCGTCCCAAAAACCATTGTTGCTAATTTACATTTTGTCTGAAAATTCGTCTGAATTTTTTTTCAAACGATTTTGTGACGAATTTCGAATAGGCATTTATCTGCTAGATTTCTAACTATTATGATGTATTTTAGACAAATTTTAGATAGATTAGCCAACATAAATACAATATATTTCAAACAAATTTTAAACAAAAAATATACTTCATTTCAGACAAATTTCTAATAATTTTAGTCAAATATAACAGATTTTTTCGAACAAATTTTAGACAAATCAAATATTTTTTCGATTAAATTTTAGACAAATTTAATTTAATATAATTTACATATTTTAAACAAATCTCATACAAAATAAAAAATTATTTTTCACACAAAATTTTTACAATTTAATTTAATATTTCAAGCAATTTTCATACAAAATAATTTGCTATTTAATATATAAATATTTTAGAAAATAAATTGTATACGATTTGCTTTTTATATTAAGACCATTATAATAAACAAATTTTTTATATTACATCATTGAAATTATAAACATATATTAAAATCATGAAAAAATTAATTACAATAAAAGACTTAAAAAAGATTTATTATTAAAATATTTTTATCCATAAATGTAATCAAACTAAAATAAAAAAAAAATAATTAAACTAAAATAAAGAAAGCCTTTAAAAAGGTCACAAATTATGAATAAATTAAAATGTATTAACTAATTCACCTAAAAATTTCTTAATCTAAATTCGAAAAAACATATATTCCAGATATCAATCACTCATGTTATCGTCCTCATCATCACTAAAACTTGTCCCAAGCTCATCTTCCGCAGGAACAAACAAGGTTGAAAGAAGTGGGAGAGTCAATTTTTCATATAAAGCATGAAGTGTCTTTTCAGCAACATCAATTCTTTTCTGTTGAACTTTTAGCTGACGTCCTTGATCTTTTGACATTTACTCAGCATCATTCAACTTAATTTTTTACTCTTCATGATCATTCCTTTCTCTTTTGCCTTTTTTTTTTCCACATGTGAAGTTTTTACTCAATATTTAGATCGTCTTTGGATGTCTCTTATTTTAAAGAAAAATCTAAATCAAAAGAACCTAAATCAAAAGCAACTTTTTATGAAGAAAGCTCTGCTCATAATAAGAACAAATACTAAAATTAAACTATTTTTATCTTACCATTTTACGTGCATGTTCACCCATAGATATAGAACCTCCAGTGTGTATGAAACTTCCATTCTACATGCATATTTACCCAAAAAATTAAACTACAATTTGATTTAAAATATTTTATTATTTCAAATCATCTATTGATTACATGAAAATTAAGCATTCAGAAAATATAATGCTAACTAATAATAAAAATTTGTAATCGGTGATAGTAGATTTCATAGATTATTCTAAGTTAATTTATACACATATATATTCATGTATATATAGGTCTTATTGTATACATACTTTTAGAAAAAATAAAAGTGGTCTATTTTTAAAATTTGTAAGATAAAAAATTACAAATATATATGCATGGTTTAACATTATTGACTATCAGAGCTTAATTTCTCAACAAAATTACAATAAATGATGAATAATTGAATATAGTAAAAATATATCAATGCTTGATCTAGCAGATATATCCAACTATGCTGAAGAAACTGCAAAGCATATCCTGCAATTGTTAAGATAAATTAACAAAATAAATATTCATAAAAGAGAACTATACTAAGATAGTGTATGTCTTGAAAAAAGAAACAAAGCAAACAAATGTATAAACTGATTATTTAAACATAGTACCTTATGATTAATTATTGCGAAATGTCAAACCACATTAACAGCACAAAATACAAACTAAAGTTGCAACTTACATGGCTATGAAAAACAACTCTAGAAAGAATACAAGAGTTAATTGCCTGAATTAGTTTTCTAACTGCCAAACAAAGTCCATCTACTAAAAATAATACTACAAGAGTTAATTTAACAACACCTATATAGCATGAAGAAGCTTATTATGACGATTAGCTCACTAAGCATAAATTATTTTCTTAAACATATTAAAGATATTTAAGGCATTTTTCTTGACTATTCAGTTAGGGATCAAGCCATAACTAAAATAACGTTCTGTCGCTAAAGCTAAGGTTCATGAGCATTATACTCTTAACCTATTCCAAATTCAGCAAAATTCCTTGAACCATAACAAACCATTAAAGAATCCAAACAGTTCCAGTCATTCGTTCTGAAGTCAAATTGAACAATCAGGTAAAAGAAGACAAATACTCAATCGGATTTAAATTGCTTTAAACAACAACTATTAAACCACTCTTCTATCTTAGCTCATGACAACAATAAAGACGCACTCTTCCACCTTAGCCCATGACAACAATAAAGACGTCTCACGGTCCACAAATTCAGCTCAACAGAATACACAAATTCAATTATAATTTTAGTCTTTATCTTATTTTATCTTTATCTTATCTTTATTTGCTTTTATCTTTCATAGTCCAATACTCTATATATACTTAGTTTTACCTTCATAGTTTATAATTTTCTATCAATCAACAATCAATAAAATTTCTTCATCTTTTCTTTTCTTTCATTATTCTTTCATAATTTTATTATCTTTGCGTACTCTTTATGTACTCTTTCCGTTTTATTAACAACTACAAAGTTTGAAATCAAATCCAGCAAACGGAAACAACAGTAGCCACACACGAATTCTACTTGAAAAGCCAAAGCTCATTCAATCACGCTATTTTGTTTTTGACACTTAGAGTTAAACTATAAAATTCAAGAATCTGACACAATGTTCAAGAATTCGAAATACGATGCGTAGAGAGCAAGAACATTAGGTGGAGAAATGCAGCATTTTGGATCGAGAGAGAGAGGGTGAGGTAGAAGACGAGGTTGAAGGAGCACTTGTGCGGAGGAGGATAGCAGAGAACGATGACGCCTGAACCAACGAACCTGCGAGCGTGAAGCACGAAAGAGGATGGAAGTCACCTGAGTTGTGAGGTCGGAGGCTGGCTGGAGTGCGACCCAGAAGATCGACGGCAGCCACAGGTAGGAGAGCAGTGTGAGTGAATAAGGGTAGGCTCTATGTGAACTGTGAGGCAGGGCATTTTTGAAGAGGAGATAAAAACTGAAACCAAAAGGGCGATTTTGAAATTGAATTTGACTTTTAAAATTTGGCTTTTTGGCGCAAGTAAAGATTTGATTTTAAAACAACTACATATAAAATTTTAAAATTAAACTATATCTAATTTTTATTAATAAATTAAAAAAAATTATAATATTGGTACCTAAAAAATAAATTTTAGGATATTGATATCTAAAAAATAAATATTTAATAAAATCATATCTAAATTTTAATTTTAAATTATTCAAATTAAATTGTATTTTTAAATCTTTATTATATAATCATTTTAAAAGATAAATATTTAATAAAATTAAATTTAATATTAATGTTAGCTATATATATATATATATATATACTTGTCTTCTGAGAAGCTTTAGAGTCTAAAAAGAAGTTTTTATAGAATATCCTCCGCTACTATCCTCGCCCCGGGGACTGGTTCAAGGTAAGCTACTGCCTCTACCGGTGCTCCTGTCTCTCGCCTCCACGTGGCACGCACGTGGCACGCACGTGATGACACACAGTTGGTTGTTCCCATCCCCGCTCTAGGGATATAGAACTTTAGCGATCCAGCATTCCCCTCTCCTCCTTCTATCTAGTCGTTCCCGGCGGGATCACCAAAAACGCCTTAGCAGATACATTTTAATCTGAAGTTCGAGTTGTTATGATTCCGTTCTGATAGTTCGAGGGCCGTGAGAAGCATAGCTAGCATCCCAAAGACAAAGGTAGGAGAAAGATCTTGCTTTGAGGCTCGCTCTAGATCGGATGGTTCTATGGGGCCTATATGGAGCTAGTCTAGCGATGGGAGATCCTCATGGAATCCATTCCATTCATCCCCTTGGAATGAGGCGGAGATATAGATTTCAAAAATAGACGCGAAAAAGAAGCCATCTTTCTCCTATAGTACAAAGAATGGACTTTGAAAAAAGGCGATGAATTGGGTCATCAAAAATTGAGAAACTAATCAGAACTTGTGTGAGATCAAGACAAAGGCAAAGCGCCTAAGATAGAGCGGAAGTTCTTCCCTCCCGTTAATGGCAGAACTCCCGTTAATGACAGAACCATTAATGGGAAGTAATTATATGTCGATAGGTTTCAATTAATATCACAAGTAAATTTTTTTTCAAATTCTTCAAGGTATTTATATAATTCTTATATGTGTGACGCAATCATTTAATCAATAAATAAATTAATATATGAAATTATACTTACATATATATAAAATTTTACTGTATGGATTGCAGTAATTTTTTCTTTTTGAACAAACAAAAATCACATTATTATTCACATTGTTTAACTGCTAATTTTGTTTCAATTCAGTTTATTCATTAAGATCCACTTGGTAACCAAAAAATAGATAAAGTAATATTAATTATTAAGAGACATTATTTTGTTTAAATAAAGTAGAATAGAAATAAAAAAAACGAGTGAATTTTTGCAGATATTTGTAAAAAAAAAATTGTCTATAAACAAATTAATTAAAAAGAATTAGAATAAAGACTTGTTTTTTTTTTTTTGGGAATAATGTTAGATTAAATCTATGAGATGCACATGATAAAGTTATGAACAACTGATTCTTCAATCAAATTATAGATAAATTTAAAATATAAACAATATTTTTATACTAAATGTTATAATTTCTCAATAAACATATGAATTCCGTTTGAAAATTGATGGACTTTCATACGGAATTTATAAATAATGTTATTTTCGTCCCAAATTTGTGGAAAAAAATTTTAGCTACTTCAAAGGGTTAGCTATAGTAAAAATATTTAAGTTTAATTATAGACAAATTTGGGATAGAGTTAACATTTTTTAAAATGCGCCCCAAATCCGTCTGAAGTTATTGTGCATATTCAGATGGAATACGGACAAATTATAGTTTTTGTCTAAAATGTATTGCTAATCTGTATGAAAATTTTGGCACCATCCAAAAAGAATTGGCGCTAAAATTTGGGACAAAATTTAGACAAATTTAGAACAGAATATATTCTTTCAAAACCTCCCCTAAAAGTTGTTCAACATTTGTCTTAAATTTATTCGAAACTAAAAATTCATTCAGACGAAATTTATTCTATCTAAAATTGTTGTCTGAAAAAATCATATTTCTAGTAGTGATGCTTCTGGTGGGTAAAGAGAGGAGGTGGGTGTAACAGACTAACCGTCACAGAGATTTGAGAAGTGTGTGGTCTATGCACATGTTGAGGTAGGTGCGACACACATGGCAATTACACCATGGTTTGATCTTGGAGTTGAAGAGGAGGAAGGAAAAGATGAAAAAGAAGACTGTGAAAGTGAAGAAGGAGAGTATGAATATTAGTGTTATACGAGATATGATGAAAATTAGGGGAAAATGATGTCGTTTTCAAACAGAGGGGGTCAAGAATGATTTTGTTTCCTGTTAGAGTTGTTAGGGACCATTTTATCCTCTGTTAAAGTTGATAGAGCAAAGGACTTAAGTGACTGATGAAATTAAATGTTAAAGACCAATCGAATAATTAATTTTAGTTAAAGATTAAAATATTTTGTCTAAAATTTTTTGGAGATCAAAATAAATAAATACTCTGATCTATCTTTATTTACCTATTTGAGTGCGATCATAACAATAATAATTACGGTTTTTTGAGATGAAGTCACGATGGTTTTTTACCTATTTGAAAATCGTATTGATAGAAGTATAGAACTATACTGGCGGTTGAATTTTGAATTTTGTAGTGTTTGATTTGATTAAAATGTGCGTCATCGTGAATCTAAGAACTGCTTCTTTTGGTTACAGTGTTACACTATCTACAGAGAAAGAGCTAAATGACAATTTGCAAGTTGCAACTCGAATCAACTCTACTATGATATATTATCCGCATTTAAGTACGTGGATTGGTTCCTTCAATATCACTCAGGGCCGTTTGGAAATTCTAGAAGTAACTTTTTTTTAACTTTTGACTTATGAAAAATAGTAATATTAATGTTTGGTGTAATTTTTAAAATTAAATTGTAATTTTCTAAGAAGTTATTTAAGAGCTTATAGAGAAGTTAAAAAAAAAATGACTTCTCTCATAATACTTCTACTTTTCATCATATTTCTATAAAATAAGCACTTTTAGAGTTAAAAATCCAAATACAAAATAACTTATTTATAAGTTACTTTTAACAGAGTCATTTATTGTTTAAGTTATTTTATCAAAAGAAGCTTAATTAAGTAGGTTACCCAAATTGGGCCTCAACCCATTCATTAGTTTTTTGGTAACGTTAGAGAAATAAAAAAATAGTCATAATTTAATTTATTTAATATTTATTAATTATTATAATAATTAATAAATATTAAATATATAATAATTAATAAATATTAAATAGGATAAAAAAATTTTGTTATTAAATATTTTTGTTAATTTTTATCGATAATGTTAAAGAAAAAAATTTTAATTTATTTTATTTAATATTTATTAATTATCACTATAATTAATACTTAATAAGACAAATTTAAATAATTCTAACTAATTTTTTTTATTTTCTAAATATTATTAAATTTTTATATATTTTTTACTGTTTCATATACTTAGCGTTTTTATTTGCGGTATGTGCCAAATAAGACACAAGAAAATACATATACTTGCATTGAAAGAACAGGGATAATTTTTTTTTTTTTTTTGAAATAACAGAGATAAATTAAAAAAAAATTGTGGAAGAATCAAATAATGAAGGATGTAGACAGAGAAAAGAAGCAGAAAATGAGATCATGAATGCATGATGTTAACTTCTTATAGATATTGCAATTTACTTTACAACCATATTTGTGGAAAGGGAAGGAATAATAGAATTTTTAGTTAAGCTGAAGTGAAGGAATAATTTGTGTGTGTGTGTGTGGACGCAACACGCAATTCTATTATTATTATTATTACATGATACAAAATAAAATCAATCATATAGTAGTCTGGTGAATAATAATTGTTGTGTATAAACTTTATAACTTTAAAGTATCAAATTCGATTCCTCATAATAGTTACTTAAGAATTACTCATACTCATTTTAATAACTAATTTAATCAAAATTAACTTGATTATTATCATATATTAGATATATCATTAAAAAAAAAGCGACTACAAAATCTAATCCCCCTGTAAAATAGTTATTATATTATTGCATCTAATTATTTTAGTAAAAAATAATTATATTTTATATTAATTATATAAATAATCATTTAAAAAAAAAAACAAATATGATTTAGAAGGTGTATTTTGTCATCTCATTTTTCCAGCAACTATTGTCCAAAAACAAATACAGTCTCTCCAACACTCCACTTGAATATTCTGGTTTTTGTCTTGAATGATGTCAAAATTTATTTGTTTCTTAAAAGAGCTTTTTTGTGTACATCATAGAAAGAATTGATGCGATTACAATACAGGCACCCATATTGTAAGTAAGCATGCATAAGTTCTAATTTAGAATATAATCTTTTAGTAGATTAATTTGATATCACACATATTTTTAACGGTCTATATAATTAATATTTTAGTGTATTTTACATTAATTATTCTTTTTCATATTTTGAGTTATTTTGTTTTATAGTTTTTCGTTGGTATTTATATATATTGTACTTGGAATATACATAAGAATCAAACTAATTAAAATGTATGGTTGTAATTTTTCTGCTTTTGTGTTGTTCTTTTCCTTTATTTATGCATTTACTTTGTCCTTCTTTTGATTTTCTTCTAATCACTACCTGAAAAATGGCGTTTTGCCACCAACAATTTGCCCACAGATCCATAAAAGTGGCAAAATCATATTACTCTGCCTAAAATTTGCAATAAAAATTGGTTTTATTTGGGAAGCCAAGCAGATTACAATCTTCCCTCCATTTTTTTATTTTTGTTCAATTATTTTTTTCTAATCAAATATCTAATTTTTCATACTTTTTAAATTTTTTGTTTTGCCACTATTTCATTAAGAGTAAACTATAACTTTTATCGATGAATATTCGAAACGCAGATAAATTAGTCCATGATAAAATGAAATGATATTATATTCATGAAGAAAATTTTTACATACGAATAATAAGTTTTAGTCTTTTTTGCCATCATTTGACCAGCACAAGTACTAAATTGTCTTTAACAAATAACTTTTACTAATTTATATCTGCAAACTCTGAAAAATATAGATACAAAATTGTATTAATTTATGTGTGTAAATTCTGATAAATATAGGTACAAACTATATGTTTATTGAATATAATACTTTTATAAATGTAAATGTAAATTATTACTAAATACTGATATAAAATAATAATATTTATTGACCATATAACATTTTTCTATCTATAAAAGATAAATTTTAATTGACAAAATTATCTAAATTATAAATAAATTATTTAAAATTTTAAAATTAACCTCTTAACCTAACTTACACCGGAATCTGTAACCCTTTACCAATACCAACTCAACTCATCTGCAGCCACGACCACCTCATTTCCACCTTATCAGAATTTTCAACATTTGTGAGTAAAATAATAAAAGATACTTTATATGTTTAATTTTTATATGAAAATATTATTTTATTATATTTAGTTCAATTTTGATTATTTTAGTTAAACTTTAAACTTTTAAATTTTTAGTTTTGCCACTTCAATAACTAGTCCGATTTCAGAATCTATTCAAGTCATAGAATGTTCTTAATTTTTTTTAATTTTTTGGAGGACTTATTAGGAATGTTCCCAAACTTGATGGGATCATTATTTTGTTTTATCAAGAAACTTTATATGGGGTGTTGAAGGCCCAGTCCATTTTTATTGGGTTCTTAATGGGCTTATGCCACTCCTTTTACGAATATGACCCATGTTTAGAACCTTGTGACACTTGGACCAATAATTGGATTGATTTAGCAGTTAATTCATTAATCCACTTAAATAAGTGTCGAAAATTTAAATCTCATCTTATGTCTATTGATCAGTGATAAACCCTTAAATCTCATCTCTGAGAGTGTTTTTTTTTTTTTTTCGAAAGAGAGTAAATAATTTATTACTATTTACAAGGGTCAGCCACCTAAAAGGCTGAAACCAAAAAATAAAAAAAAAAGGAGTGGCAGCCATATATAAATATAAGTTCTAGTATTATTCTATATTAAAAAATGATTAAGATTAAACATTATGAAAGATTATGTGTGATATTTTAAATAAATATAAACATCTCGTTTGTAAATGGAATAAATAACAAAATTATATTACTTATTTTGTTTAGACTCTATTTTAATTGCAGTGAAAACAAAATAAATAATCGAGTACAAAAATGTAAATAATTTTAAAAATACATCAAATGGTAAAGAATGATAACTTGAACCCCAAAGAAAATCACAATTATATATATGTATTTGGACGACTTTTACATTATTTTAAGGAAAAATAATATTCTTTATTTTATTACTAATACATTATATTTTTTTTATGTGCGGTTTAGTTATATTAGTCTGGTTTTGTTTTCACTTTTTTGTGGTTTTTAAGGTTATGGTAAGAAAATACTAAAAATAATAAAATAATTCTTTATTTAATTTCACTTTTTATTTTTAAAATTTTTAAAGTAAAAAGTATTAAAAATAAAAACAAAATTCAATTCAGAAAATGACTAGTGTGATTGAAAAAAAGAAAAAAAAGAGCATTATTAATTAGATATTTAGTGTATGAAGATTCCTGGATTTTTTTCAGAAATAAAATTAAAAAAATTCATATTTTCTTAAACACTATTTTTGAATTTTAATTCTCCAAATACAATTTTTCTTTTGGTTTAGAGCAAGTTCGTCGTATTCCCGTCAAACTCCCTTTAAATTTTTTGAATCCTACGTTTTTAATCCATTTTAATTCATTATTATCATTTTTAAATAGTATATAGATCTACAAACAGTATATAGGAGTACACAAAAATACACGGACAACAAGTATGACTTCTTCAAGAATTTTTTTAATTATAAATTAAAAAATAAGTCATATTTAATAATGACAACCATTATCATAGTCTCCAGAAATACACAGGTACATTAGAATAAGCCATATTTCACAAGAATTTTTTTAATTATAAGCGTATTTTATTTTGAAAAAATTTATTTATATTTTTTAAAATTTTTTTCAAAATAAAATACGACTTATAATTAAAAAAATTATTGTTAAATATGACTTATTCTGGTGTAGCGGTGTATTTCTGGAGATAATGATAATGGTTGTCCTTGTTAAATATGGCTTATTTTTTTAATTTATAATTAAAAAAATTTCTTAAAAAAGCCATGTTTGTTGTCTATGTATTTTTGTGTACTCCTATATACTATTTGTAAATCTATATACTATTTGAAGATGATGATAATGGATTAAAATGGATTAAAAATGTGGGATTCAATAAATTTAAAGGGAGTTCGCCAGGATAAGGCGATCTCTATAATTTTTATAGAATTCGCCGGAGGTACGATAAACTTGCTCTAAACAAAAAAAATTATATTTAGAAAATTAAAGTTTAAAAGTAGTGTTTAAAAAAATATGTATTTTTTTATTTTATTTCTGAAAAAAATCCGAAGATCCCTAGCTAGCTTATTATCACTTCTTCGTCGACAGCAATTTTATAGTTTTTTTTTTATAATGACACATCTAAGTATACACAAAAAAGATTTTAAATCTTGACCTGACATTTATCCGATATTTATTTAAGTGAATAAATAAACTAATCACTCAAATAATTCGTCAATTATTCAAAAAAAAATTATGTTAGTTTTAAAAATCAACTTTTATTAAACAACCTTAATTAGTCAATTATCAGTTTTAAAACACTAATATATAATTTCACTTAGGATACTGTCTAGAGAAAACTCAGTGTTTATAAACATCATTGTCACACTCCTCACATCACATGTAAAATAATTGTCCCTTTATATTTAAATAGCCAATAATTTTGCATGAATGACTGAATTTGACACGTCTATCTTTTGCCCCCATGAGTGTCGTGCTATACATGGCTTTCTCCTTTGACTTTAGTAATTTCTAATTATCAAATATCTACTTAATTATTCTTACACACTGAAAATATACTACACGTATACAATTTTGTTCTCCAATTTTTCATTAATAATAACGTGTTCATTTGTATAAGATTAGTGGTGTGATATTAGCTATATTCGATGGTTGAGTAATGTCTCACTGTTTTCATTTATATTGACAGAAATTCTAAAAAACAATTCTCTTCTGCAGATATTAACAACATATCCACTTCTACTTTATACTGTATTTGTATATAAATACGGACGACATGAATTTATTGTACCAAATTTTTGTCCCTAGAGGCCTAGAATATCTTCTGTTATGCACATTCACAAAACTAGTATTTTATTATTTCTAAACCTTAAATTCATGATTTTTAATAAGAAGAATGTTAGGGGCTAGTAACTTTTGTTATTTGTAGCCATTAAATAACTATTAATGATGGTTTTAATAGTGTGAGATTGGTATGAGATTTCATCCAATGGCTCACTTTTCTTTGCTGGTTACATACTGGTCAGAATTTAACAAAGTTATTGGCCCTTAGACTTTTTCTTTTAATAATTATAAATAAATATTTATTATTTTGTTTATATTTTTAATATTATAAATATTTAATAAATAGAATAGTAGATTGATAAATAGGGTAGTATTAATTGATATACTAGTATATATAAAGAAAATTGTACTAAAAATATATATAAAGAAGATTTTTGTGTATTCTATTCAGAATTTTACATTAATTACATCTTGTTTCAAATCTTTTCAATCTACGACGTAGTGCTTGTGAAATCGGATGAGTTTTCGTTAAATACGCATACCTTCGATGATAATGAAAAATTGTAGTTTAGATGAGTTAAATCAATATGAATTGAATTTTTTTTTGTATTGAACGGTAATAAATTAGTGTGAGCTACCAGGGTATTAACTTCGATTACTAGTTGTTTTATGCTTGATATTTGTGTGCTATTTGTATATATTTTTTTTTCTTGATTCTAGTTATTTAGATGATCTTAGTTTACGTTCTTTGAGTTATTGTTTGACAAATTAGTGTTGTTCTATGATTCTGATTTTTATTCTATACATGTGAATTTGTGTGCTATGCTAACTAAAATATGTGATAGGCTTAAATATTTTTGTACTGCGACAAACCAAAACTTATTTTTTATATGATCTTCACTGTACTGTGGCTATATATTTCAGAATCAAGTTTTGTATGGTATTAATGATCAGTATGTGTCAGGATGGGATGATTTATTTTTAACACTTTTGAAGAAGTTGAAACGTCCTAAAAAACGATTGGAATCAAGCACTGAACAAAAAATTGCAAATGCATAAAAGCAAAGAACTCTCACTGAGATAATTTTGATATCCCCTTTTATATTATGATTTGTTTAACTTGTTTTTAAATCTTTCAATTTGATTTTTGTTTTTTTAGGATTTGAATTTGATAGATTATGGATCAATAGTAGAGCCATGTTTAAGTCTTTATCATAGACAAAGTATGAATTTTTAATTTGGAGATTTAATGAGATCGATCAAACATAAATTCATAAACAAAGATAAATAAAGATATTTGTATTTGTTATAAAAGAGATATGTGAATTGTTTTCTTATCATTTTAGTTAGATAATATGATGGATTTGCTACATGCTAGAATAAAACAGAAAATGAGCATTAGTTTAATACATCTCATAATTGTTGTGTTGAGAAAAGACGTTATTGTTCTATGCTTTAAAATTTGTGTGCTAGTCACAACGGTTTTTATGCTATGTAATGAAGACAACAATAAAATAAGATTTAAAGTAATTCTTTTTTTTTGTGCTTATACAAATATTTTGTGTGTTATGCTACACAATTTGTGTGCTAGCTATAATAGGTTTTGTGTTATGCAATGAATGAAGACACAACAAAATGATAAATTTAAGACAATCTTTCTTCTTTGTGCTGACACAAATATTTTGGGTGCTATCATACATAATTTGTGTGCAAGCCATAAAAGTTTTTGGGCTATGCAATAAAGACAACAACAAAACGAGAGATTTAAGATAATTCTTAGTTTTTGTGCTAAATAAAAATATTTTTATACTAGAGAATAAATATTTGATTAAAGAAAGTAAATTTAACCAACGCAAGTTGGCACAGATGGATGAGGGTCTGTGTTCCTTAACCATCTCTCTCGGGTTCAATACTCACTGGAGGATGAGAATGGAGTTTGCTTGCTTGGGAGGGTTGCCCACTTTGTGTGTCTCTGCAGTACTTGAGGGATTAGTCATTGGGCTTCCGGCCTGATGGATACCCTGATGCAAACCAAAAAAAAAAGAGTAAATTTATATAATGAGTTTTTAACCAAATCTTCAAGGATTTTACAATAAGCAAAAAACAAATATTTGTATTCTTGATATTAAAACAGTGAATTAATATTCATGTTCTAAATTTATAGATAAAAATCTTATTTAATGACTAAATCAACTGATTTTAGTTGACAAGAAGGGATTTACAATGCAGTAGAGAATTTAGGTATTCTTCTTTTTTGTGTTCTTTCAATTGCTACATCTCAATATTCATTTAACTCATTGAAAAGAATTGTAAAATTATATTCTTTTCTAAATCTTTGAAGATATGTTAAAATTCTATCAAATTAGCATATAGCAGTACATAAATAATGAATCATAGCACATAAACAATGAAACACAACACACAAATAATAAAACTCATCACACACATACAAAATCACAGTACACAGACAATGAACATCAGCACACAAATACAAAATCACGGCACATAAACAATGAAAATTAATACAAACAATAAATCACAGCACATAAATAATGAATTTTATGACCGAAATAATGAGCACAAAATATGAATTATAGCACATAAATAATGAACATTTCAGCTTCTTTATTATTTCACTTACATTTTTCATAAGTAATTTTTCGAGAAAAAATCAAGTGTGATAAAGTAAGCAATAATCAAACAACTTGAATGAGTGATGAGCATCTTATTACACAAGACTTTGTACTTTAATTGTAGTTGGGTCAATTTAGTTGAGTTTGATTATCAAAAGACTTGTGCTCGTAGCATTGTTATTCAACAAAAGCTCATCTTTAATGAGTTTTATACTGAATTTGTTTGGTAACTTATTATAATATTAGTTGAAATTGACTACCATACTATTGGTCGTTATTATTACTCTATTAAAAATTAAAGCGTTAAACTGGCAACCAAAAAATGCACTCGAATAATTTTGACGCTCACAAAAATACACTCAAATAATTTAAAAATACGATAAAAATATCCAACATTAAATATGTATTCTCAAAAAATATTTTAGAGATTAAATTTTGATGTGGTGTTTTGTAAGCATGATTAAAAAAACAATAATGCTAGGAACTAAGATGGTTCTAGCAAAAAATCAGTCAAATGTCTTTGGGTGAATCTAAAACCTCTACGTGGATAGTGTTTATACTAGGCATTAGGATGTTTCTTTTCTTTGTAAATTGGATGGTTTTGAATCTGTTTTCTGATTTATCATGTTTTAGGCATTTGAAAAAAGAAGGAGGGTGAAAAAACGGAAGCTAATTGAATCAGTTTCTGTGATTCATGTTGCAATGATACTGAACGTATATCCTTCTAATTTGAATGTGGTGAAACATTTAATAACCAATATTTTAAATCATAAATAAATAAAACTAATTACTATATTTATAATTAATTAAGTTGTTCTATTCTTGACTGATTTGGAATTGGTTCCATATACTTTTTCTTAAAAAATGAGATATTTTTATATTTAATATTTGGTATTTTTTTCTAAGTATATACTTTTTTGTGATTTTTTTTCAACAATCAATAATACTTTTAAAAAATAAAATAAAAATATCGAGATCAAATTTTTATCTCTTTTTTTGTGTGTATTTTTTAAACAATTATCTAAATATTCTTATAAAAGTTTGGATCAAATGTATAAGTAATTGTTAAATATAAAAGTCATTTGTCATTTATAAAAAAATATTTTTTTAGCATTTTTGTCGTATTTTAAAATTATTTAAATATATTTTTGTCAATAATAAATTTTGGATACATTTTTGTTAACAATAAAATTATTCGAATGTATTTTTTGTAATTTTTTTTTATTTTTTCGTCAAAATATATAAGTTGAGTGCTATAATTGTTCAAAGACAAAATTATTTTTTTTTTCTCAAAGAACTCTTTATATATTCATTGCAAAAATTTGTGACATCATTCCATTATAATAAATCAAGGAAAAGGAGTCTAATGTTTTATATCTTAGCATTCCCTCACCGCCTCATACCACATGTTTGGAGTATCCAAGGATTTTTTTTATTTGTAGAACAATCCAATCCCAATAGTTGGCTTTGTTGACTAATTTTTATGTAGAAACTAAAAAAAATGAATGATTGTGTTGGAGGAGGAATCCAAAATTAGTATAATGCTAAATAATAATATTAAAGTCATAATCATATCAACCATGGCCATGCCAAATAATTAACCACATTATTTGTGGTCATCAATATTTTCAAAGACATGACCGGCACCTTATTAGGGAGATCTTTTCTCTTCTTATAATGGACAACTTTTTTTTTTCTTTCTTATCTTGGAGTTTACTGAAAAAAGATCATGTGTAGTATATATTAAAATAAAACTTCTCCGTCAATATTTCCATTTATTTATTTAAATATAAGTTATGCTATATAAACAACCGCAGCCATCCATAACTCTTTAATACATATATCTAAAAGCATACAACGTATCTGTAATAAAAAGAAGTCAATTATTTCAGTTGTTTAAATATTATTTATTTCTTTTTTTAAGCTAACCAGAATTTTATTAAAAAAAAGGAAGGCAATCGGATTTTGTATTTTTATTATATTTTTTTATATTAAAAGATAATTATTTTTACTAATGTAATATACACGTGTAAAATAATTTTACACTGACAATGTATTAAAATTAAATTCATATTTTATGTCCCTCTATTTTTTACTTTTGAAGTATAAAATTCATCTTAAAACTTGTTTTAAGAGAACAACTTTGAATTCTGACCCTAATCTCACAAAAGTAACAAAACTTAAATAAGGGAGATGATTACATCAATTGAACTGGGTTATCATGTTACTCATGTTGATCAAGAAGGAAATTTTCATGTCAAACTAAGATGCCAAAATAAAGCAAGAATTCTACTCATTGAACAGAAAGCTATTATTCTTTCATTTTCATTCCAATACTGCTTATTCATGTTTATTATCAAACAATACATACTTGTACAAACAACACAATCCACCTTTTAACATAATATGACAGATTCATAAACATCAACAAATTGAAACAAAAATTTCAACTTTGAATTTCGTTTCCAATCGCTTCTGTCGATCTATTTGCAGAAACGAAGGTCGTTGGTGGTTTGGTTACAGCAGCCATAATATCGGCATATCCAACCACGCCAACTAAAACTTCATCGTTCTCATCCTCGGTCACCCAAATATGAGTCGCCCTGTGAGATAGCATCTGAGCCATGACTGCAGCCAATGAACTGGTAACTTTACATGTCAGAGGTGCGCTTCTACCCCGATACATGCTCCTGGAACCAAAACTATGGCTTGCAGAATTACTGAAGAACCCGATACTCCTGCTACTGAACTTTTTTGGTTTTCTTGGACTGCCACCATTAACTAAATTATTTTCTCCAGCTGCCGAGTTTATGGAGAAATCGGGCAGGGTCCTTGTGGTAACATTGTCTTCAACTCCCATAACAAACTGCCCAGATGAGAGATTGGCTAGAGCCCATGCTGCGGCTAGATAGTCGCATTTCCATAACCTGCATGATGAAATTTCTCCAATGATTTTACGCTGGCCATCTGGCATGCTTTCAATGACTGCCACTGCAGTAGGGTCTTGAGGAAGCTTTTGAGTTGCTTCAATGGCCGGAGAAGAGGATTCGATATAGCTGTAGTTAGAATTAATTGCTCCAAGAGCAGCAATGGAAGTGAGAGGAAGAGGGGCGAGAGCACCAAGGCAACCAATGATAAAACGGAGTACATCTTCTCTAGAGAGACAGCAGAACTTGTCACGGATAGCAGCACTGGAAGATGAAGAGTTTCGATTCATGTTGGCAGGTAGGTTGTTGCTGCTGCTGCTAGGAGTTTCAGAATTCTTGAGCCACTTGCCATAGTAGATAACCGAGAATCGCTTACTCATGCCCTTCCACACCACACTCTTTGGAACAAGAAGACGTTTCACACCTTGCTTCATCATGTCCAGTGCATCTATCAACCTAAATGAAACATTAAGGGTGTGTTAAGCAAATTAGAAAACTGATCCAAGAATATTACTAGTTACGCAATCTACCTAAATTTAAACTAGCTTCAAGAGACACATATTTGTCTTGAATTTGTTTTGAATTTAGATCAACATCAATTCATTTTTGTTAAACTAGATGACTATGCATTTTTTTTTCTTATAAAAAATGGGGATGGAAATGTGGAAACCTTTTAGCTCAAAACCAATAATTTATTGGATTTTTACCATACATGTCTAACTTCAAAACCAGCTCCAGATTAGTTATTGGATTTTTGAAGCTTAATAAAACCTCAACATTTTCATTTGTTACTATGTTTTTATTCTTTTCATAAGACAAGATGGCAATTCCCTAAAATATGAGCACTTTATCCTGAGATGGTGACTTTTACAACCAGAGCATATATTGGACACCATTTCCCAGGGCCGATTTGGTAACCAAGCAAAAACAATTATTTCCAAGAATTCAAATAGTTGATAAACTTTAAACTTCATTTTCATATGAATATAAGAAAGCAATAAATTCACATTTAGGACAGAACTTCAGATAACACGATATAATTCTGGATACTTCTAGGCGGTATACAGGCGTATTTACTTCCTACATAAGTACGAGAAACCATACGTGGGTACCTAAGAAACATGTGCTCGGCATAAGACTAAAGTTATGAAACAATTACTTGGGAATACAAATCTGCCACTTATGTTTTCAGAGGCATGAGATACTTGTAATTTGACAGAATCATATTCCGGGGAAGGATCTCGAATACTAGTATTGGATTCATCTAATCCTAGATGCCTATAAGAATATGATGTTGCAACAACATTCCCCAAATATCTCATCTCTATTAGCAATACAAATCATACCAAAAACACACACACCCTCCATCCATGTATGATGTAATAAAGCATTCTATCAGTATGATCAGACACAAAAACACACGCAAACATTAGAATCTTATCCCATTGCACACTCGCAAAGAATTGTCACCAAAGCAACCTATAGAATTGCTATAGTAATAGCACAATCATCAGTTCAATTCAGCACTAATCCAGCTCAACACAAGTCAACGAAATTCTTGTCGGTAGAGACACTGGACAAACTTACCTGAACCAGATTAACTGAGTGGATTAGACTAAGCAATTCAACAAACACATGGTAAGCATACCAACCCAACAAGTATAGTTTAATTTTTTACTTATTTTCATATGATCGAATCTAAAAAGTATTAGTAGGGATAGGTTGCTTGTTTACCTTGTTGCAGGATCAACCAATCTAAGCAAAGAATTATTAGGAACAACCACATCAGAAACAGGTGTCTTCAATGCCTTGTCCTGATCCTCAAGACACTGATTCTTAGCCAAGAAAGCAACTATATCAAATGAATTAAGGATCCCAACAAACCTCTGCTGCCTCATCTCACTGTTCTCAATACCAACATGAGATCTCTTCTTCCAAATTGGTATGCTCCCTTCAGGGGATTCACCAATTGCCCTGATTGCAGTCTCCACAGTCTCACTCTCATGGAACTCCACTATCTCTGGCTTCCCCACAGTGAGATCCCCAACAACATGGTACAAGAACACCGATGCCATACTCAGAATCCAAAAGGGTAACCGGATTCACAACAAAGATTAGATTTTTCAGAAGGGGGAATTAAAAAAAAGCAAAAAAAAAAAAATTAGGGGAAAAACCCTAAAAAAAAGATGAATTTTTTAAAGGTATGAGCTATAAGAGGGTATGGAGGAAGATGAGGAGAAGATCAAGTGCTGTAATGGGTAGTCTGAGGAGGATCAAGTTGAGAAGGAGAAGTGAAGAGAGAGAGGTTAAGGAGCAGAGACCCTTTGCTTTTGCCATTGCCATGGAAGAGGAATCCTCACAACAAGGTTAAAGCCCATCAATCAAGTAGGGAAAAAAAAGAAAAAGAATATCCGAAAGGTTTGTAATATTAGATTAAGAATTGGGTTGTTGATAGAAGATTATAGAGAATTTTGAGTGGCCTATGGAAGAAAGGAAGAGGCAGAAAAGAGAAGAAAAGAAAATGAAGGCATTTAAGATGAAGGTCTCACGCGGTCGGGGACCTGAGAAAGTGACAGTGATCATCAGCTCCCTACCTCCACATTGTAGTAACCCAATTATGTTGTAACAGGACATTAACCGAGTAAATATCCTTGATGGCTTCCTAGACTCATCCAAACATTGGCTATTACTCATCCATAGTTATATGTAATTAAGTTGGCCAAAATTCAAACAGAATCAGACGCATTAAATGGCGAGTGAAAACACACGCTAGAGACAAACGAAATTCTTCCTTTTTCATTCGCACTTCATTATGAAAAAACGTTACATCTTCTTTAACACGAAACCAATACACGAAATGACTCATTCTCTTCGAATCTCTCTTAACATCACTCAAACTTCAATCATGTTTTCTGCGGAAATCACTACTAGAAAGGAATCGGGAGAAGATTTCGCAAGCAACAACCAGAAACGAACAAAAACTGCAACAAAGACTACCAAAGGTATGAGAAAACTATTGTTCATTTGAAATCTTGCAATGTCGCGCTTCTTCTACTTGCATTTTAGGTTTACTAGATTGATTTGTTTCGCTTAGTAGATGGAACTATTGTGAATGCATTTTTACAGTATAACTAGCCCTTGGAATGAAATTTATTATTATTTTCATTCAATTCAGTGGATAGTGTAATTAGGGCTTTGAGATTTGTTCGGTTCGGTGACTTTTGTAATTTTGGTTCACCAAGTGAATGATGTTCGATTTGGTGGGTTCCTTTTGTGATAGCATGCAGCAAATCATTTCCTAACTGTTTCATTATTTATAATGTTTGATTCTGTGCATGAATGAGTTTCGTTAAGGCTGTCCTATATAATGCTAGTAAGAATCTTCAGTTTGGATCCCTTTGAGAAGCAAATAGTGTATTGCCCAAATGTAAATTTTGTTTAGGACAATTGACATTAGAAACAACTCTTTAACTTTGATAAGCCATACTACTGTAAAATTGTCTCATTATATTGGATAAATTTCAGTAAGAGTTTTTAAAGAAGCCAATTTGCAAATGTCATTTTGAAAGAACACCTAATTTATGAAATTTGAAAAACTTTTCTTTTGGAAGATATTGATTTAATTAAGATATACGTGCTTGTTCTTATCGATGTGGATAGTTTAACTAGAGCTTTGAAATTGGTTGTTACTATCTTCAGTACTTCTTTTGCATGGAGGAATACTATTCTTATTGATTGAAAGTTGATCACCATTTATTAACCACATGAATGTTGTTCGGTTCGGTGGCCTTTGTGATTTTGGTTCACCACATGAACGTTGTTCGATTCGGTGACCTTTGTGATTTTGGTTCACCAAGTGAATGTTGTTCGATTCGGTGTCCTATGGCATTTTAATTGACTTGATTAAGATATACATGTTTGTGCTTGTTGATGTATTGAGTGTATTGACCAAAATTTTTTATTAAAGCAAAACAGAACAAGACAATGGCAACAATGAAGGAGAAGCCGCACTATAACGTAAGTAGATTAAATATATTTATCCGCTTTCATTTGAATAATATCTATTTTGTATTATAAATATATCCTAGCATTCTGTTTCAAAACTTGCAAAAAATTCATTATTGCAGATGCCAAACAAAGTCAATAGCAACAGTGTACAGGGATATGAGTCAAGAAAAGAAAGATAGAGTGGAAGAAATGGGATTTGGTGCCCTGGCAAATGTCCCAGAAATGTTAGATAGTAAATAGCATGTACTATGATTGGCTGATTGTAATTAACAATATTTTGTTTAACTTGTTTAAAAAGCAAAAAATGCTTACTTTAAATGTATATATGTCAATATTAATCTAAATGTTAATGTTAATATTTATATTTGATTCAAGATGGATTACTCATCTGAGATGTTAATTTATATATCTGTTGAAACTGTCTGGCTGTTGTTTTATTCCAGGTTCTCAATGATTGCAATCATTGTATTTACCAATACATTACGAACTCCAAAAGAACACAGTAAACCGACATTAATACATTGGACGAACCGAAAGTTGAAAACATACTGAACCCCTAAACCCTGAACCCTAAACCCTAAACTCTAAACCATGAACCCTCAACCACTAAACCTTAAACCCTAAACACTAAACCCAGAACCCTGAACCCATAAACCCTAAAACCCTAAACCCTAAACTCTGAACCCTGAATCCTGAACCCTGAACCCCTAAACCCTAAACCTTGAATCCCTAAAACCCTAAAATCCTAAACCCTGAACCCTGAAACTTGAACCCCTAAATCCTAAACCCCTAACCCTAAACCCTCAACCCTGAACCCTGAACACAGTGAACCGAAATTAATACACTAGGCGAACCGAAAGTTGGAAACACACTGAACCCCTAAACCCTGAATCCTAAACCCTAAACTTTAAACCCTGAACCATGAACCACTAAACCCTAAACCCTAAACACTAAACCCAGAACCCAGAACCCTGAACCCTGAACCCTGAACCCATAAACCCTAAACTCCTAAAACCCTAAAACCCTAAAACCATAAACCCTAAACCATACTCTGAACCCCTAAACCCATAAAACCCTAAACCCTAACCCCTAAAATCCTAAACCCTAAACCTTAAACCCTGAACCCCTGAACCCCTGAACCTTTAACCCTTAACCCTTAACCCTGAACACTGAACCCTAAACCCCTAAAATCCTAAACTCAAAACCTTAAACCCTGAAAATCCATCCAAGAAAGAGTTTTAAAACTCCACCAATGTAAGTTAAGAATAATTATGTTACTCCACCATAACTTTGGAAATTGTCCAAAGACCAACATCCTTCATTATGTGTATGTAAATTCTGGCCGGACAATTTAACCCAGCTGAAGGGTTTGTCTTCAAAGTTGGAGATATCTTGGATTTTCACCTCCCCTCTCTAGTGCATACAATTAGTTGATTCTTAATCTTGTCTCCGTCCCGAGTCGTGTTCCTTATTTTCGTAGAAAAACCGACAAGTTTGGAATAATGTTTGTAGAACTTTCCAGCTTCTTCTAGTATCTTGAAAATCATTCCCACCTTTGGGATGAATTTTTCATCCACAACACAGTTGATCTGCACGGTGAACTGAAATCTTAAATACAGTGAACCAAAATCTTAATTACGGTGAAACAATTATATAGTACTTAGGGAACAAAACAGAATATATTCGTCTAATTTTTTTAGACTCCTTTCTGCATACCGAACCGAACACATGGATATGGTGAAACAACTCTATAGTACTTACCAAACTGAAAAGTTACTCACAATGAACGAAACCATTATACATATTATCAATTCAATTCAGATACAGATCACCTCAGTCCATTCAATTCAATTCAAATAAAATTAGCAATTGCATTCAATTGAATTCGATTCAAAATTCAATAATCCAAACCTCATCAAATTGATGCGTTTCGGAAGAATTATCCAAATCACACTCATTCAACTGATTTAAAGTTGATTCATTCATTGTTTCAATTCAAAAGTGTAGATCGACGAAGAAAACGAAGAATAAGAAGAACGACGAAGCTAATTATGTTGAAGTCAATCCAGATCCATAATGCAAAGAAGAAAAATGCAAATAGGGGAGAAGAACGAATTTAATTAGGTTGAAGAAGAAGGAGGAGAAGAGGAAGAAGAAAGAAAACGTGAGAATAGAACAAGGTTTACATTGAGAAAGGTTGATCACGCAAAAGAAGGATTACGTTATATACGTTATATGAGGCACGTGTAAAACAAACGAGTGTAAAACGCGTATAGTGGAAGGTACTTGGATAACATTCATGTAATTTTTAAATGGATGTAGAGCTTTTCTGATTATTTAAATGGTCTTTGAGATTTAAATTTTTTTATAATAATCTGTTAGATAGAGTTTTAATTATAGTAGTCTTTCAAATTTCTTTCAAGATTTTCTTTATTATTTTCGGTACTAAATCAGTTATCAAAGTGCTAATGTGATTAGAGATGGTAATGAATATTTATAGGGGTAGAAACTCTCTCCTTTCTCCATCTTTTTCCTCTAGTTTTCGCTCTATTTCTATTACAGATCTCATTTATTTTGTTTATAGAACAGGCATATATCTGTAGATATCCGTGAATATTAAATTTTAATAATAAAAAAATTATGATAAGATTTTATATAATTCAACTAAAATATAAAGACAATTAAAATAACTAACTTGAGTTGGTTGAGTGGTCAGTTCACTCGTCTGCTTAAACAAGTAGCGGAGCCTTGTATATGTAGTAACCCGTTGACCAACAACAGACTATTAAATAGAGCTCAGATCTGCGACGAATTAGTCTTTTGACCTGTCAGGCTGGGGAATAATGTGGACAACAAAAAACAAGACAATTTAAACATATTCAACATAATAACTGTTCTTGTGCGAATGGATTGGATGTAACTCGTCTTCCAACCATCGGCACCGAGTTGTTATCCTCAATTCTGAGCTAGTGGCTTAAATGTCCGAGCTTTTCGTCCAGAGAATATACCACATCACGGTGAGAACAAAAAGGAGGGATGCACCTGCAAAAGGCACTCCGATGCTTAAGTCAGTATTGTGTGTATTTTTTGTGCTCGTTCTGCCGAAGATAACATGTCATACCTTTTTTATGTGAGGTGAAGCAGAACAGTTACATTTTTGGCAATCATTTTCATTGAAGGATAGTTGTTGAGTTAAGAAATTAACTAACTCAATTGATGATGAAAAACATTGATCTAATGGGTTAAACACCCAATTAGCTTTTAATTGTTTTGAATAATGTTGCAGGCCAAACTTACAACAACAGAAACCCAATGAGATAGAGTAATTGAAACAAAGATTATTAGTGAGTTCTCTAGCTAACAAAGCCCAAAAATAATAGAACAAAGAATTCAGCTGTGCCAGATGGAACATATATCCAACCCAAGTCCAAGAAGCGAGCTTCCACCAAGTTGAAGCTTTCCAAAGCCAACGTTCACATAATTTGCTTCAGTCAAAATCAGAGAGAGAGAGAGAGAGAGAGAGAGAGAGAGAGTCGTTCTCCTTGTTCATTTCACCAAGAGAAGAAAGAAAGAGAAAGGTAAAACTCAAAAGGTAGTGTCTAATTACCCAAATCAAAGTAAGCTAAGCTAAGTTAGAGGATAAAGGTGATTTATTTTCATTTACATGCAATTTACTTTATTTAATCCTTCTCCAAATCTGTACAACTCCAATTTGGGATAAATGGAGAAAGTGTTCTCTGATAATCATTGTTGTGAATCAAAGGCTAAAATTATTTCTTGGGGACAAAGCATTTGCTCAAGGGTTCAGATTTGGGATTACAATGAAACATTTCTCTTTACTGATCTGAGATCTTCGGTCAAGCAAAATGACCAACTTTGAAATCCCTAATTTGGAGGTTAATTGAAGAAAGTGAATGACAAGCCTGAGAAGCACACAGCTCGAAGAGTTGACTTAGAAGAGATCAATACAGCAACTTAGAAAAAGGTACAAAAAGAAAAATCTTCATCTTTCTAAAGACAAGGAGAGAGAACCAGAATCTGAGTTTATTTGAGAGCTTCACTGTGAAGGGTTCAACGTTTTGGACAGTGTTTTCTAAGTTAAAGAAGCATTCCGCCAAGATGAAGAACTAATTCTGAGTTAGCTGAATCTGGTTCAACCTATAGCAACAGAGGCTGTTAAAGCATCAATCTCCTTCATGTTTTACAGTCTGTATTTCATTTTCAATGTATATCTTTCTGTAATTTCTTGAGAGGTAAAAGGGTGAAAGAGAAAAATTAAGAAAAAGCCTATGAGTGACAAAAGACTGAGTGAAACATTTGAGAGAAAAGCCTAGAGTGATTTCAGATTTCTTTAGGTTGTTTCATATGTCTTGCGTCTTGTAACTGTGAGGTGCCCCTTTCTAAGTTGGGTTAGCACTTAGAGTGAAGAGTTAGGTATTAGCATAACTAAGTCAAGTTAGATAAGAACTTGAGAGAGAAAGGATTGAGAGAATCTTGAGAAATTGGTGTATGTAATACTTTAATTATAGTGAAAATTCTACCACTGTTGTGGTGGAGACTGGATGTAGGTTGCATTGCACAAGGCAACCGAACCAGGATACATGCCTGTGTTATTCTTCTTCTCTTTCTCTATGTTCTGTTTTCTAATATTTATGAGACAAAATAAAATTGTCTCATAAAATTTTCGCTGCACAGTTCAAACAGATTTTAAATGAAAGTTTGATATTAAAGGCTTGATCCATCAAAGCAAAAGAAGGCCATAGATTTAACCCCCCTTCTCTAAATCTTCTGTAACCTTCAATAGTAATACTGTATTAAGTCGTTACGATACTTATTTTGTGTGAATTCGAATTATGACGTTTGAATAAGTCATAACGTGTGGGGCCGAGCTAAACGTATAAGGCCGATTTATTGCTTTTTAATTAAGTTTTACCGACCATATCACAGCCTTCAAGTTTAGCCTAACGATGTTTTAATAGAGCAGGTTGAGTTTTTGGTGAGTTATAGCTCGGCTAGTGTGGTGGTTATGGTGAACTTTTGGCTTGATGATGTTTTAAAGAGGATATTTTAGTAATTTCACACTATTGGGAATTTAGCGAGTCTTTATGGGCTGGGTACCTCAATCCCCACCCCGTTTCCGTTTATTCGAGGGACGGGTTCCTGTCTCCATGTGGATTTCGTTACTCTCAACATACAATGCTTTGTTTTTTGCAAAATATTGGTTGAAGTTTGTTTTTCATTTTTCTCGCTCTACTTTATTAGTGAATCTTTGGGAGACGTTGGTTGATTATGGTTGTTGGTGATGGTAGGGTTCTTGTATGCTAGGGTTTGATTTTTTTTTATGTATATACATATGATCAACTGAATCTTTTAATTCTTTGTCCGTTTGAGCAGTCATTGATTTTTCATATTCCATTTTAAAATGACAATCTTATTCCTTCATATCCCATTTTAATTCTTTGTCCATTATTTTTCAGTTGAAATTATATATATTTATTATCGGAGCAGCCATTGTTAGAGCAATTGTATTACTCTTTGATCAATTTAAAATGACAATCTTATTCTTTTATGGTTCTCTAATACAATTACTGTACATAACAGAAAAAATATAATTACATATATGAATAATTGACCATTTGTACCCATGATAGTTCAGAACGCTGACAAATGTACCCATCGTAGAAGGAAACTGACTTTGTAACCATGAGAGATGGGCTCCGTGTGACAAAAATAGCCTGGCTTGGGTTGGCACCTGCTTTGGGTTTGTATAGTCCTACATGGCAATCCGAACCTCCCAAAGCCTAATCCACGTGGATCTGAACGTTGTATACGTAGATAATGGTTGAAATGAAAACCCTAGCAAGCTCTCTTCCCCAATTCGAACCATAACCCCAAATCTGAAATTTTGTTGCAATTCGAACCATAACCCAGAGTGATCTCAGAACCCCAGCGATGTCATCACGCAGATTTAACTCAGATGGAAATTTTGGAACTCGCAGCAGTTCTTCAAGTTCGAAGAAGATGAAGGAGAAGAAGCTCGACGGCAAATGTTTCTGTGGGATAGATGTTGTGTTGATGGAGTCTGGAACGATTACGAACCCTAACAGATGGTTCATCAGATGTCCTCTATGGGCGGTAAGGGACAGCTGCTGTTGTTGTTGAGGTTAGACAATGATTTCTGAGTTTTAGTTGACAAATTTGGGATTTTTTTTCTCTTAGACAAGAGATTGCAGATACTTTGTTTGGGTGGATGAACTCGAACAAGGATGGGAGGGTGTGGCAAGATGTTTAGCCAAGAGGAAGTTCGAGCATTGTTATGCAACACCTGATGATGGATTGACTCTGAATTCAGGGGGGAAAATCTGCAAGCATCCTCAATTATGGCTAAGAAGATAGACAAATTTAGGGTTGAAATTAGGGGTGAAATTAGGGAAATTAGAGTGATGATTATTACTGTTGCACTGGGGGTAGCATTTTGTCTGTTTTGTGAGTTGTATTTGGTTATGAAATCATAAGACTTGTAAAAAGAGAGGTCTTTGTTCTGTCATAGTTAAAATTTTTGAATGATATGGGTTGTTCCTAATCTATACTGGTTTGCTTTTCATGTGATACACTGATGTAGATACATAATGTTTGAAGTTGTTGCTGCAATCTAAAATGATGACCAGGACCTGGTTAACTGGAGCAGCAGGATTGCTCTGAGGAAAAACTGGAGTTTGTTCGGTATCGTCGTCACTTGCTATGTTATGCAATTCCTCTGATTCATAGCAATGATGACCAGGATTTTCATCAGAGAAATCATCATCATCAACGGGGACGTAGAAGGTTGGAGGCTTGTCTGGATCGGGGTTTGGAATGAAAGACTGGCCTGTATGGGGGGCCTCCTAGTTGATCTCCTCTTATTCACCTTTGGCCTTCCCTGAACCTCCTCTGAAGGATTGCTCTGATCATTCTGGGGAGTCCTATTCGTGTCAGAGGGTGGGAATGTCTGAGGGATTGATTGTGAGAGTGGATTCCCATATGGATGAGGGGTGTATTGGGTTAGTTGTTCTGGTTCAAGAGGTGTAGAGACATTGGGTTCAGAAGCAGGGACTGAGTCTGAACAAGCAGTATGTGTTGGTTGCTGATCTTGTTCAATAGGTGGCTGGGAAGGTTGGGACTGACTTGATGGTGGTTTATCTGGTATGCCAGGTGTTGGGGGAGGCTGAGAAACACCTGAGAGTTGTGGGTCTGCTGTCTCCTCTTCCATAATGATATTGTCCTCTTTTTGGGCATCCAAACCAGCCTGTGTATGTGCTTCATAGGCCCCTTCCCTGCTCTGGGTCTCATTCCTTTTTCGGTCATCCATCCCAACTTGCAGATTACTTACAATATCAGCATCATCCTCATCTTCCACTACTATCAACCTTCTTTTGGGACTCTTTTTCGGAGTTGGAACCCTTTTAGCACACCGCTTTACTCTCCTCTTTGATGGAGTCATGTTGTTCTCCTCTACTAACACGGGCTCATCCACCGGATGCTCTGTATATACATTTACTCTGTTACTGTTCTTCACAGCTGCCTCATACATCCTAACTATATCCATGTCAACCTTGAGCTCCCTCAACCCATCATCAAGCCCTTTCCCAGGTTCCAGCCAGAAAAATTTAGAAACAGATGTATATCCTATGTCCTTCACCAAATCAGATACGAAAAAGCCATTCAAGGTATCAACATTAACCCTCTCTATCTCTGTGACTTCACCATCAACATAAGTAAGCTTCCCAGACGGCCCTCTCTCAAACCGTCCTCTATGATTAATACATAGTGTTATATGGATGGTGGCCATTCCTGAAACTGAAATAAACCAACACATTCTAAGATAACAGTGCATGTTACTACACCTAACACAAACCATAAATCAACTACTTCAGCACCTAACAGAAACCCTAAATCAATTAATCAACTAATTTAGCAACTCTCAGCCACGATTTCATATGGTAATGTAATCTGTCCAACTAGTCTCAGTGACATTTGAAATAAATTAACACTGGCAATGACATACCTCAGCTCTCTGCCGAGCAAAGGGGGTGACCTCTACACCGTCGGCGACGAAATCCCAGGGTTCGAGCTCCGCTGCCTATTCCTTGCAAGTTCCTCTACCACGTTCTCGTTTTGATGGCTCTGTACTGCTCCAAATGCCTTTTCCAACTTCCGAATGACAACGTTGAAAGCCGTAGCTTCAGATTGATGGTTTCGGAGTGTTCCCGGCATCTTCTCCGGCTAGGAAACAAAAGGACGTTCTCTGCTAGGGCATAGTCAAGGTCCGCGAATTTTTCTTCAATGTTAAATTTTTTAATGTTAAATTCCACGTGGATTGGGCTTTGGGAGGTTCGGATTGCCATGTAGGACTATACAAACTCGAAGCAGGTGCCAACCCAAGCCAGGCTATTTTTGTCACACGGAGCCCATCTCTCATGGTTACAAAGTCAGTTTCCTTCTACGATGGGTATATTTGTCAGCGTTCTGAACTATCATGGGTACAAATGGTCAATTATTCTTACATATATTTAGATAATTGCATGATTGAGATTGGATTTAAATTAGACATTTTTAATAAAATACTCTGCTTTAAATTTTAAATTTTAACACTTTTTTTAATGGTTGTCAAAATACTTTTGATTGATTGAATTATTCAATATATTAAAACTAGACTCTAAATAAATTGTCTGTCATCTAAATTACTTTTTTTAATATATTAAATTTAGTATTATTTTTAACTATTGTGTCATTTTAAATTTTATTTGCAAATAAATGATGGTATAACGATTTTGTATTATTATAGAGAGAATTTTGTCACCAAATTAAATGACAGTTTGGTTTATGACAAAAACAATTCACTAGCTGGATGTATTCTTAGTTAAAGGCAGGACTACTCTTTCTCCGGACTTATATTGATATCTTGGGCTCTAGATGAATTCACAGTGTTAATTGTTGCCTCCAATTGCAATATGAGCAGCTTATATGCCGAAAACCAAAAATCATAGTAACTTATTCTAATACAAATTATATCAATTGCCTATCTGTAACTAATAATTGTGAAGTTCCAAAGTTACAACAATGTACACCCAGGAAATGAAGATGAGATGAGGGATCCACATATGGTTCCTTCACATTTGCAGCACAGTTTGCTGAGATATTCTGCTAGTATAGACAATTTAACGACTCTTCCATCGCCTCAAAATGTGATATTTTGTAGAGTCTTTTTAAATTATACTCTTTCCATATTTTAAGATTTTGTTATGTAAGATATTGTGTTTTGATTAGGATATTTTAAAACTGTGTTATGTAGAATATTGTAGTATGTTATAACAGACACTATTACCGTTAATGTTGTTTATCACTAATAATAATAATTAATTACTATGAATTAATAAATTGCGAACTATCTTTTATTTTTTTTATAACTTATTTTATAAAATTTTATACCTCTTTCATGTAATATCAGTTTTAAATAACTTTTATAGGATACATTATTACTCAAAAGGACATAAAATCTCATTTCTATTATATCATCAACTTTCAGTTATATGAAAAAAAAAACAATCAAATATATAATAATATTTTATTCACATAATTAATATCAGATTTACATATATTTCATTTCATTTAATTCATAGACTACAATCACAACCCTAAAAATAATGACAAACACAAAAAACGTAATATTCCACATTCTTAAAATTTTAATTTCAATTTCAACTGTACTAATTTTTTATTCTAGAGATATTTTTCAATAATTTTTATTAACTGGAGTTTCATTTCTTTCAATTATGACTTCTTCTTCTTCAACATCTGCCCATTTAAAAAAATCACATCATCTCTTAACGATAGTCTACAACACCAAATACCCAAAAAATTTGAGAGAAAGAACAACTACAAACCAACAAGAATTTGATAAATAAGACATAGAATCAAGTTGCAACAATTCAACCAACTCACATTATTGTTAGGGCATCCATAAAATAATCTCTCTGAATTAGAATCCATCTTAGGCCATTGAAGAACAGGTCGCAACCCACAACCGCACCAATGCAGCTGTTTGTGCGTTCTTCACCCAAACACCATGCGAACGAACTCTACTAAAACTACTTGAATCTTGGCTGCTGCTCTCCAACATCCTTTCCAACTCTTGAAGATACTACTACAATTTGGGAGAATTGGGGTTGCTAGGTTTTATGTTCAAATTATAAGTGATTAAATTGATATTTTGAAAAATTTGGCCACGTCATCTAACCGTTAAAGTGTTAGTTAGGTATCAACTAAATGTGCCAGGTCAGCTTTTCGTGATGAAAAATAACAAAAAGACCAAATTGAGACATAAGTCAAAATTTCAGGGTATAATTAGAGCCAATTGAAAATTTGAGAGCTAAATTAAATTGAAAGTCAAACTTTAGAGGTCATCTTGAGTATTAGCATTTAGGAAGATATAATAATTTGTACATCATATAAATTCTTCTTCTTTTGTTCGTTTTTGCCTTGTTTAAATGCCAAAATGAAACGACGCTGTTTAGCCATATATCCAGCGTGACAAGTCAGAGCCAATTCAGCATTTAGTTCGCTAATTCAATATTAGAAAGGGTTCAAGGACTAATATTGTGCCCAGAACTGAATCTTGGGATTTAGTCAATGAGATAAGACTTTATTATTGTTGTATATTATTATTAGGCTTTATCGAGATAATTTTATAATTATATATTGCTATTTTTAATATTTTTTTAAGAAAAATTTTAAGAGTTTAATTTTGATCGAAATATTTTACAAAAATATTGAATTAAATTGATTATTTATGTCATGTAATTAATATAAAAATTTATTTTTGTACTATACATAATTAAATGTATGTAAAAAACTTTTTATTGTAAAACATTTTTTACAACTAGAGTATACCAAAATTAAATTTAATTTTGAAGTAGTACTTGAGTAAAAATAATGCTAGTTAAAATTTAAATTTAACTATTAAATTGTTCTCTAAAATAAAATAATAATAATAAAAAATGTAAAAATTTAAATGCAGTCAATTTAACGTGAAGTTGATAATTGAGAATTGTTAGATTATTTGATTGATTTGGCTAAATTTTTATCTAACCACTCTCATTTATCAACTTCACGGCGAATGCACTTGAGTTTTCAAAAAAAAAAAAACAGTGAAGAGGAATATAGCGGGAGCAGTGGCAGTAACACTCAGAACAGGAACATATGCCACATCTGCAACTGCAAGTGAATGGGGAAAAATATAAAAAAGAAAAAAAGAAAAGGGTAATGCTGATGCAGATGAAGCAAGCACGGCAAGAAAAAAAAGCCACTTTATTTTTCTTTCTTTGATCTAATCTAATCTAAACCCTCCCTTTGCTGTGGAATTAGGCACCACCACTTTTCCTCATTGCAGCACCACCCAACACAACACACAAACACCAATGTAAGTTTCTTCCTTCTTTTTCAATCTTCTCTCTTTCTCTCTACTTTTCTGTTTTTTCATTCTATTCTTCAAGTTGTTGCCTTCAAGTTCATGTTTTTACACCTAGTTTCTGTTTAGAACTCTTGTTTCCATTCCTAAAGATTGCAACTTTACAATGGGACACACATGGGGTTATGCTATTTCCTCCTTTTTTTCCTTCACACCCCACCATTGTTTTTTGCATCCACTCACACTCTTGTGTATGATTTTTCTTCTGTGTTCAACCACTTGTCACTCAATTGATATTCACCCACAAGACAAAGTTTCACTTTTGTGCTTCAAGTCATGGATTCAAGACCCTGACCAGGTTTTGTCCAATTGGGGTAGCTCCAACAATAACTGCACTAATTGGAATGGAATCACCTGTGACAACACTGGCCATGTTCTTTTGGTTAACCTCACAAGTATGAACTTGTCAGGCCAAATCCACCCGAGTTTTTGTAACCTTTCATACCTTGAAAAGGTGGATTTTTCACACAATAACTTCACATGCCCTCTACCTGTATGTTTTGGGAACTTGCTTGGTCTTCGAGCCGTTGATCTCAGTCACAACCGGTTCCATGGTGGGGTGCCAGATTCCTTCGTGAGGCTTAAGCAACTTACTGAGCTTGTTCTGAGTGGGAACCCTGATTTGGGAGGGCCAATTCCTGGTTGGATTGGTAATTTCTCTGCTTATTTGGAGAGATTGCAGCTTGGTTTCTGCTCATTCAGTGGGATGATACCTGATAGCTTGGTTTACTTGAAGTCCCTTAATTATTTGGACCTTGAGAATAATTTGCTCTCTGGAAATCTGGTTGATTTTCACCAGCCACTGGTTTTGCTTAATCTGGCTTCGAATCGGTTTTCGGGTACTTTGCCTTGCTTTTCGGCTGCGATTAAGTCTCTAACTGTATTGAATCTGTCAAACAATTCAATTGTGGGGGGAATACCTGCCTGTATTGCATCACTTGAAGTTTTGAGTCATCTGAACCTATCAGGGAACCACTTGAAGTATAGAATATCTCCAAGACTAGTGTTCTCAGAGAAGCTCCTGGTTTTGGACTTGAGTAATAATGGTCTGAGTGGTCCAATTCCAGGTAAAATTGCGGAGACGACAGAAAAACAGGGCCTGGTTCTTCTTGACCTTTCACACAATCAATTCTCTGGTGAAATTCCTTTGAAAATTACAGAATTGAAAAGCTTGCAGGCTTTGTTCTTATCTCACAACCTTCTGTCCGGAGAAATTCCTGCTAGGATTGGAAATTTGACTTACCTCGAAGTCATTGATCTCTCACACAACTCACTATCTGGCACTATTCCGCTGAATATTGTTGGGTGCTTTCAGCTGCTTGCCCTCATACTTAATAATAACAATCTTTCTGGCGTGATTCAACCGGAGTTCGATGCACTGGATAGCTTGAAGATACTGGACATAAGCAATAACAGGTTCTCAGGGGACATTCCACTCACTTTGGCTGGATGTAAATCTCTAGAGATTGTTGATTTTAGTTCTAATGATCTTTCTGGATCCTTGAATGATGCAATAACCAAATGGACAAACCTCAGGTATCTGTCTCTAGCTCAGAACAAATTCAGTGGAACTTTGCCTAGTTGGTTGTTCACATTTCAAGCAATAGAAATGATGGATTTCTCACGCAACAAGTTCTCTGGGTTCATACCTGATGTTAATGTTAAGGGTAGTTCATTGTTTAACAACAGAGACTTAACTGTTAAAGAGCCAACAGGTGCAACAAGAAATGTTCAGCTGAGAGTATCCGTGATTGTTTCCGATAACAATCAATCCAGTTTCACTTATAATCTTTCCTCAATGGTTGGAATTGATCTATCGAACAACTTGCTACATGGGGAGATTCCAAGAGGCTTATTTGGCCTAGCTGGCCTACAATATCTAAATTTATCATCCAACTTTCTTGATGGGCAGCTTCCGGGTTTGCAGAAAATGCAGAGCTTGAAAGCATTAGATCTGTCTCATAATTCGTTGTCGGGGCATATCCCAGGAAACATTTCTAGCCTTCAAGCTCTGGACACCTTGAATCTGTCTTACAACTGTTTCTCAGGATCTGTTCCCCAGAAGCAAGGGTATGGGAGATTTCCCGGAGCATTTGCTGGAAATCCAGACTTATGCTTGGAATCTTCTGGTGGCAGATGCGAGGATGGAAGGGTTTCATCAGAGCAAGGCAGTTTTTTCGGGGAAGATAGAATGGATGGACCAATTTCTGTTGGAATTTTCTTTATTAGCGCCTTTATTAGTTTCGATGTTGGTGTCGTCGTTTTGTTTTGTTCTACTGGAGCAAGAAACTACATTCTCCGGACAAAAGTTTGATTTAGTGCTTGTGAGAGTGATAAACGTTAACCTGTAAATTCCATTTTTGTAATGTGGTAACTGTCTTGTTACAAGAGATGAAACTGCTAATCATTTACTGAACTAGTGTCCAGAAATGACAGGACTTTGGTCATGATGTGAATCACAAAAGGTATAAACAACTCTTGTGCCTTTGCCTCATTGATCTTGTTTAGTAGAGTGAAGATAGAATAGTCCTGCATTATTCAGCTGGAAAAGAATATATGTATATCGTGGAAGTTTGATAGGTGAAGTAATTGTAGATCATTGAATGGTTCTTTTTTTGCTGAAACTGGTTATTTTAGCATTCATTAGCATCTCCACTCAGATATAATGCTATGTATAATTGAAGTAGGTTCAGCATGATAAAATGCTTGTTTGTCTAGTGCAGCAATGATGAAAATTTGACTCTAGGCATCAAATTGTAGTTTTACTAGTTGGAGAACTAAAAACCTGCCTTGATTTTGGTATTGTTTACACTAAACTGCAAATTGGCGCAGTTAGAAGCAGTAAGTTTAGACAAAATTCAATTGTGTGTTTACCAGGCTTAAATAGCAATTAAAGTACCAATCTTTTTATCGGATTTGGATCTTCTAAATTTTGAGTTTTACTTTAGAAGAAAAAGTGTAATCTCTCATCATTTATTTCATAAGTGGGACTAAAAAAAAATATGACAAAAACCATTCAAAGGTGAGAAATTATACTTTACCTTCTAAAGTGAAATTTCAAAATTGAGAAGATCTAAATTCCTTTTTATCAACCCGATCCAAAAGATGATGAATAAGGAAAAAAAAAAAAAAGAGAAATATCTAGTATTAATCTGATCGAGGATCAGGGATTGTGATTGACAAAACAAAATACAAACTAATATACAAAGCAATAATTCAAATTTCTCATTGAGTTGCTTGCAGCCTTGTTCAGAGGGAATATAAAATCATGAAGCAGATTTATTTTGACTACAATAATGAATAGTTTACAATCAAGTGGAAACCCATCAAAAATTAAATATAGAACTATGTAATAATACATTGAATTCTACCAGTCCTCTTGTTCTAAAATCTACTAATTATTACTATCATTATTTTTTCTTTTGGGGAGAGGGGGGCAATCCATTGTGCATCTTCCAGAGGCAGCAAGTTTAATATAATTTCAATAGCCAGCAACAATTTATGCTGTTCTTCCTAACTTCCAATCCAAGTTTCAAAATTGAGGTTAGATTGGAAATTACTACCAAACCCCTGACAAACCCCGCACAATTCTTTTAGCAACAAAATTACTGCTCTCACATAAGTTGTCAGTTGAAAGCTATATCCATTTTCCATTCCTATCTGCACAATCTGGGGTAGCCAAGATCAGCCATAAACCCATTTCAGCTACTCTACCATCATTAATGTTCTAGTATTTGATAGGACCCTCCAGGCTCCCAGATGCAAACTGCAATAACAGAAAGAAAAAAAAAAAGGGGGTCGAAAACAAAGTCCAAGTTATTCACATTATAAAATTTAAGCTTGCCTGCAATATGCAGTCCTGTGATAAACTCAAAAAGGCCAAATAAATAAATATAAGGGACTTAATTTAGTCAAATCGTCCAAGATCTAAGCCAACTCAATGGTCTTATCAAACTTCAATTTCTCTTGATATAATGTAATCCTTTGAGGCTCCTTCAGCCTAGTTTCTGTTTCTAAAATCCTGTTATTCTTATGTTTTTCTGGTTCTTGTCCAAGACTGTGATCTGCTTTCAGCTTCCCTTAATCTCGGACAAAGGCAAGAGATGCCTAGTCAACATGTATTGTTTCCATACTAAACATGTACCATAACTGAATGAACTATTGCAAATTAGTTTGTTTGAATGATCAGAAAATATTTTTTTGATTTCCATTTCAGATTGTGCCCATGCTTTTTATTAATGTGGAAACATATAGCATATAAACTTAAGACCCACAAAAATCAGGACTTCGATAGATAATCACAAAAGTAAAGAAGGATCTCCAGAAAAGTGATTGTACAATGATACGAATCTGATCAAGAAAATTTCATGAAAGAAAAGTACTTTGACATAATAAACTATGGTACAATTCCCTACACTTGTTACATTTACATATTTATAGCCCCTAGACTCCGAATTCTTAAACAACTCAATTTGTGTTCACTTACCTGTTGAACAATTGGATTTGTTGATGTTGTAAATTCATGAGTCATTCCTTCCCAAACAATCTTTCCCTTGTGTAGAAACACCAACCTAAATTATGCAGTAGCTTCTCAGATACGTGTTTGTCAATCCCAGCAAAATTACGTGACTTGAGGGAATGGGAAGAAGAAGACTAGACATGCAACATTATGAAAAAAATGCTTACCTGTCAATGGCTCTTTTAATGGTACTATGTTGGTGAGTGACGACCACATATGATGCAATGTTCCCGGGTTTCCCACGTGCATCTTGTCCTTTTATGTGCACTGAACGAATTAGATCCTCAACAACAGTTGATGCAATGGGATCTAGTCCAGCAGTTGGTTCATCATATAAGAGAACCTTTACAGAAGCACAACACCATTTATAAACAGAAGAAAATAAGGTTTGGAGGAAAAATTAAGTGGTGTAGAAGAAAGTGATGCGTTAGCTTAAAATCACATTCTCTCTTTGATAGAAAATACATAACAGGTAATTCTGGATCAGATAAGAACTCAATAAGTATAACCGGAGTCAAAAAAGTTTATTGTCACACTACATAGCTGAAAATTCATCTAGTTTTAGCAACGTAAAGTAACTAGAAGATGAGAAGAGGATCAGTATAGAACAGAAACTCCTCAAAACAATATCTCTATCGCTTTGAGTGAGTCAATACCAGAAATCCTAGGTAAAGCCATTAACAGAGAAACGGCTACAATGTGTTTGTACAGACAAAAAAATGCAACAGGAACCCAGCTTATCTTTGCTATAGATTTCACATTGTCTACCCTAGAGTGGAACAGAGATAACTTTTTTACAAGATTGCAATCAAACCATCAGAATTATTGGATTGTTGCATCAGAGAAAACCTCAGATGACCATCGTGAGAATTTACTATCCAAATTCATCATATGGTTTACAACCAATCCAAGAATAAAAAAATCAAGAAAGAAAGAAAAACCAAAAGATGGATTGACAATGAAGTCATCACATAGCCCCACTATTCCAAATTCCATTGGAGGTCCAATCAAGAGAACATTACAAGGAAATAACTTTTTCACTCCAAATTGAAGCCAGAGTCACTGACCTACTGGATTACATATGGTTTCATACATGCTGATATCAAAGACAATTTTAGTAAATCCAAAATGCAACAGATGTCTTTTTATGGTTCTTGAATTTATAGGTGAACCCATATCTAAAGAAAATTGGTCAATCATACCTAGTAGTAGACATTTCAAATATTAATTAAGAACTTGGAAATACCAGCAAATATTTGCAAATCTGGGTAAAGATGGGGGACTTAAGAGAGAAAAGGGAAGTTGTATTCTAAAAGCTATATTGTACCTCAGGCTCAATTGAATCCTTTGAATTGTCATAAATAATAGATCGAGCTAAAGCAACTCGTTTTTTCATTCCACCTGATAACTCAGAAGGCAACCGATTCTCAACTCCCTAAAAAAGTAAGAAAAGAGAAAGTGATCATGCATTCTAGCCGCATGTATATGGAAAAAACTTTCTTAAGACCAAAAAGAAAAGGTATACTTTGCTAATCTTAACTGCATCGGTAATGCCTAAAATTAACAGTAACCATGTTTATGATGAATACCTTCAATCCAACAGCAGCCAAGGTTTCCTTGACAACCTCTGATATCTGGTCCTCAGGCATGCTTGAGTGTTCATACCTGAAAAACAAACACATCAGAAACAAACAAGACAAATCCATCATTTAGACAAGATTAAAATGGAATCAATATTTCAAAGGCAATGAAGGTTGCATCTTACAAGAGAAAACCAACATTTTCACGGACAGTCAAAGAATCAAAAAGTGCTGCACTTTGGAACACCTGTAAACCAATAAATAAATTCCATTACAAAGGGAAATTAATAGAACTTAAAATGAGCAGGTTGCTGATCACTCGAAAACTTACTAATCCAATGCGAAGACCATGTAGCTCATCATCGCTTACCAGACCAACTCTCTTTCTACCTCGAATATAAACTTCACCCTGTTCGTTTAACAACAATAAGATTCAACAAGTAGAACTCAGGTATTTCGAATTGACATCAAGATCAACATCACAATCAACTACTTACCTTATCTGGAATAAGTAATCCTGCAATAATCTTTAAAACTGTGGATTTTCCAGTCCCAGAAGGACCAATTATTCCAACTGCTTCCCCATGTCTAATCTATTTGTAATGTAAAGGGGAAAAAACATAAAATAAAATTAGTGAGCTCCAAATCAATTGAATCCTCCAATTCTAGAATAGCTAACTTTCCTTGAGAGATGTGGAGGAATAGCTAATTTTCATAAGAAAGGCATTGATCCAAATTAAGTTATAAAAGAAACTTTGCTTTCACAGATAACCAAGAAGATACTCTAATCCGTGTAACCAACTAATCCCACTTTCCAAAGCTTGCAATAGCTGTCATAAAAAATATGCCTTGAAATACTATAAGTCATTCATTATTTCATTTCATTTCATAAAAAACATCACAAAAACAAGCATAACAACAAAGTAAGAGATCAAAACGAAACAAAAAATATGCAAAAGGATCATATATACGCAAGTATAAACAATGAATCACCTTGAAGCTAACACCATTGAGGATTTTCTTTTCCCCAAATGACTTGTAGACGTCTCTACACTCAATAAGAACATCAGAGTCACCATCTTGTTCCCGAAGTGTGCTCAATTGCTCCGATTTCGATGAACCCTAGACACCAACAACAACAACCACCACGTTGACGTCAACAACTCCCACGTGAAATACTTTACAAAGATCAAAACTTTATAGCTACTTATCAACCACAATTCCCAGAATCTAACACACAACTCAAACACAAAGGAAAATTTGAAAGAAAAAAAATTGGAAAATCGCAATGATAAGAAGAATGATGAATAATAATTACATTGAATCTGAGCGCGGAAGAGTCTTCGCTCTTGAAGTTCGTTGGAGGAGCGACGCAAGCACAAACAACCTTTCTATGATCTTTATTATTTGCGTGGAAAGAATTGAACTTGGTTGAAGCCGCGAATCTCGAATACAAAGAAGAAGAAGAACGAGACGCAGCGTTTTGGGTGGTTAGAGAAAAGAAGGGGTTCGTTGACAAAGAAACCATTGCTTAACGAGAACAAAATGAATGAGTCAAAGAAAGAGACTTTGATCGAATTTGTAACAATAGAAGAAGAAAAAGAAGAGGAAGAGTTGGAATTATGAGGTGGAAACCATAATAATAGAAATAAACTAAAAATTAAAAATAATAAGCATGTGAATCATATGGTTGGTGGTTTTGAAAGTTGAAAAAGCGTGAGTGTGTATGTAATGATGATGGGGAATTGGTCGGTGATGGTGAAGGAAGAGGAATGAATCTGTGTAGTGTTATGGTGGCGGAGTGTGGAAGATGATGTTGTTATCGAAAGTGGGAAGCACAATCAAGAAATCAAAGGATATACCAAAACCCAGGGACTCGTTAACCTCACCTCTCTCTTTCAAGGTTGTGACTCTGCAAATCATGTTCAATTTCTTATGAACTAAAGATGCCATGGTTGTGTGTTAAGTGTTAACATAATAATTAGAGAAAAGGACAAATAGGTCCTTAATCTTTTGATCTGGAGACATTTAAGTCTTCGAAGATTTGAAAATACATTTAAATTTTTAACCTTTTTAAAACTTGGACATATTGATCCTTCATGTTCACTTGGGTCTCTCGGACTTATCGAAAAAATCAAACGTGACTTCTGTTGTACTGACCTGGTTGATACGGATGCATACGTGAGAGAGTTTTTAAAATTGGACAAATTAGACTCAGGGATCGATATGTCCAGATTTTGAAGAGGTCAATGACTTAAATGTATTTTTAAATCTTCAGGAACTTAAATGTCCGCGGACAAAAAAGTTAGAGATCGATTTGTCCTTTTCTCTAATAATTAAAAAAAATTTCGGGATTTTTACGGTATCTAGGGGTGGCAATGGGTAGGGTATGGTAGGATTTGGATCCAACCCTAACCCTATCCGCGGGTTGAGATTTTTATATAAACTCAACCCTACCCTACCCGCGGTTGAGAATATCCCAACCCTAACCCTACCCGCTCTTAACCCGCGGGTACCCGACCCTACTCACGGGTTACAAAAAATATACAACATTATTATATAACTTGATGATAATTTAAAATAGAACTGATTTTTTTTAGTGGTTAAGAATCTTTTGCATTTAGTGAGAGGTCTTTAATTCAACATCCACTTAAAACATATTTTTATATAAGTATATAACATAAACATATATAGAGTGCAGGTTGGTCGGGTAGGGTTGAGGCTCAACCCACACCCTACCCGACCCGCACGAGAACCCTACCCGCACCCTACCCTACCCGATGCGGATCGGGTTGGCAACCCTACCCAATCAGGTAGGGTCGGATTGGATACTCGCGAGTAGAGTACATATTGCCACCCCTAACGGTATCTCTTAATCCAACAGAATAAAGATTAATCTGTTACGATGTTAAATTTTATTTAAGAGTTTATTATTAGTGTTGTAATATGCACAAAATAATATTTGAATTTCTAATACTTATTTAAGCATCTTTGCTCTTGATAATTTTTTTAAAAACTAGGAGTTCTCAATAAAAAAATTCATTTCAGTCTTTAATGTTGTGGTTATGGTATGAAAAGATGACAAAATCTTATATTTGTGTTATGGTTTCAAGGCACGATTAGATCGCTTTCTTTAGAGAGATATTTGTCCCCACACTTAGTTGCTATAGGGTTGATGACAATACTCTCTCAAGATACAATGAAACCAATGAATTTCTTAGTTAGCAATAATAAAAAATTCTTAATTCTCTTGAACAAAGAAAACTCTCAATAATTAAAATTACATATACACTTAGTACTTGTTATTTTCCCTTTTGTTACACACTATTAAATAGTGGGTAATTCATATATATATACTGTATGTATTAGAATCAAAAGTCATGTAAATCAAGAGTATATATATATGCTGTATGTATTAGAATCAAAAGTCATGTAAATCAAGAGTCACGTAGCTTTTGAACATATGTAACCTTTGGTTATTGAATAGTTACATAATGAAAAGATATGACTTTTTGATTATTTCTTGAATAGGTACAAAGTACCGTTAACACTTAACATACACTAACAAGCATTCATAAAATATATATATGTAGGTACACAACCATTAGAGAAGGAGTTAAACCATAAACGGTAATTATTTAACCGTTTATATTTAATATTAATATATTAATTTGTAAATACTCTTCAATCCCCCACTATTTACAAAATTTAAATATTATACAAGTATATGCATAAAAAATGTATCACTAAGATTAAACATTCTATTAGTGTAAATTTTAAAGTTCTAACGAAGTTATAGGTGACTCCATATGCTAATATCAAAAATCACACACATTACTTACACCCTCCAAGTTCAAGAGTTTATAATTTTAAGTACTTATATGGCCTTGTGCTCATCCTGGTTTCATGAATATTTACGAGAATAAAACTTCTAAAATTCTCGATTAGAGCGGCACCACTCCTATATTCATATAGGTGGAATCTTTTGATAAATAATATTATCATTCCATTAAGAGTTTTAACTTACCCTCCTAATTTATTGTAAATAGCACTAAATCCTATACCTTAGTGCTCCAATTGCTAAATAACTTGTTGTTACCCATTAAACCTTGAAACTAGTGGTCTACTAGAATAAGGTTGGGTTCCCATCATTTAGCAATAATAGGTTTTAATCCCATTTTAGCAGTAGTCTCTTTGATTTTATCCCTTGACAAACCTTTAGTCAAAGGGTCTGCTAAATTTTCTTGAGATCTTACATAAGTGATGGTAATTACACCATCATCTATTAGTTGCCTCACAAATTCATGTCTCAAACTTATATGTCTAGACTTTCCATTATAAACCTTATTATATGCTCGAGACATGGTTGATTCACTATCACAGAAGATTGAAATGGCTGTCGTCTGCTGTGGCCACAGCTTTATATCATATAACAAATTTCTTAACCATTCCGCTTCATTACCTGCGACTGATAAAGCTACAAACTCAGCCTCCATAGTAGAATGTGTAATACATGTTTGTTTCTTTGAGGCCCAACTTATTGCTCCACCACCTATGGTGAAAATCCATCCTGAAGTGGATTTGTTATCACTAAGATTTGTAATCCAACTTGCATCGGAATAACCTTCTAAAACTGCGGGATAATCACTATAATATAATCCCAAGTTTATGATTTTCTTGAGATAACCAAGAACACTTGTTATAGCTTTCCAATGTTGATTGCTAGGCTTTCCTGTAAACCTTGATAATTTGCACACAGCAAATGCTATATCAGGTCTAGTACAATGCATTGCATACATTAAACTTCCTATAGCACTAACATATTCTAATTGTGCTATAGGTCTTCTCATGTTTCCTTCTAATTTAAGATTAGGATCATATGGCATATTGGATTCTTTAATTGTGAGATGATCAAACTTTTCCAATACCTTTTTAATATAATGAGATTGACTTAAAGTAAAGCCAACTTCATTCTTATGCACCTTTATGCCTAATATTATATCAACTTCATTCAAATCCTTCATCTTGAATTTAGAAGTTAGATACTCCTTCGTTATACGAATTCCTTCTAAATTTGTTCCGATGATTAACATATTATCAACATATAAACAAATAATTACTTCATAATCTTTAGTAAATTTTGAGTAAATACATTTATCCGCACTATTATGTGAGAAGCCATTTGATAACACCACTGAATCAAACTTCTCATGCCATTGTTTAGGCTCTTGTTTTAGCCCATACAAAGATTTAATTAATTTGCAAACTTTCTTTTCATTTCCGGGTAGCACATGACCTTCCGGTTGCTCCATATAAATTTTTTCATCAAGATCTCCATTTAGAAAAGCCGTTTTAACATCCATTTGATGTATATGAAGCTTATGTATGGATGCTAATGCTATAAGAGCCCTAATAGAAGTCATTCTTGCCACAGGTGCGTAGGTATCAAAATAGTCTAGACCTTCTTGTTGTCTAAACTCCTTGGCCACTAACCTTGCTTTAAAGGTTTGTAATGAACCATCAGTATTATACTTTTTTCTAAATACCCACTTACATCCTATAGGCTTTGATCCTGGAGGCAAATCAACCAAGACCAAAGTATTGTTAGATAATATTGAGTCCATTTCATCATTTATTGCTTCTTTCAAAAAAGCAGAATCCCTTGAAGTCATAGCCTCTTTGAATGTTTGAGGATCACCCTCTATGTTCATAACAATAGGAATCTTGTTTGTTACAGAATTCCTAGTTCCTTCTACTAAAAAGGTGATAGCCTGAGAAGAAATAAAATCTGGACCCAAGTCCTTTTCTTTTCTTACTCTCAAGCTCTTCCTTGGTTTAATAAACTCTTTGTCGCTTAGACGTTTATTATTTTGATTATTTATTTCTTATGAAATATTAGTATCATTTTGGGATACTCTGAATTAGAAGTTGAATCATTGATAAATTTATTTTCAATAAATTCTACTTCTCTTGATTCAACAACTACATTAGACACTAAGTCTACTATTCTATATGCTTTAGAATTTTGAGTATATCCTATAAAAGTGCCTTTTATGACTCTTGGCCCCAATTTGGTTCTCTTTTGATCAGGAACTCGATAAAAGGCTAAACACCCCCACACTTTAAGATAATTTAAATTAGATTTCCTTCCTTTCCAAATTTCATAAGGAGAAACATTTCTATGTCTTGATGGTATCCTATTATGGATATGACATGATGTCAATAATGCTTCACCCCACAAATTGTAAGGCAATTTTGCATTTAGTAACATTGAATTAACCATATCCACTAAGGTACGGTTTTTTCTTTTCGCCAAACCATTTTGTTGCGGAGTATATGGAGCGGAAGATTCATGCACAATACCATGTAATTCACAAAAGTGATCAAATTCATTAGAAAAATATTCTCCACCTCAATCACTACGAAGAACTTTTATTTTCTTATCATGCATATTTTCTACTTCCATTTTATATTTCTTAAACATTTCAAAAGCTTCATCTTTATTTCTAAGCAAATACACATAAGTAAATCTAGAACAATCATCAATGAAGGTTATAAAGTATCTTTTTCCTCCTCTAGTAATATTGCCATTTAGCTCACAAATATCACTATGAATCAATTCTAATAAATGTATATTTCTTTCAACCTTAGGAAAAGGTTTCTTAGTAATTTTAGATTGTATGCAAATATCACATTTCTTATTAAAATCTTTGTTACTAAGATCAATATAGTTATTCTTTTGCATATATTCAATTGATTTGTAATTTAAGTGTGCTAATCTACTATGCCATAAATCACAAGAATCAACAACATACAAGGAAACATTCACTTTATTAATACTAAGTTTAAACATGCCTTCAATACAATATCCTTTTCCTATGAATACATCATTCTTAAGCAAGATCACTTTATCGGATTCCATTACAACTTTGAATCCTTTCTTACACAAGAGACTAACAGAAACTAAATTTTTTCTCAAATCTGGAACATGAAGTACATTTATTAAACTTAATTTCTTTCCAGATGTAAAATTTAATTCAACACTTCCTTGACCACAAACTTTGGTTGAGTTGTCATTGCCCATCAAGACTTCTCTATTGTTCACTTCTTCATATGTTTTGAATTGGTTGCGATCATTGCAAACGTGAACAGTAGCCCCAGAATCTAACCACCACTCAAGTGATTTTCCTTGTGTTGCTATGTTGACTTCTGTAACCATGCCGATATGCATGTTTTGTACTTTTTCTACAACCATAGCAATTAGATCCTTCTCTTCCACTAAGTTGGTCTTTGGTGCTTCCCTTTTCAGAAGTCTACATTCTTTGATATAGTGTCCTTTCTTGTGACAATGATAACACTCTCTTTGTCTCTTCTTATCTTGCTTTGAATCTTTAGAGAACTTTCTTTTCTTCTTATTGGTGTTGTTTTCACCAATATGATTCACTTTAGAACTTTGAGAAAGATACACAGCATCACGTTTTCGAGTTTCCTCCTCTATACGTATATGCCTTAGTAATTTCTCAATTGTGAAGTCCTCACCAAGATGTAAAAGTTTCTTCCTATAACCATTCCAAGATAAAGGCAATTTTGAAATAATTGCTCCAACTTGTAATGATTCAGGGATCACCAATTGTAGATCACGAAGTCTACTTACAAGGATTTGTAATTCATGAATTTGATCCATGACAGGCATAGTATCATTCATAATAAATTCAAAATATTTCATCATAATAAACTTATCTGTTCCTTGTCGTTCGGTATTGTACTTTTCTTCCAAAGATTTCCAAATCTCTAATGGTGATTGAATTGACATGTAGAGATCATAGAGTCGGTCGGATAAAGTATTGAGAATATGACATCGACATGCAAAAGTATCTTCATCACGTTTCTTTTTCAATTGAACAATCTTTTCTTTCTCTTCCGGTGTGGAATTTTCAGCGGCATCGGCAATTGGTGTAGTCTTTGGGTCAATCACATATGCAAGATTGAGAACTGAAAGAAGAAATATCATCTTGTCTTTCCAACGGTTGAAGTTCGTTCCATCAAAGCGATATAATTTGACAAACTCTTGATTCATGACCTTGAACGTAGTGTTTTGATCTTGTACCATCTTCAAGAAATATCTCTCTAAAATTGTTGTGGTTATGGTATGAGAAGATGACAAAATCTTATATTTGTGTTATGGTTTCAAGGCACGATTAGATCGCTTTCTTTAGAGAGATATTTGTCTCCACACTTAGTTGCTATAGGGTTGATGACAATACTTTCTCAAGATACAATGAAACCAATGAATTTCTTAGTTAGCAATAATAAGAAATTCTTAACTCTCTTGAACAAAGAAAACTCTCAATAGTTAAAATCACATGTACACTTAGTACTTGTTATTTTCCCTTTTGTTACACACACCATTAAATAGTGGGTAATTCATATATATATATATATATATATATATATATATATATATATATATATATATATATATATATATGCTGTATGTATTAGAATCAAAAGTCATGTAAATCAAGAGTCACTAGCTTTTGAACAGATGTAACTTTTGGTTATTAAATAGTTACATAATGAATAGGTACAAAGTACCGTTAACACTTAACATACACTAACAAGCATTCATAAAATATATATATGTAGGTACACAACCATTAGAAAAGGAGTTAAACCATAAACGATAATTATTTAACCGTTTATATTTAATATTAATATATTAATTTGTAAATACTCTTCAGTATATTTAATTTTGTAAGATTAATTAATCCTTCTCTCAATAATTTTTTTTTAAATATATTTATATGGCATATTAATTAGTAATTTATTTTTTATTTAACTTTTATAAATAAAAACAACTTAAAAATTATTAATATTTTTTAGTTTTATATAATAAATTTAGTTAACATATTTAAAAAAAATAAAACAAAAAAATTAAATAGTCCTAACAATGAAACTCCCAACAAAAAAATTACCAATCTTAATTGATTTTTAATGGATAAATCAACAGTTTAACATGTCATGTAACCTTATTTTGTTAATACAAAAAAAAATATTGATAAGAAGACTAATCTATCTCACATAAATAAAGATTAAGGGCCGAAAAAAAATTATTTTTATTAAAAATCCCGTTATCTTTTGAAATATTTGTCAAAATTAGTTTAAATTTTTTTCTCAAAAATTATTAAATAATTTAATTAAATATAATTAAATTATTTAATATAATATATAAATTATTTTTTTTATTAATTTTTGACGTAAATACGAAATCAATATCGAAGAGATTCATGCGCTTACAAAATAATGTTTAGAATATTTATCAACAAAATGGTTTCTCATTAATTTTCAAATTTAATAAATGTGACCATTCATCATTTGATTCAGTTTTTATTGACAAAAATGTTAAATTGGCCAACAAATTTGATAAAATTCCTACTTTATAGTTAGTCACATATCCTAATCTCATCATCTTCTAACTCCTTCTCTCTTTTTCCTTTCAATTTTTATTGTTACTAACCTCTCACTCTATACCAATTTTACTATCATTCTAATTTCTCACCACATAACTTTATCATCATTAGATGTTCTTTATCAACAATAACAAAAATGCTCAGGCATAATTTGGGTGAACTTTGTTAGGCTCTTCTGCGAGGTTGTTTTTATTTTTCTTTTTTTTTATTGTTATTTAATAATGTGTTTTGTTTTAGTTATATTTGATTGTCGTTATTTCTATTTTTTTATTACGTTGTTGCTATTTTTTTTTTCTTCTTCCCCACCTCTCTGTTTTTGGAATTATTATGAATGATTATAGATAGAAAAAATTGATTCATTTATAAATTTTGATTATTATATAGTTACTAAAGTTTTAATCTTTCTCCCAAAATATAATGAGTTTGGCTTGTTGATAATGATATTACAGAGTTGATGGTAATGACCTTTCATTTCCATATGGGAAGAAGAAAGAGTTTTTGAAAGAAAAAGAATGTCAGTAGAATTAAGGATAAATTAGAGATTTCATCAATATTTTTTGTCAATTTCACATTTTTAGTCAACAAAAACAGTGTCAAATAACGGAAGATCACTTTTGGTAAATTTTAAAATTATTTAAGAATTATTTGTCGATTATATCTTTTAGGTATTAGTTTAACAACGCTTAAATCTTTTAGGTACTGAATTGATATTTACTTCTTAATTTTTAATAATTATGTTTAACTTTTAAGATACTCATTATTTTCAATTTTTATTCGAGTTAATTACTAATTTGATGTTTGAAAAATTTAAGTGCTGATAAAAAAAGTTTCTAAAGATATTATTGACAAAATAATTTTTAAATGATATAAAAATAAGACAAAAATAACTAATAAATATTATATTTTATAAATAAAATAATCTTTAGTATTTAACAAATAATTTATCTATTTGGTCCGCATTTTTTGTGGCAATATTTAAATAAACATTTAGAAGGTGTACTAAAAATTTTGGAACAAAATTTAATCTCTGTATTTTTATTTTTCAAAAAAATTTTGTCATTCACAATGAAATTTAAAAAAAAAAACTTGATATAAAATTATCAAAATTTAAGAATAAAAAAATCTTATTTTTTTAATAATTTATGTAAAAAATTACATCAAAAACTAATTTCTAAAGTCTTTTTTTAAAATATATATTTAAATAATATTATATGTACAAGTGTTTTTGTAACTAAATCCAACCAAGTTGGTGTACGCCCACCGAAAAAAAGCGGACATACATGAGACATATATACTATTTCTCATTTTCTGTGCTTTCTATATAATACACAAATTTTTGTTGAAAAGTACAAAAACTTAGTGATATAACACATAAATTTTTGAAGTATAACACACAAAATTTTGCACATAACACTCTATATAATATATAAATTTTTGTATATAGCTCACAAAGTTTCGCACATAGCACATAAATTTTTGCTGTAAATATATTTTATTAGTTGGATGAGTCAATGTTTTGGGTGGTATTTTGCTACACATCAAAATCAAAATTTATGTGTTGTGCATATTTTGCTGGTATAGTATACAAATCTTTGCATTATACATAAATATTTGCATATAGTACACAAATTTTTTCACATATGTACAAAAAAATGTATGCATAGCACACAAATTTTGCTACAAATGTATTTTGATTGTTGGGTGAGTTAATGTTCTAAACGTATAATCCTTTAGAAATTTATGTGCTGCACATCAAAATTTTTGTGCTATGTATCAAGATTTTTGTATTTTACACCAAAATTTATGTGTTGTGTATATTTCATTGGTTGGATATCAATGTTTTGGACATGTGGTCCTTAAAAATATTTTATGTTGTATACTAAAATTTGAGAACTATGCACTAAATTTTATGTGTTATGCATCAAAATTTCTGTGCTCTAATTTTCTTAACATTTATAGGAGAAGAGAAAGATGAAGACGATAAGGACAATGATAATAATAATAAAAGAGGATGAGACGAAAAAACACAGAAGAAGAAATTAAACAATAACAACATCAAGAAAAAGACATTGGTGGCGATGACGATGGTGGTGGTAGCGGCCATGACGACAATGACAACGACAACAACGTTAAAGAAAGAAGCACGCAAGAGAAGAAGAAGACAACGACAACAATGATAATGAAGGAAAAAGAAGAAGTGCCCGTATGTATATGAAAGAGAAGAAGCGTGCGGATTTAATTAAAAACTTGATTCAAAAAATGTTTGAATGCCTAGTATTTTTCTATATATTTAATATCTATTTTTTTTTGTAATTTTTTAAATCTTTCGAGAACTTATTTATCGTTAGCAATTTTTAGAGTTATTTTTTATCAGCAATATAAATTTTCTGATATCATGTTAATAGTTTGCTCGTTTTTATTTCCATCAACTTAAATTCAGTATGTTAATGGATAATATTATAGATATATAGAGTCGAATGAATCTGTACATTATGTCTTCTATATGATCTGGTGAGATATAAATATGAATAAACATGAGAGAACACAAATAATGTAAATACACAAAATGTATATAATATTTTTAAGCGGATTTGGATTCTCTAAAGTTTGAATTTCACTTTAGAGAGTAAAGTGTGATCTCTCACCATTTATTTTATAGGTGGGACCAAGAATAAATATGAAAGAGAAACCATTCAAAAGTAGAAGATCACACTTTACTCCCTAAAGTACAAATTTAAAATTTAGAGGATCCAAATTCTTTTTAAGCTAAGACACTAAGACATAGACATAAGATACTCATTTTTTTTCTTTTGTTCTTTACTACTATTTAAATTTCAATTTTAACCTCAATCCTAAATTCCTAATAACTTTTCATCCTTTTTCTCTTCCTCCCTCTTTCCTGTTCTTTCATCCATCTTCTTCTGTCACTATTCTCTCTGATCCCTCCACCATTACAACTATGCCATCGTCGTTGCCACCACTCATTCAGATTTGTCATCCAACACGTAATAGTCAAAGCGCCATCGCGATCCCACCCTCACGACACAAGACAGTTGTAACACTGTCGATAGTGATACAGCAACAACAACACCGTCACCTACTCACCTTCCTCTATTTTGCAACCACCATCACCTTCTTCCGTTTCGCAATCGTCGTGGTCTTCTTCTGTTTTGCAATTGCCATTGCCTTTCTCCATTCACAAACAAAGGCGAAGCTAGGTAATATTTAACAGGGGCCAATAAATTTTTTTTTTGAATATTTTATTTTAACAAAAAATAATTATATATATAACAAAATTTAATTGAAAATAATAATCACGACTTAAAATATACTCTTTACAAGATAATTGAACATATCATAATCAAAAAATTAAATACAAATATCTCAAAACTAATCTTAAATATTATAAAGATATATTGTTGCATTTAAAATTTATAAATACTATTCAATTCCTTTTTAGATGTTTCCTACAAAATTATAAAAAATTATCAACAAATGTAGCTATGCTTTATATAAATAATTTAAATCACAATTATAACATATGTAATGAAAAAATTAATAACAATATTACTAGAGTTTAAATAAATTAAAATTTGCAACTTATATAAATAATTGGGCTCGATGTTTTTTCCTTGATTCAAAGTCATCTATTGTTAAATCCGTATTGAAAGTAGCTTATGTTTCTTTCTCAATATAAATAATTAAATTATCTACAAAAAGTTATTTATCATTTTACTTTGAAGGCTTGTTTTAACAATTTTTAATGCCAAGAAAATTTTTTTTGATGTTGCTATAGATACTGAAAAAGTCAAGACATTCTGGATCAATCTATCAATCAAACAATAAGTTCTTGATTTTTCTATTTCTTTCAATATTTGATATAATTCAAAAAATATCTCGACATCTTTTAAATATTTTCAGTATATCAAATGCATAATGTTGTAATTGAGCATTTAAATTAATCCTTTCATGATTAGAAAAAATCTGAAGAATAAAGTGTTTTAGCTAACTTGCATATATTCTGAATATTAAATAACTTAAAATTGTCTGTAGAAACCAAAGCAGTACTTAAAGTAAAAAATTCCATGATTTTTTCATTGAATCTAGTATTTAACTCTTGTATTTGAGAGTCAATTGCCGCAAAAAATATATATACTCGATAATGATGCTCAACTGTTATCTTTAGTAGACGAGATCGATCTCTTCTAACCGTGTACCGTGCTCATATTAAGGATGTCAATTTCATATTTCTCACAAAACTTCTTAATCATCTCAAGTAAATTGCACCCACTATTATCCCTCAATTTTTGAAGTAATTTTGATGTGAAAATAATATGCATTGCATTTAAAATATCTTGGAATTTTTGTTGTAATGCTTGGCACAAAATATTAGTAATTCGCATAATTTCCTTCATCAAATGTAATGCAAAAATAAATTCAAATGAGGATAGCACTTTGTTGACACCATAAGTCTCACCTCTTTGAATAGAAATTGTATCATCATCAATAGCGTTCTTAAAGTGTGAACTTCCATCTTGTATCTCCAGTTCTTTGCAAAGTACCGGCTTGATTTGCACATTAACCTGTTTGTAGTTTATCATTGACAATTAATTTTGTATTTTTAATTTTTTGAGCTTCTTGTAGTTGATCATACCATTTACAAGATATACCAACAATATTGACAACAATAGTCAAATGTGTAAAAAATTCATGAATTTAAAATACTTCTCTTGAAGTAACTACCAGCGCTAGCTACATTCTATGAACAAAACAATGGATATAATATATTTGTCGACAATCATTTAAAAATAAAGTTTGTAAACTATTCAATTCCCCTCTTATATTACTAGTACCATACTACCATCATATTTTTTGACTTCGAATGTTTTTAATTTAGAGATTATAAATAAAAAGCAGAAACACTAATTTTTTTTTTCAAAATTATGATAATGGTACTAACATGCAGTGACGGATCCAAAAATATTAAGTTGTGGGAATAAATATATAACACTTGAAAATAATAAAAAATTTCTTATAAATATATCAAAATGTATTGAATTAAATAATATAAAAATATTAAATATTTTTTATTTATTTACTATCAGTATTTATATATTAATAAGTACTAATGTGACTATTAATTCTCCTTTTTATAACTTAAATACATGTAATAATAATAAATGTGAAATCAATCAAGATAGTAAAGAGATTAATTTTTAACTAATATTTTTTTAATTGAATTTTAAAATAGTGAAATATGCATTTTATGAATTATATATGATAAAAAGTATTTTATAAGAAAAAATTAACCACTAAATCTTTCATATCCCAATTATATAGTTTAGCTCTAGAAATCTTTATAATTTTACTAAATTTTGATCAGTTATTAGATTCTTATAGTTTAAAATTTTGTAATTAAATTCCTATATTAAATTAAAACTTTCATGTAGATATCCTTTTGATTATAACTACTTTTTGTGTTTATTATAAAATAAATAATAAAATATAAAAAAAATATTTTAGAATTAATGTATTTTTTTCAACTAATTTTTAGTGTCTTTTAACTCGATTTATATTTGAGAATTAATTAAAATTAAATAGAAAAGTTCAAGAATATAACTTCAATTATATAAATTTTTTAGTTAAATAGTATCACAATATTCCATTTTTGTTAATTTGATTTAATATATATATATATATATAGATAAATTTTAATAATTTTTTTTATTATTGTGCGAGATTAAAATAAATTTTTGACACAAAAGTTTAGCATATTTTTTATTTTAATGTGGGATTAAATATAATTTTATAATATGGTGGGTACATATATTCATAAATATATATTTTCTAATATTATTATATTATTCTACAACGAGTAGTATTTTAGCGTCAAAAATACTGATGTGACGTTTTTTGGTATTAGTATATATCTCTCTTTTTTCTCAACTTATTTTAAAAAAGTATTTTTTTTATAATTTTATAAAAATCATCATTTAATACACAATCATATTAATTATCAATCTTTAATATTTTCAATAATTTTAATTATATTAATAATCAATCATTCTAATATAATTTTTAATCAAATATAATTGGCCATAAATATGATATTAACATTAATAACTTTTTTACTATTTTCTATTATGCACGTGTGTATCTTATTAGTATCAAATTAATATTGATATCAATAATTAATTCCTATAATTAAATTCGTGTTACTAAAAGGTATATATTATTTCTTTTGTAATTGATGAGTTTAGATTTAAGAACTAAAATATTTTATTTAATTTTTTTAATTTATTATTCTTTCTTGACTACTTCATAGAATAAGAATGTATTTTTCATTTTTTATTAAAGTTGATCATTTTAAGGCACACGATACAATTTTTTATAATATTTTTTGATGTTATCATTCTATTATTCATTTGATAATTTGATGATTGTTCTTACTCAAACTTATTCTTTTCCTCTAATTTTATAGCGTGATTGTCCTTTGCAGCAATCATTTATAATGCACCACATCTATCAAATACCATCTCAAGTTGTGTATTCATTAATTCAGGTTCTACGTACTTACATGGATGTAAGAGTTTAACGAATAAATAGTGAACTCTATTTTATTCAAGGATGATTGGATCTACTCATATATTATAAATTTATAACCAACCTAATAAAATGTGGATAAAGTTAGTTTTCTTAGAAGGAGTTTAATCTTTTATTGAGCAATATCTTCTAATCATCTCCTCCATACTTTTTACATCTATTAAAAAATCTTTAAAGTGAAGTATATAATGAGATTGAGTTTTTTTAATTTAGGTTTAGTTTTCAAAGAATTATGTTAGACTTAGAGATATAATTTTAAAGATTGGTACTCTATTTAATTTTTTTCTTTTAAACCGTTTGTAATAAAAAAATAATTTTATAACATATTATAATTTGTTCTCCCGAAACTATCAGCCTTTTGGTGCGTCAATACAATAACATTGATAGGAATAACGGTCAATATAGTTTCTCTTGTGGTTATTCTATACTTTATCGGTTCTGAATTTCATAAGGAGGTATTTGGTAAAGATAACTACGGAGAAGTCGTTGATTGTTTTCCTTCCGAGGATCACGTTATAGGCTGTGGAGTCTTTTAGGACTACGAATTCAGATAGGATTGTCTTCTTCTGGCTGCTCGTTCCTATGGTGATGGGAAGTGTGATTGAGCCATCTGGTTTGAGGAGGTTGTCTCCGAGTCCCGTGACGCCGTGGCGGTGTGTTTGGAGGTTGTCGTTGCGGAGTCCGAGTTTATCGAAGGCTCCTCGAAAAAGGATGTTTGAGTCTGCCCCGGTGTCTACCAGTATCCTTCGTACGAGTCCTGTTCCGATTCTAGCTGAGATGACGAAAGGGGCATCCTCGGCTGAGGTGCCGTGTTGGCAGTCCTCTGGTAAGAACGTTATCGTATTGTCGGCCGCGGAGATTGGGACTTGGTTCCTTACAGCCATTACCTTGAGGTCTTTCTTCATTGTTAGTTTTGACTTGTTTGATACGTCCTTGCCTGTGATGACGTTTACTATGATGGTTGGATCTTCCTCTGGGCTTTCCCTGGGGGGTTGTTTTTGGGTTCTCGGGTTACGTCCTTCCCTCTCTGACGACCTGTCTCTCTCCGTGCGTCTCGGTTCTCTGATGACTTTGGCAAACTCTGGGAGTTTGCCGTCTCGTATGGCTTGTTCAAGGGCGTCTTTAAGGTCGAAACAATCTTGTGTCCTGTGACCGTAACCTCGGTGGTATTCGCAGTAAAGGGTTTTGTTGCCTCCTGTCCTTTCTTTGAGTTGCCGGGCTTTCGGAATGATGCCTCGATCTGCTATTTGGTGGTATACCTCAGTAATTGGTGCTGTCAGGGGCGTGTAATTAGAGAATTTGCCTATTCTCGGTGGTCGGCTAGTCGGCCTGGGGTGGTCCCGTTGATTCTCTTTGAGTGTTGGGTTTTGGTGAGAAGCCGAATTGCCGCGCTGGGCGTTGCCGTGCTGCCGTTTGTTGGCGGCGACGACCTGGCTGACTTCTTCGTCGTTGATGTAATCTTTGGCGACGTTCTGGATCTCATGCATGGTCCATACCGGTTTGGTGGTGAGGTGTTTGCAAAAATCTTCGTTCATTAGCCCATTGGTCAGGCAAAGGCTTGCGACGGAATCCGTGAGTCCGTCGACCGTTAGGCATTCGTCGTTGAAGCGGTCGAGGTATTTTCTTGTGGATTCTTCTTGTTTTTGCGTGACCCCTAGTAAGCTGATGGGGTGTTTGGCTTTGGTGATCCTAGTAGTGAACTGGGCCATGAACTTTCGTGTAATATCGTGGAAGCTGGCTATGGATCCGTTCGGGAGGGCGTTGAACCATTTGATCGCTGGCCCGGCGAGGGTTACCGGGAAGGCTCTGCATCGGACCGCGTCGGCCGCTCCTTCTAGGTTCATTCTGGCCTCAAAAGCCGTTAGATGTTCTTGGGGGTCCTTAGTTCCATCGTACTTCATATCGGTAGGTTTGTCGAAGCCTTTGGGGAGTTTTGCCCTTAGGATTCTTTCTGTGAAGGGTGTAGCTCCCATTATTATATGGTCGTTTCTCGTGCGTTTGGTGTTTCGGTCCCTCCGATCTTCGTCCGAGTAATGTTGATAACTCAGATCTCGAGAAGCGCTGCGATTATGTTTCTTGTTGTATCGCCGTTCTGGCGATTTCTCGTGTCTGTGATCGCGTGATGAGCTGCGACCGTCTCTTCTGTCGTGTCGTCGGGTTGGCGACCTACCGCGGCGAGATCTTGATCTGGAGGTTGCATGGCTTCCATGCTCGTTGTTGTGTTTTCCTTTATTGGTTATCTTGCCTTCGAGTTCCTGAACTCGGAGGCAGAGATCTTGGATGATCTGCGCTGCTTTGTCGCTGGCTTTCTCAGGATGTCGTCGGTCCGTGATGTCGTGATCGTTCGCGTTTTGGATAGTGCTTGCTATTCTCGCTTGGTTCGTGACTTCACGTTGCTCGGGGGTTGGGTTAATCGGTTGAGAGTCATCCTGGCTTGAGGGGGTTTCCTCTAGGACGTCCCCCATTGGGCCCAGCTGGCGCAAGGTCCCCACAGACGGCGCCAATGTACGAGATGTCTCTGGTACGGTTTGAAGGGTGGATCGGGAACCCGTGGGCGAAGCTGGAACCGGATTGCTTGACTGGAACAATGGGGGGTGGTACCTGCAAAGACACTCCGACGCTCAAGTCAGAATGGATCTAAGAGGTAGAAAGTGTGTGGAATGGAATGAATACCTGGGGGACCTGGGTCCTCTTATTTATAGGTGATGGTGAATATCTTATCTTATCTTATTTGGTTAAGATAAGAGAGATATTTAGGTTAGAGGTTTTGAAGGGCCGGTGTTTGGGCCTTCGGGTCGAAGTGGGTTGTCCCCGGGTAACCGAGTATGCGGGATCCGTGGGTCGGATCCGTAACAAGTTTTTTCAATTTAGGTTTAGTTTTCAAAGAATTATGTTAGACTTAGAGATATAATTTTAAACATTGGTACTCTATTTAATTTTTTTCTTTTAAACCGTTTGTAATAAAAAAATAATTTTATAACATATTATAATTTGTTCTCCCGAAACTATCAGCCTTTTGGTGCGTCAATACAATAACATTGATAGGAATAACGGTCAATATAGTTTCTCTTGTGGTTATTCTATACTTTATCATAGTATATAGATAACAGATGATGAAACTAATTTATTAATAGGATAGTTTAAATTTATACGGATTACAAATATTCAAGCTGATGACATTATTTCAGTTGGTTGTCGTTATGAGAATGACTCTAATTTATATGTGTCTAAAGTCTAGAATAATTTAAATATTATTTAAATAATTAGTTCTAATATTAGCATTAATTAAATTAGCTTTAGAGAAATTTAAATTGTTACCTCAATTTATATATTATAACTATTATTTTTTGTTATGTTATTTTTAATATATTTTTTATTTTTAAATGTATTTTCATTTTTATTGATTCCTAGTATAACTAAAAAAAAAATTAAACTTGCTAAGTTAAAAAATATGCTAATAATATATAATACTTTTAGATTATTGTTCAAATAAAAATTAGAGTAAAGTATCGTTTTTGTTTCTAACGTTTGGAGTAAGTCATATTTGTGTCCCTAACGTTTAAATCGTCCTATTTGTATCCTTAACGTTTATAAAAGTGATTCAATGTTATCCTACTATCAATTATACTAACAAATCAGATTATATTTTTCAATTATTTTCACTTTGATGTATTCATTCTCAATTATGTCTCACTTGGATGTGTTCGATTTTAATATTATACCCACTATTTATGTTTAGATTCAATTATGTCCCTAGAAAAGTGAATTATGTAAATGTTGTAGGAATTAGTTTCAACATTTGATGAGCTATTTTTCGGAGTAGATCATCGATTCTATCCCAGACATTTATATTCTAACTTCAAGAAGAGATTTTTAAAACTCAAACTAAAACACTCATGATGTGTAATTGACGGCAAGATAACATTGAATCACTTTTATAAACGTTAGGGATACAAATAGGACGATTTAAACGTTAGGGATACAAATAAGATTTACCCAAAACGTTGGGGACAAAAACGATACTTTACACTAAAAATTAAATTCTGTATAATACTATTAGTTGTATTAAAACAATTTATTGATATTGTATAAAATATTTAATAGTTGGGTTAAAATTTATCAACAACTATAACGTTAAAAATTTTAGCGATATATTTATTTGGGTTAAAATTTTATTAACGTATAATTAATAGGATCATTGGGTTAAAATTTAGATGTCGAATAACATGTATTTAGATATATAAAAAAATAATCACGAGTCTGAAAAAACTAAGTTAATAACTATTATTAATATATATCAAATTAATTTAACATTACTTAAAATAAATTATTTTAAAGTAGATCAAGTCTATCATTATTATTGTTAAATAAATGCACAATTATAATTGATAATACTTTATAAAATCATAATATTTTACATAATGGTAATTATTATTTCTCTACTATACTACTATTTGCATGAATGCATTATTAAAAGAAAATTATTATTGTATATTAATTAGATTATTCACTAATTATACATAATTAAAATTATTTATTTTATTATACAAAGTGATAATTAATTAGTCTAATTTTTTTATTAGACACAATTAATCAACATACAAGTTATATATTTAACAGTGATTTATAAAAATTATTGTTATTAATGAAGATTACCTTGATTTACGAAGATTACAAATTTACGTATATAATGATATTAAAAATGAAAAATGAAAAATATTATTAAATGATTGTAGACTAAAAAATAATTTTATATATATATATATATTAAATAAAAAAATCAAAATCAGAAAATATATAATTATATGTGATTTAAATATTTTAATTTTATCTACAATTAATATATATGTATACTTAAATAAAAAATATTAAAAATTATTTAAACAAAAGAAATATATCTAAAGAATCTACTCTTCGTACACTAAAAAATTTATTAACCTATAATGAATAGAATTATTAAGGTAAAATTTTGTTGTCCAATATTTAGATATATAAAGAAATAATCATATGTATAAAAAATAAGTTAATGACTATAGTTAATGAATATATATATATATATATATATATATATATATATATATATATATATATATATAAATTTAACATTAATTAATTTTTTTTAAGTTTTAAAACAAATTAATTCTATCATTATTATTATTAAATAAATGTACAACTATAATTAACATTATTTTACGTAATTATAATACTATCCATAATATTATTCCTATTATACCACTATTTGCATGAATGCGTTATTAAAAAAAATTATTATATATTAATTACATTATTCATTAATATGCATAATTAAGATTATTGTTTTATTATATACTTTTAAAATAATAATTAATTAACATACAAATTCATGTCTTTAGTAATAATTTATGAAGATTACCATGATTAACGAAAATAATCGTAATTTATAAAAATTACACATAAAATGATATTAATAATAAATATAAAAAACATTGATTGGTTGTAGATTAAAAAATAATTAATATATATGACTTAAATATGTTTTCGTACAGTTAATATATATATAAGAAAATATTTAGAGTTGTTTAAACAAAATAACTGAATAAATAGTTAAATTAGTTTTCGAAAGATAACTTATTCTTTAAATTAGTTATCGAATGATTTTTTTAATAAATTTGTCATTCAAATATTTTAAATTAGTCATTTTAGTTCTTCCATCATTTTCATTGTTAATGTAGTTAAAATTTGTTGATGTGTTACTTGAAGTGACACCACAATACACACTTCTAGTAGTCCTAATTGGCAACTAAAATGATAAGTTTATGAAATTAAATCAAATAAACTCCAAATTAAAGGATTTCAATGCTTCAAGTTCTCCCCTAAATTAGATTTTGATTTGATCTAATTTTATAAATTTATCATACTAATAGTCGGTCAAGACCCATGTGTGTGTTATAGTATCACTTAACGTGTCACATTAACAAATTTTGACACCATCAACAAAAAAAATGCAGAAGGACTAACCGATTAATTTAAAATCTTTAATGGAAGAATTTGATTAAAAACATGTTTTGGGAACTAATTTAAAAAAATAATAGTCTCTCAAAAATGAATTTGACTATTTACCCTAAAATAAATATATCCTGAGAATACGAAACCTATTAATTAAACAATTAATATATACGTATACATAAATAAGTAAATTATTAAATAAAAGTAAATTTTTAATTTTTAAATCAATTACGTATAATTAAAATTATTTGTTCTAAAAATCAATAATCAGATTAATTTAACATTGAATATTTCTATTCCTAATTTAAAGTAAAATAATCCTACGTCCCTATAATGTATTATGTGATTGCAAACTTTTATATTTTTCTTAACAATTGTTATGGTTATTAAGTTATATTTTGGGTTTAATATATTATTAGATGTATTTTTAAAGTTTTTTATTTATATTTGTTTGTCTTTTTATTTTATCTTAATTTTTTTATAAGTATGATTTTATTAAGAGTAAAGTATTGTTTTTGTCCCCAACGTTTGGGGTAAGTCTTATTTATGTCCCTAACGTTTAAATCGTCCTATTTGTATCCTTAACGTTTATAAAAGTGATTCAATGTTATCCTACTATCAATTATACTAACAAATCAGATTATATTTTTCAATTATTTTCACTTGGATGTATTCATTCTCAATTAAATCTCAATTGGATGTGGTCGATTTTAATATTATACCCACTATTTGTGTTTAGATTCAATTATGTCCCTAAAAAAGTGAATTATGTAAAAATTGTGTCCTATGTAAGAAGGAAATGAAATTTGTTCATCATTTGTTTTTTTTATGTGAGTTTACATGGCAGGTGTGGTGCGCCTGGTTGAGGTGCCTTGGTAGTGAGTGGGCCGTCCCAGGAACCATGAAAGCTTTGTTTGAGAGTTGGACTGGCATGCATCATAGAAAGGAGGAGAAGAAGATGCTACTAATTGGGTTCTTTGCAGTAATCTGGAATATCCGGTTGGAACGCAATGACATGATTTTTAACAATAAAGAAGTAAGTGTTGAGGTCATCCAAGGAAGGACGTTTTTGAGTTACAAGGAGTGGACTGGTATTGATCTTTTTGGTTGTTGATAGTTATGTCGGAAATGGCAGAGGTTTGATAACCGTTGTGTTTGTTTTGTCTTCTTTTATGTCTTTTGTTTATTGCTCCATTTTAGTGTGTTGAGTTTTCTTTGTTTCAAAAAAAAAGTTTCAACATTTGATGAGCTATTTTTCGGAGTAAATTATCGATTCTATTCTAGACATTTGTATTCTAACTTCTAGAAGAGATTTTTAAAACTCAAATTAAAGTGCTCATGATGTGTAATTGACAGTAGGATAACATTGAATCACTTTTACAAACATTAATGATACAAATAGAACGATTTAAACGTTAGGGATACAAATAAGATTTACCCCAAACGTTGAAGACAAAAACGATACTTTACTCTCTTATTAATTAAGAATCTTAAGACAATATTTGGACACAAAATTTAAACATTTAAAATTAGGATACTTCGATACAGAAAAAGAAATACAATATGTAAATATATAATGATCAATGTTAGAGATATAAACTCAAATTTTGATTATTTACAAAAAAAATATGTGTACATATTTTTTCATAAAAATTAAGACATTGATTTATTATATATTATATTTTTTTAATCAATCTAATTATTTTGTAAATTTTTTTGTATGTATTTTTGTTTAGTATTTATATGAATAAAAAATAATAAATTAAACTTAATTTAAAATTAAATATATATTAAAAATACTTTAAAAATAAATAAAAAAGTAAATATTTCTCGGGCTATACATACACTTGTTTTTTAACCATTCTAGTGAGAACAGTAGAGAAACACTTATCCCCACACCACAATGAATGAATCAGTTCCTGAATGTGAGAGAAAAGGTGGGTGGAGAGAGTTAATGAGGGGGTGAATTTAAAATCAGTAATGACAGAATGTTGTGTATAAATCATGGAAGCATCGATCCCACGTTCTTCATTTTTCTTTTTTTTTTTCTCGTGTAAATTATTATGTCTTCTGGCGGAGCTTAGTTGAGACAAGAGGGTCACCAAAACTTTTGTTAAAAAAATTAGTAGTACTTCTTTAAAAAATAAAAAATAGTTCAGTTGGCTCAAATACTTTATTATGACTTAAAATAACAAAATTCAATCTTCATCTCTATTCAATAAGTAATACTCCTTCTATCTTTGAGTTCAAATATAAAAAATTGGATATTTTTTATTTATGTAATTTGATATTATTTTATATTTTACTGTTTATTTAATTTAATTTTTTATATGATAAAAAATATTAGAATATTCAATAAGTATTGATATTATTGTATTTGTATAAATTGATAAAAAAATTTAATAAATATTATAAATTTTAATATTTGTTTTTCTAACTTCTTTTTTACATATTTTACAAGATATATATTCAAATTTTTATATAAAATAATCATAAAAAATTATAGAATTAATACAATTTTTTAAGAAGAAGGCTAATATTCAAGAAGGAGAACATATAATGTAAAATCCCTACAATACCCCTTGTTACTCTTTTTTTCAAACCAAATCCTAACCCTCTTCTAAGACACTCACTCACCTCTCACTACTGCACAAACTCTCACTCTCCTCACACCCTCTTCCTCACAGCACGCACACCCAGACTCTGATGGAAAAAAGAAAGAAAGAAAAAGGAAAGAGAGAAAAGGGGAGACTGCGAGAAGAGAATGGAGGAGGAAGGCGGGAGCTGTCCATGCCGAGCTACCATGCGAGGAGAGAGAGAGTCGCACCTCATCACCACCGGCCTGGAGCACGCCGTTCGTGTCCCATCGCGTCGCCATCAGAGGCCAGAACCGAGAGAGGTGCGTCCGAGAGGAGGGACGAGTGCGAGAGAGGAGACGCGGAAGAAGGACTGCCGCCGTTCTGCCTCGCCGCTGTCGAACTGCTATAGCCGCCGCGCCTTGTCTCTGTCGCCGCTAAGCTTTAACCGCCGCCATCTCTGTTGGGGGTCACCGTTATTGCTGAATGAAGAGGGAGAGTTTGAGTCGGCCAGTGAAGGGAGGAAGAAAGAGTCGCGATGGAGGAGCCGTTCACCATCGTCGCATCTGCTGTTGCCATCAACGGAGCTCGTCATCAGGGGAGCATCACCGACGTCACTACTAATGAACCGTCTCCGTCCCTGTTGTGATCTTGCTTAGCCCTATACCCCCTTCATTCTTGTCTCTAAATCAGCACAATTTTTCCCCTGTTCTGACTCCATGTATGAAATTGTAACGCTTCCACCTTTACTCTGCTATATTTCCTTCTTTTCTTACATGCTCTGGTTTTAATTGCGATAATATATCTCTGTTTTAGTACTATCGCCCTACTTTTGTTGCGTTTCTGCTGGAAATTATCTTGAGTACTGGTATTAGTGCTATCATGGAACGGTTGGAGCTGTTGATGTTATGATTACATCTGCGATGTAGCCGTGGAAGTTGCTGCCACCGTCTCGATCCAAATTCTGCACTCATTCATTTCATTTTACTTCAATCCTTCTCACCTTGGATTCTGGCACTTCGGGTTCGATATCTTCGGTCCCTTAAGACCATGTTGTGAGTAGGCTTTACATTTATAATGGTTTGGTTTTAGGTCTATAATTATTTTGATATACGGAACTTTGAACTTAGTTATACTCACAAAAATTATTATCAAATGATTTTAAATTAGTTTTACTAATTGATTTATTAGAACTAAATATTTATCCTTGTAAAGCTCATTTTAATATGCACATGAGACTATATATATTTTTATGAGACTATATGTATGTTTGAAAATAAAAGTTTATATTATCTTAAAGCATTTGGTTTTATTTGAATATGTATTTTTGAAGTATTGAAATTTGGTTGGTACTCACTTATTTTAAAATTGTGAAATTTGTTTGAAATGCCTTAAAGATTGAGAAAATATGATTGAATATGATTCGGATGAGAAAGTATTATCTGATTTGATTTGATTCGATATCTTGTATATTTGAAAGATCAAAGATTTGTTGTATTTGAAATTATATGTTTTGAATTGGTTTGGGAGACTTGTATTAGAAAACCGTAGTTAATGGCGGTTATGACGTTAACCTAGATGCATCTGGCTCAGATCTCAGCTAGCAGGGGCGTTGCTAGCCTAACGTGTAGGCCACACGTTGGATCTGTTATTCCGTACAGACACACGAGAGGAAAGGGCTACCCTTAGAGGTGGAGCTGCAAAAGTGTGGACTATTTGATTTTATTTCTGTATGAGAACTCCCTTATTGATTCACATATTCATATAAATTATTATTTTCTAACTAAAATTATTTTTATGATAATGTTTATATGGTCTCATGTGGATTATAGATGTATTGTCTAGTCACTGGGTTACAAAACTCATTCCGTTTTTTTAAAAATATTTTTCAGGAACAAATACTTGAATGTGTGAGCCTTCTATTCAAGAGTAATGATCTGCAATTGGTACTTCATTTTTGTTAAGTTCTTAGACGTCATATGCTACATATGTCACAGGCAGGATCCATCCATATCTATTTATTTTACCTTTTATTAAAAATATGAAATTATTCATTTTAGAAACTGTAAATTTCTTTAAAATATTTGTAACTTTCTTATTTAATTTATATTTGAGTCTGATAGGCTTGCTAGGAACTGTTTCCCTGAGCGGCGGTCATGGTTCATTTTGGGCTGTGACATATAACTTTTATAATATAACACTTGTGGATAGTTTTTCTACTTTAATAAATCATGAAGAAAGTGAGATACAACCTTCAAAAGTTTAAAGAGTTACATCTGATGAGTTTGACCTTAATTCTTTAGAACGAGACCTTGAAAAACGACTTTAAATTTGGCAATATCACCCAAATCAGAGAAATGAGGTTAGACAAACTTATCTTCAATGGGGTTCATATCAAAAGCATCTTGACAATTATCTTCTATCTGCCCCCAAAATTTTGTTTCAAGATCCGTCACTGCTTCTAACGGTTTAAGGAGTCTTCTTTTTATTTGAAAACCGAATTTGGATTTCATAATTTATATCATTATATGTATACTTCACGTGAAGTTGATAGTTGAGAGCTTTTAGATTATTTGACTGATTTTTCAGCTAACGATTCTCAATTATGAACTTTACCTGAAGTCGATCGCACATCATTTTCACCATATTTTAAACTTGTTGACGTTTTTAGCGAATTAGGACAGAAATCTAAGCATTTTAAAAAAAATTGTAAATAAATAATATTAGAAAAAGTTATTTTATTTAAGTAAATTATTCTAAAAATTAAGGGATTATTTTAATTATCGAATTAAATCAAAAAGATTATTTTAATTATAATTTTATCTACTATATCTAGATTCTAGATAATATTAAAATAATTAATTTAAATAAATTTAATAATTAATTTATTATTTTATTTAAATAAATATTAAAAATTTAAAATCTATTTTATATAATATCGCGCAATAATCTATTAATTTTGAAATAAAGCTCGAATTCACTACTAATTAGTCTTATTCTAATACCGTCTGAAATTAAAAAATTAGAAGGGAGTTATCTGATTTGGCATAAGCAAGATCAAAGAGAAGAACAAGTGTCTGCAAAGTGCAAACTCAGCCTAAAAGCTTTAAATTAATAATGGGAGTGAGAGTGGGAGCACCTTCTTCTTCTTCTTCCTACTCATTCTTCCACACTCTCTCTCTTTTCCAATTCCAAGCAACACCATCGACCCCAAAGCACTTCAATTTCAAATTCAGATTCAAACCTTCTTCTTCGTTTTCTTCATTCTCAATCACAAACATGTCGTTGCCGGTTCCCAACTACAGGAAGGGGAAGCTTCCTATTCTGCTCTTCGACATCATGGACACACTTGTTCGAGACCCGTACTACGAGGATGTCCCTGCCTTCTTCCGAATGTCCTTCAAGGAACTCTTGGATTCCAAGAACCCAACAACATGGATTGAATTTGAAAAGGGACTCATTGATGAGGTATACCTAACTTAACTAAAACTATGTTCCCTCTTTCAATTTTATCCAAAGCTTCAAACTTTGACCTTAATTAATATTAGTATATTTTAGAATTTGGACTTAGCTTAAAACAAAAAGCTTTCTTTTTTGTCAATACTTACTCATTTGGCTTGAACCGTTCCCAATATTTTAGTTTTTGTTTTTTTAGTTGAATTGCATATAGGGAATTTGGAGAATGTTCAAATCTTTTGAGTATGTGTCATATTGATTTGAATTGTTTATTAAGGGTCATTTCTAAGGATTTGGAATCTGTCATTGTTGTTCAGTAGCAAAGTAGAGTGTTTTGTGGATGCAAGTTGTAGGTTTTAGAACCCATCATGCAATATTCTTGATGAGTTCCTGGATCCTGTTAGTTTCACTTTGTTTATTGTTGTGATCGGGGATTGGTATTTCTGTTTATTTCCCTTTTATCAGAATCCAAACAATGGTTTTTATTATGTAAATGTAGGATGTCACATTTCATTCCTCATTAAAACATATGCTTAGGTTTTGTATAGTGATTTGTTTATTGGTTTAGGGAAGAATTTTGGTAAGCTGGAAACCTGGTTCCATTTCTGGTTCCTTTTTTATTTTTTGTTGGGGAAGAGAAGGAAGAAAGAGGGGGGGGGGGGTTGCTTTTCACTACTTGCTTTCGAATTTCTTGTATCTTCTGCATAAAATGGTTAAGTAGTTTCCACTTTCATAACATTGTTCTTAATAATGTTTTTCTCTTCCAGATGGAGCTAGCGAGAAAATTTTTTAAGGACGGAAGGGATGTTGATTTAGAAGGTTGGTCTAACATTTTGTTGCTAGAGCTGATAACTTAGTATTAGTCATGTACATGATACTATTTTAGTTTAATATAATACATTGAAAATCTGACTTTTGAGAACCGCAAAATGCTGATGTCGATATTTTTGTTCATAGATCAAATCATTTCAGATGAATTCCAGATTGGCTACAGTTCTTCCAACCCCACAAAATGTTAGCCTTTTGGTGATCTTTCCGAGGGAAAAAAAATTGTTTTTGTCCTTCCAGAAGTTTTAGCATCCTTTTCTCCTGGAATGCTTTGGGTGTTGATGATAAGTTACTTGATATTAATCTGATATTGGATGCTAAAGGAATTATTAACTCCAATTTGTGTCAATCGAGACAATTTTCAGCTTGCTGTTTATTTTCTAATAGTTGATTGCTTGTTTGTTACATGCTTTACCATGACCTGTTAAGACCGCTTTATATCATCGTTATTCATAGTTTAGAGTCCCTTGCCCTGTAACATTTTAACTTCTTTGTTCTAGAAGAGATTGTTGAGCTTTATTTAGAGCTCTCCTAAAGTACACTAAATGTATTATTGTTGTGTGCTAAGCGGCTGTTGAGTTTGATTAAGTTACTGAGTTTCATGTGTGTTTCCATCACAGGCCTTAAAACTTGCATGACAAGTGGATACTCATACATTGAAGGAATTGAACATTTGCTTCTTTCCTTAAAGCAAAACAACTATGAGATGCATGCTTTTACAAACTACCCCATATGGTAAGACAGTCGTTCTTATTATGATTTTGGTTTTTTTGCATCCCCACAGTCTTCTTCAGAATGTCTTGTATTGTAGGTACCAGTTGATTGAAGACAAGTTAGAACTATCAAAATATTTATCTTGGACATTTTGTTCGTGTACATATGGTATAGCACAACTTGTTTTGATTTGATTAATGAGGGCTGAAGCATAAATTCAAACTATATCAAATCACTGAAAACTTATGCAGTATTGGCCCTATTTATTATAATGTGTTTCAGGAAAGAGGAAGCCTGATACCGAGTTCTTTATGGAAGCTTTGGAACATCTTAAAGTTGATCCAGCAAATTGTATATTTGTAGATGACAGGTTTCTACTCTTTCTCTTTATATACTGTACACTATTCGGTTATTAAATCATACCAGGATGTTTCTTATTGTCATCTATATGAGAATGAGTTTTAACTTTCTTTAGTTCTCGTCCTTTTCGTGTGAATGAATGACTATTTTACCTCTGTATTGAGGAATGTATCAAGGGAAAATGAGTTATTTTTATTGAGAACTGAGAATATTTTTTATGAGATTATATTATGAAACTTAAAAATCTATTGTACTTCCACACCCTTTATGTTTATTTATTTTTTACCCTCTCAGTCGCTATTAAAGGTGCTGATTTCTCTTTTGCAAATTCCTAAACTTAATTATACACGATCATCAAACTAAATTTTTCTTTTTTTATTTTTGGATGACCATAGAAGTATTGGATGTGAAAGTTGGTTACTTTTTATGACATGACAATACATAATTAGAATGTTTTGTATAATGTTTATACTGAAAGTGTACAGAAATTAAATTCCTAATTTGGGGTTTATTGTGGCAGGAAAAAGAATGTGGAGGCAGCAATAGAAGTTGGAATCAAAGGTGTACATTTCAAGAGTGTTGATTTGCTTTGTGAAGAACTGTCTTTGATGGGGATTGAAATTACAGCTGATGCAGATCATCAATAGATTCTTTTATTTGATTTTCTCTGTATACAAAAATCCTTTGCCTGTTGGAATTTGGAAAGGAGACATGATTGCATATTCAATCAACAACTGTTTTTCTTGTTGGTAAATAGATAAAATGAAAAAAACTTTTCTTGTTGATCTCAATTAGGAGAATTGATACAATTTTTCTTTGGTTCTCAAGTTAAGAAATTCCATCAAAGATGAACATTGTCACATGATTTGTCCAATGATTATAAATAAAATGATAACATGAATTTGTAACAATGATTTCTTCCCAACATCCTAAGTCTTAGTATCATTACTCTTAATTTTGTATACAATTTCTAAGTTCTAAAGCCATGAAAAGTATCCTTATTGACAGTTATATTTTGTAATTTGTGAGCAGGATTTTCTTCATTATAACCTTTCAAATGCTCATTTGATCAATCACCTTTTTCCCTTTGGCATTCTCATAGTCATAGGTAACCTTCATTAGTGATAAAGAAACCTTTGCTTGTAATCAAGAGCCTCAGGAATATTCTCTCAGTTGGTCTAGTTTGCATCAGTTGAGTAGAATGTATTATTATTTATTCTTATCTTTATAAACCAAATAAACTAATTTTATAAAATTTAATTGAATTGAATTTTTACAAATCAATAAAAAAAAGTCTTATCTCACTAGTTGAATTTTAAAGAAAATATATAAATAAAACTAACTTTGTACTCATAAAAAAAAAAAAAAAAACTGTCACTTTTATTCATAAAAGTTTAGAATATTGATAAATTTACACATAAATAAAATTAACATTTAAATATTTTTATCACATAAAAATTATTTTTTATGAGTACAAAACTATTTTTATTCATTCACGATTAAATTTTAGTATTTTAAAGTTTTGTGATTAGAAATAATAATTTACTCTTTTTTTAAAGTTTTTTTTTTCTATTATTATTAGTAAAATTTTTTATTTTAATAAATACATAATAATATATTAAAAACTTCATTTTTATATGTTTTCTTTAAAATTTTATCAATTAATAACCTTGAATCTTAAAGAAACTCTATTTCTTTTCCTTCTATGAAATAACACCACATAATTTTTATTAAGCTAATAAATAAAATAAACAAAGTTTACAAAGCAGAACACAACGCAACTGATATTTGGACCAAACACAACAGAAATTTTGTGGTGTCCTGAGATTTTGATACGAAGCACGAAAAAATGTCTTCTTGTTGGTGCATTAAACCTTTCAATTTGCACCCAACAATTCCATCATCATCATCATCGCACTCCCACCTTCGAGGAACACTGTTTCTGCAACCTTCTCCTCCTCTTGCTTTGACTCAAAACAACAACAAGAAGCTCCTCTTTCAGTTCCACCCTAAACAACACAAACGCGCTTCCACAATTGTTCGGTGCTCCTCTGGTACTGATTCTACTTACCCTTCTCTTTCAATTTCAATTTCGTTCATGGGTTTTGATCTGGGCATGCCAAAGTTTCAACCTTTGTCACTCTTTCAGCTTTTCAATCACAATTCACCAAAACCCTCGTTTTGCTGGTTTTATGGACTTGGGATTCTTTTGAATTTTCAATTGTGTCAACATTCATATTGTTAAAATAAGTCTTTATTTAGTATGTCTGAGCTTATTAAACTAATAATCATAGTAGAGTAAATGCCCAAATCAGTGTTTTTAAATCTAAGATTATCGAATTAGCATTTTCAAAGTGTGATTAGTTGCATCAAAATTAGTCTATTTACTTTTCTTTGTTATTGTAGATTGATTTCTATATACTACACTGTACTGTAAATTGTTAACCAAAAGAATTTTAGGAAGATGAGAAATCATGGTTGGTAAATATTTACTTATTTAGCATGTTTTGGAAACTTTTCTTGAATTTCTATTGATTTATGGTGTGAAAGGTTGAGCATTGATGTGATTATAAGGTTACTGTTTGGTCCTTCACAGAGTAAAATAACTATGAAAGGACTGAAACTGTTATCTAAATATACATCAGTGTGATACTGATTTCTATTTTAAACATTGATGACCAAATTGATGTTAAAGCTATTTAGAGGACTAATTTGAGGTTTGAAAAGAAATATGATTAAGTTGAGGATTTTTACTTGATAATTACTGGTACGCCTAATTATATGTTGGGTTTTTGGTTTTATTTGCAGGATTGACTCCTCAATTGAAGTCTACATTGGATAAAGTTGTTACTTCAAATAAGGTAGTTCTGTTTATGAAGGGAACTAAGGATTTTCCGCAGTGCGGATTCTCGAACACAGTGGTGCAGATATTGAAGTCTCTGAACGTGCCTTTTGAGACTATAAACATACTGGAAAATGAGTTGCTGCGCCAAGGACTGAAGGAGTATTCGAGTTGGCCAACCTTTCCTCAACTCTACATAGATGGAGAGTTTTTTGGTGGCTGTGATATCACTGTTGGTATGTCACTCAGATTTCTAGTTGTGAAGGTTAATTTTGCATTGGTTACCTTAATAATGGCTCGATCCATCGGTCCTGGCTTTATGATATGATTGCTTTGTTTTCCTGATGCTTGTAGAATTTGGTTTGTTTCACTAATCATATCATTTAAACATTGATCATAAGGGGTAGTAATAGTAATCATAAATGGTTAAGGGGATAGCTAGATAGTGAATTTTCACATTTTACATTTGACCAAGGAAATACGAAAACAAGAAGCGAAAACAGAAATCAAATAGGCCTGAGGGTGCCATTGACTTGTGTTTTTCATTCTCAGTATTTTCTGTTGTTAGGATTTTGCGAAGGAAAAAGAGAAAATAGTAAAAATAATAAAATTCTATTTTGTTGCTTCATCTCCTGTTTTTCCTTTTTTCTTCACAAAATTCTAAAAATGAAATTAGAAAATGAAAATGCAAACCAAACGGACCCTAATAGTTTCTGCAAAATACTTGTCCTCTTCTAATCTCTCATCCTTTCTTTGGCTGCAGAAGCATATCAAAAAGGGGAATTGCAGGAGCTGGTGGAGAAGGCAATGCTATCATGAATTGAAGCCCTCATTAGCCAATGACATGTGGAGTGAATGAATGATGGATGAGGACTTACCAAGTTATTAATGCTCCCAAGTTTACATTTTGTGACCAAATTTCCTGTTTTAAGTACAAAACGTAGAATTCAATTGATGAAATCACATTAAATTATGTATTCATAGTAATAATAAAATTTTAGCTTTGTTGACACTGTCATGCTTGCAGTTTTACACAAGTAATTCATGGTTGGAAATCTGTTCTTTTTTCTTGGTGTTGTAAATTGCAGGACACATTGCACTTGCTCTTGTAAGTTCGGGGTTTCATTCTTTTTGGATGATCTTGATATAGAAAAAACATTACATAAATAATAGAGTATTTACCCAAATTGGTCCCCAAAGAATTTTGAAGTGGACGTTTTGGTCCCCAACAAAATTTAATTATGTAATTAGTCCCCAACTTTTGTAAACGTCCGTCATTTTAGTCCTTTTGTTGGTTTTTTCCGTGAAATTCTAACGGTAGAGTCCAACGTGTCATGTTAATGTGTTGAGTCAGCTGTTAAATGCCACATGGGATGAAAGACAAAATAGTCCCTAGAAATACAACTACAGATTTGTTCTTGTATGATGCCCTAAATCCTAAAACAATGGTGTGAAGGTCATAATCATCCTCGTGTGCTACTCTGAAAACGTGTAACCATGGCAAGTGGAGGGAATTCAACAAGTTCTTATTGTCAACGAGTTATTAGAGGTAGCGGAGATGGTAGTGCTAGCAGTGCTTCAGGTGGCCCCAAATTTGGAATTGCAAGAAGGGAGAATCCAAGATGCCACTGTGGAGCTTATGCCATTGTTGTGGAATCTGGAACAGATAAGAACCCAAGAAGACCTTTCTTTGGTTGTCCTTATTATAGGGTAAGAAACGTTGGGTATGGTATTTTCTTTATGCATTGTTAAATTCATGGGTTAACTCTGATTTTGTGCATTTTCCCCTTCAATGTAGGAGAATCTTCCACACTGTAAATTTTTTATATGGTTTGACAAAATTTTTTCCCATGAAATGCAAGATAGCCAGCATAATGTTGTACTGGAAGAGAGGGTGAAGAAGTTGAAAGATTTGGTAGATGAATTAGAGAAGAAGACTAAGAATATAAGTAAAAGGAGGGAGTGGAGCAGTCATTGGAAAAATGTGTTCTTTTTCATGCTAGGTTTTTTGGTTTGTATTTTTTTAGGAAAGATATAGTTAGGTAGGAAAAGAAGGGAATTAAGTGCTTATTATGTATGGATATATTGTAATTGAATAATTGATCAAAGTGTAATTGCTAATATTATAGTCTGTCAGAATTGTGTAATGAAATTTCCTTTGCCAAATATTAGAATCATATGCATTCACAAAAATAATGTTTCAAAAACCTGATTTAATACAAATCACATCACTCATAATTATCAAAATAGTCTAATAACCATAATTTCATATATTTGAAATCAAGCATCAAAGTTCTAAATATTCCAACAAAAAACTTACTCCTAGCTAGTTTATATCTGTTGCTAGCATCAAAGATACATTCCAAAAGCATAGCTCAAAGTTGCATAAATGCACTACATAACCATAATCTGTTACAAAAGGGTCTTAATAAACTAAACAACATAACTACAATCAGCATGATATCATAGAGCAATATCATTTCTTCTTTTGGAGGTTGAGTCCTGGTGTAGGCATGAACTTGAATATTCTGGCAGCAGTTCCAGAGCTTGTAGCAGCAACTGTTTCCGGAGAGATTCTTGGTATCTGATTCGGATGGAGTGACCTAGGCACTGGAGCAAATGGGGCTGTAGGTGGAGGAGTTAAAGTTGGTGGAGGTAAAGGTCTTGGAGCCGAAACAAGCTTCATAGGAGGTGTTGGGGCAGTGACTGGAGCTACATGAGGTCTCAGAATTTGTTGTTTAGGTCTTGGAGGCCTAAAACTTGTTGTTGATGCAACTTGGTTGGATGAGTTAGTAGTTTGCTCCTAACACAAGACAAAGTAACAAAACAAGTAAGTACATGAATGGCATACAAAGCATCGAATATAATCCAATTTAGAAAGGTACCTGTGGCTGTGGTTGAGGGGCTGAGAGGGTTACTTGTACTTCTTCCTGTGACCCTGCTGCAATGGTGGATCCATTTCCATTACCCTTTTTTTTACCTTTATTCTTTGGTGGGGGTTTAGGCCTTGGTGGTCCCTTGCATGTTTTTGCATTGTGGCCAGATTCGCCACATTTTTGACAGGTAACCTTGAATGTTCGTCGTCCTTTTGTTCCATCACGCACGTCTTCAACAGGGTCCGCCTTCCTTTTTTTCTTCGTGGGGCGGCCTGCAGGTCTCCTAATGATGGGTGGCTCTGGAGATAGTAGTCCAGTCTTCACCCAATACTCTTCTGAGTTGACAGGTTTCATGACATGCTCATAGGTTGCTCTAAATGCATCCATCTTTAGCCAAGGATGCACATATAGTTCTGGCCTATCACACCTCTTTTGAATAGCTGCTAATGCATGAACACATGGTATTCCTACAAAAGAATTAACTAGCATTGACTTTAATACAGCAGAATGCATATCTTAAACTCATGTAAGTCAAATACAATATGTTATGACTACCTGTCAGTTGCCACATATTGCAGGTACAAGTATGCCTTCCAAGATTAACACCAACCTTCTTTGAATGTGTCTGCACCTCAAACACGTTACGATCATTGTCACCAGTCCATTGAGCCGTCCAGAATTTAGTATCCTTCATAAGGTCCTCCAATTTCCTTTGCTGAACTGGTGCCAGTACTCCAGTGTAGGTGCTTAGAATCTTCTTGTGTTTTACCATTCTCCTCATCAAGTAGCAACGAAGCTCCTCCAACATGGTGAGAATAGGCTTTCCCCTATAGTGGTTAATTTTGGCGTTCCAGACCTCACTCATGTTGTTGGTCACGTTGTCAAGTTTTGGCCAATGACTAAAATAAGATTTGGTCCAGCAAGAAGGTTGAAACTTTGCAAGATATGCCCATGCTTCTTCGTTCATCCTCTTTAGCCTCTGCATATGATGTTGGAACTCTGCATCTGTACTACTCTTTGCACATGCCCACACTATATTTTTTAGTTGTTTATCCTTGAACTTCCCAATAAAATTCTTCCAAATGTGTCTTACACAATTCCTGTGGTGTGCATTTGGCATCACCTCATGCAAAGCAGGCAGTAAACCCTGAAGAAGGCATCAAAATGAACAAACACATATACAGACTTTTTTAATAAAATCATAGATCAGACAGTAAGATCCCCAAAAAATTTATTTATCAGACAAATAAGCCCCTAAGTAAATTATTTATCAGACAGATTAGTCCTTAGTAATATAATTTGACAGTCATCTAGACCCTTTCATCCACCCGAAACCTTATTAGAACACTATTTCATATTAACTTCACCTAAATTCAATTCAAATATAATGACATCAATTCAAATTTAATTACTACAAATAGTACAATTCAAATAAAAGACAAGAGCATAAGAGACTTATAATCAATTACACTAATTCAAATGTCACGCATTCCACTAATAATATTTGCCAATAATATCACATGAACAGTAACATGCTCTTTATATAACATGAATAGTAACATGCTATTGTACATGCTCTTTATATAACATGAACAGTAACATGCAATTATAACATGAATAGTAACATGCTATTATATTATGCAACAATGTACATGATATTATTAGGTGAAGAAGTAACATGCTCTTTATATATGCCAATAATATCACATTAATAGAAACACACTTTTTTGTATGGCACGCTTCCTCATCCAATAAATATGCAACAATATAAAGATTAGCTTGAGACATGATTATATATACGCAGAAAACAAAGTGGAAAAATTAATTTACGACCAAATTTCAGTATAACTTGTGATATTGAAATAAAAGAAGCAGTATTAATTATTAACCAACCAGATTTTAGGATAGAAGAGAAAATACAAGTAAGCGTTAACATTCACAAATATAATCACAGTAAGCATTAACAACAATTATAACAATTCTATGCAACTATTATAACAACAATTCAATTCAAATGCAACCACACCAACCCAAATTTAATCACAGCAAGTAAAATAAAGTCAAATACAATCAGTGCAATGGTTATTTACCTTTTGTTGATCCGAGATAAAATTCCATTCTTCTGTTGAGCAGTTACCAATATCTTCTTGAAGAAGTTGTAAAAACCACTTCCAACTTTGTTTTGTTTCACTGTCAACCACCGCATAGGCAATCACATAGAAGTGATTGTTTGCATCTTGAGCTACAGCAGACAACAATTGCCCCCCATAATATCCTTTCAAGTGACATCCATCCAACCCAATCAGTGGTCTGCAACCAGCCTTAAACCCCCTTTTACACCCCTCCAGACAAATATACAGTTTGCTAAACAATGGCGGTGAACCAGGAATTGTGGGGGTTGTTTCCAGCAATGCAGTGCTGCTAGGATTACTTCTGTGTATTTCAGTGAGATAATCTCTCAACTTTCCATACTGAGCCCTCTCATTCCCAACATACCTTTCCCTAGCAACCCTTAAAGCTCTATAAATCATCTTGTCACTGCACACCACATTAAAGTCTATCTTAATATGATCAAAAGCTTCGCCATGAGTCATGTGAGGTTGGGTCAATAACCTCTTCTCTAATTTATCAGCCACCCATTTCTGATCAGCCATGTTAGACCCGAATTCCCTAGCACAAGTATGTTTAGGCTCATACGTCTTAATCTGGTAGCACCCTCTAGCACTATTCCAGGCACAATAAATCAGCCAGGGACATTCATTATCATCACTGCTAGGGACAATAGCAGTTCCATTCTCTCCAGAATTATCCACTTCTGCAGCATCAGTCTCTTTCCTTTTAGCCTTACATTTAGCCTTGAACTTTGCCTTTGCAATCATAGCCTTCTCTTCCCCACTTGCACACTTGCATCTAACTCTTCTATTATCATTTTTAACATAAAAAATCCTCCTTCCTTCAGCAATAGTATAGTCCTTTAAGGCATGCTTGAATTGATCCAATGTGGCAAACTCCATGTTCAATTGGAGTTGAACATCACCAAAGTCTGCTTCCTCATTGAATTGGGGCCAATCAAAATCATCTCCCTCATTGTCTGATGATTGAGGTGTATCAAACCCCTCTGACTCAAATCCTAAACCATCAGACTCATCACTAAAGATATCATCCCCTTCCTCTGCTATACCCGGTCCAACACCAAATTCTGACCTACCAGTAGTAGGACTAGGCCTAGCAGTAGGAGTAGGCCCAACAGTTATATTGGGCCCATATTTGTCATTGGGCCTAGTAGTCTGTTTAGGCCCACCTTTCTTCCTTGCATTATCCTTTTTTCCAACAGCTTTCTTTTTACCCTTCTTATCTCTGTTGCCACCTTTTCTCTTTGTTTTCTTCATGAGTTCTTCATCTTCAAAGCTATCATAGCTATCATTGGTGTCATCCTCAAATCCTGGAGGTGGGGGTTTATACGCCTCGTCTTCAGCACTTTCATAGCTATCATAGCTATCGTTGTCAGAAATTGGTTCATCAGACAAGACCTCGGCCTCACTATGCTCATCAGTATCATCGCTATCCTCAAAATCAACATCTTCCATAATTGGATGATCAAAGAACAGACACAATTCATCCGTCTCTCTGTCCTCCCTCTTTTTGTCACACATCTCTCTGATTTCCTTATCTCCATATATAGGATGTAGGCCTGCTTCATAACTAGGAGCTGTTGGGTCATACCAATACATCTTTTTGTATGCATGGTAGCCAAGTTCTTCAAACATTTTCTTCAAATCAAAATAATTCACTAAATCAAGATCCAAAGGAGGAAATCTCTTTACATTCCCATTAATGTAAAGTAGTTCACCCTTGTTATCTTTGACAAAACTCCCCCCATGTTGAAAGACAGGGATAACCCAATCAGTCATCTGTAATCCATAAACATGGAATAAAATGTCAAAACCAGAACACAAACTTATACAGAGCAATTTCATATTAAACAACAACTGCTCAAACTTTAATTTCCTAATTGTGATAACTAGATTAATTAATGTATAAAGTGTATTTACCACAAAATATTGAATCTTTTTAATGTTAAACTCATATATGCATGCATTACGTCACTTATCAGTAACTGATTTTCATAATAATGAAGAACTTAAAAACACTTTCTTCAGTAACTAATTTCTTTTGCCAGAAACAGATACACAAGGTAAACACATTCGAACAATTGCAACGATGATCAACTATACCATCCGCATCATAATAGAGAAAAGATATACTAACCTGACCGGTGAAGACCGATAGACCGGCAAAACCTTCTTCTACAATAACTTCGTTTGGTACAAAGTCTTGAGTCAACAATGTCAGCGAGGTCGTCGGAAGACTGACTACCGATTCACGTGGTGGTGGCTTTCTTTGTAAAACCTAGGGGAAGAGAGGGTGCTGGTTGTAATTTCGTTTTGGGGGAGGAAGACAAAAATGGACCTTTAAAACCACTCAGCTAACGAAACGACACACACCCTTATGTCCTACTCCCAAAACGACGCGTTTAGCATCATTCAGAATAGGGACCAATTTGTCTTGATTGAACATGTGGCACTTAACGGCTGACTCATCACCTGAACGTGACACGTTGGACTCTACCGTTAGAATTTCACGGAAAAAACCAACAAAAGGACTAAAATGACGGACGTTTACAAAAGTTGGGGACTAATTACATAATTAAATTTTGTTGGGGACCAAAACGTCCACTTAAAAATTCTTTGGGGACCAATTTGGGTAAATACTCTAAATAATAATAATAATAGTTTATTTATTTATTTTTTATCTAGTAATAATATATAAAAAGAGAATCCAAAATGTTATATTAAAAGTTTAACACATAATATTTTATACTATTGTCACATCATGCTAATCTTGCCATTAGCAATCTCTCATTTACTTATGTTTATTCCATTTTGTCATATTAATAAGGGTTATCTAAGTCAATAGAATTTGATAATTAAAGATAAATATTAGTTCTTATGTTATAACTGATATATCATTTACTTAAGAAATAGAAATTAACAATACTTAAATCTAATTATTCACAATTTATACTTATACAATTGTTTATCGTCGTTGTTATAATATTTTTTTTTATCAAAGATGATTGCATAAACATAATTCAAATAATTCTTTTGAAAAGTTTTTGGGTAAATAAAAGAGGAAATTGCAAAAGTTTAATGAAAAAAGTGAAAGTACAATTTCACTCTTTAATAAGAGTTATAATTATCTTTTTTATTAGAGAAGAAAGCTAAGAAATTACATAAAACCATACAAAATTATAATCAATTGTATAAAGACAACTCAACTAGTTTTTTTAGAAAAGCTTTTTGGGAAAATATAAAGAAAAGATTGCAAAAATTTAATGATAAGTAAAAATATAATGTTATTTTTTGATAAAAATTTCGGTTATTTTTTACTTAATTTTAGAAGAAAAACTACGAAATTACATGAAAACATACAAAATTGTAGTCAACGCAAAAATTTTAGAAAAGATGTTCACCTTCGTTGATAATAATTATAATGATTATTTTTTTTACAAAGAAAACTAAAAAGTTATATGAAAATATACAAAGCTATCTAGCAACTCAAAATTTTACATTAGCTAGTAGAGAAACTTAATATAAAAACCTTTAGAAAAACGTATTATTTTTCACAAATATTCAAATTCGTAATTTACAAATACACATATACTGAGATATAAGCCAAATTAAATCATGTCTTATCTCGTCTAGATATAAACAATTTTAATTTATTTATACTATAAACAAAATATGTAAAAAGATGAAAATTAGTAAATATTTATGCTACAAATTACCTATATCCATAAATAAAATATTTAAATTATTTATTTTAAAAAATCTCCAAATTTACCAATAATAAAAATATTTTAAGATGCATCAAAAGTAGTCGACGGTCAAATATATTCTCAAAAAAAGTAATAGAGATAGAACTTTGATACGAATATTTTGTAATATGATTATAAAAGTGAAATATTTATTATAAAAGTGAAATATTTATATCATTGAAATTCGGTGATTTGACATTGAGTTAAAATTATTTGGTGATTTTTTGGTTAATGGCCAAAAATATCTTTTAAAAAACAAAAAATATAAAAATTAAATTTTGGTTTTTTCATGCAAATTCTAAATAATTATTTAATATTTTTACAAAAAAACTGGATAAATATATAAATAATTTGTTAAATGTAAAATCCAGTTGTCATTTATAAAAGAAATTGATATTTTTATTTTTTTATCACATTTTAAAAATATTTTTATCGTTAACAAACTTAAAAATAATTTTATCAGTCATTTAATAATTTGAAGATATTTTTAACAGTATATTCTAAATTTGAATAAAATTATTTTTATTTTTAGATTTTAAACTGACGAATATACGAAAATCTACTTAGATAACAATTTTGATTCTTTCCTAATGTTTGCATTTGAGAATATGTGTATGTGATGTAATATATGAAAATAAATGCTTAAAGAATTCTAAAATTGTATCAAAATTAACAGACTTTTATTATGCTTATGTTATGAGAAGAGTGACAAAAAAAATAAATGTATTATTCAATATATGGAATAAAAAAAATATTGTTTTAGGTAAATAATTTAAAATTGGAAATTGAAGATAAAATAGGTTATTTTAGGAAGAATAATTTGAAAATTTTGAATAAATTTTTACAGTTTAATTAGTTTTGTTATTAGTTTAATACGTAGTTGTAATTAATTATAGTAGGAGTACATACGGAGTACGTAAGACATACAAATATATATTTTTTTTAAGGTTTAATTACTCTGTTGGTCCCTATAGTTTTACCAAATTTTTAATTAGGTCCCTATACTTTTTTTCCTTTTAATTGAGTCCCTACACTGCTTTAATTTTGTAATTAAGTCCTTCCTAGTATAAAAAATATTAGAGTTAACTGAATATTTTTTCGTAAATTGAAGGTACTTATAATTAAAAACTTAATTAAATCTTTGACCGCATGTATTTTGGTAAAAATATTATGTTAATTTTAATATTTTTAACATGAAAAGGACGTAATTACAAAATTAAAAATACTGTAGGGATCCAATTAAAAAGAAAAAAAGTATAGGGACCTAATTAAAAATTTGGTAAAACTATAGGACCAACAGAGTAATTAAACCTTTTTTTAAAGATTCTTGAGGATATTAGAAAATATCATGCATTATACTCATTTCTTCAATTTTTTTTTTCATCTTACTAATACTTAATGTCTTGTTAATACTTAAGTCTCAGTGATATTGGTGGTGTTGCTTCTTTCTCCTTGAAATTATACAATGAGAGAAGATTCGAACATGTGTGCGAAACTACTTCTCACAAATGGTTAATCACTACGGCATCCAATTATTATACTGTAACATGTTTTATGTAGGCCATCACAGGTGGCAAAGAAGGGAAACAGTTAAAGAATATGAGTACCTTACATTTTTGGAGACATGGATCTATTTGATTAGTTTGTGAAAATATTTTTTATTTTTATTTTTTAAAAATAATTTTTATTTTTATTTTTTTATATTTTAAAAAATACAATTAATTTATAAAAAAAAAATTTATTTTTAATTATCAAAAATAATAAAAATATATTTGATTGGTTTATTTTTAAAATATATTTTCAATAGTTTAAAATCACGAAATTATATTTATTAAATGTACGATTTTAGCTATTTATTTTATTTATTAAATTAACAATGAATTTTTATACAATATCAATATGAAATAAATTAATATTTTATTATATTATTTTAGAAAAATTTAGTATTTCTTATATATAGTTAGTTTTAATTTGGAGAGTACGTATTTAATACTAAATAAAATAAAAAAATTTAATAAATACATATTTTAATTTTAATTAAAATTTTATTTTTTTTTACTTATTATGGTCAAATAAAATAAAAAAAAACTTTCCTTTTCAAGAGATATACGTATAAATTAAAAGTAAACAATAGATATCCTAATAACAGCGAAAGGCGGAAAAAATATTACACGGAGGAATGTAGCATGAAAAAAAACATATAAAAATGAATAGCAAAAATTCAAATCTTTGTCCCAAAACAAAAAATCCAGTGATTTAGTTTAAAAGCATTTTCAAAAGATAGTGTTTTTATTTTTTTTTTAAATATTTAATCAATCATATTTTTATACCTTATTTTCAATGAAAACGCTTAAACCAATCAAGCACTTAAGTTGTCATTGTTCTTTTAAGATGGCCATGGGAGCATGTTTTCTTTTAACTTTTTTTTTATTTTAGTCCCTTGTGCCCAAAAACATAACAAGTTGAATCATATTATCCTCTGCTTTTGCTCTTACTGCACGTTACCAAAATTATTAAAGTTAAATTTTAATGATATGAAAATATATGATCGATATCTATGAAAAATAGTTAAATCCGTGTATAGCAATTAAATTCAAGTTACAATTTTTTTTTAAATAAAAATTGACTACTATTTCACCCCCATATTGCATGTAACAACTATCGACATCAATTAACAACAATAAATCACAGATTAAGCTACACGAATCAAATGAAATGACACATCCTTATATTGTAATCAATCCATTAAAATGATAATACTTTAACAATAGGGATACAATTTTTGTTTTTTTCATTTTTAAAGAAGTAATATTATGAATTTATAGTGAAAAAGGAGAATAGAAACAGGGCCATGTCTTTAGGTTGCCTCTAGAGTTGGAAGTGAGTCAAGCCAGCTCATGAGCTAGCTCGAGCTCGACTCGTTAATAGTTTGATAAGCTAAGCTCGTGAGCTAGTGAGCCAAGCTTGAGCTTGGAATTGAGCTCATAAATTAAATGAGCCGAGCTTGAGCTTGGATAAGCTCAGCTCATTAGCTCATGAGCTGACTCGATTATATATATATATAATTATTAATACACATATCCTATATGCATTTAATCTATACTTTTAATATTATATATATACATATGAAATAGTACTATATATATATATATGATCTTAATTATTTAAAATTTTATATTTAATTTTTACATATAATTTTTACACATAATTTTGATGTAGGACATAAATAAAAATTTATAATTTAATGATAGATAACCATATATAAAATTGATCTTTTTAAATATTTTATAAAATATATAAGTTATAATTTATTGATATAAAATTATAGATTATGTATTTATGTTTCTATTATTTGAGCCAGCTCGTGAACTTTCGGTGAGCCGAGCTTGAGCTTAAGAAATAGGCTCGATTATTAATGAATCAAGCCGTGAGCCAAACTCAATTTTTGTGAGTCGAGCTTGAGCTTGGTCTAGCTCGACTCAACTTGACTCACTTCCAGCCCTAGTTGCCTCCAAGAACAGCAAGCAAATATGCAGCGATCACCTTCATTTTCCTGTTAGTAAAATATCCCACATCAAATTAAAAAAAAAATGTTACAACAATGATATAACATTTGCTGACTCAAAAACTCTAACTACTGTACAACTTTTATTTAGTTTATTTATTGTAACAACATTTCAACAATGGCCAAAATTAACTATGGAGAAGGGAAAAGAAGAATAAGAACCTGAGATGGCGAATATTCTAATGGCGAGTTCAAAGTTCAAACCTGTCAGTACGTCACTCTACCTAGTAATAGATTTTGGTAGTTGCACTAGGATTTTTTTTTTTTTTTTTGGTGAACTGGGTTCGTTTTATTAGCAACAGAAAAGAAAATTAAAAATGAATTTAAAACTTATTCATAGACTTTTTATTGGGCCTTCTTCAAATCCTAAGGATAAATGGACAATTCCTACATTAATATTGTCGACCAAAACAAAAGGAAAGAAAATACAAATGTAATTACTATTTAGTAACGAATTGAGATTAGTTAAGATAATAAATATTTTCCGACAAAAAAAAAAAGATAATAAATATTACGTTAGTTCCTAAACCAGAAGTTTTAAGTTAGTAGTTTAATTAGGATAAAAATATTAAAATCTAAAATCAGATATTAGTTAACAAATATAGTTAGAATGAAACTAATTACTTGCTAATTAATACTATCTTTTACGCCATTTTAGTAAAGTTGTTCATTTTCTTTTTTTTTTTTCTAATAATTATCATGAATTTTTACGTGAGAGAAAAGTATACGATGATCACATGCACCTTTCTATATTGGTATAAAATGTGGCTGACCAGTGATTAATCTCGTCTATAACTACTAATGTCTTTGATAATTTAAGCATTCACACTATTAGCGTTGGCCATGTGCCCATGTCAAATACTCAAAATACAAATCAAGTTGGGTTGATCTAGTGATTAGTTCACTAGTTCGCTTAAGCAAGTGTCGGAGGTTTGAATTCCGCCTTGTGCATACAGCAACTCATTGGCCAACGACAAACCCTTGAATAGAGCTCAATACCGCGACGGATTAGTCCTTGTCCTGTTGAGTTAAAGAATACCGTGGGAAACAAAAAAAAAACTCAAAATACAAAACACCAGCGTTGATATTTTAATTTTAATAAATATCAAATGTGTTTGTACGGTATAATAATAATAATAATAATAATAATAATAATAATAATAATAATAATAATAAGCTTCTGTTGCGAAAACGCACCACTTTTTATTTTTATTATTGAAATTTTGGTGGTACTTTTTAATAATGTGAAAAGTTAGTGTGTGTATTTTTTTTTGTGGATATCATAAATTTGAAAGTTAAATATGTAGTTTTTAAAATTTTTTTTGTCAGATTTATATTTTGAATTGTTGAAAAATAAAATTTAAATTTAAACATACAAATGAGACCCTTCAATTTGTTTAAAAACGAAAAAAAAAATTCATTTCATCACAAATCGGACTCTCCGATTTATGCACTATCAAAATCTGACATTCCGATTTTTTAAACTCAAACGTCTAATTTGTTATTTAAAATAAAATAAAAAATTTTAAATTCATATAAAAAATACACCAATTAACCATAATATTGGATTATACATTATTTTTTTCAATTCTAAAAAATTAGCCAAAACTCACACCACAATTAATATATGAATATGTGCGATAAATATCTAATTTTTAATTTATATATGAGATATTTTTAATAAAAAATTATTCTTTTACATATTTAACTTTAAATTAAGTCTAATTTATTTTTTATTTATGTGAATACTAAATAAAAATACATTACAAAAAAAAATTCACAAAATAATTACATTAATTAAAAAAATATAGTATACAATAATTAATGTCTTAATTTATATGAAAAATATGCGTACTCATTTTTTTGTAAACAACTAAAATTTTAGTCTATATCTTTAGCATTGATCACTGCACATTCATAAGTTTGTATCTCTGTTCTTGTATCAAATAAAATATAAATATTACTTATATTAAAATTTTTATCCAACTATAAAAAAATATGAAAAAATACAATTAATAACAAAAAGATACTAATTGGTTAATCTGATCATCTCAATTTATCGAAAACATCTCTATACACAACATTAATCATGTAATTCTCTGATACCCCCTCATGATTCTGAATTAAAACCTTTATCCCTTACTTACTCTTAACTCTTAAAAGTGCCCTATATAATGATCTATGTATAAAAATCAGTCTCGGTATACAAACCCAAACCCATTATTTTCAACGTTTGTCCTTAAATCTTATTGATTGTCATACCAAAAGACACTATCAATGGTAATTATTTTCTCCAAAACTTGATTGAAATGCTCTCTTTATTTGGAATCATATTCATTCTTAAAATTAATGTAATTCTTCTTATTTTGGTCCCTATTAGTATTTTGCATTCAACCAAGTGAAGGAATGTTGTAGGAATGTTTTACCATAACCACCCTGACTATAAAGGAAAAAGAAAATCCTCTTTCAGACCCGTTCACAGCCTACATAACTCTGTCATAAGCTTCTTTCTGTTTCACAGTCACCATGCACAATATTGATGATGTTAAGGTCCCTAATTAATGTTATTAGTCATGCATCCTGTAATGATGAGTAATTACTACCAGAAAAAAATTGACATTGGAGAATATTCTTACAAGCTCCTTTCATAAGAATGCATCATATCTTCTATGTCTGACAATGCAAAATTTTTGATATCTTTATCAGACAAAATTAAATCTAACACATTTAAAAAAAAGTTAGATCAACAAACTATATATAGCCATAAAATATTCTTTAAAGTATGAAATACACAACTAAAATAATAAAATTATACTATTTATGTTCAAATGTCTTCGATGTCTATACAGAATATCATCTAAAAAGTTGCAAATAAAATTATAAATAACCTCCTCACATATGATGTAGATGTCCAATTACTTGTTTATTTAAGACATCTATAAATTTCTTATTATTGTGCAATAAACAAAAAAAATAGACATCTTTAAAAGTATTATAAATTACACCATTCACTATTTTTGTGTCTTTAAAATTAGTACAACTCTTATAAAAATATTCAGTAAAAGACAAAAATAATCTCTTTCACTTTCTATAAAAATATGAGTCAATCTACTAATAAAAAAAAAATTTTTTGGTGTTCATATCTTTTAAATTTTTTGCCAAACAAATTTTGTAAAATATTCAAAATATATCAATGTGATTCTCTATACATATTTTTTGTTAGCATCCATCCAAATAAAAAATAATTTTCTTATAAGCAACATTCTATGACAGTGAACTCTTTGACAGTAAACAATATTTTCTATATATTCTAAGTTCTCATAAACAATAACTTATTCACCGGATAGATAGAATAGTAGACGGATAATAGTAAACTCTTTGACTTAAATTTCATAACCAAACATCACATATTGATATATATTCACAATTATAGGGCTTTTTTACGTAAATGCGCATGTAAAATACTTTAATTCCCAAAATGCGCACGGTTTGAAATTCATCCTCAAATATGCACTGCCAACTCGCAAGGAACACACACGAAATGGAAATAGGAGGCATATCATGGGGGGTGTCCGCGAAATGGGTTCTGGCGACTGACACAAACCATTTCAATTGCCTCAACCACGAAATGGATCACCTCAGCCATGGCATACACGAAATGGATCATTTCATCTATGGCACACACGAAATGGCCCATTTCATATATGACAACCACGAATTGGCCAAGTCATGGGAGGCACACACGAAATGGCACTCCTCACGTGTGGTAGACACGAAATGGATAGGCGGGTAGTGAAGGCAGCAACTTCCAATATTACAATTTTCGTACGAGCATGCAGTGGGTGGATTGGGAGGCAATTTATTGTACTCTTGTGAGTGAAGCAATATAAAAGGGGGTGAAGGGAGAGGACCAATTCTAAGGTTAAAAAAAAGGAGAGAAGTAGTGGGGTGTAGGGGATAGTTGTGTTTGTTGGTGGGGTGAACAAAAGTTTTTGTGCTGGAGTAATATTTTTTTTTAATTCATAAAAATGAGTGGAAGTGGAATTAATGTGGAAGAAAACCTTAATAGGTTGGATGAATTTCACATTTCTGCTCATTTACCTGTGAAGGTGAGTTTTTTTAATAAATAAATAAAAATTTGTTAATGATAAAAAAAATTGTTGTAAACTGAATAATTGTATTTTGATGTATTTCAATATCAGCCGGCCCATGTGTTGACTCCACATGGCACACTGGTCGATATTTTCTCTGTGGACGAAGCAGATCCGAGTATGGAGATTAGGAGGCAGATGCTTGAACCGTATCTAAGAAGAGCCGGATTCTATTATGCGTCTTTGATAAAGCGTTTTGAGTACGACAACCCATTGATTAGCGCTCTTGTGAAAAGATGGCGTCTTGAGACCCACACATTCCACCTCCCATGGGATGAGTGTACTGTTACTTTGGAGGATGTTGCCATGCATTTGGGGTTACCAATCGACGGTGAGCCGGTGAGCGGCACTCTAAGGTCATGGAGTAAGTTCCACCAGAGGGATATTTGGCAATGGTGTAAGGAACTCCTCGGTGAAGTTCCTGACGGACATGTTGGGACCACGAAGTATAACATAAAATTGAAGTGGCTCAAGAGTAAACTACAATAGATGCCTCTTGACTCTCCCGAGGACGTCCTCGTACGGTATGCACGTTGTTACATTATGTATTTATTGGGTGGCGTTTTACTTCCTGACAAAGCGAACAACACGGTTCACGTACGTTATCTTCCTCTCCTGGCCAACTATGACGCCATTAGTACATATAGTTAGGGCAGTGCCGTGCTCTGTTGGTTGTATAGAGGCATGTGCCTAGCGACTGATTATAACGTCGAGGAAATGTCTGGCTGTCATACATTGCTGATGTCTTGGATATACTTCAGGCTTCCTTTCTGGACACCAGACGTGACGAGCCCATACATATTTTCGTTAGCTACAACGTAATATATTATGTTACACATCTTCCGTATTTATGACTTGTGTTGTTATTTCATTTGCGTTTTTATTTAAATGTGGTTATGATCATGGTGTTCTTTCATAGGTGGTCGGGCAAGAGAGGAAAGAATGACTACGCCAAGCAACGCTTGCAAAGGCACCGTCTGAGGTTGGACAATTTGAAGGTGGACGAGGTAATTATTCTTGTTGTATGTTCTAGCATGAATTTGTTTTCTCCTTGAAAGTTCGTCTACCTGTGTAAATGACATTTGGCTTTGGTAGTTTATGTGGATGCCATACAGGGATGCACGTATTCTGTCGAGGGTGTCTACGGAATTTTTTGGAGCTCCACATGGGGATTTCTCTATGGCGGTCGTGTCACTGATTCTGTTCCGCTGGATCGAGATTGTTAACATCGATAGAGTCATGCGGCAATTCGGTGGCAAAAAAGGTCCACCAAACCCTCCGTTAAACATAGACATCTTCCATCGCCAATCGGCTCGCAACGAAGATGGATGGTGGCCCATCCGCCTGCAGACATGGTTTGAAGTGTGGGCAAACCGACGGACTATATCATATCGGCTACAGATTGATACGGCAGATACCTTGCAACCCAGTCGTGATTATTATATGTGGTATTGCTCGAGGACAAAGAGGTTTTTGTCATCCCCGGATGCCTTGCATGATCCCCGAGGAGATGACATTCCGCGAGGGGCCCCGGCAGAGTGCGGTAGAACCCCAGTTGTTCAGCTACCAGCAGTTCCACAAGACAGGAGACACCATCGTTCCCGCCGTGGAAGACATCAGGCTGTCAAAGATGAGGAGATGCAGGTCCCAGACTTTTCAGTACAGGATCCACCTCAGGTTAATGCTTGGGATCCACCTCAGGATCCACCTCTTTTGGCTTCCTTACTCTTGAAGTTTGTTGCAAAGTTGGACGCAATATGTCGGACACAGTAAACATTGTGTTCCCAGCCACAACCATCTCGCTCGAGTGCAGCCTTTATAGCTGCATGCCTGTCATAGATTAGTAGAACTCCCGGTTGAGTAGCCACATGTCTCCTTAAGTTGGTCAGAAAGAAGTACCACGCATCTGTGTTCTCCCGCTCCACAAGCGCGAAAGCTATCGGAAGAATGTTGTTGTTTCCGTCCTGTGCTATTCCTATCAACAAGGTCCCCGTGTACTTACCATACAGGTGTGTTCCATCAACTGAGACTAGGGGCTTGCAGTGCTTGAATGCCTCGACACACGATGAGAATGACCAAAATACTTGATGAAACATGACACTTTCACGGTCGAGCGTGTTGCCGACATAGTATGGTCGGGTTTGAAGGTCGACAATTGTACCTATGATGAAAGTGCAAATTCATAAGAACATAATAATTGTTACAAAACAAGTATGCAATCCGAAAAAAGGCTTACCTGGAATGAAAGTTTGCAACGCGTTGAAGTATCTCTGTAGCTGGTTATAAGAATTGTCCCAGTCTCCATAGATTCTAGCTATTGCCTTTTGCTTCGCTAGCCAAACCTTTTTGTAAGACACCTTATATCCGTACGCCAACTCCACAGATCCCTGCAACACCTTTATGCAAATGGTCGCGTCTGCCTGAACCATGGGGAATATGTGCTGGCATATGACATTTGAATCAAGTTGAGCATGATCTTGCAACGTCGCAGATGCCAAACAACTGTGAGGCCCTTGGTATTTTCAAACTTTCCAAAATCTGGACGCCCTCGTCTTCGCAACCCTCACCATCCAGCAACATTGGTCACCAAAAAGTTTGCATCGACATACATACCGAGTATGATCTGACTCCACTACTTTGAATTCTGCACTTCGACGGATGTTTTAGTTCTTAATAGCAAGCATTGCTGCATCTTTATTCAGGAATTTCAAGCCAAGCTTTAGCTCCATTTCACCGGTCAAACCATAGTTACTGGGTATGTCCTCCACATTTGTCAAGTTTATTGGACCAAGACTCAGGTGCAGGTAGTGGTCGGGGTGCTGCTGGAAAGACCTCCAACCCTTGCGACATTTATCGGTTCGACACGAGTTGGGATGACCCTTTCGCCGTCAAGCGGTTAGGTTTTCGGAACAACTTCTGCTTCCTCTCCGCTATCATCCTCAATCTCGTCTTCCTCAGAGGAGTCAGCCAACCCGTCGGCCATTTCTTCCGGATATGCGACATGGACAGTGGGGGAGGGACGTCGGTCAGGAATTTCTACATTCTGGGCAGGGGCCGCGAAGGCGTTAAAGGACGAACTGCGAGCCCTACCAATCTCCAAAAAGGAATGCTTTCACCAGCACCGGAATTTCGCATTTCCTCCACGTTATTCAAACTAGATGAGCTGCCCCCCACATCTTGGAGCTTCACACAAAGTTCCATCGAATAGATGCTTCCAATGCTATGATGATACGAAAACATCATCGACACGTACTGGTCAGATTTAATATGCATTTTCTGATATGTAAACGAACTTGCTACCGTAACTGGCATCTTATAAATCAGCGTACTGATCTCCTTTTTTTCAATCAACCCAGTGTTCATCAGAATCATATTTTTTAGTTGTTGCAGACATGATTGTGGGGGAATCGTTATCCAAAGTGGGTCATCACACATAAAGGTCACTCCCTCAGCTGTATACAAAATTTTTTCGTTGGGATATATGACCACATAAATGTATTCAGATGCCATTATCACACCAAAAAATTGGTGAAAGCAGCTTCTATGAAAATGGAATTTTCGAAGAAGAAGGAAGGGTAGAAGAAGTGAGAATTGGAACTGTGGCTTTAGTTCTGCAGGAGAAGGGTTTTTATAGCCTAGCCGTTGTTCCAATTCGTGTGCAGTACACACAAATTTGTCACATTTCTTATGCAGTACAAGAGACATGGAGTGCCCAAACTCACCTCCGCAGTGCCCCCATTTCGTGCCTGGCGCCCCTGAGTTGTTCCTTCCATTTCGCTGCTGCCACCAAGGAAATGGGCTAGCCATTTCGTGGGAGCTGAACCTGATATGGTTTGCCCATTTCGTGGGCACCTGGAGTGAAATGATGTTGAAATCCATTTCGCAGACGCCGGAAAAGAAATGGAAGTGCGCATTTTCAGAAAAATTTCAAACCATGCGCATTTTGGGAATTAAAGTATTTTACATGCGCATTTAGGTAAAAAAGCCCAATTATAGCAGCTTCAAATTTCATCCGCAACCTATATACTTTGGTTAGAGTTTTCTTTATAAATAATTGTAATTACATGATCATTTTTCTTGTGCACATACTTAAACAAATGTTTAATTGCGCTCATGCGACATCCAAATCCTATCTACTCTCCCATTGCCACCCTATTCACCAACCCACCCCAACCCCACTTTCATGTTCCACCAACTTCTTTATCATATAGATTCTCTTCAATCCTATTCTCCTTCTCTAAATTTTTTCTCTCTTCGGTTATTCCAAAACACAAAAATTGACTTTTTTTCACCTCTGAAATCGTCGATGGCAGAGACTCAGAAGGCGTAACTAAAGATAAAAGGCGTAATTAAAGAAGGTTGGCCGATATCATTTACCCGACCTCTTTAAAGAGATCAGACGTTATAGAGGAAGCCCAGCTCTACTTTCCCAAATGAGTAATTGCTTCCGCAAATGTTTTCACCCCATCTAAAAGGATGATCTTAACAAAATCCCAAAGTAAAGGGAACGGCTATCCACCCAAAAAAGATAGAACTACTCCAAAGGTGGTTAATAACTCTACTATAAATACACTGACACCCATTAAGTATAATTTATGTTCTAATCTACTAAAAAATTTGCCTAAAACCCATGCTAACTTAAGTATCGGAGTCTTTTGTAGGTACCACCCCCCACCTCCTCACGAGGAACTCAAACGGCGGCACCTCGACTCATAAATAAGTCAGACATTGCTTCACAAGGAATTTGGACCTCACATTCAAACCCAACTCAACATTTCAGGTAACTCTCAGAAAAAAAAAACTCAACAATTATAATGATTCATTTTTTTACAAAAAAAAAACTAAAAATTTATATGAAAATATACAAAGTTATCTAATAACTCAAAATTTTACATTCGCTAATAAAGACACTCAATATAAAAACTTTTAGAAAAACGTATTATTTTTCACAAATATTCAAATTCATAATTTACAAAATATAAATATTTTTTTTACAAGTGATAATTGTTAATACAATCATGCTTGTTTAATATAAAATTTAGTATACTTTAATTTTATGAATTTTGTAAGAACTTTAGTCATGTATAAAAATTTTCTTTAAATATCTAATTAAAATACAATTATTTTAAAATAACACAATTAGTATATAATTTAATTTTTATTAAAATAATTATAGATCCACACAATTTATATTAAATTTTGAGTAAAATGATAAATAAATATATGAGAATTTATATTTTATATAAATTAATACTAAAAAAAATATCAATAAAATATTTTAAAATAATAGATATAGACACATTACTTTTAAATCAATCTTTATAATCAGAATAAAATTTTTTAACTTAAACTGTTTTATTCATATTTATTATTTTAAAAAAAAATTATTAGTATTTTTTTTTAAGAAATAATCCGTCTAAAATGTAAATTTTCATAATTACTCTGTATTTTTGTTTTTTCCCCAAAATGAATCAAACCCCTTTTCGCTCTTCTCACCAACCCAACCCCACTTCATGTTCCACCAACTTCTTTTTCACTTAGATTCTCTTCGACCCCATTCTTCACTGAGCTTTCTCTCTCTTGGGTTACTCCAAAACACAAAAGTTGGCTTTTTTCACCTCTGAAATCGTCGATGGCGGAGACCCAGAAGAGCAATGTGGTTGTGGAGGTCTTCGAAGAAGAGGAGCTTGCGGTGTCTCTGGCCAAATACGTCGCTGAGATCTCCAACAAGTTCACCTCTGAAAGAGGCGCTGTCACCGTTTGCTTGTCCGGTGGCTCTCTCATCAGTAATCTCAGGTTAGCTCAAGCTCCCATTTTGATGCGTACCCAACATACAAAATGGAAGCAATTTCTTTTAATTTGATGATTCTTTTGTAAATTTTTTAGATTAAAAATTCGGTAACTTTGGAGGTTTATGTTTGGGGTTTTAGGAAATTGCTGGAACCACCTTATGTTGATTCTATTGAATGGTCTAAGTGGCATGTGTTTTGGCTGGATGAGAGAGTAGTGCCCAAGACTCATGAAGATAGTAACTACAAGCTTGCTTATGATGGGTTGCTATCCAAGGTATATCTTTTTTTTGTTCTTCAATATTTTTCACATGTTTGTTTCTTGTTCATTGGTGTGTTCTGCTGTGAGAAATAAAAAGAAGGTTAGTTCAAAGTATGTGTCTGTTCAAGCTGAAAACCTGAAACCAATGTTCGTATGAATGGATCAAGCGAATGGATCCCTTTGTTGCATAGGATGTTCCCTTTATTGGGTAATGGGTATATTTCTTAAAGTCATGTAAAATGTTGCAATAGAGAGACAAATCGCGTCAGTTTTGATTTTGGTTTATATGGTACTTTCTCAGTCTCTCTTATCCGTGTTATTTTTTGACATATCTTTCGATCATAGATATGTTGATCCAAGGATATACCAAAAAGTGATAGTAACAGATAAAAGGATCGGAGGTAGTGTTTTTATGTATAGTCTTCTTTAAAAAGCTCTATCAATCTGACTCGTTGGTGCTTCGATCGTGGCTCTTCTTGACAGGTGCCTGTTCCTTCCTGCAATGTTTATGCAATCAACGATACCCTGTCAGCTGAGGGAGCGGCTGATGATTACGAGACACGTCTCAGACAGTTGGTCAAGAACGGTGTAATAGCTTCATCACCGGTCACTGGATTTCCCAAATTTGATCTCATGCTGCTTGGTATGGGTCCAGATGGCCATGTAGCATCTTTGTTCCCAGGGCATCCTCTTGTGAAGGAGAATAAAAGATGGGTTACTTTCATCAAGGACTCCCCAAAACCGCCCCCGGAGCGTATTACTTTCACTTTTCCAGTGATCAATTCCTCTGCTTACGCTGCACTTGTGGTGACTGGTGCTGCAGAATCGGTTGCTGTTCACTCTGCGCTGCGTGGATCTCAAAATTCTCCTAAGCTTCCTGTTGCAATGGTTTCACCTGAAGGGGAGTTGAAATGGTTCTTAGACAAGGACGCAGCCTCAAAGCTGTAGATCTTGCAGCCGAGTAGTGCTGATCGTGCACTTTGAAGTTGATCAATGTTTTCACAATAATCTAACCGGAATGAGATTTCCTGCAGCTGAGTAGTGTTGATCATGTACTGTTAATGTTTTCACATTAACTTAAGTTGGATGAGATGTTTTTCTCTCTTAATAATTATATATTTTCCTCTCTTGCATCCTTTGAGGAAGCAAATTGCAGAATGGTGGTGTGAAAATTTAGTAAAAGTAATCCAGAAATATTTAGTGATACCAAGAAAAGTACCTCAGAGGAAGCAATTGATTCCAAGTGGCTCATCGGTTCTCCAACATGTTTGAATGTCTTCTTGAAATACAAATCTTGATTTTAAACTTTCTATGCCTGCATAAAGCATGTAATTGTTATCTTTACTTTCAGTTATTGTTTCTATCCTTTCTTCTCAGAAAACAGAGCTTGAAGCATTGTATAATTAAGCATCAGCTAAAGCACATGTCAACAATTTAGCAGAAGAAATTAGATCATGTGGTGGACAGAAGCTCATAAGCCAAGTAAACTGAATGTATAAAATGTAGTGATATACTGTGCAACTGCTACATAACTATATACAGTATACTATTATCTCAATTTTTCCATTGACAAATCTTTCATTACTCATGTTCATTGCATATTGTCAAGGGGCTATGTTAATCAACAGAGCTTGATATTAAATAACATTAAAAAAAATTATACATTTTAATCCCGCACATTGCATGGATCTAGGTCTAGTAATAATATAATAAGTGAAAACTGTGTTACATCCTCAAGAACTCAAGCCTCACAATTGAAGTTCAATATCACTCTCCACTGCACAAAATAAAAGCATTGGCTATACAAAGTTATCATGACATGGAAAATCACTTGTATAAGAGTATGAATGAATCACTTGTAAAACCAAAATCTCTTTAAGACATGGATTCACATAGTTTGTCTAAACTCAAGCAGCTTTGAACGTGGGAAAGAATATCCGGCCAGAAGTTTTGCGAGTATTTCTGTCCATGCCGCAGATTCTCCGACCATTAGTTTTCCTTGATCGGAACTCCATTGTAGGATGACATCCATGCTTGTGGAAATCATGGAACAATTTGAGAACACACGGATAAGGACTCACATTTACAAAGATGGGGTATGGCTAGGTTCCGTTACTTCGAACTTTAGAAGATTGTGAAGATGAGGAAGAATGCAGCAGAGACTGTGCTGCTACTAACTTGTCCCTCAGCATGACATTGTACTCGTACAAGCTTTGGAGATTCTTCTGAACATCGGACATGTTCATTCTCGAGCCGTCCTTGCATTCTGCATTACATTTGCACACAGGTTATATAGGCTTGAAAGAGGTAATGGTAAATAATTATATTCCAACAAGTTAGAAACAAGCTTCACAAATAATGGATGATAATGAAAATTCTAATAGCTATATAGAGACTAAACTAAACAACTTAGTTGCATAATGTATGAAATTTCTAATTTTAGTATTGAAATTGGAAATAATGCAAAATATTGGTATATTAAGTTTTAGGCATGGGACTTGCTTTGACTAAATGTTACAACAAAAAAAACTCAAATAAATAGCATTATTACATCAAGTTAGTTATAATAGTTATAACAGATGATTTAGTTATATTAGTTTTTTTTTACACCCATGATCTGTTAACCAGCTCAACCAAATAACTTATCCTATGAAAATTAGATATGTTATAGAACAGCTATAAAGAAGCCTTTGTTTCTATTAGGTAGGGTTAGCTATATGAATCAACTACACTGTGGTATAATATATTATGGATAGTGTCAAGCTATTATAATATAAAGTCCTTGATCGCAATATTTATGACATTGCAACAGGTCATAAGAGTATATTAATATATTACTATTATAGTTTAATATGTGCACACCATATTGTCACAATACCACTTCTCCTAAACAAGGGTGTCAATGTCGCCTAATAAGTATGCCTGGTATGAAATGAAATTTTACCTAGTGAAGGTGGAGGAGGAATGAAGTTATCATCAACAATTGAAGACTCGTGCGATTGAGAAGATTGAGGCCGATGAGGATCATTGTGTATATCAACATTATGCTGTTTTTCCATATTTTCAGGTTGCAGGTTTGAACCATTTGCAGATCCAACTGGTCTGAAGCTCTGTGACTGAAAGATGAAATCAACAAATCCTTGAATCAATGCAGGGCTACTTTCCTCTTCTTTTTATTATATTTTATTTATAAATAGAGAAAAAGATAACTGCATAACCTATACCATATGCATTGAGAGAATAAGTCTCAATCAGTAAAAATTGGATATTAGTAAAAACACCTCGATGCATTAGGATCTCGATTATTCATTTAAGATTTAAGATCCAATGTGAAAGAAGATGCAGCTGCAAAATCAAACAAAACTGAAGATTGTGCAATGTGCATGGTAAAAGCTTTACCATGGTAGCAGGTTGGTCAGGTTTCTTGTAGAAACTTATAGAACTTGTTTTGCTTTGCATCCTTCGTTTACGCGACGATGCACTACCACGAACTGAATGCAGCATAGTCCCGCTACAACAAGGATCTGTTTCGGAGTTCTTGTAGTCATCTTCAATTGTAGGGCAGCCATAAGTGAACATCACATATTTCCTCAACTGATACCAATTAAGAAGGCTAAAATTTAGCAAAAGAGAAACAGTACAACTTCAAAGAACTTTCACTATTCAGCAAAGAATTTACTTTGTCCCAGTGTTCTTGTGCTTTACGCCGATTTCTAATAGTCCGCATAACGTTGTCTTCATTTCTGAGTTTCTTTATCCTATACTCACACTAGATTTAAACAAAAGTCAGGACTACATTGGAATATAAGCATGAAAAAGTTATGAATTGACTGCTAAGAAATAAAGAAATAAAACTAAAATTCAAGAGGATACAGGATTGAAAATTAAACCTGTATCAGCAGGTAGAAAAAGATCCCAATGCTAATGCAATACAGGCCACCAAGATCCGCAAGGAAGCTCACTGCAAATGGAAACGAAAAATAATGAAATTATTAATATATTCTGAAGCTACATTGAACATTCAGACAGAGGGGAAATGAGAATTTGATATTGCCTCCAAAATAGTTCGTTTAGATAACAAAACTTTTCAGAGCAGTTCAGTAGTGTCTTTCGAGAAAAAAGTCAAAGAACCATGTCTCCATTAGGTTATCTTTATTCATGCATGGCAAAGTGATGTATTTGCTGTCGATTAGGCCAAACCAATACATAATACACATAGCTAAGTAGTTTGACATGAGGGCAATTTCTCTTTTCAGATTATAGAGACAAATTATTCTTTGTTTAAAAAATAAGATATCAAATGAAAAGGAATCTTAAGTGGTTGAACTTGAAGGCAAAGAAGTTGATAGCATCTAGTAAGACAAAGAATTAGAAGAGATACTATTGATAATTTGAGTACTTCAAATAAGGAATTAGAGAGAGTAAGTCAAGTTTAATTAGTTTCAAAAGTAAGTTCTTACGAAAAATTGTAAACAGATAGCTTACCAGGACCCAAAATATTCTCCTTGTCGATTTCCACAACATAAGCAGAGAGAAAATTGATGTACAATGTAGTGTTAACTAGGCCATCAACAGAATTTTCAAGTGATGCTTGAAGTTGATTTCTGTCACGAGAAACCGAACCTGGGAGGAACTCGTGAAATAAAGGCTGTATGAGCTTTAGATCGTGTAAATTACGGTATATTCTAGGGAACAAGTTAAACTTCAGAATATTTGATTCTCTCCCTCTGAATGTAACAGGGCTATTGTCAAAATTGCTTCCATTCTTTAGTGTTCCATTAACAAAACTAACATGTTTTTTAGTATCATCAGATGCAGATAGCTTGAACTCAAAACCAACAGCAGTGGCAGGAGAACTTGGAAGATCAACAAACTGCCATGAAATATACATGTTATCAGGGATAGCTCTGCACTTTTCACACTTTAATGCTATAGTTGGCCCCTTGCTTGAGTTGTAACAAGTGTAGTTCACTAATGTTGATAGTGAAAGAACTCTCTCATCAACGAAGCCAGGATTCCCCGTAACTAAAGTACCGAGGCCACGTAGATTTGCACAGCTCATACTAGATATTGTTGTTATATTGAAATCCAAGTGACTGATAAATGAAGCTAATTCTGGTCCATTTGTTGCTCTTATATTATGCACCTCAATTGATCTCTTTGATATGATCTGGTATAGCAACCTGATAGAGGATTGAGTCAAAATGAAGACTTCACTAAGACATGCTAAAATTTTTTGGAATAAGCTATAAGTTATCAGGGACTCACGCAGCAAATAGACCAATAAAAAGTATCCAACTTGCTATGGAGAAAGCTCCGCCAAGTTCTGTTTTGCGTTTGGTAACTACTTTTTGATCGTCCTACAAGGGAAAAAATAGCACTAAATAAAGCAACTTCCAATTTTTTGTACAAAAAGTTAATACTTCTATATGTGCCTTTGATGACTAGAGCACTAGAATAATGGTTAGTAGCATCAAAAATATGATATAGCTATCAAATTGACAATGAGAGCATGCCTATTTTGTGATGCTGATCCATGAATAGCTGCAAGTAGTCTTGTCATGAAGCTAGCAATTTTAGAAAAGATGAATTAAAAATTTGAACCAACAAATTTAGCTTATCCCATAGATAAGTACATGAAAATATGAGGTACACCCCAATAGAATACCAGCATAGCAGCATCAACAAGAATAAAATTAGGCATCCAGACAAGGCTAATATATTCCACTTACTAGAAGTAGTAAATAAATCATCTCCAAATCAAATCAAATAATCACTTTTTTTCCCCACCCCCAAATAGAAAAAGGAACTCAAAACTAACCAGCCAGTGTCTTGTGGCAAAGCAAATATCCAACCGGCTAATCCACCACCTGATTTGGAACCACACATTGCGGCCATCACCAAGCTTCATGAACCTAAGGAAAAAGCACATAATTAGCCAAGAAAGAAGCATCACAAGTGTTCCTTCCAAGAACACAGCTTGTGACTGTGTGAACTTCTTGATTCTGTCAAAGGCAAAGAGTGTCTCAGGGAAGCTGAGAGCATAGTAGTCAACACCAGAATTTGTTGTTATGTCGGAGCCTGAAGAAAAAAGGGTGCAACTTTTTGCAGTGTTGTTCAGAACATAGCCAGGGATGCATGCACACAAGCTGCCATTGTAGGTAATTGAATTTGCTGGGCATGACGCCATTGAAGGAGGTTGAAGAATTTTGAGATTTGAGATCTATCTAACTATCCAGCTACCCTTTTGTAAAGATAAGCTTTTTATATTTATTTGTGGGTACCCAAATTGGGAAGCACCATAAAAAAGTTGAATTTAAGTAGAATTTTGTGTTTTAAGAGGAAAAGCGGAAAAGGGGTTCATGATGATGATGAAAAGATTGTGTCTTTATTGTTTGGTTGCTGCAACTGAATAATTGGTAAACAGAACATAACCAAAGCCAATGAATGTGTCTGTTTTTGTGTTTGCTGAAATGAAAACAGTGTGTGGTGGTGAGAGAAAGGGAGAAGAAGTGAATGGAATGGGGAAGAAAGGAATTGAAGTCTCTTGAGTTTATTTGTTGCTTTTTAGTTGGGTTTTGTTGTGTTATTTCTTTTTCTTTTATTTACTTTTGTTCTTGTTCTTGTTCTTGTTTAGCTACCTACAGTGTCATAAAAGAATTTTATTTTTATATTTCAAGGTATTAAAGTTTTTAAATTATTTGGGTATCAAGAATAATTTTTTTAATAAAATATTTTTACTTTTAGCTTCTTAAGTGTTAAGCAATAGTTAGTGTTTCTTTTGCTTTTATTTTTTAATGGTGGTTTAGGATGTATTTGGAAAGACAGTAAGATTTGAATTGTTTATATAATAATTTTTACATAATTAATTATGTTGAAATAAATTTATATTTAATCAACTGATTTTTTTTTTCAAAATAATTGTTTCTCTTTGGAAAAAATTGATAAAATATAATAAAATAACTTTTAAATTATATTTAATATTTTAACATTTAGAGTATTTGATAAAATTTTAATACATATTAAACTAATTAGTTTCTATTCAGTATTAAAATATTGGCTATGCTTTAAAGTTATTAAAATTATTAATTTTAAAGTATAATCTGTGTTCAATGTTTATACTGTATCAACAATGGTGTCAATATTTTGATAAATTATAATTGGATTTAGTTATTTTATACCTTAAGAACATATTTTAAGAAAATGATAATAGAAATTTTTTTTTACTTTTAATATATTTAATATTTTAAAAATATAAAAATATTTATTTTTTAATAATTTTTAATAAATTATTTTTATTTATGATATTCTTAAAATGTACTTTTAAGACACATACCAAAACCCATTATAAGTACGTGTTAGCAAAAGCCAATAATGTGATTTGGTCTTAATTTGGCACCAAATTCATTTACTCTGTTTTCGGAACACACGTCTTGCCCACGGAACATGCTGAATTAATCAATTTGTCTCTTTCAGGTCTTTTTTTTTTTTTAATTTCCTTTTCCTCTTACAATGAAGACGTAATTTAGCGTTCGAATAATTTTTATGATATTTGCACAATCAAATTTTATCGCTTCTACATATATATATAAATTTAGTGTGATAGAAATATAGATATTTAGATTAGATAAATAAATGGCCAATCATATTAACAGATTAAGAAATAAAGATATAAAAAAGTATTTATTGTTAAAAAATAATAAAATCTCATCCCATGTTATTTGAATGTGCAAATAGAAAATTAATAAATTATCCAATTTGAAGAATAAATCAAAAAATAGGTAACAAAAATAAAAGAAAACCTAAAAAAATTATATACAAAATAAAAAATATTTACACATAAATAATTTCATTATAAACATGATATGATAAAATATAATATCATCATTTAATCAATATAATAGATTTTACTTGGTGAAATTAGACTTTGTTATGGTGGTTGTACCGATTCCAAATATAATTTACACAAGGACACAACAAATGGCTGATTATGCCCACGACTTGCTGCTTTCCTTTCTAATTAGTTGTTCTAGGAAGCCGCAATATGGCGATTTTAGACCCTACCAAATAGATTAGATTATCTTTTTCGTTTGATTTTTGTTAATTTTGAGGTGTCAAATTAAATTTGTATTAAAATTTTAATTTGAGAAGTAGATACAACTTTTTTTAAAAGAATTAAATTTTTAAAGTAGTTTTTCAAATTCAATTCGTATACCAATTTAACTTTTAAGATTTTAATTGCACTAATTTAATCCTTTAGATTAATTTTTGAGTGACATACCAATCCTCTAGCTTATTTTTAGCGAGAGTCAGCAATCGAATTGCTGATGTGTAGGGGTGGCAATGGGTAGAGTATGGTAGGATTTTGATCAAACCCTAACCTTACTCGCAGGTTGAAAATATCTCAACCCTAATCCTACCCGCTCTTAACCTGCGGATTGCAAAAAATATACAACATTATTATATAACTTGATGATAATTTAAAATAGAACTTATTTTTATGTAAAAAAAATATTAAATTATCAATTAATAATTTTCTTTTAGTGGCTAAGAATCTTTTGCATTTAGGAAGAGGTCTTTGATTCAACATCCACTTAAAACATATTTTTATATAAGTATATAATATAAACATATATAGAGTGCAAGTTAATCGGGTAGGGTTGAAGCTCAACCCGCACCCTACCTGACCCGCACGAGAATCCTACCTGCACCTATCCTACCCGCTGCGAATCGAATTGGCAACCCTACCCGAGCGAGTGGGATCGGATTGGATATCCGCGGGTAGGATACATATTGCCACCCCTATTGATGTGGCACAACTAATATCACGTGGCATCATTACTAATCCCTACATCATCACTAATTCCCACATCATCATCATCCTCATACATTCCTTCTCATCTCTAATTCCCTAAACCATCACCACAACCATCATTTCTAATCTGCCACCACACTTTCCGTATCCACAACCTCTACTCGCTTTTGTTCCAGCTTCAGCATCCATCTCGATTCGGCTATGCTTCTTCTACTTCCATTACGACAGTTCTTAATTCTAATCCGAAAACACGCTTTATTTGTTGTTCTTTTTCAATGACAAATCTGATGGTTATATCAATTTTGTTCTTTTATTTTTTATTTTAAAAAAATGAATAATGTTCTTGTTGTTCATCAATGATGGATCTGAGTACACCAACTTTGTTCTTTTTTGTTTTTTATTTTGAAAAAAAAAAATTGAACGATGTTGTCCCTATTAGCTTCCGCAACTCTTCATCTGCAATCATTTTGTGGAGCCAATTTCACTTCTAGGACAGGTGGAGAGTCACGGGAGGTTGGTGGAGAGAGCGGCGGCGTTGTCGATATGGGTGTGGGAGAGGATGGTGGAGTCGTGGAGGCGACGATTGAGGGTGTCGAGGAGGAAGTGGAGGTCGCACTTGAGCTCGCCGTGAGAGGGGTTGGGGGAGTGGCAGTGTTGGAGCGAGGGAGAGAGCGTGGTGGAGCGTTTGGGAGAGAGAATGGATGTATGAGGATGATAATGATGTGGGGGTTAGTGATGATGTCACGTGTTATTAGCTGTGTTATATCAGCAGCTGACTGCTGATCACGTCGAAAATAGGTTAAGAAACTAGTGTGTCACTCGAAGGTCAATTTAGAGAATTAAATTAGTACAATTGGAATCTCAACGGTCAAATTGGTGTAGGAGCCGAATCTGGAGGACTATTTTGAAGATTTAGTTTCTTAAAAGAGAAAACTCCATCCAAAATTTAGTAAGTGTGTGTGTCAAACAATTACTTGTGTATAAAATGTATGAAATATTAGGTGACATTAAATTATAACAAAGAATGTAAATAATTATAAGCCAATGAGTAATAGCTCAAATGGCATAGTCTCCCCATACTCAATTAAGAGGTTGTGGGTTCGAATCTCCTATCTTTGGTAAAAAAAAAAAAAAATAATTATAATGCATGGACATACAAAAGATCACTTTTTTATTTTACATATTGGGAAGAAGACGGTGCATAACACGGTTATGGACATCCATGGTGCTTCACGCAGATGTGACGGCTGCGATGAAGAAATCGAACGGTCTGATTAAGGGCTGGGAAGGTACACAAATCGGGCCGTCCGATTTGTTCCCCCAACCACGTGTCGCGCATGCAAGTATCCCCTCTACCAAGATGTATACACGCCTTTACTGATTGAATGCCCCCCATTCCCTTTCACTTTCAAGCAGCAACGAAATTCTCTTCTCCTCCAACCTCACCACCAGCTTCATTCTTCCATGGCCCTCCATTGATGAAGCTTTGAATTAAAAAAAAAATTAGACTACTCTTTTTTAGCAATGCCTAGAAGAAGAATAATAATAGATGTCAATCGTTCGAAGTTCCACATTGTTAATTATCTTGATCATCCTAACTATGTAAGTTTTTATTTTAGAAAATTTTATTTTAATTAAAATAATAATTATTATGATGTTAGAGATTAGTAGTTTATTATAATGATAATGTTAAAAATTAGTGTAGTAATAATTTTTGAATATTTTAATCTAATTAAAATAATTTTAAGGATTAATAATAAATTATAATGCAAATGTTAGAGATTAGGAATTAGTGTAATAATATTGATTAGAAGGAAGAATTATGATACATTATGATAATAAATTAATTATTATTATTAATAAAATAATTGCAATAATAATAATAATAATATTGTTATTAAAAATGGAGATATGATAAATAAAATAATTAATATTAATTGTTATTAATGAATTTATTGGAATAATAATAATAATAATAATAATAATAATAATAATAATAATAATAATAATAATAATTATTATTGTTATTTACTACTGATGGTTTAATTATTATTAAAATATAGCACTAATATTAAGATTGTTGTACGTGTGATAATAAATAATTTAATTAGTATTAATTGTTAATAATAAATTATTTTTTGTAGTAATAATGTTTATTATTAAGCTTTCGTAGGATAGTAAAATAAATATTATGAATTAAAAATTATTAAATTAATTATTTTTGTTATAAGTATAACATAAATATTTAATAAAGAATTAATGATTGATTTATTATTGTATGTATGTTGTTAGAATAGAATTAAATAGTTACTTGAGTATTAGTATATAATATAATAGTTATTTATTTAGTATATATTAGTGTAATAAACTAATAATCACACAACAATGGAAAAAATAGTTGTCAAAATCAAACCGATCATCGAATCGGTCAGGCTACTGGGTTATTATATTACTGTTTCAACCGGTGGATTACTGGTTCAACTAGAGGATCACTGATTGAACCGATTGACCCGATGCTATGTAAGTAAAAAACAATCCATAGTAAAAAAATTTCACTAACATTTAAAACAATATGAAACAGTAACAATAAATATGTTGTTAACTTTACCGAATTTGACCGGTTTTAACCGGTTCACTCCGAATTGGACCGGTTTGTACCGATTCATTACCTTGTGCAGTCTCATCATCGGACCAGATTGGGATCCGGTTCATCAATTTTTGGTCAAATCGTCCAGTCCAGTCCGGTTCATCGGTTTTTCGGTCGAACCAACCAGTCTAGACTAGTTCACTAGTTTCTGGTCAAACCGGCCGGTTCGATCCGATTTTAGTAACAATGATGGCAAATACTAAATATCTCAGCATACATGTTTACTTGATAATCAAAACATTAAACAATTGGGAGTTGCTATGGTGCTGAAGGACAAATTCTTCAGCAGGTGGTGATGCTGCGTGTCCCAAGGTGGTGGGAACACGCTTCTACCTAAGGAAATACAGAAGCAATATGAAGTAACGCAGATGTGATGGGACGAGTAGATGCTATATCAGTAAGGTACGCACGCTAAGTACACAACCTTTACTTCTTATAACTTATTTAACCATTTAGCACTCTAGTAATATAATTAAAGATATTGAGAAATTAACTCTACAAATAAAATAAAAAAATATATCACACATCTAAAATAGGTTCTTTATAATTACCCAGTATTGATACAAAAAAAATGACCGTAAAACTAAAAAATATAGTGCTTAATTTTTTTATTGACACATATAAAATAAAATGTTGACTAAAGGTATTTCACATATTATATGTTATTTGATATTTTTTAACGGTTGTTTTATTCTTATGTATTACCAACATAAAGTACTTTAATATTAAACTTGGTTAGAAAATTTATTTGATTTAGTACTTGCACAGTAGCATGGCTCCATCGTTATTATTCATTATTAAGGTCAAACCTATATCATTTACTATTTAGCTACTGTTCAGTATCACTTTAGACAATTTCTAGTAGAAAGTTCATCTCAATTTTTATTTATAACCCACTTATATTAAAAAGTAATTTTAGATTAATTTTTGTATTATAAACAATAAATAAAAATATAACATGTCTCTCTCTTTTTCATTAAGAGAAACTAATTTTAGTCCTTATTATGGTTCCACTTAATTAATTAAAATAATTAAAAGAAATATAATTATATTAGTCCGGTTGTAGTTATTTGATGTCTATTTTCAGCGATTTTTACTACTATATACAATAATAATTCGACAGAATTAAGAAAAATTTAACTCATATCGTGAATAGATATTCTTTTTCACTAACATTTTAAACATAATCAAATAAAAATTTTACTCAACAATTGATAATCTAGTTATTAGTTAATAAGAATATAACATTTTAGTATTTTTCATAAAAACACAGTTTTAATTTTATTTTTAAATTAAAATAAACATTTTTTTTATTAACTAACTCATTAGTTTATATTCATTATATTATTATATACTACATATTATATGTATTTATCGAAAAATAATATTAATAAATATTATATAATCTTAAAAAAATTATATTGTTATTTACTAAAATATTTAATTTTTTTATTGATACATATTTAATTATATTTATAATAATAATCATGACTAATAAAAAATATACTTAATTTAAATATAAGTGAGTCTAAAATTAAAATAATTAATAACAGGAATTACTACACATATTGATATAACATTTTTTTTATTTTTTTTATTTATTTATTCCACAACAATATATATAATTTAGTATAATTACATATATTGATCCAATATATATCAAGCAAATCTCAAATGATTAATTTAACGCACGAAAATGACAACTACTATAATATCATTAAAAAAATTATTCATAATTTTATTCTCCACGTTTTTAAATTATTAAGATATTAAATAATTATTTTAATATTATTGTTTATTAAAGTCCAAAAGTAATATTTTATATTTTTTTGTATAATATTAAAATCAACTATTTTAATCATTCATTTTTTTAATCCCATTTCATTATTTGAGTTTTAGGATAGCGTTATCATCCCTTATTTTTTTAATGTTTTTAATTAAAAAAAAGACAAACAAATTACAAATTGTAAGATTATCCTATCTTTTATTAAAAATCAAATTAAAAGACAAAAAATATCCCTTTAAACTTATCTAAACATTTCAAAACCTATAAAATTTAACATACAAGTTAACTTAAATTAATTCTACCATTGGACTCGGATAATAAAAGTAATGGGACATGCATCATGTATACCTATTATCAAATTTACTGTGTCCACCACATCTATACTACCACATCTACATGTCAACTACTAATCACTTTGGTTAGCCCAGCTTTACCAAACAAAAAAGGTTTTACAGCCCCGTCCATTTCATATAAAATATTATTAATTACAATAATTATATTATCCTTAACTGCATTAATTATCATCTCTAAACCATTTGCTAAGTACCGACAATTTACAGTTTTACACAAATACTGTCAACTGAGGGGGCCACAATAACTTTTGTTGGCTTACACAGACACTGTCAACTGAGGGGGCCACGATAATTTTTGTTGGCATCATCTTTGGACACGCGTTTGAGCGACATGCATCGTCAGCGGGTGGGGATGGATCTTCACTCAGCACAGGAGAATTTTCCTAAACAATTACTATTTATTTGTTATATTTACCGTTGTCTTAAATATTTGTCGTAAACTTAAAACCTATGCACAAATCATACTTTAACAAATCTTAATTTAAAATAATGACGTACCTGCATTTACATATTGAGGAAACTCCGGCGTCCAAATCCAATGACCGCATGAAAGTCAGCTCCTCAAACGGCTACTGGTTTGCTAGTGCATTTGCCACATCCGCCACATCTGCGACCATAGCATCGTCAGCATGATCTTCGTCTACACCCGGATGAACGACCTCGTAGTTACTTTCACTCTTCTTCATTATCACTGTTGTAATCTTCCAACTCAATATCTCGGTTCGCTGCAGATTGCTCGAACTCAATATACAGTTCGATGAACGATATTTGGGACCGACTTTCAAGATACACTGAAAACATTTCTTGCATGCTCGCTTCATCGGTCACGTATTTCGTTTGAAACTGAACGAACCCACCAAACACAGATATCGGATATCTGTACAGAATACACGCCACTCTCCTGGATACTTCAGAATCCATCTTCTCACAAATGACACCTTTTAATTCTTCAAATGACAGTGTGAATGGAATAATAATATATAACGAATTTTTACACACAAATTTTACTCCTTCTGATGTTTGTAATAAAATTTGGTCATGATAATACACCTTTAATCTTACTCTATCATCCATGATAATAGAGAAGAAGAGATCTACAAAGAAGAAGAGATCTGCAGAGAAGAGCTTTAGGGACTTGTAGCACCGGAGAAGAAGAAAATGAAATGGGCTGGTCAGTTTGAGTAGGTACATATACATATATTACACTGAAATCGGACCATCCGACCGCTTTCATGGTCATTCGAATTTTTTTGAATTAAAAATCGGACAGTCCGCTTACTAAACAGCCCGCCCAAAAAATTTTGAAACCCAGAAATTGCTGGGTCCGATTTGCTTGGGCCAAAAAAATTTCCTCACCCATGCAACAAATCGCATGGTCTAACTTCTGTGCATGCAACTATCCACCACGCACAAATCGGACGGTCCGATTTGTGTTCCCTCCCACCTGTAAAAAATCGGACCGTCTGATTTTCCTCCATCACCTAACCGCCATCACACCGGTGTAAAACTCCTATAAACTTCATAACCTGGCGTTACACCAAACCTTGCGTCATATGCAAAAAAAAATAGCCACAAAAGATAAATGAACTTTAAATAAACATGAAAATGAAATAAAAATTGAAAGAAAGCAAAATTCTTGAGGAAAAGAAAATAAAAGTAAAGCACTTGAAAAAAAGAAGTAAAAGTAAAACAAGTTGAAAGTTGATTTCTGACACTCACGTACACTTGCACTCCTTGACGTCAGTTGTGACTTGAAAATCAAATTGAAGTCTCTAACTCTTCTAAACTTCTCCCATTTATAAACAATGATATGAGATTGCTAATTGCTTTTCTCTTTTCTACTATCTAACTTTTCGAATTTTCATAACCAACGATATTGTATTGACTATGAAGAGACTTTGTTCTCCAAACTGAAAATCCCACATCTTTTTTACTTTGGTCACCAAATCTTTGCCCCCACGTTCTTTATTTACCACGAGTCGAATAATTTTTTCATGTGTTATTAACAAAATTCGATCTAAATTCTTTTCGGCTCGGCTCATATCATGCATAGTACAATCGACGCTCTCCTCATTATGGTCGAATCGCATGGAGTGTCAAATTTTGCACTAACATTATGAATCGTATTTCCCCCCTTCAAATTATACCATGACTCATTCGATATAACCATACAAATTTAACCTAGAACATCTCAATATAAGTATCTTTGTTTTACTAGAGGCTATTCTTAACTAGAAATAAAACTCCATCATTTTCATCGTATTTCAGTTAATTTCCATCTATTACATAGAAATAGAAGTGAATTTGAAACGTGCAACATTAAAAAAAATGTGGATTACAATTACACATTTAACGTATACATAAAACAAGTATTGAATTGATTAAATAAACCTATTTCTAGGTAATTGAATATGAATTCTGTTATTTCTACTCATTTATATCTTGTGTATGGAGTCTCCAATACCCTTCACTGTTAAATGGGGATACACAAAAATTTTGAATTTGAAATACACAGCTAAAATATTAATTCAAAACTCTAAACTAGCGCAAAGAAAAACTTTTATTGTTTTGAATATACAACAAACAACATAAATAGAAACCAAAACAATTGAATTTAAAGTTCTCTCCTACTATTGGCAAGATCGGTGACAATATCATCATCATCACCATCATCATCATCATCATTTCTCTCGCACTGGTCCAAGAATTTTTGGTAAGAAGGGTTGTAAGCAACAACAAGACGCAGGTACTTGGCAGCTTCTTCCTTATTACCCTCATCATATAGAGAGCTGCGTATTGCCAAAGACACAATCCAATATAAAGAAAATGACAAGAACAGTGTTGAAAAAAAAAAAAAGTTTCAAACTGGACTAAGATGAACTCTAATTTGTACCTAGCAAGAAGTAATAAACCATCAAAATAGTAGCGTTTGCTGGTAGGATCTTTCGGCTCCTCCATATTTGCAATTCTTTCAAAGTGTACGCGTCCTTCGGCCTTCTTTCGCTGCCATACAGAAAATCTTGTTTTAATAGACGCAGACATCATATAATAGATCTCTTCTAGTAAATTTGGTGATATTGAGGAGGAATAGAGGTGCAATTTTCGAGCAAGACAATTAGGGAGTACAAGACCCCTTCCATGCACATCTGTCACGATGTTCCCTATTAAATGCATATCTAATCCATTTTTTGGCCATATATCTCTCCAAAGGACTGGTGCAAAATAAGTTTACTCGGTTTGACAAATTGTAACAAGTGTTTCACCTGTCGTTCACATGCAGTTCCGGCCCACTGGGACGATAGAATTAAAAGATCAAGATCTTCTGCATCAGTTGGGAGGCCAGCATGATAAAGCTGATAAAAAAAAGAAAGTTAATTGGGGGTTACACACATTAAGTGAAATCAGACCAGTGCAGCAAAAGAGACAGTATACATCACAGTTCTTAGATGACCCAAATACTAGACCCGGCACCTAGCACCATCATAAGTCATATAAATTTAAATTAAAATGCGTGCAAACATGACATCATACCTTTGATATTGCACGCTCAAAGTATTCATTAGCTTCATCATTACTCTGTTTCAGCAACAGAATCCGACCCATCAAAACCAAAGCTCTTATATATTGAGGGTCCTTATCAAGTGCATGTCTGCAAATGGAAGTTACTAATCCAATGCACCATCAATCAGATACAAAGCCTAAGAAATAAGATCAGCAGAAGTGGTTCCAAAATCAAATTTTCTTCCCTTACTGAAGAAACTAGAAGGATGGCTTACTTTAGTAAAGGGATAGCACTTTCTTTATCATTACTGTTCATAAACGGGATTGCAAGCTGTAAGCAAATCAAGCATTGATTAGTGACAAATTCTTGATAGCAAATCTAGTTTGAAGAGCATAATGTACATGTTCTAGATCACTCACAGCAACCAATGCTTCAGGGGACATTTCCTCTATGGGGAACTTATGCCACTTTTCAGGTGAATCCATAGGGTTGTTTCCAGGAGACAAAGTTTCCTTGGTAGCTTTAGAATCACCACCTTCCTCAATAGCTGCTTTTTGATTTTTGTTGTCTTGTAACCCCAATTTTGCAAGGACAACAGGATTTCTAAGGGCATAGTGCTGCAAAATTTATTTGTAGAGCCAATAGTTATTATTATTATAAAACAGTAGTTCAAAACAGAAGAACTGAAAGATGTGGATGACATATTACTGACCTGAATGAGGGTTAATGAACTGTTGGTGGCCCAATAGAGTTGGCTTCCCTGCACGGAAAGATGGAATAAGTATACCATGAAATTAATATTAATGGTCGGTGCATCTTTTGGTTTTGATTCTTTTGTGTAGGATTTTGTCACAGAAATCAAATTTTATTCACTCCCCTCCCATAGCTTGGCCATGAAATTAATATTAATGGTTGGTGCATCTTTTGGTTTTGATTCTTTTGTCTAGGATTTTGTCACAGAAATCAAATTTTATTCACTTCCCCTCCCATAGCTTGGCCACAGATGTTACAAGTGACATGGGGTGGTTTTTGTTTCAAATGTTTTTTTTTTTTTGGTGTAAATTCATCAGTTTCAAAATGCATTATGTTCTAGGTTTTGTTGTGAATTCTAATTTTAAAATTTAAATTGTTAGAGCTTGAATTAATTAAATATATAAATTATCTTATGAGTCTTAAATTAAATGTAGTAGGCCATTAATGGGCCTTCAACCTTTTATCATAATTTTAAATTATGGATATTTTATTTTGACAGTTAAAACTTCACACACATTATGATCTTTCCTATATTTTCCTAAGTTTTATCAATAGCCTTATTAGCATAAATTGTCCAAACACAACACAGATAGCATCTATTAGTTTGGTAATAATGCATGTTGATAGAATTTCCAACCAGTAAAAAAAAAAAGCTAAACCGTATTTAAGTGAAAATATGTTATCTTAGAAGTTAGAGTTGACAACATAACAAGTAAGGATTAGAATTACCTGAGGAATACAGAAGCCAATAAAAGCTATAGGCAGTGTTAGGAAGTCCAAATACCACTTGTAGTACTGCAGTAACAAATGTATAACTCATTTAGGAGACATATTACTACTTTAGGATTCAATGAATAGTAAAATCCTATATACTATAACAAGCAATATTCATAAAACACTAGTCAAATGAAATAAGGATAAAATTGCAAAATCAAGAAATCAAGGATCAACTTGATTTTTTGGTCAGAATATGCAAAATTATTGATAGACAATAGAACTAGAAGACAACTTCGACTCACTTTGGCTAATAAGTCAAAGATGTCCCTCGCTTCTTCAACCACAGGTTTTCGGAAGGATATCTGATAAATAAATAAAACACAAATTAGTAAACATTATACCACCAACTTATTCACGCCCTTCACAAAACAAGTGCCTTAAGGTAAATTACAATACACCCAAATCCTTTTACTAGTATAACTTCAAGCAGGTCAGAAACATCTAATCTCTGTGCATATTATACCCATGCACAACTAAGGGCCTAGCATTATTCATTCCTTCATGGAGCCAAAGAAAAATCAATTCAAACTTATGTCACATAGTAAACATACTACTCAAACATGTTCATAAGGCTCATTTGTGTTTGTATTATTTGAGAGTTCAAGCAAAAGTTAGCCCCAAAAAGTTGTTAAATTTACAACTTATCCTTTTATGCATGAAAATTAATTATATAAGCATGTGGAAAAATAATTTAGGTTTTAATATCTTGGTTTTCAAGATGCTAGCTTGCCTAATCACAATATTATTGTTTTCACTGTGCAACTCGATTAATCACATGTTTGACCTGTTGCTTTTGGATCCAGTGATCTATTCTTATTTATTTAAAACAAGAAAGTAGAAAAAGTTCTGCTTCATGTTTTGTGAATAACTTTAGTTCAATAGGCAAGGAGACAGTGGTGAAACAACAGAAGGCAATCATAATATTATTCTATGGTTAAATACCTATTGAATATGAATCAAGAATCCATACCTGAACATTAATGTAGTGCAGACTAGTAATCAGAATAGGAAATATGAAGCCTGAATAACCATGAGAGAGTTCTGTTAAATTCTGGAACCACAAAGCACCACCCTGCACAACATATGACAAGCTTAAATCATTTAGTAACAGAGTGACTGTGTCAAAGGTGCATGTATCCTCCAAACCCAAATATAAGATACATATTATGTTCAGTTTAAATTTTTCAACTATAAGCCCATAACTTAGATTACATCATTATATTTTGCAGTTATCATTCAAATCTCTCTCATCATGTTAGATATACTTTAATGATAAGATCCAGTCATCCGTGGAGCTAGAACCATTAGAAGATTAAATTTGAAAGATATGAAGTTACACAAAGCAGACGCAATGATTAAACAGTATTTTAGTAAGTCAGTGCCTTACACAACTGAAACCAGGGTGACCATCCAGTGACATCTTCCTTATGCTAATCATCCACAAGAAAAAACATGGAAGCTGAAAATAAATTGAAAGATAGAAAGTCAATATCATGATAAAACTTTTGTGGAGCCGCGCTATCGACATATCACATTATTCTTACATATTTTGATTTCTCCAGAAGGTTAAAATGATCTAAGGAAATTCTACAACTTCAATTATAAATCCATGTTCCAAAATACAACTGTTCTGTCGACAGGAAGTGGCACAAAAGTCTATGGCTGTGTCTAGCTTATGCAATTATTTGGATCTGTCTTCAGCAGAACACATGCACTGTTAAGTTTCTCTACAAGGTAAAGCAGGTGGTCTACACGTTGTCCATGCACTCTTAACAAATAGCAGTTTGCATCGAAGGTTGATTCAACTGATAAGGATTGAAATGTGTTGGCTAAGAGCTCATGGAAAGGTTGGTACTTTTCTTTTTCTTTTTCCCCGTAATTGACACTCATTTATTAATTTTATTTTCAAATAAAAATTGTTTTCTTTAGCTACTGAATGAAGCCAAAATATAATAATCTAATCAAATGGTACTATAAAATTCTTTGATTATCAATGCATAACAATTAATAGTATCCAATAAAAAAGTCTGCTTAATAAGGAGAGTAAGGAAAAAGGAGAATTTCAACTCTCAAGCTAGATATATCACCTGGGTAATAATAGGTAACAGTGGCCACACGTATGAGGGGCACCCAACTTCTTTTCTCTTCTTCTGGAAAAACTGAAACTGACGACGGTAACTCTTTCCTGAGAAAGGTGGTGGAATTGGAGGAGGCACTTTGAGAAGTGAAGGAACCAATAATTAATAACAATTAAAGTAGATATCGAACATAAATATCAAATTATGCCAAATTAAAGAGGCTTGTTCTTTGTGTATATACCATATACTAACACAATCAATATGACTCATTACTATATTGTCAAGGTAATTGAGAACAATCATCACTAACATTAATCAAATTCCAACAATAACTATTACTTAGAAATCAGAATTAAACAATACATTCAAGATAGCAATCAGCTCAATCACAAACGCTAACAAAGTGACCATCTTTAAAAGTAATCAGTAATAATTTGAGTTCAAAGCTTATGGAGGGAAATGCCTTCAAATTAGAATAGAACGCAGGATACTCACATTTCGGGAAAAACTCGGCAATTCTTTTAACCTTGTGAAGTGTTAGAACCAAAGGAAAAAGCAGAACAATCCTCAGAGCCAAAGTAGATGAAACTATAATTATCCACCTGAAAGTTTTTCAAATTCCATTCAGTTGCCAAATTAAACCAAAAGATTCCATATAGCAGCGAGAACCAATCGATGGAGCTTGAAGCTTACCATGGAAATCCAGAAACATCATGGTACGCATCAAGCATCGAAATCAAAGTGCGAACGGGGAAAATGCGGTCATCTTCGCCGCCGCCGCCGGTGGAGGCGGCATCCCCGATCGCTCTAAGTAGCTCCGAGTCAACCTCCGATTCGACTCGGAGCGAGTCAGCGTCCCGTTGGCTGTCGCCGGGGAAGTGAGTGGAGAAGGCGCGCGTACCGAGGAACGCGAGGGGAGGTGCGCGTGACAGCGAGGGATGTGTAGAGAGTGGCGGCGGTGGTGGATGTGAGGGAACGTGACGCTGAGAGGTGAGGACACGTGGCACAGAGAGGAGGGAGAGGGAGGTGAGTTGCCGCGAACGGCGGATGTTGTTAAAAAGCGCCGCCGCAGTTGCCATCGACGGCGGAAGAACACAGAAGTTCAGTGTTTAACTAACTTAGCTAGCTGGGAACTGGGAGGTGAGTAACCTCCATTTTCTTTTTTATTTTTTCGGTAAGGACCGGGGCAAAGCAACAAAGCCCAGAGGCCAGAGCGAACAAAATACGAGCTCCAATCTGAGACCCGACCTGGCGTCCAAACCATCTTCCCTCTCTATGTTGCGACTTGCGACTGCGAGAACTTATTCGAGTAACTTCCATTCTTAGAAAAAAAATTTCTAATTTGGGCCCCTTTTATGGGTCAGTAGGCATATTTGGTGTTATAATTTACCCAAAAAAAACACAATAGTTTTAGAAGTCGAAAAAGTCTAGGACCAGCAACTTTATTAAATTCTGGCCAACATGTAACCAGCAAAGAAAAGTGAGTTATTGGATAAAATTTCACACCAATCTCACACCATTAAAATCATTATTGATAGCTATTTGATAGCTACAAATCACAAAAGTTACTGTTCCTCTAACATCCCTCTTAGAAGTTTATCAATTTTGATTTGGTTGGGTCCAAGTTTTTGTTGCCCCTATAAAAGGGTTACTTAATTAGTTATTACTGTCCAAAACAATGACCAAACAGTAATTTTAGAAAAAAAAAAAAAGTAAGTTCTTGATATTTTGTTCCACCGATATTTAAATTTTTTAAAATTAAAAATTATATTTAAATTTTTTATTTTTTTAAAACCTCGACACTTGGATTTTTCTGTCCATCTGGACTTGCAGAACATAATAAAAAAATCTGACTAGATACTATTTTGCAGATGTGATCGTTATGATATTCCACATGTATGGTATAAAAAGGTAACGGCACAAAAAAGATTTCAATCCTCAAATGATGTTATTTGAGTCTAAACACTCTCTTAAGTTTGTCCCTTTAATTTTCTATATTTTTATAAAATTTATAACACATTAACACAATCACACAAAACTCTAAATAAAGATAAAAAATCATACTCATTCTGTTTTTTCCTAAAAAAAAAGTCCAATTTTTTTTGTTGACTTAGTACATGTCTTCGTGACTTCGTCTACGATGATAAATTTGGTTTGCATTGTGAATTCGTTTTACGTAAAAGGGTTTTAGTGAGTGCAGGCATTTGAAAAATGGATTGATATAGCATATTGTAATATGAGTTGATTTTGAGATTGTATTGTTTAGGGTTTGATTTATAAATTGCAACTTATGATGAATGATAGCGTACTCTGCATTAGGGTTAGAGCTCGCAGCGAGCCGTTCTTATCTTTTTTTATCTCCACTTTTTCTTGAGTTTGAAGATACATTATCGGTGGCCATGAGAAGAATTAAAGTCCCTTTTTATTTACTCTTCCTCTAAATTTGAAAGATTAGGGTTAAGGCCTAAATGATATCGTTTGAGGATTGAAGAATTTTTTTATTCTGTTATTTTTTTATACCATTTATGTAGGACATCGCAACAATTATCTCTACAAAATAATATCTACATCGTACTTTTTCGTTATGTTTTATAAGTCCAAATGGATAAAAAAAAATCTAAGTGTTCATATTTTAAAAAGGTTAAAGATTTAAATATAATTTTTAATTTAAATATTTAAATAATTTTATCAAATATAATTTTAATTTTTAAATACTATTAACTTTAATTAATTATTTTTTATAATTAAAATTCTTTTAATAAAACAAATCTAAGCGGATTAAAATTTAAAATCCAAATTTAGTCGTAATACAAATTATCAAGAGTTTACATAAAAAAAAGAAGAAAATCCAAAACAACGACCCCTGACAATTACCTCGAAAGACAACAAGGTCCTTGACAAAAAAAATCCAATCCGGCACCGACAATTATTTCGAAAGGACAACGAGGTTTTTGTGCCAAAAAAAAGTTAATGTTATTTTTTTTGGCACAGGAGCTAATTAGTCCCAAAAAAAATATCAGGAATCGGATTGAGTGGTTTTTTTTTTTTAGTCTCGTTGTCCTTTCAAAGTAATTGTCAGGTATTTACTCTAAAAAAAATAGTAAAAGGATAGAAATGAGGACAGATGGAATATTTTTTTACATAAATAAATTGAATTTATTATTTAACAATGTATATATTTTTATAATTATTTATATTTTTAGTATATTATTAGTTAAAATTTAATTTTAATATACTGTAATATAATTTTATACGTGTATCTAATTATATAAGACTATGTAAAAAAATATTTTTATCTTAATTAATGATCATTTGAAACAAAGAATATAATTAAACAATAAAACTATGTGTGCATTTTTTAAATTAAGTCTTCAACTAAGTTTGTTAAGTTGGGATGCTTCTTTTTCCTTACTTTTTTTCTTTTGTTATATTTATTTTTTGCGCACTTCTTGGTTTAATGTCGTTGTTACTGTCGTCGTCCTCATTATCGTTGTCATTATTACTACCACCACCACTGCTATTTTCTTCTTCATTTTTCCTCCTCCTCATCCTCCATATCCTCCTTTATTACTATTGTCATTGTTATCGTCTTCTTCTTCTCCTTCTTCTCATCCTTCATATCCTCCTTTATTACTATTGTCATTGTTATCGTCTTCTTCTTTTCCTCCTTCTCTTATATATATTCAGCAAAAATATTAAGTATAAAAATTTTGATACATAATACAAAAAATTTTAGTATAGAAGAGTACAAAAAAATTAGTGCACAAGAAATTTTTTTGTGTTATATCAAATAAACTTTTATACTATGTGTTGTATTTATAAGTTTATGTGCTATGCATAAAATTTGTTTGGTGTATAAAAATTTTCGTGCTCTATAACAACATTTATATTATGTGTTGAAGAAGTTTATAGATAAAGAACCATCTAATAAAAATATGTATTTTCTTTTGTTAGATTCATACTAACTTAATTACTAAAAACGCTTGTATATATAACATTACTTATAATTAAATAATAAAAAGTAGAGAAAATTTCATTTTTTTAAGAGATGTTAAAATGACACTTTTTTTTTCTCTATTTGTAAAATGTACATTCTCCTCTCTTATAACTTTTAAAAAACTTCTTCTTTAATCTATTTTAAATTTTTTGTGTTAACTAATGTTAACTTTATTCATTTTTCAAAAAAAAATTATTTTTTACAAAAATAATCTTTAACAAAAATTTTATTTTTTGTCATTAAATTTTTCTTACCAAAATACTCTTTAATAAATTATTTCTTTATTGATTAAATTGTATTCTTGATAAAATATTTTTTAAAAAAATTCAATAATTAAATAATTTTTTCAAGATATCTTTCAATAATTTTTAATTATTAAATTGTGAATTTACCAAAATTTTCGTTAACAATTACTTTTATATTTTACTATTAATTTTTTCGATATCAATATATATTATTTTAACATTAAATAAAAAAATCTTACTACTGTTAATATGTAAAACAATTAATATATATTGATATTGAAAAATAGTTTACTAAAATTTTTTAATATATATAAAATTGTAAATTAGGTGAACAAAGATAAAACATAAATTGAGATTAATTAATATTATTCTATTATTTATTATTATGTAAAATAATTATAAAAAGAATTTAATATACCTATTTTTTTAAAAATAATTTTTATAGACTGTTAATATAAAATAATTTTATACATATATTTAATTAAATAATAAAAATATTTATTTTTTATATTAATATATAAATAGTTTAAAATTTAAAATAAATAATCATTAAAAAATTAAATATAATTAAACTATTATAAAAAATATCCTTATATCCAAATTAAACTCTAGACAAAAAAAAGATAGAAAATTTTTCTTATAAATAGTCCCCTCATATATTGTACTTGTCCCTCCCATGGCCATAGTTTCAGAGTCCTCTTCACTTTTTTTGAATCCAAAGTTGATAGAAAAATTTGTCTTATAAATAGCCTACTCATATATTGAGGTTTGGTTTGGTAAAACTTTTTACAGAGGTGCTTGTGCTTTTTAAAAGGTCAAGCTCCTCATTTTGTGTTTGGTAAATCAAAAAGATAATGTGCTTGTGCTTGCAGCTTTTAAAAGATTGAGTTACTTTTGAAAGCACCTAAGATAGAGCTTTTCAAAGTTGGCTTGTACTTTTCAAAATTTAAAACTCTAATATAACCTCATATGTTAACTAATTTTCAAATTTAATGCTTACATTTATGTCTATTATAGTATTTTTAAATTTTAAAAGCTATTTTACCAAACACAATTGATGTTGCTTATGTTTATTAAAAGCTATTTTTTATTTGATTTACCAAACATAAATGCTACAACTTTTAAAAAGCCATCTTTTAAAAGTTAACTTTTATAAGCTACTTTTAAAAAGTAAAAGCTTTACTAAACTATGTCTGAACTTGTCACTCCCACGGCCACGCAGATTCCTCTTCTTTTTCTCTGAGTTCAAAACCAATAGGAAGTTAAAGTCGATGAGGTAAGTTCCGATAGAGCTGCGCTCCAGCTATTCCTACAATTTTTTCTTATAGGTTCCTCTTTGAACTCTCCACCGCTAACCACTCATAAAGGCCACGGAAACCATTATGCTCTCCATTGCAACTCTCAACCCTTCAACCCCATTCAACCACTCCCCAGATTACATTGTCTGCCGTATTCTCAACCGTTACTCTCTCCTCCCATCCACATTCTCACTACTATCCAAATCCAATCCCTATTCCTCTTCCTCCACCTACAAACCCCTATGCGTGCGCGCCATCGATGCCGCTCATCTCTTCGACTACGAGTCAAATCTCGCCAAGGAGTTCACTGTCTCCCATCACCTTAAGATCGCAATTGTCAGCTTCGGCAACTTCGGCCAGTTCCTTGCTGCCACATTAGTCCGCCAGAGCCACACCATCCTCGCCCACTCCCGCTCCGACCACTCCGCCAAAGCCAGAAAGCTTGGCGTATTATTCTTCCAAAACCCCAACGACCTATGCGAGGAGCATCCTGAAGTGATCCTCCTCTGCTCCTCCATAATCTCAACGGAGCGCGTGCTCCTCATGCTCCCTCTCCAGCGCCTCAAGCGCAACACTCCCTTCGTTGACGTCCTCTCCGTCAAAGAATTCCCCAAGAAGCTCCTCCTTGAGCTCCTCCCCTCCGATTTTGACATCCTCTACACTCACCCGATGTTCGGACCTAAGTCTGCAAGTGACGGATGGACCGGCCTCCCATTCGTCTTTGAGAAGGATCGAATCCTCGACGAAGAGCACCGTGTTTCTCGCTATGAGAAGTTTCTCAATGCGTTTGTTAGAGAAGGTTGCGGGATGGTGGAGATGAGTTGCGAGGATCACGACCGTTACGCTGCCAGTTCGCAGTTAATTACTCATACCGTTGGAAGGATTCTTGAAGGATTGATGCTAGAGTCGACGCTACGAAAGGAAATCTACTATGCGGTCTACAATGCTAACCAATGAGATGGAAATCTTTGGCATAAATTCATTTGGTGTCTATAGTTTTTGAAAGAGGTTATGACGCATCACTGTCCTCAGATTTCTCAGGCAGTATAGACCTCTTTGGCAAAGCAAGGATCTGTTCTTCATTTTCAAATAGCTGCTTTTGGTGGATATTATGCAATCGGCTGAAAAGCTGCTTCTTCAATGATTCAAAAGCCAAATGGAATCTTTCTAGTTGCTCCATGGCATTTAAATTATTTAGGAATAAACCATAGTACAGATCAAAACTATCCCCCACGGTATTTTCCACCAAACTCAATAAAGTTTCGTAACCCTTTGTGTTGATTGGTGTTTTTTCTAACCCTAGTTTTTCTAAAAGTCTTCTTGTTGTGTGTGCAACAAATTGGGATCCAGCTGCATGCCAATTATGTGCAGCACAAGACATTTCAACTATTCAGCATCCTTCACTAGCAAAAATGTCGAGAAACCGATAAAATCGCAATATTGTTGATTCTTCGTTCCCAATTCTAACTTTGTCATAAACAAGAGGAAGATTTTTTCACCCATTCTTTTCACTCTCCGGCCCAAACTTGGGATGTGTGCAGAAAACATCAAAATCAAGAGGCAAGTGATGAAGGAAGAGGTTTCTAAGAAACTCTTTGACGGATAATACATCAACAAACAATGTACTTCTCTTCAACCTTTGGAAAGGTAATGATTTAAGAACTTTACGGTCGAAAGGATGGAAGTGCAGAATAAAATCACTTATGGATGTTGCTCACAAAGATCATCTGCATCGCTGAAATGCGAAACCCCCAAGTCTCAAGCCACATCAGAGTAGTCTGATCTAGAATACGCCAAAACTTCATGACCTTGACTAACTATAGTTTTTGCAAAGAAGATAGGAAAGTTTTCAAAACCAACTATTGCAATCTTGAGCTTTGTGTTCTCATCAAACTGGTTAGAATTGTTTGAAGCGGAACTACTTAGCTGAGCAACATCATTGGATCTGCATTATTTGCATCATTACTCATTAATCATTATCATGTAATAACCCTTTTTCCATTATAAGAACAACATCTTCCGAATTCAAAATGATTAAGTTGCTTGCTCTCAATCTCAACAAACACGAACACTCTCTAAAACATCAATAGCAAATATTCACACAATGTAGCAAAAACCTCTGAGATTTTTTCAAGTTTCAAATATCAAATACCTGGAATACAGCAATGCAGATCCATTACGAGCCCGCCGGAGCAGTGCATGGCTGTTACTTCCATCCAGCTGCTACAACCTTTCACCGTTCTCCATCAACTAATTCCTCACCACTTGATGTAACCGTGCAATGAGCTGCTTCCTGAGATCCTCAAACGCCAAATCAAGCTTCTCCAAAGAATTCTTATTAAACATGAACAAACCATAGTACAAATCAAAGCTATTCCTAGCAGTGTTCTCCACCAATCCCAACAAACTCTCGTATCCTTTCGAATTAATGGGCGTCGACTCCAGCTTCAATCATTCAAGAATCCATCCAATGGTATGAGTAATTAACTACGAACCAGTGGCGTAACGGTTGTGATCCTCACAACTCATCTCCACCATCCTACAACCTTCTCTGACAACCGCATTGAGAAACTTCTCAAAGCGAGAAACACGGTGTTCCTCGTCGAGGATTCAAACCTTCTCAAAGGCGAATGGGAGGTTGGTGCATCCGTTACTTGCAAACTTAGGTCCGAACATCGGGTGAGTGCAGAAGACATCGAAATCGGAGGGGAGGAGCTTCTTGGAGAATTCTTTTACGGAGAGGACGTCAACGAAGAGAGTGCTGCGCTTGAGTCGCTGGAGAGGGAGCGTGAGGAGCACACGCTCCGTTGAGATTATGGAGGAGCAGAAGAGAATCACTTCGGAATGCTCCTCGCATAGGTCGTCGGGGTTTTGGAAGAACAATACACCAAGCTTTCTGGCTATGGTGGAGTGGTCGGAGCGGGAGTGGGTGAGGACGGTGTGGCCCTGGCGGACTAATATGGCGAAAAGGAACTAGCCGAAGTTGCCGAAGCCGACAATTGCGATCTTAAGGTGTTGGGAGACAGTGAACTCCTTGGCGAGCTTTGACTCGTAGCCGAAGAGCTGAGCGGCGTCGATGCTGACCACGCAAAGGGGTCTGTAGGTGGAGGAAGAGGAATAGGGATTGGATTTGGATAGTAGTGAGAATGTAGATGGGGTGGAGAGAGTGACAGTTGAGAATACGGTGGAGAGTGTAATCTGGGGAGTGGTTGAATGGGGTTGAAGGGTTGAGGGTTGCAATAGAGAGCGTGATAGTTTCTGTGGCGGTTTTGAGTGGTTAACGATGGAGAGTTCAAAGAGGAACCTATAAGAAAAAATTGTAGGAATAGTCGGAGCGTAGCTCTATTGGAACTTACCTCATCGACTTTAACTTCCTATCGGTTTTGGACTCAAAGAAAGTGAAGAGGATTCTGTGTGGTCATGGGAGTGACAAGTTCAAATATACGAGTGGGCTATTTAGAACACAAATTTTTCTATCGGCTTCGGACTTAGAGAAAGTGAAGAGGACTTTGAAACCGTGGCCGTGGGAGTGACAAGTACAATATGAGTGAGCTATTTGTAAAACAAATTTTCTATTCTTTTCTTTTCTCTAAAGTTTAATTGGATGTAAGAATATTTTTTATAATAGTTTAATTATATTTAATTTTTTAATGATTATTTATTTTAAATTTTAAATTATTTATATATTAATATAAAAAATAATTATTTTTATTATTTAATTAAATATATAAAATTATTTTATATTAACAGTGTATAAAAATTATTTTTTTAAAAAAACTAGGTATATTAAATTCTTTTTATAATTATTTTACAGTATAATAAATAATAGAATAATATTAATTAATCTCAATATATGTTTTATCTTTGTTCACCTAATTTACAATTTTATATATATTAAAAAATTTTGGTAAGATTATTTTCTGATATCAATATATATTAATTGTTATACATATAATTAAAAAACGTTTTGGGTAATTCAGGTAATATTTTTGGTTTTAGTAGAATCATGTAATTTTCTCTTTCATTTGGTTTAATATCGCATTTTATCTGAAATTTAAAGTCCAAATTTAGTCGTAATACAAATTATCAATAGTTTATATTAAAAAAAATAGTAAAAGAATAGAAATGAGGACAGATTGAATATTTTTACATAAATAAATTAAATCTATTATTTATCAATGTATATATTTTTAAATATTTATACTTTAGTATATTATTTTTTAGAATTTAATTTTAATATACTGTAACATAATTTTATACGTATATCTAATTATATAAGACTATATAAATTTTTTTTTATCTTAATTAATGATCATTTGAAACAAAGAATATAATTAAACAACAAAACTACGCGTACGTTTTTTAAACTAAGTCTTCAACTAAATCGCCACGTTGGATATGCTTCTTCTTCCTCCTTTTCTCTTTCCTTTGTTATCTTTGTTTGTTGCGTCACTTCTTTTTTAAATGTTGTTGTTACTGCCGATGTCGTCGTTGTCGTTGTCTTTGTCACCGCCACCACTACTACTACCACCACCACCACTATCTTCTTCTTCATTTTTTCCTTCTCTTCATCTTCCATATTCTTTTTTTTATGTTATATCAAATAAATTTTTATATTATATGTTGTATCTATAAATTTATATACTGTGTAAAATTTGTACAGTGTATAAAAATTTACGTGTTTCATAACAACATTTATATTATGTGTTGAAAAATTACAGAGATAAAGAATCACGCAATAGAGGCATGCATTTTCTTTTGCTGGATTCGTACTAACTTAACTACTAAAAACACTTGTATATACAACATTATTTATAATTAAATAATAAAAAATATTAAAAAATTTTCAAAATTTTTTTGTCTTTTGCCATCATTTAGTTATAAACTCAATTTTTAAATTTAATTTTTTTAATCCAGTAATTTAATCACATATTTTATCTCATGCTTTTAAACATTAATGACATTGCCCTCTAATATTCCTCTATAATAATATTACATTGTCAACATATATTATCATTTTTTACCAGTATTTAATTAGTAATAATTTGTGTTCTTGCAAGGATACTCCTTCCGAGCTATACGTCGGCTCCTCGTTGATCGTGGTGTGCTTAATGACTGTAGCCGAATCGGGGATATCCTCGTGAACTCGGACCCGAGCGTGGTACCTGCAAAAAGGACTCCGACACTCAAGTCAGTAAAGAATTATAAAAGGAGAAAGTGTTCGGAATACAAGTCGTTTGTATAGTAGTGCGTTGTTGCTGAATGAATCCTATGGTCACCCATTAGTCTTATTTATAATGTGTTTCGGGTTGATTTGTTCATCGGTAAGTGCCGAGATTTTTGTGACCGATGTAAACACGTGCGGGCGAGATCTTTGGAAAATATTTGGATACGTTGGGAGACCTTATCGTTTTGGTTTGGTATAGGCTGACCAAGGTATAACTCGGCTTTATCCTATGTTTGAGGGTTACGTTACATAGCCCCCAAGCTTGACTTGCGATTTTCATGTTTTAGCAAGTTGAGCTTTAGAATGTGGTTATACCTCGATTTTTGTTAATAACCCCAGCCCCCAAGCTCAACGTGTGATAGTTCTTTCAAGCTTGGGCATTTTATTTATCTTCCACATAAATCCATGTAATAAATTTTCTTGGGAAACCGTTATCTTTTCACTTGGGTTTGGGCCTTGGAAATCGCCTTGGTATGTGAACAGTTACGCTTTTTGAGTTACCCACTTAGTGAGTGGGTTATTGTGCTCCTTTATTACAGTTTTTCCCTTGGAAAACTGCACGAAGTTTTTATCCCGGTGGTCTTTGCTTAAGTGAGCGAAACATGACTGCGAAAGGTTAGTCTTCCTGTTTTTCTTTTTTGTCGTTTCGTCTCCACAATGGTTAGAGAGAGAGAGGAAAAGAGGGAGAAAAGGAAAAGAAAAAGGTAGTAGAGGTGAAAAGTGAGAATCCCTACCAGTGGGTACACGTAGACATTAAGACCCGCGTTTCTTTTTATTGTGATGAGGAGTCTCTTCGTGAAGTTAGGTCTTTGAAGTTGTCAAAAGAGGGATCTGGCATAGGTGTCAAATTAGTGCCTTGCAATAGTGATGAGAAGGTTTGTGAAAGGAGGGGTGACTGGAGTTATTTCTACATGTATACTCCGTGTTTTTCCGAGCTTTTTCTGAGATTTTCTTTTACTGATTTCGAGTGTAATGTTTTGACCCAACTCAACTGTGCTCCATCCCAGTTACATCCCAATTCTTGGGTATTTTTTAAGGCTTTTCAATGTTTGATGAACTTTCTGAGTTTTTCGTCTTCATTGAATGTTTTCTTTTCACTGTTTCAATCAAAAGGGGTTCGAAAAGGGTTGTGGGTTTTTCTGAGTAGCTATCTGGGCCGCTCTATTTTTCTTCTTTACAAATCATCTTTTAAAAAATTCAAAGCCATGTTTGTGAAGGTTCGTTCTTGTGAGACTGAATATCCGTTTTACTTGGATGACAAACTTGTTGAAATATTTTCATTGTATTGGTGTCCGAAGCCAATGCAGATTTTGGATTCTGTTGAGAGGAGTGAGGAAGAGAATATATTTCTGAATTTTTTAATTGAGTGTTTTGCGGAGGGTGAATGTTTGTCTATTCCAAAATTGCTTAAGTATGATGAAGGAAATGATAGGGAAGGGTTGGAAGCATATATAGGTATTAAGTACTTGTTTATTTGCCTTTGTTTAGTGTGAATGATTTTTTATTTGAAATTTGCATGTTGCAGGTGGAAGGGTTCCGAATTTGAGTACTTTCCACCTTCAATCGTTTTTGAAAAAGAAAGGTGATAAGGCTGGTAGCGTATCAGGTATGGCAAGGGAATGGGGTGGGGACGTGGCGTATTCTTCTGCCCAGCTCCCTCTTTCTCCAAAAAGGAGAAAACTTGACTCTGAGAAGTCGCTCGAAGTTCTTTCTGAAGGGGATTTTACTGGCAAGTCTGTTTTTGAGAGACAAAGAAAGCTTCACGGTTACATTGATGAGGCTAATCCTCATTCCGTCTAGAGTGACCAGTACCTTATCTCCGAGCTTTCTGACCGTGTTTCCCAATATCCTGGGGATATGGGTTTGACCCGGCATACTGTATTGAGGCAATGGGAAAGTTTGTCCAGGTAATCTTTTTACGAACAGTACCTGTTTTTATTGTATTTGAACTTGAGATGCGCTGATGCTGCTTTTTGTTTTGTCTTTTAGGTTGTTGCTTCCCGTTTGTTATGTGTCGAGCATACTACTGAGTTGCTGGCTTCGGAGCAACAAATCGCTGTAGATAAGGTGGTTAGGCTAGAGCAGTCTTTGAGGGAGAGGGACGAAGTGATCATTGATTTGACCGGAAAGGTAAAGAGTGGAGAAGAAGAAGTTTCAAGGTTGCAGGACCAGATTCGTCTCTTGTAGGCTGAAATTAAAGAGAATGATAAGAATAAAGGAGAAATCACCTCTCGGATCCACGAGCTAGAGGAGGAAGTGCTCGAAATATTTTTCGTAGGGTTTGACCGTGCTGTCAGTCAGGTTCAATTGTTTTCTCTTAATTTTGCTGTGGAGAAGCTTGATGTGACCAAAGTGGTGATTAATGGTGAACTTGCAGAAATTGAGGCCGATGAGGAGCATGCTGAGAATGCTCCTCCCCCTTCCTAGGATATTTTTCTTGTTTGTAATTATTTTGAAACTGTTTTGCTTTTTCCGAAATTATTCAGAGTACTTAGAATGTTGTTTTATCTGACCTTCAGTGTCGGTTTGAACTTTGATCAATGTTTTGCTTCCAGTTTTTGATGTGCTGGTTAGTTTAATGATATTTGATATATCTGTTTAGATAGTTGGATGTGTTAAAATCCTCACTTTTTGTTTGAGCGACTTTTGGAATCGTTTGTTTCATTTGATCCAGCCTGTGAAGTTGGTTTCGATGTTGGTGATATAGAGTGATTCCAAACGTTGCCTTGTTGGTTCGATGCTATTTATTTGGCAAGAATAAAGTATGAATAATTTGCGTAAAGATTGGTATATTCATTTGTATATAGTTTTGAATTCCTTTTAAGGGAGCGTGAAGTGATCGGCCTCGTTAAAACCTGTCCGAGTAAAACCCTCCTTAGGGATAAAACCTCATGATCAGGAAAAAGAGTACATGGCCAGTTCACATATACAATAGAGATTCAACTGTAATACATTTTTAAAGACGAAATGTTCCAAGTGTTGGGAAGAGTTGTTCCTTCTAGTGTTTCGAGAGAATATGCTCCTTTTTCGATGACTTTAGAGACGCAGAAAGGGCCCTCCCAATTAGCACCTAGTTTCCCATCCTGGTGGTTTCCGAACTTCTTCCATTTGCCTTAGTACCAAGTCTCCCTCTTTGAAGGCTCTTGGTCGTACTTTCTTGTCATATTGCTTTTGCATTGCTGTCTGCATGGCTTTTTGTCTTAGTTCGGCTAGGCTTCGTTCTTCAGTTATTAGGTCAAGTTCGGCCAATCTGGCTTCCGGGTTATGTTGTTCGTTGAAGTACTCAGTTCGAGTCGACTCTTGGCTGATCTTAACAGGTATCATACAGTCTGCCCCATAGACCAGCCGGAACGGGTTTTCGTTTGTTGTGGTCTGAGGTGTTGTGTTATAACTCCATAGCACCTCTGGTATAAGCTCGGCCTAGCATCCTTTAGCATCTGTTAATTTCTTTTTTAAGGCCTGCAAAATAACCTTGTTATCGCCTCCGCGAGCCCGTTGGTTTGTGGGTGTTCGACGGAGGAAAAATGATGTTTGATATGTAGGTCGGTTAAATATGAAGCAATTTTCTTATATGTGAATTGTCTGCCATTATCGGATATGATTTCTTTGAGTAAACCGAATCTACATATAATTGATTTCCAAATGAAATTTTGTACCTTTTCTGCTGTGATTTTCGCAAGAGGTTGTGCTTCGATCCATTTTGTGAAATAATCAATAGCTACCAAAAGGAATTTTACCTGCCCTGTTGAAAATGGAAATGGTCCCAGTATGTCCATCCCTCATTTGTGAAATGGCCAGCTGACGTCTGAAGTGTGTAATAGCTCGGCCGGGTTGTGTATTAGAGGCACACATTTTTTACATGCATCGCATCTTTGTACTTTGCCTTTGCAGTCGTTTCTCAGTGTCGGCCAATAGTATCCTGCTCGGTGTATTTTTGTGGCCAGACTCCTGCTTCCTGTATGATGTCCGCAGACCCCGCCGTGTACCTCGTCCAAGGCAGCTTCGGCTTTCGCTTGGCTTAGGCATTTCAGTTGAGGTCTGGAAATACCTCGCCTGTATAGGTCTGCTCCGATTATAGTATAGTGGTTTGCCTTGTATCTGAATGACCTCGGTTTTTTGTCTTGTGGTATCTCCCCAAATTTTAGATAGCGAATGAATGGGCTTTGCCAATCTTCCTCCTGTGACATGCTTAGAATAGGTTTGATATCTAAACTTAGTGTTGTTAATGTAATGTGATTCAATGTTTCTGTTTGATCGGTTATCCTATGTGTGGCTAATTTGGATAAGATGTCGGCTCTGCAGTTTTGTTCTCTAGGTATATGCAGTATTTCAAAACTTTGAAAAAATTCCATTAGGGTTTTGACTGAGTTCAAATATTTTTCTAGGAGTGGATCTCGTACCTGAAATTGACTGTTTACCTATTGTACCACGAGAAGGGAGTCACAGTGTACTTTTAAGCTGGAGATCCCTACTTCTTTGGCTAACCTTAGGCCTGCTAGTAGAGCTTCATACTCGGCCTGGTTGTTGGTTGTTTCAAAAAGAAATTTGATTGACTGTTCGGCTTGGACTCCATTATCGTCCTTCAGGAGAATTCCTGCTCCACATCCATTTTCGTTTGATGCTCCGTCCACGTATAATTCCCATGTTTTGATGTGATCCTCTTTATCTGTGAATTCCGAAATGAAGTCGGCCAATGCTTGTGCTTTAGGTGATCCTCGCGATTGATATGATATGTCAAATTCAGAGAGCTCGATTGCCCATTTCGTTAATCGTCCCGCTAGGTCCGGCTTCGATAATATTTGTTGTAAAGGATGACCTATCCGAAATATAATTGGGTGTGTTTGAAAGTAGTGCCTCAACTGCCGAGCAGTGATTACTAGATCGAATGCCAATTTTTCTATCATCAGGTATCTTGTCTCGATGTTTTGTAAAACTTTGCTTACAAAGTACACCGGGTGTTGTTCTTTCCCTGCTTCTGTTACAAGCATAGAACTGATAGTGTTAGTGGAAATTGAAAGGAATACGAAGAGTGGTTTACCTTGTTCCAGTTTCTTGAGTATGGGTGGTGACCCCAAGATATGTTTGAATTCGGAGAAGGCTTTTTCACAATCTTCTGTCCAAACGAACTTATCCGACTTCTTCATGGTTTTGAAGAAATGATAGGATCTGGTTGCTGCGGCTGGTAAGAACCTGGATAGGGCAGCTAAGCAACCTGTGAGTCGTTGTACTTCCTTGATCGTTTTTTGTGACTGCATGTTTAGGACTGCTTGACATTTGTCAGGGTTCGCTTATATACCTCGGTTTGTGAGCAAAAATCCGAGAAATTTGCCTTTCTGTACGCCAAATGCGCACTTCTTTGGGTTTAGTCTCATATTGTAAGCTCGGAATTGCTGAAAAATCTCCTGAAGATCGGCTTCGTGTTATTTTTCTGAACTAGACTTGACGACCATATCATCAACATGTATCTCAATATTTTGTCCGATTTGATTTTTAAAAATTTTGTTCATCAGTCTCTGATAAGTTACTCCTGCATTTTTTAGTCCGAAAGGCATTACCTTATAGCAGAAATTACCTTGGTCGGTAACAAACACTGTCTTATCCTCGTCATCTGGGTGCATTTGTATCTGGTGGTATCCAGAGTATGCATCCATAAAACTCAGCACTTGGTATCCAGAGGTGTCGTCTACTAGTCTGTCAATGTTCGGTAGCGGGTAGGAATCCTTCGGGCAAGCCTTCTTTAGATCTGTGAAATCGACACACATCCGCCATTTTTCCGAGCTTTTTCTGACCATAACGACGTTTTCTAGCCATGAGAAAAATCGGATTTCTCGGATAAAACCTGCATCAAGTAATTTCTATGATTCTGCCGCTGCTGCATTTCTTCTTTCTGTGCCCAGTTACGTTTCTTTTGCCTTATAATTCGGGCATTAGGGTTGACTGCTAGTTTTTTGCTTATGAAATTCGGGTCGATCCCTGGCATGTCAGCAGGGGTCCAGGCAAACAGGTCGGCATTGGCCTTCAATATGCCTTCCAAGTTTTATCTTGTTCCTGCAGAGAAAGCCGAACTGATGTTAGTATATTGATTTATTTCACCCAATTGTACCTTTTCTAGGTCGTCCGTTGGGGAGGGGTGACTGTTGTTGTCCCTAAGGTCCATTCCGGCCAAGGTGGGAATGCTTTCCGAGTTGTAAACGGAATGGATTCTCGGAATGGTTTCCTTCGTGATTTTCTTCAAACTCGCGTTGTAGCATTGTCTGGCTTCCTTATAGTCGGCATGCACCGTCGCCACTGTGTTATCCTGCAGAGGAAACTTGACACATAGATGAATGGTAGAGACAATAGCTCCAAAAGAGTTAAGGGACCGACGCCCTAAGATAATATTGTAAGGACTAACACAATCGACTACCAGGAACTGGATGTCTAGTGTTTTGGAATCTGGGGGCTCTCCCAATGTTGTTCTTAACCATACATAACCTGATATAGGGACTCTTTCACCTGAGAACCCTGCCAATTCTCCTCCCGATGGTTGCAATGCCTTGTCGCATAGCTGCATCTTTTTGAATGTGGAGTAGAATAAGACATTAGCATTGCTCCCTGGATCGAGCAGGACCTTTTTTACGGTTAGTTCTTCCATGTGAACCGAGATCACTACTAGGTCGTCTGAATTTGGCGTCTGTGACTTAAAGTCGTCAGTATTGAAACTGATATGGGCGGCTGAGGTTGGAACTCTTCTAATGTTTTCGGTTTTGCCACAGCTATAGCTTCTTGGAATTTTTCAGGTCGGAGACTGCTCTTGATAGCATGCAGCTGTACTTCTGGATTAAGGTCGGGAATTTCCATCGCTGCCGTTGTGAAGCGTGTCATGTAATCCTTTAGGCTTTCATGCTGCCCTTGTTTAATTGTGCTGAGGTAGTCTGAGTCCCTCATATAGATTTTGGATGCTGCAAAATGATTGATGAACATTTTGGCGAACTCATCAAAGCTGGTTATGGATCCTGCAGGCAAATTAGAAAACCATAATAAAGCAGCTCCATCTAAAAAAGTTGAAAAAGATCGGCACAGGATGGGATCGGAGTCACTATTGAGGAACATCGTAGACTTGAATTTCGTGACATAAACTTTAGGATCTCCGATCCCCTTATATGGTGTTAGGGTCATAGGGAGTATAAAATTCTTAGGTATTTTGAAATTCATTATCTCCTCGAAAAACGGGTTGGTTCGTCGTCTTCCAGTTTTGGGGGGTGTTTCCCCTGTCTTTGCGTTGTACTCTGACTAATGCTCTTCGTGTTGATCAGTGTTTGTTTTTTTGTTGTCAACTTTCCGTTCTCCGTTATTTTGTATTGCTACTAACAGTTCGGCCATCCACTGATTTTCTGCTAGGAGGGCGGCGTTAGCGGCCATGAGATCGGTATTGGTTCGGGGGGTTGCTGGGTCTCCGAGTGATCAGTCATGCTTCCTTTTCTGCAAAGAAAAAGGGGTACAAAGCAGATATGGATAGGTTATAAAAATTAAAATATCGGGATGGGGGTGAAGTTAAACTTTCCGGCCCCACGGTGGGCGTCAAATGTTCTTGCAAGGATACTCCTTTCGAGCTATACGTCGGCTCCTCCTTGATCGTGGTGTGCTCAATGACTCTAGCCGAATCGGGGATATCCTCGTGAACTCGGACCCGAGCGTAGTACCTGCAAAAAGGACTCCGACGATCAAGTCAGTAAAGAATTATAAAAGGAGAAAGTGTTCGGGATACAAATCGTTTGTATAGTAGTGCGTTGTTGTTGTTGAATAAATCCTATGGTCGCCCATTAGTCTTATTTATGTGTTTCAGGTTTATTTGTTCGTTAGTAAGTGTCGAGATTTTCGTGACCGATGTAAACACGTGCGGGCGAGATCTTTGAAAAAGATTTGGATACGTTAGGAAATCTTATCGTTTCGGTTTTGTATAGGCTAACCGAAATATAACTCGGCTTTATTCAATGTTTGAGGGTTACATTACAATTCGTATTCATATTTATAAATGTTTTGCACATAAATATATAATTTATATCTATATTTACTAAAATTTTATACACATAAATTAATAAAATTTATATTAATAAATTAATATAATTTATATTTATATTTTTTAAAATTTACACATATAAATTAATAAAAGAACAATTTAATATTTATATTAATTAAATAATAATAAAAAATACTTAAAATTATTGGTCCAAAAAATTTCTCTCTCTCTTAAATAATTAAAATATCAATTACTTTGTTTAAGAGTTATTAAGAAAAGCGGGCAGAACGAGGGGTTGACTGTTGTGAATGTTATAATGTCTGAAATGAGTTATCCATCCACAAAAGAGAGCAAAGGCAAAAGGCCAATCCAAGGGCGGAAACTTCAGAGATTCAAGGATCTGGTTCCTCTTCCTCTCCAGCACAACCATTTTTATTCTTAGTATTTACTATTATTGTTTAATTTAATTATTATTTCAAAATTAATTAATTAATTAAAATTTTCATTTATTCGTTTGAAGAGAAAGAGAGAAAGAAAGGAAGAAAGAAAAAGGAGAGAGTTGAATGAATGAGAACACCGCCAACACTGCTCTCTCTCACAATTGACTCAGCGGTCATTAATCTCTCCGACTTCTCCGATCTCTCTGTCATCCCTGATCACATCCTCCTCGATCTCTTCCTCGTGAGTTTTCCTCCACTATTTCTACTCTCTTTCTTCTCCAATTTCAAACTTCGTACCCTAGCTATTCAATTCATTCATTCATTCATAGGTAACAACAACAACACCCCATTCTTATTTTGATCGTTTTTTTAGTGTGTTGTGTTTTGATCTGCCCTAAAAATCTGAACTTGCTCATGATTTTTGCTGCCGCTGCAAGGTCCTTCTTGTTAGGGTTTTCTTTTTCGTGAGTTTCTCATGATGCTAGTTAATTTGGTTTATATGCAGCTGCAAGTTTACGTCAAATGTTTGGCAAAGTTTGTTTATCATTATTAGTACCTAAAACTCTGAATTGAGTTGATTTTTAATATATGGGTCATTGGAGGGTTAATATCTTGTATATGCACATGAATTTTATCGTAAATTACACATCTCTGAGGTTAGGTGATATTACATACCTCGCACTTTACAGTGACTACTTCTTTAGTGGGGAGGTTAGTGTCAGTGTGTCACATTTTGCCATATTCAGGTGAATATTATATAATAATTTGAATGTGAGTTTCAACAGAGTTTATGTATACCCTTACAAAGGGAGGGCATCTTGTGTATATCACTTAATCTCAAGGGAAGTCAATGTGATTTAACCTATGATTTATGATAGGGTGCAATTAATTCATCCATGTAACCGAACCCAACTAGTGGAATAAGGTGTAGCAGTTAGTAGTCCCAGGGTCAGATTTGCTTTACATTCTGATTTATTCTTTTTCGACCCCGTTACATTCTGAATTCAGATTTCCTTGTTGGTTGTTGCCTTGACCTTGGATATTTATTGCAATAAAGAAGCAAGTCTTCTTTGTGATTTTTCCATCAATGGAGTCTGCCAATCATGATTCGTAATTTAGAGTCAGGCTATTGTAAATTTGGTTCTGATTATTTCGTTCTCTTTATAGAATATAAATCTTTTATTGTTTGCTGAAGTTTCATTTTGTTAGCATTTTGATTGCATTAGATATTTTTGTGGGCAGAGAATTTTGAGAGCTGGTAAACTGACTGAGAAAGTTCTGAGATTGTTTATAGCAACCGGTAAGGATGAAGTCCTCTCACTTGTTCAGGCACTGAATATACAACATATTCTGACCCCTGTGCTTCCTACCAGTGAGTTTTTCTAAGAATTTATCTTACACATTTTGTGACTAATCCTGGGGTGGCAAGTGTTTCTTTTCTGACCCTCTTAAATACTTTTTACAGGGTGCTCTGAGAAATTTTAAGAAAGCATTAAACCATTGTCTGCACTTGACTGCACTTCAAATTTGATTCATCGGGCGTGGCAGCAAACAACACTTGAGTTTTGTGAGAGAATTTGTATTCTGCACCTCAGAAGATGGCTCAAGTAACTATCAACGAAAATGAAGTGGATATTGTGATTGGCGCATTGCACTCTGATCTTAAATCTTTCTTGAATGAGTGGAAGCCAATATTCTCCCGTTTCCACCTGATAATAGTGAAAGATCCTGACCTCAAGGAGGAACTCCAAATTCCTGCGGGCTTCAGTGCGGATGTCTATACAAAATCTGATATTGAGCGTGTGGTGGGTTCTTCCGCCGTTCTCTTCTCCGGATATTCATGTAGATACTTTGGTTTTCTGGTTTCACGGAAGAAGTATGTTGTCTGTGTCGATGATGATTGTGTCCCAGCAAAAGACACTGCAGGAAATATGGTAGATCCCGTGGCTCAGCATGTTGTGAACCTTAAGACACCCGCAACTCCTTTTTTCTTTAATACACTGTATGATCCATTCTGTAAGGGTGCAGATTTTGTTCGTGGGTACCCATTTAGCCTGCGAACTGGGGTTGATTGTGCTTTGTCGTGTGGACTATGGCTGAATCTAGCAGACCTTGATGCACCAACACAAGCCCTTAAGCCAAAAGAGAGGAACACGCGATATGTGGATGCTGTTCTGACTGTCCCGGTGAGATCCATGTTGCCGGTGAGTGGTATCAACATTGCCTTCAACCGTGAAGCAATTGGCCCGGCATTAGTCCCGGCTTTGAAATTGGCCGGTGAAGGAAAGTTTAGGTGGGAAACTGTGGAAGATATATGGAGCGGAATGTGTGTGAAAGTAATATGCGATCACCTATCCCTTGGTGTGAAAAGCGGATTGCCCTATGTCTGGAGAACAGAAAGAGGCAATGCCATAGAGAGCTTAAAGAAAGAGTGGGAAGGAGTGAAACTGATGGAGGAAGTAGTTCCTTTCTTTCAGTCAGTAAGGTTCTCACAATCAGCAACTACAGCCGAGGCTTGTGTGCTCGAGATGGCCAAGACAGTGAAGGAGAAACTGGGGAAGGTTGATCCTATGTTCTCTCGTGCCGCTGAAGCCATGGAAGAGTGGGTCAAGCTCTGGAAGTCAGTCGGATCCAGCTGAAGGATGGGGAACGTGTGATTGGCATGTTCTCTGGATTTGTAGAAAGAGTGAAGGTTATTGTTGCCTTGTTGGTTTTCTTATTTCTTTATTTTATTTCACTAATTTGTATCTGTTTTATTCTCACTATGTAGTTACCTAAACTTGTTTACCTGACAGTTACTCTTAGATTGAAAGGCTGAATAAAATGATTGTACTTGTGGGCTGTGGCAATTGAATAAATGTTTGTCTTGCATAATCACATAAAATGCAAGTAATTGTTACCCCCCAAAAAAGGGGGGCAATAGGAATTCAAATCAGAGTTGAAGGATTTCATCAGTGGTTTTCTGCAAAATTACTTTTCTTTTTTTAAAAAAAACCAATTATCATTACAATAATCCTGATAAAACACCGATTAATCTTGCTTAATCAACACAGCCACTGTCCTCCACTTTTCTATTGTGCCGACCATGCTGGAGCAATATCCTTCTCCCCACCTTACTCATCAACACGCCATTGTCCCTGTCCGAGCATGCCTTCCGACGCTGATGGAGGAGCCAACTCCCATCCTGTCACACTCACCTTATCGATCCGGCCGTGCTCGCCTTCCAGATCCAGTCATGCTCGAGTTCCAGTTCCGGATGTGGTGCTCGCCTTCCAGTTCCAATAGTGTTCGCCTTCCAGTTCCAATAGTGTTCGCATTCTAGTTCTGGGTGTAGTTTCTAGTTGTTGTGCTGTAGTTTTTGGCATTGGGAAGAGAAGACAAAGTTAAGACAGTGGCCCATTACTTGCCGAAGATGTCACTTACCATGGAAGGGAGACCACCGGGCAACCCAATCTGAGTGGCAGGAACGAAAATGGGCTTGTGAGACCATGAGGACTTGTTGGGTCCTCCTCGGTTGGGAAGAGGAAGGGGTTGTGGTGGAGTAAGAAGGGTTAGAGGAATAGGGTTTTTTTTTTTTATCGTTGACAGATTTGGGGAGATTAGATCCGATGTCTAGATCGAAACCAAAATCGTAGTTGTTGAGTGAAAGAAGCGATTATTTGTTTAGGATGAAATTCATGTCTACGTAGACCAATAAGCCTTATTGGCTTGAAGCCTATTAAAAGGCTTGACTAAATTTTTTAGTCCTTGAAATTCATGTCTATAGATTTAATTTGGTTTCTCAATTTGCAACACGTTTTAATTTAGTCCTTAAAATTTTAATTGTCTCTATTTAATCTACAAATTTTACAAACATAACTCACATTAGTCCTGAGATAATTTCTGGTACAAAAACGTTAATTAAGTACTAACATGAACAATCAAATGTAACGCTAAAACTTGTAAAACAATGCCGTTTTAGTTTTGGTGCTCAAATAATCCAAAAATAATGTCGGGTCACTTGTTTTGAGAGGAAAAGCTTTAATAAATACCACTTACGATGTTTTTTTGGGTTATTTGAGTGCCAAAACAAAAACGACGTCATTTTACAAAGTCCAACATGGTATCCAATTGTCTATGCTAGTGTTCTGTTAACGACTTAACGTTTCTACGTCGAAAATTATCCCAGGAACTAACATGAGTCATATTTGCAAAGTTTGGGAACTAAAAAGAAGCAATTAAAACTTCAAAAACTAAATTGAGACTCGCGTGCAAGTTCAAGTATCAAATTGAGTATTAACTCTTCTTTGGTGCCTCATTTGTTTTTTTACCAAAGTTGCTGCACAAACAAATTAGAGTTTAATTTTAATGTACTGACAGTGTAAATTGTGTGATATAAATCGTGCAATCACACGTGTGTTTTTAGATAACCATTCATCTGATTAATGAAAATAATAATTATTTTTTATGATGTAGCATGATTGGATGCACGAATAAAGCTTTTCTACACTAATTAGTGTATAAAAATTAAATTCAACAAATTAATGGTTGGATGAAGGAATATAGATCCCAACGATTTTTATTTTATTGTATTTATTATTTTATTTTTAAAATTTGATTTAATTTTATTTGTTATTTATTTTTTAATCTCTGAAATAGATAAACAGTCAATGTCATCATATATTAGTAAACAAAAAGTATATATTAGTAATATATAACATATTAAGTAAAAATTCATTAAAAAGATTAATATTGTATATATTTTATTTACGAATATGTTTTAAATGCATATAACAAAATTATTAGAATAATTTATTTATATTATTTTATAATATATTTTTTTATGATATAAAACATAAAAATATAACTTATTATCACAATAATATTCAACAAAATAAACTAACTAAAAAGAGATAATTTTTATATTTTATCGAATCCAACTTGTAAAAATTAAAATAATTTTTTTATATAACAAGTATTTATTAGTATTTTTTAATTAAAAAAATTTTAATCATGATTATATATAATATATATTTGATTATATAATATTATAATTTTAGACTCTACTAAATTTTTAGAACTAATTCTCTTAATACTCAAATAAGTTTTAATTCTTGAGAATTTATAAAAAGTAAAAGTTTATTAAGAACCAATGCTTTCAATTCAAGATTCTTTCAAAACTAATTTGTGCGTATATTCTTAATTAAAACTTTCCCACACACATTATTATCAAATTTCACACGGTGAAATTTAGGAAGAAGAGAGAAATCATCACGAGTTAAAACCAAGACCAAGAAAGAGATTAAGAGACAAATAAATTTTGCTTGTAAAATAAATTGATAATTAAAGGACAAGCAAGGCACTTATATAGAACATTATTGGCTTTATTTTAAAGGTACAAATAAAATTTTCTAACACATATATCATCATCAACGTCAAATTATTTCAACAGAATTTATTTTAATGATTACAAGAACAATTGGTAGTGTTCTTGAAAATCCATCATCTAAAATATATAAAATAAAAAAAATTAACATTCATCTGAATTCCATGGATACCAAATATCTGTATTATCTGGTACACATCTAGAAGGTCCTTTTTTAAATATTCTATAAATACATTGTTTACACTTTTTCCAATCTCTATCTTCATTATATATTTCGAACCAATGACACGCACCTGGCCATCGGAAGCTACAAAAAAAAAGTGTGCCACCAAAAAAATTAACTCTGAATTCAAACTCATATGTATCCATATACTTCACAAGCCTCGCTCCAAGATCATCTTCTTTGGATTTGCAATGAACTATCAAGCTTTCATGCCCTTCCATGTAATTTTGGATAGTCACATGTATTTTTGGCATCAATTCGCTGCTGCATAATAATAATTGAACAAGAAGAACAAGAAGCCATAGCATGAAAATATTTCTACTAACACAAAAAGTCATTGATGTTTGAATAATTATCTATCTCTCTTACTCTCTTTCTCTTTGTTTCACTCTTGACGAATTATGATTGTTGTGTATAGGTATATATATACACCATTTTTATCGAAAGTTTAAATCCACAGAAACTAAAGAGACGAATAATTTATTTCTAATAATGTAATTTAAAATATCGTAAATTGTGAAATTAATTTGTGTTCATAGTTTGAAAACTATAATGATAAATAATTTTGACTATTTTTATTTTTAAGTTTTAGGATTAATTAGGACACGTAATAATTACTATTAATAAAAAATTTTAAATTTTTTTATTTAATAAATATAAAATAAATATATTAAAATTTAAATTTTTATATTTTTAATAAAAGAAATTTAATTTATAATTTTATTATATGTTCTTAAAACACAAAATAGATAAATTCGTTAAGTATTAATTTAAAATAGAATTATTTGACTCTAAGAGATAAAAGATGAAGAGTCAATAATTAATTGACTATTTGTTTGAATAATGTATTAATTCTTCGTTGATAAATGTGGAGACACTTGATGAGAGTTATTGTATATTTTGAATGCATTATTTCAAAATATTTTAAGAGGTTAATCTTATATTTGAATTTTAAAAAATTATTTGACTCTATTACAACAAATTTAAAAAAATTGTATATTGATAGTAGTGATTTCTCTAAAAGAGTTAGCATTTCCTTTTAGTTTGCTATTTTTTGGGATATTGCATTAACTTTTGAATTATTGATTTTGTATTTCGAAAATATATGATCAATTTTTTAATGCATTTTAAATACATAGTATAATTTTCTGTTGTTAATAATAGTCTAGTAAATATACATGTGGAATAGATCCTTTTAATTTTTTTTAATAATTGAAAGAATAAATTTCATTATTAATTTATAAGTGAAACAAAAAAAACTTGAGAAAAGAGAATAACATAATGAAGAGGTAAAGATCACACTTTACTCCTTTAATTTTTTTTAACAATTAAAAAAATTCATTTCCAATATACATAAAGTATATAATTGCACAAAACTATTCATATTATCCAAATTTGTAACTACACAAAATGTAAAAATAGACAATTAAGATAAGAGATTGATTAATTTTGACTATTAATTTTCTCTAACACGATTCAACTTAAGATTTTTTTTAATAAATTATACTATATTCATGAAAGGAGAGAATATCAATAAATGGGAAAAGTATTTTTTGTTCAGTGTTTATATTTTATTTCACTTTTAATTTTAGTATTTTATTGTTTTTAATTTTATAATCGCATTTTAAATTATTTTTCCTTATGTGTCAATGACATACCAACTTAAAATTGATGGCCTTAGTTATTTTCATTAACGAATTGTATGCTCTACATTAGTCCCAAATAATGGTATATAACGAAAATATATTTAAAATATTAGATACAAAATCAAAATAAATAAAGTAATTACAAAATCAAAATAAATAAAATAATAGAATTAAAACAATAAATATTTGATTAGCAGTGATAACGATAATAATAAATTAATAATGATGATGATATTGTATAATGTAATTTGATCTTAGAATTTATTTTCAAGAAAGTAAAAAATCATATATAAATAATTAGTCTATTTATATAAAATTTTAGAAAAATCACATTTAAAACCTTATTAAAAATGGTTTTATAAGATTTTTATATTAAAAAATTGCCATTTTAAAATTGTTATATACTATCATTATATCTGTTCAATTTTATATAAATATCATACCCTAATATCTGTATTATTCATAATATAACACCATGTAATTATTTGACTGCATGCCATGATGAGTGAGTGCAATGATGTAAATTGTGAATATTAAAAAACATAATTATTTATATATATTTTTATTTATCAATTTAAATTTTTAATATAAATAATTTTATGATATAATATTAAAATTTTCATGACAAAAAATTTTAAAATTTGATTTTTGTTATTCTTAAAAAAAATTAGTATAAAAAAGAATGGCTATGCGCAAAGCAAATTATACAAATTTAAGGGACATAATATTGATAGATATATAATCATTTATCTATTTCTTTTTTTCAATTTAAATATTTAAATTAAATAATTTTATGATATAGTATTACATTAAAAAGCAAATAAAAAAAAAGAACATATATAAAATTTAGGCAAACTCAAAAATAAAAGTGATATTATGAAGAGATTCAAGTATGAGATGAGAGAATTGAAGAGTGATGACATTTGTGAATTGAAACTAAATTGAAATTCATATATGAGATTAGGGAAAGTATGAGGAGTCAATGAAATATTTGTACAATGTGTATAATAGAGATTTAGGGAGTATTAGAGATATAACCATTAGTGTTACCTTTTTTCATAAGTTGAAGTTTTTTGAATGAGTGGTATCATCACATGGTATTAAAGATCTAGATCCGAAAAATTAAGAGTTCAATTCTTATTGATACCATCATCTCCTTTTTTCCGTTCCACAACTACCATTTATTCTTATCAGTGACCATACTATTGACACCGTCAGAGCCACCATCACGGCATCACCCACCCCCTTTATCCACCATATTTCTCATCACACTTCCTCTCTCAACAATAGTACTATAAGAATTCATAATAACAAATTGTGGAACAAGTTTAATTTGATATTCAGATATTATTCAGAAATGTACAGTGAGTACTTATTTATAAGTTAATGATATAGTTTAGTGATAATGAACAAATCAGCATCATATCAAACTAAATAAATATTACATATGCTTAAATACTATATTAACATATAATATTTTAAATATATTATAATATCTCATTTAAATTCAAGCGACAACTTATTAAAAAACAATGGAATAAAAAAACAATGTAAATTTGAAACCATTGCAAAAATTTTGGGTATACACAAAATTACGAAAATAAAATGCAGACGAAAACTCAGGATGTAAACGAGACTGCAGAGAACAGGTGAAACTGCTAAAACTCAAGTGTAAGCAAAACTAAGTAAATTTGATAGTGTCCATGAAAAAACAAGTTAAAAAGGTGAGAGACTTGAGTTTAAAACAAACAAAAGACTAAGAGAGTATATATATATATAAAAAAAACAATAATACTTTGTATCTAAGTGATTTCACTAACCAAGTTGTTATAACCTCTTTTATATCCAGGCACTACGTAATTGACTTTTAAACGTAAACAACTTCCCACGTTAATGTAAACAGCAAATGTTGCGTCTTCTTCTTCTTTTCCTTTTTCTTTTTCGTTATATTTCTCTTTTGTTATTGTCATCACCAATAACACCGACATTTTACAAACATCTTTATTGGTTTTAATTTTTTCTGATACCATCATTAAATAATTTTAGCTCATTTTTTAGTTTATTTTGGTTCATTTATGTGTTAATTGAGGTTCACTTGATGCTGTTGATAAGTATTGACCAAATTTTTTATTCCCTAAATAATTTCGGTTTATTTCTTAGTTTAATTGATGTTCCTTTGGATCCAAAAATGAATTCGATATCTTTTTGTTAATGATTGAGTCTTTTTGACTGTTTGTTCAAATCTGGACTAATTTTAGTTCATTTGTGTGCTAATTGAGGTTCACTTGATACTTCTGATAAGTATTGACCAAATTTTTTAGTAAGGAATAATGAAATTATTTATTATCACTTTATTAAATTGCATTAGATTCCACTTCATTCCATTCAATTAGTTCAATTTTGAACAAATAGTCAAAAAGACTCGATCATCAACAAAAACACATCGAATTCATTTCTGGATTCAAATGAACCTCAAATAAAGTAAGAAATTAACCGAAATCACTTAAGGAATAAAAAATTTGGTGAATACTTATCAGCAGCATCAGATAAACCTCAATTAACATACAAATGAAACGAAATTAGTTCAGTTTTGAACAAACAGTCAAAAAGATTCGATCATCAACAAAACACATACAATTTATTTCTGGATCCAAATGAACCACAATTAAACTAAAAAATGAATTAAAATTACTTAAAAAATAAAAAATTTGGTCAATACTTATCAGTAGTATCAAATGAACCTTAATTAAATCAAAAATGAACCGAAATTAGTTCAATTTTGAACAAGCAATCAAAAAGACTCAATCATCAACAAAACACACATCAAATTCATTTTTGAATCCAAATGAAGTTCAATTAAAATGAGGAAAAGAAAAAGTAACAACAACATCAATAAAAGAATGATGATTGAGAAAAAACACGCGAAGAAAAAGAAGGATTGGAGGGCGGCGAAAAAGAAGGAAGAACGAGAAGAAGAAGGAATGCGAAGACGAAAAAGGAGGAAGAAGGAAGAATGCGAAAAAGAAAGAACACGAAGACAAAGATAAAAAAAAATGTGTTACGTTAATGACTAATTTTGTGGCTGATTTTTTATATACATAATATTTTTGTAAATTTTTATGGGCATAGATTGTTTTCAATCCACTAAAAGTCAAACTATTTTCGAAGTATATTAGGTATATTAAACTTTTTCGAGTTAAATAACACTCAACGTAATAAGATATCATTAAACAATAATCCCATCCAAAATTTTTTCTTTACAGAAAAATAAATTAACTCATTAAATATTTAATTTACATTTTCCCCTAAAAGGGAAAAGAAAGTTGACCTCTTATGTAATGATTAAGTTAGCTATAATACCGGGTCATTTAGACCCTTTTATATGGAACATTATTTCATCTGTGTTTCTTACCACTATTGAGCGTTAATTACTCTCTTGTATCCGACAAAATCGCTAAGGAATAATAGAACACTATATATACATTATTTTTCACAATGATAAAGAACAAATTAAAGCAAAGAAAACTTGCATATACAAAGTTACAAACTAAACGTATTAAAAACAAGAAGAAAAAGAAAAGAAACAATGGCAGGAAGAATTAAGAGCCTAGTTAGCTCCCTTCCCAAGTTTGGGCATGCTGGTGCAACCATTGCTAGGGCTCGTGTATGGAACCCTAGGGTTTTTGCAGCTGTTACCCCTAGGCCTATCCAAGTAATTTACTCATATCATAATAATATAAATAATTTATATTCATATTTATTTATGTACGTGTCTATATAACTATTCATGTATATATTTTTTGTTTATCAAAATTTTTATAACTTAGAAAGTTTGAAACTTTTTTTTTATACTGTATTATTAGGTGTGAAATTTTTTATAATGAACTAAACTATATGTTAAATACTATTATGGTTATTTACAAAATGTCATTGATGTATTGATGTTTTGTGTTTTGACAATTAAAATAATATTTTCTAACAAAATGTCGGTGACGCTTTGTGTTTTAATAATTAAAATAATATTTTTTATTATAAAACATTAGTGACATTTTATTCTTTTATAATTAATTTTTTTATTACAAAATGTTAATTTTTGTGCTACTACTACAATCGTGTAAAACATTAAAATAATCAATTATTTTTATATTTCACATTAAAATTATATATATATATATATAAATTTTAGCCGAAAGTTTGAATTTCAACTTTTATTAACCTATAAAAAAAGAAAGAAGACCTATATATCCAAGATTTACAGTGCGTAGTTTAATTTTCTTTATATAATAAGGTTATGACATATAGCAATATTGGTTGATTTATTTATATATTTTGAGTATTACCAAATGATGGTGTTAAACTTTAGGTACCACCCCATAATAATAAGGCAGAAGGCACAGCACCTGGTACTGATGGCATGACGAGGCAAGAAACAACTGAAACTGTTTTTAACAGCATGAATGATACTACCCAGCAAGACAAGTCTTATTCCACAGCTGAACATGTAATTACCTTTTAACTTCAATTTTATCACATTTCATATATATTCATACAATATATTACTAAATTATTTTTGTGGAGAAAATGACAGGTGGCACACAGGGCAGTAGACAAGGCAGGAGAAATGGCAAATCAAGTGTCACAAACAGCACAAAACATAAGTGAGAAAGCAAAACAAACAATGCAAGAAGCATGGGACACAACAAAGAGCACAGCCAATAGGGCAGCAGCACATACCATCACTGATAAGGCAAAGCAAACCATGCAAGATGCTTGGGCATCTACCCGCAACTCTGCTAATAGGGCTGCTGATTCTGTTCTTGAAAAGGCTCAAGATTCTGCTGATGCTGTCAAGGAAAATGCTGAGGCTATAAGGAGGAACATCAAGAAGAACTAACTCATTTTATATACCCATCTATCTATACACATGCTAGTGGCATTTTGCTATTTAGACAACCTTTTCTTTTTCATTTTCTTATTTTTTCTTGGCACCAATTGTGAGAAGATTAGATGTGTCTTCCCTGTGCCTTTGATTTGAAACAATTAAAAAATGTCATTGTTTCAATCACCAATAAATATTTGGATTTTTTTTAGGGGTTTTGCTAACTTGTGTTTTTAGTTTTTAATGCATTAAATACATTAAAAATATTAAAAACAATTATTATTATATTTTTAAAATGTACCCTTATAAGTTATAACACAAGTTAGTTAAATCTTTTTTTTTATTAACTAAAACTAAAAAAAAATAGAGAATTTACATTAAAGAAATTAAAATGTTCAATTTTACAATGCATTAGATGTTAATATGTTATAATTTTTTTTTACAATTATTCTGCTATTAAAGGTGCTATTAAACACACATATGAGGGTAACTCTTGAGTCAAAGGCCTTTTTTTACCATTTAAGAATTTCATGGAGTTAAACGGTAAGTTTTCATTTAATTTGAAGAAATAAATTGCACATGAACCAAAATTAAGATGAGTAAATTTCAATTTATCCTCTTTTCTTTTAACTAAATTTTATCCTACACTTTATTGAGTCCTTTTTTAAAAGTTAAGAAATAAGAGAAGATTTTTTCCCCTTTAATCACATAAGAAACTAAAACAACACAACTAAAGTTATTCCAAATTCTTATCCACTCTTAATATATAAAAGTAGATAAATAAGTTTATCCACTCTACTTGTAAGACATTTTTTTCCTTCTATTAATACCATGTCAGCAATATTGCTTACTTGGCAAAACTTTAGAATCAACCACTCAATTCTTACCAAATTAACTATTATTTTCAAATCAACAATATATATATATATATATATATATATATATATATATATATATATATATAAAAACAAAAAACTAAAAAATACAATACAATGAATTTGTAACCTACAAATACATTGAATTCATATTCCTATATTTATTATATTTTACCGTTATAAACAATACAATAAATTTATAACCCCAACAATTAATTTATTAATTTTTATAAATAACTCACTAAAGGTAATAAACATCCATATTACAAATGTCATAAAAATATTATTAATCATAATAAATTTTACGTTACAAATATTTAAATTCCATACTATTTGAAGGTTGTGGTAGGCTTAGAGAAGGGGGGGTTGAATCGATGCCTTCATTTTAGTTGCTGTTATGACCCTTTTTAAACAAGAATACAATTCTGATTCTGTTTGAACTCAGCAGCGGAAATTTATGAGACAATTTATTTTTGTCTCATGAATATCAGAAAACAGAACAGAGCAGAGGAGAAAAAGCTAACACCAGCATGTATCCTGGTTCGGTTGCCTTGTGCTATGCAACCTACATCCAGTCTCCTCCACAACCATGGAAGAATTTCACTATAGTTAACAGTATTACATACACCAATTTCACAGGATTGACACAATCCTCTCACACTCAAGTTCTAACCTAACTTGACATTGGCTATGCTAATACCTAACTACTCACTCTTAGTGCTAACCCAACTAAGAAAGGGATACCATTCAGATACTAGATACAAGACACTTAAACAACCTAAAGAAATCAAAAAATAACTCTAGGCTTTTCTCTCAAGTGTATCTCTCAGCCTTTTTTCACTCATGGCTTTTTCTCAAGCTTTCTCACAATGCCTTTTCTCTCAAGAAATTACAGAAAGATAAGCTTAGAAAAGTACATTACAATCAGTAAAACATGAAGGAGATTGACTTCATCAACAGTCTCTGTGCTATGCGAAAAACCAGATTAGCAAGCCTCTGATTCAGTTCTTCATACTGGCGGAATGCACCTTTGATTAGGTTACACTGTCCAGTTAGTTGAACTTCTTCAAAGAACTCTCTTAGAACAAACACCTCAGGTTCACTGGTTTTCTCTCCTTGCCCCTGAATGAACAGCAGGCTCCTTTTTATCTCCTTGCATGTTCCTTGGTTCTTCTTCCAAGGTCAACATCTTGAGCCTTGAGCTTCACCAACCCACAAGCTTACTTTTTCTTCATTAACATCAAAGAGTAACCTTTGCTTCTGACTTTTCCAACTTGACCGAAAGCCATGAAGAAGTAACCAAAATTGTTTTTCCAATGGTCAACCAAATCTGAACCATAGAGATACAACTTGGTCCCCAAGTTTTGATTAAGTCCGTAGATACACAGCAGAATGGGGCATCAAACAACTTTCCCTTCAAAGCCATTTTCGGGTAGTGCAGAGAGTTGGGAAGAAGGGATGAAGATTTGATGCATGCAAGATGAGATGGATTACCTTTCTTAAGCTTGATTTAGCTTGGGATTTCTGTTTTAGCTTCTGTGCTTCAAGCTTCAACTCTCTCTCTCTTGCTTCTTTGGTTATTGGCTTATGGAGGAAGCTTTTTCTCTCTTTCTCTTTCTTACTTTTCTGAACTCTTGATTTGACTTGATTAGAGAGGAGAGGAACGTTGCTTTGGTTGGAGCAAGATGGAGGGAATTGTTTGCTGAAACAAAATTGGGCTTGGATCGGGTAGAGATATGCTTGGCTCATTTTAATTTCTTAAGCTTGCTTCCTTTTGGGCTTTGCTTGATTTACCAGCCCATCAAACTTGTTTTGTTTCTTATTCCATTTGGGCTGTAATTCACATTTTGGCCTGCAACATATAATAAGTAATTAGCAACATATACTTGTTAATTAAGCAACTCTAATTATTTATTTTGCCAAAAATAATGTTTGTCATCACTAATTAATTTAGTTAATTTCTTAACTCAACAATCTCCCCCTTGATGACAAACATAATTTAAGCAATAATCAAAAAGGAAATGAGTTTGAGTCAGGTTTTACAGACTCCCTTTGAATGATGTTGCTTGCTAATGTGTTGCTCCCCCTTTCCTTTTCAACAGTAGCTCCCCCTGAATCTATGCTCTTTCCTTTTTGTTCCTGTTTACATTAAGCTTAAAAGGAGCTATTCAAGATGTAACTTGACTAAGGGATTCTATATAACCAGCAACACATATTCAGCCCAGTATCATGGCAACAGCCAAAGCATATTGTAAAACAAAATATTTTGCAAACACAAAGTTCAGTTCTTATCCGAAACAAGGTTCAGAAAGGAATTAGCAGTATCAATAAATTATCAGCATCAATCAACTGACTAATCAGAAGACTAATCAGAAAAAGCAGCAGCATCATTCAACTGAATCAACCATAGCTATTTCTCCCCCTTTTGTCATCAAGGGCGGATAACAAGCAGGATTAACAAAAACAGCACTATAAACCCTGCAAGAAAGATTAGTGCACAGCCAAAAGAACAAACTAAGTGACCAAAAGTGCATCAGTGTTCAAAGTTATTACAGTTATCCAAGATAGTAAAAGTATACCAAACAGTAGCAAAATAAAACAGAGTTTATGAGACAAAAAATTGAGGAGCATCAACAGATTTTGTGAGACAAATCTAGGCATCAGAACCATTCCCCTCCGAAGCAGCTTCATCCTCAACATCAGTGGCAATGTCTTCATCATTTTGAAGATTATCAATGAAGGTCATGAGCACAGCCACCCTATCCCTAGATTTCTTCAGAAAGTTCTCATGCTTGCTAGCTAGTTTCCTTTGTTCCTTACTCATGGCAATCAAGTGATTTGACTGGGAAACAAACTCTTGAGCAACATCCTTGACCACATTCAGCAGAGTGGATTTCTTCCCAGTGGAAATGGAAGTACCCTCAGTGGAAGGAGCAGAAGAATCCTCAGGGACATAGTCATCATCTTCATCATCTAGGACAACTCTTTCAGATCTAGTGGGTCCTTTGTTCTGTTTCACTGAACCACCTCCCTTTAGATATGAATGTCTATTTTCATATTTCTCATTTGTCAAGTCAACACCAAAATACTCAAAAATACAAGTTAGAAACATGCCATAAGGAAGAGCTTTGTCCTTTTCACTTCTAACAGAGTCAAACATGTATCTAACCATCAAATATGCAAATGAAATTTCAGTTTTGGTGAGAAGGCCATATAAAACAAGAGTATCAGTGTACGAAACCCTTTGATATGAGCCGCTTTGAGGCAGAATAATATGATTGACTATTCGGTGCAGTTGAGCACGCTCATATCCTAGGGGGAGATTGTTGGTAACCGAACCCAAAAAGTGGATTTCCAAAACCATGCAACTGCATCACCATTTGAAAAGACTTGAAAAGACATGACCTCATTCAAGAAAGATTTTATTTGATTTTTAAAAAATTAATTTTAAAAAATTTGAAAAACAACAATATTAACCTGAACCACCTTTTTGGGCCAAAATTAAATCCTCTTGAAAATCTTTTGGGCCACAAAACATTTATTGAAAACCTTTCATGAAACACATAAGTCATCAAAAACTAACACACAAGATTGTAACATTCATATTCGGGCCTTGAGGTGATAAGAAATTAATGAAACACATTTGGACCACTCTTGATCTGAATATTGAGGTTGGCCCAAATTGAGATTCATTTGAAACAAGCCCAGAACACGTTGACTTGATGGAAACGTTCATCACCTGCCCAGAATTGTCTCATACCTGTTTATGAGATAAAAAGCTCCAGCAAATACATCAGTATTTTTCAAACAAGGAATCATAACTCAAAATTCCTAGACAAGTCCTAAGCATGCAGAATCTATCCTCAGCTAATGGTTTTGTAAAGATATCTGCCAATTGCTCCTCTGATTTAACAAATTGAATGCAAATATCCCCTTTTTGGACATGTTCTCTTATTGAGTGAAATTTCACTTCAATATGTTTAGTCCTAGAGTGCAAAACTGGATTTTTAGAAATATTAATGGCACTCATATTATCACACAGCAGGGGAATATTTTCAGCCTTTAATTTGTAATCAGCAAGCTGTGTTTTTAACCATAAAAGCTGAGAACAACAAGAAGAAGCAGCTATATACTCAGCCTCTGCAGTGGATAAGGCCACTGTTGGTTGCTTCTTACTTGACCAAACATTTAAGGACTTTCCAAGGAAACAACATAGGCCTGAAGTGCTCCTTTTATCAACTCTATCACCAGCAAAATCTGCATCACAATAACCAACTGCAGAAAAATCATCAATCTTAGGATACCAAAGACCAAAATTGGATGTGCCATGAACATATCTAATGATCATTTTAACAGCCGAAAGATGTGACTTTTTTGGTTTGGATTGGAACCTTGAACACAATCCAACACTTTGCACAATATCGGGTCTAGAGGAAGTTAAGTACATAAGAGAACCAATCATTCCTCTATACCTAGTCTCATCAACATCTTTCTCATTTTCTCCCTTATCTAATTTAGAATTCGGGTGCATGGGAGTTCCCATGGGTTTGGCATTTTCAAGGCCAAATTTCTTAACTAATTCCTTGGCATACTTTTCTTGATGAATGAAAATACCATTTTCAGTTTGTTTAATTTGTAGCCCAAGGAAAAAATTAAGTTCACCCATCATACTCATGTCAAATTCACTTGTCATGAGTTTTCCAAATTCAGAACAAAGGGATTCATTGGCTGATCCAAAAATAATGTCATCAACATATATTTGGACTAGGATAAAAGAATCATTAGAATTCTTGATAAATAGAGTTGTATCAGTGGTGCCTCCTTGAAAACCATTTTTCAAAAGAAAAGAACTAAGTCTCTCATACCAAGCTCTAGGAGCTTGTCTTAAACCATAGAGAGCTTTAGACAATTTAAAAACATGATTAGAATGCTCTTTATTTTCAAAACCAGGAGGTTGCTCCACATAAACTTCTCTATCTATCACACCATTCAAAAATGCACATTTCACATCCATTTGGTATAGTTTAAAACCACAAAATGCAGCATAAGCTAAGAGAAGTCTTATGGCTTCCATTCGGGCAACAGGGGCAAAGGATTCATCAAAGTCGATTCCTTCTTCTTGGTCATATCCTTGTGCCACCAGCCTTGCCTTGTTCCTTGCAATACTACCATCTTCTCCCAACTTGTTCCGGAATATCCACTTGGTGCCGGTCACTTTCTTTCCACTTGGCCTTGGAACCAACGTCCACACTTGGTTCTTTTCAAACTCAAAAAGCTCATCCTCCATAGATTTAACCCAAGAAGGGTCACTAAGTGCTTTCTTGACATTTTGAGGCTCTATTTGTGAAAGAAGGGCAATGTTTGAACCTTCATTTGCCTTTCTAGTGGAAGACCTTGTTTGCACTCCATGAGAGACGTTCCCAATGACAAATTTCTCAGGATAATTCTTCAAGAATCTCCATTCACGAGGTCTGGTGGACTTGGAGGCAGATTCAGTCACCAAGGGATTCTCTGTGCTGCTGTCTGCAGAATTTCCTTCAGATTCATGAGACAAAATGGAATTGTCTCTTGAATTTTCATCATTTGCTGTTTCTGGTTCAGCTTGTCCAGAATTCTCTTTTCCATGATTCTGAGCAGTCTCATCCTCCTTTTGAGCTTGATTTCCTGCATCAACATCTTCCAAAATGCTTTGCACCAAGTTAGTATCACAGAATGTAACATGTATGGACTCTTCAATAATTCTAGCATCTTGATGATAAACCCTATATGTTTTACTAGTTGTGGAATATCCTACAAACAAACACTCATAAGCCTTTGGATCAAATTTTCCCAAATTTTCTTTGTTATTTAAAACAAAACATTTGCATCCAAAGATGTGCAAGTAATCTAAGTTTGGTGGGTAGCCTTTCCAAAGTTCATAAGGGGTTTTCTTCAAAAATTTCCTTATGATTGTTCTATTTAAAATGTGGCAAGCTGTGTTAACCGCTTCAGCCCAAAGGAATTTTGGAACATTGCTCTCACAAAGCATAGCTCTTGTCATCTCTTGTATGCTTCTATTTCTTCTTTCCACAACACCATTTTGTTGTGGTGTTCTTGGACAAGAGAAGTTGTGAGATATTCCAAATTCCTCGCAAAAGGATTCAAACAAATTATTTTCAAATTTAGTTCCATGATCACTCCTTATAGAAGAGATTTTCAAATCCTTTTCATTTTGAATTTTCTTGCAAAAAGGTTCAAAGGCCGAAAAGGCTTCATTTTTGTGTGCAAGAAATAAAACCCAACCAAACCTAGTGTAGTCATCCACAATTACCAAACCATAATGTTTACCACCTAGGCTTTGAGTTCTTGTAGGACCAAATAAATCAATGTGTAGCAACTCAAGTGGTCTTTTAGTAGAGATGTCTTCCTTTGGTTTAAAAGAACTTTTTGTTTGTTTTCCCATTTGGCAAGCATCACAAGTGATGTCTTTGTCAAACTTTATCAAAGGAAGACCTCTTACTAATTCTTTCTTTACAAGTTTGTTTATTTGAAACATACTTGCATGGCCCAATCTCTTGTGCCATAACTACTTTTCAGATTCTTTGGAGTGAAGACAAGCTACATTTTGATTCTTTAGTTCATCAAGAGTAAGTCCATACATATTATTGAAACGCTTGGCAACAAACATCACTTTATTTGTCTTTTCATTGACAACACAGCATTCAAGCCTTTTGAAAACAACTAAATATCCCAAATCACACAGCTGACTTATACTTAAAAGATTGTGCTTTAAACCACAAACCAAAAGTACATCATCAATGAAAGTAGATTGCTCATTACCTACTTTTCCAACAGCAATGATTTTACCTTTACCATCATCTCCAAAGGTCACAAAACCTCCATCATACTTATTTAGTTTAATGAAGTAGGTTGACCTTCCAGTCATGTGCCTTGAACATCCACTATCCATGTACCACATGTCCTTTTTATTCTTGGATGCTAGGCAAATCTGCATGATGAGTTTCAAGTAGCCTTAGGTATCCAAATTAATTTGGATCCTTTGAAGTTAATCCATCTTGGTTGCCCAAGTGCATTGAAATCACAAACAACATTATAAACTTTGTTTCCTACAACTCTCTTTTCAATAAAACATTGTGCATATGAGTGACCAAATTTCTTGCAATTGACACAATGATTTTCTGATGTATGTCGCTGAAATTGAGTTGAGTTATATTGCTTGAAATGATTAAAGTGTTGAAATTTTCTGGTTTTTGGAGGAGATGCATTTCTTTTGACAAACTGATTTTATTGAAGTTATTCCTCTTTGCAAAAGCATTTTCACCAGAATTTCTTTGAACATTTTTACCTTTCGAGTATGAGGTTTTGTTGTAAAATGGTGGTTTCTTGAAAACAGCCTCATTTTTTGAAATGTAACCCAAACCTGGCCGGTTTGAACTCGGTTCAGTTCTTGGTGAAGGCTCAGTTTCACTTGTGTATACTTCATCAAATTTTTCTTCAAATGTTGAAGCATTTTCAATACCAGATTTGTTTGGTTTGGTATTTGATGAAGAAGCCACAAACTTTATAGAGGAAATATTAGAAACTATGTCTTCCTTGGCTATGTAGCCTAAACCAGATTTTTTAAACAATGGTCTTTGACTTGCAAGTAATTTGTCCAAGTTACTAGAACCTTGAGCAAATTTTGCTAAGTCACCATTCAGCCTTTTAACCATATCATTTAATCTTTCATTTTCAGCAATTAACTCATGTGAAGGATCCACAATGTGCTTTCCTTTTAATTTTTCAAGTTCAGATTTTAGAAATCTGTTTTCTTCAATGATGTCTAAAGCACATTCAGTTTCCTTCACTTTTTCTTTTAAAAAATTATTTTCAGCTCTTAACACATCTCTTTCAGATCTGCACTCATTGTACTTGTCAAGCAGTTTTGAGGTGTTTAAGGTGAGATCATCAATAATAGCATGTAAATCATCCATAGACAAATCAAAGTAATTTACCTCATCAAAATTTTTGTTTCCAGCCATGAAACAGTCTTTGTCTTCACCTTCAGACTCTTCTTCCTCATTGGAGTCGTTCTCGAGATCCTCCCAAGCTGCCATGAGCATTCTCTTCCTTTCATTCTTTCCTTTGTCCTCCTTTTTGAGTTTTTGACAGTTTAGCTTGAAGTGTCCAGCCTCCTTGCAATGATGGCACGTCACCTTGCTGAAGTCGATCTTGTGCTCCTTTGAGCTTGAACCCTTGTATTTACCCTTGTCTTTCATCATCCTTCTAAATTTCCTAGCAAAAAACAAAAGCTCATCATTTGAAATACCATCACTAGACTCACTTTCTTTTGGTTCTATTTGTGACTTGAGGGCTATTCCCTTTTTCTTTGAGTCTGTGTTTGTGTGTGTGGCTTCATAGGCAAGGAGTTTTCCTCTCAGCTTATCATAGGTTATGGGACTTATGTTGTTGCTCTCGGTTAGGACAATGGCAGTGTTTTCCCATTCTTTTGTGAGGCTTCTAAGGAGTTTTCTCACCAAGGTTTGTTCTGCATAGTTTGTACCCATAGCATCAAGGTTGTTGATTATGATTGAGAATCTCTCAAACGCTTCATCAATGCTTTCTCCATCCTTCATGCTAAACATCTCGTACTCTTTTCGTAGCATATCAATCCTCGTTTCTTTGACTTGTTTAGTGCCTTCGTGTGTAACCTGGAGTTTTTCCCAGATTTCTTTGGCTGTCTTGCATCTAGACACCTTCCGGTACTCTTCAAAGCTGATAGCACAGTGAAGAAGGTTGATTGCTTTAGCGTTCAGCTCTATCTTCTTTTTGTCATCTTCATTCCATTCAGCTTCTTCTTTTGGAGTCACCACTCCATCAGCACTTGTTTTTGTTGGGATCTTGGGACCGCTCACAACGATCTTCCATATGTTGTAGTCAATGGATTGGATGAAGATCCTTATCCTTTCTTTCCACTAGGAATAGTTCTTTCCGTTGAAGAAAGGTGGCCGATTGTTTGACTGGCCTTCAGTGAGGGTGTAGGCAACTGTGGTTGTGCCCAGATTGTTCGCCATTGGATCTTTGCTCCAAGTGGTTAAGCTTGATTCTTGAGACCTTAGCTCCTGATACCAATTGAAGGTTGTGGTAGGCTTAGAGAAGGGGGGGTTGAATCGATGCCTTCATTTTAGTTGCTGTTATGACCCTTTTTAAACAAGAATACAATTCTGATTCTGTTTGAACTCAGCAGCGGAAATTTATGAGACAATTTATTTTTGTCTCATGAATATCAGAAAACAGAACAGAGCAGAGGAGAAAAAGCTAACACCAGCATGTATCCTGGTTCGGTTGCCTTGTGCTATGCAACCTACATCCAGTCTCCTCCACAACCATGGAAGAATTTCACTATAGTTAACAGTATTACATACACCAATTTCACAGGATTGACACAATCCTCTCACACTCAAGTTCTAACCTAACTTGACATTGGCTATGCTAATACCTAACTACTCACTCTTAGTGCTAACCCAACTAAGAAAGGGATACCATTCAGATACTAGATACAAGACACTTAAACAACCTAAAGAAATCAGAAAATAACTCTAGGCTTTTCTCTCAAGTGTATCTCTCAGCCTTTTTCCACTCATGGCTTTTTCTCAAGCTTTCTCACAATGCCTTTTCTCTCAAGAAATTACAGAAAGATAAGCTTAGAAAAGTACATTACAATCAGTAAAACATGAAGGAGATTGACTTCATCAACAGTCTCTGTGCTATGCGAAAAACCAGATTAGCAAGCCTCTGATTCAGTTCTTCATACTGGCGGAATGCACCTTTGATTAGGTTACACTGTCCAGTTAGTTGAACTTCTTCAAAGAACTCTCTTAGAACAAACACCTCAGGTTCACTGGTTTTCTCTCCTTGCCCCTGAATGAACAGCAGACTCCTTTTTATCTCCTTGCATGTTCCTTGGTTCTTCTTCCAAGGTCAACATCTTGAGCCTTGAGCTTCACCAACCCACAAGCTTACTTTTTCTTCATTAACATCAAAGAGTAACCTTTGCTTCTGACTTTTCCAACTTGACCGAAAGCCATGAAGAAGTAACCAAAATTGTTTTTCCAATGGTCAACCAAATCTGAACCATAGAGATGCAACTTGGTCCCCAAGTTTTGATTAAGTCCGTAGATACACAGCAGAATGGGGCATCAAACAACTTTCCCTTCAAAGCCATTTTCGGGTAGTGCAGAGAGTTGGGAAGAAGGGATGAAGATTTGATGCATGCAAGATGAGATGGATTACCTTTCTTAAGCTTGATTTAGCTTGGGATTTCTGTTTTAGCTTCTGTGCTTCAAGCTTCAACTCTCTCTCTCTTGCTTCTTTGGTTATTGGCTTATGGAGGAAGCTTTTTCTCTCTTTCTCTTTCTTACTTTTCTGAACTCTTGATTTGACTTGATTAGAGAGGAGAGGAACGTTGCTTTGGTTGGAGCAAGATGGAGGGAATTGTTTGCTGAAACAAAATTGGGCTTGGATCGGGTAGAGATATGCTTGGCTCATTTTAATTTCTTAAGCTTGCTTCCTTTTGGGCTTTGCTTGATTTACCAGCCCATCAAACTTGTTTTGTTTCTCATTCCATTTGGGCTGTAATTCACATTTTGGCCTGCAACATATAATAAGTAATTAGCAACATATACTTGTTAATTAAGCAACTCTAATTATTTATTTTGCCAAAAATAATGTTTGTCATCACTAATTAATTTAGTTAATTTCTTAACTCAACACTATTTAAATTACTTATATAAGTCTCTTATCACTATTCCTTCAAATAACATCAAATTTAGCACAAAAAAATTATTTTCGAACTACACATCTCAAACTTACTCAATAGAGCATCATTCTTTCATAGCAGAATGATTAGAAATCGAATAACTATCCAATATCTAATGGTCATGCAATGAGAATCTGATGATCATCAGGTATGACAAAAAAAACTCACAACATGCATCATATATTCATACTTACTCAAATACCATATACCTAATGATAACATAAATTGAATATTAGAATAGGAAAAGATCTTCACAATTTTAGCAACTATAAACGAAATTGATGACAAATTTGGATGGAACTATGTTGAATGTGAAAAATACAAGAAGAAAGCATATAAAAAAAAGGAAACAACTACATTTATGGAACATGTAATTAAACACCACAATATCCAACAATAAGGTAACTTTATATACTTTTCATAATCTCATCTATCAAATTATTAGTTACTAACCCAATATTTATTCTAGGTTCAGAATTCAATTAAAGGTTTCAGATTAAAGTGTTACAACAACTTTTGTACTATTTGGTGACGAAGCAAAAAAATTATTGGACACAACTGCTTCAAACTACCAACTAAAAGAAATGAAAAAATCAAACTGTCAAATAAAAATGTTACTTTTTACAACTCCAACATCCAAACTTTTTATACTACAAATTATTTTAAATAAAACAGTTTTTAAATTTAACTTTAATTTATATATATTTAATTTATTTCTACAAAACATAACAATTTTTAATATTTATTATATACTATTATTAATTTATCGCCCTGTGTATCGTGCGGGTCTTATTTTAGTTTGAAGTAAAATTAGTAAATGTTCTTAAGTTTCGATTAGTAATAACCCGTTCAAGCTAAGTGGTTGATTTAAAAGATCAGTGTTTCAATCTTTAATGAATGATAATTGAATCAAATCAAATAGATATATAATAAACACTACAAAAAAGTAGTTGAATACCATCGGATATATCGGTGAATTTAATAAAAAAATTTGCCAATAATCTGTTTATTATCGGATTTAATGGTAAAATAAATCTGATAATATAAACCTCGTTGATAATTATTTATCGACAAATTTTTTCATCTGCTACTAATTACCAGCAGATATAAATTTTTAATTGCAAAATTATGGAGCCTGTTATCATCTGATTTTTTTTCGATAAATCCAACGGTAATTTATGATTTATTATTAATAATTAAATTAATAGTTGCCGGCAGATTTAATTGGCGGTAAATCCGATAATAAACGTAAATTTTAATTTTTTTTAAAATTTTTTTTGAAAATTTACTATACAATTTTAAATATTTAAATTTAATAATTTCTAAACTAATAAAATTTAAAATTTTAGAATTTCTTAAAATAATTTGTCTATAATTTTTAGTTGAAAACTCACAAACAAAAATTTTGAATAAAGAAGATGAACCAGGTTTTTTTTTAATCTCTTTTCTTTTACTTTGGAACTACTTCATTCATTCATGAATGAAATCTACCACTTACATGGGAGCTAAATAATGACAAATCAAAAAGCTAAAGATTCAAAAAATAATTCCTATATAATTTGCAATCCATTCAACAAATCACAAGATCATTAAATTGAACAAACTCCTACACCCTAAATAAATCACAAAATCATAAGAAAGCTGAAAACAAAAAATAACAAAGCATAAAGAAAGGCATAATTGTTCATTTTATATAAGCAGTACACAATCAGATGTGGAAAGAAAAAAACCAATTACTTACCTTATAAAACATACACATACCGATAACATAAATAGAAATTATTACTATGTTATTCTCTTTGTTTTCATATTCTACATGTTACAGAACCACAAAACCAAATTTAATGAAGTAACTTAACTTAATTCAGTATCACATAATGTTATCAAACACCGTTTGACAATGAAGTAAATCACCATTAGGGAATAAAAACACAAAAATAAAAAGAAAAAAAGAAGTAAAACAAAAACAAAAACTAACTTATATTATATCATCATCCATGATGTCGTTTTCCGCCATTCTACTATCAGTAATTGCTGAAAATCAAGTGGATGAGTTGCAACTTGAATTAAATGATCGCAAAACACTATAGAAATTATGAAATATGTAATTTTTACCTATAGAAAAGTGCATAAACAGAACTATAACTTAATTAGACACTGTAAACACCAACAACAACCATAATAGTTAATAAACCACATCAATGATATGAAAATCGTGCATTTCAACTATCAGAAAACACAAGCTATACTTATGAAATGGCTAACACCCTCTTTTTTCCAATGATATGAGCTACTCTTTTTCATCAACAACATAACCTACTAAGAGAGAAGATTCTTAGTTACTAACAAATCTTACTTCAGTTTATCTTCAACTCAAATGACTATCTCATCCAAAACATATATAAACAAAGAAAACTAAATAAGAAAAGAGAAATCAAACCTCGAACCACTTTGTAAGCCTGCCTCTTGAAGAGAAAAAGGGCAATGAAGATAGGTGTTGTAGCAAGCACCAATTGCTTGGTTAAACGACACAGAAAGACACCTCAACAACACGTTTCCAAACACAATGGAGACACAAAAAACAAGGCTCAAAGCAGAGATCTAGAAGAACATAACAATTATTAGCAAAAAATTTAATAAATCAACAAGAATAATGACAACAATAGCAACAATCACTAACAAATCAATAAGAACAATAACAACAATAACTACGATAACTAAACAATTATTAGCAAAAAATTTAAGTAATCAAGAACAGTAGCAGCAAATAAATTCAATAACTACAAGAACTGAACATCTATGCGACAACAACATAACAATTAACAAGAAGAATCAGCAACAAGAAGAACAACTAACAGAAGCTGAAGAAGATCAGAACAATCAGCGACGAGATGCTGTTAGGGTAAAAAGGGGGTTAGAAAAAAAAAGGGGTTAGATTTTTTATTAAAAAAAATAACAGCAGAATGGAATAAGGAGAGAGATGAGAGCAACCTACCTGGACAATGGTGGAGAGACATAGCTTCTGCGACAGTGGGGGCGGCAGCTGCAAATCTTCCAACGATGGCAGAGACAGATGGAACAACTCCGTTTGAAGCAACGAAACACGATCCAGGCAACTTGACGCAGATTTTAGAGGAGAATGGAGGTGGACAGTACTGGCGGAGGGTTGCCGGAGGATGTTGAAGGGCAGAGAGAAGAGAGAGGAGAATGGGAGAGAGAAAATCAAAGGGTGTTCTCGAAAGTGAGGGGAGAGGCCGGTAAATTCAATGGTAATGCATTGCGCATGACCAAAACGCAATGTTTCATTAATTGAGATTTACCGGCGGATAAATCTGACGGTAAATTATACGGTAATTTTGGCGCCAAGTTTTTTTGTTTTTCCTCCAATTATTACTGACGAATTTACCGTTGGAATATCAATCCGGCAGTAACCTTTTTATCTAATAAATTTATTGCCATATCTGCCAATAAATTTATCGATAAATCCGTCGTCAAAATCCACCGCTAAATTCGACGATATTCAACGTTTTTTTTATAGTAAAATTTATATAAATATATTAATATAAACTCTTAAAAACCTAAAATCAATAATTCAATATCAATTAAATTACATAATCGCATAATAATATCTACCTTCACTTTTTTTTTTCTTCTTTACAGTTTTTTAAAAGGTATAACTAAAATGTCATTCATGGGATTTGAGGATCTTTTCTTTGTTTTAAGAAAACAAAGTTTGCTTAGCCTAGCCTATCAAATAATCGTAGGATGATTAGACCAATTTTCATCGGTTTGCAACAGTAATCTTGAAGTTGGTTATTAAAAGAAAAAACAAAAAAAAAGTGATTAATTTTCGGTTGAATCGATTAAATGGTATAATCTAACCCAATTCTTAGAACTATAGAAATTACTAAAGTTCAAAAACTTGAATCAATCTTCAAATAGAGATAATTTGAAATTCATAAGTTTAAAGGTTTAAAAAAGATTTAATTGAAGTTGAACTATATATAATAAAATAATATATTTATATATGAAAATATATTTTTTAAAAAGATATTTTTTGTATTTTATTATTTTGGGTAAAGTATATTTTTTGTTCTTGAAATTTGACAAAAATTTAAAAAATGTCTTTAATAAGTTTTATTTTGTTTCAATTTTGTCCCAAAATTTTTTTATTTGTATTAAATATATTTCTGACGGCTAATTTTTTAAAAAATTTAAAATCAATTCAACAACAATTTCATAAGAATAACCCTCAACACAAGCAAATCAAGTATAATTTTTATGCATTATTGTTAGATTGGTCTTAGACTTTTTGAAAATTTAGCCGTAGAAGGTATATTTGATGTAAATCGAAAACTTTTGGGACAAAATTAAAATAAAATAAAACTTAGAGGTATTTTTGAAACTTTTACCAAATTTTAAGAATAAAAAATATACTTTACCCTATTATTTTAAATAATTAATTATTAAAAAATCAGATCAAATTGATCGATTTACTAATTTTTTTAGTTTTTGATCAATTCATCGACGACTAAATTTTATCCAAAAATAAATCAGTTTTGGTGATTAATCTATTTATCTATTTAAAATATATTAAAACAGAATTTAAAGTAATCTTTGAATACATTTTTAGACTTTTACTTATTTCATCTAGACCTTTATAATTTTTTGAAGTTTTTTTTTTATTTTTTAATCTAATTGTATTCATTAGTTATTCATTTTTGAATAATTTTTTCAATTAAATTAGTCATTAAAAAATTTAAATTTAATCACATTTATTTTTCGTCAATAAATTAACAGTTTCGTTAATAATTTTCTATTTTTGTAACAAGCAACCATATATATCACCAAAACTTCCTCCTCCAAGGTCGCCGCCTCTCTTACTCCAATAATTTTTCATGACCAAGGATCTTTTGGGTGATGATTAGGGTTGGCAATTCATATCCTACCCGCGGGTACTCAATCCGATCCAATCCGTTCAGATAGGGTAGGCTACCCGACCCGCTGCAGATAGGGTAGGATACGGGTTTAGGGTGTATCCTATCCTACCTTATTCGCACCTCATATATAACACACATTTTATAAAAATTAGGTATATAATAAAGGAAGTGAGAGTTGAACCTACAACCTCCCTTATATAATGACTTACAATAAGTGAACAACCACTAAAACTAGTTAGTTAATTTAGTAATTTAAAGCATTAGTTTTTTATTTTTTATGTTATTAATATGTATAAAATTCAAAATGATAGAATTTTATATTTACTTTAAAAAAATTTGATATTTCTGCGGGTAGGGTAAGATAGGGTAGGGTTTAGAATTTTAAGGTCGAGTAAGGTTAGGGTTGAGAGATTCTCAACTCGTGGATAGAATAAAGTAGAGTTTTAATAAAATTTTCAACCCGTGAGTTGGGTTAGGGTAGAATCCAAATCCTACTCTACTCTACTTATTGTCAACCCTAGTGATGATTCCGCCATCCGCCACCAAATCTTTCTAAGGCGCAACTCTAACCTCCAATCAGACTCACCATTTTCAGCATCACAGGTCTAATATTATTAAAAATATGCTATTACTACTAATATTAATTGTAAAATTGATTGTGATGTGAAATTATTTCCCGTGGCCCTTGCAAAATTGGAAAACGGCAAATGAACAAAAAGATAGAATTTTGGGAATAAAGTAAAAAAAAAAATGTGCAACCTTTTCATTAGAATGAATTACGAAGAACTGGTGGTGCTCACTTTACTAGCAACTATAAATAATTAAAATAATATAAAAAAATTAAAATATTTTGTTGACAGAAAAATTCCAATAAAATATGTAATTAACTTTATCTTGGTGTTTTTTTCCGTTCTAATCAATAGAGAAGAGGAAGTGAAACAAGATGAAATTAACAATGTAAATGGAGGAGTGAAAGAGTTTACTCTCAATAATCATATAAAATGGCATCATTTTGTATCAATTTAATCCTTATAATCAAAATTGCATCGTTTGTTTTAGGGATGGTTAACGTTTTATGTGGCTTTTCTTAACAGAATCTGTTAAGCCATTAACGGAAGGACAAACACGGTTAAATTTAAATTTTTTAGGACTAATTTAATTAGAAAAATTATTCAGGAACAAATTTGAGGAATAGCCAATTTTTTAAGAATTAGTTTGACTATTAATCATCTTTTTATTTAAAAAAATATATTTTTAACATAATAAATAAACATAAAAGTATTTTTATATTGTTTTATCTAACATAATTATTAGATAAAAAGATATTTTTATATGAGATATTTAAATATAAAATTATTTTTATTTTTAAATTTTTTAAAAAAATCATTTTAAATTTTTTTTTTTTATAAATGCTCACCCAAATAATTCTTTAGTCCTATAATTTTTTAATATTATGCCTTGTCATAGTTAATTAGCTAGCATAATTTACTTACTATTTATCTAATTGAATTACTTTTTAATTTTTTTTATTTTTGATTGAATTGATTTTTAATCCTTTTGTTTCTATTTTTCATGTGCTATAGCTTAGAGTTTTTTTTTTCATTTTCCTTAGCTTCTCACTCTCGTGAGTTATGAGTCATGAGTCATGACATTTATTTTTTTTATATTCTTCTATAATTTTCGTATTTAATTATTATTTTTTATTTTTATATAAGATATTATATACCTTCAATATTAATATTATTTTTTTTAATAGGTATAAACATAATTTATCACCTTTTTTATAGTCATTCGTTCTTATGTTTATTATATAAAATTACAATTTAAAATTCTTTTTTATTTTTTTTCTCACTCTTATGACATTTATTTTTTTATGTTACTTTATGTTTTTCATATTTTTATTCTTTACTTTTATGTAGGATATTATATAATTACAATGTTAATATTATTTTTTTTAGTAGGTATAAATTGAGTAATAAAATATAATTCATCATCTTCTTTCATGCTCCTTTATATACTCCTTATATTTACTATATAAATCAACTAACATTTACTTCGCACATATTCTTTATCTCCTCTTTTCACATAATATCGTCTCTTTTATTCTTTTTCCTCCATTCTTACTAATGTTTTGTACAAATATTTAAAGATTTGGTTGATGCCCATAATTTTTTTTAGTTTGCTAAACATGTATATTGGATAATAAATTCCTAAAACATTAGAACTTTACAATTTTTTTCAAATTTTTTATTTTTGGTCTAATAATATTCATTAGTTATATCATCTATATATTTTTTTTTTCTTTCAATAATTTATATTTTTTAATATTATTTAATTATAATATCATTTAAAATATATGATATTATCGTGAGTCATAAAAAATAAAACTAAAAAAATATTAATTTTAACTATATATATCATATCTTTTATAATTTTATTTTAGTCTAATTGTATTATTAGTTATAATATTAATATCTATATCTCATTTCTTTTTTTCCTTCAACAATTGTATTCATTAGTTATAATATACATATGTCACTTTTTTTTTTCTTTCAACAATTTATATTTTTAATATCATTTATAATATTATTAAAAATACATGATAATATTGTGAGCCATAAAAAACAAAATTAGAAAGTGGAATGTTGAATGTTGAATGTTAATTTAACTATATATCATGTCCTTTACAATTTTTTGTTTTACAGTTTTAGTTTTTCAAGTCTAATTATATTATCTTCATTAGTTATATCATTCATATATCACTTTTTTTTAACAATTTATATTTTTTAATATTATTTAATTTTGATATTATTAAAAATATATATTATTATCGTGAATAAAAAAATTATAAAATTTAAAATTAATTTCAACTATTGAAACTTATATTCAAACTTGTATTTCATCTAAATAATTTTATATTTGTACTATAGTATTTAAATATAATCTATAAAAATGACTAAAAAAAATTAAAAATAATAATATAAAATAAAAAAATTCAAATTAAGTATTTTTATAATTTACTTAAAATTTAACTTATGTATAAATTTTTTAATTTTATAATTATTAATTTTAAATTAATTTATATATTTTATAAAATATATATTCATTTTATTTTTGCTGGGTGGATCTAAATTGAGTTATTAATTAACCCGGTCAATCGGGTCACTTCAGTACGGTTCTGGTATCCATAGAAATTAGTAAATTACATCAATTCTAGTAATACTAAAAGTATGAAATCTATGAATTGACCCTCTTTTTTTTTTCTTTTTTTTTTTCGAAAGGGTATGAATTGACCCTTATATAATACAAAATCAGTGTATTTTATCATTATTCAGAAATGAAACTATACTTGTTGATGACCAAGCAAACGTGGCTTACTATGACACGAACATATTTAACAATGGAAGCTAGAGAAAACGGTATCTTGTAACCAAGTTGCACATGTTTAGCATATGATGGTTCCAAAGATTCCTATGTACAATCCGACACACTCTTGAGTTTTGAGTGTTCTCCATTAACCACTTACTTATCTCTTTCCAAGTCCTAACACTAACCCAAACTGTTACCTTTTCTGATTATTATTGGTTTGGTGCTTTGTTATGTTACCCATGGCTTCCCATGTTGCTTTTCCTCATGCTTCTCCTCTTTCTCTCTCTATTCCCAACAAACGATTCAGTTACAAACAGCTTCACATAAATGGAATCAAATCCATCACTACTTTCTCTTCATCTTCTTATTATTCTTCTTCTTGTTGGTGCTTCCGTTCACTTTCTACACAAAGAGGGTATTGTTTACCTGTGATTGCATGTTCCTCTTCCAATGGAAGGGGCCCTAATAGTTCTAAGGACGATGATGGTGTCAAGAATGTTGAGAAGCTTCTTGAGGAGAAAAGAAGAGCTGAATTGTCTGCTAGAATTGCCTCAGGTGAATTCACAGTGAAGCAGCAATCTGGGTATGCATAAACAACCTTAAAGTTTCTAACTTTACCTTATTTCATGCATTTGCTTTTGTAATTCTATGATGGGGTTAGTTAGTTACTCACTCTGTCGGTTTGAAAATTTGGTACATTCATAATTCAATAAATTTGGATATCTCTGTAACCATATTCATTGAACTATGAATATACTAAATTTCCAAGATGATAGATATTTTGGAATGGAGGGGGGTAGTTAGCTGCAAAAATTGAGAGATATGGTGTAAGAACTGGTTATGATCTATAAGAATATGACATGATTTTTATTTGCTTATGTTATGGTTTGTTCTGTTCTTGTGGGTTTTGATCTTAGTTTAAGTTCTATGTTGAAGAAGAGCTTGTTAAAGGTGGGGGTGCCCAAAGAGGTTGTGGGGTTTTTGCTCGGTTGGGCGGCAGGGGAAGGTGATTACCCCGAAATTCCTGAGGCAAAAGGATCTGTCAAGGCTATTAGAAGTGAGGCATTCTTCATTCCATTGTATGAACTTTACCTCACATACGGTGGAATTTTCAGGTTGACTTTTGGACCAAAGGTTAGTTTCATCCCTTTGTAAGCAATTCCTTATTACTTACTACACAGGAATAGGATAGGCAATGAGGATTTTGCTCTCACCGGATCAATTTTTTGCTCCTGAAAATTGATTCAAATCCAGTTGATAACTGAGTTTGTCTCCTTGGTTTACAGTCCTTTTTGATTGTATCTGATCCGTCTATAGCGAAACACATCTTGAGAGACAATTCAAAGGCTTATTCGAAGGTGATCAATTCGATAGTGAAGAATGACTACCCTTGTAAAACAGCCTTTCTGCTTTGGCCCTCATTTTGTACTAGTTTCCATTTGCAGGGTATCTTGGCTGAGATCCTAGAGTTTGTAATGGGGACAGGGCTCATCCCGGCTGATGGGGAAGTGTGGCGAGTTCGACGACGAGCTATAGTCCCAGCATTGCATCTGAAGGTTTGTCTAGTGTTTTTGGACAAATTTATTTGAACTCCCAAAAAATTAATATGCTAGATAGGATTATGGTGCATAGGTCATGATTTAAAAGGTTCACTTCTTATATTGGATGAACTAATCCTGCATTGTGCAGATAAGCATGTGTATCTCTGTTAGGAAGTGTACATTGAACCGTGCATAATTGATTGGATATTCAATAGCTACTTCACCCTTACTTTTTTGTAAATCTTTGCTACAGCTTCTTGATCTCTTTCTTGTTTTTGTTTCTCGATTGTGATGTAGTACGTAGTGACGATGATTAGCCTTTTTGGACAAGCCACAGATAGGCTCTGCAAGAAGCTAGATGATGCTGCATCTGACGGGGAAGATGTTGAGATGGAATCACTTTTCTCTCGATTGACCTTGGACATCATTGGAAAGGCAGTATTCAATTATGATTTCGACAGTTTAACAAATGATACCGGTATAGTTGAGGTATGTTCTTGGAATATTCCCCTACCCTTGTATGTTTATCATGTTTGATGTTTGAGTTTAGCAAGTATAGTGAAATCACTTTATATACAAGCTTCATATTGTTGTACCTTACCTAATTAGATCAGGCTGTATATACTGTACTGAGAGAAGCAGAAGATCGAAGCGTTTCTCCGATTCCAGTATGGGAGATCCCAATATGGAAAGACATATCACCGCGTCAAAGGAAGGTTTCTGCTGCTCTTAAATTGGTCAATGATACACTTAATGAGCTGGTAGCAATATGCAAGGTAATATTCACCATAGGGTGATGCAAGCTTAAATTCTCAAAAAGGTTTGTTTAGTCATACTAGAAGTTCTTCATTGGATGATAAATCAAGTCCCTTTTGTTTAAAAATTTTGGTAATCAAGCCTTATATTTATTCTGAAAATTTTGGTATACTATGGAGATTTTAATCATGAAAAATTTAAATGTTTAAAATATAAAGACCAAATTAAAACTTTTGTATAATGTAGGCACCTAATTACTATTTACAAACTTTTAAGCTATAGGGACCCGATTGAAATTGAGTTAAATTATAGGGACCTCCAAAATAATTAACTTGATTCCCATTGTGAACCTTTATAATGCTAGAGTCTGCTAAACCTGTGGTGGTATCTCATACATTTTTAATATTTTTTTCAATTATCATTTGCAGAGAATGGTGGACGAAGAAGAGTTACAGTTTCACGAGGAGTACATGAATGAGCAAGATCCAAGTATTCTGCATTTCTTGTTGGCATCAGGAGATGATGTATGTTAGCTTATTTCTCAAGTTATTTTAGTTGAGGAAACAAGAATTTGACATAATTGCAAACTAATGACTCTTTGTAGGTGTCGAGTAAGCAACTCCGCGATGATTTAATGACAATGCTCATCGCTGGACATGAAACTTCAGCTGCTGTTTTAACTTGGACCTTCTATCTTCTATCAAAGGTATAATTTGTGGTCTCACTGCTGCATTATACACTCGCACACGCACGTGCACACACGAATAGTCACATGCACGTACACATGCATGCAAACAGATTTGTGGTTCAATTTAATAATGTGTAAACTTGATTTATAATGCATTAATGTCTAAAATAATAGTCCTTTTATTTGCTGTTTCTGTTGGCTGCAGGAGCCTAGCGTCGTGTCAAAGCTCCAAGAAGAGGTTTCATGAGATTCTTTTTTAGCTTTCAGATTATTATCAAAGTAACGATTAAGTTTCCACTCACAAGAATCTAACAATGTATAAATTTTCATAGGTTGACTCCGTACTAGGGGATCGATTTCCAACGATCGAAGACATGAAGAAACTCCGATATACAACCCGAGTGATCAATGAGGTAGAAAGGAGACTTGCTATAGTATTAGAGCTGATTTTTTTTATAATTGTTAAACTTATTGAAATATATTCATTATTCAGTCAATGAGGCTTTACCCTCAACCACCAGTGTTGATCCGTCGCTCTCTTGAGAATGATATGCTCGGCGAGTATCCTATAAACAGGTAATGCTAATGGATTCTTTGTGTAGTTTAGTAAGTCTTTTTCGTTAGTAAATTACACTATCCAGTCTAAGATTTCATTAACTTATATCTTGCTTTTCTTCTATAAAGAAAACTACCCTGTTACAGAAAACACACTTACCTCTCTATATAGAAAAATTTCGTGGCTGAATTCACATTGCGCTATACGCCTACTACTTCACATGTGAAATCACAGTAATTTATGAAACAATGAGGATGTAAGCTTAAGGGATGAATATCGATCATTTTTGTTTCGGCCAACTTAGAGTATTCTTTTCTGAAATGTAATGATTTTACGCCATCAATTACTTGCAGAGGTGAAGATATCTTTATATCTGTCTGGAACCTGCATCGTAGTCCAAACCTATGGGATGAAGCTGATAAGTTTCAACCAGAAAGATGGCCAGTAGATGGACCTAACCCCAATGAGACAAATCAAAACTTCAAGTATATTTTATCTGCACCTAATTTATTTTTGTTGTTCTATTCTGTACTTTATTTTCATGCAAGTAATATTGCTACTCTCTCTTTCAGGTATCTTCCTTTTGGGGGAGGACCGAGGAAATGTGTTGGTGATTTGTTTGCTTCATATGAGGTAATGTGAATGTTATATTGTTGTGACTTGTGAGGTTAAGGGTGTATTTGTTTGTTCACCGGACTGTCCTTTTTATAGGAGATTCGAGACGTAAAGCCTAAACCCTATGATTATATGAGACATGATTTGCTATTCCTCACATACTAATGATAATTTTTCACTTGCATGATCTTATGATACTTATGGTAGACCATAGTAGCACTTGCCATGCTTGTTAGACGGTTCAACTTTCAAATGGCAGTTGGAGCCCCACCGGTAAGTTTGTTTCTTTTGTTGTGATATTTAACAATGTTTGATCAAGTCTCAGGAACCTGTCATTGTTTTTAACAAAACTTTTTGCCTTGAATAATGGTCTTGAAGCAAATTCAATTGCTTCACTGAAACTGCAATGTACTAAGCAGAATCTGAATGATAAATTTTGCTGTCATAGGTTGAGATGACTACTGGAGCAACAATTCATACAACACAAGGGTTGAAGATGACAGTTACACGCAGAATAAAACCTCCAATCGTGCCCTCATTACAAATGTCAACTAAGGAAATTGATCCATCCATGAGCAAAGATGACACAAGTCAGAAAGGCGAAGTTTATCAGGCTCAGTCCTAAATCTTTGAAGTTGTGAAATTAATTATGTATAGTTCTTTTGCTATCTTCCATCCATTTTTTTATGCATGTAATGAGATTGGAACACAGCAATCTTTCACATCGTCACAACTTCTAAAAAATAGTTTACCTGAGTTCACAAACTATAAATTCATCTATAGAAACTTAGAGAAGAATGCACAAAATACTCTGCTTTTCTAGTATAAGTGTCAACAGAGATTGGAGCAATGATATCTGAAATAACATTTGTAAGAATCCGAGTTAATATACCTTGATTTCTCAGTATAAGAAGACATAGGACCTAAAATAAATGGAATTTACATTCCATCCAGCAGTGGGTGTAAAACAAGTAGCATTGATCAATGAAATGAGGAGCAGGAACATTCACTATTTGCTGCTAAATAAGAGAGAAGAGTGATTATCATTTACAAGTAAATTAGATCCTGATGGATCATTCAGAAATATCCATGGAGATGATTGATTACACAGCATAAAAGAAAACACGATTTACATTTCTTAATGGCACATTACATTAGAATAGACTGAAGGGTGAACATGTGATTTAAGTGAACAAGTTAGTTGTACGAGGATTTATATCTATCTAGAATAACGAAGATTGATATCTATCTAGAAGTTGTGGATTTAGATCTAGAGAGACCAAAGCATCCTAGGAAGGAGAACCCAAGTCTAGGCATGGTGGCTACCGGTTGATGGTTGGTCTCGGAATCAGGTGTTTGAGGATGATAATGTTTATAGAAGGCTGCAACTGCTCCTGCTACCCCATCTTCATGTTTCATGGCATCGGCAAGTTCTTCGGCATTCCTTTTCACCTGTGAGATGTAAGAACGATGTAAAACATGTAGTGCTAATAAAAAGCCAAAATTGTGAACATAACTTGCATTTGTTTTATTTATACTCTCTTCTGTATGATTCCATGCTGTATTTTAGGAGGAAACTATAAATGGATCTTATGCTTGGCTTTGTCTCTGATGATTAGTTCCCTTTACATCTAAAAGCTTTCTCTACTTTCCTTTTTTCTGGTACATATGGTGTGAGACAAATACTAACCACTTTGATCGCATATATATATATATATTACCTCTGGCTTCAGCATATAGTTTATAGCATCAACCAGCCTGCCTAATGTAAATTCATCCACTGGAATCGGTGCCGGGCCTACTCCTCTGGCATGCACTCGCTCTCCCCAAAATGGCTGGTCCCCAAAGAATGGTACAATTGTTGTTGGGCACTGCAGAAACAAACAGAGATGTTCTTGTTGTAGGATGAATATACCACTTAGATTACAAAATTCACAAATGCAAGATACATTACTGCAGCTCTAAGACCAGCAGCAGTTGTTCCAGCACCCCCATGATGCACCTGGAAACATTTACAACATCTTACAACCAAGTTTCAATGTTATGCTCAAAACAATTGACTTCTAAGCCACTTAGAGAAGTTGTATACTTACCACAGCCTTGCATCTTAGGAATAGCCAATCATGTGGACAGTTGTCCAATAAGTACACGGATTTCTTTGTTTCTGCCACTGAGAAACAGAAATTACTATATGCTTCACAATGAGGTGAAAAATGCAGTATACTGCTGGCATGATACAGGCAGAAAATCAAGACTCACAATTCCCAAGTCCACCCCAGCCTTTGTTGATGATTCCTCTCTGCCCGGTCTTATCCAGAGCTTCAATTATAATTTGTGTCATTTTGTCTGGCTGCTCTAGAGGCTGCTCAAAATAAGATTAAAAAAGAAAAGGAAATTACATTAGAATGGGTTTGCAGACATTTTAGTAGTGGCAAATATTTTGACAGTTAACTAGATCAAGTGTAGAATGACAACATAGAAAAAAAGGAGTAGCTCAGAGCGGTTTTCTATATCTGCTTTGGCTATTGCCAAGCATTTAGCTTCTAGGGCTATCCTTTCCTGATGTTTTGCCATCTAAATAAGATTAATCCTTATACACCACTCAATTCAGGAAAGAGCTCTCATAATTAGTGTTGTTGGTATAGGAATACTCAAACTTTAGTTGTGGACACTTCCTGGAACAGGACATAATAATTAGGCTCTTAACTATCACTTCCACATTAAATTTTCCAAAGTCCCATCACAAAATAAGTTAAGTTACATTCAATTCAATGCCTGAATAGGGACAAACCACTGAGTTAATTATGGTTCATTGCAAAAGTTACCTGAGAAGGTTATATTCAGACAAAAAAGAATGCACCAACAATTATTGGTTGAACTTATTCTCTTTAAGCAGGGTCTCAAGTTTGAGTGTTGCTTATGGAAATAATTAGTGCTGGGATATCACTCCATAATGGACAGACTTGACAACTCCAGTTAGATTATACTGGTTGCTAGACTCGAGGGAAAAAAGCTGCAAATTTATTGCTGTGTAATCACATATCCAAAAGACCAAACAAGTGAACAATCACAAAGAAACTCACAAGGCTACCAAATCCAATATATATAGGTTTTTTGCCTTCCTTTTCGCCTTCTTCAAGCCACTCTAATAATGATATTGGTGGCTCATAATCTGAAGCAAGGTCAAGGAAACAAAATCCAACAACATCAATGTTGGGTCCCCAATCTGCAAAACAAGAAGCAAAACACAAACAGTCTATCGTAACATCATCAAGAAACAGCTCGGAGTTAGAGAGTGCCAAAAATGGAAAGATGAGATGACACTATAAAATATAAATGCATATCTAACCTTTTGGTTTAGGGACCAAATGAGGGCTCCATATATAACCATAGGGCATGTTAGGAGGGGACGTATAATATCCACTTAGATAAGTAATAGGCCTTAGCTTTAGCTTCTTCTTCCTAAATTCATTTATTAAATCTCGTATTCCAAGCCAGATTAAAGAATCAACTATTTGATATGACAGCTGAAAGACATACAAAAAACCGATAACTTAGTCATATCAAGTGAAACTAATAGATTGATTATGTTGGATTAACTCTCCGAGGCCATGTAACTTACTCTATATGCAATTTGTTGCTTAACGCGGGAAAGAGGATGAGGGAATTCATTTGTTGGCCTGAAAATATAGTCAAACATCATTAGAATAAGATCCTTATACCTATATTAGTTGCTCATATAATCTTTATGCTAACAACAAATCAATAAACGAGCCTTACTGAGAACCTTCCTAATGCCCAAGTCAATGAATGATGCAATATAGCACATAATTCGGTCAAAAATACAGGTGACTAAGTGCAGGATTAGTCCGTGTACCAAGCAAGACTTACGTCCATGGCATTGTAAAGAATATGTGAAGTGGAACTTTTAGAAACTCAGCAACATGAGTATGCCCTGCATAATTTCATACATTAAAAGAACGTGAGATATTTTTTCATCATACATTGGATGTAAACAATGCCACATTATTTGTTAATTTTATAGTCATTTCTATACTCTGTCAATGAATTTCTTTCAATTTCCTATTAGCAATTTGTGATTGACTTTTCCATTCTTAGTTACACAAAAGGAGGAAATTCTTGTCAAGATCTAAGATATGATTCACTCATTATGGACATTGTAAAAACTAAGACATCAAATCATCAATGGTGAAAGGCATTTCCCTTTCCTTCTCTTTCTGCCATGATTTGATTCTCACAATCGCTGAAACAGGTCGCAAGTTAATCTCTCCTATATAACTCTTAGCAATATACCATTATCATTATTTGACAATGTAATCTTCAAACCGTGGTACCTTTAGGTAATACTGTAAAAAATAATTTAAACTTAAGAATGGCATTCTATGAAATGCACGCGCACTTATGGATTAGCAGCTTGGATTTTTATGCAATACAAGCACAGTATAATGAACTGAGATTACCATTCTGCACTTTAATCTGTAAACTGTACCTCTACACTTTAGAGGATCAAATTCCTTAATTTTACCAGGCAGCAAGTTTGTTGTTGAATCCAGTTTTGGTTACTATACAATCTCTTGTCATTTGATAAAATGTTTGATTACATTCTCATTACAATAGAAAGACACTTTGTTGTCTATGTTATTGATTGTGTTATTGTGATGAATGGAAAGGGACAAAAAAAATTTAGGGTCTAACCGTATGCTGGAGGGTTGGCAATTATTGCATCTGCATTAAATGCAACATGAGTATCTGGATCAGCACTGTTGCAAGCTGGAAGCAAAGAGTTTATAATAGCTTTTATCTGATTTCTTTGTTTATGAATTTCTGAGCGGCCCGACGGCAAGAAGCCTTTATTCTTGACCATATCTGAAGAAAGCATATAAATAAACATATTAATAATATGAAAGCATGAGCAAGGAGAAGAAATCTTTTTGATATGGCTACTGGTATATGGTCATGCATTCAAAAGAATAAAACCAACATTCCTCTCGTAAAAACTGGCACATCCAATTTTTTTTATCTTCCTTTCTTATAGAGTAGATCACATTTCTTGATTTGATATCAATTCTTCAATTACCTTCATTGAAGTAGATCAAAATATTTGAACACCTGTTAATTTGTCATTGTATCAATTCAAGCCATATTTTTCTTCATGTTTGCAAATAAATGTCTATTTCTACAGCATAAGTGTCATGTTGACATTTCTTGTTAACGGGGCAAGGGTGACAGAGAGTAGCTCATTTGAAAAGATGAAATGGATCTAAATTATGTTTGAAAAATAGCTACATGAGATATCCCACTATCTAAATTGGTCCTGAACTTGCACACGAGCCTCAGTTTAGTCCCTAAAGTTTCAATTGTCTCTATTTAGTCCCTGAAACAATTTACAACGCACATACATTACGTGAACAGCCGGATGACACGTTGTACTCTATAAAATGACGTCGTTTTGGTTTTGGCACTCAAATAGCCCAAAAACATCGTAAGTGATGTTTATTGAAACTTTTCCTACCAAAGCAAGTGATACGGCGTTGTTTTTGGGCTATTTGAGCGCCAAAACCAAAGTTGCATAATTTTATAGGTTCTAGCGTGGCACCTGACTGTCCAGGTCAGCGCTCCATTAACGTTTGTGTGCCTAAAAATTGTCCCAGGGACTAATGGTTTGCAAAGTTTGGAGACTAAATCGAGGCAATTGAAACTTCAGAGACTAAATTGAAGCTCCCGTGCAAGTTCAGAAACCAAATTGAGTATTAACTCTCTACAATTCAATTTACACTAAAATGTGAACCCACTTAAAACATAGGAGTTCTAGTGAGCATATATACTCTTTAATCATCATTAAATTAAAACAAGCTAAATTCAGAATGGTTATCTAAGAGGTAAGATAAGAAACACTTACAACCAGCAAGAACCTTGGGATCTCCACCTAAAGGGTAAAACTCCAAGCCTGCACTCAAAACAAAATCTTTGAAATTCTTATGGCTAGCTAGCCTAACTCTGTGGCCATCTTCCTGCAAAAAAATTCCGTCTTAAACAGGCTATATTACAGCACAAGAGTAAATTACAAGAGCTGCGATCGTCTAAGAGGAACAAATGAAAAGAAAAATTGAAACATAAAGACCTCTAGATTTTTGAAAGACTCAAAAAGTTTTGATATTGTTCTGCCCTAACTAAGAAGCACAATTGACATTCATTACAGGATACAGGAGAGGACGACAGTATAACATATTAGTCAAAATACACAGCTGGTGGTCAAGAATAAGCCAAGATTCCTATGGAGTGGGTGCAAGGGAAGGCAATAACTGTAGTCTCAAGAGACCGTATTTTATCTTAGTCCCTAAAGTACTTATGATAAATTGTTTTGGCAAGTTCAAATTATTTGAAAGGGCTTAAACCAAATCATCCTAATATCTTAGTGAGTTAAAACAAAAATATTACTTTGGTGCATGGACCAGGAATTATACACGAGAAACCAGGAATATAAAAAAAAACCTGTAGACGCTTCCCAATAGCAACAAATGGCTGGACATCTCCCCGAGTGCCAACTATAAGCATTACTATTTGAAGTGGATGAATATCATAATAGGGTGTTGCTTCCCCAGATTCATTGCAAAGTTCCCTAGAGGTAACCGTAGTTCCAATGTTTTCTGGGGGCTTGATATCTCTTGGTACATCAAATTCGACAGTGCCATCATCCTTAATCACAGAAGCTCTTTTTAGAAATCGCAGCTGCAACATTTGCAAATGTATTTTTTTCAGATTCAAAACAGAAAATTTAAGAACACCAAACTATGATGTTTGAAGCCAAAGATACAAATGTAACACTAGTAGATGCAGATGAATGCTAGTGTATTCAGCAAGTGACATCTTCTTCGTATATAAAGTATTTACTAGTAACAAAATTATTACCTGCAAATTCATTATTTTTTCCAATCTATTTTCTTTAATAAGCTAAGTAATCTAATCTATATTTTTTCTATGTGGCCTGCAATGCAACCGCTTGTCATAGACTAATGCTCAAGTGATAGAAAATAATACAGGACCAAGGTAATGGCTAAAATTTAATATGTATATATCATAGGATTATGGTAGCTTGTCATTCCAAATGGCATTTAATAACACTTCTAGGTAGCAGAACTTCCCTACAGTCATCTAAATCAGTGATGCAGAAATCTAATATGTACAACACCTAAATTCCTTAATTAAAATATTTAATATAAAACTCCATGAAGATAAACAATCAATCAAATGTGATATTTTGTGGTACCCTTTTCTTGGCGGGAAGATTCTCATCAAGGAACTTCATAATGGAGCCAATTCCGGTGTTCTTCCTAACTTTAGTAGCACTCTTTTGGCGGTGATACCGGCTATGACGAGTCGGTGCACGTTCAGCTTCAGCTTCAGCCATAGCCATGACTTCAGCCAAACTATGCCTAGTAGTTGACGTGTCCCTGTCAACATGCCCTGCGTAAGGCCAATCCAAAAACACAAAAATAGTACCATTCCATATTTGAAATACACATTGTATTTTAATTTCACAGTCACTATTCCATATTCTACTATAAACTACACTAACAACAATTACACTACCTTAATCAGAACGCAATCTACAAAAGGCCGAACTTAACACGTGAACTTTGATTAAACTATCCAAAAATACACACTGTAACCACATGAACTTTGATTCTTCACTATTCCTATAAAATTATATCAATTCCACTACATTACATGAGATTAAGTAGAACGTAACGCGATCTAACACCATAAAAGAACCATGATATACCTGAAGATGATGAGGTGGTGGCAATGTCGGTAGTAGATCGAGGTTCGGCGTCCAAGTAGACTGAAACCTCGTCGGAAGAATTCGATAGGCGAGTGTTGCTCGAAGATTCCGCCATCGTCGAATTTAACGGTGAAGGTGTATAACGATTGTTATCTTTTTTTTTTTTTTCTTTTGGTTTACTTGATTTCTGGAAAGATCGAGAGGAAGAAGAAATAGGTGTGAATTGGTGGAGTGGTTGGGACAAGAAAGAGTTTGGTGATGACGATGGGTAAGGTATAATGGTTTCTTACGAACGCTGTTTTCTGATTTTTTTTTTCTTTTTTTGGGGTACTCTCTCACTTTCCCTTTCGTCTTGCTTGGTTTCTTTTTCTCGGAAAGTGTGAGAAAGTGTTAGAGGAGGACACGTGGAGGAAGAAGAAGACATTCACGAGACCGTTGAGACTTGAGACCCACGTCTACCTCAACAACAACTCATTAACTGCTCTTTTAATTTTTAATTTTTTATTTAATTTATTTAACTTGTAATATATTTTTAAGGTCTTCCATTAGTTAATACTTAATACTTAATACTTGCTCTAAACTCTAAAGGCTAATGCTAATGCTAATGCAAAAGAGTGTAGTTTTTTTTAATTTAATTTGTCATCAGAGATTAAAAAAATATAAAAAACATTTTAAATTTTATATTATAAACATTAAAATTGAATTATTATTATAAAATAAGATAAATAAAAAATAATATTTGTTTAGTTACTAAAGAATATAATATTCTTTATTTAATAAATAGTGTTTAAATATAATTTTTTTTAAAATATTATTCGAAACAACATTTTACTAAAAGAATTATTAGAAAGAAAAGTTTTTATATTTTTAATTCATTAAATACATATAACTACAAAAGGTCTTTTTATTATATTTTTATAATATATTTTTAAAACAAATAACTAAATTCTAAATCTGACTTAATCTAATCAGGCATATTTTTACTGTATCCTGCTGAGAAAAATGTTAGGATCATGCGAATTATTATTTTTTGTTATTATTTTATTGTTTATTTAATTTAATTTATTAATATTACAATATATTTTATTTTATATTTTTAAATATTAATAATTAATTAATAATAAAAAATAATAATTTTTAATAATTTTTTAATATTTTTGCTCTGCTAAAAATAAAATATACATTAATTCTACTTAATAAATATAAATAATTTTTTTGTTACGCGCACGAAGTAGGCGAATAAATGTCGCGTCGTGGCGTCACGCATTCGCATGCATTGGAGACATAGGTCACCGAACAAGTAGCTGTTACGGTATCAACATCTCTCTCTCTCTCTCTCTAATTAAGTATTAATAATTTAATTCAATAGAAATCTGTTTTTGTTGCATAAAATAATATTTAAATAATCAACATACTTAAATTTTTTACTGATGAACCATGCATATACATTCATAAAATTTTCTGTAATGTCAGTGTCAAATATTTGGCAAGAAAGTAAGAAACACACGGTATATGCAATTATGCATGATGATATACCAATTAACTTTTTCTTTCTGGGCTTATATGAACGCAGGTGGGCTTCAATGTAGATAATGAGTTATGTAAGTAAATGCAATTAAATAATCAGGCCCAATATGGCCCAATAAGATATTGGGACTACAAGTTATATTTTAATTTACCGAAAAAAAAAAGAATATAATTTTATCCTTTTTTGGTAATATTCACGTGTGCATTCAATAACGATGATGGATATTGCAGTGACAATGCATTGCAAGCAAAAGCAAGGTTTATAACTTGTGTCAGTCAATGTAGCTGGCTTCTGGTACTAACTTTCCTTTCTTGTCAAAAGCATAGTAGTTGAGTCTTTTTTTTTTTTTTTTCAAATGTTTTTAGAATATGCATTCTAATTATTTTAATAATTAATTTTAATTAATATATATTAGATATATTTTTTATAATTAATATTTTTAAAATATTTTAAATTTTTCTTTTATTTATAATAATATTGTACATTATAAATAACTATTAATTAATTATTTATATAAAATATACATTAGAATATAAATATATTTAAAATATATAAAATAAGAATGATTTTGATACTTTCTGATTTAATAATGTTATTCTTTTACTATATATTATTTTAAAAATAATTTTAATAAAAAAATTATAGAAAAATAAAATAACAATAATAAAGAGTAATCTAAAATAATTAAGTTACTCTTTTATAGATAATGGGACATAAAGTCCAAAAAAAATTAGACAAAAACTATTTTAGAAAATACAATTCTAATAAAATCTGCATGAAAATTTAAAGAAATACACAAACATTTCAACTGAAGTTTATGTTCTTGTCATGTCAATCTATTTGCACAAGTATTTGCTTCTCAAAACTCACTATAGATGTTTTAATTATTTAATCTACTGCAACGATTTTTTTTAGATGTTTTAATTATTTAACTTACTGCAACGATTTTTAATAGCTAAAATTAACGCTCTTGTAGAGTGTAGTTCAACAATTTTTTGAAGACAAAAACTTACTATTACTTTAAAATTCAGTTCCATATAAGTATTTATGTACCCAAATATTTAGATCATTTTTAGTAGAAAACTTATCTCAATCTCTATTTATGACCAACTTATCATAAAAAAAAAACTCTACATCAATTTTTGTGTTATAAATAGTAAATAAAAACTCTAAACATTTTTCTCTTCTCTATTAAAAAGAACTAAGTTCAATCTCTATTGTGGTCCTACTTAATTAATTAATTAAAATTAATATAATTATTAATTTTTTACAATAATATTACTAAAATTTATAAATTAAAAAATAATTTACTATTATAAAAAACTAATATTAAAAAAAAATAACTTCATAAATAATAATACATAATATATAATTATAATTTAAATTAACTAGCAACATTAATTAACTTAAATGAATATATAGCTACTAGGAGCATTGTGAAATTAGCAAATGCTTCATTTCTTTAATAATATTATTAAAATTTTTAATTTATTTTAATATTTTTTTAAAGTACAATGACACTTATCATAAATTTATTTGTTAAAGTTCTTAACATTGTTTCTTCAATAGATATAATAAGTCTCAATTTCAAATTTTTAATTGCCTCAGAACAAAAACTCAAATTTTCTACCATTATAGATGCTCTTAGACCCATGTCCAAATTACTCTTTTATATATAAATATATATTCATATATAATAACTAAATTAGTAATTAATTTTTAGGATATATATAATATTCTTTATTATCATATTTGTGTTCCTAAATGTATAGTAACTAAATGAATGAATAAGTTATCTGTTAACTAGTGTTAGAACTCCAACAATAATAACATATTTAAAAATAATTTTATTTTATTCATAAAATATAAATATAATCTAATTCCAATAAATTTATTTTTAATATAGGTGTCAGTTTTTTTTTAAATAAATAATTTAAATATTTTTTTTATGGATATAGATAATTTGTAGTCTATTTACCAATTTACATTCTTTTATTTATTTCGTTTACAGTATAAGCGAATTAAGGTTGCTTATATCTCATTTACATTTTGTGTTGCATATATCACGTTTGCATACGTAATACATAAAAGAGAGGGATAAACACATATCACGTTTATACTATAAACGAAATACGCTCAACCTCAATTTGTTTACCATGTGAACGAGATATTAGATAAATTAATTCATTTGCATTGCAAAGAAGATAAAATACGACAAATTTCGAGCAGCTATAAAAATATCTGCAACTATTTGTATTTTTTACAAACATTTCACTTCTTCTTCTCCTTTATTTTTTCAATAAATTTAGTAAAAATATCTAATGATAGTGGATATGTTGTTGTTAGTGTGTATCCCAATTGTCATATAGACATAGACATGGGTGATGAGGAGTCCGATGAGGAGTATGTTATCGATAGTTGTGATAGTGGTTCTTCTGAGGATGATGATGAGGAAGAGTTTGTATCAGAGACTCTTATCGGTGCTTCAACTCGGTATCTTCTGCCTGTCCCGCAACTAATTCTGGAACTATAAATTGCACCTAGTCATTATCATACATTGGATTTGGACGTGATGCACAAGAAAATTCCATTTTTTAATATGAATGGGGACGATTACAACATAAACGGTGGTGTGGAATTTCACATTGGTCACACATTCAAAAATAAAGAGACAGTCATGCAATGTGCGAAGAATTACAACATTTGGAGAAGTGTTGAGTATCAAGTTGTGGAGTCGGGTCGATCAAAATACCATGTGCATTGTAGGCTATTTCCAGCAGGATGTCCTTAGAATCTCTGTGTTGTCCTCCGATAGAATCTCAAATATTGATAAGTCTTACTTTATATTGTAATGGATATTCTTATTTATCATGATTATTTTGGTTTTAAATGCCTATCGTGTCACGGCCCAAAATTAACCATGACTGGCGCTAAGAAAAATAGTCCTTTAGCAAGCCTAACCGACTTAAATATAAATTGAATAAGAAAGTTAAAAATATTTTACAAGTCCGAAAATAGTTAGTTATACATTTTTAACAAAAAAATAAAATAAAATAATTACGGATGGTTGGATCCTGCCTGTGACATATGGAGCATATACATCTAGAAACTCGACAAGGATAGGTACTCATTGCAGATCGTTACTCTTGAATAGAAAATCTCACATAGTCAAGTATTTGTTCCTGAAAAATATTTTTAGAAAAATGGGATGAGTCTCGCAACTCAGTGACTAGACAATACATCTATAATCGACATGAGACCATATAAACATTATTATCAAGTAATTTTAATTAGAAAATAATAGTTGATAATAATAAGTGAATCAATAAGGGAGTTCTCATATAGAAATCAAATCAAAAGTCCACACTTGGGCGGCTCCACCTCAATGGGTAGCCATTTCCTCTTGTGTGTCCTAACAGAATAACAGATCTAACGTATGGCCTACACGTTAGGCTAGCAACACCCCTGCTAGCTGGGGTCTGAGTTAGATGCATCTAAGTTAACGTCATAACCGCCGTTAACTACGGTTTTCTAATACGAGCCTCCCAAACCAATTCAAAACATATAATTTTAAATACAACAAATCTTTGATCTTTCAAATATATAAGGTATCGAATCAAATCAAATCATATATTATACTTTCTCATCAGAATCCTTTCCAATCATACTTTTTCAATCATAACACATTTCAAATATATTTCACAATCTTTAAACTAAGTGAATACCAACAAATACTTCAATGCTTCAAAAACAGATATTCAAGTAAATTCAAACATTTTAGAATAATGCAAAACTTCATCAAAAATATATATGGTCTCAAAAACAGATATTCAAGTAAGATCAAACAATTTAAAATAATGCAAAACTCATAAAAAATATATATGGTCTCATGTATAGCTCCGAAAGTATAAACTTCATAAAAATGAATTATTCAATTTTAATAAATCAATTATTCTAATCAATTTAAAACCGTTCTAGACAAATATAGTGAGTATAATTCAAAGATCATAATAGATATATGTCAAAATAATTATAGATGCACAATCAAACAATTATAAATGTAAAGCCTACTCACAACTTGGTCCCAAAGGACCGAAGAGACCGAATCCGAAGTATAACTGAAATCTGGTGTTCGAAGGGGTTGAAGGAAACACCAAACAAAGGAGATAACAATGATGATGGAAGGCAACGACAGCAGCTTCCACATTAGCATTAAGACCGTGGACATCTTCAGTGGCAACATCGACATCAATTCGACACTCACCCACCCGACAATCAACAGTGGCATAAGCAAGGAAAAACAAAGAGGGCATTAACAGCTTTTCAGCGCACTAAACGGGATCAAAACAGCAGCAGTGGCCTCCTTTGAGTTCAATGACAACAACCGCAACTTCAACGACTCTAACAACAGCAACAACACCAGATCTGGCAGCTCATGTTGGAGGTAGAAGATCGACCACGGCGTTGCAAAAAAAGAAAAACCAGCGCAAGCTTCAGCAACTTCAACGGCGGCAACGGCTCCATACAACACCAACGGCAGCAAGAGGGTTTCCTCCTCCCTCGCATTCTTCTGCCTGGCACCCATTCTCTCCTTTTCTCTCTTGTACCCGGTGGCTGCAGTGGCTACCGCAACAATAATGTCAGTGGCGGCGGCCTCCATCATCACTGTCGCTGACTCCTTCTTTTCTCTTCTCATTAGTTCGTTGGTTTCTGTCTCTCTCTTCCTTACTTCAATTTTATTTTCTTTCTTTCTTTCTTTTGTGGGTTACTGAAGTTCTGTGAGGGAGGATGGAAGTGAGTGAGAGGTGAGAGAGTGTTTTGAATTAGAATTAGGGTTAGGTTTGGGAAAAAGAATAAGGGTAGTGTAGGAATTTTGATAAAATTAGAGGGTAGGGTAGTAATAAAAGAAATCAAATATAAAATATTTTAGAAAAAGCTTGGGACATTACATTCTACCCTCCTTAGAAAAATTTTCGCCCTCAAAAATTGATACAGTATGAAAAATGTCACATGGTTTTGGCCTTTTATCAAACATGAGAAAGAACTACAATCGGATGCAAGAGTTACAAGATAGGTGTGTGTTAAAATGATGCGGTTGACATTCACCGACTCTCGTTCCCTTGACAACTCAGATGTACATAGCACTCTTCACTTCGTTCGTCAATCTTCTCAAAATACAATCTTACTTCATAATCTCCTTGGTTCTATAGTGTATATCCATGGAAGCAACCGGTCTTATGTCATATCTTAGAATTACAACTTTTCGAACTTCAGCATCGATAAGAGTGTCCTAATGAACTAACGTATCGTTTGCTATCTAGAAATCGCACATAACACCAAAACAACCATGACTTTACTCGAAAAGGATTCAAAACTTAGGAAGAGAAGAGCAAACATCACAGCTAGTGTTCGCACGAACGTGGAAGGATGCTTAAGATTGCAATTAAGCAATGATGTACAGAAACAATGAAATATCCCAGAAAGATAGTCAATTGCATCTTAACGAGGAAATCTGACTCAATAAATTTTGATAGAAATAATAAAAGAAAAGATAGTGCATTGGATCAAAACAAGTTCAGGTTTAATTAAAGAAGTACAAAGTTCACAAAAAGATGGTAACCCAAGTCAATGGCAGTTTTTTTTTTTTTTTTAACAAAAATCTAAAAGAATGATTAAGAACATGATCAGGCAAGAGAAGAATCAAATCAAATTTTTTTTTTCAAAGAGGATCTAGAACAAGAGTTCGAGGAGAACACTAGAAAATATGATATATCACAATAAAGCAAGTTCAGATTACATCAAAGAGTTACATAGTTCACGTAAAGGAATGCAACATCAACACTTGTGTTGTCGAGAATCTATGGGATAGCCAAAAGCACGATCAGATCGAGATATGCATAAGGTGTAGGACATGAAACAAAATAACTAAATTTCATTTCAACAAGAATTAAAACAAGAAACTCCTGACATGAAATATAAAGGAATGAACGATACGTCAAATCACACGACATGATTATAACGCATACTTCAACACAAACTATCTCAAAAAGAATACCTAACATTCCCAAACTTAACAATTACCATTACTTAAATAAAAGAAACGAAGGAGTTTAGAACAACTATTTCTCGTAGGTTATAATTTCTGGTCCTCTGTATGCACCATGCTCAACAATTATACCACAAGATGTGACCACACTAGATAGAATATAGAATTTTTTTATTTATTTTTTATTTTTTTACAACCAACTAGAAAGCAAACAAAACAAAACAAAACCAAGCAGAACAATATCACCATAGCATAAGAACCTTTAGGACATAAGTAAATATTAAAATCACCGAAAAAGTTTCACCATATTTCTTATTCCATAATTAATCCTCACATTATCATCAAGACTCTAAAAAGGCCAAAAATAAAGAGGGTATTGCCAATAATTGGGAGAGCAAATTAAAAAAAGACATAGATGTTATATCCAAAATTAGAAGCTAGTATATTAAAAAAAATACTATCATATAGAAATTTCTACTTTTAAACATCAACAACAATAACAAAACGAACTATTTAAACACAATCAATCAAAGTATATTAATAAAGAAAATATTTAGAATGAGCAAATGCAACGTATGAAAAAAAAATCCAAAATAAATGAACCAACTAAAAATAGGAAACTCATGAAAAGAAAAAAAATATTGATAAATTTTACATCTCCAAAATCAAAATGTCATCAATCCATACCCATCATTTCTCAAGTTAACAAGTTATGATAAAACAAATCAAGATCAAACCCATTGACTCAAACGAACCCATCAGTTTATTTAAAGTTTAGACATCTCCAATCTTCATACACTGCAAACAAGTATCAAAGCTGTCCTAAAATTAGAAAAGTAATCAAATTTTTTTTCCAATGCCTACTTTATAATAATCCGTGAATAAAAAAAAAAAGCTCATATAAAAAATTTATTCAACTTTAAGTAATTAGATATCCAATCTTTTCCAATTGAAATTGCCAGAAATTATTTTCAATATCTAAGACCTACAATTTTTAATCTCACAAGCTCACAAAACCAATCTTCCCAAATCTCTGAGAATAAGAACAATAGTTAAAAATAAAGGGATTTTCAAAAAAAAAAAGATTAAGAAAATGTTCAAGTTTCATATCTTAGCCAAAAAGCAAAGGTCATCTTTTACTCGCCAACAAAAAGCAAACATTCACAATCTATGCTTCAACTTCACATGCATTATCCCATTTAAAAGTAGACCAAGTTCCTTCATAATGAATAAATTGAGATACCACTCGAATAAATATTCAGTTTAAAATCAATTTCAAACAACAAAGTAGCATTATTGCTATCACAGTTACAATCATATATCTGAAATCAGCTAATAAAAAAAAATAAAAGACAAACATCACCAAAATAAATAAAATTCTAAGAGTTGATTCTAAGTTTCTAATACACTCTCATTCATACATAAACAAAATTTTTATCATGATAATACACATAAAATAGGTTGTTTGAGCTGCCCTTTAGTAAGACATCTCCATCTAAATGTAATCTACTGTTGCAACAATGAAATCAAAGCATAGTACAGAATTATTAAAAGACACAAACACATCGGTTGTGGTGTGCACTTCTAAAGTCAGACCAACTAAATTATTTCGACTTTCAGTTTCAAAATAATGAACATGATCATAAAAATTCACTTGAAAGTACGAACATTTTGACATGATCACGAAAAAATGTTTCTTAATCTAACTAATGATAAACTTGAAAAAGTATAAAGGTAGTATAATAGAGAGCCTTTTGAGATTTACTTCCATCTAAATAGAATGGAACGGATCCCATTGAATAGATGGAAAGTTGTGTGAACCAAATAAACATTATATTACAAGCATCCAAAAGTTAAATAATTTTTCTCTTTGTTCCTCAATTTAAGTCTCTGTAAAGTTAGCTCTTACCTCTTTTTTCAAACATCATATATTTCTTAGAAATCTCTTAAAATAACTAATTTCTTTCACAAATATCACATTCCGTAGAAATCATCAAAATTCAGGAACAATAGAAAAATCATAGAATAACATAATCACAATAATTCTGCGACAGAAAAATCATGTACAAGAACACAATACTATAATAAAACCAGATCATCAAATTAGAAAAATTTAAACAAACTTCTAGATCGAAAAGATCTTCGTCCAATCTAACTAGTCACCCAAATAATTCACTATACATAAGCAGATAAAATCATCAATCAAACAAACAAAAATAACACTCTATTCATATGTTTCATCATATAGTCCTTCTTGAGCAACTAAATAACAATTTTTTTTTTTAAATTATTGATTTAAAAGAAAGAATCAAAAGCAAATCAAAATTATGTTATAACTTTAAAGATTATCAACATAAGAAGAAAAACTTCAATATCGTTTATCAAATCTCGAACAAAGCATTTTGATCAGAAACTCAGCAAATCCATGAAATCCACAAATCCAAATACAGTTCTATAAGAGAATTAGATAATAATTCACGACAAACATCGATCGAATCATCCAAGTAATACATGAGATATTGACATCAAGAATCACAGAGAAACAACACGAAGACGAATAAGATTAAGGCATACATTCACCAAAGGCGAGAAATATTAGAATTAGCTACAAGGCATAAATCGCAAACCAAAACCGAAACTGAAGTCATTGCAAAAGCAAGTTCAAGAAAATGTACCAAATGATGACTCTAGGTTGGGTACAAAGAAGAAGAAAGAGGTGGCAAGAAGCGGCAACGAACACATGGTAACAAGAACCAGAAGACAAGAATGACAAAAATGACCTTAGAGAAAAGAATGACATTTCTACAGGCCTCTGATAGTACCACAATTTGTACAAATAGACGCGCTTCTATTTATACAATTGTGATCCTACCATAGGACACTTGCTCCATATTACACAGATTAAACCTAAGCTCTGATACCACTTTGTCACGGCTCAAAATTAACCATGACTGGCGCTAAGAAAAATAGTCCCTTAGCAAGCCTAACCGACTTAAATATAAATTGAATAATAAAGTTACAAATATTTTACAAGTCCGAAAATAGTCAGTTATACATTTTTAACAAAAAAATAAAATAAAATAATTAAGGATGGTTGGATCCTGCCTGTGACATATGGAGCATATACATCTAGGAACTCGACAAGGATAGGTATTCATTGCAGATCGTTACTCTTGAATAGAAAATCTCACATAGTCAAGTATTTGTTCCTGAAAAATATTTTTAGAAAAATGGGATGAGTCTCGCAACTCAGTGACTAGACAATACATCTATAATCGACATGAGACCATATAAACATTATTATCAAGTAATTTTAATTAGAAAATAATAGTTGATAATAATAAGTGAATCAATAAGGGAGTTCTCATACAGAAATCAAATCAAAAGTCCACACTTGGGCGGCTCCACCTCAATGGGTAGCCATTTCCTCTCGTGTGTCCTAACAGAATAACAGATCTAACGTATGGCCTACACGTTAGGCTAGCAACACCCCTGCTAGCTGGGGTCTGAGTTAGATGCATCTAAGTTAACGTCATAACCGCCGTTAACTACGGTTTTCTAATACGAGCCTCCCAAACCAATTCAAAACATATAATTTTAAATACAACAAATCTTTGATCTTTCAAATATATAAGGTATCGAATCAAATCAAATCATATATTATACTTTCTCATCAGAATCCTTTCCAATCATACTTTTTCAATCATAACACATTTCAAATATATTTCACAATCTTTAAACTAAGTGAATACCAACAAATACTTCAATGCTTCAAAAACAGATATTCAAGTAAATTCAAACATTTTAGAATAGTGCAAAACTTCATCAAAAATATATATGGTCTCAAAAACAGATATTCAAGTAAGATCAAACAATTTAAAATAATGCAAAACTCAAAAAATATATATGGTCTCATGTATAGCTCCGAAAGTATAAACTTCATAAAAATGAATTATTCAATTTTAATAAATCAATTATTCTAATCAATTTAAAACTGTTCTAGACAAATATAGTGAGTATAATTCAAAGATCATAATAGATATATGTCAAAATAATTATAGATGCACAATCAAACAATTATAAATGTAAAGTCTACTCACAACTTGGTCCCAAAGGATCGAAGAGACCGAATCCGAAGTATAACTGAAATCTGGTGTTCGAAGGGGTTGAAGGAAACACCAAACAAAGGAGATAACAATGATGATGGAAGGCAACGACAGCAGCTTCCACATTAGCATTAAGACCATGGACATCTTCAGTGGCAACATCGACATCAATTCGACACTCATCCACCCGACAATCAACAGTGGCATAAGCAAGGAAAAACAAAGAGGGCATTAACAGCTTTTCAGCGCACTAAACGGGATCAAAACAGCAGCAGTGGCCTCCTTTGAGTTCAATGACAACAACCGCAACTTCAACGACTCTAACAACAGCAACAACACTAGATCTGGCAGCTCATGTTGGAGGTAGAAGATCGACCACAGCGTTGCAAAAAAAGAAAAACCAGCGCAAGCTTCAGCAACTTCAACGGCGGCAACGGCTCCATACAACACCAACGGCAGCAAGAGGGTTTCCTCCTCCCTTGCATTCTTCTGCCTGGCACCCATTCTCTCCTTTTCTCTCTTGTACCCGGTGGCTGCAGTGGCTACCGCAACAATAATGTCAGTGGCGGCGGCCTCCATTATCACCGTCGTTGACTCCTTCCTTTCTCTTCTCATCAGTTCGTTGGTTTATGTCTCTCTCTTCCTTACTTCAATTTTATTTTCTTTCTTTCTTTCTTTTGTGGGTTACTGAAGTTCTGTGAGGGAGGGTGGAAGTGAGTGAGAGGTGAGAGAGTGTTTTGAATTAGAATTAGGGTTAGGTTTGAGAAAAAGAATAAGAGTAGTGTAGGAATTTTGATAAAATTAGAGGGTAGGGTAGTAATAAAAGAAATCAAATGTAAAATGTTTTAGAAAAAGCTTGGGACATTACATATCGATTATATTTCAATTCTTCAAGGAGGTGTGTAACTTTGGCAGTCCGCACACCTGTTTTGCTTCCATCATGTCTCAATACCATCGACAGTTGGACAACAACTTTATTTGTAGTGTCATTCTATCTCTTATCCTCCACGAATACAATAATCAAGGGATTGTCAACACAAAATTTCTGAACTGCACTGTGTTGCCAAACCCAACCTTCCTCAAGTAAGGGAGAATGATGTTTGGTGGTGCGAGAGTGTGACTAACTCATCTAGGGAGTAGTATGCGAGACCTCTATTAAAATATAAAAGATTTCAATAAAAAATCTATTTGATATAGGACATATTTGAAATTCAAAATAAAAAAAATTTAAATTTCGAAATAAAAAGATAAAAATTATAATAAGCAATTATTTCACACTTCATAATTTAGTTGGATTTAGAATTAAGCTAAATACCGTAAGTCCATAAATACATTAAGAATAATTAACTTTATAAATCAAACATTTAAAAAATTTATCCAACAACATTACAATAAATATTCAATAAAACAAGTTATTTAGTATGTTCAAAATTAAAATTAAAAATATAAAATTTAAATTAAAAAAATACAAAGCATAATAAATATTTATTAAATAAATTAAATTAAATTAAATTAATTAATTAATATTTACTAACAATATATTGCACCATCTAAAAAATACTAAATAATATGACAACTAACCTTTTTTTATGTTACTAAATAACATATACTCTAATCATATATAATAAATACTAAATCTATAAAAGTATCCTAACTATAATTATATAACACTAGTCTGGCCAATGAGTTATAACTCAAATGACATAGTCTCCCCATACTCAATTAAGAGGTTGCGGGTTCGAGTCTCCTATCTTTGGTAAAAAAAAAAAAAACTAGTCTAAAAAGTCGATCACTCCAATAATATGTCACGTCGCATTTAGACGGTTGATGTCATTATCTTGTATAGTTGTTTGCGCCACAATGTCTGAGTACCTCAAAAATATTAAGAGAAATGTCCAAAGAAAGAAAAAAGGAAGCTAAAGAGAGTGTGAAAGTGACATAAATCACGCAATAAACGACTTCCGTATATGAACTTTTTAATTTTAATATGGAGAGAGGGTTGGTGTATAGCAGGGTTATGGAGGTATATGGTGTTTCACTAGAGTATGAGGACTGTGCAAGACAAATCGGACCGTCCGATTGGATGTACTGTAATCCGACGGACCGAGTACAGAAAACCCTGAGTCCGATTTGAGTACTGACTCCACGTGGCAGACGGTACAGAAAATCCTGGGTTCGATTTTAGTACTCCACACAAATCGAACGGTTCAATTTGTGTCCCTCTCTCTCTGCAATAAAATTGGACCGTCCGATTTCTTCCTACTAAAACAAAAAATTCAACGCCATCACAACAGTGTATATCCTCCAATACTCCATAACTCAGCACAATTCACATGTCAAACTCATATAAAAAAAAAAAATTAACCTCGGTATATAAGGACAAACCTTACTTATTTGGTATGAACAACCTTAAATTGGTAAATAAATTACAAATTATTTATATCTGTAAATAAAATATTTAAATTATTTATTTAAAAAAAATTCGATAAGTGTCACATCGCTTGAAATAAATAGACATTTCAAAGTGTTTTTAACTCTTTTTTTTTTGGCAATTGATTGTCAACACTCAATAGTATTTAATGAATGGTTCAGATGATATCAGAAAAAATCTAAAACAGAATATATTGTTTATTTAAAGTCAAGCAGTAATTTATTTTTATTTTTTTTGGTAAGATTATTTCGTTACTAAAAGAGAAAAAGAAAATTTACAGAGTCCACTTGTGGAACTACGTAATTGTGAAAGTACTAGAGAGTAAAGACACGCACGCAGAGAGAGAGAGAGAGACAAGAGACACAAACATTGGAAAAGGTTTTTGCTTTCACTCCTCTCACCTCTGTTTCTCCTTTCATCTTTTGTAAGCTGCTTCTGCTTCTTGTTCTTGTTTTGCTTTACTTTTTCTTTTGGTTTTGGTTTTATACTCATAGCTTCTTTTTTTTTATTGTTTATTGATTTTCTTTTTCTGTAGTGTTCACTATTTGGTATTTGCTAAAGATTGATTCTTTTTAAATTTTTTTGGTTGCTAACTGCAGAAATTTACAATTTTTCTTCTGGGGTGTTGTGAAAATAAAGGAAAATGGCTGATTGAGGATGAACTTGAAAGCTCATGATTCTGCAGTGTAAGTGAACTTGTTCTCGTGCTGGGTCTAACTGCAAGAACTCAACTTTTTAATTTTCTTTTGTCTATTTTTTAATGTGTTTAGAGGGAAAATATGGCGGGGTTTATGTCTGAAATTTCTCAGGTTTCAATTTATGTGTTATGCTCCAGCCAAAAAAGGAGCATTTATGAATATTCTTTTGAAATAATGAAGTGTTGATTATGGTGTGACTTGGTAGAGTTGAGGCTACGATAATGCTTTCTAGAATAGTGTTTCTGTGTTTTTTCTTATGAAAAGAAAGGACCTTGTTCATTTACAAATCCATTCAATGGATTTTGGATGGCTTAATGTGTTATATGAGAAAATATTTCATGGTTTAGGGTTAAGAGAGTATGGCCATTGAAATGGGGAAAAAAAGAATCCTTTTTCTTAATGGACCAAGTATTGATTTTGGTCGAAGTTCGGCAAGTTTCTTCTGGAATTTGCGGTTGCTCTTGGAGAAGGAACTTGTCGAGAGTTGTTGAATTCTAGAGTTTCTTCATATTCATAATGTTCTATTCATTTAACACTTTATGCTTTTCCTTATCTGTCATTTTAGCGTATCCCTTTTAAGTTTTAACTTTGTCTTTGTACCCTTTTTTCAGTGCTCATTTTACATTCCCAGCTTAGCCAACCATCATGCACATTGTAACCTAACTGAAATTTTGACATTAGTACTTCGAAGCATAGCATCAAGAATTGTAGAAGCTGTATTCACATAGGTATAAATGTTCGGCCGCAAAGTGTTCCTAACATACAAAAGAAAGCGACAATCATCTTCTGAAGATGCCCATAATTGTTCTTTATCTGCACAAGATAAACATGACAAGCAAACTGCTGAGAAGGCAATGGAAAAGAATGAAGAGAAACGGATGGTGAGATTTCCTCAAATGAAACTTCTGAATGCTTTGATTTCTACATGTAGCATTTTCTCTTTATTATTGTATTTATACTAAATAAGTGAATTTGATATACATTTCTATGACTAAAATGCGAAACATATGTTTATTTATTACACTTTATTTTCTTGCCAAGCAGCGAGGTTGTTCATCATGGCTCCCGGTTCGCAAACCTGACAGCCTTAAGTCTGGAGAGCAAGGAAATTGTGATGCAACAAAAGTCATGGTTACTAGGTCTAGATCATTTTCATCAAGGCATCAATGCGAGGATACCTCAGAGACGGCGAGGGATGCTGGTGAATTACTTGCTGTACACGCAGAAAAGGCTTCAAAGAATGCTTCTGGTCCTCCTGGAGATTCCTGTGCCACTGAAATCTCTAAGAACGAATTTAGCAATTGTCCAAATATACAATGCACTCCCCCTTCAGTTAAATTGGATGCCGGGAATGGTTTGAATTTAGTTGGCTCAGAGGCATGCATTACAAGGGAATGCAGCTCTCCAAAAGGCAATGAATCTTCTGTATTGAATAAGTCAAGAATAGAAGAATTTACTGATTCACAGTTAAAAGATGGTTTCATTAACCCATCTCGACGTAAGGTTATAAAGACTAAGTTGGGCACCCCATTAATTACCTTCAATCGATGCCATAAAAGAAAAAAAGATTCAGATGCAACCGATGGACAAAGCGAATTATTGCACGGGAAGGAAAATATATCAGCGCTAGCCAAGTGGAGCATGCTTGTTGATGTTAATGCCAGCGCTAGTTCTACGAATGAATCATCTTGTGAGGAATGTCCTGTAGATAAAGTACCAGACCTTAATCAATCAGTGGATCATTTGGAAAGAGGGAAGCTGTTGAATCAAATCCAAAATGAAGCATCCTCTAAAAGCTGCTCTACGGTTTTTCTGGCTGACCTTAATCAATCAGCTGAGCTTTCAGAAAGAGGGGTGCTTAATCAAGCTAGAGAAAAAGTATGGCTTTCTGGTGATTTTCTCAAACCTTTGATTTGTTAATATAAAAATCTAAATGCTGTGGACTTGCAAATTTTATGATAGCCAAATGTTTTAGGAGGATTCTAGTTCATAGAACATAGAAGCTTGTTTTGTAGTAATATTCCAACTATTATCTAAGAATTCCTTTCTCCCCTTAGCTGATCTATGTATTAACTTATCAATGCAACGAAGCATGGGGATGATAGTATGTTATCTAAAGTTTTACACACATTATCACTTTGAAAATGAGGTTTAAGCTGTTGTGTTAACATCTTCTTTGGCTACTTTATATTATTGGGGAGCATGTAGTTCTAGTGTAGAAGATAACCTAATGTTGTCAAAGGAAACATTAGTTAAGTATTTTTTATCATTGGGTTTGTGTTCTATATATAATTTCTATCTTTGAATTTTAACTACCATGATCCTGTAATTCGATCCAAATTAATAATTCTTTATCATACTTCAATATAGTATTCCAAATCCTCATCTAAAACTTTTCATGCTTTCGAAGGGATGTAGTAATGTAGTGGCAAGGAAATCGGTCAAAATGGTAGATAGCTCTGAGGACATCAGAGTTACACACTAGGCAGATTGAAGAGATCTCTAAAATATTAGGCAACGAGGCTGACAATCTTGAATATGAAATCTGCTCAACTGTCGAATCACTGACGAGTTCATGACAATTTGTGTTTTGCTTGTCTATCGGTAAAACAGTTAATTATATAGGCCTGATATGAATCACACTAGTTTTTTATTTTATGACAGGTAGAAAATGCACACCATCCGGACACTTCGGGAGTTGTTTCCGCAACATGGTATATTTCCATACAAGTCAATGCTGCCTACATTTTTCCATTATGAAATCCATTAGAAAGCATTAGTTGTGGCAGATAAAAAATAGAATATTAATGTGTTCACTGTAACAGTGTGACACCTTTGGGGGAGCAACTGCATCATGGCGAGGACATAGACAAAACCGGTACCATTGCAATAGAACCAGGCCAGAGTTGCCTAATTCAAAAGGATGCTGAACATATGCATAAGGATTGTGAAGGAGTTTCTATTAATGTTGACTCTAGTGATCCCTGCCCAACCACAACTGCTGATCAGGAACTAGAGTCCGAGCCGTCTGTAAGAGAGGCCATGCAAAATGGTACATGTGATGATGCGGAAAAAACCGGAGGACTCCGTGAATTTGACCTGCTTGTTGACTCTTCAGGTACATTTTCTCAGTTAGTGCTAAACATGTAGTTATTGATGATCAACATTTGTTGAAAAAAAGGCTTAACCTGCATTTCTTTCAATTTACTTAAAAGAGCTCACATATCATATTTTATGTGATGCAGATGAGAACATAGTTGATTTAAACTTGGGTGTTGGCAAACATCCCGTAGATTTGAAGATGACAACTCCTGCGGACAAATTGGCCTCTATAAGCAGTAGTTCTGCCACTGTGGAAGATCAAATTTCTCCATTGGAATTGTTAAATGTCAAAGATACACAGGTAGAAATAAATGCCTTTGCTTCTCTATGAATGTAAATAAGATTGAGTTTACACAAAAGTAATTGTATGTTGTTTCATTGAAATGATAGTGTTGCCATTGATTGATATTTATTATGGGTTCAGGCACAAGTTAATGTTGCTAGCAATAGAAAGTTTTAAATAGTTTACTTTAATAAATGCACAACAAATGCATTGAGAATTTAAATTTTGCATCGTTTTCTATAAAAGCTTTCTTAATTGATAATTTTATCATGTGCCCTTAGGGCACATGTTAGTTAAACCATAAATTTAGTTCTTGTTTTCTTGAATATACAGATGATTCCAGAAGGAACATCCAGTGATGTTTGCTCAATCATTGCTCAACCTCAGTCAACTGGTAGCATGATGTCTAGCAAAAGAATGAATGTTCAACAAAGTAAAATTATTCGATCGGAACCTGTGCCAACAGTTTCGCTTTCTTTGGGTTTGTCTTTACCTGTTGAGCCTAACATTGGAGGTTGTGATTCCATTACTTGCTTGTCACTATTGCCTTTGCCAAATTCATTGAGTGAAACCAAAGGTTCTGTACAAGACATGTTATCTGAATATTCAGCAAGCCGAAAACCGTGGCATCGCCGACACAAAATGATGCTTGAGAGCATTGTAAGCAGAGCAAGATCTTTGAATGAAAGGGGCATTTTTCAAGATAACTTGGTGCCACACCCAACCATGTGGTCTGAAGAGGAGCTGGATTATCTCTGGATTGGTGTGAGGAGACATGGTAAGGGGAATTGGGACGCCATGCTAAGGGATCCAAGACTGAGGTTTTCGCCGTTAAGGTTAGCAAAGGACCTTGCTGATCGTTGGGAGGATGAACAATTAAAAGTTTTGAATGATGTTGCTTTTCCACAGTTCATGTATCCAAAAGCCGCATCATTGGAAGGAAACTTCTGCTTAGATCCTAAAGCAAGTTTTTGGAGAGAAAGTGCAATAGACAATACTAAGCTTTCGCCGGAAGATATGTTTTCTTACAGGGACAGTAATACCCTAAAGAAATCCCGTGCTCGGTTAAATTCTCATGGTAACACCACCGGACGGAATCATAGGCCGGGCTTTCATTCTAGGAAGGCCTCTTACAACAAAAGTGCAGATAATTATGAATGGGGATCTTTTCCTGGGAGCTTGAGTCTTCCCAGAGAAAATTCTTATTCAAATGATTTTCCCTTTAACTTTTCCACAGGAAACAGTAATTTACCTCACTGGCTGAGAGAAGCAATTTTCGCTCCTCCTTTAAAGTCAGTTGAGCCGAACCTGGCTCCGGCCACAGCCGTTTCTTTGAGTTCTCATCCGGAGCATGGCTTGGATGCCGGGAAGTCTAGCTTTGTGCCTCAAAATAGGTTGAATGGTTTGGGAACAACTGAGCCACAAATGTCAAATCAAAATGGTTCTTCTCAGTGTGCAACCTATTCAAGAAGAAGATTTGGGATGATGAAAGTGAATAAGCCATTGGAGCAACATGTCAAGAAATCAGATGCCTTAATCATTATTGATAGTGACACATCTTCTGAAGAGACCATATCTGATGATAACCGTTCCAGCTTATAACAAACACCAATAAATAAGTGTCTGATGTGGATAACCTTGTTTAATTTATGCTGTTAGCTGTAGAAAAAGTTTGTAGAGGAATGTTCCATATTGTAGATCAGCTATTTGTAAAAATGTAGGGGATCATGTGGACCTTATGCTAAGTGAATGTTGTTTTTCTTATTTTAATTGAAATTGTCAGGGCTTCCTAAGCTTCAAATGCTTAAAATTTACCAATGAGAGGAAAAGAGAATGGAAACTGCTTCATAGCCAGAAAATTTATCAGAATATACTTTATAGAATTATGTACAAATGTGATAGGAGCAGTTCTAATATTTTAACAACATATGTGATAAGCCAAGTCTCTAGCCTTGCTAAAAAAATTTGAAAAAAATTTCTCTGTCATAACCAAATACATATACAACTGAAGGGTTTTCTCTATGATGTAGCCAACATTTTCATGAACAGATATCTGGGGTGTCAATCAGGCATCTTAGAAGGATGTGGACTCCATTTGTAGGGATACCAAAATGCTTTCCTCTCCAGATTCTTGAATTGGTCCCCTGGTGGTGTGGCTAGGTGATCCACCATCTTCAGGCGAGATGCGGTCAAGGTCGATAAGTACGGAACTCTGTGCTGTTCTCAATGCTTCTAGTTCCGCTGAAACTTCTTTCATGGTTGGTCTTTTCTTCCCACTGAGTCTCAAGCATCTCATTGCAAGATTTGCAATGGCAAGAATGTGATCTTCCCTTGCTTCCTTGAGCACTTTGGCATCCAGAATTTCAGAAAGCTGGTTCTCCTTCATCAGAGAAATGAATTCTGCTATCAGATGCTGACCCTCATCTTGTAACAATGAAAGTGGTTTCCTCCCAGTTATGAGCTCAACAAGTACAACTCCGAAACTATACACATCACTTCTATCTGTATATTGATTGGACTGAAAATACTCAGGATCTATGTACCCAAAAGTTCCTCTTACTGCAGTTGTCAAGTGAGTATTATCCAATGGAAGTGATTTAGATGTTCCAAAATCAGAAACTTTAGCACTGTAGTTGCTGTCTAGGAGTATGTTTGAAGGTTTGATGTCTCTATGGAAGATAGGAACAGAAGCTGCAGAATGCATATAGGCCACTGCTCCAGCTACCTCACAAGCAATTCGAAGGCGGCCATCCCATGAAAGCGATGATGACTCGTCCTCTTTCACATGAATATGGTCAGAAAGTGTTCCATTTGGAATAAATTCATAGACAAGTAATGGTGCTTCTGTCTCAAGACAACACCCCAAGAGTTTAACAATGTTCCTGTGGTTAATCTGTGATAGAATCACAACTTCATTGACAAAAGTCTGTATCTGGTTCCTTTCCATCTCTTTTGATCTCTTAACGGCGACTATGGTTCCGTCTGGTAACATTCCTTTGTAGACCGTGCCAAAGCCGCCTTGACCAAGGAACCTACTCTGGTTGTAGTTATCTGTTGCTCTCTTCAGCTCCTCCTCGGTAAAAAGCTTTGTCCTTTGTCCATTTGTATAAGATGAGACCTTCTCTTGTAGCAAGTAGCCACCATTTTGCTTGAACAGCTTTTCTTTATGAAGTTTTTCTCTCTTTTTCTGTATGCATTGGTACAGCTTATAACCAAGAAGAAACAAACAGAGAAAGCCAGCACCAATGCCAACACCTGCAAATACATGAGTAACAAACATGCAAATTTTAGGAGGATATATCATAATTGCTAAACTTAGATATGGCAAATAATATAAACTAAGCCTTTTCTCCTTAATAGTATCAGCTATAGCCTACATGCTATATAGGCCTAAAGCCATGCTAACATAGCTATATTCAATTGCTGTGAGGGTTAAGACATATACATATATATACCTAGTGCTGCAACCAATTTAGCAGGAAATTTTTGACCATCTGATTCTTCACAGTTGAGTCCTATGAGGCTTGAATTTGTGACATCTCCCTGAGAACATGTACAATAGAAACTCTCTGGATCATCTTTGCAGCTCTTACCCCTCAATGGAATCAAAATCGGAGTCCTCGCCATAAGGCTCAAGCTTCTGTTTCCATTTGATGTCTGGTTCAGCTCATTGGCATCAAGAATACTTTGTTCATCAACACCATAAGTCTCTCCTATTGACTTGATTGTGTCGCCTTCGCCAAGCGAGTAAACGAGCAATGATGTCACGCCTTTTGCTGTTTGGTTTGCAGTTGGACAAGCACATAGCATGGGAACTGTGAGCTGAGCACCAATGGCAATGTTGACAGAAGCATAGTAGTTCTGTCCCATCAAAGCCTGGCATGTTGTGAGGCCTTGGTAAGTAGTGTTCACTAACATGAAATATGTGTCATCCTTATTGACTGTGTAAAAAGCATTGTGTTGATAAATATTTCCAGAACAGGAGCAAGACACAGGAACAATGATTGATTTGTTGGTAGGAATTTTTTTATTACTTGAAATTTTGTTGATGGAGGATACTGTGGATTCTTCAGAAGCAAGAAGATTTGCAATGGTTTGAGGGGTGTTATAGGGAGGTTTGGACCTGTAAACTAAGAAGGAAGTGCATGATTTTTTAGGACTATTGCACAGGTACCCTTTTGGTGTGGAAGGGTTGCTGGAGCAGTCAAAGACAGTTTCATTGAGGAATTGTTGTTGGCAATGGAGATATTGAGGAAATAGAGATAAGAGAATGAAGATTGTGAAAATAATGTTGAGGTAGTGAAGCTCCATGATCCTCTTTGATCTTCTATGGAGAAGACAAGAACATAGATGAGTTGCACTTTGTTCTTTTTTATGTTACCAATAGTAGATACTAGATACTTTAATAAGTTTTATCAAAAAGAATTCAAAGATACCATGTCAAATTGAAAAGAGTAACTATTTGGACTTGTAATGTCTGACAACAACAGCACTGCTGTTTGGAATAAGTTTGTAAGCATTAGGCAGGGTTGTTTTAGTATTTTCTTATCCTTCTTTACACTTTCCTAAGCAACATGACTAGAAAATATTGGCTATTTGATAATTCAAAGTTGGAGGCTTGGAAGATATTTGACTCATACAAATTTGGAACAAGTATACCAATAATAACCTTCAGAGTGAGTTACTTTGAGTAAAAGAATTTTCCTCTTGTTTTAAGAGCTCAACATTTCCAATATGAATTTTCTTTTTGTTTGAAGTGTTAGCGTTCAATCAATCCTTGTGATTGAATATTCAGAATTCATCATGTGAAGTCAAATGATCAAACAAGATGAATGGTAATTCATGGTCTTAGGGAACACACACTTCATGCATATGAAAAATAATGACCAAAAATTGAAACACAAGTCATAACTAACATAGAATCAGTTATTAATATAACATCTCAGAAGGATGAGGACTCCATTTGTAATTGTAATGACAGCAAAATGCTCTCCACTGCATATTCTTGTACTACACTATTGTTGTGTTTATGCAATAATTTTTCATCATTGTTTGTTGATTCAACATGATGATGATCATGGTTATTAACCAACATGGAACTTTGTACCTTCCTCAATGATTCCAACTCAGCTGAAACCTCTTCCATTGTTGGCCTTTTTCTCCCATTTAGCCTCAAACACCTCATTGCAAGATTTGAATTGCAACAATCTCATCCTTCTTAGCTTCCTTCAATACCTTGGGATCCAAGATATCACAAACTTTGTTCTCCTTCATAACAGAAATGAATTCAGCAATCAAATTCTGACCCTCATCTTCTTCTATAAACGAAACGGCTTCTTCCCAGTTATGATTTCAACAAGCACAACTCCAAAACTATACATGTCACTCTTATCCGAAAATTGACTAGATTGGAAATATTCAGGGTCGATGTATCCGAAAGTTCCTCCTATTTGTGTTGTCAAGTGAGTCTTGTCTTGTGGCAATGATCTTGATGTTCCAAAATCAGACACTTTTGCACTATAGTTACTATCTAAGAGTATGTTAGTAGGTTTGATATCTCTATGGAAGATGGGAATTGAAGCTGAAGAATGCATATAAGCCACTGCTCCGGCTACCTCGCATGCGATTCCAAGCCGGCTATCCCATGAAAGTGGTGAAGATGATTCATGGGGTTTGCTATGAATATGTTGTGCAAGTGTTCCATTTGGAATGAACTCATAGACTAGTAATGGTGCTTCTGTCTCAAGACAGAAGCCCAAGAGCTTCACAATGTTCCTGTTATTAGTTAGTTATTACTTGATTGTGATATTTGAGCTTCAATACCTGTGATTAATCTGTGATAAAATGACAACTTCATTGACAAAAGTCTCAATCTGGTTCCTCTCAATCTCCTTAGATCTCTTAACAGCTACTATGGTTCCATCTGGTAGCATTCCTTTGTAGACTTTTCCATATCCACCTTGACCAAGAAACCTGCTCCAGTTGTAGTTATCTGTTGCTCTTTGAAGCTCCTCAGCTGTGAAAAGCTTTATTATTACCTTTTGGGATCCATTTCCATGTGATGATGACACTTTCTCTTGTAACAAGTAGCCACCATTCTGTTTGAATAGCTTTTCCTTGTGAATCCTTTCTCTCTTTTTCTGTATGTATTGGTATAGTTTATAACCCAAGAGAAACAAACAAAGAAAGCCTACACCAATGCCAACACCTGCAAAAATCAAACAATGCTAGTCTTATAACATAAATTATTCATGTAGAAATCAAGATTTCAATGGAAGTATATTTTACTTGAAAAATAGAGAGAGTTTAGATAAAAAAAGAATACCAATTCAAACAACCAATTTGGCAGGAAATTTTTGACCATCAGACTCATCACAATAAATCCCCTTTAAGCTTCCATCAGCAAGGAATTCCTTAGAACAGTTACAATAGAAACTATTTGGATCCTCTTTGCAACTCTTTCCTCTTAGAGGAACCAAGATAGGAGTTAAGGCCAAGAGGGTGAAGCTGCTACTATTTTTACTTTGTGGCTTATTAGCCTCTAACATACTTTGTTCACCAACACCATAAGATTCTCCTATGGACTTCAAGGTGTGACCATAGTTGATCAAATCAACCAATAAGGAAGTGACACCTGTTGAAGTTTGATTTTCTGTTGGACAAGCACATAACAAAGGAACTGTGAGTTCAGCACCAATTGGAAGTCCATTAGGGGGATAGTAATTCTGCCCCATCAATGCTTGGCATGTTGTTAGTCCTTGGTAAGTTGTTTTTACCTATGACACATGAATACAAATACGATACGATACGATACGTAAATACGTGAATTTTTGAAAATAGAAAATACTGAAAATGAAATCAGAAAATGAAAACGTAAACCAAACGGATATACATAGCATACATTCATGAAAGGAAATGAGTCACACATTTAAGAATCAAAATTGAGCCTTTGGTAGCATTATATATGTGGATGATAGATTCTCACCAATTCAAAGACTTGAAAAGAAGATTTTTGAATATTATTCCTAAACTAGAATGAGACTCGCGTAATTCGCGGATGGTAAATTAATGATAGTATATAATAAATATTAAAAATGGCTATGTTTTGTAGAATTAAATTAAATATGTGTGAACTAAAGTTAAATTTGAAAGGTGTTTTGTTTAAAATAATTTATAGTACAAAAGATTTGGATGTTGGAGTTGTATAAAGTGACATTTTTATTTGGTAGGTTAATTTTTGCATTTGTTTTAGTTGATGGATTTAGTCTTCTTACGTGGCGCTCGTCCTCCTTTTTCTTTATTGGTTAGTGTTAGAATTGTTGCTTTCTTCTTTCTGTCGAGGTTCTTGTGAAGACATGTTCTTTATGAATTGTTGAGTTGTATGCACTTTCTATTATGTTGTTTATTCCATCTTTGCATGTATATTTTTATTCCGAAGATGTATATTGAATTTGTATAGTTGTCTTTCTTCTTAATCTCTTGATGTAGTTTTTCAATGACATCTACAAGAAAAAGAACAAAAATGTGTAGATTCTTTTAATAAGTTATTTTTAATAAGAATAATTGAAATAGTATAAAATGAAATTACCTGTTAGTATTTTTCTTTGACCCACTCTGTCAGATAATGTCGCAAGTTATGCAAATTCAAAATAGTCTTGAAAAATGTTTAAAATTGGATCTTTAATTTCTTTCACAACAATTATGAGTAAAAAGTTTGCTTTCATTATACCTTTAATTGGCCTATACAAATAATTTGTATATTTTATTTTTAAATTTTTTTATAGTATAGACTTTTTCTTCCCTGCAGTGTTAGTAAATCATAGTTCATAATTAATTAAAAAAGAATAATGAATAGCATATTAAAAGAAGTATAATTTTAACGATATTAAAATATAATTATATATAAAGTATTATAAAATAATATAAAAAGTATAAAAAACAAAAATAATTAAAGTATTTTTTTGTAAATTCAATTTAAAAATATAATAAATATGTTTGTTTTGTACCTTTTCATCTAATATAATCATTTCTAAGCAAAGAGATTCTTCTTCATTTGTGGGTGTTAATATTTCCCATAGATGAACTACGCGAACTTTGATAAACTAATTGTCTTTTTGTTTGGTGATATTGTCCAAAGAATGATGCTCCATTGAGTAAGTTTGAGATGTTGTGTAGTTCGGAAATAATTTTGTTGTGCTAAATTTGATATCATTTGAAGGAATAGTAATAAGAGACTTATATAAGTAGTTCAAATAGTATGGAATTTGAATATTTGTAACGTAAAATTTATTATGATTAATAATATTATTATTACATTTGTAATATGAATGTTTATTATATTTAATGAGTTATTTATAGAAATTAATAAATTAATTATTGGAGTTATAAATTTATTGTATTATTTATAACGGTGAGATATAATAAATGAGTTAATAGTCAATTTCGTCCCCAAAAGTGTCCTCGATCTCCATTTTCATCCCCGAAAGTCAAAATTAATCAAAAACGTCCTCGAAAGATACTCGTGTTGATCACGTTCATCCTTCCGTCTTTTCGGTTGATGAGATGGCAAACAGCCGCTTACGTGGCACGTTAACTGCCAAGCTGGCCAACGCCAGGGTGTAGGATGTTGTTGCTGACAAGATAAGTTTCGTTTAAGCCATCAAATTAGTCCTTCGAGTTTATAAACCTTAATTTCTTTCCCTTTTTGCCCCTCCATGAGTTCCCTCACAAGCTCCTCAACCTGCTCTCTCTTAACATCACACTCAATCTCCATCCCAATCCCCCATTTCTTGCATGCATAGAAGCTGTTTGTTTGTTGTTCTGCAAAGAAAGGCCAACATGCCATTGGAACTCCCTCACATATGCTCTCCAATGTTGAGTTCCACCCACAATGTATTAGAAATCTGCCAATTGATGCATGACACTGAACTTTCTCTTGTTGGCACCACCCCAATACCAATCCCCTCTCACATCTTTCAATCACATTCACATATTCATCACTTAATTTCCCATCACCATTATTATTATTATCATGCACAAGATTAGGCCTTATGACCCACAAAAAATGGTACTTGCTATTAACCAAACCCCAAGCAAATTCACTTAGTTGCTTTGGTGTCATAATCACTAAGCTACCAAAGTTCACATACACAACAGAACCTCTGTCTCTTTTATCCAACCATTCCAAGCATTTGTTGTCTTCCTTCCACAGATTCAGATCAATCGACTTCAATTGAGTATTTGAGTTTGAGAGCTGTTTGAATATCATTGATAATGGACCAATGGAGTAGACATTGGAGTATTTGGCTCTGATGGCATCCAAAACCTCTGATTCTAAGTCTTCAAAGGTGTTAAGGATAACCCCTTTGGCATGCATAGCAGTGTTCACTTTTACTATGTTGTAATTGAACATTACATTAGAAGGATTAGTAGTCCTAAGAAATGTGGGAAGGTCTTTTAGTCTTGCTCCTTTCATTGCTGGAATCCAATCAACTTTAGTATCAAGATATCCATCAAGCAGATTCTTCTCATCTGAAAAGAATAAATTTTTATTTTATTCTATTAAAAAATTGTATGATACAAATAAAAACTTGTCAAAATATAATACAAGAGAGTACCTTTCAATGGGAAATAACCTCTTTTCTGAATCTCTTCAAAGTTAATGTATCCCAGCATGCCACAGGCACTGGGAGTGAAAAATACAAAGTGAGGGATGTGGAACTCTTGAGCAACTTTCAAAGTGAACCACATAGCACCATCAGAAACTATGCAAGTAACAGGAGGCACATCATCATGGTTTGGAGAAACAAGGCTCGCAATGAGTTTTCTGAAAGAACACAAGCCTTCAACAGAGAATAAGAACATGAAAAACTCTAACTTCAGCTTCCACAGTGCCCAACTTCCATGCCACCTTCACCCTCCATTCATCATACTCACCTTCAACCTCCATATCAGCTCCTGCATCTTTCTTTGTACCACACACACTCACTGCTTCAAATTCATCATCATCAACCCACTTAAAATAATTGCAGTGACTACCCTTCTGCAATTTCATATGGGAGTAAACAAAAAAATCAGAGAACACCCAACAGAGGATAAGAACATGAAAAAGCTTTAACTTCCTTTACCATCACTCACCCGGTACCTTGGACATGCATGGAACAATCTACTCGGATTCTCCGCTGTCCCAGATTTCTTAATCACAGTCTTCAGCCCACAGAAACATGATCCATCATGAGCATTCACCCTCCTCCTTCGCATCGAAACACTGGATCCATGACTGTCGTGCGATGCATGTGACAAACCGCCACCACAACTACCATCTCCTCTCCCCATCCACGCAGCCAGCCAGGGATTATGCCTCCTAGTTACCTCTACTGCCACCGAAAGTGATCACCTCGAAGTATTTATCGTTTGTTTTGGGATTAGGGTTTATAAACTCGAAGGACTAATTTGATGGCTTAAACGAAACTTATCTTGTCAGCAACAACATCCTACACCCTGGCGTTGGCCAGCTTGGCAGTTAACGTGCCACGTAAGCGACCGTTTGCCATCTCATCAACCGAGAAGACGAAAGGACGAACGTGATCAACACGGGTATCTTTCGAGGACATTTTTGATTAATTTTGACTTTCGGGGATGAAAATGGAGATCGAGCACACTTTCGGGGACGAAATTGACTATTAACTCTATAATAAATATATAGATATGGATTTAATGTGTTTGTAGGTTACAAATTTGATTACAAATTTTTGTATATTTTTTTTTGTTGATTTGGAAATAATAGTTGATTTCGCAAAAATTGAGTGGTTGATTCTAATATTTTGCCAAGTAAACGATGTTGCTGACATGGCATTAGTAGAAAGAAAAAGATGTTTTAAAAGTAATGTGGGTAAACTTATGTATCTACTTTTATATATTAAGAATAGATTGTTTCACATAGAGAATGATTACATACAGAATATAAAGATTATTTACAACCTAATTAAGGAAAGAAAATAACAGGTAATAAAAATTATTCAAAATAAATCTGCACTAAATCTGTCCTAATATAAACAAATCTGTACTAATCTATTCTTAATATATAAAAGTAGATGCATAAGTTTATCAACATTACTTTTAAGACATTTCTTTCCTCCTACTAATGTCATGTCAGCAATATCGTTTACTTGGCAAAATTTTAGAATCAAGCACTCAACTCTTGCCAAATCAATTATTATTTCTAAATCAGCAAATAAATAAAATATAAAAATAAAAAGCTAAAAAATACAATACAATAAATTTGTAACATACAAATACATTGAATTCATATTCCTATATTTATTATATCTTACCTTTATAAACAATACAATAAATTTATAACCCCAACAATTAATTTATTAATGTTTATAAATAACTCACTAAAGTTAATAAACATCCATATTACAAATGTCATAATAATATTATTAATCATAATAAATTTTACGTTATAAGTATTCAAATTTCATACTATTTAAACTACTTATATAAGTCTCTTATCACTATTCCTTCAAATAACATCAAATTTAGCACAAAAAAATTATTTCTGAACTACACATCTCAAACTTACTCAATAGAGCATGATTCGTTCAGAGCAGAATTATTAGAAATCGAATAATTATCAAAGATCTAATGGCCATGTAATGAGAATCTGATGATCAGGTATGACAAAAAAAACTCACAACATGCATCATACATTGATACTTACTTAAATACCATATACCTAATAATGATAACATAAATTGAATATTGGAATAGGAAAAGATCTTCACAATTTTAGCAACTATAAATGAAATTGATGACAAATTTGGATGGAACTATGTTTAGATGGAACTATGTTGAATGTAAAAAGTGTAAGAAGAAAGTATATAAAAAGGAAACAACTACATTTGTGGCACATGTAATCAAACACCACAATATCCAACAATAAAATAACTCTATATACTTTTCATAATCTCATCTATCAAATTATTAGTTACTAACGCAATACTTATTTTAGGTTCAGAATTCAATTAAAGGTTTTAGATCAAAGTGTTACAACAACTTTTGTACTATTTGATGGCGAAGCAAAAAACTTATTGGGCACAACTGCTTCAAATCTAATGACATTTCAGAAAAATAATGACATTGAAGCACCACTACATCAAGAGATTAAGGAGAAAGAAAATCATACAAATTCAAGACACATCTTCGAAAGAAGAACACACATACAATGATGGAACAAACAATACAATAGAAAGTGCATCAAACTCAACAATTCATATAGAACATGCCTTCACAAAAACCTACGACAGAAAGAAGAAAGCAACAACTCTAACAACAACCAATAAAAAAAAGGAAGACGAGCGCCACATAAGAAGACTAAGTCCATCAACTAAGACAAATGTAAAAATCAAACCACCAAATAAAAATGTCACTTTGTACAACTCCAACATCCAAATCTTTTGTATTACAAATTATTTTAAATAAAACACCTTTTAAATTTAACTTTAATTTACACGTATTTAATTTATTTCTACAAAACATAATAATTTTTAATATTTATTATATACTATCATTAATTTACCGCCTCGTGCATCGCGCGGGTATTATTCTAGTTATAGAATAATTACAACACTCCCCCTCAAGCTGCTGAATGTATATCTATCATTCGCAACTTGCAAGTAAGGTCTTTTAAGTGCTCTATGGGAAGTCCCTTAGTGAACATATCTGCCAATTGGAGTCTTGAAGGGATGTACTTGGTGGCTATAAGACCATTATCCAATTTCTCCTTAATGAAATATCGGTCTATTTCTACATGCTTTGTTCGGTCATGTTGAATTGGATTCTATGCAATACTAATGGCAGACTTATTATCACAAACCAGTTCCATAGGAGTATAACCCGTCCTGTTCTTTAGCAATTCTAATCGTCCTCCCCGTGGTAAGATCCTGAAATACACAATGAGTATGAAAAAAGGTTGCAGCACAATTTAAGTCTTTGGTAACCTTATGAATAGACAAGAGGTTAATAGATAATTTTGGAACATGAAGCACATTTTTTAAATGGATAGAAGGTTGAAGGTGGATGTTACCATATCCAGTAATAGGAATATGGGAACCGTTAGCAACAGTGATTTGTTTGTGACCAGATGAATTAGTGTAAGATGAAAAAGAAAGGGAATGAGGTGTCATATGATCTGTAGCACCAGAGTCTACAATCCAGGTACTCTCAGTGCTAGGAGCATTAAAGGATAAGAAGCTAGAACTCTTACCAGTCATGGTTAAAGCACAAGGGCTAGATGTCTTACTAAGTGAGTCCATAAGACCACGTAAATAGTCTAATTCTTCTTTGCTAAGGGCTGGGGCTCCTTTGCAGCTTGTGAGATAGTTTGGCCTTCCACACTTTAAGAGTCAGACAATGTGTAGTTAGCACGTCTTTGTATGGCACCTTTGAATCCTCCAATATGTTCGAGGACCTTCTCCTTTCCATGAAGTCTAAAACATGTGTCCTTAGTGTGACCCATTTTCCTACAATAACTGCACCAGCGATCATCACGGTGAGCCTTTGAGAGAGGCTTTCCATACGAAAGGGATGAACCTTTTAAAGGACCTTTGCCGGTGGCTAGAGCTGAACCATCAACAGAATTTCCTCCTTCCAACATGATTGACCTCCGAGTTTCTTCCCCTCGTACAATATGAAAAACTTCTGAGTGAGAAGGAATTTTTTCTTTACCCAAAATTTAAACCCGAATTGGATCAAATTCAAAGTGCAAGACAGACAGAAATTTAAATATACGTATCCTTTTAATAAATTGTGTCAATGTAGTAGAATCAGGTGTGCACTGCGTAGTCAAATTTTGATACTGATCTAACTCGATCCACAAACGATTCAGCGTCCCATAGTAGTCTGTTATGGAGAGGCTCCATTGCTTGGTATTGAAGATCTTGTTTTCTATTTCATAACATGCTGCAGTATCCTTCTTCATTGAGTATGCCTGACTTAGATTATTCCAAATCTTCTTAGCAGTGGGGAAGAACATATAATTACGGCTGATTTCTAGTGTCATAGAATGCCATAACCAGGTCATGATAAAAGCATCCTCATCATCCCAGGCTTCATATTTGGGGTCTGTCATGGCTGGAGGGTTTCCTTCTAGATGATTTAATTTCTTTCGCCCATTGAGAGTAATGCGAACCAGTTGAGACCATTGGAGGTAGTTGCGCCCATCAAAATGATACGACCCTTGTAACACTGGTAGATCATTGGGGCTGATGAGAGGCGCAGTCTTATCATCCGTCATTGGTAAGAATCGGCAGCAAAAGGAAGACAGAAGAAGAAAAAAGAAAACCGACGATCGTGTCTGGGCAAGCAACGTCGCAATCAAAGAGATCGTGTGCGGAGGGACCGATGGCGAAATCTCCTAGGCTTTGTAGATCAACAAATCCCGCTTCTGATGGTGGTGGTCTCGTTCAGAAACTCACCGGAAAAAAAATTCCGATGGCAGCGTGCAGCAGGGGCAAGGCACCAAACACGTATAGTTGCAGCAATGAAGGCTGCCTGGAAAAATGCTGGAAAAATGCGGAAGCAGAGCCCTCATAATCAGGAGCTCTGATACCAACTTGAAAAGAAGATTTTTGAATATTATTCCTGAATTGTTTCACATAGAGAGTGATTACATACATAATATAAAGATTATTTACAACCTAATTAAGGAAAGAAAATAACAAGTAATAAAAGCTATTCAAAACAAATCTGCACTAAATCTGTCCTAATATAAACAAATCTGTACTAATTATAGAATAATTACAACACAAAGTATGTGTCATTGTTCTTGACAGTGTAAGGAGCATCATGGCTATAGATATTTCCATGACATGAACAGAAAACAGGAACAATGATGGATCTGTTAGAAGGGATTCTTGCATTGTTTGAGAGCTTGTTGATTGATGCTTTAGATTCAAGAAGGTATGCAATGCTTGCAGGGTTATCATAAGGGTGTTTGGACCTAAAAACAATGAATGAAGTGCATGATTTCTTGAGGCCATTGCAAAGATATCCTTTTGGTGTAGAAGGGGTATCGGTGCAATCATAAACTGTTCCATTTAGGTACACTTGTTGGGAATAAAGTGATTCGGGTAACAATAACAAGAAGCATATGTTTATTGAGAGAATGTAGAGATAGTAGGGAATCTCCATTGATGATACCAATTAAGTGTCTATAGTATAGAAGACAAAGACAAAGACATATATACTACTAGATGATGATGATGTTTTTCACTAATAATTAAACTAGAAAGAGACTCGCGGTAAATTAAAGATAGTAAATCATAAATATTAAAAATTGTTATGTTTTGTAAAATTATATTAAATATGTGTAAACTAAAGGGTAAAAAACCGTAATAATCCAAGGGTAGTTTCGCATTACGTAAATAAGCCAAAAGCAAAATCGTTTCAGCAATGAGCCAAGGCATATTTCTATGTAATTCGAACCAGCCTGGTTCGAATTACATTCCTTAGTAAATCGAACCAACTTGGTTCAAATTAGGAGAAGAAAAAGTTGAAGGTAATTCAAACCAAGGTGGTTCGAACTCAAGCTCCACATAATTCGAATAAGGCTAGTTCGAATTATGCCTATTCTAGCAAACCATGTAATTCGAACCAAGCTGGTTCGAATTACACTTCTCGTGGCTCCTTAGTAATTCGAACCGGGCTGGTTCGAATTACTAGTGATTCGGCTATATAAGGAGTTCGAATCAGCCTCATTCGAACTATTCTTTCCTTCCCCTACCCCACCAAATCTCAGAGAAAACGACCCAGATTCTCTACGACGAAGACCTGAACGGAATACTCTGCTGATGGGGGACGATCCGGCACGGTTATATCGCTTGGACGGAGTTGCTCATATAGCCGGGATCATCAACGAGGAGGTTAGTACAGAAAAATCTTCGTGGTAGTGGTATATGTGAGTTAGTGGTTTTGCATGCGGGTTAGATGGTGGTTTATGTAGGTGGTTTATGTTAGTGGTTTATGTTGGTGGTTTATGTTGGTGGTTTATGTTGGTGGTTTATGTTGGTGGTTTATGTTTGTGGTTTATGTTAGTGGTTTATGTTAGCGGTTTGTTTTAGTTGTTTTATGTTAGCTCTTTTTAGTTAGTGGTTTACGTTGGTTTCTTATGTTGGTGGTTTATGTTAGTTGTTTTATGTAAGTGGTTTCTGTTAGTTGTTTTATGTTAGTGGTTTGTGTTAGTTGTTTTATGCTAGCTGTTTTATATTAATGGTTTTGGTTAAGCTGTTTTATGTTAGTGGTTCTACTTAAGTTGTTTTATGTTACCGGTTTAGTTGTGCGGTCTATGGGTTTGTTTTGCATGTGGTTCTTGTTCATGTATTTTTATGCGGTTTAATTTAGTATGATGTGTTGTTGATGATTTATTGTGTTGGTTATGTTTGTCGTTGGTTATTAAGCTGGTTCTAACAATGCGGTGCATTTCATGCGTAGCCTCAGCGATGCATCAAGAGCATGCGGCGGCAGCAGGGCATGCGACTGGATGACAGATACGTTCCGTACTTGCAGATGGCCGGTCTATACCATCTTGCAAGGCTGAACGATAGATGGTTCCGGTTAGACGAGGCCCTTGTCAGTGCATTCGTCGAGCGATGGCGTCCGGAAACGCACACGTTTCATATGCCGTTCGGAGAGTGCACGATCACACTCCAGGACGTGGCATACCAGTTGGGTTTGCCAGTGGACGGGCGTTACGTGAGCGGCTGCCTATCAGAGTTCCATATATACATCCAGGTTGGGCGTCCAGCCTGGGAGTGGTTTCAGGAGTTGCTTGGAGTGATACCTCCTCCTAGCCAGGTTCAGAAGTACGCAGTGAACTGCAGCTGGTTTCAGGAGACTTTTGGTGAGTGCCCTGAGGGAGCCGATCACGAGACTGTGCGCCGATATGCCCGTGCGTACATCATGATGTTGCTGGGCACGCAGCTGTTTGCGGACAAGTCTGGCAACCGCATTCACATCAGATGGCTTCCGTACGTAGCTAGGCTGGAGGAGATGGGTACCTACAGCTGGGGTTCTGCAGCACTGGCATGGTTGTACCGGTGCATGTGTCGAGTGGCGAACAGACATGTTGTCAAGCTAGCGGGCCCACTTCAGCTACTTCAGTCATGGATCTTCTGGCGATTTCCTCGGTTTAGGCCTGCACGGTATGAGACGTTCAGCTGGCCATTGGCCTCGAGGTAGTATAGTAAGCCTTCTTTATTTCAATTTAATATACATTACTCCATGTTTATTAATAATGTATTACATGCCCTAAACACACATTTAAGTAGCCGTAACACATGTTTATGATGCAGGTGGTCTGGGTACAATCCTTCCGGTAGTGAGAAGGGTCCTAGAGTGCAGATGTGGAGGCTGAGGATAGACCGGTTACAGGACAGGGAGGTCAGTACGCTACTTAATAAGTTTCTCTATTTAACCACACTTTATAAGTTGGGTCCATGAGTTGCCCTGACATTGGGGAGTTCTCCGTGCAGTTTATCTGGATGCCGTACAACAGCCCCGACGTAGTTCAGGTTGTGCATCCAGAGGCTTTGGAGCCTCAACATACGGCTTTGTGGCGGTTTGTGACGTCGCTGATCTACTTTGCCGTCATAGAGTGGCATCAGATAGACCGGGTTCTTCCGCAGTTCGGAGGGGTGCAGCCCCGTCCGAATCCCGCCCTGAACATCGACTTTATGATGTCGAAGGACGACAGAGGCGGTGATCAATGGTTTCCGTACCATTTGCAGAAGTGGCATCTATATTGGGACGACCGTGCGGAGACCGTGTTGAGGTTCGATGTTATTGCCGACCCTGGATCGTCGCATGAGTTCCTTGAGTGTTGGAGTCAGCATGGAAAGAGATTCTTGTCTCCGGATATGCACTTGGGGGATCCGAGAGCCGTTTCTATTCCAGTTGAGGCCTCACAGCGGGGTGCTGGGCGAGTTCCTGACATGGATCGTCCTGAGGACGTGCTGGATAGACGGCGGGTTGAGAGGAGAGCTCGTGTCGGGACACGATGGAGCCAGCATGACTGGAGATGGCTTGAGCATGCTATGGACGATGATGACGATGCGGGTCCCGCTGGAGGCGGACGACGAGGCCAGAGAGGGAGACAGAGAGGGCGTGTTGCAGCGGAGCACCCTGGTCGTGACGAGGATGACGATGACGACGATCATCATGGGCCCGTGGGCGGGGATAGTGCAGGGGCAGTAGCAGTTGCAGGTGTTAGTACCCACGATGGCGGACATGGAAGTGAGTGGTATGGGTCAGGTATGGGTGATGGGGCTGACCCTGGTGACGCTCGACTCGGGTCGGGGCCTCTGGGAGATTACTTCGTTGGTGTACCCGCTGATGACCAGCCTCAGCAGGAGGGTACCCCATGGGTTATTCCGGGATCACAGTGGTCAGACTTCCTTGCCTCAGATACGCTTGATGCGGACTTTGGGGGTCAGCAGTTTTTAGAGGAGATTACCACCATCATGCAAGAGGACATGTCGGCCCGGAGACGTGGTCAGACCTTCGGCACGCAGGCACCTTTAGATGTCGATCTGAATGAGCCTCCTACGACATCTGTTGCCGACCATTTTGGTTTGGGAGGTACCCTACCCTCCACCTACACTGCTGCATCACATTCAGTTGCCGAGCCGTCTGTGGCACCCATCCATTGTACGCCACCTGCACAGCTTGCCCCGGATGAGGAGGAGGACGAGATCGAGGACGAGGAGCCGCTTATCCGCAGAGGTCAGAGGACACGGGTACCTCGTCGTTGCTTTACGGGCTCGCATTTGTTTAGATGATTCATGTTTCATGTATGCTGGCCATGTTAACTGTTGTTGTTATCTTAGCTTTATTTCACTTTTGTTGTTTTAATCATGTTGTTGTACTTTGGAAACGGGTGTTTAAAGGTTATATCATTGAATATCAGATTCATTTGTAGTACGCCACAATGTAATATTTTGATTTACTTATTAAAAATTTCATTCACCAGACTTGTAGAAAGACTCAAAGCGAAACCATAACATATTCATTAGTTAACCCACAGCATGCCCAATACAACACACAAAGCTCAACAAGTTACATGAGTGCTTAAATAAAACATCGAAGCGCGAAACTTAAAAAAATAAGTACCAAGACTAAGAACATGGCTACTAATGGCCCCCTGTCTGAGACGATCCAGCTAGCTGTGGGCAATTCCGGCGTGTGTGTCTGGGTTGGCGACATAGGCCACACCTCTTTGGCCGGTTCGGATCCGCCTCGTCCATATTCGTCTGTATCCTAGTGGACCTCGGACGACCCTCTCTCGCACGCCTCTTGTTAGGGTCCGGTATCACAGTGGGCCTGTCGTATGGTGGCCAGAAACCCTCCGGGATCGGAGGTGTGAATCCAATCCGATACACATTGAATACCGAACTAATCCGATAGACGCTGTGAACATAAGAGGTCCAGGTCACTCGTGAGTAGGCACAACATGCAAGTGCGTGCTGACACGGGAAATGAAGTGCCTGAAAGTACCCGCAATCACATGTCTGAGAGGCAAGCGATACTCTGTAGCTACCCAATGAGAAAGAGCCCGTCGGAGTGGTCTCCGCTACGATGAACTCGGAGTTATCCCGGTCATACAAAGTCACCGTGAAGCACCTGTCCGTCTTCAAGTTGGCCTCAATACACTTCACCAAGTACTGACTAAATTGTTGTCCGGTTCCCATCTGGGCCTCAGCCTCTCTCCCCTTGCGAACAAAGAGTTCCGCAAGCCTTCCATATGTTGCCTTCACCAAAGAACATACAGGCAGGTTTCTGACACCCTTCAGGATTGAGTTCACACACTCGGAGATATTCGTCGTCATATGACCGAATCTCCGTCCCTCATCACGATGCTGAGTCCACAAGGAATAATCAATCCGGTTCGCCCACTCACACATCGCCGGGTCTTCGGACCGAAGAATATCAAACCAGCAATCAAACTCAAGCTCGGTCTTGGCATAAGCCGCATTCACTAGAAGCCTTCGTGCGTCTTTTCCCTTGAAGGTAAGGGCAAAATTAGCCGCTACGTATCGAATGCAGAATGCACGGTATGCAGATGGAGGTAACCAACCTCCGTCAGGAGCCTCAAGCGCAGCCTTGATGCCGTTATGCCTGTCCGATATAACCAGAAGACCTGGCTGCGGTGTCACGTGTTGTCAAAGGTGGGAGAGAAAGAATGACCAAGACTCTGCATTCTCACCCTCTACTAGTGCAAATGCAACAGGTAGAATGTTGGCGTTCCCGTCCTGTGCAATCGCGATGAGCAAAGTACCCCCGTACTTCCCATACAGATGGGTGCCGTCAATGCTAACTAGGGGCTTGCAATGGCAAAATGCCTTGATGAGCGGTGGAAATGTCCAGAAAAGTCTGTGGAAAAAAGCTTGAGACTCGTCTACTTGTCCACTAACTCGAACGGGGCTGGTCCGTAGGATTGCAACAGTACCGGGCATCGTCAACTGGACTCCCAACACCCACCTGGGGAGCTCGTTGTATGACTCATCCCAGTCACCGTATATGAGGGCAATAGCCTTCTGCTTCGCCATCCAGACCCTCCTGTAAGTCAGCCTAAACCCGAAGTGTGCTGCCGTGGCATTTAGGAGCACCTTGATGCTGACGGATGCATCAGCCCTAACCATTGGCATAATGAACGCCGAAATCACATGATAATCCAAGCTCCTGTGGTCACTCGAGATGGAGGTCGCAAGACAAGTGTGAGGTCCATTGTACCGTTTGACCTCCCAAATGCCCTTGCGCTGCCGCAGACTCAGTCGAATCAACCATGTGCACCCATTCCCAAAATACTTGCCCACATAACGGCGATGATCAGACTCCACTACCTTGTACTGTACCCCTCGCCGGATGCTGTAAGTCTTCACACTTAACAGGGCCTCATCTTTATCCTGAAATTGCTGACCAACCTGGAACTCTGTCAGACCAGCAGTTCCTTCTGCATCTCTAGCTCCGAATCCAACAGAGTGCCCTGAAACACCCTCATGCCTCATGGCATCTAAGTCCAAAGAGGAAAAATATGGTGGATACTGCTGTGTGCCAGAACTAGAACCACCGACCGCCAATGCAGGCTCAGTCGCTCCAACCTCGTCGCTGCTGTCATCCTCAATCATATCCGGCTCGACGTCGTCCTCCTCTACATCACCCAACAATCCGTCTCCGACGCCAACCGGTGGAACGCCCTGTAAAGCGTTCGGCAGAATATCAACTGATCCTACCACGTCGCCTACTCTGTCATTGAGATCAACAGCAAAAGACGGGGAGGCGACACGTTGGACGCTGGCTCGTACACAGGGACGGACGAAGAAGCAACGGCAGGCCTGAAACTGGAACCGGCTGCCGTGGCTACAGTGGTGGTATTCCGGTTCGAATCCCCTGAGCTGGATACCACATCAACCAGCTTTGCTAACAATTTTGGTGTCCTCACCTCCGGAAACTGCCTCCGACAAAGAAACATGACTTGCAGGTCCTCATCACTACCAATCGTGAAACAATCATACTTCACGGTATCCTGCAAGACCGTGATGGGAATGCGATAGAAAAACTTCTTAACCCACTTCGCACCTTCCAGACCAAGTTTCATCAGCACAGATCTAACAAGGTCATCATAGCTCGTCGTTGGGTTCACGACAATAAAGAGAGGATCCTTATCTGTGAACTTCACACCGGAACGAGTTTTCCTCTTAATGGATCCTCTGTGGTGAACCAAAACAACAAAACTCTCCTCACTAGCCATCTTACACCCTCTAATGAGAGCAACTCACGTTTACAACCATATATATACTGCTCTGTCTACCACTAAATCGAACCAGCCTGGTTCGAATTAGGGTTTGTGTAATTCGAACCAGCTTAGTTCGAATTACTTGATGCAGTCTCTCTCTATAATTCGAACCAACCTTGTTCGATTTACTTGAACCAGCTCCTCTATGTAATTCGAACTGCATCGGTTCGAATTATTAGTGAATAGAGTTCGAACCAATATGGTTCGAATTATATAAATATGTGGTTTGGCTCATTACTGAAACAATTTTAGTTTTGGCTTATTTACGTAATTTCGGCCTGGCTTTGGCTTATTATAGTTTTTTACCCTAAAGTTAAATTTGAAAGATGTTTTATTTAAAATAATTTGTAGTACAAAAGATTTGGATGTTGAAGTTGTACAAAGTGATATTTTTATTTGGTGGTTTGATTTTTACATTTGTTTTAGTTTATGGAATTTGTCGGCGCTCGGCCTCCTTTTTTTATTGGTTGTTGTTAGAGTTGTTTCTTTTTTCTTTCTGTCGTAGATTCTTGTGAAGGCATATTCTTTATGAATTGTTGAGTTGTATGCACTTTCTATTGTGTTGTTTGTTCCATCTTTGCATGTATGTTCTTCTTACGAAGATGTGTCTTGAATTTGTATGATTTTCTTTCTCCTTAATCTCTTGATGTGCATGCAGTTTTTCAATGACATTTACAATAAAAAGAACAAAAATGTGTAAAATTTTTTTTGAATAAGTTATTTTTAATAAGAATAATTGAAATAGTATAAAATGAAATTACCTGGTAATATTTTTCTTTGACCCACTTTGTCAGACAATGTTTCAAGTAATGCAAATTCAAAATAGTGTTGAAGAATGTTTAAAATTGGATCTTTAATTTCGTTCACAATAGTTGTGAGTAAAAAGTTTGTTTTCATTGTACTTTTAATTGGTTTATACAAATTATTTGCATCTTCTATTTTTAAACTTTTTGTAGTATAGACTTTTTTTGTTACAAATGTTTGAATTTGTTCATCATATATTTCTTCACAATTACATGAAGAAGTGTTTTCTGAAAAATTGATTACATTTATTTTTTTTTAAGTTATTAGAAAAGGAACAATGAATAGCATATTGAAAGAAGTATAATTTTAACGATATTAAAATATAATTATATATAAAGTATTATAAAATAATATAAAAAGTAAAAATAATTAAAGTATTTTTTCGTAAATTCAATTTAAAAAGACAATAAATATATTTGTTTTGTACATTTTTATCTAATATAATCATTTCTAAGCAAAGAGGTTCATTTTTGTTTGTGGGTGTTAATGTTTTCCAAAAATGAACCACGCGAACTTTGATAAACCAATTGTCTGTTTGTTTGGTGATATTGTTCAAAAAATGATGCTCCATGTCCATTGAGTCAGTTTGAGATGCTGTGTAGTTTGGAAATAAATTTTTTGTGCTAAATTTGATGTTATTTGAAGGAATAGTAATAAGAGACTTTATATAAGTAGTTCAAATAATATGTTATTTGAATATTTGCAATGTAAAATTTATTATGATTAATAATATTATTATGACATTTGTAATATGAATGTTTATTACGTTTAATGAGTAAGTTATAGAAATTAATAAATTAATTATTAGGGTTATAAATTTATTGTATTGTTTATAACGGTAAGATATAATCAATATAGGAATATGGATTCAATGTTTGTGTAGTTTACAAATTTGATTAGACACTATATTAATTTTTAATTATTGTCATTGATAATTTTGTACCTTAATTTGCATATATTTTTATTATTTGTATATTTTTTATATTTTTTTACTGATTTAAAAATAATAATTAATTTCGCAAAAATTTAGTAGTTGATTCTAAAATTTTATCAAATAAATAATATTACTAACATGATATTAATAGAAAAAACAAAATATCTTAAAAATAATGTGGATAAAATTTTTGTTTTATTCATTGACTTGGTATATTCCATGAAATATGAATGTCATGTTCATACCAATGCAATAGGGGGTTGATTCAACATGACATGGATTTTTCAAATGTGTACGATGAAGATAACATAATATCGATTATGTTAAGGGTCCTTATACTGTATAGATGAAAATTTGTACAGATTTACAGAAAATTTATTTTAACTATGATTTTTTTGATATGTGTCCATTTTTTGTCTTGTAAATAAAAAGTTGGCTCATGACTTGGCTTTGAAGCCTAGAAATAAAACAAACTTATTTATTTCAAAATTTATGTACGGTTCACCTACAAATACATTGATTTTTATACAAGTATCTCAATAATTGATAGCATTGTTTATTTTATTTTGTTAATCCAAATAACCCAATAATTTTTTTCTTAGTATTTTATAATAATTTTGATCTCACATTTAAATATATATTTGACATTTTTTTACAGGCATATTAGTAAATTCAAAATTTATAATGTTAGAATAAATAAAATTATGATATAACATAATATTTATTATTATAAATACTGATTTGATAAAATTTATTTTTAAATTATAATTTATATTATACAAAGTATTGGAAATAACTTAAACTATAGATTTTATATTTATAAATCTAAAAGAATATAGTAAAAAAATTAAAAAATATTAGATGAATAAATTATTTTTATAATCAAATTCAAAAAGGTTTTTTTTTTTTTCTTATATGCCTCCTCCTTATTGTTAACTTAAGGTGGTTTATATTGTGTCACAAAATTATTAAACTAATTTGATTAAACTTAAGTATCAAACCAACTTGGTGTAATTATGTAACATCACCATATAATTATTTTCCAAAAAAAATGTGATACTCATATTACCATTCACTACAAATATTTTTATTGCAGATGACCAATGCGATTTTTTTTAAGGTTCTTTAAGAACAACTAAAATTAAATAAATAGTCAAATTAATCTCTATAAAAGATTACTTGTTCTTTAAATTGGTCCTTAAATTTTTTTTTTAAAATTAAATTCGTTCTTTAAAGATTTTAAATTAATCATGTTAATTTTTTTGTCATTTTGTTTATTGATGGTATCAAAATTTACTAATGTAATATATTAAGTGACATTCTAACATACACATATGAGTCTTAATTAACTATTAATATTATTAATTTATGAAATTAGATCAAATCAACTCCAAATTAAGGGATTTCAATGCCTCAAATTTTCTCCTCAATTAAATTTTGATTTGATCTAATTTCATAAAGTAATAATGTTAATAGTCAATTAAAACTTCTAAATATATGTTGGGTGTCATTTAATGTATTATATCAACAAACAAAATCATTTAATTTAATCTAATTAATACAGTTGTTACGGAAAAAAAATTAAAACTAATATAAAAAAAATTAAAACTAATATAAAAGAAAAAACCTAATACAGTGCTTCTTTTATTCATAGTTGACAAGTGCTTCTTCGTAATTTATAGAAGGCGTAGTGCTACATTCTATCAAGGCATGCCACCACAGGGTGTTTTGTTGGTTTGCTAGTTAATGTGCTATTTATTATATATAGTATATATATACACAATTAAATTATTTTATATTTATAATTCTTTAAAATTTATACAATTATTAAAATAAATATTAAATATTTTAATATTTATATTTATATATTAAAATATTAGTGAAAATATTTATTTTAGTTTTTTTAGAATATTGAATCAAGTAGTAGGTCTTCGAGAATTTTAACTTTGGACTAATTAGTAGGACATATAATTATCATCATTAAATTTCATATGATAAATTGATAGAGGAACATAATGTGTCCACCGTTTACTATCATGGAGGACCAAATTGGTACTTTATATTTTTAAGGGCTAATTAATCCGAAGTTGAAAACTTCAAGGACCTAATGGTCACTTTACTCAACTTTTTACTATTTTATATTTTTTATTTATGTAGGACCGGTTCTACCGATTCAATCAGTAATTTATCTATTAAACCAATAAACTAATGAACTAATAAACTAATGAACCAATAACTTGATCGGCAACTCTTTCTCTATCAGAGAAGTTGCGATTCAACCGTCCTATTAAGAATACAAAAGGTTTTGGTTGAGGAAGATTGAGACAATTCTTACATTAATTTCTAATTTCTAATTTTAATTTTTATGAGTAAAGGTACGCATTCGCACTATAATATATATTCTTAATGATTTAATATGGATGATCTTGGGATTAAAAATTTTAGAAAAATTCTAATATATATATATATATATATATATTAATTAATTAAAACAAATATAATTAAAGCGACTAATGTAATAATATAAATAATAAATAAAATATATGAATTTTGTTCGTTATTATTTTAGTCAAATATAACAATAGAATCTAATAATTTTGGTTATTTTTAAAGAACATTCTAAAAAAATTATGTTGATTATTTTCAATTATATTTTGACAAATATTTTTGTAATGAGTGATAATTCGTTTTTTTTATATGTATTTAGATTTATAGATATAAAAAATATATCATAATTTTTTAATTTTAACAGTATATATTTTGAATTTATTAATATACTTATAGAAAAAAAGGTGTAAAATGTATATTTAACTATGAGACTAAAATTATTGTAAAATATTGAAACAAAAGTTTATTGAGTTATTTAAATTAACAGAATTAAATAAATACTGTAATTGTTTTGAGAGACATATATAAAAGCCAATTAATATGTATTCATATTATATGTGAACGTGAACAAGCTTCTGGTGCGCATAAATTGTGATTACACTTTGATTATGTAAAATTCATCGCTCTTTCTTTCCCTGGTAATGGCGCCAAAAATATGATGCCAATACCATGGTTCACAACTTCGCACAACTAACCAGCAAGTGCACTGGGTCGTCCAAGTAATACCTTACGTGAGTAAGGGTCGAATCCCACGGAGATTGTTGGTATGAAGCAAGCTATGGTCACCTTGTAAATCTCAGTCAGGCGGATATCAAATAGTTATGTAGTTTTCAAAAATTAGTAATAAAAGAAGGATAGAAATACTTATGTAATTCCTTGGTGAGAATTTCAGATAAGCGTATAGAGATGCATTTGTTCCTCTGAATCTCGGCTTTCCTGCTGTCTTCATCCAATCAGTCTTACTCCTTTTCATGGCTGGCTTTATGCAAGGGCATCACCGTTGTCAGTGGCTACATCCCCTCCTCTCAGTGAAAATGGTCAACGCACCCTGTCACGGCACGGCTATTCATCTGTCGATTCTCGATCATGCTGGAATAGGATTCACCCTCCTTTTGCGTCTGTCACTAACGCCCAGCACTCGCGAGTTTGAAGCTCGTCACAGTCATTCAATCATTGAATCCTACTCGAAATACCACAGACAAGGTTTAGACTTTCCGGATTCTCTTGAATGCCGCCATCATTCTAGCTTACACCACGAAGATTCTGATTAAGAGATCTAAGAGACACTCATTCAATCTAATGTAGAACGGAAGTGGTTGTCAGGCACGCGTTCATAGGGAATGATGATGATTGTCACGTTCATCACATTCAGGTTGAAGTGCGAATGAATATCTTAGAAGCGAAATAAGATGAATTGAATAGAAAACAGTAGTACTTTGCATTAATCTTTGAGGAACAGCAGAGCTCTACACCTTAATCTATGGAGTGTAGAAACTCTACCGTTAAAATTACATAAGTGAAAGGTCCAGGCATGGCCGAGATGGCTAGCCCCCAAAACGTGATCACAGGATCAAAATACGATCCAGGATCCAGGATGTCTAATACAATAGTAAGAGGTCCTATTTATAATAAAATAGCTACTAGGGTTTACAGAAGTAAGTAATTGATGCATAAATCCACTTCCGGGGCCCACTTGGTGTGTGATTGGGCTGAGCTTGAGTGTTACATGTGTAGAGGTCATTCCTGGAGTTGAACGCCAGTTTTGGTGCCAGTTTGGGCGTTGAACTCTACTTTGCAACTTGTTTCTGGCGCTGGACGCCAGAATTGGGCAGAGAGCTGGCGTTGAACGCCAGTTTGCGTCATCTAAACTTGGGCAAAGTATGGACTATTATATATTGATGGAAAGCCCTAGATGTCTACTTTCTAACGCAATTGAAAGCGCGCCATTTTGAGTTCTGTAGCTCCAGAAAATCCACTTTGAGTGCAGGGAGGTCAGAATCCAACAGCATCAGCAGTCCTTCTTCAACCTCTGAATCTGATTTTTGCTCAAGTCCCTCAATTTCAGCCAGAAAATACCTGAAATCACAGAAAAATACACAAACTCATAGTAAAGTCCAGAAATGTGAATTTAACATAAAAACTAATGAAAACATCCCTAAAAGTAACCAGATCCTACTAAAACATACTAAAAACAATGCCAAAAAGCGTATAAATTATCCGCTCATCACAGCACCAAACTTAAATTGTTGCTTGTCCCCAAGCAACTGAAAATCAAATAGGATAAAAAGAAGAGAATATACTATAAATTTCAAACTATCAATGAAACATAGCTTCAATCATATGAGCGGGACTTATAGCTTTTTGCCTCTTGAATAGTTTTGGCATCTCACTTTATCCATTGAGGTTCAGAATGATTGGCATCTATAGGAACTCAGAGTTCAGATAGTGTTATTGATTCTCCTAGTTCAGTATGATGATTCTTGAACACAGCTATTTTATGAGTCTTGGCCGTGGCCCTAAGCACTTTGTTTTCCAGTATTACAACCGGATACATAAATGCCACAGACACATAATTGGGTGAACCTTTTCAGATTGTGACTCAGCTTTGCTAAAGTCCCCAATTAGAGGTGTCCAGGGTTCTTAAGCACACTCTTTTTTTGCTTTGGACCTTGACTTTAACCGCTCAGTCTCAAGTTTTCACTTGACACCTACACGCCACAAGCGCATGGTTAGGGACAGCTTGGTTTAGCCACTTAGACCAGGATTTTATTCCTTTAGGCCCTCCTATCCACTGATGCTCAAAGCCTTGGGATCCTTTTTATTTGCCCTTGCCTTTTGGTTTTAAAGGTTATTGGCTTTTTGCTCTTGCCTCTTGGTTTTAAGAGCTTTGGCTTTTTCTGCTTGCTTTTTTTTTCTTTCTATTTTTTTCGCTTTTTTTTTTCTGCAAGCTTTGTTCTTTGCTGCTTTTTCTTGCTTCAAGAATCATTTTTATGATTTTTCAGATTATCAAATAACATGTCTCCTAGTCATCATTCTTTCAAGAGCCAACATATTTAACATTCTTAAACAACAACTTCAAAAGACATATGCACTGTTCAAGCATACATTCAGAAAACAAGAAGCATTGTCACCACATCAATATAATTAAACTAAGTTCAAGGATAAATTCAAAACTCATGTACTTCTTGTTCTTTTGAATTAAAACATTTTTCATTTAAGAGAGGTGATGGATTCATAGGACATTCATAACTTTAAGACATAGTTACTAACTACTAATGATCATGTAATGAAGACACAAACATAGATAAGCACTTAACATAGAAAACGAAAAAATAGAAGAAATAAGAACAAGGAATGAATCCACCTTAGTGATGGTGGCGTTTCCTTCTTGAGGAACCAATGATGTCCTTGAGCTCCTCTATGTCTCTTCCTTGTCTTTGTTGCTCCTCCCTCATTGCTTTTTGATCTTCTCTTATTTCATGAAGGATGATGGAGTGCTCTTGATGTTCCACCCTTAATTGTCCCATGTTGGAACTTAATTCTCCTAGGGAGGTATTGATTTGCTCCCAATAGTTTTGTGGAGGAAAATGCATTTGAGGCATCTCCGGGATCTCATGGTGATGAGCTTCATGCGCCTCTTGAGCTCCATGAATGGGCTCTCTTGCTTGCTCCATCTTTTTCTTAGTGATGGGCTTGTCCTCTTTAATGAGGATATCTCCCTCTATGTCAATCCCAGCCGAATTGCATAGGTGACAAATGAGGTGAGGAAAGGCTAACCTTGCCATAGTGGAAGACTTGTCAGCCACCTTGTAGAGTTTTTGAGGTATAATCTCATGAACTTCCACCTCTTCTCCAATCATGATGCTATGGATCATGATGGCCCGGTCTATAGTAACTTTAGACCGGTTGCTAGTGGGAATGATTGAGCATTGAATGAACTCCAACCATCCTCTAGCTACAGGCTTAAGGTCCAGTCTTCTTAGTTGAACCGGTTTGCCTTTTGAGTCAATTTTCTATTGAGCTCCTTCTACACATATGTCCATAAGGACTTGGTCCAACCTTTGATCAAAGTTGACTCTCCTTGTGTAGGGGCGTGCATTCTCTTCCATGTTTGGCAGGTTGAACGCCAACCTCACATTTTCCGGACTAAAATCTAAGTATTTCCCCCGAACCATTGTAACATAGTTCTTTGGATCCGGGTTCTTACTTTGATCATGGTTCTTGGTGATCCATGCATTGGCATAGAACTCTTGAACCATTAGGATGCCGACTTGTTGGATGGGATTTGTTAGAACTTCCCAACCTCTTCTTTGAATTTCATGTCGGATCTCCGGATACTCATTTCTTTTGAGTTTGAAAGGGACCTCAGGGATCACCTTCTTCTTGGCCACAACATCATAGAAGTGGTCTTGATGGGCTTTGGAGATGAACCTTTCCATCTCCCATGACTCGGAGGTGGAAGCTTTTGTCTTCCCTTTTCCTTTTCTAGAGGATTCTCCGGTCTTAGGTGCCATCAATGGTAATGGAAAAACAAAAAGCTTATGCTTTTACCACACCAAACTTAGAATTTTGCTCGCCCTCGAGCAAGAGAAGAAAGAATAGATGAAGAAGAAGAAGAAATAGAGGAGAGGGAGAAGGGGTTGTGTTTCGGCCAAGAAGAGAAGAGAGGGTTATGTTGTGTGAAAATGAGGAAGAATGGAGGGCTATATATATGGAAGGGAGGGGGGTGAAGGTTCGGCCATTTAGGGTGGGTTTGGGTGGGAAATTGATTTTGAATTTTGAAGGTAGGTGGAGTTTATGAGGTAGGTTTATGGGGAAGAGTTGATGGATGTGAGTGGTGAAGAGGTGGTGGGGAAGAGAGATTGAGGTGATTGGTGAAGGGTTTTGGGGAAGAGTGTTTATGGGATTGTGTGAAAGAGGGGTGAGAAGAAGTGAGTGGAGGTAGGTGGGGATCCTGTGGGGTCCATAGATCCTGAGGTGATCCTGTGGGATCCACAGATCCTGAGGTGTTCAAGGATTTACAACCTTGCACCAAATTAGGCATGTAAAATGCCCTTGCACACAACTCTGGGCGTTCAGCGCCAGGTTGGTGCCCATTTTGGGCGTTCAACGCCCATTTGTTGCCCATTTCTGGCGTTGAACGCCAGAACCATGCTTGTTCTGGGCGTTCAGCGCCAGCTCTTCTCCAGGGTGCAATTTTGGCGTTCAGCGCCCAGATGCTGCCCATTTTGGGCGTTTAGCGCCCAGATACTGCCCATTTTGGGCGTTCAGCGCCAGAACCATGCTCTGTTCTGGCATTGAACGCCAGGCAGATGCTTCCTCCAGGGTGTGATTTTTCTTCTGCTGTTTTTGATTTCGTTTTCAATTTTTATATTTATTTTGTGACTCCACATGATCATGAACCTATAAAGACATATAACTAAGAAAAATATAGTTAGATAAAAATTGGGTTGCCTCCCAACAAGCGCTTCTTTAATGTCAATAGCTTGACAGTGGGCTCTCATGGAGCCTCACAGATGTTCAGAGCATTGTTGAGACTCTCCAACACCAAACTTAGAGTTTGGATATGGGAGTTCAACACCAAAATTAGAGTTTGGTTGTGGTCTCCTAACACCAAACTTAGAGTTTGACTGTGGAGGCTTTGTTTGACTCTGCTTTGAGAGAAGCTCTTTATGCTTCCTCTCCATGGATGCAGAGAGAGATCCTTGAGTTGTAAACACAAGGTTGTCCTTATTTAATTGAAGGATCAATTCTCCTCTGTCCACATCAATCACAGCTCTTGCTGTGGCTAGGAAAGGTCTTCCTAGGATGATGGATTCATCCTCTTCCTTCCCAGTATCTAAGACTATGAAATCAGCAGGGATGTAAAGGCCTTCAACCTTTACTAACACGTCCTCTACTTGTCCATAAGGCTGTTTTCTGGAATTATCTGCCATCTCTAATGAGATTTTAGCAGCTTGCACCCCATAGATTCCCAGTTTCTCTATTATAGAGAGGGGCATGAGGTTTATCCCTGAACCAAGGTCACACAGAGCCTTAAAGATCATGGTGCCTATAGTACAAGGTATTATGAACTTTCCAGGATCCTGTCTCTTCTGAGGCAATGTCAGTTGATCCAGATCACTTAGTTCATTGATGAACAAGGGAGGTTCATCTTCCCAAGTATCAATGCCAAATAATTTGGCATTTAGCTTCATGATTGCACCAAGGAACTTGGCAGCTTGCTCTTCAGTAACATCCTCATTCTCTTCAGAAGAGGAATACTCATCAGAGCTCATGAATGGCATAAGGAGGTTCAATGGAATCTCTATGGTCTCTAGATGAGCCTCAGAGTCCTTTGGTTCCTTAGAGGGAAGCTCCTTATTGATCACTAGACGTCCCAGGAGGTCTTCCTCCTTGAGATTCACGTCCTCCTCTCCCTCATTGGGTTCGGCCATTTTGGTTATGTCAATGGCCTTGCACTCTCCTTTTGGATTTTCTTCTGTATTGCTTGGGAGAGTGCTAGGAGGGATTTCAGTGATTCTTTTACTCAGCTGGCCCACTTGTGCTTCCAAATTTCTAAGGGAAGACCTTGTTTCATTCATGAAACTTACAGTGGCCTTAGATAGATCAGAGACTAAGTTTGCTAAATTAGAAGTATTTTGTTCAGAGTTCTCTGTCTGCTGCTGAGTGGATGATGAAAAAGGTTTATTATTGTTAAACCTGTTTCTTCCACCATTATTAAAGCCTTGTTGAGGCCTTTGATCCTTCCATGAGAGATTTGGATGATTTCTCCATGATGGATTATAGGTGTTTCCATAAGGTTCACCCATGTAATTTACCTCTGCTATTGCAGGGTTTTCAGGATCATAAGCTTCTTCTTCAGGAGATGCCTCTTGAGTACTGTTGGATGCAGCTTGCATTCCATTCAGACTCTGAGAAATCATATTGACTTGCTGAGTCAATATTTTGTTCTGAGCCAATATGGCATTCAGAGTATCAACTTCAAGAACTCCCTTCTTCATAGGCATCCCATTACTCACAGGATTCCTCTCAGAAGTGTACATAAACTGGTTATTAGCAACCATGTCAATGAGTTCTTGAGCTTCTGCAGGCGTTTTCTTTAGGTGAATGGATCCACCTACAGAAGTATCCAATGACATCTTTAATATCTCAGATAAACCATCATAGAAGATATCCAGGATGGTCCATTCTGAAAGCATGTCAGAAGGACACTTTTTGGTCAGCTGCTTGTATCTTTCCCAAGCTTCATAGAGGGATTCACCTTCTTTCTGTCTGAAGGTTTGAACATCCACTCTAAGCTTGCTCAGCTTTTGAGGAGGAAAGAACTTGGCTAAGAAAGCCGTGACCAGCTTATCCCAAGAGTTCAGGCTGTCTCTGGGTTGAGAGTCCAACCAGATTCTAGCTCTATCTCTTACAGCAAATGGAAAAAGCATGAGCCTGTAGACTTCAGAATCTACTCCATTAGTCTTAACAGTATCACAGATCTGCAAGAATTCAGTTAAGAACTGAAAAGGATCTTCAGATGGAAGTCCATGAAACTTGCAGTTCTGCTGCATCAGAGAAACTAGCTGAGGTTTCAGCTCAAAGTTGTTTGCTCCAATGGCAGGAATGGAGATGCTTCTTCCATGTAAATTGGAATTAGGTGCAGTAAAGTCATCAAGCATTCTCCTTGCATTATTATTATTTTCGGCTGCCATCTCCTCTTCTTGTTCGAAAATTTCTGAAAGGTTCTCTCTGGATTGTTGTAATTTAGCTTCTCTTAATTTCCTCTTCAGAGTCCTTTCAGGTTCTGGATCTGCTTCAACAAGAATGTTCTTGTCCTTGCTCCTGTTCATATGAAAAAGAGAGAACAGAAAAATAATAATAATAGGGGTCCTTTTTTACCACAATATAGAGGTCCCAGTGTGAGTTAGAAGAAAAGAAGAAGAAGAAATTCGAACACAGATGGAAGAGGGGGTTCGAATTTGGGTGAGATGAAGTGTTAGTAGATGAATAAATAAATAGAAGGAGATGAGAGAGAAGGGGAATTTTCGAAAAAGAGTTAGTAATTTTCGAAAATTAATTTTGAAAAAGGTTAGTAGTTTTTCGAAAATTCAAATAAATAAAAAAATAAAATAATTAGTTTAATTAAAACGAAATTTTGAAAAAGAGGGAGATATTTTCGAAAATTAGAGAGAGAGAGAGAGAGAGAGAGTTAGTTAGGTGGTTTTGAAAAAGATAAGAAACAAACAAAAAGTTAGTTAGTTAGTTGAAACAAATTTTGAAAATCAATTTTGAAAAGATAAGAAGATAGGAAGCTAGAAAAGATATTTTGAAAATCAAATTTTTGAAAAAGATAAGATAAAAAGATATTTTTGAAAAGATATGATTGAAATTAGTTTTGAAAAAATTTGATTTTTAAAATCACAATTAATGACTTGATTCACAAGAAATCACAAGATATGATTCTAGAACTTAAAGTTTGAATCTTTCTTAACAAGCAAGTAACAAACTTGAAATTTTTGAATCAAAACATTAATTGTTATTGTTATTTTCGAAAATATGATGTAAAAATAAAAAAAAGATTTTTGAAAAATATTTTTGAAGTTTTCGAAAATAACTAAGAAAAATGAAAAAGATTTGATTTTTGAAAAAGATTTTGAAAAAGATAAGATTTTTAAATTGAAAATTTGATTTGACTCATAAAAACAACTAGATTTTAAAATTTTTTGAAAAAGTCAAATCTAATTTTCGAAATTTTGAGAGAGAAAAAGGGAAAGATATTTTTTTTTTATTTTTTAAATTTTTAATGATGAGAGAGAGAAACATGAAAATTATGCAATGCATGAGAATTTTAGATCAAAACATGTGATGCATGCAAGAATGCTATGAATGTCAAGATGAACACCAAGAACACTATGAAGATCATGATGAACATCAAGAACATATTTTTGAAAAATTTTTAATGCAAAGAAAACATGCAAGACACCAAACTTAGAATTCTTTAATGCTTAGACACAAAGAATTCAGGAATGCATATGAAAAACAAGAAAAGACACAAAACATGCAAATGCAAATATCAAACAAGAAGACTTACCAAGAACAACTTGAAGATCATGAAAAACACTATGAATGCATGAATTTTCGAAAAAATGCAAGATGCAAATGCAATTGACACCAAACTTATAACATGACTCAAGACTCAAACAAGAAACACAAAATATTTTTGATTTTTATGATTTTATAATTTTTTTGTATTTTCTTTTAAATTTTTTTGAAAATCATTTTGAAAAAGAAAAATAAGGATTCCAAAATTTTTAATATGAATTCCAGGAATCTTGCCATGTTAGTCTAAAGCTCCAATCAAAGGGTCAGGCATGGCTTAATAGCCAGCCAAGCTTTAGTCAAAATATGAGTGTAATTCATTCAATTTTAAGCCAAAACTTCAGTCCAAAAGAATTTAGACATGGCTTTACAGCCAGCCAGGCTTCAACATGCTTCATGAAACACTAGAATTCATTCTTAAAAATTCTGAAGAAAAATAGATTTTTGAAAACATTTTTTTTTTATTTTTTTTTTTCGAAAACAAAGGAAAAATTTTTGAAAGATTTTTGAAAAATTTTTGAAAACTTTTTTGAAAAGAAAATGAAAAGAAAGCTACCCAATCTAAGCAACAAGATGAACCGTCAGTTGTCCAAACTCGAACAATCCCCGGCAACGGCGCCAAAAACTTGATGCCAATACCATGGTTCACAACTTCGCACAACTAACCAGCAAGTGCACTGGGTCATCCAAGTAATACCTTACGTGAGTAAGGGTCGAATCCCACGGAGATTGTTGGTATGAAGCAAGCTATGGTCACCTTGTAAATCTCAGTCAGGCGGATATCAAATAGTTATGTAGTTTTCAAAAATTAGTAATAAAAGAAGGATAGAAATACTTATGTAATTCCTTGGTGAGAATTTCAGATAAGCGTATAGAGATGCATTTGTTCCTCTGAATCTCAGCTTTCCTGCTGTCTTCATCCAATCAGTCTTACTCCTTTCCATGGCTGGCTTTATGCAAGGGCATCACCGTTGTCAGTGGCTACATCCCCTCCTCTCAGTGAAAATGGTCAACGCACCCTGTCACGGCACGACTATTCATCTGTCGGTTCTCGATCATGCTGGAATAGGATTCACCCTCCTTTTGCGTCTGTCACTAACGCCCAGCACTCGCGAGTTTGAAGCTCGTCACAGTCATTCAATCATTGAATCCTACTCGAAATACCACAGACAAGGTTTAGACTTTCCGGATTCTCTTGAATGCCGCCATCATTCTAGCTTACACCACGAAGATTCTGATTAAGAGATCTAAGAGACACTCATTCAATCTAATGTAGAATGGAAGTGGTTGTCAGGCACGCGTTCATAGGGAATGATGATGATTGTCACGTTCATCACATTCAGGTTGAAGTGCGAATGAATATCTTAGAAGCGAAATAAGATGAATTGAATAGAAAACAGTAGTACTTTGCATTAATCTTTGAGGAACAGCAGAGCTCTACACCTTAATCTATGGAGTGTAGAAACTCTACCGTTAAAATTACATAAGTGAAAGGTCCAGGCATGGCCGAGATGGCCAGCCCCCAAAACGTGATCACAGGATCAAAATACGATCCAGGATCCAGGATGTCTAATACAATAGTAAGAGGTCCTATTTATAATAAAATAGCTACTAGGGTTTACAGAAGTAAGTAATTGATGCATAAATCCACTTCCGGGGCCCACTTGGTGTGTGCTTGGGCTGAGCTTGAGTGTTACACGTGTAGAGGTCATTCCTGGAGTTGAACGCCAGTTTTGGTGCCAGTTTGGGCGTTGAACTCTACTTTGCAACTTGTTTCTGGCGCTGGACGCCAGAATTGGGCAGAGAGCTGGCGTTGAACGCCAGTTTGCGTCATCTAAACTTGGGAAAAGTATGGACTATTATATATTTCTAGAAAGCCCTGGATGTCTACTTTCCAACGCAATTGAAAGCGCACCATTTTGAGTTCTGTAACTCCAGAAAATCCACTTTGAGTGCAGGGAGGTCAGAATCCAACAGCATCAGTAGTCCTTCTTCAACCTCTGAATCTGATTTTTGCTCAAGTCCCTCAATTTCAGCCAGAAAATACCTGAAATCACAGAAAAACACACAAACTCATAGTAAAGTCTAGAAATGTGAATTTAACATAAAAACTAATGAAAACATCCCTAAAAGTAACCAAATCCTACTAAAACATACTAAAAACAATGCCAAAAAGCGTATAAATTATCCACTCATCAGCTTCCAATATTAATAAATAGACTTGCTTCGTCTTCAGACTTCAAAGCCAAAGCAAAGCCAACTTTCATTCACAAAAGGATAGACACGTGTCAAAAATTGTATGAACTAAAAAGAATCTCTTTAACTCTATACAAATTTACATCTGTATATTATAACTGTCCTTATGTTAGGTGTATATCAAAGTTAACTATCAAAATAAGTTATTAGTGTAAAATATATGTTGAAATACAAATATACATTAAAAATAAATTAAATTATACATATATTTATACACAAATATATTAGTAGTTGATTTTAGTTTTTAATTCAATTCAACTAGGTATTCTTTAAAAATGGTACAATATTCAGCCTTTTATTACAATAATTTAAAAAAATAAAACAAACACATCTAAAAATTATGAATACATTTAATGTATTTTTAAAATTAAATACACATTCAAAATATAAACTAAATAAAACTAAAATTTAAAATTTAAATTTTAAATTTCTGTTTCTGTTTAATTATTAATATATTATAATTTAAATACATATCTAAAAATCAAATTATTTAAAATTTAAAATTTTAATTTTAAAATTTTAAAATAAACCTCAAACCATCTAATTATTAAGTAAACATGTCCAAAACACTCAAAGAAGCAAGAGAAATCACGTTTGTTCCACATCGCAAATCCAGAGGCGCACATCGAAAACTCAGAGCCGCACATCGAAAATCCAGAGAAGTCATCCTCCGTTGGCGTTCATCCGCGCCACCTTCCTCTTCCACGCTCGTCCTTGACGCTGCCTTCCTCCTTCTCGACTCTCATTCACAACGCCGCATTCTCCGTCGTCAACACTCATCTTCGTCGCCGCCTTCCTCGTCGTTGTCACCGTTCGTCTAACGTCGCCGTGGACACTTACCTAAGGTTTGAATGGATCTCTGACACCTATAATTTTTTTATTATTCTGTATAATTTTTTATTTTTTTTGAAATAAAAAATCGAATAAAATGGCCTAAAAAGATTTTCATATATATTGCAATGTTAAATTATTTTTACATGTGCAATTTCTATATTTTGGAAGTGTTTTAAAAATATTTTCTGTAAAACTTTGTAATTTTAGATGTGTTACAATTGTTTTTTAATGTTTAAATTTAAATTTTAGATTTATGATTTTGGATGTTGTTACGATGGGTAACCGGAGATTAATGGGCTAGATGGTGATGGTTGGCCCAAACGTATGAAAGAGGAGGCCTGCAAGTGGGTTGACAATCCACTGGCTCCATCCGACTTGTTCGTGAGAGGAGAGGGGGGGTGGTACCTGCAAAGACACTCCGATGCCAAAGTCAGAAAGAGGAGCAAAACAGGTCTAGAGAGTATTGGGCTTCTGGGATACCTGAGAAGTGTCAGTGTATTTATAGGGATAAACCCATAACCACCGTTGAAGTAGTTCCGCCTTTCAAGGGGAATAACCGTCCCTTTATCTTAGGGAGGTTGAGATATGGCTCCTGGAAGTGGTTAGAGAGATTCTAGGGGCAGTTATCCTTTTGAGGGAGGGTTCATATGCCAGCTAGTCCTCATACCGACTTCTTTAGAGCAAGTCGTGAAGATAGCCGACTTCCTGGTATCTGGTTGGTGTAATGAAAGGCTCAACTCTTTTGGGTTGGGCCTTTTTGCTTGGATCCTAGGCCTTAGCGTTAAGCCAGGGTATGAACAGTGCCCCTACTCGAGCCCAATTTCTCTTCAAGATTTGGGTTCGGGTATTCTACTCGGGGTCGTGGCCGACTTGTTGGAGGACCGACGTGATGATCTGTAACCGACGTGACTTTTCGTGACCTTTTGGTTCTTACAGTTACGTCTAATCAAGGGTCGCGTCTGTTAGGGATTTTCGTAGGGATTGATGGCCTTCGTAACAGTGCATTCTTATTAATGACTGCTCCGCTTTTACCATTATGCCCCTAGCATGTTTATAAATACTTTCCCTCTCCTTCGTTGTTTCATTTCTGCGATTTAAAATTTTCTCTTCTACTTTACTTGCTCGTGGTGCAACCTCTGTTCGAAGGCTTTCATCTTCCTTTCCTTCACACCCAGACAAAGGTTAGTCCTTTCTTCTTTTTTCTACGAAAAAATGCTTCTGGCTTGCATGTTTAGAGAGAAGTTGGTTTGTAGGTTCTGACTCCGTATTCCCCTTAGAGATCATGTTTTTTTTTTCTTTTTCTTTTTCCTTTGTAGGTTTTTCTCACCTTTTAGGAAAAAATAATGGCCTCTGTAGACATTCTTGCTCAATGGGTCGACGTCACTGTATTAGGAGAGGAACCTTTGGTTGATGCCGAATTTATCATCCGCTTTCGCACTCATCACCGGCTTTGTACGTCTGAGGAGGATGAGCCAAAATATGAGTTAGTGGCCCCGGGTCCGGAGGACCGGGTGTGTTTTGGGAGGGCCTCTGAGGCGGCCCCTCATTTCTTCTTCATGTACGAGAGCATGATTACCCGTGTGGGTGTTTTTCTTCCATTTTCTGACTTTGAAATTGATGTTTTACGCCACTGCCGAGTTGCTCCTACTCAGCTTCACCCCAACTCTTGGGGTTTTCTGAAAATTTACCAGTTCATCAGCCATGCCCTGGAATTTCTGACTTCTTTGAGGATTTTTTTCTATCTCTTCCATATGACCAAGCCCTTTAGTGGGCAAAATAATAAACAACAATGGGTGTCCTTCCGAGCTATCCAAGGTCGGAAGGTTTTCACCCTCTTTGATGAATCTTTTCATGACTTCAAAAATTACTTTTTTAAAGTGCAAGCTGTAGAGGGTCACCACCCCTTTTTCCTGGATGATAACTCTTCTCCTCGCTTTCCTCTATATTGGCTGGAGGCCTCCCCTTGTGAGAAATATGGCCTGGATGACCTGGGTGAAGTGGAGGCAGCCATTGTGGGGTTCCTCCGAGAAGTGTGGGGGAGGGCCCCATATTTGGACACTAAAAAGTTTCTCCAGGGGTCTCCGACCTTTGTCCAGGTACAACTAGGTGGGTTTTATTTGTTTATTAGATTTCTGACTTGTCTGACTTATTTTTCCGACTTGTCTAATCTATTGGCTGTTACTTGCTTTTACAGAGATGGCGAAGAGGAATTCGAGTGAGTCTTACCAGAGGGTGCAGGAAGCTAAAGCGAGGTCCCGGGCCAGGACTGGTGGTGCCAGGGCGGTTATCTCTCCTCCTCCCCCTCCTCCCCGAAATTTGGGGACTCCTTCAGAACCCATTGTGATTTCTTCTTCCTCTACTTCTCAGCCGCCCCCCTCTCCCCGACCTTCTCCTGAGTCAGAGAGGAAGAAGCGCAAGGCTTTAGAGCCTGGCTCTTCCTTGGAGGGTGAGGTTAAAATTGATGCTCCTGCATTCATCCGGAAATACATCTATCCCCATACTCGTATAGGTATGGATGATGTTTCTGTCCGAAACCACCTTACCTCTCTGGCTGAGGAGAGTATCAGGGCGACGGGGGTCTGTACCAAGCTCTTAGATATCTTTGAGAAGACCCCTCTTAGTTCTTTGGGTTCAACCTCGAAGGTTGAAGAGCTAGAGAGAAGGCTTCTCATGTATCAGGAGCATGAGAGGGAGATGAAGAAGGAAGTTACCAAATTGAGGGAGGAGAGAGATAGCCTTCGGGAGAAGGAGAGCAAGCTGCAGGCCCAGTGCAACATAGAGGTGGGTCTGAGGAAGACTGCCCAGGAGAGTTACCAGAGCTTGTTCGAGGACCTTGTGGGGGTTAGAAAAGATTTGCTGAATGCTCGGACTGCCTACACCGAGTTGGAGGACTCCATTGCTGAGGGATCTGAGGAGGCTTGGAGGGTGTTTAAGGAGCAGGTCGGGGTCCTTGCCCCCGACTTGGATCTTTCTCCTTTAGATCCCGACAAGGTTGTGATTGATGGGGCCATTGTTTATCCCCCAGTTCCTCAGGTTGTCTCCGAGTCAGAGTTGAAGACTCGGGGGCAAAGAATCATTGAGTCTCCTCCTCGTTCGAAGGATGCTCCGAGTTCCTCAAAGCCCCAAGGTTCCTCCTCTCCGACTCCTATGGATACTTCTCTCCCTGGCTTTGAAGCTGCTCTTCCTGGTCTTGGTGGCGATCCGTCTACTCTTATGCAAAAATAATTTTATTGGCTATATGGGGGCCCGGCATGTGGGTCCCCCCTTTTTTAAACTTTTAATATTTGTTTGTTGGTGGTGGTGTTTGTTGAACAATTTCTTCTGGCCTTTTAAGGCCGTAAACAAAACATTTAAAAAATACCCTTTTTGATAAGGGTTTAAGTTAACGAAATAAATACCCTTTTTTGGATAAGGGTTTAAGTTACCTTATGCGTGCATGCTTTTCTGATTTTGATTTTTCGAAGACCCCTTGATCTTTTCTGAAAACCTTCCCTTTGGCTTATCTGAACCTTTTTGCTTTAAGGGTTTTAGGATGGCTTTTAAGCTTTTTCCTAGGTTTTTCAATCTCTTTTTTGTTATTCCTCGTACTCAATTTTGTTTTATTGAGTTTTTATGACTTAGGTTATTTTTGCGATTCGTTTTCTTTTCTACTCGGTTCTTTATTTCGACTTATGAGTCGGAATGTTTCCGAGTTTTTTTATGATCAACTTTCATAACCTCTTTACACCGACTTGTACCTCGTCGTTTTATCATGACGACCATCTAGGTCGGTTCATGGGATTTTCACGTTTTGTCGAGTTTAAGTCGGCGCGTTTCGTAAAAAGACTTGAAAGACAAAAAGGAATTTATAAGAGATACTGAAAAAGATCTTTATTTATTGGGGAGGTACCTTCTTGCTACTAAGGGTTTTTAACAGCCTATTTTCCCTTAGCCTCTACTATGATGCCTCGTTAAAAACCCTTCTCCAGAAAAAACCCTTTAACTTTCGGGAAAAAATCGTGAAGTTGGGAAAAGAGTACATCAGGGAGTAGAGTTCGCTTTTAACTATAGTACCTTTTCATATTACAAGCATGCCACGACCTTGGTAACTCGGTGCCATTCAGGTCGGTCACTTTATAATAACCTTTTCCTAAGACCTCGCTAACTTTGTAGGGTCCCTTCCAATTGGCGGCGAGCTTTCCTTCCCCCGATTTATTGACCCCAATGTCATTTCTGATCAAGATCAAATCGTTTGAGGCAAAGCTCATTCGGATGACTTTTTATTGTATCTTGTAGTCATCCTTTGCTTCGGGGCTGCTTCTCTTATCCTGGCTTCTTCTCGGACTTCGGGGAGCAAATCGAGCTCCTCTTTGTGCCCCCGTACGTTTCCGATCTCATCATGGAGAATCACCCTTGGACTTTGTTCACTGATTTCTATTGGTATCATGGCTTCTACACCATAGACTAGTCGGAAGGGCGTTTCTCCAGTGGCGGATTGGGGCGTTGTCCTGTAAGCCCATAACACTTGTGGGAGCTCCTCAGCCCAGGCTCCTTTTGCGTCTTGTAACCTTTTCTTTAATCCTACCAGTATGACTTTGTTGGCTGCATCGGCTTGTCCATTTGCTTGCGGGTGCTCCACCGAGGTGAACTGGTGTTTAATCTTCATACTGGCCACCAGGCTTCTGAAGGTAGAGTCGGTGAACTGGGTTCCATTGTCTGTAGTGATGGAATATGGTATCCCATATCTTGTGATGATATTCTTGTAGAGGAACCTCTGACTTCTTTGGGCTGTGATGGTGGTCAATGGCTCTGCTTCTATCCACTTTGTGAAATAGTCTATTCCCACGATTAGATATTTGACTTGTCCTGGCGCTTGGGGAAAGGGACCTAACAAATCCATTCCCCACTTTGCGAAGGGCCATGGAGAAGTTATACTGATGAGTTCCTCGGGGGGAGCCACGTGGAAGTTTGCATGCATTTGGCACGGTTGACATTTTTTCACAAATTCTATGGTATCTTTCTACAAGGTCGGCCAATAGAATCCAGCTCGGATTACTTTCCTGGCAAGCGACCTGGCTCTGAGATGATTTCTGCAAATCCCACTGTGAACCTCTTCTAATACCTCGGTGGTTCTCGTGGTCGGTACACACTTTAACAAGGGTGTTGATATCCCTCTTCTATAGAGAATATTTTTCACCAGAGTGTAGTGTTGTGTTTCCCTCCGGATTTTCTTAGCCTCTTTTTCCTCCTTGGAGAGGATGTCGAATTTCATATATTTGACCAAGGGGTTCATCCATTCGAGGTTTAATCCAGTTACCTCAAGGACCACTTGCTTTTCTACTGTTTTTTCCACGGAAGGTTCCTGGAGAGTTTCCTGGATCAGGCTTTTGTTATTCCCTCCTGGCTTGGTACTTGCTAACTTGGATAGGGCGTCTGCTCTGCTATTTAAATCCCGAGTTATATGTTTGATCTCGGTTTCCGCAAAGCACCCAAGATGCTCCAGAGTTTTTTCCAAGTACTTCTTCATATTTGGGTCTTTTGCCTGATACTCTCCATTTATCTGGGAGGTCACCACTTGGGAGTCGCTGTATATCATCACCTTTGTAGCACCGACTTCTTCTGCCAGCTTCAATCCAGCAATCAGGGCCTCATACTCTGCCTGATTATTTGAAGCTGGAAATTCAAACTTGAGGGAAACCTCTATTTGGGTTCCTCTTTCATCCACCAATATTATGCCTGCACCGCTTCCTGTTTTGTTTGATGATCCATCTACGTAGAGTTCCCATGTAGTTGGCTTTTCCTCTTGATCTCCTGCGTATTCCGCTATAAAGTCGGTGAGGCACTGGGCTTTGATTGCCGTCCGAGCTTCATACCTCAAGTCGAACTCGGAGAGCTCTATTGCCCATTGAACCATTCTCCCTGCAACATCCGTCTTTTGGAGGATTTTCTGCATGGGTTGGTTCGTGCGGATTCTTATTGTGTGAGCTTGGAAGTAAGGCCGTAGCCTTCGTGAGGCTACTACTAAGGAGTAGGCAAACTTCTCTAGTTTATGGTACCTTAGTTCGGGGCCTTGTAGAACTTTGCTGATGAAATACACTGGATGCTGACCGACCTCATCTTCTCTTATCAGGGCCGACGCGACAGCCTTGTCTGCTACAGATAAGTATAGGACGAGGTCTTCCCCAACTACAGGTCGGGTCAAAATCGGAGGTTGACTCAAGAATCTTTTGAATTCCTGGAACGCCTCTTCGCATTCAGGAGTCCACTCGAACTGACATCCCTTTCTCAATAAGGAGAACAGCGGAAGGGATTTTAGTGCTGATCCTGCCAAGAATCTGGAGAGGGCTGCAAGTCGGCCGTTTAGCTGCTGGACCTCTCTTAAGCAAGTCGGGCTTTTCATTTCTAGGATAGCTCTACACTTATCGGGATTTGCTTCGATTCCCCTTTGTGTCAGCATAAACCCTAGAAATTTTCCATCTTCCACCGCGAAGGTACACTTTGCGGGATTTAGTCTCATCCCGTGTGACCTTATGGTGTCAAATACTTGCGAGAGGTCTGACAAGATGTCGACTTCTTCCTTGGTCTTTACTAGCATGTCGTCGACGTAGACCTCTATTAAGCTTCCAAGGTGGGGAGCGAACACCTTATTCATCAGCCTCTGATATGTGGCCCCTGCATTTTTCAATCCAAATGGCATGACTACATAGCAGAAGTTGGCTCTGGGTGTGATGAATGATGTTTTCTCCTGGTCGGGCTCATACATCGGGATTTGGTTGTACCCCGAGTAGGCATCCATGAACGACAAGTATTGATACCCTGAGCTAGAGTCTACAAGGGTGTCAATGCTTGGGAGTGGATAACGGTCCTTAGGACATGCCTTATTTAGGTCGGTGTAGTCGACACACATTCTCCATTTGCCATTTTGCTTTTTGACTAGCACTACATTGGCTAGCCATGTTGGATATTTAACTTCTCTGATGAAGCCGGCTTCTAGGAGTGCCTGCACTTGCTCTTCCACTACTAGGTCTCATTATGGGCCGAGCTTACGCCTTTTCTGTTGCTTAGGTCGGGACCCTGGGTATACCGAAAGCTTGTGGGACATGAGCTCGGGGTCTATCCCGGGCATGTCGGAGGCTTTCCAAGCAAAGAGGTCGGAATTGGCTCTTAGGAGCTTAGTCAACCCTTGCTTTAGGGTTTCCCCTAGGTTGGCTCCTATGTTGGTGTTTTTTCCTTCCTCTTTGCCGACCTGTATTTCCTCAGTTTTTCCTCCCGGCTGTGGTCATAGTTCTTCTCGGGCCCTTGCACCGCCGAGCTCTATGGTGTGGACTTCTTTGCCTTTTCCCCTCAGGTTCAGGCTTTCGTTATAGTATTTTCTTGCCAGCTTCTGATCTCCCCTCACCGTTGCTATTCCCGCTGGGGTCGGGAATTTCATGCAAAGGTGGAGAGTTGACACCACCGCTCCGAGTCGATTAAGGGTAGCTCTGCCGATCAAGGCATTATATGCTGATCCTACATTGATGACTATGAAGTCTATACTCAGAGTTTTGGATTTTTCCCCTTTTCCAAAAGTAGTGTGTAAGGGTAAAAATCCTAGTGGTCTTATTGGTGTGTCACCTAGTCCGTACAGGGTGTCGGGGTAGGCTCTTAATTCTTTCTCATCCAACCCTAGTTTGTCAAAAGCGGGCTTGAAAAGGATGTCCGCTCAGCTTCCTTGGTCTACTAGGGTTCTATGGAGATGGGCATTGGCGAGGATCATAGTAATTACCACTGGGTCATCATGCCCAGGGATTATTCCTTGTCCATCTTCTCTTGTGAATGAAATGGTGGGAAGGTCGGATGACTCTCCTCCGACCTGGTAGACTCGCTTGAGATGTCTTTTGCGAGAGGACTTGGTGAGTCCCCCTCCCACGAATCCTCCTGAGATCATATGAATATGTCTCTCCGGGGTCTACGGTGGTGGGTCTCTTCTATCCATATCGTCTCGCTTTCTCTTCCCATGACCGTCCGACCTTGCTATGAGATATCTGTCGAGCCGACCTTCTCTAGCCAGTTTTTCTATCACATTTTTAAGGTCGTAACAGTCATTTGTCGAGTGACCATATATTTTATGGTACTCACAGTAGTCGCTGTGACTCCCCCCTTTTTTATTTTTAATAGGTCTGGGAGGAGGTAGTCTTTCAGTATTGCAAATCTCTCTGTATACATCCACTATGGAGACCTTTAGAGGAGTATAAGAGTGATATTTTCTTGGTCTATCGAGACCGAGTTCTTCCTTCTTCTTGGGTTCCCTCTCCCTCTCTTTCGTTGAGGGGGGATGCCCAGGTCGCCAGCTCGGATCTCTTAGTCTAGCATTTTCCTCCATGTTGATGTACTTTTCAGCTCTTTCCTGTACGTCACTTAAGGAGGTGGGGTGTCTTTTAGATATGGACTGTGAGAAGGGACCTTCTCTAAGCCCATTGACTAACCCCATTATGACTGCCTCAGTGGGCAAGTCTTGGATTTCTAGACATGTTTTATTGAACCTTTCCATGTAGGCTCGTAAGGATTCTCTGACCTCCTGCTTTATTCCCAGGAGGCTTGGCGCATGTTTTACTTTGTCTTTTTGGATGGAGAACCTCATCAAGAACTTCCTTGAGAGGTCTTCAAAACTGATGACTGACCTCGGGGGGAGGCTGTCGAACCACTTCATCGCTGCTTTCGACAGGGTAGTCGGGAAAGCTTTGCATCGCGTAGCGTCGGAGGCATCATCCAGATACATCCGACTTTTGAAATTGCTTAGGTGATGCTTCGGATCTGTGGTTCCGTCATAGAGGTCCATATCGGGGCTTTTGAAGTTCCTCGGAACTTTTGCCCTCATTATATCCTCGCTGAAGGGGTCCTCCCCTTCTAGGGGCGACTCTTCTCTATCGTCGCGGGAATTTCGACCTTTGAGGGAGGATTCTAACTTCAAGAGTTTTCTTTCTAACTCTTTTCGCTGTTCCATCTCCTCTTTTAGGTTCTTTTCGGTCTCCCTTTGTCGCTCTCGTTCCTGTTCCAATTGTTCCACGCGGCTTTGGTGGACATGGACTAATCCCATAAGTTCAGTTGCCTGGGACTGTCCGTCCTTCTCCGATTCGCGCCCTTCTGAGGAATTCACCTTCGGATTTTTTACTCCGGAGGTACCCTCTCTGTGCTGATCGTTGGTTCCCTGGTGGAGGGTTTGGTCTACATCATTATTTCCGGTGTCCAGATTCTCTTGTTCGGAATCCGACTCCACATGACCCTCTTCAGGGGATCTGTCCGCCATCACTGGTTGATCTCTTGGGTCTCCGGCAACGGCACCAATGTTACGATGGGTAACCGGAGATTAATGGGCTAGATGGTGATGGTTGGCCCAAACGTATGAAAGAGGAGGCCTGCAAGTGGGTTGACGATCCACTGGCTCCGTCCGACTTGTTCGTGAGAGGAGAGGGGGGGGTGGTACCTGCAAAGACACTCCGATGCCAAAGTCAGCAGGAGGAGCAAAACAGGTCTAGAGAGTATTGGACTTCTGGGATACCTGAGAAGTGTCAGTGTATTTATAGGGATAAACTCATAACCACTGTTGAAGTAGTTCCGCCTTTCAAGGGGAATAACCGTCCCTTTATCTTAGGGAGGTTGAGATATGGCTCCTGGAAGTGGTTAGAGAGATTCTAGGGGCAGTTATCCTTTTGAGGGAGGGTTCATATGCCAGCTAGTCCTCGTACCGACTTCTTTAGAGCAAGTCGTGAAGATAGCCGACTTCGTGGTATCTGGTTGGTGTAATGAAAGGCTCAACTCTTTTGGGTTGGGCCTTTTTGCTTGGATCCTGGGCCTTAGCGTTGGGCCAGGGTATGAACAGATGTGTTTCAAAAATATTTTCTGTATAACTTCATAATTTTAGATGTGTTACAATTGTTTTTAATGTTTAAATTTAAATTTTAGATTTATAATTTTGGATGTGTTTCAAAAATATTTTTTGTATAACAATAATTTTAGATGTTATACAATTTAAAAAAAAGTACAATTAAAAAATATTTTAGTTCGTGCCAATGAGTAATAGCTCAAATGGCATAGTCTCCCCATACTCAATTAAGAGGTTGCGGGTTCGAATCTCATAATTTGTGTATATAATTATATTCGACCATCAAAGGTGATTTTTTTCTGCAGATACAAATTAGAATATTGTAGCAGAATAGAAAAAAGAAGAAGAACGTAAAAAAAGAAAATAATAATTAACTATAAAGTGAGTTAGAAGTTAGAGAAATTTTAATTTTTAAAATTTAAATTAATTTTAATTATAAATATGTATCCTAAAAAATAGAAATATATTTTAATTAAAAAATAATTAAATAATATAAAAAGCTGATCAAAAACTAAATTTTATTGTATAAGTAGTATTTTTTTTTAATTAATTTTGATGTATAAATAATATTTTTGTATAATTATAATTATCAAATTTTTACATTCTAAATGAATACATTTTTCCTGACACGGAATATATAACGTTGATGCTAGAACTAAAGGAATATAATTAAACAAAACTAATAGAGTGATGCTAAATAGAACACACATCTTCTATGGTTATAAACTTACAAGTTACAATATAGTAATATACTTTTAATTAGAGTGAGATCTGTGCAATACACAAAAAAGTAGATTATTTATATTATATAATATATTTTAATAAATGTTATATTAAAAATATGTTAGAGAACATATTATAAATAGATTTTGAATTTATTTATTTTTAAAAAAAGATATAAGTTATTTATATTAAAGCTATATAAAACTGCATTTTCATTTTTTTTTGTTTTGCATTAATTGTTACACTTTGTCTTTTCTTCCGTTTTTTGTTTGTTTGTAAATAAAAATATTATATTAAATTTAAGAAATCTTTTACAATTAGTATGAGAGATTAAGAAATGAAAAATAGTAAGAGTTTTTATATGTATAAGTTGTAAAATTTGAATATTTGTAAATAACATTTTTTATAATTATTATTATTATGCCAACTTTTAATGTATGTTTATTACATTTAATTAGTACTTGATATTTCAATTGAATAATAATAGATAAGAGATTTTTGTTTTAATTTTTTTAAAATATTTTATTTTACTAAATAGTGATTAGTTGATTTTCATCTTTTGCCAAGTCATTAGAATTGCAGATGTGGCATCATTAGCAAAGAAAAGATGGCTTAAACTCATTGTGGAGAGAGTTGGTATCAGTTGTTATATATTATAAATAAATAAATAGATAGATAAATGGTTACACTAAAGAAAAAAAATAATACATATTAAAATTGATTATTAAAATTAGTTATTAATATATAATATATATTAAAATATAAAATATATATTAAAAAATAAACTAAATTATATGTAACACAAATATATAAAATTAATTTAATGACTGATTTTAATCGAATAAAATCTCATTCTAATCCTTAGTTATTTTTGTACGTGACAACTCACTCTCTAACAAACCAAAGTACCATGCTAATTCTTCAATGGTAAAAAGAACTACAAAAACAGAGAAAAAAACATAGCAAGACAAATCAAAATGCAGGAAGATAAAACAGAAGTATGTTTTACTTCTCAATGCAAGAAATAAGAGAAAACACAACACATAGGCTTTTAATTTCTCTGTTTTTGTATGGCCACAAACTCAAATTAATGTCTAAAAATGTGAAGGCAAGAAAAAAATAGAACAGAAGAAGAAAATTTATATCTCTAGAATGTTCTAAAAGAACTTTGATCATGAAAAACATAATTTTTCATTTCTCTCATTTTTTTTCTTTTTTTTTTCTTTTTAAATATCTCACTTCTTAATCTTCTAATCTTCAAATTCAAAACTAAAACTCTCCTAGTCTTTAAATTTATCACTTATCTACATATAACTGTCTATTTCTAGTTGGTAATTCTCTGCTCCAGGTGTAATTTAGTTAGGATTCTACGTAAATGTGAGTGAAAAGAAAAGAGAAAAATAGTGTGTGCAAATATAGGTATTAGTTCTGAATACGAGAGGTAGGAGACTATGTGTCCTAAACAATTTGTTTTTCCCTCAAAACAAGGAATTGTCTCAAAACAAAGTATTGTCTCAAAACAAAGTATCAAATTTGCACACACGATCTTTCCCAAAAGCAAGAAAATTAATTCCCTTTGGAATCCTAGCCAGCAATTTCTTTGGAATTTCCACCAAGGTTTGATTTGTTCCAGATGTACTTTGGTCAGAAGAGGATGAGCCAACTTTGGTCGTGCCTTCCTTTGGCGTAGTAGTTGAAGGCAACGATAGCTTTGCAACATCAACGAAGCTAACTCCTTTAGATGCAAGCTTAAGCTGTTTCTGTACATTGTTTGTCGCTTTATGTTCTGAATTGATGTCAGAATGAACTCTTGGAGGATTGATTAAATGGTTTTGTTGGATAGAACTACAGCCATGAATGTTAGGTGGCATATTGAAATTTGTGTTTCCTGAAAAGTGTGGAGATTTCATTCCTGGTTTGTGAACCCTTGAAGGTCTAGCAAAGTCTTCCTTGGCCGGTGACGGCATCAATAAAGCCCATTTTAAGTGAGAATAATTTAAATTATAATAATACACATACATGCATCTGAAAATACCGATTGATAACTATTGAGATTCAAAAACGAGAAAGGCTTTTAAAATGCGTGTTTCAACTACATAGGAGAGGCTAAATTATAGACACCGAGTATTAAGGGAAAGGCACATTTTTTTGGACATGAGAGAAGTACGTGTGTGTTGTGCATTATTGTGGAAAATGTGGGTGTTAAACATGGATGTGGGAATAGTTTTTTCTGAAACAGGGATGAAGAAATTGGACCACCGATTTCTTTGTAAAAAAAAAATTAAGCTTACTAATCGGACAGTTCGATTAGTGTGGAAGAGGAAATTTAAATTTTGATAAAAATAATCGGACCCTTCGATTTGTATTTAAAAAATTAAAAAAATTTGGAGTACACAAATCGGAGGGTCCAATTTGTATACTCAAAAATCGAACGGTCCGATTTTTACTCTTGACACCACAGTTGCGTAAAGCATCTATACATTCTATATTTACGTTTTACACCATTTCCTCTCCCACATCCGTTCTACATCATTTTTCCTCCCACATCTAAATTAAAAAGTGTAAGAAAAACAGGGCACTCAATTCTCCCACTTCTTGATTCTGCTTAATTACAAAACTGTCCCTAAACCTCTTGTGCCTATATACCTGCTGCCTTTTGGAAATTTATCCTCAAAGCTAACACATAATGGACAACCTAATTATCCTAGTTATATATGCTAACAATAATCTTTGTATTTGGATTGAAAACACAAGCATTTTACAGGAAGTAATATAGAGTGAATGTGGTACCTGGTGCGAAAACAAGCATGCATCACCTCGACACAACAACCTCTTGACACAAAGTGTTACCATGGTACAAAGAGTTTAGAAAAGAAAGGAAGAATTATTTAAAAAAATATTATTTTTATTATTCATATTTTCTCTTTTTGTGATTACAAAGTTCTTACCAATATATAGACCAAGAGTACGCTAACAGTACACTCGTTATGGAATAATATCCTAATAAATTACATTGATTTTTTTTCTAATCCTCTTTGATATTTTCCTGATTTTGTTTCCTAATTATGATATTCTAATACTCCCCCTCAAGGTGAGTAGTGGGATCACCAATACTCAGCTTGGTTAGAACTTTAGCAAGGGCTTGTCTTGAAACTACTTTAGTAAGAATACCAGCCAACTGGTCTTCTAATCTCATAAATGGAAGCTCAATAATTTCATTCTCAATTTTTTCTTTGATAAAGTGTCGATCCACCTCAACATGTTTTGTTCTATCATGTTGTACAGGATTCTCTGATTGCGGCTTTGTTGTCAACTGGCTTGGCGATTGTGGTGGAAATCCAATCTCAGGCATCAATTGTCTTATCCACAATACTTCAGTTATGCCTTTAACGATCCCTCGAAATTCTGCCTCATCACTTGAAAGAGCTACAACTTTCTGCTTCTTGCTTTTCTAAGTTACCAGGTTGCCTCCAACAAGTGTAAAGTAACCAGCTGTTGATCTTCTATCATTTGGGTTGTCCGCCCAATCTGCGTCAGTGTATGCCTCAACTTTCAAATGGTCATTCCTTTTGAAAATGATTCCACTTCTTGGAGCTCCCTTCAAATATCGAACGATCCTCATAGCAACTTCCATATGATCTTCTTGTGGCTTATGCATAAACTGACTTACTATTCCCACAGCATAAGCTATGTAGGCCGAATATGTGATAAGTAAATTAGTTTTCCAACCAGTCGCTGGTACCTTTCTTTATCTGCTAGGGTGGCACCTTCTACCATCTTCAACTTGTGATTAACTTGCATGGGCGTATCTATTGGTTTGCAATCCACCATTCCTGTTTCTGCCAGAAGGTCCAAAATGTACTTTCTTTGGGAGATAAAGATTCCTTTGCTGGATCGTAGAACCTCTATTCCTAAGAAATATTTTAGTCCTCCCAAATCCTTCATTTCGAAGTCTGTAAATAGGTTCCTTCTCAATTTTACAATTTCTTCAGCATCACTTCCCGTTATGATCATATCATCCACATAAATATTAGGCAAGTGATTAAATCTCCCCGTTTTTTCAAAAAAAAGGGTATGATCAGAGTTGCTTTACTTGTACCCATACCTTTTCATGGCAACTGTAAATCTTCCAAACCAGGCACGTGGAGATTGTTTAAGCCCATAAAGAGCTTTCTTTAATCGGCAAACTTCATGTTTTCCAAATCCCGTTGAGAAATCTGGAGGAGCTTCCATGTACACTTCTTTTTTCAACTCTCCATGCAAGAAAGCATTCTTGACGTCAAATTGATGGAGTGGCCAGTCTTCATTTGCTGCTATTGAAAACAACACCCTGATAGTATTAATCTTTGTAACCGGTGAAAAAGTATCAGTGTAGTCGATACCATAGGTCTGTGTATAACCTTTGGCCACCAACCTTGCCTTGTACCGTTCAATAGTGTCATCTGCCTTGTGTTTAATGGTGAAAATCCATTTGCACCCGACTGGCTTTTTTCCTGTCGGTAGGATACACTTTTCCCAAGTTTCATTCTTCTCTAGAGCTTCCATTTCTGTATTCATGGCTTTTCGCCATTCAGCTTTCGCATTGGCTTCTCGGACAGTTCTTGGAATGTCTTCTGTTAAGAGTCTGGCGGAAAAAGCCTTTGCAACATCTGTCATTCCTTCTCTAGCCACTCTTATTGGGTATCTTGAGTTACGGGGAATATGTTCTGGTGAGTACCGATCAGGAGGCATCCCTCTGTTTCTTCTTGGAGGAAGAATAAAGGTATTGGGCTCTGGTTCTTCATGTTCTAGTGCTATACTATTATTGTTAGTGGCCTCATTAAAAACAGGGAGTAAATTATCAGATTGACAATTACTTACCTCTTGTCTGACATTATCAAAAGGACTCTCACTGGTTGTATGTATTGAGTTGTTTTCTATGTTGAGTGAAGTATGCTCGGTGGCTCCATCTACTTGCTCTGTTTGAACAGTTTCTGGGCAACAAAGGTTATTTAGCCAACTTGGTGGTTCTTTATTGTTCTCTCCCTGAATTCCATGTTGGCGGCTAAAGTAAAATTCGGATTCTAAAAAATCACAATCCATGGTCACATGAATACGACGAGTGATTGGATTGTAGCACCTATACCCCTTTTGGTGTGTAGCATACCCAACGAAAACACATTTTTCTGCACAAGGATCAAGTTTGGTTCTATTGACTTTGGGAATATGGACAAATACGGAACATCCAAATACTCGAGGTGGTAAAGTTAGAATAGGCGGGATTGCAGTTTGAGTAGCCAAGACTTGTAAGGGTGTTTTGTGGTGGAGAACTTGGGTAGGTAGGCGATTTAGTAAGTAGGCAGAGGTCGCTATAGCTTCAGGCCAAAAAAATTTTGGAACTTGTGCATCAAAAAGCATGGCTCGGGTCATCTCAAGTAACTTACGATTTCGCCGCTCAGCCACACCATTTTGTTGGGGTGTATTTGGATAGGAAGTTTGATGAATAAGACCATTTTTCATAAAAAAGTCGCGCATTGACTGGTTTATAAATTCTCCACCATTATCTGAGCGAAGTACTTGGATTTTCTTGTTGAATTGAGTTTGAATCATTTGATAGAAAGCAAAGAACTTATCAGGTATTTCAGATTTGTGTTTTAAAAAATATACCCAAGTCATGCGAGAGAAATCATCCACAAATAACACAAAATATTGAAAATTATTATGGGAAATAGGAGCTGGACCCCACACATCTGAGTGTATTAGAGAAAAATAGAATTGACTCTAGTGTTGGTTGGAGGAAAAGAAACTCTGTGATTTTTTGCACGAATACAAGTTTCACATTTGAGGGGTTCAGTACTACTTGTAAAAAGACTAGGAAATAGTAACTTGAGGTACCCAAATGAAGGATGTCCGAGACGCCTATGCCATAACCAAAGTTGCCTAGTAACCGTTCCGTGAGCAAGCATGGCATGACCCTGGTGTGCTACTTCATCAACGTAGTAAAGGCCTTCTGGCTCAGTACCACGCCCAATGATCTCTTTCGTAAGAATGTCCTGTAAAAGACAAAAGGTAGAGTACATGAGTACCACACAATTTAGTTCCTTTGTTGCTTGGCTAACAGACAATAATTTTGATGATAGTGCAGGGACATAGAGGCAATTTTTTAATTTCAATTTTTCTGAAAAAGTAATGGAGCCTCCTCCTTTAACATCAATTAATTCTCCACTAGCTGTTTCAATATGAGCTTTTGAGGGTATAGTCAAGCTATTAAAATCATGGAGGTCATAAGTCATAGTATCAGTAGCCCCACAATCGAAAATTTATTCATTTATCTTTTTAATTGGATTCTGATTTTGGGTATCCCTTTATATTGAGTCGCGGTCTGGGCTAAGCAGGCAAGGAATTCAGTAGTCCTTGCCCTTATCGTCGCTGCTGCTTTGCCATAGTGACTTGCTTCCTCTCTTCTGACCTCGTCACCGCTAGTGACCTCTGGGATGCTCACAGCGGCTCCCTTACTCTGATTTCTTGATGACATGGGATTATTTTTCCACCAATATGGGTAACCCACAATATTAAAGCAGTTTTCTTTGGTGTGTTTCTTCTTTCTTCTTCCACCAATTGCTTTTTTCATCAGAGTTGCCCATAATGGATAATCATATCCGTTTAGTTTGAAACCAATTGACAAATTGTCAAAATTGGTTTTTGATGATCGCATTCCAAAATTATTGCGTAGCATATTTGCAATTTGTAAAGAAATAGTTGATTTTGAGTCCCTAAAACCTAACTCTGCTCTGATACCATGTTACCATGGTACAAAGAGTTTAAGAAAGAAAGGAATAATTATTTAGAAAAATATTATTTTTGTTACTCATATTTTTTCTTTTTGTGATTACAAAGTTCTTACCAATATATAGACTAAGAGTACGCTAAGAGTACACTAAGAGTACACTCGTTATAGAATAATATTCTAATAAATTACATTGATTTTTTTTTCTAATCCTCTTTGATATTTTCCTGATTTTGTTTCCTAATTATGATATTCTAATACAAAGTTATCACAAAGATACTTGGAGAGTTGATGATAAAAAGGACAGTCATCCCCTTTCATGCAGGAGTGACGAACGAAAAAGGAGCATAGCTGCCATTTTAAAATCAATGTCGTTCAACAGCAGTTAGAAAGTCTAGTTTACAGGATATTTCTCAAGTCCGGAAATGTCCTGATAAAAAATAAATAGATAGTAACTTATAGATAAAAAAAAGTACCTTTGATTTGGTAAAAGGCACTTTGTCATGTGAAAAACGGCACTTGTCATGCTGCTAAATTTTGGTTTCAGATGAAACAAAGGATGTCAAAATAATATGATAATTTTGAATATAAAAATACAGCATGCATTGAATAAATTACAAAAATATACTACCTATAAAAAAATTATTATTTTTCTCAATATGATTTTTGGATTTTAATTCCCAAATTTTAAGAATAGTAAGAATTGTTATTCTGTGTACTTTTTGTGTACTCTTATATACTCTGAAAACGATAATAATAGTTATCATTGTTAATTTTCTGATATATTTGAAGTGGATTATTTTTGGGAAATAATGGTAACTATTATTATCTTTTTCAAAGTACATAAGAGTACACAAAAAGTACACAGGATAACAATTCTGGTTATTTTTGGGAAATAATTATTTTTTTAAATTTATAATTAAAATATTTTTTTTGTTAAATATGGCTTATTACGATAATTTATGTATTTTTATAGGCGATAACAATGGTTGTCATTGTTAAATATGACATTTTTTTATTTATAATTAAAAATTTTTTTTAAAGAAGTCATATTTGTTATCCGTGTATTTTTGTGTATTCTTATGTACTGTTTGTAGATTTATATACTATTTGAAGATAATGATAATGAATTAAAAACGCAAATTTAAAAAAACTTAAAAGGGAGTGGTTTTGAGGATTCAGCTTGCTCCATTGGTGGGTTTGAGGGATGAGGGGATGAGGAAGGAAGGAAGAGGGAGGAAAACTCAGGGTTTTGAGGGTATTACACCCTGCTTACATATTCCATTTAATTCATCACATGTGCATTCATTAATTTTAATCGGTAAATAAATTTTTAATTTTTAAAAATAAAAATTAATAAATTTAATTCATGTATAAAATATTTTATATATACATATTTTAATACACTATAACTATAACTATATATATATATATATATATATATATATATATATATATTTAAGTCTCGTTAAATCAAACTATCCTATATGATAAAATTTAAATAAATTATTTAAAAGAAACATTTTGATTTAAAATGACGTACCAGGTGTAGTAGGAAGATAATAAAACGGAAAGAGTACATATAAAATGAGAGTATCTTAGTTATTTTCTATAATAAGGATATTGGAGTCATTTTCTATAATAAGAATATTGTAGTAATTTTTTTTAAAAAATATTAATTTAAATCGGTTCAAAATTTGGTTTGCATATTTTTTGGCCAAATCAATTTGTCTGATCTAATTTTGATAAAAATAACACAGTTTAATCAATTATGTGTATTAAATTTTAATTATTCAAAAATATCTTTATTAGAAAAAAACGATTTAGACGTCTTTATTTGAGTTGTTCCCTTTTGAAAACTATATCGCATTACTCAATTATTTATCACACAAAAATAATTAGTATAACAAAAATTTCACTATCAAATATGATATGAATCTTCATTGTCAAATGGCATAGGGATGGAATATGGTTTTCAAAAATAAAAATAATAATGATTATTATTATTTATTTTTTTATAATGTCAATGTTAAATGCGGCAAAAGATAAACAATAATCAACATAATTATCAACATGATTAAATAAAAAATAGCTTGGGCCGTAGTTGATCAATTCAATACTTATGCTAATTGCTTAATAATGTGTTTCACGGAATCACGGGCAAATGAAGTCTTAAATCAAGTTACATGCACACTCAAAATTTGTTGCCTAATTCTTTAGAAGACACCAAAATGTAGACCAAAACAGAATAATTTAAACACTTAATTAGTCATATATATAATGGTAAATAATGCATGTCATGGACTAATAAGCTAAGAATGAAGCTAGCTAGAATATTTCATAGAAGCGACAGAACTTTGTTATGTCAAATAATATGAATATGTACCCGAAATGCATGAAGACCAAATTAATACTAATAATAATATGAGTTAACGAATAATGATCAAGCCCCAAATTCATAATCATAAAATAAAACTTTTACAACTTGTTTAATTTTGTACTTATTGATAAATATATTTTTAAGAAAAATATTAAAAGACCTTACTTTTATGAAAAAAAAAAATAGATAACTAATTAATATTGGTTCACATGTTAGATAAATGAAAGGAAATAATGTTATTTCTCTATTTGCAATTAAATACATTTTACTTTGTTTAACAGGGACGAATCCAAAAATATTATCATGGGGCCAATAATATATATAATATTAAAAAATTATACAAAAAATTATATAATGTAAAATGTATTACAAAAATATACCGATAGAAAATATATTTTAAAATATAAAAAATATGTATGTGATTTTTCGTATCATAAAATTCATCGATAATAGAATCTGTGTTAAATTTTTCAGCAATTTTTTTTAATATAATTAAAAGACAATTAGCAAGAAATTCATCTTTTATTTTGTTTCTGAGTTATTCTTCACAACATTCATAACTGAAAAAGATCTCTCAATTGTAGTAGTTGAAACATAGAGAATTAATATCAAATGAATCAAGAAGGATGCTCACAAGAAGAAAAAAATTCACTTTATGAGATTTGAAAAATTTTATTTAATTTAAAAATATTAGTAATAATATTTTTTCAGATTTTTTTTAATATTGTTACTTACTTTTTAAATATTAGAAATCATTAATATTTAAGTTAGATTAGACTTTTATTTATATTAAACTAAATACTAAATAAATTTTTTAAAATATTAAATCATATTTAATAACTTATTACTATTAATCTTTTTTTAAAAAAGTTGGGGGTCGAGGCCTCCACTCGCCCCCTCCCCCGCGCGTATGTCCGTCCCTGCTTTGTTATGTATGTGTATAATTTAATTTATTTTTATGTTAATCATATAAAGAGAAATCAATTATTTTGAAAATTTAAACTGATTGAAGAGACACATAAATATTACATCTCTAATACATTTTTTCAAGAATATTTTTTAGTTTGTGTAAAATTTGTTTGCAATTTATCTTATGCTGAAATTCTAAATCATTTACAAGTCTTAATACCATGTCATATAAAATTATTTTTTAAAAAATTTAAATTGATAGAATTGAGAAAATATATGAATAATTATAATTTTAATAAATTTTTTTTTTCTTATGTGAAATAAATAGTACAACACAAATCTTGCATTCAATTTTTTGGTCGAAAAAAAAAAGCAGGACTCTAGGCATTGTAGCAAGTAGCCACCATTTTGTTTGAACAGCTTTTCTTTATGAAGTCTTTTGCTCTTTTTCTGTATGCATTGGTACATCTTATAACCAAGAAGAAACAAACAGAGAAAGCCAGCACCAATGCCAACACCTGCAAATACAAGAGTAACAAACATGCAAATTTTAGGAGGAAATAATAAAAACTAAGCGTTTTCTCCTTAATAGCATCAGCTATAGCCTACATGCTATATAGGCCTAAAGCCATGCTAACATAGCTATATTCAATTGCTGTGAGGGTCAAGACATATACATATATATACCTAGTGCTGCAACCAATTTAGCAGGAAATTTTTGACCATCTGATTCTTCACAGTTAAGTCCCATGAGGCTTGAATTTGTGACATCTCCCTGAGAACATGTACAATAGAAACTCTCTGGATCATCTTTGCAGCTCTTACCCCTCAATGGAATCTCTTAAATGAGCAATGATGTCACGCCCTGACAAGCACATAGCATGGGAACTGTGAGCTGAGCACCAATGGCAATGTTGACAGAAGCATAGTAGTTCTGTCCCATCAAAGCCTGGAATGTTGTGAGGTCTTGGTAAGTAGTGTTCACTAACATGAAATATGTGTCTTCCTTGTTGACTGTGTAAAAAGCATTGTGTTGATAAATATTTCCGGAACAGGAGCAAGACACAGGAACAATGACTGATTTGTTGGTAGGAATTTTTTTATTACTTGAAATTTTGTTGATGGAGGATACTGTAGATTCTTCAGAACCAAGAAGATTTGCAATGGTTTGAGGGGTGTTATAGGGAGGTTTGGACCTGTAAACTAAGAAGGAAGTGCATGATTTTTTAGGACTATTGCAGAGGTACCCTTTTGGTGTGGAAATAGAGATAAAAGAATGAAGATTGGGAAGATAATGTTGAGGTAGTGAAGCTCCATGATCCTCTTTGATCTTCTTTAGAGAAGACAAGAACATAGATGAGTTGCACTTTGTTCTTTTTTATGTTACCAATAGTAGATACTAGATACTTTAATAAGTTTTATCAAAAAGAATTCAAAGCTACCATGTCAAATTGAAAAGAGTAACTATTTGGAATTGTAATGTCTGACAACAACAGCACTGCTGTTTGGAATAAGTTTGTAAGCATTAGGCAGGGTTGTTTTAGTATTTTCTTATCCTTCTTTACACTTTCCTAAGCAACATGACTAGAAAATATTGGCTATTTGATAATTCAAAGTTGGAGGCTTGGAAGATATTTGACTCATACAAATTCGGAACAAGTATACCAATAATAACCTTCAGTGTGAGTTACTTTGAGTAAAAGAATTTTCCTTTTGTTTTAAGAGCTCAACATTTCCAATATGAATTTTCTTTTTTGTTTGAAGTGTTAGCGTTCAATCAATCCTTGTGGTTGAATATTCAGAATTCATCATGTGAAGTCAAATGATCAAACAAGATGAATGGTAATTCATCACTAACTGCTATTGTTATCTAAAATGGCATTTTTTAAATATATATGATTTAATTTTTCAAGAAAAGTTTATCATGATTCTGATACAATCAACTTTAGAACAATAACTTAATGAAGGGGAAAAAAAGACAGTTAACTTGGTCATGTTCTTAGGGGACACACACTTCATGCATATGAAAAACAGTGACCAAAAATTGAAACACAAGTCATAACAAACATAGAATCAGTTATTATTGTAACATCTTAGAAGGATGAGGACTCCATTTGTAATTGTAATGACAGCAAAATGCTCTCCTCTGCATATTCTTGTACTACACTATTGTTGTGTTTATGCAATAATTTTTCATCATTGTTTGTTGATTCATCATGATGATGATCATGGTTATCAACCAACATGGAACTTTGTACCTTCCTCAATGATTCCAACTCAGCTGAAACCTCTTTCATTGTTGGCCTTTTTTTCCCATTTAGCCTCAAACACCTCATTGCAAGATTTGAAATTGCAACAATCTCATCCTTCTTAGCTTCCTTCAATACCTTGGGATCCAAGATATCACAAACTTTGTTCTCCTTCATCACAGAAATGAATTCAGCAATCAAATTCTGACCCTCATCTTCTTCTATAAATGAAATCGGCTTCTTCCCAGTTATGATTTCAACAAGCACAACTCCAAAACTATATACGTCACTCTTATCCGAAAATTGACTAGATTGGAAATATTCAGGGTCGATGTATCCGAAAGTTCCTCCTATTTGTGTTGTCAAGTGAGTTTTGTCTTGTGGCAATGATCTTGATGTTCCAAAATCAGACACTTTTGCACTATAGTTACTATCTAAGAGTATGTTAGTAGGTTTGATATCTCTATGGAAGATGGGAATTGAAGCTGAAGAATGCATATAAGCCACTGCTCCGGCTACCTCGCATGCAATTCGAAGCCGGCTATCCCATGAAAGTGGTGAAGATGATTCATGGTGTTTGTTATGAATATGTTGTGCAAGTGTTCCATTAGGAATGAACTCATAGACTAGTAATGGTGCTTCTGTCTCAAGACAGCACCCCAAGAGCTTCACAATGTTCCTGTTATTAGAAATATCAGTAAATATAGGAGAAAATAGTTAGTTATTTACTTGATTGTGATATTTGAGCTTCAATACCTGTGATTAATCTGTGATAAAATGACAACTTCATTGACAAAAGTCTCAATCTGGTTCCTCTCAATCTCTTTAGATCTCTTAACAGCTACTATGGTTCCATCAGGTAGCATTCCTTTGTAGACTTTTCCATATCCACCTTGACCAAGAAACCTGCTCCAGTTGTAGTTATCTGTTGCTCTTTGAAGCTCCTCAGCTGTGAAAAGCTTTATTATTACCTTTTGGGATCCATTTCCAAGTGATGATGACACTTTCTCTTGTAACAAGTAGCCACCATTCTGTTTGAATAGCTTTTCCTTGTGAATCCTTTCTCTCTTTTTCTGTATGTATTGGTATAGTTTATAACCCAAGAGAAAGAAACAAAGAAAGCCTACACCAATGCTAACACCTGCAAAAATCAAACAATGCTAGTCTTATATCATAAATTATTCATGTAGAAATCAAGATTTCAGTGGAAGTATATTTTACTTGAAAAATGGAGAGATTTTAGATAAAAAAGAATACCAATGCAAACAACCAATTTGGCAGGGAATTTTTGACCATCAGACTCATCACAATAAATCCCCTTTAAGCTTCCATCAGCAAGAAATTCCTTAGAACAGTTACAATAGAAACTATTTGGATCCTCTTTGCAACTCTTTCCTCTTAGAGGAACCAAGATAGGTGTCAAGGCCAAGAGGGTGAAGCTGCTACTATTTTTATTTTGTGGCTCATTAGCCTCTAACATACTTTGTTCACCAACACCATAAGATTCTCCTATGGACTTCAAGGTGTCACCATAGTTGATCAAATCAACCAATAAGGAAGTGACACCTGTTGAAGTTTGATTTTCTGTTGGACAAGCACATAACAAAGGAACTGTGAGTTCAGCACCAATTGGAAGTCCATTAGGGGGATAGTAATTCTGCCCCATCAATGCTTGGCATGTTGTTAGTCCTTGGTAAGTTGTTTTTACCTATGACACATGAATACAAATACGATACGATACGATACGTAAATACGTGAATTTTTGAAAATAGAAAATACTGAAAATGAAAACGTAAACCAAACGGATATACATAGCATACATTCATGAAAGGAAATGAGTCACACACTTAAGAATCAAAATTGAGCCTTTGGTAGCATTATATATGTGGATGATAGATTCTTACCAATTCAAAGTATGTGTCATTGTTCTTGACAGTGTAAGAAGCATCATGGCTATATATATTTCCATGACATGAACAGAAAACAGGAACAATGATGGGTCTGTTAGAAGGGATTCTTGCATTGTTTGAGAGCTTGTTGATTGAGGCTATGATTGATGCTTCAGAGTCAAGAAGGTATGCAATGCTTGCAGGGTTATCATAAGGGTGTTTGGACCTGAAAACAATGAATGACGTGCACGATTTCTTGAGGCCATTGCAAAGGTACCCTTTTGGTGTAGAAGGGGTATCACTGCAATCATAAACTGTTCCATTTAGGTACACTTGTTGGGAATAGAGTGATTCAGGTAAAAATAACAAGAAGCATAGGTTTATTGAGAGAATGTAGAGATAGTAGTGAAGCTCCATTGATGATACCAACTAAGTGTCTGTAGTATAGAAGACAAAGACAAAGACAATAGTATATATTACTAGATGATGATGATGATGAGTTTTTCACTAATAATTGAATTTGTTTAAGAGGCATGTTCACGCGGTGTTGGCTTTGTTTTATTCATTGACTTGGTATATTCTATGAAATATGAATGTCATGTTCACACCAATGTAATAGGGGTAAGAAAACATTGTATTAAATTTGTTGATATATGATTGAATGAGACAAATGGTTGGTATTATTGTTTGTCAATCACATAGCATACATAAACTTAGTCGAATTGCAAAGGAAATGAAAGCAAACGACAAAGACTAGTGTGCCCAAACGTCTTAGTCAATAGAAGAAATTAGTTTTTTGCTGACATTCTCTTCATTCTACTCTCTGTATGTTTACTTTGGACTTTGCCTAATTCACATGTTCATCACTTTGCACCTTAAACAAGTGTCCACTGGATTTAAATTTGTTAGATGCCCGGAAAGTTTTCAAGTATATTAAAAATACTGATGTTTTAGTAGTATTAGCCGTTGATCTTAATCATGTATATATTTTATAATTGAGATTAACAGCTAAAACCACTTAAATGTCAGTATTTTTAGTATACTTTTGAAACTTTTACTGTAGTTATAGCTACTGCACTTGTAATTCAAACACACAAAAGATCAAAATACATTCAATTAAGTTTCCTTCTCAATTGCTCTGCCTAAAGTTCTTTCATGGTGGCTGTTACAAGTTACAACACTCTTCTAATGTTTGGAGTTTTAAAATTCTATGAGATTTAAATTTAAAAAATAACAAATCTTTTAAATATAAATTTTGAATCTTTCAAACAATTAAACAACTCTTATCTTAAAATGATATTTTTATCTTTTAAAAATTAATTACAAAATTATTTTACTTTTTTTTGTAATTAAATTAAATTTTTAATTAAAATTAAATAAATTTAATATTAAAAGATATTTTAGTTTTTAAAATTAATGATAAAAGATATTTTTTTATTTTTTTAGTTTTTTTTATTTTTATTTTGTAATAATTTTTTTTTTTTTACCAAAGATAGGAGACTCGAACCCGCAATCTCTTAATTGAGTATGGAGAGACTATGCCATTTGAGCTATTACTCATTGGCTCAAAATTTGGAAAGATAGGAGACTCGAACCTGCAACCTCTTAATTGAGTATGTGGAGTCTATGCCATTTGAGCTATTACTCATTGGCTTGTAATAATTTAATATCAACTCAAAAATAAAATAAATTCAAATTAAAACAATAAAATAAAAAACATTGTAACTAAACAAAATTTAGATATTCTTTTTTTTTTATTACAGAGTACTATACATTTTTTCTTTTTTATAATTAAAAATACTAAAATTCTATATTACTTTAGAGTACCAAATCAGTGCCTTCTTTTATCATCACTGTTTTTCTCTTCAAGACTCTCATCACAATTTTTGTAAACAATTAATTAGAAGAACTAACCTTGTAGCTAGCGGTTTTCCAATTAATAAATACATACGGTCCAATACGTAGTTATATATATATATATATGAAATGATTGTTTGTTACTTTGGCTTACTTAAGACAAAGAGTGATTCTGTTGATTGAGTCAAATATTTAGAAGTAAAGTATATACCTTACTCCTTAGGGGAATAAAACAAAAAAACACACCGAAACATTTTATTTTATTTAATTTTTTGCTTGCAACAAGCTGGAGAAATTTGAAACTTAATTATATGCAATTATGCATATTAGAATGAAATACACATCTTATTATATGCAAAGGTCACTACTAATTATTTCCGTACGTACAATAAATTCCCTATTGGTTTAGTTTATTATTTTCAGCTCTAGATCCTTTGGAAAACTATATCGCATTTCTCAATTGTTTATCACACAAAAATAATTAGTATAAAAAAAATATCACTGTCAAATAAGATATGAATCTTCATTATCAAATGGGATAGGGATGAAATATGGTTTTTAAAAAATAAAAATAATAATGTCAATGTAAAACGCGCCAAAAGAATAAACAATAATCAACATAATTATCAACCTGATTAAATAAAAAATAGCTTGGGCCGTAGTTGATCAATTCAATACTTATGCTAATTGCTTAATAATGTGTTTCACGGGCAAATGAAGTCTTAAATCAAGTTACATGCACACTCAAAATTTGTTGCCTAATTCTTCAGAAGACACCAAAATGTAGACCAAAACTGAATAATTTAAACACTTAATTTGTCATATATATATAATGGTAAATAATGCATGTCATGGACTAATAAGCTAAGAATGAAGCTAGCTAGAACAGTTCATAGAAGCGACAGAACTTTGTTATGTCAAATAATATGAATACGTACCCGAAATGCATGAAGACCAAACTAATACTAATAATAATATAAGTTAATGAATAATGATCAAGCCCCAAATTCACAATCATAAAATAAAACTTTTACAACTTGTTTAATTTTGTACTTATTGATAAATTATATATTTTTAAGAAAAATATTAAAAGACCTTACTTTTATGAAAAAAAAAATAGATAACTAATTAATATTGGTTCACATGTATGATAAGTGAAAGGAATTTCTCTATTTGCAATTAAATACATTTTACTTTGTTATGTATGTGTATCATTTTAATTTATTTTTATGTTAATCATATAAAGAGAAATCAACTATTTTAAAAATTTAAGCTGATTGAAGAGACATATAAATGTTATATTTCTAATATATTTTTTTTAATTTTTTTTAATTTGTGTAAAATTTGTTTGCAATTTATCTTATGATGCTAAAATGCTAAATCATGTACAAGTTTTAATACCATGTCATATGAAATTATTTTTTTAAAAAATTTAAATTGATAAAGTTAAAAAATATATAAATAATTATATTTTTTAACAAATTATTTTTTTTCTTATGTGAAATAAATAGTACAACACAAATCTTGCATTCAATTTTTTGCTCGAAAAAAAAAAAGCAGGACTCTAGGCATTGGTTTAATTTAAACTTTAAAGCTAAAGTTTTTTTTTTTTTTTGACTGAAAATATAAAAAAAACGAAGAAACAAAACACAAGCCAAGCCAAACTAGCTAGGACAAGTTGCCTCTTCCACTAGGATTTGCTCCAAATCTGCACCAGGTTTGATCTAAGAAACATGAGCTAAATCACTTCTTACTCCAGATTTAGCCAACCAATCAGCGATATTATTAGCTTTTCTTCGAATCAGATGGAACTAGACCTCCCAGTTTTTGGACAAAAAATCTTGGAGTTTTAACACAGTATCCTTCGCCTCATGTGTTGTGTGGCTGGTGATGTTACTCAACACAAGATAAGCATCTAGTGAGTCCGTTTCACAAATAATCCTCTGACAACCAACTTTTCAGGCTAACATCAGCCTCTGCCAAGAAGCTAACAGCTCACAACGATAAACAGACCAGAAAAAAAGAGCACGGCCGACACCCATCTCCCTTTTAAATAGCTAATAATAATAATAATAATAATAATAATAATAATGAGTTCTTATATATTATGAAAGCAACATATGAAGTCATACAATTCCACTTGGTGCGACAACAATAGGGCTCCTAACTGTGTGTTTTCCACCATCTTCAACCCAAACAATGTCCCCAAACGACACATTATTATTACTTTTATTGTCCTTCTTCACATACATTATGTGAACCTCATAACTCTGCTTCTCATTCTTATCTTTGAATACCAATGTATTAGGTAACACTGTGACCATAGACTCCATTGGTTCTCTCACCTTAACCCTATATGTAGCCCCACCCTCTCCAACATTAGTCACTGTCCTCCTAAATTTGTGAATCACTGATTCTGATTCCTTGCTATAGAAAACTATAAATGAAGGGTAATTAAGATCAAGTGATGGGTTTGAACAATCATAGGATCTTGACCTAGTAATTGTTAATATTTGGTCATAACTATAGTTCAAACCACAAAGGAGATTAACATAATCTTGTGGGGTAGCATCATATACCAAACCTGGATCAAGTGCTCTATTAGGATCAATCTCACCAGCTCCAATTGCAAGAGGTGAAGCAAATTCATTAGGGTTAGCATTATCCCTAATTAAATTCTCTGTGTTATCGAGAAAATTAGCAGTAGTCATTATTGCTGACTTAATAGCAGCAACGCCCCATTCGGGACGTGCTGCTTTAAGAAGTGCCGCAACCGCAGAAACATGAGGGCAAGCCATTGAAGTTCCGGATTGAATATTATAGTGACTTGAAAGGAAGACATTTGTGCCAATTGTTGCTGTTGTTTTGTGAGGAATATAAGCAGCTAAAACCCTAGTTCCTGGTGCCATTATATCAGGTTTTAAGATCCATGGAAAACTAGGTGAAGGTCCTCTTGAACTATAATGTGCAGCAACCGGTGATGGCTTGATTCCAAGAAATGTTTGTTGAAAATTGATGGTGGCTTTTGGATTCTTGTTGCTCTGTGCATAATTGATCACAGATTTTGCATCTTTAGAAGTAATTACAATGCTAGGAGAATAGAGATGTCCCCATTCAGTTAGTTCAGGATCATCTGAGATGAACACTGCTCCTTTTACATTCGTCATAGTCACTAATTTTATTTGATCAAACACAGAAATTGAATTGCTGGCCTTGCATACAATGATCCCATCAGATGTGGCAGCAACAACCTATTATTAAACATTCACATTAAATATCATGTTGAGTATGAATAAGAATTAAAATAGTATTAGAAATATCACAAAATTAAAACAATTTGATAGGATTAATAGCCATTTTAAATTAGTTTTTAAAAGATATAATTTCAAATCAGATTAATTCTCTTTCTGTTAGTTAGATAATGACACGTGCTATAAATTATTCTGTAATACTTTATATTCGTCTAAGTGATAGAAGAACTAATTTAATTTAATATTATATCGAAACTAATATAAAAAATCATATTATTTTCAAATAAAATGAACACACTAAAAAACTAGAATGAATGGATGGAATTTTTTATAAAACCTCATAAAATACTAATTAAGAGTTCTAAACATAAAATAATAAACTAAATTTAAATAACTTTTTTATAAAATTTATAATTTTTTTATGTTGCAAAGAATTGTTAATTTGTTTTTGGTAAATACTGACATGATAAACAAGATACTATACAAATTTCATTTTTATTTGTCAATTGATCAGTTTTTAATTAACAGTGACAAACTAATTAATAACAAAGTATAAGACTATATATATGCACAAAAGGTCACAAATTTTAGAAGAATAAAAAAATTAAACATAGTTAACCCAAAGAAACTAAATAATTAGTAATAAACAACCTCACTTAACATGTGCGAAGAGTTGCAAGCTGATAAAGTGTCATCATAAACAAGTTGAAGATCTTGAACAATAGCATCTGCTGCAAACAATGTCCAACCAATGATGGTTTCACCATTTCCAAGAACCAAGCTACCAAATGTACGATCAATGGAGCTTGCAGCCACATTTATAACCCAAGGGATTCCATTGTGTAAAGTTCCAAGCTTTGGACCTTCATTACCTGCAGAAGATGAAACAACAATGCCTTTCTCCATTGCTGCAAAAGAAGCTATGGCTATGGAGTCCTCATATAGTGGAACTTTATCAAGCCCCATTGAAGCTGAAATCACATCAACTCCATCACCAATTGCTTGGTCCATTCCGGCCAATATATCAGAAGCCTGACGACCCTCCTCCCAAGATACCTGTATTCATATCCGATCCACAAATATTTTAAAATTCAAATATATTTCATATGACATTTTTTATATTTTTATTATATTTGGTGTTTTTTATTTTTAGAATATTTTAAAAGAAAAATATAAATAATAATAAAAATTTTAAAAAATTATTTTAATTCTTTTGTCACAAAATTTTAAAACAAAAAATATTAAAAGTGAAAATGGAAACAAATTAGTATGCCCTCATTCTATTTATTATCGAATCCAATCTATTATAAACTATAAAAAATTACTATAAATATTTGATTAAAATTATTTAATTATATTATTTATAAGATTTTTTTTTACACTATACATACTCATCATCCGATCAAATCAAATTATTGTTTCATATAAACTCAAGTAATAAGTATATATAAGAGTCAATTTACTATTTCACCCATATATATAAAGTTTACATAGCAAGAAAACAAAAATTTTTAATTAATGCGTAAAATATCATATTCAATATTTGCCTATTAAATTTACAAAAATAATATGTGTACACTAAAAATTAATCACCATATATTTATGTATAAATATATATTATTTAACTTATTTTTAATATGTATTTTATATTTTAATATATATTTTATATAAATGAAGTTTGACATATTTGTTGATTGATTTTTATTGTATACATAAAATAATTTTATATATTTTATTGTAACTTAAACATGCCAAAACAATAAAATTAGTTAATTACCTTGTATATGGCAACCCTAGCCCTTGGTGCAATGCCTCTAGCCACACCTTTGGCATAGCCAAAGAAATTGGCACCATGAACATAGTTTCCAGCAACAGTGGATGATGTGTGAGTTCCATGTCCATCATAATCCCTAGGTGAGTTCATCTTGATTGTGACATTAGGTTTTGCAGCAACCAAACCCTTGTTGAAATACCTTGCACCAATGAGCTTCAAGTTGCACATGGAGGCATTGAACTCTTCACCTTCCTCACATGTCCCTTTCCATTTCAATGGAAGCTTCTTTTCCATTCCATCATCTTTGAAGCTCTCACTCTCAGGCCACACCCCGCTATCAATCACACCCACAATCACACCCTCACCAAGGTTTGAAGCATTCCATAGCCCAAAAGAAGGGTCTAAAGAGAGAAACTCAAAGGTGTGTGTTGTGTCCATTGTGGCGGTTCTATCAGGATATGCTGAAATAAATCCATATGAGTTTCTAAGAGAGTTTAACTCTTCTGAAGATAAGGTTGCACTAAAACCATACATTGCATGATTATATGAGTACAATAATTGTTTTTTTGATGGTCTTTTATTACTATTTGATATGTGAAAGGATGGTTTTGAAGATTGAATTGTGGCCTCAAACCAATCATGGTGGGTTGTGAATATGTTAGGAAATTGAGATTTGTCCATATGGACTATGTATGTAGAATAAGTTGAACTCTCATCAACATTATTATTATAGCCATGAAGGGACAATAGAAACCATGGAGTAGTGATGATGATAAGGAACAAGATTAATTTAAGTGAATAGACAAAGCTAGGTTCCATGAATTGGAATTGAAACTGATAACACAAAAAAGAGTTTGAATTTGAACAATTGTTGCTATGATCAGATTCATATATATATATATATATATATATATATATATATATATATATATATATATATATATATATATATATATTGTGTGGAACGTACAAGTAATTGGCGTTTAGATATATGATAGGGGCATGATAGAAATAACTTTTTTCTTCACGAAATTTATTTGATGATGAGATGTTTTTTAATGCAATTTTTTAATTGATTAGAATGATACTGTTCAATGAGGAAAAAAGAGATAAAAGAAATATAAAATAAATTAATTTTTTTATAAATATTTTTTACATTTATTTGAATATAATCAAAAGTTGAAAAGGTATATTTTATATAATAATTTATTTTAATACATATGTGTTGAGTTTGAGATAACAAAAAATAATAATTTGATAAAAAAAAAAATTTTTTTGTCAAGTGGATTGGACAACCCTTAGTTCTAGGTATTACAACACATTCACACTACATACTCATCCACACAACACTTAAGAATTTATATTCAATACTTGGTGTATAGTTTGAACCCGGATGCAGCATAATAAAAAACATGTATATGTTTAAAAATGTTGTTGATGTATATGTTTATCGTGAAAAAAATCAAAATATGTAAAATAGGCCCAAAATTTTCAAGAGTCAGCCCTCATTATTTTTTTTTTGTCTGATCCATGTCCAATGTGCTCAATACTTCAATCAAATACTCTCTTCTTTTTTCTGATTGTGACCCACTTGACTAATCTTAAATTAAGGATAAAAAATTTCACAAACAAAAAGGCATGTTTAAATTAGAATTTCATCAAAATATATATATAAAAAAAGAGATCATCAAGTTCAAGTATCAAAAATGAAAAAGAAAAAAAGTTAGATGTTATTGCCAAAAGCAAAAATTAAATCAAAAGTTGAATAAGAAAAAAAATGAGTATAATAATTTTATCTTTGTGCTACCATTCTAACTTGTTGAAACTGCTCTCTTCATGCATACACCATTCGTGTAAGAAGAAGAAAATAGAGGTTGTATATCTCTGTTGTAAATCAAATATCACAATTAAAATTTGGAGTCAAAGAATAGATCAACGGTTCAGATTTTTGAAGTTAAAAGAAAAAAAAGGAAGAAAGTGAAGCAGTTGGGTAAGGATTCAAGCCAATTTCATTATCCATGAATCACTATGGTGTCTCATCTCTCTTTTATGTTTTTGCTCTGAATTTTTGGAAAGAAAAACAAAGTCAAAGGTGTTCAATCTAGCTCAAATTTTGGAAGTTTTACTCTTATTTTAAAAGATAAACGGTTAGAAATTGAACCAAGGAGAGTGAGCACACTGTTTGGGTCTTTATAGCTTTTGAACTTAACTTTTTTCTCCTTCATGATTTTACATTAAATTTTCTGTTCTTCAGTTTTTATCTTTCTTTGTTTCTTATCAATAAAAAAAGACATTATGTGAGATATATGTAAAAGCTGTGAGAAAAAAGGTAAAGAGAGTTAGCTTGGAGAAAAGCTAGACAATTATTTTGATTTCTTTTGTATGTATTTTTATTTTGTATTCATGATCCTGAGAGAATTCTCTTACTATGTTGGGTGAACACTTAGTTGTTGAAAATTTAGAGAGTAAATCTAGCCAAATTAAACTCGAGTAGAAGTTTAGTTTGTCTCTGATAAGATTAGGTTGAATCTTTGAAAATTGGTATTTTCAAAGAATGGGATGGGGGCAAAAGGATTGATTGAGAAAGATTTCTTGTTCTTATTAAAAGATCGTGATTGGATCCACATATGTTTAGTAAAAAGAAAAATCTTCTCCTTTGAGAATAATAAAAAAAGGAATCAATTAGAACATAAAAACATGACTGAATTAGTCCTAGTTACTCTTCAGTGCGGAGTGGAAGAAGGAAGAGAGGAGATTCTCGAATGAAAAAAAGGATCCAATGACTTGGAAAGAATTGAACGAGGAGCCATATGAGGTGAAAATCTCATGTACGGTTCTGTAGAGTGGCAGTAAGGGTGACTTATCTGTCAACTTTTTTACTATCACCCCAAAAAAACTAAACTCTGCCTTACGTAAAGTTGCCAGAGTACGCTTAACCTCTGGATTTGAAATCACTGCTTATATACCCAGTATTGACCATAATTTACAAGAACATTCTGTAGTCTTAGTAAGAGGGGGAAGGGTTAAGGATTTACCCGGTGTGAGATATCACATTGTTCGAGGAACCCTAGATGCTGTCGGAGTAAAGGATTGTCATCAACAAGGTCGTTCTAGTGTGTTGTAGATTCTTATCTAAGACTTGTATAATTTGATAATGCCATGTGAATCGCTAGAAA